>NC_090925.1:761056365-766056365 GCF_040938575.1 Ambystoma mexicanum | reverse complement strand
TTTAGCGACCTCGCAAGGATGAAAGGCTGAGTTTGGCCCTGCAGAGTTTGGCCCTGCAGAGTTTGGCCCTGCAGAGTTTGGCCCTGCAGAGTTGCTTGCAGCTTTGAGCTTTGTCCCTCACAAGCCTCCCAGCTTGTCCTTAAAGTGAATCTTTCTACAAACTTTTCGATTAACATTGTGCAAGACTTTTACTTGCCTGCAAAGATCTTCAGCTCCCCTAGACTTTGCTCAACTAACATTGACTGTCCTTGCTCCCTGAGAGACTCTTCTACCTCTGACTTTGTGCCTTTACCTTTCCCCAGGAAAGGGTTAATTTACTTTGCATTGGAGGGTGTAAAAAGTACTTACCAGTACTTACTGGAACCTTCGGTGTGTCTGTTGCTTTTCTTACCTCTGCCGTGGCATTCGCCCTTGGGGCGCTTCAGTCGGCAAGAGGAAGCGTCAATTCCAACTGCGCTGAAACGCGCTGGACTTTAAGTAATTACATTCTTTTTTATACTACTGGTGCGACTCATGCCGACTTGACTGAGTCTACTTTAACTGTGCATCTTACCTCATGTCCTCTTTTCTCTTTTGTTGCAGTCACGTACTTAGGCTCCAGCCACTTTTCTAGGAGCGTGACTGGATAAAGCAGCCGGCACGCGCACCTGCGTGGGCACCCTGGAAGTGCCAGCAAGTGCTGTTTGGCTGCGTGGCTGGTGCGCGGTGCCTGGCCTTGAGTAAGATTTAGTTATTTAGAATTAACAGAGGATCGCTATATTCTGTTTGTGAAGGCAAGGTGATAATGCATACCAGTGGGCCTGGAGTCCTGATTCTGTGGGTATTTCTGGATGCCTGGGAACATATTGTTTATATTTGTAACGATGTTACATTAATCCAAGAGTTCTATAGGGTGGGGTGAGCTGGCAGTTAAGTTTATTCGATTCACTTCACTTTGGGTGAGGAAATTGGCGAATTACCAAAACACGTACTTATGCTCTATACTACCTGCATTTTAGCAACTGTATCAGATCGAAGGATTTCTCTGAAAAGTGGTTTGGGCTCAACGAGCAATTTGAAAAACAGCATTTTGTAGCATGTAAGTGTTTGGTTGGGTAGCAGGTATTATACAAGAAAATCATTATGGTTAATGGGCTCAGAATTGGGAGGAAACTGACGATCGTACTCGGTTATATCAAATGACATAAATGCACTGTTTCCCACGAATGAGGAGTGTTAGTGTGATCACTTCACCTTTGCAGGAGGTGGTTGGAGCCTCCATATGCAACAAAGTCCTGATTGATGAGAAGATGGTCGAGAAGGAGTTTGATGGTAGTCGCAATGAATCCCAATGTTTGGAAATGCGAAAAGAAATTCAATGTTTTATTATGGAGACACCTTCTGCTAAGTATACATTTAAGGAGGTGAATGATATTGCATTTGATGCTCAACCTTAGGTGGCTGGTTGTTATGGGGGTAGTGGACAAGTATGTTGCAAGAGCATAGAGGACTGCTCAATAATGGGTCCAGCTATAGAAGCAGAGCTGGGAAAGCGTATAAGGCTGTCGTTGGGACCCATCGACTCTGGTTACCCAAAGAATCACAGGTATTGAAGATGTGCACATGTTCAGTATCCCACCTCAAAAACAGGTCTCCAACCTTCTCTTCTACTAGGCATGACTTGGGTATGGGTAAAGGGGATTGGCAAAGAGAGCTAGGTAATGAATGGGGTTATGATCAAAAAGTAAGCTCACCTACCCCGAGAAATCAATTTATAGATCCAATTGGACAAATAATTTGTTTTATCAAGACTCGAGGGGGGGGGGGGGGCGGTGTGTAAGGGTAATCCCTAAAATAAATAAAGATCTACCTGTAGGGGTTGATCCAAGTGAGCCCAGTACATCCGATGTGCAGACTTTTGGGGCAGTTTCCAGTGTTGTCTAGGATGTTGGACCTTTTGGATAAAGGCCATGAGCAGACTCGTGGTGAGATAGGTATTTTGAGGGGGTATTACGAACAACCTTCTATGTAAAATGAACCTTTACCTGTGATGCAGTGACTGCACTTACTGCCAGGTTTAAGAAGGTTGAAATAATGACTGATACAACCCAAACCCCAGCTGACCCAAGGATGGTTGATGTTGAAGTGAAATCCTTTGCTAAAATGGTAGCACCGAGGGCCGATAATAGGGGACTTCTAGATACTAAAGATGATCACTTGGTAGTGCAAGTAGATGGGAAGACTGTTAGTGCCATTCAGCATATAGTGAATGATATTGAAATGATCAAAGAATGTCTGTTGTCGGAGCATTTTGGAAAACCGGGACTAGCCATCCCTTCAGTGCAGGAGAAACATGACTGCAGGGGGGGGCTGGATAGTTCAAGGCCTCTGACCAATCTAATGGATCTTTCGGTAGAATGTGTGAGTGGGATGGTCCAAAATGTATCGGAATTGCCTGTTGAAGTGTTTGAGAAGCCAATGGTGGTACTAACCCACAGAGAAGACTTGCGGTGAGAGCCCAAAAAAGACTAAAATCGATTTAAGAAAGGATTTTTAAAGAAATCCAGAGATAGAGTACCATGAATCCTTTTTTTTTTTTTTATTTTTAAATGGATCTTCAGTGCCTGATGATGGCATCGATTTGCAGCAGCTCGATGTGGAATCAAAAGTACTTTGAATATAAATTCATCAGGGCCGAAGAATGAGTCCAAGGCTCCTAGAAAGAGAAACCAGAAGCCTAAGCATTCTGATGGCGATTTAGATTTCTGATGTTTGTTAATCTGCTTAGAATCACATGCTGTGCATAGTCCGACATCCAGTGGTCACTGCGGAGTATTGCATTTTGTTTTCGTAGTCGAAAAGGGGACGTCGACAGGCATGTCTGTAACACTATCCCTATAGTGACATGCATTGTACCCGCAATCCCTCACGCGTCGAGGTCCCTCAGATTGTTTTTTTCCACCCAGATATTGGTCGCCTTAACGCGGAGCTCCTCGAGAGAAATTGCAAAAACATTTACTCTACCTTTTGGTCGTTATTTATTATACATTACATCCCTCCTTCGACGTCAAAGCTGCAAAGCTGTTTCACTGCCGAGTAAGAACTTCGGCGGCGGTGACTTAGACGGAGGAGATCATTCGGCGCTGCCGAACACGTGGCCTGGCCTGGCCTTGCCTTGCCGGTCTAAGAAAGTAGGGAGAGAGGGGTCGTGGGACATTTCTTCTTTTCTAAGAATGCCTTTCGCCACCCACCCCCCTCCCCACCCCCTCCCATTCCTTCGGCTTCGTTATCACTCGTATCTGTTTCCTCAGCTATGGTGAGGACTCTGCTTAGATTTTGGCCACGCTGTAAGGGCAAATTCACATGGAAAGATGAGCACAAGCGGTGTAACCGTTGCTTACCCTTCGACCACAACGAGGAAGGCTGTGCAGCATGTAAATTGCTTCGCCCGAAAACTTTAAAGGACCGCAGGGTCAAGAGGTGGGCAGCCTAAGCTATGTCTAGAGCTGATTCCTCACCCGCCACCACGTGTGACGAGGATAGTGATAACCCGACCTCCGTTTCGGAAGTTGTAAACCTCTCTAGGGAGCGTACCCGCTCCTCGGCGTCTGTCCCCAGCCCCGACAAGTTTGGCTCACGCCCTACTTATGGGGATGAACACCCCGGCGACACTGACAAACACAGAAGGCATAAACATAAGCACACAACCCACGGCACTTAATCAAAGACGAAGAAAGCCATAGCGCCAATGGAGACGCCGGACCCTCCAGCGTCCTCCACCGACCGTAAGGGTCGCAATCCCTTCCCGCCACCGCAGACGCGACTAGCGACTGGGCTACCTGTAGAAAAGGGCGCTACCACCAAAACGCCAGGCGACCTGCCTCGTAAGAGTGCTATCGTCGCTGAAAAAGACTCGGCACCGCCCAGCACGACGCAGACAAACCCTCGACGGAGAAATTAATTGTCGAGAGCTTGGCGCGTACAGTTTCCACTGACAGCCAGAAACGGACGGCGTGTGATATGCCTAAGACCGCTCACAAGGCCAGGGAAATGCTGAGAATGCCGAAAGGGAGGCAGGGACCGCTACCACCATCGAATGAAGGCCCTAGCCTACGAGAAGGTTTCTCAGAAGGCGAAGGGTCTTTATCCTCAACGTTATGGGACAGATCAAGACTGCTACATGCAGAAGAGCCTCCTTTTTCGCCTCCAGACCGTTCTGGGTTACCACATTGGACTTTTGAGAGATTCCAATAGTGTATGGACAAACTGGATAGATTTGTGTCCACTCCTGAACATAAAACACCCAAGAGGCAAAGCGAGCTACTTCATGAGGACCCCAGGGCTAAATATCCTAGACTATTTAACCCCCTTCAAGAGGAATCTAATACTTATGACCTCACTGAAGAAGACCCTCACTTCCAAGAGGACGCGGAATTCTTAGATAGTGAAGACCAACAGAGCCGCGAAGAAGGTTTTGAGGAAAACCTTGACATAGGTGGGGGGGGGGCTTCAAGGAAGACCCAGATGAAGGTGGCTCACTGCCTTGGCAGTCACCAACAGAGTGTACAGACCCTGAGGTCCTAAACCTTCCCTCTCCTCAGACTACACTGGTCAGGAATCCGTCACCAATAGATGACCAAGCTACTTTCAACGCGCTACTACGGAAGTCAGCAGTGCACATTGAGATTGAAACTGGCGAAATTACTCCTGGTACTGATTTTGTAGAAAGAATCTTCAAGGAAAAACCTCCTACTAGTGAAACCATTCCCCTCCTCGCCTCAGTTAAGAGACAAATCACCCCATCGCTGTCTACACCTGCGCTGGTCAGAGGGCTCAATCCAAGAATTGAAAACTGTTTACTCCCTCTCCTTCGGACCCATTATACATTAAGGGTCACTCAATTCCAGACTCCTTGGTGGTAACTACCACAAGGAAAAGAGCAGGGATTCAGCGATCAACCAGCGAAGCACCCCCAGACAAAGAAGGAAAAACCTCCACGCCCTGGGTAAAAGAATTAGTCTCGGCAGCTTTTTCAACTAAAATTGCCAATAATACCACCCTACTGGCAAGTTATGCTGATGCCCAATGGGGAAAATTACGGCAAGACCTCGAGGAAGTCCCTGAGCCCTTAAGAACTCGCTTATTAACCCTCTGGTTAACCAGAGCATCATTAAACACACTCTTGATGCTGCAGAAACGGCTGGCCGTTCTTTAGTCCAGGGAATACTTCTGAAGCGTCATGTCTGGCTCCGCAATTCCGGTTTTAAGACAGAAACCCAGGCATCGCTCATTAATACACCAATAGAGGATTCTAACTGCTTTGGGAAAGAAGGATTTCGACACCCTAAAGACTTTAGACCAAATCTCAAGGGCTCCCAATAAGTGAGGATTCGGCAACAAATGCTTTTTTTCGAGGCCAACGTCAACAGCAACAACAGCAGTACACTGCAGGCAACTGGTCCTCTACAAAGGGAACCAGTGGCCAATACCCTCAGAGGACAAAGCTGTGGCAAGGGTAGAGGTCGGGCCCCACTCCCAGAGGATCCCGGGCTACCAACACCGAATGACCCGAAGGTTCGGGTCCCCTCCCATGCATCGCCGGTCGGGGGCTGGTTAACATCCTTCCTACCCGCATGGGAGGGAATAAAATCAGACCGCAGGGTATTGTCAACCATAGTCCACTGTTACTGCATAGAATTTAGTCGGTCCCCCAAGTACAGACCCCCAAGGGGACGACGCTTATCACCGGAGCACCTCGCCATCCTTCTTCAAGAAGTGGAACTGCTGCTACTAAAAGGAGCAATATAGGTTGTGCCTCTATCACAGGTAACGGAAGGTATTTATTCAGTGTACTTCCTTGTACCCAAAAAGGACTTAACCATGCGCCCTGTACTAGATCTGCGCCCAGCGAACAAATTTGTAAAACCTCAAAAATTTTGCATGGTGATCCTACAGGAAGTAATCCCCCTACTTTCATAGGGAGATTGACAACACTGGACATGAAAGATGCATACTTTCATATCTTAATGTTGCCAGCGCACAGAAAATACCTCGGGTTCATGATAGAGGGCAAACACTACCAGTTCAGAGTGCTACCCTTGGGCATAGCGTCAGCACCGAGGGTTTCACAAAAATACTGGCAGCGGCCCACCTGCGCAGGTTGTCCATCCCAGTATACCCTTACCTCGACGATTGGCTCATAACAGGGGATTCTTACGAGACATGCTTCTCAAATACCCAAAAGACTGTAGACCTTTTGGTCCAACTGGGCTTCTCCAACGAGAAGCCCAGCCTAGACCCCAGCCAGATCAAACAATTCCTAGGGGCTCTGATTCGAACAAAGGACGGCCTAGTCTTCCCCTCCGAGAGGGTCCAAAATATGCTGTTTCAGATCCCTCAATATGTAGCCGGTCTAGAGGTGACGGTACGCAAAGCAATTGCAATTGCTAGCGTCATGTATATATTTGGTACCCCACACGCGCCTGCGCCCAATGCAAGAGTGGCTCAACAGCCAGTGGTGTCAGGCCAGCGGACAATGGGGCGATCTAGTGGTGGTCTCGCAGGCCTTGGTTCTCTCGCTACGGTGGTGGTCGAAGGAAAACCGGGTAATAGGGAAACCATTTGCCACCCCCGTAGTGGAAGCCACTCTAACCAGACGCATCCCTCACAGGATGGGGGGCTCACCTATCCCATCAGACTGCACATGGAGTTTGGACTCCGGGTGTAGCGTCCAAACACATAAACTTGCTGGAACTGCTAGCGGTCTTCAAAGCACTGAAGGTTTTCCAGGCACACCTGCAAGGGAAAACAGTGATGGTCCTCACAGACAGCACCACAGCCATGTACTACCTGAACAAGCAAGGGGGCACGCACTCTCCAGGACTGTCCAAGCTGTCCCAGAACATCTGGAAGTGGTCTCTCAAACACATGTTCCTGTTATCACAACATGTACCAGGGGAACTCAATCTCCTAGCAGACGAACTCGGAAGAGACTTCCTTCTGCCTGCAGAATACGAATGGCGGTTAAGAGAAGACATCGTCTTCGAAGTTTTCACACAATGCGGGTTCCCAGAAATGGATCTGTTTGCAACTCTGGAGAACTCCCAATGCCAAGATTACACCTCCAGGTACCCCCAGAACCGATCCAAGGGGAACGGTCTCTGGATAACATGGTCAGGGAAATTTGTTTACGCCCCCCCCCCTGACTCCCCTTAACAAAATAGTGCACAAGATGCACCAGGAACCAGTCACCTAGGGGTGTCACAGTATTAGTTTTATGACGGTACAATAACCTTCTTGCCAAATGATGGTATATCATGGTTATCGCGGTATAGCAGGTGGAGTTAACTAATCTTAACAAATATTTTCTAAAAGGTCATAAATTGTCAGATTTATCATCACAAACAAAACCATGCACCCAGGGCCAGAATTGGGCTTTTCAACATACTTTCCACTGAAATGCCACCCCTTGCTTGCACCAAACACAAACGCACGTGTGGAGAGGAGGGGGAGTTGGGGCCCTGCTGCGACTGGAAAAGCAAACTGAATAGCTTTTCTTAAGTGGTCATTTAGGCTTTTAGCTCCCCCACTGCTACTGGTGAAGATGAACATGTTGCCATATTGATAATCTGCATGCCACAGATCAATGGAGTCTGATGGTAGTATACGCTTGTGCGCATACACACACACACACACTCTCTCTTTACGTTACAGCCTTTAGTTTACTTCTGGGCCAAAAGGTGTTCAGTAATCACGGACATGTTCCCTTTGGTATGCCAGCAGGGAATACCCACAGAGATTATTACATTTCGCAGTGTGACTTATTATATGTAAATTCAAAGATAGAACCAGGGAAATCCGCCATTGTCATATGTTTAGAAAACATTATCCATTATAAATATATAAACCCCAAAGCCGCCAACCCAAAGTCCCGGGAGGAGAGCTCAACGGCAACGTGCGTGCCTTGGAAGCAAGACGACACAAAGCAACACAGGTTCGATCCCTGGGTCCGCGCTTAGAAACCTCTGGGTGTTTAAGCACGTTATAAATACGCAACTAAGACAAAATCAATTGCGCAACAAAATAAACAAAACCAATTTCTTTAACAGCGCCTCGATGCCCTGGGGCTGTGTGAGCGCTTTAAAAAAAAAAGTAAATAAAAAAAAAGTAAACCCCTTTCCTTCTTGGCACTGTATTTATTCTTCCTATTGCTAACATGTTGATTTTGTGTCAGGCACGTGTGGTTTATGGAATGGCATTAAAAACTGCTCAAACTGAAACTACTTGGCAGACGGCACATCCAACAGTGCAAGACCAAGACTGCGCAGAACTTGCTTACTGCAGCCTTTCCAAATCAGATTGAAAAGCACACTTAACGGTATGAACGGTATACCGGTATAAACAATGTGACGGTTATTATTGTTCAATTAAGTGGTTCACGGTATCTTTAACGGTATACCGTAATACCGTTACAACCGTACAGTCACCATGATACTAGTGGCCCCTATGTGGGCCCGACAGCCATGGTTCGCTCACCTGATGGAGATGTCTGTCTCCACAGGTGAAACTACCCTGCCCGTACAAAATGCTGTCGCAGGACAGGGGCTAGACGATACACCCATACCCACAGACCATGAATTTAGCAGCCTGGCTCCTGAGGTCATATAATTTGGACACTTACAGCTCCCTCAAAGATGCATGGGCATTCTTAGGGAGGCTAGAAAACCTAACACTCGTTACTGCTATTCTAGCAAATGGAAGAGATTCGTCATCTGGTGTAGAAATAAGAGCATCAACCGCGTTGACTGCTCTCCCACACATATTGTTCTTTACCTGACTCACTTATTAGACTCAGGATTGGTCTTTAATTCTATTAAAGTTCATCTAGCTGCAGTTTCCGCGTACACTGCTTCTCAACTCAGTGTCATGGTGGAAAGTCCCAGTTATTAAAGCCTTCATGGAGGGAGTAAAGAGGATACACCCTCCTATAGCCAACCCAGCTTCCGAATGGGACCTAAACATGGTACTTACCAGGCTTATGGGCTCACCCTTTGAACCTATGCGCAAGGTATCCCTTAAGGACCCCACTGTTAAGACTGCTTTCTTAATAGCTATCCCCTCCATTAGGAGAGTGAGTGAACTAAAAGCACTCTCTATACTAGACCCCTTTGTAACAGTTCACAAAGATAAGGTGGTTCTACGCACACATCCTAGGTTTGCACCAACATTATTTCAAAATTCCATGTCCACCAGTCAATAGAACTACCAACCCTTCAAATTTAGGAGAAAGAAGCCTGCATACACTAGATATGCGCAGAGCCGTCATGTTTTATATGGAATGAACTAGACCTCTGAGAAAGACTAATCAGTTCTCTGTCTCAGTGGCAGCAGGAAGAGGAGATGCAGTTTTAAATTCCACTATATCTAGATGGATTGTCCAATGCATCAGTCTGTTTCTCTCTTGCTAAAAGAGAACTACCCTTCAAGCCGAGAGCACATTCTACTCGTAGCACTGGGTCTTCCATAGCATTCATTGCAAATGTCCCTCTTGGGTCCATTTGCAAAGCGGCAACCTGGAGTTCTGTACACACCTTTACAAAACACGGTCTAGATGCCCACTCTAGATCTGATTCCCAGGTGGGACAAGCAGTATTAAGACTTCTTTTTTCTACGGTTCCTTCTCACAACCCACCTCCAACTCCGGGTACTGCTCGCTAGTCTATGCACAGCATGTGAGCCTAAGCAGATTAACAAACATCAGAAGACAATGCATTACTTACCGTAAAAGCATTTCTGATGGTTGTATCTGCTTAGATTCACATGCGCCCACCCTTCCTCCCCGCTCGGATGGAAGGAACTTAGACATCCTTTTATCTATCTCTTTTCTGTACTCACTCACGTCTAATAGGCTCCCTAAGGGCAGACAAAATACAGAGGGACCTCGAGCAATGAGGCATTGTGATCACTATAGGGATAGTGTTGCAGACACGCCTGTCGACGTCCCCTTTTCGACTACGAAAACAAAATGCAATACTCCGCAGTGACCACTGGGTGTCGGACTATGCACAGCATGTGAATCTAAGCAGACACAACCATCAGAAATGCTTTTACGGTAAGCAATGCATTGTCATTCCGAGTAATTGCCCACAGGAAACGCAGGTGGTATCCCAGAATAAAACAAAAAAAATATATTAATGTTGGGGGGAGTTACCTAGAGTTCAAACAGCATTTTCCCAATTCTTCCTTGTCACCAATAAGAAAACTGTAGTTAAAAAACCCAATGGCCCTTTGAGCAGTATGGGAAAAGGCAAGGATGCCCAAATGAAGGTTATATAGGGTCAGCCATAAATGGTGGTAATTGTGGGGAAGGATGCATAAGTAGGGGAGTCTGAGAAAGGGGTGACAGAGGAAATTGTATGGCTGTTGAGGTGCTGGTATGTGCAATTGATCAAACCCATGCTACGGGATTGCCCCCATGGATGAGGGTGCTTTACCATTGTCTGGTGAGATAGTGCCAAATTACATTCTGGGCAATAGTGAGGAACAAGCTACTGGGGGTGGTACTAAGGAAATGGGAGAGAGGGGGTAAAGACAAGTTGGATGCTAATTCTGACTAGGTACTCCAAAATGACACTCCGGGGATTATAGGATGGGAAAGTAATGTGCAGGTAATAGGGAAAGCAAGCCTAAATTGAACTTTTATTCCAAAACCTTTTCAAGCAATACCAGCATTACGAACATTACCTTCTGAAGATATCAATTGGGTACGTCTTGCCATTAATCGTAACAATCGAGTGATCTGGGATTTTCAGTCATTGATTATAATGAAGATGGTATGGGAATAAAGGGAGAATTTCGTCCTACTTGGTTTGACGGCAAGCATTTTTTATAATGAGCAGGCGGCTATGACCTATTTGGAAAAGCCAAGTGAGATTGTGGAACCTAAAGTGGAAATAACATCACATGGTCCACTGCCCAAAAAATTGAGGACATCATGAGGCAAATCCTTGCTCTAGCGACAGCAATTAGTGGGATTTCTGGTGCGTCAAATAACAGAGTACAACTCCTATAACACAACAGCATTCCTTGGCATAATGAACTGCTCATTGGCGTCTTGTCTTGGAACAGTTGTGGACTAGCACATTTTGTTCGATGGTATGATGAGCTTGCCAAGGTTGGCCGACCAGCTTTAATCATGTTTCAAGAAACTATGCAAACTGGTCGTTTCGATGTAGAGGGCTACGAATGTTACACACAATTTGCCACTCGGGGTGAAAAGGGGCGCCCATCGGGGTGGATTAGCTCTGCTTATTAAGTCTTGCAAATTAGTACTCGGTGATGCTTCATAAAGATCCTGCGTGTATGGTTGTTGAATTAACCTCATATGGCTATTTGAGGTTACTCTGTTCCTTTATATTTATTGGAATAGAGTAGGTTTCTCTATTGAACATTTGATGGAAACATTGGGCGTAATCCTTGAAAGTGCATTTGTTCGAAATGCTCAAGTTGGTATAGTGGTGGCTGGTGATTTCAACTCTACGTGTTATCCGGCACTGTTCAGTGGGGAACCTGGGTCTGCATATACTCGGCCCTTGTCTGTAAGGAATGGACAGAAATGGGTCGAGTACTTGTTTAGTTGGGACCCGCCCTCCAGATAAGGTGCGTATTGTGCCGTTTTACACATGTAATTATAGCCAGTACAGAACATTGAATTTTCTACTGCGTACCGTTTACGCAAAGATTTTACTATTAATTAAAACAAAAAGCATGCACTTTCCTCCACTAGATGGCACTGTACTACAAGCAAGCTGTGGGCTCCTCGGCGCCACTGCATCTGTCTTAACCATAAGCTTTTGCCTAGCCCGTGGTGAATGGAGATGGTCCCACTGCTCTGGTGGGCTCCTCCACTGCAGGCAGACTGAGGCTTGGCTGTGGATAGGCAGCACGAGGAGTGTGCAGTCCTGAGGAGGGGATCAAGCACACTTGAGATGGTGCATGCATTGCATTGAAGGCATATCTGTGCCGTGCGAAAGTTAATGGCAGTCCTGACACTGTTTCTCAGCCATTTGCCTGTGGTGAAGAAAGCGACGAAACAGACCCTGGCCCTCTTAAAATTGGTAGTGTATATGTCCATAAAAGTTTATATTTAAAGACACACGTTATGAAAGGAAAACACCACACTCGCGTTCTTCTGAGGTTCTGCTGCAGGATCCCGTTTTGTGATCCAACTACAGAAGTCTATTAAGCTGCTGCCTGGAAAATGTACTGGGCTTAAAGTGACTCCTCCCTCTGTAAAAATATGGTTAAAGGATGTTCGTTATAGCTCTGCCTCTGCACTTATAACGATCAGTGTGCTCCTTCTGTGTCTGGGTCTGATTTACAAGTATTTTTCAACGGCACAATCCCATTGAAAAATGCTTTGTAAATCTGACCCTCTTAACATTGCAAGTTTGCGACGGGCCTGAAATGGCTATTCTTTCCACTTGGTTGGGGTCAGCCTTCACAAAACAACGGCTACTACCCTCTTAAGGATACATGGCTAAGCACAGCCAGGATGCTCTTGAGCATGGGACCTGCAGGGTGGACAGATGGCGTGGTAGACCAGGCGCTCAACCAACAGAGCTACCTTGTCGGCATGTAATGTGGCTTTTAACTGGCTAAAAAAACTCTTCTCGCCCACATTAGTCTTTCAACCAAATGGAGATATTTGTCACACCGATTGTGAGCTTGGTAAAGCCATGCAAACACATGTGGGTTTTTTCTCTTCTAGCCATCAGTACCTGTGTGCCTTAAGCACCAACCCAGTTCACAAATAGGTCTGGGTTCACTTTTTAGGGTCATGCAACATTTCTTCGGTATATTTCTGAATATCGCTGTATTGTTTACCTCTGAGTCTTTGTTGCCGTTTTGCAAACTGGCTTTAGAGTGATATACCATAGCTGCATATTTTGTGGTCCAGGCTACATTTTTTGGTGAGTGAGATAATACGCCCCCCCCGGTTCGAGCCATATGTTAATGTTCTCTTTTTTAAAAAAAAAAATATCGCTCTGGCGTTTAGTCGGATTGCAAGCTCTGTCAATTATGGCAGCTAGAGGACCAGATGCATGATGGGATTTGCCCTGGCCAAGATCACACGGTTTGTTCAAGCGGAGAAGTCACGATTATGACAGATATGTTAAACCTCTAGGGTCAGGGGTTTGCAACATTTGGTATTAGGGATGTTTTTGACAGCATCTTCCTTCCACCATAGCCTTTGCTGAGGGATCGTGGAGTTTAAAAGAAAGTGTGGATTCGCAACCATAAATAAGGGGGAATTCACACACTTTTTCCTGATGAAGAGTTGAACATTAGAGGGCAGAGCAAAATATCCACACCCTGTAACATTCACGTCAGGTTCTAAGCAAGGCAATATCTGAGCAGTTAAATGTGCGCTACCCAAACTCGCAGAGGAGCTTTTTCAGCAGTGTAAGGCAAAATATGCAGCAGGTCAGTCTGGGATCAGAGGCACTGCGCAGACTCCCACGCCAGAGGAGAGCAGGGGAGGCAAATCGACACCAGGACTGTCTGAGCAGTACCTAACAATAGCATCAAAGCCTTTCCATTGAAACTAAGTGTACTGCTTGACTGTATGGCTCTGAACCCAACATTGTGCAATGAGGGGCTGACTCAAAGCGCTATGTGCGTTATTTCTGGCTTTGCCGTTTTGGCTGGAATGTGATGGTGGAGCCGGCAGCAGATAGCATTATACTGTAAGCACATGGTGTGTTAACTATGAACAGTTGAGTTAAAACAAACGGATATGTGGGTTTACAAACTCTAATCTTTTTCTGTCATTTCGAGTATCCCCGTCTGGCCTGTTTCTCTCCTCGCATGCACAGTGTCCATTTAGATCATTGTAATAAAGTGTATTGTAGTAAAAGACAGTACGGAGAAAATAAAGTTGCGAAAAAATGAACCCAACGAGAAGTACACGTTACCTTATACAGTGTGCAGTAATAAAGGTTTACTCGGCAATGCACTGTGGTGTCTGCAATTCGAACAAGCCTCAGTTTACATTGAGGGTGTCCTGAACACAAGTGATGACAAACCTGATCGAAAACTGCCTGGAATGTTACTTCCCCAAATTAAACTACAGGAATTTTGAGGGAAGACAACCAGACACTAGGAATGCATAGAACCCCCTCCATACGAGAATTGAGCCTCAATAAATGATGCCTTCTGCTCCATTTTTGAAGAGCTCCAAATGTCCTCCAGCGCGGTGTGAAATTATGGAAACAGATTGCCAGTTCAAAGTCATTCATAACCACTTGCCCAGCTCTGGGCAACCCTCCAGACCATCGTTTTTCTGGTTGGACTTGTGTTGGTCAGGTGCTGTTTCTATGGACAGACACTTGGCAGGTACCTGGATGTCTGCACTTTGGGATTTAGGCCTCTTCAAGATGCTCTGTCTGTACAGTTTAGCCCAAGTGATGTACTATAGTCCAGGTTTTTGAGTAGAATGTCTGCCTACATTCACAGTCACTTGGTAATATGGGCCTATACACACCAATATTAACGCTGTACTGCCATCACCATTGCCTTGTTTGGCTCTCGTCAATGACCAGCTTCTTGCAAATGTAGTAATTACAAAAGATGCCCAGGTGCCTATGCATGGCTATTCCTGTGCAAGTGAATAGCATGGCACCCTCTGCAAAAGCAGGAGCAAAACATTGTGGCCCACCATGCAGTTGCTGGCCAACCAAACTTGTCTAAAACATTGTTGAACAGGACAAATAGGAAGTGAGCCCGCACACAGCAATGTCAGGCAACCATTACTGGAGACAATTGCTTCATCAGTTTCCCATTCAGGCCTCATCCAACTCTTGTCACATTATCATAGTGAAGCTCCACTAGTATCTCCACATATTCGCCCTCGGGCCTTCCCTCCTCAGTGACTCCCACAACAACTCCCTATTCACAGAGTGGAAGGTAGCTTTCAATTCTACACATCTTTCTCTTTCCTTCATCTCACAATGGAGTGTGGTCCTGGTCAGGATGGAAATAGTGCAAGAGAAGGGAACAAAAGAATTAAAGGCTGAAAGGAGAATGTCTCAGGAAGCTGGATGATGAAAGCCTAAAATGCGATGCAATGAATAGAATGTCGTTGTGCTGTATTAATCCCCTCCAAGTCTGCAAACAGATCTGTGTTGTATTTCGACATTTTGCAACTACAGCCCTCGCTTGGATCAATTGTTTCAGGTTTGCATGGAACTTAAACTCTTAAGTCTAAAGCATGAAGGCAAGGGCAAAGTAGAGCCTGAATGCAGATCAAATGTTTTTTAGCCAGAAATGTGCATTTGGCCTTCGGGCTATCGGATATTGCCTACATCAGTTATAACAAGCATGTTTTTATGAATGTTGGTGCCCTCTTTAAATGGGCAGGTAGGGACTGACGAGGAGCAGCCTGGCCTGGGGATAAGCACTGAGCTACGAATACGGGGTGGCCTGGGTGAATTACTGGATTGATGAATAGTCAGGCCATCCTGCAGCTAGTCTGGGGTGGGCGGGGGGGGTCGCAAAAGAGGCACCCTTCCCAGGCCGTGTTAGCGGTTTCGCACAGGTAGTCTGCAGTGGCCTGAGGAGTCATGCAGCCCCCGGGGCCCAGAATGGGTGCGACTCTACGGGTCTGATTTTACGTATGCATTGGGTGTATGTGTTAGATAGGTTTTACACTTGAAATTGCATTTGCTCTCCAATTTTAAAAATCATGCGTAAAATACTCCCACCTCAAAATTTTATCTGGAGCACTGGTTGGGACATTCAGTCGGTACATCCTAAAATACAGCTTTCTCTTTTTACCTGGACCCGTGGAGGTCTACGATCTTGCATAGATAATTTTTTCTTGTCTACACCTTTTTAAGGAAAGCAAACCAGTTGAAATGAATGATCTTGGGCTCTGATCATCTTGCAATTTCAATATTACCCAACTGGTGTATTAGCGCTAATCCAATTCTTGAACTAATGGGAATGGATAGACCACAGTTGTCCATTAGATGGAGACCCGCTACTTGTCAGCTGATGTGTTGAATTATCCGATTTTTATGGCTAAGGGAAATCTTGATTTATCCTCCTGTGCTCAATTGGAAAAACTGATGACATCTAGGATACAGGATCATCTCAATAGTATTGCTTTAATTCCGAACTGTGTATATAAACCGAATTTGCATAGGCATGCCTTTTTAATATAGCAATACACCAGTCTAAAATTGAAAATAAAACTTAAGCTTCGCCAATTGGGCAACATGCAGCTTGATGCTTCGGTGCATTGCTTAGAGAAAAAGCGTATAATACTAGCACATAAAAATAAAATAAGGGGACTGTAATGTTACATGAAAATCAATGCATCATCTGTTGAAACATGATACTCTGCTGATCTGGATAATACTGAGAACTCTAGTGGAACTGAAGGGCTGAAGGAACCAGCCATTTTGGCTCTGGTATTGCTGGAATATATTAAAGTACTTACCAGTTTATGAATTATTTGTTAACCTTTGTTTTATTCCCATGGCTAATCCTTTGCACCCAACTCAGTATTGCTCTAAATGTACCAGTGATAAATCAATGCCCAGTGTCCTAGCTATTTGAGTTGCCTGGGGGTGTAGGAATTGTCTGTGTGCAAACCCCAATGGGTATCATCTGATTTAGAGAAAGTGTGTTTTGAAGTGTACTGTTTGTTACAAATAGAATTGCTCCCTTCTTCAGCATTGGATCTTTCATGGATTCACATGCTTATAATAATCCCCGTCAGGCTGGGAACCCTCGGTACCTTTTTATAAAGATGTTTTCCATGGGAAAAATTTCAACACTTCTGTGTCCTATCTACGTTGTTTTGGGCCGCTTACACATGCCCCAATAGGATGTAGTGGTATGTAAGCCCCGCGCTCCCATCAGATTTCAACCGTCTTCCAAAGTAGTGGGATCACCTCGCGTCATCTACTATTTTTGCTAGGTTGTTTCTTCGTTTTCCTAATGTCTGGAAAAGCCCTTTGTCTGTGTGCTACGTTTGGAATAAAGGTGGTGTATGAAGGAGATGGCCATATGGACTGTATAGATTGTCTCCATCCTCACCATTCGGCAGACAATTGTGACATCTGTAAAAGCTTCTCCCAGAAGACCCTCGTAGACCGGAATAGGCGGTTGGTAGCTTGGTTGAACGACGGAGCGGGTGCGTACGCCCCTTCGGAGGTAGGCTCCACGTATAGCTTGGCCTCGACAACTAAATCTCTAGGGGCCCCCCGCCGTTCAGTATCGGCTGAACCTCCGGCGAAGAAAGTGCATTCGATGGAGAAAAGCTCATCGGAAAAACATTCCACGAGAGAAACTTTGTTGAAAACGAAAACCTCCTCGTCGTCTTCCTCCTTGTCAAAGGAGGAGAGAAGACCTGTCAAATGCCTCCTCAGGTGATCATCATAGATCATCCTCAAGTCGAGATTCTTCAAAACACAAATCGGGTTAAAAAATGGCGGGAACGCCTCGGGGCTCTGTACATCCACCAGCGTCGACTGGAGTGTGATCGTCGATGCCCTCACTGCCAGCGACGCAGATCGCCTCTTCAGGTGTTCCGCCACAGGTGACGATAGAGAAATTGACCTCGTCGACGGAGACTTCACAGGAGGGCTGGCGACCGGAGGTGTATGACCCGGTTTTACCAGAAACCTTGTTGCAACAGGAGGCAGCCCTGTCCATATCCTCTGTGGATGACGAACGTGAGCAGGTGGCTGGGCCCGCGGAACTTGGGTTGCAAGGCGTTGGCTCCGACTCTTTCGAGCGGGGCGACTATCCCGGTTACAACTCCTTTGCTTAATCCTCAAACGGTTTTATCCCTGGAAGTTCTGTCTACATTACAAAACTTGTTGAAGAAAGTAGATGAAAAGTTAACTCAGGTTGCTGCTCCAGCGAGACCAGTTGACGAGGAGCCAGGTCCTTCCCATCGACAAACTCCTATGGTGTTGACGGTCTGTGAAGGACTTCCATGTGCGCGCCCGGAAGGAGAACTGCTGGAATCCAAGTCAGAGAGTCCATATCAGTGGGAGTCGGAAGCGGAGATGGAAGGAAGCTCCAAGAAGCCCAGCCGTCACCCCCGGATGACATTGTTTCTTTCCACGCGATGAGTAAGGCGTGTACCGAATTTGGGCTGGCCCAGGAGGAAGAGAAAAAAAGACTGTTTTTTGTTCGATCATATGGGAAAGAGGAGAAAATCGGTATTTTCAGTCCCCATTTTAGATCATGCATGGCAAGAGGGACTACAAACAATGCGTCATCCGTTCTCGGAGCCGGCAATAAAAGGTAGACTGGAAAAGAAATGTAAGGCTCCCACGTCTACTCCAAAATGTTTGTCCT
The DNA here is from genome assembly GCF_040938575.1 of Ambystoma mexicanum. Classification (NCBI taxonomy): domain Eukaryota; kingdom Metazoa; phylum Chordata; class Amphibia; order Caudata; family Ambystomatidae; genus Ambystoma; species Ambystoma mexicanum. The sequence continues at coordinate 766,038,008 of NC_090925.1, read as the reverse complement.
CTCAACCGACTCCAGAGTTGGTGGTATCGGCGGCTGCGGCAAGGAAGGAAAGGTCTCAGCACAAATGCACAACTCCTCTGGAGAACAAGGCCAGGAGACGAGATGCCTTTGGCAAAAAGGTGTTGTCGGTGGGTGCAACAACGGTGAAGGCGGCCAATTCTCTGGCTATTATGGCGAGGTATGACTGAGATGTGGCATCGTTTAGCACCCATATTGGAACATCTGCCAGACGGACACAGAAAGGCTGCGATGTTACTTGTCCGAGAAGGGGAGGAGACCTCTAATCACTATATAAATATTGCTTTAGACCAGGCAGAATCAGGCTTTAAGCAGGTTAACTGGTTCTGAGGAGACAGTCATGGCTCAAATGCACCAACTTTCGACCTGAGGTGCAATATAAAGTGTTGGATATGCCTTTTGAAGGAGACCTTCTTTTTGGGGAGAAGCTGGATGAGGCCTTAAAAGGCATGAAAGAAGATTCTGACACAGCACGTTCTCTGGGATGTCTCCAGAGTGGCAGAAGTTTTCGTTGGTTTCGCCCCTTTAGAGGAGCGTCAGGAAATTCCCGGTTCTCGTCATCAAGGGACCGTACTTTCAATAGACCGTCGTACTCCTCTCAGAGCTACAGGCGAGCTTCTCGGACTGCAAGAAGACTTCGAGACTATCAAGCCTCAAGGAAGAGGGGAGGTTACTCGTCGTCGAAGGACAATCAAACGACCAGCAATGACGAGTTTCAGTACGTCCTGGGAGGCAGGGTGTCACTGTGTCGACAAGTGGGGAAAGATGACCTCGGACCCTTGGGTATTGGACATTAAGTTCGGTCATTCCTTACAATTCAAAAGCAAGCTGTCGCACATTCCACCAGTGTTTTCGGCTCAACCCCACCTGAACATTTTAAAGCAGGAGGTAGTACTGATGCTACAAAAAGGGGCTATAGAATAGGTACCTGTTTCACAGAGAGGTCAAGGAATGTATTCCCGATACTTCGTCGTGAAGAACCCCAACAGAAAATGGCGTCCCATTCTCGACCTTCGAGACCTCAACAAAACATTTAAAAATCTGAAATTCAAAATGCTCACACTTCGGGAAGTGATCCAGTCGATTCAACAGGGGGATTTTCTGGTGTCATTGGATCGCCAGGACACATTTTCATATACCAATGCGTCGATGACACAAAGTTCCTAAGGTTTGTAGTCGGACAGACCCACTGCCAGTTCACAGTGCTCCCATTCGGACTAAAATCATCTCCCAGGACATTCACAAAGTGCCTAGCTCCGGTTGCAGCATGGTTAAGAAAACAGGGGCATCACGTTTACCCTTATCTGGACGATTGGTTAGTGAGCGTGGTCGTCCCCTATGACAACACAAGCAAGTCTAGAGGCCACCATGCAACTTCTGCGATGACTAGGATTTGCGGTAAACTTCGAAAAGTCCTCATTAACTCCCTCAAGAAGCTTAGTGTTTTTGGGTGCAGAGTTCGAAACTCAGTCAGGATTGGTGAGACCATCTGTGGAGAGGATCCACAGTCTCAATCAGCTGGCAAGATAGTGGAGAGTCAACACCAAAGTATCGGTAAGGAGATATGTCGGTACTGGGAGCCATGGCTTTGTGCATCCCTTAGTGAACAACTGCCGCCTCTTCATGAGGCCAATTCAAGAATTCCTGGCAGACCGATAGGCCCAGAGGCAAGGACTTCAGTCGGACAAACTGACCATCAACAACGAGATCCTACGAGAACTTCGATGGTGGCAAGTCGTCGAATACCTATCCAGAGGGGTTCCCCTGCAGGAACCGGAGTTTCACGTGACCATAGGGACGGACGCGTCACTGACTGGATGGGGGGGGCGCATCTGGGCTCTCTCCAAACGCAAGGCCGGTGGTCGGCGGAGGAGTCACTCCTTCATATCAATGTGCTGGAGTTGAGGGCAGTGCGCTGGGCCCTGAAAGCTTTTCTGCCGCACATAAAAGGGTCACTGGGAAGGATACTGACAGACGACACGACAACAATGTTTTACTTGAGAAAACAAGGAGGTACTCTCTCCAGAACTCTTTCCACCGAAGCTCAGGAAATATGGCAGTGTGCTCTATAACGAAATATAACCATAGTAGCCCACCACCTTCCGGGAGTAAAGAGCGTACAAGCGGATTCCCTCAGCAGGGAAATGGATCAGATACACGAATGGGAACTGAACAAACATCAGTTGTTGGAGGTTTTCAGAAAGTGGGGACAGCCGTCTCTGGATCTCTTTGCAACGAGAGAGAACAAGAAGTGTTAACAGTACACCAGCAGATGGCCACAGATCGATTCACTGGGGGAAGCGTTCTAAGTTTGTATATGCGCCCCCCACCCCCCCCCAGTTTCCACTCATACAACGGACTCTGCAATGGATGGATTCACAGGTACCGATGTCGAGTGATCTTAGTGGCTCCTTATTGGCCGAGGCAGGCGTGGTTCTCTGACCTGCTACAGCTCTCCATAGCGCGGCCAGTAAGGTTTCAGAAGGTTCCGAACCTCCTGACCCGGGACAAGGGAACAGTGTGCATTCACGATCTGGACATTCTCAACCTGACAGCATGGCTCCTGACTTCTCGGAGTTTGGTACCCTAACTATTTCATCGGATTGCCGTCGAATTCTGCAAGCCGCGTGAGCTCTGTCCACGAACACTTCGTATGCATGCAAGTGGAGGAGATTCTGCATTTAGTGTGAAGATCAGCCAGGGTTAGAGCCCCTGAATATAACTCCGGAACAGCTTCTGCCGTATTTGCTGCATTTAGCGGAGAGTGGGTGATCTTTTTCATCGATAAAGGTTCACCTGGCAGCCATTTCCAGATGCACGTGGAGAAGGCATTAGTTATCATTGTTTAGTGATAGGCTGATACAGCACTTCATGAAAGGTTTATTTCGCACATTTCCACCAATTAAAGTTTCCTCCAAACTGGAGTCTTAACCTAGTGTTGACGCAACTAATGAATGCTCCCTTTGAACCTATGGCTTCTTAATCTATGAAATTCTTATTGTGCAAGTTGGCTTTTTTGATGGCTATCACTTCAGCACGACGACTCTCGGGGATACAAGCATTAGTCCTAGATCCTCCATACTGGAGATTCTTTAAGGACAAAATGGTGCTGGTGACCAACCCTCATTTCATACCGAAAATTCCTACCATCTTTCATAAACATTCATCGATCGCGGAAAAAGCTCTCCATACATTAGACGTGAAAAGAGCTGTAAAGTTTTACCTTCATCGTACTTTGCAATTTACAAATGCAAAACTGTTTGTGGCCTAAGGACCGTCGACAAAAGGAAAGGCGATCTCAAAACGAGGACTAGCTGGATGGGTCTCGTTGACGATTGCCTTTTGTCACTCGAATGCGGGGAAGCCGCTAGAAAGGCGTCCGAGAGCCCATTCCACGAGATCAACTTCATCTTCGGCGGCATTTTGGGGCGGGATTCCGCTGGGAGACATCTGTCAGGTGGCATCCTGGTTGGTGCCACATACATTTACCCGCCATTATTGCCTCGAACGGCAGCATGCAGACGATATACAGATGGGACGAGCAGTCCAGCGTCATCTGTTTCAGTGAGGTAAACCCTGTTCAGGGGAATGTCCTTTAATCTAAGTATGTGTGTGTGTGTGTGTGTGTGTGTGTGTGTGTGTGTGTGTGTGTGTGTGTGTGTGTGTTTATTTACATGTAGTAATATATTATGGTGGTTGTTCTTTTCAAGCTAGCGTGTAACCGCTGAAGTTAAAAAAATAAAAAAGAGAAAATATGTGGTTGGGATGTTATTGGTTTGCATTCACACCGCCAAAATCCGGAGTACTGCTATACAATCTATTCTAAGCATGTGAATCCATGAAAGATCTAATGCTGGAGAAGGGAATAGTTTCTTACCTGTAACTCAATTTCTCCAGCATTGTTATCTTTCATGGATTCACATGCGCCCGCCGGCCTCCCCTTCATGCAAACTATATGTACCCCATCCTACTTTGGGGGTGTTAAAATCTGATGGGAGCCGCGGGGGCGGGGCTTATATACCTCTACGTCCTATTGAGGCATGCGTAAGCGGCCCAAAACGACGTAGATGGGGCACATAAGTGTCGAAATTTTTCCTATGGAAAACGTCTTTATAAAGGTACCGAGGGTTCCCAGCCTGACGGGGGAATATTCTAAGCATGTGAATCCATGAAGGATACGAATGCTGGAGAAATGGAGTTACAGGTAAGAAACTATTCCCTTCTGAAGAAGGCTTAAATAAATGACTGAAATTAATTGTTTAAACCTTGAGTATAAGAGTTTATTTGTATGCTTGTCACTGTGTAAAATCCCTACTGCTCATTGACCCCTCTTGTGATAAGCCTGGCTGCTCAGCCACACTACCAACCTGTGTAGTACAGACGTATACCAAAGTTTGGGTTACTATTGCCAGGAGATCAAGGTTGCTGTAGTCTCCCAAAGGTTACTGCACACAATCTTTCCTGACAATCCCAGTTTCCATCATTCCCGTTCGGGTCTACTCTTACTTTGAATGTCTGCTTTGCAGGCGCTCTTGTATCCTCTTACTCTTGCCACCTTCGATCGGCCGCAGGGCCAGTCCACCCTCTTTGTCTCTGAATTCGCTGACCTGGCCTCCTCTATCCTTTCCTCCTCCTCCTCCCACCTTTTCCTACTGGGGGTTCTTAACATCCATCTCTATTCTCCTGACTCTTCATGCCCTTTCTGCAACCTATGCAATAGAGGCTCTTATCTCTGCAGACATCCCTCTCTCCCTCTCTCTACCTCTCTCCTGGACTGTTCATTCTTTACTTTTCCCACGTGAAACTCTTCTCTAGAACTGGCACACCCTTCACTGCCTCTTGCCTTACAGGTCATCCAACCCATGAAAAGAAGAGTGACAGTGGCTGCTTTTGCCTCCACTTGCTCTCCTCCTTTGGCTGACACCCACCCTGACCTTGCCCTCTCTAACTTTCACCACTCCATTTCAAACACTCTTGACATTCTTGCCCATGTCATGAGGGTCCATCTGAATCGTTCAAAAAAATGAAACTCTTGGTGCTACTCTGAGCAGGCTACCCTTAAACGAAAGTGCAGAGCAGCGGAACGGAAATGGGGATCTTCAGGTGCACCATCTGACAAACAGGCCTGCCACCTTCTCCAAAGACATTATAGACTTTTCATCCGCTCCCAAGAAGTCTATATTCAAACATTCATCTCAGTGGCCTCTTAACACTGTTGAACCCTTCAATGTCTGCAAACAACTGGCCAGTCATACTGCAGGCTCTCCCTCTACTGCACCCACCCTAGCCCTTTGCCCGTCCCAGGCTGCACACTGCTGCCAAAACACAGGACATCCTGTCCTCTCTTCCCCCATACTGCCACCTGCACCCACATTTATTGGGCACTCTTTTCCCACCCCCTCTTCTCCAAACAGTTTGACCCATGCCCTCCTAAAACCATCAGGGACAACATTGATTCTCTTGCTCCAGCCTTGGCTGACCTCTGCAACCTCTTTTAGACCCTGGAGTTTTCCCCACTTCTCTCTAGCACTCTTTAAAAAAAAAAAAAAATAAAATAAAAAAAATCTGCTGCCCCTTCTATCATGGCAAATTATCGCCCAATCTCGATCACTCCTTTACTTGGCAAACCCTTGGAGAAATTAAGTTTTCTCAGCTTACACTTCACACTGAAGCTTTTGGTTGTCTCCATGACATCAGTCCGTCTTTAAGACATCCAGAGGCACAAACTGCTCTCAAATATTGACTCTAACCCTCCTTCTGTCCTCATTGTTCAAGATCTCTCTTCTGTCTTTGACACAATAAACCACAACATCCTGAGCTCCAGTCTCTGTGAAACCCTGGGCATCACAGATCTGGCCCTGGCTTGGCTTGCCTTGCCTCCTATCTCTGACCATCCTTCCCAGGTGGAATTGATTCCTTTTTCTTCTCAAACACTTTCTCTCCCTGTATTGTGCCCCAGGGATCTAACCTATCCCCTTGGTTCTTCAATGTCTACCTTACCCCTCTGGCCCACAGGATCTGTACCTGCTCCTAAACCCCTTGTCTGGTAGCCATATTCAGATTTTTACCGCATGCTTCAGTGTTGAGAGTCCTCGAATTTTGCTCTGCAAGCTACTTCTAGGTTTTTAGTGGAAGAAGTTTCTATTTTTGTTGCAAAAGAGCCTGTGTGCTCTTCTCACATCAGAGTAGGATTCCGATCCTCTTGAGTACACCAGAAGTGAGGGCTCAAGATATTCTGCAGATGGTCAACAAGTTTCAAAATGCCCAACGTCTTCCAGCCTTCGACCTTTTGAGGTTGCTAGGCCTCATGGCATTCTGCATTTTCCTAGTGCCAGAGGCTCGCCTGAGAATGAAATCCCTCCAGTGGGCACTAAGAACCCAATGGTCGTAATTTTCAGGAAGAATGTCAGATCTCCTTCAAGTCCCGGAGAGAGTGGCTCGAGACCTTCAGTGGTGGGCCTGTCGGAGGAATATTTTGAAAGAACTGTTGTGGCAACCATGGCCGGAGATACCGTAGTCCCGGATGTCTCAATCACGGGGTCGGGAGCCCATGCCAATGTCTTGACCATCAGCGGTCGTTGGTCTCCATCGGAGTCCAGACTACATATCAACCTGTTGGAGCTGAGAGCAATCAGACTAGCGCTGAAGGCTTTTCTGCCATCAATACAGTGGAAAAATTTCCTGATATGACGGACAACACAGTGGCCATGCACTACCTCAACAAAAGAGGCGTAGGATCACTGCCACTGTGCAGAGAGGCAATGCAGCTCTGGTTTTGGGCAATTGAGGAGGGAATCTCTATCGCAGTTCAACTAGCCGGAGAGAAGAACTTGACGGCGGACGCTCTCAGCAGGCAGAGTACAGTTTCCCACGAGTAGGAGCTAGCTCAGGAAGTCCTTCAAGATATCTTCGCCCTTTGGGGAACCCCTCAGGTGGATCTGTTCGCCACCATCCACAACAGGAAGTGCAATCAGTTTTGTTCAAGGGAATTTCCCCCGAGAGGAGCTCTAGGAGATGTGTTCGTAGTGGACTGGGAGTTTCCACTCCTGTACGAGTTTCCTTCAGTCCCTGTCATTCCTCAAATGATCAGGAGGTTGAGAAGATTCCGGAAAACCATGATCCGAATTGTCCCAGATTGGGCGAGGAAAACGTGGTACCCGGACCTTCTGGACATGTCCATCTGATCTCCAAATTTGTCTTCCGCAAAGAGACGATCTCTCGCAGAAGGGAGGTCAGGTTCTCCATCCAGACATCAGAACCCCCAACCTTCACGCTTGGTTTCTGAAAGGTTGATATACAAGGATTGGGATCTCCCGGATGACGTCATGGAGGTGTTGCTTTCGGCTAGAAGGCCGGCAACAAAGATTTTATACCACTGCCGTTGGAACAAATTTTGCAGCTGGTGTAGAGAAAAGAATATTGAACCCTTTTCATGCAGTACACCTATGGTGTCATCTTTCTTACTGTATTTAGCAAATTCAGGTCTTCAAGTTGATACGATCAGGGGCTACCTCGCAGCGCTATCAATCTTTAAGCGCACTACAGAGGAGCCTTCATATTTCAAATTACCCCTTGTAGTCCAATTTCTGAAAGGGTTAACTAATGTTTATTCCCAAAGCCTTTCCAAGTTCCATTGTGGGACCTAAATCTAGTCCTAAATTTTCTGATGGGTACTCCGTTTGAACCACTCCATTCTTGTTCATTAAGATGTCTCACTCTTAAAACAGTCTTTCTAGTGGCATAACATCTGCCAGAAGAGTGAGCGAATTACAAGCTCTATCTTGCAAACCTCCTCATACAGTCTTTCATAAAGACAAGATTGTCTTACAAGTGAAGCCTAATTTTCTCCCAAAGGTGGTTTCTGAATTCCACATTACTCGGAAAATAACTTTACCTTCATTCTATCCTCTTCCCCACCAAGGGAAAGAGGAAGAGAGGTTACATAGGCTGGATCCAAGGCGTGCCTTGAGTTTTTATATCAGCAGACTTGCTAGAATAAGACGAGCAGACCAACTGTAGGTTATACAGGACACAAATTAGGATTGCCAATCGCGAAACAGACCATTTCAAGATGGATTATTTTAACCAGCCTAGAATGCTACAAATTGACAGGGAAAGAGCCCCTCAACATCTTGGGGCTCATTCAACCAGGAGTATCACAGCCTCTTCGGCTCTCCACAGAGGGGTTCCGATTCGGGACATGTGTGGCTGCCACATGGTCGTCCGCACATACTTTTACAACATTTTACAGCCTGGATTCCTCCTCTAAGCAGGAGAAAAGATTTGGCAAAGCTGTTACATTCTGTACATTCCTAAAGGAAATATTACATTTTACTCCCACCTCCTCTTTCACACCACTGCTATGGGAGTCTATCAAAGATGAGGAATACGTCAGAGGACACAATCCCTTCAAAGAACAAGTTACTTCTTACCTTGTAACATTCTTTTGATGGGATGTTCCTCCGATGTATTCCTTATCGCACTTCCCATCCATCCCCGCAGTAAAACTTCCCTTGTGGCTGCAGCTTACGCTCCTTCAAGGTCAATACCCAATTCATGCACAGCTAATTTCAAGCTTAAAAACGGAACTGAGCAACGGACGCTGCGCAAGTCTATTTATTATTTATATGCACAGTGACATCGGCGCCAAGACAGAGGGTGTCGAGGGACATCAACTCGAAGGACGTCGACGTGCAGCGCCCTCTACTGAAAACATTTCCAAGGCCAGCAAGTTGGGATGGGTAACATCAAAGATAAGGAATGCATCGGAGGAACATCCCATCAAAAGAACGTTGCAAGGTAAGAAGTAAATTGTTCTTCTCAAGCATGGGTCTGGCATGGATTCACATGCAAAAACCTCCATCTTTCCCCTCTGTGGCTCTTCTTGGTCATTACAAGACCCAGGCTCCCCGCCAGTCTTTGCACTTGCCTCCAGGCCTCTGTACCATGTCCAGCACTAATGTACTCTCAGCATACGTTCCATGAGAGGGGTAACCTCTCTGCACTTAACCCAGGGCCCCGCTGGACCAGGCAAACTTGTTCCCTTCCCCTGCACTTTCACCTGTACACTTTCATGACCTGAATTTTCTAGGCTAGTAAGTTCTGTCCTGTCCCCCTTTGTCTCTCCTCCCTAGCTTGGTTGCACTTGAAACACTTCATGCACTTGTACTAGGAGAAATGCCATCAGGCCTAGTACGCTAGTTACTTTTTTGTTAGATCATTCCGAAACCCCAAGGCCTAAGAATGACTAGTGTATCCCATTGCTCCCTTCTCGCCTTGAAGCGCTTTGAAGCACTTCACTTTTGTATAAGCGATGTACAAATAAACAATTACCTACCCACACTATTACTAACCTGCATATTTCCTGGCTGACCAATGTATAAGACTACAGTTAAATTCTTCTGTAGTTGAAGGACCAAATTCCCTTCGAAGGAAAACCACTGCATGTGCAATAGCTGTCTTCAGGGCTCACTGCAACTGTTGGTGCATAGCCTGTAGGTTTTTAAGAATAAAAACATTAAAAGGGAAGTTCACTAAATGTTAGGTTTTAAAAATGTTAGCCATAATAAAGATTTCTGATGCTTGTTAATCTGCTTAGAATCACATGCTGTGCACATAGTCCGACATCCAGTGGTAACCGCGGATTATTGCATCTTGTCTTTTGGGGACCGAAAGGAGACGTTGGCATAGGCGTGTCTGTAACACTATCCCTATCAGGACGTGTAGTGTACCCAAAAACCCTCACGCGCAGAGGTCCCTCAGATTGTTTTTTCCGCCCAGATAACTGGTCGCCCTATAGCAGAGCTCTCAGAAGAGACATGGTTTATCTTACACCGACTTGTCAGTTATTCCCCAGATGGTCACTTCGGTCACAAGAAACACCTTCAGCGAAGCCTTCGGGGGATTCGTCTACGGTGGATTCCGGAACCTAAGATCCGGCGGCCGGACTTTCCACGTGGTTGGGCCCTCTGGCTGACCTTTACAGTAGGGAGAGTGGGGTCGGAGCAGCCATATGTTCGGTATGTCTTTCCTCCTTTCCCCTCTTTACTCTTTCGGTCTGGTCATCTTTCACTTTGGCTATGGAAAGGACTCCTTTTAGGTTCTGCCCTAAGTGTAGGATTAGCTATCCTTGGAAGGACGAAGACAGGACGTGCAATGCCCGTCTCACCTTAGAGCACGACGAAAAGAAGTGTGCGACTTGCAAACTCATTCGGCCCAAGACCCTTGAGCGCCGTGTAAAGCGGTCTGCTGCGTACGGTATGTCGTGGGTGGAACCCCACCGACACACCCGCTGAGAGTGACGGGGGCACCTCAGATGACCAAACATCCGTTGCGGATGTGATAGACCTCGAGGCGGACACTTCTAGGCCCGCCACGCCCGTCCCCGACCCTTTAAGACCTGACTCTGGTCTTGCTGTAGGGAAAACACCAGGCGACGGGGTGTACAAACGCATCACACTAAGCATACAACCCCTACACCAGTTTCAATGTCTGCGTCGAAAAAGGTGAAAGCGTGAGCAGGGCCGCCAAAACTTTCGACAGGTTCCTCGGATCGCGCAGGTCCAAAGCCTTCCCCGCATCCTCAACAGCGTTTTGCGACTGGGCAATCTAAATCAAGTAAGGGCACTACTCCAAAAACTTCACACGTCGAAGCGCGGAAATCAGACAGTCCCGAAGGTCGCGGTAGGCCCAAAAACTATGACTAGGCCTCTAGTCGAAAAACTGCCCGCTAGACCCTCTAACACGGCGGAAGATAATATACCCACCGATAGACCATCAGAGCAATTATCCCATGCCGATTCAGCGGTTATCGAAGACCGCATTGAGAGGATTATGGCGGCAGTGGGTATTAGCCCAGTTCCGCCTAAAAACATGGGACAAGCCGCGGAAAAAATTTCGGATGCAGCTTTAGGCCCTGATTCTCAATACTTAAGAGGATAGCGAAGAACCTCTTTCAGACACCCTAAGACAATCTTTTCGACGCCATAGCGTGGAAGACGACTCTCTTCCTCCCGTGGGGCCGTCTGGGTCCTCTAAACGGACGAGAGAAATTTGAAGGGTGCATGGACAGGCTGGAAAGAATCATCAGTTTTCTGACTATCCATCCCCGAGAAGGTCTTGTGGAGAGCCTATACCTCAATTTTCTTCTCACTATCAAGAGGAGCAGGCCTCTGTCTCAGTCCAACCTGAAGACGTTGTCCACTTGGCCACCTATAGGGACATTTACAATGAAGAAGCAGCTTCATTTCTACAAGCTTATGAAGAACAGCAGGATACCAGACAATTGGAAAGAAACACAAGGGAGGGTACAGACCCACGGACACTTCCACTTCAAGTTGAGGACACAGATGTATTGTGTTTAGACTCCCCTCCTTTCACTCTGGCTAGTCAGGCCTCACCTGTAGATGGCCAACTGGCCTTCAACTCGATGTTAAAATAGGCAGCTGAACATTTTCAAATCTCTGCTCAAGAGGCAGTGCCTGAGCAGGATTTTGTAGAAACTATCCTTAAGGAAAAACCTCCATCTAACCAGACCATTCCCCTCCTTAAATCCATCAAGAGTAGGTTGGCCCCTTCCTTAATATCACACCTGAGCAGTGAACCAGTGAGTCGAAAAATTGGTTCGGCCGTCTCCTTCCGACCCTCTATACATTAAAGGGGACTTAACTACCACCCGAAAAAGGGCAGGGGTACCCCTTGCCACAGGGGAGGCACCTCCAGATAAGGAATCCAAAGAACTGCATGCCCTAGGCAAACAAGTCATCTCGGCGGCCGCATACACTACGCAGATAGCAAATAATACCACGCTATTGTCAAGCTATGCTGACGCTCAGTGGAACCTGCTCCAGGAAGTTATCCAAGAGGTTCCAGCACCTGTCAAATCCAAGCTTCTCGCTATCATAGTCGAGGGAAGACAAGTGAACCAGAATGTGATAAAAAAAACACCCTGGACATGGCTGAAACAGCAGGCAGGTCTTTTGCCCAAGGGACCCTACCAAAAAGACACGCTTGGCTGCGTATTTCTGGGTTTAAACCCGAAACGCAAGCGTCTCATCAATAAGCTGATTGACGAAGCTAACCTCTTGACAAAGCTAACCCCTGCCCCCCCACCCCCCACCTCCCCCAGAGTTAACAACTCTCGGCAGTCCTTTCAAGGGCAGTCCTGTGCTAGCCAAAACAACTATGGCAAGGGGAGTTTCAACACAAGACAAAGTTCAGGAAGCCCCGCTTACTACCCTTCTAGGGGTCAGTGATGCGGCAGAGGCCCCAATCCCAGGGAGACGCAGCCTGTGGTCAAAAATGACCACCAGATCCAGGTCCCCTCCCATGTCACCCCGGTTGGGGGAGTGATCAACATCTTTCTTCACGGCATGGGAGGAGATAACTTAAGGCCCGTGGGTCTTAAAGACGGTCGCCCATGGGTACTGCGTGGAATTTGCCCGAACTCGATATTTCAGACCGCCACGCGCACAGTGCCTTTCACCGGACCATCTGGATTTCCTGAAGCAAGAGGTGGAAGCACTGCTGGGAAAGGACGCCATAGAAGCCTTCACTATTCTTCAGGTAAACAAGGGTATTCATTGTACTTCCTTGTACCCAAAAAGGAACTCACCATGCGCCCTGTTCTAGACCTTCCCCCAGCGAACAAGTTCATAAAACCCCAAGTTTTGCAGGGCATCCCACTGCTGAAACAAGGGGACTACATGGCAACATTGGACATGAAAGATGCATACTTTCATATTTCAATGTTGCCAGCGCACAGGAAAGATCTAAGGTTCATGATGGAGGACAGGCATTACCAATTCAAGGTATTCCCCTTCAGCATCGCCTCAGTGCCAAGGGTGTTCACCAAAGTCCTGGTGGTGGCTGCAGCACACCTGTGCAGACTATCTGTCCCAGTTTACCCTTACCTCGACGTCTAGCTCATCACAGGGGACTCTTATAACACGTCTTTTGAGCACCCAAAAAACAGTCGGAAAAAAAAATTCTTGGAGCTCTAATTCAGACGAAAGATGGGCTCATCTTCCCCTCCAACGAAAGGGTTCAGAACATGCTTTTTCAGATTCCTCAATATGTAGCCAGTCGGGAGGTGACGGTGCGCAAAGCCATGTGCTTGCTAGGAATTATGGCGTCGTGCATGTACTTGGTTCCCCACTCGCAGCTGCGCATGCGTCCCATGCAAGAGTGGCTCAGCAGACAATACGAAGATCTGGTAGTTGTCTCGCCAGCCCTCGTTCTCTCTGTCGTGGTGGTCAAGAGAAAACCTCTTGAAGGAGATGACCTTCACCACCCCTGCAGTGGAAGCTACTCACAATACTCATCTCTCACGGGTTGGGGGGGGGCTCACCTGCTTCACCAGACAGCACATGGAGTGTGGTCCCCTCAGGTAGCATCCAACCATATAAATTTACTGGAGCCATTAGCAGTGTTTAAGGCATTGAAGGCCTTTCAGGTTCAACTGCAAGGGAAAACCATGCTGCTTCTAACGGACAGCACTACAGCAATGTATTACCTGAACAAACATGGGGCACTCACTCTCAAGGGCTATCCAAGCTGTCTCAAAACATTTGGATATGGGCTCTCAAACATAAGGTGTTTTTGTTGTCCCAACATGTTCCAGGGGAACTCAATCTGCTGGCAGACGCACTCGGCAGAGATTTTCCTCTTCCCGAAGAATACGAATGGCGTCTACACAAAGACATTTTAGCCAACGTCTTCGCAGAATGGGGCTTCCCAGAGATCGACTTGTTCAACTCGGGAGAATGCCCAGTGCCAAGACTACGCCTCCAGATACCCCCAAAACAGCTCCAAGGGGAACATTCTCTGGATAACATGGTCAGGGAAATTTGTCTTCGACTCCCCTTCTCAACAAGATAGTGCACAAGATGCACCAGGAACCAGTTACCATGATACTGGTGGCCCCCATGTGGGCCCACCAACCCTGGTTCGCTCACCTGATGGAGATGTCCCTCTCCCCACCAGTGAAACTACCTGCCCGTACAACATGTCTCAGGACAGGGGGGGGGGAGACACTATACCCATGCCCACAAACTCTGAACTTAGCAGCTTGGCTCCTAAGGTCATAGTTTGGACACCTACAGCTCCCTCAGAGGTGCATGGAGATACTCTGGGAAGCTAAAACCAAACGCACGGCATTGCTATGCCAGAAAATGGAATTCTTTTTGTCCTTTAGTGTAATTCCAAGGGTGTTAATCCAATAAATTGCTCACCCACACACATTGTGCTGTACTTAACCCATCTGTTGGACACTGGGTCGGTCTTCAATTCCCTAAAGGTTCACCTGGCGGCTTTGTCAGCCTACACCACACCACACCACAACAAAAGGTGTCGTGGTGGAAAATACCGGTAATTAAAGTCTTTATGGAAGGGCTTAAAAGGATTTATCTTCCCATTTCTCGCCCAACTTCTGGGTGGGACCTAAATGTGGTTTTGACCAGGCTCATGGGAGCTCCCTTTGAGCCTATGCATAAAGCAAGTCTAAAAGACCTCACTTATAAGACGACCTTCCTAGTGGCTATCACTTCTATCAGATCAGAAGCGTTAGCGAACTACAGGCACTTTCTGTTCTAGACCCCTTTGTTACAGTCCACAGGGACAAGGTAGTTCTACGCACGCACCCCAGATTTGCGTCTCAATTCATATCGAAGTTCCATGTGAACCAGTCGATTTGAACTACCTACCTTTTTCCAGAATCCCACTAGCATGGCTGAAGAAAGCCTACACACACTAGATGTGCGCAGGGCAGTCATGTTCTACCTGGAAAGAACTAAACTACTGAGGAAAACAAATCAATTTTTCATTTCAGTGGCAGCTGGTAGAGAATATGATCCTATCTCTAAGACAGCTATCTCGAGATGGATTGTCAAATGCATCACATTGCTACTCTTGCTAAGGAGAACTGCCCTTCAAGCCTAGAGCACTCTACTCGAGGCACTGGGGCATCCATAGCATTCATTGCAAATGTTCCCCTCCAGTCCATTTGCAAAGCGGCAACCTGGAGTTCTGTACAAACCTTTACAAAAACACTAATGCCTAGACACTCCTTCTAGGTCTGATTCTCAGGTGGGACAAGCAGTACTAAAACATCTTTTCTCTACTGTTCCTTCTCACAACCCACCTCCAACTCCGGGTACTGCTCGCTAGTCTATGCACAGCATGTGATTCTAAGCAGATTAACAAGCATCAGAAGACATGCATTACTTACTGTAATAGCATTTCTGATGATTGTATCTGCTTAGATTCACGTGCACCCTCCCCGCTTGGGGTGGAAGGATCATAGACGTCTTACTACTTCTCTCTTCATTTACTCACTCACAATAGCCTTGGGCTCCCTCATGGCAGAAAAACACAATCGGAGGGACCTTGGCGCGTGAAGGATTTTGGGTACACTACACGTCATGATAGGGATAGTGTTAGATACGCCTATGCCAATGTCCCCTTTTTGTCCCCGAAAGACCAGATGCAATACTCTCCGGTTACCACTGGATGTCGGACTATATGCACAGCATGTGAATCTAGGCAGATACAATCATCAGAAATGCTATTGCGGTAAGTAATGCATGTCATATTAGCATTGTTTTCTAAAAAGGTTCCTATGGAAATGACCATTTACCGAGTGGCTACTAAACGTGGCCTAGTGTCCTAAAATGACCATGCCGTGAGATTTCATGCATTTCTCCAGATTAGCGTTGGAGCCAATAATCTCTTGTAGAACAGCTGACTGAACAGCTGAAGACTCCGAAGAGGACAGACCTGGTGAAGCCGTGTTGAACTGCCTGATCTTGAAGGCCCTGTCCGATTCTTCAAGCCCTGGACTAGTGGGACCAAACAGTCGTGCAGTTCAAGTATCCAGCCGTCGTGAGACTTCTGAAGTGTCCCTGGACCATCGGTGGATTGTCTAGCTGTAACGCTCACCTGATTCCCACAGAGACGCTGACCGAACTGGACTGCTACCGTTTCTTCTATCTTGAGGCGCAGGGCCCGGAAGATGCTCTGGACGGGGCCTCCAAATTTGGATTGCCTGGCTTGTAGAGTAAGTTTTCTGCAGGTGGAAGAAAAGGGATTGATTACCAGCTGGGGTGGATATGTGTTCCCACCAATATTCCGTTTCTCACTCTTCTTGACCCCCAACTTGGTTTCTGCGAGCTCTCACCTTAGGTATTGTAAAGATGAGCTCTCCATCCTGCTTCAGGTGCAGGGGTGCGTAGAATCCAGTTGCTTCACTGGATGGGAGATAGTTGCAGACACTGTGTCCTTTCGTCTCTCCTGCGGTAGCCGTAAGTATGAGTCCTTTCTCCACAGGAGCCGGGGCCCAGAAACCTAAAGCAGGTAAGTCTCTTGGTGAGTATGTTATCCGTGCTTAGTTAGTGCTCAACGTGTATTCCTCTTATGCAGGTGCTGGCGTCGTGGCCGCGGTGGAGGAAAGTAAGTGAAAGAAAAGCGACTGCTTACTTCTAATGATTGTCTTTTTCTGCTTACAGGTGCCGAGATGCTGCCGGCGACACAGCCGCTGTCGCGCGTGATGAGGCACGTAAGTAAGTGGAAGAAATGTGGCCGCTTTAGAGCGGGCACCTCTAATGACTGTCTTTTTCTGTTTTTCAGGTGCCGAGATGCTGCCGGCGTCGTGGCCATGGTGGAGTTCGGCGAGGCCGCGGATGGGTAAGGCAAGGCGGCGCAGCTGCGAGCGTTTGAGAGCGCTGCTAATCTTGTACCTTTCCTTTGCAGGATCGTCGGAGGTAGGATTGCTGAGGCCGGATTCCGGTAAGTATAATTCCTAATGCTCGCCTTCTCTTTTCTTGCCTGTTTGCAGGTGTTCCGGGTGCTGGCGGGCGTGTCAGGAGCCAGGATGCAGGAGCCGACTCGGTGAGCGTCCTGCTGCTGATGCAGAATAACGCGAAGCACGTGTATTCCATCGAGCGTGGTTTAAATAGCAGAGAAGTGCTTCAGGTGTGTTCTTCCACCGGCCCCTCCCAGGTAAGAAAATAGTTCCTGAATAGAGGAAATAGTTCCTCCCAGCCCTGATGGCTGGGGACTTCAGCCAGACTGGATTGTTCTGGGTAAGTATGCAGCATGGTCTGCCTCAGGTATCAATATGAGCCCGGCGCCTATGGCGCCGGGACTGAAGTCCTTTATGAGCCTGGCGCCAGAGGCGCCAGGACACGGTCCAAAGAGCCCCTGTAGGGGTCTGCTGGGTCCGGAGATGTGGAAGAAGGGTCTGCTTCCGGGGGCGCTCGGCCAGTCCTGGCTCCTCTGGAGTAGTGCTCATGACACTAGCTCTCAAGCGGGATACTTCACTAGAACAGTCGCCATTCCTTATTTGCATCTTGGTCTCCAGTTTGTAGTATGTCACCTTCCTACCAAATGCCAGCCTTCCAGCTTCAATGAATCCTGCTCTGCAAGCACTGGAAGGACCCCTGCTCTCTGGGTGCGATTGCCGTCGCTGAAACGATCCTTCCCCCGTACTGTGAAGTGACCTGAAGAGGGCTGCAATAGTGTATTCTGCATTTCGCCATCGCCAAGGGTTGCACTCTGCTCCTGGACCCAACCGGAAGATTCCTATCGCCCACAGCTCCAGGGCAACTCTCACAGGACCCAGTGGTGGCAGATTACACATACAGTGTCCTTTGGAGTTTGGGGGTAAGTTAAACGCAAAGCACTTTTCGAAGGGATTGTGTCCTCCGACGTATTCCTTATCTTAGATAGAAATCCTTCAGCTTTGCTGGCCTCGGAAAATTTTTTCGCCAGAGGGCGCTGCGCGTCGATGATCGCCGAGTCGATGACCCTCGACGGCCTCCGTGCCGACGTCGACGTCATCCTGCCTATAAAGGCCGCGCGCAGCGTCCGTTGCTCAGTTCCGTTTTTCCGCGCTTCGTTGTGCCTCGGAACACCGTTGCTCAGTTCTCGTCAGATAACGTATATAATATTTAACCTCGATATCGATGGCATCCTCCTCCGACCCGACGACCCCTCGGTCCGGTTTCAAAAAGTGCCGAGACTGCGGGAAGAAAATGTCGTTGACGGACCCTCACAGGGTCTGTTTGTGGTGTCTGGGAATCACGCACCAGAGTTCGGAGTGTGAGGAATGCCTTTCCATGACGGCGAAAGCCTTGAAGGAGCGTAGGGGGAAGCTCGAGAGAGGTAGGTCAACTTTAACTTCCTCGAAAGCTTCTTCGGTAGAGTCGAGACGTTCGTCTCCTCACCATAAAAAACACTCTCGATCTAGATCACGAAGTGGCTCCCACCACTCGTCGACATCGAGACACTCGAAGAAGAGACGTAGGAGATCCCCTTCGTCATCTTCGTCGAGTTCTCCTGAGAGAGTTCATTGCCCCACAAAACGCAGCTCGCAAGCTGAGTGGGAGGAATTCAGGAAAAAGATGCTAAGCGTCTTCGAGAAAGCGGCCTCGTCCCCCTCGAAGACAGCTGAGGGTGATACCCCGGGTAAAAAACCCAAAAAATCTAAACGCCGCGAGTCGCAGTACCCGGCGGAAAAGTCAACCCGAAAGCGCCTCGAGCCATCGGGAGATAAAGCATCATCGACGCCATCGTCGAAAACTCCTTCGAAACAGAGGTCGGCGCCATCGACGCCGTTGTCGAAGGATTCATCGGCGCATCAGTCGATCGAGTCGACGCCGACGTCGACGCCGATATCGACGCCGGTGAAGGAAAGAACCACGGCTACTCCACAGCCAACGGTTAGACAAAAGACCTCCGACTCGACGCCGAGAACGTCGACGTCGTTCTCGAGCAGGACTCCGATCCTTTCGAGTTCCTCGAGGCCTAGTACACATTTCTCGACGCTTTTCACGGCGCCTTCGAGTACTTTCACGTCGGTGTCGACGACATCGACGTTTTCAAGGCCTGTGATGATGGCTCCTTCTGCATTGGAAATGGGGTTTATACCATTCCAAAAACCAAAGTATCCCCCTTTAACCTCGATTTTTGAGGAAAGGGAGGATTCAGACCAAGATATTGATTTACAGAGGACCACATCACCAGAGCCAGAGACTTTCGCCTCTGAGGATAGAAGATTAAAAAATCTTCAGGATGCACTTCAGGAAGCTAGTGGCTTGGACACTTCTCCTGAAGCAGAATTTATCAAACCAGACCCAGGAGAACATGCGGAGACTCCATATAGAGCTCTGATGTCTAGAATCATAGAATTTATGGGTTGGTCTGCACCTTCTCCTGCCTTTCAGCAGGATGACCTCACTGACATACTGGACAAGGGCCCACAGGAGGATCCTGTGGTTCCATTTCACTCTGCTCTACAGAGAAGGATTTTGACAAACTGGGAAACGCCGGAAATTATCCCGGCAGTAAATAAAAAACTGTCAACAAAATACAGGGTGGCTAGTTCTGACCCTGAATATTTGTCAAAACACCCTACTCCTGAGAGCTTAGTTGTACAGGCTGCAACCTCATCAGGCAGCACATCTGCATACCCCACTGCTCCGCAGGATAGGGATGACAAAAAGTATGATGCCATGGCTAAGAAGGTTTTTTCTGCCTGTAGCATGGCGTTAAAGTCTATTAACGCGACCTGTACGCTCGCTAGGTTCAGCCACACCCTTTGGGAGTGCGCTTCATCAGCGGCTGACTGCCTCCAAGAAGGAGAGGAAAGGGACGCATTTTTAAACATCATCAGGGATGGTAAAGATGCGATGTGCGAGACCCTACAAACTGGCCTAGATTCTGCTGACAGTATCAGCAGGGCCATGGCGGCAAGTACCACAATCCGCAGGCATGCGTGGTTGAGGAAGTCTGGTTTTGCCTCTGACGTGCAAACCAGGCTTTTGAATATGCCCTTTGACGGTTCTACCCTCTTTGGAAAGAAGGCGGATGACAGTTTGGAGAAACTGCAAACGTCCAAGGCAGCAGCCAAGTCATTGGGAGCTGCTATCCGTCAGAATACCTTTCGTCCTTCGGGATCATCGTGGAGAGGACGGTCCTTTCGTTACTATTCCTCATATGGAAAGGGCAGAGGACGACCGGCTCAAAGAGGCCAAGGAAGATTTACCCGTGGTGGACGGGGTAGGGGAAAGAAAGCCGCACCCGCAGGAGCAGGAGCCACTTTACCTTCGGCAACTGCATCAGCCGCTTCAAAACCACTCTGAGGTCTCCCCTCACAGAACACCAGTAGGGGGCAGGTTAACTCACCATCTGACGGAATGGCAGGCTATTACGTCAGATGCTTGGGCTCTGGAGACAGTGGCCCAAGGTTACTGCCTGCCCTTCCTACATATCCCTCAGAGTCATCCACCGGGGAACAACCCTTTGAAGCTTCCAGATCCGCTCCTCTTGCAGGAGGTTTTAGACCTGCTAGAGAAAGGTGCCATAGAACTGGTACCTGTAGCGGAAAGGAACAAGGGTTGGTACTCCCCCTACTTCATAATACCGAAGAAGGACGGAGGACTGAGACCCATCTTAGACTTACGGGAATTGAACAAATTCCTCCGAAAGGACAAGTTCAAGATGGTGACTCTCTCTCAGATCCTTCAGGCCCTCCAGCTTCAGGACTGGTTGGTATCTCTAGACCTCCAGGACGCTTATTTCCATGTGCCGATCCATCCCAGGCACAGGAGATACCTGAGGTTCGCAATTGGCAGCTCTCATTATCAATTTCGAGTTCTGCCATTTGGGCTAACCTCCGCCCCGAGGGTCTTTACCAAGCTAATGTCGGTTGTGGCTGCAAGTCTAAGGAGGGAAGGGATTCATGTCTACCCTTACCTAGACGATTGGTTGATCAGAGCTGTATCTTCGGAACAGGCTCAGAGACAACTAGATTATGTTTGCCACTTCCTTCACAAGCTGGGCTTCTCCCTCAATTTAAAGAAGTCACAGATGATACCATCACAGAGACTCCAATTCATTGGAGCAGTCCTGGACACTTCCCTGGGAAGAGCCTTGCCACCAGAGGTGAGGGCTCGAGATATTCTGCAGATGGTCATCAGATTTCAGAATGCCCAATATCTCCCAGCCTACGACTTTCTGAGGTTGCTAGGCCTCATGGCATCCTGCATATTTCTCGTGCCGGAGGCTCGCCTGAGAATGAGATCCCTCCAGTGGGCACTGAGAACTCAGTGGTCACAGTTCTCAGGAAGGATGACAGATCTCCTTCGGATCCCGGTCAAAGTAGCCCGAGACCTTCAGTGGTGGGCCTGTCGGGAGAACATCCTGAAAGGAGAAATGTTTTGGCAACCATGGCCGGAGATAACAGTAGTCACGGATGCCTCACTCACGGGGTGGGGAGCTCACGCCAACGACTTGACCATCAGCGGTCGTTGGTCTCCATCGGAGTCCAGACTACATATCAACCTGTTGGAGCTGAGAGCCATCAGACTAGCGCTGAAGGCTTTTCTGCCGTCTGTACGGGGAAGAAACGTCCTAATAATGACGGACAATACAGTGGCCATGCACTACCTCAACAAAAGAGGAGGCGTAGGCTCACTACCACTGTGCAGAGAGGCGATGCAGCTCTGGTTTTGGGCAATTCAGGAAGGAATCTCTCTATCGGCAATTCACCTAGCCGGAGAGAAGAACTTGACAGCGGACGCTCTGAGCAGGCAGAGCACAGTCTCTCACGAGTGGGAGATAGCTCAGGAAGTCCTTCAAGAGATCTTCGCCCTTTGGGGAACCCCTCAAGTGGATCTGTTCGCCACCAGTATCAACAGGAAGTGCGACAGATTTTGCTCAAGGGAATTTCCCCCGAGAGGAGCTCTAGGAGATGCGTTCGTAGTGGACTGGGAGTTCCCACTTCTGTACGCGTTCCCTCCGGTCCCTGTCATTCCTCAAATGATCAGGAGGTTGAGAAGGTTTCGGAAGACCATGATCCTAATTGCCCCGGATTGGGCCAGGAGAACGTGGTACCCGGACCTTCTAGACATGTCCATCTGCCCTCCAATTCGACTGCCATACAGAGAGGATCTTCTCTCGCAGAAGGAAGGTCAGGTTCTCCATCCAGCCATCAAGACCCTCAACCTTCACGCTTGGTGTCTGAAAGGTTGAGGTACAAGGATTGGGACCTTCCGGATGATGTTATGGAGGTGTTGCTTTCGGCCAGAAGGCCGGCAACTAAAACTCTATACCGCTGCCGTTGGAACAAATTTTGCAGCTGGTGCAGAGAAAAGAATATTGAACCCTTTTCTTGTGGTACACCTATGGTGTTGTCATTCTTACTTTACCTGGCTAATTCAGGCCTACAGGTTGGCACAATTAAGGGCTATCTCGCAGCGCTATCAATCTTTAAGCGCACTGCAGAGGAGCCTTCATACTTCAAAATTCCATTGGTAATACAATACCTAAAAGGATTAACTAATGTTTATCCCCCGAAACCTTTTCAAGTTCCCTTATGGGATTTAAACCTAATTTTAAACTTCCTAAAGGGTGCCCCTTTTGAACCACTACACTCTTGTTCATTGAAGCTTCTCACCCTCAAAACTGTTTTGCTAATAGCATTGACATCTGCTAGAAGGGTTAGCGAGTTGCAAGCCTTATCGTGTAAACCTCCACATACAATCTTTTACAAGGACAAAGTTGTTCTTCAGGTGAAGCCTAACTTCCTCCCGAAGGTAGTCTCGGAGTTTCACATCACTCAGAAGATTATATTACCTTCTTTCTACCCTCCTCCTCATCCGGGGAAGGAGGAAGAGAGACTGCACAGGCTGGACCCTAAGCGAGCCTTGAGCTTTTATATCAGCAGATTGGCTAAGATCAGACAAGCAGACCAACTCTTTGTAGGTTATGCAGGACATAAGTTGGGCCTTCCAATAACAAAACAAACCATCTCCAGATGGATTATTTTAGCCATTCTGGAGTGCTACAAATTGGCAGGAAAGGAGCCTCCTCAAAATCTAAGGGCTCATTCTACCAGGGGTATCGCAACATCCTCAGCCCTTCAAAGAGGGGTGCCAATTCGAGATATATGTGCGGCTGCCACATGGTCGTCCGCACATACATTTACCAAATTCTATAGCCTGGATTCCTCCTCTAGTCAAGAAACTAGATTCGGCAAGGCTGTGTTACACTCTGTCCATTCTGGAAGGGTAACATAACTTTTATTACTCCCGCCTCCAGTCACAATACCACTGCTATGGGAGTCTATCTAAGATAAGGAATACGTCGGAGGACACAATCCCTTCGAAGAACTAGTTACTCTTACCTTGTAACGTTCTTTCGATGGGATGTTCCTCCGACGTATTCCTTATCGACCCTCCCATCCATCCCCGCAGTATGACTTCCTGTGGGTTTGCAGCCTATGCTCCTTCAAGGTGATTAGTCTAATCCAAAAAACATTACTGGGGACTACAAAACGGAACTGAGCAACGGACGCTGCGCGCGGCCTTTATAGGCAGGATGATGTCGACGTCGGCACGGAGGCCGTCGAGGGTCATCGACTCGGCGATCATCGACGCGCAGCGCCCTCTGGCGAAAAAATTTTCCGAGGCCAGCAAAGCTGAAGGATTTCTATCTAAGATAAGGAATACGTCGGAGGAACATCCCATCGAAAGAACGTTACAAGGTAAGAGTAACTAGTTCTTCTCCCTCAGTTCTCCATAGGATAACATGGAGAGCAATTCCCTTTGTATCCTTCCATTTCAATGCTTTTTGCATCTGAGCAGTAAAACCTGAAAGATGAGAACACATTTAGTTAACAGTAACTTGGTTGTATCTCCTCCTTTTGAACAAACACCTACAATGGTAACCTTCCTGCATCAGATACATTCTGTTGAGAAGCTTTAACTTTTGGGCACAAGGCCCAACTCTTAAGGATTGGACTGCTAAAACTAGGGAATATCACTTCTGACTTGGTTACATCTTACTGCAGCCCTTTACTTCCTTTGTTGATTCAAGTCATTGAAAGCATTTTAAGAAATTGGTTACTGTATATATGGTTATTGGATGTGGTGCTATATAACCTGCGTGATTCAACTTAAGTGTTTTTAAGGCTGTAGGATAAATACTGTGTGTTTATGCTTTCCTGACTAAATATAATTGTGTGCTTCACTGTGTGGACTTATTGTGGACCCCTGACATCACTCATTCTCTCCTGAGAATAGCCTGGACTCCTCTCCATTGCTACCTTGATTGGATTTTGGCTTCCCTGAGTTCCCCTGCTGGCTTGAACTAGGGTGGCCTCCTAAATTCCGTCCACCAGGCTGTATTCTAGAAATCAAGCCAAACACTTAACATGGATTGTTTAATAAGACAGTGTGGTAGGCTTCAGCTGTGTTACTGACTTTACAATGTTTTTAATGTGCTTTGCCTCCCCTTTCTTTGTACCCCCAGGCATACATTGCTAATGCTGTTTCTGTTCATTTCCAGGTCCCCCACTCCAAAGAGCAAACATAAAAGTAAAGAGAAGAAGCGCCGAAGGTGAGTCCTGCCACCTGCACCAGTCTGTTTTTTCTACACTTGTTTATGCTTTAACCATTTGAGGGGTATGAAACTGCTTTCTCTCGAAACGTACTTTGTACTATGGCCCTGGTTGCAAACTAAAAATACTGAATACAAAATGTAATTGGTTGTGAAGCTGAGGTGTGAAGCAGTCTGCAGCAGTCCAGCACAGGAGTCTTTCTACTGTGCCCTTTGTGTGAGGAGGAGCCTATAATCTACTCACGCCTACTGCGGAGCGGTGAGTGGAGTTGTGAAGCTGAGGTGTGAAGCAGTCTGCAGTAGTCCGCTGCAGATGCGGAGTCGGAGCCGCACGGAGCCGGATGCGAGACCACAGAAATCTAAATCCACGTGGCTGATTGTATCCGGAAAGAAAGAGGGAAGGAAGTTGGAGTCAGTGATGAGACCGGTAAGGTCGCCTCTCGAAGAGTCCGGTCGACTGACTCAAATGAGCATGGCCCTGTTGACCGGAGAGCCGAATGTGCTAAGAACGAAGCCCCCACCCCTTTAAGGGTTGTGGACGGAGACCCAAACACTATCAGCGGGAAAGAGGGCAGTGCTCAATCGAAATCGAGCGTGTGGATCGCAGCGGTGGGAAGCGCCGCTGTGACACCGTTCCTGAAGACCTTGGCAGAAGCAAACTGTGTAGAAGTTGCACCCACCCGAACAGCGACCTCCGAGAAGTCACTCGAGGGGGTCCAAGGGTAAGACCTTACCGCCACTTCTTCCTCCGCTAGCCCGGTCGGTCCCACTGCTCGCGGTCCGCTGACCGCCGGTATGGCGACTGGCGCCCGCACGAGCGGAGGACGGCGCCCGCCTGATGCCGGGCAGAAGTCAAGCAGTAGTGGAAACCTGAGTGCAGAAGGGGAGGCGGGTCACTCGAAACAGCAGGAGAGTGCCGGGGAAGTTGGAGGCACAGTCCCCCGTAGTAGAACGCCACCACGTTCCATAGAGTGCCCCGAGAGGGGAGACTCAGAGGCAGTCTCACGCCAATATATCTCCCAGAGCGCCTCTAAACCACCATAACTGGCACGAAGAGACCGCACAGGAGCCGCTGGGACACCATACGGAGAGATCTGCATTCAGAAGGAGTGGGGAGTCGGAGCCTAGCAGACAGGCAACACAAATAAAGGCAACGGTGCGCAATAACCCCAGTGGGATCGCGATCACCCCACAAAGGCAGGGATAGTATTGTAGAAGGTCAAAAAGATCAAACGTCAATAAGACTAGTACGGAGACCAGTGGCAGTGTATCAAACTCTGACATCGATATGGACTTGGAAGGTCGTAAAGAAACTGACGAGGCAGCAAGTGAAGTAGGTACTGACACTGACCCGGACAGTAACGAGTCTGGTGATTCGGAAGAGGAAATAAAGGTAATAAAGGAAACAGACCGAAAGCAAGTAAAACCTGAAATGGTAGAAAAAGGGGGAAAAAGGACTAAATCATCAAACGCTCATCAACCCAGGCCTCCCTATCGCTGACACCTACACTAATGCCTCCTCAAAGGAAACGCTCACTGACATCCTCTTTTTCGTGCCTTCACCTGACCTATGGACCCTTCATATGGTCTCTGTGCTCTCCTTTTTCCTCTTCTCCCATTAATGGTGGCACCCGTTGGGACGTCCTATTGGCCTCCTTCCACTCCTCTAAGGCCATCATTAATGTCTACGCTAATGGGACTGTCTTGGTCCAAGGCCCTCAGGCCAAACTTCACCTCTTTGATAGACGCTTCCCGCACCTCATCAACTTACTTTCCTCTCCTGCTCTCCCCCCTCCTCTGCCCTCTACTACCTTGCCTCTACACTCCCTTCCTGCCCCCTCACGTGCTCCTTCACCTCCGCAGGGCGTACCTCTGATCTGTACCCCTCCCCGGAAGTCCTTCAAAGATGGCAACCTTCTCCACATTGCTACTCTTAACTCTCGCTCTGCAGTCAAACATTCCTCTGATATCTGCCACCTTCTTGAGGAACTGGACCTTGACGTACTGTCTCACCGAGACATGGTTCACGGCCAGCTCTGTCACCAGCTTTGACACACTCCTACCTGACCGTTACAAGATCCTCTCTGTGCCCAGGCCCAACCGTGGGGGGGGTGTGGCCCTTATCTTCCCTGAGTGGATTCCTGCCACTGTTACTCCCACGCAGACCTACTCCTCTTCTGAATTTCTTGTCTGCCGACTCTCTCCTAGCGATTGCCTTACCGTGGCCACGATCTTTCAGCCACCTGGTCAAATTTGCTCCTTCCTCTCCGAGTGGGCGGACCTCTCCTCCTCACTCCTGTCCTCAACCACTCAACTCATCTTTCTTGAAGACTTCAACATCCACCTGGATGCCTCCTGTCCCCCCTCTGGACTCTTTTGCGACCTCTGCGACTCTCGCTCTCTATTCTCTCATCTGGACCGACTCATTCTGCAGGGCACACTATCGATGCTCTGATCTCTTCTGACCTTCCCCTCTCTGTCCCTCTCTCCACTCCTCTCTCCTGGAGTGATCACTTTCTCCTCTCCTCCCACCTCACCCTCCCTACCCCACAGGCAAAGCCACCCTCATCACTGCCACCTTCCTTCTCGATCATTCGACCCATGAAGCGCGTGTCAGTTGAAGCTTTTGCAGCCACCTTCCACCCCCTCCTCCCCCTTCGGCTGACTCCCACCCTGACACAGCCCTCTCCACTGTGCTATATCTGATACTCTTGATATCCTTGCCCCTGTCATGAGAATCCTGCCTGAAGCCCAAAGCCAAATGTAACTCCTGGTATGACTCGGATCTCATCACCCTTAAATGCAAGTGCAGGGTGGCAGAGAGGAAATGGCGTGCTTCATGTTCATCCTCTAACAAACTGGCCTGTCGCCTGCTCCAAAGGCAATACTGGCTCTCCGTTCTCACCAAGAAGAGAGCCCTTATCCAATCCCGCATCTCTGCGGCATCTAATAATTCGGCCGAACTCTTTAAAATCTGCAAGGAGCTGGCAAACCCTGCTGCAGTCTCTACCTCTCCTGTCCCCTCCCAGGCCCTCTGCACGGCACTGGCCACTGACTTCATCTCTAAAAATCAGGACATCCTGTCCTTACTCTCCTCCTCTCACCTTCCCCCCCCCCCCCCCCCCCTCTATTCCCTGCTCTACCTCTGGCCCCTCTGCAACCACCCCTCCTCTCTCCTTCTCTGCCTTTCCCCTGTTTTCTGCTGACAAGGTTTCGAGACAAGTCCGATCTATGAAAGTCTCGTCAAAACAGGTCCAACCCTGTTCCTCAAACTATCAAGGACCACATCGATTCCTTGGCTCCTGCCCTTGCTGACTTCTGCAATCACTCCTTCGCCTCTGAGTCTTCCCATCCCCTCTCAAGGACTCCCTTGTGCACCCCCTTCTTAAGAAACCCTCCTCTGACCCCTCTTGCCCTGCTAACTATCGCCCAATCTCTATCACTCCCTTCCTGGGCAAGCTCCTGGAGAAACTGGCCATCTCCCAGCTTAATCTCCATGCTGGATCTGTTGATAGTCTTCATGACAATCGGTCTGGCTTCAGAGCTGCCAGAAGCACGGAAACTGCTCTCGTGAACATCCGTGAGGACCTGCTCTCGAATCTTGACTCGAACACTCCATGTGTTCTCATTTTGCTTGATCTTACTTCTGCCTTTGACACAGTCAACCATACCATCCTGCTCAACAGTCTCCGTGATAACCTGGGTATCACTGGTCAGGCTCTGGCGTGGCTGTCCTCTTTCCTCTCCAATCGACCCTCCCAGGTCCAACTGGCGTCTTTCCTCTGACATCTTTTTCTCTACCTGTGGTGTCACCGAGGGATCTAACCTCTCTCCTTGGCTGTTTAACCACTATCTGGCACTCCTCTTCCACCGCATCGCCGCGCTCTGCCCCTACTTTCAGTGCTATACGAATGATACCCAGCTCATTTTCAGGCTACCCTCGGCCTCCTCTTCTCCTTCC
The DNA here is from genome assembly GCF_040938575.1 of Ambystoma mexicanum. Taxonomy (NCBI): domain Eukaryota; kingdom Metazoa; phylum Chordata; class Amphibia; order Caudata; family Ambystomatidae; genus Ambystoma; species Ambystoma mexicanum. Next base: position 766,009,633 of record NC_090925.1, on the reverse strand, counting down.
CTCATCTCTGACTGTCTTTATGCTATCCAGGAATGGTGTGCCGCCAACAACCTCTGCCTTAAAGCCAGTAAGACTGAGATTCTACTTATCGGCACACCCACTCCCTCCTTCCCTGCAGCTCTCTGGCCGGCCTCTCTTGACCCTCTTCCTGTCCTACCTGCAAAGCAAAAAACCTCGGGGTCATCTTCGGCTCCACACTCTCCTTCTCTCCTCACATATCCGACGTCTCTTAAGAAGTCACACTACCAGCTCCACCTCCTCCGAGGTATCCTTCCTTTCCTCTCCTTCCCCCAGAAGCTAACTGTTTCTAGAGCGCTGGTTCTCTAAGCTGGACTACTGTAACAGCCTCTATCTAAATCTGCCCGCCTCTACTCTCCGCCCTTTGCAACTCATCCAGAACAGGACTGCGAGACTTGTCCTTGGCCTCAAGCTCAGGGACCGTATCTCTCCAGGACTGAAATCACTACACTGGCTCCCAGTGACTGCGAGGATCAAGTTCAAAACCCTCTGCATTGTCCACAAGGCCTTCTGGGGCCTTGGGATGAAATACCTTCAACTCTCTTCCTAAATATCTTCCTTCTCGAGCTCTTCGCTCATCCGCCTCCAACTCCCTCAGGGTCAGCCGCTTCTCCAAACGAGTTGGGGGCAGATCTCTCTCCGCTGCAGAGGTCTCCCTCTGGAACAGCCTTCATGCTTCCCTGAAACTCAAGGAGAACCATCTCCGGTTCCGGAAGCACCTCAAAACCTTCATCTTTGCCTCTGCCTTCTCTCCACCTCTTCCCTGCTAAACTTACTGAAACTGCACTGAATCTGCAACTGGGCCACTTACCGCTCTTGGTCCTTGGCCCAGCCACTCTCCCCTGCCTCGCCTCCCTGGCAACCCCCTGCACCGCGGGATTGTCTGTATTTCTGCAGCCCCCCTTCCCAGCACTTTTCTGCACTTATCTCGCACTTGCCACTAGCTGGCCCTTATTTATCCTGTATGCTCTTAACCATGTACTGCACTCTCCCCTTTCCACCTCCCCTTTGCACTTTTCCCCTCCCCTCTACCCTTGCACTTGCGCGATCTGAATGACACCTGGCCTAGTAAGATTGTTGTCCGTCTCCCCTTGTTCTCGTCACACCTTGAAACACTTTACAAATGCCATATCATGAAATTGGGAACCCAAGGGGCGAAGCAAGGGGCAAAAAAGTCAAACAAGAGCCCCTAGCAGACAGCTACTGAAGGAACAGAAGGTAAAGAATGAAATGAGACAAAAGGAGCCCTAATTAAAGGGCTGCCCACTCCTCTCCTGTCCACTAAAGGCTTTCTTTACTCAACATCATAAAAGAAAGCTATCCATAGAAGTCGAGGTATCCGATGCTGAAATGCTCGAAGTAGCACGTGAAACGCTACCAGCACTAAAGCAGAGAAAAACCGAACTGGACGCCAGAGCATGTAGCAGGAAGGAGCACGCAAAAGGGGTGGTATCAGAAAGGAGGGAAAAGGACAGTGATCTTGATAAGGGTGTGGGGGTGGTCTGGGAAGTCCTGGAGGAAAAGGGAAAGCCCTGCACCCTTCCACCAAAGCCCCAAACACAACACCCCAAGAAGGGGGACCAGGAGATCATATGTTTAATGGAAGAATCGGTGGAGGCCAATGAGGATGGGATATGTCTTTTAGTCCAGCCACCTAAGACCATAAACCAACGATCCGATTGCTCGACTGAAAGAGAGCAGCGTTTGGCATGGACAAAGCCACATCTGGTGACGGGCACGCCTAACAAATCGCTTATCAAAACAAGGGAGGTGTCCAAAGGCCTCTGGGAGCAAGGCCTCATAAATAAGGGGCCAGCGGGGCACAAACTGACAAAATACAAAAATCAAAGTCCCCGTCTAGACGCCACATACAGAGCCTCACGCTGTAACGCGAAGACAGGAACAAATTCAAGAATCTCCGAAAAAGAGAAGATTAAGCAATATTGCAGCCTTCATGCAGAAAATCTCCAAATAAGAAACCTGAAATGATTGCAATCATGTCAGCGATGTCTATTATGCTAGCACCGTTCTGCAAGTTATGTGAAGCGATCAAAGAGGATGTTAAAGACAATACCGCAATTTTATCAAATATGATAAGCAAATTATCTCATGTGGAAAGCTACATCACCACCGTAGAAGACAGAGGATCCATCCAGCCGCTGATTTGGGAAAGCAAAATTACAATGCTGGAAAAAAAGATCGAAAGCATGGAAGCCCTAAATAAGGAACAAATGAAACAAATCAGCAGTCTGAAACCAAAACCTCATGTAATGCAGCCACAGGCAATGATAAATGGTAAACCGCTGCCAATACCTTCCATGGAGAAAATGGAAGCCAAATTGGGTCAATTAAAAAAAAAAAGACGACGAAGGGCCCTTGCATCAGATAGAGGAAACAAGTAGCCAGAAAAAAGATTTGAGCCAGGCCGGCAACCCATCGGAGAAAACTGTCGTCCAGGCGGGGCAGCAAGAAAAGGAGAAACATGCAAAACTAACTAAACGGTGGACGGAAGATGGCATTGCCAGATCGCCAAAAACTATAGAGGAATTCATGGATAGCTCCGACCTAATGAATGTCAATATACGTAGAAAAGGTGCAAACGGAAAATAATATAAAGGCCCAAGAGACGCACCGACAATCGGCAAATCAGCCAGTCAAACAAAGGAGCTGAACGGGGCAAAGGAGGGGGCAGAAAAAGCGCAAATGGAAAACACAAATGATCTTGAATCCAAAAACAGACACCGGTCAACGACAGAAAACATGAAGATCAAACCAAAAGAATACACCACAAGAGTAAGCCCACACAAAATAGTTAAGATCCGAAAGAAACAAAACAGTTCAAAAGAAGAGTTAAGTGTTTAAGCTGGAACTGGACTCGGGAGGATTTTTGATACTCAATAGACCGACAGTTCTGAACATAATGAAGAAAACAAAAACATTTTAAAAAAATCATAAATGACGACGTTAAGCTAGTAGAGCCTTATCACATGGAAAAGAGGGCAAAGGCCTATATACTTCTGAAATCAGCGGGAATCGAACATATCGACCAACAGGCTTATGATGAAATTGAATCTTTGGGCTTCCACCTGATGGAGATAAACATGTCAAGGGAAAAAACGGGCCCCCCAAAGGATAAGGTGGAAGTCCCAAACTACTAAAACACTATAAATCAAAGACAGAAGAGCAATATCGCCAAAATCGATGGAAATCTTCTCAGGAGCGGGACGAAGCCCGAAATGCCCATCGCGACACCCGTCGGGAAGGAGAACTAACGAGAGACAGAAGCAGGAGGGGCAAAGAAACACCCGAATCAAGTCGGTCCCGATATATCGGGGAGATCCGAGACAGGGGTTATGGACAAATATCGGACAGTCTGCCTAGAGACAAGTATCGGGAGACGCGGAGGGTCGCAGTGGAAGAGGAAAGTAGAAACGAGGACAGAAGAGCTCAGGCCAGCAGCGAGGCGGTAACATCGGCTGAATGCAAGCCGGGCCCGTGGAAATGGCTAACCCAAAGTTGGAACAAAAACACAGGAAAATAGCAACGACTAGGGTCATCCAACGTCCTCAAACTTCCAGAATTGACGTCGAGAGGCCCGAAAAGGAAAAATTCAGCTTGGGTTTGTGGAATACAAGAGGCCATGCACATTTGACGACAGCCGGAGAGGTCGACTTGGGCCTCTAGGACATAATTTGCCTGCAAGAAACATGGTTGGTAGACAAACCGGCATTTGACGGCTATGCCGTGGAAATTTCATCGGTGGTGAAAGGTCTGCTAGGTAGACCATCCTCGGGTCCCCTAGTGGCAATTAAAACAGGACAGGAGCTATCGGAGCCAAGAAAGTGGAAAGAGGCATATGAAGTGCTGGTGGTTCTGACTTCATGGAGTTATTCCAATGATAGGAAGTCTAACACACACCCAAAGTCCCTAGCAATAATAAACTGCTATTGGAACCCGCAACAAATGTCCACAAAAATGTTCTGTGCAAACATGAGCGCCACGATCGACAAGCTGTTTGAGGAATTCGAGAGTATCGAAATCATAATATGCGGCGACTTCAACGCAAAGTGCACCGACCCGGGGACATTAGTCAGGAACCGGGCAGAAGAGGGGGATAAAAGAAGCAACTGAAAGAGGAAAGGCGTGGAATGATGTCATCAGTGCAAGAAATATACAAAACACAGCCTCTCTTCCCATCCCAATCAAACCTCCCAACGTGGGAACAAAATTACTCGAAAGCTACCCTCGATTATATTTTTATTTCGGATGGCCTTACATGCTGCATGAAGAGTTTCGAGGTCATAAAAACCCAACAAAGTGACCACAATTTACTGTCTGTCTACATGGCAAGGAAGTAGACCAAGTAAAGAGACTTATGAAACAGCTATCGAAGCGAACGCTCAAAGAACCCGACTCAGGATAACTGAAGTAGACGTCATGAAAATTAAGAGCATGGGTCCAAAAGAAACAACCATGCAAACAATATTGAGGGCAGGCCAAACTACTTATCCTAAAAACAGTAAACCAGACGCTGTAAGACACGCGTATGATAAAGCATTGGTTGATAAAAGAAAAGTGGTACGAAGATGGAAAAGAATAGCTAAAAAAACCAATGCTCAGGAAGACTGGGAGAAATGGAAGCAGGAACCGAAAGGGTACAAAAATTGGCAGAAACAGCACAGAGCATGTCAATATCAAAAGGACGCCGAGGAGATGATGGGTAAATTGCAATCAAAAAAATCCAGTGAATTTTGGGGTCTAATAAAAGCAATGACCAACACGCCAAGCACTGCGTAAATAAATGCTGTGGCTGAAGAAAGGTGGATACGGTACCTAACCATGGAATTTAAGAGCCCAGACAGTGTCTATGGAGAAACAATGGTCCAATATACCCTGGGTAGATGTATCAGACCAAGCTGAGATTGAAAGGACAATCCACAAACTGAAAATATCCAGAGCCCCGGGCCCGGATGGGCTAACAAACGTGGACCTCAAACTGTGCCCGAAGGAATGGTCGGAAGTGATAAGTAAGATCTTCGAGGAGTGTGGCAGAAGAAAAATGATCCCGAAAACTTGGCTGAATGCGGTCATAGTTCCAATCTATAAAAAAGGACCCAGAAGTTAGCCTGAAAGTTGGACCTATCGACTTACTGGACATAATAGGGAAGATTTTCGCAACACATTTGCTTTCCCACTTTCGAACCTGGGAACAAAACGGTCCTTCGAAAGACTTCTTGCAAACGGGCTTCCAAAAAAACAGTAGCACTGTGATTAATATCCTACTTTTAAACATCTTGAAAGCAAAAGTAAAGGAAGGGGCGCCTAAGATCTTTCTGGCCTTTGTGGACTTATCAAAGGCTTTTGACAGGATAGACCGGAACAAGCTATGGTCTAAATTACAAAGTTGGAACTGCCCGGCAGAGGTGATGGATCCAATAAAAGCTCTTCACGGGTAGACTAAAATCAGGGTGAAATTAAACCACCAAGGAGATCGACGTAAACCGAGGCGCCAAGCAGGGCTGCCCACTGGCCCCAGCCTTATTTACAGCGTTTCTGGGAGATTACCAGCAGTCGGAAAACAAACTAAGAGCATTTCTCCAGCATGGGGTCTGGCATGGATTCACATGCTCATGAATATTCCCCCTCATCAGGCTGGGAATCCTCGGTAAAGAAAAAATCTGTATCAGTTTCGTTTCTGATCTGTCTTTCCTAGTAGTAACCAATCACTGATCTCTGCGTCATACTGACCACAGCCAATGACTGCCCTCTACCTAAGCCCCGCCTCTGGCAGCCATCTTCAGATTTTTACCGCACGTTCAAGTGTTGGGAGTCCTCGTGCTTAGCTCTCGAGCTTTTACTGCGTGTTTCGCGCCTTTTCAGGTGAACTTTCACATTTTTTCGGTTAATCGAGCCTCAAGCTCCACCGTTTCTACTCCCGTTAACGGCTACCCGTTGCAGGATTTTCCTACGCCCCTCAAGGGTGAAGATTTCGTCGAATCAACTTCTTGGAGGATTCCAGAAGATTCGCGGCCTACTTCGAGATGGCCCAGGATGCGAGTTCGTCACCCGGACCCAGGCTGTTTCGCAGCTGCCCTAGATGCGGGCTGCAGAATGTGTTTAAGGAAGACGAACATTCGCGATGCCTCTGTCTTCATGGGGACAAAACTCATGTAGAGAAGGACTGCCAGTTCTGCAAGAACTTGTCGGAGCGGACCATGAGGGACCGTCGATCCCGTCTCGCAAGCTGGTTGGAGAAGGGCTCGAAGGGTGAGGAGAAGAAAGGGTCCGAGCGGGCTCCTAAATCCTGTGCGGGCGCTCCGGCGACGGGGGCCCAACACCAGGCCAAGCGCCGCGAGTCCGCTGGCTCCGGGAGCGCCGAAAGGTCGGGCTCCTCGGTCGACAGGCAGGGTGCACCTTCCCCGGCACCGTGAACCACGAGCCAACGCTCCGGTTCGGGGAAGAAGTCCGAGACCCCGGGTAAGCTTCGGGAGAAGCCCCGTCCGATCTCGAAGAGGGGGAGCGAGGCGTCGCCCCTCCCCTGACGGAGAGGGGCCGGGACGCACCTAAGGTGGTGAAGGCCCCCACCCAGCAGGCGAAGGCCTCTATCGAGGCTATCGCGGCGACTCTGGCCAAGCCGGCAGAGACACCGCCAGCGGAGACCGCCTCCGGGACTAGTTTCCCTGCCGCCAAGGAGGGAACCCTCTTTTCAGCCCATCGTCGTGGCCGCCATGATGGAAGAAGCGAGGGGGGGCACGGTGCCCTCCTCGAGCTCGGAGTCAGCCTCGGAGGAGGAACTGACCGAGGCCGTGAGGAACCTCGAAGTCCAATTCGAGAAGGTTTGATCCCGTCAGGAAGATCCTCGGGAGATAACCGACGATGGTGAGGAAGAGCGGCCTTCCCTTCCGGCGCAGCCGGATCCTAGGCCTTAGGATGGCTCGGCGGCCATTTTGTCTGCCATCCAGTCCTTATGCTCTGAGATAAGGACGAGATTCCCAGGCCGGAGGACCCGCAACCTGGCCCGTCGGGAAGTCCTCCGAACAAACGACAGAGGACCCAACCCTCTCCTCCGCTCGCCCCCGTAAGGCCTACAGTTCCCCCCTCATCCTCCCACGAGTCGGGAGATGACGGTGCGTTGGGCTCGACGACGGGTTCTGAGGGTGACGACGACGGAACGGGTCTCCTGTCGCACGGGCCTCGCCGCCCGACGAGATTGGCTCATTCCATGCCATGATCGACAGGGCATCCGAATTGTTCCAGCTCTGCCCGGAGGAGCAGAAAAAGGGTTTCCTCTATCAGCGCCGGGAGGCCAAGAGGAAGACGGTCATAGTGGTGCCCCTTATCGATGACATCTGGGAGGAGGGCCTGCCGGTTCTCAAGAACCCCTCCACGGCACCAGCCAAACGGGACCGGTACGAGAAGAAGTACCGGGTCCCCAAAACCGCTCCCCTATGCCTCAGGGCCCAGCCAATGCCAGTCTCGGTCGTCGCGGCGGCGGCGGCGAAGAAGAAAGCGGCGGGGTCAGGAGCCTCGACGTCGAATTCCCCGCCGGACGGCGAGGGATAGAAGTTGGACGCCATGGGGAGGCGGGTAATTTCGTCGGCGGGTAATTTCGTCGGCGGCGTCGACAATCAAAGCTGGCGATCGTGGCCCATTACGACAGGGAGCTCTGGTTTAAGCTGGCCCCCATATTGGACTTCCTGCTGGACGACAAGAGGTCCGAGGCTCTGGAAATACTGCAAGAGGGCGAGGTGGCGTCGGACCACGCCATAACGGTGGCAACCGATATTGCCGATACCGGGTTCTGCCAGCTGGGCAACGGTGTTTGCCTACGACGACGGCCTCCAAGCCATAAAAACGGACACGGAGACGGCCCGCGCCCTAGGAGCCCTTCAGCAACGACGGCCCTTTCGGAGCTCCGGAGGCAGACAGGGTGCCTCCAAGGGATCCAGCGGTGGCTTGTTGTCCTACCGCCAGGCGGCACGCTCCTCGTTTCAGGAGGCCTACAGGGGTCACGGCAAGCAGGGAGCGCCTCGTCGGCAATGTGGCCAGGGCGGCAGGCCACCACCTCCAAGCAGGACTGAACCGGCCGTGGTCTCGGGGGGGGCCCCCACCGAAGCACCCCGGTGGGAGGCCGGCTGACTAACGTCGGCGTGTGGCAGTCCATCTCCGACCGTTGGGTGCTGGATACCCTGGCAAGAGGACACACTATCGAATTCCTGAAGAAGTGCCCTCACGTTCCACCTGTGGCCAGGAAGGAAAATCACGTCCCGCAACTGCTGTTGGAAGTACGGGCGATGCTCAGGAAAGGCCATCGAGCTTGTCCTGAAGAGGCTCTGGGGTATACGCAAGGTTCTTCCTCGTCAGGAAGAAGACGGGCGGCTGGCGACCCATCCTGGACCTTCGTCGTTTGAACAAATACATCAGATCACAAAAGTTCAGGATGGTCACCCTCCAGCACGTACTGGGACAGCTGGAGGAAGGCGACTTTCTATCGTCGTTGGACCTGGAGGATGCATACTTCCACGTTCCCATCCTCAAAAGTCACTCAAAGTTCCTTAGGTTCGTCGTCCAGGGACGCCACTACCAATTCAGAGCACTGCCGTTCGGATTGAAGTCGGCCCCCAGGGTCTTTACCAAGTGCCTTGCACCGGTGGTGGCGCGGCTGCGCCTGCAGGGGATCCACGTCTACCCCTACCTGGACGACTGGCTCATCCGGGCAAGGACAAGGGAGCTCGCCGTGGAGCACACTGCGATGACCGTCCAGCTACTCACAGACCTGGTATTCGCCATAAACTACCCAAAGTCCCACCTGGTGCTGTCGCAGGTGGCCTTGTTTCTGGGAGCGAAGCTCGATACAGTGAGGCGCCTGGCGGCCCCGTTGGAAGAATGGACGAAGACCATTCTAGGAAAAGTGCAGCGCCTGCTTGCCACGGACGTGGCCAGGGTAAGATCTATCAAGTCCCTCCTCGGGATGATGTCCTCCTGCATTTATCTGGTGCGCCTTTGCAGACTTCGGATGCGCTCCTTACAAGAGTTCCTCGACGCCTGCTGGATCCAGTCGCCGGGCAGCTTCGAGGACAGGATCCCACTCAACGAGATGTTCCGTCGGGCAATCTGGTGGTGGGGTACCCGCTCATCTGTCGGCGGGCACAGACTTTCAGACCCCAGCTCACCAGGTGATGGTGACGGCGGATGCTTCCCTGGAAGGTTGTGGAGCGCACTCCGTAGATCTTCACGCGAGAGGCCTTTGGCTCCCGGAGGAGAAGCCACTCCACATCAACATCTTGGAGATCCGCGCAGTGTTCTGGGCCCTCAGGCCTTTTCTTCCGTCCCTCAGGGCAAGGTGGTGAGGAACTTCACCGACAACACCACCACGATGTTCTACATCCGGAAGCAGGGCGGAACCAGATCCCCTGCCCTATCCAAGGAAGCCCAGGATCTGTGGCATTGGGCCGTCGCCCAAGGGATGTTTCTAGAGCCTTTTCATCTGGCAGGAATAAAAAACACAATTGCCGATTCACTCAGCAGAGAGCTGCGCTCGTGCCACGAGTGGGAACTACGCCAGGATCAAGTGGATCGACTCTTCCGACGATGGGGCGAACCCCAGATTCATCTTTTCGCGACGGCGACGAACTCCAAGTGCCGGAGGTTCGCCAGCAGGTTCCCCCAGCCGAGGAGCATGGGCGATGCTTTCTCGTTCCCCTGGGACGGCCTATTTCTTTATGCGTTCCCTCCGTTGCCGCTCCGGCTCATCAACCAGCTCAAGAGGTCCTGGTGCAGGATGATCCTTGTCGCACCGGCATGGCCGAGACAGATCTGGTTCCCAGACCTTCTGGACTTTTCAGCGTCCACACCAGCCAAGCTGCCGACGGACGCAGATCTTCTCTCCAGAGAAGGAGGCGCCATTCTTCATCACAACCCAGAGTTGCTGAACTTGCAGGCCTGGCTCCTGCAGCACTAGAGTTTTGAGGGTACGACATCCCAGCCGACTGCAGAGGTTCTTGCCAGGGCGGCGTCAACTCTCAAGTGCTAAGGACATAAATGAAAGAGGTTCTCTGTCTGGTGCCGTGCACAGAAGATTAACCCTCTGCGGATTACGGCCCCTCAAGTATTGCCGTACCTACTGTCATTGGCCAAGGCTGGACTAGCTCACGCTTCCATCAAGATACATCTGGCCGCCATCTCACGATACACCAGAACTACAGGACGGGCGTCCTTGTGGTCTCATCGGCTGGTGAAGACCGTCATTTTCGGAGTCCCCGGGTCAATTGGAAGGAATGGCTGCAGAAGGCTCTGGTTTCACAGCAGGCTCCCCAGTCATTGGATATCATGTCCGTCACTTTTCCGTCACTTTTCCTTCGTCAACCTCTTTGGTTTAAGTTCCAGTGGTCGACTACTCTTCAGCTTCCAGGTTCGTAGTATTTATCTGAAATTACAACACAACTCCTGCATTCTCTCACTGCATTTTACCATAAGGGGTGGTCTGGTTGTCCAATGAGGACATCCAGCCCCCCACTGGGATTTGTCCCCATTCAGGCAAGGCGTAAGACAAAGGCCTGTGTAGTTTTGGGCTCTTCCCTCGCTTCCTGCCCACACAGACTGGAGCCTGGGCGGAAAGTCCAGGGGACTCCCACCGAAGATAAAAATCACACTAAGGAATTTCCCGCTCTGGATGTCAGAGGAAGGAACAAGAAACACTAATGGTGTAAAAAGGCTGGGCATTTTGGTAGAATGAGCACCCTTAGGTGCCTTTACTGGAGCTGTGAACACAGCCCGCTGTAAAGGTGCACCAAATGAATACAAAGTATCAACTTCCACCAGCCATTGAAGGTAAGCTTGTCACTGTAAGGAATTGTTAGTTTTAGTGTGAAAGGGGATGCATTGCATCTCCCCTGCACTCCACATAAGGTGGGGTGTACTGGTTTCACTAAACAAAATGTAAAAGGAATCCAAAGATCCTTTCTACCCTTGGAGATCTTGCAAGGTTAGCAAAAGAGTTAAAATGGAAGCCCCTAGGGCTACCCAGCAACAACAGGCACTTATTGCCAATAAGTTAAGAGGAAAACCTTAAAAAGACACTATGTAGTCTTAAAAATGACACCCATAAAAAGAGTTAAAGATTATGTGAGTCTGGAAAAAGGTTCCCACTCACTGAGGTATTGAGGCAAAATATCCTACTAGTAAAGCAAAAAGTTCTGGCGACACGGACCCCACATGAGGCAAAGCACTGCAGGTGCTGTTGGGAGGGGCTCCTTGGCGGCCAGGTCGCGAACGGCATCTCCAGCACCCTCAACCACGAGCCAACGCTCCGGGTCAGCGAAGAAGAGGAAGTCTGACCATCCGGGTAAACTTCTGGAGAAGTCCCAGCTGACTCGACAGAGAAAACCAAGGGGGAGTGGGGTGCTGACCCGCCCCCCCCCCCCCCCCAAGTGAAGGACTCGAGCACGCCCAAGGTCGTGAAGGCCCAGGTTCACCAGGCAAAGTCTTTCCTGGAAGGAGTATTTGGGTCCCTAGCGAAGGCCACAGATGCAGACTTGCATGAGGTGGCCCCTACGGCGAGAGTTTCGTACCTGCTCAGAGGGAATAGTCTATTCTAGTCATTGAGAAGACACCAGTGAAAACTATGCCGGTCATCTCCCCTAGGCCGTCCCCACTGGTTGAGCAGAAGAGGGTTGCGGGGGGGACAACGCCACTACCACCACTCCCGTTGCAGCCACCACAGCAACCTCCACCGACGTGTCGGCGGACATGCTGCAGGCACTGCACACCTTGTGCAGAGAGATCCGGACAAAAATGCCCCTGTCGCCGGTGGTAGATCCCGCGGCACGTGAGCAGTCGGGGAGGGGGAGAGCCTGTCAAGAGGAGTCCATCCTTCGCCGCCATCCCCTCCTCCGAGGGACGATACGGAACCGGATACAGCGGCAATGGGTACGGACGACAGTGGACCTCCCGTCGCCAGTGCCTCGCCACCCGACGAGATTGGATCTTTCAATGCCATGATCGCTAGGGCCTCAAATGAAAAACTAGACCATGAGTACAATTCATTTGAAATTGACGGCAATATCATCAAGGTGTCCAAGGAGGTGAAGACACTTGGCTTCTATCTGGATGCCAACCTCTCCTTCGATAAACCGGTGAAATCTATGGCATCAGCCACTGCTTACACCTGTAAACTCATCAGAGCAGGTAAACACTTTCTCTCTGATGACAATTGCATTATTTTAGCTAGAGCCTTGATTCTGTCCAGGTTCGACTATTGTAATGCCCTTTACATCGGCGCCAACCAATCTATCATCCACCGAATCCAAATCCTACAAAATGACGCCTTAAGAGCAGCTGTAGGCGTGTCTAAAAGATCGCACATCTCAAACTAAACGCCAGTACAATTGGTTGTCTACCCAAAACAAAATCCATTTAAAAGTCTCTTCCCTTGTTCACAAAGCCTTGAATAATGCCGCACCCTGCTATGTCATGGACAGATTCCTAAAGAGAAGCTCTACCCGACCGGCAAAAACCACTAATGCCAATAGCCTTATACCACGATTCAAGTTGGCCAAGACGGGTGGAGGTAGTTTCCATGGTCCGAGCCGCCCAACTATGGAACTCGTTGCCACATCCTCTAAGTGAGGAGCAGCCCTTTCCGAAATTCAGATTTAACTATATTAACCTACTGAAGGCTGCCGACGTTTAGTCTTCTACTGGCCCCTCCAGACACGTCATATTGTATACTCGCATACTTTCACCATCCTGTTGCCCACTGTTTAGCTCCTAGCTAGGCCAGCAACTTCCTGCCTGTGCCTTTGTATATAACAATGTATTTTATCTGTGATCTGCTTGTATATAATCGAACTGTATATATTCTGCTTTGTTGGGAATTTGGCAATTGACTTCCTATGGCCTGTACATATCTGTATATATTTGTTTTTGCCTGCATTCTGTATTCTGTAACAAAGTAACCCTAAACCTTGCATAATCTGCAATGCTGCGCCCGGTTACCTTCGGGTCTGGTGCGCATTACAAGTAAATGAACAAACCAAACAAATGTTTCAACTGGCCCCTGAGAAGGAAGGCTTCCTGTACCAGCGCCGGGAGTCCAAGAGGAAGACCGTGCTTTCTCTCCCTCTTTTGGATAACATTTGGGACAAGGGGCTGGTTAAGAGGGAGCGGTACAAGAGGTAGTACATAGTGCTGGACTCTTGACCGAAGTGTCTCAGATCCCAACCGTCCCCGGACTCGGTCGTGGTGGTGGCGAAGAAGTCAACCGGATCTTCGACGTCCTCTTCACCCCGCCCCCCCTCCAGACGGCGAGGGAAAGAAGCTGGACGCCATGGGGCGACGGTCATCTTGTCGGCTGCAACGACGATCAAGGTGGCCAATGCATTGGCCATCGTGGCCCGTTATGACAGGGAGCTGTGTTTCGAGATCGCTCCCCTCCTGGATGTCCTTCCCAACGACAAGAGCGGAAGCGCTGGAGATCCTGCAAGAAGGCGAGATGGCACCAAGCCGTCACCTTAGCCACGGACATCGCCGACGCGGGATTCCGTCAGATGGGCAACTGCCTTTGCCTTCGTCGGCGGAGTTGTTTGAGGGCCACTAGCTTCTACCAGGATGTACAGTCGAGGGTGTTGGACATGCCCTTCAACGGGGACATATTATTCTGAAAGACTGTGGACGAGTCTCTTCAGGCCATCAAGGCGGATACAGAGATGGCCTGGGCGTTGGCTGTCCTTTCGGACCTCCGGAGGAAAGTCCCAGGCGTACTCCAAAGGTTTTGGTGGTGGCTCAGCATCCTATTGTCAGCCGTCCCGGTCTTCAGCTCAGGAAACCTACAGGGGCCGCAGCAAGTCCGGAGGAGGTCGCAGTCAGAGGTCGCCGTCGTCCCCAAGGTGCACCCACCTGGCGAAGCAGGATTGAACCGGCCGTGATGTCGGGGACCCCACCTGCGCACCCCGGTGGGAGGCCGGCTGGCGAACTTAGTCAGTGTGTGGAAGTCCATATCCACCGACCGTTAAGTGCTGGACGCCCTGTCTCACGGACACACCCTGCAATTTCAATGTAATTGCCCGCGCATTCCACTGTTGGCCTGGAAGGAAAATCCCGTCCCGCAACTTCTGCTGGAGGTACCGGCGATGCTGAAGGGCACGATATAACTCGTCCCAAAAAGGCTCCAGTGTACTCCCAGTACTTCTTCAGAAAGAAGACTGGCGGTTGGAAACCTCTGCCGCCTCAACAAGTACATTAGGTCCCAGAAGTTCTGGATGTTCACCCTTCAGCACGTACTGGGACAACTGGAAGAAGGGATTTCCTATTGGCGTTGGACCTGGAGGATGCCTATTTCCACATCCCCATTCACAAGGTGTACTGCAAGTTTCTGCGCTTTGTGGTCCAAGAGCAGCATTACCAATTCAAGACCCTTATCTTTGGATTGAGGTCGGCACCAAGGGTTTTCACCAAGTGTCTGATGCCAGAGGCGGCGCGGTTGCGCCTGCAGGGGATTCACGTCTACCCCTACCTGGACGATTTGCTCATCCGAGCGAAGTCGAGAGACCGTCGTCGAGCACATGACGGGGACCGTCCGGCTACTCACGGAACTGGGGTTCTCGATAAACTTTGCGAAGTCTTGCTTGGTGCCACTGCAGGACGTGCTGTTTCTGGGGTCCCGGCTCAACCGTCTCGTTCCTGGTGTCACGAGTTGGACACCAGGCACGACACGTAACTTGCCCAGGATAGTGGCCATCCTGGGCAAGGTACAACGGCTGTTAACACTGAAGATCGCATGGGTGATGTCCATCAAGTCCCTCATCGGCATGATGTTGTGCATATACCTCATCCGTCTGTGCAGTCTGCGGATGCGACCGCTACAGGAGTTCCTCGATACCCTTTGGATCCAGGTATCCGGAAGCTTCGAGGACAAGATCACCCTCTAGTAGCATTTCCGTCAAGCGATTCGGTGGTGGGGTGTCGGTGCGCATCTGTCGTCGGGCGCGATTTCCAACCCCCTCATCAGGAGACGGTCACGATGGACACCTCCCTGGAAGGATGGGGTGCGCACACTGGTCGTCTCCACGCAAGAGGCCTGAGGCTACCGGAGAAGTCGTTGCTCATCAAGGTTCTAGAGCTACAGGCCGTGTTTTGGGCCCTCAAGTCTTTCCTTCTGACCCTCAAGGGCAAGGTGGTGCAGATCTTCACAGACAACACCACCACAATGTTTTACATCCGGAAGCAGGGGGGCGCCAGATCCCCGGCGCTCTCTAAGAGGCGCAGGACCTATAATGATGGGCTGTTGCCCAGGAGATGTTCCTCGTCTCATTTCATCTGGCAGGAGTGAACAACACCGTGGCCGACTCTCTCAGCAGGGAACTGCACTCGTGCCACCAGTGGGAGGACCAAGTGGATCTTCTATTCTGACGATGGGGAAATCCCCAGATCGATCTTTTTGCGACAGCGACAAACAGTGCCAGAGGTTCGACAGCAGGTTTCACCACACGGGGAGCATGGGGGATGCATTTTCCTTCCTCTGGGATAGCCTGTTCCTCTATCTGTTTCCCCCGTTGCTGTGTCTGCGATTCATCAGTCAACTCCAGGTGCAGGATGATCCTCCTTGCACCGCGTGGCCGAGACAGATATGGTACCCGGGCCTTCTGGACATGTCTGCGTCCCCTCCAGTCAAGCTTCTGACGGACGCAGATCTTCTCACCAGGGAAGGAGGCGCGATTCTGCACCACTACCCAGTGTCGCTGAACTTGCAGGCCTGGGTCCTGCAGCGCTAGAGTTTGGTGGATACGATCTTCCGGCGGACGGCAAGGAAGTGGTTGCCAAGGCCAGATCTTTTTCTACACTGAAATGCTACGGACATAAGTGGAAGAGGTTCACCGTCTGGTGCCGCACACAGATACTCGACCCTCTACGGATTACGGCTCTGCAGGCGCTGCTGTATTTACTGTCGCTGCCCAAGGCATGGTTGGCTCATGCTTCCATCAAGGTTCATCTGGCAGCTAGCTCCCGCTACTCCAGAACTCCAGGGTGGTCGTCGTTATGGTCACACCGCCTGCTCAATGAATTCATAAAAGGACTTTTCCATTTGTTCCTGCCGGTGAAGGCTCCGGCCCTGGCGTGGGAGCTCAGTGTGCTGCTGACTAGGCTGATGGGTCCCCCGTTCGAGCCTATACATTCAGTACCGCTGAAGTTTTTCTCTCATCGTGCCCTTGGTGTTGCCTATTTTCTTCCAGTCGCCTTTGTCACCGGCTAAGAGGACTTTGCACTCGCTGGATGTGGCGAGAGCGCTGAAGTTCTACGTGGACCGCACAAAGTGTTTTCGGAGGACATCCCAGCTGTTTGTGAACTTTGGCCCTGTGAACCATGGGAAGGCCCTCTCCAAGGCTTCCATTGCCAGGTGGCTCCCCGGCTGCATCACCCATTGTCACTAGTTGGCAAACCGACCGTTGCCTGGCAGTCTGAGAACCCACTCCAACAGAGCGATCACTGCAACTACGATGTTCCTGTCTGGTGTGCCCATGGACATCTGCAGGGCTACTACCTGGAGGTCGACGCACACCTTCACAAAATTCTACTGCGCCCTCCGGGATTTCGGGGAGGAGTCAAGAGTCAGCCAAGTAGTGCTGCGAAACCCGCTCGCTTGAAGGTGAGCCTGGTTTGGAGGTAAAAGATGCTTAATGTTGAGAATCTTCATGCTGAGCCTTGCCACCTCCCGTGGTTGCATGTGTGTACTTCTATGTATTCTTTATTCATGAGCATGTGAATCCATGCTGGAGAACAGTTACAGGTAAGTAACTTGTGTTAGGCAGAATTGCATGTAATACCCTCTGGGACCACTAGACACAATTAGGAATACAGGTGTTAGCCAAACCAACCTTTGGTATAAGTCTGTACCACAAAGTTTTTGGTAGCGCGCTGAGCAGCCAGGCTTATCTCAAGAGTGAATGTGAGCAGTACAAGTAGTTACACAGAGGACCTTCAATCACAGTGGTTCAAGTAGACACTTGTACTCAAGGTTTCTTGGTAAAACAATTATTAATTTATTACACAATCATTTAGAAAACATTTCACAAGTGGAAGAAAACTTAATAATATATACCAATACACTTCAAATAGGAGCAAAATTGCAGTTCAATTACTTAGAAGTGAGCAAAAGGGACAAAAGTAAGTAGAATAGATCACATATATTTACTAAACAGTGCAAATAGTTTCAGTTCACCAAAGGAGTTCAATTCAAGTCAATAGGCCAGGCCAAAGTCAATGGGCTAGTGTTCTGGATAGGAAAGAGCAGTTCTGGTATCTAACGGTAAAGTCTTTGCAAAAGTTCTCAGAAGTAGTTTAGGCGAAAAAGAATCATTTGTGGAGTCACAAGCTGATTAGGCATGCAAGTTGGGAAAGTTCCATGAACTTTCACCGCGAGAGCAGCGTTCTCTCAATCGGGTTGGCACAGTACCTTTGTACGAAGCAAAAGATGCAGCTGAAGATCTCACTGTTCCTGAGCCTCAGTCGTGGGGACAAGAGGGAGGACATTGGGACTCCTGCACTGGACAGGATCGTCGGAAAACGCGGACAAAATTGAATCACTTCAGTTTGAGTAGCTGTTTTTGAAGCACACAAACTGGTGTCCTCCCCCTGGTTAATCCTAACCAGCTTTGAGAATGGGATTCAGGTGGGTTACGAGTTGATTGGTCCCACCAGCTCAAAGGAAGAAGTTGTCCTTTAAGGGGCTTCTCTGGCAAGATAAACTTGGCAATTCGGACATGCAGCACAGCTTCACCCGGCAAACCAACAGTCCAGGAGTCGTCGTCTTCCAGCTCATCTCTGGTTCTTTTGTTCCAGTGGTCGACTCTGCTTTCCAGTCCAAGAGACTCTCCTTTTAAAGTTTTCTCACTTTCATTCCAGCCTAGCTGTGACTCACACAGAAGGGTGGCGGTTGGCAGTCAGTCAGCCGGCCAATCACGCCAGAGTGCATTTGGGTCTCCTAGGAGACAAAGCACAGGGAGTTTCGGGCACCTCCCTCCCCGCCCACCCCAGACACTAAGACCCACTGGTCCCACCAGCTCAAAGGAAGAAGTTGTCCTTTAAGGGGCTTCTCTGGCAAGATAAACTTGGCAATTCGGACATGCAGCACAGCTTCACCCGGCAAACCAACAGTCCAGGAGTCGTCGTCTTCCAGCTCATCTCTGGTTCTTTTGTTCCAGTGGTCGACTCTGCTTTCCAGTCCAAGAGACTCTCCTTTTAAAGTTTTCTCACTTTCATTCCAGCCTAGCTGTGACTCACACAGAAGGGTAGCGGTTGGCAGACAGTCAGCCGGCCAATCACGCCAGAGTGCATTTGGGTCTCCTAGGAGACAAAGCACAGGGAGTTTCGGGCACCTCCCTCCCTCCCTCCCTGCCCACCCCAGACACTAAGACGCCAGAGGCGGTCTTCAGTCCTGAAGCCCGCGAAAGGAACGCAAGCAAAGGGTCAAGATCTGGTTTGGCACGTAGAGACCAACAGTAAAAGGACCTTTCCAAAAAGAAATGGCGAAAAAAGACCAGGACCTGTTTAAACAAAGGGGTTTAAGGCACCATCTTGAAAAACATGGCTTCCGTGTTTTTTAGCTACCGGTGTTCACGGTCGGGAAAAACCATGATGGTTCGTTGTAAAACCACTGCCACTGCCCTTTTCAATAGGAAAGGGTAGCATTTAACTCTTACATTGTAAGATGGTGTGTGCTGGGTCTAGGAATTTGTAAAGACTAGTAAAGTCAATTTCACTTTACATTCTCTGGGAAACAGTTTATCCCAGAGAAGGTATTTAAACCTTTGGGAAGTCTAAAAGACATCCTTGTGTCACTGCACTGAGGGTGCTGTGTAACACATATGAAAAGATGTCTATAGTTATTTAAAACCCCATTATCCAAAAACACACATCAAAATACATGAGGGGGGGGGGGGGAGGCTTGCACTCTTTCCAGGTAAAAAAAATGAAGTCTTCAAAAATTCAGCAAAGTTGCTGGGGGTCTCGAAGGTGAAGCACATTTATAAGAATTCTCCCTAACCACTTGTTCCTTTCCAAACTACTTGCCAGGCCAGGGACCCTTCTCTTCCCAAAGGCACTCTTTCAAGGACCATGTATCATAAACAGCCTGCTCCAACAGAGAAAACCCCTCACACACAGGATGCTCCTGTTGGCTCAGTGTTCCCTAGCCCCACTCAATTGACCACCAAAGGGTTTGACAGGATAATTCAGAGAATGTCCTGCTTTGGGGACGACTTTGACCGCCACCCTGATCAACCTTGGAGACATAAAGGGCCCTTCAGGGTAAGCAGCTAAAAGTCAACCAGCTGCCAAAAAAGCTGGGTTCGACACCTCACGGCCCAGCACCTCAAAGGAGACTTATCAGTATATCTAGTTTATTGACACATCACTCAAGATCCTGGTTCGTAGGGATCAAGGCGTCCAATATGATCCTGGCCATTATTATGATAACATCAGTCATCCAATCTCTAGCATGACCAGCCTGTGGCTGACTCCCCGGTAGATAACCAGGTCCAGTACTACACAGGAAGCCCAGCTGGATAAGGACTTTGCGGAGGACATCCTTTGGTACGTCTGCGGCATAATTCATCCCCCTCCTGCGATCTGTTCAGAGAATCATTCAGCCTTCCCTACTACTAATCTTATGAG
Organism: Ambystoma mexicanum; assembly: GCF_040938575.1. Taxonomy (NCBI): domain Eukaryota; kingdom Metazoa; phylum Chordata; class Amphibia; order Caudata; family Ambystomatidae; genus Ambystoma; species Ambystoma mexicanum. Next base: position 765,989,947 of record NC_090925.1, on the reverse strand, counting down.
GGCATTTAACTCTCACATTGAGAATGTTCATTGTTTATTGCTTATAACACGCCACAGGCATCAGGGTGCACAAATAACACAGAACGAAGACCAACAATGCAGGCAAAAATCAGTGCCAAGTGGGCTTGGAATAAAAATATTGTGCAGAAAATAGTCTTTTTCGAAAGATCAGAGGGCTTTCCCCTGTCCGCATCTCGATTGGGAGATGATTCCAAGCCAGAGTAGCTATGACTGGAAAGGAGCGGCCTTTACCCTGGCTTCTCTTAATCTTGGGGCAAAGAAGACTGTGTATTATTCGATCTAGTTGACCTATCCCTGTGTCTGTCGAGTGAGACAGTCTTTCAAATAGCTCAGAGCTTGTGCAGAGCGGCATTTATGCATTGTGGATAGAGTTTTAAACTTAATCCTGGAGGTAACAGGGAGCCAGTGCGGTTCCCTCCTGGCCAAGGTTCTGTGCTCCCTTTTTGAGACGCCTTTTAATAATGTGGACCGCATCATTTTGAAGCACTTGCAATTTCTGTATACAGTTTTTGCTAGCTCCCCTGAGCAAGGCATTACTATAGTCAATGCAGGGCATTATAATGGTTCTGACCAGGGTGTCAGTTCTTTTTGGTCACATATGGTTTAACCAACCTAAGAAGCCTTGGGTGGTAGTGCAATTTTCTTTTGTAACATGCGGATTTGCACCGAACGACGGGTCAACTATAACTGAGTCTTGACCTGCTCTAAAACTCTGATAGCGTGGGCGTCGATAGTGAGTTCTGAAAAATCAGCCCCAATTTTTACCTTGCCTGGGGGGGGGGAGGGGCAGGAGGGGGCGTGTTCCAAAGACCAAGAGCTCAGGCTTTCCGCTATTGAGGCATAGCCAATGTTGCGACATCCTGTCGTTGATTTGGTGAATATCCTGTATGGTTCTCAAGTCCTCACTATAATTTCCACTCAGTTCTACCAACAAATGAGTGTTGTCATAGTTGGTGAATTTCACCTCTGCTCTATCCAGGATATTGCACAGGGGACATAGATGGATATTAAAGAGTGCAGGAGATAAACATGCTCCCTGCGGTACTCCGCATTTAGATGGTAATTGCCTTGACGAAGCCTGACCCCACCACTCTCGACATCCTGTCCGACAGAATGGACTCCAACCATTCCACAGCTGATGGAGAGCAATGACCTACTGAGGCTAATGTGAATGACAGTTGCTTATGGTCTAAAAGATCAAACTCTGCATATAGGTCAAGCAGCATCAATACTCCTGCCTTGCTCTTATACATACAGTCCATTTTGGCTCTGAAGATCAAGCAGTGTACTTTCCGTGCCATGATGTTGTCCAAAGCCAGATTGTCTGGAGTTAAGTATGTTGGGCTCTTCCAAATGTTTTTGTAGTTAATAGTGGCTACACGGCCTACAACTTTCAAACAAAAGGGCACATTTGTGATTGGTCAGTAATTGTTCTAATCTTTGGTCTAGACCTGCTTTTTTCAATAATGGGGAGACTACAACCTTCTTGACCTCTCCGGGAATAGTACAATGTTAAAAAGTGGCATTGGTAAAACTGGTCAAGAAGGGTGAAAAGATAATATTTAAATTAATTTTGACTGGTATATTTTCAACATTGCAGCAAGTAGGCCGCATTTTCTTGAGTATTTCCTCCATAGTCTGCAGAGTAATTGTGGAAAATTTAAAAAGCATATTACACTCACTCTTGGGAGCCCTAGTATTAGCAGGTACATTGAGACAGGATCTGCTAAAATATTTGCATGAGCTATGGTGATCTTATCAGAAAAAGCTTGTTGCGCCTTACAACACTCTTAGTAGGAGAAGCTACATCGAATTGGAGATGTGGTTTTTACAAGAGTTTTAAAATTTGGAAAAGTTTCTTAGTGCTATTAGAGGACGACTCAATTTCTGCATTATAGACATTTTTCTATACAGTTGGAATATTTTCTCTATATTACTGTTCAATAGTTTTCCAGATGGCCTTGTTTTCGGCCATTTGAGTTTTTTTTATTTACACTCCGCTAACCGTTTTTCCTGTTTTAATTTAATTTGTTGCGGTGAAAACCAGCTCTGGTGGTTGTCTATCTCTGACCACTATCGTCTTCACCAGGGCTATCCTGTCCAACATGTCAGTAATGGCTAGATCATATCGTACAGCCAACACCTCTGGATCAAGGTAATGTGTATGGTCCATGATACTGCGTCAACAGATGTCGATCACTCTGTACAATCGTCTTCATATTCTTACAGGTCACCTTTTTAAGGGGTTTCACCTGAGTGACCTTTTCAGGAAAGGTGATTTTAAAAACCACAAAATGAATAAATGATCTGACCGGACACAAGGAATAGTCTGGAACAAATCAGCCTATATATTTCTCGTTGCTACCCAATCTAAAAGATAACCTTTTTGAATTGAGTCCTTTCATTATTATGGATTAAAACATCAATCCTCTTCAAATCAGATTCAAGGGAGATAGCTTCTTTAGCTGCAGGATTTCTCTTCGACCTGTTAAAATCTCCCATAAGTAAAGTCGAAGAATTGGGAGTATTGCAATGAGTTAAAATGGTAATAAGATCCTTGTTGAAATTTGGCATCTCATTTGGAGGGCGGTAAATCACAAAAAGGTTAACATAATGAATGGGGAGGTGGTTATTTTTAAATGAAGCAGTTCGCAACTCTCACATGGAGGGCACCTGAAAGAGGTTCAAATCCTCACTTGGATAAGTGCTACACCTCCTCCAATATCAATTTACCTATTTTGTCCAAAAAAGGAGAAACCTATAGAAGTGGCTGCCTCAATAGTGGGGTCACTTAAAGTCCTTAAGCCAAGTTTCCGTTGGGGCTAAAATATCTTTCTGCTTGTTAATCTGTTTAGGATTGCATGCTGTGCATATGGTCCGACATACAGTGGTAACCACAAAGTATTGCATCTGGTCTTTCGGGTACTGAAAGGGGACGTCCGTCTGTAACACTCTCTATTGTGATGTGTAGTGTACCCAAAATCCCTCGCGCGCCGAGGTCCCTCAGATTGTTTTTTTCCGCCCAGGTAACTGGTCCCCCCATGCGGAGCTCTTCATAAGAGACATTGTTTATACTTGTTTATCGACTTTGTCGGTTTATTCCCCTAAAGTCACTTCAACGGTGCTTCAAATACTACGATGAAGACTGCGGGGAACTTTCGACGGTGATAGACGTTGACGCCTAAGATCCGGCGGCAGAGTCGTACATGTGGCTGGGGCCCTCTGGCCGGCCTACACAGTAGGGGAGAGGGGGGTGGGGGTGGTCATATCTTTCGCTATGTCTTTCCTCTTTCCCACTCTTTACCCTCAAGGTCTGGTCGTCATTTTCTTTACCTTTTTGCTATGGAAAGGACACATTTAGGTTTTACCCCTCTTGCCGGGTCAGATACCCGTAGAAAGATGAGAACGATAAGTGCAATAATTATCTGCCCCTTGACCATGACGGTGCACAACTTCCCCCATGTGTGCCCACCAACCCTGGTTCACTCATCTGAGGGAATTGTTGGCCTCCCCAACGCCGCCGCCCTCCCACTCCCTCTCCCTGTAAAACTAACCTGCACGCAGAACATGTCTCAGGACAGGGAGGGGAGACCCTACACCCATGCCCACAAACTCTGAACTTAGCAGCCTGGCTCCTGAAGTCCAAGTTTGGACACCTACAGCTCCCTCAGATGAATGGACATACTCAGGGAGGCTAGAAAACCCAACACGTGCTATTGCTATTCCAGTAAACAGAAACACTTTGTCATCTGGTGTAAAACCAAGGGTGTCAATACCATCGATTGATCCCACACACATTGTGCTGTACCTAACCCATTTGTTAGACTCAGGACTGGTCTTCAATTCCCTAAAGGTTCATCTTGCTGCTCTCTGTCTACACCACGTCACAACAGAAAGTGTCATGGTGGAAAATACGTTTTTTTAAGGCTTTTATGGAAGGGGTTAAGAGAATCTATCCCCCCTTTCTCACCCTACTCCTGGATGGGATCTAAATGTGGTTTTAACCAGACTGATGGGATCTCCCTTTGAGCCAATGCATAAAGCAAGTCTAAAATACATTACTTACGAGATGGCCTTCCTAGTGGCTATCACTTCTGTTAGAAGGGTTAGCCAACTACAGGCCCTTTCTGTTCTAGACCCTTTTGTTCCAGTCCACAGGGATAAGGTGGTTCTGCGCACTCATCCCAGATTTGCGCCTAAATTCATCTCGAAGTTACATTTGAACCAATCGGTCGAACTACCTACTTTCATCCAGAATCCCACTAGCATGGCCGAAAGAAGCCTACAGACACTAGATGGGCGCAGGGCAGTCATGTTCTACCTGGAAAGAACGAAACCTCTGAGAAAAACATACCAGTTTTTCATTTCAGTGGCAGCTGGCAGAGAAGGGGGATCCTGTCTCTAAATCGGCTATCTCAAGGTGGATTGTCAAATGCATCACACTTTTGCACTCTTGCTAAGCGAGAACTGTCCTTCAAGCCTAGAGCGCACTCTACTTTGGTCACTGGGGCTTCCATAGCATTCATTGCAAATGTTCCCCTCGAGTCCATTTGCCAAGTGGCAACCTGGAGGTCTCTGTACACCTTTACAAAACACTATTGCCTTGACTCTCAAGTGGGACAACTGTTCCTTCTCATAACCCACCTCCAACTCTGGGTACTGCTTGCTAGTTTATGCACAGCATGTGATTCTAAGAAGATTAACAAGCATCAGAAGACATGCATTACCGTAATAGCATTTCTGATGATTATATATGCTTAGATTCACATGCGCCCTCCCTCCCCGCTCGGGGTTGAAGGAATGGACATCTTACTTTCTCTCTTCATGTACTCACTCGCAATAGCCTGGGGCTCCCTCATAGCAGAAAAAATACAACCGGAGGGACCTCGGCGTGAGGGGTTTTGGGTGCACGATACGTCACGATAGAGATAGTGTTAGACAAGCCTATGCCAACGTGTCCTTTCGGTCCCCGAAAGACGAGATGCAATACTCTGCGGTTACAACTGGTTGTTGGATCATATGCACAGCATGTGAATCTAAGCAGATACAATCATCAGAAATGCAGTTAGTAATGCATGTCATACCATTGTCCAAAATAAAGTCCTGTATGTCGAGAGCGGATTTTCCCAGAGACCCGTTATTCAATGAAGCAACCTTAAAAGCATGGCCATTTCGAGTCTTCCTGTGGTTTCCATTCCAGACCCCCTGACTCTTTGTACATCAGGGGTCAGTTAAATCCAAGCTCTCGTTGTAACCAACACAAGAAAGGGGGTGAGCACACGTCTAGCCTCTGCTGAGGCATCTCATAAGGAGAGTAAAAAGATGTATACATTGGGCATGAAAGTGGCTTCCTCTGCTACCTACCAGGCAAAAATTGCCAAGAGCGCCACCCTCTTGGCTAGCTACAATTGCCATAAGTGGGGATCTGTTTAAATCACAGCTCCTAAATATAGTTGCTGAGGGAAAGCAAATGGCCAACTGCATCCTAAAGAATAACCTGGATACCGCTTTTAATGCGGTTTGAATAATAGCTGAAGGCACTCTTATTAAATGCCATGCCTGGTTAAGGCCATCAAGCTTGAAGCTCGAAACACAAGCCTCCTTACTCAATCGGCCAATTAAACAGAGTGCCCTGTTTGGTAAAGCGGTCGCAGATGCCCTTAAAAGCGAAAATGAATGATGCACTAAAATCCCATGGCCAACTAGAGAACAAACTTGTGCAAAGAGGGGCTTTTAACACAAGGCGATTAAGGGGACAACATTAACAATGCACCTCTAATTATAGTCGGGCTGGCCAAGCATCTTGGGGTTCCTCGCAATGACCGTCCTCCCCTCAATTGTCAAAGGGGCTACAGAAGGTCTAGAAGCAGAGGTAGTGACTCCTCAGCCAGAGGCTCCAACCCCCCCCACCCTTAACCTTCCTTATAAGGTTTAAACAACTTTTTGTTGCGTCAACTACCATTCCCAAGAATAGTAAAGGGAAATTGACTTTACTTGCCCTTTTCTCTTTGGAGGTCCAGCACACCCAATCTTATGTGGAGTGCTGGGGGGGTTACCTCTAGTCCCTCACCCTACATTGTCATGTAAAAAAAATGTATGTTACCGTCACTACTTTAAATGGCTGGTAGCAGTGGTTTAATGTTCCTACCATTGTGCTTTTCTACCACAGGCTAAACCCTCAGCTGCAGTATAACACCCATGGGTGACCATTTTGTCAAAATGGCCCCGGTCTTTTTTCACCATTTTCCAGTTGTGCGGTCAGTCTTGGAAGCCATGCCATGCTAATCCCGATAGCCCTTATGTATGCAAGACGTCCATGGTTTCCACATCTGCTCATAAACTGGCGATGTGCAATCCCATCAAACTCCCATGCCCCTACAACATGTGATCTCATAGAGGAGGGAGTGGGGGGGGCACTCTATCCACATCCTCAGTCTATGAACTTGGTAGCCTGGCTCCTGAAGTCCTATTTGGGTCATTTATAATTGCCTCAAAGGTTCATGGATATCCCAAAAGTGGAACGCAAACCAAACACCAGGCACTGCTACTACATCAATTAGAAAATATTTGTGATATGGTGCCCATCACAAGCTTTAAATCCAATTGAATGGTCTCCATCAAACCACCTTCACTACATGCTCCATCTACTACACTCTGGCTTAGTATTTTACTCCATCAAAGATCACCTAGCGGCTCTGTTCATGTACACAACTTCGCAAAACAAGGTTTTGTTGGAAAGTTCCTGTTATCAAGGCTTTCATGGAGGGCATAAAGAGTTTACCCTCCCATTTCCAACCGGCTACCAAGTTGGGATCTTAATGTTTTACTCGCAAATCTCATGGGTCCACTTCGGAGCCTATGCACAAATTCAGCCTCAAACACCTAACCTACAAGACCGCTTCCCTAGTAGCCAGCTCCTCGATAAGACTGGTTAGTGAGCTACAAGCATTCAGTGCAAGACCCTTTCTTTATTGTTCACAAGGTCGTACTTGGAACACTTCCTAGGTTTTCACCTAAATTCATATCCAAATTACACGTTAACCAGTCTGTTGAACTACCCACCTTTTTTCAAAATCCATTTATCTCGGCTGAGGAGAGCCTCCATGTTGGTTAAGATTGTATGCAGTAACCCTGTTGGAGGCTACACCAGTCTTGACCTCTTGGTATTAGGTAACCCATCTATTGGTATAGGTCTGTACTACACAAGTTGGTAAACTGATTGAGCAGCCAGACTTATCTCAAGAGGGGTAAATATGAGCTGTAGCATCGACATCCACACATACAAGTATCCAAATAAGTTTTCTAATTTTTTATTAGTGTATTTAGTTTATTACAAACTTTTTCACTTTTCCTAATCCCCGACCCCTATAAAATCCCCTTTTTTCCTCTTTTGCTCCATTTTGAAGGCTTTCCTGTTAGTGCCCATCTCAGACTTTGTTTCCAGTGCTTTAGTTTTGACCTAGGCACAAGGGGTCTCTTTCAGTGTTTTGAAAATAGCTTCTAAAAATATCACTATGGCATAATTAACTCTTTGATCCTCTGTTCCGTATATATCAACTGACATTTCTCAGCGTCCAAACCTACTTTTTTGTACAGTTCCCCATTTAAATGAATTGATCTTTCAATTTTGGGCAAAATAGGCTTAGATGTTTTAATGTTTCGCTCGGAGTTGCAAAGGCAGCATTTATCTGATGCCATAAGCTTATTGTACCTCTTAAGTGTGGTTTTATTATGCAGTATGTTCAATCTAAATTTCATTTTCACAATCCGCTGCCTATTAGGAAATTTCCTCAGATATCCTCGGGTCATAATTAAGTGTCCAGTATTTTTTGATGGCGAGTTCCTGATGCTGCTCTTTTTTTTCCCTCTGTGATTCTCCAATCGTAGCCCAGATTGTCGTTTTTACCAAGATTGGGGTCCTTGGAGGGTTTCCGTCGAAGTGCCCAGGCTCAGAAGCAGATTTATGCGATCATTCTTCCAGCAGTCTAGGGCCCAGTCGTTTCCACCATTCTCTCTACTTTTCAGTACTTCAAACTGGGCGAGCGGGAGGCGGGGGGGGGGCATTCTTCAGGAAGGTTTTCCTGAACAAAGAGAGCTTATTCCATAGGATTTTAGAATATATAGTGAGGTTAAGCCTAATTCGTGGCGAATCATAGCCATCGGCACTGCCTTTGGCAGCTGTAGGACTCCTTTCCATAAGGAGCCTTTAAGGAGGTCCCATACTTCTGTTCGCAAGCCAATGCATGTTTCCACTTCAAAGATGAGCGCTGGTGACACCTTGTGCTCAAAATAATTTAATATAGGTAGCAGCAAGAATTTCCTGAGTCTTCGGTCAATGGCTCTGCCTTGTGCGCTGTGAAATGTTTTACCTTTCTTTTCAGACTCTCTACCCAAGGCTTCTGTACTCTTGCTGTGTTTACAATTTCTCCCAAGTATTTCAACTCCTTAACTGGGTATAGGCGTTTCCCATCCAGTACCCAACTTTCCTTTATCTCTCCTCTCGTTTCCCCAAAAAACATTATCTCAAATTTGTCAGCATTTATTTTCAGCTTGATCTTCTCTACGTACTTCTGCAAGATGTTACGTTTCCTTTGCAGTCCGATCTTGGTAAGCTCTAATAAGACCAAGCGTATAATAACCAGCCCATTTCGGTGCTGTTGATTTTGGTGGGGAAAGTTGTTAAATCCTTATGCGCATCATTCACATCGTCAATAAAGAAGTTGAAGAGGGTTGGTGCCAGTGGGCAGCCTTGTTTCAACCCTATTCGTGTGTCAATCTGCGAAAGATTTCCCTGTTGGTGTAGTTTGACTCCCTTGGCATCTCGTATACCAACTATGCGGATGCACACAGGTTCTTATCCCACTCACTGGCGACTACCTAGAAGATGCCAAAACCCTCCCCACCATCTACTCTACCACTCAATCCTGGATGGCAGAGAACTGGCTCTGCCTCAACAGTGAAAAAACCGAACTCCTCCTCATAGGATCACCATTCACACTGGGCAACCTCGAAGATCAGTACGCCTCCTTCACCATTGATAACATTCCCATCAAGGTCTCCAACCACATGAAGACACTCGGAGTCGACCTGGACTCCGACCTGGCCATGGACACAGGTCAATGCCATCTCCGCCTCCTCAGCCTACTACTCTAAAGTCCTTAACGCCGCTAGGCCATTCCTGTCCTGCCATAACTACCTCACCATTGCTAGGGCAATTATCGGGTCAAGGCTAGACTACTGCAATGCCCTCCTCGTTGGGACTTCCAACAAAAACATTGCCAAATTGCAGCTAGTCCAAAACAACGCTTTGAGGGCAGCCACAGGTGTCGCTAGAAGAGACCAATGTTACCTCTAAGCTGTGCGCATGTGCGCTTGCCCACCTTTCTTCTGGGTGCCGCTCAGAAGAATTTTAGCAGCGCACACAGACAATTCCCACCTTCTCAATAATGTATATGGTACAAGCCACAGCAGTTACCTGAATTTAGCTTTCTCTCAAAATAAAGCTAAATTGTACTAACTAGTCTTGACATTCTGGTCCAGCCTATTTACATTACCGTACTACGCAAGCGTGGCCTTAAAGACCTGAAACGGAGAATGCACCATCAAACAAGCTTGAAAAAGTAGCTCTTTCAACATTATTAAGATCTTACTAATATATGCCTGCACACATTAATAAAAGAACCTTCCCTCCCCACCCATGACTCCTAATTGGCTACCAAACTTGTACCTTATGACTCCAACTTCTGCCAATGTCCACATTTAGATATTAGCGGACAACCTTGAATCTGCCTACTGTGACTGTGAAAGGTTACCAGATTTGTACCTACATCCACTTGTCTTATGTTTGTTGTAATATGAATAAAAATCAAGCACCAGAATTTCTGTTACTCATGATTCTTAGCAAAAGTATCATCCACACTATGTAACCGAACTGTCAGCTCAAATATCGGATACTGACTGTAAGTTAGAAGGCTTCTTGGATGTCCAAACTCATCCCATGCTTCCTATGCTTTTGTACATATGTCACACGCAGGCTTTGAAGCAGTAGCTTTTCAACACAATAGAAAACTCAAATATTAATTTGCCTTTTAAGGATTTTGAGTAGGCAAATGTCATGCTCAGTGTCTCCTACATTAGCACTGCTAACATTACCCTATAGGTGGAGAGCTAGATTGCAACATCATTTACTTGGCTTGCAAGGGATCATGGGTATGGACTATGCCTGACATTACTCGTACATAGTATTAGAACGATGGATATTCAGACAGCTGGACTGCTTTTCACACAATCTGCATCTTTTACAGGTTTTCAGACTTGCATTGAGCATAGACCATAACACATGATATTGTAACTCGCTGCTATAGGAAAACAGTTTCCCTGAGCACTTGTATAATCATACAGAACAATATTAGGGGAGGGTATGTTGTAAACAATCTTGCATGAACTGCAAAATAATTGTGTACATGCAGGATGGTTACATTTTGTTAAACTGCACATAATATCAAGGCAAGGCTTTAAATATGTTTTGCTTGCAAAATATTGTGTTTATGCAAATATCACAGTGAATGTTTTACTGCTACAATTCCTCACTTTTTACAAAGCCCTTCAACCAGTATTGAAGGCTAGCCCAGGAGCTGAGGAGAGGTACTAGCAGAAGGGGGTTTGGAGGGGAGGGCACAGGAGGATGAAGAAGAAATCAGCAACTTTCAAAAACCAAGTTGGATGTTTCGGCAGTACAGTGAAGGAAATGTTTGTTTGCTAAACAAAACTCTAGTAACGGTCTAGGAAACAGCACCTTCTGGTTCCTTCTGCTCAGCTGTTGAGGAATTCCCAATATCATGTGTTCTGCGTTTATTGCCTTGCGCATCCCCATGCATCTTTTTAACTGATAATAGTGAATTGCAGAAGAGTGGTCCCTAGTTACAGAAGAAGGCACTCTATCTGATGTACCGCTGAGCATTGCTACTATTAACTTAAACTGCAAATATATGTAATTTTCTTCAGTGACCCCATAAGAAACCTCAGTAAGGTTCCTGCGTAATTTTGTGTAGGCTGTGGTGAGGAAGGGTGGGCAACACTATAGGCTGTATTATGTGCCGTGTCATTTCACTTCCTATGTCAGGGTTACAAGCAGGGCTCTGAGAAGATTTTGCTCCCTACTTGCAATCAAATGATTTTTCAGGGAGTAATAAACTGACTAGCTTTGCCAGTAAGGATACTTTATTCTTCTTAAACGTTCTTTCCCCTTAACATTTCTCTTGAGATTGGGCAGTAATATTATTAGAGTATCTTCCTATGCAACTACTATGCTGGTCCCTGACTAGAACATATCGATGAAGCTTTGTGGGTAGAAGCAGGTGGTAGACCCCTTTATGTTCATTGTTTTTCATCTTTGTTGAACACATTTTCCTGTTTTTATGGAGCAAAAATTGATGGTGTATAAATGCCTCTTAGCTGAAAGAATGATTTTGAGTAAGTGTCACAGCTCTGTTCACAGAACAATATAATGGTTAGCAGAGGAACAAGGATTTCTGATCCTAATATTCTGTGGAGCAGTTATTCTGATTTAGTTATCCTTACACTAATTGAGAGGCACATTCTCGTGGCTCTTGAATTACTTCATCAAAGTGGCACTTGAACTCATATTGACATGTTTTCTGAAACATTCCTTTTAGTTATTCCTTTTGCAAACGTATCCTGTATGAATTTTTTGACAGCCACCTCAGTTATGACAAGTGATATTTATTTTCTGTATTATGTATGAGGGTTTACCAAATGACAAACACAATTCAACTTTGTCTCGGAGCAGTATCGACAAATGAATAGCCACAACTAAACCAATTGTTTATACTGAGCATACAATGCTTTTTTGTACACTTATTTTTCTCTGCGTAGGAGTATTGTTGCTAGATTCCCTGGCAGACATTATGAATTCTCTTTATAATCACATATGACATTTGTTTTTTGTAGCCTACATGTTTGGGGAAAGGTGTTTAGGAGGCCCTTTTACACTTTATAAAGAATTACAGTGGTTGGGTGTGGAAATTCCCTTCCAAACTTACTTCGGGGATGATAGCTCACTAACTGTGCATGCTTACAGTTACCTCATTAGTGAGCTGCGCACATGAACAATTATGTGTGCACGAAAGCCAACCATTTCCGCACTTACAGAAAAATAATTAGAGGGAACATTGGAAGAGACCATAGCTCCGAAATCAGAAGGCAGGTATACTGGCTCCCAGTCAAAGAGAATTGTCTTCAAAACACTCGCCATCACCCACAAATGCCTGCATGAACTTGCCCCTTCCTACCTTACACACAGATTTACCAAGCTCACGGCCACAAGACGCTTAAGATCGTGCTATGCCAACACGATTGTCACGCCCATAATGCAAAAGGTGCGCGCGGGTGGCTCTAGCTTCCCCCACCTTAGCAGCCACGCATTGGAACGCACTGCCACCTCACCTAAGACTAATTGAGTCACACCTAGCCTTTCGCAAGGCTATCAAAACCAGGCTCTGTTTAAATTGCCTCTCCCCTCATTTTGAATCTGTCTTCTCCTGTACACTGCTTGCCACTGTGTAACTATGAGACTTCTGATCACCTGTTTGTAATTCACATGTCCTTTCATCTTCTGTAACAGCGCCTTGGTACCTTTTGGCTGCAAGCACGCTTGACAAATGCAAATAAATAAATTCAAGTTACTCCCCTCAGGCATCGCCTCAACGCCAAGGGTGTTTACAAAGGTCCTGGCCGTAGTGGCAGCACACCTGCGTAGACTATCCATCCCGGTTTACCCTTACTTCGACGACTGGCTCGTAACTGGGGATTCCTACGATACATATTTTTTGAACACGCAGAAGACCGTAAACCTTCTGTTCAGTCTGGGATTCTCCATCAGCGATAAGTCCAGTGTGGTCCCCAGTCAAGTTAAACAATTACTCGGGGGGGGGGGGGGGGGGGGGGGGCTCTAATCCAGACGAAGGACGGACTCGTCTTCCCCTCAAACGAAAGGGTTCAGAACATGCTTTTTCAGATCCCTCTATGTAGCCAGTCGGGAGGTGACAGTACGCAAGGCCATGCGGCTGGTAGGTATGATGGCGTCATGCATATACTTGGCTCCCCACGTGCACCTGTGCATGCGTCCCATGCAGGAGTGGCCAGCGGACAATGGGAAGATCTGGTAGTTGTTGCGCCAGCCCTCATTCTCTCTCTGCAGTGGTGGTCAAGGGAAAAACTCTTGAAGGGTGAAGTGCTTCACCACCCCTGCAGTGGAAGCCACTATCACGACATACACCCCTCACGGGGTTGGGGGTTCACCTGCTTCAGCAGACAGCACATGGAGTGTGGTCTCCACAAGTAGCATCCAACCATATAAATCTGCTATTGGCAGTGTTCAAGGCACTAAGTCTTTCCGACTCCACTACAAGGAAAGTCAGTTCTGGTTCTGACACAGAACCACAGCCATGTACTACCTAAACAAACAAGGGGGCACACACTGTCCTGGGCTATCCAAGCTGTCCCAAAACATTTGGCTGTGGGCTCTCAAACACAAGTTGTTTCTGTTGTCCCAACATGTTCCAGGGGAACTAAATCTTCTGGCAGACGGGCTCAGCAGAGATTTCCCACTGCCTGTAGAATACGAATGGCGTCTGCACGAAGATATTGTTTCCAAAGTCTTCGCAGAATGGGGCTTCCCAGAGATCTTCCTGTTTACAACTCAGGAGAACGCCCAATGCCAAAACTACGCCTCCAGGTACCCCCAGAACCGCTCCAAGGAGAACAGACTCTGGATAACATGGTCAGGGAAATTTCTCTATGCTCCCAGTCCCCGCCCCCTCCCTACCCCCCGACTCCCCTACTCAACAAGATAGTGCACAAGATGCACCTGGAACAAGTTGCCATGATATTGGTAGCCCGCCATGTGGGTCCGCCAACCCTGGTTCGCTCATCTAATGGAAATGTCCCTCTCACCACCAGTTAAACTGCCCGTACAACATGTTGTCTCAGGACAGGGGGAGACACCCTACACCCATGCCCACAAACTCTGAACTTAGCAGCCTGGCTCCTGAGGTCATAATTTGGACACCTACAGCTCCGTCAGAGAGGCATAGACATACTCGGGGAAGCTAGGAAACCGAACATCCGATATTGCTATTCCAGTAAATGGAAATGCTTTGTCCGGTGTAATCCAAGGGCGTAAATCCCATTGATTGCTCACCCACACGCATTGTGCTGCACCTAACCCATTTGTTAGACGCAGGACTGGTCTTCAATTCCCTAAAGGTTCATCTTGCTGCTCTCTCAGCCTACACCATGTCACAACAGTAAGTGTCATGGTGGAAAATACTCGTTAAGGCCTTTATGGAAGGGGTTAATAGAATCCATCCCTCATTTTTCATGCATTTCCTGGATCGGATCTAAATGTGGTTTTAACCAAACTCATGGGATCTCCCTTTGATCCAATGCATAAAGCAAGTCTAAAAGACCTTACTTACAAGACGGCCTTCTTAGTGGCTGTCACTTTTATTAGAAGGGTTAGCGAACTACAGGCCCTTTCTGTCCTAGACCCTTTTCATTACAGTCACAGGGATAAGGTAGTTCTGCGCACTCATCCCAGATTTGTGCCTAAATTAATCTCAAAAGTTCCATGTGAACCAATCGATCGAACTACCCACTTTCTTCCAGAATCACACTAGCATGGCCGAAAGAAGCCTATACACACGAGATGAGCGCAGGGCAGTCATGTTCTACCTGGAAAGAACGAAACCACTGAGGAAAACGAACCAATTTTTCGTTTCAGTGCAGCTGGCAGAGAAGGGGATCCTGTCACTAAATCGACTATCTCAAGGTGGATTGTCAAATGCATCACACTGCGTTTTCTCTCTTGCTAAGAGAGAATTGCCCTTCAATCCTAGAGCACACGCTACTCTGGGCACTGGGGCTTCAATAGCATTCATTGCAAATGTTCCCCTCGAGTCCATTTGCAAAGCGGCAACCTGGAGTTCTGTACACACCTTTACAAAACACTATATCCTAGACACTCATTCTAGATCTGACTCTCAGGTGGGACAAGTAGTATTAAGACGTCTTTTCTCTACTGTTCCTTCTCGCAACCCACCTCCAACTCTGGGTACTGCTCGCTAGTCTATGCACAGCATGTGATTCTAAGCAGATTAACGAGCATCAGAAGACATGCATTACTCACCGTAATAGCATTTCTAATGATTGTATCTGCTTAGATTCACATACGCCCTCCCTGCTCGGGGTGGAATGAACATAGACGTCTTACTACTTTCTCTCTTCATGTACTCACTCAGAATAGCGTTGGGCTCCCTCATGGCAAAAAAATTGTCGATCTCGGCGCATTAGGGATTTGGGCACACTACACGTCACGATAGGGTTAGTGTTAGACACACCTATGCCGATGTCCCCTTTCGGTCCCCGAAAGACAAGATGCAATACTCTGCGGTTACCACTGGATGTTGGACCATATGCACAGCATGTGAATCTAAGCAGATACAAGCATCAGAAATGCTATTACGGTGAGTAATGCATGTCTTGACTTATCACGAGGGTGGTGCTGCGGACACACCCCTCCTTCATGCCCAAGGTGCCATTGACTTTCATCCAAATGAGCCCTTGGTGTTACCAGTGTTTTTCCAACGCCTTCGTCGCCGGCTGAAAGGACTTTGCACTTGCTGGATGTGGCTGGAGCTCTGAAGTTTTATGTGGCCCGCACAAAGAGTTTCCGGAATACCTCTCAACTTTTTGTGAACTTTGGCCCTGTGAACCATGGCAAGGCACTCTCCAAGGCTTCCATTTCCAGGTGGCTCTCCGGCTGTATCACCCACTGTCACCGGTTGGCAAACCGACCGCTGCCTGGCCGTCCAAGCCCATTCCACCAGAGCGATCGCTGCTACAGTGGTGTTCCTGTCTGGGGTTTCCCTGCTGGACATCTGCAGGGCTGCTCTGGGAGGTCGACTCACACCTTCACGAAATTCTACTGTGTCGACAAGGATTCCAGGGAGGAATCCAGAGTCTGCCAAGCAGTGCTGCGCAACCTGTTTGCTTGAAGGTTAGATTGGAGAGGAGGTAAGAGATGCTTATGTTGAGCCTTGCCACCTCCCGTGGTTGTGATTGTGTACTGCTATGTATTCTTTATTCATGAGCATGTGAATCCATGCCAGACCCTTAATTACCTGTAACTGTTGTTCTCCAGCATGGGTCTGGCATGGATTCACATGCGAACCCTCCCGCCTTCCCCTCTGCGGCTCTTCTCTTGGTCCTACTGCCGCTTTACTTGCTACCAAATCTGAAGATGGCTGCTAGAGGAGGGGCTTAGATAGAGGGCAGTCATTGGCTGCAGGAAGTATGACCCAGAGCTCAGTGATTGGTTGTTAGGAGAAAGACAGTACAGAAATTAAACTTTTTTTTTTTTTTTTTTTAAACTGAGGATTCCAAGCCTGACGGGGAATATTTATGAGCATGTGAATCCATCCTAGACCCATGCTGGAGAACAGTTACAAGAAAGTAACTTGGTCCTTTTACTTTCCTTAACCCTTCGTTTCTGCAACTCAGAACCTACAAAGTATATTGGTGTGATATGTAAATACATATACTATCCTTGTGAATGAAGTCACCTCAGGGTGTAGGAGAAGTGTATTGAGCATATCTAAAGATTATCCACTAGCTTTATTAATTCTGAAAAGTTATTGCAAAGTTTACTTGAATTGTTATAATCCATTGCCTTTTTAAAGAATGCTTATTTAAAACCGTTGTTAAATTATTAACTGAAACCTTGAGTATAAGTGTTACTTGGTTACAAGTATTGACTGATTTCATCTGTACAGCTCACATGTACCCCTCTTGAGATGGGCCTGGCTGTTCATGTCACACTACCAACTTGTGTAGTACAGACCTATACCAAAAAGGTTACCTAATACCAAGCAGCTAGGTCTTGTGTAGTCTCAGTTTGGCTGCACCAATTCTTACCCAACATTTCCACTGCTTTTATTTTTCACTGTTAACAGCGCCACTACTTTCTGCAACATTTTTCACCATTCCGTAATTGTTCTTTGTGAAGCTAAAGCACTCTTCAAAATTTTACCACCGGATATCAGTTACAGATAAACTGAAATCTGTTTAAACTCAATTGGCTGTCAACCAGCATGACTGCAACCTGTGAAAAATGTGTTGCATGTTGCTCCCTTTGTTCCTGCTGTGTCACCCGCTGGAGTCAGTTCCACAACTTTTTTGGTTACACTTCTATCACTGGTTAGTGCCATAAAATTAGGTGCTCGAGAAGCTTTACAATATCCAACAGGTAGGGCTGAAAAACAAAGTTTGTGATGACTGTTAGTGTAGCACAGGTGGAGTTGGTCATTGGTATGGAGGAATGGTCTAATGGAGGGTGCAAAATGTGGACTTGCCATTGATAATTGACTTAGTAAATAATTGTGTTTTTGTGTAGGATTGAGGTTGCAAGTGACTTTTTGTAGCTTGCTAGTCGCTCGCACACTTTTACCCTGGCTCTCATATGTTGACTCAATTTTAATTATAAGCTTTTTTTATGGGTAGCTTGTAGTGCCTGCTCCACCAACAAGTTGGGGGTTTATTCAATATGGTACAGTACAATTACCTATTAGCAAACATAACAGAACACGACTTATCTTTGCAGGTCTCCAAGCAAGTCTCCTCCACAGAAGAAACATCGCGATCGTTCATCCTCCAGTTCTTCTTCCTCTGGTGTTTCCCGTAGCAGGTACACTATTTTCTAGACTTCAGGCTTTGGCAAAGAAGGCAAATAATCCAAACACGAAGAGAAGTCTGCTGAGAAAGCGTTGCGCTCTGCATGCCTCACCTGTGTCCATCCTTTGTGATCCTTATGGTGCCAACCCTTTTTTTGTTTGTTGTTGCTGTGTGATTTTCACAATAAAGAAATTGCTGTGCAACAAAAAGTTGTAGCTGTAATATTGAACATATTGTCTTTTCTGGTGGCTCCTCTTCTCTTTGTGCTTGGATTGTTGATCCTCCCTTGAGGAGCCTTCCTTGGGATCCCTTGTTGAAGTTCCTTGTTGGAAAAAGCTTTATTGATCTCTAATGTACAGTCCTGGTCAATGGAGTCTTACAGCGCACCTTAGTGCTCATTTAAGAGTGCTTTTGTGCTGGGCTGCATGGGAAGGTGTTTAGTT
Organism: Ambystoma mexicanum; assembly: GCF_040938575.1. Lineage (NCBI taxonomy): Eukaryota > Metazoa > Chordata > Amphibia > Caudata > Ambystomatidae > Ambystoma > Ambystoma mexicanum. The sequence continues at coordinate 765,971,732 of NC_090925.1, read as the reverse complement.
GCCCTTGTCACTCCTCCACCCCGTCAGGGTAATTCTGTGGCAATGATGTAAAGGGTGAAGGCGTTGTTGGGCAATGCATGGCTCACCCCCCCCTCTCTTTGATGGGTTGTGTGTTTGTATGTGTTAATGGAAGATGTTGAAGTTTATGCTTGACTGTCCATGTAATTGGGCAGATACCCATTTTTATGTAGCATAACCCAAATCCATTGAGTGGTACAGGTGGTAAAGTGTAAGAATAGGGGAAGGTGTTTGGTATTGCTATGCACGGCTTGCCACCACTGTCTAAAAAAAAAAAGGGTGGATGGTGTTTTAGCCCCCCGGCCCTCTTTTCTTCGTTGAGTAGTACTGGGACAATGGTAGGGATTACCAACTAACTTCACTTTAGCATAAAAATGTTATTCGAGAGACCAGGAAAAGCAGCTAGTGTTGGTGTTTAATAGTTGATCTCACCCCTCCTACCAATTGAGGGTATAAGGTGGATCATGATGAACCTTACGTTGGAATCCAATAGACAAATCCCCACCGGGGTTTAATTTCTAGGGGTGCAGAAATGGTATTTTCAATCCACTGACCTGGTCTCCGGTTTGTCAGGTCCAGAAGTGTGACCACGGCAGCAATACCCCAGGGGGGGCGCAATGCTTCCCCTCCGCCTCCACCCCCGCCTCCACCACCCCCTCCTCCACAGCAGCGCAAGAGGACAGAGGCGGAAAGCACGAGAGATGAGCGGCAACGGTCTGCATCCCCGTCAGCAAAGAATGCAGTGGGCAGGAGTTCCCCCAGAGAGAGCAAGGACAAGAAAGATGTGAGTATCTCCTGCAGGATGGCTTAGGCTATGTCCTGCCAAACGCATTTTTTATAGCTGTAAGTTTGGCACGCCAATGTCATGAAAGCTGCACTTTTCCCATTTACATTTGTGGTTTTTGCAGCTTTGGCAGCAGCTAGTGGGGAGAGATGAATGGACAGAACCTTTCAGTGACCTAGTAATGGTTTGTCAGTTTTAATTCAGCTCATGTTAGAGTGGTAATGCTGCTAATGTCTGGGTAACCCATTGAAGTAAATGAAACACCCTTCAACATCAGACACTGGCTAGTATATTCCGCAACTTTCTACAACTTCTTTGCATCCTGCCACTAAATGGTCGAAGTGGCCAGAGAGTTTAGGTTTGTAAATCACACAATGCTACAAAACACAAGTGTTACAGGCGTAAATTTGTTTTCCATCATGTGATCTCTATTAATATTCACAAATGCTTAGCTTTGCCTGGTGTCCAGTTAAAGTTTCGAAAACAAAAGGATCGAATGCAAAAGGTGAGAGTGCATTCGACCGAAAACCAAAGGATCGAATTTTTTTAATGTATTTTTTTTTGCTCTAGTTTAGCTTTAAAATGGTGTTTTTACGCCAACAAAAAAGTCGATCCTTTTTTTTCCGTCGAATTGACTCGACCCTTTTGTCATTCGATTCTTTTGATTCAGTACTATGACCTATAACCGCTTTGCCTATGTGCCGAGTCTCACTTTTGAAAATAAATGCATGTATATGGCTTGTTATTTAGGCTAAGTTGCAACCAATTTGCCAGACTAACAAGAAACCATATTCTCGCTCCTTTAGATGTACTTGATGAGATTGTTTTAGGTCAGTCAAGCAGATAGGCTCACAATGCAGTGCTCTGACAGTTTATTTTCCAGCTTGTTAGGGGAATTTACCTGAAATCCCACTTGGAAGTTAAACTTTAGTAAACTATCCCAGTGGTTTGTAGATCCCCAATTCTTAGTATCAGTCTGTACTACTGCTGGAACCATGGTAGAGTGTGAGAGAAGTCTGGCTTATAAGAGGACGATGTGAGCTGTTGGTAAGTACACTAAACCTAGTTAGTAGAGCACATCAAAAACAGTTAAACATAAATAAACCAAAAGACTTAGTAATACTTAAGGCCACTGCTTAGTTTGTAGTTGCTTGTGGTTACGTGTGTTACAGCTTTTGACAGTAATGACAGTTCAATCGGATTATCGGTAATAATGCACACTCACAAATCTTTGCCGAAATATGGTAAAAACATTTACCCTACATACACATGTAAGATAGTGACTTTTGGGAAGTAAAATAGTTGGTTAGTGTTATAGTAGCAAGGCTTAAAGTTCTAGAGGCAGTTTCTTCGCACACAGTCTAAGTTCCAAAACGCAACCCTAGGTAACCTCAGTTCGGAGAGGGCTTGTTCTTGACAAGCAGCAGAATACGAAAAGTTCCTGTGGATATTTTAAAGTCTCTAGTCTTTACAATGTAGCCATATTAAACCAAAGTTGGAGACCCTGTTTAGGACTCGCTAAAGGGGACACCCTGGACACCGCTATGTGCATTGCAACACTCTGGAGTGGCTTCACAGATCAAGAAAAGCAATACCTTTCTCCCCACGGTACCTTGGGTTAGAAGAAAAGATTGTCGCTGTATTCTCATCGATCCAGCGCTGGACCCGACCTCCGGATTCCTTGGTCTGATGAAGGGCAGGACCATGGACAGGATCTCGCAGCAAACGTCTCTAGGGTGGACGACAAGGCACGGCTTACATCAACTTCTCGGGTGACTGCGGTTTTGGTGACTTTTCTTCAGCACAAACCAAAGATGCGATTCACGCGGTCAAGTTGGATCAGGTCTCTGGAGTGTTCTTGAGAGCTCAGCAAAGACTTTGAAGAATTTGGCCTTTCCACGACAATGCACTGCAAATGAGCAGCAGGGCTCCTGGTATTGAGGTTTCACATCTCTGGAAACTCACAGGACCTCAGGGGATGGCTGAAATCAAAGTTTGTCTTGGGACTGATTGTTCCCACCAGTCAAAGGGAAGGTGAGACGTCCTCTCAGGAGTTCCTGTCGCACAGACAAACCGCGTCGGGACAGCAGTGGTCGCTTCACTGTGTTGCAAAGGGTCTGTAGGCGTCTCTGGTCATCTTCGGTTACTTCATTTTCCAGTGGTCGACTTGCTTTTCACCTCAGGAGCCTCACCTTATATACAATTCTAGCACACACTCCTGCAATCTCTCTGCAGTTTATAGAAAGGGCCGGGTGGCTGTCCAATCACGACAGCCAGACCCCCATTCGGAGATGGTTCCATTCTGGCAGACAAAGGACATGTGAGTGAAAAACTCCTCCCCCACTTCCTGCCTTCCCAGACACACAGGAGCCTAGGCAGGACACCCAAGGGTTGCCGCCAAAGGCAAAACACATACAGGCTCCCTCTCCAAGGACGATAGAAGGATAGAAGGGCTGACCAAGAACAACCCCACTAGTAATGGCAAAAAAAGAAAACGGCCACCTAGTTAATAGTTGGGGGACCCTATTGTGTATAACCGGGTCTATGGACACAGACTCTGAAAGAAAATTGACACAATAGTTGGTAGAACGCGTCCACTGTCAACAGCTCTAACTAGGAGATTGTTTGTGAGAAGTCAGGGGAGCAGACAGAAGCGGAATACTAAGTATCCCCTTGGCACTCCATATAAGGTGGTGTGTCAATCTCTTTTTGGGGAGATAATAAATCTCTCTATCCTTAAGAACTGTAGTTACTCTAGGATATGAAATGGAATCTCAAAGGAGGACCCACAGTGTCCCAGGCAAAACTGCCCACAAGGAGCTGTGTGCTGCAATAGAAAATGCAAATGCCAGGAGATATGCCATAGCACAGTAAAACACAAGAGTACCAAAAGACGGTGGCCATAAGAATGAATGAATGGAGCAAGGGTCCACTCAGTCTGGATTAAAGAAAAAAGGTCCAGCAAAAAGTGCTCGGGATCTCACTAGGAGAGGGGATAACGCATAAAACTGATCTCCCTAACACTGCTGATAACAAGAATTCCTGAACACACTGATGCTTTTTAAAGGATTTTCTCATTTTAACAATCCTATTTTAAGCACACCTTCCTCTGTCTATAGGCCGCAAAGCATTTCGTTGTCATCTGCCTTCTGATATACATTTTGCTGGGGCTTGTGAATCTGTTTAGATTATCATGCATTGCCTATTCTGCCATCTAGTGGTTGGCCGAGTATAACATTTGTTTTATTGAAATCTAAAGGGGTGTCGGCAGGGGCGTTCCGATCGCACAATCCCTACCCTACGATCTACTGGTACCCATGATCTGTCACTCACCATCCTCTGATAGTTTTTTCACCATCTGAAATCTAGATATAGGGTCTATACTCAAGTCCTGCACCTTTTCCTCCACTTTCCTCCATACTGTATGGGCGTCCCTTCCAAAGGATGGGAGACAGAACTTTTTTCACCAGAAAAAAACCACCTTCCCCTTTAAATTTAGAGGCGCGCAGGGGTGCCGCCCAAGGAGCATGCGCTGCGCTCACTCCCCCCTCCAGCGCCACACCTCAGTCCCCTTTTTTTCGCGTTGACGGAAACGGGCCGAATTCACCAGCGCTCCTGGTTTGGCTTTGGCCATGTAATTCCATGCGCAGCTACTTCTTTGTCTTTTATGTCTTTTCTTTCATTCAGGGACTCGGTCCTCCGGTGTCGCGCTCCTCTCTGGCACATGTCGACTTCTATAGGGTTCAGTTGGTGCCCATCCTGCAACAGGCTCTTCCCAACTTCAGACCCCCACTTCCTCTGCCTACGTTGCCTTGGTGATCGCTGCAGCATCACTATACTCCAAGCCTCAGTCGTCCTCTGCCGCCGCCTCCTCTGCGGCGCTGTTGGACAAGGAGGAGATCTTGGAGGCGTACGGCAAGATCTACTCAAACACCTCCTTGCACCTGCTTCAGGCCAATGCAGATGCCATGCTGGCTGCCGCCAACCAACAGTTATGGAAATTGCCGACTTCCTCCCGGAACTCCCCACCCAGTGCCAATCGCGCTTTAAGGCGGGGCTAGCGGAAGCCAAGCTCGTGGCACATGACCTCATGGAATCCAGTCGCTCATATCTATACCTTAGGCCGTGCCATCTGTATTGCCACAGATATGAGAACAGCCTGGCTCTGGGCAACAAAATTCTACCCAGATGTCCAGGAGCGCATTCTAGATCTACCGTTTGGGGGAGGCGGGGGGGGGGCACCTCTTCCACTCCTCAACGGACGAAGAGCTGGACAAGAAGAACAGCTCACAAATGGCAAAGTCTTTATCCATTCTTACAAAGACCATGCCCAAATCGTACACCCAAATTCAGCAGCGCTCGGAAAAGGGTTGTACATATGTAGGGTTCTATGGCTTCCAGGAACGCCGATCCAGACAGCCGAACGGCTCGCTGGCGCAAACGACAAAAAAGGGAGGGTGGGGGGGGGGGGAGTAAGGGCGTTTACCAGTCCCCCTCCTCAGCATCAGCCTTCGAGGGAAAGAAGGCATGACACGCCCCTTGGCGGGGTCCGTGTCTCCAGTGGGGGGCAGACTTGCTCTCCATGCACAATTCTAGCACCAGAATTTCGTGGACCCCTGGATCCTCGCCGTAGTATCCTCTGGGTACTGCCTTCCTATCCCAGCCTCTCCCCCACTCCCACAGGTTTTGACAGTAACTCTTTTGGCAGCGATCCGGTTGATCGTAGATGGCCAGGCAGTGGAGGAAGTCCCAGCCTCCCAGCAAGAATGTGGCTTCTACTGCAGGATTTTCGCCATTCAGAAGAAAAACTAGGCGGGCCTGAGTTGTGCTGGACCTGGCCACCCTCAACCTCTCCCTACCCCTGCAAAAAATTGGGCAAGGGAGACTGGATGTGCTCTATGGACATGAAGGACGCGTACCTACATGTCCTTATTTGGCAGCCCCATCATTCTTTCCCATGGTTCAGGATCATGGGTTACCATTTCCAATACAAAGTCCTTCCATTTGGCCTCAACTCGGCCCTCAGGGTCTTTACCACACTCATGAACGCTGTGGCCGCCCTCCTCAGAGCGCAGGGCCTCCACATCTACACATTCCTCGACGACTGGCTTGTCAGGGCTACTTCTCCGGAAGCGGTTCGCCTCTTTCCCATGCCCTTATGAACACACTGCACAATTTGGGCTTCTTGCTCAACCTCAAGAAGTCAGAGCTACAGCCTACGCAGACTGACATTCCTGGGACTTGTTTGGGGCACATGCTCCGAGAGGGTTTTCCCATCGTAGGACAAAATCTCGGCTATCAAGAGGGCCACCGCCCACTTCCTTAGCAGAGAGGCAACCTCGGCATAGTGGTACCAACATCTCCTGGGTCTACTGGCGGCGGTCCTGTTAGCCGTGCCGCACACAAGAATAAGGATGAGCAGGATTCAGCTGCACTTCGCGGCCTCATGGAATCAGGAGCGGAGCTCGCAATCCGAGATCAACGGCGTTCCTCCATCTCTCCACCCGGACTTAACATGGTGGGCCATAGACTGCAACCTATGGACGGGCAAGCCCTTTCGGCTGCCCTCTTCGCAGGCCACCATCACCATAAACTCCCCTCTCGAGGGCTGGGTAGTCACCCAGGACGATCTCCCACTCCACGGCACTTGGACTCGACAGGAGCAGAAATACCACATCAATTGGTTGGAGCTGAAAGCCATATGGCTATGCATTCCTACCATTTCTCAAGGGAAAGGTTGTCCTCATCCAGACAGACAACTCGACCAGCATGTACAACGTCAACAAGCAGGGAGGCACCAGATCCCCTCCTCTATGCAGACCAGCGATGAGCATGTGGGAATGGGCCCTGGAAAACGACATTCACCTCCCGGGGGAATCCAACCGGGAGGCGGACAGGCTCAGCAGGCTGGGAGCGGACAATTAAGAGTGGCATCTAAACCACCTAGTTAATCAGGAGATCTTTAACAGGTGGGGGTCATCCCCACGTGGATCTCTTTGCCATCTGGCACAACAAGAAGTGTCCCCAGGTTGCATCCTGGCAAGGTCAGGGCCCCGGTTCTCTGGGTGACGCATTTAACCTCCAGTGGACCGGCATGAAAGCCTATGCCTTTTCGCCTACGCCCCTGATCCACAGGCTAATTTGCAAAATCTGAGTCTCGCCGACTCATTATTCTGATAGCTCCATGGTGGCCGGCCAGGCCTTGGTTTTCGGAGCTTCTCAGCCTCTCGGAGGTGCCGCCGATTCAGCTGCTGACAGGCCCAGTGCATCTTCTGGCACGGCGGGGGGGGGGGGGGAGCTGGTGGAGGGGGGAGGGGTTTGAGGGGACACTCATCCACCCTTTGCCAGGGAACTAGCCCTCACAGCGTGGTACCTGAGCAGGTAACACTTCGGCACCTTAGCCTCCCACAGGCCAATCTGGAGATCATACAGGACACCAGGAGCAAAGCCACCAGGGCCCAGTACAAGACCAAATGGACCAGATTCTGCCACTGGGCAGACTCCAAGGGAATTGACCCCTTGGCCTGCAATTTGGATGACATGGTCTCCTTTTTGGCACACCTCGCTCAATCGGGCGCATGGGTGGACACCTGCCGCACATACCTTGCAGCCATTGGGGCTTACAGGAATTCAGAGGAAAGCATTTTTTTCCTCTTCCAACCCGATCGTCAAACTTCTGACTGGTCTCGCTATGGCTCCTGTCTTTTCCGGGTACAGTCGGTTGGAAGAGTTAAGGCAATCTCCATGATGCCAGTGGCTTGGACACTGCTCCTGAGGTGGTGTTTGGCAGGCCTGAGCCTGGGGCTCATGCGGAGTCGTCCTACAGGAGACTGATGGCTAGGATCGCTGAGTATCTTGGTTGGTCTAGTCCTCCAGAAGCTTTTGTTCATGACATAACAGATATTTTGGATCAAAGTCCGTCTTCTGACCCGGTGTTACCTTTTCATTTGATGTTGCAGAAAAGAGTGGCAGCTGCTTGGCAGACACCGGAATCTCTTCCGGCAGTTCACAAATCTTAAACTAAAAAATACTGACCTTCCGGTAGCGACCCCACCTACCTTTCATCTCACCCACTTCCAAGAGTTTGGTGGTTCAGGTGGCTACAGCCACCTCGAGGCAGGCAGCGTACCCTACTATCCCTCCTGATGGGGACGACAAACGCTTCGATGGTTGGACATTCAAGGTGTTTTCTGCGTAGAGTATGCAGCTTAAGTTAGCCATCTCCACTTGTGCCTTAGCAAGATTTTCAAACACTCTGTGGAATTGTTTTTCTTGCGGCTGAGCATGTTAGGCAGAATCCTGTGCACTGTCCTTAGGGACCACTACACACAATTAAGACTACAGGTGGCAATACAAGTTTTATCTTTGGTACAAGCCTTTACTACTATGTTAAAGTGGTAGCAGTAGTGGAGCAGCCAGGCTTATCTCAAGAGTATACGAGCAGTAGCAGAAATTACACAAAGGGACCACAATTACTGTGACTCAAGCAAACACTGACTCAAGGTTTCAGGTACAAAATAGAAGTACATTTATTTTTAAATCATTTGTTATAAACACAACACTTTGAATGGATTGTGTCCTCTCACGTATTCCACATCTTATGATAAATCGTTATTTCCAGCTTCACTGCTTCGGAAAAAAAATTCTCGGCAGAGGGCGCTGTGCTCGAGGTTGTGGCGTCGATTGTCCTTCGACGGACTCCATACTCTGTCGACGTCACTGATGGTATAAATAGCTCGAGCCGCGTCCGTTGCTTCAGTTCCGTTTTTCCGGTCGCTTCGCTATCGAGAACGGCGCGTTTGAGATTTTCTGTGAAGAAAATGTCATCTTCGACTCCTTCGACACCCAAGACTGGGTTCAAGAAGTGCGTGGATTGTGGATCGAAAATGTCGATCACAGATCCCCACCAAGTTTGTCTCTGGTGTCTCGGTTCCAGTCACCGGACCGGCGACTGTGGTTCCTGCCAAACCATGACCGAGAAAGCTCTTTGTGAGAGGAGAGGTAAACTGTCGGTGGGGAGGGAAGCCTCGAAGAAGGCTACGTCCAAAAAACATATTGACTGATTCAAAGGAATCGGATCGCCATAGGCATTCAAAGAGATCTCGATCTAGGAGTAGATCGAGACACTCTTCTTCCTCGTCCAAAAAAATGGAGACCTAGATCTTCCTCATCTTCCGAGTCGACCGAAGAAATTCGATGTCCGACAAAATCGGATTCTCAGAGAAAATGGGAAGAATTTTGTAAAAAGATGATGGAGGTATTCGAGAATGCGGCCCCGACCCACTCGAATGAACCTCAGAAGAGCCGTACCCCTAAGGTCGCTCCATTGGACGACAAAGGGAAGTCTAAGACTACCTTGGTAAAAACCGGTAGCGTCGAGGATACTCTAACAACTTGAGTCGACGACAAGTCGTCGAGGACTCTTCGAGAGTCGAGCACCTCTCCGGTGCCATATAAAAAACATAAGTCGTCGAAGGCTTCGATAACGCCATCGGCGTCGACCTTTTCGGCATCGAAACCAAAAATAACCTCGGCGCCTGTATCGAAGTCATCGAAGATTCCTTTGACAACTTCGAAGGATTTTTCCATTCCTTCGACGCATATGGTAGAGGAAGAAAGAAGATTTACTCTGTTGCCCAGGTCAGACTTATTTTTAAGTCCATGTCCTCAATTTGAGGAATCTGGCTCGGAGGAAGAGGAAGTCACTCCCTTTGGAGTTTCATATGGCACAAAACTAGTTCCTGAGGAACTCATTGATCAAGAGTCCAAAATGAGAGATCTGAGTGACTCTACGTTCTGCCAGTGGAATTGATACCTCCCCAGAATTAGTTTACCAGACCTGATCCTGCAGAACATGCAGACTCAGGGTACAAGAGTCTTATGACCAGAGTAATTGAGTATATGGGTTGGGGTAACATTTCGCCCGTTTTTTAACAAGATGACATGACGGATATAATTGTCAGAGGTCCTCAAAAAGATCCAGTTCTCCCCTTTCACAGGGCTCTTCAGAGGAGGGTGGAGAAAAAATGGGAAAAGCCGGAGAGCATTGCTGCTGCAGATAATAATTTCCCCAAGAAATGCAGACCAGCTGGTATGGATCCTGAATACTTAAACCGGCATCCGACTCCAGAAAGTCTAGTTATTCCGGCAGCATCCACATCAAAGCAAACTACATATCCCACTATCCCTCCAGATAGGATAAAAAAGTTGATGCCTGGGCACGTAAAGTTTTCACATCAGGCAGTATGGCCCTTAAATCGACAAATGTCACCTGTACCCTGGCCAGGTTTACCCATACCCTGTGGGACTGTATTTCGGCGGCTGAGCATATTCCGGAAGGTGAGGAAAGGCAAGGCTTCCTGAATATAGTCAGACTGGAAGGAGGCAATGGGGGAATGTCTCCAGTCTGGACTAGATACTGCTGATAGTATCAGCAGATCCATGGCTGCAAGCATTGTGCTACGCAGATTTGTGTGGTTGAGGAAGTCTGGGTTTGCACCAGACGTGCAAGGCAGACTCAACATGCCCTTTGATGGCTCGAGGCTGTTTGGCAGTAAGGCTGATGAAAGCCTAGAAAAACTTCAGACCTCGAAAGCGGCAGCTAAATCGCTTAGTGCCACAATGCGCCAGCCTCTAAAACCCTATTCCGGCTCATCTTCCTGGAGGGGTCGTTCTTTTCGTTACTACACATTTGGTAGAGGAAGAGGACAGGCTTCTCAAAGGGGCAAAAGAAACTTCCCTCGTGGAGGAAGAGGTGCAAAATCGGCCTCGGGAGCGGCATCTGTACCCTCAGAAAAAAGCCTCAATCATCCACCGGGAGCCAACTCCGTAAAAACTCCAGACCCGCTCCTGTTGCAGGAAATTTTAACCCTGCTAGAGAAAGGTGCCATAGAACAGGTACCTGTAGCGGAGAGGAACAGGGTTTGGTACTCCCCATATTTTCTCATCTCAAAAAAGGACGGAGGACTGAGACCCATCTTGGACTTAAGAAACTTGAACAAGTTCCTATGGAAGGACAAGTTCAAGATGGTCACTCTTTCTCAGATCCTTCAGGCTCTCCAACTTCAAGATTGGTTGGTATCATTGGACCTTCAGGATGCTTACTTTCATGTGCTAATCCATCCAAAGCACAGAGTACCTGAGGTTCGCGATTGGCAACTCTCCATTATCAATTTCGGGTTCTGCCATTCGGGTTGACCTCCGCCCGAGGGTTTTCACCAAACTGTTGGCAGTTGTGGCAGCGAGTCTCAGGAGAGGGGGTATTCACATCTACCCCTACCTGGACGACTGGTTGATCAGAGCAAGTTCTCCAAAACAAGCTCAGGAACGTCTTTCGATCACTTGCCACTTCCTCCACAAATTGGGCTTCTCCCTCAATTTCAAGAAGTCCCATATGATACCATCCCAAAAGCTCCAGTTTATCGGAGCAGTCTTGGATACTTCCTCAGGAAAAGCCTCGCCTCCCGAATGGAGAGCTCTCCACATCCAGCAGATGGTAACAAACTTCCAGAATGCCCAATTTCTACCGGCCTTCGATTTTCTCAGGTTGCTCGGCCTCATGGCATCCTGCATTTTCCTAGTACCAGAGGCCAGGTTGAGAATGAGATCCCTTCAATGGACACTCAGAACTCAGTGGTCCCAGTTCTCAGGGAATATGTCGGATCTTCTGCAAGTCCCGAGCGCAGTTGCTCAGGATCTTCTACGGTGGGCTTGCAACGACAACATTCTCAAGGGAGAATCATGGCCGGAGATAACAGTAGTGACGGACGCATCACTCACGGGGTGGGGAGCACACACCAACGATCTGACAATCAGCGGTCGTTGGTCTCCATCGGAGTCCAAACTTCACATCAACCTTTTGGAGCTGAGGGCAATCAGACTAGCGGTGAAGGCCATTCTGCCCTCTACAGGGGAAGAATGTCCTGATAATGACGGACAACACGGGGGCCATGTACTACCTCAACAAAAGAGGAGGGTGGTCACTACCACTGTGCAGAGAGGCAATGCAGCTATGATTCTGGGCAATACGAGAAGGAATATCTATCGGCAATTCACCTAGCTGGAGAGAAGAACACGGCGGCAGATGCTCTGAGCAGGCAGAGCACAGTCTCTCACGAGTGGGAGCTGGCTCAGGAAGTCCTTCTGGGGATCTTCGCCCTTTGGGGATCCCCTCAAGTTGATCTGTTTGCCACCGCGATCAACAGGAAGTGCGATCAGTACTGCTCAAGGGAATTTCCTCAGAGGAGGTCTGGGAGACGCATTCGTAGTGGAGTGGAAGTTTCCACTGCTGTACGCGTTTCCCCCAGTCCCCGTGATTCCCCAAGTAATCAGGAGGTTGAGAAAGTTCAGGAAAACCATGATCCTAATTGCTCTGGATTGGGCTAGGAGGACATGGTACCCGGGCCTTCTAGACATGTCCATCTGCTCTCCAATACGTCTCCCACAAAGAGAGGATCTTCTCTCGCAAGAGGAAAGTCGGGTTCTCCATCCAGATGTCAAGACACTCAACCTTCACGCATGGTTTCTGAGAGGTTGAGATACAAGGATTGGGATCTTCCGGATGACGTAATGGAAGTCTTGCTTTCGGCCAGAAGGCCAGCAACAAAATCTTTGTACAGATGTCGCTGGAACAGGTTTAGTAACTGGTGCAAAGATAGGGATGTGGACCCTTTTCAATGTGGCACTCCAGTGGTGCTCTTTTCTGTTGCATCTAGCCGTTCTGGGGCTCCAGATAGGAACAATAAAAGGATACCTTGCTGCGCTGTCCATTTTGAAGCACACCTTGGAAGAGGTTTCATATTTCAAAATACCATTAATCATTCAATTCTTAAAAGGGCTTACTAACGTATACCCTCCAGTACCTTTTCAAGTCCCAACTTGGGATTTAAATTTAGTACTAAAATTTTTGATTTGCAAACCTTTTGAGCCTCTGCACTCCTGTCCATTGAGGCTTCTAACACTAAAAACTGACCACCTTGTGGCCCTATCAGCCCACAGGGTTAGTGAACTTCAGGCTCTCATGGAAACCACCATATACTGTTATTTATAAGGATAAGGTAGTCCTTCAGGTTAAACCTTCCTTTTTACCAAAGGTAGTTTCAGACTTCCATTTGTCACAAAAAATACTACCAACATTTTATCCTCATTTGGGCAAGGAAGAGGAGAGACTGCATAGACTAGATCCCAAGAGGGCTCTTAGTTTTTACATCTCAAGGATTTCAAAATTACGACAAGATGACCAACTGTGGGTTATACTGGTCATAAACTGGGCTTATCAGTAACATAACAGACCATATCCCGCTGGATCATTTTGGCCATAATTGAATGCTACAGATTAGCGGGAAAAGACCCACCAGATGGGCTTCGAGCCCATTCTGCAAGGGGAATGGCTACTTTTGCGGCTCTAAAGAGGGGAGTCCCGGCAGCAGATATTTGTTCAGCTGCAACTTGGAAAACAATGCACACTTATCAAGCATTACTGCTTGGATACTGCCTCCTCCAATGAGGGGTTATTTGCCAAGGCAGTTCTGCATTCTGTCCATAAACTGTAATTAGTACTCCCACCTCCAAAATTGCCACTGCTATGGGAGTCTATCATAAAATGAGAAATACGTGGGAGGACACAATCCATTCGAAGAACAAGTTGCTTACCAACTGTAACGTTCTTTCAACTGGATGTTCCTCCCACGTATTCCTCATCGACCCACCCATCCTACCCCGCAGTACAGTTTACGTTTTCTTACACTTTCCACTCACGAAGATTGTATCCGTCATGGGGCACGCCTGGGAGTTCCTCCTATATGTTCATCGAAAAAACAGAACTGAAGCAACGCGCGCGGCTCGAGCTATTTATACCATCGGTGACGTCGACTGAGTCCATCGAGGGACAATCGACGCCACGACCTCGAGCACAGCACCCTCTGCCGAGAATTTTTATCCGATGCAGCGAAGCTGGAGAGAACGATTTATCATAAAATGAGGGATACGTGGGAGGATCATCCATTCGAAAGAACGTTACAGTTGGTAAGTAGCTTGTTCTTCTATTAATTCAAAACCACACGTAAAATACACTACAACCAACCAATTAACTTTGGTACACTATAACTCAAGGTAAGTATCCTATGTTTTAACGGACCGGTGTTGTGAAACAAGACGTTATCGTGAATACAATACAGCAGTGTGCAGCGATTTCGACCAAGAAGAGGATCCTCTGGCTGTGGAAGATGAGCTGGTTATCCCCACCAGGCTCAAGGGAAGAAGACTCCGGACTGGATCTTCTCTGGTCGTCGAAGGGTAGATGGCTCAGGGCTGCAGCAGGGCTTCAGCGGGACGGGGTAGTTGCAGCAGCCGTTGTCTTCTTCTCTTCGGTTCCATGTAGTTCCAGTGGCAACTCTGACTTCTAGCCCAAGAGACCTGCCTTTTATGCGAAAAACCCTCATTCACATAGCCTGGCTGTCAATCATGCAGCATGGGGGTTGTCCAGCCGAAACAACCACCTCAGCCAATCATGGCAAAGTGCGACTTGGGTTTCCTAGGATACCCTGTGCAGGGGGTGACTCCATCCCTCTCTCACATTCAGCCCACCTAGTCACCCAGGCGCCTGGAGGAGGGCTTCTTTGTAGAAGCCCGCCAAAAAACGGTGAACAAAGAAAGCAAACCTGGTTTGCCGCGCAAAGTAAAACACAAGAAGGACTTTAACAGAAAGAAATGGCGAATAAACCCGACCGGAACCAAAAGAAAGAGCATTTGGTCAAGCAGGTTTATGTTCGAGGCTAATATAATAGCCTAAAACAATACCACGTTTATATAGTATCGCGGTAGAAAAGTTAGGGTAGATGCCACTGCCACCAGCCAAGTCTAGATGTTAAAGGAGCAAAATAAGGCTCTAGGAGGTACAGATAAAAAGGGATACGGAGTAATCCTTTCCAGTACTCCATGTAAGATGGGGTGTACTGGACCTGTGGTTAAATGACTAGGTAAAGTTAATGGCAACTTTACCTTTTTCTGGGGGACAGTAGTCCGCCTCAGAAAATGGAGTCAGTGGGAAGTCTAAAAGACAACCCTGTGTCACTGCCCTGAAGGTGCTGTGTAACACACAAAAGAAGGGGGCTACTGAAGTGGTGTACTCCAGAGTCCACAATCACAAAAGCAGATGAAATACACATGGCAAAACATGGGTGAGGGGGAAAAGCTCACTCTTACCAAGTGGAAAAAAATAAATTCCAGCAAAGCTGCTGGGGGGACTCACTACGTGAGGGAAATTAGCCATAACATGAGAATTCTCCCTAACAGAGCATATTCCTGAAGAGGAAGAAAGGGATGGGTTCCTTGCTCTATTGCAGGATGGCAATGACGCCATGTGTGAATGCCTTCAGTCGGGTTTGGACACGGCCTAACAGAGTTTTCACCAGATATGCAATTCCGTCTTTTGAACATTCCCTTGGATGGCGCGCATTTGTTTGGCAGCAAGGCTGACAAGAGACTTGAGAGGTAGCAGGGGCGACATCTTTGAGTGCAGCTGTGAGTATACCTCTGCCTTTTCGTCCTTGCGCACTGCAGTGGGGGGGGGGGGTTCTTTTCGTTCTCCTTTGGTAGGATGAGAGGAGCCGCCAATCAAAGGGGTCAGCAAAAAAGTAGCTGTGGTGGTCTGGGAAAAAGGGGTGCCAAAGCTTGTTAGGTTTATTGAATTTATATAGTGCTTTAAACCAAAGCGCTTTATAATATAACAGGTACAAAAGTGAGAGAAGCATATTTACCAACATGAACAGGTCGTTGGAACAATAAGTAGAACTATTTACAAGGGGGTGGGTTACAGGAGGGGGTAGGTGAAGGGAGTTACGGTGATGTAGAATTTGAGGTGGGGGAGAGGGAGGGCAAGGGGGAGTGATCTGGTGTCCTCATTGCCCTTAAGTAGTATTTGTTACCAATTTAAGGTCCGAGGGGAAGGAGACAGGATGAGGGAAAGAAGTGGGGGGCAAGGGGGGTAGGGGCAAGGGGGGGAGGGGTAGGGAAGGAAGTCGGGGGGAGGGGTGGGGGGAAGTGAAAAAGATGGGCTTTCAGGGAGTGGCGGAAGGATGAGTAGGTGGGGTGGAGCGGGAGGGAGTTCCAGTGTAGGGGGGGGGGCAAGGGTTGGAAGGAGCAAAGCGTGAGGAAGCACATGGGGCCAGGGGTACAGTGAGGAGGTAGAAGTTTGCTTAGCAGGAGGGGATGTAAAATGAGAGGGAGGAAAGGTAGGCGGGCGCCAGGTCTTGGAGAGATTTGAAGACAAGACAGAGGAATTGGAATTTCAGTTGTCAGAGGAAGGGAAGACAGTCAAGTTACGAGAGAGAGGAAGAGATGGTCTCGAGGGCCGAGGAGACCAAGTATGGATTGAGTGGTAGATGGATTTTAGGGGAGTTAGGTGAGAGACAGGGAGTCCAAAGAGGAGAGAGGAGCAGTAGAAGAGGCGGGAGAAAATAAGGGGGGAGATTAGGAGTTTGGAAGCATGGAATGTGAGGAGCGGATCTTGCGGATGTTAGAGAGGTGGTGACAACAAGCACGACAGATTAGTGAGATGTGGTTCGAGAAGGAGAGAGGAGTCTAGGTGGAGGCCGGGACTGCGGGCATGGGAAGATGGTCGTTCATGCAGCTGCCTCTTTGCCTTCAGGCTCTGCCAAAGCCGCTGCAAAACAATCATGAGGACATGTTCTATTGTTCGCCGGTTGGGGGCAGACTGTCTCAGCGTCTCGAAAAACGACGAGCTATTGCGTCGGATAGGTGGGTTCTGGATACAATAGCCCACGGCTACTGTCTTCCCTTCCTAAAGCGGCCTCACGACAATCCACCAGGGAATCTCTTTGAAGCTTCCAAATTCGCTCCTTGTGCAGGAAATCTAGCACCTGCTTGAGAAAGGTGCTGTAGAACTGGTGCTTGTAGCGAATAGGAACAAGGAATGGCATATTTTTTTATTCCAAAGAGACTGTGGATTGAGACCCTTCTTGGACTTGCGTTGGTTGAATAAACTTCTCAGGAAGGGAAAGTTCAAGATGGTCACTCTATCTCAGGTCCTCCAGGCCCTTCGACTTCAGGATTGGTTGATGTCTCTGGACCTACAGGATGCTTATTTTCATGTGCCGATTCATCCAAAACACAGATAGTACCTGAGGTTTGCGGCTGGCGACTCACACTTTCCGTTTTGGGTCCTGCCTTTTTGGATTGACCTCTGCCCCGAGGGTTTTCAACCTGGACGACTGGCTGATCCGTGCGCGTGCTACCGAGCAAGTGATGGATCATCGGTCTCATCTGCCGCTCCCTCCACAAGCTGGGCTTCTCCCTCAATTTCAAGAAGTTGCATCTGAGCATTTCCCAACCGCTCCAGTACAGCTGTGTTGGACATGTACTTGGGGGGGGGGGGGGGGGGGGACGCGGGGAGTGCTCGCCTCCCAAAGTGATGGCTCATCACATTGTGCAGATGGTGGACAAGTTTCAACATGCGCAGCGTCTCCCGGCTTTCGAATTCTTAAGGTTGCTCAGGATTATGGCCGCCTGCATTTTTCTGGTGCCAGAGGCCAGACTGAGGATGAGATCCCTGCAATGGGTCCTCAAGATGCAGTGGTCACAATTCTCAGGCAAGATGTCGGATCCTGTTCAGATTCCACTCTCGGTCTCACAGGATCTGCTGTGGTGGGCCAACGAGGGGAACCTGATGAAGGGGGAGCCGTTTTGGCACCTGTGGCCGGAGGTGACGGTAGTGACGGACGCTTCCCTCACAGGATGGCGAGCTCATGCCGAAAATTTGACCGCCAGCGGTGGTCGGTCTCCGGAGTCCAGGCTCCACATCAACCTGTTAGAGCTGAGGGCCATCAGGCTGGCCCTGAAGGCTTTTCTGCCGTCTGTGCGGGCGAAGTGTGCCCTGATCATGACGGACAATACAGTGACCATGCATTACCTCAAGAAAAAAGGGTGGGGGGTAGGGTCACTCACGTTGTGTTGGTCGGGGTTCTTCATCCAGAGGTCAAGACTCTCAACCTTCACGCTTGGTATCTGAAAGGTTGAGGTATAAGGATTGGGACCTCCCGGATGACTTGATGGAGGTGTTGCATTCAGCTGGTCGGCCAGCAACCAAATCCCTGTGCTGTTGCCGTAGGTTTTGCGACTGGTGCACTGAATTTCCTGATGGGTGGTCCATTTGAACGTTTGCACTCTTGTATTTGAGACTGTTGTCTTTCAAGACTGTGTTCTTGGTTGTGGTTACATCCGCTCGCAGAGTGAGTGAATTGCAGGCACTTTCATCTAAGCTGCCCCTTATTGTGTACCACAAGGATAGGGTTGTACTGGGGGTATGTTCTTCCTTTCTGCCTAAGGTAGTATCTGAATTTTATTTAAGCCAGAAAATGGTTCTTCTGTCTTTCTGAGCTTTTATATTTCTAGGATTTCCATGGTCAGAGTGGACGATCAACTCTTGGTGGGGTATACTGGACACCGTTTGGGCCAGGCTGTTACCAAACAGACCTTGTCCAGGTGGATTATCCTCACATTATTGAATGTTACCGATTGGCGGGCAAGGGCCCTCCGGAAGGGTT
Organism: Ambystoma mexicanum; assembly: GCF_040938575.1. Classification (NCBI taxonomy): domain Eukaryota; kingdom Metazoa; phylum Chordata; class Amphibia; order Caudata; family Ambystomatidae; genus Ambystoma; species Ambystoma mexicanum. The sequence goes on along the minus strand of NC_090925.1, from coordinate 765,953,369 downwards.
GCGAGCTCATCCCACTAAGGGGCATGGCTACTTCCACAGCCCTGCAGCGGGGAGTTCCTATTAGGAATATTTGTGACGCAGCCATATGGGCTTCTATCCACACCTTTGTCAAACATTACTCCCTGCATACGCTCCATGGTCAAGATATGGCCTTTGGTAAGGCAGTTCTTTATTCTGCCATCTGATTGGGTATTCTTAAGTCTTTTCCTCCCTCCATTTTCTGGTACTGCTTTGGGAGTCTGTCAAAGATGTGGAATGCGTTGGAGGACACAATCCATTCGAAGAACAAGTTACTTACCAACTGGTAACGTTCTTTCGACTGGATGTTCCTCCAACGTATTCCACATCGCCCTCCCAGCCTGCCCCTCTGGAGAATTTCTTATGCTATTGCAGCTAATGTTCCTGCAAGGCTATGTGCAGTCAAGCAGGCATTGGATGTGTGCATGTCACACATTATGGAGGAAAAAACATAAACTGAGGCTATGGGCGCCGTGTGTCCTATTTATAACATCCGGTGACGTCGCCCTCAACGGAGACCTTCGAGGGACATCGACCCAACGCCATCAACGCAGGACGCTCTCAGCCGAAAGTTTCCGAAGTACACAGCTGTGGACATTACATGTCAAAGATGTGGAATACGTTGTAGGAACATCCACTCGAAAAAACACTACCAGTTGGTAAGTAACTTGTTCTACTGTCAGTATGTCAGGGGCCCAAGCCGTCCGGGTGCCTGCGTTTCAAGGACCAACTCCAAAATATCCCTCATGGACCCACATACCATTTGTGGTGGTGTCTCATAGTAGGGCATGACACGGAGCAATGTGGTTCCAGCCTTTCGAACCCAAAGGCGGTGAGGGTACGATCTACACATTTGGTGCTCGACAGACCGCCATCCAAATCCCCGGCTAAGTCGTCCCGCACTCATCAGAGCATAACACTGAGGATCCCATGCCCGAAAAAAACATTGAGGGTCGTTGGCATAAAAAGTCAAAACGTGACGAGGCTCGGAGCAAATGGCACCACTCCTCACACGAGAAAGTGCACATGCAATTTCGACTCGTCAGAAAAGGGGAAGATGTTTAAGGTTCTCTAATGCCTCGTCTGGTACGGCTTCTGCCTCAATGCCGCTGGCCAATCCAGCTCCATGTGCGGGTGGTCCTGCTGGCACAAAGAAAGCAATGATGGGTCGAACACCCTTGAGTGAGAGCCTGCAGGAAAATCCTCCTGCGCTGAAGCAATCAGCAGCCCCCTCGGCCCAGGAAGCTCCTTGAGCAGCCCTGCAGGAACGCAGCTTTGTAGCTGACTCTTGGTCACTGTTCTTCAATTCAATGCAGTTGAGGTTTGACGAGGAGGTCAAACGGATTTCATTCGAGTTGGCGCCAATGGAGGGGGGGGGGGGGGCGTGAGGTTTCTTTTTTAGTTTTTGGGACGCCTCTCTGGATGTGGAACTCCAGGTGAACCCCTATGCTCACCCAAATTTCCAAGACCGTAAGGCAGTCGCAAAGGTCGATGTGGCCTTTGAGCTCGGAGCTCCATCGAAGCCGGTGTCTCAATACAACCTGACGTACATTCTTTACTGTAGCCTGCAAATAGAGAAGGCTTTGCCATTCAATGTGGCAATGGCTGACCTGGTTATGTAGTGGCAACGCCTGTGTTCGATGCAGTCAGTCGACACATCGTTCACCAAGAAATATAAGCCAGCGAGAGGTGACCTGACATCCCACCTGGAGAGGTTAGTGTTACAGGCCATGACCGTCATGTCAAGGCTGTCAACGTCAAACCTTTCAGACAGTCGAGACAAGTTTGACCATTGGCGAAAAACATCCCCACCCCCCCCACCCCGGAGTATGGCCCTTAAGGTGGCAAACGCCCTGTGTGCCTTCTCCAAGGGTCTCATATTCTCGTACTGAGGGAGATGTGCAAGCTGGCTTCCTTGAATTACTAGTTGACTGAAAGGATATGGCGTGCCTGTCACCTCAGGTAGGTTTATATGCATCTGACTGCAGGAGTGGGGTTTATGGGCACATTCCACACTATTACACAGACTTGAGGGCATCAGGATTTTCCCCAAATGTCAAATCAAAATTGCTGGACCAGCCCTTCGGTGACGTGCATCTTTTTGGCCCCATGGCCATAGAGTCCTGAGAAATTTAAGGACTCTAAGCTTACTGCCAAGTCGTCGGGACTCTCGTGCAGCAAAAGTCCCCACGCTATGCCTATTTTCGCTCCAGAGGAAGAGGGTACAGGAAGTACTCCACTTCTCAGGGCGCAAGCGCCCCAATCTAAACAAGGCCATTGCAGATTCCTCTTGCCAGGTAGAGGCATGGGTATAGCAAGGCAGTCTACTTTTGCGGTCGCATAGACATCCACAGCCCCTTGAAGCCTCATTGATGTCTCCTGTCATACTTCGTTGGAGGGAGCATCTTTGGATTCTTGGAAAAAAGTCACCTACAGTGCCTGGATACCGATAGAATGGGTCTACTGTCTCCCATTTGTGAGAAGACCCCCAGACAGACCACCTCCTCCCTACCAGTGCCGGAGCTGCAGGAAGAGCGACAGGCTGTTCCTCTGGAGGGAGCAGTGGAGTCGGTTCCAACCTACAAGGTTGGTTTGGGCTGGTACACATGGTACTGCCTGGTCCCCAAAGAGGGGTGGCCTCCTTCCAATCCTGCACCTCAGACTTGAACAAGTTAAGTTTATTATTTGTAATGCGCTCCAGACCCGAGGGTATTCAGGCGCAAGGCATATGGATACTCAATGCTTGGTTACAACATGTAAAATACATTTAGGTGCAGGTTGGTTACATGCAGGCACAATGAGGTTGCGATATATACTGGCAGGCACATTGAAGACATGCATAGTTTCACAAAGTAGGTTGGTGCATGCAGTGTAGAGAGAGGTGCCGGGCATAGTCAGCAAGATGTCTGGTGGGTGACTTACATAGTCAGTTTCGCAAACGTTTCGAAGAAGGATATGCCTAGATGTCAGAATATTTGAGCCAACTAGTGATGTTCTGGGGGAACTTTTGATAGGTCCGTTTGATTCTTCGAGGGGATGATGGTGCGTTCCATAGGAGGGCTGCCTTGACCTGGAAGCTGCTGCCTCCGATTTTGGCAAGTTTGTATCTGGGGATCCAGAGGTAGTTCGTATTGGCGCGTCTGGTGATGATTGTGGCAGGCTTCAAAATGAATCTGTCGGATAGGTAGCACGGTGCTGCATTATTCAAGCATTTGTGGGTGAGGGAGGCAATTTTTAGTTTTATTTTATCATGTGTGGAGAGCCAGTTGTTGGCTCTTCTAGTATTTGGAGGTATGTTCTCTCATGGGGATTCCTAGGGCTGCTCTCAGCGCATTATTTTGTAGGAGTTGGATTTTTATTTGATGGTTTGTTTATTGGCTCCTATGTATAGAGCGTTGCAGTAGTCAAGCCTGGATAAGATGAGGGCTCTGGCTAGGGTGATGCAAATGTCCTGTGACAGGAAGGCCTTGCCTGCTCTAATCAACTTGCATGTATATGCCGAGGCCAAGGCATTGACCTGCTTGTGGAAGGAGAGTGTGGAGTCCAAATAGAAGACCAGAGTTTTAACCTTATTGGCGACAGTAATATTATTGTCTATGTTGAACGCTGAGTATTCGGGGCTGAGTTTTTTTGAGGGTCGAGGGAGTTCCCAGGATGATCTGTTTTGTCGTCATTCAGGCATAGACTGTGGGTGGCCATCCATGCCTTTATGATGAGATATATCCTGTTCACCAAGGCCAAATCCTTGTAATCACCGGTAAGCAGTAGGAGAATCTGTCATCTGCATAGTTAGTGTTGGTGACACCCAGAAGGTTCAGATCATCGAAAAGGGGCTTGGTAAAGATATTGTAGAGGGTGGGTGAAACGCAAGATCCCTGGGGCACTCCGCATGTTATGGGGATGGGGTTAGCTGCTGCCATAAGAGAGAAGACTCTCCTAGTCCTGGTGGTTAGGAACGATTGTATCCATGCTATGGCTTCTTTAGAGAAGTAAGCTGCCCAGTCCAGGTGGCTGCATAGGACCCTGTGGTCGACCAGGAGTAGGAGGGCTGATTTCCCTTCATCCCGGAGTCCATCTATCTTGAGGTCTGAGGGCTCTTTCTGTCCCATATTGGGGCCGAAAGCCTGATTGCCTAGTTCCTAGTAGAGAGTTGGTTTCCAAATATTTTTGAATCTCGGAGTATGCCATTTTATGTAAGATCTTCAAGAGAAAAGGCACTGTAGTAATCAGGTGGTAGTTGGTGGGTATTAGTGGGTCTAGGGACTGCTTTTTCAATAGAGGAAGCACCCGTGATTCTTTGAGGTTGGATGGGATGGTATTGGTGGAGAAAGACGAGTTGGTAAGTTTCGTGATAAAGGGGGCCAGGTCTCTGGCTGCATCCTTTAGAAGTTAAGCGGGGCATAGGTCGCCTTGACAGTTGGTGGGTTTGAGAGATGGTATAGTATTTTCTGTTTCTTTTATGATGACTTTGGAGAACTTAAATCTGGGGCGATTGGTAGAGTTACTTGGCTGTTCTAGGTTGATGCTAATGGACTTGTTGCCGGAGAGTGTGGCTTTTTTCTTGGCAATTTTTGTTTGAAGGGTTGTGACTTTGTTGGCTAGAGGTTGCTGGATGTTGGAGCACCAGCGTTGGTCTTTAATGCAGTTGCCTGGCACAGTGATGGGTGCTTCTAGCTCTGTGAGGATGACGGTTCTTTCATGCTAGAGTTGGCTTGATTAATTCTAGCGTTGTAAGTTTCGCGTTTAGCTAAGATTTCTTTTTTGTATAAGGCTGTGATGGAGCTGAGGTTGGCTTTGTTTTCGTCAGGTTGTGCTTGCCAGGATGTCTCGATGCCTTTTTTGTTGCGTAATGATTTTAGGTATGGGGTGTACCATGAATTGAGATGGGCTTTGGGTTTGGTTTGTCTAAGTTTGAGTGGTGCAATAGAGTCTAGAGATGTGATCATGATGTGGTTAAATTCCTTAACCATAGCTTCGGGGTCCAGGTTTTCCAGGATATCGTTGAGTGTAGGGAGGATGAGGGGTAGCAATTTGTCACAGGTGATGTTTTTCTTGTTCTGGGTAGGAATGGCAGGAGCTAGACGTGTAGGTGCCGTGGTAGGTTTGGCAGTAGTTAGGGTAAAGGTTATGAGGTGGTGATGTGTCCAAATCTGGGAGGATATGGAGGATATCATGGCGTTGCAGTCTGATACCAGTCCAGGGTTCTGCCTTTGTTGTGCGAGGGGGTGAGCACTCTTTGGGTAAATCCTTGTTCCGCTAGGATATTAGCCGCATTGGATGCATGTGTGTCTTTGGGGTCTTTATAGCCCAAGTTTAAGTCACCAAGTAATAGGACTTGAGAGGAATTTTTTAGATTATTTGAGATATTTGATATATCATCTTCAAAGGTCCCAATGGGGCCTGGAGGTCTATAGACCAAGTATATTGTGAGTCTGGGTGCTGTTTATATTTAGTTTGGCTGTCATGAGCTCACGTGAGTTGATGACTGGGGATGGCACTAGCCTGCAAGGTAGATTGTTTCTCATTATGAGTGCAATACCTCCACCCCGAGTATCAGTTCTGTCTGATCGCAATATGGTATATCCGTTTGGTATGGCCAATGAGAGGGCGGGTCCTGCTGCGGCGTGTAGCCAAGATCAAGTCTTGAGCGGAGTCTGCCGTTACTCTCGAGGGTGTTGCAAGGTAGTGTTTTGTGTCAGGCGTTTCAGATGGCAATCAGTTGGCCAGGGTTTGTTTACGTGGTTGAGAGGTAGTGACATGGTGGTGTTGAGTGGTGTGGTATTGGTACGCTGCTAGTACTAAGAGCAAGATGTGTATACTTGTTGTGCAGGAGGCTCAGGGGTGTGTGCATTGTTGGTATAGGTGCTGTAGGCGGGGGGGGGGGGACCCTGTATCAAATTCTGTCTTGGTGTGCTAGCTAGATCTAGTCTAAACTGTATGTGGGGCTATATTAAGCTGGTGCTGGTTACATATGGTATAGTGCATGAGACAGAGTTGGCATGCGTAGATAATCAATTGCAAGTGGCTGGTTCGGCACAGTTATGGCAGATGGGAAGCACGTGAATATGCGCAGATTGAATCAGGCAGCACCGATTGGCTTAAGCATTGGTCAGTTTGTAGCAACAATATGCAGGCTTGGTGGAGCCTTACGCTAGGGTGTAACTCACATAGTGATGTAGTTTATGAAGAAGCCCCATGGGTCCATGTAACAGAGGCAGTATCATCCGCTGGTGGGCTGAGGGTGCATGCGCGGCATGGGTCCATGAGGGAGCGTTGGGCGAGCTCTCAGGTGGGTGTGCGTTGGGCTTCAGCGGCTGAGATGTAAAGAGCGAAGGAGGTGCTGTGGGGGTGTGTGGGCAGCCGCGTGTGCCGCAGCTCAACTAGCAGCTGGGTGCAAACGGACAGGGGTTCTCGCCTCGCCACTCCGCTGCGGCGAGACAGGCTCCAGCCTTACGTGGTTGGGCGGGCCGGCTCTCGCCTTCCGGTCTTGCGGGTGGGTGGCTGAGGAAAGCCAAATTCAGGATGGTGAGTTAGAAATTCTCCTGGCTCTTCATCTCCAAAATTGGCTTGTCACTAGACCTCCAGGACGCTTACTTTCCCGTACCAAACCATCGAAGCCCAGGCGATTCCTCAGGTTGTCATTGGGCGGACACATTACCAGTTCGAGGTGCTCCCTTTAGAATGGCCTCCGCACCTAGGGTCTTTCCCAAGTTAATGGCAGTAGTAGAGGCCCAGCTCATGAGAGCAGGAGTCTTTGTATTCCTGTTCCTGGATGATTGACTTATCTGAACATGGTTGCCAGAACAAATTTTGAGTCCTTTTGAGGACATGCTGCTGCATGACTTTGGTTTCTCCCTGAACTTAAAAGAAATCCCAGACGTCACCAGCACAGAACCTCCTGTTCATCGGAGCGGTCTTGGACACCCGGGAAGGGAAGGACATTCTTCCCGGGGAGAGAGTTACCAACATGGTACAGATGGTCAGCCTTTTCTATACTTCCAGCAGCTTACCGGCAAGGGCATTCTTGTGTGTACTGGGTCTCATGGCATCCTGCGTTTTTCTGGTGCTGCAAGCGAGACTCTGCATGAGATCCCTTCTGTGGCTTCTCCGGTCTCAGTACTACCGTCTGATGTGCCCCAAGTGCCCAGGTAAGTGTCCAATGACCTTACCTGGTGGAGTGACAGAGAAAACCTATTGGCACGAAAATGGTTTTGAGGTGCCATTGCCGGAAGAGTGGGTGATCAGACATCTTGCTGTGAGACTAGGGAGCCCATTGCGGCACACTCCAAATCAGCAGTCATTGCTCTCATGCGAAACATTGCCAAAGAATACTCTTAGGTCACGTCCACTTTCCTCCATACTGTATGGGCGGGAGACGGAACCTTTTTCATCAGAAAAAAAACCTTCTTCCCCTTTAAATTTAGAGGCACACTGGGTGTGGCCCAGGGAGCATGCGCTGCCCTGACTCTGCCCTCCGGCGCCACACCTCAGTCCCCTTTTCCGCGTCGACAGGAATGGGCTGAATTCACCAGCGCTCCTGGGTTTGGCTTCGGCCATGTAATTCCACACGCGGATACTACTTTCTTTTTTCTTATCTATAATTCAGGTACTCTGTCCTCAAGCATCACGCTCCTCCTCGGCGCAGTTCGACTTCTACAGGGTTCAGCAGGTGTCCGTCCTGCAACAGGCTCTTCCCAACTTCAGACCCCCACGCCCTCTGCCTACGTTGCCTTGGCCCAGACCACGGTTGGCAATCCTATTCGGCGTGTGACTGTCATCGAAGACGCTGAAGAACAGACTAGCCTGGTGGAGGGATCTCTTCCAGAGGTTGCCTCCAGAGGATTTCAAGAACTTTGTGAAGCATTGGACCAGGCCCAAGGGGTTCCATGTAATAATGTCGCCACATAAATATCGCCATGCAAAAATATTGCCGAAAAATGGTCATTTTTTGTGGCGACATTATTGCATGGAAAATGCGGGGGACACCATTATAATTTTCTTTAAAAATATATATATTTTTTTGCCCCTGTCACCATATATATGGTCACCCAAATAATATTGCCACAACATTTTCCCGGCGATATTATTTACGACGACCATATATGTGGCGATATTAATACCTGATACCGCCCAAGGTAGGGCCGAAATTTTCCAGCGCACCCCGCAAGGGAGACTCCTTTCCAGGGACTCACCTGCAAGGGAGGGACCGGCCAGGTCCTTCTACCAGCACATGCACTGAGGCTGCTGCAGCTACTGTCCTTGGGGTCAAGGGATCCTTGGATCCTCCCGGGCACAGTGTCGAGGGACCGGGAGGTTCTTGTACCGGGTCTACACCCGAGGGGCTCCTCTTTTACCGCCACCATGGCCGAGGAGCTACGCCCTAATACCAGCAGTAGGTCGAGGGGGCACCCAAACGCAGCTTGTATGTGGATCACGAGGCCCGAAGAGCATGGTAGGCCTCGTGATCCACATACAAGAGTCTTAGACGAGGCCGGGCCCAGTGGGCCGAGAACCATGACGCAGGCAGCTTGACAAAATGGCAGGCACGCCAGAAAGAGGCACTCGTCCGACGCCATTACAGGAATTCTTCGAAGAATGAGTGTCAAGGTGGGACTGGCCTCAACCAGGTACGTGGCCTACAGTCTACTCCTCATTTGCGCAGGGCAACTTTCCTTTGCGTCCACATTGACATGGTATGCAGCGGCTCCAGCAGCCCCCCACTACCCTGTCGGTACACCGTGTCTCCTTTTCGACCAGTAAGGAGGTACTTAAGAAATTCCTCAGCCTCATGAGGTCTCCTCAGATGGGGGTTATCATCAAAGACGCCTCAGGGAAGTCCTCCCTGTCATGCTAGGGGCACCACAGACTCCTCCATCTGGGCCCCGGTGCAGCCGGCTCCACAGCCAACTCCGCAACCTCTGGCGCCTCCGGTCCCTGTCCCCAGCCTCTGGCGCCATCTACTACTAATCCTCTACAAAATCCTCCAGATCAGCAGGATACGGACGAGGACGACCCAGACACGCCATCCTCAGCCAGTGCCTTCCACGAACGTCTTGCTGGCCTGGCTGAGTACCTCGGCCTCCCCCAACCAGAGGTCGAACAGCTGGCAGAGGGGGTTCTGGCAGAAGTCCTCATGCAACGCCCCTCTGCCAACACAGGGATTCCACTGCAAACCGATGTAGTCTCCCTGGCCAAGAAGGGTTGGCTCAAGCCCCACTCGGCCCAGACGGTCATTCGACACCTGGACGCCAAGTACAGGCAGATTGAGGGGGATACACTTTTGCTCTCGACCCATCCCCAGCCATGCTCCTCAGTGATTGCTGCGGCATCACTATACTCCAAGCCTCAGTCGTCGTCCGCCGCCTCCTCTGCGGTGCTACTAGGCAAGGAGGAAAAGATCTTGGAGGCGTATGGCAAGAAAATCTATTCCAACGCGTCCTTGCACCTACGTCAGGCCAACGCTGATGCCATGCTGGCTGCCACCAACCAGAGGTTATTGCGGACTTCCTCCCGGAACTCCCCATCCAGTGTCAATCACGCTTTAAAGCGGGGCTAGCTAAAGCCAAGCTTGTGGCGCATGACCTCATGGAATCCACTGGCGCAATTCGATACCTCAAACCGTGCCATCTGCATTGCCACGGATATGAGATCAGCCTAGCTTCGGGCAACGAAATTCAACCCGGATGTCCAGGAGCGCATCCTAGATCTACCATTAGAAAGGGGGGTGGCCTCTTCCACTCCTCTACAGATGAAGAGCTGGACAAAAAGAACCGCTCACAAACGGCACAGTCTCTGTCCATTCTTACAAAGACTTTGCCCAAATAATATGCCCATTCTCAGCAGTGCTCGGAAAAGGGTCATACATATGGAGGGTTCTGAGGCTTCCAGGAACGAAGATCCAGGCAGCCGGACTGCTCGCCGTCTCAGAACAGGCACAAACAACAAAGTGGGTGTGGTGGGGGTGTAAGGGCCTTTTCCAGTCCCTGAAAGGGACTCTGAGGGGGAAAGAAGGCATGACGCGCCCCTTCCAGTCCACGTGTCTCCGGAGGGGAACAGGCTTGCTCTCCATGCAAAATTCTGGCGCCAGAATTTCACGTACCCCTGGATCCTCTCCGTAGTATCCACCGGGTACTGCCCTCCTATCCCAGCCTCTCCTCCCCTCCACTCCCACAGGTTGGGACCGCAACTCTTTTGGCGAAGATCCATTCACTTGTAGAGAGCCAGCCAGTGGTGGAAGTCCCAGCCTCCCAGCGAGGCTTTGGCTTTTACTCCAGGATTTTCGCCATTCAGAAGAACCAGGCGGGCCTGAGAGTTGTGCTGGACCTTTCCACCCCCAACCTCTCCTTACCCCCTGCTAAAGTTCAAGATCGTTACACCATCTTTTATAGCGGAGACATTGGACAAGGGAGACTGGATGTGCTACCGTTTTCAATACAAAGTCCTTCTATTTTGTCTCAACTCGGCCTCCAGGGTCTTTACCAGAGTCATGAATGCAGTGGTGGCCCTCCTCCAAGCTCAGGGCCTCCACATCTACCCATACCTCGACGACTGGCTCGTCAGGGCTACAACTACATAAGCGGTACACCACTCTTCCCATGCCCTTATGAATACACTGCACAATCTGGACTTCTCAATCAACCTCAAGTCACAGCTGCAGCCTATGCAGACTGACATTCCTGGGACTCATTTGGGACACGTGCTCCGAGGGGGGTCTTCCCGTCGGAGGGCAAATCTCCGCCATCAAGAGGTCCACCACCCACTTCCTCAGCAGAGAAGTGACCTCGGCATGGTGGTACCAACATATGGGTCTACTGGCGGTGTTCCTGTTAGCCGTGCCGCACACAACTAAGGATGAGTAGGATTCAGCTGCACTTTGTGGCCTCGTTCCTCCATCTCTCCATGGACTGCAACCTACGGAAGGGCAAGCCCTTTCGGCCGCCCTCTCCGCAGGCCACCATCACCGCAGACTCCTCGCTCGAGGTTTGCAGAGCCACTCTGGACAATCTTTCGGTCCACGACACCTGGACTCTAAAGGAGCAGGGATACCACATCCATTGGTTGGAGCCGAACACCATCTGGCTAGCGCTCAGAGCATTCCTACCACTTCTCAAGGGCAAGGTTGTCCTCATCCAGGCGGCTCCACCAGCATGTACTATGTCAACAAGCAGGGGAAGCACCAGATCCCCCTCCTGTGCAGCCTGCTGATCAGCATGTGGGAATGGGCCCTGGAAAACGACATTTACCTCTCGGCTGGCCACCTCCCGGGGGAATCCAACCTGGAGGCGGACAGGCTCAGCAGGCTGCGAGTGGACACTTGCGAGTGGCAGCTAAACATCATTATTCAGGAGATCCTCAACAGGTGGGGTCACCCCCAAGTGGATCTCTTTACCACCTCGCACAACAAGAAGTGTCCCCAGTTCGCATCCTGGCAGGGTCAGGGCTCCGGCTCTCTGGGCGATGCATTTCACCTCCACTGGACCGGCATGAAAGCCTACGCCTTTCCGCCCACCCCTCTGAGCCACAGGGTAATTTGCAAGAGCAAGGAGTCCCACCAACTCCTCATAATTCAGATGGCTTCATGGTGGCCAGCCAGGCCATGGTTTTCGGAGCTCCCCAGCCTCTCGGAGGTGCCCCCTATACACTTTCTGACCGGCCCAGCACATTTTCTGGCGCAGCAGGGGGGCAGATTCTTTCACCCTGCGCCAGGGAAACTAGCCCTCACAGCGTGGTACCTGAGTAGGTAACACTTCGGCACCTTAGCCTCTCACAGGCCAATATGGAGATCGTGCAGGGTGCCAGGAGCAAAGCCACCAGAGCCCAGTACAATAGCAAATGGCCCAGATTCTGCCACTGGGCAGACTCCAGGGGAATTGACCCCTTGGCCTGCAATTTGGACGACATGCTTTCCTTTTCGGCGCCCCTCGCTCATTCGAGCATACAGGTGGACACCTGCCGCACATACCCTGCAGCCATTGGGGCTTACAGGAACTTGAAGGAAGTCATTTTTTCCTCCTCCAACCCGATTGTCAAACATCCGACTGGTCTCACTAGGATCTGCCTGCCCGTCAAGAGACCGCAACCGGTGTGGGACCTTAAAATAGTCTTGGGCGCCCTGGAGCACAAACCATTTGAGCCAATGGCGTCCGTAGACATCAGGCTGGTCATTAACAAGATGGCCTTACTGGTCGGTCTTACCTCGACTCGCAGTGTCGCAAGATCCAGGCGCTGGTTGCCTCTTTTACAAGGACACGGTAGTCATGTGGACGCACCCGGCATTTCTGCCCAAGGTTCCATCTGCATTTCACTTGAAAGAAGAAATTGTCCTTCCTACATTCTTTCCCGATCACAAGGACGAATCGGAGTGCTGCACTGCCTGGCTGTCGGGCGTGCCCTAAAATTCTACTTGGACAGGACCAAGGGCTTCTGAAAGTCGGACACCCTGTTTGTCACTTTTGGAGGCTCGAGGCCAGGCTATCGGGCCTCTAAGGCCTCCATATCCCGCTAGATGGTCTCTGCCATCAAAAGAAGCATATGAGGGCAAGCACAAGCCGCTCCCGGGCCAACATGCATGCCCAAGCAGTCAGGGCAAAGGCAACGGCCATCGCATTCCAGCGCCATGTCCCTTAGCAAGTCATAAGCAGGGTGGCCACTTGGGCATCTCCTCGGCTTTCTGCAAGCATTAGTGTTTGGATGCCGGCTCTATATCTGATGCGGCTTTCGGACAGGCGGTTCTCAGGAACCTATTTGCTTAAGGAGGGTAGCCTCTCCACCCTGGGGCTACAATGAGTTGTAATCGCGCATACAGTATGGAGGAAAGGGGACAGGACGTAAGAGTAATTTTAAGTTGCTCACCGTAGTGACTAACCTACTCTTAGTCCATAGTCCCCTTTCCTCCATATGTCCCACCAACCTCCCACCTAATACTAGTGTCATGAGGCAATGTTAAATCTATTGTCGACGTGTCAATGGGGACTGGGGTGTGGTGCTGGAGGGCGGAGTCAGGACAGCGCATGCTCCTTGGGCCGCACCCCTGTGCGCCTCTAAATTTAAAGGGGAAGGTGTTTTTCTGGTGAAAAAGGTTCCGTCTCCCGTCCCTTGGAAGGGACGCCCATACAGTATTGAGGAAAGGGGACTATGGACTAAGAGTATGTTAGTCACTACGGTGAGTAACTTATAATATCTGCTGGAGCTGCGAGAATTCAGACTGGCGCTGACAGCATTTGCACTGCTGCTACAGGGGAAACCTGTCCTGGTGTTAAAGGACAACAGTCACCAAGAGGGTGGTGAACTTTTGCCTGGACAGGACAGACTCTTTTAGGAAGGATGACCAGTTGTCTTTTCACAGTCCAGGTTGGGGCGAGCAGTCACAAAAACATCTCCTGGGGGTAATTGCTGTGCATTGCTGAATGCTATCAATTTGCAGGCAAGGAGGTTCCTGCAGGGTTTAGGAGCCCCTCTACCAGAGGGCTTGCGGCTTCCTTCACTCTTTAGAGGAGAGTACCGGTCAGACATCCCTCACGCAGCAATGTGGCCTTTTATATTGTGGTTTGCTAATGTTGTTTGAATGCCCTTCCTCTTTACTATAGTTTCTTTTCGCGGGCTGAGCCTAGGTGATAAAACTGGGGAACTGAGTTGCGGGGACGTAGTGCAACCTTTTTATGACACCCAACATCACATCTGATCGAGGAATGATGCAGCCGTTTAAGAGGCAGTGGAAGATGGCGATGTTGAGCGGCACTTCATGCCCTGTTGAACATATTCTGAGCAGCTGACACTGGATAGATATCTATCAAAAAAGGAATCTGGGAGAACATTCTATAGAAAACATTATTGGTAATTTCTTACAATATTCAGAACTTTTACAAAGAGCAGCTGAAATATTTGGTATCTTCACTCAAGTACAAGATGAGGATAAGGGCTTTATAGCAGACATATTCCAGGAGATGAAAATGGTCTCCAATTGTATCCCGTTGTCAGCAATTACATGGAGAATTTGCCAATCGTTAACAACACCGGTCTCCATGAAACCTGTAAATCCCAGTGTGGAGGACAAACCCACTAATTGTGACACAGTATACAACAGAAGGTAATTTGCCACAAAATCCCTAGTGGTCACAAACAAAGCGGGCAAATACACCCATAACTGATTGTTAGGACAGTTTTTCTGAAGTCCAACTAAGGGCTTAGTAAAATCATTCAACTGAGGCAGTACAAGACTCCACTCTTAGTATAAGGCTGTACCACCTGAGTTCATGATAGTGTCGAGAGCAGCCAAGCTTATCCTAGGAGGGAGAGAGGGCTGTAGAATCCGTACAAGTGAAATTGTAATACAAATTTGTATTTATTTTATTTGTATTGCACAACCTTGCCCAAGGGCTTACGGGCGCATGTTTAAGAAGTTAAAAGTTGCAGAGAATAGGAACAGTATACAACTACAGGTTATAAAAACATCAAAATCACTGGTTAACAGTTAAAAATAACAATGGCAAGCAAAGTATATGTACAGTTACGGGAGGAATATACACAAAGCGCTAGGGCTGTCATACACAGGCTAGATTTACCTCGAGGAGGATAGGGAGCATCACCTATGCAGAAAGTGCACAACAGAGAAAAAGTATAGACATGTGAAGGGACAGATGGGAGCGGTTGGAATCTCACTGCGTCTCTAGCCGCTGAGAGGTGCCACGGTTGCTACTGAGGCATCCTGTTTGTGTAGCCAAAGTTTAGTGTTGGCTTTAAATGAGTGGCAGAGTGGAATGTTCCTTAGGGCATTAGGCAAGGAGTTCCACAGCTTGGCAGCCAAGACGGTGAAGCTTGACCCTCAGGCGGAGCTTGAAACTGGGGATATCCAGCGTGTGTGCCTTGGCGGATCTTAGCGGTCTTGAGGCAGTATGTTGCGTGAAGCGAGATACTAGGTAGGCAGGCGCTGTATTGTACTGAGCCTTGTGAGCAAGTACGAGAGCTTTGAGTGAGATACGGTGTGAGATGGGTAACCACTGTAAGTTACGTCTGGTATTGGAAATGTGACTACGTCTAGGTATGTTGAGTGCTGCCCTTATGGCGTTGTTTTGCGTGATCTGGAGTTTGTCAATGTTTCTTTGGCTGGTCCCTAAGTATAGGGCATTGCAATAGTCGATTTTCGAGATAATGAGGGTTCTGGTGAGTGTCAGACAGTTGTCCGTCGTCCGGAAAGGCCGGCAGGCTGTAATCCATTTACAAGTGTAGGATGATGCAGATGCAACTGCGTTAGTTTGTCGATTGAGGGATAGTGTGGAATCCAGGTAAATACCTAGTGTTTTAGTTACATTGGCCACTTCAATATCATTTCCGTCAATGGAGAAGGATTTATAGTTTGGGTCAAGTTTAGTTTGCGTGCCAAGGATGATTAACTCGGTCTTATCGTTGAGACAGAGCCCATGATTAGCCATCCAGGCCTGGATAACAGTGTAGATGGTGTTGAGAGAATTGGAGTCGGCTACGTAATCACCAGTGATAGGGATGAGTATCTGGGTATCATCCGCATAATTTGTGTAGGAGACACCAAGATAGTCAAGGATATCAAAGAGTGGTTTCGTGAACACTTTATAAAGAGTGGGAGACGCACAGGATCCTTGAGGGACTCCACAGGGTACATGGGCTGGATCGGCTGCCGCTAAAAGAGAGAAGACCCTTATGGTTCTGTTGGCGAGGAATGAGCTGATCCAAGATGTTGCTGCGTCAGAGAAGTGGGCAGCAATTTTGAGATGGTGACACATGATTTGATGATCGACCAAATCAAAGGCTGCTGAAAGATCGAGAAGGAGCAGGAGCGCCAGTTTGCCCTTGTCTTTCAGGTCCTCGATTTGGGTTTTTAGATCTAGTAATGCAGTCTCAGTGCCATGCCTGGGTCGGAACCCGGATTGTCTGAGCCCAAGTAGATTGTTGAGTTCGAGAGACTCCTGTATTTGGAGGTAAGCTGCGCGATCAAGGATTTTGAGCAAATGGGGCACCGCAGTGATAGGCCTGTAGTTGGAAGCGTTACTGGGGTCAAGATTGGGTTTTTTAATTAGAGGTATAACCCATGCGTCCTTGAGATTGTCGGGCACAGTGCCTGATTCAAAGGAGGCGTTTATGAACGTTGTGATGAATGGGGCGAGCTCAGGTGCGGCCTCCTTTATGATAGCTGCCGGGCAGGCATCACCTTGGCAGTTGGAGGGTTTGAGCCTGGTTATGATGCTTTCAACATCCTTGATAGTAAGGGGTGAGAAGCTGAATGGTTTAAAGTTGTGTTTAGGAATGGGGATTTTATGGATCTGAGTGACTCTGGATGAGTCTGAGAGGTAACTTTTTTTTTGCGTTACTTTTGGCTTGGAGCATGGCAATTTTGTCCAACAAGGCTTTTTGAATATTAGCGCACCAAGCAGTGTCTGGTGTGCACGTATCAAGAGGAGCAATAGGAGACTCCAGTTCCTTGAGTATCTTAAATAGTTCTTTGGTGTTGGATTGGGCTTGGGTGATTCTGTTATTGTATACTTCCTTTTTAGCCTTGAGGATAGCTTCTTTGTAGGTAAGAGAAGCGGAGGTAAGGTCATTTTTGTTTACTAAGGAGGGCGCACTTTTCCAAAGAGCATCCGCTTTTCTCTGGTCTTTGCGCAGGTTGCGTAATTGCGGCGTGAACCATGAATTCAGATGATTCCGTGGTTTTTGTTTGCGCAATTTGATTGGTGCAATAGTGTTGAGAGCTTTTAGCGTGATGTGGTTGTAGGTATCTACTAGCGCTGTGGGGTCAGAACGGGTCTCAGATGCCGAGTTCAATAGAGGGAGTATGAGAGGTAGGAGTTTCTCTGTTGTGATATCTTTTTTGTTCCGTGTTTTAGTGGGAGGGGCGAGGCTAGGTTTGTCTTCAGGTGGGCTAGAGTTGATGGAGAAGGAGATTATGTGGTGGTCAGACCAGGCACAAGGGGTGATCTTGAAATTGCTGAGATCACAATTCATGTCGGAGACCTAGTCAAGTGTGCGACCCTTAATATGGGTGGGCTCATTGATGTGTTGTGTGAGGCCGAAGTCCGCCAGTACATTAGCAAGGTCAGCGGCTTTGACATCATTCTTGTCATGATAGCCCTGGTTGGGGTCACCCAGAATGATGATTTGAGAGCTAGGCTTAGAGTTGGTAGCTAGAGTGGATGAAGTTTCAACGAATGAAGAGGAAGGGCCAGGAGGCCTATAGATGAGATGGATTGTGGCTGTGTGATTCAGCGACAAAGGCAGTTTGAGAGATAGTGATTCCACTGAGGGTAGTTGCAGCAGGCTTTTAGTAATTCTAATATTAAGCGAGCTCTTGAATATGACGGCTAGGCCGCCACCTTTAGTTTGGTAGGTATCCCTGTCACATCTGATTAAGGAATAGTTGTCAGGGATAGCTAGTGTTAAGGTAGGACCGGGGGCTGCATGCAGCCAGGTTTCTGTGACTGCAAGGAAGTCTAGGTTTTCTGAAACAATGAGATCTGCAATGGCATGAGCTGTGGCAGAGCATGCGTTGACAAGTGCCCCTTTGAGTTTAGAAGCTGTGGGCTTGTCGTGTGACTGGATGTCCGTTATGGGAGTCAAGCGAGGCTGTGTTGTGTCAATACTGGCGTTGAGTTTCTGAGTTGTAGGACTGTTGGTGGGATGATCCGAAGAAACACTGAAATACTATGTATGTAAAAATAAAGGAGTTATTTAAATAGAAGTAGGCCCAGATAACGCTACGGGTAAGTAAGCACTAAAACACACTACTACATGAAAGTACACAGACCCTAGTATAGACCTTATTTGAAGTACCTAACAGTAGTTCTATGGAAGTCAAAACCTTTTCATACACATTTAGTATAGGTCAAGTCTATTCTTGGGGAGTAAAAAAACAATGGTTACTTTTTACAATTACATTCAGTAATAATGATTTTCAGTACAAATCACTTGGTCAACTGGACAATATACTTTCTAGGTGCAGTAAAAACTTATAACTACTTTTGTGATAACACACAGTTATACTAGGTGAGTGAAACCTAAGGATGTAATATATTTCAAGTGCTTTTGAAATCGGGGAACCCCAGATTGAGGTAAGCAGTAACTCTTGTAACTTATTTTTGGATGGCACACAGCTAACGCAAGGTAAGTAAAACCCACATACTGTTTTAACCTCACAATGAAGGGGAAAGTAAAACCCAATGTCACACTTTACTGAATGACTCAGTTATTCTAGGTAGGCAACAACCTAATGCAGACTTATTCTGGACAGGCTAGCAGCAAGTCAGGGGAAGCGAGACCCAGTTGGGGCACACTCGTGCAATTCTCCTCAAAAGGACTAATCTGGCGATGCCAAGGAGAGTAAAATACCTTCACATCTACTTTGTATTAGACTGGCAAAACAGTTGCTAAGGAAGAAAAGATGTTAATCATACTTTTAAGATTAGCGCATCACACATTCAAGATCAGTAAGAACTTTGTAACTGTTAATTCTTAGAATTACAGTTACCAACTAACTCTTTACAAGTAAGTAACTTTTAAACACTTTCTTTTCTAGGCAGAAGTCCCAATCCATTGATAGTCTTTCCCTTATTCTTGGAGCATGCGTGTGTGTTCTCAGTGGCAGAAGTGGGGTCACTGAGACTAGTGACCAACAGGCAGTGTCAGGATAGATGCTTTAGTAGCAAAATTTAGAGTTCCTTTGGAAAACTGGGCAAATAGGTGAGTACTTCACTTTAGAGTTAGAAGAGAGTCAAGGGGCTTCGCAGAAGACACCACAGCAGGATTCTAGCAGTGGGACTGGGTGCACTGGATGAGAGGCCTCCCCATCACAGAAAACAACCCACAGCTACACAGAAATCCTAACAGCCTTGAGGTGAGTACATACCCAAGCCAACACGATACCTCAGCATTAAAGATTTTGCAGCAGGAGAACTTCAGGGTCTGCAGCCAAATACCCGGTCAGTGGATTCCTTGTTGAGGAGACTGAAAACAAGACCTGAGAAGGAACTTTGCAGCATGGATCCATGAAGAAGACTCTGGGCAAGGTTTCCCTCGTGACTGAATGCTGTTCTGCGGGTTTGGCGCCTTTTCAAGGAGCACAGTAGAAGGAAGACAAATCATGGTTGAATTCTCGTTACAAAGGTCCAGCGCTCAGTTGAGGGGACTTTTGTGACTCTATTCGTGTCTGTGGAGATCCACCAGGATGCCCATGAAGTTTCAGCGAGATTCAGAATTCAGAAGACTGTCCACAGCACAATGGCTTGAGGTCCCAGGGTATTGGAACATTGCAACAACGCAAGGTCGCAGCAACACATGGGATGGCTAAGAATGCAGGTCGTCTTGAGTCTAGTGGGTCTCAACAGGGCCGAGGTTGTTGTTTTCGGAGTCCCCAGGTTGATTGGAAGGAAGGGCTACAGCAGGCTCCCGTAACACAGCAGGCTCTCTGGTCTCTGTAAATCTTTTCAGCCGTTTTTCCTTCATCATCTTCTTCGTTTTCGGTTCCAGTGGTAGACTTTTTTTCAGCTTCCAGGTTTGCAGTATTTATCAGGAATTGCAACACAACCTCTGCATTATCTCCCTGCATTTTACAAGAAGGGGCGGTCTGGTTGTCCACTCAGGACAGCCAGCCCCCCACTGGGATTTGTCCCCCCATTCAGGCAAGACTTAAGACAGAGGGCTGGGGAGTTTTGGACTCCTCCCTCACTTCCTGCTCACAGACTGACTGGAGCCGGGGCTGGGAGTCCAGGGCACTACCGCCGAAGACAAAAATCGCACAAAGCAATTTCCTGTCCTAGATGTCAGGGGAAGGAACAAGAAACACTAAAATGGCGAAAAGACAGGGGCCATTTTGGTAAAAATTGACAACCTTGGGTCCCTTCACTGCAGAATGTGAACACAGCCCGCGGTAAAGGTGCACCAAATTAATGCAAGGTATCACTGCCACCAGCCATTGGAGGTAAGCTTGTCACTGTAACAGAATTCATACATTTAAGTGTGAAAGTGAATACATTGTATCTCCCCAGCACTCCACAAAAGGTGA
This sequence comes from Ambystoma mexicanum, assembly GCF_040938575.1. Taxonomy (NCBI): domain Eukaryota; kingdom Metazoa; phylum Chordata; class Amphibia; order Caudata; family Ambystomatidae; genus Ambystoma; species Ambystoma mexicanum. Next base: position 765,933,325 of record NC_090925.1, on the reverse strand, counting down.
GGTGTTCTGGTTTCACTTAACAAAATGTAAAGGAGATCCAAAGATCCTTTCTACCCTTGAACTGTAGTTCTCAAAAGAAAGTTAAAAGGGGAGCCCCTAGGGCAACCCAGCAACAACAGACACTTATTGCCAATAAATTAAAGAGGATAACTTTAAAAAGACACTATACAGAGTCTTAAAAATGATACCCATAAAAAGTTAAAGATTGTGAGTGTGGAAAAAGGTTCCCACTCACTGAGGTATTAAGGAAAAATATCCCACTAGTAAAGCAAAAAGTTCTGGGGTTGACCCAGGTCAGGAAGATTTACCAGTTCTGTGCAAATCTTACCGAACACTGATATAGAATTATCCAGTCAAAGAGCAGGTGGATGTACAGGATTTGAGGGGAAAAGCAGCGAATGCTGCATAAAACGTTTGATTTGCAAACACAACTGCTTTAATGTCCATTTGCCATATAACAGTGGGACGACGTGAAGGATTTATTAAACATTTGCCAGGGGATATGCAGTAATCATTCGGCAAGACTATATCTGAGGGGAAAGAAACTGCTAATGCGATCATTAAGCTCTCGATGCAGCAGACACAGCAGGATGGCAGTTAGCAAAGGCAGTCCTAAAGCAGCATGCATGACTTTCAGGCTCAGACTTAAAGTAGAGGAGGCATTCATTTATGGTAGAAATGTAGATGGGACACTAGAAAGAGCTAAAAAGGACCATGACTCTAAAGACACTTGGTCCAATGTCCAGTCTAGAGGTCAGTTAAACTGCTGTTCCTTTCGGGCACAACTCTGATCTAGCGACACAGTTCACGCAGAACCAAGGTAGTAGCTGATTTACTGGGAATCTACAATCGCACACCCACTTGCCTCCTCGGCAGCAGCAGCGTAGAGGGGGAAACCCCAGGGGAAGACAGCACACCTAGAGGCGCGCCCTCTGCCTCCAGGCAGTCACTAAAGTGTTCATGTCCCATCTCATGTCACCCTTGTAGGCAGTAACATAACATCCTCACCCACAGATGAGACGGAATCCCATCAAACCAGTTGGTACTAGTATTAGGCAAGATTTGGAGCAGTACCCTTTGGATGCACTACAAGAACCTTGACCTCCTGACAATAGGAACCCAACCTTTGGTCCAAGTCTGTACTACACGGTTGGTAGTGTGACTGAGCAGTCAGGCTTATCTCAAGAGGTGTCAATGTTAGCAGTAGGGGAGTTGCACAGAAATTCACATTGACAAGTATCCAAATAAACACTTAAACTCAAGGTTTCTTGATTAAACAATTATTTAAGTCAGTTTGAATAAGCCTTCTTTGGATGGGGCAACATCATAGTAACGCACAAATACACTCCAAAATACACACTCCTAGTATTACTAAATCAGCAAGTACCAATTTGGGATGGCACACACTTCCTACACCCTCGGGTGACTTATGTTAATGTCCACAGTGTCCTAGTTATTTATCACTGGTACATTTAGAGCATTATTTAGATGAGTGTCAAAGAAGAGGTTTAAGAATAAAACAAGAGATCACACACACATTCTGAAGCAGGTAGGTACTTTTGAACCTCACAGTGCAAAGTAAATTTACCCTTTCCTGAAGGGAAGTTAAGACACCAGCAGAGGAGAGAAGAGTCATTCAGGGAACCAGGCTAGCCAATGTCAATTGAGCAAAAGTCTAGTTGTGCTGAAGCACTTTTTGCAGGTAAGTAAGTCTTGCACAATGTCTTAGAAGTCTTTGTCGAAAAAGTAGAATCAATGTAGGGTCACAAGCTGCGAGGCTTGGGAGAAGTAGAAAATGCAAGCAACTCCACAGAAGGAACGAAGACAAGTCTTAACTGAGATCAAGTAAGGCTACAACAACGAGAGGCATTTCTTCTCAAACTTTACAGTACCTTTTGGTTAGAAGAAATTGTTCCAGCTGGCTTCTGTTCCTGTGCAGCCCTGTAGATCCTGTGTTCCTGGGCCTCAGTTGTGGGGACAAGAGGGAGGACTTCTGGGGACTCCCACACTGCAATGGGATGGTCAGCGGCAGAAACGGACAAACCAGCTCCTCGCGTCTCAGCAAATGGTAACACTGCGGTTCTCGGATACCACTCTGCTCTGTTGTGGCTCTGGCTTGGTCAGTTTTGCTTCCTGGCAGTCTGGAGGATCTTCCACAAGCTCCGGTCTGACAAAAAAGCGATGCACTCAGTTTGGTGTTCCTCTCCGTGGCACTTCCGTACCACCAGCAGCAGCAGTCGAAGTACAGCCAGCTCGGAGAGGATGTCCAAACGAGTTCACTTTGGAGTCAATTGGTCCCACCAATTCGTCCTTGCACAGCATCTCTAGTCAAGGCGAATTCAGAGTTTCAGCATAGCAGCAGGGCTTCACTGGGCAAACCAACAGTCCAGGAGTTGCAGCAGGCTCCTCTTCAAAGTTCTTCTTCGGATTCCTTGGTCCAGTGGTCGCTGCCTTCCAAACAAAAAAGCCTCGCTTTTTATGCAAGTTTCTCCCATTTATTCCAGCCTAGCTGTCAATCACACAGCAGGTCGGCTGTCCTTGCTGGACAGCCAGCCGGCCAATCACCTTTGGGTGCATTCCTGTAACCAAGTGGATTAAGCACAGGGAGTTTAGGGCACCACCCTCACTGCCTGCCCCTGACAGACTTACTGGAGCCAGAGGCAGGCTTCACTCGTGAATCCTGCCAAAGACAAAGTGACCAAACCTGGTTTGGCGCGCCGAGTCTCTCAAGAAGGACCTTTACAACAAATGGCGAAAAAAGACTGGGGCTCATTTTGACAAAATGAGCACCCACGGGTGCAATACTGTAGATGAGAATTCAGCCTGCGGTAAAAACGCACAATGGTAGGAAAATTAAACCACTGCCACCAGCCATTAATTGTAGTGAGGGTAACAAAAAAATGTACATGAGAAAGTAGACTAAGGGGATACTAAGCCCCTCCAGCACGCCACATAAAATGGTGTGTGCTGGGTCTACAAAGAGAGCAAGGTAAGTAAAGTCGATTTCACTTTACTAATCTTGAAAACTATGCAAGAGCATGCATTTAAACCTTAAGAGAAATCTCTGACACTGCACTAAGGGTGCTATGTGTCGCAATACAAAGGGGATGCAGATGTAGTTGTCAAACTCCAAAACAAGAAACCCAATCCAAATCAGAGAAAAATAAATTAGTGGGAAAGGTCTCACTCGCTCTAGGATAGAAAATCAAAAGTCCAGCAAAAGAGCTGGGCGTCTCTAATGGTAGAATGGAATTAGCACAGAAATGAGAATTATCCCAAACATCCATCATGGCAGAGGGGTTAAGGAGTTCCTTAGAAAAACATGAGTCTTTGTCCCATAAGTGGGGGGTGGGGGAGTCACCCCCTCCCCTCCCCTGGGAAGGCCGCCTGAATTACCTCGATTCGTCACACTGACCACAAAAAGGGTGCACGCCTTGCAACTGATTGTTTCCAGGAAAGGGGCCAGTTAACAGTCAAAGGTCATGAAACTGCTGGGTATGAGCATCAGGGATCTACATAGTAAAAAAGGGAAGTCTAAACATGAGGAAAATATGACGATGCTGCCAAGAAAATAGTCCTAAATGTCAGGTTAGTGGTCGTTTCTAGAGGTAGTAAATTCTGTGCAATGGTGAACACAAGGAAACCCCTTGAGAGGCAGACCCTTTAACCTCCCAGCAAGTCATACAACAATTACTTGAATGCTAGGATGGGGTCAAAGTGGGCAATGTCAGGAGCTCAGGCACACAGCATGTGGTCTCAAAGCCAAACTGCATGTCACATAAACATCCTAGACCTAGCAGTGAAGAAGGAATTGCTAGCTTTACAGAGAAAGTTCTCTGTAAGAGTGTGTTGATTATCATAGGCAACACCTCTACTGCGGCATACATTACCAAATGAGGAACAAGTTTGTCATTGTTTACTTTTGAAGAGGTATTATGGCAATGGCATCTTAAGGCAATTTATATACAGTTGCGGCCATGTCCCAGGGGAACACAATCACCTGGCAGACGGTCAAAACAGGTTTTTCCTACAAAACCACAAATGGAAAGTAACCAAATTTACACACGGGTACATTTTCATGGTGTACGTTTTCTGTATGTGCCGAGTGCCAACAGTGGATCGGTTTGCGACAGCGTTGGGCAAGAATTGATGTAGTAACCAAGTGGGAGACTACACAACCCTTGTCCCCTTTGGTATTGGGTAACCCGTGTGACTGAGCAGCCAGGCTTATCTCAAGAGGGGTAAATGTGAGCTGTAGAGGTATAGCAATGAAATCCACTAATAAATGTAGCCAAGTAACACTTAAACTCTTGGTTTGTAGTTATAAATAATTATTTAACATCTGTTCTTAAATGAGCATTCTTTAAAAAGGGCAATGTATGTAACAATCAAATATATTTTAAAATACTTTTCCAGAATCGACACAAAGCTAGTAGATGCTCTTTAGAGATGCTTTTTACACACTTCGAACACCCTGAGGTGACTTTACGAACTAGGACAGTAATGGCATTTATATATCACATCTACACTTTGTAGATTCTGAGGTTGGTGGAAAGGTTAAGGGTAGGAAAAAGGTTAAACAGGTTCTCAGAGCATGTGAGCACTTAAATCTTCCAATGGACGATAGATGAAAACCTTTCCCAGGAATAGTAGTTCTGATGTTTGTTGTTCTGCTTAGAATCACATCCTGTATATATGGTCTGACATCCAGGGGTAACCGCGTAGTATTGCATCTCGTCTTTCGAGAATCGAAAGGGAACGTTGACATGGGCGTGCCTGCAACACTATCCCTACATGACGTGTAGTGTACCCAAGATCCCTCACGAGTCGAGGTCCCTCGGATTGTTTTTTTCCGCCCATTTTATTGGTCGCCTTAAGTGGAGCTTAGTTGTATGATATAATTCAGATCACCCTATCCGTCCCTTATTTCGACGGCTGTTCCAGATCTCTGCCGAAGACCTTCAGAACCCAGACCTTCCGCCAGCCTACACAGTAGGGATTGGGGTTGGGGTGGACATTTCTGTATAATCTGAGAAAGCCTTTCTTTCCTTCCCCTTTTGATATTTGTCACTCTAGATGAGTGTCAAAGAAAAGAGGTTTAAGAATAAAACAAGAGATACACAAATATTCTGAAGCAGGTAAGTACTTTTGAACCTCACAGTGCAAAGTAAATTTACCCTTTCCTGGAGGGAAGTTAAGACACAAGCAGAGGAGAGAAGAATCATTCAGGGAACCACTCTACCCATCCTCGTCTATGGAGAGGAGTCGTAGGTTTTGCCCAGTTTTTAAGAGCACATTTCCTTAGAAAGATGAGCACAGACGGTGTAACCATTGCTTGCCCCTCGATCACAAGGAAGGATGCACGGCTTGTAAGCTCCTCCGTCCTAAGACATTAAAGGAGCTTGGAGTCAAGCGGTGGGTGGCCTACGGTATGTCGAAGGCCGAGTTTTCTCCCGCTGCCACCAAATGTGACGATGGCGAGAGTGACGATCACACCTCCTAACCAGAGTTTGTTGACCTTTCAACGGAACACTCGCATTCCGCATAGTCTGTCCCTGGCCCCGCTAGGCACGGCTTAGACACTGCTATGGGGAATTCACACCCCGGCGGCGAAGATGAACATGTGCACAGCACTAAATGCACAGCACTAAATGCTTAAGGCCCCATCAGTCTCCAGACTCTGGTTTGGGCAGCGGCCAAGAAGAAATCTTTGGCCTCCTCCTCATTAGAGATCCTACAGGAAGGCGAGGTGGCATCTGACCACGCCATTACAGTGGCCATGGACATCGCCAACACAGGGTTCTGCCAAATAGGCAACAGCGTTTGCCTTTGTCAGTGGGGCTGGCTGGGAGCCACTAATTTCAGTCAAAGGTGTTGGACATGCCCTTCAGGGACAATTTGTTCGGGAAGACGGTGGACTAGTCTTTTCAGGCCATCAAGGCAGACACTGAAACGGGCACGCTTCAGCAACGGTGGCTGTCCTTTCGGACTACCGGAGGAAAACCCCAAGGTTCCTCCAAAGGATTCTGGCAGGTGCCTCGTCCTACCGTCAGCCCTCCCGCTCGTCGGCCCAGGAGACCTACAGGGGCCGTGCCAAGTCTGGAGGTGGATGTTGTCGTCACCAAGGCCCACAAGGTGGCGCTTCGACGTCTAAACCGGATTGATCCGGCTGTGGACTCAGGCTCCCACACGTGCACCCCAGTGGGAGGCCAGCTGTTGAACTTACTAAGCATGTGGAAGACCATCTCCACCGACCGTTGGGTGGTGGACGCTCTCGCCCACGGACACACCCTAGAGTTCAATGCCTTTTTTCACATCCCCATCTACAAGAGCACCGCAATTTTCTGCGCTTTGTGGTTTAAGGGCAACATTACCCGTTCAAAGAGTCTTCAACAAGTGCCTGGCGGCGCAGTTGCCCCTACGAGGGATCCACGTGTACCCTTACTGGATGACTGACTCATCTGGGCAAGCTCAAAGGACATCGCTGATGAACACACGGCGAGGACCGTCCAACTCCTGACGAATCTGGTGTTCTCGGTGAACTATTCAAAGTCCTGCTTAGTTCCATCGCAGGATGCGTGGTTTCTGGGGTCCCAACTCTAGTATTGTGCCTTGGCGTCTCCGTCAGAGGAGAGGATAGTGGCCATCTTGGGCCAGGTGCAACGGCTGTTGGCCCTGAAGATCGCAAGGGTGGGGTCCATAAAGTCCCTGCTCGGCATGATGTCATGCATATACCTCATTTGGCTGTGCAGGCTTCGGATGCGTCCACTGCAAGAGTTCCTCAACGCCCATTGGATACAAGTGTCGGGAAGCTTTGAGGAAAAAATAACTCAGAGTTTCCGTCGAGCGATACGGTCGTGGGGAGTGTGCGCACCTCTAGCCACCGGCGCGGATTTCCAGACCACACCTCATAAGGAGACTGTCACAACGGACCTTCCCTGGAAGGATGGGAAGCACAGACCGGAGGTCTTCATGCAAGAGGCCCGTGGCTACCAGAGAAGACGTTGCACATCGTGTTGGAGTTGCGGGCAGTGTTTTGGTCACTCAAGTCCTCCCTTCCGTCCCTCAAGGGCAAGATGGTATGGGTTTTCATGGATAACACCACCACAATGTTCTACATCAGGAAGCATGGGGTAACCAGATCCCCAGTGCTCCCAAAGAGGCTCAGGACCTTTTGGCACTGGGCTGTAGCCAAGGGGAGGACCCTCATCCTGTTTCATCTGGCAGGAGTTAAGAACACTGTCGCCGACCCTCTCAGCAGGGAGCTGCGCTCTTGCCACGAGTGGGAACTTCGGCAGGGCCAAGTGGATCACCTGTTCCGCAGATGGGGTAATCACCAGATAGATCTGTTTGCGATGGCGACTAACACCAAGTGCCGGAGGTTCACCTGCAGGTTTCCACAGCCATGGAGCATGGGCGGTGCATTCTTGTTCCCCTGGGACGGCCTGTTTCTGTATGCATTCCCTTCGTTGCCGTTTCTGCTTTGACTAGTCAATCAACTCGACTGTCCTGGTGCAGGATGATCCTCATCGCACTGGCGTGGCCGAGGCAGATATGGTACCCAGACTTTCTTGACATGTCAGCGTCCCCTCCAGTCAAGGTTCCGGTGGTCACAGATCTTCTTGCCAGGGAAGCAGGCGAGAATCTGCACCATGACCCAGGATCTCTGAACCTGAAGGCCTGGTTCCTGCAGCACTAGAATTTGGGGGCTACGATCTCCCAGCGGATTGTAAGGAGGTGCTTGCCAAGGCCAGAGCTTAGTCTAATTTCAAATGCTACGGGCACAAGTGGAAGAGGTTCGCTCCCGTACTCGTAAGATCAACCCTCTACGAGTCACTGCTCTCCTGGACGATCATCCTTATGTTCGCATCGATTCGTCAAGGACTTGGTCAAAGGACTATTTTGCTCGTTCCCGCCGGTGAAGGGTCCGGTCCCGGCATGGAAGCTCAATGTGGTACTGGCTAGGCGCATGGGCCTCCGTTGGAGCCTATGCATTTGGCGCCAATGAAATATTTGTCGTGGAAAACAGCTTTTCTTGTGGCCATCACCTCCACGCGACAAGTTGGAGAGATCCAGGCCCTCTCTTGAAAACCACCTTATTTGACATTCCATGAGACGAGGGTGGTGCTACAGATGCATCGTCCTTCATGCCCAAGGTGCTGTCCGAATTTCATCTAAACACGCCTTTGGCGTTACCTGTGTTGTTCCTGATGTCTTTGTCCCCGGGTGAGAGGGCACTCGCTGGATGTGGCTGGAGCACTGAAGTTCTATGTGGTCCGCACAAAGAGTTTCCGGAAGAAGTCGCAACTTTTTGTGAACTTTGGCCCTGTGAACCATGGGAAGGCCCTCTGCGAGGCTTCCTTTTCCAGGTGGCTGTCCGGCTGCATCACCCATTGTCACCGGTTGGCAAACTGACTGTTGCCTGCCCGTCCGAGAGTCCACTCGACAAGAGCGATCGCTGCAACTGCGGCGTTCCTGTCTGGTGTATCCCTGCTCGACATCTGCAGGGCTGCTATGTGGAGGTCAACGCACACCTTCATGAAGTTCTACTGCATAGACCGGGATTCCAGAGAGGAGTCAGTTTGCCAAGCAGAGCTGCACAACCTGTTAGCTTGAAAGTGAGCCTGTTGAGGAGTTAAGAGATGCTTAATGTTTAGCCTTACCACCTCCCGTGTTTGTGCATGTGTGTACTGCTACGTATTTATTCATGAGCATTTGAATCCATGCCAGACGCCATGCTGGAGAAGGAACAAGTTACTTTACTTTAACTGTTCTCCAGCATGGGTCTGGCATGGATTCACATGTGAACCCTCCCGCCTACCCCTCTGCTGCTCTTCTCTTGGTCCTACTGCCACTTTATGTGCTACCAAATCTGAAGATGGCTGCCAGAGGAGGGGCTTAGGTAGAGGGCAGTCATTGGCTGGGGGCGGTATGACCCAGACACCAGTGATTGGTTGTTAGGAGAAAGACAGTTCAGAACTGAAACGGATTTTTTTCTTTACCGAGGATTCCCAGCCTGACGGGGAATATTCATGAGCATGTTAATCCATGCCAGACCCGGGCTGGAGAACAACAGTTAAAGGTAAGTAACTTGTTCCTTACAGCCTTAAGTTTTACTCACCTAGTATAACTGTGTTATCACAGAAGTACTTTACCTGAAATGTGTTCCACTGTTCACAAAAAGTATATTGTCCAGTTGACTGATGATTATTTTTACAAAGTTGCTGTACAACTGGTTGGGTCTACTGCCCTTGTTTACTGAATGTAATTGTTAAAGTAACAATTGGTTTTACTCCCCAAGAATAGTTGTGACCTAAACTGAATGTGTATTGAAAGGTTTCGACTTCCCTAGAACTACTGTTAGGTATTCCTAATAATGTTTATACTTTGGTCTGTGTACCTTCCAGTATAGTGTCGTCTTTTTATAATTGTGATTTCATATAATGTGCTAGTACTTATTTAGCCCTAGATTTATCTGGGCCTACCTGTATTTAAATAAATCATTTATTTTTACATACCTAGTGTTTGTTTCTTTGGACCATCTGTACTGATTCTACAGCCATCTCTACCTCTTAAAATCAGCCAGGCTGCTCTGTCTACGCTACCATGTACTCGGGTGCTACACCCTTATTCTAAGAGGGGAGTCTTGTACTGCCTCGATTGAATGGTTTTGATGAAGTTGGTAGCACTTCAGAAAAACTGTCGTAACATTCTATCTGATGTTTGTTAATCTGCTTAGAATCACATGCTGTGCATAGTCCGACATCCAGTGGTCACTGCAGGGTATTGCATCTTGTTTTTTCGAAAGTCGAAAAGGGGACGTCGACATAGGCGTGTCTGTAACCTTATCCCTATAGTGACGTGTAGTGTACCCAAAATTCCTCACGCGTCGAGATCCCTCAGATTGTGTTTTTCCACCCAGAATACTGGTCGCCTTAAGCGGAGCTCGTAAGAGACATTGCCATTGACTCGACCCTTGGTCGATGTTAATTATTAACTCGTATCACCTCCAGCCCTCTTTCAACAGCCTTTCCACTTCCCCGCCGAGACAAGATCTTCGGCGGTGGTTTTCGACAGACGGTGATCCCATCGGTGCTGCCAAACACGTGGCCCGGCCTCGCCGGCCTGCACATTAGGGAGACTGGCGATCGGGGTGGACATTTGTTTCTTCTAAAATGCCTTTCTTTTTCTCCCCCATTTCCTTCCGGGTCGTTATCACTGGTTACGTCCTCCGCTATGGAGAGGACTCCTTTTAGATTTTGCCCACTTTGTAAGGGAAAATTTCTGTGGAAGGACAAGCATAAGCAGTGCAACCGCTGCTTACCCCTCAACCACGACGAGGCCGGTTCTGCGGCCTGTAAGCTTCAACCAAAAACTCTGAAGGAACGCAGGGTCAAGAGGTGGGCAGCCTACGGAATGTCGAAGGCTGATTCCTCACCCGCTGCTGCCGAGTGTGAAGAGGGGGATAGTGATAACTCTGCCTCCGTAACAGAGGTTGTTGACCTCTCAACAGAGCGCTCTCGCTCCGTCACGTCTGTCTCCGGTCCCGAAAGGCACGGCGCCAGCCTTGCTTATGGGGGATGTACACTCCGGCGACGCTGACGCACAGTCACTAAGCACACAACCCACGGCCATTCGTCGAGTAAATCGAAGAAGGCCTCGGTGCCAACGGAGACGCAGACTCGGCCGGCTGCCTCCACTGACCGTAAGGGTCGGCAGCATAAACCACAGACGCGCCTAGTGACTGGGTCATCTAGTACTAAGGGCACTACCGCTAAAACATCATCTGTCGAGACGCCTCGGAAGAAGGTGGCCGTCGACGGCAAGGTTCCGGCTCTGCCGAAAACTACACACGACCAGCCCCCAACGGAGAGGATGGTCGGGGAAAGAATTGCAAGGATAGTCTCCCAGGACGCTCAAACGACTGGTGAAGGACTCACCGAAGCCCGCTCAAAAGGTCAGGGACACACCGAAACCTAGTGAAGGTACACCGGAACCTCCCCCTAGGTCTAAAACACCTAGACTTACTTCCCCCATCGTCGGACCCACGCAAAGGGTTCTCAGAGGGCGACGGGGTATCTCCTCCACTTTATGGGAGAGATCTCTACGCCTAGAGGCGGAGGAGCAAGCCTTTCTGCCACTAGACCGTTCTGGGTCATCCCAGTGGACTAGGGAGAGATTTGAATCCTGCATGAACAGGCTGGATAGGTTTGTGTTCACTTCTGAACACACTACACCTAAAAGGGTAGGGGACTTTGAAGAAGACCCCCAACATGTGCGAACCACAGCCTTGGCAGTCCCCAGGGGCGTCAACGGACCCTGATGCTCTGGATCTGGCCTCTCCACAGACTACTCCTGTCAGACCCTTCACCTATGGACGATCAACCCACATTTAATGCCATGCTACGCAAGGCGGCAGCACACTTTCAAATCGATACGGGGGAGGCTACCCTAGAAGTCGATTTTGTGGAAAGAATAGAAAAGCCACCTTCTAGCCAAGCCATACCTCTCCTCCCCTCCATCAAGAGATGCCTCGTTCCCTCTTTATCTACACCTGCTTTATAGGTGTAAACCCACGGATCGAGAAGCTTTTTAGCCCCTCACCCTCAGATCCCTTATATCAGGGGTCATTCCATACCAGATTCTCTGGTGGTGACCACCACAAGAAAAAGGGCGGGGTTTCTGCTGTCCACCAGTGAGGCACCGCCCGATAGAGGGGGAAAAAGCTCTATGCTCTAGGGAAAAGGATTACATCCTCGGCAGCTTTCGCCATGCGTATTGCCAACAATACCACTCTGTTGGCTAGTTATGCTGATGCCCAATGGGGCCTGTTGCACAAAGTTCTACAAGAAGTCCCTGAGCCCCTTCGTACCCGCTTATTGGCCACTGTCTCAGAAGGCACTCAAGTGAACCAAAGCATAATCAAGAATACTTTAGATGCTGTGGAAACGGCTGGACATTCCTTACTCCAGGGCGTACTGCTTAAGTGACATGCTTGGCTCAGAAACTCAGGTTTCAAGCCAGAAACACAGGCGTCCCTTATCAACAAACCCATTGAGGATTCCAACTTGTTTGGTAAGGCGGTTGATGACGCACTGGAAACGGCTAAGAAGGAGCACGAAACATTAAAGACCCTGGACCAAATCACAAGACCCCCCCTAATAGGCGCGGTTATGGCAATAGGCGCTTTTTTCGTGGCCAACAACAAACGCAACAGCAATACACCTCAGCCAGCTCCCTCAGGGAACCAGTGGCTATAACACGCAGTATACTCCTAGAGGCTCTCCGGCTACCACCACCAAATGACCCGAAGATTCGGGTCCGCTCCCATACATCTCTGGTCGTGGGCCGGTTAACATCATTTCTGCAAGCATGGGAGGGAATTACCACAGACCATTGGGTACTGTCAACAATAGCCCACGGTTACTGTATCGAATTTAGCAGGTCCCAGACATTCACACCTCCAAAGGGTAGACGTCTCACACCTTCTCATCCTTTTTCAGGAAGTGGAATCGCTGCTGCAAAAAGGAGACGTAGAGGTCATGCCTCTATCACAGGTAAAGGAGGGTATTTATTCAGTGTACTTCCTTGTACCCCAAAAAGGATCTAACCATGCGCCCTGTATTAGATCTGCGCCCAGCGAACAAATTTGTAAAACCTCAGTTTCGGATGGTGACTCTGCAGGAAGTCATACCCCTGCTCACACAGGAGGATTACATGGCAACACTAGACATGAAAGATGCATAGTTTCATATTTCAATGTAGCCAGCGTACAGGAAATACCTCAGGTTCATGATGGAATGTAAACACCATCAGTTCAAAGTGCTACCCTTCGGCATAGCCTCAGCGCCAAGGGTATTAACGAAGGTATTGGCAGTGGCACACCTGCGCAGATTGTCCATTCCAGTCTATCCTTACCTCGATGACTGGCTCATAACAGGGGATTCTTAACATGCTTCTCAAATAACCAAGACTATAGACCTCTTGTTCCACCTGGGCTTCTCCCTCAATGAGAAGTCCAGTCTAAACCCCAGCCAAGTCAAGCAATTCCTAGGGGCTCGAATTCGAACAAAGGACAGCCTCGTCTTCCCCTCCAACGAGAGGGCCCAAAACATGCTGTTTCAGATCCCTCAATATGTAGCTGGTCGAGAGGTGACGGTACGCAAAGCCATGCGATTGCTAGGAATGATGGTGTCATGTATTTATTTAGGCCCTAACGCACGCCTGCGCATGTGCCCAATGCAGGAGTGGCTCAACAGCCAATGTTGTCAGGCCAGCGGACAATGGAACGAACTAGTGGTCTTGCAAGCCTTGGTTCTCTCGCTGCGATGGTGGTCGAGGGAAAACCTTGTGTTGGAGAAATCCTTCCCCACCCACGTAGTAGACGCCACTCTGACCACAGACTTATCCCTCACAGGATGGGGGGCTCAGCTATCCCATAAGACTGCACACAGAGTTTGGACTCAGTGTGGTGTCCAAACACATAAACCTGCTGGAATTATTGGCAGTCTTCAAAGCACTGAAGGCTTTCCAGAGACACCTACAAGGAAAGACGGTGCTGATCCTCAGACAGCACCACAGCCATGTACTACCTGAACAAGCAAGGGGGCACTCGCGCTCCAGGTGTCACGACCTTCGACCAAAACCCCCCCTCTGGCAAACCCATTGGCCAGGTGGAGTCAGGACTCGGGCCTCTAGAGCCTGGCATCCTCTTCAAAAGCCCTTATGGGGCCAGGCCTGGCGCTGATGGCGCCAGGCTCATACACCATGAAAAACAATATGCTTGGGAACTATATTGTATTGTCAGCCAACATGGAGGCATCCACATAGCTTGGTTCCTTAGAACCAAGCTATGCGGTCTAGTGTTTTGGGTGTGGTAGCCTAGAGACTACTTTACCTGGACTATTTTGTTGGGGCTATTTAAACCACACCCGAGCAAGACAACACGCTTTGCGTTACTTTGCAGCTTGCAACGCGACGCTCACCGTGTCCAGCTATTACCTCGGAGAAGCAGAACCTGCAAGGAGACAAAAGGAACATCATTAGCAGCAGCATCTTACCTGCAGTCTTCATCTTTAAACGCTTGCAGCTACTGAGAACAGCTTCCTCGAATCTGCACACCTCCCAGACAGAACGACCTGAAAGAGGAAGATGGAGGCAACATTAAAGAAAGCAGTAGACATTTACAAATTAGGAACTGCTCAAAAGGCTTACCTGGCTAGTCGCCTCTTGGCTGGCACCACTCCGGACATTCCACTCACACTGAAGAACACCGCGACCTACAAGGAAAGAAAACACAGGTTAGCAAAAGCAAGACTTTGCAGCGCTGCGCATAGCGCTTACTTACCGCATCATAGCGCTCTTAATGCGCCATAATTTACCAGCGGGGCTCAACCAAGCCAGTTCTCTGCGCTGAAGCTCTGCATACCTAAGGGAGAAAAGACATTTGAAACAAAGGCATGCAGGATAGCAACAAATTAAAGAACAGCAATAAGACCTACCTGAACAATATCAAATGGCCGGCGTCAGTGAAGTAACTGGACCGCACTCTCCCATGAAAGACAACGCGCCCCTGCAAAGAAGGCAGGACGGAGAGCACGCTATTTCTACCACAAGGTGAGGAGAGGGCGCCAGAGGGACTGAAATACAGGGGTGGAGGGAGGATACTTACCCCAGTCGGTCAGTCGTGAACACAGTCCTGTATTTTCAGGCAGAACCTTCCCCGCAGACCACATCAGGGCAAAGCGGAGAAGCATACCAGCGAGTAACCCGGCTGGGTGGCGTCCCTGTGGATACCAGGTGAGCGTAACACCAGGACTGTCAAAGCTGTTTCCAGAAAATCTGGAAGTGGGCTCTCAAACACATGTTCCTGTTATCTCAATATGTACCAGGGGAATTCAATCTTCTGGCAGACGGACTCAGCAGAGACTTCCCTCTACCCGCAGAGTATGAATGGTGATTACACAAAGACATGGTCTCCAACGTTTTCGCAGAATGGGGCTTCCCAGAGATCGACCTGTTTGCAACTCTGGAGAACACCCAATACCAAGATTGCGCCTCCAGGTACCCCCAGAACCGCTCCAAGGGGAACGGCTTCTGGATAACATGGTCAGGGAAATTTGTCTATGCTTCCCCCCCCCCCCCCCCCCCCTACTCCCCATCTCAACAAGATAGTGCACAAGATGCACCAGGAACCAGTTACCATGATACTGGTGGCCCCCATGTGGGCCCACCAACCCTGGTTCGCTCATCTGATGGAGATGTCACTGTCTCCTCCAGTGAAACTAGCCTGCCCGTACAACATGTCACAGGACAGGGGCCGAACACTGCATCCATGCCCACAGACCCTGAACAGCCTGGCTCCTGAGGTCATAGAATTTGGACATTTGCAGCTCTTCAGAGATGCATGGACATTCTCAGGGAGGCTAGGAAACCAAACACTCGTTACTGCTATTCTAGTAAGTGGAAACGGTTCATCTGGTGTAACTCCGAGCATCAACCTCGTTGACTGCTCTCCCACACATTGTTTTATACCTGACTCACTTGCTGGACTCGGGTTTAGTCTTTAGTTCTATTAAAATTCCCCTAGCTGCACTCTCCGCCTACACTACGTCTCAACATAAGGTGTCATGGTGGAAGGTTCCAGTTATTAAAGCCTTCATAGGAGTGAAAAGAATTCACTCTCCTATAGCTAACCCAGCTCCTGGATGGGACCTGAACATTGTGTTAACTAGACTAATAGGCTCCCCCTTCGACCCTATGCATAAAGCTACCCTTAAGGATCTCGCTCTTAAGACTGCTTCCTTGATAGCCATCACCTCCATTAGGAGAGTGAGTGAACTACAAGCGCTCTCCATCTTCCCTTTGTAACAGTTCACAAAGATAAGGTGGTTCTACGTGCACACCCTAGGTTTGCACCGAAATTCATTTTTCATGTCAACCAGTCTATAGAACTACCAACGTTCTTTCAAACTTGGGGGAGAAGAGCCTACACACACTCGTTGTGCGCAGGCGGTCATGTGTCATATGGAAAGAACCCATCCACTAAGAAAGACTAATCAGTTCTTTGTCTGTGGCTGCAGGAAGAGAAGGGGATGCAGTCTCCAAATCCATTATCTCTCGGTGGATTGTCCAGTGCATCACTCTGTTACACTATTGCTAAGAGAGAACTGCACTTCAAGCCTAGAGCAGGCTCTACTCGAGGCACTGGGGCATCCATAGCATTCATTGCTAATGTTACCCTAGAGTCCATTTGCAAATCGGCAACCTGGAGTTCTGTACACACCTTAATGAAACACTATTGTCTAGATGCTCACTCTAGATCTGATTCCCAGGTGGGACAAGCAATACTATGACACCTTTTTTATACTGTTCCTTCTCTCAACCCACCTCCAACTCCGGGTACTGCTCGCTAGTCTACAGCATGTGATTCTAAGCAGATTAACAAACATCAGTAGACCTGCATTACTTACCGTAAAAGCATTTCTGATGGTTGTATCTGCTTAGATTCACATGCGCCCAGCCTTCCTCCCCGCTCGGATGGAAGGAACATAGACGTTGTATTACTTTCTCTCTTTTTGTACTCACTCATGTTAGTCTTAAGGCTCCCTCATGGCAGAAAAAATAGAGGGACCTCGACGCATGAGGGATTTTGGGTACACTACACGTCACTATAGGGGTAGTGTTACAGACACGCCTATGTCGACGTCCCCTTTTCAACTTTCAAAAAACAAGGTACAATACTGTCGGACTATGCACAGCATGTGAATGTAAGCAGATGCAACCATCAGAAATGCTTTTACGCTAAGTAATGCATGTCTCAATCCTTACTTCACTTCGGTGCCTCTCCTACCCTGGCGCATGTCGGCTGCAGGAGGATTCACGAGATGTGCCTCATGCGACCGCTCGTTCCTGGCCTCGGACCCCCATGCACTCTGTCTTGATTGTTTGGGGCCTGACCACTGTTGGAGCTCGGCCTGCAGCGTTCTCGGGAACAGGGGGGGGGGTGAAGTATCAGTTGTCGCGGTCGAGCGAGATCTTCCACAATTCTTCTCTTCCCCACCTTAAGGAGTTAATCTCCAGGACCCTGATGTCAAGACAATGTAGACCCTCTGTTCAGCACGGCTCCACAGCCCAGCAAATCCTTCCCCAAAGTTTCTCGGATTCAGATTCTGGCAGTACTGAGGCCTTGTAGTCTACCAGCTCTAAAAATGAGGGGCCCATGGGCCCTACCAGGCTGTACTTGAAGGGGCAATCAAGTGTGTCCTCTTCTACCCCAGGTGGTATGGGATTGATGAGTGCCACCTCCAAGAGTCTGTCCTTGGCTTAATCCAGTACAGCTACCTGCACAGGTGCTGAGGGCTTCCAGCCTACTGGAGCTCGCTCTGGGTGGGGGGTTGTGAGTCAGGGCTTTACGACTACTGGCTGTCCGACTGAGGGCTGAACGCCTACCAGAGTGGTCTCTGAGTTTGTTGCCTCTGCTTCGGGTGCAAGACCCAAGTTGTATCCTTTGTTGTCCGAACCCTCTCTTTGCTCAGGGCCGTCACGCACTCCAACCCAGGGCGTGTCGCAAGGCTTCAAAATTTCGTAGCTACACGTAGCAGTCCCTACCAGGCACATGGCCATCTTGGATCCAGCTCCGGGCCTGCCAGTGCTTTCTCCCATCGAATGGGCTTTGCAGAATGATCCCAGGCCCCTTCCCTCTTTCTCTTTGGAAGTGACAGGTGATACTACGGGGCACTTTTTTGGTCCCCTCAGGGATGCATACTGAAGGAAGGGTGTTGGGGAGAATTCTCAGAAATGTGCTAATTCCCTTCTACCTTAGAGGCCCCCAGTTCTTTTGCTGGACTTTAGGACTTTTTATCCAGGAGAGTGAGACCTTTTTCCTACTTGTTGCTTTTTCTTTTCTTTTTGGTCCCTTTGTTTTTCTTTGGCAGGGTTCACTGGTGAAGCCCACCTCTGGCTCCACCACTTCTGGGTGGGCAGGAAGCGAGGGAGGTGCCCGAAACTCCCTGTCCTTAGTCTCCTTGGTTACAGGAATGCACCCAAAGGTGATTGGCTGGCAGGCTGTCCTTATAGGACAGCCACCCTGTTGTGAATGACGGCTAGGTTGCGAATGAATGGGAGAGACTTGGATAAAAGGCGAGGTTTTTTGCAGGGAAGGCAGGTTTGCCATGTGAAGCCCTGCTGCAGTGCCAAAGCACCAAATTCACCTCGACTAGAGAAGCCCTGCAAAGGACGATTTCTCCTTCAGTTGGTGGGACCAATCGACCCCAAGACTCTCACTCGACTGGAAATCCTCTGCTGGCTGTACTTCCATTGCTGCTGCAGGAACAGATTGCCAAGGGACAGGAACACCAGAATCGAGTGCATTGTTTAAGCTGGACCTGAGCTCCAGGAAGACCCTCTGGACTCCCTCGAAGCAGGACTTACCAAGCCTGAGCCACCTAAACATTGTCCTGGACCCCAGAAGCAAGTAAAGTCCATAAGGTGTCCAAGAACCATGGTTGTGCTTTGAGCTACTCGCAAATAGCACCAAGTGCCGCTGATCTGGAGTGTTCCATTGCTGCCATTGACCTTCAAACAGTAGTGCAGGAGTCCCCAGACGTCCTTGTCCCCACAACTGAGGCCCAGGAACGGGATCTGCAAGACAACAGGAACAGAAGCCCGCTAGACCTTTTATTTAGGCTCGAGGTACTGTGTAACTAGGGCTACTTACCTCTTGTTGTGTGTAGCTTGCTTGCTCTCGCTGGAGACTTGCATTTGCTGCCTTTTGCAGAGTAGCTTGCATCTTTGCTCTTCACAAGCCTCCCAACTTGTGACTCGACAGTGATTCTTTTACGCCAAAAACTCTTTAACATTGTGCAACTGTTAAATTAATAAAATATTTTATCAAGAAACCTTGAGTAGAAGTGTTATTTGAATACTTGTCACTGAATCTCTATATTGCAACCCTTCTGTTCACATTGACCCCTCTTGAGATAACTCTGACTATTCAGTCACTCTACCAACTTGTGTAGTACAGGCCTATTCCAAAGGTTGGGTTACCTATTGCCAAGAGGAAAAGGCTGGTGTAGTTTCCCACAGGGTTATTACATGCAATCTTTCCCAACAGCAGGCCAGCCACCTGACATGAGGGCCAACTAAGATCCATAGGGATAATCTATACTGTATACCACTCTGATCACCCAACCAGAAAGGGGTATTAGGTTTTTCGGGGAAGGGCCCATGTTGTGACGTTACTTCACAACAAAATGTTTGACACAGGTTTGGGCTCCATGACTCTGCAGATTTTTGAATGTCCTGTATGATCCCTGTCAGTTTTTGTAATAAAGGACAGTCTAACTTGCCCTGGGTTCCTCAGTTCGTTCTGGGGGAAGGGTTGTTGGGCCCTGAGAGCTGAACAGGTAAGCTTGTAGTAATCGCTAGAACTCACCAGATGGTTGGTAGCAGAGGGATGGTTTACTATTCCCGTTCGGCATAAGCCGCCTCTTCCGCCGCAGCATCTGGAGGGCTGTGGGGCGCCTCGCGGAAATAGCCTTGATTCGGCGTGCACCCCGTACAAAGGCCGTCAGGAGCCAGCTTGGAAATATCCTGCCCGCGGTCCTGGAGGAGTCCATTAGACCAGAAGGGTAGCCTAGCAGCTTTGGGGGAGCCGGTAGCCAAACCGAGTCAGTGGATCATAGTGTAAGTATTGACTCAGTCTAAAGGGAGTGGGAAAGTAACAGTGGGTGCGGGGTGGTAACAAGTTTTGAGTATCTTTGGAGTATTGAGTATTGTCCAGTAGTGTAGGGTATTGTGATGCATATTGGGGAAAGGAGCGGAGGTACTTGTCATTTCTGTGGTTAGGTCGCATTCGGTCTTGAGGGAAAAGGTTCTGGTGAATAACCTAGACTATTAACTCAAGGGCACGGATGACAGAAGTTATGTGAATATTGTATTCTCTGTGAATTGGGCGTTTTAGTTAGGGTCTTGGATGATTGTATCCCTGTGTAAAGGTGTAGCAAAGGGAGCTGGCCTAGATTGCTGAAGGTGCTGGTCTGGTTAAGTCTCGAGGAGGCGTTTTATTTGCAAAGTGACGCTGTAGGTACAGATCGAACTCCAAAAACATTGGTATCCCCCTGTTAGGCAGCTGTGGGTTCATGTTAGGGTTGCGTAAATGTTTGTGTAATGGGACATTAGCATTGTGAGCATTGTAAGTGATCTCTACCACTCTTGTTTAGTGACGTCACCCATCAGTTCTGTGCATAGGACTCTGAGAGCATGAAGAGTTCTAGAAGTTGGTATTGGGAAACATAAAATTGACAGAGTAAGCTTTCGGTGGCGATGCATGGAAGGCACATGCGCAAGATTTGTAGATGTGCCTGAGAGTTGCAGAAGGCTGGTGCGTGGAGCACGCCTGACAGGTTGTTTTGGGGCCAGAGAAACTCGAGAAATAGTTGAAAACTGGTATTTGTGACAATCATAAATCTGAGTTTAAAGTATTCATTGTGCTTTTGTAATAAATGAGTGTTGTAAGCCTCGACTTGAGGTCAAGTATAAAAACAATGTAAGTGTGGGGTGGATATGCCCCTACAGCACCTACGTAAGGCCCTTCTGCGATACATGGACAAGATTTGTAATTCTGCAGCATTGGATCTTTCATGGATTCACATGCTTGGAATATTCCCCGTCGTCAGGCTGGGAACCCTCGGTACCTTTGAAAAACTGTTGACACTTCTGTGTCCTATCTACGTCGTTTTGGGCCGCTTACGCATACCCCAATAGGACGTAGCGGTATATAAGCACCGCCCCCGCGGCTCCCATCAGATTTCAACCCTCTTCCAAAGTAGTGGGATCACTCGCGTCATCTACTTTTTGCTAGGTTGTTTCTTCGTTTTCCTAATGTCTGGAAAAGCTCTTTTTCGTCCATGTGCTACATGCGGATTAAAGGTGTATGAAGGAGATGGCCAAATGGACTGTATGTATTGTCTCCATCCTCACCATTCGGCAGACAATTGTGACATCTGTAAAAGCTTCTCCCAGAAGACCCTCAAAGACCGGAATAGGCGGTTGGTAGCTTGGTTGAAAGACGGAGTGGGTGTGTACCCTCCTTTGGAGTTAGACTCCACGCATAGCTTGGCCTCGACAACTAAATCTCTAGGGGCCCCCACCGTTCAGTATCAGCTGAACCTCTGGCGAGGAAAGTGCGTTCGATGGAGAAAAGCTCATCGGAAAAACATTCCGCGAGAGAATCTTCGTTGAAAACGAAAACCTATTCTTCCTCCTCGTCAAAGAAGAGAAAAGACCTGTCCAGATCCTCCTCAGGTGACCATCATGGATCATCCTCGAGTTGAGATTCTTCAAAACACAAATCAGGTTAAAAAAGGTGGGAACACCTCGGGGCTCTGTACATCCACCAGCGTCGTCGACTGGAGTGCGATCGTCGACGCCCTCACTGCCAGTGACGCAGATCGCCTCTTCAGGTGTTCCGCCGCAGGTGACGACAGCAGTGACGATGGAGAAATTGACCTCGTTGACGGAGACTCCACAGGAGGGCTGGCGACCAGAGGTGTACGACCCGTTTTAACAAACATTGCAACAGGAGGCAGCCCTGTCCATATCCTCCGTGGATGACGAACGTGAGCAGGTGGCTGGGCCCGCTGAACTTGGGTTGCAAGGGGTTGGCTCTCTACTCTTTCGAGCCGGGTGAATATCCCGGTTACAACTCTGTTGCTTAATCCTCAAACGGTTTTATCCCTGGAAGTTCTGTCTACATTACAAAACTTGTTGAAGAAATTAGATGAAGTTACCTCAGGTTTCTGCTCAAGCGAGACCAGTCGACGACGGGCCAGGTCCTTCCCATCGACCGACTCCTATGGCGCTGGTCCGTGAAGGCCTTCCATGTGCGCGCCTGGAAGAACTGCTGGAATCCGAGTCAGAGAGTCCATATCAGATATATCATTATCCCACTCTAGAGACCTGACCTGGGAGTCGGAAGTGAAGATGGTAGCTCCAAGAAGCCCAGCCCAACCGTCACCCCCGGATGACAGTGGTTCTTTCCACGCGATGAGGAGTAAGGTGTGTACCGAATTTGAGCTGGCCCAGGAGGAAGAGAAAAGACTTTTTTGTTCGATCATATGGGAAAGAGGACAAAATCGGTATTTTCAGTCCCCATCTTAGATCATGTATGGCAAGAGGGACTACAAACCATGTGCCATCTGTTCTCGGAGCCGGCAATAAAAGGTACTGGAAAAGAAATGTAAGGCTCCCGAGTCTACTCCGAAATGTTTGTCCTCTCAACCGGCTCCAGAGTCGGTGGTATCGGCGGCTGCGGCAAGGAAGGCAAGGTCTCGGCACAAATACACAACTCCTCTGGAGAACGAGGCCAGGAGACAAGATGCCTTTGGCAAAAAGGTGTTGTCGGTGGATGCAACAAAGGTGAAGGCGGCCGATTCTCTGGCTATTATGGCAAGGTATGACAGATGTGGCATCATTTCGCACACATACTTTAACATCTGCCAGACAAACACAGAAAGGCTGTGATGTTACTTGTCCGAGAGGGGGAGCAGGCCTCCAATCACTCTATAAATATGGCTGTAGACCTGGCAGAAGCAGGCTTTAAGCATTTTAACAACAGAGTGGTTCTGAGGAGACGGGCATGGTTCAAATGCACCAACTTTCGACCTGAAGTGTTGGATATGCCTTTTGAAGGAGACCTTCATTTTGGGGAGAAGGTGGATGAGACCTTGAACGGCATGAAAAAAGATTGACACAGCACGTTCTCTGGGAGCTCTCCAGAGTGGCAGAAGTTTTCGTGTGTTTCGCCCCTTTAGAGGAGCATCAGGAAATTCCCAGTTCTCGTCATCAAAGGACCGTACTTTCAATAGACTGTCGTATTCCTCTCAGGGCTACAGGGGAGCTTCAGACTGCAAGAAGACGTTGAGACTATCAAGCCTCAAGGAAGAGGGGAGGTTACTCATTGTCGAAGGACATTCAATCAAAAGACCAGCAATGACGAGTTTCAGAACATCCTGGGAAGCAGGGTGTCTCACTGTGTCGACGAGTGGGGAAAGATAACCTCAGACTGAAGTTCGGTCATTCCTTACAATTCAAAAGCAAGCCGTCGCACATTCCAACAGTGTTTTTCGGCTCAACCCCACCTGAACATTTTAAAGCAGGAGGTAGTACTGATGCTACAAAAAGGGGCTATAGAATTGGTACCTGTGTCGGAGAGGTGTCAAGGAATGTATTCCCGATACTTAATCATGAAGAAGCCCAATGGAAAATGGCGCCCCATTCTCGACCTTCGAGACCTCAACAAACCATTAAAAAAATCTGAAATTCAAAATGCTCACACTTCAGGAAGTGATTCGGTCAATTCAACAGGGATTTTCTGGCGTTGTTGGATCTCCAGGACGCATATTTTTCATATACCAATGCGTCAACGACACTAAGTTCCTAAGGTTTGTAGTCGGGCGGACCCACTGCCAGTTCAGTGCTCCCCTTCGGACTAAAATCATCTCCCAGGACGGTCACAAAGTGCCTAGCCCCGGTTGCAGCATGGTTAAGAAAACAGGGGCATCATGTTTACCCTTATCTGGAAGATTGGTTAGTGAGGGGGTCGTCCCCTATGACAACGCAAGCAAGTCTAGAGGCCACCATGCAACTTCTGCGACAACTAGATTTTTCTGTAAACTTTGAAAAGTCCTCATTAACTCCCTCAAGAAGCTTAGTGTTTTTGAGTGCAGAGTTCGAATCTGTCAGGATTGGTGAGACCATCTGTGGAGAGGATCCACAGGCTCAATCAGCTGGCAAGACAGTGGAGAGTCAACACCAAAGTATTGGTAAGGAGATATGTCGGTACTGGGAGCCATGGCTTCGTGCATCCCCTTAGTGAACAACTGTCGCTTCTTCATGAGGCCAATTCAAGAATTCCTGGAAGACCGATGGGCCCAGAGGCAAGGACTTTGGTCGGACAAACTGACCGTCAACAACAAGCTCCTACGAGCACTTCGATGGTGGCAAGTCGAAAACCTATCCAGAGGGGTTCCGCTGCAGGATCCGGAGTGTAACGTGACCATAGTAATGGACGCGTTGCTGACTGGATGGGGGGGGGCGCATCTGGGCTCTCTCCAAACGCAGGCCGGTGGTCAGCAGAGGAGTCACTCCTTCATATCAATGTGCCGGAGTTGAGGGCAGTGCGTTGGGCCCTGAAAGCTTTTCTGCTGCGCATAAAAGGGTCACTGGTGAGGATACTGACAGACAACACGACAACAATATTTTACTTGAGGAAACAAGGAGGTACTCGCTCCAGAACTCTTTCCACCGAAGCTCAGGAAGTATGGAAGTGGGCTCTACAACGAAAAATAACTATAGTAGCCCACCATCTTCCGGGAGTAAAGAATGTACAAGCAGATTCCCTCAGCAGGGAAATGGATCAGATACACGAATGGGAACTGAACGAACATCACTTGTTGGAGGTTTTCAGAAGGTAGGGACAGCCGTCTCTGGATCTCTTAGCGACGAGAGAGAACAAGAAGTGCGAACAGTACACCAGCAGATGGCCACAGATCGATTCACTGGGGGAAGCGCTCTCCTTCCCGTGGACGAACAAGTTTCTATACTCTTTAACCCCGTTTCCACTCATATGACAGACCCTGCAATGGATTCACAGATATCGATGTCGAGTGATCTTAGTGGCTCCTTATTGGCCGAGGCAGGCGTGGTTCTCCGACCTGCTACAGCTATCCATAGCGCGGCCAGTGAGGTTTCAGAAGGTTCCGAACCTCCTGATCCGGGACAAGGGAACAGTGTGGCATCACGATCCGGACAGTCTCAACCTGACAGCATGGCTCCTGACTTCTCGGAGTTTGGTACCCTAACTATTTCATCGGATTGCTGTTGAATTCTGCAAGACGCGCGTGCTCCGTCCACGAACACTTCGTATGC
This sequence comes from Ambystoma mexicanum, assembly GCF_040938575.1. Classification (NCBI taxonomy): domain Eukaryota; kingdom Metazoa; phylum Chordata; class Amphibia; order Caudata; family Ambystomatidae; genus Ambystoma; species Ambystoma mexicanum. The sequence continues at coordinate 765,908,395 of NC_090925.1, read as the reverse complement.
ATGCAAGTGGAGGAGATTCTGCATTTGGTGTGAAGATCAGCCAGGGTTAGAGCCCCTGAATATAACTCCGGAACAGCTTCTGCCGTATTTGCTGCATTTAGCGGAGAGTGGCTTATCTTTCGATAAAGGTTCACCTGGCAGCCATTTCAAGATTCACGCGGAGAAGGCATTCGTTACCATTGTTTAGTGATAGGCTGATAAAGCACTTCATGAAAGGTTTATTTCGCACATTTCCACCTATTAAAAAGTTTCCTCCGAACTGGAGTCTTAACCTAGTGTTGACGCAACTAATGAAAGCTCCCTTTGAACCTATGGCTTCTTCATCTAAAATTCTTATCGTGGAAGTTGGCTTTTTTGGTGGCTATCACTTCAGCACGACGACTCTCGGAGATGCAAGCATTAGTCATAGATCCTTCATACTTGAGATTCTTTAAGGACAAAGTGGTGCTGGCGACCAACCCTCATTTCATACCGAAAATTCCTACTGTCTTTCCATAAACATTCGATTGTACTACCTACATTTTTCGCGACTCCATCCGTCGCGGATAAAGCTCCCCATACATTGGACGTGAAAAGAGCTCTAAAGTGTTACCTTCATCGTACTCCGCAATTTAGAAATGCGGACCGTCAACATAAGGAAAGGCGATCTCAAAACAAGGACTAGCTGGATGGGTCTTGTCGACGATTGCCTTTTGTCACTTGAAAGCTGGGAAGCTGCTAGAAAGGCATCCGAGAGCCCATTCCACGAGATCAACTTCATCCTCTGCGGCGTTGTGGGCCGGGATTCCGCTGGGAGACATCTGTCAGGCGGCATCCTGGTCGGTGCCACATAAATTTACCCGCCATTATTGCCTCGAATGGCAGCATGCAGACGATGTACAGATGGGACGAGCAATCCTACGTCATCTGTTTCAGTGAGGTAAGCCCTGTTCAGGGGAATGTCCTTTAATATATATATATATATATATTAATCTTTTCAAGCTAGCGTGAAAAAAAAGTGACTATGTGGTTGGGATGTTATTGGTTTGCATTCAGATCGCCAAAATCAGGAGTACTGCTATACAATCTATTCTAAGCATGCGAATCCATGAAAGATCCAATGCTGGAGAAGGGAATAGTTTCTTACCTGTAACTCCATTGCTCCAGCATTGGTATCTTTCATGGATTCATATGTGCCCGCCGGCCTCCCCTTCATGCAAACTATATGTACCCCATCCTACTTTGGGGGGGGTTAAAATCTGATGGGAGCCGCGGGGGCGGGGCTTATATACCTCTACGTCCTATTGAGGCATGCGTAAGCGGCCCAAAACGATGTAGATAGGACACAGAAGTGTCAATTTTTCCTATGGAAAACGTCTTTATAAAGGTACCGAGGGTTCCCAGCCTGACGGGGAATATTCTAAGCATGTGAATCCATTAAAGATACCAATGCTGGAGAAATGGAGTTACAGGTAAGAAACTATTACCATATAGTACGGAATGGACGAAAAGCACAGAGGGTAAAAATTGACTAAGCCATGGCTACAATTCAGAAGTTTCTCCTGTTAGGTAAGATTGTATGCAGTACCCTTTGGGTGCACTACAACAACCCTGACCACCTGGCAATAGGAACCCAACCTTTGGTACAAGTCTGTACTACAGGTTGGTAGCGTGTTGAACAGCCAGGCTCATCTCATGAGGGTTCAATGTGAGCTGTATGAGTTGCACAGATTCACAGTGACAAGTATTCAAATAAACTCTTACACACAAGGTTTCTTTATTAAGCCATTATTTATTCAAGTCAGTTTCAATAAGCCTTCTTCAGAAGGGAGCAATATAAAGCAACACACAAATATACTTCAAAATACACTTAGTTTTCTAAATCAGCAAATGCCCATTTGGGATGGGCCACAGAGACTTCCTACACCCTCGGGTGACTTCAATAGTTAGGGTGCTGGGGACATTAATATTTCTGATGTTTGTTAATCTGCTTAGAATCACATGCTGTGCATAGGTCCGACATCCAGTGGTCACTGCGGAGTATTGCATTTTGTTTTTCGTAGTCGAAAAGGGGACGTCGACAAGGCGTGTCTGTAACACTATCCCTATAGTGACGTGCGTTGTACCCATAATCCCTCACGCGTCGAGGTCCCTCAGATTGTTTTTTTCCGCCCAGCTTCTGGTCGCCTTACGCGGAGCTCCTAGAGAGACATTGCAAATACTTACTATCGGACCTCGGTCCTTAATTATACTTATTATATTGTTAAAGATCCCTTCCTTCGACGTTAGCTGTGAATCTGTTTCTCCGCCGAGCAAGTTTTCGGCGGAGGGGAAGAGACGGAGGAGATCCTTCGGCGCTACCGAACACGTGGCCTGGCCTTGCCGGCCAACATACAGTAGGGAGAGTGGGGGTCGAACTTTTATCTTCTCTTTGAGAATGTCTTTTTCTCTCCCCTATCTTTCCCTTGGGGTTGTTATCACCAGTTATTATTGCCTCAGCTATGGAGAGGACACCTTTTAAGTTTTGCCCACGCTGTAGGGGCAAATACACTTGGAAGGACAAACACAAGCTCTGTAATCGTTGCTTGCCCCTCGATCATAAGGAGGACAGCTGCGCGGCCTGTAAGCTCTTGAAACCAAGAACTCTTAAAGAACGCAAAGTTAAGAGGTGGGCGGACTACGCTATGTCGAAGTCAGTTTCCTCACCCGCCGCCGCTGTTACAGAAAGTGACGAGGAGGGTGATAACTCGACGTCCGTTACGGAAGTCATTAACCCCCAGAAGGAGCGCTCGTGCTCCTCGACGTCCGTCCCTGGCCCCGACGGGCTCGGCTCACGTCCTGCTCATGGGGATGAACACCCCGACGACAGGGACGCACACAGACCCCATAGGCCTAAGCACACAACCCACGGCTCTTCTTCGTCGAAGACGAAGGATCCATCAGCGCCGAAGGGGACGCAGGGCACTCCGGCGTCTACCTCAGACCGTAAGGGTCTCAAGCCCCACACCCGCAAACGCAGTCGCGACCAGCGATTGGGCTTTCATCAAACACAGGCGCTACCCCAAAATTATCCGACGTAACGCTCCATAGAGCGGCCGTCGAACAACACGTAACGCAGGCAACGTCGACACCAGAGTCCTCTACTGACAACCTCGTTGTCGAGAGCCTGGCGAGAATTGTTTCCGAAGACACACTTAAGCGGACGACGAAACAAACGTCGAATACCGCACAAAAAGCTATAGAAACGCCGAAAAAGCATAAGAGTAGCCAGGAACTGCCCCTTTCATCTAAGGGCACTTCGGAACTACCAGTGGGCTTTTGAGATGGCGACGGAAACCTTTCTTCGACGTTGTGGGAGCGTTCTAAGCGTTTTGAAGGTGAAAACACTGATTTCCCCCCTCTAGACTACTCAGGGGTCCCCCATGAGACCCTTGAAAGACTCCATTCTTGTATGGAGAAAATGGGAAGGTTTTTGGGAAACCAAAACCCACCCACACCCAAAAGACTAAGAGAATGGCCCCAGGATGACCCTAGGGTCAAAATTCCTATGCTGTTTCCCCCTTCTACAGACGTATATGACCTCACTGAAGAGGAGCAATACCTCCAGGAAGATGAGGAGTGTTTGGGTGGAGAGGAAGAACATGAGGAAGAGGGGTTTGAAGAAGATCCTTACACAAGTGCAGGAGCTTTCGAAGAAGATACAGCTACCTCGCAGCCCTGGCAATCCCCATCAGTGCAGCCTTAGCAATCCCCATCAGTACACTCAGACCCTGATGTCTTTCACCCTTCTCCTCCCAAGGATTCACCTATTGGAAACACCTCTCCCATAGATGACCAACTTTCACTTAATGCACTATTGCGCAAGGCAGCAGCGCATTTTGAAATAGACACAGGGGAGACTCTTCCTGACACTTTGTAGAGAAAGTTATTAAAGAAAAAGCCCCTGTTAGTCAGTCTATTCCGCTCCTGGCTTCTATAAAGAGAAGAATAACTCCTTCCCAATCTTGCCTTAGTCAGAGTTGTCAACCCTCGGATAGAAAAGCTCTTCACCCCTTCGCCCTCTGACCCGTTGTACATCAGAGGCCATTCTGTTCCGGACTCCCTCGTAGTTACTAATACAAGGAAAAGAGCAGGGGTACCACTATCCACTAGTGAGGCACCACCTGACAAAGAGGGCAAAAAGCTCTACGCACTTGGGAAGAGAATCACGACGTCCGCCGCCTTTTCAACTAGGATTGCAAATAACAATTCCCTACTAGCTAGCTACGCAGATGCACAGTGGAGCAAGCTGCGCAGCGAAGCAGAGGACGCACCAGAACCCCTGCGTTCACGCCTGTTAGCTACAATCTCAGAAGGAACTCTTGTAAACCAAACCAGGGAATCGTAAAGAACTCCTTAGATGCCGCAGAGACGGCTGCCCGTTCCCTGGTTCAAGGAACACTTCTCAAACGACACGTCTGGCTGCGCAATTCGGGATTTAAGCCGGAAACCCAGGCTTCCCTGATAAATAAGCCCATAGAAGAAACACATCTGTTTGGGAAAGCAGTTGATGAGGCCCTAGAACATGCGAAGAAAGAGTTTGATACCATCAAAACTCTTGACCAAATTTCTAGGCCCCCTAACAGACGCGGCTATGGCAATAGACGCTCCTTTCGTGGCCAACGCCAGCAACAAAACCAACAGCAATTTTACTCTGCTACCAACTGGCCCTCTAACCAGGGTAACAACACCCAGTTCAGTCAAAGAGGCCAACGCTGTGGCAGGGGAAGAGGTCGCGGCTCCAGACCCAAAGGTTCCATGCCCAATACCAACAAATGACCCGAAGATTCGGGTCCCCTCCCATGCATCACCGGTCGGGGGCCGGCTAACATCGTTACTTTCAGCATGGGGGGGGGAATATCGTCAGACCGCTGGGTATTATCCACCATAGCCCACGGATACTGCATCAAATTCAACGGTTCCCCGAAGTACAGACCCCCACGGAACCGACGCATGACACCGGAACACCTCACCATTCTTCTACAAGAAGTAGAAGAGCTACTGAAAAAAGAAGCTATAGAGGCTGTCCCCCTATCTCAGGTAACAGAAGGTATTTATTCAGTGTACTTCCTTATACCCAAAAAGTACTTAACCATGCGCCCTGTATTAGATCTGCGCCCAGCGAACAAGTTTGTCAAACCCCAAAAGTTTCGTATGGTGACCTTGCAGGAAGTAATCCCACTGTTATCACAGGGGGATTACATGACAACACTAGACATGAAAGATGCATACTTTCATATTTTAATGTTGCCAGCGCACAGAAAATACCTCAGGTTCAAGATAGAGAACAAACACTACCAGTTCAGAGTACTACCCTTCGGGATAGCATCTGCACCAAGGGTATTCACGAAAGTACTGGCAGTGGCAGTGGCCCACCTGCGCAGGTTATCCATACCGGTATACCCTTACCTCGACGACTGGCTCATAACAGGGGATTCTTACGAAACATGCTTCTCCAATACCCAAAAGACTGTAGACCTTTTGTTCCAACTGGGCTTCTCCATCAACGAAAAGAAGTCCAGCTTAGGCCCCAGCCAAATCAAACAATTCCTAGGGGCTCTAATTCGAACAAAGGACGGCCTCGTCTTCCCCTCCAACGAGAGGGTCCAAAACATGCTGTTTCAGATCCCCCATTATGTGGCAGGTCGAGAGGTGACGGTACGCAAAGCAATGCGCTTGCTAGGAATGATCGCGTCATGTATTTATTTGGTACCTCACGCGCGCCTGTGCCCAATGCAAGAGTGGCTCAACAGCCAGTGGTGTCAGGCCAGCGGACAATGGGACGATCTAGTGGTGGTCTTGCAGGCCCTGGTTCTCTCGCTACGGTGGTGGACAAAAAAAAACCTGTTATTAGGGAAAACTTTTGCCACACCCGCAGTGGAAGCCACTCTAACCACAGACGCATCCCTTACAGGATGGGGGGCTCACCTATCCCATCAGACTGCTCACGGAGCGTGGACTCCGAGCTTAGCATCCAAGCATATAAACCTGCTGGAACTACTAGCGGTGTTCAAAGCACTGAAAGCCTTTCAGGAACACCTACAAGGAAAGACAGTGATGGTCCTCACAGACAGCACCACAGCCATGTACTACCTCAACAAGCAAGGGGGCACTCACTCTCCAGGACTGTCCAAGCTGTCCCAGAACATCTGGAAGTGGGCTCTCAAACACATGTTCCTACTATCACAACATGTACCAGGGGAACTCAATCTGCTAGCAGACGAACTCAGCAGAGACTTCCCCCTGCCCGTAGAGTACGAATGGCGGTTACAAGAAGACATCGTCTTCGACGTCTTCACACAGTGGGGTTTCCCAGAAATAGACCTGTTCGCAACTCTGGAAAACTCTCAATGCCAAGATTACGCCTCCAGGTACCCCCAGAACCAGTCCAAGGGGAACGGTCTATCGATTCCATGGTCAGGGAAATTTGTTTACGCTTTTCCCCCTGACTCCCTTTCTCAACAAGATAGTGCACAAGATGCACCAGGAACAAGTTACCATGATACTGGTGGCCCCTATGTGGGCCTGACAGCCATGGTTCGCTCACTTGTTGGAGATGTCTCTATCTCCTCCAGTGAAACTGCCCTGCCCGTACAACATGCTGTCACAAGACAGGGGCAGGACACTGAACCTATGCCCTCAGACCATGAACTTAGCAGCCTGGCTCCTGAGGTCATAGAATTTGGACATTTACAACTTCCACAGAGGTGCATTGACATCCTCAGAGAGGCCAGAAAGCCTAACACTTGTCACTGCTATTCTAGCAAATGGAAAAGATTTGTCATCTGGTGTAGAGGGAAGAGTATCAACCCAGTTGACTGCTCTCCCACACAAATTATTCTGTACCTGACCCATTTACTGGACTCGGGTCTAGTATTCAATTCTATTAAAGTACACCTGGCAGCGCTTTCTGCTTACACCACTTCACAACTCAAAGTATCGTGGTGGAAGATCCCAGTAATCAAAGCCTTCATGGAAGGGGTAAAGAGAATACACCCTCCAATAGCAAACCCAGCTCCCGGCTGGGATCTAAATGTGGTACTCACCAGGCTCATGGGGTCACCCTTTGAACCCATGCACAAGGCAACTCTTAAAGATCTCACTCTTAAGACTGCTTTCCTAATAGCTATTACCTCCATTAGGAGAGTAAGTGAACTACAGGCCCTTTCGGTTTTAGACCACTTTGTAACAGTTCACAAGGATAAAGTGGTTCTACGCACACACCCAAGGTTCGCACTGAAATCCATCTCCAAATTCCATGTCAACCAGTCTATAGAACTACCAACGTTCTTTCAAAATCCTTCAAATCTAGGAGAAAAAAGCCTGCATACACTTGATGTGCGCAGAGCTGTCATGTTTTACATGGAAAGAAGTATTCCACTGAGAAAGACTAATCAGTTCTTTGCCTCGGTGGCAGCAGGAAGAGAAGGAGATGAAGTTTCAAAATCCACTATATCTAGATGGATTGTACAATGCATCACTCTCTGTTACACTCTTGCTAAGAGAGAACTACCCTTCAAGCCAAGAGCACATTCCACTCGAGGCACTGGGGCTTCCATAGCGTTCATTGCAAATGTTCCCCTTGAGTCCATCTGCAAAGCGGCAACGTGGAGTTCTGTACAAACCTTTACAAAACACTACTGTCTAGATGCCCACTCTAGATCTGATTCCCAGGTGGGACAAGCGGTATTAAGACATCTTTTCTCTACTGTTCCTTCTCACAACCCACCTCCAACTCCGGGTACTGCTCGCTAGTCTATGCACAGCATGTGATTCTAAGCAGATGAACAAACATCAGAAGACAATGCATTACTTACCGTAAAAGCATTTCTGATGGTTGTATCTGCTTAGATTCACATGCGCCCACCCTTCCTCCCCACTCGGATGGAAGGAACATAGACATCCTTTTCTATATCTCTTTTCTGTACTCACTCACGTCTAGAAGGCTCCCTCAGGGCAGAAAAATACAAACAGAGGGACCTCGACGTGTGAGGGATTATGGGTACAACGCACGTCACTACAGGGATAGTGTTACAGACACGCCTTGTCGACGTCCCCTTTTCGACTACGAAAAACAAAATGCAACACTGCAGTGACCACTGGATGTCGGACCTATGCACAGCATGTGAATCTAAGCAGATACAACCATCAGAAATGCTTTTACGGTAAGTAATGCATTGTCATCACTGTTAGATTTAGAATATTGAAAGGAGTGTCAAAGAAAAGATGTTTCAGAATAAGACTTGGGTTCACACAATTATTCTTGATCAGGTAAGTACTTCCAAGAAGGAAGACAAAACACATAAGCAGAGGAGTGAAGAGTCATTCAGGGAGCCAGGCCAGCCATTGTTAAGTGAGCAAAAGTCAAGGTGAACTGAAGCACTTCTTGCAAGTACGTACAAGTCTTGCACAATGTTTTAGAAATCCTTGTACAAAAAGTAGTATCAATTGTAGGGTCACAAGCTGTTAGGCGTACAAGTAGAAGATGCAAGCAACTCTACACGAGCAACCAAGACAAGTCTCAACTGAGAGCAAACAAGGTGGCATAACAAGAGGCAAGTTCTCTTAGACTGTACAGTACCTTTAGGTTGAAGAAAAGTGCAGCAGATTGCTTCTTTTCCTGTGCAGCTCTGCAGATCCTGGTGTTCCTGGGCTAAAGTTCCAGGGCACAAGAGGGAGGACTTCTGGGGTCTCTTGCACTGCAGTGGGACAGTTGCCGACCACAACCGGCAAACAAGTGACTGTTCGTTGTTTCGGCTCCTCGCATCCACCGCAAATAGCAACACTGCAGTTCCTGGCTGTCGAAATGGGCTTCTGTCAGTACTGCTTCCTGGGAGTCTGGAGGATCTTCCTGGAGCTCTTGGCCAGCTTAAAAGCAACGCACATGATCTGGTGTTCCGCTCCCAGGCTATTCGGTTCCAGCAGTGATTGTAGTGGAAATTGGACCAGCTTCGAGATGATGTCCAGGTGGCTTACTTTGGAGTTGATTGGTCACACCAACTCAAGGGGAGAAGTCGTCCTTGCAGGGCTTCTCTAATCAAGACGAATTTGGAGCTTCAGCACTGCAGCAGGGCTTTACTGGGCAAACCACCGGTCCAGGAGTTGCAGCAGGCGTCTTTCAAATTCTTATTTGGATGCCTTTGTCCAGTGGTCGACTCTGCCTTCTAAGCCAAACAACCTTGCCTTTTATGCAAGTTTCTCCTGTTCATTCCAGCTTAGCTGTCGGTCACCCAGCAGGGTGGCTGTCCTTGCATGACAGCCGGCCAATCGCTTAAGAGTGCATTGTTGTCTCCTAAGACAATGCACAGAGAGTTTCGGGCTGCTCCCTTGCTTCCTGCCCCCCCGCCAGACACCCTGGAGGCAGAGGCGGGCTTCAACCGTGAATCCCACCAAAGATGAAACCTGGCAAAAAAGACTGGCCATTTTGACGAAAATGGCAGCCTCGGGTGCTCTACTGCAGCTGCGAACGCAGCCCGTGGTAAAAGCACAACACAGTAGTTCAAAGTAAACTACTGCCATCAGCCATTCATCGAGGGCAGGGCAACATAAAAATGTTATGAGAAGGTGGACAAAGGGGATACCAAGTAACCCCTCCAGCACCCTATTGTAAGATACTGTGTGCTGGGTCTAGAAAGATACAAATCTAAGTAAAGTCAATTTCGCTTTACTGCTCTTGGGAACAGTTTATCCAAGAGAAGGTATTTAAACCTTGGGGAAATCTGAAAGACTTCCCTGTGCCACTGCACTGAAGGTGCTGTGACACAATGTAAGAGATGATGCCTACGGCGTTTGTCAGACTCCACAACCAAACAGTGTTCAAAATCATATTAAAATACATAAGAGTGGGGAAAAAGGGTCACACTCTCTCCAGGTTAAAAATCCAAGTCCTCAAAATCCAGAAAAGTTGCTTGGGGTCTTTAAGGTAGAGAGGAATTTGCACATTTCTGAGAATTCTCCCTAACCGCTCCAAAGATGTGTTAGGCAGAGTTTGTATGCAGTACCCTTTGGGACCACTACACAACTATGACTACAGGTTTAAGAAAAACCAACCTTTGGTATAATTCTGTACTACAGTTTTTGGTAGCGGAGCTGAGAAGCCAGGCTTACCTCAAGAGGGAATGTGAGCTGTAATGTTACACAGAGGTCTACAATCACAGGTATTCAAATAAACTTAAACTCAAGGTTTCTTGGTTAAACACTTATTAAACATTCAGTGTTAAAACATTCACTAGGAGGCAGTTAAATGGCATAAATCAATACACTTCAATACTATACTCGGTAAGTTTCTGAGGCATTCAAACTACTTTGAAGGAGGAGCAAAAAGGAATAGGTTCAGTTTATAAAATAATTACAATTTCTGAGACAGTGCAGATACTTTGAGTTCACCAGAATTGTCAATTCAATAGGCTAGGCCAAAGTCAATGGGCTAAAGTCTTGGATAGATGAAAACAGTTCTGGTAAGTAAACGGTAAAGTCTCTGTAGCAGTTCTCAGAAGTATTTTGTAAGCAGAAGAATGATATGTTGGATCATAAGCTGATTAGGCCTGCTAGTTGCGAAAGTTTCAAGCACTTTCACTGTGAGAGGCAAATACTTCTCAGTCTCGTTTCACAGTACCTTACAAATGAAGAAAAAGATGCAACTGTAGAATTCTGTTCCTGCCAGTTCCTGCAGATCTCGCTGTTCCCGAGCCTGTCGTGGGGACAAGAGGGAGGGCGTTGGGTGGGGGGGTCTCCTGCACTGGTGAAACAGCTGGAAAATCTTCAATTCCGGTAGCTGTAGTCAAGCACACAAACTGGTTTCCCTCTCCCTGGTTATTCGATTCCTGAGGAAAATACAACCAGCTCCGAGAATGGTATCCAGTTGGCTGTGTCGAGTTGATTGGTCCCACCAACTCAAAGGGAGAAGTTGTTCTTGCAGAGCTTTTCTGTTGAGATGAACTTAGTGATTTGGGCCTGCAACAGGGCTTCCCTGGGCAAACCAATGGTCCAGGGGTTGCAGCAGCCTTCCTCTTCAAGCTCTGTTTCTTTCGTTCCAGTGGTCGACTCTGCCTCCCAAGCCAAGAGACTCGCCTTTTATCCAGTTTCCTCCCATTCATTCCAGCCTAGCTCCCACTCACCCAGCAGGGTGGCTGTCCTTGCCGGACAGTCGGCCCCTCTCGCCAGAGTGCATTTGGGTCTCCTAGGAGACTAAGCACAGGGAGTTTCGGCCACCTCCCTCACTTTCTGCCCACCCAGACACTCTGGCACCAGAGGTGGTCTTCAGTCCTGAAGTCCGCCAAGGGCGATGAAACAAAGGGACCAAACCTAGGTTGGCTCACAGAGAAACTCTAGAAGGACCTTTCCAAAAAGAAATGGCAAAAAAAAGACTGGGACCTGTTTAAACAAAGGGGGCTCAGATGCCATCTTGAAAAACATGTGTCCCACAATTTAACGCTACCGGTGTTCGCTGACGGGAAAAATCATGGTAGTTCGTTGTAAAAACACTGCCACCAGTCATTTGCCTGAAAAGGTTTCCCTGTGCCACTGCACTGATAGTGCTGTTTGACACTCATGAAAAAATGCCTATGGAGTTGTCTAAAACTCCATAATCAAAAGCCAGTTGCTGGGGGGGTGTCTTAAATTGAAGGGAATTAATACATTTTTGATGATTCTCCCGAACACACTGCAACAATCATTACAGACACAGATGCAAGGAAACTATAAGAGGAAGAAGTTGGCTAACGTATGGTGATATTTGAGCTCTGGAAAATGTTCCAGGAGGACGAGGGGGTGGGGGAGTAGCACGGCCTCAATGGATGCTGATCCAGCAGAAGACCTCGGGGGCTGTGTCCTCGGCCCCCGCTCCCGCACCACCACCTTAGAATGAGAAAGAAGGGGCTGCAGCAGAGTTGCCGGGATTATACCATAAAATGGAGCTAAAGACAGCCGAGGGATACACAAATCCAATATTTCATACTTTACCATATACCATGGAAGGAGGTGCAGAAAGAGGTTGGACAGATAAACGGTGGGATGGGAGCATGCGCTGAGGCCCAGACTAACACTGAGTGGGTTAGAGGGCATAGCATCGAATGAATGGGTAGGAGGTCAGATACTTCTGAATTTGGATGGGAAGACAACGGGAGAATCAGCAGGGGTGGCTAAAAATATAGAGGGTTATAAGGGGAGCAGCAAAGAGCAAGACTGGGCCGAGATAATGAAGTAGAAAGAAAGAAGGAAGGAGGCACGTGAGCGCGAAGACCAGCAAAGGGCAGAGGAGAGAAACAAACGGGAGCAGCAAGAGATGAGGAAAGAGCTGAGTTAGAGAGGTGAAGGGAGGAAGACAAGAAGGAAAAGAAAGTTTTGGTGATAAGGGAATGGAGAAAGTAGGAATTGGAGTGACACATAAACGCGTGCAGTGAGAGCTATAAGGAGACAGTGGGGAGTGGGAGGAGGTAGTCGTACGGAAGATGACCATACAGGACTGCCACTCCATCAGACGGGACAGACGCGAGGTCCTCCGGGAGAAGGGGTAGCGGGGACTTGATTGACATAGGAGGGGAAGCTCAGCAAAGACACGACCTCCAGGAGGCTGAGCTTTGCAGACATCTTCGGCAGTGACATGGACACCGACTTAGACGGGGATGCAGAGGGAACTGAGAACGAGGGAAGAGGGCGACCCAGGCATTGGTTGCTGGGAAAAGCGCAGATTGAAGCGTGACATCAGAAGTTGAAATGACCGAGGGATTTTGGGGCGATAAGGACGATTGATCACAACAGTCCAGTGATGCATTATGTAGTATGGACCACCTGATCCTATACATGCAGAGGCGTAGAGGAGCCGGCAGAGGCATGTACTGACATTAAAGACGCCGAGAGGCCGTGTAGGCAGATCAAGCTGACACGAAGGGCGAATGGGAGTTCACAGTTGCCCTTACTTGAAAAGAGGGCAGGAGGGGGCAACCTCAATACATACCATGGAAGCACATAGACAATGAAAACTTGAAGTGCCGGCTACCCTCTTTAAACTCTGATTTGGGCAAATGGATATATGATATGGAAATATGCCAGAATACAGCTGTGGGGGACGTAAAGCGGCTACTAGTGGCTATCCTCTGGGAAGCCGCTGATGACTTATGGAGGAAGGCGGGGTACCCAGGAGTAACCACCCAGGACATGCCATGCGATGGTGCGCCACTTGCTAACTGCTGAGCGTCCATATGACAAGCTCTACGGACACAGTACCCAGACACATTTGACATTAGTGCAATTATGGCTTGCAAAATGGGGGAAGACTAAGACCCCTTACACTACATTCAGACGATTCAAGAGCTTTGGCATCTTGAAACGCTAGAACTGTGGGACAAAACTGTGGCATTATTCTACCACATTATGCCAAGCATCTAAATATGCCATGGAAGGGTCAGTATTGACTTGCACGGAGAGGACAAGGGGCACCACAGACGCAGTACGCAGCGGGAGGTGAATTCATGCGGTGTGGGGATGTGCAGCCTGGGTTTTGAGGCGGGGGTGTTATGAGGATATGGGCAACAAATGCAACAGTGCCCAGATGTCTTTTAGGGGTGCGGAGGGGATGCAAAGGCAGGTGAGAGAACTACCCAAATGCTGGGTGTGTGGACCACTAGGGCATATCTCAAGGCTGTGCAGAAGCAGGGTAGGGGTGCAACAGAATGCGGGGATGCAATACCAGCTAGCGTACCAGGGGGAACAGAATGAGTATTACACTCAGTACCAGACACCTCAACAAGGACAGACACACACCAGCCCATGACAGACACCACAAATGGCAGCCCCTATGCAGCAGTATTTGCAGGCACCACAGATGCCGGGTAATGCGCATACACGGCACAACAAATACCACAGGTGCAGAATGGTGCACAACCAAGCGACTGGACAGTGGCACGCACAGACTCCATGACTCTCCTCCATCCCCCCTGTCCACCCATATGGCATGTCAAGCGATGCCATGAATGCTCAAGGATTCTCTGGGGCGACAGAAGTGGTTCCTTTTACAGACTATATTGCTCTTTCTGTAAGGGAGTACGATCTGTCTTTGCCCCCACTCTATGGGGATACACATCAGCAGACTTCACATGACCATTTTTAATTCACGAACAAGGGCATGGGGTGGACGAGGAGCTGTTGCAATATGGGACATTAATCATAATGGCCTGGCTCCCAGGGATTAAGGGGAAAATGTGGTGCCTTCCAAACAAGTACTTATTCAGGCCAGAGATAACATTAAAGGGGTGGAGGGAAGGACTCAATCGGAAGCGGCTGTATTCTCAGTGCGGCTTGCTTCTGTTGTACGGTGTACATGGAGCATACTTTCATCTAGCTTTCTTTCGAGTTGGGTAAACGAGTCTACAGAGGATGGACGCAAGTTGCTGTGGGTGCCCGGCCAGGCCCGGTGTGTTTGGTATTTCAGCCTTTTCAGTACCTGGTGGAGAGGGGGGAGCTGACTCTGTATTGCTCCTAAAGATCCTGTGCAATACGCGCGGTCTGGCGCGTATATTACTTGTTGGAGCCAAGGTAAAAACCAAAGTAAACTACGGCAAGTTAGACGCAACTTAGACACAGGTATTAGTTCTGTCATGGTTCCGGGGGTTGCTGTACCAGTTGCGAGCCAGCTACGAGTGTTTTAAAATCGTGCCTTTTTATATAGCAGGTGCCTGCTGTAAGAGGATGCACTTGGTGTCCTTGAGTGCGACGCTATTAAAGTCTCTGCCATTTGTGCCAGAGGCCTGGTACTTCATTGGTACTCTATTGCCCTTTTAACTGCCTTTTAACTGTCAAGACCTACCGCCCACTGGTCTTGCTCTACTCCTGCAGCATTTGCGGTACTCCTCTAGTGGAAGCTGCAGAGTATTAGTTTTTTGAAACACAAAAATGGGCGTCGACACAGGGCGTGCCAGTAATACTATCCCTAGATCTATGCGCGTCTTTTCCACATCGGCCTCCGCTGACCCCATCCCCATCACATGTGGGATCCCTCAGGGTTCATGCGTCTCCCCCACACTGGACGACGTGTTCACGAAGCCCCTGTTTGATGATCTTGATGGTCTGGGTATCACCTACACTAATTACGCCGATGATATCCAGATCCTCATCCCGTTGACGGGAGATTACAACAAGGATTTGGCCCTGGTGAACAAGGTGTACCTCATCCAGGCATGGATGGCTTCCCACAGTCTATGCCTGAATGATGGCAAGACTGAACTTATCCTTGGATCCACCCCTAATCTAAACAAAACGGACCATAACTACACCAGCTTCATTATAGACCGCAATCGCATCAAGGTAGCCAAGGAAGTGAAAACCCCTAGGTATCTACCTGGACTCCGCCCTCTCCATCCATAAACAGGTTAGCTCCATGGCCTCCACCACAGCCTACACATGTCTGCTTTTAAGAGCAGCCAAACCCTTCCTATCCGCTCAGAATTGCATGACCTTAGCCAGAGCCCCTGTACTATCGAAAATAGATTATTGTAATGCCCTTAATGTAGGAGCCAACAAACAGGTTACCAACAAAATCCAGACCCTACAAAATAATGTTCTCAGAGCAGCGCTTAGCATCCCCAAGAGAGAACACATCTCTAACATCAGGAGAACCCATAATAGGCTCACAACCACCGATAAAATCTTGCCCAAAGTAACCTCCTTAACACACAAATGCCCCAATAATGCAGCCCCCTGCTACCTAGCCGACAGAATAATAAGATACACCCCTAATAGGCCCACTAGAACTAGCAACGCTATTCTGCTCACAGTTCCCAGGTTCAAATGAACCAAAATGGGCGGCAACAGCTTCCAGGTGAAAGCAGCCCAACATTGGAACTCCTTACCACCCTCCTTAAGGACACCGCAAACCTACCCACACTTTAGATGTAATTCCATTCAGTGGCTAAAGAACAATGACCAATAACGGACTTCCCTCTTGTAAATCTTGTAAATATGTATAACCGTAAACTGTATTTCACTGTCACTGTAGCCATCGTAACTTAACTATGTACACTCTGTAAATTAATGTACAGCACTGTAACTAAGCTGAGAATAACCTTGCTTCTCCTGCGCCCTCATACCTTCAGGTCTGGCACGCAATATAAATGAATAAATAAACATTTACTTGCCTTTATTGAAGCCCCCACTGTAGGGGGGGGGGGTCTTATTTGGTACGGCGCAGTGACTGCGGGCCTTTGAGCCGCGCATCTGTACTGTCCTACTGATTTCATCCGGATTTATTTCCCTTGCATTTTGCGGTGATTGTTGGCCTGTGGCCTTTGAACTTCAATTCTATATTGAAGAATAACAGATTCCTCATTAAGGGTACCCTGAGGAGCAGTTTTGGGCCAATAACAGGGAGCTGGATCCTGCTCCTTAACAGTTTTCTAATAATGGGGTTAAGCCATCATCTAATCTTAAACTGGGGGACTTCTGCCTCTGTCTATGCCTGTGCCTAAGCCTTTACCCGAAGCAAGGAATACTTTGATGATCAAAACACCTCCAAACTTCACTACAATCTAATAAACGCCAGATCCATGTCAAAACACTCAACAGAATTCTTTGACCTACTCTACGACAACGGCATTGACATCCTGTTCATCACAGAAACATGGCTTAACAACTACAAAACCACACTCCAAAGCTGCCTTCCGACCGACTTCAAATGCCTACAAATAAATAGAAAAAAACAAAAAAGGAGTCATCGCTATAGCATTCAAAGAGCACCTGAAAATAAAAACTGACGAACCACTCAACATCCTCAACTGCGAAACCATGGTAATACACCTAACAGCGAGCCCAAAAACCAACATCGCATTCATCCTGGTATACAGACCACCAACATACGATGCAACATTCGTCGATAACTTCATAGAAGCTATCACCAATTTAGCTGTCAACCACGAACACCTAATCATCCTGGGGGACTTCAACATCTGGTTTGAAGACAGCCACGCCAACTCCCAAAACTCACTGATTGAACAACTCAGCAACATGAAACTACGACAACTAGTAAAAGGAGCAATGCACTCGGCAGGACACACCCTAGACGCAATTTTCGCCAAAGAAAAACATCACCACGGCACCTCCGATACAAATACTGTGGAGCGACCATCTCATCATCCCATTCGTGATCACTCTGCCTACCCAAGCCTACATCCAACATCCAAAACTCACAACCACGACCAAAAGAAACTGGAAACACATCAAAGAAAGCAAACTATTCGAACAACTGGAATTAACGAAACCCTCAACTACAGAACTGGAGCTAGCGGACCTAGACGGGAAAGCGGAGATACTGCACCAATGGATCGTGGATACAATAGACAAGATCACCCCAGAAAAACCGTTCACCCCGTCAAAAAAAAGAGCAATGGCAAAATGGTTCACCCCACTATTAAACATGAAAAAGGAAAACAAAGAGGGAATTGGAATGGAGGAAAGACTACAACCCAAGGAAAAAAACACTACCAGAAACCAATCCGCGCATACAAGAAGGAAATTCAAAAGGCAAAGAGAAGACACTACGATGACAGAATCAACAATGCCACCAACACACAAAAATAAATGTTTAGCATTAATGAAGAAAGAAACCCACCAGGCTGTGATAACACCCCAACCCCCTCAGAAAAACTATGCAATGACCTGGCAGACCACTTCAAAAAAGAAATCAATGACATCCGACAAACCATACAAAAGCGACCAACCACAACACACAACCCAACGTACCCAACACAGAATCACAGCACAAACTCCAAAGCTTTCCTGAAATATCAGCAGAGGCATTCGCAATGCTGGTAAGACGAAGCAAGAAAGCGGGATCACCCATGGACCCCTGTCCCCAAGACAACTACAAATCAATCCTCACGCAAGGATCGCCAGCAGCACACTACAGAAACCTTCTAAATCTTTCACTATCAACAGGGACTGTACCGAAGATCTTCAAATAAGCATACATCAAGCCACTCAAAACACAAGTGTTGACGTAGATGACCTTTCCAACTACAGGCCGATCTCGAACATACCCTACCCAGCAAAACCTCTAGAAACCTACGTATATAAACTAACCCAAGAACACGAACACCACCTGCTGGACCCAAGCTCAAATCGGTTTCAGACCAGCGAGAGGAACAGAATGAGCCTTACTATCCATCTGGGATGATCTCAAAACTAACGCAGACTCAAACACTACCTCAACCCTTATTCTGCTCAACCTCTCTGCAGCCTTTGACACAGTTAACCACGACACCCTAACCAAAAGATTAGAAGACATAGGCATAACAGACACAGCACTACGCTGGACCAAATCATTCCTAGCAGACAGAACAGAAACCGTATGGATAAAACCTTTCAAATCAACTCCACGAGTTAACGACTGTGGAGTGCCGCAAGGATCCTCACTATCTCCACTATATTTCAACATCTACCCAACTCTGGTTATCAGAATCTTCAAAAAATACATGCTACAATTACGCAGATGACACTCGGATCATCTATAAAATCAAAGACACCGATGCCGACCACTCAACCCTAAACGACTCTCTAAAAGAAGTCTTCAGCTGGATGGATGCCAACAACCTGAAAATCAACCCATGAAAGACAGAAATCATGATCGTATCCAAAGACCAAGAGAGAAACCACCATCCCATGGCCCACGGAAATGGGAAACGCACCAACACCATTGAAGGTAGTAATGGATAACACCCTAACCCTGGAACCACAAATGCAACAGTGAAGAAATGCTTTTTCCTCCTGCTGACGCCAAGGAGAATTCTACCTTTCCTCTCCTTCACGCACAAAACACTCATTATCGTCGCCCTAATCATGTCAAAAATCGACTACGCAAACGGCCTCTACCTCGGAATACCAGAATACCTCCTGAAGAAACTGCAATGGATCCAAAATGCAGCAGCAAGACTAATCCTCAAACTATCCAGAAGAGACCACATCACTCCAGTCCTAAAAGCACTACACTGGCTCCCAATAAAACATTGCATCACCTTCAAAACAATGTGCATAACTCACAGGGCAATCAGCGGACAAAGAGCAGAATTCCTACAAAAGAAAATAAGTCTACAAACCATCGAGACCCCTCCGATCAAGCAATGAAATCCACCTGGAACTAAAACCATACCTTAAGAAAAAACTTGGAGGCACCTCCTTCTACCACTTAGCCGCAAAAACCTGGAACAACATCCCAAAAGAAATGAGAAACGCCAAAGATCACCTAAAATTCAGAAAATCACTACAAACCTGGCTCTTCAACACCGCAGACTAAATCTGAAAACCAAAACCGAAAAGGATGACTAAACCGGAAAGGAGATGGACATCCCCAACCCGAGAGGGTAACTCACACGGCACCTGTACGGATGACACCAGTTAGACTGGAACGCAGGCGGCGCGCACAGAGACTGAGTCAACCTCCCCAGACAATCCCACCAACACTTTGCCCGCCATTAGTTACCGCCAGATACCACAGTGGTATGGAATTGTCAAGATATTGGCAATCAACACACTACATGAGAGGTTGACATGGGCAGGTACACTGGCCACAGGAGTATGAAGGGAGAATAAGGGGAGCCATGAAAGAGCATGTCAGAGGTGGGGGCCAGAGGAGTAAGGAACCTTATATGCAAGTCAGGCCCAGATCTGGACAGAGACGCATCAGGGAAGACCACGCAAGCCAAGTGCCTCAATTCGGGATAGAGAGGCAAACTAACCAACCCTACTAACAATTTCCCCTTCTGCATACACCTCTCAAACTCCAAATCAAACCCATCCAAACCTACAGCACAACAAACCGCACAAACTTCACTTCACTACACTGCAACAACAAAACAAACACTTCTCCAGCATGGATTCACATGCTCATCAATATTCCTAGTCAGGCTGGGAATCCTCGGTAAAGAAAAAAATCAGTTTCATTTTCGTTTCTGAACTGTCTTTCTACTAAAAACCAATCGCTGAGCTCTGGGTCATACTGCTCCCAGCCAATGACTACCCTCTACCTAAGCCCCTCCTCTGGCAGCCATCTTCAGATTTTTACCACACGTTCAAGTGTTGGGAGTCCTCGTGCTATAGCTCTCGAGCTTTTACTGCATTTGCGCTCTTTTTTCAAAGAGATTTCCTCATTTTTCAGTTAAATCGAGCCTCAAGCTCCACTGTTCTACTTCCGATCAACGCGGACCCGTTTCAGAATTTTCCACGCCCCTCAAGGGGGAAGTTTTCATCGAGTTGCACTTCTTGGAGGATTCCAGAACCGAGGCCTACCTTGGACATGGCCCAGGACAAGGGAAGCTTGATGCCCGGATCCATGCTGTTCAGGAACTGCCCTGGATGCGGGTTACAGAATGTTTTCAAGGAGGAAGAGCATTCGAGATGTGTCTACTGCCTTCATGAGGACAAGACGCATGTGGAAAAGGACTGTGCGTTCTGCAAGACCCTATCGGAACGGACCATGAGGGATCGTCGTACCCGCCTCGCCAGCTGGCTGGAGAAGGGCCCAGCAGGTGAGAAGAAAAGGTCCGAGCGGTCTTCTAAGTCCTGTGAGGGCGCCCTGGCGACGAGGGCCCAACAGAAAGCTAAGCACTGCGAGTCCGCGGGCACCAGGAGCGCCGAACAATCGGGCACTTCACCTGCCAGGCAGGGAGCGCCTTCTCCGGCACCATCAACCACGAGCCAACGCTCTGGTTCGGGGAAGAGGAAATCCGAGAACCCGGATAAGCTTCTGGAGAGGCCCCGGTTGATCTCGAAGGGAGCCGAGGGGGAGCAAGGCGGTGACCCTCCCCCCAAGGTGAAGGCCTAGGAAGCACCTAAGGTGGTGAGGGCCCTGATCCAACCGGCAAAGGCCTCTATCGAGGGAGTCACAGCGGCCTGGCGAAGCCGGCGGAGACTACGCCAGTGGAGGTGAACTCGGGGCCCAGAGTTTCCCTGCCACCGTGGAGGGAATCCTCTTTCCAGCCCATCGACAAGACCCCAGTGGAAAAAGGGGGGGGGGGGTGGCCATTGCGGACACGGATTCAGCCTCTGAGGAGGAGCTGGTGGAAGCCGTGAAGGGCCTCAACGAGAGGTTCGAGGAGGTATGATCCCACGGGAGAGATCCTGCTGATGTGATCGAAAGAAAGGGACGAGGACGACGACGAAGGCCCAGTGGAGGAGCAGCCATCCCACCCATCGCAGCCCTTGCCCGAGCCTCAGGACAGCTCGCCGGCCATTTTGTTGGCAATCCAATCCTTATGCACCGAGATAAGGACGAGATTACCACGAACCCCGGCGGAGGATCCAGAACCAGGACTGTCGGGAAGCCCTCCGAACAAGTGGAGAAGAGTCGGCCCAGCCCCGCCCTTTGTGCCCACAAGGCCTGTGGAGCCCTCATTCCCCTCGCCGGACCCCCGAGATGACACGGCGACGGATACAGCGACGGGACGGATGACGACGGTGGTGACAACGGGACGGACCTTCCATCACCACCCCTTCTGGCTTCTCCCGACGAAATTGGCTCTTTCCATGCCATGATCGCCAGGGCATCCGAGCTCTTCCTGCTCTGCCCGGAGGAACAGAAGAAGGAAGGCTTCCTCTACCAACGGCGGTAGGCCCGGAGAAAGACTGTCCTCGCGGTACCGTTACTCAATGATATCTGGGACGAGGGACTTGCCGTCCTGAAGGACCCTTCCACGACGCCCGCCAAGAGGGGCCGGTACGAGAAGTACCGGGTCCCTGATGCCGACCCCTTGTGCCTCCAGGGCCCAGCCTACACTGGATTCAATCGTCTCAGCAGCAGCCAAGAAGCAAGCGGCGGGTGCGGTGGCTTCAACGTCCACTTCCCCACCGGACGGCGAGGGAAAGAAATTGGACGCCATGGGGCGACGGGTCATCTCGTCGGCAGCGACTACAATTAAGGCCGCCAACGCCTTAGCGATTGTGGCCCGTTACGATAGGGAGCTTTGGTACAAGATAGCTCCCCTGCTGGACTTCCTACCAGAGGGCGGAGGCCCTAGAGATTCTGCAGGAAGGGGAGTTGGCGTCGGACCACGCCATACCGGTGGCAACATACATTGCCGACACATATCTCACCAGTTAGGCAACAGTGTTTGCCTTAGATGACGAGGGGATGGCTGAAGGCGACGGACTTCCGTCAGGACGTTCAGACCAGGGTGTTGGACATGCCGTTCGACGGCAACAACCTGTTTGGAAAGGTGGTAGATGAGTCGCTCCAGGCCATCAAGACCGACACTGAGGCGGCCCGAGCCCTGGGAGTCCTACAATGACGGCCCTTTTGGAGCACTGGAGGGAGACAAGGGGCCTCCAAGGGATCCAGCAGTGGCTCCTCTACGTACCGCCAGGCGGCCTGCTTCTCGTCCCAGGAGGCCTACAGAGGTCACGGCAAACAAGGAGGATCTTGCCGCCGTCGTCAAGGAGGCCAAGGCGGCAAGGCCACCTCCAAACAAGACTGAACTGGCCGTAGCGTCGGGCCCACACCGGAGCACCCCGGTGAGAGGCCGGCTGATGAAGTTAGTCAGCGTGTGGGAGTCCATCTCCACCGACCGTTGGGTGCTGGATAGCCTGGCCCGCGGGCACTCACTAGAATTCCTGAAGTGTCCCTGCATTCCTCCGTGGCCAAGAAGGAGAATCGCGTCCCTCAACTGCTGTTGGAGGTAATGGCGATGCTCAAAGGTGCCATCGAGCTCGTCCCCAAGTGGCTCCGGGGCTCTCGAGTATACTCAAGATAATTCCTAGTCGGAAAGAAGACAGGCGGTTGGCGCCCCATCCTGGACCTAAGTCGGCTAAACAAGTTCATCAAGTCACAGAAGTTCAGGATGGTCACCCTCCAGCACGTGCTGGGACAACTGTAGGAGGGCGATTTACTATCGTCGTTGGACCTGGAGGATGCTTACTTCCACATCCCCATTCTAAAAGGACACTGAAAGTTCCTCACGTTTGTAGTCCAGGGTAGTCACTACCAATTCAGAGCTCTGCCGTTCACATTGAAGTCGGCACCCAGGGTGTTTACCAAGTGCCTAGCACCAGTGGCAGCGTGGCTGCGCCTGCAGGGGATCCATGTCTACCCCTACCTGGACGACTGGCTCATCCGTGCAAGGACAAGAGAACTCGCCGTCAAGCACACAGCAAGGACCGTCCGCCTACTCACGGAGCTGGGATTCGCCATCAACTACCCCAAATCCCACCTGGTTCAGTCACAGGTGGCACTGTTTCTGGGAGCGAAGCTCGACACAGTGGAGCGATTGGCGTCTCTGTCGGAGGAGAGGACGAAGGCCATTTTGGGCAAGGTGCAGCGTCTGCTAGCCACCGACCTGGCCAGGGTGAGGTCCATCTAGTCCCTCCTCAGGATGATGTCCTCATGCATCTACCTAGTGCGCCTTTGCAGACTACGGATGCGTCCGCTACAAGAGTTCCTCGACACCCGCTGGATGCAGGCGGCGGGCAGCTTCGAAGACAGGATCCCGCTCAACGAGGTCTTCCGTCGGGCGATTCAGTGGTGGGCCACCCGTGCGCACCTCACGGCAGGCACGGACTTTCAGACCCCGGCGTATCAGGAGACTGTGATGACGGATGCCTCCCAGTAGGGATGTGGTGCTCACACCAGAGATCTCCACGCAAGAGGCCTTTGGCTCCCGGAATAGAAGTCTCTTCACATCAACATCCTGGAGCTCCGGGCCATGTTCTGGGCGCTCAGATCGTTCCTCAAGGGCAAAGTGGTGAGGATTTTCACCAACACCACCACCACAGTGTTCTACATCCGGAAGCAGGGAGGCACCAGATCCCCAGCCCTGTCCAAGGAGTCCCAGGATCTGTGGCACTGGGCCGTCGCCCAAGGGATGTTTCTGGTTCCATTCCACCTGGCAGGAATAAAAAACACAATCGCCGACTCACTCAGCAGGGAGCTACGCTCGTGCCACGAGTGGGAGCTACGCCAGGATCAGGTGGATCGGCTCTTCCGACGTTGGAGTGAACCCCAGATCGACCTGTTCGCGACAGCGACGGAATTCCAAGTGCCAGAGGTTCGCCAGCAGGTTTCCCCAGCCGAGGAGCATGGGTGGTGCTTTCTTCCCCTGGGACGGCCTGTTCCTGTACGCGATGCCGTTGCTGGTCCGTCTCATCAACCAACTCAAGAGGTCCCGGTGCAGGATGATCCTCGTCGCACCGGCGTGGCCGAGACAAATCTGGTTCCTGGACCTTATGGGCTAGTCAACGTCCCCACCAGTCAAGCTGCCGACGGACGCGGATCTTCTCTCCAGAGAAGGAGGCGCCATTCTTCATCGCGACCCAGAGTCGCTGAACTTGCAGGCCTGGCTCCTGCAGCACTAGAGTTTGGAGGGTACGATATCCCGGCAGACTGCAGAGAGGTTCTTGCAAAGGCCAGGGCGTCCTCAACTCTCGTGCTATGGACATAAGTGGAAGAGGTTCTCTGTCTGGTGCTGTGCACAGAAGATTAACCCTCTTAGGATTACGGCACCTCAAGTGCTACCATACCTACTGTCGCTGGCCAAGGCTGGGCTAGCTCACGCTTCCATCAAGATACATCTGGCAGCGATCTCCCGATACACCAGAACTACAGGACGGCCGGTCTGTGGCCTCATCGACTGGTGAAGGAATTTATGAAGGGACTGTTCCGGTCATTCCCGCCGGTCAAGGCTCCAGCCCCGGCATCGGAACTCAACGTGGTGCTGACCAGGCTCATGGGACCGCTATTCGAGCCTTTGCATTCGGCTCTGTTGAAGTTACTGTTGTGGAAGAAAGCGTTCCTTGTGGCCATCACATCCGCACTACACGTGGGAGAGATTCAGGCCCTATCCTGCCAGCCTCCATACTTGATTTTTCACGATACGAGGGTGGTGCTGAGGACGCACCCCTCTTTCATGCCCAAGGTGCTGTCGGACTTCCATCTTAACGAGCCCTTGGTATTGCCAGTTTTCTTTCCGTCGCCTTCGTCGCCGGCCGAGAGGACTTTGCACTCGCTGGAGGTAGCTAGAGCGCTTAAGTTGTACGTGGACCGAACGAAGAGTTTTCGGAAGACATCACAGCTATTTATGAACTTTGGACCTGTGAACCAAGGGAAGGCTCTCTCGAAGGCTTCCATTTACAGATGGCTCTCCGGCTGCATCATGCACTGTCATCGGTTGGCCAACCAACGGTTGCCCGGCTGTCCGAGAGCCCATACGACAAGAACGATCGCTGCTACGACGTTTTTGTCTGGTGTGCCCCTGCTGGACATCTGCAGGGCTGCTACGTAGAGGTCGATGCACACCTTCACGAGATTCTACTGTGTCGACCGGGATACCAGGGAGGAGTCCAGAGTCGGCCAAGCAGTGCTGCACAACCTGTTCGCTTGAATGTGAGCCGGGTGAAGAGGTAAGAGATGCTTAATGTTGAGCCTTGCCACCTCCCGTGGTTGTGCATGTGCGTACTGCTATGGATTCTTTATTCATGAGCATGTGAATCCATGCCGGACCCCATGCTGGAGAAGGAACAATTTACTTACCTGTAACTGTTGTTCTCCACCATGGGTCTGGCATGGATTCACATGTGAACCCTTCCGTCTACACCTCTGCAGCTCTTCTCTTTGCTACCAAATCTGAAGATGGCTGCCAGAGGAGGGGCTTAGCTAGAGGACAGTCATTGGCTGGGGGCAGTATGACCCAGAGACCAGTGATTGGTTGTTAGGAGAAAGACAGTTCACAAGTGAAACTGATGTAGTCTTTACCGAGGATTCCCAGTCTAATGGGGAATATTCATGAGCATGTGAATACATGCCAGACCCATGCTGGAGAACAGTTACAGGTAAGTAACTTGTTCCATCTCCTTTGTCTACTTACTTATGTAACATTGTCACCCTCACTACAATTAATGGTTGGTGGCAGTGGTTTAATTTTCCTACCATTGTGCGTTTTTACCACAGGCTGAATCCTCTATGACAGTTTTGTACCCATGGGTGCCCATTTTGTCAAAATGGCCCGAGCTTCTTTTTTTGCCATTTCGTGCTTCAGGTCTTTCTTGGGTTTTACTGTGCTCCAAACCAGGTTTGGTCCGTTTGTTCATTTTGTCTTTGTCAGGCTTCATTGCTGGAAACCCACCTCTGGATCCAGTGTGTCTGGGAGGGCAGGAAGCGAGAGAGGTGCCCGAAACGCCTTGTGCTTTGTCTCCTTAGTTACCTGAAATCACCCAAAGGTGATTGGCTGGCTGTCCTTGGAGGACAGCCACCCTGCTGTGCGAGTGACAGCTAGGCTGCGAATGAATGGGAGTAACCTGCATAAAAGGCCAGTTCTCTTGGACATGAGGCCGAGTCGACCACTGGACGAAGAATCCGAAGAAAGAAACTGGAAGAGAAGCTTGCTGCACTCTACTGGACCGTTGGTTTGCCCGGTGAAGCCCTGCTGCAGTGCTGAAGCTTCAGATTTCATATCTAGAGAAGCCCGGAACAAACGACTTCTCCCCATGGGTTGGTGGGACCCATCGACCCCAAGACTAACTTGACTGGAATCCCTCTCCCTGCTGGCTGTACTACTTTGCTGCTGCTGGAATTGAGTGCCCGAGGACAAGAACACCATTAATGAGTGCATCATATTTAACCCCTTAAGTGCCAAGGGCGAGGTATCTCCTCCTTGGATTACCTCCCAGTTGCCAAGGACGAGATACCTCGTCCTTGACACTTGAGGGGTTAATGGAACAGAAAACCTTAAAAGGCATTGAATGGCGAAATACCAAAATCGCCAAAAAAAACCTTGGCGGGGGGGAATCCATGGGAGTTTAAAGGTTAAGCCAGACCCAAGCGCCAGGAAGATCCCAAGGACCCTCTCGAAGCAGGATGACCCAAGCCTGAGCCATCTGAACAGTGCTGGAACCCAGAAGCAAAGGGAGCCCATAAGGTGTCCAAGAACTGCCGTGGTGCTATTGACGGTAGCTGAAACTGCAAAGTGCTGCTTATTTGGAAAGAGCCCATTGCTGCCGCTGAACTTCATACCGTAGTGCAGAAGTCCCCAGATGTCCTCCATCTTGTTCCCACGACTGAGGCCCATGAACACAGGATCTGCAGGACTGCAACAGGAACAAAAGTCAGATGGGATCCTCTTCTTCCAACCTAAGGTACTGTCTTGACTGAAGGGATACTTAACTTTTTTGGTCTGTAGCTTGTCTCTCACTGGAGACTTACAGTAGCTGCTTTTTCTGCAGCTTTGCTTTCACAAGCCTTACAGCTTGTGGCCCAACAGTGATACCTTTCTTCAAACTCTCTATATAACCTTGTGCAAGACTTTAGTGCCATCTACAAGAAGTGCCTCAGCTCTCCTAGAATTTGTTCAATTGACTTTGGCTGTCCTGGCTCTCTGTAAACTCTTCTGACCGATTGACTTTGTGTTAACTGTCCCTCATAGGTGGTACATAAGTTACTTGTATTGCTGGGAAAGGGTTAACCTATACTTGGGGGTTGTAAAGTACTTACCTGTTCAGAGAACTTGTTAACCTTTGTTTCCTTCCCTAACCTTTTCCTTTTCCACAACCTCAGTATTGCATTTGTGTCAGAAGTGATATATCAATATCCAGTTTCCTAGCAATTGAAGTCCCCTCTGGGTGTAGGAAGTGTGTGTGTGTGTGTGTGACACATCCCAAAAGGGCATCTACTTCCTTAACTTGAATCTGAGGAAGTGTTTTTGAAGTGTATTTTATATTGTTGCATATTCCCCTTGCCAAAGAAGGCTTATATAAAACTGAGTGTTAAATAATTATTTTAGTTGATAACCTTGAGTATAAGTGTTATGTGAACATCCATGTTGCATCTCTACAGCTCACAATTACCCCTCTTGAGAGAAGTCTGGCTGCTCAGTCACTCTAACAACTTGTGTAGCACATACCTATACCAATAGATGGGCATCTGTTGCCACGAGGACAAGGTTGGTGTAGTCTCCCACAAGGTTACTACATACCATCTTGCCTAACACTTCATGTAGCTGTTTGATATATAGGGAGCATTAGTGAACTACAGGTATTCGAGCCTTTCTTAGCATACATATGTTTTATGCACACACATCTCTCCAAATGTAATCTAAAAATCTCATGCTAACCAGTCAATGGAGCTTCCATAACTCACAAAACAGTGGTGAGAGAGCTCTACACACTGTGTGGAGAGCAGTGATCTATCTTCACAAGGCATTAGAGTTGCAAAAGACCAGCCAATTCCTTGTTTACTACTGGTAGGGAGGATGACCATGTCAACAAGGCCACAATCTCTAGATGGATTGTCAAGTACATAGCACTTTGCTACTTAATTGCAAATAACCTTTCCTTTCAAACCTAGAGCTCATTTTACACACAGCACAGGAGCCACCCTTGGTTTTGTAGCCAATGTGCCACTGAAGATTTGGAAACCGCTAACTTTGATTTCATTGTACACCGTCACACTAGACTACTGTATTGCTACACAGCCAGGATCAGACTCTCAGTTGGAACAGGCAGTACTTAAAACACCCTTTGTCAACATTCCCGAGTTGCCCACCACATGCTTTTCAGGAAATGCTTGCTAATGCATGCAAAGTGTGCATCAGAGCAAATTCATGAGCTCCAGAAGACAAATGTACTTACCAGTAATCTTTTCTGAAGCTTGCACCTGCTTACAATCAAATGTGACCTCCCTGCCAGAGAGCAATGGTACAATACAATAGGTATAAATAATGCAAAAAACTGTGATGCCAACACATCTCACAAATTGCAGGCCTGAAAAGGAAACGGTCTGAGGATGTTAATGGGTGAGTGATTTCAGTAGCAATGCATGCAGCATAGGCATAGTGTGACGGGAAGGCCCTGTCGACGCCCATTTTTTGTACTGGAAAAAGCAAATGTCCTGCACCATACCGCCCTCTAGATGGCTGACTATGATAATCATGTGATTCTAATCGGATGCACACTTAAACTGATGAGTAATTTGAGGCTTGAGAATCTTTTGATATTCATATGCTTTGCATAGGCCATCTAGTGGTTGGCTCAGAGTATTAAATGGCGTTTTTTTTCGAATAAGAAAAAAGGGCGTTAATGGAGGAGTTCCTGTAGGACTATCCATATCCTAAATCCATCAGGCCTAATGATCCTTCATCCGCCAATGTCCTATTTTAAAAAACAAATTGTTTACACCTTTTGTTTGGCCACAAATTCCAGGAGGGGAATACAACCCATCACTGTGTTGGGGACGATTCAGTCAATTGACGCCGGAGAGAGGCATGTTTTAAGGTGTTAAACCACCTCCACAAAGTAGAGCGAGTCGGGGGGCATTCATCACTATTGTTTGGGGCATACGGAATGCCTTGATTGCCCACCCTTTACCTGGGTTATGCTCTGTTCCCAAACCCCCCTTATGAAGAAATCTGGTTTCCATTTTTTCTTGGGTGCTGATCTTCAATCGGAAAAACATGCACTAAGCGTGCAAAAACTGATTTGCAAGGGACCACGCAGAGGATTGGTTCTGGGCATGGCAAACGTGTACCCAAACCCCTTAGGAAGAGCAATCAAGAGCACCAGGTGGCATACCCCATTCGATTAGCATCGGTCCAGGGTGGGATCATCACTCAGACTTGGGCCCCTAGACATCCAGGTTCAGGCACTGGGGTTTTCTGCAAACCTGAGTGCCATTTGTAGTGGCTCCAGCAAGCAAGGCCTTGCAGCTTACTCCATTCTCAGATGACCCAGTATCATTTTGAGCGATGAAGAAAGTCCCCTGGCAACAGGCGCTGGCCACTCCAATAAATCTAGACATGAACAATATCACGCGGGGAGGTGCTCAAAGAGCGCTGAGAAACTGGTATTGGCACCGAAGCACAAGGTGTTGGGCTGAGCACAAGCATCAGCACATTAGGTGCAGGCCCTGCAAAACGCACTCCACACATCCTTCACAAAAACATGAATTCGGAAAGGGGGTCTAAAGAACAGTGCATCCACGCAACACCCTACGCAGACATAAAAAAAATGCATGTACTCCAAGGGAGGACTTTAATCTTCCTCAACAAAGTAAGAAATGTGGCTACTCTAGTCGGGTGGTTTGGGGCCGAGCGTGGGGAGTAGGAAGGAGATTGCATCAATGTCAAAACTCCAATTCAGGCATCCGCCTTGTCGGAGACGACATCTCTATACCGAATCAGTTGGTTTATGAAGCACTTCAAAGAAACCATTAATAAAAGGGCTGGTTTCTGGAGGATCATGTGTGGGTAGCGATTGATCAGGTTGTGCCCGAATACATAGACTCCAGAAAAGAGACCAATTTGAATACATTTTACTAATTGATACGTTGACATTTTTTTGAGACATTACATTTAAAAATTTCAGCTTTAGACATGCATAAACAATGGTATAAACCTAATGTGTTCACAGGACAAGAAAAATTAATTGTAAAGACAATGCAAATTAACATGTAGAGACAAACATTTTAACATAAATTGTTATAAAAATATATAATCAATGGTTACAAAAAATAGGAGGGTCCCATTTCATCTATTGGGAGCCACACGTCATATTTTCAGAACAAAACTGCTAACTGAACAGTATGAACCCTCAATACTCTGTGGGGAAGTCGGCAGTTGTTTCGTACACATGTAGCAGTTGGGAGATGCTGTTCGTGGGGTGGCCTTCTTCAGGACGGGGTACAAATTGATGGATGCTCAATAAATGGTGATTCCTGTGGATCTGTGAAATTATCAGAAATGGTTCTGTCAGTTCAAAGTGGAGTCTGTAGGGTGTATTGTACATGGTTTGTAAGAAGCTTTTACTGCTTTAGTTCTAAATAGAACCCAGTAAGGACTTACCGTACATTTGGGACTAGGCATGGTTGTCGGTCAGCTACCGCTTGTTTGTAGGATGCTCAGGCTGGTTTGGATGTCAAAGCCCACCATATACTTGGCAATATCCCAAAAAGGAAGAATGTCTGGGATCTGATCAATAGGTCTTGCATGTTAAGTGTGGGGCACTTGTGCAGTCCAGAGGTACCCGTCACCCCTTAAGCCAAATCTTAAATGAGTTAAATGTTAAAGGTATTTGTACCGCTCACGAACAGAGTTGGTCCCCAGGCGTTATGGCGGATCTGTAAGTGAGAATGTGGGATGGGTTAGTAGGTGAAGCGGAAGTAGGATAGTGAGAGGAGTAGTGTTCTGTTGGCAGCTTCAACTCTTTATACACTGGGTGCTGAACTTTGGTACGAGTATCGGATCGATGTCGGTCCTCGTGTGCTCTTGGTGCGGCTTATGTGTTGCGGTGTTGTGAAGTGCGTGCGGGTTGTTGTGTGATTTCTGAGTGAGATAAGTCTGCAGAAATGCAGTTTTTTGTTAGTGGGTTATATGAAGTTTAACATGTTAACATTCAGAACCCTGTCCGAGTGTGGTGCTCGCTAATCCTCCCAATCTCATCAGGATAGGCGAAGGGGTTACGCCTGGCAGGGTTTTAGGTTTGTATGAGGCGATCCCTGTGCTGTTCTAACGCGCTCTGTAAGTGTTCGGATTCTGAAGGAGTGAGTATTGTGGGTTGGGTTTTAGTTGGTGCGATGCGCTCTCCGTTCTATTCTAGCCAGCCCTGTAGGTGTTCTAATTCTGATGGATTCATTAATCTGGGTTGGGTGTCTATTCTCCTCCTTGGGTGTTGGAGCAGGTGTTGTGGTCTCCTTTTACAAACTTTCTATCTAGATGTGTCTGCTGTGGGTTTGGATAAGGTACGGCCGGGAGGCAGTGGATGAGTCATTTAAGGGTTTTCGTCTCGGTCTGATTTAAGTGATAAGTCTATAGTGACCTCCTTTTGTGGCTATTTCCCGTAATATCTTATGGTCTGTTGTGGGGTCCGTTCTTTGGGTTCTGTGTATGTCCATTTTGGGAGTGATCGAGGTTGGTGTTTTTATTCATCGTTGTTTAACGGGGTGGGCATTCTTGTGAGCTGCTGTTGTAGTTACGCTTTGAAGAGCCATGATTTGAGGAGTTTCCTGAATGCTAGGTGGTTTGTTGTGTTCCGTATATTCTTAGGTAGGTCATTCCAGGTTTTCGGTGCCTGGTGAGAGAAAGAGGATCCTCCGAGTTTTCTTCTGTTATAGGGTTTTGGTTCCAGGCGAATGTCGGTGCTTGATCTGTGTTCTTGTCGGTTGAT
This sequence comes from Ambystoma mexicanum, assembly GCF_040938575.1. Taxonomy (NCBI): domain Eukaryota; kingdom Metazoa; phylum Chordata; class Amphibia; order Caudata; family Ambystomatidae; genus Ambystoma; species Ambystoma mexicanum. The sequence continues at coordinate 765,876,256 of NC_090925.1, read as the reverse complement.
GTAGGCGTAGTTTATCGCCTAGGAACTCTGCGCCTTGTTTGTGTATTGCTCTGTGCGTGATGCACATGGATTTGAACTTTATTCGCTGTTTTAAAGGTAGTCAGTGTAGTATTTTTAGCGCAGGTGCGATGTTCTCTTCTGGGTAGCTTGAGGAGTCTGGCTGCTACGTTTTGTATGCGTTGTAGATTTTTTAGAAGTTCGGGCATGCCCAGCTATAGGCTATTGGCGTAACCTACTCTGGACATGATCAGAGCGATGATGGTAAGTGTTTTGTTGGCGAACGACAGGAACGGTAGGATCCTCCTGCGAGCAACAAAATGGAAGAAACATTTCCTGAGTAGAGCATTTACTTGTGGCTCTAGAGTGAGGGTGTTATCCATCAGGACCCCTAGGTTTTTACAATTGATGATGGTGCTGGTGTGGTGCTGAAATCTCTTGGCCAGGGGATGTAGCTGATTTCTCCTCCCTTTTTTGAAACAATCATTCTCTGTTTTGCCTGGGTTGATTTTGAGGTTCATCCAGTTGAATAGGTCACTAAGGCAATTCTCTAGTGTGGTGTTTTCTTCTCGGGTGTCTTGTATGTTGAAGATTAGAGTATCGTCAGCGTAGATGTAGCACGTGAGGCTGTGTTTTTTGATGAGTTTGATTAATGGGTACATGTAGATGTTGAATAGAAGCGGGGAGAAAGATGATCCTTGTGGTACTCCGCACGTGGAATCTCTAGGTTTGGACTTGAAAGGTTTCATCCATATGGTTTCGGTTCTGTTTGTTAGGAAGGATTTGATCCATAGTTGGGCGGTGTCTGTTATTCCTAGTCCTTATAATCTCTTTATAAGGATGTTGTGGTTAACCGTGTCGAAAGCTGTGGATAGATCAAGGAGAATCAGGTCGGTTGTGTTGTCAGAGTCTGCGTTTGTTTTTAGGTCATCCCATATTGAGAGGAGAGCAGATTCTGTCCCTCTCATTGGTCTGAAACCAACTTGTCTGGTCTAGTAGGCAGTGCTCTTCTGCAAATTCTTGGATTATTTTGTAGACGTACGTTTCTAGCAGTTTGGTTATGTAAGGTATGTTGGAGACGGTTTTGTAGTTGGATAGGTCCTCCACGTTTCCTGTTGTCTTTGAGTAGCGGCTTGATGTAATCCGATTTGAAGGCCTGTGGTACTTTACCTGTTGAGATTGAGAGGTTGAGGAGATTCCTGTGGTATTCCATGGGGGCTCGTTGTTTGAGAATTGTTTAGTATATTTCCGGGGATCAGGGGTCTTCAGGAGAGCCTGATTTGTTGCTTTGGTTTACCAGTTTGACAAAAGTCTCCACTGATATTTCTAGGAAGCTTTTGTAGCTTGTTTGGATATTCCTTGTGGGTGTCTGTGGGGATTGAGGTGTGCTCGCTTGTTCTGTTTTGTATGGTATGTTGGATGGAAGTTATTGTTTCTGAAGTGGTCTCCTAGGACATCGCATAGTTTCATCAATGGAATTGGCGTGTTGCAAGCCAGTGGGTTTTTTATTTCGTTTAGAGTTCTTTTTAGGCCTTTGGTGCGTTGAAGATTCGGTGTTCATAGCGTTTCCTCTTTGCTTTTTGTATTTCCTTTTTTATATGAGCGGATCTGTTGCAGGAATTTCAATTTGTTTGCAATGGTGTTATTGATCCTCGATTCAGATTCTAGTTTTCGGGTTTTTCTTTTCATGCTGCTGAGTAGAACAATTTTGCTGTGGTTTTCTTGCGTGATGGGGTGAAGGGCTTTTCTTTGGCGATGTCATCTAGGGTTGTTGGAATCCGGGTATGGAGCAGGGCAACTTTTTTGTCTAGGTCCGCTTCTTCCATGATTGTTGCTTGTGGTTTGCTGAGTGCCAGGAGCTCGGTTAGGTTGGAGTTTTGTATGGTTCTCCAATTTCTTTTCATCATGATCGGTCGTTTTTCTTGTTGCTTCTTTGTTGGAGCCGCCGTTGTGATTATGAATGGAATGATGAGGTGGTCGCTCCAGAGTATTTGAATTGGGGTTCCGTGGTGATATCCTTGTTGGCGAAGATTGCATCAAGTGTGTGCCCTGCTGAGTGTGTTGCTCCTTTGACTAATGGTTGTAGGTTCATGGCTGCTAGTTGGGTGGTTAAGGATTTTTGTGTGGTTGTGTTTTCTTTGTCGAACCAGATGTTGAAATCTCAGAGGATGATCAGATGGTTGTACTTGATGGCTAGGATGGTGATTGCTTCCATGAAGTAGTCTATGAAGGTCCCATCGTAGGTTGGCGGTCTGTATATTAGTATGAATTTCAGGTTTGTTTTGGGGTTTACTGATAACGGATGGTTTGACTTGGTTGTGCGTGTTGCGATTACCTAATGTGAGCGCAGTTGCCATGAGGCACTAAAGGGTGCCCTAATCTATCTGGCGTGTAATGTGCTTAAAGAATAATAAGTATACTCAAGCTGAAACATCATAAAAATCGATTGGTCTGTTCGTGCATCAACAGGGGCTCGCGAATTATGGGCTGCTCTCTGAAAAAAGCTGGTCTCTTATGGAGTCAGCCGGGTGCGTGCATTTAGTATGGGGGACACGCAGAGTGGCGCTGGGACCGAGGCTAGAAAACGTAGTAGGACCGGTCTGCATGCATACAAATGTTTCACTGTGTTGCGGCAGACCCCTGGTTGTACCCACATCTCTTCTTACCTGAGCTGGATGTCATGAAACAAGGTCTCACTATGTGCTCGGCCTAAGCTTGTAGGTCCTTGCTTTACTGAGGCGGTGCACGGACCTGTGTATAAATGTTAATGCAGTTGCCTAGGCAACTGCACATGGCTGTGTTGGTGGAAACAATCTGCCATCTTGGGATGGACCAGATCCTGTTATATGGGTGTGAATGGGTTGTGCATTGAGAACGACCCATGTAGGAGGCACAAGGAGGGAAAACCTCCAACCCCTATGATAAATGGGGTAGTCTGTGTCATTGCATACAGAAATGTAGCTTGTATCTGTAAATAACAGTGCATTTTACAGTTCTGGTACATGTTTCAAAAATTTAAAGGTGTTTAGAAAATGCCCCTATATCCCATTTTAAACACCATATGCATATAGACAGTCTATGGCAGTGAACTAATAGTGCCGTTCTCCTGCATGGATTCATATGCTCATGAATATTCCCTGTCATGCTGGGAATGCTCGTTAAACGAGAACAGTTTCACTGTCACTTACTAATTGTATTTCTCCTCTAAACGAATCACTGACCTCTGGGTCATACTGCCCCAGCCAATGACTGCCCTCTCCCCAAGCCCCTCTTCTGGCAACCATCTTTAGATTTTTACTGCACATTTAAGTGTTGGGAGTTTTTGTGTTTTGTTCCGTGAGCTGTTCTACGTTTTCCCACTTTTTTAGATACAAAGGTCTATTTTTGTCAAATGGAGCCGTATGCCCTTTCGCTCCTTTGGTCGACAAGCGGGGATCAGTTTCAGTGAATTTCAACACCCCTCAATTGCAAGAATTGAAGTTTCATCGAAGATTCCAGAAGGCCATCGTGCCTACTCTGCACCATGTTGGAAGAGAAGAGTTCCCTTTTCAAGCTCTGGTCCAGCTGTGGACTGCGGAACGTGTTTGTAGAGGACAAACACCTTCTCAGTGTCTCTATCCAGACCACAGGGAAACGGATTGTGAAATCTGCCTCTGGTTCTCCTAGCAAACCATGAAGGATCGTCACAGTAGGCTGGCGACATGGCTCATCGCCAAGGCATCTGGCCTGTGCGGCAAGCGGGGGTGTGCGGCAAGCGGGGGTATGCCTCGCACAGGACCGAACGGCCCGAGGAGCAGGCTTCGAAGTCCTTTGAGGGCGCTCCATCCATGGAGGCCCAAGACACGGTCTGTTTCTGTCTGGGTCGCCGTGCAAGCGGGTCCTGCGATGGACAGGGCACGCTCATCTTCTCCATCTGCCTCCATCTCCAGCCATCGCTCCAGCTCCTCCTTGACAAGGAAATCAGCTAGCACGGCGGAGCTGCGGGAAAAGCCAGAGAAGGCGTAGGAAAAGGTGACAACCTGCCCCAGAAGGCTTAGGCGGTTCAGGTGAATTAGACTATCGAGTTGGTGGTGGCCACCGTCTTGAAGGCCAATGTTGCTGACACATTCAGGTAGCCCCAGCAATGCCTGTGTCCCTACCCCTAAGCCAGTGGAAAGGACACTATAAAAGAGAATGCCACCCCTAAGCCCGAACCCAAGCCCTCAGGATGAAAAAAAGGGTTGGCGGGGAAGGGGAGGCCTCAACCGTACTCCAGGTCACAGATATTTGTTCCTCGGACGAGGAGGACCAGGTATCTGTACACACGGTCCAGGAGGACGTGGGGGATGATGCCGACGGCAGAAACGCCGAGTGGGTTGGCGACAGTGGAAATTACAGCCCCGACCCCTGAGAGGGATGCATCGCTGGATATTCTTTCCACTCTACACACCCTGGCGTCGGAGATTCAGAAAAGGATGCCGATGACACTGCTAGCCCCGGTGGCCCCATACCAGCATCGAGAGGAAAAAAAAGCAGCACCCTAAGCCATCGCATGAACCTCCCCGATGTTTGTGGGGAGGGGCCTAGCTTTGAGAAATCTGGCCAAGAAGGATGGGCTGGAGAAAATGTACCAGATGCCGGATTCTCTTGCCCACGGACACTCGAGATCCAGCAGAAGTGTCCGTGAATACCTCCAGTGGCCCGACAGGAGCAGCACATCCCTCCGCTCCGGCAGGAAGTATCGGTCATGATAAGAAAAGAGGTGCTAGAGCTTGTTCCAAATCGACTCCAGGCCTCTGGAGTCTACTCCAGATACTACTTGGTAAAGAAGGCATGGGGGATGGAGGCCCATTCTGGACCTGCAGTGTCTCAACAAATCCCAAAAAATCAGGATGGTCACGTTGCAGCACATGCTCGCTCAACTGAAGGAAGGAGACTGCTGGAGGACGCATACTTCCACGTCCCCATTCACAAGAAGCATGGGAGGTTTCCGTGCCAAGTGTAACGCTCACCTGATTCCCGTATAGGCGCCGGTCTTGACTGGGCGTATACCGTATCTTCAAAGGTGATGTGTAACACGGCTGGCTCTTTGGGCTGGACCTCTGTGCACTGTATGTCTGACTCGAAGGGTAAGATGTCTGCAGATAGAAAATATGGGATTAAGGAACTGGGTTATTGAATGTCTCCCTCTTCTTCCCTTTCTCTTCTCCTGTAGAACCCCAAAGGTTAACGCTCTCACCTTAGGTAAGTGAACGCCGTGCTCTCCATCTGCCTCGGGGCAGGGTGCTGTAACCAGTTTCTTCACTGGATAAGGGGAGCAGGCCTCTTGACTTCAGAGGACTGCTGTCGTCGTTTACTGCACGAACGGTAAGTTTCGAGTAATTCTAATGTCTTTAAAGTCTTTAGTAATGATGTTTCTTGTTTTGCAGGGTTCCGGCGATGGCGGAGGACGGGCTGAAGTGAGTTGAAGATGGAGCCCGTGTGATGAATAGAAGCGCCTGGAAGCACGTAAGTAAGCGCTTGTTGCCTGCTTCACGATGCGCTCTAACTGTCTTTTTATTTTGCAGATACAAGTTCGGAGCGGCTGCAGGGTGCCGGAATACCCACTGGGTTAGATGTGGAAAGGAGTAATGGCACGTGAGTATTAAAGTTCCCCAATGTCTTTAAACGCACCTTGTTTTGTCTTTCAGGTGCGGGATGCAGCGCCGAAGGCCTCCAGAGCGTGCGAAGAGTTGGTAAACCTTTGTCTTTCAGATGCCGGAATGCAGCGCGAGGCGTTGGTGACAGCCGATGGACCAGGTAAGTGAAGAGCTGTCACTGAAGACCGTAATGCTAACCTGTTCTTTCTTGTCTTTATAGGTGTTGCTGAAGACTGGATTCAGGATGGTAAGCCTTTTCCTTAGGCCCAGGATCAGATGCAGAAGACACGATGAGCGTTCTGCTGCAGAGGATGCAGAATAACGCAAAGCAAGATTCATCCATCGGGTGTGGTTTAAATAGCCTCCTGTAGTGCTTAGGTGTCTCCTTCCACAGCCACGCCTAGGTAAGAAAAGAGTTCCTGCTTTCCAGAAGAGTTCCAGTGTTCTGAATCTAGGGAGTGGCTCCTGCCCCACCCAACAGGAAAAGTAGTTCCAAACAGAAGAGGATCAGAGGCTCAACTGGCAGGCAAGTAAGCAGCATGGTCTGCTGCAGGTAAGTCCACCCAAGCATTATGAGCCCGGCGCTTCCAGCGCTGGGACTGGGCATATTTATGAGCCTGGTGCCACTGGCGCCAGGACTGGGTCCAAAAGGTCCCAATTGGGACTGGTTGGCACTCGGAACCTGGGTTATGGATCTGCTTCAAAGGGAGTTGGGAAAACCCTGACCTTTTGGAAGCAGAGATCATGACACCAAGCCAAGGGAATTGGCCATCGAACACACTGCTGATGGATCTGGGGTTCTGCGTCAACTATCCAAAGTCCTGCTTGATTCCATTGCTTCCATCGATTCATCAATCGACTCAAAACTCATCCTATGCAGGATGATCCTTATTGCCCTGGCGTGGCCGAGGCAGAGTTGGTACCGGGACCACCTCAGCCCGTCACCTCTGGTCAAGCCGCCTTTGGTCTCAGATCTGCTCACCAGAGGAGGTGCAATCCTGCATCACGACACAGGGTCGCTGAATCTGAGGGCTTGGCTCCTGCAGCCTTAGAGTTCGGAGGGTACGAGTTTCCGCCAGACTGCATGCAGCGAGGTCCTTGCCAGGCCCAGAGTGTCGACTCTAAAGTGCTACGGGCATAAGTGGAAGTGTTTTGCTACGTGGTGCCAGGTGCAGAAGATCAATCCTCTGAGGGTCACAGCCCCGCAGATTCTTCCATACTAGTTTTCCTTGGCCAAGGTGGCGCTGGCACACACTTCTATCAAGGTGCATCTGGCGGCTATCTCCCGCTACCCCCGGTCTCCAGGACGGTTTTATGTTTGGTCCCACCTTCCTGTCCAAGAGTTCCTCAATGGACTCTCTTGATTGTTCACGCCAGTGACAGTGCCTGCCCTGGCATTGGAACTCAACGTGTTAATGACAAGGCTCATGCGGGTGGGGTATTCCTCTTAGAGTCTGCATCAGGCCCCTCTCTAGTACCTCTCATGGAAAACAGCTTTCCTCGTGTCAATCAACTCTGCCAAGAGTGGGTGGTATCCAGGCCCTCTCCTGCAGAAAGCCGTATGACTTTTCACGACTGGAGGGTAGTGCTGCAGACAAACCCCTCCTTCATGTTGAAGGTTCCATCGGAATTCCTTTGTTTCCTGTGTTCTTTCCAAACGTTCGTTGCTGGCTGAAAGGAATTTGCACTCCCTGGATGTGGCTTGTGCTCTGAAGTTCTATGTGGCACGTACAAAGTGTTTACGGAAGATATCAACTAATTGTGAACTTTGGTCCTGTGAATCATGGGAAGGCCTTGTCTAAGGCTTCCTTCTCCAGGTAGCTCTCCGGCTGTATCACTTACTGTCATCGGTTGGCAAACAGACTCCTGCCTCTCTGTCCGAGAGCCCATTCCACCAGAGTGATTGCTGAGATGGCTTTCCTGTCTGCTGTGCCCCTGTTGGACATCTGGGGGGCTGCCATGTGGAGGTCCACGCACACCTTCACAAGATTCTACTGCGTCAATAGGTATTCCAGGGAGGAGTCCAGTGTCGGCCAAACAGTGCTACACAACCTGTTTGCTTGAAGGTGAGCCTGTTCCGGAAGTAAAAGTAATTGCTTCTGTTGAGCCTTGCCACCTCCTGCAGTTGTGTAATGTTGTACTGCTATGTATTATTTATTCATGAGCATGTGAAGCCATGCTAGACCCCATGCTGGAGAAGGAACAAGTTACATAACTGTAACTATTGTTCTCCAGCATAGGTCTGGCATGGATTCACATGCAAACCCTCCCTCCTGCCCCTCTGTGGCTCTTTTTGGTCATACTGCCACTTTACGTGCTACCAAATCTGAAGATGGCTGCCAGAGAAGGGGCGTAGGGAATGGGCAGTCATTGGCTGGGGGCAGTATGATGCAGAGGTCAGTGATTGGTTTAGAGGAGAAATACAGTTTGTAAGTGAACGTTTTTTTTTTTGTACTGAGGATTTCTGGACCGACAGGGAATATACTAGTTAAGTCTCGTCCTCTTTCCTCTATACTGTATGGGCGTCCGTCCCTAGGGACAGGATACCGGACCTTTTTCACCAGAAAAACCTTCCCCTTCAAATTTATAGGCGTGTGACGGTGGAAGCATGTGCTACCCTGACTCCACCCACCGGTGCCTCTCCTTAGTCCCATTTTCCGCATTGACCGGAACAGGCCGTTTTCACCAGCGCTCCTGGTTTTGACCTTGCCATGTAATTCCACGCGCTCTTCCTCGGATTCTTATCTTTTTTGTCTTTATTATCTATATTACCTCCGGCGCCACGCTCCTCCTCCTCCGCGCATGTTGACTTCAGCGGGTTTCAGCAGGTGTCCAGCTTGCGAAGGACTCTTTCCCACGTCTTACCCCCACGCTCTTTGTTTCCTCTGCCTTGCCCCTGACTACGGCTGGGAGGGTTGCACCGCGTGTGACTGATTCCACACGCACTGAAGAACAGGCTAGCCAGGTGGAGAGAACTCTTCCAAACGTCGCCTCCAGAGGACTTGTCCTGCAGAGATCGAGGCCCAAGGGTGGACCGTTATTTTCCATCGCACCCCGTAAGGGCGACTCCTTACTGAGGAACCGCCCAAGCAGGAGGAACCGCTCTGGTTCTGTTACCAGCACACGCACAGAGGCTAACACAGCTACCGGCCTTATGGCCGAGTGGTCTGTGGACCCTACCGTTATCAGTGCTGAGGGATCGCAAGGTTCTTCTACCGGGTGTACACCAGATGGGCTACGCCCTAGTACCGTCTCCATGTTCGAGGGGTCACCTGCACGCAGCACTACCGGCGACAATGCCAAGGGTGATACCTCTTCGAGGCCTAGACCTGAGGTGCAGGATTGGCCTCATGCTCCAACACCAAGAGTCTTGGGCGAGGCCGTGTCCGGAGGGCCATGCACCACGACTCTGGTACGTAGCACACAGCCCGACAAAATGGTTGCCATGACCGACAACATGACCGTTTGTCTGATGCCGCTCCTAGGAACAGAGCAGGTGGGGGAACAAATGTTAAGGTGGGGGTGCTGTCAACCGGGTATGTGGCCTACAGTCTATCCATCAGCACAGGTTCCCCCTGCAACCCAGACTGAGTGTGCTCTGGCCCCAGAATCCCCCAGTAACTCCACCAGTATGCCCTGCCTCCTCTTCCGCCTCAGATGACAGGTTCTTCGAAAGGTGTTTGGGGCTGATGCGAACTGCTCAGATGGGGGCCATCCTAAGGGATGCAGTCAGGGACTTGCTCCCTCTGGTCACTCCACTGGTGCCCATAGTAATTCCTCCCTTGGCTCCGGCAACACAGGCCCCAACGCAGCCTCCGCTGCCGGCTCCTTCGAATCCGCCCCCAGTGCAGCCGATTCCGAGCCAGCGTCCGCAGCAGCCTCCGGCTCCGGTCTCCACACTGCAGTCCTTGTCACCCAACACACCTCCTCCCATGGTGAACCAGCCTGACGCCCAGCTGGATACAAACGAGGAGGACCCTGACGGGCAGTCTTCAGCAAAGGCCTTACATGACACAGGTTTGTCAGAATATCTGGGCCTTCATCATCCCGAGGTAGAGCAGCCTGAGGATGGGGTCCAGGCAGAGGTCCTTTTCCTGAGACCCCAACTAAGACGGGTGTCCCGATGCGCAAGGATGTCACTCTGGCCAAGAACGGTTTGCTCCAGCCACACACTACCCAGCCTGTCAATCAGTGCCTCGATGCAAAGTATAGACAGATGGAGGGGGATACACTCTTGCTCTCAACGCACCCCCAGCCGCTCTCATCGGTGATCGCTGCAGCGTCCCTTTACTCTAAGCCTCAGTTGTCATCTGCCACATTGTCCTCGGTGCTGCTAAGCAAGGAGGAAAAGATCTTGGAGGCTGTTAGGCAGAATTGTCAGAAATGTGCTAATTCCTTCCAACTTGGAGACCCCCAGCAACCTTGCTGGATTTTGAGGACTTGATTTTTTTAACCTGGAGAGAGTATGACGCTTTTTCCCACACTCTCGTATTTTAATGTGATTTTATACAGTGTTTCTTTTGGTTGTGGAGTCTGACAAACACCGTAGGCATAATCTTTTACATTGTGTCACACTGCTCCTTCAGTGCAGTAGCACATGGAAGTCTTTCAGATTTCCCAAAGGCTTAAATACCTTCTCTTGGATAAACTACTGTTTCCAAGAGCAGTAAAGTGAAATTGACTTTACTTACCATTGTAACTTTCTAGACCCAGCACACCCTATCTTACAATAGTGCTGGGGGGGGTTTATCTAGTATCCCCTTTGTCTAGTTTCTCATGTAACATTTTTTGTCGCCCTTTTCGCACTGAATGGCTGGTGGAAGCGTTTGCAGCTACAGTAAAGCACCCACAGGAGCAATCTTTGTCAAAATGGTGCCCAATCTTATTTTATCGCCATTTCTTTGTGGAAACTTCCTTCTTGAGATTTTCTGTGTGCCAAACCAGGTTTGCTCTGTTCATTTCGCCTTTGGCGGGTTTCAGGAGTGAAACCGGCCTCTGGCTCCAGGGTGTCTGGGGTAGGCAGGAAGTGAGGGAGGTGCCAGAAACTCCCTGTGCTTAGTCTCCTAGGAGACCTAAATGCACTCTGTGGTGATTGGCCAGCTGTCTGTCCGGCAAGGACAGCCACCCTGCCAGGTGACTGACAGCTAGGCTGGAATGAATGGGAGAAAACTGAATAAAAGGGGAATCTTTTGGCTTGGAAGGCAGAGTCGACAAGTGGACGAAGGAACAGAGAAAGAGCTTGAAGAGGACGGCTGCTGCAACTCTTGGACCGTTGGTTTGCCCGGCGAAGCCCTGCTGCGGGTCCGAATCGGCAAGTTTGCATCGACAGAGAAACCCTGCAAGGAAGACTTCCCCCTTTCAATTGGTGGGACCCGTTGACTCCCAAGTAAGCCACCTAGACACCCATCTCGGAGCTGGTTGAATTTCCTCAGAGTTACTGCAGGAAACCGTAGAGCCAGGGATAGGGACACCAGATTGTTACTTTTAAACTGGCCTAGACCTTTTGGAAGATACTCTGGACTCCCAAGAATCAGGACTGCCCGAGCCCCCTCAACAGAGTGCAGGACCTCAGGAGTCCCCCGACATCCTCCCTCTTGTCCCCACGACTGAGGCCCAGGAACAGTGAGATCTGCAGAGCTGTACTGGAACAGAAGTCTACAGCTGCATCTTCTTTACTAAGGTACTGTAAAACTAGCCTAAGAGATCTTACCTCTTACTTTGGAAGTGCTTGTAACTTCTGTAACTCACAAGTCTAATCAGCGTGTGGCCCTATGTTTGATTCTTTTTATCAAAGACTCCTAAAAACTTGTGCAGACTTTTCCATTTGTTTACCTGAAGTGCTGCATCCTATACAAAGACTTTTACCCATTGACTTTGGCTTAGCCTATTGAATTGAATGACTCTTCTCTTGCTATCTGAAGTTATTTGCCCTGCTTAAGATTTGTAATTCTTTGTGTTCTAAAAAAAAAAAAACCTATGCCTTTTACAAACTGAGTATTCTGTATGCCAACAGTAAGGTATTCATGTCCCAAGCACCCTTGTTACTGAAGTCACCTGTGGGTGTAGGTTGTCTGTGGCCATCCCAAAATGGCCTTGTTTGATCCAGAAATTCAGTGTATAGTAGTGAAGTATATTTGTGTTACTATTCTATTGCTCCCTTCTGAAGAAGGCTTTATAACTGACTGATAAATACATTAATTTTTTATGCAAGAAACCCTGAGTTTAAGTTTATTTGAATACCATTAACTGAATCTTTGTCACTCCACTACAGCTCACATTACCCCTCTTGAGATAAGCCTGGCTGCTCAGCACGCTACCAAAACTGTGTAGTACACGCCTATACCTGTAGTCAGTTGTTTGTAGTGTTCCCAGAGGGTACTGCATACAAACCTTTCCTAGCAGTAGCTAAAGACTGTCTTCAGAGCTTAAGTGCTTAATGATGGCTTCTTTTGAAGTGGCAGTGGTCTCCTATAAAGAGATTTGACTGTATACTTTTGTTTCTTCTTTTGTATTTCAAGATAGTTGTGCACGTTTCTTCAGCACAGGATATGGTGGTGGGGGCATTGGCCGCGGTCATTTTGCTTTGTAAGAAGTGCTCGCATTAAGGTACCATGAGTCAGATTATCCCATCAATCGTTAGGATTGTGTACTAAGGGCGACCAGTGCATCCTGAATAGTAGCTTGTACTTTTACTATTGGCAAATATGGGTTTTGCAAACTCGCCTTAACCCTCTGAGCTCAGCCAAAATGTAACCCATATTTTACTTGGGTTGAGAATCCAATTACCAAAGTCCCTTATCCCTTTCAATTGCAGAATTTAAGTGAAAATGGAAACTCTCATAGGCCACTACAGGTGTTAAATATAATGTCCCCAAATGTTTGCAGGTGGTTTACTGGAATAACGCAGAAAACTGCTGTGTATGCTAATTTCCATAGTAGCTCTTGCAAAATGAAGCTCTTGCTTATTTAGCTGTACTTGCTGGTTGCAGAAAATCTACAAATCTGTGCATATAGGTTATGTCTGTCAAACTCGGAATAGTGATCTTCCTTTTCACCATAAAACACTTAAATTGCTGCCACTTAAGAAATGTTATCGCATAATCATTTCATTTGAAGTCGAAAGGCAATTTTAACTGTATAGTAATTTGTTTTTTTTAATATTCTAGAAGCCTTCCAAAAAATCAAAAGAAGCCAGCCAAAGGTCTTTATCACCATTGAAAAAAGACAAAAGCACGGCTAAACCTCCAGATCGTCGAGATTCTCCATCTGTGAGAGATCAGAATATTCTTGCTGAACGTGAAGTACAGAAGGCATCTGAGTCCAGCAGAGTTTCTCCAAGTTGTAGCCAATCATCCCAAATGCAAAGGAGCAAGGAAAAAACCTTGACACAGAAAGAGTCCTTGTCCAAAAAACTATCACCTAGTCCAAACAGGTCCCCTTCTGATACAAAGTCTTCAAAGGAACAAAGACCTTCTCTTTTGGGAAGGAACATGTCACCAGACCAGAAAAAGTCTGCTTCTCAGAATGACAATTCCTCCCTTAAGGTTCAGGCTAATTTACAGATTGAAGGTAGAGCACCACCAATTGCCCAATCTCCAACCCTGAAGAAGTCCACTGTCAGGTCCTCTCCTTTGGGCACCTCTCCAAAAAGAACTGTTTCTGGGAGAGCAGCATCCCCCGGAAGTGAGCACACCTCTTCAGAAAGTGAACTTTCATCCAGGGACTGTAGCACTACTTTGTCAGGAAGGAAGACAATTAAGTCAAAGGCTGTCTCGTCCCCAGCAAGAAGCCGGTCACCCTCTGGACCTATGGTGTCCACCACGATTGGTGGAAAATCAAAGGCTTCCCAAGGACTCGAACGATCTCCATCCAGAGACAAAGAAAGAGCAAAAACACCCCCCAAAAGGAAGACTTGTAAAACATCAGCAAAACATGACAGATCAAGCACTTCTCCAAAGCGTGCCCGCTCAAAGACACCAAAAAAAGGCAAATCTAGATCTAGAACACCAAAACGAGGCAGGTCTAAAGCCTCTCCCAAGGGTGCACGGTCCAGGTCGTCACCAAAAAGAGGTCGATCCAAAACACCACAAAGACGCGGTAGGTCCAAGTCAAAAACGCCACAGAGATGGCGAAGGTCCAGGTCTCCACAAAGGTGGGGAAGATCTAGGACACCGCAGAGGTGGGGCAGGTCCAGGTCTCCACAGAGGTGGCGTTGGGGCAGGTCCAGATCTCCACAGAGATGGGGTCGGTCTGGTTCTCGGCAGAGATGGGGCAGGTCCAGATCACGATCTCCTAAGCGCTGGGGTAGGTCTAGGTCTAGGTCTAGGTCTCCGAAACGGTGGGCAAAGTCTAGATCTAGAACCCCACAGAGAAGAGGAAGATCAAAGACTCCTCAGAAAAGGGCACGATCAAGAACCCCACCGAAAAGAGGTAGAAGTCGATCCAAAACCCCCCCAAAACATGCTAGATCTAAGTCTCGCACCCCTAAGAAGCAAGTTGTATCCAAAACTAGATCACCCCACAAACGAGGAAGGTCTAGGTCACGTACACCCCCAAAACGAGCCAGGTCTAGATCTGCGACACCCCCGAAACGTGGTAGATCTAGGACTAGGACTCCAAAAAAGAGAAGATCAAAATCCCTATCTCCACAAAAACGTGAAAATTCTGGCTCCTCTCCAAGGACTTTGAAATCTCAGATTATTGCTCGGAGAAGCAGCTCCATGTCTTCTCCAGAGGTGAGAGCAAAATCAAAGACACCTCCAAGGAGTCACCGGCCAGGATCTTCTCCTAGACAGAAAGGAAAGCCTCAGACTTCTCCAAGGCGACCCCTATCTAGGTCCTCTCCAGTTTTGAAAGGGAAATCAAAAACCCCACCAAGGCGAAATCGATCTGGGTCATCTTCAGCATTAAAGGAGAAGTCTGAAACACCTAATAGAAGTCAAGAGAAATCAAAGTCAAGAACTCCCCCTAGACGAGTGAAAGAAAAATCTAAAACTCCCAGTGGACGAATTAAAGAGAAATCGAAAACCCCCCCAAGGCGAGGAAGGTCTGGTTCTTCGGTAAGACCTAAAGCGAAATCAAAAACCCCTCCCAGGCGACAGAAGTCTGGTGGTTCCCCTGGTGTCGAAGCAAAATCGATAACTCCCCCAAGACGACACAGATCTGGTTCTTCAGGTGTGCTATCAAAATCAAAGACTCCCCCAAGGCGGCGCAGGTCTGGTTCTTCTGCTGGGTTTAAAACCAAATCGAAAACCCCTCCAAGGCAGCACAGATCAGACTCCTCTCCAGGGGTCAAGTCAAAATCAAAAACTCCTCCTAGGCGGCACAGGTCTGATTCGTCTCCAGAACTAATGGACCAACCTGGGCTGCCTCCAAGGAGAGGCTGTTCTGATACTCCTCCAGATACTAAACAGAAATCTAGAGCCTTCACAAGGCACGATAGGTCAAGTTCTTCCCCAGAGGTAATGGCAAAAGCAAAAACACCTCCAAGACGGCACAGGTCTGAGTCTTCAACAGAAAGAAACGCAAAATTAAAAATTTCTCCACGTAGACCTAGATCTTGTTCTTCACCAGAGATAAAGGACAAATTAAGAGTTTCTCAACGGCAAAGTAGGTCTGGTTCTTCTCCGGAGGTACAGGAGAAATCTCGAACCTCACCAAGGCAAAGCAAATCCAGTTCTTCTGTTGAGTTGAAGGAGAAATCCAAGCCGATTGTAAAGCATAGTCGATCTGATTCCTCTCCAGAAATAAAGGAAAAGCTGAAAACATCACCGAGACGGCACAGGTCTGGTTCATCTCCAGCAAAAGAGAACTTGAAGGCCCGTTTAAGGCGTCAGCGGTCTGCATCATCTCCAGAAAGGGCAACAAAATCAAAAACACCATCTAGAAAAAGCACATCACGATCCTCTTCGAGCAGCAGCAGTAGTTCTGCCTCCTCGCCGGAGGTGAAGGGGCCAGTAAGAAAATCTCCAATTCATAGCAGGGTTGGGTCCTCTCCAGAGAAGCAGACATCAAGAACACCTCCAAGGAGTCGAAGATCTGCATTATCTCCTGAAGTTAAAGAAAAATCTAAAACCCCACCAAGGCGAGGAAGGGCCGGTTCCTCCAGTGACCTAGAGAAGGCTAGAACCTCTCCAAGGCGCAGGAGGACTGGCATATCTCCAGAAACAAAACAGAAATTGAGAACTCCACCTAGACGAAGCAGTTCTGAGTCCTCGCCAGACCGAAAGGAGAAATCGAGAACACCCTCAAGTCGCAGGTGGTCTGGTTCCTCTCCAGAACAAAAGGCTAATTCAAGATCTCCATCTAGGCGGAGTAGCTCAGCATCATCAGTTGAACAAAATGAGACAGCAAGAACACCTCCAAGGTGGAGGTCTAATTCATCTCTAGAAGCAAATAAGAAAACTCAAACACCAAGGCAAAGTAGTTCTGATTCTTCTCCTGACCCAAGGGAGAAGTCTAAAACTCCCCCAAGACGAAACCAGCATGCATTCTCACCAACGCTAAAAGAGAAAGTGAGAACTCCCCCACGACATAGCAGTTCTAATTCTTCAGAAGAAAGTAGTTCTGAATCTTCTCCAGAGTTGAAAGTGAAACCCAGAATAATTCTTAGCAGAAGCCGGTCTGGGTCAAGGGAAACTAAATCGACGTCAAGGTCCTCTTCAGTAAAAAAAAATACTGGACCTTCATATTTGTCTACAAAAATGCCCAATTCATCAAAAAGCAGATCTGCTTCTTCTCCAGAGCATAAAGAAAAATCTGGGAACCTTGTGAAGCAAAATAAAACTAGTTTATCTCCAGAGCATAAAGAGAAATTTAGAGACCTACCACAAAGGAGCAGGCATGGTTATTCCCCAGATAAGGGAAAATCTAGATCTCCAAGAATGAGCAGGGCTGGGTCTTCACCAGAGCTCACAGATTCTGCCCTAAAGACCCGCATGCATAACAGATCACCAACAGCAGCTGACAAATTACGAACCTCCCCAAGGCGTTCAGGGCCCCCTCTGCCAGAACAGAAAGTCCTACCTAAATTTGCTTCACAGAGAAGTGGATCTGATGCTGCTCCAGTTACGAAAGAAGGGTTAAAATCACAACCTTTGAGAAGTGGCTCTAGCTCCTTACTTGAGCGAGAGGATACATCTATAATTGCAACAAGTTATGATTTGCCTGGTTCACATCCTATACAGAATGACCGGCATGGCAGGTCTTCATCTTCAACAACCAAGTTAAAAGCACTGCCCCAAGTATACAGTCCAGAGTCTTCTCCAGAGCCTAAAAAGAGGCTTTCACCACCACGGCACAATAGATCTAGTTCATTCTCTGCAACAAAGGAGCCATTGGCAATGTCTCAACTGAAACCAGTTGCAGAAAAAGGAGCTAAAACTCAAACAAACCTAAAAGCTAGGTCCCCAAGAAAAGAAAAAACTAGAACTCCTCCAAAGGAGAGTGGTTCTGGGTCCTCGACAATTGAGAAGGTTAGCAAGATTTTGCCAAAGCAAAGCCAGTGTGAATCCCCTTCAGAACACATCTGTAAATCTAGTAGCCCTATGAGGCGTGACAGAGTGAAGTCCCCCCAGGCTAAACTTGACTCAAAAGCTTCCTCACGCAGCAGTAGTTACGATTCCTCACCAGATCGTGGAAAATCTAAAGCTCTTCGACGAAGCAAGTCTCGGTCACTAATAGTACCGGAAGAAAGATTACCAACACCTCCCAGGCAGCCTGCATCTGATATCTCTCTCCCAAAGGACACGTTTGTGACATCACCACGGCAGAACAAGAAGAGTTCTTCTCCTGTAGTTAAGGAAAAGGCTACAATGCCCATAAAGCGCAGTAGGTCCAAGTCGTCTTCAAGTAAAGTGAGAAGTGCATCCTCTGGCCAGTGCAGTACCACATCCTCGGAAGACAGCGATTCTGAATCCTCTACAGATAGGAGTCCATCCAGGGCCTCTCCTCCACCTAGAAAGTTGAGTGTGGATTTAAAGCACAGCCGTTCAAGATCCTCTGCAAGGAGCCGATCAGGGTCTGTTGAACAGGAGCCAAAGAAAACTGTATCACCATTAAGACATGCATGCTCTTCACCTAGGCCTGACAAGTCTATAGATTCTTCTCGACCAGGTTTTCCAGGGTCATTCAAAACCCAGGAGAAATCCAAAGTACTCAGAAGAAGCCAGTCTCGTTCACCTCGAAGGAAATTAAAGTCCTCTATCCAAGAAAAATCTGTTTCTTCGAGGCCTGAAAAGAATGACTCCAAGAAAGTTACAGACTGGTCTGGATCTCCCAGGAGGCAGAAGTCTGAATCTCCAAGACCAGCCAAATTGAAAACTTCTCCAAGACGAAGGAGATCAGGCTCTTCTCCAAGACGTGGCAGATCTAGATCAACATCAAGACCAGAAACTGTAAAATATTCTCGCCGGAGATCTGGGTCATCCCCCAGGGGTGGCAGGTCTAGGTCCACATCTAGGCAAGATGCATCCAGATTTGGTCAGAGGCAACGACGTAGGTCCATATCCTCTCAAAGAGGTCGCAGATCTAGATCGAATTCAAGGCAAAGGCCCCACCTTTCTCCATGCAGAGGGAGATCTGGGTCTTCCCCTCGAGTAGTTCGGTCACGGTCAGCCTCAAGACGAGATAAATATAGATATTCTCGAAGGAGGTCTGGTTCTTCTTCAAAGGGTCGTCGCTCTAGGTCTACCTCACGACAAGACCAATACCGAAGTTCTCCTAAGAGAGTTGCTACATCATTGCCTGTAAATCGTGGCAGATCCAGATCACCACCTAAGCTTGATGGGGCCAAGTCCTCTAATAAAGGCAGATCAAGGCTTTCTCCAGGCCCTTTAAAATCAAAAACATCACTGAAAAAGCGCTCAAGATCTTCTTCGAGACCAAAACATCGGCGAGCCTCTCCAAAGCGTGACACTTCCAGGACCCCTCCAAAACAAGTTCAGTCTAGGTGGTCTCCAAGGAAGGACCGGGGTGATTCACCTCAAAAAAATAAATCTAAATCCTCTCCACTTCTTGAAAAATATACAAAAAACCCTGGACAAGACAAGCCACTATCGAATCGGCACAGCAAATCTAAAGCCTCTCCTGATAAGAAGGGAATATCAAGCACAAAACAAAGATCTGGAGATAAACTTCTTTCCATTGCGGCAAGGTCTTTGTCCAGAGAGAGCAGTTCACCATCCCCACCAAGGCAGGAGTCACCAAAGCAGAAACCGACTTTAAAAAAGCAAATACGCCCTCCTCTTCGAATGCTTCCATCCCATAGGTCATCGTCTTCAGAAAGGAGTGTATCTCCACCAGGACTGCAGCAAGTTTTTCCAATCCAGGACCAATCTCCTCCAAACTCTGTCCCACAAGCAAAAAATAAATCGCCTATTTTGGCAAGAAAGGAAAGCTCCCCATCTCTAATGGAGAGGGGCCGAAAGCCACACATACAAACTGTAGTCAGTCCCAACAGGTCTGCTTTGAGAAGGAATAATTCCTTGACGGGTTATTCTTCCAGCAGTTCGCGTTCCAGTTCTCCTTCAAGCAGAGTCTCTCCTGTTAAATCACCCCCTCGCTCTCCAGTAACAACGAGGAGCTTCACTGCATCGGAACCGAAGCCCCAGCTGTCTTCCACAACATATGATGCAAAGTCGTATGCAACTTTAACAAAGTCTGCAGAGCAACAGAAAATCCTGACGTCCTCGAAACCTGCAGAGCAATCCAAGCTGCTGCTTTCCTCCACAAAACCAGCAGAGCAACTGAAAACGCTTTCAGCAAAATATGTTGAACAGCCAAAATCCATGCTACCTGCAAAACCTGTGGTACAGCCAAAACCACAGACCTACTCCACAAAACCTGCAGAGCAGTCAAAATCAATAAATTTGAAAAGACCAGAGGAGCAGTTGCATCCCACATCTTCCAACAGACAGGAAACAGAAAGAAAATCTTCTCCATCTGTGTCACATGAAGAACTACCAGCACCCCTGCTGCTTTCTAGAAACGAACAGGCCAAGTCTGTCCTTCCTTTGGCAAGGCACGAAGTAGATCTGAAATCTCATCCATCATTCAGATTGGCAGAGCAACCAAAATTAGTTTCAGCCTTGGCAAAACCTTCAGATCAAATGAAATCAATTCTACCCCCTAGAGCTGAAGAGCAACCAAAATCTATATCTTCGATAAAACTTGAGGAGTATTCAAAAGCCCTGCCAACCTTAAAACCAGAAGAACCATCAAAATCGCTGCCATTAACTAAATCTTCAGAGCAACCAAAGTTTCCGTTGTCTAACTCAAAGCCTGTGGAGCAGCCAAAATTCCAATTTCACCTTCCCGCTGCAAAGTCTGAGCCATCAAAGCCGAAATTTCAATTCCAGTTGTCCTCCACAAAATCAGTTGAGCAATCAAAAACCTTAATGACCTCATCAAAGCCTCTTGAGCAGCTTAAAAATCTGTCTTCGATAAAACCTTCAGAAAAACTGAAATATCCCTTCTCCACAAAATCTGAGCAACCAAAATGTCCTCCCCAGCAATCAAAACCTGCTGAGCCACTGAAACCCCAACCATCTTCAATACAGCATGTTGAACAAATGAAGTCCAAACTACCTGCAATGGAGCCAGGCGAGCATCTTAAACCTATACTTCCTACTATGGAATATGTTGATGAACCAAAGTCATGGCTGTCCTCAAGAATTCCTTCAGAGCCACTGAAGACCAGATTATCAGATCTTGCAGAGCAGCCAAATGCCCCACTAACTACCACAGAACCTATGGAACAACTGAAAGCCCCATACTCCAGGGATCCTGTAGATCACTTAAAGGCCTACATTCCTTCCATGGAGCCTGGTGAGCAACTAAAGGCACACATTTCTGCTGTAGATCCTGCAGAGCAATTGAAAACTCATCGATCATATGCAGAGCAAGTGGGGTCCCGATTATCCTCACCCAAACCAAACGAAGTGAAACAAAGATTGGACTCCATGGAATCTGACCAGCAAACGAAGTATCACGTTTCTTCAATGGAGCCAGTTGGTCAAGTAAAGATTCATCAAGCTTCCCTAGAAAATTGTGAGAACCAAAGGTCCCGACTGACCACATCAGGCCATTCAGATAATTTGACTCCTCAACTCGTCTCTGCTGCTGTCCAGGAACCAATGCCAAGACTTTCAGTAGAACCACCTGAGAAACTTAAACCCAGACTGGCCTCACCAGAGCCTTGTGTGGAGCCAAACATCCGAATGCTTTCAGCAGATCAGCCTGATCTAATGAATTTTCAGCACATCTCTGCAGATCCGTCTGAGCAGCTCAAAGGCCGATCAGCCTTGATGGAACCAGGCACGCACCTAAAGCCTAAAGTGTCTTCACTGGAATTCGATGAGCAGCTCAAGTCCCAAGTGTCTTATTCAAAACCCAGTGAGCAACACCATTCACAGCTTTCCTCTTTACAACCATGTGAACAGAAACGTAGCCCATCAACAGCCAGCCCTAAGCACTTTCTGGAAGCTGAACATGTGCAACAATTGTCCAGGTTGGCACCTAATGAAGTCTCCACTACTGAAGCATGGAGCCAGAAGGTTATGCCCCAATACCCAAGCAAAGGATCAGACGATACTGCTGGAGGAACACATTTGGACATCAAACTCTGTTGTCTGCCTACTCCTTCTCAAGACACCCTGCAGGATGTACCAGATGACACCAAGAAGAGTTCTCTTAAGTCACTGCCTGCAGTCACTGCATCTTCCCTTCTCTCTGAGGAACCTAGAGCACAGCGGAGGAAGAGGAGCTCCTCTTCATCATCTTCGTCTTCGTCATCCTCTTCGTCATCCTCTTCGTCATCTTCCTCATCCTCCTCCTCATCTGATTCCAGCTCCTCAGATTCTAGTCCGCCATCACCAGGGATCAAAGAGCCTTCCCAGAAACGGTAAGATGCTTAATCTTTTTTACCCTTATTCAACAATACTTTTTCGTGATTGTGAGTGGAGTCAGTGACCCTGTACTACAGCTGATCTACGTCTACAGAAAAACTATACATTTTTTTCTTTTTGTAATGACCACTTTCCTGTTGTATATTCCTTCTATGAATTGGTTACTTCAGCTAAGATTTTGGGGTGGCAGTATTTTACTCCCTTTTTTTGCAATTGGTGATTATAGGCAATTTGAAGAGTACAAATTGGTTTTCTCCTTCACAAGAGTAAAATGAATCTGAAATGTTCAGACATTTGGGGGATAAACCTTTAGTCCTTGCTTTCAGCCAGTGATGAAAATTGGGTCTTAAGACATGATTGCACACCATGACTAATCAACCAGCACTTAGTTGGTAACTGGACCATGGAGATTGTGGGGGGTGAGGTGTAGTACGCTGCAGAGTGTAATGGTTGCTGTGCAAACAGTGTGCCAGGAGTCATGGAAATGCAGTGTGCCGCTTGGGCACACTTTACCTACCAGCTGAGCACACAGACTTAAGCAGCAGTTTCTGGTCAAGTTATAGTGTGGCGCAAAGCTCCAATGAGGGAGGAAAACAAAGGAACCAGAGGTGCTTCTTCTCCGGCATAGGGTCTGACATGGTTTCACAGGCTCATGAATATTCCCCGTCGTCAGGCTGGGAATCCTCGGTAAAGAAAAAATCAGTTTTAGTTTCTGAACTGTCTTTCTACTAGTAACCAATCACTTGTCTCTGGGTAATACTGCCCCCAGCCAATGACTGCCCTCTACCTAAGCCCTTCCTCCGGCAGCCATCTTCAGATTTTTATCGCACGTTCAAGTGTTGGGAGTCCTCGTGCTGTAGCTCTCGAGCTTTTTCTGCGTTTTGCGCTTTTTCAAAGAGTTTACTCTTATATTTTCGGTCAGTCGAGCCTCAAGCTCCACCGATTCTACTTGCGATCAACGGGGACCCGTTTTCAGAATTTTCAACGGCCCTCAAGGGCATCTTTTCGGCGAGTTTCCACTTCTCGGAGGATTCCAGAAGATCTTTGAGGCCTACCCCGCGTGGACATGGCCCAGGACAAAGGAAGCATGACGCCTGTTGGATCCAAGCTGTTCAGGAGCTGCCCCGGATGCGGACTACAGAACGTCTTTGAGGATGAGCACTCTCAGTGCCTCTACTGCCTTCACAACGACAAATTGCACGTGGAGAAGGACTGTACGTTTTGTAAGAACATGTTTGAATGGACAATGAGGGATCCGTCTTACTCGACTCGCCAACTGGCTGGAGGGGAAGAGCCCAGCAGCAGGTGAGAAGTAGTCTGAGCGGTCTTCTAAGACTTTTGAGGGCACCCTGGCGACAGGTGCCCAACAAAAGGCAAAGTACCGCGAGTCCGCGGGCACCGGGAGCACCGAACGGTCGGGCTCCTCTGCTGCCAGGCAGGCGCATTATCACAAACGCCATCAACCACGAGCCAACGCTCTGGCTCAGTGAAGAAGTCTGAGAAACCGGATAAGCTTCGGGAGAAGCCCCGGTTGATCCCGACAGATGGCTGAGGGGGAGCGAGGCGGTGACTCTCCCCTTAAGGCGAAAGCCTCAGGCACGCCCAAGGTCGTGGTGGCCCTGGCGAAACCTACGGACGCTTCCCCAGTGGAGACGGCTCCAAGGGCTAGAGTTTCCCTGCCACCCCGGAGGGAATCTTCTTTTCTGCCTATCGAGAAGACCCCCATGAAACCCCAGCAGGAGAAATGTGGGAGGGGGGGGGGGGGGGTTGCACGGTAGCCATAACGGACACAGATACCACCTCTGAGGATGAGTTAGCTAGCGTCCAAAGGATCCTGGACAGGAAGTCCGACGAATCCAGGGCCCACGGGAAGGATCCCAACGAATCCGACAGCGACGGGGAGCAGATGAGGAAGATGGGACAGAGGAGGGCCCCGCACCCCAGCCGTCAGTCCCGTTGCAACCGGTACCCGTACCAGGGGACAATTCAGGAGCTATCTTGATGGCTATACAGGCTGTGTACGGAGATAAGGACAAGGATGCCCTTACCCGCCGCTGACAACCCAGCGGAGCCTGGACCGTCGGGAAGCCAACTGAAAAAATGGCGACAAGTTCACCCTTCCAGCCTTCACCCCCATCCCCTCCTCCGAGGGATGGGACGGGTGGCTGGGACGGACGCCGACGGTGGTGACGACGGGATGGACCTCCCATCACCACTTCCCTGGGCACCTCTCCCCCTGACCCCTCCACACCTCCCCCCCAATGAAATTGGCTCCTTCCACGGCATGATGGCCAGGGCATCTGAGCTCTTCCAGCTCTGTCCCGAGGAACAGAAGGGGGGGGGCTTCCTCTACCAACGACAGGAGGCCAAGAGGAAGGCTGTCCTCTCGATCCCGTTACTGGACGACATCTGGGACGAGGGACTGGCACTCCTGAAGAACTTGGCCACGGCTCCCGCTAGGAGAGACCGGTACAAGTAGTACCGGGTCCCGGAATCTGCCCCGATGTGCGTTAGAGCACAGCCGTCCCTGGATTCAGTGGTCTCCGCGGTGGCCAAGAAGAAATCGGCGCGAGTGACGGCCTCAACATCCCATTCCCCCCCCCCCCCCCTGGACGGCACGGGGAAGAAGCTGGGCGCCATGGGACGGGTCATCTCGTCCGCAACGACGATTAAGGCGGCCAATGCCCTCACGATCGTGGCACGCTACGACAGGGAGCTGTGGTTCAAGAACGCTCCGCTCCTGGACTTCCTCCCAGCGGAGGCCCTGGAAATCCACGCCGTTACGGTGACCACGGACATCGCCGACATCGGGTTTCGCCAGATGGACAACGACGTTTGCTTTCGATGACGCGGTTGGCTGATGGCCACCGATTTCCGCCAAGACGTGCAGACCTGGGTTCTAGAAATGCCCTTCGACCGGAACAACCTGTTTGGCAAGACAGTGGACTAGTCACTGCAGGCCATCAAGGCGGACACCGAGACAGCTCGGGCCTTGGGCGTTCTTCAACAGCGACGACCGTCCTTTCTGAACGCCGGAGGCAAGCAAGGTGCTTCCAAAGGATTCAGCGGCGGTTCCTCGTACCGCCAAGCAGCCCGCTCCTCGTCGCAGGAAGCTTAGAGGACGCGGCAAGACCGGAGGATCCCGTTGTCGCCAAAGGCGGCAAGGCCGAGATGAAACCGGATTGAACCGGCTGTGGTGGCGGGCCTCCACCCAAGCACCCCGGTGGGAGGCCGGCTGACGAAGTTCATCAGCGTGTGGGAGTCCATCTCCACCGACAGTTGGGTGCTAGATGCCCTGGCCCGCGGGCACACTCGAATTTCGAAAAAGGTGTCCCTATATTCCACCCGTGGCCAGGAAGGAAAATCACGTCCCTCAACTGCTGCTGGAAGTGCGAGCACTGCTTAGAAAGGGAGCCATCAAACTCGTCCCAAAGAGGCTCTGGGGCGCGAGTGTACTCGCGGTACTTCCTAGTCCAGAAGAAGACCGGCGGTTGGTGGCCCATCCTGGACCTTCATTGTCTTAACAAGTAAATCAGGTCCCAGAAATTCTGGATGGTCACCCTCCAGCACGTGCTGGGACAGCTGGAGGGTTCCTACGATTTGTGGTCCAAGGGCAACACTATCAGTTCAAGGCCCTTCCCTTCAGATGGAAGTCGGCGCCCAGGGTGTTCACCAAGTGCCCAGCACCAGTGGCAGCACGGCTGCGCCTGCAGGGTATCCAAGTCTACCCCTACCTGGATGAACTTGCCGTCGATCACACAGCGAAGACCGTCCAACTGCTCACAGATCTGGGATTCTCGATCAACTTTGCGAAATCCCACTTGGTACCATCACAAGACGCCCTGCCCTGTTCCTGGGAGCCAAACTGGACACAGTGGTGTGACTGGCTTCCCCGTCAGAAGAAAGGACGAAGGCCTTCCTGGGTAAGGTGCAACGGCTGTTGACCATGTACGTGGCCAGGGTGAGATCCATCAAGTCCCTACTCGGAATGATGTCCTTGTGCATCTACCTTGTGCGCCTATGCAGGCTACAGATGCGACCACTGCAGGAGTTCCTCGACGCCCGTTGGATGCAAGCGGCAGGCAGCTTAGAGGATAGGATATCACTCAACTAGACTTTCCACCAAGCGGTCTGGTGGTGGGGCACCCGTGGGCATTTAGCGGCGGGTATGGACTTCAAGACCCACGGCATATCAGGAGATGGTGACGACCGACGCCTCCCTGGGGAGATGGGGGGCGCACACTGGAGATCTCCACGCAAGAGGACTTTGGCTCCCGGAGGAAAGGTCACTACACATAAATGTCCTGGAGCTCCGAGCAGTATTCTGGGCCCTCAGGTCGTTCCTTCCGTCCCTCAAAAACAAAGTGGTAAGGATCTTCACCGACAACACCACCACGATGTTCTACATCCGGAAGCAGGGGGGCACCAGATTCCCAGCCCTATCAAAGGAGGCACAGGATCTGGGGCACTGTGCTGTCGCCCAGGGGATGTTACTGGTCCATCTGGCAGGAATAAAGAATACCATCGCCGACTCACTCAGCAGGGAGCTGCGCTCGTGCCGCGAGGGGGAATTGCAGCAGGATCAAGTGGATCTCCTATTCCGACGATGGGGCAATCCCCAGATCAACCTATTCGCAACGGCAACAAACACCAAGTGCCGGAGGTTCGCCAGCAGGTTTCCCCAGCCAGGGAGCATGGGCGATGCCTTCTCATTCCCCTGGGACGGCCTTTTCCTGTATGCGTTCCCCCCCACCCACCCCTCCCGTTGCCTTTGTTGCTGCGACTCATCAGTCAACTCAGGCGGTCCCGGTGCAGGATGATCCTCGTCGCACGGGCGTGGCCGAGGCAGATATGTTTCCCGGACCTTCTGGGCTTGTCAGCACCCCCCCGATCAAACTACCGACAGACACGTATCTACTCACCAGGAAAGGAGGCACCATCCTCCATCACGACACAGGATCGCTGAACCTGCAGGCCTGGCTCCTGCAGCACTAGAGTTCAGAGGGCAGGATATCCCGGCGGACTGCAAGGAGGTGCTTGCAAAGGCCAGGGCGTCCTCGAATCTCAAGTATTATGGACACAAATGGAAGAGGTTCTCTGTCTGGTGCCGTGCATAGATTAACCCACTGCGGATTACTGCCCCTCAAGTGCTGCCGTACTTACTATTGCAGCCCAGGCGGGGCTGGAGCATGCCTCCATTAAAATCCATCTGGTGGCTACCTCCCGCTACACCAGAACTCTGGAGCGGTCGTCGCTGTGGTCTCACCGCCTTGTGAAGGAGTTCATGAAAGGACTGTTCTGATCGTTCCCGCCAGTGAAGGCTCCGGCCCTGGCGTGGGAGCTCAACGTGGTGCTGACCAGGCTCGTGGGATCGCCATTCCAGCCTCTGCATTTGGCTCAGTTGAAGTTCCTGTCCTGGAAGACGCTGTTTCTTGTGGCCATCACCTCCACACGAGTGGGAGAGATCCAGGCCCTCTCTTGTAAACCTCCATACTTGACATTCCATGAGACAAGGGTGGTGCTGAGGACGCACCCCTCCTTCATGCCCAAGGTGCCGTCAGACTTCCATCTCAACAAGCCCTTGGTGTTACCCTTTTTCTTCCCGTCGCCTTCATCGCAGGCTGAGAGGACTTTGCACTCGCTGGATGTGGCTAGAGCGCTGAAGTTCTATGTGGACTGCACAGTTTTCGGAAGACGTCACAGCTGTTTGTGAACTTTGGACCTATGAACCAAGGAAAAGCCCTCTCGAAGGCTTCCATCTCCAGATGGCGCTCCGCTGCATCATGCACTCACCGGTTGGCAAACCGACAGTTACCCGGCCGTCTGAGCCCATTTGACCAGAGTGATCGCTGCTACTACGGCGTTCCTGTCTGGTGTGCCCCTGCTGGACATCTGCAGGGCTATGTGGAGGTCGATGCACACCTTCACGAGATTCTACTGCGTCGACCGGGATTCCAGGGAGGAATCCAGAGTCGGCCAGGCAGTGCTGCGCAACCTGTTCGTCTGAAGGTGAGCCTGGTGAGGAGGTAAGAGATGCTTAATGTTGAATTGTTGAAATGCTTAATGTTGAGCCTTGCCACCTCCCGTGGTTGTGCATGTGTGTACTGCTATGTATTCTTGTATTCATGAGCATGTGAATCCATGCCAGGCCCCATGCTGGAGAAGGAACAAGTTACTTACATGTAACTGTTGTTCTCCAGCATGGGTCTGGCATGGATTCACATGCGAACCCTCCTGCCTACCCCTCTGTGGCTCTTATCTTGGTCTTACTGCTGCTTTACGTGCTACAAAATCTGAAGATGGTTTCCAGAGGAGGGGCTTAGGTAGAGGGCAGTTATTGGCTGGGGGCAGTATGACCCAGAGACCAGTGGTTGGTTACTAATTGAAAGACAGTTCAGAAACGAAACTGAATTTTTCTTTACTTAGGGTTCCCAGCCTGACGACGGGCAATATTCATGAGCATGTGAATCCATGCCAGACCCATGCTGGGGAACAGTTGCAGGTAAGTTACCTGTTCCTCATTTTGAATGATTGTGTAAATGTTACCAGGTCTAGGGTTCCCAATACAGAGAGGAATCTAGCGCTTTTAATGACGGGACATAAAAAGCAGACTCCCTTGCCACGCTTCAAACGCGTGAACCTCAGATAATATCTCTGCAGCAGGTGCATTATCCCAATCGGATAAACACGTACCTGCTTTTTTATTCATAGTGCATGCAATGCCATTCTAGACGGACACACATGCACTTGCCTGGTCTCCAAGTCCTACCAACTGCCTGAAAGTGGACTTCATACCAAAGCCCTACAATCTGCTGGCTTCACTTAATATAGGTATCACATTGCACTTCGATACTTAATGTCTCGCCTGATGTTTTAACATGCGTTATAGGAATAATCCAAGATTAGAAAGATGAAACGCTGAGCCAGCATTGAGGGCAGAGACACTGATCTTCAGGAGACATGCAGTTTCTGCTTCTGGCGCTAAACCCTATTATCTGTCTTGTTGCATTCAAAACCAGTGCAGGATTCTCAAAATACCTTTTGTTTTCAAGAGCAATGCACATTTTCTGCTTGCCTCCTGGAACGACTGAGTATTGTGTCCAGCAACAACTGATGAAAGCATTACAGAGCCTGAGCTCACTAACAGGATAAGCACATTAAACATAACATTACAATATCGGGAGACCTGAACCTTGAAGCCAAATCGGCTCCCATCTCCCCCGCTTATAGTATTCTCATCAGGTTGTGTGAATTATCAGCGGATGCACAGAGAAATATAAGGGCAATAAAGCACAATGGAAATGCAGGGATAAACAAATGATGGAGAGGACATGCTGTAGAAAATACTAAATTACCCCTGGTACAGTGCCTGGGAACGCACACATCTAGTGAAGGAGCCTCCCTAAGGGGATACAGGGTGACCAGGTATCTCCTGTTACATCCATGGTTTCTGGCTGTACACTGAGCTCAGACTTCTTCTTGAGCTCATTTTGTTCATTGTATGAACTTGGTATAAATATATGCCCAGTGTATTATGGACTGGAAGAACACCAAGGATGCCATTGCTCGGTAAGTCCAGTATATCCCAATGCAGGAACACCAGTGCTGCCTGAGCCCAATTAAGTCATTACTGACATTATAAATGGCACCCTAGTTAAAGGACATTTTATGTACCCCTAACCTCGCCCATTACACTGTGTGAACACTTGTGCTGGATGTACCGCATAAGCCCTGCATGTTCTACTTAATGTAAGTAAACGTGTACTGTGAGAGCCCAGTAATGCTGTTATTTGCCTCAGTAAGAACATGTGTGCTGCCCCCTTCCATCAGCCTTTTCAGGCCCAAGTCAGACCTTTGCTGCCATGGGGTGTCATCTTCCATAATCTGCTGTCCTAGGTCCAGGGTACCGCGTGAACAAATTCAAAACATTTGCAATTTCTATTTGGAGTGAAAGGGCCTGGCACTTTCCACTGCTGGTTAACACAAAGAAAGGTTCCAGCGAGCTAATTATAGAGGACAGTTGGTAACACTTCATGTTCCATTCCCAATGTATTGCCTGATGGGAACCTGCTGCAGAGAAGCTACATTTCAATGAGTTGAGGCTGTGAGATCAAAGTGGACCCCACACGTGCAATGTTGACAAGTAAAATATAAAAGGGAGTTGGGTGCTACCAGGGCCGTGCATGCACTAGGCCAGTAACAGACCCAGCTCGTTTCTACGCAGCCTGCCAAGTTGAAAGGAATTTTGGGAGTGGTACTGCAGTCTCTGCTCACGAAGCTCACATGTGCAGACGTTATGGTTTATACTGCAGTGCCATCTACTGACAATGGACTTTTTTAAAAAATAAAGATGTACAGTGACAATCCTCCGTAAATGGTATGCATTTAAAAAGTGAAATGTGCCGTATTTGCAAAAATGTTATACGTAAAAACATCGAATATGCCCCTTATCTGGAGGGCTGGTTACAGGTGCCGACTAAATCCAGAATCGTAAACTGCCATCAGGGGCATACATGCAACTCAATTATGGGTTC
Source organism: Ambystoma mexicanum (assembly GCF_040938575.1). Taxonomy (NCBI): domain Eukaryota; kingdom Metazoa; phylum Chordata; class Amphibia; order Caudata; family Ambystomatidae; genus Ambystoma; species Ambystoma mexicanum. Next base: position 765,846,202 of record NC_090925.1, on the reverse strand, counting down.
TATGCCATGGTCCTCTTTCTCTTATCCAGGTGTGGCACAGCAGTATATGTAGAATGAAGCGAGTGTTACCCCATTTATCTCTGTTCATCTTATACACTGAGAGGGACTGATGCCAAACTGTTGCATGGCAGGATGTGCCAAGCAACCGGTGTCTAATCAAAACCCGCTCAGTCAGTATGGGCTTTGTGGATCATGACACTAATGCCTGTGGCTCAGCTTAGTCCATGCACCAGAAGGCCATCGTTTAACTTGTCTTAAAGGGGTTCACTGACCTTGCAGCTGCATCCTCAGTCCTGCTGCATGCAATGTGGGGGAGGGGTCTGCCTTAAATCCTTGGTTTAGATCTCGCTGCACCCACTGTTTCAGTGCCATGATATCTCCTGGTGAGGTGAATTTTTGCGCTTATGTTCTACCATACCATGTCGCACTGATGTGACTTTGGTCAGTCGTCTTTGAATCTCCTTTTGCTGACTTGGTTGCCTTGACTTTTTGCCAACCCTTTGTTTTCATGACTTATTTTTGCTTAAAGAGAAATCAACTGAGTTCCTCCTGAAAGCTCCATATGGCTTACCATTCAGATACTCCAAAATTGCCCTCTTTGTCCCAGGCATTTTTCCTGACCCTGTACGTTTGTCTCACAAGCTGCTGCCAATTTGATGCTTTCATTTGGCTGCAGTATTGTAGACATTCTCCAGCCATGGGGTCTGGCATGTATTGACATGCTCAGGATATTCCCTGTCAAGCCGGGAATCCTCAGTAAAAGAAACGGTTTCACTTTCACACTGTATTTCTCCTCTAAACCAATCACTGTACTCGTGGGTCATACTGCCCTCTCCCTAAGCCCCTCCTCCGGCAGCCAGCTTCAGATTTTTATTGCATGTTAGTGTTGGGAGTCCTTGTGATTTGCTCCCTGGGCTATTCTATTTTTTTTTTTCATGCTTTTTCGATAAAAAGTCCTTTTTGTCAAACGAAGCCCATCTGAGCTTTCACTCCATCGGCCGACAAGTGGGAATCCATTTATCAGTGAATTTCAAGGGCAAGAATCATCGAAGTTTCCTCAAAGATTTCAGAAGGCCAATGGGCCTGCTCCACACTCCGGAACATGTTGGAAGAGATGAGACGGAAGCTCCATTTTCAAGCTCTACTCCAGCTGTGGACTGCAGAACGTGTTTGTAGAGGACAAACACCTTCTCAGTGTGTCTACCGTCTCCATCCAGACCACAGGGAAGCGGATTGTGAAATCTGCCTTGCGTTCTCCAAGCAAACCATGAAGGATTGTCACAGTAGAGTGGAGACATGGCTCCGCACCAAGGCCTCTACCCCGTGCAGCAAGCAGAGGCATGCCTCACCCAGTACCGGCCGGTCCAAGAAGCGGCCTTCTAAGTCCTTTGAGGGCGCTCCATCTGTGGGGGCCCAAGACCAGGTCAAGCACCGCAAGTCCGTTTCCGTCTGGGTTGCCGCATAAGCCGGTCCCGCTCGCGACCATGGTGCGTTAATCTTACATCTCCAACCATCACTCCAGCTCCTCCTTGAAGAGCAAATCTGCTAACCCGGTGAAGCTGCAGGAAAAGCCCGAGAAGACAAAGGTGCAGGAAAAGGTGACCGACCTGCCCCAGAAGGCCCAGGCGACATCTTCAACAATCGAGTTGGTGGCGGCATGCTCTCACAAAGGCCAAAGGGGCTATCCCAGTCAGGGTAGCCCCGGCAGTGCCGAAAGTATCCCTACCCCCGAGGTGGGAGGTTTTGGCTGGGTCGGTGGAGAAGACTCCATAAAAGAGGAAACTATCTCTAAGCCCGAACCCAACCCCTCAGGATGCAAAAAGGAGGGGGAGGAGAGGAGGCCTCAGGACAGACCGTACTCCAGGGCACAGATATTTCTTCCTCGAATGAGAAGGACCAGCTGTCCATACACTCGAGCCAGGAGGGATGTGGGGGACAGCGATGGAGGAAATGCTGATGGAGACGACAGCGACAAGGACGGCACAGGGCCTGGTAGGCCTACCGCTCCAACCTCTCAGAAGTATCGCTGGACATCCTTTTGACCCTACACACCCCGGTGTCGGAAATTCAGAAAAGGATGCCAATGACACCAGCGGCAGTGGCCCCTGATCAACCTCTGGCGAAAAAGAGGAAGCAGCACCCGAAGCTGTTGCATCAACCTCAAAACAAGTGCCGCAATCCCACCCCCGAGGAACCCGGCCACTGCGACTAAGGACGACATCGCCACGGTAGGCGGTTCACCACAGCCAAGAGCTTCTCCCCCAGACGAGGTGGGGTTGTTCCATGCCATGGTCACCAGAGCGTCCAAACTCTTACAACTGACGGCAGAAGAGACCAAGAAGAAAGGTTTCCTCTACCAACGGGACAAGGCCAAGAGGAAGACTATCAAGGCGGTGCCTCTCCTAGACGCCGTTTGGGAGGAGGGCCTTCCTTTGAGGAATCTGGCCCTAGCCAAGAGGGATAGGCTGGAGAAAAAGTACTGGGTGCCGGATTCCGCACCCAAGTGCCTACTATTGCAGCTTTCCCCGGACTGTGTGGTTTCAGCGACAGCAACGAGAAGTAGTCTAATCCCTTGTCTTCATCCTCCTCTGGATAGCGAGGGGGAAGAAGTTGGATGCCATGGGAAGAAAGGTGGTCTACTCGGCTGCATACACGCTTGCAATTCCAGCCAGGTACGACAGGGAACTGTGTTATACGATGGCCCTGATTCTGGAGTTCCTGCCCGATGACAAGCTTGTCGAGTTGATCTCCATCCTCCAGTTAGGGGAGGTGGTATCGGACCATGCTGTCACAGTGGCCCTGTACATCATGGACACAATGTTCCAGCAGATGGTGAACCGTGTCTGCCTCCTTTGTTGTGGCTGGCTGAAAGACACCAACTTCCGCCAGGAGGCCCAGACGAAGGTGTTGGACATGCCCTTCTGGGACAACCTCTTTCGGAAGGCTGTTGACAAGTCATTGCAAGCCATTAAGACTGACAGAGATGTCCCGTACCCTGGGCACTCTTCAGCAACATCGCTCTACCTTTTGCGCCTCCGGCGGGGAGTCCGGCAGATCGTCAAACGGTTTAGACGGAGGGTCGTCTTCGTACTGTCAACCCCCCTGGTCCGTTCCAAGGCTTTCGGTGGAGATGGCCAATGTCATTTCCCCCCAAGGCGGCACGTGGGCCCGAAGCAAGACTGAACCGGCTGGGACATCAGGCCCCCACCCATGCAACCCGGTGGGAGGCCAGCTGGCAGGCTTCGTCAGCGACTGGAAGATCTCCACCGACTGATGGGTGCTGGATGCTCTCGCCCGCAGACTCTATTTCCAGCAAAAGTGGCTGCGGATCCCTACGCTGGCCTGGCAGCATCAGCACATCCCTGGGCTCCTGCAGGAAGTGTAAAGGCCATGATGAGAAGGACTCTGGAGCTGTTTCCAAAGCAACCATATATTTCTTGGTAAAGAAGACCACGAGGGGCTGGAGGCCCGTTCTAGAACTGCGGCATGTCAACAAATAACTCCAGTCCCAAAAATGTAGGGTGGTCACATTGCAGCACATGCTTGGCCAACTGAAGGAAGGACACTTCTTGAAGTTGCTGGATCTGGAGGACGCATACTTCCATGTCCCCGTCCACAGGAAGCATCAGAAGTTCCTGCGCTTCGTGGTACAGGGAAGTGGCTGCCAATTCAAGATCCTCCACTTTGGATTGAAGTCGGCGCCCAGGGTGTTTACGAAGTGCCTGGCACCAGTGACGGCCCATCTACGTCTCCAAGGAATATACGTGTACCCATACCTCAACGACTGGCTCATCTGGTCAAAGTCGAGGGAGACTGCTGTAGACCATATGGAAGCGACTGTCCGGCTGCTGACGGATCTGGGGTTCTCCGTCAACTATCCAAAGTCCTGCTTGATACCATCGTAGAACGTGCTGTTCCTGTGGGCCAGGCTCAACTCTGCTTGGTGGTTCCCTTGGAAGAGAGAATAGCCGCCCTATTGGGCAAGGTGTAACAGCTGTTGCCGCAGAAGACTGCAGCGGTGCAGACCAACCATCAAGTCGTTTCTCGGCGTGCATCTACCTGATTGGGGTCTGCAGGTTGCAGATGCGACCCCTTCAGGATTTCCTAGACGCTCGCTGGATCCAAGTTTGCCAGAAGCTTCCCAGACAAGATTGCTCTTGACAAGGAATTCCATCGAGCTATAAGGTGGTGGGGTGTACCCTCCAACATTGCATGGGGCATAGGATTTCAGAGCCCCCCCCCCCCGAACCAGGAGACTGTCACCACGGACGCTTCCCTTGAGGGGTTGGGGGGGGGGCACACACTGGACGTCTCTGTGACTGCTGGAGGAGAGGAATCTCCACATCAATATCCTGGAGCTGCGGGCAGTGTTCTTGTCCCTCAAGTCGTTCCTCTCGTCCCTCAAGGGCAAAATGGTGAGTATCTTCACGGACAGCACCGCCATGGTGTTCTACATCAGGAAGCAGGGGGCACTAGATCACCAGCACTCTCCAGCGAGGCGCAGGACATGTGGCACTGGGCCATCGCCCAAGAGATGATCCTCATTCCTTTGCACTTGGCGGTAGTCGAGCACACCTTTGCCGACTCCCTCAGCAGAGTGAGAACTTCGGCAGGATCAGGTGAACCGCATCTTCCTCAAGTGGGGCAGACCCAGACAGATCTGTTTGCAAAGGCGGCAAACTCCAAATGCCAGAAGTTCGCCAGCAGGTTCCACCAGCCAAGGAGCATTCCCGTGGGAAGGCCTGTTCCTTTACGCATTCCCTGGCTTGCCTGTCCTGCTGCGAGTCATCAATCAACTCAAATGGTGCTGATGCAGGATGTTGCTTGTCACCCCGGCATGGCAGAGGCAGATTTTGTACCCGTACCTTCTGAACCTGTCAGCATCGCCTCTGGTCAGGCTGCCAGTGGTTGCGGATCTGCTCACCATTGGCGACGGCGTAATCCTGCATCACAAACTAGGATCGCTGAACTTGAGGGCTTGGCTCCTGCAGCCCTAGAATTCGGAGAATACAAGTTGCCAGCAGATTGCAGGGAGGTCCTTGCTAGGGCCAGAGCGCCATCGACTCGTCAGTGTTGTAGGCACAAGTGGAAGTATTTTGCTATGTGGTGCTGGGTGCAGAAGATGAACCCGCTAAGGGTCACGGCCCCACAGTCGTCCGTACTGGTTGTCCTTGGCCAAGGCGGGGCTGGCAAACTCCTCTATCAAGCAGCATCTGGCGGCCATCTCCTGCTACACCAGGTCTCCAGGATGATCTTCTTTCGTCCCACCATCTTGTCAAGGAGTTCCTCAAAGGACTGATTCGATCGTTCCCACTGGGTAAGGCTCCAGCCCAGACGTGGGAACTGAACGTGTTGAGGCTCCTGGGCGGGGACCCCTACAAGCATCCAAGTTCCTCATGAAAAACAACTTTCCTCGTGGCATCACCTCTGCCAGGCGGGTAGGTTAGATCACCTCATCGATCCTTTGGTGTTGCTTGTATCGTTTCCAAAACATTTGTCGCTGGCTGAAAGGACTTTGCACTTGCTGGATGTTGCTCGTGCTCTGATGTTCTACGTGGCACGCACAGTGTTCGGAAGACATCTCAACTGTTGGTGAACTTTGGTGCTGTGAACCATGGTAAGGCCTTGTCCAAGGCTTCCATCTCAAGGTGGTGGCTCTCCGGCTGCAGAACCGACAGCTGCCCTGCTGTCTGAGAGCCCATCCCACCAGAGCGATCACTGCAACAATGGCGTTCCTCTCTTGTGTGCCCCTGCTGGACATCTGCAGGGCTGCTAGGTCGGGTCTATGCACACCCTCATGAGATTCTACTGCATCGACAGGGATACCAGGGTCAGTGAAGCAGTGCTACACAACCTGTTCCAAAGGTAAGAGTAATTGCTTATGTTGCTTCCTTGCCACATCCTGTGGTTGTGTAATGTACTGCTATATATTTATTCATGGGCATGTGAATCCATGCCAGGCTCCATGCTGGAGAGGGAACAAGGTGCTTACCTGTAACTATTCTCCAGCATGGGTCTGGCATGGATTCACATGTGATCCCTCCCTCCTGCCCCTCTGTGGTCTTCAGCCACTTTATGTGCTACCAAATCTGAAGATGGCTGCCAGAGGAGGGGCTTAAGGAGAGGGTAGTCATTGGCTGGGGGCAGTACAACCCAGAGTACAGCGATTGGTTTAGAGGAGAAATACAGTTGTAAGTGACTGTTTTTTTTTTTCCTTTTACCAAGGATTCCCAGCCTGCCGACGGGAAATATTCAGGAGCATGTGAATCCATGCCAGACACATGCTCGAGAGCAAGAGTTAAGTAACTTGTTCCTTAAACTGCTTTAATAACCATTTGATCCCTAAAGAGCAGTGTGATACTAAGGTGTTTTCAGTCCCAGTATAAGTGGTGTCCCTTTCTAATGGATTCCTTCATCCTTTTCTTGGGGTAGCAGGGCTCACCCAGATACCCTTGTACATCCTGTGCCAGAAATCACATTGGGCCAGTATATATTGATGCTCTGTGATAGGATCATTCTTTATTGCCTCGGTGAGGGGCTAAACACACAGGACTGCAGTCTGTCATTTGATGGTTTGTGAACAGGAAGCATAGCTATTCACCTTCCACTACAAGGCAAAGGTGACGAACTGACTCGTTCGAGGTCGTCCAACACGGAAGATCGCACTGAAGAACGATCCCCGGTCCACAAGAGCAAGAAGAAGCAAGCTCTGCAAGAGGTCTCGCTCACCCGGCAGATCTTCAAAACAGCATTCATCTTCCTCTGGCAGGAAAAGGAGCCACTGTTCCAGAGACTCCTCTGACAAGGCGCCTCATTTTCCTTTCCCCACCCAATCCTCTATATTGAAAACTGTTTGACATTATCCAGGGCTTGTATCGTTTTATGAGTGTTTTAAATTTGTGTTGCTGGTTTTTGGTCTAATTTTGGGCTCAAATATTTTTCAATCTACTCCATAGCAATAGGATGCTTTTTCAGCTTTAGATGCTCAACATCTTTGGCAAGATTCCGACTGCCACGGCCTCAGCATTGTCTGCTTCAGCGTTGGCCCCTCTAGAAACATTTGAGTCTACCATCCTCGGACAAGCTGGTGGACATTGCTAAATCACCTGACTGTACTCCCTTGTGCTCTACCTTTTTGAAGATGGATAAGAATCAGTCTTGAAGTCTCAACACTTCACCTTCAGACATCTGTCCTCCAACCTCGACACTTCCCACCGTGGCGCCACAGGCACTGACCTACACCAGTGTTCTTAGAGTGTGCCGTGCTCCCTTGAGGTGCATTCATGTCCCAAAAGAAAACCATTTTGATGGGGATCAAATTCCCTTTGGTTTGGAACCCCTACACTCCAGGCAAGTTGGACTTCCCAGAGGAATTCTATGGAAAGAAAGTTGACGTGGTGGATCTTACTCTGGATGAACCTCAGGTGGCTGTTCAACATGATTTCCAAGCTGGTTTATTCTTTGGGATTATCAGCCTCCTCTCGAATCAAGTTGCAGTATGAGCTAGCTGGAAATTCTTAATGACTTCCCAAAGAACGAGACCCTACTGCCATTTAACCAAGCAGTAGAAACTCTAGTCCTTAAGCTATGTTCCAAGCCGAATTCGGTCCTGCCTGTAGGTGCGACCCAGTCAAAAAGCAGGGCCAGAGACTCTCTCCTGTCACCCACACTTAATAATAAAATAATAATAAATAATAAACTTGAAAGCTTTGTTGTCCAGGCTGCCACGGGGAACTTGAAGACAACTTCTTTTCCCTCTCTGCTTCAGATATGGAGCACAAGAGGCTAGATGCCTGGGGAAGAAAATAATTTTCCTCTGCAAGTCTTCGACTGAGATGTATCGGTGCTTTCTGTGTCATAGCCAAATTTTTATTTGGACTTTGGTGCGCTATTTCTGGTGCAGCAGAACAAATCCCTGCGGGCTACATGCAGGATTTTGGTTTGAACCCCTGGTTAAGGATGCCAGTGAGGCTGTCCGACCCTCCAATCTGGCTTTGATACTGCTGACTGCATGGCCAGGACTATGGCCATGCTGAGATAGTAACAAGGAGATACATTTCTGGACATGCCGTTTGCATAATCTTTGGGCCTGATGCTCCAACAGCCTGCAATCCCCATGGGCAGGTGTATTTGCCCCTTCACCTCATGCATCTACATAGACAGAGGTCAAGCTTCCTCATGCAAGCAGGCAGAGGTCAAGCTCACTCATACAAGCATCTGCCGCACAGCCCCACCAGGGGGTTCGGGAAGGGGTACTCCTAGGGCAGGTCTGTGGACCTCTGTGCACTCAGCAGCCCCTGGTACCAAGGAGTGCCTGCCCCTGGAACACCCTCTGCCGGAGGAGGTTAGTCTGCTTCTAGCAAAAGGGGCTCTAGATCCAGTGCCCTGCTCGGAATGGTAATGGCTGTTCTCCAGCATGGGGTCTGGCATGGATTCACATGCTCATGAATATTACCCGTCAGGCTGGGAATCCTCGGTAAAGAAAAATCAGTATCAGTTTCGTTTCTGATCTGTCTTTCGTAGTAGTAACCAATCACTGATCTCTGTGTCATACTGACCACAGCCAATGACTGCCATCTCCCTAAGCCCTGCCTCTGGCAGCCATCTTCAGATTTTTACCGCACGTTCAAGTGTTGGGATCCTCGTGCTATTGCTCTCGAGCTTAGTGCTTTTTTTGCGCTTTTTCTTAGGAAAATTTCTCTTTTTCGGTCAAAAGAGCCTCAAGCTCCACCGTTTCTTTATCCGATCAACGGGGACCCGTGTCGGATTCTTCTACGCCCCTCAAGGGTGAAGATTTCGTCGAGCCACGCTTTTGGAGGACTCCAGAAGTTTCTCAGGCCCATCTCGATCATGGCCCAGGAGAAGGGAAGCTCGACGCCCGGAAAGCTGTTCAGGGTCTGCCCTGGATGCCAGCTTCAGAATGTCTTTGAGGACGAACACTCCCTTTGCCTCTACTGCCTGCATGAGGACAAGATGCACGTGGGAAGGACTGTGCGTTTTGCGGCAATATGTCGGAGCGGACCATGAAGGTCCGCCATCTGCGTCTCGCCAACTGGCTGGAAGGGAAGAGCCCGTCAGGCGAGAAGTAGTAGTCCGAGCGGTCTTCTAAGACCTTTTGAGGGCGCCCCGGCGACGGGGGTCCAACAGAAGGCCAAGCACCGCGAGTCCGCTGGCACCGGGAGCGCCGAACGGTCGGGCACTATGGGCGCAAGCCAGGGCGCATCCTCCCCGGCGCCATCAACTACGAGCCAACGCTCTGGCTCGGGTAAGAGGAAGGCCGAGCACCCGGCGAAGCGCCTGGAGAGACGCGGGTCGAGCTCGAAGGCCCCATCGGAGGGGGAGCGAGGCAGTGACCCTCCCCCCAAGGAGAAGGCAGTGAGCGCACCTAAGGTGGTGAAAGCCTTAATCCACCCGGCCAAGGCCTCTAGGGAGACAGTCGCGGCGGCCCTGGCGAAGCCTGTGGAGGCTACACCAGTGGTGGCGACCTCGGGGCTCAGTCTCCCTGCCACCGTGGAGGGAATCCTCTTTCATGCCCATCGACAGGACCCCCGTGAATCCTCGGACTGAGAAGAAAAAGGGGGGGCAGGAGGTCGTCGTGGATTCGGCCTCAACCTCTGAGGAGGAGCTGATCGAAGTCTTAAACCACGGCGTTGGCTTGGAAGAAGACCAGCCCGTCGGGAGGGACCCCGACGTAGGAGACGAGAACGTCGCGGGTGCCGACGGGCCTCCTGACCGCCCGTCGGACTCCCCTCAGCCAGTGCCGCAAGACAACTCGGCGGCCATTTTGTTGGCTATATAGTCCTTCTGCTCGGAGTTATGGAAGATATTGCCGTTACCACCAACGGAGGAACCTCTCCCGACGGGGGACCCGGAGCCAGGCCCTTCTGGGAGCCCTCCTCCTAAGAGAAGATTCATCCTCCAATTCCTTTTCAACCATCGCGCCCTGCTCAGCCCTCCTCCCCGTCCACGACCCGTGGGGATGATACGGGGACTGACACGGCCGCGACTGGCACAGACTGCGAGGTTTACGACGAGGATCTCCCGTCGTCACCTCCTCCCCGGGCTTCCCCACCCGACCAGATTGGATCGTTTCATGCCATGATCGCCAGGGCATCCAAGCTTTTCCAGCTCTGCCCGGAAGAGAAGGAGGAAGGTTTCCTTTATCACCGGCGCGAGACCAAGAGGAAGACGGTCCTTGCTGTACCTGTACTGGACGATATCTGGGATGCGGGTCTCGCCCTCCTCAAGAACCCATCCACAACGCCTGCGAGAAGGGATCGGTACGAGAAGAAGTACCGGGTCCTGGACGCGGCCCCCTTGTGCCTTCGGGCACAGCCAACCCCAGACTCGGTCGTCTCCGCAGCAGGCAGGAAGAAAGCAGGGGGGGGGGGGGCTCGGCCTCTACGTCAACCTCCCCGCCGGACGGCGAGGGAAAGAAATTGGACACGATGGGACGCAGAGTCATCTCATCGGCAGCGACGACGATTAAGGCTGCCAACGCCTTGGCTATCGTAGCACGCTACGACAGGGAGTTGTGGTACAAAATCGCCCCCCTGCTGGACTTCTTACCAGACAAGAGGGCAGAGGCCCTAGAGATCTTGCAGGAAGAAGTGGCGTTGGACCACGCCATTACGATAGCGACGGACATCGCTGACACTGTATTTCGCCAGTTGGGCAACGGCGTGTGCCTTAGACAGCTTGGATGGCTCAAGGCAACTGACTTCCGTCAGGACGTGCTGACCAGAGTCTTGGACATGCCGTTCGACGGGAACAACCTGTTTGGGAAAACAGTGGACGATTCCCTACAAGCCATCAAGACTGACACGGAGACGGCCCCGGCTCTTGGTGTTCTCCAGCAACGGCGGCCGCCCTTTCGGAGCGGCGGAGGCAAGTAGGGTTCCTCCAAAGGTTCCGGCGGCAGATTTTCCACCTATCGTCAAGCGGCCCGTTCGTCGTCACAGGAAGCCTACAGGGGACGAGGCAAGTCGGGCGGACCCCGCTGTCGTCGCCAAGGATAAGGCAGCAAAGCCTCGTCGAAGCAGGACTGAACCGGCCGTGGGGTCGGGCCCCCACCGAAGCACCCCGGTGGGAGGGCGGCTGGCGAGCTTAGTCAGCGTGTGGGAGTCCATCTCCACTGACCGTTGGGTGCTGGACGCCCTGGACCAGGGTCACGCGCTCGCGTTTCTAAAGAAGTGCCCGCGCGTCCCCCCCCCGTGGCCAGGAAGGAACATCACGTCCCTCAACTTCTCTTGGAGGTAAAGGCGATGCTCAAGAAAGGCGCCATCGAGCTCGTCCCAAAGAGGCTTCGGGGCTCCGGAGTTTACTCAAGATACTTCCTCGTGAAGAAGACGGGAGGATGGCGTCCCATCCTGGACCTACGACGACTGAACAAATTCATCAAGGCACAGAAGTTCCGGATGGTCACCCTCCAGCACGTCCTGGGTCAACTGGAGGAGGGCGATTTCCTGTCGTCGTTGGATTTGGAGGATGCCTACTTCCATATCCCCATCCTAAAGGGACACCGCAAGTTTCTCAGATTCGTGGTCCAAGGGCGTCACTACCAGTTCAGAGCCCTTCCCTTCGGATTGAGGTCGGCACCCAGGGTGTTCACCAAGTGCCTCGCACTGGTGGTGGCACGGCTGCGCCTGGAGGGGATCCACGTCTACCCCTACCTGGACGACTAGCTCATCCGAGCAAAGACAAAGGAGCTCGCCGCGGAGCACACAGCGAGGACTGTCCAACTACTCACGGACCTGGGATTCTCTACGCCAAGTCCCACCTGGTGCCCGCTCAAGACGCACTGTTTCTGGGAGCGAAGCTCGACACAGTGGCGCTCCTGGCCTCTCCGTCGGAAGAAAGGACGAGGGCCATCTTGGGCAAGGTGCAGCGGATGCTGGTTGCGGCCAGGATGAGGTCCATCAAGTCCCTCCTCGGAATGATGTCTTCTTGCGTTTCCCTCATCCGCCTGTGCAAGCTTCGGATGCGCCCGTTACAGGAGTTCCTGGACGCTCGCTGGATCCAGACGACGGGCAGCTTCGAGGATCACACTCGACGAGAGCTTCCGACGAGCGATCCGGTGGTGGGGCACCTGTGCGCATCTGACGGCGGGCATGGACTTCCAGACCCGGGGCCACCAGAAGACCGTGACCACGGATGCCTCCCTGGAAGGGTGGGGAGCGCACACTGAAAATCTGCACGCGAGGGGCCTTTGGCTGCTGACGGAGAAGTCCCTCCATATCAACGTCCTGGAACTCTGTGTAGTGTTTTGGGCCCTCAGGTCCTTTCTTCCGTCCCTCAAGGGCAAGGTGGTGAGGATCTTCACCGACAACACCACTACCATGTTCTACATCAAGAAGCAGGGCGGTACCAGATCCCCAGCCCTGTCCAAGGAGGCTCAGGATCTGTGGCATTGGGCCGTCGCCCAAGGGATGTTTCTGGTGCCGTTTCATCTGGCAGGGAAAAAAAAACCCACCATCGCCGACTCACTCAGCAGAGAGCTGCGCTCGTGCCACCAGTGGGAACTACGACAGGATCTAGTGGACCGCCTCTTCCGACGGTGGGGCACACCCCAGATCGATCTGTTCGTGACGGCGACGAACTCCAAGTGCCGGAGGTTCGCCAGCAGGTTTCCCCAGCCGAGGAGCATGGGCGATGCTTTCTCGTTCCCCTGGGAGGGCCTGTTCCTATATGCGTTCCCTCCATTGCCGCTGCTAATCCGGCTCATCAACCAGCTCAAGAGGTCACGGTGCAGGATGATCCTCGTCCCACCTGCGTGGTCGAGGCAGATATGGTTACCGGAGCTTCTGGACTTGTCAGCGTCCCCGTCAATGAAACTGCCAGTGGACGCGGATCTTCTCTCCAGGGAAGGAGGCGTCATCCTCCATCACGACCCGAAATCGCTGAACTTGCAGGCCTGGCTCCTGCAGCGTTAGAGTTTGGAGGTTACGACATACCGGCCGACTGCAGAGAGGTTCTTGCAAAGGCCAGGGCGTCCTCAACTCTTAAATGCTACGGACACAAATGGAAGAGGTTCTCTGGTGCCACGCACAGAAGATTAACCCTCTACGGATTACGGCTCCTCAAGTACTGCCGTACCTGCTGACGCTGGCCAAGGCTGGACTGGCGCACGCTTCCATCAAGATTCATCTTGCTGCGATCTCCCAATACACCAGAACCACGGGACGGACGTCTTTGTGGTCTCATCGTCTGGTGAAAGAATTCATGAAGGGACTGTTCAGATCGTTCTCGCCGGTGAAGGCCCCGGCCCCGGTGTGGGAGCTCAACGTGGTGCTGACCAAGCTCATGGGACCTCCGTTCGAGCCTCTGCACTCAGCTCCGTTGAAGTTCTTGTCGTGGAAAACAGCGTTTCTTGTGGCCATCACCTCCGCACGACGGGTGGGAGAGATCCAGGCCCTTTCTTGCAAGCCCCCGTACTTGACTTTTCACAACACAAGGGTAGTGCTCAGGACGCACCCCTCCTTCATGCCCAAGGTGCCGTCGGACTTCCACCTCAACGAACCCTTGGTGTTGCCTGTTTTCTTCCCGTCGCCGGCTGAAAGGACTTTGCACTCGCTGGATGTGGCTAGAGTGCTGAAGTTCTACGTGGACCGCACAAAGTTTTCGGAAGACGTCACAACTTTTTGTGAACTTTGGACCTGTCAATCAGGGGAAGGCTCTCTCGAAGGCTTCCATTTCCAGATGGCTCTCCGGCTGTATCATGTACCGTCATCGGTTGGCAAACCGACCGCTGCCTGGCTGTCCGAGAGCCAATTCCACCAGAGCTACCACGGCGTTCCTATATGGTGTGCCCTTGCTGGACATCTGCAGGGCTGCTACGTGGAGGTCGACGCACACCTTCACAAAATTCTACTGCGTCGATCGGGATTCCAGGGAGGAGTCCAGGGTCGGCCAAGCAGTGCTGCGCGACTTGTTCGCCTAAGGTGAGCCTGGTGAGGAGGTAAGAATTGCTTAATGTTGAGTTTTGGATGTAATGCTTAATGTTGAGCCTTTGCCACCTCCCGTGGCTGTGCATGTGTGTACTGCCATGTATTCTTTTATTCATGAGCATGTGAATCCATGCCAGAGCCCATGCTGGAGAAGGAACAAGTTACTTACCTGTAACTGTTGTTCTCCAGCATGGGTCTGGCATGGATTCACATGCGAACCCTCCCGCCTACCCCTCTGCGGCTCTTCACTTGGTCATACTGCCACTTCACGTTCTACCAAATCTGAAGATGGCTGCCAGAGGCGGGGCTTAGGGAGATGGCAGTCATTGGCTGTGGTCTGTATGACGAAGAGATCAGTGATTGGTTACTACTACGAAAGACAGATCAGAAACGAAACTGAGACTGATTTTTCTTTACCGAGGATTCCCAGCCTGACGACGGGAATATTCATGAGCATGTGAATCCATGCCAGACCCATGCTGGAGAACAACAGTTACAGGTAAGTAACTTGTTCCGTATTCAACTTATTTTCTAAAGCCATAGGATGGTGGTGCACTCCCACCTTAGATCAGAGGCTTTTGTCCTTCCATAAGTACAGGTACAAGATAGTCACCTTAGTTCAGATTCTTCAGACCCTAGACCTGCAGGATTGGCTGGTCTTCCTTGATCTGTTGTCTGCTTCCATGGGCCCATCCACAGGGTAAACTGGAGGAAGAGGAGAGCTGGGTTTCTGCTTTTATCGTGTTTCTTCAACACCCAGGGTCATTCACTAAGCTGCTGGCAAAGATGTCTCTTTACTGCACCTTTCCTTCTATTTTTATGGACCCCCCCCTCACAAAATGTTTGCTTTTACTTTTTGATCCTGACCTGTACTTTTTACAGTGTAGTGAAGCCTTAAGCTTCACTACACTGTCTTTTGCTCATCGGTTATGGGGAAACTGACATGTCCTTTGGGTTGTCATTACTGAAAAACATTGTTTCCCTTAGTCTTGCGACTTTGTTACTACTTTTAGTAACTTATCACTTGTGGTTATTTTTATCATTGTACAATGCAGTACAATTGGGTACACTTTTTGTTTTGCCCTGGACCAACCCTCAAAGGATTTTTGGTTACTCTAGGTGTGCTAAATGGCAAGCTATTGACAGCAGTGACTTGTTACTATTTTTTTTTTTCTGCTTTTCGTTTTAGCCTTACTGCGTTTGGCTACTAACTGCAGTTAGTGTCCAAACATGGCCTTGCCACATGGTTTTTCACTTGTCCTTTAGTCATCTTGATTTTTTTAGCCTTCTTCCTGGCCTGTGTGGCCAGGAAAATCCTTATATGGACTGCAGTGCCTGGGAAAGCAGAGGCTTTTGGCGGGTACCTGGAGAGAGGGGGTGAGGTGTGTGTGTGTGTGTGTGTGTGTGTGTGTGTGTTTTGGCAGGATGTGGGCTGGGACTGGGGTCTCAATCCACAAACTGGTTTCAGTGTGTCTAAGTGTTATGCATGAGGCTTCCCCCCAGTGGTCCTGAGACCACTGCTGGGGGGTGTGGGGCTAATTCTACTATTGGCTTGTGGGAGTTTCGGCTCTTTACTGACTTTTTGGATGAGGACCCCTGCACCCATTCTTCAGAGATCCTGGAGTAACCTGAAGGAGCCAAGACTCCTGCCGAGCTGTGAGACCTGTGAAGAGACCAGAGACCCGTCTGAAGGAGGCCTGGCGGCCAACTTCTGCTCTCTTGGAGGAGCCTTGTCTTGCTATTGATCTTCAGCCGTGCAAAGAATCTGCGACCCTTGGAGTGGAGGGAACATCCATTCCTGACGTCTGCTCGCTACCCTATGAAGAGCCATCAGAAGTGTCCCTGGCCCGGCCTGTGGCTGACCAGCTCGGAGTTTGGGCTACCGGGTTACCGATGTCGCTGATGAGATGTGGAGACCTGTAACTTGGAAGGGACCATCAGCTTGTCCTACAAGGCTTAACTCTGCGACATTTCGGAGTCCTAGCGTCAGGGGGAACCAAGGTAGGAGGGAAAGTCCGACTGCGACAAGTATCGATTTGCCTCGCAGTACTGCAGTGACCACAGTCCGAAACCGCTTACCTCAGTCCAGTCCTGATAGGTGTTCTGCATCGTGTTTTTCTGCATTCTTCATCCGAGAGTCCTTGCACCAGTGATTGACACCAACCGGAGATAAGCTTGAACATGTAAGCCAAGGGAATCAAGGACTGATTCTGGCGGTGGTAAAAGCAACCTTGGACCTGCCATTGACCTGCCAAGTCCTATGAAGAATCTGGGAAGGGGGGATAAGTTAGAGTGGTTCTTACCTGCCCCTAAACTCCCTTTAAAAGTTTGCTTTACTTTTACAAAACTTTTACTATCTTTGGCTTTGCCATTGCTTGCTCGTGCAAGCCTTCCGAAAGTTGGACACTTTTTGTTTAAATACACTGTCCTCTAACCCTTAGAGCTGTTCACTGATCCCTAGAGACACAACCTTCATTGTTTCCTGCATCACAAACTTTGGCAGACCTTTGCCTGAACATTTGAGCATAAGGCCCCAGACAATTTAGGGAAGGCCTTTTGAAGTTAGGGTTAATGCTCTGTGGACCTATAGTACATAAACCAAATCTGCGTTTTCTTTACAGGAGTTTGTGTATTCTCCAGCATGCGGTCTGGCAAGGATTCACATGCTCATAAATGTTCACCGTAGTCAGGCTGGGAATACTCTGTAAAGAAAAAAATCGGTTTCATTTCTGAACTGTCTTTCTCCTAACAACCAATCCCTGAGCTCTTGGTCATACTGCCCCAGCCAATGACTGACCTCTACCTAAGCCCCTCCTCTGGCAGCCATCCTCAGATTTTTACCGCACGTTCAAGTGTATGGAGTCCTCGGGCTATAGCTCTTGTGCTTTTAATGTTTGTGATTTTTCT
This sequence comes from Ambystoma mexicanum, assembly GCF_040938575.1. Classification (NCBI taxonomy): domain Eukaryota; kingdom Metazoa; phylum Chordata; class Amphibia; order Caudata; family Ambystomatidae; genus Ambystoma; species Ambystoma mexicanum. The sequence goes on along the minus strand of NC_090925.1, from coordinate 765,829,349 downwards.
TAGTTTGCTCTAATTTTTTCTGTGATTTGAGCCTCAAGCTCCATCAGACTGACAGGGACCCGTTTTGCGGAACGTTCTATCCCCCTCAAGGGTGATTTTTCATTGAGTTCCCTTGTTGGAGGATTCCAGAAGTTTCTTGTAGGCCTACGCCGCGTGGACATGGCTGAAGATGGAAGACGCAATGCCTCTGTTCAGGATTTGCCCTGGATACGGCCTACAGAACATTTTCCTGGACGATGGGCACTCCCTGTGCCTCCAATGCCTGCATACCGACCAGACGCACGTGGAGTAGGCCTGTGCGTTCTGCAAGGATATGGTGCCCCGCACCATGAAAGACCGTCGCAAACGGCTTAACCAGTGGCTCCAGTCGGGTGAGCCCCAGTCACCCAGCCGCAAGAAGAAATCTAAAGGGCCCAACAGAAGGCACCGCGGGCACCTGGAGCGTCATTGGGCGGGCACAGCATCTTCGGCACCTTCATTCACGAGCCAACGGTCCGGCTCGGCGAAGAGGTGGGAGCACCCGGGTAAACTTCTGGAGAAGTCCCAGTCTGCTCCGACAGAGAAGGTCAAGGGGGAGCGTGGCGCTGACCACCCCCACCCACAGTGAAGGCCCCTGGCGTGACCAAGGTCGTGAAGGCCCAGGTTCACCCGGCAAAAACCTCCATTGAAGGAGTGTTGGCGTCCCTGGCATAGGCCGTTGATGCGGGTTCTCAGGAAACTGCCTCCAGAGCGAGAGTTTCCCTGCCGGCTGGGAGGGAATCATCTTTTCTGCACGTAGAGAAGACGCTGGTGAAGACTATGCCGGTCATCTCCCTGAGACGGTCTCCCCTGATCGAGGGACGGTGGTCCTGCAAGGCACCGACCCCTCAGAGGAGGAGCTTGCTGTTCTTAAGACCGTTTTGGATGACAAGTTCCAGGCCAGGTCCTACGGGTGGGACCCTGATGAGACACCGAAGAGGAGCCAGGCGGTCAGGAGCAAGAGGATGCTACGGCACTGCCACCGTCCCTCTGCTGCAGTCACCACAGCCTAGACATCCTTCAGGCACCTGGGCCGTCGGGAGAACACCCGCATTAGAAGAGTTCACCCTCAACCTCCTTACCATCCATTGCCCCCTCCCCTACACCCAGGGACGAGACAGTACCAGATACGGTGACAACGGGTACGGACAGCGGCGGCAGAGTGGATCTCCCGTCCCCGCTGCCCAGAGCCTCGCCGCCTGACGAGATTGGCTTGTTTAATGCCATGATCTCGAGGGCCTCAGAGTTGTTCCAACTGAGAAGGAGGTCTTCCTGTACCAGCGCAGGGAAGCTAAGAGGAAGACCGTGCTGTCCTGCTGTTGAACGACATTTGGAACAAGGGACTGTCCCTCATGAAGAACCCGTCCTCTGCCCTGGCGAACAGGGACCAGTACAAGAAAAAGTACAGGGTGCTGGACTCTGCACGCAAGTGCTTGAGATCACAGCCTTTCCCTGGATTCGTTGGTGTCGGCGGCAGCTAGGAAGAAGTCTGCAGGTTCGTCGACGTCCTCTGCCACCCCCCCCCTTTGCCCCAGACAGCAAGGTAAAGAAGCTGGCCTCCATGGGATGAGGAGTCATCTCGTCGGCAGCAAAGAAGACAAGGCGACCCTTGCCATTGTGGCTCGTTACGACTGGGAGCTCTGTTTCAAGATCGCTCCCCTCCTGGACTTCCTCCCTGACAAGAGCGGAAGCGCTGGAGATTCTGCAGGAAGGCAAGGTGGCATCGGACCATGCCATCAGGGTGGCCACGGACATCGGCGACACTGGGTTCAACCAAATGGGCAACTGCGTTTGCCTTCATCGCCAGGGTCGGTTGAAGGCCACTAACTTCCGTAAGGGTGTGCAGTCGAGGGTGTTGGATATGCCCTTCGACGGGGATAACTTTTTTGGCAACACTGTGGTCTCTTCAGGCCAGGCAGATACCGTGATGGCCCGCACTTTGGCCATGCTTCAACAGCGATGGCTGTCCTTTCGGACGACCGGAGGAAAGTCCCAGGGTTCCTCCAAAAGCTTTGGTGGCTTTGCGTCATCCTACCGTAAACCGTCCCGCTCTTCAACCCAGGAGGTCTACCGGGGCTGCAGCAAGGCCGAAGGAGGATCGCCGTTGTCGCCAAGGTCCCCATAGCGGCTCCTCAACGTCAAAGCAGGACTGAACCGCCCGGGACCCCATCTGTGCACCCCGGTGGCAGGACGGCTGGCAAACTTTGTCAGCAAGTGGAAGACCATGGGTGCTGGACGCGCTGGCCCACGGACACTCTGGAATTCCAATGGAAGTGTCCTCGTATACCACCTGTGGCCAGAAAGGAAAACCACCTCCCTCAGATTCTGCTGGAATTGCGGGCCATGCTGAGGAAGGCCGTGATAGAACTTGTCCCATAGAGGCTCCAGGGCTCTGGAGTGTACTTTCAGTACTTCCTCGTCAAGAAGAAGACTGGCGGTTGGAGGCCCATTCTGGACCTCCGCCGCTTGAACAAGTACATAAAATCACAGAAGTTCCGGATGGTCACCCGTCGGCACATGCTGGGACAGCTGGAAGAAGGGGATTTCCTGTCATTGTTGGACTTGGAGGATGCTTACTTCACATCCCCATCCAAAAAGGATACCGCAGGTTCCTGCGCTTTGTGGTTCAAGGGCAGCACTTTCAGTTCAAGGCCCTTCCCTGCTGACTAAAGTCAGCGCCAAGGGTTTTCACCAAGTGCCTGGTGCCAGTGGTGGCACAACTGCGTCTATGAGGGATCCATGTTTACCCCTACCTGGATGACTGGCTCATTTGAGTGAAATCGAGGGAGATCTCAGTCGCTCACACGGCAGAAACCATCCAGCTGCTGACAGAGCAGGGGTTATCTGTGAACTATGCAAAGTCTTGCTTGGTGCCATCGCAAGACGCACTGTTTCTGGGGTCTCTACTCAAGTGTCGTGCCTGGCGTCTCCGTCGGAGGAGAGTAAATTGGCCATCCTGGGCAAGGTGCAACGGCTGTTGACCCTGAAGATCGCAAGGTTGAGGTCCATCAAATCCCTTCTTGGCATGATGTCTTCATGCATATACCTCGTTCGACTGTGCAGGCTGTGGATGCGGCTCCTGCAAGAGTACCTCGACGCCCGTTGAATCCAGTTAACTGGGAAGCTTAGAGGACAAGCTCTCTCTCTCTCTCGACGAGATGTTCCGTCAAGCGATACGGTGGTGGGGTGTCCGCTTGCATCTGTCAGCGGGCACAGACTTCCAGACCTCCCCCCCCCCTCCCCCTATCAGGAGACGGTCACGACAGACGCCTCCCTGGAAGGATGTGGTGTGCACACACCGGAGGTTTCCACGCAAGAGGCCTGTGGCTGCCGGTGAAGTCGTTACATATCAACATTCTGGAGCTACGGGCAGTGTTTTGGGCACTCAAGTCTCTCCTTCCGTCCCTCAAGGGCAAGGTGGTACAGGTCTTCACGAACAACACCACCACGATGTTCTAAATCCAGAAGCAGGGGTGCACCAGATCCCAGCACTCTCCAGAGAGACACAGGACCTATGGCACTGGGCCGTGGCCCAGGGGATATTCCTCGTCCCGATTCATCTGGCGGGAGTGAAGAACATAATCCCGGACTCCCTCAGCAGGGAGCTGCGCTCGTGCCACAAGTGAGAGCTTCCGCAGGATTAAGTGGATCTTCTGTTCTGACGATGGGGCAATCCCCACATCGATCTGTTTGCGACAGCGACGAACACCAAGTGCCGGAGGTTCGCCAGCATGTTTCCCCAGCCAGTGAGCATGGGGGATGCATTCTTTCCCTGGTTTCTCTATGCGTTCCCTCCGTTGCTTCTGCGACTTATCAACTCAGACGGTCCTGGTGCAGGATGATCCTCGGACCTTCTGGGCTTGTCGGCGTCCCCTCCAGTCAAGCTTCTGGTTGTCGCAGATCTCGCCAGAGGAGGCACGATCCTGCATCACGACCCAGGGTCACTGAACTTGCAGGCCTGGCTCCTGGAGCACTAGAGTTTGGAGGATACGAGATCCCGGCAGACTGCAAGGAGGTACTTGCCAAGGCCAGGGCTTAGTGGAAGAGGTTCATCGTCTGGTGCCGTGCACAAAAGATAAACCTTCTACGGATTACAAGCCCCTCAGGTGCTGCCGTATGTCGCCGGCCAAAGCAGGACTAGCGCACGCTTCCATCAAGATTCATCTGGCAGCTATCTCCTGCTACATGATCACTCCGGGGCGGTCGTCGCTGTGGTCGCACCACCAGGTCAAGGATATCCTGAAAGGACTTTTCCGCTCATTCCCACCAGTGAAGGCTCCAGCCCCGGCGTGGGAGCTCAATGTGGTGCTGACTAAGCTCATTGGTCCTCCGTTTGAGCCTATGTATTCGGAAGATGGCGTTTCTTGTGGCCATCACCTTCGCACGGTGAGTGGGAGAGATCCAGGTCCTTTCCTGTACAACAGAATACTTAAAATTTCACGAAATAAGGGTAGTGCTACGGACGCACTCCTCCTTCATGCCCAAGGTGCCGTCGGACTTTCATCTAAACGAGCCCTTGGTGTTAGCGATTTTCTTTCCGACGCCTTTGTCGCCGGCTGAGAGGACTTTGCACTCACTGCATGTGGCTAGAGCGCTGAAGTTTTACGTTGAACGCACGAAGAGTTTTCGGAAGACGTCACAACTGTTTGTGAACTTTGGCGCTGTAAACCAAGGGAAAGCCCTCTCCAAGGTTTCCATTTCAAGGTGGCTCTCTGCTTGCGTCACCCATTGTCACCGGTTGGCAAACCGACCGTTGCTTGGAAACCAGACGGCGTTCCTGTCTGGTGTGCCCCCACTTGACATCTGCAGGGCTGCTATGTGGAGGTTGACGCACAACTGCACGAAGTTCCACTGCGTCGACAGAGATTCCAGGGAGGAGTCCAGAGTCGGCCAAGCAGTGCTGCGCAACCTGTTTGCTTGAAGGTGAGCCTGGTGAGGAGGCTAGAGATGCTTAATGTTGAGCCTTGCCACCTCGCGTGGTTGTGCATGTGTACTGCTATGTTTTCTTTATTCATGAGCATGTGTATCCATGCCAAACCGCATGCTGGAGAAGGAACAAGTTACTTACCTGTAACTGTTGTTCTCCAGCATGGGTCTGGCATGGATTCACATGTAAACCCTCCCGCCTACCCCTCTACAGCGCTTCTCTTGGTCCTATTCCCACTATACGTGCTACCAAATCTGAAGATGTTCCTATTAACTATTTGTAACTGCACGTTATGTATCTTAAGATCGCATCCTGTTACCATTATAAGAAACAAATGTAACCAACGTCTTAAGCAAAAAAGTGCCTAGATACCTCTGGGTTTTTGTGCGCTATACAAATTTAAAAATAAATGTGCTACTCAAGACTCACGAAGCCACCCTTCAAGCCCATAAACCAAGCATCTATTAAACACCTTTCCTGGAAAACTGCATTCTTGGTGGCCATAGCTTCTGCCAGACGAGTGAGTGAAATTGAGGCATTTTCTGTGAAACCACCCTGATGTTACATGAGGATAAGGCGGTTCTACGTACCAAACCAACATTTGTGCTGAAGGTGCCATCTGCTTTCCACCTAGCCTGTATTCTTGGGGGTTAAGGAGAATTCTCTGAAACATGCTAATCTCCTTCTACCTTAGAGACCCCCAGCTCTTTTGCTGGACTTTAGGGCTTTTCATTTTTATCCTAGAGCGAGTGAGACCTTTTTCCCACTCATGTATTTTTCTTGAATTTGAGCACTGTTTCTTTTGGTTTTGGAGTCTGACAAACGCCATAGGCATAATCTTTTTACATTGTGACACACAGTACCTTCAGTGCAGTGGCACAGGGAAGTCCTTTAGATTTGCCAAAGGTTTAAATACTTTCTCTTGGATAAACTACTGTTTCCAAGAGCAGTAAAGTGAAATTGACTTTATTTACCTTTTGTAACTTTGTAGATATAGTGCTGGAGGGAATACTTGGTATCCTCTTTGTCTACTTTCTCATGTAACACTTTTATTTTACCCTTTCTGCAATTAATGGCTGGTGGCAGTGGTTTACTTTTTCCTACCATTGTGTTTTTACCGCGGACTGCATTCGCAGCTGCAGTATAGCACCCATGGGTTCCCATTATGTCAAAATGGCCCGGTCTTCCTTTTTCGCCATTTCTTGTTGTAAAGGTCCTTGAGATTTACTCTGTGCGCCAAACCAGGTTTGGTCCCTTTTTTTAGTTTTGTCTTTGGCGGGGTTCACTGGTGAAGCCCCTCCAGTGCCTCCAGCATGTCTGGCAGGGCAGGAAGGGAGTGAGGTGCCCGAAACTTCTTGTGCTTTGTCTCCTTGGTTACAGGAATGCACTCAACGGTGTTTGGCCGGCTGGCTGTCCTTGGAGGACAGCCCCCTGCTGTGTGACAGCTAGGCTGCGAAGGAAGGCAGTCGACCACTGAACGAAAGAATCCGACGAAGAACTTAGAAGAGAAGCTTGCTGCAACTCATGGACTGTTGGTTTGCCAGGTGAAGACCTGCTGCAGTGCTGAAGCTCCGAATTCACCTCGACTAGAGAAGCCCTGCAAAGGACTACTTCTCCCTGTGGGTTGGTGGGACCAATCGACCCCAAGACAATCTCAACTGGAAATCCTCTTTGCTGTCTGTACTTCCATTGTTTCTGCAGGAACCGAGTGCTAAAGGACAGGAACACCAGAATAGAGTGCATCGTTTTTCAGCCGGACCCGAGCCCCAGGAAGATCCGGACTCCCTCGAAGCAGGATTGGCCAAGCCTGAGACACCTCAACAGAGTGCTGGTCTCTCAGCAAAGTCCTCAAGAACGGCAGTGCTGCTATTCGCAAGAAGCTGAAACCGCAAAGTGCCACAGATCGAAGTTTACCCATTGCTGCCGCTGACCTTCAAATCATAGTGCACGAGTCCCCAGACGTCCTCCCTCTTGTCCCTGCGACTGAGGCCCAGGAACGGGATCTGCCATACTACAAAGAAGCCAGCTGGAACCAATTTCTTCAGACCTAAGGTACTGTGAACTAAAGGGTGCTTGCCTCTTGTGTAGCTTGCTTGCTATCGGTTGAGACTTGCATTTCCTGCATTTGCAGATTTGCTTGCCGCTTTGCCCATCACAAGCCTCCCAGCTCGTGCCCCAACAGCGATTTATTTTTCTACAAAACTCTCTAACATTGTGCAAGTATTTTTACTTTCCTTCAAGAAGTGCCTCAGCTACCCTAGACTTTGCTCAATTGACATTGACTGTCCCGGCTCCTGGAAGAGTCTTGTAACCTCTGACTTTGTGTTTTGATCTGTCCCTCCAAAAAGTCCTAGCTTCTTTACTTGTATAGCTGGGAAAGGGTTAATCTACATTGCATCGGGTGGTTCAAAAGTGATTACCTGTTAACCATTGTTTCCTTGCCGGACCTTTTCCTTTTTGACATCAAACTCAGTATTGCTCTTACTCCTACGTCCCGTCCCTCCATACTTGTGGGACATTCCGTCCTTCGGGACGGGACCGGAGCACTTTTGATCAGCATAAACATTGAAAAAATTATGCCCTTCTCTTTCTACGAGGGGTACTGCACGCTGCCGTAACCCCGCCCTACTGAGCTCAGCCCCGCACACCACCCTTCAGTCTTTTTCTCAGCGCTCCTATTCTGCGGTCGCTTAGTCCTCTGTTAGGTAGAGTTTATATGCAATACCCTTTGGGACCACTACACACAACTATGACTACAGGTGGAAGCAAACCAACCTTTGGTATAAGTCTGTACTACACAGTTTTGGTAGCTTAGCTGAGCAGCCAGGCTCGTCTCAAGAGGGTAATGTGAGCAGTAATGTTACAAAGAAGTCTAGAATCAGAGGTGTTCAAATAAACTTGCACTCAAGGTTTCTTTGATAAATACTTATTAATTTATCTGTCAGTTATAAAACATTCATAAGGAGGCAATTTTGTAACGCACACTAATATACTTCAATACTATTTCAGAATACTTTTCAAGAGGAGTAAAAGGCAAAGATTATTAGAAAATAAAAGGTTAAAATTATTTTTAGACGGTGTAGATATTTTGAGTTCACCCGAAGAGTCAATTCAATTCAGTAGGTTAGGCCAAAGTCAATGGGCTGAAGTCTTGGATAGGATAACGCGGTTCTGGTAGTTCAACGGAAAAGTCTTTGCACAAATTCTCAGAAGTAGTTTGTAAAAAGAATAATTATATGTTGGGTCACAAGCTGATTTGGCCTACGAGTTGCAAAAGATTCAAGCACTTTCACTGCGAGAGGTGAGTAATCTGTCTTATTTCACAGTACCTTACAATGAAGAAAATAATGCAGCTGGTGACTTCTGTTCCTGGCAGTTCCTGCTGTTTTGTGCCTAAGTCGTGGGGACAAGAGGGAGGACGTCGGGGGACTTCTGCACTGGGACTGGTCAAAAAACATGCAACTGGCAAACTTAGATTCCAGTGGCTGTAAGTAAAGCACACAACCTGGTGTCCCTCTCCCTAGTTATTCGGTTTCCTGCAGCGCTCTGAGGAAAATACAACCAGCTCTGAGATAGGTATCCAGATGTCTTACTGTAGAGTTGATTGGGCCCACCAACTCAAAGGAGTCTTTGCAGGGCTTCTCTGTCGAGATGAACTTGGCGATTCGACCTGCAGCTGGGCTTCACTGGGCAAACCAACGGTCTAGGAGTTGCAGCAGCCGTCCTCTTCAAGCTAGTCTTCGGTTCTTTCGTTCCAGTGGTCGCCTCCGCCTTCCAAGCCAAGAGACTCGCCTTTTATTCAGTTCTCTCCCAATCATTCCAGCCTAGCTGCCACTCACCCAGCAGGTTGGCTGTCCTTGCCGGACAGTCAGCTAGCCAATCAGCACAGAGTGCATTTGGGTCTCATAGGAGACTAAGCACTGGGAGTTTCGGGAACCTCCCTCACTTCCTGCCCACCCCAAACACTCAGGCGCCAGAGGCGGTATTCACTCCTGAAGCCCGCCAAAGGTGATGTAACAAAGGGACCAAACTAGGTTTGGCGCGCTGAGACAAACTGTAGAAGGACCTTTCCAAAAAGAAATGGCGAAAAAAGACCAGGACCTGTTTTTACAGAGGGTGCTCAGATGCCATCTTGAAAAACATGGCTCCCGTGATTTAACATTACCGGAGCTACGAATAGTTTGCGGCCGGGAAAAACCATGGTAGCTTGTTGTAAAACCACTGCCGCCAGCCATTCTGAGAGTAAAGGGTAGCATTTGACTGCTACATGAGTATCTAGACCATGGGATACTAAGTAACCCCTTCAGCACCTTATTGTAAGATGGGGTGTGCTGGGTCTAGGAATTTAAGACTAGTAAATTCAATTTCAGTTTGCTTACTCTGGGAAACAGTAGTTTATCCCAGAGAAGGTATTTAAACCTTGGGAAAGCCTGAAAGGCTTCCCTGTGCCACTGCACTGAGTGTGCTGTGTAACACAAATGAGAAGATGCTGCCTATGGAGTTGTTTAGACTCCATAACCAAATAAAACACAAGAGTAAAACGCACATCAAAATACATGAGTGGGAAAAGGGGTCACACTCCCTCCAGATAAAAAATAGTCCTCCAAAATCCAGCAAAGTTGCTGTGGGCCTCTAAGGTGAAGGGAATTACCACATTTTTGAGAATTCTCCCTAACATCCGTCTATGCCAGAGCGTCTGGGATTTGTGTCCTGGTCATGCGAATGTCGCTTCACTAGGGCGGATCCCCATTCCCTTTGCTTGGAGTGTCTCGGGCCGGACCGTCGCTGGGATTCGTGCTTCTACTGCGATTCCCTTTCCGTCTGGGCACTCTAGCGCAGTCTTCTTGGGTGGGAGGACGTCTTTCAGCGTGTTCCTCCACCTCCTCTTGAGCTTTTCATCGACGAAAAAGAAGAGATGCCCGGTAAATTCCTTACTTTCTAGGGCGCCCTGGCCGAGGGGAGGGGGGGGGGTCCTTCCCGGGGTCTTCTCTGTCCGGGAGGTGCTCTAGCAGCTCAACCACCAGGATTTCTCCTGACGTGCCTTGCAGGCCTAATAGGTATACCAGTTTTCTCTAAGGGTTCCCACGACGAACCTGCCAACACCGTAACACGTTCAATGTGCCTCTGTGTCAATGTTTTATATCAACAAGCTGGGTGGTACCAAGTCACCACCTCTTGTGGACCTTGCCATTCAGGTTTGGGAATAGGCCATCCAGCACATCATTTGGCTGCTGGCGGTACACATTCCGGGGCAACTCAATGTGACTGCAGACTCACTCAGCCGGCAGACAGCGGCCAGCTACGAGTGGGAACTGAACCTGGAAGTCATCGCCAATGTCTTTCGCCAATGGGGCACGCCAGAAGTGGACCTTTTTGTGACTGCCACAAACCGGAAACTTCCTCTTTATGCATCCAGGAACGGTCTCGGGGCCTCCTCTCTACGGGATGCTCTCGAGATTTTGTGGCACAACATGAAGCCATATGTCTTCCCGCCTCTTCCTTTGTTTCATTAGTCACTTTGCAAGCTCAGGAATGCATTGAATTGCGCTCCTTTTCATAGCTCCTTGGTGGCCAGCCAGATTCGGGTTTTCAGAACTTCAGCATCTGTCAATTTGTCCTCCAATCAGACTGCCGTTGATTCCCAACCTGCTTCACCAGTGTGATCAGCAGATGTGGCACTCCTCCCCCCAATCATTCAGCTTGGCGGCCTGGTGCCTGAATTCAAATCCCTAGCGCAGTTTAACCTGTCTGAGGACAATATGTGCATTATCCAAGCGCCCTGGAAGCCTTCTATGAGGTGTCAGTATAGGAGCCAGTGGCTCCGTTTTGTTACTGGTGTTTAGTTAAGCAACTGGACCCCAGACATGCTACGATTGACACTGTCCTTCCGTTCATGTCTCATCTGGCTGCTTCAGGCATTCATGTCTTGTAGGACCTGTCGGCTATTGCCACCTACCTGTCCACTGACACCTGTTCCTTTTCTTTGACGAATCCTGCTATTAAAAGGCATGTCGCAGGTTTATTGCATCTTTTTCCACCTGTACGCAATCCTCATCCAAGGTGGGATTTAAATGTGGTCCTGACTGCCTTATGCCATAAACCATTTGAGTACATAAAGTACCTTTCTTGGAATGTTGCCTTTTTCGTTGCAGTGACTTCGGCAAGGCAAGTAAGTGAGCTTCAAGCCTTGTCCGTGGAACACCATTCCTTACCTTCCATAACGATAAGGTTGTGCTCCGCACTCGTCCTTTACTTCTTAAAGTAGTGACTGATTTTTCATTTGCATCAATCGATCTCATTACCTGTCTTTTTTTCTAACCCGGACTCAGACGCTGAGAGTATTACTCAATTTAGATGTCAGATGAGCTCTGAAGTTCTATCTGGACAGAACTGGACTTGGGGGCTCCTCAACTCTTTGTTACATTCGGAGACCGGAAAGGGAAACCTGCTTCAAAGGCTACTTTCTCCCGATGGATTGTCGCCTGTATTTCAGAAGCGTATACCATTCAGGACCTTCAACCTCCGAAGGGCATTCATGCCCATCTTGTACGTGGCAAAGCGGCTGCTGTTGCCTTCCAAAATTATTCCAATGGTTCCTTGGGATACCATTGCCAAGGCAGCTACGTGGGCTTCCCCATCAACTTCTTCTAAGCATTACTGCTTGGACCTGAGCTCCAGGGCCGATGCTCAATTCGGCCAGGCTGTTCTTAAAAACCTTTTTCAGTAAGGAAGTTCTATCCACCCGTATTACCTGTGAGGAGTGCTTTGGAATCTCCCACAAGTATGGAGGAAAGGGGACAGAACGTAGGAGTACAACAAAGTTACTCACTGTAGTGACTACCTTACTCCTAGTCCCTGTTCTTCCATACGCCCACCTGCCATCCCCTCTAATACGTATCTTCTATTATTACTTACGGCCACGTGCAGTACCCCACATAAAAAGGACATTTTTTTTTCAGTTTTTATGCTTTTTATCAAAAGGGCTACAGTCCCGAAGGACGGAATGTCCCACAAGTATGGAGGAAAGGGGACTATGTACTAGGAGTAAGGCAGTCACTAAAGTGAGTAACTTTGTTAAAATTTACCAGTGATAGATCAATGTCCAGTGTCCGAACTATTGAAGTCGCCTCACGTTGTAGTAAGAGTCTGTGTGCCATCCCCAAAGGGTATCTACTGATTTATTGACAGTGTGTATTTTTAAATATATTTAAGTGCTACATATTCCCCCTCCCTTCTAAAGAAGGCTTATTTTAAAACTGACTGGTAAACTAATAAATATTTAATCAAGAAACCTTGAAGTGTTTGAATACTTATCACTGTGAAACTCTGTTATAACCCTACAGCTCACATTGACCCCTCTTGAGAAAAGCCTGGCTGCTCAGTCACTCTACCAACTTGTGTAGTACAGACTTGTACCAAAGGTTGGGTTCCTATTGCCAAGAGGACATGGCTGGTGCAATCTCCCACAGGGTTACTGCATACAATCTTGCCTAAGATTTGGCACACCCACGTCTCCAGCTGAATGTACTCTGAACATGCTGGGCGTGGTGCGTGCCTTCAAGGGCACACACTCAATGTCTTGATCTCCTCTGATCTCCCACTCTCCATCCCTCTGACCACTCCTCTCTCCTGGAGCGATCACTCCCTCCTTATCTCTCCCTGCCACCTACCTTCTCGGACATCCAGCCCATGAAGCGTGTGTTAGTTGCGGCTTTTGCCGCCAATTCCCCCTCCCTTCACCTTTGGCTGTCTCACATGGCCTCCCCAAGGCCCACGGGAGGCAAGGCCAGCACCTGTTTTTTGCCTGTTCGGTGCCATGACTGCCGTCTGCCAGACCCCCTGGCCCTCCGCATACAAGGTACTCTTCCACCCCTTTTCAGACACTGCACTGCCACAGTAGCCCAAACTTGCCTCGGTGTACATACGTGTGACCACTCTCTTAACATGAACTGCCTATGCCTTAGCAGCCTGACCATGCCCTAAGCTGAATCACCTACTCCCACTGCCAAATGTTTCTTGTGGGTGATGTCTCTGTATGTCTTGTGATAATGGTTTTCTAGCCCTACTGTGTCATTTAGCGCCTACTGCTCAGCAGTAATATTATACTATGTACTTTATCTAGGGTGTACTACGACACTCGATGGCTGCATCGCACCCAAATGTATCTATATTTAGCATCAACTAGCCTAGAGGTGCCCTGCGCCCTGAATTGCATTTAGCCCTCCTGTGGTGTTACTGCCCCTGCATTCATACTGTTGCTTTTCATACCCAGGTGCCTCACGTCTGTATGCTAACTACCAACAACCACCCTGCACATATCCTATCTACGTACACAATGTATCTCCATACGCTCTATACTGTGATACTTGGGTCACTTCTTTATACTATGAATATCCAATAACCGACCATGATACCAAACTCACCCACACACGAGCCCCCACTGAATTTCCACAGACCAACTGATATGATCTCTGCACCCTGCACTGTCCTCCAGAGGAACCTCAAACTACGTGCAAGGCTCCCAAGGCTTTGACCCCTTAACCAAATCAGCTCACAGCAAAGCTATTACTAGCCCCCACAGACCCGCCCAGCACCCTCTTCAAGTAAACAGTAGACTCTATTGTGAACCTATCCACACCCCGAAAGACACACAAATCCTCACTACCACCTTTTAAAACCAGTACAACCCGAGACCAAGGGAGCACTGAAACGCTCGCTCCATGGTAGCTCACGCTACAGACATTGCTGATCTACTCCACAATGAAGACTTGGACTTGATCGTACCGCCTCTCGAGGCGGAGGTCTTGCCATTATAGCTAAAACTAAACTCCCTCTGACCATTGAGTCACCAGCCAACATAGGATCTTGTGAATCCTTAACTGCAAAGTTAACCTTATCTAATACACAATCCAGCTCTATTCACATTATTTACCGTCCACCTGGCCCCTTAGGGTCATTTTGAAGAAGACCTCACAAATATCCTATCAAATAAACTTAAGAACTCCTCACAAAGTATCGTACTAGGAGACTTTAACCTTGGTTTTAGCGACCCCGCAGATGCTAACGCCACAATAATTAATAATACATTAGAGGAACTGTGTTTCACCCAGAGGATCACTGTGCCCACTCATACCAAAGGTAGAACCCTGGACTGGCTAGCTGTGCACAATTACCCAGTCTTGATCTCTTCTATACTTCCACAGCCCTGGACAGACCATCGCCTGATCTCGTTCACCTTAGAGCCATCACCAGCGCAAATTGACAGCATAGCTCCAGCAGTTCAGACCAGAAATAAAAAGAACATCACCCCCGAAAATTTGATCCCATTAATCGTACCAACCTTGAATGCCATTCCGGACCACTTAGATCCCTTAATGATGGTAGACATATACAACAGAGTCATGCTTTCATCTCTTGATGCCATAGCCCCACTGAAGTTAAAAAAGAGCAAACCAAGAAAACACATCAACGCCTGGTTTTCTCCTCATTTTAAAGCCCTTAGACAGGAAAAGCGACGCTGTGAAAAAATTTGGAGAGCACTTCCTTCAGAATAAAACAAGAAAAACTTGAGTAGACTAGCCTCATTATAAAAAAGAAATCATCCTGGCCAAACATACTTCCTACAGCACTCGAATCTCACAAACCAAATCCAACATCAGAGAGCTCTTTACAATACTAAGACGTTGAATCTCCCATCCAAGCTCCTGACTCGTGCCTCATGGACAAATACTGGTGCACGGATATACAAAATGCCTTAGCTAACAAAATCTCCTCTCTCAAGACAAAGATGAACATTAAAAAGGACTCCCTTCTCTCTTCTACTAAACCCAACATCCCCACCCCTAAAAAGATATACCCAATTCAGACACACACCCCTGTGCACATTCCCCATTTCAACTTCCACAGAGTATCCACCAAAGAGGTAGGAAAGGTCATTCTCACCCTCAAACCTTCGAACTGCCACGGGGACCTATGCCCTGCACAATTGATAAAGGATGCGACTTGTGATCTCGCACCATTTATTACCAAACTAATAAATGCGTCATTCACATCAGGCAGCGTACCGAACAAACAATCATGGGTCCTCCCCCTGCTCAAAAAACCTAATTTAGACCCCTCTACTCCAACTAATTACCGCCCCATCACCACAGTACCGTTCCTTCTTAAAATCCTCGACAAAATAGCATACCAACAAATCCAACAGTACCTTGAGCACTTCCACCTCTTAGGAGTCAGACAATCTGGTTTCAGGCCTCAACACGGCACTGAAACCGCACTCGTAGATCTTAAGGCACAGCTAGATGAGCTCAGAGATCAGGGTAAGGTGGCACTACTGCTACTTCTTGATCTCTCGGCTGCCTTCAACCTGGTCGACCACGAGATCCTATGTGACCACCTTCAAAAAGCCGCCCACTTCACTCAAGAGGCAACTGACTGGATCCAATCCTTTCTAAATAATCGCACGATGAGTCTTTTCCCTACTAGCAGCAGCCGACCCTACACCCATCACCTGTGGCGTGCCGCAGGGTTCTTGTGTCTCCCCGACCCTGTAGAACATCTTCACGAAGCCCCTTTTTGATGATCTAGATGGTCTGGGTATCACCTACACCAACTATGCCGATGATACCCAGATCCTCATCCCGTTGACGGGGGATTATGACAAGGATTTGGCTTTCGTCAACAAAGTATACCTCATCATCCAGGCATGGATGGCCTCACACGGTCTATGCCTGAATGACGACAAAACAGAACTCCTCATTCTAGGGTCCTCACATAACCTTAACAAACTAGACCAAAACTACTCCTCCTTCGTAATTGACAACAATAAGATCACGGTAGCCAAGGAGGATAAAACCCTTGGTTTCTACCTAGACT
The DNA here is from genome assembly GCF_040938575.1 of Ambystoma mexicanum. Lineage (NCBI taxonomy): Eukaryota > Metazoa > Chordata > Amphibia > Caudata > Ambystomatidae > Ambystoma > Ambystoma mexicanum. The sequence goes on along the minus strand of NC_090925.1, from coordinate 765,813,529 downwards.
CCACTCTCACCTTTAAAAAAACAAGTTAATGCTATGGCATCCGCCACATCTTATACATGCAAACTCATCAGAGCAGCCAAACCTTTTCTCTCCCCGTCTAACTATCACCCTAGCCAGGGCTCTGATCCTGTCCAAGCTGGACTATTGCAACGCGATTTATGTAGGATGCAACAAATATATTCCGAACAAAATTCAGATCCTCCAAAACAACGCCCTAAGAGCGGCCCTCAGTATCCCAAAGAAAGTCCACATCTCTGATTCTAGAAGGTCTGTCAACTGGCTTTCTACCAAAGATAAAATATTCCTCAAGTCGGTTTCCCTGACCCACAAATGCCTCCACCAAGCAGCCCCTCAATACCTAATCACTAGATTCACCAGAACTACCTCCTCTCGCCCCTCTAGAATGGCCATCTCCAATATCGTCCTGGTGCCCAGGTTTAAACGTTCTATGTCGGGTGGGAACAGCTTTCCTGTTAAAGCAGCACAATACTGGAACTCCCTTCCACCACCTTGCAGGGAGGACCTCCCCTACTAAGACCATCCATTGGCTCAAGACTCGCGACACATAACAACCTCTTGCTACCCTAATGCTCCACCACTGTGATTGTAAATATGTACATTTAGGTTGTCAACTGCTCAGTGTAGTCGAGACAGCAGCTTTCATGAGACAACCGATTTATTGTATATAGTATTACTTATATTGTATATTTCTGTAGCCCATGCCTCATTGTGCATGGTTTCTTTTTACGCATCCAGCACTGTAACCACGGCTGGACTTCATTCCTTGTATGTAACCAAGCTTTGCATTCCTCTTGTTGCCTCTGCGCCTTGCTACCCTGCTAGGGGTTAGGTGCGCAATATAAATAAATACTAATACATCCTGACACAGCCCGGTCTCTGCTACTCTCCAATTTCTGATACACGTGATGCTCTTGCCCCTGTCATGAGGATCCGTTTGAAGTTCAAAGCCAAGTGCAATTCCTGGTATGACTCTGACCTAGCTACACTTAAACGTAAGTGTAGGGCGGCTGAGAAGAAATGGAGGTCTTCCTGTTCATCCTCTGACAAACTGGCCTGTCGCCTGCTACAAAGACAATACCGACTGTCCTCACCAAGAAGATTCCACATACAAGCTTGTCTCTGCGGCATCTAACAACTCAGCCAAACTCTTTAAAATCTGTGATGAGCCGGCCAACCCTGCTGCAGTCTCTACCCCTCTTGTTGCCTCCCAGGCTCTTTGCAATGCCCTAGCCTCTCACTTCATCCTGTCCACCCTCTCCACCCACACCCTCCTCTCCCATGTGTGCTTTCTGATCCTCCTTTAGCCAACCCCCCCCAATCGCGCACCATCCTTCTCGTCCTTTCCTCTTTTCTCCCCTGACGCGGTCGCTAGACAAGTGCGATCTATGAAAGCCTTGTCAAAACAGGTTCATCCCTGTTCCTCTAAAACCATCCAGGACCACATTGACACCCTCGCTCTGGCCCTTGCAGATTTTTGCAACCACTCCTTTGCCTCGGGATCCTTCCTCTCCACTCTGAAGCACTCTTTTGTGCATCCTCTTCTCAAGAAACCCACAGCTGATCCTTCTTGTCAGCTAACTATCGCCCAATTTCCATTACTCCCTTTCTGGGCAAACTCCAGGAAAAGTTGGCCATCTCTCAGCTTAACCTTCATTCCAATTGTTTTGGCTGTCTCCATGACCACCAGTCTGGCTTCAGAGCTGCCAGAAGCATGGAAACTGCTCTGAACATCCGTGAAGATCTGCTCTCCAACATTCCCTCTGTCCTCATCCTCTTCGATCTCTCTTCTGACTTTGACACAGTCAACCATACCACCCTGCTCAACAGTCTGTGAAAACCTGGATATCACTGATCAGGCTCTGGCCTGGCTGTACTCTTTCCCCTCAGATCCCCAGGAGTCTAACCTCTCGCCCTGGCTTTTCAACCAATACCTGGCAACTCTCGCCCACTGCATTGCCACTCTCTGCTCAAATTTCCAGTGCTACGTTGATGAACTCCTCATTTTCGGGCTGCCCTCTGTCACCTCCTCACCCTCTCTAATCTCTGATTGCCTAACTGCCATTCAAGATTGGTGTGCCGCCAATGATCTTTGTCTGAATGCCAGCAAGACGGAGATCTTCCTCATCGTCGCACCTTCACCATCCTTTCCCCTCACTCTCCCCCCACCTGTGAGGCTAAGAACCTCGAGGTCATCTTTGACACCCCCCCCCCCCTTTCCGTCTCTACCCACATTTTGGAGGTCTCTAAAAAGTAAAATTTCCTACTGCACCTCTTTCCTCTCCTTCCCCCAGAAGCTCATGGTATCCTGAGCTCTGGTTCTCTCTAGCTTGGACTATTGTAACAGCCTCTATCTAAATCTACCTGCCTCTACTCTCTGCCCACTGCAACTAATCCAGAACAGGACTGCAAGACTTGTCCTTGGCATCAAGCCCTGGGCTCGTATCTCTCCAGCTCTGAAATCTCTCCATTGGTTCCCAGTGGATGCAAGGATTAAATTAAAAACCCTCTGCATTGTTCACAAGGCTTTCTGGGGCCTGGGTCTAAAATGCCTTCAGCTATCCCTCCGCAAATACCTCCGCTCTCGAGCTCTTTGCTCCTCCACCTCCCTCGAGGTCAGTCGTTTTTCAAAGAAACGAGCTGGGGGTAGATCTGTCTTTTGCTGGGGCCTCCCTCTGAAATAGCCTCCCTGCCACTCAAACTTGGAGAACCATCTCAGGTTCCAGAAGCACCTCAAGACCTTCTTTTCTTCTTCCTTCGCTCCCCCTCTCCCCTGCTGATCTGTTCTCTCTTGGCATCGTGCACCTGGCCACCATCTGTCCGCCGGGCCCAGGTACCTGCTCCCCTGCCACCCTCCCGCACTGCCCCTTGCACTGGGGTCTATCTTTACCCATACAGCCCCCCCCCCTTTTTCTTCGTGCACTTATCAGACCTACCCTGTCTGCTGCCTTAAACCTATCATTTGCAAATTGCTGGCTGCACTTCCACTGTTTGTTGCCTTTATTATTTATCTGTTTCTCCTCTGCTTCGCACTTTCCACTTTTCCCCTCTTCCATGCACTTTTCCCCTCCCCCTCTCCCATGCACTTGCACATTCTCATTGTCACTGGGCCTAGTAAGATCGCTGTTTTGTTCACCCCTGTTCCCTTCCCTTCCCTTGTAGCGCTCTGAAACACTTGTGTACGAGCGCGATAGAAATAAAATATCAAAGTACTAAGGCACGTGCTAAATCCTTCCACACAACGCATCTGTTATTTGTTTCATTTGGACCGTCTGGTCCTGGGAAGGCTCTCTCGAAGTCCTCCATTGAAAGATGGATTGCTACCTTTATCTCGTTCTGCCATCAGCAAGCCGACAGACCTCTTCCCAGAAGGCTCCAGACTCATTCTACCAGAACAGTGTTTGCAACCACAGCTTTTCTCTCCAGAATTCCGCTGGCTGACGCATGCTGTGCAGCCACCTGGCGATCGGTTCATAATTTCACCAGGTTCTGTTGTGTCGACAGACATTCTGCAGAAGACTCTAAAGTCAGCCGTCGGTTCTGCAGAATCTTTTTTGCGTGAGGTGGGTAAGTCTCCAGTGGTAGGTTATGCTGGGAGCTTACCTCTGCCCATGGTTTCTTATTGCAATGCTGCTTTTTAATCTATTCACAGCATGTGAACCTATGAAAGATCCAATGCTGGAGAAGGAATAAGTTACCTGTAACTCCTGTTCTCCAGCATTGGCATCTTTCATAGATTCACAAGCAACCCTCCCACCTACCCCGCATGGCTCATCTGTTGGCTCTTACTGCCACTCAACGTGCGCTGCCAAATCTGAAGATGGCTGACGGGAGGTTTTCCTATTGGCTGTGGGTAGAAGGACCCAAAATGACTGGAGCATAAAAGTGACTAAAAAGTTTTCAATTCAAGTTTAAACTGCTGTTACTGAGGATTCCCAGCCTGGCGGGGAATATTCACAGCAAGTGAATCTATCAAAGATACCAATACTGGAGAACCGGAGTTACAGGTAACTTATTTCTTCTACTCCTTTAACTTATCATTCATCTCATGCTCTCAACAAGCCAAGTTTCATAATGCATCAATATTCCCATTGAGTGTAGGGAACATATAGTTAATTTGTTTATTTTGTTTCCAGGAGCCCAAGTCCAGTGGTGAAGGAAATTCAGTCTCCAAAGGAGAAGGAGTTGCCATTTGTGGTGGGGGCTTTGTTGCTGGATAAAAAGCCTGTGCTGGAGATGGTGCAGCCCCCTTTGGATGATGGAGCATTGGTGTCCTTTGTGGAGAAGGATTTGGTTGAATTTGGGTCCACACCCTCAAAGGATGAATCTCCCATCATTAATAGGGTGACCACCCCAGCATCTGCATTTTTGGAGAAGGAATTGCCAGTGAAGGTGGTGCCGGTTGTGGAGAAAGCAACGTCGTCTGTGGAGAAGGTTACCCCTCTTCAGGAAAAAGAGTTGTCTTCTTTAAAAGTGCTGCCTCCTGTGGAGGATCAGACTATGGCAATGTCCTCCTTGGTGGAGAATGTGGCTTTGCCAGCGATAAACAAGGTGAATGAGGCAGCTCCCTCTTTGTCAGAGAAGGCTACACCATCAGTGGCTGAGAAAGCTGCCCCTCGTGTGGTGGAAAAGGCAGTGGCAACATCATCTGTTGTAGAGGATGCAACGCCACCTGTGCTCGAGAAACCTGGGACAGTTAAGTCACTTCCAACTTCAAAGGAGAAGAGACGATCCCGTAGTTCCAGCAGTTCCAGTTCTAGTAGTAGTAGCTCTTCTTCCTCCTCGGGCTCCTCTTCATCAGACTCCTCCTCTTCCTCTTCAGGTTCCTCTTCATCCTCTTCCTCCTCTCAATCCAGGGCCCAGCCTCAGCCGAAGCCTAGCATCAAGAAAAAGACCTCACCAATACAGAGACGGTAAGCATTATTGGTGGTTTTATTTCTTTTAAATGTCAAAGGATAACCAGTCATCCTTGAAGCGATTTTGTGGCTAGTTAATCACTATTTCCTTGTGCAGATGGTCTAAATGCTTTTGTACATATAGACAGGGTACATCTATTAGTGCCCAATAAGATAAGGCGGCTCTCTACTGGGGTTAGTGAGCATGCTGGCAGTGGCGTTTAAGCGTTTGCCTTGATTGGCATTCCTTGCTGACCCCTACAAATGGATAAAGGTTTTGTTCTACAGCTTTTCCTATTTATGCTATACAGGGTTTCCTATTTATGCTATCCTGTTGTGGGCTATGGAATAGGTTTAAATGTTTGGACTTGTACAAGACATTCCCTTGAGTCTATTATGGAATATTCCTTCCTGCTACATTAGACCTTAGAAGCATTATTTCAATCTTAGGATATAATGCGTGTCATTTATAACACACCTATACACAAGTGTTTCAAGGCGCGATGTGTTAACCAAATAGTTTGATGCCTTTGCCTCCGGTCCTCTCGGTGAAATGTCAGACAGGTGCAGGTAGAAATAAAGGAAAGGTTCCTACATTTCAAAACCTCGTTATCATAGATGTTACCTTAACATTTTTAAATTACTCTAAACTTGATATTTCCTCTTTGGTTTTAAGTCGCCCACGAAGTGCAATGGGTGTCTCTGTGTTTGTCAAATGTTTTGGTGGTGGACAGAAAATGTGGGATTTGGTGCTAGTGAGAAGTGAATGATGTAGCTTGGATGAAACTGCAAAAATTATAGATGCATTTGTTCCTCATTGAAAGGTGGATTCTAGTGTAAGCTATATAACTCCAGATGGCCAGGATAAGTAGATAGTCAGTGATATAACCTGCACAGGTCTTTGTTTTAACTGCCCTGGAAGACCACAGATGTATGTGTAAGAAGGTAGCCATTTTCATTTGTATTGGAAAATTACCCTGCCCACCACCATCCTCTGAAACGAGGCCCACCTGGTAGGAAAGATCTGCAGACATACAAGAGCGTTCTAGTTTTCTAGGTTGTTGATTCCTGGAGACTTGTTCTTTTATGTCTCCACAGAGATGGTGTTCTTAGCAAGCACACAATATTAAAAAGAGGGTGCACCGTAAACAGTGGTGTCCTTTTGCGTTTCTCTTCATTTCAAAATAAAGACCTATGGTTGGTTCTGGCCCTACTTTGCATCTGTGACTTATTGGAGCAATTTGCCCGCAAGTGTATCTCATAAACATACAGAATTGGGTTGAATGAGCAAGCCCATAGCAGTCCTAAATTGTTTTTTTTTTATTCCACTCTTTACTGAAGACTGTATTAAAGAACATTTGGGTGATTTTAATGCAATATTGGGGTGTGGAGGGTGGGATTGATGACGGGTGTAAATATTTTAAATTGCATGCTGCTAGCCAGGTGTAAAGTCATTCCCCCCTCAATTCTCCACATGTCCGCAGCACACATTTCTTATTTTATTTTTTAAATTTATGGATTGCTAGTGCGCTTTAAAGGCATCGAGGTGCTGTTAGATTAATGTCTTAGTTACATGGAAGATACATTGCTCTGGGTTACAATGAGCGTATCACAAATTTGCTGCAAGAGTGAATTACAGTAAAGTGGTTACAGGAGGCAGTTACAATTGGCACAATTAAAGCTCGGCGACGGGCCCGACAAAACAAACAGCAGAGTTTTCATAGCTTTGTGGAATGCTAGGTGTGAATCTATACCTCTAGGGTGGTGTGATCGGGAGTTCCAACGGGTAGCAGCAATGAACAGGAATCTGCAAAATCCTTATCCATCCTCATGAAGGCCACTCCCAAGGCGTATAGCCAGATGCACCAGCATTCAGACAAGGGTCGGTCCTTCGGCAGGTTCTGGGGTTTCCAAGAACGGCGGTCCAGGCAGCCAGACAGGTCCCCCAGCCAGCACCGGCACAAGCAACACAAGGCTGCGCAACCGGGGCGTTTTTCAGCCTGAGACGCAAAGCAGGCAAGACACGCCCATCCGGGGCAAAGTGTCTCCAGTGGGGGAGGCGGCAGGCTTGACCTTCGCTATCAATGCTGGCGCACAAGGTTTGCGGACCCCTGGATCCTATCTGTACTCGCCTACCAATCCCTCCCTCTCCTCCCCTGCCACAGATTGAGACAACTCTGTTGGCGGAAATTCTCTCGCTTATAGCCAGGCGCTGGAAGAAGTCCCGGCCTCTCTGCAGAGTCTGGGCTGCTATTCACGGATTTTCACCTTACACAAGAACCAGGTGGGCCTGAGAGGTTGTCGGACCTTTACACCTTGAACTTTTACCCTGCCTCTTCAAAGGTTCAAGATGGTTACCCCAGCGTTGATAGCGGAGATGTTGTGCAGGGGAGAATGGCTCTTCTCCCTGGATCTGAAGGATGCTTGTTTGCACGTCCTGATCTGGCAGCCCCATCGGTCCTTTCTAAGGTTCAGGATCATGGGCTTCCGTTCTACCCTGAACGCGGTGCCCGCCCTCCTCAGGGCCCAGGGTCCCCACGTCTATCCATACCTAGATGACTGGCTCGTCTGGGCAGGGTTTCCAGAAGCAGGCCACCGCACAGCCTCTACCCTCATGCTTACACTACTCGAGTTGGGGTTTTCCATCAATCTGTAGAAGCTGCAGCTGGAACCCATGCAGTCTTACTTTCCTGGGCCTCATCTGGGATAAGGGCTCAGAGAATATTCCCCTCCAAGGACAAGCTCACACCCATCAAGAGGGCCACAAGCACTTTCTCAGCTGAGCATTGACCTCAGCATGGTGGTACCAGCACCTCTTGGACATTATGGCAGCATGCCTCCTGGCAGTGCCTCGCACAAGAATCAAGATGAGATTGCAGTTGCACTTCACAGCCTCCTGGAATCAGGAGAGGAGTTCCCACGCGTAACTAGTCAGCATCCCACCACAGCTTCACCGGGATCTGGTCTGGTGGAGCACGAACAACATGCGGAGAAGCAGGTCCTTCCGTCTGCCAGCTCTACAGGTCACCATCACCACGGATTGATCGCTGGAAGGTAAGGGAGCTACACTGGACAGCCAGTGTCCATGGAGTTATGGTCCCAGTAGAGCAGAAGGCCCACATCAGCTGGCTGTAGTTGAAGGCCAGTTGGCTTGCTCTTAAAGCCTTTCTCCCGATCAGTGGCAAGTTGATCCTCATTCAAGCGGACAGCTCCACAAGCATGTATTAAATCAACAAGCAGGGGGGCACCAGGCCCCCCATCACGCTAGCAGTCAACAACAGAGGTTGACATTGGCAGATGCACTGGCCACAGGAGTATGAAGGGAGGACCAGGGGAGCAATGAGAGAGCTTGTTAGAGGTGGGGGCCAGAGGAGTAAGGAACCTTGTATGCCAGTCGGACCCAGATCGGGACAGAGCCGCATCAGGGGAGACTACGCAAACCGAGCGCCTCAATTCAGGATAGTCGCAAACTAACCAACCCTACTAACAATTTCCCTTTCTACATACACCTCTCAAACTCCAAACCAAACAAAACCAAAACCTACAGCACAACAAACCACACAAACTTCACTACATTGCAACAACAAAACACAAAACAAAAACACTGTCTTGCACAACAGTACACGACGACTACCGGCCGCAAACACCCCAGTCCCAGCCAACGGACCCACCGGGCTGTGGCCGCCAACAGCACATCACTGCTCTCTTGCACTTTTCCTGCTTCCTCCCACTAACTCCACCCCCCCTCCCCTTTCAGAGCCGCCAGAGCGCCAGGGGACCACTTCGGTGGTGGTAGTGCGCGGTACAAATGTCCTTTAACTTTAACATCTAGGAGTGGGCCCTGGACAACATGCACCTGACAGCAATTCACCTCCCGGGGAGTCCAACTTCCTCGCTGACAGGCTCAGCAGGTTGGGTGCAGACAACGAGTGGCAACTGGACCACCAAGTGCTTCAGGGGGATCTTCAACAGGTGGTGGTCATCCTCCAGTGGACCTCTTCGCCACTTGGCGCAACAGGATGTGCCCCAGTTCGCATCTTGGCAGGGACAGGGCTGGGGCACACTGGACAACAATGCAGATTCAGTGGAGCAACATGCATATGTAGGGTTCCCCCCTCCCACTTCCCTCGTTCATAGAGTATCCCCCGGACCCGTACCCCCCACCCCCCCCTATAATCCCCCCCCCCCTCCCAGATAAGTCTTTCAGTGGAAGAGGCTAAGCCAAAGTCAATAGGTAAATGTCTATGTAAGCTGAAACACTTCTTTGTAGGCAAGTAGAAAGTCTTTGCACAATGGTTTTAGAAGTCTTTGAAGGAAAGAAGAATCAAATGTAGGGCCACAAGCTGATTAGACTTGTGAGTAGTAGAAGATGCACGCAACTCTACAGTGAGAGTTAAGTCTCTCTCACTTTTTTACAGTAACTTTTAAAATGAAGAAAAGATGCAGTAGATGACTCATGTTCCTGTGCAGCTCTCACTGTTCCTGGGCCTCAGTCGTGGGGACAAGAGGATGAACGTCTGGGGACTCCTACAATGCACTGGGACGGTTAAAACTCAGAACCGTCAAACTTCACTTTCTGTGGCTGTTCAGTGTTTCAGCTCCTCACATCTAACGCAAATAGCAACACCGCGGTACCTGGCTGTCCAGATGGACTTTTCTTGCTTCTGGGGTCCGTCACTCAGTTGAGGGGGCTCCGGCTCGGTCAGTCCTGCTTCCTGGGAGTCCAGAGGATCTTCCTAAAGCTCTAGGCCAGTTTAAAAGCAACGCACACAATCTGGTGTTCCTCTACTTGGCTGTACGGTTTCCAGCAGCAACTCTGTGGCAATTCAACCAGCTCCGAGATGGATGGCCAGGTGGCTTACTTTGGAGTTGATTGGTCCCACCAACTCGAGGGGAGTAGTAGTCCTTGCAAGGACTTCTCCGTCGATGCGAACTTGGCGTTTTGGCACTGCAGCAGGGCTTCATCGGGCAAACCAACGTTCCAGGAATTGCAGCAGGTGTCCTCTTGAAGTTGTTCTTCGGTTCCTTTGTCCAGTGGTAGACTCTGCCTTGCAAGCCAAAAGACTCGCCTTTTATTCAGTTCTCGCCCATTCATTCCAGCCTAGCTGTCAATCACACAGCAGGGTGGCTGTCCTTGCTGGACAGTCAGCCAGCCAATCAGAGTGCGTTTGAGTCTCCTAGGAGACTAAGCACATAGAGTTTTGGGCACCTCCGTCACTTCTTGCCCACCCCGGACACCCTGGAGTTTTTGCCAAAGGCAAAACTAACAATGGAACCAAATCTAGTTTGGTTCACAGAGTAAATCTCAAGTAGGACCTTTCCACAAAGAAATGGCGAAAAAAGAAGACTGAGGCCATTTTGACAAATTGCACCCTTGGGTGCTTTACTGCAGCTGCAAACGCAGCCCGTGGTAAATGCACACCATGGTAGTTGCAACAAAACCACTGCCACCAGCCATTCAGTGGGGAAAGGGTAACATTTAAAGTTACATGAGAAGCTAGACAAAGGAGATACTAGGTAACCCCTCCGGCACCCGGAATAAGAGTGTGTTGTGTCCTGGGTCTAGAAAGTTAACATTGTAAGTATTTCACGTTATTGCTCTTGGAAACAGTAGTTTAAACAAGAGAAGGTATGCAAACCTTTGGGAAATCTGAGAGACTTCCCTGTGTCACTGCACTGAAGGTGCTGCGTGACACAATGTAAAAGATGATTCCTATGGAGTTTGTCAGACTCCATAACCAAAAGAAACCGTGTACACAATCACATTTAAATATGAGTGAGTGGGGGGGAAAAAGGGTCTTGCGCTCTCCAGGTAAAAAAGTCCTCAAAATCCAGCAAAGTTGCAGGGGGTCTCTAAGGTGGAGGAAATTAGCACATTTCTGAGAATTATCCCTAACACTACCATTGTACTTTTCTACCACAGGCTGAATCCTCAGCTGCAGTATAGCGTCCATGGGTGACCATTTTGTCAAAATGGCCCTGGTTGTGTTTTTTTCACCATTTTCTGTTTGTGAGGTCTTTGGTTTTACTCTGCACTCCAAGCCAGGTTTGAGCCCTTTGTTCGTTTTGCCTTTGGCGGCTTCAGTACTGAAACCCACCTCTGGCTCCAGTGTCTGGAAGGGCAGGAAGTGAGGCAGATTCCCGAAACTCCCCTGTCCTTTGTCTTTAGGAAGGCCTGGATGCACCCAGTCCTGGCTGGATGGCTGTCCTTTTAGGACAGCCACCCTACTGTTTGAGTCACAACTAGGCTGTACATGAGTGGGAGAAACCTACTTAAAAGGCAAGGGTTTCGGGACTGAAGACAGTCGACCACTGGGAAGAAAAACCTGACAGTGAACAAAGCTTGCTGCATCCTCCTGGACCTTTGAATTGCCCGGTGAAGCCCTGCTGGTGTTCTGAAACTCTTTTTTTCTAATCGAAAAGAGAAGATCCGGACCAACTAACCCTGAGACTAACTCCACTACACCATCGTCCACGACTGGCTGCACTTCTTTGCTGCTGCAGGAACCGAGTGCCAGGGGTCGAGAAATATGTAGTCTAGTGCAACGTCTGTGATCTGGCCAGAAGCTGCAGCAGTCTCCCCAGGACGACCACAGCAATAATCCTCTCACCAGAGAGCAGGACTTAATGAGTGAAGGAAACCCACCTTGTATCTAAGATCCCCCGTGGTGCTGTATCCCGAGCACTGAAACCGCAAATTGCAGCTGATCTGAAAAGATCCCGTAGCTGCTAGCACTGACTTCTGAATTGCTGCCGCAGGGGGCCTCCAGTTGTCCTTGTTAGGCAAGAATTGATGTAACCCTGTGGGAGACTACACAACCTTTGTCCTCTTGGTATTGGGTAACTCACCTTTTGGTATAGGCCTGTACTACACAAGTACACTTTTCCCATATAATCAATTATCCTATTTTAAAGCGACCACCTATAGTGAATTCCTGGCTCCAGCATCTCCATGTCCTCCATGCAGTCCTCCTGGACTCCCTTCGTGTTTTCACCACATGGGGGTGCTACACTGAACATGTGAACAAAAGCCATTTATCTTACTCTTGGCATTGGAGAAGTGTTACCTTTTCTCCAAAATCAATCAAATATCTATAACAAAAGATATAGATCAATCTATTACCACATTTAAAGAATCTCTAATGACACGTCTAAAGGTTGAGTCACCTTACCTTCCTATCTGAATAGTTTCCACAATTTTAACAGGCTGTTTCCCGCTGGCTGCTTCCCACTGGTATAGGAGAATCATGCCTGAACGTCATGATGCAAATTTGCTGCAGCAATTTACCCATTTCCACTCTTTAAATAATTACAGGAAATAAAAAAATTCAGAGATCTCAAAGATCTGGCCAAATATTCAGGGCATTGATAGTAAAGTAATCTGAGGTGAATACAAACGCCAATTCTTAACTATATTGTGCTCCAAATAGCGCTGTCAATATAACCCCAATGGTCTGCTCCGCGCAACCGAGCCGCAGCAGATTATGGCCTTAAATAAGTACCTCCTAAGACCGTGCATGGGTGCTGTACACACATCATTCCTTTGTCCTGCGCACGCGTTATGAAACACTGGTCTCAATAGTTGATGGCCCACTTATGTGCCAAGTGGGGACACTACTCCTTCTCGCGTAAGGGACGGAAACGCTAGTCACCCGCGCAGTATATGTCAAAATAAAGCGTCTGGGTTCCTAAATAGGTGTAGCTACTATTTTAAGCAACCTGTTAACCATCACACCGCGCTGGATCCATGAAGTCCAACGAAATTAGGCCTAATACACTAATTTCGGCCGACACACACTGCTCTCTATGATTAAATGACAAAGAACAGCACACTATTATTGAGCTATATATTTGGGCTTTAATTCTCCAACCTTTGGAGTATTGGCAAGTTCAAATTAGTACATTCAACTATTGCTGATAGATAAGTGTTTACGAGTGCACTTGCAGGAACCCTCTGAGTACCAGATTACTTGGCCAATCAGCCCTACTCCTCATAGACCTTTAGACTGCATTCGACTTAGTCAACCATAAAGTCCTATGCAGCCACCTAGACTCTGGAGCACACTTTTCTAATGAAGCTATAATATGGATCGAGTCATTCCTGAGCAATAGGACTGAGTCTTCTCACCCTCAGCAGAACCTATCCCTATAACCTGTGGTGTACCCCAGGGATCCTGCGTGTCGCCGACTGTCTTCACCAAGCTCCTCTTTGACGAAATGAACCATTTGGGTATCGCCTACACGAACTATGCAGACGATACCCAAATCATCCTACCTCTTACCGGAGATTACTCTGTTGACCTGGCTTTGGTGAATAGAATTTATGGCATCGTTCAGGCATGGATGGCCACACATGGACTATGCCTGAAGGATGATAAAACGGAGCTCATCGTCCTAGGCTCCACGGCCCACTTATCTAAACTAAGTCCGGGCTATGCATACTTCACCATTGATGGTAATGACATCAAAGTAACCAAGGAGGTGAAGACGCTGTGTTTCTACATAGATGCTACCCTTAACTTTACAAAACAAGTTAACTCCCTGGCATCTGCCACTGCCTATACGCGCAAATTAATGACAGCAGGTAAAGAATTTCTCTCCACAAACGGCTGTCTAATTCTCTCCAGAGCCCTCATACTTTCCAAACTGGATTATTGTAATGCCCTGTACATTGGTGCGAGCAAACACATCATCCAAAAAACACAGGTTCTCCAGAATAATGCTCTGAGAGCAGCACTCGATATAAATGGAAAGGAACAAATCTTCTCCACCAGGAGAAAATACAAATGGCTATCTACTTTCAACAAAATTTGACTCAAAATTGCTACCCTGCTCATAAATGTTTAAATAAAGCACCGCCTTATTTAACTGATAGGGATATCAGAAAAACATACCACTGACCAGATCAGCCAACTCTAATTGCCTCCTTGTACCACGCTTTAAACTATCCAACCATGGGGATCTAGCTTCCCAGTTAAGGCAGCTCAACTGTGGAATTCCCTGCCACCTTTCCTAAGAGATCAAACCTTCGCCAAATTTAGACTGAACATGACTGACTGGCTGAAAGAAAACAAGTTAACTACCACAGCTGCTTCTACTATATAGAGGCTCGCCTAAGTATTTGCTACTCTCTGCACCTAACTGTTCATACTCTTTCTCACTGCACATTTTTCTGTATATTGATGACACCTATTCTGTATATTAATTTTTATTACTTTGTATTTAGTCCCTCGTGTAAATTGTGTTGTCCTATATGATCCTCGATGTATGTCATGTACCTATGTAACTAAGCTGAACGTATTCTGTCTTGCGCTCTGATACCCTAGGGTCTGGCGCGCACTATAAATAAAATGAACCAACAAAACAAACTTATTTCTGGACCTGGAGACACTATTCTCTCAGGGCTTTCAATTCCTTATAAGTCCCAGACTCTCTTGGATTACACGATTTGTAACAGACAGCGAGTTTGCACTTACATGGCATATACAGTACTAATTTATATTGGATTTTAGGTCTCCCGAGACAATCTTTTTACACTTGCTCAAAGGGCACACAGACTCCCAACCCTGAGGTATCTGGGCGTAGTACAGTTTAACGGTTACAGGCATGGTGCAATTAACACAGGTTTACATTTAAGCTTTACAATATTTACAAATTCTTTACATCAGAAGTAATCTATACAGGGAGGCGTGGCTAGCAAGCCTTGCGATAGGCAGTGTTTCCCGATGTCTCCCACGGATCTGTAATCATCCTGAAGCGCTTGTTGAAAGGACAAGGCGGCTATAATTCTATTCTGGGCCCACATGTGTGCGAATTGAAGCAGCATGCAGCGAGATACAGACTGTGATACCGGTGGAGTCCAGACACACACAGAACAAGCTGCCCTTTGAAGACAAAGATTTCAGGATTCAGTGAGCCTGCACCGTGACAGCATCTACAAGGCAAAGGTCCCAAATGCAGAGACCGCGGAACCTGAAGGCAGATGAGTCTGGTCCCTGCACTGATGCAAAGTACAGAGGGCGGCTCAGTGGAAACTCCTGATCACACGCGCACCACAAGGCTAGGTTCCAGAACGAGACCTGAAACGAGCTGGGACTACGGTGAGCAGGGAAGTAAGCAGGCGCGATATGGGTTACTGTTGCAATTTGGAACTATCACAGTGCGGCATGCACCATGGGATTGCAACTGTTGCAGAACGGAAGAAAACCTAAGAAAGGGGGGAAAAACAAAGAAACCCGGCGCTTATGGGGGCCCAAGCAGCACTGACGCAGACAAGCTGGCAAGTGGTGTCTCAGAGGCAGCGACTGCAGCAGTAAAGTTAGCACCACGAAAGTGAGTTTTCCTTGTTCGGCGTGCTGTAGCACAATATGGAAATGAGCCTTGAGTGATAAAGCTAACTGCGAGCACTGCAACATCATATTGACTGCTGTCCACGGCAGTGTTGGCGAATAGACTGAGACCGGTTATCAACAAACTCCTACATCCTGACCAGACCGGGTATGTACCACGCAGGAGCATATCGGATATTCTTAGAAGGCTACACCACGTCATAGAATAAATGGAAGAGGACCCACAGGAGGTTGCTATAATCTGATTGGATGCGGTGAAGGCCTTAATCTCGGTCAAGTGGCCTTGGCTGATGGCCTTGGAGTATGGGGGTTGTGGCCACGTACTTGTGATGGGCACAGCTGATATACAGTACGCCCCTGGCCGTGTTAGGACGGGGAACTACGATCTCAGATCGATGGCAGCTTAGTTGTTACTAGATGAGGATGCCTGCGGTCCCCGATGTGGTTTATTTTAGCACTGGAACTCCTGGCGATATACGTGAGGCAGCAATATGGAAAGGTGGGAATCCGCACGAAGGAGGGCAACATTTGATATTGATATGACAGATGATGTCCACGGCTGTGCTGCTTCGGAAAATCTTTGGCTCCTGTGTCGATGACGTCGATGCGCCGTCCCCGAGGACGACGGCCGACATCGATGTGATAAGTAGGACGCACGACGCCCATAGCCTCAGTTCGGTTTTTTC
Organism: Ambystoma mexicanum; assembly: GCF_040938575.1. Classification (NCBI taxonomy): domain Eukaryota; kingdom Metazoa; phylum Chordata; class Amphibia; order Caudata; family Ambystomatidae; genus Ambystoma; species Ambystoma mexicanum. Next base: position 765,797,581 of record NC_090925.1, on the reverse strand, counting down.
CGCGAACGTGTTCGCTTCGTGAATCTCGGTACGCCTCGACTCGGAGTTTGCTGTTTTCAATTCTCGGTTCGTTGAACCTGTTCGGTTTGTTGTAAAGACCTGTTTGTGGCGATATCTTTCTCATCTTCAACCCCGCGTCCGGGCTTCAAGAACTGCGGGTACTGTTGGTCACAGACTCGCACGACGCCTGCCTCTGGTGCCTCGGGGAGACCCATGATACGGACGACTGTCTACTGCCAGTCGCTCACGGCAAAGGCCTTGCGGGAATGCAAGAAGCTGTCGGTAGGCCGGGTGTCTAAGCCCCGGAAGTAGAGGTCTGCGGGGCTTTCGACGGATGACTCGAGGGGCGACTCTCCGCGTCATCGGAAGTCCAGTGGGTCTCCTTCCAGGAGTAGGTCTCGCCACTCCTCCGCCTCTTCGAGGCATTCCCGGAAGCGCCGGCATAGGACGCCTTCCCCGTCCTCTTCCGAGGACTCCGCCCGTCGGCAGGTCGCTTATCCCTCCATGCAAGCGACACCGGAGGAATGGGCTTCCTTCTGGAAGCAGATGCTAGCGATTCTTGAATCGCAGGGCACCGGTCCGTCCGCGTCTGAGTGGGGTCGGTCGGCACTGGTCGAGACACCGCCCGTACGCCTTCTGGCTCGGGTGGTCGGCACGGTTTGCGGGAGAGGTCCCGCTCGGACAAGGGTAGCCGTTCTCGCCATGCCTGTTCCAGGTCCCGGTCCTCGACGTGCTCGAGACCGCGTGATCCTGTGCCGTCTTCAAAGACGTCGTCGACGCCTGTGGCGCCGAGGTCGTCGACGATTTCTCTCGAGGCGCCGCCTCGGGGGGGGGGGGGGGGGTCGTCGGCGCTTAGGTCGTCGAGACACGCTCGGCGCTCCGGCTTCGAGGCCTGTGTCGATACTGGCGGCGCTGCAGCTGACGTCGACGCCGATTCGCTCAACGTCGACGCCTTTTCTGTCGACGCCTTTCGAGGCGGTGGTGTCGGAGGGGCCCCGTGGCACGAGGTTTGCCCCTAGAAAGGCTATGGCTAAGGTCAGGCACTGCTTTGGTCCACAGAGGTCTTCCTCTCCCCGCCTGGAGTACATTTCAGAGGGTGATGAAGGCTCTGATGGGGGCTTGGTTCCGGTTACGGTTCCAGATGAACTTATCTTGGGCCATAGCCAGTTTGATGATCTGCGGCAGTCGCTGCATGATGTCAGTGGACTGGACACCTCTCCGGAGGTGGAGTTTTGTAGGCCAGAGCCTGGCACTCATGCAGATTCTTCATATCGGCGCCTTATGTCTCGGGTTACCGAGTACTTGGGTTGGTCAGCTCCCCCAGGGGAGTTCGTTCAGGATGATCTCACGGACATCCTTGATCTCGGTCCACCCACTGACCCGGTTTTGCCTTTTCATATGGCTCTGCAGAGAAGGGGGATGGCGGATTGGACTGCTCCGGAGAGTCTCCCGGCAGTGGGCAAGTCTTTGTCGCGGAAAAAATACCGTCCAGCCAGTAGCGACCCCTGCTACTTGTCTAGGCACCCCACTCTGGAGAGTTTGGTGGTGCAGGCGGCTACGGCCCCTACCATCCCCCCGATAGGGACGGCAAACGTTTTGACGGCTGGGCGAAGAAAGTGTTTTCTTCGGGGGGTATGGCGCTGCAGGTGGCCAACTCCATATGTGCCTTGTCTCGTTTCACACACTGTGGAACTGTGTTGCATTAGCGGCTGAACATATTCCCGAAGGGGACGAACGGGATGGTTTCCTTGCTATGGTTCAGGATAGCAAGGATGCCATGTGTGAGGCCGTTCAGTCGGGTTTGGACTTGGCGGATTGTGTCAGCCGGTTCATGGTGGCGAGCACCGTAATGCGCAGTTTTGCGTGGTTGCGGAAGTCTGGGTTCGCTCCTGATGTGCAGTCCCGGCTCCTCAACATGCCCTTTGACGGTGAACACCTTTTGGGCAGCAAGGCTGACGAGAGCCTTGAGAGGTTGCAGACCTCCAAAGCTGCAGCCAAGTCGTTGGGCGCTGCAGTTCGTCAACCTCCGCCTTTTCGTCCTAGGGGACAGCAATGGAGGGGAGGTTCCTTTCGCGATTACTCGTCCTTCAGTAAAGCGAGGGGAGCTAGCAGTCAGAGGCCATCGTAAGAGTGCCAGAGGTGGAAATAAAGGTACTTGAGGTGCCAAGGCCGCTCGGGCAGTTGCCTCTTTGCCCTCAGGCAACGCTGCAGCCGCTACCACTCAGTCATGAGGCCAGGTCCCATGGTTCGCCGGTTGGGGGAAGGCTGGCGCAGCATCTTGTATAGTGGCAAGCCATTACTTCGGATGTGTGGGTTCTGGAGATCATAACCCACGGCTACTGTCTTCCTTTTCGGCAGAGACCTCACGACAATCCACCAGGGAGCCTCTCTGTGAAGAATCCGGATCCGCTCCTTGCGCAGGAAATTCAATCCCTGCTGGAGAAAGGCGCCATAGAACTGGTGCCTGTAGCAGGGAGAGGAACAAGGGATGGTATTCCCCTTATTTTTTGATATCGAAGAAAGACTGGGGATTGAGACCCATCATGGACTTGCGCGGTTTCAACAAACTCCTCAGGAAGGACAAGTTCAAGATGGTGACTCTTTCTCAAGTCCTCCAGGCCCTTCAACTTCAGGACTGGTTGGTGTCTCTCGACCTCAAGGATGCTTACTTCCATGTGCAGATCCATCCCAAGCACAAGAAGTACCTGAGGTTCGCGGTTGGCGACTCGCACTTTCAGTTTCGAGTCCTGCCGTTCGGATTGACCTCCGCCCCAAGGGTTTTCACCAAGCTCATGGTGGTGGTGGCAGCGCATCTCAGGAAAGGGGGGATTCACATCTACCCCTACCTGGACGATTGGTTGATCAGGGGGAGCTCTCCCGAGCAAGTCATGGATCATCTGTCCGTCACCTGCCACTCCCTTCACAGGCTGGGCTTCTCCCTCAATTTAAAGAAGTCCCATTTGACACCAACGCAGCGGCTCCAGTACATCGGAGCAGTGCTCGACACGTCCCTGGGGCAGTGTTTTCCTCCTCAGGTGAGAGCTCTTCACATTCAGCAGATGGTGCACAAGTTTCAGTTTGCCCAGAATATCCCAGCGTCCGAGTTCTTGAGACTGCTCGGCCTCATGGCATCCTGCATTCTTCTGGTGCCAGAGGCTCGTCTGCGGATGAGATCTTTGCAGTGGGCACTCAAGCTCCAGTGGTCTGTCCTCTGGCAGGCTGTCGGACCCTGTTCAGGTGCCCTCCTCTGTAGCCCGGGACCTTCTGTGGTGGGCCGTCAAGGGCAATCTGATGAAGGGGGCCCCATTTTGGCTGCCCTGGCCGGAGGTGACGATCGTGACGGACGCATCCCTCACGGGATGGGGAGCTCATGCCAACGAGTTGACAGTCAGCGGTTGTTGGTCTCCGTCGGAGTCCAGACTCCAAATCAATCTGTTGGAGCTGAGGGCGGTCATGCTAGCCCTAAAGGCTTTTCTGCCAACTGTGCGCGGAAAGAGTGTCCTGATTCTAACGGACAACACGGTGGCCATGCACTACCTCAACAAAAAGGGGGGGAGGGGGCACGGTCACTTCTGCTGTGCAGAGAGGCGATGCAGCTCGAGTTCTGGGCCATCCAGCAGGAAGTTTCGATCTCGCCGGTTCATCTGGCCGGAGACAACGAGACGGCGGATGCTCTGAGCAGGCAGAGCACGATCTCTCACGAGTGGGAGCTGGCTCAGGAGATTCTCCTGGACATCTTCGCCCTTTGGGGGACCCCTCAAGTGGATCTCTTCGCCTCCAGTGTCAACCGGAAGTGCGAAAGGTTTTGCTTGTGGGAATTTCCTCCAAAAGGAGTCTAGGAGACGCGTTCGTGGTGGAGTGGTCGTTCCCACTGCAGTACGCGTTTCCTCCAGTCCCCGTCATCCCGCAAGTGCTGCGGCGGTTACGGAGTTTCGGTTCCCGGATGATCCTCATTGCTCCGGCGTGTGCCCGGAGGACGTGGTACCCGGACCTTCTAGACTGGTCCATCTGCCCTCCACGTCATCTTCCCTACCGAGACGATCTGATCTCACAGGAAGGGGGTCAGGTTCTCCATCCAGAGGTCAGATCCCTCAATCTTCACGCTTGGCTTCTGAAAGGTTGAGGTATAAGGATTGGGACCTCCCTGAAGACATGAGGGAGGTGTTGCTTTCAGCCAGGCGGCCGGCAACAAAGTCTCTGTACCGTTGCCGTTGGAGAAAGTTCTGCGACTGGTGCAGAGTTCAGAATGTGGATCCTTTTGAATGTGACATTCCCATAGTTTTGTCTTTTTTGCTTTCTTTGGCCCACAGGGGCTTGCAAGTGGGGACAATTAAAGGTTACCTGGCGGCGCTGTCCATATTTAAGCGCTCGTCTGAAGAGTGTTCCTATTTTAAGATTCCTTTAATTTTGCAGTTTTTGAAAGAGCTCACTAATGTGTTCCCTCGTCACCTTTTTTGGTGCCGGGTTGGGATTTGAACCTTGTTCTTAAGTTTCTTATGGGTGCTCCGTTTGAGCCTTTACATTCTTGCCCTTTGAGGCTGTTGGCTCTGAAAACTGTGTTTTTGGTTGCGGTTACTTCCGCTCGCAGAGTGAGTGAGTTACAGGCACTTTCAGTTAAGCCACCCTTCACTGTTTCATAAGGACAGGGTTGTCCTTAGAGTTCGTCCTTTTCTTCCGAAGGTGGTTTCGGAATTTCATTTGAGCCAGAAGGTTGTTCTTCCGGCGTTCTATCCTCCTCCACATCCTGGTAAAGAAGAGGAGAGGCTCCATAGGCTTGATCCTCGGAGAGCGTTGAGCTTTTATATTTCGCGCATGTCCCGGGTCAGAGTGGACGATCAACTTTTCATTGGTTACGCTGGAAAGCGTTTGGGACAAGCTGTGACGAAACTGACTTTGTCTCGTTGGATTATTTTAGCTATCTCGGAGTGTTACCGCTTGGCGGGTAAGGACCCTCCGACTGGCTTGCGGGCCCATTCTACCAGAGGAGTGGCTGGGTCTACTGCTCTGCAGAGGGGAGTTCCTATTCGTCACATCTGTGATGCAGCCACCTGGGCTTCAGTACATACTTTTGTACGTCACTATTCCCTCGATTCCATCAGAGGGCAAGATCTGGCCTTTGGCAAGGCAGTTCTCTATTCCGCAATTTGATTGGGCATGCTAAATTTGTATTCTAAATTCTTTCCCACCTCCTTGCTTGCTACTGCTTTGGGAGTCTGTCATAGATATGGAATACGTCGGAGGACCCAATCCCCTCGAAGAACAAGTTACTTTCTTACCTGGTAACGTTCTTTCGATGGGATGGTCCGACGTATTCCATATCGCTCCCTCCCTGCCTTCCCCGCTGCAGAATTTCTTTTGCGATTGCAGCTTGCGTTCCGCAAGGCCTTGTGTGTCTGACTGGCAGAAAATTGGTGGCACACGTTCTGGGAAAAAACTGAGGCTATGGGCGTCGTGCGTCCTACTTATCACATCGGGTGACGTCGGCCGTCGGAGGAGGTCCTCTGGGACGCCTCATCGACGCAGGACGCAGACGCCAAAGATTTTCCAAAGCAGCACCGCTGTGGTGATTACTGACATACGTATGGAATAAGTCATCGGACCATCCCATCGAAAGAACATTACCAGGTAAGAAAGTAACTTGTTCATCCCAAGAAATCATGTATATTTCCTCTAGACAGACACAAGGGATACCACGGAGGAACTGCCGGTACTACGAATACAATGGGAGACCTGAACCTTCAGGTACCTAGGGGGTCAAAGTATACCATAGGTCAAGGCTGAATATAAGCATAACACTGAGAAGGCAATGGCTAATATCAAAAACCAGTATGAGGTTCTGGGCCATGCTCCCCTTGACCATGATGGGGAGAGCTGCATTACTGAAGATGGTGGTGCTGCCTAGGCTGCTGCATTTCTTTGGGAGCATACCATACATGATACCGAAGCGATTCTTTGTCAAGCTCAAAAGTATATAGAGAGGGTTCGTATGGCAAAATACTAGAAACAGGATATCATTGTGGAAGCTGCAAAACACATATGACCAAGGGGGCATCAAATAGCCCAACAATAGTGGATATGGGTGCCGAAGCAAGACAGGACTTGGGATGGATGATTTGTGGAAGAGCATGTCAGATTATGAGGAACCTGAACCCTTGTTCCACACAAATGCTGCTAGTGGCATTGAAAGGAGTAGACCAGCAATTGAGGATGATAGTCTGTAAGCAGTGGGAACCAGGAACCGATTGGAATGGCTACGTTGGGAGATATTTGGCAAGCAGGGAAGGCAGTGGTTTTCGACACACTGATGGCAGATACTGGTCTACATAGAGGACTGGTGGGGGGATTTTCTAGGCCACGAAAGCTGGCACATGTGTAAACAAATGTAAGGACTGGCCTATACTGGCCAAGCGTAGAATTGCCATGGGTTGGAAAACAACCAATAGACCAAGGGTGGAAATGTGGTGCCACGACTTTCAGAAATGGGTGGACGCGGAAACAGTGGTGTGGAGTTAAGTGGCCAATAGAGGGGGAGAAGAGGAAGCAGAGACATTGAGAGCCTGGAGGCATTTGGTAGCTACCCTGTCAGTCGACCCGCACCGACCTTGATGATTCCTTGGAGGGTGAGGGGACGAACAAGATAGGTTGGCCGTAGGTGATGGAGAGAAAGCTCGGGAGGGAGGGAGGGATATATAGGGAGCAGATAGTCATACGTAAGGTGATATCTAATGGTAGTACAGTTTAACGGCTACAGGCATGGTACAATTAATACAGGTTTACATTTAAGCTTTGTTAAACAAGATTGTATGCAGTACCCATAGGGTGCACTACAACAATCCTGTCTTCCTGGCAGTAGTAACCCAACCTTTGGTGTAAGGCTGTACTACACAGGTTGGTAGGGTGGACGAGACAGGCTGATCGCAAGAGGGGTCAATGTGAGCTGTAGGGCAGTTGCACAGAGGTTCACAGTGACAAGTATTTAAGCAAACACTTACACACAGGGATTCTTGATAAAACATTTATTAATTTACCAGTCAGTTAATGTAAGCCTTCTTAAGAACGGAGCACTGTAAAACACCACACACAAATACTTCAAAATTACATAATCTTAGTTTGGGATGGCATAGAGCAGAGACCTACACCCACAGGTGAACTTCAATTCCTAGGGTGCTGTTTACATTAATGTATTACTGTTGACATTCGAAATTAGTTCAGAGCAAGTAAAAGGGAAAAGATTATTAGAGCAAACAAGTTAACACAATTATTTCCTAAGCAGGCAAATACTTTCAGATACCCCAATAAGAGTAATCATTCAGTTGAAACAGGCTAATCCAAAGTCAATAGGCAAGAGTCTAGATGGACTGAAGCACTTCTTGGAAGGTAAGTAGAAAAGTCTTTGCACAATGGTTCAGAAGTCTTTGAAGAAAAAGATGAATCATTTTAGGGCCACAAGCTGTTACATTTGTGAGTAGTAGAAGATGCAAGCAACTCTACAGAAGAGGTAAGTTGTCTTAGACTTTGTACAGTACCTTTGAAATGAAGGTAAGATGCAGCAGATGACTCCTGTTCCTGTGCAACTCTGCAGATCTCACTATTCCTGGGCCTCAGTCATGGGGACAAGAGGGAGGACATTGGGGAACTCCTGCACTGCACCGGGACGGTCAAAACTTGCAACCGGCAAACTTCACTTTCAGTGGCTGTTCAATGTTTCCGCTCCTTGCGTCTTCGGCAAATAGCAACACTGTGGCTCCTAGCTGTCAAGATGGACATTTCTAGCTTCAGGGGTCCTGCACTCTGTTGATGGTGTTTGGGCTCAGTCAGTCCTAATACGAACAAAGGGACCAAACCTGGTTTGGCGCCTTGAGTAAATCTCAAGAAGGACCTTTAAACAAAGAAATGGCGAAAAAAGAAGACTGGTGCCATTTTTGGCACCCTTGGGTGCTTTACTGCAGCTGCAAACGCAGCCCGTGGTAAATGCACACCACAGTAGTAAAAAAGAAACCACTGCCACCAGCCATTCAGTGAGGAAAGGATAGAGAAGCTAGACAAAGGGGATACCAAGTAACCCCTCCACCATCCAATTGTAAGATAGTGTGTGCTGGGTATAAAAAGTTACAAATGTAAGTAAAGTCAATTTCACTTTACTGCTCTGGGAAACAGTAGTTTATCCCAGAGAAGATAATTAAACCTTTGGGAAATCTGAGACTTCCCTGTGCCACTGCACTGAAGGTGCTGTGTGATATAATATAAAAGATGCCTGTGGAGTTTGTATTCAGACTCCACAACCAAATGAAATGGAGTACAAAAATCACATTAAAATACATGAGTGGGGACAAAGGGTCCCTCTCTCCAGGTTAAAAAAATAAAGTTCTCAATATCCCGCAAAGTTGCTGGGGGTCTCTAAGGTAGAAGGAATTGACACATTTCTGAGAATTCTCCCTAACACTTTACAATATTTACAAATTCTTTCCAGCAGAAGTAATGTATACAGGGAGCAGATACATTGTGGTACGTAAGGTGATATCTAATGGTCAAGGGATCGCAGCCAGGTTTTTGCGTCATTCTTAAAGGTTGAAAAGGACGGTGTAGCTCTAAGGTAGTAAGGCAGACCTGATGGAGACATGAATCAATCTAGTAAGCTAAGCTCAAATGGCCATAGATGAGACATTCGCTGGACACCTATAGCATCACAGCTATCCATGTTGTGATGCTTCTCTTCTGCACAGTGCATTGCCTCGCCTGGTTACAGAGAAACCACCATTTCGTGATCAGAATTCAGACCAGTCGAAACTGTTCTATGCTTAGAAATCAATGTGGCTTCCAATTTAGAGTTCTTGCTGCTTGTCTCCTCCTCTTGGATTCTTGGGAACAGTTTTGAGACCCATAAATCGGATCCCAGATGTGTTCTCCATTTGATGCTCAGTTTTCCAATGTGTAGCTAAAGGTAGCCTAACATCCTCTTTGGAGGGTATTAACATGTTCTCTTATCCTAAATTTCAATTCCTGAATGGTCTGCTTATTTGTGTCAGTTCAAACACACACAGATAATGACATATACTACAGATTTAGTTTTACACTAAATACATTCCTGGATTTTCACTTCTTCCTCTATATTGATTCGTAATGTATGACCTTCCTGTGCATATTGACACATAGAGCAGTGCCCAAATTTATGGAACCCAATTACATGGTGATGCAACCAGGTAGGTTCTTTAGTCAGTGGTCGTAGAAAAGATGGACATAAATCATTTTTCAATGTTTGTGCTTTAGTGTAAACAGTCTTGGGTTTTGTTCTGATTATTTTCCACCAACCTGCAGCCTTGAACCTCTGCCTTCAACTGAGGGTGGCTTCGCCATCCTTCGAATTTCTTCTTTGCGAGTAAGTTCCTTAACCAGCCAATCGGCTGACAACGACAGGGAAGGCAAAGGCATTTATTGTTGGTACGCGTTTCTTTATCAAGAGATTTTTTCCATACCCTCCATGATGCAAATATCCAACGGTCTACTACGTGGACGAAAGATGTCCCTGCCCAAAATCGGATCTTCCTCCAATAGAGCCCCATCTGCCTGAAATAGATAGTGAGTTTAATATACAGCTTGAGATCCCAACGACAGGTTAATCCTTTTCTGTCCATTTTGTCCAACATGGGACAATAATTGCGAGTATGGACAGCTATGTTCCAGGTAAAGTGAATTATCAAGTGATCACAAGTTGCAGGATCACAAAAACCCATACCTTCCGTCCCCTTTCCTCCATACGTATGGGACATTCAGTCCTGTGGGACGGGACCGGAGCACTTTTGTAAACATCACATTTTTCAAAAATGTGTCCCCTTTTTACGTGGGGTACTGTACGTGGCTGTAAGCCGCCCTCCTTAGCTCCGCCCAGTGCATCGCCCATCAGTCCTTTTCTGCGCGCGGTCGGGGCTGGACGCACTTGCATCCTTGGGAGATTTTTTCTTTCCAGTGTCGTCCTCTACTGCTCGGGTTTGGCAGTCGCATAGTAGTCCGTCTATGCCAGTTCATTTAGAATGTCCTTCTTCCTGCGAGCGACGCTTCGCTAGGGCGGATCCCCGTCCTCTTCGTTAAGAGTGTTTGGTCCGGATCATCGGGACTCGTGTTTTTACAGCGATTCCCTCTCGTTCCGGGCACTTCAATGTCGCCTGGAACGGTGGGAGGAGGTGTTTCAGCGCGCTCCTCCTCCACATTTTCAGAGTTTCATCGGCGAAAAGAAGAAAGGCCCAGAAAATTCTTTTGTTTTTAGGGCAACCTGACCCGGGGACTTCCTCCCGGTCCAGGATGGGCTTCATAAGCTCTATTACCGGGGGTTCCCCTGAGGTGCCTTGCAGGCCTAAAAAAGATACCAGTTTTCTCCGAGGGCTTCCATAAGGGGCCTGCCAACACCAGATTACAATCCAAGGTCCCTCATGTGGTTGCTAGTCGACGGCCCAGTTCTACTGAGGCGGTGGGTACCGGAGCTTGCTTCGAGGTCTCCTTGTCTGGAGCTTCCCATACAGACACTGGGGCTTGCCCTGAGTATGAGTATGGAGGAAAGGGGACGGGACATAGGATTATAATAAAGTTACTCACCATAGTGCCTACCTTACTCACAGTCCATAGTCCCCTTTCCTCCATACGCCCGCCTGCCGTCCCCTTTAAGAGGTTTCCTCTGTTATTGCTTAAAGGTCTCAGACCTGGCAATAGAAATGGACTGATGGGCGATGCGCTTGGCGGAGCTAAGGAAGACAGGATTACGGCCACGTGCGGTACCCCATGTAAAAAGGACATGTTTTTGAAAAATGTGATGCATTTTACAAAAGTGCTCTGGTCCCATCCCACAGGACGGAATGTCCCATAAGTATGGAGAAAAGAGGACTATGGACTAGGAGTAAGGTAGTCACTACGGTGAGTAACTTTATGAAATTGCTACATTGTGGTTTGATCGATGTAGAAATAAAAAATGCAATCTATCCAGGAGCCTGAATTACATCTATGCCAGGTGTAAATGTGCTGATCATTCTTGTGATCTACCTCCAACTGTTGCAAATCCCAATTAAACATAAATATGTCCCACTGCATCCCCCTCGTTAAGTTGGTAGAGTTATAAAGTGGAGTAAAGGATAGCAAGTTCTAGCCCCGACCTGCAGCACACAGGCATTAAAGTCACCCTAGATCATAGCGTCACGATGCCCATCCGTCAGCCAACAGTCAAATGAATTTCAAACGGGAGTGGTACCCTTTCCTGGGTGGGTTTCAATACACGTTAATCAAATGAACCTCAGTTGCTGTATCAGGAAAAATCACATGGACTGCCAGTATGCCCTCCTAACAGCTGTTAAATGTAGATTAATTCTAGTTATCTCCATACTGCCACTTGGCCTGCCCTTGGCCCCAGACAAAGCAGGAACAAAAAAAGTACAGTACCCCCTCCAGTGTAAAATTACCCACATGCATTGTTTCCTGAATAAAGAGTACATTAATGTCATGTAGATCAACCAAACCATTCCATACAAGTCAAAGGTTTTTCAAACTGCAAACATTCCAGGAAGCACACCTAGTTCCAAAAAGACTAGCATTGGTTAAGGCCCATGGATAGCGACACAAAGGTTTTATTAGCCGACTCCACCCATGACCAGCTGTTGTTTTAGAGATGGATAGTAACTTGGATTGAATAGAGGTCAAAACCTGCATGTTATGTCCATCCAAAATCATTGGCAATGTGTGTGCACTGGTTGGTGGAGCCAGAAAGAATTTAGATGCATCATCCGGACTCAATCGATCAAATCATAACCCAAGCCTTGTAATATCTCCCTCTGTCCCCAAACCAAGTTTCAGACCAAGTCTCAGTGAAAGTGAGGCAACACTTGGTTATTAGTAGCCAGCGACAGAGCTAAATTCAGTGTCTCCTTTGACCTATTCAGATATACCAGACCATGCTTTTGTTAATTCACCTCCCATCCCAAAATCTGTATAGAAAGATTTGATATGGCATTAGGTGTGGTTTGTTCCCCAATCGGTTCCGTCACTTTAGTTTGAACAGAAGCTATCAAAGTACTTACTTGAAGAGAACCATTTGTAGTAGATAATTTGTCCAATAAGAGCCCAGAGGTCATCACCAACAGTGTCTGAGCTAATGGGACCTTTTTTGGTTCTACCCTGGTTCACAACCTGCTTCCCAATAGGGGGGGGGGGGGGGGAACGCCCCTGAGACTGTAAGCTCGAGGGACGGTCAAACTTAACATCATTTGACTTGGAAACCCTGAAAGAGATTGATTTGCATTGTTGACCTCTAAATAAAGCTGCAATTTGCTTCCACGGAAGGGGGGAGGTTGGACCTTCAGGGAGGGAGCATTCATGAAACCCAAAGAATTGACCTCCGTATTCTCCATAATAGGGTTGTTGCATAACTCTATACACCTTGACACTGGGATACAAACCCGTCTGTCCATGTATAGAGATGGGTCATCTTTCACTTGCCTACCCTTTCTTTTTTGCTTGTTGGATGTAGTCTGCACATTTAGGTCAATAATAGTGTCAATTGCTGACAGTTGATTGGCGTGTTTTCTATAAGTATTCGCAGATTTCGGTCTTGATGGCAGCTGGTTTTTAGATTTTTTTTTTCCCCATGCAAACCTTTTTTTTTACTCCTTTTGTAGAAATGAGGACTTATCCTCCATACAGACTTGAGTGCTCTTCAGCTGTACAACCCACAAAACCCGCTTTTGTATTATAAAGGGCAATCCTTTTCATCTGGTTAGTATGGTTTATGGACTTGGGAGAGCATACATCTGGAACTTCGACAAAATCCTCTACCATGTTACCCTCTTCCCTGGTTGTATCCTCCCTAGGAAGATCCCCAACTGCACATTTGTGATCTTCCTCTTTCTGGCCCAACTTGGGGTGGTTTGCCGCTTACACTGCCTTGGGGTGTCCTGCCGCTTACACTGCCTTGGGGTGTCCTTGGTTTGCCCCTGTTCGGTCGTCGTTAGGCTTTCACCTCACTTTAGGGTCATGTCGATCGATTGTTCTGCCCAACTCGCGACTCACCTCAGCCACTGCATAACTGTTGCCTCCCTGTGGTGTTCTTTTGGTTGGTGTTGGAAGTGGAGGGAGTCTCATTTGGTCAATTTCCTTTGGCTTGATTGCAGCAGATGCTCCCTTCCCACCTGCTCTTAGTGGTGTTTTGGTGGTGTTAGGGGAGTTTCTCCAGCATGGGGTCTGGCATGGATTCAAATGCTCATGAATATTCCTCATCGGGCTGGGAATCCTCTGAAAACGTTTTTCTAAACTGTCTTTCTCCTATAAACCAATCACTGAGCACTGGGTCATACTGCCCCCAGCCAATGACTGCCCTCTACCGAAGTCCCTCCTCAGGCAGCCATCTTCAGATTTTTACCGCACATTCAAGCATTGAGTTCTCACCTTTTTGCTCTTAGAGCTTTCTGCGTTTTTTTTCTCGAGTTTTTGGTAGGAAACCTTTTTCGGTTCAATCGAGCCAGTGTGCTCCATCACTTATCCTTCAGATTAATGGGGACCCGTTTTTCGGCATCTTTCATCTGCCCTCAAGGGCAGAAATCGTGGTTTCTTCTTGGAAGCTTCCAGAAGTTTGTCAGGCCTACACTGTGCCAGATCATGTCGGAGGAGTAGGGCAGTGCTTCCCTCATTAAGCTGTGCACCAGCTGCGGTTTGTGCAAAATGTTTTAAGACTACAATCATTCCCAGTGCTTGTATTGTCTACACCCGATGCATAAAAAGGATTTTGAGATCTGCTGTGGCTTCGCCAAGCGCACGATGAAGAATCGACACTATGCCGGGTGGGGGGGCATGCCTCTTCCAGATCCAGTCAACCTGAGCGGGCTTCCAAGTCCTTTTGAGGGTGTTCTATCCGTGGGGGCCCAACACAAGGCCAAGCACCGTGAGTCTTCCGTCTGGGTCGCTGCGCCTGCGGGTCCGGCGACAGTCGGGGCACGTTCGTCTGTCTCGCTCCATCTCCAGGCACTGCTCCAGCTCTTCGTCCAAGAGAAGGTCAGCTACGCCGGGTTGTCCACCCTGCCCGTGAAGAAGGCCAAGCAAAAGGCCCAGGTGATCAAGGCCAAATTGTCGTCAATTGAGTTGGTGGTGGCCTCCCTTTCAAAGGCAAAAGGGGCTGACCCGGTCCAGGGTGCCCTGGTGGCTGCCAGAGTGGCTCTTCCTCCCAGGTGGGAGGCTTCGTCCAAGCCAGTAGAAAGGACTGGAGAAGAGGATGGCTGGACCTTAGCCTGAGGGTGGGGAAGGGGTGAAGAACTCCAGTGCACGGACATTTCTTTGTCGTGCGAGGAGATGCTTTCTCTTTGACACCGGGGCAACCACCAGCGAAGGAGAGACATCCTACACCTCCATTCCAACCGTCGCTGCCCTTTTAGGGGGACGGACACAGTGACAACTGACAGACGGCAGGATGGGAGATCCTGCATCAACGCCGCCAAGAGCATCTCCAACGGAGGAAGTGGGATCCTTCCATTCCATGATTGCCCAGGGCGTCGGTGCTTTTTCCAGCTCACCCCGGAAGAGGAAAAGGAGGTCGTCTTGTATCGGCGCTGGCAGGCTAACAGGAAGACCATCCTGTCGGTCCCGCACCTGGACGACATCTGGGATGAGGGGCTGGCTCTGCTGAGGAACCCCGCCCTGTGCTCAAGTGTTTGCGGTCTGAGTCACTGGCGGCTGCCTGGAAGAAATATTAGAGTTGGTAGTCTTCATCTGCACCTACGGACAACGAGGGGAAGAAATATTGGATTCCATGGGTAGAAAGGTCATCTACTCGGATGCAACGACGGTCAAGGCGGCCAACGCCTTGGCGATCGTGGCCAAATACGACCAGGAGCTTTGGTACAAGATGGCTCCACTCCTGGATTTCCTCCCCGATGACAAACTGGTTGAGGCTTTGGAGATCCTCAAGGAAGGCAATGTGGCGTTGAACCACACCATCAATGACCCTGTACATTGCGGACGCGGGTTTCCGCCAGATGGGGGAAACGGGGTTTGCTTTTGCCGTCATGGCTGGTTCAAGGCCACCAACTTTGAGCAGGAGGTCCAGACGAGGGTCCTGGACAAGCCGTTGGCAGACAACCTGTACGGGAAGGCTGTCGATGAATCCCTCCAGTCCATCCAGACTGACTGACGGCCCGTGCCTTGGGTACTCTGCAACAACACTGGCTGTCCTTTCATTCCTCAGGATGGAAGTCTAGCAGGTCTTCGAAGGGGTTCGGCGGGGGCCTCATCCTCTTACCGCCAACCCTCCCGTTCTTAGACCCAGGAAGCAAACACTGGTCGCTCCAATGGCCTTTGGAGGTGGCTCCTGTTGTCAAGGAACCCACGCCAGGATGCCGACCTCCAAGCAAATTTGAACCGGCCAGGACGTCTGACCCCACCCAGGCTCCCCCCAGTGGGAAGCCAGCTGGCGAACTTCCTCAGCGTGTGTGAGACAATCTCCACCGATTGATGGGTGCTGGACGCTTTTGCCCACGGGCACACTTTGGAGTTTGAACGCAAGTGTCTGTGAATACCAACGGTGGCCCGACGGGAACAACACATCCCTCAGCTGCTGCTGGAGTTTCGGGCCATGTTAAGAAAAGGGGTGACGGAGCTGGTTCCAGCACCACTCTGGGGATTTGGAGTTTACTCAAAATACTTTCTCGTAAGAAAGAAGACAGAGGGCTGGAGACCCATTCTCGACCTACGATGATTCAACAAGTACATAGTCCCAGATGTTAAAGATTGTCACGCTGCAGCATGTGCTCGGCCAGCTGGAGGGGGGAGACTTTCTGTCTTCGGTGGATCCATAGGACGTTTACTTCCACGCCCCCATATGCAAAAAGCATTGCAAGTGCCTGTGCTTTGTCGTCCAATAGAAGCATTACCAGTTCAAAGCACTTCCCTTCGGACTGAAGTCGGCGCCCAGAGTCTTCACCAAGTGCTTGGCGCCAATGGCGGCCCATCTACGACTACTGGGGAATTGTGTAGCCTTACTGGACGACTGGCTCATGTGGGCAAAGTCAAAGGACATTGCCGTCGATCGTGTGGCAAAGACCGTACGGCTGCTGACAGACCTGGGGTTCTCGGTGAATTATGCAAAGTCCTGCTTGACTCCATCACAGGACGCACTGTTCCTGGGATCCAGGCCCAACAGTTATCTGTCTGGCGTCTCCGTCGGAGGAGAGGATAGCGGCCATCTTGGGCAAGGTGCAACAGCAAGTACCTGGACCTTCTCAGCACGTCAGTCGTCCCCTCCAGTCAAGCTGCCCGTGCTTGCGGATCTCTTCAGCGGGGATGGAGGCACAATTCTGCACCACGACCCAGGATGGCTGAACCTGAAGGCCTTGCTCCTGCAGCATTAGTTTGGTGGTTACGACCACCTGGCGGACTGCAGGGAGGTACTTTCCAAGGTGTCTATGTTGAAATGCTATGGACACGAATGGAAGCATTCTGCAACTTGGTGCCATTCGCAGAAGATTAACACTCTGATGGTCACGGCCCCTCAAGTACTTAAGTATTTACTGTCATTGGCTAAATCGGGGCTGGCGCACACCTCCAAGATTCAACTGGCGGCTATCCCCCTCTATTCCAGTTCTCTGGGATGGTTTTCACTGTGTTCGCACAGTCTAGTCAAAGAATTCGTCAAGGGACTGTTCCATTCATTCCTGCCAGTCCATGACAAGATCTTGTCCAAGGCTTCCATCTCCAGGTGGCTCTCCGGCTGCATCAATCATTGTCACCGGTTGGCAAACCGACCGCTTCCTGGCTGTCCAAGAGCCCATTCTACCAGAGCGATGGCTGCTTCAACAGTGTTCCTGACTGGTGTGCCCCTGCTAGAAATCTGCAGGGCTGCTATGTGGAGGTCGATGCACACCTTCACGAAATTCTACTGCGTCAAGTATTCCAGTGAGGAGTCCAGAGACGGCCATGCAGTGCTGCGCAACCTGTTCACTTGAAGGTGATCCTGGTGAGCAGGTAAGAGTAATTGCTTCTGCTGAGTCTTGGCACCCACCATGGCTGTGTAATTATGTACTGTTGTGTATTCTTCCGGAGCATGTGAATCCATGCCAGACCCCATGCTGGAGAAGGAACAAGTTACTTACCTGTGACTGTTGTTCTCCAGCATTGGTCTGGCATGGATTCACATGCGATCCCTCCCGCTTGTGGCTCTTCTCTTGGTCCTACTGCCACTTTACGTCCTACCAAATCTGAAGATGGCTGCCTGAGGAGGGGCTTAGGTAGAGGGCGGTCATTGGTTGGGGGCAGTATGACCCAGAGCTCAGTGATTGGTTTATAGGAGAAAGACTGTTTATAAACAAAAGTGAAACTGTTTTGTCTTTTTCCCGAGGATTCCCAGCCTGATGACAGGGAATATTCATGAGCATGTGAATCCATGCCAGACCCATGCTGGAGAACAACAGTTGCGGTTAAGTAACTTATTCCTTTTCACCCAAGTACATTTCAAAGTTCCATGTAAACCAATCCATTGAACTTCCCACCTTCTTTGAGAATCCATTTAACTCAGCAGAAAGAAGACTCCATGCACTTGATGTTACAAGACCGTTCTTGTAATATGTGAACAAAACCCCTATGGAAAACATACCAACTCTTAGTTTCTATAATGCCTGGTAGAGAAGGCAATCACAAATCAAAGGGTGCCATCTCCAGATGGATAGTCAAATGCATACAACTCTGATATTCCCTATCCAAAAAGGACACACACTACCAGAGGTACAAGGGGCTATGTTAGCTTTCATTGCAAAAGTCCCTCTAGATGCCATCTACAAAGCTGCTACATGGAGTTCTATAAATACGTTCACACAATTACTGCATTGACGCAGATTCACAGGTGGGACAAGTGTTCTAAAAAATGTCTTTGCCGCTGTACCTTTTAACTTTCCACCTCCTTCTCCAGCTACTGCTCGCTAATCTTTGCAGCACCAGTGTTCGAAGCAGATCCACAAGCTCCAGAAAGGATACATTACTCACCATAATCGTATTTCTGGTGCTTGTATCTGCTTAGATTCACATGCGCCCACCCTTCCTCCCCTACTGGAGTAGTAGGCGCATGGATTATTTCTGGGTTATCACTTTCTGGTTTACAACATATGTACTTGCTCTATGCTTGATGTAGCCTCCTCTCAGAAACGGTCAATCTGAGGGACCTCAACATGGGAAGGACCATGGGTACAGTACATGTCACACTAGGGATAGTATTAATAATCACGCCCTGTCAACGTCTATTTTCGAGTATCGAAAACACATCTTTTTTTATGCTTGTTAATCTGCTTAGAATCACATGCTGTGCATATGGTCCGACATCCAGTGGTAACCGTGGAGTATTGCATCTTGTCTTTCGGGGACCGAAAGGGGACGTCGGCATAGGCGTGTCTGTAACACTATACCTATTGTGACGTGTGTAGTACCCAAAATCCCTCACGCGCCGAGGTCCCTCAGATTGTTGTTTTCCGCCCAGATAACTGGTCGCCCTACAGCGGAGCTCTTACTAGAGACATTGTTTATCTTTACCGAATTTTCCGTTTGCCCCGTTAAGTCACTTCGCCTAATAAGAACATCTTCGATGAAGACTACGGAGGAATAGTCTATGGCTGTGGCCTCGGCGCCTAAGATCCGGCAGCCGCATTTCCACGTGGTCGGGCCCTCTGGACGACCTATACAGTAGGGAGAGTGGGTTCGGGGTGGCCATATTGTTATGTCTTTCCTCTTTTCCACTTCTTTCCCTTTCGGTCTGTTCATCCTTCTCTTTTGCTATGGAAAGGACTCCCTTAAGATAATGTCCTAAGTGTAGGGCAGATATCCTTGGAAGGACGAGCACAGGACGTGTACGCCTGTCTCCCCTAGAGCATGACGAAAAGAAGTGTTCGGCGTGCAAACTCCTTAAGCCTAAAACCCTTAAGGATCGCTGTGTAAAGCGGTGGGCCGCGTACGGCATGTCTTGCGTGGAGCCTCCCTCCCTTACCGCAACACCAGCCGAAAGTGACAGGGGTACTTCGGATGACCAAAGGTCCAGTGCGGATGTTATAGACCTTAAGGTGGACACTTCTAGGTCCGCCCCGACCCTTCCAGGCTTGACTCTGGTCTTGCTACAGGGACTACACCCGGGGTCAGGGGCGTACATACACATCGCACTAAACACACAACCCCTACGCCATCTTCGACGTCTTCGTCAAAAAAGGCGAAAGCGTCAACGGATCAGTCGAAAATGTCCACGGTTCCTTCGGATCGTGTAGATCCAAAGCCTTCCCCGCATCCGCAACAGCGCATGACAACTTGGCAAACGAAAATTAATAAGGGCGCTACTCGCCAATCTACATGCGCTGAAGTTTTGGAGTCGGAAACTTCGACGATTTGCAAGGCCTCAATAGGCCCGAAAGTTACGACTAGGCCTCTACCTGGCACACCGACCACTGGGCCTTCTGTGGTAAAGCAGACAGCGTTTCGGCTACCGTTACATCATCGGAGGCTTTGTCTCGCGATGATTCGGTTACTATCTGGAAGAGCATTGGTAGGATCGCAGCGGCGGTGGGCCTTATCCCGGTCCCGCCAAAAGTTATGGGCCAGGCCGCGGAAGATTTTTCAACGGACTTGGGCCGCAATTCCGATGACATCTGGATAGTCAAGGGCCTCTCTGACACCCTGAGAAGTTCCTCTCGACGCCAAAGGGCGGAGAACAATGTTTCTCCCCACCTAGGCCCTTTTGGGTCCTCGAAATGGACTACTGAAAGGTTCGAGGGATGTATGGATCGGCTGGAGCAGATTATCAGTTCTGCTGACCAGCCTCCGCCGAAAAAGGCTCGGGTAGCCCCTAATCCTTAAAATACAAAATGTTCAGCCTCAGGTTTTCCAAAGGAAGACGTGGTCCACATGGACACATATAGGAACATCTATACTGAAGAAGAGTAATCCTCTTTTCTTGAAAATTATGAAGATCAACAGGAGACGACGGAGAACTGGGAGGAAACCCAGCAGGAAGGACAGGATCCTTGGTCACATCAAGATCAGGACTCTGATATTTTGTGCATCGATTCTCCTCCTTCCACCCCGGCTCGCCAGGCCTCCCCTGTGGATGACCAAATGGCTTTCAGCACCATGTTGAAAAAAGCAACAGAATTCTTCAAAATTGCCACTCGAGTGGCTTTGCCTGAGCAGGATTTTGTGGAGGACATTATTAAGGAAAAACCTCTGGCAAGTCAATCCATTCCCCTCGCCTCTGTTAAGAGGCGGATAGCTGCATCTTTAGTCACACCTGCCCGGACAAGGGCCGTGAACCCGTGAGAGGATGCTCCTGAAACAGCTGGAAGGACCTTGGCCCAGGGTACACTACTAAAACGGCACACCTGGTTGAGGAACTCTGGTTTTAAGTCTCAATCCCAAGCAGCCTTAATAAACAAGCCGGTTGAGACCACCAACTTGCTTGGCATGGCCGTGGACAAAGCTCTTGAGACAGCTACGGAGGAGCATGAGACTCTCAAAACCTTAAACCAGATTACCCAAAGGCCTTCACAACAGAGGGGGCGGTTCTCATTCCTTTCGTGGGCAATCTCGCTCTACTCAAAACCATTATAGTTCAGGAAACCACTGGTCTTCAGGACAAGGATCCAACACCACATATCTACCTAGAGGACAATGCTGTGGAAAGGGTATAGGCTGGAATTCCACTCAGAGGCTCCCCGGCCTTAGGTCAGAAATAAACCTCAGATCCAGGTCCCCTTCCATGCCTCCCCAGTTGGGGGACGTCTAACATCATTCCATGGGAGGGGATAACAGACCAGTGGGTTCTCAAGACTGTCGCCCATGGGTACTGCATAAAATGTTGCCAACCACCTCATCAGACGACCAAAATCAAGACGCCGGAACATTTACGCATCCTGCTGCAAGAGGTAGCGATCCTAAAGGAAAAGGCAGCCATAGAAGTCATCCCTCTTCTACAGATAAACAAGGTTCATGATAGAGGACAATCATTATCAATTCAAAGTACTCCCCTTCGGCATTGCCTCAGCGCCAAGGGTGTTTACGAAGGTAGTGGCAGCAGCGCACCTGCGCAAAGAATTAGTTTGGTTTACCCTTACCTCGACGACTGGCTCATAACGGGGAATTCCTACGGAACATGCCTGTTGAACACCCAAAAGACGATAGACCTCTTATTCAGCCTGGGATTCTCCATCAACGAGAAGAAATCCAGCTTAGACCCCAGTCAGGTCAAACAGTTCCTAGGGGCACTAATTCGGGCAGAAGACAGCCTTGTCTTTCCCACCAACGAGAGGGTTCAAACATGCTGTTTCTGATCCCTCAATGTAGCCGGTCAAGAGTTGACGGTACGCAAAGCCATGTGACTGTTAGGAATGATGGCGTCATGCATTTTCTTAGTTCCTCATGCGCGTCTACGCATGCGTCCTATGCAAGAGTGGCTCAACAGCCAGTGGTGTCAGGCCAGCGGACAATGAGAAGTTCTCTCTCTGCAGTGGTGGTCGAGGGAAAACCTCTTGAAAGGGAAAACCTTCACCACCCCTGCAGTAGAAGCCACTCTCACGACAGACGCATCTCTAAAGGGGTGGGGGGAGGCTCACCTGCTTCAGCAGACGGCGCACAGCGTGTGGTCCCCAAAAGTAACATCCAACCACATAAATCTGTTGGCCGTATTCAAGGTACTGAAAGCCTTTCAGACAGTTACAGGGGCAGACAGTCCTGATTCCCACAGATGGCACCACAGCCATGTATTACTGGAACAAGCAAGGGGGCACACACTCTTAAGGGCTATCCAAGCTGTCCCAGAACATTTGGAATTTGGCTCTCAAACACAGGATGTTCCTGTTGTCTCAACACGTTCCAAGGGAACTCAATCTTCTAGCGGACATGCTCCGCAGAGACTTCCCACTGCCAGTAGGATACAAATGGCGACTACACGAAGACATTGTCTCCAATGTTTTTGCACAATGGAGTTTCCCAGAGATCGACTTGTTCGCAACTCTGGAGAACGCCCAATGCCAAGATTACGCCTCCAGGTACTCCCAGAACCGATCCAAGGGGAACGGTCTCTGGATAACTGTTAGGGCGAATTCTCAAAAATGTGCCAATTCCCTTCACCTTGGAGACCCCCAGCAACTTTGCCGGACTTTAAGGACTTGGATTTTATTACCTGGAGATTGTGACCCTTTTTCCCACTCTTTCATGTGTTTTGAAAATGTGTTTTACTCTTGTGTTTTCTTTGGTTATGGAGTACTGTGGTGCCCTTGCCGCAGGCTCAGCACAACACTCTGCTTCCTGCAGCTCCCCCAAATGCACTATCAGCAGACTCCACAGACTTTGCAAGACACAGCGGGCAACACGGATGACTAGGAGGATCAGGACACCTTCACAAGGGCTTTACATGAAAGGTTAGCTGGAGTGGCAAGAGAACCTAGGAATTCATCGGCCACAAAAGAAGCAGCCAGAGGCGGAGGTCCTCGAGTTACTGACCATCTGCTCAGCCACCAAATCGGGCATACCTTTTCAAAAGGATACGGAGACGCTGGCAAAGAAGGGTTGGGCAAAACCCCACTCCACACAGCCAACCAACAAGCGCCTAGATGCTAAATACAGGCGAGCGGAAGAGGATTTTCTCATCCTGTCCATGCACCCACAACTGCACTCATCAGTCATTGCGTCAGTGTCAATGTATGCTAAATCTCAGACTTCCACATCGGTCCTATTCAACAAGGAGAAAGGCCTATGGAAAAAAGGTATACTCCAATGCCACTCCACCTACAGCAAGCGAATATGGGCGCAATGCTAGCTGCCGTAAACCAGAAACTCGGGAGATTGCCGACTTCCTCCTGGACCTCTTAGTTCACAGGCAGACTCTGTTCTGGGCGGGTCTTGCAGAAGCAGAAATAGTGGCACAAGACTTAATGGAATCGGTGGCTCACATCAACACAGCAGGCAGGGCCATATGTGTGGCTACAGACATGAGGTAGGCTGCATGGCTCAATGCCACTAGGTTTAATCCAGATGTGCAGGACTATATTCACAACCTACTATTTGAGGGAGGGGACTTGTTCCATTCTTCCACTGATGAAGAGTTGGGCAAGAACAACCACCACTCACAAACGGCCAAATCTCTGGCTATTCTTGCAGATCCGACTTATTAGAGGTTTGGCCGGGGCCAGTCGAGGTCTGACAGAGGTTGCACCTTTTTGTGGTTTCAGGGTCTTCCAGGACCGCCGCACTAGACAGCCCGACAGGCCTCCCAGCCAACACTGGCGTAAACAGGAGACAAGGCGCAAGGTCTTCTTCCAGTCCCCCTCCTAGGCACCAGCCTCAGAGGGAAAGAAGCAGTGACGGGTTCATCAGGATCCACAGCTCTCCAGTGGGGGGCAGGGTTGTCCTTCATTTTCAGTCCTAGAAAACAAGGTTTGCGGATCTGTGGATTCTCAGTGGTTTTCCCAGGGCTTACACTTTCCGATCCACAATTTCCTCCCCTACCCCCGTCTTCCTACTTCTGCAGATTGGGATGCCGTCCCTCCTGGCAGAGATCCACTGTCTAGTAGTGAGCGAGGCACTAGAGGAAGTCTGTCCCACCCAGCCCTCACAAAGAGGCTTGGGTTTTTACTCTTGCATCTTCGTTATACAGAAGAACCACCAGGCAGGCCGGCGGGTGGACATAGATCTGTCCTCCTTAAACCCTTACCTACCCCTTCAAAAGTTCAATATGGTGACATTGTCATTAGCAAAGTCCCTGTTTGGGGGAAATGCATACCTACACTTTCCAATTTGGCAGGCCCATTGTTCCTTCCTACGGTGTTGGGTCCTGGGTTTCCACTTCCAATACAAAGTTCTCCCTTTCTGTCTCTATTCAGCCCAGAGGATGTTTATGAGACTAATGAATGCGGTGGCGGCATCGCTCAGTTTGGAAGGCCACCATTTCTACCCATACCTCAACGACTGGCCGGTTCGAGCGGATTCTCCAGCGGGAGTTGAACACAGCAGCCAGACTGTTGCATACGCTCTACGAACTGGGGTTCTCTGTCATCCTCAAGTCGCAGCTCCAACCTACTCGGTCCTTGACCACCCTGGGTCTAATCTGGGATATGAAAGCAGAGATAATCTCCAGCAGGGACAAAGTTACAACGATCAAAGCAGTCACAGGTGACTTCGGCGTGGTGGTTCCCACATTTGCTAGGGATTATGGCAGCTTGCCTCCTGGCTGTGCCTCATACCATGCTCAAAATGAGACTGTAGCTACATTTTTCAGCCTCATGGAGCCAGGAAATGGCCTCGCAAGCAGAATTAGTCGACATACCTGCGACTCTTGACCAGGACCTATGATGGTGGAGGATGGACGTCAGTCTAATGGCGGGTGGACCATTCAGGCAACTCTAGACTGTATACACCATTACGAAGGGCTCCTCTCTCGAGGGTTGGGGAGCCACATTTGAACAACCACAGTGTGCACAGCATATTGTCAAGAGTGGACCAGGACAGGCTAATAGATTGGCTCCAAATGATGGCTATATGGCTTGCTCTAAAAGCTTTTTTTCCGGTTATCGGCAGCCCAGTCTGAATTCAGACAGACAGCTCCACCTGCATGTACTACCTCAACAAACAGGGGCACCAGATCTCCCTCCTTGTGAAGGCTAACCATTGACGTATGGGAGTGGGCTTTAGCGAAAAACCTATCGCGCTCGACCTTCCACCTGCCGTGGGAGTCCAACCTAGAAGCGGACAGGTTCAGCAGACTGGGTATCAACAACTTCGAGTAACAATTGGAGAAGATCCTTAGAGAGATCTTGAACAAGTGGGGTCATCGACAAATAGACCTATTTGCCAGTGTGCTCAACAGGAGGTGTCACAAGTTTGCACCCTGGATGGGACAGGCAGAGGTTCACTGGGGATGCACTGCAGCTTAATTGGGATGGCATGTGGGCATACGCATTCCCACCGACTGTTAATACACAGGGTCATCTGCAAGGTCAGGGAGGTGCATCGACTACACCTCATTTTGATAGCGCCATGGTGGCCGGCCAGACTGATTCTCAGAACTGTTGCGACTGTCGAATCAACCACCAGTTCCCCTCCCAGTGGGACCGGATCCACTATTGTCACAGCAAGGGGAGGGGCGGGGCGGTAGTGTACTCCTCCCTGGAGAAGTTAGCCCTCTCAGCCTGGGTCCAGAGCATGTCAACTTGCAGCACCTCTATTTGTCGCAGGACAACTTGGCCATCATCCAAGGGGCAAGAAGTGCTTCCACTAGGAGCCAATACAGAAGCAAATGGCCCAGGTTCTGCCACTGGGCCATGGAAAATGACATAGATCTGTTAGGTTACACCCTAGACCATTTGGTGTCTTTCTCAGCACATCTGACAATCTAGGGTGCAGGTGGACACATGCAGTACCTACCAGGCAGCCATTGGTGCATACAAAAACTCTGGCAATAACATGTTCTCCACCTACAACCCAGTGGACAAATGGCATCTAGCAGCAGGACTAAATAGGTTGTATCCTCCTGTCCAGCGTCCATGCCCGCTCTACGCTCTCAACGTGGTTCTGGGCTCTTTGGCCCATAAACCGTTTGAACCCATGACTTTGGTAGACATCTGATTGTTCACAATTAAGACTGTGCTCTTGTTGGGCCTTAACTCAGTGCGTAGGATCAGTGAAATTCAGGCCCTGGTAGCATCAGAGCCACATACCACTTTCCATCAGAACAAGGTGGGGATATGAACATACATACCCCTCATTTCTCTCAGAGGTGTAGTGTCTTTGTTTCACCTCAACAAAGAAATGTCCTTCCAACCTTGTTAGGAAATATTGCTTTACTGCACCTTTCCTTCAATTTTAATGGACCCCCAAACTACTTGCTTTTATTTTATATCCTGACCTGTACTTTTTACAGTGCAGTGAAGCCTTAAGCTTCACTACACTGTCTTTTTCTGTCCTTCAGGCTTTCAGTAATGGGAAACATTATTTTCCTTAGTCTTGTTACTTTGTTACTGCTTTTAGTAACTTATCACTTGTGGCAACCTATCATTGTACAAAGCATCTTACAATGCAGTACAATGGGGTACACTTTTGTTTTTGCCCTAGACTAACACACACAGGATTTTTGGTTAGTCTAGGTGTGCTAAATGGACAAGCTGGTGGCACCAGTGACTTTTTACCATTTTGTTGGTGCTTTTTGTTTTAGCCTTACTGCGTTCACCGCATTTGGCTACTAACTGTGGCTAGTGTCCAAACATGGCCGTGCCACATGGTTTTTTGCTTTCCCTTTGGCCATTTTGTCTTTTAGCCTTCTTCCTGGCCTGAGAGGCCAGGAAAATCCTTATATCGTCTTCCAGTGCCCGGGAAAGCGGAAGCTTTAGGCGGGCTACTGGAGGGCTGTGTGTGTTGGCTGACAGGATGTGGGATAGGACTGTTTGGTCCCAATCTACAAACTGGTTTCAGTGTGTCAAAGTGTTATGCATCAGTGTTCCCGCCAGTGGCCCCGATTGGACCTGTGTCTGTGTGTGTGTGTGACGGTGGGGGGCCGGCTAGTTCTGCTATTGGCTAGTGGGAGTGTCAGCTCTTAAATGGCTTTTAGGATAAGAGGACCCCTGCACTCTCTGTAGAGATCCTGGAGTAACCTGAAGGAGCCAAGATTCCTGTCCAGATGTGAGACCCGTGAAGAGACCAGAGATCGTCTGAAGGAGGCCTGGCGACCAGCTTCTGCTGCTGTCCTGGAGCTCTGTCTTGGTATTGATCTTCAGCAGTCCTGCGAGGGAGCTGCGACCCATGGAGTGAAGGGAACATCCATTCCCGGTGTCTGCTTGGTACCCTGCGAAGAGCTGTCGGAAGTGTCCCGGGACCGTCCTGTGTCTGACCAGCTCAGCGTTTGGGCTACCGTGCTGTTGCAGTTCCATGTTAAGGCCTGGAACTTGGGGAAGAGCCTCCGCTTGCCCTGCAAGACTTGCCTCACCAAAACTTTGGAGTGCTAGCATCCAGGTGACCCGAGATAGAAGGGGAAGTCTGTCCTTGACAAGTCCCTTTGCATCGGCATGCTGCGGTGACCAATGGCCGAAACTGCTTACCCGAGTAGAGTCCAGTCCTGAGAAGGGCCCTGCATTCAGTTTTGCTGCATTCTTCATACGAGAGTCCTTCCACCATCTAAAGACACTGACCAGAGATCTGCTTGAACCTGCGGCTGACAGCTGGAAAAGTCACCTCAGACCTTTTTCCATTGACCTGCCAAGTCCTCAGAGTATGGGGAGTGAGTTACAGTGGTTCTTACCTGCCCCTAAACTCCCTTTTAAAAGTTTTGCTTTTATATGAAACTTTTACTATACTTTGACTTTGCTTGCTTATGCAAGGCTTCTGAAAGTTGGGGACACTTTGTTTGTTTGAATAAACTGTCCTCTAACCCTTGGAACTGTTCACTGGACCCCAGATAGACCCTACTTCATTTTTTCCAGCTTAACAAACTGTTGGAACGTTTCCTTAACTTTTGGGCGCAAGGCCCCAGACAACTTGGGGAAGGAACTTTTGAAGTTGGGGTTCATTCTCTGTGGACCTGTAGTGCATACACTAATGTGTACTTACTTTTACAGGGGTTTCATTTGTACTCTGCCCTACTCTGGTGACTTTATATATGTAATCTATTAGTGTTGTCTGATGCTTCTACCTGTTCATCATTTTTCATAGTGATATTTGGCCATAAATAACTTTTTTTTAATTTTTATTTTATTTGGAAATTAGTTTTACAATTACAGAAACTTTTTTCACATTTCCCATCACTTAAACCTTGACATTCGTCTGTTCATATTCCTTCCAGTGAATTCTCATTGACAATCTACTGCTAACAGGTCTGTTTTTTAAGTCCTTTCCTTTAAGTAAATTGTCAAAATGTTATACCGGCACACGTGAAGCGATGATCTATCCCTAAAACAGTGTCCCCACCATTCTTAATCAGGTTTTACTTTAAAAAAGGGCAAAATAGCTAGCAAGATTTGTGTTCTTGCATCCTGAATTGCTGTACATTCTAACGGATGGAAGGTCGTTTCCATCTGATTTCTCTGATGACAGAATCTGCTGGTCCCTTTGTTAATTTCTTTTCCCTAACTGTTTATATACATAGTCTTTAGTGTAATTTGTGATTCCCGTTTGTACTCGTCGTGGACCTTTTACAAACTCACCACTTCTTGAGACTTAGCCTAGACCTCTCGTCACTGGTACCTTGAACTGGTTTGGCTACAGCCCCCAGAGTTGTCCCCGTCACAATATAGTTTGGCCTTCTATACATCTGTCCACCAGGCAGAGTATATAAAATTAGTACTAATAATTATGTGTACAGCGGTGGGATGACCCTCTCCACTTAACATCTGGATGTTTTGTGAAAAGGATCAGTATTGGGTGCCTCAGTGTAGTTTACTGGTGGTGTGTCCAGATAATACTTTTACAGTACACTGATTTTTGATTGCCCAGTAGTTAATGGAGACCGTTACTTGCACTACTTAAAGTTCTTCTAAAGTGGATCACTTGAAAAAGTTGTGTAGTGACAGGAGCCTAACAGTCTCTGGCACTAAAGCAGAATTATTGATTTTGATAAAGAATAAAGGTGTGCCCCCCCCCCTTATCTAATGGTACTGGGGCTAGAGATGGACCCAGCATCAGTAATGGAGTTGCTGCCACTGCTGTTTCTAATGAAGAGGAGGAGGAAAGTGAAGCTTCTGGACTTTTGTCTGTAACCACCTCTGCCGAGGCATTGTTTGACCTGAAAAAGGAGAAGCTCAGGTTCGAGAAGAAAGGGCTTAAGTTCAATATGGACAGGTTAGCTTTTGAGAGAGCTGAAAGGCAGGACAGAGATCACCAGATGGAGCTTGCCAAGATTCAGGCTTCATAAGGTTCTTCCAGAGGTTCTAGACATGATTCTGGGTCATGTACACATCCTAGATTCCCAAAAGATCTTCTTGGTGTCTATGACGATAAAATTGATTGGCTTGTAACTTTTGAGGATGCATGTGAAGTACAAGGAGTGGGTGATGCCGATAGGATTGCGTGGTTGCTCAGCAGACTGCCCCATTCTGGCTCCAGTGCTGTTATGGAAATGTCTAAAGCTGACGGGCAAGATTGTGCCAAACTTAAAGAAACCTTCCCAAATCCAAAGGATGAAGCAGAAAAGGTGCTGCATTGTCCCGAAGTCAGGAGAACGCTCCGATTCTACCTGCCAATCAGATGCCTTGTTTATCACTTTTGGAGCATCAAAACCAGGGAGTGAGGCTCCCAAAGCCGTAATAGCCAGGTGGATGGTTTTGGCCATCAAGGAAGCTTACGAAGGGCAACTCATGAAGTTGCCTGCAAACTTGCACGCTCATTCAGTCAGAGCCAAAGCGACTGCAGTGGCATTCCAAATGCACGTGCCATGGCAAACAATCAGCAAGTATGCCAGGTGGGCCTCCCTCGGCCATCTGCAAGTACTATAGCTTGGACACCAGTGCCAGATCAGACACAGCGTTTGGCCAAGCAGTACTTAAAAACTTGTTTTGTAACGTCTCTCCTCCCCAGGGCTTCAATTGGTGCTAATCGCCCTTACAGTATGGAGGAAAGGGAACGGGACGTAGGAGTAATTAGAAGTTACTCACCGTAGTGACTAACATACTCCTAGTACATAGTCCCCTTTCTTCCATGTGTCCCACCATCCCCCCTTAAAAAAAAGCGTTATTTGGCAATTGTAATATAGTTGACGCTTCAAAGAGGACTGACGTGGCGCCGGTGGGAGGGGGGGGGGGGAGTCAATTGAGCCCATGCTCCTGGGGCTGTGCCCCGCGCACAACACGATTTAAAGGAAAGAGGGCTTTTTTTCTGGTTAAAGGGGTTCCGTTCCCATCCCTAGCGAGGGACGCCCCTATATAAAATATGGAGAAAAGGGGACTATGGACTAGTACAGTCACTACAGTGAGTAACTCATTTAACAAGTATTGGCTTCAGAGTTAAAGGGTTCAAGGACTTCTCAGAAGGCTCCTTGTATGCGTTCCAGCATTAGGCCTGGGCAAATGGTATGGGCAAGCTCCCAACCGCACATATCACCCACTCCAGCTCACTGGATGCACACCGGATTTAAGATAGGTATTACGCAAGCCCACACACTACCTTTAGGAGAAAAGAGCTTCTTGGTGGATGCCTTCAGGATGCAGCAGCACAAGACCCAGTCCCTGGATTCTTGGTCTGGAGATGAAAGAACGGGACACCGGATGGGAACCTGCAGCAGCAGTTGTCAGAGGCTTCCAGCAAAGGTTCTTCGAGGATTCTCGCGGCTCAGTGGATTTTCACCTTTTTACAGCAGCCAGATGAAGAATGAATATTGCCAGTCGGCTTCTCTTCACTCTCTTGGTCCTGCACTCTGGTGAGGGGACTTCAGGGATTCGAATTGTCTCTCTGGAGAACCAGCAGGAGTCAACTTAAGTTTCGGACGGATTCGGACTTCAGAAGAACATGCACTGCACTCGGGCTTGAGGTCCCAGGGTATTCACGGTTTGCAGCTCAGCAAGGTCGCAAAACGCCATGGGGTCGCTCAAAATGCAAGTTGTCTTGAGTCTAGTGGATCTCACCAGCCTTGGAGTAGGAGTGGTTGCATTCAGGGCCCTCGGGTTGATGCTTCCAGGATCAAAGTATTTATCAGGACCTACAGCACAGCTTCTGCAAACTCTCTTCAGTTTACAGAACGGTGCAGGCTGACTAATCAGGACAGCCAGCCCCACATTGGGACTTTGTTCCTTTCAGGCAAGGTGAAGGACAAAGGGATGCATAGTTTTGGACTCCCTTCTCGCTTCCTGCGTTGCAGACACTTTCGTGCCTAGGCAGGGAGTACAGCGAATTCCTGCCGAAGCCCAAACTTCCACTGAGGTCGTTCCTGCCTTGAATGGCAGGGGAATACCTCAAACAAGCACACAAGAAATGGCGAAAAAAGTAGGAGCCCACCATTCTAGCAAAATGGTAACCCTTCTGTGCATTACTGAGGTTGATCGAACAGCCTGCGAGTAATAAGACTAAAGCATCACTAAGGTGAAACCATTGGCATCAGCCATTCAAGTAAACTTGCAATTGTAATAGAAATGTTACCAGGTAAGCAAGATACATTGTATCCCCCCCAGCACTCCACATAAGGTGGGGTGTGCTCACTTAAATCAATGTAAAGGGGATGTGAATCCCACTTTAATTCTTGGGAACCGTAGTGTACCCAAGAAATAATAGAATTTAAAAGGATGCCACTGCATTTAAAATGCTATGTGGTGCCAAAGTATATTGCATTCAGTCCAGTGCTCTAGGAAACTAGAACTCTAATCACACACTATGGAAAGGCATAAAAAGGCCACCCATAAAAAGAGAAAACGACTGTGAAGGGGGGGGGGGGGGGATTCTCCATCTAGATGCAAAGTAAAATCATTTCCAAGCTATAAGTTCTGGGGTTGACTCTGTTCAGGAAGATTTATGATCATTATGGAAATCTTGCCTGACCAGTTCTCTAGTGGGCTGCCTCACCAGAAGAGTTGCTGTTACGCGTTAAACTATTACCAACACAAGCTTATTTAACTCCTACTGAGACTCCATTCCAGTGGGAAACATTGTGGCTCCTGCGACATTTAAGCACAAGGCCCCATTCAGTTTAGGGTTTAGATTTCTTAAGATAGGTTATTGTCCTGTGATCTGGTTCCATCGTTGATTGCATCTAAAATACTTACCTGCTTTTTCTAAGTTATTTGTATATTTGAACCAATGGTGATTGTATATATTTGTATCATAGTGTGTTGTGATAGTACTACCTGTTAGATTAATTTTCCAGTGTGTTCAGAAGGCCTATAATTGTATTTTTTATGCATGATTGTCCAAGTTGAATTATTGTGTGGTCTCATTGAGGGCCCCTGTCCCCACCCTAACTCCTGAGAATAAGCCTTGACTGATCATATATGATCCTTGATTGGGCTTTGGCTTACCTGAGTTCCCTGCTCACTATAGCTAGGGTGGCCTCCTCATATCTGTCCAGAAGGCCAGATTCTAGAAATCCATCTTGACATGTACTACCTTAATAAAAAACAAAACCATTAAGGAAGGCAGATCAGTTTTGTTTGGCAGGCAGCCATATGAGTGAGTGGGCCTGTCTCAACGGTTACCTTCACCAGGTGGATTGTTAGGTGAATTCTACTGTGTTACAGCCTGTCGAATTGAACTCTTCGTGTTACACCTAGGGACACTTAGCACTGGCGCTATTTTAGCTTTAATGCAAATGTCCCTTTAGAAGCTATCTGTAAAGCAGCTACATGGAGTTCAGTTCACATTTAAATGCAGCATTATTGTGGTGTTGCACAAGCCAGAAGTGATTTGCTGTTGGGACAAGTGGTGTTGAGTGTTTCATCGGGTACTGCTTGCTAGTCTATGCAGATCCACAAGCCTCAGAAGAAGAGCATAACCTTCCAGTAATAATCTGTCTGATGCTTGTATCTGCTTGGATGCACATGCCAATCCTCCCCGCTCTGGGAGTAATGATCTGATATGGCATTTATAACACGCCTGTACACAAGTGTTTCTGGGCACCACAAGGCAGGGGAAGACGAGGCAAACTATCTTACTAGGCCTCGTCATTCAGATTGTGCAAGTGCGACACGAAAAGTGCAGGGGGAAGGGAGAGGGGAAAAGTGCAAGGAAAGAGGTTAGGGGGAAAAGTGTGTTCATGGCAGCAGGCTTTGAGTAAGTGCAGTGTGGCTCTAGGTAAGTGCAAGAAGACAGGGGGCTGTACAAGTTACAGCGCCTACGTGCGCCGTAGGCCATTGGGCAGTGCAAGGAGGACTGGTCATACAGGAGCCTGGTACCCAGTGAAGTTGAAGGTAAATATTAAATATGCCATGGTTGGCAGATTTTCAGAGGCCACCCTGGTGCTCCAGCATTGGATCTTTAATAGATTCACATGCTGTTAATATTCCCCGTTGTGAGGCTTGGAATCCTCTGTGTTATAGAGCAGTTTAATCTTAAACTGAAAACGTTAATTCACTTTTGTGCTCCATCATAGTTCTTTTGGGTAATACCGCTCACAGCCATTAGGAACACTTCCCTTAGTTCCTCTCCTGTCGGCCATCTTCAGATTTTTTTACCAGACATTGGTGTAGGGAGTCCTCAAAAAACATTTCTATGAATATAATTGGAATTTAAGAACTTTTCTACAATTTTATTTTTTCGATGTCTCCTCAATGACTGGCATTGCCGGCGATAGTGCTAAGTCCGTGGACTGTTCCTGCCACTGGTAATCTTCGACGAAGCTTCGTCTGCGCAGTTAGGCCTACCTCGTGGTGGAATCCACGAGGAAAAGCCTTTTCAAATCCTCTTTTCCCCGCTGTGTACTGAATGTCTATGTGGGTGATCACCACGACGGCTGCCTCTACTGCCATCATCCACACCATGTCATCCAGGACTGCAAAATCTGCCAGTCATTAGCCAACAAGACCCTCGGGGGGTCATCTTGTCGTGTGGCTCAGACGCCGACGGGGCCTCTGACTCTGCTTCAGTACAGAGTCCTACCTCGTTAGGGCGGGGCAGGACAACCCAGCAAACCACCTCTAGGTTGCATGAAGTTCAGGCCACAGCAATAAGAGGCATAAAGATACCCCTTGAAGGGACGAGCCTAGATCCTCACACACCGACCGTTCTTCACCAAAGTTCAGTGCCCAAATGGTGTCGACAGAAGAGGAGAGCGAAGGCCTTTTCCATCGTCCCTGTGAGGTGACACCGAAATCCAAGTCTTAGTCTGGTGGCAATCTTTGCCTTCAATTTCAAGCAGGCTTGTCATAGTAGATGACCAAGCCTCATTCCAGGTAGTCTACCCGAAGGCCATTGACCGCCAGCTGACGGCACACCGTCAACTAAGCCATCTACGGCAACGACTGCCTCATCGACAGCCTACTGCATCATCGACAAAAATGTCAACGGCCATGACCACAAGGATCTCGTCGACTGCATCTATGTCCACAGCTGTGATGGCATTGTCAACAGGCAAAAGTGGTTCCTCCCATACTATTGCCATTGTCACTGGCTTCTCGGACACTCACACCAGCAGTGTCTGCATTGACAGCCCGTCCACAGGCATTGTTCCTAAACCTTGGGGGGGGGCCTTGCTGCTGGGTGGTATTGTTGTGTCAAAGCAAAGTCTGTCCCAAAAGAATGTGGAGGAAGCAGAGGAGAAGGCCATTATGTCACTGTTGTCATCACCAGCACGCTGGACATGGCCTCCCAGAAGTTCACTGCAGGGTGAGGCAAGCCTGCTAATTTCTAGTCTCTAGGAAGGACGATACAAGAAGGCTTAACAAACGTTGGTGCCTCTCGTTAAAGGATTCTAAAGGG
This sequence comes from Ambystoma mexicanum, assembly GCF_040938575.1. Classification (NCBI taxonomy): domain Eukaryota; kingdom Metazoa; phylum Chordata; class Amphibia; order Caudata; family Ambystomatidae; genus Ambystoma; species Ambystoma mexicanum. Next base: position 765,763,219 of record NC_090925.1, on the reverse strand, counting down.
ACACAAGCAGCAGCTTGGGTCGGAGGTAAGAGGGACACCTCAATGTGCACCCCAGTCCTCTAGAGTGACTTTCGGGAATCAGGTAAGCAATACCTTTTCCCCCTCCCCCACAGTACCTTAGGTTCAAAGAAAATGTTTGTTGGATGCTCTGCATTGTTGCAGCTCTGGACCCGACCTCCTGCTTCCTTGGTCTGATGATTTGAAGGCAGGACAATGGACATGATCTCTCGGCAGCAGTCTCGAGGGCAGATCTTTGAAATGACTTTCAGCAACTTCTCAGGTCACTTTGTGGTTTTTGACACCTTTTCTGCAGCACCAACAAAGAACACGATTTGCCGGTCAAACGTCTTCGCTTCCTGCAGCCCCGCACTCCAAGGGTGTCTGGGCTAGTTGGATTGGATCCCTGGCGTGTCCTGGAGGGCTCAGCAAAGATTTAGACGGATTCGGCCTTGCCACAACAATGCACTTGAAATAGACTGCAGGTCTTCCAATACTGGGTTTCTGAAGCTCTGTAACCTCACAGGATCTCAGGAGATGGCTCAAATCAAAGTTTGTCTTGGGACTGGTTGCGCCCACCAGGCAAAGTGAAGGAGTTGTCTTCGGCGCTGCTTTGTCTCACAGAAAACGGGTTGAGAACAGCAGTGGTCGCTTCAGTGTTGCAAATGGTCGGCAGGTGTCTCTGGTAGTCTTTTGTTTTTTTTCAGCTTCCGGTGGTAGACTTGCTTTTCACTCCAGGAACCTCACCTTTTATACTGTTCCAGCACACTCCTCTGTAATCTCTCAGCAAGTTACAGAAAGGGGCGTTTGCCTGTCATCGACCCTACTCACTTCCTCCTGCCCAGACACTCTGGAGTCTAGGCGGGGACACCCAAGGGTTCCCGCGAAAGGCAAACACCGGCCTCCCCCTCACAGAATGGTACATGAGCTAACAAAGACAATTATGCTAGTAATGGGGGGGGGGGCAGAAGGGAGGCCCATGTACTACCGAGGCTATGGACATAGCCTGCGGTACAAAAATTACACAATAGTTGGAAGAACACATCCACTGCCACCAGCCATAACTAGAAGATTGTCTGTGACTGAAAAGGTCATAGGAGCAGAGAGATGGGGGATACTAGTTATCCCCTTGGCACTCCACATAAGGTGGTCTACGCCAATCTCTCGGACTACAACACTGCTAGAGAGAAACTAGGTATCTCTCTATCCCTAAGAACTGTAGTTACTCTAGGCTTAAGAAAATAATCTCAAAGGAGGACCCTAAGGGTCCCCATCAACGCTGCCCATAAGGAGCTGTGTGCTGCAATAGTAAAATAAAGAGCTATGGAGGAAAATGATCTCCATGGTACAGGTAAAATACAAAGAATAGAGCTCCAAATGACAGAGCCCATAAGGATGAAAGAGTGGAAAAAGGCTCCACTCATTCAGGATTGAAGAAAACTGTCCAGAAATACCACTAAAGGTGCTCTGGAGGGAGGGGTGCGGGGGGGGGGGGGGGGGGTGCATCTCACTAGGCGAGGGGATGAAGTCTAAAAATTATGAATCTCCCTAACAGTAACGTATACCTTTATAGTGAACCCAATCAAGGTAGCAATGGATAGCAGTTGAGATTTGAGATTTATTCTTGGAAATGTGCGAGTGGGATCTGGTTGCCCTCAATATGTCGACACAGTATGGCACACAATGATGTTACTTGACAATTATCAAAATACAATCTTTTATTCTAGACCTTGTCAACACACTAGAAAATGAATAACGGGTAGTCACACACAAACTGATCCAAATATATACCGTCGCCATAGGTTCAGATATACATCAGTTAACTTAAACAGCAAAGCAGGTAAATATTTTAGATGCAGGAAATGGTGGGAATCAAATCCCAAGACAATATCCTAACTTGAGAATTCCAAACCTAAGATGAATGGACCCTGGCAGTACTAAATCTCCACCTAAAGTGGAGCGCAGCGGAGTGCTGCAAGTGAGGGCCCTCCTCGAGCGAAGCATCCCACTCCTGTGCAGCCTCAGACTGCTCCGGTTGTTATAACCCCAGGTCAGCACCTGCATCGGATCTCTGCTTGCTCACCGACCTTCAAGCATCATAGGAAGTCGGTCTCTGAGAGAACATTCAAGTAGTAAGTGGAATAATGCCCCTTTGATATAGCGAAATGAGAATAGAAGTATAATTCTCTGAAAAATAACAGGCAGTGACTAACTTTTAAGCAGGAAAAGAAAGATTTCAAAAGCCAAATAGCACGTGGATAGCACTATAGTCCTTGCCCATGTAGCACAAAATACAGCATAAAGCTATGTATAACCTCCGAAGTGCTTCAATGAACGACGACCTGAGAGCACCAGAGTTGGACCCGTCTGGCAAAACTCTCAGTAGCACAGCTAATTTGCACGTCCTGTCCCCGCCTGTGTAAGGCTTACTTTTGACAAATGCTGGAGACGATGATTGTATTTGTTGGGTAAGATTTTCACAGAACTGGTAAATCATCCTGACCTGGGTCAACCACAGAAGGTTTTGCTTTACTAGTGGGATATTTTTCCTTAATACCTGTGTGTGGGAACCTTTTTCCACACTCGCAGAATCTTTAACTTTTTATGGGTGTCATGATTTTGACTCTCCATATTGTCTCTTTATAGCTATCCTCTTGAACAATTTATCGGCAATAAGTGCCTGTTGTTGCTGGGTTGCCCCAGGGGCTCCCCTTTTGACTTTCCTTTACTAACCTGGAGAGAACTACAGTCCCAAGAGTAGAAGGGATCTTTGGATCCCTTTTTACATTTTATTTTGTGAAACCAGCTCATCCCACCTTATGTGGAGTGTTGGGGAGATGCAATGTATTCCCTTTCACATTTACTCCTACGTCCCGTCCCCTTTCCTCCATACTTATGGGACATCTCTCTGTCCTGTGGGACGGGACCGGAGCACTTTGTAAAAAGCATCCAAAAAATGTTTTTCAAAAATGTGTCCTTCCTCTTTCTTGCACGGGACCCTGCACGCGGCCGTAACCCCGCCCACCTTGGCTCTGCCCTGCGCATCGCCCATCAGTCCTCTTCTCTGCTCGTTCGGGACTGGACGCACTTGCATCTTCAGAAGATTTTCTTCCCTTTTTTCCTCTCTGGCTCTCGCTAGCGATCGTGTACTAGTCTGTCTCTCGTTCAAACTAGACTTTCCAGATTGTTTGGGTCACCGACACTTCATGAGGGCGGATCCCCATCCTCTTTGTTTAGTGTGTTTGGATCACTGTTGGGACTCCTGTTTTTACTGCGACTCCCTTTCGGTCCGGGCACTTCAACGTCGGTTGGAGCGGTGGGAGGACGTGTTCCGACTAACTCCTCCTTTGCATTTTCAGGCGTTCATCGACGAAAAGAAGAAAAGCCCGGTAAGTTCTTTACTCTTTCCCAGGCCGGGAGGAGCGTTGATCGCTCTGTCACTGGGGATTGCCCTGAGGTGCCTTCTGGGCCTAATCATTGTACCAGAGTTTTCTCCGAGGGTCTCCGTAAGGGGCCTGTGGAGACCGGAGCACGCTCTGAGGCCCCTCCTGTGGGAGCTGTTTGTAGACCTAGTTCTACTGAGTCGTGGGGTACCAGAGCTCGCCCTGAGGCGCCTCTGTCGGCTTTCCTCAAGAATAAGACCGGGGTGCGCCCCGAGGCCTTGGTTGGGCTTGGTGTCACCGAACAGATGTTCATACAGAGGCTAAAGCTACCAACATTTGAGAGGCCTGACAAGGCCTTATCAGTGAAGGCTGTTTGTCACCGTTCCAGCTCCTGCGGCGACACCAGATCTGTTGAGGGGCAAAGAAGGAAAGTTCTTCTTTTACCGGCGGTGCCGAGGTCCTTCCTGGGAAGGCTAATTTGGCGATTGGTATGTCGCAGAAACATTCCAGGCCTCATAGTACCGGCTCTGCCGAGGTTCCTTATGTTAAGGCTAAAGTTAAGACCCTTGATCCATCGACGGGCACCCCTGCCTCACTTCCTCACGTGCCGCAGTTCCCCTCCGGCAATGACAAAATGGTTCCCGCCACGACCGCGGTGGCCTTTTTGGGTGCTACCCCATCAACTACACCATCGGCCTCTGGTGTAGGGATTGGTTCCGTGGGTGAACATAGTCCCTTGTGCGCATCCTTATCGGCCGGTTTGATTGGAACGCCCGGATGCCCCTTCTGCACAATGTTTAGTTGCCTGCGGGGTCGGCACCTTTGATTTATGTGGATACGTCGGTGGAGGGGCCGGTGTGGAACCCTTCCCCGTTACGTGCCTGGAATTATCCTCCTCATGAGAGGCCTCCTCAGGTCCCAAAGCAGTCCCCGGAGGACGCCTTTTTCGTTAAATTTCAAAGGCTCATGCGTACCGACCCCATGAGGGAATATTTCAAAGGGCTTTTTAGGGAGATATGTCCGCCCGTGCCTCCGGCTCCACCCGTTCCTCTGGTGGTTCCGCCGGCGCCTCCCTTGCCTGCAGTGCCTTCCCCGTCTCTTCTGCCTTTGCCCCCGTTTGTCCCCCGTGGACAAGGCAGCGCCCGACACAGCTCAGCAGGATCCTGACCTGTCGGATGACGCGCATACGCCTGCTCGCCGTCCTCTCTAATAAGGTTCCTCTGTTATTGCTAATAGGTCTTGGGCCTGGCGATAGAAAAGGACTGATGAGCGATGCGCGGTGTAAGGTGGTCACTACCAGCTGCAGTAAAGACACCTAATGGTGCTCATTTTACCAAATGGCCTCTGTATTCTTTTTTTGCCATTTTAGTGTTTCTTGTCCTTTCTTGTTCCTTCCCCTGACATCCAGGGTGGGAAATTCCTTTGAGTGATTTTTATCTTTGGTGGGAGACACTGCTCAAGCTCCAGTCTGTGTGGAGACAGGAAGCGAGGGGATGGGGGGGGGGGGGGGCTGGGAGAGAGTCCAAACCTCCACAGCCCTTTTTGTCTCCTTGCTTAAATGGGGACAATTCCCAGTGGGGGGGGGGTTGGCTGTCCTGATTGGACAACCAGATTGCCCCTTCTTGTAAAAGGCAGGGAGAGAATGCAGAAGTTGTGCTTTAGTTCCTGATAAATACTGCGAACCTGGAAGCTGAACCGAAGTAGACCACTGGAACCGAAACCGAAGAGGATGAAGGAAAAGCGGCTGAAACGATTTCCAGTGACCGGAGAACCTGCTGTAGCCCTTCCTTCCAATCGACCTGGGGACTCTGAGAATGACGTCCCTGACCCAGAGCCTGGTGAGACCCACTAGACACAAGTCCTGAATTTTGAACCATCCCATGCGTTGCTGCGTCCTCGAGCCACTTTGTGGTGCAGTCTTCTGAATCTCGCTGAAACTTCCTGGGCATCCTGGTGGATCTCCAGCGACACAAATCAAATCCCCCTCAACATAGTGCTGGACCTTTGTAACAACGAGAATTCAACCACGATTTTCTATCTATTTCTGTGCTCCTTGAAAAGGTGCAACAATCTGCAGAACGGCATTCAACTGCAAGGAAAACCCTGCCGAGAGCCTTCATTGATCCCTGCTGCAAAGCTCCTTCTGAGGTCTTGTTTTCAGTCACCACGACAAGGAATCCACTGACCGGGTATTTGGCTGCAGACCCTGAGGTTCTCCTGCTGCAAAATCAATGTTGAGGTACTCCGTTGACTTGGGTATGTACTTCTCCAGCATGGCGTCTGGCATGGATTCACATGCTCATGAATATTCCCAGACGTCAGGCTGGTAATCCTTGGTAAAAGAAAAAATGTTTCAATTTTCATTTCTGAGCGGTCTTTCTCTTAACTATTCCCTGAGCTCTCAGTCATACTGCCCCGAGCCAATGACTGCCCTCTCCCTAAGCCCCTCCTCAGGCAGCCATCTTCAGATTTTTACCGCAAGTTCAAGTGTTGGGAGTCCTCGTGCTTAGCTCTCAAGCTTTTACTGCGAATTTTGCTTTTTGGAAGTTATACAATTTTTTTCGGTCAATCCAGCCCATGTGCTCCATCAATCATCCTTCCGATTAACGGGGACCCGTTTTTCAGATTCTTCAGCGCCCCTTAAGGGCAGATTTCGTCTAATTTCTTCATGGAGGCTTCCAGAAGATTCTTCCGGCCTAAACTGCGTGGATCATGTCGGACGAGAAGAATTCCCCTTCCCTTTTCAAGCTTTGCTCCGACTGCGGTTTGCGGAATGTTTACATGGACGACAAACATTTCCAGTGCTTGTACTGCCTGTACCCAATGCATAAGGAGGATTGTGTGTTTTGACGTCAACTCTCGAAACGCATGTTGAAGTATCGGTATAAGCACTTGGCATAGTGGCTGCAGGCCAAGGCCTCTGCACCAGTTGGTTCCCAGGAGCATGCCTCTCCCAGGTGCGAGAAAGCTGAGCAGGCTTCCAAGTGCTTTGAGGGCACCTCTCCAACAAAAGCCAAGCACTGCGAGTCTGCTACCATTGGTAGCACCGCTGCGGGCTCCTCGTTGGTCAAGGCGTGCTCGACCTCTCCGGCTGCATCAGTCTCCAGTCAACGCTCTGGATCTTCAACCAAGAGGAAGTCTGGCCAAAGAGGATCGAGGGTCCTACCCGACCCCTAAGGAGAAGGCCAAGCAGACCGTGCAGGGCAAGCAGCACCAATGAAGGCGCCGCCGTCCATCGAGGTGGTGGAAGCATTCCTTTCGAATGCCACCTGGACGGACCCGCAGGACGCCCCTCCGGCGACAAGTGTCCCTTCATCCCAGGAGGGAGACTTCATTTAAGCCCATTAAGAAGACCCCAGAGAAGAGGATGCTGATCTCCCCAAGACCGTCCCCTCTGGACGCGAAGAAAAGGCTAGGGGGTGTTGGGCTTCCAAGGCACGGATATCTCCTCTTCCGAGGAGGATGAACTAATTTACCTCCAGACCATCCAGGAGGGCGATGGCGATGAGGGAGACTTCTGAGTCGCGCCTTAAGACAAGGGCGACTACAAGGGCATAGTCGAGGAAGGTGACGGAGGGCCTGAGGACGACAAGGGCCTTGGCCCTGCTCCTACACCCCAGCTGCCTATGCCTACACCCCAGCTGCCTATCCCTACACCTCAGCTGCCACCTAGCGACCTTTCAATGGACATTCTCTCAATCCTTCATACGCTGGTATCTGAGATACAGAGGAGGATGCCGGCGACGCTGACACCTGCTCCCCCCACGGCGCTGGTGCTGCTTTCCCGGCTGACGACAGAACCGCCAGCCAAGACCGGCACTCCCTGCCTCCTCTGCCACCCTGCCCAGGTGAGGCAGGGTCAGATACAACGGGCACAGCTGACCATGGGGGGGATGGGGGACCTCCCGTCGTCCTCCGCCCAGATCCTCCACGCCAGACTAGAGCTTTTCCAGCTCACGCCAGAGAAAAAGGAAGGCTTCTTATACCAGCACCGCAAAGCGAAGAGGTATACCATCTTTCCAGTCCCGCGCCTGGTTGACATTTGAGATGAAGGACTGATGCTCATGAAGAACCCTTCTACTGCCCCACTGAAGAGGGACCGCCTAGAGAAGTATACGGTGCCGGACTCTGCACCCAAGTGCTTGCGGGCCCAACTCTCAGCAAGCTCTGTGGTTCCTGGAGCAACCATGTAGTAGTCGGGCTCTCGGTCTTCTGCAGCGTCCACCCCGCCTGGCAACGAGGGGAAGAATTTGGATGCGATGGGTAGGAGAGTTATCTACTCTGCAGCAATGACCATCAAGGCCGCCAACGCCCTCGCTATTGTGGCACACTATGACTGGGAGCTGTGGTTTAAGCTCGAACCTCTAATGGACTTCCTCCCTAATAAGAGGTCAGAGGCTTTGGAGATTCTTCAAGAGGGCGAAGTGGCGTTGGACCACACCATCAGAGTGGCCACGCACATCGCAGATGCAGGTTTCTGCCAGATGGGCATTGGCGTTTGTCTTTGCCGCCGTGGCTGGCTCAAGGCCACCATTTTTCGACAGGAGGTCCAGACAAGGGCTTTGGACATGCTCTTTGACGGAGACAATCTTTTCGGGAAAGTGGTGGATAAGTCCCTACAGACCATCAAGGTGGACACAGACGGCACGTGCCCTAGGCACGCTACAGCAGTGATGCCCGTCCTTTCGGTCCTCAAGAGACAAGTCTAACCCGTCTTCACTGGGTCTCGCCGCGGGCTCCTCTTCTTACCGCCGAACCTCCCGCTCCTCGGCGCAAGAAACCAACAGGGGCCGCTGCAAGGCCTTCGGAGGACGACGCCGTTGTCCAGGCCCGCAGGGCGGCCCATCAACCGCCAAGCAAGAATGAACTGGCCAGGACGTCGGGCCCCCATCTGTGCACCCCGGTGGGAGGCCAGCTGGTGAACTTAGTCAGCGTGTGGAAGACCATCTCCACCGACCGTTGGGTGCTGGACGCTCTTGCCCACCGACACTTGAGTTACAACAAGGGTGTGCCCAAATACCACCGGTGGCCCGGCAGGAAAACCATGTCGCGGGCAATGCTAAAGAAAAGGGTGATGGAGCTAGTTCCAAATTGACTCCGGGGCTCCAGAGTTATTTCAAGGTACTTCCTTGTGCCAAGGAAGACTGGGGGCTGTAGGCCCATTCTCGACCTGCAACTGAACAATTACATGAAGTGGCAGAAGTTCTGAATGGTCGCTCTTGAACACATGCTCGGACAACTGGAAGAGGGAGACTTTGTCGTCGTTGGCTCTGGGGGATGCGTACATCCACATCCCCATTCACAAAGGACACCAAGTTTCTGTGCTTTGTCGTTCAGGGGAAACATTACCAATTCAAGGGCCTTCCTTTTGGGCTAAAGTCGGCGCCCAGCGTCTTCACCCAGTACCTTGCTCTGGTGGCGGGCAATCTATGACTACAAGGGATCCACGTCTACCCTTACTTGGATGACTGGCTCTTCGGGCCAAATCAAGAGACATCGCCGTCGACCACACGGCTGTCTGCCTACTGACTGATCTGGGGTTCTCAGTGAATTATGCAGAGTCCTGCTTGGCTCCATTGCAGGATGCGCTGTTCCTGGGATCCCACCTCAACACGATGTCATGTCTGGCGTCACCGTCGGAAGTGTGTAGCGGCCATCCTGGGCAAGGTGCAACAGCTGTTGGCTCTGAAGATCGCCATAGTGAGGGCCATCAAGTCTCTGCTCAGCATGTCGTCATGCATTTACCTCATCCGGATCTGCAGGTTATGAATGCACCCACTGCAGGAGTTCCTTGACGCCCGTTGGATCCAAGTGTCCGGAAGCTTCCAAGACTGGATTGCTCTCGACGAGCGGTTCTGTCAGGCGATGAGGACAGATGGGGAGCCCACGCCGGAAGTCTTCACGCCAGAGGCCTGTGGCTGCCGAAGGAGAAGACGTTGCACATCAACTTTCTGGAGCTATGGGCAGTATTTCGGGCCCTCAAATCGTTACTGCCGACCCTCAAGGGCAAGGCAAGGCAGGTCAGGACTTCAGACACCACCACCACCACCATGATGTTTTATATCCAGAAACAGGGGTGCACCAGATCTCCAGGGCTCTCCAAAGAGGTGCAAGATTTATGGTGCTGGGCCGTCACCATAGCGACGTTCCTCATTCCGTTTCATCTGGATGGAGTAAAGAACACGGTCGCCGACTCTCTGAGCAAGGAGCTTCGCTCTAACCACGAGTGGGAACTTCGGTAGGATCTAGTGGAGAACCTTTTCCTCGGATGGGGCAATCCCCAAATCGACTTGTTTGTGATGGTGATGAACACCAATTGCCGGAAGTTCCCCAGCAGGGAAGCATGGGAGGGCGAGGGGAGGGGGGAATTCTCATTCCCTTGGGAAGGCCTCTTTCTGTATGCGTTTCCTTCGTTGCCGTTGTTACTTTGAGTCATCAGTCAACTCAAGGCGGTGCCCGGATGATCCTCGTCGCACTGGGGTGGCCAAGGCAGATCTGGTACCCGGACCTTCTCCGCATGCCAGCATCCCCACCACTCAAGCTGCCAGTAGTCGCAGATCTTCTCGCCAGGGAAGGGGGTGCCATTCTGCACCACGATCCACGGACTCTGAACCTGAAGGCCTGGCTCATACAGCGCCAGAATTTGGCTACGATCTCCCAGCGGACCGCAAAGAAGCTCTCGCCAAGGCTAGATCATAGTCTACTCTTAATCGGTACTGGCCCATGCCTCCATTAAGGTACATCTGGCGGCTATCTCCCGCTACACCAGATCTCCAGGACGGTCTTCTTTGTGGTTGCACCGTCTGGAGTTGATCAAAGGGCTATTCCACTTGTTCCTGCTGGTGAAGACCAGGCTCATGGAGGGGGGGGGGGGGGCATTCAAACCTTTGCATTCATCTCTGCTTAAGTTCCTGTCGTGGAAGACCGCTTTTCGTGTGGCCCTTCCCTCTGCATGACGAGTGGGTGAGATCCAGGCCCTATCCTGTAAGTCGCCGTACTTGACTTTCCACAATACTAGGGTAGTGCTGCGGACGCACCCCTCCTTCATCCCCAAGGTGCCGTCGGACTTCCATCTAAACGAGCACTTGGTGTTACCTGTGTTTTTTCTCGCCGGCTGTAAGGACTTTGCGCTCGCTGAATGTGGCTAGAGCGCTCAAGTTTTATGTGGCCCACACAGAGTTTCCGGAAAACTTCTCAGCTTTTTTGTGAACTTTGGTCCTGTGAACCATGGGAAGGGCCCTGTCCAAGGCTTCCATATCCAGGTGGCTCTCCAGCTGTATCATCCACTGTCACCAGTAGGCCAACTGACCGCTGCCTAGCCGTCCGAGAGCCCATTCCACCAGAGCGATCGCTGCTGCAGCGGCTTTCCTTTCTGGTGTGCCCCTGCTGGACATCTGCAGGGATGCTACGTGGAGGTCGATGCACACCTTCACGATATTCTACTGCGTCAGCAGGGATTCCTGGGAGGAGTCCAGTCGGCCAAGCAGTGCTGCGCAACCTGTTCGCTTGAAGGTGAGCCTGGTGAGAAGGTAAGAGATGCTTGTTGAGCCTTGCCACCTCCCGTGGTTGTGCATCTGTGTACGGCTATGTATTTATTCATCTGCTATGTATTCTTTATTCATGAGCATGTGAATCCATGCAAAACCCATGCTGGAGAAAAACACTTGCAAGTAAGTAACTTTTTTCCTTACCTTAAGTCCGTTAGGATTTCTGTGTAGCTGTGGGGTGTGCTCTGTGATGTGGAGGCCTCTCATCCAGTGTACCCAGTCCCACTGCTAGAATCCTGCTAGGGTGTCTTCTACGAAGCCCCTGGGCCCTATTCTAACTCTAGAAGTAAAGTACTCACCTGTTTGCCCAGTCTTCCTAAGGAATTCAGACTCTTGCTACTTAAGGACCTATCCTGACACTCCCTGTTGGACACTAGATCCTAGTGGCCTCCCTTCTGCCACTGAGAACACTCGTGCTCCCAGAATAAGGGAAAGACTTTGAAGGGATTGGGACTTTTGCTTAGAAAAGAGAATACGTGTTTAAAAGTTACTTGTTAATGGGTTGGTTGGTAACTGTAGCTCTAAGAGTGAGGGTGAACAGTTACAAAATGTCTTACTTACCTTGGATGTGTGATGCACTATTCTTAAAAGTATGGATATCTTTTCTTTCCTTAGAACTGTTTTGTCATTCTAACAGAAAGTAGATGTGAAGGTATATTGCTCTTCTCTAATTAGGTTGTGCCTCTTCCCAAAAGTAATGTGTTGGTATCAAAAGATTAGTCCTGTTAGGATCATTTTATGGGTGTCCCCCAACTGGGTTTTGCTTCCCCTGATTTGCTGTTAGCCTGTCCAGAATAAGTCTGTATTTGGGTGTTGCCTACCTAGAATAACTGAGTCATTCAGTAAAGTGTAACATAAGGGTTTTCTTTCCCTGTGCTATCTAACCCAGAGTCTGCGGTTCTAACTGTCCCTTATAAGTGCAACATCAGTCACTTGTATAGTTGGGAAAGATGTAACCTGGACCCCTTGTGAGATAAAGTGTATGGATTTTACTTCCCTCGAGTTAACTGTGAGCTATTCAAAAATGTTACCAGTGCGTATCTCAATCTGTGTTTCACTGATCTCAAAAGCACCTATAATTGAATATTACATCCATAGGTTTTTACTGTACTTAAAATAAGTGTTCCACTATTCACACAAATTGATTGTCCAGTTGACTGTGATTTGTACTGAGTGTCACTGTACAACTGGTAGGGTCTACTGCCCTTGCATTACTGAATTTAATTGTGAAGGTTACCATTAGGTTTTTACTCCCCAAGAATAGGTGTGACATGCACTGAATGTGTATGAAAAGGTTTTGACTTCCCTAGAACTACTGTTAGGTGTTCAAAATAAGGTTTATACTTTGGTCTGTGTACCTTCAAGTATAGGGTCATGTTTTTATAATTGTGATTACATATACTGTGTGATAGTACTTATTTACCCCTAGATGTATCTGTGCCTACCTGTATTTAAAGAAATCCTTAATTTTCACATACATAGTGTTTCAGGGTTTCTTTGGACCATTTGTATTACAATTTCATGTGTACTGATTCTACAGCCCTCTCTCCCTCCAAAGATAATCCTGGCTGCTCTGTCTATGCTACCATGTACAGCCTTATACTAAAAGTGGAGTCTTGTACTGCCTCAGTTGAACGGGTTTTATGTAGTTGTGCAGCACTTCAAACAAACTGACCTAACAATACTCTAGTTGCAAACGGCGCAACCATGTTGGAACTTGCACCGGTGCATAATCGTCTAGTCTGAAAATCCTATGATCAGAGCCTTGAATATACCATCTCGACCTCTACAATGAAACGCACAATAAGCGTTCAAGTAAGAAACAAGCACTTATCTTGCAGCTTAGACACTTTGAACACCTTCTCTGAAAACACTCCACTCGCTCTGCAATCTCATATCCGTTCCAATGAGGTCTCAGACTTTCACCTTCTTCGTCCATGTGAGTTCTTCTAAAAAAGTACTCTGAAAGCACTAAGCTTCGTTCTGAACTCTTTAGTCATTGTGTTTGGCTCATTGAAAAATGAGGCACAGTGTTACTCGGGCATACTCATGAACTTTCAAAAGAAGTTGGCAATTGCGAATAGTCGATGGTAGGCCTATCAACCGCCATCAACACTTGAGTGAAAGATCCGTTTGACCGTCTGTACGGTCTTCGTAACGAACATACAATTTCTTTGACCTTCAATTAGATCTCCAAAAACAAAGAGCAGAATGAAAAGATGTGGAAGGGTATCATATTTTCATTAACGGATCTCAAGAATCCGCCATAGGGCTTAAACAGTTGTCACTCCTGAGACGAATTAATGTTTTGTGGGGATGACACCCCACTTTCGTCATCTGCACTGGAGGAGTTTTTGAGAATGGCCAACTTGTAGATGACCAAGAGCTGAACCATTCAAAAATGGACAGATTGGCAAATGACAAGTTTGCCCAGCCTCCGACAGCTATAAATGTTAACTTGGAGCCGATGAAAGACAAGCTGGTACTACCACCAACTGATCAGGTTGTCTCTGAAGAACAGTCCCCTGAAAATTAATAATCTATTGAAGAAAAAAAAGGAAAAAGGTCAGATGAAAAATTTGAGTTGGTCAGTTGCAGCAAAGGACCCTAAGGCTAAACTTGTTGAAAAAGTCAAAGCAAAGTAAATCAAGTAAACTTTTTCAAAGCCCCCAACAACATCGCTGAATCAGAAGTTTGTGCAACTAAAAACGCCCCAGTAAAGGACATCACCTCGGCTGCTAAAGCCAAGCTAAAGACAAAGTGATCTTAATGAATGCTTGGAGTGCCCTGTACTGAATTCAACCATCCTTCACCAAGCGGACCAGATGTCAAAAATCAGCACGATCTGCCAGACGGTGGGAATGGCCACCGATTCCGTAAAATGAGCTGCATATCGGTCCTATTTTTGACATAAGAAAAGAGACTGTGTAACAGATTAAACGAGGCATGCCACCAAAGCAAATCAGTCTCTGCAGCATCATCTGAAGTTGCTGTGGCCTTAATCGCACCCAAATTGGGTCAACACGATCCATCAAGTCTCATGTCAATGCCTGTAGCTGCTATATTTGCGTCGTCTAAACCCTATGCGGCCCGAAGCTGTGGCTAAAACATGTGCAAGAGCCAAAGGGCCTCAAGGAACTTAATCGCACCATCATATTGGCCCTTGAAAGAAAAATTCCTGATCTTTTAAATGTTTGCCAGTAAAGACATTGAAAGGATCTCATTCCCACATGACAACTGTAACTTCATAGTAGAACTCATTTTAAAGACAAGTGAGGGTCGGAATGCCATATTGTGTGCAGATGACTTGAAAAAACAAAATATCAAATTTGAGGCTATACCACCGCCAACTTTTTCGAAACTTCTTTGAAAATTACTGGTCAAAATCCGGCACCTATTGTGCCGACAATAGTTCTACGTTGGAGAAGATCGTAAGTTCCACTATTTCTATAACAGAAAATAGTCCAACTTCGCAAATCTGCTCAAGGAGAAATCCAAGCTATGGACCCTCTTGCCAGATATTCTACAGAGGCTCACAGCAAGTGGAGATCTTCTGTAGGGAAGACTAAAATACTCTGTTCTAAGTTGGAACACAAGAGGTACCTCCGTGTTTAAAGTCATCAGGGAGAGTCAAACAATCATTTAAGAAAAGGATCTGATTTTTCTATAAGAAACATGGTTACGGGATAATGTTCATTTAGATGGCTTCACAATTATAAACCTTGTCGGATTGGTGGCAGACCCTCTGTGGTCCTGCTCATTGCAATTTGGAATGATATACCCAATAACATTACCTGCATAAGCCAATATTCTGAAGGAATCCTCGTGGCAAAATGTCCGATTAAATGCAGTGAAAGTGTAAAAGGTTTGACCTGAATTAACATTTATTGGAACCCTGTGAATAAGAATATTTGATCGACTCTAGATGAATTGTCTGCAGTAATGACTAAAATATATACTACTTATGGCGATGACTTTGTTATAGGAGGTGACTTCAATTCCTATTGTTGCTCCCTATTAAGACAAACTGCAAAGTCAAACAAAGGCATGTTGAATTATGGGATGCTTGGTTTTCAGAATGGAATCTGATCATTCTTTTTATTTTTTGATCAAAGACTTTATTGATTTTAAACATAGGAAAACAACTTAACAGTACATGCATCTCTCTGTGTATCAGGGATGGGAGCAAGGGAGCAGTCGTACAATCATCATTTTCAGGAGGAGGGTCAGCAGAGGAGAGAGAAGCAGGTAAAAAAAACTAAAAACAACAAAAGAGAGGAAAGAAGAGAGCAGAAAAGAAAACTCTTGATAACTGGGACTGCCGTTAGGTGGTCCGTCAGACTTTGCCAAAGCAGGAGTTACTCGTGGCACAATCAGTATGTTCCTGGCTCGCTTCATGCAGCATCATGCGGCCCTGTCCATTCCTAGCATCTGCTGTGGCACACCTGCCTTCTAGCTGGTATCTTCCCAGCGACTCCATATTTTGTTCGCTTTTTGCGGGCAGCCCCTTGCAGCATATACCTGATGTTCCATGTCAGCGCAGATGTCCACATCCACGACCCATTGGTCATAGTCCGGAGTGCGTTCTGCGCCCCACAGTTGTGCTATATTCCGCCTGAGCACGGCCGCTGCAGTGGAGCAGAGTATCTTTTCATACCGGGACAGGTCGGTTTCATTAGAGATCCCCAGAAGGAGATGTTTTGGGCATCTGACTATTGTCTTGCCTATAACGCTGGATAGTTTGTCACAGCATTTCTGCCAGAGTTGTTGGATATTATTACATTCCCATAGGATATGGAATAATGTGCCTTCCTCGCGCTTGCATCGCAGGCAGCGTGCGTCTGTCGTCTTCCCCCAGCGGAAAAGGGCGACTCTTGGGTAGTAGACGCGGTGCAGGATCTTTAGTTGGACCAGCCTGAGTCTTGAAGAGATGGTTACCTCGCGCGGGTACATTAGGGCCTCCATCCAGTCTTCCGGCTGGAGCGGTCCCACGTCCCGTTCTCATTTGGTCTTCAGGCTGGTCAATTCTGGTGTCGCAAAGGATGTAATCACATTGCACAAGGTGGAGGTGACTTTCAGTTTCACCTGGTCCGACACCATATTGCATTCAAGGGGGGAGCTTTCCGGTATGTTCCGTATATTTTGTTGGTGGATGCTCCACGCATGTTGCAATTGCGTGTGGTGATATCTTTCTGTGGCTGGGAGGGAAAATTCCTCTTGCAATGTTTCAAATGGTGCAAGTTTGTCCTCCCGCAGCACAGCCCCGACGGTGGTGATTCCTTGTTGGACCCATTCGGGCCATCTAGGTAGCTTTTGTATTTCAGGAAGATGGCAATTGTTCCATAGGGGTTGGGCCAGTGTCAGTTTCCCATCCCATCCTAGGTGTCGGTGTACCTCTTTCCATATTCTCACAATGTGTGTCGCCATATCTGGTTTTGGTGGGCGACCCAGGCTTCCGTAGAGATGTTCTAATGGTGCTGTTGTGTTGTGGGGGTTACTTGCCTTGATGTGCGGAAGTGTCCCATCTCCATGCAACATGTCATTGACCACCGTCAGCTGGCCGGCCCAGTAGTATGATTGCAGCCTGGGTAGTCCAATCCCTCCTTCCCATACGGACCTTTGGAGCGTGGAAAGAGCGATCCGCGGATGCGCCCCCCCTCCCCCATAGCAGTTTTCTGAGGATGCATTCGAGCTTATGGAATTCTTGCTGCGGGATATATAGAGGGGCATTTTGCAGGATGTACAAGAATTTGGGGAGGGCAATCATTTTGAATAGTGCAGCTCTACCCAACAATGTCAATGGCAATGAGATCCAGTTGCGGGTGTCTTCTGCGAATCTTGTTACGAGTGGGGCAAGGTTCAGGGATGTATAGTCTGCAAGTTGTTGCGTGATACGTATCCCAAGATATTTGAACTGCTCCATTTCGATCTGGTAGGGGGTCGTTCATTGCACTGGTTGCAGGCGCATCCTCTATAGGGAATAGGATGGATTTGGCCCAGTTCACTCGTAGGCCACTGAATGCCCCATATTGCTCCAGAATGCTCGTAACTCTGGGACAGGAATTGGCTGGGTCCTTCAGATAGATGAGCAGGTCGTCAGCATAGAGTGATACTCTGTCCTCCCAGGTTGCTGACCAGCGGAAGCCTTCACAGGCAGGTGTTTCTCAGGGGAATTGCCAGGGGTTCTATTGCGATCGCAAAGATCATGGCTGACAGTGGGCAGCCCTGCCTCGTTCCTCTCCCCAGCCCAAAGGGATCTGATTGCCATCCATTGATCCTGGTTCTGGCGGTTGGGCAGTTGTATAGTAGGCGTACCCAGCTCATGAAGTTCTCGCCAAAGCCCATACGGTGCATTATGACCCAGATGGCCTCCCATCTCACTGAGTCGAAGGCCTTCTCAAAGTCAATTGCAAGTAAGTCCAAGGGGCTTTGTATGCTGTGGGCTCTTTCCAGGGCTGAATATATTCTGTAAAGGTTCATGCGTGTTGATCTCTGTGGCATGAAGCCACACTGGTCCGGGTGTATCAGAGAGGGAATGACCTGTTGGAGGCGGTCTGCTAGTATTTTGGCGAGTATCTTTGTTTTGCTGTTGATAAGTGAGATAGGCCTGTATGAACTGCAGGTTTCGGGGGGTTTGTCCGGTTTGGGTATCGCTATTATCGTTGCTTCACGTAGGTCAGGTGAGAGAATGCCCTTTTCACATGCATACTGGTACATCCGTAACAGGTGCGGAGCAATCACATTGGTCCCCACCTTCCGCCATAGCTCGATCGGGAAGCCGTTGGGACCTGGGGATTTGCCGGTTTGGAGGCTGGATATGGCGCTTAGAATCTCGTCCTCCGTGATGTCTCTCTCCAGTAGTTCCTGCTGCGCCGCATTTAAGGTAGGGATGGCTATTTCCTCCATGATCGAGGCATCCATTCGAGTCCTGGGTGCCTCATAGAGTTCTGCGTAATACTCTGCAAAGCCTTGTGTTATGTTCTGGTCCGTTACACAAGTGTTTTGCTCTTCTGTCTGCAGCCGCAAGACATGGCTGTGCCCTTGCTCTTTCCTTTTCAGCCATGCCAGCATCTTCCCAGCTTTGTCTCCCGTTTCATAGATTCTCGCTCGCTCGCATCGCAGTATGTGCGTGCCTTGCGTTATCCATTGCTGTATTTTGGAGCTTCTTTTGTGTCCGGTGTGTCTTCGCTTATGTGCTTTTCCTCTGCCTGCTTCACTTGCTGTTCTGCTTCAAGTATCTTGCTAAGATGCTTTCTTTTTTGGGCAGTCGTCCATATTAGCTCGCCCCTTAGCACTGACTTGTAGGCTTCCCATAGTGTCTCAGGGTTAGAAGCAGACTGTGTATTAAGCTCAAAGTATGTGTTTGTGCTCTCCTGGAGTTTATCCACTAGCTCGGGGTCCCCCAAGTAGTAGTTATTTAGTCGCCAGCTCGGCAGGGGAATCGGCCTGGATGTTGTGATTTTCAGTTCAAGCGGGGAGTGGTCAGATATGCCTCTAGGGAGCAGGTCTGTTTCCTGTACCTTGTGTAAATCAGAGGCCGGAACGAAAAAGTAGTCCAGCCTAGATAGGGAGGCATGTGCCCCTGAATGGAAGGAGTACTCCCTAGTGTCTGGGTGGAGTTCTCTCCATGTGTCGCATAGACCCAGTGCATTGGTGAATGTGGTGAGTCGGGTAGTTGTGTTGGGGTTCCTATTGCGTAAGTGTGAGCGGTCTAAAGTTACGTTCATGACTTCATTGAAGTCTCCACCCAGAACCAGCAGGTTAGAAGTGTCGTTCGTGATCAGCGGGGCAATGTCTGTGAGCAGTTGGTCCAGTTGGGTTGGTGGTGCGTAGGTGGCTAACAGTGCGATGGATTGATCCCACAACGTGCCCGTCACATATACGTATCTGCCGCCAGTGTCCAGGCGCACTGTGGTGAGTTGGAAAGGAAGGTTTTTGTGTAACAGGACCATGGCTCCCCTTGATCCCATCGTGAAGCCTGAGTGGAGTGTCAGCTTGTAGTTTGTGCGTTTGAACAGGGTGCATTCCGTGCCCGCAAGATGGGTCTCAGTCAGAAGCACTATGTCTGGTGCCCGTCTATTAAGGAATTGCCTAACCAGGCGCCGTTTGATAGCGTTGGCAAGGCCATCGACATTCCACGTCATGAGCCGGAGTGTTCTGAGGGCATGAGCAGTGTTATGTGATGCCATGTCTGCTTATGGGAGTGGATACGTGTGCTGCCGATGACGATGTGTCGCGTCTCGCGAGCTTGTGCCCATAAGTTATGCTCGTACTGATTGGTCCTGATATGTTTCATGTCTGACGTGTCCCGTGTGTAATGAAACTTAACAAACCTGTTACCCCCCACCCCATACTCCTCCCAACTAGAAGCATCGGTCGCCCGAACCTAGAAAACCACGGGTGTCAACTGGACACCTTACATGCAATAAACTCAACTTGTGTATGTATGCTAGTTCCTGGCGGTGTGCGATCAGGGGTTAGCACCGCTGGGGCTACTCTCTGATGTGTCTCTTAGAGGGTGGGGGGGCCCCTCTAACGTGTGGCTGCGAGTCGACCCCGCGGCCGTAATTTTAGGGAGTGTGTTGATTCGTGTCAGCAGGTACGGTTTGTGGATTGTGTTAGGGTAGTGCATTGTGTACTCACTGGTATACCGCTGGGCGTCGCCAGGAGTGGTGACCGGGGTCATCCATCGCTGTTCTCTGGTTGGTCTTGTTCCGGGGGTGGTCGGGGTGCATGTTGTTGGTCGGGGGGCGGTCTGTTGTTTCTTCCCCTGCTGGCTCGGGGAGTTGACCAATCCCCCTCTATATGTTGTTCCGCCCAGTGCCATGCTTCCTTCGGATCACTGAAATGGATTGATGTGCCTTTGTGGTAAATCTTAAGCTGTGCTGGGAAAAGTAGGCCATATTTGACCCCCAATGTTTGCAGGTGCTTTTTAAGTTGGTGGAAAGACTGCCTCGCTTTCTGCACCTCTCTCGTGTAGTCCGGAAAGAAGGCGATCCTGGAGCCGTTAAAGGTGATCGGGCCTTTGGTCCGTGCCAGTTGCAGTAGGGCGTCTCGGTCCCTGTAATTTAAGAATCTCGCAATTACTGTGCGTGGTGGCGCCCCAGGCGTTGGTCTAACTGTGGGTACTCTGTGCTCTTTCTATAGAGAAAAACTTGGAGAAGGAGCTCAGGTCATATAGGTCTGTTAGCCATTGTTCAAGGAAGAGCTCCATGCAGGGACCTTCAGCTTTCTCAGGTATGCCAATTATGCGCACGTTATTGCGCCTTGAGCGGCCCTCACCGTCTTCAACTCGGCTTTCCAGCAGTTTGAGTTTCGAAGTGACGCTTCTGAGCTGGTGTTGCATGTCTCGTACTCCATCTTCTGTAGTCGAGATGCGCTGTTCGACTTCGCCAGTTCGCGCCGTCAGCTTTTGGAGATCGTGTCTGAGGGACATGTCCAGGCTTATCCCATCCATTTTTTGCTCCATTGACGTGCGGGAGTCTGCAATGGCGGCCATGATGTCCCTCAGAGAGATTGCGTTACCCGGTTGTCCTTCTTCCAGGGTGACCGGATGGTAGTCGGGGACCTGTGTCGAAGGGATTGTATATTATTCCATTCTGCTCTGTCGGGAGTTTCTTAGCTTTATCTTTCCCCATTTTCTCCGATGTGTCCTAGGGCCACTGCAGTAGTTTAGTGAGGTGCGTAGTGGCTGCACACACTTGGATAGGTCGCACAGTTGCTCCAGGGTACAGATGCTCCCAGGCGGTTTGACAGCTTCACAGGATGAACGCTCGGTGCCGGTGTTTTTGCGGGCCGCCCAGGGTTGTTTCGCCAGGCTAACAGGGGCAGTCTTATGCTGATCTCTTCTCCCGCTCTTTGCTTCTATTGGCGAGCTGTTGGTGTGGGCAATGTCCGCACTGGGGTATGGCCCCACACCTGCTCGGTTTCGTTGTTTGGGAGACTGATTCTACCGCCCGTAGCACTGACAAGGTAGCGGCAGATGAGACGGTAGTTTACAGTTATTAGGCACCAGCTCCGCGTTACGGAGGAAGCGTATTATGGCTGGAGCCGCAGTCCGCTTCGTTGCCTCACCGCTTCCGCCCCAGGAACGTACTGTATTCTCCCAGGTTCTTCGTCTTCCAGTGGCGTCTCCAGCGGTATGCTGTAGTGAGTCTCCCTCGTCCGCACCGCGAGCTGTGTTGGCTCGCGGTCCCCGGCGGCGGACACTGGCTGTCGATACACGCCGCCCCACGCTTGACGATGCGTGCGGAGGGTCTACTTGCGTTCAGGTACGAGTCACCGGTTTCAGCGCCGTCTTCTCAAACCCTGCGGGGGTGGTTGCAGCTCACTGTGTAGCCCGGCCAGGGCCTAGGGGATACGCGGCGGCCATTTTGTTTGTAGCAGCGTTTTGTCCCCAAAATTTACCAGGATATAGAGCAGATCCTCTGCATTCCGTACGTTTGCTTATTTTTGGTCCATCTTGTCGAAATCAGGCAGGATGTTTCAGGATTATGTGGCGGCTCGCGGAGCGGTGCAGATTCACGTCCGCATCGTCTCGTAGCTGGCCACACCCCCCAATCTGATCATTCTTAATGGGAACTATGTGGAATTCCTATGGGAATTGGATCAGCCACAAATCAAGAGTTTAAACTGAAATCTACCTGAAATGACTTTGAGGAGGAACCGTATATCAAAAAGAAAGAATTGAGAAGAAATGTAAGAGCTTTAAAAAAAAAATAGGCCTCACCAAAGAGTCTTCGAAAACAATTTGGAAAAACCTTTGCAATAGTTATTGTCATTAGTCACGTATGCAAATATTTACTTGTAGCATCCGTAATAGTCCTACAATGCTACAAACCCCTTTACCACTCAAATCTAGAAACTTTTAGCTGCTTATACTGCTATGTCCCATCCCCTTTCTTCCATACTGCATGGGCGTCCCTCCCGAGTGACGGGAGACGGAACCCTTTTCACCAGAAAAATTTGAAGGCGTGCGGAGGCGCGGCCCTGGGGGAATGCGCTGCCCTGACTCCACCCTCCGGAGCCACACATCAGTCCCCTTTTCCACATCGGCAGGAGCGGGCCGAATTCGCCAGCGCTCCTGGGTTTGGCTTCAGCCCTGTAACTCCACGCGCAGATTCTTCCTCGATTTCTTATTTTGTCTTTTTTCGATAGGTGCTCGGTCCTCAGACACCACAGCTCCTCCCCGGCGCATGTCGACTTTGACAGGGTTCAGCAGGTGCCCATCCTGCAATGGGCCCTTCCCAACTTCAGACCCCCACACCCTCTGCCTACGTTGCCTTGGCACAGACCACAGTTGGCAAGCCTGTTCAGCGTGCGGCTTGCTGTCCTCGACAGTGCTGAAGAACAGACTAGCCAGGAGGAGGGAGCTCTTCCATCGGTCCATGCCTGAGGTTGGGCCAATATTTTCATCCGCACCTCGCAAGGGAGACTCCTTCCCAGGGAGACTCCTATGCGGGAGGGACAAGTCTGGTCCTTATACCAACACATGCACTGAGGCTGAGGGGATCCTCCTGGTGCCAAGGTTGAGGGGCCGCTAGGCTCTATTACCGGGCTTGTGCCCCAGGGGCTCTGCCCTTGTACAGGCATTATGGCCGAGGGGCTACGCCCTGTGACCGGCAGCACGTCCGAGGGGGCACCTGAACGCAGCTCTATCGACCCCTGGGTTGAGGTGGATACACCTACCGGGCAGGGGCCAGAGGAGCCGAGCAAGTTGCACGCCGCTCACATAAGAGACATGGCAGAGGCTTGCACCGCCAAGCAACATGTCACAGCCACGTGGTAGGTAGCTCAACAAAATGGCCGACGTGCCAGAAAAGGAAACCCGTTCGATGCCTCTGCAGGACTTCTGTGAAAAAACGAGTATCGAGGTGGGACTGGCATCAACCAGGTACATGGCCTACGGCCTAACCTTCTTATGCGCACGGTTGTTTTCCCTTGCGTCCGTATGTACAGGGTTGGCAGCTGCCTCTAGCTACCCCGTCAGTGCCCTCCTCCTCTTTGGCCAGCAAGGACTGGATCTTTGGACGGTTCCTCAGCCTCATGAAGTCTCCAGATATGGGGGCGATCATCAAGGACGCAGTCTGGGAAGGCCTTGCCGCTATGCTAGCAGCACCAGACTCCTCCGCTGAAGCCCTTGGCCCCGGCACAGCCACCTCCTCAGCCGGCGGTCCCTGTGCCCCAGCCTCTGGCTCCAGATATTCATCCTCCATAGGATTCCCCAGACCTTCGGGATACTGATGAGGAGGAGGATCCTGACATGCCATAATCAGCCAGGGCCTTCCACAAACGTATCTTGGGCCTGGCGGAATACCTGGGCCTCCCCCAGCCACAAGTAGAACAGCCAGCAAAAGCGTGTCCGACGTAGTCTCTCTCACCAAGAAGGGTTGGTTCAAATCCCACTCTGTCCAGCCAGTCAACCACTGACTGGACGCCAAGTACAGGCAGATGGAGGGGGGGATACACTCTTGCTCTCCTCCCATCATCAACCGCACTCCTCAGTGATCGCTGCGGCATCACTGTACTCCAAGCGTCAGTCGTCCTCGTCTTTGTCATCGATGGCGCTGTTAGGCAAGGAGGAGAAAACCTTGGAGGCATACAGTAAGAAGCTGTATTCCAATGCTTCTTTGCACCTGCGACAGGCCAACGCAGACGCCATCCTGGTAGCCTCTAACCAGAGATTATTTTGGGAAATTGCCAGCTTCCTCCCGGAACGCCCCACCCACAGCCAATCGCGTTTCAAGGCAGGGCTAGTCGAGGCCAAGCACGTGGCTCAGGATAGAATGGAGTCCACACTGGCACACATTAATGCCTCTGGATGTGCCGTCTGTATTGCCACGGAAATGAGAAGGATGGCCTGGCTCCGGGCAACCAAGTTCAACCCGGATGTCTAGGAACTTATTCTAGTCCTGCCCTTCGAGGGCAGTGGCCTCTTTCACTCCAGCACAGATGAAGAGCTGGACAAGAAGAATAGCTCTCAGACAGCTAGGTCTTTATCCATTATGACAAAGACCATGCCCAAAGCGTGCTCCCAGTCTCAGCAACGCTTATATAAGGGTCGCTCATCTGGAGGCTTCCGCGGCTTCCAGGAACGGAGGCCTAGACAGCCGGAACGCTAGCCGACCCCTAGTCGGCGAAAGCATCCAAAGGGTGGGGGGGTGGCGTAAAGGCTTTCTCCTGTCCTCCACCTCGGCCTCAGAGGGTAAAAAGTCTTGACAGACCCACTCGGGTCCACGTGTTGCCAGTGGGGGATAGGCTTGCCCTTCATGCATACTTTTGGCAACAGAAATTTGCGGACCCCTGGATCCTGTCCGTAGTATCTACGGGGTACGGTCTACCTATTCCTGCCTCTCCTTCCTCCTCTTCCGCAAGTTGGGATAGCAACTCTTTTGGCAGAGATACGGTCACTCGTCCGGAGCCAGGCCGTGGAGGAAGTCCCAGCGAGGATTGGGCTTTTACTCCAGGATCTTCGCTATTCAGAAAAATAACCAGGCTGGCCTGAGAGTTGTACTGGACCTTTCCACCCTCAACCTCTCCTTACCTCTCCAGAGGGTCAAGATGGTGATGCCATCTTTTATTGCAGAGACATTATGCAGGGGAGACTGGATGTGCTCCCTTGATCTGAAGGACGCCTATCTGCACATCCCGATCTGGCAGCCCCCTCGTTCTTTCCTCTGGTTCAGAATCTTGGGCTGTCATTTTCAGTACAAGGTCCTCCCTTTTGGTTTCAACTCGGCCCCCGGTGTCTTTACCAGACTCATGAATGCGGTGGCAGCCCTCCTCCAGGCTCAGGGCCTCCATATATACCCCTACCTATACGACTGGCTCATCAGGGCTACATCTCAAGCAGTTCAACACTCCTCCCAGGCACTGATGAACACGCTACATGACCTGGGCTTTTCGCTCGATCTCAAGTCACAGCTGCAACCCAAGCAGTCTTTGACCTTCCTGGGCCTCATCTGGGACACGCTCTCCGAGAGGGTCTTTCCCCTCAGAGGACAAGATTGCGGCAATCAGGAGGGCCCCGTCCCACTTTCTCAACCGAAGTGCTACTTCGGCTTGGTGGTACCAGCATCTACTGGGCCTTTTCGCAGTGGTACGGTTGGCCGTCCCCCACATAGAAGTCATGATGATGATGATGAGGAGGAGGATTCAGCTTCACTTCGCAGCGTTGTGGAACCAGGAGAGGGGCTCTCGGGCCGAAATGATCAAGATCCCCATCTCTCCACCCGGACCTCACATGGTGGTCCAGGGACTGCAACCTGCGGACGGGCAGGTCCTTCCGCCCCTCCCCCCGTCCTACAGGTGATGATTACCCCAGACTACTCCCTAGAGGGCTGGGGAGCCACCCTGGAGGACCCCTCGGCCCACGGCACATGGACCTGTCAAGAACAAGAATATCACATGAATTGGCTGGAACTGAACGCCATTTGGTTAGCGCTCAGAGCCTTCTTCCCACATCTCAAAGGAAGGGTTGTCCTCATCCAGACAGAAGAGTCGACTAGTATGTACTACATCAACAAGCAAGAGGGCGACCAGGTCCCCTGCCCTGTGCAGACTGGCGATCAACATGTGGGAATGGGCTTTGGATGAAGAGATTTTCCCCGCAGCAGTTCACCTTCCGGGGGAAGCCAACCTGGAAGCGGACAGGCTCAGCAGGTTGGGAGCGGACAACTACGACTGGCAGCCGAGCAACCTCATTGCAAAGGAGATCTTCCACGGTTGGGGCCTTCCCCAGGGGGGATCTCTTCGCCACCAGGCACAACAAGAAGTGCTCCCAGTTTGCCTCCTGGCAGGGACAGGGCCTAGGCTCCGTGGGCGACGCCTTATGGATCCAGTGGAACGGCATGTCAGCATAAGCCTTCCCGCCCACTCCACCGATTCAGAGTGCTTTGCAAGTTCAAGGAGTCTCACCAGCTTAACCTCATTCTGAAAGCTCATTGGTGGCCAGCCAGGCCATGGTTTTCAGAGCTGCTCAGCCTCTCGGTGGTCCCTCCAATCAACCTCCTGACGGGCCGTGCACATCTTCTGACACAGCAGGGGGTAGGGTCGTCCACCTGGCCCCCCAGCTGGCCCTCACAGCGTGGTTCCTGAGCAAGTAACGCTCGGCCACCTCAACCTAATCTGGAAATCATACAGGGGGCTAGGAGCAAGGCTACCAGAACCCAGTATAAAAGTAAATGGACCAGGTTCTGCCACTGGCCTCACTCAGATATCGACCCACTGGCATGTTCATTGGACGACGTGCTGTCATTCTCAGCGCACCTCGCCAACCCTGGCATGCAGGTGGACAACTGCTGAACATCTCTCAGCAATTGGGGCCTACGGGAATTCAGAGGGGGTCTTCTCCAACCCGATCGTCAGTAGACATTTGGCCGGACTCGCTAGACTCTACCTGCCCATCAGGAAGCCACACCCGGTGTGGGATTTGAACCTAGTCTTGGGCGCCCTCGCGCACAAGCCATTTGAGCCTATGGTGACAATGGACGTCAGGCTGGTCACCATCAAGATGGCTCTGCTAGTCGGTCTCACATTGGTGCGCAAGGTCAGCGAAATCCAGGCCCTAGTTGCCTCAGAGCCGTAAACCACCTTTCACAAGGATAAGGTGGTCGTGCGGACCCATCCGGCATTTCTTCCTAAAGTGCCATCAGCCTTTCACTTAAACGAGGAGATCGTCCTTACTCCATTCTTTGCACACCCGAAGGACGAGCCTCAGGGTTCTGCACTGCCTGGATGTCAGGCGTGCCCTGAAATTCTACCTGGATAGGACCAAGTGCTTCCACAAGTTGGATGCCCTATTCATCACTTTTGGAGGTGCCAGGCCAGGCTACCAGGCCTCCAAAGCCTCCATCTCCCGCTGGATGGTCTCGGCCATCAAGGAAGCGTACGAGGGCCAGCATAGACCCCTTCCGGCAAAAATGCCTGCCCACGCGGTCTGGGCCAAGGCAACGGTCATCGCCTTTCAGCGCCATGTCCCCTGGCAGGTCATAAGCAGGGCAGCCACATGGGCCACTCCATCGGCTTTCTGCAAGCATTACTGTTTGGATGCCGGCTCCTGATCGGATGTGGCTTTCGGACAGGCGGTTCTCCGGAAACTGTTTGCTTAAAGAGGGTCTCCTCTCCACCCTGTTTCTACATTCAGTTGTATTCTCCCTTGCAGTTTGGAGGAAAGGGGACGGGATGTAAGAGTAATTATGGTCCTCACCCTAGTGACTAACATACTCTTGGTCCATAGTCCCCCCTTCCTCCATACGCCCCACCATCCTCCCACCCAATAATCTGGTGTTATTAGGCAATGGCAATATATTGTCGACGCGTCTTTGGGGACTGAGGTGTGGCGCCGGAGGGCGGAGTCAGGGCAGCGCATGCTCCTAGGGCTGTGCCTCCGCATGCCTCTAATTTTAGAGGGGAAGAAGATTTTTCTGGTGAAAAAGGTTCCGTCTCCCGTCCCTCGCGAGGGACGCCCATGCAGTATGTAGGAAATGGGATTATGGGCTAAGAGTTAGTCACTAGTGTGAGTAACTTATAATTTAACGCCCAAACAAATTCTCAAGGGATGCAACAAGCCTGTCCCATCTCTGACCACATTTGGGTGGAATACTTTCGTAAAAATCCTGTACAGGCACTTTCCAGGACCGCAAGTTTGGAATCACTTGGTCTATTAATGTCTCACAATCAGAAATTGAGTCTATAATTGTGAAATCTTCGAGATCTAGAGCAGCTGGCCCCAATGGTCTAACATGATTCTAAAATTAGACACGCCATCTGTCTGGATCCCCCTGCTATCCCTCCACAAAGAGTCATCACCTGTGGACGACCAGATGTTCAATTTTCAATTACATTTTAAATAGAGCAGTTGACAATTTTAAAATTGCAACGCACGAAGCAGCTTCAGACTTTGTGGAGGATATCCTCAAGGAGACTACTAGCCAATTCTATAAAGAAACACCTGGCCCCTTCTTTGCTTTCCCCGTCTCACTTGGGCAGTTAACTCCAGGGTTTAGAAATGATTTCGCCCATCGCCCTCAGATGCCCTCTACATCAGGGTTTATGCCACACCCGACTGCTTTGTCATTATGACCGCTTGGAAAAGGGTGGAGGTACGTATGTTCTCAGCAGAATCCCCTGTGGACAAAGACTGCAAGAAGCTT
Source organism: Ambystoma mexicanum (assembly GCF_040938575.1). Lineage (NCBI taxonomy): Eukaryota > Metazoa > Chordata > Amphibia > Caudata > Ambystomatidae > Ambystoma > Ambystoma mexicanum. The sequence continues at coordinate 765,735,139 of NC_090925.1, read as the reverse complement.
GGGCAAACTGGTCACTGCCTCTGCTGCCTAGTCCACAAGGATTTCAAATAGCACCACACTACTGGCAAGTTATAGTGATGTCCAGTGGAGCCTAGTGCAGCATGGTCTTCAGGACGTTCCAGAGCCCACCTGATCATGCCTGCTCGCGGTTGTAGCTGAAGGCAGACAAGTAACCCAATTTCTGATGTTTGTTAATCTGCTTAGAATCACATGCTGTGCATAGGTCCGACATCCAGTGGTCACTGCGGAGTATTGCATTTTGTTTTTCGTAGTCGAAAAGGGGACGTCGACATAGGGGTGTCTGTAACACTATCCCTATAGTGACGTGCGTTGTACCCACAATCCCTCACGCGTCGAGGTCCCTCAGATTGTTTTTTTCCGCCCAGATACTGGTCGCCTTTACGCGGAGCTCCTCGAGAGACATTGCAGATTTCATCTCCTCGACCTTTGGTCGTTTTTCCTATATAATATAAAACATATCGATCCTCCCCTCGACGCTGTTAGAAGCTTCTCCGCCGAGCAAGCTCTTCGACGGAGGGGACGAGCGGAGGAGATCCCTCGGCGTTGCCGAACACGTGGCCTGGCCTCGCAGGCCAAATACAGTAGGGAGAGTGGGGGTCGTGGGACATCTCTAATTCTTTTCTGAGAATGCCTTTCCTTTTCCCCTTCCTTTCCCTTGGGGTGGTTATCACGTTTTATTGCCTCAGCTATGGAGAGGACACCCTTTAGGTTTTGCCCGCTTTGCAAGGGCAAGTTTACTTGGAAGGACAAGCATTCGCGGTGTAACCGCTGCTTGCCCCTCGACCACAAGGAGGAGGGTTGCACGGCTTGTCGGCTTCTTAAGCCGAAGACTCTAAAAGACCGTAGGGTCAAAAGGTGGGCGGCCTACGCTATGTCGAAGGCCGACGCCCCACCCACCGTCGCTACCTCCGACAGTGACGAGGAATGTGATACCACGACCTCCGCTACGGAAGTCGAAAACCCCCCTAGAGAGCGCACACACGCTTCGTCGTCTGTCCCCGGCCCCGACTGGCTCGGCTCACGCCCTGCTTATGGGGATGAACACCCCGGCGACACTGACGCACACAAGACCACACAAGCACACAACCCATGGCTCTTCTTTGCCGAAGGCAAAGAGAGCATCAGCGCCCAAGGAGACGCAGGTTTCACCGGCGGCCTCCTCGGACCGTTCGGGTTCGAAGCCCCTCTCGCAACCGCAGCCGCGACCAGCGACTGGGCTTTCGGCAAAGAAGGGCGCCGCCCCCAAATCATCGGCCGGAGCGCATCAGCAGAAAGCGCATGCCGCCGTAGAGCGTTCGACACCCATAACGTCGAAACCACAGCTCCCCGCGGACAAACGAGTCGCTGAGAGCTTGGCGAGGATCATGGTAGCCGACGCCCAAAAGCGTACGCCGAAAGACACGTCGAGCGCTACGCAAAGGTCGAAAGACACACCGGAAGGCTTTTCGGAAGGCGACGGGACACTTTCCTCGACGCTATGGGAGAGGTCGAGCCGTGTTCAGCTACAAGACACCAATTTTCCCCCGCTAGACTGCTCAGGGGTACCCCATGAAACCATGGAAAGGCTCCATCTCTGCATGGAAAGGATGGAGAGGTTTATGAATGCCCAAAACCCTCCCACTCCAAAGAGAATAAGAGAAGGGCCTCAGGAGGACCCCAGGGCCAAAATTCCAAGATTAGTCAATCCCCACCAGGACACAGCCTCAGACTTCCACAGTGTGTATGACCTCACTGGGGAAGAACATTATTTTGAGGAAGAGGATGATTTTATGGATGAGGAAGATGGTCGGAACCAGGAGGAAGGTCTGGACGACAGCCCAGACTCGGTAGGAGAAGGCCTCGGAGAAAATCCAGAAGGACCTTCTCACCCCTGGCAATCACCATCAATATATTCCGACACTGATGTCCTGAATCTAAATCCTCCTGACATTTCACCGGTTAGAAACACGTCTCCCATCGACGATCAACCCACATTTAATGCCCTGTTGCGCAGAGCAGCAGCACACTTCGAACTAGACACTGGGGAGCTCTCTCCTGAATTAGACTTTGTAGAAAGGGTAATTAAGGAGAAACCCCCGGTCAGTCAGACAATTCCTCTCCTCGCTTCGGTGAGGAGAAGAATCATCCCTTCGCTGTCCACACCCGCACTAATCAGAGGGGTCAATCCTAGAATTGAAAAACTTTTCACTCCTTCACCCTCAGACCCGCTGTACATCAGGGGACATTCCATTCCGGATTCCCTGGTAGTAACCAACACAAGAAAGAGGGCAGGGGTACCACTCTCCACCAGTGAGGCACCACCTGACAAGGAGGGCAAGCGGTTATATGCCCTTGCTAAAAGAATTACATCCTCGGCCGCCTTTTCGGCAAGAATTGCCAACAACAATTCTTTGCTCGCGAGCTATGCGGACGCGCAGTGGGCTAAACTGCGCAAAGACGCCGAAGAAGCGCCGGAACCATTACGTACACGCCTGCTTTCAACTATTGGCGAAGGAACCCAGGTCAACCAGAGTATTGTGAAGAGCTCTCTGGATGCGGCAGAAACGGCGGGACGTTCCCTAGTTCAGGGAATAGTCCTTAAACGACACGTATGGCTGCGCAACTCAGGGTTCAAACCGGAGACACAGGCGTCTTTAATAAATAAACCTGTTGAAGACTCCAACCTCTTCGGGAAGGCGGTGGATGAGGCTCTGGAGATGGCTAAAAAAGAGTTCGATACAATCAAAACTCTCGACCAAATCTCTAAGTCCGCTACCAGGCGCGGATATGGCAATAAACGCTTTTTTCGTGGCCAACGCCAACAACAAAACCAGCAGCAACAGTACCCTGCCACCAACTTCCAGACCAGTAGTGGCCAGTACAGTCAAAGAGGACAGCGTCGGGGCAAAGGAAGAGGGCGAGGGTCCACCCCAGAGGTTCCCAAGCCCCTAACAACACCAAGTGACGCGAAGATTCGCGTCCCCTCCCATGCAACGCCGGTCGGGGGCCGGATAACTTCCTTTCTTCCAGCATGGGAGGGTATAACGTCAGACCGCTGGGTACTTTCCACCGTAGCCCACGGATACTGCATCGAATTCAACAGTTCCCCAACATACAGACCCCCGAGGGGACGACGCATGTCACCGGAACATCTTGCCATCCTTCTACAAGAAGTACAGCAACTGCTGGAGAAGGGAGCCATAGAGGTCGTGCCTCTATCTCAGTTAACGGAAGGTATTTATTCAGTGTACTTCCTTGTACCCAAAAAGGATCTAACCATGCGCCCTGTATTAGATCTGCGCCCAGCGAACAAGTTTATCAAACCCCAAAAGTTTCGTATGGTGACCCTACAGGAAGTGATCCCACTGCTATCTCAGGGAGATTACATGACAACATTGGACATGAAAGATGCATACTTTCATATTTTAGTTTTGCCAGCGCACAGAAAGTACCTCCGGTTCATGATAGAGGGCAAACACTACCAGTTCAGAGTGCTACCCTTCGGCATAGCATCAGCACCGAGGGTATTCACGAAGGTACTGGCAGTGGCAGCGGCCCACCTGCGCAGGTTGTCCATCCCAGTTTACCCTTACCTCGACGACTGGCTCATAACGGGATTCTTACGAAACATGCTTCTCCAATACCCAGAAGACGGTAGACCTTTTGTTCCAGTTGGGCTTCTCCATCAACGAAAAGAAGTCCAGCCTAGACCCCAGCCAAATCAAACAATTCCTAGGGGCTCTAATTCAAACAAAGGACGGCCTCGTCTTCCCCTCCAAAGAGAGGGTCCAAAACATGTTGTTTCAGATCCCTCCATATGTGTCCGGTCGAGAGGTGACGGTACGCAAAGCAATGCGCTTGCTAGGCATGATGGCGTCGTGTATTTATTTGGTACCTCGCCTGCGCATGCGCCCAATGCAGGAGTGGCTCAACAGCCAGTGGTGTCAGGCCAGCGGACTATGGGACGATCTATTAGTGGTCTCGCAGGCCTTAGTTCTCTCGCTACGGTGGTGGACAAAAGAAAACCTAGAAAAAGGGAAACCTTTTGCCACACCCGCGGCGGAAGCCACTCTAACCACAGACGCATCCCTCACAGGATGGGGTGCTCACCTATCCCATCAGACTGCTCACGGAGAGTGGACTCCGAGCGTAGCATCCAAACACATCAATCTTCTGGAGCTACTAGCGGTGTTCAAGGCGCTAAAAGCCTTCCAGGAACACCTACAAGGCAAGACAGTGATGGTCCTTACAGACAGCACCACAGCCATGTATTACATCAACAAGCAGGGGGGAACCCACTCTCCAGGCCTGTCCAAACTGGCCCAGAACATATGGAAGTGGGCTCTCAAACAGAATATGTTCCTCCTGTCACAACATGTACCAGGGGAACTCAATCTGCTGGCAGACAAACTCAGCAGAGATTTCCCCCTGCCCGAAGAGTACGAATGGTGACTGCACGAAGACATCGTCTTCGACATCTTCACGCAATGGGGATTCCCAGAAATAGACCTGTTCGCAACCCTGGAGAACTCACAATGCCAAAGCTACGCCTCCAGGTACCCCCAAAACCAATCCAAGGGGAACGGTCTGTCGATTCGATGGTCAGGGAAATTTGTTTACGCTTTTCCCCCCCGACTCCCCTTCTCAACAACGTGGTGCACAAGATGCACCAGGAACAAGTAACCATGATACTGGTGGCCCCAATGTGGGCCCGACAGCCATGGTTCGCTCACTTGATGGAGATGTCTCTATCTCCCCCAGTGAAACTCCCCTGCCCGTACAACATGCTGTCACAAGACAGGGGCAGGACGCTGAATCCATGCCCCCAGAACATGAACTTAGCAGCCTGGCTCCTGAGGTCGTAGAATTTGGACACCTACAGCTCCCGCAGAGATGCATGGACATCCTCAGGGAAGCCAGAAAACCTAACACTCGCCACTGCTATTCTAGCAAATGGAAGAGATTTGTCATCTGGTGCAGAGGAAAGAGCATCAACCCAATTGACTGCTCTCCCACACATATTGTTCTATACCTGACCCATTTATTAGATTCAGGTCTAGTGTTCAATTCCATTAAAGTCCACCTAGCGGCACTTTCTGCATACACCACTTCCCAACTCAAAGTGTCGTGGTGGAAGATCCCTGTTATAAAGGCCTTCATGGAGGGAGTAAAAAGAATACACCCCCCGATAGCTGACCCAGCTCCCGGATGCTACCTTAACGTGGTACTTACAAAACTCATGGGATCACCCTTTGAACCCATGCACAAAGCAACTCTTAAAGACCTCACTCTCAAGACTGCTTTCCTAATAGCTATCACCTCCATCAGGAGAGTAAGTGAACTACAGGCTCTTTCTATTCTAGACCCCTTTGTTACAGTTCACAAAGATAAAGTGGTTCTACGCACTCACCCAAGGTTTGCTCCAAAATTCATCTCAAAATTCCATGTAAACCAGTCTATAGAACTACCAGCGTTCTTTCAAAATCCTTCCAACTTGGGAGAAAGGACTCTGCACACACTAGATGTGCGTAGAGCGGTCATGTTCTACATGGAAAGAACCAGATCACTGAGGAAGACTAATCAGTTCTTCGTCTCGGTGGCAGCAGGAAGAGAAGGGGATGCAGTTTCAAAGTCCACTATTTCTAGATGGATTGTCCAATGCATCACTCTCTGCTATACTCTTGCTAAGAGAGAACTGCCCTTTAGGCCAAGAGCACATTCTACTCGAGGCACGGGGGCGTCCATAGCATTCATTGCAAATGTTCCCCTTGAGTCCATCTGCAAAGCGGCTACCTGGAGTTCTGTGCACACCTTTACAAAACACTACTGTCTAGATGCACACTCTAGATCTGACTCCCAGGTGGGACAGGCAGTATTAAGACATCTTTTCTCTACTGTTCCTTCTCATAACCCACCGCCAACTCCGGGTACTGCTCGCTAGTCTATGCACAGCATGTGATTCTAAGCAGATTAACAAACATCAGAAGACAATGCATTACTTACCGTAAAAGCATTTCTGATGGTTGTATCTGCTTAGATTCACATGCGCCCACCCTTCCTCCCCGCTCGGATGGAAGGAACATAGACATCTTCTATATTTCTCTCTTTTCTGTACTCACTCACGTCTAGAAGGCTCCCTCAGGGCAGAAAAATACAAACAGAGGGACCTCGACGCGTGAGGGATTGTGGGTACAACGCACGTCACTATAGGGATAGTGTTACAGACACGCCTTGTCGACGTCCCCTTTTCGACTACGAAAAACAAAATGCAATACTTCGCAGTGACCACTGGATGTCGGACCTATGCACAGCATGTGAATCTAAGCAGATACAACCATCAGAAATGCTTTTACGGTAAGTAATGCATTGTCATATACTGAAGAACACTCTGCTGAGACCGCTGGATGCACCCTAGCACAGGGTACCCTGGTTCAAAAACTCTGGGTTCAAACCCAAAACTCAGGCCTCTCTAACAAGCCAGTGGAGGATCCCAACCTTTTCGGGAAAGTGGTTGACCACGCCTTTGAGATGGCAAAGAACACAAGACCCTGAAATGACTTAGCCAGATCACGGCTAAGCCCTTTCACCAGCCTGGAGGCTCCATCTCATGCCGGTCCTTATGTGGCTAATCCTTCTCCCACTCGCCCCAGGTGCAATATGGCTCAGGAAATAATTTCTGGTACTCCGGTCAAGGATTTTCTGGTAACATCCAATACCAACAAAGATGCTCTCGTAGGGGGCAAGGGTAAATGCAGAAACTCTACTCCTAGAGGCTCCCTGGGCCTCCACCTCAATGTGACTCGCCGGTTTAGGTCCCCTCCCACGCTTCCCCAGTCGGGGGTTGCTTGTCTTCATTCATCCACGCCTGGGAGGGTAATCACTTCAGTAGGTACTTAAGACCGTTGCCCTCGGGTATTGGGTTTCTCAGACCACCTCGCTACCGCCCACCGAGAAGTAGACTCCTGTCGCCAGAACACCTGCGCATCCTGCTGGAAGAAGTGCGCAATCAAATTCATCCCCCTTCTCTAGGTAAACCAGTATATATTTATACAGTGTACTTCTTTGTACCCAAAATAATCTCGCCATGCGCCCTGTTCTAGACCTGTACTCTGCGAACAAATATGTCAAACCTCAAAAGTTCAGGAGGATGACTACTTGACGAGGTTATCCCACTGCTGCAGCGGGGGATTACATGGCCACATTGGACATGAAAAATGCATTCTTTCATATTTCAATGTTGCCAGCTTCCAGAAATTACATCCGGTTAATGATGGAGGACACACACCATCAGTTCAAGGTTCTCCCCTTTGGCATTGCCTCAGCCCCAAAGGTGTTCACGAATGGGCTGGCGGTAGTCCATCCTCACCTGCAAAGGCAGTCCATCCCAGTCTTTCCTTACCTCGACGACTGGCTCCTAACGGGGGATTCGTACGGAACATGCCAGACAAATTCCCAGAAGACAGTAGATCTCCTCTTCAACCTAGGCTTCTCTATCAACGAGAATAAATCCAGTCTAACCCCCAACCAAGTAAAACAGTTTGTGGGGGCTCTAATTCAGACAAAAGACCGGCTCTGCTTCCCCTCCAACGAGAGGGTCCAAAACATGTGTTCCAGATCCCTCACTATGTAGCCAGTCACCAAGTGACGTATGCAAAGCCATGCGACTGATGGGATGATCTAGTGGTTGTCTCAGCAGCCCTGGTTCAGTCTCTGCAGTGGTGGTCAAGGGAAAACCTTCCCCACACCCGCAGTAGAAGACACTCTCGCCACAGACGCATCTCTGACAGGGTGGGGAGCTCGCCCCCTTCGCCAGACTCTGCACGGCGTTGTAGTCTCCAGCAGTAGCATGCAATCACATCAACCTGTTAAAACTACTAGCAGTGTTCAAGACCCTAAAGGCCTTCCAAACACACCACCAGGGGAAAAACAGATCTAGTCCTCATGGACAGTACTACAGCCATGTACTACGTAAACGGGGGCGCAGTCACTCTAGAGCTGTCAAAATTGTCCCAAAACATTTGGAAGTGGGCACTCAAACACATGTTCCTTCTTTCACAACATGTTCCAGTGGAACTCCATTTTCTGGCATGCGTACTCACCAGAGACCCCCCCCCCCCACCCGGAGAGCATGAGTGGTGGCTACAGGAAAACATTTTATTCAACGTCTTGAAAGAATGGGCCTTCCCAAAGATCGACTTATTCGCCACTCTGTAGAATGCCCAAATTACCCCCAAACCACCGATTCCCCTGCTCAACCAGTCACAATGATCCTAGTGGGCCCGCCAGCCTTGGTTTTCCCATCTCATGGCAATGTCAGTCACCTATCCCAGGAGGCTGCTGTGCCCGTACAACATGCTGTCTCAAGATCGGGAAGAGACATTACACCCCTGCCTTCAAACTCTCAATTTAGCAGCCTGGCTCCTGAGGTCATGGAGTTCGGGCACCTTCAACTTCCTCAGAGATGCATGGACATACTAGGAGGCACGGAAAACTACCACCAGACACTGCTACTCTAGCAAATGCAAACACTTTATGTGGTGTAATGTCAAGGGCATCAATCCAATTGATTGGTCACCTAAAGATATCGTCCTTTACCTAACCCACCTGTTAGATTCAGGACTGGTTTTTAATTCTTAGTCCACTAAGCCGCGCTTTTGGCGTACACCACGTCCCAGAGCAAGGTTTCATGGTGGAAGATTGCTGTAATTAAAGCCTTTATGAAAGAAGTAAAGACCCCCTGCCACCCCCCCTATCTCCAACCCAGCTCCCGGTTGGTCCCTGAAGGTGCTTACAAGACGAATGGGACCACCCTTTGAACACATGCACAAAGTTAGCCTTAGCCTTAAAGCACTCACCTACAAAACCGCCTTCCTGGTGGCAATCACCTCTACTAGGAGAGTTATTGAACTGCGGGCCTTTTCAGTTCCAGACCCATTTGTCACGATTCACAAGGGCAAGGTGGTTTTGCGCACACAATCGCGTTGTGCCCAAATTTATCTCAAGTTCCATGTAAACCAGTCCATAGAACTACCCACCTTTTTGTAGAACCCCACTAATGTGGCGGAAAGAAGCCTCCACACATTGGATGTAAGGAGAGCGGTTCTCTACTATCTGGAAAAGACAAAGCGACTAAGCAAGACAAACCAGTTCATTGTCTCTGGCAGCTGGTAGAGAAGGGGACCCTGTCTCTAAATCAGCTATTTCTAAGTGGATCGTGAACTGCATCACACTGTTACTCTTGCCAAGGGAGATCTACCCCTCACGCCTAGAGCACTCTCCTCGGGGCACAAGGGCTACCATTGCAGATGTTCCTCTAGATTCCATTTGCAAAGCAGCAACCTGTGGAGTTCTGTACACACCTTTACACAACTACACTTCCTGGATACACAATCTAGGTCTGATTCTCATGTGGGACAAGCAGTGCTAAGAAATCTCTTTGCTACTGTTCCTTCACACATCCCACCACCATTTCTGGGTCTGGCTCGCTAGTCTATGCTCAGCATGTGATTATGTGAGTCTAAGCAGGTTCACAAGCATCAGAAGACATGCATTACTCACCGTAATAGCATTTCTGATGATTGTATCTGCTTAGATTCACATGCGCCCACCCTTCCTCCCCTCATGGAGTAGAAGGAACATAGGCTTCTTGCACCTTCTCTATTCTATACTCGTTCACGCACGCTAGAAGGCTCCCTCACGGCAGAAAAAAACAATCGGTGGGACTTCAACGCGTTAGGGATTTTGGGTACACTACATGTCACGTTGGGGATAGTGTTAGTCACACCCATGTTGACTTCTCTTTCGATCTTTGAAAGAAAGATGCAATACTACTTGATTTCCACTAGATGTCGGACTATATGCCTAGCATTTGAATCTAAGCAGATGCCATCATCAGAAATGCTATTATGGTGAGTAATGCAGGTGATCAGTCAGTTGAAAAAGATCTTGAAAAGCCTCTGTAGATTTTCTTTATTACAGTTCATAAAGTTCTATAGTGGGAAGGGTATACCCTCAATCCAGTATGGTTTAGAACTTAATCTGCAAGCAACATTAATTGGGCAACAATTCAGTCACATATGGAAAAGAACGCTTTACCAATGTCGCGCTCTATTGCTTAAGATACGAATTGGGCTTGTATTCACTTCAATCTCATTTCCAATGGAAGTTACTTCTCGTATATCGATCTATTTTAGATCCTTGTAAACATTTATAGGAAAATTAGAGTAGCCATATGAAATCGACAAAAAGCATGTTTTTGTCTAATTTGAAAAATGACTCAGAGCGAATATTACAGAATTGTGAGATTTCTAGTGAAATGCTGATTGAAAATCCAAATAAAGCAAAGCGTGTGCTATTAAGAACAGATTAGATAACTAGAGCCCAATTATGTAAATTTAAGAGTGCAAACTCAGTGTGTGGAAAAACCTAGCAAATATCTACTGCCTTATGTAAGATTACCCAAACCCGAATGGCTTGCAGAATTAAGATTTGGACTAAATTTGGTAAAATCAAGAGACTATGAGAATTTGGAATAAACTTGAACATAATGCAGGGGAATGTGACTTGTGGTGTAAGGCTATGTCCAAGACATCGGACATCTTTTAATAACCTGCACATGTAGATTAGCAACAAGACAGAAATGCTTTGCCATGTGTGTACATCAATTAGAGTGGATTAACGCCCAAGATTTATGAAAAAGGCTTTCGCCAGGTGAAGAAATCTTCTTGGCTATTGAGTTGCTGAAACTTTTGAATGAACTGAAGCTTATCACAATTGCCTTATAAAATAGATCAGGCGGTCATGAAAATGCAGGCTACTAGTGTATTTTAACCTCTTTATCTCCTTTTTTTGTCTCAAGATCATGTACAGTATATTGTGATGTTTTACTTCTACTATAATTCTTATACTTTTATTAGCAGTATTTCTTTTATTATCTGTATATAAATGAATTACCTAATGTGTAAAAAGTCAGAATGTGACTAAAGCACAAATAAAGAATGGGCCCTGTGCCCAAAAGTCACAGAAGCCACACAATCTCTTAGCAGAAGGCATTCTCTTTAGGAAGGATGCAGCGGGCTTCTGGTGGTGTTAGTTTCAAACTATTTCAAAGTTCTACAACAATTTTACCAGCGATAAGTAAGCATTCTCCTTTCTTTTGGACCCAAGGCTAACCCAGGGACAGGATACCCAACCCAGGTTCGACCACCCAAAGTGAGTGGAATGAAGTTGGGAGACGAAGGGAGTTGTTCCCTATGTTACCCAATGGAGAGCAGGTTGGGGACGGACATACTAATGACCCCCACCTCCCAACTCTGATTTCCTCAGTTCTCCACCATGGGGCCTGGCATGGATTCACATGCTCGTTTGGCCGGGAATCCTCTGTGAAAGGTTTCACTTTTGTCTATAAACTGTCTTTCTCCTATAAACCAATCACTGAACGCTGGGTCATACTGCCCCAGCCAATGACTGCACTCTCCCTAAGCACCTCCTCTTGCAGACATTTTCAGATTTTAACATATGTTCAAGTGTTGGGAGTCCTTTTGTTTCGCTCTTTGAGCTTTGTGTTTTTTGTGCTTTTTTGGTAGGAAAACTGTTTTTGTTAAGTTGAGCCTGTGTGCACCATCGTTTATCCATCTGATTGACAGGGATCCGTTTTTTGGCATCTCATCACCCCTCAATGGCAAAAATAGTCAGTGTTTTCTTCTTGGAAGTTTCCAAAAGACCATCAGGCCAACACTGCGCCGGATCATGTCGGAGAAGGACAGATTCCCTCTTCAAGCTGTGCACCATTTGTGGAATGTATTCAAACAAGAATTCCCAGTGCCTGTATTGTCTACACCCAACGCACAAGGAAGAAGATTGCGGGATGTGCCGTGGCTTCTCCAAGCGCACAATGAAGGATCGACAAGTCCAGCTGGCGACGTGGCTCAAGGCCTCTACCCTGTGTGGTCCACAGGGGCATGCTTCATCAGCCAGCCAGAGTGGGCTTCTAAGTCCTTTGAAGGCGCTTCATCCGTGGGGGCACAAACGAGGCAAAGCACTGCGAGCCCGCTTCCGCTGGGGTCAAGCGACGGTCAGGACGCGGTCATAGTCTTCATCAGCCTCAATCTCCAGCCATCGCTCCAGCTCTTCGAAGAGATAGTCGGCTAGTCCGGGGGAGAAACCGGAGAAGGCCAAGCAGGACAAGGTGTCTGTCTTGCCGGTGAAGGCTCAGGTGGTCCAGGCCAAGACGTATTCTTCCATTGAGGTGGTTGCTGCCACCCTCTCGAAGGCAAAAGGGCCTGACCCGGTCCAGCGTAACCCTGTAGCGGGCAGGGTGGCGCTCCCTTCCAGGCGGTAGGCTTCGGCCAAACCAGTGGACAAGACTCCGGAGAAGAGGAATGCCTGGTCTCAGCCTGAAGCCGACCCCTCAGGACCCGAAAAAGTGGACTGGGTTTAAGGGGGCATGGAAGAACTTCAGGGCACGGATATTTCTTTGGCCGACAAGATGTTTCCATCCACACCATCCCGGAGGAGATAGATGGGTGGCGACAACGAGAACATCGAGGGGTCGCCTGCCTGAGGCAGCGATGAAGAGGTAGAAGACGACATAAGCGCTGGACGCAGCGACCCTATCCCCGGACACCACCCAGAGACCTGTTGCAGGATATTCTCGACCCTCCACACACTGGTGTCCGATTCAGAAGAGGAAGCTGACGGCACCACCAGGGACTCTACCGGTGATGACACTGGGGCCACCACTGTCTAAGAAAAGGAGGCACCCCACTCCTCCGCTCCAACCATCACTGAACTGCCCCCTAGAGGGACGGCTATGACTGACATCGACAACGGTGGACTCTCCGCCGCCAAAGGCTTCGCCGCCGGACGAAGTGGGATCCTTCCACTCCATGATCACCGGTGCTCAGAACATTTTCAACTCACCCCAGAAGAGAAGAAAAAGGAAAGCATTCCTGTACCAACACCAGGAGGCGAAAAGGAAGACCATTCTGTCGGTACCACTCCTGGACGAAGTCTAGGAGGAGGGTCTGGCACTTCTAATTAACCCCTCCTTGGCACTGACTGGAAAAGATATATTGAGTGTCAGTGTCTGCGCCCAAATGTCTGCGGTCGCAACCATCGCCGGACTATGTAGTCTTGGCTGCGGCAAGGAAGAAGTTGGCCAACCCATCATCTTCAATCTCTGTTCCCCTGGATGGCGAGGGGAAGAAATTGGACACTGTGGGATGGAAAGTAATCTACTCTGCTCCGACGAAGGTCATGCCGGCCAACACCTTGGCGATCCTGGCCAGGTACGACTGGGAGTTATGGTACAAGATGGCTCCGATCCTGGATTTCCTCCCAGAGGACAAGCAGGTTGAGGCAATGGAGATTCCTCAGGAAGGGAGAGGTGACGTCGAATCACGCCATCACCGTGGGTCTGGGTAATTGGGTACACAGGTTTCCACCACATGAAGGAGGGTTTGCCTCTGACGTCGTGGCTGGCTGAAGGCCACCAACTTGAGACAAGAGGTCCAGACAAGGGTCCTTGACATGCCGTTCGACTGGGACAATCTTTTCGGCAAGGCAGATGACTAATCTCTTCAAGCCATTAAGGCCGACGCAGAGACGAGACCGCCCGTGCCCTGGGCATGCTGCAACAGGTCCGTCTTTTCGTCTCTCATGAGCGAAGTCAGGGAGATCTTTGAAGAATTTTCGGCAGTGGATCGTCCTCTTACCGCCAACTCTCCCATTGCATGACCCACGAAGCCTACAGGGGTCGTTCAAGGCCTTCGGAGGCATTGTCAAAGCTACCAAGGTGGTGCACCGGCCTCAAAGCAGGACCGGCCAAGACTTCTGTCCCCCACCCCTGCACTCCAGTGGGAAGACCACTGGCAAACTTAGTCAGCGTGTGGGGAAAACGTCTCCACCAATTGATGGGTGCTGGGCGCTCTCGCCTACGGTCACACTTTTGAGTATCAACGAAAGTGTCCGCCAATACCACCAGTGGCCTCACAGGAACAACCCATGCCTCAGTTGCTGGAGGTCCGGGCCATGTTAGGAAAAGGGGCGACAGAGCTGGTTCCGAAGTGTCTCAGGGGTTTATTCAAGATACTTTCTGGTTATAAAGAAGACCGGAAGCTGGAGGCCCATTCTCGATCTAGGACAACTCAACTTAATCAAGTCCCAAAATTTCAAGATGGTCATGTTGCAGCACGTGCTTGGCCAGCTGGAGGTGGGAGACTTTGGTATCGTTGGATCTGGAGGACGTGTACTTCCTCATTCACGTAAAATATTGCAAGTTCCTGCACTTTGTCGTACAAGGGAAGCCCTACTAGTTCAATTCTCTTCCCTTTGGACTGAAGTCGGCGCCCAGAGTCTTTACGAAGTGCCTGACTCCGGTGGCAGCCCACCTGCGACTACAGGGAATTAAAGTGTACACATACCTCGACGACTGGCTCAACGGGGCCAAGTCAAAGGACATCGCCGTCGATCACACGGAGAGGACCGTCTGGCTGCTGGTGGATGTGGGGTTCTCGGTGAACTATGCAAAGTCCTGCTTGACTCCATCGCAGAACGTGCTGTTTTTGGGGTCCAGGCTCAGCAGTGTCCTGTCTGCTGGCTCTGTCGGAGGAGAGGATCGCGGCCATTTTGGGCCAAGAAAAAAGGCTGTTGGCACTGAGGATCGCCACGATGAGGACCATCAAGTCGCTGCTCAGTTTATCGTCGTGCATTTACCTGGTCGGGCTCTGTAGGTTGCGTATGCGGCCACTCCAAGAATTCCTGAACTCCAGTTGGATCCATGTGTCTGGACGCTTCAACAACAGGATCATGCTCGACGAGTTCAGTCTAGCTATAAGGTGAGGCGTGTGCTCCCAAAAAAAAAAATCGCCTGAGGCACAGATTTCCAGAGCCCCCATACCAAGAGACGGTCACGACAGACGCTTCCCTGGAGGGGTGGGGAGCACACACTGGGTGGTTGCTGGAGGAGAAGGCGCTACACATCAATGTCCTAAAACTACAGGCTGTGTTTTGGGACCTTGAGTCGTTTCTTCTGTTCCTTAAGACCAAAGTGGTGAGGGTCTTCATGGATAATACCACCACATGGTTTTACATACAGAAGCAGGGTGGGGCACTAGATCCCCAGCACACTCCAGAGAGCCGCAGGAGTTGTGGCACTGGGTCGTCGCCCAGGGGATGTTCCTCGGGAATTGTACGATCGGACCGAAAAAAGGCTTGTACAATAAATCCGAAAATGCATACCGCCAAAGGTCCGAACACCAAAAGTTTGAATCTTTGGTGGTATGCATTGTAGGTAAGTAAAAAAAAAAACGGGGGCTGCAGGGTTGCAGGGTGTCCCCCACCCCGCAACACCCCACTCACTATCTTGTGTGGTATAGTGAGTGGAGTGTTGCGGGGGACAGCCCCGCAGCACAACAGAGGGGAACAAAAAACTGTAACCAGTGCGCAGGGTCCCTATCACAGAAGTGAAAGGGAACTGGCGCCGCAGGGACACTGCGTGAAGAAAAGGTAAATAGGGTTTGTATATGTTGGGGGTGTGTTGTGGGTATGTAGAGATTTGCAGTGTTTTTTCGCATTGGGAAATGTACGAACCTTTGGTCGTGCTACATTTCCCAGGCAAACTTTTCCGTCACTGACGGAAAAATCACACAGATCCGTTCCTCATTACTGTTCACCTGGCTGGGTTCAGAAACACTGTCGCCGACTCCCTCAGCAGGGAGCAGCGGCAGGATCAAGTGGACAACCTGCTATGGACACAAATGGAAGCGTTTTGCGACTTGGTGCTGGTCACAGAAGATTAACCCTCTGATGGTAACAGCCCCCCACGGTCCTTCCTTATTATTGTTGGCTTAGACCGGGCTGGCGCACGCCTCCATAAAGGTGCAGCTGGCGGCCATCTCCTGCTACAGCAGGTCTTTGGGACAGTTTTCTCATGGGTCGCACCGCCTAGTGAAGGAATTCATCAAAGGACTGTCCCACTCGTTCCCTCCGGTGAAGGACCCTGCCCCGGCTTGGGAACTCAACATGGTCCTAACTAGGCTTGTGGGGCCCCATTCGAGCAGATGCATCAAGCTCCACTCAAGTTCCTGTCTTTTAAGATGTCTTTCCTCGTGGCCATCACCTCTACCATTAGAGTAAGTGAAATCCAGGCCCTGTCCTGCAAGAAGCTTTACTTGACTTTCCACGAGACAAGGGTGGTGCTGCAGACTCACCCCTCCTTCATGCCCAAAGTTCCGTCGGAATTTCATCTTCGAGAACCCTTGGTGTTACCTGTGTTTTTATCGTCGCCGGCTGAAGGGACTTTGCACTCGCTGGATGTGGTTCGAGAGCTGAAGTTTTATGTGGCCCGCACAAAAAGTTTTTGGAAGACTTATCAGCTTTTTGTGAACTTTGGTCCTGTGAACCATGGGAAGGCCTTGTCCAAGGCTTCAATCTCCAGGTGGCTGTCCAGCTGCATCACTCATTGTCACCAGTTGGCAAACTGACAGATGCCTGCTGTCCAAGAGCCCATTCTACCAGAGCGATTGCTGCAACAGCGGCCTTCCTGTCTGGTGTGCGCCTGCTGGACATCTACAGGGCTGTTACGTGGAGGTCTACACACACCTACACGAAATTCTACTACGTCGACAGGGATTCCAGGGAGGAGTCAAGAGTCGGCCAACCTACGCAACCTGATCTATTGAAGATGAGCCTGGTAAGGAGGGAAGAATAATTGCTTCTGTTGAGCCTTGCCAACTCCCGTGGTTGAATATGTCTGTACTGCTATTTATTCTTTATTTATGAACATGTGAATCCATGTGTTAGGGAGAATTCTCAAATGTGCTAATTCCCTCTACCTTAAAGACCCCCAGCAACTTCGCTGGATTTTGAGGTCTTGATTTTTTTTAACCTCGGGAGTGAGACTCTTTTCCTCCACTCTCTTGTATTTTAATGTGATTTTGTACACTGTTTTTTGGTTGTGGAGTCTGAAAAACTCCATAGGCGGCATCTTTTACATGGTGTCAGTGTTGGGGAGAATTCTTATAAATGTGCCAATTCCTCCCATCTTGGAGCCCTCCAACTCTTTTTCTAAACTTTGGGACTTTGAACTTTTTAATTCTGTGTGTTTTACTCTTGTGTTTTCTTTGGTTATGGAGTTTTAGGAAAATCCATAGGCATCACCTTTTCATGTGTCACACAGCACCCTCAGTGCAGTGGCACAGGGAAACATTTACAGGCTTTGCCAAAGTTTAAATACCTTCTCTGGTATAAACTACTGTTTCCCAGAGTAAGTAAAGTGAAATTGACTTTACTAGTCACTGTAAATTCCTACACCCAGCACACCCTATCTTACAATAAAAGTGCTGGAGGAGTTACCTAGTATCCCCTGTAACTAGAAACACATGTAGTAGTCAAATGCTACCTTTTCCTCTCAATGGCTGGTGGCAGTGGTTTTACAACGAACTGCCATGATTTTTCCCGACCGTGAACACCGGTAGCGTTAAATCGCAGGAGCTATGTTTTTCAAGATGGCGTCTGAGCCCCCTTTGTTTAATCAGGTCCCTGTATTCTTTCTTCACCATTTCATTGTGGAAAGGTCTTTTTTGAGATTTACTTTGCGCGCCAAACCAAGTTTGGTCCCTTTGTTCGTTTAGTCTTTGGCGGGCTTCAAGAGTGAAGCCCCCCGCTGGCTCCAGGGTGTCTGGCGGGGGGCAGGAAGTGAGGGAGGTGCCAAAAACTCCCAGCGCTTAGACTCCTAGGAGACCCCAATGCACTCTGTGGTGATTGGCCGGCTGACTGTCCGGCAAGGACAGCCACACTGCTGGGTGACTGACTGCTAGGCTGGAATGATTGGGAGAGAACTGAATAAAAGGCAATGCTTTTTGGCTTGGAAGGCAGAGTCAACCACTGGACGAAGGAATCCGAAGAAGAACTTGAGGACGCCTGCTGCAACTCCTGGACTGATTGTTTGCCCGGTGAAGCACTGCTGTTGTGCTGATTCTCCAAATTCGTATCGACTGAGAAGCTCCTGAAAGGATGACGTCTCCCTTTTGAGTTGGTGGAACCGGCTATCCACTCGGAGCTGGTTGTAGTCCCAGAGTTGCTGCTGCAAACCGAATGGCCAGGGGAGACGAACACCTGTTCGTGTGCGTTGCTTTTAAAGCTGGCCAAGAGCTCCAGGAAGATCCTCCGGGCTCCCAGGAAGCAGGAGCTGAAACGCCGAACAGGCTCGTGTTTGAAGATTGCTGGTTGCGAGCGGTGACCGTCCCATTGCAGTACTGGAGTCTCCAGAAGTCATCCCTCTTGTCCCTAGGAACGGTGAGATCTGCAGAGCTGCACAGGAACAGAAGTAATCTGCTGCACCTGTTTCTTCAATCCAAAGGTACTGTAAAGTCTGAGAGAACTTAACTCATGTTGTATAGTTTCTTGTATCTTCTACCCGTCACGTCTAACAGCATGTGACCGTACATTGATGATTCTTTTTCTTCAGACTTCTAAAACATTGTGCAAAGACTTTTCTTGCTTACATGCGAAGAAGTGCTTCAGCTCATATAGACATTTGCCCATTAACTTTGGCTTAGCCTGTTCCACTGAATAACTCTTATTGGGGGATCTGAAAGTATTTTCCTGCTTAAGAATATGTGTGGTCTGATAACCTTTTCCTTTGACCTGTTCCTAAGCTATTCTAAATGTAACAGTGATAAAATAACTTTGCCAGCACCCTAGCTGCTGAAGTCACTTGAGGGTGTAGGTTGTATTTGTGGGCCATCCCAAAAGGGTACTTACTGATTTAGAAACTTAAGAGTGTATATTTTTGGAATGTATTTGTGTGTTGCTTTATGTTGCTCCCTTCTGAAGGCGGCTTGTTCTAACTGACATATAAATTAATAATTGTTTATTCAAGAAACCTGTGTGAAAGTTTATTGTAAATCTCTGTGGAACTCCCCTACAGCTCACATTGACCCCTCGAGATAAACCTGGCTGCTCAACACTCTACCAACCTGTGTAGTACAGACTTATGCCAGAGGTTGGTTCCTATTGCCAGGTGGTCAGGGTTGTTGTAGTGCACCCAAAGAGTACTGCATACAATCTTGCCCAACAGTCTCTGAAACCCGCTTTCCTGCTTCAAGTCCATGATCCTGATTCCTGCACCAGTGCCTGCTGCATTGTCCCACGAGAAGAGATTGCACACAGCTCCTGGACAAGTCCGGAACTCTTCTTGCACCTGCAGCTCCTGGCAGTGCTTAATTTGTGCCAGTGTTTGTCGGTGGCCAACACCAGCACTGTTTTATCGGCACTGGCACTCTCTGCAGCTGCACTTAAACATGGCTTACTGTGCAGTGGTGCACAGAGATGGGGGAATTCATCAAAGAAACCTAACAATTAAGTATTAACTATCTGTGATGAATGCACACCATTAGATGAGGCTCTGCTGGCAGTGCTCCAGCCAGCGTGGCGCCAGTCAGGAGAAGTGGCGGCCGCTTACATAGGGCGGGGGGGCGCCGCCTTTTACGCATTTTTTTTCCACTGTAGAGTGCGTGGAGCTTATAGCTCCACGCACTCTACGTAACACCATGGCAATGTAGATGCCAGTATTCTGTGCGCAAACAGCGCACCTGTCAGGACCTCCTTGGCAATCGGCACAGCAACAGGTTATACTGGAATGCCATTGGCTGCTTCTTAGCCAATGACATTCATGACTGTGTGGCTGGGCGCAAGCGTGTGGTGACGCCATCAAGCTGCTGACCCAGACCAGAGAAGAGAAAAGCAGAGCAGGGTCCATGTCAGACGGCCTACCTCTGCCTCCGGTAAGTAAGTGTGAGCTAACTTAACCTGATGCCCACCCGGCCTTCATTCCCCCGGACAGTGCTCCCAGCCCAGGACCGTCTTGGTCTTCCTCTGGAGCCCTGCCCTGGGGAATGCAGGGGCCGGGCATAGTTAAAGTTCTAAATGTTTCTGCCCACAGCCCGCCATTCCCCAGGACAGTGCTCCCACTCAGACCGTCCTGGTGCTGTGCCCTGGGGTATACAGGGCCTAGTTCCCCATGTCGACGCCATCGATGGTCTGGCACCTTTACTCCCATGCCCAAAGTGTTGATATATTGCCGCGCCTGCGTTAAGGCGCACCCCTGCCATTTGCACGACCTCCAGTCTTATCTGAATGAGAGGGGTTAGTCCCCCTCTTTCAGATCAGGCTGGAGGTCGTGCAAACGGTGCTGGGTTAGGTTTGTGGGGAGCGGGGGAACATGCCGTATAGGTTTGCAGATGGTGTTATCCTTTTGACCACAACAGTGTGCGCAACTAGACAGAGGCATAGAAACGCATCATTCGAAGGGATTGTGTCCTCCGACGTATTCCTCATCTTAGATATCTCCTTCCATCTCTGCTGGCCTTGGAAAAAATTTTCTCCAGAGGGCGCTGCGCGTCGACGTCGATTTCATCCTGCCTATAAAGGCCGCGTGCAGCGTCTTTTGCTCAGTTCCGTTTTTCCGCGCTTACTCAGTGCCTCGGAATACCGTTGCTCCGTTTTTGTCAGGTTAAATCTATTTACCTCGAGTTATTCGATCCGGACTCAATGGCTTCTTCGTCGGAACCGACAACTCCTCGATCCGGCTTCAAAGAATGCCGAGATTGTGGGAAAAAGATGTCGCTGACTGACCCTCACAGAGTTTGTCTGTGGTGTTTGGGAGCTGAACACCATGGTTCGGAGTGCGAGGACTGTATGTCCGTGACAGCTAAGGCCCTGCAGGAGCGTAGGGGGAAGCTGGAGAAAGGTAAGACTTTTAAAGCGTCTTCTTCGTCGACGAAGTCGAGACATTCGTCTCCTCGTCACCATTCGCGTTCCAGGTCTCGGAGTGGGTCCCATCACTCCTCGAGATCAAAGCACTCGAAGAGGAGACGTCGAAGATCTCCTTCTCTGTGTTCCTCTTCCTGTTTCACCAAAAAGAATCCCTTGCCCCACGAAACATAGTTCCCGGGCTGAATGGGAGGAATTCTGCAAAAATATGAGCGTCTTCGAGAAAGCGGCTTCGACCCCCTCGAAGACTGCCGAGAGCGATGCTCTGGTCGAAAGACCCGAAGGTCAAAAACGCCACGAGTCGCATTACCTGGCGAAGGAAACCTCTCGAGCGCGTCTCGAACCCTCGATTAGTTCTATGACCTCCACACCTTCCACGAAGATGTCGTCGACGAAGGTTCCGTCGACGCCGAGGTCGGTGTCTTCGACGCCGTTGTCGAAGGGACCTTCGACACACGGGTCTGTCGACTCGACGCCAGCTTCGGCGTCGACGCCAAGAAAAGTCACGGTCACGACACACCCAGTGACTATCCCCAGGTCCTCGATGACGATGGCTTCGAGATTGTCGAGTAGAATTCCAATTCTGTCGAGGTCATCGAGGCCTCCGCCTTTGTTTTCGACGCCACGCTCGAAGCCTTCGGCGTCGACGACATTGACGTTTTCGAGGCCAATTATGACAAGTTCGGCACCCTCTGCCTTGGAAATGGGATTTACACCCTTTATGAGTTCAGAACAATTGAGAACTATGTCCTCAATTATGGAAGAGGGTGAATTGTCTGAACAGGAAGACACATTTGAGTTGCAGGGACCTGTAACCCCAATTAGAGAGGATATTTCCTCTGAAGAACGCAGGTTAAAGGATCTTCATGATTCCTTACATGAGGCAGGTGGGTTAGACACTTCCCCTGAGGTGGAGTTTGCTAGGCCAGACCCGGGGAGCATGCTGAAACCCCCTATAGAGCCTTAATGGCCAGGATCACAGAGTTTATGGGGTGGTCTGCACCTTCACAATCTTTCCAACAAGATGACCTCACAGATATTCTTGACAAAGGCCCACAGGAGGATCCTGTGGTGCCTTTTCATAAAGCTCTTCAGAGGAAGATTATGACAAACTGGGAAACCCCAGATGTCGTCTCGGCAGTAAATAAAAAACGGTCTACAAAATATAGGGTATCCTCTACAGACCCGGAGTTTTTGTCTAAACACCCATCCCCAGAAAGTCTGGTGGTACAGGCAGCATCTTCTACCGATGTCAAGACGGCTTATCCTACCGTCCCACAGGACAGGGACGATAAAAAATATGATGCTATGGCAAAGAAAGTTTTTTCGGCATGTAGCATGGCGTTAAAATCTGTTAATGCTACTTGCACCCTTGCTAGATTCAGCCATACACTTTGGGAGTGTGCTTCTACAGCGGCTGACTGCATCCCGGAGGGAGAAGAGAGGGAGGCGTTCCTGAATATCATACAGGACGGTAAAGACGCTATGTGCGAATCCCTCCAGACGAGCATTGATTCGGCTGACAGTATCAGCAGAGCAATGGCGGCAAGTACAACAACCAGGAGATTCGCTTGGTTGAGAAAGTCTGGTTTTGCCCCTGATGTGCAAGCCAGGCTCTTGAACATGCCATTCGTGGCTCTTCTTTGTTCGGAAAAAAGGCGGATGACAGTTTAGAGAAACTGCAAACTTCAAAAGCAGCAGCAAAATCCCTAGGCGCTGCAATCCGTCACACCTTTTCGTCCCACAGGAACCTCTGCGAGGGGCAAGTCCTTTCGCTTCTACTCTGCATTTGGAAGAGGTAGAGGACGTCCGGCTCAAAGGGGACAAAGAAGAACTACCCGAGGTGGACGGGGTAGATATTCAAAAGCCGCAGCAACAGCAGGTGCCTCTTTACCATCGGCATCCGCATCAGCCGCCCCAAAACCACTCTGAGGACTTCCCTCACAGGACACCTGTAGGAGGCAGGTTGACTCAACATCTGGCGGAATGGTAGGCTATCACGTCAGATGCTTGGGCATTGGAAACAGTTGCCCAAGGTTACTGCCTGCCTCTCCTACCCATACCTCAGAGTCATCCACCGGGGATCAGCTCTCAGCTCCAGATCCGCTCCTCTTGCAGGAAATGTTCGACCTGCTAGAGAAAGGTGCCATAGAACCGGTACCTGTAGCGGAGAGGAACAAGGGCTGGTACTCCCCTTACTTTCTCATTCCAAAGAAAGACTGAGGACTGAGACCCATCTTGGACTTGCGAGAATTGAACTAATTCCTCAGGAAAGACAAATTCAAGATGGTCACTCTTTCTCAGATCCTCCAGGCCCTTCAGTTCCAGGACTGATTGGTATCTCTGGACCTTCAGGATGCTTATTTCCATGTGCCTATCCATCTCAAACACAGGAAATACCTGAGGTTCGCAATTGGCAACTCTCACTATCAATTTCGAGTGCTGCCATTTGGGCTGACCTCCGCCCCGAGGGTCTTCACCAAGTTAATGTCGGTAGTGGCGGCAAGTCTAAGGAGGGAAGGGATTCACGTCTACCCCTACCTAGACGATTGGTTGATCAGGGCTGTCTCTTCGGAACAAGCTCAGATCCAGCTAAATCACGTGTGCCACTCACTTCACAAACTGGGCTTCTCCCTCAATTTAAAGAAGTCACAAATGATATCATCACAGAGACTCCAGTTCATAGGAGCGATCCTGGACACTTCCCTGGGAAAAGCCTCGCCACCAGAGGTGAGGGCTCAAGATATTCTACAGATGGTTACCAAGTTCCAAGATGCCCAACGTCTCCCAGCCTTCGACTTTTTGAGGTTGCTAGGCCTCATGGCATCCTGCATTTTCCTAGTGCCAGAGGCTCACCTGAGAATGAGTTCCCTCCAGTGGGCACTGAGGACTCAGTGGTCACAATTCTCAGGGAGAATGACGGATCTTCTTCAGGTTCCCGACAGGGTGGCTCGAGACCTTCAGTGGTGGGCCTGTCAGGAGAACATTCTGAAAGGAGAACAGTTTTGGCAACCCTGGCCGGAGATAACAGTATTCACGGATGCCTCACTCACGGGGTGGGGAGCCCACGCCAACGACTTGACCATCAGCGGTCGTTGGTCTCCATCGGAGTCCAGACTACATATCAACCTGTTAGAGCTGAGAGCCATCAGACTTGCGCTGAAGACGTTCCTGCCAGCTGTACAAGGGAAAAACGTCCTGATAATGACGGACAACACAGTGGCCATGCATTACCTCAACAAAAGAGGCGGCGTAGGATCACTACCCCTGTGCAGAGAGGCGATGCAGCTCTGGTTTTGGGCAATCCAAGAAGGAATCTCTCTATGGGCAGTTCACCTAGCCGGAGAGAAGAACTTGACAGCGGATGCTCTGAGCAGGCAGAGCACAGTCTCCCACGAGTGGGAACTAGCTCAGGAAGTCCTTCAAGAGATCTTCGCCCTTTGGGGAACCCCTCAGGTGGATCTGTTCGCCACCAGCGTCAATAGGAAATGCGATCTGTTCTGCTCAAGGGAATTTCCCCCGAGAGGAGCTCTGGGAGACGCGTTCATAGTGGACTGGGAGTTTCCGCTTCTGTACGCGGTCCCACCGGTCCCTGTCATTCCTCAAATGATCAGGAGGTTGAGAAGATTCCGGAGAAGCATGATCCTAATTGTCCCGGATTGGGCCAGGAGAACGTGGTACCCAGACCTTCTAGACTTGTCCATCTGCCCTCCAATTCAACTTCCACTCAGAGAGAACCTACTCTCACAGAAGGGAGGTCAGGTTCTCCATCCAGACATCAAAACCCTCAACCTTCACGCTTGGCTTCTGAAAGGTTGAGGTACAAGGATTGGGACCTCCCTGATGATGTTATGGAGGTGTTACTTTCGGCAAGGAGGCCAGCAACAAAGTCTTTATACCGCTGCCGTTGGAACAGATTTTGCAGCTGGTGTACAGAACAGGATATGGACCCCTTTTCATGTGGTACACCAATGGTTTTGTCCTTCCTTCTATATTTGGCGAATTCAGGCCCTCAAGTTGGCACCATTAAGGGCTATCTCGCAGCGCTAACCATCTTTAAGCGCACTGCGGAAGTACCATCCTATTTCAAGTTACCCTTGGTAATACAGTTTCTAAAGGGGTTAACCAATGTTTATCCCCCAAAACCATTCCAAGTTCCCCTATGGGATTTAAACTTAGTACTAACTTTCCTGATGGGCACACCTTTCGAACCACTCCATTCTTGTTCGTTAAGATTCCTTACCCTTAAAACTGTTTTATTAATAGCACTTACATCTGCTAGAAGGGTGAGCGAATTACAAGCTCTTTCTTGTAAACCCCCTCGCACAATATTTCACAAAGACAAAGTTGTCCTGCAAGTGAAGCCTAATTTCCTCCCAAAGGTGGTTTCTGAATTCCATATGACTCAGATTACCCTACCATCTTTCTATCCTCCTCCTCATCCGGGGAAAGAGGAAGAGAGGTTACACAGGCTAGACCCTAGAAGGGCTTTAAGTTTTTACATCAGTAGACTAGCCAGGATAAGACAGGCAGACCAGCTGTTTGTAGGTTACACAGGTCACAAGCTGGGGTTACCAATAGCTAAGCAGACCATTTCCAGATGGATCATTCTAGCCATTCTGGAATGTTATAAACTGGCAGGGAAAGAGCCCCCTCAAAACCTTAGGGCTCATTCGACCAGAGGTATTGCAGCTTCATCGGCCCTCAAAAGAGGCGTGCCGGTTAAAGACATCTGTGCGGCCGCTACATGGTCGTCTGTCCATACCTTTACACGATTTTACAATTTGGATTCCTCCTCCAGTCAAGAGACTAGGTTTGGAAGGGCTGTACTGCATTCTATTCATCAATAGAAGACAGTGTGAAGTCAGTACTCCCTCCTCCAATAATAGAATACTGCTATGGGAGCCTATCTAAGATGAGGAATACGTCGGAGGCACAATCCCTTCGAAGAACAAGTTAATTCTTACCTTGTAACGTTCTTTCGACGGGATGTTCCTCCGATGTATTCCTCATCGACCCTCCCATTCATCCCCGCAGTTCTACTTCCCTTGTTGTTGCAGTTTACGCTCCTTCAGGGTGATTAGTCTAGTCCAGAAAGTATTATTGTGGGCTACAAAACGGAACTGAGCAACGGACGCTGCCGCGGCCTTTATAGGCAGGATGACGTTGACGTCGATATGGCGGCTGTCGAGGGACGTCGACGCGCAGCGCCCTCTGGAGAAAAAAATTTCCGAGGCCAGCAGAGCTGGAAGGAGATATCTAAAATGAGGAATACGTCGGAGGAACATCCCGTCGAAAGAACGTTACAAGGTAAGAAGTAACTTGTTCTTCTCGCCTTAACCCGGAGACCCGCCTTGACACAATACATATCATGGTCTTAAAAATTAAATGTTAAGGTGATTTCTTTAATGTGTATTTTCCTGTAATACATGCCAATTTATTCATCAGTCGCATGTAGACCAAAAGGTCAATTAAAATTGCCCTTTTAGCAATAAAGAAAAGGCCAATTTCCAGTGAAATACAATAGCCAAATAACTAGTGATTAACATGCAGCCCCTTGATGCACGCACGCATTTAAAATACAAACCTTAAAATCTGAAATGGTTTTATGAATTAATTTAGTGATGTGCTTATCTATTTTATACAATGCGTACTAGTTTGTAGTTGCATATTAATTAATCATACAGGCTTCACATTATAATTCCCTCAAGTGATGTGCATACATAGCATTATATTTAATATACCCTTTCTGAGGAAGCCAGCTAGTGGAAGGCGTGGCGGTAGAATGGGCCATTTGCGAGTGTTTTAGCAGTTGGAATAGATGTGACTCGATATGACTGGCCCATCCCTTATATATAAAGGAAAAACGTGCTAAATGTTGGCAACATGGTGGATCCCGTGGGATTTGGAATGTTGTATGGCATGCTTGGAGTATTGGCTCTGGACAATGCGTGATAACATTAACTGGCCTGTTTGAGCTCCAGCAATCCTCAGTCTTTCTAAGAGCAATAATCGGGCAAAAGGATAAAAGGGGTGATTTTCAGGGAATTAGCATGATAAGCAAGAACACAAATCAGTCGCAGTCCTTGTAAGGCCGCCTTTGATTCCTGGCAAAAGATGGCAGAATCAAATCAAAAGTGCTTGAGGTTACGGGGTGATTTGTTCAAGTAGACATCACTCGAACAATTGACGCTGCACGAGACAATAATTGGGTATTCAAAGAGAAAACAGTTCAAGTACATGAGTGCTCATATCGGCTCTTATGTCTCACATCCCTGCGCACCGATCCTTGCTGTTCTTCAATCAGCTCTTGTTTCTTGTATGCGTGTAGTGTCTCGGAGAGCTGCAAACCACCTTAAGGCGCCCTGTTATTGAAATTTGAACACCGTGGAATATTAAACCCATCTGGACTTCACAGTGCACCCACCTGTACTGGGTTTTCCCTTTCACAAGGTTTTCTTCAGACCTTCAGCTCAGCTGACAACTTAATATGTAACGTCACATTGTTATATAGCGCTGCGCTCCATGTCAGGTTCTTCACGCTTCTAAGCATTGTAAAATGCCACCGGGCGATTGGAGGGCTGCGTTGGCTCTGCTGAAATGCAATCTTCTGTTTGGGCCGTGTGTTGGGTATTTCAAATACCTAGCAATCCACAGCCTCAAATACAAATGCCGTATTTGTATTTGAGGCTGTGGATTGCAGGCTTTGTTTGGGATGGGTGCTGTAGGCACATGAGGTTTCTATTTATGTGCAGTGCATTGACTTAAGAATTTCTTTTGCTGCATTTGAAAGCCAGTAACAGAGTTACAAAATTATATTTTTCTATCATTACTAGATATGCCTACACCATAGTACCAGCTATTCTCAATACAAGCTGCTGTAAAATACACCATCACACTTGCACACGTAAGAATAATGTACCACCATTAGTATGTAAAACCTAATTATTTTTGTGTCCTTTTTCTGTGGGTTTGAACAGTAAATTGTACATTTTGGAAGCCATTTTTCAAATATTTTCTCGGGGGGGGGGGGGGGGGGGAGGTTGTGACCCCCCGCACCACTCTTCATGTGGGTTGGGCTCGCTCACTAATTCGCCAGGAGAAATGTACGCCCCACCACATTTCAAAGTAGCCAGCCGCCACTGGTCAGGAGGCAGCCCAGCTCAGATGCCTCAGAGCGAGACATGGCACTGAGCCAGTAGCTGCAGAACTCAAGACAGAGCTGCAGAATGCAAGAGAGTTAAACCTGTGCAATTTCAGCTAGTGGGTGAGTGTTGGACATCATTTATTTGACTGACAACTCTTACTATAATTCTGAGTGCACACACATGTGTGGCACTTGCAGAAAGCCCAGTGTCTGTCTACGCTCAGTAGTGCTGGATAGGCTTGCCTTCCGTTATTTAAACGCACATTTTGGAGATGCAGAGACTGAGCACTGGGGGTTTCATGTTTTCTCAGCACAGTGTGCTGTGCTGTGATTCGATTGAAAGCGAGGTGAGTCTTTCGGGAGGTGAGAAGTTACAAAGCAGTCTGTGTTGTAATCTTTTGATTTATTTCTATGACCTTCACTGGGAGCGTAATGCAGGCACTGCTTTGTGCTTCATATTCTTTCAGCAATCGCCCACTAATATAATCGAGCCAGTTTGAGTTTGTGCATTCTGCAGCTAATGTGCTGTAAAATGGACCGTTTGCCCCACATTTCAAAATGATTGCATTATACTACCAATTAACTAATGGCAATTCACTATTATGTGCAAGTTCCAAGCGGCACTGAAGTTTTGCTCCTAAAGTGAGAAGTGTGATCCCCTGCCTTGAAAATGTGGCGCGAAAATGCAAATTGAAGCAAAGCGGTGCTGTACACTTTCCCAGCAGGAAAAGCTCGACTGAAAAAAACAGAGCAATGCGATCTTGAGCTGGTAAGGAGAGCACATGAGGGAGAGTGGGAGAGGGGCGAGAGAGAGGTAAGCAAGGGGTCGGTAGGAAGGCAGTTTCAGCGAGGATGGGGACAAGAGAAGCCTTGAGAGAGAGAGAGGGGGGAAGAGAATACATCCGAAAGTCAGGCAACGCATGGTAAAAGTTAAAGGAAGGGAAGGAGGCAGTGAGGGGAGAAGGGGACAGGCAGGTGGATGAGAATTATGAAAGGAAGACTGGGCACATAGGGGACAGGAGAAACAACCAGAGGGATAAGAAAGATGAAAGGAGGGTAGGAGGCACCATAGGGACCGGAGAAAAACCGCCAAAAAGCCAAGCTGCGATTCAGGGAGGCCCCCAACAACTGCCCCATGTTGCAATTTAGCAGTCTTATAACATGACAATATATTTATCTTTATATTACTTTTGTTCTGAGGCTTGCCTTACAAGCTTTATTTCCCGGAGCCCTTGCGGCTGTCCCTTCCCTTGGGGTTAGGCAGGTTTAATTAGTTACTTTTTGAAATATTTGATGTGTCAAGAGCAGAGACGGCATCAGGGCCTTTCAACTTTTCAGTTGAAAGAGGCCATGAGCCTCAGGGAGGCCCCCAGCAACTGCCCCGTTTTGCTAGTCAGCAATTTTATAACACAGCAATATATTTCTCTCTATCACTCCCTCTACCATGGAGATGTGGTGAGAGGGAGAGGAGGCCCTGCATGGCCACATCAGTTATCTGAAATCGTAATTGTGGAACTAGTGGTTCTTTTTGGTTTCATACTATGATTTTGGCGGCCATCCGTGTGTGCTGCCTGCATTATTTTGTCTCGTGTTTTCTATGCATACCATCTGCATGGCCATTTTAGATAATACACAGTATATGTTTCAAGTACATTGATCTGCATTTCTGCTCGCTCTCTGATGAATTAATGCATCTCCTTTCATTATATTATTGTAAATTAGACTTTCTAAACTTGGGAAAGCGGCTGTGTAGTAGCTGTAAAAAACACGCGTATGACATTTTGCTGGCAGCCTGTTAGTGTGCACTAACACACAAAGAATTTTCTTCATCTTTATGTGCAAAGATTGTTGCCTGGGAAAACAGTTTCACTAATTTTACTTCCGTGTGTAAAATAGGTCAATACTTCTAATTCTCTTAGTGTGATTTTCTTAACTTTCCCTTTGAATATGATTTCAAATATACCTTAATTCAATAAGGGCACACTCTGTACTCTTCCTCGGATACCAGCGAATTGGTAACTGTAGTAGTACTGTCAGCAATGTTTTACATATTCCATAGGTCCCCTGTTAACACAGCAAGCCTGGATCACTTCTGGAATTTGATTGCAATTTGCACAATTGGTGAGCAGTAGATGGTGTCGGCTTTAGGAGCCATCCAGGCTTGGTTCCATAGAAAGAGGTGGGCAGACTGGAGAGCTGACATGGCTGGAGATGGGCTAGTCGGAGAGTTGGCCAGGATGGTGGGGTGGGGGTGGTGTCGAGGGGAGAAGGGTTCTGACCAGGATCACAAAAATTGGCTCAATTAGTTGGATTTCAAGGACTACACTGTACAGTAATAATGTCTTATATGGTTTACTTACAAAAAACACAAATTGCATAATAAAGCCACGTGACACCATGCAAATACGTATAGCAACATGTTCAGGCAAAAATATGATTGTGGCTTTAATGGTAAACTAGAACTCCCAGAATGCAAGATAATTGCAAACTGAAAAATCTAGTTAACCCCACGGTACTTTCAGTGATTTAAGACATGAAATAAAAGTAGTTGGGTAATGAACAAAGATATATGTGTTCCTTCCAACTATCTCGTGCCAGCAGTTGCTGCAGCGCCAAAGATGTAACATGGAGCAGCAGCAGTGTGATGGGCTGGTGGTGGGCCGATCAAGCACTGAGCCGGGCCGCTGGTGCCATGGCGGCGGCGGGGACGGCATTCGTGAGCCAAGAATTTTTGGGCCCTGGCACTTATATTTTATTTTACAAATTAAGCACTGTCTCCTGGGCTTCTTTGACTGGAAACAATGGCAGAATAACCTACCTGTGACGTCCCAACAGCCTGCCAAGTCTGTAGAAAAATTGGGTAGGGGATCAGTTACATTGGTACTTACCTGCTACCCTACCCCTGACATTTTGAATAATTTTACCGTTTGGCTTTGGCAATACCTGTTGCAGAGAGCCCTCCGAAAGCTAGAAACAGTCTTACTCACCAGTAAGAGTCTTCATCTGACATTCACAACCAGAGGACCCACACCCACATCCCTTTTCCCCACTCCCTAAAAACTCTTGGAAACTTGGAACATTTGGACACACGGCCCCAATCAACTTAATGTTGCATGTTATTAGTTAAAGTTGCTATTTATGTGGACTGCGAGTGCTACATCTAATTACTTCCCTTTCAGGTATTTTGGGTGGGAATTGATTTGACATAAACAAACAGTATATATGTATTCTATTATTTAGTGTTGTGGGCTATTACTGCCTGCTAGTCCTTTTCATATTGTTTTCGGTCATTAATAGGGTCTGTTTGTACTTAATCCTTGACTGCTGCATTGTGTGGGCTTTTTGTGGTCCCCTGACCACACTGCCGTCTCTTGAGACAGCCTTGACCACTCTCATGCTACCCTGATTGGTTTGGCTAAGCTCCAGCAGTTCCCCTGTTCACTAGAACTAGGTAGGCTTCCTAAGCATCTGTTCACCAGGCCAAGGTTCAGAAATCCAGTCTTAACACCAAACCACCGAACCTGCAACGTTTGGCAAGGTAGGGGCTTTAGAAATGACAACTGCGGGATGCGCAGGAAAACTTCTTCAGCAGGTCAACAGACATGTCGCCTGAAAGTTGCGGGAACAAAACGTCGAGGGAGAGAAGCAGGGCGGTGCAAAGACTAAATACCCTTGCAAAAGGGGCTGGCCAAAGGCCAGCCAGCCAGTTACTGAAGGGGGCTTGGATCAAAGTATCAGTTGACCAACCCTATTGATTGGTCACTAGAACTGCTACTGAGCCAAAGCCAACGCCAAAGAGTGAAGGATAGAGCAGAGACCTATACTGGCCTAAACCAGTTAAGACCCATATCAAGGCTTCATTTGGGGTCTCACAAAGAGCCCAGATGGTCAGAACACCCATTTTAGGCCTACCCCGTGGTCACCCTGAACATAGGCAACCCAAAAGCAGACTAGAAGAGCAGGATTTAAGAGAAAAGAAATTGTACATTGTACTACCAATGCTATAAAATAGCTTGCACCTTCGGTGAAGCCAAAATTAAATTATAGCCAGCATCAACCTACTCCCTGAAACCTGAGTAATGTGGTTACTATCATAAAAATCACCATAGGACAAAATGGGCTGCCTGAGAGGCACCCCTGGGAGCTGGTAAACTTCCGGGTAATCCAATACTATCTACCTTAAGCAAGATATTGGGGGGGGGGGATGCATTCTGGTAGTACACAGTGAAAATGTCTAGGTTTTCCTTTAATGGCACCACTGTTTCTACTTGGCAGGTCTCGAAGTCCACGGAAGCCGATTGATTCACTGCGTGATTCCCGATCCCTGAGCTACTCTCCAGCAGATCGACGTAAACCTTCCCCAGCAGTACCATCTCACAGCCGGAGGTAGTTTTAAAACAATATTATAACCAAATGGCAGCTTGCAAAATTATGCCTAGAAAGATCATGTATTCCATCCATTATTGTAAATTTTTGGCAACTTCCCCTGTATTGTATATGAATTGTGTATTGCGCTCCAATGACCCGAGGGTTACGGGAGCTGATAAAGACTAACAAAAAGAGCAACTCCTAACGCTAGTGGGGGAAAATTACATTCACATTATTTCCATGGGACATTATGAAAAGAGGCTGTTGCTGGGGGGGGGGGGGCGTGTATATATAGCAGAAAAAGTGTTTATTTATTTTGGAATATTTTAATTGACTTTGTCCCTAAAATCTGGGAGGACATTCCATGCTCCTTGGGCGGCGTTAACAAATGATCCCGTAAGAGCTTTGTTAGAATTACAGCGTGGGGGGGGTCATTAGTTGATTCTTGTCATTTGATCTTAAGGCTCTCGCATTGTTTTCTAACCAGCCCATCCCTCAAGTAGACGCCATAAGTTCCAATCAGCATTTTTGTGCAATCAGAAGTAGCCAAAACTGAATTCTGGCCCTTACTGGCAGCCAATTCAGACCTCGCCTTGAATCTGAGACATGGTCACTCCATTTCAGTCCAGTGACCATCTTGACCGTGCTGTTTTGTATCGCCTGAAAGTGATCACACTCTGCTTGCAAGCTGGCAATAAGCAGAATGCAACAATAATCGATTTTTTTTAGTCGATTATAGCTTGAGCAATTGTCTGTGCGTTATTTTGTGAAATACAAGGCCAAATTGATGTAGTAGGTAAATGTTGAACCAAACCACTAATCTGTGACCTCGTATTCGGGTTCCGGTCCAGAATAATGCCCCGAGTTTTAACTTTGCTCTGAACCTCAATTTTGCAGTCTGCAATGGAAAAGCAGTTGGAGTGGGTCTAACTTTTGAATTATCTTTGATGAGCCAACCACCATTGGTTCGGTTTTGTCTTTAAGAGCTAACCTGTTTTGAAGCAATCAAGTTTGGATGATATCATAAACTAGGTTGACCTTGAGCTCATCCTCCTTGTGTGTTCCAATAAGCTGGCACATTGCGTTACATCCGCATAATTTGTAAAAGTGATACTGTTACTTTCCAGCGTGTCAAAAAACAGGATCATGAAGAGATTATAAAGTGATGGGGAGACGCAAGCTTCTTGAGGTACCCCATGAAATAAAGGGTTTAGCCTCCACATCTCCGCCCACCACCGTGCATTGCCTATTATTCAAGAAATAAGCTATCCAGTGTGCTGCATCCCTGGAAAAGGTAGCCACTTCCCTCAGCCTGGTGGTCAATATAGAGTGATCATCCAGGTCTAAGGCTGCAGAAAGATCCAAGATCATAAGCAGAGATGCTTGGCTCCTATCCATGCTATCCAGCAGTTTTACTTTCAAATCAAGTAGAGCAGTTTCCATACCATGGTGCTGTCTGAATATAGATTGGAATTTGTTCAGAATCTGATGTTGGTTAAGATAATCAGAAATTTGAGTATAGGCAACCCTATCTGATGTCTTTAACAGGAGCGGGGGATTAGTGATCGGTCTACATTGTATATTTATATAGCGCTCTTTCCCCACTTTTGTGGCCTCATTGTGCTTTTTTTCTCAGTGGAACACCCTTGGTGACTGTAGTCGGTGTGATTGGAAAGTTCTAAGGGGTTTAGTTTAGTAGATGCATGTGTGCATGTTGCCGTTCTATGACTTGGGTGGCTGGCAAGGCGCGACTAAGCAGCCCAAGAGAGGACAGGCACATGGGTGGGTGCTGGTGGGGGTTAGAGATAGTTTGCTATTGAGTCTGTGTGGCCGGCTATACCAAATTCCTTTCGGGTGGTGATCGCCGTATGCTAGTGGCAGAGGTGTTGAGGTATGTCTGATGTTTCAGTCTGGACGGCTATGTGTGCACTAGACCGGATGTGCTTAGCCATAGGCGTGTTCTATCATGCATGGATGCTTGGCCGTGCCTGCGGCCCATGTCCACGCTAGTCGTGTGAGATATACGTACCTAGGCTGCAGTGTTGCTCCAGGTCTGTACCTGGGGTGGTGGGGGGAGCGGTTCATAATGTGGTAGGTATCCCCATATATTGAGCCGTGATGGAGGATACCCTTAGTTGTTAGCAGTCAGCA
Organism: Ambystoma mexicanum; assembly: GCF_040938575.1. Classification (NCBI taxonomy): domain Eukaryota; kingdom Metazoa; phylum Chordata; class Amphibia; order Caudata; family Ambystomatidae; genus Ambystoma; species Ambystoma mexicanum. The sequence continues at coordinate 765,700,698 of NC_090925.1, read as the reverse complement.
GACATAGACACAGCTTCTTTAACAAGGGTAGAATCCACGCCTTTTTTATACCATCCAAGATCTGGTTTTCAGCGAAAGAGGCGTTTACAAATTTACATATAGCCAGTAAACGCTGAGTCAGACAGGTTTTAATAATCATTGATGAGCCGGGGGTCACCACTACATCTGGAGTTCTTAAGCTTCGTGATGACCTTTAGCAGTTCTTAACTCCACCTGAGAACCTGCCATGTATTGCGTCTGCCGTGCTGAACAATCTAATGATTAAACATCAGCTTCTGCTCCTCAATTTCTTTTTTAATATGCACTAATTTCCCTTCCATGGAATCCTGTATTTTATTACACCAGTTATCTGCCAAAATAATTTCCTTGTCTGATCCCAAAAGGGTTTCTTGTTTGCTAAGGATCGTAAAAAAATTCCTTGCTCTCAGAGCCGGCCTTAGAAATTCTTTCATTAAGCATTTCCTTTTTGCCAGTGGTAGAGCAGTCTTTTAGTCCTAAAATGCTGTTCTAGACCTTATCAGGTTATTGGGGTCCTGGTTTTTCCTCCATTTGTAAAACAATTTGTTTTACTGATTTCAGCTTGTGGAGCCCTGTTAAACCATTTGTTTTTCTTATGCAAGTCCGAAATTTATTTTTTCTTAAGTGGGGCTAAAATGTCCAGTTTCCTGACATGTTCGTAGGAGTGGATTGGTAGTGTCTTGCAAATCGTCTGTTAATAGATTTTTCAGAGCCGTGAACTCGAGCAGTGGCATTAGAGCCTCCGAAGTAATTTTCTTCCCGTTTCTAGCGACAGTATATTCAATCCTGTTGGCTGGTTTCCTAGTCACAGAAGTTGCACCTGAAGAGAAAGTTAGGGAAGGACCACTGATAAGGTGTTTGGTTGTGCGGTTGCAGCTTAAGTGGCAGCAGAGTGCTCTGGGGCTTAATGGTCTGGGGATCCTGGGATGAAGATTTGCTGTTCAGTTCGGCAGTCTCTCAGCGTCTTCGCAATGGAGAACTAGCTTCTGAGTGTGGCGTTGCCGTGATCCAGTTGTCCCCACTGGATGAAGAGAAATGAGCACTGCAGTCTGCTCCTTATGGTAGCCTGGAGAGCCAAAGCTTTGCCATTGTATTTCTTTTTTTTTTTTTGGTGCAGCAAAGTGTAGGACATGGCAGAGGTTCAGTCCTTCCTTGAACAGCAGGCCTTCCAGGTATTGTGGTCGGTCAGGAGGAGGAGACAAGCCAATGCGTACCATATCCAACAAGGTTTATTATAAAAATAAAGAAAATGCCTACCTCTGCCTATCCAAAGGGTTAAACTAAGGTGCTTGTCAATAGTGTAGTCCTTAATCAACAGGTCTGTTCGCTGTCCCAAAACGAACCTACCACGATTTCCAAACAAAGTGCAGGAGAATGACTCCCTTCTCCTGGAATGCTTTTTCAGCACTTCCCCAGCGGTTTGCACTCTTCTTGTGACTGTCACTCATTGTGAATAACTAATACAACACTCGAGGGACTATAAATCTCAAGGAGGGGGGGGGGGGGGAGTAAACCAGATATTTGAGATCGATCACGAAAGATACAAACTCCCTGCCTCTTATGGTCAGGTAGGGTACGGTTGGACAAATCACTAGACTTATCGGGAATAGGTCACAAATCAACTCTCTTGACATCAAGTATGTGAGAATTCAACCAGATCACACTGACATTAATCAAAAAACTATAACCGATTTAATACAATTTCATAGAGCACAATAAAAATAGAACATCATAAGAAACATTTAAAATCTCATAAAGTGACAATGTGCAAGTGCAACCTTAAGCTGGTAGAAAGCCTCCCAGGGGTCTACCTGTATAAGGTGTAAGGTGCAAATAGCATGAAGTGCAGAAATACACAGGACAATACCTATTTAACAACACACTCAAGATACAAATACTTTGGTACAACACTGTTGTCAATTTAAAAATTTGTTCGCATAATCATATTGGAAACCACAATTCAAAAGGACAAGCAGAAACCTAAGATGTAGAGTACTTAACAATTCTGATTACTCTATGGTTGGTACTTTTTGTTTTGTACTGATCTAATAAACAACCTTTGAGAAAATTAATCTCAATCACAACATTTAGTATTAATGTCAAGATGAACCCTACATGTTTCGTTCCTCTAAAATAGTGTTATTATTGGAACTCATTGTGACCAGTATGATCGCTCCAATCGTCCTATTAGGTTTTCCAACGCTCGTGGCTATGACTTCCCATGTAACTTTCATACCCCTTCGCCCCGCCCTCCAGCTCTCTGCTTTACCTTTTGAGTTTAATGGGGCTACTTCACCGGGTGGACGTGCTTCCTCGCTTCTATTTCATACTCCTATGGCCTTTTCCCTTTCCTCCATACTCTGTGGGCATCCGTCCCTAGGGACTGGAAGCAACCTTTGTCACCAGAAACAGTGGTCTTCCCCTTTAAATGTAGATGCGTGCAGGGGCGTGGGGCTAGGAGCATGCGCTCCCCTTACTCCGCCCACCGGCGTCGGTCCTCTTTTCTGCATCGGAGAGTGGACCGATTTCACCAGCACTGTTGCCTCTAATCTGTGCACATGTGCACTTGCCCAACTTCCTTCTGGGTGCCGCTGAGAAGAATTTCAGCAGCGCACACAGACAAGTCCCACCTATTCAAAAAGATGTAATAATGCACAAGGCACAGCAGCTACCTAATATTTTCTTTCTCTCAAAACGAAGCAAAATTATATGAACTGGTATAGATATTCTGGTCTAGCCTATTTACACTGCCCTACTATACAAGCTTGACCTTAAAAACCCCGAGCCCTAAAAGTAGAATACATCCACAATAGGTTAAAAACGAATATGAAAAAGTTACTGCCTGAGCAGAAGATATAATTAAGTGATATCTGAGCAAATTAACCAAATTAGTCCCCTCCCTACCCATGACTCCTATACTTAACATTGTCACACTTATCTTTATGACTCAAATTTCCACCCCAGGCGTCATTCAGATATATTACCAGACAACCTTGACTCTGCCTAGCTTGGCTCTGCAAATGGTTACCAGAATTGTACCTACATACACTTGTTTTATGTTTCTAATATGAATGACGTTTAAGCACAAGAATGCGTTACTTGCTGCTCCTTAGAAAAAGCGTCAACTTTAGCCCAACTGTCAGCTCAAATATCAGCTACTGAGTGCAAGTAACCAGGAAACTTGAATGTGTAACCTCATCCCATGATTCTTATTCTGTGTACATATGCCACACAAGCACTTTGAAGCAGCCCCCTTTGCAAGTTAATATTCTGAAACTCAACTAATAATTTGCCCTCTAAGGATTTTGAGTAAGCAAATGTCATGTCTACTTTATAAGCGGAGAGCAACCTTGCAATATCATTTACCTGGCCTGCAAGGGAAAATGGGTATGGACTATGCCTGCCATTATTAGTATATAGTATTAGGGCGGCTGATATTCAGATTACTACAATGCTTTTTACACAATCCTCATCCTCAGGTGACTTCAATAGCTAGGGTGCTGTTGGCATTAATATATCACTGTTGCATTTAGAATAGTCTTGGGAGTAGTGTCAAAGAGAATAGGGTTCAGGATAAAACAAGTATTCACACAGTTATTCTCAAGTGGCTAAGTACTTTCAATACAACCCCCAATGCAAAGTCAGTTATCCCTTTCCTAGAAGGAAGGCAAAAACACGCAAGCAGAAGAGTCATTCAGGGAGCCTAGGCCAGCCAATGTTAAGTTAGAAAGTCGAGGTGAACTGAAGCACTTCTTGCAGGTAAGTAGAATGTCTTTTCCAATGTTTCAAAAGTCTTGGTAGGATACAAGAAAATCAAAGTAGGGCCACAAGCTGATTAGGCTTGTGAAGTGAAGAAGCTTCAAGCAACTCTACACGTGCAACCGACCAAGTCTCCAACGAGGACAAGTGGCTACACAACAAGAGGTAAGTTCTCTTAGACTTTCCAGTACCTTTAGATTGAAGAAAAAGTGTGGCAGATTACATCTGTTCCTGTGCAGCTCTGCAGATCTCGCTGTTCGTGGGCCTCAGTTGTGGGGACAAGAGGGAGGACTTCTGGGGGACTCCTGCACTGCAATGGGACGGTCACCGCTCGCAACCAGCAATCTTCATACAAGTGGCACTTCAGTGTTTCAGCTCCTCGCGACTACCGCAAATAGCAACACTACAGTTCCTGGCTGTCGAGATGGGCTTTGCTTGCTTCTGGGGTCCCGCACTCTGTTGGGGCTCAGGCCTGGTCAGTCCAGCTTCCTGGGAGTCAGGTGGATTTTCCTGGAGGAATGCACACGAGCTAGTGTTCATCTCCCTGGCTATTCGTTTTTCAGCAGCAACTCTGTGGAAATTCAACCAGCTTCGAGAGGATGTCCAGGTGGCTTACTTTAGAGTTGATTGGTCCCACCAACTCAAAGGGAGAAGTCATCCTTGCAGGAGCTTCTCTGTCGATACAAATTTGAAGTTTCAGCACAGCAGCAGGGCTTCACTGGGCAAACCAAAGGTCCAGGAGTTGCAGCAGGCGTCCTCTTCAAGTTCTTCTTAGGATTCCTTCGTCCCGTGGTCGACTGTGCCTTCCAAGCCAAAAAGCCTTGCCTTTTATGCATCTTGCTCCCATTCATTCCAGCCTAGCTGTCAGTCACCCAGCAGGGTGGCTGTCCTTGCCGTACAGTCAGCCGGCCAATCACCACAGATTGAATTTGGGTCTCCTAGGAGACCAAGGACAGGGAGTTTGTCACCTCCCTCACTTCCTGCCCACCGTGGGTGAATTCACAGTGAATCTTGCCAAAGGCAAAGTGAACAAAGGGACCAAACCTGGTTTGGCGCGCAGAGTAAATCTTAAGAAGGGCCTTTCCACAAAGAAATAGGGAAAAAAGATGACCGGGCCATTTTGACAAAAATGGCACCCAGGAGTGCTTTACCATGGCTGCGAACGCAGCCCACGGTAAAAACACAGTGGTAGTTAAAAGTAAACCACTGCCACCATCCATTCAGTGAGGAAAGGGTCACCAACATGTTACATGAGAAGCTAGACAAACGGGATACTAAGTAACCCCTCCAGCACCCTATTGTAAGGTAGTTTGTGCTGGGTCTAGAAAGCTACAAATGTAAGTAAAGTCAATTTCATTTTACTGCTCTGGTAAACAGTAGTTTATCCCAGAGATGGTATTTAAATTTTGGGGAATCTGAAAGACGTCCCTGTGTCGCTGCACTGAAGGTGCTGTGTGACACAATATAAAAGATGCCTAAGGAGTTTGTCAGACTCCACAACCAAAGGAAACAGAGTACAAAATCACATTAAAACACATAAAAGAGTGGGAAAGACTCACTCTCTCCAGGTTAAAGCCTCAAAATCCAGCAAAGTTGCTGGGGGTCTCTAAGGTAGAGGACATTAGCACATTTCTGAGAATTCTCCCTAACGCCCAACAATTAAAAGGTGGGGTATGTTGCAAACAATCTCATATAGGCTTCATAGTAGTTGTGCACTTAAAGATTCATGGCATTTTCTTAAACTGCTCAAACCTGTTTTGCATTTCTTAAACCTGTTTTGCATTACAAAGTATTGTGGGTATGCAAATATCCCAGTAAGTGTTTTACTGCTACAATCCCTCTCTTTTTACAGAGCCCTGACAACTGGTAGGAGGCTAGCACAGGTGCCAGGGTGGGGGTACAGATGGAAGGTTCAAGAACTCCTTTGTACATGGAAGGAAATGTTAGTTTTTGGAAGGATAGGCTACTCTAGTATCAGTCTAAAACTGTGCCTTGGGTTTCTTTATCTGCTCCGCTGCTGTGGGCTTTTCAATATGTTTGCGTTTATTGCCTCTAGCATCCTCATGTATCTTGTCCAACTGATAATAGCAAATTTCATAAGAGGGGTCCCTTGTTAAAGAAGGAAGCACTCAATCTGTTGGACCTATGAACATTGCTGCTATTGACTTAGAAGGCAAATATTTGATTTTCTTCAACAGTGCTCCAGACGAAACCTCAGTAAGACTCTAGTGCAATTGTCTTGGCTATGGTGAGAAAGGGTGTGCAAAACTCTAAGCTGTATTATGTATCCTGTCCTATCCCTTCCTATGTCAGGGTTACAAGGAGGGCTAGGATATGATGCGATTCCTACTCAGAATCAAATGATTTTTCAGGGAGTAAGAAAGTAATTAGCTTTGCCAGTAGGGATATTTCATGTTGGTTAAAAAATGTTCTATACCCTTAAAATTCCTCTTGAGATTGGGCAGCATTATTGAGTTTCTACCACTGCTCTGCAGGTCACTGATTCCAAAAACTATCAGTGGAACTTTGTGGGTAGAAGCAGGGTGTAGGTTCCTATAGGTTCATGGTTTCCCGTTTTTGTTTGGCACATTTTCCTTTTTTAGGGCGTAACAATGGATCAGATAGATGGAAGGCTGGTTTTGAGCAAATGTCACAGCTAACAGGACCACGTATTGTGGATAGCAAGCCGAGGCCCAGGAATTCTGATCATATTCTGTGATGCAGTTATTCCAATGCAATTATAGTCTTTGCACACATTTTGAGGCACTGTCTACTGGCCCTTGAATTACTTCATTAAATTGGCACATGAATTCTTCCTTTTTGCATGTTTTCTGACACATTCCCTTTAGTTGCCATTATTTCATTTGCAAAAATGTTATCCTGTCTGAATTTTTTTGACAGCCACATCAATAAGTGAGATGTGCTTTTTTGTAATAAACAGTATTTTTTTTTAATTTTTTTTTATTATTCAAAATGTGATTTTACAATACTGAAACTTTGTAGTAAACTACAATAAACTTGTCTTTGTGTTTTCTGTTTTGGAGGCTTATTCTTTACTGTTTGCTGTTAACATTTAGTAGATTCGAGTCAATGTGTTCTAGCATTTTTGCAGTTGCTATTTGCCACGTTGTTTTATCTCCCCCAATGAGTCTGCACCACCACAATTGCTCTTCTGGCAGTGTGCTGAAACCCGGTATCATTGGCAGATAGCACTGTCTAAGTGCTGCAGTCGCTGTACATGCCATAAGTAAATGTCTTATTGTCTCCTTTGGAGGTTGTGTGTCGTTGGAACAGAATCTGCAGGTGTTTGACTGTGCTTGTCCTCGAACATATCTTAATTCATTTGTTTTGAACAGGTTGAGCCTAGCTCGTAGAATTAGGTTCTGTGCTTGCCTATTTGTAAATTGATTTATGTAGTTTTGCAGTTCATTTCTTTTTACAGTGAAACTTGGTAAATGAGCGATGAGTTTTAATGTCGCGGTATCGTCAATCGTTTTGGCCCAGTCCATATCTTTTATTTTCTTTAGCACTTTACATGGATTTGTGATGAGTTCGTCTTCATCTGAGATGATTGCATCTAATACTTTTTGATTTTGCTTTTGCCAGTTGGTTATCATATCACAAGTATTGTTGTTCATTTCTTGTTTAATGATACTGAAGATTTTGTTTTTGCTGTCCATTCTGCATTTGCGGTATAACATGAAGTCATTGCAAGTTGCGCCACATTCTAGAGATTGTAAACTTAATTCGCGTTGTATTGCTGCCCCAGGAGTCGAATTTGGTAGTTTAAGAACTTTGCGCCAGAAATGTGCTTCTAATTTGCACCAAACTTTCTGTGGAATCATCGGCATGGCTTCTATGCCATATATGATGGTGGGTACGACCTTCATCTTGTAGAAGTTTATTATTGGTTTCAGGGAGAATTTTCCAAATTTGCTGTCAACTTTTTTTGCTTGAGTTGCTAGTTTACTCATTTTTGTATGTAGTTCCTGCTGCATTGTGGTTTCATGGAGGGAACTATCCATGTAGACTCCTAGATAATTAAAGTTTGAGACCACTTCAATTTTGGTCTTGCCCAAATGGCACTGAAAGTTTTCCTTTCTTGGGTGACATTGGAAAATCATGATTTTTGTTTTATTGATATTGATTTCCAAATGATTGCTGTTGGCGTAGATTAGAAGGGCGTCAAGTTTGCGCTGCAGCCCAATTTGGGTCTGGTCAAAAATTGTTAGGTCATCAGCATAAAGTAGGTGTCCGATTTGCGTTTTCCCCAGTGTTGGTGGGAAGACTCGTGTTTGACTTCCCATATTTTGAATGTCGCCGATATAGGTGATAAAGAGTGCTGATGCCAGTGGACAACCCTGTTTGACTCCTCGTGTGGTGTTTATTTTGGCTGATAGTCTCCTTCACGGCTGAGTCTGACTCTTATGGATATGTCATGATGCAATGCTTGAATTGGCTCTAACAGAGCGTGGGGACATTTCCATGCTTCAAGTTTGTTCCAGAAGAGGGATCTTTCAACTCTGTCAAAGGCTTGAGAGAAGTCAATTTAAGCTGCGAACAGACAGTGCTTCTTTTCTAGGGTTTTTGCTTTTAGTATACTGCACAGTAGTATATTGTATGTTGTACCTGTGTTTCTTGAACCCAGTTTGCATTTCATCATTACATTCTGCACAGGCCGCCCATCTTTGAAATCTCGTCGAGAGTAATGAGGCGTATACTTTCCCCATGACATCTAGTAGGGCAGTCGGTCGAAAGTTCGTTGGATCCGTGAGGCTGCCTTTTTTATAAATCGGTACCACGATTGCTTTGGTCCATGATTGTGGCACTGATCTCGTTTCAGTGCATCGCTTGAAGATGACGCTTAGCAAGGTAGCCCATTCTTCTGGATGACTTTTTAGTTCTGCATTACTGATGCCATCTGGGCCTGGTGCACGCGAGTTTTTACATTTTTTGATGATGTCGATAATATCCTTTTCAAAGGGATTGTGTCCTCCGACGTATTCCTCATCTTAGATATCTCCTTCCAGCTCTGCTGGCCTCGGAAATTTTTTTCTCCAGAGGGCGCTGCGCGTCGACGTCCTCCGAGTCGATGTCCCTCGACAGCCGCCGTATCGATGTCGACGTCATCCTGCCTATAAAGGCCGCGCGCAGCGTCCGTTGCTCAGTTCCGTTTTTCCGCGCTTACTCAGTGCCTCGGAATACCGTTGCTCAGTTTTTGTCAGGTTAAATCTATTTACCTCGAGTTATTCGATCCGGACTCGATGGCTTCTTCGTCGGAACCGACAACTCCTCGATCCGGCTTCAAAAAATGCCGAGATTGTGGGAAAAAGATGTCGCTGACTGACCCTCACAGAGTTTGTCTGTGGTGTTTGGGAGCTGAACACCATTGTTCGGAGTGCGAGGACTGTATGTCCATGACAGCTAAGGCCCTGAAGGAGCATAGGAGGAAGCTGGAGAAAGGTAAGACTTTTAAAGCTTCTTCTTCGTCGACTAAGTCGAGACATTCGTCTCCTCGTCACCATTCGCGTTCCAGGTCTCGGAGTGGGTCCCATCACTCCTCGAGATCGAAGCACTCGAAGAGGAGACGTTGAAGATCCCCTTCTCCGTCTTCCTCTTCCTCTGTTTCACCAAAAAGAATCCCTTGCCCCACGAAACAAAGTTCCCGGGCTGAATGGGAGGAATTCCGCAAAAATATGATGAGCGTCTTCGAGAAAGCGGCCTCGACCCCCTCGAAGACTGCCGAGAGCGATGCTCTGGTCGAAAGACCCGAAGGTCAAAAACGCTGCGAGTCGCAGTACCCGGCGAAGGAAACCTCTCGAGCGCGTCTAGAACCCTCGAGTAGGACTATGACCTCCAAACCTTCCTCGAAGGTTCCGTCGACACCGTCGACGAAGGTTCCGTCGACGCCGAGGTCGGTGTCTTCGACGCCGTTGTCGAAGGGACCTTCGACACACGGGTCTGTCGACTCGACGGCAGCTTCGACACTGGCGTCGACGCCAAGAAAAGTCACGGTCACGACACACCCAGTGACTATCCCCAGGTCCTCGGACAATGGTTTCGAGATTGTCGAGTAGAATTCCAATTCTGTCGAGGTCATCGAGGCCTCCGCCTTTGTTTTCGACGCCATGCTCGAAGCCTTCGACGTCGACGACATCAACATTTTCGAGGCCGATTATGACAAGTTCGGCACCCTCTGCCTTGGAAATGGGATTTACACCCTTTGAGTTCAGAACAATTGAGAACTATATCCTCAATTATGGAAGAGGGTGAATTGTCTGAACAGGAAGACACACATTTGAGTTGCAGGGACCTGTAACCCCAATTAGAGAGGAATTTTCCTCTGAAGAACGCAGGTTAAAGGATCTTCATGATTCCTTACATGAGGCAAGTGGGTTAGACACTTCTCCTGAGGTGGAGTTTGCTAGGCCAGACCCGGGGAGCATGCTGAAGCCCCCTAGAGAGCCTTAATGGGCAGGATCACAGATTTTATGGGGTGGTCTGCACCTTCAGAATCTTTCCAACAAGATGACCTCATGGATATTCTTGACAAAGGCCCACAGGAGGATCCTGTGGTGCCTTTTCATAAAGCTCTTCAGAGGAAGATTATGACGAACTGGGAAACCCCAGATGTCGTCCCGGCAGTAAATAAACTGTCTACAAAATATAGAGTATCCTCTACAGACCCGGAGTTTTTGTCTAAACACCCATCCCCAGAAAGTCTGGTGGTACAGGCAGCATCATCTACCGATGTCAAGACGGCTTATCCTACCGTCCCACAGGACAGGGACGATAAAAAATATGATGCTATGGCAAAGAAAGTTTTTTTCGGCATGTATCATGGCGTTAAAATCTGTTAATGCTACTTGCACCCTTGCTAGATTCAGCCACACACTTTGGGAGTGTGCTTCTACAGCGGCTGACTGCATCCCGGAGGGAGAAGAGAGGGAGGCGTTCCTGAAAATCATACAGGACGGTAAAGACGCTATGTGCGAATCCCTCCAGACGGGCATTGATTCGGCTGACAGTATCAGCAGAGCAATGGCGGCAAGTACATCAACCAGGAGATTCGCCTGGTTGAGAAAGTCTGGTTTTGCCCCTGATGTGCAAGCCAGGCTCTTGAACATGCCATTCGTGGCTCTTCTTTGTTCGGAAAAAAGGCGGATGACAGTTTAGAGAAACTGCAAACTTCAAAAGCAGCAGCAAAATCCCTAGGCGCTGCAATCCATCAGACACCTTTTCGTCCCACAGGAACCTCTGCGAGGGGCAAGTCCTTTCGCTTCTACTCCACATTCGGAAGAGGTAGAGGACGTCCGGCTCAAAGGGGACAAAGAAGAACTACCCGAGGTGGACGGGGTAGATATTCAAAAGCCGCAGCAACAGCAGGTGCCTCTTTACCATCGGCATCCGCATCAGCCTCCCCAAAACCACTCTGAGGACTTTCCTCACAGGACACCTGTAGGAGGCAGGTTGACTCAACATCTGGCGGAATGGCAGGCTATCACGTCAGATGCTTGGGCATTGGAAACAGTTGCCCAAGGTTACTGTCTGCCTCTCCTACGCATACCTCAGTCATCCACCGGGGATCAGCTCTCAAAGCTCCAGATCCGCTCCTCTTGCAGGAAATTTTCGACCTGCTAGAGAAAGGTGCCATAGAACCGGTACCTGTAGCGGAGAGGAACAAGGGCTGGTACTCCCCTTATTTTCTCATTCTAAATAAAGACGGAGGACTGAGACCCATCTTGGACTTGCGAGAATTGAACAAATTCCTCAGGAAAGACAAATTCAAGATGGTCACTCTTTCTCAGATCCTCCAGGCCCTTCAGTTCCAGGACTGGTTGGTATCTCTGGACCTTCAGGATGCTTATTTCCATGTGCCTATCCATCTCAAACACAGGAAATACCTGAGGTTCGCAATTGGCAACTCTCCCTATCAATTTCGAGTGCTGCCATTTGGGCTGACCTCCGCCCCGAGGGTCTTCACCAAGTTAATGTCGGTAGTGGCGGCAAGTCTAAGGAGGGAAGGGATTCACGTCTACCCCTACCTGGACGATTGGTTGATCAGGGCTGTCTCTTCGGAACAAGCTCAGATCCAGCTAAATCATGTGTGCCATTCCCTTCACAAACTGGGCTTCTCCCTCAATTTAAAGAAGTCACAAATGATACCATCACAGAGACTCCAGTTCATAGGAGCGATCCTGGACACTTCCCTGGGGAAAAGCCTCGCCACCAGAGGTGAGGGCTCAAGATATTCTACAGATGGTTACCAAGTTCCAAGATGCCCAACGTCTCCCAGCCTTCGACTTTTTGAGGTAGCTAGGCCTCATGGCATCCTGCATTTTCCTAGTGCCAGAGGCTCACCTGAGAATGAGATCCCTCCAGTGGCCACTGAGGACTCGGTGGTCACAATTCTCAGGGAGAATGACAGATCTTCTTCAGGTTCCCGACAGGGTGGCTCGGGACCTTCAGTGGTGGGCCTGTCAGGAGAACATTCTGAAAGGAGAACAGTTTTGGCAACCCTGGCCGGAGATGACCGTAGTCACGGATGCCTCACTCATGGGGTGGGGAGCCCACGCCAACGACTTGACCATCAGCGGTCGTTGGTCTCCATCGGAGTCCAGACTACATATCAACCTGTTAGAGCTGAGAGCCATCAGACTTGCGCTGAAGGCGGTCCTGCCAGCTGTACAAGGGAAAAACGTCCTGATAATGACGGACAACACAGTGGCCATGCATTACCTCAACAAAAGAGGAGGCGTAGGATCACTACCCCTGTGCAGAGAGGCTATGCAGCTCTGGTTTTGGGCAATCCAAGAAGGAATCTGGAATCTATCGGCAGTTCACCTAGCTGGAGAGAAGAACTTGACAGCGGACGCTCTGAGCAGGCAGAGCACAGTCTCCCACGAGTGGGAACTAGCTCAGGAAGTCCTTCAAGAGATCTTCGCCCTTTGGGGAACCCCTCAGGTGGATCTGTTCGCCACCAGCGTCAATAGGAAATGCGATCTGTTCTGCTCAAGGGAATTTCCCCCGAGAGGAGCTCTGGGAGACGCGTTCATAGTGGACTGGGAGTTTCCGCTTCTGTACGCGGTCCCACCGGTCCCTGTCATTCCTCAAATGATCAGGAGGTTGAGAAGATTCCGGAGAATCATGATCCTAATTGTCCCGGATTGGGCCAGGAGAACGTGGTACCCAGACCTTCTAGACTTGTCCATCTGCCCTCCAATTCAACTTCCACTCAGAGAGAACCTACTCTCACAGAAGGGAGGTCAGGTTCTCCATCCAGACATCAAAACCCTCAACCTTCACGCTTGGCTTCTGAAAGGTTGAGGTACAGGGATTGGGACCTCCCTGATGATGATATGGAGGTGTTGCTTTAGGCAAGGAGGCCAGCAACAAAGTCTTTATACCGCTGCCGTTGGAACAGATTTTGCAGCTGGTGTAGAGAACAGAATATCGACCCCTTTTCATGTGGTACACCAATGGTTTTGTCCTTCCTTCTATATTTGGCGAATTCAGGCCTTCAAGTTGGCACCATTAAGGGCTATCTCGCAGCGCTATCCATCTTTAAGCGCACTGCGGAAGAACCATCCTATTCAAGTTACCCTTGGTAATACAGTTTCTAAAGGGGTTAACCAATGTTTATCCCCCAAGACCATTCCAAGTTCCCCTATGGGATTTAAACTTAGTACTAACTTTCCTGATGGGCACACCTTTTGAACCACTCCATTCTTGTTCGTTAAGATTCCTTACCCTTAAAACTGTTTTAAGAGCACTTACATCTGCTAGAAGGGTGAGCGAATTACAAGCTCTTTCTTGTAAACCCCTCACACAATATTTCACAAAGACAAAGTTGTCCTGCAAGTGAAGCCTAATTTCCTCCCAAAGGTGGTTTCTGAATTCCATATCACTCAGAAGATTACCCTACCATCTTTCTATCCTCCTCCTCATCCGGGGAAAGAGGAAGAGAGGTTACACAGGCTAGACCCCAGAAGGGCTTTAAGTTTTTACATCAGTAGACTAGCCAGGATAAGACAGGCAGACCAGCTGTTTGTAGGTTACACAGGTCACAAGCTGGGGTTACCAATAACTAAGCAGACCATTTCCAGATGGATCATTCTAGCCATTCTAGAATGTTATAAACTGGCAGGGAAAGAGCCCCCTCAAAACCTTAGGGCTCATTGACCAGAGGTATTGCAGCTTCATCGGCCCTCAAAAGAGGCGTGCCGGTTAAAGACATCTGTGCGGCCGCTACATGGTCGTCTGTCCATACCTTTACACGATTTTACAATTTGGATTCCTCCTCCAGTCAAGAGACTAGGTTTGGAAGGGCTGTACTGCATTCTATTCATCAATAGAAGACAGCGTGAAGTCAGTACTCCCTCCTCCAATAATAGAATACTGCTATGGGAGCCTATCTAAGATGAGGAATTCGACGGGATGTTCCTCCAATGTATTCCTCATCGACCCTCCCATCCATCCCCACAGTTCTACTTCCCTTGTTGTTGCAGCTTACGCTCCTTCAGGGTGATTAGTCTAGTCCAGAAAGTATTATTGTGGGCTACAAAACGGAACTGGGCAACGGACGCTGCGCGCGGCCTTTATAGGCAGGATGACGTTGACGTCGATACGGCGGCTGTCGAGGGACATCGACTCGTAGGACGTCGACGCGCAGCGCCCTCTGGAGAAAATATTTTCCGAGGCCAGCCGTGCTGGAAGGACATATCTAAGATGAGGAATACGTTGGAGGAACATCCCGTCGAAAGAACGTTACAAGGTAAGAAGTAACTTGTTCTTCTATCTAGGTTCGAGCATTGTACAGCTTTTAGTTGCGCCTGTGGTTTTACATTTAAATCAGATTTGAAGACTTTGCTGAAGTGACTTTCCCAAGTGTGTTGACTGATATTGTTTAAAATTTGATTGTCCTGGGATTGTTCAACGTTATGTATTAAGGACCAGAAATTCCTACTGTTAAGCGCTTTTGTTATTTGTTCGGCGTCCTCTTGGTACAGTTTGTCTATATGATCTTATCCAGGCTTTGTATTTTGTTTTGATACTTTGAATCTCTGATGTACCGTCTGTGGTAATTTGCGTGGAGGCTGTTCGAAGAGCTCTTCTATACTCGCGCCTTTTATCAATTAAAACTTTATTTTATGCGTGTTTAGTATTTGTTTGTTGCGGTTCCTTTTCTTTTTGTTGTTTGTATATACGGCAACAGTAAAGGTTGGTAGTCGATGCTGGGGCATGTCGCTGAGGTGGTGATAGCCTTGTATTTTGATGTGATTTTGAGAATTTCAGCAGTACTTAGTTTGATTCTGGTGCCTTTCGCGTTTGCCTCAATTTGTGTGTTCATTTGACAGTTTTTGTTGGTTTTGAGGTTCCATGCGGTTTCAAGCAGGTTGTGGTCGCTTGTTGGAGTGTGCCGCACTTTAAAAAGTTTTAGGCAGTGCAACATGGATTTGGATACATAGATGTAATCGATCGTGGAGGCCGAGGATGCTCGCTCCCAAGTTGCTATTCTGTCTGTTTCCACGAACACTTCATCCAAGTTGTATAGCTCACGCAAGTCGGTGAACTTTTGCCAAATTGTGCCACGGTGTGCGGACACCTTTTGTAGTTCTGTTGCATTCATACTAGTTGTTTGGGTGACATTTAGATCTCCACATATCAAAATGTTCTGTCATTTTCGGTTCTTACTGCATCAATTGTCCTTTCACAAAGGTCTATGATTTTTTTTGCGATGATTGCAGCTGGGTTCCAGTAAAGATTTATTATAACAATTTTTGGTAATTCTGTCTTATGATTTTCGTCGCCTTGCCAGGCAATCTCTACTGCCAAAATTGATTGATTTGCAATTATCGTTTGTACGATGGAGGCTCCAGAACCGTTTCGGCAGGCTATCAGGAGACCTGAAGTTGGACGTCCTTTGGTTCCTCTTGCAGCAGGGGATAGAATGATCTGATATCCTTCTAGTGTGGGGGTTTGCTGAAGCCAAGTTTCCTGTAGACAGATTATGTGAAATTCTCCAAGATTGGGGCCTCCTGGAGCAGTCAGATGTATATGACCTTGCGTATTCCATGAACATAACTTGATGTCATTGATGACTTCTATGGGTTCATTACATGTGACTGCTTCCGCCCGCTTGAGTGGCTATTGTTTGCGATGTAGGTTTAGTGCTTTTGGCAACCAAGCCCAGATTCCTGTTTTACTGCTTGAATTTGGGCTTTGCTTGAATTGAGCCATCGGTGTTGAGCCGACTCTTTGCGTGCAGGTTATTTTTGTGGTACCATCTATGATTGGTGTCCGTTGTGGCTTTACCATCTTTTCTTTCTCCGTTGTTTTGTTGTGTACTGAGTCATTCTTGGTTTTATAGTGCTCATTTTTGTTCTTATCGTAATGTGATCTCTGATATTTCTTTGATGTTTCAAGTCCCTTTGTTACTTTGTGGTCTTTCTGAGGATACTCTATCTTTTTTGGCATGCCTCTTGTACTTCGTGGTTAAGGGTTTGTTTTCCGTGGCGTTAGTCTCTCGTTTTAGCTGATTCGATGGGTTCTTCGTTACTGGGTACTGTGAGGTCTTCCACGTAGTAACCAGAATTGTAGATGTCTCTTCTATGTTTTAGATTTTTTTTTAATATGGTTGAGGACGTTAGATGCAGTATTGTGACTGCCCCATGTTGCGTATGCCATGGTTCAACGATTTTCAAGTCGTCTGTGTGAAGTCTCTGTAAATCTTTAATTTGACGCAGTATTTTCAAGACCGTTCTTCGATTTAAAATAGTCTCTTCTTTGATGCAACTTCGTTGGGTCATTCTAATTGAATATTTTGAAACCTTTTTTGTGGGGTATCTCCCGTCGTTTTCTTCAGTTTCTGTGTTTCTTGTGTTTGGAGCGTGAGATGCTAGTTTGTGTGGATCGTTCTGTTTATGTCCTGAGCTGGGATCATGTTTGGTATTGTTAGTTTTTCTTACTTCGTGTTCTCGTTTCTTGGGTGTATCTTTGTACACCTTTAGCGTTAGTTTTTTTTCTCCTTGAGGTTCTTGTGTTTTGTTTTGTGTTCGTAGAGTGGTTGTTGACTCTGTCCGTTGTTTTCTTTTTTGTAAGGCGTTCTTCTGATTTGTTTCTGATATATTTTGTTTTATTGATCTTACTTTGGATAGTCTCCGTACATCTATCTGCGATATGGATTTGCTTGTGCTCTTTTTTTGTTCTCACGGTATGCTGCACACTTTGTTAGAAGATTTCGTTTTTGTTCCAGGGTTTCTAAGTCGCGTTCTTGCAGCATTTCCGCATGTTTTTCTTCTGTAGTTGCTGCAGTCTTTTGTTTCGGTGATTGTGTTTGTTCCGCCTTTTGATTGACTGCAACTAATGCTGTCGGTGAATCAATGACTTCATCCGAATATGTGCTCAGGTTCGTTAGGGGATCCGTTAAATCGAGTTTATCCTTGGAGTTCCGTTCTTTGGTCAGTTTGTTTTTATAGTTTTTACGTTTTCTGAATTTTCGTTTTCCCTCATTGTGGTGGCCGTTGAGCTATTTGCATTCCATTTTGGTACTGCGACTGGTTCTCTTATTTCAAGACTTGAGTTCGATTCTTGTTTTGTTTACTGGAAGTATTTTTTGGGACATCCTTTTTAGTGCGGGTTGCAGCTGTTTCTAAATCGTTATTCGGTTTGTCTTTCCGGCCAGTTACCTCAAATGCCATATGAGGGGGTTGCAACTCTGATCTGACCTTTGTCTTTGGCGTTTGCTTGATTTCACACCAACATTACCGGTGGCGTTTGTTGTCCCGTGGTCACATTGTTTTTACTGTTTATCTCGTTATTGCTTATTGTGTTTTGCTTGGTTTTTTCTTTGTCAGTTGCTTTTATATCGACTGTTAAGTCAATGATGGTCTCTGTTTGTGTTCCTACTTGATTTGTATTGACTGACTTGCTCAGTCGATTGGACAGTGTTGTTTCATTTGTCATTTCTGTATTTTTTACCAATGGTTTTACACGCTTTCTGCATTGTCTAAGCAGTGTCTACAAATGAATAGCCACAATGAACCTGTTTATCCTGACCATACAAAGCTTTTTTTTTTTTTTGTGCATACAAATTTTTCTCTGCACATCAGTCATTTTGGTAAAGAGCTATGGCGTATCTTGACGTTTTGGACTGGTTGAGCACTCCTTATAACGACATAATGTATTTCTGATGTTTGTTAATCTGCTTAGAATCACATGCTGTGCATAGTCTGACATCCAGTGGTCACTGCAGAGTATTGCATTTTGTTTTTCGTAGTCGAAAAGGGGACGTCGACAAGGCGTGTCTAACACTATCCCTATAGTGACGTGGCGCGTCCCCACAATCCCTCACGCGTCGAGGTCCCTCAGATTGTTTTTTTCCGCCCAGATATTGGTCGCCTATACGCAGAGCTCCTCGAGAGACATTGCAAAAAACTTTATTCGACCTTTGGTCGCCCTTAACTTATATTATTACTTGCATCCCTCCTTCGGCGTCGTAGCTGCAAAGCTGTTCACCGCCGATCAAGATCTCCGACGGCGGTGCCTTTGACGGAGGAGGTTGTTCGGCGTTTGCCGAACACGTGGCCTGGCCTCGACGGCCAAATACAGTAGGGAGAGTGGGGTCTTGGGACATTTATTGTTTCTCTTTGAGAATGCCTTTCCCTTTCCCCTCCCTTTCCTTCGGGGGGGTTGTTGCATGCAATCTGTTCCTCAGCTAGGGAAAGGACACCCTTTAGGTTTTGCCCACGTTGCAACGGCAAATTTACCTGGAAAGACTAGCATAAACGGTGTAACCGTTGCTTGCCCCTCGACCACAAAGAAGACGGCTGTGTGCCCTGTCAGATCCTTAAGTCGACGACTTTGAAAGACCGTAGGGTCGAGAGGTGGGCAGCCTACGCCATGTCTAGGTCTGATTCATCACCAGCCGCTGCCGAAAGTGACGAGGAATGTGACAACCCGACGTCCGTTTCGGAAGTCGTAGACGTCTCTAAGGAGCGCTCACGCTCCTCGTCTGT
This sequence comes from Ambystoma mexicanum, assembly GCF_040938575.1. Lineage (NCBI taxonomy): Eukaryota > Metazoa > Chordata > Amphibia > Caudata > Ambystomatidae > Ambystoma > Ambystoma mexicanum. The sequence continues at coordinate 765,681,904 of NC_090925.1, read as the reverse complement.
CGACAAGATGAACACCCCGGCGACAAGGACGCACACAGAAAACACTCCCATAAACACACAACCCACGGCTCTTCCTCGTCGAAGAGAGCATTAGCGCCAACGGAGACGCAGGTCCTACCAGCGGCCTCCTCAGACCGTAAGAGTCTGAAGCCTCCCTCGCAAACGCGACTAGCGACTGGGCTACCCACAGATAAGGGCGCTATCACCAAACCGCCAGACGCGCACCGGCAGAGAGCGCCCGTCGGCGTAGAGCAAGCGACGCCTGTAACGTCGACACCGGAGATACCCTCGACAGACAGTTTAGTTGTCGAGAGCCTGGCGTGGATTATTTCCACCGATAGCCAGAGACGGATGGCAAAAGAGACGTCGGTTACCGCTCATAAGGCTCGGGAGACGCCGAAAAGGTCAGAAGGAAGGCAGGAACCGCCCGCTCCGTCGAGAGGGACTCCTAGCCTACCAGAAGGCTTTTCAGAAGGCGAGGGGAACCTCTCTTCGACGTTATGGGATAGGTCGAATCGTTTTCTAATGGAAGGCCCTCCCTTTTCTCCCCCTGACCTCTCCGGGGTACCTCAAGAAACCCTAGAGAGACTCCAGTTCTGTATGGACAGAATGAGAGGTTTATGGAGACCAAGAGATCAAGAGAGGGACCTCAGGAGGATCCCAGGGCCAAGTACCCCAGGCTGTTTGATTTCCCCCCCCCCCTCTCCAAGAGGATGTAGATTTATATGACCTCACTGGAGAGGACCCCCACTTTCAGGAGGATGATGAATTCTTAGGCAATGAAGGGGAACAAAACCTAGAGGAGGAAGGTTTTAAGACAACCCGGATATGGGTGATGGGGGGCTTCGGAGGAGACCCAGAAGAAGGCGCTTCACAGCCCTGGCAGTCCCCATCAGCGTTTTCAGACCCTGAAGCCATAAATCTGTCCCCACCCAAAGACTCACCTATTAGGAATACATCTCCTATAAACTATTAACCTACCTTTTAATGCGCTCCTACGCAAGGCAGCAGCGTATTTCAAGATCGAGACCGGGGAAACTTCTTCTGACATCAACTTTGTAGAAAAGATCATTAAGGTGAAACCCCCTGTCAGCCAAACCATTTCCCTCCTCGCCTCAGTAAAGAGACAAATTATTCCCTCACTATCCACTCCCGCGTTGATCAGAAGGGTCAACCCGAGGATAGAAAAATGTAGTCCTTCTCCATCTGACCCGTTATACATCAGGGGCCACTCTGTACCAGACTCCTTAGTGGTGACAAATACTAGGAAAAGAGCTGGGGTCCCGCTGTCAACTAGCGAGGCACCACCAGATAGAGGGTAAAAAAATTGTATGCCCTAGGAAAGAGGATTACAGCCTCAGCTGCCTTTTCCGCAAGAATTGCCAACAACAACAACTCTTTGCTGGCAAGTAACACAGATGCACAATGGAGCAAACTACGTAAGGACATTGCGGAGCTACCGGAACCCCTACATACTCGCCTTCTAGCCACGGTGACTGAAGGGAACTTAGTCAACTAAAGCATCATTAAAAATACTCTGGATGCTGCAGAGACGGCTGGGTGTTCCCTAGTCCAAGGAATCCTACTCAAACGCCATGTATGGCTACGTAATTCAGGCTTTAAACCTGAAACACAAGCATCTCTTATTAACAAACCTATAGAAGATGTAAACCTCTTTGGTAAGGCGGTGGATGAGGCACTAGAGACCGCAAAGAAGGAATTTGACACAATCAAGACACTAGACCAAATTGCAAGGACTCCCAACAAACGTGGTTATGGCAACAAACGTTTTTGTCGAGGCCAACGCCAGCAGCAACAGCAGCAGCAATACTCTGCAGGTAACTGGTCCTCTAACCAAGGCACCAGTGGACAATATAAACAAAGAGGACAACGTCGTGGCAAGGGAAGAGGTCTGGGTCCCACCCCTAGAAGTTCCCAGGCCACCAACACCAAATGACTCAAAGATTCAGGTCCCCTCCCATGCTTCGCCGGTCGGGGGCCGGTTAACATCCTTTCTTCCAGCATAGGAGGGTATAACATCAGACCGCTGGGTACTATCAACCATAGCCTGTGGCTACTCTATAGAATTCAACAGTTCCCCTACGTACAGACCCCCAAGGGATGACGCATGTCGCCAGAACACCTCGCCATCCTTCTTCAAGAAGTGGACCAACTACTAGAAAAAGGAGCTATAGAGGTCGTGCCTCTATCCCAGGTAACGGAAGGTGTTTATTCAGTGTACTTCCTTGTACCCAAAAAGGACTTAACCATGCGCCCTGTACTAGATTTGCACCCAGCGAACAAATTTGTCAAACCTCCCTGCTTTCACAGGGAGATTACATGACAACACTGGACATGAAAGATGCATACTTTCATATTTTAATATTGCTAGCGCACAGGAAATACCTCGGGTTCATGATAGAGGTCAAACACTACCAGTTCAGAGTGCTACCCTTCGGCATTGCATCAGCGCCGAGAGTATTCACGAAGGTACTGGCAGTGGCCGACCTGCGCAGGTTGTCCATCCCAGTATACCCTTACATCGACGATTGGCTCATAACAAGGGATTCTTACGAAACATGCTTCCCAAATACCCTAGAGACTGTAGACCTTTTGTTTCAACTGGGCTTCTCCATCAACGAGAAGAAGTCCAGCTTAGACCCCAGCCAGATCAAATAATTCCTAGGGGCTCTAATTTGAACAAAGGACGGCCTCGTCTTCCCCTCCAACTAGAGGGTCCAAAACATGCTGTTTCAAATCCCTCAATATGTGGCCAGTCGAGAGGTCTTGGTACGCAAAGCAATGCGCTTACTAGGAATGGTGGCGTCATGTATTTATTTGGTACCTCACGCGTGCCTGCGCATGCGCCCAATGCAAGAGTGGCTCAACAGCCAGTGGTGTCAGGCCTTGGTTCTCTCGCTACGGTGGTGGTCGAAGGAAAACCTGGTAATAGGGAAACCATTCGCCACCCCCGCAGTGGATGCCACTCTAAGCACAGACGCATCCCTCACAGGATTGGGGGCTCACCTATCCCATCAGACTGCTCACGGAGTCTGGACTCCGAGCGTAGCATCCAAGCACATAAACTTACTGGAGCTACTAGCTGTGTTCAAGACACTGAAAGCCTTCCAGGCACACCTGCAAGGGAAGACTGTGATGGTCCTCACGGACAGCACCACAGCCATGTACTACCTCAACAAGCAGGGGGGCACTCATTCTCCAGGACTGTCCAAGCTGTCCCAGAACATCTGGAAGTGGGCTCTCAAACACAAGTTCCTACTGTCACAAAATGTACCAGGGGAACTCAATCTGCTAGCAGACGAACTCAGCAGAGACTGCCCTCTGCACTTAGAGTACGAATGGCGGTTACACAAAGACATTGTCTTCGACATCTTCACACAATGGGGATTCCCAGAAATAGATCTGTTCGCAACTCTGGAGAACTCAAAATGTCAAGATTACGCCTCCAGGTAAACCCAGAACCAATCCAAGGGGAACGGTCTATCGATACCATGGTCAGGGAAATTTGCTTACGCTTTTCCCCCGGCTCCCGTTATCAACAAGATAGTGCACAAGATGCACCAGGAACAAGTTGCCATGATACTGGTGGCCCCTATGCGGGCCAGACAGCCTTGGTTTGCTCACTTGATGTAGATGTCCCTATCTCCTCCAGTGAAACTTCCCTGCCCGTACAACATGCTGTCACAGGACAAGGGTAGGACACTACATCCATGCCCTCAGACCATGAACTTAGCAGCCTGGCTCCTGAGATCATAGAATTTGGACATTTACAACTCCCACAGAGATACATGGACATTCTCAGGGAGGCTAGAAAGCCTAACACTTGTCACTGTTATTCTAGCAAATGGAAAAGATCTGTCATCTGGTGTAGGGGAAGGAGCATCAACCCAGTTGACTGCTCTCCCACACGAATTGTTCTGTACCCGACTCACCTACTAGACTCAGGCTTGGTGTTTAACTCTATTAAAGTCCATTTAGCTGCACTTTCCACATACACAACTTCCCAACTTAAAGTGTCATGGTGGAAAGTCCCAGTTATTAAAGCCTTCATGGAAGGAGTGAAGAGGATCCACCCTCCCATAGCTAACCCTGCTCCCTGATGGGACCTAAATGTGGTATAAACCAGGCTCATGGGGTCACCCTTTGAACCCATGCACAAAGCAACACTTAAAGACCTCACTCTTAAAACTGCTTTTCTAATAGGCATCACCTCCATTAGGGGAGTAAGTGAACTACAAGCGCTCTCTGTACTAGACCCCTTTGTAACAGTTCACAAGGATAAGGTGGTTCTACGCACACATCCTAGGTTTGCACCAAAATTTATCTCTAAATTCCATGTCAACCAGTCAATATAACTACCAACATTCTATCAAAATCCTTACAACTTAGGTGAGAAGAGCTTGCATACACTGGATGTTCGCAGAGCAGTGATGTTTTATATGGAAAGAACTAGACCATTGAGAGAGACTAATCAGTTCTTTGTCTCGGTGGTAGCTGGAAGAGAAGGAGATGCAGTTTCGAAATCCACTATTTCTAGATGGATTGTACAATGCATCACTCTCTGTTACACTCTTGCTAAGAGAGAACTACCCTTCAAGCCAAGAGCACACTCCACTCGAGGCACCGGGGCTTCCGTAGCTTTCATTGCAAATGTCCCTCTTGAGTCCATTTGCAAAGCGGCAACCTGGAGTTCTGTTCACACCTTTACAAAACACTACTGTTTAGATGCCCACTCTAGATCTGATTCCCAGGTGGGACAAGCAGTATTAAGACATCTTTTCTCTAGTGTTCCTTCTCACAACCCACCTCCAACTCCGGGTACTCCTCGCTAGTCTATGCACAGCATGTGATTCTAAGCAGATTAACAAACATCAGAAGACCATGCATTACTTACCGTAAAAGCATTTCGAGAGGATTGGGGTCCTCCGACGGATTCCATATCTATGACGGGTAATCGCCACAGCTGTGCTGCTTCGGAAACTTTTTTTCGGCGTCTGCATCCTGCGTCGATGCGCCGTCGTCGAGGACCTCCTCCGACCTCATCCGATGTAGTAAGTAGTGCTTCGTGAATCTCGGTTACGCTTCGACTCTTTGGAGTTCTGTTCTTCTTGGTTCTTCAAACCTGTTCGTTTTTGTGAGAAAATCCTTTGTAAGAAGATGTCTTCTACTTCGTCTTCGACCCCGCGTCCGGTCTTCAAGAAGTGCGGGGAGTGTGGGTCCAAGATGTCGGTGACTCGCACGACACCTGCCTCTGGTGCCTCGGGGAGGCCCACGACACGGATGACTGTATCGACTGCCAGTCGCTCACGTCCAAAGCCTTACGGGAACGTAAGAAGTTGTCGGTAGGTTGGGTGTCCAAGCCCCGGAAGTCGAAGTCTGTGGGGCTTTCGACGGATGATTCGAGAGGTGACTCTCCGCGTCGTCGGAAGTCTTGTGGGTCTCCTTCTAGGAGTTGGTCTCGCCACTCCTCGGCCTCTTCGAGGCATTCTCGGAAGCGCCGACAGCGGTAGTCTTCCACGTCCTCTTCTGAGGTCTCTGCCCGGCACGTCGCTTACCCCACCAGCCGTGCGACGCCGGAGGAATGGGCTTCCTTCAGGAAGAAAATGCTGGCAATTCTCGAGTCGCAGGGTACTAAGCCGTCCGCGCCCCCGAGTGGGGTCGGCCGTGAGAGGTCGAGAGACACCGCTCGCAAGAGTGGTCGGCACGAGTCACGGGAGAGGTCCCGTTCGGACAAGGGGACTCATTCTCGACGTACCTGTCATGATGCCTACCCCCGGAGCAGCAGGGCAGGCCCTGCACCCCCGGGAGCAGGCATCATGCCCCTGGGTAAAAGTCCAGCGGCCCCTTATAGGGGCTCTTTGGACTCTGTCCTGGTGCCAGGCTCATGTTGGACATCAGTCCTGGCGCCATAGGCGCCAGGCTCATAAAGGAAAGTGTTTGGTGCACTTACCTGATGCAGACCATGCTGCATACTCACCTGATGCAGACCATGCTGCATGAAGACCCAAGCCAAATGAGGCTTAGGAGGGACTATTTTACTGAAGGGACTATTTTGTTACTTGGGTGGGGCTGTGGAAGAATACTTACCTGGGACGACTTCCAAGGCTATTTAAGCCACGCCCGGACAGCCACGCGTGCTTCGCGTTGTTCGTCATCCCAGCAGCTGAACGCTCAACGTGTCTGCTCCTGCACCTGGACTCCAGCCACGCCCGCCTCGAACCTGGAACACCTGTAAGGAAAGAAGAGAAGAGAAAGGTGAAAACCAAGAACTTATTCAAACTTCTTACCTGCATCCGGAATCTTCGCGCCAGCATTCGTGAAGAAAGACTTACATTTAAAAGGATTGCGTTGCTCGCTCGCAGCGCCGCGCTTCACTCACCTGTCCTCGAGACATCTCCCGGCTTCGTCGCGGCTGTCGGCACCGGTCGCCACATCTCTGCACCTAGGGGAGAGAAGAAGAGACAAAAGGTGAGCAGAGGGAACACAGGAGGAAAGCCGAATTTTCAGCCATAATACTTACCGGCTTTTCTTGGTGAACCATTCCACATTTCGGGTCGGCGCCGCTTCTTTGGCAGGTACCGCACCCCGGCCCCTATGGGGAAAGGACAAAAGACAGTACTGGGGAATTATAAAGACATTTAGAGGGGTCGCCCTCATCACTAACTCACCTGATTTTACCATCGGCAATTTAACCCCTCAACGCATCGCCTTCGTTCTGCACCTGAAATAAAGGACAGATCACAGGTTAGGAAGACAACATAAAAAGAGGCTCACACTTGAACTTTTGAAACTTCATACTTGCGGCATATCGCTCCGAAAAGTCAAGTGGATTTTGCCAGCGCCATTCTGAAAACCAGTGAAGTAACTGGACGAACGCGCGCCCCTGCACCTGAAGCAGGATGGAGAGTTCATCCTTCCAAACCATAAGGTGAGCTTAAACTGGGGGTTTTGGAGGAAGTCCTAGAAGAACGAAGGGGGAAAGGGGGGAGCAAGCACACTATTATGCAGACAGTTAATCCCACTTTCTCATCTGCAGAAGGATATTCCTACGGGCCAGACAAGCAAGATTTGGGGGTCCTGTTCAATCGGTGGTCCGAGTTCTGCGCATCACGCTTGAAGAGGCCACAGCAACCCAGACTAGGCCAGCGCCTACGTGGGAGCCAGGTGAGCGTTACAGTACCCGTTCCAGGTCCCGGTCCTCGACGCGTTCGAGACAGTGTGCACATGTGATGTCTTCGAGGAAGACATCGACGCCTCAGGCGTCGACAGGCTTTCTCGAGGCTCCGAGGAAGTCGAAGCCGTCGACGCTCAGGTCGTCGAAGGACACGCTCGGAGCTCCGACTTCGAGGACTGTGTCGACGCCGTCGATGCTGGCGGCGCTGCATCTGACGTCAATGCAGATCCTCTTGGCGGCGATGCCTGTTCTCTCGACGCCGGCACCGATTCACTCGATGCCTTTCGAGGTGGGGGTGTCGAAGGTACCCTGTGGCACGGGGGAACCCCCTAGAAAGGCTCTGGTTAAGAGCAAGCACTCTCGGGTGCCTTCTTTTCACCACCTGGAATATATTTCAGAGGTGGATGAGGATTCTGATGGCTTGGTTCCTAGTCAGGTTCCAGAGGAGATGGTCTCGGGCCATAGCCAATTCAACGATTTGAGGCAGTCACTGCATGATGCCAGTGGACTGGACACCTCTCCGGAGGTGGAGTTTTGTAGGCCTGAGCCTGGTTCTCATGCCGATTCCTCGTACCGGCGCCTTATGGCTAGGGTCTCCGAGTACTTGGGATGGTCTGCTCCCCCAGGGGAGTTTGTGCAGGATGATCTCACGGACATCCTTGATGTTGGTCCCCCAACTGACCCGGTACTGCCGTTTCATATGGCTCTACAGAGAAGGGTGGCGGCGGCTTGGACTGCTCCGGAGAGTCTCCCGGCGGTGGGCAGGTCCTTGTCGCGAAAATACCGTCCAGCCAGTAGCGACCCCTGCTACTTGACCAGGCACCCCACTCCGGAGAGTTTGGTGGTGCAGGCGGCCACGGCCCCGGCAAAGCAGGCGTCGTACCCTGCCATCCCTCCTGATAGGGACAAACGTGTTGATGGCTGGGCGAAGAAAGTGTTTGTTTTCTTCGGGTGGTATGGCGCTTCAGGCGGCCAACTCCATATGTGCCTTGTCTCGTTTCACACACACTCTGTGGAACTGTGTTGCGTTAGCGGCTGACCATATTCCCGAAGGGGACAAACGGGATGGTTTCCTTGCTATGGTCCAGGATGGTAAGGATGCCATGTGCGAGTCCGTTCAGTCGGGTTTGGACATGGCTGAATGTGTCAGCAGGTCCATGGCGGCGAGCACCGTGATATGCAGGTTTGCGTGGTTTGCAGAAGTCGGGGTTTGCGCCTGATGTGCAGTCCCGGCTCCTCAACATGCCCTTTGACGGTGAACACCTTTTTGGCAGCAAGGCTGACGAGAGCCTTGAGAGGTTGCAGATCTCCAAAGCTGCAGCGAAGTCGTTGGGCGCTGCAGTTCGCCAACCTCCGCCTCTTCGTCCTAGGGGACAGCAATGGAGGGGTGGTTCCTTTCGCTATTACTTCAGTAAAACGTGAAGAGCTGGCAGTCAAAGAGGCCAACGCAGGGGTACCAGAGGTGGACAACAGGGTACCCGTGGTGCCAAGGCCGCTCAGGCAGTTGCCTCTTTGCCCTCAGGTAACGCCGCAGCCGCTACCACTCAGTCATGAGGCCATGTCCCATGGTTCGCCGGTTGGGGGAAGGCTGGCGCTGCATCTTGTAGAGTGGCGTGCCATTATTTCAGATGTGTGGGTTCTGGAGATCATAACCCACGGCTACTGTCTTCCCTTTCGGCAGAGGCCTCACGACAATCCACCAGGGAACCTCTCTTTGAAGAGTCCGGATCCGCTCCTTGCGCAGGAAATTCAAGCCCTGCTGGAGAAAGGCGCCATAGAACTGGTGCCTGTAGCGGAGAGGAACAAAGGATGGTATTCCCCTTATTTTTTGATTTCGAAGAAAGACGGGGGATTGAGACCCATCATGGACTTGCGCGGTTTGAACAAACTCCTCAGGAAGGACAAGTTCAAGATGGTTACTCTCTCAAGTCCTCCAGGCCCTTCGCTTCAGGACTGGTTGGTGTCTCTCGACCTCAAGGATGCTTACTTCCATGTGCCGATCCATCCCAAGCACATGAAGTACCCGAGGTTCGCGGTTGGCGACTCACACTTTCAGTTTCGGGTCCTGCCGTTCGGATTGACCTCCGCCCCGAGGGTTTTCACCAAGCTCATGGTGGTGGTGGCAGCGCATCTCAGGCAAGGGGGGGGGATTCACGTCTTGCCCTACCTGGACGATTGGTTCATCAGGGCACGCTCTCCCGAGCAGGTCCTGGATCATCTGTCCGTCACCTGCCACTCCCTTCACAGGCTGGGCTTCTCCCTCAATTTAAAGATGTCCCATTTGACGCCAACACAGCCGCTCCAGTACATCGGAGCAGTGCTCGACACTTCCCTGGGGCAGTGTTTTCCTCCCCAGGTGAGGGCTCTTCACATTCAGCAGATGGTGCACAAGTTTCAGCATGCCCAGGCGCTCCCAGCGTTCGAGTTCTTGAGGTTGCTCGGCCTCATGGCATCCTGCATTCTTCTGGTGCCAGAGGCTCGCCTGCGGATGAGATCTTTGCAGTGGGCACTCCAGATGCAATGGTCGCAGTCCTTCGGCAGGATGTCAGACCCGGTTCAGGTGCCGCCCTCGGTCGCCCAGGACCTTCTGTGGTGGGCCGTCAAAGGCAACTTGATGAAGGGGGCTCCGTTTTGGCTTCCCTGGCCGGAGGTGACTATCGTGACGGATGCATCCCTCACGGGATGGGGAGCTCATGCCAACGAGCTGACAGTCAGCGGTCGTTGGTCTCCGTCGGAGTCCAGACTCCATATCAATCTGTTGGAGCTGAGGGCCGTCAGGCTAGCCCTGAAGGCTTTTCTTCCGACTGTGCGAGGAAAGAATGTCCTGATCCTGACGGACAACACAATGGCCATGCATTACCTCAACAAAAAGGGGGGGAGGGGGGGCAGGGTCACTTCCTCTGTGCAGGGAGGCGATGCAGCTCGAGTTCTGGGCCATCCAGCAGGAAGTTTTGATCTCGGCAGTTCATCTGGCCGGAGACGAAAACGTGACGGCAGACGCTCTGAGCAGGCAGAGCACGATCTCTCACGAGTGGGAATTGGCTCAGGAGATTCTCCTGGAGATCTTTGCCCTTTGGGGGACCTCTCAAATGGATCTCTTCGCCCCCAGTGTCAACCGGAAGTGCGAGAGGTTCTGCTCGCTGGAATTTCCTCCAAAAGGAGCCTTAGGAGACGCATTCGTGGTGGAGTGGTCATTCCCGCTGCTGTACGTGTTTCCTCCAGTCCCCGTCATCCCGCAAGTGCTGTGGAGGTTACGGAAGTTCGGTTCCTGGATGACCCTCATTGCTCCGGCGTGGGCTCGGAGGACGTGGTACCCGGACCTTCTCGACTTGTCCATCTGCCCTCCACGTCTACCGAGACGATCTGCTCTCACGGGAGGGGGGGAGTCAGGTTCTCCATCCAGAGGTCCGATCCCTCAACCTTCACGCTTGGCTTCTGAAAGGTTGAGGTATAAGGAGTGGGACCTCCCTGAAGACGTGATGGAGGTGTTGCTCTCGGCCCGACGGCCAGCAACAAAGTCTCTGTACCGTTCGCGTAAGTTCTGCGACTGGTGCAGAGTTCAGAATGTGGATCCTTTTGCATGTGACATCCCCATGGTTCTGTCCTTTTTACTTTATTTTGCCCACAGGGGCTTGCAAGTGGGTACCATTAAAGGTTACCTGGCGGCGCTGTCCATCTTTAAGCGCTCCTCTGAAGAGTGTTCCTACTTTAAAATCCCTTTAATTTCACAGTTTCTGAAATGGCTCACTAATGTGTTCCCTCCGTCACCTTTCCTGGTGCCCGGTTGGGATTTGAACCTTGTTCTCAGGTTTCTAACGGGTGCTCCCTTTGAGCCTTTGCACTCTTGTCCTTTGAGATTGTTAACTCTTAAAACTGTATTTTTAGTTGCGGTCACTTCCGCTCGCAGAGTGAGTGAGTTACAGGCACTTTCAGTTAAGCCTCCCTTCACTGTTTTCCATAAGGACAGGGTTGTCCTTAGGGTCCGTCCTTCTTTTCTTTCGAAGGTAGTGACGGACTTTCATTTGGCCCAGAAAGTTGTTCTTCCGGCATTCTATCCTCCTCTGCATCCTGGTAAGGAAGAGGAGCAGCTCCATAGGCTTGATCCTAGGAGAGCTTTAAGCTTTTATGTTTCACGCATGTCCCGGGTCAGAGTGAACGATCAACTCTTTATTGGTTACGCTGGAAAGCGTTTGGGACAAGCTGTGACGAAACAGACTTTGTCTCGCTGGATTATTTTGGCCATCTCAGAGTGTTAACGCTTGGTGGGTAAGGACCCACCGGCTGGCTTGCGGGCCCATTCTACCAGGGGTATGGCTGCATCTACTGCCCTGCAGAGGGGTGTTCCTATTCGCAACATCTGTGATGCAGCCACCTGGGCTCCAGTACATACATTTGTATGTCACTATTCCCTCGATTCCATCCGAGGACAGGATCTGGCCTTTGGCAGGGCGGTCCTTTGCTCTGCCGTTTGATTGGCAATTCTACATTTTAATTCTAAATTCTTTCCCTCCTCCTTGCTCTGGTGCTGCTTTGGGAGTCTGTCATAGATATGGAATACGTCGGAGGACCCAATCCCCTCGAAGAACAAGTTACTTTCTTACCTGGTAACGTTCTTTCGATGGGATGGTCCGACGACGTATTCCATATCGCTCCCTCCCTACCTTCCCCGCTGCAGAATTTCTTATGCAATTGCAGCTTACGTTCCGCAAGGCTTTGTGTCTGACTGGCAGTAGACTAATGTCACACGTTCTGGGGGAAAAAACTACAACTGAGGCTACGGGCGTCGTGCGTCCTTATCACATCGGATGACGGAGGAGGTCCTCGACGACGGCGCATCGACGCAGACGCCGAAAAAAGATTCCGAAGCAGCACAGCTGTGGTGATTACCTGTCATAGATATGGAATATGTTGTCGGACCATCCCATCGAAAGAACGTTACCAGGTAAGAAAGTAACTTGTTCTTCTGATGGTTGTATCTGCTTAGATTCACATGCGCCCACCCTTCTTCCCCGCTCGGATGGAAGGAACATAGACTTTCTTCTATATCTCTTTTCTGTACTCGCTCACGTCTAATAGGCTCCCTCAGGGCAGAAAAAATACAGAGGGACCTCGACGCGTGAGGGATTGTGGGTACACTGCACGTCACTATAGGGATAGTGTTAGACACGCCTTGTCGACGTCCCCTTTTCGACTACAAAAAACAAAATGCAATACTCTGCAGTGACCACTGGATGTCGGACTATGCACAGCATGTGAATCTAAGCAGATACAACCATCAGAAATGGTTTTACGGTAAGTAATGCATTGTCATATTCTTTTTAAGCCTAGAAGTTGGGGGGGGAGGGGGGGAGTGTTTGCAAGATGCACCTTTTACATTGACTCGTAAAGAATTGCAGTGGTTGGGAAGGAGAAATTCCGTTCAAACCTCTTTGGAGATGGTAGCTCACCAACTACACATGCTCACAAAGTAGCTTACCTTGTAATTTAGTTGCGCAAATGGAAAATAAGTTGCGCACGAAAGCTAACCATTTCTGCACTAAGGGAAAACAAATTTGAGGGAACATTTTTCCGCAGTGCTCCTGAGTGAGGCCTCGAGCCTTGTAAATCCACGCGCACTTCCCCAGGATATTTTTTCCCATAGTCAATTCTTCAGAGTTTAAAGCGCTCTGTACTCTGGTGCCACACTCCTCCCCAGCTGCGAAATTCAGCAGATCCACGCGCTCTGTGCCTCAGGTGCCTTGGCCCAGACAACGGCTGCTCGACGTGCAACATGCTCACCACACGTTCGTTGAAGAAACGCTTGGCCAGGTGGAGGGAGATGTTCGCAAGATCACCATCAGAGAACCTCAAGGAGTACGTCGGGAGGAAAACCAGGCCAAAGGTAAGTGCCCTGTTCTTCTCTGCACCCCACAAGTGGGACTCCTTCCCTGCGAAGCGTACAAGCGGGAGAGGGGTCTTCCAGGTCCTAAGGTTAGCAAGGGGACCGAGGCTCCAGGAGCTACCGACCAACCGGCTCAGGGAACAAGGGACCCTCGCGATCCGACCTCTGAGGGGCCATAATGCTCTAGTACGGAGGATCTCCCGAGGTGCCCTGCTTGGATACTGGGCTCGATCCAGAGGGGACGCTTAAATGCAGTACCAGCACTACCAGCGTCTTGGCCTTTGCAATCAAGCCCGCAGGTACCGACTGGTCCCAGTACAACAGTCGTCACGCAGCAGGCACGTGGCGCAGTACAGGATAAAATGGCCAGCCGGCCAGACAAAGTGGCAGCGCTTCCAGTGCCTTAAAATTCCAATGTGCAGGCGTCGAATGCAGATCAAGATGGGATTTGTCAATGCCAGTTACCTGGTCCACTTCCTACCCTACAGAATCTGCGCAGAGGCGATACAGACCCTAACTGCATGAGGCAATGGGCAGCAAGAGCACAGCAACAGGTCCAAAAACCTGCTTCCATGTGTTAGGCAAAGTTTGTATGCAGTACCTTCTGGGAACACTACAAACAACTATGACTACAGGTATAGGCAACCCAACCTTTGTTATAAGCTTGTACTACACAGTTTTGGTAGCGTGTTGGGCAGCCAGGCTTATCTCAAGAGGGGAAATATGAGCTGTAGTGGAGTTACACAAAGATTCACAGTTACAGGTATTCAAATAAACTCTTACACTCAAGGTTTCTTGCATAAACAATTAATAATTTATCAGTTAGTTAAAAAGCCTTCAGAAGGGGGCAATAGAATAGTAACACACACATATACTTCCAGAAAAACTGTACAGTATTGATCAGCCAAGGCCTTTTTGAGATGGCCCACAGACACAAACTTCACCCACAGGTGACTTCGGTAACAAGGAGGCTGGGGACATTAATACCTTATTGTTGGCATTCAGAATACTCTTTTAAAAAGTAAAAGGCAAAGGTTTTTTGGACCACAACAATTTATAAATATTCATAAGCAGGTCAAATACTTTCAGATAGCACTTAGAAGAGTCATTCAATTCAATAGGCTAAGCCAAAGTCAATAGGCAAACGTCTTTCTATAGGATGCAGCACTTCAGGTAAGTAAATGGAAAAGTCTTTGCACAAGTAGTTCTTAGGAGTCTTTGATAGAAAAAGAATCAAATGAAGGGCCGCAAGCTGATTAGACTTGTTAGTTTCAGAAATTCAAGCACTTCCACAGTAAGAGGTAAATTCTCTTAGGCTAGTTTTACAGTACCTTAGTAAAGAAGAAAAAGATGCAACTGAAGACTCCTGTTCCTGTACAGCACTGCAGATCTCGCTGTTCCTGGGCCTCAGTCATGGGGACAAGAGGGAGGACGTCTGGGGACTCTTGCACTGTATTGGCACCATCAAACTTGGCAACTAGCACATTTTTTCTTTCAGTGTCTGTTTCACGTTTCAGCTCGTTGCAATACAGCAAATACCAATAAGCACGGTTCCTGGCTGTCAAGGTGGACTTCACTCACATCCAAGGTCCCGCACTTAGCTGAGGGGGGGTCAGGCTTGGTCAGTCCTGCTTCATGGGAGTCCGGAGGATCTTCCAAAAGCTTTAGGCCAGCTTACAAGCAACGCACACAATCTGGTGTTCCTCTCCCTGGCTTTACAGTTTCCTGCAGCAACTGAAGAAATATAACCAGCTCTGAGATAGGTGTCCAGGTGGCTTACTTGGGAGTTGATTGGTCCCACCAACTCAAAGGGAGAAGTCGTCTTTGCAGTGCTTTTGTCGATGCAATCTTGGCGATTCGGACCTGCAGCAGGACTTCACCGGGCAAACCAACAGTCCAGGAGTCGCAGTAGCTGTCCTCCTTCAAGCTCTTCTTAGTTTCCTTCTTCCAGTGGTCGACTCTGCCTTCCAAGCCAAGAGACTCGCCTTTTATTCAGTTCTCTCCCATTCATTCCAGCCTAGCTGCCACTCACCCAGCAAGGTGGCTGTCCTTGCCAGTCAGTCAGCCAATCCTCAGAGTGCATTTGGGTCTCCTAGGAGACTAAGCACAGGGAGTTTCAGGTTCCTCTTACTTCCTGCCTACCCCAGACACACTGGTGCCAGAGGCGGGTTTCACTCCTGAAGCCCGCCAAAGGCGAATGAACAAAGAGACCAAACCTGGTTTGGAGCACAGAGAAAAACTCTAGCTGTACCACAAAGAACTGGCGAAAAGACAGGGCACCATTTTAACAAAAATGGCTAGACACCATTTTGAAAAAGATGGCTCCGGCGGTTAACATAACCGGGTCCGCGAACGATCGCAGTAAATGCAAACCTTGGTATTTCAAAACAAAACCACTGCCACCAGCCAGTCAATTGAGGAAAGGGTAACATAAAAGATGTTACATGAGCATTTAGGCAGAGGGCATACTATGTAACCCCTCCAGCACTCTATTGTTAGATGGTGCGTGCTGGGTCTACTAAAAGTTCCTCACCCTCATGAGGGTACCTCAAATGAGCACCATACTCGGGTGTCATCCAAGACATGCTTCCCACTGTAACCCCCCTCAATCTCCTGTCTTGGTCCAGACCAATGTTCCCTCTAAGCTGTGCCCATGTGCGCTTGCCCACCTTCTGGGTGCCGCTCGGAAGAATTTTAGCAGCGCACACAGACAATTCCCACCGTCTCAATAATGTATATGGTACAAGCCACAGCAGTTACCTGAATTTAGCTTTCTCTCAAAATAAAGCTAAATTGTACTAACTAGTCCTGACATTCTGGTCCAGCCTATTTACATTACCGTACTACGCAAGCGTGGCCTTAAAAACCTAAAACGGAGAATACACCATCAAACAAGCTTGAAAAAGTAGCTCTTTCAACATTATTAAGATCTTACTAAGATATGCCTGCACACATTAATAAAAGAACCTTCCCTCCCCACCCATGACTCCTAATTGGCTACCAAACTTGTAGCTTATGACTCCAACTTCTGCCAATGTCCACATTTAGATATTAGCGGACAACCTTGAATCTGCCTACTGTGGCTCTGTGAAAGGTTACCAGATTTGTACCTACATCCACTTGTCTTATGTTTGTTGTAATATGAATAAAAATCACGCACCAGAATTTGTTACTCATGATCCTTAGCACATTTTCCTGTTTTTATGGAGCAAAAATTGATGGTGTATATATGCCTCTTAGCTGAAAGAATGATTTTGAGTAAGTGTCACAGCTCTGTTCACAGAACAATATAATGATGGTTAGCAGAGGAACAAGGATTTCTGATACTAATATTCTGTGGAGCAGTTATTCTGATTTAGTTATCCTTACACTAATTGAGAGGCACATTCTCGTGGCTCTTGAATTACTTCATCAAAGTGGCACATGAACTCATATTGACATGTTTTCTAAAACATTCCTTTTAGTTGTTCCTTTTGCAAACATTGTATCCTGTATGAATTTTTTGACAGCCACCTCAGTTATGACAAGTGATATTTATTTTCTGTATTACATATGAGGGTTTACCAAATGACAAACACAATTCAGCTTGGTCTCGGAGCAGTATCGACAAATGAATAGCCACAAATCAACCAATTGTTTATACTGAGCATACAATGCTTTTTTGTACACTTATTTTTCTCTGCACAGGAGTACTGTTGCTAGATTCTCTGGCAGACATTATGAATTCTGACATTTGTTTTTTGTAGCCTACATGTTTGGGGAAAGGTGTTTAGGAGGCCCGTTTACACTTTATAAGAATTACAGTGGTTGGGTGTGGAAATTACCTTCCAAACTTAGTTCGGGGATGATCGCTCACTAACTGTGCATGCTCTCAAAGTTACCTCATTAGTGAGTTGCGCACATGAACAATTATGTGTGCACGAAAGCCAACCATTTCTGCACTTACAGAAAAATAATTAGAGGGAACATTGGTCCAGACCCGTGCAGGCCCATGTTCCCGTACCCCAGGTCCATATAGTCACGGTAGCTCTGCCCTCAGCGCAGCCCTGAAACCAACAGCACTGCCAGTCGGTGCGCCATAGCTGCCCACAACACCCGCCAGCACTTCTCCAGCAGCACCTGACCTGCAGGACACAGCGGTGGACATGGATGACGATGAGGACCAGGACACTTCTTCCTCATCTAGATCCTTCCATGAGAGGCTGGCTGGCATTGCTGAGTATCTGGGGATCCTGCAGCCGCAGGTTGAACAACCGGAGGCATGGGAATTGGCAGAGGTGCTGACCATCTGCTCATCCACAAAATCTGGCATCCCTTTGCAGAAGGATGTTGAAGCCTTGGCCAAGAAAGGCTGGCTAAAGACACATTCTACGTGGTCTACGAATAAGCACCTAGATGCCAAATATAGGCACGTGGAGGGGGGGGGGGGTGCCCTTGTGCCATTGGTGCACCAGCAGCCCATTCCTCACCTATAGCAGTGGCCTCATCTATTCTAAGTCACAAGCCTCCACATCC
The DNA here is from genome assembly GCF_040938575.1 of Ambystoma mexicanum. NCBI lineage: Eukaryota > Metazoa > Chordata > Amphibia > Caudata > Ambystomatidae > Ambystoma > Ambystoma mexicanum. Next base: position 765,664,313 of record NC_090925.1, on the reverse strand, counting down.
ACCCTTACATCAGCCCTCAACGGAAAGGAAGAAAAGCTCTTGGAGGCCAATGGAAAGTAGATCTATTCCATTGCTACGCTCCACCTGCGACAAGCCGTGGCCGATGCCATGCTTGCCGCGGTGAATCAAAAACTTTGGCGGGAGATAGCAGACTTCCTTCCTGAGCTTCTGGCACACAGGCAAGATTCAAGTCAGGTCTGGCAGAGGCAAAGATAGTGGCCCGGGATATCTTGGAGCAGAGAGTGGCACATATAGACACCGCAGGCATGGCTATTTGTGTTGCCACCGACATGAGGACGACAGCTTGGCTTAAGGCGAGCAAGTTAACCCTGTCGTTCAGGATCTCGATCTGCCATTTGCGGGGGGGGGGGGGGGGGCGCTTGTTTCATTCTGCTGCGGGCGAAGAGCTTGATGAAAAGAAAAACATCTCTCAAACTGCTAAATCCCTGTCAATCTTAACCAAGTCTGTGCCCAAGACCTATAGCCAGAGTCACCCACGCTCTGATAGGTTGTACCTTTGGTGGCTTCAGGGGCTTTCAGGAGCACCGTTGTAGGCAGCCGGACAAGTCACCCAGCCAGCATTGACGCAAGCAGCACAAACCGTTGCACAAGTCGTTCTTCCAGTTTCCCCCCAGGCCCCAGCCTCAGAAGGAAAGAAACAGGGACAATGCCATTCCGATCCACAGTTCGCCGGTGGGGGGTAAGGCATGTCCTTCACATTAATTCCTGGCGGGCAAGGTTAGCAGACCCTTGGATTCTCTTGGTGGTTTCCTTATGCTTCTGTCTGCTGATACTTCAATTTCTTCTCCTGCCTCTCCTTAGCCAACAGCCGCAACTCCCCCCCCCCCCCCACCGCGCTCTCACAGATTGGGGCGGCAACCCTTCTGGCAGAGATCCGCTCGCTCATGGCTAGTCAGGCAGTAGAGAGGAGGTTGTAGCCTCACAGCGAGGAATGGGCTTCTATTCTCGTATCTTAGCCATGCATAGAAAGAACCAGGCCGGTCAGAGTTGTACTAGACCTTTCATCCTTGAACCTATCCCTACCCCTTCAAAAGTCCAAGATGGTTACGCCAGCACTCATTGCAGAGACACTTTGTGAGGGAGACTGGATGTGCTCCCTGGATCTCAAAGATACTTACCTGCATGTCCCGATTTGGGAGCCCCATCGTTCCTTTCCCTGGTTCAGGATCATGGGCTTTCATTTCCAATACAAAGTCCTCCCATTTGGCCTCAATGCGGCCCGAGGGATTTTACAAGGTTAATGGATGCTGTAGCAGCCCGGTTCAGGGCGGAGAGCCCACCGCCTTTATCCATACGTCGACTACTGACTCGTATGAGCGGAGTCGCCAGAGTCCAGCGCACAGCTGGCACACTTATGCATATGCTATATGATTTGACGCTCTCTCAACCTCAATAAGTCGCAGTTACTTCCCATGCAGTCCTTAACATTCCTGGGGCTAGTTTGGGAAACAAGGGTGTAGAGGATCTTCACCTTGGAGGACAAGATCACAGCAATCATGAAGGCCACGGGGAATTGTCTCATTCCAGTAACCTTGGCATGGTGGTACCAGCACCTGCTCAGAATAATGGCGGCTTGTCTATTGGCTGTGCCAAACACAGGGCTCAAAATGAGGAGGCTGCAGCTATATTTCTCAGCCTCTTGATATGTTTGTTTATTGAGTTTATATAGCACTTTAATCCAAAGCGCTTTAAAGTATAACAAGGTACGATAAAGAAAGGCATATTTACAAACATGACACAAACCAATGATACAGTATGTAGAACAATTTCCTTAAAAGGAGGGGAAGAGGGTGTGGGGGGGAGGGTTTCCATGTCTGATTTGAGGTCAGCGGGAGGAGAGGGAAGGGGGAGAGAGTTGAGAACGGGGTTGGGGGGGCCTGGTGACCTTTGACGCCCCTCTGGTGGTTTCAGTGTCTGATTTGAGGTCAGGGGAGGAGGGGAAACGGTGGTGGGGCAGGAAGTTTGGGGGGGACAGGTAGGGAAGGAGAGTCCGGGGGGAGTGGAGAAGGGCTTTCAGTGAGGAGCCGAAGGATGAGTTGGTAGGGGAGGAGTGGATAGAAAGAGGTAGGGAGTTCCAGTGGAGTGGGGGCCAAGACTTGAAGGGAGCGGAAGCGTGAGGAGGGGCTGGGGGCAGAATGAGAAGGTAGAGATCAGCTAAGCGGAGAGGGCGAGTGGGAGAGCAAAATGAGAGTAGGGAAGAGATTGGGGCGGGGGGGGCGAGATCATTGAGAGATTTGTTGACAAGACAAAGGAATTGAAATTTTAGTTGAGAGAAAGGGACGCCAGCCGAATTGAGTGTGAGGTAGAAATAGTCACGAGGGCCAAGAAGACATAAGCGTACTGATAAAGGAGTGGTAGATGGAGTTTAAGGGAGTCTGGTGAGACAGGGAGTCCAAAGAGGAGAGAGGAGCAGTAGAAGAGGCACGAGAAAATAAGGGAGGAGATTAATAGTTAAGTAGCGTGGAAGGTGAGAGGAGCGGATCTTGCGGGTGTTCAACAGGTGTTATTGATAGCCGGAAACTGGCTCCCAATCGGCTCTAGTCAGCATACCACAGCTACTTCACCAGGACCTTTTGCAGCAGAGGGCAGATGGCAACCTGTTGGTGGGCAGGCCGTTTGGGCAGCCAGTCTGGAGATCACCATTACCACAGACTCGTCCCTAGAGGAATGGGGGGGGGGGGGGCTACCCTGGACAACCAGTATGTCCATGGACTCTGGTAAAGGCAGGAAAAACTGGAACACATCAACTAGCTCGAGATGATGGCCATCTGGCTTGCTCTCAAAGCGGTCCATCCCATTGTCAGAAACAAGTCGTTTTTCATTGACCGACAGCTCCACATGCATGTATTACATCAACAAGCAGGGAGGTACCAGGTCTCCTCCGCTATGCAGGCTGTCCATTGACATACGGCAGTGGGAGCTGTCGAACAACATTTACTTAGCAGTCTACCTCCCATGGGAATCCAACTTGGAGGCGGGCACTCTCTGCAGGCTGGGGTTGGTCAACTGCGACTTGCAGCTGAACACATGTGGGCATATGCTACCCCCCCCCCCTTCCCTGCCCCATATCACTACGTTGATTCACAGGGTTATCTGCAAGGTCAAGGAGTCGGAGGCTTCGGCTCATCTTGATAGCACCATGGATGGTCAGCCAGACCTTGGTTCCCAGAACTCCTCCGACTGTTGGATCAGCCTCTGGGTCCCTCTTTCGTTGGGACCAGGTTTCTTACTATCCTAGCAGGGAGGTACAGTGGTTCACCCCGCTCTGTAGAAGTTGGCACTAGCAGCGTGGTTCCTGAACAGGTCACCCTGAAACATCTGCACTTGTTGCGTGACAACTTAGCTATCATTCAGGGCGCAAGAAGCAACTCTTCAGTGTTAGGCAAGATTGTATGTCGTAACCCTGTAAGAGACTACACGAGCCTTGTCCTCTTGGCAGTAGGTAACCCAACCTTTGGTATAGGCCTGTACTACACAAGTTGGTAGTGTGACTGAGCAACCAGGCTTATCGCAAGAGGGGTCAATGTGAGCTGTAGGGTTGCAACATAGATTCACAGTGACAACTATTCAAATAACACTTATACTCGAGGTTTCTTGATTAAAATGATTTATTAAACAGTCAGTTTTATGATGAGCCTTCTTTAGAAGGGGGCAATTGGCAACAACAGAAATGCACTCCTTCAGTTCAATAAAGTAAATACCCTTTTGGGATGGCACACAGATATGCCTACACCCTGAGGTCACATCAATAGTTAGGACACTGTGGATATTAATGTATCACTTTTCACACTTAAATGGTAATACTGAAGTTGTGGCAAAAAGGAAAGGGTTAGGGAAGGATACCATGGTTAACAAGTTTCTTATACAGATAAGCACTTTTGAACCCCCCCCCCCCCCAATGCAATGTCGATTAACCCGTTCCCGGCTATACACGTGTTAGAGAAAATTCTCAGAAATGTGTTAATTCCCTCTACCTTAGAGACCCTAGCAACTTTGCTGGATTTTGAGGACTTGATTTTTCTAACCTGCCAGTGAGAACCCTTTTCCCCACTCGTATTTTAATGTGATTTGATCTGTTGTGGAGTCTGACAAACTCCATAGGCATCATCTTTTACATTGTGTCACGCTGCACCTTCAGTGCAGTGGCACAGGGAAGTCTTCCATATTTCCCCATGGTTTAAATACCGTCTCCGGGATAAACTAATGTTTCCCAGAGCAGTAAAGTGAAATTGACTTTACTTGTATTTGTAACTTTCTAGACCCAGCACACACTATCTTACAATATGGTGCTGGAGCGGTTACTTAGTATCCCCTTTGTCTAACTTCTCATGTAACATTTTAGTTTTTTGTTACCCTTTCCTCACTGAATGGCGGGTGGCAGTAGTTTACTTTGTACTACCATCATGGGATTTTACTGCGGGCTGCGTTTGCAGCCAACAGTAAAGCACCCATGGGTGCCATTTTTGACAAAATGGCCCCAGTCTTGTTTTTGCCATTTCTATGTGGAAGGGTCCTTCTTGAGATTTACTCTGCGTGCCAAACCAGGTTTGGTCCCTTTGTTTATTTTGCCTTTGGCAGGATTCACAAGTGAAGCCGCCTGCCTCTGGCTCCAGGGTATCTGGTGAGGGCAGGAAGCAAGGGAGGTGCCCGAAACTCTGTGCTTAGTCTCCTAGGAGACAGGAATGCACTCCTAGGTGATTGGCTTCCTGGCTGTCCGGCAAGGACAGCCACGCTGCTGGGTGACTGACAGCAAGGCTGGAATGAATCGGAGCAAGCTGCATAAAAGGCGAGGCTTTTTGTCTTGGAAGGCAGAGTCGACCTCCGGGCGAAGGAATCCGAATAAGAACTTGGAAGAGGCCGCCTGCTGCAACTCCTGGACCGTTGGTTTGCCCGGTGAAGCCCTGCTTCTGTGCTGAAGCTCCAAATTTGTATCGACAGAAGCCCCTGCAAGGATGACTTCTCCCTTTTGAGTTGGTGGGACCAATCATCTCAAAAGTAAGCCACCTGGACATCCTCTCAAAGCTGGGCGAGTATCCACTGCAGTTGCAGCTGGAACCGGATAGCCAGGGAGAGGAACACTAGTTTGTGTGCGTTGCTTTTAAGCTGGCCAAGTCCTCCAGGAAGATCCCGCGAACTCCCAGGAAGCAGGACTGACTGAGCCTGAGCCCCCTCAGTGTGCGGGAGCGCAGATGCAAGGAAAGCCCATCTCGACAGCCAGGAACCGCAGTGTTATTTGCAGTAATTTCGAGGAGCTGAAACACCAAACAGCCACTTGTTTGAAGTTTGCCGGTTGCAAGCAGTGACGTCCCATTGCAGTGCAGGAGTCCCCAGAAGTCCTCCCTCTTGTCCCCACGACTGAGGCCCAAGAACAGTGAGATCTGCAAAGCCGCACAGGAGCAGAAGTCCTCTGCTGCACCTTTTCAACCTCAAGGTACTGTAAAGTCTAAGAACTAACCTCTTGTTGTGTAGCCACTTGTCCTTGTTGGAGACTTGCTTGGTTGCATGTGTAGAGTTGCTTGCAGCGTCTTTACCTCACAAGCCTAATCAGCTTGTGGCTCTACTTTGTTTACTTCTATTCTTCCTAGACTTTTTAAACATTGGAAAAGACTTTCTACTTACCTGCAAGAAGAGCTTCAGGTCGCCTTGATTTTTTTGCTAACTTAACATTGGCTGGCCTGCCTCCCTGGATGACTCTTCTATTCTTGCGTGTTTTGCTTTCCTTCCAGGAAAGGGTTAACTAACTTTGCATTGGGGGTTTGTTTTGAAAGTACTTACCTACTCAAAAATCACTGTGTGAATACTTGTTTTATTCTTAACTCTTCTCTTTAACACTACTCCCAAGAATATTCTAAATGCAACAGTAATTTTCATGCCAACAGCAGCCTAGCTATTGAAGTCACCTGAGGGTGTAGGTAGTACCTATGTGTCATCCCATCATTTGCTGATTTAGGTAACTAAGATTATTTTTGGAGCATATTTGTGTGTGGTTTTATATTGCTCCCTTCTGAAGAAGGCTTACTGTAACTGACTGGTAAATTAATAATTGTTTACTCAAGAAACCTTGTGTACATGTATTTGAATACTTGTGTGTGAATCTCTAACTCCCCTACAGCTCACATTGACCCACTTGAGATGAGCCTGGCTGCTCAACACGCTACCAACCTGTGTAGTACAGACTTATACCAAAGGTTGGGTTCCTTTTGCCAGGAGGTCAGAGTTGTTGTAGTGCACCCAAAGGGTACTGCATACCATCTTGCCTAACAAGGACCTTAACCCCACGGTGTCGAAATGTGCCCTCTTCATGAGGATATCTTTGACCTGACGGATTGTTAAGCAGAATTGCATGCAGTATCCTCTGGGACCACCACATACAATTAAGAAAACATTTCACTAGAAGGAGGCCACTTAATATTATACCAAACACACTTCAATAGCAAACCAATACGTTTCTGAACAAATTAGGCTCACCTGAAATAGGAGCAACATGGCATTTCAGTTACTTTCATTGTCAGAGATTTCCTTTGAAGCTACTGGTGGAAATCGGGAGGAGGTGTGGATTTTCACTATGTACATTAGTGTCCTGTAATTCTATTGTACGAGGCTGGAGCACAGACAACAGTCTGTCTAACCTACCAATTATTATCACTTGTGTGTTCAAGGAGTTTACTGTGGGGGTCCTTATGTTGCTAGCATCCTCCCAGCAGACCTGTTTGGCTGGTTCTACCCCCATGTAGCCACTACAGAAACCTATTTTTGGGCTGACTTCCCCCCAGGAAGCCATTGCAGTTTGATTCAATTGTATTTATTTTTGTTATGAATTGGAAGAAAAGCTGCTCAATAGAATCATCTCCTACGTTTTTCACATCACAATCCCTTCACATTGCTAGATAAGGGCAGAGCCTTATCCAACATGCCCTTTTAAAACAGATATGTTCCTTTATTTTGCATTTCACATGTGGTGACAAAGTTGCATTTTTCTTGCAAATCCGTTTTTTCTATCTAGATTCCACATTGTTTTGCAGCCATATTTAGTTTCCTGTAACAGTCTGTATAAGGCAAAGGTGGTCTGGAATTGACAAGTGCACGGAAAGCTCTGATTTTCTTTTCAAGCAGTGATTTTTGACATTTTTTGCACAATTTAAGCGTTTCCCATGTAGCTGAAGTGAAACTTTTGTTGACTTTCTCAGGTTTGGCTGGCACAGCCTGTCATTCAGGAATAATGCTCTTTTCTGATGGAGCACAAAGTGAATATGGCTGGGCGTGACAGGGTCTTTTTGAAAAAAGCAGTTTGGTGAAAACAGGGAAAAATAGCATTCGAGCGGCATCATTTTAGAGGTGACATTCCCTTTTTCAATGGGAGTTTTGGGCTTGCAGCAAAGCAGCGCTGCTTATTCACTCCATTTATTTACGACAAACGAGAACACACCCTAGTAGCCTTTCTCAGGGCGCTTCCTGTTCCATCTTGCCCCATGGCGCTTGGCAAAACAGTGCAGCCATCTTTTTTTTGCTGCAAAACGCTCACTGGAGCCAGAGCAGCCATTTTACTGTTTCTGCTGAAGCGCAGCTTGGTTATGGAGAAATTCTGTTCAGTGGGTCAATGTAGCCCACAGGAGAGTGTGGGTGGTAAGGCTGTTCACTGACACCTGAATGTGTCTGGGTAAGATTTGACAAAACCAGGGGGGTGGGGAGGCCTTGTTGCGGATGCCTAGGAGAGATGGTGTTGAGAGAAGAACAGAATTGTTGACTGTATGGAAGGCAGCTGAGCAGCCGCTAAGAATAGATGAACAGTTGGCATGACCAGTGGAAGAGATGTTGATGACATTGAGTAGAATGCAGAGGTCGGAAACTGGATTGAAGAGGATCTCGAAGATTGTGTCAAGGAACTCGGTGAGTGGGTTGCAAACTACATGATCTAGGACTTTGGAATAGTGGGGTAGAAGAGACAGGTCGAAGGTTGGTGGGGCAGTTAGGATCTAGGCCAGGTTTCATAAGAATAGCGATGATGGTAGCAGACTTGTAGAATGATTTGAAAAGTGGCACTGTCAAGAGGAAGTTGATGGAAGTAAGATGTGTAGCAACACTGAGAATTGAAGCTTTAATGTGTGGTGATAGAGGGTCGATTGTGTTGGGTACGATTTTCATAGTAAAGATAAATCTTTCTGTCCTGTGTCAACCCCAGAACTTTTTTGCTTTACTGGTGGATTATTTTTCCTTATACCTCAGTGAGTGGGAACCTTTTTCCACACTCAGTCTTTTACTTTTATCGGTGTCATTTTTTAGACTCTATGGTGCCTTTTTAATTTTATCCTCTGACAACTTTTGGCACATACTGCCTATTGTCGCTGGGTTGCCCTTTGGGCTCCCCTTTTAACTTTCTCTGACTCACCTTGTGAAAACTACAGTTTCGAGGGGATTGGGTCCTCCGACGTATTCCATATCTATGACAGGTAATGTCCACAGCTCTGCTGCTGTGGACATTACCTGTCATAGATATGGAATACGTCATCGGACCATCCCATCGAAAGAACATTACCAGGTAAGAAAGTAACTTGTTCTCCTGTTGAAATGTGCGAATTCCCTTCTAAATTAGACACCCAGCTCCTTTGCTGGATTTAAGGACTTTTAATTTTTTGTCATGATCTCTGCTTACAAAAGATCAGGACTTGCCCGACTCCCTTGGAAGCAGACCCATAACCCCGGTTCCGAGTGCCAGCCAGTCCCAATTGGGACCTTTTGGACCCTGTCCTGGCGCCAGTGGCACCAGGCTCATAAAGATGCCCAGTCCCAGCGCTGGAAGCGCCGGGCTCATAATGCTTGGGTGGACTTACCTGCAGCAGACCATGCTGCTTACTTACCTGCCAGTTGAACCCCTGATCCTCTTCTGTTTGGGACTACTTTTCCTGTTGGGTGGGGCAGGAGCCACTCCCTAGGTTCAGAACACTGGAACTCTTCTGGAAAGCAGGAACTCTTTTCTTACCTAGGCGTGGCTGTGGAAGGAGACACCTAAGCACTACAGGAGGCTATTTAAACCACACCCAATGGATGAATCTTGCTTTGCGTTATTCTGCATTCTCTGCAGCAGAACGCTCATCGTGTCTTCTGCTTCTGATCCTGGGCCTAAGGGAACAAAGGGTTGCCATCCTGGAATCCAGTCTTCAACAGCACCTGTAAAGACAAAGAAAGAACAGGTTAGCACTACGGTCTTCAGTGGCAGCGCATCTCTTACCTGGTCCATCGGCTGTCACCAACGCCTCGCGCTGCATTCCGGCATCTGAAAGACAAAGGCTTACCTACTCTTCGCATGCTCCGGAGGTCTTCGCACTGCATTCCGGCATCTGAAAGACAAAAGCTTACCAGCTCTTCGCACGCTCCAGAGGCCTTCGGCGCTGCATCCCGCATATGAAAGACAAAAGAAGGTGCGTTTAAAGACATTGGGCAACTTTATTACTCACGTGCCATTACTCCTTCCCACGCCGAATCCAGTGGGTATTCCAGCACCCTTCAGCTTCTCTAAAGCTCCAAACTTGTACCTGCAAGATAAAAGGGACAGTTAGTGCGCATCGTGAAGCAGGCTACAAGCGCTTACTTACGTGCTTCCAGGCGCTTCTATTCCTCACGCGGGTTCGATCCTCAACTCTCATCAGCCCGCCATCGCCGGAACCCTGCAAAACAAGAGCTATCATTACAAAAGACTTTTGACATTTGAAGTGCCCAGAACTTTCCGTTCGTGCAGTTAACGACGGACAGCAGTCCTCTGAAGTCAAGAGGCCTGCACCCTTATCCAGTGAAGAAACTGGTTACGGCACCCTGCCCCGAGGCAGATGGAGAGCTCGGCGTTCACTTACCTAAGGTGAGGGCGTTAACCTTTGGGGTTCTACAGGAGAAGAGAAAGGGAAGAGGAGAGAGGCACCCAATAACCCCAGTTCATTAATCCCATATTTTCTATCTGCAGACATCTTACTCTTCGAGTAAGACATACAGTGCACAGAGGTCCAGCCCAAAGAGCCAACCGTGTGTTACACATCACCTTTGAAGATACGGCATTCACCCAGTCAAGACCGGCGCCTCTGCGGGAATCAGGTGAGCGTTACAGAACGCAAACCCAACCACAAAACTCCCGTCCAGGCGCTATGGAAACCTCGGATACCGACCAGCTAGCCCAGTTACTTGGGGAACTAAGAGCAGAAGTGCATGCAGCCCGTCAGGAAACGAATGCTCTAAGAAGGGAACTGATTATTTCCAAGGAGCGAACAGACAATCTCGCTAGACAATTGCTACAGTCACAAGCCGGACAAACTCCGTTACCCGCATCAGGGGCAAATCTTCCTTCAACATCCTCTACGAACCCAGTGCAGATCAACCTACCTGGGAATGTACCTCTGGCTCCGCCCGAACGATTTTCTGGTGACCCAAAGAGGTTTGCAGTATTTATTAATCAGTGCCGGTTGCACTTCTTATGCCGGCCAGCAGCCTTTCCAACTGATCAAGCTAAGGTAGCTTTCGTGCTTTCGTGGCAATGCGGCAGACTGGTCGATCCCTCTAGTAAATAAAGATGATCCGGTTCTCCATGATTTTCAAGCTTTTCAGCTCAGTATGGAAAAATTGTTTGCAAGACATTCACAGGGGCAGGCCTTGGACAATGAGCTCCTTTCATTGCGACAGGGTAATCAAGACCTTTTGGCTTATATTGCGTCTTTCAACAGACTGATAGTGGAAACTCGATGGCCTGAGGACAAAAGGATTACGCTGTTTTATAGAGGTCTACGTGGAGAGCTCAAAGATGTTAGCCCAAGTAGTGAATCCCCCGCAAGACTGTTCGGACTATATTGACTTAGTCGTTCAAATTGACCACAGACTGCAGAACAGGAAGGCCGATCGTTCCAAGTTTGATGCTCGAGTATTTTCCAAACCACCAACTCCTACCAAAGGAGTAGACTCTGGGGAACCCATGCAAATAGGGGGCCTGAAAGGACCACTAACACAAAAGGAGTGGGAAAGGAGAAAACAGCTGCAATTATGCCTCTATTGCGGAAACTCGGGGCACTTTCTTCGAGACTGTCCGGTGAAACCAGCCAAGAAGGCAGTAGGAGCTGCAGTTACCAGGGTCACTAACTCTGAGCAGGGAAACGACCTCGCCCGACAAGAATAGAGGTCCTCTTGCCGAACGTTAAAACCAGTTCCGTGACCTCGCATTTCGTGATACCTATGGTCCTCATTAGCCCTGAACATCCGGATCGATTACATGCGATTGAAGCTTACGTCGACAGCGGTGCCATCGGCAATTATGTGGATCATGAAATGGTTTTGAGGATGAATCTGACTCATTGTCCAAAGGCTGTAAAGGACGTCATTACTACGGTGGATGGTACGGAGATAGCCTCCGGACCAGTAACGCATACCACCCAAGAAGTGACGCTAGTAAGTCAAGATGGACACCATGAGAAGATAGTGTTCGATGTGATCAAGGCCCCTCAGTTCCAGATTATTCTAGGAATTCCTTGGTTAGAGAAGCACAATCCTCAGATCGATTGGCGAGCAAGAACGGTTCAGTTTCCAGAATGTGTCTCTACTTGTCACCCTCGACCTGGTGTTGCACTGGCAGCAATTTCCTCGGAGGCTCCTCAGTTACCTCCTGAATACCTAGAATTCCAAGATGTTTTCCGGAAGGATCAGGCTAACTCTCTACCTCCTCATAGGTCTTATGACTGCCAGATAGACCTGATACCTGGATCTACTCCTCCTTGTAGTAGAATTTATGCCCTCACCGAGCCTGAGAATCTTCACCTCCGACAATACCTGGATCAATACCTAGCGAATGGGTTTATTCGTCCTTCCAAGTCCCCTGCTTCCTCAGCTTTTTTCTTCGTTCCAAAACAAGAAGGGGACCTTAGAACTTGTATAGATTATCGCGCCCTGAACCAAATCACCGTTAAGAATAGATATCCATTACCTTTGATCCCTGAACTCCTGGACCAAGTCAGAAAAGCATGCATATATACAAAGCTGGATCTTAGAGGAGCCTACCACTTGGTACGAGTAAAAAAGGGCGATGAATGGAAGACGGCCTTCCGCACCAAGTATGGGCTATTTGAATATCAGGTCATGCCCTTCGGACTTTGCAATGCCCCGGCCGCCTTTCAATATTTTATGAACGATGTCCTCAGAGAGCTCATAGATGTGTGTGTTGTTGTTTACATTGACGACATCCTCGTTTATTCTTCATCGGAAACTGAACATCGGAAACACGTGAAAATGGTCCTTGAGAGATTGCGTCAACACAAACTTTTCGCTAAGTTGGAAAAATGTGTTTTCAACGTGACTGAAGTTGAATTCTTGGGATTCATATGATCACCTAGCGGAGTGCGTATGGATTCAAAGAAGGTCGATGCAATTCTCAAATGGCCGTCGACATCCGCCGTAAAAGGTGTTCAAAGCATGTTAGGCTTCGCTAACTTTTACCGCAGGTTTATCCCCGAATTCTCTCGAATAGTCCAGCCCATCACCGCCTTTTTAAAGAAAAACAAACGTTTTGAATGGTCTACCGAGGCGGAACAAGCTTTCCAGAATTTGAAGACTAGATTTATCTCTGCACCGATCTTAAAACATCCTCGCCCAGAACTCCCCTACATCGTTGAAACTGATGCTTCGAGCCTTGCCATGGGGGCAGTTCTATCACAAAAGGACCCAGTAACCAATCAGTTGCATCCCGTGGCATTTTGGTCCCGCAAATTCTCGCCTCCTGAAATAAATTACACTATTACGGATAAGGAACTTCTAGCTATCAAGTCCGCCTTTAAGGCTTGGCGGCATTATCTTCTGGGGGCCCGACACACCGTTACTGTGATTACAGATCACCGAAACCTGCAATATTTGAAAACCGCAAAAGCTCAATCCTCTAGGCAACTCCGTTGGGCACTATTCTTTGCCGAGTTTGACTTCATAATTACCTATCGACCTGGTACAAAAAACGGTAAAGCTGATGCCCTTTCTCGGATGGGAGTGGAAGAACATTTGATCAATCCTAAACCTGTAACTATCATTCCCGAACAAAGAATTCTAGGTGTAATCGCCACACAATCCATAGAGGAAGTTAAGGATAAAGCCAGGCTACTGGTAACTCCAGCAGACATACAGAATTGGCATCTGCAGGGAAAGGACTTAACGGTGAAGGACAACCTATTATATTTCGAAGAACGGTTATACCTGCCCAGCACAGATTTACAGAAAAAGGTAATCTCTTGTTATCACGATTCTTTAATGGAAGGACATCCCGGTATGACCAAGACCTCGGAAAAGATCAAGCGCTACTTCTGGTGGCCGTCTTGGAAAAAAGATATCAGAGACTTTATAATGTCCTGTGGAGTATGCGCCCAAAACAAGAGTCAAAAGGGAAAACCAGCCGGCCTCTTACGCCCTATTGACATCCCGCCTCGCCCTTGGCATACGCTTTCTATGGACTTCATCACCGATCTACCTCCATGCTCCGGATACAATACGATCCTAGTAATCGTGGACCTATTCTCCAAGATGGCGCATTTCATTCCACTCAAAGGCTTACCAACAGCAGCAACTCTGGCCCGAGAATTTCTCGAAAACATCGTCCGACTGCACGGTTTTCCTTCAGTTCTAATTTCGGGTCGAGGTAGTCAATTTATTTCTCATTTTTGGCGAAGTTGCTGTCGGTCGGCTCAAATTGATGTGAGACTTTCGACCAGCCACCACCCTCAAACCGACGGACAAACCGAGAGGACCAATCAAACTCTGGAACAGTATTTGCGCTGCATGCTACAACAAACTGAAAAAACTTGGAAAGATATCCTTTGGATAGCCGAATATGCCTACAATAACTCTGTCCACTCGGGAACTGGGAAGACCCTGTTTTTTCTTTTATACGGTAGTCACCCTCGAACCTCGGAGTTGGATCCACTCCAAGATCTTGGAACACCAGCCGTAGACCACCTGCATTCTACAATCACCCAAGCCTTTAAGGAAGCCGTTTCTCACCTTCAAAGGGCTAAAGAACAATACAAGAAAGGAGCAGACCAACATCGGAAGGAAGCCCCCCAATATCAAGTAGGAGATCAAGTCTGGTTATCCACCAAATATCTACCTCTAAAAGGACCACGCACATTCAACCCAAGATACCTTGGTCCCTATTCCATCACTACCATAGTAAATCCAGTAGCGGTCAAGTTGGACTTGCCCCCTCACATGAAGACACATCCGGTCTTCCACGTCTCTCTATTAAAACCCGTGCAACCTCAAACCCGACTAACTACATCTCCAAAACCTATTCTAGTTGATAGAGAACACGAGTTTGAAGTCAAAAGCATCCTGGATTCCAAGATCTCCAAATCTAAACTATTTTACCTGATTGACTGGAAAGGCTACGGTCCCCAAGAAAGATCCTGGGAACCTGCAGAATACGTCCACGCGCCTCGTCTAATCAAAAGATTTCATCGAACATTTCCTAACAAGCCCAAACCCCTGGAGAAGCCCGGTTTGGGAGGGGCCTTGAGGGGGGGTGTTGTCATGATCTCTGCTTCCAAAAGATCAGGACTTGCCCGACTCCCTTGGAAGCAGACCCATAACCCTGGTTCCGAGTGCCAGCCAGTCCCAATTGGGACCTTTTGGACCCTGTCCTGGCGCCAGTGGCACCAGGCTCATATAGATGCCCAGTCCCAGCGCTGGAAGCGCCGGGCTCATAATGCTTGGGTGGATTTACCTGCAGCAGACCATGCTGCTTACTTACCTGCCAGTTGAACCCCTGATCCTCTTCTGTTTGGGACTACTTTTCCTGTTGGGTGGGGCAGGAGCCACTCCCTAGGTTCAGAACACTGGAACTCTTCTGGAAAGCAGGAACTCTTTTCTTACCTAGGCGTGGCTGTGGAAGGAGACACCTAAGCACTACAGGAGGCTATTTAAACCACACCCGATGGATGAATCTTGCTTTGCGTTAGTCTGCATTCTCTGCAGCAGAACGCTCATTGTGTCTTCTGATCCTGGGCCTAAGGGAACAAAGGCTTACCATCCTGCAATCCAGTCTTCAGCAGCACCTGTAAAGACAAAGAAAGAACAGGTTAGCACTACGGTCTTCAGTGGCAGCGCATCTCTTACCTGGTCCATCGGCTGTCACCAACGCCTCGCGCTGCATTCGGGCATCTGAAAGACAAAAGAAGATGCGTTTAAAGACATTGGGCAACTTTATTACTCACGTGCCATTACTCCTTCCCACGCCAAATCCAGTGGGTATTCCAGCACCCTTCAGCTTCTCTAAAGCTCCGAACTTGTACATGCAAGATAAAAGGGACAGTTAGTGCGCATCGTGAAGCAGGCTACAAGCGCTTACTTACGTGCTTCCAGGCGCTTCTATTCCTCACGCGGGTTCGATCCTCAACTCTCATCAGCCCGCCATCGCCGGAACCCTGCAAAACAAGAGATCATTACAAAAGACTTTTAAGACATTTGAAGTGCCCAGAAATTACCGTTCGTGCAGTTAACGACGGACAGCAGTCCTCTGAGGTCAAGAGGCCTGCACCCTTATCCAGTGAAGAAACTGGTTACGGCACCCTGCCCGAGGCAGATGGAGAGCTTGGCATTCACTTACCTAAGGTGAGGGCGTTAACCTTTGGGGTTCTACAGGAGAAGAGAAAGGGAAGAGGAGAGAGGCACCCAATAACCCCAGTTCATTAATCCCATATTTTCTATCTGCAGACATCTTACTCTTCGAGTCAGACATACAGTGCACAGAGGTCCAGCCCAAAGAGCCAACCGTGTGTTACACATCACCTTTGAAGATACGGCATTCACCCAGTCAAGACCGGCGCCTCTGCGGGAATCAGGTGAGCGTTACATTTTTACCCTGGACAGAGGGAGCCCCTTTTCCTTGCGCTCTCCTGTATTTTTCTGTGATTTGAACACTTTCTTTTGGTTTTGGAGTCTGATAAACTCCATAGTCATCTTTTCAGGTTATGACACACAGCACCTTCAGTGCAGTGGCACAGGGAAGTCTTTCAGATTTCCCAAAGGTTTAAATACCTTCTCTTAGTTGAACTTCTGTTTCCAAGAGCAGTGAAGTGAAATTGACTTTTCTTACATTTGAAACTTTCTAGACACAGTACACACCATCTTACAATAGGGTGCTGGAGGGGTTACTTAGTATCGCCTCTGTCTAGTTTCTCATGTAACATTTTTATATTATATTTTCTACAATTAGTAAAGCGCCCATGTATGCCCATTTTGTCAAAATGGCCCTGGTCGTCTTTTTTTTGCTATTTCTTGTTGGAAAGGTCCTTGAGATTTACCCAGGTTTGGTCCCTTTTTTTTAATTGTCTTTGGCGGCGTTCACTGCTGAAGCCCACCTCTGGCTCCAGCTTGTCTGGCAGGGCAGGCGGTGAAGGAGGTGACTGAAACTCCCTGTGCTTAATCCCCTTGGTTACCGGAATGCACCCAAAGGTAGGTGGCTGGCTGTCCTTGAAGGACCGCCACCCTGTTATGAGAGACAGCTAGGCTGTGAATGATTGGGAGAAAACTGCTTAAAAGGCGAGGTCTTTTAGACAGAAGGCAAGTCAACCACTGGACGAAGGAATCTGGAGAAGAACTTGGAAAAGACTCTTGCTGAAACTCCTGAACCGTTGGTTTGCCCGGTGAAGCCCTGCTACAGTGCTGAAGCTGCGAATACGCATCGACTAGAGAAGCCCTGCAAAGGATGACTTCTCCCTGTGGGTTGGTGGGACCAATCGACCCCAAGACGTACTAGAAATCCTCTTGTTGCGGTCTGTTCTTCCATTGCTGTTGCAGGAACCGAGTGCCAGGGAGAGGAACACCAGAATCAAGTGCATTGTTTTTAAGTCAGACCGGAGGTCCAGGAAGATCCTCCGGACTCCCTCGAAGCAGGACTAACAAAGCCTGAGCCACCTCAACAGAGTGCTTGACCCCAGAAGCAAAGAAAGCCCACAAGGTATCGAGAACCGCAGTGATGCTATTTGCAAGAAGCTGAAAATGCAAAGTGCCGCTGATCTGAAGTTTGTCCATTGCTGCCGCTGACCTTTGTATCGTAGTGCAAGAGTCCCCAGACGTCCTCCCTCTTATCACCATGACTGAGGCCCAGGAACAGGATCTGCCATACTTCCACAGGAACTGAAGCCATCTCAACTAATTTCATCACACCTCAGGTACTGTAAACTAAGGGGTACGTACCTCTTGCTGGGTAACTTGCTAGCTCTCAGTTGAGACTTGCCTTTGTTACCTTTTGCAGAGTTGCTTGCAGCTTTTCTCATCACAAGTCTCCCTGCTTTTGGCCCAAAAGTGATTTCTTTTTCAACAAACTCTAACATTTTGCAATACGTTTTACTTGCCTTCAAGAAGAGCTTCAGCTCCCCTAGTGTCATGATGCCTACCTCCAAGGAGCCAGGTCCGACCCAGCAACCCCAGAGGCAGGCATCATTTCCCCCAGGAGAGTGCCAGCGGGCCCAAGCTGGGGCCCTTTGGACGCAGTCCTGGCGCCTTAGGCGCAGGCTCATGTTGGACCCTTGTCCTGGCGCCTTAAGGAGTCCGAATGGACTCGCGAAAGGTGGACGCCATCCTCAAATGGCCATCTCCAACCTCGGTGAAGGGAGTTCAGAGCATGCTCGGCTTTGCCAATTTCTATCGAAGATTCATCCCGGAATTTTCCCGAACAGTCCAACCCATCACCGCTCTCCTAAAGAAAAACAATCGCTTCGAATGGACTCTTGAGGCCGAACAAGCCTTCCAGGACCTGAAAACCAAATTCACCTCTGCACCTGTATTGAAGCACCCGCACCCAGATCTCCCATACATAGTGGAAACTGATGCATCCAGTTCAGCCATGGGAGCTGTCCTGTCGCAAAGAGACCCAAAAACTAACCAACTACACCCAGTGGCCTTTTGGTCCAGAAAATGTTCTCCACCTGAAATCAACGCAATTACCGATAGTTACTGGCCATCAAATCTGCTTTCAAGGCTTGGCATCACTACCTACTCGGGGCAAGACACACCATTACCGTAATTACGGACCACAGAAACTTACAGTATTTAAAAACGGCAAAAGCTCAATCGTCACGACAACTCCGATGGGCTCTATTCTTTGCGGAATTTGATTTTGTAATTACCTATCACCCTGGCTGCAAGAATGGAAAAGCGGACGCCTTATCCCGGATTGGCATGGAAGAACCTAATTCGAGCTTAGAACCTGTGCCCATCATACCTGAGCAAAGAATCTTAGGCTTAACTTCATTGCAAACTATTGAGGATATCCAAACGCAAGTAAAACAGCTTCTAGACACTTCAATCTTACTGGAATGGAGTCAAAAGGGTCCTCATTACACCGTTAAGGATGACTTACCCTACTTCCAGGAGCGGTTGTTTCTGCCAAGTAAAGAATTGCAAGAACTTGTTATTGCCCATCATCATGAATCTTTAATGGAAGGACACCCTGGTATCGCTAAAACGGAGGAAAAAAATCAAACGCCACTTCTGGTGGCCTTCTTGGAGAAAAGACAGTCTTTTGTACTGTCTTGTGGAATTTGCGCCCAAAACAAGGCTCAAAAGAAAAGGCCAGCCGGCCTACTTCAACCCTTGGATATTCCACCGGCGCCATGGCACACCCTGTCAATGGACTTTATAACAGATCTGCCTCCTTGTGCTGGTTACAACACAATCCTTGTAATTGTGGACCTATTCTCCAAAATGGCCCACTTTATCCCTTTAAAGGGTCTGCCTTCAGCTTCCACCTTGGCCAAGGAATTCCTGGAGAATATAGTTCGCATACATGGTTTCCCTTCCATATTAGTCTCGGATAGTGGAAGTCAATTTCTCTCACATTTTTGGAAGAAGTGTTGCCAACTAGCACAAATAGATGTGCGGTTATCCACCAGCCACCCCCCCCAGACCGACGGACGAACCGAGAGAACCAATCAGACTCTCGAGCAATATCTTTGTTGCATGTTACACCAATCCGAGTTAAATTGGAAAGACATCCTTTGGATCGCAGAATATGCATACAACAATTCAGTGCATTCTGGAACCGGACAAACCCCCTTTTATACTTTGTATGGTCACCATCCTCGGACCTCTGACCTAGATCCGCCTCTGACCCTGGAACTGCCCGCAGTAAATCATCTGCATTCCACAATAACCCGAGCCTTCAAAGAAGCTGCAACTCATTTACAGCAAGCCAAGAAAAAGTATAAAGAAAACGCTGATTTGCACCGAAGTAAAACTCCTCCTTACCAAGTAGGAGACCAGGTATGGCTAGCAACTAAACATTTACCCCTCAAGGAACCTTCAATCCCAGATTCATAGGACCTTATCCCATCAAAGCTATAATCAAACCAGTGGCCTTTAAACTGGATCTACCGTCCAACATGCGTATTCATCCAGTTTTTCATGCATCACTTTTGAAGCCAGTACAACCAGGAACCCGATTGTCCAAGCCTCCAGACCCAGTTCAAATTGAAGGGGAATTAGAATTCGAAGTTAAAGACATTTTAGACTCCAAGGTTGTAAAGTCGAAACTCTTCTATCTTGTTGACTGGAAGGGATATGGACCTCGGGAGAGATCGTGGGAGCCTAGTAACCATGTCCACGCACCTCGATTAGTGCAAAGGTTTCACCAGAGATTTCCGAACAAGCCCAAACCCCCAGAGGGAAGAACCTTGGGAGGGGCCTTGAGGGGGGGTACTGTCAGCTCCCCTAGTGTCATGATGCCTACCTCCAAGGAGCCAGGTCAGACCCAGCAACCCCAGAGGCAGGCATCATTTCCCCCCAGGAGAGTGCCAGCGGGCCCAAGCTGGGGCCCTTTGGACGCAGTCCTGGCACCTTAGGCGCCAGGCTCATGTTGGACCCCTGTCCTGGCGCCTTAGGCGCCAGGCTCATAAAGCTAGACATGTGTTCAAGTGTTTTAGTGTGCACTTACCTGATGCAGACCATGCTGCTACATCCAGGCCCTCTTGAGGCCTGAATGGAACTACTTTACCTGTGGGACTACTTTCCACCCGGGTGTGGTCGGGGAAGGATACATACCTGATCGGTGGAAGGATACACACTGGGAACTTCTTCCAAAGCTATTTAAACCACACGCGATCAGCAACTCACGCTTCGCGTTGTTCTGCTCCTCGCAGCTTGACGCTCACCGTGTCAGCTCCTGCATCTGGACTTTAGCCACGCCTGTCAGCATCCTGGGTCACCTTCAAAGGGAGACAAGAGACCTTACCAGCTAAATCTGCACCACGGAGACCTCACCGACGATCCTGAAAGGGAAGACATTATTTTTTAAAAGCATTTCGTTACGATCGCTGCAGCGCTGCATTTCACTCACCTTTCCTGGGTTCCTCCATCTTCAGCAGCGATCATCCGGATACACAGCCACTTCCCAGAGCCTAGAGAAAAAGACAAGAAATAAAAGGTGAGAGAAGAAAGGGAATAAGACTTAACTGCTGGGTCATTTCATTTCGGGTCTTGCCGCTTCCAGGCATTTTCCGGACCCCGGCCCCTATGGGGAAAAAAGACAAAGACATTGAATGAGCGTATGCAAAGACAGTTCCCGAGCGCTCATCCAGAGCTAACCTGCCATTTACTGGAACTGGAACAGCACGTTTCACTTCGGGTCGGAGCCATATCTCCGGCATTCCGAACCCCGGCCCCTAAGGGGAAAAAAGACATAAGCATTAGCGCTTGCTGCAAAAAGACAATGAACATTATTATTAAGCTTGGACTTTTGAACTTGCAACAGAACTTTTACAGAGCCTTACCTGAATAGTCAAGCTTACCTGAACTCCCACCAATCCTCAATCCAGTGAAGTAACTGGGTTTCAACGCGCCCCTGCATCAGAAGCAGGATGGAGAGCTCATCCTTCCTGACCCTAAGGTGAGACTTCACGGGGAATCGTGGAGGGTTGGAAGAGAGTGGGAGGCTTGAGCATAACTCAGTAGGTAATACTCCCTTTTCACGCACAGGGGAATATTCCTGCGAGCTGGAGAAGCCAGAGTAGAGGGCCCTTCCTGTCAATCTTCAGAGTCCTGCGCTTCACCATTGAAGAAGCATCAGCACTCGAAGCCAGACCTGCGCCTCCGTGGGAATCAGTTGAGCGTTACACCTAGACTTTGCTCAACTGACATTGGCTATCCTGGCTCCCCGATAGACTCTGACCCTACAGCTCACAATACAGCTCACATTTACCCCTCTTGAGATAAGCCTGGCTGCTCAGTCACTCTACAAACCTGTGTAGTACATGCTTATGCCAAAGGCTGGGTTAACTTTTGCCAAGAAGAAAAGGCTGGTGCAGTCTCCCACAGGGTACAGCATAAAATCTTGCCTAACACTGGTGGTAGGCGGTGAGGATCTATTGTAGAGTTAAGTATGTTGCTTTGCTTGTGTTCAACTAAACCCACCTCACAAGGCTAAGCTCCATCAGAACAGAAATTGTAGCATGCCAAAGATGGATAACTTAAGTCAGGAAGCCCTGATCATTTTAACAGTAGATCAACGAAAAGAAATGTGTAAAGTCAGTAATCTTACTGTAAAAGGAAAGAAAAATGAATTGATTACAAGGTTGTTGAATCACCAATGTTTGGTTACATGTGGAAATTGATAATGAGGATGATAGTTTAGAGTCGAACATTGTCTTAGAGTCAGAGGAGGTAGAGTCCCTGGATAGGAGCCCCTCTTTGCCTCAACCTGCCCTTTTGCCTCACACCATGTCCACTGGGACCCCACAAGGTCCATCACTAGGTCCAGAATATGTGTCTCTTGAGAAAATGAGACTTGAATTGGAATTAAAAAGATTGCAAGCTGAAGCAAACATCAAGACACCAAGCTCGGGGAATTTGAAATGCAGCATGCTCTTAAAATGAAGATTGTCTATTGAAAATGTTTCCCTCCCAGAGTCCTTGTTAGGACAGTTTTTCTGAAGTCCAACTAAGGGCTTAGTAAAACCATTCAACTGAGGCAGTACAAGACTCCGCTCTTAGTATAAGGCTGTACCACCTGAGTTCATGGTAGCGTAGACCGAGCAGCCAGACTAATTTTAGGAGGGAGAGAGGGCTGTAGAATCGGTACAAGTGAAATTGTCATACAAATAATCCAAAGAAACACTGAAACACTATGTATGTAAAAATAAAGGATTTATTTAAATAGAAGTAGGCCCAGATAAATCTAGGGGTAAGTAAGCACTAAAGCATTATATGAAATCAAAATATAAAAACAGAACACTATACTTGAAAGTACACAGACCCAAGTATAGACCTTATTTGAAGTGCCTTACAGTAGTTCTAGGGAAGTCAAAACCTTTTCATACATATTCGGTATAGGTCAAGCCTATTCTTGGGGGAGTAATAACCAATGGTTACTTTTTACAATTACATTCAGTAATGCAACGGCAGTAGACCCTTCCAGTTGTACAATTATTCTCAGTACAAATCACTTAGTCAACTGGACAATATACGTTTTAGTATTATAACATTTATTCTAGGTGCAGTAAAAACCTATAACTACTCTTGTGATAACATGTATACTAGGTGAGTAAAACCTAAGAATATAATATACAATTAAAAGTGCTTTTTGAAATCTGGGAGATGAGCAGTAACTCTTGGAACTTATTTTTGGATGGCACACAGCTAACACAAGATAAGTACAACCCACATACTTTGTTTAACTTCACAATGAAGGGGAAAGTAAAACCCAATGTCACACTTTACTGAATGACTCAGTTATTCTAGATAGGCAACAACCGAATACAGATTTATTAAGGGCAGGCTAGCAGCAAATCAGGGGAAGCAAGACCCAGTTGGGGGACATTTATGCAATTATCCTCAAAGGACCAATCTGGTGATACCAACACTTTAGGTTGTGCCTCTTCCCAAAAGTAATCACATGAGTAAAATACTGTCACATCTACTTTCTATTAGACTGGCAACAGTTGCTAAGGAAGAAAAGATTTTAACCATACTTTTAAGAATAGTGCATCACACATTCAAGATCCTTAAGAACCTTTGTAACTTCACTCTTAGAATTACAATTACCGACCAACTCTTTACAAGTAAGTAACTTTTAAACACTTATATTCTTTTCTAGGCGAAGTCCCAATCCCTTGAAAGTCTTTCCCTTATTCTTGGAGCATGAGTGTTCTCAGTAGCAGAAGGGTGGTCACTAGGACTAGTGACCAACAGGCTGCGTCAGAATAGGTTCTTTAGTAGCAAAAGTCAGAGTTCCTTAAGAAAATGGGCAAACAGGTGAGTACTTTACTTCTGAGTTGGAAGAGGGCCCAGGGGCTTCGCAGAAGACGCCCTAGCAGGATTCTAGCAGTGGGACTGGGTGCACTGGATGAAAGGCTTCTCCATCGCAGAAAACCACCCACAGCTATACAGAAATCCTAACGGGCTTAAGATAAGTACATACCCAAGCCAACACAGTACCTCGGCATTGAACAAGATTTTGCAGCATAAGAACTTCAGGGTCTGTAGCCAAATAACCAGTCAGTGGATTCCTTGTAGTGGAGACTGAAAACAAGACCTGAGAAGGGACTTTGCAGCATGGATTGATGAAGAAGACTCTAGGCAAGGTTTCCCTTGTGACTGCTGTTCTGCGGATTTGACGCCTATTCACAGGTCTTCAAATAAACTTACACTCAAGGTTTCTTTGATAAATATTTATCTGTCAGAAAACATTCATAAGAAGGAGGCAATTCTATAAAGCACACACACTTCAATATTATTTCAGAATACTTTTCAAGCGGAGTAAAAGGCAAAGATTATTAGAACATAAAAGGTTACAATTATTCTTACAGTGTAGATATTTTGAGTCCACCAGAAGGGTATTCAATAGGGTAGGCCAAAGTCAATGGGTTAAAGTCTTGGATAGGATAAAGCGGTTCTGGTAGTTCGACAGAAAAGTCTTTGCACAAGTTCTCAGAAGTAGTTTGTAAAAAGAATCATCATATGTTGGGTCACAAACTGATTAGGCCTGCGAGTTGCAAAAGTTTCGAGCACTTTCAACGCGAGAGGCAAGTACTCGGTCTGATTTCACAGTACCTTACAATGAAGAAAAAGATGCAGCAGGTGACTTGTGTTCCTGGCAGTTCCTGCAGATCTCGCTGTTCCTGTGCCTCAGTTGTGGGGACAAGAGGATGGACGTTGGGGGACTCCTGCACTGAGACTGGTCAAAAAGCTTGCAGCTGGCAAACTTCAATACCAGTGGCTGTAAGTAACGCACACAAGCTGGTGTCCCTCTCCCTGGTTATTCGGTTTTCCTGCACCACTCGAGGAAAATGCAACCAGCTCCGAGATAGGTATCCAAGTGGCTTACTGTACAATTGATTGGTCGCACCAACTCAAAGGGAGAAGGCGTCCTTAGCGGGGCTTGTCTGTTGAGATGAACTTGGCAATTCGGACCTGCAGCAGGGCTTCACCGGGCAAACCAACGCTCCAGGAGTTGCAGCAGCTGTCCTCTTCAAGCTCTTTGGTTCTTTCGTTCCAGTGGTCGACTCCGCCTCCCAAGCCAAGAGACTCACCTTTTATTCAGTTCTCTCCCATTCATTCCAGCCTAGCTGTCACTCACCCAGCAGGGTGGCTGTCCTTGCCGAACAGTCAGCCAGCCAATCACCACAAAGTGCATTTGGGTCTCCTAGGAGACTAAGCACAGGGAGTTTCGGGAACCTCCCTCACTTCCTGCCCACCCCCAGACACTCGGGCGCTAGAGGCGGTCTTCACTCCTGAAGCCCGCCAAAGGCGATGGAACAAAGTGGCCAAACTAGATTTGACGCGCAGAGACAAACTCTAGAAGGAACTTTCCACAAAGAAATTTTTACAGAGGGGGCTCAGACACCATCTTGATAAACATGGCGCCCGCGATTTAACATTACCAGAGCTATGAATAGTTCGCGGTTGGGAAAAATCATCGTAGTTTGTAGTAAAACCACTGCCACCGGCCATTCTGAGAGGAAAGGGTAGCATTTGACTTCTACATGAGTATCTAAACACAGGGGATACGAATTAACCCCTCCAGCAGTATAGTGTAAGATAGGGTGTGCTGGGTCTAGGAATTTAAGACTAGTAAAGTCAACTTCACTTTTTACTTACTCTGGGAAACGGTTTATCCCAGAGAAGGTATTTAAACCTTGGGAAACCCTGAAAGGTTCCCACTGAACTGAGGGTGGTGTGACACAAATGAAAAGATGATGCCTCTGGAGTTGTTTAAACTCCATAACCAAAGAAAACAGTTAAAACACATCAAAATACATGAAAAAGTGGGGGAAAAGGCTCAAACTCTCCAGGTAAAAAATCATTCCTCCAAATCCAGCAAAGTTGCTGGGGGTTTCTAATGTGAAGGGAATTAGCACATTTTTTGAGAATTCTCCCTAACTCGGGTCATTGCAACAACGCAAGCTCGCAGCAACGCGTGGGATGGCTCAAAATGCAGGTCTTGAGTCTAGTGGGTCTTGCCAGGCTCTGTCTCTAATCATTTTCGGAGTCCCCAGGTCGATTGGAAGGAAGGGCTACAGCAGGCTCTGGTTACACAGCAGGCTCTCCAGTTGCTGGAAATCATCTCAGCCGCTTTTCCTTCATCTTCTTCTTTGTTTCCAGTGGTCAACTTTTCTTCTGCTTCCAGGTTCGCAGTATTTATCAGGAATTACAACCTCTGCATTCCTTCCCCACATTTTACAAGAAGGGGTGGTCTGGTTGTCCAATCAGGACAGCCAGCCCCCCTCCCAACCCCCCACTCAAGCAAGGCGTAAGACAAAGGGCTCGGGAGTTTTGGACTCCACCCTCACTTCCTGCTCTCTCAGACTGGAGCCTGGGTGGGGAGTCCAAGGGACTCCCGCCGAAGACAAAAATCACACAAAGGAATTGCCCACCCTTGATGTCCGGCGAAGGAACAAGAAACGACAAACACTAAAATGGCAAAAAAAACGGGCCATTTTGGTAAAAATAAACATCCTTAGGTCCCTTTACTGCAGCTGTGAACACAGCCTGCGGTAAAGGTTCACCAAATTAATCACTGCCACCAGCCATTGAAGCTAAGCTTGTCACTAACAGAATTGTTAGTTTTAGTTTGAAAGGGTATACATTGTCAAGGTATAAGCGCCACGATGCTTCTGGGCTGATGTGCGCTCAACAAATTTGAATAAATAAATTGTAAAAGGAATCCAAAGATCCTTTCTACCATTGTGAACTGTATTTCTCCCAAGGTTAGCAAAAGAAAGTTAAAAGGGGAGCCCCTAGGGCAACAAACACTTATTGCCAATAAGTTGTTAAAGAGGATAACTTTAAAATGGAGAGTCAGAAAAATGACACCAATAAAGAATTAAAGATTGTCTGTGTGGAAAAAGGTTCCCACTCACTGAGCTATTATGGAAAAATATCCCACTACTAAAGCAAAAAAGTTCTGGGGTTGACCCAGGTCAGGAAGTTTTACCAGTTCTGTGAAAATCTTAACTAACAGTCCTCTAGGTCTTCCAGTCCCAAGAGGCTTTGCCTGCCTAAAGAAGCAGTGAGTATATATGATGTTAAATTTGATATTTTGTATTGGTTGGGGGCCTTTGAGTACAATCCTAGGATTCAGGGTCTCGAGGGAATCCATTGATTCCTTGGCTTTTGTTTAGGCTTTCCCAGGTTGCAAGTGCTGCTGTAAAGAATGTGGGTGCACTTGAAAGACAAGAGTATGAAATGTGAAGCTGGCTTTGATAGCCAGATTTGGGGAAAAACCTTCCCAGGACCTTAAGAGGTTTAGGACCCTCAAAAAGACTGATGGTACCCTTTGGGCTACCTGGGTGTGTGAATGTTTGAAAAATGTGGATGCTTGGGTTAAGGCTTACAGAGTGAACTCCTTTGAAGGAATGAAATCTGTTTTTGTTGGAATGTATTTTTGATGCCTGCTCTCATGAGCTGAGACAGCACTTGGCTAACTCAAAATAGATTGATCCCAAAAAGTTAGCAAAGGCTGCTGACTCGTGGGTTGCCAACAGGGCCAATCACAAGGATCTGGGGCCACTCTCAAAAAGGATGAGAGGAAGCAGCATAAGAAAGATGGAAAAGAGAATTCAAATTCTAACCACCCAAAAAAGGGCCACAAACAGAAAAGGGGTAAACACTATGGGAAACCAGGTCAGTTTAGTGAAACCTCCAGAGGGAGGTCAGTAGAAGCCCCCGTTCTAAAGAACATTTGGTAAATGTTATGCTTGTGGGTCAACTGACCATGTGAAAGGGGATCCCAGATTCAAGGGTAAACCTTCAGGGGTCCACACTGCCTCCTTAGCCTTCATTCCAGAGGAAGAAGTTCATATGACAAATTGTAACTTTCAACTATTGGCTGAAGACCCCATAGCAGTGTTAGGCAAGATAGAATGCAGTACCCTGTGGGAGACTGCCCCAGCTTGTCCTCTTGGCAATAGTTAACCCAACCTTTGGTATAAGCATGTACTACAGAAGTTGGTAGAGTGACTGTGAGCTTTAGGGTTGCAACATAGTTTCACAGTGACATTTATCCAAATAAAAACACACAAGGGTTCTTGATAAAACAATTATCTATTAGTCATTTGAATAAGCCTTCTTTAGAGGGGAGCAAATATGTTACACAAACATACTTCAATGGATGCACTGTTTCAATAAATCAGTAGATACCCAATTAGGATGGCAATCACACTTCCTACACCCTTGGGTGACTTAAATAACTAGGACACTGATATATCACTGGTACATTTAGAGCAACACCGAGTTTGGTGTCAAAAGGAGAAGGTTTGAGGAAGAAACCATGGTTAACCAGTTTCCCAAACAGGTAAGCACTTTTGAACCCCCCTTCCAGCCACCCAATGCAAAGTAAGTTCACCCTTTCCCAGCCACACAAGTAGAGAATGTATGACTTTATGGGGGGACAGATCAAAACACAGTCAGCTGATAGTCTTCAGAGAGCCAGGACAGCCAATGCCAATTGATCAAAGTCTAGGGGAGCTGGAGTTCTTCTTGAAGGTAATTAAAAAAGTCTTGCACAGTGTTAGAGAAGTTTTGTTCAAAAGGAAATCGCTGTTGGGGCACAAGCTGGGAGGCTTGTGATGGACAAAGCTGCAAGCAACTCTGCAAAGGTAACACAGAAAAGCCTCAACTGAGAGCCAGCAATGCTACACAAGAGGTTTGTACCCCTTAGTTTACAGTACCTTAGGTCTGAAGAAATTGGTTCCAGCTGGCTTCTGTTCCTGTTGTAATATGGCAGGTCCTGTTGTTCCCAGGCTTCAGTCATGGGGACAAGAGGGAGTTCTTCTAGGGACTTGTGCACTACGATTTGAAGGTCGGCGGCAGCAATGGCCAAACTTCAGATCAGCTGCACTTCGCAGTTTCCGCTTCTCGCGAACAGCACCACAGCGGTTCTCGGATACCTTTTGGGCCTGAAAAACAATACCATAAATTCAGTTGGTACAGCCTTATACCAAGAGTGGAGTCTTGTACTGCCTCAGTTGAATGGTTTTACTAAGCCCTTAGTTATACTTCAGGAAAGATGTTATGAAGTACCCTTTGGGTGCACTGCAATAACCTTGGCCTCCTGGCAATAGGGACCCAACCTTTGGTATAAGTCTGAACTACACAGGTTGCTAGTGTGGCTGAACAGCCCGGCTTATCTCAAGAGGGGTCAATGCGAGCAGTAATGTGACAGTTTCACAGTAGCAGTTATTCAACTAAACACTTAAACTCAAGGTTTCTTGATGATAAAAAAAATATTAATTTATTTCATTCAGTTATATAAGCCTTCTTTAAAAGGGAACAATATATGTAACACCCTATCAGAGACCTCCGTTCAGGAGATAAACTCCTATGTGTTCCCCGGACAAAATACACCTCTAAAGAATACAGGAGGTTCTGTGTTCGGCCCCAAGTTGTGGAATCAGCTGCCTTTGGGCGTTTGCTCATGCACTACACTGGCAACCTTTAGAAAATAATTAAAAACATTCCTATTCAAATGAACTTAAGTATCTATGGTGAACCTACATCCTGCAGCTAAATATATAACATATAGTTAACATCTGCGCACGAATGCAATTGCTTGCTTGGTGCGCGTAAGAAAAGAATCAAAATCAACACTTATAACACACTTCAAAACACGCTTAGTTTCTCTAAATCAGATGCCGCCAATTGGGGATGACAAACGCACTTCCTACACCCGCTGGTGACTAAAATAGCTAGGACATTGATTTATCACTGGTACATTTTGAGCAATACTGATTCACAAATAATTCACAAAATAGGCCAGTACTTCGAAAAACCTTCCAATGTCAAAATAAGTTGAACCCTCTCCTGGGGAAAAGATGAAGCACAGAGTTAAAGGTAAGAAGAGTCTCTCATGGAGCCAGGACAGCCAATGTTAATTGCAAAATGTCTATGGGAGCTGATGATCTTCTTTCCCGGAAGGTAAAAAGTCTTGCACAATGTTTTTCGAAAGGTTTGTTGAAAAATAGAACACTTGAAGGGCCACAGGCTGGGAGGCTTGTGAGGGGCAAAGCTTTGGCAACTCTGCAAGGTAACCAAGACAGGTCTCAACTGAGAACAAGTAAGGCTAAACAACAAGTTCTCTTAGACTTTACAGTACCTCTGGTTAGAAGAAATGGTTCCTGCTGGCTTCTGTTCCTGTATCGTGCTGCAGATTCTGTTGTTCCTGAGCCTGTCGTGGGGACAAGAGGGATTACGTCTGGGGACTCCTGCTCTGCAATGGGAAGGTCAGCAGCAGCAATGGGCAAACTTCAATTCAGCGGTCCTTCTGTGTTTCAGCTCCTCGCGTCTGATAGCAAATAGCAACACTGCGGTTCTCGGATACCACTCTGGAATTTCCTCGTATTTGGGTCCAGCAATCGTTTGAGATGGCTCAGGCTTGGTCAGTCCTGCTTCAGGGAAGTCTGGAGAATCTTCCTGGCGCTAGAGTCCGACTTCAAAGCAACGCACACAATCTGGTGTTCCTCTCCCTGGCACTTCAGTTCCAACAGCAGTGGAAGTACAGGCAGTTCCGAGCGGATGGCCAGGCAGGCTTACTTTGGAGTTGATTTGTCCCACCAACTCAAGGGGAGAAGTCGTCCTTGCAGGGCTTCCCTAGTCGAGGTGAATTCGGAAGCTTCAGCACAGCAGCAGGGCTTCACTGGGCAATCCAACGGTCCAGGAGTTGAAGCAGGCATCTCTTCCAAGTTGTTCTTCGGATTTATTTGTCGGCTGGTCGACTCTGCCTTCTAAGCCAAAAAGCCTCGCCTTTTATGCAGGTTTCTCCGATTCATTCCAGCCTAGTGGTCAATCGCACAGCAGTGCCTGTCCTTGCCAGTCAGGCAGCTGGCCAATCACCTTGGGGTGCATTCCTGTAACCAAGGGGATTAGGCACAGGGAGTTTCAGGCACCCCCTCACTTCCTGCCCCTGCCAGGCATACTGGCGCCAGAGGCGGGCTTCAATCGTGAATCCCTTCAAAGACAAAACGAACAATGGGACCAAACCTGGTTTGTCGTGCAGAGTAAATCTCCAGCAGGAACTTTCCAACAAGAAATGGCAAAAAGACTACCAGGGCCATTTTGACGAATTGGGCACACATGGGTGCCTTACTGTGGCTGCAAACGCAGCCCGCGGTAGAAACACACAATGGTAATAAAAAGTAAACTACTGCCACCAGCCATTAATTGTAGAAAGGGTAACATAAAAATGTTACACGAGAAACTAGACAAAGGGGATACTAAGTAACCCCTCCAGCACCCTATGGTAAGCTAGTGTGGGCTGGGTCTAGAAAGTTATAAAATAAAAGTAGTCCACTTCACTTCACTGCTCTTGGAAACACTTCACTGCTCTTGGAAACAGTAGTTTCGGCAATAGAAGGTATTTAAACCTTTGGGAAATCGAAGAGGCTTCCCTGTGCCACTGCACTCAAGGTGCTGTCACAATGTAAAAGATTATGCCTATGGAGTTTGTCAGATTCCAAAGTTAAAAAGAAACACAGGGTCAAAATCACAATAAAAGTACAAGAGGGAGTGAACAAAAAGGCTTACTCTCTCCAGGTTAGAAATTAAAGTCCTGAGTCCAGCAAAAAGTGATGGGTGGGTGGGGGGGTGGGGTTGCTAAGTTAGAAGGGAATTAGCACATTTTTGAGAATTCTTCCCAACAAAAACTGTCCTAACAAAGGGTTTAATTAGAACTATATTTATTTACACATCAAATTTTTTTTAGCATTCTTTAAAAGGGCAATTATTTGTAACAATCAAGCAAACTTTGGAATCACTTTACAAGGTCAATACAATTTGTGCATACCCTTTAGTTATGCTAATACATTTCTCATACACCATGAAGTGACTATAATAACAAGGATAGTATTGCATTTATCATAAAGACCAATATACTTTTTAGACTGAGTTGCAGGAAGGAAGGGTTAAGGGAAAATAGAAAGGTTAGAACATACTTTCTTATAAAGTAAAGCTGTTTTTGGATCCTCCAATGAAATCTAGGTAAGCCTTTCCCAGCAGTAAGTGTTCAACAAATTACAACCTGTGAGGCGCAAGCAAGGCCAAAGTCAATGGATTCAGAAGGGTACCTTTAGGGAGCCAGGACAGCAAAAGCCAATTGGACAAAGTTTATAGTTATGATGCACTTCTTGGATACTGTCTTTCTCAAAATTAGTTCAAGAAATTCACTGACGGAACACAAGCTATTGGGCCTGTGCAAGGGGAATTGACGTCAACTCAAAGTTAAGCAAGTGCAATTCTCAAGTGAGAAAGCATGACTTGGGGTAAGTACCCCCAAGCCCAACAAGTACTTCTGGTTAGACGAAAAGTGGTCCAGCTGGATTCTGTCTTGCTACTGCCAAGCATGCCCTAGTTCCTCTGGCGGCTCTGAAAGAGGAAGGGGGGGGGGGGGGGTGGTTAGTGAGAAGAAGCTGGAAAAGTGCAAGAGAGCAGTGATGTGCTTTTGGCGGCCTCAGCCCATGGGTCCGTTGGCTGGGCCTGGGGTGTTTTGCGGCCGGTAGTCGTTGTGTACTGTTGTGAGAGTCTGTATTTTTGTTTTGTTGCAATGTACTAATGTTTTTGTGGTTTGTTTGTGCAGTAGGTTTATGGTTGGTTTGGAGTTTGAGAGGTGTATGCAGAGGGGGAAATTGTTAGTGCAATTGGTTAGTTGCCATCTTTTATCCTGATTTGATTTGGGCTTCTGTAAACTCCCCAGATGGGGTTCGGGAGCACCCCTGCACCTCTGGCCTGATCTGTGTCTGTCTGGCCTTCGAGGTCCCTTTCACATCTGGACAACTCCTCCCCCAGTCTTCCCTTCCCACTCATACGGCTAGCGCACCTGCCCATGTCTGCAGCTCAGATAGTGTGGTGATTGCTAATATCCCGATAATTCCACTACACTGTGGCACCTAGTGGCAACTAAGGGGCGAGCGCGGGTGAAGGGTGGGATTAGGGTGGGATGTTGACTCATCTAGGTTTGGGTGTCGCCTGTGTTCCCCTCTAACCAGTGTCCTTCAAGGTGCTGTGGGAGCTTCTTCACATAGGGAGATGTCCACAGTCTGCACTGGGGGTTGTCCGTGTCCACTCCAGTTTATTCATCCCTTTTCCTTTCGGTTTTCAGTTTGAGTCTGTGGTGTTGAAGAGCCAGGTTTTTAGTAATTTCCTAAATTTTAGGTGATTTTTGGTGTTTCTTTTATCTTTTGGGATGTTGTTCCAGGTTTTTGCTGCTAAGTGGTAGAAGGAGGTGCCTCCCAGTTAATTCTTGAGTATGGTTTAGGTTCCAGGCGGATTTCGTTGCTTGACATGAGGGGTCTTGTTGGCTTGTTGATTTTCTTTTGTAGGAATTCTGCTCCCTGTCCACTGATTACCCTGTGCGTTATGTACATTGTTTTGAAGGTGATGCAATGTTTTACTGGGAGCCAGTCTAGTGTTTTTAGTGCAGGAGTGATGTGTTCTCTTCTTGATAGTTTGAGGAGTAGTCTGGCTGCTGCATTTTGGATCTGTTGTAGTTTTTTCCAGAGGTTTTATGGAATTCGTAGGTAGAGGCTGTTTGCATAGTCGATACTTGACATGATGAGGGCAACGATAGTGAGTGTTTTGTGCGTGAAGGAGAGGAAAGGTAGAATTCTTCTTGCTGTGAGGAGGAGGAAAAAACATTTCTTGACTGTTGCATTTACTTGTGGTTGTAAGGTTAGGGTGTTGTCCATCAGGACTCCCCGATTTTTTACTACCTTAGATGGTGATGGTGCGGTTCCCATTTCCGTTGGCCACAGGATTGCGGTTTCGTTTTCTTGGTCTTTGGATATGATCGTGATTTGTCTTTCCTGGATTGATTTTCAGGTTGTTGGCAGTCATCCAGTTGAAGACTTCTTTTAGACACTTGATTAGAGTTGAATGATCAGATTGGGTGTCATTGATTTTGTAGATTTGGGTATCATCTGCGTAGTTGTAGCATGTAATGTACTTTTTGAAGATTCAGATAACCGGAGTCTGGTTGAAGTACAGTGGCGATTGTGAGGATCCTTGTGGCACTCCAGTCGTTAAATCTTGGAGTGGATTTGAAGGGTTTAATCCATACAGTTTCTTTTCTGTCTGCTAGGAATGATTTAGTCCAGAGTAGGGCTGTGTCTGTTATGCAATTTCTGCTAGTCTATTGGTTAGGGTGTCATGACTGTGTCGAAGGCTGCGGAGAGGTCGAGTAAAATGAGGGCTGAGGTTGTGTTTGAGTCTGCGTTGATTTATAGGTCGTCCCAGATGGATAGTAGTGCCGTTTCCGTTCCTCTTGTGGGTCTGAAACCGACTTGAGCTTGGTCTAGCATGTCGTGTTTTTCTACGTATTCTTGGGTTGGCTTATATACCTAGGTTTCCAGGAGTTTTGCCAGGTAGGGAATGTTTGAAATCGGCCTGTAGTTGGAGAGGTCTTCTGCGTCGCCACTAGTGTTTTTCAGAAATGGTTTGATATATGCTGATTTGAAGGTCTTTGGTAAAGTTCCTGTTGCTAGAGAAAGGTTCATAAGGTTTCTGTAGTATTCTGCTGGCGCTCCTTTTGCGAGGATTGATTTGTAGATGTCCGGGCGACAGGGGTCCATGGGTGATCCAGCCTTCTTGCTGTGTTTTACCAGCAATGCGAATGCCTCTGCTGATATTTCAGGATAGTTTTTGAGTTTGTGCTGAGGTTCTGTGATGGGTTCGCTTTGTAGTATGTTGTGGTCGGTTGAGGTTTTGTATGGATTGTCGTATGTCGTTGATTTTGTTTTTCTTGAAGCGGTCTGCCAGGTCATTGCATAGTTTCTCTGAGGGGTTTGGGGTGTTGTCGCAGCCTGGTAGGTTTCTCATCTCTTTAATGATGTTAAACATTTCTTTTTGTGTATTGGCGACATTTATAATTCTGTCATCATAATGCCTTCTCTTCGACTTTTGAATTTTCTTCTTGTATGTGCAGATTTGTCTCTGGAACAGTGTTTTTTTATTTATTTACTTTTTTGTTTTTTTGTCCCAGTTGTATTTTCTCCATTCCAGTTCCATTTTGTTTAACTTTTTCATTGTGCTTAATAGTGGGGTGAACCATTTCACCATTACACTTTGTTTGATTGGGTGAATGGTTTTTCTGGGGCGATCTTGTCGATTGCATCTGCAATCCATTTGTGTAGTAGATCCGCTTTCCCGTCTAGGTCAGTTAGCTCGAGTTCTGTAGTTGAGGGTTTGGTTAACTCCAGTTGTTCGAATAGGTTGCTTTCTTTGACGTGTTTCCAGTTTCTTTTTGAGATGGTCGTGAGTTTAGGGGGTTGGATGCACACTTGAGTAGGCAGAGTGATCACGAATGGGATGAGATGGTCGCTCCACAGTATTTGTATCAGCGGTGCCGTGGTGGTGGTTTTTTTCCTCCTCCAAAATTGTGTCGAGGGCGAGGCCTGCCGAGTGTGTTGCCCCTTTCACTAGTTATAGTTTCATGGTAGCGAGTTGTTCAGTCAGTGAGTTTAGGGAGTTGGCGTGACTGTCTTCAATCCAGATGTTGTAGTCCCCCAGGATGATTGGGTGTTTGTGGTTGATGGCTATGTTGGTGATGGCTTCTATGAAGTTGTCGACGAAGGTTGCATCAAATGTCGGTCTGTACACCAGGATGAATGTGTGACGTTGGTTTTTGGGCTTGCTGTTAGGTGTATTACCATGGTTTCACAGTTGGGGGTGTGGAGCGGTTCGCCGGTTTTTGTTTTCAGGTGTCCTTTGAATGCCATTGCAATGCCTCCTGTTTTTAATTTTCCAGTTTATTGGAAGGCATTTGAAGTTGGTTCGAAGGCAGCTTTGGAATGTGGTTTTGTAATTGTCGTCCAGCCATGTTTCTGTGATGAAAAGGATGTCAATGCCATTGCCATTGAGTAGGTCGAAGATCTGTGTGTTTTTTACATGGATCTTGCGTTTATAAGATTGCAGTAGAGTTTGGAGGTGTCGTTTAGCTTGGACTTTCTTGGAGGTCATCTTCTGATTGGTGTTGGGGTTTCCTTCCTGGTCGATCTCTTGCTGAGGTGTAGGTTTTGGGGTGTCAGCGTCTTCGAAAAGTTGTTGATTGGAAGTTCTTCTTGCTTTGGTGATGAGTCTTATCGCATCTGAGGTATGTTGGCTGTTTCTTGTGGTGTTCATCCTTCTGCTCGATTGTGTGGGGTAGTTTGATGTTGTGACTTCTGGTGTTGGGTTGGTTTTGCTCTGGTGACCCATAGTCGGCGAGATAAGGAGTTAAGTAGAGGTTAAATCGATTTTTGTCCTTGACGTCAGGGGTGCGTTCTGTAGTTGTGGTTCGTTCTTTGTTGCTGTTCTGGAGTGTTTGTTGCTGCTTCTAGTTTTCTTTCCCTCGGAATGGGTTGTTTGTGCGGCATTGTAAGGGGTTGTTTAGTCTTTGTTTGCCGATGTCCTGTTGGTTCTGCTTTGGTCTGGTTGTCTTGTGGTGTCGTAGTGTGTGGGGGGAGGGCTGTCTGCTAACAGTTGGGTCTCTGTCTGTGGTTGGTATTTTCGGCTGATGTCAACTCGTTTAGTTGCTGTCTAGAGGGTTTGGGGAGGTGGATTAGGGGTTATATCGTTAGGTGTTCTCGGTGGCTCTCTTTAGTGTCCGTCTCTGTATATGTGGTTCACTGCAGTGAGCTAGCAGTGGGGGTTGAGATCATCTACTAGTTGAAAGATGATTTAGAGGGGCACAGCTAGGACATATGCCTTTTGAGGCGTTCTCCTCTAATCAGGGTGTCACTTCACAGTAATTCACTGGTGGGTGCTGTCTCCCTTTAGGGGTGAGTTGATCAGCGGGATTCCAGAGACCTGTTTAAGGATCTGTCAATGAGATCTGAATATCGTACTATGCAATCTAGAACCCCTACTAAGCTTGAGAGACCTCTATAGTGGGAGAGGCGCCTATCAATGCAATCTGAATATCACACAATGTAGTCTGGTGATAGAGCCCCTACCAAATTTGAGACCTGTATAATGGGAGAGAGACCTATTGATGCTATCAAAATGTCACACAGTGCAATTTGGACACAGAAACCTCTGCTAAATTTGAGAGCCCAGTAGAGTGGGAGAGAGGCCTAGCAATGCAATCTAGATCTCGCACCATGCAATTTGGAGATGGAACCCCTACTAGATTTGAGACCTGTATAGTGGGAGAGAGGCCTATCAATGCAATCTAGATATCACACAGTGCAATCTGGACACAGAAGCCCCGTTCTATTTGGGAGAGAAATCTGTCAATGCAATCTAAACTTATTATGAAGTGCAATCTGGGCAAAAAACCCTACTAGATTTGAGACCTGTAAAGGTCTATATAGATGTGTGGAGGTCTGTGCCTAGCTGGTCAGATTGGTACAGTCTGTTGCCCTTACTCCTGACCCCGGCCACCCCTACCTTATTGGTCCTTGTAGTTGATGGTTGACGGCTGGTCCCTGCTTCCCCTGCGGACACCTGCTGACACCTCTTGGAGCCGCCTCTGATAGAGCCGCCCTTGGCCTTAGGGCCCTTAGCCGCAGGGCTGCACGGGCAGAGGGCTGCTCTGGGAGGAGTGGTGATGAGGGCCGAGAGGACCAATGGGAGTATGGAGGATGGTCCAGGACGTGGGAAGACTGGAGCCTTTGTGGGTTGGGAGCTGGGGTGGGTCTGACGACCTACACGGCTCGCTGGCCTGAGGGAGCCCGGAATGTGTTCAAAGTGGTCCCAAACACGGCCCAAGGTAATCCTTGCTACTAAATCACTCACCTGGGTAGCCTTGGTGGAAGAAGGCGCTCGGAGGCAGTGCCGGACACCAGAGCCCTACACCGTCGAGGGCTGGTCCAATCAGGGGAGAGGAAGACGGTCCGGGAGGACGGGGGTGGGGGGGTTGTGGCTGGGGAGGGTCTGGGCGACCTACACGGCTCGCGAGCCTTAGGGGAGCCCGAACTGTGTTCAAAGTGGTTCCAAACAAGGCCCAAGGGGGTCCTTGCTACTAAACCACTTACCTGTGCAGCCTTGGTGGTTGCAGCAGGCTTCTCTTCAGTTTCTTCTCCGGATGTTTCTTCCGGTGGTCGACTTTGCCTATAGTCCCAAAACTATCACCTTTGAGTTTTCCCATTCCTTCACAGTTTAGGCTATCAATCACACAGCAGGCACACCTAGAGACAAAAGGACAGGAGTTCCGGGCCCTTGCCTAACATCCTGTCCTTCCAGACACATTGGAGCCAGGGGCGGGCTTCAGGGCTGAAGCCTGCCAAAGGCAAAACACACAGTGCTCAACCCTGTCTCAACGCACAGAGTAAAAACAAAGAAAGACCCCACAAACAGAAAATTACAAAAAAGAGGACTGGGGCCATTTTGACAAAATGGTCACCCAGGGGTGCTGTATTGCAGTAAGGGTTTAGCCTGCTGGAAAAATGCAGACTGGTAGTAAAAGGTAAACCACTGCCACCAGCCAGTTAAAGTATTTGTATTTTATTGAATTTATATAGCCCTTTAATCCAAAGTGCTTTACATGAGAACAAGTAAAATACAACCAGCATAAGATGACTATTGAATCACAACTCAAACAGTATAAAGACCAATTTACAATATTGCAGAGGTGAGGAGGGAGTATGGAGGGGGCAGAGGTGTGCAAGGGAATGGTAGATGTTAGTGGAGGTACGAGCGGGAGTAAGAGGGAATGCAAGAATGTATGAGAAAGAAGTGAGGAAAAAGTAAGACTAGATGAGAGCAGGTGGTAGGAAGGAGGTAGCTAGGATGGAGATGGTAAGGAAGAGCAGGAGTAAGAGGTTAGAAGAGAGGGGTAGGGAGATGGAGAGGTAACGAAGGGTGTTGGGGAGTTGGAAAGAGCGGGAGGGGGCGCAGGGTGGTGGAGGGGAGAGTAGGAAAAGATGAGCAGAGAGAACGAGAAGGGGTATAGAAAGTAAGAAGAGAGGTGGGGGGCAAGATTTGAAGACGAGACCGGAGGAACTCGAATTTGAGCTGCGAGTGAAGAGAGCCAACCTAGAGAGGTGAGGGAAGAGGAGATGGAATCAAGAGGTGAGAGAAGGCATAGGGAGCGGATGGCAGAGTGGTAGACAGATTTGAGAGGGTAGAGAGGAGAGGAGGGAGATGAGGATGAGAAGCAGTGAGGGTAACAAAAATGTTGCATGAGAAAGTAGGATAAGGGGGTTCTAGGTAACCCCCAGCACTCCACATGAGATGGTGTGTGCTGGACCTACAAAGTAAATGGTAAATAAGATCAATTTCACCTTACTATTCTTAGGAACAGTAGTTCATCCAAGAAAAGATATTTAAACCTTAAGAGAAATCCAAAGGATTTCTCAGTGACACTGCTCTGAGGGTGGTGTTTACTATACAAAAATCAGAGGTCTATGGAGTTTCTCAGACTCCAAAAACAGTGAAAACATAAAATCCTAATCAGGGAAAAACACATGCGCGAGTGAGAAAAAGGTCCCACTCACTCAGGAGGTAAAATTAAAAAGTCCCAAGTCCACCAAAGAGCTGGGGGTCTCTGAGGTAGGAGGAAATTAGCACAGAAATGAACATTCTCCCTAACACCGCTGGATGCCAGTTGCAAAGCAGCTACATGGAGCTCTATTTATACTTTTACTCAGCACTGCTGCATTGACGCTCATTCTAAAGCAGATTCACAGGTGGGACAAGCGGTGCTAAAACATCTATTTGCCGCTGTATCTTCTTCGCACCTTCTGCCTTCTCCAGACACCACTCGCCAATGTATGCATAGCTTGTGATCGAAGCAGATTCCACAAGCCTCAGAAGGTATGCATTACTCACCGTAATTGTTTCTGTTGCTTGTATCTGCTTGCATATCTCCATACACAAGGATACTTAAACAATCTTTAAAAAGGAGCTAGTAATCCAAACGTTGGGATTCAATTCAACAAGAGAAATAAAGTAGGGGAGTAAATTTTTCTTACGCTAAACATTTTCCAGCACACTGTGTGACGTCATTTGAGGTCAGTATTGGCACTTATTTGTGATCACCATTAAAACATTAAGTTTCAAGGAGGGATAAGTTAGTTAGATCAGAACTTACTTTGTAAATAGTAAAACGGTTAGATTCTCCCAGATGGATGTAGGCAGTCTTTTATCCCAGTAAAGATGGTGTTCATCAATTAAAACCTGTAAGGGAACAAGCACTGCCAAAGCCAATATGTTTAGAAGGGGGCCTGTAGCGAGCCAGACAGCCAAAGTCAATGGGCCAGTTCCAAGTTCTGATGCTCTTAGAAAAGTGTTTTTAAAATAGTCAGTAGTTCAGTAGAAAATCACAAGCTCAAGAGAAGCCACCCGGGAGAAGCACAAGCTGGGAGGCCAGTGCAGGTGAGTTGAGGTCAACACAAAAGGGTTTAAAATAATAATCCCAAAGCTAGGAAGCACCACATTTGGCAAAAGGTAGATGTACCCCAAGCCCCATGGTAGCTGTGAATTGAAGAATTGGTTCCATCTTGGTGCCTTCCTGTTGCAATGTAGCAGACCCTTTTTCTTGGTTGTGGTGAGGAAAGGGAGGACGCCTGGCAGGCTTCTGTGGCAGCCTTTGAGAGAGAGGGACTCTGCAGCAATGGATTCTCCTTGATTCAGTGGCCTTTTGTGGTTTTGGAGCCCTTTTCTCGGAGCCAAAGAATGAACAGCTCTGATTTGCAAGTTACTTGATCCCTCGGTCCTGGACTCTGGTGAGGGGACTCTGGGTGAAGATTTCCTGCTGCTGTAGGGTAATCTGGCTGCCCACAAAGTATTGGCCGAATTCACACTTCCGAAGACAGACAATGCACTTGATGGTCAGGGGTCCCTGGGCATTGGGATTCTGAAGCCTTGGAAAATCGCAACAAGTCTGGGGTTGCGCCACAATTAAGCTAGTCTCAAAGCAAGTTGGTCCCACCAGACCAAGGGAGGAAGTCTTCCTTATTGGTATTCCCAGTCAAAACAAAAACTGGGTCCCCATAACTGCAGGCCTTCACCGGGCACTTCGCGGTCCAGGGGGGTGCTGCTTGCGTCTCTAAACATCTTCGGATGTTGTCCTCCAGTGGTCGATTCTGCCTCTAGTCCCAAAACCCTTGCCTTTGTTAAGGAGAATTCTCAGTAATGTGCAAATT
This sequence comes from Ambystoma mexicanum, assembly GCF_040938575.1. Taxonomy (NCBI): domain Eukaryota; kingdom Metazoa; phylum Chordata; class Amphibia; order Caudata; family Ambystomatidae; genus Ambystoma; species Ambystoma mexicanum. Next base: position 765,623,742 of record NC_090925.1, on the reverse strand, counting down.
CCCTCTACCTTGGAGACCCCCAGCAACTTTGCTGGATTTTGAGGTCTTGATTTTTTTTAGCTTGGACAGAGTGAGACTTTTTCCCACTCATGTATTTTAAATGTGATTTTGTACTGTTTTCTTTGGGTTGTGCAGTCTGACAAACTCCATAGGCATCATCCTTTACGTAGTGTCACACAGCACATTCAGTGCAGTGACACAGGGAAGTCTTTCAGATTTCCCAAAGGTTTAAATACCTTCTCTGGGATAAACTGTTTCCCAGAGTAGTAAAGTGAAATTGACTTTACTTACATTTGTAACTTTCTAGACCCAGCACACACAATCTTACAATAGGGTGCTGGAGGGGTTACCTAGTATCCCCTGTGTCTAGTGTCTCATGTAACATATTAATGTTACCCTTTGCTCGCTGAATGCCTAGTGGCAGTGGTTTACTCTTTAGTACCATTATGGGATTTTACCGCAGGATGCGTTTGCAGTCACGGTAAAGCACCCAAGGGTGCCATTTTTGTCAAAATGGCACCGGTCTTCTTTTTTTGCCATTTCTTTGTGGAAAGGTCCTTCTTGAGATTTACTCTGCGCGCCAAACCAGGTTTGGTCCCTTTGTTCATTTTGCCTTTGGCGGGATTCACGAGTGAAGCCCACCTCTGGCTCCAGGGTGTCTGGCAGGGGCAGGAAGTGAGGGAGGTGCCCGAAACTGTGTGCTTTGTCTCCTAGGAGACCCAAATTCTCTGTGGTGATTGGCAGGCTGACTGGCTGGCAAGGACAGCCACCGTGCTGGGTGACTGACAGCTAGGCTGGAATTCATGGGAGCAAGCTGCATAAAAGGTGAGGCTTTTTGTCTTGGAAGGCAGAGTTGACCACTGGACGAAGGGATACAAAGAGAACTTGAAGAAGCCTGCTGCTAATCCTGGACAGTTGGTTTGCCCGGTGAAGACCTGCTAGTGTGCTGAAGCTCCAAATTAGTATCAACAGAGAAGCCCCTGCAAGGACAACTTCTCCCTTTTGAGTTGGTGGGACCAATCTACTCCAAAGTTAGCCACCTAGACATCCTCGTAACGCTGGTTGAGTATCCACTGCAGTCTCTGCTGGAACCGGATAGCTAGGGAGAGGAACACCAGTTTGTGTGTTGCTTTTAAGCTGGCCAAGAGCTCCAGGAAGATCCTCCAGACTCCCAGGAAGCAGGACTGACCCTCAACAGAATGCGGGACCCCAGATGCAAGGAGGGTCCATCCCAACCGCCAGGAACCACGGGATTGCTATTTGTGGTAGTCGCAAGAAGCTGAAACACTGAAGTGCTGCTTGTTTGAAGATTGCTGGTTGCGAGCAGTCACTGTCCCATTGCAGTGCAGGAGTCCCCAAAAGTCCTCCCTCATGTCCCAACTACTGAGGCCCAGGAACAGTGAGATCTGCAGAGCTGCACAGGAACAGAAGTCATCTGATGCACTTTTTTCAATTAAAAGGTATGGTAAAGACTTGAGAACATACCTCTTATAGTAGTTGCTTGCATCTTCTACTACTCAAGTCTAACAGCTTGTGGCCCTACATTAATTCTTCTTTTTCTTCAAAGTCTTCTGAAACGTTGTGCAGAGGCTTTTCTTATTCAACTACCAGAAGTGCGTCAGCCCATATAGACTTTAGACCATTGACTTTGGCCTAGCCTGTTCCACTGAATGACTGTTTGGGGGATCCAAAAGTATTTGCCTGTTTAAGAAATATTGTGATCTCTCGTTTGTTTTAAATAACCTTTTCCTTTGACCTATTCCTAAGAATATTCTAAATGCAACAGTGATATATTAATGTCCACAGCACCCTAACTATTGAAGTCACCGCAGGGTGTAGGTTGTGCCTTTGTGCCATTCCAAAAGGGTACTTACTGATTTAGAAACTTAAGAGTGTGTATTTTGAAATATATTTGTGTTGTATTATATTGCTCCCTTCTGAAGGATTATTCTAACTGACTGATAAATAATTGTTTATTCAAGAAACCTTGTGTGTAAGTGTTTATTTGAATATTTGTCACTGTGAATCTGTATAACTCCACTACAGCTCACATTGACCCCGCCTGGCTGCTCAACAAGCTAACAACCTGTCTAGTACAGACTTAAACCAAAGGTTGGGTTCCTATTGCCAGGTTGTCAGGGTTGTTGTAGTGCACCCAAAGGGTACTGCATACAATCTTGCCTAACAGCCTTTTAAGCAAGTTCCCATTCATTCACAGCACTAGGGCTGTCAATTGCCCAGCAGGGTGGCTGTCCTCCCGGAAAGCCAGCCGGCTAATCAACTGGTTTCACTCGGGCACACCTAGAGACAAAGGACAGGAAAGTTTTGGCACCCTCCCTCACTTCTTGCCTTTGCAGACACATTGGTGCCTCGGAGGGCTTCAGTGCTGAAGCCCGCCAAAGGCAAAATGCACAAAGGACTCAAACCCAATTGAAACAGAGTAAAATCCCAGAAAGAACTGACAGACAAGAAATGGCAAAAAAGAAGACGGGCCATTTTGGGAAAATGGTCACCCTTTGGTGCTGTACTGCAGCTGAGAAATCGGCCTGCAGATACATGGAACAAAGGTAGTAAAAAAGAAACCACTGCCAACAGCCATTCAAGTTAGTGTAACAGAATGTTACATGGGATGAGGAGTTAATATGTAACCTCCCAGCACTCCACATAGGGTGGTGTGTGCTGGGCCCACTTAAGTTAAGTAAGACAAACGTCATCTTGCTATTCTTGTGAACAGTAGTTCACCCAAGAAAATGTATTTAAACATTAAGAGAAGTCCAAGGGACTGCACAAAAGGTTCTGTCCCCATGCAAACAGCCGATGCCTATGGAGTTTACCAGACTCCATTAAACAGTAAGAAACACAAAATCCTAGTCAGCAAGAGAGCTGGGGGTCTCTAATGGTTAAGGTAATTGGCACAGAAATTAACATTCTCCCTATCAGCACCCACCTTTAAAATTATTGTTGCTGTTGTAAAGAGGAGCCAATTTTGCATTCAGGAAAGCTTTTTTAATTTACCAAAGGTTCTTTAGACCTTTTTTATAAAACCTATTTTTTTTTCTTTTTTTTCAGGGATCGGGACAGAGACCGGGATAGGGATAGAGATCGGGATTCTGGACGAAGCCGCCGACCTCGCAGCCGGTCTCCCCTGAGGAATCGCCGCAGAGATTCCCCTTATCGTGGCTACCCCCGGCGGAGACCTTCCAGGTAATATCAGTTAGCCGCATAGGCATTTGAAATTCTGACCACTTCTCTGTAAAGTATATCATAATTGTATGCTTCTGGCTTCAGCTGGCACTTATTTTCTTTTGATGTTGCTTTCATTGTTATTTTGTTCAACTTGAAATATCGGATCCGTCATTTGGGTACGATTCTTAACAAATGTAACCACTTAATGGGCCATCTAGTCTTTTCCCCTAAAAATGTTTTTCGAATATCGTCTTAAATGTCTATGCGAATGAGTACGGTGGGAAGGCGTGATGCATGGTTCTTGAAAAGGTAATAGCACCTCAAATGTCTTCCTGATCACATGTTCCACACGACCAGAAAAGGCAGAATTGTTTTTAAATTGAACATCGTGATGCATTGAATAAACATGACTAGCAACGTAATGTGCCTTTTCATGGCCGTAAGAACTTTAATATCACAAATCTCCAGAATATCGACAAGCGCAATTGTTTTCTCTTTTAAGCGAAAAAACATGGTCATATATAAAGTATAACTAGGATAGTATAACTCTTAGCATAACTCTTACCCGCCACATCTTATAACATATGCAGTTGTAACGAAGTGAACAGATCAAGGTTAAATATGCAAATGACATTAAACTGGTCTTTCCTAATTAAAGAATGTGTGGAACAAATGTGCATCTTTCAGAAAATGAACCATCGACACACGCAAAAAATGAATGCAATAGTGCGATGTTATTGTAACGTTTTAACATAGCGATAGTCCCTCCAACACAGATCAGCTGTCTGCTAAACCAGTTCTTCCCCCACACAATTACAGAGCAACATAATAAATGTCTACAATATTGTTTTAATGCTTTGTGCTCAGCTGGGACTACTTTGAAACTGATCCCCAGTTTTAAAGCTCTGCACCCTAAAAGATGGTGAGCAGCTTTTAAACCAAAGATTCGTTTTCAAAATAACGTAGGTGTAATTCTTAACAAATGCCAAGGCTTGTGCCCAGTTAATGAGCCGGCTGGTGTAAGTGTCTTCCCAATGTCTGCTTATATGTCGATACATATGAGAAGGGACGGGTGCCGGTCTCTTGAAAGGGGGTCTCTTGAAAAGGAACTGGAACCTCACATTTAGTTCTGCTCTCACGGTCTTGCCTCATTCATGCCTAGACAAACAGCAGTTGGAGATATTTTACACACGCATTTATCACTTTGCTTTTGCGATTGCATTGATAATGTTCAAAAACGTGGTTAACATTTGATGTAGCAGCAGGGAGAAAAAGTTTACTCTGACCCCAAAATACACAAGGTGGATGCCCCCTCCCCCACATGTCATTCACCTGCTTGCAGGGGTCAAGTCCTAAACATTTAAGTAGAGGCACTCAACAAACGCAATGGGATACGATGTCGCCAGAAACTAGCATATGAAGGTGAACTATGCACATTTCTTTAAATTGGCTTTGCATAACCACCCACATTGCGCAAGACGAATGGCATTTGCCCTTCATAAAATCAACACACAAAACCAAGAGGATATTTTCTTCTAATGGTGGTTTTGAAAACGTTATAACGTGTGCATGTTTTAAACTCCAAGAACCAATACAAATGTTTTCCCTGGGACTTGCAGTAGCGAAATGTGAAATTTCACCTTCAGTTTGTCATTTTTCATCAGGTTATATAGTGCAGTGATGAAGTGGCCAGCCCACAAGCCTGACTGCGTTTTGATCCCTGAGGTCGCCTTTAAATCATATATTAAGAGGACATTCAATGTTTCTCATTTTAGCTGGGGGGGACTGAGTCCACCCTCTGAGTAAAGTGGGGGGGACTCCGCCCCCCCCCCCCCCACGTGTACCCTCGACTTGAGCCCTGCCTGCTTGTTTGATCGACTTCCAACCTAGTCATGTTGCATTTATACAGTTCTTTGTGCTGGGCTTACTGCTTCCCAGCGCTACAGTTAAAAAGGGTGGTTTACCCACTCCAAGAGCACAAGATGGCTGTAAAACATGCCAGCATGACCCGTATTCAGCCATCACCCTCTGTTTCACTTCCACACACACAACCCTCTTACCTTCAGTGTTGAAGTACAGCATGCAGCAAGTATGTCTAGGTAGTCAAAGGGTGCAGGGAGACAAAGCCTCCGGTGATGTTCTGAGTCACTAGGTAGAAATGAACAGAGCCAGTGACTGTCTTCATGGTGACTGGGCATTCTTCTGGCAATAGCAGTGACGCCGACAGCACAAGCCCATTTATGTGGGCATGATTTCTATATTGTTGGCTGTCTATTGGCTCAGCATATGCAATACATGTTTCGGAAGACCTGCAGACACATGATGCATGTGCAGAGCCAAAAGGGGGCCCAAAGTCTTCTCGAACTGACAGGCTGGTGCCTGTTGTAATGACGTGCAACCCAGTTCATTTTTACTGCTTTTCAAGTACTTGAAGCGGGTCACTTCTCATTATGAAAGTAATCACTCTGCAGCGGACAGCAATTGGCCTGTGGACAATATGTTGTGCAACAGTAATCTAGGGCATGCAATATTCCTGGCACAAAGAATCTTATCTGGAGGTCAGGCTATGTAGGTGTTCAATTGCATCTTAACAAATATGTATTTGTACGCTTGCACTGGCTAGAAAATATTTCTCTTTTAGCAACTTTTGATGTTCTATGGACCCATAAACATTTTGCTTTTGTTTTTTAACCTGCCCTGGCATTATACAGGGAAGGGAAGCCTTTGGCTTCACTCCCCTGGCCTTTCGCTTATTTTGTTATGGGAAAACTGATCAGACCTTCAGACTTGGTACTAGTAAAACTGTTTCCCTTTTGTTTGTTTTTTATTTATAACTTTAGTGCTAACCTTTTAACAGTGCACACAGCATCTTACAATAAAATGGCCGTGCCAAGAGATTTTGTGCTTGTTCTTTGGCCATATTGTTGCTTGGCCTTCTTCCAGCCTTTTTGGGTAAGGACATCCCTTATATGGTCCTGCTTTTGCTGGCTACTGCTGGCTTGGTGTGTGTGGACCCAGGATGTGGGTTTGACTGTCTTGTTTGTTTGATTTTATTACTTATGTACTGTCTGGTCCCAATCCACATCTGTGGCGTCAGTCTAGGTGTTGGCCATTAGTGAAACCCACAGTGGTTCCTGATTGGACCAGTTCTGGCTGTTTGAATGGTGCAGATCCTTACCATTGTTGGACTTGCGTCCAGCCAGGATTTAGTATGAGGACTCCTCCTGCAACTGTTTTTTCAGATCATTGTTTCTACCAAGTATCCTTTGTAGACGAGCAGCCAACTGAAGATCCATGGAAGACTCCAAAAGATGCCCAGCATCCTTTTCCTCTGATTGGTCTAGTCTGAAGCACTGCTGGACTACCTGATCCGCGAAGGTCCTGACCACAGTGCTTCAACCCTTGGACAGGTGGCATCAGCAAGTGTCGACTTTCACAAATATTTGGCTGTCCTGACCCTTAGGAAGTGTCCCTGGGCCCCCAGGTGGACTGACCAGCTCTACAGTGGCCTACCTCAGTAGAATCTTTGCTCTTCGGTGTTCATAGCCGCAACTTCAGTGGTCACCAGCACATGCCAAGTCTCCTTCCTGCCAACTTTCAGTTTCCGAACTTCAAGGGATACTGCTCTGGAAGGTATTCCTCGGACGTGACTGGTGAGGCGCCTGCCATTGTCTCTAGGCAGTGAGTCAGTGGAAGTCGCTGCCCTGTGAGGTGTCCAGAAAAGTGATGCATCAGTAAATCCTGCTTGCCTTCTTCACCAGGAGTTGTATTCTGCACCATCAGCTGAATGGAGAAATCCTCGTGCCCAGACAACACCCACATTCTTCTGAGGCGTACGCCTGATGAACATGCTGGAGACAGCACTCAGACTCGCATTGAAGCAGCTAATGGGAAGCGACTAATGAACTTTAAATAGAATTTCAGCACGGAAACAACATCGCATTACTCCTTGTACTATCTGACAAGCTTCTAACAGTGGAAGCAAAAGAAAAGATATGATATCCAGCTAACTAAGATATATTATGCAGGGCTCTCTCGAACAGTGAATCTTAATGATCACATTTGTAACAACGCCCTGAGGACGGCCCAGAGGGCGTGTAGTGTTTGTGAATAAACTCTTATAACCACAAATGGAGACTATATCTATATATTTGTGATCAGTAGATTTTGTGGGCATATGGATCTTTTTTAAAATAACACCTTCAACACTAACGTGTGGGGTAGCGCAACTTGTGAGACATCTCCTAACGCTAATGCAACCTGTAGACCTCCTGCTTCAGTACACAATTTGGGAAAACTTACCTCGGGTGTCCCTCCCATCCCCAACCCCCTCCCCATAGTCGGTCCATCTGATTGTGAAAATCCAAGTCAGGGGGTTAAGTAATTGCAACACATTCAGCTCCCCCTCTTCTCCTTAGTATAAACCTAGAAAAAACTTTGGTTATTTCCAGCACTTTTTGATCTGTTCTAAAAGCTTATTTCAAAGGGATTGAGTTCCACATCTTTGACAGTAATGATCACAGCTGTGCTGCTTCGGAAACTTTTTCGGCGCAGACGTCCTGCGTCTGACATCGATGCGCTTTCCCTCCAGGGCCTCCGTCGATGGCGACGTCACCGGATGTTATAGATGATAGCGATTTACGAATCGCAGGGCACCGTTCCATCCGCGCCTTCGAGAGAAGCCGGCAAGGAACGAGCAAGAGCCACCACTTGCACGCTTTCGGGCTCAGGCGGTTGGCGCGATCATCGGGAGCCGTCGAGGTCCCGATCGGACAAGGTTGATCGCCATAGCTGTGCCAGGTCCCTGTCCTCTACGCCGTCAAGACCGTCTGAGCCTGTGAGGCCTTCTAAGAAGACATTGCAGCCGTCAGCACCGTGACATTCGAGGGACTCCCTCGAGGCTCCGGCTTCAAAGAAGCCATCGGCGCTGAGGCCGTCGAAGGACCCTCTTGGAGCTCCGGCCTCGAAGCAGTTGTCGAAGTCGTCGGCACTTGGGTCGACATCGATGCCATCGGCGCCCTAGACGCCTTTTGAGGAGAATTTACCGGAGATGCCTCGGAGCGCTGTGGAAGCTCCGACAAATGCTATCAGTGAATCTGTGAGGCCTGTTTTTGAGTCCTCCTCTGTTCCTCCACTCAGGGTGGATTTGTTCCGACCCTTGGAGTATGTTTCAGAGGTGGAGGAAGGGTCTGATGAGGAGAGGGTTGTGCCTCCTGAGGTTCCTGTTGTCTGGTCATAGTCAAATGGAAGACCTCCGTCAATCTTTACATGACGCCAGTGGTCTTGACATCTCCCCGGAGGGTGATTTTGGCAGGCCTGATCCTGGTACGCATGCCGAATCCTTGTATAGGCGTCTCATGTCGAGGGTGACTGAGTACTTGGGGTGGTCTGCTCCATCTGTTGATTTTCTTCAGGATGATCTGAAAGACATCCTGGACCAAGGTCCACCCACTGACCCGGTGTTGCCATTTCATATGGCGTTGCAAAGAAGGGTGGCAGCGGCTTGGACTGCTCCGAAGAGTCTCCCGGCAGTGAATAAGTCGCTTCCGAAAAAATACTGCCCAGCCAGTGGTGACCCCTGCCACTTGTCAACGCACCCTACTCCGGAGAGTTTGGTGGTGCAGGTAGCTGCGGCCCCAGCGAAGCAGGTTGCGTACCCTACCATCCCTCCTGATAGAGACGACAAGCGCTTTGATAGTTGGGTGAAGAAGGTATTTTCTTCTGGGGGTATGGCTTTAAAGGCAGCCAACTCCGTTTGTGTCTTGGCAAGATTCACTCACACTCTGTGGAATTGTGCATCTTTGGCGGCTGAGCATATTCCCGAAGGGGAGAAACGGGATGATTTTCTAGCCCTCGTGCAAGACGGCAAGGATGCCATGTGTGAATCGGTTCAGTCGGGTCTGGACGTGGCAGACTGTCAGCCGGTCCATGCCGGCGAGCACCGTGATACGCAGGTTTGCGTTCTTGCGGAACTCGGGGTTTGCTCCTGATGTGCAATCCCGGCTTCTCAACATGCCTTTTGATGTCCATCTTTTTGGCAGCAAGGCTGACGAGAGCCTTGTGAGGTTGCAGATCTCTAAAGCTGCAGCGAAGTCTTTGAGCGCTGCAGTACATCAACCTCTGACTTTTCGTCCTAGGACAGCAATGGAGGGGAGGTTCCTTTCAGTACTACTCTTCCTTTGGTAGATCGAGAGGAGCTGCCGGTCAAAGGGGCCACCGTAGGAGTACCAGAGGTGGAAAGCAAGGTACTTGAGGTGCCAAAGCCGCTAGGGCAGTTGCCTCTTTGCCCTCAGGCACTGCCGCAGCCACGTCTGCTCAGTCACGAGGCCATGTGCCATGGTTCGCCGGTTGGGGGCAGACTGGCGCAGCATCTTGGATAATGGGGTGCCATTACTTCAAATGTGTGGGTTCTGGAGATCATAACCCACGGCTACGGTCTCCCCTTTCAGCAGAGGACTCACAACAATCCACCGGGGAAGCTCTCTTTGAAGCATCCGGATCCGCTCCTTGCGCAGGAAACCCTATCCCTGCTGGAGAAAGGCGCCATAGAACTGTTGCCTGTAGCGGAGAGGAACAAGGGATGGTATTCCCCTTATTTTTTGATCCCGAAAAGACGGGGGATTGAGACCCATCATGGACTTGCGTCGACTGAACAAGCTCCTCAGAAAGGACAAGTTCAAGATGGTAACTCTTTCTAAAGTCCTCCAGGCCCTTCGACTGTGAGATTGGTTGGTGTCTCTAGACCTCAAGGATGCTTATTTTCATGTGCCGATTCATCCACAGCACAGGAAGTATCTGAGGTTCGCGGTTGGAGACTCGCATTTTCAGTTTTGGGTCCTGCTGTTCGGATTGACCTCCGTCCCGAGGGTCTTCACCCAGCTGGTGGTGGTGGCAGCGTATCTCAGGAAAGGGGGGATTCATATCTACCCCTACCCCGAGCAAGCACTGGATCATCTGTCCGTCACCTGCCACTCCCTTCACAAGCTGGGCTTCTCCCTCAATTTAAAGAAGTCCCATTTGACACCTACCCAGCGGCTCCGGTACATCAGAGCAGTGCTCGATGCATTCCTGGGGCTGTGTTCGCCTCCCCAGGTGAGAGCTAATCACATTCTGCAGATGGTGGACAAGTTTCAATGTGCCCAGAGTTTCCCAGTGTTCGAGTTCTTGAGGTTGCTAGGCCTCGTGGCATCCTGCATTTTTCTGGTGCCAGATGCCAAGCTGCGGATGAGATCTGTGCAGTGGGCTCTCAAGATGCGGTGGTCAGTTCTCCGGCAGGATGTCTGATCCCATTCAGATTTTGCCCTTGGTCGCACAGGATCTTCGGTGGTGGGCCGTCGAAGGCAATCTGATGAAGGGTGCTCCATTTTGGCAACCGTGGCCAGAGGTGATGATCGTGACGGACTCATCCCTCACGGGTTGGGTAGCTCATGCCAACGAGTTGACGGCCAAAAGCCGTTGGTCTCTGTCGGAGTCCAGACTCCACATCAATCTATTAGTGCTGTGAGCTGTCAGGCTAGCCCTGAAGGCTCTTCTGCTGTCTGTGCGGGGGAAGAATGTCCTGATTATGACGGACAATACAGTGGCCATGCACTACCTCAACAAAAGTGTGGGGGGGGGCAGGGTCACTCCCGTTGTGCAGGGAGGCGATGCAGCTCTCATTCTGGGCCATTCAGCAGGAAATTTCGATCTCAGCAATTCATCTGGCCGGAGACGAAAACGTGGCGGCGGACGCTCTGAGCAGGCAGAGCACGGTCTCTCATGAGTGGGAGTTGGCTCAGGAAGTTTTGTTGGAGATCTTCGCCCTTTGGGGAACCCCGCAAGTGGATCTCTTCGCCACCAGTGTCAAAGTGCGAAAGATTCTGCTCGCGGGAATTTCCTCCAAGAGGAGCCTTAGGGGACACGCTCGTAGTGGAGTGGTCCTTCCCACTGCTGTACGCGTTTCCCCCAGTCCCCGTCATTCTGCAGGTGTTGTGGTGGTTCGGTTCCCAGATGATCCTCATTGCTCCGGCATGGGCAAGGAGAGCGTGGTACCCAGACCTTCTCGACATGTCCATCTGCTCTCCGCGCCGTCCTCCCTACCAAGATGATCTGCTCTCATGGGAGGGGGTCTGGTTCTCCATCCAAAGGTCAAGTCCCTCAGCCTTCACGCTTGGTATCTGAAAGGTTGAGGTATAAGGATTGGGACCTCCCCAAAGACGTGATGGAGGTGTTGCTTTCGTCCAGTAGGCCAGCAACGTAAACTCTGTGCCGTTGCCTAAAGTTCTGCGACTGGTGCAGGGTACAGAATGTGGATCCTTTCCAATGTTCCATTCCTTTTGGTTTTGTGTTTTTTGCTTTCCTTGGCCCACAAGGGCCTGCAAGTAGGTACCATTAAGGGTTACCTGGTGGCGCTGTCTATATTTAAGCGCTCGTCTGAGACTGTTCTTATTTTAAGATCCCTTTAATCTCTCAGTTTCTAAAAGGGCTAAATGTTTCTGCCGTCGCCTTTCCAGGTGCCGGGATGGGACTTGAACTTGGTTTTAAAGTTCCTAATGGGAGCTCCGTTGGAGCCTTTGCATTCTTGTCCGTTGCAACTGTTGTCTTTTAAAACTGTATTTTTAGTTGTGGTTACTTCTGCACACAGAATGAGTGAGTTGCAGGCACTTTCCGGCAAACCACCCTTCACTGTGTTCCATAAGGACAGGGTTGTCCTTAGGGTGCAGCCTTCTTTTCTTCCGAAGGTTGTGTCGGAATTCCATCTGAGCCAGAAGGTAATTCTTCCGGTATTCTATCCTCCTCCACATCCTGGTAAGGAAAAGGAGAGGCTCCATAGGTTGGATCCTATGAGAGCTTTGAGTTTCTATCTCTCACGGATGTCCCGGGTCAGAGTGGAAGGCGTTTAGGTCAGGCTGTTTCCAAACAGACCTTATCCAGATGGATAATTTTGCCGATCTGAGTGTTACCGTTTGGCGGGAAAGGACCCTCCAGTAGGCTTATGGGCTCATTCTACTAGGGGTATGGCTGCCTCCACTGCCCTACAGAGGGGTGTTCCGATTCGCAATATTTGCGAAGCAGCCACATGGGCCTCTGGCCATACTTTTGTGAAACATTATTCCTCGGAATCTATCCATGGGCAGGATTTGGCCTTTGGTAAGGCAGTCCTCTATTCTGCAATTTGATTGGGCTTTCTAAATTGATGCAATTGTAAATTTCCCACCTCCATACGTTGGTACTGCTTTGGGAGTCTGTCAAAGATGAGTGATACGTTGGAGGACACAATCCCTTCGAAGAACAAGTTACTTATCTTACCTGGTAAAGTTCTTTCGATGGGATGTTCCTCTGACTTATTCCACATAGTACCCTCCCTGCCAGCCCCTCTACAGAATTTGAGATTGCAGCTTACGTTTCTGCAAGGCTTTCTCTGGTCATACTGGCAGGAGATTGGTGCCACACATTCTGGGGAAAAAACTACAACTGAGGCTACGGCTGTCGTGCATCCTAGATATAACATCCGGTGACTTAGACCATCGACGGAGGCCATCGAGGGGCAGCGTATCGATGTCATCGACGCAGGACGCCTATGCCAAAAAAGTTTTCCGAAGCAGCACAGCTGTGGTCATTACTGTCCAAAGATGTGGAATACGTCTGAGGAGCATCCCATCGAAAGAACGTTACCAGATAAGATAAGTAACTTCTTTATCTAAAAGATAGGAATATCATTTTAACTGACCCGGAAACTTGCTGAATATCTTTAGGAACATTTCACCACCTCAAGAACTAGACTTTCCATAAAAAGCTGTATGACTTTTGGGCACAAGGCTCCATCCATCATTGGGATTGGACTTTTAAAGTTGGGGTATAATACTGGTTTCATTCTACTGCATCGCTACTTGCCTTCTTTTTGTGGTTTGTTATTGAATGCATTTCTAAAAACCAAAGGTGACTCTATATATGTTTTGATAACTGAGTATTGTGTGATATTACAACCTGCTTATTTCTTATCCTAGTGTGCGATTTGGGGGTTAGAATAAATAGTAATTTAGTACTTTCTTGTCCAAATTGAATTATTGTGTGATTCACTGTATGGACTCATTGTGGACCCATGGTCCCACTCACACTTTTCTGAGACTATGCCTTGACCCTTCACCATGCTTACCTTGATTGGGTCTGGCGAACCTCAGAGTTGCCCTGAATACTAGAACGGCTTCCTAAAATCTACCCCCATGCCAGATTCTAGAAATCAATTTGAACAGATATGGGACCTTGTAAGTCACCAGTTCAGGTAGGTGTTCAGGTAAGTTTTCAAAAGACTGCAGTGACAACTGGCGTTGCTTCAAAAGATAGTTCTGTTAGGCACTCTACACAATCCAGCACACTAGCTAAGCCTAGGTTCCACCACAAAAGGTGAGATCTGTGAGTTATGGTCAGGACTATTTACGCCCTATGGGGAACAAGGAGGAACCGAAATGGGTATGTTAATGGAACCTCCTCCCCCGGCACCACCCTGCTCCCTCCCTCCCCCCCGTAGGTGCTCCAGAATCAGTTGGGGACACAAATCTTCGGAGCTTGGTCTGGCCAAGGTGGGCCCATGAGTTGTGGGTGCAAAGGTAATTTAAGGTGTCTGGATTTAGTGTTGGTTGCACTGCACAGGAATCTGTTCCAGACATTTTACAGTTGAAGACCCAAAATCAGGAAAGATGAAGACTTGGGCAGTGCAGACAACATTAGGACACCTCATGGGATTAGTCTATTCCAACTAAGGTCACTGCTGTCAGGCAGTGACAGATGATCGTACAACAAGGAACATAGGAGCATCCCCATCACATCTTTCCTTGAAGCAAGATTGCTGAAAATGCAGGAGCAAGCAACTTGTGGCATAAGCCCAGGTGAGAGCTGGATAGACGAGACTTTTAAGCTTCTCCATGAGTCTGCTTATGACAGCGCCATCTCAGTTGCAGTGGACATTGCTGACACCGGTTTCCAGCAAATGGGTAACTGTTCAGTGCTGCGCTGTCCGGGATGAATAGACTACCAACTTCCAGCCAGAAGTGCAAGCTAAAATCAAAGATTTGCCTTTTGACGGCAGGGGATCTCTTAGGCAAAAAGGTCAACTTCACTCTCAAGGCCATTAAGACTGACACTGCCCAGTCTTTGGGTACCCTGCAGCAACTCAGGCAGTCCTTTTGTTTGGTAAAGTCTGTTCAAGATCCAACAGACTGTAGTCAGTCTTATCAAATCCAATATCTATCCAATACGTACCCATCGGGGGAGACCTACAGGAATCAGTCCCACAGGGACAACCCGTGTTGATGCAACTCCTCTCAGACAATCAAGTTCAGTCTCAGGCCAGGCTGGCTCTATCTGTTCAAGGCTCTACCCTTGGGCCTCAAGTCTGCCCCAAAGGGATTTTGCCAAATCCGAGGCCCCTGTGGCGGCCCTCCATTGTCAGAGGGCGGGGTTACATTCACCTATACCTGTACCTGGAGTATTGGTTGGTCAGAGCTCCTTCTCTTACTCAGGCCATATGCATCACAACAATGACAATGCTCTTTTGTCCTCTAGGATTCTGATTCAGATAAAGCAAATCCTGCTTCGCTCCTTCCCAGCAGATGCTATTCCTGGGTCACAACAGGACTGTTTTATTGGCCAGCGGGTTTCGGGCATCCTAACAAAGACCAATTTGCTCTCTCGGAAGCGTGCAGCGTCCGTCTACTTGTTGAAATCGCTCCCCGGCATGTCGTCTTCCTGTATCCCCTTGATACAGCTCTTCCGGCTTCGGGTGAGGCCTACAAGAATTCTTGGAAAACTTTCGAAGCAAGTCACGGGCAAATGGGACAAGTTGTCGCTCACATGCGCCTTCCACCTTGCCCTGCTGTTTGTTGCCTGGCAACCTCATCCAGGTTGCACCATTCCACCTGCAAACACAAGTCCTGTTGACCACTGATGCTTCATTGGACAGCTGGGGAGATCACACTGGCCGCCATTATGTCTGACGCCTGTGGTCTTCATCCGACACATTGCTGCAAAACAACTTTCTCGAACTGAGGGCATGTTCTGTTCTCTGAAGTCCTTTCGCCTCCATCTCCCGGGGAAGGTTGTTCAAGTGTTCACGGACAACACCACTATTTTTTCACACAGACAAGGCAGCACCCAATTGCCACGACTGAGTTGCAGCCAAACCTTCTGGCAGTGTGTCCTGGCACACATAATTTTCCTGTCCTTTTATCTGCCAGGCATCCACAACTCTATTGCTGAATCCCAGAGCAGGGAACTGTTCTCCTGCCACGATTAGGAACTCCATCACAACCAGCTTAATCTCAGTTTTCATTTGTGGAGTGTTCTGGAGATGGACTTCTTGGCCACCAGGGAAATCCACAAATGCATCATTCGCCAACAGGTTTCCCCAAGCCAGAACTGTGGGGGAAGCCTTCACGTTTCTATGCACGGACAAGTCTCTACGCATTCCCTCAGTTTCCACTGATACCCAGAGTCCTCCATGCTTTCAGATGACAGCGGGTGCAAGCTGATCCTGGTGGCCTGGCCAGGCAGATAGATTTCTGGTGCTCTGAACTCGGCCTGTGATACACCTCAATCTGTCTCATTCTTGTCTTCAACCTAGCCTATTGGAACAAGTGGGCAGTCTGGCACCTTGGCCCAGTCTTGTGCTGTCCTAGAATTTGGGCACATCCCTATGCCACAGGATTGCGATGATGTTCTGGTGAAGGCACGTGCCCTCCATGGTCTCTTTCCATCACCACAAGTGGAAACGTTTCACGATTTGGTGTACTGCCAATCAGATTGATCCTTCCTACCGCAGGACATTTTACCATACCTTCTGTAATTGGCCTGCAGTGATCTTTCGCATTCCTTCATTTGTCCATTGGGCGGCGATCTCCAGGTGTTATCCACACATTGACCACACCAACTCTGTGGTCGCATAGCCTTATTAAAGCTTATTGCTGATGCTTCTGGACCTTTCCATGGCTTTTGATCTGGTGGACCACTCCCTGCTGGTGACAAGACTGGGGGGAGGTTGCACACTGTTCGGATCAAGCTTCCCAGTGTATTTCTTCATTTCTTGGCCCTCGGACTGTCCGGGTTTTCATTGGTGAGGAAAGTCCCAACCCAACATCTTGTTCCTCAGGGCTCCTGCTTGTCGCCTACACTTTTTAACATATACATCCGGCCTCTCCTTGACATGTTGGATACCCTGGGTGTCCGGTATACAAATTATGCCAATGACAAGCGGGTTGTCTTCGAGCTCAGTAAGGGGTACAAGCAGGATCTGACTGCCATTAACACAATTTACACCATCCAGGCCTGGATGACGAGCAACTATCTTGCATTAAATTGTCAAAATAAACAGAGCTCCTGATTGTGGCATCTAGAACTCTGCTCGTTAAATTAGCCCCTGCATATGCCAACTTTTGCATCGCCGGTAATATCCTCCCTGTGTCAAAGTCAAGACATTAGGGGTTGTCTTTGAGGAATTATCCAGAATTATCCATTAAACCAAGTTTCCTATATTCGATCATCCTGTGGCCTGATCACCAAGCGAATATACTATATTCGTCCTTTTCTCACTGTCGACAACTGTGCACTGCTTGCTTATGCGCTAGTTAATTCCTTACTTGACTACTGCAATAGCCTCCTGGCGGACACTGCACACCTTAACATACAAGCCCTGCAGGTTGCTCAGAAAAATGCTGTTTGTGCCATTCAGGGCCTGCCCAAATGTGCACGTCTCGGAGGCAAGGAGGTCTCTGCACTGGTTGCCTGTTCAACACAGTATCTCTCATAAGATCCTGACACTGGATTTCAAATGTCCTAATGCCTTCCCTAGTTATCTTATTCGTCAAGTGAAGCCCCTAGTATGCGCAAGGAAGCTTTGCTCTTCCACCTATGCCATACTCATACAGCCCAGATACAAGCTGGTGAGCTTCGGAGGAACTGCCTGTGATACTTTGGCTCCACAGTAGTGGAACTTACTTCCCGGGCACATATGCCTGGCGGATAATGTGGTGCGTTTTGAAAAAGGAAATAAAAACCCACTTGTTAAACATAATTCCAGGCTGAACTTTGCCTGTTCTTTGCCCTTCCTGACTCTCCGTCATTGTCCTGTTTTATTTATGCTCGTGGCCCATGGGTGTATGGTGCTTTATAAAAATTTAAATGATAAAATAGAGCTACTTCTACATTTTTTTCGCTTTTCGACGGAAAAAGTTTCTATCTTTGACAAGAGCCTGTGTGCTCTTATCTCCATCTGCTGACAGCGGGGATCCATTTGTCAGTGAATTTCAAGCACCCCTCAAGGGCAAGGATCATCAGTTTCCAGAAGGGCATCAGGCCTACTCTGCACCTCCATCCGTGACGGAGGAGAAGGAAGGTCCTTTTTCAAGCCCTGCAACATATGTGGGCTACGGAATGCGTTTGTAGAGGACAAACGACTCCAATGCCTCCGTCACTCGGACCACAAGGATGGAGTGTGCGAGATCTGCCTCGGCTTCTCCCAAGAAAACGAAGGATCGACACAGTAGACTGGCGGCATGGCTGAATGCCCGGAACGAAAGAACCGAAGACGAGCTAGAAGAGGACGGCTGCTGCAACTCCTGGACCATTGGTTTGCCGGGTGAAGCCCTGCTGCAGGTCCGAATTGCCAAGTTCATCTTGACAAAAGCCCCTTCAAGGACGACTTCTCCCTTTGATTTGGTGGGACCAACCAACTTGTAAGACACCTGGATACCATTCTCGAAGCTGGTTAGGATTAACCAGGGTGAAGGACACCAGCATGTGTGCTTGATGAACAGCTACTCGATTTTGTCCGTGTTTTCCAACGATCCTGTGCAGTGCAGGAGTCCCCTGACGTCCTCCCTCCGGTCCCCAGGCTCCGGAACAGCGAGATTTGCAGGAACTGCCAGGAACCATCTTCAGCTGCATCTTTTGCTTCATACTAAGGTACTGTGCCAACCCGATTGAGAGAATGCTTCTCTCGCTGTGAAAGTTCATTGAACTTTCCCAACCTGCAGGCCTAATCAGCTTGTGAACCAACATGATTCTTGTTCTTAGAGAGCTTTGAGAGACTTTACAGTTTACTTCAAGAACTGCTCTTTACTATCCAAGACACTAGTCCATTAACTTTGGCCTATGCCTATTGAACTGAATCAAGTCCTCTAGTGAACTATAACTATTTGCACTACCTAAGAAAGCATTTGTGATCCATTCTGCTAACGTGTGCCTTTATGCTCCCATTGAAAGTAACTGAAATGCCATTTTGCTCCCATTTCAGGGGAGCCTAATTTGTTCAGAAACTTATTGGTTTGCTTTTGAAGTGCTTGTGTATAATAAGTTGCCTCCTTCTCGTGAATGTTTTCTAAATGATTGTGTAATAAATTAAAAAGTGCTTTACCAAGAAACCTTGAGTTTAAGTGTCTTTTTGAACCACTGTGATTGTAATACTTCTGTATAACCTCTTGAACTGCCCACATTCTCTCTTGAGTTGAGCCTGGCTGCTCCGCTCACTACCACAAAACTGTGTAGTACAGACTTGTACCAAAGCTTGGTTTTTGCTTACACCTGTAGTCCTAAATGTATGTGGTGGTCCCAGAGGGGACGCATGCAATTCTGCTTAACACACACCAGCTCCACTGAGGGATGTATCCCTGGACATCTGATTGACCTTGCACACTTTGGTGTTTTGAATTCACAAAAGGATGCCGCATTGCCCTGTCCCTGCGACCCCCGATCACCCTCTGTCTAAGGGGAAGCGTCATCCGATGCCCCTGTATCGGCCTCCACATCTGTGTTGTGTGCCCTCCCTCTCCCTGGTGGATACGGGGACGGCGGCGACGACAGACTTTATCGTCACACGAGCGGATCTCCGTAGCTGAGGCCATCTCGCTGGATGAGGTGGTCCTTCCATTACATGGTTGCCAAAGCTTCCAAGCTTTTCCCGCTTACACCCCTGGAGACCAAGGGGGGTTTCCTGGACCAGAGGTGCAAGGCCAAAAGGAAGACCATCATGGCAGTTCTGCTTGTGGATGAGGTGCGGGAGGAGGGCCTGGCCCTCTTGAACCCCTGTACTGCCCGACCAAGTGGGATGGACTGGAGAAAAAGAACCAGGTGCTAGAGTCCGCACGCAAGTGCCTGCGGTCACAACCATCGCCGGACTCAGTGGTTTCGCCAACCACAAGGAAAAGGTTGTCCTCAGTTCCTCCGGACAGCGTGGGGATGACGTTGGACACCATGGGAAGTAAGGTTATTTTCACTGTGCTGTCAACCATCAAGGCGGCCAACACACTGGTGGTCCTAGCCAGGTACAACAGGGAGCTGTGGTACAAGCTGGGCACGATGATGGAGGCGATCGCCGCCTTCCAGGAGGGAGAGGTGGCTTCGGACCATGCCATCACGGTGGTACTGGACATCACCAACACAGGTTTCCAGGAGATGGGGAAGCGGTGTCTGCCTCAGTGATAGTTTGCTGAAAGCCACGAATTTCCGCCAGTAGGTCCAGGCCATGGTACTGGACACGCTCCAGCAACACTGCTCTTCCTTTCACTCCTCCATAGGAAAGTCTGGTTCCTCCTCATACCGCCCGCCAGCCTTCCAGGTCCATGATCCACGAGGCCTACAGAGGCCGTTCCAAGACCTACAGTGTAGGTGGTCAGCGCCTAAGCAAGACTGGGGGGGGGGTGTTGGGAGGAACCCATGCACCCTGGTGGGAGGCCGGCTGATGGGATTCGTCAGCGAGTGGAAGATCATCTCCACTGACGGATGGGTTCGGAATGCTCTCGCCCACAGACATACCCTGGAGTTACAGCACAGGTGTCCGCAGATCCCTATGGTGGCCCGGCAGGATCAGCACATCCCGCAACTCTTGGAGGAGGTACTGGCCATGCTGCAAAAGGGGCTGATGGAGCTGGTTCCATGATGACTCTGGGGCTCAGAGAGTCTACTCTAGATACTACTTGGTGAAAAGAAAACCAAGGGCTGGTGGCCCATTCTAGACCTGCAGATTCTCCACGGACCTCAAATCCCAAAGATTCAAGATGGTCACGTTGCCGCACGTGCGCGGCCAAGTGGAGGAAGGAGACTTCGCTGGACCTGGAGGACACCTACTTCCACGTCCCCATTCACAAGAGGCACCGAAGGTTCCTATGCTTCGTAGTGCAGGGATGGTACTACCAGTTCAAGGCCCACCCCTTCGCATGAAGTCAGCTCCCAGGATGTTCACAAAGTGCCTGGCACCGGTGGCGGCCCCTCTGCGTCTACAGCAGATACATGTGTGCCCGTACCTGGAGGATTGGTCCATTCGGGCCAGTTTGTGACAGTTGACAGTTGGACACACTGAGACGACCGTCCAGCTGCTGACTGATTTGCGATTCTCCATCAATTATCCAAAGTCCTGCTTGACGCAGTCGCAGAATGCGCTGTTCCTAGGAGCCAGACTCAGTACAGTTTCCTGTATTGTGTCACCCTCAGGGGAGATGGTAGCGGCCATTCTGGGGCAAGTCAAGTTGCTTCTCGGCATGAAGTAATCTTGCATCTACCTTATCCAGCTCTGCAGGTTACGGATGCAACCTTGTTGGGGAGAATTCTAAAAATAAAAATGTGCTAATTCCTCTCTACTTTAGAGACAGACCCCCAGCACTTTTGCTGGACTATACGACTTTTAATTTTTAACCTGGAGAGCGTGAAACCCTTTTTCGAGTGGATTGTGTCCTCCAATGTACTCCACATCTTTGACATGTAATGTCCACAGCTGTGCATGTTACATGTCAAAGATGTGTAATACGTTAGATGAACATCAAGTCGAAAGAACGTTACCAGTTGGTAAGTAACTTGTTCTTCCCACTCGCTCATGTATTTTCCTGTGAGTTATTTTTTGACTGTTTCTTTTTGGTTGTGAAGTCTGACAAACTCCATAGGCATCATCTTTTTACTTTGTGACACCCAGCACAAGGAAGTCTTTCAGATTTCCCAAGGTTTAAATACCTTCTCTTGGATAACTACTGTTTCCAAGAACAGGTAAGTGAAATTGACTTTACTTACATTGTAACTTTTCTAGACCCATCACACACTATCTTAGAATAGGGCGCTGGAGGGGTTAATTAGTATCCCCTTTGTCTAAATGTACAATTTTAATGTTACAAGTTCCACAATTAATGGCTGGTGGCAGTGGTTTAATTTTTACTACCATTGTGTGCTTTTACCGCAGGCTGCGTTTGCAGCTGCAGTAAGGCACCCATGAGTGCCCATTGGCTCAAAATGGCCCGTCTTTTTTCGCCATTTCTTGCTGGAAAGGTCCTTCTTGAGATTTACTCTGCATGCTGAGACCAGGTTTGGGTCCTTTGTTAGTTTTCTTTGGCGGGATTCACAAGTGAAGCCCGCCTCTGGCTTCAGTATGTCTGGCTGGGGCAGGAAGTGAGGGAGGTGCCCAAACTCCCTGTGCTTAATCCTCTTGGTTACAGGAATGCAGCCAAAGGTGATTGGCCTGCTTGCTGTCTGACAAGGACAGCCACCCTGCTGTGATTGACGGGTAGGTTGGAATGAATGGGAGAAACCTGTATAAAAGGTGAGGCTTTTTGGCTTGCTTGCTAAAGACGTTGCCTTTTATGCAAGTTTCTCCCATTCACTCGCAGCCTAGCTGTCACTCACACAGCAGGGTGGACAGCCAGCCACCCAATCACCTTTGGGTGCATTCCTGTAACCGAGGAGACTAGGCACAGGGAATTTCGGGAAACTCCCTCGCTTCCTGCCAGACACGCTGAGCCAGAGGCTCGCAGAGTAAATCTTAAGAATGACCTTAAAAACAAGAAATGGCGTAAAAAGACGGCGCGGTCCATTTTGACAAAATGGGCACCCATGGGTGCAATACTACAGCTGAGGATTCAGCCTGCGTTAAAAACGCACAATGGTAGGAAAATTAAACCACTGCCATCAGCTATTAATTTGAGCAATGGTAACATACAAAGAGAAGGTATTTAAACCTTAAGAGAAATCCAAAGGACTTCTCTGTGACTCTGCACTGAGGATGCTGTGTGTCACAATACAAAAGGTGATGCCTATGGAGTTTCAGACTCCAAAACCAAAAGAGTGTCCAAATCAGAGAACAATACACAAGTGAGAAAAAGGTCTCACTAACTCCAGGATACAAATGAAAGACCTAAAGTCCAGCAAAAGAGCTGGGGGGGGGAGGGGGTAGGGGGGAGTCTCTAAGGTAGAGGGTAATTGGCACAGAAATGAGAATTCGCCCCAACAGGCACCTTGTGGGTTTCCCTTGCTTTTGGGGTCTAAGAACCGCAGTGGTACTATTGACCATTAGCTGAAACCGCAAAGTGCTGCTGATTTGGAAAGAGCCCATTGCCACCACAGACCTTAAAACTGCAGTGCAGGAGTCTTCCAGATGTCATTTCTCTTGTCTCAACGACTGAGGCCCAGGAACTGCAGGACTGCAACCTGAAGGGAAGCGAGCTGGGTCCTGTTCTTCCACCCTAAGGTAATGTCTTGACAAAAGGGGTACTTTCCTTTTTGGTCTGTAGCATGCTTGTTCTCACAGGAGACTTGTACTAGCTGCTTTTTCTGCAGAGTTGCTTGCAGCTTTGCCTTCACAGGCTTACAAATTGTGGTCCAACAGTGATTCTTTTTCTACAAACTCTCAGTATAACTTTGTGCAAAACTTGTATGCAATCTGAAGAAGTGCCTCAGCTCCCTAGACATTGTCCAATTGACTTTGGTTGTTCTGTCTCCCTGCAGACTCTTCTGACCCATTGACTCTGTGATTAATTATCCCTCATAGGTGGTGTGTAAATTACTTGTATTGCTCGGAAAGGGTTAACCTACCCTTTTTCCTTCCTTAACTTTCCACAACCTTAGTATTGCATTAAGTGTTAAAAGTGGTACATCAATGTCCACAGTGTCCTAGCTATCCAAGTCACCTTGGGGTGTAGGACGTGTGTGGGGCATCCCAAAAGGGTATCTACTTGCTTAACTTAAATCTAAGGATGTGTTTGTATTGTTGCCAATTGCCCTCTTTTTAAAGAAGGCACATTTAAAACTGACTGTTTAAAAAAATTATTTTGCTAGAAAAACTTGAGTAGAAGTATTATTTGAATACTTGTGTTTGTGAACCTCTGTTGCATCTCTACAGCTCACATTTACTCCTCTTGAGAAGTCTGGTTGCTCAGTCACTCTACCAACGTGTGTAGTACAGGACTATACCAATAGGTGGGTTATATATTGCCAAGAGGACATGGCTGGTATAGTCTCCCACAGGGTTACTACATACAATCCTGCCTAACAGGCTACCGGCAGTGTTGAAGGCCAAGGGAACTCTGCTTCAGTAAACTAACTTGGCCTTGTCAAAGAGCAGTAGCAGAGCAATGAGCCAAGATATCCCACGATTATGCAGACAGCAAGGTATTGGTGCTAATCGGTTACTCTGTGTCCAGACAGAGGAGGACCACCCCCATATAGGATATGCAGACATTCCCGGCTGGGTAAAGTCTGTGGGACCTACATGCTTAAGCAGTTGCCAAATGAGATGTCGGACTGAACTAGTTGTCGGCTGAATTAAGTGAGAAATGTACGTAGACAGGCTTCTTACGGTCTAGGACCAGAGCTTTGCCTTACATTGGCTGTCTTTTGCAATTAGCATTTGCAGCAGCTTCCCTTCATCGTCCTTGTTATGCTAGTTACTTTGGATCCAGGTTCTAGTGCTAGACTAGTGAATGGCTCCAAATCCTCCCCGGATATATGCAATGATGGTCTGGGTGCTACCAGCTCAGATAGGATAGCCCAACGTACAGGGTTACCCCTCAATTATACGGGTACCCCTAATCACACTACACCATGTTAAAGTTCACCCCTCTAGGGAATTAAGGCCAAGAGTCCATCTTGCAAGCATAACAAGTTTATTCTTTACTGAGATGGGGATAGGATCAAAGAACTCTGCTGACTGAACGGTGTCCCTTAAACGTCCCATTCTCCTGCAAACTGGAGCCAGGAAAGAGCTTGTATACTCTTAACTTGCTGTGGTGGCATCTCTGGATATGGGTGTGACTCCATCCAGAACGGTCCTTCTTCCCTACAAGGGGTGCTGCTGTCTTCCTTCCTTCATGGTCTGGTTTCCATTTAGGACATACTACTTAACATACTGTTAGCCTATGCAAGAATACACTAGCTCCTGTTTATCATTTTTCTACATTATGAACTTTTATATATAAAAACATGTTCCCGTATTTCATTCATTCGACTGATATTTTTTATCTGGTCTTATCTTCTCAACCTTGTTTTCCATAATTCTGCATTGTGTGCCATGAGCCTTAGCCTCCCTGGGCTCTTTGATAGGCAGCAAACAGCTGCTGAGTTACGTGCTGGCCTGCCAGAGCTAGCGAACACCACGGAAATGCCTGTCGTCTATTTTTAGCGCAGGCCACATTCCTTTCGGCACAGAGTCTGCTTCTACTGTGTTTTCTAACATTTACCAATTTATTCAGTTGATAGTTATTTATACCTTATTTAAATAACTGACTTCTTTTTAGTGCCGCTCCTCGACCCGTACCTCCCCCCCAACCCACCCTCCCCCAAAACCCGGTTTCTTGTAGTGCCTAGAAACAGTTTTTAAAAAAAAGTCTTGCCTAATTCTAAAGTGCTTGGGAATGAAGGAAGGTCCTAGTTCCTTCCCAGCAACTTCTTTCTCTGGGAATGTCTTGGAGATGTTCGATGAACCAGAGGAACCTTAATCTGAAGCACTGTCTGGTTCAAAGACACTGGGATCACTGCTGCAAATTGCCTAAGCAACTTTATTCTCTTTCGATCGCGTGAACTCTGTCCAGGTGTCTATCTCCCTGTGGACACCACTGGTTCACCATCCAACATAGCCCTTGATGTTCTCCTGAAATCCATGGTACTTACAGAGAATCCAGAATAACAGATCTGAATTTCCTTAGTGATCAGGCCTCTTGTCTGGATATTGAGCACGCTTTTATTGCTGCTTCCTTTTTGACTACAACCTTGTGGGAAATGTTGACTCGTCACTCTGCTGCTCTTGGCCACCAGACATTAGCTTGCTGGAGCAAAGTTCCTTCCTCTTCTGGTGCTGCCTGCAGGCCTTTATTGGGTTACTCATGGAATGTTCATGGCCAGTTGTTGCAATCTCTGCCTTTCTTCAGCACGGTGTGACTACAGGCAAGGTTTACAAGCAGAGAATAAAACTACTGCTGGCTGACCCAGTCCCGACAGCTGAATTCCCCTCTGCATTTGCACCCCCGGGGCTTATTTAGTTACAGCTTTGATGTTTGTAATCTCCTTCAAGTCTTTGACTTATCTGGAGTGTTTGGTCTTCCTCTTGGGGGCTCCTGGGGCTTGCTTGCATACCCTCTCTCCAGCACGGGGTCTTGCATGGATTCACGTGCTCATAAATATTCCCTGTTGTCAGGCTGGGAATTCTTTAAACAAAAACTACTAGTCTCCGCTATAGCCTATCAGTGTCCTTTGGGGGCATTCTGCCACCAGCCAATGACATTTGTCCTCCTAAGCCATCTTCAGTTTTTACTGCACTTTTTTAGTGTTAGGTGTCCTTGTGCTTCGCTCCTCAAAATTTATTAGTTTGCTGTTTTTAGATGTAAAATAACATCTCTTCGTCTGCTGTTACGTGGGGACTACAGGCAGCGGGGACCCGTCGCAGACAAAGATCTTCAGTCCATTGTCAGATCTTAAGCCTGTGGCGTCAACGGCCTCGGCTTGGGCCTTGCTTGGAAAACCATGGCTGAGGCCATGAAGAAAAGCCTCTTCAGATCCTGTCAAAGCTGTCGCCTGAAGAATATTTTCATTGAGGTTCGGCACCCCAAGTGCCATTACTGTCTTCTTCCTGACCACGATGCGGACGGCTGTTTAATCTGTCAATGCTTTTTGTCAAACACACTGAAGGACTGCCATTGGCGGTTGGTGGCATCTATCACGGCGGGGGAAGGCCACTGACTAGGCCTTTAGGCGTAGGTCCACAGAGCGTACTCCCTCTAAGAGGTTGGCGTCCTTTGAGCATGCTTCCTTGGCAAAGATCCAAAAGAAGGTTTCAGTGAGGGCCAATCACAACTCGTCCAAACACATTGCCTCAAAGGACCCATCACTGGTTCCAGGGAGCCCCCTTTCATCCACCGGCACATCTAGCCATGGTGACAACAGAGGCCTCGGCGAAAGGTTGTGGGGGCGCACACAGGAAACGTCCACACCAGAGGCATCTGGCAGCTGAGGGACAAGTTGTTATAAATCATTGTATTGGAGCTCCGAGTGATGTTCTGGGCCCTCAAGTCATTCAGACCCTAGCTACAGGCCAAGGTTGTTTTTATCTTCTGGGACTACATGACATCCATGTTATGCATCAAGAAGCAAGGAGGGCCCAGTTATCCCATTCTTTCCAACGAATTGCAAATGCTGTGGAACTGGGCGATCTCGCACAATATGTTCCTCATTCAGTTTTATCTTGCCCAGGGTACTAAACACCATTTCAGATTCCCTCAGCAGGGAGCTGCAGTCCTGCCACGAATGGGAACTCCGTCAAGACCAGGTTCTTTGTCTTTCTCCAGCATGTTGTCTGGCATGGAATCACATGCTCATGAATATTCCCTGTCAGGCTGGGAATACTTGGTAAAAGAAAAAAGTTTCACTTTAGTTTATAAACTTTCTCCTATAAGCCAATCACTGAGGTCTGGGTCATACTGCCCCCAGCCAATGACTGCCCTCTCCCTAAGCCCCTCATCTGGCAGCCATCTTCAGATTTTTACTGCACATTAAAGTGTTGGGGGTACTCGTGTTTTGCTCCAAGAGCTTTTCTACATTTTCGTGCTTTTTCGTTAAAGTCCCATTTTTGTCAAATAGAGCCTGCATGCTTTTTCGATCCTTTGACCGACAAGCCGGAATCTGTTTGTCGGCATCTCTCATTGCCCCTCAAGGGCAAGAATCATCGAGTTGATCGAAGATTCCGGAAGGCCATCGGCCCTGCACCGCACGCCGGACCATATCGGAGGACGACGACAGAGGTTCTCTCTTAAAGCTCTGCTCCAGCTGCAGATTGAGTAAGTAATGTGTTTATGGAAGACGCACTTCCAGTGCCTCTGTCTCCATCCGGACCAACCACAAGGAAGTAGATTGTGATATTTGCCTTGGATTCACCAGACGCACCATCAAGGATCGGCACAGTAAACTAATGACGTGGCTCAACGCCAGGGCTTTTACCCTGTGCGGCAAGCAGGAGCATGCCTCACCCAGGACCGTCCGGTCCGAGGAGCGGGCATCTAAGTCTTTTGAGGGCAACCCATCTTGGGGAATCCCAAGATGAGGCCAAGCACGGCAAGCCTGTTTCCTTCCGGGTTGCTGCGCTCCCGTGCCGGGCAGAGTGCGCTCATCTTCACCATCGGCTTCCATCTGACACCATCGCTCCAGTTCCTCCTCGACGGCTAACCTGGGGAAGCTGCGGGAAAAGACGAAGGCACAGGGTAAGATGGCCGACCTACCCCTGAAGGTTCAGGTAGTCCAGACTGTCATCCTCGATGAGCCAGCTGGTGGCAGCTGCCCTCACTAAGTCTAATGAGGCTGACCCGGTCGAGGTGGCCCCGAAGGCGCCCAGTGGGCCTTCCTCCCAGGCGGGAGGATTCAGTGATGCTGGTGGAGAAAACACCAGAGAAAAGGATGCCATCCCTGAGCCCGGCACTGACCTCTCAGGGCGCAAAGGGAGGGAGGGGCAGTGGAGGCCTCTACTGTGATCCAGGGCACGGATATTTCTTCGGACGAAGGACATGCTGTCCGTACAAGCGGTCCAGGAGGACGTGGGGAACGATGTCGGAAATGCTGAGGATGACTGGATCGTCGAGGGGGGCGATGGAGCTGACTGGCCCAGCAAGCCTACCCCCAGACACCTCCCAGGGACATGTCGCTGGACATCCTGTCAACTCTCCACACACTGGTATCAGAGATCCAGAAGAGGATGCCAACAGACAAAGAGGAAACTGCACCCCATGTCTCCTCATAAACCCCCCCTCTCTCCCCCTGAGATACAGGGACGGACAGAGCGTCGACACACGTACAGCAGCGTTTCGCTGCCAAAAAGAGCATTAACCCACCCCCCCCCCCCCCCCCCCCCCTCCCCCCAGACGAAGTGGGATCATTGCAGCCCATGGTCACCGGAGCGCCTGAACTCTTCCAGCTGACACCAGAAGAGACCAAGAAGGAAGGGTTCCTTTACCAGCACCGAGCGGCTAAGAGTAAGACCATTCTGGCAGTGCTCTCCTGGATAACGTTTGGGATGAGGACCTGGCGCTGATGAAAAATCCTGCCTCATCCCCTGCAAAAAGACATGCTGGAGAAGAAGTACTGGGTGGTGGAGTCCACACCAAAGTGCCTGCGGTCGCAGCCTTCCCCGGACTCAGTCGTCTCGGCGGTTCCAAGGAAGAAGTCCTCAAACCCACCGTCTTCCGCCTCCGTTCCCCCAGACAGGGAGCTAAGAAATTGGCCGCCATGGGTAGAAAGGTGATCTACTTAGTGGCAACGACGGTCAATGTAACGAATGCTCTTGCGATCCTGGCCAGATACGTCAGTAAGCTGTGGTATAAGATGGCACTGTTGCTGGAATTTCTCCCCCGTCAAGCAGGTTGAAGCACTGGAGATCCGCCAGGAGGGCAAGGTGGCATCAGACCATGCCATCACCGGGCATTTGTGAAGTGCCTTGCACCAGTGGCGGCCCATCTACGTCTGCAGGAGATACATGTGTACTCGTACCTAGACTGGCTCATCCGTGCCAAGTCAAGGGAGATCACAGTTGAACACACGGACAGGACTGTCTGGCTGCTGACGGATTTGGGGTTCTCCGTGGACTATCCAAAGTCCTGCTTGATTCCATAACAGAATGCGCTGGTCCTGGCTCAACACTGTCTCCTGCCTGGCGGCCCCCTCAGAAGAATGAATCTCGGCTATTTTTGGCAACGTGCAATGGCTCTTGACACTTGCCACAGTGTGGACCTTCAAGTCTCTGCTCAGCATGATGTCATGTATTTATCTGATCAGACTCTGCAGTTTGCAGATGCGACCCCTTCAGGAATTCCTGGGTGCCCTGGCGGGTCCAGGTGTCCGGGAGCATCACGGTCAGGATTGTTCTAGAAAAGAGTTCCGTCGAGCGATAAGGTGGGGGGCGTGCGCGACATCGCCGGACGCACAGATTTACAGAGCCCTCCATACCAGGAGACTGTCACCACGGACGCTTCCCTGGAAGGCTGGGGAGCCCACACGAGAAGTCTCCACAGCAGAGGCATGTGGCTACCAGAAGAGAGGGATCTCCACATCAATGTCCTGGAACTGCGAGCAGTGTCCCTCAAGGTGTTCCTTCCGTCCCTCAAGGGCAAGGTGGTGAGGGTCTAAACGGAAAATGCCACCACAATGTTTTACATCAGGAGGGTGGGGGGGTGGGGCAGATCCCTGGACACTCTCCAGAGTAGGGCAGGACTTGTGGAACTGGGCCGTCGCGGGCTGAAAGGACTTTGCACTCGCTGGATGTGGCTCGTGCTCTGAAGTTCTATGTGGCACACATAAAGTTTCCGGTAGACATCTCAACTTTTCGTGAACTTTGGTCCTGTGAACCATGGAAAGGGCTTGTCCAAGGCTTCCCTCTCCAGGTGGCTCTCTAGCTGTATCACCGGCTGGCAAACCGACCGCTGCATGGGCGTCCAAGTGCCCATTCTTCCTGAGTGATCGCTGCGAGCATGGCGTTCCTGCATGGTGTGCCCCGGCTGAACATGTGCAGGGCTGCTACGTGGATGTCCACAAATACCTTCACAAGATTCTACTGCGTCGACCGGGATTCCAGAGAGTAGTCCAGGGTGGGCCAAGCAGTGCTACGCAACTTGTTTGCTTGAAAGTGAGGCTGATCCGGAGGTAAGAGTAGTTGCTTCTGTTCTTTGCCAACCCCCGTGGTTGTGTATTGATGTACTGCTATGTATTCTTTATTCATGAGCATGTGGATCCATGCCAGACCCCATGCTGGAGAAGGAACATGTTACTTACCTGTAACTGTTCTCTAGCATGCGTCTGGCATGGATTCTCATGCAAACCCTCCCTCCTGCTCCTCTTGGTCATACTGCCACTTTATGTGCTACCAAATCTGAAGATGGCTGCCAGAGGAGGGCTTAGGGGGAGGGCAGTCATTAGCTGGGGGATGTATGACCCAGAGCTCAGTTATTGGTTTATAGGGGAAAGACAGTTAGTAAAAGAAAAAACAGTTTCACTTACAAAGGATACCCGGCCTGACTGGGAATATTCATGAGCATGTGAATCCATGCCAGGCCCGTGTTGGAGAACAGTCGTCATAGGTAAGTACTTGTTTCTTTCTCGACATGGGAGCCGGACGCAGATAGACCGATTTGCCACAGTGGCCAACTCAAAGTGCGCCTAGTTTTGCCAGCAGCTACCCTCAAGTGACCCTAGTAATCATCCAGTAGTTATTTATTCCAGTATTTGATGTAAGTGTGATAACTTAATGTTGTGCACATAATTATACAATTGTGGGTTTTGCTGTTAACCTATTCTAGGGACTGCATGCAAATATTAAAAACTAGGGTTGTGTGGGAGGATCAGTGGATGTCCCTGCAGGTCACTTTATCTTTAATATTCTGAAGCTTTGATTCTGTTTTTTTTTTTGTTTGTTTTTTTTTGGCTGCTATTGGTTTTGTAGAAAGGGCAGTGTCCGATAACGTTTCACTTTTGCATAAAAGCTTCATTTTATTGTCTACAGTATCTTTCATGTGATCCCATTATTGCTACTAACTTTGGCAGTCTCTGAATATCTAAAACCGTGCCTTGTCTCATGGCATAAGTGTTCCCCCTCTCTGTGGTCCTTCCCTGGCTCATGTCACTCGCAACCTTAAACTTGAGGGGATTTATTATCCATTGCCTCCCACTAGTCCCCTTCCACTCACCTCTACTACTGCAGCATCCTGGAACATTTTCTTTATTACGCCACCTACATCTATTATTCGAGGCAGGCCTCTTCTCAGAATACTGTCCATGTGTACCCGAGCACAGTACATACCCTAATGCATTCGCAGCAATAGGGTAACACCAATGCAAATGCAGCCTATGGAAATGGATGTCACCACAGTATCAAAGGTTGCAAAAAGATAAATTGTCAATGCTGCAATTGCACCAAGCAGATGAAATACACAGTTTGAAAATGCAGCATCTGTTCTTCTCACAGATCTAAATCATTTATGCTGATCATGAATCTAGTTCTGCACCCCATATCCAGTGTGTGATAAACCTCCCTGTCCAGTGTTTTGTTGGTGGTTGGAAGTTTTAGTTGGAACAATAGCTTCCTAGTATTTTGGCTTCTCTAGTGGGTTCTTTTAGGGGGAGTGACATTGGCCTGCTTCATGGGTTTGGGACAACTACTGGCTAAGCAGTTGTTAGAAGCTCTGTATTGTATGTGAGTATGTAACCTGGGAGTACATTTTCTTGTTTGCATCACTCATCGTGATCTTTAGTTCAGTTTATGAAAAAGCAGTTTGGGCACACCGGTCCAGTTGGATGGTCATGTGATGTTTGGGTGGGATTGTATGGGAAAGGTTTGGTACTGTTCCCAATGTCTTTAGTCTTGCAGAGTAGAATGTAATTAGATTCACAAGAAATATCTTGTGCTTCTGGGTTTGTCAACTCACAGAACATCTTAAATAATTAAATTGACTGGTTGTTTGCCTTATTGATCCGAGTAGTGTGATATGACTATTTCCCTTTTAACTGCTTTGTGATATCCCCTCATATGTATTTTGCAGCGTGTATTGTCCTCATCGGTGTTGGATCTGCGCCATTGAAGTTCCAGATTCCGGCCTGTCCTTTTAAGGTTGGCAAGCTTTAGGTTGTTCCATTTGATGGCAGATTTATACTCTGGTATTTGTTTTTTCTTTTGGGAGGGGCTACTTTATCTCATATCTTGGTAATAGAGCTACGTCCTGTCCCCATTCCATCATACTCCTTGGATTGAGCAATGGAGCTCCTTTGTTCAGCACAGTCTGCTTCTTAAAGAAATGTGAACCTCCAGGGCATGCATTACCCTACCAAACAGCATGCCTACTGGCTTACATGATCAATCCTTTCTCTATTTGAGTAGACCTAGATGCAATTGCCTAGTTTCTCTGCCAGTTTTCTGTTTTTCGTCAAAGTGCACATTTTGTTCCCTAAACGTCATCTTTTGTAACTTCCACTTAATGAGTATATTGAGTATGGATATTTTATATCCTACTCCAGCATGGGGTCTGGCATGGATTCATGCTCATGAATATTCCCTGTTGTCAGGCCGGTAATTTGCAGTAAAAGAAATAACAGCTAAACTTTCACTTACAAAGTCTTTCCTATAAAACCAGTCGCTGAGCTCTGGGTCATACTGCCACCAGCTAATGACTGCCCTCTCCCTAAGCCCCTCCTCTGGCAGCCATCTTCAGATTTTTACTGTACGTTCAAGTGTTGGTAGTCATGTTTTGCTCTGAGCTTTTCTACGTTTTAGGGCTTTTTTGATGGTTTCTATTTTTGTCAAATAGAGCCTGTGTGCCCTTTCATTAATTTGACCGAGAATTGGGGATCCGTTTTTCTGCGTCGTTCAACGCCCCTCAAGGGCAAGAATCGTTGAGTTTCATCGAAGATTCCAGAAGGTCATCAGGCCTACACCGCATGACAGACCATGTTGGAGGAGAATGAGGCGGCTCCCTCTTCAAGCTCTGCTCCAGCTGCGGATTGACGAACATGTTTGTGGAGGGCCAACACTCTCAGTTCCTCAACTGTCTCCATCCGGACCACAGGGAAGCAGATTGTGTAATCTGCCTTGGGCTCCCCAAGCGCACCGTCAAGGATCGTCACAGTAGGTTGATGTGACTGAACGCCATGCCTCTACTCCGCGCGACAAGCAGGGACATGCGTTGCCCAGTACCGGCCGCTGTGTGGAGCAGGCTTCTAAGACCTTTGAGGGAGCTCCATCCGTAGGGCCCCAAGAACAGGCCAAGCACAGAGTGTTTCTGTCAGGGTCGCCGCACAAGCTGGTCACCTCTCCAGCTCCTCCTCAAAGAGGAAATCGGCTGACCGAGGGAAGCTGCAGGAGAACCTGGAGAAGACCAAGGTGCAGGGAGAGGTGTCCAACCTGCCCCTGAAGGCCCAGGTGGTCCAAACGAAGTCCTCGACGATCGAGCTGGTGGCGGCCGTCCTCTTGAAGGTGAAAGGGACCCTGGCAGCGCCCAAAATGGGGCGGGGGGGGTTTCGGCCAAGCTGCTGAAAAATACGCTGGAGAAGAGGATGCCATCCCTAAATCCGAGACGGACCCCTCAGGATGCAAAAAGAGGACTGTGGGGGGGGAGGGTAGGGGTTGGAGGCCTCAACCATGCTCCAAGGCTTGGATATTTCCTCCTTCAATGAGGAGGACCTGGTGTCCGTTCACACGGTCCCGTTGGACGTGAGGAGGATGGCGGCGGGAAATGCTGAGGGGGGACAATGACAGGCCTACAATCAATCTCTTCTCCCCCTGCCCCCATCCCCCTCCCCCCACCACCATACCCCCTCCCTCGACACCTCCCAGGGATGTATCGCTGGACATCCTTTCAACTCTCCACAACCTGGTGTCAGATTCAGAAGAGGATGCCTCATCCACTGCCGCATATCCCCCTCCATCCAAATCCCCCCAACCCCCCTGCATACAGGTCACCGACGCCAGTTTCTCCCCCACCGAGGGGTCATTTCACGCCATGGTCGCATGTGTGTCTCGGCTCCTTCAGCCGACGCCAGAAGAGACGAAAAAGGAAAGTTTTCTTTACCAACGACGTGGAGACAAAAGGAAGACCTTTCTGGTGGTAACTCTCCTGGGCGACGTTTGGGATGAGGGCCTGGCGCTGATGAGAAACCCAGCATCAGCCCGGCGAAGAGGGATAGGCTTGAGATGAAGTACCAGGTGCCGGAGTCCGCACCCAAGCAGCCCTCCCAAGACTCAATTTTCTCAGCAGCAGCGAGTCTTCTAATCCCTCATCTTCAACCTCTGTTCCCCCGGACAGCGAGGGGAAGAAATTGGATACCATGGGTAGGAAAGTTATCTACTCGGCGGCAGCGAATGCATTTGCGATCCTGGCTATATACGACCAGGAGCGGTATTATAAGATGGCCCTGCTCCTGGAATTTCTACCTGACAAGTGGGTCGAGGCACTTGAGATCCTCCAGGATGGCGAAGTGGCATCGGACCATGCCATCACTGTGGCTCTGGATGTTGCGGACACAGGGTTCCGTCAGTTGGGGAATGGTGTCTGCGTCTGTCGTCGTGGCTGGTTGAAGGCCACCAACCTCCGTCAAGTAGTCCAGGCGACTGTGCTGGACATGCCCTTCGGGGACAACCTCTTTGGGAAAGCTGTTGACTCGTTGCAGGCCATTAAAACTGACTCTGAGACGGCCATGCTGGCCAAGATGCACCGGATGTTGGCACTGAAGACCGCCACAGTGCGGTCCATCAAGTGGCTGCTCGGCGTGTTATTGTGTATTTACCTGATCTGACTCTGCAGGTTGCGGATGCAATCCCTTTCAGGAATTCCTGTATCCTCTGTGAATCCATGTGTCAGGAAGCTTCGCAGACGAGGTTGTTCTTGACGAGGAGTTCCGTCGAGTGATAATGTGGTGGGGTGTGCACGCCAACATCCCAGGGAGCACAGATTTCCAGAACCCCTATACCAGTAGGCTGTCATCACAGACTCTTCCTTGGAGGGCTGGGGAGCCCACACAGGAATACGGATGTCTCCACGCCAGAGGCTACTGGATGAGAGGGATCTCCACTTTAATGTCCTGGAGGTGCAGGCAGTGTTCTGGGCCCTCCAGAAGTTCCTTCCGTCCCTCAAGGGCAAGGTAGTGAGTCTTCCCGACAATACTACCACAATGTTCTACATAGGGAGGCCAGGGTGGAGGTGGGGGGGGAACAGATCGCTGATGTTAGGCGCAGAACTTGTTGCACTGAGCCGTCACCCAAGAGATGATCTGCATTCCTTTTCACCTGGCGGGAGTCGAACACCATCTGAGATTCCCTCAGCAGGGAGCTGCGCTCTTGCCAGGAGTGACAACTTCGACAGGATCAAGTGGACAACCTCTTCCTCAAATGGGGCAGACACCAGATCGATCTGTTTGCGACGGCAACAAATTCCAAAGGGCTGAGATTCGCCAGCATGTTACACCACCTGAGGAGCATGGGGGACGTGTTTTCCATCCTGTGGGAATGCATGTTCCTGTACGCGTTTCCCCCCTGATGCCGCACCTGGTGCGAGTCATCAATCGACTCCAACGGTGCCGATGCAGGATGATCCTCGTCATCCCGGCATGGCCGAGGCAGATTTGGTACCTGGATCTTCTCAGCATGTCGGCATCGCCCCCGTCAAGCTGCCAGTGGTCGTGGATCTGCTCGCCAAAGTACATCACAACCCAGGATTGCTGAACCTGAAGGCTTGGCTCGTGCAGAACTTCCGGCGCACTGCAGGGCGGTCCTTGCCAGAGCCAACGCGTTGTCATCTCTTCAGTGCAGTGGGCACAAGTGGAAACGTTTCGCAATATGGTTCCGGGTGCAGAAGATCAACCCTATGAGGGTCTCGGCTCCACAGATTCTTCCGTACTTGTCCTTGGCCAAGGAGGGGCTGGCACACGCCTCGATCAAGGTGCATCTGGCAGCTATCTCCCGCTACACCAGGTCTCTAGGACGGTTTTCTCTTTGGTCCCACCATCTAGTCCAGGAGTTCCTCAAAGGACTGGTTCCATCGTTCCTGCCTTTGGTCCTGTGAACCATGGGAAGGCCTTGTCCAAGGCTTCCAGCTCCAGGTGGCTCTCCGGCTACATCACACTGTCACTGGTTGGCAAACCAACCGCTGCCCGGCAGTCTGAGAGCCCATTCCACCAGAGCGATCGCTGCGACAGCGTTCATGTCTGGTGTGCCCCTGCTGGACATCTTCAGGGCTGCTACATGGAGGTCCAGGCGCACCGTCACAAGATTCTACTGCATCAACAGGTATTCCAGAGAGGAGTCTAGAGTCGGCCAAGCAGTGCTACGCAACCTGTTCGCTTGAAGGTGAGCCTGTTCCGGAAGTAAGAGTGTTTGCTTCTGTTGAGCCTTGCCATCTCCCGTTGTTTAATGTTGTACTCCTATGTAGTCTTTATTCATGAGCATGTGAATCCATGCCAGATCCCATGCTGAAGAAGGAACAAGTTACTTACCTGTATCTGTTCTCCAGCATGGGTCTGGCATGGATTCACATGCGAACCCTCCTGCCGCCTCCTCTGCGGCTCTTCTCTTGGTCCTACTGCCACTTTACGTGCTACCAAATCTGAAGATGGCTGCCAGAGGGGCTTAAGTAGAGGGCAGTCATTGGCTGGGGGCTATGACCCAGAGACCAGTGATTGGTTGTTAGGAGAAAGACAGTTCAGAAACGAAACTGAAACAGATTTTTTTCTTTACCGGGGATTCCCAGCCTGATGACGGAGAATATTCATGAGCATGTGAATCCATGCAGACCCATACTGGAGAACAACAGTTACAGGTAAGTAACTTCCTTCCTGCCCTTCTGTGCCCACTGGAGCCAGAGACAAAACTAACAAGGGGCTCAATCCTGGATTGGGGCTCAGAGTAAAACCCAAGGAAGACCTCATAACTAGAAAATGGTGGGGGGGGGGGAGACTGGGGCCATTTTGACAAAATGGGTGCTATACTGCAGCCGAGGATTCAGCCTGCGGTAGAAAAGCACAATGGTAGGAAAATTAAACCACTGCCACCAGCCATTTAAGGTAGTGAGATCTACATAAGAAATGTTACATGAGTAGGTAGGATAAGGTTACTCCCCAGCACTCCACATAAGATGCTGTGTGCTGGACCTTCAAAGAGAAAAGGTAAGTATAGTCAATTTCACTTTACTATTCTTGGGAACGGTAGCTCACACAAGAAAAGATATTTAAACCTTATGAGAAATCTAAAGGATTTCTGACACTGCACTGAAGGTGCTGTCTCACCATACAAAAGGTAGATGCCTATGCAGTTTGTTAGACTCCAAAAAACAAAACAAAGCAAACACATAATCCAAATCAGGTCAAAACACACAAGTGAGATTAAGGTCCCACTCACTCCAGGGTAAAATGTTAAAAGACTAGCAAAAGAGCTGGGGGTCATTTAGGTTGAATGTAATTTGCACAGAAATTAGATTTTTCCCTACCACCAGTCCTTTAGTTCAGGAAACTGTTGCTATGGCAGGACTTCATGGGATAACAACACGTACCAGTCTTCCTCCTCTTACAGGACACCGTATTAATCAGGGGACCAGTACAGGAAAGGATTCCAGTCTTACAGGTGTTCACAGCGGTGCCGTGACTCAGCCCAATCAAGGAGCCAGTCCGGCAAGCAAGCATGACCAGCCCCAGGGTACGTCCCTCCCACTTCAGCACTCAAGTGGGAGGACGCCTGTCAAAGTTCGTCGACGAATGGACAGTAATCACAACCGACAAATGGGTGACAAACCCCTCCTCCAGCAAGGCCATTTGCTGGAATTCGTAGACTATCCACCGGACATTCCTCCCAAGCACAAACCAGAAAGACTACGACACCTCTTGCTTCAGTGAGTGCAGGTTCTGCAGCGAAAGGCCGCAGTGAAGAAGGTTTCCGAGAAGCAAGTGGGGCACAGTTGTTTACTCCTGCTACTTCCTGGTTTTGAAGAAAGCACTGCACAAGTCTCGGAGGGGGGGTCCAGGGGGGTCCAGTGGTGCCTCCTCTTCGACATAAGGGTGCTCAACAAGTTCCTAAAATCGCAAACATTCTGCATGGTCATGCTACAGCAGGTGTTGTTGCAGCTACAACAAGAACATTTGTTGTTGTCCCCTGACCTCGAGGACGCCTACTTCCACATCCCTATTTGCCTCACTCCAGCGATGCCTTTGCTATGTGGTGTCAGTGTTAGAGCAGTTTTTCTGACGTTCTACCCAACTTCATCAAAACCATTTAACTGAGACAGTACAAGACTTCATTCTTGGGATAGGGCTGTCTCGTT
Organism: Ambystoma mexicanum; assembly: GCF_040938575.1. Lineage (NCBI taxonomy): Eukaryota > Metazoa > Chordata > Amphibia > Caudata > Ambystomatidae > Ambystoma > Ambystoma mexicanum. The sequence goes on along the minus strand of NC_090925.1, from coordinate 765,585,508 downwards.
GGTAGCATAGACTGAGCAGCCAGGCTTATTTTAGGAGGGATAGAGGGCTGTAGACGGGTACAAAGAATCTATAACGCACAAATGAATCGATTAGAAGCACGGACAACCAGAAGTATTATAAAAAATTAAGATTTATTTGTAATACAATTAGGTCAAGTTAAGTCTTGGGGTAAGTAGTAATCGGTCATAAACACATTATAAAAAAACGCAATGCTTGAAGGTACACAGACCAAAGTATATAACCTTATTTGGAACACCGAACAGTAGTTCTAGGGAAGTCAGACCGTTTTAAACACATTCAGTAAAGGACACACCTATTCTTGGTTAGTAAGACCAATGGTTACTTTCAGATTACATTCAGTAATACCATAGTAATAGACCCTAACAGTTGTACTGTGATGCTCCTTAAGAAATCATGTAATGAGTCAACTGGACAGTATGTTTTGTGAATAGTGGAACACTTATTCTAGGTACAGTAAAAACCTATAACTACTTTTGTGATATGTTATACTAGGTGAGTAAAGCCGAAGGATGTAATATTCAATTACAGGTGCTTTTGAGATCAGTGACACACAGATTGAGGTAAGCAGTAACTCTTGTAACTTATTTTTTGTTGGTACACATCTAACTCAAGGTAAGTAAAACCCATATAGTTTTTCAAGGAGCTATCGGGCAGGTATAAACCGAAGACTGTTTTTGTGTCTGCTTAAAACAGAACAGGGAAAGCAAAACCCAGTGTTACACTTTATGAATGACTCGGTTATTCTAGGTAGGTAAAACCTAATGCATACTTATTCTGGACAGGCTAACAGCAAGTCGGGGGGAAGCAAGACCCAGTTGGGGAACACTCATACATTTATCCTAACAGGAATAGTTAAAGGTATTTGTAGCGTGCACCGTCACCAACGGAGTTGGTCCCGAGGCGCTCTGGCAGATCTGCAAACGAGAAGGTGGGATGGGTTAGTAGGTGAAGCGTGGAGTAGGATAGTGAGAGGAGTGCTGTTCTGTTGGCAGCTTCAACTCGGTATACACCGGGTGCTGAGCTTTGGTGAGAGTATCGGATCAATGTCAGTTCTCGTGTGATGTTGGTGCGGCTTATGTGTTGCAGTGTTGTGAAGTGCGTGTAGGCTGTTGTGCGAGAGATGGTTGTGAGATTTTTGAGTGAAATACGTCTGCAGAAATGCTGGGGGGTTTTTTGTTAGTGGGTTGTATGAAGTTTAACATGCTAACATTCAGAACGCCGTCCGAGTGTGGCGCTCGGCAGTCCTCCCAATCTCATCAGGGTGGGCGAAGGGGTTACGCCTGGCAAGATTTTAGGTTTGTGTGAGGCGTTCCCTGTGCTGTTCTAACGCGCTCTGTAAGTGTTCCAATTGCTCCTCGCCGTTTTATTCTAGCGAGCTCTGTAGGTGTTCTAATGCTGATGGATTGATTAATGTGGGTTTGGGTGTCTATTCTCCTCCTTGGGTGCTGGGGCTGGTGTTGTGGTCTCCTCTCACAAACTGTCTATCTAAATGTGTCTGCTGGGGGTTCGGATATGGTACGTCCGGGAGGCAATGGATGGGTCATTTAGGGCTTTCGTCTCGAGTATGTGATCAGTCTATGGTGACCTCCTTTTGTGGCTATTTACCTTAATATCTTATGGTCTGTCGTGGGGTCTGTTCTTTGGGTTCTGTGTATGTCCATTTTGGGAGTGACCGAGATTGGTGTTATTTTTCTCGATGCTGTGTGCTGTGGACCTGCAAAGAGAAAAAGTAAAGTCAATTTCACTTCACTATTCTTGGGAACGGTAGCTCACACAAGAAAAAATATTTAAACCTTATGAGAAATCTAAGGGATTTCTTTGTGACACTGCACTGAAGGTGCTGTGTCTCACCATACAAAAGGTAGATGCCTATGCAGTTTGTCAGACTCCAAAAACAAAGCATAGTGAAGTGAAACCAACAGCATTACTTTTGGGAAGAGGCACAACCAATTCACAGGTGAGTAAAATAACCTTATTTCTGCTTTTCAGATTGGCAAAACATTTCTAAGGTAAGTAATAACTTTGTAACTGTTCACTCCGAGTTAGTTAGCAACCAACTTCTTTTGCAAGTAACTTTTAAACATGTCTCTTCTAGGCAAAAGGCGCAATCCTTTAAAAGTAATTCTCTTATTCTTGGAACATGATTCTCAGTGGCAGAAGTGGAGAGGGGTGGGTCACTAGGGTCTAGTGGCCAACAGGCAGTGTCAGGATAGGCTCTTAAGTAGCTAAAGTCGAAGTTCCTAAGGGATTCCATTCAACAGGTGATTATTTTACTTTAGAGTTAGTTGAGGGTCCAGGGGCTTCACAGAAGACACCATAGGAGGATGCCAACAGTGACCTTGGGTGAACTGGACGAGAGGCCTCCCAATCACAGAAAACACCCCAAAGCTACACAGGAATCACAAGATAAGTAAATACCCAAGCCAGCACAGTACCTGAGCACAGATGATTTTGCAGCAGGAGGACTTCAGGATCTGCAGCCAAAAAACTGGTCGGTGGATTCCTTGTCATGACTGAAAACAGGACCTTGGCAGGGACTTTGCAGCAGGGATCCGCGGGGAAGGGTCTAGGCGAGGATTTCCTCATGCTTGGATGCGGCTCTTTGGATTTGGTGCCTTTTCAGGAGCACAGAAGAAGACAGGATATCGATGGTCGGATTCTCGTTGTTACAAAGGTCCAGCACTCTCAGACTTTTCGGACTGGAATCGTGCCTCTGGAAATCCAGCAGTAGGCCCACTAAGTTTAAGTGAGATTCAGAAGACTGTGCACCGCACAATGACTCGAAGTCCCAGGGTATTGGGTTATTGCAGTCCCTCGAGGTCACAGCACGGTGTGGGATGGCTCAAATGCAGTTCTTTTTTTTAAATGTTTTATTTTTATTTAATTGCTTTGCAATGTTTACAAAAGGTTAATTTTTACATACAACTTTACTACCATGTTTTCCAATTTGTCATCTTATGGGTTTTTCCCTTTTGCTCTGGGAATTGTGTGTCTTTCCTGTGTTTGGTTATATAGCCAATTTGGAGGACCTGGAAGTGTAAAAGAAGTTGGAAAGGACATAAGGGAACGGCAAATGGGAAGATGTGAAAGTGTCTAAGTCTTTTTAGTGTGGCATCAGTCCGATTACAAACTTGGGTCAATCGTTGTGGTAATTGTTATACTCCTTGTACCGCATGAGTTGGTGTCAGCTACACGTATAGAACGCATGAATGAGACCACTGCAATCACCCACGCTGGTCTTTCCCCGTTGATCAGGTTTACCCGCAAAGCTTTCTCGTCATAACACTGGAGATTTTTCACCAATGGCTCCAGATATTTTTCCCCCTCCTCCTTTAGGCCCAGGCAATGAAGCATAGGTGGTTGGTGGATTCAACTGTATCTCCTGAGTTACAAAATCTGCAAGTGTTCCTTTCCAATTTGCCCCGGATGGCGTTAATCTTGTTGGTGGCAAGCAGATTCAATCATATTCTTAGAAAAGTATCTATGTAGAGTCTACTTGGTAACTTTGGCAGGTATCCCGGGAGTTGATTTAATTTTTTAGCATTCGGGGGTAGGCTGGTTGTGAGCAAGCAACAGCTTGGTCCAGCGTGTAATGATCCAATCATCATCATCCATCAGTTTATATATATATTCATTATTTTACTCTACTGGGGTTCATACTGAGATCTTGTTCAGAGCAACAGAGTTGATCCAGCTTAGGTCTGATTTTGTTTGATCATTGACTTAAAGATTTGCTGGAACTGTTTAGAAGTTATTTGTTTATGATTTGGAAGATTGCTTGACTTGTGGATGACTTGATTTTTTAAAATAAAGCCAGGCTGTTTCACTCTACTATTGCGTGTAACGAGAAGAGACGTGGCTCTCTGAATAATCAATATGGCAGTGGAGTTCGGAGGGTGAGGGGGGGGGAGATATAGCACCTTACGCCAAAATAGGCCTTCCAACCTTGGCCATAGTTTACATGGAATGTTTGGGGGAGCTTCGGCTCCGTAAGTCAATGCAGGTCTTTTTAGTCTAGTGGGTCACACCAGGCTCTTGGTCTGGGTTGTCATTTCCGAGTCCCAGGTCGATTGAAAGGTAGGGCTACAGCAGGCTTATGTTACACAGCAGGCTCTCCGGTCGCTGGAAATAGTCTCTGCCTCTTTTCCTTCATCCTCTTCGGTTTTGGTTCCATTGGTAGACTTGTCTTCAGCGTCCAGGTTCAGGGTATTTAACGGGCACTACAACACAACTTCTGCATTCGCTACCTGCATTTTGCAACAAAGGGCGGTCTGGTTGTCAAATCGGGATAGCCAGCCCCCACTGGGATTTGTCCAGTGGTCGAAGTGTACAAAAAGGTAGTGGAGCTATGTTCCATGCTGGCCTGCACCCACTCCCCACAAACCACATCCCCATGCCCCCCTCCCCCACACAATCCAAATCCCCAAACTCTTGCACCTGCTGTTTAAGGGAATGTTCAATGCAGTGCACTGAAAGTGCAAGCTTCAACGTCTTCCTACACTTTTATTTTAAAACGAAACCATTCCGGAACGGTTTCTTTTTAAAATAAAAGTATAGAAGCTGTAAAAGATAATTTAAAGAAAGTAGAGGAGCATCGCTCCCGCTCACTTCGACCACTGGATTTGTCCCCATTCAGGCAAGGAGGAAAACAAAGGGCTGCAGATTTTTGGACTCCTCCCTCGCTTGCTGCCTTCACAGACAGACTGGAGCCTGGATGTGGAAATCCAGGGGATGCCCGCCGAAGATAAAATTCACACAAGAATTTCCCGCACTGGAAGTCGGAGGAATGGAAGAAGAAAGGACCAGGAACACTAAAATGGCGAAAAGCAAGACTGGGCCATTTTGGTAAAATTAGCACCCTTGGGTACCTTTACTGCAGCTGTGATCACAGCCCGAGGTAAAGGTGCACCGAATTAGTAAAAGGTATCGCTGCCACCAGCCATTGAAGGTAAGCTTGTCCCTGTAACATAATTGTTTTCGTGTGAAACGGATATTGCATCTCCCCAGCACTCCAAATAAGGTGGGGTGTGCTGTGCTGGTTCCACCTAATAAAATGTAAAAGGGATCCAAAGATCTTTTCTACCCTTGGAAACTGTAGTTCTCTCAAGGTTAGCCAGAGAATGTTAAAGGGGAGCCCAAAGGGCAACCCAGCAACAATAGGCAGTATGTGCCAAATGTTGTTTAAGAGGATAGAATTAAAAAGACACTATGGAGAGGCTAAACAATTGACACCCATAAAAAGAGTAGAAGACTGCGAATGTGGAAAAAGGTCCCTACTCACTGACGTATAAGGAAAAATATACCACCAGTAAAGCAAAAAGTAATGGGATTGACACAGGTCGAGAAGATTGATAATATGAAAATCTTAGCTAACAGTCAGGAGTACATTATCAGTTCAAAGATCTTCCGTTCAGCCTTTAGTCCGCCCTGCAAGTATCTACCAAGTGCCTTGCACCAGTGGTGACTCACCTGCAGCAGAGGGGCGTCCATGTCTACCTGTACCTGGGCGACTGGTTAGTGAGGGCCCCCTCCTCTCCGCTGGCAGAAACTAACCGTGCCATTACCAGCCGGTGTCTACAGCAACTGGGCTTTTCTATCAACTTCCCAAAGTCATGCCGGGTTACATCTCAGCAGGTGCTCTCTCGGAGCAACACTCAACACCCAGACCTGCACCGCCAGGCCCTTGGACGAAGGGGTGTTGGCTTTTTTACACAAGGTGCGATACCTCAACAGCGCCCAAGTGACGCCAGTCCGCAACTATAAATCCCGGCTGGGGATGTTATGCATCCCGTTCATATCCAACTGCCGATTTATACATGAGACCGGTTCAGGAATTCTTCGATGCCCGCTGGGTCCTGTCCTCGGGGTCCTGGGACAACAGCATTACCTTAACACCAGCTTTTAGACAAAGCATTAGCTGGTGGTCAGTAAGAGAACAACTGGTGCAGGGCTCCCCCTTCAGACTGCCGGACCACCTGGTGACTGTCACGCTGGATGCTTCACTGGGGCGCCGGGGCGCCCACTGTCAAGACCCAACACACCAGAGGCCTTTGGTCGGAAGAGGAAAAGAGCCAGCATATCAATCTGCTGGAGCTTCGAACTATTTTCTTGGCCCTGGGGAAGGTGTTGCATATTTACACAGACAGCACAATGTTGATGTTTTCTGTCCGCAAGCAGAGATGTACAAGGTCTGGATGAGCTGTGGCCATATCTACTATCCCTGGCTCAATCTGGGTTAACGCATTCCTCCATGAAGGTGCATCTAGTGGCGAGCGTGCCTTACCTAGTCTCATCGGCTGGTGGAGGAGTTATTACAGGAGCTCTTCCTGTCTTTTCCACCAGTCCGGCGCCAGCATGGGGGCTCAATGTGCTACACTCTAAGACTAACAAAGCCACCTTTCGAGCCCATGCACCAAGCATCCTTTCCTGGAAAATTGCATTCTCCAGCATGGGGTCTGGCATGGATTCACAAGCTCATGAATATTCCCCGTCGTCCGGCTGGGAATCCTCTGTAAAGAAAAAAATCTGTTTGTTTTGTTTCTGAACTGTCTTTCTACTAGTAACCAATCACTGGTCTCTGGGTCATACTGAATCGAGTGCTGGCCGAGTATCTTTGAATGCTGCAAGTGGAGTGAATAAACCCCTCTGGGTGTATAGATTGACTCTGTACTTTATTGCTTGATCGTATGGATGTTTCCATTTCAACTTGTTCATTACTGAATTGTGAATTGCAGTCTTGATCCCTACATTTGTGGAGGTGTGGCGATACTCTAGCGGACTGTGACGCTTTGTTGAAGTATTGATTTCTCATTTGGAGGGAAACCAGCAAATTTGTCATTCTGTGACGTGCTTTGAAGTTTCACCATTTAAAGGCTTGGAGTTTGTTTTCCTTTTACCCTCTTGGGTGCCTGAATCTACCCTTTCAACACGGTGTGGAAGAGATTAGTGGATGCTTTTAAATTTATCCCCTGAAGAATGTTCGCCTGAACTGGGCAGTTAAGAACAGAAACATGTTGGGATGCTTGTTGTTTTAGTGACACATTGAGATTTTTTTGTATGTTATGTGATATCTTTTGTGTCTTATAAATAAGTTATTTGATGTTTTACATTTGTTTTATATTTGTTTTTTAATGTTTAGTACACTGTGTTAGGTGAGGGTAGTGTTTTTTGTTTAAATTCAGTTTAAATTATTTGAATAATAAACTTGTTATACATTTGTGTAAATCAGTTATAGCAGACGGTCCATTTTTTCAGGACTAGTGATGCTGGAAAACCTTATAGAGTTTTTGTGTGAGGGGGTTGGAGGCAAGTAAACAACACATATCATCTTGCTCTTTATTGTATTACATGCTTCCCCTAGTACTGGCCGGTCCCAGGAAGAAACTCCCTCAGAAAAGAGGTTGGGGGAAGTCCATCTGCAGGTGCCAGCGCGCGAATGACAAGGTCGCAGTAAACTACTAGTTCTATGGCGAGCCTACCGGTGCTCCCGCTAAGTAAAAGTCCTTGACTGTGTCTAAACTTCACTTCCCATCGGTGGATGCCTCCATCGCAATGCCATCATTGGAGGTTCAGTCAGCCAGAACAACTTGGTCATCGGCACCCACGTCTTGGTGGTGTCCATGGTCAGGACGACAGCTACTCCAAGAGTCACTGCCACCATGGCGTGAGTTGGCTGCTGTGGCGCCTATGAATGCCCCTGAAAAGGGGACCACTCCCCTTACTGCTCCACCCCCCTTAAGGCTCCTGCCAATCCTAACGGTACGAGCCTACGGCTGTCCCGGAGAAGCTGACGCAGATTTATACCAGCTTGGACAAGGGCGAGGATTACCTGCCTTAAGATTATTCGGACCACGAAGGGGGTCAGGGACCCGTCTCACTTGGGGGGTGGGGGAGAGGGTCTCAACGGAGGGAGCCCAGTTCACTGCCTTGCCAAAGGAAGTGCACCAGTCCTCAACCACCCAGTTGTTCCTTTCACACCTCAGCCGAGAGAAGTGTCCTTGGACATACTGACAACGCTGCACACACTGGTCTTGCTTGGAAATCCATCAGCGACTGCCTCCCTTTCCAGGTTCTGCAGTCTAGGGGGCCTGCAAGACTGCAGCCTCGGAGCCCACCCTAACACAAGGCAAAGGACCTACCAGGCCCAAGGAGTCGCCGGACGCCTCCACCTCAGGATTTGACTCAGACTAGGGATCCGGCAACACACAGCCAGCACGGATACGGTGGCAACGGACACTGACAAGGTGGATGACTTTGTGCCAGCAGACGGGTAGCCGTTTGGTACAGATGAACCCCACAGGGCCTCTCCACTGGATGAGGTCGGCTTGCTTCATGCTATAATGTCCAGGACCTTGGAGCGGTTTCCACTGCTACCTAAGGAGACTAAAAAGGACAGATTCCTTTACCAAAGGCGAGTCCTGACAGAAGACCATGTCCGTCCCCTCACTGGATATCTGGGAGGAGGTATTGACCCTAATGAAGACCCTGAACACCCCTCAGCCCAAACGGGATAGACTCTAGAAGAAATATATGGTCCCAGACTCTGTACCCAAGTGCCTGAGGTACCAGCCTTCAGCCGCAACCAGGAAGCGATTAGTGAATCCACCGCCGTCCATTGTGGCCCCTGATCAGGAGGGGAAGAAGCTGGATGCAATGGAAAAAAGGATTATTTACACTGCTGCTGGCACCATTAAAGCCGCTAACGCCCTGGCCATTTTGTCCTGCTATGACCAGCAGCTGTGGATTTCTTACCCAATGATAAAGTGAAAGTGCTGGCGCTGTTCCAGGAAAGAAAGTGGCCTCGGACCATGCCATTACAGTGGCAGTGGACATCGGACACAGGTTTCTGGTAAATGGGCAACGAGTGTCCCTTCAGCAGCAGCGATGGCTCAAAGCCACCAACTTCTGACCAGAGGTTCAGTCCAAAGTGTTGGATATGCCATTTGATGATGAGAACCTGTTTAGTAGAGTCTCTGCAAGTGATCAACATGGAGACTGCACTTTCACTGGGTACCCTACAGCAATGTCGGTCGTCCTTTTGTTAGTTCATTAGGAATGTCTGGCAGCTCCTCCAAGGGATAGTAACACCCCTTATCGTCAACCTTCCCGCTCCACGACGCAAGAAGCGTACTGAGGTCGCTCACAGGCATATGGTAGCGGAGGACAGCAGGACCTCGACACCGAAGCAGGCCTGAACCGGCTGGGGATTCAGCCCCCCACTTGTGCACCCCAGTGGGAGGCTGGCTGGCGAGGTTTGTCAGTGCGTGGAAGAACATCACTACCGACAGATGGGTGCTGGATGCTCTTGGACAGGGGCACACTTTGGAGTTCCAACGCAGGTGTCCTCATATTACACCAGTGGCTCAACCATAACAGCATGTGACGCAGCTCCTGCAGGAGGTCCATGTCATGTTAAAAAAGGGGGCGATAGAGCCCGTCCCCCAGCGGCTCCGGATGTGTACTCCAGAAACCTTCTGGTCCGAAAGAAGGCAGGGGGGTGAAGGCCGATCCTGGACCTGAGACGCCGCAACATGTACTTGAAGTCTCAGAAATTCTGGGTGGTCCTGTTGCATGTACTTGGCCAACTGTAACAGGGAGATTTCCTGGCGTCTCTGGATCTGAAGGACGCGGATGCCTACTTCCCACCATTCATCAGAAACACTGCAAATTCCTGCGGTCCATGGTGCAGGGACGACACTATTAGTTCAAGGCACTTCCCTTCAGCCTGAAGTAGTCCCCAAGGGTCTTTAAGAAGTGATTGGCTCTAGTGGCAGCACACCTTTGCCTTGAGGGCATCCACGTCTACCCTTATCTGGACGATTGGCCCATTCTGTCTCACTTCCACCCGTTGGCGAGCGAACACACAAGGAATGTCTGTCTGCTGACAGATTTGGGATTTTCCATAAATTATCCAAAGTCCTGCTTGGAGCCATCACAGAACACTGTTTCTGGGCACCCAACTCGACAGTTGCGTGTCTGGCGTGTTCCTCGGAAGAGAGGGTGGTAGCTGTCCCGGGTAATGTAAGGTGCCTGTCTGCATGATTGGCTACAGTGCGATCTGTCAAGTTGCTGCTGGGCATGATGTCCTCCCACATCATCCTCATCCGCCTTTGCAGACTGCTGATGCGACCTCTTCGGCAGTTTCTGGATGCAAGGTGGCTGCAGGTATCGGGATCCTGCATGTACAAGATCACCCTCAATGAGCAGTGCCGACAGACAATACCGTTGTGGTGCGAGTGCCCTCATCTCTCAGAAGGGACGTCGTTCCAAGTCCTGCCGTACCAGGAGACAGTCGCCACAGATGTTTCCCTGGAAGGCTGGGGAGCCCACACGGTGCAGTTGCACACTAGAAGCTTCTGGCAAACTTCTGGGCCTTTGTATCCTTCGTGCTGTTGCTGAGGCAAAGTGATGATCTTCACGGACAACACCCACCATATTCTACATCCGGAGACAGGGTGTGACATGCTCTCCGGCTCTCTCCAAGGGGGCTCAAGAGCTGTGCCTCGGGGCCCTTAGTCAGGATGTTTCTCGTCCCTTTCCACCTGGTGGGCACCAAGAACACCATTGCAGACTTGCTCAGCAGGGAGCTATGTTCCTGCTATGAGTAATAGCTTCTCCAGCACCAAGTGGATCTTCTATTCTGCGAATCGGGTCAGCCCAGATCGACATCTTTGCGACTGCAACAAACTCACTGTCAAGTTTGCAAGCAGGTTCCTGCAGCCGAAAAGCATGGGGGATGCTTTCTCGTTCCTTTGAGAGGAACTATTCTTTGGCGCCTTTCCTCCGTTCCCACTTCGAGTGATCAACACAGGCAGTGTGACTGCAGGATACTTGTTGGACCGGCGTGGCTGCAGCAGATATGGTACCCAAACCTGCTACACCTGTCAAAGGCACTATCCATCAGGCTGCCTCTACTTCCCGATCTTCTCGCCAGAAAAGGATAAGCGTTTCTACACCATGACGCAGAGTTGCTGAACCTCGGGGCCTGGCTCCTGCAGCCCTAGAATGTGGATATTATTCTTTGCCAACGGAATGTAAGGACATCCTGGACAAAGCCAGAGCCCCTTCCACATTAAGTGCTACAGTCCTAAATGGAAGCATTTGTCTGTATTGGGCTGGACGCAGAGGATCACTCCCCTGTGTGTCACGGCCCTGCAGCTCCTGTCAGGCCTGCTGTCCTTGGCCAGGGCTGGACTCGCTCACGCCTCCGTCAAGGTGCACTTGGCAACCATATCCCGTTACCCAAGGACACCAGGTAGGTTGTCCCTGTGGTTTCAGACTCAAGAAGTTCATCAGGGGCCTCTTCAGGGCTTTCCTGCCGGTGAAAGCTCTGACTTCAGCTTGGGAGCTCGGTGTGGTGTTAAACTCATGGGGGCACCCTTTGAACCTCTGCATCTGGTTCCCTTGAAGTTCCTATCGTAGAAGACTGCTTTCTTCTTGGCAATCACCGCGGCCAGGCTGGTCAGGGAGATCCAGGCCTTGTCCTGCAAACAGCCGTGCTTAACCTTCCACGCAACAATGGTTGTACAGAATACACACCCCTCCTTTATGCCGAAAGTGCTGTCTTGAGTTGCACCTCAACATGTCTTTGGCGTTTCCTGTATTCCTGAATCGGTCGTCGCCAGCAGAGAGGGCATTGCATTTGCTGGACGTTGCTTGTGCCTTGAGGTTTTATGTGGCACACACTAAACGTTTTTGCAAAACCTCTTAGTTGTTCACAAATTTTGGACCTGTGAATCACTGAAAGGCCTTGTTGAAGGCTTCCATCTCCAGGTGGATCTCCGACTGCATCATGCACTGTCATCGGCTGCTAACAAGCTTCTTCCGGGCCAGCCTAGAGCCCACTCCACCAGAGCCATTTCAGAAACTAGCGTTTCTCTCTGGTGTGCCCCTGCTCGACATCTGCAGGGCTGCTACGTGTCGACAGGGCTTCTGGGGGCTTGGGGGCGGGGGGGATCCTGGGTCAGCCAAGTGGTGCTACACATCCTTTTCACTTGAGTGGAGTGTGTTCCAGGGGGTTCGTTTTTTATTGCTTCTGTTGAGCCTTGCCACCTCCCGTGGTTGTGTATCTGTGCTGCTGTGTAATTGTTCATGAGCATGTGAAACCATGCCATACCCCGTGCTGGAGAAAGTTTAAGTTACTTGCCTGTAACACTTGTTCTCCGGCATGGGTCCGACATGGTTTCACATGCGAACCCTCTCTCCCCTCTCTGGCTCTTCTTGGATCATACTGCATCTTTATGTGCTTGCCAAATCTAAAGATGGCCACCAGGGGTGGAGCTTAGGGAGAGGACTGTCATTGGTTGGGGCATTGTGACCCAGCTAACAGTGAGTGATTGTTTTAGAGGAGAGATACAGCTTTAAAGCTAAAGCAAAACTGTTTTTTCTTTTACCAAGAATTCCCAGCCTGACGGGGAATATTCATAAGCATGTGAATCAGTGCCAGACCCATGCTAGAGAACAAGAGTTACAGGTAAGTAACTTAAACCTTCTACCAGCTGGATATGATGATGCAGACCAGCAACTCAGAAGCAGGAGTAAAGTAAATCGTTTTTGAGGAAGGTCCTCGAAGGATGTGTGCCAGTGTTCTATTTTCTACTACCTTTTCAAAAATACTGACCGTTCTTCGATATTGGACAACATTCGGAAGTGGGGAGTTGCAGTTTTAAGAAACCTATTGAGGAAAGCTTATATCTTCATATTACTTTACACACGTGGTTTGGCCCTGGGACAAGGAGCATTAAGTGGCTCAGCTTGGTGTCAAAGTTGAGATCACTGTCTACAAGGCAAGATTAAGTACATAAGTTTTAAACCCATTGTTACTGTTTCGTACATATGTTCTTCTGTGATGTAGTCCCTTTTGTACTTTGTCACTGCTCTTATTGCTTATACGCTACCTACCCAACATCCCAACTCCAGTGTTGTGCTCTTTCCATCAGGGTTAACCGAGAAAGTAAACAAGCAGGAAATGCTAGTGGTTTGTAATGGGCTGGTTTTGAGGCAGTAACCCACATGCATTTAAATGTCACGATATGTCACTGAGATGACTAACTTTCGTCTCTGCCATGGTGGTTAGGACACACCCACATTGAAGGGGTCTGGAGGATGCATAAGTCCATAAATAGAGTAAAGCCTACTTGTGCTTCTTGGATACTGCAGTTCCCTTCATTTTTATTAAGTTTATTATTGGACATTGTTCACCTTTTTATTGATTTCTTCTTTTTTCTAGGTCACCTTAGAAGTCCATTTAGAAAATTGGTGAAGCGCTGCTCCAGTCAGGAGATCGTTGGTGCCCTCCCTGTTTTATCCTGTGCTCCTGTGATCCAATACAGAAGACTATCAGCAGAGGGCGAGGGCTGTAACCCTCTTACCACTCCCCTTGTTCCCAAAATACGTACTTTTCCACGAGAATAAAAGCCTTTGACCAAGGTGGATTTTGGTGAAACAGACTGCTTCATGCCCCCTCATTCGGTCCACCCATGGCAGGACTTGTGAATAATGAACTCTGATGATCGTGGAAGATTGTGCATAAAGCCGGATTTTCGATGAGGAGTGGTTGTGTTTAAAGGTTTTGTTTAGTTTAAGGCTCCCCTCATGTTGCACATTCTTCTAAAGAGCAGCAGATCTGTGAAAAACTCTGCCTGCCACAAGAGTGTGCGTTGGGGGAATCTTTCTATGGTGTTTTCTCTGTATTTTTCAGATCTTTTTGTCTTTTAAGATATTGATTTAGACTGAGAAACAAACCAGAACTATGTGGTAGCGGTGGTGGGTGGGATAATGGTAATAAAGGGTTAATATTTTCAGATGGACCGGAGACCGGATGAAATAAGGATCTGAAAGGCAGGTCATAGCAAAAGTTGTGGGAGCAGTGGTGCAGCACTACTTCATATTTCAGTGAAATGCAATGTAGACTTTTAATACCAGCTCATTTAGGGTGGTTGAGCAAAATGGTTTTGGTTTTGCTTACTGTTGTCCTGAGAGTTGGCGAGGGACTGTATACTGGTGCTCCGATTGTGCCAAGGCTATATGACTGAGCATGAAAAGAACTTAAGAAAAACCAGCCTCATATCCCAAACAATGCCCTCTATGGTAATGGCTTCCGATCACCCACAGAAGACTTGTGCACTCTGGTAATTCTCTTGTAAAACATACCCATACTCAAAACATCTGGAGGTGCCTTTCTCACTTCAAATATCACGTTGCAGTATTTTGACTACCAGGACAATGTACTACTTGTATGCACTGACATGCCCAGCACGTTTCTGCCTAACCTTGCATATTGAGCCCCGATTCCTGCAATGTTTGTTTGTTGATCTGTTTTTTAGGTTCTATGATGGTTTAGCTCCAGTTATGCCTGTCTCTTTGGGATGCCTACATTGAGATCTGCCAAATAGTGGGACCTTGCAAAGGATGAAAAGCAGCCATAAGCATCAAACTGACTTAAACATGTTCCTGACGTTTTAATTGGTGCCCATCCCATACTTTACATCTTTAATCCACATTTGTTAAATTACAACTACTGTCGTGTTTAACAATTCTCACCACAAGTGTGTAATTGCAAGAAAAATATAAAGCTGCAAAACTTATCATTGCAACCTGCTACACGGGAAATTGGACGAAGAAAATGCCTGTACAGAATAAGGGGAACTTTTTTCTTTCTCTAAATCCTCTTTTCATCCTCCACATAACTATTGTGAACAACCAGGTGACAGAGCCTTTGTAGTGTTAAGAAATGTGAAAAGAGCTGGACCAAAGCTGACAGATCCATAACTCTTAGAGGGTAAACATTTTAGATTTTTTTTGTTTTTCATAATCTAAAACCAACCAGCCCTGTTGGCTGTAAATTGCTTTAATGTGATTTCTGTCCAAAGGTTGACCTTATAACCTTGCTCTCACCTTTGTACCCTAGCCAGTTGCTAGTGGTCAGATCTGGAAATATTTTCTTTTGCACTGTTTTCTCTTGCCCTTACCAGACGAAAACCTCAGTACATACTGATCTGTGCCTGAAGACAAAATAATCAGTTCCTCCTTCATTGTTTCGAGTAATAAAACCTTTGAAAAATGTGCACTTTAGCAGCGTTGTATGCCAAGACCGAACTGTACAGTAAAAGTAAAACGTACTTCATCCATTGAAAAACTCAGAAATGTCACCTATGTGTTTTTTTTTTTTTTTTTTTTGTTTTTTTTTTTGTTTAACTGATTGGCACTGGCTGCCGACCATGTCGCTATGCCACCCTGAGCTTTAACTGGACAAGCTTGGCACAGTGAATGCATCTCATTAGCGATAAATTCACTTATTTTTGTGTTTGGGAATCTTACATTCATAATGTATTCCTTAACTTTCCTCATTCTTGGAATTTCTGGACTGGTTTTGTTTATTTTCTAGATCTTTTCTGTTTTCCACTGTTTTTTAATTTGATTACCCTATATACTTGCATTGCCATCACTCTTCTAAACTGAAAACACTTATAAAGTCTCTGCAGTTAGTTACAGCATTTTGTGTGCTCAAAATGTACCATGATCTGACGAATCAGTGAAAGATATGGTGTCTTATGGAGAAAGAAAGTAAACATTAAAAGAAATAGTACAAAAACCCCAATTTAAAACTGCTGCGAGATGAAATGGCCTCAAAAGGATACAGTAATTATTTATTTGGCACTGCTTAGTATTGTTGCAGACCATAATCTTTGTTGAATGTCCATCAAAACTGTCTTAAAAAAATATTTGGAATCCCCAGCTACCCTTCCATCATAGTCTGACATTTCATCATAGTCATCCAAGCACACAGTTTATTTAGGCAAAGATACCCTTCTAACAGGAAATGAGTGAAATATAGGCCATGACAGATCTTGGATGTGAATCACGAATAGTGTTCTTTTGGAAAGGATTTATTTCTGTTTTCTTCTAATGTTTTATTGTAGTTTTGTGTCTATTTTGTTTTTATATTTTTCCTAACAGACACCTGTCTGCTCAAGGTTTTCCCTGGAAGGTCTTATGCATCAGGCATGCAGTGGTTTGTGGTATGAGGGCAGCATCCTAAAGAGAGGAGAGGGCTTGATTGAAATTCCAGCACCTATTTAGGGAGTCCAAAAATGATTTTATTTTATTTTCTGGGAAGGTTTTTCATGCTAATGAGTATGTGACTTCACATTTCTTAAAAAAAGAGAAAATTAAATCCTTTAATTTTTTTAAATATGTACAGCAAGAATTTTTTCTGTCAATAAATATGATATGCTAAAAAAAAAAACAGCCTGTGCTGGTTTTGTTTGATTTGACCAAGTCCGGTGTTGAATGTTGCTTTTTTAACAGAGGTGGGGATTAAGTGGAATTACATCACATGGTAAGGCCCTTTTGAGCATAGACTCTCCAGCATTGGATCGTTCATAGATTCAGATGCTTGAATATTCCCCGTCGTCAGACTGGGAATCCTCGGTGATAAATTAAATAATAATAATTTTTTTTTTAAAAAAATATTATATATATATATATATTTCTGAGGCTTGTGGAATCTGCTTAGATCACATGCTGTGCATAGGCCGACATCTAGTGGAAGCTGCGGAGTATTACAGTTTGTTTTTCGAAAGTCGAAAAAGGGCGTTGACACAGGGCGTGCCAGTAATACTATCCCTAGTGTGACGTCCACTGTACCCATGATCCCTCACGCGTCTAGGATCCCCAGATTGTTTTTTCCGCCATTCTGGTCGGAAGCACTTCATCGGAGTTCCCTGGCTTTGCCATATTTACGCTTAAAACTAATTCTAATTTGCCCCATTTTCTCACCCCTACGTCGACCAGCATCTCGACGCCGAACCGGGGAGGAGATCAACGTCGAAACCCGACGGATTGGGTCTTGAGGCTTCCGCCTCGGCTCGGGCCTGGGCCGCTGGCCTCGGCCCTACAGTAGGGAGAGTGGGGGGTGGTACACTTCCACACTCGGTTAGAAACACCTTCTTACCTACACACACTTGCCCGCTGCCCACAGGCGCGTATGGAGGGTACGCCCTTTCAGTTTTGCCCCAAGTGTAATAAAAAATACCCTTGGGTAGATAAGCACGCTACGTGCAACCTTTGCCTGCCCAGAGACCACCCCGAGGCGGGTTGCAGGGCCTGTAGCAGGTTTAAGACAAAAACTCTTAAGGACCGCTCCACCAAGCGTTGGGCCCACCACGCCAAGCTAGCAGCTATGGAGGCGGAGGGTACCTTCAGCGACGGCAGCGACGCCGGACTTTCGGACGGCGAGGGCACCAAGGCGTCGAAAGACAGCCTAACGCACGTCCCCGGCCTCGGAAGGTCGTCCGTCCCGGCGACTATGGGGAAGTCCCCCGGCGACAAGAGCGTTACACATACACACGCTAAACACAAAAAACCCACCCGAGATTCGACGTCGTCGAAACCTCGGAAAGAGGCACAAAAGGAGCGGTCCGAAAGGACGTCCTCTGGGCGGTCGAGGTCGCCGCACGACGTCAGGCAAGCCTCCACACTTGCACATAGTGCCTCGCCCATTAACATCACGGAAGATCACTCGTCCGGAGACGAACACGGCTTCCATCCCCAGCCTGCACCCCAGGGAAAGGGTACATCACTTGGGAGTGAGGAGGGCCCAGTTTCGAAGCCTAGTTCGAAACACAGGGATTCCACATCCGATCCTCGACGCCAGGCGCCGAAAGATAAGGGAATGGGTAAACACACTTCCACCCACGGGGAAGGGGGTAAGCAACAAAGGAAACAACCCTTGCAATCCCCCACAACAATAGAACTGACTTCCCCGTCCAAGTCTTCTCAGGGACAGTCCATAGAGAGTTCCAGCAGGGTCACCCCAAGCTCAAAACTCTGGTCATGCGAGGACATTGACAGAGTAATGTCAAGGATGTCCTCCTTAGCAAATTTCTTCGAAAGACACCCTGACCAACTACTAGCTTTAAACCCTCAGGAATCTTCTCCCTCAGGTTCAAGGGACCCTATCCCTTCAAATAAAAGGCCCCGGGTCGAGACACCAGTAAAGGCTTCAGAACCCTTCGAGGTCCAACCCTATTCTTGCCTTTTCCCTACAGGCCAAGGAGACTCTTCCCTTATAGAGGGCCAGGATTTTGAGACACCAGAAGATCTCGCAGTGTCAGACTATTACGGGGAGGACGAAGACGAGGATGAGCCAGAAAATAGCCCAGATATTTTCAGAATGGACTCACCAGTCGAAAGGGAAGCCCCAGTGTCTGATTCCCCAATAGATAATCAGCCCCTCCTAAATGAACTGCTCTCTCGGGCAGCTAACCACTTCCACATAGACACACAAGGTGTCCAAGAAGAGAGGGACTTCGCGGAGGAACTAATAGGGGAAAGGAAGACAGTAGCCCAGACCATTCCCATCCTGAAATCTATTCAACGCAGAATAGCACCATCCCTTGTCAACCCAAACTTGACAAGACCTGTAAACCCGAGAGTAGAGAAGCTGTTTAAAGCAGCCCAGTCGGACCCTCTATATATTAGAGGCCAACTTAAGCCAGACTCTCTAGTCGTAACTAACACCCGCAAGAGAGCTGGAACCCCATTATCTTCCTCGGAGGCTCCCCCCGACAAGGAAAGTAAGAAACTCTATGGTTTTGGTAGAAAAGTAGCTTCCACGGCAGCCTACCAAACCAGAATCGCGAATTCCACCACACTGTTGGCCAGCTACAACTGCCATCAGTGGGAAGAAGTGGCAGCACTAATAGATTCCGCTCCCGAACCCCTTAAGAGCCAGCTATCTCGCATTTGTGCAGAGGGAAGAAACGTCTCAGGCTGCATTTTAAAAGCAACTTTAGACGCCGCAGACAATGCGGGTAGAATTATAGCAGAGGGGACTGTCATCAAAAGACATGCTTGGTTGAGGCAGTCGGGATTCAGAGCAGAAACACAAGCTGCACTCTTAGACAAACCAGTGGAAAGTGATCTCCTGTTTGGAAAGGCAGTCGAGGACGCACTAAAAAACGCTAAGGAGGAATTCGACACCCTCAAATCCCTTGGCCAGTTAACTACAAAACCACCTAACCAAAGAGGGAACGGCAATTTTCGTCGCCCCCGCGGCCAAAATTCCAATAGAGGAAATATCTATTCCCACACCCAGGGTACACAGTGGAACACCAACTCACAACAGTCTACCCAGGGGTATGGTAGGGCTAGTAGAAGAGGACGTGGTAGAGGCAGAGGCAGCCCCAGTAAAGGAGGCGGCACGCCTCCACCGAAGCAGTGACGCTCATTTCAGGGTCCCTTCCCATGCAACCCCAGTAGGGGGACGAATATCCAGCTTCACCCAGGCATGGGAAGGGATAACATCCGACAGATGGGTGCTGTCGACAGTATCCAAGGGGTACTGTATAGAACTACTGCAACGTCCCCGAAACCACCCTCCAAGACAAAAAGTCCACTCTTTGGAACATCAAAAGATCCTCCTCGAGGAAGTCTACAATCTGCTCCTAAAGGACGCGATAGAACTCGTCCCAGGACACCAGGTAAACAAGGGTATCTATTCAACTTACTTCCTTGTGCCAAAGAAAGATTTAACAATGCGCCCAGTATTGGACTTACGGCCTGCCAACAAGTATGTCAAGCCCCAAAAATTCCGTATGACCACGCTACAAGAGGTAATCCCACTCCTAAAAAAGGGGGATTACATGGCAACCTTGGATATGAAAGATGCCTATTTTCATATTTCTATGCTCCCGGCGCACAGAAAATACTTGCGCTTCAAGGTGGACAGTCGCCACTACCAATTCAAGGTACTGCCCTTCGGAATAGCTTCAGCACCAAGGGTATTCACCAAGGTACTGGCGGTGGCAGCTGCACACCTACGCAGGGAGGCAATCCCAGTGTACCCTTATCTAGACGACTGGCTCATAACGGGGGAAACCCCAGGAATCTGCAGATCAAACATTCAGAGGACTATCGACCTCCTCCACGAATTAGGCTTCTCTATCAACGAGAAGAAGTCAAGTCTGGTGCCAAGCACCTCAAAACAGTTTCTAGGAGCTATCCTAGATACTCAGAGAGAATTGACCTTCCCTTCGGAAGAAAGAATTCGGAATATACTTCTGCAAATTCCGCATTATCAGTCAGGTCAACAGATAACAGTACGCAAAGCTATGCGGTTACTGGGCATGATGGCGTCATGCATTTACCTGGTCCCCCACGCGCGTCTGCGCATGCGTCCCATGCAGGAATGGTTGGCGAAACAGTGGTCTCAGGCAAGTGGTCAGTGGGACGATCTAGTGGTCGTTTCGCCAACACTCGTACAGAGCCTACACTGGTGGACAAGAGAGAATATCGCAAAGGGGAAACCCTTTTACGATCCCGAAGTACAGGCAGTGGTTACTACAGACGCATGCCTGACTGGTTGGGGAGCTCACCATCTCCACCACACAGCTCAGGGTCTCTGGTCTCACTCAGTAGCCAAGAACCACATCAATCTGCTAGAGCTTCTGGCAGTATTCCGAGCGCTGCAGGCGTTCGAGCCCCATCTACTGAACTTGTCGGTGCAGATCAGGACGGACAGCACGACAGCCATGTTCTATCTGAACAAGCAAGGAGGGACTCGTTCGCCAAATCTGTCCAAGCTTGCCCAGAAAATATGGATATGGGCACTCAGACGGAACATCTTCCTGTCATCGCAACATGTTCCAGGGGAGCTCAATTCCCTAGCGGATGCTCTAAGCAGAGACCCCCTCCCAGAAGAACACGAATGGGTCCTTCACAGAGACGTAGTAGAAGATCTCTTCTCTCAGTGGGGTTTCCCCACTATAGACCTATTCGCCACAAGCGAAAACAAACAATGCCCAGGATTTGCATCCAGGTTCCCCCAAACGGACTCCCAGGGGAATGCCCTGTGGATGAACTGGTCAGGGATGTTTGCGTACGCTTTTCCACCAACTCCTCATCAGGAAGGTGGTGTACAAGATGAACAAGGAATCAATGACGCTCATCCTAGTTGCTCCCATGTGGGCGAGACAACCATGGTTTCCACACCTACGCAGGATGGCGGTGTGCGAGCCCATCAGACTCCCAGCCTGGTACAACCTTCTGTCCCAGCAACAAGGTCAAACACTGCATCAGGAACCCAACTCTATGAACCTAGCAGCATGGCTCCTGAAGTCATAGAGTTTGGACATCTCAAATAGGTGTATGGACATTCTAAAAGAGTCCAGGAAACCAAATACAAGACACTGTTACTTTGACAAGTGGAAAAGATTCGTTATCTGGTGCCAGAATAAACAAATCAACCCGGTTGATTGCACTCCTTCCAACGTTGTAACATACATGCTCCACCTGCTGGATGCAGGGTTGGTTTTTAACTCTCTGAAAGTACACCTGGCAGCCCTCTCGGCTTACACCACATCCCATAACAGGGTCTCGTGGTGGAAAGTACCAGTGGTTAAAGCCTTCATGGAAGGAGTAAAGAGACTTCACCCTCCTATTTCGAACCCACCGCCAGGATGGGACCTCAACGTGGTGCTAGCTAAGCTCATGGGGCCCCCCTTCGAACCCATGCATAAAAGTAGTCTCAAACACCTGACTTATAAAACGGCCTTCTTAGTAGCCATTACCTCCATAAGAAGGGTCAGTGAAATTCAGGCTCTGTCAGTGCAAGATCCTTTCTTTACTATCCACAAGGACAAACTGGTTTTACGCACACACCCTAGGTTCTCACCAAAATTCATATCCAAGTTCCATGTAAACCAGTCCATCGAGCTTCCGGCTTTCTTCCAAAACCCACAAAGCTCGGCTGAGGTGAAACTACACACCCTAGATGTGCGTAGGGCGGTCTTATACTATGTAAATAAAACCAGACCGCTAAGGAAAACAGATCAACTGTTTGTCTCCGTAGCTACAGGCAGAGAGGGGGGATCGCGTCTCTAAGGGCGCTATCTCGAAGTGGATTATCAACTGTATACAGCTGTGTTACTCTCTTTCTGAAAAGACTCTGCCGTTTACACCAAGGGCCCACTCTACTAGAGGCATTGGGGCCACTCTGGCTTTCATTGCAAATGTTCCCCTCGACACCATTTGCAAAGCAGCTACTTGGAGCTCTATTCACACTTTTACTCAGCATTACTGCATTGACACTCATTCCAAGACAGATACACAAGTGGGACAAGCGGTTCTAAGACACCTGTTTGCTCATGACCCTTCTCACATCCCACCTCCTTCTTCTGGTACTGCTCGCTAATCTATGCACAGCATGTGATCTAAGCAGATTCCACAAGCCTCAGAAGGGATACATTACTCACCGTAATCGTATTTCTGATGCTTGTATCTGCTTAGATTCACATGCGACCCACCTTTCCTCCCCTCCGAGAGAAGGCGCATGGTTGCTTGTAGTCTTACCTTTTCTGTCTATCTGCTTGTACTATCTGTACTCACGCTACTCCTCATGCTACCTCATGTCAGGAAAAACACAATCTGGGGATCCTAGACGCGTGAGGGATCATGGGTACAGTGGACGTCGCGTGAGGGATCATGGGTACAGTGGACGTCACACTAGGGATAGTATTACTGGCACGCCCTGTGTCGACACCCTTTTTCGACTTTCGAAAAACAAACTGTAATACTCCGCAGCTTCCACTAGATGTCGGCCTATGCACAGCATGTGAATCTAAGCAGATACAAGCATCAGAAATACGATTACGGTGAGTAATGTATTCCATATATATATATATATACACAATGCCACCTAGCAGTGCATGTACATAGCCCATTATAGCCTATGAGCCACTTCATTGTGTAGTCCCTCCACCTCACTTTGGTCCTTTATGGCCCCAGCCAATGAGGTGGCAGGGCTTAAGCTCCGCCCCCGGCAGCCATCTTCAGATTTTTCACCGCAGTCTATCAGACACAGGGAATCCTCAAGCTCTCTGAGCTTTTCCAAATTCTTTCTACTTTTGTGTGGAATATATTTGTAAAATATATTCCATCTTGTTCCCCTTCCTAGGGGCTTTCTTTCCAATCAACCTTGGTGGCAAAACTTGTTGTTTTCCTCTCAAAATCGTCGACTGAACTTCTCTTCAGAAATGGAGGCACCTCAGGCTGTCAGGAAGCCTTCCCTGTTCAGGGACTGCACGAGGTGCAAGAAGAAATTGGTTTACTACAAGGACCCCCACGAGCATTGCATTTATTGTCTGTACCCACATGACATTAAAAAATGCGAGATTTGTAAAACTTTTTCCACCAAGACCCTTCATGACAGGCATAGAAGACTCCTTTCATACCTGGAATCCAGGGATCAATATTCGGACGAAGAGTCTGTCAGAACAGCTCCTGTCCAATCCAGCACTCCATCTGAGAGGCAAACTTCAAAGAGAAGGGCCTCTTCAGTGGAAAGGAGTTCCTCTTCCAAATCCAAAAAGAGGAAGCTGGAATTGATACCCTTTCTGCCTCCAGTTGACCTTTCAAGCCAGAAAAAGTCAGCAAAATCTGCCTCCAGAGGTAAGGAGGAGTTTGCAAAAAACGGGGGGGGGGCAGTCGTCGGCGGGTAAACCGCCCACGAATGAAGGGAAAGGTAAAGGCCCGTCATCGGCCATACCGTCGACGAAACCAGCATCGACGACGACGCTTAAGACATCGTCGACAGTTAGATCGTCATCGGACATGTCGACCACAAAGCAATCGTCGACGAGCAAGAAACACCACTCGTCCACGAAGCATTCATCCATGACGCAGTCGTCCACGGAGCACACTCCACATTCGTCAACAAAGCCCTCGTCGACGGGAAAATGTCAGTCGTCGATGACGAATCCCTCGTCGACTGGAAAATCTCAGTCGACAGCGAAGCCCTCGTCGACGGGAAAATCTCAGTCGTCGACGGGAAAATCTCAGTCGTCGGCAAAGCCCTCGTCGACGGGAAAATCTCAGTCGTCGACGAGAATAACACCATCCATAACGCCTTCAGAGGCACCGCAAATTTCGGCAGTTACAGAGGAATTACTGCCTCTTACTCTTGAAGCTCCTGTCATTACAAGCAATATCATTGAGAAGAATACTGTAACTGAACCTCTGGTGCAGCAATTTTCACCTTTGGGGCACATGGCAGAACTTCCGGATATAATTCTTCAGGAAGAATTCTCTGATGCGGAAGTGGTGGAAGAGTCCATCGGTCCCTTACCGAAACAATACAGCCCTCCTTGGCACCCGTCCACGGGAGAATCCGAATATCCTCATGACCCGGTGCTCATGTTATCCGTGCAGAGGATTGTAGAAGAATTTTACAAACGGCAAAGGGAGAAGCAAGTTCCGATTAATCCCATTCCTAGAGAGTCATCCCCGATTCCAGGCACATCGGGTTGCTCTCCTTACAGGAGTAGACCGCAAAAACGGATGAGATCCCCTGCTCGAAGACTGAGGAGCAGCACCCACAGTGCTTCACCTACAAGAGTCCCGTCACCACAGTCATCGCACAGACCGCGATCTCCGGACGTAGATCCCACCATGGTACCGTCCACCATCTCGGTATCAGACTGGCTGGAGGATCCTTTTGGTGAATTTTCGGAACCAGAAGAAGGAGAAATAACTCAGGAGCCAGACGCACACAGTGATTGGGATGACTACGTCGTCGAGAAGCCCAGGAGGAGAGACTTGCCGGGCAAGGCCTCACCACCGGATGATCTTGTTTCTTTCCACACCATAATAGGTAAAGCCGCAGAACTGTTTAAAATTCAGGTTTCTTCGGAGGAAAGGCAATCACTGCTCTATGAGCACAGGGACAAACGAAGGAGGACAGTGACCACAATTCCCCTCCTCGATACCATCTGGGATTCCGGATCCAAGATCCTATCTACGCCCTTATCTACTCCGGCGTTGGTGTCCAGGCCAGAAAAGAAATATAAAGCTCCGGATTCGGCACCGCTTTGTTTAAGGGGTCATACGAAACCGGACTCAGTTATTACAGTGGCGGCCAGAAAGAAACTCGCCAACCCCTCCTCACCTTTGTCGGCACCACCGGATAAGGACGGACGCAAATTGGAAGCCATGGGCAGGAAAGTTTCATCCTCTGCATCACTTACAATCAGAGCGGGTAATGCACTGGCCATGACCGCACGATTCGATTGCGAGCTTTGGCTCCGCATGTCTAAATTGGCGAAACAATTACCACCGGAGCTCCAGGAGGAGGCAAAATCCATTATCGCGGATGGTGAAGCAACATCGGATCACATGATCGACGCGGCAGTTGATGTGGCCGAATCAGGCTTCAGGCAGATGGCGCACGGTACAGTGCTCAGAAGGCAGGCCTGGATGAAGGCTACTAACTTTAGACCTGAAGTTCAGGCGCAGATTCTGGACATGCCATTTGACGGTCAAGATCTTTTTGGGAAAAAGATAGACAACCATTTGAAAGCAATCAAGACAGACACTGACACAGCCAGAGCCATCAGTTCTTTAAAGGACAAAAGTAAGGACCATCGGTCTTTTCGTCCCTTTAGAGGTTCATCTTCCAAATTCAGGGGATACAGTCGTTCCTCCTCCTATGGTCAGAAAGCACAAGGCGGCACGTACCAAGGCAATAAATATCAGTCATCCAACAGATACGCCCATAGAGGCAGACGTGGCTCCGCCCAAGGGAAGTCGCAAGGCAAGCAGAACTGACGACCAATCTCCCCCCCCCCCTTCGCCACGCCCCGGTGGGGGGAAGGGTGAGCCAGTTTTTCCAGCGCTGGCGGTCAATTACATCAGACAAATGGGTGTTACAGGTGATCCGAAAGGGTCACACCTTAGAATTTCTGGACCAACCTCCTTCCCTGCCTCCAACATCTCGCAGAGTGCATATGCTAAAACAGGTCATGTCCGAAGTGCAAAAACTGCTCCAGAAGGCAGCAGTAGAACCAGTTCCTTATTCTCAGAGGGGAAAAGGTTTTTACTCCCGATTCTTCCTCGTCAGAAATAAAAACTGTCAATGGAGACCCATCTTGGACCGGAGGGCGCTCAACAAGTTCATCAAGCGCATAACTTTCAAGATGGTGGCTCTACAAGGGGTGCTACCTTGGTTAAACGAGCACGACTTCTTGGCCACTTTAGACTTGAAGGATGCTTATTTCCACATCCCGATCCATCCAGCACACGGGCAGTGCCTCAGGTTCACAGTGGGAGGGCTCCACTTTCAGTTTCAAGTGCTTCCGTTCGGCCTAAAATCGGCGCCAAGAGTTTTCACGAAATGCCTGGCACCGGTAGCGGCAAGTCTCAGGAGAGCAGGAACGGACGTTTTTCCATACCTGGACGATTGGCTGATAAAGGCAAGTTCAGCTGCAAAGGCTCGTTCGGCAGTTTCAAGGACGGTCAACCTCCTAAAAGAGTTAGGTTTCTCCATCAACCAGACGAAGTCCTGCCTCGTCCCCAGCAAGGTAGCTCTCTTCCTGGGAGCTCTCTTCCAGCATTCCCAGAGTGAGACCATCCACAGAGAGAATAGCAGCGATTCTACGCTTAACTTCGAACTTCCTACAGAAAGAGACAACATCTGTGCGCTCTTACAAATCCCTATTGGGCATGATGGCATCATGCATATTCCTCATACCGAACTGCAGGCTTCGCATGAGGCCGGTTCAGGAAGCTCTGGACCACCAATGGAAACAAGCTTTCGGATGCTGGGAAGAGATTGTCCAGATTCCATCGACGTTGCACAAGGCCCTTCGATGGTGGAACGCTCCGAGGAATCTTCTACAGGGAATGCCGTTTCAAGCACCGACATCGACCCTCCTGCTGCGGACGGACGCTTCCTTATCAGGCTGGGGCGCTCACCTTGCGGACCTCCAAACCAAGGGATCTTGGTCGGCACAAGAGTCCCAACTCCACATCAACGTGTTGGAGCTCAGGGCCATAAGGTTGGCGCTGAAAGCCTTCCTACCGGTTATATCTGGTCAAGTTCTTACAGTCCAGACAGACAACACGACCTCCATGCACTATACAAACAAGCGGGGAGGCACGAGGTCTCAGATTCTGTCGCAAGAAGCCCAACAGCTATGGGCATGGGCCTTGCGCTACGGGATACAGATCAGGGCAGAGCACCTTCCAGGAGTGGACAATGTCCTAGCGGACAGATTAAGCAGAGAATACACAGCATCACACGAGTGGGAGCTGGACGAAAAAGAAACCCAACGGATCTTTGCCTTATGGGGCCATCCGCAGATCGACCTTTTCGCCACTAGGAACAACAAAAAAATGCAAGAGATTTGCGTCAAGATACCCCGAGCACCAATCGCTGGGAGACGCGTTCTCAGTGGATTGGTCGGGGAAGCTCCTCTACGCCTTCCCACCCATTCCCCTCATGTCGAGGGTACTTCGCAGGGTGAAAGAACAGGATTGTTCCTTGATTCTTATTGCACCCGATTGGGCACGGCAAGTCTGGTACCCGACGCTGAGACATCTATCCTGCAAAACCCCGATTCGTCTCAGATCACATCAATATCTACTGACACAACAGAACCGCAACGTCCTCCATCACGACCCGAGGAGCCTGTCCCTCAAGGCATGGTTCCTGAGCAGCGTAAACTAATGCACCTAAAGTTACCATCAGAATGCTGGGATATCATCAGGGCCGCTAGAGCCCCGTCCACGCAACTCACCTACACCAGAAAATGGACCAGGTTTTCCAAATGGTGCGAGACCTCTGCGATCGATCCCCTCACGGCCTCGGTTGATCAAATTCTGCCTTACTTGTTGCACCTGGCTAAATCAGGGCTCTCACTGTCCTCTATCAAGGTCCATCTGTCAGCCATAGCGGCCTACACAGTAACCGCGGAGACGCAAGCCTTACTTTCCTTACCAGCGATCAAGATCTTCCTGAAAGGACTGATGCGTACTTATCTGCCTACACCTACACCAGTTCAGGACTGGAGCCTCAACACCGTCTTAATGGCCCTCATGCAACCTCCCTTCGAGCCCATACATAGATGCGATATGAAATTCTTGTCCTGGAAGGCATCCTTCCTGGTAGCCATCACATCGGCCAGAAGGATCAGTGAGTTGCAAGCTTTGTCTTCGGAACCTCCATTTACCTTGTTCCAGAAGGACCGCGTCATCTAAAGGCCTCACCCGAAGTTCCTCCCCAAGGTACTTTCGGAGATGTCCTTCACTGAGCGCATTGTGTTACCAACCTTCTTCCAGAATCATGCTTCGGAAGCGGAAAGGACATTACACACTCTAGACGTTTCTAGGGTGTTGAAGTTTTACTTGCAAAGAACCAAGGAGTTCCGCTCTTCAAACCGGCTATTCATTTCCTTCTCTGGCCGTTCCAAGGGCCAACATATATCCAAACAAAGTCTGGCACGCTGGGTATCGTCCTGCATCACCCACTGCCATCAGTTGAAAGGCGACCCTTTAACTAGACCGCCGTCTGCTCACTCCACCAGAGGAAGGGCGGCGTCAACAGCATTCCACGCAGGGGTGGCCTTGAAAGACATATGCAGAGCTGCCACGTGGAGCACTCTCCATACTTTCGCGAAACACTACTGCCTGACTGAAGATACCAACAAAGAAACTGCAGTTGGACAGGCAGTGCTCCGCCATCTCTTTGTGTAAGGTAGGACCAGCCTCCTTTCCCACCTTTCCCGAAGTATGTAACCGTTGTGTTGCTGCATGGTAAAGGTTTGATCAGAAAGATGTTTTTCTGTAATTATGCATATCTGTTTATTATGGTGGCATGTTTTAACTGCTTGGTATTCTATTCAAGCATCTGAATCTATGAAAGATCCAATGCTGGAGAAGTCTTAGTTACTTACCTGTAACTGTATTTCTCCAGCATTGGTATCTTTCATAGATTCACATGCGCCCGCCCGCCTCCCCTGAGAGGCTGCTCCTATGCTCGGCATCCATCATACTGTAATCTCTACGGTTCAAAATCTGAAGATGGCTGCCGGGGGCGGAGCTTAAGCCCTGCCACCTCATTGGCTGGGGCCATAAAGGACCAAAGTGAGGTGGAGGGACTACACAATGAAGTGGCTCATAGGCTATAATGGGCTATGTACATGCACTGCTAGGTGGCAGTGTGTATATATATA
Source organism: Ambystoma mexicanum (assembly GCF_040938575.1). NCBI lineage: Eukaryota > Metazoa > Chordata > Amphibia > Caudata > Ambystomatidae > Ambystoma > Ambystoma mexicanum. Next base: position 765,556,477 of record NC_090925.1, on the reverse strand, counting down.
TATATATATATATATATTTTTTTTTTTTTTTTAAATTATTATTTAATTTATCACCGAGGATTCCCAGTCTGACGACGGGGAATATTCAAGCATGTGAATCTATGAAAGATACCAATGCTGGAGAAATACAGTTACAGGTAAGTAACTAAGACTTCTTAAGTACCACTACTTGTAGTATAGGAACAGTGTGACAGGAGCGCCCCTGTCCATGCCTCATTTTTATTAAAAAAAAGTCAAACAAGAGTGAATACTTTGCACCAACCACTAGATGTATTGTGCAAAGGCTGTAATTCTAAGCACAAGCCAAAAAAGACTTAACGGGGCACGTGTCGAGCTGAACACTATCGAGGTAAGCATGGACTGAGCAATAAGGAACACTCAATGTAGTGGAATTGCCCTTTCTTCAGACAGCACTTCCTTACAGGCCTGTCTCGGACTAGCACATGCACTGATTACTCATTGTCGGTACAAAAAAAGCATTTTATAAAGTCTTTAATTCTCTAAGCAGGTAAAGTAAAAGGTAAGTATCTGTCCCTAAATTACTCTAGAACCACATATCTGGGGTTTGTGTATTGCTTAGATTCACATGATATGCATAGGCTGCCATCCATTGGTTGGTGCAGAGTATTGCTTCTTGTGGTGCTTTTTCGATTTGAAAAGGGCATTTTGGGGTGGGGGGGTGTTCATGTAACACTGTCCCCAACCGATCTGTACACCCATGCACCTTCACGCATAGACGTCCTCAAATTATTTTTTCACCATAGAGTTGGAAACTAAACACATGAGTTAGAGAAAAGAAATATATTTTAGTGCTCAAGCATGTGATATAATAAAGTTCAACAAACACTATGGTGTTTATTGCTTCATGCAACTCCAACATCTTGACACTGAAAATAAATCCCTCAACACCATCAACTTCAAGCTGAAGGGCAGACAGTAGGGAGGGGGGTGGAATTGGCCAAACACATTTAAAGGCATATTAGAATGCCTTCATTGCCCCAAAGCTATACTTTTCTTTGTTTAAAGATGTGAAGGCAGGCGCTCTGTTACCAGTCTTTAGCTTCTCCTCCTAACGCACGTTTTCATGACTTCATCAATCTTCAGGGAGGCTGAGTTTCTGAGTTTTTTCAGGCGGGTCTGCTTTTCTGTTTCAGGTGTGACAAGTTAATTAGCTCTGAGGATTCTGGTACTTGGTATTTTTCACACTGGATTTTGCTGGCAGGTGACTGGAAACAACTCCCTCCATAGCACAAATCTTCCCCTGATGGGGGGAGGGGGAAAGCCATGGTTGTGTCCAAATACTTTTCTTTGCTGTCTCACTTGCTTCTGGGCCAATGGAGACCACTCCTTCTTTAAATATTGTCCCTCCTGTGACTGTACATTCCCATGGGTAGACATGCACCGTGTGTACAGCAGTGGCCACCTCAGGGGTCTTAAGGAGTGTTCAGATGAATTTCTAGAATCTTCTGGTGAACCTATTTTAGGAGGCCACCCTAGTTATAGGGAACAGGGTCACTCTGAGAAGTTAGCCAAAACCCAATCAAATTGGCAACAGAGAGCAGTCAAGGCTATTGTCAGCAGTGAGAGGGGTCAGGGGTCCACAATGAGACCCCCAGTATAGCGTACAATAATTAAATTTAGACGGTAAGTACACAAATACTATATTCTAGGCCAAAACACACACTATGAAATGAAACAAGCAGTTGATAATTTTACACCACTCAATTATGCCATAGGTTCTGAGGAGTGCATTCAATAACTTATTCAACAAGCGAAGGTAAGTAAGTGATGCCGTACGATGGAACCAAGTCACAAGAAATATACCTTAACTTTTGAAATCCAATTCCTATGGAGTGGGGCCTTGTGCCAAAAAGTCGCACAGTTTCTCGGGAAAGTGTCTGAAGTAGGAAGTTATTGTGGTGGTGATATGTTCCAGAGAAGATATTCATCAAAGTTACTGGTAGGTAAAATGATGCTACTTTCTCCAGCATGGGGGTCTGGCATGGATTCACATGCTCATGAATATTCTCTGTCAGGCTGAGAATCCTTGGTAAAAGATGAGTTTCACTTACAAACTGTCTTTCTCCTAAAAACTAATCACTGAGCTCTCGGTCATACTGCCCCAAGCCAATGACTGCCCTCCTCTGGCAGCCATCATCCAATGTTTACCGCACGTTCAAGTGTTGGGAGTCCTCGTCTTTTGCTCTGTGGAATTTTTCTGTGTTCAAGTTTTTCTGTTAAAATTTCTGAATTTCGTCAAATAGAGCCTGTGTGTTATTTCATTCTTTGACCGGCAAGTGGGGATCCGTTTATCAGCGTCTTTCGTCGCCCCTCAAGGGAAAGAATCGTCATCTTTTCATCCAAGATTCCAGAAGGCCATCAGGCCTACACCGCATGCCGGACCATGTCGGAAGAGGACAAAGGTTTTCTCTTCAAGCGCTGCTCCAGCTGCAGATTAAGGAACGTGTTCATGGAAGACAAACTCTCCCAGTGTCTCTGTCTTCATCCGGATCACAAGTAAGCTGATCGCGCGATCTGCCTTGGATTCTCCCAATGCACCATCAAGGATCGAGACAGTAGATTAGCAGCGTGGCTCAACGCCAAAGCCTCTACCCCATGCGGCAAGCAGGGGCATGCCTCACCCAGGACCGGCCGCTTCAAGAAGCAGGCTTCTAAGTCCTTTTAGGTTGCCCCATCCGTGGGGGTCCAAGACAAGGCCAAGCAGCGCAAGTCTGTTTCCGTCAGGGTTGCGACGCAAGCGGGTCCCGCGACGAGCAGGGCGTGCTAATCCTCAACATCGGCCTCCATCTCAAGCCATCGCTCCACCTCCTCGAAGAGTAAGTCGGCTAACCCAGGGAAGCTGCGGGAGAAGGCCAAGGCGCAGGTTAAGGTGGCCGACCTACCCCTGAAGGCCCACATGGTCCAGATGACATCATCATTGAAGATAGAGTTGGTGGCTGCCGCCCTCTCGAAGGCTGAGGGGACTGACCCGAACCAGGGTGGCCCTGCCTCCCAGGCAGGAGGCTTCGGCCAAACCGGTGGAAAAGACACAGGAGAAGAGGATACCAGCCCTGAGCCCAGCTCCAACCCCTCAGGATGCAAAAAGGAGGGTGGGGGTGGTCAGTGGAGGCCTCTACCATGCTCCAGGGCACGGATAGTTCTTATTTGGATGAAGATGACATGGCGTCTGCTCACACGGCCCTGGGGGACATGGTGGGGGGAGCGACTATGGCAGGAACGCTGAGGGGGGCCATGGTGAGATTGTCAAGGGTGGAGATGACGGTGTAGACTACATAGGTGCTGGGTCCAGCAAGCCTACTCTGCCTCCCAAGATGTTGCTGGACATCCTGTCCACACGCTGGTGTCGGAGATGAGGAATAGGATGGCACTCACGGCCGCGACGACACCGGGCCCACCGCCGGTGAAGAGGAAGCAGCACCCCACGCTGCCTCATCAACTGCCTCATGTACCCTAACCCCCACCCCCCTCTAGGGATACAGACACGGTGACGACTGATGCAGGCGGCAGCTTTTCCCCGCCACGAGAGCATCTCCTCCGGACAAAGTGGGATCGGTCTACTCCATGGTCGCCCGCGCGTCTGTTTTCTTCCCGCTGACGCCAGAAGAAACCAAAAAGGAAGGGTTCCTGTACCAGCACTGAGTGGCTAAAAGGAAGACCATTTTGGCAGTGCCCCTCCTGGACGACGTTTGGGACGAGGGCCTGGTGCTGATGAAGAAGCCAGCATCAGCCCTGGCGAAAAGAGATCGGCTGGAGAAGTGCCGTAGTCCACACCTAAGTGCCTGCGATCGCAGCCGTTCGCAGACTGTTGTCCCGGCAGCTGCGCGGAAGAAGTCCTCCAATCCATGGTTGGCCGAGGGGAAGAAGTTGGATGCCATGGGCTGAAAGGTGGTATACTCGTCAGCAACAACGGTCAGGGCAGCAAATGCTCTTGCGATCCTGGCCAGGTATGACTGGCAGCTGTGGTACAAGATGACCTGTAGCTGGAATTCCTCCCCGACGTCAAGCGGGTCGAGGCACTGGAGATCCTCCAGGATTGCGGAGTGGCATCGGACCATGCCATCACCGTGGCCCTGGACATTGCAGACACAAGGTTTCGCCAGATGTGGAACAGTGTCTGCCTCAGTCGTCGTGGCTGGTTGAAAGCCACCAACCTTCGACAGGGAGATGAATAGGGTCCTGGACATGCCCTTCGACGGGAACAGCCTCGTTGGGACTGCTGTAGATGAGTCATTGCAGGCCATCAAGACTGACGGATAACCCGGGCCCTGGGCACGCTTCAACATCGCCAACCCTTTCGTGCCTCGGGAAAGAAATCCAGAAGATTGTCGAAGGGTTTTGGCGGCGGATTGTCCTCTTACTGTCAACCCTCCCGTTCCATGACCCAGCAGGCCTACAGGGGTCATTTCAAGGCTTTAGGAGGTGGCTGCTCTCGTCGCTCCCAAGGCGGTACGCAGGCCCCGTAGCAGGACTGAACCGGCCAGGACGTCGAGCCCCCACTCATGCACCCCAGTGGGAGGCGGTTGGCGGGCTTCGTCAGCTAATGGACAATTATCTCCTCCGACCGATGGATGCTGGACGCTCTTGCCCACGGACAAACTCTAGAATACCAGCAGATGTGTCCGTGAATACCACCGGTGGCCCTACAGGAGCAAAACATCCCTCAGCTCCTACAAGAGGTACGGGCCATGTTATGAAAAGGGGCGATAGAGCGAGTTCCAAAGTGACTCTGGAGTGCCAGTTTACTCCAGATACTTCCTAGTAAAAAAAAAATTAACTGGGGCTGGAGGCCCATTCTCGACCTGCGGCGACTAAACAGGTTCCTAAAGTCCCAAAAATTCAGTACGGTCATGTTGCAGCATGGGCTCGGCCAACTGGAGGAAGGGGACATCCTGGCGTCGCTGTGTCTAGAGGATGTTTACTTCCACATTCACGAGCATCATCAGCAGTTCCACTTCAAGGCCCTTCCCTTCGGGCTCAAGTCGGCGCCCAGGGTGTTTACTAAATGCCTGGCACCAGTGGTGGCCCATCTACGTCTACAGGGGATACATGTGTACCTGTACCTCGACGACCGGCTCATCTGGGCCAAGTCAAGAGACATCTCACACACACACACACCCCACCTCCACCCCCCACCCTCCCCCCGGACTGCTGACGAATATTCAAAATCCTGCTTGGTTCCATCGCAGGGCGTTCTGTTCCTGGGGTCCAGGCTCAAGAGTCTCCTGCCTGACGGCCCCCTCAGAAGAAAGCATTGCAGCAATTTTAGACAAGGTGTAGCGGCTGTTGGCACTGAAGATTGCCACAGTGCGAGCCATCAATCGCTACTCGGCATGATGTCGTGTATCGACCTGATCAGACTCTGCAGGTTGCGGATGCGGCCCCTCCAAGAATTCCTGGATGTTCATTGGGACCAGGTGTCCGGAAGCTTCACGGACAAGATTGTTCTTGACAAGGTTCCATCGGGAAATAGGATATGGCATTTGTAACGTGCCTATACCAAGTGTTTCAAGGTGCGATGAGGCAAGGAAGGGGGAAACAGAGGGAGGACAGACAACAATCTTACTAGGCCGAGTGACATTGAGATTGCAAGTGCAGGAGAAGTGGGGGTGGGAGGGGGAGATCAGGGGAGGGGGCAGTGCTGTACATGGATTCAAAGCAATAACAAGTTCGTCCAGCAGGTGGCAAGGGTAAGTGCAGACAGCAAGTGTCCAAAAGTACAGGTAGGGGGACTGTAGGGGTTACAGATACAGACCCAAGTGCAAGGTTTGCCGGGAGGCAGTGCGTGTGTGCAATGGGGTGGGCAAGAAACTGGGCCCCAAATCAGAGGGTAGCCAGGTGACCAGTGCAGTATCAGACAGGAAATGAGCAGGGGATAGGAAGGCAGAAGCAAAGAAGGTCTTTGGGTGCTTCCGGAGACGGTTCTCCAAGTTTCAGAGAGGCAGGGAGACTGTTCCAGAGGGAGCCCCCAGCCGAAGAAATAAATCTACCACCATCTCGTTGCTTGGAAAAGCGACTCACCCTGAGGGAGTTGGAGGACCGAAGAGCTCGAGTAGGAAGGTATTTACCTATAGAGTTGGTTTATTGAGGATCCAGGCCCCAGAAGGCCTTGTGGGCAATGCAGAGGGTCTTGAATTTAATCCTTGCAGCCACTGGGAGCCATTGCAGAGATTTCAGTGCTGGAGAGATACAACCCATGGGTTCGAGACCAAGGACAATTCTTGCAGTCCTGTTCTGGGTGACATGCGGAGAGTAGAAGCAGGCAGATTTAAAGAGGATGTTGCAGTAGTCAGCCTAGACAGAACCAAAGCTCTAGAGACAGTGTGCTTCTGGGGGAAGGAGAGGAAAGGAAGAATACCTCTGAGGAGGTGCAGTTGGTAGTTTGACTTCTTTGAGATGTGAGGAGAAAAGGAGTTTGGAGTCGAATATGACCGAGGTTCTTGGCCTCAAAGGTGGGAGCAGGAAGAGGGCCAAGGGAGGCCGGTCAGATATTCACTGGAAAGGAGGGTGCAGGTGTGCCGATGAGGAGAATCTCCGCCTTACTGGCATTAAGGCAGAGATCATTGGAGACACCCAACTCCTGGATAGCAGAAAGAGATAAGAGGAGGCATAGCACAAAGTTGGAGCAATACATTGGGCGAGAGGTGCCAGTTATTGGCTGAACAGCCAGGGAAAGAGGTTAGACCCCTAGGGAACACCACAGGTAGAGTGCGATAGACGAATGGAAGGACCCAAGTTGGACCTGGGAGGGTCGATCAGAGAGGAACAAGGTCAGCCAGGCCAGGGTCTGATTGGTGATACCCAGGTTATCACAGAGACGATTGAGCAGGATGGCATGGTTGACCGTGTCAAAGGCAGAAGAGAGTAAGATGAGGACGGAGGGGAAGATTAGAATCAAGGTTAGAGAGCAGGTCTTCATGGATGTTCAGAAGAGCATTTTCCGTGCTTCTGGCTGCTCTGAAGCCAGGCTAATGGTCATCTAGACAACCAACAGATTCATTGTGAAGATTAAGCTGGGAGATGGGCAGGTTTTCCAGGAGTTTGCCCAGGAAAGGAGTGATGGAGATCAGGCAATTGTTAGCTGGGCAGGAGGGGTTGGCTGAGCTCTTCTTGAGAAGAGGGTGCACAAGAGAATGCTTCAGGGGCGGAGGGAAGGCTCCAGTGGCAAAGGAGTGGTTGCAGAAGTCCGCCAGGGCAGGAGCGAGGTTGTCCATGTGGTCCTTGATGGTTTTGGAAGAACAGGGAAGAGACTTTCATAGATCGGACTTGTCTAGAAACCTTGTCAGGGGGAAAACTGAGGATAGGAAGAGAGAGGGAGGAAAGGTGGCCACAGCACAGATGGGCCAGAGGTAGCGGAGAGAGTAGAGGGAGGAGGAGGAGAGGGTGGACAGGATGCCCTGTGTTTTAGAGATGAAATGAAAAGCCAGGGCCGTGCAGAGGGCCTGCACAGGACAGTAGATGTAGAGACTTCAGCAGGATTGGCCAGCGCCTTGCAGATTTTTAAGAGTTTCGGCTGAGTTGTCACATGCCGCAGAGACGTGGGCTCTCTTCTTAGGCGGCAGGCCAGTTTGTCAGAGGATGCGTTTAAGGGTGACCAGGTCCGAGTCATACCAGGAGTTGCACTTGGATTTGGGCTTCAAGTGGATCCTCATGACAGGGGCAAGAGCATCAAGAGTATCAGACGTGGAAGAGTGGTGTATTGAAAGGGCTATGTCAGGATGCAAGTGTCGGAGGAGGAGGGTGAGAGAAAATGGCAGCGAACGCCTCAACTGACATATGCTTCCTGGGTCTGATGACCAAAAAGGTAGGTGGCAGTGCAGGAGTTTGCTTGGCCTGGAGCGTAGAGAGGGAGAGATGGGAGGAAAGGAGAAGGTGATCACTCCAGTAGAGGATTGGTGAGGGGGTTGTAGCCATCAGGGAGGAGAGTGTCAAAGCTTGTGACAGAGGTGGCCGTGAACCATGTCTTGGTGAGACCGAGGACATTGAGATCAAGTTCTTCCAGGAGGTGGCAGATGTCAGGAGTGTTTTTGACAGCTGAGCAAGATTAGAGAGTGGCAATGTGGTGAAGGTTGCCAACCTTGAAAGACTTCCGGGAGTTGTACAACTCAGAGGTACATCCTGCGGAGGCGTAGAAGGTGCCTGAGGGGGGTGTGAAGAGGAAAGAGGAGGCGGCAACGAAGCCAGAGAAGGGACAGCAGGAGAAGAAAGTAAATTGATAAGACGCAGGAAGCGTCTATCAAAGAGGAGGAGGTTGTCCCAAGACGGTGTCATTCAGGTAAACATTAATGATGACCTTTTGAGTAGTGGAAGGGGCCAGGAGGGCCTCCCACCGGGTGCCACCATTAATGGGAGAAGAGAAAGGAGAGCGCACAGAGTCCATAGGTCTGGTCAGGAAATGACAAAAAATGTCAGTGAGGTTTTATCTGGTGGAAGCGCTGGTATGTGTCAGCGATAAGGAGGCCTGGGTTTGAGACCAGGATATCCTTTTTGAACTTTCTACAAGACTTAGTGAGGAGAGCAGGATAGTCGACAGAGAAACAGTTTGAAAAGATGGGAGAAAATTAGAGCGCCATAGAGTAGGTGGGGGAAGAGGGAGGAAGAGGAGGGGTGGAGACACTAGAGGACACAAGGAGAGGTGTAAGCAGGAAAGACAATAGTGGACGATTGACTAAGAGCTCAGATGGAAGAGCAGGCAGAAAACCAGGCAGTCTGGTAAGTAAATCTGGTTACCAGGGCATTAGGAACAGAGCAGTCAATAAAAAGAGAACCTAGAGGAGGGTGGAGCACAGCAGAACAATATACAAAAGAACAAAGCAGTCGACAAATGTAAACCTAGAAGGATGATGAATGCAGCAAAATACAAAGCAATACAATGCGAAACGGCAGTTAATGAGGAAGAGCCAAGGGGGCGCATGGGTGCAGGAGGATGTAGAAGGGCGGCACGAGATAGGGAGTTGCAAGGGACCACCCGGTCAGGGACGTATGATGATTGCAAACGCACACACACGCTGAGGCGCGAGAATAAAATAACAAATGCACAACTTACGTGCCATGGAGCACCTGTCCTCACCCCAGCATTGGAGAAGTTGACGTTGCCTGATGGTGGGGATGGCCTCTGTGGACAGAGGGATTAAACACTTGTTGGTGCATGCTTACCTGCTGGTTGGGCAGGGGCTTGGGTCCGAACAGGTCCAAACAGGTATTGCCCTTTTCTTCATCTGCCCTTCTCTTCGGGTGAGAGGCGCCCTTGATATAATAGTTAAGAGCAGAAAGGAAGAGGCAGGGCTAAGAAGGTGGGTGGTGCTCACACCAGGTGACTTGGATCCACTTGCACCTGCTCCCCATCTGCAAAAGAAGAGAGGCTGAGGGCTCCTTAAATGGGGAAAAAGAGCATCAACCAGGAAGGCACAGATAAAGGTGGTGGGTTGTGCGCTCCAACGTCGCTAGAGGTGAGCCAACGCTGGATGTCTCCACAACGGAGGCCTCTGGCTGCCGGAAGAGAAGGGTCTACACATGTCCTGGAACTGTGAGCAGTGTTCTGGGCCTTCAAGTTTTTCCTTCCGTCCCTCAAGGGCAAAGTGGTGAGGGACTTCAGACCATACCACCACAATGTTCTACATCAGGAAGCAGGGGGGCACCGGATCCCCAGCACTCTCCACTCTTCCTTTTCACCTGGCAGAAGTTGAGAACACTGTCGCTGACTCCCTCAGCAGGGAGCTGCGTTCTTGCCACGAGTGGGAGCTTTGGCAGGATGAAGAGGACAGGCTCTGCCTTAGGTGGAGTGGACCCCAGATCGATCTGTTTGCGACAGCGACAAACACAAAGTGCCAGAGGTTCGCCAGCAGGTTCCACCAGCCGGGGAACATGTGGTACGTGTTCTCCTTCCCATGGGACGGCCTGTTCCCACCGTTGACTCTACTACTGCGAGTAATCGGTCAACTCAAACTGTGCAGGATGATTCTCATCGCCCTGGTGTGGCCGAGGCAGATTTGGTACCCGGACCTTCTCAGCTGGTCAACGTTGCCTCCAGTCAAATTACCGGTGGTCGCGGATCTGCTCACCTGGGAAGGAGGCGCATTCCTGCACTACGAACCAGGATCACTGAACCTGAAGGCCTGGCTCCTGCAGCCTTGGAGTTTGGTGAGCTACCGGCGGACTGCAGGGGGGTCCTTGCCAGGCCCAGAGCATCGACTCTTTATTGCTATGGGCACAAGAGCAAGCGTTTTGCGACTTGGTGCTGGTCGCAGAAGATCAACCCTCTGAGAGCCACAACCCCTCAGATTCTTCCGTACTTGTTTTCGTTGGGTAAGGCGGGGCAGGTGCATGCCTCCATCAAAGTGTATCTGGGTCCCATCTCCCGCTACACCAGTTCTCCGGGACGGTCTTCTCTTGGCTCACAATCTAGTCAAGGAGTTCCTCACTGGTGGGAATGATCGAAATATTCCTTTGAAGGCACCTGCCCCAGTGTGGGAACTCAACCTATTGCTGACGTGGATCATGGGGGACCCATTTGAGCCTATGCATCAAGCTCCTTGCAAGTTCCTTTCATGGAAGACAGCTTTTCACATGGCCATCACCTCTGCCAGGAAGGTAGGTGAGATCCAGGCCTTTACTGCAAGCAGCCTCATCAGACTTTCCATGAGACTAGGGTGGTTCTGCAGACGCACCCCTCCTTCATGCCAAAGGTCCCATCAGAATTCCATCTCGACTAACCTTTGTGTTGCCTGTGTTTTTTCTGACACCTTCATTGCCGGCTGAAGGACTTTGCACTTGCTGGATGTGGCGCATGCTCTGAAGTTCTATCTGGCACGCAAAGAGTTTACGGAAGACGTCACAACTTTTCGTGAACTTTGGTCCTGTGAACCATGGTAAAGCTTTGTCCAAGGCTTCCATTTCCAGGTGGCTCTCCGGCTGCATCACACAGTGTCGCCAGTTGGCAAACCGACCGCTGCCCGTCCGAGAGCCTTTTCCACCAGAGCGACCTTTGTGATGACTGCGTTCCTGTCTGGTGTGCCCCTGCTGGACATCTGCAGGGCTGCTATGTGGAGGCCGATGCACACCTTCACAAGATTCTACTGCGTCGACGGGGATTGCAGAGGAGTCCAGGGTTGGGCAAGCAGTGTTACGCAACCTGTTTGTTTGAATGTGAGCCTGGTCTGGTGGTAAGAGTAATTGCTTCTGTTGAGCTTTGCCACCTTCCCGTGGCTGTGTATGTGCTGCTATGTATTCTTTATTCATGAACATGTGAATCCATGCAAGACCCCATGCTGTAGAAGGAACAAGTTACTTATCTGTAACTGTTCTCCAGCATGAGTCTGGCATGGATTCACATGTGAACCTGCCAGTCTGTGGCTCTTCTTGGTCATACTGCCTCTTTACATGCTACCAAATCTGAAGATGGGTGCCAGTGGAGGGGCTTGGTGAGAGGGCAGTCATTGATTGGGGGCAATATGACCCAGAGCTCAGTGATTGGTTTATAGGAGAAAGAAAGTTTTTAAATGAAAGAAGTTTTTTCTTTTGCCGAGGATTCCCAGCCTGACGACAGGGAATACTCATGAGCATGTGAATCCATGCAAGACCCATGCTGCAGAAAAAGTTACAGGTAAGTAACTTGTTCCATCTCTCGGGTACAGTTGCTTTTAGACAAGATGATCAAAAAGCGATTGAATGGAATAGCCAATGTTAATTTAAAGTTTTTATTCTGAGGAGAACAGGGAGAGGTGAATACATTTTGTTAACTTACCCTCCTAACTCCCAATTACTCCGATTTTCCCAGATGACTAGATGGGTCGACTGGGGGGCGCTAGAGGTAGTTTTTTTCACTGTTGGTTCTGGTGGGAGGTGCCCAGGAGCTGCGGGTGCAAAGATTCTTCTGGTTGGTTCCAGGAGCACAGTGCAACTATTTGCAATGAAGAAATGCGGAAGGCACCGATGCAAACCTCTTCAGGACACTTCACCAGATTGGGAAAGGCTAGTTTCCAGTCAAGATTTAAAACCTTCCGGAACTGGATCCTGTTAGGGAGATTTAGTATTTATATGCTTTATCCCCTCTCCTAGTGAGACCCCCAGCACTTTTAATGGACTTCTGGACCCTTTTCTTTCCGTCCTGAATGAATGGAGCCATTTTTCCACTCATTTTTTATTTGCTCTGTTCTGTTTTTATTTATTTTAATTCTTATAACGCGCTGCATGCCCTTAGGCCTAAGGGCGCACAAAAAACAGACATAGACAGGACAACAAGAAAGAGCAAGCGGGATCAGAAAGGGGTCATAAGGATTACTCCATGTTAAAAAGGTAGGTTTTTATGGCTTCTTTAAATAGGAGGTAGTTTTTGATTTGTCGTAGCCCTGCCGGCAGAGCATTCCAAAGTAGAGGGCCTTGAAGGTCAAGTGTGGTGGCTCCAAATTTTGCAGTCTTAAATCTGGGGGAAGCAAGGACTGTGGCAGAGGATGAACGAATATTTCTTCCATTGCTCTTGATGTTAATGCGTTCAGACAAGTAGATGGGATTGCTGAAAGAGAGGCTTTTATGTGTCGTAGTGAGCATTTTATGTGTAATGCAATGATTGACTGGTCGCCAATGAAGCTTCTTCCTAAAGATGGAGATATTTGAGTGACGAGATTGAGTGAAGAGGGGCTGCACGGCATTGTTCTGGGCCACTTGTAAGGATTGGATATTTGCGGCAGTAGTACCAGACAATGGGCTATTGCAATAGTCCAGTCTGGAGTTTATCAACGCCGTGGGTAGAAGAGCACAGTTTTCGGCTGTTAGAAATGGACGGATGTAATTGATTTGCTTATTGATCAGTCTGCAGCTAGACCTGATGTAAGAGACATGCCGCTTCATGGATAATTCGTCGTCTAAGACAACTCCCAGAATTTTTACCTTCCTCCGGGTGTTCTTGGAGGATACTATCATTAGTTTGGTTTTATTGTTTAAGGCTAGAGAGTTACAAGCCATTCAATCCTTTACCTTTACTATGAAGTCTACTTTCCTCCATATCTCTTTAAAGGCAGCTGTGTTTAACTTATGGGCAGGGTTCCTGGGAACCATTTGGGTTCTTAATAGAGGGATACTTTGTATCCTTCCATATAACTTTACACTATGAAAGATACTTATACGACCTGTCCCCTTTCCTCCATTCTTGTGGGCATCCCCCAAAATGGGGACGGTACCAGAACCTTTGGCAACAACATATTGAGCTTCCCCTTTAAATTTAGTATAGCAAGCAGGGGCCCTGCCTCGGAAATGGGAACTCCCCACGAGGCCCTGACACCTCACCCCAGTCCCTTTTTCCACACGGACGGTGTCGGACCTGGCGGCCAGCGCAGAAACTTTTTTCAGCTTTCCGCTTGCCCCTGCCCCACTCCTGTTGGGTTTTTCAATTCTTATTCACTTCACTGCCTTGCAGCCCCCGACACCTGTTGGCCGCAGGAGGAATCATGAGATGTGCCTCCATGTGACCACTCGTTCTTGACCTCGGACCCCCAAGTGCTACTTCTTGAATGTTTGGGGCCTGACCACCGCTGGGGCTCATGTTCGGCCTGCAGCGCTCTTTCACAGGGCATTGAAGAATAGTTTGTCACAATGGAGGGAGATTTTCCAGTCCTCCTCCTCCCCAACACCCTCCGGGTCCGCTTGTCTCTGGGGGGTGTCAGACTAGTTCTCCATGCACATTTCTGGTGCCAGAATTTTGCAAACAGCTGTATCCTCTCCGTAATATCCACAGGGTACCGCTTACCCATCCCAGCCTCTCCTACCCTCCACTCTCTCAAGTTGGGACAGCAACTCTTCTGGCAGAGATCCGATCGCTCGTAGAGAGCCAGGCCATGGAGGAAGTCTCAGCCTCCCAGCGAGGCTTGGGCTTCTACTCCAGGATTTTTGCCATTGAGAAAAAGAAGCAGGCAAGCCTGAGAGTTGTGCTGGACCTTTCCACCCTCAACCGCTCAACTCTACAAAAATTCAAGATGGTTACTCCAGCTTTTATAGCGGGGACATTGTGCAAGGGAGACTGGATGTGCTCCCTGGATCTGAAGGAAGAGTATCTACACATCGTTCTTTCTTATGGTTCAGAATCATGGGCTACCATGTCCAATACAATGTCCTTCCTTTTGGCCTCAACTCGGCCCCCAGAGTCTTTACCAGACTCATAAATACTGTGGCTGTACCTCGACAACTAGCTCGTCTGGGCTGCATCGCCGGAAGCAGTTCACCACACTTCCCAGGCTCTTATGAACACACTGCACGATCTGGGCTTTTCACTCAATCTCAACAAGTCGCAGCTGCAGCCCATGTTGAATCTGACATTCTTGGGCCTCATCTGGGACCAGTGCTCCGAGAGGGTGTTTGTTTCGGAGCACAAGATTGCTGCCATCAAGAGGGCCATTACTCACTTCCACAGCAGAGAGGTGACCTCGGACTGGTGGTACCAGCACCTCCTGGGTCTCTTGGCAGCAGTCCTATTGGCCATCCCCCACACGAGACTCGGGATGAGGAGGATACAGCTGCACTTCGCGACATGGAACCAGGAGCGGGGCTCTCAATCCAAGATGATTAACGTTCCTCCATCTCTCCACCAGGACCTCACCTGTTGGTCCATGGACTGCAAACTACGGATGGGCAAGCCCTTCTGGCCTCCCACCCCGAAGGTCACCATCACCACAGATTTCTCTCTCGAGGGATGGGGAGCCACTCTGGATGAACTCTCGGTCCACAGCACCTGGACCCGACATGAGCAGGAGTACAACATCAATTGGTTGGAGCTGAACGCCATCTGGCTAGCGCTCAGAGCATTCCTCCCACTTATCAGGGGCAAAGTTGTCCTCATCCAGACAGACAACTCGACCAGCATGTACTATGTCAACAAGCAGGGAGGCACTAGATCCCCTCCACTGTGCAGACTGGCAATCGGCATGTGGTAGTGGGCCCTGGAAAATGACATCTACCTCACGGCAGTCCACCTTCCGGGGGAATGCAACCTAGAAGCAGACGGGCTCAGTAGGTTGGGAGCGGACAACTACGAGTGGCAGTTAAACAACCTTGTTACTCAGATCTTCAGCAGATGGGGTTGTCCCCAGGTGGATCTCTTTGCCACCTGGCACAAGAAGTGCCCCCAGTGCGCCTCCTGGCAGGGACAGAGCCCCGGCTCCCTGGGCAACGCATTTCGGATTCAGTGGAACGGCATATCCGCTTACGCCTTCCTGCCCACTCCACTGGTTCAGTGTGATTTGCAAGATCAGAGTCTCACCAGCTCAAAATCATTCTAATAGCTCCATGGTGGCCAACCAGGCCATGGTTCTTGGAGCTGCTCAGCCTCTCGGGGATGCCTCTGATTCACCTCCCGATGGGCCCAGCACATCTTATGGCACAGCAAGGGGGCAGGGTCATCCACCCCGCGCCACAGAAGCTAGCCCTCACTGCATGGTTCCTGAGCAGGTGACGCTAAAGCGCCTCAGACTCTCCCAGGCTAATCTGGAGATCATCCAGGGCGCAAGGAGCAAGGCTACCAGGGCCCGGTATAAGCGTAAATGGACCAGGTTCTGCCACTGGGCAGCCTCCAAGGAAATCGACCCCCTGGCATGTTCTCTAGACTGTGCTCTCCTTCTCGGTGCACCTCGCCCACCCAGGCGTGCAGTTGGACACCTGCCGCACTTACCTCACAGCTTTCGGGCATACAGAATCTCAGAGGAGTTTTTTTTTCCTCTTCCAACCCAATTGTCAGACATTTGACGGGTCTCGCCAGGCTCTTCCCACCCATCAAGAGGCTGCACCCCATGTGGGACCTCAACATAGTCTTGGCTGCCCTGGCGCACAAACCATTAGAACCTATGGCATCCGCGTACATCAGACTGGTCACCATTAAGACGGCCTTGTTAGTCGGCCTCACCTCGGCTTGCTGAATCAGCAAAATCCAGGCGCTGGTCGCCTCGCAGCCATACACTACGTTTCACAAGGACAAGGTAGTCCTATGGACGCACCCTGCATTCCTACCTAAGGTGCCGTCCGCATTCATCTGAATAAAGAAATCGTGTTGCCCACCTTTTTTTGCTGAGCCCAGAGACGAGGCACAGAGTTCTGTACTGCCTTGATGTTAGGCGAACCCTGAAATTCTACCTGGACAGGACCAAAGGCTACTGCAGGTCGGACACTCCTTTTGTCATCTTCAGAGGATCAAAAGCAGGGTACCAGGCCTCCATAGCCTGTTGGATGGTCTCGGCCATCAAAGAAGCCTACGAGGGACAGCACAAGCCACTGATGGCCAACCTCCACACCCACGCGGTCAGAGTCAAGGCAACAGCCATGGCTTTCCAGCGGCATGTCCCATGGCAAGTCATAAGCAGGGCGGCCACATGGGCCACCCCTTCGGCTTTCTGCAAGCACTACTGTTTGGATGCCGGTTCTCGAGCGGACGCGGCTTTAAGACAGGTGGTTCTTAGAAACATGTTTGCTTAGAGAGGGTCTCCTCTCCACCCTGGGGCTACACTCAGTTGTAATCGCCCATGCAGTATGGAGGAAAGGGGACGGGACGTAAGAGTAATTAGAAGTTACTTACCGTTGTAACTAACGTACTCTTAGTCCCCGTTCCTCCATACGTCCCACCAACCTCCCTCCCACCCCAATAAAACTGGCGTCATTAGGCAATGTTAAATCTATTGTCAACGCGTCTATGGGGACTGAGGTGTGGTGCCAGAGGGGGAGTCATGGCAGCACATGCTTCCAGGGCTGCACCCCTGCGCGCCTCTAAATTTAAAGGTGAAGGTTTTTTCTGGTGAAAAAAAGTTCAGTCTCCGTCCCTTGGAATGGACACCCATGCAGTATGGAGGAACGGTGAGTAACTTATCTTTTTTTGCCATTTCTATCATGGTTGTGTTTTGTTGGCCCTTCTACCATTTTGGGAAGGGGAGGTCTTTGTGTGTGGGTTGCCTTTGGCAAGAACCTTTGGGTGCCCCCTTTAGGCTTCAGTGTTTGGGCAGCAGGAAGTGGGGGAGGAGTTTTTCACTCCCCTGCCCATTGTCTGCCTGAGTGGAACCAGTTCCCACTGCGGGACTGGCTGTCCTGATGGTCCTGAGATAGTGTAGCCCGGGATCTTTTCCAGACCTAGCAACACCTCTGCTTTGTGCCATATATTTGCAGGCTGATTCCTCAGCTGCAGTAGAGCACCCAAGGGTGACCATTTTTCCAAAATGGCCCCTGTCGTCTTTTTTCGCCATTTCTTGTCGGTTATTTCTGGGCTTTTACTCTGTTTAAATATGGTTTGAGTGCGTGCATTTTGCCTTTTTGCGGGCTTCCGTCCTGAAATAAGCCCAGGCGTCAGTGTGTCTGGAAAGGCTTGAAGTGAGGGATTGTCATGAAAAGTCCCTGCCCTTTGTCTCTAGGTGTGCTCTAGTGAAACCAGTTCAGATTGGCTGGCTGTCTGGAAGGACAGCACCCTGATGGGTGATTGACAGCCCTAGGGCTGTGAAGGAATGGGACCTTGCTTAAAGGGCAAGGTTTTTGGGACTAGAGGCAGAGTCGACCACTGGAGGTCAACATCCGACAAAGAAGTGAAGAGACTGCAGCAGCACCCTCCTGGAACGTAAAGTGCCTGGTGATGCCCTGCAGCTGTGCTGACCCTGTTTTATTTTTCGACTGGGAAGACCCGCAAGGGATGACTTCCTCCCTTGGGCTGGTGCGACCAACTAACCTTGATTGCGTTTCATTTTGGCGCAACTCCTGACTTTTCAAGGCTGCAGATTCCCAATGCCTGGGGACCCCTGACCATAGAGTGCATTGTCTTCGGAAATGCAAATCTGGCCAACACTTCATGGGCATCCAGAGGAACCTAGAGTAGTAGGAAATCTTCATCCAGAGTCCCCTCGCCAAAGTCCAGGACAGAGGGATCAAGTAACTTCCAGCCAGAGCTGTTTGTTTTTCTTTGGTGCTGAGAAAAAGGCACCCATACCACAAAAGGCTGCTGAATTTAGGAGAATCCATTGATGCAGACTCCCTCTCAAGAGCTGCCACAGCAGCCCGCCAGACGTCCTCCCTTGGGTCACCACAGCCAAGGACCAGGAACAAGGGTCTATTCCATTGCAAAAGGAAGGCATCCAGCTGGAACCCATTGTTCAAATCTCAGGTACTGTGGGGCTTGGGGCACATCTATTTCTGTGATTTTCAACTGAACTACTGACTATTTTAAAAACTTATTCTAAGAAGAGTGCATCAGAACTTTGAACTGGCCAATTGACTTTGGCTGTCCTGGCTCCCTGAAGGCCCCCTTCTGAACTTATTGGCTTTGGCAATGCGTGTTCCCTTACAGGTTTTAATTGTTGAACACTATAATTGCTGGGGTAAGACTGCCTACATCCCTCTGGGAGAATATAAATGTTTTACTACTTACAAAGTATGTTTTGATCTGACTTAACTTTTCCCTCCTTGAAACTCAATAGTCTAATGGTGATCTCAAATAAGTGCTTATACTGACCTCAAATGAAATCCCTCGTTGTGCTGGAATATGTTTAGCATAAGAAAAGTGTACTCACCTACTTTATTGCTTCACTGAATCCTAACTTTGATATTAATGTTACTATTAGTTGCTGCTTTTTAAAGATTGTCCAATTATCCACGTGTGTGTGACATTGTAACAGGAGTGTACATTAAACATCTCCTGCACTTTTGAAGAGGTCTACTTGAGTTTGTGATATAACAGAAGGTGACTTGAAATATGGAACAAACAAAAGTATATTATTGAGATGAGAAAAATGAAAGTGTAAAATTACTTTAGAAACAAATATACAACCATTTTTTCTGCTCCCTTTGGAGCCAACTGAGAGCATCAGATTTGTTGGTGTTTTCACCACATCATTCTTTTGCCTTCAGATCAGGTGTAAACGGGGATTAGCACACTTTGGAAACTATCAGTTTCCTACACAAATTGGGGTTTTCAGTCAAAGAAAAAAAACCAATCCTAACCCCAAGTCAAAGCAATACATTCTTGGGAACAATTCTAGAGACACATCTGCTCATGGCATACCCATCACAGGAAAAGGGTACAGGCATTGCTAGCACAAATCCAAATGTATTCTGCCCGCTGTCAGAAAAGTCATGAGCTATTAGGTATGATTGCATCTACATAATCTCTCTTGCATGACTCAAAATGCTTCAGTTACTGCAATGGATAGCATTCCAGTGGTCTCAAGCAACCAAGACAGTTGATAGTCTTGCAAAAAATATGATCAGCACTCAAATGGTGGGCAAAAGAAAATGGTAAGAGGGAAGACCTTTTTATCAAGAAATATTTTCAAATAACCATCACAACAGACTCCTCTGTGACTGGTTGGGAGGTGCATTGCCAGCGCCTCACAATAAGGGAGGTGGTCGGTACAACAAGCCAAGAAACGCTTACATTTCCTAGAACTTATAGCCGTGAAATGGCATAACTATTTTTGAGCACACATAATAAACAATAGTTCTCACCAATATGACCACACAATGTCCATGTTTTACATCAACAAACGAGGAACACATTTGTTAAAGTTTGCAAAGAGTATTTGGCAATGGTGTCTCAAAGATCCTACAAACACAGCATGTTCCAGGGGAACACCACTGGCTAGCAGACAGCCTAAGCAGGTAGATAGTCGGGGAACACAAATGGAGGATTAAACACCAACACACAACAGACCTCAAATTATAGCGTTTTGCAGCCACAGAAAACAAACAAAACCTTTTTAACTGGGTAGCCGCAGAAGGGGTCCATAGGCAATGCACTATGGATGAGCTGCTCAGGGATATGTCCTTACACTTCCTCTTCCTCACCCCCAACACCAATGTTGCTGAAGCTTGTTCACAAGTTACATCAGGAATATGCAACAATGGAACAAATTGCCCCAATGTGGACGAGGCAGCAATGTTACTCCCATCTGCTAACCATGTCACTTTGCCCTCCATGCATATTGGTGACAAGGTAGACCTCTTAACACCATGTCATAAGATCAACACCCAATGTCTAATCAACTTAGCAGCTTGCCTTCTTAAGTTCTAGAATTTGGGCACCTAAAACTCATCTATCTCTATCTATTTCGAATGGATTGTGTTCTCCAACGTATTCCTCATCTTAGATGTACTCCATCCAGCTTTAGCTGCTTTGGAAAACAATTTTGGCAGAGGGCGCCGTGTGTCGATGTCGGCAAGTCGATGATCCCTCGAAGGTCTCCGTCGAGGGTGACGTCATCGGGTATACAAGTAGCACGCGTGGCACCTGTTGGCCTCAGTTATGTTTTTCCACGGTGCATGTAGCTTCAGAGATTCAGCGCGCCTTGAGTTCTGTGACTCAGTGAATGCTGGTATATATCAATATATCCTCGTCATCAACGCCGACTACGACCCCACGATCGGGTTTCTAAAAGTGTAAATCTTGCGGTTCAAAAATGTCTAGCACGGACCAGCACCGAGAATGTCTGTGGTGTCTCGGGGAAGGCCACGACATGGAGGCGTGTACGAAGTGTCAGGCGATGACGGGGAAGGCCTTGCGAGTGAAGAAGGGAAAACTACAGGTAGGTTGTAAATCCGACCGGAAAGCCTCTCGCGTTGAGGTCCCATGAGAAGTCTCCTCGACGCGAAAGGCATCGGTCCAGGTCCCGAACCGATTCCCATTGCTCGTCGTCTTCGACAAAAAAAATCGGAGAAAAGACGCCACAGGTCCCCTTCCACCTCGTCCTTGGACGAATCCCCAAAAAGGATGAAATGCCCCCAAAACGGTCTTCCTCCAAAGAGTGGGAAGCATTCAGAGTTAACATGATGGAGGTGTTCAAAAAAGCAAAGCCTCGGTCCGCGCCTTCTTCGGAAGCCAACCGGGAGCGTTATCACTCCGACACTCGCGCGCCCTCGAGCCCAGGTGATCGAAGAAGGAAGGATCGAGAACCTTCCAGGGCACTGAGCAAAAGACCGCTCGAGTCGACCGCTCGAGGTCAGACGCCGTCCGAAACCCAACGCACCTCGAACGGTAAATCTTCGGAGAGCGCCTTGATGCCCTCGAAGCCGGCTCCGTCGACGACCACAATTTCATCGGCGCCCTTGTCGATCCCGAAGCCCTCAGGGCCAAAGGTTCCAAAGGCTCCAGTTCAGCCAACTCAGCCAGAAAAAGGAAAAGAGAAGGCTGCAAAGCCTGTAATGCCTTCAGGTTACACTAACACACCTCTCCCAGTTTTTAAACCGCTTCCTAGGAAGGCATTTTTCAAGTCCCTGACTTCAATTTTTGAGGAACAGGAGAGATCTGTTGAGGAAAATGTACCCTTTGGACTGGAATATGGTACCCCAAATGTCCCAGAATGCCTGATTTCAAGAAAGCAGGATGAGGGACACTGGTGGAATCCTTAGATAATGCAAGTAGCATTGATACATCGCCTGAAACAGATTTTGGCACCAGGGGAGCATGCCAGTACCTCATACCGTCAACTGATGACAAAAGTGGTTGATTATTTAGGATGGGCTAGACCACCAACCCAATTCATCCAGGATGATTTGACCGATATATTGGACCATGGTCCCACCGAAGATCCAATCCTACCCTTCCCTGTAGCCTTACAAAATAGGGTGGCCAGAAATTGGGAGACTCCGGATTCTATTCCTCCAGTGAATAAATCCCTTACTTCAAAATACCGCCCTTCCAGTAGCGACCCCAGCTATCTGTCTAAACATCCCACTCCCGAGAGTCTGGTGGTCCAGGCAGCCACAGCTTCAAATAAAATGGCGTACCCTTCTATCCCTCCGGACTGGGACGACAAGCGTGTGGATGGCTGGGCACGCAAGGTATTTTCAGCTGGGAGTATGTGTCGCGACCCTCGCCCAAAACCCCTCAGGCAAACCCATTGGCCCTGTGGAGTCAGGACTCGGGCCTCTAGAGCCTGGCATCCTCTTCAAAAGCCCTCATGGAGCCAGTCCTGGCACCTACGCCGCCAGGCTCATACACCATGAAAAAACAATGTGCTTGGCAACTACTTTATTGTATTGTCAGCCAACATGGAGGCATCCACATAGCTTGGTTCCTAAGAACCAAGCCATGCGGTCTAGTGTTTTGGGTTTGGTAGCTAGGGACTACTTTTCCTGGACTATTTTGTTGGGGCTATTTAAACCACACCCGAGCAATACAACACGCTTTGCGTTACTTTGCAGCTTGCAACGTGACACTCACCGTGTCCAGCTATTCCCTCGAACCTCGGAGAAGCAGAACCTGCAAGGAGACAAAAGGAACATCATTAGCAGCAGCATCTTACCTGCAGTCTTCATCTTTAAACACTCGCAGCCACTGAGAACAGCTTCCTCGAATCTGCACGCCTCCCGGACAGAATGACCTGAAAGAGAAAGATAGAGGCAACATTAAAGACCGCAGTAGAGACATTTACAAATTACAAACTGCTCAAAAGGCTTACCTGGCTGGTCGCCTCTCGGCTGGCACCACTCCGGACATTCCACTCGCGCTCAAGAACACTGCGACCTACAAGGAAGGAAAACACAGGTTAGCAAAGGCAAGACTTCGCAGCGCTGCGCATAGCGCTTACCGCATCTTAGCGCTCTTAATGCGCCATCATTTACCAGCGGGGCTCAACCAAGCTAGTTCGCCGCGCTGAAGCTCTGCATACCTAAGAGAGAAAAGACATTTTAAACAAAGAAAGGCATGCAGGATAGCAACAAAACTAAAGAACAGCAATAAGACCTACCTGAACAATATCAAATGGGCCGGCGTCAGTGAAGTAACTGGACCGCACTCGCCCATGAAAGACAACGCGCCCCTGCAAAGAAGGCAGGATGGAGAGCACGCCTAATTCTACCACAAGGCAGAACCTTCCCCGCAGACCACATCAGGGCAAAGCTGAGAAGCATACCAGCGAGTAACCCAGCTGGGTGGCGTCCCTGTGGATACCAGGTGAGCGTAACAGTATGGCGTTAAAATCAGCCAACTCCACATGTGCCTTGGCAAAGTTTTCGTACACTCTTTGGGAGTACATTGCAATGACGGCAGAACACATACCAGAAGGGGGCGAAAGGGAAGGATTCCTAGCCATTGTTGATGTACTAGCACAGTAATAGGCAGATTTGCGTGGTTACGGAAGTCTGGTTTCTCATCAGATGTACAGAACTGTCTTCAGAACATTCCCTTTGACGGGTATCACCTTTTTGGCAGCAAGGCTGACGAGAGCCTTCAGAGGTTGCAGACCTCAAAAGCAGCTGCCAAGTCTTTAGGAGCTGCTATTGGGCATCCTCAGCCTTTTCATGCGCCACGACAATCTTGGAGGGGATAATCCTATTGTTACTACTCCTCATATGGAAAGGCGAGAGGAATGGCCAGTCAAAGGGACCAGAAAAAGGCCACTCGCGCTGGACGAGGAAAATGTGCAAAGCCGACTCCAGCTGCAGCCTCTTTGCCATCAGCGGCTGCAGCAACCGCCACAAAACCACTTTGAGGACTTGCAGGCTGTCACAGCATTTGCAAGAATGGTGAGCCATTACTTCAGATGTTTGGGCTCTAGAAATAATAGCACAGGTTACTGCCTTCCTTTTTATAACGCAAACTCAAAGCAATCCACCAGGGAGACCCCTTTTTGAAGTTTTGAGACCTGCTCCTGCAGCAGGAAGTTCTATCCCTGCTGGAGAAAGGTGCTATAGAACCAGTACCTGTAGCGGAGAGAAACGAGGGATGGTACTCCCTTTATTTTTTGATCCCCAAAAAGGACGGAGGACTGAGACCCATCTTGGATTTAGGAGGCTTGAACAAGCTCCTCAGGAAGGACAAGTTCAAGATGGTTACTCTTCCTCAGATCCTTCAGGTCCTGCAACTTCAGGATTGGTTGGTGTCATTGGACCTCTAGGATGCTTATTTTCATGTGCCAATTTATCTCAAGCACAGAAAATACCTGAGGTTCGTAGTTGGCGACTCACTATCAGTCTTGAGTCCTGCCATTCTGATTGACCTCCGCCCCAAAGGTCTTCACCAAATTAATGGTAGTGGTGGCAGCGCACCTCAGGGGAGGGGGTGATTCAAGTCTACCCCTCCCTGGACTATTGGTTGATCAGGGCACGTTCTACCGAACAAGCACTGGATCATCTGAAAGTCACCTGCCACTTCCTCCACAAACTGGGCTTCTGCCTCAATTTCAAGAAGTCACAAATGACACCTTCACAACAGTTCCAGTACATAGGGGCTGTATTAGACACATCCTTGGGAAAGAGCTTGCCTCCCAAGTCGAGGGCTCAAGACATTCTTCAGATAGTTTCCAAATTCCAAAATGCCCAAAATCTCCAGGCCTACGACTTCTTGAGGTTACTCTGCCTCATGGCATCCTGCATCTTCCTTGTGCCAGAGGCACGTCTGAAGATGAGATCCCTTCAATGGGCTCTAAACACTCAATGGTCCCAGTTCTCAGGTCAAATGACGGATTTTCTTCAGATTCTGAACAAGGTTCGGCAGGATCTTCTGTGGTGGACTTGCACAGAGAATATCCTAAAAGGAGAACTTTTTTGGCAACCATGGCCGGAGATTACAGTAGTGAGACGCCTCACTCATGGGGTGGGGTGCTCATGCCAACGAGCTGACAATCAACGGTCGTTGGTCTCCATCAGAGTCCAAACTACACATCAACCTTTTAGAGCTGAGAGCAATCAGACGAGCGCTGAAGGCTTTTCTACCATCTGTCAGAGGAAAAAATGTCCTGATAATGACGGACAACACAGTGGCCATGCATTATCTAAACAAGAGGTGTAGGGTCACTACCTCTGTGCAGAGAGGCAATGCAGCTCTGGTATTGGGCAGTTCAAGAAGGAATATCTTTGACGGCAGTTCATCTAGCCGGGGAGGAGAATGACGGCTGATGCTCTGAGCAGGCAGAGAACGGTGTCCCACGAGTGGGAACTGGCTCAGGAAGTCATTAAAGAGATCTTCGCCCTTTGGGGAACCCCTCAAGTAGACCTATTTGAGACCGGAATCAACCGGAAGTACGAAAGGTATTGCTCAAGGGAATTTCCCCCGAGAGGAGCCCTAGTGGACGTGTTCGTGGTGGAGTGGAACTTCCCACTATTATACGCGTTCCCTCCGATTACTGTCATTCCTCAGGTCATCAGGAGACAGACGGTTCGGAAACTGCATGATCCTAATTGCCCCGGATTGGGCCAGGAGAACGTGCTACCCAGACCTTCTAGACATGTCCATCTGTACCCCGTTAAGTCTTCCTCAGAGAGAGGACCTTCCCTCATAAATGGACGGCCAGGTTCTCCATCCAGAGGTCAAGTTTCTCAACCTTCACGCTTGGCATCTGAAAGGCTGAGATACAAGGATTCCAGATGACGTCATGGAGGTGTTGTTTTCGGCAAGAAGACAGCAACAAAATCTCTATACCGTTGCTGTTGGAAAAAGTTTTGCAACTGGTGCAGAGAAAAGAATGTTGATCCTTTTCTATGTTCTATTCCGGAAGTACTGTTCTTCCTCTTGTCCCTAGCACATAGAGGTCTAAATGTTGGGACCATTAAAGTTTATCTTGTAGCGCTTTCCATTTTCAAGCGCTCGTCGTAAGAATGCTCAAATTTCAAAATTCCTAGTGTAGTACAATTCTTAAAAGGACTCAAATGTGTTTCCTCCTTACCCTTTCCAAGTACCAATTTGGGATCTTAATCTGGTTCTAAAATTCTTAATGTGTGCCCCTTTTGAACCCTTGCACACTTGTCCATTAAAATTACTAACTTGTAAAACTGCTTTCCTAGTTGCTTTAACATCTGCAGGAAGAGTGAGCGAATTGCAGGCACTGTCTTCTGGGCCACCCTATACTGTGTTCCATAGGGACAGAGTGGTAGTAAGGGTTAAACCCTCATTTTTACCTAAAGTGGTGTCAGATTTTCATTTAAATCAGAAAATTGTTCTACCCGTATTCTATATTCCACCTCATCCTAGTAAGGAAGAGGAAATATTGCACAGGTTGGATCCGAGAAGAGCTCTAAGCCTTTACATTTTTAGGCTTTCCAAGCTTAGAGTGGATAATCAACTTTTCATTGGCTATGCCGGATGGAAATTGGGTCAGCTTTGCATTTCAGAATGCTACAGATTAGCTACAGATTAGCGGAGAAAGACCCCCCAGAAGGCTTAAGGGCCCATTCCACCAGAGGGATCGCCTCTTAGACAGCCCTTCAAAGAGGCGTTCCCATAAAATCCATTTGTGAAGCAGCAACTTGGTCATCGCTGCATACCTTTTCAAAATTCTATAGTCTGGATGCTTCCCAGTCTAAGGAGCTGAATTTTGGTAAAGCAGTACTATATTCAGCCATTTAAGGGTATGAAAAATCTACTCCCTCCTCCAGAGAACTGTCCATACTGCCTTGGGAGTCTATGATGAGGCATAAGTTGGAGGACACAATCCATTCGATGAACAAGTTACTAACTGGTAACATTCTTTCGATTGGATGTTCCTCCAATGTATTCCTCATTGCCCTTCCATCCTACCCCTCTGTAGATTTTCTGTGTTATTGCCACTTCAACTCTCGCAAGCCTAATGCCTGACTACAGGCACAATCTACACAGTAGAACAAGAGTGGGGGGGGGGGGGGGGACAGAACTGAGGCCAAAGGGCGCCACGCCTGCTACTTGTATACCCGATGACGTCACCCTGGACAGAGACCTTCGAGGGACCATCGACTCGCTGACATCGACGCACAGCGCCCTCTGGCGAACATTTTTTCCTAAGCAGCTAAAGCTGGATAGAATACATCTAAAATGGGGAATACGTTGGAGGAACATTCAATCGAAAGAACATTACCAGTTGTTAATTAACTTGTTCATCTATATGTATATGTGTGTATGTATATATATATATGCGTATATTACATGGCCTGCGGTAGTTATGGTTAAGTTGCTAAACCCATGGGAAGAGCACTTCTTTGGGCGGCTTATAACTTTGCTTCCCCTGGACGAATCTGCACCAAACTTTGCAAATAAAGTATATAGCCCACTCTGATTTCTATTGGCAAAGTTTGGTGAGGTTTGGTCCAGGGGGGACAAAGTTCTATGGGGGTCACAATTTTTTTTTTCCCCCATAGACCTAATGGGTGGAAAAAACTTTGCTCATGCCTACAGCCCAAACCGCTGGACGGATTTTCACCAGATTTGTAGCAGGAGCAGCGGCTTGGTCCCGAAAGCGTGCTTTTGTTTGGTGTAAATCCATCCAATAGTTTTTTAAACTACCAAAACGTAAGGCAAAAAAAATAGTGATATCTATGTCCGCTCCGCGGACACACTTCCCTGTTCGATCCGCGGACAGGACACTGATTGCTAATTGACTTGCGTCATGTCGGCCGACACATGCGTTTGCTGATTGGTTGGTGTGAAGCGTGAGGTGCGTCAGATTTTTGGAAAAGCCCACCATCTTGGATTCTCAGACATCGGCCGGTGTCCACGGACATTGCGGTAAAAACATATTAAAAAACACAACATTGCACTTGTCAAACTTATCAAATCTCCGGGGAGGTGAGGGGTGATGGGATGGAATATGGCTGTAAGAAGCTAAAAACAGGTTTTTTTTGCCGCAAAAGTCCGCAAACAGCTTGGATGTTCGCGAACAGTCCTGTGAAAGTTCGTGGACACCTGCATTACTGGTTTGGTGAAAAGCAGTTCTTTGATGGCTTATAACCTTGACGCCACTGAATGGAACTGCATGTAATTTTGCAGTTATATTCCTGACCTGATCCTGGATGAGTTTGCAAAGTTTGGTGGGATTCGGTCCAGAGGGGGCAAAATTAGAGCGGGGTCCCAAAATAATGTAAAGGCTTATAAATGTGGTGCCATTTGACAAATCTACACAAAGGTTTGCAAAAATATTATAGATCTAGATATAAATGTTTTCGTAAAGTCTGAATGGATTTTGTCAAGTGGGGGCTAGGTTATATGACGATTGTATGTGCATCTTTTGACACTTTTGAAAAAATAAAACATGGGTGGATTCCAGCAAACTTGTGTAAGGAACATTGAGAAGGACCTGATGTTACACTCACCTGGCTCCCACAGAGGCGTCAATCTGAACTGGACAGCTGCTGTCTCCACCAATGTGACGCGTAGAGCTGAGATGACGGACTGGACTGGCCCACCTAGCTTCGTTTGCTTGGCCTGTAGGAATATTCTTCTGCAAATGGAGAAAGGGAATTAACCACCCGTGGAGTTGATTGTAAATCCCCCCATGTCCCCCCGCTGTTTTCCCCACGGATCACCTTTGCTGTCCCCTCTTATAGTCTCACCTGATGGTTTGAAAGGATGAGCTCTCCATCCTGCATTGAGCGCAGGGGCGCGTTGATAACCAGTTGCTTCACTGGCTCGAAGGAATTGGTGAGTTCCAGAACAATATTGACTCTGAAAAGTATGTAGTTCGTAAGAGTTCAAATGCCTGATTTTCACTCTTGTCCGATTCCTTGCAGATTGCCCCTAGTGAAGTTCCTCGTGGCAACCGGTAATATTCTGGTAAGGATTTGTATTTCCAACACAGTTCGATAAATAATGTCAATATGTAACCTGTTGCTTTCTCCCTTATTCAGGCACTGAGAGAAAGTATGAAGTCTCGGGGAATAATACCTCCGGCGGTACAATCGGGTAAGTCTAATGTGGTGAGGAGGGTACCCCTTGATAGTCCCTTTGTTTCACCTTGCTGTCCTTTTGTTTCCCCTTAGGGGCCGGGGTTCGGCGAAGATGCAGTGGAAGCTGCGCCGACCCGTGAAGAGGAATATTACCCCCGGTGGTAAAATCAGGTAAGTCTATGGGGGATTACTAATATTCCTCTGTGTGTATTCCCTTGGCTCACCTTGCTGTTCTGGTCTACTCCTTAGGTGCCGGAATGCGGCGGGAACATGCAGGAGGATGCGGTGGAATGTGAAGATGCTGCGAAGGCGGGTGAGTTCAGCGCGGCGCTGCAGCAGGCAAGGCGACGCGCATAAAGTGACTTCTTTCTTCCAGCTCGAAGGCGCGATGGATCGGGAATTCAGGTAAGGATCAAAGGTATTGCTCTTGTTCTAACTTTTTCTCCTTCTTTCTCCCTTTTTCTAGGAGCTCCAAACTCGAGGCGGGCATGGCAGAAGGCTGGATGCAGACTTGCAGGCACGGTGAGCGTTACGCTGCTGGATTCAGAATAACACGAAGCATGTGCTGCTCTTTGGGCGTGGTTTAAATAGCCTCCAAAGTAGTCCCAGATAAGTATTCCTCCCCAGCCCCGCCCGAGAAAAAAATAGTCCTTAGGTAAAACAGTCCCTTCCAAGCCTCATTTGGCTTAGAGTTCTTGCAGCATGGTCTGCATCAGGTAAGCTTGCAGCATGGTCTACATCAGGTAAGTTCTACTCTGAGCCTGGCTTTTGGCGCCAGGACTGACTCTCCATATGAGCCTGGGGCCATAGGCGCCAGGACCGTACCCAAACAGCCCCTAGCAGGGGTTTCTGGGCTTGCCCAAAATAACTTGATGCCTGCTTCCGGGGTTGCTGGACCTGGTCTGCATCCCCAGGGGTAGGCAGCATGACACCTGAAAGCATGGTTTTGCAAATGTGCCCATGTTTTATTTTTTGACAAGTGTCATAATGTAGGTAGAACAAATTGTGATATACCTTTGGTGACTGAGGTGTAGCCTGTGGCCATGGGCAGTGGCCAGATTGTCCGGGTCATGGAATAAGGTCCTGATCCGGACAATCTGGCTACTGGCCATGACCACAAGGGACAAAACATGGTGTTAAAGTGGCCATGTGTAACGCTCACCTGATTCCCGCAGAGGCGCCGGTCTTGACTGGGTGAATGCCGTATCTTCAAAGGTGATGTGTAACACACGGTTGGCTCTTTGGGTTGGACCTCTGTGCACTGTATGTCTGACTCGAAGAGTAAGATGTCTGCAGATAGAAAATATGGGATTAATGAACTGGGGTTATTGGGTGCCTCTCTCCTCTTCCCTTTCTCTTCTCCTGTAGAACCCCAAAGGTTAACGCCCTCACCTTAGGTAAGTGAACGCCGAGCTCTCCATCTGCCTCGGGGCAGGGTGCCGTAACCAGTTTCTTCACTGGATAAGGGTGCAGGCCTCTTGACCTCAGAGGACTGCTGTCCGTCGTTAACTGCACGAACGGTAAGTTCTGGGCACTTCAAATGTCTTAAAAGTCTTTTGTAATGATATCTCTTGTTTTGCAGGGTTCCGGCGATGGCGGATGGCGGGCTGATGAGAGTTGAGGATCGAACCCGCGTGAGGAATAGAAGCGCCTGGAAGCACGTAAGTAAGCGCTTGTAGCCTGCTTCACGATGCGCACTAACTGTCCCTTTTATCTTGCAGGTACAAGTTCGGAGCTTTAGAGAAGCTGAAGGGTGCTGGAATACCCACTGGATTCGGCGTGGGAAGGAGTAATGGCACGTGAGTAATAAAGTTGCCCAATGTCTTTAAACGCACCTTCTTTTGTCTTTCAGATGCGGGATGCAGCGCCGAAGGCCTCCGGAGCGTGCGAAGAGCTGGTAAGCTTTTGTCTTTCCGTAATGCAGTGCGAAGACCTCCGGAGCATGCGAAGAGTAGGTAAGCCTTTGTCTTTCAGATGCCGGAATGCAGCGCGAGGCGTTGGTGACAGCCGATGGACCAGGTAAGAGATGCGCTGCCACTGAAGACCGTAGTGCTAACCTGTTCTTTCTTTGTCTTTACAGGTGCTGCTGAAGACTGGATTCCAGGATGGTAAGCCTTTGTTCCCTTAGGCCCAGGATCAGAAGCAGAAGACACGATGAGCGTTCTGCTGCAGAGAATGCAGAATAACGCAAAGCAAGATTCATCCATCGGGTGTGGTTTAAATAGCCTCCTGTAGTGCTTAGAAGTGTCTCCTTCCACAGCCACGCCTAGGTAAGAAAAGAGTTCCTGCTTTCCAGAAGAGTTCCAGTGTTCTGAATCTAGGGAGTGACTCCTGCCCCACCCAACAGGAAAAGTAGTCCCAAACAGAAGAGGATCAGGGGTTCAACTGGCAGGTAAGTAAGCAGCATGGTCTGCTGCAGGTAAGTCCACCCAAGCATTATGAGCCCGGCACTTCCAGCGCTGGGACTGGGCATCTTTATGAGCCTGGTGCCACTGGCGCCAGGACAGGGTCCAAAAGGTCCCAATTGGGACTGGCTGGCACTCGGAACTGGGGTTGTGGGTCTGCTTCCAAGGGAGTCGGGCAAGTCCTGATCTTTTGGAAGCAGAGATCATGACACCATGTCCACCTGGGACTGGCTTTGTGGTAAAGTTATTCGAAATTGGGATAGATTTTAAAAGGAAGAAAAATGTGCTTGTGGTAATATGGTCATAGATTTCTCTTTTTGCCTTCTGCAGGCTGCCATGGAAAGCGAAGAGGGGCCCTGTATGGAACCCCGCCTTCCCATTCCATGGTGGCCATCTTATTTTTTAGCACCCTGGGTTCCCGCTTTGAGAACCTAGGGTGGTAATGGCCTTCATCCCCCATTACAGGGCTGGAATGAGGGGATAATGGTCCAGAGACCTAGTTATCCACCCTCGCTTTGCTTGGGCTGATAACTTGGGCTGCCAGGCCGGTGTCCACCGTTCCATCCCTGGAACGGAGGAAAAACGCCACAATATTACCATTAGCATAACACAAAATGCAAATGGAAATGTTGGAAAATCTTATTGAGTCTTTGTACTTTACTGAGAAATATAAAGTAGATGGAGACTGTTTTTTTTAACTGTGAAAGGTGGTTCCTAAAGGAACATTTCTTTTATTGTTTTTGGATGCATTTTTTTTTTGTGGCAGGAGAGCTTAGAATGAAACGTGGGGGAGGGAAATGACGGAAGAGGCACCAAACAGTAATATGTAGGGTCAGGTGGACAGGGGAAAATGTTGGGCATGTGTTATGGCATTAGCTGATTCCATTTTAAGATGCATAGCAGTTTTGCTAAAAGTATGTACTGTGTACTAGATTGTTAATGGATGAGTAGGAATAGGTGTTGGAGCTGTGCAAGGGAAATGTTGAAGTTGAAAGTTCCTAGATCAGTAGAAAATGCAGTTCCAAACTGTCTGCGAAGCACGGATCTTATTGTGAAGTGCAGACAGGTTCTCGGAGACGTCATCATGCCGCGCGCCAGCATATGGTCATGTTGCACTGTCCGGAAGGTCTGCAATGATGTCAGATGTTCATAGACGTTATGGTTAAGTTGCACTAATAAAAACCCATGCAATTCAATGAAAAAACTTTGCTAAAGGGACGTTATGGTTAAGTTGCGCTACTAAAAACCTATCAAATTCAATAAAAAAAGTTGTTAAAGGGACATTATGGTTACAAGTAAAACCGAAAACCCCCTGAAATTAGCCAGTTATGGTAAGCTAAGCAACCATAACTCGCGCCACCACCGTGCACTGCTAAGAATAACACTCATGACATCAAAGATGACATCACAGATATCTGTCTTCAGGTACTGCTTTTTAATCTATCTATGATCTAACATTCATAACCCCAGAGGACAAATACTTATTACCCCGTAATAGTATTTCTGTGGCTTGTATCTGCATAAATAACATGCGCCCACCCATCCTTTCTGAAAGGAGCAAAAGGCACAGTTTAGAAAAAAAAATAAACTGCTAAATCATTCATGTTTCTTCACTAAAGAACAATCGGAGGACATCTACATGTGGGTGTAGCATGGGTAACTCCATGTAGGTTAAGGCTAGTGTTACAGGAACGCCTCTGATGCTTCCCTTTTAAAATTCGAAAATGCAAGATGTACTACTACGTACCAACAAGTGGATGTTGGCCAATGTACAGCGTATGATTCCAAGCTGATACAAGTCAGTGAGATCACCTACACGTTAGACCTCAAACTGTTGAAATAGTTAAAGAATTGTATGGAAGTAAAACTAGGCAGCAAAGTGAAGAAAACTGTGTAGTGCATTTAAAGACGTTTACCTTGCCTTTTTAATTACAAAGCCCCTGTAACTTCAGGTAAGTAGGCCTACTACCTCCAAATGCGTCAGTGTTTTAGGTAAATACATGTGTGGAGAGTTGAAAGTGTCAGAAGTTGGGGGGAGGAAGGTGTGGATCCCTGGCTGGGACTCAGATCATAACCAGGCAAGGGAGAGTTAGGTAGCGGACTTTATGCCCATAAAATCACTATGGGTAGAGGGTGGCAGAGAAAACTGGCATGCAAGCTTGTGCCCTGCATAACATTTCCTGCGTTACCACCTGTACTTCACTCAATCACTAGGAACTCGTTTGTCATTCATCCGGTTGCAGGAGTCCAATGGCTACAAGTCCAGTGGCTAGTTTTGGCTTTGGGGCTGGGCCATGCTAGATGATTTTGCACTCAGATGAGACTTCCATTAGTCTTGGAGCACGATGGCCCATGCTCCTCAGGTCAGCAGCCATAGTAGGTTGGCGACAAGAGGAGACTTGCCCCCAGGACACAACAGATTGCCAGCAGCAATGTTGACCCCGAGCATGGATCGGCAATCGGAGTCGTCGGACTAAAACCCAAATTGGATGGGGGCACCTCAATAAGTGGCCCACAAATCACAAGAGGCAATTTTGTTTGTCAATTTCTGGTAATTGTGCATTTCAAAGCACAATCTGCTTTTAATATTGGTAGAAACGGGTGAAGAATACTTGGAATGTGCCCTTTCTTCCCAAGGCGGAGCCAGACCCTTTTGAGATTAGGGAGGTCTGCCTACTATGCAAAACACTCCATAGGGAACTGGGCAAGTTGAATCTCACTGGGGGTGGCCATCCCCATCCCCTCCTAGTGGACATACTCTCCAATTAACAAGTTTACATCATCTTCCTTCATACCAGTGTCCCAAATGTTTATAGCCTGCAAACTGATATTGGCAATGTAGTGGGATTTTAAATGTGCTTGGTTGTGCTGCTTGACCCCCTTCTAGAGGCCTGACACCAGGACCAATGGTGGTGTTTCCTATTGCATGAAGATGCCTAAAAGGGTTGAGACCCCTACTTGGGGCAGAGGAGCCACTGGAAAGCCACGCCACAGCTGGGAGAGGGCCAGTTTGAGCAACACTGCATATCTGGAGCCTAGGCTGCACTGCTGAGCCAGTAGATCCTGGATGGGTGACCACGTACCACTTGTGGAGGACGGAGAGACCGCAGAACACGGCCTAGCCCAGGAGGGCTGCATGTACCAAGCTCTGAGGTCTCCAGTGCAGGGCTACTGAACTGCTGCCAATGTGGCACCCAGAAGCATTTGAATCACAATGCCCAATCGAAGAAGGAAGATCAATGAACCGATGACCTGAGAAGAAAGTTCCAACATGATCTGAGCAGGCACTACCATTGACCAACACTGCAGATTCACAGGTATGTAGTTCAAGCTGAGGAGAGCTGCAGAGCTCTGCAGCATTCCAAAAGGTAAAGAACATGACTACGTTGGGGGGGCAGGGGGGGATTTAAAAAAAAGAATTCCTGTGGGGGTATCAGACCTGAGACAAATACAGACCCAAAGGGGGTGAGCAAGATTGCAGTACCTGGTGAGGGGTTAAGAGAAAGCTGAAGTTAAGGAAAATAATCAAAGGGTAAAGTCCCCTACTCGAGAAGGAGTTACCAGAAGCCAAACCAAAAAGCCAAACGGAGAATCTGAAACGGACACCCTGAGGGAGGGTTACTGTAAAGTTAAAAGAAATGGAAAGCCACAGGAGGGTTCTGAAAGAATGGAAAAACCGACTGAGAGCCATGGGCCCAGTAAGTGCTGCGAACCGAAGCCACTCCAAGGCTGGAGAAAATCTAATCTGCCGGTCAATGCTGGATCACCTGCAAGAGGCTGAGACACCCTGGCTGGGGAGGGGAAACAAGACAACATTTGGACCTCTGTAAAGCGGTCTGTTATCTATCTGTATTGTTGATTCTGATGCTTGTGAATCTGCTTAGAATCACATGCTGTGCAAATAGTCCGACATCTAGTGGAAATCGCAGAATATTGCATCTTTCTTTGGGAGATTGAAAGGGGATGTTGACGTGGTTGTGACTGCAACACTATCTGTGACGTGTAGCGTACCCAAAATCTCTCTTGATTTGAGGTCCCTCAGATTGTTTTTTCCGCCAACTTAGTTGGTCGCCTATGCAGAGCTTGCAAGAGTGTTATGTTGCTAACTTTGTCCCCACGACCTACGGTCGTCTAGTCTCCCGACTAATCTTCTCGACTACTGCCTCGTGGGTTCCTGCCGCCGACGACCACAACTGCTCTGCGACTGTCCCAACTGCTCGATGACTGTCGACCGTGCGGCCTTAGCCCTCCGGCCAGGCCCTTACAGTAGGGAGAGTGGGGCCCTAGGTTTATTCATCTCTAAAAATGTATTTCCTTTACCCCTCTCTTTCTCTTTTTGGTCTGGCTGCTGCTACCCCATGCTATGGAGAGGATGCCTGTCATGTAACAGCAAGTTTCCTTGAAAGGACATCATCGCTGATGCAATCAGTGTTTTCCGCGAGACCACAACGAGCGTTACAAGGCCTGTAAGCTCTTTCGACCGAAAATGTTGACAGGCGGACTAAATGGTGTGCGGCCTACGCTATGCTGGCCGAAAGCCTTTCCCCCGTTGGCGCTGTTGCTTCGGACGACGAGGAATCCATCGGTTGCCATGTCTCAGAATTTAAGCCATCGACCTTTTGATCACATGGACCTGTTGTAACTGCTAGCAGTGTTGAAGGCCCTGAAGGCATTCCACACACACCTCCAGGGGAAGACAGTTCTAGTCCTCACGGACAGTACTACGACCATGTATTACTTAAACCAACAAGGGGGCACTAACTCTCTAGGGCTGTCCAAACTGTCCCAGATCATATGGAAGTGGGCTTCCAAACACAAAATGTTCCTCCTTTCACAACATGTTCCAGGGGAACTCAATCCTCTGGCGGGCACACTCAGCAGAGACTTCCCCCTCAGAGACTTCCCCCTACCTGTAGAGCGGCTGCTACAGGAGGACATTGTACTCAACGTCTTCACAGAATGGGGCTTCCCAGAGATCAACTTATTTGCCACTCTGGAGAATGCCCAATGCCCACATTATGCCTCCAGGTACCCTTAGAACTGATCCAAGGGGAAGTGTCTTTGGATAACATGGTCTGGGAAATGTCTGCTTTTCCCCCAGATTCACCTGCTCAACAGAATAGTGAACAAAATGTACCAAGAGCCAGTCCGGATCATTCTGGTGGCCCCTATGTAGGGCCGACAGCCTTGGTTCTCTCATCTCATGGCAATGTCAGTCTCCCCTCCTAGGAATCTGCCGTGCCCATACAACCTGCTGTCTCGACCAGGGGGAACCCCTATATTCCTGCCCTCAAACTCTCAATTTAGCAGCCTGGCGCCTGAGGTCATAGTTCGGGCACCTCCAGCTCCCTCAAAGATGCATGGAAACCTAACACCAGGCATTGCTACTCCAGCAAATGGAAGAGTTTTGTCATCTGGTGTAATGGCAAGAGCATCAATCCTATTTGTTGCTCACCTAAAGATATCGTCCTTTACCTAACTCATCTGTTAGATTCAGGACTGGTATTCAATTCTCTTAAAGTCCACTTAGCCATGCTTTCGGCATCTGCCACGTCCCAGAGCAAGGTTTCATGGTAGATGATTCCTGTAATTGAAGCCTTTATGGAAGGGGTAAAGAGACTTCATCCCCCTATTTCCAACCCGGCTCCCGGGTGGAACCTGAACGTTGTTCTTACCAGACTAATGGGCCCTCCCTTTGAACCAATAGCCTTAAAGGACTGACCTACAAGACTGCCTTCTTAGTGACGATCACCTCTATAAGGAGAGTTGGTGAACTGCAGGCCCTTTCGGTTCAGGACCCATTTGTTATGATTCACAAAGACAAGGTGGCTTTGCGCACACACCCTCGCTTTGTGCCCAAATTCATCTCGAAGTTCCATGTAAACCAGTCCATAGAATTACCCACCTTTTTTCAGAACCCCACTAACGTGGCGGAACGAACCTCCACACTGGATGTAAGGAACGATTATCTACTATCTGGAAAAGACAAAACCAGTAAATGAAACAAACCAGTTCTTTGTCTGTGTCAGCTGGTAGAGAAGGGGACCCTGTCTCTAAATTGGCTATTTCTAAGTGGATCGTTAACTGCATCACACTGTTACACTCTTGCCAAGAGAGATCTTCCCTTCACGCCTGGAGCACACACCACTTGGGGCACAGGGCTACCATAGCATTCATTGCAAATGTTCTGCTTGATTCCATTTGCAAAGCAGCAACCTGGAGTTCTGTACACACCTTTATGCAACACTGCCTAGTTACACACTCTCGGTCTGATTTTTCAGGTGGGACAAGCGGTGCCAAGACATCTCTGCTACTGTTACTTCACACATCCCACCACCATCTCTGGGTACTGCTTGCTAGTATATGCACAGCATGTAATTCTAAGCAGATTCACAAGCATCAGAAGACCTGCATTATTCACCGCAATAGCATTTCCGATGATTGTATCTGCTTAGATTCACATGGCCCACCCTTCCTCCCCTTGTGGAGTAGAAGGAACATAGACCTTACACCTTCTCTCTTCTGTACTTGCTCACGCTGACTATAAGGCTCCCTCACGGCAGAAAAAACACAACCAGAGGGACCTCGCTGGTGAGGGATTTTGGGTACACTACACGTCACATTAGGGATGGTGTTAGTCACGCCCATGTTCGACGTCCCCTTTTGAGCTTCGAAAGAAAGATGCAATACTCTGCGATTTCCACTAGATGTCGGACTATATGCACAGTATGTGAATCTATTACAATGAGAAATTCATGTCAAACTTAAGCGACTTGTTGCTTGTCTAAGCTAGGTCAGTGATGTCATCAATAATATTTGTGATGTCATCTTTCATGTCGTGGGTGTTAGTCTTAGCAATGCACGTAGATGCTGCAAGTTATGGTTGCTGAGCTTACCATAATGGGGGAATGTGCAGTGTTTTTTGGCTTCACTGTGAAGTATAACATCTCTTTAACAAAGTTTTTTACTGAATGTGTGTATATATATATATATATATATATATATATATATGGCAGGGAACGAAAACAAAGGGGCTAAACGTGATGTCAGTGATGTCATCAATGACATTTGTGATGCCATCTTTCATGTTCTGGGTGTTAGTGTTAGCAGTGCACAGTGGTGATGGCAGGTATGGGGGCTTAGTTTACCATAACTGGCGATTTTCAGGTTTTTTTGGTTTTAATGTGAACCATAATGGGGAGGTAGAATTTGTTTTAATGAAGTACACAGGTTTTTGGTAGGGCAACTTAACCATAACATTGAGTCAATTAAGTTGTTGCGCTGAATATACACTGTCATCATGTGATTGTGGGAGATATGTAGTATAATGTACGTACTTGATATACATTTAACATTCAGAACCCCCTCCCTATTGATATTAGAAAGGGACGAACTAAGCGTCTGTTTGCTGACGGGTGGCAGACGGGATCAACATTACCCAAAGATGCAGGGGGTATATGAAAATGTACTGTTGTCTTACACAAAAAATCTGCAACGTAGAAGGACATAAAGACATTTTAAGTAGTAATAAATAAATATGGAAACCTGAAGGTGTGAAATGAAAACGACACATTTAATAACCATGTAGAATGAAATGGATGGTACCGCCATCGTAATCACTTCACAGAAACTCTGCAGCCTGGACCGACAGTGGACGGACGCAGTAGGACGAAAGGAAATTACATCAAAATAGTGAGTGAAAGTCATTTTTTTGTATGTCATTTTTTTTGGTAAGTGGTGCAGAAATAATTTTTCTGTTTTGACACAGAAATGGCTAGTACTTTGGAGTGGCTCGAGGAGAATTTTCCGCATGGGGAAATGTCTGAAGACAGCGACAATAATGGTACACACTGCTCTGCAT
Organism: Ambystoma mexicanum; assembly: GCF_040938575.1. Classification (NCBI taxonomy): domain Eukaryota; kingdom Metazoa; phylum Chordata; class Amphibia; order Caudata; family Ambystomatidae; genus Ambystoma; species Ambystoma mexicanum. Next base: position 765,517,615 of record NC_090925.1, on the reverse strand, counting down.
ATGCAAAATAATGATCAGTATTTTATAGGCATTTAACATATGTATATTTTTTTTTTGTACAGACCAGGAAAGAAAAGAAAGGCCAACAAACGAGACAGAAGAAGACAGGATGAAAAGGATTGAGCAGAAAATGGATGTACTGAATGACAATTTTCTAAGTTTAAGGGAGTTTGTGGAGGACTGTGAGAGGAAAGGTACGTTACCATTGTCCCACCTGTACCTGCCCCGCTTCTCCATTCCCTAGTAAACCATCCCCAAACCTTCAAGAAGAAAAGACGTTTTGACGAAACATCCATTCCTCCTTCCCCTCACAAATCTTCTCATAACCAGCCAGTGTTGAATCCTAATTCCCCTATTTGTGTCAGTATCTGCTTCCCCCGCTATTTCCTTGGATTGAAGTGTGTGTGTTTGTGTGTGCACGTGTGTGTTTGGAATGTTTTTGTATAGCAGTTGTAGTTGGAGTTTGAGGAAAAACATTTCTTTTTAAAAAGACTTAAAATGTTCGCGAACAGCTCGCCTGTTCGACCTATCCGTAAGGAATGGAATGGAATATGGGTGTTGTAAAGGCAGTACACCTACCCTTGCTAATGTCAAGTAAGATGGAGTTGATTTTTGACCGCAACATCTGTTCAAGTTGTGTGTACATAAACAGAAAGGGGCGTCCTAAGGACATTATACCTCGCCGTGCCGCTTACAAATGAGATGTAACATGTTCCTAGAACACACCAGGTGTCCGGGATGACTGTAAATGACCAAAATGGGAGTGTGTTAAGGACAGTATACCTGTCCGTATCGTCCGCAGCCAAAATGGTGGCATCCGTAGAACAGGCGCGGTGGCCGGCAAGTTCGTAGTCAAACAAAATGGAGTTGTCCTGTATGCAAATACGCAGTACAACCGTAAGTATAGCGAATATCGCGCCTGTCCCTAACTGTCCGTCTCACTTGTTTCGCACTTTGAATTAGTTTGAGAACCCGAACACTGTCCGTAGGACACTTGCACGCATGTGCAAGTTTACTCTGCTTTTGCTGTCCAGCGGACTCCCATTTCTGTCGCGGATGTGTTCAGGACGTCATCATGTGACTACACCAACGCGAGCGTGTGGACTAATTTGCACAGTTTGTGTGCTTCGGCAGCAGTACAAAAGAACTTGTAGACACAAGGCAAAATATTGTAGAGTATAAAAATACATTTTCACATATTCCAGACAATGGCTTAGCTGAGGACTTCTTGTGTTAAATTTTCATACCACTTGCAGTGATGAAGACGGTCATGAGGCACACCCCTGCACGCCTATAAATGGCCACACCCGCGAGCACATCTTCATTGTCCTTCTAGCTATAGCAGATTGAGGTGTACTGCCTTTACTGCTGTAGTGACCAAAAGCAATCGGTATGGCTTCCATGGCTGATGTTGGTTCATTAGCTTCTGCACCACCCCCAAACCCACCACCACCTCCCCAAGGGCCTGCAGAGAGATGTACGGGTGAGGATGTAGAGAGCGAGGAAGAGAATGAGGTGGAGGAACTCGGCAGTATGAGCACTCGCTGGGAGTCGTAGGTGTGGCGGTTGTTTTCCATTTATGGGAACGTACCAAAAGCACATGCAAACCTAGTGAGGTGTAACAAGTGCGAGGTGGTGCTGAGTCGCGGGAGATTTGGTGCGTACAGCTTTGGTAGGACAACCATGAAGCGACACCTCACTTCATTCCACACTGCGGACATTCGCAAGGTGGTGCCATGTGAAGAGCGTAGTCGATTGAGTTCCTCCACAGCATCCTCCGTGTCCGATCCTCCCACCACAAGAGACCACTCCTGTGTGGGAGCGCCTCCCTCCAGCTGCCTCACAAGCCATTCGCATTGCTGTTGACCCTTACTTTTCAAAGGTGACAATAGTGTACATCTATTGTGACGAAATACTCTGCAGGGGGGAGAGTTTTCGAAGTGCTTTTGAGGCTACACTCACGGAACACCAGAAGATCTGCTCCTTACCGAAGTGAAGCTCACCCTAGATCTTTCTCCGTCCACTTGCCCTTTCTTATCCCCGTGGCTGGTGTCCCTTCCTTACCCTCCTTTGGCCTCCTCTCCTAGTGTGTTGTGTGCTGAGAAGCAATAAACGTGAAAACAACAAATTACAGAAAAGGCTCTTTTCACAGCCGCCTTTCTCAGTTTAACAGAACTATGAAGTGACCGTTGTAGACCCCCGCAGAGTTGTGGAAAAGTTCACGGACAATCGTAGGGGAAAAAAAGGAGGGTGCAAGCGGAGCAAACACCAAGAGCCTTTCAGGGGTGTGTTGTGTGGGTCAAAAACTGTGGATTGGAGATGCGGATTGTCACATAGGTTATTGTGAATCCAAAAGAGGTCACAATGCATTTTGTACATTGCGAAAAAAAAATCTGATTTCCAGCATATGTGAGATGGACTCCATCTCTGCGGAAAATTAAAGAGCTGCAAAACAAAATGTTTTCATTGTGAAATGAGGACATGCCAACATCTCTTAAAAAGGCACAAACAGCCTTATTCACATTGCATCTCGCTTTCTCCATTTGTGGACCAAAAGCAGAAGAACGCAGCCATATTTGTCTTTGTGCAATACGGGGAAAAAGTATTTGGCAATTCGGAAACATGTCCATGAGCTTCGCAAGTCCTTCCTTTATTGCAAATTGCAAAGAAATTCCAGAGACATGGCCTAAACTGTTTCCTCTGCAATGAATGATAAGTATATCTGGAGGACGCTCTGTCAGTAAAGTAACACAGATAGGTACCAAGTCCAGCCACCTCATGCCATGCATGCCATGCCACTGCACTTCCACATGAGGAAATCCGAGATCTGCAGATAAACTGCAGCTTTCTGCATGCACCTTCAACCAATGTATACATGAGTCTCCCAAAATCCAGATAATCTGTTTTCCAGCACACAGAGCCATGGCTGTCTGGTCTTCTGTCAGGGAAAAGACGTTCTGACTAAATATCTCCGTACAGAACACACCCACTGACCTTTACTGACCAATCCCTACCTTTGCACATTCTCATTTGCAAGCGTCTCCACCCCAAAATCCCCGTTGGTAAAAGGCGGTGCCTGCAAACTACCGCCATGTTCGCGGACATGTACAGGAGCAGAGCGTGACTGTACATGTAAATATTATTCCCCTTTTCCCCCTTAAAGCTGGGCTCTGAAAAGAGCCGTTGTTTTTTTTTTATTTTTTTGGGCAGATGCCTTACAGACACCTGTTATTTTTCTTTTTTTGTGTTATTTTTTGTTCTTACTTTACTCCTACAACCATTACAGAACCATCTCCAAAGCAAGACTCACATTCCAAAAGAACAAAAGTAGAGCAAATAAAAATAAAAGTGCTCAATCTAAGCATCCGTCTGTTGTAGAGTTTGTAGAGAATGTTGGAACAAACCAGCTAATGCAGTCGGTTAGCAAAACAAAGGAAGCTTCAACTACCGAAAGTTGACCTCCTCCATTAAAATCTGTCACAAAACACAAAAATGTTGGACAAAAATCGGCTACCAGTACAGCTAACAATGCTCCTACTAATCCTGATAGTGGAACAAGAACCCATAGTAAAAAAGGTATATTATCAAAAATGTTTCATCATAGAGTCCTTCAGACTCTACTAAGAAGGGGACCGAAATCATCCTCACCCCTTAAAACCTACCGTAGAAAGTTAATGCTACAAGCTCTCGTGGACAGTGCAATCCTTCTCAAAAGGAAGTTGTTTATATTAGTGTTAAATAGGATGAAAGCACTAACAAAACTAAGTACCAAACTACAAAAGAAACGGAATGTGAACAAAAATTATTTCTTAAATGTTTGTGGTGGTGAATGGAGTCACAACAACCACAGAACCATATTTTAATGAAGAAGCATACAAACAAAATCAAACAAACACAATTGCCATCCATAGCAGTGGACGAGGGTATGAGAAAATGAGAAAATCAATACTACCATCATGGAACAAGAAACTCTGCTTACAAAAGTGTCCTCTGAAAACTCAATTACCTCTCGATTCAACAGAACCACACCGTCCTGTATACAAATGGCCATGCACATCAATGTGTGCCATTCCAAACAAAGCTTTCAAATCTTTACATCAGTTCCTCAATCAGTATGTAAAAGATAAAGACAAAAGTAAAATGAAAGTGCTGCAAAATATGGATATTTGTCCAGTGCGCAAATACACAGAACTACAAGGACATTCACCAGCCTGCTTTTCTGGGCCTATTTGCAAAAGCAACTTCCATGATATAAAAAGGATATCAATACATCATTCAAATGTAAGAAATCTAGTGTATAAAATATACTATGCAAAATGTCAAGCTTCAGAATTAGCAATTAAAATAACACTCTTCTGCATGGTACACCCAAATACTTACAAGAAGAAATTGACCGTATTCAGAGAAAGTATTTTGGAAGTGAAAGCCACTTTAGAACATAGTAGCAACAATTCTGCACATTGCAACCTTCTATTATATACATACAAAAAAGAAATAGTAAAATTTAAAAGATCATCGGCTGAAGTACCAAACCATGTGTGTTGCCGCAGAACGTTTTACAAAAGGAACACAAAAAATGTAAACATGGCATACATGATAGAAGACAATGAAGATTCTAAATGGTTTGAATTAGCTCTCTACCTTTTAGCAGAAAACACATATGAACTAACCGAATGCCTAATATGTTGCAGTTACTGTACTACAAAATTAGACAACCACACTCCTTCACGTACTATTACAAATAATTTGGAATTGTTCCCACTACCAAACATCCTGCAACAACTCAATTTGTATGAGAGCATAATAATTCACAGAGTTCACCCATTTCAAGCAATTATACGCCTTCATCCAAAAACAGCAAAATTACCTTCCTCTGAATTGGTGAAAGGCATGCATGGCAAAGTAGTTTATTTGCCATTAGATCTAACGGAAAATGTACACACTCTAGGAGTGCAACGTTCAATAGAGCATTTTTAATAGTCTTGGTAAATGGTGTACCAACAAAGGACAAAAAAATTTGGCAAATGGTGGATTTACATAAAGGCATTGCAATATCTAAAAGACAATAACGAGTACTACAAGGAAATAAATATTGATGAAAGCTTAAGGGAAACAACTGAAATAATTCAAGAGCCATCAGAAACTGGACAATTCGAACTTCTGGATCCTGCTACAGTATCCACTCTTTTGGACCATTACACAATTCATCCATTGCATTCCAATAAAAGCATAGATGATGCACTAGAAACTTACCAAATGCGACAAACCAAAGGGTCACCAATAAGTATATGGCGAAAAAAGTATAGAAGCATGTGCTTTTCCACTGCTATTTCCTACTGGCAAAGGTGGAAGATACGATGTAGAACCACTCAGATTGGTGCATCAGAAAACCGCTCTTTATGAATGTATTTGCAAGATCCCAGATTTAGACAAAATGTGGAATACATATTCCACCTACTCTATGAAAGTGAATTAGCAACACTGTTACAGAGTTGCACACATTTTGATATCTGGAACCCACTTTCAAAATATGTCAGCTATGCAGTTAATACAAAAGGTTCAGGAAAAAGATGAGGTTTTACAGTCAAGTATAACAAATTTGTTTGCAAAAGTGCGTGGTACAAAGGAATACTGGTTCCGACGGCACGGAGACGTGCGTTGTATGATCAGACACCTTGGACCACCGACTTGGTTTGTTACGCTAAGTTGTGCAGAATATGCACAGGAAGATTTACATGAGTTCCTACGCATAGCAAACAACAACAAAAACATTGATATATTAACACCTGAAGAACTTTGCTCTCTAGATCCAGTTAATGTGTCACGATATTTCCATCATCGTTTCATTGCCATGCTATACTTTATTTGCAATAAAACTGTCTCTCCCCTCGGAGAAGTGCAACACTTCTTTTGGAGAAAAGAATATCAAGCGAGAGGAGCACCACATATTCACATGCTGTTATGGATCAAAGGTCACGACAGTGATAGCACTGTTTTGCAGTTTCTCCAAAAATATGTCACTTGTGAAATCCCTTCACAACAGACACATAGTGAGCTGCATGGGCAGATTTTACAATTTCAAAGACACAAATGTGGCAAATACTGTCACCGCAAATACAAAAACAAAGGTAAATACTACACCAAATGCCGCTTTGGTTTCTCTAGACGAGTTACAGAAACAGGTGAAGTAAACAACTTCATGTCTTCAGTTCGACATAGTGTTAAAGGTAAATCACCTAAGAACACATATTACATAAAAAGAAGGGAAGAATCAAAATATATCAATGATAACAATGCAATCATTGCCCTCTTATGGAATGCAAACATAGATGTGCAGTGCATTGCAGACAATTCAACTGCTGTTGCACGATATGTTACAGCCTACTTAACAAAAGCAGAAAAAACAGAGCTTTAAGACCTCCGGGATGACCTAGCATCAGACAAAACATTATCACAGAAATTGTACAGCCTAGGCATAAAAATGCTCTCTCATAGAGAATGTGGCACCTATGAAGCAGCAGATTGTTTAGCCAGTACTGCTTTGTATGGAAAATCAGACCACATAGTATGGCTAAATCTTGGTCCTGCAAAATCTGAAAGAGTGCTGAAATCATATGAGGACATAGAAACAATTGCTAGAAATGATTCCAACAGCCAAGACATTCTAAAAAAACAATTTACTGGACACATACTATCCGAACAGAAGTAGCAATTTGGAAAGCATGTGTCTATACCACATAGCTCAAAACTTTGCATACAAAAATAATGTAAAACCCGATGAAAGCAAACGTAGATATAGTGACTGTTTTTTTTATTTTTATTTATTTATAATATATACAGAAATACAGAAACATATAATATATCAACAAGCAAAACTACAGAAAAAGAATGCACTAAAACAAAAATTAAAAGAAATCGTTAAACACGTTCCAGATCTTCTCATATGAAGACAATTTACATTTCAATTTGTAAATCAACTTTTCCGTCCTCGACGGGCTGTGCATCTCCTGGATCCATTCCTCGAAGGAAGGAGCGACCCGACCTTTCCACCCATAAAGAATCAGCCTCTTGGCCACAATGAATGCCCGAAGAATCCACTTTTTAAGGGTGGAGCTGACCTCATCCAACCCAGAATCATCACCCAGGACTACCGTCCTAAAATCAAGGACACACCCTCCACCAACAATCCTGACACACACATCACAGACCTTACTCCAAAAATCTCTGCCCCTCAGACAGCTCCACAGCATGTGTTCCAGTGTCCCAACTTCCTGAACGCAACCCCAACAGTCTTTACTGTCAGACATGCCTCTCTTATGAAGTGTTTCAGGACACCAATACTCGCGATTCAGGATCTTGATTTGTCGAGACCTTTCACTCGGATTCAGCGAACACAGAGACGTTACCACACATATTCTGCCAAGCATCGATATCAATCTCAGATACAATCATCTCACTCCAAACTCTCCGTAAATTGTCATTCCGATAATGTGACACAATTGGCTTGTAAAGCCTACTGGCCAGACCACCACTCTTCCCACTGGAATCAGTCAGAAAGGCACTCAAATCCAAAGAGTCAGACCAGTCCACCTCACCAACAGCCCTCTTCAGGCGTCTATAAGCGGAGTCTGATAAACCATCAAAATTCCATCTCTCTCTCAGCAGCAGTCAACCACCGATCATCATTCCCCAAATCGGAGACCTGTTTAATATCCATCAAAAACCATTCGGGACAAAAAACTGTCCTTGAATTATCTGTAATCCTTGGATTTAACCAGATGGAGGCACTCCTAGACTTAAATGTGTCACGACAAAGCAATGACAAGACTGCAATCCATGAATTGCGCAAAAATGATGTTGCCAACATACTACCACCAGGAACCTTTGTATTAGTGGTTAACAAGGCTTCCGGGCCCAGCGGCCCCTAGGCACTCGACTCCCCCACCGCCCAGCTGTCCAATTCACCTATCAAAAATGGAACAAAAGAATGAACAGAAAAGGCCAAATGGTAGGCCTGAAGGTTCGGTACCCCTAAACCACCCAAATGGACTGGAAGCTGCAACTTCCATAGACTAAGTCTTGGAGGTTTTTCGTCCCATAAAAATTCCTGAACAAGACTGTCCAAATCATTCCAATAACTCTTAATTTTCAATGGAAGCATGCTAGATACAAAGTTAATCCTGGGTGTTGTATTCATTTTCAGGGCATTGACTTTACCCCATAGGGAAAGATTAAGCAAAGACCACATTTCCAAATCCAATTTACAATCTCGAATAACCACACATGTTCTCATCAACCATCCTGGAAAGAGGATACGTAAACCATACCCCCAAATAACGCAAGCGTACATCACACCAAGTAAACCCCAGCCCCATAACCAGAGTCTTATCACACCTATTCGACAGAGGCAACACTTCTGACTTCAAGCGATTAATTTTGTAGCCTGAACAATCATGATAATCAGACAAAATCCGCATCAGACAGGGCAAGGCCACTTCCAAGTCCTTCAGCACCAACAGGAGATTGTCCGCATAAAGCAAAGCCTTTTGAACACCCCAACAATCGACACCTTGCAAATTCGGTTAATTTTTGATGCAAATGGCAAGAGGCTCGATCGCTAAAATGAACAGAGGAGAAAAAGGACAACCTTGACGCGTGCCGCGCTCCAAACAAAAAGGTTCCGAAACCACCCCATTAGTCTTAACGTCAGCCGTTGGTCTGGCATACAGAAGAGCAACCCAAGATATGAAATCCTCACCCAGATTCAGCCTCAGTACCGAATACAAGTAATCCCAACTAACCCTGTTGAAAGCTTTATCTGCATCAAGGGAAAGGACAGCGGCATCACAGCCCCTCCTATCCGCGATTTCCATGGTCAGTAACAACCTCCTGATATTACTAGATGTACATCGATTTTTCATGAATCCAGACTGTTCCTCATCAATCAAAGCAGGTAAGAACTGCACCAAACGCATAGCAAGGACCTTAGCAAGAATCTTATTTTCGGTATTGATAAAACTGATCGGACGATAACTTGCAGGAAGATTACAGTCCTTTCCTTTTTAAAAGAAAACGATATAGAAGCATGATTAGTACTTTTAGGCAATACGCCATCCAGTCTGCTAGAAACAAACATATCTCTCAAAAGCTCTAATGCCGAGTTCGGGAGGACCCTATAAAACTCTCAAGGGAGACCATCTGGGCCCAGGGATTTACTCACATTCATCCCTGAAATCACACTTTTAATCTCATCAACCGTTATATTACCACCAAGAAGATCACGCTCATCATCTTGAATCTTAGGCAGGTTCAAATTGCCAAAGAAGTCCTCACCCCTATCAGTGATACCAGCCTCATTTCTATATAGATCCACGTAAAAGTCACGAGAAATTGAGTTAATTTTTTTCAGATCAAATGTAATTCTACCCTCCCGGTCTACCATAGAAGCAATTGCAGTCTCCGAGATTCTTTTCTTCAACCGGTATGCCAGCCATCTGTCACAACGTCCACCCTTTTCGAAATAAGAACATTTAGAATAGAACAAACCACGCTCTGCCCTCAGCGACAAAAAGTCTTCCATTTCTTTTCTAAGTTTTTTCAAAGCCGCTAATTTTACTGAGTCAGTTGGATCAAGCATCAGATCCTGAGATCCCACCAATACGTAGATCAAGATCTTGCCTTTTACGCTCCTCCTTTTTCCGTTTACCACTACACAGCCATAAACAGACACTGCACATACAGCATTTAAAGGCTTCCCATGTGTTCGCCACACTGACGACTTCTGAGCGGTTCTCCACAACAAAATAGTTGGCTTCTGAAACAATCCGCTCCAATATATCATCCAATAAGATAGAGGTGTTCAGTTTCCATGAAAAAGTCCTCTCACATCGAAATTTAAGTCTCAAATGTATCATAACAGGGGCATGATCACTCAACAAAATATTACCAATATCACTTGAGACAATACTTTCCGACACATTCCCACCAGTAAAAAGCATGTCTAGTCTAGAAAACGCACCATGAGCACTAGAAAAGAAACTGTATTGACATTTGTCCTGGTTCTCCAGACGCCACGCATCCTTCAAATTATGTTCCTCCAAGAGCGATCTAAGCGCCCGATAATGATAATCACAACGTAGGACTCGCCTGACCTGACTTCTATCTAGCATAGGATCAACTACAGTATTAAAGTCGCCCCCAAGTAGAATATTAGAATTATTCAAATCTAAAAGGGACTGCGCTACCATTCTAAAAAAGGAGCCATCTACTGTAGGAGCATACACATTGCAGAGTGTCAACAATTCCCCCTGAATCTCAACCAACAAGGCAATCATCTGACCATCCTTATCCGCACAATCTCTCAAAACTTTAATAGGTAGTTTCTTCGACACTGGTCTGCGAACACACATCTTTCGGAGAGGAAGAAGAACTTATGTGGTGGAACAGGTTAATGTCGGGAGAAAAAACCAGATGGACAATCGCGACTGTCAAAATCCTGGAGTCTGCCTTTGAAATGATCAGTTCCAGTTCACAAACCACGAACGAGAGCAATACCTCCAAAGCCACCACTTTATCACCATAATGGTAATCAGGGAGACTAAGCTTCCTCTGGTATCTTTTACGCATTCGGCCCTTTACGTCCGCTTGAGCCCAACCAACTCCATCTAAACATTACATTGACCTGGAAGAGGTAATCCTATTCTCACCAGGAATCTGACATAACTACATGAAAGCTCGCGGCGCATCTCATTAAGGGTTGCTGTCGCTCTCAACTGTTTGTAAAAATTCATTTCATTGAATTGTAAACAAATAAATAAAAAAAAAAAAAAAATAGGTAGTTTCTTCTGAAACAAAATTACCACGCCCCTTGACCTTGATGAAAAGGAAGCGCCATAAGCAGAACCAACCCACTCCTTTTCCAACCTAGAAATTTCATCCACCAAAATATGAGTCTCCTGTAAGAAACAGATGTTAGCATCCATGTCCTGTAACTTGTGAAACACTTTTTTTCTATAGCAAATTATTGACCCCATTCACATTCCAAGAGCAACACATAGATCATTGGCTTCACGCACAGGTGGGGCAGTCATCATTAAACCATGTAGGTCAAAAACCTCAAAAGCATTAACAGAACAAAAAAAACCTGAAAAATAACGCACATTAACATATAAACAAAAAACAAAAAGTAAAAAACAAACAGAACAGATAAGACTGCAAAGTCTATTCAGCCGAAAGAACAATTTAAACAACATTCAGAACCATCCCCAGGACCCCTCCCAAGGGACCCAGAATCCAAAAATATCGCATAAAAAAAAAAGTTAAGTCCAAAGAAAAGATTATCAGAAAAAGTGCAGAAGCAAAAACCCAGGAAGAAAAATCACAAACACACCCAAGAGCCCCCCCCCCACCAAAAACCAAAAGAACATTTTGAATCAGGCACCAAACTGAATCTACGAAATAGTTGAATGACAAAAATCTACTGTGATATAACATGAATCACACCAAAAAAAAACTAAAAAGGTGAGCCTAGTACTGTAACCAAAAATACATAAAGAAAAACATGCAAAAGAGTAAAGAAAATGTAGTGTAAAACCCCATATATGAGGCAGAAATCTGTAGTCCTCCTCTGTCATCGCTCCAAAACACGTAAACATCCAATTAGGCCAAACTTGGAAACCAAATCCCAAAACCAGCATCCTTGTCCCTTGTCCAAAGAACAAGATGATCCACAGTTGCTGCAACTGTCAACGGTGCCAGAATGCACTTGTCAGTGTGGCAGCCATAGGCGAGGGCCTTGCATGCAGCACAAGAAGCCCTTCCAAGCGAAGGATGAAATGGATCAGATCTGTTACTAAAGAAATGTGATGCAAGAAACATGACGCTACAAAATTTCACTTCAATCCATGCACCGTAAAACTTGCGTAATGATGCAGATGTATTTCCAAGCCCTTGTAGTGTCTGGGGCATGTCCAGTTATGACACCATCCCGCTCCACCTCACGAGTCAGGCAGACTGTGAGCTTCACCAACTGCACAGCCGACCATGATCCAAGCGCTCCACTGTTGTGCGGCCGGCCCGAACAGCTGACTTGGGCCTCGGAAGTGTGTGGTTACGTCACAAAACTCCAAAGAAAGGTCCTTTACTCAAACAGTGGCGAAAGCTGCATGAAGCATGGACCGAGTCTCGAGAAGGAATCCTGAGCAAGACGTAAATCCACATGACAAACAAAGGCAAGATGAAGTTCCAAAGCCTTATTTGAAACACCAAAACGTTAACTGTCATCCATACACGGCGCCATTTTAAAAGTCCAAACGTACAGTAAACATTGTGAAAATAAACATGTTAAGAGAACAAAAAACCAAAATACCATGAGGGGGATGGTGGAGGGGGGCGTAAGCAGGTCCCAAGTCACTCCATAGTAAGGGAAGGCACAGGAAGGCCCCTCTTATGTTTCCAGCCACTCTAGCACAAGTGCAATTTGTTGTGCTTTTCTCACCATAAGGAAAGGCAATAGTAAAGGCATTATTCTTACTAAGAAAAGCCCTCGGTGCAAGCTGCCTGGCCAATTCTTTAGCCCCCCGAAAGGATCTCCTCAGAATCAGGATTTCCTTAGGAAAGTCAGGATAAACAAAGACAGCTTTACCTTTAAATGTAGCATTCCCAACCATCCTGGCAGCTTTCATCAAGCGTTCCTTAGATCTGAGATTCAAAAAAGATAACAAGATATGCCTTGCTTTGTCACTCAGGTGTTTACCAATCCTAAAGAAGTTATCAATGTCTTCCAACTTGATAGTAGTGTGATGAAAACTTTCCCAAAAAACTTGAAAAACCAAGGAAGACAAGTCTTCACCATCATCAGCAGAGTCCTCCACACCACCCAATCTGATGTTTCTTGCCCTGATCCTCAACTCCAAATCCAGGCGCTGTTCCTTCTTTCTTCAAATCAGACCTCTCTCAGAGCTCATAGTCAGAGAGGACTTTTCCAAATCAGTGACCCTGCCATCTAGATGCCCAGTTTTCAAATTAAGCTCAGCCATGGTCAGCTTAATATCACTGACATCTTGGGCCACCTGAAGAATAGTCTTGTAGACATCTGAAAGGCTGGGGGTATCCTCCATCCCAGGAACCTGCTTGGGTTTCTTCGAGGCAGGGTTTTCAGCTTCACCAATTTTTTTTTCTTGGAACTACTTACAAATCCTTTATAAATATCTTCAGGGAGAGGTCCAGAGCAGTTGAGTTAAGCTGCTACTCCGCTGCCAGCCATTCTAGAATCCTAGAGTGACCGATTGTGAAGGGAGCTTAGTGAAACTTACCAAACGAAGCTTAATTAATCATGTAAAATTGTCATTAAAAACTCCTCAACATAAAGAACTATATTATGTCTCCGTTACAACTTTTCAAACCATGGAGAGAAGAGGAAGACATAATAGAAAACTATGACTACTATGAAGATGCTTTCAAAGCAAATGAAAGCGCTATCACCGATGTGAACTTTACGCAGTACAAAACACAATGAGCAGCAACAGGAAGAACTTCAGGCCCAACTAGATGAGGACTCTTCCGACAGTAGCCAACCTTCTGTAACAGGAAGTCAAGAACCACTAGGACAACCACTAATAGCAAATGAGGCTGAAGTAGCTATGGCAGAAGTAGAAAACACCATGTTTCAGTATCAAGAAGCTACAGAAGACTTAAAAGTACAACAAGCAAAACTTAACAAAGATCAGGACACCATTTTTGAAGATGTAACCAAACAAATTGTACATGGTGTACAACACGAAAATAAAGAATGTACCTGCCAAAATTACAAACCTATACTGCCGTATGTGAGTGGTGAAGCTGGATCAGGGAAAACATTCTTAATCAAAATCATCAGCAGGCTCCTTCAACAATTGACAAGCAAAAAACTGTCAGCTGTTGTAACGGCCTACAACATAGGCGGTGTCACTTTACACCCATTACTACTGCTTCTAGTAGAGCATCAAAATAAATTAGACTATTACAAACTTTCTGCAGAAGCTGCAATGGAATTATGCAGAGTACTAAAATAAATGAAAATGCTACTAATAGATGAAGTGAGCATGGTCTCCAACCTAATGTTGACTTTGATTCACCTCAGATTGCAAGAAGTACTTAAAAGGAACAACGAAGAACTCTTTTTAGGGAAACACATTATCGTTTTCAGAGATCTTCTACAATTGACACCGGTGAAAGGTGAACCTATTTTTAAAACCTTAGGCCACAAACTCTGCCGGAAAACTGTTGGTAGCATAGGTAATGTCAACCTTTGGCAACATTTCCAATACAGAGAATTCACTGAGAACATGCAGCAATCTGCAGATCTCACCTATGCCAACATCTTAAAAAGTATTAGAGTTGGTGTACTGTCACAAGACGCACAAGTTGGATTGAAAAACCCGCACATCCATGCATTTTATGGGGATAATGCATGTGCAACTGATGTTATGGAACAAATAGCGCACAAAAATGTCAATTGTATGGCCTTACTGCAAACTCTTGCAAGCTGTTTCAAATTCAATGAAACAATGTTAAATAAAGAAATGCAACCAATAATGGAAATTAGCGCCACAGACAAACTAGACGTACATGTTATGACAGCACCCATGTGTGAGCAAGCCACAACAAGACTAAATAGTTTAGAAAATTCAATCTCCAACACAGCTGGGTTGGAAAAAATATTAAAATTATCCTCTCGCTCTTCCTGGGGCTCCAGACTCTCGGAGCTCACATAATGGTTCCCCAGCAGAACGGCTCTATGAGGACTAAGTTTTTTGGTTTGTTCCTTTTTCGGGGGGGTGGGGATGTTTGGGGTGGGGGAGGGGGGGGGGTTTGGGCCTGTTACTTGCACAATCTGTAAAAATGTTCTGCGCCCTTTCGTTATATTATGAAAATGCCAATAAAACAAAGTTGAAAAAAAAAAAAATTATCCTTAAATTGTAGAGTAATGCTTAACCGTAACCTTGACGTCAAGCAAGGGCTAGTTAATGGAGCACTAGGTACAGTTGTTGGCTTCCAATTTTTTTTTGTTATTTTTTTTTTTAAAGCGCTTACACAACCTACAGGCATTGAGGCGCTGTTACAGGAATTGTTTGTTTTGTATTTGAGTAATTGTTTTTCTCTTAGTTGCGTATTTATAATGCGCTTAAACACCCAGAGGTTTCAAAGCGCGGACCCGGGGATCAAACCGGTGTTGCTTCGTGTCATCTTGCTTCCAAGGCGCGCACGTTGCCGCTGTGCTATCCTACCGGGACATCAATCATACCCATGTGACAGCAACATTCAGTTTGTCAATATTCGCTTTGATAAAGTTTCAGAAGTGAAAAGGATAGGGCGCTCAGTTGCTCGATTCCTTCTCTTCAAATGAGCTACGTAGCATTATCACGCTTACGTACACTTGACGGTCTATTGCTAATGAACTTTGATGCAAGTGAAGTCAAAGCTGATATTCCTTGCATTCTAGAATACAATAGACTGCGTTCACTGTACACCCCTCATCTGAAACAATATCCTGTTCCAGATAAAGTAAAACGTGGTGAAAGAAAACTAAATGAAACAGAAATGCAACAGAATCCAACAGCAAATTCCTCAAAGAAAAGAAAGAAGCTAAAGTTTCAGCAATTACCACAAACAAAGAAGAACCTATTAGGGAATGTAAACCAGGGACGTCGTCAAAAAAGGAACAAATTCCGAAAAATGCACTCGCATACAGAACTAGCTGGTCCATTCAAATTTGCAAATGAAAGTGGGGTAAGTTGCTATGCAAATATAGCAATGAATATTCTATTTCAATTGCCACCAATTAACAGTATTTACTTGCACAGTACAGACCAATTGTGTTAGCAAATTTTAGTGCTTTGCAGAAATGCAACAAGCAATCCTGACAACACATAGTGTTCATGGAATACGGCATGAATTGGACGACTGTGCTGGGATGTTGAGATTCACTGTGATCTCACAAGAAGATCCACACAAATTTCTAATGTACTTACTATTAGTATTGGAAAACAAAAGCATACCTGTAAATTAAATCTTCCAGATTTCGTACATGTGGAAACATACATGCACTCTCTGTAGCAATGTGATACAGGAAGAAATACCAAATGAGCGATTTGTGTATGTTTCCATACCAAATTTTGAAAACATTCCATTTCAGCAACTTGTACAGAATGCAAACCATGGCAGATTATGTACTATTTGCAATTCAGACAATCGCTCCATGTTAGGGAGAATTCTCTGTTTAGGCTGAATTTCCTAACCTAGTGAGTCCCCCAGCAGCTTTGCTGGATTTTTGGGGTTTATTTATTTCTCCTGCCAAGAGTGAGACTCTTTTACCCTCACTCTTGGGCATGATTTGAGTGTGTTTCTTTGAATCTAGATGTGTTTAATGGGCTATGGGGTCTTTTACTCCATAGGGCTTCATGTGTTTTTGTGATGTGTTACACAGCACCCTCAGTGCAGTGACACAGGGGTGTCATAGTGACCCCCCAGTATAGACTCCATACCCTGGGACTGACTACTGTCTCCCAGGGCATGTAAAGTCACCATTGACTTTACTAGTCTTAAATTCTGAACAGAACCAGTACAAACCATCATATTGTGGACATACTGGCTGGGGCAATTCGATTGCCCCAGGGTCTGTTAGTTGAGGGGGCACGTCTCCGTCCCCCCTGATCGAGTTTTGGCTGGTGGCAGTGGATACTACTTTTTATATCCAACCGCGAATATTTTCCTATGGGATTTCCCATTGTTTTAGGCTACTATCTTTATTTAATTATTTACGGTAGCCTCGAACATACCGCCGGTTTATTTAATTAGTATTAATTCTCCGGTTGGTATTTTTTGCCAAAACTTGATTCTAAAATGGCGTTTGTGTTCTCTTCTGTGACTCCAACCCAAGTCGAGCCCTTTGTTCCACTTTTTGACGGGCTTCTCCACAGAAGCCCTCCAAAGTGGTGCCACTCTGGGGTACTTAGGAGGGGTGAAGGGGGATTTAGGCACCCTGGACTGAGTTGCCTAGGCAACTCAAGTTGCACTCCGTCCTGATTGGCTCAAGTGGTGAGCCGGCCGGCTCACCACTTAGCATGTTTGAGTGACAGCTAGGCTGAGTGAATGGGGGTTTTCTGCATAAAAGCAGGGCTTTGGGGACTGGAACTTCAGAAGTCGCTACAGGACCTAAGGATCCAATGAGGGAGAAGCTGAGCCGACCTGCCACGACACCACCACCGGTGGAGCCCTGCTGGACCACCTCACCACTTTTCCCAACGACAGAGGAGATCTCCCGCCGGAGAGTCTTCTTCCTTTGACTGGTGGGGATAACCAGTTTCACCGCCTTTTCGCCTTCCCAACATACCTCGTGGCTGCCTTGCCTGTGCCAAGCACCCCGGCAACCGGGATACCACGTTTTACCACGACCACGAAACAAAGGTACCACCTTTAACTGGAAAACTCTGCGGCTGGTTTCTTCCCTGGTAGTGCAACGACCTTCATCTCTCCTCCAAGTCGAGATCTTCTCTTCCCCTGGACGATGACGCAACTTGCACCCACTACCAGGAACAACTGCCACCGCTGGAGGATCCTTCCCACTTAAGGTACCGTGTCCCGCCTGGCTTCCCTTGCTACCGACTGTACGGGGTAGATTTAGTCCCCAGCTTTCGAACCTGGGTTAGCCTGGGACACACTGGCTAAATTTTCCTAAGCCTCTCTAAACTCTTTTTGAACTCTCTGCAAGACTTTCTAAGCCTAGTGTAACTGTGTGATCTTGGGTGCATTTGTGCTCTGCTCTCTCTAAGAGTGGGCCCAGCCTTTGGACTTTGGCTCACCAGTGACTTTTGCTCTTCTGCCTTGCTAGCAGTGTTCCTGAACCTTAGAGTGGTGTACCTTTCCATATTCTGCCTTTTTCCCTCCCTTTCTCACAAACTTATTAGAGTGCAATCTAGTTAAGCGCTCACCTCTGTATGAAAATAAGTGGTGTTTTACTGTGACTTATCTGATAAGGAAAAAGGGGTGTACATATTACAATAGTAACTGTGTTTAGAATATTTTACAAGAGTGCTGGAGTGTTTCAGTGTGTTTTTAAATAATTATATACTTTGATACCCAAGCTCTGGTCAGTGTTTGCTTGTATTATTGTATCTGAGTGCCTATTGTGCATACTTTGCATACTGCCTAACTCTCTTGAGGGAAGTCTGACTGCTCAGCCACAGCTACCAGGTAAATCTGGGTGGTACAGACTGCTACCAAGTGGGTTTACTGCCAACATATGTAGTCTTAAATCTTTTGCAGTGTTCCCTAATGGAACTGCACAGGTTTCTGCCTAACACTCCACCTTAATGATACAATCACATAGTTCCTGCATAATACTTATGCTTCTATGTTATAATGCAGATGGCACCAAAAACAACTGAAAACTGACAGGATTCACACACGGTCAAGTGTCACTTGGAAAGAAAACCTTTACAACAATAGGTATAATCTACCATGCAGGAGCTACAACCAATACAGGTCACTACACTGCATATATTAAAAAGAAATGTGGATGGTTCGAATGTAATGATAGCACCATTACTCAAAAGCAGAGATTGCCAGCTAATCTTACAAATGTGTATTTAATCTTCTTAAAGCCAAAATTTAATAAAAAATGTGTATTTCAAGATTGCCAAAAAATTATGTGAAAGACTACAAACAGTTAGAATACGCCAAGAGCTATCTAACTGCCCAAGAGAATATAACGACACAAATAAATGAATATATCAGATTTGTGGGAACAAATGCACAGTTAGAATATGCCTACAGGTATCTAACTGGTGTTCAAAATCAGCAGGAAGGCAACAAACATAACATTAATCAGAAAGATGAAAGAAACACTCAAAGGAAACAAGGAAGTAGTTAGTACCATAGCAAATTAAGGTTTTTTTTAATCCTGAAGGATTGTTTTCCCCAGACCCAATGATTAGAAAAGCAAACACAGAAACCGAGCACAATGCACAGTACACTGGTTTGTAAACTAAATATGAGGGTAAAAAAAAGGTAAACTGACTGTTATGCAATGTAGTAAGTTTTCATAAAATGCAAAGACTAACATACCTTTTTCTTTTGTCACAGAAATTAAAAAAGGGATACTTCCGCCAAGTACGAAAGGCATTTAAAAAATGTATGTCGATTCTGAACATAGTAAGGAGTAAGTATATTGGCAGTCATTTTCCACACATCTAATCTATGGTAGTAATATGCTGCAGTGGCTGTAGGCTGGCCCTTGCATCTTCGGTGTGTAACCTACGACCTACGCCTTACGACCAAGGTACAAAGAGTGTAGTTCCTAGCCACAACCATTGCTGCATATCGAAACCATGGTCCTTGTAAATTAGCTACTTATAAATTTACTTTTGGGACCATTGTCTGCAGCCAAGACATTAGGGTGTGGACACAACTATTGCATTACACCACACCCATATTCACTTATAACTGCACTGCTTATGACTTCAGTCTTGGGTGCATGGCCTTTGGGCATGTAGTCAAGACTCTGGGTGCTCCCAAAATGCTACGCCCTCCCCACAACCATCTTAATGATGTTGCATATTACAAGTGTACCAATAGCTGTGATATGGTGCAGTAGTTTGTAGCCACAGGCTACAGACGTGAGTTTGAGGCCATAGAATTATCAATGTATGGGTGTACAGTATATAAAATGCACAGTTACTTACAACTTCAGTGCGTATTAATTTGTTCAAATACTCTGCATCCTGGCCACTACTACCACACCATATGACATCCATTGCAGCATATAACTACACTACATACAAATGTGCTTTTGGGGGCATGGCCTTCGGCCATGCACCCAAGACTGTACACACACCCCCCACAACCAAGCAATCGATACGCATTACTATGAGTGTATCCATGGGTGTGTCATGCTGCAGTGCTTGTGGCCAGGGCCTAGAGTTTTTTGGAAGTAAGGCCTTCGGCCTTTGGACGACAGCCATGCATCCAAGACTCTAGGCCCTGGCCACAACCACCGTAGCATGTGACACCCATGGCGGCATACTAATGAATACAATACCCATAGGAAAAAGTAATGCAATTACGGCATGTTGGCAATTTCAATGTTCCCTACCACTACGCGTGTCCTTACAACAATTACAAGTTTCCTGTGCACTGCATGGACTGAAATACTGCCCTTATTGAGCCCCTCATTTTGTGTGCGTACAAGGTGGCCATAGAAAATACAACATGAAGAAGTTATAACTTTGTTATTGGGTGCATGGCCTTTGGTCATGCACCCAAGAGTGCAGGGTCTCCCTACAACCACCTCAGTGATGTGTGGTAGTGGGAGTTTTTCTATACGTGTGGTATCCTTCACTGCTTCCGGCCAGAGGCTTCACTCCTAGCTGTATGTCCATAGATATTACATGGGATGGGTGTGCAGTGGCTTGCACGTCCAGTGCTTATAACTTTGTTCTTGGGTGCATGGCCTTCGGCCCGGCCATGCACCCAAGACTGCACACACTCCGCACAACTTGGCAATCGATATGCAATACTACGGGTGTATCCATGGGTGTGACATGCTGCGGTGGTTGTGGCCAGGGCCTACAGTCTTGGAAGCAAGGCCTTCGGTCGACGGCCATGCATCCAAGACTCTAGGCCCTGGCCACAACCACTGTAGCATGTGACACCCATGGCGGCGCACTAATGAATATAATAATACCCATAGGAAAAAGTTATGCAATTATGGCATGTTGTCAATTTCAATGTTCCCTACCACTATGCGTGTCCTTACAACAGTTACAAGTTTCCTGTGCACTGCATGGACTGAAAGGCTACCGTTATTACACCCCACATTTTCTGTGCGTACAAGGTGGCCATAGAAAATACATCATGAAGACCGACCCCCAGAACAAATGCATTCACCCATGTCTTACTGTCTGAACCTGTCCCAACGCTCTGTGACACAGCAAAAGAGTTTTATAAATATAGCATGTGTGCGCTGGTTGTTGCTCCGCTATCGGCGGTTCCAAGATGTCGGGCGCAGCCAAACAATATGACGCAGAACACGTCTTGCAGCAGCCAATCAGCAGAGACGTCGCATGTCCGCGGTCATGATGCCAGCCCCTTAGCCAATCAGTATCTTGTCCGTGGACCGAACAGGGATGTTTGACCACGAAGCGGACATGTATCACAAATCTTTTCAGACCTACTTTTTGGTCATTTTAATGAAAAGTACTGCACGGAAGGTCACCAAATTTACATGCTTTCTGGACCAAGCCCCTGTAACCGCTGCAAATTTCGTGAAAATCCGTCCAGCGGTTTGACCTGTAGCCGTGCGCAAAATGTTTCCCCCATTCAGTCTATGGGAAAAAAAGACCTTTTGGGACCCCCCTTATAACTTTCCCCCCCTGGACCAAACACCACCAAACTTTGCAGAAAAATTCAGAGTGCCCCATATACTTTTTTTGCAAAGTTTGGTGAGGATTCGTGCAGGGGAAGCAGAGTGATAGGCCGCCCAAAAAGTGCTCTTCCTATGGAAACAGCAACTTAACCATAACTACACGGCCACTACCATGGCCGTGTAATATATATATATATATATATATATATATATATATATATATATATATATATATATATATATATATATTCTCTCTGAGGCTTGTGGATCTGCTTAGAATCTAGTAGTAGGCGCAGCGTATTGCATATGTTTTTGAAATTCGAAAAGGGCCATCGACTGGGTGCGTTTGTAATCTTATCCCTGGTGTGACATCTACTGTACCCATGATCCTCGCGCATTGAGGTTCCACAGATTTCCTTCTGCCTCATGGTTAGGCATGTTTTTGCAGAGTCCTATAGCTACACTGCGTTCAAAGTTATTTACCTCTTCAATATTTTAATGGTCACCACTCGAACATTTTGATGGATGACCAATAGCGAATGCAGCAGGGAGAGTGGGGTGACTGATTCCTTTTTTTTATCAAAGAATGCATTCCTCCACTACTTAAACTTGGGGCATTTGTCTTGCTGCCCTTAACATTCACAATCACCATGGAGCAAACTCAATTTTAAATTCTGTCCCAACTGCAACAGAAAATATCTGTGGAAGGACACTTGCGTGTGAAGACCCTAAAGGAACATCGCACTAAGCGGTGGGTGGCACATGCTATGGTGGGCATGTCAGAAACTGCTCCTGGTGTCCTTGAGTCAGATCCGAAAGGCCAGGGCAGAGATGCCTCTGGTTCAGAGCATGAAGACCTTGCAAGGGAACCATCCGGCTCCCACGCGTCAGTCAAGTCCCAAAAGGCATTGGCAGCACTCTGACATGGGGAGAGCCTTTGGCGAGAATGACGCACGCACACGTACACCTAAACACAAAACCCCAGGCTGCTCTTCGGCTGAGCCATCAAATGTAGGCACACGCCGGCGGAAGGCCTTTTGCGGACTACTGACCATATATCAAAGAAGCCCGCTGCGATTCTGTGACTGTTAACGCAAGGCAAAAAAGAACAGGCGGCAATAGTCCTGTGTAAAAATCACTCGCTGGATAATTTGGAGGTGTCGAAAAACAAATGTTGAAAAAGCAAAAAAGTCAGATTTTGACAAACTGCAAGAAAAATCCCACACTCCTGCCACCCCAAACAAGGTGCCATAGTGCAAAGAGGCATGTTCCCCTTTGTCCAAATCTCTTCAGAAGTAGCCTAGAGAAGACTCTGAAGCAATTATGTACCCCTTAACAAACACCAAGAACATGGTCTTCGACAAAAGAATGATCTGAGGAGACCAGGGACATTTCTTATTTTGTTGATTTCATGAGTAAATTCCCCATTCAACAAAAAACATTAAACTTTGAGATGTCTTGCCCTTTAGAAACAGGCTATCCTTTGCCTAAATCTCCAAGGCTCTTTCCTTTACCCTCTCATACAGTCATAGGCACTACCTATGACTCCCTTCAAGGGGATGATCAGGCAGATCAGAATGTATGGTATGTGGACCAGGACATTCCTTGGCAGGCCCCTGATGGTTTTTGCCAAGGGGACAAGCACAACCCACATGTCGCCATTATTGACACTCCAGATGTTGTTGCACCTGAGTGGGCATTTGTCTCCAATTGAAGATCAAATGTTGTACAATGACTTGCTTAAAAATGCAGCCAACCATTTCCATATTCACACCGAAGAGACAGTAGTTGAGAGCAGTGACTTTGTGGAAGACATCCTGAAGGAAAAGAAAGCCATAAACCAGGCTATTGATGTGTTGCAATCCACAAAGAAAATAATTGCCCCAACATTTACTATGCCTTCTCTAACCAGGGCAGTAAACCAGAGTAGAAAAATATTCAGGTTTTACATGTCCTCTATATATTGGAGGACATGTAAAACCGGACTCCCTGGTAGTCACCACCACCGGAAAGAGAGCTGGTGTTGCACTCTCTAGTTCAGAAGTGCTATCTACTTTGTGCAAACTTATAAATAGCTCTGGGGCGTACATAACTAGAATTGTAAACAATACCACACTGCTTGCAAGTTAAAATAATACACATTGGGATGAGGTACTCAAACACCTTGACTCAGTGTCTGAGCCTGCTAAGTCACATGGTATCAAAATCTCTACAGAGGCTAAATAGGTGTCTCAAAACCTACTTAAAACGTTTTAGTTTCGGCTGACACTTCAGGAAGAGTAATTGCTGAAGGGACCCTACTTAAATGGCACTTGTGGCTCTCTGATTCCAGGTTTAGGCCCGAAACTCAAGCATCGCTTATCAATATGCCAATTGAAGATGCCGTCCTATTTGGAAAAGTGGTTGATGTTGAACTTGAGACTTCAAAGGAGCACAAGATGTTAAAGACTTTAGGACAGATTACAAATAACCCTTGTATACAAAAGGCTGCCGTTCAACACACACTGCACTTTTCGCAGCCAAGGAGTTACAAGATCCAACAAATTTGGATTTGGAACATCTTGCTGGTTCTACATTCCCCATATTCAATCATCCTCTGATCAGTTGAACCAACATAGGGGGTTCTGCAGAGGAAAAGGGTAGGACAGAGTTGCCTTTAGAGGCTCAGCTGCTCCCGCCAACAAATGGCATTCCAATTCATGTTCCCTCCCATGCATCCCCAGTAGGGGGTTGTGTATCATACACCCAGGAATGGCCGGGGATAATGTCAGATGGCTGGGTGCTCAATACAGTAGCCAAAGGGAATTCAATAGAATTCCTAAAAACACTACGCCACTGTCCTCTTCGTACAAGAATGTCTTCGGAACATTTCCTTATTCTAGAGGAGGAAATTCAAACTTTACTGGAAAAAGGAGCAATAGAGCTGGTACCGTTTCTAGAGGAAAACTAAGGTATTTATTCGGTGTACTACCTTATGCCAAAGAAAGATCTAACAATGTGCCCAGTTCTGGATCTGTGCCATGCAAACAGGTATGTCAATCCACACAAATTCAGCATGACTATGCTGCAGGAGATCATTACTCTAATAAACCAAGGGATTACATGGCAGCATTGGTCATGAAAGATGCATTCGAAGGGATTGTGTCCTCCGTATTCCTCATCTTTGATATTACCCATTCCAGCTTTCTGGCCTCGGAAATTTTTTCAGTAGAGGGTGCTGCGCGTCGGTGTCCCTCTACAGCCTCCGTATCGGTGCCGACGTCATTGTGCATATAAATAGACTTGCGCAGCGTCCGTGGTTCAGTTCTGTTTTTCCGCGCTTCGTGGGCCTCGGAAATGTGACGCTCAGTTCCTTTCTTCAGGAAAATCCTTCTTATTCTCCGAAGATGATTATCTTAATACGATGGCTTCTTCATCCGAACCATCGACTCCACGGTCCGCCTTCAAAAAATGTTGACTGTGGGAAGAAAATGTCGTTAACGGATCCTCACAGGATCTGTTTGTGGTGCCTGGGATCGGAGCATCACTGTTCGGAATGTGAGAACTGTATGTCCATGACGGCGAAAGCCTTGAAGAAGCGTAAGGGGAAGTTAGAAAGAGGTAAGAGCTTTAAAACTTCTACTCCCTCGAAAGTGTCTCCTCGTCGACAAAAGAAACATTCCCATTCAAGATCTCGAAGCGGTTCTCATCAGTCTTCGAGATCAAAACACTCTAAGAAGAGGTGTTGTAGATCTCCCTCTACTTCCTCTACCTCCCCAGAAAGGGTCACCTGCCCCACGAAACACAGCTCTCCAACTAAGTGGGAGGAATTCGGTAAGAAAATGCTTAGCGTCTTTGAGAAAGCGGCCTCGACCCCCTCGGAGAAGTCTAAAGGTGATACTCTGGGTGAAAGACCTGAAAAATCAAAACGCCGTGAGTCGTTGAACCCAGCGAGAGAAACTACTCGAGCGTCATGAACCCTCGAGTGAAGGTAGTAAGACCGCGTCATCGACGCCGTTGTCGAATGTTTCTTCGACTCACAAATCTGCGTCATCAACGCCTTTGTCGAAGGGTCCTTCGCATAAATCGGTTGCATCGCGCAGTCTTCAACGCCACTGTCGACTCCGATAAAAGACAGACCTACAACTGTCACTACGTCTCAGACAGTAGAGGTGTCGAAGGCTTCGACCATGACGTCAAGGGTGCCATCAACAATCTCGACGACGCAGAGTAGGATCCCAATCCTCTCGAGTACATTGAGGTCTCTTCAAACTTTCTTGATGCCTTTTTCAGGATTGTCAAAGCCTATGATGTCCACGTCGACAACCTCGATGTTTTCTCAGCCAGTGACAACCAATTTGGCTCCTTCTGCTCTAGAAATGGGTTTTAAACCATATCCTAGGTCTGACTACTTTAGAGCCTTGTCTCTATATATGAGGAAGGGGAGGATTTCGACCATGAGATCTTTCGGTTTACAAAGGACTACAATACCCATGCCAGAGGAATTAATCTCTGAAGAGAACAGTTTAAAAGACCTTCAGGACTCTCCACATGAGGCAAGTGGTTTAGATACTTCTCCAGAAGTAGTTTGCTAAACCAGACCCTGGAGAGCATGCTGAGACCCCTTATAGGATTCTGATGGCCAGAATAATTGAATTCATGGGGTGGTCTACACCTACACCTTCTTTTCAGCAGGATGACCTTACTGATATTTTAGATAAAGGTCCACAGGAGGATCCTGTTCCTTTTCATACTGCTCTGCAAAGAAAACATTCTGCAAATTGGGAAACTCCTGAAGTTATCCCTGCAGTAAATAAAAAAACTTTCTGCTAAATACAGGGTATCTGCTTCAGATCCTGAATATCTGAGCAAGCATCCAACTCCAGAGAGTTTAGTTGTACAAGCAGCAACTTCATCAAACAGTAGGTCGGCATACCCTACTATTCCACAGGACAGGGATGATAAAAGATTTGATGCCATGTCAAAAAAGTATTTTCAGCATGTAGCATGGCACTTAAATCTATCAAGGCCACTTGCACGCTAGCAAGATTCAGCCACACACTTTGCGAGTGTGCTTCATCTGTGGCTGACTGTCTCCCAGAAGGAGAAGGGAAGCATTCTTAAACATCAGGGATGGAAAGGATGCAATGTGCGAGTCCTTCCAAACAGGCATTGATTCTGCTGACATCATCAGCAGGGCCATGGCGGCAAGTACCACAATCCGCAGATTTGCGTGGTTGCGGAAGTCTGGTTTTGCTCCAGATGTACAAGCCAGACATCTGAACATGCCCTTTGACGGAACTTATTTATTTGGTAAGAAGGCTGATGACAGCCTGGAGAGATTACAAACATCCAAGGCAGCAGCGGAATCTCTTGGGGCTGCAATCCGGAAGACTCCGAATCGTCCCTCAGGAGCTTCCTGGAGGGGTAGGTCCTTTCGCTTTTACTCTTTACTCCGCATTCGGAAAAGGCAGAGGACAGCCAGCTCAAAGGGGCCAGAAACGATTCACCCGTGGTGGACGGGGAAAAGGTACAAAAGCCGTAGCAGCAGGTGCCACTTTACCCTCGGCATCTGCGTCAGCTGCTTCTAAACCCCTCTGAGGTCTCCTCTCACAAGACACCAGTAGGGGGCAGGTTAACTCAACATCTGGCAGAATGGCCGGCTATTTTGTTAGATGCTTGGGCATTGGAAACAGTTGCCCAAGGTTACTGCCTGCCCTTCCTACACACCCCTTAGTCATCCACCGGGGAACAACTCTTTGAAGTTTCCAGATCCGCTCCTTATGCAGGAGATTGTAGACCTGCTAGAGAAGGGAGCCATAGAACCGGTACCCGTAGCGGAGAGGAACAAGGGTTGGTATTCCCCCCCTACTTCGTAGTACCAAAGAAGGACAGAGGACTGAGACCCATCTTGGACTTGCGAGAATTTAACAAATTCCTCAGGAAAGACAAGTTCAAGATGGTAACCCGTTCTCAGATCCTTCAGGATGCTTATTTCCATGTGCCAATCCATCTCAAACACAGGAAATACCTGAGGTTTGCAATTGGCAACTCTGACTATCAATTTAGAGTTCTGCCATTTGGGCTGACCTCGGCCCGAGGGTCTTTACCAAACTAATGTCGGTAGTGGCTGCAAGTATAAGGAGGGAAGGGATCCACGTCTACCCCTACCTGGACGATTGGTTGATCAGAGCAGTATCTTCGGAACAAGCTCAGATCCAGCTAGATTATGTCTGCCACTTCCTTCACAAGCTGGGCTTCTCCCTCAACTTAAAGAAGTCACAGATGATACCATCACAGAGACTCCAGTTCATTGGAGCAGTCCTGGACACTTCCCTGGGAAAAGCCTCGCCACCAGAGGTGAGGGCTCAAGATATTCTACAGATGGTGACCAAGTTTCAAAATGCCCAACATCTACCAGCCTTTGACTTTTTGAGGTTGCTAGGCCTCATGGCATCCTGCATCTTCCTAGTGCCAGAGGTTCGCCTGAGAATGAGAACCCTCTAGTGGGCACTAAGAACCCAGTGGTCGCAATTCTCAGGAAGAATGTCAGATCTCCTTCAAGTCCCGGACAGAGTAGCTCGAGACCTTCAGTGGTGGGCCTGTCGGGAGAAAATCTTGAAAGGAGAACAGTTTAGGCAACCATGGCCGGAGATAACAGTAGTCACGGATGCCTCACTCACGGGGTGGGGAGCCCATGCCAACGACTTGACCATCAGTGGTCGTTGGTCTCCATTGGAGTCCAGACTACATATCAATCTGTTGGAGCTGAGAGCAATCAGACTAGCGCTGAAAGCTTTTCTGCCATCAGTACAGGGAAAGAATGTCCTGATAATGACGGACAACACAGTGGCAGTGCACTATCTCAACAAAAGAGGAGGCGTAGGGTCACTGCCACTGTGCAAAGAGGCAATGCAGCTCTGGTTTTGGGCAATTCAAGAAGGAATCTCTCTATCGGCAGTTCACCTAGCCGGAGAGAAGAACTTAACGGCGGATGCTCTGAACAGGCAGAGTAAAGTTTCCCACGAGTGGGAGCTAGCTCAGGAAGTCCTTCAAGGGATCTTCTCCCTTTGGGGAACCCCTCAAGTGGATCTGTTTGCCACCAGCATCAACAGGAAGTGCAATCAGTTTTGTTCAAGGGAATTTCCCCCAAGAGGAGCTCTAGGAGACACGTTCGTAGTGGACTGGGAGTTTCCACTCCTGTACGCGTTTCCTCCAGTGCCTGTCATTCCTCAAATGATCACGAGGTTGAGAAGCTTCTGGAAAACCATGATCCTAATTGCCCCGGATTGGGCCAGGAGAACGTGGTACCCGGACTTTCTGGACATGTCCATCTGCCCTCCAATTCGTCTTCCGCAAAGAGAGGATCTTCTCTCGCCGAAGGGAGGTCAAGTTCTCCATCCAGACATCAGAACCCTCAACCTTCACGCTTGGTTTCTGAAAGGTTGAGATACAAGGATTGGGATCTCCTGGATGACGTCATGGAGGTGTTGCTTTCAGCTAGAAGGCCAGCAACAAAGACTTTATACCGCTGCCGTTGGAATACATTTTGCTGCTGGTGTAGAGAAAAGAATATTGAACCCTTTTCATGCAATAAACCAATGGTGTTATCTTTCTTGCTTTACTTAGCAAATTCCGGTCTTCAAATTGGTACGATTAAGGGCTAACTCGCAGCACTGTCAATCTTTAAGCGTACTGCTGAGGAGCCTTCATATTTCAAAATACCCTTGGTAATCCAATTTCTGAAAGGGTTAACTAATGTTTATCCCCCAAAGCCTTTTCACTTTCCATTGTGGGACCTAAATCTAGTCTTAAATTTTCTGATTGGTACTCATTTTGAACCACTCCATTCCTGTTCATTAAGATTTCTCACTCTTAACAGTCTTTTTAGTGGCTCTAACATCTGCCAGAAGAGTGAGCGAATTACAAGCTCTATCTTGCAAACCACCTCATACAATCTTTCATAAAGACCGGGTTGTTTTACAAGTGAAGCCTAATTTTCTCCCAAAGGTGGACTCTGAATTCCACATTACTCAGAAAATAACTTTACCTTTGTTCTATCCTGCTCCCCACCCAGGAAAAGAGGAAGAGAGGTTACATAGGCTGGATTGAAGGCGTGCCTTGAGTTTTTATATTGGCAGACGTGCTAGGATAGGGCAAGCAGACCAACTATTTGTAGGATATGCAGGACACAAATTAGAATTGCCAATCACGAAACAGACCATTTCAAGATGGATTATTTTAACCATTCTAGAATGCTACAAATTGGCAGGAAAAGAACCCCCTCAACATCTTGGGGCTGATTCAACCAGGGGTATCGCAGCCTCTTCGGCTCTCCAAAGAGGAGTTCCAATTCGAGACATATGTGCGGCTCCCACATGGTTGCCCGCACATACCTTTACAAAATTTTACAGCCTGGATTCCTCCTCCTAGGCAGGAGACAAGATTTGGGAAAGCTGTGTTGCATTCTGTATGTTCTTAAAGGGAAATATTCCAATTTTACTCCCACCTCTTCTTTGCACCACTGCTATGGGAATCTATCAAAGATAAGGAATACGTCGGAGGACACAATCCCTTCGAAGAACAGTTACTTTCTTGCCTTGTAATGTTCTTTCGATGGGACGTTCCTCCGTATTCCTTATCGCCCCTCCCATCCATTCCCGCAGTAAAACTTCCCTTGTAGTTGCAGTTTACGCTCCTTCAAGGTCAATAACCAATTCATGCAAAGCAAATTTAATCTTCAAAACGGAACTGAGCAATGGACGCTGCGCAAGTCTATTTATACGCACGATGACGTCAGCGCCGATACGGAGGCTGTCGAGGGACACCGACTGGAGGGAGGTCAACGCGCAGTGCCCTCTACTGAAAACATTTCCGAGGCCAGCAAGCTGGAATGGGTAACATCAAAGATAAGGAATACGTCGGAGGAACATCCCATCGAAAGAACGTTACAAGGTAAGAAAGTAACTTGTTCTTCTTTCATATTTAAATGTTGGTAGCCCACACAAAAATACCTAAGATTCAAAGTGGGGGACAAGCACTACCAGTTCAAAGTGCTACCATTCGGCATAGCCTCAGCATCCAGAGTGTTTACAAAAGTCTTAGCAGTAGTGGCTGCACACTTGCAAAGGCAGTCCATTCCATTGTACCCTTACTTAGACTGGCTAATAACAGGAAACACACCTCAAATGTGTCAGCAAAACCCCCAGCAAACGTCAGCCTACTGTTCCACTTAGGATTTTCCATCAATGCAAAAGTCAAGTCTAGTGCCCAGTGAGCAAGACAAACATGGTTCTCACACCTGCAGATTATGTCCCTTTGTTCTCCCATGTCCAACCAATATGTTGTCACAGGATCAAGGGACAACACTCCACCCGTGCCCTCAGACATTAAATTTTGAAGCCTGTCTCTTCAGGTCATAGTATTTGGTCACTTACAACCGGACCAAAGATGCATGGAAATTCTTATAGGCATGTAAACCAACCACACAACATTGCTATTTTAACAAATCGAAGAGTTGAGTTATGGTGCAAGTCACGTTCACTCGATCCAATTGATCACCATCAAACATAGTTCACTATCTACTATACCTATTGGATTCAGGATTAGTCTTTAACTGACTGAAATTACACCTAGCTGCTCTTTCAGCATGCATCACTTCAGAGAGCAAAGTTTTGTGGTAAGTGCCAGTAGTTAAAGCCTTCTTGGAAGGTGTTAAGAAATTATACCCTCCAATTTCTAATCCTACTTTCGGCTGGGTCCTGAATATTATATATACAAGGCTCATGGGTGCCCCCTTCAAGCCCATGCACAAAGCCACCCTTAAACATCTCGCATATAAGACAGCTTTTCTATCAGAAGGGTCAGTGAACTGCAGGCACCATTGGTACAAGACCCCTTTGTTATTATCCACAAAGACAAGGTAGTACTAAGCACTTGCCCATGGTTTTCCCCAAAATGTATATCTACATTTCATGTAAAATAGTCCATAGAACTTGCTGCGTTTTTCCAAAACCCACAAACTCGGTAGAAAAAAAGCCTTCATACACTAGATGTACGAAGGACTGCCAGGTACTACCTACAGACCCGCAAGAGGAACGGAAACAGCACGACTATCCATCTGGGACGACCTAAAAACCAATGCAGACTCAAACACCTCAGCCCCCATTCCACTCTACCTCTCTGCAGCCTTCCACACAGTCATGACACACCAACCAAAAGACTAGAAGACATGGGCATAACAGACACAGCACTACTCTGGACTAAATCATTCCTAGCAGACAGAACAGAAACCGTATGGATTACACCCTTCAAATCCACTCCAAGAGTTAACAACTGTGGAGTGCCACAAGGATCCTCACTATCACCACTGTACTTCAACACCTACCAGACTCCGGTTATCTGAATCTTCAAAAAGTACAACATTATATGCTACAACTATGCAGATGATACCCAAGTCACATACAAAATCAATGACACCCAAGCTGATCATTCAACCCTAATTAAGTGTCTAAAAGAAGTCTTCAACTGGATGACTGCCAACAACCTGACAATCCAAGAAAGACAGAAATCATGATCATCTCCAAAGACCAAGAGAATGAAGCCGCCATCCCGTGGCCAATGTAAATGGGAACCGCACCATCACCATCTAAGGTAGTAAAAAATCTGGGAGTCCTGATGGACAACACCCTAACCATAGAACCACAAGTAAATGCAACAGTCGAATGTTTTTGCCTCCTCCACACGGCAAGAAGAATCCTACCTTTCCTTTCCTTCACGCACAAACCACACTATCATCGCCCTCATCATGTCAAGTATCGACTATGCAAACGGCCTCTACCTCGGAATTCCAGAATACCTCCTGAAGAAACTACAACGGATCCAAAATGCAGCAGCCAGACTACTCCTCAAACTATCAAGAAGAGAACACATCACTCCTGCCCTAAAAGCACTACACTGGCTCCCAGTAAAACATTGCATCACCTTCAAAGCAATGTGCATAACGCACAGGGCAATCAGTGGACAAGGAGCAGAATTCCTACAAAAGAAAATCTACAAGCCAACAAGACCCCTCAGGTCAAGCAACGAAATCCGCCGGGGAACCCAAACCATACCTCAAGAAGAAACTGGGAGGCACCTCCTTCTACCACTTAGCCGCAAAAACCTGGAACAAAGTCCCAAAAGATATAAGAAACACCAAAAATCACCTAAAATTTAGGAAATTACTAAAATCCTGGCTCTTCAACACCACAGACTCAAACAGGAAACCGAAAGGAAAAGGGATGAATAAACAGGAGTGGACACAGACAACCCCCACTACCGACTTTGGACATCTCCCTATGTGTATAAACTCCAAAGGCACCTGGACGAAGGACGCTGATTAGAGGGGAACACAGGCGACACCCAAACTGAGATGGAGTCAACATCCCACCCAACACCCACACTCGCCCCAGGTTGCTACCAGGTACCACAGTGTAGTGGAATTATCGGGATATTATCAATGACCACACTATCTGAGCTGTGGACGTGGGCAGGTACGCTAGCCGTATGAGTGGGAAGGGAAGACTGGAGGAGGAGGGGGGCCAGATGTGAAAGGGACCTCAAAGGCCAAACAGACCCAGATCAGAACAGAGACGCAGGGATGTCCCGAGCCACACCTGGGGAGATTACAGAAGCCCAATACCTCAATTCAGGATAAAGATGCCAACTAACCAATTGCACTAACAATTTCCCTCCTCTGCATACACCTCTCAAACTCCAACTCAAACACGACCACAAACCTACAGCACAACAAACCGCACAAACTTAACTACATTGCAACAAAACAAACTCATACATAGACTTGCACAACAGTACACGACGACTACCGGCCGCAAAACACCCACGCCGAGCCAACAGACCCACTGGGCGGAGGCCGCTAACAGAACATCACTGCTCTCTTGCACTTTTCCAGCTTCTTCCCACTAACCACCCCTCCCTCCCTCTTTCAGAGCCGCCAGAGTGCCAGGGGACCACCCCGGTGGTGATAGTGTGCGGTACAAATGTCCTTTAACAATAGACAAGCAGACCTTTTTTTTGTGTCCATAGCCACTGACCTAGGTGATCCTGTCTCTAAATTAGCAATTTCAACTGCATCCAACTGTGCTATTCTCTTTCTAAGAGAACATTGCCATTCAAGCCTTGAGCATACTCAACTCGAGGCACAGGGGAAACTCTAGCTTTAATAGCCCATGTGTCCTTGGATGCAGTTTGCAAAGCTGCCACCTGGAGTTCAGTACACACTTTCACCTAATATTACTGTCTAGAGACACATTCCACGGGTGATACAGGTGGGACAAGCAGTGTTAAAACTTCTTTTTGCAGTGCTACCTTCCTTCAAACAACCCACCTCCTTGTCCAAGTATTGCTCACTAATCTATGCAAAGCATGTGATTCTAAGCAGATCCACAAGCCTCCAAAGACACATTACTTACTGTAATCATATTTCTGATACTTGTATCTGCATGGATTCACATGCGTCCTACACTTCCTCCCCTCTTGAAGTTGAAGGTTCTTGGGCAAACTGAATTTTGACACCTTATGTTCTCTACCTACACTCCCTGCTTACACTCCTTCTTGTCAGAAAGAAAAAATCTGAGGGACCTTGACGCGCAAAGGGATCATGGGTACAGTTTGTTCTACAAACCCACCCATTCAACATCCCTTTTTGAACTTTGAAAACTTCATGTGCAATACACTGCAACTACCACTTTATCTAAGCAGATTCAAGCATCAGAAATAAGATTGTGGCAAGTAATGTATGCAGTATATTTCTGAGGCTTGTGGATCGGCTTAGATCACATGCTATGTATAGGCCACCATCTAGTGGGAGTTGCAGAGTATTACATGACTTGTTTTCGAAACTCAAAGGGACGTTGACTGGGTGTGTTTGTAATACGATCACTATTGTGATGTGTACTTTACCCATGGTCCTTCAAATGTAGAGGTCCCTCAGCTTGTTTTTTTTCCCGCCATCATAGTCTGTCACGATTCCTGGCTAAATGCCTTTATTATTACTAAGTTTATTATATCTGCCATTCCATCTCTTGTTCGCCTCTTGCTATCAAGAAACCCTTGATGATGCTTTTGTCCCTCTTGCATTTGCAAGTACCCCTGGAAGGACACACACTGTGTGTGCTGTCACTGTTTTCCACAGGACCATGACGAAAATCATTACAAATCGTGCAAACTTTTCAAACCAAAAACTTTAAAATATCTCTGTACCAAGTACTGGCCTCCCACGCCATGCAGGCGGAGGCGTCCATCGGCGTTACAGGCAAATCTGACAAAGGCAGCTACAGTGCACACAGTGATGCGGCGGGCAATTGAGGTTCTGCGGATCCCCATGTGCTGGCCCCTGACTCCAGTAAGCAGGCCGGTGGCCCTGTAATGGAGACGACACCTGGTGGCAAAAGCACACAGCCATAGACATTAAAGAGACCCCGAGCCATACACTGACCACATCTGGAAAACAAGGCCACGCAGTGTCAAGGGAGAAAGAAAAATCAAAACACCCACTGTCCTCTGGGTCCTTGCGCTTGCGTTCACCACAAGACTGAGCTCCCAGAGAGGTGCCGAATAGGCGTGTTTTTGACACTGCGCCTAAAAAGGCCCTTTTGCACACTGAACAGACGTCAAAACGAAAATCTTTGCACACTTTAGGCCCA
Source organism: Ambystoma mexicanum (assembly GCF_040938575.1). Classification (NCBI taxonomy): domain Eukaryota; kingdom Metazoa; phylum Chordata; class Amphibia; order Caudata; family Ambystomatidae; genus Ambystoma; species Ambystoma mexicanum. The sequence goes on along the minus strand of NC_090925.1, from coordinate 765,482,527 downwards.
TTGCAAATGCGACAGTTAATACAAAAACATGTCCCCAAGATACTGCATAAGGGCAAAAACATCAATCTGCAAATATTTAGACAACGAAAAACAAACGACTCAAGAAAAACATTATAGACCTGTCATGGCCACAGGCCCCAGAACACAAAAGCCACAACATCTAGTGCTGGGGGGCAATCAGTCACTTGACTCACTTATGTCACTTTGGGACCTATAAACACAGGGGCCCTGGCTAGACTCAGTCCTGGTGTCTTCGGTGCCAGGCTTCTATAGAGATGTGAGCAGGAACACTTTATTTCAGTGCAGGAGTGCTTTTATTTTACAAGAATTTTCCAGGAGCTGAAAGCCTTTATTCCAGAGAACATCCTCATGTGCTGACTCATCGGGTGTGGCTCGCTAGGCCTGGTCTTCATGTGCTGACTCTTAGCGTGTGGCAGGCAGGCTGAACCTGGTGGGCATGGCTTCAGAAGCTCAGTTATATAAGCTGCTCCATCCTTTAGGCCGGTGCTTCGCGTTACTGTGCACTTGTATGCAACATGACGCTCACCGCCGCTTGGACCAGTTTACTTGCCTTTGAAACCAGGCGTTCTCCTGCATACTCACCTCCAGGAAACCGCTGCTTCATCACTTCATCTGCAGACTCATCTCCTGACATCCAGTGATCTTGATCCCGATGCCGCAGCACCGCACTCCGCATCCACGAACTTGGACCCTGTGAAGAAGAAGAAAGACCAGCTTCGTTCTTCATTCCCTCCGGCTGTCTCCTCGAGCTCCGCAGCTTCTGCCGGGCCGCAACATCACCTGCAAGGGAGGAAAGCAAAAGAGCAAGCTTCAAAATTGGAACGGACAGCAATACAAGACAACGAACTTTACAATACAACAAAAACAGACGAGGAAAGACAAAGGCAAACAGGAACACTTGCCTGTAGTATAATGGCTTAGTCGCAGCAGGACTGGACTACCATGTACAAGGGACCTGTGAGGGAACTCTGTCCAGATCATACAAGCGCCCCTGTCAGAAGCAGCAGGACGGAGTACTCGCCACAGGTCAGCTTTCCAGGGACGATGCATCCCACGGGTACCACGGTTTGGGAGAAAGGGTCTGGAAGGGGATCAGGGGCACAAGCTGGCATACTCACGCCCCCCATTCTCCACGCAGGAGCAGTCCCGAGCAGCATCGCCTATTACCACCAGTCACCACATAAGGGCAGAGGGCGAAGTCTGACCTGAGCGACCTCACCCCCGGGAGGGCTGCAACCGTGCCCCAACGCCTCTGCAAAGACCAGGTGAGCGTAACAGGACCCTCTCAAGACACTTTGACAGAGGCTTTACTCCACACTAAACAGGCTTCTCACCCAGAAACCTCTCACTCGGGGCAATACCCCCATGTCCACGATCCACAGAGTGGACCACTGAAAAGCTGGAGATGGTAATTAAGAGCAGTTCTTGCTTTGTTTATTTTATAGACGGGCATCCAGAAAAATTCCAGCACCCACAGGGTACTGCAATGCTGCAGGGTAGAGGGAAGGCAAGTGGGGATGACCACCTTGCATGGTACAGTGACTAGACAGCTCACAACCCATCGCTTCCCCACGCCACCCCTTCACTAGTCGGTCAGGACATCTCAGATGACCTGTACATTGTTGACCCCTCCCATCAAGGTGGCCAAATCCTGCAAGATGATCAGTCTAACCAGGATCAGTTCTAGGATGACGACGATCCAGACATATATAGATGTCCCCCCGCAGACCACGATCAACCAATTTCTGACTCCCTTATTGATAACCAACTACAATACAATTAACTACTCATTAAAGCTGCCCATCGCTTTAAAATGGATATGCAGGAGAAACAAGATACTTTGTAGATGACATTCTAGGGGACAAAAAAAATCTGTGGGCCAGTTTATTCCCCTTCTCCAGTCTGTACAGAGATGCATTAAACGTCTCTAGCAACTCACACCCTGACGAGTGGTTAACCCCTGCATGGAAAAGATTTTCAGGCCTGCTCCAACTGGCCCCCTTTATCTGGGGTCTACTAAAACGGGACTCTTTAGTGGTAACTACCACAAGAAAAAAGAGCAGGCACTCCGCTTGCTTCTATAGAGGCACCTCAGACAAGGAGAGTTCGAAAATCTATACTTTCAGCAGGAAGGTAGCATCCTCTATGGCATACCAAACCCATATTGCCAATAACACCACCCTATTTGCCAGTTATAACTGCCATTTATTTATTGAGAATTTGCTAGGCGTCTATACAACAAAATAGTGTTTCCAGGCGCTACAAGGCTAGTGGGGAGGGAACAAGGGGTGTTAATAATATTGGTAAAGACATGGCTGGAATACAACACAGCAACACATTGACACTGTTCCTGAGCCCTTAAAATCTCAGCTCCTAAAGACCATCTCAGAAGGAAAGCAGGTTGCCAGCTGTCTTGGGAGGATAGCTCAGGAGCAACCTGCTCGCCTTTGAAACAAGATGACACGGAGCAACACAGGTTCGATCCCCGGGTCCGCGCTTAGAAGCCTCTGGGTATTAAGCGCATTCTAAATACCCAATCGTATATCCTATCCTAAAGAATAATTTAGATCCAGAAGACAATACTCAATGCAATATAGCAGAAGGCACCCTGATAAAATGGCATGCATGGCTACGACAGTCTGGTTTCAAATTAGAAACCCAGGCCACCCTTTTAAATATGCTGATAGAAACCAATGTGCAAGGCAGTCGATGCACTAAAAAGTGCTAAGGGGGCGCATGAAACTTTAAAATCATTGGGCCAGGTAACAAACCCTTTGTTCAACGTGGGGGAAGAGGTGTTCAAAGAGGATATAAATGAACACGAAGTGGTGGTAGAACCTCTGCCACCAGAGGCCACCCTACATCTAAACAATGACACCCTGATACAGGCTACCTCCCATGCAACCACAGTCAGAGGTTGTATTTACCATTTTACCCACGCATGGGAGGGGATCACATCCGATCAGTGGGGCATCATCCACAGTGGCAGGGGGTTACTGCATCGAATTTCTAGAAGAAAAAAAACATCCTCCAAAACATTGGACTGTTGCCACAAGAGAAGCAGAAGGGTGCAATCGAATTAGTCCCAACAGACCAGGTGTAAACAAGGGTATCTATTCAACATACTGCCAAATAAAGACATGATTATGCGCCAGGTATTAGACCTGCATCCAGCAAACATATTTGTCAAGTCTCAAGTTTCGCATGACAAGGCTGCTGGAGATGATCCCTCTGTTGAAACAGGGGGTTTCATGGCAACATTCGATAGGAAAGATGTATACATTAATATTTCAATGTTGCCAGGGCACAGAAAATACCTGTGCTTCAAGATTGCAGACAATCACTACCAATTCAAAGTCCCCCCTTTTGGCATTTCATCAGCACCAAGGGTTTTCACAAAGGTACTAACAGTAGTAGCACCGCACCTATGTAGAGAATCAATCCCAGTGTACCCGTATCTCGACGACTGGCTCATAACGTGGGAAACTGGGAAACGCCACAAATTTGCAAACACAACACCCAAAGAACAATTAATCTTTCGTTCGAATTAGGGTTCTCCGTCAAGTAAAACCATTCCTCTGAGCAATTATGGAAACTCAAGAGGAGTTTGTTTTGCCCTCAAATGAAAGCATGTACCAAACATGTTATTTCAAGTACCTCCCTACATAGCCGGTCGTCGGTTAACTGTGCGCAAGGCAATGTCCCTGCTTGTGATGATGGCTTTGTGCATTTATCTTGTTTCACGCACGCTGCTGCGCAGGCACCCGATGCAAGAGTAGCTAGCGAAACAATGGTCTCGGGCAAGCAGTCAGTGAGATGATCTAGTGGTTGTTTCGCTAACCTTAATATAAGCTCTATGCTGGTGGAAAAAAAAACATGGTGAAAAGGAAACCTTTTTGCGACCCACCTGTACAAGCCACTCAACAGACGCCGCACTATCAGGATGGGGCTCTAATTACCTTCATCACACTGCGTATGGACACACAGCAAAAACCACATAAACCTACTAGAATTGCTAGTCGTTCTCAAAGCCCTGCAAGCTTTTCAGCACTACCTAGTAGGGCAATCATTGTTGGTCCTCACAGACAGTACAACTGCCATGTTCTATCTAAACAAACAGGGCAGGACACCCACTCTAAGTCTGTCAAAATTATCCCAAAAGCTTTGAAAGTGGTCACTCAAACAAAACTTGTTCAGTGTCTCAACACGTTCCAGGGCAATGCAATTCACAAGCAGAGACACTGAGCAGAAGTCTGCAACTACCTGCAGAACAGGAGTGGCAAATTCACAAGGATATTTTAGGCAATATCTTAACGCAGTGGGGGCATCCAACTCTAGAATTGTTTGCAACAAAGCAAAAAGCACAATGCCCAGACTTCGCCTCCAGGTTTCCCCAACCAGAATCCAAGGGGGGGGAACGCCCTGTGGATGAGTTGGTCGGGGAAGTTTGCTTATACTTTTCCACCAACACCACTCCTGAACAAAATAGTGCACAGGATGCACCAGGAACAAGTCACACTAATCATGATAGCTCCAATGTGGGTGTGACAACCCTGGTTTCCACACCTACTCAAACTAGCAATGTGCAAACCAATCAAGCTTCCGTGCCCATTCAACATTCTGTACCAACACAAAGGGACGACATTCCATTCATACCCTCAGACTATGAACTTGGCAGCTTGGCTCCTGAAGTCATAGAATTGGGGCATTTAAATCTTACACAAATGTGTATGGATATTTTTAAAGAAGCATGAAAGCCTAACACTAGACGCTGTTATTTTAACAAGTGGAAAAGATTTGTCATTTGGTGCAGGTCACGCAACATAAATACAATTGACTATTCTCCATCGTGCATGCTTCACTATATGCTTTACTTAGTAGAATCAGGATTAGACTTTAATTCTATTAAAGTATACTTGGCAGCTCTATCTGCTTACACTACTTCTCAGAACAAAATATCTTGGTGGAAAGTACCAGTTCTCAAAGCATTCATGGAAGGAGTAAAAATACTATACCCTCCCATTTCAAATCCACCACCAGGTTGGGACCTCAATGTTATCACAAAACTCATGGGCTCCGTCCAAGGCCAGTCTAAAACATTTAACTTACAAGACTTTCTAGGAGCTATCACTTCAATAAGACGAGTGGTTGAACTGGAAGCACTTTCCGTACAAGACCCTTTCGTTACCATCCACAGTGAAAAGGTGCTTCTTAGAACACATCCTAGGTTTTCACCAAAATTAATTTCAAAATACCATGTTAACCAATATATTAAACTTCCTACTTTTTTTCCAAAATCCTTCAAATTCAGCAGAAAAAGGCCCCCATACCCAAGGTGTAAGAAGTACTACATAGACAAAACTATACCACTAAATCAAACGGATCAACTCTGTTTCCATAGCAGCTGGCAGGGAAAGATCATATTTCTAAACGCAATCTTCTGATGGATAGTCAAATGTATCCAGCTTTACTACCACTGTCAAAAAAGACTACTTTTTACACCAGAGCTCACTCTACACGGGGCACAGGAGCTACTTTGGCATTTGTTGTAAATGTTAATTTAGATAAAATTTGCAAAGCTGCTACTTGAAGTTCCATTCATACTTGGCATTACTGCCTAGACACACACTCTGAAGCAGATTCACAGGTGGGGCCAAGCAGTATTAAAACATCTATTTGCTGCTGTTCCTTCTCACAACCCACCTCCTTCTCCAGGTACTGCTCACTGATCAATGCATAACATGTGATCTAAGCAGATCTACAAGCCTCAGAATGCATATATTACTGACCTATCGTATTTCTGAGATGTTTTTCTATCTTTCCTTTTTACTTTATCTTTCTTGTACTCACACAAACACTTCATGCACCCTCATGTCAGAAACTAAACAATCTGAAGGACCTAGACGCGTGAAGGACAATGGGTACACTAGACGTCACACTAGGGATATTACCTTTTCGAGTTTTGAAAACAATTCATGTAATACTCTGCGACTACCACTAGATGTCTGCCTATGCATAACATGTGAATCTAAGCAGATACAAGCATCAGAAATAAAATTCCGGTGAGTTATGTATGCCATATGCACACTACCTGTTGCGATTCGTGTTCAGAAGGCCTATAATAGTTGTATTTTTATAACAGACTGTCTAAATTGAATTGTGTGCTACACTGTGTGGACTCATTGAGGGCTCTGATCCCATGCACACTTTCCTGTGAAGTCTTGACTGCTCATCCACGTACCTTGATTAGGTTTTGGCAAACCTCCGAGTTACCTGTTCACTATAACTAGGGTGGCCTCCTAAAATCTCTCCACCAGGCCTGATTTTAGAAATCCATCTTAACACAAGACTACTGAGAGGAGAGTCAAGTGGTGCTGCATAAGTTCCTAGCCTAAAGGTAGTGAGATGTATATTAATATTTTGCCCCCTGCTTATCGACAGTACTCATTGATCAACTGATACCACAGTATTTGGTGACGCTTCTTCAGATGACTGAAGTGATTCTTGATGGCTGTCTCGATGGCCCATCACTGGCTTCGGCCTACACCAGCCTGTAGCCTTCACAGTAGGGAGAGTGGGAGGAATCGACATTTCTCTGTATACATTTATACTTCGCTTTTATAACTATTGTCTGGCTGCCCTTATTTTCAGTCCTGGAAAAAACACTAAGTTTTGCCTTTCTTGTAACAGGAAATTTCAGTGGAAGAACACACAACGTGTGCAACCACTGTTTCCCTCGAGATCACTCTTAAAAGTAGTGCTGAACATGTAAACCTTTGTCCAAGGACAATAAAAGATGGATGTACTAAGTGGTGGGCGGCCAAAGCCATGCAGACTGCGGCCTTATCAGATTATCCCACTGACACAGAAGTCTGATGGAGAAGGGTGCAGATACGGCGCATTTAGTGATGCTGACAACACGGAGTCAGCTGACTGTTGCATGCTGGTCTCCAGCTCCGTAGGGCAGGCTTCCAGCTCTGATGTGGAGAAAACACCTTGTGACAAAAGTACCCACAGACACAAACACAGGGTTTCTCATAAGCACACAATCCCCAGCCACACTTCAACAAAGTCATTGAAAGTTGGTGCTACTGTCTCAACGCATCAGATGTCCACTGTGCCTACAACTTCAGGTTTGCCGCATGACTCCAGTATTAAACAGACACTGAGAACGACTGTTACTGCATCAATCATTATAAACGCATATGGTTGCACACGTGTCTTCACCTAAACAGGTGCTGAAACCATTGGTGACTATCACAAGTACGACAAAACATTAGCTGACTGGTGCAAGCATTTCAAAACAGCTGTTGAAAGCAATAGAAGTGGTTTCAAAGACTACTCAGTATATATACAAAAGGCTCATCCACGCTTTCAGAGGCTTTACACAAGGACTCTGATTTACATCCAGAGGACATTGTGTTCCCTTTAAAAGACACAGCCAAGACAGGCACCTGGACCAAGCAATGATTTGAAGAAACAACGGCCAAGGTTTCTTAATTTGTTGATTTAGAAAAACACCCCATTAAACAAAAATGTGTCCATGGAGGAGAAAGGGGAACCTCCAGTAAAATTACCAAGAGTTCACATAGCGTCATTGATGAGAATCAAGATGGATATCTTGATTATCGGGATACAATCTATGATGACCCAGATGAACCGGATGATTACTTACTGCAGTCTCGCGATTTTCCAGATTAACCCACTGCCAATTCCCCAAGAGAAGCCCAGATCCTTTTCAATGATTTGCCAAAGAAAGCTGCAGATCATTTTCAAACACATGAAACTTTTCAAGATAAACTTTTTGTGGATTACCTACTGAACAAAACAGTCTTTGGGACATTATGTCACATTATTATAATCTGTTAAACAAGTTTTGCCATCCTTAATTCCATCTCTTACTAGAGCTATCAATCCTAGAATTGAAAATCTCTTTAAGCCAGCGCCAACAGATCCTTTGTATATTAAGGGACATTTAAACCAAACTCGGTTGTTACTACAACACTAAAGAGAGTTGGTATCCCGTTGGCAACCACAGAAGCTCCTCCAGATAAAGTAAGACTATTTGCTTTAGGAAAGAGAGCTGCAACCCCTGCAGTGTACCAAACAAGAATAGCCAACAACACAACGTGAATGGCTAGCTACAAGAGAGTGCAATGGGAAATAGTACAGCAACAGTTTGACACTGCTCCAGAACCTTTGTGTTCACAAACTTTTAAAACTGTTTCAGAGTGAAAGCAAGTTGCCAATAACCTCATAAAAAATTCATTAGATGCCGCAGATATTGCAGGGAAAGTAGTGGCAGAAGGCACACTACTAAAGCGCTGTTCTTGGCTCAGAAATTCTGAGTTGAAGCCAGAAACCCAAGCCACATTAATATGCCTATAGAAAAGTTTTATTTGGCAAAGCTGTATAGATAACGCCTTTAGAGAATGCTAAAAACAAAAAAGGCATGAGACTTTTAGAACATTAGGCCAAATTACTACTATACCTTACACCCACCATGGGGTTCATAATACCCACTGCTCCTTTCAAAGCCAGGGGTACCGAAGAACATCTGTCAAATTATGGCCGGGGTTCTACATCCTCCCAGTGGTACTTGTCTTGTGGACAAAACACACACTTTCAGTCCTCCTTTCAGATGGGTTATAAGTTAGGAAGGAGTTGGTGTAGAATCCTAGAGGCGCTTCAACCCCTTCTAAGCAATGATGCAAACATTCAGGATCCCTCCCATGTTTTCCCTGTAGGGGGTCACATATCACTATTCACCCACATGTGGCAGGTGATCACAACAGACCAGTGGGTTCTATCCACTGTGTCCAAGGGCTATTCCATAGAATTTTGGGAAATACTGCGCCACAATCTGCTGAGATCCAGAAGAATGTCACAAGAGCATGAGATGATGCTCCAGGCAGATCAAGTCTCTTGTAGAAAAAGGAGTTATAGAGCTGGTTCAACTACACGAGGTAAACAAGGGTAATTATTCAGTGTACTTCCTTGTTCCAAAGAAACACTTAACTATGTTCTCTGTGTTAGACATGTATACTGCAAACACGTGCAAAACCACACCCATTCAGAATGACAACCCTACAGAAAGTAATTCCTTTTTTTTTATTACATGGAACATTAGGCATGAAAAGAAAGATGTATACTTTCATATTTTAATGTGCCCAGCACACCAAAATTATTTGGGTTTCAAAGTAGGGTCCACTCACTACCAGTTCAAAGTGCTACCCTTGGGCATAGCCTTGGCACCTCTGATATTCACCAGTGGACTCCCCCTAACGCAGGCTATCTATCTTAGTGTACCCTTATCTAGACGACTGGCTCATTACTGAGGAGACACAACAGATGGGTCAGTACACTCAGCACACAATCAACCCTCTGTTCCAGTTAGGGTTTTCAACCGAGAACAAATATTCTCGTTCCCAACCAAGTAAAAACAGTGGCATGTGTTTCTAACAAATACTTAAGAAAATGTTGTGTTTTTTATTTTGTGGTGTCCCCACCCAGTGCTCCCTGTTTCCCTAGTTTTATTACCCCCCAAACCTTTCCACCATGTTTAATACCTCAACCCGACCCCCATATTTTTTTCAACCAAAAATGTGACATTTATTTTATTTCTTTTTCATTGTAAAAGCTATTAGTAATTTATTTTTCGTTTATAATAAAAGTATACCATGAAAAACATTGGGTGTGATGATTTGAACAAAAGATGCTGTGGTATTCCCCTCCAACAAGGGGGTTTAGAATAACTGGTCGAATACTATACTGTACTGTATACCAGCATTCCTCAAAATGAGTGTCTGGAAATTCTCAAACTTCATCTAGACAAAAGAACCTCCATCAGAGTCCCTACAGAGTTTATACTAGAATGTACCAGATTAGCACTTACCAAAAACTTATTTCAAACAATGTCACGGTACAAGCACGGGTGCAATCTTCACGCCCGACATAGCTAATTTATATATGGACCATTTTGAATTAACCCATATCTACAGCAACACCAATGCTTTTGTAGGAAAAATAATAACTTGGCATCGCTAAATTGATGACATTTTCCTTATCTGGAGAGGATCCATCCTTGATCTAAATGAATTTTTGCAATGGATTAACTCCCGCAACATTTCCATTTATTTCACTGTTAATTCAAACAAGATGCCTATACCCTTCTTGGATCTCGAAATCTATAGAACCGAGAATAAAAGTCGAAGTCCACTCTATACCGCAAGCCCGCATAAAAAAAAACCTTGCTATCTTTCTCCAGTTTTCACCCTGCGAGCTTGAAAGAAATTTTACCCTACGGGCTGTTTCTTCGAGTAAGACGTAACTGCTCGACTATTACAGACTGTGATGACAAGAGCAAAGACCTCATTACCCGCCTGAAGGACCGCGGCTATCCAGCTCACATCGTACAAAGGGCTCGCAAAAGAGCAAGACATACCAATCGTGATGATTGCCTTACCACCAGACCGAGAGAAGAAAAAACAAATAAAAGGACTTGCGTCACGACTTACACACCAATCAGCAATCAAGTCAAGAAAACTGTTAAAGCATTCTTCACACTGACTCGTTTAAACATGAGAAACCACGTTTCGCCTTTAAAAGAACAAAGAACCGACTTGTCCACACCTATGAAGAACCGCAAGCTCAACCCCATTCACAGACCACCCTATGGCAACTACCACCAGTTATTGCACATTTTTGCTGCGGATCCTGCCCTGCTCAATGTGCTCTCTCACAAAAGACCTCAAAAACATTGACCTTTACGGAATTAATTGGCAATACTGCCATTTTTCGAACTGCAAAACAAAATGGTCAGTCTACAGTATAAAATGCCCGTGCGGACTCCTCTATATAGGCAAATGCAAATGAGAGCTCCGTCAACATATAAGTGAGCATCGTTCTTGCTTAAAAAATGCGGTTGAAGATAAACCGATGGTGGCCCATTTTAAAGCCCTAAGGCATAAATGCACAGAATTCATGTGGTTTGTGATACAAAAGTTTGAAACCCATTCCGGGGTGGCGACCATGATTTGTCTTTAAGAAAACTGGAAGAAAAATGGATTTACTATTTAGACTCGGTTAAGAAAGATCTTAATGTAGCAATAGAGTGGAGTCTCTTTTTTCAATAACTGTCCCCCCTATCGCACCAAGCATATTCCATGCAAATTTTATTCTTGTTATCTTTATATCTAGCAAGCTTTTTATGTATCAGTCATTTGCTTGTATACATCGAAACATCCTTGCAATTTTCCTTGTATGTTAAAAACTCTGTTTAGTCATAACAAATGTACTTTCACATGCTGTTGTAAATCTGTAAAAACAAAAATGTAATAATCTGTGTGTAATAACGTCCTGACAATTGCACACTTAGCATGGTTCCATCCACAATTGTTTTTTGTCCTATCATTTTTAGCCAGCCTTTCCTGAATTATATCACCCCATTTTTTGGCCTCCTTTACAAGCCCCCCAAAAAATGGTGTATCAGCCGTACTACGTAACTCGAAGCACACGCACCAGGTGCTTTTTTGATTGGCTGGTAAAACCAACGCCCACTGCTCGCTGTGCCTCCCATCACTTCTGCATGAATCTGGCTAAAAACTACCTTTCACCGCCGTAGGCCTGTTTTTGAATAACGTCTATTGCATTTTGCTCTTTCAACCAATGGCGTTCCTTACGAGTACCTTTCTCACGGCATTTCGAGCGGCGAAACGTCATCCTATGTAGTTCACTCAAGACGCATCCTGATATCCCAATCAGACCAACTCCCACTCGTAGACGCGTCTCCCTTAGCAACCCATCAAAAATAACTCTTACCAAGGTCTTGCAGGCGACTACGCATGCGTAACAGTCAAGACACCGCTCCTGGTTGCAGCAGCTCGCAGTCAGGTAAATATACGGTGCGCTGCCTCTGCTGCCTTCTAGCCTCCCCCCCGAGTTACTGCTACCTGTGTTTCCACGTAAATTGTTTGCTACTCATTAACTACAGTTTCCCTCTCTTTCATATTTGACTATTAAAACAGTCAATATGTCACTAGACTTCTGTAACATTCTCACACTATGTCCTGACTTTGCAGGGTCCCTTTCACTTCGGTCTCCACTGAAACTGAGGCCACCTGTTGTCTTCAACACTCTGCTAGACACTACACTGCTGCCATATTGCGTTGTGGACCATCCTGAGTTTCATCGATTGCTGAAAACCAGGTACAATGCTTATTTATTTTACATAGATGAGCTAGCAAATTATTGACATCTAAGACTAACTCCAATCCTTCCGACCAGACTATTGCAGGTTATGGTGCATTATTTTTGATCACTCGACGCTTGCCATTACGGACCAACGTCCACAGCCCGAGAGCGCCAAAATCATTCATTAGCGGTATGTTAACATGTTTTCCTTATCCAGAGTACAGCCAACTACTTTGGCAACACACATACTTATTTTATCTTGCCTATATTATTTTTAGATGTTTTGAACAGCACTTCATCGAATAGTATCACTCACCTCTGCGTTCTAAAGAACAAGACCAGTTCTGGTGATAGTTCAGATTTTCTCTAGGAACTTTGTTACTAAACAATCCCCTTCGAGAATTTCTACTTTTCTGAACTTGAAACACCCAATACAGTGTTGACAAGTTTTGCCATGAGTCATGCATTCGTTCTTGATGCATTTAACATCTCAAAATGCATTTTTGCACTGTGAAAAGCTTTGTATGGACCTTTATGTTCACACAAAATGTAATTTACTGTTTTAATGTCCTCTTTTAATGCATAACTTTGTATACCAGACTGTCATTTTTCCACGTGCCTATTCTGTTTTTCTATTTTTAAGTCAGAATTTCTTAATCCAAATTAAAATAGTTTTTCTTATAATTTGTGTGCTCCTCTAGTGTGGTCTAATGTCTCCCACTAAACTCTAGATACATGTTATTTTCTGCTTAGCGCTTGAAAGGAGCGGTAGCTCCGACTCATTTTCCTTGTTCCTAGTGTTCAAAGCCCGACAGGTTTTCAACGTCAACTCTCAGGTAAGGCAGTTTTAGTCCTCACAGAGAACAGCCATGTTTTTACATAGACAACCCTGACTGAACACATTCTCCAAGTCTGTCCAAACTAGCTCAGAAGATTTGGAATTGGTCTCTCAACAAGAGCATCTTCTCCTGTCACATGTTCCAGGGGAACACAACTGTTTAGCAGTGGTGTTCAGCAGAAACATGCAGCTTCTCACAGAACACAAATGGGTTACATTCAGACATTCTACACATCTTCAAAGACTGGGGGCATCCAGACATAGATCTCTTCCCAACACAAGAGAATGCCAGATGCCACGATTGCCCATCTGGATTTCCCCAGATTGGGTCCAACAGTAACGCACTGTGGATCAGTTGGTGAGGGAGATTTGCATACACATCCCTCCAACCCCCAAATGCCTCTTCTCAACAACAAAATAGTTCACAAGATGAACCAGGAGCATCTCACAAAGATCCTAATAGCTACAATGTACGCACATCAAACCTGGTTCTCGCACCTGCTCAAAATGTCTCTTTGCCCACTTTCAACATGTCCCATGATCAAGGACAACCCTCCATCCACAGCCTCATACACTGACCTTTGCTGTTTGGCTCCTGAAGTCCTAGAATATGGACATTTGAACTTGCCTCAAAGATGCATGGACATCTTAAAGGAAGCACATAAACCTTATTTCAACAAGTGGTAACACTTTATTTTATGGTGCAACAGAAGTAATGTCAACCCCTTTGACTGTTCACCTTTTAAAGTAATACACAAACTTCAATACTTACTAGACTCCGTGTTCCACCTAGCTGCGCTCTCTGCATACACCATGTCTCAAAGCAAGGTATCATGGTGGAGGGTTCCTGTGGTTAAAGCTTTCATGGAAGGGGTGAAAAGACTGTATTCCCCAATTAGAAATCCACCCCCAGGGTGGGACTTAAATGTCATTCTTACTAAAATTATGGGGGCCCTTTTTGAGCATAGTCATGAAGCTAGTCTTAAGCATGTCACCTACAAGACTGCTTTTCTTACAGACATCCCTTCAATAAGGATAACCTGTGAACTGCAAGCTCTATCGGTCCAAGATCCATCTGTAACCATTCATAAAGACACGGTAATGTTAAGGCCACATCAATGTTTCTCACCTAAATGTATGTCAAAGTTTCACGTCAATCACCCTAACTTCTGGTGTTCTTTCAAAACCTGCAGAACTCAGCAGAAAGGACCCTCCATACACTAAATGTCACGAGAGCTGTAATGTACTATCTAGATAAAACAAAACCAATAACGAAGACAGATCAATTCTTTGTCTCCTTAGCTGCTGGAAGAGAAGGAGATCCTTTCTCTAAATCGGCTATTTCAAGATGGATTGTAAATTGTACCCAACTTTGCTACTCTGTCCAACAAAACATTGCCATTCATACCCAGAGCGCACTGAACTCAAGGTAACAGAGCTACTCTAGCATTCATACTCTATCAGCAACATGGAGTTCAATCCACACTCTCACACAGCATTACTGCGTAGATACTTGCACAAGTGTTTCTCAGGTGGGACAAGTGGTGTTAAGACAACTTTTTACTGCTGTACCTTCTAACAAGTAATTCCATACTCTACACTTACAACTGGATGTTGGCCTATGCAAAACATGTGAATCTAAGCAGATACATGCATCAGAAAGACTATTACAGGTATGTAATATTTGTCATATTAGTATTTGTTGACTATGCTACTAAATACCCTGTGGCCTTTCCCCTAAGGAACAATACTAGTCAAGAAATATTGTAACGTCTTATTCCTTTCTTCTCCAGGGTGGGCTCCCTGATGGAAAACCTTACTGATCAGGGTACTATGTTTACATTACGGCACATGCAAGAGGTCAAAGAAAAATTAAATATCAAGACCAATTGATAGCATCTCCCCAGAAAAAACCCTCATCCCATCAGTGGCAAGATGTGTCATGCCCAACCTCAATAGAATGGAGAAACATAAACGTGAACAAGAATGGAGAAAAAACTATGACCAAGCCAAAAGAATAAGTTCTCCAAAAACAAATCTGAGCATATGAAAAGTTAACTCCTAAAGCAAAAAAGAAATACTATGACCGTATCACAAAAGCCACCAACAATCAGAACTATTCAACAACGAAATCCCCCCAGATGCATTAACATACTGGTGACTTTCCAAAAATTTCCAATGATCTTGCAGATCATTTAAAGAATAAAATCACCAACATACACCGGATCATTCAAAGTATAGACCAATCAACCAGTCCGTGCAACATCCCCTACCAATCCCAGGACCACAGAACTGACTAAACCGCTTTGCCCAAATGTCAAGAAAAAATCTCCAAAGCTTGGTGAAAAAAAAAATGCAGCAAGGCAGACTCTTCAATCCCCTGCCCACCAGACCTCGATAAGTCAATACTTACACAGGGTACACCATCGGAATGATACCTAAACCTTTTCAATCTATCACTCAATGGGGAGAGTACCGCCAGGCATTCAAATCTGCCTACATCGAACCATTCTGCAAGGATACAATGGACAATGTGATCTTTCAAAACTACAGACCGATCTCAAACATGGTTGCCAGACATTTCGTCGAAAAAAATTGGTCGACCAGACAAATGGTCGAACCAATTTGGTCGAAAACCAAATGGTCGAAATTTTTTTTTATTTTATTTTAACCCTTTTTTTTTTTGGGGGGGGTCCCCCCCAACCCCCTTTTTTTTCTCTAAAAACCCCTTTTTTAACTAAACGAAAACCCGAAAAATAAATATATAAATAAAAAAAAAAATTTCGACCATTTGGTTTTCGACCAAATTGCGTCGACCAAATTGCAGTCGACCAGTTTTTTTTCGACGAGTTGTCTGGACACCCTCAAACATTCCTTATCCAGCAAAACATTTAACCTACTGAGCGGGACAGAGATGACACTTCTCTCTATATGTGACGACCTAAAGACAGACTCCAACATAAACTCGGCACTGATACTACTGGACATCTCCGATGCAATCGACAGTCAACTATAACATCCTCATCAAGAAATGAGGATCACCAACAGAGCGCTGCTCTGTGTTAAATCTTTCCTGTCTGAAAGAACAAACGGTATGGTTTAAACCATTCAAATCTGCACCGCAGGACACCACCTCTGGAGTACCGCAAGGATCCCTTGTCATTCAATATCTATATGACGCCACTACTCACCCTCATCAAAAGACATAACTTCATCTGCTACAGCTATGCAGATGATACCCAAATCATCTACAAAATATGTGATAAACAGGAGGAGAACACAACGCTAATATACTGTCTTAAAGAACTCAAGCAATGGATGAACACCAACAACCTCAAAATCGACCCAGACAAGAAGGAAATCATGATTACATTCAACAACGAAGGAAGCAACCAATACATCATGTGCCCACAGAACTGACCTACACCATCCAAAGTTGTCAAAAATCTTGGATTCCCAATGGTCAAAGAGTTAACCCTAGAACCGCAAGCGAATGCGATCATTAAGAAATGTTTCTTCCGTCTGCATACGATCAAAAAGATTCTTCCATTCCTCTCCTTCACACACACTAATCATCTCCTCCCTCATGTCCCGGATAGACTACGCCAACAGCTTATACCTTGGTATGCCATACTATTTGTTGAGGCAACTACAACTAATGGAGAACGCAGCTGCCAGACTTCTCCTCAAACTCTCGTGAAGGGACCACATCACACCAGCGCTAAGGATATTACATTGGCTCCCAGTCAAAAAATGGATCATCTTTAAAAAAAATGTGTATAATGCACAGCGCAATCCATGGCCTTGGAGTGGAATTCATACAAAAGAAAATCGCTACCTACCAGCCGACTAGAACACTCTGATCCAGCGACGAAATCCACTTAGAACCTAAGCCATACACAAGGAAAACACGTGGTGGATCAGCATTCTCCTGAGTCGCTGGAAAACGTTGGAACTCCCTCGCCAGAGAAATACAACCTACGAAGGAACATCTAACATTGAGAAAACTTCTAATAACCTGGCTTTCAGCTCTGAACGGGATGCAAACGATTGACCAACATCCATGCCCCATGAAGTGAACACACAACTGAGAACGAGTGGGTAGTAGGCCGGACCTGAGTGGAGGGCTGGGGAGAGGAGAGGCGTCTGAATGGAAGGGGTTGTTTTGAGACGTTGGGTGTGCCCATCCCGTTAGAGGGACAAAGGGGAAAAGGGGGCGGGAGATGGGGTTAGCCTTAATTGGACCACTGATCGAGCCTAATACGGAAAGAGACGGGTGTCCCACTCTTACGTGGACGGACCACGGGCACGGAGAACACACCCCCCCCCCTGGAGGAACCCATGGTGTGGTCACTGTGGCACACCAGAATGTACTAAAGGGATATGGGTGGCACTTGGTCAGAACAGCGGGGGTAGAAAATGTACTGCCATTAACTAACCGTACTAAAAACTTGCCATACTGCAAACACCTCTCAAACTGAACTAAACTAAACCATACGTCTACAGCGCAACAAACTGCAGGCACTTCACACCACCACCACCATAACGTTCGGAAAGTTTTCCATTTTATGTGTCATTTTCCATCCAGTTGTGTACCCCCCCAACATTTTGGTTTGTTTAAACACCATAGTCTGACTTTACTAGAGGAGCCCAGACTTCTGCTGCACTCCTATCGGCTTTTCGCTCACTTTTTTATAGGGAATATAGGGAAACTGACATGCCCTTAAGACAGTCAGTACTGGGAGACTTTGTTTCCCTAAGTCCTTTCCAATGTTGAAACATTTCTGCAACATGTAACAAGTGTACAATGTACCTTACAGTGCACTTGGGTCTAATAGTCATTTCCAAAGGCCCTAGATACACTCGGATTTTTTAGGAGAAGTTCAGATGTGCCTTGGACAGGGCTGGTGGCAGCTTATCATTTCACATATCTTTAACCCTTTCTTGCCAGGTAAACCGCGATTAATGTGTTTGGCATGGTTAGGTGGCCTGGCTCCAAAATGGCCATGCCACGAGGTACTTTGTCCTGTCCTTTGGCCATCTTGCCCCTTCACCTTCCCCAGGTAAGCGACCCGGGCAAGTCCTTATTTGGGCATGCATTTTCCCATGAAGCACCAAGCTTTCACAGGCTTCTGCATGCCTTGTGTGCGCGCCCCCAGGATGTAGACTGGAACGTCTGGTTCCAATACACACCCTGGGTGCCAGAGAGTCTGGAGTGCTATGAATGCCTGGGACCACCATGGTCCATGATTGGTCCACGTATGGTATTCCTGTAGGTGAGCAGATCTCCTATTGGGTCCTCTTCGTTTTGGCACGAAGGAGATTCTGGATAAGAGAAGGCCCTAAACACCCATACCATGTCTATCTCTGGAGTTCTCACTGAACGAAGGATAGGATCCAAGTATCCTGAAATTAAGAGGCCGAGTCGAGGAACCGCTGGTGACCCGCTGGAAGGTTTGGCACCCTTAGCCCGCTGTCATCCCGCTGGACCCCTCTGCATCTGGTTGTCCTAGAAGGACTGCGAAGACGCTTCATCCCATTAGAATAGTGGGACCAACTATTCTCTACGCCTTCATCTTAACCTGCAAGTAAGCCTTCTCGGAAGTGTCCCTGGGCTAACCAGTGGACTGACCAGTGTGTGCAGACGTTTTGCCCTAATACTGCTGCCGTTTCAAGGAGGCCCTTGAAACTTGGCAGATCGCAAGCTCTGTGTTCACGGCGCACTCGCACCGAATTTCCTATACTTGGCGTTCCAAGGTCTGGAGTAAAGCGAGTGTGCCCGAACCAGAGTTTGTGGTTGCTGTGTTGCCCAGCCGTGGTGACGAACTTTGCAAGTTCATTGCAGCTTTGGTCCTCTGTACCCTGAAGCCTGCTGAAGTGAAACTGGTCTGATTGTCCACCAGGAGTGGAGAAATCGCCACTGTCGCATGGGGGAATCAACGCTGTATCTTCGTCGCTGAAAGCCACATAGCAGGGAGATTGCCGCACTTGAACATGCAACCAAAGTGGATTCGACTGACGAAGTTTGGTCCGGAGTGCGCTGAAGGTCGGAGAGTAATTGCAACCCTAACCGGTGGCCCCTAGCACATCCATCCATTTTTTTATGCACAAGTGACCCCCGGAGGGCCTCTCTCCTTTCCAATGCTAGTGCGAACTATTCCCAACTCTTGGAATCGACTCTACCCTCAAGTGGAGGCCCTCCTCGAATAGTGGGAACCTATTCTTCATTGCTTCACCCACCTTCCTGAGCTGCTACAGACCCTTGAAGAGACCCCATTTTGCCCATCTGCATTACCGTGTGCACCAGCATTGCAAGTACATTTGAGCACTAGGCTCCACTCTTCTTAGGGATTGGACTGCCTCTTAGTTAGGAGTGTATTAGATGCAGAAGGTCGGAGAGTAATTGCAACCCTAACCGGTGGCCCCTAGCACATCCATCCATTTTTTTATGCACAAGTGACCCCCGGAGGGCCTCTCTCCTTTCCAATGCTAGTGCGAACTATTCCCAACTCTTGGAATCGACTCTACCCTCAAGTGGAGGCCCTCCTCGAATAGTGGGAACCTATTCTTCATTGCTTCACCCACCTTCCTGAGCTGCTACAGACCCTTGAAGAGACCCCATTTTGCCCATCTGCATTACCGTGTGCACCAGCATTGCAAGTACATTTGAGCACTAGGCTCCACTCTTCTTAGGGATTGGACTGCCTCTTAGTTAGGAGTGTATTAGATGCAGAAGGGACTAATGACTATTGGCACTGCCTGTTTCCTTCCCCTTTTAGGTTGTGGACCCATTTCGTGCATTAACCCTTTAGACCCCATTGGTCTTGTGTGTGTGTGTGTGTATACATAAATATATATATATATATGGGTTTATAGACATAATTTCGAAATCAAAAATTTCGAAAGTCAAAAAGTCGGAAAAAAAAATGTCGAATTTATTTTTTCACGTTTTTTTTTTAAATGGGGGGGTTCCACCCCAACCCCCATTTTTTCTTTTTTTTTTTCTTTTTACCTATTTTTTTATATAAACTAGAGCCCAAAAAAAAATATCGAAAAAAAATAAATAATTCGACATTTTATTTTTCGACTTTTTTGGCATTCGAAATTTTGTATTCGATATTATGACTGGACACCATATATATGTATTTAGATAGGATTGTGTTGGCCTAAAAGTATTACTGTGAATTTGTTTGTGCGTTGAAACTCAAAGGCCTTGAAATAAATGTATTTGTATTTTTGATATAAAATAACTCCCAGTCAGGTGTATATATAAGTGTCCTTTGCTCTGCGTGCTCATTGAGGTCTTTCAATCACCCTCATCCCTCCTGAGACCTAGTCTTGACCGCCGCCAAGCTACCTTGATTGGTCTGGCTTGTCCAGAAGGTTACCCTGTTGCAAGAAACTAAGCTGGCCTTCTGAACCTCTGCCCACCAGGCCAGAGTTCAGAAATCAGTCTTAACAAATTGGTGTACAGCGGTGGGAAAGGACTGAAGGTATCCAGTGTTGCACACTAGTGAAGGCATTTCAAGTTATTACTACCCAGGACACAGTGACTTTGGAGTGATAACTGTAAAGGACATAGACCTATCTTATATAATGGAAACAAGGACCTTTTTATAACCTTAAATGCTTGTAGATCAGAAACATTGAGAAAGATGTGGACTGAGAGGGGTTTACCTGCTCAAGGTACAACATTGGAAATGGTCCAGAGTGTCATGGAATGGCAAGAGTTGCAACTCAGTGCCATAGCTTCTGGTGAAGGTGCAGAAGGAGGTGGGGCTGCTCCCACTGGCAGAACTGACAGTTCTGTCGCTACCCTCATCCATGGTGCCCATGAGGATCTGGGTGATGTCCAATGTTTCCTCTGCAAGTGCTAATGCTGAATCCATGCTGGAATTTAAGACGCAAGAGCTGCTGTTTAGGCAGAAGGAGATTGAATTCCACATGGCTAAGCTGAAGATAGAACAGGCAGAAAAAACAGAAAGACAGGGATCACCAGTTGGAACTGGCCAAGCTTCAAGTTTCAAATGCATCCAAGGGATCTGGACATGGGGCTGTGTCCTCTCATCCAAGATTTCCTAAAGATCTGCTCAGTGTGTATGATGAGATGAATGACATAATGGACTGGTGGTTGAATGCATTTGAGTATGCATGTGAGGTTCAAGAGGTTGTAAATGCTGATAAAATTGCATGGTTGCTCAGCAGACTACCCCATTCTGGCTGCAGTGCTATTGTGGAAAGCTGAAGGAGTAGATTTTGCAATGTTAAAGCAAACTCTCATCTTAAAGTTTGGGAAGACTCCTGCCCAATACTTGAAGAGGTGTAGAGCACAATAAGGAAGAAGGAAGTACTTGGGTGTCATATGTGATTGATTCTTTAAATAACTTGACTGGCTGGGTTGAAGGCTATAAGGTCTCCACCTTTGAGCGTATAATATGTCTTGTCAAGCTTGAACATATTTTTGCATCTTGTTCCCCTAAGCTTAAGCAGCATTTGGCAGATTCAAAGGAGTTAGATCATAAGAAGCTGGCCATTGCAGCAGATTTGTGGCTGTCACGGAGTGTCCCATGAGGACAAGACTCCTCCTAGTAAGCAGGAGGAGAGGAAAAGGTCCAAAGATAAAGAGTGTGGGGGATCTGATAAAACTTCCTCCCAAAAGAGCCACGAAAAGAAATTTAAGTGTAAGTCACAAGAGAACGCACAGGGTAGTGAAGGTTATCCTCCAAAACAGAACTCTGGTTACAATAAGCCTCCCTATGTCCAGTGGATCTTGTGTGGCTTGTGGAGCAAGTAACCATGTGAAGATGGACCACAGATGTAAGGTTAAAACCTTGGGGGGTCCACTCTGCTAATCTGGCCTTCTCCTATGAAGAAGAGATTTCAGGGGCATCCTTCTCCTCTGACTCCTTACCCAGTGGGATAGATTCTGAGGTAGTTTGTTTCCCTGGGTTCCTGAGAGCCTAAAGTCTCAGAGGCTTATGCTAGGATGTCAGTTAATACCCAGAGCTCCTTTGTCCTCCACTAAATTGGCCGATGGCCCACCTCTCAAGTTCCCAGTTATGCCTGTAAATCTTACTATAAATGGTACAGTGGTCAGGATTCCAGTGAGCATTCAGAGAGATGTGCCAGGAAAGGTCTTGCCGGGGAATGATCTCGGAGCTTTAGGGCTTGTGGGAGACACAGCAGAATGATCCTGCACAAGGTTACAAACAAGGGCTGCCTTGGCCAAGTCCAATGCCCAGCCCAATCCAAAGGGGAAACCCAAGGCTGAAGGAATTGGAAAATGTCCGGATCAAGCCAATCAGCCCCGGGAGCAGGCATCCGGATATTTATTAAAACCCCAGCAGCCCCGGCTGGGGGCTGTCTGGGTTCAGTCATGGCGCCATAGACGCCAGGCTCATAGGCATTACTTACCTCATGCAGACCATGCTGCAAATGAATCCAAGCCAACGTGAGGCCTGGAAGGGACTATTTTACTACAGGGACTATTTTATACTCGGGTGTGGTTCTTGGGAACTTCCTACCTGGGACTACTTTGGAGGCTATTTAAACCACGCCCGAACAGCAGCACACGCTTCGCGTTATTCTGCACTCAGCAGTGTAACGCTCACCGTGCCTGCAAGTCAGCATCCAGCCATGCCCGTCTTGAATCCGGAGCTCCTAGAAGAAGAGGAAAGAAGAGGCAAGGCTAGAAAACGAACATTATTCCGTTCCTCACCTGATTCCGGATCCATCACGTCTCTGAACCGGGAAAGAAAGTTATTTCTGCACGCGTCGCATCGCCAGCTGCAGCGCCGCGCCATACTCACCAGTCCTCACAGCATCTTTCAATTCGGCGCTGCCTCCATCATTTCTTCGCCGAACTCTGGCACCTAGGGGACAAAAAGAAACAACAAGGTGAGCCGAGAGAGCCAACAAATACAATCTCTTTTACCATCATAGACTTACCTGATTTACCACCAGAGGCATTATTCTTTAACTCTCCACATCCTCATACGCCGCACCTGTAAACGGAGAGAAAACAACACGTCAAATACATGCATCATTTTACCGGACAGCGTCGGGTAATACAGACTCTTACCTGCACGCCATCAGCTGCCATGAGACCAACTTCTCTCGGATTCAGCTGCAAGATAAGATAGGAATGGGACAAGAGTGAACATCGGACATATTGAACTCTATGAACTGTATACTTACTGGTCCTCGCCAGGAACCTGAGAGTCAATACTCATCCGGAACTCTCCCAACGCCTTCGAGCCAGTGAAGTAACTGGTATCTACGCGCCCCTGCAATCCACGCAGGATGGAGAGCTCATCTTTCAAGAATATAAAGTGAGATTACTGAAAGGGAATTTCGGAAGTGATTGGTGGGGAGAACAGCGGGGGGCCATCGCTAGAATCCACGGGTGGCTAAACTCTTCTCTCCACTTCCAGGAGAATACTTCTACGGATCAAGCAGACGAGATTAGGAGGGCCAGTCCAGTCTGTCATCTCTGCACTACGCATCACGTTGGTGGAGTCCGATGCTGTCCGAGTCCGATCGACGCCCCTGTGGGAGCCAGGTGAGCGTAACAGAACGCAAAGCCTTTCTACAAATCCCCACCCGGGCGTTATGGAAACCACAGAAACCGACCAACTGGCCCAATTATTGGGGGAACTTAGAGCGGAAGTACACTCCGCTCGCCAAGAGACTAATGCCCTCAGGAGAGAACTGATTGTCTCAAAGGAACGCACTGATGATCTTGCTAGGCAACTGCTGCAAAACCAAGCTGGGCAAACACCCCTACCTGGACTCGTGTGGGGGGGGGGGACATCCAACTCCTGTTTCATCGAGCAATCCTGTGCAAGTGGTTTTACCAGGGGCTATTCCTTTAGCGCCACCCGTACGCTACGCTGGGGACCCAAAAAGGTTCGCCGTGTTTATGAACCAATGCCGCTTGCACTTTTTATGCAGACCTGGAGCTTTTCCAAATGACCAAGCCAAAGTAGCCTTTGTATTATCATATCTGCGTGGCAGTGCAGCTGATTGGTCAATTCCACTAGTAAACCAGGATGACCCTCTTCTTCGGGATTTTCAGGGTTTTCAATTGAGCATGGAAAGACTATTCGCTAGACATTCACAGGGACAGGCCCTGGATAATGAACTTTTATCCCTATGACAAGGTAACCAGGATCTGCTAACCTATATCGCAACCTTCAATAGGTTGGTGGAAACTGGATGGCCAGAGGTAAAACGAATTACATTATTTCATCGTGGACTTCGGGGAGAACTCAAAGATGTTTTGGCCCAAATTGTGAACCCACCGCAGGATTGCACAGAATATATAGACTTAGTGGTCCAGTTAGACCACCGACTTCAGAATAGAAAGGCTGATCGAGCTAAGTTCGAGAATCGGGTATTGGTTAAACCCAACGTTACCCCCAAAGGAACAGACGCATCAGAACCTATGCAGATCGGGGGGGTTAAAGGACCCTTAACTCAAAAGGAAAGAGAAATGAGACAGCAGATGTAATTGTGTCTGTA
Source organism: Ambystoma mexicanum (assembly GCF_040938575.1). Lineage (NCBI taxonomy): Eukaryota > Metazoa > Chordata > Amphibia > Caudata > Ambystomatidae > Ambystoma > Ambystoma mexicanum. The sequence goes on along the minus strand of NC_090925.1, from coordinate 765,457,953 downwards.
CTGTGGAACCTTAGGACATTTTCTACGGGATTGCCCTATAAAACCACCCAAGAAAGTGGTCGGAGTTGCTGACAAAAGCCAAATAGAGCCTGATTCAGGAAACGACCACGCCAGACAAGCGTAGAGGTCCGCTTGCCGAGCTTAAAGAAGGAAACTCGGACCTCGCACCTAATCATACCAATGGTCCTTATTGATCCAAAGCAGCCATCAAGTATGCACGCAGTAAGGGCATACATTGATAGCGGGCCGTAGGAAACTATATGGACCACGAATTGGCTTCAACGATGAATCTCCCTCTTTGCAAAAAGACCACTTCGGATGTCATCACAGTCGATGGAACTGAAATTGCCTCTGGGCCTGTAACTCATTCCACTACAGAGATGACACTGTTGGGTCAAGATGGGCATCAAGAGACTATTGTGTTTGATTTAATCAAAGCCCAGCAGTTCCAAATAATACTGGGGATCCCATGGTTGGAAACACATAATCCTTGTATTGAATGGCGAGCGAAGAGAATAACCTTCCCGGATTGTGCACACACCTGTTACCCGGAAAAAACCTTGAACAAAGGCCTGGCCACAGTCGCTACTCCAATCGTGCAGTTACCTCCGGAATATCAAGAATTTCAGGATGTTTTTAAAAGAAAACAGGCAAACACATTACCACCTCACAGATCATACGATTGTCAAATCGACCTCTTACCCGGTGCACAACCCCCATGCAGTAGAATCTACGCCCTTACGGAACCCAAAAATCTTCACCTACGACAATACTTGAACCAATACCTTGCTAGTGGCTTTATTTGTCCCTCCAAATCTCCTGCATCCTCAGCTTTATTCTTCTTGCCTAAAAAGGAAGGTGACCTTCGAATGTGCATAGATTACCACACATTAAATCAGATTACTGTAAAAAAACTGATACCCATTGCCTCTGATCCCCGAATTACTAGACCAAGTAAAGGATGCTTGCATTTACACTAAATTAGATCTCCGAAGGGCATATCATCTGGTACGTGTAAAGAAAGGCGACAAATGGAAGACTGCCTTTCGCACCAAGTACGGATTATTCGAATATCAGGTGATGCCCTTCGGTTGTGCAATGCACCAGCAGCCTTCCAGTATTTTATGAACAATGTCCTTCGAGAACTCATTGACGTCTGTGTTGTCGTATACGTAGACGATATTCTAGTGTACTCCTCCTCAGAATCAGACCATGTTAAGCACGTTCGTGCAGTCCTTGAGAAATTACACCAACACAAGTTATATGCAAAATTGGAAAATGTGTTTTTCATGCTACAGAAATTGAATTCCTTGGATTTATCCTGACTCCAAAAGGAGTCCGAATGGACTCTCGAAAGGTGGATGCACTTCTCAAGTGGCCATCACCCAGTTCAGTTAATGGGGTACAAAGCATGCTTGGATTTGCTAATTTCTACCACAGATTTATTCCTGAATTCTCACATGTTGTACACCCCATCACAACACTTTTGTGAAAAAACTTCTTCTTGTGGACCGAAGAGGCTGCAAAAGCCTTCCAAGAGCTGAAATTGAAATTTACGTCGGCACCTGTCTTAAAGCATCCACGCCCCAAGCTACCATACATAGTTGAAATCGATGCATCCAGTTTAGCCATGGGGGCTGTCCAGTCCCAGAAGGATCCTGAAACCGATCAACTTCATCCAGTAGCATTTTGGTCCAGAAAGTTCTCGGCACTCGAGTTAAACTATGCGGTTACCGATAAAGAGTTGTTGGCCATCAAATCCGCCTTCAACGCTTGGCGGCATTATCTTCTTGGTGCCAGGCATACCATTACTGTAATCACTGATCACAGGAATTTGCAGTATTTAAAAACAGCCAAGGCTCAATCATCGCGTCAACTTCGATGGGCATTATTCTTTGCCGAATTCGATTTCGTGATCACTTATCAACCAGGTTGTAAAAATGGCAAGGCAGATGCCTTATCCCGAATAGGGATGGGAGAAGCATATTCAAACCCGGAACTGGTGCCTATAATTCCAGAACAAAGAATTCTTGGCATAACTACTCTACAGACTCTAGAAGATATTCATTTAAAAATCCAACAACTTTTCGACCCAGCAGCCCTGCAGGACTGGGTAAAGAAAGGCCAAGATTATTCAGTCATCAATTACCTAACTTACTATCAAGGGTGTCTATTTCTACCACACAAGAAACTACAGGAACTAGTCATCTCCAATTATCATGACGCTCTTATGGAAGGACACCCAGGTATCGCAAAAACTGAAGCTAAAATTAAAAGACAATTCTGGTGGCCCACCTGGCGAAAAGACGTAAAGTCATTTGTGATGTCTTGTGGTATCTGCCCCCAAAACAAAAGTCAGAAGAAAAAACCAGCTGGACTTTTACAACCTTTGGATATTCCACCTACACCATGGCACACCTTGTCTTTAGACTTTATTACAGGTCTACCTCCATGTAATGGATTTAACACCATTCTAGTTATTATGGATTTTTTTTCCAAGATGGCCCACTTTATTCCTTTACCCGTATTGGTCTCTGATCGAGGTAGTCAATTAATTTCGCAATTTTGGAAGAAATGCTGTCAATTGGCGCAAATCGACGTAAGGTTATCAACCAGTCACCATCCCCAAACCGATGGTCAGACGGAGAGGACCAACCAGACTCTTGAACATTACCTACGTTGTATGCCACACCAAACCGAAAGCAGTTGGAAGGATATTTTATGGATTTCTGAATACGCATACAATAACTCTGTACATTCAGGAACCGGACAAAGCCCCTTTTATACCATATATGGACATCATCCTCGAACCTCAGAACTCGATTCGCCTTAACACTTAGAAATGCCGGCAGTGACTCATCTGCACTCTACTATTACACAAGCCTTTAAGGAGGCAACAGAACATTTGAAACGAGCAAAAGAGAAATACGAGAAAAATGCTGATCAACATAGAAGTGAAATTCCACAATACCAGATTGGAGATCAAGTTTGGCTAGCTACAAAACACATACCTCTAAAGGGAACTCAGACTTTCAATCCTAGATATTTGGGACCTTACACCATTAAGGCCATTATCAACCCGGTGACCGTCAAATTGGAATTACCCTCTAATATGCGGATTCATCCTGTCTTTCATGTTTCACTTCTAAAACCACTTCAACCCGGGACAAGATTAACCAAACCACCTGACCCCATCCTAATAGATGGAGAACCTGAATTCGAGGTAAAAAATATCCTGGACTCTAAGATGGTTAAATCAAAACTTTTTTATTTAATCAACTGGAAGGGTTACGGACCACAAGAAAGGTCATGGGAGCCTAGTGACCACGTTCATGCACCTCGGTTGGTGAAGAAATTCCATCGGAACTTCCCAGACAAACCAGGACCAAGGGGAAGAACAACTTTAGGAGTTAGGAGGGGCCTTGGGGGGGGGGGGTGTAGGGGAGAGTGCTGTCATTCATGATGCCTACCCCTGGGCATCCGGATCAAGCCCATCAGCCCCGGGAGCAGGCAACCAGATATTTATTAAAACCCCAGCAGCCCCAGGTGGGGGCTGTCTGGGTTCAGTCCTGGCGCCTTGGGCACCAGGCTCATAATAGAATTCAGTCCTGGCGCCACGCCATAGGCGCCAGACTCGTAGGCATTACTTACCTCATGCAGACCATGCTGCAAATGAATCCAAGCCACCGTGAGGCCTGGATGGGACTATTTTACTACAGGGACTACTTTTTTTACTCGGGTGTGGTTCTGGGGAACTTCTTACCTGGGACTACTTTGGAGGCTATTTAAACCACTCCCGAACAGCAGCACACGCTTTGCGTTATTCTGCACTCAGCAGCATAACGCTCACCGTGCCTGCAAGTCAGCATCCAGCCATGCCCGTCTTTAATCCGGAGCTCCTAGAAGAAGAGGAAAGAAGAGGCAAAGTTAGAAAACGAACATTATTCAGTTCCTCACCTGATTTCAGATCCATCACGTCTCTGAACCTGGAAAGAAAGTTATTTCTGCACGCGTCGCATCGCCAGCTGCCTCCATCATTTCTTCGCCGAACTCCGGCACCTAGGGGACAAAAACAAACAACAAGGTGAGCCGAGAGACCTAACAAATACAATCTCTTTTACCACCATAGACTTACCTGATTTACCACCAGAGGCATTATTCTTTAACTCTCCACATCCTCATACGCCGCACCTGTAAACGGAGAGAAAACACGTCAAATACATGCATCATTTTACCGGACAGCGTCGGGTAATACAGACTCTTACCTGCACGCCATCAGCTGCCATGAGACCAACTTCTCTCGGACTCACTGAAAGATAAGATAGGAATGGGACAAGAGTGAACATCGGACATATTGAACTCTATGAACTGTATACTTACTGGTCCTCGCCAGGAACCTCAGAGTCAATACTCATCCGGAACTCTCCCAACACCTTCGAACCAGTGAAGTAACTGGTATCTAAGCGCCCCTGCAATCCACGCAGGATGGAGAGCTCATCTTTCAAGAATATAAGGTGAGATTACTGAAAGGGAATTTCGGAGGTGATTGGTGGGGAGAACAGCGGGGTGCCATCGCTAGAATCCACGGGTGGCTAAACTCCTCTCTCCACTTTCAGGAGAATATTTCTACGGATCAAGCGGACGAGATTAGGAGGTCCAGTCCAGTCTGTCATCTCTGCACTACGCATCACGTTGGTGGAGACCGCAGCTGTCCGGATCCGATCGACGGCCCTATGGGAGCCAGGTGAGCCTAACAGTTACAGAGGGAAAGAAAACATTCCCCACAAACTCACCTACCACTGAGGTGGAGGTAGTTGGCCAAACACCTTAACCTGACAAATGAAGAGATGTTTCCTGAAATTCTCAATCCCCATGATCATCCTGAAATAGAAAGTTTGTTAGTGGAAGGTGGTCCTGACAGGGCTGAGTTCAGTAAGGGCCATCTCTGGAAGGCCTACGGAGACGGGCCTGCTCCCAGCTTGAGGGTGAACCTCCTGGGAAGCGCAGGATTTATTGGGAAGGTGGGCTCCTCTACAGTGGACCTACAGAGTCTGCAGAAGGAGGCCATAGGAGGTTGGTGGTTCCCCTTGCTGTAAGACCCTTCCTCTTGCAGTTGGCACATTAAGTGCCCCTTGCTGGTCACCTTGGCATGAAGAGAATCAAGCAAAGGTTATCCATGCATTTCTACTGGCCACAGATGGGGTTGTAAGTAGAAAGTCACTGCAGGAGTTGTGCCACATGCACCTTATCTGGAAAAAGTGGCACAACAATCCAAGCTCCATTAGTAACACTCAAATAGTTGTGGGGCCTCCATTTGAGAGGGTAGGGATCAACATTGTTGGTCCCCTTGACCCCAAAACATCCTCAGGCAGTAGGTTTATCCTGGTGCTCGTCGACCATACCACCAGGTATCCTGAAGCCATCCCATTGAAGTTTTGACTGACAAGTCAGTTGCAAAAGCTTTACTAGGCATATTTACTAGGGTTGGCTTCCCTAAAGAAGTTGTCTGATAGGGGCAGCAACTTTATGTCAAAGTATATGCATGCCATGTGGAAGGAATGTGGTGTCACCTATGTTTTTATCCGCATACCACCAACAAACCAATGGTCTAGCGAAAAGGTTTAACAGGAGCATGATTGGGGCTCTGGAAGAACCCCAAAGAAGAAAATGGGATCTTCTGTTACCATGCTTATTGTTTGTCTACAGAGAGGTACCACAGGAGGGTGTTGGCTTCAGCCCCTTCGAGCTTCTGTTTGGTCACCCTGTAAGGGGACCCTTAGCCATAGTCAAGGAGGGGTGGGAGATGCCTACTCCCCCAGTCACTACCAATGTAATGTAATGTGCTATGGCTCAGAAAAAGGATGGTACTCCTGATGGGTCTGGCTAGTGAAAAAAGGAAGGCAGGACAACCCCTGGTGAAACATTGGTATGACCTGAAGGCTGCCCTCATCAATTTCACACCTGGTCAGCAAGTACTGATCATGAATACTATAAGGCCTAGAGCTTTACAGGACAAATGGTCAGACCCTTACACAGTGGTGGAGTCACTGGGTGAAGTCAACTATTTAGTGGACCTTGGAAGAGCTTGTCAGGCTACAAAAGTGTTCTATGTAAGTAGACTGAAGACTTTCATCCCAAGAGTTGAAGTCGCTGCACTGCTGCTGGCTTCAGATGATGAGGAGGAGGAGTCAGAACCTCTCCCTGACCTGTTCCAGGGCAGTCCTTCAGACCGCTCCATTGAGGGTGTCCATGTGGGCCCCTCACCTGACTGCTGATCAACAAGCAGAGGTGAAATGTTTGCTGAGGCAATTGTCCCCCTTGTTTTCAGTCTCCTGGTTTGGCACCTTGGTGCAAACATGATATTGACACAGGAACAGTGTACCTACCAAAAGTAGGGGATACAGGATGTCGGATAAAGTAAGGTCTTACATTAAGACAGAGGTCAACAAAATGTTGGATCATGGGTTGATTGAACCCTCTAGTAGTCATTGATCCAGCCCTGTGGATTTGGTTCCAAAGGCAGGTACCTCTGAGTTGGTTATGTGTGGATTACAGGGCTTTGAATGTTGTCACCAAGACAGATGCACACCCCTTGCCTAGAACATATGAGCTGGTGAATGCTTTGGGTGCTTCCAAATACCTCAGCACAGTTGACCACACTGCAGGCTATTGGCAAATAGCCCTTGAAGAACATGCCAACGAGAAGATGGCTTTCTCAACACCAGAGGGCCTTTACCAGTTCAGAGTAATGGCTTTTGAGTTGAAGAATGCCCCTACCACTTTCCAGAGGCTTGTGAATCATGTCCTTAATGGGTTGGATGAATTCTGTCTAGCATATCTGGATGATATAGCAGTTTTCAGTGTCACCTGGGAGGATCAAATGAAACGCCTCAACATTGTGCTGCAGGCTCTTCAAAAGGCCCACTTGACCATAAAGGCCAGTAAGTGCCAGACTGGACACGGATCAGGGGCTACCTTGGACATGAAGTAGGAGGAGGGAGAATACAGCCTCTACCCAGTAAAGTACAAGCAGTACAAGACTGGCCTACCCGCACCACTCAGACCCAAGTGAGAGCCTTTTTAGTACTCACTGGGTACAACAGCAATATCATGGCAGACTATGGCACCATAGCTGCCCCTCTGACTGCTCTCACCACTCCGAAGAAACCAAAGAAGGTAGATTGGTCTGAAGAGTATGGGAAGGCCTTCAATGGCTTATGACTCCTTGTGCCAGTCCCCTGTTCCTAGAGCCCCCGATTACCAAAGGCCTTTTATTGTGCAGACAGATGCCTATGACACTGGCATAGGAGCTGTACTATCACAAGTAGATGAGAAGGGTAAGGAAAACCCTATTGGCTTCATTAGTTGCCAATTTAAGGACAGAGCGCTCAGATGGTCCACAGTAGAGAATTAATGTTTCTCTGTTGTGTGAGCCCTAAGGATGCGCAGGCCCTACCTCTATGGGACCCACTTCACTGCCAAAACTGACCATAATCTCTTAAAGTGGCTAATGAACTTTAAGGGAGAGAATCGAAAGTTGCTCAGGTGGTCCATAAGCCTTCAAGGCTTTGACTTCACTATTGAGCATAGGCCAGGAGTCAACATATCAATGCTGATGGGTTGTCCAGAATGTTTGACCGACCTGAACATGACTCGTCCAGGGGTGGATGAATTCCCCCTGTCCTTGGTCTGGGAGGGACGAGTGTTAGGAAAGATTTCCATTGCATGTGTAATTTTCCCTCCAGTTGTGTACCCCCCAACTTTTTGCTTTATTTAAACACTATAGTCTGACTTTACCAGAGGAGCACAGCCTTCCGCTGCACTACTCTGGGCTTTTCGCTCACTTTTTATGGGGAAACTGAAATGCCCTTAAGACAGTCAGTATTGGGAGACTTTGTTTCCCTTAGTCCTTTCCAATGTTGCAACTTTTCTGCAACATGTAATAAGTGTACAATGTACCGTACAGTGCACTTGGGTCTAATAGTCATTTCCAAATTCCCTAGATACTCTCGAAGGATTATTTTAGGAGCAGTGTAGATGTGCCTTGGACAGGGCCAGTCGCAGTTTATCATGCCGCATATTTTTAACCCTTTCTCGCAAGGTAAACTGCTATTACCATGTTTTGCACGGTTAGGTGGCCTGGCTCTAAAATTGCCATGCCACAAGGTTCTCTGTCCTATCCTTTGGCCACCTTACCCCTTCACCTTCCCCAGGTCAAGCCGACCCAGGTCCGTCCTTATTTGTGCATACTTTTTCCTGTGAAGCGCCAAGCTTTCGCAGGCTTCTGCATGCCTTGTGTGCGTGCCCCCAGGATGTAGGCTGGAACGTCTGGTTCCAATACACACTCTGGGTGCCAGAGAGTTTGGAATGCTATGAATGCCTGGGACCACCATGGTCCATGATTGGTCCACATATGGTATGCCTGTATGTGAGCAGATCTCTCATTGGGTCCTCTTCGTTTTGGCGTGAAGGAGATTCTGGATAAGAGAAGGTCCCAAACACTCATACCATGTCGATCTCTGGAGTTCTCACTGTACGAAGGATAGGATCCAAGTATCCTCAAACTAAGAAGCAGAGTCAAGGACCCGCTGGTGACCCGTTGGAAGGGTTTTCACACTGAGCCAGCTGTTGTCCCGCTGGAACCCTCTGCAGCTGGTCATCATATAAGGTCTGCGAAGACTCTTTGACCCATTAGAATATTTAGACCAACTATTCTCGGCACCTTCATCTTAACCTGCAAGTAAGCCTTCTCGGAAGTGTCCCTGGGCCAACCAGTGGACTGACTAGCTTGTACAGACGTTTTGCCCTGATACCAATGCAGTTTGAAGCTCTGTGTTCACGGCACTCACACCGATTTTCATACACTTCGCATTCCCATGTCTGGAGTAAAAGGATTGTGCCCAAACCAGAGTTTACGCGGTTGCTGTGTCGCCCAGCCGTGGTGACGAACTTTGTAAGTTCATTGCAGCTGTGTTCCTCTGTGCCCTGAAGCCTGCTGCAGCAGAACTGGTCTGATCCATCCACCAGGAGCAGAGAAATCACCACTGTCCCGTAGGGGAATCAACGCTGTATCTTCGTTGCTCAGAGTCACGAGATTGCCGCACTTGAACCTGCAACCGAAGTGGACTGGACTGCTGAAGTTTGTTACGGAGTGCGCCGGGGGCTGGTGAGTAATTGCAACCCTAACCGGTGGCCCCTAGCTCATCCATCCATTTTTATGCTCCAATGGCCCTTAAGAGCCCCACTCCTTTCCACTGCTAGTGCGAACTAGCAAACTATTCCGAACTCTTGGAATTGATTCTGCCCTCAAGTGGGGGCCCTCCTCGAATAGTGGAAACCTATTTTTCATCACCTCACCCACCTTCCTGAGCTGCTATAGAACCTTGAAGAGACCCATTTTGCCCATCTGCATTACCGCGTGCGCCAGCATTGCAAGTACATTTGAGCAATAGGCTCAATTTTTCTTAGGGATTGGACTGCCTCTTAGGAGTGTGTTGGATGCAGAAGGGACTAAAGAATATTTGCATTGCCTGTTTCCTTCCCCTTTTAGGTTGTGGACCCATTTCGTACATTAACCCTTTAGACCCCATTGGTCTTGTATATATGTATTTAGCTAGGATTGTGTTGGATTAAAAGTATTACTGGGATGTGATTTGATTTGTGTGTTGAAACTCAAAGGCCTTGAACTGGATGTATTTGTATTTTTAATATATATACACACACCTGAATGGGAGTGATTTGCAAGTGTCCTTTGCTCTGTGTGTTAATTGAGGTCTTTCAGTCACCCTCAACCCTCCCGAGTCCTTGTCCAGAAGGTTACCCTGTTCCAAGAAACTAGGCTGGCCTTCTGAACCTCTGCCCACCAGGTCAGAGTTCAGAAATCTGTCTCAACACATGATACAAACCACACATAGGGCCTCATTACAAGGTTGGCGGTCCGGTAACGATACCGGTAAGGGAACACCGGCATTCTTTACCAGACTGGTGCATTATGACCTGTGATGCTGATGATACCGGCATCTGCAGGCACCCGTTGCGACCGGGTAGCACCTACCCGGAATGGGTGCGGGCACGCGGCAGCGGGCCAGTAAGACCGACATGCCGTAAATAAGTGCACATTACAAGGTTCACGGACATGCACTTACCGGCATAAAGATGCCGGTAAGAATGGGTACCATGATGCCATTAATCTGCAATCTGCTGTGTTGAAACCTGCCACAGGAGCACACGATCAGCACAGGTGGAGGCAATGAAGTCTGGCACAGCACACAAGGAGCACACCCACACACCACACCCCTTCCAAACCCAAAATGCTACCATTAGCAGTTGGAATACTGGGGCTGGAGGACATGCCTGCACTGCTACTACTCCAGCAGGCATTGAACCAGGGAATGCAGCGGAGGAGAAGGAGGGTGAGACAGGGCCAGCACATACCACCAGGACAGGCAGCCACCAATACCTCGCCTAAGGGCCAGTCCATTTGACCTAACCCCTGCACAGATCCACACCCTGTACCGCCAGCACAGGGACACCGTATGCACAATAGTGGACCTCATCCATGACGACCTGGTAAGCCTCCAACATTCAGACAGGCACCCCCTCCCACCCCCCTTGCTGAAGGTAGTGTCTGTGCTGCACCTCCTTGCCACAGGCACCTACCAGCACACAGTGGGACAGCTGCATGGCATCTCACAACCTTGTTTCTCCCACGTGCTCAACCAGGTGATAGATGCCCTCCTGAAACATGGAAGGGACCACATATATTTACCACAGACTGTGGAGGAGGTGAATGTTAACAAAATAGCATACTATGCACTGGCAGGCATGCCAAACGTAATGAGTGCCATCGACAGCACCCATGTGGAGCTGGTAGTCCTGCATGCCGAGGAGGTAGTGTACTGCAACAGGAAGCTCTACCATGCACTGACTGGCCAGATGGTGTGCGATGCAAGGCAATTAATCACGCATTGCTCGGCAAGATTTCCGGGATCCACACATGATGCCATGGTGCTACGCAACACCACACTTCCCTGCTACATGGCACGATGTGCTGCACAACGTACCTGGCTGCTGGGTAAATCCAGCAACAGGGCAATGAGGGGCGTTGCCTGGAGAGGGGACCACAAGCATAGGCAACCTGTCTGCTGGCTGGGGTATGAGGGGTGTTGCCTGGAGGGAGACCACAAGCATGGGCAACCTGTCTGCTGGCGGGGTATGAGGGGTTTTGCCTGGGGGTGACCACAAGCATTGGTAACCTGTCTGCTGGCTGGGGTATGAGGGTGTTGCCTGGGGGGAGGGAACACAGCGACCTGGGTGGCAAAACTGTGACCCCAATCACCTTGACAGAATGTTCGACACAGCCAATGGATGCAGATGTGGCATGCCTACACAGCTGTGCATTAATGTAAGCAACATACACAGCGCCCACCCCAGCACATGCACCTTGAACATCGGACATCGACCAAGGTTAACACGATGCACCACCCTGCAGGCACAATGCCTGAAATACATGCTGCTGCCATGCCTGGGGCAAATCCAACTGCCACACATGGAAATCCCTGTCACTGCACCCACCCCACAGGTTCACAACGCAGACCAGTATACCGGGACAGGCATCTCAAGGGACTCTTACAATTGCAATGGTGCAAGCAAGGAAACTTATGTAATCACTGATCAGTTACCACCACTAACATGAGCGAGTGGGGCAGGACCCATTCACAGTACCTCTGCTCCAAAATGCCAGTACACACCCAGCCCCCTTACAGAAATGTTTGCTGTCACTGGCGGACCATTGGGCCTTGGTCATATGGGGGAAGCATGTGATGGACAAGTACATGGGGACATCAAGTAGTCGTAAACATGATTAGCAAACCACTGTGTATCATGAAGCACATCAGGCAAACATGTCATGATGCATTCCACATGTATAGTACAAATTTCAAATGCAACACACCCATCAGATGTCAGCAGGTATGGTCATTATCAACTCATTTGTGTGAGTGCTGTACCCGATGGAAAGGTCCCTTGGACGTGAATGGCACACATACCCCCCAAGCATGGGTCATCCCCTAGTACACTTACCTGGGTCTCACTACAAGGAAATGCCAAGTGCAGTCATGATGAATCTGTGGCATGTGACCATGAACATTGTCCAGGCATTGTACACAAGGAAAGACAACAATGTTCACAAATACACTTTCCATTGCTCCTGGGCAGGTGATGCTGGGTATCCCCTAAAGCCGTGGCTCCTGACCCCATCAGGCAACCAGTCAACCGGCACGTAGAGGACTACAACCGTGTACATGCATGCACTCGTGTCACAATCGAGCAGACTTTTGGCCTGTTGAAGGCCCGTTTTCGCTGCCTCAGCAGGTTGGGTGGGGCACTAATTTACAGGCTTGAAAAGGTGGGCAAGATAGTGTTGGCATGTGCCATGCCGCACAACATGTGCATACCGCGCAACATACCCCTGCCCCCTGACATGGACCAGATTCCACCAGAAGATGAGGAGCATGATGGTGAAGAAGCATATCGACCACGGCACAATGTGAATGAATGACGTGTTGTACAGCAAACTTTGATTGCACAATACTTTTGATGGACTGGGTGACACAAGGCACTCGGAATGGGGGACACTGAGCACTGGGCACTGTTTAGAAATAAATTGACACACACTCAAGAAGCAATGTCCAGTCATGTGTTTTTCCTATGCACACCTGGTGTATTAAAGGATTTAAAACTAATTACAGTGACCAGGAACCAATGTGGACCCCTACCCCACAATATACGGGGTAGGGGTCCACATACCGCTACCTCCATGCAAGTCCAATCGCCCCTCCAAGTCCCGGATGGATTCCGCAGCTGGTGGTTGCACGGGAGGTGGTGGTGTCTGCGTGGTCCGGGGCTGCATGCTACTACAGGCAGGTCCTCCGTAGAGCTGTGTCCATCAGAGCCATGTTCGGAGAACACTGGTGTAGACAGCATGTTAGGGGTGTGTGGCATTTCCTCAGACATGCAAAAGCCTGCGGTGTCCGCCTCCTCCAGTTCCTCCTCCGTGCTATGTTGCTCAGATTGTGCCGCCTCACCAAGGTCACTGGTGGCCATAGACTGTGGCCCCTCGACATCACTGCCCGCTGGTGATCCCGCCTCATCCACCTGAGGTGTGTATTCTGTGGCACAGGAGGTTTTCTTGATGCCACCTTGGTGGCAGGTGTGCCTTTTGGCATGGGTGCATTGATGGCACCAGTGTGTTGTTGCTGGGGCTCCTGCCTAGGTGTTTGAGCTAGGTGCTCATCTGGTTCTCCAGCCTGTGCGCCCTGTTGGGTGGGGGGTTGTGGCTTGGGAGCGGTGGTATGCCTCTGGCCAACCCTCGATGTCGACCGCCTGGAGGTGTCGTCTGTCCCTCTGCTCAGGCGTGATGTTGGCTTTTTAGGTGTTGCGGTGTGTTCCACTTCGCTCTCTGATCCCGTGTGTGTGGGGGGACAGAGAGGCATGGCATCAGTCATGGGTGAACGTACATCACATATACATTGATGCTAGAACATTTAGAGTCCTGTGCATTGTTGTGTACATGTTGGAAGGGCGGCCATGGTGCTTACATGGGTTCGGGCTTGGGGGGGAGGGCGGGGCAGTGTCTGGGTATCCTTCTGGTGCAGCCATGATGGGCATGGTGTCTGTTGGGTGGGCTACAGGTGTATCGTGGCTTGCATGCTGTAGCCATGCCTCAGTGGCTGTGTGCCATGTGCTGTTTGGATGTGGGCACATGTGCAAAATGCAATGGGATGACAGTGGTCAGGCATGTATCTTTACGGTGATGTATATATGTGTGTGTGTGTGTGTGTGTGCATGCAGATGGTGCTTGTGTTTGCAATTGGGGACTCATGTGGTTTGTGTCACTGGGGTTAGTTGTGTGTTGTCATGGCAGGGATGGTACGGTTTTGGAGGGGCTGTTTTTAGGTGGGAGGTGATGGCCCATGTATTTGCTCTCATCTGCTTGCCATTTGGACTCCACCATTGTACTTGGGGTATTGTGTGTGGTGACTATTGTATTACGCTAAGGGTCACTCACCGTCATCCGCCGATGATGGGACTCCCATCTCGGAATGGCCAACACCTCGATGGCCTCCATGTCTATCACAGAGCTGCAGGTTTCCTCCCAACGTGCCAGCTTTATGGGGGATGATGCTCCACCACCTGTTGCCTGGGCCTGGCTGCGGTTTGCCTATAGGATATTGCGGACACGCAGCTGCAGATCGTCCCAACGTTTCCTGCAGTCTTTAACTGTGCGTGGTGTTGTCCCCACCGCAGAGACCTTCTGCACCACCTCCTCCCAGATGTTCTTTTTTTCTTGTGCTACATTCGCAGGTCTGGGCAGAATACATCTGCATGCTCGACCAGAGTGTCGGTGAACATGTTGAGTTCCTTATCAGAGAAACGTGGCTTTCGCAGCTGCACTGTGCCTTTTCGGGTAGCCTTGGCCATGTCCTTTCTATCACTGTCCAGTTTGCCAATCCAGGAGCTGTAGGCAGAGGATTGCAATGGATTGTGTTTTTAAAGATGGCTGCTGAAGCATTTCCCATTCTGGTGCAATGATGTTGTTTCCGGTACTGGCACTTCCGTTGCCGGGATGTACGTTACCGGTATCAACAGTGTCATTCTGTGCAGCATGGATGATGCTCGCTGTCTGGTGTTTGGAGGGCGTTACCGGCATGCCGGTATGCACGTGCCCGCTTACTCGGAATCAACCGTTGATTCCGGCAGAAATGCAACACCGACATGGCTGCACCGGCATGCTGGTAATTTGATTTTATTTGATTTTTATTATTTTTTTTTTTTACCAGCCAACTCGTAATGAAGCCCATAGTGTCCCTGACACCACATGGTGGCTACCAACTGAAAAACACACCTATGCTCAGTGAACGGTGTCACCAAACTGAAGTTGCCAACAGCACATCAGAGTGCTCTTTATTCCCTTCTGAGCCCTATTAACTTACCTGCCCCCCTCCTTGCCATACAGATCTGCCAGTGCGCCAAGAAACCATGCAGCTGGCAACAGTGAGCGGTATAAGAACCTTTAACAAAACCCTGAGAACCTCAGCCACCACACCCAGACTGACTTTCCTTTCTATTGAAACACTTTAATCAAACTCTAAAGCGAATATTATGAAAGCTGGTAGAAAGCGACAGACATTTTGACCTGATTGTCCCCATGGCCCTTTTTTCTATCAGGAAAACTCCCCAATCCTCTGAGATATTCCCTTTTGTGCTCACCTACATGGAATCCCACCCCAGGATCTGTTGGACATGCTCAGTGACCTGGGAAGAGGCTGCTCCACCTAAATCCCAAACCGCCCACAAACCTAAGGCTCACATGAAGACAGTAAGTGAAATTATCAACCAATATCTTTCCAGGCTGCTCGAACATCAGAAAAATTTGCATGACTGACCGAGAATAGCAAAACATTTTTAGTAGGGGTGGGGGGGGGTCAGTCTTGGCTCTCTTGCCAACGTCTGAGAACAAGATATCATCAAAATGTATCACCCATATAAGATATTGGAGAAGAAAAGGACCTTTTGACAACCTAGTCTCCCAACCTGAGAGGTGGCAGATAACAGGACTAAAATATGAGTCTCCTGAAAGCATTGAAGGTCGACCCAGTGGAGCAGTGTTCGGTCACTGTGGCCACTTTATTGGTAGAGCGAGAGAGCGCATAAACTGTTTCATTCCTGAGAACCTGAGTACTACCCAAAAAAAACGACCTTCATGACCTGTTAAAGGCATGGTCTAGTAAAAAATGTTATTGTCCCTACGGGTCGGCCATGTTTTTTTTAAGCCTAAGTGGCTCGATTTTAGAAAACTTTCCTATGGACCTTACCCGAGTTTTCGTCCATTAAACACACGCGAAAACAAGCACCAGGGAGCCGCCATTTTCTGATAATCCTATCAGTTCCCCCATCACCCTGGCTGAACTGCTTTTGCGGCACTAAATCAATTCCCCCGCCCCTGAGCCTGTCATCAGCAGACTCGTACTGCCCATTTCCCAACGCCAAAGCACGTCTCGTGTCAACATTCGCTGCGCTTCAGCTAATGACGTGTCGCCATGGAAATGGCAGGATGCCTCTTTCCTCAATAAGTATAAACAGACCGTTTCACAACACACAGCAGCAGATTTTCGATTCCATTCCTCTCTCTGTGTTACTTTGAGTATTCTGTGACTCGTTTCAGTGCTCTGATCAGCTACCTTCGCCGCTTGTAGCCCGTGTGAACAGATACCAGTACCACCACTATAAATTATTTTAGTTTGTTTAACACACAATGGCTACAATAATGCCCTACATGTACGAGCCCGAGTATACCGAGGAGGAACTACTGGAAAGGGAAGCACGCGAAAACGATGGGGATTCGGACGGCAGTTGGCAGGACGAATCAACAGATGAAGAGCCTGGGCCTAGTCGAATGGACGGCGTCTCCACCTGGTGCACATGCAATCGGTGCGAGCTAATGCCAACTGAGGCCAACTGAGGACGAGAACTGCTGCTGCCGAGAAAACTCGGGATGCCTGGCCTACATTTCGGAAGGCGAGCCACGACCACAATGCATCACCGAGCTGCCAGACTTCAGGGCAGCCTGCCTCACACGGGCCGTGTTGAGAATAATGATGGTGCTTATGCACGAACTTCGCGCAACTGTTCGTCCTCGTAATCCGAGTGCTTGTCATGCCACTCCTATTTCATGTTCTTCTACTATATCCAAAATTACATCTACATATCATTGTAACGCATGTAAGTCGTTCAATAGTGTGCATTGTCTAGATAGCATTTGTCCGTGCAGAATGCCATTAGTTACAAGAATTGTCATTGACAACAAACGTTTATTAAACTTATCTTGGTCATTTAAAAACAGTTTGTTTCATTCCTTTTCACAGGTGGTACAGGCTGGTGGCCTATCGTTCCTTTACATGGTGGCTCCACGGGAGGCTTGGGCACCGCGTTCGAAGAGTGATACCAGCCTGTGCCGTTCGTGCCATTAGAGAAACGTTCCCAAGTGACAGCGGTCAGTACAGGGGATTTTCTCTCGCTGTGCTGCAACCTGACCTGTATAATTTTTAAAGTCTTGTATTTTTGTGTCATGAAAATAAGATACAAAATAAAACACCACATATATTTTAACGTTTCGATTTTTTAAATGAATCAAGTGTGTCTCCATTCAAGGATGGACGTCAGACATCTGTGCTCCGAATGGGTGAAGGTCTGGTCGCTGTGAAGCAGGGTGGTCACTATCTATCTAAGCTAACATAACATATTCTCAATAATGCATGCACTAAATAACACTTGTTCAAAGTCTTTCAGTAGGTTATGTCTCTATAAAAGTCACACATATATCTATACTAACAATTACCATTGGATTATACAGGCCTTAGGGTCTTGACCACTATAATACACAGGTTGAAGTGTGGGTCTGTGCTCACAAGAATCTCCAGTATGTGGCATTTGTTATTGATAAGCAACAATATATTATCATTGATATAAAGGCGATATACTATATATTGATATAAAGGCGGTTCGTGCCAGTGTCTGAGCGCTGGCATGGGGGGGCTGTCAGGGGCGCGAAAGGCCAAGGTGCCAAACTACATGTACACTTCAAAAGGTGTCCCACGCCAAGGGGCCATCGGTCACATGGCCTCCTCAGACCCTGTGTCTCCAGCTAGGCCTCCCCTTGAAGCAGGTCGCCCCCCTGCAATCCACATAAGTGTGTCTCCATTCAGCAGTCTTCCTGTGCCTTATCTGCACGCCCCATGCCCATCCATCCCACCCCCCTGTATCAAAGGCGGTTCGCGCCGGTGGATGCTCGCTGGCATGGGGGGCTGTCGGAGGCGCGAAAGGCCAAGGTGCCAAACTACATGTACACTTCAAAAGGTGTCCCACGCCAAGGGGCCATCGGTCACATGGCCTCCTCAGACCCCGTGTCTCCAGCCAGGCCTCCCCTTGAAGCAGGCCGCCCCCCTGCAATCCACATAAGTGTCTCCATTCAGCAGTCTTCCTGTGCCTTATCTGCACGCCCCGGGCCCATCCACCGCACCCCCCTGTATCAAAGGCGGTTCGCGCCGGTGGATGCGCGCTGGCATGGGGGGCTGTCAGGGGCGCGAAAGGCCAAGGTGCCAAACTACATGTACACTTCAAAAGGTGTCCCACGCCAAGGGGCCATCGGTCACATGGCCTCCTCAGACCCCGTGTCTCCAGCCAGGCCTCCCCTTGAAGCAGGCTGCCCCCCTGCAATCCACATAAGTGTCTCCATTCAGCAGTCTTCCTGTGCCTTATCTGCACGCCCCAGGCCCATCCACCGCACCCCCCTGTATCAAAGGCGGTTCGCGCCGGTGGATGCGCGCTGGCATGGGGGGCTGTCAGGGGCGCGAAAGGCCAAGGTGCCAAACTACATGTACACTTCAAAAGGTATCCCACGCCAAGGGGCCATCGGTCACATGGCCTCCTCAGACCCCGTGTCTCCAGCCAGGCCTCCCCTTGAAGCAGGCCGCCCCCCTAAGACCACGACATACATACGTCATTCATTCACAAACACACCCCTGTTTCTAATACTTTATAAACCACTTGATATGTCTCATGAGAACATCTTTGTGCTTTGCAAGTCAACTCCTGAACGTGTTACCTGGCAACCACTGAGATCTACGCTAATCTGCTCGTCGTCGTGCTATCGGTGAACTTCTGTGACCGCTTAGAGCAAACCCATCAGTGTGCTACCTGTGGCCACCCACCTATTCTCCTGCAACATACTGCTCTGCTTGCTGAATCCAACTGTTTGTTGGTCAAGGTAAGGCCATGTATCCTAGTCATATTTCGCAGATTTTTAAATTTCTATCTATTTGCGAGTTGAGTACACAATAGTGCTAGGTTCATTGGTCTCATTGCTATTGACTTGAGTTTACATTGCTATGCTATCAATAGATCTATTTATTTTCATCTGTCTATTGTCCTCGAATTGCACCCTTCGGGGGTCCAGTCTATAATGTAAGCATGTTTCCTTCTCGTGCAATACAGAACATCGAAGGGATGAGTCACATGTTCAGTTTTTAGTCACATAATTTATACATTTCTGCAATTTATGCAAATACTAAGCCGCACATCATGAACTGGTATAGTTCCTGCGACCAAAACAAACCATGCATTGATCATTGTATGATTCATTTACTTTTGTATCAAATCTTTATTCTTAAAGATTGTATAATAATGTCGATATTTACTTTTCAGATTTATCAACAATGCCTGCCTGTTCGATTAGCGGTTGCCCTTCGAAGACCCATGCTAAATCTGAAGGCACTACGATGCATGTATTCCCGAAAACTGTTGATCGAATAAGAGAATGGGTCAGACATTGCGGATATCCACTGGATGAGCTGGAAAGTAGAGTCCAACAAGTCTTACAGGACAAGAGGGGTGATCAATACCGCATCTGCAGCCGGCACTTTTCCTTGGACATGTACACAACATCTTGGGTAACAAAGAAGAATAAACGTCGAACGACACGGAAATTGCTCAAACGCTATTCCCACTCTATTCGTCCACATTCCGCCACCGGTGAGTCAAGTGTCTGGATTTAGCTTTAGGCCTTGCGGTAGTGTGTAGGTATCCGAACGGATTAATTGATATTGTAGGTGTTCTATCCCTTGCAGTAATTTCGATATTGATATGAGTGTATAGTTTTTTGAATAATGACATTTACCAATATATTCTTTTTCGATTTCATAACCCACAAACGCAATGTATATATATGGGAACAGGGAACTGTGCTGTATTGAGCATTTTACAAGTATTCTGTCGCCTTACATGGCTATTTTTAATATTGGCATTTCATTATCAATCATTAATTTACCTTTACAACTTCTTGACTATCCCTTGAATCTGAAGCAAGAACATTCTACATCCTTGACGTGGTTGCAGTTATCAACCACTTCTAGTGCGTATCAGGTAATCTTACTAGGCTAATCCGCTACAGACTTGTTTTATGCATGTCAAGTAATATTTTTATTTTATCGTGTAATCATGTTACCGAATGTTTGGTTAGTGCTTTCCAATTGGTATACACCTTAGTTATCGTCCACTGGTGTTTGTTTTCAGTTATAATTAGTGTTATCCATACTAATGCAAGTACTGTCTTTCAGGGAGATGCTGAAGCGTCCGCCACATCTACAACATTTCTAGATGTTGTTCAACGGCAGGAGGTATGGATACTGACAGCTCCATCGAGCGTCATCATCAGAGCTAGAATTCTTGTCGTTTGATTGTTCTACACAATGTTTCATTCGTGGTTAGCCGTTGATATGTACCTGTGCTGTCGACTCCAGGTGTGTTATGTTTTCACTATTGTAATCCTCACTAATGCAAGTACTATGTTTCAGGCAGTTGATGGAGCGTCCACCACTGCACTTGATGCAGAGCCTGACATTCAAGTAAATCCAGGGGAAGTGGAAGCGGGAACATGCGTATACGAATCGGCGCAACAGCTTTCGGAAGTGCGCACTACATTTGCAACATCCATAGATATTCTTCAGCAGCACGAGGTATGGATAATGACGGCTCCATCATGCGTGATCATATAATGTGATTCCATTTGCTATACTTTCTTCCCTATTAACGCAAGTGCTGTATTCCAGGGAGACGACGAAGCTTCCACTACAATCACAACATCCAATTTAGATGATGCAGATGTAAATAAATTGGAGAAATAAGTCGATGAAATGTGATCATATTTAGATTTTCCTTGATTCTTTTGGACAATGCATCATTTGCGGTTATCTCTTTATATGTACCTGTGCGTTCGACCCCAAGTGTGTGTTATGTTTCCAATATTGAAAACCATACTAATCCAAGTACTGTGTTTCAGGGAGACGACGGAGCTTCCACCACAATCACAACATCTCATTTAGATGATGCAGATGTAATGGAATCGTTGAAATAAGTCGATGAAATGTGATCATATTTGGATTTCCCTTGATTCTTTTGGACAATGCATCATTTGTGGTTATCTCTTTATATGTACCTGTGCCGTCGACCCCAAATGTGTGTTGTGTTAACAATATTGAAAAGCATACTAATGCATGTACTGTGTTTCAGGGAGATGCGGATGCCTCCTCTCCAATACAACCATTCATGGCAGTCCATGCAGAGCCAGAGGGATGGATACTGACAGTTCCATCGAAATAGATCATCACTGGTCGAATACTTGTCGTTTGATTGTTGCACACAATGTTTAAATTGTGTTTGGCTATTGAGATGTACCTGTGTGTTCGTCCTCACGTGTGTTTTATGCTAACAATATTTTGATACATAGTAATGAAAGTACTATGTTTCAGGGAGACGATGGAGCCTCATTCCGTGCTGTCTACGCGGATACAGAAAATATAGTCATTGCAGCGCAAGAGGAAGGGAGGACATGCGGAAACGAATCGGAGCTACAGCGTGCAGATGTTGAAGGTCGAGCCAAAAAAGTTGCAAAGAAAAAAAAACAAAAAAAGGTTAGTTACAAACAGTTCATAACTTGAAAAAAATGTTTGTGCTGGGGACTATTTTGTTTTTTTCCAGTCAATTCTACTACACTCAATCTTGTGTTTAAACTGAACATCCCTTTTCCAATCTCTCCTCCAGTTACCCGTGGGTGTCAGAACTATACACACACAGACAATGAAGCGAATGAGAGATGTGGCTTGCCAGAACGTGTACACTATGGAGGAACTATTAATTGAGGCGAGGCGTGTTCAGGCTCGAGATGCTCATGTCTAATGGCCAGAACATGAATTAACTGTGTTTGGAGACTACAGCAAAGTTGCATTGGACCATAGCTACAGTGCGACCGCACCACCACAAGAAGATGTTATTGAATGTATTGAAGATAGCTCTGAAGTAGTTGCAGATCAATTTACACAATCTACACCCGCCAGAAATTTGCCACCAAAAAACCTGTCGACATTGTTGTGTTCTCCCATCAATGTTGAAGTAATAGATGTTGAAATGACAGAGAATAAACCAGCCGCAGCATCCATAGACGCATCAGAACTTGATATCAGCAATATTACTTTCCAATGTGTTGAAATCTCCACAACGTCACAGGCCGAAACAACGTTGACGCAGGATGACAGTCTAATGAAAGAGAGCAAATACATTGTATTCGACAGTTGTTTGATGGAAATTATAAGTATGCTGAAATGTGTGCATTCCATTAGAGGGAAAGTATGTGGGAAGCCATTGATTAATGTGACTCGTCAAATAAAAGCCAGTAACGTCAAAATAAATGCCGCCAGTAGATTAAATCATAGGTTCTCATGGTCTGCACAACCGATGCTGGGGAAACTGACAGCAGGCAATCTACTGTGTGCAGCTGCATCACTTTTTAGTGGCTCCAGTTTTAGAAAGTTAGAGGCTTTCTTTCAGTTTGTGGGACTCCATTTCATTTCTAAAGCGCTTTACTACATATACCAACGTGATTATCTGTTTCCGGCCATTAGTGATGCTTGGAAAATTGAACAATTGTCTCTAGCAAGTACATTCGAAGGCAAACGATTCAGGCTAGCCGGCGATGGACAGTGCGACAGCCCTGGATTTTCTGCCAAGTACTGCACCTACCACTTTCAGGACATGGATAGTAGGAAAATTGTGAGTTTGGTGGTCGTGCAGGTAACACAATGTACATCGTCAGTGGCCATGGAGAAACTAGGATTTATAAAATCAGTGGAATATCTACAATCAAGGGGAATGCACATCGACCTCATAGCCACGGATAGACACGTTTCAATTGCCAAGACAATGAGAGAGCAGTTCCCACATATTAAACATCAATTTGACGTATGGTATCTTGCTAAATCAATCAATAAGAAAATCTCGGCTGCAGGGAAAAAAAAGGTTTTGAAAGTATTTTGCAGTGGTCACATTCAATCACCAACCATCTTTAGTGGAGCTCAAAAACTTGAGGGGTCAGTGGAAATACTACTTGAAAAATGGCGGTCACTGATGCACCACTGTACCAACGTTCACCGCTGGACAGCAAATGAACATTTCCACCAATGTGAACATGGCCCTTTGTCCCCAGAGGAGGCACGGAAGAAGAAGTGGTTGATTCCAGCTTCACCGACACACAAAGCCATTGAGAAGATTGTTTTCGACAAAACTCTATCAAGAGATTTGAGAGTACTGACAGAATTCTGCCACACAGGAGATTTGGAGGTGTTCCACAATATGTGCCTAAAGTACAGGCCAAAGCGCTTGCATTTTAGCTTTCAGGGCATGAAACATCGCACTCTACTAGCGGTCTTGGCCCATAACAGCAATGTCCGACGTGAACAATCTAGGACTAGGAGTAAAGTAAGGATGCCTCGCTACACTAAGGTGTTTTCAAAACGAAGTACGCAATGGGTGATCAAACCAGTCTATGATGAAATGCAGTTCGACTTTGTGAAAGGCCTTATTGTTGCTGTGTTAGAGAAGCACAGATATGGAATTTTGGACGTTTCTGTGCAGAGCAGTGATCCATTGCCACCGAACATTGCGACTGTGCCATGCCCACCCGAAGCACAGCTGATTGTGAAGTACAAATCCCGGTTTAAATAATTGCAATACGATTGTCTTTTTGTAAATAAATGTTATTGTACAGTGTACCTGTAAACCTAACCCCTACCTTCACCCTCATGGGTGGCGAACAAGCTGGGTGTCATCTTTGAATTATCTCTATTCACCTCACATATGTGTATGTATATATTTTTCTCATGTCTCATCTCATGTAAATGTAAATGCTGCGCACTGTTAAGGGAGGGGAGGCTTGCGTATTGCAAATAATAAAACAAACAATAAATCTCACTTTTAACTCAACTCCTGTGGTACTTTATACTTTCCCTGACCTTCCTCCAAAAATTAAATGTCTCAATTTGGGCTGCAAAGCTCGCAGACAACAGGGACAAAATTGGGGCACTTAGAACGCGCCAGCCAAGCGAGCCGTGGCATTTGGGAGAGAAGCCAGTTTGCATTTGCACATTGAGGCGCACTACATAGACGGATTCTAAACTTCAAGTTCTCACAGATGCCTATACTACGTGATGTTGCAAATAAAGAATGCGAAGGACAGCGCCCAGATGAGGCCCACAAGTCGCACTGGAAGTATAAGGGTCTATTGTTTTTTGACCTTGAGACAGGGACCATGCCGAAAGAACTACATTTCAAGGGAGTGCTCAATAACGTAAGAGACGATAAGGCAGAAAATTCAGAAACTAGACCGAGTTTCATTTTAGTTCAGTATACGAAAAATCATTGTCAAGAGCACGGTCCCTTTTACAGACTGCATTACGAAGAGACACAATGGAAATTTCAAATATAATATAAGTAAATCTTTACACGCTTTTATACCGGAATGAAGATTTAATGAATGGATGCATGAATGAATGAATGAAGAGCTAGGAAAAGCAAGTAACACATGTTCGTAGTGGGCACATGGGCATGCAGGTCCACTGGTCTCACCGATCTCGGTCCTTGGCCCAGCCACTTTTCCCTGCACTGCCTACCTGCACTACGGGACTGTCTCTGTATCCTTCAGCCCCTTCTCCCGGCATTTACCTTGCACTTGCCACCAGCTGGCCCTATTATTTAATTTGTATTCAACTAACCATGTACAGCCCTTCCCCATGCGCGATCAGAAAGACACCTGGCCTAGTAGGATCGTTGTCTGTCTGCCCTTGTTCCCCACCTGCCTCTTCACGCCTAGAAACACTTGAGTATAGGCGCGTTACAAATGCCATATCATATATCATATCATTCCTCACGCATGTAGACTAACTGTCGTTTATCATTGTGTGTTGGCCTCGATTTATCTCGTTACTTTTCGCATTGATTTTAGAGACGAACATACTCCATTGAACTATCCTTGCAAGCAAATAGTTTCTGATCGGCCGTAATAAATAAAATGAGTAATATTAATGAAGTTCGGCTAGCGAGACTAATTATAATTTTTTGTTTTCATAACAGGTATTTGATCCCATTCTGCCACTGCCATCTGTTTGAGACACCGGCGGGTGGATTCTTCAGCAGACACCTGCAGCTTCGTGTCAACAACTGGAGCACGATCACCATATTATGGGACGATCGCTAAGGGCCCACATGCCCTTATGCTGTACTAGTGGCTAGAAGCAACATATCAACCTTTACGCTGGACTAGTGCCTAGTTGATGGAACAGCCTTGCGGTTCACCATGCTTCCAAAGTGATTCTTTTTACGAAAATGAACACCCTGTGTACCATAAAGCCACCCTGTGTACCATAAAGGAACAGCGCGTGACTCAAGATGAAACGGAACAGTTATTGCGGATACAGATAAAAGAAAATAAATGGCTTTCGGAGTTCATATGGCAATTGCTGAATATGCTCTAAACATTTAATGTCAAATAAATGTACTTTACCAAATGTACCGTGTTGCTGTTTCATTTTAAAGTACAGTTTCATATTCCGAATTGTGGCGCGCTGTGTTGAGTTGATCTGTGTTGGTTTCCGGGTTCTGTGTGGAGTCGCGCAGAAGACGACCGGGCGCGTTTGCCTACGCAGCACAGTAACGTCACGGAGAGAGGTGGGGAATATGAATGTTTTGATAATGTCAGGCTCGGGGGCGGGGGAATTGATTTAGTGCTGCAAAAGCAGGTCAGCCAGGGCGATCGGGGAAAAGATAGGATTATCAGAAAATGGCGGCTCCCTGGTGCTTGTTTTCGCGTGCGTTTAATGGATGAAAACTCGGGTAAGGTCCATAGGAAAGTTTTCTCAAATCGAGCCACTTAAAAAAACATGGCCGACCCGTAGGGACAATAAAAATGTTTACTAGACCATGCCTTTAAATCCGTTTCTGAAGGTCTTTTCTTTTTTTTTTTACTTTGGTGTTTATTGGCATTTTTGTGAGTTAATACAAACAAAACAAGTTTTAGCAATAACAATCACCCTCCCTTTTTTGCCCCACCCCCTCCTTTGAACTCACCCCCCTTCGGTTGCTCAACCATAAGCATTCCAGCTGACAGGACGTTGGATTGACTACATAAGGCTGGAATAAAAACATTTTTAGTGGCAAGGGTTCTTTTTTCGCATTTCAATATTTATTCCATTCATGTTTCTCATATGGACCTGGGATACAATTCTAAATAAGAGTCAGGTCATGAATGAAGTCATGGATCAATCAAAGTTTAGGGTTTCCACTTCCCCATTTCAACATGAAGGCTCTGCAATCAAGAGAGAACGTTTCCATATGGTCGTTAACCACTGCTGCTAATATCTCATACGTAAATATGCCCCACAGTTTGCACATCCATTCTTTCCTTGATGGGGAGGCTTTTGTCCTTCCATTTCAGGGCCAGGGCTACCCTTCCTGCTCTCAGCATATATTCAGTAAGTTTTTGGGAATCTGGGTTCATCACGGTCAGTGCGTGGGACGCCCAATAGCATTTGGAGGGGGATCTAGGTTTGGGGATATGCCAATTGTGTCTCTGATCCAGCTAAGGACTTCGGACCAGTAGATCTGTGCTTGTGGGCACTCCCACCACATGTATATATGGTACCATGATCCTGTTTGACTGCATTATCTGGGAAAGAGGGGGGAGGAACCCCTAAACATTTTTGAGAGTTTCACGGGGGTTTGGGGGGGAGTGCCAACAGTGAAGCACTTTGAAGTTGTGCTCCATTGCTGATGTATAAGGATTAGCAGAGAACATCAACTTATATATCTTGCTCCAAGTGTTATCTGGAATTTCCCTCCCTATCTGGGCTGCCCACACTTGCTAAAACTTCTGCCTACCCGCTAGTTCTGCCGTGACAAGCACCTTGTAAATTCTAGAGAGAATCCTCTTCCTCGAGGTGGCTTCGCTGAGGGTCTTCTCAAAAGATTTAAGGGGTCATGAGATCTTAGAGCAACATCTTGGGTCGGACATGATGCCTATGAAGTAGAGGTACTCAAAAATACTCTGGAGTTTTCTCCCAAGATCTCAGATAAGGCCTCATAATAGATAGTGACCTTCCGGAACAGTTGGCCCGGCTTTCTCTAGCCCCCTGTCTGACTAAGTTTGTTTGTGACGGAAGCCCCTCTCTCCTATGTCTATTGGGTTGCCCCATATCGAGCTCAGGGGGAGAGAGTGGCATTAGCTTTGCCCTCTTTCCATAAACTCCAGAGTATCGCCAGGGTAGGGTGGTTTTTGATGAGGTTGGGTATCGCTTTGCCTGGGGACGAGATCAGATATCTGACTTTTTAGGGTGGGTAAGCAGATATTCGACGTAGGTCTAGTAAGTGCCCATATCGTCTCGGAGATTTTCCAACATGATTCGCAATTGTGCAGCTTTGTTGTATTGCTCGAAGTCCGGGAGACAGAAGCCTCCAAAGACCCTAGGGAGAGGTAGGGTATCTTATTTAATTCTGGGCTTCTTTCCTTTCCATATAAATTTAGATACCATGCATTTTAATTTGGCGAAGGATTCTGGGAGGGGTGTGGGAAGTGCTGTGAACAGATATAGGAGGCGGGGGAGGATATTCATCTTTACAGACACCATGCACCCAAACGAAGACCATGTAAGGGGTGCCCATCGGGAGAGGTCTTAACTAATTTTTTCAAGTAGCGAGAGGAAGTTAAGCTCTACCAACTTCGGGAGGTCACTGGGTGGTGTGGCCGAGTTGTCAATTCTCATCCCACATATGGAGTTTCTACCTCTAGTTGCGACGTCATTGACTCTGATGGGCATCACATTCGACTTGGAGATGTTTATTTTCAGGCCTGAAAATCTACCAAATTGCTCTATTTGGCCAAGGAGTTCTGAAAGTGACTTTGCAACGTTTGTCATGTAACATAGGATGTCATCAGCAAATAGGGACAGTTTAAAATCGATTTTGCCACATTGGATTCCTGTGATCCTGGGTTTTCCCTAATTGCGTTTCTAGGGGTTCCATAGTAAGGGTGTACAACAGGGGGGAGATGGGGCAGCCCTGTCTCGTACCTCTGGTCAAATGGAGTGGGGATGAGATGATGCCCTTCACTGCCACCTTTGCAGAGGGGTTATTGTATAGGGCTGAAATCCAGCACCTGAAGTTACTACCAAGGCCCATTTTTTGTAAGACATTTCCCATGTAGCCCCACGTCACTCAGTCAAAGGCTTCCTCTGACTCTATGGAAATCGTTATGCCCTTGTTCCCAGGCTTTGTGCTTCGTGCATTAAATCTATAGTTTTCGTTACATTGTCGGAGACAAGGCGGCATGGGATAAACCCTACTTGGTCAAAGTGTACCAAGGTGGTCATAAGGTGGTGGAGTCTATTGGCCAGTACCTTCGCCATGATTTTGACATCCGTATTAATTAAGGAGATTGGGCGATAGAATTGGCAATGGGACGGGTCTTTCTCGTCTTTTGGGATGACCATTATCAATGATGAGAGCATGGAGCTCGAGAGAGTGCCCATGTCCATTGCGTTGTTAAAAAAATGTAGTCAACAATGGGGCAAACAAAAGCATACAGTGAAACCATCCTCCACCAGGGTAGTGCCCCCCTTCGGTCCTCTGATAGTATCAACAACTTCCTGCTCAGTGATTGGAGCTTTCAGGGCAGCTGCCTTATCTGGGGGGAGATTCGGGATCGGAAGGGAGTTCAGGAAGCTGGCCACATCGGCACTGGGCTTTCCTCTGTTCCCTCAACCTCCAGGCCAGTATTTTATCGGCTCGTTACCCCTTTTCCATGTATTTCTGTTTTAGGAGTGCTAACTTACGCTCGGTTTGGCTGATCAAAAGGGCTTTCAACTTTGCTTTATGTTCCTGGAGCTTGTTCCATTCCTCAGGAAACATCTAGGATTTCAGTTTCCCTCCCAGTTGAACTTCAATATCCCCCCTAATCGCTCCCTCCTCCGCTGCTCTTTCTCATCCCATCTCTCTCATCTTGGCGACCATCCCATCTCTAATTGCTTTCAGCAGAAGAGCGAGCTTGTTATCTCTCAGCAAGAGGTCATTGCATGACCATCTAGATTTGCGTTTCAATGGGGGTAGTTCACCCATTTTGACCTTCACCAGGTGATGGTCGGACCACAGGATGGTTTCCGTTGATTCCCGTATCCTATTTTGTAGCGGTGTATCATCAAGGATGTAGTCAATCCTCGAATGTATTGTGTACCCTTCGGTAGTTTGTGAACCTCGGTCTCTGCCACATATCCACTGGAAGGCAGAGGCCTTCCTGAACTATGATTGGGGTGCTACGTGAGGGTCCGCCCTTTTCCTGTCTAGCTCAGGATCTTGGACAATATTAAAATTGCCTCTTATTACCAGTGAACCTTTGGATCTTACCCTAAATTGAGTCCCAGTACTGCTCTTGGGCATTGTTCGGGCAGTATAGGGAAATCACAGTTAATGCATGGCCTCTAATGTCCCCCTTCACCATTACAAAGCAGCCATCATGATCTTTCAATTGCGCTTTCGGGGTGAAGTTAAGATTATTGGCTACTACCACTGCAACCCCTCTTTTTGTTAGATCAGCATAAGGTATGGAAGACCCCTCCTATGGACTTTGCTTTAAGGGATGACTCTCTCCCCCTATGCCAGTCGTTCTCCTGCAGGAACATGAAGTCTAGCTTCAAACAATTGAACTCACAAATCATTAAAGATCTCTTGTGTGGGGAATTTAGCCGTCTAATGTTTAGGGAACCCAATGCCATACTATTCAGTATCTATCATTTTAGGGTCATGACCCAGGCTATGAAACTCCTCTTATTAGTGCAACGAAGTCTGTGGTCTAGTGCCCTAATTTCGAATTGACTCCTTTTGTTTACCCTAACCTCCTGTCGAGCGGTCCTAACTTTAACTTGTACAACCTGAAAACTCTTTGAACAACAAACAACCTCCCGACAGCTGCCAGGAAGTTGCCCTGCTTGCAATGTCAAGCTAGAGCATGTGTTCTGCAATCTCTTGGGATCCCGACAAGTAGCATTCTGATGCCCCCTATGGGGGGAAGAGGAGATTGGGTTCAGTTTCTTAAATTTGCGATGGCCTCTGACACGTCTCCTGTCAACAAAGCCTTTGTTTTTCGGGGCTTCACTCTGTGATCTCCCATGACCCCTAAGGCAAGGCCATGGAGCTGATTCACCCATAATTTCTTGAGTCACTCTGCTGATGTCTTCCGTTGTAAGATTATATTTATAGCCCTCAAACTCGAAGGCTAGGGAGAAGGGAAAGCCCCATCTGTATTGTACTCCTTTGGCAGTGAGCCATTTCTTCAGGGGTGCACAGTCTATTCCTGGTCAGAGTGAATGCCGACCGGTATACTGTGATTTGCGAGTCTCCCCAGTCCACCGGGCCTCTCTTTTTCGCCATTTCCAGAATCTTTGATTTCTCTGTATAATAGTGGAATCTAACCAGCATGGATCTTGGGCCTTGGGCGCTTCCACCCGCCCTGTGTGCTCTATTGATCGTGGGCTTGTTAGTGTTGTCCTAGTTGAAAATCTTCCTGAGGACCTCGTTTATGGCCTTGATAATGTCATTCTGTGTTTCTCCTTCTCGCTCCGGGAACCCAAAACATCTTAGGTTATTGCGGCGCTCGCAATTTTTAAAGTCATCCATTTTCAATGCACACTTCTCCTCTCTCAAGCTCACATTCTTGTATCAATTTGGGTCTCTAGTATGTCTATTGATGATTGATTTGCCCCAAGCCCTTATCCATGGTGTCCACTTTCTTATCCAGCCCGTCCAGTCTTTTGCTGATATTCGCCCTGAATCCTCTTATTTCGTCAAGGAGCACTGCCATACCATTGCTCATTGATTGGGACTCCTCCACATCTGGCGATGCCATGATGGGCATGGTTTCCTGGGGTCGCTGGGGCTGTTCAAAGTGGAATTTCTGGGGAGCGGTTGCCCAACGCACGGGTGGGGTGCTGCTTCAGGCACTTGCGGGCCCGGGGGATGTGGGGGGAGGTCTGCCAAGGGGAGTGTGAGGCCAGGGCAGAGGTGTCATGATCTCTGCTTCCAAAAGGTCAGGGTTTTTCCCAACTCCCTTGGAAGCAGATCCATAACCCAGGTTCCGAGTGCCAACCAGTCCCAATTGGGACCTTTTGGACCCAGTCCTGGCGCCAGTGGCGCCAGGCTCATAAATATGCCCAGTCCCAGCGCTGGAAGCGCCGGGCTCACAATGCTTGGGTGGACTTACCTGCAGCAGACCATGCTGCTTACTTGCCTGCCAGTTGAGCCTCTGATCCTCTTCTGTTTGGAACTACTTTTCCTGTTGGGTGGGGCAGGAGCCACTCCCTAGATTGAGAACACTGGAACTCTTCTGTAAAGCAGGAACTCTTTTCTTACCTAGGCGTGGCTGTGGAAGGAGACACCTAAGCACTACAGGAGGCTATTTAAACCACACCCGATGGATGAATCTTGCTTTGCGTTATTCTGCATCCTCTGCAGCAGAACGCTCATCGTGTCTTCTGCATCTGATCCTGGGCCTAAGGAAAAAGACTTACCATCCTGAATCCAGTCTTCAGCAACACCTATAAAGACAAGAAAGAACAGGTTAGCATTACGGTCTTCAGTGACAGTTCTTCACTTACCTGGTCCATCGGCTGTCACCAACGCCTCGCGCTGCATTCCGGCATCTGAAAGACAAAAGCTTACCAACTCTTCGCACGCTCCGGAGGCCTTCGGCGCTGCATCCCGCATCTGAAAGACAAAACAAGGTGCGTTTAAAGACATTGGGGAACTTTAATACTCACGTGCCATTACTCCTTTCCACATCTAACCCAGTGGGTATTCCGGCACCCTGCAGCCGCTCCGAACTTGTACCTGCAAAATAAAAAGACAGTTAGAGCGCATCGTGAAGCAGGCAACAAGCGCTTACTTACGTGCTTCCAGGCGCTTCTATTCATCACACGGGCTCCATCTTCAACTCACTTCAGCCCGTCATCCGCCATCGCCGGAACCCTGCAAAACAAGAAACATCATTACTAAAGACTTTAAAGACATTAGAATTACTCGAAACTTACCGTTCGTGCAGTAAACAACGGACAGCAGTCCTCTGAAGTCAAGAGGCCTGATCCCCTTATCCAGTGAAAAAACTGGTTACAGCACCCTGCCCCGAGGCAGATGGAGAGCACGGCGTTCACTTACCTAAGGTGAGAGCGTTAACCTTTGGGGTTCTACCGGAGAAGAGAAAGGGAAGAAGAGAGAGACATTCAAAAACCCAGTTCCTTAATCCCATATTTTCTATCTGCAGACATCTTACCCTTCGAGTCAGACATACAGTGCACAGAGGTCCAGCCCAAAGAGCCAGCCGTGTGTTACACATCACCTTTGAAGATACGGTATACGCCCAGTCAAGACCGGCGCCTCTACGGGAATCAGGTGAGCGTTACAAGAGGATTTTCCTTGGGTGTGCTACGTTCAGGGTATGGTGTGTGTAACCCACTGCCCAGCTGTGGGAGACACCGGGACCTTCCTCTGGACCAGCTTGTTTTTGTTTCTTTCACCCAGGGTCCCCTCCTGGGCTTCAGATGGAGGAGGGGAGATAATGCCTGTAGTGGACCCTAAGGGGAGTGATGACCAGATCTCTTCTTGTAGATATGGTGGCGTGAGGCCGTTTGGTGAAAGGAGGCTCTAAGAGGTATCCAAAGGAGTTCACTTGCTGTTCAGGGCAAGGCGGGGGGCTCCCAGGATTCTTTCGCGGGTCCAGGGGGGTGGTGGGTGGAGTGCACAGGTGACAGGGGGTCAGGTTTCCCTTAACAGCAGCAGGGGCCCTCAGCGCTAATTGCCCTGTCCTCCACACAGTGGCTCACGGAGTTCTTCATGGTGCAGAGGAACTCACTGGCCACAGGAGGTTGTTTCACTGGGTTGGGTCGGATTCACAGCACTTGCCCAATCGCTTTCTCCGTCCTCAGGGGGCCTGGGAGGGATGGGTGGCTCTTGCGCCATTTCGGGCTGGGGGTGAGTATTCACCGTGCTTCAACGGGTTGCTCTTCTGGGGCCTCCAGGTATCTCCCACTCTGAGGGGGACCGTGAGGCTCAAGATCTGTGTAAGGGGGCAAAATGAGTCCAGCGTCCCTGCTGTGGGGGCACGACATCTGGGCTGTCGCCTACCTTCACGTCCCGCTGTAGGATTGCTGGTTCTCAAGGGCGGCCCGGATGTATGTTTAATCTTGCCGCAGCCAGCAAGGTTAGCTCGATGGAGTCCTCTGGGCCGTGGTCCTCGGGATTTCACTGTGCCGGCACTCCATGAGGTGATATACACGGGTGGGAGGACTGATCTATAAAGCAGGTCGGGGTGTCTGGCCTTCCGTGTTCCAAATTCTCCAGCCCTGTCTCACCCCTGACCAGTATTTCAAGGGAGGACAAATTGTGTGATAATCCCAGTTCTCCCAGGATCAGAAGGAAGGTTGCTGGGGGATCGGGGGGGATGGGGGTGGGGCGGTGAGGCACGCAATCTCACCCTCTGGTGCTCAGAGTGTGGAAAGGAGTGGGGGCGGCGTGCCTCCGACCCCACCACCTACCTCCTCACAGCCCGCCGTCTTGGACCCGCTCCAAACCGCACTGACGATTGAGGGATGCGTGGTGCTGCATATCGGCTCAGGGACTGTCAGCACTGCTGAGAATGTCAGGACCGAAACTCAGCCAATCTCTGGCGCTCCGGGTCTGTTCTTTTTCCCCCACGTTGCAATGAGTGCATACTCCACAGGGGAGTCACATTGGTAGCACTTTGGAGGCTACCTGGGGGGGGGGCCCTCTTCTCCTCAATGTGTCCTACTTGTGGGGAGTGACAATGAAGTGCTAGGTCCTCTGTGCCCCATGGTGGCCAATCCCCAAGGTCTTTTCTGATGCACCAGGGAGGGTAAAGAACTTCTACAATTATATACGTACTCCTCAGTGACAAGTATACATTTAAAACCCTATCGTATCCTGAAGGCACGTCGAAAGACCCTTGAAGAGATTACAAATATATTAAAATTAGGGGTGATGGAACCCTCGAATAGCCATTGGTCCTCTCCAATTGTACTGGTAGCCCTGATGGGTCTTGGCAAAAGCTCAACTTGATCTCCATCTTTGACAATTGCCCCATGCCAAGGATTGAGCTAATTGAACGGTTGGGGAATGCCCAATATGCTTCTATGTTAGTTCTTACCAAAGGCTCCTGGCAAGTTGCACTCTATGTCTATGATAGAGAAGACCTCTGCACCCCCTTTCCCAGGGTTTGTTTCAATTCACTGTCCTTCCTTTTGGACTCCACAGCGCCCCAGCCACCTTTCAGAGGGTTATGGATTAAGTGCTCACGCCGTACTCTTCTTTTGCAAGTGCCTACTTTGATGACACTATAGTAACAGCTGGGAGGAACATTATTCCACCTATATGTAGTCAAAATGGCCTTAAGGAAAGCGGGACTCTGTGCCTATCCAAAAAGGGCCATCTTGCCCACAGTGCAATGATCGTCAACCCCAGACCAAAAAATTAAAGACAGTGGCATTGACACATCACTCTAAGCCCAAACAGGACCTTAAAGCTTTTGTGGTTGACCGGATATTATAGGAGATTTATCTCCAAATACTGAACCCTAATGGCAAACTTCACTAATGAGCTCAAATTCCCCACCGAATAAGCTCAGTTGAAAACCGTCCGTATCAGAGGAGTTTTGATGGGCTAAAAAACCTCCTTTGTGATTAACCTGTTCTGAAGATGCCAGAATAAAATTGAGAATTAATCTTAGTCATCCAAAGGTGGTCTGAGGCAGTACATTCCCAACAACATGATGGACGAGAACATCAGTCCTATATACAAGTAGGGAACTGTTCCTCGAGAGAGCAATCTTATGCCACCATAGAACTAGAAGCTCTGACCAAAAAAATTGGCATTCTCCAGCATTGGAGCTTTCATAATCCGCGGTAACATTGAACAGTTTGAACTTAAACTGAAAACTTTCAGTCATTTTTAAGCTTAGTCATTTTTGGATCATACTGCCCACAGCCAATAGGAGCACCTCCCTTAGCTCCTCCCTTAGCTCCTCCCACGTCAGCCATCTTCAGGTGTTTTACAGCACGTTGGTGTAGGGAGTCCTCATAAATCATCTCTTCAATTTTTCTATGAAATAAATTCAAATTTAACATCTTTTTCATGAAAAATAGATATTTTTCGACGTCTACTCGATGGCCGGCTTTAGCGGTAACCGCACAGCTACCGTTGACTGTCCCGCCGGTATCCTTTGATGAAGCTACGTCTGCATAGTTGGAAGGAAAAGCCTGTTCAAGGCCTGTGCCTGCTGTTCACCGAAGAATGTCTAGATAGAGGATCACCACAATGATTGCCTCTACTGCCTTCATCCACACCATGTCATCCAGGACTGTGAAATTTGGCAGTCGTTCTCCAACAAAACAATGAGGGATCGTCACCACCATCTCGTTGCTTGGCAGGGCCTCTGACTCTGCTTCAGTATGGAGTCATGCTTTGTTAGGCCGGGGTAGGTCAGTCCAGCAAACCACCTATAGGAAGAGTTCTAAGTTGCACAAAGTCCAAGCTTCCAAGAAAAAGCACAAGGATTACTCAGCCGACGGGCCCAGATCCTTGCACAAGGACCAGTATTCAACAAAGGTCAATGCCCAAGGGGTGTCAACAGGGGATGAGAGCCGATGCTCCTTCCATCACCGCTAGGATATAACATCCACGTCCAAATCTGGGGGGCACTGTTAATCTTCAGTGACGGGAAAAAAAAGCTCCTTGTGGTCTAAATTTGCTACGAAGACCTAATCGTCGACGACCAAGCCTCACACCAGGTAGTCTAACCCGAGGCTGTCGTCACCGCTCTCAGCGACCATCAACAAAACGGTCTACGGCCATGACCACTACTACTGCATCACAACTGTCAATGAAGCAGTCAACGACCATGACTACCTTGTCATCAACTAAACATTCATCAGCTATGACTACCACGTCGTCAATGACTACTCCAACGACCACGAGAATCTCGTCGACATCTGCATCCATGGCTGTCGCACACTTGTCAACGACACCGACGGACAAAAATGACCACCACGCCTTTGTAACCACGGCGATCGTCACTGCCATTTCAGACACCACTACAGTGTCTGCATTGACTGCCTGTCCAAGAGCATCTTTCCCTAACCCTGGGGCGGCCTTGCTGACAGGTGGCATTGTTGTGTTGGAGCCAGCTCTCTCCCACTCTGGAGAGGAATAGGCCATCATATCACTGCCATCCTCGCTGGAGCACATGACATTGCTGCTCAGAAGAGGGGATGAGGCAGGCAGTATTAGGCTACCACCTTTACACCCTCTGCATTCAGATCAAGCCATCGCTCCTCCTACACAGAGACATGTTTTTGGACATTTTATCTTCTCTCGCCACTCTGGTGTCAACCCTGCAACGACTGCCTGCACCGGACCCGGTTACAGCACTGGTCAGACAACCTTGCACCGATAACCCTGGCCCTTCCAGGGAGATATGACTCCCCCACCCACAGAGGGATAAACACCAAAGGGGGTGAGCACCAGTGAGCGCTGCAGAGGCTCTTGGATACTGGGACTGACACAGACCCTGACGATGGGGCCTCTACACACACTCCCAAACAGATGACTTGAGGATTTCATCGCTGCTGATTGGAAGCCAGATGACGTTCCACTCAGGGACCCACCCCTTGAGGTAGGAGCCATCTACGCTCTCATGTCCAGGGGGTGGCCATGATGTGCAGCCTTGCGCCGGATGAACAACGAAAAGAAAGTCTGCTGTACCAGCGCAGAGAACAGCGCAAGAAATCAGTCCTGTCTAGCCCACTGTTGGAAGATGCCTGGGACGATGGCCTAATCACCTTAGCACATCCTGCAACTGCAAAGGCTAAAGATTACAGAGCCCCAGAAAGTGCTGCCTCCGTACACAACCCACACCAGACTCCGGTGTCTAGGCTGCAGCCAGAAAAAGGTCGGGTAATCCATTCTCATCCGGCTTTGTTCCACCAGACAAGGAAGGGAAACACCTTGACACCTTTGGTAACAACATTTTCACCACTCCAGCCACGACTATTAGGGTGACAAATCCAAGCACCATACTTGCACGTTACGATCGTGAGCAGTGGTACAAGTGGGTCCCTTGCTGGAGTTCCTACCAGACAAGAAGCAAGAAGCCTTAGACATCTTCCATGAAGATGAGTTGGCTTCTGACCATGCCATTACGGTCTCTGTAGACATCGCAGACACTGGTTTCTGCCAGCTGGGGAACTGAGTGGTCTGCGTCGGCAGCATTGGCTCAAGGCTACAGATTTTCGACCAGACGTCCAGTACAGGGTTGTAGATATGCCCTTCGATGCATCTGCCCTCTTTGGTAAAAAGCTGGACGAGGCCCTGCTGTTTATAAAAACAAACACAGAAAGCGCTCTCTCTTTGGGCACGCTTCAGCAAAGCAGCCAGTCCTTTAGTTCAGGTAAAGGTTGCTATGGCAGGACTTTGTGGGATAACCTCACCACGTACCAGTCGTCGTCCTCTTACAAGACTCTGTATTCATCAGGGGACCAATACAGGAAAAAGATCCGAGTCCTACAGGAATTCACAGCGACGCTGTGGCTCAGTCCAATCAAGGGGCCAGTCCGGCAAGCAGACATGACCAGCCCAGGGTCAGGCCCCTCTCACATCAGCATCCCAGTGGGAGGACATCTGTCAAAGTTAGTCAACGAATGGACACTAATCACATCTGGAGAATGGGTACTATCCCTCTTCCAGCAGGGCCACTCACTGGAATTCATGGACTATCCACCGGATATTCCCCCCAAGCACAAACCGGAAAGTCTGCCACCTCGTGCTTCAGGAAGTGCAGGCTCTGCAGTGGAAGGGCGCAGTGGAAAGGGTTCTGAGAAACGAGCTGGGTACGGGTGTTTACTCCTGCTACTACTTCCTAGTTAGGAAAAAAGCACTGCACAAGTCAGGGTGTTGGAGACCCATCTTAGACCTAAGGGTGTTCAACAAGTTCTTAAAATCACAAACATTCAACATGGTTGCGCTACAGCAGCTGTTGTCGCAGCTACAACAAGGAGATTTCTTGACGTCCCTCGACCTCAAGGATACCTACTTCCACATCCCTATTCCCCTCAAACAGCAGCAGTACCTATGCTTCGTGGTGTCAGGAGTACATTATCAGTTCAAAGCCATTCAATTCGGCCTGCGGTGTGCTCTGAGTTTTTACCAAGTGCCTTGCACCAGTGGTGACTCGCCTGCGGCGGAGGGGTCTCTGTCTACCCATACCTAGAAGACTGGTTAGTGAAGGCCCCCTCTTTTCCGCTTGCAGAAACCAACACTTCCGTCACCATCCGGTGTCTACAGCAACTGGGGTTTTTCATCAACTTCTCAAAGTCATGCCTGGTTCCATCACAACAGGCACTCTATCTCGGAGCACCACTCCACACCCAGACCTGCACCGCCAGACCCTCGGACAAAAGGGTGGCAGCTCTTTTACACAAGAGCGCTGCCTCCATAGCGCTCGAGTGA
Source organism: Ambystoma mexicanum (assembly GCF_040938575.1). Taxonomy (NCBI): domain Eukaryota; kingdom Metazoa; phylum Chordata; class Amphibia; order Caudata; family Ambystomatidae; genus Ambystoma; species Ambystoma mexicanum. The sequence continues at coordinate 765,419,454 of NC_090925.1, read as the reverse complement.
CACCAGTTTGCAATGACAAATCCCTGCTGGGGATGTTGTCGTCATGCATCCTGCTAGTCTGCAACTCCAGATTACACATGAGACCAGTTCAGGAATTCCTTGATGCCTGCTGGGTCCATTCCTCAGGGCCCTGGGATGTCCCCATTACCCTAACACCAGCTTTCAAACAAAGCCTTTGCTGGTGGTCAATAAGGGAACACCTGGTGCAAGGCTCCCCCTTCAGACTGCTGGACCACCAGGTGACGTCACGACGGATGCTTAAATGGAGGGCTGGGGTGCCCACTGTCAAGACCGACACAACAGAGCCCTTTGGTCGGAAGAGGAAAAGAGCTAGCATATCAATCTGCTGGAGCTACGAGCAATTTTCTGTGTCCTGAAGTCTTTTCTCCCCCTCCTGAAGGGGAAGGTGGTGCACATTTACACCGACAACACAACATCAATGTTTTATGTCTGCAAGCAAGGAGGAACAAGGTCCCCACAGCTTTCCAAGGATCCCTGTGACACTGGGCCCTACCGCAGGGCATGTTTCTCATTCGCCTCCATCTACCCCCACACTCTGACAAACTCCCTCAGCAGGGAGTTGCGCTCCTGCCATGAGTGGGAACTGCACAGCGACCAGCTACACCTGTTTCAGATGTGGAGCACTCCAGAGATCGACCTCTTTGCCAACCATGAGAACAGATCAGGCAAAACCTTTGCCAGCCACTTTCCCCATCCTGAGAGCTTGAGGGATGCCTTTGCATTCTATCGGAGGAAAGTTTTTTTATGCATTTCCCCCCATTCCTCTGGTTCCTCAAGTCCTGCACATCTACAGACTGTATCCGTTCAAACTGATATTAGTGGCCTGTACATGGCCGAGACAGTTTTGGTACTCAGACCTCATTGCCCTCACGTCGGCCCCTCCGATCAAGCTGTTTCCTCACCAATTGCTCCTATCCAGGAATCAAGGAGCAGTACTGCTTTAGACCCGGACCTTTTCATTCTGACAGCCCGGCTCCTGTCTTCTTAGAGTTCTGGGCACTGACCCTTCTGCAAGACTGCCAAGCTGCCCTGGCCAAGGCTAGAGTCCCGAACATCTTGAAATGCTACAAGAGCAAGTGGAAACATTTTCAACTGTGCAGAAGCCAGCGACTGCATGTCAAACCATCCGACTGGACGAGCTGTTGCCATATCTACTGTCCCTGGCTCAGTCTGGGTTAACTAATGCCTCCATAAAGGTGCACCTTGCGGCGATTTCTAGGTACAGCTGCGCGGCGGGTGTGCCTTCCCTGTGGTCTCACCGGCTAGTGAGGAGTTTTTACGGGGGCTCTTCTGGTCCTTTCCACCGGTACACCGGCCGGCGCTAGCGTGAGAGCTCAATGTGGTATTTGCAAGATTCATGAAGCCACCCTTTCAGCCCATGCACGAAGCATCCATTAAACACCTTTCCTGGAAAACTGTATTCTTGCTTCGGCCAGACGAGTGAGTGAAATCCAGGCATTTTCTGTGCCCTATCTAACGTTTCATAAGGACAAGGCGGGTCTACGTACCAACCCGACATTTGTGCCGAAGGTGCCATCTGCTTTTCACCTGAACCAGCAGGTGATATTGCCTATGTTCTTTGGCACACCGACTTCTCCAGCAGAACATACTCTGCACACGTTGGATGTGGTGCTTGCCCTCAAGTACTACGTGGCACGTACTAAATCTTTCCCCACAACGATCAGTGGTTTGTTTCTGGAAGGCTCTCTCGAAGTCCTCGATTGCAAGATGGATTGCTACCTGTATCTCTTTCTGCCATCAACAAGCCGGCAGATTGCTTCCTGGTAGGCTCCAGGCTCATTCTACGAGAGCAGTGGCTGCAACCACAGCTTTTTGCCCCAGAATTCTGCTGCCTGACATCTGCCGTGCAGCCAGCTGGAGATCGGTTCATAGGTTCACCAGATTCCACTGTGTCGACAGACATTCTGAAGAAAAATCTGGAGTCAGCCAATCTGTTCTGCTGAGGTGGATAAGTCTCCACTGGTAAGTTATGCTGGGAACTTGCCTCCACCCATGGGTATTGTTGTAATGCTGCTTTGTAAAATCTATTCACAGTATGTGAATCTATGAAAGATCCAATGCTGGATAAGGAATAACTTAACTGTAACTCCTAGTATCTTTCATAGATTCGCATGCGACCCTCCCACCTACCCCGCATGGCTCCTCTTTTGCCTGTTACTACCACTCATGTGCACTGCCAAATCTGAATATGGACGACAGGGGGGGAGCTATGGGAGGTGATCCTATTGGATGTGGGCAGTATGACCCAAAAATGACTGTAATGGAGCATAAGTGACTGAAAGTTTTCAGTTTGTTTAAACTGCTCTTTGTTACCGAGGATTCCCAGCCTGACGATGGGGAATATTCACAGCATGTGAATCTATGAAAGATATCAATGCTGGAGAACAGGAGTTACAGGCCAGTAACTCATTCTTTACCAGTCTAAGGTACTACCTAGCCAGATGGAAATTCTGACTCGACTGGTCCCGGATCATTCTCCCTTAACCTGGGTGAATCTCTGGAAAGATTAAAATGTCTGAGTAATTTTTTGCTTCTCTGTAGAACACAGAAAAAGGAAAGGGTAAAAGAATGAAGATTTCTTCAGTCGTTTTCCATTGGGACATGAGGAGGGGAGCCCCATTTAACCGAAGGGGGTATGTGATGAATCCAAGAAATCATCCCTTTTTCCCAAGGAGGTGCCACCACTTTTGAGACTAGGAAGAGAAGCCTGTTACTCAACACACTCCCTAGCATCTGCGCAGGCAGAATTTCACCACGATTGTGCCCCCACCCCCTTCCAGAGTGAACTAGTATACACCATCTCCACCAAGGTGTCAAGTGTTTTCATTCTATATGGGAACCAATAATGATGACAATGTAGAGGGACTTTAAATGTACTTGTTTTTTCTGCTGACCCATCCTGAAGACCTGACCCAGAGGACCCAATGATGGTCTGTTTCTCATTGCATGGAAAGGCCTAAAAGGGCAGAGACTCCAACCTGGGGATGAGCTGCTGGAACTCCAAGCCCCGGCTGGGAGAGGGCCAGCCTGAGCAATGCTGCACACAGCCAGAGTCTAGGCTGCACCGTAGAGCCTGGAGGTTCATCACATGCCATACCTGGTAGACAGAGAGCCCATGGAACGCCGTCAAGCCAAGGGGGGGGAAGCAAGTTAAAGGTCTCCAGCGGAGGGAGACCGAACCGCCGCTAATGGGACATCTGGGAGCATTTGTATCCTGATGCCCGTTCGGAGAAGGAAGAGCGACTAACCGAGAGGAACAGTTCTGATGTGATCCAAGCAGCTGCCTTACCTGATACACCACAAAGAAGTTATGCAGATCCTGCGAAGAATGGGCAGGAGCGCTGCTGAGATCTGGCATGTTTCAAAAGGGAACAAAACAGACACAAAGTTGAGGGACGTAACAAAAATATATGGTGGAGGCATCAAAAACCGGAGACAAGGGACAGACTCAAAGGGGGTGAACTATAATGCAATACCCGGCGAGTGGTTAGAGGAAACCTGAAGTTAAGGAAAATACCAAAGAGGAGAAGATAAAGGACCATATGTTAGAAGGGGTTACCAGAAGGCAAACCAAATGCCCAAAGTGGGAGTGTCTGAAACTACCGCCCTGAGAAGGGTACTAGAAAGTTGAAAGAAATGGAAGGACAAGGTCTGCCCTGGTGGGCAGGATGGCACTCACCTGCAGACTTTCCTGGACGCACCAGCCAGCACAAACCAAACAAGTGGAGTAATACAACTTAGAATTGTTATTAACAGTGCCAGTGCTTCCGTCATCCCCATTCCATTTGAGTCCTATAAATGAGAATGAGGATTAACAGTTTTCCAGCGCCTGACTTCTAAGAACCACCAAGCTCATAATCCTGCTGTTTCCGTGGAGCCAGGTGCCGGAAAAATGCACGAGTCTGGTGGCAGTATGCCAGTTTTACCGGCACGGCTACCGGCGGACTCGTAATGAGGCCCATTGACTCTGGCAGTGGGAGTCATTGACGCCTTTACCACAAAAATCAAAGGAAAAGGAAAGAATGTTTAAAACTTTACCTAAAAATGACATTTTCAAGTCTTTAACCTCAATATATGAGGTTTATGAGACGTCAGATGAGACCCCAACTTTTGGCCTTCAATTGGATACTCCTTGTATACATAGGAATACTCCTAATGCTCCACAAAGTTTAATCTCAAGAGGAAACCAGAGTTGGGGAGCTACATGATTTCCTACAAACAGCTAGTGGTGTCGACACTTCTCCAGAATTAGACTTTGGGAAGCCAGATTCAGCTGATCATGCTGATGCATCATACAGAAGTCTTATGACTAGGGTTACAGATATTTTAGGATGGAGTAGATTTGCCCCACTATTTGAGCAGGATGATCTCGCGGACATATTGGACAACGGCACCCAAAATTATCCGATACTACCTTTTCATGTGGCACTCCAAAAAAGAATAATGGCAAACTCGGAGGTTCCGGAATCTATTCCTGCAGTTAACAGAAACCTCACCAGGAAATATAGGCCATCCACTACCGACCCAAGCTACCTGTCAAAACATCCGACACCAGGAAGTTTAGGGGTCCAGGCTGCTAAATCTGCTTCAAAGCAAGCTGCGTACCCTACTATCCCTCCAGATAGGGATGATACATGTATTGATTCCTGGGTCAAAAAGGTTTTTCTGCTGGAAGCATGGCATTAAAGTCTGCTGACTCTAGATGTGCACTGGCAAAATGTACATTCACCCTGTGGGACTGTGCAGCTATGACGGCTGATCACATCCCCAAAGGTGAGGAAAGAGACGGCTTCATGAACCTGATAAACGATGGCAAAGAGGCTATGTGTGAGTCTCTTCAGGCAGGTCTAAACTCTGCTGACAGCATCAGCAGAGCCATAGCAGCAGGCACTGTAATACGCAGACTTGCGTGGTTGAGGAAGTCAGGATTTGCACCGGACTTACAATCTAGACTCGTCAACATGCCCTTTGACAGCTTTCATTTATTTGGTAATAAGACTGACGAAAGCCTTGAAAAGCTGCAGACCTCAAAAGCAGCAGCCATATCCCTATGTGCCGATCAGAGGGAATGGTCCCCTAGTGGGTCACCTGCAAACCTTTCATACCAGGCAACGGGGATATCCCCGATAACAACCGGGGAAACAGTGGTGTTCAATCTGTCCAAGCACCGATTAACCATCGCCGAGGAAAGTGTCTTGGGAAAGGGGCAGAGTTTTGTGCCGACCAAAGATAATTCAATATTTTCAAAAAAGGTAGCATGTTTTAAACTACTAATTTGGAAACTGAATTAATGTGATTTTTTAGAACCATAAGATTGAGGGCTTTTTTCATGGACAAGCAGGATAACACTGACCTTTCTTTAACTGGTTTTAGACCAAAGTTGTCTTTTACACCCCGGGATCAATGATATCCCACCAGAGATAATTACTTTTGAAAGAATGGTTCTAAAAGCCCTACCTCAGATCACTAATAACCGTAATACATCACGGTACCTGCAAAATTTGACCTATGAAGGAAACGCTGCCTTAAGAGCTTTAGCGTGCAATAAAACAATAGTAATCAAGTCTGCAGACAGGCGGAGGGTTGCTGGTGATGGACAGAGAACTCTATGAGAAGATGGTATATGCTTAAATCAATAATGAAAACCACTATTCTAAAATTCGATCAGACCCGACAGATGAACTTATGAAAACTTTACAAGATCTCTGTACATAGGGGATTGAATCAGGTTTTCTGAACACAGAGGAAGCATGTTTCCTTACGCTGAGAGAATGCAGATGACCAACAATATATGCACTACCCAAAGTTCATAAAAACTGCTTAGATCCTCCGGGCAGACCTATTGTCTCGCTATGTTGATCCATTCTGGAACCCTGCGATAAGTATATAGAAAAGGTCATACACAAACTGGCTGAGGGTACACAATTCTTCCTCAAAGACACTATGGCCACCATAAAATACTATGAGGGCGTGGTTTTTTAAGGTGAAACTGGTCTATTGGGTACATTAGACATTATAGCACCATACACAAACATACTGCAAGAGGAGGCTTTGTTGTGCATAAGTTAAACAACTGCCCGATGCCACAAAATATACCCACTGATTTTGTATTGAACCATCTGAAGATTGCTTTGTGCAAAAAAAAAAAATCACATTTCTGGATAACATCTATATTCAGAAACGGGGCATGGCCATGGGGGCAGCCTTTGCCCCAAGTCTTGGCAATATTTATATGGCAGACTTTGAAAAGAAATTCATCTAACAATCCATTTGCCAGTCACGTTTCTAATTGGAAACTTTACATAGAAGACATTTTTTTCACTTGGAAAGGCACAAGGGAACATCTGGAAACATGCATTGGCTGGCACAATCAGTGCAACAGTAATCTTATATTCAATGGCCATTCAGATAAGTTACCTTTTTTGGATTTAATCCTCTCCCATCAGGTGGACCGCATATATACATCACTGTATCGAAAGCCAACTGACCGTAACATTCTGTTGGAATACTCAAGCCAACATCCGCATTCCCAAAAAGATAATTTGCCCTATGGGCAATTCCTGCGACTCTGACGAAATTCCACAAACATCCGCATTTTTGAAAAACGTGCCAACGCATTAGGCGATAGACTTCTGGAAAGAGATTATCCCCGGAAGCTCGTCAAAAGATCAGCCAAAAGAGCATCTATTATGCCCTAGGAAGAAGGAAACGGCCACTGATCGGATTGTATGTGTGACAATATTCTCGCAGCAAACCGTGCAACTCAAGAAATTGATTTAAAAAACACTGGAATCTAGTAACAAGTACAGGTTGCACCAGTGGGCTCCCTCCTTTTGCCCTGAAACGGGCTAAAATCTTCGATACAGTGTTGCACATTCTAGATTAGAAAGAACAAACACGATTTTTCACAGAAAAGCCTGAGAGCAGCATAGAGTCATGAAAGGGAACAGATATTGGGTCACCATATATGCGGCAAATGCAGCGTTTGTCATCTAACATTCAGATCAACCACATTGAATCAAGGGAACTGTAACTGCCAACTCTGGCAATTTACTAAATGCCAATCCTGTAATGTCATTTGTCATTAGATGTCCATGTGATATGTTATACGTAGGGATGACAACAAGAAAGATTGTCACAAGTATTGACAAACCTAGATCACAGATCAGGACAGAAAATCTCACAGCGCCATTAGTGCAACATTTTTTGGCTACCAACCATACAGAAGAAGAGATACATAGGACAGTGATCAACCAACTGAAGCAGGATACGAGTCAATATTAATGCAACACAGACTATTAAAGTTAGAGGAACTCTAGATACATTGACTAAGAACTCAAGAAATTGGTCTTAATGAGGAAATACAATGGCCCACTTCATTACAACATTAAGTATTTTGTGAATCTGTGCGGCAGAATTATCCTTCGCTTGCAGAATTTAAAACATGCACTCAGTGTTCCCATAACAATCTCAGGCTCCACTAATACTTTGTAATGACTACATGCCGGCTAGGCTCTTGATTGAGAACTAGAGCAGAGTAGCCTGCGAGGCGGCATGCGTCACTGCTGCAATAGGTGAATTCACAATTGCAAATAAACAAGACTGAAACTACTCCCCTGTTACCATTTCGAGGGGTCACCCTTCGATGTGTAAAGGTTTTTGACCAGCAATGTGTGTTCCTTTTGGTTTTTATGACCCGCATTTGGATCTCCTGATGGCACCATGACTGACAACTGTGACTCAATCCAATATGGCAGTAGTAACTACCTTACGGTCTCCAAACAGGGAGTAATGACATTATGTGGTCAATATGGGTGTCGGCATGGGGGGGCGACATAATTATTCCTTGCTTGCAGAATTTAAATCATGCAGTCGATGTTCCCATAATAATCTCAGGCTCCAATAATGCCTTGTATTGACTACATACCGGCTAGGCGCTCGATTGAGAACTAGAGCAGAGTAGCCTGCAAGGTGGTATGTGTTGCTGCTGCAACGGTGATTTCACAATCGCAAATAAACAAGACTGAAACTACTCCCCTGTTACCAATTTGAGGGGTCATCCTTCGATATGTATGTTTTGACCAGCAATGTGTGTTCCTTTGGTATTTATGACCTATTTTTGGATCTTCCGACAGCACCATGACTAACAATTGCGACCCAATCCAACATGGTGGCATTAACTACCCTACGGTCTCAAAACAGGAAATATTGACACCACGTGGTCAATATGGGCATCGTTTTAACTAATTGCGATGCTTACCGGTAACACCATACCAACATATATAAATACACCGCTGAATACGATACTGGCTGCTACAGTTTTTCAAACGGCTACTTACAAGCCAGTGGACGTGCATGCGGCACTGCGGTCACGGAAGGATAGCCATCAACCGGTTAGCGAAGGGCATGATTTTTGGGAAGGAGGGTAGCAGTCTCCGTGTTTGAATTGAGGCCTGATGTGCTCCCTGCCCGTTCTGTATTGGCATCGTAGAAGTCGGCACAAGCAGATCTTTTTTCACGTCCACGTTGAATATTAAATGCCCTGAGAGTCGGGAGGGAGTCGGGGAGCTTTTTCGTTCTTGTGTTTTTCAGGGAGCAGCAATTAGCTTGCTGTTTCTGAAAATCTGAGAGAGTTTGCCCATCCCGTGAGGTGGGTTAGGGGTGATTCAATCACAGTTTATGCCCGGGGGCAGAGGCACCATTAGGCAAGACACCAGAATTTTGACATCAGGCACATTATAATTTACTCCCGCATATACAGAGCATACCTTGGACATTGGATCCCTGTAGATATCAAGTGGGCCCCCAGGGACTCGAGATGCGTTCGGCAGACAGCAACCAGTGTGCTGTCTCCCTTAATGCCCTTGGCCACCTAACTAAATATTGAGGGGGGTCCAAGAAACTCTTTCTTAGATGGGATAATTACTAATGCAAGTCCGCACATTTTCTTTTTCTTTGTTTTTGCTGATTTTGATTGGTCTAGGCCATGTCGGCCAGCAGGCAACCGCTTACAATTGACAGGATTGGGAATTTAATTTCTGCTTTTTTTCGTGCAACAGCACCCAGTCACAATAACAAGGTAACAATAGTACAGTTTTTCAAGTTGGTAGAATCTTTTTTGCCGTAGGGCAAATGGGAATATGAGAATGAATTGTGTGCTCCATGTAAACTATAGGTTTAATTCTTGACGGAGGGAATTTGTGGAGATGCTGAGCCGGTTATATTCTAACATCGGTCTTATCTGTTGTTGACAAATAAAGACAGTTAACTCTCAGTTTTAGAGGGATGCCGTCAAATGAACATTGCCAAGGAAGCTTTTAGGTAGGTGACTGTGCTAGACAGTCATTAAGGAACTTGAGACTAACACTCCGTGGGCGTTTCACATGTGTGCTGGGAATGACCATATAAAAGGCTTTTTTGAATGGGGCAGGCCACAGGGCAAAATGTCTTTCTCTATCTTTGACAGTTTGGAGTGTTAGCTCGTGAGTTGCCGGAGAAATCGCAAATGTGGCCAGTTCACAACCCTTCTTAGATAAATGCTTTTATCTTTTTTAAATGTCCAAGATTGTTGCTAGAACCGGTAAAAATAGAGATGGATCAATTTAATACTAAATGTATTAATGCTCAAGGACAGTTAAGTGGGTCATTCTTTATAACTTAGAAGTGACCTCCCCAGGATTATAAAAAACAAAATATGTCTCTGTTTACACACTTGAATTATTGTTGGCTTATATATTGATGGCGATATCTATGGAGATATCTATATTTTTTCTCCTTTGTGTTTTCTTGCTTATTTTGCAAATTGGACCGCAGTAAACACAGACAAGACAGAGAAATTATTGGCCAAACTATTCAACACACTACCAATGTGATTCTTTGTCCTGATGAGGGCAGTGGTAGGAAAATTACATCAAATACCATGCCTGAAACTCAACTCGACATTTTAACAGCTCAAGTTGTATTTAGGATCTCGATTGTGTTGGTTTACATAAACGCTTGTGGCAATTGATTGTATTTGAACAATGACATAATATATGCCAAAAATATTAAAATATTGATGCATTTATGAAAAAAGAAATATTACTTTGCATTGAAGGTCTAATTGTTTGGCCTATTGTTTTTTGACAAACTATTCTTATTGCCTGGTTTGTAGAAGTATAACTGGTTTTATTAATGTGTATGAATGAAATCGATATGGATGAGTCGGTGTGAGATCACACTATGGTGTGTAGTGTTAATTCGATAAAATTGTCTGACTATAGAATTAGTTGCACTGTTTCATTAATGTTTTAAAATGATTGTCTTTTCGATGTACACTGTCTTGATAAATTCACTAAATGTTCCAGATCCATTCCTGTTGCAGGAAGATTTGAGCCTGCTAGAGAAAGGTGCTATAGAGCCAGTACCTGTAATGGAGAGGAGCAAATGATGGTACTCCACTTATTTCCTAATCTTCCCACCCCAGGGGACAGAGGACTGAGAACCATCTTGGATTTAAGAGACTTAAACAAGTTCCTCAGGAAGGACAAGTTCAAGATGGTCACACTTTCTCAAATTCTTCAGGCCCTCCAGTTCTAGGATTGGATGGTGTTATTGGACCTTCAGGATTCTTTCTTTCATGTGCCAATCCATCACAAGCACAGAAAGTACCTGAGGTTCGCCGTTGGCGGTTCTCATTATCAGTTTTGAGTTCTGTTATTCGGGCTGACCTCCGCCCCGAGGGTTTTCACCAAATTAATGGTGTTGGTGGCAGCAAGTCACGGGGGAGGGGGTATTCACGTCTACCCCTACCTGGACGATTGGCTGATTAGGGCCTGTTCACCCGAACAGGCCCTGGAACATCTCAGCGTAAACTGCCACTCTATCCACGAACTGGGCTGCTCCCTCAATAACAAGAAGTCCCACATGATACCATTTCAAAAGCTCCCATTCATTGGAGCGGTCCTGGATGCATCCTTGGGGAAAGCCTCGCCACCCGAGGTCAGGGCTCAACACATTCTGCAGATGATCTCCAAATTCCACAGTGTCCAGCTATTCTGGCCTTTGGCTTTTTGAGGTTGCTCGGTCTCATGGCATCCTGTATTTTCTTGGTGCCAGAGGCTCGCCTGAGAATTAGATCCCTTCAATGGTCTCTCAGGATACAATGGTCTAAATTTTCAGGCAGAATGTCAGACCTACTTCAGGTTCCGAGCAAGGTCGCACAAGATCTCTGTTGGTGGGCCTGCAAGGACAACTTTCTGAAGGGGGAACCTTTTTGGAAATCATGGCTGGAGATAAGTTACGGACGCCTCACTCATGGGGTGGGGAGCCCACGCCAACGATGTGACAGTCAGCGGTCGTTGGTCTCCATCCAAGACCAAACTACATATCAACCTTTTTTGAGCTGAGGGCAATCAGACTAGTGCTGAACGTCTTTCTGCCCTCTGTTCAGGGAAACAATGTCCTGATAATGACGGAAAACACAGTGGCCATATACTACCTCAACACGAGAGGAGTTGTACGGTCACTACCGCTCTGCAGAGAAGCAATGCAGCTCTGGTTCTGATGAATTCAAGAAGGAATATCTCTGTTGTCAGTTCACCTAGCTGGCGAGGAGAACACGGCGGTGGACGCTCTGAACAGGCAGAGAAAAATCTCACACGATTGGGAACTAGCTCAGGAATTCCTTAAAGAGATCTTCACCCTATGGGGAACCCCTCAAGTGGATCTGTTTGCGACCAGTGTCAACCCGGTATTTCAAACTATTTTGCTCCAGGGAATTTCCCCAAAGAGGAGCTCAAGAGACGCGTTCGTGGTGGACTGGGAGTTTCCACTATTGTATGCATTTCCTCCAGTCCCCGTCATTCACGTGATCAGGAGGTTGAGAAAGTTCAGGAAATCTATGATCCTAATTGCCCCAGATTGGGCCAGGAGGACGTGGTACCTTGACCTTATGGACATGTCCTTCAGCCCTCCAATGCATCTTCCACAAAGAGAGGACCTTCTCTTGTGAGAGGAGGGTCAGGTTCTCCATCCAGAGGTCAAGACACTCAACCTTTATGCATGGTTTCTCAGAGGTTGAGATATAAGGATCGGGACCTCCTGGATGATGTAATGGAGATTTTGCATTCAGCCAGAAGGCCAGCAACAAAATCCTTATACCGCTGCCATTGGAACACGTTCTGCAGCTGTTGAAGAGGAAAAGGATGTGGACCCTTTTCAATTTGATACACCTACGGTGTTATCTTTTTGTTTTGCTTACATTTAGCAAATCTGGGGCTCCAGATTGGAACAATTAAGGGTTATCTGGCAGCGTTTTCCATATTCGAGTGCACCTCGGAGAAGGCATCCTACTTCAAAATACCTTTAATAACTCTATTTTTTAAGGGACTCACAAATGTGTTTCCTCCTAAACCTTTCGAAGTCCCAAGTTGGGACCTTAATTGGATTTAAAGGTTTTGATGTGTGCTCATTTTGAGCCACTCCACTCCTGCCCATTAAGGTTGCTAACTTTCAGAACTATTTTGTTAGTTGCGATAACTAACATCAGCTTGCAGGGTGAGTGAGTTGCAGGCCTTATCCTGTAAACCTCAATTTACCACCTTTTACAAGGATAAGGTTGTCCTTAAAGGCGATTATCATTTAGCACAGAAAATTGTGCTTCCAACCTTCTATCCACCACCTCATCCTGGCTAGGAAAAGGAAAGATTTCATAGACTCGACCCAAGGAGAGCTGTAAGCTTTTATGTTTCAAGAATGGCAAAATTACACCAGCATGACCAACTCTTTGTTGGGTATACAGGACATAAACTAGGTCTGTCAGTTACCAAACAAACCTTAGCCAGATGGACACTACTGGCTATTTCAGAGTGTTAAAGCCTGGCTGGAAAAGATCCCCCAATAGGCCTAAGGGCTTATTCTACTAGGGGCATAGCAACTTCCTCTGACCTTCAGAGGGGAGTTCCGATAAAGGATATATGCGAGGCAGCTACCTGGTCTACCACCCACTTTTTTAAAAGACATTATTGTCTAGATACTTCTAACAATGAGGGAAGATTTGGGAAGGTAGTTCTGTGCTCCATTCTTGACAAGTAACATTCAAAATGTATATACCCTCCTCCAAAAATGTAATACTGCTTTGGCAGTCTATCGTAAGATGAGAAATACGTGGGCGGACACAATTCATTCAAAGAACAAGTTACTTACCCGTGGTAACGGGCTTTCGATTGAATGTTCCTCCGACGTATCCCTCATCTACCCTCCCAACCTACACCGCTGTAGAATTTCAAGACATTAAACTTTACGCTCTTTTAGAATTTGATAAACTAAAGGAAATTGATGATGTCGCTAATTCTGCATATTGTTGGCGTAAAAAACAGAACTGAAACCAATGGGCGCTGTGCGTGGTATATATACACAACAATGACGTCAACCGAGATGGAAGCCCTCGAACATCGGGTCAACCGTGTTGACTCTCAGTGCCCTTTGCCGAGAAAAAGAAAATATTCGGAAGCAGCTGAAGCTGGAAACAAAGAGATCATAAGATGAGGAATACTTGGTAGGAACATCCAATCGAAAGAATGTTACCATGGGTAAGTAACTTGTTCTTCTCTAGGTTAAGTTTTGTTTCCCTTTATTTGTGGTAGGGTCAGTTAGCAACATAGCATACATCTGGACAGAGGACAGGTTTTTATTCATGTAAGACTTCCAGACAAATGTTTTTTCTTTTCTAGAATAGAAAACCTTCATCGCAGCAATAGGGCTAGGTGAGGCATTTTCTTTATTTTAATAAAGTTAAACACTTTGAGCCATGTCTGGTTGCCCATCTCCTGTGTCTGACCTACAACACTGGATAGCATTTAAAGACTATTCTACAAAGGGTTTCTGACATTCTCCTCAGCAAGACAGTATTACAGTTGCAGCTAATGGTACGTTTTAAAGCACAGTGGTGGACCAATTATATTGTCCACAACTGTATAGTATCAAATTGTCAGCATAATATTTTGGTTAGGTTATGTTAATTGGCACACCTAGTAGCCCCATAAATCACATATCCAAGGCACATATTGGTCCCAATGTCAAAAATATGAAACATTAGCAGGAGATTAAGACTGTTTCCAAATGGCTTTCAACATGTGTCAAATCCAGGGAGATCATCACCGCTTCCCAAGGGCAGCAATCCCCTTTGGGACTAGGGAGGTGAGCCTGCTACACTTAACAGGGGACATGGTAAGAAGGATCCTTCACTAGGTGACTACCACTTGGGGATAGTAAAGCCTCAGAGAGGGACTCTTGTCACCTTCCCCAAACACCAACACCTGTCTAAGGTATGGAGCTAAGGTGTATGATGATCGTATAACCTCTTCAATAGTTTCTGACTCGGCTTCTGATCCAAGCTGTCTTCAGTATTGATGACAAAGACCTGCCTTCTGGAGGCATGTAATTTAAGGAACCAATCAGGAGAGAATCTGTGCAGGCCTGTGGAGCTTAAGTGTGCTGTACTGTGCAGAGGTGGCACAGCTGGCACGAGAGGGAGGACGCCAGACATGGTGTCCTGTCCTGCAGCAGGCAGCTAGAGAGTGCAAGCTGGTACCATGGGGGGCAACTGGGACCGTCCGCAGGAGCCTGAACGAGACCAAATTACCCCAGTGGCTTGAGGCCAAACCCTGAGATGCCGCTAAAAGAGCATCGCCCCAAATGAGTGAGGGATAGGAGACACCTGCCGGTGCAGTTTCCAGGTGACAAGTCATGTAAGTGGCTCCATGTGAAGAGAAGAGCTATAAACACTGCAGAACCCATCCAGAGAGCGCTGCCAGCCACAAACCGGTTTGTGGTGGCTCTGGCGACACACACGACAGGCAGCAATGCAAGTGAAAAGTCCCGGTGTAGGAGGAAACCAGAAATCCCAGAGTGGGGAAAGAGAAAGAAACCAGCCCCGAAGTGGGAAGTGAACCAAGAAACTGCAGAGTGGGAACCGAGAAACAGGGGTCCCAGAGTCAGGCACAAGACTAAAATCCCCAGAGTGTAAAAAAAGAAAGCACCAAGCCTCAAAGAGGGGAGCGAACCAAGAAACCCCAGAGTAGAGAGAAAGACTGCAATGACCCTAATTGGAGAGCAAGATAGACAAAAGTTCCCCCATAGGGAGAAAGACTGAGAGACTTACAACTAGAATGGCAAACTGTTGTACAAGAACTAGATCCTTGACCTGTGGGCCTAGGCCAAAGCCTGTGGTAGAGACACACAGGTGTGAGGTTCAGAAGCCAGCAGTACTTCCTTTCATTGGGCAATGCCTCAAAAGTATATCTAGTTTGTTATTCTTTTGAGTAGTAGGGAAAGAAGTTGGGTATAGATTACGATTTCAGACGGAGGACTTCATTTATTTTGATACCTTGACGAGTACCCTTTTGGCTCTTTTGTATAGAGTAGGGTTTAGAAGCATAGATGTAGGAAAGGATTATACCTTTTTACACATAAATAAGACTATAACTTGTGTGAAACATGCCTCCTTGTCTGTCTCCTAATTCTGAACTATCACAAGTGGTGTCATAAGTGTGATGCGAACAACCGGACACAGGCTTTACCCACGTGTTAGTCAAGAAGTTAGACTGGGATGTAGCTACTTCAGGGAGTCTACCTCTAGGGTCTATTTGACCTCTTCAGCCTGATAGAGCTGTAGATGCCCCCCCACCCCAAGAAAGGGGATTAGTGTCTACAGGCCTGGCCCTCTCAACCCTGAAAGGAACCAGTTGAAATGGATTTATATTTTTTAAGAATCTGGCCTGGTTGACTAGGAGGCTACCCTACATATGGTGAACAGGAAGCTTTCAGAGTTTAGCCAAAACCCAGTCATGGTAACAATGAACGGCAGCTGAGCCTGAGTCTCAGGATAGTGTGAGCGGTGGGGTCAGGAGTCCTTAATGAGTCCACACAGAATAACACACAATAATTCAACTTAAACAGTTATACAAATATTTATTTAGGCTTTTAGAACAGACTTAACAATGAAACTAGCAGGTAGTAATAGCACACAACACTCTATAATGCAAATGTATACAATCTTCAGTATGTTCATTGACAATACATCATCAAATAACTAGCCATGTAAAACAGGTAAGTTATGCAGATGTAGTTCAAATAATTCCCTAGACTTTAGAAGTTCAATCCTAAAATGTATGGGACCTAGTGCCCAAATGTCACAGGTTCCAACGCAGTCGGTCCCAGGTGTGTATTCTCTAAAGGAATGTAATGAACTTGTGTTGGTGGTTCAGAATATTTTCAAATCTATTTAAAAGTTCTGCAACAATTTACTAGAAGACTGGCAAGCTCTCCTCTCATCCAGGTGGAAGGCTAATCCAGAGACCGGATACTTAATGCAGGTTAAACAATCAAAGGTAAGTAAGAGGGCAATAGGAGACAAATTGCTGTTCCCAATGTTATCCTATGGAGGACGGGCTGGGAAGGACAGGCACAGGTATGCTTACTTACCCACCTGACTCTGATTTTCCCAGGGATCACGATGGGTCATCTGGGAGCATGATCTTCCATCCTTTTTTCGGGTGAGAGGTGCCCAGGGGTTCCAGGCTTCAAGTCGGGTGCAACTGTAAGATGCAAGCCTCGTCGATGACGAAATGCAGACTTCCATGCAGACCTCTTCAGGACACTTCATGGGATGGAGGAAGGCGAGTTCCAACGATGATCACTATTTGCAGGCAACATCTGGTGTCCTTACAGTCACGGTCAAAGAAGCAGCTTGAGAACAGGTTCTGTTGAGAAACAAACTGTTGGAGGAGAAGACCTATGGCAGAAGCTGGCGACTACCGAAGTTCCCGGTATGAAAGCAAACCAATGACAATTTTGGCAAGGTAGCCTACGAGGGAGCTGGTCAGTCCACCAACACTTCCAAAGGCTCTGATGGGCTGGATCCTCAAATGACATTGTTAGTTGGTCCCACTAATCCACGGCCTGAAGCACCACTCAGGGTCTTCGAAAATCAGGCAGGGGAGCAAGGCATCGCTGGGGAGGACAGTGGAGTGGATCTGTGCCACTTAAGGAGTAGTCTTCAGGTCATCAACGGTGTGCTCTACGAGGGATTCTTGGCTGCAACGTAGATCTGAAGAATAGCTGTAGAAGTCATGCGCTTAGCTAAAATCCAAGCTGGATGCAAGTCCAAGCCCACCAATGGAAAGTATCTGTACCATTCAAACAGCAAGTAGTTGTTCAATCAGGGACAACTGCTGGTTTCACATCCGCCCCAGTTTCCGACTTTCTAACCCCAGTGATTTGGACTGGGAGTCTCTCTCTGTCTCTCTCTCTCTTTCACTCTGTCTCTCTGTGTCTCTCTCTCTCTCCCCTGCCCCTCCAGGTACATGACCTGAGAGGACCAAAAGGACACACTATGATATGGCCAAAGAACAAGTGACAATCTTGGGTCTCTGGCCACGTTTAGTATCCATTCACGGTAAGCATGAATGTGCACACCAACTGCTTCCCCCATCTTGCCTTTAGGCACATATACAGAAGTAACCAAAATCCCAAGTGTAAAAAGCTAGGGTGATACAAAAGTATCCCCATTGCACTGCATTGTAAGAAGGTTTGTGCAATGTAAAAATACAAGAATTCCAAATGGAAACAAACTTCCCAGTACTGATAGTCTGAAGGCCTGATCAGTTTCCCCATAATAAATGAGCAAAAGGGAAGTGAAGCTGAATGCTTTACTTCTCTTCAAAAGGCCAGGACAGGAACAAAACTGGAGCAAAAAGAATAGGGCTCCATAGGAAACTATGGAGAGTAAGTTGCAAAAAAAGAATCTTTCCTAACACTTAACACTCCTAGCGGGCAGAGTAAGTGGGATCCCTCTCAAGGTGACTCCACCTTAAGGGATAGGAAAGCCTCAGAGATGCTCTGGTCACCATTCCGACCCCTAAAACACCAACAACTTTATGGGGTATGTAGGAGCTAAGGTGTATGATATCATATGACCTCTTTAATAGTGTCTGACTCGGCTTCTGACCCAAACAGTCATCAGTATGCCTGGACAACAGCAGAAAGGCCAGCCTCCAGGAGGCACATAATTTAAGGAAGCTATCAGGAGAGAGTCTGGTACAGGCCCACAGAGTAAGTGTGCCTCAGCGGTGGTGTGGCATCTTGCCACGTAGCAGGCACATGTGGAGTATAAACCGGTCCCACAGACGAACAACCGGGACTGTCCACCGCAGGAGACCAAATGAGACCAAACTACCTCAGAAGCCCTGGGCCAAATCCTGATGGGCTGCCAAGATTGCATTGCAGTGAGCGGAGGAGAGGAGATGCTGGCCGACGCAGAGCCCAGTTGAGTTGTTAAGCGGCTCCACAGAAAGAGAAGGGCCAAAAGGAATGTGGAACCCTTCTAGGGAGCACTGCCAGACAGACATGTACTCTGGCTACAGAGACATGGGAGGTGAGTGGCAATGCAGTAGACAAGCCCTGGTGTAGGCAAAATACCCAGAAACCCCAGAGTGGGGGTGCGCAAAAGAAAGCTTAGTTGTGGGGAGGTAACCAAGAAACCCCAGAGTGGGGACAGGAGAGGTGCCCCGGAGCCAGAGAATAATCCAAGTAGCCCTAGAGTGGGGAAAAGGAAAGCAGCAAGCCTCTGAGCGCGGAGCAAACAGAGAAGCCCCAGAGTGGGGAGAAAGAGACTGAAAGGACCCTGATTGGGGAGCAAGACAGTCTCCCCAATGGGAGAAAGACAGACTTATAACTAGAACGAGAAACCATTGTATATGTACTATATACTTGGATGTGTAAGCCTAGTCCAAAGCCTCTGCTGGACAGACACAGGGGTAGCAGTCAGAAGCCATCAGCCATACCTTTCATTGGGCAATGCCCCAAAAGTACATCCAGTTTATCATTTTGAGTGGTAGGGAAAGAGGGTGGGTGTAGATTAGGATTCTGGACAGAGGACTTCATTTATGTTGACAACCTGATGAGCCCACTTTTGTCTTTTATTTTTTTTAGATTAAGGTTTATAAGCATAGTCTTAAGGAAAGATGGGACCTTTTTACACATTACACAAGAATAAAAAGTGTGTGAAACATGACTTTTTGTTTGTCTCCTAATTCTGACCTACCACTGTCAGGAAAGAGTTTTTTTTATTACTTCTGCTTTCCCTCTATAGAACTATATTCCCCCCCCCTAAACTACCCACTCTTTTTTTCTCTTTTTGTTGAACCTGTCCTGACTTTTGAAGGTAATCAATGCAAGGGGACTTCTACCGCACCCCACTGTAAGGTGATGTGTCCAGTGTGAGTACTTTATATCCCTTTCTCTTTTGTTTTTATAACTTTAGTTACTTTTGTATGCTGAATGGGCTGTTGGCAGCAGGTATTTTACTTTCTCGTTTTCACTTTTAGCCTATAATGCCTTGTACAGTACCATATACTCAAGTGGCAAGATTTTGCCTCGTCTTTTGGCCATCCTGCCTTTTGGCCTTCTTCCTGCCCTTTGAGGGCCGGATATGCCAAGTACGGTAAGCCCTTTCATAGGCCACACCTTGGCTTTTCTGGGCAAAACAGAACTGTGTGTGTTGCTGAATGTTGGGGTCCAGGACTGTCTGGTCCCAGTTGACTTCTTGGTCAGTGTCTGGGCAATTGTGGCAGCAAGAGGCTGTCGATCATTGGACAACCCCTGCCAGTTTGAGTGGTACAGATCCCTTATATCCGGTAGGCCCTGGGGCGACAAGCTCATATTTAGTATAAAAGTACTACTCCTGCAACCATTCTTCTGATCATTGTTTGAGTCAAGAATCCTTCAAAAGGGAGCAACCCACTATTGTACTCAACCAGCATTGCCTTCAGAACCTGTTCCGACAAAGCCATACTCTTTTGTTGCCCCTAAGACTTTATTGGTGAGGATCCTGGCCTTGGAAGCCTTTGGAAGTTCCCCCGGACCACCCTGTGGATGGACTAGCTCCTGCCTAGACTACCTTGCTGCATTGGTCCCTTTCTCTAGTCAGACTTGGGACTCTGCAGACCCTCAGCCAATGAGACAAGGGGCTTTCCCCAGAGGTTACAGTTCGTCAGCACGAAGAGGGGCCTTGTAGCACTAGCTTCTTTGTCTCCATCACAAGGGTCATCTTTTGGCGTTGGATTTCGGTAGCCATTGTGGCATCCTGCCTGGATTGTGTCTTGGGGCTCCTCTGTCAGAATTGGAGTAGTTCTTTCATCATCCCAGGGTCATCCAGCTGCCCAGTGTCAGGAAGTCTCACCTTAGTAAGAAACTGCCAACTCGACTGACCTAAATAATGATGCCAAAAGTGACCTCTAGATTCAATCCAACGGATCCAAGACACAAAGTAAGTGGGCCCAGCAGAGCCCAGAAGCCTCAGAAATAGTTTGACAGATCCTGAGTACAGGGGTTGGGTTTCTGTTTCTATTCCCCATCTCTACATAGGATTTAAAGGGTGCTAAATCCTAACCCTACCCCTCACTTACCTGGTCATGATCGGTGGAGTTCTGCCCAAAGATCCCCTCCCTGGGCTTTCATTAAGGTGGGCTGATTGGGAGAGAGGACCTCTTAAAACGTTGGTTTGCTTTGTTCCTCATTGTTTGAGAGACACATGTTAGCTTTGTCAACACTTGTTCAGCCTTCTTAAGATTTCTTCTTCCTTGCAGGGGTTTAACTTTGTGATTTGTGATTCTAAAGCCACTAGATCCCATCTTGTTTAGTGATGGAAGAACTTTTGCCATATGGCTTTGTATTGTTTCCAATGGATTGCATTCCTCCACAGATTCCCCATCTTGATAGATATCCAGCATCAGCCGCTCTGAAAATGTCAACAGGGGACATAGTGTGACTCAGCGTAGTCTTTGTTAGCATAGTGTTCGTCCATGCCACTCCTAGATTTTGGACTTGCCGTTGATTGCCGTCCTTCAGGGATGCACTACGCCCCCTTACCTCAGTTCCTTTATTCCGTGCGATCTGTTTGCTATTTGGAACACAGCTCCATATTTTTTTATTTTTCTCTAATTCGGATTAAAAAATCCTCAAGCCAGAATGTCAGGTCCTAAACTGTCCAGTTTCAGGCAGTGAGGGGAGCGCTTGGCTCAAATGTTATTGGCAGACCTCTCCCCCCGACTCTGTGTGGCCTACCCCCGGTAAAGAATGGTAGGGCAGGCATCATAAGAAATCTAAGAATCGATCACGATCCCGTAGCGAGTCCCACAAATCTTCCTCGTCACACAAGAAAAAGAAGCGCCAGCATGAATCCGATTCGTCTGATGACAGAGGTAAATCATACCCTGTGAATGGGGCTTTGAGGGTGGAGTGGGAAGAATTTAAGAAGCAAATGATGCAGTTAATCGAAAACACAGTGGCTGGTACGACTTCAGACTCTACTATGGCAGAGTCTGCACCAATCACATCGGGCTCATCCGGCACCAAGGTAGCTAAGGGAGGTCCAACGCCCTTGACCTCTGGAAACAAACCTGCATAGATGTTGACGCTGCCATCGGTGCCTGTCTTGGATCACACTGAGATACCATGTTTGTCGGGGCTACCGCTGGATCAAGACTATGCCCGAGACCAGGTTGGATTTCTTTGATTCTATGCAGTCTTGATAATGATGGGGGGTCTGATCCCTTTTAGGATGGAACCACTAGTCCCATTGGCCCATTTATATGTCTGATCAAGCAGGCCTACTGGAGTTGGTGGAGGGCCTACACGACACAAGCGTACTGGACACATAACCTGACATTGATTTGCAGCAGGTGGGCTTGTATGCATGCCAGAATGCCCAGTATTGCAAGGTGGTCATCGCTCTGGGTCTCAGCGCTCTGTCGAAACTGCTTCAGTAATATGACCTGACTGACATTCTCAACAAAGGACTGCAATTGGAACAGGCTTTACCGTTCAGTGCCGCCATCACAGACCCCGTCATCCGTCTGTGGCAGCACCCTTGCTCGATGAAGAGCTTGTGAAGAAATATAAGCCAATGAGGGGCAACCTCCTATTTTTATCGGCTTATTCTAACCCGGAGGACTTGTATTGCAAGCCGCTATGGTGAATTTGAGACCCTAGACTTTGACATCTAACCTCCCAACAAATCAGTCAAAAAAGGTTGTTGACTTGTTCAAGAGCACGATGTGGGTGGCTGTGTTCTTCTAGGTTTTCAGAACGCATTGAAAGTGACAGAAGTCTACACATCAAAATTGACATGCGTATGGTGTATGACAAATGTTTGTCTTACATACAACATACAGCTTAACCAATGTTACAGTCAACAACATCTTTAATTACAGTACTGTTTCACTTTTTTGTTAAAATACTCTATCTAGTCCTGGCTGTTGGAGTTTTGATCCTCGTTACAAATGAGGTATAGTCACCATTTTCGCGGGCTCCCACACCATTCCAATATGGCTGCCCCTGTTGAAGCACTCCAAGCATACAAGTCGTTTCCATGACAATGGAGGTCAAGGCTCTGTACATATGGTGCGCACAGCGCAGATCCCAGATCTATACGGATACCAGCGGAGAGTGTGCATCCATGCCTTCTATATGACACACTTAGAGTTTTGATTGTGGTAAGAGATGTTTCTGTCCCAATACCCTTTATGCCTCCGTGTAACTTATGCATGCAAGAATGCTGCACTAGACCATACTGCAGGAACGGATCACTTAGCATGCCACTTAGGATCGGCACATCGCCCCAGGTAACCACCTCATTACGTGAAAGTGATATTACGTGAACTTAGATTTGGGACAGATCGGGTTTTCAAGATCAAACGCCATGTTTTTTGGAATGTTCCTTTCTCACTGTAGAACATTTCACTTCGGTCTCCTCACATCCGGTATGAGAATCAGAGAAGCATGTTGTGTATTTACTGCACAGGATGACAACATTTTGGCTCCTTTGATTTCCCACAAGCGCCACCACTGAACACCATGCACTGGCAGGGTGCTATAGAGTGCAGCACCAACGACCAAGATAGCCACCTGACTTTGGTGTTTCTTTTGAGACTACTGATCATATTTCAGTGGCCTCACCATGACTTCACCACTATAACTGTCAATACGGTGCAATCATAGCTTGTGGCGATTCCTGTTAGACTAAGGTGATATTCTTGTTTCTGTTCTAACAGACTGCCAACTACAAGACATTTTTGAGACTCATTCCCTAGCCTTGAAGGACCCTTTACAACCATCATTAGCAGAGCCCCACCTACACTGTGTTCAACAAGGAACACACAGTAAGCCCCTTACGGGTCTCTTCATTAATCAGAACAATAATAGCTTAATAATTAATGATATACCAGAATGGCACCAAGTGACTCTAACATGGCATCCTTTTAAATTCCACAGATACACATAGGACTCATCATTCATTGTCTCTCCACCAACTTTTCTCCCATCCTGATGAAGGCCGCCCAACTCTAAGCAGCTCAAATCTGCTAATAGTGACTGAAACACACCTGTGTCGACAACCCTTTCTACAGTGTCAAAAGTCAACACTGTCATTTTCAAGCTGTTTGAATCGGTTAATGTAATTGAATTTGACTCCCAATAGATGTGATGGGACCCACTTGTTTTGTAAAACATGTTATGTAATATGAAGAAAAAAAGTGTGTTCTTTCCTATATATGCATTGTTTTGCCGATCCCACCGGATCATATATATATATACATATATATATATATAATGTTTTGATTTGTCTTGTGTAAATATCAAGTTTAAGGCTACTACCCACAACTAGGATGACCTCTTGTTTTATGCAATGTATTTCGTTATGACACCATTATTCTGCAAACTCTGAGTAAAACATTCAAAATATTAATTCAGAGTCACTAGAGTTTTTTTTTTTACATTCCGGATGCCCTGACCAATTGTGTATATTATCACAGGTTACACTGGTGCAGAGGCTCCATTTTAACAGAGTGGCCCTGGGCACTCAAGAAGGGAATGCTTGCCCCTCCTCCCCTCTAAGAGTCACCACCGTGGCACAAATGGTCAAACTTTTCTGGAACTCCAGTCTTCCGGCGCCTGCCTTCCTGCACCTCTTAGGCCTCATGGCATCCTATATTTACCAGAGGCGAGGCTCCAGATGAGGTCCCTGCATTGGCTCCTCAGGAGTCGGTGGTCGCAGTACTCGAACAAGATGTCAGATGTCTTTCAGGTTGCAAGGTCAGTTGTTCATGATCTTTCTTGGTGGAGCAACAGGACCAACATGCTGGCTGGAAAGCTGTTCTGGGCACCTTAGCCAGAGGTACAGTTGATCATGAACGCCTTCCTGAAGAGCTGGGTCAGGGGCTCATTACGGGTCCCTTCAATTCAACGGTCGCTGGTCTTGGAAGGAGAGTTGTTGCCACATTAATCTGCAGGAGCTACAAAGCAGTCAGACTGGCACAGACTGCTTTCACACCTTCAACCGGGGGAAACATGTCCTGGTTCAAACAGACAACACAGTGGCCATGCAGTAACTCAACAAGCAGGGAGTTGTAAGGTCAATACCCCTGTGCAATGAGGCAATGCGGCTATTGTTCTGGATGCTGGAGAACGATCTTTGCAGCGCATCTGGCAGGGGTGGGGAATAGGCTGGCGGACGCTCTGTGCAGGCAGAGATTGGTCTCCCACAAGTGGGAGTTTTGCCTGCAGATCATTTTTGAGATCTTCACCAGGTGGGGAACCCAGCCACTGGACTTGTTTGCAACAAAGGACAACGCAAAATGCAGATAGTTCTGTTTGAGGGAATTCCCCCGGACTCCCATGGGGTAATTGGGGAATGCTTTCCTGGGGGAGTTGGTCTTCGACCTTCACTATGCATTCCCACGATAAATCCTCCTGTGGATTCTAAGGAGGTTGAGGAGGTTCAGGGCTCACTTGATCCTGATCACCTCGGACTGGGCAAGGAAGACATGATACCCAGACCTTGTGGAGTTGGCAGTTTGCCCGCCTCTCCAGCTTCATCAGAGGTCAGACCTTTTCAACCTAGTCAGAAGGCAGGTTGCTTCACCTGAACCCAGAGCCTCTCAATCTACATGCGTGGTTCTTGGGAGGTTAAGGTATGAGGACTGGCACCTGGATGATTAGGTTTTAGAGGCGCTGTTTTTACTGCATACAGACCTTCTACCTGGTTGCTCTATGTGTCCAGATGGAGAAAGTTTGTGGCATCATGTAAAGTGAAAGGAGTAGATCCCATGATGTGCCCCATCTCCACGGTGATGGTTTCTGTTGGTCTTGGCCATAAGTGGGTACATTTAAGGGGTATCTTGCTGCAGGCTTTCAGTTTGTCATGCCACCAAATTTGGACCACCTAGTCGGTGGCGATGTTCCTCACCAAAAAATAAAACATGAAGAGAAGAATCTTGTTGTTTTTAATAGGCTTCACGTGCCTCTTCCGTGAGGTTTTCTCTCGAAGGCTGTGTCCAGAGGGGGGAAAAAAGATGGGAAGCTGAGATAAGGGACGCAGTGCATCCCTTTACGTTCGGCGATTGACATCCCGTCTGCGCCACCACAGCGGACACATCCTACTGCCCATACAAACACTACTGTAACTGCCCTAGCTGACTCAAATACCCTGGACTACTGACTGCGCCTTAAAACGCCGCTTTTCGCATCACATGGATAATAGATATACCTCCACTGTTACTGCCACAGCTGTTTCAAAAAACTTGGATTGCCGAGTGCCCCTTAATATAACATGGCTCCCTTCAATGCTTGGGAAACTTCCCACCTACCTTGCCTTGTGACGGTATACACCTTACCACTTGGCATTGACAATCACCGCGACTGTGAGCAAACAGCTTTACGTGGCTGCCGGTTGCTTTTTCCCTTACACCCTGGACAATCAATCCACATTATGTTTACTCCCCTGATGAAGATGTGGTAACATTTCCTACTTGTCGAAACCGGTTGGGACTGGTTAACTACAGGATCCCTAAAAAAAAAATTACATTTTTTAAAAAAATAATTATTTGGGTACTCTAACTCCTGAACCAAAATAAATGGATTCATGAGACCATACATTGATAATTATGTGTTTGCTTTGTGTAATTTTGTGTAAGGTTGTGTTGCTGGTATGATTGAGTATATAATTTATACATTTGAGAATAGAAATGTTGCTTGAGTTTTCAATTTCTCTGTTCTAATGGTTTATTGTCCATTGGATCTAGATTTTGTTCTGTGCTTTTTAATTGTACGATTTTATTCTACTATAAAAAGAAACTTAAATAAACATTTCTTTGAAAAATGATGACCTAGAACCCTTTTTCTATTGTTTAATTCACTCTTCCCTGGTTCCAGAATGAGGGACACCAGGTTTTGCGTTTCTATATGCAGACATTTAATTTGTCATGTCACCAAATTTGAACCACCTAATCGGTGGCGATGTTCCTCACCAAAAAATAAAACCTGAAGAGAAGAATCTTTTTGTTTTTAATAGGTTTCAGGTGCCTCTTCCGTGAGGTTTTTTCTCGAATGCTGAGTTTGGTGGGCGGGGTGGGTGAGATGGGGAGCTGAGCTAAGGGACGTAGTGCATCTCTTTAAGTTCGGCGGTCGACATCCCATCCGGAGTTGATGAGTGGCATGGCTGAACATGAGTGAGTCTAGAGACGATGCAGAGTCGCACTATGCCCTCTCTCTCAATGTTCAGATTAATTGACAATGGATAGGATATCTATCAAGATGTGGAATCTATGCAAGAACCCATAGAAGGAACATTACTGGTAGGTAATTTCTCCTTTTTACTCTTTGGATTACTTACCTGTTCTCTAACTGGTTTAAAATGTACATCTGATTTCTACACTTGCTTTACTACATTGGTGTTCTGTCAATCAGATCTGTGTGAAAAGTAGTGTTGGTGCTCTTTAGCCAGAATGACCAAGGTGAATGCACATTTGTTAATAGTGTAGGTTTACTCCTCCAGCATTAGAGCTTTCATAGGTTCACATGCTGTTTGAATGTTCCCTGTCGGCAGGCTGGGAATCCTCTGTAACATTAAACCAGTTTACATTTAAATTTAAAAAACTTGGTTCATTTTGCCCAACAGTCAATAAACTGGTCTCCCTTAGCTCCTCCCCTGGCAGCCATGTTTGGATTTCTTTGCTGCATGTTCAGTGTTGGGAGTCCTCAAACAATCTCTTCAATGATTTGATTTTTTTCTTCGTATTTTCGGTTTTCTTCAACTTTTCAGAATCCAAGAGCTTCCCGTACTTCTCAACGCCCTGTGATGCTGTTTCAGCTTCCTTTCTTTGAGTTACTTGGATAGTGTCTGAGACACCATGGCTGATACCAGGAAAAAAAGCCTTTTCAAGGCATGTTCTACTTGTTATCTGAAGAACGTATATATTGAAGATCTTCAGGACGACAGCCTCTATAGTCTTTATCCTGCTCATGAGATTAACAACTGCTCCATTTGCCAGTCATTTTCCAACAAGACGCTCCAAGACCGTCACTGAAGGTTGGTGGCTTGGTTAGATGATGATGCAGGGGCCTCTGTCCTCAGTCATGCTTCCCTCAGGCAGAGCAGACCCCTAGAGCGAACGCCCCATTACAAGATGCCAAGCTCCCATGATTGATTCATTCTTCCTGTGGGGAAAGGGCAAGAAAGGAGCATACAACCCATGCCGCAACTGCTGCATAGTCATTGACGACTTGGTCTACAGTCTCAATAATCATGACCTTGTCAATAAAGTCTGCTTATTAATCTACCAAATGCCTGTCCACATCTTCTGCGGATCTGCACTAGTCGACAGTCTGCTGCCCCATTGACTGTGTATAAACAAGTAGAGTCTTCTGTCCAGTCGATGACAGTCCATGGTCCCTTCAATGCCCATTCCGACGGTGACCTTGTCGACTACTCTCGACCGAGCAAAATCCTACATCAACTGATATTGCAAGCAAGAAAGTCTGTGGTGGCCATACCCACCTCGCCCATGATTAAGGTGAATACCTCTTCATCTGCGACGCAAGAGGGTCAAGACTTTGTGTCTGCACTGTCTGCCTTGCCAAGGCCAACATATACGCATCCATTTTTTTATGGTTGCTCCATATGTACCTTCTGCTGTCCCAATTCCTTTCTTGGTCCCGTGGAGGAGATATTACAACATGCCATTCACAGATTTTGAGGGTCCTGAAGGTGTTTTTCTGATCACTACGTGCAGTTCCACCAACTGGTCCAGTTGTTGCTCCAGCGATCATGCCTTCCCGCAGGCAGCCCCTGCTCTCTCTGCCACCGATTGTGAATCGAAGTGGTCCTGCGATGGGTCAAGCAAAATCCCACGCCCAATTGAAAGTCTTCAATGTTGATACAGTAAAGAAAGTTCATGGCAAAGTAGATAAATTGGTCCAAGCCCGGCTGAGGGAGGCTGATTGAAGATTTTGTGTCAAAGTGGATCTGATACAGGCTGAGGGGATCCGAGGTGAATGATATATCACCAAAGAAAATTATGCATATGTGAAATACAAAAAGGAAAGGAACTTTATTGCAACAGGCCCTCTGAAAGAAGAGACTTTGAATGGCAAAGAGACTTTGGGACAGAAGGCCATGATGTTGAAGTTTTGAATTGCACCCTCATGTTAGAGAAGCCAGAGACTGGGCTAAGCTGGAGTGTGTCGCTTTGTTGTGCTCAAAACATGGGGAAGGGAAGCCTACGGCTTGAATATCCTGACATATGATTTCTTGAACACTTTTTACTTATGCATAACATTGTAACATTGTTTCCCACACTATTTGTTTTTAGAGGTTAAGGATTGGAAATAGGTTTCTTAGTATAGGCCATTTTATTTTGAAAAGACACCACTAGGACTGTGTTATTATTATTTAATGATCGTAGCTTGCTCCCATCTTTAGATTTAGGTTTAGATAGATGTTTTTCAAACCCAATTGAAGTTCAATAAACACCCTTGATCTGTGGTCACTTGTCCGTCTTACTGTTGATACCATGCCTTCCTTACAGTACCCAAGGTCAGTCATCCCTTCATGGCAAGGGACACAGGGGTGGCACCACCTACACACCCACCATCCTCTTCACCTTTGATACCAAAATGTATTCCGCTGACTACGAAAGTAGTCATCCTCACTCTCGACAACCAAACCTATCCCATCGTCCACTACGACCAAGACATCCGCTTTGTCGATGACAAAGATCAAAGATACATCAACGACAGGTTTTACACAGTCGATGATAAAATGCAAGACCACGTCAACAAGTAAAATGCTGTCAACGACAACTACATTGTCCATTCTGAAACCAAGGGAAGCCTCTGTGGCAGTACAGGATCCTGTACCAGTTTCCTCACAGGACGAGGAAGGGGAGGGTGTCATGTCACCTCCCAGTTCCCACCAAGCTGCTGTAATTCACACACAACACAATTCTGTGGATCCTCATCAGGCACCACTACAGGCACCTGACAAGCCTGTGGCTGCATGCCTTCAAGGGGGTACAGTTCCACCCAGAACGTCCCCACCACCATTTGCACCGGCTCCTACCACACCGGCTTCTAGGGTTCTCTCCTTAGAAATCCTCAACACTCTAACTGGAATGTATGAGTGTGATGGCTTCATCCCTGCTGACAGCGAACCCAATGACATTCCAACCAGGGATTCTCCCCTAGATGAAATCTGTGCATTTCACTTGCTCATGGGCATGGTGGTGAAAATGTTTTCCCTTAAATCAGAGGTGCAAAAGAAAGACATTGCAGGGGGGTTGGGGATTGTTACGCAGTTGGCCCTGTACCCATATTTCACATATTAGGGAAGTCTTTAATTGCGTTCGTCATGTTTCAGTTTCAAAGAATGACGAGAAATTGTATATTCCATTGTGCCATTGTTATTTAATGTTACTAAGGTGCCACACCTTCCCAGTGCCCCCTCCTTGAAGCAGAAAAAAGACAGTTTGCTATACCAATGGTGATAACATCATAGAAAAGCCACTATAGCCATCCCCTTCCTGGAAGATGTCTGGGTAAACAGCCTAGTCATCGTGGCACACCCTGCCACGATACTGGCAAAAAGAACAGATTTGAGAAAAAGTACAGGGTCCCAAACTCTGCTCCTGTCTGCCCACGGGCTCAGCCCACACCTGATTCCATTGTACCTGCGTGGCACGCGAGAGGGCAGCTAATCAGTCTTCCTTGTGCTCCGTCCCTCCAGACAAGCAGAGTAAGCGTTTGGACGCATTTGGCAAACGGTGATGACAACGGCCGCCACCACAATCAAGGCAGCTAATGAAATGACCAGCCTCGCTCGCTGCAATCGCGTGTTATGATATAAGCTGGGGCCCCTGCTAGAGGTCCTTCCTGAGGACAAACATCAGGAGGCTATTGACATTTGCATGACTGAGAGGCGTCGTCGGATCACGCCATTACAGTGTCATTCCGTCAGCTCGATAATGGAGCTGTGCTGAGACAGCAAGTCTGATTTAAAGTGGCCAACTTTCGTCTGGAGGTGCAGGCCAAGATAGTGGACCTGCCCTTTGATGGAGTAGACCTATCGGGGCTTGGGGTAGGTTGAAGAGACTCTACTCTCCAACAAAATGGACACAGACCGCACGCTCTCTAGGCACATTACAACAGCTGCGCCATTCCTTTTGGAGTGGGAAAACCTGGTTAGGCAGGGCATCACGAGACTATCGCCCCTCATACCAATTCTCCTACCTGATCTCCTCGTACAAGACCCCAGCCTACCAGTCGACATATCAGTACAAGGGGAGATCCCAATCATATAGAGGCACTCTGTATTGCCCTGACTCCTCCCAGTCCAGTGGACAGTTGGCTAAGCAGCCCTGACTCATCTAGGACCCCTGCCTCCCACTTCAGCACCGCAGTGGGAGGGAGGATTTTTTTTTTGTTGCAGTTTTTCGACGAATGGTGAAAAATCACATATGACAAATGGGTGCTTTCTCTACTCCAGCAAGGTCATTTGCTGGAATTTGTTACAATAGCCCTGGAGATTCCTCCTGTGAACAAGCCGGAAAAGCTTCACTGTGTGCTCTACCAGGAGGTACATGCTTTGCTATGCAAGGATGTAGTGGCAAAAGTCCTGACCACGCACCTGTCATCAGGAATCCACTCTCATTACTTCATGGTAAGGAAAAAGTCATGAAACAAAAAATTAGGGGGTTGGAGACCATCTTAGATATAAGAGTATTCAACAAGTTCTTCAAGTCACAGGCCTTCCATATGATGACAGAGCAACAAGTCTTCTCTCGGTTGCAGCAAGAGGATTTTCTTGCGTCGCTCGATCCGGTGGATGCATATTTTCACATTCCTATTCGACACTCACACCGCTGATACTTATGTTTTGTAGTGGCAGGGGTGCCTTATCAATTCATGGCTCTGCCATTCGACCTCTGTTCAGCCCCAAGGGTTTTTACAAAATGCCTTGCTACGCTGGTGGCACATCCATACTTGGCAACCCTACCGATTTAGGCGGTAGGATACCGCTTTTTAAGCAGGCCTACCGCCTACCGATTTTTTGACACCAAATACCGATTTTTTTTTTGTAAAAAAAAAAAAAAACTTTTTTTTTTTACTTTTTTTTTTTACTTTTTTTTTTTTCCACGTCAGCTCGGGGGAGTCTTTCAAGGGCTCCCCCGAGCTGGCGTACCGGGAGAATGCGTGGCATGCAGGCTTTTAATGTCAAAGGCACCCACGGCGGTGGGCTAAAGCACCCCTCTGCCGTGGGTGCCTTTGGCAAAAGGCGCCATTAGCCCCCCACCACGCCAGCTCGGGGGAGTCTTTCAAGGACTTCCCCGAGCTGGCGTGGCATGCAGGCTGTTAATGTCAAAGGCACCCACGGCGGTGGGCTAAAGCGCCCCTCCGCCGCGGGTGCCTTTGGCAAAAGGCGCCATTAGCCCCCCACCACGCCAACTTGGGGGAGTCTTTCAAGGACTTCCCCGAGCTGGCGTAGTGGGAGAAGGCTCAGCATGCAGGCTTTTAATGTCAAAGGCACCCACGGCGGTGGGCTAAAAGCGCCCCTCCACCTCGGGTGCCTTTGGCCAAAGGCGCCATTAGCCCCCCACCACGCCAGCTCGGGGGAGTCTTTCAAGGACTTCCCCGAGCTGGCGTAGCGGGAGAAGGTGCAGCATGCAGGCCTTTGATGTAAAAGGCGCCCGCGGTGGGCTAAGGGCGCCCCTCCGCCACGAGTGCCTTTCACAAAAGGCGCCATTAGCCCCCCCCATCACGTCAACTCCGGCGAGTCTTTCAAGGGCTGCCCCGAGCTGGCGTGATGGCAGGAGGTGCGGCAGGCGCCTTATTGTCATTGAATGCACCCGCGCCGGCGGGCTCATTCAATGACAATGGGCTGCTGACGCACCCAATTCCTATCATTACCACCTCGCCTATTTTTGAAACTTTAAGATTCCTACAGATTTTTGGTCACAGAATGTTGGCATGTATGCACATCTGTTCTGAGTATGCATACATGTCTACCCACTTCCCATCACGTTGAACGTGAGGTTTGCCGTGGCCTGAGAGACCAGCCGTGAAAACGCAATTTGACAACGGGTTGCAGTGAAATGCTGAGACTGCTGCTGAGGGCCTTAGGGGATGGGTGAACAATACAGGATCCGCCCAGCTTACTATATAACATCTTCATCGCCTTGTTCATCTTCACTTCCTGGTGCATCTACATTCCAATCGGCTCCTAACGCCGTGAAAGCACAGTTCTCAACTGGCAAGGGACTTTTAATCATGGCCACCCCATAGCTCTCAACCATTTGTGACTCAAAGGCGGGTGAAATCACCCGATTGTGTTTTTGGGGGGTGAGACGCCCATTGAAATGAATGGGCGTGCAGGAGGCTTGGCGGGTGAGTCAGCCCTTTACAAGGCGGGTGACACCCGCCAAATGCGTGTGAGTTGAGAGCTATGCCACCCCGCACGGCATGGAAAGCAGCTGACCTGAGGCCCTGATGTGGCCTAGCCTGGTTTGATTGGTTAGCCCCATCTACTTTGCCTTAGCAGCACCGGAACTGCCAGGCGTTTGCCAGCCCCCTCAAGGGCTGCACCTATAAAGGCTTGCATCCACTTGAAAGACTTTCTTTTTAATCGTCTCTTTCTGATGCCTCTACATTGCAATCCGCTCCTAACGTGGTGCAGGCACAGTTCTCAACTGAGGGACTTTTAATCATGGCTGCCCACACGGCATGGAGCACCTGACCTCTGAGGCCTGACGTGGCCTGGCCCGATTGGTTGGCCCCTTCTACTTCTTCTCAGCAGCGGTGGAGCTGGCAATTGATCGCCGGCCCCCTCAAAGGGCCGCCTGAAAAGGTCTAGCCCACGCCTGCCTGTCCGGGCCTGGGCAGGCTGTGTGGGCCCCCAACCCACGTAGGATCACCCATCATTTCCTCTGTCCTCGCACACCGGGTAAGGACCAGCTCTCTTGTTACATTACTACAATGAATATCCATGGCCTTTTCTTCTCCAATGGCCCTCGATCTCACTGGTTTAGCACGCCTGCAAAACACAGCGTGTCATATCCGGCCGTGCTCTGTTTCACACTGTGTGCCCTCCTCTATGATCCTTCCTACTTGTAGCTTTGCTGCACGCTTACCCCCAATCGACACCCTGCATGTCACCTAGCTACTGCAACCCTTTCTGGCAGACCCTGCTCCACCTTTCTGGCAAAACTTGTCCTACTCATCTGCAAGTTCGCCCCTCCACCACAGCCTGTGCTGTGAGTACCTTCACCTTAAGAACTCTTCTTCCTGCCTGATGAGCAGCTGTCTTGGACTTCCTAATCCTCATACTATAGGATGCACCCTGTGAAATGCTCTCTGCTGGTCTTCCCTCCACACACTGATCGTTTCCTGCTGTGTTTTGTGCCTATCCTGATACCATCTTGTGCTGCATTTTGGGGCCCAGCCTGAATTTCGAAGATATAGGCGTGCTTTCATTTGTGCATTCACCATCTTTGCTGTTTTTTGTGCCTTACCTGGTACCATCTAGCACTGCATCTGTGCCCTGCCCAAAAAACGAACTTAGGTGTGCTTGTTAGGGAGAATTCTCATAAATGGCTAATTTCCCCTACCTACGGAGCCCCTCAGCAGCTTTGCTGGATTTCTAGGGTTTATTTTTTTCACCTGGTAAGAGTGTGAGCCTTTTTCCCACTCTTACATGTGTTTTGCTGTGTGTGTTTTTACCATTTGTGTGATCTTGGGCTCTGGAGCCTCACCTACTCCATGAGCATAATTTTTGTGTTACACAGCACCTTCAGTGCAGTAAAACAGGGTTGTCTTTTAGACTTCCCACTGACTCCATTTTTCTGAGGCTGACTACTGTCTACCAGAAACATGTAAAGTTGCCATTAACTTTATGTAAGCTTTTAAACTACAGACCCAGTACACCCCATCTTACATAGAGTATTGGAAAGGGTTAATTCTTATCCTTTTTTGTCTGTTTATCTTGGAGCACTGTTTCGCTCCCTTTTCATCAAAACTTGGCTGGTGGCAGTGGTAACAACCCTATTTCTCCTACTGCGGTTATCTTAAATAACCATGGTATTGTTTTAGGCTATTGTAGTAGCATCGAAGATAAACTTGCTTGACCAAATATATTTTATTTCAGCTCCGGCTTGGTTTATTAGCCATTTCTTTGTGTAAAAGTCTTTCTCGTGTTTTACTCTGCGCACCAAACCATATTTGGTTTCTTTGTTCGCCGTCTTTTCACGGGCTTCTGCACAGAAGCCCTACTTAAAGTGCCTGAAAGTCTGGGTAGGCAGGATGTGGGGGAGGGATCTTAGGACCCCTGCCATGGGTTCCCTTGATAACCGAAGTCACACTCCTGTTTGATTGACAGCCAGGCTGCGTGAATGGGGGAAAACTGCATAAAAAGCAGGTATCTGGGACTGGAAAGGCAGAGTCGCCACTGGAACGAAAGAACCAACGGGGAGCTGACAGAAGTGGACCACTACCATGACTGAACTGCCCGGTGAAGACCTGCTGCAGGTCCTAATCCTCAAACTTCAACGACAGAGAAGATCGTCCAGGAATCTTCTTCCCTTGAGCTGGTGGGACCAACCAGCTCCCCCAAACTTCAAGACAGGACCCCTCCTCTGGTCGAATTCGCTGCACAGAGCTACAGTATACAGTAGGCCGGATAGACAGGAAAGGTCAGACTCTGCTTGGGTTTTATGGAGCGCACCTTTTATTCGTTGCTTTGCTCTGCTGCTGGTTTCTTCCCTGGGTGGTGCAGGACCCTCCAGTCTTCCTACTTGGTGTCAGTCCGACAGTCGCTTCTGGAACCGTGAGCCTTTTCGAACTACCAGGAACGTCCGCCTCAGCTACAGCTTCCTCTCCATTTTAAGGTACTGTGCAAATCCAGTTGTTCGTTTCGTTCAGCTGCGGTGAAAGTGTTTGAAATCTTCCACCAATCCGAGGGCTTGTCCTTCTCTTCTCTTTGAACTAACTTTTCTGCCGACCAACCTCGTCCGCAACCCGTGGCACAAACTTTACTGCGAACTACCCTGAACCGTGTGATCTTGGGCAAAATACTTTTGACCTAGTGACTTTGGCCTTAAGCCTTTTTACCCTGATTCTATCACTGTAGTTCCTCTTGCTCAATTGCCCTGAGTACTTACCTGTTTGTGTGGTTCTATTTCTGCCTAACTTTGTCTTTCCCTCTCTTTTAAATTTCTGGAGCGCCATTTTGCTCTCACTTCATCTTGTGAGCTTAACTTGTCTGGAACTTATTGGGAGTGGTGTAGTGTATTAAGAGTGTGATTTTTAAACTGCTTTACTTTAGTGAAATGTTATATAACTGATGCGTAAATAAATGTATATTCTTTTACTCAGAAAACCTTGAGTCAGTGTTTGTTTGAATCATAGTAATCGCTGTCCTTTGTGTAACTATTGATACTGCTCACTTGCTCTTGAGATAAGTCTGGCTGCTCAGCCATTGCTACCACTTTACTGTGTAGTACAGGCTTGTACCAAAGGTGTATTTGTACTGTCACTTGTAGTCTTAATTGTGTGTGGTGTTCCCAAAGGGTACTGCATATAATTCTGCCTAACAGTGCTCTTTAACTTTTGTGCCTTGACTGTCCTATATTGCTCAACTTCTTCACCTGTACCTGCCCGGCTGCTAGGCCACTTGGTGAGTTCTCATGCATTGTGCAGCTTTCCATGTCCATCTCCCTCTCTCCTCCAGTGTCCCCATGGCACTCACTATCTCTCCTATATATTCTAACTGCTACTCTATCACCTACACTACCTCTCACAAAGTTTGGCAGAAAAAAGCTAAAAAAAACTATCTCCTGGACTCTAATCCAGCCCTACCTATTGCGGATACCATGTAAATGCCACTTCCAGGCAGACTTTTACAGGCATCCTCTTTTCTGTCCCCTCTCCTAATCTATGGACCACACACTTGATCACCACCCTCTCCCCCTTCTCCTCTTCACCCATTAATGGTGGCACTAGGTGGGAAGTACTCCTTGCATACTTCTCATCCTCTAGATGTAGCATTAATGTCTATCACAATGGCACTATCATGGCCCAAGGCGCTCAACCTGCTCTTCTCCTTCTCAACCAGTGCCTGTCTTCTCTCATAAGCTTTCCCCCTTCTCCTGCTTCCCCTTCTTCCTTTCCTCCCACTTCTCCACCACCACCGATGGAAGTACCATGCCCCTGTACACCCCCTCGGAAAAACTTCAAAGGTGGTAATCCGATTCACTTAGCTACTCTGAATGCTCGCTCTGCTGTCAAACACTCCTGACATATGTCTCCTTCTCGAAGACTTTGACCTGGATGTCCTCCCACTTACCAAGACCGTTTCAATCCGAGCACTGTCACTGCTCTTGACACTATCCTTCCAGAGGGCTACAAAATCTGCTCCAAACCCAGATCTAACAGGCGTGGAGGTGGAGTGGCCCTGATCTTCCCCGAGTGGGTCCCTGCTTCCATCATTCTTACCCAATTTTACTCCTCTATTGATTTCCTCGTCTGTAGGCTTGGGGTCTCATATCTCTCCCGATCTCGCTCTTGCTCTCGCTTTCTCTCTCCCTCTCTCTCTCTCTCTCTCTCTCTCTGTCCAAACCCCCTAGCCCTATCTCCCTTTTCCTCTCTGAATGGGCTGACCTTGGTTCTTCCCTCATCACCTCTTCCAAACTCCTCCTTCTGGTGACATCCCTCTCTCTAATCCGGTCACCACACCCCTGCCCCGGTCTGAACACTATCTCCTTTTCTCCCACCCGGGTCCCCTTGGCACTCTATCGGAGCCACCCCCTGCACTGCCAGCCTCCTCTGTCATTCGACCAAAGAAGCGAGTGTCAGTTGCTGCTTTTGGGTCCACCATCATCCCCCCTCCCACACCCACTCCTGACTCTGTCCTTGCTAACCTGATCCTTGCCATTTCTAACGCTCTTGACATCCTTTCCCCGGCCATGAGGATCCGCCTCAAACCTGCCACCCAGAACAACTGGTATGATTCCAATCTAGTATCTCTGAAATGCAAGTGCAGAGCTGCTGAACGGAAGTGGCAGACCTCGGGTTTATCCTCTGACAGACTAGCCCTGCCGCCTGCTCCAAAGGCAATATCGCTTCTCTATCTGCTCCGAGAAGCGGGCTCACATCCAAGCCCACATCTCTGGAGCTAACAACATGGCCGAACTTTTCAAAATCTGCAAGGAACTCGACAATCCACTTGCAGTCTCCACCGTTCTCCCTCCTTCTCAGGCTCTCTGAACTGCCTTGGCCTTCCATTTCACATCCACAACCACCTGCTCTACACAGATACACGGCCTAGGAGGACCACGACTGTATATTATTTTTTTGCCACTGTTATTTCCCATGTTCCCTCCCCATTTAGCATTGTGGTGCTTTGAAACACAATTCTGTTGTATAAAGTGCCTTACAAATGCTCAATAAAATAATCACAGCATGTGAGCATAGGAAAGGTCCAATGCTGGAGAAGGAATAGGTTACTTACCTGTAACTCCTGTTCTTCATCATTGGTGTCAATCATAGATTCACATGTGACCCTCCCACCTACCCCACTGGCTCTTCTTGGCTCATACTGCCACTCACGTGTGCTTATCAAAATCTGAAGATGGCTAATAGGGGGTTGAACTAGGGGAGCCATTCCAATTGACTGTGGGCAGTATGATCCAATGTGACTATACTGAGAGCACAAAAGTGACTGAAGTTTTCAGTTCAAGTTTAAACTGCTCTGTTACCGAGGATTCTCAGCCGGATGGCAGGGAATATGCACAGCATGGGAATCTACGAAAGATACCGATGGAGGCGTTGGCTGCGGGCCACAAGTGTTCAGTCAACCTGTCCTCTACATGCACGGTTCCGCCCAAGATGCCAAATCCATCATCTCAATTAATGCAACAATCATTAAGGCTGCAAACTCCATTCCAATTCTGTCCCGCTATCAGAGGGAGTTGTGGAATCACATTGCCCCCATCTTGGATTTTATTCCAGATGGCAAAAAGGACGAAGTTGTCACCCTCTTTTGCAAAGAGGAGGCTGGCTCTGACCATGCAATCTCTGTGGCAGTTGATATTGCAGACACTGGCTTCAGACCGATTGGCAATGGAACAGTCCTTTGCCGACAGGGGTGCCTCAAGGCCACTTATTTCTGTGCAGAGGTCCAGTCTAAAATGGTAGATTTGCCCTTCAGTGGAGAGGACCTGTTCGGGAAGAAGTTGTACCGGTCAAGTACCTATGCTCCCCCGGACAGTTTATAGGGGCAAATCCCAAAACTACATAGGGAATTAACACTACCGCAGCTCATTGCACACCAGGGGCAATCCTCCAAAATAGGCCTGACCAGTTTCTGTCTTTGTCCTTCCCCTTTCAGACCAATTGGCACGGGGGCTTTTTGAGTTTGTCAACCAGTGGCATTCCATCACTACGGACTAATGGGTGTTGTCTTTAATCCAGCAGGGGCACACACTAGAATTCATAGGGTGATGCCACACGCCTCCACCTCCGGCTGTTCCTACCTTGTCAAAGGTTGAGAAGCACTTGC
The DNA here is from genome assembly GCF_040938575.1 of Ambystoma mexicanum. Lineage (NCBI taxonomy): Eukaryota > Metazoa > Chordata > Amphibia > Caudata > Ambystomatidae > Ambystoma > Ambystoma mexicanum. Next base: position 765,380,489 of record NC_090925.1, on the reverse strand, counting down.
AGTTATTTCTATGCGACATCCTGTCCCTCCTGTCCAACCGGGAGGTCAAACATGTCCCGTTTCAACAACCTGGCCAAAGGGAAACATTTGAAGAAACTTTCGTGTCCAGAAGAAATCTGGAGGCTGCAGACCCATTCTCAATCTGCATCTCCTTAACATAATTCCTGCAAGTTCAAACCTTCAGGATGGTTCCTCTCCAGCACATTCTAACCCAACTGCAGGAAGGAGATTTTCCTTTAGTCTTTGGACTCGGAAGATGCCCATTACCAGATCCCCATTCATTCACGCCATCAACTGTTCCTAAGATTCACTGTTGCAGGTCAACATTTCTAGTTCATGACCTTTACCCTTCAGCCTCCGTTCCGCACTGAGGGTATTTACCAAGTGCCTTGCCCCGGTGGCAGTCCACATAAGTTGCATCGGTGGTCCATATTTACCCGTCTCTCAACGATTAACTTGTTCAGGCAGATTCTTTTCCTCTTCATCATACAGAAGCCACAATCCATTGCTTGTGATTGCTGGGGTTCTCTGTTAATTATGCAAACTCCTGTTTGACCCCTTCTCGGCCCTCTGTTCTTGGGAGCTTGTCTGGACACAATGTATTCTCTACCCCATCAGAGGACAGAGTGAAGTCCATCCTTGCGAAGGCTCTTCTGCTTTCACAGAGGATGGCTTCATCAGTCCACAACCTGAAGTCCTTGCTGGGAATGACATCTTAAATTCCCCTGATCCCGCTCTGCAGGCTGTGTATGAGACACCTACAGGAGTTCCTTGACACACGCTGGAAGCAGATCTCTAGCTCTTGGGAAGCCCAGAGCCCTCTCGTGCTCCCTTCCACAAAGCTCTTTGCTGGTGGATACTCTGCTCCAATGTTAACCAGGCTGCTTCTTTTCATCTGCTGGGCCATCAGGTCACGACGCATGTGTCTCTAAAGGGCTCGGGTGCCCACACGGTTTCTCTCCCTACCAGGCACCTCTGGTCACAGGAGGAAAAGGAATTTTGCATCAATGTTCTGGAACTGGGGGCAGTGTTTTGGCCTCACAAGTCCTTTCTACAACAACTTCAAGGCAGAGTGGTACAAGTATTTATTGACAACATGGCCCCAATGTTTTATATTCCCTAACAAGGCAATCCCCGTTCCTCTATTGTGTCAGCGGAAGTGAGCGAACGCCCTATGTAGTTGGGCTCTGGCCCATCATATGTTCCTCATTCCATTCCACCTGCCAGGCATTCACAGCACAGTAACTGATTCCCTCAGCAGGGAGCTGCAATCTTGCCATTAGTGGGAACTTCAAAGTTAAGTTTGCCACCTTTTCCTACAGTGGTGAACTCCATAGGTCAACCTCTTCTCTACCAAAGCGAACAGGAAATGCGTGACCTTATCCAGCAGGTTTCATCACCAATGGAGCCTGGGAGATGCCTTCATGTAATCTTGGGAGGGGATGTTTCTGTATGCGTTTCCACTGATCCCTCTTGTAAGGAAACGTTAAGGTATACTTGATGTTCTATATTACAGCCCAGTTCAAATATGTTCATTAATACTCTTCTAGTTTCTCTTTCTACTTATCCCACTACCCCAAAGGAGAACAGGATCCAAGATGAATCTGGGACCCCCGGATGAATCCTGAGGATGGAAGATGCTCTTCCTCCTCACAGTCCCTTGGTTGCCTTGGAAGGCGAAGTGGTGTAGTTTCTCGGTTTCACTTGATGATGCCCTTCAAGGATGGAGTCGTTGCTGGGATGTCGGTGTCGAGCAGAAGAAGGGAGCCAAGCAGTATCGGAATGGCAGTAATGCAGGTCTATCGTGGTGGTCTCTGATGTTTAAGCCATTTGTGGATGTCCCACGAAGATGAAACTTGTTGTGGACCTCGACAAGGTTAGGCTGAAGAAGATAAATCCTTTGGTGGTCGTTGATGACTTTCGGTGGCAACGGGTGCAGTGGCAGAACCAGGTGTCAGGTTTTGGTATTTCGCAGTAGCTGCCTTTTGGTTCTTCTGTGCTGCAGCACGGACAACAGGTTGGACTCAAGCACTGAACTCTACAGACCCTCACTGTCTGGACTCTCCAGACGCCTTCTTCATGGATTGGTGACATGAAACCCACCGGCTGGCCCGACCCTGGATCATCTTCAGTTCGGACAAGTGTATAGATGTCATGGCAGAGATGCCCCTTGAAGGATTCTTCCATTATTTGAAACTTTCGCAGCTCCGGGTGTCGGGCAGCACTATCCCGTTTCAGGGAGAATTTTCATTTAGTGCTTAATTCCTCCCACCGTTGAGACCTCAAGCACTTTTGCTGGACTTAGGACTTTTAAATTTTAACCCTGGAGTGAGTGAAACCTTTTTCTCACTCTCTCGTATTTTTACCTGATTTGGATATTGTGTTTTCACTGTTTTTGGAGCCTGACAAACTCCATAGGCATATGCTTTATGTATAGTGACGCACAGCACCTCCAGTGCAGTGTCAGAGAGAAATCCTTTAGATTTCTCATAAGGTTTAAATACCTTTTCTTGTGTGAACTACTTTTCCCAAGAACAGTAAAGTGAAATTGACTTTACTTCCCTTTTCTCTTTGTAGGTCCAGCACACACCATCTTATGTGGAGTGCAGGTGGGATACCTAGGAGCCCCTTACCCTACATTCTCATGTAACATTTTTTGTTACCCTCACCTCTTTAAATGGCTTGTGGCAGTGGTTTAATGTTCCTACCATTGTGCTTTACTACAGCAGACTGGATCCTCAGCTGCAGTATAGCACTCATCAGTGACCATTTTGTCAAAATGTCCCCAGTCATTTTTTTCCACTATTTTCTGTTTGTGAGGTCTTAATTGGGTTTTACTTTGGGTTTTACTTTGCACGTTGAGCCAGGTTTGAACCCTTTGTTCATTTTGCCTTTGGTGGGCTTCAGTCCTGAAACCCGCCTCTTGTTCCAGTGTGTCTAAAAAGGCAGGATGTGAGGGAGGTTCCCAAAACTCCCCTGTCCTTTGTCTCTAGGAGTGCCTGAATTCAACCAGTCCTGATTGGCTGCACCCTGCTGTGTGATAGACAGCCTAGGCTGTGCATGAATGGGGGAAACCTGCTTTTGGCAAGGATTTTGGGACTAGAAGCAGAGTCAACCACTGGGAGAAACACCCGACGAAGAAACCATGAACGAAGCTTGCTGCATCCTCCGGGACCTTTGAATTGCATGGTGAAGCCCTGCTGCTGTGCTGGAACTTCTTTTTCTGATCGACAGGAGAAGCTCCGGAAGGGACAACTTCCCTTGGGTTAGTGGGACCAATTAACCCAGAGATGAACTCCACTGGACGACCTTCCCCGACTGGCTTTACTTTGTTGCTGCAAGAACCGAGTGCATGGGGTCGAGAAATCTGTAATTAAGTGCAACATCTGCTGTCGGGGTGATTTCCCGGGGGTCAGCAGGGCCGTCGGCGGACCTCTGGGGTTGGGGAGGCCCCAACTCCTCCCGCATCCCAAAGGAGTATGAGGCACACACAAGAGCAAAGAGTTACTGCTGTTTATTGCACAAAACAGACAGGGACAGGTTCTCGGAGCATAGGCCCTTTTTCTAATCGGATGACGCTACTACGTGGGTCAACTGGGAAAACTATCCCCTAAACCTAACGCTACTCCAGGTTGGTTCCCCGAGTGGTAGGGTCAGTAGGGATCAGTATAGGGGAAAATATTAGTGGTCGAGAAGAGGTCAGGTGGGACGCTTGGGTCGTCCTTAAAAATGGCTACATAGAAAGTGTTACATGAAGAAAGTTAGTGATTGGTTGAATTATAGTGTTGTCAGTGGTTAGCCCCTGGTATTCTGATTGGTACATCCATGAGCCCCCAAGCCTGGGACCATCGGCGTTCCCAGCTCGCAATATACCTGGCTTTGGCAACAATATATGACTGTGTCAGTGGCGGACAATGGACAGGTCTTACTACTGGCTGTTGAGCGTCCCTTTCCCATTGCCGCCGGTGTCCAACTTGTAACTTTGTTGTTACAGTCTGCGTCCCAGAAGTGAGACCCCAGAGCTTCTCTGGTCCTTGGAGCTTGGCATTGTATCAGGTCGGCCTGGTCACGTGTTGAGATACAGTGGCTGAAGCAGAATTACAGGGATTTGATTTGTATTTCGGCTCCGAGGAGTGTTTAGCAGTGGCAGGTGTAACCTTGGCGCTGGGAGCGCGGCGTGTAGATTGCAACTTCGTGGCCTTCGCTGTGGGGCTCCTGTCAGGGTTTGTTCTGCATGATCAGCTCTTTGCAGCCCTGTCTGAGGACGCTGGCTTGCGGCCTACCTTGACCTGGTCTATGGGTGGTAGCATACAGTCCATAACACGGGGGTTGCGAGGTACGACTTGGGTCCTTATATATTAGTCCATCTACAGGGTGACCTGTTCAGGGTTTTTAGTAGCAAAAGCGTCTGCAAGCATATACACAAGCTCTTCTGGTGGCTTGTGTTTCTGCAGTGCAGTAGTTGGCCTATGTGAAAAATAACAACGATGCATGAGTGTAAGCGGTCCTCTACGTCATAAAACAGAGTATGTTTGTGGGTGATATGCACATGCAAACTTATGCTTGATCCCCAGAAGTGCAGTTACGTGCTGAAATAATTCATTGGCAAAGTGGAGACCATTGTCTGACCTCAATACTTTGCAAAACCCCCACCTGGGGAAGACCTCCCTTACTTAAAATTTAGCTGCTCTAAATGCATCTGCATGAGACCACCGGCCGGCCTCAATCCACCTTGAAAATGAACACACTATCACAATCATGTATCTGTATCCTTGACATACGTTGATCATGTCGACGTAGTCAACGTGTAGGTGCAAAAAGGGTCCTTCAGGCTGGGTATTGTACCATTGATCACTTGCAGCGTGTGACCGGCCGTAAATTGTTGACATATGAGGCAATTGCTAATGATATTTGCAACATGTGAGTTTAGCTTGGGGCAGAACTATGATTCTTTTATTTGTGCTGCAATTACTACTTTCCCTGTATGAGTGGGGTGGTGTAGTTGGGCCAGAGCTGTTTTCAGTAGGGCCAGGGGCATCACAACTTTCCCTGTATTATTCTGTCACCATTGTGCATCTGTGGGGGACATGGTACATCCTCTTTTAACCCACAGTTCCTTTTCTGCCATTGGAGCTGCCGCCTGCACTTCCATAATCTGTGTCTCTGGGATGTGGGTGTACCCATCCTTCATTATCATCTGTCTTACCCTCCCCTTATCTTTTTGTTTTTCTTGGAGGTCCCATGTCTTGCCAAAGTATGCAGCATATTTTGCATGTGCGTCTGTTGTTCCATTACCTCTTGATATTGGATCTTCCCCATTCGTGTGTGCCGGACACTTCACCAGGGCTACCTCTGCTAGGTATGTTATTACTTCTATTAGTTCACCCAGGAGGAGAGCATGATGCACTGGAGTAACATCTGCTGTCCTAAATCCTCTTCTTTGCCACTTTATTAATCCTGAATGTACTGTGACATATGCACTATCAGAGTATATTGTTACTCTTTTCCCGTTGCTTTTTTCTAAAGCTATGATCAGTGCCACCAACTCTGCTGCTTGTGCTGAGTATTGTTGGGGTAATCTAACACATTTGACCGGAACGTATGTCCAATCCTCCCTCAATCGGACTACAGCTGCTCCAGTCCTCCTTGCACCATCACTTTGGTCAATTGTCGATGAGCCATCAATGTTTAACACATCACCCACCGCTAGGGCATTTTCTTCTACTTTTCTAGTGGATGAGAAAAATTCAATTGAATGTGTACAGTCGTGTACATATTCTCCTTTGGCCACTTCCTCTGCTATGAACTGCGCTGGGTTGACATTGCTACACCTTACTATTTTCAATTCAGGTCTAGAGAGAATAATCTCATAACCTGTTGCTCTCTGAGTAGTCAGTGTGGATTTTGGTTTGTTTAATAGCAATTGTTGCATAGGCCAAGAAATTGTTGATGTTCCCTTATCGTTTGTGGCTGTGGTGTGCTCTTTATTGCTTGCGCCCTTTGTGGTGCAATGTTCCTTCCCTTTTGTGAAATGATCTGCCCGATGCATAGTACTTGCTCCTGACAGTACTGCAGTTTTTCCTTGTCAACCTTGTATCCTTTCTCAGCCAGCACTGTGAGCATCTTTACATAGTCCCTCCTGCACTTTTCCTCAGTGGTGCTGCAGATGATATCAACCACGTACTGCAGCACTGTGCTCTCCAGGTTGATGTTCCCTAGGTCCATTTGTATTACTCTGTTAAAGATGGATGGTGACTCACAATACCCTTGGGGTAGCCTAGTGTGTTTCCATTTTGTGTTGCGGTATGTGAAACTTATTAAATCTTGTGAGTCAGGGTGCAGTGGTATTGAGAAGAACGCATTTTTGAGGTCGATCACGGTGAACCGTGATGCCTCTGCTGGTATTCCGCACAGTATCGTGGCTGGGCTAGCTGCTATCAGGTACTCTGCCTCCACAAGGTCTTAAATCTTGTATGAAATGCCAAGACCCTCCCTTCGCCTTGCGCACTAGGTATACCACAGTATTGCATTGTGACCCTTGTCAGTGAAGGATATAGTCATGTTCAATCTGCTCATGATGTCTCTCCCTAGTATATTTACTAGTGATTGTTTTGAGTATAGCAGTGGCAGAGATAGGTTGTGATCTCTAACAGATAAGGAGATGTTATCAGTAAAAGGAACCAGCCCTCGAGCTTCAGAGAATCCTTGAGTGTACCTGGCATCGCCTGACAAGTTGAACTTCCCTTCCCTAATACATGATCTAGTGTCTCCCGGGTCAACTAGGAAGGAAAATGTTTTGTCACCTTTATGCGTAGTTCCTCCACAGGTTAGGTGTTACCGACAGGATGGGACACAACAAGGACGTCTGTGGGCTGTCCTATTGGGGATACAATGATTGTCCGTTCCCTGTGTATGGGTTGTGACCCAGTATCGTTAGCTTCCCCATTTGCGTCTGTGGTATTGGCGTGTCTGTAGGTGGTTGTGTGGTGTCTTGTATTTTTGTGAGTTGTTGTACCGTTTGGATGTGTTGTTGTTGTGCTGTCATTTGTTGTAGTGCTTAGTGTTGGGCTGGTTGGTGCTGTATTTGTTGTGCAGTGGGTGTCACATATGTTTGCTGCTGTGGTGGTTGTGGCACTTGTTGTGTTAGTCCCTCTTGCTGTTGCATGTGTGCTTCACCCATTTGTTGTAGCTGCTGTTGTTGTTGGTAGTAGTTTTGTTCCCTGTTGTAACCCTGTTGCCCTTGCTCTCCCCATCCTGCTTGTGTCAGCCTTGCCCTGCCTGTGCGTGATACGTGTCCTACTAGTCCACAAGTCCAGCACATTGGTGGATCTCGTGCTTGCCACGGGTATCCTCCAGTGTTGTCTAAATACCCCTGCTGTTCGTGTTGGTTAAACCCTCAAAACCCTCTCCCTGAATGGTGTGCCGCTGGACCAAATCCCCTTCCTCTTGTTAGCCCACCCCTCCCTCTGTAGTTGGTTGTGTAGCAGTTACCCATTGACGTGTATCCACCCCCCATTGGTGGTGGGTATGTGTGTTGGGCTGTGTATGGGGATGGTGGTGGCAATTGCTGTGTTGTAACTGATACTTGCTGTGACAGTGTTGCTGGTGGTTGTGACTGCTGTGCAGCGGCTGGTGTCGGTGGGGCTGGGCTTGTTATCAGTGCCCCTCCCATGGCATATTTTCACAATTTCTTCTGAACCCGTTTTGCTTCATCTGCTTTCCTATCTTCTTCTTTCTGCTTCATCTTTTCTTGCCATAACCTACAATGATGTACAATTGCCGGCTGTATTTCTGGCCATGCTTTTGCTTCCATTCCCACCATTTTTTCAACTGCCTCTGTACTGGTTCTGGAAGCCCCTGTACCAGTATGTGGTAAAATATTGCAAAAGTTTTTTCCCATGGCTCCCGCGTTTCCAGACGCCACTTCTTCTGAATTTCCTGGATGTAATTAACAGGGTCCTCGTTCTCACGCATTTTGCGTGAAGTTCTTGCCCCCATGTCTGAGGTGTCATTGTGCGTGTCTGCAATTTGCAAATGGTGCCCGTCATGTGAAGTGTCACTGATGGTCACCCCTGGGAATCCCACCCTCTTCCAAATGTCATCTGCTGCGTCACCCAATATGGAAATTAATAACCCCTTCACATCTCCAACCGCTACCTTGTGTCCTGCAGTTAGCTTCTACATTTCATATATCCATTTTCCTGCCCCTCTGCTCAAAGATGGTAGCCTGCATTTAATATTCTCCTTGTCTGCATGCTTCCATGGGACATATTGTGGCCTTGCCCCCCCCCTCTCTAATAATGGCATTTATGTATATTCTCTTATTTCCTCTGGCGTGCGTCGTTGTGGTAACTTGTGTGTGCTCACTCTCCTCTTCCATGTCAGAAAATTCTTTGATAAATTCAGTAAGGTGTTGTGCAAGCCGTATGTCCCCTAGGACCTTATGACTGCTCCGTTGACCCGCCTGGTCCTTGTGCGTGGTGGCTGGTCCTTCCATTTGGCGTCCTGGGAGGTCTCTAAGTCTGTTGACATATGGCGTGTGTTGGGCTGGAGGCGTCATTGGTCATAATGTCCCTTCCCTTTGTGATGTTCTGCCCTCCCATCCTGTCCTTTCTTCTTCTTGTGCCCTGCACTCCCATGGCGACCCTCAGCCTGTGCGTGTGATATATAGTTTACTTAGCCCTTCTCCACTCCCATCACTCTGTTCTCCGCAAGATCCCTCCTCCTCACTACTAAAGCAGTCTGAGAATGTCAATTTTTTGCGTGGGCGTGTTCCTACCACTGTTAGTTTCCAAATCTATATCTGTGTACTCACCTGTCCCCTCCGTGTCTCCCCGTACTTGTGTTACCACTACCTCTTTACTACTACATGCATTGATCTTACTCCTAGGTGCTTGGCTAGTACTTCTTAGCCTTTGATTGCTTCTTTTGTGTTCTTCATTCTCTAACTCCGTTCTCGCCCCGCGAAGTTCGTTTATTATCGCGTCACTTACCTGTCCTAGCACCCTTGCGTCTCTGTCTTCATCGTTCCACGTCCCGCCCTCTTTTGCCAACATACTTTGTATTATTCTCCCTTCCTTGTACTTCTGTGCGCTCCGATATAATTTTCTTTTTCCATAGTGTCATCCTCTTGTCGTTCTCTCCCCGTTCCTCTTCTTTGCAGATGTATATACCACTGTTACCTGGCCCCGTAATTTGGGGACTTCCGACTTTGCGCTGCAAGGAAAAGCAATATTGTTATTACAGTACTTTCGTGCTGGCCACCACCACTCTCCTGTTCTTCACAACGCTAATGCCCCCTTGACACCCCTCCTTTCGGAGCTAGGGCCCCCTTCGACCCGTGGCGCTCGAGGCCCCCTGCGTCCTTGTGCCCGGCACGGCGTGCTTTGAGCCATCCCCCTTCTCAGAGTGGCCGCTACTCTGCCCCCTCCCACTGATCGCCCCGCTGCTCAGCGGGACCCCCTTTGGTTGAGGACTAGCCGGCGTTCTCCGTGCGTGGCCGCCTGTCCCCGCTGGCCCCACCTTAGCCGTGTGTCGTTGCTCCAATTACGCTGAAGAAGACCGCAGTGTCCTATGTAAGCCCTATGGGTGACGTCACCATCTAGTACAATGCGTTACTGGTACATACAGTTGCAACATAAAATGCGTGCCAATTTTGACAATGATATTTCCCACAATCCCCACAGCTGTCTTCCCACCGCACCTGGAGTGGAGTATTCATTAATCACTTTCGTTATTATAATTGCGTTGCACCCACTGTGTCGCCTCGCGTGTGATACGCCACCTCCCCAGGGGAGCTTAACCAGCCAACTATCTTACGCACTGAGAAACAATCGAGCTGCCTCTTGCGGGAATACGTCATCTATTCACAGAGCTAAAACACTCAATAGGAATCCTCATCTATTCATCAACCTACAACGCACACTCATAGGAATGCCACACCCCCCGTACAGGTGTCCGCGATCTAGACCAATCAGCGCGATCTAGACCAATCAGCGCGATCCGCCAGTCAACACTTAGGAGCTCAACGTCCCACCCAGCACGCTCTGTAACACCAGAAGGGACGGCTTTCGCTCCGTTCCTCACTACACCTCATATATTGATTGCCGCTAAAGGACCAAAATCTTTTCTTATCACACTGTAAAACCACCCACCACCCTGTTCACAATTGCTCCCGCCAACCGCACAACATTACACTGCTGGTTGCGTGTGCCATATTCGCATCGGGCTCTCGCCTGCCGGTGCCGCTCGGCTGCGGGCAGCCCTCCAAATCAGCTCACCACCTCCCCTTCTCTGGACCAAGTCTGGATATTCGCCAACCGCGGGTGGGGAATTTCTGACATTGGCTCCCGATGGCCAATCTCTGGATTGCGCTGTCTGGTCGTCTCGCAGTTCCGCTATGGTCCTGCAGTCCTCCAAAGGGGGCAACGGCAGAGGGGGCCGCGTTGCCGGGCCACCTTGACGCAAATGGTCTCGCTCGCTGTGGTCTATCTCACCATCTATCTCTACAGTGCCTCCAACTTGTTGGGATGATTGCCCAGGGGTCGGCAGAGCCATCTGTGGACCTCCGGGGTTGGGGAGGCCCCAACTCCTCCCGCGTCCCAAAGGAGTATGGGGCACACACAAGAGCAAAGAGTTACTGCTGTTTATTGCACAAAACAGACATGGACATGTTCTCTGAGCATAGGTACCCAATGAACATCTCAGCAGTGATGGGCTCGCAGGCCCTTTTTCTAATTGGATGACGCTACTACGTGCGTCAACTGGGAAAGCTAGCCCCTAAACCTAACGCTACTCCGGGTTGGTTCCCCGAGTGGTAGGGTCAGTATGGATCAGTATAGGGGAAAATATTAGTGGTGGAGAAGAGGTCAGGTGGGACGCTTGGGTCATCCCTAAAAATGGCTACATAGAAAGTGTTACATGAAGAAAGTTAGTGATTGGTTGAATTATAGTGTCGTCAGTGGTTAGCCCCCTCGTATTCTCATTGGTACATCCGCGAGCCCCCAAGCCTGGGACCATCACTGTTCCTAGCTTGCGATGTACCTGGCTTTGGCAACAATGTATGACTATGTGTCAGTGGCGGACAAGGGACAGGTCTTACTACTGGCTGTTGAGCGTCCCTTTCCCATCGCTGCCGGTGTCCAACTTGTAACTTCATTGTTGCAGTCTGGGTCCCAGACGTGAGACCCCAGAGCTTCTCTGATCCTTGGAGCTTGGCATCGTATCGGGTCGGCCTGGTCACGTGTTGAGAGACCATGGCTGAAGCAGAATTACGGGGATTTGATTTGTCTTTCGGCTCTGAGGAGTGTTTAGCAGTGGCAGGTGTAACCTTGGCGCTGGGAGTACGGCGTGTAGTTTGCAACTTCGTGGCCTTGGCTGTGGGGCTCCCATCAGGGTTTGTTCTGCATGATCTGCACCTTGCAGCCCCATCTGAGCTGGTCTGGGCCTGGGGACTCTGGTTTGCGGCCTACCTTGGCCTAGTCTATGGGTGGCAGCATACAGTCCATAACATGGGGGTCGCGAGTTGCGACTTGGGTCCTTATATATTAGTCCATCTACAGAGCGACATGTTCAGGGTTTTTAGTAGCGAAAGCGCCTGCAAGCATATACACGAGCTCTTCTGGCGTCTTGCTTTTCTGCGGTACAGTAGTTAGCCTATGTGAAAAATAACGATGCATGTGTGCGAGTGTAAGCGGTCCTCTACGTCATAGCACTGAGTATGTTCTTCGTGTGGGTTGGTGTGTTTCTGATCCAGGTGCTTGGTGGCACGTGTGTCCTTGTCCATTGGCTATGTCGTCATGTCATCTCTAACGATGGCGATACTGGTGGGTGACGTCTAATCAAGCTGGTCCATATGGTCAGTCTCGACTGCACCCGAGGTCCCACCACGTGCTTTGGGTAACGCGCAGCTGGCCTGGGTGTGCGGTGCATGGCCACGGTGGATCTTGACATCCGGGGCAGCAGTCAGAGGGCTGAACTCATCCCGCGGTTGGTGCTTGGGTCGTGACGTCATAGGCCATGGTCTGGACGGGGATCGGGGGAAGGGATCATCCCATTTTCCCGCTTCACTGCAATGCGGCAACAAGCTCCAGGAGTCTCCTAGGGACCCTTCAGAAGCAAGACGGCCAGAGCTTGCGTTCCCTCTCCAGAGTGCAGGACCCAGGAGTGAAGGAAGCCCAACCCGTATCTGAGATCCGCAGGGGTGCTGTTTACCGAGCGCTGAAACCGCAAAGCGCTGCTGATCCGAAGAGAGCTTGTAGCTGCTGATGACCTTCAAATTGCTACCGCAGGAGTCCTCCAGACGTCCTCCCTCTTGTCCCCACGACTGAGGCTCAGGAACCCAGGATCTGCATCGCTGCAACAGGACAGAATCCAGCTGGATCACTCTTCTTCAAACCAGAGGTACTGTTTAGAGTTGGGGTACTTACCTCAGTGTCTTTAGCTGTGCTCTTCTCACTTTTTATTTAACTAAGAAGTGCCTCAGCTCCATAGACTGTGCTCCAATCGACTTTGGCTGTCCTGGCTCTCCGCAGACTCTTCTAGTCCATTGACTTCGATATTTCTGTCACTCATAGGTGGTAACTTGTTTTTAGACTGTTATTACTGGGAAGAAAAGCTGGTCTAGACTTCATTGGAAGATTTAAGTATACTCACATGTCCTGAGAACCTGTTTAACCTTTTTTCCTTCCTTTAACCTTCCTTTCTGCAACCTCAGAATCTGCAAAGTATAAAAAGTAATATATAAATGCCATTACTGTCCTTCTGTAGGAAGTCTGTAAAAAGCATCTCTAAAGACTATCCACTAACTTATGCTGATTCTGGAAAAGTATTTTTTAAAAATATTTGATTGTTCCATATCTTGCCCTTTTTAGAAAAAGGCTTATTTAAAAATGTATGTTAAATAAAGAACTATTTATAACTGAAACCTTGAGTGTAAGTGTTACTTGGTTACCTGTAGTCAGTGGTCGAAGTGTACGAAAAGAAGTAGTGGAGCTATGTTCCCTACTGGTGTGGACCGCTCCCGGGGAAACCCCATCGACACACCCCCTCCCATGCACAATATAAACCTCCAAAAGCATGCGCCTGCAGTTTAAGCGAATGTTCAGTGGACTGCACTGAAAGTGCAAGTTTCAACTGCTTCCTACACTTTTATTTTAAAACGAAACCTTTCCGGAACGGTTTCTTTTTAAAATAAAAGTATAGGAACGGTAAAACTTCATTAAAAGAAGTAGATGAGCACTGCTCCTGACCGCTCCCGCCCACTACGACCACTGTCTGAAGTTGTGAATTTCGTTGCTACAGAGCTACAGCTCACATTTACCCTTTTTGAGATAGGCCTGGCTGTTCAGTCACACTACCAACTTGTGTAGTACAGACCTATACCAAAAGGTGGGTTACCTAATACCAAGCAGATAAGTGTTGTGTAGTCTCACACAGTGTTACTACATCAATTCCTACCTAAAAGCCAGGGGACCCCCTCTTCTGGGTGATAGACTACTACTTTGTATCCAGCGGTCATACACACTGCTCCAGACCCTGGGTGAGACAGTTGAACTTCTTGCTTCAAGATGTCCAGTCATTCCTCTTCTGGACCCACGAATATCCCTTCTCTGGGTGGAAGGCACACAGGACAGGTGTCCAGGACACTTGCAATGAAGAGCAGCCGTTGCACGACTTCTTCCTCCAGCTGAATTAGGAGATAAGCTCGTTTCAAGTTTCTGCTTCTGACAAGGAGGTAATGGTGAGGTCCCCTGTTATTCAAAACACTACTCATTCACTCAGGCGGAGCCAGGCAATCGCACACAAGTGCATGCATGCAGGCAGCACCCAATCTGGCACACAGGCCGTTCACCCCAAACCAGACAACCATAGCAACGGATGTGGATTGGAGACAACTACTCAGCCTTTCAGTACACTACACTGCATTCATTGCAGTTTCAGCCAGGGCTGGCTCAGGCCGGGTCACACAACCAAAACCAGACACCTACAACACAGAATGCATATTGACTACTTACTCCATTCATTCAGGCTCCGCCCCAAGGGTGTACCCACAACAAGCAGCCTCTGGGAAGGCTCAAGGCAGTAGGCAGCCCGAGAGCCATATATGGTCCTTCCACCCAACAGCCATTCTGGGGAAGGGAACAGAGCCAGGGCTTCTCAGAACTTTGGGAAACAGGAGGAAAGTCAAAGGAAACCGAGAGCCCACCAGTGGCCATCTTGCCTTTGTGTAGGAATCCATTGATTCTTATGGCAGGGCCTGGGTATCCCAAAAATGAAGGATATCCAGAGCCACTGTCAAGTCAGCATGTAGCTGCCATCAGCCCATACCCTGCTCTGATGGCAACACACATGTGGCCAAAAACATACACTAGGGGTACACGGATGTACCTCTATCAATGGGTGCCCAAAGGGTATCCTATGGTTACTGTTCACCAAAAGCTAGCAATGAAGAACTGTACTGCCAGGAGTCTAAACATGACTCCTGTACAGAAAACACACATAGAGAAGTGGTAGATCAAGGACAAGGATGCCATGTCCCTCCAGATGCAGCTGCAGCATCACACCTCTCATCCCTTGAGTGAGCAATGTTCTCAGACTGCTTTGTTGCAGTGATCTTTGTGGTGTCAGCTTGACTGATGGATTTCTGGTTCTTGCACCGCCTCAGTCTTATGTCAGCACCACCCATCAGGTTGCCTCCACTTACCAAACTTTTGTCCAGGGCAACGAAGCAGCATTGCACCATGACCCAGCCTTAATCAATCTGACTGCCTGACTCCTGCTTTCCTAGAGTTTGGTAGTATACCTCTGTCTCTGGACCTTCGTGAGGTACTGGCCAAGGTACACCTTGCTGCTATTTCCAGATATACTTTTTTTCTTTTTTTTTAATACATTTAATTGATTTTTACAACAAACATATAACCATCACACCCAATATTTTCGATTACAAGCTTCTTAGCATACATTTCAGATTATTTATTACTGTCTCCCCCCCCCCGCTTTAACTCGAGCTTCCACTTCAGTTCGTCGGGCTTCCCTTCTCTTAGGGTTAATCCCCTTCGCCATTCTCGGACGTGTCATATTCACTGGAATTGGCATAGGAGGATCCCGACAATGTGGCTACCATTTGTCTCCATGCTATCAGATGTCCCACTTCATTATCCTTCATTATCCTCCCCTTTGCTAGCTGCCTCATACCATACTGCTGTCTCAGCGTCTGCCCATTTCAGGAGATCGTTCCACCATACCTCTAATCTGGGTCTATGGCCAGCCTTCCAGCTCATAGCTATTCTCCTTTTCGCTAGAATGTAGGCAAGGTCCTTGAGTTTGCACACGTGTTTCAGGTTGCGTGGTCTGGTGAATCCCCCCATCATGCATGCCCACACAGATTCCACATCTAACTTGATTCCCTTTTCAGATAGTCGTAGCTTAATTTCCTCCCAGAATGTTCCCACCTACGGGCACGCCCAGAACATATGGATCATCCCAGCATCCACCTCCCCGCACTTGAGACATTTTTGTACTTCAGTACTCCCAAATCTGGCAATCTTCCAGGGGGGTCATATACACCCTATGGGTGACATATAACTGAATCTGCTGCAGCCTCGCATTTCTAGACACTTTTTTGTGATATCTCTGAGCTCTTTCCCACTGCCTGTCTTGCATAGGTACTCCTGCTTCCTCCTCCCAGTCCCATCTCAATTGGAGCAACTCCTTACCCACTCTAGACATCACCAGTTCATAAATCCGGAATATTTCGTGCCCTCCCTCTGAGATATCGTACATCGTTTCTATGGCAGTATCAGTTATTTCTGCTAGTGCTATTTCGGACCACGTTTCCTTCACCCATTTAACTATTCTAGTATATGTGATATATTGCCCCATATGTACCCCAGTTTCGTCCACTATCGTTTGGAAGTCAGTGCCTTCCCCTCTTGCCATATATCTCCCAAGGTCGCTAGGCCTACCGGCTCCCAGTGTTTGCAGATCCCTTTCCTCAGTTGCTCATCCACCCTGCGTAGCACCACAAGTGGCGCCTGCGGGGAGCATGGGGTCGGGTTTCCCATAGCTTGGCATGCTGTGCGCCATGTCTTCCAGCCCAGTTCCAGCAATCTCGATCGCCCATGCAACTCTGGTTTGGGTAGCCATCAGTTATTTTAGGAAATAAGGATCACATTCACCCCTCAGCAATCTAGATTATGCTGTCTCGTCTTCCGACAGCCACTTAGCAACATATTGTAACTGCCCAGCCAAGAGGTATATCTCAAAGTTCGGCAGGTTTATACCCCCTCTGTCATACATATTCTGTAAATTCCATAGTGCCAGTCTGTTTCTGGAGTTATGCCACAGGAAACCTTTGCATAAGCACTGGAGTTTAATAAAAAAGCGTTTGGGCAACATGTGTGGGATATTTACGAAAAAATGTAGTAGCCTAGGCAGGACCACCATTTTAAGCAAGGCCGCCTTCCCCATTATGGCTAGGAGGAACTTTGTCCAGAACCCCATGCTGTTCTTAATACCTTCTACTGCCCTCTGTTATATTTGTGCTCATCTTCAATCGTGTGATATATGTTAATCCCCAGGTATCTGAATGTTCTGGTCTGTCAGGCTATCTGTAGGTAAGTTCTCCTGTGGGACTCCTCTGTACCTCCCCAAGGGGAACATGCACAATTTATTTTGGGTTCACTGCTATACCCGAGAGTCGCGTAGTGCTCCATCACCTCAAAGATGTATTACAAGTTTTCCTCTGGGTACCGCAGGTATAGCAGCATATCATCCGCATACAATGATATCATGTGCGGTCCCCTCTTAGTGTAAACCCATATTTCTTCATACTGCTGTCTCAGATAGATCGCTAGTGGTTCTAGTGCAAAGATGTACAGCATTGGGGACCAAGGGCAGCCCTGTCTCGTGCCTCTGCTAAATTGCCATTTATCTGAAATTATCGCTTCCGTTTTGACCCTGGCTGTTGGGGAGCTATACACCATTTTTACCGACTGCAGGTACCCTGGTCCCATCCCATATTTTTTCAAGGCCGCCATCATCCAAAGCCACCTTACGGAGTCGAAGGCTTTCACTGCATCTAGAGAGACTACTGCTATTTGACTTGGGTCGCCCTCTGCCTGTTCTATGATATGGTGGAGCCTCTTGTGGTTATCGGATATGCTTCCACCTGGGACATATCTGGTTTGATCGGGGTGTATGAGTTTATTTATTACCCCCTTAAGTCTGTTCGCCAGCACAGCCATGAGGATTTTGCTGTCCTGGTTTAGCATGGATAGTTGTCTGTACGACACAAAGTCTGTGCTTGGCCTGTCAGGTTTGAGGAGTAGAATGATTACCGCCTCCCTCAGAGATTCCGGCAGTCTCCCTTTCTCGAAGGCCTCGTTTAGCATTGCCAATCGCAGGGGGAGCACTTCTTGTCTACATGCTTTATAGAATTCACTAGGGAGCCTGTCTGTCCCAGGGGCTTTGCTCATGGGCTGATGTATTACCACTGTCTCTAATTCCTCTATTGTGATTGGGGCATCTAGGTTCTCCCTGTCTTCCTCACTCATTTTAGGTAATCCTATGTCTTCTAGTGTCTCCTGAATCACCTGCTCTGCCGTCTCTCCTGCATCTTCATAGAGGTGTTTGTAGAATCTAAGGAATCCCTCATTCACACTCTCCTGGGTGTTCC
The DNA here is from genome assembly GCF_040938575.1 of Ambystoma mexicanum. Lineage (NCBI taxonomy): Eukaryota > Metazoa > Chordata > Amphibia > Caudata > Ambystomatidae > Ambystoma > Ambystoma mexicanum. The sequence continues at coordinate 765,362,812 of NC_090925.1, read as the reverse complement.
AGAGTTGGCCTGCTTCTCCCGTTATCTCTCTAATTGCTGATCTCGGTGTCTCGTTCTTGTATAGCCATGCGAGCAGCCTGCCTCCCTGGTTTGTCTCCCCCTGCGTGTTGTCTTTCAATGTATTTTTTGTAATTCAGGTTGCATAACCTCTCCCAGAGCTCACGTCTGTTGTAATTGGCTCACATGTTTGGCGTCCTCCTGTGAGGTGCCCCCGCTTTTCATAATTACTTCTTATTTCTTTTCTGTCTCCTGTAACTCTCGCACTATACCCCCTTGGAGCCCTCTAGATTTGGATATGGCCGCCCCCTCACTACTACCTTAAAGGCCTCTCATCGGGTACCCTCTGACTCCACCCTTCCGGTATTATTTTCGGAGTACCCAATTATCTCCTCCCTTATGTCCTCTTGGAATGCGGTATCCTTCAATGCCTCGGCTCTAAGCCTCCATGTTGAGATCCTGGCTCTGGGGGGCTGATGTCACCACGCCAGGACCAGAGGGGAGTTGTCCGATAGTATTCCCACCTTATATTCTGAGCCCGTCATTTCCCCCACAAGTTCCTGAGTGGCAAACATGTAATCCAGTCTCGTGTACAGGTTTTGTGGGGCGGCATAGTGTGAGTAGTGCCTATCATTTGGGTGTTGCTGCCCCCATATGTCTTCCAGCCTAAAGTCTCTCAACAGGGCTTGTAGCGTTTTCGCTGTGGGGGTGGGCTTATCTAGTTTCATGTTTGATCTGTCCATTTTGGGGTTCAGCATGCAATTTAAGTCCCCTCCCCATATAACCGCTCCTCCTATGTGAGGAGTGATTTTGCTATATAATGTCTTGAAATAGACTACTGTATCTTGGTTCGGGGCGTATGTATTTATGATGCACAGTTCTCTATTCTCTAGCAGCCCCCAAATCACTACCATCCTCCCATCCGGCTCTTCCGTGGCCTGCAGTATCTGGAAGGGCACATGTGGCACCACCCAAATGATTTCTCCTCTGGCGTATGCTGAATACGTTGCTGCTAGGGTGGTCCCTCTCCACTTTTTCTTTACCACCTCTTGTTTTCTCTTTGGTGAGCTGGGTTTCTTGCAATAAGGCTATGTCCTCTTTTTGCCCTCTCAGGTACATCATTACCTTGTTTCTCTTCAGGTAGCTGTTGAGTCCTCTGATATTCCAAGTTACTATTCTAAGGTCTCCCATCATCCCATCTAATTTCACCACAAACCCCCCAACTAATTATCATACCCGCTCTCCTCCATTTTCCCTCCTCCTCCTGCTTCAATCTCGGGCGCGCATGTGTGTAAGCTCGTTCCCCAACTAAAAACACTGCAAATCCCCCAACTCCCCTCCCTCCCCCCACCCTGCCCATCCCCAACTGTTGCTGTTCCCTCCCCTCCCACCCCCCAACTTCCCACAACTGTTGCCCAGCTCCATCCCTGAACTGCCCAAACTCCCCAGCTGCCGCCACCCTCCCCCCTACCTTCCCTGACCCCAACTGATGACCAGCTCCATCCCTGGATCTCAGGCTACCCCGCATCTAGCCCTTTCTTGGCTTCCGCCCATACTCGGGGCGCAGCAGGGGGATATCACCCTACTGGTGATTCCACTAAACTAACTACTGGGGGTTAAGTCGTGTTTCTCTCTTGTCTCCTGCATGAATGCTTATGGTATACCACGTACGCTTGACACTTGTTTGACACTGCTCATTTGTATATTCTAGTCCAAAATGTCCCAATGAAGATTTTGCTAAATGGTTCATATTGTGTAATCAAAAATAGGCGTCCCCAACACCATGAACTCAGGGGAAAACCAAAATACGACAGACCCACCAGGGGGGGAGGGAGGGAGTTCAAGGGGATAAGGCCATAGAGTCAATCAATGGAATATACTGCCCATTGTGAAGGAGCTAAATGTAGGGACAGATCAGGTCAAGAGACATAGAGAAATATTCAATAAATCTTTAATAAACACATATTCAATTACCATACAATTAAAACCAGCATAAAAACACATAATTAATGCTCAGCATGTCCAATCGAAGTGCATAATATTTTACTAAGCATCCTAAGATGTAAACATAAGTGCATTGTGCCTAACTTAATTCAAAAGTACACAACTTCCGTAATCAGCAAAGATCCTCAATTGGTCCCCAAACTGTATTCAACTGTGTTGTAACCAATCTCTCTATATGAATATATAAGAGTTAGTTGTTGAGACTTAAGGAGTTATGTAGGGCACCAAAACCACGCAGATCAACAATAATCAATATTTTCTGCGGGATAAAGAGGGTTGTATCTAAGTCCAGCCCACCATTTCTTTATAGAGAACAAACAACAACCTGTGCTTGTCTCCAATCTGACCAAAATAGTCAACAACCGGTACCTAGTACAGCTCCCAAACGTATCGTGGGCTGTACTGGTATCTAAACATAGGTAGTTTCGACGATAAAGTAACAGTGTCTAAGCTATCTGTCTCTCGCCGTAGCAGGAGAGAGAAGGCTTGACAATCGTCTTCCTCAGGACAGGGCAGATTAGGTGATAAGTTCTAAAATCTAAACATATAAATTGTCTACTTTTAAATAGTCAAGAGCCATCTGAGGCCACCTAGTACAAACAGTACTAGCTACGGCGAGAGACAGATAGCTTAGACACTGTTACTTTATCGTCGAAACTACCTATGTTTAGATACCAGTACAGCCCACGATACGTTTGGGAGCTGTACTAGGTACCGGTTGTTGACTATTTTGGTCAGATTGGAGACAAGCACAGGTTGTTTGTTCTCTATAAAGAAATGGTGGGCTGGACTTAGATACAACCCTCTTTATCCCGCAGAAAATATTGATTATTGTTGATCTGCGTGGTTTTGGTGCCCTACATAACTCCTTAAGTCTCAACAACTAACTCTTATATATTCATATAGAGAGATTGGTTACAACACAGTTGAATACAGTTTGGGGACCAATTGAGGATCTTTGCTGATTACGGAAGTTGTGTACTTTTGAATTAAGTTAGGCACAATGCACTTATGTTTACATCTTAGGATGCTTAGTAAAATATTATGCACTTCGATTGGACATGCTGAGCATTAATTATGTGTTTTTATGCTGGTTTTAATTGTATGGTAATTGAATATGTGTTTATTAAAGATTTATTGAATATTTCTCTGTCTCTTGACCTGATCTGTCCCTACATTTAGCTCCTTCACAATGGGCAGTATATTCCATTAAATGGTTCATATTGTACATAGCTCACATGCCTAGTATACCCATTCTAGTCTTCACCGCTACATCCGCATATGTGCCAAAGTTAATGATTACATGCTGTACTTATCTCTCGCTATGCATGTCCAACAATATGGTTTGGAAAAGACAAGGATGGGTCATTTCTCCGTCTCGCTCTCCTTCCGGCTTTCTGCTCCCAATGGGAAGTTATTTGCGTCCAGCCATGCAGACACTTCCTCCGGGGAGTCAAAAAAGAGAGCCTTGTTCTTGTGTAGCACTTTCATCTTTGCTGGGTACAATAGCATGTATCTGAAGCCTGCGTCCAGTAATCTCCTCTTGATCGCCACATAGTTCAAGATTTGCCTTTGTACCTGAAGTGTGTAGTCCGGGTATGCGGTGATGGTCGCTGAGGCTCTGCTTACCGTTCCTCCTTTCCGGAAATGTTCCAAAACCTTTTCCCTGTCTTTGTAATTCAGGATTTTGGCGATGATTGGCCACGGGGGGAGGGTGGGCCCGGTGGTGGTCTCCTGATCAAGGGTCGATGCGCGCTCTCCACCACGAACCCCTGGCTGAGTGTCCCACCTATTATTTCTTGCAACAGCATACTTTCAACTTATTCCGTGGGGTCGGCGCACTCTTCGCCTTCCGGGAGCCCTATAATGCGTACATTGTTTCTGCGCGCACGCCCTTTCGCTTCTTCAGCTCTGTGTTCTAGATTGCGCACCTGTTGCAACAGCGTGTGGATCTCCTTCGTGTGGGTCGCGCAGGAGCTTGGGTTGGCACCCACCTCCTTCTCTAGGCTCCCTATGCATTCCACCAGCGCCCGGACATCTTGTCACAGGGGGTTCACATCCACGCTTACTGTGTCGATTTTAGATTCGAGCGAGGTCTTCAGTTCCGAGGTGGCTGTATCAATCTTGAGCCCCCAACATACCTTTAGTTCAGCTATAGCCTCCGGTATTTGTTGGTCATTCCGGCCAGTAGCGCCGGCTTCCTGTGCAGATAGCACCTTCGTCTTGGCCCCTTTCATCGTTGGCGATGCTTTGGCGAATTCCTCTATGGATGACTGTTTTTCTTTGGCTTTGAGCTGCTTGGGCGTCAGTCTCCAGTTTGTTAGGGGAACTTATCTGGTGCCTCTATGGAGATGGATGCACCCCATCCACAGTGGGTAGTTTGTTCGGTGTCAGAGGCTTCTGTGTATTTTGCCCTTTGTAGGGTAATATTCTCCTGTGCCCAGCGGTTGTGGGGGTCGCGGGTCACTGACCTGGTGTTTGCAGGTGCCTTTACCTTTTGTGTTACAGCCCTTGGAGTTATGGCTCTGTCTCCTCCTCTACCGTTCTCACCTCCTGTGTGTCTCACTCCAATTCCCTATTCCACTGGTCTGTGTGCTAGATTGCTGTGCCACCAGGATGCTTATTTGTTACTGTGGGTGTCTCATAACTGTTCACAGCTCCTAACCCGCTTTGTGTTTATGCTTCACTCCTTGCCCGTGACTTTTTGTGGTTTACAGGGTCTCTGTGCTTAACTGGTGTTTGCTCTCTATAGGCTTGCCTGTGTTGTGAGGGAATCCCGCTCCCGTGAGCGAGTACCCCTTCTACGTTGATGTCAGTTTCACACTAACCTTCTCTCTGGCGTTCTGCGCGATTCCACGCGGCTACAAAGTATCTCATGGGGCACCACGGCACATCTATTCCAGTCCTTTTCACATCGGGTGTTCGTTAATGAGGTCCCTACTGTGAGCCTCCAGGACCACGTTATAATCCACTATTGTTGTAGCGGTGTGCTCTGCTCAGGCTCCGAGCCCCTCCGCTCACCGCAGTGTGTTAATGGCGTTCCTCGGCATGAAGGGGCCCCTGAGGGACCCTCGGATGTGGAAACAACGCTCAATCACCACACACGAACGGATACGCCAGACACAAGGTTCTGTTCCCAAAATCTAGGGTTTATTGCAATATAAAGTAGTCCCAGTTGGCCAAATGGTCCCACGCCCCGCGACGTGTGTCTAACAGACCTCGGGGGACGCAAGAGAGAGAGGAACGTACATCAGTTACATATATACAAAAGGAGCACCTTACAATCAGCAATGACACAGTATGACACATTCGATGCCGCCCCAAATTCATTTCCCTTTGAATTAGAGGCGATGATTGACCATTGTGATGAATGTGACACCTTAGACCACCATATTTAGTAACGGTTTGCAATCTCCAATTTTACAGACACCATTCTTTATTTGTGAGAACACAGCGTTTCTGTTTTCATCGGCAAGCTGCGTGTAGGAGACTGGCACATAACAGGCCTCACTATCTCTTAGTTTCGATTCTCGCTCTAGAGGTCAGCTTGCTCTCCGGGGCCTCACTGGCCTCAGAAAGGAGGGCCCTAAAGAAGATCATAATTCAACTCTTTAAATGCTAGTTTCGTACATTGCTATTCTTTCAGGAGACTCGCTGGCATTCGTGTACTGATTAAAATGCCTTGCTCCCTGCCTTCAAGGATATGTGAGGGAGGGAATCGGGCATTTCTGTCTGGCTTTCCAGTGTAATGCTTCAACATGTTTCTTAGCCTTGAATCATTGAAGCAAAATAATATCTACAGCAAAGCAGTTTTACATGAGGCAAAGTGGCAACGTTAGAGAGAGCAGGGAGAAAACAAAATTGCGTTTCTGGTCATCCTAAAATGGCCTCACTCTAGTCGAGCTAATAGCTACGTAATAACTAATGAGTATATATTCTTAACACTTTAAATGAGGCGATTGGTCTTCGGCCAACCAATTATCATGCATTTCCTTCCGCTCAAAGGGTGTTTGGTTTTTCTGGACTGACAAACCCTCCTCTTGGCCGTATGCCAAACGCCTCATCGATACATTGCATCCTCCTCCGACCAGGTATTTGGATCAGATTCGAAATCTGATTCAAATTCTGACTCATATGCACTTGTTGTCTCCTCCTTATTATTATCAATGTCGATTGCCATGAATTCTTTAATTGTTTTAGATTCATTACTATTGGAAGTGCTTGCTTTAGTAATGTTTTTTCGTTCCATCAGTTGTACACATTCTTCACTAATTTCAGTACATACTATGGGGAGACAATGTATGCAACAACATGTCACGAATATTCCTAGGATTGCTACTAGGATTGCAAATAGCTTCCATCCCCAGGACCGTAACGCTTCCAAAAACCAGGACCTTATGTTCAATTCCCAGCCTCCTTCAGGGGGGTGAAGGTCAGAGCTTAATACATGCAATTTTCTTATCGCTTCAAAAATCGTGGGGGAGGAGTCACTTAAAAATATGCAACACACTGATCCCATGATTTTGCAAAACACTGCCGCGATCAACTAAGATTATATCAAGGGCCCTTCTGTTTTGCAGTGACATCAGCCTAATTCCTTTTTCTTCAAGAGTCATATTATATAATATATCGGTGGTTCCATTTATTGTTTCTTCCAATATCCTAGACAGTCGTCTTATGTTATAAGAGTTTATCGCCTGGCCCCAAAATGGTACAAATGATTTTGCTATGCCTTCTGCAATCAACCCGTCCTCAGTATTCCGGCGAGGTCGTGACCTGGTCAGTTTGGCTATATCTGCTCTTTTTGAAAGGAACACCCCAGGGAACAGAAAGCCTAAATAACAAGTGCCTCCCCAGTTCCTAGGTAACCAAGGATATGCTTTTTCTCCACATATAAAGTACACAGGATCTCCCACATATATTGGTTCTACTTCTTTATCAAGTGTTAAGCGACTTCAATTCAGCACTCCAACTAAGTCAATGCCGAGTTTGGGATGCCCAAGGGAAGCCCTTAATTATATATTTTTATGACAAGTTCATGGATCTGGATGATAAACCCCTGTATAACGCCCCTGTCTTTGAATCACCCTGACCTCACTGAGCCAAGAAGTAGGTTTGTTTTGCAAATTAACAGATTTATTTGAAAATTAAACAATATATATATATATATATATATATATATATATCACACTTTTATAATAAATTAATATTTGATCACACACTTATGAATATGACAGTGATCAGCAATGGATAATATTACACTAGCACACTTTTGTAATCACTTAGGTGTTGGTATAGGAAGGATAAGGTAGCTGAGAATGCTATTATGGTTTCAAGGAAAAACAATGATGGAAAGAATGCAGCACAGAAATAAACTGATATGGTTTCAACAAGAGAGAATATAATCACTTTTCCCCTTGTGGCAATTCACTCCCCCCCCTATGCAGTATAAAGATGTGATTTACAAAGAAGTGAAAATATGCTAAAAATGATTTTAATTCCCTATAGGAGATTCAGAGTAGGTGACAGCTACTTTGAATTAGTTCAGGTCAACACTAGCAATGATTCATGAGGGATTATCAGGTTGAAAACGAATTTCAGCAATGCAAAAGCAAAGCAAAAGACAGTGATTTTTTTTACAAGTGGTGAAATGAGCTAGTTGCAATTCGCGGCACTTTTTCTGAGTGCGTCGAGCACGATTACGAAACAACTATAAGGAGTAGAAAGGCTTTTTGGAAAGCTTAGATTCTTAGCTTTAAAATGAAAGTTAAATCTCGTTCCTAGCACATGCGGTTCAAAAGATACGGACGATTTAATGGAGGTATATCTTCAGGAATGGAATAATGATTCAGAATGGCAGGTTTGAAATCACAGAATGGACGCACGATTTCTATGCAGTTCTAGGCAGGTTGAATTGGATGGGATAAGCTTATTTTAAACTAAGATGACTGTACAGTTCTGGCTGGGTACTCGCACTATAAATTTGAAATAGGCCGTCAAGATCTGGTCAGGTTGGCTGCGGTTCTCTCGTCACGGGATGGTCTCTGGCACTGGTTCTGGTCACAGTGATCTGGTCTGGGTCTGGTCTGCGGTTCTGGATCTCTGGTTCTGGTCTCGGCACTGCACAGCGGTCTGGATACAGCTCTGCTTTCTGGCACAGGGTTCTAGCAGAATCAGACAGCTCGCCCGGCTGTTGAATAGTTTGGTTAGGTGGCTGGATTCTGAGTCCTGCTGAGAAGGATTCAGCTTTTGGACTAGGCCTCTCTGCTGCAAGTTCTGAAGTCTGGATTCTATGTTCTGTTTCTGGAGTCTTCTGGATATTGTCTGGTCTGGCAAAAAGCTTCGCAAGAAATCAGTTTGAAATGGAAAAGTGAATCTCCCTACCTGGTTCTCAATGACTCCTTTTATGTCTTTTGAAAGTGGGTGGGAAGGCTGACTTTCTATGCCCAACCCTCTGAGGATCCTGATAGGTTAGAGAATCTACCGTCCTCTGATTGGGGAAGAAAATGAAGTGTCATCGTGATGAGGTAGGTTTATGGGACAGAGGATCCTCCCCTTGTCAAATTGCACACAAATCTATTTTTGATCCAAATACATATTTATCTATGTACATTTTTTCTAATATTATATGTCCAGTTAACATATTTTCTGTAGCACCAAACCATCCGATCCCTGTCTTTGTAAGATGTCGTGTCCACTCCTGACAGAATTCTACCCTTTTCATCCAGAACACAACCTCTACACGTTCCAGAATTTACACAAACGTGCGCAAGGAGTATGGGCATCAGATGATAAAGCGTAAGATTTTTCACATAAAGACATTCGGAGTAATACCTTATTTTCCGCTACTACCCCCCAGAACATACCACAGAGCCCTAACACCTCTTAAAATGTGAACACAAAAATCACAAGAATAAATGATATTATTATATAATTTTGACAATTTCGTACTATGAATTATCCATCTTTTTAAAATTATGCTCTGGCCCAGAGGGGTGTGGTTTCCCAAAGCACATGGTGGAATTTCTGGTTTGTCCATTTCCTCCAAGCTCAGCTTGCTCACAGAGGCACTGCTCCTCCCAGTTTCTTCCATGATGAAGCCATTTACGACCCCCCTAATTTAACATTTGCCTGAGCCAAGGAAAGCTCATTGTTCCGTTTCCCTTGCAGTCCCAGGTGCCCCTCCACTGATTCAATCAGAGAGGTGTGATCTCCTTTTGGTGGGAACAGCAGAAGGCAGCCAGGCCTGTGAATGCAGTTGCTGGGCAAGTTTCCACTCCTGTCTGGGGTAGTTGCCGGGCAGAATTCAATCTCTTCAAGCCAGGCTTCAGCTAAATGTCACTTTTGTTCCAATTTTCTTCATTCAAATCAAACTTATGAGATTTAAACAGTTGCAACCTATGTGACACTCATAAGTAGGTCACTCATTTATTTTAAACATTTCGATTTTAGTGGTTTTAAATCCAATTTCACTTAAGCTGCTGACATCCACAGTTCAGCCAGTTTTGTTATGAACATTATTTTAGGCTCTTCATCTTTCCAGATTGTGTATGCACACAAGACTACTTTCTGCCAAATGTCTGCTGGTGTTCAGTGAGATTTTTGAATATCTTGCAATGTTTAAAATAGGCATTTTTAGGTTGCATTTCAGAGAAACAAATGTGATTTCAAAGCGCTTTTTGAACTAACAGGCACTGCTGTTTTTCCTTTGGCACCACGTTTCACTCATGGCGCTTCTGGCCTATCACGCTCGCACTGGTGGGTGGCAGGTCAGGCGACCATTTTGGTGTGCGCAAAACTGCACGGTTTTCCTGGATTCTGGTGCAAATGTGGGCTTTTCGGCCATCTTGGATTTTCTAAGCCCAAAGCACCAAATGTTGTAGCCTAATAATTCAAACGTGGGTCAAGACACCTGGCAAGCCCCCCCGCCCGACTACGCTTTGATTTCGAGTCAAGGGGGAGTCGGGTGCAAAGGATTTTTTGATCCATGCGCTGGTGTCATGATGCCTACCTCTAAGGAGCCAGGCCGGGCCCAGCAACCCCAGAGGCAGACAACATTTTCCCCAGGGAAGTCTCAGCGGGCCCAAGTCGGGGCCCTTTGGACTCAGTCCTGGCGCCTTAGGCGCCAGGCTCATAGCGGGCGCCAGGCTCATAGAAGAGGATATGTGTTTAAGTGCTTGGGTGCACACTTACCTGATGCAGACCTTGCTGCTTCATCCAGGCCCTCTTGAGGCCTGAATGGGACTACTTAACCTGTAGGACTACTTCACCACGCGGGTGTGGTCAGGGAAGGATACATACCAGGAACTTCTTCCAAGGCTATTTAAACCCCACCCGAACAGCCACACATGCTTCGTGTTGTTCTGCACCTAGCAGCTGGACGCTCACCGTGTCAGCTCCTGCATCCTGACTTCAGCCACGCCTGCCAGCACCCTGGAACACCTGCAAGGGGAGAAAGGAAGAGAATAGGAGAAGAAAAGCCCTTACCTGCTAAATCTGCATCCCGGAGTCATTTCTCCAACGGCCCTGAAAAGGAAGACATCATTTTAAAGGCATTTCGTTTCGATCGCTGCAGCGCTGCATTTTACTCACCTTTGCAAGGCGCTTCCATCTTCAGCAGCGATCTTCCGGATTCAGCTACGCCCCGACGCCTAGAGGAAAAAGACAAGAACAAAGGTGAGAGGGAGAAAAGGAATAAGGAAAGCTCAGTTTCCTTTTAAGTCTTACCTGTTGGATTATTCCCACTGCATTTCGGGTCCTGCCGCTTCCTGGCATCTCCGGACCCCGGCCCCTATCGGGAAAAAAGACAAAGACATTGAATGAGCGAATGCAAAGACATTACCTGAGCGCTCATCCAGAACTGTTTCACTTCGGGTCGGCGCCATATCTCCGGCACTCCGAACCCCGGCCCCTAAGGGGAAAAAGAGATAAGCATTAGCGCTTGCTGCAATTAGACAACGAACATTATTATTAAGCTTGAACTTTTGAACAGAACTTTTACAGCGCCTTACCTGAACAGTCAAGCTTACCTCAACTCCCATCAATCCTCAATCCAGTGAAGTAACTGGGTTTCAACGCGCCCCTGCATCAGAAGCAGGATGGAGAGCTCATCCTTCCAAACCCTAAGGAGGGTATCCAACTAGCCAGGGAAGCCAGAATAGAGGGGCCCTTCCTGTCCATCTTCAGAGTTCTGCGCCTTCAACGCCGCGCCTCCGTGGGAACCAGGTGAGCGTTACAGAACGCGAAGCCTTACCACAATTTCCCACCTGGGCGCTATGGAGACTTCCGAGACAGATCAGCTGGCCCATCTTTTAGGGGAATTACGGGCAGAAGTGCACTCAGCCCGCCAGGAGACTAATGCTCTCAGAAGGGAACTAATCCTATCCAAGGAAAGAACTGATGATCTGGCCAAAAGGTTATTGCAGGGCCAGGCAGAGCACACTCCTTTACCTGTTTCCGGAGATATTTCTACAACAATGGGTTCGAATAACCCGGTACAAATCAATCTACCTGGACACATGCCTTTGGCCCCGCCGGAACGTTTTGCGGGGGATCCCAAGAAATATGCCGTTTTTATGAACCAATGCCGTTTACACTTTTTATGCAGGCCCGGGGCCTTCCCCAACAACCAGACCAAAGTAGCCTTTGTACTATCTTACCTCAGTGGCTGTGCTGCCGATTGGTCTATTCCATTGGTAAATCAGGATGATCCCATTCTCCGGGATTTCCAGGGCTTCCAGGCCAGCATGGAAAGATTGTTCGCTCGACACTCGCAGGGACAGGCCCTTGACAACGAACTACTATCCTTACGACAAGGTAATCAGGATCTTTTGTCCTATATCGCCACCTTTAATAGACTAGTTGTGGAAACCGGATGGCCTGAAAATAAAAGGATCACATTGTTTCATCGAGGCCTGCTCGGAGAGCTTAAAGATGTTATAGCTCAGATAGTAGATCCACCCCAGGCCTGCGCAGACTACATAGACTTAGTGGTTCAACTTGATCACAGACTTCAAAATAGAAAAGCAGATCGGCTCAAGTATGAAACCAGAGTACCTATCAAGACCCACGTTAACTCCAAGAGTACTGACGTTTCCGAACCTATGCAAATTGGCAGTGTTAAAGGACCATTAACGCAGAAGGAACGAGAGAGAAGGCGACAAATGCAACTTTGTCTGTATTGCGGAACTTCCGGTCACTTTCTTCAAAGTTGTCCAGTTAAACCACCCAAGAAGGTGGTTGGAGCCACTGAGAACGAGTTATTGACACCTGGTTCGGGAAACGACCTAGCCCGACAAGCGTAGGGGTCCGCTTGCCGAGCTTGAAAACAAACTCTTTGACCTCGCATTTTGTCATGCCAATGGTGCTTGTGAACCCAAAACAGCCTCAGCAGTTGCATGCTATAAAAGCATACATAGACAGTGGAGCTATTGGAAATTACATAGACCGTGAATTGGCTTCCAGGATTAAGCTTCCTCTCCGCCCGAAAGTAGCCCAAGATGTAATTACTACAGTTGATGGAACCGAAATAGCCTCAGGGCCTGTAACGCATTCCACAGTTGAAATCACTCAGGTGGGTCAGGACGGACATCGGGAAGCAATCGTGTTTGATGTGATCAAGGCCCCACAATTTCAAGTACTTCTTGGAATCCCTTGGTTAGAAACACATAATCCGAGAATAGACTGGCGAGCAAAGAAGAAAACTTTTCCTGATTGTGAACCAACCTGTTACCCAAGGAATCCAGCTATGGGTCTAGCCTCTGCAACTTCCACCCCTGTACAGCTACCATCTGAATACCAAGAATTCCAAGACGTTTTTCAGAAAGAGCAGGCTAACACCTTACCTCCCCATCGATCTTACGATTGCCAAATCGACTTGGTACCCAATGCACAACTACCTTGTAGTAGGATTTATGCTCTTACTGAACCTGAGAACCTGCATTTGCGCCAGTATTTGGATCAATACCTGGCCAATGGTTTCATTCGCCCATCAAAGTCACCAGTCTCTTCCGCTTTGTTCTTCGTACCTAAAAAGGAAGTAGACCTTAGGGCCTGTATTGACTACCGCGCCCTAAATCAGATAACGATTAAGAATCGTTACCCTTTGCCCCTGATACCTGAGCTTATCGACCAAGTAAAAGATGCTCGTGTCTACACCAAGCTAGATCTCCGAGGAGCTTACCACCTGGTACGTATAAAAGAGGGCGACGAGTGGAAGACTGCATTCCGCACCAAATTTGGGCTCTTCGAATATCAAGTAATGCCCTTCGGTTTGTGCAACGCACCTGCCGCCTTTCAGTACTTAATGAATGATGTTCTTCGGGAACTTATCGATGTTTGTGTCATCGTTTATATTGACGACATCCTGGTGTATTCCTCCTCAGAATCTGATCACAGAAACCATGTTAGGGCAGTTCTTGAGAAATTGCGCCAGCACAAATTATTTGCCAAGCTCGAAAAATGCGTTTTTCATACCACAGAAGTGGAGTTTCTCGGATTCATCCTGACACCTCAAGGAATCCGAATAGACTCGCGGAAAGTGGACGCCATTCTCAAATGGCCATCTCCTAGCTCGGTGAAGGGAGTGCAAAGCATGCTTGGCTTTGCCAATTTCTATCGAAGGTTCATCCCGGAATTTTCTCGAACTGTTCAACCCATCACAGCTCTCCTAAAGAAAAACAAACGCTTTGAATGGACTCTTGAGGCTGAACAAGCCTTTCAGGACCTGAAAACCAAATTCACCTCTGCACCTGTATTGAAGCACCCGCTCCCAGATCTCCCTTACATCGTGGAAACCGATGCATCCAGTTCGGCCATGGGAGCTGTCCTGTCGCAAAGAGACCCAGAAACTAACCAACTACACCCTGTAGCCTTTTGGTCCAGAAAATTCTCTCCACCTGAACTCAATTACGCAATTACCGACAAAGAACTACTGGCTATTAAATCAGCTTTCAAGGCTTGGCGTCACTATCTTCTCGGTGCAAGACACACCATCACCGTAATTACGGACCACAGAAATTTGCAGTATTTAAAGACGGCCAAAGCTCAATCTTCGCAACAACTCCGATGGGCTTTATTCTTTGCGGAATTTGATTTTGTAATTACCTATCGCCCTGGCTGCAAGAATGGTAAGGCAGATGCCTTATCCCGGATAGGCATGGAAGATCCCAATTCGAGTTTAGAACCTGTGCCAATCATACCGGAACAAAGAATTCTGGGCTTGACTTCATTGCAAACCATTGAGGACATCCAAGCTCAAGTAAAACAGCTTTTTGACTCTTCTGCCTTACTGGAATGGAGTCAAAAGGGTCCTCACTACACCGTTAAGGATGATTTACCCTACTTCCAAGAGCGGTTATTTCTGCCAAGTAAAGAATTGCAGGAACTTGTCATTACCCGTCATCATGAATCATTAATGGAAGGACACCCCGGTATCGCGAAAACAGAAGAAAAGATCAAACGCCACTTCTGGTGGCCTTCTTGGAGAAAAGACATAAAGTCATTTGTGTTGTCTTGCGGAATCTGTGCCCAAAATAAGAGTCAAAAGAAAAGGCCAGCCGGCCTACTTCAACCTTTGGACATTCCACCACCCCCTTGGCACACCTTGTCAATGGACTTTATAACTGACCTGCCTCCTTGTGGTGGTTACAACACGATTCTCGTAATAGTGGATCTATTCTCCAAAATGGCCCATTTTATCCCTTTAAAAGGATTGCCGTCAGCTTCCACCTTGGCCAAGGAATTTATGGAAAATATAGTGCGGTTACATGGTTTCCCTTCCATATTAGTCTGACCGTGGAAGTCAATTTATCTCCCACTTTTGGAAGAAATGTTGCCAACTAGCACAAATAGACGTGCGGTTATCCACCAGCCACCACCCCCAGACAGACGGACAAACCGAGAGAACCAATCAGACTCTCGAGCAATATCTGCGGTGCATGTTACACCAATCCGAGTTGAATTGGAAGGACATCCTTTGGATTGCAGAATATGCATACAACAATTCAGTGCATTCTGGAACCGGACAGACTCCTTTTTATGCCCTGTATGGTCACCATCCTCGGACCTCTGACCTAGATCCACCTCTGACCCTGGAGATGCCTGCAGTAAATCACCTACATTTCACAATAACCCAAGCCTTCAAAGAAGCTACAACCCACTTACAGCAAGCCAAGAAAAAGTATAAAGAAAACGCTGATTTGCACCGAAGTAAAACTCCTCCTTACCAAGTAGGAGATCAGGTATGGCTAGCAACTAAACATCTACCCCTCAAGGGTCAGCGAACTTTTAATCCCAGATTCATTGGGCCTTACCCCATCAAAGCTATTATCAACCCAGTGGCCTTTAAACTCGATTTACCATCCAACATGCGGATTCATCCCGTTTTTCACGCATCTCTTCTAAAACCAGTACAACCTGGAACCAGACTGTCTGAGCCCCCAGGCCCTGTCCAAATTGATGGAGAATTATAATTCGAAGTGAAAGACATTTTAGATTCCAAGATAGTTAAGTCGAAACTCTTCTATCTTGTTGATTGGAAAGGATATGGACCTCCGGAAAGATCTTGGGAACCCAGTAACTATGTTCACGCACCACGATTAATTCAAAGATTCCATCGAAGATTCCCGCACAAACCAAAACCCCCGGAGGAAAAGACCTTGGGAGGGGCCTTGAGGGGGGTACTGTCATGATGCCTACCTCTAAGGAGCCAGGCCGGGCCCAGCAACCCCAGAGGCAGACATCATTTTCCCCAGGGAAGTCTCAGCGGGCCCAAGTCGGGGCCCTTTTGTCAGTTTCCGGTGTTTCCTTCGCCCCTTTCAATTCACTCCAATCCCCCTCCTCCTCACCTGTGAGTTCCGAATGTAGGGTTCCCCCGAACCGTTTCTTCCACAGCTCTTCTTTCCTCTTTCCTTTTTTTTGTGGAAAGGATCTGCCCCAAAGGGAAGCCACCCTGACTTCTGAATAGAAGATCTGGGGGGGGGGCCCTCCTCCGGTTCAGACCAGCGGGGAAAAAGCTGTAGGCATAAAAAACCCCTAGGTGAAGTACTGAGATGAGATCGGCAGAAGGTGAGTCCTTGCCTGAGAAGCCGGATGGAAGAGGCAGGCAGAGATACGAGGGCTGGCGAACCTGAGAGCAGAACGCAAGAAATACTGAAGTGAGACAGGGAGAGAAAACTGGAGGAGAAGGAGGAAAATGCTGCGCTCCCTGCTAAACCTGACGTGAGCCTGCGGAACCAAGGGCAGAAGGAAAAACCCAAAGGAAGGGGGAAAGCAGAATGGAGAAATTCCGGCACCGAGAAAAGGCGCCGAGCAACACACAGAGGGAGAGAAAACTTACTAGCGCTTCAACCCGAAAGCCTGACGCGAGTAGGTTGCAACGCGCAGACTTCCGGGTAGGAGCGGCTAATAAGCGATCACCTCCCGGCAGCCGGCCGGAAGACTAGACCGTGACCGTGCGTTGCACGGAGACGTGGCGGAACCGCTAATGGCCGCTCCAACGCCATCGGCTCCATGCACGCCAGTCGCGGCGGATCATGACAGTATGCCCCCCTCCACGGCCCACACCCCCCGGCTTACCCGGGTGGAGTCAGAACCAGGCTCCCAAGAGTCCTCAGAATGGGGGAACCCTTTCCAGACGACCAAATACTCCAGACGCCCTCGTCGATACCTGGAATCTAGAATACTTGAAACTTCGTATTCCTCGGGGAAAGGTGGTTGGGCTACCGGTAAGGTTAGCTTTCGTTTGCAAGGAGTACCAGAATCCACCGGTCGGAGTAAGGAAGAGTGAAATACAGGATGAATCCGGTGCATACTTCTGGGGAGTTGTAGTCTAAAGGCCACCGGATTTATCTGCTTGACAATCTTAAATGGACCCAGAAATCGGGGAGTAAGTTTGTTCGGATGAACCCATCGTGGTAAATATTTGGTGGACAGCCATACTCTGTCTCCTACCTTCCACTCGGGACAAGGAAGGCGAGATCGATCTGACTGCTCCTTATACCTACTGTGGGATTGTAGCAGACTTTGATGAGCAGACTTGTGTGCGGTGGCTATCTCAGCTAAATGGGATTCAAGCGTAGGTATATTGGAAAAGGATTTGAAAGAGGGAAGCAGTCCTCGTGGGTGTATACCATAAGTGCAAAAAAAAGGACTAAAACCTGTGGCTGAGTGCAAGGAGTTATTATATGCGAATTCCGCAGTAGGTAGGAGGGATACCCAGTTATCTTGTACCCTGTTAACATAACATCTGAGATATTGTTCGAGTGAGGCATTAAGTCTCTCAGTCTGCCCATTTGTCTGCGGATGAAACCCCGAGGAAAGGGCACGTTCGATTCCCAAACGCTGACATAGTGCCGCCCAGAATCGAGAGGTATACTGACTTCCTCGATCACTGGTAATCTTCTCAGGTAACCCATGTAACTTGAAAATATCCCTAAGAAAAACTTCCGCCATGACCGAGGCAGATGGCACTCCGGTTAGAGGGGAGAAATGAGCCATTTTGGTAAAAGAATCTATAGTAACCATCAGACAGGTACAACCCTGAGACGGAGGTAGATCTACAATAAAATCTGTAGAAATATGGGACCACAGTTGTACAGGGGTCTCCGATTGTTCGAGGAGGCCATAAGGTTTATGAGTTGGATTTTTGTTCTTGGCACAGGTCAAACAAGCTCTACAATGTCTCTTGACATCTTGGGCAAGCGTGGGCCAGAAAAAGGATCGGGAAATAAGATCTAGGGTACCCTTGATCCCTCTATGACCTGCTGTCACATGGTCGTGGCCCCAACGTAGGATCCCAGATTGTAGGGTCTTGGTGGGGATGAACAATTTCTGACCCACCAGCAGTAGACCATCTGACCATCGGACCTGGTGTTGTTGGTTCCGAGGTATCAGAGTCTCTGTTTCAGACGTAGTAACCGTCCTGACCTCTTGAAGAAAGGCGGAGATCATACCCACGAGACGGTTCCTAGGAAACATAAACTCAGGTGTGGGTTCTGGTAGTAGATCGGGGACGTTGCGCCTAGATAACGCATCTGCCAAACCATTCAAGGTTCCAGGTATGTAGGTAATGATGAAATCGTATTGACTAAAGAAATGAGCCCAACGTGCTTGTCGAGAGTTCACACATTCCATGTTCCTGAGGATCCGTAGGTTTTTATGATCCGTGCGTAAAGTGAAAGGATGCAGACTTCCTTGTAGTAGGTGTCTCCATTCCTCGCAAGCAGCCTTCAATGCCAATAATTCCTTCTCGATCACCGAATAATTCTTCTGACTGATAGTGAGGGTTTTTGAGAGGTAAGCCACAGGATGTTCCTTCCAGTCTTTAGTCTGTAGAAGAACCGCTCCTAGGGCTCTCGCTGAAGCGTCTGCTTCTACGATGAAAGGTTTGGTTTGATCTGGCTGACTTAAGATCGGAGCAGTACAGAACCTCTCTTTGAGTGTAAAAAAGGCTTGGTCCGCTTGTTCTGTCCAGAGAAAAGGTCGTGATTCCTTCTTGAGAAGGGCGGTGATGGGTAGAACAATTTGTGAGAACTGGCCTATGAACTTCCTATAAAAGTTCGCCAAACCTAGGAAGCGCTGAACCTCCTTAAGGGAAGTAGGAGCTGGCCAGTCCAGGATAGCCGACACCTTCCTGGGATCCATCGTGATGCCTTCAGAGGAAAGGATGTACCCTAAATATGGCACGGACAAGACTTTAAAGAGACATTTCTCTGTTTTGACCTTTAAGTGTTGAGAACGAAGACGGTTGAGTACTGTCTTCAAGTGCTGAGTATGTTCTTGATGAGAGGTTGAGAACACTAGGATGTCATCCAGGTAAACGATGGTATTCAGAAAGAGTAAATCCGAGAATAGACGGTCCATAAAGCGCTGGAAAACGGCTGGTGCATTAACGAGTCCGAAGGGCATAACCCTATACTCATACAGACCAAAAGGGGTTCTGAACGCCGTCTTCCATTCATCCCCTTCTTTGATACGGAGGAGATGGTAGGTGCTTCGTAAATCCAATTTGGAGAAGACCGAGGCGTTTTGTACGGCCTCAAGAATGTCTGAAATAAGCGGCATAGGGTAGCGATCCCGGATAGTGACTTTATTAAGGCCACGATAGTCTATACACGGTCTTAGTTCCTGAGAATCCCGTTTGGGTATAAAAAATAACGAGGCTCCCGCAGGAGACCGTGAAGGTTGAATGAGCCTATTAGTCAAATGAGTGTCCAAATAGGTACGAAGGGCCCTCTTCTCTGTCATGGATAACGAAAACATGCGCCCAAAGGGTACTAGAGCATCTGGGATCAGCTCTATGGCGCAGTCTTCTGGCCGGTGAGGAGGCAGGTCCAGGACCGGAGTTTCCTTGAACACTTCTTGGTATTCCGACAATTCTGGGGGGATCCGACACACAGTGCAAATGTTCTTATCTTCAGAAGTAATGATTTGCACAGTGTCGGCCTGCGGCTGAACGAGACATTTCTGTCTACAAAAGTCTGACTCGAAAGCCATAGTGTTACGGTTCCAGTCTATAGTTGGATTGTGTCTCCTGAACCATGGAATCCCGAGAATAATAGGGAAATGAGCCGCTCTGATGAGATCGAATTGTATCAGTTCGGAATGCTGAAGGATGGTTGCAGTTAGGAATTCCGTGGACTGAGTAATTGGTCCGGAGGAGAGTGGGGTACCATCCACCCCTTCCACCTTCTGAGCGTCTTCACGTTGCAAGAGGACGAGACCTTGCTGGTTGGCCCATACAGTGTCCATGAACACCCCCGCGGCCCCGCAATCAAGCAAAGCCATAGTGGTAAGGTCTACGTGTCTTATCTTCAACTGGATAGCTACTACCATGAGACGCGCATCCGTTGCTGGGACTTGGGGCGATACGGTAACAGAAACATAGGGACTAAAGTTTAGACCTCGGACACTGGTCCCCTTTAGGTCCGAGGTTGATCGTTTCCCGCCTGTCTAGGTGGTACAGCTGGGCAATTTCTTAATAGATGGGTATTAGAACCGCAGTACATGCATAGGCCAGATTCTCTCCGTCGTCTTCTTTCCTCTGGTGTCAACGGAGGCCGAGCTGTTCCGATCTGCATTGGTTCTTCCTTATGGCACAAGTATGGGACGGAAGGTAGAGAGGAGGCTCCAGCGGGATGGGTGACTGGGGTCCTTTGCTTCCTCCTTTCAGCCTTTCGTTCAGAGAGTCTATATTCTATCTGCAGAACTATCGACATGAGGTCTGATAAGGTTGTGGGTCGAGCTATGCGAGCCAGCTCATCCTTGAGTTCCTCCCTAAGACCTCGACGAAAGAGGGTATACTGAACCCGTTCCGGCCACCCTGCTTCTGTAGACAACCGTTTAAACGAGGAAATGTAGGAAAGCAGGTCGCTGGATCCCTGCTGTACTTCGAGTAGCTGTTCGGCCGCTACAAGTGTTATGTCGGGCTGTTCGAATGTCTGTTTCAGCACAGTCAAGAAGGCATCATAATTCCGAAGAACTGGGTCGTTGGATGTGACAAGAGGTGTAGCCCAAGCCAGGGCATTGCTTGTCATATTAGACACCATAAATCCCACTTTTATGTGGTCTGTGGAATAGGTCTGTGGACGAAAGGCAAAATGGACAGAGCATGCTTCCAAAAATTCCTTCAAATGTTTAGGGGCTCCATCAAACTTGCCGGAGGACAAGGCCATGGGAGGTAAATCAAACTCCCGTGCTTCTCGGTGAGTGAACAATTGCTTCAGGGTGGCATTCTCAGATTTGACGTTCTGTAGTTCTGTGTTCATAGCCTGAACCGCGGCTACCAACTCTTGTAACTGTTCCGGGGTAGCCATCTGAATCTTTTGGCGTTGCAAACTGTCAGTTTCCGGTGTTTCCTTCGCCCCTTTCAATTCACTCCAATCCCCCTCCTCCTCACCTGTGAGTTCCGAATGTAGGGTTCCCCCGAACCGTTTCTTCCACAGCTCTTCTTTCCTCTTTCCTTTTTTTTGTGGAAAGGATCTGCCCCAAAGGGAAGCCACCCTGACTTCTGAATAGAAGATCTGGGGGGGGCCCCTCCTCCGGTTCAGACCAGCGGGGAAAAAGCCATAGGCATAAAAAACCCCTAGGTGAAGTACTGAGATGAGATCGGCAGAAGGTGAGTCCTTGCCTGAGAAGCCGGATGGAAGAGGCAGGCAGAGATACGAGGGCTGGCGAACCTGAGAGCAGAACGCAAGAAATACTGAAGTGAGACAGGGAGAGAAAACTGGAGGAGAAGGAGGAAAATGCTGCGCTCCCTGCTAAACCTGACGCGAGCCTGCGGAACCAAGGGCAGAAGGAAAAACCCAAAGGAAGGGGGAAAGCAGAATGGAGAAATTCCGGCACCGAGAAAAGGCGCCGAGCAACACACAGAGGGAGAGAAAACTTACTAGCGCTTCAACCCGAAAGCCTGACGCGAGTAGGTTGCAACGCGCAGACTTCCGGGTAGGAGCGGCTAATAAGCGATCACCTCCCGGCAGCCGGCCGGAAGACTAGACCGTGACCGTGCGTTGCACGGAGACGTGGCGGAACCGCTAATGGCCGCTCCAACGCCATCGGCTCCATGCACGCCAGTCGCGGCGGATCATGACACCTTTGGACTCAGTCCTGGCGCCTTAGGTGCCAGGCTCATAGCGGACCCCAGTCCTGGCGCCTTAGGCGCCAGGCTCATAGAAGAGGATATGTGTTTAAGTGCTTGGGTGCACACTTACCTGATGCAGACCTTGCTGCTTCATCCAGGCCCTCTTGAGGCCTGAATGGGACTACTTAACCTGTAGGACTACTTCACCACCCGGGTGTGGTCAGGGAAGGATACATACCTGATTGGTGGAAGGATACATACCAGGAACTTCTTCCAAGGCTATTTAAACCCCACCCGAACAGCCACACATGCTTCGCGTTGTTCTGCACCTAGCAGCTGGACGCTCACCGTGTCAGCTCCTGCATCCTGACTTCAGCCACGCCTGCCAGCACCCTGGAACACCTGCAAGGGGAGAAAGGAAGAGAATAGGAGAAGAAAAGCCCTTACCTGCTAAATCTGCATCCCGGAGTCATTTCTCCAACGGCCCTGAAAAGGAAGACATAATTTTAAAGGCATTTCGTTTCGATCGCTGCAGCGCTGCATTTTACTCACCTTTGCAAGGCGCTTCCATCTTCAGCAGCGATCTTCCGGATTCAGCTACGCCCCGACGCCTAGAGGAAAAAGACAAGAACAAAGGTGAGAGGGAGAAAAGGAATAAGGAAAGCTCAGTTTCCTTTTAAGTCTTACCTGTTGGATTATTCCCACTGCATTTCGGGTCCTGCCACTTCCTGGCATCTCCGGACCCCGGCCCCTATGGGGAAAAAAGACAAAGACATTGAATGAGCGAATGCAAAGACATTACCTGAGCGCTCATCCAGAACTGTTTCACTTCGGGTCGGCGCCATATCTCCGGCACTCCGAACCCTGGCCCCTAAGGGGAAAAAGACATAAGCATTAGCGCTTGCTGCAATTAGACAACGAACATTATTATTAAGCTTGAACTTTTGAACAGAACTTTTACAGCGCCTTACCTGAACATTCAAGCTTTCCTGAACTCCCATCAATCCTCAATCCAGTGAAGTAACTGGGTTTCAACGCGCCCCTGCATCAGAAGCAGGATGGAGAGCTCATCCTTCCAAACCCTAAGGAGGGTATCCAACGAGCCAGGGAAGCCAGAATAGAGGGGCCCTTCCTGTCCATCTTCAGAGTTCTGCGCCTTCGACGCCGCGCCTCCGTGGGAACCAGGTGAGCGTTACAGCTGGTATGTCTGCATCATCATCTTCCGATTCCGCAGATGGCACAGTTCAGCATCTTTTCCGATTCCGCAGATGGCACAGTTCAGCATTTTTCCTTCATCAGGGTCGATCGATCAGTTCTCCTTGCCGGTCCTGTTGGGCGGTACCCCGGGCCCCTCAGATCTTTGCTCTCGGTCCCCGGGTCGTCGTCCTTGGTCAGTCTCCATGGTTTCATCTCTACTAGGATGATGAAGCAGAGCGGCAGAAACATATTCGTAGACATTTCCCCCCCACTATTAATGGTGGGGC
The DNA here is from genome assembly GCF_040938575.1 of Ambystoma mexicanum. Taxonomy (NCBI): domain Eukaryota; kingdom Metazoa; phylum Chordata; class Amphibia; order Caudata; family Ambystomatidae; genus Ambystoma; species Ambystoma mexicanum. Next base: position 765,339,748 of record NC_090925.1, on the reverse strand, counting down.
GAACATATACATTTTATACATCAGGAAACATTTGCATTCAAGAATCATAGAATGTTATAGGCTATAGGTGGAATATTTTAGGGTTGGAACTGTATTACTCTGGAGCGGCCCCCTCTGGGATTGCAGAGGACTCCTCCAGTTGCTGCAGAGTGTGCCTGGGACGGCAACACTTTAGCTGATTAATATGGACCCACTTGTCTTCCCCTTCCGCCGAACTACCTTTGGGGATGCGGATCTTATAGGTGACTGGGGAGATCTTGTCTACAATTTCAAAAGGTCCCTTCCATGTAGGCAAAAATTTCCGCTGTTTGGCCTGGTTCCTTTGGAAATTGTATAGATGGACCTGGTCTCCCACATTGTATTCTTTCCTAGTAGTCTTCAAATCATAGTGAGTTTTCATACTCTCGGCTGATCTTTCTAGATTCCGCTGAGCATAGGCAAAAGCATGTTGAAGGTGTTTCCTTAAATTCTCAATATATTCATGAGTAGTGGAAGCCTTGATCAAGGTTTGCTCTTGGGTCCTGTAGAGCAAATGCTGGGGAAGCACCATCTTGCGTCCAGTCATCAGCTCAAACGGTGACATTTTAGTTGCAGATGAAGGGGTAGATCTGATGGCCATTAGGACCAGAGGTAATCGGATATCCCAACTTGGGCCAGAATCTGCCACAAACTTTTTTAAGATGCTCACAATGGTTCTGTTGTATCTCTCTACTGCACCAGAAGAGGCTGGCCGGTAAGCAACATGTAGCTTCCTTTTAACCCCCAGTATCTCCCACATCTTAGTCATTACTTCGCTGGTGAAGTGGCTACCTCTGTCTGACTAAATCCTTTGGGGTAGACCAAAACGTGAAAAGATGTGGTTGATCATCAGGGCAGCTGCTGTTTCTGCCTTGCAGTTTGGGGCCGGGAGACATTCCACCCACTTAGTAAATAAGCATGTCACCGTCAACATATACCTATTTCCCCTAGAGGAGCGAATCACGGGCCCTATGTAGTCGACTTGCAAATCTGACCATGGCAGTGTCATCCCCCTCTTTTGGAGAGGCGCACGGTGTGTGAGGGATGTTGGCTGAAATTGTGCACACACAAGACACCCCTTCAAGTATTGGTCGAGGTCCTGCCCCATGTGTGGCCAGTATGCAACCTCTCTTAAGATCTCAAGTGTTGTGTGAAACCCCCTATGACCGGCGGTGGCCGCATCAGGGGCGTGACTTAACATCAGTCTTCGGAATGAGATAGGAACCACCCACTGATCATAGCCAGCTTGGGATTTCCTTACCAAAAAAAAGTCTTGGATTCGGAACATTTTTGGACATTTCATCAACACTCTAAGGTCCTCTTTCCCAATGCAATCTGTATCCGTCAGGGGAAAGTTCTCAGGGTCCTCAATGTGTTGGTAAAACTTACCAATTATTGGATCCCCCTTCTGAGCCGTAATCAAATCCGCATCTGGGGTCTCCTTACTCCATTGTGCAGTTGAAAGATCATTGTGAGCATTCGTCTGGGACTGTAACGCTCACCTGGTTCCCACGGGGGCGCTGGTCTAGTCTGGATTGCTGTGGCCTCTTCTAGCGTGATGCACAGGACCCGGAACACTGATTGGACAGGACCTCCAAATCGTGCTTGCCTGGCCCGTAGAAAGGGGATTAACAGTCTGCAGAATAGTGTGCTAGCTCCCCCCTTTCCCCCTTCGTTCCTCTCTAACTTCCTCCAAACCCCGGTTTAAGCTCACCTTATGGTTTGGAAGGATGAACTCTCCATCCTGCTTCTGGTGCAGGGGCACGCGTTCGTCCAGTTACTTCACTGGTTTTCAGAATGGCGCTGGCAAAATCCACTTGACTTTCCTGAGCGATGCGCCGTAAGTATGAAAGTTCAAAGTTCAAGTGAGGCCCCCTTTATGTTGTCTTTCTAACCTGTGATCTGTCCTTTATTTCAGGTGCAGAATGAAGGCGATGCGTCGAGGGGTTAAACTGCCGAGGTGAGTAGTGATGAGGGCGATCCCTCTAAATGTCCTTATCATTCCCCGGAAATGTCTATTGTCCTTTCCCCATAGGGGCCGGGGTACGGTACCTGCCAACGGGGCGGCGCCGACCCGAAATGTGGAAGAAAAGCCAGTAAGTATTATGGCTGTTAATCAGGCTTTCCTTCTGTGTTCCTTCTGCTCACCTTTTGTTTCTTCCTCTCTCCCCTAGGTGCAGAGATGTGGCGTCCGATGCTGACAGCCACGATGGAGCCGGGAGATGTCTCGAGGACAGGTGAGTGAAGCGTGGCGCTGCAGCGAGCAACGCAATGCTTTTAAATGGAAGTCTTTCTTCAGGGATGCTGGCGAGAAGATTCCGGATGCAGGTAAGAAGTTTGAAATAGTCCTTGGTTTTCACCTTTCTCTTCTCTTCCTTCCTTGCAGGTCTTCCAGGTTCGAGGTGGGCGTGGCTGGAGTCCAGGAGCAGGAGCAGACACGGTGAGCGTTAAGCTGCAGGAAGCAGAACAGCGCGAAGCATGAGCTGCTGTCTGGGCGTGGCTTAAATAGCCTCCAAAGAAGTCCCAGGTATGTATCCTTCCCTGGCCACGCCCGAGTGAAAAAATAGTCCCTATGAAAAAATAGTCCCTTTCAGGTCTCAGGGAGGCCTGAAGCGTGCAGCATGGTCTGCATCAGGTAAGTGCACAAAACACCTCCCTTTATGAGCCTGGCGCCTATGGCGCGAGGACTGATGTCCAACATGAGCCTGGCGCCAAAGGCGCCAGGACTGAGTCCAAAGAGCCCCTATAAGGGGCCGCTGGGCTTTTACCCGAGGGCATGATGCCTGCTTCCGGGGGTGCTGGGCCTGGCCTGGTGCTCCGGGGGTAGGCATCATGACAGCACTCCCCCCCAAGGTCGTTCCTTCTGGAGGTTTCGGTTTGTTTGGGAAATTCCGATGGAACCTTTTTACCAGCCGAGGTGCATGTACGTGATCACTGGGTTCCCAAGACCTTTCCTGAGGCCCGTACCCTTTCCAATCAAGTAGATAGAAAAGTTTTGATTTTGAGATCTTAGAATCCAAAATGTTCTTCACCTCGAATTCAGGCTCCCCATCTATCTGAATCGGTTCTGGTGGCTTTGTTAATCTGGTTCCTGGGTGCACTGGTTTCAAAAGTGACACATGAAAAACAGGGTGAATCCGCATGTTAGCTGGTAGATCGAGCTTGACTGCCAATGGGTTGATTATAGCTTTGATCGAGTAAGGGCCTAAATACCTTGGATTAAAAGTTCGAGGCCCCTTGAGTGATAGGTGTTTGGTAGCCAACCATACTTGATCCCCTATTTGGTATGGAGGCGCCTCTCTTCAATGCAGATCCGCATTCTTTTTTTATTTCCCTTTCGCATGTTGCAAATGTGCAGTTGCATCCTTGAAGGCTTGAGTAATCGAAGAATGCACATGGTCCACTGTGGGCATTTCAAGGCTCATAGGTGAGTCCAAGTCTGAAGTACGAGGGTGATGTCCATATAGGGTTTAAAAGGGGCTCTGACCAGTTCCAGAGTGTATCGAGTTATTGTATGCATATTCAGCCACCCATAAAATGTCCTTCCAATTACCCTCCGATTGGTGCAACATACATCATACATATTGTTCAAGGGTCTGGTTCGTTCTCTCCGTCTGACCATCGGTCTGTGGGTGGTGGCTGGTCCAGAGTCTTACGTCGATTTGTGCCAGTTGACAACACTTTTTCCAAAAATGAGAAATAAACTGGCTTCCCCGATCGGAGACTAGTATGGACGGGAATCCATGCAAACGGATGATATTTTCGAGGAATTCCTTGGCAAGAACAAAGGCTGAAGGTAATCCTTTCAACGGTATAAAGTGGGCCATTTTGGAAAATAAATCCACCACAACCAGAATAGTATTGTAACCATTACAAGAGGGCAGGTCCGTGATAAAATCTAGTGACAGGGTGTGCCAAGGTGCTGGTGGGATGTCTAAGGGCTGAAGAAGACCGGCGGGTCTTGTCTTTTGACCTTTGTTTTGGGCACAAACTCCACAGGACATCACGAAAGATTTAATATCCTTTCGCCGGGAAGGCCACCAGAATTGTCGTTTAACCTTTTCCTCTGTTTTGGCAATGCCAGGATGTCCTTCCATCAGGGTATCATGATGACGGGAAATAACCAGTTCTTGCAATTCCTTTTCTGGCAAAAATAAGCGTCCTTGGAAGTAAGGTAAGCCATCCTTGACTGAAAAGTTAGACCCCCTTTTGATCCAATCCTGCAAGGCTGAAGAGTCCAGGAATTGTTTCACTCGTGCTTGACTGTCTTCAAGGGTTTGTAAAGTGGTTATCCCCAAAATTCTTTGTTCGGGAATTATCGGCACAGGTTCTGAGTTTGTGTCTATCTCTTCCATTCCAATTCGGGATAGAGCGTCCGCCTTACCATTCTTATAGCCGGGGCGGTAGGGGATTACAAAATCGAACTCAGCAAAGAACAAAGCCCATCGGAGCTGTCGAGACGATTGAGCCTTGGAAGTTTTTAAATATTGTAAATTTCGGTGATCAGTGATGTCCAACTTGAGCCTGGCGCCAAAGGCGCCAGGACTGAGTCCAAAGAGCCCCTATAAGGGGCTTTTACCCGAGGGCATGATGCCTGGTTCCGGGGGTGCTGGGCCTGGCCTGGTGCTCGGGGGGGTAGGCATCATGACAGGGACCTAGTGATAGCAGTGACCTGCATCTCCCCCAAACAGGGACTCAATCTCTATTAGATCCCCTTGGATGGCCCCGGTTTTGGCCAGCTGATCAGCTAAGTCATTTCCAGTTTTGTCTGGTCCCTCTACTTTGGAATGACCCTTGATCTTTTTCCAGTAGATGGTCATCCGATTCAAGGTGACCAGATCATCAATGTTTTGAATTAACTTCCCATGTTTCAAGGGTTTGTTATTAGCACATAACATGCCTCTGGTTTTCCAATTAACCAGGTGCTCCACGAACCCGTTCCGTACATAATCCGAGTCTGTGATTATGACCAGTTCGTGGAGTTGATGTTGGACAGCAGTGAGGATGGCTTGATACACAGCCATCAACTCTGCCACCTGACTACTTCGGGGACTTCGGCAGCTGATTTGCCGATCCGCGCTGCTCTCGGCCTACTTCCGGGTGCTGCATTCACCGGAAGGCGTGAGCCGGATCTTCCTCACCAAGGATCTCCACTAAGGATCAGATCCTGTCTTTGCCTGTTTTGCCGCGTCGCAGCCGCAAGGCTGCTATCACTAAGATTCTGGCGACTTGGCTACTTAACCCTCGAACTTCACAGATCACCTGAGGCAGGAGGAGGAGCTCCTAGCCTTAGGTCTGCACTAGGTAGGCCACCTTTAGAGTGCAAAACTGAGCTATCTGAGTTATTGTCAGCACGCTAGGCGTGGTAACTATTCTAAGCGACTCTTAAACCAATATAGCGTAAACTACCAGCATCTGCTATACGTGCCATCTGTTGTACCATTATGACTGTCCCTCTCTCACTGGCACCCACTTGGTGATTCCTCTAACAAACTTCCTTGATCTTGCACCTGATTGTGTGCCTTTTGCATCTCACTGCTAATCGAATCTAGGTGACCCTATTTATGCATTTGATTGCTGTGCCTTTCTGCCTTTCATTGCTAAATCAAATCTAGGTGACCCTAGATATGCATTTGATTGCTGTGCCTTTCTGCCTTTCATTGCTAAATTGAATCCAGGTGACCCTATTTATGCATTTGATTGCTGTGCCTTTCTGCCTTTCTCTGCTAAATCGAATCTAGGTGACCCTATGTATGCTTGTGATTGCAGTGCCCTCCTGGCTTTCTCCCTCCTACGCAGGTAACTAGGACTACCATCATGTACATCAGTGCTCTCCTTTCACTTTATTACACTGTAGCCCTACGACCTGCCCAAGTCACTCAGCTACATATGGTAACCACCCTACCACTCCGCCCTAAACCTGATCAGCCTCCTCTCAGTCTTGCTTCCCCACGACTTATGGTGTCTCCCAGAATGAGCCCGGCAGCCTTTGCTGGAGGACAGTTCAACCAATACCTTAATGACCCTGCACTATGGCTGGAACACTTCACTAGGAAACCCACACCTAACCAACCTTGCCCCTTCCTTCTCAGAAATAAGAGACTAGGCACCAGATTCCGCCTATGTCACTCCCGTAACAACGCCTCGAAGCAAACCCTACTACCTCCACTAGGTTCACCGCCAATCACTACTACTGGCAAATCTACAACCACAGAGGTTAAACTGCCCATGTTTAAGGGCGCCCTTATTAATGCCAGATCCCTCACTGCACATGCACTAAACATAGCTGACCTCATCACCACGTCTGACCTTGACTTCCTAGCTGTATCCGAAACCTGGCTTCATGCTGCTTCAGGCCCCTTACTAGCGCTGGCTCTACCGCCTGACTACGGCATCACACAATGTGACTGCCCCACTGCCCACTCTAGAGGTGGGGGTGTAGCCTTCATCCACAAAAATGCGCTCGACCTAAGAGTGATACCTGATGCCAAACTTGCTTCAGCTGAGCTGCTGTCAGTCAAATTAGCACTCGCCCCCAATCAAACGCCCACCTTGCACCTTATCTACAGGCCTCCGGGACCGGCACCGTCCTTTGCCAGTGAAATCTCTACCCTCCTCCTGGACAATACTAAAAATAAATCACAAACAATCATCCTAGGCGACCTGAACTTAGGTCTTGGTGACCTAAAGGATCCTGTGGCAACCGACTTGGAGAACATACTAACTGATTTTGGCCTCACTTTGTACATTCAAGGACCTACCCATATCAAAGGTAGAACACTTGATTAGCTGGCTCCAATTGCAACATTAAGGTTCTCCGCAACACCCCCTGTTCATGGTCTGACCATCACGTCATAACCTTTAACATTGAAGCTACCCCACGCATCCCGACTCCAATAGCCCCAGCACTCCCGACTAGAAGCAAAACAGATATAACTAAGGAGAAACTTCTCCCACTGTTACTCCCAACCCTTGATGCAGCCACCAACACCTGCTCTGACCCTACGTCCTTAGCAGACACGTACAACCAAACAATGCTAACGGCTATTGACTCTATAGCGCCCATCAAATTTAGGAAGACCAAATTACAAGCTCATCTTAACTCATGGTTCACCCCACAGTTAAGAACTCTCCGCAAAGCGAAACGTTGTGCCAAAAATCGATGGAAAAGCTATCCCTCTGATGAGCACAAAGATGGTTTCCTTCTTGCCTCACTCTCTTATAAACATGCCATCATCACTGCAAAAAGGAATCCTTTAACAATCGCATTATGCAAGCTGACTCGAACACTAAGGAACTCTTCAAAATCCTAAAAGAGCTTGAAACTCCAGTCGCCCCCCCTGACACCTGCTTGAAAGATAGTAAATGGTGCGCTAACATCCAAGCAGCCTTACTAAATAAAATCTCCACACTACAAGCGAAAATTAAAGATAAGCAGGACAGCCTGAAGCGCGACAACCGCACTCTTTCCCCTGCCAAGGCCCTCACTCCAGACGCTGCTAACACCACACCATTTACATTCTCACTGCTCACCGTCGTTGAGGTAGAAAACATCATTCTCAGAATTAAACCCTCCAACTGCCAAGGTGATCCTTGCCCAGCCCCTATTAAGGACTCGGCGCATGAGCTGGCCCCATTCATCACGGCCTTCATTAACTCGTCCTTCAAAAACGGTATTGTCCCGGATAACCTGAAGGACGCTTGGGTGATCCCTCTGCTTAAAAAACCATCCCTCGACCCAAGTATTCCTACCAATTTCCGACCTATCACAAAAGTACCATTTCTACTTAAGATTCTAGACCGTGCTACATACCTTCAGATTCAAAATTATCTGGAATCCAATAACATGCTAGGTCTACGACAATCTGGATTCCGCCCCCAACACGGGACAGAGACTGCGTTAATAGACCTCAAAACCCAAATCGAGGTCCTAAAGGATCAGGGCAAGCTAGCTATGCTATTACTTCTTGACCTTTCGGCCGCTTTTGATTTGGTCAATCACCAAATCCTTTGCAAGCACCTCCACTCCGCTGCTAACTTCTCATCCTCAGCTGCAGCTTGGATCAAATCCTTTTTGAGCAACAGATCCATGAGTCTTTGCCCCATCTGCAGCCGCCGACCCTTCCCCAATTCACTGTGGCGTACCTCAGGGTTCTTGTGTGTCACCTACACTCTATAACATCTTCACAAAACCACTCTTTGATGTGCTTGACTATCTGGGTATCTCCTACACTAATTATTCGGATGACACCCAGATACTCATTCCCATCACTGGTGATTATCTAGCTGACACCAAGGCCCTCAATGATGTCTACCTGGTCATCCAAGCTTGGATGGCCCAACACCAGCTTTGCCTAAACGACGACAAAACGGAGCTTCTGATCTTGGGCACTGCACAACGCCTAAGCAGACTAGAACCGGCATATCAGTCATTCACCATAGACGGCAATAACATTCGAGTCTCAAAAGACACTAAAATATTAGGGTTCTACCTAGACGCTACTTTATCATTAACCCGACAAACAAATGCTGTTAGATCTGCGTCTGCATACACATGCAAACTCATTGCAGCCTCCAGACCTTTCCTTACTACCTCCAACAGTGTCACACTAGCGAGAACCCTCAACATGGCTAAAATCGACTACTGCAGTGCCCGCTACCTAGGCACCAGCCAAGAGAACCTAAATAAACTCCAAACTACCCAAAACAATGCCATTCGCGCCGCCTTAAACATCCCTTGTAACCACCATATCACAGAAACTAGAACAAAGTTAAAGTGGTTACCTGTCAAGCAAAGAATCTCACTCAAAGCACTCGCCATTGCGCACAAATGCCTGGCTAATAAGGCCCCCATTTACCTCGGCAGTCGACTGTCGCGACACTCAACGTCCCGTCCACTAAGAACTGCCCAGTCCCACTGTCTAGCCATCCCTAGATTTAAATTGCAAAAAGCAGGGGGTTCAAGCTTCCCGGTCCTAGCGTCCAAGCTCTGGAACTCCCTCCCTGCTACAATCAGAGCTGAAAAGCCTTTTTACACTTTCAAAGCCAATACTAGATCCTGGCTTTTTGACCAGCTTTAAGTCCCGCACAGCGCCTCTGTTTTACTTACTCTGACCTGCCGACCCCGGTTATTACCTAGCGGCTCCGGTACCACTGTATTATTTGTACCTAATGTCCTGTTCATATCATGTAATGTTATTCCTGTTGTAAATTCTTGCATTGCTATTCCTGTATATATGCATTTTTGTAACCTTGTATAAATTTGCGCCCTGATGCCTCCGGGCCTGCGGGTTGTGCGTTATAAATAAAATAAATACAAATACCAATTTTGTACCCAGCGGAGAGTTCTGGGGACTCCTTCACCCATGCATTCCCTACGCCAGCCACAAGTTCTTTTTCCCTGTTGTTGTCAACATGGTAAGAGCATCCATCCACATACAGTGGGCATTCCCTCACGCTTGTCTTCTTCAAAGACTCTGTGTGGGGAACTAAGGTATGCCTTCATATTGTCCTTGATTTTTAGACTTTCGTCCTCGAGACAGTTTTCTCTGGCACAATCATGCAAGTCAGCCAGACCTTGCGCGAGGGGACTCTTCTTGTTTTGGCCATATCTGACCTCCACAGGAAAGCCTTGCATTGACAGAATCCAGGAAGTAATTCGGGAATTACTCACATTTCCGGCCCGGATTCTGTTACTTTGGAGATATTGCAGCAGCTGGTGTGGAGTCTCCACTATGATGTGTTCCCCCTGGATAAACGGGCGGTAATTCTTCAATGCCCTCACTGTTGCCAGGAGTGCCTTCTCACAATCGTTGAATTTTTCCTCCACAGAGGATAAAGATTTGCTCGCATAGGAGATCACTTTATTGACCTTGTCATGCTTTTGATATAATACTGCAGTCAAGCATGTATTAGAGAACCCTGTCTCCAAGAAAAACTCCTTGTTTCTGACAGGGTAAGCTAGGCAGGGCGCTTGTGAGAGGCTTCTTTTGAACTGTCTTACTGCCTTGGATTGTTCTGGACCCCATTCCCACTTGACCCCCCCCCCCTTCAAGAGATGAATCAGGGGTCTGGTGATCTCTGCGTAGCCCTCAATGAACTTTCTGCTGTAATTAGTCAGTCCAAGGAGGCTCCTTAGTTCCCGCAGAGTTGTGGGGTCTTTCAGTTTCTGAAGTGCTTCCACTTTCTTTTCCTGGGGACAGAGACCCTGAGGAGTAATCTCATGCCCCAAGAAATTAACACGGGTTCTACACCACTGTGCTTTCTGAAAGAAAAGTTTCGCTCCGGCGGCCCTCAACTGGGTCAGAACATAACGGATCTCCGCTATGTGTTCCTCCACAGATGAACTTTTGATGAGGACATCAGCTACATAAGCCAGGTTACCCCTTGCACCCAGGTCGGGCATGGCCTTGTGTAGGAAAATGTTGAATTCATTGCCGGAGTTGAGGTATCCGAAGGGAGTCCGGGTCCATGTGTACTGCTGGCCCCCAAAGGTAAAAGCTAGCTTGTATTGGTCCTCCCTACTGACAGGCACAGTTCAGTATCCATTGGTCAGTTCTATTGCAGTGAATACCTGTGACCCCTGGATCTGGGCCAGCCCTTGGTCAATGTAGGGAAGAGGTCATCGGGAAATATGGACCAGTTTATTGAGCTCCCTAAGGTCGGCGCAGAGTCTCCACTGGCCGTTTGGCTTCAATATTCCCAGCACTGGATTATTGAAGATGCTGTGAACTGGACGGATTATCCCCCGGGACTCAAGGTTCTTAATTATTTCAGTAAGGGACTCCATGGATGCAAGAGGCAAGCGATATTGCTTCACAAACACTGGAGTCATGCCAGGGTCTGTGGGAATTGTTGTTGTGTGGATGTCGGTGCGACCACAGTCCACCGCAAAGAGATCTTGGAAATCCAAGAAAACTTGTTTCAACTTTTGCTTCTGCTCCAGAGTCACACAGGCGTCAGCTAGGTTGACTCTCTCTTCCACCATCTGCCTGAAGCCTGGAAAGACTTCTGGTTTTGCTATCTCAGCGGCCTCCTCCAGCTGGGTGGAGAAGTCCCTGGTCAGAGTGCTGATTTGGACTGGAGGCTTCAGGTGGGAAAGGCAGCTCTCATGGACCTGGAAAATCACCTCATTCCTTCTGAAGTCACAAGTCACATCTTCCTTATCATAAGGGCAGGAAGTGTACACCATGAAGTTCCCCCCATGCCGGGTAAAGATCCTGTCTGGTGTTGTATTGTCATCACTGTCAAAACAGTCCTTGGGGATTGGTCCTAACAGTTAATTTCCTAAATCAATGGAGAAATGTCGGTCATCAACCGCCATTCCAATAATGGTGCCTGCGGCTAGAGTAATACTCCTTAAGTCGCTGTTATCCACCTCTATTGGAATGGTGTCATGTTCTATGTTGACTAATGGTGTTGGGTTTACCCCAACCCTTGCTGTTGGAGAGAAGCATTTAGATGGATATAAGCATCAGGGTTTTTCAATTTTTGTCCTCTTTTAACTTTCACTTCCAGGGAGAATTGTCGGGTCCTTTCTGGGATGGTGACTTCCTCTTTAATCTGAATTTCAACTGCATAAGGTAGCAATTGAGGTGACCTAAATGCTTTTTCTGGATCATCAAAGCCCATGGGATTATCCGCTAATCGGGACCAAGCTTTGAAGTTTATTAGGTCCAAAATAATGGCAAAGTGATTGAGAATATCACTACCTAAGTAAAAGGCAGCAGTGACGTTTCGCACGACCCAACAATTATGGACTATGCTCTTGTTGCCAATGGAGATTTTGAGCATACACCTGCTTGGCAGGAGATGTTTGGTATTGGGTGTTTCCAGATCCATTTCCCATTTGTCTATCAGTTTGAATATGGGAATGGCTGGATCTTTTGGGAGTTGGCGGAACATGGCTCCGCTGATGAAGCTCTTACCGTTGTTCACACGCACTCGGGCGAGAACAGAGTCCTTCCCATCATTTAACTGAACAGGGATGAACAACTGCTCTCCAATTTGCTGAATATCAGCCAGGCTCTGAGCTGATTTCGCATCTTTCTCGACTATTGGAGTGGGAATGTCTGATTGTGGATTAGTAAAGAATTTCAGAGTGTTTCCTTCCAGTGTGGAATACCACCTTAAACTGGAAGGAAGGTTGATTTTCAGAAATAGAGAGGACCCCCCATCACCAGTCTGTTGTCCTACTGCTATTACTGTCACGTCTGGAATTTGGTTATTCTGGAAGTGAATTTGTACTTGGTCAGATTTTTGTTCAACCATATGGCACCTGCCGTTTAAACTAACATGGTTGACACTCTGTTTTACTTTTATTGGCCGGCTAGTCTGGGTCCAGAGGACCTTGTTTACGCAATCTATTAGGGGTGACAACCTTCTCAGGAGGTCATTCCCTAGTAAACAAGGGGTGCCCTCTGGAGTCACTACTATGACCGGGTGTTTCACCTTGTGTCGCCCAATTTTGATGTCCAAATCTGCAGTCCCCTCGACGGGAATTTCCTTACCGTCAAAGTTCTGAAGTTGTCCAGGAAGAGAGGTGAGAGGAATTCGGTAATTCTCCCCCCCTTTCTGCATTTAGTTCATCAAAGGCCCTTTTGGACAGAAGAGTAGCTTGGGATCCAGTGTCCACCAGTGCCAAAATTGTACCCTGCCCCTGTACTTGTACCGGGGCATAGTATCTTCCCTCCTTCTCCTCAAGGGGGCACAGATAATGCACATTTTTGGACAACTGGTGGGCTAGTTTTCTGGTTTTGCAATGTGTTCCCCTGGTTCTGGGCCGCCCCCCCCCCCCCCTTTTTGGAGGCAGTCGCCAGGATGGGTTTGAACCAGGGGTTTTCGGTATTGTTGGTTCTGGGATAGAATGATGGGCGGCGACAGCTCAATCCCCACATCTACCCAGTCTGGATTGGAATCCCTTGGGACCCCTTTTTTCTTGGGAGGAGTTCCCCCATCTCTAAAGGAGAAGATCCTTTTCCCAGGATCCTCCGAGGATCCCTCTCCCTCAAATTGGAAGACCTGTACCTCCTCCACAAAATGGGTCTGTTTGGGTCCTTTGTTTCTCCTACCTCCTCTCTGCTCCTTGGGTGGCAGACTTTCAGGGGTAGGAGATTTTGTTTCCGGTTCCTGGGTTTCCAGGGGCTGTTTACAAGTGGGGAAGGAAGCTTCCTCCAAGGCTTTACACCCCCCTTCCCCTTGTGCCTCCTCCCTGGGAACCGGTGGGTTATCGGGGTGCTGCCCCCGTCATTGTTCTGGAGCACCAGGTCCAGAGTTTGGGGCATTCTGCGCTGGCATGCTCATCTGAGGGTTCTATTGCGCCCTCAGCATGTGACCCAGATCCCGTGCCATATTTTGAACCTGGCGCTCTAACTGTGAAACCCACTCAGGCTGATACAGGGTTCTGTTTTCTCCCCTGGGCTGATCCCGGGAAGGGTAGCTATCCCTTCTCTGGTAGTACCCCGGGTTAGGAAGATTTTGGTACCCCTCCACCCTTGGCCTCCCCTCTCCCGGATTAGATTGTCTGGGCACAGGGAATTGGGGAAAGAAGGATGGATGATTTTGGGGCTGGAAGTTTGGTGGATACCTGGGAAAAAAGTTCTGCCCAGGGTTTGGTGAATTTCTTCCCTCGTGTGGGAAGTTAGGAGGGAAGTTCCCTGGGTTAGCTACTTGGCTGGATCCCCCCCCCCCTTGGGCTGGAGGACAACACACAACCCAGGATGGGTCGGTTTCCCTTGTAGCGGGGACTTACATAGTCAGGGGAGCGAGGGACCCCATTTGTGGGACTACCTCCTTGACTCCCTGTCTGTGACTGGCCCGAGGGCCTTCTGGGCTGAGAATTATTCGGTGCAGGCAGGTTTTTAGGCCCCCCCCATCTCCAAATCTAAAATGGGGGCAACCTTTACCTCTGCCACCTTGGCAGCAGCAGGGGTGCTGGTCGGTTTGGGGATTTTCTGGGCGCTATTTTTATTTTCTATGGGGTTCTGCACCGCATAGATCCGGGTAGCCTGTTCAATGACCCAGTCTTGTGACTTTTTCTCGTGAAAATCTCTCACTAGCTGGGTCATTTGGTATTTGGGTAAGGCATGGAAAAACGTATTTACAAACTCTTTGCTGTCCGTGCGCACCCTTCTGGTAGTTTGAGCAAAGGCACACTTCAATTCCTGCACAAATTCTTGTGGGGCCTGATCCTCCCCACATTGCAAATTGTAGGCTGCCTTGCGAGCCTCTTGAGGATTTCTGTGAACAGAAAAATGTTTCAAGATGGCCGCCTTATATGTGGACCATCTTGAATGGTTTTGGTCCTCCAGCCCCGCAAAGAAACTGGAGTATTCTGGGGAGAATGTCCATTTGACATACTGAATGCAGCTACTGCTGTCCTTCAAATGGAAAGTCTCCATCATTTGCTCGTAAAGCTCCAAGTGTTCCCAAACAGAATACTTGGCGTTCATGTGATAAGGGGTGATGACACTCCTTATTGCCTTAATCTGTTTTAAGGGGTCCTTAAGCAAGGCCCTTTTGCCTTATTGGCCTTTTTGGTTCGGGTAACCATGGTCCATTCATCCTCTGACTCAGAAGCACTGCTCCCAGAGGTGCCCGTCTGATCTTCCAGGTTTTCCTGGCTTCTGCGAACCTGGGAATGGCTGGCAGAATGTGGGGACCTGGTCTCCTGTGTCCTGTGACGCTCAGGGGAGTCTTCAGATTCCTCCTTGCTGCCAGGATTTGATGCGTACCCCCCCACTGACCTAACTGGGCAGAGGTTTTCAGGATGCCCTTAGTGGGCCTACTATCCTGGGGTTCCCCACTAAATTGCACTGTACTTAAGTGTCCATACCCGGATGCCTGCCCATCCATTCCTGGGTGGTACTGGCCTATGAGCCCCATACTTTTGGCTGGATGGTAATCTGCCATCCCCGTTGCCCTGGGCTCATGTGCACCATGGGACATGGGGGTGGCAGAGTCCAAGGACTGGGAGAGATGAAGGCCTCTGGTATTAAGGCTCCTGAGGTTTTGCTCAGGTGTTTCCCTTTCCCAGCGAACCTCATCTGTATCAGCCCCTGCTCCCTGTTGCCATGCAAGAGCCTGTGCTTTCAGTTCCTCAGTTAAGGCCTTACTAGACTCTATCAGTCTCTCCTGCATGGCTACCTGTTGCTGGAGCCTATCATTGTGCTGATAGAGAGCCTCATTTTCTCTCTGTGCCTCCTGGTTGGTCCTGGAATACTGGGCCAGTCTTTGCTGCAGGAGGGTTACCTCCTGAGTCCCATCCCTACTGGCCTGTTCCTTTCTTGCCAGAGCATCTTCCACCCTCCTGGTGTGCTCTAACAAGTTCTGGGACTGGGTGACCTCTTTTTGGAGGTCACCCAGTCCCTGGAGGGCCAGGTGATTTTCTTCAATTTTTTCTTTTAATTGGCAGACTTCCTGGCCTAAGGTGTCCCTTTCCTGACTAAGAGCCTGCATCTCTGCTGCCAGGTCGTCCCTCTGCCTTTTAAGGGCCCCAGCTTTGTGGCGCTCTTCTTCAAATTCTGTCTGGGTATCCAGGTCTTTCAGAATCAGTTTGTTGCTCTCTGCCTTCTCCCTATCTAGGTGGCTTTGCAGGGTGACTACCTGCTCTGTGCATGCCCTATTGAAGTCCAGTTGTTGCTCCAGCTTTTTCTGGCTCTGCAGTAGGGCGTCCAAACCTTCTTGGTACTCCTTCTGCAAGGCCAGAAATCTGGTATCCTGGTCAGACTTTTCTTGTTGCAGGATACCCATATCCTCTTTTATTTTAATGATATACTGCCTACTATAATTTTCTGACTCCTGGCTCCTCTGCAGCCTCTGCTCGGAAGAGACCAGGTCAGATAGGCAACTGATGGCATTAGAGAAGGGCCAATTTGCCAGATCTTGGCCTTCAGAACATTTGTCCTGTATGGCTCCCATATATAAATATAAATATGCCGCTACCCTGGCAATCTTGTGCTCATCCATGGCCTTAGCGGCCATATATAGTTCACTCAGGGCCACATGTAAGGGACCCTGATCTCTTCATATATCTGACCCAGTTACAGTGACCTGTTGCGCGACTGCCTGCAACCACACATTCTGGTCCTGTTCCGTCCATTCGCCTCTCACAAATAGCTTATGTAAGAGGTGCTCTCTGGCTATTTTGATATCTACCAAGGTCTTCATTCTGGAAATTGATTTCCTTCCTGACTTACAGAAGTTAGTATTTTATTTTGCAAAACAGACCGTTTCCTTAGAGCGTTCCTTTGAGGAGTGTTTTTACAGTGTAATACAGCGTGGTGATCCAACAGGATTTATGTATCCTATCAGTTAGCACATTGTATCAAGCTGCACAAGTGGTAGATCTAATCCAGATGTCCCGGCTCGAGCCCCCACTCTGTTAAGCGACTTCAATTCAGCACTCCAACTAAGTCAATGCCGAGTCTGGGATGCCCAAGGGAAGCCCTTAATTATATATTTTTATGACCAGTTCATGTATCTGGATGATAAACCCTTGTATAACGCCCCTCTCTTTGAATCCCCCTGACCTCACTGAGCCAAGAAGTAGGTTTGTTTTGCAAATTAACAGATCTATTTGAAAATTAAACAATATATATATATCACACTTTTATAATAAATTAATATTTGATCGCAAACCTATGAATATGACAGTGATCAACAATGGATAATATTACACTAGCATACTTTTGTAATCACTTAGGAGTTGGTATAGGAAGGATAAGGTAGCTGAGAATGCTATTATGGTTTCAAGGAAAAACAATGATGGAAATAATGCAGCACATAAATAAACTGATATGGTTTCAACAAGAGAGAATATAATTACTTTTCCCCTTGTGGCAATTCACTCCCCCCCTATGCAGTATAAGGAGGTGGAAGGAGCGCACACAATTTTCAGGAATACCATCAAATGCAATACCAATTCAGTTCCCCCCCTAGCAAGCTTAGAGCACAGGGACGATTTTAAAACGCAGGCAAAAATACTTTAAATTTGATTAGCAAAGAAGTGAAAATATGATAAAAATGATTTTAATTCCCTATAGGAGATTCAGGGTAGGTGACAGCTACTTTGAATTAGTTCAGGTCAACACTATCAATGATTCATGAGGGATTATCAGGTTGAAAACGAATTTCAGCAATGCAAAAGCAAAGCAAAAGACAGTGATTTTTTTTACAAGTGGTGAAATGAGCTAGTTGCAATTCGCTGCACTTTTTCCGAGTGCGTCGAGCGCGATTACGGAAAAGCTATAAGAAGTAGAAAGGCTCGTTGGAAAGCTTAGATTCTTATCTTTAAAATGAAGTTAAATCTCGTTCCTAGCACATGCGGTTCAAAAGATACGGACAATTTAATGGAGGTAGATTTTCAGAAATGGAATAATGATTCAGAATGGCAAGTGACATTTTCACAGGTTTGAAATCACAGAATGGACACACGATTTCTATGCAGTTCTAGGCAGGTTGAATTGGATGGGATAAGCTTATTTTAAACTAAGAGATGACTATGCACAGTTCTGGCTGGGTACTCACACTATAAATTTGAAATAGGCCGTCAAGATCTAGTCAGGTTGGCTGCGGTTCTCTCGCCACAGGACGGTCTCTGGCACTGGTTCTGGTCACAGCGATTTGGTCTGGGTATGGTCTGCGGTTCTGGATCTCTGGTTCTGGTCTCGGCACTGCACAGCGGTCTGGATACAGCTCTGGGTTCTGGCACAGGGTTCTAGCCAGAATTAAACAGCTTGCCCGGCTGTTGAATAGTTTAGTTAGGTGGCTGGATTCTGAGGCCTGCTGAGAAGGATTCAGCTTTTGGACTAGGCCTCTCTGATGCAAGTTCTGAAGTCTGGATTCTAAGTTCTGTTTCTGGAGTCTTCTGGATATTGTCTGGTCTGGCAAAATGCTTCGCAAGAAATCAGTTTGAAATGGAAAAGTAAATCTCCCTACCTGGGTCTCAATGACTCCTTTTATGTCTTTTGAAAGTGGGTGGGAAGGCTGACTTTCTTTGCCCAACCCTCTGAGGATCCTGATAGGTTAGAGAATCTACCGTCCCCTGATTGGGGAAGAAAATGAAGTGTCATCGTGATTAGGTAGGTTTATGGGTCAGAGGATCCTCCCCTTGTCAATTTGCACACAAATCTATTTTTGATCCAAATACATATTTATCTATGTACAATTTTTCTAATATTATATGTCCAGTTAACATATTTTCTGTAGCACCAAACCATCCGATCCCTGTCTTTGTAAGATGTCGTGTCCACTCCTGACAGAATTCTGCCCTTTTCATCCAGAACACAACCTCTAAACGTTTCCAGAATTTACACAAACGTGCGCAAGGAGTATGGGCATCAGATGATAAAGCGTCAGATTTTTCACATACAGACATTCAGAGTAATACCTTATTTTCCGCTACTACCCCCAGAACATAACACAGAGTCCTAACACCCCTTAAAATGTGCACAGAAAAATCACAAAAATAAATATTATTATATAATTTTGACAATTTCGTACTTTGAATTATCCATCTTTTTAAAATTATGCTCTGTTCCAGAGGGGTGTGGTTTCCCAAAGCACATGGTGGAATTTCTGGTTTGTCCACTTCCTCCAAGCTCAGCTTGCTCACAGAGGCACTGCTCCTCCCAGTTTCTTCCAAGAGGAAGCCATTTACGACCCCCCTAATTTAACATTTGCTTGAGCCAAGGAAAGCCATTGTTCCGTTTCCCTTGCAGTCCCAGGTGCCCCTCCACTGATTCAATCAGAGAGGTGTGATCTCCTTTTGGTGGGAACAGCAGAAGGCAGCCAGGCCTGTGAATGCAGTTGCTGGGCAAGTTTCCACTCCTGTCTGGGGTAGTTGCCGGGCAGAATTCAATCTCTTCAAGCCAGGCTTCAGCTAAATGTCACTTTTGTTCCAATTTTCTTCATTCAAATCAAACTTACAATTTTTACAGATGCAGCTAGAATGCTGATTCTAAGTTCAAAACTATGACATTTAAACAGTTGCAACCTATGTGACACTCATAAGTAGGTCACTCATTTATTTTAAACATTTCGATTTTAGTGGTTTTAAATCCAATTTCACATCCACAGTTCAGCCAGTTTTGTTATGAACATTATTCTAGGCTCTTCATCTTTCCAGATTTTGTATGCACACAAGACTACATTCTGCCAAATGTCTGCTGGTGTTCAGTGAGATTTTTGAATATCTTGCAATGTTTAAAATAGGCATTTTTAGCTTGCATTTCAGAGAAACAAATGTGATTTCAAAGCGCTTTTTGAGCTAACAGGCACTGCTGTTTTTCCTTTGGCACCACGTTTCACTCATGGCGCTTCTGGCCTATCAGGCTCGCACTGGTGGGTGGCAGGTCAGGCGACCATTTTGGTGTGCGCAAAACTGTGCGGTTTTCCTGGATTCTGGCGCAAATGTGGGCTTTTGGCCATCTTGGATTTTCTAAGCCCACAGCACCAAATGTTGTAGCCTAATAATTCAGACATGGGTCAAGACACCTGACACAATGAATGCTATATTTTTGCATCTAGTGAATGTCCCTACCTGAAAGGAGCCTTTTTTTCGTAAACAAAAAGGGACAGAGCGTGGATTATAATTTACTGTATAGAAAGGGGGCTCCGCATCCTTGTTCCCTTCTGGGTTCATATGGAATGTGATCACAGATGATTTATAGGGCACAGACCATCTATCCTGTGGCATTATTGCTGGTGTAATTAATCGTGTTCTATGGAATATGGAACAACCCACTGGTTTCATAATCACTTCCTCGAATTCATTCATGTTTGTTTTATCTAGTTGACCAGTTTCACTTTCGTTCCATTTCCCATAATAAAGGGCACTCGGAGAGGCATAGCATGCGGAAGTCAATGGCAGGGGCTGTACATACCATCCTATTCCTTTACCACCATGTTGAGGCAAGTGGGCACAAACCCAACAATTGTTTTTTCTTAGGATTGAGTGTGTCATATTAGTTATTAATAGCAATCTGTTGTTCCCATATCCTTCCCTATGATTCTCTTCCATTGTGGAAAAGGTATAGGACATCACATGGACTGGGTTTTCCGTTGTGGAAATGTTCACAATAGGCAAGAGTACTTCAAGAGGGTGCATTTCCTCTAGGTACCATAATAATGATATGGTCAATATTGGGGCTAATATACTCATTATACACATTATTATGGTTAGACCCAACATACAATTCTTTCGCCCATGTCCTTTTTTCGCTTTACTATGTACTGCGCTTAATTCACTATCGGCATTGGTGCAGGAGGGGGCATTTGCTGGTTTCGACATTTTTCTCTCGTCCTTCTTCTGTTGTGCTCGTCGTGAATATCTTCTGTTCATGCAATTTCTTAGGGTGTTAAGAGTTTGATCAATGTCTACAGTCTTTCTATGCCAGTTTGCTATCTGCCTGGATCGCTTATTCATTTGGCAAAGCCTCTGTGCATTTGCACATTGCTCTAGAGTTTCAGAGAAGCTGCCTTTGTACCACGTGCGCCCCGCTTGTTCGCTCGGGTTCCTGACACATGGATATAGCACCTAGGAGTTGCGTTTGTTGAGCTGTCTGACTTTGTACAACTCTCACGCCACCCTCCTCTAGGCCTCCGGTTCCCACTTCATGCGAAAATAGGAAACAGAGGCAATAAAAATCACAAAGAGATGAAGATGTGATCACTCCTTCTTTTCGCTCCGCAGGTTGTACCGATTTGCTCCCGGTATCATGTGGTCGAAAAATAGTGCGGGTGCACTTCTGATCTCAAGCTTGGAGTCACCCTGGGGCACAATGGCAGATGAAGATGAGTGCCCAGGCGACGATGCAGGCTGTGGCGCAACAGAAGATGGTGGGCGCCACAGAGGTATGTGCAATCTCATCAGGCTTTGTTTCAGGATCAGGCAGCTTCTGCGGCAAAGGACTGGCAATGGCATTTTTCGTGTCTGGAACCGCTGCTGTCTCTTTCTGGTCTTTGTCCCGATCAGTCGACGTGTCAAATGGCGATGGGACTTTCTTGGCGTGCGTGGCATGAATCCACGCCTTCTATCCACCCACGCGTATCGCTGTCTGCGTGGTCAGAAGTATTTGGTAGGGCCCACGCCATCTGGGTGCCAGCAATGTTTTCCGTTCATAGTTTCTGATCAGCACCCAGGTTCCTGGCTCCAATGCATGTCCTGGGCCAGTATACCGCACCGGTAATGCCTCCTGCAACTGCTGATGAATCAAACACAGTTTTTTTTAACTAACAGATTACAATAAATGCTGAGTACAGGGTATTCTACCTCTCATTCTTTTCGGCTGGGGTGTGCACCACACATTTGCCGGTCTCCCCATTATGATTTCGTACGGGGAGAGCCCAGTTCTGGCCTGCACTGACGTTCACATGCACAGTAACGCTATTGGCAATGCATCTACCCAACTTAATTTGCTGCCTGCACAGATCTTACTTATTTTGGATTTCAAGATTCCGTTGTGGCGTTCAATAAGACCGTCCGACATCGGATGTCTCGAACAATGGAATCGTTTATCGATCTGTAATCCTGCACAAATCTGCAGTATCACTGCACCTACAAAATGCGGACCATTGTCCGACCATATGACACGGGGCAGACCAAAGCGAGAGAAATACTCTTTTAGCATTACTTTCGCCATGCTCATGGCTGTGCAGTCTTTCAATGGATATGCTTCCACCCATTTGCTGAATGCACATATGATCACCAGAACATACTTCAGATTTTGGCATCACTCCATTTCTATGAAGTCAAAATGAATCACTTTGAACGGCATAGAGGGAGGTCCGAAACTTCCTGTTGGGAGTCACTGTTCCCTTTCCCACATTGTGCTGTAAGCACGTAATGCAGTTTCGTACCAGCCTTTCGGCATTCTTTCTTATGAGGGGATTTTCCCAGACCGTGGCTAAATGTTGGACTATTTTCTTTGCAAAGATATGTGTGGGACTGTGAGCCATTGTAACCATTGCATTTACATAAGCATTTGGCAACATCCAATTCCCGCTTTTCTTGTCCACCAAACAACCCTCCAAATCCAGTTCTGCAGAGCCCTTGGCCCATTCCTGTACTTCGTCGGCGGTAGCTTCCGCCTGCATCTCTCTAACAGTTACAATTCCATTTTCTATAATGCAGGGCACTTCCTCCGATTGTATTGTTAACATTTTTGTATTTAAATCAGTGGCAGTTTGCTTCGCAATTCTGTCTGCAAATGCGTTTCCTTCCCCTTCTTTGCTTGTCACTTTTTTATGCGCCTCGCATTTCATTATTGCTAGGTGCTTTGGACACGTAAGTGCAGACAGTAATCGTACAATTAAAGGGCCATTTTGAATTCTAGCCCCATGTGATGTTAGAAAACCTCTCTCGGCCCACAATCGACCAAAGTTATGAACCACGCAAAAGGCGTACTGGCTATCAGTATAGATATTTACGCTCAAGTTCTCTGAAATTTCACAAGCTCTTGTTAAAACAATTATCTCTGCTGCTTGGGCAGAGTTATAAGGAATTCTTTTACTCTCCACAACACTTTTTAATGTCGTAACAGCGTATGCAGCAGTTGATGTGCCGTCAGGTAGTTTAAAACAGGAGCCGTCACAAAACAGTTCCCCTTCTGGTTCTTTTAGGGGTGTGTCACTTAGATCAATTCTCCCTTTCGTTTCTTCCTCAGTAACCATTAAGCAATCATGGTGAGGCAGTTCAGTCCCATCAATGTTTTCCCCGGGCATTGGCATTAATTCTGCTGGATTCAAAGCGCTACACCTCATAATTTGGGGTGTGGGGCGCGAACAATACAATTTCATAGCTAGTCAATCTAGCAGAGGTGAGGTGTTGCGTCTGCGTTCTATTGAGTAGAACATCTATGGCATGTGGTACCATTAAAATTAAGGTGTGCCCCAATACCATCCCTTCTGTTTTTTTCACTGACGCAGCAGCCGCTGCAACAGCTCGCAAACATAGTGGTAGTGCGCGCGCTACAGGGTCCAGCGCAGAAGAAAAATAACCACACACCCTATTTCTTCTATCTTGTTCCTATGTTAAAACAGACAACGCGCATCCTTCGTTCTCATGCACAAGTAGCCTAAAAACCTTTTCATAATTCGGCGTGCTCAAAACTGGAGCAAAACTCAAAATGGTTTTAAGCAAATCAAATGCTTTCTGACATTCTTCATTCCACTGCAAAGGTATCACAGCATCCTTTTTTGTCAATTCCACCATTGGTTTCACAAACAAAGCGAAGTTTTTAATCCATTGACGGCAATATGAAGCTATGCCTATTATAGCTCTCACTCCTTTCTGTGTCTTTGGAATAGGCATACCAGAAATGCTCTTTATCCTCTCTGGCATTAATCTTTTCCCTTCCTTTGAAAGTAGGTAACCCAAATAAGCTACTTCCTTGTGACAGTACTGGAATTTCTTTAGGCTTGCTTTATGGCCATGCGTAGCTAGATGAGTAATAATAAAACAGTACCTTTTTTACATATCTCTTCCGTGTCAGCAGCGATTAGTAAATCGTCAATGTATTGTAACAACACACAGTCTGCTGGTAATTCTAACATGCCTAGCTGTTCTTTCAATGCCCTACTGTATATGCTCGGACTTTCAGTATAACCTTGTGGAATGCGTGTGAAAGTGAATGATCCTCCTCCTAAAGTGAAAGTGAATAAATACCTGCTTTCTTTATGTACTGGAATGCTGAAGAAAGCATTCTTCAAATCGATAACACTAAAGTATTCTGCCGAAGCAGGGATCATTGTCAAAATCGTAGTGACATCTGGCACCAACGGAAATTGGGGATCTACAACTTTGTTCAGTGCACGGAGATCAATTATGAAACGATACGGTACCTCATTACCCCCTTTCTTGTACACTGGAAGAATGGGGCTGTTGCATACACTACCTGTAATTTCTTCAATCACTCCCAATTTCACCAAGTCAGAAACAATACTTTTTAATCCTTTTTCTCCTTCTGCTGAAATTTTATACTGCAGAATACGCATTACTCCTTCTTTTAAAGCAATTTTTACTGGCTCTATTTTCAAGCACCCCACATAATTGTCACTCACGGCCCAAATGCAAGTTGGTACCTCACTCAATTCCCCTGTTAAAGGTTTTGTGACAAATTCATAAATTGGCATAGTCTGGGGAAAAATAGTCAAAAATACCCCCATCTGGTGTACAATGGATAACTGCGCTTAGTTTTTTCAATATATTTAATCCTAAAAGGTTTTCCTAACAATGCTCTGTTAAGAGCAATGAACAATGTTCAGTAAAAGGCCCTATTGTCACTGCTACTGATTTGGACTCGGGGTTTATTACTGGGGTACCAGCGAACCCTACTTAGATATTCTGTCGCCCTGACAGTGGTATCTCTGGAACCAAGTGATGATCTATCGAGCACGTTTGTGCCCCCGTGTCTACGAGGAATCTATGCTCTTCATTCCCGATTTTCATCTCTACGTAGGGTCCTTTCTGATTCACGGGAATTGACACTGGTTCCGACCCCTGTCCTGGGCTGTCCTATTAGGGTAACAACACATCATCCGATGTGTAATCACCACTGTTATTATAGTATGCACCTGTCTGAGTATCAAAAATGTTCCCCCCTCTACCTCTATTTCCAGTTTGTTTACCCTGCTGATTTTGACTTTGAGTAGGATATATTTTGATTCTGAGCCTGGCCTTGATTTTGTGCACCATTCCCATGCTTATTTTGGTGTTGCAGCATCTGATTTCTGTTGTGACCCTTTGTTCCCGGGTGCCCTGTGTGGCCTTCTCTGACCATATCCGCGTCTATTTTGCAAGTGCGGACATTGTGCCCGCCAGTGTCCTTCCTCTCTGCAATATGCACATTGGTTTAATCCCAAAGGCCCTCCATGCATATTCGAATTTCCCTTGCTCTGTGCATTTCCCCTTCCCCTGTTGTGTTTTGCTACCTGCTGGAGTAACACCCGTGTTTTCAAATTTGTTCTGTCCTTTGCTTCTCTTTCCTTCTCGGTATTTACCCGGTTCTCATAATATTGGGCCATATGTAATACTTCTCCTAGCGTTTTTGCTTGCCATGCGCTTTCTGATGTCATTATTAAATTTTGAATCGGGAGTATTAATCCCCTCACATATTTATCCACAAATAACCTTTTTCCTGCTTCCGTACTCACATCCTGCCCACTGAAATCTGTAAATACTTCTTTGAATCTGTTGAACTAGTCTGTGGCCAACTCGTCTTTAACTTGAACACACGCAGTCATCTTGTCCCATTGAATTCTTTTCACTGGGACCAATTCTTTTAATTTCTGTACTATTCGTGCCGGTAATGCTAACAAATTCGCCCCTGGCTGTGCACCCACCTCTTTGTTTTTATCCTCCAGTATTAAATTTGCCCACGTGGCGCCATATGCTGTCTCATCATCTACCTTTCTTATTCGTTTCCATATGTCCGCTGGCAAAATCACGGGGAATATTAGATCTGTATCACCCATAGTGAACACCGCGGATTGCAATAAAGACTCTACTACTTTATAAAAACCCGATGGATTTTTCCGTATGTCAGGGATTGTTTGTTTTATATTATTCACTTCCTTTCTAGAGAAGGGAACATGCACATATTGGGCTGTGTAGTGTGCTGGGATTACCACAGGTGGCGCACTGCCTACTGCTGGAGTCTCTACCTTCGGTACAAAAGTAGGGGGCACTTCCCTCATGGGGAATGCCACACTCACTATTCCCCCCCCTCTTATGCAACAATATTCCCAGGTTGAGGGATAAAGCTCTCTCTCCTGTTCCCCGTTCCATTGCTCTCTTATATACCGCCAACAGTTCAGGAGGGCTACCCTTTTCCTCGCTTATATCTTTGTTTATCAAATATTCAGCCATCGTTTGTAACGCTCTCCTTTTCATTGATAGTGTATTCATCAAATATTCCATATATTTCCATTGTGGGAATACTAGGATCTGAAATCTATTTTAGTGCCTCCCGTATACATACTTTTAGCTCTGCACTAATTTGCACTGCTGGTGACGAGAATCGCTGCTGTCTACCCCTCTCAATATTCTTTCTCCTATTCACTGGTGTAGCGAGTACTTCAGAATATTCTTCATCCAATTCATTCTTTATTTCAAACAGTCGCTTCACATGCTCTTCTATTTCCTCATCTCTCCCTCTACAAGGGGCTAATGCATTCAGTGGTAACTGCCCAATTAACTTTTTCCATTGTTCCGACAAATATTCCCCCATGCATTCCAACAATGCCTGTCTTTCATTATTCCTTCTGAAGTCATACAGTGACGCTAGCGTGGATGCCCCATCATTCTCGTCTATATACATTTCCGCCTGTTCTTGCAGCTCACACTTTCTCTCCTTGCTGATCGCGCTGCGGGACACTCTCATACATTCAATTTGCTCAATTACACTCATTGGAGGGGCGATCGGAACAGTGGCACCCTCTTGGCCGGGAGGCGCGGAGGGGGCAGTGAGAGTGGCATATGTCTATTGGGGCTGTGATGATCACAAAACACTCGGGGCTGGCTGGCTAGTGGGCAGCGCAGTTTCTGATGCAGCCTGTGGCTGTGCTGGCATTGGGAGGGGCTGAGCAACGGGAGGGGGTTGAGCGGCAGCTACTGACAAAGTCTTTTTAGTCTCACTCCTCAGGCCCTGTTTTGTTTCAGTTAATATTTTGTTTATTA
This sequence comes from Ambystoma mexicanum, assembly GCF_040938575.1. Lineage (NCBI taxonomy): Eukaryota > Metazoa > Chordata > Amphibia > Caudata > Ambystomatidae > Ambystoma > Ambystoma mexicanum. Next base: position 765,313,053 of record NC_090925.1, on the reverse strand, counting down.
ATTCGTCTGATGAGTGTAGCTCTCTTTGTGGATATATTTTTTCTATGTTCAATTCATCGCGCCGCCTTGCCTTTCTCAAACTATTACTCCACTCCTCCTCTTCCTTCTCCTCAGCTTTCTCTGTTTTTGACTTATGCCTGCGCGCATGTTTTGCTCTACTTCTAAATCGGAGCATTGCTTCCCTCCTCCAGTCTCTAAGGATATCAAGTGTCTCAGGGCGTGCTCTTACTTATCAAAACCTTTTCCAGGTTATCTATCAGGTCCATCTCAAAACTTCCATTCCTTGGCCACTGAAGGTCTGCCTGCTTTCTGGTTTGCTTATGCCAAGTTTCACAAAACAATATCGCTCCCATACCATACTTTATATACATATCATAAGCCGGCGTTCCCGCCGGAGGCGCTACCTGGCCAGTTTCCAAAGATTGTTTGCCGCAGCGGAAAAATCCTGCTAAGGTGGACAATACCCCTGGCATGTTTTAAACTTACCCTTGGCTAATCAAACGTACTCTGGGTGTTTGATTTTGCAAAATCAACTCTCAACCAATATCAGGATTACTTACGAATAGGGGCACGACTCACCTGATTAGTCAATTTCTTTTCAAGACACAATTCGTCCGTATACTGACGGAACCAATGACGTCGTGTCTGTGTATCGCGGCTCTGCCTCATTTCGGGACCCTTGCCTCCTTGTTCGCTGGCCAGGGACGTCGATCAGAGATCAGCTGTGTGCAGATCTGCAGCAACGAATCTCATCACTTACGCAGGGCGCCCCGAACACCTCTTGATCCCGGCTCGATCGCTCCCGTCCTCGCCGTTCTTACCGCCTTTCTTATTTTGCAACGTACACGATGGAACAAGTGGGGGAGGGTCCCTATTCGGGCGCCATCTTGAAGGGGCCCCTGAGGGACCCTCGCATGTGGAAACAATGCACAATCATCACACACACAAATGGATACGCCAGACACGAGGTTCTGTTCCCAAATTTTGGGTTTATTGCAATACAAAGTAGTCCCAGTTGGCCAAATGGTCCCACACCCCGCGACGTGTCTTAACAGACCTCGGGGGACGCAAGAGAGAGAGGAACATACATCAGTTACATATATACAAAAGGAGCACCTTACAATCAGCAATGACACAGTATGACACATTCAATGCCGCCCCCAATTCATTTCCCTTTGAATTGGAGGCGATGATTGACCATTGTGACGAATATGACACCTTAGACCACCATATTTAGTAACGGTTTGCAATCTCCAATTTTACCGACGCCATTCTTTATTTGCGAGAATACAGCGTTTCTGTTTTCATGGGCAAGCTGCGCGTAGGAGACTGGCACATACCCGGCCTCACTATCTTAGTTTTGATTCTCGCTCTAGAGGTCAGCTTGCTCTCCGGGGCCTCACTGTGCTCAGAAAGGGGGGCCGTAAAGAAGAACATAATTCAACTCTTTAAATGCTAGTTTCGTACATTGCTATTCTTTCAGGGGTTTCAGGAGACTCGCTGGCATTCGTGTACTGATTAAAATGCCTTGCTCCCTGCCTTCAAGGATATGTGAGGGAGGCAATCGGGCATTTCTGTCTGGCTTTCCAGTGTAATGTTTCAACATGTTTCTTAGCCTTGAATCATTGAAGCGAAATAACATCTACAGCAAAGCAGTTTTACATGAGGCAAAATGGCAACGTTGGAGAGAGCAGAGAGAAAACAAAATGGCGATTCTGCTCATCTTAAAATGGTCTCACTCTAGTCGAGCTAATAGCTACGTAATAACTAATGAGTATATATTCTTAACACTTTAAATGAGCCGATTGGTCTTCGGCCAACCAATTATCATGCATTTCCTTCCGCTCAAGGGGTGTTTAGTTTTTCTGGACTGACGGGCATACACGCAGCCCGCAATGCCTCCTTTGATGTCTGGGTCCGTTCGGTATGTGGCTTATTCTCCAGTCAGCTGCGCCTCAATCCCCTGCTGGCTATGAATTGCTTGTCTCCTACACAGGTCCTCCTTTCGCTTTCTGAGCCCCCTAGCTCCGCCGACAGTATGAGTGGGCACAACGCTCCTGTTTCGTGCACTGCAGCTCCTGGCGCCTCCTTTGTTCTCAACAAGGTGCCATTTTGGAAGGATCGCTCGCAGGGTCTGACAGTCTTCTGTAGCTCACAGTCTCGTTCTACTGCAGCCTGGAGTGTCACATTTACGGTTGCTGCATGTCCCTGATATTCATATAGCTGCAGCTCTGAATACACTTCTCTCAGCAGGTCTTTGATGCATATATCCACAGCATCTCGGTCGGATCAGCAGGAGCCTGCAGAAACCACGTCTTAGTCCGTGGTCATGTAGCCACGCCCTCTCCCCCCCAGATATACTTGTTAACCTGGGACACCATCTCTGTGGTTGCACAGACTCGTTAAGGAATTCTTCAAGGGACTTTTCTGCTCCTTCAATCCTATCTGAGCACCTGCTCCAGACTCAGCGTTGAATATGGTCCTCTCTAAACTCATGGGTCTTCCCTTCGAGCCTATGCATAAGCCCTTTCTAAACATATTGCCCTGGAAGACGGCCCTGTTGGTTGGCATCACCTCTGCAAGGCGTGTGGTGGAGATACTAGCTCTATCGTGCAAATCTCCCTACTTGGTTTTTCATGAATCCAAAGTGGGCCTTCATACAAATGTAACATTTATGCCCAAGATTCAGTAATCTTTCAACCTTAAGGAGCCTATAGTGTTACCAGTTTGCCTTGGTTCCCCTTCCTATTCTGCAGAACGCTCCATGCATTCCTTCGCTGTGGTGCTAACCCTAAAGTTCTACGTCCTTCCCAATAAGACTGTTCACAAGTCTTCTCAGCTGTCTGTGGCTTTTGGCCCTTCTGGCGTGGGCAACGCCCTTTCAAAGTCATCTATTGTGCGGTGGCTGTCCTCATGCATTTCGTACTGTAATAAGCTGGCTAAAAGCGCTCTTCCTGGTAAGCCTAGATCGCACTCGAGGAGGGCTGGTGCTGCCATCACGGCAGTCTTCTGCAGGGTTCCCCTGCTGGATATTTGTAGGGCTACCACGTAGAGATCATTGCATACCTTCACATGGTTCGAGTGTGTCTACAGGGATGCTACGGAAGAATCAAGAGTTAGCCTGGCAGTGCTATGCAACCTGTTAGGGTGAAGTGAGTGTTTGAGGTAAAAGTTCTCTTTGGGTCAGCTTTACCTCCACCCTTGTGGTTTTGTGTGTACTGCTTTGTAATATTTTCAAAGAGCATGTGAATCTTTGACCGATCCAATGCTGGAGAAGGACTGCGTTACTTACCTGTAACTCATGATCCTCCAGCATTGATATCTTTCATAGATTCACATGCAACTCTCCCACCTACCCCGTTTAGTCTCTTCTTGGCTCATATTGCCACGTTCATTTTTCCTTGACGAAATCTGAAGATGGCCTTGAGGGGTGGAACTAAGGAAGACCCTTCAATTGTGTGTGGGGCAATATGACCAAACATTACTGCAATAGAGTACTAAAGTGACAGCAGTTTTAAAATCTAAATGTAAACTGCTTTACTGTCACCAAGGATTCCCAGCCTGATGACCGGAGAATATTCAAACAGCTTGTGGATCCATGAAAGATACCAATGCCGGAGAACAGGCATTACAGGTAAGTAATGTATTCCTTCTCCATCACTAATATATTTCAGAGATTCACATGCTGTATGAATAGTCCCTGTCAGGCTGGGAATCCCTGGTATCCAAACAGTTTATTCGAATTCTAAAACTGCAATAACTTAAGTGTTCTCCCCTAGAGGCTCACTATAGCTTTATAGATCTGCAGCGAGGGCCGTACCGGGCATTATGGGCCTTGAAGACAGAGTTAACAATATGAGGGGCCATAACGCCCGGTACGGCCTGAGCTACAGGTTTTTAAAGCTATTAGAGCACCCTCAGCATTTCAGTAAATTAGAAAAAAGAGAAATGAATAATAAATGCATCAGAAATTAATTTTTATTGAGAAAAAGGTGGTTTTGTAAAGAACAATATTTATTTTAGTTTGTGTCATTGTAGTAAACATACATACAGTGTAGTAGAACAACGTGGAAGCTGCTATTCTACAGGTGTATTTTTTGGCTGTGGCTCTTTTTTTAGGGTTGTGGGAGGTCATTAGAATTGGGGGGTGGAGTATCTCAATGAGGAAAGTCAATGCAGGTGAGAGTAGGTTTATTTTCACCAGGAAGCTAATTGGTATTGGATGGCTGGAAGATGTAAATGTGTAAAGGTAATCAATAGTTATTTCCTTTTTTTTTATTAGTCATGGGAATGAAGGGCCACAGTTAGAAGTTTAACATAGAAATATAAATATTACCAAACAAAAAACACTAGTGTATTATAACGTGGGCACTGTTAAGATTTAACACAGAAATATGTTTATTTAAAAAAATTGTATTGTGAACATTTATCCAGCAGGTGGGCACTGTTGGGGGTCACTTGTCAATACATTTGATTTACTTTTCTTTCGAACGTTTATTTTGATGTGTGGTTGCAGCATTGTTTCTTCCTAATGTTTCCGAGAAAGCATTACTTTAGATGATTTGTGAGGGGACGGGGACGCGTTATATACGCACGCACCGCAACAATGTGATTACTGAGGTACTGCTGTTTCGGCTGCGAGCAAGGGCGCGGGTCGATAAGGAGGCGGAAACAATTAGCTACCGAGCTGTAATGACGGTGCTGTGGCAGAGGTAAGCACCACTTCGATTTTTCCAGGCTATATTCAATCTGCGGGCTATACCAGTTTGCATAGGACGCAGATTGACCAATCGGGTCCTTGGAAACACTGTTGGGGTGTTTTAATTCAGATTATTATAGCACATTCCAGTGTTGGAAGTCCTCTACCAGTTCTTTACATTTGTTAGATGTTTTTTCTACAACAATGTTACTATTTACTAAAATAAGTCAGCATATTTTGTACACTAAATATATCCTGATTATTGGGGTCTTTGTTTTAGGCTCCTGGGCTCTCGTTTTCTCTCAGATGTCTACTCCAACATGCCTCAGTCCAACAGACACCAACCCTTTCCGGATTCCTCACGCTGCCATGGATGAACCAAAGGCTAAGAAGAGCCTTCTCAAGGCATGCTCCACCTGCCATTTGAAAATGTTTGTGGAACACCAGCATGAGCAGTGCATACACTGCCTATATGCAGAGCACGACGTGAACTCCTGCTCCATATGTCACTCCTTCACCAACAAGACCCTGAAGAAATGACAAGTTAGTGACTTGGCTGGATGGGGGGGCAATAATTGCTTCCAATAGGAGTCAGGCCTCCCTTCCCCATAGACCCCAAGAGTGTTCTCCCTCTTCAAAGATGTCGAGGTTGCATGAGGATGTTCCTCATGGCAAGAGCGTGAAGGACGATTCCACCCACACGCTTGTTTGTTGCCCCTAGGGAACAGGGCAAAACTCAAAAACTCACACATAAACGGCCAGTGTCCATGGTCCTTATGAATACTTCATCTATGGTAACATTGCCGAAGCCTCCAGCATGTACGAAAGCATTGCCACCTTCCGCATCCACTTAGCACTTGCTGAAATAATTAGCGAAGATACCGTTGTCAGATTCGTCATGGACCTATATGCCCAAAGCTGTTTTCACCACGCCATTGATGGCAACCTTGTTGACAGTATCGTTGACTGCGCCATTGATGACAGTTCCGCCGACATTGCCAATTACAGTCTTCCACGGTAACCACTTCTAGTCCACATAAGCAACCCTTGTTTATGCTGGCTCCATATGTCTGACCAACTATTCCTGGTTCCTCACAGGTACCTCCAGGAGAAATCCTAGAACATGTCATCGAGATGGATTTTGAGGGTGCCGGAGGAGTTTTTTACAACAGAAGATGAGGAAGACCTCTCCTTACCACCTCTTCCACATTTACAAACAACTAGCACACCTAGTGTTCATCAATCTCCGTCTGTTCCCGCTCCACTTAATAACTCTATGGAGATATTCTCCACCTTGCAGACCTTGGTGTCAACACTGCAATCTAGGCTACCTCTATTACCACACCTTGAGCTTCCCCAAAACGTGCCCCTGGATTTACCTGTACCACCTAGATACCATGACCATGTCACAGCACTGGTCCCTCGAGATGTTCCAGATGTTAGGAACACTGAATCAGACAATTACTTCTAATTAAGGGAAGCCTTCCCTCCCTCATCGACGGATGAGTTTGACCTAATCCCTGCAGGTGGTGTGCCAGACTAGCTGCCAGTCGGGGATTTCCCTCCTGACGAGATTGTCACCTTTCAAACCATTATTTCGAAGGGATTGTGTCCTCCAAAGTATTCCACATCTATGACATTTGTGTCCCACAGCTGTGCACTTCAGAAACTTTTCAGCAGAGGGCATCCTGCGTCGATGGTGTCGAGCCAATGTCCCTCGAGGGCCTCCGTCGAGAGTCGACTTCATCGGATGTTCTATATAGGACGCACGGTGCCCGTTGCCTCAGTTCCATTTTTTTTTCCGACAGCGAACGTGTTAGCTTTGTGAAATAACGGCGCGCCTCTTAGATTCTTTAAATCTCTTATGATGTCTATTTCTTCAACCCGTGCAACTCCAAGGACTGCAAGTCCAAGATGTCGTTCACCGACTCGCACCGTATTTCCTTATGGTTCCTGGGTGAGTAGCACGACACCGATGACTGCTCCAAATGCCAGTCCCTTGCAGCCAAGGCCTTGCATGAAAGGAAGGGGAAGCTCCGTGCAGGTAAGCTTTTGAAAAAATCTTGTAAGACCGGATTGAAGTCTAGGGTTTCTACCGACGACTCGAGGGGCGACTCTCCGCGTCGGTAGGAAGCTTGAGGTTCCAGACCCAGAGTGGATCTCACCATTCCTCGTCTTCGCGGCACTCTCGGAAGCGCCGACACCGGTCGCGTTCCCCGTCCTCTTTGGAGGATGGTGCCGCGCATACAGTCGCCTGTCCCACAAAGTCCTCAACACCGGAGGAGTGGGCGGCGTTTAAAGAACAAATGATGACAATTTTTCAGTCGCAAGGCATGGTTCCTGTCGCGCCTTCTCACGAAGCCGGCAGAGAACACTCTCGATCCGCGGCTCATACGCCTTCTGGCTCGCTTTGCGACTCGCACCTGGAGCCCTCGAGGTCCTGTGTGGACAAGAGCAGTCGCAAGAGCCATACGTCCAGGTCTCGGTCCTCATCCCCGGCGAGACTGGTGCACCCTGTGGAGGTACCGACGCCGACTCGTTTGGACGATGCGGTTCTGTCCTATCAGCCCATGCCTGTAGCTGCGTCAACACCAAAGGTCTCAGCGCCGATTCCATCGGGGCGGATTCCGGCGTCGAAGCCTTGGACGGTCTCGACGTTGATTTTTTTCGATGCCCTCGGTGTCAAGGTTCTCGGCGCTCCCAGGGTTTTTTGGGCGGACTGTGTCTGAGGAGTTTCCTGAGGCTTCATCGACATCTGGGAGGCCAGTATTGGGTGCCAGGCCCTCTTCTGTGGCTGGGTTTTCCAAGCCTTTGCCTGACATTTTTGAAGAGGAGGAAAGATCAGACATTGGAGATCCTGTTTCTCAGGATGAGGCTCCGGGATTGTTGGGTGACAGACCATTGGAGGAATTGAGGCAGTGCCTGCATGACGCCAGTGGCCTGGATACGTCTCCGGAGGTTGAGTTTGGTAGTCCTGGGCCGGGGTCTCATGCAGACTCTTCCTACAGGCGGCTCATGTCTGAGGTTTGCGAATACCTGGGGTGGTCCAGTCCTCCTGAGGATTTTATTCAGGATGACCTTACTGACATCTTGGACCAAGGTCCCCCCTCTGACCCGGTATTGCCCTTCTATCTTACATTGCAAAAAAAAGGGTGTCATCGGCTTGGCAGGCTCCGGAATCGATTCCGGCAGTCAATAAGAATTTGGCGAAAAAGTACTGCCCATCTGTTGGCGACCCCAGCTATTTGTCTACTCACCCAACTCCTGAGAGTTTGGTGGTTCAGGCAGCTACGGCCACCTCGAGGCAGTATGCGTACCCTACCATCCCTCTGGATAGGGACGATAAGCGCTTCGACGGATGGGCTCGGAAGGTCTTTTCGCCAGGGAGCATGGCACTGAAGGCTGTTAACTCCACATGTGCCCTGGCAAGATTTAACCACACTCTGTGGACCTGTATTTCCTACGTGGCTGAGCATATTCCTGAGGGGGAGGAAAGGGATGGTTTCCTAGCCATCGTGCGTGATGACAGGAATGCTATGTGTGAATCCCTTCCGTCTGGGTTGGACACGGCAGACTGTGTCAGCCGGTCCATGGCTGCGAGCACCGTACTATGCAGGTGTGCGTGGTTACGGAAGTCAGGGTTTGCTCCTGATGTGCAATCACGTCTTTTGAACATGCCCTTTGATGGCGTTCATTTATTTGGCAGCAAGGCTGACGAGAGAGGTCGCAGATCTCCAAAGCTGCTGCAAAGTCTTTGAGTGCTGCAGTACATCAACCTCTGCCTTTTCGTCCTAGGGGACAGCAATGGAGGGGAGTTTCCTTTTGTTTCTACTTCTCTTTTGGTAGATCGAGAGGAGCTGCTAGTCAAAGGGGCCACCGTAAGAGTACCCGTGGTGGAAAACAGGGTACTCGGGGTGCCAAAGCCGCTCTGGCAATTGCCTATTTTCTCTCAGGCACTGCCGCAGCCTCGTCAGCTCAGTCATGAGGCCATGTCCCATGGTTCGCCGGTTAAGGGCAGACTTGCGCATCATCTTGGAGAATGGCGTGCTGTGTATAGGCGCGTTACAAATTCCATATATTATATCATATCATATCATAACTTTGGATGTGTGGGTTCTGGATATCATAGCCCACGGCTACTGCCTTCCCTTCCTTCAGCGGCCTCACGACAATCCACCGGGGAAGCTCTCTTTGAAGCGTCCGGATCCGCTCCTTGCGCAGGAAATCCTGTCCCTGCTGGAGAAAGGCGCCATAGAACTGGTGCCTGTGGCGGAGAGGAACAAGGGATGGTATTCCCTTATTTTTTGATCCCAAAGAAAGACTGGGGATTGCGACCCATCATGGACTTGCGTTGGTTGACCAAGCTTCTCAGGAAGGGCAAGTTCAAGATGGTCACTGTTTCTCAAGTCCTCCAGGCCCTTCAACTTCAGGATTGGTTGGGGTTTCTGGACCTCAAGAATGCTTTCTTTCATGTGCCAATTCATCCCAAGCACAGGAAGTACCTGAGGTTCGCGGCTGGAGACTCGCACTTTCAGTTTCGGGTCCTGACGTTCGAATTGACCTCTGCCCTGAGGGTCTTCACCAAGCTGATGATGGTGGTGGTGGCGGCAGCGTATCTCAGGAGAGTGGGGATTCACGTCTACCCTTACCTGGATGATTGGTTGATCAGGGCGTGTTTTCCCGAGCAAGCCCTGGATCATCTGTCCGTCACCTGTCATTCCCTTCACAAGCTGAGCTTCTCCCCGAATTTAAAGAAGTCACATTTGACACCTTCCCAGCGGCTCCAATACATCGGAGCAGTGCTCGACAGATCCCTGGGGCATTGTTCGCGTCCCCAGGTGAGGGCTCGTCACATTCTGCAGATTCTGGACGTGCCCAGAGTCTCCCGGCGTTCGAATTCTTAAGGTTGCTCGGCTTCATGGCATCCTGCATTTTTCTGGTGCCACAGGCCAGACTGCGGATGAGATCCCTGCAGTGGGCTCTCGATGCAGTGGTCGCAGTTCTCTGGCAAGATGTCGGATCCCGTTCAGATTCCGATCTCGGTCGCCCAGGATTTTATGGTGGGCCGACAAAGGGAATCTGATGAAGGGGGCACTGTTTTGGCAGCCATGGCTGGAGTTGAGGATCATGACGGATGCCTCCCTCACAGGATGGGGTGCTCATGCCAATGAGCTGACAGCCAGAGGCCGTTGGTCTCTGTCGGAGGCCAGACTCCACATCAATCTGTTAGAACTGAGAGCCATCAGGCTGGCCCTGAAGGCTTTTCTGCCGTCTGTGCGGGGGAAGACAGCCCTGATTATGACGGACAAACAGTGGCCATGCATTACCTCAACAAAAAAGGGGGGTGCAGGTTCACTCCGTTGTGCAGGGAGGCGATGCAGCTCTGGTTCTGGGCCATCCAACAGGAAATCTCGATCTCAGCAGTTCATCTGGCCGGAGACAAAAACGTGGCGGTGGCCGCTCTGAGCAGGCAGAGCACAGTCTCTCATGAGTGGGAGTCCTTTTGGAGGTCTTCGCCCTTTGGGGAACCCCACAAGTGGATCTCTTCGCCACCAATGTCAACCAGAAGTGCGAGAGATTCTACTCACAGGAATTTCCACCAAGAGGAGCCTTAGGGTACACGTTCCTAGTGGAGTGGTCCTTCCCACTGCTGTACGCGTTTCCTCCAGTCCCAGTCATTCCTCAGATGTTGCCGAATGATCCTCATTGCTCCGGATTGGGCCAGGAGAGCGTGGTACCCGGACCTTCTCGACATGTCCATCTGCCCTCCACGCCGTCTTCCCTATCGAGATGATGTGCTCTCACGGGAGGGGGATCAGGTTCCCCATCCAGAGGTCAGGTCGCTCAACCTTCACGCTTGGTATCTGAGAGGTTGATATACAAGTATTGGGACCTCCCGGATGATGTGATGGAGGTGCTGCTTTTGGCCAGGTGGCCTGCAACAAAATCCCTGTACCGTTGCCGTTGGTGGAAGTTCTGCGACTGGTGCAGGGGTCAGAATGTGGATCCTTTCCAATGTTCCATTCCTATGGAGTTGTCTTTTTTGTTTTCTTTAGCCCACAAGGGCCTTCAAGTGGGTACCATTAAGGGTTACCTGATGGCGCTGTCTATATTTAAGCGCTTGTCTTAAGAGTGTTCTTACTTTAAGATTCCTTTGATTTCACAGTTTCTGAAAAGACTGTCTAATGTGTTTCCACCGTCCCCTTTTCAGGTGCGTGTTGGGATTTGAATTTGGTTTTAAAATTCCTGATGGGAGCTCCGTTTGAGCCCTTACACTCTTGTCCACTGAGACTGTTGTCTTTTAAAACTGCGTTTTTAGTTGCAGTTACTTCCGCAAGCATAGTGAGTGAATTGCAGGCACTTTCTGCCAAGCCACCCTTTACTGTTTTCCATAAGGACAGGGTTGTCCTGCGGGTGCAACCTTCTTTTCTTCCAAAGGTTGTGTCTGAATTTCATTTGAGCCAGAAGGTGGTTCTTCCGGCTTTTTATCCTCCTTCGCATCCTGGTAAGGAAGAGGAGAGGCTCCATAGGTTGGATCCTAGGAGAGCTTTGAGCTTTTATCTTTCACGGATGTCCCGGGTCAGAGTGGACGATCAGCTCTTTGTAGGTTATCCTGGACACCGCTTGGGTCAGGCTGTTTCCTAACAGACCTTGTCCAGATGGATTGTTTTGACTAACTCTGAATGCTACCGTTTGGCGGGCAAGGACCCTCCGGTAGGCTTTCGGGCTCACTCTACTAGGGGTGTGGCTGCCTCCACTGCTCTACAAAGGGGTGTTCCTATTCGCAATGTTTGTGAAGCAGCCACATGGGCCTCTGTCCATATTTTTGTTAAACACTATTCCCTTGACTCCATCCATGGGCAGGATTTGGCCTTTGGTAAGGCAGTCCTCTATTCAGCCATTTGACTGGGCACTAGATGTGGAATACGTCGGAGGACACAATCCCTTCGAAGAACAAGTTACTTACCAAACTGGTAACGTTCTTTCGATGGGATGTTCCTCCGACGTATTCCACATCGCCCTCCCAGCCTGCCCCTCTGGAGAATTTCCTCTGTGATTGCAGCTTCCTTTCTGCAAGGCTGTAGGCACTGATACTGGCAGGAGACTGGTGTCACACATTCTAGGGGAAAAATACTAAACTGAGGCAACGGGCGCCGTGCCTCCTATATATAACATCCGGTGACATTGATCCTCGACTGAGGCCCTCGAGGGACATCTGCTCGACGCCCTCTGCTGAAAGGTTTCCAAAGTGCACAACTGTGGGACACAACTGTCATAAATGGGGAATACGTCGGAGGAACAGCCCATCGAAAGAACGTTACCAGTTTGGTAAGTAACTTGTTCGTCTAAAGCCACAAAGATGTTCAATTTGCTCCTCACAAAGCAAATGAAGGTTTGGCTTTCTGTACCAGCATAGGGAACAGCTGATAAAAACGTCCATTTGGGAGGATGTCCGTCCTTACCATGAAGAATACATTCACAGCTCCTCCCAATAAGGTCAGACTTCTAAAGAAATATAGGGTGACCGACAATACCCCCAAAGGTTTCCATGTGCAGCCCAGCCCCAACTGCCCAGTCGGTAGCTGCTCTTAAGCACTCGGGTAACCCCTCTTCTCCTTGTGCAGTGCCACCAGATAAGGAAGGGAGACAGACCGCTGTCTTTGGAAAATGGATGTTGTCCACAGCTGCCACTACAATTAAAGCAACTTACTCTTTGGCAAACCTGCCCCGTTACGACAGGGAATTATGGTACACAATGGTACCCATTCATGAATTCTTGCCAGATAAGGACAAAGCCTTCAACCACCTTTTGCATAAGGGGAAGGCTGCTTCAGATCAAGCCCAGTGGTGGTAGACATTTCTGGCACCGGTTTTCCGCAGATTGGAAACTGTAGTCCTATGCCGTCAAGGATGGTTGAAGGCAACAAACATCTGTCCAGATGTTCAATACAAGGTTGTGGACATACGTTTCTACTGAGAGAATCCCTTCGAGAAGAAAGTGGATGACCCATTACAAGCTATCAAGACCGATACTAAAAAGAAAGAGAGGATGGCTGGAAGGTTTAGAATTAATCTTAACCTCTGGCATTGCTCTGGGCAACCCTCCAGACCATCGTTCTTCGCCTGCCAAGCAATTACAAATGGGGAAAGATCATATGCAAAACAGGCCTGGTGCCACCCCAAAAAGGGCAGGCCAACCCAAACTGCTTGGTCACATCCCTTCTTCACAAGAAGACCACAAGCATTCCCCAAACATGTTTTGGCCTTGTTGGGCCTCATCAGTGAGGAGTAGCTTGGGTCTCTAGGCCCAGCAGGCATGGGCTTCACGTCTGGGCATACCCATCCCACTCAGGGTGACTATAGCAAAACAAAAGAGGTGATGACTGCAAGGTTTAGAATTAATCTTAACCTCTGGCATTGCTATGGGCAACACTCCAGACCATTGTTCTTTGCCTGCCAAGCCATTACAAAAGGGGAAAGACCATATGCAAATTATGCTTGGTCCCACCCCAAAAGACTGATACTGACGATGCACATTGTTCGGGAACCCTGCAACAATTCAGTCAGTCCTTTCGGTCAGGAAAATCCTGTTTCTCCAGGACGTCACTGGACTATCGGCCTACCTATCGCTCACAATCCTGTTTCTCCATTGGCTATGCCTCTGGAAGCAGCTACAAGGGAAAGTATATCCTACAGAAGTGGCCAGCACCAACGAGAGTTATCCGAGCCGAGGGGACACTCTGGTAAGCAGGCATGATCATATTGTAAAACCGCCCCTCCACTTCCTCACTCCAGTGGGTGGGTGTCTCTCCCACTTCCATCGAGAATGGGAAAACCTCTCCATGCACAAGTGTGTTCTGTCCTTGCTTCAGTACGGTCACACCCTATAGTTTCTTTCACAGCCACCCAACATATCTCCCTCTATGAAGGGCGAAAGATGCCTCTTTATGTTACAATGCAAAGTATGTGTCCTTCTCTCCAAGGGTATAATAGAAAGCGTTCCTCGCACACAGCCAGGTAAGGAGTATACTGAAGATACTTCCCAGACCTTCCAGGATTTTGTGGCATGAAATGGCAAATTTTGCGGCATAAAATGGCAAATTTTGCAGCACAAACCTTTATTGCAGCATTTTTGCGGGACATTTTGTATTAACTGGAGGGTGTAAAATTGCCACATTGCAGGAAATAGGCAAAGTACAAGGCTACAAGAGAGCCCAGGGTATCATTATTATGTATCTTTTGTATTAATTTAATAGGAAGAGTCCCAGATGTCTCTGGCTTGGAAGAACAGTGTTTGATTTGGCTACATTTCTGATTTAATGTTCATGCCTATTTAAAAGAATTAACTAAATTGATCATTATCAGTTGTAATGCTGAAAATATTCCCATTCTATGTTCTCCAATCCCCCAAACACCCACACATCTCTCTCACCAACACACATCTCAACAACTCTCCATCACAACTTGCATTCCTCATCCTCTCACTCTGTCATACAAATACTCACGTGCTATGTTACACTGTCAAGTCGCACTGTCAAGTCACAATTTGCACTGCCCAGCCCCTGCCACACTCCAAATCATACTCCCAACTCACACCTTACACTCTACAATTCCTCCCGCAATATACATTCTTTTGTCCTGCTTCTGCATCTTGCATCCTTTCTCCCATTCTATCGCACTCTTCCCTCATCCTTTTTCCCAATCTGCAGCTCACTGCCTCTTTCTGGCCAACCGCTTCCTCTCTGCTTTCTGGCTCACTGACCACACGCTCCCTCTACATTCTGTACCTCTGCTCGCTCTCAGATTTCTGGGCCACCACATCACTGCTTCCTCTGCTCTCTTGTGCAGCGCTCCCTCTTCTGACCCACTGCTCTCCCTCTGCTTTCTTGCCTATCACGTCACATCTCACCCATCACTCGCCCTCTCTCGCATAGTGTAACCATTTTTTTTTTTTAAATGTAGATTTTGACCCAGTTCCTCAAAAATGGGTTAGTTAAAAAAAGAACAGAGGATATGCTATTTTTAGACAACCCATTTTTGGAAATGAGCAGGTCACCTTATTCTCAAAGGTGACTGGCGCATTTCCACAGACTTGAGCTGTAGCGCAAATTGTGCGCTGGCCAGCTGCCTTGAATGGTGTTCTGGGTTGTTTGACCGTAGTGTAATTATTTGCGGCAGAATTGACCGTAGTCAATTTTGCTGCGAATTGATTTGCACTTCAGCCAAACAACCCAAAATTTACCTATCACCACCACCCCACCACCTCCCCTACTTAACTGCTCGGTAGCTGCTGCTTCTCCTGCAACCCTGCGGTTCCAGATCCATCCCTCTAACGCAAGTCGTATCCGACTCCGCAGGGTCCCTTTTTCGTTATTTTCTTTTTTTTTTGTCCCCGCCTCCAATTTTGAGGAAAAAGGGGAAAACGCTTCTGCAACCACCCTAGACCAAAAATACTGAACATGGGGAGGGGGTGACTCCCCCGCAACACATGTTCAGTATTTATAAAAATCAATCGAATAGTACTGTCACGGCTCGCTCTCTTCGCTCCCGTTCTCGCTCCCTTCGTTCCCGTCCCCGCCACTTGGGGGCATGTTCTGGGTTTTATTCCTTACTGGACATTTCCTTCGAACCCTATGCTACAGTGTTCTGATGAATTGGGAGCGTTAAAACCTTATTTTCCCAGTTACTTCCCTTCCGGATCCATTCCTGGTTTTTGGCAGCCAGCATGCTATTTAAATCAAATGACTATGTTTCCCAGAATGCCTTGGCTCACTGTTTCACCTCCTGCTTCCCAGAATGCCTGGCTCACTGCTTCATCTCCTCCCTGGCATCCGGCATGCTACTTAAATCAAATGACTATGCTTCCCAGAATGCCTTGGCTCACTGCTTCACCTCCTGCTTCCCAGAATGCCTGGCTCACTGCATCATCTCCTCCCTTGCAGCACAACGCTGGGAGGAGGATAGGCAACACCTGTGGCTGCAGGTGCAGCAGGCGGCACGCCTGAGGGGTGTGCTCGTTAAGCAGCTTTAAAAGCCTCAGTTTGCTTCAGTCCGGCGCTGGTCATTGTAGCAGTGTTCCTGTTGTGACTAGTCCCTGTTTCCTGTACTTAGTTTCTGTGCCTTGTACCTAGTTCCAGTTCCTTGTTCATAGATATTGTGCCAAGTATCTAGTTCCAGTTCCTTGTTCCTAGTTCCA
Organism: Ambystoma mexicanum; assembly: GCF_040938575.1. Lineage (NCBI taxonomy): Eukaryota > Metazoa > Chordata > Amphibia > Caudata > Ambystomatidae > Ambystoma > Ambystoma mexicanum. The sequence continues at coordinate 765,297,157 of NC_090925.1, read as the reverse complement.
TGCCTTGTACCTAGTTCCTGTTCCCAGCTTTGTGTCCAGTCACTAGTTCCTGTATCTTGTTCCTCTGTCCTGGATTTCGGATTTATGCGCTTATTTGATTTATGCTTTCTGAATTTCCCTTTCTGTCTTCCTCTGTCTGCAGACAGCCTTTCTCTGTACTTTACTATTTGATGCAGCCCAGTTTGCCGGTGTTTTCTGTCCCTTTATGCTGTCCTGGTTACTGAAAAGCATGATGTATTAATATTTACTTTCGTAGAATTAGTTACTGCCTTTTCTCCTTGGATTGGGTGGGAAAGGTTTCCTTTTGTGATATCATTTTCCCTGCTCCTGATCCTACTTTATTGAGATTCCACTCCATGTTTTCCATTGCACTTCTGCATTCATTTTCCATTGATTATTAGGTGTGGGTTTGTTGTTACAAGTTCCAGAGTGTTCCCCTTTTAGTTTTCCTCACGATTTATTATCACAATTCAGACTTGCCTTTTACTAGGGTTTATGTATTTTGTTATCTTTAACCCTTTGCTTTTACAGCCTTCTGGGTCCCTGTTTGATCTACAGGGTTCGTGAAATTACTGACATTCAAGTGGTCTTTCCGGTCCTCGTGAGTACTGTTTATAATTTCCTTATTCAGTATTCTACAGATTGTCAGTTCACAGAATCTGTCCTTGCTTGCCCGCTACGTGGGTTTAGCGCTGTCAGTATCTGTAAGAGCATAGTGGGTAAAGAGTTTGCCGACTTTCCTTTCAGTCATAAGGAGGTCCTAAGTGTTTACCCCACATCCCTTTTCCTATATTGGTAATACTGTTTTACCTTATTGACGTTCCTGGGTTTTACATATATACATAAGACTTGGGTATTATATACACGTTGTTAGATTCAGAGTTGTTCACAGTGCAACTGTGTGCATTTTCCCTTTTGCCATAGTAGGCCTTCTTCCTTTCTTAACAAGTACTGGACGAAATAGGTCAAATTGTAACATTCAATCGATTTTTTTGTCATCAAAATGGGCAGTACTTTCAATAGAATCGCTCTCCCGACAGTGTTCTGCAAGCTCCCAGCGCCTTTCACAGGGACAGGCCCTCCAGGTGCGTGCCACTGTAAACTGCGACCCAAAAAATGCATTTTTATCCTGTTTGAGGAACAGAAATGCAAGCGACACAGCAGCGGTTCATACCTTAAAAGAAATGCATGACAGAGTCAGGAAAGACCATGTCATTCAGTGGCAGCCCCACATCCGGTGCACGTAGGGTTGCCTACAATTTCTGCACATTTAAGTGCATCTTGCTTGGAAATGAGGGATGCGCTTTTAAATTAACAGAAACGCCACTTTATTTGATAAAGGAGGTGAAAAAGGCCATCTGAATGGGCGCTCATATAAAATGTGCCCATTCATGTGTCCCTTGTGGATTGAGCTGCACTTTTTTGGGGCGCAAGTGATGAAATGTGTTAGCGCATTTCATGTGTAAAAAAAAAAAAGTTGAGAACCTGGCACCCTGAGTATTATTTTTTTTTAAAGTCATTTTTGCAGATTACTTAAAAAAAAAATGTTAAGAATTTTTTTTTAAAAGATGCTATTTTTGCACAAAACGGCCTTTTTTGCGGCATTTTGCGGAAAACACCCGTTTTCGCGGCATTTTGCGGGATCGCAAAATCGCTATAAACTGGAGGGTCTGACTGCTAGTGAAGAAAGTAAGGTTGTTGGCACCCCATTCTAGACCTCTGCCTCCTCAACAAATGAATTGGGTCTCCAACCTTCAAGAAGGTGACACTACAACATATCTTAAGCCAGCTGCAACAGGGCGCAAAATGCCTGGCTCCAGCTGCGTCAACTTCGGGTGTGGGGGGTACATGTTTAGCCCTATCTCGATGATTGGCTGATCGGGGCACTATCCCTTCCTTAAGCTCTACAACATACCAGGACTACTATCATATGGCATTTATAACACACCTGTGCACAAGTGTTTCTAGGCACGACAAGACAAGGAGGGGGAAACAAGGGAAAACAAAATAACGATCTTACTAGGCCTTGTGTCATTCAGATTGTGCAGGAAAGGGGAGAAGTGCCAAGGGTGAGGGAAAGGGGGAAGTACAGTTAACGCAAGTACAGCCAGCGGGTGGCTCAGAAGTGCAGAGAGAAGGGACTGTAGGGCTGCAGATAAAGACCCTTAAGTGTAGGGAGCCCATAGGCAGTGTGTGGGCAACTAGACATGCAGGAACCCGGGCCCGAGTTCAGAGGGTGACCAGTGCGCTGAGCAGTCAGGTGCATCAGCAGGTGAGAGGAAGAGAGAGAGCGAAAGCGAAAAGGAAGGTCTTGAGTTGCTTCTGGAACCAGAGGTGGTTCTGCTCAAGTTTGAGAGAGGCTGTTCCAGAGGGAGGCCCCAGCCGAGGAGATGGATCTGCCCTCAACTCTCTGCTTGGAGAAGCGTCTGACCCTCGGAGAGTTGGAGGTGGATGAGTGGAGATCTTGAGAAGGAAGATGTTTTGGAAGAGAAAGTTGGACGTTACACGTCCCAGGCCCCAGAAAGTCCTGTGGACAATGCATAGGGTCTTGAAGTTGATCCTTGCAGCCATGCTGAGCCAGTGAAGAGATTTCAGAGTTGGAGAGATACGGTCCCTGGGCTTGAGGCCAAAGACAATTCTTGGAGTCCTGTTATGGATAGGTTGTAAAGGTCGAAGAGTAGAGGCAGGAAGATTTAGAAAGAGGCTGTTGCAATAGTCCAGCCTAGAGAGGACCAGAGCTCTGGAGACAGTGAGCTTCTGGGTGAAAGTGAGAAAAGGAAGAATACCTCTGAGGAGGTGCAGCTGATAGTTTGACTTCTTATAGACATCAGACATGTGAGGAGAGAAGTGGAGGGTGGAGTCAAAGATGACATCCAGGTTCTTAGCCTCACAGGAAGGAGCAGGAAGAGGGCCCAGAGTGGGCGGCCAGAGAGAAAGAGCGAGAGAGGAAAGGAGGGAGCGGGTGTCCCAATGAGGAGGATCTCAGTCTTACTCGCATTAAGGCATAGATCATTGGCAGCACACCATTCCTGAATTGCGGCCAGACAGACTAGTATGAGAGAAGCAGCAGAGGTGGCTGAGGGGAGCCGGAAAGAGAGCTGAGTGTCATCCAAATAACATGAAAATTGGAGCAGAAAGTAGCAATGCAGTGGGCAGGCGGTGCCAGGTAGTGGTTGAAGAGCCAGGGAGAGAGGTTAGAACCTAGTGATTGAAGAGCCAGGGAGAGAGGTTAGAACCCTGGGAAACACCACAAGTAGAGAGAGAGATGGAAGAGAGGAAAGACCCGAATTGGACCTGAGAGGGTCGGTCAGTGAGAAAAGGAGATCAATCAGGCCAGGGCCTGATCATTAATACCAGGGTTGTCCCAGAGACGATTGAGCAGGATGGTATGGATGACCGTGTCAAAAGCAAAGGATAGATCAAGGAGAAAGAGGACAGAAGAGAGATTAGAGTCAAGATTGGAGAGCAAGTCTTCACAGGTGTTCAGGAGAGCAGTTAATGTGCTTCTGGTAGCTCTGAAGCCAGACTGGTTGTCATGGAGGCAACCACCAGATTCTTTATGTAGATTAAGCTGGGAGATGACCAGCTTTTTCAAGAGTTTGACCAGGAAAGGAGTGATGGAGATCGGGAGATAGTTAGCAGGAGAGGAAGGATTGGCCGAGGGCTTCTTTGGAAGGGGGTGCACAAGAGAGTGCTTGAGGGATTCTCCACTATAAGCTGCTTTTCCATAAATTACACGTCTTTCTTGCTTCCTTACCAGCAGATGCTGTTCTCTGGGATCCCAGCTGCTACCCCATCTCCCGACACGGTGAAGGTAATTCTAGCTAAGACCTGCTTACTCTCCAGTAAACAAGTGACATCAATCTGTAACCTGAAGTCCATTCTAGGGATGATGTCTTCCTACATTCCATTGATTCAGCACTGTCGACTGCACAGGAGACCATTCAAGAATTCCTAGACACCCATTGGAAGCAAATCTCCAGGTCCGAGAACGACAAGGTGTCCCTCTTGCATGCCTTTTACAAGGCTCTTTAATGGTGGTCAATACCCTCCAACCTCACTCAGTGTGCCATTTCAAACTCCGACTCACCAAGTTGCAGTAACTACAGATGCTTCCCTGGCAGGTTGGGGAACCCACTACGGCAACTACCACACCAGAGATCTCTGGTCCCAGGAAGAAAGACGCCTACACATCACCATGCTCGAATTGAGAGCCGTGTTCTGGGTGCGGAAGTAATTCCGCCTCCAAGGGAGGGTTGTTCGGGTGTTCACGGACAACACCACCTCCATGTTCTGAAATCGGAAGCAAGGTGGCACCCCACCCCTAATCCTCTCCACTAAAGCTTAGTCCCTATAGAAATAAGCTCTGACTCCCGGGATATCCCTCCCGGTTCCATTGGCCGGGGCATCCACAACTCAATAGCCGATTCCCTCCACACGGAACCATGCTCTTGGCAGAAGTGGAAGCTCCAACATGACCAAGTGCTCTGCATCTTCAGACTGTGTCCTGACATCTAGCTCTTTGACAGCAGATTTCCCTCAACAAGGAAGCCTGGGAGACACTTCCTCGTTTCCACGGCTGAACAAATTTATCTATGCGTTCCCTCTATTTCCACTGATTCTGAAGTCCCAAGACAGTTCTGGTTCTCGAAACTTCTCAGCCTCTCACGGATGCCTCCAATTCGACTACTTTAATTGTTTGACTCTCCAGGCACTATGGAGCATTCCTGCACCATGACCTGGTACTTCTCAACCTGAAGGCCTTGCTCCTGCTTCCCTAGAAGTTGGCCAAATACCTATGCCTCAAGCCTGCAGGGACATTCTTGCGAAAGCACGTGTTCTATCTACAATTTCCTACTAAAATAATAAGTGCAAGCGTTTTACAACATGGTGTAGGGCGAACAATGTTCATCCTTTGCACTTCCAGCCACAGGACATGCGCCCGTGCCTGCTTTCAGTGGCACGCAGTAGACTAGCGCATTGTTCGATTAAAGCCCATCTACCCGCTATTTCAAGATTCATCCTCACCTCAGTTACACCCTCTCTGTGGTCTCAGAGCCTAGTAAAGGATTTCCTAAAGGGACTTTTCCATACATTTCTATCAGTGTGAACGTCCGCCCCCACCTGCAAACTCAATGTGTTTTGTTTCTGTCCAAGTTTATACGACCCACCCTTTGAGTCCTTGCACAAAGCTGATCTCAAATTCCTGTCTTGGAAACTGCTTTTCTGGTTGTCATTATGTATACCCAGAGTGTGGGGCAAATCTAAGCTCTTACCTGTAAACAACCATACTTGGTATTCCACAAATCCAATGTGCAGCTACAGACCAATCCAACCTTCATGCCAAAGGTCCCTTCTCCATTTTGTCTCAATGAACCATTGGACCTACCCATTTTCTTCGACTCTGTCTGCTCCGGCAGAAAGTTAGATGCATTCTTTGGATGTTATGAGGGCCTTAAAATATTGTGTTTCCTCACCTGGTTACCCGTAGACCAATTTTTTGACAATTGTCCTCCCTCTCCTGTTCGATTTTCCCACTTCCTCTTTTCTCTGCTCCCTAACCTTGGTCTTCCACCTATGATTGTAAAGTGCTTTGTTGCTAGGTCTGCACTTAATAAATACTCTAATATGGCCCGTACCAAACAATTTCGCACATCATCCCAGCTATTTGTGGCCTTTGGTTCCATGGCTGCGGTCAAGGGACTATCAAGGCCTCCATTTGCCTATGGTTAACTGCCTGTATTTCGTTCTGCTATTTCATCGCCACAGGCCTCTCCCTGATAGGCCTAGTGCGTGCACTCTGCCAGGGTTGTTTCTTTCACCACGGCCTTCCTCTCCAGAGTCCTGATGTCTGATATCTGCAGAGAAGCGACAGGTTTCTACTCCATCGATAGACTCGACAGACAAGTCTAGGTTGGGAAGGCTATATTGCACCACCTGTTCACTTAAGAGGTGAGCTTTCATGAAGGTGAGCCTTCTCCTCTTCCCATTTATATTGGCATGTCTATATGGATACTGGTTTTTAATGTATTCATACAGTGTGTGAATCTGTGAATAAGTTACAGATTAAAGTTACTTACCTGTAACTCCTCTTCTCCAGCATTGGTATCTTTCCTAAATTCACATGCAGCACTCCCTCCTACCCTGCTTAAGGCTCTGCTTGACTCATCTTGGCACTTTGACAAGTGTTATGCTAATCTGAAGGGGAGCCTCTAGGGGAGAAGCTGAGGTACATTCCATCCATTGGCTGCAGGGAAAGACGGCCCAAATTGACTCTAAAGTGATTGAAGTATTAGAATTGAAATAAAAAGTGCTCTGTTACGGAGGATTCCCAGTCTGACTGGAAATATTCATACAGCATGTGAATCTATGCAAGATGCCAATGCTGGGTAACGGAACAGGAGTTGCAGGTAAGTACCATATTAATTACCTGTAATTTTAATTGATGACTTTTTTGTGGGCCTATAATGTATTACTGTATTTTTTATATATTCTGACTAACGGGAATTACTCCATGCTCTGTGTGTGCTTAACTGAACTCTTCAACACTCCCACACTCTAAGTCTAAGGCCTTGCTCAGTCACACTAGCTTGATAGTTTGGTTGGACATTTGTGTATTTTCCTGTTTAGCAGTACTGGTTGGCCTCTCAAACTGTCCCTTGGACTGATTCTGAAAATCTAGCCTAACAGCAGACATTAGATGATTTCACATTGCCACTATGTGCAGTGTGCTTATGACATAACATGCCATAGCTGCAAAAACCTAGTAATTCAAAATGTTTGCCTTATTGTTTATGTATACAATGCAACAACACAACACATCTGGTCCGGTATCCACAGTAATGCTCACATTCTGCAAATGTACACAATCTGTGCTCAATTTGTAAGAATATAAGTGCAAGGTCCCAAATATTTTCTAGCATGATTATTACACTGCAGACGGGCAGTTCCCCACCATTCCTGCCACCCCCCAGTGTCGACACATTTGAGGTTAAACTACAGCCCGCACCTGCTCATTGTGGCTGATGGATGTTCTGGTTATCATGAAGTCATAATCATTAAGAGACTGAGACAACAAATGCCGTAGGCTGAGTCCTGGCAAACACCCCCACTAATTACATTCTGTACACAATGCTGTATTAATGAACTCCTGTTGCTAAAGATTGCGTACTCTAGGCAACGCATGGATCGCCTCACATTTTAAATTGCAGAGTAATACAGGTACATAATCACACTCAAACAGACATACAGCTACATAGGTATACATGCTAAACGGCTAGCAGTGTCGTCTTAGTGTTATTTACAGCACCTGCATTACTGGAAACTCTTTACTGGTACTGGCTTCACCGGGCTTACACGCACCCTGATGGTTGTGCCTGTTCAATGCCATAATAGTGATGCCAATGCCATTAGGGTGCTGTCATAGCATAAGTGTCATATCAGTCACTCTTCTTCTGGACCCACAAAGATACCTCTGCAGGATGACACACTTAGGACTGGCTTCCAGGACACTTCATGTGAAGAACAGCAGTTGCACAATGGCCCCTTGTAGCTACGGGAAGAGGTTGCCTGTCCAGGTCCTCTCTTGATCATTCCTTGAATCAGCACAGCAGCCTTTGGATTCGATGAACAGTTGCAGAAGCTGGATTCAGAACACGCCTTGAGGAAAAGTCCAAGCTTCTGACACAGAGGTAAGCGAGGGGTCTTCTGTTCTACACAAATCCCCCCCTAAACCCCATTCACTCAGGCTGAGTGAGACTCGGTCAGTGAATCACAAACAAGTGCATTCATACAGCACCAATCAGGCTCACTGGCATTCAGGCCATTCACCCAAAACCAGACACTCAAAGCAGTGGATGTGAATTGGGGGCAACTCTCAGCCTTTCAGAGCACACACTGCATTCATACAGTTTCAGACAGGACTGGCTCAGGCAGGACCACAGGCATTGTGGCACAGAGCCATAACGGACACCCACAACAAGGATTGTGAGTTGACTTCTCTTTCCATTCATTCAGGTCCCACCCCTAGAGTATACTCAAAGAAGCAGTCTCTGGGAAAGGCAGCCCCAGAGCCATATATGGTCCTTCCACCCAACATCCAATCAGTGGAAGAAAACAGAACCAGGGCTTCTCAGGACTTTAAGAAATAGGAAGAAAAAGGCAGTGGCAGTAGCCATCTTTCCTTTGTTTAGGAATCAGTTGAGTCCTATGGCAGTGCCTGGGTATCTGAAAATGGGAGAGACGCAGAGCTCCTGTGAAATCACCATGTGTAGCTGCCATAGTGCATACCCTACTCTGTGGGGCAACACACAGGTGCCCAAACACACACACTAGGGCTACCAGGTGGTACCCCTACCCATGGGTTCCATAGGGGTATCCCATTGGTTATGTTCACCAACAATATAAAATGAAGAGCTGCACCGCCAGGAGTCCAAATTGGACTCCTGTGTTGAGCACAAGCAGATAACACAAACTAGGGGAGTAGTCGGGTAAGGATGAGGAGGCCCAGTCCCTCCAAAGCATGTCCAGCATCACAACTGCCATTGACGAAAGCTTCCATAGCGTTACCATTGACAATCGTTGTGACCCCCACGACTTGGAAAAGAACCATTGATATCGCTGTTTGTCCAAGCACCTGTCTACGAAACCAACCGAACAGTCAGCGATAACTGTGTCAAGGAAGACTACTACATCGTTGAAGCATAAACACTGCCCATGCTGCATGCCTTATCCTTGGAAAATATAGTCCTGCATGTGACAACCTAGCTGACTATCACAAAGGAACCCTCTTTGACAGCCTGGCTAACAATTTTGCCACTGGTAATGCCGCCGTCACCCAAAAGAGCGGACTGGAAAACAAGCTTTCCCGGAACGCGAACAAGGGCAGAAGAACGAAGAGTATCCATACCAGTGGCCGATGTCCCCAATCCTCATCCCAGATATTATGTTGTCAAACCATATTCTGCAACATCACACAGATTCGGACTTTGAGGCAGGACGGAGGTTTTCGTTTAGATTTTCTGATTCGGAGGACTCGATTGTGGACATGCAGTTTAGATCATCACGATTCACACATGAGGAAAAGAGGCCACAGCAGCCACTGCCTATACCGGAGCCGTTACTGCTACACCTGCATTGCCACCAGCATTACCATTGCCCACACTAGAACCAGTAGCTAGTGTCCATGCAGGCTCTTACAGCATTACAAACACTAGTCTCTGAACTTAATAGGCGCAATCCGCTGCCCCAAAGTCAATTAACTTCGCTGCCGCAGCTGATACCCCACTCTGATGATATTGCAGGTTTTGGGGCACCCTCAGCCTCTAGGGGCGAGAATCCCGATCCTGTGGCACCCATACAACAAAGGGCACACCGCTGCAAACCCCCACAGGACAGTACACTAGTCCCAGCAGAAGAGGAAGGGGAGCTAACCCATATTGAATCTGATAGAGGTCCAAATGATACAGATTCGTCATCCATATCCTCTAAAATGATAACTGGCTGAAGACCCAGACCCAAAGGACGTCGTGCCGGAATACCATCCAAAATAATCCCCCCGCCTGCTTTGGGAACCCTCGCTCTGTTGGGGCAAGTGGCCGCATGTCCTCCCCCATCCCCGCCTGCCATCCTTTTCCCTTTTTATTTTGTAGTCCTCTTCACCGCCGCTCCCGCCTGCCATCAGTTTCCGACTTTATTTACCACTGCTCCTGCATGCCATCAGTTTCTGACTTTATCTAGCAGTCCTCTTCACTGATGCTTCCGCCCGCCATCTGTTTCCTCTTCACCATCACTTCCGCCTGCCATCCCTTTTGCTCTTTATTTAATTAGCAGTCGTCCTTACTGCCGCTTTCCTTTCCTTTGACTTTTCGTATTTTGTTTCCTGGCTCCAGCTCTCCTCTCCCTTTTGACAATGCGCTTTTCTCCTGACTGACGCACCCTGTGCCTCCTTCCGTCCCGCCCAGTGATTGGTGGCTCGCAGCAGGGTGCAGCAGTCTTCACTGAGGGTCCCAGGGCAGCCAGCTGAGGGCCAGAGGCAAAGGGCAGCTCCCAGCTAAGCAGCTCCACTTCGTTTTTGCCTCTGTTTGTCTGAGACCCCTGACGCAGACAACCTACAGCAACTGATAAGGTAAGTGTGGTCTGGGTGGGCAGTACAGCCATTACTGTACTCCACTAAAACTCCACCCCTCTTACTACCTAACATATACCTACATGCGTTTAGCCTAACTGTGTATGGTAGTCATACCTTGTGTTTAGCCCACCTGCATTAGTCAAACATATTTTTTTCATTTAACCTAATTGAGTAGAGTAGCCATGTCCTGCCATGATGAGCCTGAATGTGTAAGGTAGCCACATTTTGCATTTAACCCAATAATGTGAGTTAGCCACAGTTGCAATCAGCCAAACTGTGCCAAGTTGCAACAATTGACAATTAACTTATCGGTATAAGGAGGCCACAGATGCACCCGGCCTAATCAGGTAAGGTGCCCACATCTCGCAACTGGCCGCGCAGAGTAAGTTTGCCTACCCCACATATGGCCCAATCGTATAAGGTGTTAATGTGCCCCCTGCCATGGGCAGAATAGCCTTGCCTTGCTTGTAGTCTCATTGTGCAATTACCCATATTTGCACATGATCTGTTTGTTTTGATTGACCATATTCCACATCTGGTCTAATTGCATGGGCTGGCCTTATGCTCCCTAAAGTGCCCTGGGATGAGCATGGTGTGGCATCTGTATTGTGTTGGGCTCTGCTCCCCGAGATGGATTGTTGGGGAGAGGACATGTATGACACTTCGGTGGATTGTTGGGGGTAAGAAATGTACTATACTTCGATGGATTGTTGGGGGTAATAAATGTACTATACTTCGATGGATTGTTGGGGGAAGGAAATGTACCACACTTAGATGGATTGCCGGGAACACCAATGTGTCACACTTGGATGGTTGGGGGTAGGAAACGTATTGCTACTCACTATCCATACTAAAAGCTCCCCATTCTACATACCTTCAAATTCTGAACTAAGCACAACCACACCTCTACCACACCACAAACCGCACGCACTTCACAACACCCAACCCAACATGGAAAAAAGCCATACACAACCAGCCCTCAACACCACATAATGGCTGCCGACCGGAAACGCACTAACGCTCAGTAACGTGTTTCTCCTAACTGAAGCTACCAACAGCACATCACAGCCAGGGCTCAAGTCGAGGGTACACGCGGGGGGGACGGAGTCCACCTACTTTATTCAGAGGGGGGACTCCGTTCCCCCAGCTAAAATGAGAAACATTGAATGTCCTCTTTGAATTTCTGAATTAAAGCTGAACTCGGGGATCAAACCGCAGTCGGCAGATTTGTAGGCCGGACACTCCACCACTAAACTATAAAACTTGAAAAATAACAAACAAGTAAAGGTGAAATGTCCCATTTCGATACTGCAAGTCCCAGGGAAATATTTGTACTGGTTCTTGGAGTTTAAAACATGCACATCTTTTAATATTTTCAAAAACACTATTAGAAGAAAATATCCTCTCTTGGTTTTGTGTGTGTTGATTTCATGAAAGGCAAATGCCATTCGTCCTGTTCAATTTGGGTGGTTATGCAAAGCCAATTTAATGAAATGTGCATATTTCACCTTGATATGCTAATTTCTGGCGATGTCACATCCCATTGAGTTTGTTGATGAGTCCCCCCACTTTAATTTTTAGGACTTGACCCCTGAAGCTCTCTTGCTCTTCTCCTGCTCAATCCGACTAACAAACCCTGCCACCCTCCCTGCATTGCAGCTGGCCAGCGTGCCAAGAGACCACGCATGTGGCAACAGTGCATGGTGCAAGAACCTTTAACATAACATGGTTACAAAAGATTGCAAGCCTTCTAGACAGCAACCAGCAGGAAGACGGGGACCGTTTCCCATTTCACCATATGAACAGGTGCAGGAGAGCCATTAACTTTTCCAGCATGTGATTAGGGCCTGTATTTTCAGACTATAGATGTATTAGATTGGCTCAGACCAGTGTGACAGCTCCTGTATAATCTAATCAAATGTCCGTAGGAGCCATACCTGTGCAAGGTTCCTAGACCAGTCCTCCCGGTGTTTAATGTTAATAAGGACAGTTAGTGCCGGTAGATGGAGATTCAAGGCGGTTTGTCATCAGATGGGCGCAAAACAGTTTCAGTGAGGGCTTTCCATTCCTCGAATGCAGTAGCAGTGTCCCCGTCAGATACTTTTATCGCCCGATACAAGCCCTCGTTTCAGCTTCACACCAGGTTCGAAGCCCCCTGAACCATTTGCCAAACTGCAGGCCCCGCCCCTTTGACTTCCATGACATCGCTAAACGCCTTTTGGCGAGTATACACACGAGGTCCATAAATTTAGTGATGTGTTTGTTTGTGTGATCTAGAGTATATGCTCAGTAAGCATTCAAGCGGGTACCTACTGACACCTGCAATTATACAGGTCGGTTTAATTTGGAACCAAAAGCTGCTTACATTCACAGATAACCACATCATATGCTTAAGATCTGCACCATCTTGATTGCATCAGAGACAGTTTGAGGGCTCATCTACCTTAAATTTGGCTACTCTGCTATGGGTGTCATATATGTGCGATGTAATACGTTAATTTGGACCAGCCTAAATCTAGCATTGCGAGACACATTTTTAACAAAACTCGGCGCCAATTCCCAGTCTTTGTTTGCAATTTCCAAACCAAGGTCTGTCTCCCACGACATTTCAACTTAGTGAGCCTGGTACTGGTTCCGTCTAACAAATATTTGTACAATCTAGAAACTGGCCTCCAGCCATCCTCAAGTGCATATACTTGGGCTAAGAAGGTGTTCTCCTGCGGTTCAGCAGGCCATTCGACCCAGTTACATCTAGCGACCCTCGCCACCTTCATGTACCTTAAGAATTGGCCCTTGAGGTCCCTCTTGTTGCGCAAGGCTGTCCAGCTTCATCAACAGCCCATTTTCGTACATGTCTCCCCAGTTAGTTATGCTCACCCCGTCCCAACATCTAACGGCCTTCAATTCCTCAAGGCCACCACATGTTTCTGCCAGAATCGGAACGTTAGATGAGTAAGGATGTTTCAGCCGGAGTGCCTTTAGGGTTCTGGTCCAAATCTGTCTACCGAATCGTGGGATCAGTGGCAGAGGGATAGCTCGGCTCTCTGGGAGCCACATTACCTCTTTAAGCCATGCCGGCACCAGTATGGGAGTAATTTGTGTTCAGACTTAAACGCGTCTGATAATCATTTTACAACAAACCTTAACGGAGCTGCCAGCTAATAAAGTTAAAACCTTGGAAATTATACCCCACCCACCCGATATGGTAGGGATAAAACATTGAGTGCCAATCTGTGCCTTTTCACACCCCACAGGAAATCATGCCTTTGCTATTATAACACGGTATGACAGACATGTGGCACCTCATAGCACCAATACTAGAACACCTGCCCGAGGGGAATAAAGAACAAGAGGGCTTGGAATTCTTGAAAGAAGGCGTGGAGACCTCCAACCACATCAACATCGTGGTCTATATCATCGAAATTGATTTAAACAAATATCCAACTAAGCAATCTTGTGGTCCATGGGTGGCTTTGATGTACTGACTTTAGACAAGATACACAGGCCAAAGTCTTAGACATGCCATTCAAAGGCAAGGAGCTCTTTGGCAAGAACATCAATGAGGTGTTAAAATCAGTCAAGACAGACACTTACACAGAAAGGTGTTTGAGATCTTTACAGGCCAGAAAGAGCTACCACCCCTTTCGAGGGGCTAGGGGCACAGGAAGATCAGGAACAAAAGGCTGTTGGGTTGGATCACCACCAGTTGTAGTTCTCACAAAGAAACCAGAGAGAATATCAGGGGTACTGTAAAAACAGACTATCGATCCACAGCAAAGCACAGGGGATCAAGCCTACCAAGAGCCAGATTCACAAAACAAGCCATATTCGCTGAGAGAGCCCCAATTGGAGGCTGACATTTCACAATTCTACAGCATTTGGAGAAAACGAACACCAAACAAATGGATGCTAGACATAGCACAGTGGGGGCATACCCTAGAATTCGAAACAAGACCCCAAGCATATCACCACCAAGACAACTGAGAATGCCACAACCACTGTTGCTGAAAGGGGTAATTTAAAAGGTCCCAAAGGGGCACCGGGAAAAGTAGTAGGCTACAGGTATATTCTTGTCGGAGAACCAGATGGAAAAAATAGGACTATCCTAGGACACTGGACAGACACATTTATTGGAAATAAAAATTGAAAATAACATTGCAGGAAGATATTGAGTTAATACAACATGAAGGCTTCCTGGTGTCCCTAGATCTAGAATACACATTTTCTCACACACATTCACAAATCACACAGGAAATACCTGCTGTTTGTTGTGAATAAAATGCACTTCAGGGTACTGCCCCTCGGCCTCAAATCAGCACCCAGAACCTTAACCAAATTTCTAGTGCCAGTGACACCATACCTCAGGTGCTTTGCTTATATCGGAGGACTGGCTGATCAGGGCGCAGAGAATGCTGTCGAGCGAGCATGGAAGATTTTAACATCACTAGGATTTTCCATCCATTGCAAGAAATATTGCGTGTCGCCCACCAAAGAATCGATTTGTCTGAGAGCTCTGTTTCCCACAGAACTCTGGTGAAACCATCTCAGGACAGGATTGAGTAAATCCTGGCAATGATCCACATTCAAAACAACCCGGCACTTTCAGTAAAGACATTCATGGTATGCTTGGGGAAAAATGGTATCCTGCATTTCCCTCATCCCCCCATTGAAGGATTCAAATGAGACCCATTCAACCGTTTGTAACCGACATGTAGTGTCTGATCAATATCTGGTCTTCCCAGCGGACCTGGGTCTGACTCACTGTTCTAGGACATCTGCAACGCTGGAACCACAAAGAGCACCTTCTCCAAGGTGCACTGCTGCATCAACACCTCCACCAGGCGACAATCATTGCAGAGGCATCGCTGACAGGATGGTGATCACATCTCAGAGAACTTAACCATGAGGCAGTGGATAAAACACTTGCATATCAATGTACTTGAGTGGAGGGTGGTGATGTGGTCACTGCAGTCCTTTCTCCCTCTTCAAGGGGGAGACAGTAAAAATTCTGACAAGCAACCCAACAACAATTTATTACATAAAACAGGGTAGAACTCACGCCAAAGAGCAAACACGGCATGCACAATCACTATGGCAGTGGGTCATTCAGCACACCATACCTATCAGCCTTACCATCTACGAGGAGCGCAGACCAGCTCAGCAGGACAGCACAGCAATCCCATGAAAGGTCACTGCATGAAAAACAGCTACCAAAGGTGTCCGAATGTTGGGGGACACCACACATAGGTTTGTTTGCAACCCAACAGAATAAGAAGTGTGACATTGCCAGCAGGTTGCCCCAGAAGGGTGTGATAGGCGGATTCTCCTTCCTATGGACAAGAATCTTAGGATACTTGTTCCCAATGATACTGCTAATACCCAGGGTACTAGAACAGGTCCAAAGGTTGTATGGACTGATACTTGTAGCCCCAGCGTGGCCCAGAAGGCATGGTACTCTGACCTTTTGCACATGCTAGCAGACTAGCTGTTGCATCTCAAACCCATGTCACCCAGGCTCGGGGTGGGGCTCCTGATTTCGCATAATTCGGCCCTCTAGGCATCCCTGATGCGTACAAGAAAATTCTTCAAGCAATAAAGGTCCTTCTCAACAACAGGATCCTAAAAGTATAAATGGAAGTGCCTCTGTGGTGGTGTACGCAGCAGGGTTACAACCCTTTCACGTACAACCCTACCAGGTTCTCCTGTACCTTCTAGCCTTAACTGAGAATGGCTTAAAGTATTCTTCAAATAAAGACAATGCTGTGCACTCCTAATACAATTTCTTTTCCTTATGTCAACTATAGTC
The DNA here is from genome assembly GCF_040938575.1 of Ambystoma mexicanum. Classification (NCBI taxonomy): domain Eukaryota; kingdom Metazoa; phylum Chordata; class Amphibia; order Caudata; family Ambystomatidae; genus Ambystoma; species Ambystoma mexicanum. Next base: position 765,281,222 of record NC_090925.1, on the reverse strand, counting down.
ACATATTTGGGTGCTGGGACCTGTCCTGACACGTGGGCAGGAAAATTTCAAACAATTGAATACGTCTCCAAACTATGGAGGCTCCTGTCTCCTATACATCTTTATCCTGCAAAACAACATGCAATGTTTCAATTAAGGAATTCAGTACACTTCATTCATTGGTAAAGAGCAAGTTTCTTCATTAAGACACATCATTTCACAACTTATTTCTTCAAATATCAAAATGTTCAGTTTCGTGGGGTATATCCAACCCAACGCATACAATATCATTCAAAAATAAGTTTACAATCTCATAACTAGAGATTAAACGTCAGGAAAAAAAACAGTCACTGATGTGTTTTTAAAGAAATTGTCATTATTGTAGGTTGGAATGGATAGCCAGCCAAGCCATCTGCTGTGTTGTGTCAAGCGATATTACACAACATTAAACCACTTCCATGCAGAGTGTAAATACTACAGCACTCATTTAACATGTATCCAATTAATCAAATCTTGATTGGAGATGCCAAAAACTCACACCCCACAACGTGTATACTCAGATTGCATGCCACATATTAAGAAGGGTTTCACTAGTATACAACATTATCCAATTAAGAAGATCCAAAAAGAACATAACTCAAGTGGTATAGCAATAGCCAATAGGAGCTTCGAAACTCAAAAAGAAACCGACAGATACCTGTTTAACAGATCACTTGGCAACACTCGAGTACGGAAAAATGGGATATTACAGATGAGCACAGATTCTAAAGAAAGTCTAGGTCGCCATAAGATCAACGTCTCACTCTCGAAAAGAACCAGCGTGTAGTTTGCTCGTTAAATGCCAAATAAGTTGCAGGTGATTCTGCAGCTAGCAGTCTTTAAATATACCACTGGCGGTAGGGGTGCAGCGTTTCTTCGAATGCATTTTTCTGCACAACAGTACAAATTCAACGCTGCTGCTTAAGGAAGGGCTTCTCCCACCTTCTGCTTAAGAAAAAGTAAGTGCGCACATCAGCTCCCGCAAGGGGTGCACCTAGGCTTGCATTTATGGGGGGCTAATTAAAATGCTGGGAGAACTTCAGAGACATGTGGGGGAAGGGAAAACTTGGTGGGGGGCATCTAACTTCTTTATGTATTTTTATGAGACTAGTCTAGTGCAGCATGAATGCTACAAGCAGTTAATTCTCTCCTTCATATCTGAAACCACACACTTAAGGACTGCTATAAAGAATGAGCTTTCGCCTAAAACCCAAACCTGCCTCCCCCTCCCCTCTTCTCAATTCCAATCATTCCCCTGCCCGGCATGCAAGTGCTAATCTCACATCAAGATTTCAATTGCCTAAAAAAAGTATGCATCTCTGTCCAGTTCTCTGTGAAGGTTAGCTCCACCGACTGGCAGCACTTGTAACATTACGTGAAGTGTGCTGTCAGCTGATGAACGCTGACTCGACGACATAGAGAAAGGACTACTGTTGCTTGCAGGCGTCCTAGCAGGGGATCTACTGGCTGCCATGTTAAAAACACACAATTGTTTATAGAGATACACTGGTCCAAATGTGAAAGTCATTCAGATATGATTGTGCGCCTACTCAAACCAAATAAACCTGTCAAAATGCATGACCACAGTAAATAATTCCCAATCTGCCGAGAATAAGTAAATGGGAACCGGAAACTGGATCCACGATTTCCATGCTGTATTGTGGGTACTCGACCGCTGATCGTTGGGGTCATCACATTGAAACTTTACAGGCGTGTTCCCATACAAACATTCAAGATGAATATTCAGGGAATTTTAGACACTCTATTCAAATGCTCTCTAGCGCTGGTCTTGGCTCTGCCCTCTTACAGTGGTCAAAAGCCATCGCCATACATGGTTGGTTTCCTTTCACACAAAGGAAACCAAGTTGGAGCCTATTCACAATTAATGCAAGATCACCACCTAGGGGCTGTCTGCCAAGGAGCGGATGTGCTCCCTAATTAACAAGCATTGGTAATGCCAACAGAATGGGCTTGTGTGCAGGCATGTGAAAGGGACTTGCCAGGCACACTGCCATAGTGGGGATTAACTGGCCATTGATAGTAGCAGGTGAAAAATGGTGCGAATCTAATAGCAGTGCCTGGCAAATGCCTAATACTTATTCACAAGCCAAAACTGTTGCATTTGCCAATGCTTCGTTTAACAAGACTTAGGTGCAGGACATGTAGAGTGCTTATAAATAGAGTGGCTGAAGGCAGACCTGGTTAAGACGTTTTTATTACACAAGCAGCAGGTTTACAGCTCCAATTAAGTCATTGGGCCTCATTACGGGTCCGGCGGTAACCCTGCCAGTGCTTCCGCCGGGTTGCCGCCAGGCCTGTAATCATTTACTGGCGCCAGACTTCCCGGTGCCATCAGCTCATTACAAGTCAGGGGGCCTGAGAAGTCGGGCGCCAGTAAATTGGAAGTCCCCATTCGACTCTATGGGCTCAATGGGACTTTATGGGAGTGGGGACACGTAAGCACAAGCACTGTTGCAAATGGTGCCTGTGCTTCCGTGAAGGGTATGCCTACCGTGACAGCTGCGCCAGGTAGTGTCAGACCTGTCGAGCTAGCGGCCATGGCAGGCAAACACGTATTTTGTCGGTCCGTAAACAAGGGTGCCGGTGAGCTTACAGTCACCCTTGTTTCTGGACTGGCTACATTGTAATGAGGGCCATTAACTCTCAGAAGACTGCTTTAAAAAAAACACTGGGAGGCACTTTGAGTGCAAAGTTTGATTGTAAGGCTTGATTAAAGCGAGCTCAAAGAGTTCCCATGAGGACGTTTTTTTTAGGGGCAGGAACTGGGTGAGAATGGTCATAGGGTTTAGCATGGCCATGGGCAGTCAATGGGTGGGTAAATAACCAAACATCACCTACAAGCTGTGTGTTCCCTCCTCAAATACCATTTCTGCCTAGATGTTCTCTAATGCAATAGTTTTGGTTTATAGGCGGCGCAGTACCACCTAATAGCCCAAACAAAAAAATAACTCTAGGGCTTCAGGCGACTTGTAATTGTTCCTTGATATCAGTCTTCCAGGGCACACAGAAACTAGGTCTAGGAAAGCAGGCCTTTTGTGCATCCACCCATCTTTGCCTCCTATGGCCATATCGGGTATCAAAAGAGGGCCGCGTGGGAAGTGGGGCTGTTTGAGAGCTCCTGTGACAAGGTAAGAAATCCACACGTTACATTTTGACCATCCAGCTTCCAGGGGATTGGGGTCCTCCGACATATTCCATATCTATGACAGTAATCACCACAGCTGTGCTGCTTCTGAAAATTGTCTGCGTCAATGACGTAGATCCGCTGTCCTTGAGGGCCTCCGTTGAGCTGACGTCACCGGATGTTATAAGTAGGACGCACGACACCCGTAGCCTCAGTTCCGTTTTTTCTGCGAACGTGTTCGCTTCGGAGATCTCGGAGCGCCTCGGTTCTTCTGAGTTCTGTTCTTTGAACCTGTTTGTTGTGAAGATTTCCATGATGTCTTCGTCTTCTTCCACCCCACGGCCGGGTTTTAAGACGTGTTGGGACTGCGGGTCCAAGCTGTCGTTGACGGATTCGCACGATGCCTGTCTCTGGTGCCTGGGGGAGGACCACGACACGGATGACTGTGTAGACTGCCAGTCGCTTACATCAAAGGCCTTGCGGAAGCGTAAGAAGAAGCTTTTTGTAGGTAAGGTGGCCAAGCCCCGGAAGTCGGGATCCACTGGGCTTTCGACAGATGATTCGAGGGGCACTCTCCGCATCGTCTGCGTAAGTCCGGGGGGTCTCGGTCCAGGAGTAGGTCCCGCCATTCCTCTGCCTCTTTGAGGCACTCACGGAAGGGCCGGCATCGGTCGCCTTCCTCGTCCGAGGACTCTGCTCGTTGGCGGGTAGCTTGTCCCAACAAGCATTCCACTCCTGCGGAATGGGATTAATTTCAGCAGGAGATGTTGGCGATTTTTCAGTCGCAGGGCTCCGTTCCGTCCGTGCCATCGAAAGACGCTGGCTGTGACGGTGCTAGAGACGCCACTCGCACTCCTTCGGGCTCGAGCGTTCGTCGTGATCACCGGGCACCTTCGAGGTCACGGTCGGACAAGGATGGTTGCTCTAGACAGGCTCGTTCCAGGTCTGTTCCTCGACGCCCTCGAGACCGTCGGAGCCTGTGAGGTCTTCGAAGAAGACATCGACGCCTTCGGCGGCGAGGTCGTCGAGGGACTCTCTCGAGGCTCTGCCTCCGAGGAAGCTGTCGACTTCCTCGGAAGGCTGTCGAAGGACACGCTCAGGGCTCCGCCTTCAAGGACTGTGTCGAAGCCGTTGGCGCCACGCTCAACGTCGATTCCATTGACGCCCTTGATGCCTTTCGAGGCTGCTTTGTCGGAGGTACCCCGTGGCACGGTGGAACCCCCTAGAGAGGCTCTGGCCAAGGCTAAAAATGTATTTGTCCCTTTTTCTGTGCCCTCATTCCAGCCTCTGGATTATATTTCTGAGGTGGATGAGGGGTCTGAGGAAGGTATGGTTCCTGAGGAGGTACCTGACGAGATTTTGTCTGGTCATAGCCGGATTTAAGACCTGCGTCAGTCGTTGCACGACGCCAGTGGTCTGGACACCTCTCCAGAGGTGGAGTTCTATAGGCCTGAGCCTGGCACCCAAGCCGAGTCCTCGTACCGGCGCCTTATGTCGAGGGTCACGGAAAACTTGGGGTGGTCGGCGCCACCAGTGGATTTTCTGCAGGATGACCTGATGGATATCCTCGACCAAGGTCCACCAACTGACCAGGTACTGCCCTTCCATATGGCCTTGCAGAGAAGAGTGTCAGCAGCTTGGACTGCTCCGGAGAGTCTCCCGGCAGTGAGCAAGTCTTTGCCACGAAAATACCGCCCAGCCAGTAGCGACCCCTGCTACATATTCCATATCGCTTCCTCCCTACCTGCGCCGCTACAGAATTTCTTATGCGATTGCAGCTTACGTTTCCGCAAGGCTTCCTGTGGTCATACTGGCAGTAGTTTGATGGCACACGTTCTGGGGGAAAAAACTACAACTGAGGCTACAGGCGTTGTGCGTCCTACTTTTAACATCCGGTGATGTCGACTCGACGGAGGCCCTCGAGGACAGCGTATCGACGTCATCGACGCAGGATGCAGATGCCGAAAGTTTTCCGAAGCAGCACAGCTGTGGTGATTACTGTCATAGATATGTAATACTTCGTCGGACCATTCCATCGAAAGAATGTTACCAGTTAAGAGAGTAACTTGTTCTTCTATGTGTCCATGATCTATGTTGGAAACTCTGTGAGAGTTATTTGGCACTTTTTGTAGATGTTTTGGTTCACCTGTGAGAACGAATCTATGTGATCACTGCGACCCCCATAATTGTGATGCCTGAATATGCCATTTTTTTTTTAAAAATGTAACCCACTTTACACCACATAGATATGCGGAGGGAGACCCCCACAACCCCCCCATATTACTATAGTATCACATACCCCCTCACATATATATGTGGTGTAAGGGTGGCCTTAAAAGAAAAGTCTGACATTTCAGCTGTCGCTATTATGAGGGCGACATTTTGGGCCTTTATCATGAGAACTGTTATAGTATTATCTTCTTGGTTTGCTGCACTACGGTGCCGGGCTGATCTCTTTTGAGACGTTAATGCACTCCAACAAACTGTATATGTGCTGTACAGAGGAATGTTTTCTTCACAGGCCGCCCGGCTCTGACTGGCTTATAGAGCAATAGGGCAATTCCCGAAGGGAAAGCCCAAAATGCTAGTGTGGGCCAGGTTTTTGGTCAAAGTGGGCCACTTCTTTGATGAATGTAGTAGGTCAGTTTGATGAGTGACTTCACTGTGCAGCTAGCAGTTTAGACCAGTATTACTGGACAAATATAATTTTTTCATTTTCTTTTCTTTTAAAATGCTCTATTTGCAACACATTCTATCAGAAACCCTCCCCTTGGGTACTACTCAAACACAGTCAGAAAAGGAATAAATTGCACCTGCCAATTTTATGTGCCAGCCCGACCCCATTGTTAAAAATAAAAGGTGCACTATATATCGTCGCTAAAGTTTTATGTTGGAGATGGAGATATTTCCATATGGAGAGGTTTGTGGAGAATGTATTCAATGCCTGTTTGTAATTTTAATATTTGCTTTTGGAGGATTGTAGAAGTCTTGAAATCCCTCGGTTTGGCTTCTTTGTATGTAACACATGGTGCTGTGTTTCCAACATCCGCCTAGACTTGTGGTGAAAAGACCATACAGTGATTTAAGTAATTGGTATTGCACACAGTGGGGCTCATGTTGGTTAAAGTCATAATTTGACACTGCAACGTAAGCAGCTCGCCACGCCAAAAAGGTATTCGATGTCTTGAGAAACCTTGAAAAATCTTCAGGTATTAAACCAATTTGTTCCTACGAATAATGACTGTGATAAAATACAGGACGTTTTCTTAGAGAAAATTCGCTCTGCACAGTTAAAAACGAGTAATAATCTGAGCATGAAAGCTGGGCCCGAATTATTTACAGGAGAACGCTTGGTTTCGGATAACCCTTTATTCTCTTTTCAAACCATCACGGCTGAGCACATGGGAAACATACTTAAAGGGATGCGTCTTACCACATTTCAGTGGGATGTCCTCCCATCAAGGATTGTACTTCAGCATGCTGACGTGTTTGCTCCTTTCTTGGTTTTTAATGTAAATGCCTCTTTTGTTGAAAGTAAAGTGTCAGAGCTTCTGAAAAACGTGACTGTCACCCCTTTAATTAAAAAATCTACCCCTGGCCCAAAAAACCTGGTTAATTACAGACCAATTACAAATGTCCCTTTTCTCCTGAAGTTGATTGACAAAATAGCTACACTGCAATTTAGGGAACATTTGGAAAAAGGGGACATATTGCATGCCAGCCAATCAGGGCTTAGAGCTTCACACAGTACTGAAAGTGCTTTACTTGATTTGCAAACGGAAATGTTAAGCATTGTAGATGAAAACAAATCTGGGCTGGTGATGCTGTTAGACTTGCCAGCAGCCTTTGATTTAGTTGAAAACGAAAAGTTGATAAATCGCCTGGCTACAACTGGAAAATGCTCTGAGAATACGATTGCTTGGTTCAAATCTTTTCTGAGTAACAGAATGGCCAAAATTCCGTGGGGAATGCTCATTCTGAGGCAAAGAATATACTTTGTGGATTTCTACAGGGTGGCTGTCTGTCCCCGGCGCGTTTTAATGGGTTCTGCCACCTATTATGTGATCTCTTGGATTCCTTAGGGCTCCATTTCACAAATTACGCAGATGACACTCAGCTCATTTTTGAGCTGAGTGGCAGTTACGAGAAAGATGCCGAGCGTATTTCACTCACCTATGACTCTCAAGTCTTGGATGGCTAGAAAGTGATTTTGCCTTAATGGAAGACAGAATTGTTCATTTTTGGGTCTACAAAATTGATAGCTAAATTAGATGTTCAGTTCTTGGGTTGCAATGTTGATCAACATACAATCAAAGTTGTGAACAAAGTGAAGACTCTTGGTGTCACAATAGACTTAACGCTCAGTGCTGATGCCAAAGCAAACAATATGATTAATAATTCCCAATATTTTCGGAGCATTCTACGCCTAATGAAGCCTTGTGTATCCTCTGTCAATTGTGGGACCTTGGTTAGAGCTTTCATCTTGATAAGGTTGGACTATTGTAATGCTCTGTTGGGGGGCGCTGGAAAAGGTTCCTTGAAGAGTCTACAGATGCCGCAGAATGATGCGGTAAGAATTGTAAAAAACATACCTAGAAGAGACTCCATTTCAGAACAAAGAAGGGAGCTTCATTGGCTCCCGATTGAAGCGAGAATTCAGTTTAAAGTAAATCTTATTACCCGCAGATATCTGTTCGGTCGGTCTCCTCTGTATCTAAAAAAATGTGTTGCATTTCGACAATCAGTGAGAACCACCCGATCTAGAGATGCGATGTTGGCTTGCCCGAAAATAAAACCTGCTAGGGGAAATGGGCGCTCCTTACCAGTATTAGCACCAGGATTTTGGAACAAACTTCCACTGGAATTGTGGGTGGAAAGGAATGTACTCCCTTTCTGAAAGAAACTGAAGACATTCTTGTTCAATTAACCAGCTTTTCTTCTCTCATCTATGGTTAAGTGGATTTTCTGTGTTGATATATTTGTGGTTGCATTCCCGCGCCCTGATGCCTGTGGGCTTTCGGCGCGTAACAAGTACATATATAGCATAACTGGCAAATGTTCATTTGCATGGCAGGGTGTAAAGCATACTTGCCTAGTCTCCAGGTTTATCCCAGAGATTCTGGGTTTTTACGCTTTTCTCTGGGTTTTCCAGCCATTCAAGTAAATGTGGCCACAGCTCGATGTGATTGGCTACAAACAAACCAATAGCAGCCAATCACATCGAGGTATAGGCAGATGAGCGTAAATCTCGCTCAGATTGGCATCATTTGACATTGATTTTTGCAACAAAAAAATATATATGTAGGCGGTGCCTCAGGGAAAGGGGGCGGGCATCTGATGAGGTCACCCTCTGGGGTTTTCTTTACCAAACTTAGGTAGGCATGTTGTAAAGGGCAAAAGGCAGTGTACAAGCAGGTATGCTGCATTTCGCCCTTCACATTTGCACTCTGCAATGCAAAGTGAGTAACAGCAGTGTTTACTTTTGCTTGTACGTGCCGCTTGCCATGCTGGCATGTCAAGCGGCTCTCACAATTAGTTTCAGCTGGGAACACTGCTTATCAGGCATGCATGGTAAGCAATGTTACCAATTGAAAATACAAGGACATCACAACCCCAAAACATAAACAAGGGAAAGCAATGGGTGTACTCACTTGAGAAAGTAGCCTCAAGATGCTCTGTCTTAAGCCACTTGCAGGCAATTCTAAATCCATTGTTAAACTCTGAAATACTGCACGCCACTAAGAAAAGAAACAAAGAGCTAGTCTTGAAGTCCTTAACAAATCTGCTAGTATCTACCCAACCCAATACCAAAGCCACCAAAAAAAAACCCAGGTGTAATTGAAAACAGACACAACATCTGGATTACAGAGGCTCTAGACTGTCTGGTTCCAGCAAAAGCTTTCAAAGCCACACCAAAACAAACTCATTGCTAAATGGTTCACAGGAGAGCTAAAAGAACTCAATTAAACGATCCGCTAACTAGAAAAAATACGGAGAGGACAGTACAATCGATAGGACAAAATAAAACACCAAAGACAACCCTGAATATACAATTCATCAAATGCTAGGCTACAAGAATTGAATCGGCAACCAACCCACAGAAAGAACTCTTCAGAATCATTAGAGATTAAAAAAACCTTCATCCTGCAAGAAAGTCTTCATCCCGACATTAGCACTATGTGACCGCACCACCAATCACTTGAGATCTAAAATAGAAACAATCCAACAGACCAACACAAACTACGCTAATACAACCATAACTGCTGAAGCACAGTGAACAACGGGTGAAAGACTGACTACAGCAACTCTGCCTCAAACCAATTACTTCAGAAATGTTCTCTACACTTATCAAGGACACCAACCTTGCAGGATCTCCAAGTGATATCCTCCACGCCCCCAAGCATATTAAAACAAATCCTACACCAAAAACCCCAGTGACACACTTCCGGACGGAACCTAATGAACCAGTCACTTAAAACAGGAATTGGACCAACCTCCTTCAAATCAGCATACATCAAACCCCTGGTAAAAAAGGAATCCGAGTGTGCACAAGATCCAAGCAACTACAGACCCATATCCAAATTGCCCTACCCAGCGAAGTTCTTGGAGAACCATGTAACCATGTATACAAGATCCTACTTAAATACGTTGAAACAAACAAAATACTCAACCACTCACAAGTTGGCTTCAGTCCAATGAGAGCAACAGAATCAGCACTCCTATCAATATGGGACGACCTGAAAATAAATGCGAACAAAGGCACCCAATCTACCCTCATACTACTGGACATATCGGCAGCATTCGACGCATTTAGCCATGCAACATGCACCGCGAAGTACGTGGAAGTACTGTTTGCTGGTGGGAGAAGCTGCTTTACCTTAAAAGCTCACGGACTTCAAAGAGACTTTTTTCTGAAATACAGCCGGAGGAACAGTTTCACTGCAGCATCGTCCGGATGATGTCCCTTTAAGAAAAGTAAATATTGCAGGAATCTTCCTTCATTATGTGGACTAGGGAATGAGCATGAGAAAGTCTGCATGTGTTTTTAGCTAACCAAAGCCCCCTCCTTTGTTTCTATTGAAGTGTCTAACCAGCGAGCCAGTGGATTGTGTAGAGCGGCCCTGCCCTTGTGACCACTCTAGCCCCTGTTTACGCTTTCATTGCAACCAGCGAGCCAGTAGGCTGTGTAGAGCGGCTCTGCCCTTGTGTTTTAGCCTGTCCCCTTTTTGTCTCTATAGTAATCAGCAAACCAGTAGGTTGGGTAATGCGGCTGTGCCGTTGTGACTAACTTAGTCCCTTTCTTTGTTTTTATTTTAGCTACTCCAATACTCTGACACGTGAGTGTGGACACTCCCCCTGTCTTCTGGAGGAAACCTATAATAGCTGTACTCCCAGCGCACCTCGCGCGCGCACCGCGAAGTACGTGGAAGTACTGTTTGCTGTTCGCGTGGCGTGAGGTGCATAGCGCAGGACTTATGCTGTAGGATATTAAGAATAATAAAACAGTTACACTTGTGGGAGGAATATAAATTCTGCAAGACAGCTAACAACGCTAGGCACAACACTGCTGATAGAGTGTGCGCTAGGGAAGGGTAGAGTGTGTTTGGTTGACATATTAATAAATCCCATGATGATGGATCTAAGATCTAATAGTAGTATAGACAAAAGTAAAAAAATTAACTGAAATGATACAGCGACCGAACCGTGCTTGCAAAAGGAAGATCATAAGCAAACACGGTCTACTACCTGAAGCCAAGTTAGCCAAAATGACGACTTTCTTTGATAGAATTGAGTCCACAAAGTCGGCAAACACCAAATTGGCAGAGAGTGTAATGGATGAAATACGTGCCGACCTGGTAGATGATCTCTCTAATAGACTGCCGTGTATTGGAGCTAAATTACTCTCTGAGCTGTTAGAAATCCCAAGTAGCAGAGGTAAGATGAATGCCCATAAGATAATAAGTATGATAGACCCATGCAATACCTGTACTGATATGGCCATATGGAGTGGCACAGAGCTGTCCTTTCCCAAAATCACTAATGCCAGTGATCCTATTAACTGGCATGAACTAGAATCTATGATGCCTGAAACAGTAAACGAAGCCATATACCATGAAGGCGACAATGAGGATGATTGTAGCCTCAATGTTGACCAACAGAGTAAATTACTTGAGGATTTAAAAGAAAGAGTTATAGTTGACCCAATCTCTGGCCTAATAACGTATTCTGTCACTTTAACTAAGGCGACAAACACAAAAGTGCCTGTCCCCAATTCTAGCCTGAATACCAGTATGATCTCCATAAATAGTAAACAATCAGAAGAAAATGAGTGCTTTAGGCCCCTTAAAAATGAAGAACTATGGGAAGCCCTGGAACGGGTGCTAACTGAGATTGTAGACAGATGTGATACTATAGAACGTAAGTTAGTCACATTGCCCTACTGCATAAAGGTTCTAACAAAGAGTGTATGACAATTAGAGAAGTAGGTAATAATACGGAAATGTACTCAAATACAGTTGCCCCAGTTGGTTCTGATCCCGAGGCCACAATGGCCAAGATAGTCAACAATCAGAATATTCAGGCTGTGGGGTATTCCATTGACTGTAATGCTATGGTATGTAGGCATAGGAAAAAGTTGAGAAATGGGAAAAAGTTAATGAAACAAAGAAATATGAAGAAAATACAAAAACCATTGTCACAGGAAGCCCTTGAGAGAGTGATCAACAATGGATGCATTGTGAGAGATGAAGTCATGCCTAATAATGTGGAAGAATGGACAGCCACACGTGCAATAGAGATCATGCTAGAATCTGTGAGACCCAAACCTATTCACATCACCAAAGAACCTAATTACTCAGGTAAACACATAGTGACAATCCACGCTCCAGTGGATAAGATTGGAATCGACAGTCACAATAGGAACAAGAAGCTAAGTAAAGTGCAAAAGATATCAAAACCTACTAATCTTTCGAACAATTAGTAGTCCTGACTCTGGATGAGTGGGTAGTCCCAATAAAGAAAAAAGAAAAGAAGGAAACAAGATGAATAATAATAAAGAAGTTTCTACTAAGGTACTAAAAGCTATTAAAACTCTTTTCTTAGAAGAGAGTACTGAGCATGATCAGAACCCAGCCTCTTGTCCTGAACCAGAATCTTCCCAGGAAGTTGATGTGGAAGAGAAACAGGCTAGAAAAGCAGTACCTTTTGGCGAATATAGTAATGGTAAAGTGTATGAACCTACCTACAAGAGAGATCCACTAAATTTTGTTAAGGCACTACAGTTTCAGGCAATCGATAAATATGGGCCAATTGAGATACTAAATAGACAGCGAGTAGTCGAACTCTGTGCGATGGTAGTCCCATTGCAGACAGTAAAATCTAGTGACTTTAAGATAGTAGACCAACTAGTAACTCCAAAATTAGTCACCATTAATGTGTGGTGCTCAGAAGCTACTACTCTTGAATTTATATTGTCATCAAGAGTATTTTACCAAATTAGGTTACACTTACACATAAACTTCTATGCGTAAGGTGAAATGCCAGAGGGCAGTAACGGAGGTAAAAAGAAGTGAGAACTCAAGAATGGCAACTATTAATGAGATACCAACAGAAATAAATTCACCTAAATTGTCAAAAGGCAAAAAAGAGCTAGTGAAACAAACTGATGTTAGTAATGCTACCCAACCTAGAAAGGCCGGCAACTTAAAGGGTCACAATGAGACTAACAGTGATCTAGATACGGTTGGCTACTGGCAATGGCTACCAATAGGGTTTAAACCCAGATTAGAACAAAGTTCCTGATGACATCAACATGATGATTTCATGGAACACTAGAGGGAATTTGCACTATGAGAAAAAAGATGGGCTTCTCAACAATTTGGATAGCTTCTGCCTAGTCACATTGCAAGAGACATGGCTATATGAAACATGCAATATAGACGGATGCTGTTCTATTCAAAGTCTGGCATCCAAAGGTCCTAATGGCCGCCCCCAAAAGTGGAATTTTAACAGCTATTAAACATCCATGGACCGGTGTTAAATCCAGCTGGTCAAATGAGATGGTCCTTGGAGTGACTGTAAAAACTAATATTGCTCGTTTCCCGAGTATTCTACTCATAAATATATACAACCCCCCAGAATGGAACCCAGAACAAAGCGAATGTAGAGAAGCTAACAAAAATTATACCAGAACATAATGCTGAGCTTCCCATTATAATTGCAGGCGATTTTAATGCTAAGATAATCTTACCAGAGGACCAAATGTGTGAGGATAGGAGCTCTGGTCCTATTACAATGGGATTGTGCAATAAATATGGTGATGCCTGGTGCAAGTTGATTCTGAGCCAACAGCTGATTATGCTTAATGGGAATACCAAAGGTGATGCTAATTGAGGTGCAACAAGAGTAGGCTGGGGTAGTCTAACAACAATTGACTACATTATTGTGAATGAAAAGGCCAATAGTTTCATTATTGATATGGCGATAGGAAGCCGAGAAGAAATTGACCATTTACCACTAATTGTAATGTTGGAATACCCGAAGGAGGAGGCAGAATATCACATGGCTGGGAACGTGAAAGTAAATAACGCCGCAAATCGGATCTCATGGAATCCCACAAAACTAGAAAAAGTGAATGCGGTAGCCGTCAATGAGCTACAAAAGTGGTGGGATATGATAGATGACGGACAAATAGCCACTCATAGTGAAATTATTGGGAAATATGAAGTGGTCATAAGTAAGATCAAAGAAGCTGCCTCCCAAAAACGGAAGTATTCCAGCAACGGTGAAAAATTGAATCTTACACACGGCAATCACAATTCTTACGATCCAGCAATTAATAAAGCTAAAAATGTGCTTAGGAAAGCTATTAAGCAAACTGCCAAAGCCAAGAGTAGTGATGCCACCAAACATATAAAATGGTTAAAAAAACAACATAGGAAGTGGCTACGTAACCATAAAAAAAATAAAGTATTTGAAAAATGGCTAAACATTGCAGCACAAGCAAGAAGTAACAATCAGCAAGGGATGTGGAGAGCAATAAATGACATAAAAAAATGTACTCTTCCAGTTAATAGTGTGGCAGAAAAAGATTGGATTACGCATGTAAAAAACACCTTGGGCTCTGATGAGACTAAAAAAGTTGGGTTGATAAGTCAGGCAATATGGGTAGGCAATTATTCTGAAACTTCTCTGGTTACCATGATTGAGAAATTGCACTCTTCAAGAGCTACAGGCCCTGACAGGACCTGCAATGCTCTATTACGTCTGGCACCGGACGTATGGGCAAAAGTACTTAATATATTGTTCAGATGGATTGGTATGAATGGGATGATCCCAAAAACGTGGCATGAAATCATAATATTGCCGATATTCAAAAAGGGCGAATGGAAAGACCCTAAAAACTACCGAAGGCTGGCGATGCTGGACATCCCGGCAAAAATATTTGCAAAAGTATTACTGGATGATTTAAATATATGGATTGAGGGGTATAAGATTCTGCCGATTTACCGAGCAGGGTTTCGAGCGAAATCCTCTACTACCCACAATATAATCAATTTAGTATCAGCAGTTGAATATGATCTATCTTCTGGTGGTATTAACTTCAAGCAGGACACACAGGAACCACCAGTGAGCCAGGTATACAAAAGGTAAGACTTCTTTATTTAGTTACAGATTCAGTAGGAAGGTGAGAATAAGAGATCAATAGACATGCTGCCTTCAACCCTGGCTCTCTCCCTGCTAGTCCCTAACCGTCCAACCTGGAACCCTCTCACACTCCACCTTCCATGTCTCACACCAACATTCCAAGCTCCATTCACAGACCCACAGCACTCATACCAGATATAGACCATACACTTACTAGGATACAACACCATCCCCCTCCTAACAAACCAAAAGAAACTATCCAAAGTGCAAAGAAAATAACCCTCAAAAACTGACCACCTTTTGTCCTAGCCTGCCCCCCAGGACCTTGGGGCAGCCACCCCCCCAAGCACAATCTGCTCTCTCTGAGCAAACCCCACTGACAAACTAAAACCCTCAAAACAAAACCTACCTCCTTCCGTAAGGGCCTGCCACACCCAAACCCTGAACCTGCCACGTCCAGGCACAAACCTCACCCCTATTGCAGGACACTACCGTCAACTGCGCAGTGGGCAAACCCTACCTACTTCCAAAATAAATACAACATCTGGAAAACAACTAAAAGGTCTGACAACTTCTAACCTAGTAAATAATTCTAAATACATAACCAAAAAAGTATCACCACCTTTCTCCACATAAAATAAGCAAGAAACATTAGGATAGCCACTAACAATACAAAGATCACAAATAAAACACGACACAGCCACAAAAGACGTGGTGCGCTAAAAAGGTAAGGTGCACAGATACAACTGTGCAAACACAGGAAATTCTTTCACAAATGTTGAAAAGATGAAAATAAAACACTTGCAGAATATTCCCGAAAACTTCAAACATACACACAAGATGAAAAATGTGGTGCATTACAAAACATAAATTTGCAAAAAAATTTAGTTTAAATGCACACGAGAGATGAAAAGTAAAATGTGCAAATCTAAACCCTCCCAACTAAGTATAACACTGCAAACTCCCAAAAACAACACACTAACAAAACCTCCAAAACTGTGTGCCACTGCAAAACAAAATTATGATAGCAAAATCAACTGGCGAGCCACTACTCCTCTCGAGGCATCGCCTGACACCACAGGTAACCCATTAAGAGTGTAAAATTCACTCTCAAAACAGTAACTTCCACCGTGAGGAAACAATAGTGCGATAATCTACAACGCACCAAAATCTACTACATGGGCCCCGTGCCCTAAAACTCTAACGTAACAATTTACGTAAAGACCTCCAGCTACTTCATGGGCGCCTTGCCCTAGCAACTACGCCACTACCCAAAACCAAAAGGTTTAACTCCCTGGAGCACTCAACAGTCAAGTGTCCAACCTCTGAAGGTTTTTCAAACAGCAACCACACTTGGCCACAGTGTGGAAGCCAAAACCCCTTAATATGCATGCAACTCCACTACAGACACGCCACACAAGACACGTACACTACAACTACAAATGTTTCACACTACTCACGTGTACTGCTACTACTACTACTACACCATGTGCTACACACACATGACAGCTACGCCCCTACTACCTCCAATACACACCTTTGCGTCATACACACACACAAGTACATTTGTGCTCTCAGTCGCAACTCCAAACTCACTGTCCACTCAACACAAGCTACACAACACATAAATATGCATTTAAAAATCTCCATCTCCTGAGTTAAAGATGTGCTGCGCCACCAGCCATGGTGGTGATCCATCACCATGCCGGGGCGCACATGAAGTCACCTGAAATCACCATAAACATATTAAATGATTTCCATTTAAACTCACCATTGAAACCCTCCCCACCTATAAACATCCTTGCAAAAATTGCATTTTCAAAAAAATATTTGTGGACATTTCAAATTAAAACTTCCTATCCATAATGATGCTCCTTTAAAAACCTTTATGAATTGTGAAATATAAAAATCTGTGTAAAATTTCAGATTTCAAAAATATTTTCTACACCAACCCACAATGCTCTCTGCACACGCAAAACACAATCTAAAAATGTCAAATTGCAATTGCTCCAAAATGCGTCTCAATAATCTTGCACGTGCTTACTTCATGTAAACTCCCATTATTGTCCTCAATATTCGTATTGCAACATCACATAATAAAAATATCCTACAAACGTTTAAACATTAACGTGTCGGTTAACATACTAAATATTTAGGCATAGATTTGACATTCACAGGTCCCTGCTACGATTTATAAACTTGTACACCAAATGCAGTGAAGTCATTTCTTACACTCCCAACACCATGCGGTACTTAAATCCATAAACCTCCTTTGCAGACACACGATCACCAGTTTAGATGTGTGCCGCTCCAATGTGCACCGTAAAACTTGCTAACTTTAAAGTACCAGGCATCCTCTGATGAAAACAGCAGTACCAATTCAATGTTTTTCCTCCCTGCATAGACGTTCAAGTTCTGTTAAAAATGTTTCCTGATGTCAAAATCCTACCGCATGTTAGCGCGTTTGTGCTGCTTTATCAGGCCGCTGCTGTGACACGATAATGATCCGAACTGCACCAAGATCATTGAACTTCTCGTTCATCACTGCTGTTATTAGTGACTTCATTGTTTGTCTCGTAACGTTCCAGACCCAAAACAGCATGTTCTTCTGTGGCTTCACATGCTGCTGCCTCCACTTCTTTTTTCACGACTCTGCTCTTCATAAGGAGCAAACGTCACCTCTGGGGCTCCACTTCTCCCTCTCTTGGATCTCCTTTTCCTTTTTCCTCCGTCTCCCACCTTCCTTAAGTCCTTTTTAATCCTCGTCGCCAAATGATGTATCTTCTGTTGGTATAAACTTCAAGCATGAAACACAGGAACCACCAGTGAGCCAGGTATACCAAAGGGAAGACTTCTTTATTTTGTTACAGATTCAGTAGGAAGGTGAGAATAGGAGATCAATAGACATGCTGCCTTCAACCCTGGCTCTCTCCCGGCTAGTCCCTAACGTCCAACCTGGAACCCTCTCACTCTCCACCTTCCATGCCTCACACCAACATTCCAAGCTCCACTCACAGACCCACAGCTCTCATACCAGATATAGACCATACACTTACTTGCATACAACAGAATACTCGTGGAATGTCCGCAAGTTGCCAGTATATGTGGTGTTCATAGATTTTTCAGCCGCATTTGATACAGTGGTAAGAGAGAAATTATGGAACAAATTGAAGTTGTGGGGGATACCAGAAGGGCTATTATATATGATACAGCAACTATACTCCGACACTTCAGTTAGAGTACGTCTGGACGGCGAAGGACGACTTTCACAAGCAATTCCCACAGTATGTGGAGTAAAGCAAGGTTGTAGGCTAGCAGCTACATTGTTTAATCTTTACCTGGCCGATTGTATGAGCGAGGTTGATGAAAGAATGGTCAATCCAGTGAAGTTGGGTATGATAGATCTCCCATGGCTAGGATACGCTGATGATTTGGTCCTGCTAGACTATACGCCGGCAGGGCTACAAAAAAGGTTAATCTGTCTGATTCAATTCTCAGAAAAGAATGGGACAAAGATTAATATTGAAGAAACTAAAGTGATGGCCTTTCTGGGAAAAATGAAACAAACTTGGTCTACCAACTTTAAGTGGATGGTGAATTCAGAGATGCTTGAAAAAGTTGAATGCTACCGGTATTTGGGAGTCATAATAGACTCGAAGCTGTTGTGGAATCATCATTGAAAGGCAACTAAACTCTTATGTTTAAAAAACACTGCTGCAATCAGTAAATTTATTGGTAAACAAGGGGGAATTTCAGTGAATACCATTTTACTATTATATGCCAGTAAAATGATATCTTGTCTATTATATGGAGCAGAGATATGTGGAAATAAATTTGCGAATGAAATGTGCAAATTGGAAGGAACATTTTTAAAAGGGTTGTTTAGATTACCTTCTGCAACTTCCTGTGAATATATTTTATTAGAAGGTGATTTTTGATTTGCAAAGGATATATTGGAATTTAAATCTGCAATGCTATATGCAAAGTTAAGCATGCTGTCCACTAGTACTTTTGTGGTCGAATTGATGAATAATTTTTCTAAGGAGGGGCACAAAAAACATTTTAAATCTTTGAGCAGATTACACATGGTATATGTGAAATGGGCGACTGATAATGAAAAGAGTTGGTTACTTTTAAAGCAAGTTAAGATCAAAAAACTATTACAAGGAGTAATATATAGCCATGCAAAGGAACGTGATATGATTACCTTGGCCACAAAATCTACAAGTGGCTTATTTCTTGAGCATTGGTCTTTAGTATCTGTGAAACCAAAATATGTGTATGCTTTCCCCACTGCAGCCATTGTGAGACAGTATTTTATGTTCAAATTTAATCGTTGTGACACGATGGAGATCCTATGCGCAAAATTGGGTTATGAGAGAAACATAAGGTTTTGCAGATTATGTGGCACGGAACAAATTGAAACTGCTAAACATTTGCTATGTCATTGTGAAAGTCTTGCAAACCTTTGTGAAAAGTATCTCTTACGATATAAGAATTCCAGTCTAATTGAGGAGATAGAAATCACATGGCAAAGACTGATGGAAGGGAATGACATGAATCTGATACATCATATGATGACATTTTATGAATTAATTTTAACAATTTTAAAGGATTTATCGGAGGATATTTTTGTATGTTAATTTTAACAATTGAAGAATGTGTGATAATGTGTTTTAATCTATGTTTGTATATGTAAAGTCAGTAATGGCTGTGAACATATTATAAATAAATGAATTAATATGACTATCGGAATGTGACATACAGGAATCTGCCTTAAGGTGGCTTTCCTCATTCCTCACAAATCATACCGAAAGAATCTACTTACCTCTTTTCATCTCAAACACCAAAAATGTCTCCTGCAGAGTACTACAGGGATCCAGGTTCTGCCCCCTGCTCTTTAACATCTACATGTCAGTGATGAAACTCATTCAAACCCACTGATTAACCGCCAACAATTATGCAGACGACACACAATGGATTGTGAAGATGGTCACGGATTGGATGACAACAACAAACAACCTCAAATTGAGCCAGGCCAAAATGGAAATAATGGTCTCACCCACAGAAAGCAAAGCGACCAACCCACAACTGGAGTGGCTGACTGGCATGGGAACACAACTGGAGACTTTCAACGAGGTAAATAACCTAGAAATACTCATGGACAATGGACTACCAGTAAAAAGAAAACACAAAATACAAAGCCCTCTGCAATGCTCATAAATCCCTACACAAACAATCAGAATTCCTCCAAGCCAAGATCAACTGCTACCAGCCAAGAAGGGACCTAAGATCAATCGACGACCTACAAATAGAGACTAAACAATACGAAAAGAGGAAATTCGGAGGAAAAGCATTCACGCCTAAATGCGAACCTATGGAAGCCCACGCCCAAAGAAATTAGAACCACCGAAGACCACATCACCTTCAGGAAATGACTAAAACCTGGTTATTTAGTAGACAATGACGGGCACAAAGGAACAATGGCAGCAAAACAATGTGGACCAAAAGAAACACACTAAGGGACGTGGTCATAGATAACAACAATGAAATCAAGAGGACCAGAACACCCCACCGCCCACATCCTCCTCCTCACCCAGTCATGCCCACAACTAGAGAGATCAGCGAAGAGTAGCCCGCCCAATCAAGTGACAGACTCCCGGAAAGACACCCCACACACAACTTATGCACTCAGGAAAGCCCATATAGCTAACGCATTAATTGGAAGCATCTGTCTAAAATTGCTCACCAACATAACTAGGGTCCCCCGTTCACACACCACTTACTCAAATGCAGCCAACCGCACAACAGCCCAAAATGCAACTGCCCTGACCAATCCCTGCCAAGTAATAGGGAACACACTAGGTACAACCAACCAACCATCTGGCTTCAAACCGTAGGGGAAGTTAGCCTCCATGCTTGGAGAGGAGGTGGGGCTGGCCAACGGGCCTCAACCAAGAACGTTGGAAGGTACCATTGAGAGACATTTGAAGACGCACTTCAGAGGCAATGCCAAACTAATAAACGTGCTAACCAATTCCCCTTTTCCTGCTCCTCCATCATAACCAACGCGACTATATAAGATCTAGGGACTAGCCACACTACACCTAGACACACTGAGAACTAATCTAATTATCGCACTCCACCAACTCTGAGACTCTGCAAGTAACCTTAAAGGGAACATACCCATGCATATAGTCCATACATTCTTCGACACTACACAAATGCCCACCAACACAACTCAAACGCCTAACAGTCATCTGCGACTCTGGACCCCCTTATGGATACAACTAACCAGTGCTCACAATTGCAATCCCACCCTAACCTCATACAACCCACACACCCAACACTAGCACACATCCGAGGCACTGAGTCCTACCCTTACGGTTACAACAAGCGGGGCCTCTGGAACCAACTCCCACACACAATACAATGCACACAGACGCCAGTTTCTCCTTGTTCTTAACCTATCCTATCCTCACTAACACACCCTCACCTCTTCTCTTGCAGAGCCACGTGAGCACCTGGAGACTGCCCTTGGGTGGTAGCGGTGTGCGGTATAAACCAACTTAACATAACATTATTACTGTTCATGTGTTGCAAGACTATTTTGAGGGGCGATTATATAATACTTCCATAAAATATCATGAAATCTATTGCACCTCATGCTCTCTCCTCCCCATCCGCATTTCCTCCCTGCCTCGCTCCCCCTTCCAGAAATCTCATGTCCTGGTTTTCCCAGTGCTGGTTTCACAGCTTGTTGCCAAATTTGACGGAATAACGATGCCCACATTGCTAACGAGAGCTCTCCCTTCAACTTAGTCCAATTTCTGGAGCAATCGACCCCCACCAGAATAGAATTACATTTTTTGCCGGCCTATCTGAGACTAGCCTGAGATTACGTCAGTGACGGCCTCCTCCTTTGCTTTGCTACTTTGTCGCTGACTCCTCCCTCTGGGGTATATTTACACGCCTATTAACTGCAAGCAATTCAACTCCACCAATTGACCCCATGGCACCTTATTCTTAAGTATATCTACATTCCCCACCACTTGCTCCTTCTGATGGATAGGAGTCTCTAGCATGCAAATACAGTTCACAACACCCCCACACCCACATCTTAGAAGTGTCTCGATGCATTATTTCTTGCAACCAACCAGAGCTGGTTGGACAGAACTACGCTTGGGATGTACCAAATAACCACATTTCCATGGGGGCCGGTGTACACAGTAAACCCCCTCCATTGATGGACAAGGATGCTCTGAGACTGCTGCTCTGGTGATTTGGTGCAGTGCTATCGACCTAACGCAGCACTAGGTAACCCACTCTCCATCATAGTTAATGAGCAATACAGCAATCTTACCCAGATTAGAGCCCACTCTGCATTCTCTGAAGCCCCTGCTAAGACCTTCCAGGGCTTCAGGCACACCCGAGTATAATGGCTGGGACTAAACACCCCCACCCCACCCCTCCACCCCCCCTCTCCACAAAAGCACAACATGGCTGGTAAGAGGAGTTTTTGCTGTTGCTCTGCGGGGTCTTGCTTCCAAGACCAGCTCGTTGCCTCTGTGCTATAGTATCCTCCATTTTTGCATTTTGGTGAATTGGGATTCCTGAGACCTATAGTGAAATGAGACCTGAAACAGTAATTGCTAATCAGTGCACCTGTGATGGGACCTAGTATCTGTCTCCACATCAAGTGCATTAATAGATACCAGAGAACCAGCTGCTCGCACCATACGTTCTGGTCCCAAGCATTGACCGGAAGATCACTCAATAAAAGACTTTGCGCGAGCTACAACATATTTTATGCAGATATCCTTTTTTTGTGGCTGTGAGCCCTTGAAGTGCGCTTCCAATTACTCATCTTGTATGTGTTGATCACTTTTTTTTTAACCACACAATCGTCATTGATCGAAGCCGGAAATTCTGATCCAGTGCCTTTGGCGCAGGTCCCTTTTAGGTGTGCCCTGTTGGGCGCGGTCTTCAGGGCGCAGGGAACTGCACGCCGAGATATGCGTTTGCTTAAATATATTGTCAACCAAAGCATCGACAAATGCAGTGCTTTGGTAGTTTAAAGCAAACATAAAAATCTTGGCGTGCAGGTCCCTGCGCCCTGCTTGCCGCCGCCAGCACTGCGCGCCTAAAAGGGAAGTGCCAAAACAGTGTACTGCAATCGACTTCCGGCTGCTGCATTGCCAAGCACATCGCGCCACCCAGTGGGCAACTTTAAGACTTTTTCCCTTTCTTCAGAACGACCGTTCGGTGTTTCACATTGAGGTTCTTCGTGATTTGTATTTGCCATCTTGTTTTAAGGTAGCTTTTTACCCACAGAATAAAAGGCTCTGTGGACTACATGGCCGTTATTTTCTGTAAGCTCTTTCTCAAAATATTTGCATTTCCAAATGCATACACTTTTGAATTTTGAAACGGTATTATCTTGCTTTGGGAGTGACATTAAATAAAATAACGTAAACATATATGTATAATTAAGTGTTCTATTGCAGTTCAAATTATGTGAATAAGCTTTTTGCTGATTAAAATCATCGCTATTGACTTCTCTCCGTGCATTATGACCACTTTTGTTTACAATCGTTACCAATTACCGAAGCCGGACATTCCGGCGCCGCCGGTTTGACGCCGGCTGTTTCTTAGCATGGCTCCTTTGGCGCAGCTCCCGTTCAGGTTGCCGTGTTACCCACGGCCACCAGGGCGCAGCGAGCTGTCTGCACCAGGATGGCAATGCAAACCTTAAAGTTCCCGGCGTAAAGACCTATCCGTGCCGTCATATTACTGTTTGCTTAAATGTATTGTCAACCAAAGCACTAATAAATGTAGTGCTTTCGGTGAGAGTATATTTAAACCAAACACGGTGCACTCAGTACATGGAACTGTGCTGTTATCCAGCTCCCCTTTGACACTTACATGTGGAGCTACTAGCTGCTGTCTGCTTTTTAATATTAGAAAAGAGCTAATAGCTACTTGTCTGTAGGTTCTTACTGCGATCTGTGAGGACGATCAGCTCAGTTTTCAATCCCATTGCTGGTTTTGGGAGTAGCCAGCAAACTGTATTTCGGGTTTATTATTCTATTTGTAGAGCTGGGTGCCAGTCCTGGTCCGAGAACTCTGGTAATTTGGAAAAGTGTTGCATAGCTCTCAACCGTTTGTGTCGCAAAGGCGGGTGAAATCATCCGATTTTGTTTTTGGCCGGTGAGACGGCCATTGGAATGAATGGGCGTGCAGGAGGCTTGGCGGGTGAGTCAGCCCTTTACAAGGCGGGTGACACCCGCCAAAAGCGTGTGAGTTGAGAGCTATGGTGTCGGATCACTGCAGGAAGTAAAGAGGGCCAAACAATCGCTGGAATTCCCCAAACCTCCGTAGATGGACTAAAATCTGGCAATGTCTGGGCTTCCCCTCTACTCCCCCGGTCTGCCTGCCTGTATCTGGGTCCTTGGGGCGCGACGCGGTGGATCAAGATGTTCGGGATGCCAATGGGAGGAGTCTAAACGCAAAACATATAATGGGGTCTAGTCCTATTTAGGCATTTATGGAACAGACCAAAGGCTGGATAGTACTGCCTTGTAGTAAGGTACTCAAGGAATGGGCTTTACCAAGGAACCTGTAGCAAAAGGAAAAAAACAAGAGCAACCTGGAAGTCCTCCTTAATTGGGTGTTTCCTAACAGGATATCCCCTCCTAGTCTCCGTCCCCTGGCCAGGCCGATATTTGGTGTATTTTTTGTGATGGGCGTGAAGAAGTCGGGGCGGGGGGTGGGCATGGATGTTATAAACAGGTTCCCTTATTCGATCCTCTGGGCCATACCACTCCCATTCCAATAACTAATGATGCTTGTGATTTTGCCATCTGGAATCTAGCACTCGGGAGACAACACACTCTTCTTCCAACAGTGATGGGAGTTGGACGCCAGATTGTCTGACTAGATTTCTATGTAAAGAAATAAGGCTGCATGAGGGAACCATGAAAAGCAGGGTGGAGTTTCACATGGCTGGGAAGTTACAACTTTATCGCTACAGGGTTGATGACTTTTAAAATTTTCCAGGTTCCTGTGTACTGCTGTCTGAACCTCCTGGTTGTTCCTGGGAGTTTCAGATTTTTTGGGGACAGACATACTTTTTGACCTGACTGATTCTTTTTTTCCCATGCATGCCAGTGTATTTCTTGCCCAGATCCTTACTTTGTTTGTAAGTGATGTAAGATATTGTGTTCCTCTTGTTGGAAGGGGGTTAACCATTCGTCAGCTGTGGGATCCATTGTAGGCGGAGAGGGGGAGATGGGCAACACCTTTGGGTGATGATCTTAGGTTGCATATAAGGGAGATGTGCCAGTATCTGTATGCAGAGTATTATTGTATGCGAATTCTGCCATGGGCAGGTATTTTGCCCAATCACTTTCTTTCTAAGTGCAGTACCGTCAGAAGCACTGTTGAAAGCGTTGATGTACATGTTCTGTCTGTCTGTCCATCACTTTGAGGATTTTATGCTGAAGAAAGATGTGCTTTGATGCCTAAATGACTTTGGAATGTTTTCCAAAACCTGGTCAACAAATTGAGGCCGCTGTCGGAGATGATACTCTCAGGGAGGCCATGGTGTCTCACAATGGGCGACATGAAGGTATGGGCCATTTCAGTTGCTGTTGGAATTCCTGAAAGGGGTTCGAAATGGGCCATTTCCATAAAGGAATCTACTACTGTGAGGATGGTAGCTAGTCCGTCTTCTGTGGGAGGGAGTTCTGTAACAAAATCCATGCTTATAGTATGCCATGGTTTGCGGAGGAGTAGATAAGGGCCTTTACAATCCTGACGGAGCTTGCCTCAAGCGTTTGGCCTTTTTTATTTTACATGGTTCACATTCTGCTACATAGTCATGGACGTATTTTGATTAGTTCTGCCACCAAGCCTCTCTGTTTTTCAATTCCAATGTTTTTTCTCTGGCCAAAATGTCCTGCCAGAGCACTGTTGTGACACCATCTGATTATTTGCTTTTGGTGTTCCTTGGAGGGTGTCCATACGTTTTTTATGGTTATATAACTGTCCATCAATTTCATGTTGATACTCCTCTCGGAGAAATGATAGAATCATGGCTGTGGGATAGGATGCCCTTATCTGATCTAGGAAAGCTGCAGTGGTGTTGGATAAGTTATGTTAAAGGTTCTTCTACCACGCACTGTCGCAACCTGCGTGGTTTCTTGGCGCTCAGGCGGATCTGTAAAGCAAATTGGAGAGGGCGGGTTGGTTAGTAGGTATGAGCGGGATAAATGAGCATGAGAGCTGTGATGTGCTGTTGACAGCTTCAGTTTGGTTGACACTGTTCGTTGAGCATAGGTGTGTTTTCGGTTGCTAGCTGCCATGTGCTTGTGGGGTGCATTCAAAGATCCCAAACAGAAGTCCCTTTCACATGAAAAGCAGGACTTTTCCACACTGACACAAAAACCACTTTGCTCATGGCTGCAAGTGAAAACAAATTCCGTTTCACCTGAAAAGCTACATTTTGAAACACTGACCCCAAAAATGGATGGACATGTGTATCTGCAGTTTACATGTGAAAATATACTACTGCTAATAGGAAATATATCAGGGAGAAAGACATAGTGCCTGTTGACAAAAAGTAATGTATATTATGTTTCACATATAAAATACCAGTGACATTTGAAAAGCCACTTTGTTTTCCATGGAAAAATGTCTGTTGGCCCAAGGCAAACCCTTTTGGCTTGTGGGTGGGCAAACTTCACAGGGAAATCCCCCCCACTGCAGGTCTGGATGATACATCCCCCATCTAATCACAACTGAAATAAAGTGTGGAAATCTTAGTGTTCCACAGACTTGCTGGCTCTGAAGGCAGTTCCCCTTGGCTGGAGCATGACTAAAAGGTCTGAAGATTGGGGGCTACATCTTCAAAAGGGCAACCAACTTCAATCAGCAAGCTGAAACACAAAGAGAATAATACAAACTCTGGTTACAGGCTTAACCAGTGAGACCATATGGCCTGAAGGCAGGAGAATTGCCATTTGTCCCACATGAAGATTTACTATTAGTTTAAAAGGACTATTATAATTTATCATTAGACCGCTGTTGCGATCTCCATTCAGACAATTCCCAGTTGCATACATTTATTCTGCACACCTCTCCTGCTATGCAAGTATTCTTGGCGCACAGCTTCATTGAAGTCTTTTCAACCAATGTGATGATTCACGTTTGAACACCCATCTATATAAGACCACACCATAGATATTTCTGCAAAAATAACAACCATGAAGACACTTTTTTCATGATCCTTTCAGTCCTGATGAAGGCTGGGCCTCTTTAGAATGTCTATGCCCATTTAACTGAAACCCAAGTTCTCAGGTCGACAAAACGAAGTAAAATTTTGTGAAAGCATGTATAGATTCAGTTCCAGCTTGCATTCCTGAATATAATCCACAGGTCTTTCACCGTGAATTTTGTTAGTATTTTATTAGACACTTTTTGTTCAACTCAACACACACAGACTCTTGTTGTCTGCCTGATTACGTTCACTTGATTTTGTTGTTTGTTCTACTACACATGTCTATGTTTGTTGAAAGCTTGTCTCTATTACTTGTTGTATGCTTTGTCCTTTTTCCATTTATGTTCACACAAATGTATATAATTCTGAGTACCATTGTTATGACGAGTCTCCTTTATTTAATTTTTAAAAAATGTATTAAATATGCATTTAGGCACAACTGGCTTTACATGTTATACACATTTATATCACATCCATCAATCACTAAACACAATGTAAAATATTCAATGAAACATATAAAATGCCTAAAGACACATTTTTTAAAATCATTAAAATTGTCTCATAAAATTTCATCATGTGGTAGATCAGATTGATATCATTACCATATCGTTTCAATTTCATCTGTGGTGCTAGCATTATTATAGCGCTTCAAATATTGATAGCTCAACTTCCTTAAACTTTCACAATCACATAATAAATATTTTGCAGTTTCTATATTTGCACACCCACATAGTCTACATGGTCTTACATTTCTTACAATACCAAGTTTAGCACCAACAATTTCCATAGTATCACATTTATTATATTTAAAAAGCATATATGATCTGATAATACTAGCATGTGGATATGCATATAGATATTTGGGTTGTTGGGTGTCTAGTGTCCAGTATTCAAGAAACATACCACTAGTGGATTTAGAAACTAAATTGACCATATCTCTTTCCTTAGCATAGTTAAAGATGGTCGCTTTCAAAAGGCGCTTACCCTTAGTGTGAGAATGGTATAGCCAACTAGTGGCATTCTCTTTTGCCCATTTCAAATAAGCAAATAAAGAGAATAGATGGTTTGTAGACTGTGGAAATTATCTCCTTCATTGAACATCCTCATCAAGTCGACCACAAATGTAGGGTTATTTAAAGTGCATAGTTTCACAAATAGCATGGCAGATTTATATTCTAATATATCACTAGCAAATCTAAAATCACATTCTATAAAATATATTCACATGATGCAGCATTTGGAAGCCTAAAAAGCCATCTTAAAATGTTTCCTTCAAACATACGAATTGTTTTACAAAGTTTTTCCCCCCATATCTCAGCAGCATAAAGCAGACATGATATAATTTTAGTTGAGTGTAGTAGTAAAACAGTATTAACAGAATAACCACCTTGTCTTGCAATAAAGTCACTAAGTGCCCCTGTTATTTTTAGGCATTTCAATTTAACCTCTTGCCAGTGTTTCCAAGTTAATTTATCATCAATGATCACCCCTAGGTATTTATAGCAGTCTACACACTCTATTTGTGTTTTCTCTATGGACCACTTATACTTATATGATCGAAAGTGCTTTCTCTTACCTAAGAAGGCCACCCCTTGTTTTTACTGATATTTATCTCCAGCCCATTTTCTATCACAAACTGTACCAAACTATTAAGCCTATTTTGTAGACTCTGGGGGGTATAATCTAGCAAAACCAGATCAGCATATCCTAACCAACACAGCTGTAGCTTAACAATCTTGATCGCATCAATAATTGCTACACACATCTCATTCAAACAATCTGCCTGTTAGGGAGAATTCTCTGTTTAGGCTGAATTTCCTATCCTAGTGAGTCCCCCAGCAGCTTTGCTGGATTTTTGGGGTTTATTTTTTTCTCCTGCCAAGAGTGAGTCTCTTTTACCCTCACTCTTGGGCATGATTTGAGTGTGTTTCTTTGAATCTAGATGTGTTTAATGGGCTATGGGGTCTTTTACTCCATAGGGCTTCATGCGTTTTTGTGATGTGTGTTACCCAGCACCCTCAGTGCAGTGACACAGGGGTGTCATAGGAACCCCCCAGTATAGACTCCATACCCTGGGACTGACTACTGTCTCCCAGGGCATGTAAAGTCACCATTGACTTTACTAGTCTTAAATTCTGAACAGAACCAGTACAAACCATCATATTGTGGACGTACTGACTGGGGCAATTCAATTGCCCCGGGATCTGTTAGTCGAGGGGGCACGTCTCCGTCCCCCCTGATCGAGTTTTGGCTGGTGGCAGTGGATACTACTTTTTATATTCAACCGCAAATATTTTCCTATGGGATTTCCCATTGTTTTAGGCTACTATCTTTATTTAATTATTTACGGTAGCCTCAAACATACCGCCGGTTTATTTAATTAATATTAATTCTCCGGTTGGTATTTTTTGCCAAAACTTGATTCTAAAATGGCGTTTGTGTTTTGTGTTCTCTTCTGTGACTCCAACCCAAGTCGAGCCCTTTGTTCCACTTTTTGGCGGGCTTCTCCACAGAAGCCCTCCAAAGTGGTGCCACTCTGTCTGGGGTACTTAGGAGGGGTGGAGGGAAATTTAGGCACCCTGGACTGAGTTGCCTAGGCAACTCAAGTCGCTCTCCATCCTGATTGGCCCAAGTGGTGAGCCGACCGGCTCACCACTTAGCAGGTTTGAGTGACAGCTAGGCTGAGTGAATGGGGTTTTGCTGCATAAAAGCAGGGCTTTGGGGACTGGAACTTCAGAAGTCGCCACAGGACCTAAGAATCCGACGAGGAAGAAGCTGAGCCGACCTGCCACGACACCACGACCGGTGGAGCCCTGCTGGACCGTCTCACCACTTTTTCCCAACGACAGAGGAGATCTCCCGCCGGAGAGTCTTCTTCCTTTAACTGGTGGGGATAACCAGTTTCACCGTCTTTTCGCTTCCCGACGTATCTCGTGGCCGCCTTGCCCGTGCCAAGCACCCCGGCAACCGGGATACCATGTTTTACCACGACCGCGAAACCAAGGTACCACCTTTAACTGGAAAACTCTGCGGCTGGTTTCTACCCTGGTAGTGCAACGACCTTCATCTTTCCTCCAAGTCGAGATCTTCTCTTCCCCTGGACGACAACACAACTTGCACCCACTACCAGGAACAACTGCCATCGCTGGAGGATCCTTCCCACTTAAGGTACCGTGTCCCGCCTGGCTTCCCTTGCTACCGACTGTACGGGGTAGATTTAGCCCCCGGCTTTCGAACCTGGGTTAGCCTGGGACACCTTGGCTAAACTTTTCTAAGCCCCTCTAAACGCTTTTCTGAACCCTCTGCAAGACTTTCTAAGCCTAGTGTAACTGTGTGATCTTGGGCGCATTTGTACTCTGCTCTCTCTAAGAGTGGGCCCAGCCTTTGGACTTTGGCTCAACAGTGACTTTTTGCTCTCTGCCTTGCTAACAGTGTTCTGGAATCGTAGAGTGGTGTACCTCTTCTTATCCTGTCTTTTTCCCTCCCTTTTTCACAAACTTATTAGAGTGCAATCTAGTTAAGCGCTCACCTCTGTATGAAAATAAGTGGTGTTTTACTGTGACTTATCTGATAAGGAAAAAGGGGTGTGTATATTACAATAGTAACTGTGTTTAGAATATTTTACAATAAGAGTGCTGGAGTGTTTCAAATGTGTTTTTAAATAAATAATGATATACTTTGATACCGAAGCTCTGGTCAGTGTTTGCTTGTATTATTGTATTTGAGTGCCTATTGAGTATACTTTGCATACTGCCTGACTCTTCTTGAGGGAAGTCTGACTGCTCAGCCACAGCTACCAGGTAAATCTGTGTGGTACAGACTGCTACCAAGTGGGTTTACTGCCAACGACTGTAGTCTTAAATCTTTTGCAGTGGTCCCTAAGGGAACTGCACAGGTTTCTCCCTAACACTGCCAAATGGAGATTAAACAGCGTCGCCGCCAGCGTGCATCCCTGTTTTACACCTTGATGGGTAGGTATAGCTTCTGATAATCTGCCTTCACCATCAAGGCGATTTCGGACAGACGTGTCTAAGTATAGCAGTTGAATCATATAAAGAAGGCCGGCTGGTATCCCCCACTTTCTTAGCTTACCCCACAGTTTTTCTCTTATTATTGTATCAAATGCTGCAAAGTCTATAAAAACTGCATACACTGGTAATTTCCGAACTTCCCAGGAGTATTCCACGGTAGATACCAGATTAATAATATTATGGATGGTAGATGATTGGGATCTAAAGCCAGCTTGGTTTTTTGGTATAATATGATTTTCAATTATCCACTCATTCAATTCATTAAGCAGAACCTTTGCAAATATTTTGGCAGGTATATCTAACATGGCGAGCATTCTATAGTTTCTTGGTTCACTCCACTCTCCTTTCTTATGTATGAGGAGGATAATGCTTTCACGCCACATCTCAGGGATGGAACCAGATTTTCCTATCCAGCGGTACAGAATTAATAGTGCTTTAGCTCATGGCTCAGGGGTTAGCCGCAGAAGCACAATATAGGTCCCATCGGGGCCTTTAGCCCTAGAGGTGTGTAGTTTGATCATTTTCTTTAAACTGTTCACTGTGTATTTACCATCCCATTCAGCCTTCACTACTTCATGCACCTCCTCGCCTCCCATATGCAGACCCAAGGTAGATTTTACATGTGTGATCCATTTATTTTCTGGAACACTATTTATGGGTAAACATTGCATTTATACAATGTAATGAATATTGTTACATGTCATTTGGATTAGGACTTCCATTGTTAGTTCAGTCTCTGTCAAGCCAATGCCAACAGAGAGGAATAACCCGGGGGGCCCTATTGCCAGAAGGGAGAAGACCAAGTGTCCTGATAACCTGGCAGACTCCTTATGACCTGGAGTCATCATTGCCTTTTCAATAGTTGCATTAAGCATTAAACATATTCATGATCTGTCTATCCTGTGATCCAATTGACCTGTGTTTACAGGGGCTCCTCTATCCGCACTCCGCCATCTTCTTCTGAAACATGTGCCTGCTTGTTTCCCCGTCCTTCCTTGCGAGGGCTGGAGCTGCTGAATGTATAAAGCCATAAGTCTAGTCTCAGTATTTTCTTTCTGTATTTCTGCTTTTTCATGAAACACTACTCCGCTAAACAATTCTTCTGTCAAATTCTTGCCTTCCTAACCACAAGTACTCCTTTAATTCATCAGCAAGTGTGGAGCTTGTGATGCCATAATTTCTGCTTTGGGAATTCCTGAAAACTAATCAGAACAAGTGTTCAGCCTTTTGAGAAAGTTGGCAGAATTGTCTCCTTTGCTTTCATGCATACATTTTAGTCCAATATGTCGTCTTGAGACAGATGTGTAGGATGGTGCGAAACGGACCGTCAGTGAAATCTTTTAATGCATCCCTGGGGGATTCTTGTAATGGCATATTACATTTCTGCTTTAATGAAGTGAACGTTTCTGGAGGGAGTGCAACCCTCCAAAACAGGCTGAGACCAGAACAGGTGGGGTTGGAACGGTCATTAATAACCCTAACCTCTTCTTGAAATGTAACAGGGTCCTTATGAATTTATAAAGTTTAGGAAATCTTTGCACGATATTAAACAGATCAGTGGATCTCTATTATATTTGCAAAGTCACTAATGGATTGCCTACCCGAGGTAACTGTCTGAAAGGATATGCTGCAGTGTCGTTTTTTGGGGGGAGAGTTGGGAACCCTTTCAAATGTACAGAAATATTAGATGCAGGTGCAGTGCCGAGATTAGAAATCTGTCACGCAACACATCAATAGCTGAAAGCAATCACGATGTAGAGGCTCCCAGTGATCATATAAGTGTTCACTTACTGTATGCTGGCTGTTCACTGACGGATGAATTGTGCCTCTGAAATTTGCTTTGCTCATTTGGTAATGGCAGGAGAGCGGATGCAGTGGCCTGAATGTGACTGAATGCCTGATCAGGTGCAAGGTTCAATATAGCAGGGTTATATGAGTCTAAAATGTCTTCTGCAGTTCGCCTTGGTGGGGTTACCCCTTGGATTACTTGATGACATCTTCTGCTGTAAAGTCTTCTGTCATTAGGGGCATCCAAATGATCACACTCCTCTTTCAATACTTTTAATTATTGTTGGAGTTTCACCTTTTTGAGCTCGGGGTCCTTGGCTCGGAATGCCTTTGAGCGATATCCACCAACGCAGCTGAAACAATCATCAGAGAGGGATCCGATCCTCCATATCTCCCTAAGATAGCCTGCATAAACTGAGTGAGGGGAAGAACAATCTATTGCATATCACTCTACCAATTGAAAGATTGATAAGCTAGAATCATACTAAAGAACAATTACAGATGGATCAGGAGGGAAGGGTAAGGATGACATGTAATCAACACCTTAGGCACCAAAGTAAGCACAGGCAGCAATGGATCACCGACAGGAAAGAGATAGGAAGGGAGCGGATGACTGTAAAAATACACCACCAAAACCAGAGTGGGGGAACAATGCACGCCTTAATTTGGTACACAAAAGTCAGAAATAGTACAGATGGAAGCTTGCCATGCCATCACACCTAACAATTAGACGGACAGACAAAAAATGCCAACCCCATAGGACAATCAGATACGTAGAACAAATAATACAAAGACTAAGAGACATAAAACCCACTAACCAAAAAGCTCACATTTCTGCATACATAGCTCACATAAAAATCATACAACCACCTCTTCACACAGCAAACTGCACACACCTCACCACAACAACAAACAATATAACTTGCACCAACAGCACATTAAGACTAACATCGATCCGATATTCATACCCAAGCTCAGCGCACAATGAAAACTGAACTGAAGCTGCCAACAGGACACCACCTTTCCCACTTTCCTACTCCCTCTTCACCCTATTAACACCCATCCCTCTTTCTTGTTTGCAGATCCGCCAGTGTGCCTGGGGAGCAATTCCATTGATGATGGTTCGCGGTACAAATACCTTTAACATTAACATCATTTAAGCCTTTTCCCCAGCAACCATAAAGCGGAATATCTTAATTTATGTACCATTTTGTATGGGATAATTTCCAGGAAGGTTTGGAGATATAAAATGTATGCACCTGAAACTCAGGAAACTGTAATGGCCATCTAAGCTGTGTTTCGGGCTAATCTGAAAATGTTCCAAATGTGAGAGTTGGTGAACAGGTGTTGGGTAAAATTTGGAATATGGGTAATCAGGTACATATTCATAACTGTTATACTTTATGTGAAAAGGGCAGAAAAGTGCCACACAGCCGTGCAAAATGGCAAGGTCATCTTATTTCATTCCACCATGATTAGCGAATCAGAAAAAATGAATATTGTGGCAGTTATTAAATTATAAAGTTTTGCCACATAACTATTCTTTTGCAAAGATTTGACATGAGACAAAACGGGGCATGCAAATTAAGCTGCCATATGTCTGCTCCAGACCCCTAAACCAATCCTGACTGGGAGGCTGAGTTTGGGAGGAGAGAGAAGGGTAACTGTCAAATCCTATTTGGGTGACCTCTTGCAGGGTACTTCCCCAAGATTGTAAAATTGGTGGTGTCATCACTGCTATATAAATGGGACTGCACTTTGTTCTTTAATCAGTCCAGCTTTGCCAAACACAGGCCTTTCAGTGGGGGGGGGGTCTGAAATCCTAAATTCCCCAAATCATTCCCATCTTTCTGTCCGACTTCCCCAACACATGCCAAAGTAGGGGCGGTGGGTCTAAAAAACAAAGCGCTAAATCACCATGTGTTTATTTTAAACCAAAAGTGTGGGTGAAATCATAATTGCCATATGTATTTATACCAATCTTGAAACCCTACTGCTAGCCTTTTAAGCCGACAGGAAAATCTAAATTGCACAACATTGTTTTGATTATTGATCAGTTCAGTTATTTCTTGAAGTGAAATTTATAGAAAGTAAAGAATTATGATTTGTGTATTTTTAAAACTAATTTGTGTAATGCCACAAAGAAGGTGGAACGTGTAGTTCAGTGCAATTTCTATTACTTTATTTTAAATAAATATAAATATATTTCCTGTACTTAGCTCATAGGTAGCTCAGGGGGAGGATGCAAGGGACATGATATTCATCTGAAGTAGGGCTGAATAAAAGAATGAATCAGTTAAATTCTTTTCATGTGTAGAAGGAAGAAGCATTTCTTAATGACCACATTTACTTGCAGTTCCAGGGTTAGCGTTGTCCACTAGGATTCACAGGTTTTTGACTTTTTTGGATGGCGTGGGTGCTGTTCCCATTTCTGTGGGCCATGGATGCTTCTTTGGTTGTTGCATGTAATCATGATTTCCGAGCTGTCTGGGTTGATTTTGAGGTTGTTTGTGTTCATCCATTGGTAGAGTTCTTTGGGACAGTTTATTAGCGTTCTTTCTCCTGTTGTTCGTCGCCGATTTTGTAAACGATTTGGGTGTCATCTGCATAGTTTTAGCAAGTGAAACTGTGTCTTTTGATGAGGTTGATTAGTGCCGTCATATAGATGTTGGAGGAGTGGTGATAACAAGGATCCTTGTGGTACTCCACAAGTGGTGTCTTGCGGTGCAGATTTGAAAGGTTTTATCCATACTGGTTTCTGTTCTTTCAGACAGGAAAGATTTGATCCAGAGCAATGCTGTGCCAGTGATCCCTATTTCTTCCAGTCTATTGATGCAGATGTTGTTGCTGACTGTCGAATGCTGCACAGAGGTCGAGGACTATCAGTGCTGAGTTTGTGCTGGAGTCTGCGTTGGTCTTTAGGTCTTTAGGGTGAGGATGAAATCACCTTCTTGGGTTAGGACAAAAGGCATTCCAGCCGTCCTCTGACATTCTTTGTCGTATCCTCTGAACAACGTGTCAGCTTTAGTGTTTAGGGCTGAAGGTTTATACCCAATTAGAATATCGAATCAACTGAAATGTGGACCCATCAGGACTGGCATTGATTATTATTACAATTGTTTTTATAGTGTGCAACACACCCAAAGGCCTGAGTGCGTAGTAGGGCAATCTAAGGACATAGCACGTCAGAGGAAGCAGATCGGAAGAGACAAATCCTTATTTAGTCATCAAAAGTTAAACATGTACGTTTTTATAGCTTTTTTTTAAAAAAAAAGTTGAAGATCTGGGATACTTCTTAACTCAAGAGACAATGAGTTCCAGAGACCAGGAACGCATATGTCAAAGCTAGTGCCTCCAAAGGACCGAAACCTATGATGAGGCTGAAGGGGTTTGTGTTCCTTGGAACGAAGAGATTGTACAACGGGATTCCTGTGAATCCTATTAGTAAGATACACGGGGGCTTGATGGTGAAGACATTTATGGGAGAGCAATTTGTGAGAGATCCAATGTCTTACCGGAAGCCAGTGTAAAGAGCGTCGGGCCTGAGAGACATGGGTCCTGCGAGCAAGACCACATACTGTTCTCGCAGCATTATTTTGAGCAGTCTGAAGAGTCTTCAAGTTATTTTTTGTAGTTCCAGCAAAGAGACTATTACAATAGTTGATTTCAGAGTTTAAAAGTGCCGTTGCTAAGGATGCAACTTTGCTATCAGACTGATATGGTTTGATATGCCTGATGAGTTTGGTGGTGTAAGCACATGTAGATTTGATATGAGTAACATGCTTTTTCATATTAATATTAGAATCATCTAAATATACCCCAGTGATTTTTACCCAGGGTCATGTTTTAATCGTGCATCTTGCGAAGGTAAAGTGACTATATCTAGGACATATTTTTGGACAGTCGCTGGCTGGAGCCCACTAGCATGAGCGCTGTCTTACTGCCATTTAAAGCAGGTGAGTTAGTGTTCATCCATTTTTGGATGACATCATAGACCAGAGCAATGATGTGGGAATCCCTGTTGTAATCCCCTGCCATTTCGATGACCACCTGCATGTCGTTGTCATAATTGGTGAATTTAATACCATCCAGGAGGTCCAATAGTGATCGAAGATTAAACAGGGTTTGTGCAAGAGAGGCTCCCAGTGGGACACCACAAGTGAGTGATTTAGGGTTGGATTGAAAGCTGTCTGCCACCACCCTGGCTGATCTAGGTCCAAAGAAGGAGGCGAGCCAGGCTAGTGCAGGTTCCGCACAGTTAGCTATGCTCTTCAATCTCTCGAGAAGTAACACGTGATCAATGAGATCAAATGCGGCCGAGAGGTTGAGAAACATAAGAATAACCACACATACTGAGTTCACGATACTTGTCAGATTAGCTCTGAGATCAAGCATGGCGGTCTCAGTGCGTGCTTGGCATGGAAGCTAGATTGCGAAGAACTCAGTTGATGGTTTCTATATGTTTTTGGAACTGCAGATATGCAACTCTAAAATCTTCAACAAGAAGGGTACATTGGTAATGGGTTGGTAATTATTCGCATCCATGGGGTCCAAAGTTTCCTTTTTCAATATTGGAGTGATCCATACATTTTTCAAACAGGCCGATGCTGTAGAATTAAGGAAAGAGGAGTTGTTGATGTTAGTAATAAGGGGAGAAAGACAAATAAGACCTTTCTTAACCACACTGGCCAAGCAAACGTTACTGGGGCAGGATGTGGGTTTAAGGTCAATATCAATTTTTATCAAATCCACTTCGGTTGTTTCACAGAAGTGCAAATCAGTAATAATCATAGGGTTAGCAGATGAGACGCTCTTAACATTCTTTATATTCATATTATGAAACGAGGTTTTTGATTTGATACCCTCACTATTATCTGGCACTAATATCGTGCGTAAGGCTTCTATATTGGCTGGATGGGATCGAGTTTAGTAGTGAAGCCTAATTGGACATCAACACACCAGCGATCGTTAATGCTAATATTCGGGTAGGAACTAGATTTACCTTTATAATCTTTGGGAATAGAGAAGAGTTCTCTTTGGATTTAGCCAAAGGAATTGTATTCTCATAATGGGACCATTTTGCAGAAATATATTCGCCAACCGCCTTCTGATGATTAGGAGATTTCCGCCAGACTCTTTCTGCCTGTCTCTTAGCCTTCCTAAACTCAGCAGTATTATTGGTAAACCAAGTTTTGCAGAGGGCCTCAGATTTGTGTATTTGGAGCACTTCAGGGGCTGGTGTGTCGATAACGTGAGTGGTGATATCAATACATTGATCTGTAAGAACACAAACATCTAACAAAGGTGTCAGATTGCCTAAAGTGGACAGATGGTATCAGTGAATGTTGCAGATGAAATTCTATTAGTGTTCCTTGGTCTTTTAAGAAATCCTAGAGTTTTGTGGTTAGTTAAGACCATAAAAGGATGATTACCCCCCTCAAGATAATGCTTCATTCTACAAAAGCATCTTTTATTGCTAGTAACTCTTAGCCAAATATGATATAATTACATTCTGACTGGTTCAGCTTTCACAAATTGAAGGCTACCGGATGGAGGGATCAGTCTTCGGAGTCTGTGATAACATGGTTCCCAAACCTATACTGGAGGAATCCCTTTCAACCACATAGGGTAGAGAGACCTCAAGTAACCGTAAGATGTGGGCTATCGTGAAGGCATTCTTTAACATTTGGAAAGCTGTCTCAATTTGGGTTTCCCATCGAAATGGAACGGTCTAGCGTAACAAGGTTCATAATGGGTGAGCCATTTGTGAATACCGGGCAATAAAACGCTGCTGGTAATTGGCAAACCCCAGAAACCTTTGTAATTCTTTAACGTTTTATGGTGCTGGCCACCCCAATACAGCTTGTACCTTTCAGGGATTCATGCCGATCCTGTGGGAGACAATACATAACCCAAGAAGGTTGCTGTGGTTTGAGGAAAAGAGCATTTGTACAATTTGGCTTAGAGACAATGGGCCTCATTCCGAGATTGGTGGTAGTCATGGCGCTATTTGCGCCATGACTGCCACCAATAACTGGTCCGGCACTGGTGTAGTTCAATGGGGATTTACCGGTGTAGTCCAACCCTGTCAGGACCGGTAAATCCCCATTGCAAATGCCATTCCCCATTCCCATTGAGCCCCTATAGGGCTCAATGGGAATGGGGAAGGCGCTATTTACGGGCCTGCTAATGACAGGCCCGTAATAAGCGGCCTGGTCCCCATAACGGGACATGTAAGGTACGTTTGGTCGGACCAAACGTACCTTACGGGTCCCGTTAGGGGATCTTGGTATTGGGCGGTAGGGGAATTACCAGCACCCGTCTCCTTACTGGTGCCCGGTATCCCCTACCGCTCGACTCGGAATGACCCCCAATGTTTTCTGAGTAACCTTAGGACTTAACCAAGATGTCGTCCAAGTAAACCACAACGTAATATTCAAGAATGGGATGTAGAACTTTGTTGAGAACATTTTGGAATGCCGCCGGAGCATTACACAATCCGAATGGCATCACTAAATACTCATAGTGTCCTTCTTTGGTTTGGAAAGCCGTTTTCCATTAATCTTCGGGATGAATTCTCACTAAGTTGTAGCTCCCTCGAAGATCAAATTTGGTGTAGATCTGAACTCCTTGGACTTGTTCTATTAAAGTCTGGATGAGGGGTAGTGGGTGCCTGTTTTTGATAGTTCTGGCATTAATTTTGTGATAGTCCACACAGGGTCTCCGTTCTGTGCAATCTTTGTTCGGAATGAAGACTATGGGAACCCCAACCTGGAGAAGTGAAATGATGACGGAACCGTTTGGCAAGGTTGTCTGTAATGTATTCCATTAAGACTTTGGTTTCTCGTGGAGTCAAAGCAAAGGTTTTGCCATACGGACTAATGGCTTCTGGTATTAGTTCAATGCAGAATCCTTGGATCTATGCAGGGGAAGAGTGCCTGCTTCTTTGGCGTCGAATACATTGCGGCAGTCTTGGTATTCCTCAGGGAGTCCTTCAAGAGTTGCTGCTATCCTCTTTGTTGGCTGAATGTGGTCTCTTTGGCTATTCGAAAGTGTGGCTATCCGTGATAGAGATTCCAAATGGCAAGACTGGGAGCAGTGGTTAGAATGAAATTGGACCCGCCATCCCCCCTTTGATCCCAATGAATGTAAGGGTTAAAGAGTTATAACGCAAGCTGTGGCATCCCAAAAATAAGTTGAAAGAACAGGGCATCTATGACATCAAAGGTTATTTGTTTTCTGATGGTATTTTGCACAAGTCATGGAAAACACCCTGGTTTGGTGGGTGGTGGGGCCTGATGTATGATCTGATCCATCTATGGGGTGCATGGGATCTATGGTTGTATTCTGAGTTGTATGTGGTTCTGTTTAGCAAATCCGGTATCGATAACATGACCTGTGTCTCTGCCATCTATTAAAGCCCTTATTTCGAGGAAGGAATGTGGTTAATGGGTGACATAGGTAGGACTACCGTTTGATTCGGAAGCAGTGTGGGTTGTGAATTTGGCTCTGCCAGTCCACCCCGTTTTAGGGCGGACCCTAGTCTTTTCCCAATTTTTTGGGGAAAACATAGACAGTATGCCCATCCAGTCTACAATAGTAGCATCGATGATTAACCCTTCTATGTTCTATTTCCTCTTGACTGTCTGGCCCTCTTAATCCCCATAATTGCTTGGGTTCTGGTGAGAGGGCATTACTTCTGTTGTCTATGAGACTGCGGCAGTGTTCAAATCTCTGTTGTTCCCCCTTTTCTTTCCCCTTGCCTTCGCCCGATCTGTAAGGTTAACTCAATGAGCTCTGTAAGCGTATTGGGAGCTGGTATCACTTGGGCTACCGTGTCTTTAATTTCCTCTTGAGAATGTGGCTTGAACATCCTCAGCCCACACTAGTTCAGCCACTAGACATTTAAACAGGGCAATGTATGCAATGATGTCTCTACTTCCCTGTCTGATGTCTAAAAGCTCATTCTCAATAGGTCTTTCGCAGGTTTTTCACTCGAACTTCTGCCGATAGGCTCCCAAAAACATATCATAATCGGGTCATGATTGTTAATCCAGGGGGAGGCCCACGTGAGAGCATGTCCCTCCAGATTCATTAAGATGAAGGCAACAGCGCTCCATCACTGAGGGCGATTCATAAAATCCAATGGACATTGCGTCATGAATTTGGAGAACTTCCCTGGATTGCTGCTACGTTTCACAGTCATGGGAGTTGATGGGATTTGAGCACTCGCCCCAGGTTCACGTCCTGTGTTACCTGAAAGGGGTGGACCTGCTGCATAGCGGAATTGAAATGAGGCTGTTTTGTTTTCTTGGGTTCCATGAAAACCAAACACCCCCCAAACCACGGGGGTGGAGGGGCATCCCTGTCTGATGATAGGTTAGCGATAGTGTTTTGAAAGCCCCCTACTGTCTGGGCTAGTGCAATATTTGCAGCTCTATAAGCTGTGAGATCAGTCTGGAGGGATTTCAAGGAAGCTGCTCTGTCTCGGATAGCCTATTTTATTCTGCAGGGATTGTTTTAATGCTCTTTGATGGTTTTAGCAATCTGCCAGTGCTGGGCCGGCAACTGTAGTCAGTTGCACAAGTGTCAGATCGCTGCAGGATGAAAGTCGGCCAAACAACCAAGGGAAGTCCCCAAACCGCTGAGGTGGAATAAGATCTCGCAATCTCGGGGTCTCCACCCCCGCAACTCCCCCTGTGCTGCCGGACTGTATCGGGGTCCTTCGGACTGGATGCGGTGGGTCAAGATGGTCGGGACACCAACGAGAGGCGTCTAATGCAAAAACATAAACTAGTCATGAAAAACCATACGTTAGGTTCTAGCTCTATTTGGGCATGGGTGGGAGGAGGAAAGGCAATAATACTCACCGTGTAGTGGCAGATTTGGGATTGTGAGGCGACACTCCCCTTTTGCTGGTTTTCTGCCTGGTAGTAAGATAAGCAGAAAATGGCCTGCACCAAAGAAGTTATGGCAACAAAAAAAAAAGAGAAACCTATCCATGAAGACATTAGCCTTCCTAAATATTTCTAGAATGACCTGATTATTTAGTTATGTGGGTCTTTTCATAGCATCCCTTGGTGAGCCGTTGCAGAGACGTAGATTTTTGTCTTCAGTTGTGTTAAAAGTACGATTTACTGGAAGTAGAACCAGTGCTAGATTTAAGGCAAAGGGCTCAGTGGGCACAAATGACAGAGGACCTCAGGTGGGCGGATCATGGAGGGGGAGCCTAGAGTGGGTGGAGTTGCACAAAGATGAACTTTAGGGACAAATGCTTTATTTATTTGAAGTTTTATGTGTTTGGGGGTCTGACTGTAGCTAGAGACAGCTGGGCCCCCTTGCCAGGTGTTGCTGTCAATGGTGGTAATATTGAATGATCAAGCCCGAAGCTAATGTTGGAAAGGATAGGGTTCAAGGCAACGGGCAATGGGAAGGGACATTACAGGAGGTGATATCACGGGATAATT
Source organism: Ambystoma mexicanum (assembly GCF_040938575.1). Lineage (NCBI taxonomy): Eukaryota > Metazoa > Chordata > Amphibia > Caudata > Ambystomatidae > Ambystoma > Ambystoma mexicanum. The sequence goes on along the minus strand of NC_090925.1, from coordinate 765,238,847 downwards.
CCTACAGCATGCAGAACCATTTTATGCATCTCCATGGTGTTCTTACCCCACACACTTGAAATGTCGTTGAACATCACAAACTTAAAGAGGTTAACCTTTTAATATCAAATGATACCAGGGGTTACCTTTTTTGTGGGTGCTGCTTGTGGTATTTGAAAGAGCCCTTAACGCTAATCCACCACCTCCATATCTCCTTCAGCTCCACAGGGCACTCCTGCAATGAAGAGGAGAGAATAAGGGCAGGATAGTGAGGGAGAATGGTAGGGAAGGGGCAGGTAACGGGAACGCTGAGGGGACAGGAGAGTGAAGAATGAAGGCGGGCAGAAGTATGAGGGAGAGATTGAGAGTGAGCAAAGGCAGGAGATAAGGTGATTGAAGGGAGCCAGGTGAGCGTAAAAGGGTGAATGGGTGCAGAGAATGAACGAGGGTGGGAGAAAGGGGCAATAGTTAATGAGGCACAACAGTGGGGGAAATGCAGAGAAAAGAGGATTAAAGAGGGGGAAAAGAGAGCAGGGGGTTCAGGAGTGTAAGGAGAATGGGGAATAATGGAGTTATAAAGAGTCAGGGAGAAGTGAAGACAGAGGGAGGGCAGCAGAAAGGGGGAAAGTGAGTGGGGAATGGGCAGTAATGTAAAGGCAAATGGTATCTGACGTGGGTAAACGAGGGAGGGAAAAATTGAGTGAAGGAAGGTAGGTGAGTATGCGAATAGCAGCAAAATGAGGAAGAAAGCAGGATCTTTATAATAAAGGACCTTTGGCAGAAATGGAGATGGAAAAAAGGAATAAGGCTAGAAGAGGGGATGACAGGGTTCAAAAAGAACAGGAAAGAGTAGGATAGAGAGGAAATTGCTGGTAGGGAAGAAAGAGGGGGGCAAAAAGAATGTTGTATACGAGAAAAAGGAAGTAGGAGGGAAAGGAGTGAAATGGGAGCATATTTGTGATGTGAAGTGAGCAGGTGCTTGTCTTAGCTGCCCATCTATACAGTCACAGCTGCAACAGATAAGTGAACAGGGAAACACTTCAAATGCAGCAACTTAGATAAGGATGTATGAAATGGGCCAAAAAGATCCACATGATTGACGAAAATCCCCTTTGTGCGAGTTCTCCGTGTTCATCTTATACCAAGTTGGCAGCTAAACAAGCCCAGATGAAATCAAAGTTCGGGGGACGGGGCTGGGGTGTCTGTAGGGTACCCAGCCATCCAGAATTTTGGGTGACTGTCCCAATTTCATGGGTTATGTCCCATGTCTCACACACAGCGAGCTTGGGACAAGAATAAGGCCTGACTTTTCTCCCCTGAAGCAGGATCAGCTGTCCAAAGTCTTCCCAGCTCACACTTTTCATGCGATAGTTAAAAGCACAGGGGAAGCACAGCGTCCTTCCCATTGCGCCCCCAGGTTCTGCTTTGCGTCACCCTCATTTCAATAAGCTGATTAGAGTTTGATGACACAGGGGAGCCTGGGTAAGGAATGATGTCCCTTAGAAAGTGTAATTGGTGTGAGATAATAAATAGAAGGGGAGTATAATGCTGCATGCGGTGTAAAACGATGATTCAAGCAGATTACCTTAGATTGGATTCTCTTTCACAGTGAAAACCTTTTTTTTAAACTGAATGATACTGTTTTTAGGTTCACATTCCTTTGCAGGCCGCTACCCCAATCATGTATTCAGGGTGGTGAATATTAAATTGTACATCTTTTTGCTTGACCTATTTCTACAACAATGTATATAATGTTAGGTTGGTTTCTTATGTGATTTGTGTACGTTTCAAGACATTGATAGAAATACGAATAATTTTGTTATTGGAAACCCAAGCTTAAAATATATTTGTGACCTATCACTGGAAAGATATGTAGTCAAGTGCTTAAATCACAGCGTGAGTCCAGAAACTGATTTCATCACATTAGCGAAATGTGCGATACTGGGCAAATCATTTAATCTCATTGTGGCTGATGACATTGGGTGTCGCTAGAAGCGATCTGGTTTGCAATTTTTCCTATGAAGAAAACCCCTCAAGGTTTATTAAACTATTGAGTTGTTGCATATTAATTATATTACACAGCACATTATTCTCTTGGCTTACACATGAAAACTTATTTTAATGTCTTTACCAATGGTGTCCTAGAGTACTGAAGACTGATGTCACTGCTTTTAATCTTATTTACTGTGATGTTGATTCTGCTCATGTCAATCCACATTTTGAAAATTAGGGTTCTGCATTTCTTGCTGGATAGGTCTGGAAGAAATTAGAACGGTATCCCGTGATTTCATAGCTGAAAAAAACACTGAAGGGCACTCGATATTTTTTTTTAATCCACTATCCAAAACTTTCCCAAACTATTGTGATTTAGTTCTTTGTGTGTGTTCAAGAGCCTCTGTGAAGGGGGGGCTGAGGGGGCAAGCAGCTGCCCCTATTGTGACTACTACACAGCAACACATTTCTTACTTTAATGGCATTAAATGTGCACTTGGCCTTCTGTGCATGCTACAGGCTGCACTTTGCTGGCTGTTGTCACCTTAACTGAAGACTTTAAATGTGCGCGTTGCAGCAGGTTACAGACTGGCTTTGAGAGCATCCATCAGTGTTATCACCTCTTTTACTCTGGTTTCATCTTCGTTAGCACCTTGCTGACAGAGCAATTACAAAAATAATTTAGTGGCAGTTTAGTGTTTCAGCTCCACTCTGGCTGCCTGGCCCTTGAGATCAAAGAACATTCTTATTTGAGGAACCCAAGAGTGCTACACACTATCCACACGCTCCCCCCACACCTGTAAGCAAGGGGTGGGGAGCATTCATATTGAAATGGACCTCCAGGATCACTAACACATGTTAAGCTGGGCCCTGTGAGCGAGCACTAAAGCTGCTCTTTGTTATTCCACTGTGCTTGATTGTCAGGAGCTGCTCGCTCTTTCTCTGTCCTATAAGTGCTAAATCCGCCTCTGAGTAGAATTCATCTACTTACCGTTTCTTTCTTGCATGACTTCTCTCTGGCTAGGTGCCATTTTGGGTACAGGCGCCAGCCACAGAACTGCTGCAGTTGTAAGGATGTCTGTTTGCAGGACTTGGTTTGGCGGTAATCAGGGTGTGAGGGATGGAAGCAACATGATTGTGGGTTTTGGTGAGTGGTGGGGGGGGCGCTGGGAACTCTACTTAACTGGGTGTTTCTTAAAAGTGCGAGAGACAGGCTTTGCTCGAGCTGGCTCTAGCTTTCTGGTTGACCCCAGCCTGACCCTAACTACGAGCCAATGGGCTCTGTGGTCCAAGCTGAGAACTGTTTTCTTGCCCGACCTCCACCATGACTAAATAAAAAACACAGGAAAACAAGTCTTTATGCAGTGTGATTTATTAATAATGGCTAAAAACTTGTTGGTGTAAATAGGGTTTTTGTGTTAACGTGATTTGTAAAATGTTTGTGTAGTGATTTGAGGATGGTGAAAACAATGGTAAAATATTTGTTGTAAGCCAAATACCAAGAATTAAATAAAAATGTTTTAAGTCTTTCTTGGTCTGGGGGCAGGTGGTGTGTGCCTGACACTTGCAGCCCCCCATCAGGGATTCATTTTCCTGGAATGCAGCTGTCAGTCTGTGAAGCCCCCCTCCTCGCTCTCCTGTGGGCACAAACGCAGGCAGGCACCAGTCACATTGATGCACTCTGGCACTGGTCTCCATATACAAGGGGCCTGTCGGGATCCTGCTTTTAGCACCTCATTGTTAGCAGGTGAAGCACTTTGACATGCACAGGAAATTGTGTCCTCCAGCACACTTGCATATGTATATGAGGGTCCTCTGCACCTTCCTCTCGCAGCTCAAAAACTACTTTTTATCTGAGGTTTCTGTCCTTCCAACCTGTAATATGGCTTCACACTTCCCTCACAACCCCACTGACCATGCCTCCCAGGGTGTAGCTAGTTCCTTTGTTACTTTTTTGTGTGGAGCCTTATTTAGAACACAACCTTGTTGGAGTTTTGTTTTCGTTCCTGTCTTGAGTGTGCAGAGTGTAAGTTGTTATCACTTTGCATTATGACACCTGTAGTACACATTCAAGTTGAGAAAACTAAAAGCTAGGATCGTACTCGTTTTGAATAACATGAATTAATATATTTTTCAGTTGGTGCTCAATTTAACAAGTATTGTAACTCTAAAAACACATAAAGGAGCACATATATTCGTAAAAGGTAACATGACTCTTTGCATCTAGGTGTTGCTATATCGGCCCAGTTTTTCCCTTTGCGTTCTGGGACTTGAAGTCCTAGATTTGGCTTATAGTCATTCCATAAACAGCCAAAGCATCTCATGCCATACCATCTAAAAAAAAGCATCGAAAAAAAGCATCTAATGCATTTGTTTTTTTTAAATGTATGGGGGTCCCCCCCAAGCCCCTGTTTTTAACCTTTAAACCCTGTTGCGTAGTGAGTACGCAGTATGCGCATGCACGGCCCATAACGAGGCTTGCGCATGCGCAGGTTAAATATATATGGCCCGGTAGCCAGTTGCCGCTGGGACCCGAGCAGACCACACGCGTCCCGTGTGGTTCCTTCGTGTGAGTGTGTGTGTGCATGTGTGCCTGCCAGCGGGGGCCCCCGAGGTCCCCCACACATCACAACACTGGCGGTGAGGAGCGGCAGCAGCAGAGAGAGAGATCACTGCTCCTAGTGAATCGGAGAAAGTGCTTTGTTTATGACATCACGAACACACGCACATGGCCGGCGGCCATCTTGTCTGCATCACGGTTCGCAGCAGTTGCGGCCCACAAGGGTGCTCATGCGCCGGCTGCGATCCCTGTTCATAAAAGAACAATTTTTGGATACTCCATGGCCCTGTTCACCTGAGGGGCCGTGAATAAAAAAAAAAAAGGTAAATAAAGTAGCCAACACCCTGGAAGCCAGTGGGGATAGCTGACAGAGCCACCATCCATTGCTGTGGGATCACCTGTGCCATCATCCATTGCTGGGGTGCTGGAAGATCAATCCTGAGGCTGGACTGCGAGTGTTTGTGCCCAGGGGCCATCTGACTGTGAGTCCCTGTCCCCAGTTGCCATCATGGGTGAGGAGGGAGAAGGAGAGGAAGCCCCTGCACCAGTTCCACGTAGGATGCACAGCACCCTTGCTCCTATGCCCGAATTTGACACCACTGGTCCACCATCCAAGCTGGGGCCGAAGTGGCTTCTATGGGTTAAGAAGTTGGAAATGTTTTTCAGGGCAGCAGGGGAGACGGAGATGATACAAAAGTTGCTACCATGGTGTACTCTGCGGGTACAGAGGTCCACAGAATCTATGACTCTCTCAACCTTCACGTGGTCACGATGCTGTGAAACAAGCCCTCCAAGATCATTTTCTCCCAATGGCAAATGTCAACTTGGACAGATTTGTTATGTGTGCGGAAAAGCAGCAAGGGGAAGAGTCACTGGACCAGTTCTGTGCACGGCTGACACACCTCGCAAGTACCTGCAGGTGGGTGAATGAGGAGGAGATGGTGCGCAACCAGCTGCTGCAAGGGTGTAGCTCGGGGAAACTGAGACGACAGGTGCTACGGGAGCCGGGCCTGACGCTGCAACAGATCCTCGACACAGGAAGAGCTTATGAGTTGGCAGAGTCCAGAGGAGTGGAAATGGACGCCGATATGCACCCTGGGAAGGGTGAAGATGCATTTGCCATCAGCCGTACGGCCCCAGGAAGAGCGTGATGGACACCCAGGAGAATGGACTGTCCCTCTGTGGGTAGTACTCCACAGTCATGCCCATATTGCGGGTATGACCTGCCGCACGTGGGAGAGTGCCCGGCAAAGACGAGGGTCTGTGGCTGGTGTGGCACGCCTGGACACTATGCAAGGGTGTGCAGGGCCTCCACCCCTGTGAAGGCGTCAAGCGGGCCAGCGAGAATTGGCGGGAGCAATGCCCGGAGAGTGAGGGGTGTGTCGGCGATTGAGCAGGGCGTGCAGGATTTGGACATAGCCGAGGAGGAAAACTTCTTCATCACTAGTATCGCTGCCTGCTCCAGAGGGTATAGGCAACCAACGTGCACCGTTAACATTGGGGAGGTGCCTACTCCCGTCCTGATGGACACTGGTGCGTCGGTCTGCATGCTAGCAGTGGAGCACTATGAAGCACTCCCAGGTCCTCCCAAGCTAATGGAGTCCAAGGTCCGGATATATTCTTTCGGTGGAAACACGCCGCTGCCTATTCAAAGGGTGTTTATAGCGCCGGTGTCACATGGGCCGAATAAAATCAAGGCGAGATTTTTTGTGACAAGCGTGAGCCCACACTCCCTGCTGAGCTGTGCTGCTTCTGAAGCCCTTGACATTGTACATTTCACACTGGCTGTCTATCACACAGACATTGACCGCCTCCTGCAGCGTTTCAATAGCATCTTTCAAGGGGTCGGAAAACTGAAGGGGGACCCTATCAGGCTCCACATTGATGGGTCGTTGAGACAGACGGCCCTAGAACACCGGAGGATACCCTTCCACCTGAGGGCACAGGTGGAGAAGGAGCTTCAGTCGCTGGTTGACTTGGACATTGAGAGAGTTGAGGGCCCGATCCCGTGGGTCTCCCCGATTGTTGTTGCCCCTAAACCCAAACAGCCAGGTGCTGTCCGCATCTGTGTGGACATGAGACTGGCCAACATTGCCATCAAGAGGGAGCACCATCTCACACCCATGCTGGATGACATCGTCGGCCAGCTGCAGGGAGCGAAGGTTTTCTCCAAGCTGAACCTGAGGTCTGGCTACCACCAACTGGAACTTCACCCTGAGTCGAGATATATCACCACTTTCACGACTCCTGAGGGGCTGTATCAGTTCAAGAGGATCAGCTTCAGTGTCTCGTCGGCGGCAGAGGTCTTCCAGAACGCCATCCGGGGGGCCCTGGCAGGACTAAAAGGGGTGATCAATATGTCAGATGACATTCTGGTGTTCGCACAGTCAGAGGCGGAACATCTGAAGCGTCTGGAGCGGGCACTGGAGAGACTCAAAAGCCTGGGGCTGACTTTGCATTGGAAAAAGTGTGAGTTTTTGAAGGACCGGATAGAGTTCTTTGGGTTCTTGTTCCACGCAGGAGGCATCTCGCCGGACCCGGAGAAAGTAAGAGATATTCGTGAGGCGGCCCCGCCAGAGTCACCGGTCGAGATACAGAGTTTCCTCGGCATGGTAAACTATTGTGGACATTTTATTCGCGATCTGGCATCCCTGTCGGAGCCGCTGAGGGCCCTGATGAGGAATGACGTGGCGTGGGCCTGGACGGCGAAAGAACAGAGGGCGTTCGCCAATATCAAGAACGCTTTGTTGGGTCAGGAGACCATGGCGTATTTCAATTCGGAGAGGGAGTAGAAAATAGTGGTGGACGCCAGCCAGGTAGGCCTAGGGGCGGTGCTCATGCAGGCAGATCCACAGGGGACCATGCGTCCCATCGCCTATGTGAGCAAGGCGCTGACGGAGACGGAGAAGCGCTATTCGCAGATCGAGCGCGATGCCCTGGCCATCCTGTGGGGCTGCAAACATTTCCGGATCTACATTCTGGGGAAGCCCGTGTTTGTGATAACTGACCACAAGCCTCTGATTCCAATCATGGCCAGTACTTCATCCAAGCCCCCACCGCATATCGAGAGAAGGATGCTGTCACTTATGGAGTATGAGGTCAAGTTGCAATATCGCCCAGGCACTCACAATCCCGCGGACTATCTGTCCCGTCACCCGGGGGCGGGGCACCCTCGAGACACTGACGAGGTTGTGAACTGCATCGAAGTGGTTCAACACGTGGTGGAATCCGTTTTGCCGGTGGCTCTGGGGCGCCAAGAGATCGCAGAAGCATCAAATGCGGACGAGGTGTTCCTGGTCATCAAGGAGGCCATGGACAGTGGTGAGTGGCGTGAAGTGCTCTCGAACAATGCCAGAAGGGAGAGTGGGGCACGTAAAGATCTCCAAGCACTGTGGAAGGTCCGCAACGAACTGTCAGTGGCTGAGGACGGCCTTCTGCTGAGGGGGTGCCAGATCGTCATCCCGCGAGCACTGGTGGGGAAAGTACTGCAGCTCGCTCACAAAGGTCACCAGGGGACAGCCAAAACGAAGGCACGCCTAAGGTTGAAGGTGTGGTTCCTGGACCTGGAGAGCAGGGTGGATGATTTTGTGCACGCATGCATACCGTGCCAGGCGGCGTGTCCCGCGGAGAGAGGGCCTCCCATCCAGGCCATGGCAAGGAGCGAGCAGCCATGGGGGACCGTGCACGCGGACTTCGGGTGTACTTTCTTGCAGTCATTGACCAGTGGTCGCGCTATCCCGAGGTGGAGTTGGTGGAATCCACGGCCAGCAACCACACCATTCTGGCCCTGGAGAAGATGTTCGCCACCCACGGGTTCCCCACTGAGATTTGCTCGGACAATGGCTCGCCGTTCCAGGGGCAGCAATTCGCCCAGAACTGTGAGGAAAGGGGGATCAGGCACCGAAAGGTCACCCCGCTCTGGCCCAGGGCTAACGGGGAGGTGGAGCAGTTTATGAGGACTCTCAATAAGGTCTTTCGGATATTGATCAATGGAGGAGAGGAGCTCCGCCGCAACCTGTTTGAGTTTCTGCGCAAGTACCGCACGACCCCCCACCAGTCCACCGGGGTTACGCCAGCCAAGGCTCTCTTCAAACGGGTGCCTAGAGGACTGATCCCCGAAGTGGAAGGGCGCAGTCCCGGAGTAATTGACAACAACCGAGTATGAGTGGAGAGAGCCATCCACAATGAGCAGGAGAGCGCCCGCCGGAACTTGCTGGAGAAGGTGATTGCAGTAGGGGACACGGTGCTGATCAGAAATCGGAGGCCGGAAGCGAAGTTGTCCCTCCCATATGAAGCACAGCCACTGGGCGTGACCCATGTCAAGGGGTCGATGATTACCGCTGCCAATGCCAGGGGCACCATCACGCGAAACGTGTCGTACTTCAAGCGGATTGAAACTGTGCCCACTCCTCCATTGCCCGAGGAGCCCGGACCCGGGGAAGTACCATCACCGAGGGGCCGCCAGAAGCTCTCGAGGCCCCAAAGTCACCGTGAGACGAGTCCAGAAGGTACCCGAGCCGGGCGGGGCGGAAGCCGCCGCCGAGGTTTCAGGACTTTATCATGGACCCGGCCTGGTAACAGGGTGAGAACTGGTTGTGAAGCTACAAGTTGTATTTGTGTGTGTGCTAAGGTTTATAGTTGTTTCTTGTTTGGGGAAAAAGGAGGGATGTTGCGTAGTGAGTACGCAGTATGCGCATGCGCGGCCCATAACGAGGCTAGCGCATGCGCAGGTTAAATAAAGACGGCCTGGTAGCCATTTGCCACCGGGACCAAAGCAGACCACACGCATCCCGTGTGGTTCCTTCGTGTGTGTGTGCATGTGTGCCTGCCAGCGGGGGCCCCGGAGGTCCCCCGCACATCACAACAAACCCCATTTTTATTCAAATAAACCCTTTCCCATCTAAAAAAATGCATTAGATGCTTTTTTTTAGATGGTATGGCTGTCGATGCTTTGGTAGTCGATGCAATGACTGGATACCCTAGATTTCACCATAAATCTAGGTCTAAAAGTTCCAGAATGTAAACAAAAAATTGCAAGAAAACTGTACTGTACTACCATCTCCTGAATAGAATGGAGCATGTGGCTGAAGTTAATATTTGTATAGCATCTACTGCTATTATCTTGGCCTCAAGTGCTGATATGAGTTGCCGGTTTGCCTTGAGTTTGGCCTTAAAAGCTAGCCCACATGATACACTTTTTGTATTTAAATGCGTGTCTTTCATTTGCAATATTGATATCCGTAGGGTAGTGCTTGCTGTGTCCGTTAGGAAAGGTTCCATCACCAAAGCAGTACTGAGAGTGGCCCTTGATGTCACTGCTGTACTATTGCATCACTGCTTTTGCCAAGACACAGAAATGACAGGTAAAACGATGAAAAGGATGTTTTGTAGGCATCTCATACGGTAACCAGCATATACAGTAATTGATTGCCAAGCATGGTTTAAAAATATTCCTCGCCTATTTTTGTTTAATAAATATTAAACACCGTTTATTTGGGGAGAGGGGTAACTTGTTGGGTGAGATACCGGCAAAGAGCGCCATCTTTGCCATACCTTCACGGGCCACTGGGTGTCACTGCAGCCCCGTGAACATTATAATCCGTTTGCTTTTTCCGGTACACCCCCTTTCGGCGCGGCTGTTTCGCTGCGGGCCAGTTGGCCGCAGCTGCCAGTTGGCCGCAGCTGCCAGTTGGCCGCAGCTGCCAGTTGGCCGCTCCCATTTCGGCGTGGGAGCCTTTCTGGCGCCGCCGATTTGGCGCGAGGGACGTTTGGACGTGGCTGACATTGCAGCCACATCTAAACCTCCTCACGCCAAATTTAAAAGCATCATTCCCGCGCCTAATCTTCCTGCTCCGGCCTCGATGAGAATGCTGAGCCCGTTTGGTTTGCAGCATCAAGTTTAATGGAGACTCAACATTTCTGTTACCCAGGTTGGCACAGGTTTCTTATAGTTTTGTAAAGGGTGCCTTCTAACTAACTTGCAGATTAAAAAAATCTTCGTGTGAAAGGGTGAGCGCATCACTGTAAATCATGAGAAGCCTTGTAATCTTTTTGCTGACCTGTCTTTGATCGGAAAAGCAGCAACCGGCGGGCGAACGCGCCGGCGAAGCAGGCATGGCGAGCGCCGCCCCTTAGTGGGGGCGGTACAGGCCGCCCTTCCCCTCCCCCCACGCACGTAAGGGAAATGCGCCGGGGGGGGTGGATGATGACGAAAAGGGGCCCGCCCCCCCGGGCAGGGCGCGAAAGCTTCGGGGCAGGGCGGGAAACCGGGGAGAAGCCGGGCATAAAAGCCCGTGCTGGTGTGAGCATTCACACATCCTCCCTCGGTTTCCCGTCTTGCCGGAGCTGCGTTCTTTTTTCTTTATGCCCCCACCGGATCGTGGATTTTGTGAATATAGTTACAGGAATGAGAAGTCGTCTGGGGTTCCGGTGGCAGGAATAGCAGAGTTCGTGTGGAACGTGCAGAAAGGAGGGACTGTGATCTCGGAGTTGAGGGGATCGTGCTTCGTTTGTTCCGGGAGAGCGTCGGGAGAGAGAGCGTCGTTGGCGTCGGGCTCGGTATGTAGGGGTTCATGACGGGGAGGGCAGCTGGGTGAACAAATAGAAGGAGGGCCGTTGGTGTGCGGGCGCGGTGTGGCAGAGCGGAACCTAGGGGGCTGCTATTGCTTGGTATGCTTAAGGATGTAGAATGTAGAGCCGTTCATGCGGGTGGCAAGGGGAACGTTGTCTAGGCACGGTGGCCCGGGAAGCGCAATTTTTCCTCGTAAATGTATATTAAGGTAGCGCCGGTCAACAGGCGAAGCGCTTTGGGGAACGGCGCCGAAAGGCATCTTTCCAGAACGGTTTCCCCTCCCTGCCCCCTTTTAGTTTTCAGGGCAGCATTCAGGCGCGGGATCCACTCGCCCTTCCCGAGTTGAGATGAGCAAACTGCTCACCTCGGCCTCTCACAGCAGCAGCGGCAGCAGCAGCAGAACCCCAGGGAGCGCCATGGCCTCATCGATGCTCGAGGCAGGTAACTCGGCGCACTTCTCACTCTGCATGGGGTCCTAGATAGAGGTGGGGACGAAAGGGGTGGGTTCACACAGTACCTGTCCCCTCCCGGAGGCAATATGCACCCAGCGCCCAATACCGCGGAGCAGCCGATTTCTACGCAGCCTGGGCAGATGAACCGAGAATTCGCCCAAGATCACAGAATCTGGTCAAGTGAGGAAGCCGGGATTGAACGCCGTGTCTCCAGCTCCACGTTAGAGATATTCACCATCGGATTACACCGCATGCCTGCTCGAATCCAACCACTCACATTTAGCCAGAAACGTTGGATTGACCGATGTTTTCTCTAAAACGCTTGTTTGTTTTAAAACCTCGCGAGATGGGAGAAAGGATAAGTACAGCCGATCCAAAACGGAGAGATAAGAGGCTTACGCCCACCACTCAAGTATTGATAAAATTCAACTTTGCATACTGGGTAAACGTAACACTACGTGAGACAACAGGTTACAGTTTACAAATATACACACGGATTTTTCAAACAATAACCGAGTTGTGGTTGCGCGTACATAATGGCTACTTGGCAAAGCGTTGGTAAGGAGTGTTTAGATTTGAATGCAGATCACACATGTTTATTCGAAATGCTGTGGAGGCTATCAATGTTTGAATAGTTAAAATATAAAACTCCAATCAAACTTGAAGGTAAAGTGTGAAGGAGCTACGCCATAGAACTTTCTTTTTCTCATACATGCGTGCTTCCGCCAGGTCATTAACATAGCGGAATACTATTTCAATTTCACTTTAAGTTGCAGAGAGCTCCAGGTCACCTCAGCCTGGGCCGTATTAAGCGCTGTGGACAATAATACATTCGGGGATTTCAAGTTTAGGATCATTTTACTGAAGCAATTACACCTAAATGCCAGATTGCAAGGCTTTTTAAACAGAACCTGTTTTGCCCTCGTCAAATTAAAATAGTACAACAGAGCACTGTACAATAGTACAACAGAGTACAACGGGCGGTTGTTGTCGCACTCGCGTAGCGCAAAGAGTGGTGACGGCACGGTGTGTCGTGTATGCGGGGTGAATCGCGGGGTCCTGTCGTGGATGACGGTTTTTGTGGGGGGTGTGATTTTGCGTGTGGGGGAAGCGTATGGCGTGGCAGGGAGCGCGACTTGGCGGGGAGGTTAGCAGTGCCCGCCGGCGCGTTGGTATGGGATTGCAGGGAACAGAGAGAGAGGAAGTCGTAGGAGGAAGCTAAACAAACCTTTAGTGCACTGGATGTTCCCGCAAACAGCAGGCGCTTGTTTTGGGGCCAGTATTGTGCGTCACGGGGGGTTTGTGGGGAGCGGTGCTGGCCAGTAAAGGGCCATGTTTCCACTACTTCTTTTCGTACACCTCAACCACTGCTTAGAACCCATTGACAGAGCATTTCAGGTTTATGAGTCCATGGGCAACATGCCCCCCTTGGGAGCAACGACACAGTGCAACACAGGCGCAATCCGTGGGCCCGACCATCCAAACTCCAGGGTTTAATGTTTAGTGGCATGCGTAGGGTCGTCTCTTTGGTTGCAGGGTTGCACTACCATCGCCTTGGGCTGCTTTCGGTGCTTTGGGGTCAGGCATTTGTTCACCATGCAGGGCCTACCGTGGGGCCTCCTACCCCAGGGCTTACCCTGGGGCTGCGGTTCTAGCTGTGCATTGGTCGCCTCTAACATTGGCGAACGGTGTTTGCTTGGTTGGGGGGAGGGGCGGACTAGGAGGCCTGCGCACAACGGCAGGTTTCACATAGGAGGTGGCTCAAAGGGGAACAGGTAGTGGTTCTCCTGCGGAAGGTGCTTCAGGCGGTCGTCAATTTACTGGTGTTAAGTGCGGGGAGATGTTTGTTGTTGGCATCGTTTGGTTTTGCCACACTGGGGGTTAACCATTATGTCCAGTGGTGTGGGTTGCACGAAGTCAGTTGCTTCAATGACTAGAGCGTCGGGGAAGGCGCATTCCAATTGGGGGAAGAAGAATAAATTTAAACAGCTATGAAGTGGAAATGGATACTAGTGGCATGACATGGGTGTGTTGTCATTAAAGTTTATTCCAAGTGCGGGCGGGGGGTAATATTTTACGTGCTCCAGGTGAAGGGGTGGGGTTTGCTGGTCTATTATGAGGTGCATTGTGGCTACACGAGGTTATACATTTATCATGGTGAACAGTGGCACGTACAAGGCACCATGTGGCGTCATGGCTAATGGCAAGACAGTGTGGGTGCCGGGGTCGGGTTTCGTTTCAAGTTAAATGGGATGCAGGATGAGTTGGTGCGGCGCCTCGCAGGGCGTCCGTGCGATGCAGCGTTGTGCAGGAGGTACCACTGGTTGAGGCAGGGAGCACGAGGTACCAAGGTGTATGTTCATAATTTTGGCATGTGAAGACATTGATAGGACTGCGGGTAGGGAAGTGGTTTCAACTAACCTTTCAGAAATTCTACAAATGGTTAAGGTTCCGATCAGTATGGACAGTTTGGGGTGTATGTTCGTAATTTTGGCATGGGAAGACATTGATAGGACTGCTGGTAGGGAAGTGGTTTCAACTAAACTTTCAGGAATTCTACAAATGGTTAAGGTTCCGATCAGTATGGACAGTTTGGGGTGTACGTTCTTAATTTTGGCATGTGAAGACATTGTTAGGACTGCTGGTAGGGAAGTGGTTTCAACTAAACTTTCAGGAATTATACAAATGGTTAAGGTTCCGGTCAGGTTGCTGAACACTAGACATTCTCAACAGAGGCTCTTAAGCCTGCCCCCCTTTTACGAAGGAGAAATGGCTTCCTTCCTTTTCGGTTGTTGATGCAGCTCCGTGGGTCTGGTCTGCGAGCCAGAATTACAGGAGCTGGTTGAGTGGCACATGGGGCAGAGCGCTCACTTTTGACTCCAGTGTGGAGCCCGCTAATCCAGGTCCGAATACCGGCGGCGGGGGGGCCACGAGGAGCTGGGGTAGGGCGGGAGGAAGCGGCGGGGGGGGGGGGTTTGCAAGGAGGAAGGCTTACAGGCGGGGAAGGGGGCACACCGCGGCGAGGGGAAGGCATGACCCAGCTGCAGTAGGCTAGAATATTTATAACCCTAATTTAATTTTGGGTTGGGGCCGGGGGACCAAGGAGTGGGAGTAAGTAAAAGCGGGGATAATCGAAGACTAGTGAACCTTACCAGGCTCAGCATACGCAACGTCGGGTGTGTGCATGTGGAGTATGAGGAACGGAGCTGAGAGACTCTATTTCAAGAGTATGGGCAAGATTCGGACGGGGGGTTCCCAGAATGTAATCTTGGGATGGGGCCAGGGGACCAAGGAGTGGGAGTGAGGACAAGCGGGGGTAATGCTAGGGACATCGCTATGTTAGAAGGGCATTCTTTATCAAGATGATTATGCAAATAGGTGCTATGCGAAGCGCTATGTTGATACGCGCTACTATTGTGCATGTGAAGTGGTTTCGATGCCATAACCCGAGGCTGCATTACACGTGGCCTGGGTGCCACAATGGCAGATGCGATAGAGGGCTCGCTGCTGTATACATAATAGTCAGCAGTGGCAAGAGCATATCAAGAATTAACAGCTGCCCGTGTTGCGGCAGTTAACAGGGATTGGTAAACAAGTTGGGTAAGACAGGTTGATTTGTACGGTTTATCGGCCCTGTTTGCCGTGTGATCATGAATTGCATGGGTAATAGGGGCAGGTGTTGGTAGCACAGTATGACTGCCCGTGATTGTGGTTAGCTACAGGCTCGCTAGGATGGTGCTTAGTACACACAGTGGTGCGCAGCTTATCTGGAGCTTTGATGGCCTTGCATATCGTTTCACCAGAAAAATCACGCCATGTTTGGTAATAGGTACAGGTTGGTAGGCGGTTCGCTGAAAGGCAGGGGGATGATTCTGGATTCGCCATCCCCTCATCACTTTAAAAGTATCAGGGTATTTTGAAGGGGACGGGACCCACCTGTCCGAGGTGGCCACTGCTTTGACGTCATTAGAATGGAGGACGGCACTTAGAAATGCGGGATGTGTATGAGAGGCCCGAGTGGGGTGGGGCACCTCCCAGGATGCCAGCCATTAAAATACAGGGAGTGCCCTGTGGAAGCAAGCTGGTGTGGGGGGAACTCTCTGCCGCCGGCAGCCAGCAGAGAGTCTTGGAGGAATCACATTGCAATCCCTTTACAAAGCACTGCCAGCAGACCCACAGGGGAACGAGCAGCCAAGAGTTTAGATGCACGGCGCCCCAAGAGCAATAGGCTTGGGGGAGGCCCTGGGAAAAAAGGGGAGGGATGTAGGGGACTTGGGAGGCAATTCCAAGACCCAAATTGCGGGGGGGGGAGGGAACGAACAACAAACTAAAAAGAGGGCAGCAAGTGAAGCTGGGTGGAGGGGAACAAGAGGAGAATACGGGGGGGTATGCTACCGGGACCAAAATTTACAGCAGGGGTAAGTCGTCACGAAGGGGGAGGGGCAAGAGGGGGGAGCTGGAGGAGGGAGGAAGAAAGGTAGGAGCATCGGGGGTGGGGGAGCCCGGACAAGGAGGGCCAGCAAGGACAGGAAAGAGGGGGCCTGGGGGGGCGCAGCATAGGGGACCGGGGGAATGGGGGAGACAGTTGGGAAAGGAAGACAGTACGAGGGACAGGGAATCTGGAAGAGATATGACACCAGCCAAGGGGGGGAGGACGCCTTGAGTGAGAGGGATTTGCGATGTTTCTGGGGGGCTCGGGGACACAGCAGGGAGACCTGGGGGGGGGTTTTGGCATAGCGGGGGTAGGACTAGGATGCCAATAACCGGAACAACGCGAAGGCGTAGGGGGGGCTGAGCAGAGTTTGGCAAGAAAAGGTTAGATGGACGTCGCAAGCGACGGCCAACTAGGCAGGCAGAAAGTGGGGGCCGGCATCGGAGGGCGGTGCCGGCCCATATACGGATACGTACATAAATTGTAAGGGCACTTGTGGTGGTGCCGGTATAGAAAAATGTAAGGGCACTTGTGGTGGTGCCGGTATAGGAAATTGTAAGGGCACTAGTATGGTGCCGGTATAGGAAATTGTAAGGGCACTAGTACGGTGCCGGTATAGGAACCTGATGTTAGCGAGGCACCGCGTGGCTGCCGGTTTTAGCTAGAGCCCGAGCAGGAAACGGGGCAAGTGTGCGGGGGGGTCGGGCACCCGCAACAAGACCTAGACATGGGCAGGGGGGGAAATGGTGGGCACACCAAAAAATTCACTGCAAACAACGGCCGGGGTAGAGAGAGGTGGATAGTCAGGGCCGGGCTCGATCCGAGGCGTCCACCCGACGAGGACGATCAGGGGGGGGGGAAAGCCCTAGGTAGCCGCACTCGGAATAGTGTATCGGTGACGGTGAATTACGGATTGCCTGTAAGATAACTCCAAGACTTTATGCAAATAAAGCTGCTGAGGCATGTTAACTTTCCACACAAACTGGTGTCGTGTCAATTTTCTACTGCTTGCATGGTATGACTGATTAGGAATAGAGGGGGGGGGGGGTAGGAAAGGACGGATAAAGGGGGGGGGGAAGGCAAGGCGCTGAGTGCCCACGCTACGGCGGGCGAACGCGCCGGCGAAGCAGGCATGGCGAGCGCCGCCCCTTAGTGGGGGCGGTACAGGCCGCCCTTCCCCTCCCCCCACGCACGTAAGGGAAATGCGCCGGGGGGGTGGATGATGACGAAAAGGGGCCCGCCCCCCCGGGCAGGGCGCGAAAGCTTCGGGGCAGGGCGGGAAACCGGGGAGAAGCCGGGCATAAAAGCCCGTGCTGGTGTGAGCATTCACACATCCTCCCTCGGTTTCCCGTCTTGCCGGAGCTGCGTTCTTTTTCCCACCCACCCTCCCGACAAAAAAGTATGTGAATAATTTTCAATTTTGTTTTACAGGTCGCCCAGCGGAGTTACATTGCAATCCCTTTACAAAGCACTGCCAGCAGACCCACAGGGGAACGAGCAGCCAAGAGTTTAGATGCACGGCGCCCCAAGAGCAATAGGCTTGGGGGAGGCCCTGGGAAAAAAGGGGAGGGATGTAGGGGACTTGGGAGGCAATTCCAAGACCCAAATTGCGGGGGGGGGAGGGAACGAACAACAAACTAAAAAGAGGGCAGCAAGTGAAGCTGGGTGGAGGGGAACAAGAGGAGAATACGGGGGGGTATGCTACCGGGACCAAAATTTACAGCAGGGGTAAGTCGTCACGAAGGGGGAGGGGCAAGAGGGGGGAGCTGGAGGAGGGAGGAAGAAAGGTAGGAGCATCGGGGGTGGGGGGAGCCCGGACAAGGAGGGCCAGCAAGGACAGGAAAGAGGGGGCCTGGGGGGGCGCAGCATAGGGGACCGGGGGAATGGGGGAGACAGTTGGGAAAGGAAGACAGTACGAGGGACAGGGAATCTGGAAGAGATATGACACCAGCCAAGGGGGGGAGGACGCCTTGAGTGAGAGGGATTTGCGATGTTTCTGGGGGGCTCGGGGACACAGCAGGGAGACCTGGGGGGGGGTTTTGGCATAGCGGGGGTAGGACTAGGATGCCAATAACCGGAACAACGCGAAGGCGTAGGGGGGGCTGAGCAGAGTTTGGCAAGAAAAGGTTAGATGGACGTCGCAAGCGACGGCCAACTAGGCAGGCAGAAAGTGGGGGCCGGCATCGGAGGGCGGTGCCGGCCCATATACGGATACGTACATAAATTGTAAGGGCACTTGTGGTGGTGCCGGTATAGAAAAATGTAAGGGCACTTGTGGTGGTGCCGGTATAGGAAATTGTAAGGGCACTAGTATGGTGCCGGTATAGGAAATTGTAAGGGCACTAGTACGGTGCCGGTATAGGAACCTGATGTTAGCGAGGCACCGCGTGGCTGCCGGTTTTAGCTAGAGCCCGAGCAGGAAACGGGGCAAGTGTGCGGGGGGGTCGGGCACCCGCAACAAGACCTAGACATGGGCAGGGGGGGAAATGGTGGGCACACCAAAAAATTCACTGCAAACAACGGCCGGGGTAGAGAGAGGTGGATAGTCAGGGCCGGGCTCGATCCGAGGCGTCCACCGGACGAGGACGATCAGGGGGGGGGAAAGCCCTAGGTAGCCGCACTCGGAATAGTGTATCGGTGACGGTGAATTACGGATTGCCTGTAAGATAACTCCAAGACTTTATGCAAATAAAGCTGCTGAGGCATGTTAACTTTCCACACAAACTGGTGTCGTGTCAATTTTCTACTGCTTGCATGGTATGACTGATTAGGAATAGAGGGGGGGGGGTAGGAAAGGACGGATAAAGGGGGGGGGGAAGGCAAGGCGCTGAGTGCCCACGCTATGGGAATGCTTAAATTCTTTATAGATCCCAGAAGTTGCTGGATTTGTGGAGTCTATCCCTATGGCTAACACCTGCATCCACTGTGTGTGGGCACCCTGAACCAAGGCCTGCCAGCTAACAGATCACTGGCGTGTGGTGCTTGCTAATTTTCTACATTCTGTCTAGGTGGGAGGCAGGCTAGTGATCACGATTCCATTCTAGTGTTGCACTTGTCATCATTTACAGTTTAATTTGAGTGTTCTAGCATTCACATTTCTGTCTAGTTGCGATGCAGGCTAAGGTTCAGAATTCCATCTAAGTGTGGCACATGCTAACATTGCCATTTTGGCATGTGTTCCTTGGCAGCAGTGTGCATGTCAGGCGTGGCATGTGTTCCTTGGCAGCAGTGTGCATGTCAGGCGGGGCAAATGTTCCTTGGCAGCAGTGTGCATGTCAGGCGGGGCATAGGTTCCTTGGCAGCAGTGTGCATGTCAGGCATTGTGTAGTGGTGCATATGTTCGTTGGCAGCAGTGTTGCATATGTTCCTTGGCAGCAGTGTGTATGCCACCCCAAGTCTATCGTCATGTTGAGCGACTTGGCCTCTCTGCATGGATGCAGTTTCCAACAGACCACTCAAGTCTCCTCCATGCGGTATGTTGTGGTGCACGCCTTGGCGTGATTCCTGCAGGGAGCTGGGGGTGGGTCGGCAGCATTTGGCCAGGAATGTCTGTACTTCCTGCGTGGCATGTGTGTGTGGCCGGGCAGGGTGGCTTGATGGCCTGGTGAGACGTGCTCCCTGGGAGGGCTGTTGCTGCCTGCTTTTCCACTATCCCTCCTGCGGATCGTTGGAGGTCATGTGTGATGTTCTAGACATTGCACATGCTGGCTGAGTACCAGCACCTGCTGCGGTGTCTCTGCTTCCTCTCCAGCTCAACGTCCTTGCTTATGTGTAGCACTTTATCCAGGGAGGGGTCATTTTCCCTTTACTATCCCTGCTTAATGTGCAGTGTGGGGTGACCATGTTTGCGCAAGAGCGGGGTCGGCCACTTAGAGCATCGAGCTGATGTCCCTGCAGGGACTTCCAAATGGGGGGGCTGTGTCCCTTGGATGACGCCTCAGTGGTGGCGCCCTTTGGGAACGCTGCTGGTAAGGAGTGTCCTGGGGCACCTCAGAATGGGCTGGCATCAGAGTACAGTGGCTGGATAAAAGTGCGGTGAACAGGGGTTGGGAATAACTCCAGAGGACAGTTGGGAGTAGGGGCCCCATAGAGGGGGAAGAGTCCTGGGGGGCGGGGGTTGGGGACGGTTGTAGGAACCCTTCAGCAAGCTTCGAGCTCAAGGAGGCAGTCACTGAATTATATCGGGCCTCGTGAGCAAATCACAGTAGAGAAATAACTACATATATTTGGACAAATTTAATTCTGAAAAAGTAAACATATATAATTATGTTTACAGTTTTAGGGCGAATTTATATTTAGACAAATTTAATTTTTAAAAGTACAAAAATATAATTACTCGAATGAGCAGACCCTGTGCCGCTTGCCACAGGGCACACGTGTCACGATAGAGGCCTGCAATAGTCCTGACAGGAAGGAACACAGCGCAGGGAGCCGCATTGTCAGCATAGCTGCACGATATTGCAATGTAAATTGAAAATCCCCCCTTCAACCCCCTCCCCGCGCCAAAACATCCCCACGCCGAACTGGGCGCGCCAAAATGGGCGTGCCCAATTGGCTCCTGCGCCGAATCGGTCGCAGCGAATCGGCCCGCGCCTAATCGTCCTGCTCCGTGCTTTTTCAAGTATTTTTCTCCTTTACATTTTAAAACTTGCTATTGATATTTTATTTATATCGCGCCTGTACACAGGTGTTTCAGAGTGCGACAAAGCAAGGGGGGTGATAGAGGGGTGGGTAACAAGAGAGAACAAAAACAACGATCTTACTTGGCCCAGTGACATTGGGAACGTGAAAGTGCATGGAAGGGGGGATAAGTGGAAAGTGCAGGGCAAAGGACTACAGATAGATAATAAATAAATAAAAACAAGCAAAAAACGGTGGTTGTGCAGCCAGCAGTTGGCAAGTGCTAGGTTTGAGGAAACAGGGTGATTCTGGTAAGTGCAGAAAGAAAAAGGGGGAAGACTGTATGGTTATAGATACAGGCTCCAGTGCAAGGGTTTGCCAGGAGGCAGTGTGGGTGGGTGGCAAGGTGAGCGGTTACCTGGGCCAGGAGTCAGAAGGTAGGCCAGGAGCATGGTGCCAAGAGAGAGCAGATCAGCAGGGGAGAGGAGGGGCGACGGCAGAAGCAGAGGAAGGTCTTGAGGTGCTTCCGGAACCGGAGATGGTTTTCCTGAAGTTTCAGAGTGGCAGGGAGGCTGTTCCAGAGGGAGGCCCCAGCTGAGGCCAAAGATATACCTCCAGCTTGCTGCTTTGAGAAACGACTGACCCTGAGCGAGTTAGAGGTAGAAGAGCGAAGAGCTCGAGAGGGAAGGTATTTATGAAGGGACAGCTGAAGGTATATTGGACCAAGGCCCCAGAAAGTCTTGTGGACAATGCAAAGGATTTTGAATGTAATCCTTGCAGCCACTGGGAGCCAGTGGAGAGATTTCAGGGCTGGAGAGATACGATCCCAGGGCTTGAGGCCAAGGACAAGTCTCGCAGTCCTGTTCTGGATGAGTTGCAAAGGACGTAAAGCAGAAGCAGGAAGATTTAGAAAGAGGCTGTTACAATAGTCCAACCTAGAGAAAACCAGGGTTCGAGAGACAGTGAGCTTCCAGGAGAGGAAAGGCAGAATACCTCTGAGGACGTGCAGTAGGAAGTTTGACTTTTTAGAGACGACAGAGATATGGGCAGAGAAGGAAAGCGTGGAGTCAAAGATGACCCAGAGGTTCTTAGGTAGGAGGAGGGCCAAGGGAGGCCGGCCAGAGAGTGAGAGGAAAGGAGGGAGAGGGTGTACAGGCACGATTATAAGACATAAAATGGAGTGAAGACAAATTCCGCCGAATTCTCGGGTTCTTTTAAAAAAAAAATCCATGTAAACATTTTTTTATTAAAACATTTTTAATTTTACATTCTAAAAAAATAGAACATAAATCATCAGATAGGGTTAATGCAAGACACTAGTTTCCGCAAGATATCAGAATGCTGACGTCTTTTTCAGAATACGAGTTTGCGGTCTTTTATTCTCCGTTATCTGGCTTTGCCCTTTATTTAGGCTCGATTTATTTATTCTTTATTTGTAATGCGCGCTATACAGCAGAATTGTGTTTCGAGGCTATACATTATATACAAAATATTCTCTCTGCATTAAAATGGAGCCTTGCCTCGTGACCGTTGACGCGCCGCGCTGTTGCTGCTTGGGTTCCGCGCCATGGTTTCTTAGTGAGTCCTGTTGAAGTTCTCTATTCGGCTAGCAACATTATTAATGCCGGTACACGGAAACATTAATAGAAACTGTAAAAAAAAATGCAATGCACCTAAAGCATAAGAAAATATATTTAAGTCATGTTGAAACATAACCTTATGAGCATCCAGTGTTTCGGCCAATCACAGTAAAGTTAAACACACACACCTCTTCTGGCACAGTCTCGCAATGTTTCCAGGGAAGTGCTCTGGCACGAGGTGTGTGTGGGACGAAGGAAAAAAGTGAAAGAAAGCAGAGGCAGGACAAAACAGGACACAGACAATACACGGTACCTGCGACTGCACAGTTCACAAAGGCCCGGCAGTTACTAATGTAAAGCATTTCATTGTTAGCACCTACAGTCGTATGCATACAATCTGCACAAATGAAATCATGATTGGGTTTTAGTACTTGCATGCCAGGGGAGTGATTGGACGGGTAGCGGGGCACACAACAGCTCAATTTCACAGCAGCGCTTAAGTGTGTGGTTTCAGACGTGAAGGAGAGAGTTAACTGCTTGTAACATCGAAGCTGCACTAGAATAGTCTCATTAGAATACGTAAAGAAGTAGTTGCCCCCACACAAGTAAGATTGCCCTCCCTCCACATTCTCTGAGGTTAGCCCCTTCTCCCAAAATGTGAAGGGCAACCCTATGCGCCCACCCCCTCCTAAAATGTTTCTCACGTTGCACCGGGCGAGGCACTGTTTTGTAAAGAGAAACATTTCTCCCTTCACTCGCATATAAAGGCCCCTTCTGGACCCATATAGTGTGACTTTGCATCTTGTGTTCCTTCCTGGGGGCGGGGTGGGGGGCATGGAGAGGTTCCCCTCGAGTCAGCCTTCGTTGGGCAGGTTGTGAGCACAATGGCACCGCTGGCTAACAATGGTGGTTTCCAAACCTTGGTCCGTACCTCTTCGGTGTTGTATTAGTAACCCTCAAGGGGGGCAGGTACGTATGCTGAGACATGGAGCCAGAGCATCCGATGGTTAGAGACCCAAGCGACACCTCCCTGATGATGGCCAGTAAGGCCGAAACATGTCTGGGGTTGCTGATCATCCCGTGTAGAAGGGATGCGATGGAAAGGTCTGGGCTTCAGGGCCTTTTTTCAGGGCAGGGCCAATCCTGATTCACTTGTGTAGTGACACAATAGGCTGAGAAAATCTGGTCTGTGGGGGTTGCCCAGAGCAATTTCAGTGGTTATGATTGATTCCAAACTATCCCTCGGTGAGTGATGGCTGGGCCGGATGCTGCTGCCAGCCTCTTCCCGGTGGCTCCGGGCAGGCCCAGGGCCTGGCCTGTGTGTACGAAACCCACACCACCGTGATTTTGCTTTGGGGCGCGAGAGGAAAAAGCAGGTGAGGCTTCTGCAGGGCCTGAAAGAGCGATGGATGACTGGGGAGCAGCAGGTGAGGTGAGGAGGGCAGGGGAAGGGCCATCCTGTTCTACCAAGTGAGGGGCGCATATGTCCCCCTTTTTGAAAAGTCACCGTCTTCTTTGAAGAACACAGTTGCTATAGCTGAACTGTTTTACTTTAGCCTTCCCCGGCCCCGCTCCCTACATATCCATCACTTCTGATTTGTTGATCTTTGTCACCCCTGGATCTCTCTTCGGGCCCCTGTACCACGTCTTCATTTGTGTTGTGAGGGGCGATTAGAAAGAATTTGGTATGTAAGATGCAGATCACAAACAAGCAACACTATTTTTAAAAAACTGAATATTTCTTAAAAATGTGGGCAAATGGAAGCGTGACGATTCTCATTGCAGGGAAAGTAACAGCAGTTTCATTGTTTGTAATCTTCGTGCAAGTATTTTCTAAACAAGAGCAGTCCAGGAAAAATAGCATAACGTTTCAAAACAGTCGGTAAAAGTGCATTGCCTGTCCACGCACCCAGGAGCCCACCTCCCGCTTCAGAGGTCTCACTTGGTGTTGTGGGTTTGATGAACTCGCGACATCTCCATTGTGTTCCGTCTGTGGTGAGTGGAGACTAGCGAGGCAGGCGGACCTCCCAGTGTGCCTCACATGAATGGCACTTGAACTCCAGCAGCCTCTGGCTAGGAGCCTTCAACTGACACCACTCCTTAGGGTGAGCCACACATGTATGCTTGGGGAGGAGTCGGCCTGCCCGGCCATTAGCTTGATCATTTTTATACACGTTACCTCCCTCCCTTTTTTCAGCCTCCTTGAGCCCCAGATCCTGCCTGGCCCTGGCAGCTCTGCTACTGGAAGACTGCAGTGCGAGGGAGCTCCCCCTCAGACTTGCTTGAGATCCTCACCTCCTGCTCTGGAAAGATGCGAACGCTTTCCACGACGCCATTTTACTTTATCCACGACGCCATTTTACTTCTGGACTACCCAGCATAGCAAATCAAAGCTCTCGGCCTTTAATACTGAGCCCCAGAGGACAATGCAAAGATGAGTGTCTCCGCTTTATGATTGGGCTTTGGAAAGTCATATTGGTTCACTTTGGCCGCATGTTGCTGATGGGATGTAGGTAACGTGTGTAAGGAAAACAACCATACATAAGCAGTTGAGGTATTTGAAAGCCGCAGGTCTTCGTCCAGTCGGCTCCGTTCTGTCTATGGAAAGGCTTTGGGATGGAATAATGCACTTTTCCTCTTATGAGGCTCAGCCCTCTGGCTCTCTGCCGTGCTCCTCATAAACTCCCCTGCAAACCCTGGCATCCTCTGACTCACAGTCCATGACACGGAAGACCGCTTCATTCTGACGCCTATGCATGAAAAAGATGCAAAACGTGCCTGTGCAAGTTGCTTCTGCATGTCCTGGGCCATAGCATCACATAAACTCTGAACAGGAGCCCAGCACCAGAGTTCCTGCCTGCCAGGTCACCCCTCCGCCCCCCTGCACCTGCCCTCACCCTGCCGAGGGATCACATTATTGCCATCAGTGCAGAGCGAGCCAGTTTCTCACAGAGTGCGCTCTTTTCTTTCTGTGTTAGCAGGAACTTGGCACACAGTCTACGGAGATGAATGGAACAATGATGGCCGCCATGTTCGGTATGGCAGCTGTTGTTTGCAGATCACCCTGTGTTCATCGCATGCCTGGGGGCAAGCAGACGGAAACCAGAGTGGATCCCAGGTTCGGGTGTCTTTCACCGAATGCATGCATTTATCTCCAAACCATCTCCGCCGCATGCAGAGGTGGAGCGGACTCACTGGAAAATACACACACATGCCGACATGCAACCAGTAGCTCTTTCCAGCGAAGCACCCACCCACTTCAGAATGAGGGGCTTAGTGGGCATTCGTTCTTTCAGGTGAGCCAGTAAACCCCCGGCCTTTTCCATCTCTGGGCCGTGCCCACTTTTCAGCGTGAGACATGATGGTCCGCCCGGCCCGCTTCGCAGCTCAGGAGGAAGAGGAGCTCCTGGGGCCCCTACTGAGATTTCACTGCATTCCCACTCTGTACTCTTCACAGTCTGGAACGGAGGAGAGCTCTGAGATTCGACATTGGCTGCGCCTTTGAGTTCAGTGTCAGTACCAGGGGTAGGCGGGCTCCAGAGTGGCCAGCTTGCATTGCTTCTAATGCTCATTAGATCTTGGTGTTGGCCCTCATGCTCTACTGGAAACCAAGTGCTACCTCATCCAGAGGTTTCTGTAAAATCTGAAAGTGCAGGCGTTTGGGGGGTGGAGGGGCATATGATCGTGCTGTCTCATCGGGGCTCAGAGCCAAGGCAGCATTGGTGGCCTTCCAGAGGCATGTCCCAATCACAGACATGATTTGAGGAACCACGTCATCTACATACAAGCAATGCAGCTACCGCATGTCTCCATTGATGCCTCATTTAGTTTTGCTCCATTGTTCTTCATAACTCATGGCCTTGAATCCTGGTTTGCGTCTAGACTCCAACTACCTGCCAGGATTTGCTCGATAGTCGCATCCCATTGGCTATGAATGGAAACGATCCGGAGGAAAGATATAGAAAGAGAACAGTAACGCGTAGTCTTGAGGGTCGCTACTCTCCAGGCCCCTCTTTGGATCTTTGGATAAAGGCTTCATTACCTGCTGCTATGTTTGTAAAGACTGAAGAAAGATGGGGCATAGTCATCCTGATGCCAGAGCTGCGCGTTCAGGCTCTTGCGCCTGCGGTCTGCCCTCCCCAAAGTCTCTTTAAAACTGCTGAAAGTTTCTGGTCTTCGATACATGGCAGTGCTTCTCCCAAAGGTTGGCCATTTGAAGAACCAGGCTGAAGAATACTGCACTTGTCGGTGAGTACCTTGTAATGTATTTGTAATGTCATCAAAACCTCAACTCTCACAGTGGAAACATTTCAGAAATAGAAAATAAACCCTACAATGGGATGTGCGTCAACGTCAATAAACTTCAAGCAGCGCCCTGATGCCTGGACGCAGTACTCTCCCCCCTGCCCCCTCACTCCCGCCACCCAGAGTGCAGCTGTCAGGAGGCAGCCTTCGCTTAAAGAGCTTCATGGAAAGGTCCCATTGCATTCTATGATTCTATATCTCCTCGTGTGGAACGTCATCAGAGCGTTCTGTGAATAAGGATCCAGGCCATGACCAGGGACAAGGAGAAGACTGGGAGTTGCGTCACAGGTGCCGCCGCGTGTACGCAGGTGCAGTCCATCCTCTTGGACTGTGTAGGGCGGGCCGGCTGCTGAGCATCGGGGGCGTTGGTGGGGCCCTCGCAGTATAGCCAATCACGAGGCAGAGAACGCGGGAAGCCGGCTTCAGACTCCACCTTGCCATTTATAAACTTCCAGTATTGGGTGCCCTTGAAAAAGTAGGTGTCACCTGCAGAAGGGAGAGAGAAAAGACACACAAGAGGAAACGTGAGACCAGAGGAGGCAAAACTCAGGAAAAAGAGCAAGCAAAGACAAACACGCCCGTGGGGCCCCAGTGATGGGAAACGACGAGGCATTGCTGGCCAAGGTTTGGGTTCCTGGGCAGGACTCTGCGTACTTAGGGGTGTTCTAAAATTGGTCTTTGAGCAGGTATCCGGCTGAATTTTTGCTGAAAATAAAAATGTAGTGTGGCTCCAGCCAAATAGTTTCTTGTTACACTATTCAGCGACTGTGGCATACATCGTCTTCTCCTTTGAAGGCAATGTAGCAACTCAGAGAGGCAAATATGAGGTGGTTTCGAGTCTGGAGCTCGAGGAGCAGGTAAGAAAAAAGGAATTTGTTCGTATGTGTGCATGTGAGGGTGTATATATATGTATTGATATGAGGATGTGTATGTATGCATGCATGCATGCATGCATGTGGACGGTTGTGCCTGTGCAAGTGACAAATGAATGAGAATGCAGTGGGAATGTTCTGTAGGTGCGCATGTGAATGAGAGAAGCATGTATGTTTTGGTGCGTGACTGTGTGTGTGTGAATAGGTATGAATGTGTATGTAGGCCGGGAAGCAAGGCTGGTGGGGAGCATTGGAGCAGCTAGTATAGCTTTTTTCTTACACTGGCATGGCATGTTTTACCAGCATTCTGGTTAAAGCCAATCTGAGTTTTCTAACATGGGGGCAGCCAGTATGGATGTTTCTTACAGTGTCATTTATTACTGACATTATAGGAAATATCAACATGACTAATGTTTTTATGTAGAGGACTGACCTACACTAGTGCAGGCATTAGTGCAGGCAGTATGAGCAGGTTTTCCCTACAGCGGCATAGCATTCTTTACTGGAATCATTGGCAACTGTCATATATTTGATATGCCATAATTGACATGTTTTTTCAAATGTTCTTTATTGGTATTATGGGCAAAGCGAACATGAATACGTTCTTATGTGTGCTGGCATTTATTGGTGCAGCCAGCATAGACATATATGAACATAGCCAGCATTAAAATGTTTCTTTTCTCTGGCACAATACTGGCATGTATTGTGGGCAAAGGCATAAAGAAAATGTGTTGGAAAATGCATGTGTATGCTATTGGCGACATAGAATCTATTGGATCTTGTCATCAGTTATGCTACAAATCCAATTGTACATTTCGTTTCTTATTAGACATTTTTTACAGTGTGCTGTAAAATGCACCATTTAACCTATTAAATAAGAAATGTTCTCAGGGAAGGACCGCACCCTCCAAAGCCCCCTTAATAGGTTTAGGCTCCATCAGTACAATTGGTAACTCCCACAAATTCATGGGAAATGTCTATGCACCTCCAATCAAAAATTCACCAGCCGCCACTGATACATTTAGGTTAGGAAAGTGGGCGTGGCGTGCCTGTATTATTAGCTTTGGTGTATTTGAGGAGCTACTTCTAAACATCAAGCCGTTCATTGCATGGGCCCCACACACATATATGAGAGCCTCTGCTACAGTTAGTATATATGTTTGAATTCTGGCAGGGCCGTCTGCGCTTTCGTGATAGTAACATCCACTGTGCTACAAAACAATTTACCGGTTTGCTCCTTTGGACACCTTAAAAACGAATTGCATGCTTGAACTAACTACTTTAAGGTGTTTACAACTTTTATCGTTAACTGTAATACATTTATAGCATTTACAGCATTAGCGTTAAGGATTCAGTATGTGCATAATAAAAATAAAAGTTACATTTTAAACGAAAACCAAAAGTCGGCACCCATGGTCCAAGCCCTGAAATTGTTTGCATTAGGTGATGATGGCAAAGAGAGATGCTGTTTCGCTTTGAGCCCTGGGCACTACTCCTAAGGCCACCAACTTACCATCATTCCAGCTGACAATGTCATCAATGTTGGGCGGGATGCCAATCCAAAGGTTGACCATTCTGGGGTACCCAGCGTCCATCTTGCCAGCCTGCTCGTCGAAGCGCCAGAACTGACTGCCTTTGAAGAAGTAGGTTTTGCCGTTGTGTCTCCAGATGAAGGCTGCTTCAATGGCCTCCAGCGGGAGCCCAAAATCTGTCACAGGCCGCGGATACCCGGGTTCGGCTCTTGTGTCTTTGAAGACCCAGTAATTGGTCCCTAGGAAGAGACGGGCATTATTAGAAGCTGGGCAGGAAGAACATAGAGATGGAGCAGAGTAGTCACAAAATGGCCTTTCACGAAAATGAAACTGGGCAGGGCACATCAGCATGGTAGGGGTGTGCTACCCGCTTTCATTTGATCAGCTCTGGCTTGCAGTCTCCTTAACTGCCACATGGTGGTGGTAGATACCCATATATTGGAAATATACGTTGTGTTTCGGTGCAATGCTTTAGACGCCAGCCGTTTTGGCACGGCACCTTGGGCGCAGGCCCCTTTTACGTGCATCCTGTTGGCCACGGTCAGCAGTGCGCAAGGACCTACATGCTGGTATGTTGCTGTTTGTTTAAATGTACTGTCACACGAAGCACCGAAAAATACACTAGTTGCTTATTACATGGCGCTGTACTGTAAGTGAACGCTCCATAACCAAATAGGTTGCCGTCTTCCGCATGTTATGTGTGCGGGACACAGCAACCTATTTGATTATGGAGTATACTGTCATCCAAAGCACTGCATTTTGGGTGCCAATATATTTAAACAAACAGCAATATCCCAGCGCGTAGATCCCCACACTCTACCAGCCATGGCCAACATCTTACACAAAGCAAATGAGGTGATGACTGGAAGGTTTAGAATTAATCATAACCACTGGCATTGCTCTGGCAACCCTCCAGACCATCATTCCTCGCCTGCCAAGCCATTACAAAAAGGGAAAGACCATATGCAAATTAGGCTTAGTCCCACCCCAAATGAGTCAGTCCAGCCTGAACTGCTTGGTCCCATCCCTTCTACACGATACCACAAGCATTCCCCAGTCATGTTTGGCCTCATTGGGCGTCATCAGTGAGTAGTAACTTGGGTCTCTAGGCCCAGCAGGACAGGACCCACGTCTGGGCATACCCGTCCCACTCGGGGTGACTTTTGCTAAACAAAAGAGGTGATGGCTGGAAGGTTTAGAATTAATCGTAACCTCTGACATTGCTCTTTGCTTTTGCAGAGCCATGGCCAATATGGCACGCCTTAAAGGGATATTTGACCCAAACTGGTGTGCCAAAATGGTTGCACCCAAAAGCGATGCGCTGGAATGTCCGGCTTCATAATTTCCTGAGGCAGAACAGGAGCACTCACCTACGAAGAAGACGATCTTGCTGTCGTTCGCTCTCTCATAGACGGCATCAACCCGATCCAGTCCACTGGGCAGACCGTGCCAGAACTGGCCGATGTGTGCTGGGTTCAGGGACACGAGATTCCGGGAGGGCTGCAAACGCCAAAAGTACCGTTCTAAGGGTGACAAAAACATAGTAAGTGGGCCTGTGTAAGGCAGGGTAGGGTGGGGAGAAGGGGGAGGAGTGAGAATGATATAGAAAGAAAAGGGGATGCGAGGAGGGCAGGAGAGAGTGTTGAGAGCAGAGTTCAGCAGGAAGCGGGCAGTTTATAGAGAATATGGTGTCGATGGGGAAACACTAGCATTTGAACCCCACAGCCCCAATGCCTGTCTCCCCTACCACAAACCCCACACTGCAATCCCTCCCCAACATCATAAATGTAAAGTTTTATTGACTTGTCCTTAAAGAAATTTTATAACTTAGTAGACAACAATGTTACAAACAGTAATTTGCCATCATCTAATGTTTAATTTTCTAAATGAAGGGCACTTGCCTAGATTTTTCTTTTTGCAAAAGTATCTAATGGGGCAGCGTAATCTATTTTCTGACTGTGTCTCAGCGCTCTCCCAAACAGTTTTACTCCCAGCTTCTCACACACATCAGCATGTTTTTCAGGGCTGTCCCTATTTCTTGCCTCATCATTGAATATTGTTCCCTCCATCTCTAAACGGCTTTGTCTGCTGTCTCCTTTTTGAATGTTTTCTTCTCCTGCTCTTGGTTTCATTTTAATAGGTTTTTTTTACTTCCTCTCTCATTATTTTCTTCTTTTCCTCTTTTTTTGTCTTTTATTTCCTTTGTTGTTACTGCTCCTTACCTTCTTGTCGTCCTTTAGCTTCCCTCATTTTCCCCCTTCCCTCGTTTGTTTTTTCTTTTCCACACCACCTTTCCCACTTTACATTGTCTTTTATTCACCCTTTTTTCTGCCTTTTTCTTGATCCTGCTCTTTTGCTCATCCTATTTTTCCTTCTTTTCTGTTGGTATGCACCCCTTGTTGTTCGCCCTCTTCCAGTTGGCTCTTTCTGGCTCGTTATTTTTGCTTTTTAAACTTACTTTTCTCTTTCTCTTTCTCACTGTTTGGTCTCCGTGTGCTTCCTTCCACTTCACCTAATGTTCGAAACCAAGCCCTAGTCTGTTGAGTATATACTATTGCTGAAACTAACGATTGAAGTTAGTAGAATATTTTGAGTAAATAAACACTCCGAACCTGGAAGCTGCTGACAAGTCGATCACTGGAGCTAAAACCAAAGAGAACAATGAAGAAAAGACATCTGTAGCAATTTCCAGAGACTAGGGAGACTGCTGTGTAACTGGAGCCTGAGGTAACCCTTCCTTCCAATTGACCTGGGGGACAAGGACGAGATGTCTCTTATGCAGAGGCTGGTGGGAGCCACTAGCTCAAGAAGAATTGCATTGTGACCCATCCCACGACATACTGTGACCTTACTGGTCTGCAAAACGCGAATACCATGGGACCTTGAGCCTGAATGCGGTGCATGGTCTTCTGAAGTCTGACTTCAGCTGAAAATGTGGTGGACTCCTCCTGGACCTCCGGATACACGATTCGAATCCCCGAAGTCCCCTCACCAGAGTGCAGGACAGAGAGAGTGAAGAGAATCTGACTGGCGATATTCGTTCTTCATCTGGCTGTTGTAAAAAGCCACCAAATAGACAGAGCCACGAGAATCCATGAAGAAAACTTTGCTGGAAGCCCCCTTTGTGACTGCTGCTGCAAGTTCCCATCCAGTGTCCAGTTCTTTCATCTCCAGACTAAGAATCCAGGGACCCGGTCCTGTGCTGCTGCATCCTGAAGGAATCCACTCTGAAGCTCTTCTTTTCTCCCAAGGTACTGTGTGCGCTTCGGTAATACTTACCTTAAGTCTGGTGTGCATCCTGTGTGGATGTATGGGTGATTCATGTGGTTGGAAGCTTGTCCATACCACTTGCCCAGGCCCAATGCTGGAACACATTTAGTGGGCCTTCTCAGAAGTCCCTGAACACTTTAACTAACTCTGAAAGTGAATACTTAACTTGTTGAAGAAGATCTCCTTTGGAACTTTGACTTTCCTGCAACTGAAACCTATCTCAACCTGCCTACAGCTGGCACCTAGACCACTAAGGTCCCTCGTCTGCCTCTGAGAGAACTCATGCTATAGACTAGGGAAGGACTGGATAGGAAAAGGCTTCTGTCTTGGAAAGTTTAACAAGTGTAACAGTACTGCTGAAAGAATTAGTGTGGTAACGATATCTCTGTGAAAGAAGAATTGCCATTACGTTTAGGCGTATCACTAAGTTGCATTGTGCTCCTTTAAAAAATATAGAAGTTGCTTTCCTTACTTTGAATGGTGGGTCCCCTTTCTGAAAAGTAATAGGCGTTGGTACTGTGTTATCATTCCTTATCTGAATGAGTGTATAAGCTTACCAATAGGGTTTTACCTACCTTGAAAAACCTTGTGTCATTCTTAAAGTGTATAATTGGGTCTTGCTTTCCCTGGTCTGCTTTAGACAGACCTAAAACAGTATTTGAGTTGACACTTGTCTTATGAGTTGCTTGTAGCCCCTCTAAAAGTATATATATCTTACTCACCTGGATTACCTGCTGCTCTTCTAAGCTTGTAACCCTGGGTTGTGGTTCCCTGAATTGCTTTGGTGCGATTCTAAAATTGTTTCATAAAGTTATTACTTAACTTAGAAACTGTATTACATACTTCTTAAAAGTATACTGGGTATAACTAGCTATTAGGTAGCAGGTAGTTATGTACCAATAGGTCAATTACTTACCTTGAAATACATTGAGTCTTTCTTAAAGTGTAATTGGGTTTTGCTTGCCTTGAACTGCTTAGTGCAGTCTAAAATATTTAGTGTGATCTCAGTTATTATTGAGTAGCTTAAGGCCGCTCCAAAAAGCATATGAATTGTTTTACTAGCTCTGAACTGAGTTCTAAAAAGTAATTTTTGAGGGAGTATACTTGTAACAGAGTTGTCTTATTATGTGATTTCATAACTGAGTGTCACTGCATGACTGACAGTTTCTACTACACTTGAAATACTGATTATATTCTAAAAGTATATCTAACCCGGTCTTATTCCCCAAGAACAATAGATTACTATCCTGAATGTATAACCTTAGGGTTGACTCACCTTGACTTCCTGCTTGCTCCTCTAAATAAGGTTATACCTTGGTTTGCATACCATAGGTATTGAGTTGGTGTTTATGATTGTGTTTATATGATGTTATAGTACTTACCTACCCAAGAATGATCTTGGCATACTTGTATTTAAATAAACCATTTATTTTTACAATACATAGGGGGTCATTACGAGGTAGGAGGTAACCATGCCGCTATTAGCGACATGGCTACCCCCTTACTGGGTACCGGGTCCGGGTTTCTTGAATGAGGAATTACCGGGCCATTCCGACCTTGGAGGGCCCGGTAATTCCTCCTTTAAGGAACCCATCCCCATTCCCATTTGAGCCCCTATAGGGCTCAATGGGAATGGGGAGGGTGCTAACAACGGGCCTGTTAATAACAGGCCCGTTGTTAGCACCCTGGTCTGCTCGCAGGACCCATTAAGGACGCCTGGTTTTACCAGGCGTCCTTAGCGGGTCCCGTGAGCAGAAATCGTAATCAGGCAGTAAGGGGTTGACGGCTCCGGAACCTTTACCAGCGCCGTTAACCCCTTACCGCCTACCTCATAATGACCCCCCATAGTGTTCCAGTGTTTCTTTGGACCCTACGTATGCTACAATTTCTTTGTAGCAAGCTACAGCCCTCTCTCCCTCCTAAGATAAGCCTGGCTGCTCTGTCCAAGCTACCCACATTCTCAGGTGGTACAGCCTTACACTAAGTGTGGAGCTTATCTACTGTCTCAGATGTATGGTTTTATGGAGCCCTTAGTGGCACTTAAGAAAAACTGTCCTAATGCTTCCCACTTGACAATCTCCGTCAACTCTTGGTTGACAACTCCAGTACACTGGACTGAAAAATTCCAACTTCAACCCAAATATCATAATGGTGTCAGAGATGGCATTTAGAAAATAGCAACGCTCAGAGACAGTTGAAAGATTTGTATTACATATTTTTGGAAGGGCTCTAAGGGCTGTCCCGAGCTCTCATCTAGAAGCGACAACACCCTCCCTAACCCTGGCGTCCCTATGTGCCTTTTTAGTATCTAGTGCTTGCTAACCCCTACTATCGAAGTTCTGTCTCGATGTCAGTGAGGGCCTAATGGCTATCGCCTGATCTATCTAGCCTCCCTCTGGGACTGCCTAGGTTGGGCTACACTATTCAATGGTTAGTTATAAGGAGTTGTGGCGATTTGTGCCTTAACTCAAGCCCCAATCTGTCTACTTCCTTTCACTCCCTGATGTTCTTCTCCCTATTGATCACTGCTTTTTGATCCTCCACCTGCTACTCTCCTCCTTCCAACAACTCCACCCACCTCTACTCGTGGTTCTTCCTCCTCTGTCCTTCTGATGTCTCTCAAGCTCTCTTTCTACAGTTTACCTCTGGTGTTACTGCTGTCTTCCCTCTCCCCTCCACCTCTCTCTCTGCTCCACTACTACCCTCCCCTCTCCACCTCTACTCTCCCCTCTCTAGAACTCCACCACTCATTCACCCTCCTTTCTCTCCTTGAGTCACCTTGAAACTGGACATGCCGGTGCAGCAATTTGGGTGGCGCCGTTTCGGCGTGGCGCTTTGGGCAGAGGTCCCTTTTAGGAGCATCCTGCTGGCCAAAAGCAACAGGGTGCAGTGTCTTGCATGCTGAGATATTTATGTTTTGCTCAAATATATTGTCAACCGAAGCACAGATAAATGCAGTGCTTTGGTTGGCAATATATTTAAGCAAAGAATAGCCGCTCAGTACATGGTGCTTCCCTGTGAGTGTGCACTATATGCACAAACAGGCTGGTGTGTACGGCAAAATAACATGCAGGATACAGCAGCAAAAGATGGCTTACTGCAGTCACCTTCCACTTACTCTCTCTAACACTCTCCCACCTTACACGCACGCTCACCACACAGTACCATTTGCCCTCAACAACCAATACCACACCTTCTCTGCAAATCCCCTCCACACGTCAGTCCCCTATCCTTCCTCCTTCTGGAATCTTAGTCTCTCCCCTTCCCCTCTGACCTCACTTTTTGCACATTTTTTTAATGGGAAACAATGTTTCCCTTTTGCTCGTTTTCTTTGCCTTTTTGGTAACTTTTTGACAGTGCACACAGCATCCTACCATGCAGTACAGTGGGGTACTTTTGTATGACCCTAGTCTTTTACAGTCTTTTTGTTAACTTTTATTTGTGCCTAAAGATGAGCTGGTGATAGCAGATACATTTTTACAATGTTTGCATTATTTTTAGTGTGTAAATTTTCATTGAATTTGTCAGGCTACTATAAGCGTGGCTAGTGCCACGAGATTGTTTGCTTGTTCTTTGGCCATATTGTTGTTTGGCCTTCTTCCTGCAATCTCAGGTCAGGAAATCCCTTATATGGTTATGCATTCACCCATGAAAGCTGCTGCTTTCGCCGTCTACTACTGGCCTAGTGTGTGTGGACCCAGGAAGAGGGTGGAACTGTCTGGACCCACTCCACATCCATGGTGCCACAGAGTCTGGGTGTTGGGCGGGAGTAAAACCCTCAGTGGTCTATGATTGGACTACTTCTGGCTGTTTGAATGGTGCAGATCCTTACCATTGGTGGGCTCGGACTACTTGCTTCCAGCCAGGATTTAGAATAGAAGAGGACTCAGCAGTCATTTCTTCAGATCAGTGTTGGAGCCGGGTATCTGGCCGACTGAAGATCTGTGTACAGCTCCTGAAGAGGCCTGGCATCCCTTCCAGTGTTTGGCCCGGTGTAGCCCTGCTGGACTACCTGATCTGTGAAGGCCCTCTGCAGTACTTCAACCATTGAACTGGTGGGACCAAACAGTCTCAATGCATTCTTGAGGATCCTGCCGTCTTGTGCCTTCGGAAAGGTCCCTCGACCAGCCAGTGGCATGACCTGCTCTCCAGTACGTTACCTCATTAAAATCATTGCTGTTCTGCATTTTTGTTTGGAGGTTCTGTGGTCGCCAGCTAATTCCATAGGCTGCCTTCCTCCCAGGTTTCAGCTTCCCAGCATCAAGAAATCCTGTCTTGGAAAGTTTTCTTCAACCGCGGCTAGAAAGATGCCTGCGTCGCTGGTGTGCAGTAGCCGTCGCTGGAACTTGCCTTCCGCCATTCGGTGAGGTATCCTGAGGAGGTCTGCATTTATGCCTTCTGTATTTAATTTTCGCAAAGGGTTGCACACTGCTCTTGGAGCCGACTAGAAGAATCCTTACACCTGCAGCAGCTCCTGGGCATCTTCACTGGATCAAACGGCAGGAAAACCTACCTCCAGCGCATCCCAGCAGACCTGCCTATTCAATTGGGAAAATCAGAGTCAGAGGGTAAGTAACTGCAGGACATTCCCATTCCCCTGTTATTATTAGAATACATCTTAGGACTTATAAAGTTAGGACATTAGTCTTGTGAACTGGTTTCATTCTACTGCACCAGTGCTTAATTTATTTCTGGTTGTAAAATGATTGTATGCATTCCTACAAACCTAAAGGTGACTGTATATATGATTGATAATTGAGTGTTGTGTGATATTACCACCTGCTTCTTTCTTTTTTTTTAGAGTGTGTTTTTGGACCTAACATAAATGGAGTATTTTGCAAGGCGCAGCTCAAACTGAAAAGAGACAAAACCTATTCCTGCGCCCCATCGAACGTAATGTCAAGCAGCGTGACACAGCTGAATCAAATCTTTCCAAACCCTCAAGACTAAATGAGAAGATGCAATCACCTAAGGTGTCAACGGCAATAATAAAGCTGCATCTGAAATATTACTTGTCAAACCAATCGGTGAGGATTGCCATAGCAAGCTATATCAAAATATTATCTTGCAATAGGTAGTCTGTAATGAATAGGAAGGTTTAAGCACGTTTGACAAGTGAGTATCAGAAGATTTTAGAGCATATGTCAATTAACATCAAGATTATAGTTTTATTAGTCACTACATTTTCTTAGCATTCAATAATTCCCCTAAATAACTCCAAATGCATGGCTTTTCGGGTGATTCTGGGTTGCAGCTGTTGAGCACCCACTTGGGTTCAACAGTTAAAAACGACCAAGGTTCCTTATCGCTCCTCATGGCTCAGGGGCCAGGACCGGCAGACCACGCAGCATATCGAGTCAGAAACTGAACTCCCGGTAGCTCTCTAGCTCCTACGGTGCCGTTGGGCTTAGCCCACTAGAGACAGGACTGATCAAGGGGGGGGCTTTAATTGTATTTATTTAATTGTTTTTTTATAACGCGCCTAATACCATAACAGAGTTTGGTTTCTAAGCGCGGATCCAGGATTCAAATCTCTGTTGCTGTGCATGGTCTTGCTTCCACAACCAGCACGTTGCCGCTGTGCTATCCTCCTTTCGTAGTTTGTAGTGTGCCGTATCCTCTGGCCGGCAGACACCCGCTCACTGATCTCTGAGACATTGTGCTGCATTTCTGATAAGCAGAGTAACCTAGCATAAGAAGCGGCGTGTGGATTGATTGCGCACGAACGGGACTTCCTGGTAAACCGCCAAATGCACTGCATTCCCAGAACGTCTGGCGCTATGGGATTCGTCTGCGAATTGTGGATTTTCAAGCCAAAAGCGTTAACCAGGGTCTTTTGTGCGCTTCTGAACGATTAGCTGGCGCTCTGTAAAAGGGGCGAAAGGGGTGATGTAAATAACATACCACCAGGGTTGTTGCTAGGTCTGGAAAAGATCCGGGGCTACACTAATGTTGGAACTGTCGAGACTCGGGGCTAGCTAGCCTTTTGGTTGTAGCTTCTGAGCTTCTATCCGGGGCTACAACGAAAAGACCTGGGGCTATAGCCCCCTAAACCCCCCCTAGCAACGCCTCTGCATACCATACAACTACAATCTCAATAAATGGGGGTGGTTTAACATTTAATTGCCAGCAAAATGTATAAAAGACTACGCCTCAGCAAAACTATGGATAATAAGATGTCAACGTTGAATAGCCGCAGCAGTTCTTAAAATAATAGAACAAATAGGTTTGGGATTTTAAGTGTAATAAGAGCTCACTGTAGCAGCTGACGGTGATTTGTCCTGATTGCAGCCCTGCAGGGCCAAGTCTCCAGCCACACTGGAGAGCAGGAATCCACATAGGAGGGCAGGTTCAGACCTGGGACCTCCTATAGAGAGCTGCTGCCATGGTGTTCTACCAGGAAGGGCGCAGCTCGCGCCTGCGCAGCAAGCAGCATTGCACGAGGCAGGCCTTCATGCACCAGGTCTCTGGGCCTTTACGGGACTTGAGGTCATTTTTCACCAGTGGGTCCAAACTAGTGTGCATAACGGGAGGAACTGTGCACAGGCTGACCCACAAGACCCAGGATGCGCGACATTCCTGTGCTATAGAACCCAAATATAAAGGACAAGTGGGGCGTGGGGCAGCTCTTTAGTCATGGGAGGGGGGTGGTGCGCAAGTGGGGCTTTTAGCTAAACGGGGACGTTGCCAGGCGCCATGTACCACCGAATCACCTGCTGCAGAGTCTAGACAGCGAGGTTCTCTTCACGCGACCACTGCGGTGCCACGGCATTCAGTCCATGGAGGTGTCTGTGGCTCTCAGGCCTAGGGGTGTTTAAAGTTGACTGGATGAATTCAGACTCTGGCGAAGTTAAATGTAATTCCTTATTCAGTGTAGGAAGTTCCCTTTTAGCCCCCTGCGATGTGGGGGCCAGCGCAGCGAGGTGATGGTGCGAGCCACACCATGGACCGCGAGGTTTGTGACAATTGTAACCCCAATGCAGATTGTGATTTACCCGTGCGAGAAAGAGGACTTTATCTTTTCCAAGATGTCTGATGTTTTGTTCCCGTTTCGAGGTGATGTGTGGACTGCCTACTACTTCAGTGTGGTTGCCTTTTGGTGGCAGCCTGCCCCTTTACTGGCCGTTGCTTACATCTTAGGTGACCTGTGATGGGCGATGGAACTCTTCCATCTTCTAAAGGATGCGATCTGTCTGCCAAATGATTTCTTAATTCCTTGCTGTGGACTTCACCCTTGATTAAGAGCTTCCTACAGTGCCAGTTGGGGTTTTAAGCCAAGAGCCATTGGAGAAGCCCACCCCTGAGTTTATGGTCCCTTTCTGTACGTCTACCAGGACAGGGGCGGTGGATTCTAGTGTCCATGACAACCGCTCATTAGGCAACATCCGCCGCGAGAG
The DNA here is from genome assembly GCF_040938575.1 of Ambystoma mexicanum. NCBI lineage: Eukaryota > Metazoa > Chordata > Amphibia > Caudata > Ambystomatidae > Ambystoma > Ambystoma mexicanum. The sequence goes on along the minus strand of NC_090925.1, from coordinate 765,199,285 downwards.
AGGCCAAAACACCTACACACGTCAAGCAATATTTAAGGGTGGGGACTTCACAGGGTTGGCCTTTGCACATGACATAGGGTGTAAGGTGTATTGTTCTTGAGGGAGTTAAGACTACACTTCAAGATGGGGACCCAAAATACCACATTTTCAAAGAAGGTGCATCGACTCCTTGGTATTTGGAGTGCCTCTAAATATAAGGCGGTTATTTGGATCTGGTACAACTCCTCGTAGGGGCCCAATCACTGCAGCCATTTCCCTGCATTTTAATTGGGGACAAGCCCCCATGCCGCTTTTAAGACATCCCCACCCCTAGGTATGCTTTTTTTTTTTTTAAATACCCTATCTATCCCCTCCAAACCCCTCGAAAATCTGGCGCCACAGCCGCAATGAGTTGGGCTGATACACGTTTTTCATAAGCAGTGCCATTTGACTTCAGTATCATCACAAAGAAAGAATGCCAGGACTAGCGGCTATTCATGCTTTTAGTTGTCGCTATGTGCATTAAATGATTTGGATGAGGACCCAACCCCTGAACTAGTGAAGCACGGATTGACCTCACCAAGCTAAGGTGCTCATTTCCAGGCATAAAGTGTCCTGTAACCCACTTGACAAAGCAGAAAAACGCTGGGAAAAGTCACTTTCCTTCTGACCTGCCTTCTCTCTCTTCTCTGCACTCGTCACTTTCCTTCTGTCCTGCCTTCTCTCTCTTCTCTGCACTCGTCACTTTCCTTCTGTCCTGCCTTCTCTCTCTTCTCTGCACTCGTCACTTTCCTTCTGACCTGCCTTCTCTCTCTTCTCTGCACTCGTCACTTTCCTTCTGACCTGCCTTCTCTCTCTTCTCTGCACTCGTCACTTTCCTTCTGACCTGCCTTCTCTCTCTTCTCTGCACTCGTCACTTTCCTTCTGACCTGCCTTCTCTCTCTTCTCTGCACTCGTCACTTTCCTTCTGTCCTGCCTTCTCTCTCTTCTCTGCACTCGTCACTCTTCTTCTGTCCTGCCTTCTCTCTCTTCTCTGCACTCGTCACTTTCCTTCTGACCTGCCTTCTCTCTCTTCTCTGCACTCGTCACTTTCCTTCTGACCTGCCTTCTCTCTCTTCTCTGCACTCGTCACTTTCCTTCTGACCTGCCTTCTCTCTCTTCTCTGCACTCGTCACTTTCCTTCTGACCTGCATTCTCCCTCTTCTCTGCACTCGCCACTTTCCTTCTGACCTGCCTTTTTATCTCTTTGCTGCACTCGTCCTATGGCTTGGCTCTTCCATGCCAGACACACGTATTAGTCCTCTATGCATCATCCCTGCTGACTCTTCATTCCACGCAATCATCTTCCATCCCCCTGGGCTCCTGGCCCAGACCTTCACTCTGCATTCTCTGCGCCTGGCTTCATCTCCTTCGGCTGTAACCTCGATACATGTTGCTCTTCCTTCTCTTTGAATGGTCCTCCTCTATCTCTGCCCTCTCTTCCTCTGGATTCCCGCTCTTCTTCCCACTTATGAAAACCGAGGTGCCTCTTCCCACTGCTGCTCAGCTTGCCTCCCTGATCCCCTTTGTGCATCCATGGTTACCCCAGAGCTCTCCCTCTTTAGCCTTCTCTTTCTACTGGCTAGTACTTTGAAAAATGCCCAGCCCTCCTCACTCCAAGTAAATCTTCTCTACTCTATGGGGGTCGTTCCAGGTTTGGTTGAGTGGTAAAAGTGCCAGTAAAAATGCCAGTAAATCCATTACCGGTAGGTTTACCGCTCTGCTGGTACTACAGGTTTGCCGGAGGAGGTTACCTGATTTCTCTCCAGCCAAGAGCTGGAGGGAAATCGGGCCCCCAACGACCCAAAACAAAAAATATTGCTGGAATTACCGGCATCGGTAATACCAGTGTCGTTAATTCAGGTAATTCCTCCCATTGACTGAGGAATTACTGGCATTCACACCATCTGTAATATCCTGGAAACACCAGGATATCAGAAGGCGGGAATGCTAATTCTGTTTGTTCGGTGTCCCGCCGATAACACCGGCGGGATACCAGCAAACTTGTAATGACCCATTAAATCTGATTTCACCTCCCTCAGCTATTTATTTTATTTATTTAAGCATTTATAAAGCACCTTAGGCCCATGGGTAAACGGGCGCTGTGACAAACAACATAACATCTCGTAAGAGAACCAACCACGTGATAAACTCCCAGGATAAAGAGACTACAACACAGATAAAAGACAGATAAAAAGGAGACAAAGTAACGACACCAGCAATAAAATCACAACTAACAAGACGGGGAGGTGGGGCAAAAAATCGGATGAAGCTAAAACAATTGGCAATATGGAAGCAAAGTCTTGGGTAAAATAGACTGTTTTGAGAATGTTCGGATCCTTTTGGCCGGGGCAGTCTACTGATTCTTACCTCAGCTCTTCATGCTCATCTTCCGTCTCTGCTACCGTCTAGAAGGCTCGCCGCGCTATCCACTACTCCACGCGCTTCTCTTGCCACCTCAGGAACTGTCCTGCCCGGCTTCTCCTCTGGCCTTCTTGGTGTCTCATGCTGCGTATCTTTCTTTGGCGGGTTCTCCCATCGTCTTCCTCTCCTCTTGGGTGCCCCATGAGTCCCTGTCCTGGGACCTCTTCTGCTTTCTCTCTACACTAATGCTATTCCATTAGCTGCCCTCATGGGTTGCGCTGTCATTTTTATCCATAACCTTACCTCCTTCCCCTCCTCATCTCTCTCACTGTCTGGATGATGCCGTCACACTCTCGTCACCTTGACGCCGCAAACAGGGTAATGTTATTATGTCCTGCATCTTCTCTACATATATTAGTCTCCGTCTTCCCTCTTTTCTACTCACCTCGCAACCTAGGAATAATGTTAAATTATTCTAACCTTTTCAAGCCACATCTCTTTTGCCTGTCACTTGCTGCTCGCAACTTTTCAATACCCAGTGACTGCGCCCTTTCCATGCTAGCGAGACTCGTTCCCCCTCTGCTTTTCTCTTGTTTGGATCATCCTATTTGTCTCCTCTTTTCTCTCCCGCTCTCAGCTTCCAATCCATCTTCGACCCACCACCTATTTCAGCTCTCTCCTCACACATGCCCTGAACTCCCCTCTATTCATTGGCTTCCCTTTCTATAGTTGTGCTACCCTTGTGTTATACGGTATGACGTCCTTTCATCGTGGGATGTTTTTGTGGGGTATTTTACCGCGAATTGTTGTCGAAAAAGCTCATCTCATTTTTTTGGGGGGGTTAGAAAAATATATAAATTGGGTGTGAGTGTTCGGGAATATATAAAATATTAAAGGGGAAGGGGTTGGGGGGACCCCCCTAAAAATAAAAAAATAAATATTTTGAGTTTTTAAAAAACAAATGTGCTGTAAAAAACCCCGCCAAAAAACATCCAGCAAATGAAATGACATGGAACCATTTTATACGTACATGCACCCATAGCCTTGTCCCTCCTTAGATTTCTCATCATGTTAGACCCCCGTGAGCCCTCTCTGCTTGTCTTTATACGTACATGCACCCATAGCCTTGTCCCTCCTTAGATTTCTCATCATGTTAGACCCCCGTGAGCCCTCTCTGCTTGTCTTTATACGTACATGCACCCATAGCCTTGTCCCTCCTTAGATTTCTCATCATGTTAGACCCCCGTGAGCCCTCTCTGCTTGTCTTTATACGTACATGCACCCATAGCCTTGTCCCTCCTTAGATTTCTCATCATGTTGGACCCCCGTGCGCCCTCTCTGCTTGTCTTTATACGTACATGCACCCATAGCCTTGTCCCTCCTTAGATTTCTCATCATGTTGGACCCCCGTGCGCCCTCTCTGCTTGTCTTTATACGTACATGCACCCATAGCCTTGTCCCTCCTTAGATTTCTCATCATGTTGGACCCCCGTGCGCCCTCTGCTTGTCTTTATACGTACATGCACCCATAGCCTTGTCCCTCCTTAGATTTCTCATCATGTTGGACCCCCGTGCGCCCTCTCTGCTTGTCTTTATACGTACATGCACCCATAGCCTTGTCCCTCCTTAGATTTCTCATCATGTTGGACCCCCGTGCGCCCTCTCTGCTTGTCTTTATACGTACATGCACCCATAGCCTTGTCCCTCCTTAGATTTCTCATCATGTTGGACCCCCGTGCGCCCTCTGCTTGTCTTTATACGTACATGCACCCATAGCCTTGTCCCTCCTTAGATTTCTCATCATGTTAGACCCCCGTGAGCCCTCTCTGCTTGTCTTTATACGTACATGCACCCATAGCCTTGTCCCTCCTTAGATTTCTCATCATGTTGGACCCCCGTGCGCCCTCTGCTTGTCTTTATACGTACATGCACCCATAGCCTTGTCCCTCCTTAGATTTCTCATCATGTTAGACCCCCGTGAGCCCTCTCTGCTTGTCTTTATACGTACATGCATCCATAGCCTTGTCCCTCCTTAGATTTCTCATCATGTTGGACCCCCGTGCGCCCTCTGCTTGTCTTTATACGTACATGCACCCATAGCCTTGTCCCTCCTTAGATTTCTCATCATGTTAGACCCCCGTGAGCCCTCTCTGCTTGTCTTTATACGTACATGCACCCATAGCCTTGTCCCTCCTTAGATTTCTCATCATGTTGGACCCCCGTGCGCCCTCTGCTTGTCTTTATACGTACATGCACCCATAGCCTTGTCCCTCCTTAGATTTCTCATCATGTTGGACCCCCGTGCGCCCTCTCTGCTTGTCTTTATACATACATGCACCCATAGCCTTGTCCCTCCTTAGATTTATCATCATGTTGGACCCCCGTCCGCCCTCTCTGCTTGTCTTTCCAGGTCCTGCTCTGTTCCCCATCCACCTTTTGTCAAGTCCTATAGTCTTTCTTCTTTACTTACCCCTCGCCCACTCTTGTTGGCATTCCTCCGCTTCTTAACTCCTGACAAGTGTGGTGGTATCTGGTTACACGTCTTTATACCGAAATATTGTATAAAGAATGAACATATATCGAATATTTTATAACAAAACCTTTTATAGAAAACAAACTTTATTGTGTGGGGAGGGGGGGTCCCCTAAACCCCTGTTTCTCACCCTTAAAAGCCCACCCAAACGTTTCCCAAAAATATGTAACCCTTTACCCCACAGTGACATAAAAACAACGCGTTTTGCGGTGCACACACCGCTTGATCACGCTGGGAAATTAGACATACACAAGGTGGCTTTAAAAGAATACAGCAGTCTGTTTGGTTACACCCTGTGCAAGAGTGTCTCATTACAAAACATAGTACTGTTCTTGACAAAAGCAGTATATGAGAGACAGTGTGATGAGGAAAAAAGGGGTGTGGACTGGTCATCACATTATATGAAAGTATATTTCGTACACAATGTACCACGAAACCTAGTCTCAATATGAACCGCCACTGCTAATACTCAAAAGCGAGTATGGACATAAGCATATATCAACATACATATAATAGCAAAACATTGTACATAGATAGCCGCTCTTTAACTTAAGTGCCAAAGGCTAAGGATGCTTCATACACAATGTACTATTGCCACAAGCTAAGTGAATTCATACATTTAATGTATATGCCCCATACTGCCTCATAGACATAGTGCTGTTCGCTGCATAAACCCATTGTACGATCCCAGCATGCTGATTATATATATATATATATATATATATATATATATATATATATATATATATATATATATTATACATGTGTGTGCATATATATATGAAAAAAGTAATGTTTAAATAATTGGCCCTTGTGCATGGTTCATGCATCCAGCCACCATGTGGCCACTCGGACTGTGGGCATTAGAATTGAACAAAGGTTGAATCCCTCTACAGTCAAGCGGCCCATGCACATTCAGGTTGCATTGAACTTTCCACAACTCTTCTATCATGGCTGAAGAGAGCAGCTCAATTCTGCCTTACACAAAGGTCAGTCATTTCTGTAACATGTTGTCTTAATTAGGTGTGAAACTGTCAGGAAATGTACCATGTGTAAATTGCATCTAAGACCTGTCACTGTATAGTTTGGAAATTGACTATTGCAAAGCTGCCCTTTGTAACGCGCGGTGCTTTCTTCCCATCAGTTTCAAAACACCTCTGGTTGTTAAAGATGGATCCCTGGGTTTTTGAAGATGTCTGGAAAAGCAATTCCTGACTTCTTTTCGATGGGGCTGTTTCAACAATAGGTCACAGCAGTCAAATGCTCGGATCTCCCTTTTATCACTTGCAGCAATGTCTGTTTTTTAGATCCCAGCCGTCAGAACCATGCAAAGCCATGTACACGCTTAGGGAAAGGTGTACTTTGCACACATATGAAATTCAGCACCCAATTTAAAACATGCAGTCGTCTTCACATCAAGTACAATCGGACACATGATGCTCTTAGTGAGAAGACGAGTCAGCATTTCGATAAAGCACAGAGTTTCTCAGCGAAGAGAGAGGAGTTATAATTCAGCCATGGGCCATTTCCAAACGATCTCCTAAATAACGCTCTCAGAGTAAGACGCAGACTGGCAGTCGCATGATTGCAGTGCCCCCTCCCCCCGCCCCGCCGCGCCCCTACCTCACCCCCACCATAAGCTGCTGGGCAAACTGGACAGGAACTCACTCTTGAAGAAGAAGACCTCTCCCCGGATGTTGGCGATGGCATCGAAGTGGGCTTTACAGCGATCGGGCAGGTGGTGCCTGGGGCTGTACATGAAAGAAGAGCGCAGGAGTTTGTCAGGGTCGAAAAGTTCATTAGACTCTAAACACGCAAATGGCATCACCCTCTCCAGCCCCCCAATGTATCCATTCTTTGGGAAGATCCATCCATGCTTGCTCTGTCTCTGAAACATTGCAGTGTGCACCCCTGTCTTCCCCTGGAAGTAGGAGGGTCGGAGAGGTCACAGAAATGTACCGGTGGTGTGACAAGCCCAACATAGCCGTGCCGGTGGTGTGACAAGCCCAGCATAGCCGCGCCGGTGGTGTGACAAGCCCAGCATAGCCGTGCCGGTGGTGTGACAAGCCCAGCATAGCCGTGCCGGTGGTGTGACAAGCCCAGCATAGCTGCGCTGCACTGTTTTAACGTAGCCTACCCAGGAGGCAACCTGGTACTGGCTCACTGTTTTTCTTTTTTGGAGTTTGTTTCGGGTGTTCCTGAAGGAAGGCTTGCATACTCCCAGAAATGGCGCCTCCATTGTGGTTGTCTGCCTAAATCCATAGGTGTCCCTGGTGCAAGCCAGACAGCATAGCAGGCAGTGGTCGAAGTGTACGAAAAGAAGTAGTGGAACTATGTTCCCTGCTGGCCTGCACCCACTCTCCGCAAACCTCATCACCACGTCTCCTCCCACACACAATACACACCCCCAAACACTTGCACCTGCTGTTTAAGGGAACGTTCAGTGCAGTACACTGAAAGTGCAAGTTTCAACTCCTTCCTGCACATTTATTTTAAAACGAAACCATTCCGGAACGGTTTCTTTTAAAAATAAAAGTATAGGAGCTGTAAAGGGAAATTTAAAAAAGTATAGGAGCACCGCTCCCTCTCACTTCGACCACTGATAGCAGGTCCATGGGAGAGCATCTGGTGAAATCACATATGAACCACCCCTTAAAGTTCGGATGGTTCCAAGGAGGAAATTTGCACCTTGGAAGCAGGAGTAGTGCCTGCTGAAAAAATCACGTGCTTCCTTTTTGCCTAAAAATCCTCCCACAAATCATTTCACCTTTCTTTCGAGGTCCAGTCCTGAGTGGTAGGGCCGTTTGCCCACCAAGGGGGGTGAGGGGGCTTGTTTATTATGACAAGGCCAGAGGCTGGCATTTCTGAACAAACTGTGCTCGTGGCTGATTAGGACAAGAGCCCTCACTGCCGCCCTTGTGGTCAGGCATGGTACTGTCTGTTGACCAATCTCCCAGTGGGTCTTCAGGAAGCTGCAGCCACTCACCTGACCTCCTAGGACTAGTTCATTCCGATTCCCCCAAACCTGCAACATCTGCGTCACGCTGCCTCAATGCTGCGTGGGCGTCTTTCTTCGTGTGTGGAATGTAGGTGCTGAATGAGGAAGGGTGGTACCAAAGAGATCTGAAGGGTGCAAGGCTTTCAATTGATTTTAACCACTGTCAATGCTCTGGGGGTACGTTCCGCATCACCAACCTGGTCCCTGGCTCGCTGCACCATAGGGAACCAGGCAACCCCTCACTAATGAGGCGGAAGCATGTCTGGGGTTGCTTCAGTTTCCCTGCAAGCAGGACATGGCCTAGCAGCTCGGGCCGCACAGCTTCTATTGGTGGCAAGACCAAGAATGATTGGCATATGGCTAGTCCCCTCCTGTAATGGTGCAGATGAGCTGAAAAGCAATGGCGTGGAAGGTTGCCCCGAGCAATGCCAATGGTTAAGATTAATTCACGATATCCCACCTGATGTATAGTGCCTGTCTGCGTTTGCTGTAGGCTGGTGATGTCATGTGGAATGTTGATGTGTGAATTTGTTCACGTTTACAGGAAGGGGGGCCCTGGGGGGAACGCGAAGCGTTTCCCCCCGGGGAGTTTTTTGGCGCTGCACACGGCCAGCGAGTGGCCGTGGGGTGCAGAGCGCCCCTCCAGGGGTACTTAAGGGCTCAGGGAAGGTTCGGGAGGCAGGCGACGGTTAGGACTTGGTGATTGTCAAGTCCTGTTGCCTGCTCCCGAGCCTTCCCTGTAGTGCCTGGGCCCTAGGTGCGAGTTAGAGCAGGTGAGGTAGGGGAGTTGTAGTAGAGGAGGGCGGTTAGGTTTTGTGTTAATTTAAAAAAAAAAAAAAAAAATTTGTTTAGATACGCTTGAGGAGTTTGTAAGAGGGGTGCCGTAGATAAGACATCCCTCGCGTCTTACCGTGGGTCTCCGTGCCTCCGGGTGTGCGTCGGGGGTACTCCGTGAGTGGGGGCGTGAGGGCTCCGTGGGTTTCCGTCAGGGAGTTGTGGAGGAATCCTTCCTCCGTTCGTGTGCCGGCTGGGCGTGGGGGTTTAGGGGCAGGTTAAGGAGCACAGTGTTAGCGGCTTTCCCGCAGCTCCGCAGTGGGTTTTCCCACGTAGTTCGAGCGTTTGTCTCTCGGCGCTCGCGTGTGTGGGCGCGGTAGCGGCGCTGTGTAGGGAGGGGGCAGGGCAGCGCCGTTAAAGGGCCCGTGTTTCTCGAGCGAGGGAGGGGTGCGGTGCTGCTTGTGCACCACTAGGTGGCAGTGTGCGCTGCCGTTATTCAGCACTATTTTGTGCTTGTTGCCAGTGTCTTGGGGGCTCCCTCTTCAGGGATTTCCTAGGTAGAAGGGAGGGGGTGTGTTCAAGGGTAGAATAGTTGAATAGGGTTTTTAAATAAAAAAAAAAATATATATATTTTACAAAATATCATAAAGGAAATAATAATAGAAATAATACCAGTAATAAAGAGGTAATTAGGTAGGGATATTTTGGGGATTAGTTTTCTTTTATTAATTATCAATACTATTTAGGTTAGTTTATTGGTTATCACCCACGGTGTGTTTTGGTTTCCGGGGGCTTTTTTATTTTCTTGTTCGGGTTGCACAGTGCCAAGGGTACTAGTCCACGGGTAGGTTCCGGCTCGGGGGCTTAGAGTACCTAGTTTGATTTTAAGGGGCATATTTTTGGGCACACGCGGACTATTGTGCACAATGGCAGGCCGGGGAGCAAGCAAGAAGGGGCTGGTGGATGCTGGGGCTTTGAAGAAGGCCCTGGAAATGATTAGCAGGACAACTAAAGCCCAATTGGAAGGGGCGGTAGGGGAAGTTACGGGAGAAGAGGAGGGTAGTGGGGGCAGGCCGCAGCGTAGAGCTGCGGCAGACGGAGCGCTGGCGGCGGTGGTGGCTTGCACCCCTTCGGCAGGGAGAGGGGAGGTTTGGGAATCCAGGGGCAGGAAGATGAGGAGGGAGATAGACAAGAGGGCGGATGGGGGGTTAAGGAGGTCGGGGGGGGGCAGCCAGGGAGGGAGGAAGGGTATGATAGCTCTAGGGAAGAGGGGAATGCTCGAGAAGGTGGGGCTCGAGGGAACAACAGTGGGGGCAGGGATGGGGCACAGATGGGGGTGTCAGGGCAGAGGGGAAGAGGGGGTAAATACCTGCAGAAGAGTGCAGGTGGGAGAAGGAGGGAGAGGTCCCCTTCAATTGAGGAGGGTAGGGTGGGGCGCGGAACGGCCCCCCGGGGTAGGAGGAGTGGGGGCGGAGGGCGCTGCGCAGCCCCCGCTGTCCAGGTGGAGGGTGAGGGTTTCGGTACGGCCCCTCCTCGGTCAACGCAAGGAGAGCCTAGAGGGCGCAGCACAGCCCCTAGCAATGAGGTTTCCAGGGTGGAGGTCGGAACGCCTCGCCCGAGAGAAGAGGACCAGGCAGAGGTTCCCACAACCCCGCCGAGAAGACGTCAAAGGAGTGGCGGGGCGGACGCCCTGGGCTCGCATGAAGATCATCAACTCATCTCGGGCATGAGCTCGCATCCACAATGGTATTTAAGGGGTGATGAAGTTGGTGGGGAGGAATATGTGGGGCAATGGGAATTGGAAGATTACAGGGCGGAAAGGGAAAGGGTGGAGGAGAGAAGAAGTTCAAGGTGGGATAGGGAAAGGGAAGTGCAGGGTGGACGGGGTGAAAGGGGTCAAGGGAATTATTGGCTGGGTGATTGTGCTGACATGTTTTGTCCCCGCAGTAGGAGCCCTCTAAGAATGGAGAGGAGGAGCACCGGTGTGGACGCCAGGCCGCAGGTGGCAGGTGTGGAAAGAGGTGAGCGGGAAAGGGAATGGTCATCTGCATGGCAGAGAGGGGTTACAAATAGGTGGCTAGGGGATGAACGGGCTGGTTTTCAAGGTGTAATGAAGGAAGTTGGTGTGCAGGCCATTGGAGCCGAGGGGGTTGAGAAGAGCATTTGCTCAGTGGAGGTCCAAACGGACAAAGTGGTGGAGCCATCAGGGCTCGAGGTGCAGGCGGGTAAAGATAAAGAGGTGGAAGTAAAAGGAAAGGAGAAGAAATTACCATACATGGGGATAACAAAACCATTGGGGGCACACTTGATGGCAGCGACCAGGGAGAAGATCCAGGCAGGGGAATTTGTGGATGTCTTCAAATTGCTACATAGGGAGGTGAGAGCGAAGGAGGGGTCTAAGGAGGAAGAGAGGGAACTGGCTTCACGCCCGAGGGTCCCGGTGACCATTGAGAATTGGACGTCGGCGTTTATCATTTATGCCGGTGTGTATTGCGAAAAATTCCCGGAGCATTGCGTGGCCCTGCTTAAATATATGGATGTAATAAGGAAGGCTTTTTCGAGCTTTGGGGGCTTTGCCTGGGTAAGGTATGATGAGGAATTTAGAGCGAGAATGGCAGAGGACAGTCAGGCGGTCTGGGGGGAGATAGATATGGATCTTTGGCTGCAATGGATGGCCCCAACGAGGCCTGCCCCGACATTACATACAGCAAGTGGGCTGCCAGTGCCTTTCCGGCCCTTTCTTGGTCGCCCCGCCCATGAGGGGGCAGGGGGAGGAGGCAGGGGCCAGTCCTCAGCAGCGTGCTGGGGGTACAATAAGGATAGCTGCGCAAGGACCATGTGCAGGTTCAAGCACGAGTGTAGCAAGTGCGGGGGAAAACACCCTCTCACGCAGTGTTTCCAACAAGGAGACAGGGGGAGGGGGAGAGGTGCAGGAAAAGGGGTTGGGGGGGAAAAGCTTTTACTCCAATTAAAGTGGGTGTGTTGGAAAAATGGTTGCAATTTTATCCGGATAGGGAAGGGGTTAAGATTTTGAGTGAGGGGTTTTGTCAGGGGTTCAGATTAGGTTACCAGGGTCCAAGGGTGCGGCGGTGGGCGGAAAATTTGAAGTCGGCGAGAGAAAATGCAGAGGTGGTAAGACAAAAATTGAGCAAGGAAATAGCGGCAGGAAGGATAGTGGGCCCATTTGATGACGTACCGGGTGACTTAGTGATATCCCCATTGGGGGTGGTGCCCCAGAAAGCTCCGGGGGAGTTCAGACTGATTCATCATTTGTCATGGCCAGAGGGTATGTCAGTTAATGATTTAATTGCCCCGGAAGAATATGGGGTTGTGTATGCAAGTGTTGACCAGGCGGTTGAGCTAATAAGGAAGGAAGGGCGAGGGGCCTTCATGGCCAAGTGCGATATCAAGGCGGCGTTTAGATTATTGCCGGTGCACCCAGAGGATTTTTGGTTGTTAGGTTTGCAGTTTGAGGACCGTATATACATAGACAAAGCATTGCCAATGGGGTGCGCAATTTCCTGTGCTTTGTTTGAATGGTTCAGCTCTTTTCTACAGTGGGTCTTCTCATTCAGCTCGGGGTGGGAGAGTGTGCTGCACTATCTGGATGATTTTCTGTTCATTAGCGGGGCAAAAAGAGAGGAGGATTGCAGAGGAATGCTAAAGTTGTTTCAAGACTTGAGGGAGGAGCTGGGGGTACCATTAGCCGAAGACAAAACAGAAGGGCCGGCAGTGGTGTTAACATTTCTAGGAATTGAACTGGATTCAGTGGCCATGACCTCACGCTTGCCGCACGACAAGGTGAGCAAATTGGTGGTACTGTTGGAGAAAGCGGTGGGGGCCAAGAAAATGATGCTTGTGGAGATGCAGAGATTGGTTGGGCATCTGAATTTTGCATGTAAGGTGGTGGCCCCTGGGCGGACGTTTTGCAGGAACATGGCAAGGGCCATGGCGGGAGCGAAGTGCCCACATCACCGGATAAGAGTATCGGGGGCAGTGAGGGAGGATTGCAGGATTTGGCTGCGCTTTTTGGAGAGTTTCAATGGAATGTCAATGTGGTTGCAGGGAGACCCGGTGACATGGGAAGTTCAGATACTCTCGGATGCAGCGGGGGCCGGTGGTTTTGGAGTGTTTTGGGGGGGGAAATGGTGTGCGGAAAAGTGGCCAAAGAGATGGTTGAAGGAAGGGAGGAGTATAGCATTTCTTGAATTTTTTCCATTACTAGTAGCATTGGAGTTGTGGGGGAAGGAGTTGTGAAACAAGAATGTGAATTTCAATGTAGACAACAAATGCGTGGTCCATGGGTCAAGGGCAACGATAACAGGAAAGCTAGCAGGGATTTCCTTTTATGGAAAATGGTTTTGGGGTTTTCAACCAAGTGGGGGGGAGATGGCGAGTAGGATGTTGGAAGGATGGGCAAGGGAGAGTAAGAGGGACAAGGACAAGAGGAGGCTGATATCGGCTGAATTGCTGCAGAGGTTGATTGAGGTTTTGGGGGAAGTTTGCTGGTCGGTATGGGAAGGGGAACTGTTTGCGGCTTGTTTTACATGGTTATTTTTTGGGGCCTTCAGGGTTTCTGAGTTGGTCGGGGGAAAAGGGGGGGTAGGGGGGCTGCAGTGGGAAGATGTGCAAATTACAGAAGAAGGTTTAGACATCAAGATTAAAAGGTCCAAGACGGATCAGAAGGGAAGGGGCTCTTGGGTCCTGCTGGGTCGAGGGAGCGAGGTTTTATGCCCAGTTCAGGCAGGTAAGGTGTGGAAGGAGCGCTGTGGGGTTAATTCAGGTTTGGTTTTCCAGCATTCGGATGGATCGCCGGTTACAGCAGCACAGGTGCTAGGGGTATTGCGAAAGGCGCTGGACACGGTAGGAGAAAAGGCGGAGGAGTTCGGGACTCATTCTTTTAGGATGGGCGCAGCATCTGAGGGTAGCAGACTGGGTTTTTCGGAAGATAAAGTGAAAAGTTTGGGGCGTTGGAGGTCGGGAAAATACAAGGGTTACGTCAGGGATTTTGGGAAAGGGGATTGTTGAAGAAAGATGGTGGAGGACTTTGTGGGCAAGTTGTTGTTGTTTGTAATAAGTTGACTTGTCAGTAATTTTTGTAATTTCTGTTTCAGATGCTGCGCAAAGGAAGGGGGAGTTGGCGCAAGTTTGGATTGTTGGACATTCAATTGTGAAGTGGGCTGGTAAAGAGGCGGAGAAAAGGGTGTTTGGAAGGCAGTTGGGGTGCAGTTACAAGGAAGTGGTGGTGAGGTGGCACGGTTTGGGGGGCCTGCGGTGGGATCAGCTGCTGCCCATATTGGCAGGAATGAGGGAACGCTATGGAGTTCCACGGGTGGTGATGCTGCATGCTGGGGAGAATGACCTGGTTAGGGATACGGGGGTGGCTCTGCTAAGGAAAATGAAGAGGGACTTAGGGTGGTTTAGGGATATGTGGCCTCAAGCGGTGGTGGTGTGGACTAAGTTGTTGCCGAGAAGAGTGTGGAGGGGAGCAAGAAATGAGGGAGCAATAGAGCGGGCCAGGAAGGGGATAAACAGGGAAATGGAGAAATTTTGTGCGTCAGTGGCGGTGAGGGTCATGGACCATAAGGAAATAACATATGAGGGTTTTCTTATCTTTAGAGAGGATGGGGTACACTTGTCCGTGTATGGGAATAGTCACTACCTGGCGGACCTGGGTTCTTGGCTGGGAGACTGGGTGAACAGTTTGAGGTAGAAAATTGGGGGGGGGTTGGGGCAGAAAGAACTCCTCGGGGGAGGGTTTTTCTGGTGCCGGGGGCATGGCCCCTTTTGATGTGGGGGGAGGGAAGCACAATGGGGGAATGACACGGGAAAGGAGGGGGTGGCGCTGTTTGCACAAGCAGGTCACCCCGGGGGAACAGGTATTGAGCTTGGAGGGGCATGGCCCCTGGGAGAAAGCGGGACGCCTGGAAAAGGGGCAAGGATACGGTAGGATCCAAGGGATCATTAGGGAGGAAATTGGTTATTTAATTATTTAATTTTTAGGGGGAAAATGAAAATGTTTGTTATTTAATTGATTGTTCAAATATCTATTTAGCTTGTTAGGCCATGGAGCCAGTTAAGCGTTTTGATTGTACGCTTTGGCCTGTCACATTAAAGCGACCTTTTCCACTTTTAAATGAGTCTGGGTTTTTGTGCAATAAGCCAAAAGGGGGGCCCCGGGGGGAACGCGAAGCGTTTCCCCCGGGGAGTTTTTTGGCGCTGCACACGGCCAGCGAGTGGCCGTGGGGTGCAGAGCGCCCCTCCAGGGGTACTTAAGGGCTCAGGGAAGGTTCGGGAGGCAGGCCACGGTTAGGACTTGGTGATTGTCCCGCCCTCCCACCCCTTCATTTTGTTTAGGGTGATGTCAGTTATGGAATAGGGGGGGGCATTTTTCATGGGATTATGCGGGGGGGGGTTTCTGGACATCAGGGGGGGTTTATGGTTTTGGGGGTCTGTTAGGAGGGTAGGGATGGTAGGTTTGTGTGACAGGTCAGGGCATCGTGAAAGGTGTGTGTAATATATGTTGCTGATGTGGCAGGTCAGGCTGGCTACAGGTCACAGGAAGGGGGAGTTTGGTGTAGAGGGGAGTTTAAAAGGGGTTGAAGTGGGTCGGGGCGCCGGGGGCATGGCCCCTTTTGATGTGGGGGGAGGGAAGCACAATGGGGGAATGACACGGGAAAGGAGGGGGTGGCGCTGTTTGCACAAGCAGGTCACCCCGGGGGAACAGGTATTGAGCCTGGAGGGGCATGGCCCCTGGGAGAAAGCGGGACGCCTGGAAAAGGGGCAAGGATACGGTAGGATCCAAGGGATCATTAGGGAGGAAATTGGTTATTTAATTATTTAATTGTTGGGGGGAAAATGAAAATGTTTAAGTTATTTAATTGATTGTTCAAATATCTATTTAGCTTGTTAGGCCATGGAGCCAGTTAAGCGTTTTGATTGTAAGCTTTGGCCTGTCACATTAAAGCGACCTTTTCCACTTTTAAATGAGTCTGGGTTTTTGTGCAGTAAGCCAAAAGGCTCCACACACAGGCAGTTCGAACTCCCCTGCCTGGGTGATGGGTGCCAGTGTTATTCGTCCTTAGTACTTAATGTAAATGTAACTTAAGAACCTGTTAATAAATCTCTTAGATGTAACTATAAGAAGCCTGGAGGTCACTTTACCACCCATCATATTTTTTGGGGGGGGAATGGTGGTGACAGAGCTTCTCTGAAATATAAAGTGCTGCCTCATCAGACCTGTTTCTCACTAAAAAGCAAGAGTCTTTCACTGCATCCTTGTATCCCCCCCTAAATCCCATGATACATTCCTTCTAGAACTGCGAGGTGGTACGTACTGGTGCGTCGGTCTCTGCGGGGGGCTGTGTGGGATCCGTGGCTGTGTGGGCATGGGAATGACTGGGACTTCTCTTCCGGGATCCAATCGTTTCTTTCCTATAAGGAGACAATAAAAAACAATCACAATATGTATACACTGCCCATCCTGTACAGTGCTGCAAGGGGTTATTATAGCCCCAGCTTCGTGCTCATGGTTTGACCCCTGAAGCATGAAAGGCTGAGTTAAAATCACCAGCCTTCGCACCTGTGACTGGCTGACTCTACACAGATCCACACCAACGGGTTTGCTAAGCTAACACTTAGGGTTGGGAGCATGTCAAGTACATTCTATGTGATTTCATTGAGGAGATTTGTTTGAACCTTCTTTTAAGTCATGTTGCTGCATCTACATGTGGAGAGGAGACCCCCTCCCACATTCTCCCCTTGCCCCACCTTAATTATCACCCTTACTCGCCCCCCACATATATTTGCGGCCAAATCGGCTGAAAAAATTAGATGGATTTGGCTTTGGCCAAATCTCCTGCGATGAAACCTCCCTATCCCATCATGTGTACACTTTACAGAGAAATTCCTGCAGCAGGGGCTCCAGCCGCTCAGCTAGCCTACATGTAACTCAGCTGCAATATAAGCATGCATAGGTGGAGGGACACTTACCGTACAGCTGTTCAATGCCATAGACGTCATCTGGTGGCAACTGGTACTTGGTGGGGTCGCCCACCGGACCCTGGTAGTATGGCTTCATGATGGAGTTTTCAACTGAGGAGTGTGCCAAGCCTAGGGCGTGACCGAACTCATGGACAGCCACGGCAAACAGGTCAGTGCCTTGGTCCTCTGCAGGGGGGACATACCATAGATGTATTTATTTGACACGCTATACAGCGCCATGTTTGTTTGTTTATTTATTTATTGTGCGCACCGGACCCTGAGGTAGCAGGGCGCATTTGACAAGAGGGTTTACATCTTGGTTACAGAAGTTACAATATACAGAACATGGACAGAACAAATTTCCTTGGCTCCACAGGGTGGAGGTAGGGCAGTAAAGTACATATATACAACGGTTACAAAAGTTATAACTGTGCGGAGCATGGTAAAAGCAATTCTCTTAGCTCCACAGGTGAAGGTAAGGGCAGTAAAGTACATATACAAAACGGTACGCAGACAGCAGGTCATATAGCTGACGTTTACGGATAGCAAATCTATATCAGGTACAGTACATGTGGTGGGTATGTGGGGAGAGTGCAGGTTACAGAGCATTCTCACTGAGCCATTTTATTGTGTTCTTTCTGAATTTGTTGAACGTTTGGTCAGATCTCAGAGCGTGAGGTAGGGAGTTCCACAATTGAGCTGCCCTGACCGGGAAGCTGGACCCTCCAATAGGGGACAGTTTTAATCTAGGCACTAGAAGGCAGTTGAGACGGCTGTTCTTGTTGGTCTAGTGGACATTTGTCTGGTAAGACGTTCTGTTAGGTAGCGAGGGGCTTTGTTATTTAAGCATTTGTGGATGAGTAAGGCAGATTTGAGGTTAATTTTTTCCAGGGTAGAGAGCCATTTGTGTTTCTGTCTTATTTCAGAAATATGTGCTCTTCTGGGAATACTTAGGGCCGCTCTAAGTGCATTATTTTGGAGCACCTGTATTCTGTTGATAGTTTGTTTAGTTGCCCCTATGTAGAGGGAGTTGCAATAATCTAATTTTGATAGGATAAGCGCTCTGGCGAGGATTAGGCAACTGTCATCTGATAGGAATTGTTTCCCGGCTCGTATTAATACATGTATTCTTCAGGTCACTCCTGAGAGATACTAGTCATGACATCCCATAAAATACCCAACAGCACAGACCTATTCCACATAAATATAGAACTGCAGGCATCAACAAGGCGTCAATGAAACTCAATGCTAACCAGTAAGGCTTTCCTTCTTTGAGAGAATGCCTCAAACCTTTTCACAGGGTCATCGGAATGAAGTGACGTATATAATTATACAGCAGAGGGCAGATGTGCGTGATTTCCCTGAATCCACTTCACCTAAAGGTGAAATCTTTGAATTTCTTTACTTCGATTTTTTTGCTATGCCTACCTTATTCTATCCCCTTACCCCACCCCATCTGTTTTAAAATGTACCCACTTACATAACCTAATTCGAAGAAAATAAAATGTGAAGATTCCTGATTAGTTGAAAATGGATTTGGTGAAATGTACAGATACGGCGGAGGGCATCAGGACATTAGTTTAGTGGTGGGAACAATTCAGTTGGAGAGCCCGGCCCGAGGTCTGGTCTGGCCCAGGAGCCAAAGCACGAGCTGAGCCATCAAAATATTATATATATCCAGCAACGCAATATTTTGTAAATCAGACAGGTGGCAATTACGCAGTTCTGGTCATCATACTCTAGAATAGTTGAACCCCAAAATGTACTGCATAGTAATATTTAGAACCCACTGCCAAACGAGGTAAGTTGCTTATGCTCACAACTTTATAGATACCTTTTACAACTCTGCAACCCCATGCTTTCTAGAGGAGAGTGAAGTGTTTGTTTAAAGCCATAGACAGTCCAACCTATCCTCATATACATGGGATCAATCCCTTTTCCAGGCTACATCGGTGGATGTGGTCCCTTCATTATTTTCCAGGCTACATCAGTGGATGGGGTCCCTTCATTATTTTGCACGATATGTCAGCGGATGTGGTCCCTCCATTATTTTCCAGGCTACATCAGTGGATGTGGTCCCTCCTTTATTTTCCAGGCTACATCAGTGGATGTGGTCCCTCCATTATTTTGCAGGATATGTCAGTGGATGTGGTCCCTCCTTTATTTTCCAGGCTACATCAGTGGATGTGGTCCCTCCATTATTTTGCAGGATATGTCAGTGGATGTGGTCCCTCCATTATTTTCCAGGCTACATCAGTGAATGTGGTCCCTCCATTATTTTCCAGGCTACATCAGTGGATGTGGTCCCTCCATTATTTTCTAGGCTACATCAGTAGATGTGGTCCCTTCATTATTTTCCAGGCTACATCGGTGGATGTGGTCCCTTCATTATTTTCCAGGCTACATCGGTGGATGTGGTCCCTTCATTATTTTCCAGGCTACATCAGCGTATGTTGTAACTTCATTATTTTCCAGGATAGGTCAGCGGATGTGGTCCCTTTGTTATTTTCCAGGATAAGTATGCAGATGCGGTTCTTTCATTTTCCATGCTAGGTCAGCAGTTGTGGTCCCTTCATTATTTTCCGGGCTAGGTCAGCGGATGTGGTCCATGTTAGGCAGAATCCTGTGCAGTTCCCTTAGGGAGCACTACAGAAGATTAGGACTACAGGTGAGAGCAATAAATCCCCTTTGGTATCAGTCTGTACCACAAAGATTTAGTTGGTAGCTGTGGCTGAGCAGTCAGACTTATCTCAAGAGGGAGATGAGCAGTATTCAGGGTTTACACAATAGGCCTTCAGTACTATGGAACAAGGAAACACTGACCAAAGCTTTATAGTAAAAAGAATATAGATATTTCATACACTTCTAATTAAACACATAATAATAATAATAATTTGGCATTTATATAGCGCTACGAACCCTGAGGTATCTGAGCGCTGCTTGTTATTACCCGCGGTGTGTGGTGCTTATTTATCGACCTCGGAAGGATGAAAGGCTGAGTTTGGCCCCTCCAGGATTCGAACCTGCGTTAGCAGGCACTGCACGGATGTCAAAGCGAGCGCTCTACTTGCTGTGCTGCTTGACATCTATCACAGTTCTTAAAGCAAGTTAAATTTGGTAAAAGAAAGTATGCACAACTCCCTAGTTAAATTGTAGACAAGTTTGAGCAAGAGTGAAAACTGAGCAAAACGGCACAGAGCAAACCAAACACAAATGGCACTCTAGCAATTTCTCACAGTGGAGGGAAAGCACAAGTTATAGAGAAATATCTTCTTACACACCCTAGCAACACTTCCCATAAGTTTGTGAACCAGTTTAAGCAAGGCAGTGCATCAGTATAGAAAATACTTAAATGAAAACTGAGCCAAATGGCATTTGACAAGGTTTAAAAGTGGGGAGGAAAGGGTGGTTATAAGAAGTAGGTGCACCAACATATTTCTAGTTGAGAAGCAATCTAGAGAAGGCAGTTCTAACAAATTTAGCCAGAGTCATTAGGCCTGTGCCAGAGTCAGTGGCACAGAGCAAGGGCCCAGGAGCAAAATGTTCTTGTAGCTGCAGTCAAGTCTTTGGTTAATGATTTTGAAAAGGTGGATGCAGAAGGTGAAAGACAATGTTAAGAGAGAGGGGCGGCCAACCCAACAGGTATGTAAAGGATTTAAAACACCTTTAGCTCTACCACGCAGAAAGGGCGGCCTGGCGGAACAATGTACCTTATAAATGAAGAAGTGGCTCCTGCAGTGGCGATTGTTCCTGGTAGTTCCTGCAGTTCGGGAGATCCAGCAGAGGAAGAGAGGCTCTCGTCGTGGAGGAAGGTTCAAGTTACTGGACTACCCAGGGATGAACCCAGCCGCGTTGCTGCCCGACGAATACAAGATACGCTCCTTTAAATCACAGTCCGGGTGGACTGGTGCCTGGCCATCTGGCCTCAGAGTACAGGGTACTGGCGGTTTGACCAAGGCAGGTTCGGGAGGGCGATTGGTAAATGGTTGGCCTCACCAGCTCAAGGGAAGAAGGCTCTTTCAAATTAAGATCTTCTCTCGTTGTGTGGAGAAAAGTGGTGAGACGCTGCAGCAGGGCTTCACCGGTGGTTCAGTCATTGCAGATGTCTTTGGCTTCTCTCCTCTTCGGCTTCTTAGTTCCAGTGGTGACGTCTTGCTCTTCCAGTCCTCAGGACCCTGCTTTTATGCAAAAAGATCCCCATTCATACAGCCTAGCTGTCACTCACACAGTGGAGTGGTCATCTTGGCGGGAGACCCTCCAGCCTATCAGGATAGAGTGCGACATGGGTTGCTGAGGCAACCCTATCCAGGGGTCCTACTCCCCCTCCCACACAATGGACCCACCCCAGACTCAGTGGCGCTGAAAGGAGGGCTTCTTGGCAGAAGTCCGCCAAAAGGCGAATAAAGGATCCCCGACCCGGGTTAGGAGTTTAGAGAAAGACATGAGAAAGAAATTATATTAAAGTCCTGACAAAT
Organism: Ambystoma mexicanum; assembly: GCF_040938575.1. NCBI lineage: Eukaryota > Metazoa > Chordata > Amphibia > Caudata > Ambystomatidae > Ambystoma > Ambystoma mexicanum. The sequence goes on along the minus strand of NC_090925.1, from coordinate 765,178,140 downwards.
AAAACCTACCAGAGTAAAGTTAATATTAAAATACACCGGCGGTATGTTAGAGGCTGTCAGAAAAGGTGGTAGCCTCGAACAATGGGAAAATCCCATAGGGAAATATTCGCGGTCGAATATTTACGGTAGTAACCACTGCCACCAGCCAGAAACTTTTGAGAGAGGGACTGTACGGTACCCTCTCAAAAATGAACATAAGGGAAAAACTATTAACCCTTTCCAGTTCTTCCATTGTAAGATGGTTTGTACTGGTTTAGTTCATAAAAATTGACTAGTAAAGTCAATTGGGACTTTACACGCCCTGGGAGACAGTAGTCAGCCCCAGGGTATGGAGTCTATATTTGTGGGTCGATGCGACACCCCTGGGTCACTGCACGGAGGGTGCTGTGTAACCCATGTGAATAAAGATGGTTCCTATGGAGGTGAGAAAAACCCCATAGACATTAAACACAAAAATAGCCTAGAACACACATAGCAAAAATACCTAAGAGTGGGAAAAAGAGTCTCACTCTTAGCAGGAGAAAAAAACAAACCCTTCAAATCCAGCAAAGCTGCTGGGGGACTCTATAGGTAAGGGAAATTAGCCATAGAATGAGAATTCTCCCTAACAGTCCATTCATTATTTTCCAGGCTAAGTCAGTGGATGTGGTCCCTTCATTATTTTCAAGGCTAAGTCAGCATATGCAGTCACTTCATTATTTTCCAGGGTAGGTCAGCGGATGTGGTTCCTTCATTATTTCCAGGCTAAGTCAGCTGATGTGGTCCCTTCATAATTTTCTAGGCTAGGTCATTGGATGTAGTCCCTTAATTATTTTCCAGCCTACGTCGGCGGATGTGGTCCCTTCATTATTTTCCAGGCTAGGTCAGCGGATGTGGTCCCTTCATTATTTTCCAGGCTAGGTCAGCGGATGTGGTCCCTTCATTATTTTCCAGGCTAGGTCAGCGGATGTGGTCCCTGCATTATTTTCCAGGCTAGGTCAGCGGATGTGGTCCTTTCATTATTTTCCAGGCTAGGTCAGCGGATGTGGTCCCTTCATTATTTTCCAGGCTAGGTCAGCGGATGTGGTCCCTGCATTATTTTTCCAGGCTAGGTCAGCGGATGTGGTCCCTGCATTATTTTTCAGGCTGTCTTCGGATGTGGTCCCTTCTTTATTTTCCAGGCTAAGTCAGCAGGTGTAGTCCCTTCATTATTTTCCAGGCAAAGTCAGCATATGTAGTCTTTTGATTATTTTCCAGGCTAAGTCAGCAGATGTGGTCCCTTCATTATTTTCCAGGCTAAGTCAGCATATGTAGTCCCCCATACCATTCTCTATGTAAGGGTAAAGGCCCCCACCCTGAGAGGGCATTGAAAAGCAAGAGACCCCTCCAGGCATAGAGCTGAGAACAGAGTGCAAGCTGCAGGCAATTCCACGTGTGAATATAGCTTTATCTACTCTGTTCTCTTCACCACTAAATTACAGTGACAATTTTTACGCCATCCATTTGATGCATTTTAATTTGAAGTACTCTGGGACACTTTTTCTGCACTTTTTAAAAACTAATTGAGAACCTTTTTTTACCATTTGATTATTCTTGTTTTCTTCCCTTCAGTGTTTTGTTTTAGGTTAGAGTGCATATCCTCCACCTCATCCCTTCATTTGCTCTTCCTTTTCCGTCTTTCTTCGATTTTTAAAGAGCTTTTCATTTTTTGGCATTACCCCCATCCCCTTACAATAACCATAAGTCATACTGCCTTCATTTCTATGTCATTTTATAGATAATTTCTAGGCAATTCTGTGGAAATAAAATTCACCCACCTGTGTTTTAGGGAATTGTAATGGCCAGCTAAAAGGTGTCCCCGGCTGTGCTGAACATGTGCCAAATTTTAGAATTGGCGTTTGATGAGGGTAGTGCCTTCTGGTCATACATACTTGTAATGCACTGGCTAAACAGAGATCCCCCCCCCACTGCAGATAATGAGCTAAGCCGGCCCTATGATATCACAAGGCCCTGCAGACACCTGGCATCCTGTCCTCTTATCTGAAGGGGACCACTATTTCAATCTGAAAAGCTTCTATTTTCTTGTATTTTTTCCAGAGTTCAGCCTTGATTGCAGCCCCTGTTTTCACAACTCCCTCTTACCTTCCAGTTATGTATTGGCTATGCCATTGGTCCTGCATAGAAATGTGCTTTTAGAGACGCCAAGTCTGAGCAAAGTTTGTTTTCAACACCTCTTAGCAGGCCACACTTTATTGCAGTTGTAAACAGTTGGGATGCACAAACCAGGCTTGCAGTGAGGGAAGCCATTTGTGAAATCTGCCCAGAGACCCACTGATGGTCCTTGGATGAAAGTACCTTGCAGATTGCATTTTGTAACATCAGCCTTTATTCTTTGACATACCGTGTATTTTACTGATTAGTGTTCACTTTTCTTTTGTGCTGAAAGTACAGGGCTGTTTCTTTCAATCATTAATAAAATACACTTTTAATGATCTGCTGTTTGTTTTTCTTCTGAAAAGTCGGTTTCAATGATCACAATGCACTACCTTTTGATGGTTGACCATTTAAGTGAAACATTCTGCATTTATGTCTCAGTGTGATGTGCTTTTTCAATCTGCACTGGAATTATATTTTTGTTTGAGATTTCTCTGGATTTTAACTATAGGAAGACACCCACATAGTCTGCTTAAATAGGCCAATTTTCAGTGTGAAGGTTCTTTCATGAAGGCTGGCAGGTGACTTTTTCAAGTGGGCTCTTCAGTTCCGTTGGTTTGGAGCCTTTGATTACCCCCCAGAAGTTATGTTAAAGGTTCTTATACTGAGCACTGTCACCACTTGTGTGGTTCCTTGGTGTTCTGGCGGCTCTGTAAAGCAAGATGGTAGAGGGGGTAAGTTAGCAGGACTCAGGAGGTGCGGGGGGAGGGAGAAAAGGAGCAAGAGAGCTGTGATGTGCTGTTGGCAGCTTCATTTCTGTTGACACCGTTCGCTGAGCGTAGGAGTGTTTTTCAGTTGGTAGCCGCCATGTGCTGTTGTGCGAGGCTATGTGTGGTTTGTTTTGTTGTTGTGGTGTAGTAAAGTGCATGCGGTTTGTTGTGCTTTAGAGGTATGGTTGTGTTTAGTTAGGTGCTTGAGAGGTGTATGCAGAAGGATGAGTTTTGTATTAGTAGGGATGGTTAGTGGCAGTGCCTTATCCTACACAGTCTGCTTTGATTAACTGTTGCTCATATCCTTTCCCCAGTCATGAATTTCAGTGTGATGCACTTGCCCTCCTATGATGTTTACAGAATAGTGGCTACCCAGAGAGCTGTATCTTCCCCGCTAGTACATTTCTGGTGTGCCACAATTACCACCCCCACAGATGCCTCGAGGTTGGGATGTGTTCCCCATGTCCTCTAGTCCATCAGTTTAGATCTGGGCGCCTCTCTTCCCTTTTTAATTCAGGCTTTCTTTCAGTGGTCCAATTAAGTCAGACCCATCTCGTCCCCTGTTTCCCCTTTTACCCTTTATAGGGAAGGGTACACCTAGGTCTCCAGCCCATTTGAACTGCTCTCGTCTTCTCTGGACTTTATTCCGGCCCGGCATATTCTCCAGTCTTTCTCGCTGTGTGTTAATTTCATGGTGAGACAATGCTGTTCGTTCATGTTCGTCCTGTTCAGAGTTGAAGAACCAGGTTTTTAGAAGTTTCTGAATTTTAGGTGGTCCTTCATAATTCTTATTTCTTTAGGCAGGGAGTTCCAAGGCTTTACAGCTAAGCAGAAGAATGCTGAACCACTAAGTTTCTTTTTCATGTTCGGTTTAGGTCCTATGCGGATGTCTTTGCTGGATCTGAGTGCTTTGGTCAGCTTGTAGATGGTGATTTTCTTTTGTATGAATTCCACTCCTAGGTCGTGGATTGCTCTGTGTACTATGTACATAGTTTTGGAGGTGATTCATTTTTTGACTGGGAGCCAATGTAGCATCCTTTGCACTGGAGTGATGTGGTACCTTTGTGAGAGTTTTAGGAGAAGTTCTGAATACACTGCAGTTTCTTCATTAAATAGTCTGGCATTCCCAGGTATAAGTTGTTGGTGTAGTCTATCCTGGACATGATGAGGGAGATGAGGGCCAGTATTTTGTGCGTGAAGGTGAGGAATGGTAGAATCTTTTGGATTGTGTGTAGATGGAAGAAGCATTTCTTAATTATCGTGTTTACTTGCGGTTCTAAGGTTAGCTCGTTGTCCATTAGGATTCCAAGGCTTTTGACAATTTTGGATGGTGTGAGTGTTGTTCCCAGTTCTGTGGGTTCATTGGATATACTGGTGGCATCCTTGGTTGTTTGATGTCATCGTGATTTCCGTCTTGAGTTTGAGGTTGTTAGTGTTCATCTATTGGTAGAGTTCTTTGAGACAGTCTATTAGCGTTGTTTTCTCCTGACCCGGTCATGCAATTTTTTATAATAAGTGTGACAGCAGAGGTACGAACCAGTGCTGTCTCACTTGCATTACTTTTGCTCAGATGGGATACAAATGCTTTTTTGGATCATATTTTACAGCGACAGGCCCCTTAAGGTGAAATGCGCCGGGAGCCTGTAGAACATATTGACCAGAGAGCGCTTCTGACACCAATGTATTGAAGGCAGCTGGCCATTGCATCCTTTGCGCTACAGCTCAGCCCCGTGGAAATGCACAGGTCACCTTTGAGGATATGGTATCCTGCTCATTTCCAAAAATGGGTTATCTAAAAATAGCATAATCTCTGCTCTATTTTTAGCTGCCCCATTTAATGAGGCTCTGGGCCAAAATGTACATTATTTAAATTTTTAAAAAAACAAAGTGAGGGGTCAGGAGGGGAACCCTCCACCAGCACCTCTGTCTTGTCTCCATTGAACATCAGCCAATTGTGGTTCATCCAGCCTCCCATGGCAGACAGGCACCTATGCAGGCACGATGAAAACTCAGCCTGATCTAAACGGATGAGAATCTGAGTGTCGTCGGCATATGAATAGCATCTGATGCCGAAAGGAGTGGAGGAGACGCACAAGAGGCCAGATGTAAATGTTGAAGAGAATGTAAGACAAGGCGGAGCCCTGTGGAACCCCAGAGCCAAGGATAGATACACCCGAAAGAAAAAGAGGGAGTGAGAGGATTTGGGTTCTATCGGCCAGGAACAAAATAAACCAAGCAAGCACTTGACCCGAAATTCCAGCCTGAGCCAAACGGGCTAGCAGGGTAGGATGGTCTATGGTATCAAACACCACTGAGAGGTCTAGCAAGATTAGGGCGCCAACCCCTCCTGAATCGACCCGCTTGGCTATTTCGTCCTGGACCAAGACTAACACACTCTCGGTACCCCAGCCAGGCCTACAGCCTGACTGAGCGGGGTTGAAAACCTCTGTAGATTCCATGAAAGAAGACAACAATGGAGAAACCAAACACTCCAAAAGCTTCCTGAAAAAATGTAACGGTGAAATACAGTGGTATCGAAAAGGCAAGGAAAGATCCAATGATGGTTTCTTCAGAAGAGGGATCACAGTTGCGACCTTGCGCTCCAGTGGGATGCTACCGATCTGACAAGAGGCATTGACTGTCACCATGATCTCACTCAGCAATTTAGAGAAAATATCCTTGATTACAGCAAGGGGGATAACATCAGACGGAGACCCAGACTTAATATGTTCAATAGCCGCAAGCATATCTGGCTCAGTGAATAAGGAGAAAGAAGAACAGCCCTCAGGGCCAATCAAACCATTAAGAGCTAAAGGCTCAATCACAGGGGCAGATATTGTTGCAGCCAATGCAAAGTTGGCTCGGATGGTCTCAAATTGGTGATAAACAATTGTGACAATGGCCCTCATTACGACCCTGGCGGAGATCGTGGTGCAATATGCACCATGGAGCACGGCGGAAAGCTGCCGATACCGCCATGGGGGTTGGCGGATTTACCGCCCCATTCCGACCTTGGCGGGGCGGTAAATCCCCATTCCCCATTTTACCCTTCCCCATTCCCATTTTTGCCCCATAGGGTATAATGGGAGTGGGGAAGGCGTTAATTACGCCACCGTAAAATACGGTGGCGTAATTAACAACAAGGTCCCGTAGCGCCATGGATTTCTCCGCCCGGAAAAACCAGGCGGAAACCGCTCCATGGCGCTACGGGAACTCGTAGTAGTTCGGACGGGTCCGCCGCGAATACCGCTGGCGTAAACCCACTCCGCCAGGGTCGTAATGAGGCCCAATGAGTCACAAAGTTCCTGAGAGGGAATCACAGAAGGGACCAATTTAGCTAAGGATGAGCAATATCTCGCCACAGCGAAAAGGGCTTTAGGCTGACACGATGATGGCTGTCCGCCACTTTCGTTCTGCCTGTCTGAGATCAAGCCATGCCAATTTACAGTTGTCTGAAAACCAGGGTTCGGACGGCAGCCTACAATGCTGGATAAGCCATAGGGGGGCCACCATATCTGCTGCTTCCAACAGTGACCGGGAGATTACCGATAGAGTGGGTACTGGGGCTGCCCTGCATTTACCTCTAACTGATGAAACAAAGCTACTGAAGTGTAGTCCTACCTTTTGTGTTGGCAATCATTTTCAAATTCTAGTCCTACTTTTATTTTGGTGGCATGGACTGTTTATGTTTTATTTTACAAATATGGAAACTTACATATACAGCCTTAGCGTCCCAACTCAGCCCCTCCATTCCAAAAGTGATCATGACCTCACATCCTACACCACAAACCCTTCTCAGCCTCTCCTTTCGTAACCAAAGACGCTTTAAGAGAGGTTGAAAAGGGGAGCTGAGCAAGGCTGTTGCACTGAGGCACAGATGGAGGAGAGGAGGAGTAAAGGAGGCAAGTTGGTGGGAATGCTGCATGGAGGTGGTGAGGTGCTGAGGGAAAGGGTAGGGGAAGGGAGAGAGGTAGTGTAAGAGTTATCTGTGTATAATAAAAGAATAAAGTTATATGATGCCCGCATACACATCCATGATTCCCCACATTAGAGGCATTGACTGTCCCATTACTTGATCTCTGAGATCAACCAGGAAGCCACAAGATATAGATGCTGATAATAACCATTTTTCCCTTCTTCTTGAGATTACAATTTCATGGAGGAGTTTGAGAATTCAGCAAAATTAGCACCTTTTACAATTTCAAACAAAGAAATACAGTACCTACTGAGTTGTAGGTCCAGGTCTCGTCATCATCGAAGTGGGTGTTTCCGGAGATGGGGTGCTCGCCTGGGAAGAACGCATGGGCCAGGGTCCCCCCGGGGCCGTCAAATGGGTAGCCATCCTCGTGATAGGACTTGCTGAAGTCAATAAGGATGTCAGAGCTGTCGGTGGAGTCCTCCTGGAAGGTGATTTGGGAAGCATTGCTCCAGACCTTCAGGGCGTAGTACATCAGGATGCGTACAGTGTCCTTCGGGAGACTGGGTGTCTGTGGGAAGCTGCGCACCCTGGGCCAGAGAGAGAAGGGAATCAGAGAAAAAAAGGGGTATGTAAAGCTTCTTCTACACACTGCCCAAAACCCACACTCGGTCTTTGAGATGCCCTACGCATGCTATGAAGACATTGACCCGGACGCCTCCACCCTATCTGCTTTCCCAGACCACCATAGTTGCTGTTCAGAACTCCCCCTTCCCCACTCCCGGTGCTATCATATAATGCCAAGACATCCACTGTACCCACTCTCTCTGGGTTTTTTCGAATAGGGTGTTGTATACCCTCACCTAACGCCCCAACAAGCTTACCAACCACCACTTGTGAGAACCCCCTCTGCCTGCTTCCTAGAGCTTCCCACTATTTTTGTCCCAGAGAGCCCATTTACTCACTGTCCCAGAGGCCTGTCTACCCCTTACCTCAGTGACCTCACCTACTGCCGCTGATCCTTCGAAATTAACCTCTCAAAACGCACCCCACCATAAGACCACACGACCCCCGGTTCTCGGGCCCCCCACCTTCTACCGCAGAGACTGCATTATTCGGACCCTAAGGATTGCCGAACTCATTCTCCCAAAGAGTTTTCCACTGCTACTCTGACTCTGTTCTCTGCTTCATACACCCCATTTATGTGCTGAGGCGTAGCCGGGATTCTCTAACAAGTGTGGCCTGAAGCTGATGGAGTTGGGCCCGCCGCAGTGACAGCTGCCGAGTGGGCATTTACAGGTTTTGGGTCAGCCTTGCCCACTCGGGCCCTACCCTGTCTATAACTCTGGTTGTATGCCCTTGTAACTAAACTGCTTGTCACTTAGAAATAGCCTATCCAAAGTGTCTCTATCTACTGCTTCAGGGACCCCATACATTTTGCCCAGTACCCCCATATCTGTGGTACAGCAAAACCCACCTTCTGCCACAGAGAACACCTTGCCTGATGCCTCTACCTGTCTTTTCTCCAGAGAACCCTCCCCCACTACCACAAAACCCTGTTTTCTCTCTGCACCCGATAATCCCAACCCTGCTCCAGAGACCACGCTACAAACTACTGCCTCATAAAGGAACCCCCTTCCAAGTGAATCAAGGCCTTGTGATGAGGCCCCCTGCCTGGTTCAGGGAAATGCAAGGGAAGTCACTCACAGGGGCTGGTTGCCACCCTAATCCAGTGGATATTACTGGGGCCTCCCTCTAGAACAGCCTCCCTGCCTCTCTGAAACTTGAGGAGAACCATCTCTGGTTCCAGAAGCACCTCAAGACCTTCCTCTTTTCTTCTGCTTTCTCTCCTCCTCTTCCCTGCTGATCTTATGGCTGATCCTGAAACTGCACCGGTTACCTGGCTACGCTCTGATCTCGGGGCCAGGCCCTTCCCCACTAGTTGCACACCTGCACTAGCCCCTCGTAACCTTTGCACTCAGGGACTGTTTCTGTATCCCTACAGCCCCTACCAGCACTTGACACCTGATGTCTGCACTTACCCCTGCATTTGCCACCAGCTGGTTGCACTTTTATTTATTTAGTGTCTTGGTTATTTTACTGTTTATCCTATGCACTGCACTGCCCCCTCCCTGTTCCCCCCGTACTTTTCCCCTTCCCCTGCACTTGCACGATCACAATGTAACCTGGCCTATTAAGATTGTTGTCTCTGTCTTCCCTCTGTTCCCCCTCCCTTGCCGCGTCGCGCCTTGAAACACTTGTGTATAAACTTGTGTTATAAATGCCATATCATATAATATTGGGGTGAGGGAGGTATGGAAAGGATCCCCTTGTCAGCTTGCCCTGGTCTCGAGCACATGGGAGGGGACAGTCACATTGCCTCACTACATGTCCAGTGCCAGGGGTCTAGTCCCTCCCTACTCCAGTTGCCCGTCATGGAAGAACATCCCTGCAAGCTTAAAACATGAACAAGTCCTGATGATAGTCTGGGGGGCCAATGGAAAGGCACCATCTCCACAACTGAGAGAGCCGAAAGCTTGCCTTAGCTGGACCACACAACTTTAACATTGAAAGACAAAGCTTTCCATTTAAGACAAACCTTTTCAGTATGATTGACACATATTGTAATACCACTGCCAGTTCACCTGACACGTCAAAGGGATGATGCCCAAGCAAGAGTCTGCTGGACCACCAATCAACCATGGAGTCCCACAGATAGTGTCACCAGCCTGTGGCCTCCTCAGCGCTTAGAAACTAATGCTGGAAGCAGCATCACAACTGGGTAAAAACTGGCAACAAGATCTAACACTAGGGAGATAAAGTATGATGCCCAATACATGCACCTTGCTACCAGTGAACCTGAAAGACTAGACATCTTAACCGGCATGTTTCCAGTCAGGAATTCACATGGTGGAATAACCCCAGCACCACCCGAGTACAGGCAGCCTCAGGGCAGGTCAGGGGAAAAGATGGAAAATTCAAGATGGTGGCTAGGTCAGATATAAGCTTGGTCCAACCCCCCTAGGCCCACAGCAGCCCGGCGTGCACTCAGAGAAACTAACCAACCCCAGCCTTCACCAAATCACCAATCACAGCGGCCAAGCCTCAGTGAAAGGTCCAACAATTGGCAGAGGGAGCGCCATATAAAGGCAGCTAGCCCTGTTTGCTGAGCGTGGGTTGCAGGAGGCTCACATTTGCAGAAGGCTGGAGAGCGTTGAAGAGACTGGAGTTGTGGCACAGTGATGAGCTGGGGGAGGTGGTGAGAGGCAAATTAGTCAGTGAGTGAGGAACACCAGTAATGTTCTGGCAGGCCAGGGCGGCCACAGGAACAGATGGTTGGGTGAGGGATGAACCAGAGACAGGAGCCAGGAGGTTGAGATCATCTGAGACTCTAGGAGAAATACATTTCTGGGATGTTTGCCGCGACCCAGGGACCCATTGCTAACTTGCCCTGCCAGCTATAACCCCTGAACAGTCTACTCACAAGGCATTGTGCTAGAAGTAGTCACGGGGAACACGACCCTGGAACCCCTATAATTAGACTAGGTGGAAGAAGGTCTAGGTCACCCTCAAGCCCACACTGCCAGGGGAAGGGAGGTGAAGCGGCCTCCTATGAACTGTTTGAACAAAGTCATTGGCTCCAGGGGCCCGGAGGCCCAAATATCCAATAGCCAGTAGCAGAGAGTCATTTTGGGAGAAGATTATCCTGATTCTAATTATTTTGTGGGAGGTTCCCAGTTGCACATTTGAAGTTCACTGACACGTAAAAAGTCCTGAATAAAACAGTCTACAACACTACTTGGCCTTAGAGTATTTCTTTGATCTGGTTTGACCTATCTCACATCTGCTGCTCACTTCCCCCAAGACCACACGTGCTGCTCCTGACATTCATGGAAACACACTATTATTATAACTCATTACCTCTGCATACTGCTCCAGGTTCCCCCATACCTGATGCCCCATAGACCCCCAGCCATTGTCCAAGAAAAGCTCTTATGTTTCCTAGAGAGACCCCAACTCATTCCTCAAAAGCCTCCTAGGCCCTGCTTTAGAGAGCACCAGACACCAAGACACCCTTTTCTGCTGCCTTGAGGGAGCCTTAGGTCCTCCTTTGCAAAACACTTCCTTTTCTATTGTGACACATTGTTAGGGAGAATTCTCTGTTTAGGCTGAATTTCCCTACCTAGTGAGTCCCCCAGCAGCTTTGCTGGATTTCTGGGGTTTAATTTTTTTCTCCTGCCAAGAGTGAGACTCTTTTACCCTCACTCTTGGACATGTTGAAGTGTGTTTTCTTGGTTAAACCTTGTGTTGAATGGGCTATGGGGTCTTTTACTCCATAGGGCCTCATGTATTTTTGTGATGTGGGTCACACAGCACCCTCTGTGCCGTGACCCAGGGGTGTCCTAGGGACTCCCCAACATAGACTCCATACCCTGGGACTGACTACTGTCTCCCAGGGCATGTAAAGTCACCAAAGACTTTGCTAGTCTTGAATCCTGAACAGAACCAGTACAAACCATCATATTGTGGACGTACTGGCTGGGGCAATTCGATTGCCCCAGGGTCTGTTAGTCGAGGGGGCACGTCTCCGTCCCCCCTGATCGAGTTTTGGCTGGTGGCAGTGGAAACTACTTTTTATATTCGACCGCGAATATTTCCCTATGGGATTTCCCATTGTTTTAGGCTAACACATTTAATTATTTATTTACGGTAGCCTTAAACATACCGCCGGTTTATATATTTATTTTTATAACTCCGGTTGGGACTTTTTGCCAAAACTTGATCCTAAAATGGCGTTGGTGTTCGCCTCTGTAACTCTGACCCAAAGTGGAGCCCTTTGTTCCACTTTTGGCGGGCTTCTCCACAGAAGCCCTCCAAAGTGGTGCCACTCTGTCTGGGGTACTTAGGAGGGGTGGAGGGGGATTTAGGCACCCTGGACTGAGTTACCTTGGTAACTCAAGTCGCACTCCGTCCTGATTGGCCCAAGTGGTGAGCCGCCCGGCTCACCACTTAGCATGGTTGAGTGACAGCTAGGCTGGGTGAATGGGGGTTTGCTGCATAAAAGCAGGGCTTTGGGGACTGGGACTTCAGAAGTCGCCACAGGACCAAGAATCCGACGAGGGAAGAGCTGAGCCGACCTGCTTCGACGACACCACCCGGTGGAGCCCTGCTGAACCGTCTCACCACTTTTTCCCGACGACCGAGGAGAACTCTTAACGGAGTGGCTCCTTCCCTTGACTGGTGGGGACAACCAGTTTTCGCCTTCTTTCCGTTCTTTGAGGTATCTCGTGGCCGCCTTGCCTGTGCCAAGCACCCCGGCAACCGGAATACCACACTTTACCCCCATACCGCGAAAGTCGGCACCAACCCTTTAACCGGAGGACTCCGCGGCTGGTTTCTTCCCGGGCAGTGCAACGACCCTCTTCTTCTGCTCTTCAGCGAGAACTTCTTCTCCCCTGACCGACGTCGAGCCCTGCTGCCACTGCCTGGAACAACTGCCACCGCTGGAGGATCCTTTCCGCTTAAGGTACTGTGTTCTGCCTGGCTTCCCTTGCTACCGACTGTACGGGGTAGATTTAGTCCCCGGCTTTCGAACCTGGGAGTGCCTGGGACACTTTGGCTAAACTTTCTGAGCCACTCTAACCTCTTTTTGACTCTTTGCAAGACTTTGAATCTCTAACTAACAGTGTGATCTTGGGCACATTTTCGCTCCGGCTACTCTAAGAGTGGGCCCTGCCTAGTGACTTTTGCTCACCTGTGACTTTATTCTTCTGTAAGCCTATTGCAAGTGCTCTGGACCTTAGAGTGGTGTGTCTAACCCATTTCTGCTTTTTCTCTCCCTTTCTTGGAAACTACTAGAGTGTCATCTAACGTTAAGCACTCACCTCTGATTTAATTAAGTGGTGTTTTACCTAGAGTTGTCTAGATAGGAGAAAGGATTGAATCTACTTTCATTATAACTGTGTTGAAGTACTTTTACTATATTTTTGCTAGAGTGTTTTTAACTTATGTGTATTTTAAATAAATAACTATATACTTTTGAAACCAAGCTCTGGTCAGTGTTTGCTTGTGCTATTGTGTTTTGGTACATATTGTGTATACTTTACATACTGCCTAACTCTTCTTGAGAGAAGTCTGACTGCTCAGCCACAGCTACCAGGTAAATCTGGGTGGTACAGACTGCTACCAAAGGGGTTTACTGCTCTACCTGTAGTCTTAAATCTTTTGCAGTGTTCCCCAAGGGAACTGCACAGGTTTCTGCCTAACACTGGTGTACAGCGGTGGGATTTGTATTGAGTATACATTTTATTGTGCTTTAGATACCTTAGTGCAACTAACCACAAAGCTTAGCACTGAAAAAGTAAAACCTCTAACATGTCAGTTATAGAAAGCTATAGTCAAGAGTCCCTTGCAGCCAAAACTGCTGATTGTTTAAGAGTGCTCTGTAAACATAAGGATCTCCTGACTAAGGGCAAGAAAATGGAGCTGATTGAAAGATTGTTAGCTAACCAAAGTCTGGGTGATGGTTCAGAGGAACCTACCACTCCAGCAACTGTAGATGACAGTATTGAAGTTAACATGGAGCAAAATGTTGATGATTCTGAGGAAGAGTCAGAAGAGGAGGGTGAGGCTGTTGTAACTGTCCCCCCTAGGCCTCTGCCTGCTCTACCTGCTGTACCTACTGGACCTTTACCAGGTCCCACATTTAGTCCTCAGTACTTTGAACTGGAGAAAATGAAGCTAGAATTGGAGTATAAGAAACTTAATGCTCAAACTGACAAAGAACTAAGGCTAAGGGAAATGGAGCTCAAGTATGACTTAGAAATGAAGAAATTATCTGTTGAGAATGTTTCTCTCTCTGGCTCCTCTAGAAGTTCCAGTCCTAAAAGACCCCGGATGCCTAAAGAATTGGTTGGTATGTATGAGCCTAAGTTGGATGTGTTGGATTGGTTGTCTCTGTTTGAATATAATCATGGGCTCCAGAACATCACAGGAAATGACTTACTCACCTGGTTGTTCTCTAGGCTTCCCCCTGTTGCAACTGATGTGGTAATGGAGATGGGGGAGGAGGATAGGAAGGACTATGAATGTGTGAAACTAGCTTTGATAGCTAGGTTTGGGAAGACCCCTTCCCAGTATCTTAAGAGGTTTAGGAGCCTCAAAAAGCATGATGGTACCCCTTGGGCTACCTGGGTGAGTGAATGTTTGAAAAACTTAGAGGGATGGATTAAGGGTTACAAGGTGAACACTTATGAGGGGATGAGAAATCTCTTTATGTTGGAGTCAATTTATGATGCCTGCTCTCCTGAGCTCAGACAGCACTTGGCTGATTCACAGGAATTGGATCCTAGGAAGCTAGCTAGGGCTGCTGACTTGTGGGTTGCCAACAGGGCCACTCCCAAGGATTCTGGGGTAACTCAGAGGAAGGATGGGGAGAAACAGCCTAAAAAGGACTCCAAAGAGAATTCTAATACCTCCCATACCCAAGAGGGCCACAAACAACCAAATAACCAGGGTAAGCCCCAGGGTAAACCGAATCAGGCTAGTGTACCTTCTGGCCACAAGCCAGAAGGAGGTCAGAACAAGCCACCCTTCCAGAGAGCATTTGGACAATGCTATGTCTGTCAGGGTACTGACCATATCAAAGGAGATCCCAAGTGCAAGGGTAAACCTGCAGGGATCAGCACAGTCTCCTTAGCCTTCACTCCTGAGGATGAAGTACAGATGGCTAGTGCCCACTTTGAACTCTTTGCTGAAGAACCCTTGGGTCTTCAAGCAACTGTAAACTTAGAGCCTATGGGTCTGGTTAGTCCCCAGAATAGGGTTGTGTATAACTCCCTACCTGTTAACTCTAAGGTGTATTATGTGGACAGTGTTCTTGTCAATGGCCAGGATACTCCTGCCAGGAGAGACACTGGGGCCAGCAGAACAGTAGTGGATGAAAGCTTCTTTCAACCTGAGGATGTGGCCAAAGCACCCAAAGGTCCCACTAAGATGTCTGGAGGCCCTGTCCAAATGGTTCCTATTCTACCAGCCCTCATTCAATGTAACAACATGACAGTAAGGATCCCTGTCAGTGTTCAGACTGAGGTACCTGGGAAGGTCCTGTTAGGGAATGACCTAAGAACTCTAGGAGTAGTGTCACATACCCCCAGGCCTCCCAGTATGGAGAAGCAGAACTTAACCAAATTGGCTAGACAGGCTACCTTGAAGGACCCTTCTAAGCCTGTGGGACCCTCTACTGAGAACCCCACTACAAGCCCTGGTGTTAGTAAGTTGACCTCTAACCCAGGCACATTTCAGGATAGTATGCTAGGAACATGGGCGCCCCAACCAAGCTCCATCATTGTTCCCCTAGTCTCAGAGTCTCTGACTCCCCCTGCTTCTGAGGAAGAGGTGGATAGACCAACTAGGCCCCTATCTGGACCTGAGAGAACTGGTAATTCTCAGTGCTGGTGGAAAACCAGAAAAGAAAAGTCTAAGGCCAAAAACCTTCAGACTGTTGGACCTTCTACTGAAGACCCCAACTCAAATCCTAATATTAGGGGGGAAACTCCTAAAATAGGTAAGGGTAGATCTAAGAGGAAGGGGAAGCAGGTGCATTGCCTAACCCCAACCCCTCCAACCAAGAGGCCTAAGACCCAACCTGCTCCCACAAGAGAGGTGGTGAGGAACCTTGGAGGCCCCTCTAGATCTAAGGGAATCCTTTATAAGGACCCCTTGAAAAAGCCTAACATAGGTTCAGAAGTTGTACCAACTTCTGAGGGACTGGTCAACCAGATCCCCTATAACAAAAAGACTGATGTTCCTCAAAGGGTCTGTAGGTCCGTTAGCTTGCAAAAGAAAACCTTTGAGTTCTCCATTGAACATAGGTCAAGGTGTCACCATCAAAATGCTGATGGACTCTCTAGGATGTATATCATCGACTAGAGGTATGAGGTTCATCCAGGAGTGGATTAAATCCTCCTGTCCCTTAGTCTGGGGGGGGCGAGTGTTAGGGAGAATTCTCTGTTTAGGCTGAATTTCCCTACCTAGTGAGTCCCCCAGCAGCTTTGCTGGATTTCTGGGGTTTAATTTTTTTCTCCTGCCAAGAGTGAGACTCTTTTACCCTCACTCTTGGACATGTTGAAGTGTGTTTTCTTGGTTAAACCTTGTGTTGAATGGGCTATGGGGTCTTTTACTCCATAGGGCCTCATGTATTTTTGTGATGTGGGTCACACAGCACCCTCTGTGCCGTGACCCAGGGGTGTCCTAGGGACTCCCCAACATAGACTCCATACCCTGGGACTGACTACTGTCTCCCAGGGCATGTAAAGTCACCAAAGACTTTGCTAGTCTTGAATCCTGAACAGAACCAGTACAAACCATCATATTGTGGACGTACTGGCTGGGGCAATTCGATTGCCCCAGGGTCTGTTAGTCGAGGGGGCACGTCTCCGTCCCCCCTGATCGAGTTTTGGCTGGTGGCAGTGGAAACTACTTTTTATATTCGACCGCGAATATTTCCCTATGGGATTTCCCATTGTTTTAGGCTAACACATTTAATTATTTATTTACGGTAGCCTTAAACATACCGCCGGTTTATATATTTATTTTTATAACTCCGGTTGGGACTTTTTGCCAAAACTTGATCCTAAAATGGCGTTGGTGTTCGCCTCTGTAACTCTGACCCAAAGTGGAGCCCTTTGTTCCACTTTTGGCGGGCTTCTCCACAGAAGCCCTCCAAAGTGGTGCCACTCTGTCTGGGGTACTTAGGAGGGGTGGAGGGGGATTTAGGCACCCTGGACTGAGTTACCTTGGTAACTCAAGTCGCACTCCGTCCTGATTGGCCCAAGTGGTGAGCCGCCCGGCTCACCACTTAGCATGGTTGAGTGACAGCTAGGCTGGGTGAATGGGGGTTTGCTGCATAAAAGCAGGGCTTTGGGGACTGGGACTTCAGAAGTCGCCACAGGACCAAGAATCCGACGAGGGAAGAGCTGAGCCGACCTGCTTCGACGACACCACCCGGTGGAGCCCTGCTGAACCGTCTCACCACTTTTTCCCGACGACCGAGGAGAACTCTTAACGGAGTGGCTCCTTCCCTTGACTGGTGGGGACAACCAGTTTTCGCCTTCTTTCCGTTCTTTGAGGTATCTCGTGGCCGCCTTGCCTGTGCCAAGCACCCCGGCAACCGGAATACCACACTTTACCCCCATACCGCGAAAGTCGGCACCAACCCTTTAACCGGAGGACTCCGCGGCTGGTTTCTTCCCGGGCAGTGCAACGACCCTCTTCTTCTGCTCTTCAGCGAGAACTTCTTCTCCCCTGACCGACGTCGAGCCCTGCTGCCACTGCCTGGAACAACTGCCACCGCTGGAGGATCCTTTCCGCTTAAGGTACTGTGTTCTGCCTGGCTTCCCTTGCTACCGACTGTACGGGGTAGATTTAGTCCCCGGCTTTCGAACCTGGGAGTGCCTGGGACACTTTGGCTAAACTTTCTGAGCCACTCTAACCTCTTTTTGACTCTTTGCAAGACTTTGAATCTCTAACTAACAGTGTGATCTTGGGCACATTTTCGCTCCGGCTACTCTAAGAGTGGGCCCTGCCTAGTGACTTTTGCTCACCTGTGACTTTATTCTTCTGTAAGCCTATTGCAAGTGCTCTGGACCTTAGAGTGGTGTGTCTAACCCATTTCTGCTTTTTCTCTCCCTTTCTTGGAAACTACTAGAGTGTCATCTAACGTTAAGCACTCACCTCTGATTTAATTAAGTGGTGTTTTACCTAGAGTTGTCTAGATAGGAGAAAGGATTGAATCTACTTTCATTATAACTGTGTTGAAGTACTTTTACTATATTTTTGCTAGAGTGTTTTTAACTTATGTGTATTTTAAATAAATAACTATATACTTTTGAAACCAAGCTCTGGTCAGTGTTTGCTTGTGCTATTGTGTTTTGGTACATATTGTGTATACTTTACATACTGCCTAACTCTTCTTGAGAGAAGTCTGACTGCTCAGCCACAGCTACCAGGTAAATCTGGGTGGTACAGACTGCTACCAAAGGGGTTTACTGCTCTACCTGTAGTCTTAAATCTTTTGCAGTGTTCCCCAAGGGAACTGCACAGGTTTCTGCCTAACACACATAGACAAACTGCCTGCAGCACCTGGGGTGCGCCACACCCTTTACGCCAATCGCCCAATGGAGCCACTGACCTAGTGATCCACCATGCACAATCTTTGCCAACACCTTTCAGTATCCCCTCCCCCAAAAGTCCCATGTACCTCCAGGTGAGCTGGGACTTCTTCCACACAGTCCCGCTCAGCGCATATCGCTTCCTGCGCCGCATCAGCTCTGAGGTACCAATGATGTCTGGGAGGGAGCAACGTGGCCGCTGCATCATGCGGATAGTCGCATCATCTGCAGAGGAGACAGCGCATCATCAGTACCAGCAGGAATGGCAGGTGCAAAGGAATGCATGTAGAGAAGATGCTTCCTGCTCACTGCTCATCCAGGAATAGTCCAATCATATAATTCCTTGTTAAACAACAGGGTCATGGTAGGATGTCAAACAGTCTGACTTTGACACTGGGCCTACATTGAGTGGCCAGGGTGCGCCTTGATCGCTCCAAACGAATCTCCTTCATATTCCCAGCTCAAAGAATATGCTGGTTATTGGGAGGTAGTCTGCCGATAATGGGGGCAGGGGCGCAAAGATTTATTCAACCACAAGAAGAAGACACTTAAATAGGAAGCATGTTTGGTCACTGCTAGTGATGGAGGTCGGCAAGGATTGGTGGCAGTGGTGCCAGTTACGGGTAGAAAAGTTCAATACCTTGTTTGGAGGAGCAAAGGAGTGGAAGAGAAACCTGAGGAGGCTGGGTCAGTAATCCAGGACGATGGGAACCAAGGTGCCGAGTGCTTTGGTAGCATTCAAGGAGCGATGAGGATGGATTTGATAGACTTTCTGGTGGTTGGGCCTGGCAGCCAACATAGGCTATGAAGTGTTTCAGGTTGCTGTCAAAGGGAAACACCAGATTGTGAATCTTGGCTGATGTGTTTGGGTCTGGGGGAACTGATGCACTAGTGGGGATAAAACCTGTGACTTTGGAGGCTGGGAAAATGATTACTTCCCTTTCAGAGGTGTTGGGTATCAAGTCATGCAGTGCTATCCAGTGACAGGTGGCAGATAGGCAGTAAATTGAGGAAGTGGACATCTCGGGTGTGAAAAAAGGGAAGGCGAATAAGGTTTCAGAATCAACACATATAGATGATATGAGCTAGGACGGAATCCAAAAAGCTAAGATGGCAGCGTCTTTGAAGGTGTCAGGCTTGGTTAACAGTCAATTGGGGCATAGAGATCAAGGAGAGTGAGGATCTAAATGGCATGGGTAAACTGTGCTGTGCGTCCAGGTCTTGACAGTGAGCCGTGCTACATCCCTTCCCCTCAGTTCACCCTGCACCCATTGACTCTCTTTCTGCTTCTTTGTAGCCCTGTGACACCCCTCCTTACCCAGCGTCCCTGTCTCCTTCAATCCAGCAAAGCGCTGCATGGTTTTGATGGCGGACTTTAGTGCCTCCAGCGTCTGCTGTTGGGCAGTCAATGGGTCCGGGGCGGGGAGGTAGCCATAGCGCGTCAACCAGTCCTGTGGACACAAAACATGTTTACAAACATTAGCACATGAAGATTATTCTCCCCTTTTCAGCCAATCAGAATGTTTGTAGTGCAGTCAATAAGTACTGGTATTGACTGCATTCTGAACATGCTGACTTCAAAAGTAGACAGGGAAGCAACAATGCAATTTCCTGGGCAAGATTTCTTTCAACAAGCCTTTCCCTCTCTGGGAGTTCATTTTTGTATACAAAAGCATCCAATTTATCTCGCCAAAGGTAAGAGAAAGCTAAAATATGTGAAATGCTTTCACTTTCTTATAGAGAAACCATTTACTTTTACATTACAACTAGTCCTTTCTCATGTTAAACGCGTTCCAGATCAACCAGGTTTGCAATTAAAATGTTTATTTTATGAAGACAAGCACATTTAATTTACAAACACAGTTTGCTATTTACTCTAATTACTATTAAACTAAGGTGATTTATAACTCCCCACCAAAACTCTAATACATGCAATTATCCCCAATGTATGGCCCTCTGCTTCATCTCGCGCCATAACTTGTGTGTGGGTTATTAGCCTGCCATAATGACCGCTACCTCAGTCTAAAAGGCTACATTATGAACCATTTATGTGGCACGCTTCACACACTAGATTGTTGACAATGCGAAAGGACACACATTTAGTTATACCCCACGATTTCGATCTGTGACCTTAAGGTCACTAAAGTCTGCCTTACAACCGGTGTGGAAACTGCGGTGCGGTCCTTACCAGCCGCCAGTTGCAAGGGATCCCCTCTTCAGTATCTTTGTGTCCTTTCAAACCCAGCTTGAAAATTGAAGGTTGATATTTTGGACCAGTCAGACTTGTCCCGAATGTTGGAGCAGGGCCACAGTGGTAGAGGAAGTGGGTGTTTGCGATGCTGCGCCTTTGCTCAGGGCTACCTAGCATGTGTTTGTTGTTGCCAACCATTTAGGTTTTCTGCTGCCCTAAGCGCAAATAAGTGCATTCGCCCCTCCTACTTTACTCCACCTCTACCAGACTCTGCACTTTCAACAAACTCTGTCTGTGTTGTCCAAACTACGCCCCTTGACCCCCATTTTGTCCCCCATTTGGCTCCATAACATTCTAAGGACGTTTTTAAGGTTGCAGGGATTAGAAAGTTATTGCTTCTTTATTTATTCAAGCATGTTATCTTCTATGTTATGTTAGTAGAAAGAGTGTTTTCAGATCTCAGCGGCCCAAGATTTGGAGAAGGCAGTGTGTTCTACAGTTGAGTGCACAAGAGGTCATTGTTACGGCTAATTGTCTACTTTCGATTAGGCCCGAATACAATCTTTTAGAGGAAGCGATAACAACATAAGCTGTCTGCCAATTGGACACAAGTGAGAGAAGGTTGGAATGAGGAATTTTGGTTTCAATGGTAATATCTGGTTTCTGTCACAAAATGCCTGCTGTAACTCTGAGACTCACCTAGATTGGTCTTTACTATGAATGCAACATAACTAAATGTCTACATCCGTTCTCGTCAAATAGAAAGTTTACATATGAAATATAGTTAAGTGGTCCAGACACATGTTATAAAAATGCTGACTAAAAATAACTGAACCCCCTTCTCATGGCTACAGCTCCGGTGCCAGCAGGGGGCAACATGGAAATAGGGCAAGTTACCTGCTGCAGACAATGTACCTCCAATCCCTTGGACTGCAACGCCATTCAAATATGGCAAAATCACAAGTGAAATGTGTAAATGCTGCCTGGGCATAAACACCTCAGTAGAGTAAAGACAGTTGGTGAAGGTTCTTGGAATCTTTGGCTGTGCATTCTCACGGTGGAATAATGGATAAGGGCGACCCTAAACATTCATGTTATGTTATGTTGTGTTATTTTATATTATTTGGCATTTATATAGCACTCTATATATCATTCGTAAGATCACAAAGCACTTGTGGGTTGAACGCCCTTGGGGACCGCAGTCCAGGTCATTCGAGTGAGTAGGGTAGCATAGGGTGCTTGGGTGCACTCAATATGTGAGCAGCTGATGCAATTGCCTGGTGATAGCTGCATTCTAACATTAGGAGCCATGATCGTGAGAGATCAGTCGAATGTGTGCAGTCTCGTGGATGGTCTCCGAGACTGCGTTCTGGCGGCATTAGGCCTGCATTGGGCGATTATGTGTGCAGCTAGGCCGATTTTTTTGTGGGGTATAGCTGCGTTCTGGATGTTGAGGTGTTCATGGAGTAATGTTCGTATGTGAGCAGCTAGGCCGAATTGATCGAGGTGTATAGCTGTGCACTAATATATGTTGGTGTAAAGTACGGAGTGAGCATAGTGGTAGCAGAGGTGAATGTCTGGAATGGATGTTCTATTCTTATGAGCCCACAGTTTCATGGTTACTTTCTGGATCTGGGTGAGCTGGTTGCCGTCGTTTTCACGTTTCGCGGTCATTGCACTCTGAGGTAAAATTTACAGCTACGAGCAGAGTAAGATATGTCCGCGTGGACAGGGGTTATTATTCTTAGGCTGAACACTATGGATCTCAGGGGCCTGGGTTCCAGGTCACTGGTTGTGGTTTATGGTGGGTTGCAGGAGAGGATTCGGCAGGTTATAGGGCAGGATCTATCTCGCACTAATGTAGTCACATCGAGTTCATTTTCCACGTCTCTGGTTGTTGTTAATGAAGGGTAGCAGGGTTGGTATAGGCAGGGTAAATGGAGGTAGCGCTGGAGTATTTCACACCAGCGTAGTAACATTGTGGCAGTGACGTTAAAGGATTGTCATGATGCCCGCTCCAGGGGAGCCGGTTCAAGCCCTGCGTCCCCGAAAGCGGACATCCAGTCCCCAAGGAAGGACCCAGCAACCCCATATAGGGGCCCTTTGGACAGTGTCCTGGCGCCTATGGCGCCAGGCTCATAAAAGACATCAGTCCTGGCGCCATAGGCGCCAGGCTCATTATGGGAGTGCTTGGGTGCACTTACCTGATGCAGACCATGCTGCAGGATCCTGGCCTCCTTGAGGCCTGAAAGGAACTACTTTACCTGTGGGACTAATTTACCATCCTGGCATGGTCGGGGAAGGATTCATACCTGAATGGAGGAAGGATACATACCTGGAACTTCTTCCAAGGCTATTTAAACCC
The DNA here is from genome assembly GCF_040938575.1 of Ambystoma mexicanum. Classification (NCBI taxonomy): domain Eukaryota; kingdom Metazoa; phylum Chordata; class Amphibia; order Caudata; family Ambystomatidae; genus Ambystoma; species Ambystoma mexicanum. Next base: position 765,155,594 of record NC_090925.1, on the reverse strand, counting down.
CACCCGAACAGCCACACGTGCTTCGCGTTGTTCTGCATCTAGCAGCTGGACGCTCACCGTGTCTGCTCCTGCATCCTAACTTCTGCCACGCCTGCCAGCATCCTGGATCACCTGCAAAGGAAGAGAAGAAGAGAACAGAAGAAGGAAAAGTCCTTACCTGCTAAATCCGCATCCCGGAGACATCTCGCTGACAATCCTGAAAAGGAAAACTTTTATTTAAAAGCTCATTGCGTCGATCGCTGCAGCGCCGCATTCCACTCACCTTTACAGGGCGCCTCCATGTTCAGCAGTGATCATCCGGATTCGCAGTCACGCCCCAGCGCCTAGGGAGAAAAATACCAGAACAAAAGGTGAGAGAGAGAAGGGAATAAGGAAAGCTAAATCTCCATGTTAAGACTTACCTGTTGATTCATTCCCTCTTCATTTCGGGTCCGCGCCGCATCCTGGCATTTCCGGACCCCGGCCCCTAAGGGGAAAAAGAGACATCAGCGTTAATGAGCGAATGAAAAGACATTACCAAAAAACACTCATTAAAGACTTACCTGATTTCTACAAGGATTTCACCTCTCATCTCGGGTCGGTGCCTGTTCCCCGGCATTCCGTACCCCGGCCCCTATGGAGAAAAAGACACTAGCATTAGTACATTAATGCATGGACACAAGGGGAACCTCTTATCAAAAAACTTACCTGGAAGCCAAGCAAGTTTGGTTCTCACCAATCCGAAAATCCAGTGAAGTAACTGGATACCAACGCGCCCCTGCATCAGAAGCAGGATGGAGAGCTCGTCCTTCCAGACCCTAAGGTGAGACGCTACGAGGAATCACAGAAGTGTTTCGAGGAGGGTGAGAGGGGAAGTGGGAGGCCGATTGCATTACCCCGCAGACAGTTAATCCCCTATTTTCACCTACAGAAGGATACTTCTGCGAGCCAGATTTGGGGGCCCGGTCCAGTCCGTCTTCTGAACCCTGCGCATCACCTTAGAAGAGGTCACAGCAGCGCGAACCAGGCCAGCGCCTCCGTGGGAGTCAGGTGAGCGTAACAGAACGCAAAGCCTTCCTACAAATTCCCACCCAGGCGCTATGGAAAGTTCTGAGACTGATCAGTTGGCCCAATTACTGGGGGAATTACGGGCCGAAGTACATGCCGCTCGTCAAGAGACTAATGCCCTCAGGAGGGAATTAATAATATCAAAGGAATGAACTGATGACCTGGCCAGACAGCTTTTGCAAGGTCAAGCTGGGCAAACTCCTCTACCCGGTTCCGGAGGGAACCCCGCTCCTGTGGTTTCCAGTAACCCTGTGCAGATTAATCTACCTGGAAACATGCCGCTGGCCCCACCCGAACGCTTTGCTGGGGACCCCAAACGATTCGCCGTATTCATGAATCAGTGTCGTTTGCACTTCCTATGCAGACCTGGGGCCTTCCCTAATGATCAGACCAAGGTAGCCTTTGTATTGTCATATCTCAGCAGCTGCGCTGCCGATTGGTCAGTTCCACTGGTTACTCAAGATGACCCGATTCTCTGTGATTTTCAAAGGTTTCAAGCAAGCATGGAAAGGTTATTTGCTTGACACTCTCAGGGGCAGGCTCTGGATGACGAACTTCTATCCCTGCGACAGGGCAATCAGGACCTCCTATCCTATATTGCAACGTTTAATAGACTAATTGTGGAAACGGGATGGCCAGAGGATAAAAGAGTCACGTTGTTTTATCGAGGCCTACGCGGAGAACTTAAAGATGTCTTGGCCCAAGTTGTAAATCCGCCCCAAGAATGCACAGAGTATATAGACTTAGTGGTCCAATTGGATCACAGACTTCAAAACAGAAAAGCAGATCGGTCCAGGTTTGAGACCCGGGTGTTGGTCAAGACCCATGCTAATCCCAAGGGAGTTGATGTCTCTGAGCCTATGCAAATTGGAGGGGTTAAAGGACCCTTAACTCAAAAGGAACGTGAAAGGAGGCGGCAGTTAAAATTATGTCTTTATTGTGGGAATTCTGGACACTTTCTACGAGATTGCCCGGCAAAACCGCCCGAAAGGCGGTAGGAGCCGCTGATAAAAACCATGAAGACTCTTTTTCGGGAAACGACTCCGCCCGACAAGTGTAGGGGTCCGCTTGCCGAGCTTGAAAACTAACTCTCAGACCTCGCATTTCATTGTGCCAATGGTTCTCGTAGATCCAGAACAGCCTAAGTGGTTGCATGCAATAAAGGCATACATCGATAGTGGGGTTATTGGAAACTATGTGGATCGTGAATTGGTCTCTAGGATTAACCTCCCTCTCCGTCCTAAAACCAGCAAAGATGTCATCACCACAGTCGATGGAACTGAAATTGCCTCTGGACCGGTAACCCATTCCACTACTGAGGTGACTCTTAATGGTCCCGACGGCCATCGGGAGGGTGTTGTGTTTGATGTAATCAAGGCTCCACAGTTTCAGGTTATTCTTGGAATCCCTTGGTTAGAGACACATAATCCTCGAATTGATTGGCGAGCTAAGAGAATAACCTTTCCGGATTGTACACAAACCTGCTACCCAGAAAACCTGAAGATTAATCTAGCATCTGTAACCTCTGCCTCCATGCAACTACCTCCGGAATACCAAGACTTTCAGGACGTCTTCCAAAAGGAACAGGCCAACACGTTACCTCCTCACAGATCGTACGATTGCCAAATCGATCTGGTGCCCGGTGCACAACCCCCTTGTAGCAGGATTTATGCCCTTACCGAACCTGAGAATCTGCATTTGAGACAATATTTGGATCAATACCTAGCTAATGGTTTTATTCGCCCGTCAAAGTCCCCGGCATCCTCGGCTTTGTTCTTTGTGCCCAAAAAGGAAGGCGACCTTAGAACTTGTATCGATTACCGCGCATTGAACCAGATAACGGTTAAAAAACGTTATCCTCTGCCTCTGATCCCTGAACTCCTTGACCAGGTGAAGGACGCTTGCATATACACCAAGTTAGATCTCCGGGGGGCTTATCATCTGGTACGAGTTAAAGAAGGCGACGAATGGAAAACTGCCTTCCGTACTAAATACGGATTATTCGAGTACCAGGTGATGCCTTTCGGATTGTGTAACGCGCCGGCTGCCTTCCAATACTTCATGAATGATGTCCTTCGGGAACTCATCGATGTTTGTGTTGTCGTATATATCGATGACATTCTGGTGTACTCCTCTTCGGAATCTGATCACAGAAAACACGTCAGGGCAGTACTTGAAAAACTGCGCCAACACAAACTGTTTGCTAAATTGGAGAAATGTGTTTTCTATATCACAGAAGTCGAGTTTCTAGGTTCCATCCTGACACCCAAAGGAGTCCGAATGGACTCAAGAAAAGTGGATGCCATCCTCAAATGGCCATCACCTAGCTCTGTAAAAGGGGTTCAAAGCATGCTCGGCTTTGCCAATTTCTATCGCAGGTTTATCCCGGAATTTTCACGCGTGGTACAACCCATTACTGCACTCTTGAAGGAAAAATAAACGTTTTGAATGGTCTGAAGAAGCCGAGCAGCCCTTTCAGGATTTAAAAGCTAAGTTTACCTCCGCACCTATATTGAAACACCCGCGTCCAGATCTCCCTTATGTCGTCGAGACTGACGCATCCAGCCTAGCCATGGGAGCTGTCCTGTCCCAAAGAGATCCCGAAACCAACCAACTGCATCCCGTAGCATTTTGGTCCAGAAAATTCTCGGCACCCGAGGTTAATTATGCAATCACGGACAAAGAACTGTTAGCCATTAAGTCCGCTTTTAAAGCCTGGCGGCATTATCTGCTTGGCGCTCGACATACCATCACAGCGATCACTGATCACCGGAATTTACAGTATTTGAAAACCGCCAAGGCTCAGTCATCACGGCAGCTCCGATGGGCTTTGTTTTTCGCTGAATTTGATTTCGTGATTACCTATCGACCTGGCTGCAAGAATGGCAAAGCAGACGCCTTATCCCGAATTGGAATGGGAGAATCTGATACAAACTCAGAACCAGTACCAATAATTCCCGAACAGAGGATTCTAGGCATGACCTCGTTACAGACGCTTGAAGACATTCAAGCCAGAGTGAAACAACTCCTGGACCCTACAACCTTACAGGAATGGATACAAAAGGGATCAGACTTTACCATAGATAATGGTTTACCTTATTTCCAAAGACGCTTATTCCTGCCACATAAGGAATTACACCAACTAGTTATTTCCGGTTATCATGACACATTAATAGAGGGACACCCCGGTATTGCCAAGACATAGGAAAAGGTGAAACGACAATTTTGGTGGCCCTCTTGGCGAAAAGATGTTAAATCTTTTGTGATGTCCTGTGGTGTTTGCGCCCAAAATAAAAGTCAAAAGAAAAGACCAGCCGGTCTCCTTCAACCTCTAGACATACCGCCAGCACCCTGGCACACCCTATAAATGGATATTATTACAGACCTTCCTCCTTGTTCGGGGTACAATACTATTCTGGTAATTGTGGATTTGTTTTCCAAAATGGCCCACTTTATTCCTTTGAAAGGTTTACCTTCAGCTTCTGTCCTAGCCAAAGAATTCCTCGAAAATATTGTTCGGCTACATGGATTCCCATCTATACTAATCTCTGACCGGGGAAGCCAATTCATTTCCCACTGCTGGCGCAAATGTTGTCAAATGGCGCAGATCGACGTAAGATTATCGACCAGTCACCACCCTCATACCGATGGTCAGACCGAGAGGACAAATCAGACCCTTGAGCAGTACTTACGGTGTATGTTACAGCAATCTGAAAGCAACTGGAAAGACATTCTTTGGATAGCCGAATACACATATAATAATTCGGTACACTCTGGAACTGGCCACAGTCCTTTTTATACTTTGTTTGGGCATCACCCTCGAACCTCAAACCTTGACTCACCTCAGAACCTCGGAATGCCTGCAGTAGAACATCTGCATTCTACAATTACCCAAGCCTTCAAAGAGGCAACTACGCATTTACAACAAGCAAAGAGAAAATACAAGGGGAATGCTGATCTACATCGGAGTGAAGCACCTCTGTATCAGATTGGGGATCAAGTGTGGTTAGCTACCAGACATTTACCACTCAAAGGGCCTCGAACTTTTAACCCAAAATATCTGGGACCTTATTCTATTACGGCAATAATTAACCCAGTGGCTGTTAAACTTGATTTACCAGCTAGTATGCGAATTCACCCTGTTTTTCATGTGTCACTTCTGAAACCAGTGGTACCCGGAACCCGACTACTCAAACCTCCAGAACCTATTCTAATAGATGGGGAGCCCGAATTCGAAGTGAAGAACATATTAGACTCAAAAATGTTTAGGTCAAAACTGTTCTACCTAATTGATTGGAAGGGGTACGGACCTCAGGAGAGGTCGTGGGAACCCAGCGACCATGTGCATGCACCTCGATTAGTCAGGAAATTCCACCGACTCTTCCCAGACAAACCAAAACCCCCGGAGGGAACAACCTTGGGAGGGGCCTTGGGGGGGAGTGCTGTCATGATGCCCACTCCCGGGGAGCCGGTTCAAGCCCTGCGTCCCCGAAAGCGCACATCCAGTCCCCAAGGAAGGACCCAGCAACCCCATATAGGGGCCTGTTGGACAGTGTCCTGGCGCCTATGGCGCCAGGCTCATTATGGGAGTGCTTGGGTGCACTTACCTGATGCAGACCATGCTGCAGGATCCCGGCCTCCTTGAGGCCTGAAAGGAACTACTTTACCTGTGGGACTAATTTACCATCCGGGCGTGGTCGGGGAAGGATACGTACCTGATTGGAGGAAGGATACATACCTGGAACTTCTTCCAAGGCTATTTAAACCCCACCGAACAGCCACACGTGCTTCGCGTTGTTCTGAATCTAGCAGCTGGACGCTCACCGTGTCTGCTCCTACATCCTGACTACTGCAACGCCTGTCAGCATCCGGGATCACCTGCAAAGGAAGAGAAGAAGAGAACAGAAGAAGGAAAAGTCCTTACCTTCTAAATCCGCATCCCGTAGACATCTCGCCGACAATCCTGAAAAGTAAAACTTTTATTTAAAAGCTCATTGCGTCGATCGCTGCAGCGCCGCATTCCACTCACCTTTACAGAGCCCCTCCATGTTCAGCAGCGATCATCCGGATTCGCAGTCACGCCCCAGTGCCTAGGGAGAAAAAGACCAGAACAAAAGGTGAGAGAGAGAAAGGAATAAGGAAAGCTAAATCTCCATGTTAAGACTTACCTGTTGATTCATTCCCTCTTCATTTCGGGTCCGCGCTGCATCCTGGCATTTCCGTACCCCGGCCCCTAAGGGGAAAAAGAGACATCAGCGTTAATGAGCGAATGAAAAGATATTACCAAAAAACGCTCATTAACGACTTACCTGATTTCTATAAGGATTTCACCTCTCATCTCGGGTCGGTGCCTGTTCCCCGGCATTCCGTACCCCGGCCCCTATGGGGAAAAAGACACTAGCATTAGTACATTAATGCATGGACACAAGGGGAACCTCTTATCAAAAAACTTACCGGGAAGCCAAGCAAGTTTGGTTCTCACCAATACGAAAATCCAGTGAAGTAACTGGATACCAAGGCGCCCCTGCATCAGAAGCAGGATGGAGAGCTCGTCCTTCCAGACCCTAAGGTGAGACGCTACGAGGAATCACAGAAGGGTTTCGAGGAGGGTGAGAGGGGAAGTGGAAGGCTGATTGCATTACCCCGCAGATAGTTAATCCCCTATTTTCGCCTACAGAAGGATACTTCTGCGAGCCAGACAAGCCAGATTTGGGGGCCCGGTCCAGTCCGTCTTCCGAACCCTGCGCATCACCTTAGAAGAGGTCACAGCAGCGCGAACCAGGCCAGCGCCTCTGTGGGAGTCAGGTGAGCGTAATAAGGATACACTGGGCAGAGACAGTGTAGAGTTGGGGTGTTTTGGTGACTGGGGCAGATCTTGTGTTAGGTATGTAGTTGCGACAAGGTGTGGAGCGATTGGGCCATCCTGGTTACATGTGCAAGAAGCTGCTAGGTTTGTGTAGTAGACTCATGAAGTGGAGAGTCAGCAATTACATATCTTAGCGCTTGGAGGACGCTAAGGTTTCTATCAATGATGTCCAGTTCATAATTGTGTCTTGGTAAGGCATTGGTCGATTTCTGGGTCTCTTTGCTCGGTATCTTTGAACATTTGTCCGCAGGTTCTAATTACTTTCCAATGTAATGACATTGAGATTGCGGTCAATGGTGCAGCCGTAGATTGTCATGGTCAGGTTTATGGGAAGAGCCAAGTTTTTGGGCTTTGTGGAAGGCCATGTAGTCTTGGTTGTGTCCCGCGATGGACTATTTATTGTCCGCAATCATGGCCTGTCCATCAAATGTATTGGATAAAATTCCTCAGTATTACTTTTTGTGCTCTGAATGCACCATTGTCACTTCTAGATCCAGACCATTGTCGTCCTATTTAATCATTGGTCCAGTTCAGGCACAAAAAAACAAAAAAAACGTTAGAATCAGCAAAAAAAAAAAGGTAACTCGATCTAATATTAGTAAGTCCTCCATCCAATTCCGTCCTGATCGGTTATCAGATTACAGTCAGCAGAAGTTCGTGCCATTTGCTGCGATCTATGCGATCTATGGTCTCTTCTCTTACATGAACTAAATCTTAGGCCCTGATTCAAGGAATTATTTGCGTGTAAAGCAGGGATTTGCGTGTCATTCTGCCTGCAAATCCCCATTCATCAAAAAGGGTTTTGCGGTAGAATGGCATGTATATCCCCGTTTTACAAGCAAATAATTCCATGAATCAGGGCCTTAATGTTAATTGGAATATATAGCTAGTCCTGCTCTTGTTCATTCTTAACATATAATTAACACTGAGTGCCGGCCTCCCCCCCACTTGCCCTATCACACAGGTTTTTAATATCTTCCCCTGAAATCCTTTAAAATGTAAGATTGGTATTGCATCATTCAGCTAGGTCCATCGAAAGCTAAACACAAAGAATGTACTAACGAACCTACGACCATTACGTTTTTCCATATTTCTTCATCCTACAAAATCATTAGTTATCAATCTCTGAATATCGATGAGGGAATCCCTGGATCTTAACAGATCTTATTGTGGAAAGCTTTGTTGCCTCGTGCCCACTCCCTTCCTTACCGGTTCAGCTTTACTGTAAAACCTTAGACTGGTGAACATTATTCTTATCATCAAAGGGTTGTACGTGAACACCCCATCACGCAGATTCGCGGTGTCCGCTTTCTCACTTAACTACCCCAACATTCTAGAGAAAACCACCGTACAGGTGTCTCCTTCGTTCCCTGAACTGATACAAAAGAAGTGAATTGCATTTACTTTAATTGGAGACTAAAGTCCCCTACAGATGTTCCTCAATCTCAGCAGGAATATTTTCTGGGAGGAGTTACTGGGGGAGACTCTGCTTCACCAGTTGCTATGGTTACTTTTTTTCCCTTTTGTCCTTGTGTTTGTCCTTGTCACACTTTCCTTGTGTGTTTTATTGTTGTTGCTTCCTTATAACTCCCCCAGCACTCCTCATTAGGCCTTAAAACTTCTACTTTCGCCTCTATCTGAGACCAATCTTTTTACATTTATTTTTCTACTTTATCTTCTCTTTACCTGAAAATCGATTCCCCGTTTTGTATGTTTGTGTGCATCTTTTTTTAAAATGTGACAACATAACCTTCTTTATCCACATTAGAATTTTCAAGTATGGAGACAGACTGCGTGTACAGCAGTAGAATAGTTACCGGGGGTGAGGGCTACAGGGGAGGGGGCAGTGAGTTTACTTGTCCCATCTATATTTCCTTTATACTTTTTGGGCAATGAAAATGATTTCTCTTAGCGGGAGTGGGTAGTGATCATTGAGGGATCTCAATGAGGATCTGATGGGTGCATGATCATGACTCTTGGTGAAAAGTCTGGGCAAAATGTCTTTCCTTTCTTCCTTCCTCCCCATTCCCCTCTTCTCTTTTCCCCTTGCTTCCCTTCCCCTCATCCCCCTCTGCCCCTCTACTCTCTCTACCCCTTCCCCCTCTGCCCCTCCTCTCCCTCTGCCCCTCCTGCCCCTTCTTCCTCCTCTGCCCCTCCTTCCCCTCTGTCCCTCCTCCAGGGTCAGGGTGAAGAATACAATTGTCTCGGACACCAATGACAAAGTGTCCCACAGTTGCAAATGGCTATTAATTCCTTTTTGACAGACTGAGTAGTACCCAAGGGGGAGGTTTTTGATAAAATGTGATGCAAATTGCACAAGTTAAAGAATATTTATTCAGTGACACAGGTCAAACCTACTAGCCGCATGGTGAAGTAACTTATCAAACTGGCCCACATGCGCCAAAAAGGTGGCCCACTTTGACCCAAAAAACTGGCCCACACTAGCATTTTGTGTTTTTGGTTCGGGCATTGACCTATAGGCCAGTCCGACCCTGTCTTCCTCCCCCTCTTCCACTCCTGCCCCATTCCCACTCCTCCCCCTCTGCCCCTCCTCATCTTCTGCTCCTCCTCCCCTTTTGCTCCTCCTCCCCTTTTGCTCCTCCTCCCCTTTTGCTCCTCCTCCCGTTTTGCTCCTCCTCCCCTTCGGCTACTCCTCCCCTTCTGCCCCTCCTTCCCTTATCCCCCTCCTCCCCTTCTACCCCTTCTTCCCTCTTCCTCTCCTCCCTCTCTGCCCCTTCTCCCCCTCTGCCCCTCCTCTCCTTCTGCTCCTCCTCCAACTCAGCCCCTCCTCTCCTTGTGCTCCTCCTCCCCCGCTGTCCTTCCTTCCCCTCCTATGAACATTCTGAGCAAGGGTTTACCTACTTTCATAGGGCCTCATCACAAGTATGGAGATAGCCATGCCGCTTTTAGCGGCATGGCTACCCCCATACCGGGTACCGGGTCCAGGTTCCTTGAATGGGGAAATACCGGGCCATTCCGACCTTGGCGGGCCCGGTATTTCCCCATTCAAGGAACCCGGACGCGGTACATCCCCATTCCCATTTGAGACCCCATAGGGCTCAATAGGAATGGGGAGGATGCTAAAAATGGGCCTGTTAATGACGGGGCTGTTAGCATCCTGGTCTGATCGCGGGACCCGCTAAGGATGCCTGGTTTTACCAGTGTACTCTAAGACCCCGACCGGCCCATAAATGAGTTTGCTCAGAAGCACTTCAAGACAAGATAGCAGCACCCGTGAGATTGATGGGGGTGCAGATTTATTACTCCAACACCAATCAATAAGGACAACTCAAATGGTTTGGCAAAGGGAGTCTGTTTAATGACAAGTACAGAAAACGGGGAGTTAAGAATATCAGCAATGGTGCGATCTTCCTTCTCGCTTCAACTCCGACGAACTTCATACAAGTTGTAACATTTATACTCAAAACTCGTCATCATTGATGTGTAACACTCAAAAAGGTTAACATGCAATTCTATTGGTTAGGAAAAGGTAACTTTTCTATAGGTACTATATCTGTATATGGTAATGGAGCGAGGGGATTGGGGAAACACTGTCAGGTGAGCATCTAAGCCCTTCCTTCAAAAATTACCACTGCAGACGTCATTGAAAGGATGACGTCCCATTGGTTCTACTAACTATAGGACCCTAGATTATTTGGTCCACTCTGATTGGATTGGCACAAACCCCATGCATACTTTTCTACGTTGCTTAGCAGCACGCAGAATGGTCAGCCAGGTGCGAGATGCCCCTCAGTTAACCGGCCTTCCTCCAGTCCTTGCTACAATCGATCATTACTTTAGTAGCCATGTGTCAATTATTTTACCGTGGTTGGCCTTGAGACTGCATCTCCTGTCTGGAAAAGGTTCCGATATCTTCATCTAGCCTGGTGCCATGCTTAGGTGTGAACTCTAGTCTCTTCTAACTCGGCTGGTCACATGATTCAGACACTGTGAATTCGCTCCTCTTCCATCAGTTTGTGTATTTGATTTCGTTTCACCCGCCACCTGCCTTCTCTTTCTTATCTCGACCTTTCAGAGGCAGGATATTCTGTTCTTAGTTTCAATTAAATGTAGCTACTGTTCGTAACTTCTATTGGTATGATCTTGGCTCTCCTGGCACAGGTTGCCTCTGCTGAGTTTCGTTTCAGCCGTCTCTTCTCGTATGGCCTTTAGTAACCTGGGTTGATTTCGCTTCTTGTGCAAAGTAGAAATATACTTACACTAAGGTGCTTTGTTTGAGGTAGATTATGTATAATGGCGCCTGCCGCACTATTCTTGTACTAAGCATAGCAGACTGCACTGTTTTCTTAGCTTTCTTGCAGTTTCAAGCATATTTACTGGTGTAAACTGGTCCAATATCTTCATTTTGCTCACAGATCAAACTTCTTACATTTTGACATTGTTCTTTTACTTTTAAGTTCACAATATCCTTATTCATGGTGTTTCGTCTCTTTGCATCATTCTCTGGTTGTCATTTCTTCTATCTGCAAGTCAGGCCAGGCCCTCATAACGTCACCATTCGTCTTCTATTAAGGCCTTTTGGTTTCTTCGGGGACTGTACACAGACGATCTTCATTTCGTTTCATTTGTTGATATGGTTTTCTAAGTGGGTACCTTACTGTCCATGGTTTCCTTGGTACTGGTTCGTCAATAGGTGCTGTTCTTCTAACAGGCACTGGGCAGAGCCCTACCGCGGCTCTCTGTTGGTTTATTTGCTCATCATACGTCACATATCTTGGTGTGAATGTTCCTGGAACTTCAAAATGGGCGATTGGAGTGCTAGCTTCATTTGGAACCTCCTCTACACCAAGCGTCCTTAGCGGGTCTCGCGAGCAGACCTTATAGAGAGGCGGTAGAGGGTTAATGGCACCAGCAGCTCTACCGGCGCCGTTAACCCTCTACCGCCTTCCTCGTAATGAGGCCCATAGTCTCTTAAGAATGCACCTTTAACTATGCTCTTACCACACCACCTAGCCTTGATGCTTTAATTATTGGAAAATAGGAAGACCGAAAGTGCAGGCATGTGTTCATATTTTCTATTAAAAAACTATAGGCCCCATTGCTTTATGAAAATCTCAAAACAGCAAGAAAAAACTGTTTAAAGGAAATATGCGTTTACTTTTTGTTTCAGAAAAGAAAAATGGTTGCGGTTTATTTCTGTGACACTTTCCTCCCTGTAGGAAAAACCTCATGAAGGAACCTATTTAGTTTCAACCAAAGGACGCACAATACATCAATCATCAACACTTTGCCCGCGCTCTTTGATGTATTTTGTAGGTCTGTGTAAGGGAACTTTAGGTCTCCGGTAGCCAAGACCTCTTGCTCATCTAATCAAGTCAATTTCTGTCCATCCTGTGTGTGACTGCTCGGGGTGTAACTGACACAGAGGAGGGCCTTGTTTAAAAGGGAAGCTACTTCATAAGGAAGAAAGCAGTGGGCTTCGGAAGGGAAATGAAAGTACAAACACGGTTCCTAAATCAGCCTGCTTTAAACAATACAAGTAAAATGTCCAGGCAGCTGTTGTCTTTGAAGGAAATAGAAAACAGTGAAACAAAATTGCAAAAACAGTGCAGACCGCAGTTGTTGTGGAAATGGTGTGTTTGAAAGGCTTTTTATGTGCACACTGGAAAACAAAAAGAGAGCAATTGCCAGGAAACATTTCCAACGAAGCAAGTATCATCAAATTGGGGTATTTATTGAGCGTGGACCTATCGTCAGGAAGCAACAGACAAGCCCAGGGGGAAGAACATGGTGCGGGAGGCAGAGGAACAAGCGTGTGGGCCGCAAACAACAGGCGAGTGCAGTCACTGTGTCCGCAAGGGATCTAGAAGCAACCCACGAGGAACTGTGTATGTTGTGATGCAGAGCTACACATTGAGGCCAGAGAAACACTGCCATGCTTTTGATATAGCACTTTAGGTTCTACTTAGTCTTCAGCCCTGCCTTTGCTCTTACAAGACAAAACATTGACCTCAATGTAATTGTACAATGTCTCTTGGCACAACTATTAACCCATTAAATGACCGTGCACAACAATACACAATTATATTTGTACCCAAAATCCCGTCTTCTAACTTGACCAACAAATATCTTACCATATACTTAGAAACCCAGGCCTATTATCTTTATGGAATGCAAGAAAATTGACTCTGAGCAAGTTCCCATTTTAGGTGGAGAGAATTCCAAATCGAATGCACTCAATACACGCACGCGACATCCAGTCTGGCACGCTCAAATGCCTGTATTCCTTAAAGCTTGCAATGGTGCATCCCACAAAATGGCAGGGACATTGCCCATTCCAGGTGAAGTATTCCACCTTTTGGGTTAGTAGACATCCAATCCAACATGAAAAAAAAGGTAAAAACCAACCCCTGACACGCTTTGTCCTCGCTAGAGCTCATCAGCGGAATCTAGCTAGCCCGTGGAGTGGCTTGCAACCTAGTGCAGGGGAAGCCAGCACGCTTGGATACATCAGGTGAAGCATTCCTGATACAAAACCAGGAGAGCAGTTCCTGTAGGTAAGGCGCTGTCACCACTGTGTTTAAACTAGGAGAGCAATTCCTACTGGTGTGGCAGTGGCGTCACAGTGTTTAAACTAGGAGAGCAATTCCTACAGGTGTGGCAGTGCCGTCACAGTGTTTAAACTAGGAGAGCAATTCCTACAGGTGTGGCAGTGCCGTCACAGTGTTTAAACTAGGAGAGCAATTCCTACAGGTGTGGCGGTGCTTTCACAGTGTTTAAACTAGGAGAGTATTCCTATAGGTATGGCAGTGCCATCACAAACCAGGAGAGCAATTCCTGTAGGTCTGGCGTTGTCACCACTGTGTTTAAACTAGGAGAGCAATTCCTACAGGTATGGCAGTGCCGTCACAGTGTTTCAACTAGGAGAGCAATTCCTACAGGTGTGGCAGTGCCGTCACAGTGTTTAAACTAGGAGAGCAATTCCTACAGGTGTGGCGGTGCTTTCACAGTGTTTAAACTAGGAGAGTATTCCTATAGGTATGGCGGTGCCATCACAAACCAGGAGAGCAATTCCTGTAGGTCTGGCGTTGTCACCACTGTGTTTAAACTAGGAGAGCAATTCCTGTAGGTGTGGCAGTGCCGTCACAGTGTTTAAACCAGGAGAGCAATTCCTGTAGGTATGGCAGTCCTGTCACAGAGCCCCTTGCAACAGGTTGATGTTGAAACCAACAACTGTAGTAAATCTAATTAAGGGCTTTATTGTGAGTAAGGGTTTCACTGTAACAGCATGTGGTATTTTTCACTAACCATTGTTTATAAAATACCACCTAATTATGAGTTGGGGATTGCGTGGGATACATAAAAAGTACTACAAGTGAAGCGTAGCTTCCAACTTCCTATTCATTCAAGTAACACCGTTAGCAAGAACCTTGGCTAGTGACAGTGCACTTGCCATCTCTTTCTTCCAAGAACTCTCAATCCCCCCTCCTCCCCCTGGAGAATGCTTACCGTACCACATTGCACATTCTACATTTCACATGACACGCACCCTAACTCCATCTTCTAGGTTCCCTTAGCAGCTCATGCTACATCAGCACACTCCCCACGCCGTGTTTAACATGAACAACTACCACAATAGAAATATATACAATACTTTCCATACAGACAAAGGGCCAGATTCAACGAAAAGTGTGCATTGATCCAGCAAAGGACCCGCTCTGAGAATGGCTTTGCGCATCACTGCATGCATAAGATTCTGTGCGGGCTCTGCGTAGTCATTGAATATTTCCCACAAAGTAACCCTATGCGCAAGTAGCAGTCAGAACGCCACCATGCAAAGCAAATCCAGCCACATCTACCTTTGCAGGCTCCTCGGCCGCAAACTCATGCACCCCGGTAATACTGAGTAGGGTCCCCCCACAACCAAGCCAGCACCCTCGCGACCACGGTCGGACTGGCGTATAGGTCATTAGGCCCATGGCTAAATTAAAAACACAAAATGCTGGTGTGGCCCCGTTTTTGTGGGTCAAAAAGGGCCACTTTTTTGGCCAATGTGGCCAGTTTAATGAGTTACTTCAAGAGAGAGGGAGGGAGAGAGAGGGAGAGGGAGGGGGAGAGGGAGAGGGAGAGAGGGAGACGGGGAGGGAGAGAGGGAGAGAGAGAGAGAGGGAGAGGGAGAGGGAGGGGGAGAGGGAGAGAGGGAGAGAGAGAGAGAGAGAGAGAGAGAGAGAGAGAGAGAGAGAGAGAGAGAGAGAGAGAGAGAGAGAGAGAGAGAGAGAGAGAGACACTCTCACTGGCACTCTCACTGGCACTCTCACTCTCTCTCTCTCTCTCTGACTCCCCGTCCGGCTATACAAATCCACACCGTTGAACCCATTGCTGCCACATTTTGCATGGATTCCTCATTGTCTGGGGCATGATTGTAGTATATGTTTGGATGCAAAAAATGTACTCTGTAGTGACCCTCCTTTACTGATGCTCACCTTGATTCACTACAGTAGGTACTAGAAGGAGGCAAAATGTTCGATATGTTGGTTATTCCTTTAAATTGTATTACTACTGTATACAGTTCGAAAATGTATATTAAAGCATTTTTAAAAGGAATTTTAAAAAAATACATTTTGTTTTTATTACGCCACTCCATTTATCGGAAATGGCAAGGTTACAGTTCACTTAAGTTCATTCACAAGAAGAGAACACAATCAATCAATCTTTCTTGGACGCTTTCTCAAATGTACTGAAGCCACTGAGTGACTGAAACATGCCGCACAAAAAACAAATATCACTTGGAAAAGCTCCATCTGATGCAAAGCGAAAATCAATATCAAGAGCTTCTGAAACACAACAATAAACAGCAGCATGACTTGCCGACCAGAGGACAAGAACAACTTTCTCCAGGGCAAATGAGATGCCAGAGCAAACTGAAGCAAGACGTGACAAAAGGACAAGACCAACAACCTCCAGGGCACATGAGACACCACTTGATCAGGACATGGGCAATGCTGGGTACCCTACCTAGTATTCTCTAAAAAGCACAATTTGCATCATAATTTATCAAAAAACACACCCTTGGGTGCTACTCAGTGTCACCAAAAGAATGAATAGCCATTTACAACTGTGGGCCACTTTTTCATTAGTGCCTGAGCCCATTTTATGGGCCAGTCTGACCCTGCTGGCGACACTGCGCGGTGTCCCCCGTAACTGTTAACAGCATGCTGACAACCTAGGCAGCATTTTCCGTAACTCGGGTAATTCTGCAGTCAATCTCCATGCAAACCCCCATAAACCACGGCTGCATCCCGCTACTCTGCATACGCACACCCCTAACTGCGTGCAAGCACCCTTAAATTCCTGATCGGACCTTACCTTTCTGCAGTAATAACTATGTGATTGGGGCCTTAAGCCTGCTTTCTCATGGCGGTGTGATCCGGAGGTTTGCGTGCCGATTCCCCCGACGGGATGTTGCACAACCAGATCCATGAATACGCTTATTCTTTCATGGTACTGGGAGTGCGATTTATTCGCGCAGGCCGTCCCTCGACACGCCCACGTAATGCCTATTTCTTCCTCATTCTGCATGGAGAATGAGGAATATGCTTGTACCACCCCCTCTTTAGAGCTCTTTGCAGGCCACACCCACACTCTGCATGGAGTCTTGCGCAAGGCACTTAACTGCTCACAGAGGCATGCTGGACCTATGCGAAGTCCCCACAAGGTCCGGAAAAGTCGATTCCATTAATTGATGGAGGGGGTTTTGCACGCGAAGTGGCTCGCAAAGTCCCTATTTACTGTGTCAAAAAATCCCTGAATCAGGCCCATAGTATCTAACGCGCCATAAATTCATAATAACGCTGCAAAATGTATTGTGTTCCATGATATTGTCCCTCGCTCTCGGATGATGCCTTCTCAAGTTCTTCTCACTAGTGCTGCTGTTTCTCCTGTATTCAAAGCTTCATCAGCCACTCTAGAAACATCCTGTTGTCGTCCTCCCGCCGTCGGCTCCTTTTATTCATCCAGCTATGCACGCCACATTATTTGCCCTCTCACTTCTGCAGACCACTTCTGGCCATTTCATTTCACGAGCCTGCTCAAACTTCACTTGGTTCCACCATCTAGCATTACTACTGACCCCACCACACTGATCACCTTCCTCATTCCGGACAACTTTGCCTCCCCCTTCCTCCCATGCCTCGGTTTCATCACTCTCACAAAATCACCTTGCTTTATTTGAATCTCCTCCAGATCATGTGTCTTGTCCTATCTCTCCTCTCAACTTTCCGTGCGCACCTCTATGCTCCTTAATTATGCTTTATGCGGCCCTAACACCCCTAAACCGTGCTGGAGCTGATTTGCTAGTGGGCACTGTGCCTTCAAAGGCACAAATGGACATACCCCTATCACTGAAATGGATGCTGAATGATACACACAGTTGCTCCGAACACTTTTTTGCCAATCTGGTCTTGATGCCCTTGCCAATTGAACATAATAGCATTCACCCCGGGGTTGTGCGGCATACCACCACAGTATACACCAGACAAGATGGTAATAGCTATTCACAAACCGGGGCTCTGTCCGGAGTCTGAATAGTTGTATTTCTTTTTGTTAAATGGAAACAGGCTCTGCGTGCCTTGCGCAAGCTCAATCTTCTGTAGAAAAAACAAGATGGCCACTGCCTTAGAAAATAGAAAAGGGACCATGTCTATTTCTATGACAGTGGCCGGATAGGCAGGAGCAGCGGTGCCAGGAGCCTCAGCAGATAAGTGGGTTGGGGGTGTCTGGGTGGGAGTTGGGGGTTGATGTGTGGTTCAGGAGGAGGACCAGGAAAGAGTGAAGAGCGGTGCTGGAGGGCAAAAATAAAATGGTGCCATCCAGGGAAGGGTCTCGGATGGCTGGTAGAATGAGGGCAGGAAACTGGCTTTTCTAGCCCAAGTTGCCAACCACCTGACTGGTTGAGCGCTTTTCCTCGGTTGCAAATTCCTCCATCATTCTATAAATCTCTCTACCAGTCCATTCTGCCGGGAACCATTGAGTGCAGCAGTGCAGTGCCTTATTCCTTTCTCCTTTAAAAACGTAACCGTCTCACTCAGAGTTAATTTCACTATCAGTCGCAGTTTGATGGTTATTCCTCATCTTGGAATACCTCACTCAGGGGTCACTCAGGACCAACTTGGCTGAGGATCCACTGATGTCCCTGTGTGGGGAGGCCAACTAGCCCCACCTTTGAGCTCTGCAGATGTGTGTTTCTAGCCAGCACCCTTTTTACTTTCAGTGCTTGTTCAACAAATATGCCATCTTTATGTGAAAGAGTTTTCTTCCAATTAACACAGAAAGACTAAAATACTAATTGTTGGTGCGAAAAGCAATTGCCCTTATTCATTTTTATTTAACTCAAGCCAAATTGGAAAGGGTCAAATCATTCTCTTACTTGGGAGTCTCTTTTACAGAAAATCTAAGGGGTATATGTCCCGTAAAGAAAACCAGCTAGTGCTAGGGCGCCAGACGAGGGGGTCGCCTGCAATGTTTGAAGTATGCAGGGCAAGACTCTGTGCAGGTTCTCATTCAGGGGCATTGCCTTGAATCGTGCGCAGTCAGCATTTGCGGCTCCGAACTCTGCGGATTCAAGAACCCAGACCTACTTCCGAAGCCGAAATCAATTCCTGGAGTGCGTTCTCCGGCTCCTGACTACAGCGCACACAGGGAACCGGATCCACAGCTTCTATGATGGTGACTTTAAGCTAAAGAGTCTCTTAAATTGGCTTGTTATTTATTTATTCTATTGGCGTTTTGTATGGCTCCTATACACAGGTGTTTGCAGGTGCCACAAGACAAAAGGGGGGGATGGGAAATCATAAGAATTCAACAACAAAGAAACAGTTATATTCGTCTTGTGACAATCCTACCGTACAAGTGCATGACAAAGCAATAGGTGCAAGGAGGAGGAGGGTAGAGGGGGAAGTGGAGAAGCGGGGTGCCCCCACGAGTGGGGGCGGGCATGTGCTGGTTGGGCCAAGGCCGCAAGTGCCAGGGGAAAGAGGGGAGAGGAGGAGTGCACTGGACAGGGAGGACTAAGTTGGGATAGTCTGGGAAAGGGAACCCAAGAGCAAGTGCTTGCAAAAGATGCTGGGGTATATGACTCTGAAGGGAACAGGCCCAAGTCCATCGGCAGATGGAGAGTTTAGCACTGGAGGTGGAGAGGGAAGGAAGAGGAGAAAGGGAAGTTCTTGAGAAGTTTCTGGAATGTAAGATTTTCCAGTTCAAGTCTAAGGGGGTGGGGGGACAGTTACAGAGGTGCCAGCCGAGAAGAGGGGTCTACCTCCCACTCTCTGCTTGGAGAAACATTTGACCTGCAGAGAGTTGGCTCCAGACTACCGAAGGACTCTGGCTGGAAAGTATTTTGGGAGATAAGGCTGTATGTAGAGAGATGTAATCCATCAGCTACTCTTTCCCGTATGATTATGCCCGAAGCACCCACCAGAAACTCTGCTTGTAAAATCCCCTGGTGAAGTCATATCGGCTGACCTCAATCTTGGTGTGTGGTTTGGTGGACATCGGAACCGAGAATTTAGATAAAGGATATCCTTTCACGCATGAAATGGAAACTGATGAGAAACTGAAAAAGTCCAACCCCGACCTCATTCTCATCTGAAGTCTCTGGGCCAGACAGAGAGATATCCAACTTGGGTTCCTGCGTGTGTCACCAGACGACTAGATTTACTGCCTCACACACTAGAGCACTGGTCTGGTTCATTTGACCACCTCTCCTCTCTGCCCTTTCTGTCAGAACATGCAAGAGACCCTGATCCATTTCACACTTGCTGCCCTAAATATAAGAAAATGCGTCAGTCCGCTTTGCATGGCATTGCCACAGCACGCATCTTTAGACCGATCATTCGGACGTTAACTTATCACCAATAGGTGCTAGATCCAGTGGTAGAAGGCCTCTAGAATGATATGTTTTATGGCTCTAAGTCAGAAAGTGATATGAACTTAGCTAATGTATTTTCTCATAAATTCCGGGGTACTAATCAACTGAAACTGCTCCAAGCATTCAGCAATTTTTGCAATGAATGGCACGTGACATGGGCAGCAGCTGGAAACATGTAATCATTGACGCTGGACTCTGTTATATTCCCACTTAAGCTCTAAGAGATTTTGTTTCACCTAGCTGCTTTTATTTCAGCCTAAGTGCAGGTGGGCATTGAGGCCAGCTGTGCTCGGGATGTGACCATGATGGGTGAAGTGCTGGAGTGCAGGCAGAGAAAGGGAGGGAGAGAGGCAAGTTAGAGGCACCCTGACTCGCTAGACGTCCTCCGCCCCTCTCCTCCCTGCCACCTTGTTACGCAACCCTCCACTGTGCCCCTCTGTATCCTCCCCCTGCTGTATATCTGTTGTGCACTTACCTCTGTAAAGCGCTCCGTTATGCATCTGTACTGGTGTATACCTCTGTAAAGTGCTCCGTTATGCATCTGTACTGGTGTATACCTCTGTAAAGTGCTCCGTTATGCATCTGTACTGGCGTATACCTCTGTAAAGCGCTCCGTTATGCATCTGTACTGGTGTATACCTCTGTAAAGTGCTCCGTTATGCATCTGTATTGCTGTATACCTCTGTAAAGTGCTCTGTTGCTTCTCGGAGCCAGGTCCGTGCTCAATAAATATCATAATAATAATAATACATATCTGCCATTGAGCATAATTAAGTGCGTCTATTTTATTGTACGTCTATATTATGTTACGAACTAGATGATGTGTTTCTACATTTGTATCACTGTAATCATATTTCATATTCCTTTTTCATTATACTGTTCTCCCAAGGTTTTACCTGTGTCTGAGCCTTTTCTGCTGTACATGTTCTAAAAGTTATTTTGTACTACCTGCTGTTTCACTAATGTAACCAACGGCTTGATGCCGCTGGGGTTAGAGCTCTTTATAAATGCCTAACTAAATAAATAAATAATGTCTTTCATTTTATGGCTAGGCCAAAATAAAACGGTTTTATGTGACTAGCCACCTTCGTTGTCCCCCCTTTTGATTTTGTATGACAGACCATTTTTAAATGATAATCTAGAAGGGCTATAATAAAGCGCTTGTTTGTGCACACTCACCAGATCATCCTTCCAGCCATACCTCCAAGTGATTCCTCTAGCACAGGGGTCTGCAGCCAGAGGCTCGCCAGATGTTGTCAACTCTGGCTCCCGCGATCCGTCGCCATTGACTATGCCGCCTAGGCTAATGGGAACAATAGTCCAAAACCTTTGAGAGCCTGGGTTTGTAGTTCCCTGTTCTAGTGTAATACCATAAATTCAAGGTCCAATGCTCCCAACTTCCAGAACATGTCCTTTTTTGACATCGTTGTCATTTTTCTTAGGAGAAAGGGAGAAGGGACTACATCCAAGGATTCGTCACACTAGTAACTGAGGCCAGGAGGAACACTGGCGAACATGGCTCCAGTAAACGTTATCCAAACCTGTCTTAACAAATCACACTGAGAAAAACTACTTTCCCATAATCTAATTTTTCTACATAGGGAAAGTGTGGACTGGACTAAAGAAATGTATTTAAGGATTGGGCAGAAGGTAGGATATGGGGAGGGCCTTAGCAACCCAAAGAAGTGCTTTCCACGTCCCTAAGAAGGCAGTCCAGGGGAAATCACACGCCTCCACCTTTTAATACTCGGAGCAACTGAAAGAAGCATGAACCTCACCCATGCAGCAACGGGACACCCACTGAGAACCCCACTTCTTTCTCAAAATGAAGAGAAACCTGTAAAGGAGAAGCTCATGTCTCCTTCCCTCATAACTGCAAGTACAATGTGGAGAGTCCCCGCTGCAGCCACTACTTCATTACATTGAATAGATGTCCGCCAGGAAAGTGGAAATGGAAGATATGATTTGTACTTTACTCTAGTGAATGACGTGGGAGTGGATCAGGAAGAACTGGCTAGGAAAATAAAGTCAAGGGGAAAAAAAACAAATATGCCTGGGGGGCATCAAATGTCTAAGATTGCAGGCCAATACAGTGGTTAAAGCCCACAAAGCAAGTCATTTGACTCCCCTGCACCTTCATGTGCTAATTTAGCCATTGATTACAGGGCCGGCCTAAGCTTTGGCAGTGCCTGGGGGGGGGTTCAACAAAATGTGCAGACCCACCCACAGCCAGGTCCCTGAGGGGGGTGGAGGGGAAAGTCAAATGTTTAGTTGCTCTGCTAAATAGTGCGCCGCAACGAAACCAGCACTGTCGCTCTTTCTAATAAAGTGCTTAACTCCCAACTCCCATGCAGGAGCGGGGGGGGGGGGGGGGTAATCACTTCAATAGAGTGCGACTGTCAAACCAGCATGGGACGGCTGCCTTTCAAAGGCTGCCCCATGCTGGTTTGATAGCCATGCCAGATTGTAATAAAAAGCACCCTGCTCTCCTGCTGGCGCGCCCAATGACAGTATGAGAGCGGGGTGCATTTCATTACAATAGGGCACATGCCACACCTTCACCCACCACGCCAGCTGGGAGGAGCCCTAAAAAGACTCTCTCTAGCTGGTGTGGCAGGCGGGCTAATGTAGCACCCCAAACTGTGTATTTCTTCAGTATCACATTGGCCCTCATTACGAGGTTGGCGGTAACCCACCGCTGCTACCAGTGGGTTGCAGCCAACTCTGTATTACTGTTACTGCTACCGGGATATCACAAGAGGCAGCGGTACGGTAAATTTCCATTGCCATGGAATCACAAAGGACTCCATAGGGATGGGAATCCTGCAGCACCGGCACTGTTAGTAATGGTGCTTGTGCTTCAGTGAAAAACCTGCCGATAGGGGTCTGAACTCCCAGCAGGTCAGGCCTGCCGGTATTTCAGTGCCCGTATTGGCAGACTCGCAGTGACCCGGTCTGGAAAGGGTGCCGGTAACTTGTTACCGGCACCTGTACTTCCGGACAGGGTCACTTGTAATGAGGCCCGTTGTTTTGTTTGGTTTGTAGGGCAGGAGTGCCGTGTTTGAGAGCCCAAACAAAATGGTGGCTCTCTTGTGAGTGTTCATAGGCCACTTAATTGGAAATAATAGGAGATGTGAAGAATCCTGTGCTCTCCAGCAATCTATAAGGCTGATCCAGCTGGCGCTAAAGGGGTTGATGCACACCCGGTGTAGTTCAGGGTGAGTGCAGGGGAGGACTCAGAAGGCTGCTGCATAGACTGCACAATGATGCAAGCCCCAAGGAAATCCCACATGATCGCAGGCTTTGTCTGCTGCGAGAGCTGAGATGGGATACTCTTTGCACTTCTGTTGAGCGGGTGAGTGCTCAGGCAGCTGCAGAAGTGCATGGGTTCATAGCTGGCAATCATCTTGTGGAGATGCGCCTATTTAAGTGGCTTACTGAATGTTCCTCAAATATCGATCTCCGTCTGCCATTTTGTCCGGTCTAACGAGCAAACATTTTGTGTGCTGAGAAGAATATTATTGTTTGTGCTGCAGACTTAAGGTCAGCCATTTTTGAGGTATTTATATACACATATATTTCAGGATGACAAAAAGTTACACATAGATTACCCTTTATTCGGTAAGATAGCTCAATGAGTTAAATGCTTGTCTTTTGACATCTGCGTTCAACTAGCGGATTAAAAGTGTGAATGCAAGCAGGACGTACTCAGCCCTTCATCCTCACAATGACAATAAATTGAGTCCCATGAAGTTGCGTTATAACAACACCTATCATCTTAGAAGTGAGAGGAATCCTGTATGGTGTGCTTTATAACATGTAATATTATCGTTCACATAATGAATGTGGATATATCAAAGCCACCCCCCATGAAGGATATTCTAGGGGTGTTTGAGCCCACATTACAAAAGGGCAAACTGTGATTCTCCCTCGCGTCCTAAGAGCCTGCTGGACCCTTCCTGCACACTAGACTATGGCAGCTACCACTGACAGATAGCAGGAAATTGCTGAATAGAGAGACTGGGCAGTGAGTTAATATTGTAGAAGAGGCCGTCTCCAGGACCAGTAAACTGGAAAAGGAGAGAAATGCCATTAAACAGTGAGATACAACCTGATTGTGACCCTCCTGAGTGGACACTATCCCAGAGAACAATTTATTTGGCTGTCATTGTTCTCAGTAGAGGGACTCCCACAGTTTTGGCAAATGCCCTTAAACACCATTTTGAAAACCTGGAAAACAGAGCATGCCACATTAACCTGTGCATGTATGGCTGCCAGAGGGAGCAGAAAGGAAAGACCACAATACGTTCTTCATTCTAGTCCTAAACCATCTACTACAATGATCGCTCCGTTTTCATCTGAATATACAGAGAGCACGCCAACTTCAGGCCAGAAGTAGCTACATCTACCTCTATAAAAACAAGAGGAGTGCTTATGCTCGTCTAGGCCCACACCTGTCCTAAGCCTTACTTAGCAGCCAAGTCTGCTTGAGTGGACACAGGTTATTTTTTTTAATTGACATTTTGGATAATAACAAATAGGAACATCTCCCACCCAACCCCCACTTTTCCCCTACTCCACTTTCCCTGCAGTACATGGTTCAAATAACAGTGTTTGATGAAATAAGCAATACCTAAAATTCAAAGTTTCTGAGGATAGTAGGAAATGTTATAGTCACTTTTGAAGAAAGTCCAGCACCATGTCCCAGTCATTGGTAAATTTGGATTGTTCTCCCTATATGGAGTATGTCATTCATTCGAGTGCCACAAAATTCCAAGACTTCACAAACCATTTTGGTAATGTGTGGTGAATTCTTTGATCTCCAATTTTGAGCAATCACCAAAAGTGCCGCTAGCTGAAAGATGACAAAGGCTTTGCACTTTTGCTTGGAGCTGTGTCTCAGATCTTCTTCGACAAAAACCATTATACAGGATCTAAGAGTTCTGGGCCCTTGCAGGGCAAACATTTGCATCATATGGTTATTTACCTATTCCCAATATTTCTTCAGCGGGCAGCACCACCAAATATGCACCCAATCCCCAATCGCTCCACATTCACGCCAACACCCATCTGAGACAGACGGTTTCATTTTATGTAAGAGGTCTGATGTAATGCCATTGAGTCAATACCTCAGACCAGAAGTCCCAAACTTGGATAGACCTAGTATATTTGGGTATGTCCTTCCATAAGGCATTCCAATCAGCTTCTGATAGCGGCTTGTGGGGGTGATGTCAACCATGATTTTGTATAAGCTGGAAATTAGGGGTGTATTACCTGGTTTGGAGCTTACACATTTTTCAGATGGGGTTAAATCTCTTACAGCAGCTTTCTTATATGGGGGAGCCAGTATCCAGTGCCTGACCTGAAAATACTGGAATCCGGCAGATTCCTGGAGCCCCATTTCTGACTTACATTGTATGAAGGATTTAGGCTCTTTACCCTGTAGTCTAATACAGCCTGCCTGTTTCCAATCTACAAGTGCGTGAGGTTCAAGGCCTGGTGTGAATTGTGGATTATGAAATAAAGGTGTAAGAGGTGAAGGGAAGGTCGTGAGGTGGCATTTCTTAACTGCTGTGTCCCACACTTCCTCGACCTGTTTCATGATCACAAATTTACGAGCTGCGACCCACCTAATGCCCTCTCCATCGGGACCCATCTTTTCTCAGAATTTTCCGCACACCAGTCTTTCATGACCCAGATTTTTGTAGTCTTATAATATTTGAAGAAGCTTGGCAGACCTAGACCCACCCCCCACCCCCCATAGCTGTGGGGATCATTAACGTGCTCAAGGCTAGCCATGGGGATTTGTTATTCCAGATACGTGAAGTGATCCCCCTGTTCAGTTTTTGAAAGAAGGAGTGGAGGACCCAGATTGGTAGTCCTTAAAACATATATAGGACCCTAGGCAAAGTGACCATTTTTAGAGAGTTGATTCTGCCCAACCAAGAAACTGAGCGCAGTCCCCATTTTGACAATTGACCTTTGACTTCTTTTAGCAACCAGGGATAGTTGGCCCCATATAACCCTTCTAATGTAGGCATTATGGTTACACCAAGTAATTTAATCCCTGCCTGCACCTACACAAATTGCATATGTAAGCATAAACGTTGTAGTTCCTCTGCGGCGAGGGATAGATTTAGAATTTCCGATTCAGTGACGTTTATATTTAACCCTTCAACAGAACCAAACATTGCCAGTTATTGTACCGCTGCTTGCAAAAAAGAAAGGATTCAAGGCTAGGAGCAGCATGTCATCTGCGTAAGACATTATTTTACATGGGACACCATCGAAGTCCATCCCGTGGATAGTGTCCGTCTGTCTAATCTTGGCAAGAAGTGGTTCTAGATGCAGAGCATATAGGAGCGGGGAGGGTGGGCACTCTTGTTTGGTCCTGCGTTCTAAAGCTATGGGGGAGGATAGTTGCCCGTTGATGAGTAGTCTGGCAGTGGGATGAATATAGTTGACCTGTATATTGTTTATACATTTTTGACCAAATCCCATCTTTGCCAAGGTTTGAAAAAGGAACGACCACTCGACCCGGTCAAAAGCTTTCTCTGCATCTAACAATGGGACAACCGCTGTTCTGGGTTTCTTTTCCACTTTCTCCAAAATATGGCACGTTCTCCTGATATGTCATGGGTGTGACGTTGTTTTATAAAAAACAGATTGGTCCAGGTGTATTAATGAAGGTAGAAGGTCATCAATCCTGTTGGCTAATATCTTGGTATACATTTTTGCATCCAAATGTATTAAAGCTATTGGGCGGTATGACCCGCAACTACACAGATCTTTGCCTGACTTGGGAAATAACACCAGTTGCTTCCTCCATAGTGGGGGGGGGGTAAAACCTGAGTGTACAAAAGAATGATATAGGTAGGTTAGTCTAGGCACCAATATATTCCAGAAAGATTTTATAAAACTGTGCTGGATACCCATCTGGGCCTGGTGATTTGTTTAACAGAAGATTACATGTGACCTTGAAAACCTCCTCCTGGGTAATATCTCCTTCAAGCAGCTCCCTATCTGCGGGCGTTAACTGGGGAAGGGTAACTGCATCTAAGTATGATTTTTGGGATAATGGGTCAGATAATTCCAAATGATACAAGTGCATATCAAATGTGTGGAATTGTGCATTAATGTGAGGGTTTCGGTAACCATCTCTCCCGAGGGGCGTCACATCGATTGTATAGTCTGAGCTCTGATTCTTTTGACAGAGTTGTCTAGCTAAAAGACGATCTGTCTTATTGGCTTTCATATAATGTTTGTTTAAAATACAGCAGGGATTTTCTGCTTTTTTACTCTGAAATAGATTTAACATGCCTGCCATCCTACTAAAGGCTTTTTGTGCAGATGGCCCCATATTTGTTGCCATATTCTTTATTGCGCGCCGTAAGTCTTCATCTTATTCTATTTCAAAAGCCCTTTTCTGATTAAATCTAATGGCCCCTTCATCTATCAAAACCCCCCGTAAAGTAGCTTTGAAGGCGTCTCATTTCACATTCACCCCAGTCTTCCCAGCTGCATTGAGGTAAAAAAAATCCCCTATCTTCTCTTCGATCTTGTCTCTAACTACTTGATCCCCAAGTAACTCGAGTGGAAATCTCCAGGCCCATAAACTTTGTTTCCCTAGTGGAATATCCAGGTCTATGGCGATCGGAGCATGGTCTGACAGCGCTATAGTACGGCATGACTTGCTTGACATTAGCCTAAAAGTGGGATTGAAGCCCAGGCATATTCTATCCATGAGAATGAGCGATGGACATGTATGTAAAAGGTATATCATTTTTGATCCTCCAGTCGCCGGCATCTACCAGGGACATACGGGTGAATTTCTGTTTTAAGGTGTTAGAAGTAGGAGATTTGGCATAACGTGTGACCGTGCTCTGATCTCGAGTAGGATCCCATGCCATATTAAAATCTCCCAGGAGAATTATTTTGCCTTCCCTGAAAGCCTCTAAGTTTGTGAGGGTCGTTTTTAAAAAGCCTTCCTCGCCCACCTTGGGGGCATATATATAGACACCACTGTTAATGTCAAGGGACCCAATTCCATAATTGTGAAAACATAGCAGCCTTCTTTGTGGGCCTTAGTACAGAGTACTTTGATTTGAAACCCAGCTCTGAGTGCTAGAAGAACACCCACCAACTTCCCCTCAGCATTTGCTTATAAAATAGTTGGATAGTGTCGTAAGCAGAGTTTGTGCCTGTCTAAGCTGCGGGTGTGAGTCTCCTGAAGCGCACCAAGTCTGGTTGGTAACACACCAGAAAGCCCTCCAATGTTCTCAGTTTGATCAGGGATTTCAGGCCCTTAATAGTTGACATAAGTCACACTTGCATTGGTGGGGCCTTCAATACAGCATACCAATGTCTGATATTACATATATGCTTAACAAACAACCATACACTGTGGTTCCCCCTCCCCTAACCCCCTACCCCTCCATTTAACGTCTCCAACCTTGAAACCAATGGTCCCCCCCTCCCTCGAAAAGTCCCCTGGCATGAGCCACAGTACCTAATGTAACCTGGGGTGAGAACCCTCAGCTGTGAGTCATTATTTTCCCCAGGGTAAAGTGCAGGGTCTCCTAAAGCCCCCATATATTATCTGAACAGATAAGGTCCAAGATGTCGAGCTCTGTCTCTGTTAAATTTGAATGAGCCCTTCTTTCCCCATTGCACCAATTTCTCCACCGCTGCATTTGCTCTATGTAGTTGCCTCAGGGTTTGGTCCTCTTGGACAGGTTTTCTATGTGTCTCTGTTTCTGCGCCCTTGTCGATCACGTGAAGACCATTCCCAGAGTTTGAATTGTCTGGTGGACTGATTGTTCGTACCTTCCAACGGACCCGCTGTTGCATCTTCTTCAATCTGAAGTAACGCGAATCCAGGCTCTCGGGAAGTTATTCTATGCTATCGACCATCCATAGAAAAGGATAAACAGGATAGAAAAGTCCATTTATATTTCATCCCACGTGACTGTAGTGTTTTTACTACCACTTCCATGTCTCTGCGATTTTGAAGGGTAGTTTGAGAGAGGTCCTAGTACAGCTGGATTTCAGACCCGTTGTACGTTACTGGTTCGAGTTCCTCGCCTCTTTGAGGATTTGTTATTTTTGTGGGTACAGTGCACACACAGCTAACACATTAAGGGCGGGTACCCAGTACAGATCATCTCGGTCCCATCCTGTGGTCTAGGGGGATCCTGCTGGCCTCCTCTTCTGCGATTAAATCTGCAAAGATGTGCGTTACTGTGTCTTTTCATTCTGTGCCTGATACCGTCTCCGGAAGATTTTTAATTTGAATGTTACAGCGCCTAGATCTGTTTTCCAGGTCCTCGCAGTGGATTTCAAGATTATGAGTGACCCTAACTAGGTCTTCCAAGGCAGTGGGCCTCATTACACGGTAGGCGGAGAACCATGGCGCTATTAGCGCCATGGTTCATGCCGGTAAAATACCAGCATCGCCTTGGTGGAAAGGGGAATTACCACCCCATTCCAAGGATGGCGGGGCGGTAATTCCCCTTTCCACCATTGCCCTTCCCCATTCCCATTTTTGCCCCACAGGGCATAATGGGAATGGGGAAGGCGCTAATTACGCCACCGCAAATTGCGGTACCTTAATTAGCTCCCTGGCTCCCTTTGCGGGTTGGTTTTTAACGCCTGCAAAAAGCAGCCGTTAAATTCCCCAACCCGCAAAGGGACCTCGTAGTAAGGCGGTAAGGATTTACTGGTACCGGTAAAATACCGGTACCGGTAAACCCTTACCGCCTACCGTGTAATGAGGCCCAATGTCTGATTGCTTGCATTCTTGGGCGAGTTCCTGTATGGCCCGTTCATTTGAGTAAACCCGCTCTCCCAGGGAAGATATGTCTTTACTAAAGTCAGCTGGTGAGTGCCTAATGTCCAACGTGAACATGGAAAATTGAAGTTGAAAGGACGCAGAGAAAATGTCCTTGAAATCGTGAAAGCTTTTTGCAAAGTCATCTTTTGAAGCCACCATGACTGAGTCCACGTTGCGTGATTCCAATATCGGATTAGCTTGTGAAGTGCGTTGGGTTAAGGCACTGCATAGTCTTTTGCCCAGAGTTTCGGCAATGGGTTATTTAACGTTTGGTGAGCCTGGGAATGCTTGCTTTTGCCTCTCGGCGTGTGCGTGGTACAGCAGATAGACCGCTAGATGAGATTGTGCCAATGCCAGCGCCAATCCGTTGAGATAGAACCTCTCTCCACCCGCATTGAGTGCCCAAAAAGCAGACGTGACAGAGTTTATCTTGGTCCAAACTTGCCACTCACTCCAGCTTTCTCCCCACTGCGGAAGCTCCTCCAACCGTACATTCAGCACCCCTATCCAGTGTTAGAATCCCACACTAGGGCACACTTCTGCGACAATGGTGTCAATGGAGAGCTATGGCTTTCCCGGTCATCCCTCCACAGTTTGGGTTGTTTTACGGTCACTTATCCCGAGTGTCTTGGGAGGCCTCCAGAGATAAATCCATACAGAAGAGAGATCTAAGCAAAATGGGGGCTGAAGGGCCCACGTTAACTGGCTTCTGTCGCAGCACGTACCACATGACGCTATTGAGGGATCATTTTAAAGTGTGCCGCTCCCGACGGATCTGGCCTTATTGCGTGTAACAAGAAGTGTGCATGCTATGTGAGTGGGGAGGAGGTGCCCCCTCTGCGTCTTACTCTGTTCTGCCAGCATCCCTTCTTCAGGGTCATTTTCCGGTCCGGATGTTGTAGAGGAGGTAGGAGCGCCTGCAGGACACCACTCAGTCAGGGAAAAGCTACAGGGCTCCAAGGCCGATGCAGCCACACCTCTCTGGTGCATCTCTTATCTCCTGGGATGCTGTGCCCACGGCCCCACTAACAGAACAGCAAAATTCTGGGTTTTGGTAAAGATTTCCCTGCACTGAGATCACGGGTTTGCCATCTGCCTAATATTTTGTTGTTGCCTTGAAACGGAGCTCACGCTCGCATGTCTTCACAGTGTGGCGGCCATCTTGGAATCTCAGGTTTTTCTTTTAATACAATGTAACCAAAGCTCTCAGTGCCCTGGAGCAGTTCCCTCCTTTCTTAAAGGCAACCTCTGAAACAGATGGGTGTTCTCTTTGGCCCCTTACACTTGGAAAAACCCAAGGTGACCCAAAACAACAATGTGTTGGCATTTGAGGATTCCAGCATGTTGCATGTTTTCATCAAGGAGCTATTACAAGAAGAAATGGCTGTGAGTGCGCAGCTCCTAATAACACAGGGTGAGGAGTAACCTTATCTGGTGCGCTGCTAGAGCAGCCCACATGCCTTCTTCTCTGGGGAATCCCACACACTTCTTAATGTTACCCTTTGGGCATCTTCTAGCTTATGCTGATTATTTTGTGCTTGTTGGTCAATACCTATCTATTAATAGAATGGTTTCACGTGTTTCAATCATGGCTATTTTAACCGTGGTGTTTTCACCTGGCTGTTTTTGGTGGGTTTATTTTAATGGGGGATTCCCCCCAATCTCCATCTAACCCACCCCCACCACCTCACCCTGCCACCCCCGCCCCAAAGCCCCTACTCAAACACACACTATATATATATATTTTCACTGTATTTACACCCCAGCCGATTTTGGCGATTTTATATATATATATATTCGCCAAAATCGGCTGGGGTGTAAATAAGGTGAAAATTGATTCGATTAAAACATGGTCCACAAATATAATATAAATGAGTTTGTCTATTAAAGGAGTAAAATATTATCTGATAAACTAAGTTTTCTAGATGGTTAATATTGCTGTTTATAGCGATCATCATATGTTAACCAATAACTCGTTTGCACATTATGGTAAAATTTAAGTGGAGTTTGCTGTTTTCAGTGTTTGTTTTGTGACAATTGTTGGTTGATTACCAATTTTTAGGTCACACAAAAATATGGACTGTAGTGATTTTTAGTGTTTACATTTTTTTTTATTGTACAAATGTACCTATAACAGGGGTGCTAAACGCATGGCCCACAGTTGTGTCTGAGCATTGCAGCCCCTTCCTCTGGCCTGCCTCTATTTAAACTATTTCCTTCACATCAAAACATTTCTGGGGGTATTGAAAAAACCCTTTACCTGAAAAGTGAAAGTAGGATAGTCAAATTTGAGCCAAGTCACACATTCCACAAAGCCACCTAGTAGCCATCACTGGAACTTCACCACCATGTCTGAGCCACATCCTCAAGGCATTGTGGGCATGCAGATGATCCCAAATGCAAGCCTTTTCCTCCAGGAAATTGTCTTTGTCTTAGAGGGCAGTGCTACTTTATACATAGCTTAATCAACCCAAGACAGACATCTGCAAGACTGTCAGGACAACTACATACCTGATTTCAACCGTATATGGGATTATCAGTGCAGTATAGTTCTGACAGCACTGGGGTTAGGGCATGTATACCAAACACCAATAAAGTTCTGGTTGGTTTAAAAAGGCTTGCAAAAAATCTTTCGCCTGAATTGTGAAAGTAGGATAGTAAGTTGAGCAAAGTCACAGCTGCTGAAAGTTCACTCAACTCTATTTGTTTCATTCAAAAAGGTATTAATTGTAACCATTTAAGTAGCCACTAGATGGCAGTGTTGCCTCATGAACACACCGTAGATTCGCGTAAAAAGGGTGACTTAAAGCAATATGTAGTAAAGGCAGTCTACAGATAAGTGATGTACCTGCCACTATCATTCCCTAAACCGGTATACACTATTAACCACAAGAAGTAAAACTATTCCCAACGGATAATAGAAAACTATGGACATTAAGTAAGGAGCCTGTCCAACTCTAACAGTGAAACCAGCAGAACAGTGCTACAGGGAGGACCCCTAATATTATTACCACCTCATTCGAAGAGGAACATTAAGGTAAAACTGTGCATCGTTTAATAGTAATTTGCATGGGTGCATAAAGGTATGGATTACAAAAGTATGGTATCTGCTTTGAAGGTGAAATGCATTTTTACCCATCTGAAAGATAGCCCCAGCGGGAATGGAAATTCCTTTTTTAAAATAGGGAGTCAAATCTTATCTGGAGCCACGAGTGGAGGTGATGGCAAATGCAATCGGTCTCCGATCCATGATGTACATAAGTCAAGTGCCAAGTGGGCCGGTGCTAGCCTGGGCCCTGCCCCGTCAGAAAAAGCCTCTCCTGTTCAGCCTTAATGGTAACGCTGCCCCTCCTCAGCTGGTCAGGGGCCGCGCCACCATTAAGGCTGAGAAGGCGAGGCATTGTCCCCATGCCAGGCAAGTCTTTAGAAAATAAATGCAGAGATCAGCACGTTCTCCTGGGCAGAGGGTACTGAGCTCTACAAAAGGCTGCCTGGCACGGGTGCCTGTAGCCCATTGAGCCGGGCTCGTCAAGGGGCGTGGCCTAATGAGCCGGCAGGCGACACCCCGCCATGAGGCCACACCTCCTTAATGAGCCCCACTTAAGGCAGTGCAAGTGCCCGTGATTTAACTCTGCAATTGAAAAATTGCAGGGAGCATTGGCAACCTCAATTCTTGTTTTTAAAACGTTCTTGGGGCACATCTGATGGCTCTGTGTCACACACCATGCTCCCATGGTGGGCATGTAACCAGGCTCGAACTGGCCAATAGGGAAATGCCCAAACCGAAAACACAAAATGCTAGTGTGGGACAGTCTTTTTGGTGAAAGTGGGCCATTTTTTTGGCCCATGTGCGCCGGTTTGATGAGTTACTTCACCATGCGGCTAGTAGGTTTTGATCAGTGTTGCTGAATAAACATTCTTTAGAATGCACAGTTGGCATCACATTTTATCAAAAACCTCCCCCTTGGGTACCACTCAAGCAGTCTGTCACAATGAATTGCCGTTTTGGGCCACTTTTTCATTGGTGCCCGAGACCATTTTATGCCCTAGCCCGACACTGTATGTGACACTTTAAAAAAATATATCACTTTTTAACTGTGTAAATCCCATTGCTCAATTGAAGTGAGCACAAACTACAGCCCCCAGAATGCATATTTTGTTAAAAGAAAAGCCAAGCCTGGAAAGAAGGTTGTATTATCTGGTCACTACTTGAAGAAAGACAGCGTGGCATCTGATTAAACACAATTCCCTCTCATTGGTTCCCACTCTCTTTATTCACTCTGTCCACCTAGGGTTATGCCCATTGTGAAGCCTGTGCAGGACTGGGGCGGAGGCATGACGCTTGAAATGGTGAAGCGTGACGGTCACGTGATTTGGGGGACGTGAAGTTGCCGCAGGAAGTAAAAACTATGAAGTGACCAGCGCTGCCAAAATGAAACAGACAAACATGTCTGACTGCAGTGAATCCTGAATTCCTTGTAAATAACAGGTGGTACCACCAGCAAGCTGAAGGGTGCTGAGTCATCAACCTTGCGAGGATGACAAGCTGAGCCAGCCCTTACAGACTATACACATGTGTGTGCAGGTTGCAGCCAGATGTCAGCATTTCGCCTCAGATCCCTGGAGACCTGCAGCCGGCATAAGTCATTGTTTCTCTTCTTTAACATAATAGTAATGTGCACGCAATGTAACAGCAGAGTGAGCACTTTCTGAAGGACAGGCTATCAAGCAGCGTGGAAAAAACGACCTGCCATCTTTGTTTATTTGTATTTTTTACGTATTGGACGGCCTCAAGCATCTGCAAACAGAATTCAGAGGGCAGCAACACAGTGTGCCCTGATAACTCTGTTTCCAGAGGTAACTATTAAACACACCTCACACCCTTTGGAAAGGTCTTCCAGAGATCCCTGCTAATAACACGAGTTTCCCGCCACTACACAATGTTCCTTTAAAGATGTGTCCCCCCCCCCCCCCCATTGCATGCAACTTGGGGATGCACAACACTTCTAGTTGCGATCATTTACCCACTGAGTTATCAGTATTGAAATGAAAATGAGTCTTTGACTGAAATAATATCTGCCTTTGTTGAGCCCCCACATAGTATTGTGGCAGTAATCACGGAAGCCTCCACCCCTGCAGTGCCAGGTCACAGATGAGCTGTTCCATTCCAGATTCCTTCAGGTTTCAGGCACCCCCGCAAACCGGTGAACAGTCTCCGCATCACGACATCTGCACCACGGGCATCTGGTCACATTGTTAGGACACCCGCACCCCAGTAGAAGAGTGGGTGCAGCACAGTGTTGCCATGACACCGGAGGGCCGCAGTTGTAGTCAAGGGAACACAAGAATCATTATGATGGACATTTCTAGACTCCATTTCATTGTTGTGGCTGTGGAAAGTTCTAGAAAAATATCCTGCTGCTCGGGAGTGGCAAGTATTTATTTGTATATTTTGGTGCTTTTAGGACATGCCGGTGCATGCACCATTGCTCCACAAGGCATGTATGTAACAGCAGCTGATTCTCCCGCTCCACACAGCAACTGTATACAAGAAACAATTCCAAATCCTCCGGAGGGGCTCCAATGCTCATTCCTTCAAGCTTGAATAAAACTTCACAGCTGCAAATATTTAAAAGGAGGGTTTGTTAGACAGCTGCAATCCAACAGAAACAGTTGGCCCAAATACAAGCTGCCAGGCTCTGCCCTTTTCTGCTGGCTGCAAGATCCCCCTGCAGGCTCCGTATCCGTTTGCCGACGCACATTCTTTTCAAAATAATTTTCTACGAAGAAAATACTTTGAAAAAACACATTTAAATGTTTTTTTGTATTTTGGAGGCTCCCCGCCAAACCCCTCCTTTCCCTATACTATGACGCCTAACCCATATCCCTCCCCGACCCGTTTAAACCCCTTACCTCCATACATTTTGCTGAGTTTTTTTGAAGTCACTTCTTCATAGAAAATTACTTCAGAAAAATGTGCGTCGGTAAAACAATGCGCTACCCCCCAGCATTATTGGATTACCATACAATTGAATGCAGAGTGCACTTGAAAAAATGCATATGAATTTTGTAATCCCCTTCCAGTTAAGTGCTTCAAACTCAAGTGATTTCATTCTCGCTTTAAAGAAAGTGTGGGCCATGAAACGCTGTACCACTCCTCATTTTAACAATATTGTGTACTTTTCCCACTGCTTCTGAAAAATAGAAGCAGATTATCAGAAGCCTCTCGTGAGGTTTACAGCAGCGGCCCCATCACAGAGCATGAAGATCGCGAGATGGAGTTTCAGAGCTTAGCGGCTAGTTAAGAGAATGCTGATCCACCAAGTTTCTTCCTTGTTTATCGTTTAGGTTCCAGGCTAATGTTGCTGGATCTGAGTGTTCTGGTCGGCTGGTAAATGGTGATTTTCTTTAGTATGAATTATTCTCCTTGGCTGTGGATTGCTATGTGTGTTATGCACATTGTTTTTAATGTAATTCATTTTTTGACTGGCAGCCAATGTAGGATCTTTAGCGCTGGAGTGATGTGTTCCCTTCGCAAGAGATTGAGTAGAAGTCTGGCTGCTGTATTCTTTATATGGTTTAAGTTACTTACCTGTAACTATTGTTCTCCAGCATGAGTCTGGCATGGATTCACATGCTCATGAATATTCCCTGTCAGGCTGGAAATCCTCGGACAAAAGAAAAAACAGTTTCACTTTCACTTTAAAACTGTATTTTTCTCCTCTAAACCAATCACTGTCGTCTGGGTCATACTTCCCCCATCCAATGACAGTCCTCTCCCTAAGCTACACCCCTGGTGGCCATCTTCAGATTTGGTAAGCACGTAAAGTGGACGTATGAACCAAGAAGAGCCACAGAGAGGAAGGAGGGAAGAAGGGTTCACATTTGAATCCATGCCAGACCCATGCTGGAGAACATTAGTTACAGGTAAGTAACAAACCTTCTCCAGCATGGGGTCTGGCATGGATTCACATGCTCATGAATAATGATTACACAGCAGCACATATACACAACCATGGGAGGTGGCAAGGCTCAACAGAAGCAATAACACACTCACCTCTGGAACAGACTCATCTCAAGCAAACATATTGCATAGCACCACTTGGCCGAATCTGGACTCCTCCCTGGAATCCCTGTCGACAGAGTAGAACCTTGTGAAGGTGTGCGTGAACCTCCACATAGCAGCACTGCAGATGTCGAGCAGTGGCACACCAGAGAAAAACAATGTTGCTGCTGCGATGGCTCTGGTGGAGTGGGTTCTCGGTCGGCCTGGCAGCGGCCTGCTCGCCAGTTGATGACAGTGCATGCTGCAGCTGGAGAGCCACCTGGTGATGGAAGCCTTGAATAAGGCTTAGAAGTCTTCTGAAAATCTTTGTACATGTCACATAGAACTTCAAGGTACGATTCTCGTCCAGCGAATGCAAGGTCCTCTCCGCTGGTGATAATGGATTCGGGAAGAAGGCAGGTAACACCAAAGGATCATTGAGGTGGAATTCTGATGGAACCTTTGGTGAGCCAATCCAGCCTTGGCCAAGGAGAACAAATAGGGTATAAGCTAAGGGGCTGTGAACTGCAGAGGCCTGATCTTCTGAGTCCAGCACCACACAGAGAAATGCTTCAATTTATGGCTGTAGCATTTCAACATTGACGAGGCTCTGGCTGTGGCCAGGATCCCCCTACATTCCGTTTGTAAAGCATAACCTCCAAACTCTAGGGCTGCAGGAGCCATGCCCTCAGGTTCAGCGAACCAGGGTCGTGGTACAGAATTGCCTCTGCCTCTCTGGTGAGAAGGGTTGGGAACAATGGCAGCCTGATGGATGGGGCCACTGAAAGATGCAGCAGGTCCAGATACCATATCTGCCCTGTCCATGTTAGGGCGATGAGTATTATCTTGCAGTGGTACTGTCTGAGTGTGTTGATCACACGTAGCATGGGTGGAAACAGAGGAAAAGCGTACAGGAACCATCCCTCCCAAGGGAACAAGAATGCCTCCCCCATGCTCCTCGGCAGAGGGAACCTGCTGGCGAACCTCTGGCACTTGGCGTTCATCCCCGTTGAAAAGAGATCAATCTGGGGTTTGCCCCAACTGTCAAACTGAAGGTCCACCTGGTCCTGGTGAAGCTCCTGTTCGTGGCAGGAACGCAACTCCCTACTGAGCGAGTTTACAATGGTGTTCTTAATGCCCGCCAGGTGATAAGGGGCGAGGAACATGCCCTGTCGAATGGCCTGAGCCACAGATCCTCTGCTTCCCTGGAGAGTGCTGGAGAGCGGGTCCCCCATTGCTTCCAGATGTAGCAAATGGTGGTGGTGATGTCTGTGAAGGACCTCACCACCTTGCCCTTCATCGACGGCAAAAAAAGACTTGAGGGTCCAGAATACGGCCCAAGTTCCAGGACATTGATGTGGAGGCTCTTTTCCTCTGGTTGTCAGAGGCCTCTGACGTGCAACTGTCCGGTGTGGGCTCCCCATCCTTCTAGAGAGGCATCTGTGGTGACTGTCTCCTGGTAAAACGTAACTTTAAACAGAGTCCCCTGGACAAGATGTGGTCTCATCCCTCAACGAGGAGTTCCATTGGGCATTACAGTTGTGGGGTGTATCTTGTCTGCAAAGGCCCCAGATACCTGCATCCACCTCACATCCAGGAACTCCTGAAGAGGTCTCATGAAGTCTGCAGAGGTGGATAAGGCTGATGCAGGAGGACATCATGCCCAGCAGCGACTTGATGGACTGCACCGTTGCCGTCCGTGCCGATGTCAAGCGCTGCACTTTGCCTAGTATTGCTCTCACTGTCTCCTCCAAGGGAGACTCCAAACACGTCACTGTGTTGAGTCGGGCACCTCCACAGCACGTCCTGAGAAGGCATCAAGCAGGACTTAGTATAGTTTATGGAGAACCCCAACTCTGTCAGCAGATGTACGGTGCTCGATGCATGCTCGCTTGCCAGAGTGCGTGAGCGGGAACGCACCAGCCAGTCATCCAGGTAAGGTTATACGTGGATGCCTTGTAGACGAAGATGAGTCGCCACTGGTTCCCGGCACTTTGTAACGACCCTTGGGCCAACTTCAGGCCAAAGGGCAGAGCCTTGACCTGGTAGTGCTGACCCTAAACCACGAATCGTAGGAACGTGCAGTGTTTCTTGTGAATGGGGATGTGGAAGTAAGTATCGTCTAGATCCCAACAACGCCAGGAAATCCCTTCCTCCAGTTGGCTGAGCACATGCTGCTACTTGACCATCCGGAAAGTACTTGTTGATGACGCAGATCCAGAATCAGCCTCCAACCCCCTGTCTTCTTTCGAACCAGAAAGTATCTGGAATATACTACAGAGCCATGGAGGCGCTGGGGGACGGATTCTATCGCCCCTTTCTGTAACATGGCCCGCACCTCTTGCAGAATCTGTGGTCCGTGTTGTTCTTGTAGCAGTATTGGCAGAATACGAGGACACCTGCGTTGGAACTCTATGGTGTACCACTGTCCGAGAGCATCCAGCACCCATCTGTCCTTGGTAGACTTTTTCCACATACTGACAAACATCAAGAGCCGGCCTCCCACTGGGGTGCCTAAGGGGGGGGCCTGAGCCACACCAGTTCAGGCCTGCTTGGGGGCTGGAGCTCTGCCCTGCGGGCGGTGCCGGCGCTGTCATCCGCTGCCTTGAGAGTGACCCCTGTACGCGTGAAGGTTCCCTGTACGGGGTAGTATAACCCTCGGAAGATCTGCCATGTTTTCCTCTGGATGAAAAAAAGGATGACAGCGTCATTGCTGTAAGGTTCCCAGTGAGCGTGCTGTCTCTGTGTCGGCTTTACTGCTTGCAGAGACTCATCAACTGCCTTGCCAAATAGGGTTTCCCCGTCAAACGGCATATCCAGCACTTTAACCTGAACGTCCTGGCGGAAGTTTGTTGCCTTCAACCAACCTTGCCGACAGAGGGACACCCCGTTTCCCATCTGGCGGAAACCCATTTCTGCGATGTCCACTGCGACTGTGACAGCGTTGTCCAAGGCCACTTCCCCTTCTTGAAAAGGTACTAGCGTCTGGACCTTCTCATCGTCGGGCGGCAGGAAGTCTAGGATTGGACCCAGCTTGTACCATATTTCCCGGTCATATGACAAAATAGCTAGGGCATCAGCTGCCTTGATGGCAGAAGCTGCTGTATAAATGATCCTCTTGCCCATTGCATCCAGCTTCTTCCCCTCCTGGTCTGGAGGTACTATGGCTGCCGACAATGGATCCACCGAGCGCTTCCTGGCTGCGGCCGAGGCCACTGAGTCAGGCGAGGGCTGAGACCTTAAGCACCTGGGCGCTGAATCCGATACCCTGTACTTTTTCTCCAATCCGTCACGCTTGGGCGGGGCCATACTTGGGTTCTTCATTAGCGCCAGGCCTTCCTCCCAGATGTGGTCCAGGAAGGGAACGGACATGATGGCCTTTCTTCTTGACTCGCGCCGCTGGTATAGATAACCTTCCTTCTTAGTCTCCTCGGGAACCAACTGAAACAGCTCAGAGGCCCTTGACATCATGGAATGAAAGGATTCAGCTTTGTCCAGTGGGGAAGCCCTATGGGGCTCGTCCATGTGTGATGTTTTGCCATCAGCGGGGACAAAGTCGTTGTTCTCGCCAGTGCCTGATGCTGTGGTAGCTGTATTTGTGCCTGTGTCCATGTGCAGAGCCATGGCTCCGGGTGGGGTCGTGTCCCAGTGAGGTGGTGGTAGTAGAGGGATCGGATGACACTGAGGGCCAGTGCCCCGTTAAGACTTCCTCTTCTGAGGGACGGGCTATACCTAAGAGGTTCTTGTGGGTCCTGTGCAGGCCCGGTGCCGGGGGCATCCTCTGCTGGATTTCAGTGACCAGTGTGTGCAGTGCCGTTAGAATATCCAGCGACACTTCCCTCGGTCTACGGGTGAAAGTGGCCAGTGGTGTAGGGCCTAGACTGATGTTAGGATGGATTTCTAACTCTGCCCTGGCAGGCACAGGTTTAGGAGGCCACCCTAGTTTAGTGGAACAGGGGAACCTTCTGGACAAGCCAGACCAATCTAGGTAGCGTGGCAGGAAGTCAAGACTAAGTCTCAGGAGGAGTGAGAGTGATAGGAAGCCCACCATGAGCACACACGGTAACAAAGCACAAATTACTCTTAGACAAGTGTATATGAAAAATATCTATACATGTATTGTCGGGAGGACCAATTGACACAAGTAAACTTTAGGTATATAAAAACAGTTGACCCCCAAATATCTACAAGATAATATATATACACAATACATTTCCTAATGCCACAAAGGAGTAAAACACAGCCACAACCTTCAAGGAGAAGGATGTGTTAACACACTAGAAGAATTAGACAGTTCCTCTGAGTCGTTCCCTAACTTTCAAGTCCAGCTCTAAAAAGTTGGGAGCCTTGTGCTCAACAGTACAGTTGTGCGTACAAACGCACGATCACGCAGATGGAACAAACAGCGAGTCTTCTTGAAGGGGCTGTAGTGAGTCAGGAAGGGGCTTGAGGTGATGAAGAACCGGTTCCCACTATTCAAGTAGGATCTGCCCTTGGCAGCAGAACAGTTTTCAAAAGGTGGGAATAGCTAGGGGGGCGCAGGCTAACCCAGCCAAAAGCAAATACCTTTTTGGGATATTCGTGCATAAA
Organism: Ambystoma mexicanum; assembly: GCF_040938575.1. Classification (NCBI taxonomy): domain Eukaryota; kingdom Metazoa; phylum Chordata; class Amphibia; order Caudata; family Ambystomatidae; genus Ambystoma; species Ambystoma mexicanum. The sequence goes on along the minus strand of NC_090925.1, from coordinate 765,114,328 downwards.
AAAGATCAGTTGTTCCAGGGGGCCACCGGTAAGTGATACAAGTACTCACCAACCCTCGGCACTGCTTGGACCAAACTTTGCCAGTTTAGTCAAGGTCCCTAGTAGGTTAGAGTCCTGCAGTTTTGTGGCGCTCCGGCTCTCAGCGGCTGCAGGATAGAACCATTGTCTGTGACGGGACAGTTGCCTTTTCTCAGCTTCCGAAGGAGATACAAAGAAAATTCTGGTGCAGCAGGCTACAGGGCACAGTAGAGCGGGACAGCAAGACACCTACAGCGACCATCACCAACATAGTGATGAGGGAATCACAGATGTGTGCAGAATTATGCACTCTCCTAATTCGGGACCCAGAGGAGCTAGGCCTGCGAAATTGGACGGGAGAGAACACAGGACCACAACCAAACGATGTCCCAAGTCTTGGATTTCAATTAGAGATGCCAGCGATTCTGCGGGATACACTAAGGTAGAGCTGGACAGTTCACTAGATGGTCCATGAACACTTGTGAAAGGATTCCTTCAGTGGGTGGGCAGGGGGCGCCAAGAGTAGTTGTTCCCACTAGTGCAAAGGGGCGAAGCGCCCTTGCAGGCCTTCTTGATCGATGAAGAAAATGGGTCAGACGGGACAGTAGAGGGCAAAGGGTGCCAACCTTCCAAAGTGCCTCAGGGGGAATTACAAATCTGTTTCTTCATTGCAGGATACTTGGCTCCTTCTGTAGTTTAGGAAGAACTCAGGTGATCAACCTGGAATGGGTGCAGAGCCCCATCTCTTATCCAAGATTAGCTTTGCGCCAAAATTGAGGACTTCCAATCAAAGATCTGCTCTCATGCAGGCATCTCAGTCATGGACCAATCACGGTGCACGATTGTCCCAGTCATTCAGGAACTCCAGACATTCTGGTACCAGTATTGTGGATTGGGACCAGACAGTCCTAACCCGCTTCCTGGGAATACACACGTGGCATGCAGAAGTCTGCGAAAGAGATCGGTTTTCGTAGGAGGCTGCATGCCCAAAGAAGTTACTCGACCTGGGTGAAGGCAAGGGACGAAATGGCCAAAGGACAGAACAAAAGACTTCGTGACTTGGTAATTTTCAGACTTGGCCACAGCCTTGAACCAAATGCGGTAAACCGATGTGATTCCTTAAAAAAAAAGTAAAACACTCATAAAAATTAACTGCTGCCACCAGTTTGTCCTAAGCAGACTTGTACAATCACAAAAAATCCTTTGATGGTGTTTAGGCCAATAAAACAAAAAAGGACCCCAGAGCACAGTTCTGGAAGGTACGCTGTGCACTGTTAATAGTTACCAAGAAATGGCAGCATAGTCGAAGACTAAGAAAGCATAGTTTCCCAGTACTGACAGTCTTAAGGACATGCCAGTTTCCCCATAACAAGTGAGCAAACACCCAGGGGAGCTCAGCTGAAGGCTGTGCTCCACTGGCAAAAGATGGGACAGGATAGCAAAAAAAAGCAGAACATTTGGGGGGTCCACAAATGGAGGGAAAATTACACATTGATGTAATCCTTCCTAACAACTGACATGTCTCCTCTTGCAAGCAGGGGACTTAGGTCCACCGCCCCAGATCCTCCCCCTTCATGATCTGTGTAGTAATCGTTGGGTAGATTATCGTCTCACTTGTCGGAACTTGAGTACATCTGTCCCAGTCTATCAGGAGCAGCCTGTGGGTCCACATACTGAAGAGGTTCCATCGGGGGACCTTCTCCCTTACCCTCCCAGGAGGCTGCTGGGTCGATGCGGCCACAGTGTCTTTCCCTGAACCCTGAGTTGTTGCTGCCTTTGTTGCTGCCTCCACAGCTGTATCTCGCCTAGGGCATAAAGACACCCATAGGGTAGTCATGGCAGACACTTCCTTCGCGGATCCACTCTCCTCCAACGCCGTCATGGTAGACTTTGTCGACGATGTGCCCATCGTGGCCTTCATTGACGGCGCCACTGTTGACTCAGTTCACCTGGCAGGCTGCGAGGTCTTAGTTAGCTTTGAAGAGTCCTCCCCGGACTTGCCCCATGTCGGTTTATCTGCTGAAACACAGAGTTTGGACGGCGTTAGGGACTTTCTCTTAAAAGAGGTCCCTTTCATCGACAGGCTCACCATGGAGGCTGCCCGACTCGGGACTCGTTCAGCGGCGAACCCAGTGGAGCTAGCATCAGGGAGCTTGGCCTTCTCTTGGACTCCCGCGAGCAGGCCTGCTCAAAGGATCTCGACCTCCTCCTGGAGGTAATCTGCTCCTCAGACCGGCAGGTCCTAGACGAGGCCTGTCCCTGCCCAGAGGCTGAGTCAGTGGCCTTGCTCGACTTGAGCCATGCTGACAGTCTGCTGTAGCTGTCTTACTTGGTTTTCTTCGTGAAACGACGACACAACTCCCATCCCTTCTCATTGTGGTCCTGATTTAGGCAATGTAAGCATTTATGATGCCGATATTCCACAAATACGTTCCTTAATATACACTTCGCTCAGAGTTTGAAGAGGCTTCTGCTTTCCTTCTTCTCCTCAGATATGGCTGAAAGGTGCGAAGTAGGCCTTCTTGAAACTTAGTTGACGATCCGATGGTGGATGAAGATCTTGCCCTGAACTGGATCCCAGCTGCCGGTCTCTGTCCTTCGTCAAAGACGGAACAATCGAAAATCAGTCACATTTTTTAAAACCTTTTATGGAAAAATATTCGAATAGCACAAAAATAGCTCACAGAGCAACTTGCAAACTCCCAACACTGAAGGGTGCGGTAACATTCTGAAGATGGCCACCAGGGGTGGAGCTTAGGGAGAGGACTGTCATTGGATGGGGGCTTTATGACCCAGAGGACATTGATTGGTTTAGAGGAGAAATACAAGTGGGGAATATTCATGAGCATGTGAATCCATGCCCGACTCCAAGCTGGAGAAGTTGCCGTTTCTTAAGTAGATAATCCAGCATTCAGAGGTACACCAATGTTTTCCTCTGCGATTTTGTACCTTGTGCATGAAAAATTGCCAAACTTGGCATGCAAGTCCTCCGGCCATATCTGTTCACACAAGATGGAGAGATCAATCACATACGGATTTGTAGATGGTGCATTCGTTGACAAACACACCATCACAACAATGTAGCGCAGCAACAAACACATGTATGCAACACAAACAGCCTTTGCATGCACAATTGCGGATGATACATGCAGACACATGGATTTAATCGCCACGCGATGGGGCCATGAAAACCACACTATATGCGTAAAACAAACACTGTTCACATGTACATTTGCAAATGATAAATGCACGTACACACACACACACCTAACATACACATGCAAGACAGGGAACACGCCTATCATGGCAGTTATGTGTGAGTGTGATGCGTGTGCAGACACACGCACAGCAACAAAACACTACAGAGCTGAGAATAACAAACACCACAAAATGCATACTAGGCAGGAACACCATTAACACATGCAGGATGACACATGCTCGAACACATTCTACACACATAAGGCAGGCATGTCATGCCTAATGGTGGAATGTACTGATTACACAATCAACATTCATTCCGACACTGAAAGTGCAATGCACACCAGAAAACTGCAGCCATATTTCCCCTTCAAGCTCTCTTTTTGGTTATTAATCAAGAAAAAAGTGCAAATGTGTGTCTTTCTATGCAAGAAGCACGGTGCATGCAGAGCCCAGAGGGCAGTGCTTGGTCCATGAGCACGGTGCAGTTGGGCAGCAACTCTTGAGGAATGTCATGCATGGTCATTGGTGATGATGGGTGTAGACAGCTGGCAGGGAACTGTCATGTCACGTGATCATGAATCGCCCAATCACAGAACCTGAAAAACTCCAAGGGCTTTCTTTTTATGAACCCCTTGGGGATTTTCTCCGTCTGTGATGGGCCCATTCATGGTCACATGGTATGGTTTAGTTTCCTGTCCCTACGGACATGAACACCCTTCTTAACAACACTACAAATCCATCCAACCCACCCTCTGCTCAGGCATGGGCGGGGCGTTTTTCCCTAAGGGAGCCATACCTTATTCAATAGAGGACCGCATCCTACAGGGATCTACACAGCACAGGGCAGGAATGGGGGAGATATCCTGATGTGCCGGTGCAAATTCCCACGTGAAGTTCTACGGGGCGGAGTTCCAGAATCACGTGTCTGGCAGCAGGCAGGGCAGGGGCGGTAGAGCCAAGGCGGGCTCTGTCGTGGGAGACTTGCCCGTGAATGGCCGCAAGGTTTGGGGCGACGGACGCACCTCTGAAAGGCAGATAGGGCTGTGGAGGCCACTAAGTGCTTAATCTCTCACGCTGCTCACATGTATGCATGTCAGGCATCCTGCAGAAGCAGCATGCACACAATAGGCCTGCCTGTGTGAGGCCCTGCAGCTGTCTCGTCACCCTGACAGATGTTCTGCGCTCTCTCGCTCTGCTGCCTGCCAACGCAGCCCACTCCCCCCCCGCCCCCCGCATCCCTGGGTCAGGAGGCCCCTTGGCTCCATCAGGCTGAGTGCTTTTGCCCGCAGAGGGGGTCTCAGAGATCACTCACAGAGTCCTTGACTCCTTCTTAGAAGAAAACACATGATTTGGTTTCCTGCTTCTGGAAAGGGACTCTGGGGAGAGCTCGTACTTGCAGGGGAGGGGTGATTGATCCAGTTAGTCTAATGCTTGTAGACTATTGGATTCCTCCCCGCACCCCCCTTTTCAAACCCCATCTGCATCGTATTGAATTCCACAGCACACAAGCCATGTAATCTGGAGCGAAACACGAAGAATGGCTGTATTTGAGCTATTATGACTATAATAAGGCGAGGGGCGCATGCTGCATATATGTGAGGACTCTCTGTATTAACACCCTGCAGCACCTGTTTGCAAGCCTGTAAATACGATCCTAATTGCGGCTAGTTTTGACATCATTGACCTGTAATTAGGGCTTTAAGTGGGGTAAGAAATCGAAGGGAGGCCCTCATTCGGGGGCGTGGCTCGCATGATGGGCGTGGCTCGCATGATGGGCGTGGCCTGAAAAGTACACAAACCATAGTAAGGTACACAAACAAATATATAAATATATGTGAGCATGTATATATTTGTATGCGTACCTTACTATGTTTTGAGTATTATGCAAGCCATTTTTATAAGCAAAGAAATGTTATATTTCTATGTATATAAAAGATGGCTTGAAAAGTACACAAACCATAGCAAGGTACGCACACAAATATATAGCATCTATATATTTGTGCACATACCTTATAGTTTTCGTACTTTTCAAGCCATCTTTTTTAAACATAGAAATATTCCTGTGTTTATAAAAGATGGCTTGAAGTACTCCGTGCAATCCATCTTTTATAAAGCTTTGATGATGGACAAAGTCCGAGGCGTCTCTGTCCGTCGGCAAAGCTTTCTAAAAGATGGCTTGAATTGTGTACTTTTCAAGCCGTCTTTTATAAACATGGAAATATGTCATGCCGTCCCTAGGTTTGCCGAGGTTCAAAGACACCTCATTGCCCTGGGAAGGGGATGGGACAACAAAAGGACAGTAACTTCCTCCTGTGACACCTTGCGCGAGGGGTCACAAGAAGTTACACTGACTGACAGAAGTGCCAGCCAGTCACTTCGTCTGAATTGACAATGGTGGGTGCATCTCCCTTTGCGGCTATGGCTGTGGCGGGATAATGTGTCCCGCCGTGGTGTGGTGGGGCTTCGCAGGGCCCTGGCTCAGCCCCACTTTCTGGAGACTGCTGGGGCCCAGCCCCGGCCCACTTAAAGCAGTGCCTGTAATAATATAATGCCATCACAAATCTACTGTAATCAGTTATTACAGTTGTTTTGTGACATCAAAATGCCTGCTGCCTGAGCGAGCGTAAAGCAGAATTCCTGCTGTCACTGGAGAACAAGAATCTATCTGCATGTTATCATTTGTTACCACAACATGCTTTTAGATACATTTTATTACACTTATGAAACTATTTTTCTGCAGCGTATTCTATGTTGCTTAATAGTGTTCTGTTATCCAGCTAGATTCTACATTGATTATATGTCTCAACAACTGGAAGATCTCTCACATTAGATTAAGCCAGGGGTCAGGTATGAAAGGGAAGGACTGTGTAGCCATGTATTATAAGGAATACAATTTCCTCTACCGTATGTAAAAAAGGATATTGCAAGTCACCTCGGAGTTCTGTGAAAGGAGCTCGGCTATTGGCCTCTTTCCTCTATTTGGTCATTGTACCCAGGGACATCATTTCATCAATATGCCATGGGAGTGGAAGTGACATCACACAACCCTTGACCTCTGATGACATCACAGGAAGTGATGTCATTTGACCCCACGTCAAAGTGACATCACGAGAAGCGATGGAACATGACCTTTCACCCCTTGACAAAACTGGAAGTGGCATCACATAGCATTGTTCCTAAGTACACTATCAAAAATAAGGTTACAATATCACTGTAATGCAGTGGTCTTCAAACTTTTTTGCCCTGGGCCCCCCCCCCTGAGCAAAGTTTGGGCAGGCCGGGCCCCCCCAAAAGTGCCAGATGGACAGTATGTAGAAATCTCTATGAACTTTTGCGTGTCGTCACCGCACCCTACGCCCAGTACAGACCCTGGGCTCTCCCCACCCTACTCCCACCACTATCCCAGTGCTGCCGCCCATCCTCCTCCCACCACAGTCCCATAACACAAGTATACACACATCCATACACATCTAAATAAAAAATAAATCGCCACAAACGTACCTTCTGAAGGGGCCTGCGTGTGGTTGCTAAAATGCCCTGCTCCAGGTTGCTCTGCCCGTATGTGCGAGGAGGCGCAGGAGCACTCCCTCGCACATACGTACATGCAGTGCCCCAGCCAGCATTTCCAATGAGCTATGCAAGGCTGGTGAAGCGAAATACCGCCAGCGTTGCATGGCTCAGTGATCATGTGCGGCTGGAGAAACGAACTGTCAAAGGCAAACAGTGTTTTCCTTTGACAGTTCAGCCAGCCCCGGAGCACTCCTTCAGCTGGAAAAAGCAGCCGAGGGAGTGCTCAGTGTTTCACTGGGCTGGCTCCTCGGCTCCTCCATAATGGGTGAGGTGGCCAGTGGGCGGACGCACCCTCACCCATTATGGATGAGCCGGCAGGCTTAGACTGGCCTATAGGGCAATAGGGCGATGACCGTACCAAAAATGCAAAATGCTTGTGTAGGCCAGTCAAAATTGGCCACTTTTTCGGCCAATGTGGGCCAGTTTGAGGAGTTACTTCACTATTCAGCTAGTAGTTTTGACCATTGTTGATGAATAAATATTCTTTAAATATCACAATTTGTTTACATTTGAACAAAAAACAACCCCTTGGGTACTAATCAAACAGTCTGTGACTAAAGGACTGAATATCCATTTGCAACTGCTGGCCCTTTTTTCATTGGTGCATAAGACCGTTTTATGGTCCAGTCTGACCATGTGAGCCTCCCCTTCCCATTTCCTCCATCCTCAATCTAAAAAAAAAAAAAGATTTTTAAAAAATTATTATTATTTTTTATTTATTTATTATTTTTTTTACACATTTCATGCTGGGCTCTGGCGCCCCCCCCCCCCCCCTGCGATGCGGCTGCGCCCCCCTGGGGGGGCGCGCCCCACAGTTTGAAGACCTCTGCTGTAATGTAATATACATTTCATACAAGAATGGATCACCATATGTATCATTAATATCAGTGTGTATAGGCCCATGTTACCAATTACTGTGACTGCAAGCAGGTGTCCAAGGCCAAATGATAATGATTTTTTATCATATGGCACTAACACTTAAGTACTTTATATAGAACAAATATACATACAGGACAAGGCCACGGTGTTGTGCGACGCAGGTGCGCAGGAGACGCTGCCAGTCGATACATAATACGTTGTGCCAATGTCCATGCATCCAAACCTTTAAGAACCAAGGATCGGACCTTCTGTAGCGAAGCCCTCGCAGGTCAAGGCTGCAGTGTTGTGCGACGCAGGTGTTTGGTGACGAAGGGGTAGCGGCGCAGAGTGTGAGCGCTCAGTGCATCCGTCGACCAGCAGCGACCGAAAGGTAAGAAAGGTGCAGGGAGGGGGAGCAGCCTCTAATGCACTCTACTAAACTTCCCGACGTGGCCCATACTTCCACCTAACCGCCTGACATAATCGTACTCTGTCTCTGCGCAACCCTCGGCTCTCCCCTCCGGGGGTTAGCTGTACTTTGTGTTTTGTGTCCTTTTTCTAGGTCCGCTCATTTGTGGTTACTATTGTATTGTAATCTGTGTATCTTTGGCTCTCTCCCACGCTCTAGGTCCCCCCTCAACTGTGGTTACTGTTGTATTGTGATCTGTGTCCCATCAGGCTCCTTCCTTCTCTCTAGGTCCCACTTCTTTTTGGTTACTGTTGTTCTGTGAACTGTGTCCCATTAGGCGCCCTCCCACTCCCTAGGGTCTCAACCTCTGTGGTTCTGTTGTACTGTGAACTGTACCCAATAGGCTCTCTCCCACTCTCTAGGACGCCAGCCCACTGGGGGTACCATTTGTACTGTTGAGTGTACCAGTCTGCCCCGTCTTGTGTTCCCAACTGTGGGATCCCCCCCTCTGTGCATCCTGCATTGCGTGGCGTGGCGCTGGGCTGAGCATCTCTCCTCTCACTTTCGCTCGCTCCTCCTCGCACCCTCTATGTTGCTTTCCGTCTCCCCTATCTTCTCCAACGCCTACTCTATCTCCTATCCTATCCCTCTCAGTAAATCGGGAAGGAAGAAGCTCAAGAGGGACATCCTGGTCTCCAACCTAGGCCTCCTGATCGCCGATACCTACATCAGTGCTTCCTACAGACAGACCCTCAGTGACATCCTCTGTGTCGTTCCCTCTGCAGGCCTATGGACCCCTCATATGGTTTCTGTTCTCTTTCTCCTCCTCTCCCATTAATGGTGGCACTTGGTGGGAGTTCCTCTTGGCCCCCTTTCACTCCTCCAAGACCATCATTAATGTCTATTTGAAGGGCACAGTCTTGGTCCAGGGCCCTCCGCTCAATCTCCTCCTTTTCGATAGGCATCTCCTGCGTCTTATCAACTTACTTCCTTCTCCTGCTACTCCTACCAGCACCTCTCTGGTTCCTACACTACTTCATTTTTCCGCTGCCTCTCTAACACCCTCCTCCTCTCTGCCACCTCCTGCTACCAATTCTGTCCACTCTCGGGCCCCTCTACCACTTCTGCAGGGCATACCTCAAGCCTGTACCCCTACACAGAAGTCTTTCAAATGTGGCGAACTGCTCCACAGCGCTACTCTCAATACTCGCTCTGCTGTGAACTACTCCTCTGACATCTGCCACCTCCTCTAAGAACTTTACCTGTATGTCCTTGCTCTCACCGAGACATGGTTCACGGCCGGCTCTGTCACAGGTTTTGACACTCTCCTCCCTGATGGCTACAAGATCCTCTCCGAACCCAGAACCAACCATCCCGGAGGTTGAGTAGCTTTGATCTTTTCAGAGTGGGTCCCTACTTCTGTCAATTCTACACAGGCCTACTCCCCCTTTGAAGTCCTGATCTGAAGGCTCTCTACCTCTGCTAGCCTCTCTCTGACTGTGGCCACCATCTACAGGCCACCTGGCCAGGTCGCCCTCTTCATCTCTGAGTGGGCTGACCTCACCTCTTCTCTACTTGCCTCTCCCTCTCAACCTCTCCTCCTCAGAGACCTCAACATCCACCTGGATGCTTCTAATCCCTCCTCTGGGATCTTCTGCAACCCCTGTGACACTCTCTCTTTCCATTCTATGCTCTGGTCTGACACACTACACTCTGCCGGGCATACCTTGGATGTTCTCATCTCCTCAGACATTGCCCTCTCGAACCCTCTCACCACTACTCTCTCTTGGACTGACCACTTTCTGCTCTCCTCTCACCTGACACTCTCTGTCCCCCAGGCAGCTAAGCCCACCCCAACACTTCCACCTACCTTCTCAGTCATTGGGCCCATGAAGCGTGTGTCAGCGGATGCCTTTGCCGCTACTTTCTCTGCTCCTTACTTCTCCTACTCACACTCTGACACAGCCCTCTCTTACCTGCATGTTTCTATCTCCAACACTCTGGACGTCCTTACCCCTGTCTTAAGAATCCATCTGAAGCCTACTTCCATGTGCAACTCTTGGTATGACTCCAACCTCACCACCCTGAAATGCAAGGGTAGGGTGACTGAGAGGAAGTCAAGGGCATTGAGCGCATCCTCTGACAAACTGGCCTCCTGCCTGCTCCAAAGGCAATACAGACTCTGTCCTTTCCAAGAAGAGAGCCCACATCCTAATAACATGGCCAAAATATTTAAAATCTGCAAGGACCTGGCCAATACTACTGCAGTCTACACTTCTGTTCCCTACCAGGCTCTCTGTACGGCTCTGGCTTCTCACTCCACCACTAAAACTCAGGACATCCTGTCATCTCTCTCCTCTTCCTATCCCTATCCCTCTACCTCTCTCGGCTCCCCTCTGGCCACCTCTCTATCTCCTCCTCCCCCCTTCTCCTATTTCTCTCCAACAACACTGGATGATGTTTCTAAACAAGTCAGATCTATGAAAGTCTCATCCGAACAGGTGCTCCCCTGCTCCTCCAGATCCATCAAGGACCACATTGACACCCTCACTCCAGCCTTGGCCGGTTTCTGCAATCACTCGTTTGCCACTGGAACTTTCCCCTCTCTCCTCAAGCACTCTCTTGGGCATCCCATCCTTAAAAAGCCTTCTGCCGATCCGACCTGTCTGGCAAACTATTGCCGATCTCTATCACTCCTTTTCTGGGCAGACTCTTGGAAAATCTGGCCATGTCTCAGCTTACTCTCCACACTGAATCTATTGGTTTTCTCCATGACCATTAGTCTGGCTTTACAGCAGCCAGAGGCAGGGAAATCAATCTTCTGATCTCCCGTGAAGATCTGCTCTCTAACCTTGATTCTAGCATTCCTTCTGTCCTCATCATCCTTGACCTTTCCTCTGCTTTTGACACAGTCAATCATGCCATTCCAATCAATCTTCTCCGTGACAACCTGAGCATAATGGATCAGGCCTTGGAGTGGTTGTCCACCTTCCTCTTGGACTGACCCTCCCAGGCCCAACTGGGGTCCTTTCTCTCCACCGCCTCTCTCTCCACATGTGGTATTCCACAGGGCTCTACCCTCATGATGGCTCTTAAATGTCTACTTGGACCGTTTGGTTCACCTTATCTCTACCTTCTCCTCTAACGTCCACTGTTATGCAGATGAAACTCAGCTCTCTTTCAGGCTCCCCGCAGCCTCCTCTTCTCTCTCGCTCATTCCTGACTGTCCATCTGCGATTCAGGATTTCGGCGCCTCCAACGATCTCTGCCTTAATGCCAGTAAGACTGAGATCCTTCTCATTGGGACCCCTGCTTTCCCTTTCTCACTCTGGCCGTCCTCCTTGGGCCCTCTTCCTTCGCCTTCCTGTGCGGCAAAAAACCTTGGTGTCGTCTTCGACTCCACTCTCTCCTTCTCTCCTCATATCACTGACCTTGACAAGAAGGCTCACTGCCAGCTGCACCTTCTCAGAGGTATTCTTCCTTTTCTCACTTTCCCCCAGAGGCTCATTGTCTCCAGAGCTCTGGTTCTCTCTCTAGGGTTGAATACTGCAACAGCCTCTTTCGCAATCTGCCTTCCTCTACTCTCCGCCCTCTGTAACTCATCCAGAACAGGACTGCAAGACTTATCCTTGGCCTCAAGCCTGTATCTCTCCAGTCCTGAAATCTCTTCACTGTCTCCCGGTGGCTGCAAGGATCAAGTTCAAGTCCCTTTCCACTGGGTGCTCAAGTGAAATTCTGTATTTCATAACATCTGGGTTTTCCCTTAATGAAGCCAACTTTCTGGTCCTATATTTTCGGCTCCATCCCAAGATGTATGTGTGCTCTAGAACTAGAACTGAGTGCTGCTGGTCCTCTCGCTGACACTTGACCTATTACGGATGCAATTAAATTAGAATGTCCACCTGCTTAAGCGACATTCCCTGTTGGATGAGTACCAATGACCATGCAGTACATGGCCCGAAAAAAAATCTACAAAATAACCACCACTCCTAACCCCTCGCCCCTTTGTTTTCCAGGACACTTTTCCTGGTGCAGCTTCAGTAAAGGGAGTGAAAAACCTAGAAGAATTATGGATCCCCATTGTGTCCAACCCAACCAAATTAATATACTTCATGCAGTGGTCGAGGTGAGCGGGAACGGTGGGGAGCAGCGTTCCACTACTTGTAGTATTTTTTTTTACTGTGAACAGCTCCACTAGGTTTTGCAACCATTTTCACCATTCCGGAACTGCTCTTTATGAAGGTAAAGCGCACTTCTCCACTTTACCACCAGACATCAGTTACAGCTAAACTGACATCTATTTCAACCTAATTGGCTGTCAACCAGCCTGACTGCAACCCTTGAAAAACGCGCTGCACGTCGCTCCTTTCCTTCCTACTCTGTGCCCCGATGGAGTTATAAGTCCACTACATTTTAGGTACACATCTATCACTGAATATATGTAGCCTTAGGAGAACTCCCAAGCGCAAAACGCGGCTCATGCAACATTTTAAGCTTAGTTCACACGCTGCTAAATGCAAATGCGCGACTCGGATGAAACCCCACACGTTCAACAAATATATTGATTGGTACAATGCAGTAGTGGACTAATCACACATACATATTGCCATGGAAATGAACATCATGATGGGCGAGGGTGGCAAACACTTTTTTAAAATAAAAAAAAGTCATGGACTTTATTCAATAAGTTTGTCCGCATATCTAGAATGCATCATAGTAGGTGCAAACTGTTTCCACTGTGGAATACTTTTGCCATTTACCCCACCCTGTCACTGTTCAGGCCTTATTAGAATAGGAGTGCATGCGGTTTCTTTGGGGGTCATTCCGAGCTTGGAGGCAGCCATGGTGCTACTAGCACCATGGCTGCCTCCAAACTCCGGTCCAGGTCGGCGGAATGGGGACTTACAGGGACATTCCGACCTATGCAGACCCGGTAAGTCCCCAAGCCGAATACCATTCCCCATTCCCATTCGAGCCCCCATAGGGCTCAATGGGAATGGGGAAGGTGCTAATAACGGGCCTGCAAATAGCAGGCCCGTTATTTGCTCCCTGGTACCCTAAAGGGAGCGGCTAAGGACGTCTGGTCTGACCAGACGCTCTCAGCGGGTCCCGCTAGGGAACCTCGGAATAGGGCGGCAAGGGGTTACTGGCACCGGCATCCTTACCGATGCCGGTAACCCCTTACCTCCCACCTCGGAATGATCCCCTTTAAGTGATGTATTATTTTTCGACTGTTGTATTAAATATCACTGCTGGCCAGAATGTTTTTACAAATTGACAGTGAGTGAACTGAAAGATGGCACACTAGGCTGGCAGCGCTATTATGCCGCAAACTCACTTGTTATGCCACTCACACAGCTGGCTTGTCGCCTACAAATGCAGCCGCATGTGCACTCTGCCCTCAAGTACCAGGCCTAGGTGAGAAAGACATCCGCCATTTTACAAACAGGCAGAGTAGAGTGAAGACATTGGAAAATAGAGGATAACATGACCCTAGTTATTTAGCGTTCGCAAACTAATGGGAATATTTTGGGTGAAGCAAAGGTGCATTTACGCTCTATGGGGTCGTTTTTTCTGTGACTTAAATATTCAGGAAGGATGTCATTGCGTCGCCAATTCACACTGATGTGCCTATGGGGGTTGAGGTCCTAAGTAGCCATCTTGTTGGCCATAGCTCTCAACCTCTTGTGTCCCTAGAGATAGGATATGATATGATATTGTATTTATATCGCGCTCATACACAGGTGTTTCAGAGCGCGACAAGGCAAGGGAGGGGAACAGGGGAGAACAAAACAACGATCTTACTAGGCCCAGTAACCAGGGGAGTTGCTAGGTCTGGAAAAGACCCGGGGCTATGCTGATGTCGGAACTGTTGGGACTGGGGGCTAGCTAGCCTTTTGGCTATAGCTCCTGAGATTCTATCCGGGGCTACAACCAAAAGATCAGGGGCTATAGCCCTCTTAGCCCCCCCAGCAACACCCCTGCCAGTAACATTGAGAACGTGCAAGTGCATGCGAGAGGGGGAGGGGGAACGTGCATGGAAGGGAGGGAGAAGGTGGAAGGTGCAGAGCAAAGGAGAAACAGGATAAATAATAATACAATAAATAAATAATAAAATCAGCACAAAGTGGTAGTGCAACCAAGTGCCAAGTGCTAGGTTTGAGGCAGCAGATCAGGTGGGTCTGATAAGTGCATGAGGGAAAACAAAGGGGGGATGTATGGGTACAGATGCAAACCCCAGTGCAAGGGGTGGCCCGGAGGCAGTGCAGTAGGGTGACAGGGTGAGCAGGAACCTGGGACCAGAGGACAGAGAGTGTCCCGATGCAAGGTGCCAAGAGAGAGCAGATCATCAGGGGAGAGGAGAGGGGGAGCGAAGGCAGAAGAAAAGAGGAAGGTCTTGTGGTGCTTCCGGAACCTGAGATGGTTTTCCTCAAGCTTCAGAGTGGCAGGGAGGCTGTTCCAGAGGGAGGCCCCAGCCGAAGACAGATCTACCCCCAGCTCGTTTCTTTGAAAAATGACTGACCCTGAGGGATTTAGAGGAGGAGGAGCGAAGAGCTTGAGAGGGGAGGTATTTACAGAGGGATAACTTTAGATATAGCGGGTGAAAACGGTTGATTTTTTTATTTGGAGCCTGTCGAAGTGTATGGGCGTGTAGAGGGTATGGGGGGTGAGAAAGCTGGGTGACACGTGGCATGTGTTTGTGCTCCACATTGATGTCCGCACAATGCTCCCAGAAATCTTCATTCAGTGATTTGCACGCTCATGGGAGTGTATTATTCTCGTTTTTATTGGTTGTTGCTAAGGGACAGTGGCCAATCCTCTTTTAGCAGCAGAGGAAGTGGTAGGAGCCAATCAAGAGGCTCTGAACATGGGCTTGAACTGCCTGTGTAAGGTCATGTTCAATTTCTGCCTCCTGTGTCACTCCCCTGAGTGTATGTTCCCTAGGCCTCAGACCCGGTTTCCCCCCCATCACCTCCCTCCCACATTCTACTCCTGCGCACCCCTTTATCCAGAAATGTCCTAATTTTCTAACATGCCTGTTCACTCCTAAATTAGCGGCGGGGGTGGACAACAGTTTGGGGACAAATGGGGACACCACACGCATATTCGGCATCTACCAATATGCCAGCAAGTGTGCACTCCACCAGTGTTGGAGGAGGGAAGAGGCTGGTAGGGCGGTAGCGCTTCCTGCTTCTGAGGCTCTTTGCAGAGCCGCAGGCAGCCCCGAGCCACCGGCAAAGCAAAGCAGAGTCGTAGCCACGATTGTCTGACAAGTGGGGCCTGACGCTAATGTAGTTGGGCCCGCTGTGGTGATATTAGCATGTGTAAATGCCCACACAATGCTGCTGAGTGGGGATTTACAGACTTTGGGTGGGCCTTGCCTGCTCAGACCCCACCCTGTCTACACCTGTGCTACAATGGTATTGACCTGTGCCCCAATAGGACCCTCCGCCCCCTCCGACATGAAAACCTGCTGTGTCACCGGCCTTTACCTGAGGCCCGGTTACCCACTGCTGACGGGAATTAATGTTATTAATAGAGCCGGAGAAAGTGGAATGACGTTGACTGAAAATGCGGAAGTGAGAGGATCATCGCAGCACTTCAGCAACTCCAGGGGAATTCTATCATGGCGGATGATGAGGGGAGTCCCACATAAACGAAGGGTTAAATATGATGCAATACAGCCAGCCATGGTGGCTGTGCAAAGGGAAACACAAGTGAGGTTCCTGCTTTACAAAATCTCTGTATGCTTCCTAACGTCCTAGTCATGCTACCAAAAGCATCCATGCCACCATTCAGAAGCACCTCAGAGGGAGATTCCGAAACAGAAAGCGGGAGAAATTCATTTTCCCATAGGCTTGCATTGGGGTTAGAATTATTTTTATAGGTACTTTCCTCTAATTCCGGTCACACAACAGCAACTATTTTCTATGGGCTATGCTATTATGACACAGTTTTGGAGCACTTGTGTAAGCGTACGGGCAGCGTGTTCCAGTGGGTATCCCGCTATGGAACCAATGTGCGCGGGGGGAATGTAGCCACTATTGCTTCTTGCAATGATTCTTCTGACGATTCCTGGAGAAACATAATGCACTTTGCTCGATGCACTTGCTGGTCTTGTTTTTATGTAAACCTTATGGTGATTCTGATTTGTATGCATGTGACTTATTGATTTGATCGCAATTTATTATGGGATTTTCATGGAAAACTTCCAAAAAAAAAGAAAAATGCTGATTCTGCTTGGTCATATGCATATGTTTCACTTAAAGACTCGTAAGAGAATCCGCCTCACTTGGCTTCCCCATAGAGAGTGGCAGCTGTGACTGCTTCCCTGTCCAGCTATCCAGGGGTCTGAAACCTTTTGCGCTCCAGATGTTTTGCACTACAACTACCATTAGCCCTAGCAAGCATAGTCAATGGTAAGAGATCATGGGAGCCATTGTCCCAAACATCTGGAGCACCGCAGGTTGCAGACCACTGCCTACATGCCAATAACCTGTATTTGAACACCCCCCCCCCGAGGTGAGTCCTGATTAGACCCCCGATACCGAGATTGTGCGTCTAGAACCGTCACTTTGAGCCTTTCACCCCTGTAACCTTGGTCATTCTGGCAACAGGCAGGCAAAGAAAGTCCACTATTATAGGTCACTATGGACAGCCCACTGTGCCTTTTAAGGAGAAGGCGTGTACCTGTTGTAAGCAGGGGTGGACAGGCCCTGTAAATAATTTTCAAAGTGTACCCATACTACACATTTTTAGTAAGCTCAACCCTTTTCCTAGGAGAACATTTGGAAATAAAATAGGTTAGCACACAAGAGAGGCCCAGAGTGCAGAGGCCTACTGGGAAATCTCCAGAGTTTCCTATAGGCCAGTCCACCCATGTTTATAAGCCAGCAATTTCTCCCACCTCATCCGCGGTCCCTTTACGGATCCACAGATGTCCTTCTGTTGGTGGTTCCCTACAAGCTGCCAGGGGGCTCTCTTTTTCTGTTCACAAAGTTTGTCCTTGGGATACCCTGCTATTCCAATTTTTTTTAAACCCTGTCCTTTCCCCATTGCAATAAAGTTCTGCCTTTTGCTTAACATGGCTGGTAAGTGGTGCTTCAGAACCGCCAAGGGCGATGCAAACCTATTGGTGTAGCATGTGCAGATAGCAGGGATGACACCTGCAGAGGAAAACAAAATCTGAAAGTTTCCACAGGATGCACCCCATCTACTCTATTTAGTCACATCCATGCCTCTGTCAGAATGGCAGCCATGTTAGCATCAGGCAGTATGTTTACAGGGCAGCTTGGGTGACTGGCTGAGTGGGCGTGACCTGTTTTTCCTCTAATCTGTGTGTGCAGCATCTAAATTGTACTGGCCAAGGAGGGCCCGGAGGTACTCGACCTTTCGACCCCTCCTCAAACCATGAGTCGGCCTCCAGACATACATAGTGCTACCCCATGAACTTGGGCCCTTGGACCTCTACAATCCCTGCAGAACCACCACTAAGTGATGGCTGAACTCTCCCAGTGCCTCCTCCACTAACTTTCTGAACCATTACTGTGCCTATTTACTCTACCTTCCTTGTCTCACCTTACCTACCTCTTCACTCACTGCATTTGTGCCACTATTTTTGTAATTCGATTTTAGGTTTGTGTGCTTTTACATCTCTGCACCCTCTTTGTATTGCATTTGTGCCAGTGTTTTTGAAATTTGAATTTAGGTGTGTATGCTTTTACATCCCTGCACCCTCTTTGCATTGCATTTGTGCCAGTGTTTTTGAAATTCGAATTTAGGTGTGTGTGCTTTTACATCCCTGCACTCTCTTTGTATTCTTTTGAATTTCGAATTTAGGTGTGTGTGCTTTTACATCCCTGCACCCTCTTTGCATTGCATTTGTGCCAGTGTTTTTGGAATTCGAATTTAGGTGTGTGTGCTTTTACATCCCTGCACTCTCTTTGTATTCTTTTAAATTCCGAATTTAGGTGGGTGTGCTTTTACATCTCTGCACCCTCTTTGCATTTCATGTTTGCCCTTGCTTTTGAATTTCAAATTTAGGGGTGTGTGTACTCCTACATCTCTGCACTCTTTTTGGATTGCATTTGTGCTGTTTGTGACTACTAGGCCACTTGGTGAGTTTAGCTAGAACTGTGCTTCGCGGCCACCCTTCTTTCATTCCTCTACTAACCTCTGCCACTACTATGGCTCTCGCCATCTCACCCATCCTCTCTAACTGCTACACCATCACCTATCCTCCTTCTCTCACGAAGTCTGAAAGGAAAAAGCGCAAAAAAAATACATCCTATCCACGAGTCTTGGCCTACCCATTGCAGACTCCTACATCAGCACAACTTCCAGACAGGTCTTCACTGATATCCTCTTCTCGGTCCCTTCTCCAGATATATTGTCTCCTCATCTCATCTCCATTCTCCTCCCTTTCACATCCTCTCCCATTAATGGTGGCATCAAGTGGGAAGTCCTCTTGGCCGGCTTCTCATCATCACACTGCATTATTAATGTCTACCAAACAGGCTAATTCCTTCCTTCACCTGCCTCTCCCCCTGCCACTATCTGTCCATCCCCCTCTGATTGGTGAACCACGTTCCTGTACTCCACCTCAGAAAACCTTCAAAGGCAGAGACCGCCTTCACCTGGCTACTCTTAATGCCCGCTCAGCCAACAAACACTCCGCCGACATCTGCCTCCTTCTTGAAGATAGTGACCTCGACATTCTAGCTCTTACCGAGACATGGTTCAATGCCAGCTTAGTCACTGCTTTTGACTCCCTTCTCGCTGATGGCTTCAAGATCATCTCCAAGCCACAATCTCACTGTGCTGGTGGTGGAGTTGCCTTAATCTTCCCTGAGTGGGTTCCTTCTTCTGTTATAACCACCCAGCTCTACTCTTCCTTTGAGAGCCTGGTCTGCAAGCTGGTCATCTCTCCCTCCTCCTCTTTGACCATTGCTACCATCTACAGGCCTCCTAGTACTACCACCCTGTTCTTCTCTGAATGAGCCGATTTCTGTTCCTCCCTACTCTCAACCACTTCTAATCTCCTCCCCATGGGCAATTTCAACATCCAATTGGACTCCCCTGTCACAGCATCCACTCTCTTCCGTGACCTCTGCATATCACTATCCCTCTCCATTCTCCCTTCTGGACCAACCCACTTCGCTGGAAACACTCTGCACACCCTCATCCATTCTGGCCTCTCTCTCTCGCCCCTTCTGGTAACTCCACTCTCTTGGTCACCATTCTCTCCTCGCACCTGGGTCCCCTTGGCCCTTTGACTGCCCCTCAAAAAGCCCTGCTAACCTTGTTCACGAATATCCGACCGTTGAAACGAGTGTCAGTTGCTGCCTTCGCATCCACCTTCATCCTCAATCCCCCATCCCCCACCCCCAGACTGTACCACTGATTCTGCTCTCAGCAACCTCCATTTGGCCATTGCCAACACCCTTGACATTCTTTCCCCAGTCATGAGGATCCACCCGAAACCCACCTACAAATGGAACACCTGGTATGACTCTGAACTTGCAGCCCTAAAAACCAAAGTGCAGAGCTGTGGAATGGAAGTGGCAAACCTCAGGCTCACTCTCTGACAAACTGGTCTGCTGCCTGCTTCAAAGGCAATACAGACTCTTCATCCATGCCAAGAAAAGGGCCCACATCCAGGCACGGGTATCGTATGCATTCAACAACACGGCTTAAAATCTGCATGGAACTTGCAAACCCTTCTGCAGTCTCCTTCTCCTCTCTTCTGTCTCTGCCCCTCTGCAACACACTGGCCACACACTTCACAACTAATCCTCTGGACATCCCGAGTACCCTTGCTACCCTCCTGCCCAACCCCTCCCTCAATCCCTTGCCACCCTACCGCCCAACCACTCCCTCACTCCCTTGCCTCTTACGGCTTCTCACCCTCCTTCCTCTCTCATCCTTCTCCCCTGTCACACCTGAAGAAGTATTTTTTTCACAGAAGTGTGCCCAACATTTTACCTTATTGGTCATTATTTTGAGTTGCTTATACTTCAATCAATGAAAAATGCACATTTATAGAATTCTGTATTTTTAAACCAATCCATCTCATTCATCGGTATCTTTTTCCTTTTTGTAACATACCTTTTGTACTCTACATTTAGCAACAATATTTTACTGGCAACCTTTTGCCCTCTGGCAAGTATTTATTCAAATGCCTCATACCTGAAGAAGTCACCAGAGTTGTTCGCTCACAAAGGTCTCTTCCAAATAGGTTTCCCCTTTCCCCTCCAGAACCATTAAGGACACCATTGGCTCTCTTGTCCCTGCACTCACTGATCTTTGCAACCCCTCTTTTGCCACTCAATCTTCCCATCCTCCCTTCATGAAAAACCTTCAGCAGACCCTACGTGTCCAGCCAACGACTGCCCTATTTCTACCCCCCCCCCCTTACTTGGGAAACTGCTGGAGAAGCTTGACTTTCCACAACTTACCTCACACACTGAACTTAGTGGTGGTCTCGACAACCATCAATCTGGATTCCAAGCATTCAGAGGCACGGACACTGCTCTTCTGAAACCTGTGAAGAACTGCTTGCTTCTCAGGACTCTAACTCTCCATCTGTCCTCATCCTACTCGATCTCTCCTCTGCCTTCGGAATGGTTAACCATTCCATCCACATAAAACAGCTCCGTGATACCCTTGGTATCTCATAAGGGACACTGGATTGGCTTACCTCCTTCCAAACTGACTGTTTGTTCCAAGTCATTTGGGGCCCCTTCTCACCTTCTTCCTTCACCACCTGTGGTATCCCCCAGGGCTCAAACCTCTCCCATTGGCTCTTCAACACTTACCTTGCTCAGCTAGCACTACTCATTTCCTCCTTCTCTGCCAACTTCCAGGGCTACGCAGATGACACACAACTCTTTTTTTCAAACTTCCTGCTGACCCTCTTGCATCTTCCATCATCCCTGACTGCCTATCTGCCATCCAGTCCTGGTGTACCTCCAACGAGCTCTGCCTCAATCTCAACACGATTGAGATCATTCCCATTGGGACCCATGCTCCCTCTTTTTTCCCCTTACTCTGGCCATCCTCTATGGGCACTCCCCCTGCTCCTTCTTCTGAAGCCAGAAACCTTGGAGTCATCTTCGACTCATCTCTCTCCTTCCTCCCTCACATCAGGACATTGCAAAGAAGTCCCACTTTCAACTCTTCCTTCTCAAAGGAATCCTGCCTTTTCTCACTTTCCCCCAGAAGTTCAATGTTACCCGAGCCCTGGTTCTCTCTATGCTTGACTACTGCAATAGCCTGCTCCTGAATCTACCTCCTTTCACATTACGACCCTTCCAGCTAATCCAGAATAGGTCAGCAAGACTTATCCTTGGCCTTAAGCCCAGGGACCGCACCTCTCCTGTCCTAAAACCTTTCACTTGCTCCCGCATTGCGGCACAGATTAAATTCAAATCCCTCTGCATCATCCACAAGGTTGTCTGGGGCCTGGGACCAAGCTATCTGCAAATTTCTCTTACTAAATACTCTCCTTCTAGACCTCTGCGGTCCTCTGGCACCAACCCTCTGTTTGTAAAGCATTTAGCTAAACAGAGGGCACTTTCTCCAGCTGGCTCCCTCTTATGGAACAGCCTCCCCCTTCCTCTTCATCTTGAGCAGGACTTACTCAAATTCCGGAAGCTCCTCAAACCTTTCCTCTTCACCTCCTCCTTCCCTTCGTCCCTCCTCTGATAATCTCACAGTTGCTGTGATTGGTGGCCAGGACCCTTATGTATCCCTCGGGGACCTGGCCTCCCACACCCAATCGCCCCAGCCTCTGCCTACCTCTCAGCACTTGCCTCGGCACCAACTGCCTCAATCCTGGAGGCTTGCACTTTCTACCCAATGCGGCTGCAGGCCGCATAACACTTACCATACTATGCACTTCATCTGCTGCTCACCCACGAGCACGGACATTCCAGCACTTACTCCCACCCCCGCACTCTCTCTTGTCGCGGCACTTGCACGTTCTGAATACTCACAAGGCATAGTAGGTTTGTCTTTTATCTCCACTGTATTCATTGTTTTCATGTTCCCTCCCTGTTGCCCCTCTGGGTGCTTTGGAACAGAATTGACTTACTGTATAAGCGCCTAACAAATGCACAATAAATAAACACAAATAAATAAATAAATGCTTAGAGGTACCTACTAAAGTAGGATTTTGTGGGAAAACATGGACGCCAAGCCCACTGTGAACTGAGATTTCGTGGCCCGAGAGGAGAAGGTGAAAGAGCCTGGAGATCATTTGGCAGTGGAGGAGGGGGCGTGGGGACGGGGGGATCTGGTATGCTCCTGGGCACGTCTCTGAATTTCAGAACTGTGGGGCAGGGAGGATGGTACTTACCTCACCAAGCGGGATTGTGGTAGTGCAGTACCTGCTGTCCCGGGAACGCAGCCAAGGCCTAATGAGCATGAGGATGGCATCTGGGCAGTGCTTGATTTGTAAATAAATAAGTACCAGGGATCAAATATTTTCTAGCACTCCTATGACACTGTGGGTGGCCAGTTCCCCAACACTGCTGCCGCCACCTGTAGGTGCTCGCACCTTCTCATTGTGGTTGATGGATGCAGTGGCTATCACCCCTTCATAATTAAAGTGAGTCTGAGACAATAAGTGCCGGGGCTCAAAAATAAGTGCCAGGGCTGAGCCCTGGGAAACACCCCCACAACTTAAGCACTGCATCTGGGCAGTAAATACAGTCATGGGGGCACAATTCCTGAGTCAGGTCCTGACGCGCTCTGTTCTCCTGCCACGTGTCAGCGTTGATCAGGAAGTGGAGCCCACCTCACCGGAGGGCGGTGGAGATCGCCAGTGTCCGGCTACTGATCTGATGTATTGCATCTCTTGGTGTTGCAGTGCCACCCTGCGTATGCTCTGGTGTCCGCCATTAGAAAAGCATGCTCTCAGTGCTCCTTGGGTTCCCATGGCTGGCTGGGTGGGAGCGGGGGGTGCACCTCCTCTCACTTGAGAACAGTCACCCCCAAAGCTCCCACTACTCAACTATGATCTTTCTCCCAGGTCTTCTGTCTTTCTGCTGTTTTCCTTTGACAGGCGGGGAAATGGCTGGTCATTTGGGGCTAGAGACACGAAGAATGGCAACCTTTCACCTTGGGAGGTGAATATTTTGGAGGGCCTGCCAGGTGTGGAACATGTATAACACCACTGCTCCCCCTATATAGGAAGTTAAGAAAACACTCATGGACCCCCATTTCGTTAGGAGGGATGCAGAGTACTCCTGTGGTCACTTGGACTTTGCAGTATATGGTGCCAACCGTGAGGATTAGAACATCATGCAGAAACCTCTTCTGGTCACGTGGCCCTATCAGATGGCCCAGTTGAACGGCCTGTCTACATAGCAGAGTGCGCCTCTGCCAGCAAATGATGTAAACCTGGTGTGATACTGATCCAGAACTTTCTAGGAGAGGAAGGAGGGTGCATTTCTGAAGTGCTTTCATAAGGCTCGTGACCAAAATGTGACCCTAGAATAGACAAAGCAACCATCCACCTTTCTCCCTTATTTTTTGTTGTTTTTTGTTGCCGAGGGAAAACACATATACCCTAAGACACCCAAATGATGTTATAATGACGTTCTGTCTTGATAGGTTGAAAATATAATTTTAATAAATACATATAATACACATTGGGACTCATTACAAGTGTGCCGGTCCGGTAACAACAGTGCCGGTAAGCCTACCGGCACTGATATTACCAGACCGGCACACTACGCGTTTGCGGGCGGGTGCCGTCTCTCCCGCCAGGTCAGACCTGGCAGGCGGGAGGGCACCCGCTCGCAGACTCTTTTGGAAACACCGACACCATTATTAACGGTGCCGGTGCTTCCATCATCCTCATTCCCATTGATGGGAATGCGGGATTTACATTTTCCCGGTGCCTGACTTCACGGACCGCCGGGGCGGTAATGCCCCGGTGTTTCCCTGAAGTCTGGCGCCGGAAAAAAGAAATCACAACTCCGGTGGCAGCCTGCCGTTTTTTACCTGCACGGCTACCGCCGGAGTTAGAATGAGGCCCTTTGTGCACGTTAGACACACAATGACAAACCATATACAACACAACTAAGATATTTTGCCAATTACGAATACTTCTTTACATCCATAGCATGTCAATTTAGAATAAATGTCATCTATGAGCACTGTAGAGCACTATGCATTAGAAGATGCTAAAATCCTGAATTGGGATGTGGTTGGAGGTTTCTTGTAGGTACTATTGTGTAATTCCAACTCTAGTTGGCTTTCATGTGAATCACACAGCGTTGCCCTGCCCTACATGTTTCAATCGCTCATGTAAATGTCAGGATTTTCTTCAGGGGCTCATATTGATGAAAGTGCATGGTGTCTAAAACCAAGTATCGATCAATATGTTAATGGAAATTGAAGATGACATAAGAGGCAAGATCTAAATAAATATGGATCTTACCTCTGTGCATTCAAAAGGCGCCACATGCAGACCAAACTACATCAAGGCGCACAGATCTCTCAGCTCAATCAAAACATCAGTGGAAGTTAACAGAACACCAGGGCCTGGTCACAGATGGCCTTACACATTCCCAGACTTCAAAGTGCGGTTCAAAGATTTGTATTGAAAACAAAATAAGATGTTCAGACTTGGGGCCAGGTGTGGGGCACACTATTGGGCACCCCTTCCAGGTCTTCCCGTGGGCTCCCACTTGCCTAGCAATCCCTAAACCCCAGAGTGGTAACTAGCTAGAGGCACCCTCTACTATCTAAGAGCTAGTTAATGTGAGGGTCTAAAGGCCGTCACCATATCTGTCTGCCTCCCTCTGGGCTTCTCTATCCTAACACTCCCCTAGGCCAGATCACAGGATGCGGTTTTCTCGGTATTGTGCCTTAACAGGCACCTGGCTACTTTCTCTTTCATCACACACTGTCTCCTGTTCCTTTCCTTTCCCTGATGTTCCTGTTCCTACTCTACCCTTCTCCCTCTACTATTCCTTTTCCAGTCTCTACCTGCACAACTCTTTTATCCCTCTGATGTTCACACACGCTACTCTCCCTTTCCTCTCTCACCTGCTCCTCTCTCCCCTGCCCCTCCCCCTTCAACCCCATCTCCTCTCACCTGTCTCTCCCCACACACTATGCCTATTCCCTCTCACTCAGCCCACCAAACACTCACACCCTCTCTTTCACTATAGGGTACCACTCTCTCTCACTACCGACCCCACAATCTCCTCCACAATCTCCTTAATGCTTTGCGCCACCTCCACCCTCCACTCGGTTCACCTCCTCTCCTCCTAACCTCACCCCGAGCACCCCTTGCTCTGCTTTTATACTCCTCCCTTCATGATTCCAGCCGCCCCCCTCCCCCCCAGTCTCCTTCATTGGTCTGGTGCCACACCTGCGCCTATGGGCCAAACCTAAGCTGCTCTTTCCTCCTCGGGTGGCCTCTCACATTGAAAATCTTTATAATCCCCATTATACACTGCCCCTTTTTTCTGCACAAAAATTGATTCCGGTTTTGAGCTTGGAATAATGTGCTTCTGCTCCTTCAGTCACTGCGGTGAGTATTATTGACTTGGATTGGCTTGCAGCTCTTTGGGCGCATGTGCTTTTGAGACTTCAAGAGTGATGGCGGCTTCTTTCCGTAGGTCGCGGTGGTCTATGGTGGAAGCTGGGCATGCTGACGTTGGCATTACTGAAATGAGACCACAGGAAATCGGGCCAGCATCGAAAGGCAAGGTTCGGGGTGATTGACAGTGGGACCATATTCATTCAACATGGCACATGCAGAGGGGTAGAGACTGGAGTCCTCCCAAGTCTCTCCCCCACCTCTGGGGCAGGACGGGCTCTGGTGAAGACCCTGGTAGGCTTCCTGCCACAGCTTGGGACCGTTCTCTGTTCCCCCTGATGGGGTCAAGCCCCTGACCCCCGCCTCAGGCTTTAGAACGTAAGGAAAAGTGATTGATTTGGAGGATAACTGAGCGGCAACGTGCTTGCCTTGGCCACAAGACAACACAGAGCACCACAGGTTTGATCCCCGGGTCCGCGATTAGAAACCTCTGGGTATTAAGCGCGTTATAAATAACCTATCATTGTCCAGTGTACATAGAGCAAGAGGTTACTCATTTCACAAACGGGGTGCAGCACAAGGAAATCTACCGTGGCCCCTTGATCTAAACCTGGTTCCGATTCTACTAAAGGAACATTTTCACCTATGCATGCACCCGAAATGTAACATGTGGCACAAGGGTCTGCAAACGGCAAAAGTCCCCGTGGCGTAACCATAGAACGATACCTGGCAACACATCGAACAATTTCACTTTACAAAGCAAAACTGGTTTCCGTGCCAATGCCTGTGATCTATAAATGCCAAGTGCTGCCAATGCTGGTGCCAGGGGTATGGTGGAAAGAGTTGTATCAAGCTCCAGCTGGCCTCCCACCGGTCTTAGACCCAAGGGTACACAGAAATTGGGGAGGCGTTTCAGTACAGCAATCGTGGAACTCATCTGGCACCTGGATCAAACTCACGCCCACAGCGGTACAGGAGGCTGGGGGAAGGTATCCGAGACAGTGTGGCACAGTGCACTACCCTACACGCGAAGATAAGTTATGTCTTATCCAGTCTAGTAGAGTTCAAATGTGAAGTATTTTCATGTTCTTGAATATGTGTTTATAAGACATAAGTAACTTCAAATAGTCTCCAGTGGGATCTGGAAAGTGTGGGGGGGGGGGGCTTAACAAAGGAGGCAAAAGAGTGCTGGTCACTGGCGAGAATGAATTTACATAGGCAAAAAACTCCCTTAGGTACAAGCTGGTTGCCTAGAAACCACCACAGTAGCCAATTGGAAATCCTATAAATCATATCCAGGTAAAAGATTCGACCGGGATGGCTCTCAATGGGCTTTAATGCGGACAGTCCCTGTGGAAGTGTGAGGCTGGGTTCAGGTGTGTGTCCACCGGCTCACCAAGCTCCAAGGGATGGCTTGCGATGGATCCAAGTGTAAGAATAGGGCCTGCAGACAGACCAGGCGAGGGCCACACAGGGTGGATGTCCCTCCTGCAGGGTCCGCGGGGTAGCCACCTGTGCATGACCAAGAACTTTGAGATAGCGCAACTTCTAACCTTCAAACGCAATCGGTTGTCGTTTTCAGTGCCCGGATGTGGGCAGGGACCACTGATCATCTGGGGGACCGGACAAGGTAGGGATGCCAGTTCTGCTAGTGGACTAAAGGGGCAGAGGTGGCAACACCTTGGGCGAGACTCGGAGCAGGCAGAGACAACAGTCTCTGTGTTCCTATTGTGCCAGGACAAACTGGCACTGCGCAAAAGGTGATACAATACAGCAGCCAGACCATGCAGGACTCCATTGTGCTCAAGGGCTGGTCAGGTCAGAAGGCGAGGGGTTGGCTGGGAAGATACGGCTCTGCTGGCTGGACAAACAGTCTGCACAGGGCTCACAGTCAGGGCCCTTACACTCTCGCCATTTCAGTGCCATCATTTGCAACGTCTACTTTGGAGGATTTTTCAAGGCTGTTTGGAAGGCCGTATCTTCTGGCAGGAGCAGCCGAGGGCCAAGCACACTCATAGACCCACTTTGGAGCGTTGGACAGGTTGCTGCCCAACTGTGGAGAAGTTCTTACGCGGTGAGGCTGACAGCTGCGATACAAGAAGAAATGGTGTTGCTCCTGGAAACTGAACTCAGACAGGTGACAGGTCAAAATTAAGTGTGCAAAATATCTTATGGTCAAACAATAAACTGGGTGAAAGATAGACTTGACTTGGATAGCTTTATAGGAGTGAGAGAGCAAGGTAGGCTAAGGGCAAGTAGAGGTTGAGTGTGTGCAGGTGGTGCCCCCCCATTAATGTATCTATCACCACTGCTTCTGGGGAGAAGGGTGTACAGCCAGACCAGCCTGAGCCTAGATTGTCCCAAGCAAAGCTAGGGCTTGTTGAGGGCTCAGAGCTATCAACCTCCCTGTACGCCCCTGTAAGTGGGGTGATTGCTATTCGCACCCCAGGATTTGTCTGGGGTGAGAATCGTTTTTTTTTTAACAGGAGATGTGTTCCACGCTTATTGCGCAAGCCTAATCTCCTGTAAAAAAACAAGATGGCCACCGCCATAGTAGTAGTAGTCATTTATATAGCACTTTTTCCCCCATGTATATGGCCTCAATGCACTTTTTGGTAGGACGCCCTTGGGGACTGAAGTCCAGGTATGGGAACATTCTCAGATTATTACATTGTGTGTGTGCATTTTGCCAAGATTAGGAATCGGGTGGGATGGCTAGGCTCCAGTAAGCAACCCAAGAGGACAGGCATGTGGATGGGTGACGAGGGAGGTCACGACAGAGCTCTAGTGCAAGAGACTCGATGTGTGACCAGCTAGACTGAACATTGTCGTAGGTTGTCACTGTATTCTAGTGGCAGAGATGTGGAGGAAAGTCTGGTGTAAAGGGCGAAGCCATTACGTGTCCAGGTAGGCCGAATTTGTCGTAGTCGTAGCTGCATTCTAAAGTTTGTGGATCGATAGCCGTTCCTGCGGCACATGTCCACTGAAGTGGTGCATTTATACCTACCTTAAGCTCAAATGGAGCTTTTCTTAATCTTACTCTGCCATCCGATCATCTGTGTGAAGAAAAGACAAGCTACCCTCATATGCTCTTCTAGGCGCTATAGATGGGCTACCCTCAAAGTCCTCTAAGTGCAAATAGACCGGCAATCTTATACCATCTTCTAGATGTTGTAGACAGGCTGCCTTAAGATGTAGGGTCATAGGATTTTCTAGCACAATAGACAGGAGTACCCTTGTAGTCTTACCCTATATCTTCTAAGTCCCATATTAGGCTATCCTTCAGGTGTCTTCTAGTGCAGATCAGCTAGCTTGTAGATCTTCGGATTGCAATGGATAGGTTACCATTGTATATCTGAGTGTAGTAGACAGGTGGACATTATAAGGTGCCGCCCAAATTGTCCGCTCCCAGATCTGTCTGGGTGCAATACAATACCCACCCTTCGATCCATCTAACCTTCGCCGATCTTCTAAGTGAAGTAAATGGGCTAACCATCACAATGTCTTCTGGAGCAGTACCTGTGCTAGTCTTCACAGTTATAATTCATTACATCTTTGAGGTAGTTGGTGCTTTGGTCACCTGGAAGGGCTGCGTTATCTCTAGATTGGAACAGGACATGTAGGCCTAATACATCGTGTATTCATAATAGATGGGTTGTCATCCTTGTACTTGTGATTCCAATTTCAAGAAATTCAGGGTGCTTTATCAGAAATCCCCTTAAATCATTGACAGGAGATGGGCTACAAGTACGTTTCCTCTCAGTGTGCTGCCGAGATGGGTGTAATGGACGGGCACACAGTGCATATTTTGTGCCCTGGGGGGCTATCCTAAAACATTTCTTTGGTAAAGAGCCAGCTACCATCAAACTGTCAAGAGCTGTGTAGCGGTAGCCGGAGTGCACCATTCAGAGCGACGGAGGCCAGGTCAGCCGATGTGTGTTCGTGTACACTGAGTGGTCTGTGGATGGGTGTGTAAGGCGGACAGCTGCAACAACATCTGGCATCCGCCTGTAGGTGTGTGCAGATGTGACACATTGATGTTTACCTTTGAGGGAGGTTTATGTGTGCAAATAGGGCCGAGGCAAATGCAATAGAAATAAATAGTGGGGAAGAGGGTTTCCGGTTGCCATAGGGAATAGCCACGTTTTGAGGGCCTTTCAGAAAGATAGTTATCAATGCGGCGGATGTAGAGTGGAAGCGAGTTCCAGAAGGTAGGGGCTTGGATGGAGAACGCGGATCCCCCCAATCTAGTGGAGTTGTAAAGGGGGATAACAAGGAGAAGAGCCGGTCCAGATCCGAGGTTCCTAGTGGGTTGATAGAGGGTGAGTTTATACTGGAGGAATTCAGGCCCGGTGTTGTGAAGGGCACAGCGAGTAATGCACATGGCTTTAAAGGTAGTCTGTCTGCTGATAGGGAGCCATTGTAGCACTCTGAGTGCAGGGATAACATGTTCTCTAGGTGAGAGGCCAAGGAGGAGGTGGGCAGCAGGGTTTTGGATTCTTTGGAGTTTTCTGAGCTGGTATGCCCGAGAGCCTAAGTAAAGGGAGTTTGCATACTCTATGCGTGAGAGAATGATGGCAAGGTTAGCAGAGATTTGGTGTAGGTAGGTGAGGTACGTGACGATTCGCCTGAGGATGCGTAGGTGGAAGCAGCAGGTTCTGAACACAAAGTGGATGTGGTGGGAGAGTGACAGATTTGAGTCCAGCGTGCATCCAAGATTTCTTTCAGGAGTAGATGCTGCAGGGGCGGATGGGGAGTGTGGCCAGGGGATAGGTTGGGGAGGGAGAGTGGATTTGCTGCATAGTAGGATTTGTGTTTTGCCAGGGTTGAGGAGGAGGTGATTGGTTGTCATCCAGTGTTCGATATCAGAAATGCAGGAGGCGAGATCAGGGCAGGGGGGTGGCTAGCGACTTGGGGATCTTGAGGATGATCTGGGTGTCGTCTGCGTAGCTGTAGCAGATGAGGGTATGAGATCGGGTGAGTGCAGGGAGTGGGATAAGGTATGCATTGAACAGTAGGGGAGACAGGGAGGCTCCCTGCGGGACTCCTTTTGGCACAGGGCAATAGAGTGAGAGGGAAGGGGAGGTGCATAATTTGCGAGTGGTTCGAGATGATGGAGGAGATCATGCCAGAGCAGAGTATTTGATTGCTAAGGAGTTTAGCCTGTCTGTGTGTATGGTGTGGTCAATGGTGTCAAAGGTCGAGAGAGTCTGCTGTTCCTTTGAAGTCACCCCAAATCGAAACAAGAGAGGACTCGGTACCTTAAGGGGTCTGAAGCATGTTTGGGCTGGGTCAAGAAGGTTGTTGGTTTAAGTGCAGAGGCAGAGCTGTTTGTATGCTGTGCGGTACAAGAGTTTGGCAACAAACCAGGTGTTGGAAATAGGGTGGTAGTTGGGAGGGAAGAAGGGGGGGGGGTTGAGCTAGTGTTTTTTGAGGAGAGGTTTAACATAAGATGTTTTGAAGTCCTTCAGGAAGATACCTGAGGAGAAGGACTGGTTAATGATGGACAGTGCAATGCTGCCTGTGCATGCTGTTAGGATGTTCTTGAGTAGTGCGGGGAGAACAGGGGTCTCCAGGGGAGCCTGATGGTCAGCTTTGCATTAGAAGCTTGAGGACCTCAGGGTGTGAAATGGGGGAGAAAGAAGAGAAGACCAGCATAGAGGGGGGAGTGGGGCTTGCATTGGGTGGACAACAGGAATAGGGGCGTCAATGTTAGTTTTGAAAGGAAGGAACAGTGTCTGACAATAGCGATATTGTGAAAGTGTTTGGACTGGTCATTGCAGAAAGATTGGGAATTAGGGATGGTGGGAGTGAACAGCTTGGCGTCTTGAAGCCTGTGATTTATTTATTTGAATTTATAAAGGCCACAGCGGCCCTGAGGCATCATGGCACTGTTACAGAAGATTAACTTGGATACAGATTTACATAGGCACATGAAGCATGACAGAGACAGTCAAATAATTCCATGCAATGTTACAGTAGGTATGTTGCATGGTTACAGGGGAACAGCCTCAAATGCAATCTAGTTAAAGAGCTTAGTTTTCAGGGCTCTTCTGAACACAGTGAAGGAAGTTTCATTTCTGAGAGTGAGTGGCAGTGTGTTCCAGTTTTTTGGTGCCAACTCCGGGAAACTTGAGCCTCCAGCTTTGGCTCTTTTAAAGGTCGGGACTGCAAACTGGTGTGAATATTGAGCCCGTTTAGGTCTGATTGAATTTGCCTGGTGAATTCTTTCTGCCAGGTACAGAGGTGCTGAGTGAGTAAGGCATTTGTGCGTGATGGCAAGGGTTTCGAAGATTATACGCTCTTTTACTGGGAGCCATTGACCGTCTCATCTGGCCTGGGCGATATGTTCCATCCTAGGTATGCGTAGTGCTGCTCTGAGGGCGTTATTTTGAGTGATTTGCAGTTTGTTGAGGTTTATTTGTTGAGGTGCTGAGGAGCAGAACATTGCAATAATCCAGCTTGGCCCCAATGCTGGCTCTGGCTATATTAAGGCAGTTTTTTGCTGAGAGGTATGGTGTTACTGTGTTAATGATTTTAGTGGCGAGTGCAGCTGATGAAGAAATGACACTGACTTGTCGCTTCATAGAGCGGGTGGAGTCCACGTATACATCCAAGGTTTTGACTGCAGCAGAGACTGTGATTACAGTATTCTCAATACTAAAAAGGTACTGTATTGACTGTCTAGTTTGTTCAGGATTTCCTTGGGACCTACCAGTAGGATTTCTGTGTTGTCCCCATTGAGACGTAGACCGTTAGCCGCCATCCAGGCCTGGTTGAGGGCATAGGTCTCTTTGAGGGTGCTTGAATCTTGTTCATAGGAGCCGGAGAGGGGAGGAGAATTTGGGTGTCGTCGGCATCATTTGTGAATGCTATGTCATGCTCATCTAGGTCATTGAAAAGGGATAGGGTGAAGATATTGTAGAGGGTGGGGGAAGTGCATGAAGCTTGTGGGACTCCACAGTGGATGGGACAAGGGGTACGAGCGGCCTGATCAGAGAAGACTCTCATGACTCTTCCTTCCAGGAAGGACGTAATCCAGACTGTAGCTTCCTTGGAGTAGTGGGAGACCTCCTTGAGGTGTCTACAGAGGATCTTGTGGTCAACCAGGTAGAAGGCAGCCGGCAAATCCAGGAGAAGGAGCATAGCAGATTTGCCTTCATCCATTTTTTCCAGTAACTGGTTTTCGATGTCAAGCAGTGCCGACTAAGTGCCATGACGTGGGCGGAAGTCGGATTGCCTTTTTCCCAGGATGTTGTTCGCTTCTAGATAGGACTGGATCTGCAGGTATGCAGCTTTATCTAAGATTTTTTTAACAAGAAAGGCACTGTAGTAATTGGCCTGTAGTTGTTGGGAGAGTCAGGGTCAAGGGACTTTTTTTTAGCAGCGGTCGAACCCATGATTCCTTGAGAGAAGGAGGGATGAGTCCAGATGAGAATGAAGCATTGATAAATGCTGTGAGAAAAGGAGCTAGAACATCCGCGCAATCTTTGATAAGGTTTGCTGGGCAGATGCCGCCCTTGCAAAGAGATGGCTTGATCTGTTTCAAGATCAATAGGACTTCAGCCTCATTTATGTCTCTAAAAGCAAAGGGCTTTGGGTCTTTATTCTCTAGGGCGTCGACTGGCGCTGGGGGCAGAGTGGCTTTAGGTGTGGTATTGAAGTGAGTGTTAATTTTATTCTGGAGGGTGTTTATTTTGTTCAGCATGACCTGTTGAATATTGTTGCACCACCCTTCATCTTTCTGTGCACCACCCTTCATCTTTCTGTGCACCACCCTTCACCACTGATGATTCTGTGCAGTTCCTGGCTAGGGTTATGGTAATCGAAGATTCGGTTCCCGTAGAAGGATTTTTGGCTTTTCTAATTTCTGACCAGTAGATCCTGGTCAGTCTCGCAAGAAAGGTTTTGTTTTGAGTTGTGGGATTGGTTCTCCAAGTCCACTCCAGATGGTGCTTGGGTGTTTTGATAGATTTGAGGTGGGTTGTGTATGGCTTGGGTTTGGGGCCCGGTCTCTGAGTGGTAGGTCTGATTGGAGTGAGGGAAATGAGGGTGCTGGAGAGCCAATGGTAGAAAAGTTCAATGGGGGGGAGGACCTTCCTGGAGTAAGAGTGCTGGGTGTGAGTTGGGGAGGGAATTGGCAAGATCTGGGCTGATGGTGACTTTATTCCAGAGGGGGATGTGCGAGGGAGGGGTGGGGAGAACAGGAGGGAGAAGAAGACTGCAGAGTGATCTGTCCAGATTAGAGGGCGGTGGTGCAGGGTGGAAATCTGGTTCATGGTGCTGTAAATGGCATTGAGGGTGTGGCTTGTGGAGTGGGTGGGGAGAGATATGAGTTCTGTCAAGTTTATGGCTTCTAGGTTATCATTGAGAGAGAGCAGGTCATGGGGTTTGAGGGAGTATCGCACCAGATGTTGAAGTCTCCTAATATTGCGAGAGAAGGATGGTGAATTAAGATAGCTGATAGGGTGTCACTGAGGGAGTCTGCAAAGTTACTGTTGGAGCCAGGGAGTCTGTATAGTAGTAGTAAGCTCTGGGTGATAGAGGGGAAGACTTGAAATTGTATTAGCAGTGATTCACAATCGGTGCTGCAGGCTAAGTTATCCTTGTGTAGGACTGGGAGGTGGTGTTTGAGGAGGATGGCCAACTATCCTCCTCGGCTGGATCTGTTCTGTACAATCAGGTTGTACCCTGGGAGGAAGGACGTGTGTGCAATAGGTTTGTAGTCGTCGGCGAACCAGGTCTTTGTGATGTAGAGGATGTCTGGGTTTTCGTCTGAGATGAAGTCAAAGATGTTACATTTGTTTTTGGAGACTGACCTGGCATTAATGAGTATGCAAGAGAGCAGGTTTGGTTTCCGTGGGGGGCGAGTGTGTTAGGAATAAAAGCGGGGGATCCAGTGGTGAGTGGGAGGGTCTGATTGGGCTAGGGTTGTGAATTATGTTCTTTTAGGACAGGAGGAGGAAGTGGTGGTGAAAAAGAGGGAGGTGGCATTGGAAAGAAAGTGGGCTTCAGAGGTGGGTGGAAGTTGTTGGACAACTGGTGGGGCTCTGGGGTTTTGGGGCAGAGGGGAAGAGAGCTAGGACAGGGTTGGGTGTGGGAGGGGAGAGTGGGGCAGAATAGGGAGGGGGCAAAGATTGGGGTCTCGGATGGAGCAGGGGTCCTGAGGTTGGTGAGACCATAGTACGTCTGCGAGATTTGGGGGCCAGATGGGTGTGCTTGAGAGGGGGGGCTGTTGAGATTGGGGGAGATTGTGAGGGTGATGTGGGTATGGGGAGAAATGGTTGGAGGTGTGTGTGTGGGGAAATGGTTGGGTGGGGGGCTGGAGGAGAGATAGGCGGGTGACTGGAAGGGCTGATGCTTTGGATTCTAGATCGCCAATGTGCAGCTCTGATTTGGGAGGAGCGAGATCTGCATGGGTGGACGGGTGGGTATCGGGGGATTTGGGAGGTAGGTGAGCATTGAACTGGGTGTGGTGAAGGGGGAGGGGACTGCATGTAAGATGGGGGAGTGAGGAGGGCGGCAGGAGGAGGAGGAAGGGATTGATTGGCTGGGTAGGCCATTAGTTAGGCTTCTCGTGCGTCAGCGTGCAGCTTTGATCTGGACAATGTGTGGCATGGTATATAATAGTGGGAAAGACAAAAATCAGGCAAAACCTTGTCGGTGAATGCCCTTTGATTCACAACTGTAGCACCCAGATACAAAACACGTACTGTAGTAAGAGTAGGCATTACATTCAAATACTCAATGTAGTGAAAAATGCACCCAGATTCAAAATGTACAGTGGCTGGCAAATGCACCTAGATTCATGACACACCGCAGTGGGGAAATGCACCTATTTTCAAAACACTCATCAGTGGGAAAATGCATCTAGATTTAGAACATACCGTAGTGGTAAAAGTGCACCCAGACTCAAAACATTCAGCAGTAGGGGACATGCACCAAGATTTGAAACACTCGGCAGTGGGAAAATGCACCTAGATTCATAACATACCATAGTGGTAAAAGTGCACCCAGACTCAAAACACTCAGCAGTAGGGAAAATGCACCAAGATTTGAAACACTCGGCAGTGGGAAAAGGCACCTAGATTTATAACATACCGTAGTGGTAGAGTGTACCTAGGTTCAAAACATTTAGGGCCCAAGTCACAGAAGCGTTTTATGATGGCAAAATCCCATTGAAAAATGCTCTGTGAATCAGGCCCTCAGTAGTGGGGAAAAATGGACCTAGATTAAAAACATTCAGTAGTGGGGAAAATGCACCTAGATTCAGAACATAAAGTAGTGGGAAAATGCACCTAGATTCAAAAGATTCCGTGGTGAGCACATCCACTTAGATTCAGAACATACAGTACTGGGAACATGCACCTAGATTCAAAACATTCCGTGGTGAGCACATTCACCTAGATTCAGAACATACAGTAGTGGAAAAATGTACCTAGATTCAAAACGTTCAGTAGTGGGGGAGAAAGCACCTAGATTGAAGACACACAGAACAGTGGGAATATGCACAAGGATTCAAAGCATTCAGTGGTGGGAAAAATGCACCTATATTCAGAACATAAAGTCGTGGTAAAATGCACCCAGATTGAGAACCTGCACTAAGCACGGAGTGAGAAGAACCAATAGTGAGGAGTCTAAGGCCCCTGGAGTCGAATCAAAATCCTTACCTGGTGCAATGAATATTGCCCCCTTGCAATGCATACAAAACGCAGCAACCAGACTCCTCCTCCGCCTATCCAAACATTCACAAATCACCCCTGCTATTGCCCAGCTCCACTGGCTCCCCATGCCCCAGAGAACTGTCTTCAAAGGACTCTGCGTTGTATTCCAAGCCATCCATCTCAAAACTATATCTTACCTTCACGACAAACAGAAACCCACACAAACACTGGACACACCAGCCAACACCTCCTACACATCCCACTCTGCAAACTAACATGCACACAGAAACAAGTATTTACCCACTCTGCAACCAGGGCATGGCACACCCTACCTCTACACATACTCACTGCACCCTCCATCACCACCTTCATAAAGAGCCTCAAAACATACCTGTTTCCCCACACACAACCCTGCCGTCCTCCTCTGCTATCACTTCTCTATCCTACTCTTCCTATCCTTTCCTGAAAACATTTTGTAACTTCTCTTTTCAGCTCCCACCTTTTCCAAATGTGAACCATGTAAGGAGCTTCAAGATCCTCGGAGTAGGGCCAGCGCTAAACAAAACTTCAAAAAAAATAAAAAAGAATGGAAATTTGATAAGTAACAAGTGATATTGAAGAAAAATAGGTCTTATTTCATTATTACATAGAATTTCTGAACAACAAAATTACTCAGCATTCGATGATGGTGAGTCAATATTTGGTAAGTTCTGGTTTACCAGAACGGATGCCTGAAAATTCGGGACGGCGGGATAGTACGATCACAATATAGTAACTAAACGATGCCTTGAAGGGATTGCCTGCCAGGAACGTGGCTGGTGCTGACATCATCCCAGCAGAAAAACATGGAAAATCTTGAGCACCAATTCTGCAAGTATTACTAGAATTAGTTTCACTTCATGCTGCAGATCAGGGTCATATGGAAGTCACAGCGTGAGACATACATTGTGATTTCCCCCAGAAAGAATAAAAACCCACGGTGCTGTTTTCCTACAGGTGTATACAAAGAGGACCCTTCACCTGGGGACTTGCCCAGGACATCTCTAATGCTGAAAAGGGTAGCGGAGGCGATTTCTGGACAAGACTCGTGTGAAGAGTCCTATTCGAGCATCGCTCCAGTTGTCACGTGGGTACTTATATGAACCTATGAATTGCTCAAGCCTAGGAAAAGCACTGTATTAAGCGTGAAGCACATGTCAGCAAAAGGGCTTTTTAAACATCAATGTCTTGCGCGCATGCACCTGGGCGCAGGGTTCGCCTTTTACACACCATTGATCCAGTGTCAGCGAAACACTTATACCTTTACCACAGCTGGCTGGCTTCAAGTCCTGAGCCCCTCTTTGATAACAATCCAGCACAGCGTGAAGGCAGTATTCGCTGCTCTTTGGGGACCCATATAACCTGTTTTCCTATTGCCCTCTCGCCTTGGTTAATTCTGATACCAAGTTATTTACCAAGGTTTTGGCTAATCGCTTTGCCCCTTTAGTCCCAATTATGGTGAAGGACCAGCATGGTTTCATCGCCTGCCGCAATACTGCAGAACACACGTGCAATGCCACCACACCCACTGACTCTGTAGTTTTCAGGGGCTCCCAGGTGGCGCTGCACTTTCGGGACACTGAAAAGGCATTTGACCGGCACGATTGGGAACTCATGTGGTCAATGCGTCTTGTGATAAAGCCGACTTATTTCTGCTATTCAAAGCCTATATCTAGACTCTAAAGTGACATTTATGGCAGGAGACCTTCTGGCAAGACAGGTTCTGGTTAGCTGAGGGACACAAGGGGGGGGGGGTGACCTTTATCGCCTTTACTTTTTGCTCTTTACATCAAGGCCTTCATTAGATCAGTAGTGATATTTCTTACCCTCCCCTCTTTCACAGCATGGCTATCCAGCCCGACCCTATATATGTGAAGTGGTGCCAGTGCAAGGTGAGCTAAAGGGAAGAATATGAAACAGTACAGTGCTAGGAACAGGTAGCAAAGTAAGAGTGGCAGGTTTTTAATTGAGCACCGTAAGGACTGACCAAGTCCATTTTCTATTTCTATTACAGCAGCCGCGGGTGGCAAGGAGCGTCAGGACCACAGCACAAAGCTCTGCTCCACCAGCTAAGTCGGGAGGGAGGGGCGGGAGAAGGGTGTGGGGTGTTTTGGGAGATAAGGGGCAAGGTGAGAGCTTGGCGAGGCAACAGGGAGGGGCTCCCTGTTGTCTTCCCACAATCAAGATGGCGGCACACAGGGAAGGGTCTCGGGAGGCTTGAGAAAAGTGGGCGGGGTCACTGTGCATTCTCACCCACTTTTCCAGCCACCTTATTGACTGAGATTCTTCCATGGGTGTGAATGCTGTACCAACTGAGCTATTGGTCGAAACAAACATTCACCATTAAATAAGTCGATATTTTACATATAAATCCAATAAAATGAATAGAGGGGGTCCACATTTTGCACCAGGTTCAATGGATTTAGATGAAATTCAATATGTGAATATTATGAGGTCCATATTAAGTTCAACTTTATTTTGCGCCACTATATTATGATGTGGAACCTCCTTGTGCACGTGGTCAGGGCTCCCTTGCATTGCATTTTAGTGCCCCCGTTGAGGTGGAGATGGCATGATAGTATCCTGGAGTACAGGTTTCCATTTTTTAAAAAAAGAAAAATAAACTGCCTGGCTGCAAGAACTGGTCTCCTTGGTGGAGGTGGAGATCCATACACAGCCGTCTGGTGGCTTCATGTTAGGAGGAAGGGACCTGACCATGCCTCCGTTACCCTTTAGGGATAGAAAGTTATACAATTACAAGACTTCAAATGTGGAGGTCATTCCATGTTTTCGAAGTCAAAATACATCCATACTTAAAATTCTATCAGTCAATTACTTCCATGACAACAAAATGGAAGTCAACTTTTAGAGGTTAAAAAGACGGGTAGAATGCACCTCCATCGTGATTTTCAAGCTTCAGAAGACAATGGAAGACAAAACAGCCAGATCATTTCTTGTCACAGGGAGGGGTGGAAGGGACTCTTGAGATGTTTTTTAAAAATACTATGCCTAAGACTACTTCTGAGGCTCCTAGGCAGAAAGACATATTGTAAACTCACTGATTTTCTTTTGCATAATGCATTGTTTTATGTGTTTGATACACAGTTGCCAGTCACAAAGACATGTGGACCTCTTAGCAGTCATCAGAGATTAATGTCCAATGTAAACGAGTGATTACTAGAATCTATGAAATTCTGGCATTTTCATGGACTAAAAAACGTCCAAAAAGGGCTTAAATGAAGCACTGTGACACATGAGATTTTTGCATACCCACACTCCTTTGCGTAAAATGTTGCTTCTAATTTCATGTCCACACCATTAAATACACCACAGAAATGCTATTTGTGTATAGATTTACACTTGTGCAGGACTAATTGCTGTACACTGATTGTACCCCTGTGCTCCTAGCAAAATGTCATGGGGCCGTGCGAGAGTAGGTGCACCAACTCCCCGCCCATTCCGAAAACACCAGATGTAAGAAAGGGAGTGATGCTGCATTGGCTTATTTTCTGAGGCATCTAATGCGTTCAAGCGAAATACTTAAAAGTGGTGGACTGCAAAGAAACAGGATTTCAAAAACATGTTATTTGTTAAGGGCTCTAACCAAGAACCCTACCTCTGAGTTAAAATAACATCTCATCTCACTAGCTTTCAGGGACTTAACCAAGAACTCCACTTCTGAGGTGAAGGAACAACTCCTCTCACTAGCCTTCAGGGGCCTATCAAAGAACTCTACCTCTGACTTCCTAAGGTTGAGGGATCAGCTCCTCTCAGTAACCTTCAGGGACCTAACCAAGGACTCTACCTCAGAGGTGAAGGAACAGCACCTCCAACTAGCCCATAGGGACCTACACATGAGCTCTACCTCTGAGGTGAAGGAACAGCTTCTGACACTAACCTTCAGGGACCTAACCAAGAGCTCTACCTCTGAGGCGAGGGAACTGCTCTTCTGACTAGCTTTTATGGACCTAATCAAGGACTCTATGTCTGAGGTGAAGGGACATCTCCTCCCACTAGCCTATAGGGACCTAACCAAGAACTCTATCGCTGAGCTAATGGAACAGCTCCTCTCAGTAACCTTCAGGGACCTATCCAAGGACTCAACCTCAGAGGTGAAGGAACAGCACCTCCAACTAGCCCATAGGGACCTACACATGAACTCTACCTCTGAGGTGAAGGAACAGCTTCTGACACTAACCTTCAGGGCATAATCAAGAGCTCTATCTCCGAAGGGAAGGAACAGCTCCCCTCGCTAGCCTTCAGGGACCTAACCAAGAAGGGTAGCTGAGGTAAAGGTGCCAGATGAAAACTCTACCGATGAACTAAAACAGATGCTCCAGTCACTAGCCCTTCCACACTTGGCAACAAACTACTGCTTTACAGGGAGTATGTAACAACAGGAGGGACTTACCCAAACAATAAGAGGATGTGAGACCTTGCCCAGAAAGCATGTGGTCATTTTGGAGGGCAGAAATTACCGGTTGTGAAGATATGTTTCCCCTGCACGGAGATCTCTACCAGAGAGAGAGCAACACAAACATTCCAGACTAGAGACGAGAAGGGATGGAACCACGTGTCCAGAGACAGCCTCTCTCCTGGGAAATTCTGTGGGAACACACATCAGAATCACCATTCAAGCAGTAGGGAAATCTGTGTTCCAGTCATGACCCTATGGTACCAGGGAAGCTAGAAGAAGCAAATGGGCCATGGGAAGGAAGCCATTGGGAGCTGAGAGAACAGCACCCCCCCCCCTGCCTTTTCCAGCTGGTTTGGTCACTGGGCAGCCGTCAGCCAGGGGATAATCTCATGCACCAGTCTTGACTCTGGCCATGGCACCTGTGCTGATGCTCTCTGGAGCATAAGGACTCTGAGGTTCTGGAGGTATTGCCTTTGCCGCAAGGGATTGGTCCCTCCAACCTGGTCACAGAACACATCCAGGCCACACCGGGATTGTAGGGAACTCTCTCCTCCGTGGGCTGGCTCGTTGGGCCACTTGACGTTCTGCCATGTGACTCACCACAGGGAAGGAAGATCGAATGCTGCCCTATTGGAGATTGAGGGCAGATCCTGGGAAGGGAAACGAGAGTCATTGAAGATAGGAAGCTGGAAATAGGGCGAGCATGGTAAAAGTAGCCGCTCAAATGTGAGCAACAAGACCAGCAGCCATGAGGTGAAAAGGGGCTTCCCTACCAAAAGGGGGAACGAGGCCAGGACGCGAAATGGAGGATCCTGGTAGAAGAGGGCTGCAGGTGAGAAGCAGAGGGGCGGGACCCACTCAGACAGAGTAGCCAGAGTGCCAGCCCACAAAGGAGTGTGAAAGATACACATATCGGGGCAGAAAGACCCGGTCTCCAATGCTACTTTCACACCCAAAATGGTTAAATTCACTTCATCCTTTTTATTTTTTTTAAAAAACCAGACAAAATCTCACGTTACTTGATTTCATGAAAGGCTACGGCAAAAAGAGTGAAATGGTGTACATCACCGAGTTACATAAGAGCAGTGGAACAACGTCAAATGCTCAAACTAATATATCTACACGCGATCCCTCGTCCTTGCAGAAACCTAGGAATTATGCACGCGTTAAAGAATTGTGGCAATATCGCACCAATACAGCTGGTAAAGGCAATACTGATCATTAGTAACCAATAGCTACCTCCAGAGCTCCAATAGCAGCTTACCCTATACCAGTTTCACCATCTGTTTTTCTTACACCTCTATTAAGGACACATAAGAGTCCTTTGGGCTAGGATCTCTACACACTCCAAGTCACATTGACACACAATGCTTCAGTTAAACTTTTTTGATGTTTTGTTAATGTATGCCAAGAAAAGCCACAAAAAAGCCAAATATTGGAGCCGAAGATGTTAGTATGTTTAATTTATAATTTCTGAATGCGACCTGCGAAGGATTGTGAGCCTTCCAGTCATGTCTTCCGTTGAATAGCTCCCTTTTCTCATTCTTTTGACAAAGTACATTTCTAAATGTATTTCCCAATTCAATTACCTGAAGGCTGGACTGTCGACCTGACCACAGAAGCTTTTCCTGGTCGTGCCTGGGCAAACGGTTTAGTTGGGGTGCTATCCTAATTCCTATGAACTCTTCAAGCCTGGGGTGTTTTGCTTCCCCAACCTTGCATGGCCCATTGGCGATGCTGGCTGATGAACTGCATGTTTGTATGTGCGAGGAGGCTATGTGCGAGGAGGCTGTGCCTCCTCGCACATAGAAGCGGAGTGGGGCACGTCATAGTCAGCGTTCCGGCTCATGCGTGAATGTGCACAAAACAGGAAGTGCTCTTTGCTTCCTGGTTCCTGTTTGTGGTATGCAGGAGCTGAAGCACTGGGAGAAAGCATCAGGACCGGGGCAGAAGGTACGTTAATTTAAAAGTGTATGCATTTGTGTATGGTTGTGTTGTGTGAGTGTATTATGAATGGTGTGATTGTGAATGAGTGAGTGCATGCTGCATGCGAAGGTTGTGTGAATGTGTGTTCACAGGGCTGTGGAGGTGATTTTGGTGGGGGGGGTTGCTACACAACTATCCTGCCGCACCAGCCAAAATCAGCTCCCTGTGTGAGACGCTGGGTGGGGGGGTAGGGGCCAGGTATGTTATTTTTGTACTGGCCATCTATGATAGATGCCTAGTAAAAAAATATCATGTCTGCCCCTCTGACCCCCCCAGAACCTGGAATGCACACAATCACATTGTGTGTGTGCGAGGCGCTGGGGGGGGGGGCAGAAGGCTGGCATGGCATTTCTTTTTATACTGGGCATCTACGATAAAGCAAGCATAAGTTTTATTATGTAGCTAGACTGGCATTGTGATGCAGCCAGTGTAGCCATTTCTTACTGTGGCATGGCATTTTGTATTGGGCATCTTTGCTAAAACAAGCATAAGTGTTATTGCATGCCTAGACTGCAATTTTGATGCATCTAGCCCAGCCATTTCTTATTGTGCAATGCCATTTCGTATTGGGCATCTTTGATAAAGCAAGCCTGATAAATGCTATTATGTAGCTAGACTGGCATTTTGGTGCAGCCAGTCTAGTCACATCTTACTGTGGCATGACATTTTGTATTGGGCATCTTTGATTAAGCAATCATTAACTTTTTACGTGGCTGGACTGGCATTTTGATGAAGCCAGTTTTTACATGTTTCCATGCCGTAAAACCAAAGAAAGGAGAGCCCCACTGAAAACCCTAGTATCAGGAGTCAAAACTATATAAACAAAAAGGATACTCAAGGGTCAAAAAGTCTATAACATCCTAATTCCTAAACAAATATATGTGTGCTACATAGTCACACTATACACAACGTATCAAAAGGACAATAATTGGTCTGCTCGAAGTTGCATGGTTAACGGCTGGCATTTTATTATTTTTAAAAAAAGGAAAATTACACCGACAAGTGTAAGCAGATAGCGTGGGTTAATCAATCGCTGGAGTAGTACTCCAGTAAAACATGTATGCGCACATTAACAGTACATATGTGTTCATACTGTGGCATAGTAGCATTTTTAATGGTAAAGCCAACTGGAGTATGTTCTATACGTGGGGATATTGCCATATTTTGGCAGAACAAGTGTGGACATGTTTTCTTATAGTTGCCATTATGTGCAAACATGAATGTGTGCGTATATTGGAATACTGGATTATATATTGGTGCCATGAAAGGGGGAAATTTCCTCACACAACGGAAAACGGCACCACACATGTATTTTGGTGAACAGGTTTCAGATTTTAGTCATAATGCTTACAAATTCTCAAAAGTCTTATAGCAACAAGGTGCCATATTTGTGCAAACAGCGTGTAAATGTAAGTATGCAGCCAAATTGAAAATGTTTTTAATTACATATATTGTGGGCAAAGGCATCATGAAAATGTGCTGGGGAACTGCTCCTCTGCACTGTTGGTGACTTGCATCTATTGGATATTTTTCATGAGTTCCCCTGCAAAACCAATTGCAAAACTTTTTTTTGCCATTTTAACCAATATTTTTTTGAAAAGTGTGCTGTAAAATGCACCATATTAAGCCATTATTTTAAAAAATGTTCTTGAGGTGGGGAGGGAGACTCTCCCCTCTTCTTGAATGGTTCGGGTTCCTTCACTATACTGGCATATTTGGGGGAAATATTTACTCCCCTTCAATTAAAAAAAATCACCAGCCGCCACTGGGAGGCACAGCCAAACTCTGA
This sequence comes from Ambystoma mexicanum, assembly GCF_040938575.1. NCBI lineage: Eukaryota > Metazoa > Chordata > Amphibia > Caudata > Ambystomatidae > Ambystoma > Ambystoma mexicanum. Next base: position 765,069,817 of record NC_090925.1, on the reverse strand, counting down.
AAACTCTGAACAAATCCACGGGGGCAAAGTGAGATTCTTGCAACCATTGCTAAAGGACGAAGGGAACAGTTGTCTCCTTCCCCCTACTCGGCACTTTTCTGTGACATATCATCTGTTAAACAGGCTGTCCTTGACTATCATTTGAACCTGAGGCATGAGGGATATCTCTCCTGTTAAACTGACTCTTTTTGACTGGCTATTATTTAAAGCTGAGCTGAAAGTGATATCTATTCTGCTAAATGCCATCTCTAACCACACATTATTTGAAGCTGTGCCGGGAGTGATGTCTGCATGAGTTAAAAGAATGCAGTCTCTTGTTTAGTGCAATGGCATTTTTGCAACTGTTAAACAGGAGTTAACTTTGTAGGAATTATATATATATTTTTTATTTTTTGCATTTTTAAAGCACTCACACAGCCCCGGGCATCGACGTGCTGTTACAGGAATATGTCTCTTATTTGTGTATTTACCCGGGGATCGAACCTGTGTTGCTTCATGTCTTCTTGTTTCCAAGGCAAGCACGTTGCCACTGAGCTATCCTCCCGAAACTTGATTCAAAATGTATATTGGATTAAACCTACTCTAAACATTGTCACGGTTTTTTAACCAGCTTGGTCAAATATAGTTATTCTTAAACCAGTTTGGCCTGTTCCTGCTTCTTTGATGTCCCACCAGCCCGGCCCAGCTTCTTGTATTTGCGCCCCCCACCCTAGTTTACCCTCCACTCACCTAATACTGATTTCTAGTGACGCCCCTACCTACGGAAGTCTAGTCCTGGCAGCCTGTAATCCTACTTCTATGTTGATAGCCAGTCCTGTGTTTTTATGTTGGCAATCTGATCACCCTAGCATAAGGTGGTATGGCGAATGCTGCATCCTACCATTGCACTGTGAGAAGTGTGCATGCTGCACAGCAGGGTATGCAACAAGTCCAAACCAGACTCTGGCGAGGCATATCACCTAAGACTACCCAGGCCCCTTGCATTACATCACCATGGCGTGAGCACCTACGCAAGGTATAGAAGGGCAGCTCACAGAGGGCGGGCAGGAGTTCAAGGGAAGCAGGGCACGACCGGAAGGACTCGGCACTACTGTTGTATATTCGTTTCTTCAGAGCTGGCTAAGGCGAAACCACAAAGAGACTGGCAACTCCACAGTCACAGCGAGATGAACAAACTCCCACGGAGCACACAGGGCGCATGCCAAAGGGTACCGCCTCCCGCGCCTTTGAGTCCCACATAGCTTTGATGTCCGTACTCCAAGCGTGCCTTTGTAGAGCCGGGTTTCCCCCTCTCTGTGTATTGTTAGGCAGACAGCGGCACATTGTCCAACTGCTGTATTCTCATTGGCTGACGGGTGCCCAATAAACTGGCAGGAAGACTCGTTGTGAATCTGACAGGAGCCTCAACTGTCTGGCTCCCGTCAAAGAAAAATACAACTCAAGATCGTCGAAAAACACTGCCGTGACGCAGATGAATTAATTGTGGGACAAACAGCCTCAAGAAATCACACATTCTAGAGAGCGTGGCAACTTTCAATCTTTTAGGAATTCCACCAAGAAATGAACGGGTTAGCGACCTCATTGGACTCGCAGTTAGTAAAACAATCCTACACCTTCGAAATTACCGTCCACAGCCATAAAGAAATGTATATATTGTTTTCAGTTTTCAAAGAAACAAAATCAGCCCTCAAACCAACCCTTCGGTTGTCATAGAAAAAAAATCCCACTTTTTTGCAATGTAATTAAACCCCAAATTCAGAGCGTCGGAGGAGGGGAGAGGCCTTAGCTTCGCCTGGGGACCCACTAACTTCCCTCCAGACAATATCTGAATGGGAATGCCCACTCTATTCACTTGATTAACATTCCTTGGTCAGAACTCCCACCTCACTGCGATTTCGTGATCACAAAAAACCCTCAAAATCTACATTTTGAACAAAAGCAAAATTGGAAAGAAAGGGAAATATCTGCTGAGGAAAAAATAAATGGAGGGGAAAGTACATATGGAGGGGGGACTACAGGTCACCCAGGGGTGGGGCTGGAAACCAAGTGTCCCCTGACATGTTGAGTTTAGTTTTATTGCCAATGAGGATTAACTCGGTCTTATCGTCATTGAGACACAATTCATTAACTGCCATCGACGCCTGAATGGCCAGATACATCTTACTTAGGTTTTTAGAATTGGTGTCATGGCTTCCTGTGATAGGTATTAGTATTTGCGTATCATCCGTGTAATTTGTGAACTTGATACCCATATTGTCTAATTTATCAAACAGGAGCTGTGGGGCTTCCCATATTTGGAAAAGGCCCCTGGTGCAGAGGACCAGCGGGAAATCTCAACTCCAGAGTTCCCTATAGGCCAGTCCTCCTGTGTACAGGTGGATGGGTTGGAGTGTGCAGAGGGCACGCATGGGGGCGAGCACACAAAGGCTAAAGGAGCACAAAGCGAGAGCACATTTCTCCAGGCTCTCTCTCAAGCCCGGGGGTCAAGCACCCACTCTCTCGTGCCTCTCTCTTTTCTGCACCCTCTGTCTCCCACTCACATACCCTCCTTCGTGCATTCTCTCAGAGTTTTATTCTCTCGTGCACACCCGCCCACCCTCTGGAAGCCTGGGTATCTTGCACCCTCAGACAATCCTCCCACTCTCCATTCCACACTCTGGCGCTTGTAGTCTCCACTCATTAAAATATGTTCAGCAAGAATGCCGCAAAAAAATGGTTCTGAGCTGCACATTTTTCTTTTATATGCTGCAAAATGTGTCTATGTTGCGATGATATGATATGATAGGTTATTTATAACGTGCTTAATACCCAGCGGTTTCTAAGCGCGGACCCGGGGATCGAACCTGTGTTGCTTCGTGTCGTCTTGCTCCCATAGCGAGCACGTTGCCCCTGAGCTATCATCCTGAGACAATGGCCTCGGGGTGCGTGGGTGGTCTTAGATACACACCGAATGTGTGGGTTATTGGGACACATCAGATGTGGAATTCAGTTCTGAAGTATTTTTTGAAAGACATGAGCCTGTTCCCAATTTCATTCGGGACCTTCCGGGCAAAACCGGAACGTCTGGTCACCCTATCATTGGCCCAATCAGCAAACCGCAGAATGTCTTCTAGCCTTTCCCCTGCCTAAAAAATGTTATAAGGCATGCAGTGTGAGCACCAAAGAGAGAGCGACATCCACACGCGCAAGGCCCGCCACACATCGGATGCATGTAGCCAGCGGGGGCGAGGAGACGGGGTGAAAATCCATCTGCAAGGAATGTACAATGATCTTACACACCCCGAACCGTACTCACAAAGACAGTCACACAGAGCTGAGAAAAAGAAGCCATTATCCAAGAGACAGATTTAGTATGGCGATGAATATGAAACTGCACCGCGTCCCTGCAGAAGAATCGACCGGAAATGTCGCGTTGCCCAATGCCCCCAATCCTACAGTAGGAGATGAAGCACATCAACATAGCCAGCTGGGCCGAGAAAGCCTGAAGTGACAGTTCAGCATTCCCCAAAGAGTCCGTACAAGGTTCACCTGCCACAAGCAGGAGTTACAGAGACACAGAAGAAGGTCTGAAGACCTGAATCCCCTCCAAGAGCCTGCAGATCAGCGGGTGCCCACCTACCGGAAGTCCCTCAATCTAGGCATGATGAGAAGAGCTAGAGGGCCGGTACACGTTAACTGTACGGTATGATAAGGAGTCAGCAAATGCTGCCAGAAAATTTGCCACCTGTAGTACCCTGGCGTAAAAAGGATCCAGACCCCTTGAATCACACCAGCGAACACAGGCCTTCCATGCCCCCTCATATGACCAGACTGCTGGGAGCCCAGGAACCCCGGATGAATGTGCCAGGTGACTGTGAAAGGGTGGGGCTCGAGGGTTGGACTGAGGAAGAGGTCTGGGGAGACTGCAGAAAGAACAGGGGTGCCATGACCATGTGAAGCAAGAGCGGGAACCAATGCCGATATCGCCAAAGAGGTGTGATCAGCACCAGAACAATACCCTGGATCTGTGCCTCAAGAATGCCAGGGCCAGGCCCACCAATGACCTTGACCGGGTGCCTCCTAATTTGTTAATGTAGCAAACCGGTGCCACATTGTCTACCAATAGCTGCACGACACAGTGGAAGAACCCATTTGCGAAGCATCTGATGGCAAACGACCCTGCAAGAAGCTCCAAACAATTTATGTGCCTTAACGCCTCTTTTTGCACCATAGTCCCACAGTCAAGGCATGACCACACCACACACCCCAACCTCTCTGACTTGAGTCAGATTCTAATTACAAATTGGGGGAAGAAGGGGAAATGTATGAAGATGTAGGGTCATGGACATTCTTTTTGGTCTTTCTCCCACCGCGCCAGCCTGTAGACACCAACTTGCACCAGCGACTACATAAAGGGATGTACGTCAATTGTGGAAAAAGCGATTGCCGAAAAAACCCAAAGGAGAGAGCAGCTCCAGTTGGCTGAGGAGATGAGTGTTCCGTTTGTCCAGAAGTCCAAGAGTAATGGTAAGTAAGTATGAGGCCTGGAGACATGGCTAAAGCGAGGGATGAAGGAGTCAAAAGTAGTAAAAGTGAAGATGCAAGGAAATCAGAAGCAAGGGGGTAGAAGAGGGATAGGGCAGAGCAGAGCAAGCAAGCAAAGACTACTTACTCTAGCGTTGGTTCCCGTAGCTAGAGAAAGGGTTGCACGTGAGGACCTCTGGAAAGCCGATGGCTAAAGTACTGATCACCATCTTGGAAATAAACTGGAGTGTTGCAGACGCTTGGAGTTGAAACGGAAAGGCACTGGCGTGTGCAACCATTTCCACCTCCTCCAGATGGTATAGCGTGATGCCGTGACATTATGACCCCTCTTTCGTGCTCCTGGACCGGGCTTCCCTGGACAGCGCCTATGGAATGATGGAATGAGGCGGGGCACGAACATGAATGGCAGGCTCCCAAGAGCGTTCTGCAAGAGTATAGCCCTTCCAGTGAATAAGATACTGCTGGCCACTCTGGAAGTAGCGAGAGTCACAAATCCTGGATACTTTGCACTCGTCCTCTTCTTGGGGTGCTCTTCGAGGTGGATTGCGACAGGTTCTGGAGAAGGGATCCAGCAGGTAGGGTCTTAGGAGGGACGAATGAAAAACAGGGTGCATCCTCTTCCAGGCTCTGGGTAATTTGAGTTTGTAGACAACTGGGTGAATTCTTTCTTAAATGATCCGAAATATTGTGGAGCTAGCTTAGAAGGATGAATCCATGGTGGAAGATAGCTTGTGGACAGCCAGACCCCGTCTCCTGTGTTAGGGAGAATTCTCATTCTATGGCTAATTTCCCTTACCTATAGAGTCCCCCAGCAGCTTTGCTGGATTTGAAGGGTTTGTTTCTTTTTACCTGCTAAGAGTGAGACTTTTTCCCCACTCTTAGGTGTTTTTGCTATGTGTGTTCTAGGCTATTTTTGTGTTTAATGCCTATGGGATTTCCTCTTCCCCATAGGAACCATCTTTATTCACTTGTGTTACACAGCACCCTCAGCGCAGTGACACAGGGGTGTCGTAGCAACCCCCAAACGTAGACTCCATACCCTAGGACTGACTATTGTCTCCCAGGGCATGTAAAGTCCCCATTGACTTTACTAGTCAATTGTTATGAACTTAAACCAGTACAAACCATCTTACTATGGAGGTACTGGAAGGGGTTAATAGTTTTCCCCTATGTTCATTTTCGAGGGGGTACCTTAAAGTCCCTGTCTCTAAAGTTTCTGGCTGGTGGCAGTGGTTACTACCACAAATATTCGACCGCAAATATTTGTCTATGGGATTATTTTCCCATTGTTCGAGGCTACCACTTTTTCTGACAGCCTCTAACATACCGCCGATGCATTTTAATATTAACTTTGCTCCTGTAGGTTTTATTTGCCAGAACTTTAATATAACTTCTTTCTCGTGTTTTTCTCTACAATCTTAACCCAAGTTGGGGATCCTTTGTTCGTCCATTTGGCGGGCTTCTGCCCAGAAGCCCTCCTTCCGGCGCCACTGAGTCTGGGGTGGGTCCATTGTGTGGGAGGGGGTGTAGGTCCCCTGGACAGGGTTGCCTCCGCAACCCATGTCACACTCTATCCTGATAGGCTGGAGGGTCTCCCGCTAAAATGACCACTCCACTGTGTGAGTGACAGCTGGGCTGTATGAATGGGGATCTTTTTGCATAAAAGCATGGTCCTGAGGACTGGAAGAGCAAGACGGCGCTACTGGAACTAAGAAGCCGAAGAGGAGAGAAGCCAAAGACATCTGCAATGACTGAACCACCGGTGAAGCCCTGCTGCAGCGTCTCACCACTTTTCTCCACACAACGAGAGGAGATCTTCATCTGAAAGAGCCTTCTTCCCTTGAGCTGGTGGGGCCAACCAGTTTGCCAATCGCCTTCCCGAACCTGCTGTGGTCGAATCGCCAGTGCCCTGCACTTGGAGACCGGATAACCAGGCAGCTATCGACCCGGACCGCGATTAAAAGGAGCGTACCTTTTAAACTTTGTTTGGCAGCACTGTGGCTGGTTTCATCCCTGGGTAGTGCAGTACCTCGAACCTTCCTCCACGATGAGAGCCTCTCTTCCTCTGCTGGACCCCTCGAACTGCAGGAACTACCAGGAACAACCGCCACCGCAAGAGCCACTTCTTCACTTTAAAGGTACAATGTTCCGCCAGGCCGCCCTTTCTTTGCGGTAGCACTAAAGGTGTTTTAAATCCTTTACCTACCTGTTGGGTTGGCCGCCCCCCTCTCTGATCACTGTCTTTCGCACTCTGCATCCACCTTTTCAATATCGTTAACCAAAGACTTGACTGCAGCTACAAGAACATTTTCCTCCTGAGCCCTGGCCCTGTACCACTGACTCTGGCACAGGCCTACTGACTCTGGCTACATTTGTTAAATCTGCCTTCTCGAGATTGATTCTCCATTCGAACTGTGTGGTGCAGCCCTTTCTTATAACTACTCTTTCCTTTCCAGCGTTTAATCTTGTGAAATGCCATTTTGCTCAGTTTTCATTTAAGTATTGCTTATACGAATGCACTGTCTTGCTCTAACTGGGTCACAAGCTAATGGGAAGTGTTACTAGGGTGTATAAGAAGCTATTTCTAAATAACTTGTGTTTTCCCTCCCTTGTGAGAAATTGTAAGAACATCCCTTGTGTGTAGTTTCCACTGTGCCGTTTTGCTCAGTTTTCACTCTGGTCCACTTGGTCTACAATTTATATAGGGAGTGTGTATATTTTTCCTTGACTTAATTTAACTTGCTTGATGACTGTGATAAATGTGTTTTCTTAGAAGTGTAGAAAATAAACATATAACTACTTTTTAATACAAAGCTTTGGTCAGTGTTTCCTTGTCCCATAGTACAGTAGACCTATTGTGTAAACCCTGAATACTGCTCATCTCCCTCTTGAGATAAGTCTGACTGCTCAGCCACAGCTACCAACTAAATCTTTGTGGTACGGACTGATACCAAAGGGGATTTATTGCTCTCACCTGTAGTCTTAATCTTGTGTAGTGCTCCCTAAGGGAACTGCACTGGATTCTGCCTAACATCCTGGTTCCAAGGAAGGATCCTGTCAGAGATTTCGATCTGGGCATTCCTTGGTCCTTTCCCTGCTCTTTTCCAAATTGGAGTATGCCGTCCAATGGTTTTCTGTTATTTGTTTCTGATAACAATCTAGGGATGGAATATTAGATAGAGGAAGGTTGGCCACTGAGGGAGAATGTGGATGTACGCCTGTCAAGGCAAAAAAAAAGGACTCATACGAGTAGACGAATGCACAGAATTATTATACGCAAACTCGGCCATCGGCAGGAGATCCACCCAGTTGTCTAGATTGGTAGGCACAGACACAGACGTGGTGCAACGTATACATACCATGAACAAGATGGAGTTAATCTGCAATGTTGTTTTTCTAGGGCCAATGCGGTTGGCTGGTCTTGCCAGTTGTGGTCTCCCAAGATTGAGACCCTGAGTACACATGTATGGACTGTGCAGCTGGGGTCAGGTGAGGGAGTGGGGGGTAGAGGGTCTGGGCAGTAAGTGTAGAAACAAAACACCTAGATTGAGACCCCTGAATAGGGGGAGGCACGTCCAATTGGTGGTACAACAGTAAAAGTAAAACCACTTAGATGTGAGATAGCTGGGTAGAGGAAGAAATGCCCAAAATGGGGGCACAACAGTAAATGTAGTAACACCTAGATTCGGGATACCTGGATAAAGGGAGAAAGGCCTAAAATGGGAGTACACCAGTAAGTGCAGTAGACAGAAGTGTAGACAGAAGAGAGGGGTCAAAATATTGAAATATATTCACCCGCTGGTCAAAAGGCTGAAAAATGTGTTGTTTGCCTTAGTTAATTTTCTTAGTTTATTTAAACAATGGGTGGTTCTCTATTAGCTTTACAGACCATGCCCTCTGTCCGCACCTGTAGATATTTCCAGGCATATTTGGATAAACTATTACATATGTGACATACCAGATGTCTGCCACCTGCATTTCTCCATATGTTTTGGACCAGGATTCCTTTCCGTAGGCTTTGATGGATAGGGGTGATGGAGTCCAAAACAACTTGAGAGCCAAAGGTAGTAGACCACTGTTATATGCTATCAAAAGTGATGCAGTATAATAGCTTTATAGACCACTCACTCTGGCTTTACTGGGAGTTATGGGCCTGTGAACCTTATTGAAGGCCCTTGCTGAGCTTGGGTCCAGAAAGCTTAGTTAAGGAATTTGAGTATTTATTTTGTATAATAATTGTTTGAGAGAATGCACTTAGAACAGAAACACGTACACAATAATCATACAGCAGTGGGGTAACGTTATGTACACACGAGAGAACAAATGTGAGGTAGCGGTTTCAGCATCCGGTCACGGGATTCAAATCCTTCTGCCGGAACTGATTAGCCTTTTATTCTCATAAAGCTGGTGAAAGGAGTACCACATGAGTTAGGTAGTACTAGTCATAACCACCAAATTACCGTTCGTTTTGTGCCAGTAAACGGGCGCCAATGCAGCTGGTTCGTACACGTGTGCCCTAATCACTGCAGAGAGTATGCTTGGAAGAATCTGGGATGATCTCCCGACGCGGTCATCCTGCGCGGGCCCCAGGAGCCGAGGGGGGCGTTGAGGAGAACAATAAGGGGGTTACAGTGAGTTGAACTAGGATTCCCATCCTCCTCGCCAGCCCCCAGCGGCCCCTCCCTGCGGGTGCCGAGTGCATGTCTTCCCGGCCGGTAATGGGCCTATTTCTGGAGCACTCTCTGTGAGATGCGCTCCCCCTCCTCGCCCCGGGCGCGCGGCTGCCCTTAATGAACCTCCCGCGAAGGCCTCCCCTCCCCCGGCCGCTGCATATCTGCAGCCCCGGGCTGGCGAGCGGGGGAGTCACCACCTTACAGGCCAGCAAGATTGGGGGTGCGCCGCCCTCTCCAGGGGATGGAATGCCTTTTAATAATACCCAGCTGTGCGGGCTCAGGGCCGAGGGGCGTGTGCACCTGTCCCACACCACACCACGCGGCCCCTTTCTGCCTGCAGCTGCCCGCGCTCGGGGCAGGCCACAAACTGCCTTAACGAGGACGCATCTAGAACAGGCACATTGGTAGGTAGGGCTGCCACCTTCCATCACTGAACTGACCTCTCAGGAGGATAGCTCAGCCACACCACGCGGCCCCTTTCTGCCTGCAGCTGCCCGCGCTCGGGGCAGGCCACAAACTGCCTTAACGAGGACGCATCTAGAACAGGCACATTGGTAGGTAGGGCTGCCACCTTCCATCACTGAACTGACCTCTCAGGAGGATAGCTCAGCCACACCACGCGGCCCCTTTCTGCCTGCAGCTGCCCGCGCTCGGGGCAGGCCACAAACTGCCTTAACGAGGACGCATCTAGAACAGGCACATTGGTAGGTAGGGCTGCCACCTTCCATCACTGAACTGACCTCTCAGGAGGATAGCTCAGCGGCAACGTGCTCGCCTTGGAAGCAAGACAACAAGCAGCACCACAGGTTCGATCCCCGGGTACGCGCTTAGAAACCTCTGGGTATTAAGAGCATGATAAATAACTTATATCATATTTAGGTAATGTTTGCAACCCGAAAGTGTCCGAAGAGAACCAGGGGGCGAGTCTCTAAAATGGGATTAAGATGGCTTTTTAATGTACAATATAAACAGATTTTCTGCTGCTTACATTTTCTATTAAAAGCAGTCACCATAATCCTTTTTTAAAGAGCCTGTGCTCCCCTGGACTTCGGGGCCAAGCCCTAAACGGGGGTAGACATTTTTTTTAACCAAGGAGGCAGCTCCTAAAAATAAAAACACTGGGCGTGAAGCCACGCCTGCCTTGTAGAGGCCCTGCCCCCTTGACACACCCCTTTTATAGATGTGAAAACCAATAGAAATGGGAGTTAAAAAATCATGCTGGCAGTTGGTGTTTTTTCAACGTACCTATATTTGCTTTTTTTGTAAGAAATCTGCTGTGTTACGCTGCATTATTGAAAGAAAAAAATAATGATCTAAGGCTGAAAATGGCGTTCACTAAATTATAAAACATAGATTTCTTTGGCTCTGGAAAGATAAAAAGCTGAGCTGGTTCTGACAATATTGGGTCCAGTGACTGAAGAGCCAGACCAGCCCACAATTGAAAATCAAAAACCCTGACCCACCACCAAGCACCACTCCTAAGTGTTCACATATCTGCCATTGCCTTACCTCAGGGTAAAGGGACATGTGTAGAGAATGAACATACACACACATTTTAAACGATCAAAAAATGCAGCAATTGCAACGTATTATATTCAACTAATGTACTTCATTTCATCTAGGCCGAGCTAAATATATACATTACATCGACCCCTGTTTGATGTGAAGACAGGCCTATGCAGTTCACATGGACCGTGCCAAAGATACGCCACAGAAGGGTAAAGTGATTTGCCCAGGATCACACACTCGAGAGAAATGATGAGGCGAGGGCTTGAGACCAGTCCGCCACTTAGGGACTTGCCTCCGGTCCACTTGGTAGAAACGTGTTCAATGTCTGAATTTTACGAATACCCTGTTTTAAAGAGATTTCCTGAAAGTGCATGCATCAAAATAAACCAATTTAACACGTCTATAAGCTGCTAAGCAAAGTGTATAATTGCAGTTTTCTTTCCCTCCATTCATCCAATCCCCTCCCACCCCCCGCTTCACCGTGTATGCAAGTGAAGCCCCCCACCCCGCGCTGCAGTAACCCGTATGCAAGTGAACCCCCAGCCCCGCTGTACCCTGTATGCAAGTGAAACCCCCACCCCCGCTGCACCCTGTATGCAAGTGAACCCCCACCCCCCGCTGCACCCCGTATGCAAGTGAACCCCCCCATCCCCCGCTGCACCCCGTATGCAAGTGAACTCCCCCCATCCCCGCTGCACCCCGTATGCAAGTGAACTCGCACCCCCGCTGCACCCCGTATGCAAGTGAACCCCCCACTACCTCCGCTGCAGCCCGTATGCAAGTGAACCCCCCACTACCTCCGCTGCACCCCGTATGCAAGTGAACTCCCCCCCATCCCCGCTGCACCCCGTATGCAAGTGAACCCCCACCCCCGCTGCACCCCGTATGCAAGTGAACCCCCCCACTACCTCAGCCGCACCCCGTATGCAAGTGAACTCCCCCCATCCCCGCTGCACCCCGTATTCAAGTGAACCCCCCACTGCACCCTGTATCCAAGTGATCCCCCACCTCCACTGCAATCTGTATCCAAGTTATCCCCCACCACCACTGCACCCTGTGTGCAAGTGAAGCCCCCCCACCCCCCGCTGCAGTAACCCGTATGCAAGTGAACCCCCAGCCCCGCTGTACCCTGTATGCAAGTGAAACCCCCACCCCCCGCTGCACCCTGTATGCAAGTGAACCCCCACCCCCCGCTGCACCCCGTATGCAAGTGAACCCCCCATCCCCCGCTGCACCCCGTATGCAAGTGAACTCCCCCCATCCCCGCTGCACCCCGTATGCAAGTGAACTCGCACCCCCGCTGCACCCCGTATGCAAGTGAACCCCCCACTACCTCCGCTGCAGCCCGTATGCAAGTGAACCCCCCACTACCTCCGCTGCACCCCGTATGCAAGTGAACTCCCCCCATCCCCGCTGCACCCGGGTATGCAAGTGAACCCCCACCCCCGCTGCACCCCGTATGCAAGTGAACCCCCCCACCCCCCGCTGCACCTCGTATGCAAGTGAACCCCCCACTACCTCTGCTGCACCCCGTATGCAAGTGAACTCCCCCCATCCCCGCTGCACCCCGTATTCAAGTGAACCCCCCACTGCACCCTGTATCCAAGTGATCCCCCACCTCCGCTGCAATCTGTATCCAAGTGATCTCCCACCACCACTGCACCCTGTGTGCAAGTGAAGCCCCCCACCCCCCGCTGCAGTAACCCGTATGCAAGTGAACCCCCAGCCCCGCTGTACCCTGTATGCAAGTGAAACCCCCACCCCCCGCTGCACCCTGTATGCAAGTGAACCCCCACCCCCCGCTGCACCCCGTATGCAAGTGAACCCCCCCATCCCCGCTGCACCCCGTATGCAAGTGAACTCGCACCCCCGCTGCACCCCGTATGCAAGTGAACCCCCCACTACCTCCGCTGCAGCCCGTATGCAAGTGAACCCCCACTACCTCCGCTGCACCCCGTATGCAAGTGAACCCCCCACCCCCCGCTGCACCTCGTATGCAAGTGAACCCCCCCACTACCTCTGCTGCACCCCGTATGCAAGTGAACTCCCCCCATCCCCGCTGCACCCCGTATTCAAGTGAACCCCCCACTGCACCCTGTATCCAAGTGATCCCCCACCTCCGCTGCAATCTGTATCCAAGTGATCCCCCACCACCACTGCACCCTGTGTGCAAGTGAAGCCCCCCACCCCCCGCTGCAGTACCCCGTATGCAAGTGAACCCCCACCCACCGATTATACCCTGTATACAAGTGAACACCCCACCCCCGATGCACCTTGTAGCCAAGTGATCCCCCACCCCCCGCTGCACCCTGTATACAAGTGAACCCCCCCACCCCCGCTGCACCCTGTATGCAAGTGAACACCCCACCCCCGCTGCACCTTGTAGCCAAGTGATCCCCCACCCCATGCTGCACCCTCTATTCAAGTTAACCCTCCCACTGCACCCTGTATGCAAGTGCTACCCCCCACCCCCACTGCACCCCGTATGCAAGTGAACCCCCACCCCCCGCTGCATGATTATGCAAGTGAACTCCCCCCATCCCCGCTGCACCCCGTATGCAAGTGAACCCCCACCCCCGCTGCACGATTATGAAAGTGAACTCCCGCCAACCCCCGCTGCACCCCGTATGCAAGTGAATCCCCCACCCCCCGCTGCACCTCGTATGCAAGTGAACCCCCCCACTACCTCTGCTGCACCCCGTATGCAAGTGAACTCCCCCCATCCCCGCTGCACCCCGTATGCAAGTGAACCCCCCACTGCACCCTGTATCCAAGTGATCCCCCACCTCCGCTGCACCCTGTATCCAAGTGATCCCCCACCACCACTGCACCCTGTGTGCAAGTGAAGCCCCCCACCCCCCGCTGCAGTACCCCGTATGCAAGTGAACCCCCACCCACCGATGTACCCTGTATACAAGTGAACACCCCACCCCCCGTTGCACCCTGTATACAAGTGAACCCCCACCCCCGCTGCACCTTGTAGCCAAGTGATCCCCCACCCCCTGCTGCACCCTGTATACAAGTGAACCCCCCCACCCCCGCTGCACCCTGTATGCAAGTGAACACCCCACCCCCGCTGCACCTTGTAGCCAAGTGATCCCCCACCCCCTGCTGCACCCTGTATTCAAGTTAACCCTCTCACTGCACCCTGTATGCAAGTGCTACCCCGCACCCCCACTGCACCCCGTATGCAAGTGAACCCCCACCCCCCGCTGCATGATTATGCAAGTGAACTCCCCCCATCCCCGCTGCACCTCGTATGCAAGTGAACCCCCACCACCGCTGCACGATTATGCAAGTGAACTCCCCCCATCCCCGCTGCACCCCGTATGCAAGTGGACCCGCCCCCTGCTGCACCCTGTATGCATGTTAACCCCCACCCCCTGGTGGCTTGTGTACTTCGGGGGGCATCCCGCCTCGCCCTACCCTAGTAAGTGTATGTAGCGGCCCGTAATACCCTGAGACTTGCCCCACGATTTTCACCCATCTATAGTATGCACTTGCCACCCCGCTACAAGGGGCCGGCCCCATGCGTGGCATGCCCCCGCGGTACTATTACGCCTGGCAGCACACACCTACTCCTTGAGAGTCGCTGCCGCCATGCAACATGTGGCTGACACCTTGTATTGGTGTACTATTCTTTTGACTATGTAACTGCCTGTAGCTGCCGCCATATACGTTTGACCACATAAACATATATAGGCTGCCGCCATTCAAGATGGGCGCACCATATAGTTTTCGCACTTAACCATGTAACCCATGTCAAGCACTTCTGTAACTGTATGAAGCAACATGCAGTTATGCCTCAAATGCACTTATGTCACCAAGTAAGCCTTCAGAACAGCGCCACGATGCCCCAGGGCAGTTTGTGCGCTTTACAAATGCAAATAAATAAAATCAAATAAATCCTGATTGGAAAATGACAGCTACCAGAATGCAAAGCAGTATAGTGCAATTTACATTGTTACACTAAGAAAGGCTGTGAAGTCTGGGTGATTAGAGAGCCTAAGATCCCTCAAGGAACTTGTCTACTTCCCTGAATTTGTATAACACTGAAGGACAGGGCATCTGGTCAAGGGACACAAACCTCATTACACTTTGAAATTGAGAGACAGTCACGTGAGATGCCCGGTCCCGATTCCCATTACAGGGTCCAAGCTTTATTCTCGTGCCTCCACCCAGACCCCAGAAATCCCGGAGGTCCCCTCCCCTGCGCCCCCAAGAGCGTCTCACGCACCCGCAGTCTCTGGGCCAGTCCTGGGGGTTTAGGCAGGTCTCTGTCGAGCTGTTCCGATTGTAAGTAGATGGGCACTAACCAACTTCCCATCCTGCCAGATTAACAGAGGACACTGATCATGTATTTTTTTGGGAAAATATCAGTTTTGAAACAGCTACAAAACATTCCTAGAAGCTTCATTTCAAGCTTTGAAATCCAGCAAATCCTTGGAATTGCTCAGTGGGTTAAGAACATGCAGCAGAGATATACCTGCAGGTTTCTCATTCATCGCTGCATCGTCTGCTGCAGTGCTGCAAACCCCCATTCCCTTTCATAATAGCGCTTCTCTGGGCGCTGTAACGCCAGGTGTTCGTTCCCTGCTCAGCTGTTCTCAGTTCCTAGGCCTCGGGGGAATTAAAGGGCTGAGGCGGGGCTCGGATGGAATTCATTCGACCTCTGTGTCCGGCCAGCCTCTGGCTCTCTCACCATCGCCTCTAGCGTGGCTTGTCCCTCTTTGCCCCCCCCCCGCCCCCTAATATTCCAAGCAGGTTCAGCGACCCGGGACTCACCACTCCTCTGCCGATGTCCTGGGCTTTCGGGTGACTCCAGCAGATGGCGACACAGCACCCGAGCAGGGTTCCGAGGCGCAGCATAGCGCAGGGGGTCGATGCGGAGGGGGTGAGATATACAGGGGGGGGCGGGGGGACCCGCACACGGGCCGGCGCGGCGAGAGGATGCAGCTCGTGCCTTCCCTGCAGATGCTTGATGGAGTGGCATCTGCTCCCTCCTCCCCGGGCACCCAGAAGAAGTCTTAAATGGGATCCACCCTCCCCTTCCCCCTCGGAGCCACTCCTCAAGCTCCGTAGCAACCCTGCAAGTGCAGGATGTCAGCTCGGGGAGTTGAGGCGCCTGCTGCAGAGATGTGTGTTTGACGTTCGGGTCACTTCTTCCACTGTAACCAAGATAGCTCTGTGGGATGGTGCGGCTGCTGCACAGATTTATTCTTAATTATATATTTACAGGGTAACTCATGGATTATTTGCGCCGAAAAAAACGAGATTTGTGCGCCATTATGCCCGCAAATCCCTGTTTAACAAATGGGGATTTGCGGGCAGAATGGCGTACAAATCCCGTTTTTTTGGCGCAAATAATCCATGAATTACCCCATGAGTTTTTGAAGTTTTCTGAAGTGTATTCTTGGGGTCGCGCTCCCCCCTCTTCACTGGCCCCAGAGTTAGGGCAATACCGCGAAAGGGAATGGGGGTGCACTGTTTTTTTCCCCGGTTTCCGGTCTCGCGCGTGGAATTGATTCTGTTCAACTCCCACCAGGGCTTTAAGTGGGGTAAGAAATCGAGGGGGGGGGGCCTCATTTGGGGGCGTGGCTTGTGGGAAGGGCGTGGCCTGGTAAATACGCAAATCGTAAGGTATGCACACAAATACATATACATGTTATATATCATATCTCTATGTTTAGAAAACATGGCTTGCAAAGTACACAAACCATAGTAAGGTACGCCCACAGATATATAACATGTATATATATTTGTGTGCATACGGTTTGCCTAGTTTTCAGGCCATCTTTTTAAACATTTCGGGTTTATAAAAGATGGCTTTGAAAGTACACAATTCAAGCCATCTTTTATAAAGCTTTGACTAAGGACAAAATTGTCCGGCGGCAAAGCTTTATAAAAGATGGCTTGAAATGTGTACTTTCAAAGCCATCTTTTATAAACCTCGAAATATGTCGAGGAATCCCCAGGTTCGCCGAGGGTTAAAGACACCTTGGCGACCTGGGGATACAAAGGGACAGTAACTGCCTCTGGTGAGCCCTCACCCGAGGGGTCACCAGAGGCAGTTACTATGACTGACGGAAGTGGCAGCCAGTCACAGCGTCGCTGTAGCTGGCTGGCACTTCTGTCAGCTGCCTGACTTCATGGCAGGCGCTTCTCCCGTCGCGGCTACGGCCGCGACAATGCATCCGCCAATGTTAAGGTGGGACTGGGGGCTGGGGGGGGCGTGGGGCCCCTGCTCAGCCCCACCTGTTGGAGACTCACTTAAAGCATTGACTCCCACCCTTCACTAGAAGCCACCTGAAGGGAACAAGGCGCCGGCCACGCGCGGGGTCAGGGATACTCTTCAAGAGGACACACAATGAAACCATACACAAGTGTTGTTATAGCGTAAGGTTGCTGTCCACGGCAGGAGTAGTGTCGATTCAGACAGAAGGACGCCAGCTGCCTGGGGCCCTGTCCCCGCACACAAGCACCCCTTGTTCTTTCAATCCAGAAAGGGGGTTCTGCCCCCGAATAACAGACCCCCCTCCACCCTGTATAGAAAGGGACGGGGCAGCGTCGGGACAGGGCTCTGGGCCGGATTAACAGCTGGAAGACGGGCCAGGGCAGCCTAGATCAGACCCGCCCATGCGCAGAAGAGGCCTGGGCCTCACCCGAGGGGTCTTTCTGGGACCCGCACTTGGACTTGACTCTCAGTCTTCCCTCCCACCTGGCAGTCTGTGGCTGAGATCTGGCGCTTGACAAGTTACACTCCAGGGGTGCCCCAGGGGAGAGCTGTTTGGATGAAGCAAAGGCTGAGCTGGATACAAGGTGTGGGCAGGTTGGACGGACCTCTGGAACAAACACATATCTTTATAAATTAGACTTCAGAAAGGCTTAGCAGAGTGTACAGAGCAGACACAGAGCTGGAGACTAGGCAGCATGACTGGGGAGAATGGGCGGTCCTCGCTTTCTCTGGCGTTCGCTTCTTTCCAGTCACAACCAAAAAGGCTTGGGCGCAGACAGGGGGATATGAGGGACAGAGCTGGAGACCAATGAGGTGTTGCAGCAGACACGGGAAGAGGGGAGATAGGCTGCTGTTCCTTCTCTCTTTAAATAAGGACCCCCCTCCCACCCAAGACTCAGGGCAGCAGTAGGTCAGAAATCATCCTAGTCTGAGAAGAAAGACAGAGCTGAAGACCAGTGAGGTATTACAGCCGACATGGGAAGAGGGAAGATAGTCTGCTGTTCCTTCTCTCTTTAAATAAGGACCCCCCCCACCCCCAAGACTCTGGGCAGCAGTAGGTCCGAAATCCTCCTAGTGTGCGAAGAAAGACAGAGCTGGAGACCAGTGAGGTGTTGCAGGAGACATGGGAAGAGGGGAGATAGGCTGCTGTTCCTTCTCTCTTTAAATAAGGACCCCCCTCCCACCCAAGACTCAGGGCAGCAGTAGGTCAGAAATCATCCTAGTCTGAGAAGAAAGACAGAGCTGGAGACCAGTGAGGTGTTGCAGGAGACATGGGAAGAGGGGAGATAGGCTGCTGTTCCTTCTCTCTTTAAATAAGGACCCCCCTCCCACCCAAGACTCAGGGCAGCAGTAGGTCAGAAATCATCCTAGTCTGAGAAGAAAGACAGAGCTGAAGACCAGTGAGGTATTACAGCCGACATGGGAAGAGGGAAGATAGTCTGCTGTTCCTTCTCTCTTTAAATAAGGACCCCCCCCCCCCAAGACTCAGGGCAGCAGTAGGTCAGAAATCATCCTAGTCTGAGAAGAAAGACAGAGCAGGTGACAATGAGGTGTTGCAGGAGACATGGGAAGAGGGGAGATAGGCTGCTGTTCCTTCTCTCTTTAAATAAGGAACCCCCCAAGACTCGGGGCAGCAGTAGGTCCGAAATCCTCCTAGTGTGCGAAGAAAGACAGAGCTGAAGACCAGTGAGGTGGTGCAGCAGACATGGACCCCAGCAGAGTACCTGGGCGGCTGTCCCTTCTGTCTTTAAATACGAATTCCTCCATACCCGCTCTGGCCCTGGGTGAGAACTCCTCCTCATGGTGTGAGAGGAAGGAGAGAGCTGGAGACCAATGAGTCGCTGCAGTGCCCATCGCCACGTCTTCAAGCACACCTTGAAGCCGACCCTACATTCAAGAAGACCCTAAAAACCTGGCTTTTTAACAAATACTAAGTTCTCGATAAGCACGTCCGGGGGACAAACCAGGCATAGCCTAGCCTCACCCACTGGCTCAGTCATTGTCTGTGTGGTTTGCATTCGCACTGGGAGCATCTGTAATAGGATATTGGCTGCCATCAGCGCTCTAGTGGGTTACCCTTTTCTGTTCATGTCTTAATTGTAACATATCTGCCTGCCTATGTAACAGCTTTCTCACTGTAACCAGAGACTTAAGCCTTCTGTAACCTACGCCGGGATACCCCCGGGTTTGGGGGGTATAAGAAATGCAATCAATAAAGAAAAAGAAATAAAATAAACCTCATCACGGCCTGAGACGGCCATCGTGGGGATATCCTAGCATATTGTGAGAGGAAAGGCAGAGCTAGAATCCACTGTCTGCTTAGAGCAGCCAGGTCCACGAGGGGGGAGCAGATGGCCTGCCATTCCTTTCTGCCTTTACATTAGAATTCCTCAAGGCTCGTGGCAGGGTTAGGGGAGACATCCTCATAGTGGTGTGAGGACTATGAGCGAGCTGGAGACCAATTAGTTGCTGCAGTGCTCATAGTCATGAGTGGAGCCGATGGGCTCAGCATCCCTTCTAGGTCTCCACGAGGGAAGTCCTTAAGGACTGGGACAGGCACCGCTGGCCCATGATCCCAGTGTGAGAAGAAAGACAGAGCTGGAGACCAATGAGGCGTTAGAGTAGACAGGGGCATGTGTAGAACAGATGGGCTAAGTCGCCCCTCTCTCTTTAAGAGTTCCTCACAACCTAGGACAGCATCAGGGGAGAAACCACCATAGTCTGAAAAGAAAGACAGAGCTGGAGACCAATGAGGTATTACAGCAGACATGGACACGAGGAGAGTAGATCGGCAGGTGTTCCTTCTGTCTTTAAATCTAAATTCCTGAAGGCTTGGGGCAGCGTTGGGGCATACATCTTCACAGTGTGAGAACAATGGGAGAGCTGGAGACCAATTATTTGTTACAGGCAACATGGTCATGAGTAGAGTAAATGGGCTGGCATTCCCTCAGTGTCTTCAAGTACAACTTCCTCAAGGCCGTTGACGGTCATGGTTGGGACATCATCCTAGTCTGCAAAGCAAGGCGGAGCTGGAGACCTAATCCTGCTACCAAAGTAGAGGGCCTCGTGTGAATGCCTCAAGGCTTGAGGCAGCATAAGGAGCGACATCCTCATAGTCTGAGGAGAAAGACAGAGCTGGAGACCAATTAGTTGTGTTATGTTGACTTATACCGCCTTGATACCGTAGATGGGCTGGGTGATCCTTCTATGTCTTCATGTGAGAATTCCTCCAGGCCTGGAACAGACATATGAGAGATATAGTGTGGGAACAAAGGCGGTGCTTTAAGTGGGCTGGAACTAGCCAGGGCTCAGCCCCGGCTAGCTCCAAATATTGCGGGGCCTCTCTAAACTTACTTCCCCGACCATGTTTGTTCCGGGCAATAAGGCAAATGAAAATAGGAGTGGCAATACTGCTCTTCGCCAGTAGATGTCACTTACAGCCACGTTTACAATCACAGCATCAGCTGAATAAATGTGACATTAGATTGTTTTGAAACACGAAAAGGAAATAACAAAATACATTATTTGATTTTAGCAACACATTGTAGTACGGAATTGTGTTTATACTGATGTAAATGAGTACGTACGAAGAATGCTTTCTTTCCAAAGAGCTGTGGGATTTCACAGAGCGATGACTGACCTTGATTTGTTGTGCTGGTGTAAATTGGAATATATCATTATTTTGGTTCATATTTTGACACCCATACATTATATTTTGATCCATCAGTTGATGTATAATGTACTACCTTTCATTTCACATATGAGAACGCCAATGTCTCTATTCGGTGCATATCCCCGCGCACCTCCCACCTCTTTAGCTACTTGGGATTTGAGGCTGCAGAGGGCGGCTTCTCGGCCCCTCCCCCAAATGTTAGATGACGGCCTGTTAGAGCCCTCTTCACCCCCCCCCAAAATCTCGCCTCCCCCCGAGATTTCTTATCCCACTTAAAGCACTGGCCAAAGACGAAATGAGGTAGAGCCACCTGCCTGCAACCCTCACGCACAGACATCACATGCAGAGCAAGACAAGACGCCCAGGCACGCCAAGCGTGCCCCTTGCCTTCCCCCTGCTTGACCTCCAACTTCATCTCTGCCTTAACACACTACTTAGTCGCAGACTCCACACTGCTATGGCAGGTATGTCAGACCTCTGCTCCTGCTTCCCCGGCCCTACCCCGTCCCCTTCTGCAGGAAGCGGGCAGCACACACACGTACTGAGAAGCGCCCGCATGCGCCGAGCCTGGCCCATGCGTCTCCTCGCTGCCATCCTCTCTCTACTGTCGCCCCTCCCCCTCGGCGGCGTCGGCGCTGCCTCTTCCCGGAAGCCTAATGGGCTAATGGGCGGGAATCGGGATAATGGCCAGCCACTGACTCAGAAATGCAGATTACCAGGTTCCGCAGCCCGCCCGGCTCCTCACCACGACACCTGGATAAGCTGACCAGAGACATAACGCATGCAACTATTTAGTAGTGAAGAAACTGTCAGGCCGCAAGCCTTATTAATAAAATGCGAAGTTAGGCATGTCCCAATGATAGCTGCTTATGGGCGCGCACGTGCGGTCCGGAAGAGAAAGCCCACCTCCTGTTCACAGTCGCCAGAGCCATAATCCAGTCCTTGCCATTATGTTTCAACACCGGTTGATGCTCTGGCCTTCTCGCCCAGGCCCCCTTTAGCGTTTAGCAAGCAGGACCTGTCCTTACGGTAACACTGAATTGGATCGAAAAAAAACGGACTGTGTGGCCATTTTGATCGAATACAAAAGTACTGAACACGAGGAGCGGGGGCTGCCGGGGTGTCCCCTGCTGCCCATGTTCTATATTTTGGGGGTTTTGGGGGTGACCCCGATTCCTTAACATTGGCGTTGGGGGACAAAAAAATAACCCAGATCCATGGCCGCTTTGATCGAATTGGGTGTTACCGTTTTGTTCGAATACAAAAATACCAAACATGAGGAGCGAGGGCTGCGGGGCTGAGATATACAGGATGGGGGACCTGCACACGGGCCGGCGCGGCGAGAGGATGCAGCTCGTGCCTTCCCTGCAGATGCTTGATGGAGTAGCATCTGCTCCCTCCCCCCGCCCCCAGAAGAAGTCTTAACTGGGACTCCGCCCTCCCCTTCCCCCTCGGAGCCACTCCTCAAGCGAAAAGACATCTTGGGTATCTCAGGCGCTACGGCAACCGCTGCAGCGCTCCGTCGCAAACCCGCAAGTGCATCTCTCGATTCTCGTATGGTGTCAGCTCGGGGAGTTGATGCGCCTGTTGCAGAGATGTGTGTATGACGTGTGGGTTGCTTGTTCAACTGTAACCAAGATAGCTCTGCGGGATGGTGCGTCTGCTGCACAGATTTATCCGTAATTATATATTGAGTTCTTGAAGTTTTCTGAAGTGTATCCTCGGGGTCGCACAGACAGTACAACCCAGACCCGTCCTTACATGAATCTCATCGTCTTCATTTCTTGGCTGGCCATCTCTTCTACGCAGATGGTCTTCCTCTTCCCTGGCCTGCGCCGCCCTCCTCCTGCAAATTCTTCTTTATTGTTAACGCCCTTGTCTCTCTTCACGATATAGAAACGTTTGGGAAGGAGGAGGCGGGGCAAAGGGGCGTGGCCCCCGACCAGGTTGTGCAACAGTATCTCTATATATAACTAAATTCTGGCAATTTGCATAAACGCAAAGAGCATTATGGGAACAACATAATGTTCACAATTTTAAATGCTACACGTCTTATGGTGATTCATTAAGAAAACCTTTCAAGCGAATACTGGACATATGTACCAGTTTGGACAGCGGCATAACTGTATGTGAGGCTTCAGCGTTTTTAATAGGTAGGCTACAGAACTTGTTGCAGAATGGGTTGCGAAGTGGGATCGTGGCTGGGACCCCCTGGGTCTGGAGGACAGAGAAGCGCTCCGGCAAGACATTATCGCTGCGTCTTGTTCTGGCGCATTTCGTGCGGGTGACCAGACATCCTGCTTTTGCCCTTGGTCCCGGTGTCCCAAGACTTTTTTGAGTTTTGAAACCCTGTCCCGGGATTTGGGGATGGCTGGCTATTGTCCCGGTTTTTGCCGGTGACCCTCGAACAAATGCCGAAATCAGGCAGCGGGAAGGCTTAAAACACTTGAGTTTCGTTTGTGTGTTATGCCCTCCCCTTCCTCCATGACTTCTCTCCTCCAATGAGAGCTTTGAGCTTTCACTGAACACGTAATTACATGTACTTCGTGCGAAAAAGGCAGTCGACATAGCAGTAGGACTATAGTTTCATTGGAGTCCTATGTGTCCAAACTGTAGTCCTACTTCTATCTCGGTGGCCAGTTCATTTAAACATTTGGTCACCCTAATTGTATGGTATGGGAGGGTGGGGGTTGGCTTTCTTTCTTCGGCGTAACCTGCCTCCGTGAGGGGCACAGTTGCCAAAAAAACTGGCAAGTGTAGTTGAATGCCCCTTTTTATATTGTGCAAAGCACCTGAGGCAAACCTTTGAAGTGCCATGTGTCTACTGGGAGCAACCCCTCCGCCCCCCCATCCCTGGCCTATCATCTTGACCGTCAGGCAGCCATGAATGAGTTGCTGCCTCATCTCTTCAACTTCATTGGTCCACGCACACGTGGACGCAAGTTGGCTAGGGCGCTCGTAAAAGGCGTCGAAACTCTAGTCTCACCAGTCTTCTGAGAGGCTGACCTCATAACTCATCTTTTGTAGTCAGTATTCACCATGGAGGAAAAATATGCATTGAGGCTAGTAACAGCGGCCACATAGAAGTCATCAGTTGGACAAAGAGTCTTAAAGATCTCATGAACTGCTGGGTCAGCAGAATAAATGAGCGTGGACTTCATGGCCCGATACTCAAGCTCCCCCATGCCATCAAAGTACATGTCACGGTGCTCAAGTCACAGACTCCACTGCGGGCCAAGGCTCGTAGGAGAGCCATCCACATCAAACTCAGTGAGGGGTGCCAAGGAGCCCCACTGTTGAGGAAGCCTGCTCTTGCCTTATCCCCAGAAATACTGCCACCTCAAACATGGCTGGACTGTGAAGAAGATACTGTTCAGGGACCCAGTGCCACAATATGAGATGAAACACCATGCCACAGCAACACACCAATCTTCCAGGGCGCACAAGCACTCACAACTGGAGCCACAACCCCAATCAGGGACATCCGTCGCTGAAGCCAAAAACGTCCACCTTCACCAGGGTACACAAGCACTCTCCACAGAGAGCCGCAACCCAGGACACGCATGGTACCCCAGAACACTTCAGGCAAAATTGAAAAAAAGACAAACCTTTTCCCACTGCCATGCCACTACAGGGGAAGACAGTGAAAATCGGGGAAACACAAGGCAGTCTGAAGTATATCCACCCCAGGCAGCCCAAACAGATTAGGCCACAGGAAGGCATATTCACAAATCCCCTGAGGGAGAAGTTCAGAAAATTCAGTACACTGCGCCAGAAAGCACCACAATGGCCCTCATTACAAGTCAGGCGTTAAGGGTTTAACGGCGCCGGATGCCTGATTCACACTTTAACGCCTGCTTTTTGCAGGCGTTAAAGTCCAAGGCGCTAAGCGACCTTGGTGCTATTACGGCACCGTAATTTACGGTGCCGTAATTAGCGCCTTCCCCATCCCCATTATGCCCTATGGGGCAAAAATGGGAATGGGGAAGGGCAAATTGTGAATGGGGAATTACCGCCCCACTCACCTTGGAATGGTAATTCCGCCATCCACCATGCTGGACTCCGGCATGGACCATGGTGCTAATAGCACCACGGTCCAGCGCCAGAGTCGTAATGAGGCCCAATGACTGTTCAAGTATCACCACGGGGAAACAACCCTCTTCTCCTTACAGGCAGGATCAAAGAAAAGAAAATGCTGTATCCGAAATGCAGTCCGCGATCAAACGCACATTTCATACCGGCCGCGTGCGTCGCAGGTCCAATGATGACTTCCTCTTGCTACTCCTTGCGAAGTGTACAGATGAACTGCCGAAAGAGGGACTTGGCCCTCCTTTAAAACCAAAGGGGGGCCAGTGATTGGTGTAGGCTTAGCCTACCTTAATGAACCAATCATGGGTCCCCACCAGCAATCTTCTGTATGCATGAGGTCATAACCAAAGTGCTTTGCAACAGGAAAGGTAAAGGGGTGAAAACATGTACTACTAAGTCCCACCCATCTTCCTGTTTGTTTTGTATCAAAGGGTCTCTCTGGTTAATGAAGCTCTCTGTGGTCCCTGATTAGCAGGGGCAGGCTTTATTTACTGGGCGCAGTGACGTTTCCTGTCATCACGCCTTAAAGCCATACATCACACCTAGTAGCCTTGATTCACTTTTGCTGCTGCTCTAGAGCTGCCTCAGGGCCTGCAGTTATTAACACCTACTTACCACTTTCTCTCTTCGCCTATTGTACCCGTGTCCTGCCTGGAGGCCCCTTTGACACCCTTGCCTGCCTTCCTGTTCTTCCCAGCTTGAACTCCTGGCCCTTAAGGTACATGTCCTCTGGCCGTTCCGGGTCCAAGGACAGACATCAAGTCTCTGGCCAGGCTTTTCTGTCTTTCATAGTCCTTCTTCCATTTTCCAGCTATGCCCTCCACTGCCCTTTGCTGCATCACTTTGCCTGTGTGTTCTGTTTGATTACTTTGGCTACTATTATTACTCCACCTTTACAAAAAGGAAGCTTGCATTGCTGCTACTCACCACTTTTTAGTTGTTGAGCGTATGCTTTAGGCACTTTCATGCATTCAAACATGCCACATCATGCTGGAATGTATGCATTACTAAAGGGCTATCCAGTGCTTTAAGTGGGAGTCCGAATCGAGCAGGGGGCTCTAGTTATGGTGTGTGGCTTAAGTACGGGTGGATGAGCTTGCACCCCCAACTGTGCTTAGGTCACTCCCACTAACTAGAGACCCCCCTCACCTATGTTGTGTGGGGCCTGGCATTTGCTTGGCTCCCAGGCAGTGGGAGTCGAGTAGGAGAGCTGGGGTGCACTAGTATGATACCGTTGGTGCTCCCTGTGAGGTATTTCACCATCGGCATGGTGGGTGTGCGCTCGCCTGGGCTTTTTTGAAATTTCAAATGTGTGGACAAGGCAGCTGTACAGGCCAGCGAGGCCTCTGGATAAATGGCGAGTGGCCTCGGAAATCTTTCGAGATCTGTACAGGCCTCGCTGGCCTGTACAGTTGCTACTAGCATCCTTATACAAGGAACCTGACTCGTCATTAACACTTCTCCATGCCTTGATAAAGACCCTATGGTCGAAACACCTTGTCGGCTTTGTGCTATGTGACCATCACCATTGGTGCTCAGTCAAAACTCTAGCAACCGGCTTTGTGGTATGTGAGCATCACCATTGGTGCTCAGTCAAAACTCTAGCAACCTAAGGCAAATAAAAACAACACTGCAGATAATTAGCAAGCAGTACAACACTTTTTTCTTTCTTGACTATGCTATACTCATTACTGTAAACTAATAAGAACACTTGAAGTCCAGCGCCAATAGAAACAAGGTTCCCAATCTTTCTCTTTCATACAATGCAATCGGAAAGGACTGTTCATAGGACCTTCTCCATAGTTGAAAGAATGTCAATGTCTTTAATGCCTTGGGGTTCCCTCCCCCAAGCTTCAGTTCCTTCAGTAACACTAAATAATCAAGATTCCATTGAGATAGGCCTCTTAGGTCTTGCCCAAGCTTAGGCCTCTTCCAAGTTAAAACACAAATGCACTTCTCTGGCCTCTCAGGGTTCCCTTTGCCAAGCTAAGGCTTCTTTCAAGTTCAAACACAAGTTCAGCTCTTAGGCCTCTGAGGGTTCACTTCCCCAAGCTTAGGCCCCTCTTGAGCTAAAATGAAAACACAAGTTCAGTTTGCCAGGATATACCTTTTTCTTCATGTACAGTTTTTTCAAAGGGTTAGCATCAGAGACTTTAGAAAACGCCAAGTTATTTGCTCCTCCTAAGCGTGACCACTCCAAGCTTTACCCCTCTCTTTTATTTCCTGCTCTTAACCTTTTCCTTCAGGAGATTTCTGCACCCCTTATTGTACCCCTCTGTTTTCCTGACTTTCTTTCTTGTGCCCACTGGCACCTTTCTTTCCTTCTGCACAATTGCACCCTTGTCTTCATGCCCAGTGGCACCTTTCTTTCCTTCTCCTGCGTACTGGCACTTTACTTTTTGTGCCCACTGGCACCTTTCTTTCCTTCTGCACAATTGCACTCTCGTCTTCGTGCCCAGTGGCACCTTGCTTCCCTTCTCCTGCACACATGCACTTTCTTTACCTTTCTGTGCCTACTGGCACCTTCCTCCTTGCTTCCCTGTGCACACTTTCACTTTCTTTACCGTTCTGTGCCCACTGGGACCTTTTTCACTCGGCCGGGTCGTGTGCACCCTTCTTTCTCATTTTGGGTCGCTTGTGCCGTCTTTACAATAGTCCTTCTCCTTTGCGTCCCTTACACGCTTTGCTTTCCAACTTTCTCTTACTTTCGCCTGATCTTGTCACTCTTCTTTCAATCTGCTTTCTTTAATAGTTTCCTTTTCTTTCCTCTTTTCTGCTCTGTGTCCCCTTCATGCATTTCCTTCTGCCCGCTCCACTACAGTCAGTTGCATGCTCTCGATTCTCCCTCCCTCCCTCTTTCTCTCTTATTTTGACGAGACTCACCCGAGCAGTAGCACGATGACAAGCGGTCCCTCCTGGTTGTGCGGCCCCAGGTCAAGGTCTCATCACCTGCCCCTCAGACACTCTTGGGGCCGACACCAGTCCCAAGGGAAAGAGAAATGTTTCAACCACCAAAAGCAGCCGGCAAGGTGCTTCACTCCTGATCTCTGGAGACACGTCTCCCTAGCCATGCTGTAGACCCTCAGAAACACTGCGCCTGTGGCTCGTCACACCGCTCTCCTCTGAGCTGTTGATCCTGCTGCTTCTCTGGTCCAAACAACATCTCCAGCTCACTCATTCAGCTGCGCAGAACCACACCTTTTATAGCTGGAAAAACAGTTAAGTGCAGTCAGGTGTGAGTGATAGTTAGTGAATACCTGACTGCCTGACTCTATCAATAGGAAAACTTAAGTTCTTTCTACAGCCGGTTTCCCTTACACTCCCCATGTTATTCCTCTGGGCAATCTTCACTACTCCCGGTTGCCTCTTCCTTGTCCTAGTATTTGTTAGAAATGGGGAGGGGGAAGATGGTATGGGTTTGGAAATACCCCATAAAAGCTGAAGGAAAGGATTTTGAACCGAAATGGGATTGGAGATTAGATTGATGGTTAACTCGATTTACTAGAATATTATTAGGAGATCCACAGCGGAAATAGGAACACCCCTATCCTTGTTTTTATTTAACGAGATAGCTTCCCCTTGTGTCAGAGTATTCCATCTCTCTGATGTTTAATCATACAAGCACGGGTCTTGATTGTATTCTCTGTGGTCTAGATGGGTAACGGATGAATGGATATGAATATCACCATCCTGTCTCTGTTGTGCTTGGCCTTTTTTCACACCCACTCTCGTGTACTTTACTCTTTTCCTCCTCTTACTTGCTCCATGAATGATGGGTTTTGAGGGAGGAAAGACCCTGTTAGGGTCAAGAGTTGTAAAAGGGTTTGTTCTCCCTAGACATCTAGGATATTATATCTTCCCTTCTCGTGAGGGAAGGTCGGGGGGCAGGCTGGGACTCGGGTGACAATATCCCGTGAACAACGAGGGTGGGTAGAATGGATTGGGAGGATGCCATGTCACGCCTTCGGACACCCTCCCCGCAGTCCCTGAGTACCCCCTGCCCATGGGATCCTCCCTCACTGGTCCGCCGCCAGGGTTGGGATCCAAGAGCGATGGCCCTTCCCTGGCCACCTGAGCAATGGCTCCCCGGGGACAACTTGTGAGAACACCTTCGGGTTTCTCACAATGGCCAAATACAGGAGCGGCTGCTACCTGACTACTTGATTGGCTGGGCAGGGCGGGCAGTCAATGTTGAGGTGTAGCAAGTAGCACAATGAAGTGGAACAGACTGGCAAGCAGAATGGAACATGGGAACATTCTTGTACAGATAAATGTGGTGCTGTGTCGTGTCGTCTATCAGGGCCATGCCCGCGCCCTACCCCTTTTGCCCCCTACAGCCTATCTCCTTTCTAACTTTCGCCCTGGTTTTAGGGCAGGATTCAATTTTTGGGGGGTTTTGCTACCCCATTATATGGGACCCCTAAACTTGATGCTTTTATATTCAAAGGGACTTCTACTCTAGTCCCCGGCCACTTCAACCCTTGTCCTATGCCCTCATATAAAGCCCATATGACTCCGGTGGCAGGGTTGCTTTTAAGCGCACCATTTTAGCTCATAGATAAAGTGGGCTCGAGGGTCACTTGGTTGCCCATTGCCCACACTCCCATTTCCTGCACTCCAAACATTTGCATAATCTACATAGCTCCACCCACCCCATCAAAAGGGCAAAATGCGCTGTGAACCCACCACATTGAGGACACCTGAATTAGAATTAGAAATAAGCACAGTTTAATTTTACTTACCCTTTTGTAACTGAATTAGAAGCATAGATAAATGTATTTGTCACAACAAAAGTAGTTACTGTTTTGTAATAAGTTTGACAGACAAGTACTTTATCATATTTGCATCAAGCAGTGGAAGTGAGCACTGCATTGTACTTTGGAGTAACCCTTTGTTAGCCATTCAGAAAAGGTGAAATTACAATGGGGGGCCTTGTGATCCTGGGCAAACTGTTCTGAGAATGTGTGTTCACAATCAGTGTGACTTTATTCACAAATTAAATCATCAGCAATTAATATATGTAGTGATGGAGCAAACCCAATTATCTGGACATATAATTAACCCAATTGTAAACAGGCTGTATATCTGTCTCCACAGTGCATTATTTATTTCCGGAAATTAGTGTTATTTCCAACCCCACCAGTAACTTTTGTGCCTGACTCCAAGGCAATTAAATCGCCTTTTTTTGGGAGATGAAGCGGCAAAAGCTAAACTATTTTTGTATTCTGGGCTCTGAAATCTGCAAACTTAACTAGGTAATAGGAGGTCAAAGCTTGGATGAAAGGATCACTTTGCACCTAAAACGCCCATCACTGTACGAATCCAATTGCTTTTTCTTTCAGCCTGCCCCGTTCGCGGCTTTCCCTGCCTGATACCTTTGCTGGTCCAAGGGTTTTGTGTTTTTTGTGGGACAAATGTGTGAGTCGCGGGTCGGTTGACAGCTATGTTATAACCTTAGTGTGATTATAACCCCCTAATGTGGTATTATTGTGTGGGCTGGTGGTGGAAGCTGTAATTTAGTTTAGCTCCACTAGAGGTGCAATATATTTCAATGACTTAGTATCCCAGTGTACCTTTATGATAGCCTTTGGAGTACTAATGTATTTTTGAAGCCCTGCTTTTGGCCATTTTGTTTTGGGCCATCTCTTTGTTTGGCGGGACCATGAGCCAGACCTAAAATGGCTGATATGCAAACATGGGCTCATTCTGAAGCCAGTCATGCACACTCCGGTGTGGATTCAACACTTTAGACCAGTCCCTTACTCTATACGAGCCAATCCACAAACTGTGCGGGAGGGCCAGAGTGTTTTTGCGTTGTTTTAAGGGCCAGCCTAACTGGTTGGACTCTAAAGCCTTTATATGTCTGCCTTTTGTCTGATTGGAGGGCTGACTTGGGGCAAGCCATTAGTGTATGTGTACATCTAGGGCAGGCCCCGGGCTTTCCTTAAGTGTGGTGGGATTCTGGTGGTTTACTTATCTGCATTGCTGAAAGATGTTGTCACAATGCTGTGCTGCTGAATTTCTAGGAGTGAGTTTGGCCATACTGGCTACGCCCTATGTCCTGTAGCCTAACTCCAGTTTCATCTTTAGGCTGCTGGGTGTTTCTGGTGCCAGCGAGGGGCAAAGGAGCGCAAGATAAGTAGGGTGGGTGAGGGATTTTGAAATATGGGTCAGGGAGTGGGTGGAAGGAGGGGAAGAGGAGCATGTGGGCGCTCTTATGTCATTCCTGGCGAGGAAGATAGCGGCCTCCCCCTTCTGAGGATCTCAGAGCTGGGGCTTCACTATGAGGTAAAGACCCCATTCTGAGCCTCCTGATTTGCTGGGAGGCCGCCACCACCGCCCCCTGTTGCATGCTAATGTTAATCCATGGGTTCCCCCTTTTCATCCTGTGATGTGGAAATGGCTTTTGGAGGGGCGGTGCCTCTTAGTCCTTGTCCTACCACTTCTCTGAGTGTACTTTCTCTATGTTTTCTGCCACTGAGGTCCAGCTGGACCTCTGGCAGTGCAGCCCTTCTTGTTTTCTTTTTGGTGAACAACTCCCATGGGAAACCCTTAAGGCACCCATGGGTGGGGGTACACCCTTGTACCCCTTATGTGTGTATTTGGGCACCTGTGTGTTGCCCACAGAACATGGTATGGGCTGGTGGCAGCTACATGCCGACTTGGCAGTGGCTCTGAGTGTCCTTTATTTTTGGGACACCCAGGCCCTGCCATAGGACTCAATGGATTCCTGAAGAAAGCAAGATGGCCCCTTTGGCCTCTTGGTTTCTATGGCCTTTTACCTTGTTTCCCCAAAGTCCAGAGGATCCCTGCCTCTGCTCATTCCCCCTGACTGGCTGCTGGGTGGAAATACCATATATGGCTCTGGGGCTGCCTCCTGTCAGACTGACTGGAACCTTCCCAGAGGCTGTTTGTTGTGGGTACACCCTAGGGGTGGGGCCTGTATGAATGGAGTCTGAAGTGAACTCACATTTTGTGTGATGTGTGTCTGGTTTGTGTGTGTGTGACACAATCAATGAGACAGCCCTGACTGAAATGGATAGGAATGCAGTGCAGTGTGCTGAAAGGTAGGGCACTTACCCCAATCCACATTCTTTGTTATGGTGTCTGGGTGGAGTGAATGGCCTGAATGCCTATGAGCCTGATTGGCTGCCTGCCTGCATGAATGCCCTTCTGCATGATTGGCTGACTGAGCCTGGCTCAGCCAGAGTGAATGGGGAACAGATGTGTATATCTGGGTACCTCTCACTTACTATTTTGTTGAGAAGCTGAAGCAAGAAGAAGCTGTCCTTGAAGCCCATCTGGAGGAGACGTCTGCTGCTGCAATTTCTTCATGAAATCCAAAAGCTCCCTTGTTCTTCCAAGGTCTGATCCAGAGAGGACCTCCAAAGGAGACCACTCTCAGAGCTACGAAGGACTATCGTTCAATCTGCTACTCTTCATTAGAAGTACCCTGGAAGCCAGTCCTGTGTGCCTGCCGTCTGGAGAAGAGGTCTTAATGAGTCCTGAAGAGGAGTGCCCGGACATCTCGAGTCGAAAAAGTCCATTGATGTCACCCAGGGTCCATAGGTGCGCTTCGTGATCGCTGGAAGTCGTTGCTGTCTACCGCCCAGAAGAGGGTGTACACTGGCATTGTACTGCTGGACACCCGGAGCTGCGAATGTTCCAAATTGCCTAAAGTCATTTCAAGGAACATCCTTGCCATCACCACTGACCACCTTTTCCTCGCTGGAGAGAGTCCAGAGTCACTGAGTGCCGAAAAAGGTCCACCAGTGGGTTTCCCACCACCAGAAGCTAACAAAGATGTTCTGTGGGTCCAGACTTGCTGAAGGTCCGTGGTCCACTCCAGTGGTCGAGTCCAAGTCACCAGAAGCCGTCCAGAGATCCATGCTGCGGCTGCAGCACCGTAAAACTGAAATTTGGAAAACTATGATATTCTGAAACCCAACTCCAAAAGTGACCTATGCACCCGTCGCCGCCAGAAGTCATTGAAGGGTGCCAGGGTTCTTACTCTCTTCTCCCAAGCCTTTAGGGTGCCCACAGCAAGTTTCATCTTCACAGGACTTCTACAGTCAGAGAAATAGTCGACCAGAGGAGAGCACCGCTAAGAGCAAAACTGCTGCTCTTCAGAAAGACTTTGGTGCCATTTTTCCACTTGTACTCGGCATCCCAGTGGCTCTTTCTTCCATGGAGGGGGGGGGGGTCCATCATCGGAGGGACTTGTCGAGTGAAACCGAGAAACTCTGTCACTTCGCCTTCCAAGGCACCAAAAGTACCCTGACAAGGAAGAGCATCTTCTACCCTTAGGAGTCATCCAGGTGTCCCAGATTCATCTTGGATCCTGTTCTCATGTGGCCTCTCAGGTACTTTGGAGTGGTAGAACCTTTTAAAGAAAGCAGTAGGTTATTGAACATTATTGGACTGGGCTGTAAAAAGACAAAATAAGTTACTCCCTATCTTTACCATTGCAGGTTTCCCAGGTGGGGGATCTTCACACAGAATTGTATATCTAGTCTAAAGAAAGCATTCTGCCACAGTTCACAGCTAATCTGCCTTTCTTCCCTATTCTATGCTGATACACCTCACTTAAGAATTCACAAACTGTCTGCAGTTAGTGCATCTATTACTGAATTTAAGTATTGTGTGGTACCACATAGAGTGTATATATTTGCAATTCTTTGAATAAGTATTTCCGAGAACAAAGTGTTATTATTTAAATGTATAATATTTTCCTGAATCTTATTTTATATAAAGAAGCTGCGTTGTCACCTAACATAGTGTGTGGACATTCCTTTGTGGGGGCTTTGGGGATTCACTTGGTTAAGAACCATCTTGCATCACCTCCTGAAGCAGGTGAGAATGCTTGTAATATGATGACTTCTGTCTGCTAATGCCACTTTTCCTAAGAAAGCGGGAGCCTAAAACACGCTTGCATATGCCAAAAAGGAAACACCTCAGAAGCGAGTGATACTAGATGAAGAGCCTTCATTGCAAAGACATGTGTAGTAAAATCTAAATCCTCGCCTCTCAGAAGCAAGAAACGGTGGTTTAAACATGGCAGTTTGCAGCCTCTGCTCAACATTATAATGCAGTGATTAGCAAGAGGAGTACATACCTTTTTAATCCCCAAGCCTTCCCCCACAGGCTTCATTATCACACAAAAGCAGGAGAAAGTGGCAGCACAGTGGTAAAGAGCCGAATCGGGAAACTGATTTGGAGAAAAAGCCAGAAGGAGATACAATCGACAGGTGGGGATTAACGGGTGGAGTTTGGCGTGGCAAACAAGTCAGTGAGCGGGCATTCGAGAGAGAGACATCAATCTAAGAAGTTGCCATGAGTAAGCCAAGAGGCAAGTAACTTTTCATTGGGCAGTATAAGAATGGTCACTATATATAATGCAAGATTGGAGCAATGCTGCAGCGTAGCAACACGTTAATGAGGCTTTTCTTAATAGCACAATATGGACTCTCAAATATGACAGATAAGACAGTGAAATAATTTGCCCAGGATCACACACTTTGGTTAAGTGGCGAACCTGAGACATGAACCCTGTCTGCGATTAGGTACTTATATCACATACCTTACCAGCAATTGCTCTAGTTTGTACAATATTTGTGCGAATGGCAAAATATTCCATTCCTTGCTCATTGGCTGGCTTATGCTTGGCGCTTAGAGCCAGACCATATCCCTGGCTAGTCTCTATACATGAATTACCTGGCGCCTATAGCTCTGCCTCCAAGCGCACGCTTTACTACAAATTGCCCACATAAATGTGCCCCATGCGGTGTTCAGTTTTATTGTGAAAAGTCTCATTGTTTATGTGGGACACTTTTTTGGTGCATAGCTGTGCCAGTTTTGGGAGTGCAACCCGCATCTGCTCTGTATCACTTCTGTGTATGAGGGAGGCATGCACTCAGGCCATCCATGCTGTACTTATTTTGGGAGTGTGGAAAACTTGCACCGCTGCCACCTATGCTGTGCACGTTTGGTGTGACAGAAACATGCCTCTCTGCTGCCTTCGCTGTTATGATTCTCTGTGAGTGTGATGAATCAACCTCCGGGGCACCAGTGGTCCAGGTATGAATATCAGTATCTAAACCATCAACCAGCCCCAAGCTCTAGTACACAAGAAGGGAACCAAACAGATTGGAAACACTAGTCAATTATAAACCTCCTTGTCCAATTTTGGCTTATCTCTGCAAAGTCGTGGATCGTTGATTAGTTGCAAAATACAAATATTACCCAATAATAAAAGGGTCTGACCAGTCAAGTTTGTATAAAAATATCTACTTTATTATTATCACAACAGACAGTTCTAGCATACTATGAAATACAACCCACCCTGTAAGGGAATGCAGAGGACAGTTTCAAAGACGGAAAAGGGATGTACTCTGGATACTGACAGGAGGGTAGTCGGTATAGTAATTAATCACAATAGTTCAAGGATACTTGCCTTCAACACAAAGGGAGCAATGGGTAAAATGACACTATGGGCCTTTGGAGAAGGACCAGGGGGACAGAACCATAATGTGTCTTATGCTGCAGATGTTCTTGGTGCTAGACAGTGTAGAGTCGGTTTCAGGGTGCTTTGGAGCTTCTGCAACAGAGTTCAAGATTGGACACAGGTGCATGTATCAGGCAGCAGGCAGTTCGGCGAGCCTGGCTAGACGGCCAGCTGCAGGCTGGCCTACACAGCGGCTTCAGTTCAGGAATTGTTGTCTCGGTGCTAGTCAGTGGTTCTGAAGCACTGGTCGAGGCATTCCTGACGGCTTTTACGACTGGGGCTTAACAGAGTCAGCGGTACTGTCGGATGCCGCTCGAGGGGCTCCACTGGCTCAAAAATGTACTTTAAGGCAGACGTCGGTAGATGCTTGTCGATGCACTCCTCTTCACTTCCTCACTGGGTTTGTGGCGACCTTTAAGGCGGACGGCCCAAAGCTGAGGAGAGTGTTGCAGGCAGCTGCCTGTCCTTAGTTTAGTTCCGAGACTCTCTGGCACTTCCCACCTAGGAAGCTTGCTGCAGAGCCTAACAGAGCATGCTGTGTGCTGGCTGGGTACTGGTTCTGGAGCTGCTGGGAGGGTCCTCTGGACTCAGTATCTCCCTCTGTTCCCTAGGAGATGTTTAGGGGAGGGATCTTGCTTCAACCTTGGAGTTCCTGGCCATCCTTTACTGGCGGAAGATGTAAGGCAGACTGTACCTTCAGCCAGGATCCAATTCTGAGTTGTTCTTGTTACTCCTTGCAAAGTCTTCAGACGAGCTCCGCAAAAGAGGAACTCAGCCCTCTTTGAAAGCCAAATGGTCCACAGTGATTGGTGTAGGCTAAGCCTACCTTAATGAACCAATCCTGGGTCCCCACCTACAATCTCCTGTATGCCTGAGGTCATAACCACAGTGCTTTGCAGCAGAAAAGGTAAAGGAGTGAAAACATGTCCCACCCATCTGCCTGCATGTTGTGAAGCAAAGGCTTGCTCTGGTTAATTGAGCTCTCTGTGGTCCCTGATTAAAGCAGCAGGCCTCCCTTGAAGCTGCAACGTGACCAGACTTTCTGGCTTCTAAAAATCACTTTCTCGTGCCTTCTGAATGGGGTCCCCCTGCGGTGATGACTACTGTAAACAGCTGTCATAGAAATGACAGTTCACTGCCCTTGATACTGAGAGGCGGGAGCTGGCTTCAGGTTCACACATATGCATATCAAAGGTTGCTGGGGTTTCCTGTCTTCTTTGTTAACCTCTGCAGCCAGGCTCCGTGGGGGCCTTTTTGAAAAATACCATATTAGTATGCTAATTATGTTAATCATTGCCACCATTCTGAAGGGCTCAACAAAAGAACAGGGTGGATCCATGAAACCTTTGATAGTTAATTAGGCTGGCCAAGGCAGGAGGAAGGTTTTCCCTCCCCCTTATAAGAGGACATGGTATACTCTTGGCTGTCGTGGCTGTCATATCCCAAATAAATATGACAGGGTGCACAGCACCTGTGGGCTGTGTCGAAACAGAGTACATGGGTCTATGTGTGGGTCGTACGGTAAGCATAGGAGCATAGGAAAATGTGTGCGGATTAGCCCCACACATTTTCCAGAGGCTGATCTACCATCATTCAATTTCATATAACATTTTTTAAGAAACCAAGCAAGCGCACTCCCACCATGTGCATGGTTGAATTCCTCACACTGAGGGTGGTTGCACTGACACTTTATGGTCTTCACCTACTCTGTGTGTTTGACTGTGTGTGAGTGGAAATGTCACTGCTACTATCTGTGCTGTACTATTATTAGTGTTTTTGCAAGGATTGCATGGTTGTTGTCTGCTGTGTACTGTACATGTTATTACCTCCTCATCCCATTTCCACATCCCATTCCTTATCATGAAGGCGACAGCCTCCCTAAAGCCAATTCTCTAAATACCATTTTTTCATGGAGCACATGCAAATGAAAGTGATGCCAGAGGTTAAGATTAATTCTAAACCTTCCAGCCTTCACCTCTTTTGTTTTGCTGTAGTCACCCCGAGTGGGACGAGTATGCCCAGACGAGGGTCCCTTGCCTGCTGGGCCTAGAGAACAAATCTACTCTTTACTGATGAGGCCCAACGAGGCCAAAATATGTTTGGGGATGCTTGTGGTCTCGTGCAGAAGGAATGTGACCGAGAAGTTTGGGCTGGACTGCCCCTTTTGGGGTGGGATCAGCCCTGATTTGCATATGGTCTTTCTTCTTTTGTAATGGCTTGGCAGGCGAGGAACGATGGTCTTGAGGGTTGTGCAGAGCATTGCCAGAGGTCTAAACCATCCAGTTTTCACCTCTTCTGTTTTGCTGTAGTCACCCCGAGTGGGACGAGTATGCCCAGAAGAGGGTCCCTTGGCTGCTCGGCCTAGAGAACAAATCTACTCTTTACTGATGAGGCCCAACGAGGCCAAAATATGTTTGGGGATGCTTGTGGTCTCGTGCAGAAGGAATGTGACCGAGAAGTTTGGGCTGGACTGCCCCTTTTGGGGTGGGATCAGCCCTGATTTGCATATGGTCTTTCTTCTTTTGTAATGGCTTGGCAGGCGAGGAACGATGGTCTTGAGGGTTGTGCAGAGCATTGCCAGAGGTCTAAACCATCCAGTTTTCACCTCTTCTGTTTTGCTGTAGTCACCCCGAGTGGGACGAGTATGCCCAGAAGAGGGTCCCTTGGCTGCTCGGCCTAGAGAACAAATCTACTCTTTATTGATGAGGCCCAACAAGGCCAAAACATGTTTGGGGATGCTTGTGGTCTCGTGCAGAAGGAATGTGACTGAGAAGTTTGGGCTGGACTGCCCCTTTCGGGGTGGGATCAACCCTGATTTGCATATGGTCTTTCCTCTTTTGTAATGGCTTGGCAGGTGAGGAACAATGGTCTGGAGGGTTGTCCAGAGCATTGCCAGAGTTCTAAACCGTCCAGTCTTCACCTCTTCTGTTTTGCATGCGCTATGAATCCCAGTGATATAACAATATAAAAGCTCTATAAAAGGGTCCTGCCTAATTTAGTCATGTTTGTTCGTGCTGTCCTTAAAAAATGGGTTCTTGAGAGGCCTGCTGGGCTTGAATGCTCTCTGTCAAGATTTGAAGGAATGGTGAAGAACGGCTTGCCTCTGATCCCTGGCATTCGCAGGAAGGAAAGAATGCTTACCTATGGAGGTGAACTCACTGCTGTCTAGTCTGACAGGGAGATCTTCAATGCCTGATGTGGAAGCTGTTGTTTGACACCCCACTGACCACAAGGTCGACCCAGCACTCAAGATAAGCTTTGCAGAAGTGCCCCTGCTGATGTGTTCTTTCATGTATGCCTCCTATATGGCAAAGCCTCTTCTGGAGGACTTCAAGTTTCATTATGACAATTTGGAGGAAGGGACTGACTGTTCCAATCTAATCCTGGCTACGCAGCAGGAAGCCGAATTTGTATCTGACCCGGCCAACAATGGTGTGCATGGTTCTGCCCTTACTATGGGTCCCACCAACGCAGCCAGGTGTCGGGGTCAGGTCCGGGAATGGACAACAGACAATGCTCAGAAAGCTTGTTACTTTCCATTTCTGGAGGATAAGCTCTTTGGCGGCTAACATGGGGGCAAGCTGGACTGTGCCCATAAACAGGAGAAGCATGTCATTGCCATAAGGTAGAAAGATAGATTCCACCCAGACAAGAGCTGGCCATTGTATCCCAGTAAGTCAAGGAACAGATCCAACGCTGGAAGGGGTAGGCCTGTCTTCAGTGGTAAGTGCCCCCCCCCCACCAAAACAGACCCTGCCCGCAAAGACTCAGTGTTCCAGGCTATGTTGAAGTCCCTCCAGTTGGGGAAGGTTCTTGCAGCTTTACGACCAGTGGGAGAGGTCGATATTGGGTCTTTGGGTACTGGAGATCACCTATCCGGCTACATGGAGAGTTCTTGGATATTCCTACGGGGACATGGCCCCGGAGTGGCTCCTCTTCCAGGAAACGCAGTGGCGAGGGCATCTTTGCTGAGGGAGTTTCAGTCTCTGCAGCAGGGTGCCACCATGGAAGATCAGGCTACAGAGAGGAGGAGAGCTTGATACTCCATTGTATTCCTGGTGCCCTAGAACTCGGGGAGCTTCTATCTGGTGATCAGCTTGAAAGGGGTCAATGCCTTTGACTGGAGGATCACCATCAAGATGGAAATCCTTCAGGGAGTGATCCTGCTGATCTCCCAGGCGGACCGGTTGGCATTGCTGCACCTTCTGAAGGCCAATCTGCATGTCCGCAATCAGCCATCTCACGTCCAGTACCTATGTTTGGAAGTGGAGCAGCAACACGTCCAGATTATAGTCGTCCCTTTTGGCCTCCAGCAACCCTGAGGGAATTTGCAAAGAACCTGACACCCTTGGTGGGACTTCTGCATGAGACGGGTTTGGCACTCTGCCCCCATATGGATAACTGGCTGGTGCAATGAGATTCCCAGCAGGTAGTGGAGATGGTGGAGGTTGGGCAGGGGGCGGTGGGCGATTGATATGTTCAACCCTTCACAAGCACATACTTACAGAATCCAACATTTGCTAGCACAGAGACTGTGCAACATTGAGGCTACCTTTAGTACAGATACATGTTTGGCCATCTACCAGAGGGCAGGTGTCGAGCACTACTGAAGGAGGTGAGAATGCTCTACTGGACTCCCCAGCCTTGGTGTCCATCCTGGCTCTGAGTCTAGGGGTCTCATGACAGCAACAGTGTTTGTTAGCCACTGGACTCAACTTCATCTGCACCCTTTGCTGCCTCCTCTTGCCTGGTACTGAGACTCAAGCACTCAAGGCTTTGAGAAAATTATTCTGTTGACGACATTCCCTCTCCTCAGGGCCAAGTTGTGTTGATGGAGGGATCCTTCCATCTTCTTCAAGGGTGTCTCCCCTCAACCCTTCAACACCTCTCGTGATTACGACAGATGCGAGCACTCTGGGTTGGGGGCATTCCTGGGTTAAATTATTTGTAGGGCCTATAGTTACAGGAGTAGAGTCTCTTTTCCTTGTTACAGATGACCTTAATAATGCACAAAGCCCTAAAGATAGTTCATGGGTTTTTATTAGAATTTGCAAATAATTAGGCTTGAGGATGTTGTTGCCAAACGGGGTCCAACTAATGGGCGACCCTCCCTCTTTCATTTTCCTGTGGGCTCCCTCCACCCTAGCCTAGTCTTCCTATTCCCAGCATGATGGTCACTAGAGATAAGTAACCCCATACTATCTAAAAGCTTTCTGGCAATGGATGGAGACCTAAAGGTCAGAGCCTTATCTATCTGGGACTTTTGTAAGGGTACGCTAACCTTTCCCCAGATATCAAATGCTGTCAATATTGTGCCTGTAATAGCCACTCTGGTCTGCTCTCTCTCACTCTCTCTCTCTCCGCTCACTCTCCCTGATCTTACTACTGCCTGTATTCTCTCTCTCCCTCTCTCCCATCCTCTCTCCCCCTCTCTCCCATCCTCTCTCCCCCTCTTCTGTTCTTCTGATATACACTCTCACTTTGCTCTTTTTTCCTCACCCCTCTCTATTCTCTACATCTCGCGCCACTGTCCTCTGCTATCCCCTCTGCCACTTTTACTCCCCCTCCTCTGCACTCTACTCTTTACCTCTCTCTTCTCCACTTTCAGACACACAATCCCCTATCTACGCCTTTATACCATATACTCGTTTAACTACCACACCCCCTGCTTCACTCCACCCTCACCACTACTTCGACTACCTCTTTACACTCTCTCCACACCATGCTACCATACACTCTCTGTTTCATGCTCTCTCTCTAATTTCCCCTACACTCTCTCTCTTTCTCTCTGTCTCACTCAACGTTTACTCCGCTCCACACACTACACTACATACAACTGGTACACTCTCTCGCTGAACCAATCCTTCACCTGAGCTCTGCTCTAACTCTGCCGGCACATTTTCAGCACCGCGCTCCACTCTGTCTTCCGCCTTACTTCACCCCTGCTTATACACTGTTATCTTCCTGATTCTTATCCCCTCACCTCCCTCCCTCCACTGGTTCCAGCACTTACTGACTCCATGGCCCAGTCTGTTCCTGTCTTTTTCACAGGGGCTGGGTTACACAGGTGCAAGGCTTTAAAATCCCCTCTTAGCCCTGCTCCATGTTAAGTCTCTGTTTGCAGGTTAGCAGCCAGGGGCTCACGCTGCTTGTTTTCCATGTGGCTCCCTTCAGGTGCTGATGAGCTTGCTTACGAATTCGGTTTGGGTGTTGGGTTCCTTTGTCTTTCCTGTTTTTCTGCAGCCTCTTCTCACTCCCAGTTTATTTTCTCCTGCCCCCTATTCACAAGGGGTTGGGGGTTGGGTGTCTGATTTCTGGTTGGCAGGAAACATTCTAGTCCATTCCCTTTTAATTCCTAATTCCATTCCCATGATTCTGGTCCGGGATTTCTTGGTTGCTCCCAGGTGCATTCTAGGGGTTGTAGTTCTCAATAAACAAAAAAGAAGTACTGGGAGGATCATGCCACATAGTGTGGTACCAACATTAAAAGGCATTGCAACATTTAAGGACTGGGCCCCCTCTCCCAACTCTCTCTCTCGCCACTTCTGGGAAAGGGCTGGCTCTGGCATGTGCCCAGGTAGCCTCCCTGCCCCTGTTCGGGAGCGGTATCCGCTCCTCCCTGAGAGGGTCAGCCCCCTAGACCCTTTCACGTCCTCCAATTGCAGGGAGCTCATGACGATTTTCTTAGCTCTGAAATTCTTCG
The DNA here is from genome assembly GCF_040938575.1 of Ambystoma mexicanum. Taxonomy (NCBI): domain Eukaryota; kingdom Metazoa; phylum Chordata; class Amphibia; order Caudata; family Ambystomatidae; genus Ambystoma; species Ambystoma mexicanum. Next base: position 765,027,907 of record NC_090925.1, on the reverse strand, counting down.
CGAATGAGATCAGGGGCATGTGGTCATGGCTAGGAGGGACAACACGTTAGGCCCTACCTACATCATCTAACAGAGGGGCATTACGTCCAGTGCTTTGGGGCTGATTGCTTGCTCACTGGGGCTTTGGGCAGAGGAGAATCTCTCGGCTATGCAACCCAAATTCAGGAGGGTCTGGGGGTAGACAACTTTCGAACAGACTATTTGAACCAGTCCTTCCCTGTGTCTGCAGAATGGTGGTTGGCTCCAGAGACATTGCAGTTCATTACACAGACCTTTGGAGACCCGGAAGTAGATATGTTCGCTTATATAAGGAATACCCGTGTTCCTCGCTTTTGCTTACATTCAAGGAGCCAGCAGTGTGAAGGACAGAAGAAGCCGTGTCCTTCTGGTGGCTAAGGACCTGCAGCAGTTATGCCTTTCGCTCCGTTTCTCTGGTTGCCAGAATGGTGCAGACGTCCAGGAACAGCAGTGCCTTTGTCATCATGGTGACTCCCCTATGGCATAGGGGCCTGGTTCGCATCCCTCTTGGAGCTGTCCTTCGCTCTCAGAAGAGTGCCTGGAAGTGGATGGCCTGCCTGTCAAATGGGAGGGTTTGCGGCAGCAAGGGTTTCTGGGGAGGGTTCCCTTTCCATTCACAGTTCATGCAAATCATCTAAACTGATGTCTCCTGCCCTCCTTTGGGGGGTCCTCTGTAGAAAACTGTGTGCCTGCTGCCGGTCACAAGTTGGTAACCTCGATGAGCTACCAAAGCATTGCATCCTCCTGAGGCTGGTAGAAGGAGAAACATTAAGTTCGCACATGGGCCCCCCCATTTGCTTTGGCAGCGCCCGGTCGAGGAAAATAAATGTTGCTCCCCCTTCCTCCAACCCAGTCCAGGGGGGGAGGGTCTAGCAGCGGCACTCTAAGTGATTAACTCCCCACTCCCATGCTGGAGCGTGTATGTTGATTCCCTTGCGTCAATCTGGACATGGTGGTTACGACTGAACTGGACCACGCCGCACACAGAGCAATGGGTAGGGGCAGGGGTCACAACTAGGTAAGTTCCGCGGGGAACAGTATGCATCAGGCACAGACTAGGATGTGAAGGCTAGCATAAGTAACAATAAAGATAGAATTGTAGAGACTGACTACCGTACCATGGTATCAGGTAATATTATCCGCACCAAAAATATCGCCGTACATATGGTCGTCGGGAACGGCCATAGGCGATATTTTTGGTGGGGATAATTTATGAGGTAAATGGATGGGGGGGTTGCGGGGTTGTCCCCCACTCCCTTTTAAAATATATTGGGGTTGCGGGGGTGTTCCCCGCAGGTTCCATGGGGTAATATCGCCGCAAAAATATGGCAAAATCTTTGTATGGCGATATTTTTCCGGCGATATTATCACATGGACCCCCGTACCATATGGACAGAGAGGTGAGGGACAGCCTTGCGCCATGCTCCAACAAGATCACTGTAAGGAAGAAATTCATCTAAACCTTGAAAGACACACAAAATGAGTGTGTCTCTCTTCAGACAATACTAATAGCCAACCCTACTAAATCCTCACCGCTCTTCTTACACCTCTCAAACCCTAACTAAACACAACCATACCTCTTAAACCACAGCAAGCCGCATGCTCTTCTCTACACTGCAACAACAAAAAACCACACAGAGCCTTACACAACAGCACACGACGGAGACAGACCGGATACCACACCAAAAAGCTCAGCGAACGGTGTTAACCGAACTGAAGCTGCCAACAGCACACCACAGCTCCCTTGCTCTTTCTCCAAACTTTGTCCTACTAACGTACCCCAACCTACCCCTCTTTCTTACAGATCCGCCAGAGGACCAGGGGACCACTATGGTGGTGGTATGCGCGGTATAAATATCCATTAACATTAACATGACATTAACTTCAATAGGGCATTGATGCTTTTTTCTTGTCTGTCTTGTCAGCGCTCTGAAGCCTCCGGGTGTGTGGCGCTATATGAAAAATATAGAGATAGAAAGATGCTAAAGCAGCATGAGGAAGCCTTTCAAAGGAAATGCGCCCCCCTCTCGTGCTGGTGGCAGCAAGACTGGGCCACATTTTCTTTCAATGGGGCGCCTTTATCCACCACTGCAGCTCTGGGGAGCCCTTGAAAGACTCCTCCGATCTGGCGTGGCGGGTGGCTAATGTGGACGCAAGGTTGCCCGGGCCTAAAGCTGGCCCTGTTCGCACATACCCTGCCGTCTTAAAATGAGTCTGTGGCAAGCAGAAGTGCTCATGGGCTTAAGCCCTATGGAAGCTTTGCTGTGTGACCTAGCAGGCAAAAAGTAGGCTCTGGAAGCGAAGCAGCTTTCATACATCCTGGATGATAAGAGATAGAAGGAATGCTGAAGCCCCTTCCCCCACTCCATCCTGCAGGGAATAGCCATTCCCTGCTGTGTTCCTGGGGGGCTTGCACGCATCACTGAATATCTCGCCATTCTGGTTGGGATTCCTATTCTCACCTGGACTCTTTTTATGCCTGCTAACGCTGATTCTAAATGTAGGGCTATTTTTATTGCTGTTTTTAAGCTTGTATTCTTTTTTTAAATTCAACTTTTTTATTTTCAAACATATAATGTACACAATAGGACTCATTCTCCAACTACACAGCAATTACGCATATCTTTCTACTCTAGGAAATACAAATGTTTGTCTGAAACACAGCAAAACTGAAATCTGAAATAACTGATTGTAATCAAACTCGGCCTAGCACTGTGATGCCTCGTTGGGGGTTCATGTGTTTGCTCTCTCCAACATTAAATTGATGTCAAATTCCATACACATTCATGGCCCAAACCCCAGGCAAGCCCCATCTCCCACCAAACTTTGTACAACATTTCACTTTTAGATAAAAGAGCCAACCATGCCTCAGAAGTTATGTTATGTTATTAGGCATTTATTTAGCACTCTGTATATCATTGGTATGACCTCAAAGCGCTGGTAGGTTGAACGCCCTTGGGGACCGTAGTCCAGGTCAGTTGAGAGAGTAAGGTGTCGTAGGGTGCTTGGGTGCACCAGTTATGTGTGCAGCTGATGTAATGCCTAATGGTAGCTGCATCCTAGCATTGGGTTTGGTGGTATTGATATCAATTGAATGTGTGCAGTCTGGAGGGTGGACCCCAAGACTGGGTTCTGGCTGCGTTCGGCCTGTGTAGCATGCTTGTGTGTGCAGCTATGTCGGTTTGTCATGGGATGTATCTGCGTTTTATTTAGAATGATGAGGTGTTCATGGGGTAATGTTCGTATGTGAGCAGCTAGGCCGAAATTGATCGAGGGGTGTAGCTGCACTCTAATTGTGTGTTGGTGTAGAGAGTAAGCATAGTGATATGGGAGGTGAGTGTTTGCGTGGAGTATGATCTAAGGAGTTCAATATCCAGGATTTCAAGCGTGTGATTGCTTGATAGTGACTTAATAAGCGTAATCAGTGGTGTCATTGCTCGGGATCTCATTGAGTATTTGTCATCGGGTTGCAAGGCTCAGTCGCCTCAGATGTTCGTGGTCGGCATTACGGAAAAAACCACGTTTTTAAGAAGTGACAAAGCCATGAGCCAAGCTAAGGGGAAATTCAACCTGTGATGAACACTATATTAATTGTCCACATTATTATTTATGGAGCAAACACTGACGGGCAAAAATACATGTATGTCTGAAGCTTTTTGTGCAGTGCACACCTCATCCCTCCTAGGTGATCCGATTGTGACAGGCACAGAAAATATTACCCTTTCAGGTATCATATTCTGTCCAGGATCACAAAGTTTAGTCAAGCGGGGATCCCTGGCTGTCAACCCAAGTTTTCTGGTTTCACATTTTGCAATTCTTTAGACTCCAGAATACATATTCTTCTCTTCTATCTTTAGTTTTGCACCAACGTGCAGTGGTGTCTGTGTAGTAGTCTGGCAAGAGTTCAACTTCTTGAGTTTCGATGTTGGGTGTTGAGGCTCAATCCTAAAGCACAACCTTTGACTGAGCCAGAAGGAACATCACAGGAAAGGACGATCTGCACCTAACATCTAAGGGTACGGATAAAGGGTTGTGTGTGGGAAGGAAGACAGGCGCCTTGGTGTTCCAATTTTTCACGTCTAAGACTGGACATTAAAATGGTCTGTGGTCCTCCCAAATAGCCCAATTGCGTGAAGGACGGGACATTAAGGACCAATTAATTGAAGTGTTGCATTTTCACAGCAATTATGCAGAAACAAAGCTCTGAAAGTGTCCTGAGGAAGGCTTGAGATATTTTGATGCAACTTCTGGATTGCTTGCTCACATTCTGTTTTCTTGTGCAGAACTTGTACATGCAACCCACCGATTCCTTATGGTGACAGAGAGACGGGGTTGAAATTCATCCCCCCATAGTCGACTCCACTGCTAACATCATAATATGTACCGCACAAACAACAGCAAGACATGCTTCAATAATGCCCTGATTACTTATCTTTAATTTTCATCACGTCTAGTTATACTCTTCCTCGTCCCAGTACTTACTCATGAAGGTTTCCGCCTTCCAGACTGCGAATATCAAAAAAGCTTTCTTTTAAAATGTAATTGGCCCCCCCATAAAGAATCCGTGCCTATCTTGCCCTTCCTAGTTACTACTGAGAAGTCAAAGCAGCATACCCCCTCGGAAGGAGGGCGGGCGTGAGTTACTGGGACATGCAAGAGAAGGACTAGGAGTAATAAAGATTACCTGGAAGTAATTGAGCAATACCTCCAAGCAGCTCTTCCACATCCCAGTTCTTAAGCATATATTAGTATACCCAAAACAGTCAATCAATTTGACGCAACAAATACAGAAAATGAAAAAGTACTGCACACGCAGTGAAAGTTTAATGCATCTGTGTTCAAGAGTCAATGCATAGCGACTGCAAAATGCTGTGGGCAATCCTCACATCTTCCTGGCCAGGATGATGCGTGCGATAATGAAGCACAATCGTAGAGGGATGGCCCAGGTGTCTTCAATCAAGGTTTTGCCTCACTTTAGCCCAAGTTGTAGCCACGCTCCTGGTAGGTTGTTAGTAAAGCTTGCATTGCATTAGTGTTCTCAGGGGGTTGCCGGTATTCTGTGGATGGTGGTGCACGCACGGGGGGGCAATGAGGCCTGGTGGCACTTGGGTGAGGTGCATGGAGAATTGTGGATGGCAGTTCGGTTAGGGGGGAGCACCTCGGGCTGTCGCAGTTTATTAGGCGTCCCACTCCACTCCACGAGTCCCCCACCCCACCCAAGCAAGGTGGCACACACCCAAAGTGTTTCTACAGATTCAACTTTAGTAAGGCCTCCAACCTGTCTTGCACCCATCCCAACAAATACCCTATGTCACCAATGGGCTAGGAACCAGGCAGGTGTATAGCAAGAACATGTATTTATTTATTTATTTATTTATTTATTTATTTAAGGTTTGGGAAAAATGGAACACCCAATATCACAACTCCAAATTACTTTTCGTTATTAAAACAACACAGGTACAATTTTGGAACATGCAGTCACAATTTACAACAGATTTAATAAAAAAATTAACCAATAGAAAACATTCACAATATAATGGAAAAATCGTTTTGCAACACACATTCAAAGGACAGGCAGTGCTTTGGGATTCTGATTTGGGAGGCAAGGGCATCAATTGGAAATTTAGTTTTTTATGCTTTCATTTGAAAGGCTCAGTTGGAAAAAGGCACTCAATGGGGAAATCAATTTTCAATTTGTATTTAAAAGGCAAGGTTGGGAAAAGGAACTCAATGGGGAAATCGATTTTCAATTTGTATTTAAAAGGCAAGGTTGGGAAAAGGAACTCAATGGGGAAATCGATTTTCAATTTGTATTTAAAAGGCAAGGTTGGGAAAAGGAACTCAAAGGGATATCGTTTTTCAACACACATTCAAAGGAGAAGCAATGCTTTGTAATTCTGGTTTGGGATACAAGGGAACAAAGAGGAAATTATTTCGTTTTGTACCCTCACATTCACTTCAATAGCAGCATTTTAGGGTTACTTGTTTTGGGATTATGGACAACCCCCCTTTGGGATAGGAGTCAGGGGTTTTAGAAGGACAGTCACCCAAGTCTTTATGGTCTATACCGGCTCAATGGGCATTAACTTTGTTAGTTTTGAATTCTAACAGCACTCATCCCATAATTTTCTACATGGGAATTAATTGATCTAATTTCAATTCAATGCACTGAGGATCTACACAGCTTACCCCCTGCCCCACAATTTAATGCAAAGGATTAAGGCGGGCTGTTCCCAACACAATTCGATTTAAATGGATAGGGTGATTTTCTATAGTGAAAATAATTGGAATTGGATTTAATACAATGTGCCAAGGGCCTTCCCAGCACCACCCCCTACCAGCTATGCGAGATAGATTTTAGGGCTGGCAGTTTCCCCCCTCACACTTTTGATGGAAGTTAGGATATCTCTACTTACATGGGAGGCTTTGGTCAGGGAAAAACAGCAGGGCTCCTATGAGGACAGCACAGATCTGGTCAAGTATTTTTAGTCAAGGAATTTCTCCTCCACCAAGACTCCCTCCGGCTCCTCGGATTATATCCCAGCTAGCTTCTAGATTTCCCTGTCACTGTCTACAATGCAAGGATTGAGGCCTCTCTGCTAGTTGTTCCTCTCAAGAGTCCGGCAGCAGGCTATCTGGAGAAATAAAGTGAAAAAGCCCTGTTCTGATGCACAATTGACCACTTATAGGGCTGATGACTCTCCTACATTATCATAATTTCCACTGTAAAGATTGGCTAGCGCTCTCCCTTCACTTTGCCACAAAGACGCCCACTGGCTGCTGATAGGACCAGAAGTTGGGCGATCTGTATGATTTAGGCTGAGTGAGGCGAAAGATTCAATGTCTCAAAATGACATGTGGGATTTACCTTTTTTGTATTCTGAAAATCTAACAACATGCCAGCTATGCACATTTTTCAGATAACTACATAAATCTATAGATTTTTGGATTCAACATTTTATAGCGAGTCAGGAAATACTAATTATATTTTGGCACGCCCTTCCTGGGTGGAGCCACTGTTTTTTCAAGGTTTGCTGCTGCGCCAAAATAGTTACAACTATGACACTACACACTTCCAACATTAATTTCACCCTCTATTAATCTATCAATATTTCCAATTCCTCAGATTTATAAAAATGCCAGAATCATAATTTTGATCATAACTTAAGTTATATACATCACAAAAATCTTGTTTTTACATGTCCTAACTGGCTTCGATCTTGTCTTTAATGGTTTTAGAGGGGCAGGGATCCACCTGTTTGGATGAAGCATTCATAGATCAGACTTGTCTGGTGACCTCATCTGGTGTGATGGGTGAGAGAAGGGAGAGGGTAAGTGGGGGGGCAAGGGAGGCTCCGGTGTTGGTGTATGCTGTGGTGTGGAAGAGAGGGTGGAAAAGATGTCTTGGGTTTTAGAGGTGAAGTGTGCAGCCAGGGCAGAGCAAAGGTCCTTGGTGGGTGTGACAGAAGAAGAGGCTGCTGCAGGATTGGCCAGTTCCTTGCAGACCTTGAAAAGTTTGGCCATGTTGTTTGATGCCGCGGAGATGCAGGCTTCAATAAAGACTCTCTTCTTGGTGCGGATGCAGAGTCGATAACGCCTTTGAAGGAGGCGACAGGCCAGTTTGTCTGATAGTTTGCCCGACACATTACATTTCCGCTCAGCTGCCCTACACTTGGGTTTAAGGGCAGCTAGGTCTGAGTCGTGCCAAGAGTTGCACTTTTTGGAAGGCTTCAGTCGGACCTTCATGACAGGGGCAAGAGTGTCAAGAGTGTTGGAGATAGGGAGATTGAGGTTAGCGAGGGCTGTGTCAGGGTGGGAGTCAGTTGAAGGAATGGGTGGAGGAGAGTAGGAGGATGCAAAAGCAGCCACTGGCACTTTTTTCATGGGTCTGCTGACTTTGAAGCCAAGTGGCGTTGCCCGATGTATTGCTGCAAGTGGAGAGGAGAGCTTCTGGTGTGTTGAGAGAAGAGAGTGGTCAGTCCAAGAGAGGGAGGTGGTTAGAGAGATAGAGAGAGGGATGTCAGTAGAGTCGAGAGCATCCAAGGAGTGGCCCGCGGTGTGCGTGGGGCCAGAGGGTAGGATAGAAATGGTGAGAGATTCGCAAAGGTTGCAGAAAGGACCTGAGGAGTCAGGAGAGTCCAGATGGATGTTCAGATCACCCAGCAGGAGGAGTTGAGAAAAGGACGAGACTAGGGAGGAGGCCAGGTCAGCCCATTCCGAGAGGAAGAGAGTGGAGTGACCGGGTGGCCGATAGAAGGTTGCCATAATGAGAGAATATTTTGGGGAGAGTGAGAGTCTGCAAACTAGGCACTCGAAAGAGGAGTAGGCCTGAGTAGGGATGATGGACACAGGTATCCAATCTGGGAAGATAAACACTACTCCCCCCACCTGTATTCTTAGGCCTGAGCGCAGAGAGGGTTTTGTAGCCTTCAGGGAGGAGTGTGTCAAAGCTCTTGACTGTGCTATCCTTGAACCAAGTCTTAGTAATGGCGAGCACATCAAGATCCAACAGTTCGAGGAGGTTGTAGATGTCACAACCTGCGTTTCCGAACCCCTCACTCTGTCATACACATACTCATGTGCTCTGTCACACTGCCAAGTCACAATTTGCACTCCCCAGTCCCTGCCACATTCCAAATCATGCTCCCAACTCACACCTTATTCTCGCCAATTCCCCCCTTAGTATACAGTGTTTCATTCTTTCATGCTACTTCTGCATCTTGCATTCTTTCTCCCATTCTATCACACTCTTCCCTCATCCTTTTTCCCAATCTCCAGCTCACTGCCTCGTTCCCGCCAAATGCCCCCTCTCTGCGTTTTGGGCCACTGCTCCGCCTGAGCCCTCGCTCACTTCTAGTTTCTGTACCTCCACTTTCTCTGATTTCTGGCCTGCTGCTCCCTCTCTGGTGTCTGCCCCACTGCCCCATTTCTTCCTCTCTGTTCTCTTGCCCACCGCTTACCCCTCTGTCCCAATGCTCTCCCTCTTCTTTCTTGCCTACCACTCCACATCTCACCCATCACCCCCCCCTCTCCTGTCCCTCTCATATTGTGACAATTTTTTTTTTTTTAAATGTACATTTAGGCCCAGATCCTCAAAAAATGGGGCATCTAAAAAAAGAGCAGAGGATGTGATATTTTTAGATAACCCATTTTTTGGAAATGAGCAGGTAACCTTATTTTCAAAGGTGACCTGCGCATTTCCACAGGGCTGAGCTGAGGCACAAATGATGTGCTGGCCGCTGGCCAGCCGTCTTTTGTGTCAGAAGTTCTCTCCCAACAATGTCCTACAGGCTCCCAGTGCATTTCTCTGTGATGGGCCTTTAAGGGGTCTGCCCCTGTAAAATGTGACCCAAAACCACATTTCTATCCCATTTAAGGTAAAAAAAAACAAAGGGGGTCCTGGGAGTCCCTCTGCCGGACATTAGTCCCGGTTACAAGAGCCTTACCCAGATTCTTTAGGTCACTTTCATTCACGGAGGGGAAATATCCAAAACATATCAGTCCTTGTCTTGCCCTGGGGCAGTCCAGCACCAAAATGCTAGGCAATTCTCCTCTGAACAAGAGTACCAACAGCAACCCCAGACACGTGTTTCGGTCTAGCTGGACCTCATCAGTAGGGTGGAGCTGTTCCTCTCTAAGAATAGTGAGCAACGGATCAACGTCTGGATTCCCCTACTCTGGGTAAGGCTCTCGTAACCGGGACTAATGTCGGGCATAGGGACTCCCAAGATCCCTCTTGTTTTCTGCCTCATTTTAGTAACTTTGCGTCTTACCCTAAGTTACTAGGGGAATCCAGACATGGACCCCTTGCACACTATTCTTAGAGAGGCACAGCTCCACCTTACTGATGAGGCCCAACCAGACCGAAACACATGTCGTGGGTTGCTCTCGGTACTCTTGTTCAGAGGAGAATTGCCTAGCATTTCAGTGCTAGACTGCCCCAGGGCAGGACAAAGACTGATGTGTTTTGGATATTTCTCCTCTCTGAAAGATAGTGAGCTTAAGACTCTTGCACCTTTCCTTGACCCCCCTGTACCATTTAGCCCCTTTTGTTGCCCCTTAACCATTTTAGCTGCCCTCAGGCCCGTTTAGCCCATATCTTGACCCTGCAGTCCCATTAGCCCCTTTTGCTGTCCCTAGCCTCTATTCTTGTCCCTTTTATTCCCTGTTCTTGCTCACTTTAGCCCCATTTAGTTGCCCTAAAACCTTTTTGTTGCCCCATCACCCTTTGGCCCCTATTCATGCCCCTATCCATGCCCCTTTTGTAGCCCCCCAAAACCTTTTTGTAACCAGTCCCATTTAGCCTCTTTCCTTTGCCTCTAGCACCTGTTCTTGCCATCTTCTGCCCCTGTTCTTGTTGCCACCAGCCCCCTTGAGCCAATTGTGTTGCTCCAGTACTGTTGTGTTATCACATTTTCCTGCTCCCTTTAGCCCCTTTTCTCACCACAGTCCCTTTTGTTGCTTCCAATCCTCTTTGGCCTCTTTATTGCCCCAATCCCTTTCCATCCCCACATCCCCTTTTTTTGACCCTGACACAGTCCCCCCATCCCCTGTTTTGGGCAGCCATTTCCCGGGCATGGCTCATGTTGGGCCATAAGAGCCAGGCCAAACCCCCAGACTGGACCCTTCCCATGAAATATCTGGCTCCCCCAAGTCTAGTGTTCTGTACCTGAGTGAAGCTTGCACTGCTTCTGTGCCTCGTATGATTGTGTGATTGATGCTTGCATGGCTTCTGACTGTGTTGTACTTGTTAAGCGTGTGAGTAAAGCCAGCATTTCTTCTGTATGTGTATGGCCTGTTAAGAGTATTAGTGAAGCTTGCACTGCTCCTGTCCAGGTGGTACCTGTCAAGAGTGAAGATTGCGTTATGGTTCTCCTTTCTTATACATCTTCTGTGTATGAGTAAAGTTTGCACTGCTGGTGTCCATGCACTGCCATTTTTCCGCAGTGAGTTAAGCTTGCATAGCTACTGCTCATACATCACTTGTTTACCGTCTGAGTGATGCTTGCATTGCTTTTTTATTTGCTGAAATTGTTCTGCAAGGGAGTGAAAGTTGAAGGGCTGCTGTCAACGCAGAACCTGTTTTGAGTGTGGAGAAGAACACACTGCTCCTGTTCTTGCAGTGCCTATTTTATTGTTAGCAGAGCTTTATTTGCCCTTCATACGGCACCTGTTATGAGTGTTAATGAATCTTGCATTGCTTTTTTGGGTCACGTGCATGTTCAATGTGTGAGTGAATCTTGCGTTACTGTTCTCCATGCAATGCCTGTTATGAGGGTTGATGATGCCTGCATTGCTGTCTGCGCTGTATATGTTCTGTGTGTTACTGAAGCTTGCATTGCTGTCATGCATGTTCTGAGTGTCAGTGAAGATTGCCATCCTTTTGTCTGTGCTGAACATGATCAGTGTGTGAGTAAGGCTTGCACTGCTGCTGACCATGTGGTACCTGTTATCAATATTAGTGACTCATGCTTTGCTGTCATGCATGTTATGGGTGTTGGTGAATATTGCCCTCCTGTTGTCTGTGCTGTACGTGTTTTGCGGATGAGTTGTATCGATATATTTGGAGACCACCCTTAACATGGGATGTTCACCCCCAGTTAAAGCACCGCACAAGATATTGTTGATTTTGTTCTCCTAGCCCTGTCTATGACTCATATAGAGCCACATAGATCCCTCCCGATGTGCCACCAATAAGAAGCCGGCCGGGGTACAGAAAGAATATATATTTATTAAATAATAGGCTCAATGCAAATGTGCATCAAATGATTACACACAACACCTTTGCTGTGGCAGAAAACAAAGCTTCAATACAAACCTCACTTTTCCTTTGAAGGTCCCCTTTTTGGTCTCATGTACATGGAACACAGGCTAAATAAACGGTTCACACCTCCTGTCCCTTGAGCCCCTTTATGCCAAAAATAAACAATACAGTAGAAGACTACAAGATCATGAGCACTGGCATTCATTGATAAGATTTATGTTTAAATCAAATGCAACTTTTTTTGCTTTCAAAAGCAATTTCACACATGCAGCACTTTGTATGCTTAATTTCCCTGCACATTTAAAAATGCTAGCAGTTTTGAAAGCACAACAGACTTTGGATAATATTTTGGATGTACAGAACCCTTCTGTACCCCACAGCAACACAACATCTTTCTTCGATCAGTGTCACTTTCTCACTCTCAGGACAGAGTGCACATTTTCCAATTAGGAATTATACTTGGTTTCATTTAGCAAAACACTTCTCTACCGAGCACTAAAAATCCAGACTTCAGTTGCAGTCAGCAACACTCTGCTTAAAGGTCATGTCTGGAGAGTGGTGACAGTTAGGATTTTCATTTTTCGACAAGGATATCCCTTCCCTGAGGGAGGTTTTGGGTTGGCAAGGGAATAGAAATACTAAATTATTTTAAATGACTATGGGCCTCATTACACAGATGGCGGTAAGGGTTTACCGGTACCGGTATTTTACCGGTACCGGTAAATCCTTACTGCCTTACTACGAGGTCCCTTTGCGGGTTGGCGAATTTAACGGCTGCTTTTTGCAGGTGTTAAAAACCAACCCGCAAAGGGACCAGGGAGCTAATTACGGTGCCGCAATTTGCGGTACCGTAATTAGCGCCTTCCCCATTCCCGTAGAGCCCTATGGGGCAAAAATGGGAATGGGGAAGGGCAATGGTGGAAGGGGGAATTACCGCCCCTCCAACCTTGGAATAGGGCGGTAATTCCCCTTTCCACCAAGGCGGTGCCAGTATTTTAACGGCATGAACCATGGCGCTAAAAGCGCCATGGTTCACCGCCATCCGTTTAATGAGGCCCTATAACTTGAATTAGTGCTAGGAAAGAGGGCAGAGGCTTAGAACGCCTCAGTCAAATAAGGGTCTACCCAGTTTGCCCCCCACCCACTAATCAAGGGGAAGGTATTAAATCAGACAGATTTCCAACACATGTGGTTCTGTTGGACACACCACTTACATTTAAGTCCTAGGGTTTGGCACTCTGGGAAAGTCGGCAGGGCTTCTCTTACAGGGACAGGACTGGGACATCAGAATCCACCATCAGTCAGAGATGTTTTCCACCAGGCTCAATCCCTCTATTCAGCCTCTGTCCTCTCTTCTGGTTTGGGTATCAGCCAGCTTCAGTATTTCCTAATGGCTGTCTCCCAGGAACCGTTACTCCTGCAGCAATTTGAAATCATTCCACCCAAATGGTATCAGGCAACTTCCTCCCAGATGATATTTAGGCAGTCCTCCTCTTCTCCTATTGTGCAAGGTTTTTTTACCCTGTAAGCCACACCTCAGAAATATTAAATTCAGGAGGTGTTAACTCATATGGATCACTCCTCCCCAAGGCCAAGCCACTCTCTGCTGATAGGCCCTTGGGGTTCTATAGTTGAAATGATGCAAAGGATGGATCCACCCACCTGCATAAACATTTCTTTACACATGTAATTTTGCACTGAAAAAGTCTTAAGTGACAAAAATGTGGGTTTTTACAAATAAACATAACTTATATATGTTTAGATTCAGCTAATCATGGCAGACCCATTAAAATTACCCCTCTCTCTTCAGGGGCTTGCTGTGAGAATGATGGTTTATTACCATTTACCCTTGAATAATTACAGTTATTATCACCAGATTCTATGCACAGTTACATCATTCACTAATCTCCCCAAGTATCCACCTTGGGACATTTCCTGGGGAGCTAGAAACACATTTTAGTTTGTAACTTAAATTTCCCAAATCACACTTGAATAAGAATTGCATCAACACTTGTGTACAGGCGCGTGATAAATCACTTATCATATCATTCAATAAGTAGTCCTGTTCAGCAGCCGTTCGGTGATACCTGAACCAGTACAGTGCAACCTATGATTCTTGAGAAAATGAACTATGATAGTCCATTTAAACTAATGGGAATCTTCAAACATGTATGCGGATCCTGACTTTCATTTCACCATATAGGCGTCATTTCTTATTTGAGGCATCTGTTCCAGTCAGCTGTCCCAATGTTTACTTTAGCCTGCAATTATCCCATCAGCCTTTCATCTCCCAGGACTAATGGTCTTTTTTTTGCTTTTCTCAGAGAACAGGCCCCCAAAACATCTCTGGTCCCTGCATGAGTGTTCTGAATAGAAACTGGGCCCTTCTCAGGAAATAGAAGCTTACAATCCATGCCTCTAGAAACAGACACTTATATTTGTGAAAGCTATTCTGTTGTAGAGAAGCAGATGTATAAGTCACTCATGGAACCCACTGCTTCACCTCTGTCATACCTGAAGAACAGCAAGAAAGTAGAAGGAAGTCTGCAGACACCACTAGACACAGACACACTGGGCCTCATTACACGGTAGGCGGTAAAAAATGTGATTTACCGTCATGGCGCTATTAGCGTGTCCGCCATCGTAGGAGACCGCTAATAGCGTTCCATCACGAGTTAGCGGACACGCGCATAGGGCCATGCCGGTATATGACCCTACCGCCATGGCGCAAACGCACCTTTCCGGCTCCGACCAAAGTGCTGATAGCACCTCCGCCCTCATGCTGCACGCTATTAGCGGTCACCGCTGTTAGCGGTCACTGCTATTAGCGGTCACCGTAAAACACCGGAACCGGAAATAGCGTCATCGCACCGGAACGGGAAAGAGCCCGGCGGCCATCTTTAAAAACACAATCCATTGCCATCCCCTGCACTCAGGACCTGCAGCAACACCACGACTGGCAAAACCACATCCCACAAGAACAAACAATGCCCAAGGCCCTAAAGAAAGCCGATGCGCGCCAGCGCAAAGAACGCTTCTCAAACGAGGAATTGAAAATGCTGGCAGACACCCTGGCTGCAAATGCAGACGTAGTGTTCGCTAGCGACATGCGGCGCCCTGCACTCCTGAGAAAAAAGGAAATCTGGGCTGAGGTGGCGCAGAAAGTCAGTGCAGTGGGCTCCACCCCCCGCACCGTAAAGGACGTGCGCAAGCGGTGGGATGATCTGCGCCTCCGTGTACGCAGCATTTTATCGGCCAACAGGAATCTGGCCATGGGCACAGGAGGCGGAGGTGGATCCCCGATGAAGATGCAGGAGTGGGAGGAGACATGTGCCAGCACCATTGGCATAGAATCCATCGAGGGAGTGGGCCGAATGGAGTGTGGTGTGGCAACAACGTCAGACGGAGGTGAGTGACCACGCAAAACACAGCAATGCTAAGCATGAGTCCCTCCCCCAAATGTGAAATGGGAATTAGCTAATGGATGGGGTCATCACACACACATATACACAACCCTGCATATATGCCGTGCACATCCCCACACAACCACATGCATGCAGCACCTCACACACGTGTCACCCTGACACATGTCCGGATGACCCACCCATCTGGCCAACAACCTGCAGGCCCAAACTAGATGTCCAAATCCAAAGAACTGCAGCAACAACAACATATGCATGATGCACGTTGACCCATCACTGATGCTATCCCTGTCTTGCTCCCCCACAGGGTCACATTCTGACAGTGAGGAGCTGGACTCTGCAACGCAGGCCCCACCACCCAAAAAGCAGGCCAAGGGAAAGGATGCAGGCATCAGGCCCAGTACATCGAGGGGCACTGGGATATCTGGAGTGGCCCAGCGTTCAAAAGCCACACACGCAACGACCACACCAAGGGTCGAAATGCCATCCGACACTGTGTCAGCACCCCCACCACCCACCCCCACCACTCAGGAGCCAGTGCCAGAAGGCACGCCGTCCGCAGCCAATAGCTCCGTCGGGGAAGCAGCAGCCACGGCACCTATGAGTGATGTGGACGACCCATGTCCGACACCGGAAGGGCAGCGTACACCCAGCACCCAGCTGTCCCCACTCCACAGCCCATGCAACACATCCAATGGCAGCATCCATGAGGTGCATGCCGGAGATTCGATGGATGGGTCATTCAGTCCCGTGGCGAGCTCACCTGATGTCGGCCACATGCAGCAAGCTGCGCCGAGGAGTAACAGGGGCAGGGCCGCAGACAACACCATGAGCCTGATACGCCAGCGGCAGGAGGAGCTCAATGCCCTGGTTGCCCGGCAAGTGAGCGAGGCTGCCTCGACCAGGAAGGAGATCCGGGTGTTGTCAAGGGACATGAAAGCTGCCATGGACAGCAACACGACGCACCTATGTGACGAGATGGCCGCTGTGAGGCAGGTCCTAACGCGCATTGCTGAGGCGATGGAGAGCATGCGTCACTCACAGGGAGCAGATCAACCAGCCACCCCCTCGTCTACTAGCTCCGACCAGACAACCATCCTGCGCAGGTCCAGCCGGTCCTTGCGGCGGTCTGACTCACAACCCCCCAATGGTGGTAGTGGAGGAGGGAAGTAGGGCCAGCCTGTCCCTGTTGACACTTGGGAACGAATGCAGCACTGATGTGCACACCATGTTCGGTGGAGTTGTGGGGGGAGGGGGGTGAGGGTGTTTGGTGGAGTTGTGGGGGGAGGGGGGTGAGGGTGTTTGGGGGAGTTGTGGGGGGAGGGGGGTGAGGGTTGTTGGGGTGGAGGGTACATGCACGTTTGAATGACATAATGCTCAATACACACGTAATGGCATGGATAATCACATGACTGGACATTGATCATTGTGTATGTGTGCTTTATTGTTGAAGGGTGCACTGTGTTTATGTCCTCCATACACCCCGTGCCCTGAGCTGAACACCAATTGCACCCTCCTAATCCATGTGCATCAGAAACAATGGTCTATCAGGTGCTGCCGCACAGCACGTCCCTCATGGGCATCGCCACCTGCATGACCTGCAGCCCCCTCTCCTCCATCCTCATCCCCGTCATCATCCTCAGACGGTGGTCGCAGTTCTATGTCAGGGGGCATTGGCACATTCCGCCTGATACACATATTGTGAAGCATGACACATGCCATGGTGATCTTGGCCACCTTCTCATGCCCGTACAGGAGTGCCCCGCCCGACCTGCTGAGGCACCGGAAGCGTTCCTTCAATAGGCCGAATGTCTGCTCGATCACCACACGGGTACGGGTGTGTGCATGATTGTAGTCCTCTTCGTGCCTGTTCTGTGGGTTCCGCACAGGGGTAAGGAGCCACCTCTTCAGGGGATAACCTGCATCACCTGCATGGGTGCAACAATGGGTATGTGTAAGTGTCTACATAATGTGGAGCGTGCACATATCACACAAACAAACATTGCATATTCAACGACATCCACAGATCCAAGCACACATGGCAATCAGGGTAACTGCAATGTGGGAAGGTGAGGTGGTCCTTGCAAGTGGACATGCACCATGCATGCATACGGCAGGGATTGCCATGTCCCGCCTGAGTTTAAGTGATTTGTGTTTCCTGGCCCTGGCAACGTTAGTGCCACACTGCTAGTACACTGCCATTCCTTAGTTGATGTCCCCATGCTGTTTGATGGCAATTCAGTGGTGGGGTACGGGTGTGCCTCACCACAATTGCTACAGGGGATCCATTTGTATGCACTCATGTGCGCGGACCATTTCTGATGTTGTTCAGCGTACATTTCAGTTGTGATTTTGATATGCATGTTGCTGATTTGTGTAATGGGGGGAATGGTGTGTTGTGCGGTGTGCATGTTCTTTGGAATGGCCTGTTTGGCGTAATGGATTGATATGTTTGTCGTGGCACTCACTTCCAGCATGTGGTTTTGTCTCTGGTCCATTGTGGGCTGCCTCACTGTACAGTGATGCAAATATGTATGTCCATTCTTCTCATGACACCAGTTCACGCCCAGTTGGAGTATGCATCTCCCCCCCCCCATTCACGCCCAGTTGGAGTATGCATCTCCCCCCCCCATTCACGCCCAGTTGGAGTATGCATCTTCCCCCCCCCATTCACGCCCAGTTGGAGTATGCATCTCCCCCCCCCATTCACGCCCAGTTGGAGTATGCATCTCCCCCCCCCCATTCACGCCCAGTTGGAGTATGCATCTCCCCCCCCCATTCACGCCCAGTTGGAGTATGCATCTCCCCCCCCCCATTCACGCCCAGTTGGAGTATGCATCTCCCCCCCCCCATTCACGCCCAGTTGGAGTATGCATCTCCCCCCCCATTCACGCCCAGTTGGAGTATGCATCTCCCCCCCCACTCACAATCCACATCACACTGACATGTGGTCGGCCTGCTACTCACCAAGTAGCCACGAACGTTGTCCAGCATGTCGCTCCATGTATCGTGGTATTGTCGAGTTCCGCAGGACCATTGCATCATGGGTTGAACCGGGATATCGGGCACATCAATGTGTGATGATCTTGTTGGAGTCACATACCATTTGGACGTTGATGGAGTGGTATAGCTTTCTGTTACGGTACACTGCCTCATTGGCATGTGGGACCACCAGTTCTACATGGGTACAGTCGATGGCCCCGATGCAACTTGGGATGCCTGCCAGTGAATGGAAGCCAACTTTGGTGTTGGAGATCTCCTGGGCAGTCCCTGGCATGTATATGTGTTGACTTGTGTGCTTCAGGAGGGCATCGAGCACCTGGTTCAGTGTGCGTGAGAATACTGGTTGTGATATGCCATGCATCTGACCTACCGTATGCTGGTAGGTGCCTGTGGCCAAGAAGTGGAGCACTGTTACTACCTTCAGTAGAGGGGGGATGGCAGTACGGATGTCAATGAGACTCACAATGTCGTTGTATATCATGTCTACTATGGTGGTGATGGTATCCCAGTCCAGACGGTACAGGGTGTGTATCTGCTCAGGGGTTAGGTTGACTGGACTGGCTCTGATCCTTGGAATTGGTGGCTGCCTCTGTGGTATCACTAGGTGCACTGGTGGTGCTTGCTGCGCCTGTCTTGCCCTCCTCCTCCTCCTCCTGCTGCATCTCCTCTGTGCTGCCTGTTGTTGTAGCTGCTGCACTGCAATCATGTCCTCTAGCCCATGTAATGCTGCTAGTATTGCATCCATCTTGGTGTGGGGAGGGGTGTGGTGTGCTCTTTTGTGCTGCCAGTCTCCATTGCCTCCACCTGTGCTGATTTTGTCCACCTGTGGCAGGTGGGAACTCTGCTGTGCTCTTTTAACGTGTGGTTCGCGATGCCGGTATTAGCGCCTTGCCGGTAAGGGTTCTTTGGGTCTACTACATGCCGGTATTGCCATGTACGCATGGCTCGTGATGCCGTGATATTAGCGCTATGCCGCTATTTCCGGTCTGAGGGGGCGCGCGCTCACGGACTTGCCGCTAATAGTGCCACCGCACTTAGCGGTGCCGCTAATAGCGGTATGTCCGGTTCGTGATTGGGGAGGGGATTTACCGATACCGGTAATGGTATGTCCCTACCGCCTACCGTGTAATGAGGCCCACTATAAGTAAAGTCTGACAGGTGTTAAGTGATGTCATGAAGAGAAGAGACTAGGACACACTGAAACGATATACAAATACTTAAAGAATGAAGATGTGACTGAAGTAACAAAGTAAACAAACATGTGGATACAAAGAAATCATATATGCTGGGAAGATAAGTGAGAAGAGATGCAGTAGATGTGTATATACACAGAAACGCAAGGTAGAAAAGATATATAGAATTTTGCTGCAGTAGAAAATATAACACGGGTAAAGCAGCCATGATGACTCTGTATAATAATAAGCTAAAAGCCCCAAGGAGAGACACAAAGGCTGCAGAGCTGACAGACACTGGAATACAAATGTGTGCAAGAACAAAGAATATTTGTTTGGTTCAGGGTCAAGGATACCACAGCAAGAAGCAAATACAAGGTATGAAAGGCGTCAAAGAGGATAAGCCATGCACGTAGGACATATTTCTCTTTGAATAAGCAAACAAGTAAATATTTGCGAGTGGCAAAATATTTGCGAGTGGCAAGTATTGGACAATTAAAGATGCAGAAAGCATATGCAAGATGGAGCAACCAAGTCTCCAGAGGCCAAGGAGAGTAATAGCACCCAGTATAATTGAATCAAATAGCACTAAATAAGAGGACAGAATGGACAAATCATGGTCTCTTCACACGTGGTGCAAGACCAGAAAGCAAGGCCTATTTATGATGCTCCAGGCAAAGATAGCAATGTACCTTCACTCCCTTTAAAGTTCAGAGAATGAGAACAGTCAACAAGGTCAACTACAAAGAAGAGGACTTGGCTTATGACCTAACTGATGAGAGATGGTAGGCTAATTGGCCAGATGAGCAGTTGTCCGATGTTGTTCCCCGCACCTTGGTTTAGTTTTGCTCACATGCTGCTAACAAGATGAATGTCCAAGGTTGGAAGAGGGTGCCAACCAATCAGGATGGCCTATGTGATGGACTATATATTGTGGCAAAAGGCCTATCCGCTGCTGTTATTCTACTATTATCTGCATTATACATAGTTAGAGGTTGTTCCAGGTGGGCCTACTCGATAAAGGGCAGCCAATGATGTTACTAACACCTAAAGAAAATATAGGTATTTATGTTCACTTAACCTATCCCTCCGCCCGATAGGTTTTTACTATTTGCCACATAGGATGACGTCATAGCTGACGTATATTAAGGTATACAGCCCTTGTGTAACTGAAATGTATTCTAAAGTGTGTGAGCTGCGATTTGTTATGCTTGCCAGATTTCCCTACTTTATTGAACTGATAAAGTAGTACATTGCCATATTCTTTGAATCTGTCCGGTTATTTGACCTGAAATCAATTATTGTGGTAATCCCGTCCAGCACTTGGTACGCTCCTGGTGCTGCTGCACACTGTGTTTGCAAATATCGTGTTTTCCATGTAGAATACGTCTTCCATTTTTCCTGGCTTTATCAATTACATGCAAGATCCTTTTGAATAAGTGTATTTGTCTTTATTTAAACACAGCATTCTGTTGTGTGGCAGATGGGACAGGAATCCTGCCTTTTCAGTCTGACATTCACAATATAATGAAGGGTAGGCCTTTGGTGTTTAGTTCTTTGTCATTCACACAACATTGTTATGTGGTAAGTGAACATTTAAGGCTGTCTTCCTTCTAGTTTGGCAGTCACAATGTGCCTTTCCAGTTCCCTTCTGGAGCCTGGTTTTATTTGTCACACATTCATTTCTTCCACTGAAAAAGTACATACAGTTTGTATTCACTAGGCACATTAGCAGTGTTCAAATTTAGTGATGGCATTTCAGTCTGCAAGTGTGCCTTCCCATTACAAGCAGGTATTTCTGCACCTTTTGGGGCCTAACCTGGCCTTTTAGTTCATTTGTCTTAGGCTGAAAGAACAAGTTACTTCTTACCTTGTAACGTTCTTTCGATGGGATGTTCCTCCGACGTATTCCTTATCTTAGATATCTCTTTCCAGCTTTGCTGGCCTCGGAAAAAATTTTCTCTAGAGGGCGCTGCGCGTCGACGTCCGCCGAGTCGATGTCCCTCGACAGCCGCCGTATCGACGTCGACGTCATCCTGCCTATAAAGGCCGCGCGCAGCGTCCGTTGCTCAGTTCCGTTTTGTAGCCCACAATAATTCTTTCTGGACTAGACTAATCACTCTGAAGGAGCGTAAGCTGCAACAACAAGGGAAGTAGTACTGCGGGGATGGATGGGAGGGTCAATAAGGAATACGTCAGAGGACCATCCTATCGAAAGAACGTTACAAGGTAAAAAGTAACTTGTTCTTCGGAGGGATTGTGTCCTCCGACGTATTCCTTATCTTAGATAGGCTCCCATAGCAGTATTCTGTTATTGGAGGTGGGAGTACTGACTTCATGCTTCCTCTTATTGATGAATAGAGTGCAATACTGCCCTTCCAAACCTAGTCTCTTGACTGGAGGAGGAATCCAAGTTGTAAAACCGTGTAAACGTATGGACGGACGACCATGTGGCAGCCGCACATATGTCTCTAACCGGCACTCCTCTTTTGAGGGCCGATGAAGCTGCGATACCTCTGGTCGAATGAGCCCTAAGATTTTGAGGGGGCTCTTTTCCTGCCAGTTTATAACACTCCAAAATGGCTAGAATGATCCATCTGGAAATGGTCTGCTTAGTTATCGGTAACCCCAGCTTGTGACCTGCGTAGCCTACAAACAGCTGGTCTGCTTGTCTTATCCTAGCCAGTCTACTGATGTAAAAACTTAAAGCCCTTCTTGGGTCCAGCCTGTGTGACCTCTCTTCCTCTTTCCACGGATGAGGAGGAGGATAGAAAGATGGAAGGGTAATCTTCTGAGTGATATGAAATTCAGAAACCACCTTTGGGAGGAAAGTAGGCTTCACTTGCAGAACAACTTTGTCTTTGTGAAAGATTGTATGAGGGGGTTTACAAGAAAGAGCTTGTAACTCGCTCACCCTTCTAGCAGATGTAAGTGCTATTAATAAAACAGTCTTAAGGGTAAGAAATCTTAACGAACAAGAGTGGAGTGGTTCGAAAGGTGTGCCCATCAGGAAAGTTAGGACTAAGTTTAAGTCCCATAGGGGAACCTGGAATGGTCTTGGGGGATAAACGTTAGTTAACCCCTTTAGAAACTGTATTACCAAGGGTAACTTGAAATAGGATGGTTCTTCCGCAGTGCGCTTAAAGATGGATAGCGCTGCGAGATAGCCCTTGATGGTGCCAACTTGAAGGCCTGAATTTGCTAAATAGAGTAGGAAGGACAAAACCATTGGTGTACCACATGAAAAGGGGTCGATATTCTTTTCTCTACACCAGCTGCAAAATCTGTTCCAACGGCAGCGGTATAAAGATTTTGTTGCTGGCCTCCTTGCCGAAAGCAACACCTCCATAACATCATCAGGGAGGTCCCAATCCTTGTACCTCAGCCTTTCAGAAGCCAAGCGTGAAGGTTGAGGGTTTTGATGTCTGGATGGAGAACCTGACCTCCATTCTGTGAGAGCAGATTCTCTCTGAGTGGAAGTCGAATTGGAGGGCAGATGGACAAGTCTAGAAGGTCCGGGTACCACGTTCTCCTGGCCCAATCCGGGGCAATTAGGATCATGGTTTTCCGGAATCTTCTCAACCTCCTGACCATTTGAGGAATGACAGGGACCGGTGGAAACGCGTACAGAAGCGGAAACTCCCAGTCCACTATGAACGCATCTCCCAGAGCTCCTCTTGGGGGAAATTCCCTTGAACAGAACAGATCGCACTTCCTGTTGACACTGGTGGCGAACAGATCCACCTGAGGGGTTCCCCAAAGGGCGAAGATCTCTTGAAGGACTTCCTGAGCTAGTTCCCACTCGTGGGAGACTGTGCTCTGCCTGCTCAGAGCGTCCGCTGTCAAGTTCTTCTCTCCGGCTAGGTGAACTGCCGATAGAGAGATTCCCTCTTGGATTGCCCAAAACCAGAGCTGCATCGCTTCTCTGCACAGAGGTAGTGATCCTACGCCTCCTCTTTTGTTGAGGTAATGCATGGCCACTGTGTTGTCCGTCATTATCAGGACATTCTTTCCTTGTACAGATGGCAGGAACGCCTTCAGCGCAAGTCTGATGGCCCTCAGCTCCAACAGGTTGATATGTAGTCTGGACTCCGATGGAGACCAACGACCGTTGATGGTCAAGTCGTTGGCGTGGGCTCCCCACCCCGTGAGTGAGGCATCCGTGGCTACTGTTATCTCCGGCCAGGGTTGCCAAAACTGTTCTCCTTTCAGAATGTTCTCCTGACAGGCCCACCACTGAAGGTCTCGAGCCACCCTGTCGGGAACCTGAAGAAGATCTGTCATTCTCCCTGAGAATTGTGACCACTGAGTTCTCAGTGCCCACTGGAGGGATCTCATTCTCAGGCGAGCCTCTGGCACTAGGAAAATGCAGGATGCCATGAGGCCTAGCAACCTCAAAAAGTCGAAGGCTGGGAGACGTTGGGCATTTTGGAACTTGGTAACCATCTGTAGAATATCTTGAGCCCTCACCTCTGGTGGCGAGGCTTTTCCCAGGGAAGTGTCCAGGATCGCTCCGATGAACTGGAGTCTCTGCGATGGTATCATTTGTGACTTCTTTAAATTGAGGGAGAAGCCCAGTCTGTGAAGGGAGTGGCAAACCTGATTTAGCTGGATCTGAGCTTGTTCCGAAGATACAGCCCTGATCAACCAATCGTCCAGGTAGGGGTAGACGTGAATCCCTTCCCTCCTTAGACTTGCAGCCACTACCGACATTAACTTGGTGAAGACCCTCGGGCGGAGGTCAGCCCAAATGGCAGCACTCGAAATTGATAATGAGAGTTGCCAATTGCGAACCTCAGGTATTTCCTGTGTTTGAGATGGATTGACACATGGAAATAAGCGTCCTGAAGGTCCAGAGATACCAACCAGTCCTGGAACTGAAGGGCCTGAAGGATCTGAGAAAGAGTTACCATCTTGAATTTGTCTTTCCTGAGGAATTTGTTCAATTCTCGCAAGTCCAAGATGGGTCTCAGTCCTCTGTCTTTCTTTGGAATGAGAAAGTAAGGGGAGTACCAGCCCTTGTTCCTCTCCGCTACAGGTACCGGTTCTATGACACCTTTCTCTAGCAGGTCTAAAATGTCCTGCAAGAGGAGCGGATCTGGAGCTTTTTGAGAGCTGATCCCCGGTGGATGACTCTGAGGTATGCGTAGGAGAGGCAGGCAGTAACCTTGTGCAACTGTCTCCAATGCCCAAGCATCTGAAGTGATAGCCTGCCATTCCGCCAGATGTTGAGTTAACCTGCCTCCTACAGGTGTCTTGTGAGGGAAGTCCTCAGAGTGGTTTTGGGGCGGCTGATGCAGATGCCGATGGTAAAGAGGCACCTGCTGTTGCTGCGGCTTTTGAATATCTACCCCGTCCACCTCGGGTAGTTCTTCTTTGTCCCCTTTGAGCCGGTCGTCCTCTACCTCTTCCGAATGCGGAGTAGAAGCGAAAGGACTTGCCTCTCGCAGAGGATCCTGTGGAACGAAAAGGTGTCTGACGGATTGCAGCGCCTAGGGATTTTGCTGCTGCCTTTGATGTTTGCAGTTTTTCTAAACTGTCATCCGCCTTTTTCCCAAACAAAGAAGAGCGATCGAATGGCATGTTCAAGAGCCTGGCTTGCACATCTGGGGCAAAACCAGACTTTCTCAACCAAGCGAATCTCCTGGTTGTTGTACTTGCCGCCATTGCTCTGCTGATACTGTCAGCTGAATCAATGCCCGTCTGGAGGGATTTGCACATAGCGTCTTTACCGTCCTGTATGATATTTAGGAACGCCTCCCTTTCTTCTCCCTCCGGGATGCAGTCAGCGCTGTAGAAGCACACTCCCAAAGTGTATGGCTGAATCTAGCAAGGGTGCAAGTAGCATTAATAGATTTTAACGCCATGCTACATGCCGAAAAAACTTTCTTAGCCATAGCATCATATTTTTTATCGTCCCTGTCCTGTGGGACGGTAGGGTAAGCAGTCTTGTTGTCAGTAGAAGATGCTGCCTGTACCACCAGACTTCCTAGGGATGGGTGTTTGGACAAAAACTCCGGGTCTGCAGAAGATATCCTGTATTTAGTAGACAGTTTTTTATTTACTGCTGGGACGACATCTGGGGTTTCCCAGTTCGTCATGATTTTCCTTTGAGGAGCTTTATGAAAAGGCACTACAGGATCCTCCTGTGGACCTTTATCAAGAATATCCATGAGGTCATCTTGTTGGAAAGCCTGTGAAGGTGTTGACCACCCCATAAATTCTGTGATCCTGGCCATTAAGGCTCTATAGGGGGTTTCAGCATGCTCCCCCGGGTCTGGCCTAGCGAACTCCACCTCAGGGGAAGTGTCTAAACCACTTGCCTCATGTAAGGAATCATGGAGTTCCTTTAATCTGCGTTCCTCTGAGGATAACTCCTCTTGAACTGGGGTTGCAGATCCCTGCAACTCAAATGTCTCTTCTTGGTCAGATAGTTCTCCCTCTTCCATAATTGAGGACATAGTTCTCAATTGGTCTGAACTCACAAAGGGTGTGAAACCCATCTCCAAGGCGGAGGGTGCCAAACTTGTAATCGGCGTCGAAAACGTCGTTGTCGTCGATGCCGACGTCGAAGGCTTCTAACGTGGTGTCGAAAACAAAGGCGGAGGCCTCTAGGTCCTCGATAGAATTGGGATTCTGCTTGAGGATGTCGACAACATCGTCATCGAAGACCTGGGGATAGCCACTGGGTGCGCCGCAACCGTGACTTTCCTTGGCGTCGACTCCGGTGTCGAAGATGGCGTCGAGTCGACAGTACCGTGTGTCGAAGGTCCCTTCGACAACGGCGTCAAAGACACCGACCTCGGCGTCGACAGAACCTTCGGCAACGGCGTTGACGGAACCTTCGAAGAAGGATTCGAGGTCATAGCTTTACTCGAGGGTTCGTGACGCGCTCGAGAAGCTTCCTTCGCCGGGTACTGCGACTCGCGGCGTTTTAGACCTTCGGGTCTTTCGACCAGAGCATCGCTCTCGGCAGTCTTCGAGGGGGTCGAGGCCGCTTTCTCGAAGACGCTCATCATATTTTTGCGGAATTCCTCCCATTCAGCCCGGGAACTATGTTTTGTGGGGCAAGGGATTCTCTTAGGTGAAACAGAGGAAGAGGAGGACGAAGAAGGGGATCTTCGACGTCTCCTCTTCGAGTGCTTCGATCTCGAGGAGTGATGGGACCCGCTTCGAGACCTGGAGCGCGAATGGTGACGAGAAGACGAATGTCTCGACTTCGTCGAGGAAGAAGAAGCTTTAGAAGTCTTACCTTTTTCCGGCTTCCCCCTATGCTCCTTCAGGGCCTTAGCTGTCATGGACATACAGTCCTCGCACTCCGAACAATGGTGTTCAGCTCCCAAACACCACAGACAAACTCTGTGAGGGTCAGTCAGCGACATCTTTTTCCCACAGTCTCTGCATTTTTTAAAGCCAGACCGAGGGGTCGTCGGTTCCGACGAGGAAGCCATCGAGTATGGATCGAATATCTCGAGGAAATTGTATTAATTCTCTACGAAAACTGAGCAACGATATTCCGAGGCACTGAGTAAGCGCGGAAAAACGGAACTGAACAACGGACGCTGCGCGCGTCCTTTATAGGCAGGATGACGTTGACGTCGATACGGCGGCTGTCGAGGGACATCGACTCGGCGGACGTCGACGCGCAGCGCCCTCTAGAGAAAAATGTTTCCGAGGCCAGCAAAGCTGGAAAGAGATATCTAAGATAAGGAATACGTCGGAGGACACAATCCCTTCGAAGTTAAGTTTGCACTGTTGCTATCCATGTGGTACCTGTTATCATTGTTAGCGAATCTTAAGCTTCACAGCCATGCATACCATGAGTTTTAGTGAACAGTGCACTCTTATTGTCTGGGCTGTATGTGTTTTGTGTGCGAGTGACATTTACACTGCTGCTGTCCATGTAATACCGGGTTGCAGTGTTACTGAAGCTTGCATTGCTGTTTTCTGTTTGTAAGGAAGGCATGGTATCAGGTAGTAGGCACAGATAGATGCAAGTTTTCACCTTTATTTGGTATTTTGGTTGGGTTGGCAGAACTCTAGAATTGGAATAGTCTAACACAAGTCCAAGTCAGTCTAGTCAAAATAAAAAGGCCTCTAAAAATGACAAATGTGTTAAGGGAATAAAAAAGAAAAAGAGTGTCTCAAAAGACATGTCAGAATGGCTTAAATACCATCTTCCTTCCGCATGTTTAGCAGAACGGGGTCTAGAGAGTTTCTTAAGGATAGGTCGATGGCACAGTTCTAGCAGTCTTGCATACATGGCGTACTGGTACAATTCAACGGTTCAGGCTTGGGATTCAAGCTTCTGGTAGATCAATCACTTCCTTAGGCTTCCTCTGCCTTGTCATAAATACACAGTTCTACTTTTGACCTTTTACTTTCACACAGTTCCCCACATGCTTCCCTTTGCTGGGCTTGAGCCTGTCTAATTTCCTTCTTCTGCACAGGATTCCCTCTGCCGGGGTTGGGCCGGTCTTTCTTTCCGTAGGGGTTCCCTTCCCCACGTTTTGTCTTACATGTCTTACGTGTCTTTTCACTGTCGAAGACTTTCGAAACTGCAAGGATTTTACATACACCTCTGCATGACCACTTTGACCTCTCTTTACACAATTCTACAATGAGCAATCTTCCTCGTCTTGCAATATCAATGCCTCTTGGTACTTTTAGTTTCTTATTCTCTTTACTTTACCCTCTTGGCCTCTTTCATATGCAACACCAATACTTCTTGGTATCTGTAATTTCCTATTCTCCTTACTTTGCCCAGGGAGATCATTTCACCAAAATGCCAGGGGTAGCGGAAGTGACATCACACAAACCTTGACCTCTGATGATCACAGGAAGTGATGTCATTTGACCCGATCCGAAAGTGACATCACGATAAGCGATGGAACACAACCTTTCACCCCTTGACAAAACCGGACGTGGCATCACATAGCATTGTTCCTAAATAACTACGGAACATATGGGTACGATATCACTATAATGTGATATACATTTCATACAAGAATGGATCACCATATGTATCTTTAATATCAATGTGTAAAGGCGCATGTTACCAAATTACTGTGAATGCAAGCAGACATCCAAGGCCAAATGATAATGATGTGTTATTATATAGCACTTACGATTAAGCGCTTTATATAGAACAAATATACATACAATATCACCCAACCTCTGTTGATACTCATTTTGCGACCTCAGAGGAATGAAAGGCTGAGTTGAGGTGTTTAAGAAAGAACAGACTAAATCAGTGACTCACCCTCTGAAGTGTTCCTGAAACAAACCTTCAATGAGTCTAGCAAATATTGTATACAATTCCAGAAAGACACATTATTTGTTATTCCTATTCTTTCTTATTTAGGGTCACTACTGGAAGTGTTACACTTTTGGAACCCCATGTTTTTTTAAGATGCCTGAGCAAAAAAACCAGCCACTTCAAAAATAAAGGCCACAGCCCAGGACCTTACAGTAAAAAAACATGGCATCCCCCAAATGACGTCCCTGCCTTTGCCCTCTTGGCATCTTTCAAAGTTCATATGCAACACCAATGCATCTTGGTATTTCTTTCTTTTGACTTTGCCCTCTTGGTTTTTTGGCACTTCTTTCTCTTTGCTTGGCGCGCTTAACCTCTTTCAAAGTTCATATACGGTGCCCTCTTGGCTTATTCAGAGTTCACATACCGTGCTTTTTACTTATTTGTCTTTCTTTCAGGATCGCGGATACTTCCCTTTGTAATATTCACTTTATCACACAGTTTCAACACAGAACATTTCATAGAAACATTCGAATGTGCGATTTCGTCTCACAGGACCAGTCTGTTACTTTGTATCCTTTCCTGTTACAATTCAGAAATTGTCCTTTCCATTATGCGTTTTACCAGCACAGGTGCAGACTTCAACTTTTGGGTTGCAGTTACTTTTGCATTTAACACAAACTGGCCTTTTGTTGCCTTCTATAACTCACTGGTCATGTTAAGTGGTCTTCTGTCATCAACTCCTTTCATGCGCAGTCAAGGCGTTACCAACGCCTCCTCTGCTCCCCCAAAACCCCACCGTTCATCTGGGAGCGTCGCAGGCCACGTCCCAGCACCTTGAAGGTTTCTTTTTTCCGCGCACTCAGTTTCAGTCTTAGAATGCTTATGGCTTCCCGCAAGCGTGGAATCCTTACGTTCTTTGCAACTGCTGATCAGCTCCTTGGCCTTCCAACTTCCATAGCCTGGTTCACATCAGCCCTAAAAGAGCTGTTCCTTGTCATACCCAGCCTCACTCAAAGGGTGCCTGTGCGCGCCACCTTTTATCCTGAAAGGGAGTGTGAACAAGTGGCAGGTGCGTGTAGTTAGGATTACGTGCCTGACTCTGCCTGGCCTCATTACAGGGACAAAGATATTGCGTGTCAGTAGAGGCAATCTTTCTGGCCTCATTCCTCATCAGCTCAGTAGTGTTGTCAATGTAAATTGGGGAGGAATAATGGGAGTTATAGTTTCCCATAAAATAAGTAGGGATATCGGTTAGAAAGGTTGAGGAAAAAGGGGGATACCATGTCTCACCATCTGGTGCTTCTCTCGCACTCCGCAAGGACTCCCTACCCAGGTGATCCTCCCTCTCTTGTCCACCCCCCCGGGTCGGGATCCAAAAGCAATGGCCTTTTCCTGGCCACCTGAGTATGGGATCCCCGGGGACTAGGTTGTGAAAAACCCTCTGGTTTTCCACATGTTCTACACATGTTCTTTGTGTGAGTGAAGCTTTCACTGCTGCTGTTCATGCGGTACCAGTTATCAGTGCTTGTGAAGCTTGCTTTGCTGTTGTGCAGGTCATCAGTGTTAGTGAATATTGCCCTCCTGTTGTCTGTTCTATGCATGTTCTTTGTGTGAGTGTCACTTGCACTGCTGTTGTCCACCTGGTACCTGTTATCAGTGCTACGGAAGTTGTTTTTGCTCTTGCTGGGGCTGTACATCTCAGCAAAGATTGATATGGCTGCTGTCAGTAATGTGGAAGTTTCACGCAAGCAGAGGAAGCTTGCACTGCCTTTCAGTTGCTAACTCTCACCACAAAGGAGTGCACATCAGGTTTAATCTCTGGAAATAATCATGTCTTGCATGCATATTTTGTTTTCCAAGCCGGGTTTGGTAGTTAAAGGATGGCAGGTGTGCTTTTGTGGTCACAGTTGCACCTCTCATCTGGTGCCTTCTTCTTCTGTACCTTGCGCTAGCTCATCTTAATTTTCACTCATGTTCTCAGGCCTAGCGTGATACACATATAACCCATTAATTAAATTTAAAAAACGGAATATGGGAAAATAAATTCTAATAAAACTATTTTGCCAGTTATACACAATGTTAGACAAGTTGAAGAAAATGTTTATCAATACGTGTTAAATATTCTATTAATTCTGACAAAAATATCACAATACCAATAAAGACTAATGAACATCATCTGATGATTTTAGTTAAATTAACTTGTATACAATTAGAACAAAGTATTGATGATGAAATCATGATGGATACTAAAACCTCAATTCTCTCCCTCTCTCTCGTTCTCTTATTTGTTCATCTTTTTTTCTGAATTTAAAGTTTAAAATCACTTTTATTTACACTTTTATTTGCATGAATGTGATTGTCCAGTTTACCACATTATTTGTATTTGAGTTGACACTATTCCCCATGAAGACATTTTGTGTATAGTAATTCTCTCAGCGTTGAGAAACACCGGTGGGCGAAACACATGCACTTGAACTAGTGTAGGAAATAAAAACCTTTCAATTATATAGTTTTTCTAAGATATTTTCTTGCAATCGGAAAATATGTTGCACTTGTTTCTTGCAAATATCATGGTTTGGATTCAATTCTAATAGATACAAATTGCTGATTATGATATCAAGAAAGGAACAATTGTTGTTTTCAATGTATTAGTTCTGCACTTCAAGGCTCAGAGTTTGCCTTCTCTTGATTGCACTAGAATTAGATGTAAGCAAACATATATTGAAAAATAAATGCCCTTGAACCCATATAGTTTCGGTCCTTCATTCATTTCAATGTTTTATATCTTTAAATCGGCCTTTAATCAATCTTTTTTGGCAGAAAATGCTGTGGGGTATATTAGATATATCATACCTCTAAACCATTCCATACATTACGCTTTGCATCTTACACTTCACAGCCCTTATGCTCACTAGATACAAGTAGTTTATGGCTATAATCCAGGGCTCTGCACCCGTTTGGTATCCAGTTATTCTGAACTACAACTCTGATCAAATCTAGCCAGCATTGACAATGGTTACGGATCATGGGAGTTATAGCTCATAACATCTGGAGAGTCACAGGTGGCAGACTACTGATCTAATAAATGAAATCAGACCCCTATGCAAAGTCACCTACACTAATTTACCAATAATCGAGATTTCCAATTTCTGATCCTTTTTTTTTAAACCAAGTTTTATTAACATTTTCACAAGGGCATTAACATCCAACAATACCTTCATGACTTTCAATTAACAAAGCCTGCTCCCCCCTCCAAACCCCTTCCCCAACCATAACACTTCCAAACAAACAGGTCACAGAAATACAGCACCAGTCCACCTTTCAGGCCCCTACGGCGAGTCCCTCGGTTCTCCGCCCTCTTAGGGTGAAATTCCCACGTCCCAGTTCCCCAGAATAAGCAGATATCTGTAACCTTTGACAGGGGTGTTGCTAGGTCTGGAAAAGACCCGGGGCTACGCTAATGTTGGAACTGTCGGGACTGGGGGCTAGCCAGCCTTTTGGTTGTAGCTCCAGAGATTCTATCCGGGGCTACAACCAAAAGACCCGGGGCTATAGCCCCCTTAGCCCCCCCTAGCAACGCCTCTGACCTTTGATATACCAGTCATATACATACTCCCCGTCATCAGCCCACTACCCCTCAGATCAGCCCATGTGTTTGCTGGGCCGGCCCCCCATACCCATATTTCCTGATGATCATTACCCCAGTCCTGGTGAAACAACCCCAACCTATCGTTAACAATCACAGTCAGTTTTTCCATCGGGAATATATCCCACAACTTGATCAAACATTCAGTCTTCCTAGGGAGGTTCCCACTCCTCCAATTCTGGGCCACCGCCAGCGTCCCTGCCTGTATCAAACCCTCCCACATCCCAGTCAGGGTTTCCACCTCATCGCACTCCTCAGGACCCCCCAATAGCACACGCATAGGATCTGATGCCAACGGGATCCCCACCAGCTCCTCAACCCAGCCAAGGAGCTCCCTCCGATAGCTCTGTATCCCTGTGCACAGCTTCCACACATGATGCAGAGAGCCCACCGCCCGCACCTCCTTGGACAAAGGGGGGACATGTTTCTACATTTTTCGAAAATCGATGGGGGTCGATGTGCCACCCATGAAGTATCTTGAAATTGTGCTCTATCGTTGATGTAAAAAGTTTGCCATGAAACATAATGTTGTGCACTTTCCCCCAGACTACTTCTGAGATGTCCCACCCCGTCCGCATCACTCACTGTTGAATTTGTGTCTCCCTCCCAAATCAGCCATTACCAATACCTTGTACAGTGTGGAGACCAACCCCGTTCTCATACTCGCTCCATTCAACACTTGCTCACACAGCGTCACTTGGGGTCCATCAGCAACCCCTGGAATCAGAGATAATCGAATATAGAAATCCTCTCCTCCCCCAACATGCTTGTCACCTCCTCAAGTGTCTTGACAACAGCATTTTCAAATAAGTGTCCCCCCCTCCAGCCCCGAATCCCACCACTGCTGTGCATGATAGAGGTTTCTCCCCCTCCAAATTTAGGGGTGGAACCCAGAGACGGGTGGCTTTTCACCCCGTCTGGCACACCTTTAAGAGGAGCCCATATTAGATCTCTAACTTTCCTCGGGTGCACCATCACATCCTCAATATAAGACCAGTACGTCCTCATATCTTCTCTCAGGACTCGTAGTTGGGCTGCTTTATAGTACAGGAAGAAGCCGGGAAACCCAAAGCCTCCATGATCCCTCGGCAGGGTCAGGGTATTCCTACTAACTTGTGGCTTTTCCCCTGCCAGATTAACTCTGAGACCTTAGCGTTTAATTCCTTAAAATATCCCTCTGGTGCCTTTGTAGGAATTTCTGTGAACAAGTACAACAACCGTGGCAATACATACATTTTAACCGATGTCCTTCTCTCATACCAAGACAGTGTCAGAGGGGCCCACCAGGTTAAATCTGCCTTTATCGCTGTCAGGAGGGGGTAAAGTTCAATCGTGCCAACGTATTGAGGTCCCTGGGTACCTGGACCCCCAAATATGTGATTGTCTCTGTCTCAACTCTCATCCCCCAATAACATTTCCCCCTCCCCCAGAATCTCCAGAGCCCAGGAGCATAACACTGGACTTCCCCATATGTATCCTCAGTCCAGAGAAGGGTCCAAAGGCCTCAATCTGTGCCAACAGAGCAGGAAGAGATCTGTGGGCATCCCCCAGGTATGCCAAGATGTCATCCGCGAACAAGAAAATTGAAAATGTCTCCTCCCCACATCATATTGCCCTGATCTCCAGGTTCTCTCTAATGGCAATCGCCAGTGGCTCCATGCGAATGCATAGAGGAGGAGCTAAAGTGGATACCCCTGCCTCGTGCCCCTGGATAACTGAAGCAGGGCTGACAACACACCATTGACCTGCACCCTAGCCATCGGTGACCTATACATCGATGCCACCCACTTAAAGAAATTTGGGCCAAACCCCATCCTCTGTAGCACCCTGGCCATATACCCCGACTCCACTCGCTCAAAGGCCTACTCAGAGTCAAGAGACACCAATCAAGCATTCTGTTTGTGAACCTGGGCGTGATGAATTAAGTCCATCATCTTCCGCACGTTGTCCAGCCCCTGCCACCCCCTAATGAAGCCAACTTGATCCCCATGCACTAAGGAGGGCATCACCCTTTCTTGTCTGTTCCCCAACATTTTTGCCAGGATCTTGTCCTCTGAATTAAGCAGGGAAATCGTCCGGTATGACTGGCAACGGGTAGGATCTTTGCCCACCTTGGGGAGGACTACGACAATAGCCTGCAACATTGAGTCCAGGAGATCCCTCCCTCAAGGACCGATTTAAACAATTTTGCCAAAAACTGGGCCACATTCGAGTGAAACAGCTTGTAAAACCGGATTGCAAACCCATCTTCCCCCGGTGAGATGCCCCCTTTCATTTCCCCTATCACCTGGACCATCTCCTGCTCTGTAACTGGGGCCTCAAGGGCTTCAGAGGATTCCGGTAACAGACCCTGGATGGGCAGCGTCTTCAGGAAAGCGTTCACCCCGGCTTGGCCCCGCCCCACATTCCACTGTGTAAAGCTTGTCATAGAAGCCCCCGAATTCTTCCTCGATTTCCTCATCCACATAGGTCAATCGCCCCTGAACAGAGCCCAGGGCCTCCACCCCTCTAGCCCTCCTTTGCTCCTTCAACCTCCAGGCAAGAATTCTGCCCACCCTCTCCCCTTTATTGTGATATTTCTGCCTGAAGAACAGCAGTTTCTGCTCCATTTCATGAAGCAACAGTTCCTTGAACTGGGCTTGGTATCCCCTCAGGTGCTCCCCATCCTCTGTCATCAGGGGCCAGGCGCCCCCACCCTCTCCAGTTGCAGAGCACTTATTTCCCTTCTCAGGTCAGCCTCCCACTTCTCCCTTCCCTCCGTTTCCGGCCTCCTGGTCGCATTAGCTCTCCCCTGATAGTTGCTTTAAAAGCATCCCAAACACACGGGAGCCCCACCTCCCTGTTGTCATTAAGGAGGAAATAGTCCTGAATACTCCGGAGAACCGACTGGGCCACCTCCTTATCTTTAAGAAGGATATCGCCGCACCACCGCCTGCCACCAGGTTCCCGCTCCTTTCAATCTCCTATCGCCGCTCTAACCAAGTTGTGGTCAGACCACGGAATGGGTTCCATCCCTAAATCGATGACCTGTCCCTGCAACCCCTTATCCACTAGGACATAATCTATCCTCAAGTGTGAATCGCGCACATGGAAATAATACATGAAAGGAGGAGCCACCCCCTGTACCCTTACATAAACATCTATCACCCCCAGCATATCATTCCGCTGACAAAAGCGGAGAGCCTGGGCTACCGTGTCTGTTTAGGAGCGGCTCCAGGCCCACATGCGTGGTCGGCCACCGGGTCCAGGGCCCTGTTGAAATCCCCCCACTATCAGGTCCCCGTCCACAAAGCATTGAAGCTTCTCCTTAACTCGGTCCCAGAACTGATTTTGGCCCTCATTAGGACAATAAACGGATCCCACTGTCAGCCCTCGGCCCTTAATTTTGCCTCTAAGAAAGATGAAGCACCCCTCTGGGTCTTTAAACTCCCTGTCCACCGTCATCCCCAACTTATTGGTGAGTATAATGGCTACACCCCTTTTCATAGAGGTGCATGAGGCACTGTACACCTTATCAATAGTTCTCGCTCTCAGCATTGGTTCTCTTCCCCTACACAAGTGGGGTTCCTGGACACATAGCATGTCCAGCCTAAGTCAGTTAAACTCACAAACCGTGAAGGAGTGCTTAAATGGGGAGTTTAATCCTGGCACATTGAGGGAACCCACCCCAGGGGATATAGATGTCTCAATCATGAGGCCCCCACTGGAAAATCACATACACCATCCAATTGAGCCAAAACACCCAACGAGAACCGGCCACTGCTAGGTGCGCCATCCCCGCCTGTATTCCGTAGACCTAGACAAACACCCCAATGATAAAACAACTCAACCAAAACCCCCTCCTCGCCAAGCCCCCTGCCTCCCACACCCCCCTGCATGTCAGCATCCGGTCTCACGCCAGTCATTGCAGTGGCTAACTGCCAGACCATCAGTTTCCCCCCACCGTCAGTACACCTCAAGCCCCACAATCCAACTCCTGAGACCCTCACCCCTCCAAAAAGTCCCCCGAAGTGTCCCCGAACCACCTATAACCCACACAGCCATCCCAACTGGGAAAGCACGGCCGTGTACCACCCTCCACCGGCCAAATCTTCGCCTCCCCCCAGACTGCAAGGGAGCCCTCCCCTCGCAACAGAACACCAAAGGGCCCCTACTCTCCACCATACCTGCTCACAATCCCGCAGGCACGGGGGTAGTCAGCTTTTTGAATTTCCTCACCCACTGGACCCAGCTTTCTATCTTGTGCAGTTCCCTTCTTCGCCCCCTCTCCCTCTCCACCATCTCCCGGAGGGCCAGATAACAGTCTGTGCCCCTCCTCGGTCATCACCTCCTCCGAGATCCTCCAGATATCCTCTTCTGTAACCAGCCTGTACTTGGAGCCCTCAAGCTCAAACGCCAATGAAAACGGGAACCCCACCTATACCGCACTCCCTTTGAAGAGAGACATTTAGTTAAGGGACCACATTGCATCCTACTAGCCAAAGTAAATGAAGAGAGGTCCTGGAAGATGGAGATGCATTCTCCACACCATTCCACTGGGCCCAACCTCCTGGCTTTGTCCAGAACTCTAGATTTCTCTGCATAATAGTGAAACCTGGCCATAATTGAGGGAGAACCCTGGCATCCACCACCCCACCCTGTGGACCCGGTCATTGCTGGGCACTGTGGTCACGTCGTCATTGAAAACCTTTTTAATGACTTCATTGATTCCCCTAATGCTGTCACCTTCCGCCTCGCCCTCCCTCTCTGGGAACCCAAAAAACCTCTGGTTATTATGTCCCTCCCGATTTTCAAAGTCATCCATCTTCAGGGTGATCTCCTCCTCGCTCCTCTCGAGCTCTGAGATACTCATGTCCATCTACGCTTCAGGAACCTCCACAGAAGACTGCTTCCAATCCCTCCAACCTGCTATCCATCGCCTCCACCTTCTTGTCCAGACCATCGATCCTCCTGCTGATGTCCGAGCGAATCCCTCTGATCTCCTCCATCAAGGCACCACCATCCCACTTCGTGGACATCCCCTCTTCTGCCTCTGCCATGACCAGGGACTTCGTAGGGGCCGCAGCACCTGGATTAGGTTTATCCTGCCCCACCCTATATTTCTGAAGAGAGGACTTAATACTCATAGATGCTTGGCATGCTCCCTTCGGTGTGCCCCTGC
Organism: Ambystoma mexicanum; assembly: GCF_040938575.1. Lineage (NCBI taxonomy): Eukaryota > Metazoa > Chordata > Amphibia > Caudata > Ambystomatidae > Ambystoma > Ambystoma mexicanum. The sequence continues at coordinate 764,990,462 of NC_090925.1, read as the reverse complement.
CGGATGGGCCATCTCTTTGGGGATCGGGAGCCCCCCTCGAAGTTGGGCAATCACCTCCAAGCTCCGACACCTCAAGTCAGATGATAACCTGGACAATAGGACCTCCTTTTCTTGTTTCCCAGAAGGAGTGGTCTGAGGGAGAGCGGCAAAGCAAAGCACACCGGGGATGCCCTTCACAGACAACAGATTCCGCACAAGCCAAGGGAGGATCCGCAATCAGACCCCGTGGATCTCCCATCCTAAATCCTGGTCACACTTCAACTGGGGGCCCCTATGTGGGTCCCATGCCCTCTCCTCTGCCTCAGGGCACAAACCTGCACAGAACTTCACCACTCCCCGGGTGCAATCTCAGATCTCCGACATCTATGGGCTGATTGCCACCAAGTTGAGCCCCAGCGACTCAGGGAGCAAGGGGGCAGGGGTCCCCTCCTCTTCAGTAATCACCTATCTGGAGGAGCTCAGGACCACAAAACAAGCAACGGGACGGGAGCTGCACAAAGAGCTAGTGCATCCCTCTGCCCCCTTTTGGCCAACCCTCCTTTTTATTTTTAATCTTAAAGTGCACATTGTCATCCAGTCAGCCAATCAGGGTGGGGGCCTTCTGAGCAATAATCCCTAGTGTGGCAACATATGCTGATGGATGACAGGGTGGCCAGTCCTCACCCCTCTGGGTGTCTCCCCATATCCCAACCCCCTGTTACAATCCCCTCTTATCTTGTTCCCCTCTTCCTCACCTCAGTTCCCATCCATAGGCCCTTCGCATTGCCCCCGTCCTGATATCGGGCCAGGAAATAGTGGGACTACTGTCTGCACAAGGCCCCCGAATGTCTGTTGCTCGGTGGCCATCTTATCCTGTTGTTCGTTCTCACTCCCATTTTGTCTCAACTTTGGCTTAACACATAGCACCTTGTCCCGTTGCTGCTTTCTAATGCCTTTTTTGCCTGAGCCCCGAGCCCCATGAGCAGCAGAGGTCTCAATTACAGGTTGGTTTACAAACTCTCACACTTCCTGCTCACCGGTTTCTATGTGTGTGATGGCCCAGCCCATGCTGTCACATGAGACCAGTGAAATGGGGGGGTCCGACCCAGCCCTATAAGACGAGGCAGCAACACTTAGAGACAGATGGGGATGCAGAATATTACTCAAACATCAATAATCAAACTGACTCAGGAAGTTGGCAAAGTGCAAATGTTTAAATATCAATTATCTAAAACACGGAGTTACAACGAACATCAGCTCATTCGCTCGATCTTCACACTCAATGCAACACATAAAGAAAGCAGGTTATATACTAAAAGCTCGTCACCATTGACATCAACCTATGTTGCAAACTACAAAAACCTACTCGGGATGGTGATAGGCTCACAAGGAACATCTAGGTATAAGTTCCATACTTATCAGGGAAGGTGATTGGGTATCTAACATCAGGTGGGGCAACTAAGCCCTCCCTTAGGGCAGGTTTCCACAAACGTCATCAAATACACAACGTCCCATTGGTAATACAAGCTATAGGGCTCTCTCTTACATGTCCCTCTATAATTGGTTGGCACCCTTGTACCCCTCTGTAATATTCCACCTACGCAAGCAGCATGCAGGCTAGCACACAGGTGCTGGTGTGCTGGTCATAACCATAGCTTCCCACCAACTTGCCTTGGCATCCATCACCACTCTTGCAATCTACTAGTCAATTAAGGCTTTGAACTCGGCTTTGGAAATTTTCTCTGTGTTGGAGAATATGAGGGAGTATAGCATACTGTGTCTTCTCGGTTTCGATACAGCTCATCGTAGTATTTATTTTCATCAGACCACGTGACTGTGGATCATGTTTTCGAGTCTTTCTGCATTTAAAATAGTATTATTTGATGAAACTCTGACGTCTTCAATGTTCTCACCCCACACTTAAGACAGGAGTTTGTTCTTTTCACGCGTTCCATAATTGTTCGTACGCACATCAAAGCCCACGGTGGCCTTGACTTCTTGGTGTTGATCCAACCAGGCCTTTCTTTGATTTACCTCCATGGTTAAGTTTTCTCGATTTCTAACTGCGACACACTGAAAAATTCTTTCTACTCACAGGATCCAGCTCTGCTAAAGTGTGTTGTGGAGTGTGTAGTGCTTACATTTCATATGTATATACCTTGATGCATTGCCACAATCTATTCACTACATAACTAGCCTTTAAGCATACTTTGTCTAGTTGCGTTACTGAATCTGTACAATTATAAAATGACTCAATATCTTCTTCATTATTTCTATAGCATGAGCATCTTCATTTGGAGCCCGAAATGTTGCTAATCGTTAACACCTCCTCTTTAGGGCTTATAGAATATTTATGTTCTCTCTTCTTTGCATTTCTTCTGGGTGTGTCAGCTCTGCTTTTCATGATGTCACCAGTCTTCCCTTTTGCTCAGTTTTCACACTTCCTCTGAGATTTCATTCAAATGGCCATCATATTGTCGTGTATGCATGCATGACTTTCTCAATGGGAATCTTACTTTTAGGATTCTCTTCGGTATAGGTATTCTCAGAGGTAATGCACGTGTCTCACTCTCTGGCTCCCAACATATAGGCAAAAGGGGGAGGCACCTTTGGTGGGGGTACTTGGCTCCACCTCTACACTCCCCCTCTAGGTGATTCATCGACCACTCTCTCAACAGTTTGTACATCTAGACATCCTTGTTTGAAGAAATGCTTCTTTGGGACCCATATCTTTATGACTCCCTTCAGGCATCCTGCTGATTTCACTTGCTCATCCTTACTCCAAGACATGAGCATGCATTGCCCACTTGGACTGCAATCAATCAATTTTCCCACATACTTCTTGTGGTTCTTTGGGTACAGGAACATCGTTCCCTTAGGTGCATGGACACTGGCTTTTACATAATCTCTGATCTTTGTCAGCTCTTTCGTCTTCCATCCTGATTCGACATCAATCATGATCTTCATTCCCACAGCTTTCTTTGCAGTCTTCTTACATTGTGATATTATTATCCTAATCCCACAGAATCCAAGCATTACCATCACTCTCAGGGCTCCAAGGAACTTGAATATATCTGCCATCCATTGTGGAATCCAAGAAAAGAGTGATCCAAACCAACTGTCATCAGCAATGTTTTCCACTTCGTCTACCGCTTGGACGTGTAACTGCCAGCATTTCTATGGCCTCTGTCAAGGTGCCATTCTCATCGTCGTGAGCAGGTATGAACGTGCAACATGATTCTCCAATTTTGGCGCAAACACCTCCATCCATGGCTGTGATCATGTCCAAGACATACCTATTCTGCAGAGTCATCAGTCAAATGGCTCACAGCTCCTCTTTGATAGCATTGAATCCTTTGATAGTCGTGTTGATCATCTGCAACAATACCCATCTGGTTATCTGTAACCACTTAATGTATGCATCTGTCTGGATCCTGGGCATGAAGATTAGTGTGAATATCGATAAAGTCCTACTGAACAATCTGTGCTCATACGGAATAGAATCAAAGGCTTCTATCGACTTGGCTGAGAAATAGTTCTCTCTCTTCATTCGACTCAAGATTTTCACAGATATCTTCTTCCTCAGGTGAGCGTCTGCTTTTGGAAACTCGTCAATGTTCAGGTAACTTTTAGGAATCACCAATGCTGGAACATGAACATTCACTATAGAACATATTCCTCCCCAATCCCCGGGCAGCTTCATGTATGCTCTGGATCCAAAAACCCAGTAGTGATCCATTATCACTGCTGTTCCAATGTTCATTCCTAGCACGTCAAAGACTAGACCACAATTCGGATTTTCTCCAAGCTTAGCTTTGCACTTTCCAGAGGCACTATCTGCAAGGGCCGTCCTTTGTCTTCGACCCATGTCAGTAGTTTAGCAAGTCTCGACCAAAGAGATTTGCATGCATTTTGCACGTCAATGGTTGGTTTGTAGCTTCCAATTATCACCCATGCTCTATAGATGACCACTCCTTCCTCCCATCTGTCTGGAGAAAGCACTGATCCCCAAATTTGCATCTGGCCCCTGTTCTTCCATCTTCGAATGTCTTCTACTGATTTTCCTGGACCGTCAAGTCTTCTGTTTATTTCCCATCTGATTCCAACCCCTTTCACTCCAGGCTGTTCATATCTCATCACATGATTTTTAGTATGGGCTCTTGCTCTTGTCTTTGTGTCTTTCATATAGTCATCTTCCTCTGGATCTGACCATTCAGTTGCCCATGCTAAATAGGCTGTTTGGCACATAAATTGACCCCTTCTTTGGTGCAATGTGAGATAGGCAGTGTTCTGTCTGAACATCTATTTCAATAGCTATGAATATGTTAGACTTCCCCATACTATAAGGCAGGAGTGCACATACATAGCATTCCTCCTTTGAGTTTCTCTTGCCTACCTCTTTCATGTGCTGATACCACATATTTTTTCCCAAATGAGCTGTGCTATCTAGATAATCATTCAAGTCATGATATACAGGATCTACTGCTTTGTTTGGATCTACATAATAGACAGTACGTACTGTGAGAGAAAGTAGAATGATAATGAACATAATGCATGTGTAGATAATGTACCAGTAAGTCCAACATACACAACAATAACCCCTTGCACGTCGTGGTGGTCTCTCATTGTTTGCCACATTGTTATTGCCATCAATGTTGCTCATTTTCTATTTTTACTTTTAAGGAAGGAAAAAACAAACTTTGATCGGGTTATCTCATACAATATTATGGCAACTGTTGAATCTTTTCCATAAGCTGTCATCTCCCCCTACAAGCATTGGTCCTGGTTATGCCAGAGTAGCTACCGTTTTGCAGCATCTCTTGTCTCTATCAAGATGGCCCACCACAATCTCCATTCTCCCAGGACATCCTCCTGCATGCCAGAAGACGGGTGATCTCCGCACCTCCGGGTTCCGGAGCAGAATATCAACAGAACGTGACTGCAGTACTGTGCGTCGCTACTCCAGCATATGGCACTCCGTAAATTCATTCTCTAGGGACAACACATGTTTCTATTCCTTGTTCTGTCCAAATCTAAGTATTGTTTCCATAGGTCCATCCGTGCTGATTTGCTGCCAGACTGTCAGGACTCCTCCCGCTTCCCAAACCTCCTGGCTCAGCCTCCGTGCTGCGCAGGCATCACCCTGCCTGCATTCCTTTCCTCGTCTCACCAGGTCCAAGATTCTCCTTCATCTCCGTCCACTCAGGAGACACAGTAGGAATCACCCGCTACCCGCTTACCCGCTCTCTCTCATTCAGGCTGGGCAAATTTACTTATTTTGTCTTACAGCCCGTCAGTCTGCTTTCACAGGAACACTCGCGCTCTGAAAATAACTCCTGTACAAGGGCTCCTCAGAACGTTACAACCCTTGAACGTTCTACTTAAGCTGCATGCAGGTGGGTGCTCTATTCTCCTTCTTACTTACTGCTCTCTCGTTACAAACTCATAATTCTAAACAGACTGCTTCCTTTCTGCAGAGAGACCCATCACTTCCTCATAGCCTCGCAGGTTCACGCCACCTTGCTCTCCCTGAAAGGTACTTCCCATTCTTACTGTCTCTTACTCCGGACTCCTCTAGACTCTCACATTTCTCCCTTCTTTGGTCTATTAGACGTACCGAAGCAGCACACCCCTGAAAGATCTCCAGCCGGCAAATACACCGCCAAGAGTGATACCGAAGACTCATCGCTCCCAACTCCAGACATCAGGGTTCTTTATTTTACCCCAGAGGGTTTCCCTGGGGCTTCTGTATTTCTCTGTTCCCTGTTTTCCAGGCAGAGGTAGGCAGAGTCTCCAGGAGGATTTTCTAGTCCTCAGCTGCTGTCACCTGATCCAGGTTAGTGAACTTACCCTTCATGACACAAGCTCCACAAGCTGCTGGCTGATTGTAGGACGATTAACTGGATTTCGGATAAAGACAAAGGCGTTGTCTTGTTGCCAAACAAAATGAGGATGAACTTCCAGCAAATAGCAAAAGATCAAGGTCTGCAGATTATGGATATCCTCATTCGATAAACTCATCAGGATTCTCACTGTGTTGTCTCAGACAATAGACACACTTGCTCAATTATATCACATAGCAATTGGTTAATTGCGGGTTGATTTCTAGGGTCTCTCAGGAATACACGAGTTTTGGTTTGACGTCCAACAAGATGCGGGGGTTCCTCAATCATGAAATAAAAGACCATTCCAACTAATCTATGAGCATCTTCGTCAAACAGAGGCATCTGTGTTTTCATACAGTATTCAGGCAGTTGGAGGATTTGCTCTATTATGACTGCAAGCAATCTCCTTACAAGTGGACCATTTTTAGGATCTTGCAAAAATACGTAAACGTCAGTAGTTCTTCCAACCACATTAGGATACACGTGAAGAATGAAGATAAAAACAGTAAGAAAGATCCGATGAACGTTGCCATTAGGCACCACCATGGGTACTTCCAAAGAGAAACTCGGTGAAGAACGAATCGGGGTACTGCTCCTTTTCCAATTGTCAAAGATGAATTCTAGGTCTGACATTTCTTTTCCCTTCAAGACTTCATTATGTCTCAGTCCAATGTTAACAAACTCCTGTGACTCAAGAACAATAGCTTCTTCACTCCTTGTTTAGAAGCTACAAAGAGTGTCTCGAACAAACCACAGTCCAATTAACTCTTTATCTGTCTGCTGAACAGTCTCTGCATCCTTCTTCTTCATCATCAATCTAGTCTGCACATGCTGAACTTCTTCTCTGTGGCTTGCTTATGAATGGGGTGGGGGTGTTGTGGTCTCGCCGGTGTAGATCCTCACGTCTCCCAGGAATATCCAAGCATGTCTTCCTAACACCTTGACTGCTGATGGAGTAACATTCTTGATAAAGAAGGGGCCATTAAACCTTGGTTGATGCCATTTGCGGACGTAGTTCTGGATCAGAACCTGATCTCCGGGAAAATGTTTTGGCAATAGAATTTCATTTGATCCAGTTGCTGTAAGGTCTTCATCTGTGTTCTGAGATCGACACCCTGTTCGTTTGACTTGGTCTGAAATGAAAGAGATACTTGAAGTCATAAATGTTAAGTAGGCACGTAGCTCATTTGCTAACAATTCTGCTGTTGTCTGGGCATCACTTCTAGTCCTTGATGGAGGAGTCAGTGGCGTTCTCATTCGCCTCCCCATTACTAGTTTATGGGGCGTAAGATTGTCAGAGCCTGAATCATTCCTCAATGCATATAATGCAAGAGGCAGGCAAGTCAGCCATCCTTTTTATAACGTTAACTCAAGCTTGGCTATGCTCTCTTTAAGCAGGCCAATGAGTCTCTCACAGATCCCGTTGTCTTGCAGATGATAAGGTGAAGAAGAAAACTTATGCTTTATACTGAGCAATAAGCTGATTTGCCCGAATAATTCAGTCACCAAATCTGGACATTACCTGATCTTAATACTTTACAAATTCCCCATCTAGGAAATACTTCTCTAACTAGGAACTTCGCAGCGCAAGTGACTTCTGGATGTGTGCATGGGCCAGCTTCGACCCACCTTGAGAAGGGGCACACCACCACTATCATATATTTATAGCCATTACAGACTTGCAGCATGTCAACATAGTTACTATGTAGATGCTGAAATGAACCATTCGGTCGAGGGATAACTCCTCTGACTTTTCGCAGCGTGTGCTCAGCAGTAAACCTTTGACATACGATGCAACTTACTACATAAAATAAAATGTATTCTAACAAATTTAGTACAAACCAGTCCTCCGCAATAGTTGCTGTAACACTTTCCCTAGTGACATGCCCAGGGTAGTGTAGCTGTTCCAACGTCACCCTTAATAAGGCTACAGGCATGACCGGTTTACCAGTGCTTTCCTGTTGCCACAATGCTTATGAAGGGGATAAAGAACACCCCCTCCATGTCCACAGATCTTTCTCATCCTGTGGTGCTTCACCTTGAACTTCAATTAACTCTGTCTTCGACAAGTTATTAAAACCTTCATTTACAATCATCACCACCACCATTCTTTCATTCACATCAGGTGTATCAAAGCTCATGATATCCTTTGAATATGCGACTCATTTTGCTTCTTCGCCTGCAGCTTGGTTTCCGCGTGAGATAAAGTCTGCTCTCTTAGTGTGTGCTTCGCTTTTAATGATCGCAGTGGCTTCTGGGAGCTGTAGTGCTTTAATAAGTCTGTCTAATAAGGTGGCATGTTGCACTGGGGTGCCATCTGCTCTGAGGCAACCCCTCCTTTCCCAACATACTAACCCAGTGTGTACCATCGACATAACATAGGCGGAGTCACTGTACACAGTCACTTCCTTGCCTGCATGGTTCTCAAGCACAACAATCAGCACCATTAATTCTGCAGCTTTTGCTGAAAATTGGGACGGTAGTCGTGTGCTTGTCATGACTTTAAATTCCCCATTAGCCATGTGCCTTACCACAGCGGCACCTGAATATCTTTGCCCATCAGTCTGATCGATCTGTGATGAACCATCAACAAAGAGGGTCTCTCCGGTTGTCAGAGCATTTTCTTTCACTCTCGGAATCTCGTCATAGAGTTCCTCATAACTCGAGCAATCATGTGCATTCCCGTCCTCTCCCAGTGGTTCAGCTACAAACGTGGCAGGATTCACTATTTTACACCTGACTATTTTAATTGCCAGGTTCGATATGACCACCTCATAAGCAGAAGCTCTTTGAGACGTCAGTGTACCTTTAGGTTTTTCCAAAACAGCAAATAATGCATGCTCAGCAAACATCATCATGGAACATCCCATTACTATGCTAGCTGACATCTCAATAGCGAATGCGGCGGTTGCTAAAGATTGTTCGCAGGGGAAGTGACCCCTCATTACTGGATCCGAAATCCCACTGTAATACGCTAAATTCTTGTATCCCAACGTAGTTCTCCACGCGAGTACTGTCATCATAAGTGTTCCATTCGGTTTATAGTCATAAAACCGAAAAAAAAATCCCGAAAAAAAAATCTCGAAATGAAAAGGTCGAAAAAAAAAAAGTCGAATTTTTTTTTAATGACGTTTTTTGTTCGAAATGGGGGAGTTCCCCCCCAACCCCACTTTTTTTCATTTTCTTTTTATTTTACCCCTTTTTTTTACTTACCTGACCCCAAAAAATCATATAATTAAATAAATAAAAAATTCGACTTTTTTTTTCGATATTTTTTTTTCGAGATTATTGTATTTCGAGATTTTTTTTTCGGTCTTTTGACTGACCACCGTTCCATTCATGTGTCTTTTTCAACTCATCAAATCCTTCCTCCTTTTCCTCAGGCCATACAATCTTTTCCTGACTTACTTGAGCCTTTTTGAGGGCCTTTAACAATGGCCTTGTATAAGAGCTATAATCAAATATCCATGCTCTCACATAATTACATAGTCCCAAAGATTGCTACATGTGCTTTATCGTGTGCGGTTTTTCTGTCTTCAAAATGGCCACAGCCCTTTCAGGTGTAACTTTCTTTCCTTCATGCGAAATTAACTGGCCTATGTATAACACCTCTTCTTGGCAATACTGCAATTTTTGTTTGCCCACTTTATATCCTTTCTCAGCTAAAATAACCATTAGCCAAACTGAATCACTTCTGCACTCTTCTTCTGACATGCTGCAGACCAAAATGTCATCTACGTATTGCAGCACGGTACTTGGCAAATCAATTTTGCTTAAGTCCATCTGCAGGACTCTATTGAAAATCGATGGGGACTCACAGTACCCCTGAGGTAATCTTGTACTTTTTTTACTTAATCTGTCTGAACGTAAATTACATCAGATCTTGAGAATCTTTATGCAATGGGATTGAGAAAAATGCATTTTTCAAGTCAATCACAGTGAAATGTTGTGCCTCAACAGGGATATTACATTGGATCGTTGCTGGATTAGGAACTAGAGGAAACTCAGCCTCTTATTGGGCGCATATGCTGAATTAAACGCCACGACCCCCTGCTCGATTTTTTAAAAAATGTTTTTACAGGGTACACAGCCATATTAGATGGTGACTATGACGTCACTAAAATGCCTTGATCCATCATGGCGTATATCATCTTAAAAACACCCTTATCTGCCTCTCGACACATGGGATACTGCTGTGCTCAAGGCAAATTTGCTCCTGGCTTCCGTTTAATCTTGACTTCTCCAACCCCATTTAATAGGCCTACATCATAAGGGTCCATAGTCCATAAAGAGACTGGCACTTTCGCCATGTCTTCATCAAAAAATGCAGGACGCTGTCTCACTATCATCATGCTCTGCGGGATCTCGCGTTTTTCTGATCTAACCCAATATGCAATGCTCATCTCGAACACCACTTCATCATCAGATGGGTCATCTTTAAACATGTCCTCATCGGTGATGTCAGTTAATCTGTAACCTTCTTCGATAGCAATTACTGTGATCCATGATATGCCCTGATCATCAAATCCTATGAGCATAGCCAAAACCCCTCTTACTACAGCTACTTGGAGCTCTAGGGGAAATATCTGTCCCCCTACTTCGTCCATAGGGATCTGCGGTCTGAAGAGAAACTCATCTGGTATTCTCATGGTTTTACCTACTAACCCAGGCAGCCATGTTAACAGAATACGTACCCCATAATGAAACACCTCTGGCTCTAACGGTACTCCTTCTATGGCTATTTGTCCTGTAAATGCCATAATGAGTTCGCTCACATTTAAATAACGTATTTCTGGTGTTGAACACACTATAACCAAACAATGGGGCAATTTCTACAAAATTGACAGGGTATTGCCCTTAGTAGATAATGTTCACACAAAAAGATTAGGCAACACACATCCGTATTACAGGCTACTAGCAGCCGACAGAGAACCCAAGACAAGGTCTAGTTAATAAAACCAAACCCAAAAAGTTTTTACTGTGGTGTGGACTCCAGTCTATTCATAAAAAATAGGGAATAGAACAAGGCTGTGACTGAAGACAGAAGGATAGAGCGAAACAGAAGTACTATCCCTGCCTACTGTGCACTCTCAGCTAGGTTGTGGTGTGAAAACGCCTGTCTAATAGTGACAGAATAAGAATGAAATTACCAACTTCTATGGTGTGTAATAAATTCAACCTTGTGAGTCCCAGACCACTCTCCTCCAGATTGACTTAAATCGGAAGAGACTACCAGTAAAAAAAGGGAAGAAAAAGAAGCACACCCAGGAAAGTAAAGAGGATCAGTTCTTCCTCTTTAGGAACTCATGTGGCATCTAATGGGATAAACAATTCTTTAATAACCCATTGATTGTCACACTGACCCTAGGTTGCTCGGGTTAAAATGACACAGACAAAAGAAATAGGATAAATTCCTATTCCAACAACAGACAAAGACAATACAATCACCACTTTCCATCTGGAATTGATTTTATACTGACGGAAAGTGGGACAATGTAAACTGGTTTGCTCAAGCTAAAATATAGGCAAATTGGTGCCTTTTCAGATGTAACAAACACCATCGACCGGTTTCAGTGGCCTAATTTTAATAAAGCCACGTTCATCAGGACAGTCTAAGCTTCCTCACGAGCTGGTATATTTCATAACTCAAAAACCAGTCTATGAGAAAAAGGTAAAAAACGATAGATGGCATAGTACATTGCCACCTTGCCGTTGGTGTCATGGGACTGGAACAGTCTGGGGAAGAACCTGCAGGATCAAAATAAAATGAACCACAGTTACTAGGCAGCTGCTAGATTCCATATATTGGATTTTGGCTGGCACAACAATGGCGTGCCGTCCAAGCAAAAACAGTCCATGGCTGTCCCAAAACACCACTTCATCTTTCGATCTTAGTATCTAAATCTCATCTCCTTGCTACATAGCATACCACCTATGTCAATTGACCACAGTGCTATTTGTTAGAAATCAGAGGTTAATTATAAATGTTCTAACATCGCCATAAAGTACTCTTAAGTTATGTTATAGCCAGAGAAAACACACACTCACCCTTGGTTTTCCTTCCCTCCTGATCTAGAGTGTGATATGCCTCAAATCACGGCACAACTTGGCTGCCCAATCCACGTGTTATGCATCTGTGAATGGATACAGAGTTGTAGCATAATTTGAGGCACTGAACTTCCCAAGATGCCAATTTTTAAAAACCACGATGTAAGTAATACAAGTGTTTATCACAAGGTAGCGTATTTGAGGCCATGGCATGGCATGGTCCTACAAGGGGCAGACATGCATTGTATTGTGAGAAACTTCATCATTCGAGAAGACAGGGGAGAGGAGAACGGGAGCGGGAACACTAGCCCATGTAAAACACGGGTCGGGAGATCTAAGTTACACTCTGCCACCATTATTCCCATGTACTCACTTGCAAACCACGTTCAGCGGGCACCTCACAGATTGAACCCAACGCCCGGCGCGAGTGCGTATGTAGCCTTACTAAGCTCTCCGTGTTTATAAATGGAGAGCGAGGCGGAGTCATCTGTATTTCCGCATCACGTGACATGCGTAAGCGTGTCACGTGAGCGCATGTAAGCCTCCGTGTGAGGCTGGCTCTAGTGCTCCACGCCGGCAAAGGCCGAATCGCCCCCATGCCACGTTACACGCTGCGTGCGCATCTCTATGCACGCAGGGGTCAGGCAGAAGTGCCAGAGCTCCGTCAGGCGCTCTACATTGCTATGGGTTACCGATAGTATCACCGTGATGTACACACGCTGGGATCACATCAAGCTGCAATATTAAAAAAATTGTTATATAGTACTGCTAACTGCAGGCACTGAATTCTAATAGGGAGCACATCAAAGCTCACTTAGGCATGTCAATGCTCGAAGAGGACACGTTATATCTCGTCCTGTAAATAGGTGTGTTTATATCTGATCTTATCTGATGTATTCGGGAATCTAGAGTATCCAAAGCAAGTCTCTAGGCCATCAATAAACAAATCAATTCGTGCTGATGTCATTTCAAATGGCTTAGGTCATCATAGCCAACGAGTGCCAGGGTATACTTTCATTGAGACCCACCTGATCAGTTTTTAAACGGAAAACCCATTTTTGTTCCCGTTTTAATAGGAGGAGGATCATGTCTCCTCCTCTCCTGGGACATTTTACTTTTTCTATGATTGTCCACTCAATTTCGGTGGCCCGATGTTTGAGCCTAATGAAATGGTCAACCATAGGGGCATTTTCCCGATGGGTTCTAATACACAATAGGTGCTCCTGGATACGTTTCTTGATTGGCCTTGTAGTCATGCCAATATATCTTTTATCACAGGGGCACCGTATCATGTAAATTACATTTGAAGTATTGCAATTTGTGAGGGCAAGTTGTTTCCACTGTGTTTTCAAATCAAGATCTAAGGTTTTAGAGCGTTTTGTAAGGGCACATACGTTGCACTGACCACATGGTGTATGTCCTTGTGGGGAGGTATTATTCCACAGGGTTGTTTGCCCTGTCGCCTCCTGGGCTGGTGTATATGAGTGTATCAGGGTGTCCCTCAGATTTTTTTCTTTTTTTCATAGCGGACCGTGGTAATGGAAGATTGACTTGATGTGCCCTTACAAAACGCACTAAAACCTTAGATCTTGGTTTGAAAACAAATACGCTACCTTGTGATAAACACTTGTATTACTCACATCGTGGTTTGTAAAAATTGGTATCTTCGGAAGTTCAGTGCCTCAAATTATGCTACAACTCTGTATTCATTCACAGATGCATAACACGTGGACTGGGCAGCCAAGTTGTGCCGTGATTTGAGGCATATCACACTCTAGATCAGGAGGGAAGGAAAACCAAGGGTGAGTGTGCATTTTCTCTGACTATAACATAACTTAAGAGTACTTTATGCCGATGTTAGAACATTTATAATTAACCTCTGATTTCTAACAAATAGCGCTGTGGTCAATTGACATAGGTGGTATGCTATGTAGCAAGGAGATGAGATTTAGATACTAAGATCGAAAGATGAAGTGGTGTTTTGGGACAGCCATGGACTGTTTTTGCTTGGACGGCACACCATTGTTGTGCCAGCCAAAATCCAATATATGGAATCTAGCAGCTGCCTAGTAACTGTGGTTCACTTTATTTTGATCCTGCAGGATCTTCCCCAGACTGTTCCAGTCCCATGACACCAACGGCAAGGTGGTAATGTACTATGCCATCTACTGTTTTTTACCTTTTTCTCATAGACTGGTTTTTGAGTTATGAAATATACCAGCTCGTGAGGAAGCTTAGACTGTCCTGATGAATGTGGCTTTATTAAAGTTAGGCCACTGAAACCGGTCGACGGTGTTTGTTACATCTAAAAAGGCACCAATTTGCCTACATTTTAGCTTGAGCAAACCAGTTTACATTATCCCACTTTCCGTCAGTATAAAATCAATTCCAGATGGAAAGTGGTGATTGTATTGTCTTTGTCTGTTGTTGGAATAGGAATTTATCCTATTTCTTTTGTCTGTGTCATTTTAACCCGAGCAACCTAGGGTCAGTGTGACAATCAATGGGTTATTAAAGAATTGTTTATCCCATTAGATGCCACATGAGTTCCTAAAGAGGAAGAACTGATCCTCTTTACTTTCCTGGGTGTGCTTCTTTTTCTTCCCTTTTTTTACTGGTAGTCTCTTCCGATTTAAGTCAATCTGAAGGAGAGTGGTCTGGGACTCACAAGGTTGAATGTATTACACACCATAGAAGTTGGTCATTTCATTCTTATTCTGTCACTATTAGACAGGCGTTTTCACCCCGCAACCTATCTGAGAGTGCACAGTAGGCAGGGATAGTACTTCTGTTTCGCTCTATCCTTCTGTCTTCAGTCACAGCCTTGTTCTATTCCCTATTTTTTATGAATAGACTGGAGTCCACCCCACAGTAAAAAACTTTTTGGGTTTGGTTTTATTAACTGGACCTTGTCTTGGGTTCTCTGTCGGCTGCTAGTAGCCTGTAATACAGATGTGTGTTGCCTAATCTTTTTGTGTGAACGTTGAACACACTATGCCTTCATCATTAAACAAAATTGGCATATTCAGCTTTGTCATTAAATCTCGACCCAGTGTAATAATTGGTGTCTGCTTTGAATACAACAATGGTACAGAAATATTGCATTATCCTATAGAGACTGGTAATTTTTCAGTAAAAGGAATTCTACTTGTAGTTCCTCTGAAACCTTGAGCATTGATGGCATTACCTGAGAGTAAAAATGTTCCCTCTCGTATACATGAGCGAGTTGCACCCGTGTCTACTAAAAAAGAAAAGTATTTGCCTCCTATCGTGACGTCAACCCTTGGTACCTCTTGAGGATTTGGCGTTACTAAGAGTACTGAACACATCAAGTCACCCAGTCAGCTATCCTATTGCGGGTACATGCTGTGCCCGTGAAAGGATTCCCTCCCTCGACAATGACACCCCCTATCCTAGGAGTCAGTAACTGTCCTGTGTTTGTGCTTTGCTGTATTTGCATGGGTGCATGCTGTGACTGCCCTTGGAGTGGACACAATGGTGCTTGGTGTGGTTGCAAAGCTTGTTGCATTCTCAGTACTTGTGCTTGATACACTGTTTGATCTTGGGCAAACCCATCCCTATTTTGTGAACTGTATGCAAGCGGATAGACGGTTCCCCCTCTTGAGAACTGCCCATTCTGTATGTACCCTTGGCTCCCACATGCTCGTGCTATATGCCCTGTCATTCCACATGTCCAACATACCCTGTATGCCTTGATTATCAATCTGCATAGGCTGAAACCCACCTTGGTTATTCTGAAAGCTCCCTTGATTGTTCTGAAAACTTCCTCTTCCTTGGAAGTTTCCTCTACCTCGTGGTATGAATCCATTCCCTCCTTGATCGAACTGCCGTTGGTTATTCACCTGCGGCATACCTACTGCTTGCTGCACTCCCTGCCCTTCTCCACTAGTTAATGCTTCTATAGCATACTTTGATAGCTTCTTCTGTACCAACCTAGCCTCCTCAAGCTTCCCATCTTCTTCATTCCTTTGGGTTTTCTCTTGTCACAAACGGCAATGATGCACTATCATCAACTGTATTTCTGGCCAAGGGTTTGCCTCCATACCCACCAGTTTCTTGAGCTGTCTCTGCACCTTTTCTGGCAGCCCTTGACATAATATATGATAGAATACAGGTGTAGATTTCTCCCATGGCTTGCGCGTTTGCAAGCTCCCTTGCTCTTGGAAATTCTGAATATAAATGAACTGACCCTCTTGCATGCCATTATAGCTCCCATGTGTCTGGATACTGTACTCAAAGCGCTTTCCAGACTGCCGCTCTACAATTATTAAACAGTGATCCATCATGAGCAGTGTTCTGAGCAGTGACACCTGCGTATCCTGCTCTCGACCAAATGTCATCGGCTCTCTCCCCAAGTATAGCTGCTAGAAGACCCATAATGTCCCCTATTGCTAATGTATTTACTCCTGTAATTTTCTCTAATTCATAGATCCATCTTTCCGGCACCCGATGTCGAACTTGGGAGTTTACACCTTATCCTTATCCATCCGGGGCCAAGGAATATACTGTGGTCTGACCCTTCCTTTCTGTAACAATGGGAATTGTGAGATCCCAAATTCGCAATCATCCCCCATCGTCTGTCTGTTCAGACCAGGGACAATGGTTCTGCACCGTCTTCTTCTCAGTAATGACCTTAATCTACTCACATAAGGTGGTAAGTCCCCCCTCACGCTATGGGACCATCCTTTAGCTGGATCTAGCTGAGTCAGAGGTTCTGACGCTCGATATTTAGGTAGGTCTAGATCTGACCATCTTACTTCTCTGTCGGAGAACACCATTCAGAACCATATACATTAGTTCCACCCTCCCCACGGAAGGTGTCTCTATCTTCGTCTGACATATCCTGTCCGCAACTAGTATGGCTTGCCTCTTTCTCATCTCTATCCAGAGTCAGCTCGTCCAAAGACAAAGCTCTGTGCTCGAGGCTAAACAAACTTCCCTCTTTGACTTGCGGCTGTACACCTTCAAGTCGATCATTCTTTCCCTTGCTTTTCGATTCTTTTTTGGTCCTCATATCATAATAGACCATTTTTCCCCAATGCTTCTTATATCAAAATCATCTTCTAGATTTGCTCTAGATGGACCTGGCATTGGTTTGTGTGTCGGGATGAATTCTTCTATGACCTCCCATGGTACTACTGGATTAGGTTCCATTAACTCTTTCTCTATGCGATCAATGTAACGTGCCCTTTGTCTTCTCTTAAGTTCCATTTCCTCATCAAGCTCTCTTTCCTTGCTTCCTCTCTTACCCTTTGCTCTTCTTGTCTTCTCACTTCTCTTCTCCCGTTTGCCCTACGCACTTTTTCATCTCTGCGTCTTTGTATGCTTCTATGTCTTAATTTCTGTTCTTCTTCCTCCTTTTTCTTTTCTAGTTTATCCCGTTCTTCAATTGCTCTTTGTCTATTATCATACTTTCTTTGCTCCTCTGCTCTTTCCTGTTTTTTCAACTCCTCATCTTGATACAATTGTTCTCGTCTCTCTACTCTTTCTTTTAGCCTTGTCCTATTTCAATCGTTTCTCTCTTTCTTCATCTTTTCAATCTTGCTCGTATTGATCTTCCTTTGTCTTACTTTTTCAATGCTCTTTCCATCAAGTTTGAGCAAAATCTGACCACCCATCCATTCGTTATGTATCAGCGCTACCTCGTCAGCTTTGTCTTTCTCTCCTTTCCATCTTTTTATTTCTCTCTCCATGTCTAGAGACATGCCTGGTCGGCCACTTCTTTCCTTGTCCCGTGGGACTTTAGGAATCACATCTCTTTCTGGAGTCTTTTCGGGATTCTCATTGTTGCTACATGCAGGTGACTTACACGTAGGGTTACTATACCCCGTCGCTGCATTGAGCTCTCTCTCAAAGGATATAATTCTTTGGGCCTCATTACGAGTCCGGCGGTAACCGCGGTGGTAAAACCGCCTGGCTACCGCCGGACTCGTATTACCATTCGACCTCCGTGACTCCCGGAATTACCAGGGCATTACAACCCCGGTGTCCCGGGAGTCACGGAGGTGGAATGGTGTTAATCCCCATTCCCATTGAGTCCTATAGGACTCAATGGGAATGGGGAAGTGGAAACACCAGCACCATATCGTGATGGTGCTGGTGTTTCCACGTCCGCCTGCAGGCGGGAGGTGTTCAACCTGCCAGGTCAGACCTGGCGGGAAGATCACCTCCTGCCTACAGGACTCGGGATAGGGCGGTCCAGAATTAACAGTGGCGGCGGGTTTACCGCCAAAGTTAATTTCGGACCGCCGACCCGTAATGAGGCCCTTTGTCTTTTATACTATCACCATTTACTTCAGGTGCGGTATAGGGAGCAGTAGGCTCCTCACCCCCTCTTTACACTGATTAAGCATCCAGTCCTCAGGAGGCCGGTCTTCCCTTTCCTCCTGGTACATTTTGCAGAGCTCTAAGCTTGCTAACCTTTTTTCTAACTTTTTGTCCATATATACTGCATGCAAATATGTCCTATGCCGCCAGGCCCCTTTCGAGCCCCGGAGTGAGTCAGCACATTTCTACAGCGCTCTCCACTGGCCCGCTATTCGTGATTCATGAACAAAGGTGTTCAGGTTTCCGCGCGAGGACCGCATATTTAAAATCAGAGTCCATCCCACTCCAAGATCCTCACAAGTGAGGATTACACTAAGATCCTTCCCACGCCTGGCGTAATACTAGAAATTCGTGCCAGTGGAAATAATTATCCACAGCACCTATTCCACCCCGTGCAGCACTTCGTCCTGATGAAGGCCGTACATATGCTGGGACATAATTGGTCCACCTAAACGGCCGAAACACCTTGGTGTAGACGCACCCCGAACAACAGTGCATTGTCACTGTCCACTACCAATTGTCAATTCACGAACCCCTTTTTTTTTTTTTTTTTTTTTTTTTTTTTTTTTTTTTTTTTTTTTCTGTTGTTGCTTACTTTGTCTAATTGTGTTGTTTTATACTGAAGTATATGAATCACCATAACAAACTATGTATTTTGATTGAGTTTGCGTTACCTACACGACTGTTGTGTCAAACTATGTGACCCCATGTGTTTGTAAATATATCCTATAAGCCTGTACGGTTGGTTTCATTAAACCGTGTGATGTTATGCTGTTTGGAGAACTGTTCACTCTATGTTGATTTTTTCAACTGCATAGATAAACAAACTATTATTTTCTCCAAACAACAAAGAAAGTGAGTTTCTTTCTTTTTCTCCTTTAATGCAGAGGGTAATAAGGGGTGAAACAGTGTGTTTTCATTAGAGCACTCTTCTTTGTACCTATTCAATTGTAATTTTTGTCTTAAAGTAACCCTCCTGGGTAGAATAGGTCCATAACCAGGAGCCCATTTTTTGAATCTCATATGTAGCAGGACCGCTTTGGATAGTGATCCCCCTTGTGGCCATGGCATGAAAAACGTATCTGCCGTACCCTTAACCCATTCTGCACTGTACTGTTTAAGCTAGGGTGCATGTTTTGGCAGCTGTCTGTACAAGTGTATGAGCGGAGTAATTTCCTCCATCATGACTAAGTTACAATTGACTGCCACTACTTACCGTTATTTCACACAAATAAATACTTTCCAGAAAAATAATACAGTATGAGCATGCCCCAATCATCTCAGCTCCAAGCCTCTATATCACGTTTTACTTCATTATACCTATTCACTGAACATTATCAGTTAACTAATGATCAAATTCAAATTTCATTGTTTCCAGCATAGTCTATTTATTTTCTTATTTCTCAATATTTTATTTCCTTGTCACATATATCATATAAAATATTCAGACAAACAGACAATATTTGACAGACTGGCCGGCCCACATATACTTTAGTCCACGCTCCTTGTGACTATATCTGCCCCTAAAAAGGACTCTGATGGAGTATGTGCTGTCATCTTTAACGATGCCTTGATCGTTTGTAGCCTATATACATCCATTTGGGACTTTAGGCCAAGCTCCTTCTAAACGTCCTTGACGTAGGTCTCCGGGTTTACTCAATAAATCACTCCTCGTCTATATACCTTAAACTGTGACGCTCATGGTCTCACACTATGGCGCTCTTCGTCTTACACTATGACGCTCTTAGTCTTTAAATAAATAATAAAATACCCCAACCAACCCTCTGTTACTCTATCCCCATTATCACTCTTCCCCACTTAGTGCTCATTCAATTTGCCACCTCACTCAGCCTACTCACCATTTGCGTTTTCGACTTCCGACCCTCGGGATCGTCTCCACCTCAAACCAGCCCCTTCAGCCTTCAGCCTTCAGTCCGCTCAGCTTCCTGTAGATGTTGGGAAGGGATTTCGCTTGAAAATGAGGGACCCGTCCCACCTTTACTTGCAAGATTTTTAAACTAACGGCCGCTATCTACACGGAACCCCACATTCTTCCAGTTAAATGGTTGAGGACGTCCGATATTTTCGGGACCCCAAAGCTTAATAGGTCAATGGGTTTTTAACCATCAGCTACCATGTGAACTGGGGTGTGTGACCCAGCCCTTTACGATGAGGCAGCAATATGTCTCTGCAGGAGTGATGGATGAGCCTCCCTTAACCCTGAGTACTCACTTCCCTGTTTTCACCCGGAGGGATTCCTGTCAAATACAAGATATACACTCAGACCTGAATTCACCTGATTCCCCTGGACCCTTCCTTTCACTTTACAGTGTGCTGTGATGTCCCCTAAGGGCTTACCTTGATATTTAGAAAGGTGTGCACTCCATCCTGCATTCGCAGGGGTGCGATTCGCTCATATGAATGATGCCAATGTCTGTTGGCTAAGTTCAGATGCCACACGCTGTTATATGCCTTCACAGCGAGGCCGAGTGTTCAAGGCGCCAGTTTCTTCACTGGCTAGAAAGTCTTTTCCACAAGTGAACGTTGCGCGGAGAATGTTCAGTGTCCTGAATTATCCGTATTGTCTTGTTTGCCAAGGTATTTTGTCGGTGAGTAGCGCTGCGTGTAAAAGTCAGCTGCTGGTAGGCAAGCACAGCGTCTTAAATTCGAGCGCACCTGGTAATGTCTCTCCCTTTTCCCTTGCAGGAGTGGATTATGTGATATTAGCGCCTCGAGTCCGGGTTCAGCACTACCAGAGACTTGGTAGTCCGGCAAGTTTGCACGGAGGCCTTCGTAAGTATGTACTGCGTTATGAGAGGGAGCGCAGTGCAATAGGCTCTGCGTTATTAGGGCGAGCGAATGGCTAATGTCTCTTCTTTCTTTTGCAGGGGTTTGTGCGCTCGTACAACTGACCTGGATTCCAGCGTTGCGGGAAGATTCGGTGAGTATGCGCAGCATTATTGAAGTGCGCGTGCTAATGCTGTTCTTCTTTGTTCTTACAGGTGCCGGTGTTGAAGTCCCCTCTTGACCGGAGATAACTGCGGTGTAGAGAAAGCACGGAGTACCTGTAAGAAGAAGAAGAATGATCCGGAGCAGGTAAGCAGAAGCGGGAGGATCCGGAGCAGGTAAGCTGAAGCAGGATGATCCGGAGCAGGTAAGCTGAAGCAGGATGATCCGGAGCAGTTAAGCAGAAGCCGGCTTATCCAGAACACAGAGCTCATGAATTGTCATGCACTGCCTGTTTGGCAACAGGAAGTGGTAACCAGGAAGTTACTGCAAACACTAGGAAGGAATTAAGTGGAGGTATCTGCTATGGGCTTTTTGTGTGCCTATGCCAGGCCTGCCAAGTCTCCAACCAGCTTGCCCCAACTACCTGCCTAGTACCCATGACAATCATTGACGTCAACCTACGTTGCAAACTACAAAAACCTATTTGGGATGGTGATAGGCTTACAAGGAACATCTAGGTATACGTTCCAGACTTATCAGGGAAGGTGATTGGGTATCTAACATCAGGTGGAGCAACTAAGATCTCCCTTAGTGCAGGTTTCTACGAACATCATCAAATACACAACATCCCATTGGTTATACAAACTATAGCGCTCGCTATTATGTGTCCCTCTATAATTGGTTGGCACCCTTGTGCCTGTCTGTAATATTCCACCTTTGCAAGCAGCACGCAGGCTGGCACACAGGTGCTGGTGGGCTGGTCATAACCATAGCTTCCCACCAACTTGCCTTGGCATCCATCATCACTCTTGCAGTCTACTAGTCAATTAAGGCTTTGAACTCGGCCTTGGAAATGTTCTCTGTGCTGGAGAATAGGAGGGAGTATAGAATACTCTGTCTTCTCGGTTCCGATACAGCTCATCATAGTATCTATTTTCATCTGACCACGTGATTGTGGACCATGTTTTCGAGTCTTTCTGCATTTAAAATACTATTATTTGATGAACCTCTGACATCTTAAATGTTCTCACCCCACACTAAACAGTTCTTTTCACACGTTCCATAATAGCTTGTACGCATCCAAGCCCACGGTGGCCTTGACTTCTTGGTGTTGATCCAACCAAGCCTTTCTTTGATTTACCTCCATGGTTACGTTTTCTCGATTTCTAACTGCGACACACTGAAAAAGTCTTTCTGCTCACAGGATCCAGCTCTGCTAAAGTGCGTTGTGGAATCATGGATAGTCCTTACAATTCCTATGTATATACGTTGGCGCATTGCCACAATCTATTCACTACATAGGTAGCCTTTAAGGATACTTTGTCTACTTGTGTTACTGCATCTGTACAATTATAAAATGACTCGATATCTGCTTCATCATTTCTGTAGCATGAGCATCTTCATCTCCAGCCCGGAATGTTGCTCATCTTTAACACCTCCTCTTTAGAGCTTATAGAATATTTATGTTCCCTTGTCACTGCATCTCTTCTGGGCGCCTCAGCTCTGCTTTCCATGATGTCACCACTCTTCCCTTTTACTCAGTTTTCACACTTCCTCCGGGATTTCATTCAAATGGCCATCATATTGTCGTGTATGCATGTATGGCTTTCTAAATGGGAATCTTACTTCCCGTATTCTCTTCGGAATAGGTATTCTCATAGGTAATGCATGTTTCTCACACTCTGGCTCCCAACATATAGGCAACATGGGGGAGTAGCTTTGGGTGGGGGTACTTAGCTCCACCTCTACATCAGCTTCCAGCACCTCTTTCCTCCGCAGTGGGTGATTGCCATGGTAACCCACAGTACTGGGCACACAGTGGTGTGTGTTCGGAGATTTCCCTACCATTCCACCTACATTTATAGCCATTGCATTTCCTATTTAAAGATCCTGACACCTTACCAGCGGTGGTTAAAGCCTTAAAATAAGCAGAGCTGGCATTCCTGATGATTAGGAGCCCTCAGCCCTCTTTAACAGTCCTCTCTTTGCTCCGGCTATTAAGTCAAGCTTTCTGCGTTCCGAATGGTTGCTAAATAGAACAACGTACAATGACCGGGGTAGGTTGTACTCTGTCCTATTCATGGGTCTAATAGAAAAATAGTGTAGTTGAAATACTACCCCCCAAACAACTTGAAAACCATATTATATATTGGGTAAGATTCATAGACGACATACTGGTGTTCTTGAATCGTCGCAATGTCCCGTAAGGCAGTTCATCAGTCGATCCCAATGGGAAACGTATCAGTATCTACACTTACCCAAACACTCGTGCATCGCCCCACCTCTCCCAGCAGCACTGGCTCCCCATAATCCAGGGAAATGCCTCCAAAGGACTCTGCATCGCATACAAGGCCATTCATTTTAAAACCCCATCTTACCCTCAAAAGAAAGTGAAGTTCATCACACACACAATCACCAAACAAGCCAACCGATATCTCCTACACATTCCACTCTACAAGCTAGCCTACACCCAAAATCAAATCTTCACTCAATGAGGACCCAGAGCCTGGTATCAGAGGGAGGATTACATAAGAGGAGATGGCTATCCAGGGGAAGTGGTGACTCTGCTAGGAGAAATGCGGTATTCATCTTCTTCTGAGGATAAAAGTCAAATCATTCCTAAATATGTAAGGGCATGGTATTAATGTACAAGTCCCTCCCAAATAAATATTCCAAGAACCTGTCAGGGGAAATCATCTGGACAGAGCAATGTTGATGTTTCAGGGGTTCAAGAACTAAAAGTGAAAACTTTGAATATCCAAATTCCACCTTAAATGGAAGTCCACTCCACAATGTTAAAGCACCAATCCTTTTCACAACTTCTCCTGTTGCTAATAATTCTCAGTTCTGTGAGAAACCTGAAGGTGTCTCCCTGACTAGACCCCGGGGGTCTGTCATCCAGGTGGCCAGGACACGGCCATCGCTATTGGATCCAGTTCCTGGGGGTGGACGAGTGAGGGAGGATCACCTGGATGGGGGGTCCTCGGGGAGTGGAAGTGGGACACTGAGGGGTGAGACTTGGTATCCCCCTTCTTATGACACCTTTTCCCCAACCTACCACGTAGGATACACAAACACTTTACTCCCCCCCCCCCTTTTCCAATAGAAAACACTTTCACATATTACGAAGGACGATGGACTAACACTCGAGCCATTTACCTGACCTGTCCCCAAACCAGGATCAGGCGAAGTCGGGCAATTGACCAGAACCGCGAACACTTGATGGCCCTTTGCCTTCCCCACAGGGATAAAAGGTGGAGCACTGGAGTGCAATACGAGCAAGGCTGTCACGCACTCCTTGCACTGTGACACCACTGCCCTAACATCTGCCCTCAATTCTCGTCACATACCTGATGGTTTACAGCATGCTCGTAAGGACAATGATCGGCCTTCCGGATCATAGCCCAGACATCAACGTGGTTGTCATAATGTACGAGGCCACCAACAAGCTACGAATCCTGCCATGAAACAATACCAGTGTTCGTGGCGCCATCGGCTGCGGCTTCAGCTGGGCTGGAAATTGCCATGGAAACTGATTGACGCTTACACCACTCGTTTTTGCGGTAACGTGTCTAAGACCACATCACGTGACCGTGTTACGGAAGTAGCTGGATAAAAGAACGCCGGAACCACTGAAAAAACGCTTCTCACCTGTGATTAATCTCAGTGGGCAGCGGTTTTGAACTACGTTACTATGGATTATGCTCTCTTGAATTTCTTGATTTTGGCTCTGCTTCATGGACTATCCTTTTTTACCCTTTAGCTATGGCCAGGGCCGTCACGAGGGGGGGCAGGAGGGGCAAACTGCCCTGGGCCTCCCGCTTGCAGGGGGCCTCGCAGCCCCCTCTCCTAAGTAGCAGGCAGCACAGTCCACCCGTGTCCATTATTCACACGGGGGACTGTGCTGTCTCCTCTCTGCCACTTCAATGATTTTGCTGTTGGTTGCGAAGCCGTTTGGCTCCGCAACAAACAGCAAAATAATGGGAGGCAGCAGGGCTCAGAAGTGAGCTCTACTGCCTCCCGTTATTCAGCTGACAACGTGGACATGCTGAATGACAAGAGAGGACTCCTCTCCTGTCAGTCAGTGTGTTCACGTTACTCAGTGTGAACAAGCTGACTGATAGGAGAGGAGTTCTCTCCTGTCAGGCAGCATGTCTACGTGTCGCAGTGAGGGCCATCTGGTCCCCCGTGGCTGCGCGGGGGCTTTTCAAGGGTGCATGCAGGTAAAGTAAGTGTTTTTTATTTTTAATTTTAATTTAAATGTGTGTTGGGGGGACGGGGCTGCTTGCCCACTTGCACTCCCAGTCATGTTTACTGGCTGGGAGTGCATACATGGTAATAATGGCGCAGCCTGCATGGATCATATGTGAACAACCAGCATGAATATATCTGTATACTAGCATATGTTGTGTGCAACAGCGGCATGAAATGAACTGGAAAATGTTCCTGTGCACGGTTGGTGACTTTACAACTATTGGGTTTTTCCATGTGCTTCCATACAAAACCAATTGCAAACTATGGATTTCTACTCAATTTTAATAAAGAAAGAGCTGTAAAATGCATAATTGTAACCCAGTGTTTCAAACATTTTCTTTAGAGTGAGAAACCCCATCAAATAACCCTAGTTTGGTTTGGGCACCCTCAATGTGGTCTGTCGATCCTGCATAATTGGCACAAACATTTATGCCTCTTCAGTTCAGAAATTCACCAGCCTCCACTGTACGTTATCCATCTATCACTGTGTAATATGTGTGTTTTAATGCGCACACAGGGAAAGGGTGCTCCTTAATGCTGGCGTCATGCACCACATGGCGTCATGCCATCCTAAATATGTTTATGCCTATGATACAAAAGTTAATCTGGCATAAACCTTTCTTCAGTACAGAAATCTAACTTTGCCGTAGTTGATTTGCACATGTAGTAATAAACCATATTTGGGTTCCTCCACACAAACTCAAGGGGAGATTTCTTGAGTCCCTTGTTTGGAAAGGTGTCACTGCTGGCCCAGTGCGTAACATCAAAAGGGGGCCTCATCAAATGTTTTGCCCCGGGCCTCACCACATCTTGTGACAGCCCTGGCTATGGCAACCACTCCAGGCTTAATTTACTCGAACTGCTATTGACCTGGTACGGACTTGCGGATTGCTCTGCACTGCATCTCCTTTCGTCATCTGGTTCCGTGTGTAACAAACCTTGGCTTCTGCTCTCTGGACTGCTTTTAGACTATCCTTGTTGGCACCACACACTCATGTTTCTAAGAACCTCCTTCT
Organism: Ambystoma mexicanum; assembly: GCF_040938575.1. NCBI lineage: Eukaryota > Metazoa > Chordata > Amphibia > Caudata > Ambystomatidae > Ambystoma > Ambystoma mexicanum. The sequence goes on along the minus strand of NC_090925.1, from coordinate 764,963,983 downwards.
GAGTTCTGCCTCTCCCCACGTTGAACATTGCAGACATCAGGTGTTTCTCTGCTGAACCTCACGAACCATCAACCTGCACCATTTCAGTGGGGGGGGAAACAGCTCAGGCATACTGAGGGCTCTTTCTTCCACTTACACCACTTCCCCAGAATATCTCTTGATAGGTTACAATTCTTTCTTGTTGATAAGATTAGGAAATTGTACACGTGATTGTTCTGCTAATCCCTTGTTTTCCATTTCAGCAACCTGGGGACCTGGTGCCTTGTTCCAGCCACCCGTGGCCCCAATAACCAGACTGCAAGTTATCTTTATTATCTCCATTTCTGGTACTTGGCGACAGAGGTATACATAGTCTACGCAAGGAAACCAGTTGTGACAAAGGCAGACCGCACGACGAGAGAGCTAACTCAGCATGGCAGTTCAAGAGGAGGAGAAAGACAGCGCATACCGAGAGGGTGAAAAGGAGAGAAGTGACCTTGCCCTTTCCAACCAAGGCCCATGAAACCTCAGCAGAAGGAATCGTAAGACAGTGAACAATAGGCAGCGCGTGTTGCAGAAGATGTCAATGGCACACGAGACCCTCCTAGGCTGATAAACAAGCTAGGGAGAGACGCTTGTCTCTGTGGTTCCAACCTTTACTCCAAAGAGAAAGAAAGCCAAGCGGTTTATCACAGCCGGTGAGTCGAGGGAAGAGTCAATAAGAAGCCAAACTGTGTTGAACAAAAAGTAGAAAACGGCTTATTGAACTGTGAAAGGTTAAAAGAGCTATTGATGCTAAGAGGGGGAAAACCAGCAACAAAGTGAGTGCGTGCTCACTCAGGAAACTCTGGGTGATTACCTGATTGTTGAAACTACCATAACCAGGAGGCCTTAGGAAAGGCGAGAAGGGGGTCAAAGTAGTCGTCATACAAGGGTCTTGTAAAGTCTTTGACTGACAGATGATTGTGAAGCTAAAGGAAGTGAATACTGCACCATAAGAGTTGAATGGAAAAGGCGCGATTGACAAGATTGGCAAGAGTGAGCTCGAGCGACGGATGCTGATAAAGAGAGGGCGAAGTCTAAAGTCCCGAAATACAGTGTGTTGACAAGAGTGAACCCAGCCGAGGGATGTTCACAGTGAACTGTACAAAAAGACATTAAGATTTATCAATGTCACAAACAGGATTGTGTTGAAAGCCATACTGAGCCTGGCAGAGGGAAGCTAATAATTGAGAAGGGTCCGATCCGGGAAGAGGGCGACTCAGGGGTGGAAAAGATATCACCCAATGTATACGTGTAAAGGAACTTTTTGTTTTTTATTTGAATACATCAGGCCCACAGCGGCAAAAGACTTTTTGGTTGTAAAGAGACTTAACCACCGAAAGCCCTGATTAGTGAAAGCGGAACTGTTAGCTCATGCTGGGAAAGCTCAAGCGTGTGCTGTGCTCCAAAGTCCTACCTTGTCCCATGCTGAAAACATGGGGAAGGGAGACCCCAAGTACAGCATCCTGACTTATTATTTGTGAACACTTCCTTCTTTCTTAAGAACATTATCCCACACTTCTTTTTGTATTTAGCATAAGGATTGGCAATAGGTATTTTAGAATAGGCCCTTATATTTGACAACAACACCACTAGGACTGCCTTATTATTGTTTGATGGTCAAAGCTTGCTCCCATCTTAGATTTAGGTTTAGATTAGGCGTTTTTTCAACCTACCTGTATAGTTTAATAAACACCCTAGAACTGTGATCACTTGTGTCTGTCTTTACAGTTGCCACTACAAGTTTCTTATATATGGTATCAGGAGTGGGATGTGACTAAATTGAAACAAATTGGGGAACCAGTTTCAAAACCTAGTCAAAGAGCCTCTAACTCTTCAATTGCCACCAAGGAATCAATAGGGTTTTGAAAATCTGGCCTAGCGTGGAAGTTCAGGATAGACGTCTTAACAGGTGTTATCGATCCGGACTTCCGGGGAGATGTGAAGCTTCTCATACAGAATAATGGTGAGATCCCTTTTGAGATACTTCGAGGGGATGAAATTGCCCTTGGCATTTTGGATAGAGTGTTATTCCCCCAGTTTAAAGAAAGTGAACCAGATAAAACAGACAGAGGCAACTTAGGCTTTGGGGAATCTGATAAATCTCTTAATATCGAAGAGAAAAAGGGAGAAGAACCCTGTAACGCTCACCTGATTCTCGCAGAGGCGCCGGTCTTGACTGGGCGACTACCGTATCTTCAAAGGTGATGTGCAGCACCCGGTTGGCTCTTTGGGCTGGACCTCTGTGCCCTGTATGCCTGACGTGCAGAGTAAGATGTCTGCAGATAGAAAATACGGGGTTAATGAACTGGGGTTATTGGGGTGTCCCTATCTCTTTCCTCTTCTCCTCTCCTGTAGACCCCCACAGGTTAACGCTCTCACCTTAGGTAAGTGAATGCCGAGCTCTCCATCTGCCTCGGGGCAGGGTGCTGTAACCAGTTTCTTCACCGGATAGGTAGCGCAGGCCTCTTGACTTCAGAGGACTGCTGTCCGTCGTTTACTGCACGAACGGTAAGTTTCGAGTAACTCAAATGTCTTTAAAGTCTTTAATAATGATGTCTCTTGTTTTGCAGGGTTCCGGCGATGGCGAATGACGGGCTGAAGTGCCATGAAGATGGAGCCCGTGTGATGAATAGAAGCGCCTGGAAGCACGTAAGTAAGCGCTTGTTGCCAGCTTCACAATGCGCTCTAACTGTCTTTTTATTTTGCAGGTACAAGTTCGGAGTGGCTGCAGGGTGCCGGGATACCCACTGGGTTAGATGTGGAAAGGAGTAATGGCACGTGAGTATTAAAGTTCCCCAATGTCTTTAAACGCACCTTGTTTTGTCTTTCAGATGCGGGATGCAGCGCCGACGGCCTCCGGAGCGTGCGAAGAGTTGGTAAGCTTTTGTCTTTCAAATGCCAGAATGTAGTGTGAAGACCTCCGGAGCGCACGAAGAGTAGGTAAGCCTTTGCCTTTCAGATGCCGGAATGCTAACCTGTTCTTTCTTGTCTTTATAGGTGTTGCTGAAGACTGGATTCAGGATGGTAAGCCTTTTTCCTTAGGCCCAGGATCAGATGCAGAAGACACGATGAGCGTTCTGCTGCAGAGGATGCAGAATAACGCAAAGCAAGATTCATCCACCGGGTGTGGTTTAAATAGCCTCCTGTAGTGCTTAGGTGTCTCCTTCCACAGCCACGCCTAAGTAAGAAAAGAGTTCCTGGTAAGAAAAGAGTTCCTGCCTTCCAGAAGAGTTCCAGTGTTCTGAATCTAGGGAGTGGCTCCAGCCCCACCCAACAGGAAAAGTAGTTCCAAACAGAAGAGGACCAGAGGCTCAACTGGCAGGCAAGTAAGCAGCATGGTCTGCTGCAGGTAAGTCCACCCAAGCATTATGAGCCCGGCGCTTCCAGCGCTGGGACTGGGCATATTTATGAGCCTGGTGCCACTGGCGCCAGGACTGGGTCCAAAAGGTCCCCATTGGGACTGGTTGGCACTCAGAACCTGGGTTATGGATCTGCTTCCAAGGGAGTTGGGAAAACCCTGACCTTTTGGAAGCAGAGATCATGACAGTACCCCCCCTCAAGGCCCCTCCCAAACCGGGCTTCTCCGGGGGTTTTGGCTTGTCAGGAAATGTTCGGTGAAATCTTTTGATTAGGCGAGGAGCATGGACATATTCAGCAGGTTCCCAGGATCTCTCTTGGGGGCCGTAGCCTTTCCAGTCAATTAGGTAGAATAGTTTAGATTTGGAGATCTTGGAGTCCAGAATGCTTTTGACTTCAAACTCGAGTTCTCCATCAACTAGGATAGGTTTTGGAGATTTGGTTAGTCGGGTTTGAGGTTGCACGGGTTTTAATAGAGAGACGTGGAAGACCGGATGTATCTTCATGTGCGGGGGCAAGTCCAACTTGACGGCTACTGGGTTTACTATGGTAGTGATGGAATAGGGACCAAGGTATCTTGGGTTGAATGTGCGTGGCCCTTTTAGAGATAGATATTTGGTGGATAACCAGACTTGATCCCCTACTTGATAGTGAGGGGCTTCCTTCCGATGTTGATCTGCTCCTTTCTTGTATTGTTCTTTAGCCCTTTGAAGGTGAGAAACAGCTTCCTTAAAGGCTTGGGTGATTGTAGAATGCAGGTAGTCTACTGCTGGTGTTTCAAGATCTTGGAGGGGATCCAACTCCGAGGTTCGAGGGTGACTGCCGTACAAAAGAAAAAACGGGGTTTTCCCAGTTCCCGAATGGACAGAGTTATTGTAGGCATACTCGGCTATCCAAAGGATATCTTTCCAAGTTTTTTCAGTTTGTTGCAGCATGCAGCGTAAATACTGTTCCAGAGTTTGATTGGTCCTCTCGGTTTGTCCGTCGGTCTGAGGGTGGTGACTGGTCGATAGTCTCACATCAATTTGAGCCGACCGACAGCAACTTCGCCAAAAATGAGAAATAAATTGACTACCTCGATCCGAAATTAGAACCGAAGGAAAACCGTGCAGTCGGACGATGTTTTCGAGAAATTCTCGGGCCAGAGTTGCTGCTGTTGGCAAGCCTTTGAGCGGAATGAAATGCGCCATCTTGGAGAATAAGTCCACGATTACTAGAATCGTATTGTATCCGGAGCATGGAGGTAGATCGGTGATGAAGTCCATAGAAAGCGTATGCCAAGGGCGAGGTGGGATGTCAATAGGGCATAAGAGGCCTGCTGGTCTTTCCTTTTGACTCTTGTTTTGGGCGCATACTCCACAGGACATTATAAAGTCTCTGATATCTTTTTTCCAAGACGGCCACCAGAAGTAGCGCTTGATCTTTTCTGAGGTCTTGGCTATACCGGGATGACCTTCCATTAAAGAGTCGTGATAACAAGAGATTACTTTTTTCTGTAAATCTGTGCTGGGTAGGTATAATCGTTCTTGGAAATACAATAAGTTGTCCTTTACTGCAAAGTCCTTTCCCTGCAGATGCCAATTCTGTATGTCTGCTGGAGTTACAAGTTGCCTGGCTTTATCCTTAACTTCCTCTATGGATTCTGTGGCGATTACACCCAGAATTCTTTGTTCGGGAATGATTGGTACAGGTTTAGGGTTGATCAAGTGTTCTTCCACTCCCATCCGAGAAAGGGCATCGGCTTTACCGTTCTTTGTACCAGGTCGATAGGTAATTATGAAGTCAAACTCGGCAAAGAATAATGCCCAACGGAGTTGTCTAGAGGATTGGGCTTTTGCGGTTTTCAAATATTGCAGGTTTCAGTGATCCGTAATCACAGTAACGGTGTGTCGGGCCCCCAGCAGATAATGCCACCAAGCCTTAAAGGCAGACTTGATAGCCAGAAGTTCCTTGTCAGTAATCGTGTAATTGACTTCAGGAGGCGAGAATTTGCGGGACCAAAATGCCACGGGATGCAACTGATTGGTTACCGGGTCCTTTTGTGATAGAACTGCCCCCATGGCAAGGCTTGAAGCATCAGTTTCCACGATGTAGGGGAGTTCGGGGCGAGGGTGTTTTAAGATTTGTGCAGAGATAAATTTAGTCTTCAAATCCTGGAAAGCTTGTTCCGCCTCGGTAGACCATTCAAAACGTTTGTTTTTCTTTAACAAGGCAGTGATGGGCTGGACTATTCGAGAGAACTCGGGGATAAACCTGCGGTAAAAGTTAGCGAAGCCTAACATGCTTTGCACACCTTTTACAGAAGATGGTGATGGCCATTTGAGAACTGCATCGACCTTCTTTGAATCCATACGCACTCCGCCAGGCGATAATATGAATCCCAAGAATTCAACTTCAGTCACGTTGAAAACACATTTTTCCAACTTAGCGAAAAGTTTGTGTTGACGCAATCTTTCGAGGACCATTTTCACGTGTTTCCGATGTTCAGATTCCGATGAAGAATAAACGAGAATGTCGTCGATGTAAACAACAACACACACATCTATGAGCTCTCTGAGGACATCGTTCATAAAATATTGAAAGGCGGCCGGGGCATTGCAAAGTCCGAAGGGCATGACCTGATATTCAAATAGCCCATACTTGGTGCGGAAGGCCGTCTTCCATTCATCGCCCTCTTTTACTCGTACCAAGTGGTAAGCTCCTCTAAGATCCAGCTTTGTATATATGCATGCTTTTCTGACTTGGTCCAGGAGTTCAGGGATCAAAGGTAACGGATATCTTTTCTTAACGGTGATCTGGTTCAGGGAGCGATAATCGATACAAGTTCTAAGGTCTCCTTCCTTTTTTGGAACGAAGAACAAAGCTGAAGAGGCAGGGGACTTGGAAGGACGAATAAACCCATTTGCCAGGTATTGATCCAGGTATTGTCGAAGGTGAAGGTTCTCAGGCTCGGTGAGGGCATAAATTCTACTACAAGGAGGAGTAGATCCAGGTATCAGGTCTATCTGGCAGTCATAAGACCTATGAGGAGGTAGAGAGTTAGCCTGCTCCTTCCGGAAAACATCTTGGTATTCTAGGTATTCGGGAGGTAACTGGGGAGTCTCTGAAGAAATTGCTGCCAGTGCAACACCAGGTGGAGGGTGACAAGTAGAGACACATTCTGGAAACTGGACCGTTCTTGCTCGCCAATCGATCAGAGGATTGTGTTTCTCTAACCAAGGTATTCCTAGAATAATCTGGAACTGAGGGGCCTTGATCACATCGAACACGATCTTCTCATGGTGTCCATCTTGACTTACTAGCGTCACCTCTTGAGTGGTATGCGTTACTGGCCCGGAGGCTATCTCCGTACCATCCACCGTAGTAATGACGTCCTTTACAGCCTTGGGACAAAGAGTTAGATTCATCCTCAAAACCATTTCATGATCCACATAATTGCCGATGGCACCGCTGTCGACGTAAGCTTCAATTGCATGTAATCGATCCGGATTATCAGGGCTAATGAGGACCATAGGTATCACGAAATGCGAGGTCACGGAACTGGTTTTCACGCTCGGCAAGAGGACCTCTATTCTTGTCGGGCGAGGTCGTTTCCCTGATCAGAGTTTGTAACTGTGGTAACTGCAGCTCCTACTGCCTTCTTGGCAGGTTTCACCGGACAGTCTCGAAGAAAGTGCCCTGAGTTTCCGCAATATAGGCATAATTGCAACTGTTTTCTCCTTTCCCGCTCCCTTTGTGTTAGAGGACCTTTCAGACCCCCTATTTGCATGGGTTCCCCGGAGTCTACTCCTTTGGAAGGAGTTGGCGGTTTGGAAAATACTCGAGCATCAAACTTGGAACGATCGGCCTTCCTGTTCTGCAGTCTGTGATCTATTTGAACGACCAAGTCTATATAATCCGAACAGTCTTGTGGGGGATTCACTACTTGGGCTAAAACGTCTTTGAGCTCTCCACGTAGACCTCTATAAAACAGCGTAATCCTTTTGTCCTCAGGCCATTGAGTTTCCACTATTAGTCTATTGAAAGATGCAATATAAGCCAAAAGGTCTTGATTACCCTGTCGCAACGAAAGAAGCTCATTGTCCAAGGCCTGCCCCTGTGCATGTCTTGCGAACAGTTTTTCCATACTAAGCTGAAAGGCTTGAAAATCATGGAGAACCGGATCATCTTGATTAACTAGAGGGATCGACCAGTCTGCCGCATTGCCACTAAGGTACGAAAGTACAAAAGCTACTTTAGCTTGATCAGTTGGAAAGGCTGCTGGCCGGCATAAGAAGTGCAACCGGCACTGATTGATAAATACCGCAAACCTCTTTGGGTCACCAGAAAATCGTTCGGGTGGAGCCAGAGGTACATTCCCAGGTAGGTTGATCTGCACTGGATTCATAGAGGATGTTGAAGGAAGATTTGCCCCTGATGCGGGTAGCGGGGTCTGTCCGGCTTGTGACTGTAGCAATTGTCTAGCAAGATCATCTGTTCTCTCCTTGGAAATAATTAGTTCCCTTCTTAGAGCGTTCGTTTCCTGACGAGCTGCATGCACTTCTGCCCTTAGTTCCCCAAGTAACCGGGCTAGGTGGTCAGTATCCGAGGTTTCCATAGCGCCTGGGCGAGAGTTTTGCGGTAGGCTTTGCGTTCTGTAACGCTCACCTGATTCTCGCAGAGGCGCCGGTCTTGACTGGGCGACTACCGTATCTTCAAAGGTGATGTGCAGCACCCGGTTGGCTCTTTGGGCTGGACCTCTGTGCCCTGTATGCCTGACGTGCAGAGTAAGATGTCTGCAGATAGAAAATACGGGGTTAATGAACTGGGGTTATTGGGGTGTCCCTATCTCTTTCCTCTTCTCCTCTCCTGTAGACCCCCACAGGTTAACGCTCTCACCTTAGGTAAGTGAATGCCGAGCTCTCCATCTGCCTCGGGGCAGGGTGCTGTAACCAGTTTCTTCACCGGATAGGTAGCGCAGGCCTCTTGACTTCAGAGGACTGCTGTCCGTCGTTTACTGCACGAACAGTAAGTTTCGAGTAACTCAAATGTCTTTAAAGTCTTTAATAATGATGTCTCTTGTTTTGCAGGGTTCCGGCGATGGCGGATGACGGGCTGAAGTGCCTTGAAGATGGAGCCCGTGTGATGAATAGAAGCGCCTGGAAGCACGTAAGTAAGCGCTTGTTGCCAGCTTCACAATGCGCTCTAACTGTCTTTTTATTTTGCAGGTACAAGTTCGGAGCGGCTGCAGGGTGCCGGGATACCCACTGGGTTAGATGTGGAAAGGAGTAATGGCACGTGAGTATTAAAGTTCCCCAATGTCTTTAAACGCACCTTGTTTTGTCTTTCAGATGCGGGATGCAGCGCCGACGGCCTCCGGAGCGTGCGAAGAGTTGGTAAGCTTTTGTCTTTCAAATGCCGGAATGTAGTGTGAAGACCTCCGGAGCGCACGAAGAGTAGGTAAGCCTTTGCCTTTCAGATGCCGGAATGCTAACCTGTTCTTTCTTGTCTTTATAGGTGTTGCTGAAGACTGGATTCAGGATGGTAAGCCTTTTTCCTTAGGCCCAGGATCAGATGCAGAAGACACGATGAGCGTTCTGCTGCAGAGGATGCAGAATAACGCAAAGCAAGATTCATCCACCGGATGTGGTTTAAATAGCCTCCTGTAGTGCTTAGGTCTCTCCTTCCACAGCCACGCCTAAGTAAGAAAAGAGTTCCTGGTAAGAAAAGAGTTCCTGCCTTCCAGAGGAGTTCCAGTGTTCTGAATCTAGGGAGTGGCTCCAGCCCCACCCAACAGGAAAAGTAGTTCCAAACAGAAGAGGATCAGAGGCTCAACTGGCAGGCAAGTAAGCAGCATGGTCTGCTGCAGGTAAGTCCACCCAAGCATTATGAGCCCGGCGCTTCCAGCGCTGGGACTGGGCATATTTATGAGCCTGGTGCCACTGGTGCCAGGACTGGGTCCAAAAGGTCCCCATTGGGACTGGTTGGCACTCGGAACCTGGGTTATGGATCTGCTTCCAAGGGAGTTGGGAAAACCCTGACCTTTTGGAAGCAGAGATCATGACAAACCCACCATCTATCCCAACATAACCTTTGCCCAGCGAAATGATCCAGCTCTCGCTGAAGCTTTTCTACAAGCAATCCCATAAGGAGAAGGCTTAGAAAAGGGAAGTCCATATTTTTCCTAAAACAAGGATTGCTTTATAGAAGAGAGACATCCACGTAAGGTCTCGAAAAAACACAATTGCTAATACCCAAGAGCCACCAAAGGTTGTACTGGAGATAGCACATTCCCACCTTACCAGGGGGCATTTAGGACCATCTAAAACCCAGGCACATATTAGTGGTAAGTTTTACTGACCAGCTATTCAGGCGGATATCAAAACATTCATCCAAACATGGAAAATCTGTCAAAAGACCAGCACCCACATCCCATTACCAGCCCTTCTAAACCCTTTACCAATCATAGAAATCCCTTTTTCAAGAATCAGCATGGATATAATTGGTCCTCCAGAAACATCACGATTAGGCAATAAGTATGTGCTTGTGGATTATGCAACTCGATATCATGAGGCCTTCCCGGTGCAAAATAAAACCACACAGTAGATTCTCAAACATCTGCTATTATATTTCTCCAAAGTCGGTTTCACCAAGGAAATACTAACAGACCAAGGTTCAAACTTTATGAGTAAGCTTATGGCCGAAGTCAAAGGGCTACTCCACATTACCACTCTACGAACTTCGGTGTACCGTCCCCAAACCGATGGCCTGGTAGAAAGATTCAATAAGACCCTAAAACTGATTTTATGGAAATTGATAGACGAGGACGGGAAAGACTGGGATCGAATTATGCCATGGGCACTATTTGGAGTAAGGAAACAGCCCCCCCCCCAAGCTTCCACTGGGTTCTCTCCCATCAAACTGCTCTATGGCTGAGTCTCATGAACTGTAGGCTGTGTACCAATTGCAATATCCTTATCACTAGCCCCCTCCTCACCTGAGGTCTCAGAGAGGTCGTCTGACGGTTCGTCGGATGATGTGTCCTTCTTCACTCTCCAAGCTCTGCCAAACTCTCTCCCTTCTTTTCTTTTCTTCTTGTAGAGATAAGGACGGGCCCCCCCAGAGGCCACTTTACCTAATTAGCGAATTGCCCGGCAGCGGGGACTCTGGGGAGCCCACCCCAAACCAGGGAAAAGCAGATGCTGAAAAAACCTGGGTAGTTGACTGTAGTGGTGGTTGCTGTGTGGCAGTCCTTGTGGTGGGAGGCTTGTGGCAGTCCTTGTGGTAGGAGGATTTATGGTCTCTGAAGTAAAGTAGACCCAAACGTGGAGAAAGTAATTTCTGGCAGATGAAAAACTACTGATCCTAGCATGCACTGGATCGTTCTAAGGTACCGTACAATAGATTAGTATGGGCAGTAGTGGAGTCCGAGATCAGGAAGAACCCGGAACAGACTGCGAGAAGTCTGTTACAGCAAAGGATGACCGGAGCGAGCCGATCACTCACAGAGACACAAAGACGCAACTGACCGGAGCGAGCCAGTTGCTAGAGAAAACACAGAGAGCTAGGAAGGGCTCCGTGTGAGGTGCGGAGAGGTCTGGAAGTCAAGGAAGGGAGGTGGGAAAGCAAAGGAGGTACAGAGAGGGCAGGATGGAAAACCAAAGGCAAGCAAAATTCTCACTAGCGTATACCAACAAAAGCAGAGGGTTGCAATGCTCCGGTCTGTCCGTCCGGCTGAAAGATGTAGGAGCCTGCGGCTGCTATGGTGAAAGACTCGACTGTGGCTTGCGTTGTGTGGATCAACGTGACGGAACTAGCGTATCCTCCAGCGAGCCCATATCTGCCAGGGTCGGATCATGACACTGAGAGCCCAGAGATGTCCTAGACATGCTAGGGGAGGCCTAGGAAGAACATGAGGAGGCTCCCATTCCCATCTCGCAAACTGCCACCAAAATGCGGAACACATGAAATTGGTCCGAAACTTGGTTTGTACACACATGGAAATAGCCCAGAGCCAACAGAAAGACACTAACGACAAAAAAGTGAACTTAAGATCATTTTCCATAGGACAGAATGTACTAGTCCTCTTAACCACGTCAGAAAACAAACTTGTCTCCAAGTGGCACAGACTTTATGAAATTCTACAGAGAATGGGAACCTGTACTTACAAAGTAGCCCAACCGGACAGAAAACATAAAATCCATTTATATCACGTTAATCTCTTGAAGGAGTGGAAAGAGAACCCATCAGCCACCCATGCCAAAGTACGAGCCTGTCTGGTTCCCAAAGAGATAGATTACTTTGAATTAATCCCTCCTGTGCTATCTATCCAACAACAAGAAGATTTTAAAGATGTGGTAGACTCATTTCCCTGTGCATTCTCAGAAAAACCAGGAAGATTAAAAGGCACATACCACTAAATTAGAACACCAAAATGTAAAGTGGTTCATCTAAAACTGTCTTGACTCCCAGAAGCCTGTAAGCAGATAGTGATTGAGGAAGTCAACAAAATGTTAAAAGCCAATATTATTGAACCATCTTTAAGCCCATGGTCCTCTCCTATCATATTGGTTACTAAACCTGACCGTTCCTGGACTTCCGTCAAGTTAATGCCATCTTGGACATCGATGCATATCCCATGCCCCGCATCGATGACCTAATTGATAAACTCGGAGCAGCCACCTTTCTATCTACTCTAGCTTTACCGAAAGGGCACTGGCAAGTCCCCGTATATGAACCAGATGAGGAAATAAACACATTCTGGACGCCTCTAGGATTATTTAAATTTAAAGTCCTGTCTTTCGCTTACAAGGTGCGCCAGCCACCTTCCAACGCCCCATGGATCAAATTTTACAACCCTACTCTGATTTCTGTGGAGCTTACATTGCTGATATTGTCTTTTATAGTAAGACCTGCAAGCACCCTCTCTTCCATCTTCATACCATCATGAAAGTCCTCAGAAAAGCTGGCCTAACTGCAAACCCAGCTAAGTGCTGATTGGCCCAATCAGTTGTGAAATACCTAGGCATTTTCATAGTGAATGGGAATATACAGCCCTACCATGAGAAGGTAAAAGCTGTCTTAGATACATCAACCCCTAAGACGAAAAGAGATCTTAAATGATTTCTCAGGTTAATAGGATATTAACATAGATTTATCCCCAATTTTTCAGATAAAACAGCCCGGTTAACAGATAAACTTAAAAATACCGAACCTCAGAAACTTCAGTGGAATGAAGAGGATGCAATATGCTACAATTCCCTGAAACAAACTCTATGTCAAAACCCAATTCTAAAGGTAGTTGACTTTTCTAAAGAGTTCATCTTGCAGGCTGATGCCTCCCTTAGAGGGTTAGGAGCTATCCTGTCCCAGGTTTGCGATGGATTGGAATATCCCATATTATTCACCAGCTGCAAACTGTTCCCATAGGGAAAAAAATATTTTGCTTTAGAGCTAGAGGCCCTGGCCATACAATTGGCCATAATCCATCTTAGATACTACCTCTTAGGATGGAAATGTACACTCATCACAGATCACTCACCCCTAGTTTGGATTAGCCAATGTAAAGAGTCTAACCCTTGGGTCATGCGATGGTTTCTAGACCTACAGACCTATTGTTTCACTGTGGAACACCGAAAAGGCAATGAGCAGGGAAATGTAGATTTTTTTCCCCAGTTACCCTGTGAAACAAATGTGGCTACATCGCATGGAGGCACTGGGATGCATAGGATGCGTCCGGTGATGGGTTCTACTCTCCTGGTTCTTTTTTGTTTCACTGAGATGAGTAGGGTAAGTCCTATAATGGGTTTCACTCTCTCTGTTCTTTCTCGTATCACTGGGACAAGTAGGATACTGGTACTCGGTATAATCATCTTCGATCCCAGTTTTTCTGCCGTCCTGTTACCTCTCTTCCCATGGGTTGGCGTCACCGTGCCTTCATGCAGGATAGGCAACTTCTCTTTGTTTGGTCAGGACGGCTTCTGCTCTCCGTCCAAAATTCGCTCTGCTTCTTGTCCGCTGATTCGTGGGGCCAGCATTACAGTGGTCCCGGCATTGTTGCCATACTGCACAGTCCACCTCTCACAGTTCATGCCACTACTCTCGACTTGCTCTCTCTCTTTGGGGTTTTCTTCCCTGGATCTCCTCTGCCTTCAGCTCTCTTAGTGCTTCTCGTGCATGCAAGCTGGTTGCTTCCTCCCTGAGGAGGATCTCCCGTTCTCGGTCAGCTTCCATGATACTGCTGATTTGTAACTTCTGGGTTTCAGTCCTCTCTAACAGTGGTCCTTCTTCTTTTTTCATGACACACGGCTGGACCCTCCCCAGTGGAGGATCATAGTCCTTTTTATCTTCCAGTTGAGCACTCTACATTACTCGCCCGTTTCTCTTCATCACAGTATTGCTGGTTTCTAACCACTGAGCGATTGGTATTATTTGCTCACTCTTCTTCTTCTTCACGGTCGTTTTACCAGATATTTCTTGAGGCGGGATCTTGCATCTTATGGCAACATTACAAACAGTGGCTTGGTCTGCTGCTGGTAGCATTGGGCGGCCACGATAACAGGGTCACTGGACTTTGAAATGGGGGCTATCCATTTTATAAATTTGGCCTGCATAGCCATGGGTCTGGTATGCATATCACCACATTAGACACAAGTAGTCAGGCAGTGGAGCTAGTCTCTGCTGGCAATTTGCTGGGTCCCACTGCCAACGAGGCTCAGGTGGCTCCAGTCAAACTATTCCAGACTCAGTTCCCTCACATGCCCTGGTATAAAAAGGGACAGGAGAAAGGACTAGGAGTTTAGAAGGAGGCGAGAGACTTAGAAGTGTTCACCAAAGTCTGACTTTACCAGAGGAACACAGCCTTCTGCTGCACTCCCATAGGCTTTTCGCTCACTTCTTATGGGGAAACTAACATGCCCTTAAAGACAGTCAGTACTGTGAGACTTTGTTTCCCTTAGTCCTTGTCAATGTTGCAACTTTTCTGCAATATGTTGCAAGTACACAAAGTACCTTGCAGTGCACTTGGGTCTTCCTGTCATTTCTAAAGGCCCTAGTTATTCTTGAAGTTTTTTTTAGGACAAGTGCAGATGTGTCATGGACAGGGCTGGTGGCAGCCTATCTTTTTGTATCTTTTTAACCCTTTCCTGCCAGGTAAACCATGATTGCCGCATTTGGCACGGTTAGGTGGCCTGGCTCCAAAATGGTCATGCCACAAGGTTCTTTGTCCTGTCCTTTGGCCATCTTGCCCTTTCACCTTCCCCAGGTCGAGCCGACCCGTGTCAGTCCTTATTTGGGCATGCATTTTCCCGCAAAGCGCCAAGCTTTCGCAGGCTTCTGCATGCCTTGAGTGGCTCTGCATGCCTAGTCAGTCCAGCCCCAGGATGTGGGCTGGACTGACTAGTTCCAATATACATCCTGGGTGCCAGAGAGTCTGGTGTGCTGTGAATGCCTGGGACGACCGTGGTCCATGATTGGTCCACGTATGGTATGCCTGTATGTGAGCAGATTTCCCATTGGGTCCCCTTCGTTTTGGCGTGAAGGAGATTTTGGATGAGAGAAGGCTCCAAATACCCATGCCATGTCGATATCTGGAGTTCTCACTGAACGAAGGATAGGATCCAAGTAGCCTGTAACTACGAACCCAAGTCGAGGAACCGCTAGTGACCCGCTGGAAGGTTTGGCACCCTGAGCCCGCTGTCGTCCCATGGGATCCCTCTGCATCTGGTTGTCCTAGAAGGTCTGCGAAGACGCTTTGACCCATTGGAATAGTGGGACCAACTATTCGCAGTACCTTCATCAGAACCTGCAAGTAAGCCTTTTCAGAAGCATCCCTGGGCCATCCAGTGGGCTGACCAGCTTGCGCAGGAGTTTTGCCCTGATAACGCTGCCATTTCGAGGAGGCCCTTGAAACTTGGTAAAGCTCTGTGTTCACAGCACCCTCACACTGAATTTCGTACACTTGGCATTCCCAGGTATGGAGTAACGTGAGTGTGTCCGAACTAGAGTATACACGGTTACCGTGTCGCCCAGCCGTGGTGACTAACTTTGCAAGTTCATTGCAGCTGTGGTCCTCTGTGCCCTGAAGCCTGCTACAGCAAAACTGACCTGATCCATCCACCACAAGCGGAGAAATTGCCACTGTCCCATTTGGGAATCAATGCTGTATCTTCGTTGCTGAAAGCCGCAGAGCCGCAAGATTGCCGTATTTGAACCTGCAACCAAAGTGGACTCGACTGCCGAAGTTTAGTCCGGAGTACGCCAGGGGTCGGTGAGTAACTGCAACCTTTACCGGTGGCACCTAGTGCATCCATCCATTTGTACGCATGAGTGGCCCCTGAGGGCCCCTCTCCTTTCCACTGCTAGTGCGAACTAGCAAACTATTCCCGAACTCTGGAACCTGCTCTGCCCTGTTGGGGAGACCCTCCACGAATAGTGGGAACTTATTGTGCATCACCTCACCCACCCACCTTGCTGAGCTGCTACAGACCCTTGAAGAGACCCCGTTTTGCCCATCTGCATTACTGCGTGCGCCAGCATTGCAAGTACATTTGAGCAATAGGCTCCACTCTTCTTAGGGATTAGACTGCCTTCAGTTAGGATTGTGTTTGATGCAGAAGGGACTAAAGACTATTTGCACTGCCTGTTTCCTTCCCCTTTTAGGTTGTGGACCCATTTTGTGCATTAACCCTTTAGACCCCATTGGTCTTGTATATATGTGTATAGATAGGATTGTATTGGTTTAATAGTATTGCTGGGATTTTCTTATTGTGTTTTGAATTGCAAAGGCCTTGGAATAAATGTATTTGTTTTTTTTTATATACATTCACCTGACTGGGAGTGATTTGTAAGTGTCCTTTACTCTGTGTGCTCATTGAGGTCTTTCAGTCATCCTCACCCCTCCTGAGACCTAGTCTTGACCACCGCCAAACTACCTTGATTGGTCTGGCTTGTCCAGAAGATTACCCTGTTCCAAGAAACTAGGCTGTCCTTCTGAACCTCTGCCCACCATGTCAGAGTTCAGAAATCCATCTTAACACCCTATATGCCAGTCTGAGCCTTGTTGGATCCTGCTCCCTTTTGGTTCCATTAGCACACAGAGGGGAGTCCCCCAGATGAACCATTTCAAACCAACTATAATGGCCTAGCTCCAATTTAAACTAGGTCACATTTCGTGAATTGTATACATCACGTCACAAAATGAGAATTACACAGAGTACCAGATTTTTCATTTAATAAAAAATGTTTTCATAGTTTTATTACGTAGGCCGTTTGGTTCCATGGCAGTCCGGGGGGCCTGTGTGCCAGAGTGCGACCTTGCCGGCTCCCTCGCAAGTTCTGCAAGCCTCTTTATGATGACGCGTAGGGACACATGATATGATATGGCATTTCTAATGCACCTCTACAAAAGTGTTTCTAGGTGCGACAAGACAAGGAGCGGGAAACAAAGGGAGGACAAAATAACAATCTTACTAGGCCTTGTGTCATTTAGATTGTGCAAGTGCAGGGAAGAGGGAAGGGGAGAAGTGCCAGGGGGGAGGGGAATGGGGAAGTGTAGTTAACTCACAAGTGCAGCCAGAGGGTTGCTCATAAGTGCAGAGAGAAGGGACTGTGGGGTTGTAGATACAGACCCTTAAGTGCTGGGGAGCCCGGAGGCAGTGCAAGGGCAACTGGGCATGTAGGAGCATGGGCCCTGAGTTCAGAGGGTGACCAGATGACCAGTGCGCGGAGCAGTCAGGAGCAGTCTCGTGCCTTGAAACACTTGTCTATAGGCGCGTTATAAGTGTCATATCATCAGCAGGGGAGAGGAAGAGAGAAAGCAGAAGTGAAAAGGAAGGACTTGAGTTGCTTCTGGAACCAGAGGTGATTCTGCTCAAGTTTGAAAGAGGCAGGGAAGCTGTTCCAGAGGGAGGCTCCAGCCGAGGAGATATATCTGCCCCCCAACTCTCTTCTTGGAGAAGCATCTGACTAGAGAGTTGGAAGTGGATAAGCGGATAGCTCGAGAAGGAAGATGTTTTGGGAGAGAAAGTTGGAGGTATAGCGGTCCCAGGCCTCAGAAAGCCATGTGGATGACACATCTTCCCTCTCCTTCAGTCGTGCAGCGGCTCTGCTTCCGGTGCTCTTCAGTGTCTGTGTGACCTCCTCATTTACTATCAGTGGCTCCCTTTCCCTCCACGGCCCAGCTCTTCATTCTCCCTTCATTCTTGAGGAACAGAAAGACATTGGTAGGTATCTGGCCGGGGTATGGCAAGAGCACAAAGCGGTGTCCATGTTAACATGCTGTCACAATGATAAAGAGTAATGATTGAGCCCCTCAGCTGCCTAGCTCTGGATTGTTTTGTGGTGGCTCCCTGTCCCTTTTTAGTTCGGGCTATTGGGTGGCACTTTAGCACCACTTTAGAAGCACCTAAAAGCTGAAGCTATTGCATTAGAGTAGAGATATGGAGAAATGGCATAGGAGGAGGGACACACAGCTTGTAGATGTTGTTTGGTTATTTGCCCACCCATTGATTTCCCATGGCCATGCTAATCCCTATATCCATTCCCACCCAGTTCCTGCCCCACCCGCCCAAAACACCTTCTCATAGTGTAATTCTTGTGAGAAATGCGAGCTAGAACAACATGGCGTTGATGCACAGCCATTTTGGACACTCATCTCCCATCACGGTAATAAAAGCCTGTGTCTCCGCAGGCCTTGCAGAATAAACAAGCATTTCAGTGGCGAAAACAGAGCAAGCTCACATAGCTATATAAATATTATTGCCGAGTGGACTTGCTGTGGAGAATAGTTATTGTATTGTCCACTGAAGGACGAATACGGAGAGTGAGTCGGAGCATCCTGCAGGTGCATGATAAGGGGTTCTGGGAATTAATGCGAGGAGAGGGGCGCTGGGTTTTTCCACTTCTAACTGTTTTTTTCCACCCTCTCTCCCTTCGACTTGTGATCTGCTCTTCAGCCGAGGGCGAACACAACTGAGATGGGTGGGGAAATGCCCCCATAAAGGAGAGCGCATTGCGTGGCAAAAGTTAGTTGGAATTTGGACCCCCTGGTGACGCAGTCTCGCTGAGAGGGAGGACGCTCTGCCTCAGACCCCGTTGGCACGAGTGATCTCTTCGCCTACCTGCTCTGGACTAAGCAGTGTCGTAGTGGCCAAGATGAAGGTGTCTTCTGCTTCCTGTCTAACAGTGATGTCCCTTATATGTATATCTTTATATTTCTAAGTGTATCTTTGTTTATGTGTGCCAATTTCATATATACATATACCTTGTGAATATTGAGCCATTTGTTTTATGATAACAAGTAGTTTATGTGTTGTCTTTTGCATGTCTGAGTCCAATAACTTGTTTTGCCTGGGGGGCCGGGGAGACGCAAGTGTAAGTGCTCCCCTCACGTGGCCAAGAAGTCGCAAAACACATGGGAACTCTTTGAGCTCGCTTTAATCAAGCCTTACCATCAAACATTGCCCTCGAAGTGCCTGCCAGTGTTTTGTCAAAGCAGTTTACTGAGAGTTAATGACTTAATTGAAGTCCTAAACACAATACTGGTGCAATAAAAATGTCTTAAAGGTCTGGCTTCACCCATTCTATTTATAAGTACTATGGATGACCATGTCCTTCACTGACATCCTGTTAAAAACAAGCATTGGCAAAGTCAACAGTTTTAGTTTGTGTATGAGTATTAGGCATTTGCCAGGCACTGCTATTAGATGCCCAGGTATTAGCACCATGTTTTACCTACTACAATCAATAGCCATTAATATTATGTGCCTGGCAAGTGCCTTTCCCATGCTAACACACAAGCCCAAACTGTTGGCATTGACGACGCTTGTTGCCAAGGTCTTGTCACAGCCAGTACGATAAGGGACACGTTTTCTGAGTTATCTTAATGCTTCTCACGTTCATCTGATTTAAAACGGTGATTTCTTCCTGCAAAAGCATTTATCACAAAATTAGGAGTTTAACTGCACAACTATCAAGCATTTTTTAGGGCATTAAAGACCACTTACCTAAGTGTGCTTTCATCCTCTTGATTGCAAAGTAATATTAGACACAAAAGTAAAATTCTTTAAAGTACTAGTTTGCACCATTTTTTCTTTTGTATAGAAAATGCAGACTAGTACCAACCAGGGCTGGCTTTAGGCACATTAGCCCATCACCATGCCAGCTCTGGGGAGTCTTTCAAGGGCTATCCCTAGCTGGTGCGGTGAGTGAAATGCACCCCGCTCTCGTGCTGGGGCCGGGCACTCCAGCATGGGAGCAGAGAGCTTTTCATTACAATAGGGCATTGAGGCTAAACCAGCATGGAGCAGCCTTTGAATGGTTGCCCAATGCTGGTTTGGCATAGGCGCCCTATTAAAGTAACTAACTGTCACAGTGCCGTGTTCGCTGTGGCGGTGTGGAGCTTGAGAAGGTGATTGCTCATCACATTTTACTAAAACCGTAATTCCCAGTCTAGTTGTTTTTGTCAAGACGGTGCCTGCTATCCCAGTAACTATGCCATTCAGCGCCCGACACCGGACCAGTGCGTGGCAACCCTTGTGATACCGGGTAAGACGCTGCCCTCCTATTCTCCCTGTTGTTATTTCTAGCTTCAGCTCACTCCTCATTCCATTCCTGTTCCTTGTTGCCCCTTTTCTTCCTTTATTATCTGCCGCCCCTCCTATTTTCTCCTTGTTGCTGCATTTCCCTATTCTGCTGTTTTCCTATGCTTGGACCTTCACCTCAATTAGTCCTTGGATCCCTGTTTCCCATACCTGCTTGTATCTTCTCCCTGTTGCCAATAACCATCAGCACAAGTTGGATTCCTGATACAAGATTCTTCAGCCCAATTCCACAGGTTTTTTTTGCCTTACCGGCTTTTCCCCATTAGGGTTTGTTCCCCCGGTCCGTACCTGTCACCTCAGGCAAGACTGTGGTGGCAGGTCGAAAATGGCCTTAATTATTCAGCGAACGACCCGGAGACCAACAAAAAGCAGGCAAGAAGAAACAAGGAGCCTCCAATAAAGACGACCACTGTTGAATCCTCTAAAGCTACAGCTGAGACTAACTCCCCATTACAGCACGGGAGAGGGGCACTTTTCATTACAATAGGGCGCTGATGCTAAACCAGCCTTTGAAAGACTGCCCCATGCTGCTTTAGCATCTGCACCCTAATGAAGTGATTAACTCCATCATGGGAGCGGGGAGTTCATCACTTAAAGAGCCACTGCTAGGAGGCCTTGCCACAACCCACTAAACCCCCCACCGCCCTTGACCAGGGGAGGGTGGCACATTTTTTTTCCTCACGCCGCAGCCTCTGCCAGAGCCAAGGCTGGCCCTGGTAGCAACATGGTGTTATTGCTTTGTAAAGAAAAGGACATGTCCAGTAACCTGGCATTCAGTTTATCAGCATCATTTGTAATATGTAAAGGTTGCAATGGTAAAAATAGATGAATGGGGAAAAATGTCTGAGTATTAAAAAAAAACGCGTGTCTTTGTCAATGTGTATTAGGGTATGGGCCATTTCTTTTGACTGCCTCTATCCCCCCCTCTGCCTCTTTTCTCCCATTCTCTGCTTTTGCTACCTGTCCTCTCTCGCCCTGCTTTCCCTCTCTGTCTGGCGTAGGCCTGCCTGTGCCGTTATTTATTTATTTGAATTTTTAAAGCGCTCACACAGCCCGGGAGCATCGAGGCGCTGTTACAGGAATATGTCTTAGTTGCGTGTTTATAACGCGCTTAATACCCAGAGGTTTCAAAGCGCGGACCAGGGATCGAACCTGTGTTGCTTCGTGACGTCTTGTTTCCAAGGTGGCACGTTGCCAGCTATCCTCCCTGGAGGTGTTATATCCTGCTCTCATATCCCTCCGCGAGCAGAGTATCTTGCTGTGTGCACGTGCATTCCCTACTTGCAACCAGCGCCCGTCTGTGAATGCAAACAGCACTTGCATTTCCTCAAAGCCTGCGCAGGGTCCTGCTAATGGGGGCACTCGATGACGAGACGATTGGAGGACACAGATCAAACATTGATTGATGGCTGAGCAGCTAATATCGATGCCCCAGGCAGGTGACAAGCTGGCGATGAGCTGTCGCCCTTGGCCACCACAGACCCCTGTCATTATATGGCGTGATGGGGAAATAGAGCTGCGGTTCCGGACACATCTGTTGACATCAGATGTACGGGACAAGAGGGGATCCCGTTGCGCAAGCTACGCCAGCGCAACGTCAACCCACAGGAAAGCAGCTGGACGGCACATCACATGCTCACTGTGCAACATGGACAGGCCGCCGCTGACACGCCAATCTCTGCAAGGAGGGGTGTCGCAAGCCCAGAGGGGAGTGGCAGGACGATGTGTGCTGTCCTCGGATGCCACCTCTGCTTCTGCAATATTATGTCTCATACGGGAGACCCTGTCTGAGATACAGCTGCAAGATCGGTGGGGAGGTGGTGGGCGGGGAGGCTTACGGGGGGCGAGGGGGTGGGGTGGCATACATCTTTACTGCTACCTGTAGCTCTGGAGGCCAAATGTAGGGCAGGCTACTGAGGTTGGTGCTTTAAGTGGGAGTCACAAATGAGAGGAGAGTGGAGGGCTTTAGTTAAGGGGCGTGTACTAAGTACGGTGGGGGGTATCCCGCTCACTCATTGAGTGACACCCCCTAACTAGAGACCCACTCGCCTATGGGGCTGGGGACCTGGCAAATGCTATTGGCTCCCAGGCCAAGCAGGAGCTGGGTGACACTGGTATCAACCCTTTGGTGTGCCTAGCCTCTCCCCTTTCTTCCTAAATCACAGGCTCTGAGCACTGCTGGCAGCCTGCCCTGGCTAGCCCCGGCTCACTTAAAGCCCCGGGGCAGGGGGTACAACAAAACCTAGACTTGAGGGTGGTAGCACCTACAGAGACTTTGTGGGGCTTGGGAAAACGTACTTACAATTGCCCCCTTCTCAGTATCTCCCCAATTAATTTTTATGGGATCATTATCTTTTTTTATTTTTATTTTAATTGCATTGAAATGTATACTTTGTTTTAGCAATACCACATTTTCCAAATAGTACATCCAATAATCCTAAATTAAAATACGAAATGAAGAATAAGAGAAAGGAAGGAGGTTCATCCATAGAGTGACAAAACCTTTTCCCTAAATAACTTGAGATGGATCAGGTTGGGATTTCAGACAACATTTCAGATAAAAATGTAACCACTGTGATTACATATTTAGTCTTATGTCCTTCCATCAAAGACGGCCACCAAACTTCTGATTCAATAATCCGAAACTCAGACATAAAGGGACCTAGGATTTTGTTCTTACATCCCTAAGAGCCAGACACAGTGTTATAAGGTGTTTTATGGTTTCAACCCTAGAATCATCTTTACAGTAGAGACATTTGTTTCCTTGTGATAATCCACAAATTACCGTAATTTATTCGTAGGGTGGATATTCAGGTGGGTTTGCAGAAATTGATCTCTGATCTTCCTATCAGGAAACTGCTTTAAATAATCACATACTGTATTGAGTTTCCGGCATTCTGGAGGCAAAAGGGTAACAGATTGGTAGCTGGCAGCTGCCTCCATGGTAAGGATCCAGTCCTGCTCTTTAAGCCTTTTCTTGACCCGTGTTGGATTGGTCAGTAATAGATCGAGTGAACCTCCAATCTCTGTTAGTTGCTTCATCGATTCCAGTCTCCAACTGTTTAGAAATTGGTTCTTTGCAGCCGTGAATTCTTTGTGCAGCATTTCCAAGATGGTAGGGAATGAGGGCATAACACATTTCTTGAGGAAAGCAAGTCTGTTCCATTCTACAGTACTTTTCACAGATGAAAATCCCAGTTCTCTCCGAATGATCGCAATAGGTGTTCATAGAGGAACACCCAACACGTTTTTCCAAAATATGCCTTCAAGGCGTTGTTATGCTTGAGCTAAAACATGGCGCTGGTGCGCAGTGTATTCTGGGAGCACTCAGAGCCATGATGGATATTTACTTCATGCCACAGTGAAAAGCTGTTCTCATTTTGCTGAGAGCTAGATTTACGATGCTGAAGAAAACATGCTTTCCAAACCTGGTATGCAGTCAAGGACATTTCTGCTGGGAAAGCTAGCTTTGTTATGTCTTGTTATGAGTTACGAGACTGTTTTCCGTGGTGCTTGTTTTTAGTGGAGGGAAGCATTTTCTTCCTTGAGGTTTGACCCAGCTGGCAATCAACGGCTGCTCATCAATGCGCAAGTGTGTTGCCAGAAGGTTCGAGAAATTGCCACCCCTTTTTGAGGAGTGCATATATGCGGAACCCCTTAGCGGTCAGGTGAAACCTCAGCCAGAGGGAGGACGCTTTCGTCTGGCATACCTGTGGGCTGTTGTGCTCTCGGCCTGGCTGTCATTGGGGTCTTCCAGCCGCTTCTGGCGAGATGAGGGATCCAGTTACGCCCACGGTGATGTATTTTCTTTTGAACTCTCTGTTTCTTCTGTGATTTATTTCTATGTTATCGCTTGTTGCTTCCAAGCTTTGAATAAATAGCCGTATAAGTGCTCATTATTTTCTAAGAGTG
Organism: Ambystoma mexicanum; assembly: GCF_040938575.1. NCBI lineage: Eukaryota > Metazoa > Chordata > Amphibia > Caudata > Ambystomatidae > Ambystoma > Ambystoma mexicanum. The sequence continues at coordinate 764,940,110 of NC_090925.1, read as the reverse complement.
TGTGTGGTTGCAAGTTATTGTGTCTACCTACGTTTAAAGTATCGGCTCCGTAATTGCACTGGTGATTAATGACTGTCCGTGCACTCTGGGCGAGCAATACATTTTGGCGCTGTGAGCAGGGTATTTGTGATGAATTGTTCCAAATACTAAAGAATCTGTTTGAGCGTACATAGGCTTTGTTTACCTTGCAAGCGAAAGTAATTTGGCAGTGAGTGTTGAACTGTGTTAAGCTGTTTTTTTTTCTTTGCTGGTGTGTGCGTGCTTGCGTGAGTGATTGCAGTGTGGAAAGAAAAAAAATATAGATATAAAGAGGTTTTGTACCGTTTTGCAGTAATGAATAGTTTGTTCAGGAAAAAGAGCGTTCCCGCTGGCGGTGAATGTTCTGATGTTATCATTCAAGGCTGGACTAAGAGCCCATATGATAAATTGGCCCAGGTGTGGGCATGCAGCGCGGGGCTAAGTGAAACATGGGATCATGGATTGGGAGATGCTGATCCGTCTGATGTAATGTGCTTACAACAAGTTCCAGTGGAATGGGGCAGAGAATGCGCTGCACTAGGTAGGCGAGGTTGGGTCCTCTTGCATGCCTATAGGAAAATACATCAAAGGAATTTTGAAATGAAAAATGAGGTTTTGCGATTGGAAAGAGAGCTGGCTGCAGAAAGGCAGACTGTGTTAATGCAGCAGATTCAAATGAAACTTTTTAAAGCTAAGGCTGACACATACCAGGCTGTGGCCGAGAGGGCAGCAGTTAGAGTAGCCCGGTATAAGTATAGGAAAAGACGGGAGGGGTCAACCAAAGAAAGGTGGCAGCTGTAATCGCTACCGACGGTGTGGACTGGGACCGGGTAATTGGGATGGTGGTATTTTTGACTCAACCAGTCCAGAGAGTAGTTCCGCAAATGAGTCAGACCCCAAAATGGAAATTAAGCAGAAGACAGTGGCTGCTAAACCAGTTAGAAGATGGAGAGCCGGGCCCCACCCGCAGAATCCTGCAGGCGGGGTTGTGGATTTAACCACGCTGGAGGATTATACCCAGCAGGAGGTTGGGGAAATTATTACCCGTTTGAGGCAAAAATCAGGGGAACCTTTATTGACATGGATGGTGAGGTTGCTAGATGGGGGCGCTGCAGGGTTGTTGGTAGATTCCACTGACTCACCGCGTTTTCTACCCTTGTCAACTGACACCAATGTACAGGAGGTCTAAAGGGCAGGGCCGCCCCCTGATGAGAATGGTCACGATTCACAGGTGTCTTTGTTGCACCTAGCAGCCCAAGCATGTAACCGTAAATACCCCATTACCACAGATTGGCCTAGTGAGGAAACAAAGTGGTATACTTTGAAAGAGGCAGTTCAAAAGGTCAGAGAGCATGCTATGAAAGAGGCAATTCACGTAGATGTTCCAGGACATATGGGGGCCGTGCTGCTCTCAGTTTCAACTAGAAACATGGTGATCAGAACTGCACCACCCGCATACAAAAGTGTCATTATGACTTTGCTCGTAGGTATGACGGGCAAACCCACTGATGAGGTAGTGGGTGCCATTCGGCAACTGGCAGATTTAGGGGAGTGGGACAAGAGTGATGACAAGCCACGGGAGAGAGAGGGGCGTAGTGAGAGAAGAACCGAAGACAGGAGGCAAGATAGTAGAGACTCCCGAGTGTCCAGAAAGGACATGTTTCTGGCATTGTTAAAAGATGGTGTGCCACGAGAAGACATTGATGGCATTGAAACTAGGGTAATGTATGAATTATACAAAAAAAAGAGGACTTGCAGCCAAAGAGCGCTATAAACAGGTTAAGAAACAGGTAGTAACCAAGCCACAGGGGGACACCTCACCTTCCGCTCCTCCTGAGGAAGAAAAAGAAGAAGGGTCTATGGGGACACCTTCCCCATACCAGCCAACATACGCTGATTTGAGGAAGGTGGTGAGTGCAATGCTAGAGGCAGAGTCAAGTCACACTCATTCGAAATTTGACTAGGGATACGGCCAAGCTCCGGCAGCGTCTGCTCGCATAAAAGTTGATTGGCGGCCCCATGTTAATGTTAAGATTTTTTGGGGGCCAGGGAAAACGCAAGGGGTGTGAGCATTGATAGACACCGGGGCAGAGGCCTCTCTGATTCATGGCAATCCAGCACGATTCAAAGGCAGACAATTTACTATTACAGGTCTCGGGGGGAAAGGAGACCCCCGCAGTACAAATGAAAGTGGAGATGAAAATAGGCACTTTGAATAGGCAGAAATACCAAGTGTTGATTGTCCCGATACCTGAGTATATAATTGGCTTTGACATTTTGGAAGGGTTGACTTTAGGGCTTGGAGGTAAAACGTACCAGTTTGGGGTGAGTGCATTGACCTGCACACCCATTACCATAGGCAAATTGAAGATGCCCCCAGTGCAAGTGCCTGTGGTAACCAAGCGGGTAGCAATGAAGCAATACCACATTCCTGGGGGGCACAAGGAAATTTCAGACACCATCAAAGAGTATGTGGCGGCGGGTGTGTTACGCCCTATCCCCACCGCATGGAACAATCCTCTCTGGCCTGTTAAAAAGGGGGATGGGTCTTGGAGGATGACGGTGGATTACCGTGAGTTGAATAAACACAATCCTCCCTTAGTGCCCGCGGTCCCAGATGCCATTACTTTGATTGAGAATGTCCAAAAGTTTGAGGGGACTTGGTATGCAGTGGTAGATTTAGCCAATGCAATTTTCTCTGTGCCAATTGCTGAAGAGTGTCAAGAGCAGTTTGCATTTTCTTGGAGCGGGCATCAGTACACCTTTACAAGGTTACCTATGGGGTACATACATAGCCCGACAATCTGTCACCGGCTGGTGGCAGAGCACTTAGACAAGATACCGTGTAACAAATCTCTCACTACATTGATGATATTTTGATTCAGGGCAAGGATGAGCACAGTGTGCAAAACCAGTTAGATTTCATTATGGAAGGATTGAAGAAGGAACGGTGGGAGATTAACCCGAATAAAATTCAAGGCCCAGCTGAAACAGTGATATTCCTAGGGATTCAGTGGCATAATGGGCATCGAGAAATGGTGCCGAAGGCCCGACAGAAAATACTTGCGTTCACCACTCCAATGAACAAAAAGCAAGCTCAGCAGTTTATAGGGCTGTTTGGGTTCTGGAGACAGCACATTCCCCATTTAGGGCAGATATAGGCCCCCCTCTACAAAGTGACATGAAAGAAATATGAGTTTCAGTGGGGGGAAGAGCAGCAGAAAGCATTTGATTTGGCAAAAGACACCGTGCAGCAGGTGCTTTATTTATGGCCATTGAAGAAAGGCGAAGTGGAATTGAATGTTGTCTGTACAAGACAATTATGCTAAGTGGAGTGTGTGGCAGAAACAGGACAGGAAACGTGTGCCATTGGGGTTCTGGAGTCGTAAGTTACCCGATGCTGGTGACTCATACACTCCGTTTGAGAAGCAGTTGCTAGCATGTTATTGGGTCCTTGTTGATACCGAGCAGATGACGGTGGGCCATGATGCATTGATGAGGCCAGAAATACCAATTATGCAATGGGTACTGAGCTCTCCTAAAACACATAGAATAGGACATGCTCAAGAAGCCAGCATAATTAAATGGAAATGCTACATTCAAGATGGAGCCAAATCAGGGAAGGGTGGAGTTGCGAAATTACATGAGCAAGTAGCCAACATACCGCCCTCAGATTACATACCACCGGAAGTACCTGAAAAACGCAAGTCTCCCGTGAAATGGGGAGTACCGTACGGCGATTTGACCGTGGAGCAGACAGAGCATGCCTGGCTCACAGATGGCTCAGCCCGATATGTGGGAACTGAGCGAGACTGGAAAGCAGTGTCGTACAATCCCAAGACTAAAAATATTTTGACAACGTCAGGGAAAGGGAAGAGCAGTCAGTTTGCAGAGCTTTACGCAGCTTACCGGGCATTGAAACAAGAGACCCCTGGTCGATGTCATGTGTACACGGACTCATGGTCAGTGGCGAATGGGTTGGCGGTGTGGTTGCCAAGCTGGCGAAAGAATGGGTGGAAGATTGATTCAAAAGAGTTGTGGGGAAAGGAACTATGGCAAGATATTGCAGATATGTTATCACAAAGTGAAGTCACTGTGTATCATGTGGACGCGCATTGTGCCACAGACTCATTAGAACGTTGGTTTAATTCTGTTGCAGATGAACACACCAAGATTTCATCTGTGGATGCGGAGGCTCAGGAAGACGATTTGGAGGGTTTGGCCAAGTGGGCTCACCAGAAATGTGGGCATCTTGGAGAAAAGGCTACTATCAGGTGGGCACAAGCTTGAGGAATCAGTATTCCTTTAGAGGTAGTGAAAACGATCATTTTGCAATGTCCAGTGGGCAAACACCAACAGCATAGGCCTAGCCCTCAGATTGTTCGGGGTACATTGCGAAGAGGAAAACTACCAGGTCAAATTTGGCAGATTGATTATATCGGTCCCCTGCCAATCAGTAAAGGTTGTCAGTATGCATGCACTATGGTGGATACATACTCAGGATATATGATGGTTTTGCCGTGCAAGCGTGCCACACAACTGAACACCATCTGGTTGTTAGATCAGATCATATTGCATTACGGAGTGCCTTTGCAGATTCAAAGTGACAATGGGTCACACTAAAAAGACAAATTGATACAGGAATTTTGTCAGGAAAAGAGCATTGAGTGGCTCTACCATGTGCCTTATTACCCTGCCGTTTCAGGGCTGATTGAACGAATGAATGGGTTGTTGAAAGAACAGCTGCGCAAATCTGGAGATGGCAATTTGGCAGGCTGGCGTGATCATGTGTTTGATGCGGTGCAAGTGCTAAACAATAGGCCTGTGAATGAGCATGAAACTCCTTTGATACGGCTAATGACTCCTGCTTTACAGATTCAACCCAATTCAGTCAGAGAAACCCTATTGTACTGGGAAATTACCGCGGGTTCTTTAGCTCCCTATCGGGCGACTCCAGGGTCAGCAGGGGTAGACTTGCATTCCCATGAGGAAATCAGATTAGACCCAAGAGGGATTGTTGTAATTGAAACAGGGATTGGAGTACAAATTCCCCCAGAGCATATGGGATGGATTGCCCCTAGATCTGGCCTAGCATTGAAGGGAGTTCAAGTGTTGGGAGGGGTAATTGATGCCGATTACCAAGGCAAGATCAAAGTCATCCTGATGAATAGTGGGGACCAATTGTTACTGATCCACAAGGGTGATCGGGTGGCCCAATTGATTATTATCCCCGTTAAGTTGTCCATGATTAAGAAGGGGGAGCCTCCCCCAGTGTTAACTACCCGTGGGGATCGTGGTTTTGGCTCTTCAGACAGTATGGTACTGGGTGCGAAGGTGTGAGTGGAAAGGCCAAGTGGCCCACCAGTGCCCGCAGATGTCATTGCATCAGGCAAAGACCAAGTAGTTTTAGTAATGGAGCCCGGTAGAAAGAAATGACAATATGTGCCCGTAGACAAATGTTACCTGAGAGAGTGATGTACAACACTGATATCTCTTTTCTGGGTTTGCCTTGTAGATCCTGTGTCTGGCTGGTGTAATTGTGGGACTAAAAGGACTCCGTTTGGGAGAGTTAAACGGCATGCTGCTACCAACGAAAAATGTCACATCTGTGCCAGCGATCAAGGGTAAACTGATAATGATGAGTAATGATGTCCAAAAGCAGCCTTATACCGATGCTGAAAAGCCAGCCAGACCGAAGACATGGATTTGTGTAATGCGGCAAACACGTCAGGCGCAAGTGAAAACAACATTGATGCCAGTCATGCAAGAGGCATCTTCAGGACGGCGAAAACATTCTCCCATAATCACCCAAACTGAGAATATGTGGATATACCTGGCACAACAGGTGCTCAACATTACGCACTTTTGCCTTACTGACGTGCCCAATGCTGAAGCCTTATTGACTACGTGCTTAGTAGCAGTGCCAACGCCAGTTCCGGTTCTAAAGCATATTTTCGGCATCACGCACAATGATTCTTTGGTTCAAGATTCCGATATCAGGCAATCTTTTTCCATCTATGAGTACTGCAGGTTTTGCCAGGAAACAGATCGCAAATGGAGAAATTTGACACGTATTATAACCTATAATATAACCCAAGGCGATGTGTGTTACCTTATGACATGCAATGCAAAAGAAATTGGCAAATGCCAACAGCTCAATTTAACCAAACAGCAAAATCACACTGTGTTCGAGCAACAATTGTGTTCGCGAGTTCCGCGCACATGTACCAGCGTGAATAACACTTTGTCTTGTAATCAAACAGTGATAGCTGCCAGTCATCTGAATCATGTGAAACTTCCAAAGGGATGGCTCTTTTCATGTGGCAACATCACATACACTTATATTCCAGCTAACATTTCCAGAGGTCCATGTGCCTTAACTCGATTAGGACTAATGATGTTCCCTTTACACCCAGCAATATCTCGAGGCAAAAGGTCAACTTTTGAGTCTGTGGGTCTATCCCCCGATTGTGATTCACATGTGCATTTGCTATCAGAAGCTGAGGTTCTAGCATTAACCCTTTCATTAGTGGGAGTTTGGGGTTTAGCTGCTGGGGGTTACAAATCTTTGATCAAATTAGCATGTTTAGTAGTCAAAGGACTTAATCATACTTCTCAGGCATTAGAAGAGTTACTCATTGATAGCAAAGTTATTAGAAAAGCAACTTTGCAAGACAGAGCTGCTGTTGATTATCTATTGCTAAAGCATAATTTAGGTTGTAACGCAGTTGAAGGTATGTGTTGTTTCAATCTAAGTGACCATTCACGATACATTGAAAGTAATATTCGAGGTTTGAGGGATCTCATTTCTCAAGTGTCCCAAGATCATACTGGGAATTGGTGGGATTGGTTATTTTCATGGATTCCTGATGTTGGGGGTACACTGCGTTACGCTTTTGCTTGTATTTGCATTATATTAGCTATCATATTAGCTTGTTGTTGTTGTATTCAATGCATTCCCAACTTAGTTTTATTATTTCGTCGGTTTTAGAGACCGGCTCCTCTGCTACTTGGCTATGGAAGATATATATCCAAGGGTGGAATTGTTATGCTTGAGCTAAAACATGGCGCTGGTGCGCAGTGTATTCTGGGAGCATTCAGAGCCATGATGGATATTTACTTCATGCTGCAGTGAAAAGCTGTACTCATTTTGCTGAGAGCTAGATTTATGATGCTGAAGAAAACATACTTTCCAAACCTGGCATGCAATCAAGGAAATTTCTGCTGGGAAAGCTAGCTTTGTTATGTCTTGTTATGAGTTACGGGACTGTTTTCCGTGGTGCTTGTTTTTAGAGGAGGGAAGCACTTTGCTCCTTGAGGTTACTGTCGGTTGACCCAGCTGGCAAACAACGGCTGCTCATCAATGCGCAAGTGCGTTGCCAGAAGGTTCGAGAAATTGCCACCCCTTTTTGAGGAGTGCAAATATGCGGAACCCCTTAGCGGTCAGGTGAGACCTCAGCCGGAGGGAGGACGCTTTCGTTCGGCATACCTGTGGGCTGTTGTGCTCTCGGCCTGGCTGTCATTGGGGTCTTCCAGCCGCTTCTGGCGAGATGAGGGATCCAGTTACGCCCACAGTGATGTATTTTCTTTTGAACTCTGTTTCTTCTGTGATTTATTTCTATGTTATCACTTGTTGCTTCCAAGCTTTGAATAAATAGCCGTATAAGTGCTCATTATTTTCTACGAGTGTGTGTGGTTGCAAGTTATTGCGTCTACCTGCGTTTAAAGTATTGGCTCCATAATTGCACTGGTGATTAATGACTGTCCGTGCACTCTGGGCGAGCAATACAGGCGTGACCACAAGGATTCAGGAATGTTGAACATAGGTTCTGCTCCATATGTCACAGCTGGGACCACCTCAGATTTATAAAACAGAAGAGCCGGCATTATCGAAAAACTGGCTTATTTACGGTTTAGGGTGAATGCTTGACTGGTGAGGCTTTTAGCCTTTGCTCGTAGGTGTGATCTCATCAGGGTTTCTGTCCTCGAGTCACTTAACCATACACCCAGATATTTAAAGGAGTGTACTTGCTTGATCCCCTCTCCATCTAAATTTTGTCCTTGTTGATTTCAAGGCCGTTTGATGTAATATAGCTGTGTAATGAGTCCAGTTGTCTTTGTAGACCTACAGGGGTCTGATCTATTAAGGCGACATCATCCGCATACAATAAGCAGGGTAACTGGACGTCTCCGACCTTTGGTGGAAAAGATCTTGTTGATACAAAGGACTCTTTCATATCTTCCAGAAAAAAGTTGAAGAGAGCTGGTGCCATTGGGCACACTAATTTAACACCCCACAAGGTACTGATTTCATTGGATAAGAGGCCAGTTTTGTTCAGCCGCACTTTCAATGTGGTGTTAAAGTGCATTGTCTTGATGGGTTCGAGTAGAGATTTAGGGCAATTTTTTGTTTCAAGTTTATCCCATAATTTACTCCGGTCGATGTGATCAAACGCTTGGACCAAGTCCACAAAAGCCATAAAGATCCTAGGTTTGCTGTTTCCCGGGTTACCCTTCAGTAATTGAAGTAGAAGAATGTTCACAGATGTACCCAGTCCCTTGACGAAACCTGTTTGAAACGGATAATTACAATTGGTTTGCTGACACCAAATGTGGAAGTGGTCCAAGATTATCGAACCGCAGAGCTTCCCAATTACGCCCCGGAAGGCGATAGGGTGGTAGTTCTTGGGGTTCCCCTGATCTCTTTTTTTGTGAATCGGTACCACTATCGCCCTCCTCCATGAACTAGAGATTTGGTGGGAGATGGTTACCTGGTTCAATAAAGTGTGTATAAAATCAGCCCATACTGCAGAATGCTCTTTCAACATGTGGTTTGTCAACCCATCCGTCCCTGGCGCTCTCGAGCAGTTCAACTTTTGAATTCGCCTTTCAATGTCACTGGTATTGTTGGAGAATACCAAAGGCTCTACGCTCTGAGCAGCGGGGCTGCTTGATGTATTATATGGGGCCACAGCATAGAGGTTTCTAAAATGGTTGATCCAGCTCTCTTCACTTATTGGGTTTGACTGATCTTCCTTGGACACTGTCCCTTCCGATTTTATCAGTGACCAAAAACTTCTCGGGTCTCTGCCAGCTAAGGCCCCTAGCATTTTCTCTGAGTCGTTCTGTTACATCTTCTTTCTGATGGAAAGAAGCCCATTTGTATACCTTCTCTTTTCTGTGAGTGCAATTTGCAGATCTTTGGGAGAGTCAGATTTCCTTGCTACCTTTACCAGCCGCCTGACCTGTTTTCTTCACGGTCCACTATCTCTGTATTGCAAGCATGCTGGTGGTTGTCATTAGAATTAAGTTTCCCAGAACGTTGGGAGCTAAAATGTTCCAGGAGAGGGGTATATTCAACTGATGGACCCACCGCAGCAAGGTCCTCAGTTAGGCTCCATATCTTGCTGTTAGATCATTTCAGACGTGACCCACCATTGCATGCTTCAACTGCTGTGGACATTATTTGCTTATAGCCCGGTCTGGCGGACTTCCATTTCAGCAATAGAAGGTAGTGGTCGCTGTTAGTTGTTTGGACCACTTGAAACATATTTATCAGAGGTAAGAAATTACTAGAGACATAGATGTAATCGAGCACAGAGGCGCGTGCCATGCTTTCCCACATTGATTTTGGTGGTGTATCACTTCTAGAGTTGCTGTTGAGCAGATGCATGTCTTTGGAGTCCATCAGTGAGTTGCACATTTCTCTTCCCTGCTCTTCCTCTGGCCCTTCTGCAGCCACCCCTCCTCCCTCCTTCTCTGCCTTTCCCCTTTTTTCTGCTGACGAGGTTTCCAGACAAGTCCGATCTATAAAAGTCTCGTCTGAACAGATTCACCCCTGTTCCTCCAAAACTATCAAGGACCACATCGACTCCCTGGCTCCTGCCCTGGCTGACTTTTGCAACCACTCCTTCGCCTCTGGAGTCTTCCCATCCCCCCTCAAGCACTCCCTTGTGCACCCTCTCCTTAAGAAACCCTCTGCCGAACCCTCCTGTCCGGCTAACTATCGCCCAATCTCCATCACTCCCTTTCTGGGCAAGCTCCTGGAGAAACTGGCCATCTCCCAGCTTAACCTCCATGCTGAAGCTGTTGATAGCCTCCATGACCATCAATCTGGCTTCAGAGCGGCCAGAAGCACGGAAACTGCTCTCCTGAACATCCGTGAGGACCTGCTCTTGAACCTCGACTCCAACACTCCGTGTGTTCTCATTCTGCTCGATCTCTCTTCTGCCTTTGACACTGTCAACCATGCCATCCTGCCGTCTCTGTGATAACCTGGGTATCACTGGTCAGGCTCTGGCGTGGCTGACCTCTTTCCTTTCCAATCGACCCTCCCAGGTCCAACTTGGGTCCTTCCTCTCTGACATCTTTTTCTCCACCTGTGGCGTTCCCCAGGGATCTAATCTCTCTCCCTGGCTGTTCAACCAGTATCTGGCACTCCTTGCCCACCGCATCGCCGCCCTCTGCCCCAACTTTCAGTGCTATGCGGACGATACCCAGCTCATTTTCAGGCTACCCTCGGCCTCCTCCTCTCCCTCCCTCATCTCTGACTGTCTGTCTGCTATCCAGGAATGGTGTGCTGCCAATGACCTCTGCCTTAATGCTAGTAAGACTGAGATCCTACTCATCGGCACACCCACTCCCTCCTGCCCTGCAGCTCTCTGGCCGGCCTCTCTTGGCCCTCTTCCTGCTCCTACCTGCAAGGCAAAAAACCTCGGGGTCATCTTCGACTCCACACTCTCCTTCTCTCCTCATATATCTGACGTCTCTAAGAAGTCACATTACCAGCTGCACCTCCTCAGAGGTATTCTTCCCTTCCTCTCCTTCCCCCAGAAGCTCACTGTCTCCCGAGCCCTGGTTCTCTCGAAGCTGGACTACTGTAACAGCCTCTATCTTAATCTGCCTGCCTCCACTCTCCGCCCTCTGCAACTCATCCAGAACAGAACTGCGAGACTTGTCCTTGGCCTCTCTCCAGGATTGAAATCTCTACACTGGCTCCCAGTGGCTGCCAGGATTAAGTTCAAAACCCTCTGCATTGTCCACAAGGCCTTCTGGGGGCCTGGGGCCTAAATACCTTCAACTCTCTCTTCCTAAATATCTTCCTTCCCGAGCCCTACGCTCATCCGTCTCCAACTCCCTCAGGGTCAGCCGCTTCTCGAAGCAACGCGCTGGGGGTAGATCTCTCTCCGCGGCAGGGGCCTCCCTCTGGAAAAGCCTTCCTGCCTCCCTGAAACTTGAGGAGAACCATCTCCGGTTCCGGAAGCACCTCAAAACCTTCCTCTCTTCACTTCTGCTTTCTCTCTCCCTCTCCCCTGCTAAATTATTCACCAAAACTGCACTGATTCTGCAACTGGGCCACTCTCACCGACCTCGGTCCTGGGCCCAGTCACTCTTCACTTGCACTGCCTCCCTGGCAACCCCTGCACTGCGGGACTGTCTCTGTATCACTACAGCCCCCCCCAGCACTTGTCTGCACTTACCTTGCACTTGCCACCAGCTGGCCCTATTTATTTATTATTTTATTTCTATTCTACTTATTTGTACTGCACTCCCCCCCTCCCCCTTCCCCTTGCACTTTTTCCCTTTCCCCTACCCCTTCACTTGCGCGGTCTGAATGACACCTGGCCTAGTAGGATCGTTGTCTGTCTTCCCCTTGTTCCCCCCCCTCCCTGCCTCGTCGCGCCTTGAAACACTTGTGTATAGGCGCATTACAAATGCCATATCATATCATATCATATCACATAGCCCTCCTTGCATGCAGAGGGTCATCAAAATCCCAATTTCGGCCGTGCCTAATCTCTGTTCGATCCAGGATGTATAGGTCACCACAGACAACAACGTATTTGGACTGTTGGTTTATGTATGCGTTGTCTTATCTGGTTCGCAATTTGCACCTATATAGGCTTCGGTCGAGATAAGCACCACAGGATTCCAGTAGGCAATAATTATTACTAATTTAGCCTGGTTTCCTGTGCATCATAGTTGTTCTGGGGGCTCCCAGCCAATTGAAAGTTCCTGAACAAGGAGACTCGCTGAAACTGTCTCCAAACATTTTAATGAGCTGCCAGATTTTACTGCAGTTAGAAGACCAGCTGATGGACGCCCCTTTCTTCTTTTGACAGACGGGCTAATTAAGATTGAGAAACCATCAAGGGAGGGAGTTTTTTTAACCAAGTTTCTTGTAGACAGATCAGGTCATAATCACCCAGGTTCCACTGGGTTTGGTGAGGTGAATAAAACTTTGCGTATTCCATGAAGCCAACTTTAAACAGAAGGGAGTCTGGGCACTTTCTGCTGTGTTTGGTGCCCAATACATCACTTCTGAGGCTGCGCTGGATTGCTATCGATTATTCTGAGATGATAATGCTCTCGACAGCCATGACCAATCAGCTGGTTTCGTTCTTGATGTCTGGGGAAACAAGGTTGCTTTAGTGCAACCCACTTGTCGGGAAGATGCCGCCGTTTTGAAATGTGACGTTCAACCTTGGCCTTGGAACGGCCGGAACCATACCTGTTGCTAGTGGATCCAGAAAAATGCCGGTGGATATTGGCCTTGCAACGTCACCTCCGACCGTGCTGTTTCCTGTAGTGTCGATAGTTAGGACGTTCCGCTGTACTGCTGGTTGTAATGGGTGAACGGATTCAGAATCCTTTGGGCCTACAGTGGTCAGGTCAAACCCCCACATTAAGGGACTTTCCGTCGCATTAGTCAACATGTTCTTAATAACAGGGGAAGTAATGTAGACAGAATCCATCCGCCTTTCATCACCAAATTCAATAATCTTCAGGTCTTCAGAAGTCAGTTGTCTCATGTTAGGAATGCAGTGTAGTAATTGAAGTACTGTTCTTCTGTTGAAGGTGAGGTTATCATCCCGGTCCAAAACTCTCTCTAGTTTAAGGGAGTGAGAGTGTGGATTTTTGGTCCTCATCTTCTCAAGGTCATAGCTAGTGTTTGACCATCTCATCTCGTAGCGCCTTGCCTTCAATTCTTAACATGTCTAACTTTTTCGTCAGGGTACTCAAGGAGTTTAGACTGGTTGGATGTTTGATCCTGATTTTTCTGATCCTTAGAGTTCATCAGCAGAGGTAAAACCTGTCCCCCATGAACACCTAAGGAAAAGGGTCCAACTTCTGCCCCGGTGCCAGAGTTTTCTCTCAAAGCCTGGTTGGTGTCAGTGTCCACTTCTTGACATTGATTAACATTTATTCTCCTTCTCTTCTACGACATGGTCAGGAAGGGAGGTGAAGCCGGCAGGCCAGTGGGTAACCCAGTTGACTTTAGTGTGCCTGACAACCATGAACCAGGGTCCAGTGTCACCTACTCTGCTTGCTGACTACTCACTGAATCATCCAGCGAGTAAGTGGAGAGGTCCAACAAAGTTTGTAGTGAAGGGCTCATGGGCTTAGTTTTATTGCCTACAGTTGTTGATTCTCATGTGTCGACAACAGGCAACCCACAGCTAGTAGTATTCAGCGAGCTGCTTGTTTTGGGATTAGTCTTCCTTGGGGCTGGTTTCGGGATTCCCCTTGAGATGTTCTGGCGTACGGAAGAGGTCATCTTAGATCTTGACTGGTGGCTGTCCGTAAATGCTTTAGTCACCATCTCACCCTTCCTGCTATGACCGACCGATCTCTTGTGGGCAAAGATAGCAAAGGCTGGGTTTTTGCAGGAGCCGCCACCATCCTCCACCACTGAAATGGCCTGTGATTTTTGGTCAGTACAGACGCAAGGTCCGTTCTTAGGCCCCTCAGGTTCCATTGGCCCCTGCAATTGTGTGTTGGTATTCCCTGTTTGGCCTATGTGGTTACCTGTTAAATCCACCGACTGAGAAACACTGGAAGTCTGAGTAGACTTAGAACACACGACGCGCTGGTCACATTCTTGTTGTTGCTTCGTACTTTCCATGTGACAGGAAGAATGGTCTCTTGTACTTCGATTTTCATTTGCCGTGACGTAGCCCTCCAAATAAATGAGTTTGGTGTGTGTCATAGCTAGTAATGTTATGTGATCCTTGAGTCTGTCGTTCAGTTGTTCATACAGCTTGGTGAATGGAGCCAGGGCTATGGTGATGATCGACATTATAGTAAATAAATCTACTTTTTCTTTCCTAATACAGGGATTTGTTTGTTGCAGGCAAGAGGACTGTTCGTCAGGGAGTCCATTAGAGTTGGAATGATCGTGGTTAGACAAGACGGGGCCAGACCAGCTGTTCATGGCTTGAGGAGTCGATTTAAAGGCCGACTGATCGTCCACCATTCCCACCCCATCATCTCCAGGGAGCGGTGAGTCCAAGCGTGAAGACGAGCCACTTATGATATCCACTGAATCAGTTGTAATAGGAGCAATCACGTCCGAGGGCCTCGCAGGCCTCATCTGGGCCTGGGCAGATTCATATGCATTCACCGTGACCCCTCGACGTTGAAGGCACAACTGGTTCAGGGTAGACCCCCTTGCTGGTGCAGCAAAAGGGTCCTGGGCCAAGTTCGCCATGCACTTGTCACTGGCGTTGCTACAATGCTCAGGTGCTGGCGTCCGGGTTTGTCCGTTGCAAAGGCCAAAAGGTGAGATATTATTTGGACAATTCGCCTTAGTCAATGGTTGTTCTGTTGACAATAGTTTATTGGCAAAAAAGGAAAAGTTATATGGAGTAATTGATTTGTCTGACAGACCGGGCTCCCTTGGTCGTCCTGGGAGTTCTTTGGTTTGTGTTCCACAATGCTCCAGACCCTCCAGCAGCTCCCTATCAGACAGATCACCAGGGCTCAGATCATTTATTGGGGCAGCAGGCTTTGACATGAATATCAACTGCACTTTAGGACACGGGAGGGCGCCTTGTTTGTGCAGTCTGTGATACAAGTGGGGCTTAGTTGTCACTTTTGTTGTAATTCTAGAGGCCAGTTTTGCAGTGGGCGTGCGTCCTAATGGCATGCTACATGAGACTTGCTTTAATTTCCTCGAGGACTGTGTGGTGATCCTAGCGATATTGGTAGTTCTCTCACTATCCATTTGGGAAGCAGTAAGTGCTTCCGTGCAGCCAGTATTAGTAATGCAATGTACGTCCATTTGAAAAAGCCATGGGCCCCTTGTTGGACATAAAGTGGTCAGACATGAGTCGTTAGTCCCTTTACAAGAGGGGGAGGATTGCACGTTCGGAGTTGAGCTCTCAGTTACACTCTCAAGCACGTCCCCCATATGGGTCGGGTCTGGCGATGTTTTCCCCCCCCAAGGCCCTACGATTCACGGTGCACATGCACCTCCACAACAAGTACCACACACACGTACAGGTGGGAGTTCTGCTCCTACCCTTTCACGATCGACAGGAGTATCATCAGTATTCTTGACAGCCCCAGTGTCAGGCTCCCCTACATCCAGCTCCTTCGCTGAGTCAACTTCAAAGGGCTCAAGTCGGAGGTGGCAGGCAGGCTGTGTGGGGTTAGTACTGTTCGCAATTCCAGTCGGTTCGGCCACCCTTCCCCCAAGGAGTTCTCCTGCAGAGCATTCTCCTTAGTCGAGTTAGTAGAGCGCTGCAGGGACCCGGAAGACACACTTGTCTGGGCCCTCAAACTAGGTGTGTCCATAAGCGGAGCAGCCTCGTTGCTTAGCATTGCGTCCAGGGATGACATAGAGGGCACGAAAGTAATTTGACACTCTGCATTTTCTACTTCTTTTAACAGAGGAAGGTGTGGTGTTGCTGCACGGCTAAAAGCTGACACGGGCGTGCGCGGAAAGTAATGCAACATTCAAGGTTGTAGACTTTATCTTACCCGCCGAAAGCTCTTCAATCACCAGGTCCCGTTGTGTTGTTGGTTTAAGATTCCCTGTGGAAGGCATCAACGCTGGTTCGGTTTCTTTCCAGATTTTAGAGCTTGTCGGCAACCTATGTTCGTCCATCGTCCTCCGGTCCACCAGACACTCAACCATGCTCCGTTCCGCACATCATAGTGACTAAGAAGGTGGGTGTAAGCAGGAGGGGGAGGACTGGGACAGGCAGAGATGAAAGACTCCACAAGTTCAGGAGCAACGCAGCAGATAGACAGGAAAACAATCCAGCAGCAGCACGTCTAACACACCAGATACTCAACCACACATTATCAAATTAGCAGAAAATGGCGTCAATGACATTGCACAAAGTATGGCATGATTTGAGAGACAATGTACTACTGAAAACTGTTAACTGCCCAATTCACACAGTAGGTATGTTATGTAATGCTATGCTACTGAGCATTTATAAAGCGCCCGTCACCAGTGCAGTGGCCTATGTGCTGAATCTTGCCCTTCAGAGGTGGTATCTTGGGCCCTCACTAAGGGTGGTCTGTGGTGGAAGGTGGTATCAGGAAAGATAAAGAAAAGCAGAGGAAAGAAAATCATACACTCTGACAGAAAGATGGCAACAGACAATGGGAATGTGTAAAGAAGAACAAGTTACTTACCAACTGTAACGTTCTTTCGACTGGATGTTCCTCCCACGTATTCCTCATGTTATCATAATTCGTTATCTCCAGCTTCGCTGCTTCGGAAAAAAAATTCTCAGCAGAGGGCGCTGTGCTCGAGATCATGGCGTCGATTGTCCCTCGACGGTCTCCGTACCGTGTCGACGTCACTGATGGTATAAGTAGCTCGAGCCGCGCCTGTTGCTCCAGTTCTGTTTTTTCGATGAAAACATACAGGAGGAACACCCAGGCGTGCCCCATGACTGATGCACACTTCGTGAGAGGAAAGTGTAAGAAAACGTAAACTGTACTGCGGGGTAGGATGGGAGGGTCGATGAGGAATACGTGGGAGGAACATCCAGTCGAAAGAACGTTACAGTTGGTAAGTAACTTGTTCTTCGAATGGATTGTGTCCTCCCACGTATACCTCATCTTATGATAGACTCCCATAGCAGTAGTAATTTTGGAGGTGGGAGTATTAGTTTTCAGTTTTCATTGACAGAATGCAGAACTGCCTTGGCAAATAAACCCTCATTAGAGGAGGCAGTATCCAAACAGTAATGTTTTCCAAAAGTGTGTATTGTTTTCCAAGTAGCAGCTGAACAATATCTGCTGCCGGGACTCCCCTCTTTAGAGCCGTAGAAGTAGCCATACCCCTTGTAGAATGGGCACAAAGCCCATCTCGTGGGTCTTTTCCTGCTAACTTGTAGCATTCAGTTATGGCTAAGATGATCCAGCGGGATATGGTCTGTTTTGTTACAGATAATCCTAGTTTATGACCAGTATAACCCACAAATAGTTGGTCATCTTGCCTCAATTTAGCCATTCTTGAGATATAGAAAGTAAGAGCCCTCTTGGGATCTAGTCTGTGCAATCTCTCCTCTTCCTTTCCCAAATGAGGAGGAGGATAAAAAGTTGGTAATATTATCTTTTGCGACAAATGGAAGTCTGAAACTACCTTTGGTAAAAAGGAAGGTTTAACTTTAAGGACTACTTTATCCTTATAAAAAGTAGTAAATGGCGGTTTGCATGAGAGAGCCTGAAGTTCGCTAACCCTGCGGGCTGATGACAAGGCCACAAGAAGTACAGTTTTTAATGTTAAGAGCCTCAATGGGCAGGAGTGCATAGGCTCAAAAGGTATACAAGTCAAGAATTTTAGTACTAGATTTAAGTCCCAAGTTGGGACATGAAAAGGTACTGGGGGGATATACATTAGTAAGCCCCTTTAAGAATTGAATGATCAATGGAATTTTGAAATATGAAACCTCTTCTGAGGTGCGCTTGAAAATAGACAGCGCAGCAAGGTATCCTTTAATTGTCCCTATCTGGAGCCCCAGATTGGCTAGATGCAGTAGGAAAGAAAGCACCATTGGGGTGCCACATTGAAAAGGGTCCACATTCTTATCTTTGCACCAGTTACTGAACTTGTTCCAGCGACATCGGTATAAAGATTTTGTTGCTGGCCTTCTGGCCGAAAGCAAGATCTCCATTACGTCATCCGGAAGATCCCAATCCTTGTATCTCAACCTCTCAGAAACCATGCGTGAAGGTTGAGTGTCTTGACCTCTGGATGGAGAACCCGACCTTCCTCTTGCGAGAGAAGATCCTCTCTTTGCGGAAGACGTATTGGAGGGCAGATGGACATGTCTAGAAGGTCCGGGTACCACGTCGTCCTGGCCCAATCCGGGGCAATTAGTATCATGGTTTTCCTGAACTTTCTCAACCTCCTGATTACTTGAGGAATCACGGGGACTGGGGGAAACGCGTACAGCAGTGGAAACTTCCACTCCACTACGAATGCGTCTCCCAGAGCTCCTCTTTGAGGAAATTCCCTTGAGCAGTACTGCTCGCACTTCCGATTGATCACAGTGGCGAACAGATCCACTTGAGGGGTTCCCCAAAGGGCGAAGATCTCTTGAAGGACTTCCTGAGCTAGCTCCCACTCGTGGGAGACTGTGCTCTGCCTGCTCAGAGCGTCTGCCGCCGTGTTTTTCTCTCTGGCTAGGTGAATTGCCGATAGAGAGATTCCTTCTCGTATTGCCCAGAACCAGAGCTGCATTGCCTCTCTGCACAGTGGTAGTGGCCCTACTCCTCCTCTCTTGTTGAGGTAGTACATGGCCACTGTGTTGTCCGTCATTATCAGGACATTCTTTCCCTGTACAGAGGGCAGAAAGGCCTTCAGCGCTAGTCTGATTGCCCTCAGCTACAATAGGTTGATGTGTAGTTTGGCCTCCGATGGAGACCAACGACCGCTGATTGTCAGATCGTTGGTGTGTGCTCCCCACCCCGTGAGTGAGGCATCCGTCACTACTGTTATCTCTGGCCATGGTTGCCAAAAGGATTCTCCCTTGAGAATGTTGTTGTTGCAAGCCCACTATAGTAGATCCTGAGCAACTGCACTCGGGACTTGCAGAAGATCCGACATATTCCCTGAGAACTGGGACCACTGAGTTCTGAGTGCCCATTGAAGGGATCTCATTCTCAACCTGGCCTCTGCTACTAGGAAAATGCAGGATGCCATGAGGCCGAGCAATCTGAGAAAATCGAAGGCCGGTAGATGTTGGGCATTCTGAAACTTCGTTACCATCTGCTGGATGTGGAGAGCTCTCACTTCGGGAGGCAAGGCTTTTCCTGATGAAGTGTCCAAGACTGCTCCGATAAACTGGTGTTTCTGGGTTGGTATCATGTGGAACTTCTTGAAATTGAGGGAGAAGCCCAGTTTGTGGAGGAAGTGGCAGGTGATCGAAAGATGTTCCTGAGCTTGTTCTGGAAAACTTGCTCTGATCAACCAGTCGTCCAGGTAGGGATATATGTGAACACCTCCTTTCCTGAGACTTGCTGCCACAACTGCCAACAGTTTGGTGAAAACCCTCGGGGCGGAGGTCAACCCGAATGGCAGAACTCGAAACTGATAATGAGAATTGCCAATCGCGAACCTCAGGTACTTTCTGTGCCCTGGATGGATTGGCACATGAAAGTAAGCATCCTGAAGGTCCAATGATACCAACCAGTCTTGGAGTTGTAGAGCCTGAAGGATCTGAGAAAGGGTCACCATCTTGAACTTGTCCTTCCTGAGGAACTTGTTCAAGTTTCTTAAGTCCATGATGGGTCTCAATCCTCCGTCCTTTTTTGGGATGAGAAAGTATGGGGAGTACCAACCCCTGTTCCTCTCCGCTACAGGTACCTGTTCTATGGCACCTTTCTCTAGCAGGGTTAAAATTTCCTGCAACAGGAGCGGGTCTGGAATTTTTACAGAGTTGGCTCCCGGTGGATGATTCTGAGGCCTTTTCAGAAAGGGGAGACAGTAACCTTGAGCTACTGTTTCCAGTGCCCAAACATCTGAGGTAATGCCTTGCCATTCCTTCAGATGTTGAGAGATCCTGCCTCCCACTGGTGTCTTGTGGAGCAAGGTCTCAAAGAGATTTGGAGGCGGCTGCAGGAGTGGCTGAGGGCAAAGTTGCCGCTCCTGAGGCTGATTTCGCACCTCTTCCTCGTCCACCATGAGGGAAGTTTTTTCTGCCTCTTTGAGAAGCATGTCCTCTTCCTCTACCAAATGAGGAGTAGTAGCGAAAAGAACGACCACTCCAGGAAGATGATCCTTAATATGTTTTCTGGTGCATGGAGGCACTAAGAGATTTAGCTGCCGCTTTCGAGGTCTGGAGTTTTTCTAGGCTTTCGTCAGCCTTACTGCCAAATATCCTCGAGCCATCAAAGGGCATGTTAAGGAGTCTGGATTGCACATCCTGTGCAAACCCCGACTTCCTCAACCACGCAAATCTGCGCAACACAGTGCTTGTAGCCATGGATCTGCTGATGCTATCAGCAGTATCCAGTCCAGACTGGAGACATTCCCCCATTTCCTCCTTTCCGTCTTTGACTATATTCAGGAAGCCTTCCCTTTCCTCACCTTCCGGAATATGCTAGCCGCCACCGAAATACAGTCCCACAGGGTATGGGTAAACCTGGCCAGGGTACAGGTGACATTTGTCGATTTCAGGGCCATGCTACCTGAAGTGAAAACTTTACGGGCCCAGGCATCAACTTTCTTGTCCTCTCTATCCGGAGGGATAGTGGGATATGCAGTTTGTTTTTGCTGTGGATGCAGCCTGAATAACCAGACTTTCTGGAGTCGGATGCCTGTTTAAATATTCAGGATCCGTACCAGCTGGTCTGTATTTTTTTGGGAAATTACTATTTGTAGCAGCAATGCTACAGGATTTTCTACTGTTCTCTGAAGAGCCCTATGAAAGGGGAGAACTGGGTCTTTTTGGGGACCTTTGACAATTATATCTGTCATGTCGTCCTGTTCAAACACGGGTGAAGTGTTACCCCAACCCATGTATTCTACTACCCTGTTCATAAGACCCCTGTACCCTGAGTCTGCATGTTCTGCAGGGTCAGGTTTGGCAAATTCTAACTCTGGACAGGTGTCAATTCCACTAGCAGAGTGTAGAGTATCACTCAGGTCTCTCATTCTAGATTCCTGATCAATGAGTTCCTCAGGAACTTGTCTTGTGCCATATGAAACTCGAAAAGGGAGTGACTTCATCTTCCTCCGAGCCAGATTCCTCATAAATTGAGGACATAGCTTTAAAAAAGTCTGTTCTGGGCAACGGAGTAAATCGCCTTTCTTCCTCGACAATTTCCTTCGAAGGAATAGAAAAATCCTTCGAGGTTGTCGACGGGAACTTCAAAGACTTCGAAGACTTCGATACAGGTGTCGAAGACACTCTTGGCTTCGATGCTGAAGCAGTCGACGCCGATGGCGTCGATGAAGCAGTCAAAGCCTTCGATGACTTGAGCTTTTTATGAGGCACCGGAGATGTGCTCGACTCTCGAGGAGTCTTCGACTCACGAGGAGCCTTCGACGACTTGGCGTCGACTCGAGTCTCTTCGATACTACTGGCTTTTACCAAGGTAGTTCTCGACTTCTCTTTGTCGTCCAATGGAGCGACCTTAGAGGAATGGCTCTTCCAAGGTTCTTTCGAGGGGGTCGGGCCGCATTCTCGAAAACCTCCATCATCTTTTTACAGAATTCCTCCCATTTTCTGGGGGAATCCGATTTTGTCAGACATCGAATTTCTTCGGTCGACTCAGAAGATGATGACGATGAGGGAGATCTATGTCTCCTCTTCAGTTTTTTTGACGAGGAAGAAGAGTGTCTCGATCTACTCCTAGATCGAGATCTCTTTGAGTGCCTTTGTCGATCCGATTCTTTCGAATCGGTCGCTTGCTTATGCTTTTTGGACACAGCCTTCTTAGAGGCTTGCCTCCCCACCGACAGTTTACCTCTCCTCTCACGAAGGGCCTTCTCGGTCATGGACTGGCAGGAACCACAGTCGTCGGTTCGGTGACTAGAACTGAGACACCAGAGACAAACTCAGTGAGGATCCGTGATCAACATTTTTGATCCACAATCGATACACTTCTTGAACCCAGTCTTGGGTGTCAAAGGAGTCGAAGAAGATGACATTTTCACGAAGAAAATCTCGGAGCGCGCCGTTCACGATAGCAAAGCGATCGGAAAAATTGAACTGTAGCTACGGGCGCGGGTCGAGCTACTTATACCATCAGTGACGTCGACACGGTACGGAGACCGTCGAGGGACAATCGACGCCACGACCTCGAGCACAGCGCCCTCTGCCGAGAATCTTTTTTTCCGAAGCAGCGAAGCTGGAGATAACGAATTATCATAAAATGAGGAATACGTGGAAGGACACAATCCATTCGAAGTAGTGATATGTTCCCAGGAGAAAATTAAGCACAATAAAGAATAAAATACATTGTTAAAAATATGAAATATAAACCTTGATGAAGCGCATTACTCAAAACACGTGTTAGCGGTAATAGCTATATTATGTAGTGTGAGGGGTCAGTAATGCAAGGCAAACAAATGCTTGTAGTTTTCTCAGTATTTGACATTTTATTTTAAACCAAAAATGCAAAGAAAACCTATCTAAGCCTACTCTACCAGGGAATTCCCTACCTAGTCTAGAATCTAAAGGGAAATCTAGCATACACAAAACTGGCCCTCACACTAAACAACAAAACAGTCAAAACAAAACATCAACAACATAAATAAAAGATGACCAAATACGCGGTATCTTGTATGACTTCTACTTGGCGTGGGTAAATCTCGTTCCACAGGAATGTCCATAGCCAATTTCCCCCAAAGAAAAGTAAAGCCTCCATTTAGTTCTTGAAAAGTTCCAAAGAAACAAAAGTTCACTTAAACAAAAATCCACTGGTAACAGTTCCTTCTTTGTTGAAAGGTTCCCCTTCCAATCTCCAAAAAGAAAACAGCGCCAATGGTAATCCTGGATAACCTCCTTCCAGGATAGAATTGACAAAGTGCAAAACAAAAGTACCATTTCTGCTTCACCAACTGTTCTTCTCTTTGTAACCACTGCAGCGTCTTGGATATAAATTGTCAGGATGCTTCTTCTAAGGGGTTTGCTTTCTCCTTGACAACTCCCTTGTGCGCATGGTACTGTGAAAGCAGGTTCCTTTGATTCACAGTGTCCTACTACTTCAACTACATTCAAAATAAAGTGTTCTGAGAGTATTTTAGACAACCACAGTTTTATTGATTCTGCTGCAACTTGAAACTTTAGGAATTTCTCATGCAGCTTAGATCAGACTGTTCAGCCTCTACATGTAGGCAAGACACTCTTCTTTTCTATGCCATAAGAAAGGGCAGCCTCTTTGCTTCTTCTGTCTGTCTTACAGCTAGCACCACAATCTGTCTTGACATCTATACTGCTTCTCTAGCTCAGATTCAACAGTCTCAGCTTCACAGTTTGTTGATCAGTTATTTTAACAAGCACCCAACTCCTTTGCCCAGATGTATGCACACCTTCTTGTTTCCAGTAGTTACTCCAAAGCTGTATTGCCACACTTCCAGCCTCGGATAGCCTTGTCATACTTGTATCAGAGAACACTGGATTTATAACCACTTAAACAACTTCAAAACATTGGTGTTTAGGTCTTATAAGGGCTGGTTTCGCCTGAAAGGATCGGTCTACTGGCTTGGGTAATGCTTGCTCTTCTCATGACTTCAACAACTTCTACAACTACAAAGTATTTGCTCTGAATGTTACAAGAGTGAGATTTCTTCAGAGAAACAAAATCAGTTACACGTGACCACTCTTTGATGATGAATTTCAACTTAAAGACTTGCTTTTCCTTTTATTTATATAGCGTTCTGCTTCAACATGAATTGGAAATCCCAAATTACTTACACACTCCCTTTCTTTGATATAAGTATTTCTTGTAACAATCCAGGAAAGTCAGCTGCTACCTTTTGAGTGATTACTGTTAACGTTCTCCCTCTTAATAGACGACACGCGACCACTTTGCTAATGGTTTTAATACAACAATGGAAACTAAAATGCTTTTCTTCTACGCTAGCACCTTAACTTGTGCTACAGGCGCGCATGATAAAATTCCTTTGTTGTAAAAGACTTCCCACATCAACAAACAACTTTAAACGATCTCACTTCTATACCAGTGTTAATTTTGCTAGTCACAGTTACCGGCAAGGTGTTTCTTGTGAATTAGAATCTGGAGCTTCACTCACCGGCTCCAAAGTCACAACGGTTGCGGGCGTCTTCTACTTCCCGACTTTCTTTCTTCTACTGCTTCAGGCACTCTTGGCACCCACACCCTTCTGCAGTATGGGTGTCTCTGATCCGGCCTCAGCCTCAGAGAGTCTCCTTCTCTTTGGCTTGTTTATGCACACGGGCCTCGGGTAGTTGCACAACCTCAGCTAAATATTCACAGCAACCAGGCACACCTGGAAAGGCTGTTAACTTCTCCCAGTCTTTTCCAATGCAGCCACAGCCAAACAGGGTTTGTGAGCACAGGAACAACTCAGAACCTGCAGGAGAAATCTGCTCATATCTCGTTCCGGCATCCCTCAAGTGGTCACGCTTCATTGTGAACTGCCAGTCTCATGCTCTCCCTCTTCTTCTGCTACTACTGCCAACATTCCAGCTTCTGCTCCAGCTTCTTTCTACTGCTCCTTCGTGCTGAAGCCTTTTATGCCTCTGAGGTGGGGCAATTGGCTTCAGGTGTAGGCCCTTAGTATTATTTGCCTGACCCTGGTAATGGCTATTAAGCCTGCCTGTCTGTCCTTTACCTCTGCATGCCTCTTCAGCCCTCTTCTTCATCACAGTCCCCGAGGGATTCTGGGACATATAGTCAATTAGGTTATCCACTTCTTTAACACTTTTAAGGGGGGTTCAACCTTATTAGAGATAGATGCTATAAGGCCATATTTGCAGTATTCATTTTGGTACACCTTTGGCGTTAGGGAGGATATTTAATTTTAGGGGGACAAAAGACCTGTTATTTGGATCCAACACTTTGTTGTGTTACAGGAGTTTACCCTTCCATCCTTAGTAGGAGGTTGATAGATCTCAAAATGACAATAAGCCAGTTTCTCCTATAATCCAATGGCAAGAGTATCTATCGCCACAGAATAATCCCGTCTCTCACCCTGAGGAATCCCCCCGCTATCCTGGGCCTTGGATACACCCAGTAGATCCTCCCGGGGTACACCACCCGCAGGATTGGGATCAGGAAGCGTCTGCTCTTTCCTGGCCACCTGGGAGGAG
Organism: Ambystoma mexicanum; assembly: GCF_040938575.1. Taxonomy (NCBI): domain Eukaryota; kingdom Metazoa; phylum Chordata; class Amphibia; order Caudata; family Ambystomatidae; genus Ambystoma; species Ambystoma mexicanum. The sequence goes on along the minus strand of NC_090925.1, from coordinate 764,915,043 downwards.
ACTTTAGGCAGGGTTTTGGTGGGGGATTTGCAGGATTCTCCACAGTAGAAAAAGACATCTAAGAGTTGGACGATATTAATATTGTACAGTAGATGACATTTGGTCAGTAACTATAATTGTACAGCATAATTTTAAATGAAATAGCTACAATGAAATGTTAAGGACATTGTTTAGTGTTGTTTACTACCCAGGAAAATCATCAGACAAGACAAAATAACAATGCGTGAACCTAAAGACTAAAGCAGCAGGTGTCTCATCTTAACATCCTGTGCTCATAAACAATTACCCTTGCATTTGAAAGCTGGATTTGAAGACAACATACACATTTTCACTGGTCCCTAACAGTATGGCAATGCTGTGGCTATGGTTGTGATGTGGTACGTGCTTTGCTTTGTCAGTTAGACTTTATGAAGGAGCGAAGCCAACCCATTGAAAACATTGAATGCACCCTGTGCTCATCAAGCAGCTGAGTGCGCTCCTAACGTAACAACAGTGTTTACTTTGTACGATTGATTTTCATATTTTACTCTTAATGTTTGTGTTTATTTAGCAGCGGTTATGCTATTTCATGAATGATTCACACTCTGCAGCTCTTACAGCATTTATGCAGTATGCGTTTAAATAAACTTTGTTTTTTTCCCTTGCAGACTTTTTGGGTTCGAGATTATCACTTATACTCAAGGGGATGAGCAGAATGACAATGGGCCATCAAAAACTGAGGTTTTTGGGGGTCTTCCTCACGGGAAAGAGGGGATGTGATACTGCGTCTTCTCCAATGGAGTCAAACCATCTCCCTGGTAGTCATCTCTTCCCATGTGATCCCTCCACTAGATTCATCACAGTACCTTCACTAAGGCATGGGAGAGTCACAGCCAGGCTCCCCAGACCTCCACAACCTATTCCCAACCATTCAGGGTCCCTCACTGCCAGGGGGCCAGTGAGGAAGTGACACCTCCGGCATGGATAGAGTGTAAAGATCAGTTTAACAAGACCCAAACTCACAGTGAGGGAAACACGTCCTCCCTTTAAAGGAAAACTATCACCACTACCGAACTTCAGGGAATCTTCCCTATGGATCTAAACACAAGCCCAGGGAACGTATATCTCACATGGATGCTTCATTTCAGTCACACAGTCACGGGAAACGGGAAGAGAGGCCACATATTACCTCTATGAATGACCTTCATGATACAAGGCGTGCTGCTGAAATAAAGTTACAGTATGTTAGGAGTGTGCTCCTCACACATACAATGTGGGGTTTACATGCTGTGTGATGTTACTCATTCAGAATAATGCTGGCACAGCTCAGCGACCAGCATCCATAGAACCTGGAACCTCTGGAGGAAGGGTGGAGTGTGCAGAGGTTCCAGGCTCCAAGATGGTCCGTTGCTGGTGATGGCAGCTGAAAGATCGCTACTTAAGTCCCTCTTACAAAAAAAGGGTGTTGTTGCTTACCTTACTGCCTCCTGAAGATTAATATAAAACAACTGGTAACAAGTTGTTGGGGGCAGCGATCTCCAGCTGATTCGCGGCTTCTGGGTGTCCCATTTCACTCCAGAGCGTGTGCTCCTTTTGGAAAAGCCCAAATTCAGGTCCAGGTGCGACACAGAGGTGTTCCCTGACCTGTGCCTGCTTGGGCTTGGCAGCACTGGGTGTATGGAAGTGCACAAGCTGCTGCTTCGGGGCCCGCTGAAAGCGTTTTATGAGCCGGTGAGTGCGCCTGTGGCACAACGTTCGGTGGCACGGCTTGGGCTGGATAGTGAAATGAAGAGGCTGGGACGTGCTCTGGGTGGCTAGAGGAGAGCACCCCGGGAGCGTAAATCAGCATGCAGCCTTCTTGTCGGTGTCTATACACAGTGCCGATCTACATTACTCTGCCAACTCATTATTGCCCCGGTACTTTGGGAATAGTACCCTGTGCAGCATACAGCATTTGCGCAATCTTTTTCGTCACAGTACTCTGTGTAAGCACTCAAATGTGACAAGTCCTTTGTGATCTGGGAGTGTTAGAAACCAGCTGCTGAGACACATATTAATATTAAAAGTTGGTTCTTCTACCTAGCTGGGGTTTTTTCTCCACTTGTTTTTTTCTGGAGTGTATTTTAACTCATGGCTAATGTACCAGGACCAATGTTTTTCTTGCCATCACTTGGTGAGCCCAAGGTGTGATAGGCAGATTGGAGGGACGACTTCAGGAAATATGTCCTGGCAGTGTTTGGCACTAATTATTCGAATGACATAAAGGAGGCTTTGCTATTTCACTGCTTGGGATCTGCCGGCCAGGGCTACTAAAGAAGTTTCCAGAGCTGGTGGGCTTTGGTGATGTAGGTCAATTTGAGAGGAGCGTAGCCAAGCTCGACAAGCATTATGAGGTGTAGGAAAACATAATTCTTGTGCGTTATCATTTTGCCTCCAGGGATCAAAAAACAGGTGAATCTATTGAAGGATTTGTCACGCTCTTGGGGGGGTCTGGCTGTTAAATGTCATATTTAGCCAGTGTCAAGATGAATACATTCGGGGTCAATGTATTAATGACAAGATCAGGGAAGAAATGTGGAGAGAGGGTGATTCAACCCTGAATAGAGCAATTGAAATAGCGAAGAACTTTGAGGATACTGAATTGTGCATCAAGGAACTGCTGTCATGATGCCTACCCCCGGAGCACCAGGCCAGGACCAGCACCCCCCGGAAGCAGGCATCATGCCCTCGGGTAAAAGCCCAGTGTTAAGACGGATTTCTGAACTCTGTCCTGGTGGCGCAGAAGTTCAGAAGGCCAACCTAATTACTTGGAACAGGGTAACCTCTGGACGAGCCAGACCAATCAAGGTAGCGATCGCGGCGGTCAAGACTAGGTCTCAAGAGGGGTGAGGGTGACTGAAAGCCCGCAATGAGCACACAAAGCAAGAGCGCTTACGAACTACTCCAAACAGTTGTTATATCAAAAATATATACACATTTATTTTAAGGCCTTTAAAATAATGACCGTAGCGAGAAAATCACAATATCACAATATTAAGCCAACACATACCATATCAACACAATATATATACAAATACGACAGTCGCAAGCGTTATATGCACGAAATGTGTAGACCACCTGAAAGGGAAGGAAAACAGGCAGTGCGATAATGCTTTAGACTCAGTTCGCCTTCAGAGGCACCTAACTAGATGGAAGTCCGAGCCCTGCGAAGAGTGGAGCCTTGTGCTCAAAGTACCTGCACGCGCTGGTGCCAACGGGCAAAAGGAGAAGCTCTTCGGAGGAAGTCAGGCAGTTCGGGTTAGTGCACAACAGAAGAACAGGTTCCGCGACTCAAGCGCAGCCTCCACAGTGAGCAGAAGCGGAGCGCGAGTACGGACAAAGCGGGGAAAAGCAATGGGCTACTGCAGGAGGGCGACCAGATCCTAGCTATACTACTCACCGGTCCCCGATGCAAGCAGACCCAGGCTTCTCCACATTAGTTTCAGCAGCTGGCAGGTTCAGAAGAGCCGGGAATGCCTCGTCGTCGTGTAGAGAAAAAAGACGTCCCAATCGAAGAAACCTGCACAGTTTTGTCACCACAGCAGGGCAACGGAGCGGCCGTGTGTATCTGAGCCAAATGTACCCTACTCACTTCAGACTTGGGAACGCCAAGTGTACGAAGCGTGTGAGAGTGACCAGGACTCGAAATACAACACAACCTGGCGGCGGTTACAGAGCAGGACTCCCGTGTAAGCTGGTCAGTCAACTGGATGGCCCAGAGACGCTTCCGAAGGCTTACTGGCAGGAGATGATGAAGTCGCCGAGAATAGCTGTTCCTGCTATTCCAAAGGTCGAAGCACCAGTACAGGCCTTCTGGTTCGATCAAAGGAGGAAAGGGTTTCACAGGACGACAGCAGTGCAAAGGAGGAGTCCTTCAGCGGGTCACCAGCGATTCCTCGGTCCAGCCTCTTGGTTGCAGGATACTTGGCTCCTGTATTCCTTCGTTCGTGAGAACTCAGGAGATCGACATGGTAGTGGTGTTTCCAGCCACCTCTTATCCACGGTTCCCTTCGCGCCAAAACGGAGGGGACCCAATGGGAGATCCGCTCATCAACACTCACACCATACGTGGACCAATCACGGACCATGGTGGTCCCAGGCATTCACACCACCCTAGACTCTCTGGCACCCAGGATGTGTATTGGGACCAGACATCCCAGCCCACACCCTGGAGGCACACAAAAGACATGTAGAAGCCTGCGAAAGCATCTGTGTTTCACGGGAAAGTACATGCCCAAATAAGGAAGGCCCCGGGTCGGCTCGACCTGGGGAAGGTGAAGGGAGCAAGACGGTCAGTGGACAGGACAAAGGAGCCTCGTGGTCTGGCCATTTTGGGAGCCAGGCCACCATTTTGGGTTCAGCGTGAAAAACGCGCTTAGAACGCCAAAAGGAGCTCAAAATACAAAAAACGATCGCTGCCACCATTCCAGTCCCTGAATGACTTGCACCGATCAAATACAATCCTAAACAAGTATCTAGGGCCTGTAGAAGGCTAGAGACCCAAGAGAGCTGTAACTTAGCTTACAGTGCCCTCTTGTGTCATGTTGAACTAAAGCCGCAACATGATAAAAGAAACTACGGGAAACAGCGTTCCCCGGTACTGACTGTCTTAAGGGCATGTCAGTTTCCCCATATGAAAAGGAGCGAAAGCCCAGAGGAGTGCGGCAGAAGGCTGCACTTCTCTGGCAAAGTCAAGAACAAGGTGAAAAACAACAGCAAAACGTTTAGGGGTTGCCACATGGAAGGAAAATTACCTACAATTACGAAATCTTTCCTAACACTGCAGGCATCATGCCCTCGGGTAAAAGCCCAGCGACCCCTTATAGGGGCTCTTTGGACTCAGTCCTGGCGCCTTTGGCGCCAGGCTCATGTTGTACATCAGTCCTGGCGCCAAAGGCGCCAGGCTCATAAAGGGAGGTGTTTTGTGCACTTACCTGATGCAGACCATGCTGCACGCTTCAGGCCTCCCTGAGACCTGAAAGGGACTATTTTTTCATAGGGACTATTTTTTCACTCGGGGGTGGCCAGGGAAGGATACATACCTAGTTGGGGAAGGATACACACCTGGGACTTCTTTGGAGGCTATTTAAGCCACGCCCAGACAGCAGCTCATGCTTCGCGTTGTTCTGCTTCCTGCAGCTTAACGCTCACCGTGTCTGCTCCTGCTCCTGGACTCCAGCCACGCCTGCCTCGAACCTGGAAGACCTGCAAGGAAGGAAGAGAAGAGAAAGGTGAAAACCAAGGACTATTTCAAACTTCTTACCTGCATCCGGAATCTTCTCGCCAGCATCCCTGAAGAAAGACTTCCATTTAAAAGCATCGGACGCCACATCTCTGCACCTAGGGGAGAGAGGAAGAAACAAAAGGTGAGCAGAAGGAACACAGAAGGAAAGCCTGATTAACAGCCATAATACTTACTGGCTTTTCTTCCACATTTCGGGTCGGCGCCGCCCCGTTGGTAGGTACCGTACCCCGGCCCCTATGGGGAAAGGACAAGAGACATTTCTGGGGAATGATAAGGACATTTAGAAGGATCGCCCTCATCACTACTCACCTTGGCAGTTTAACCCCTCGACGCATCGCCTTCATTCTTCACCTGAAATAAAGGACAGATCACAGGTTAGAAAGACAACATAAAGGGGGCCTCACTTGAACTTTGAACTTTCATACTTACGGCGCATCGCTCAGGAGAGTCAAGTGGATTTTGCCAGCGCCATTCTGAAAACCAGTGAAATAACTGGACGAACACGCGCCCCTGCACCAGAAGCAGCTGGAGAGTTCATCCTTCCAAACCATAAGGTGAGCTTAAACCGGGGTTTGGAGGAAGTTAGGGAGGAACGAAGGGGGAAGGGGGAAAGAGGGGAGCTAGCACACTATTCTGCAGACTGTTAATCCCCTTTCTCATCTGCAGAAGGATATTCCTACGGGCCAGGCAAGCACGATTTGGAGGTCCTGTCCAATCGGTGTTCCGGGTCCTGCGCATCACGCTAGAAGAGGCCACAGCAATCCAGACTAGACCAGCGCCCCCGTGGGAACCAGGTGAGCGTTACAGAACGCGAAGCCATCCTACAAATTCCCACCCAGGCGCTATGGAAACTTCCGAAACTGACCAGTTGTACTGGGGGAATTACGGGCCGAAGTACACGCCGCTCATCAAGAGACTAGTGCCCTCAGGAGGGAAGTGATTGTAATAAAGGATAGAGCTGATGACCTGGCTAGACAGCTTTTGCAAGGTCAAGCTGGATAAACTCCTTTACCCGGTTCCGGGGGGAACCCCGCTCCTGTGGTTCCCAGTAACCCGGTGCAGATTAATCTACCTGGAAACATGTCGCTGGCCCCACGTGAACGCTTTGCTGGGGACCCCAAACGATTCGCCGTATTCATGAATCAGTGTCGTTTGCACTTCCTATGCAGACCTGGGGCCTTCCCTAATGATCAGACCAAGGTAGCCTTTGTGTTGTCATATCTCAGCGGCTGTGCTGCCGATTGGTCAGTCCCACTGGTAACTCAAGATGACCCGATTCTTCATGATTTTCAAGGATTTCAAACAAGCATGGAAAGGTTATTTGCTCAACACTCCCAGGGACAGGCTCTGGATGACGAACTTCTATCTCTGTGACAGGGCAATCAAGACCTTCTATCCTACATTGCAACCTTCAATAGACTAATTGTGGAAACTGGTTAACCAACGCTAACCCCAAGAGGGCTGATGCCTCGGAGCCTATGCAAATCGGAGGTGTTAAAGGACCCCTAACTCAAAAAGAATCGGAAATAAGACGACAGATGCAATTATGCCTTTATTATCCTCTGGACACTTTCAACAAGATTGCCCGGTTAAGCCGCCCAAGAAGGTGGTAGGAGCCGCTGATAAAATCCATGGAAACTCTGTATCGGGAAACGACCACGCCCGGCAAGCATAGGGGTCCGCTTGCCGAGCTTGAAAACTAACTCTCAGACCTCGCATTTCATTGTGCCAATGGTCCTCGTAGATCTGGAACAGCCTAAACGGTTGCATGCTATAAAGGCATACATCGATAGCGGGGCTTTAGGAAACTATGTGGATCGAGAATTGGTCTCTAGGATAAACCTCCCTCTGCGTCCTAAAACCAACAAAGATGTCATCACCATAGTAGATGGAACCGAAATTGCCTCTGGACCGGTAACACATTCCACAGCTGAGGTGACACTTGTAGGTCCGGATGGCTATCGGGAGGCAGTTGTGTTTGATGTAATCAAGGCTCCACAGTTTCAGCTTATTCTCGGAATCCCTTGGTTAGAGACACATAATCCTCGAATTGATTGGCGAGCGAAGAGAATAACCTTCCCGGATTGTGCACAAACCTGCTACCCAGAAAATCCAAAGATTAATCTAGCATCAGTAACCTCTGTCCCCGCGCAACTACCTCCAGAGTACCAAGACTTTCAGGACGTCTTCCAAAAGGAACAGGCCAACAAGTTACCTCCCCACAGATCGTACGATTGCCAAATCGATCTGGAGCCCGGTGCACAACCCCCTTGTAGCAGGATTTACGCCCTTACTGAACCAGAGAATCTGCATTTGAGACAATATTTAGATCAATACCTTGCCAATGGTTTCATTCTCCCGTCAAAGTCCCCGGCATCCTCAGCTTTGTTCTTCGTGCCTAAAAAAGAAGGCGACCTTAGAACTTGTATCGATTACCACGCATTGAACCAGATAACTGTTAAAAATCGTTACCCTCTGCCTCTGATCCCTGAACTCCTTGACCAGGTGAAGGACGCTTGCGTATACACCAAGTTAGATCTCCGGGGGGCTTATCATCTGATACGAGTAAAAGAAGGCGACGAATGGAAAACGGCCTTCCGTACAAAATATGGACTATTCGAATACCAGGTGATGCCTTTTGGGTTGTGCAACGCGCCTGCAGCCTTCCAATTCTTCATGAACGATGTCCTTCGGGAACTCATCGATGTCTGTGTTGTCGTGTATATCAATGACATTCTTGTGTACTCCTCTTCGGAATCTGATCACAGAAAGCATGTCAGGGCCGTCCTAGAGTAACTGCGCCAGCACAAACTGTTTGCCAAGCTGGAAAAATGTGTTTTCCATACCACCGAGGTTGAGTTTCTCGGATTCATCCTGACACCTAAAGGGGTCCGATTCACGGAAAGTGGATGCCATCCTCAAATGGCCATCACCTAGTTCGGTGAAAGGTGTCCAAAGCATGCTTGGTTTTGCCAACTTATATCGCAGGTTTATCCCGGAGTTTTCACGTGTGGTGCAACCCATCACTGCACTCTTGCGAAAAAATAAACGTTTTGAATGGACCGAGGAAGCCGAACAGGCCTTTCAGGAGTTGAAAGCTAAGTTCAGGTCCGCACCTATTTTGAAGCACCCGTGTCCCGATCTCCCATATATAGTCGAAACCGACGCGTCCAGCTTAGCCATGGGAGCTGTCCTGTCTGAGAGAGTCCCTGAAACCAACCAACTGCACCCCGTAGCAGTTTGGTCCAGAAAGTTCTCGCCGCCGGAGATAAATTATGCGATCACCGATAAGGAACTATTAGCCATTAAGTCCGCCTTCAAGGCTTGGCGGCATTATCTCCTCGGCGCCCGGCATACCATCACCGTGATCACTGATCACCGAAATTTACAATATTTAAAAACTGCCAAGGCTCAATCGTCTCGACAGCTCCGATGGGCTTTGTTCTTTGCTGAGTTCGATTTTGTAATCACCTACCGCCCCGGCTATAAGAATGGTAAGGCGGACGCTCTATCCCGAATTGGAATGGAAGAAATAGACACAAACTCAGAACCTGTGCCAATAATTCCCGAATAAAGAATTTTGGGGATAACCACTTTACAAGCCCTTGAAGACATTCAAGCACGAGTGAAACAATTCCTGGACTCTTCAGCCTTGCAGGATTGGATCAAAAGGGGGTCTAACATTTCAGTCAAGGATTGCTTACCTTACTTCCAAGGACGCTTATTTTTGCCAGAAAAGGAATTGCAAGAACTGGTTATTTCCCGTCATCATGATACCCTGATGGAAGGACATCCTGGCATTGCCAAAACAGAGGAAAAGGTTAAACGACAATTCTGGTGACCTTCCTGGCGAAAGGATATTAAATCTTTTGTGATGTCCTGTGGAGTTTGTGCCCAAAACAAAGGTCAAAAGACAAGACCCGCCGGTCTTCTTCAGCCCTTAGACATTCCACCAGCACCTTGGCACACCCTGTCACTAGATTTTATTACGGACCTGCCCTCTTGTAATGGTTACAATACTATTCTGGTCGTGGTGGATTTATTTTCCAAAAAGGCCCACTTTATTCCGTTGAAAGGATTACCTTCAGCCTTTGTTCTTGCCAAAGAATTCCTCGAAAATATCATCCGTTTGCATGGATTCCCGTCCATACTAGTCTCCGATCGGGGAAGCCAGTTTATTTCTCATTTTTGGAAAAAGTGTTGTCAACTGGCACAAATCGACGTAAGACTCTCGACCAGCCACCACCCACAGACCGATGGTCAGACGGAGAGAACGAAGCAGACCCTTGAACAATATCTACGATGTATTTTGCATCAATCGGAGGGTAATTGGAAGGACATTTTATGGGTGGCAGAATATGCATACAATAACTCGATACACTCTGGAACTGGTCAGAGCCCCTTTTATACCCTATATGGACATCACCCTCGTACTTCAGACTTGGACTCACCTCTGAGCCTTGAAATGCCCGCAGTGGACCATTTGCATTCTACGATTACTCAAGCCTTCAAGGATGCAACTGCACATTTGCAACATGCGAAAGGGAAATACAAAATGAATGCGGATCTGCATCGAAGAGAGGCGCCTCCATACCAAATAGGGGATCAAGTATGGTTGGCTACCAAACACCTATCACTCAAGGGGCATCGAACTTTTAATCCAAGGTATTTAGGCCCTTACTCGATCAAAGCTATAATCAACCCAGTGGCAGTCAAGCTCGATCTACCAGCTAACATGCGGATTCACCCCATTTTTCATGTGTCACTTTTGAAACCAGTGCACCCAGGAACCAGATTAACAAAGCCACCAGAACCGATTCAGATAGATGGGGAGCCTGAATTCGAGGTGAAGAACATTTTGGATTCTAAGATCTCAAAATCAAAACTTTTCTATCTAATTGATTGGAAAGGGTACGGGCCTCAGGAAAGGTCTTGGGAACCCAGTGATCACGTTCATGCACCTCGGCTGGTAAAAAGGTTCCATTGGAATTTCCCAAACAAACCGAAACCTCCAGAAGGAACGACCTTGGGAGGGGCCTTGGGGGGGAGTGCTGTCATGATGCCTACCCCCGGAGCACCAGGCCAGGCCCAGCATCCCCGGAAGCAGGCATCATGCCCTCGGGTAAAAGCCCAGCGGCCCCTTATAGGGGCTCTTTGGACTCAGTCCTGGGGCCTTTGGCGCCAGGCTCATGTTGGACATCAGTCCTGGCGCCATAGGCGCCAGGCTCATAAAGGGAGGTGTTTTGTGCACTTACCTGATGCAGACCATGCTGCACGCTTCAGGCCTCCCTGAGACCTGAAAGGGACTATTTTTTCATAGGGACTATTTTTTCACTCGGGCGTGGCCAGGGAAGGATACATACCTAGTTGGGGAAGAATACATACCTGGGACTTCTTTGGAGGCTATTTAAGCCACGCCCAGACAGCAGCTCATGCTTCGCGTTGTTCTGCTTCCTGCAGCTTAACGCTCACCGTGTCTGCTCCTGCTCCTGGACTCCAGCCACGCCAGCCTCAAACCTGGAAGACCTGCAAGGAAGGAAGAGAAGAGAAAGGTGAAAACCAAGGACTATTTCAAACTTCTTACCTGCATCCGGAATCTTCTCGCCAGCATCCCTGAAGAAAGACTTCCATTTAAAAGCATCGGACGCCACATCTTTGCACCTAGGGGAGAGAGGAAGAAACAAAAGGTGAGCAGAAGGAACACAGAAGGAAAGCCTGATTAACAGCCATAATACTTACCGGCTTTTCTTCCACATTTCGGGTCGGCGCCGCCCCGTTGGCAGGTACCGTACCCCGGCCCCTATGGGGAAAGGACAAGAGACATTTCTGGGGAATGATAAGGACATTTAGAGGGATCGCCCTCATCACTACTCACCTCGGCAGTTTAACCCCTCGACGCATCGCCTTCATTCTGCACATGAAATAAAGGACAGATCACAGGTTAGAAAGACAACATAAAGGGGGCCTCACTTGAACTTTGAACTTTCATACTTACGGCGCATCGCTCAGGAAAGTCAAGTGGATTTTGCTAGCGCCATTCTGAAAACCAGTGAAATAACTGGATGAACACGCGCCCCTGCACCAGAAGCAGGATGGAGAGTTCATCCTTCCAAACCATAAGGTGAGCTTAAACCAGGGTTTGGAGGAAGTTAGAGAGGAACGAAAGGGGAAGGGGGAAAGGGGGCAGCTAGCACACTATTCTGCAGACTGTTAATCCCCTTTCTCATCTGCAGAAGGATATTCCTACGGGCCAGGCAAGCACGATTTGGAGGTCCTGTCCAATCGGTGTTCCGGGTCCTGCGCATCACGCTAGAAGAGGCCACAGCAATCCAGACTAGACCAGCGCCCCCGTGGGAACCAGGTGAGCGTTACAACTGCACTCCGAGAAGAGTAGTGACAGTCACAAGACAGGGGTGGAGGATGGAATGGTCAATAAGATGACCAAGACAACTCAAAAACAAGGGACTGGAAATTGAAAGAAAGGTGACCAGCAAGGGAAGGTGGTCTTTAAAGAAAGTAGTTTGATGGCCTGAGGTGCCAAGAACACTGGATGTCCATAGGGTCTGCCTAAAGTCAAAGCAAGGTATCCACAGGGTAGGAGATGCTATTGATGTGGAAGTGGCAATCACATGGCTAATAACAAAGAGTGCGTAGCAGTGCACATTTGTTGGGAGTGTGGCTGAAGAGGACACCTAGCTTAGTGCTACAAGAAATTCAGAGCTCATGTACAGATACGGGAAGCATATGAGGAGGAAGATTATGATGACTATAAAGGAATGAAAAGAGAAGTTGTCCACTCTGTACAAGCTGTTTCAGGAAATGTGAAGAGGAATAAGCCATATGCCTTGGTTTCTATTAATACCCATGTTAATTGACAGTGGGGTGGTCTACACTCTTCAAAGAGTACAGGTGTGGAAGAACGAATTTAAATGTTGCGTTCTAGAGGAGCTAGAGATCAGGGTAAACGCTTATGGAGATGTCCCCATTGACGTAGTGGGACGGTTTATCACTGAATTTCAATTCAAAGGGAGGAGATCGACTGGTGTGGTGTATGTAGCAAGAAAAGGAGGAGAGCTTCTCTCATGGGGTGATCAAGTGGAATTAGATATAACATTGGATCCCTGTCATCTGCAGCAAGTATTGACAGTTCAGAACAATGGTAAAATAAACAGTGATCTGGAGGTGACGTCTTGGTTTCCAGATGTTTTTTAAAAAGAAATTGGGTTGTCACAGAGGTTTTGTTAATTGCATAAGACTCAAGCATGGGGCGGTACCAGTGTCAGCTAAAGTGAGAATGGTGAAATGAGCATTACGCAAAGAAGTGGAGGTGGAGATTAGAAGAATGGGAAAGGAAGGAATCATTGAAAAAGTTGAGGCATCCGAATGGGTTAGCCCTATTGTGGTTGTAAGGAAGCCAAATGGCACTCTGATACTTTGTATTGACCGTAGAAACTTGAATAGCAATGAGGTGGCTGAGAAATGTCCACTTCCTAGAGAACATGAGGGCGGCATACCATCAGATTGAGCTTCATAAGGAGTTGATGGATTTGACGACATTTATAACGCCTGTTGGACTATTTAGATGCAAAAGGATGCCCATTCTGGCTTGTCTCAGTGGTGAGTGTATTCTAAAATGTTTTGCATAAGTTGTTGGGGAACGAAATGGGAGCAATGTTCTATCAAGATGATGTGCTGGTATGTGATGCGTCTGTGGAGGAGCATGATGGACGGTTAAAGAGAGTGCTTGAGATTTTGAAGGAAGGGGGTCTGACTTTAGCAATGGAAAAGAGTACCTTTAGAGCTGACAAAGTTACGTATCTTGGTCATGAGGTTACAGGGCAAGGTGTCAAACCAAAGCATGACATAGTAGAAGTGATTAAGAAAATGCCTGAGCCCAATAGTAAGGGTGATGTGGCTTTGTTCTTAGGGCTGGTGAAATTCTACAGTAAGTTTGTTGACAGACTTGCAGCCAAAACCAAAAACAGGAGGATGCTCACAAAAAAGATTGTGGTGTTTGAATGGATGGATGCGTGTGCCAAGGAATTTGAGGGAGTCAAGCATTGCATAGTTCAGGCACCATTGTCGGTTGGGTTTGTAGAAGGACAGAAGACAGTGATTTGTACTGATGTGAGTAATTGTAGTGTTGGTGCAATATTGATGCAAGAGCATGAAGAAGAACTGTTGCCCATTGCGCTTGCTTTGAGAATACTTAAAGAGGCTGAAAGAAAGTATTCTGTGGTAGAAAGAGAGGTGTTGGCGTGTGTGTGCGCAATGAACAAATTCGGCATGTATGTCTGGGGGCAAATTGAAAGTCAGGACAGATTATAAATGTCTCGTTAGTATTTTCAACACAAGTGGGTTGAAATGAGTGTCGAGGAGAATTATGAAATGGGTGAGCAGTTCACAAGGCTTGCGGTTTCAGGTTGAACATGTTCAGAGGAGGAACAATGTGGTAGCAGATGCGCTACCCAGGTCTGCAGTTGAATATCCTCTGGTGGAGGAAGAAGATAATGAATGTGAGGAAGAGATTGTAGGTATTTTACAGGTGAGGGGGAGCATCAAACAGATGGAATGGGATGAAGCATTTTCAAGAGATGGAATTTATCAGGCTGTGTTGGAATTGGTACAAATGAATTCCAACACCTGTGGTGATGAGAAGGTTAAGGAGTACAGGAGAGTAAGACATGAATTGTGCGTGCAAGGTGCTAATTTGTGCAGAGGCCATTGAATCGTGGTTTCTTAGGAGAAGATGAATGCTTTTATGAATTTGGGTCACAGAGGACATTTGGGTCTGGCGAGTACCAAGGGACTGTTAAGAGCTGATTTCTGGTGGCCTGGGGTCGACAAAGAAGTATATTCTATGGTGAAGGAGTGCACAGAATATGTGGAAGGTGAGAAAGGACTTTGGGTGTGTAAACCTCCCATGAAAGTACGCGATTGTCCAAAGGTGTCATGAGATGAAATAGCACTGGATTTGTTGGGCCCATTCAATATTAAGGGGGCCAAAAATGAATACTTATTTATAGTAATGGACATGCTATCGAAATGTCTGGAGTTTTGTGTCTTGAAAGATGTGAGTTCCAGTAGCATAATCATGTTTTTGGAACCTTTGTTTTGGTGAGAAGGTTTTCCACAAAGGTGTTGTTCAGATGATGGTCCGAAGTTGGTTTCAAGAGCATTCTGAGCATTTTTAGAGACATATGGAATTGAACAGGTGACAACAGTCTTGTACCACCCCCAAGGGAACGGATGTGTAGAAAGATTCAATTGCATGCTTTTGGATGTCATAAGAATTGCAGTGGCTACTAGTGGGGATTGGATTAGGGCAGATTATGGGGAGGACATTTCAATATAGATTGGCTCCACACACAGTGAAAGGGGTGGTACCATTTGAGTTGTTGAGGAGCAGGAAGCCCAATACATATTTGTGTCTGGGTTGGATTGGCAGGTCGTCCAAGTGTAAGGGTGTTGACTGGGACTGGATACGAGAAAGATTACGTGTGAGTGGGGAGCTGGCGAAGGAGAAATTTGATGTGAAGAATTGTTGTAGGAATATCAGTGTAAGGCCAGGCGATGTAATCAAATTGATACTGCCGGTCAACGTAAAGAAAGGAGATTCCAGATTTTGCAAGGAGGTGGAAGTTGTCATGGATTTGGGTGCATTGGTCATGGTCAAAGTTTGAGGTGTTTGGAGCAAGGAAAGGATGCCGCTTATCAGCAGAAGGGATGTAAGTTGTGTTTGGTGGAAGGAAGGGAGGTGTTAGGAATGCTGTGCGTCAGTATGTGCGTCCATTGGAATTAGTCCTTGGTCAGGGAGCACTGAAAATGTTGTTGAGGGTAACACATGAGGTAAGTGAGGGTGATTACAATATGTGGCATGGGATGTTCCTGCCATGGGGGTGGGATGTGATGCTAGAACTAAAAGAGCCTGGGTAAAATCTTAGTATGAACTGAACAGTAAGGACTTGAGTTCCTTCCTGAACTGCAAGAGCGTGGTCCAGATTGACACACGCATGGCGTTCTAGTGGGCAGGCGAGTAGCAAGAGAAAGCCTGTTTATGGATTTTCCTTGCTTGCCAGTTTAATATTGAGGTTATTAATGGCCTGGCTACAGGAGGAGTGTAACCCACCAGAGCTACAGAGTTTTGCAGTTAGGTAGGCAGGCATGCGACCATTGGGTGCCTTATAGGTAATGCAGGCAATTCTAAAGAGTATTCTGAAAAGCCAGGATAGCTCCCTAAGAATGGAAGAAATGTGGATTAATTTTTTGCTACCCATTATGAGTCATGGTGCTGCATGTTGGGTAGCCCTAAGTGGGGCCAGGCAGGCACATTGTCAGAATGCTGATGAAGAGAGTGTTTCCTACATCGATGTGGGAGATTTACAGGGACTGTACTGTAGTTCTGAAGTGCTCGAGTGAAAGGAAGAAGTTTGTCTTCTAAAGGAGGGTTGACTGGTACCTGGCAGTTTGGGCCCTTTTGTTAATATGTTTAAAGAAGGAGAGAGTGCTGTCTATAGTGAATCCAAGTGACTTGGCATTCGAGTCAGGTGAGTTTTGAAGTCATCAGCCTACATGTGATTTAACAACTTTTGAATGGTATCCTCCTTAGATGGGGGATCGAGTAGAATGAATTCCATCTTTGGGGATTGAGCTTCAGGTATGTGCTTGCTATCCCAACTTGGATAGTGGCAAGGAAATTCATAAGGTGTGAGATGTCCTGGGTGAAACTGACTTTTGTATATAATTGAGTATCGACTGCATTTTGTTGGAGTGAGATATTGGGCTTGTTGAGAAGTTATCCTGATGTTTCCATGTGTACATTCAAAATCACTGGGGCTAGTATTGATTATTGTGGGACTCCGCTGGTGATTGTCCTAGGATATGAACAAGTTGAGAACTGTGCCCGAGAAGCCCATTCTTTTTGTATGTACTCTGGTGAATGTGATGTAGTCAATTGTGTTGAAAGCAACATAGAGGTTGCGGAGGACCAGGTGGCATGAGTTGCCTTTATCCACGATTCGATGAACATCATCTATTACCTGGATGGAGTCTGTTTGTCTCTTTCAGTGCTTCATTTCATATGATTCCTGATTAGTAATCCCACAGTAGTCAGTCTTGGTTAATCCCATCATGAGGTTGGTTGGCAACTGCCATCTCAATGATTTTTCAAATAAATGGGAGGCTAGTGACAAGTCAGAAGTTCACAAGATTATCTCGGTCCAAGGTGGTGTATCAGTCTTGTTTTTATGATGCTTGAGAGGATACCTTGCGGGAGAGAGGTATTTACGGGTGTTGTGGAGGGTGTTAACTTTGTATATGATTGGTTTTAGTGACATGGGGGATATTGAAAGGAGATTTCGACAGAAGAAATTGGAGGGAGAGAGTTATCATCTGGCGAATTATTGAGGAGGTCGGAGGGAGCAAGAGCGGTTACCACCTCGAGAGATATTGAGAAGTTCTAGGGAGGCAAGAGTTATTGAGAAGTTTGAGGAGAGAGAGAGCTATTACCACCATGACCGATGTATTGAGGAGGAAGGAGGGGGAAAGAGCTATTATGAAGGTTGGAGGGAAGGTCAGCTATTAGCACTTGGAGAGGAGCATTGAGTTGAGCAGAGAGACCATGCACAGTTACCACCTGGAGACAAGACTGTTGGAGATTTGGAAGAGAGGAGTGAGAAGCTGCTAAGTTAAGCTACAGAGGGAGATAGAGTTGCACAGCCTGAGACAGAGATAGGTGAAGAGGCAGAATGTAGCGGTGAGAGGAGGAATGAGCTGGGGTGCTTCACTGAGGCAGCAAGTTTATGATAGAGGCAGGGAGGAGGGGAATGACTGCGGTACCAGGTAAAGGTCAATGGATAGGGATATCCAAGGAATTGCTGTCTGACACACGGATGAGCTAACCTTTGAATATGAAGGTATAGTTATTATTCCACCTTCTTTCTGAGACCCAGAAACATTGTCAAAACCATAGCTGATGACCCAAGTGGTTCCTTCCCAATGGAGCCTCCAACTCTTTCTCCTCCAGAGTTTCCATGGACTAGCAGCTCTCCAACTCTCCTTCCACTCCTTTCAGGCTTGCACTGCCTTCCTCCAGGCAGAAGTCCTTTGAGTACTCCTCTCTGCAGCAATCTAGCCATCTCCCGTTGTAACCAGGGAGCCTCATCGCGTCTGTCTGCTTCCACCAGGCCCAAAACCCTGAATGAACTTTCCCATCTTCCTTTATACCTATGAGGCTGATGGGTATTTTATAAGGCTGTTCGTTTTACTGATTGATTGTTGTCCCTGTGCTCATGTATTCACTCCTCGGTTTGGTTGTTCCCTCTAGAAATGTTAATTTCCGGCTTTAAATAATTTAGTTGGGTTCTGCATTGGTTTATTCCTTTGTGTTTCCTAATCACTATACTTCGCAACCGCAAAGTTTCAAAAGGGTCGACTACATGCAGTGCCATCAGTATGGCCGTTTCTGCTTCAATGTATACTGTTTGCAGATAAAGCTTTGAGCTCATATTGCCTTTTGTCACAAAAGCTACAAAATAACATGAAATAAAATAAAATTTAAAAAGCCAATAAGGAAAGATGTTGAAGGAGGTGAGAGTCACCCCATCTTCCATGACATCTCGTCACTAATGATGAGCGCCCTCACCCCAACACCAACACCCGGACCATGAAATCCATAGAAGCAAAGGTAAGCTTTAACATAACACCATACGTCACCATGCACTCAGCTCAGACAAAACCTTAACAACCAAATATTAAACTGAAACAGTTTAAAAAAGTAGGCACAAACTGACTGTGAGGAGTCATTGGCCTGGTACCTGGGTTGCCATTTGAATAATTATTATTAGTTGGTAAAAAAAAACATAAACTGCTCTAGAGGCCAAGGGGTTCTAAACCTGTGCAACAGCAGTTAATCTGCAGCCAGATTATTTCAATTTGTCCTTGGCGATTTGATAAATGCAAAGACTACCCCCAAATTTCTCACCTATTCTTTTCTTTTGCGTTCTATTCTAGTCCATATAGAGTACGGGTAAATTGACTATTCTAGTCCATATAGAGTACGGGTAAATTGGCAGGCACTAGGACCCAAGAGATTTCCAGTGCTCTGAAGACAATCATAAATTCACAGAAAGCAATACAAATAAGAACACACATTAAGGTTGCAAGTCAAGCCGGAACCCAACCGCCATCCAAGCACTGAAGCTAATTGTTTCTTCAAGTGCAAATAAGCTTCAACCATATATTGTCTACCAGTGTTTTTTGCTATAATTGTCTTTTTTTTAATTGTTTTCAGATATTAAAACAAAAGCAACAAAATAAAATTCAAAAAAGCCAATTAAAAAAAGGCATTGGAGGAGGTATTAGTCGGACTCAGCCCCCCATGACCCCTCACCATTGGTGGTGAATCTCACCAAAGCTCTACCAACCCTCTGAATCCTGGAAAAGCATAGATGTGGAGTAACGCATCTTCATAGTCACCGTGCACATGGCTTGACATAACCTTGCACTTGATCAGCGTGGGTTCCATTTAGTGCCACACCTTGGAGAAGCGCAGTTGGTTTCACCAAGACAACCGGTCTAATTTGGAGAAAGGGGTACATCACGTGTTAACCCATATCAGAAATGTTGAAGCCAGGTATTTCATATCCGTGGCTTTATGTTCCAGGTTTGTTTCCAGTTTGCTAATTCCCAGTAGATCTCCAATTTACTAAACTAGGGATTGTTCCATTTTGTGTAGTATCCTAGTGAATCCCTGTAGTTTTCCGAAACTCCAATGTTCATAGCCCCAATAGATGTTCAGTTTGCAAAACTCGAGCATACTCTCTGTTTACTGTTGTTTAATATTAAACTATCCCTACTGTGTTCTTATACTTTGCCATAATGCTTCCATTTCTGGTAAATGTACAGGCCACTTTCACACAAATCCAACCTAATCTCAGTTATCAGAATTCCAGTGCACTTACTCTTCACTTTGATTCATTTTCAGTAAAGTGGCAGGGTCATAGTCTCAAAAACTAACACAAATGACAAAAGCACGAGAGTATGTGATTTTTCATTTGGAATAGTCTTAGAAATGCGCGTGCTACCTTATTCTCAAAGGTGAACTGTGCATTTCTTGGGGGCTTTGCAGTAGCGATCCCAACACAGATGTGTAACTGGCTCTGACCCCACAGGAGTGCTGGGAGAGCATTTCACAGTAACAAGCCCTCAAATGTTCAGAAGTGGCCCTGCCATGCTTTGTGTATGTCCCTGTGCATGTGCACCACGGTGTGAGTTGCGGTGCCGTGAGAAGGAGAAGAGATGGAGAATTAGACCATGCATCGCCCAAACAAATAGGCAATTTACTTGGAAGGTACAGAACAGAAGGCGACTCAGCAAAGTTAGACACACTTTAGAACAGGCTGTGTGGAGAAGGCAGGCTAGAACAGAGAGAAAGCAGGAGCCAGACCTTCAGAAGAGAAGCTTCAGCAAAGTGGCACAGGCCGAGGCAACAACAGACAACTCAAGTTCAGAAGACAAGTTCAAACAACAGAAAACCGAGGGATGAACTAGGGCTGTGGTCAAGAGGGAACAAACAAAGCAATCAAAACTTCCTTTCAGGACAGTGGTCTTCCCTCTATCCCTCTGTCCTTGAGGTTCTACCTTCCTAGATGTGATCAAATGGTCGCTCACTGCCACTCGGGTTTTAAGTATCCCACACATCTTTCTTAGCTGGAATGTCTTTCTTGTTATGATGTGGTTTGTCTGCTTCCTGTGATGGAGACCTTTTGTAGCGCTGTGACTTCGACTTGCATCATCCGACAGCTATTTTTCTGACCCTAGCTAGCAATGTCTTGGGCAAAGGGATTCTCAAGTTTCTGGATGTTGTTTTGGGTTTGTGTCCTCCATCAACGCAGGAGTCACTGCAGAAGATGAGCTCCAATCCAAGCATCTCTTCTTATTCTTTCCTTTTCTATATTGTGCTGTATTATCGTTTACCTTTCTATCTCCTCCTGGTTGTCTCTTCTCCTTTTGGATTGGGGTCATGTTTCCACTGGTGTTATTCCCATGGAACATGACTCAGTGTATCCTTTTTGTGCACCCACTAGCTCTCTTCCCTTCTGCTGCCTCGCCCACTATTTGCTCCTCCCTGCATCCCTCGCCTTTTCCTCTGCCATTTGCCGGCCCTAGGTGCCTTTCTCTATTACCCTCTAGCTGGATTCCCCTTCCACACTCTTGTGCCTAAACCAGTCATTTTTTGGCGCAGGGGTTGTCTCGGCCTCTGGACTCAAGCCAACTGTAGTCTCATAGGGGAAAACCCAGTGAACCCAGACTTTTTTCATATTCTGACAGAGACGCCTCTGTAACCACCATTATTTTTTGTGTTTTGTGTCCTCCAACCCTGTCATTGTATTTTTGCACCCTTCGCCTCCCAGTATATGGTTCCACCGAGCTCCCATACACAGCCGTGGAAGCTATGGAAATATGTTCAGTGGCAGGAAAGATGTGAGTGGATGACCCACTAACCTCCTCCTCTACGACATTACACAGTGCACTAATCTGTCTCTCTCCTTGTAACTGCGCCTCCATTTTCTCATCCTGCTCTTCCTCTTTCTTTTTTCTGCCCCTGTTCCCTTCTCCTCTGTTCATCTTTCACCTCTTCCTTTGATTGGTGGTCTCTCTTCTTCTTCTCTTCTCAATCCATCTTTTAATTTCTGCTCTCCTCCTACTGATGGTTTCTCCTCCTCCTCCAATCTTCTAACATTCTCTTCCAGCTCATTATGTCCGCCTTTTGATATTCTTGGCTCCTCTTTTACTTCCTCCTCCATTTGATGTTCTCTCCTTCTCCACCTCCCCTCTTTTCAACTCCTCTTTCACCTCTTCCTCTCCCTCCTCTATCTCCGCCTCTGCTTCTCTCCTCTCTTCAACTTTGTCCCCCTCCTTCCCTCAGCTACTACACTGCACAACAACTTGCTTGGTCTGTCCCCAAGTCATGACTACCACCTTGCCTTTGATTTATTTTCTGCCCCTATTTATAGTTGACGCGGTTGGCTGATTAACTGGATCATTGATTTGCTGCTTTTAACTTTGGGGTTGTTTCATATAGCGCAGGTCCACTGCCAAGGTGTACCTCCAAAAGTCTTCAGAATCTGGGTAAAGCTTTGCAGGCCCCAGCTGTCCATGTGTGCATGTTGTCTTACATGAGAGCAGGCTCAATAAGAGGCATCATCTCTCAAACCAGTTGGTAAAAGGTACAGTCTCTCAAACCAGCTGGTAAAAGGTACAGTCTTTTAGACACATGCATTCGCAAGGGCGGACTCGCAGGATGAAGTAATTGGCAGTCCATGTTGCAAAAGCAAATTTCTTTCAATGCAATGCACAACTCCTTTTGAATATAACAGCTGCTGGTAGGAGGGCCTCTAGCCTGCTGATACGGGTTCTATCTTTATTACCAGAAGCCCACCCTTCATCTAACATACCATCCTTTCTGCAGGTAAGGACCTGAAGCCAAACGGGCAAAGAGAAGAGTAAAGGTGGGGAGGGGTAAAGGCGCATAAGGATAGTATTTGAGTGGTGAGCATGGATGAACCTCCTCTGGTTTCTCCATCATGGAGTGAGTGGTTGTCCCTGCCCTCCCCACCCAGTCCCCACCTCCAATCTAAGACGTTGGACTTTGTCAGAGAAGCCTATGGGGGCTCTAGCCTAGATACTGATGCTATCTGGAAAGCCATCAGCAGTGTTGGACTGGCCTACAAGGAACTCTGGAGATTTCCTGGTGGTCCTCTGCACCCGGGGCCTCTTTGTGTGGATACACTCATTTTCTCCCCCTTGTATCGTTTCTCACATCCTTCCATCTCGCCTCTTCCCCCCACATCATTTCAATGAAATAATTTGTTCGAAAGCTTCCAGTATGTTAGTCCTCACTATTAACAAATCTTATATGTTCGTATTTAGTTACTTTAATTACTTTTAATCTTTATAAAGGGACAAATGTGCTTTAAAATTCACTGTTTAGACACATTTGTCAATTTCCTGAGGGAGACTCCCGCAAACCCCATTTAGAGGGGTTAGCGTTGCTTGCTACATTCGCTGGCACTGTATAATATTGATGCCCTATGGAAATGAAACATCAATATATGTTTTTCAAAAATAGCATGATGAGGAGTGGAGACTGTATCCTTTAAAAAATCATTTTATTCTATTGTAATTTCATAAAACATATAGATAAAACATCTCTAAACATACAATGGGTAAGACAACAATTCATTTTCTCAGCAATACCAATTTTTGAAAAAGTTTTTTTTATGGAGAATGCATTTTTTGTGCAAACATCTCTAAACGTACAAATAAAACAAGTGAGACATCAATTCCTTTTCTCAGCAATATTACATTTCTTGAAAAGGTTTTTGTGCAAATTGCATTTATAATTGCTTGATTTCTCACACTGCAAGTACACCATTTTGCATCTTTCACAACCACTGGTCAACGTCTTCTTCGGGATTAGCAGACTTTAGCCCAGTAGCTATTCAAAGGCTTCACCAATACTAAAATACAAAAGTGACAATACCACAATATTTAAAACACTTAATAAACACTTAAAAAAACAATCTCTTATTCCTCATTATAACGGTCTCATTTTTCAATCAGTCCAAAATGGGGAGCAAAAACTAAATTTTGTTGCTCAAAACCCAATTTAGAGGGGTCAAACAACCTCTGTATATAGTGAGTAAACCAATTACAACCTTAAAAAATGGTTCACTCAGTCCCAAATATCTTCATACTGAATGCGGGCAAACTCCCAATGTACACTCCAAACCAGCTCATTCTGAACCTCGAATGTCCACTGAGGACAATAAAGGATAGTCATTACAATTATCCCACCAACTACATTCACATTAGAGTGGGTTAACTAAACCATTTCTATCAGATATGGAACAGTAGGCTTTCTTATTTATTTCTAAAGATCTGGTCGATGAAACCTAAAAGGTCTATAGATGCCAAAAGGTACCTTAGGAATCTCTTTTTAAACAGTCCTTTTTTTTGTTCGATATAATGGCAGGTGCCACGATATAAAGCACTTCAGAGTTCTGCATGTGTTTCTAAATCACCAGCCTGAGACTCATAATTTTTATTTCCTGTATGTAACATCACAGGAAAAATAAGCTTATGAAGCCTATTTCACAAACTTTCCTTGACATAAATAACACAATTAGTTCATATACGTATATATATATAAACTTTTTCATCATTTCCGTCGTTATCTGTAGATGGTAAGAGCTAATGATTTAGATTGTTTCTCATGGTGTTCTTTTGTTGAGTTCTAATATAGTACTTAGTAAAAAGGATGATTGTATATGTATATTTATTGTTGTGTCCACTAAGTAGGGCAGCCCATCTTTCTTGAGTGTTCATTTGTTGTGCTGAGAGTTGGAAGAATGCTCCAAATTGTTTACGCTGGGAAGAAAGTGATTGGCATTCCATGACCAGATGAAATATGGTTTCTGGGATCGCTTGATCCTTACAGAATCGGCAGTAGTTGTTTGTGACGTCAGTCTTCCTCGTTATTGATAAATATGAGTTTGTAGGCAGAATGTTCAAACGTAGTCTTAAGAAAGTTGTTCTAATGCTCTGGTCTGGAAAAATTTGAAGGTATGGCGGAAGCACATGGATTTTCCTGCTATCTTTGGTACATTGAAGATTTTGTTTGTAGGCATTCTTTTTTTGAACATTTTTATCCAATCGTTCTGAAGAAGTTTTATTTTTGCATGTTGTAGGTGAAGAGTTAGCATTTCTTCTGTGATGTCTCCGTTTTCCATTTCCTTCCTCATTGACTGTTTCCATTTTTGTAATACCGTGTTGTTGAAGGTGTTAGCTTGGGCTCGGAGGATTTGAATAGCTGTGGTTTTTTGGTCGGTGAGTATTTTTCGGAAAATGTCTAGTCTTTTCCATAGAACAACAGATTCGATTGACTGGGTTGCCATTTCATATCGAATTCTTGGCATTGGATATGCTTGTGGAAGGTGGAGAATTTTCCGCCAGAAAATTGCTTCAAATTTCATCCAGTTTGTTGTACGGGCTTTCAGCATTGCTTCTGTTCCATATGTTAGTATCGGGATGTACTTTTGTCTGTAATAGGCAATGATGAGTTTGAATGAAAACTGGCCATATTTCCTGTGAAGTATACATCCTTGTCTTGCTAGGGTTTGTGCTGTTTGTTTGATTTTATCAATCCATTGCTCCTCCGAGTTTGATTGGTTTATTAGGACACCAAGATATTTGAAAGTTGTCACATTTTCTATTTGGTTCCCATTGATATTGAAGCTCGGTTGGTATGGTTTTTTTGTGAATGGTTTGGTTAGAGTCATTGTCTTAGTTTTTCCAATGTTGATTGTTAATTCATTTTTTTCCATATAGCTACTCAGAGCTGTCAGCGATGCTTGTAGTCCAGTAGGTGTTTTGTCCAGCAGAACGATATCATCTGCATATGCCATGGCGGGAACTGGGGTGGCATTTATTTTCGGTGGATTAGTTTTGTTGGATTTAGGTGTTCTTCAATGTCCAACGTGAATAGGTTGTAGAGAGTTGCTGCCAAGGGGCAGCCTTGCTTTAGACCATTTGTTGTTGGGATTGCAATGGTGGTAGCTCTTTGTTTTGATAATCTCACTTTAATGGTGGTTTCTGAATATAGGAGAATGATTGGCTCAAGGATGTTCGATGGACAGTTCCATGCTCTGAGTTTTGTCCATAGTTTATGCCGTGAGATCGCATCGAAGGCCATCTTTAAGTCGATAAATGCTGCGTATATTGTAGTGTGAGAGTTGATGGCTTAATGCTTTATTAGATGGAGTAATATCAGATTGAGATTGGTTCCGATATTGGCAGTGAAGCCTGTTTGCTTGATCGAGAATTTGTCGTATATATGTTGTTACATACAGGAAATAAAAATGATGAGTTGGGGGCTGGTGATTTAGAAACACATGCAGAAGTGCGTTATATCGTGGCACCTGCCATTATATCGAACAAAGAAAAGACTATATGTGAATGTAGTTGGTGGGATTTAGCATATATTGACTTTGACCCCAGATGCCCATGAAGTAGTGGTTCACACCTTTTGTTGTTGGGACTGTGTAATATTGAGCCACTTGGAAGAACATTTCCAGGGCCACTTTTGGTTTCCAGTCCACCCCGGGCCCTCAGAGCCAAGTAAAGATGTTAGCCATGTTGGAGAAACCCTTTCCTGGAAGGTAATATTTACTGCAGCCACTTCCAGTTTGACAGCTGCTGTAAATCTTCAGAATGACAATTCCAGCATATTTCCGCTTTGAACAGTCTTTGTAGTTGCGCAGTTTGAGGAACCCACTATAATCCCAGTTTGACATTCTTAGTTTGTCAAACCCCAGAATATTTCCAATTTTCCAACCAGAGATTATTTTCCACTTTGACAATCCCAGTAACTTTCCAGTTTGACAATAACAGTAACCAGACATTCAGGCAAATCCCAGAAGGGCCCCAATTTGCACAATCTCAGAACATTCCTGGTTTGATCATCCCAGCATAATCCTATTATATGACCCATTTGACGATCCTAATATACTTCAAGTGCAGAACTCACTCTAATCCATTCGGCACAATTCCATCATTTTGATAGATTTAAAAAACAGCAATGATTTCAGTTTACTTTTTCCCTGTATAATACCAGGTTGACCATCTTGGTATTTTCAATTTTGCAAGGTACACCAACATATAAAGTTTTAGCATTTGTCCAATATTGACTATAGCAAAGTTTGTACAAACTCTGCACAATTTCGGTAAGCCCCCACTGGACAAATAAACCATCCCAACATGCTACCAGTATAATATTAGAAAACTCTAATAAACTCCATGTTTACTGTTAGACAACTCCAGTAGATTCCCACTTTACACAATTCCAGTGTGCGCCCAATTCTATTTGACTTTTTAAGTATTCTCACATTTCACTGTTGCACTGTTACAGTATAGTCCGTTTACTGTCACGATTGTAGTATACTTTTTTTTATTCCCAGTCTGCTCCCAATTATACAAATCCAGTGTTATCCCAAATTGCACCAATTGCAGAATATTCTTGACAATCCCAGCTGAGAGCCAGACTGACCTCCCATTGTACTTCAAGGTTGTTACTTAGTTTGCACAATCCCAACACACTCTGATTACCTCTGGGTTTGACAGCTCCATATATTCCCAGTTTAACAACCCCAGTATGAAGTAGATCGCACAATCCCAGTAATTCCCCACATGTGCAAAGCAAGCCACTCGCAGTTTGACATTTCCAGTTTGTCAGTATATTTTCCGTTTGACCTTTCCAGTGTATTCCTATCCCTCCAAACCCAGTTTATTCTCCTCTGTCCAAGCCTTATACACATGTTGGCAAAGGCCGTCTGCTCCCTGATAACGCATTGCCAGTGTATATCCAGTGTGCACATTTACAGTCCACTCCCACTTTGATTACAGTATTGCCCCACCTGCAGTATTGACATGTATTCACAATACCTCCTGCTAGCTCTCAGTTTGAAACTTTCCGTCTGGACAATGCAAATCTACTCCTAGTCATGCAATCTAAATATACGTCAAGTTTGACATTCCAAGTGTACTTCGACCGACAACCCCATACATGCCAACCTTACCCATTCCATTCACGAGAGACTAGTCCAGTCCTGCTTTGAACGTTGCATTGTCGGACTTCCTGTCCTGGGTTTATAATTGGGAATCCAGGACTACATGTTCCAGAATGCAAAATTAAAAGCAGGAGTCGACTAGTGCCTCCCGAATGCAATGCATTGTGTTGCCATGTATCCCAGTTTGACAACCCTTGTGTCATGTCTGTCCAGCTGTCCAGGGTTGCAGAGGCGTTTCCTTCCTGGAATGCTTCTTTCAATTATAGTAGTGTCACACAATCTGTGTGGGTGGTCTCCTGAGTGACGGCCTGCTGCATGGGGCAAGAGTGCAATGTTCAATGCCCTCCTAGGCGCAGTCTAAGAATTGCACACTCAAAGTAAAGCACCCACAGGCAATAGCTAAAAACAACCTCTATCTGGAATGCAGAGGAAACAGGCCGAGGGCCCAACAGCAGGGAGCCAATACCAGGAAAACAAGCGTGCAGAACATCCAGCAGTATGCAGCCTGCCGAGGAAAGAGGCCCAGAAACGTGGTACAGAGACGAGCAGCAAACAGCCCACAATTCCAGTTTGAAATCATCCTTCTTATATAAGACTCTGCCCTGCTCTGCAGAGATTCCACCAATTATGCCCTGGAGAATCCCACCACCAATCCCACAGAAAGGTGTGCGCATGCTCAGAAAGAACCTGAGGATTCAACAATGCTTCTGCCATCTGGATAAAAAGCCCGGATGAGCTCAGCAAGGGCATCACCAGTCCATCCAGTGGCTTCCGCCTTCTTCTTTAACCAGACCCAGCCTGGCAGCCCAAAGCAATCCCAAGCACCCTAACCAGATAACACACATTAATATATGTATGCATCGCTACAAAAGGGTGGATGCGGGTTATCTTTAAAACAAACACACTAGTTTTGCGTTTGTTATAGAAACCCAAGTTACTCCCTAGAGAACCAGCACACGGTTTACCTATATTAACCCTGTCATTTATTCCAAAACGTCCTAAATCAGTATTTACTGCACAAATGCCCGGTGACCGGAGCGATAAAAGCTTATGTGCCGCAAATTTTTCGTTAAGGACGTTCTCTTATGCCGTTTATATGCCAGTGCTTAATTTGTAAATAAAAAAGATAAGTGCCTTGACTCCAATATATTCTAGCATGCCCATGACATGTCAGGAAGAGCAGCTCCCTGTCCACTGTTGCCACCCCATGCTGTCTACATATATGGGGTTAACGCTGCAACTGCCACCAGCTTATTGTGGTTAACGGATGTACCCAGTCACTGTGGCAGATGTGTGATTTACAAATACCAATCAACATACACTTAAAATAACATACTCGTGTCTTGACATGAGACAAATGTTGAAGTGTGTCTTTAAACACATTCGTTTACATTTTGCGCTCATCAAACTGAGTCTGAGACAACAAGAGCTGGATCTCAGAAATAAATACCCCCTCAAATGAAGCGCTGCTTATGTCACTGAGAGCTTGCTGACAGACTTCACTGTTGTGTGGAGAGCAGCGGAAGAAGGTACATTCCCTAATGGGACGACAGGTCCAGCTATTGCTGGATATCGCTCGTGACGCGCTCAGATCTGCGGCATTGTCATCGGCTGTGACCGAGGATGCAAGAGCCAATTCTGGCTTCAATTTCACCAGGTGGATGTAGCTCAAACCACTGCCATTCTTGGGACAGAAATTGTTTGGACTTAAGCTGGTGGGATTATTGAAGCAATCACAAGACAACAGCAAGTTGTCTTTACCTGTTCGGACTAGACAACAACCAAGCTGGAGACCCTCAACGAGATTTCTCCAAGCACCACCAACCCCAAGGCTTGCAAGATGCAGCAGAAGAGATAGAGGTGCGACTATTAGTCACCAGAGGTGTTGCAAGGTCTGTAAAAGATCCGGGGCTACACTAATGTCGGTACTGTCGGGACTCAGGGCTAGCTAGCCTTTTGGTTGTAGCCCCCAAGCTTCTATCCAAGGCTACAACCAAAAGACCCAGGGCTATTTCCCCCTCAAACCTCACCTAGCAACGCCTCTGTAAGTCACACCAACAAGACCCCGGCTGCCCCAAAAACGTAGTAACAATCCTTACTATGGGACTCCCCCGCCTGGTCTCTGGTGGGGAGGCGTCTGTTTCTATTTTTCTCTGGGTACTTGACATAGTGAGGGATGGCTACAGGATATACTTCTGCAAGAAACAATCAGTACATGTACTAAAGTCTACTCCAATCCTGGGCTCCCAAGCGGAGGGCTTTTAGTGAAGGACCTGGTTTCTAAAGGTGTGGTGGTGCAAGTCTCTGCGGATAAAGGAATCAGGGTTTCTACTCGATCCTGTTTCTGGTGCCGAAGCAGTCTGGAGAGTTGCGACCTGTCTTGGACCTGAAGGAGTTCAAAATCTATGTCCCACATACCACCATTTGGATGGAGCCTGGCCAGACCATATTTGCAATCCTGAGACCAGGGGAGTTCACAGTGATGACAGACCTAAAGGATGCCGACTTTCACATCCCTATTTGTGCACGTCAACATTAATTATTGCAGTTAATGATGGGGTAGGAGCACTTCCAGTTTGTGGCTCTGCGGTTCATTCTTAAAATGGCCCCACTGGTCTTTATAAAGGTGGTCACCCCCTTAGTGGGACTGCTTCATGAACAATGGGCAGCAGTTCACCCCTACATAGATGATTGGCTTATTCATGCATCTTCGGCGGCCTAAACAACGGTGGTGGTCAAAACTGTTTGCGCCTTTCCTGGAAGCCCATGGATGGGTGATCAACTACAAGAAGTCTCAACTTACTCCATCCCCACAAATATAGTTCATTAGGGGGATCTTCAACAGCTCCTAGAACAAGGTTTTTCTACCACTTTGGGGGGTGGGCACAGAAATGAGGACATAGGTGATGACTCCTCTGGCTACCCCAGCTCCGATGGTTGTGAGTGCAGTGCAAACTCACGGCATGTGTCTCCATGGTGCTGTGGGCCAGGCTACATCTGAAAATATTTGTCCATCATCAGTTGTGTCTTTGGGATCCACAGGAACAGCAATCTGAGGCATGGATTCCAATGTCGGCAGCGGTGGGCGTGGCTTTGGCCTGGTGACTGAGAGGGGACTTGACAGCAATGTGATTTGCCCAGATTTCCAGTAGTGATAATGACAGATGCCAGTTTACTCACTTGGGAAGCAACGTTGGGCCAAGAGAAGTGGCAGGTGAGGTGGTCAATGGACGAGGCCTCCCACTTGTCGAATTGGAGGGAGCTGGCAGCGATTGGCCAGGCACTTTAGAGGTTTGCCCCTCTCATAGGCCAGCACAGAGTACATGTTTGCACAGACAATATAGTAGCAAAGTGCTACATCAACAGGCAAGGGGAGATCCGGCGTCACTCCTTGGAGGGTCTGTCCCAATCCATATGCGAATGAGCAGAGGTTCATCTGATGTTTCTGTCAGCATCATACATCCCGAGGGACGACAATGCCCACGCGGATCTCCTGAGCAGGCTTTTCCGATCCCCACAGGACTGATGCTGCATCACGAAGTGTTCCCTCAGATGTGCAGCCGATGCGGTCTCCCATGGATCGACAAGATAGCCTCAGGGCACCACCTCCAGTTGGCAAGTTCTGTTCCCGGGAAAAGGATCCATGGGCATGGGGATGGTACGCCATGTCGGTGGCGCGACCCAGTAATTTGTTGCGTTTGTTTCCTGTTTGCCATGATCCCTCCTGTCCTGGTCAAACATTCAGAGGATAGGGGCAAAGGCTCTGATTGGTCTCCCATTGTTGAAACGGAAGTCTTGGTTTCCCCTGGTCGTCGAGATGGTGGTCGCACCTCTGCGGGTGCTTCCCCTAGACCCATCCCCATGCAGTGGCCCCGCTTACCGCTCAGTGCTCTCAGAAATCTGCGCCTCTCAGTCTGGAGACTGAACGGGAGAGGTTAATAGACCACGAAGCACCAGTAAGCACTGTTTACTGTTTGGACCGGCTGGGAGGAGTGTGAGGACTTTTCTGTATGCTGCTGCTGCTGCCGCGCGGGCAAGAGGACGTCTTTGGCTGCAACACCGCTGTTGCCTGGAGGTGAATATACGGCATTATGGAACTTATCTAAACTCCATTGGACTTGTTTAAATACATAGACTCATGGGCATTTATATACGGACTCTTAGTCTGAACTACTGTATTAAGTACTAAGTAATTTAAGTACCTTACTATACTTTCTCTCCCTTGATTCGCAGCGAGCGTCACTGGCTCCGCCCCCTGCCTGCTCCGACCTCTTTCTACTAATACCCATGGTGCAGCGCACCATGCGCGCGCACCACGAAGCACCAGTAAACACTGTTTACTGTTCGCTGTGAGCAGTGTGCGGTGCGTGGTGCTGGTTTAACACTTTCTTGTCACTCATTACACCGAGTAGAATATGCTCGGTGATATTCTGTAGTGGAACAAAATACAGTGTTGGAGTTTTGGCTGGTAAGGACAAGCTGTGACTTAGTTGGCTTTGTTTCGCACTTGTGCTTCTTTGATAGATTTAACTGATCCACTACTCTTTTTTGGGTCATTGTGTATAAGTGGGTAAAAACGTGTACTGCAATCTGCCTTTTGTGATCTGAATATGGGGAAAAAGAAAGCTGCCTTTGCAATGAAAGACATTAGAGCTGATTTTTTCAATGCTGTTAGCACACGTCGTGCGAGTTTGGCGCGGGATGCGGCTCTTCCTCTTCCAGTTATTAGTGATGAGGAAGAAGCCTTGTTGCAATGCACGCAGGACTGCTCTCCTAATTGTTAGACTACAGAGGATTTAATAGACCCCTCGCAATCCCTCTTTGCTGATGAGGAACTACCTGAATTTATTTCAGGGAGGGTTACTATCGCTGTGGAAGAGGTTGTATTGGAGGAACCTAATGTGATGAAAGAAAGCAGTTTTTGCTATGACAATTTTGCTGATACCCTATTTAGTCCATCTTTGGAGGCAAGGCATGCGTTAGACTTGGATGCTATACCTAAAACTCAGGCGACCAACATGGGAATAGGATCTGACTTTGCTGCAACATTGAGCATATTTAACAGACTACTGCTGTCGGAAATGAGAAAACACACAGCAGCTCTGACCAATTTAACCACAGAGTTTTTGAAAATGCCTCAGTATATAACAGAATCATTTGCTGAGGCATTGAGTAAAGAAACCCCCATTATTCTGGACAATGTTCAAGGGCTGTTAAGGGATAATGTAAAAACTGTCCTGGACATATCTGCTTCATTTGAAGAGATAATTATAATTCCACCTACACAAGCAGTTGGGGCGGTTTACTCTCAGAAAGCTTAACTATTGAGTCACAGGCAGAGACTTTTGACATTGGTAAAGAAAAAAATGGCTGCTCGAAGACTCCTAATAATGATGTCTTTGAGGTGAAAATTTCTAAACGACAGAGTAAGAAATTGGCTAAACAAAATTAAAAAAAATAATAATGCGGCAAGAAACAAAATGTCGCAAAAATTCATGAGAAAAGTGGATATGCAACAGTTAGCTTGAGGGTGCTATGCTCTCGGACCCTACATTGATTCAGACAAATTCGGGGGCTAATGTCTTGACAACGGCTATCACGACTGGACAAATAATTGATG
Organism: Ambystoma mexicanum; assembly: GCF_040938575.1. NCBI lineage: Eukaryota > Metazoa > Chordata > Amphibia > Caudata > Ambystomatidae > Ambystoma > Ambystoma mexicanum. The sequence continues at coordinate 764,882,531 of NC_090925.1, read as the reverse complement.
TGGAATGTGCTCAAAGGGGCGCTTTCACAGAAGGGGAGAACACTTTGAGTGAAGCCTTAAAACGAAAGTCTGATGTCATGTATCAAATTTTTAAAGGTGTTCATTCTCTGGACTTTAGTAAAGAAAACCCAAACTCTAAAGGTGTCTGTGTTATTAAACACCATGAAGGTTGTACTACTAACAGTGTCCCAAGGTCGTACAAATGCCTCATCCTGCATTAGTAAGTTGTGCAGGTCACACTAGAGAATCGATCAATGAAAAACAACCCAAGGTAACCACTCGTTTAAACAATCTGAAATTTCAGTTAAAACTGGTTTGGGCAGTGTGGATTGGAGTAGCAAAAATAATGTTGGGAGGACAGACACTCACTCTATTGTTAATAACGATGTGAATGGGGAACTTGAGCTTCTTTACTCCAATGCTAACTATGAGACAAGTGTTGGTTCTCAGGGTACTGATGAAGAGGCAAAAGAGAATGATTTAAGGCGTATTATTCTAAAGGTGCTGGGTGAGTATCAGGCCTCTATAAATAATTGTACCTTGGGAGTAAATCTTTCTAGACTGCCAAAAGGAGAGGTCCCTGTTTCAACTCAGGGGAATGTATCTAGAGGGCTGGGAAGAGCTGACCACAAAGTCAAATTTAATGAACACGAATCTGATATTGTGGGCTCTTTTTCTGATAACCTGGACACTGATTTAAGACAACCTGTGTTTCCTGAAATCCCGGGCTTGATTTTGAAAGTATTATTCAAAGACCCAGGTCATATCTCATTAAATAGATCATACATTTTATCTTTATTAGCTATTATACCTGAGGTCAGTTTGATCAGTTCTGCGGACATCACTTTGGTTGATTTTATTCACAGACTTAGATATGACTATGTAAGACTCGTTATTCCTTCTCCTTTGGTAAGGTCTCTGTTGTTAAAGGAGGCCGAATCATTTCAAAAACTAGGTTTTGATATCTATGAACACAAAATTCATGTGCCATTAAAACAGAAGCCTAGGCTGCATGAAGCAGAGCAACTAGAATACAGCCAAGCTAATAAGTCTTCTAATGATGAATCAGATCTGAACAAACAGGAATGGAGGTGGTTGGCCTTGACTCTGAGGGAATCTATCGATTCACTCAGAAAACTTGGCAAACCCCTCTAGCTCCTGTTTGACTCTTAAACTGGTGAGCTGGAACTCACGGGGTTGCTTGAATCTTTTGAATAATGAAGAAGTCATGAGCTATTTATCGCAATTTGACTTTGTTCTTCTTCAGGAGACATGGTCAAGGGAGCATTTGTGTTGGGAAGGGTTTACTGTGGTCACCATTTGTGCACATGGTTCCAACAAGGGTCGCCCAAAGGGTGGTCTACTTATAGCCGTCAAACAAGCTAATCTTTTTTCTAAGATGGGGGAATGGTGTCTGGAACACCACTTTCTTGTGGCTTCATTTAAACTAGGAACGAATAAAGATTGTTTTTCTGTCCTCTTTATTAACATCTATTGGAACCCTAGCGAATTGACTGACCAGCAACTTGGAAGGGAACAGACCAAATTGGGAGTAATAATTGATTCCTGGTGAGAGACAAACCTGGGAGGTCAAATTGTTCTGGCTGGTGACATGAATGCCAACTGTCTTTGTGAACAGCTATTGGGTGATGAAATGTTGGCAAATGCTGAACAGCATTCACGGGTGGCAGGTAACAGTATTTTACGTGGAAGGTTGTGGATGCATTTTGCGGAATCCTTGGGGTTAGAACTTCTCAGAGGGGATCATCATACTTGGAAAGCCAGAGGTCTTGAATCAACTATAGACTATATCTTTGTTTCATCTGGCATTTTTAGGAGTGTATGTGACTTTGAGGTTCTGGACTCCAGCACTAGTGATCATTGTTTTCTCAACTTTAAAATGGCAGTTGATTTTCAAATTCCTGTTATTGAAAAGTATACTCACGGGGTGACATTCAATCAGCATGGGACCAGAATTAAATGGTGCCACAAAAAGAATGTTAAGTTTCCATCGACAATGATAAATGATTACCTATCCATGTCTGAGCTCCATCGTGATGATTGTTATTCATCTTTAAACTTCTCTGACTATATTAAAAATACCATTGATAACCTGGTTGGAAATTGAAGACCAAAAATAGACACCATACGGATACATTGGTCTATGCACGTAAAATATTATACAGAAGAGAACTTAGACAATTAAAAAAAGGTTTACTGCTGTCTGAATACAACATGAGAAAAAACAAAATTAAACAATCTTATAAAAATTGGCACGTTCAATATAGAGCTTCTCGAATGCAGCAGGGCGGTGAGTTAATGTTGAAAGCTCTACGTGGATATGGATGTACTAATTTTTGGCATTTGATAAATGAAATTGAAAAACCTCCACAGGATATGGCCGTGAATGTTATTAATGAGGATGCTTGGCTGGGTCATTTCTCCAAACTATATACTGTCAATGAGGTGACATGCAAATTGATAATTGCTGAAAGTCAGTCTTGGTCTTTGAAGGCTTCAGTTTATGATATTATAGATCTCATCAAGAAATCAAAAAACTCAGGAGCCACTGGACCGAATAATTTGTCTAATAAACTGCTAAAAATGGACCCGGTAATATGGGGAAACATTCTGTCAACTTTGTATGTTAACATCTTAGAGACCAAGATTATTCCACTTTCATGGAAAGTATCCATAGTCATACCGGTTTTCAAGAAGGGTTCACGCATGTGTCCCACTAGCTATAGGCCTATAGCAATTGCTGACCCAGAGTCAAAAATATTCTGCTCTTTGGTCTTAAGGGAATTGCAAGAATGGATTAAAGTCAAATTCATTCTTGATTCGAAACAAATAGGTGTAAAAAAAAATATTGGAACCGATTGCGGGGGTCTTGTATTGAAAACCTTAATAGCCAAATCTATGAAGCAGGGGGAGAGACCTCTATTTGTGGCCTCGATGGACCTTAGCTCCGCCTTCGATCTTGTAGATAGGCAACTTCTGTGGCTAAAGTTAAAAGAACTTGGTATTCCAGCTCACTTACTCCAGATTATTATTGCCCTGTACACAGACACTAGTTTGAAGGTTCGCTTAACAACAGAGGGTTTACTTTCTGAGGTAATCATTATTCCGAACGGGCTAAGACAAGGTTGTATGCTGGCCCCTACGGTTTTCAACCTTTATGTATGTGGTGCTCAAAACGCCCTTGGTAGTAAAGGTATGGTGTGTCCCAAACTGAATAATGTGTGTATAGCCTGGATGGCATACACCAACGATTTTTTTCTTTTGGATAAAACCAAAATTGGACTACAAAGGCTACTTAGAGCCTTTGAAATATTTATAGACAATCTTAAACTTAAAATAAATCCAGCAAAAACGGTTATTGTCCGGTTTGGTAAAAACAATAAAAAAGAGAGTGCTTTTGCTTGGACATGTGAAGGAAAGAGGATTAAGGCACAACCCTCATTTAAGTACCTGGGATTTTACTAGCCAGGATTCCACTAATCAGATAAAAAGTCAGTTGACTTTGAAATCAGAAATAGCCATTAGACAGCTGAGGGCTATTGATAACAAATTTGGAAAATGTTCTATGGTCCCGTTGAGGGAATTCTACAACAAAAAAATTATACCACGTTTAACCTATGGAATTGAACTATTCTCTAATGAACTACATGCACATCTGACCAGTATTGAAGGAAAAATCTGGAGAGCTGTGCTGTGGTTTTTGCCCAAATGTATACCACTGGCCCTAATATGTAAAACATCGACGGATGAAACCTTGTATGGATGTGCTTATCAAGAATCCTTTCATGTATGCATTAATAGGTGAAAGTGAGAATTGTTTGAAAGAGCTAGGTCTATCTATGATTTCATTATGTAATAAGCCGGGAAAAGTGAAGATCAGTTTAATGGGCTTTGATAGGCAAAGAACGAAAGGTAAAATCTTAGACTCAAAACTTTATAAATTTGCCTGTTCTACTTGTAGATGGCAACCTGTCATGGAAGGCTATTTAATCAAATATCTGTGTAAGCGGCTGCGTAATAATTTTATGCGCTTTCGCTTTAATGTTTTACCCACTAATCAAATAAAATGTATTAGAAATCGCACCTTAGAAGGAGGTCCATGGTGCAGATTTTGTAAAATATCTGGGCCCTCATTACGACCCTGGCGGAGAGGGGTTTACGCCAGCGTAATGCATGGCGTACCTCTCCGCCAGATTAGGACTTTCCGTAGCGCCATGGCGATTTTTACGCCCGGATTTTCCGGGCGGAAAAATCCATGGCGCTACGGGTCCCCTCGTTAATTACGCCACCGTACTCTACGGTGGCGTAATTAACTCCTTCCCCACTCCCATTATACCCTATGGGGCAAAAATGGGAATGGGGAAGGGTAAATGGGGATTGGGGACTTACCGCCCCGCCAAGGTCGGAATGGGGCGGTAAGTCCGCCAACCCCCATGGCGGAGTTGGCAGCTCTGCGCCATGGTCCATGGTGCAAATTGCACCATGGACCTCCGCCAGGGTCGTAATGAGGGCCCTGGTGTTGTGGAAACTTTGCAACATATTTTATTGGTTTGCCCCCATTTGAAGACTCAAAGGTTAGAGTATTTTGCGAAATTTGTAGTCTCAACTAATGAAGTGAATAGAGAATTTATACGGTACAAAGTGCTACATGATAATTGTACAAGTTTAAAAATCTGTGTAACAACCTTTTTAAGAAATGTCTGTGACTTCAGTTAATGAGGGTAAACGTTTTTTAGTTTTTGTGGATCTGAACATTTTTGGGGAAATGTTAAAACTGTATTCTTGGAATGTGAATGTATTGTAATATGACTGTGATGTGAAAATCTTGATACATAGTTTGCAAATTCTGGATTGATCAGTTAAAATAGTTTGGTATTTTTATTCTTGCATTTCTTTAAATTTTTTTCTGGAAAATCAATGTTTGATATTGTTTTGTGATTTTGTAAATGTTTGTAAATAAACCAAAACAATAATAAAAAAAAATATATATAAATATATATTTATTTATTAGTAAATGTTCGTTTATTAAAAACTTTATATTACTAGTCACAATTAACACTTGAACAGCCTCCTATTTCAACAGGGGTCCATTTCCAAATTCATCTTTGACTTTCACATTCCCTTATCCTTTGAAATATATCAAAATAGAGTCAAGATATCCTATAATATTAACTGAAAATGTCCCACCACCATGCCTCCATATCGCCATTTTTGGGGGCAAATTTCAAGAGGAACGTGCTTCGCTCTGTTCTGAAATTCATACATTCCGTGACCAAATGGATCAGTATTTCAATTTTCTGATCACAGAACCAACAGCGGTTATGTGGAATCTCGGCAGTAGGTCTGGCAAACAGAATTTCTCTCGTGGGTATAAGTTTAGGCGCAGCCGTAGGAACTGATCTCTATGGTGTCTACTAGGAAACTTCATCAGATATTTTGCAGGCATATTTAACCCTCTTGCCTCTGGTCCTGGTTTTAATGAGTTTGTGAGAATTCCTTTTATTCACAGTTGCAATCCAGTTAAGCCAACCCAAATTCTTTTTTGCTGCACAAGGTTTGGTCAAGAGAGTGGTTAATTGCCAAGCGAATTTCCCCAGAGGTGGCAGGGTTTCTTCAAAGGGCTCTTAAGTTGTCTACCATTAAGGTTTATGACAGCCACGGGCGTTCTTTCTCCACATAGTATCAGAAGTCACTCCTGTGTCCCTTGTCCTGTGACCCACTGAAGGTTTTGGATTCCTTTTGTCATAGCTTTGCGCTGGGTTCAGCCATGTCCTCTATTTGGGCTCAGCTGGCTGCAATTAGAGTGCTTTGGGAACCTTGTGGTGACACTGCGCCTGTGGAGCCTTATGCTTCCAGCTTGTTTCAATCCTCCTTGAGGGGAACGACCACGGAAGAGGCCTGGATTGCCACCATGAGACTTGCCTGCAGTCCTTGAGTGCTTAAAGCGTACCCCATTTCAACCACTTGAGTCCGTCCTGCATCGTCTGCTTACCCCTAAGGTGGTATTCCTGTTGGCAGTCACTTCCACTTGTAGGTTGGAGGCATTAGGTGCCCTGTCCTGCATCCCATTTACACAATCTGGATTGGTCCTTAGGCTTCCCTCTTCCTTTCACCCTAAAGTGGAGTCAGTATTTCAACCCTCCCAAGAGCAGGTGTTTCCTTCCTGTTTTGGGCAGGATGGCTTTTTGGGGATGATTGCGTGACGCTGCACTCCCTGGATGGGGAAAGGCGGTTTGCATCTATTTGGAGAGGTTAACTGGTTCCCGTAGATGTGACTCCCTTCTGGTAACGTTTAGGATAGGCCGTGTGGGGATGAAGCCTTCTGAGGTGTCCATCAGTTGGTGGGTCCTGGAGGCATTGTGGAGACATATGATGCTGGGGGACAGTCATTACCACAAGTGCCCCAGGTTAGGTTCACTAGGAGGTGGCCACATCCTGAGCGGAAGTCAGGGGTGTGCCCATGGCAGAGAAATGCAGGGCTGTGTGACTTGGGTGTCCCCTTGCACCTTTGTTCTGAAGTATAGGCTGTCACTGAGGGCAGATGCTCGGGGCTCCTTTTGTACGGCTGTACTGGCTAGTACTCGCTCTAAGTGAGAAGTGGGCTTGGTTTTATGTGTATCGTAATAAGAATATTTAGCAGTTACTCTAGTGTGCTGTCTGTGTGTAGTTCAGTCTCGCTGGTACGTCCTCAATGCGTATTGACATGGAATAGTAAAACAGGACAAGAAGGTAATGCTTTGATTATTTACTGGTAATCCTCATTACTCCAAGTCCAGGTCTTCCTAGACGCCCATGGGCCTTAGTTACACTTTATACATTTTTAAATAAATAAATGAATTCCTTGTCCCAGTCTCCTTTCCTCCCACCCTCCTGGATGAATTGACTGAACTACTGGAAAGTGTTTGGTATATTCAAGATGTATGTTGGGAGGGGCGGGAATATATGGGCCTGCCTCCATAGGGGCGAGGCATGCCAAGGAGGACGTGTCAAAAAGGTTTTGGCTCTAGGAAAGTGTCTATCAGGGGCCTGCAGGGCCTCAAAGAGTATAGACTGGAACGAGGAAGACCTGGGCTTGGAGAAATTAAGGTTTTTCAGTAAGTAACCAAGGCACAGTCGAGTCACTGGAAAAGACACGATGAGAGGCGTGAGAGTAGACACACCTGTGACGCAATGTAACAAAGGAAACCCAAAGGAAACCCAAAGGAAACCCAGGAGGCGTGGATATATACAGGGAGCAAAAACAAGACAAAGAAAGGGAAAGAGATCACATTGTAACGATTAATGTAGACGTAATAAACTGCGTACGAAGTCCCATATGAATTTTATGTGACCTAGAATACTGTATAGCTCATCGCAATCCTAATGAATTTACAAATCAATAAAAAGATGGTTCAAAATGGAAGGCATACAGGGTTTGGGGGGCAGATGGCCAATGAGTGATCAGTGTAAAGGGGCCTTGCCTTAGCCTCACCTTACCTGCTATGAGCTAGGGAAGCTTTTATTTTTTGGTACTTAACTTCCATGTCGGATGGCTTGGCGGAACACACTCCATAAAATCAGAAGATCATCGATTGCATGCAGAGACTCAGAACATCACCAATTGCATGCAGTATGTTCTGCACTGCTGTCCATACATGAACACTGAGGTGAGGAAATCACATAATGAAAGTGATTTCCATACCTAGATCTCTTATGTAATTCCCTCACTGCTGTGTATCTCCATAGCGCGGCAGCGCACACTGCATCCAATTGGCGATGTTCTCTCACCGTGAAATCTTGACTTGCTACACCTGCTAATGGAAGCTCTTTTGTCCATTTGTGGCTAGAATGATTCTTGGACATTTCATGTCTCCATATTATAAATCTACAAGTTTCAATTGTCTTTGTTTGTACCGGATTAGCAGATTTTCATAAAGGATTCTAAACAAGTGGTGTTTCATTCACGCAAATCATATTTTGAACAGAACCCCAGTGTTTTGGCTTAACAAGCATCATCCTGACTCAAGACTGGTGGAACCTTATTTTTTCGATACATGGATGACCATTAAAGTAAAGAACAGTCACATCACTGTTCCCCATGATTCTTATACGTCGCTTGCATGTGTGCAGCTATAGTATAGAGCTGCAGTGTCTCATTCGTGCTTTGCCCTTTGAGCAGGGGTGCTCCATTGTTCGAACGCTCCCTTCAGTTCCTCTTCTACGATTCTGCGTTCTCTCGGAAAAGTCTCGCGAGATGGCGGACGGAGTCGCTCGCAAGACTGGCTCTCCACATACCTCCTTTTCTTGAGCAGCATGGTCCTCCTCTATTATGAGTATGAGGGGACGCTGTTTCAGATGGTGGTATGAAGTGAATAGAAATAAAGATAGAAATAAAGACATGCAGTCTATTGTTACTGGGGGAATTGTGTAGTGTGTTCAGAACAGCACCACTTACAGATCCGGGGTTGTCTGTTGTGGATCAGAGAGATAACATTGGTGAGAGGCCAGTTCCTTTTCTGTTCTTTTTTAGTAACAACTTGTGTAATGATGTACTCTGTAAAATGAATGGCCACACCTATTCTGTTTTGAATTTTGATTATCGGTACAAGGAGTGATTTATCTGCACAATGAAGGTCAGTGTATACAATGGAACACTATATTTATTTGTTTGATAATTACCTAGAAAGGAGAGTTAGAGTGATTAACGAATAATCTTATATATGTCTTATAGGTTATGCAAGGATACGCAGTTTTAGAAGAGCAATAAATATGCCCTAAATCTGGATTAAATATCCAAAACCCATTGGCAAGACGTCCTAGAGGAATCTAATGTTACATCTAAACATTTACCTCAGCGATTAAAATGTTCATTGTTTGATTATTTTGAATAAGCAATGTAATCAGTGTGATTAGCTAAGACTTGAGGATGCTGGGTTCAAGAAACATTGGAACTTATTATTCCTTGATCACATTTTTTGATTTTGAAAGTTGGCATAGCTAGACCAAGCTTGTAATGTGAGTTTGGGAAAGAAACAATTGGTGTGTTCATACTTTTTGGAGCAAATATAAATATTGGTACATGAAAAGGATGTTATGAGTCTTTGTTTATATTTTCACAATTTATCTTTGAGAGAAATGTTACATAAAAGAACGAATTAGGGGGCCTTTTCCCCACAGGAGTGCATTTGGGTCATCTACTGGAAACAGTGGGTTCAATTTTAGTTTTCACATTTTACCCTCTCCTTGGCCGGAGAGCTAACCCAGCTGCACCTGAAATTAAACATAAAACGTTTGGACATTGGTACTTTGTATTGAATATTTAACAGAATATCTGTTGTGCACCTCACACCTTGTTTTGTCCTAACAATGGAAGGCCCTCCACCTCCTTCCTTGCTACTGCCGGTCCCACAGAGCTAAGTACCATCACTCATGTTTTTCTTAGACTTACTTTGTTTGTTTGTTTGTTTGTTTGTTTATTTGGTATTGCGCGCCAAACCCTTGGGTAGCCGGGCGCAGCAGAGGTCAAGACAACTTAAGCTTGGTTACAGAATGTGTACAAAGAAACATATAATATACAAAACAGTTGGAAAATAAGTGCTGCCAGGATAGTTACAATGGCATATGGAAGGAAGCACAGTAAGAGACATGCAGCAGAGACAACAGTGCAAGGTACCGAGAGGTAAGCTAACAGTCATTCGTTCGTAGCCATTTTTTTTTGTCAACTTTTGAGAAACATAATAAGAGAGTGTCACGATGCCCGCTCCCGGGGAGCCGGCTCAGGCCCTGCGTCCCCGAAAGCGGACATCAAGTCCCCGGGGAAGGTCCCAGCAACCCCTTATAAGGGCCCTTTGGACAGCGTCTTAGTGTCTATGGCGCCAGGCTCATAGAAAACGTCAGTCCTGGCGCCATAGGCGCCAGGCTCATTATGAAAGTGTTTGGGTGCACAGAACCCCGGCCTCCTTGAGGCCTGAAAGGAACTACTTTACCTGTGGGACTCATTTACCACCCGGGCATGGTCGGGGAAGGATACATACCTGATTGGAGGAAGGACACATTCTAGGAACTTCTTCCAAGGCTATTTAAACCGCACCCGATCAGCCACACGTGCTTCGCGTTGTTCTGCATCTAGCAGCTGGACGCTCACCGTGTCTGCTCCTGCATCTTGACTTCTGCCACACCTGCCAGCATCCTGAATCGCCTGCAAAGGAAGGGAACAAGAGAACAGAAGAAGGAAAAGGCCTCACCTGCTAAATCTGCATCCCAGAGACATTTCGCCGACAATCCTGAAAAGGAAGACATTTATTTTTAAAAGCACATCGCATCGATCGCTGCAGCACCGCATTCTACTCACCTTTACAGGGCGCCTCCATGTTCAGCAGCGACCATCCGGATTCGCAGTCGCGCCCCCGCGCCTAGGGAGAAAAAGAAAAGAACAAAGGTGAGAGAAAGAAGGGAAAAGGGAAGCTAAAACTCCATGTCAAGACTTACCTGTTGGGTCATTCCCTTTTCATTTCGGATCCGTGCCGCATCCAGGCATTTTCGGACCCCGGCCCCTAAGGGGAAAAAGACATCAGCGTTAATGAGTGAATGAAAAGACATTACCAAAACACTCATTAAAGACTCACCTGATTTCCACAAGGATTTCACCGCTCACCTCGGGTCGGTGCCTGTTCCCCGGCATTCCGTACCCCGGCCCCTATGGGGAAAAAGACACTAGCATTAGAACATTAATGCATGGACACAAGGGGAACCACTTATAGAAAAACTTACCTGGAAGCCAAGCAAGTTTGGTTCTCTCCCATCCGAAAATCCAGTGACGTAACTGGATACCAACGCGCCCCTGCATCAGAAGCAGGATGGAGAGCTCGTCCTTCCAGACCCTAAAAAGGATACTTCTGCGAGTCAGACAAGCCAGATCTGGGGCCCGGTCCAGTCCGTCTTCCGAACCCTGCGCATCACCTTAGACGAGGTCACAGCAGCGCGAACCAGGCCAGCGCCCCCGTGGGAGTCAGGGGAGCGTTACAGAACACGAAGCCTTCCTACAAATTCCCACCCAGGCGCTATGGAAACTTCCGAGACTGACCAGTTGGCCCAATTACTGGGGGAATTACGGGCCGAAGTACACGCCGCTCGTCAAGAGACTAATGCTCTCAGGAGGGAAGTGATTGTAACAAAGGAAAGAGCTGATGACCTGGCTAGACAGCTTTTGCAAGGTCAAGCTGGACAAACTCCTTTACCCGGTTCCGGAGGGAACCCCGCTCCTATGCTTTCCAGTAACCCGGTGCAGATTAATCTACCTGGAAACATGCCGCTGGCCCCACCTGAACGCTTTGCTGGGGACCCCAAACGATTCGCTGTATTCATGAATCAGTGTCGTTTGCATTTCCTGTGCAGACCTGTGGCCTTAACTAATGACCAGACCAAGGTAGTCTTTGTATTGTCATATCTCAGCGGCAGTGCTGCCGATTGGTCAGTTCCACTGGTAACTCAAGATGACCCGATTCTTCGTGATTTTCAAGGATTTCAAGCAAGCATGGAAAGGTTATTTGCTCGACACTCTCAGGGGCAGGCTCTGGATGACGAACTTCTATCCCTGCGACAGGGCAATCAGGACCTCCTATCTTATATTGCAACCTTTAATAGACTAATTGTGGAAACGGGATGGCCAGAGGATAAAAGAGTCACGTTACTTTATCGAGGTCTACGCGGAGAACTTAAAGATGTCTTGGCCCAAGTTGTAAATCCGCCCCAAGAATGCACAGAATATATAGACTTAGTGGTCCAATTGGATCACAGACTTCAAAACAGAAAAACAGATCGGTCCAGGTTTGAGACCCGGGTGTTGGTCAAGACCCACGCTAACCCGAAGGGAGTTGATGTATCTGAGCCTATGCAAATTGGAGGGGTTAAAGAACCCTTAACTCAAAAGGAACGTGAAGGGAGGCGGCAGTTAAAATTATGTCTTTATTGTGGGAACTCTGGACACTTTCTACGATATTGCCCGGCAAAACCGCCCTGAAAAGCGGTAGGAGCCGCTGATAAAAACCATGAAGACTCTGTTTCGGGAAACGACTCAGCCCGACAAGCGTAGGGTTCCGCTTGCCGAGCTTGAAAACTAACTCTCAGACCTCGCATTTCATTGTGCCAATGGTTCTCGTAGATCCAGAAAAGCCTAAGCGGTTGCATGCAATAAAGGCATACATCGATAGTGGGGCTATTGGAAACTATGTGGATCGTGAATTGGCCTCTAGGATTAACCTCCCTCACCGTCCTAAAACCAGCAAAGATGTCATCACCACAGTCGATGGAACGGAAATTGCCTCTGGACCGGTAACACATTCCACTACGGGGGTGACTCTTATTGGTCCTGACGGCCATCGGGAGGCAGTTGTGTTTGATGTAATCAAGGCTCCACAGTTTCAGGTTATTCTTGGAATTCCTTGGTTAGAGACACATAATCCTCGAATTGATTGGCGAGCTAAGAGTTAAACCTTCCTGGATTGTGCACAAACATGCTACCCAGAAAACCTGAAGATTAATCTAGCATCTGTAACCTCTGCCTCCATGCAATTACCTCTAGAATACCAGGACTTTCAGGACGTCTTCCAAAAGGAACAGGCCAACACGTTACCTCCTCACCGATCGTACGATTGCCAAATCGATCTGGTGCCTGGTGCACAACCCCCTTGTAGCAGGATTTATGCCCTTACCGAACCTGAGAACCTGCATTTGAGACAATATTTGGATCAATACCTCGCCAATGGTTTTATTCGCCCGTCAAAGTCCCCGGCATCCTCGGCTTTGTTCTTCGTGCCTAAAAAAGAAGGCGACCTTAGAACTTGTATCGATTACCGCGCATTGAACCAGATAACGGTTAAAAACCGTTATCCTCTGCCTCTGATTCCTGAACTCCTTGACCAGGTGAAGGACGCTTGCATATACACCAAGTTAGATCTCCGGGGGGCATATCATCTGGTGCGAGTAAAAGAAGGCGACGAATGGAAAACAGCCTTCCGTACAAAATATGGATTATTCGAATACCAGGTAATGCCTTTCGGGTTGTGCAATGCGCCTGCTGCCTTCCAATTCTTCATGAATGAAGTCCTTCAGGAACTCATCGATGTTTGTGTTGTCGTCTATATCGATGACATTCTAGTGTACTCCTCTTCGGAATCTGGTCACAGAAAACACGTTAGGGCAGTTCTGGAAAAACTGCGGCAACACAAACTATTTGCTAAACTGGAGAAATGTGTTTTCCATACCACAGAAGTTGAGTTTCTCGGTTTCATCCTGACACCCAAAGGAGTCAGAATGGACTCAAGAAAAGTGGATGCCATCCTCAAATGGCCATCACCTAGCTCTGTAAAAGGGGTTCAAAGCATGCTCGGCTTTGCCAATTTCTTTCGCAGGTTTATCCCGGAATTTTCACGCATAGTACAACCCATTACTGCACTCTTGAGGAAAAATAAACGTTTTGAATGGTCTGAAGAAGCCGAGCAGGCTTTCCAGGATTTAAAAGCTACGTTTACCTCCGCACCTATATTGAAAAACCCACGTCCAGATCTCCCGTATGTCGTTGAAACTGACGCATCCAGCCTAGCCATGGGAGCAGTTCTGTCTCAAAGAGATCCTGAAACCAACCAACTGCATCCCGTAGCATTTTGGTCCAGAAAATTCTCGGCACCAGAGATTAATTACGCAATCACTGACAAAGAACTGCTAGCCATAAAGTCCGCTTTTAAAGCCTGGCGGCATTACCTGCTTGGCGCTCGACATACCATCACGGTGATCACTGATCACCGGAATTTACAGTATTTGAAAACCGCCAAGGCTCAGTCATCACGGCAGCTCCGATGGGCTTTGTTTTTCGCTGAATTTGATTTTGTGATTACCTATCGACCTGGCTGCAAGAACGGCAAAGCAGGCGCCTTATCCCAAATTGGAATGGGAGAATCTGATACAAACTCAGAACCAGTACCAATAATTCCCGAACAGAGAATTCTAGGCATGACTTTGTTACAGACGCTTGAAGACATTCAAGTCAGAGTGAAACAACTCCTGGACCCTACAGTCCTACAGGATTGGATACAAAAGGGATCAGACTTTACCATAGATAATGGTTTACCTTATTACCAAGGACGCTTATTCCTGCCGCACAAGGATTTACACGAACTAGTTATTTCAGGTTAACATGATACATTAATAGAGGGACACCCCGGTATTGCCAAGACAACGGAAAAGGTGAAACGACAATTCTGGTGGCCCTCTTGGCGAAAAGATGTTAAATCTTTGGTGATGTCCTGTGGTGTTTGCGCCCAAAATAAAGGTCAAAAGAAAAGACCAGCTGGTCTCCTTCAAACTCTAGACATACCGCCAGCACCCTGGCACACCCTATCAATGGATTTTATTACGGACTTGCCTCCTTGTTCGGGATACAATACCATTCTGGTAATTGTGGATTTGTTTTCCAAAATGGCCCACTTCATTCCTTTGAAAGGTTTACCTTCAGCTTCTGTCCTAGCCAATGAATTCCTCGAAAATATTGTTCGGCTACATGGATTCCCATCTATACTAATCTCTGACCGGGGAAGCCAATTCATTTCCCACTTCTGGCGCAAATGTTGTCAAATGGCACAAATCGGCGTAAGATTATCGACCAGTCACCACCCTCAGACCGATGGTCAGACCGAGAGGACAAATCAGACCCTTGAGCAGTACTTACGGTGTATGTTACAGCAATCTGAAAGCAACTGGAAAGACATTCTTTGGATAGCCGAATACCCATATAATAATTCGGTACACTCTGGAACTGGCCATAGTCCTTTTTATACCTTGTTTGGACATCACCCTCGAACCTCAAACCTCGACTCACCTCAGAACCTCGGAGTGCCCGCAGTAGAACATCTGCATTCTACCATTACCCGAGCCTTCAAAGAGGCAACCACGCATTTACAACAAGCCAAGAGAAAATACAAGGAGAATGCTGACCTACATCGGAGTGAAGCACCTCCGTATCAGATTGGGGATCAAGTGTGGTTAGCTACCAGACATTTACCGCTCAAAGGGCCTCAACCTTTTAACCCAAAATATCTGAGACCTTATTCTATTACGGCAATAATTAACCCAGTAGCGGTTAAACTTGATTTACCAGCTAATATGCGAATTCACCCCGTTTCTCATGTGTCACTTCTGAAACCAGTGGTCCCCGGAACCCGACTACTTAAACCTCCAGAACCTATTCAAATAGATGGGGAACCCGAATTCGAAGTGAAGAACATTTTAGATTCAAAAATGTTTAGGTCAAAGCTTTTCTACCTAATTGATTGGAAGGGGTACGGACCTCAGGAGAGGTTGTGGGAACCCAGTGACCATGTGCATGCACCTCGATTAGTCAGGAAATTCCACCGACTCTTCCCAAACAAACCAAAACCCCCGGAGGGAACAACCTTGGGAGGGGCCTTGGGGGGGAGTGCTGTCACGATGCCCGCTACCGGGGAGCCGGCTTAGGCCCTGCGTCCCCGAAAGCGGACATCAAGTCCCCAGGGAAGGTCCCAACAACCCCTTATAGGGGCCCTTTGGACAGCGTCCTGGCGTCTATGGCGCCAGGCTCATAGAAAACGTCAGTCCTGGCGCCATAGGCGCCAGGCTCATTATGAAAGTGTTTGGGTGCACTTACCTGATGCAGACCATGCTGCAGAACCCCAGCCTCCTTGAGGCCTAAAAGGAACTACTTTACCTGTGGGACTCATTTACCACCCGGGCGTGGTCGGGGAAGGATACATACCTGATTGGAGGAAGGACACATTCTAGGAACTTCTTCCAAGGCTATTTAAACCGCACCCGATCAGCCACACGTGCTTCGCATTGTTCTGCATCTAGCAGCTGGACGCTCACCGTGTCTGTTCCTGCATCTTGACTTCTGCCACACCTGCCAGCATCCTGAATCGCCTGCAAAGGAAGGGAACAAGAGAACAGAAGAAGGAAAAGGCCTCACCTGTTAAATCTGCATCCCAGAGACATTTCGCCGACAATCCTGAAAAGGAAGACATTTATTTTTAAAAGCACATCGCATCGATCGCTGCAGCACCGCATTCTACTCACCTTTACAGGGCGCCTCCATGTTCAGCAGCGACCATCCGGATTCGCAGTCGCGCCCCCGCGCCTACGGAGAAAAAGACAAGAACAAAGGTGAGAGAAAGAAGGGAAAAGGGAAGCTAAAACTCCATGTCAAGACTTACCTGTTGGGTCATTCCCTTTTCATTTCGGGTCCGCGCAGCATTCAGGCATTTTCGGACCCCGGCCCCTAAGGGGAAAAAGACATCAGCGTTAATGAGTGAATGAAAAGACATTACCAAAACACTCATTAAAGACTCACCTGATTTCCACAAGGATTTCACCGCTCACCTCGGGTCGGTGCCTGTTCCCCGGCATTCCGTACCCCGGCCCCTATGGGGAAAAAGACACTAGCATTAGAACATTAATGCATGGACACAAGGGGAACCACTTATAGAAAAACTTACCTGGAAGCCAAGCAAGTTTGGTTCTCTCCCATCCGAAAATCCAGTGACGTAACTGGATACCAACGCGCCCCTGCATCAGAAGCAGGATGGAGAGCTCGTCCTTCCAGACCCTAAGAAGGATACTTCTGCGAGTCAGACAAGCCAGATCTGGGGCCCGGTCCAGTCCGTCTTCCGAACCCTGCGCATCACCTTAGACGAGGTCACAGCAGCGCGAACCAGGCCAGCGCCCCCATGGGAGTCAGGTGAGCGTTACAGAGAGTTGCTGTGTGGGTCTGCTCTTTTAATTCTGAACGTTTGAAGCAATATGATAGCTAGCTTGAGTGTGTTATGGTTTTGGTCACACGGCTACCACAGGCAGCCCCGGAGGTGGCCAAAAGCTACACATGGGCTGAGGCCAAAGGGTTAAATATGACAACAAATTCTTTTAACGAAGAGAGCACCGTGCCACACGAAGCGTAGAAGAATGCCAGTGGACATGATGTAAAGTTATCATTTCTTTTGTTTACATTTTATTTTTTATAGTGCTTTTTGTACGAACTTTAAAATGTATACACAATTTCATAAAAATGTCAAACATCTTATACATATAATAAACATTTAAATAAGAGCACATTAAAATGACTTGTATACATAAAATTCATGTTTAAAACCAAAATCAAGTTGCCCAGCTGATGTGAGTCTAGCCCCTATCCCATTTTTGTCTGTCCTTGGGCAGCCTCTCTGTTTGCCCTTTCAATTTTTCCCAGGACCTCAGCAAGATAGGGAATGCATCTGCTACAATCACAAGCAATTCTGCTCCAAAGATTGTTTTCCAGAATTGATCTGACTGCTGCATTTAAAACTTAGCATGACCCTTCTCATATTCCCTTTTGAGTGGCAGACAGTTCGTAAGTATGTGTCTCCGGGATTCCACTTGTCCGGCACACGAGCAACACCGCCTTTGGACCCAAGGGATCTCCTCTCATGTCCTGGTATTTTCCAGTACCGGGAGAATATGTAATCTCAATGAGAGGATGAATGGTGTTAGAGCGGTAGTGGCAAATTTAGTAAGATAAAGTCTTGGTGAATTCTTGTCAAAACCCTGCTGAGAAAAAATTGCGTATCTTCACAGGGTAGCCAAGTGATTCACTCCTAGCGAGATGTCATTGTGTCTAGTTTTCCTCTCCAATTTTATCAGATGGAGGCCTAACCAGGTTGCCAGTGGAATTTTAATTCCCAAGTCCTCAAAATGTTCTGCCACCATATTCCCCAATCGCCTATACCGATTGCTTTTCTTGCATCGGTTTGAATGAGGAATAGTGAGGCTCAGTAACGTCAGCTCCCTAGAATTGCTAGGCTGTATTTTTACCCACAGTTTGCATGCCGCAATCCTCCAAA
This sequence comes from Ambystoma mexicanum, assembly GCF_040938575.1. Classification (NCBI taxonomy): domain Eukaryota; kingdom Metazoa; phylum Chordata; class Amphibia; order Caudata; family Ambystomatidae; genus Ambystoma; species Ambystoma mexicanum. Next base: position 764,864,634 of record NC_090925.1, on the reverse strand, counting down.
GGGAGAGCCGGGAAGGTAGCCCTAATTCAAGGCGTACTGCTTCTACCGGAACACTAGATGGAAGACCGAGCAGTGAGCGCAGTATTTTTGCCTCTATCTTGGGCAACCAGTCTATAAGATTTAATGGATAGACTTCTAGTGCATATAGAAAGCTGGAGACTATCGACTGTGTGTAAACTCTAATCTTGGCCTCCAGAGAGTGGCCACCATGGGTGTCGATGGATTCCTCTTCTTTGTGGCACGCAGAAAGTGCTGCTTTTAAAGCAATTACTCTGTCGAACAGAGACCTGTTGCTTTAATAGGCAGCAGGCCCCGCTGAACATGTGTGGGGCCCATTTCAACATGATGGTGCCCCCCTTGTAAGGTAACAAGGTGATAACACTTGTGTTTTCCCCATCGGAAGTGGCTTCAGCAAACCCAACTTGTAAGGTGAGGGCCGCCAAGCGCACACTAGAAGTCCTAGAACGTATGTAATATATAAAGGAATATATTTCTGTGTTATTAGACTGCTGGCTAGCAATATCGAGGCAGTTGCTGGGGGCCTCCCTAAGGTTCTTGAAAGGTTTGAATGGCCCTGACCCCGTCCCTGATGTGCAGGGGAAATATTTATTTATTTATGCTATATTGTGGATGCAGCTGATCCAGCCTTCCAATATCAGTTAATTATTGATGGAATCAGATTGCATAGACAAAGGTTTGTCACAAATGTCATGTTATGTTGATTTATACTGTGCACCGATGTCACCCAAGTGCAGTCTCCAGGCGCTCACGTGGCTCTGCAAGAGAGAGGACAGGATTGGTTAGTGAGGGAAGGATGATAGGATAGGCCCAGAACCAGGGGAAATTGGCATCTGTGTGTGTTTGCTTGCAGATGGTAGGTTGCGTGCACTGGCTTGTATGTGTACGGGTAAGGTCTAATGCCTGTGATGTTTTCTCTGTGCCTGTTTGTTGTGTTGGGGTGTGTCTGAGTGTTTTATGTGTGGATTGCTGGTATTCAGGGTTGCGCACAGGCTTGTTTTAACCGTACGGTAGGGTCCAATGCCTGGGATGTTTCTATGTTATGTTAGGGTGTATATGTGTGTTTTATGTGTAAATTGGCAGGTGTTTAAGGTTGTGCACACTGTCTTGTTGTGTCCGTGCAAGATGAGGTCCAGTGTCCGGGTTTGTTTGTTGTAAGTGTGGGTTGCTTGTGTTTGGTGTGTGTTAGGGTATTGGTTGGCTAGCCTAGTGGGCATATATAATGTTTGGGTGGTGTATTTGTGGCAGTAGAAGTGGGGTGGTTAGTTCTTTGGTTACTCAATAATTTCTTTTATGTGGCTAGTTAGTCTACACTGTCCGATCTGTGGTGATACATGACTAATCTCCTCATTTCTATTTAAGTGTGTCTCAATTCTATCTAAATGTGACGCATTGGCCAAACTTCACAATTGTATCTAAGTATGGCGCATGGCTAAACTTCATAGTTCTCGAAGTGTGATGCATGGGAGCGGAGGGAACACACAGAACTGGGTATGGGATGCGGGAAACAACGAGGGATGAAAAAAAAAGCACTATTCTTACAATTATGGCCACAAGGCACATATTCACCTTCTCAGGCTAGAATGCCTGGGAGGTTGTTGGTGACGAGGTAATAGCCCTCGTAGTATTACAATGAGTGCAAATTGTCATGCAAGTACTTTGTTGCAAATGTTGACAGATCCAAAGGAATGTCATTTTTAATGGAGAGTAGGTGCCATAAGGCCCCAACACATGATTTGAGGAATGGAGCACGGTAGCTTCCACATACATGGGTTACTACAACTAGGATGCCCCCTCAAACACCAGGCATAGGTTTACATTTTCTTTTGTGCGCCGCAACTTAACAAGTGATGTGAGAGCAGCCTGCATGAGGGTATGCAGTGTTGGATGTAATGTAGACCATTTGGCAAGTCCAGAGCAGCCATTTCTCATATGCACCAGGAGATCTGCAGCAGAACGTTCGCTATTGGAGAGCTGTCATCTCGTTAAGCAGTTCATTGGACTTCGAAAATGTATTTTATTTGCCTACATTGTGGCCAATTAGTTGGATATAGGTTTTTTTATTTATTGTTTGCTTGTTAGGCGCTTATACAATAAGGAAATACTGTTTAAAAGCGCCCACGGGGCAAGGAGGGAGCAGGAGTGGAACATACATTAAAATGCATAAAAAACACAATATTTAAGAGCAGTGGGGGGGGGGAGAGGACGACCCTCCCTATGCCTTGTGAGTATTCAGAACGTGCAAGTGCTGTGGTGACGTAGGATGTCCCTGGTTAAAGGGAACGCACTATGTCACTGTCAATAATAAAGGTAGGACACACCCAGGCAAGGGCACCAGCTCCAGTGAGTATTCACCGCAGGCTCAGTGTGATTTTATTGCAAGGTTCCAGGCCTCGCAACAAGGGTGGCAGAGTGATGGAGCCCCCCACGCTCTTCACCTACTGGTACTACCAGGTGCTCCACATTAAGCATTGCGGAAACAACTTAATATAATCATCTATGTCAAATAAAACCAAGACAAGTATAACTGTTGGCAAGGATAAAAAGCTGCAGGCTTTATTAAATATCACAAAGTTGAAAAAATACATTTCACAGGTGCTTTTGGTGCCACAAGGTCAGGTGGGGAGGAAGCCCGGTTTCACTGCAGCCAGTAAAAACTCTAGGTTATTTGGCCCAGGCCCCCTTAGCGTTCAATAAGAATGACCTGATTTGATGTGACACACATTCTGCCGCCAATTAGTTCCTCATATTCACTAGACATCATTTTCCTTTCAAGCCTCGTTGTAATTGTGGTACTGACTTGGTGAGCGACAGATTCGCAGTATGAACTAGGATGACCAGGAGTCTACTTTATAGCGGCTCACTCCATTTGAATACGCCTACATAAGCGAGACCCACTGCTGGCGGTGAATTGCTTCATTCTACAACATGAAGTTATATTCTGGTTCCCATTGCTTTTGGCAGACATCCCGTTTTAGCGGCTGTTATATACCTTGTCCTATACCTGTGAATATGAACCTTGCAGGTTGAGCACTACGTGCTTCTCCAACATATATCTTCAAAGCAGCTACGGGATGTTCTCTCCCCTTAAGTGTGGAACTGCCCTGGCCATAAGGTTGAACTGTTAGAATATGAAGTTTTATGACGAGCTTGGGACCTCCGCACAGAACTCGAGAGTCCTGAGGCTATCATAAGTAAAGGTACTTTTGAGCCCTGATTGGCGTCCTCTCTCCTGGTTGGTCACTGCATGGGCATGCTTCATTGTGTTGCCTAACACCTAACACTCTAGTAAGTAGAAGTATGAGCACTAAAGATCTGGGACACATCCAGATGGCCCCACAGTCACAAAGTTTGGTTTAAACTGCACTTGGTCACTTTTCAAATATCAATTTTGAGTTCATGAGCTGTTTAGACTACATAAATAACGAGACTGAATTTGCACTTGACATACCCTTTTGTATGATATTCCCTCCGCAGCCCGTAAGGCTCAGGAAGAAGAGGCACTGACCTCGAAACGCGTCAGCCAAAGAAATTGGACAAGCGGATTGTTTTGCACAACATTCTTTACAATTAAAATCCATATATTTTTACTACAAAAGCTTAATAAATATGTCCTCTTTTTTGATTTATTCATTGAATTAGTATATTAAGATGGGCGTAATTAATTTCTCAACTGTTTTTTACAGTGTTACATAGTGTGCAGGGGACGGGAGGATCCAACCATTGGATCTTCTTCCTCTCTTCTGTATTTTGTGGTGGTTCAGTGCCAAGACCGCAGTTCCACACCGACACCTTAACATTTTCATTATCAGAATAATTAAGTTCTTTAGAGTGTGTAATCAGAAAATGGATGTGCACCAACCATCCTTGGCCTACATGAGCATTGTCCATTCTTTCATTTCTGGCTGGTACACCACTAATCCCAACAGCCGCTTCCTCTGCCCCAGACGGTGCCGCCTTTGGGAGGGCTCAATTAAACCTGCGACTTCACGCTCTATTTCATTTTCTGTTCCATGCCATGAGGGTGTATCTACCAACTGAACATATTCTTGGCACTTGATTTCAGTTTTGTTCTTATGGTTCTTGTTCTCTGATTTGTCATGTTAATAAAGTTTGTTTTTAAAACGTGTCACTTTGTTTCTGTCCTTAGGCCTAGCACGTGTTTGTTAGGTTTGTCGGCCGTGAGTTTTGCCATTTTATCATTTCCTCCAGCCCTTATCATGCAATATCTCACATAACCTTAGCCACCTTCCTTCGTCCTTGAGGAGTGCATTTATTTTAATCCCACTCATTAAGTCTTGCTGTATTGGCTATTATTCATTTGCTTTGGAGCTTTGGTCTTGCATGATGGGAGAGGAGGCTGGGCAAGAAGAGCTTGAGGGCTGAGCCGCCTGCCACCTTCAGGGCCACAGCTGAAGGAAATGCTCTTTCTTACGGCAGATCGCTGCCTTTTATTTTACAAAAAACGGCCGAGGCAGGGCTTGTTTGGCCTCTGGGTATTAGGTTTTGGGGGTCAGCCTCAGACCGGCCGGTGCCACTGCACTGCCCACCGCACACCCTTCCCCCTATTCCTTCCTGGGAGAGCTGCCTCCATTAGCAAATGTGCAGCTCCCCTTTGAAGATGACTGCTGTTGTATTATGCAGGTCGCAAGGTTTGCCAGCTTTTCCAAACATTGCAGACCAGAGATGAGTCCTATGAAGCAGTCAAGGTATCCCTGCAAACATGCCTCTTCCCTAGGGTCAATCGAGACTATGGGAGGTTCCATCTATGCCATGCGCACCAGGACCTAGCAGAGTGCCTCAATGCCTACCATGGCCGTCTTCGCCACATGCCGTGTCCAGTCAGCTAAGGGATGAGTCTGATGAGATATGGGTGCAGATCATACAACATTGTGCGTCTTTGCAGCTACAATGCCAGATCCTTAAAGAACCTGGCATCCTGTTTCAACGGATCTTCGAGATAGGAAGGGCTCACAAATTTGCGGCGATTATAGCATCCCACATGGAGGACATATCAAAGCCAGGCCGCATCGAAAGAGGCTCCCAATTTCGCCAGCTGATCCCACCTGAAGTTAGCCATGCCTTGCATCCACATTCTCACCCATGGAGGTTTCTTGCCATTGCAGCTGGATGGTGTGTTCCACACTAAGGTGGTACATCTTAGAGTGTTGCTTCTGGTTTGGGTCTACCAAAAACATTTGACCTAATCATATTTGATCGAATTTATTTGACCTTTTTTTTGGTCTAAAACCCCCTGCAATACTCCCTCAATTCACCTCAACTGAATCTATACCCTTACCCACCCCATATATATATATATATTTAATTAAATTTGACCCAAAAAAGGTCAGAAAATTGCGACCAAAGGTTTTAGGTGAAATGTTTTTAGGTCAATTATGCTAATACTGTTGCTTCCTGCTACCTTCTATGTGACACCGCGGCAAAGCACACTATCCTTAGTTGCTCCACGGCAGAAGATCTGGGGCTTGTACATTTTGTGTAGCAGCTGTACCAGAGTGAGGTTGACCGATTGCTGGAAGAGTACACATCACTCCTTCAGGGCGTAAGCTGCCTGAAGGGACAGGAGGTCCGGCTGCTTGTAGATTCATCTGTCCTGCCAATAGTGCTCCATCACTGCAGGATACCGTTCCATTTGTTCAAAAAGGTCGAAGAGGAGCTCTGCATGTTGGAAATACAGGACATCATAGAGAGGGGTGATGGCACACACCTTCAGTGTCTCCGATTGTGGTCGCCAACATGTCTACGTGTCTAAGTGTCCTGATGATGTGTGGATCTGGGTTGACATGAGGCTCCCCAACAGGGCCATTCACCTGGAATGCCATTGCACTCCCACCCTCGATGATATCCTGGCAGATTTGCAGGGGGGCAACGTTTTCTCGACCATCGATCTGAATGTAGGGTATCACCAAGTGGCGATGCATGTAAACTTTCTCCTCCCACGTCAGACTGTTTTGCGACAAGCGGCCCAGTTTCAGGGTGTCTTCTGCTGCAGAGGTGTTTCAAAATACGATTAGGGTGTGTTGGTAGGGCTCCCTATAGGTTTGAATGTAAGCAATGACGTCTTCATCTTTCGCGGCATTGGATAAAGAACACAAGGGGAGACTGATAGTGTTTTTTTCAACGGCTGAAGCAGCATTGGCAACTGCTCAACTGAAGGCGATGTCGCTTTCTTCATCCACTTTTTCGGCTTTGTATTTCATGGACAGGGTCTGTCTCCAGATCCTCACAAAGTCAAGGACATAAAGGAGGTGGCGCCCCCTTCGTCTCCTTCGGAGGTGTGCAGGTTCCTGGGGATGGTGAACTTCTGTGGCCATTTTGTTCTCATTCTGCCACCCTGATAAACCCACTCAGGATTTTCACCAAGGAGGACCACGACTGGAGGTGGGGTCAGGCCGGACAGAAGGCGTTCAGCAGTATCAAAGCTGCCCTCATTGTAGACACATTGATGGCACTTTGAACCATCAAGGGGACCAAGTTGGGGGTGGGTACCAGCCCAGTCGGGGCAGTGCAGTGCTCATGCAAGTCAACCCCAAGGTACTAGATGTCCTGTTGCGTATGCAAGCAAGGCCCCTTTCGAATGGAATAGAGGTACTCACAGATCGAGAGGGCCGCCCTAATGTTCTTATGGGACTACCGGCACTTCCACCTGTACATCTTTGGTCATCCGGTGACAATGTTCACAGATCATAAGCCACTGGCCCCTATCATGCATGGGTCAGTGCCACGGATCCCAATAGGCTCGAACAGTAGCTGCTGCAGCAGCTCCAGGAGTACATCCTGGCTCTCCTGTTCAGGGCAGGAGCAGACAACCCACTGATTATCGAAGTGGACCATGACTTGGAGGGCTTTGTTGGGATGGCCACAAGGTCGGTCATCCCGAAGTCCATGTCCCTGACGGATGTTGCTGATGCCACACACAGTGACGAAGGGCTGAAGGATCTCCTTAACCATCTACATGCAGGCCCTTGGAAGAACTTTCTGACAACTACACAGCATAGGACACAAGAACCTCACTTGTTCCTCCAAGGCCTGTGGAAGGTGAGAGGGGAACTTTCTGTCAGCCTTGAAGGGACTTTGCTGCACAGATCCCAGTTGGTTATCGCTCTTGAGTTGCAGGGGAAAGTGATGGACCTGGCACTTGTGGGGCACCAGGGGGGCAGCAAGGCGAAGGCTTGTATTTGTGAGAAGGTATAGTTCCTGGAGCTGGAGGCCCAGGTTGATGATACCCTTGGTGCCAGATGGCTAGACCCATTGCCAAATAACCTCCCATTGCATCTACTGAGAGAGCCATGGAAGGTTCTCAGTGTTGATTTTGGAAATTTTTGAACCATGCAGCAGTCTCAACATTTTCTAGTTGTGCTCAATGAGTTCTCCCGGTATCCAGTGGTGCATTTTGTGGCATCCACAGCTGTGGATGTAGTCATTCCGATCTTGGGGGAGATGTTTGCTGCCCATGGGGTCCCTGAGTCCATCAGATCAGACAATAGACTGCCCTTGCAGTTCGAAGACTTTGCACGAGTGTTAGCGTTCTATGGGGTAGAACACTGAAATATCATGCCCTGATGGCCCAGGGTCAATTGGGATGTGGATCCCTTCATGACGATGCTCAATAAGGCGTTCCGCATTGCCCTGGATAAGGGCATACCCTTGGGTGACACTTTGACTTCCTTCTTTAGGGTATATCGGACGTCCCCATATGCCACTAACGGGGTGGCACCAGTGGAGATGTTTCTAGGGTGGAAAGTCTGGTCGCTGATCCGTGATCATGGGTCAAGGGGGCTGGTGATGCTGGATCTGGAGAGGCTTTAAGTGGTCTAGGAAAAGGTCACTGCCAAGGAGCCACGCAGAAGTCAGCTAGAAGAGGTACTCATGGAAGTAGGGGACACAGTGTTCGCATGCACTCGAAACCCTTGACACAAGCTGTATTTACCGTATGAGAGCAGCCGTGGACTGTCACCCGAAAAACAGTGTTCCATAGTGTCAACCGAGAGAAGCAGGCAATCATTTCCATGAAACAACTGCTGGTTCTGTAGGTTCCAGGGAAAGGACTGGGCTGACTCGCGCGAGTCTGGGCTGGACGATGTGCAGGTATCTGAACTGGGATCACTGCCACAGATGGACGTGGATGATGACAGAGGAAGTGGGGTAGATTGTGACGAGTCAGATCCCGAGCAGGATGAAACGGTGAGCTCTCAGTACCCAAGCAGGCAGGAGAGTAAGCCGGGAGGACTATTTCAGGAATGTGTGATGGAGTGAGGCCCAGTCAGCAGTGCCAAGAGTACCAGAGTAAACAAAACATTCATCATGTTTTGTTTCATTTGTTTCTTTCATAAAAGACTCATAGGGATGGGGTGATGCTGGACATCCTTGGTGACAGGGCACTCCTTACATTGCCGTTATTATTAAAGGTGGGACACGCCCAGGCACGGGCACCAGTCCCAGTGAGCATGTTCCACCATCTCAGTGTGATTTATTGCGAGGCCGCGAGCTAGCAGAGGCCGCACAACATAGGTGTGCAAGACCTGTGGTTTAAGGAACAACGTAAACACCAGAATCCAGGATCCCTGCTCCTCTTCTTGGCCGTTTCATCTTAACCTGTGAGTTCCAGTGTGTTTCCTTTTCACTGTGCTGGTTTACTGCACAGTCTTGTTTGCTTTGATTGTGTCCCAGTGTTTCAGGCGGATTATCCAGTATTATCTGCCTCAATGGAGTCAAACCGTATGTTTTTGAAAAGACAACGAAATGGCAGCAGACAGCACAGTGATTATCTGCGTGCATTGAATGTTGTAATAAGTGGCAAGGCTTCGGTTGGTTGGTTAGATTATGGAGGGGCAACAGGACCAACTGTGTTTGATATTACTGACATGACACTGTGGACAGTCATTGATGTTAATGTGTTGTGTCTGCTGCGCCACTCAGAGCAGTGTAGCAATCGCAGGGCAAATGGTAAAAGGTCACCTTTAGGTCGGCAGGAAGGCCCTCTCGCTGTCGGTTACAAGTGGCTTTCCGACCCGGTGAGTGGCAGCGACAGGCAGTGGCCAACAGACTCAAAACAGAACTGCCGCCGTGCGATTTCTTTCAAAACGTATCATATGCTGAACTGGTTTGTTAGTAGCAACGTATCTTCCCTTAACACCCGTGGATGAGACTGGCCTCAAGGTGGAACAGCGTTCAGCAATAGTGCTGACTGCAGCATTGGCAACGGGGAGGCACAGGATAAACGACCGGTCCACAGTGAGGTTTGGCACAATGTGTTCGTCTGTAGTTTAGGAGTGAATATATTGAAGGCCTGGAGAGGTACACTCTGTTGCGGCCCAAGGAAAGGAGCTTTAGAATACCATGCAGGCGGCAGCAGCCCAAGTTAGGTGGACCGACTGAATGGCCTAGCGTGGATGTTGAGACAGAAGTGTGGTGTAAGTGCATGAGGCATGAAATAAACGTCTGTTAGCATTCATTTATGAGCACGAAAAGAGGGTTGCCATAATGGGCCCCAAAAAAAGAATGGGGTGGCCTGGACTAAAATGCGTTAGGGGCTGGAGCAACATGATGTGGCTCCCTTCGAGAGCCTGCTCCAAAAAAAGAGATGATGGCCTGCATGGGCCTGGGCAAAGGGAGGAACCCACTGCACACACAAAAAAAGAAAATGGTGGCCTGCTCAGGCTAGTGATAGGGCAGCCTGAAAGGCCCGCAAGAGAAATGAAAAGCAGAGTGAGCAGGCTGCCAAGACGGGAACCAGGGTCTAGTTGAGTCGCAGAGACTGTTGGGTGTCTATCACCCTGCCGGAATGGTTTTTATAATTTTTCCAATTGCTACAGCAACCAGATTGACGCGCCAATGGGTGGTTCGGCAGTAGGGCGATGTGCTCATGGATGCATGCATAGTTCTGGCTTGCTTGCAAGTTTGTTGTCTGTGCATGTGTGACATTTACATTTTTACATTGGAAGTTTGAGTGGCATTTCCATATTTTTGAGTGACGTTTTGAGTGACACTTAAAGGAGCTGGCGCAGTAGGACCCTGATGCCAAAAGCCGAACAGAATGTGGCAGGGAGCAGTTGGTTTGCTGGATTTACAGCAGTAGATGTGAGTAGGGTGCGCCCTAAATTACAGATAGGATTATGAAAGTTTGCAAGAGTGTAGGCTCCCCTCTACCGGGAACGAACATAGTTTAAATACCCTGTTCTGAATGTATTCCAAACAGGAGGGTTTACAACCTCATTTTTGTTCACTGCACCCTTCCTAAAGGAGAAATATCCTTTTGCATATCAGTCTGATCGCATCCACAAGGGCAGTGCAGCCCAAAATGGTAGGCAATTCTCCTTTCAACAAGAGTACCAACACCAACCCCATACACGTGTTTGGACCTTGTTGGGACGCATCATTGAGGGGAAGTTGAGGATCTCTAAGGCACAGTGAGGAAGGGGTCCATGTCTGGATTACCTTTAGTGACTTAGGGTGAAGCCCCAAGCTTTACAGAATTTACAAGAGTGTGGGAGTCCCCTTACTCTGGATGAACATGGTTCAAATAACCTTTTCTATGGAATGCATTACACTTGAGAGGGTCCACAACCACAGGTCATGCAAGGACATCATGGAGAAGGGAAGGTGACTGATGAACAGCAGATGTCTCGTACATCAAGACATTCTTGCGCCCCTCCTTTGACACATTCCCTATGTGTGCCATTTTCCTTGTCTTACTGCAATTTGGTAGAGTGCATTGAAACACACGAGCTAGATGTCTGGCAATTGGCAGGTCTGAGGTTGGGTGATAAGCACATTGGCCTCTTAGCTTGCGTCCTTCGATCAGCCCACAAATGTCAAAAACGGCTCCATTGTGGTAGAAAGAAGCCATTCTTTGGACCTCAGCAAATGAGGGCCACATGCAGAGAAAGACCACTGAGTAAGGGCCCAACCTCTTTCAGGTGACCAAGTGTCATGAACTTCAGAACACGCCCCTTTTGGACCTCCTGGTCCTTGTCTCAACGGGGCTTGCATTCTCTAATACTCCCAACATGGTCGCCCAGCGCTAAGACCCTTTTTTGCTCCATGCGCTGGACGTAACGTACTCTATTTATAGACCACGCCTTCCGCAGCTCTGCGCGTCTCAATGCTATTGGAAGTAGCCATCAGACGTGTGATCCGTAGCTCGCGGTATTCTTTCTCTGTACTTGTGCACCTACCCGCTCCTTACCCCTTCCTTTCTTCCTGTTTCCGGGACTCGAGGATTCCTGGATTCCGCGTTCCCGGAACTGAACGCGCCCTGGAGTCGGAAGAGACTCGAGCAGCCTTAGTTAAAACCAGGACCCTCCGCAAGAAGGCAGCGACCAAGGACTCCATCAAAGAACGGACCCAGGTGAGAAGGGGGGAACTCCTTGACAGTTTGAGACGCCACCCGACCGAACTTGATAACGGCATGGAGGCCGCCGTTCAAGACCTGATGCGAGGCATGCAGGAACTTTCAACCGAGGTTCAAAACCTAAAGGCGGAAAACGCTGCACTCAAACAATTGGTCCTATCCCGGGATACTGCCACTAAAGAAGGGGTCCTGTTGGGCGGCATTGTTGACAAATATGGTGGGTTTCATTATATCCCACCTTTCCGGCAATGCTTTGACCTGGGCTACACCCCTCGTTAACTCCGGCGATGCCCTTCTGGATGATTATGAGGGGTTCATACAGTCCCTTAAAAACATGTTTGACTGTCCTGAGCAGGTCTATAGGGCCCAGGAACGTTTGTTAGACTTTCAACAGGGCTCCCAGGATATGCTCACTTATGTGACCCGATTTAAACAATTGGCCAAGGAAGCCGATTGGTCCTCTGAGGCGAGTTTCACCCTGTTCAGGAGAGGACTGAACAATGAGATAAAGGATGAGCTGGCCAGAGTGGCTCGACCAAACTCATTCCAGGCATTAATGGACCTAGCCATGCAAATAGACTTCCGCATCCAGGAAAGAAAGGCTGAAAAGAAGAAGTCCAGGGGAAATTCATCCCAGATGTCCTGTGAAAGCACAGTCAGAACGGACACAAACACAAGCACAGTCACAGAACCAGAACCCATGCAGATTGGAGCCTTCCGTGGACCCATATCACCGCAAGAAAGGTTGAGAAGGATCCATACGGGCTTGTGTATGTATTGTGCTTCGGACAGACATTTGGTTAGGGAATGTCCTCTAGCACCTCCTCGGCGTTCGAGAAATGCCAGCTCCCGATCCTAGATGGAGCTGAGCTTCGGGCGAGAGATGTTTGCTCCACATCAATTCCATCCTTGAACTCTCCTGGACAAAACAAACTGGTAATTCTCCAGGCATTTCTATCACCCTCCAAGAACAAGACCTATTCTATTTTGGCCCTAGTGGACTGCGGAGCTATGGGGATCTTCATTGATCAAGAGTGGGTTGCCAGTCACCAAATACCTTACGAGGCACAAAGTACCATGCAGCCGGTGGAGGCCATCGATGGAAGACCCCTCAGTTCAGGGCCCATAAGCCTGCAGACCAAGGAGATCCGACTCTCAATAAATCATCATCAAGAGCTGATTAGATTCAATATCATTAAGTCAGCCCACTACCCCATGGTATTGGGTATGCCCTGGTTACAGAAACACAATCCGTATATCAATTGGACAGCAGGATCACTATTCCTAGGCTCAGAGTTTTGTATGACTCACTGTCTATTCCTGGAACCTTCGTCAACACCCCCTAAGGAACCATCTAAAGATCGAAAAACACCACTTATGGTTTCCAATATCATACAAGTCCCTGAGGCCTACCATGGATACGCCGATGTATTTGCGACTGCCATAGTCCAGGCCTTACCCCCACACAGACCTGAAGACTGCACAATTGAAACAGATCCCTCAGCAGTGATTCCCTTCAGCAGGATGTTTATCCTTTCAGAACCTGAGAAAAAGGCCCTCAAAGAATACCTGGACACCAACCTTGAAAACGGCACCATAAGACCTTCAAAATCTCCAGCAGGTGCTTCGTTATTCTTTGTCCCCAAGAAGGATACCCAAGAACTCAGACCCTGCCTCGATTATCGTGGCCTAAATCAATGCACCCTCAAAGAGCGGTACCCACTACCCTTGATATCGGATATCTTGGAAGCCGCGAGAGGCGCGGTAATATTCACCAAGTTGGATCTCCGGGGTGCCTACCATTGATCCGTATCCGGGAAGGAGACAAGTGGAAAACCGCCTTTAGAACACCCTTTGGCCATTACGAATACCTGGTCATGCCATTTGGACTAGCGAATGCCCCGGCAGTGTTCCAACGTTTTATGGATAGGGTGTTCTCTGACATGTTGTTTCTCTTCGTCATTGTTTATCTGGACGACATACTGATATTTTCCAAGGACCCTTTAAAGCATGAAGAACATGTAAAGGCACTACTACAAAGACTCCATGAACACCAACTCTTAGCCAAACCTGAAAAATGCTTGTTTCACGTTACTTCTGTTCACTACCTAGGATTCATCCTTAGTCCAGAGGGAATTGGAATGGTTCCATCAAAGGTAAAAGCCATTTTGGCGTGACCAGCTCCCACGTCCGTGAAACAAGTCCAATCCTCCCTAGGACTAGCCAATTTCTATCGGAAATTCATACCCACTTTTTCTGAGATTGTTCAACTGATCGTGGCTCTCTTAAAGAAGGACACCCCTTTTATATGGTCAACACTGCAAGACACTGCGTTCCAGCGTTTGAAGGCCGAGTTTACACAAGCTCCTATTTTGGCCCAACCCGACACAAGCCGGCCATTTCTAGTGAAAATGGATGCCTCTAATTACGCTATAGGAGCAGTATTAAAACAGAAATTAGAGGACAAGCTGGAACACCCCATTGCTTATCTTTTACGAACCCTAACTCCAAGTGAAACACACTATTCCGTCCTGGAAAAAGAACTGTTAGCCATCCGCCAAGCATTCACTGAATGGCGACACCTACTCCTGGGAGCTAGACATCCTGTCCAAGTCCGTACGGACCATCGGAACCTTCAGATTCTACAGTCATTGGAGTGTAGGAATAGTCGTCAGGCGTGTTGGGCCTACTTTTTTGCCCAGTACCAGTTCCACATCACTCACATCCCTGGATCACATAACCTGATTGCTGATGCTTTGTCTTGACGTCCTGACTATGTAACCACTGAAGATAAGGCATATCTGTTAAGGTGAGTATCACGTGAATGTTGCGTACCTGTCTGCTTGGTTGCTGACCTTGACGTGGCAGCCAGACTGACAACAGTTGCTTGATGAGCGAGTGACACGAGGAACCAGCCTCTCCACCACCCAGGATTGATATTGGGTGGAAGATGGACCGACTCCCAACGTCACGGGATGCTCTCTCCTGATTAGCGTGATGTAGGGACAGTGCAAGCACTGGCAGGAGCTGAAGATTCTTGCCAAAGGGTGAAATCCAGAAGAGCCAGTCCCAGAAGAGATGAAGCAGATGCTTAGGCCGACTCAAGTCCAATGCTGGCCGGAGGTGATCAACGAGGAGAAGACAGAGGCTGACTCAAATCTGTCCACAGGAATGCGAGGATCTTGCAGGCAACTGGAAACAGATTATGATAGGACAGGCCAGACAGATGCCACAACTGATTGTCCAAAAGTCCGGGACTGAAACTAGAGAGGACTCAGGCAGGAGTAAGGGAAACCGATCCAAGAATAGGGACACCCAAGAACCAGGGAGAGAGCCTGCAAACAGGGAAGGGAACCCAAAGGGAGCCCAGGAACAGGAAAAGGGAACCCACAGCAAAGCTAGGTCTGGACAAGCAAGTGGCCCCAAGGACCCACTGGAGAGGGAGAACAGGAATGGGAAGGAAAGACCAGGGGCCAGAGCTGCAGACAGGAGCAAAACAGGAAGAACTCAGGAGCCGAGCGAGCGGGCAACACAATCCGGAACAAACCGCGTTGAGATGCGACTTGCTCCCGATCACAGCTCCCTTTTATGGGTCGCTGGCACCCATGAGGCTTGAGACACAAGCCGTCTCGTTGCCGGGCACCGGCAGACCCAAAGCGAGGCTTGGAATGCAAGCCCTTCCAATCGCGAGGGCCCAATCTACGGCGCATGCGCGGAACCGTGACTGCGGTTTCCCGCGCATGCGCAGAGGGATTCCAGCGCCGACCCCCAACGCTCTTCCTGTGGATACGCCAAGAGGAGGAGGGGAAAGCTGGTGCAGAGAATCCCGGTCTCCAGGTAAGTGACGTGACAATATCCTAAGATATTTTCCCCCACGATCTTCGTAGCTCAAGCAGTCAACCTCCTGGAAGAAATCCGAGCACAAACCAAATCCTCTGGGTTGTGGAAGGACATCTCAAGGAAAAACCAGTGGAATTTAAAGGCCAAGCAAGGATATTTATTCAAGGACAATGCACTGCTCATTCCTACACAGAAGTTACAACAGAGAATAATAAACCTCTGTCATGACACACCTCACTCCGGGCATCGTAGCATCACCAATACCCTCCGTCTCATACAGAGACAGTTCTGGTGGCCTAGAATGAAATCTGACGTACAGCACTACGTCCAAACTTGTGTAGTCTGTGCTCAAAATAAGCATGATAACAAGAAACCGGCGGGTCTTCTTCTGCAGCCTACACTGCCGACTAAGCCATGGGAAATCATCGCCACAGACTTCATAGTAGAATTACCACCGTCCCGAGGATATACTACCATCATGGTCACCATAGATCTGTTCACTCACATGGCTCATTTTACGCCGCGCTGTAAACTACCATCCTCTTCCGAACTAGCTGGAATGTTTCTGGAACACATATTCCGCCTGCATGGACTTCCTTCCAAGATCATATCTGATCGAGGACCTCAATAAATTTCTCAATTTTGGAAACATCTCTGCCGGATTCTAAGAATTCAATGTGCTCTCTCTTCGGGATATCACCCTCAAACCAACGGAGCCACAGAACGTGCAAATCAGACCCTGGAACAGTATCTTCGATGCTTCGCCCCACCAAGGTCCAGGATGACTGGTCGCTCCTGATACCTATTGCGGAATTCGCTTACAACAATTCCGACAATTCCGACCATTCCACGCTCCAGACCAGCCCTTTTTATTGTAGTCAAGGGTTCCACCCATCGGTTTTACTCTCTGTCCTTCCTCATCCTACACCAGTACCTACTGTTGACTCCTGAATCGAAACCCTCATCAACATACATCAGGAGGCCAAGAAATACTTAGAAAAGGCCAGATCACAGACCAAGAGATATGCGGATTCCAAAAGAAGACCAGGCCCTTCTTGTGCACTCGGTGACCGCGTGTGGTTGTCATCAAAACTACTACCCCGACACCTACGACCAAACAAATTGGCCCCACGGTACTATGGGCCATTTCCCATCAAGGAAATTATTAACCCTGTCTCATACCGGATCCAGCTACCCGACTCCTGGAAAATAATTCATCCAGTTTTTCATACTTACTGAAACCCTACATTCCGTCCTCCCGGAAATCCAGTAGACCTCCTCCTCTGCTGGTCGACAATCAACTGGAATATGAGGTGTCCCGAATTTGTGATTCCAGGTATAAACGGGGCCAGCTTCAATACCTGGTCGAATGGAAAGGATACCCAACTAGTGAAAGAACCTGGGAACCTATCTCTAACATCAAGGCCCCTAGCTTGCTCAGAATATTTCACCTCATACACTCGGGCAAACCTGGAGGAAAAGGTCTTCGGAGGAGGCACGCTGTCATGAACTTCAGAGCACGCCCCTTTTGGACCTCCTGGTCCTTGTCTCAACGGGGCTTGCATTCTCTAATACTCCCAACATGGTCGCCCAGCGCTAAGACTCTTTCCCGCTCCATGCGCTGGACGTAACATAGTCTCTTTATAGACCACGCCTTCCGCGGCTCTGCGCGTCTCAATGCTATTGGAAGTAGCCATTAGACGTGTGATCCGTAGCTCCCGGTATACTTTCTCTGTCCTTGTGCACCTACCCGCTCCTTACCCCTTCCTTTCTTCCTGTTTCCTGCACTCGTGTGCTAGTTGCACTCATCCTAGATCCTTGGATTCCTGGATTCCGCGTTCCCGGAACCGAACGCGCCCTGGAGTCGGAAGAGACTCCAGCAGCCTTAGTTAAAACCAGGACCGTTCGCAAGAAGGCAGCAACCAAGGACTCCATCAAAGAACGGACCCAGGTGAGAAGGGGGGAACTCCTTGACACCAAGCCTGCCTCTGATTAATACTCCTGCGACCAATAATTGGCTATAGTGCCTGCAGAAATTAGCTCCCAGGAGGACCCTGGCACTTGAATTAGATAGACACGCCCTCCCTTGGGTATTCTCCCAGGCAGGTAATTGTCAACACTAGGACGGCTGAGTGGTGGAGAGTAACTACCAGTAGTGCAAAGGAGTGGCATAGCTGCCAGGTCTTCGGCATGTATGTTTGACAACTCCATGTGCGCAATGGGCTTGTAGTGGCAGCTCCATGTTTTCTGTATGAGATTTTGAGTGGCATATGAAGGGGCTTGTGCCCAAAAATCCTAATGGCAAATGCTGATCCCAATGTGCTGGACAGCGGAGAACAACTGGTTTTGTGGGTGTAGGGTCAGAGAAAGAGAGCAGGGCTATGGAAGGGCATCATAGATGAACAATTGCAAAGAAGCAGCAGTTAGCTTTGGTATGAGCAGCCCCGTTTCTTGGCCCGGGCGGAGCGGGCGATGGCCCGGGGCGCAGACCTATATAGCTCAGGAGGTTTGCGCAGTAAGGGGCCCACCCAGAAAGCTGCTTCCGAGCTTGCTGAACAACAGATTAAGCAGCCTGCTGTGCTGGTGAGTGCTCCTCTGCAATGTGCGCTGGCTGCTCTCTGCTGACTTGTGGATGACTGCGATGTTCGGAATATGCAAACAAAGGAATGCATATTCCAAACGCAGCAGATGGTCTGGAGTCACACACCCCGTGCCCCTCATTCTTGTTAAGAAATGAACATGGGGCATTTTTATTCACCAGGCCAGCACAAGCATCAGTTAGCTGACCAAATCTATGCATTCTTCAAAGAGAATTAAAATGCCACACAGAAAATGTTTAAAAATATTTTCTTTTATTTTCATGTCTCTTTATTTAACACACCAAAGCGTTTTTTTGTATATTACTTGATCAACCTGTCGACTTATTCATGTGAACTAGAAGAGGATCCATCCTACGAAGAACGGATAACTCAAAGAGAGGTTATGCATGGACATATGACCCAGGATCTTACACAACTGGATGACACACAGAATGAGGAAGGACACGATGTTGAGGAAGAAGAGTTTGATTCAGTGAGTGGGTCAGAAGTCAATGATATGTCCAAGGTATCAGTTGAGAGTGCCCGAAGTTAGGGAGTTAGGCCGAATGGTCATTCCCCTATTATGATAAAGAAGCCTTGCTTGGGAAATAACTATGAGACATCTGCCTGAAATCCAAGTGTGTGTTTCAGGACTATGGACCAAAAAAGAAAGGGCTTGGTTAATCAAGAGCCATTTACTAAGAAATGGCATCCATCTGGGGACACAAAGGTTGTCACATGTAGTAAATCCCTCAAGAAAGACATTGCTAAAACAGGTTAAGAAACTACAAGAATGGGCCTGGAGAGGATTTTATATATAAATGATGAACTTTCCCTCAACCGAGCCAATGTTCTATGACTTTTCCACAGTAGTCCATCATTGTGCAACATTCGATCCAAAGATTTGAATCTGGTAGACTTCCCGCATGAGTCTAGGAATGATAAAGTTGTGATTTACTATTCTTCGGCAGAGATTAAGCAACTCTTGTTCAGGGCTGTGTCAAAATCTCGAGTATGGGTTTTCTTTTAAAGGAATTGGGTTCTGTTGAGGAGCTACCAAGAACGAACTTGATAAAAAATGAAACAAAAAGGCCTACTGTAACTCAATCTCAGTGGTCTAACAGAATTAATAACGAACATGACCATAACAATAGGAATTCTGTCAGAGAACAAGATACAAATTTGGGGGCAAATAGACAAACAAACTTGAGAATTGTGGTGGAAAATGATGGTCCATATGTGGGGGGGAGCACGGGAAGGTAAAAAGGTTGAATCAACAACAAGAAAACAGTTGGAGTTGGCTAGCAGGTGCCTTAGCATTCAGCTCAAAATGTCAACTGACTAGGATAAATGAGGACCCCAGAGCGACCACTGTTGGATGTTGGAATACAAAGGGGTTTATGCACCTCTTTGTTAAAGGGGACCTTAACTTTGACAACCTTGAAGTCATATTTCTCCAAGAGACATGGATAATGGATCTTCCAATCCTTGATGGTTTCACCATACACATAAATCCGGCAGTGAAAGGACAATTAGGACGCCCAATGGCGGGTCTCCTTTTAGCCATAAAGAACTCTAGTGGCTTGAAGGTTGTTTACATGAGAAACATCACACCACTAATACATATTGCTCTACTCAGAAATGTCTCTTGTCAGAATGGTGAGGGTGGGCATCTGTTGATTTGCAAACTGTTATCGAATGTCAATTGTAGGATGGCAAGGAATTTCATCAAAACTGTCATGGATGAGATAGATAACGCTATGGTGTTATGGCCAGCACTTTATATTATCATCTGCAGGGACCTCAATATCCATAGTTTTGATAACAACTTGGAAATGATTAAAAGTCCGGCAGCAAATTCAAAGGCAACTGTCTTAGGAGGCTTACTTTGGAGGAGCGGGTTGGACCTAAGAAACATGAATATAGTCAACGGGACCATTATGGGGGACAATCCACCGAGTTTTACCTGGCAAAATGGTAAAAAAAAGCAGATCCTAGACTATTTTTTCATATCGCAGAACATGCGAGAGGAGTTGAGTTCACTGGTAGTAATACCAACGAGTTTAAGTGACCATAATATTTTGCAGTTACACATTAAGGGACAGATTCCAATTCATTTGTTGTCCCTTAATGAAATACTAGGAGTTAACCCTGGAAGAAATAGGCTAAGAATGACATCATTAAATATCTATCACTGCCTTAACTGCAACGTTAGCAAACTCGTCTTTATCATCATACTTGGATTACTCAAATTATCTGACTAACTATATGGAAAATAGAAGCTATGGCCCAAGAAGATAATTTTCTAACCGTCACAAATTTGATATGGAAGTGTCAAATAGGAAAAAATGCTTAAACCGTTTAAAAAGAGATCACATGAAATTGCCAACAATAGCATCCAGAGTTGCCCTCAAAGAAGGTAAACAGCACTACAATAACTAGATAAAACAACATAGATTTATTTTTACATCAGTGAGATGCGGAACACATGTTGAAGATAGTGGCATCAAAGAACACAGGTGAAATTTGGAGAATCTTTAACGCAATGGACGCTCCACAACAGTCACTAATGAAGAATCCAGTTAATGCGGATGTTTGGATCACCTATTATACCACCCTGTTCGCAAAGGAAAGTGCAGAGGAGGAGGAGGATAAGGATTCTGAGGTTCCCTGTGAATGGTCCTTCAAGATAGAAAAGGATTATATCCTTGAACTAATTAAATCATCAAGTAACTCAAGAGCTGGAGGGCCAGACAGACTTACAAACCTAATTTTAAAGAATACGCTGGAAAAATGGTCACTGCATTTGAAGGACCTTTTTGATACCATAAAGAATACTAAATAAATGTGTGCCTCTTGGAGAACCTCATTTGTTGTGCCTATTTTCAAGAAGGGTGATAAATTAGCCCCAGTCAACTACCGGCCTGTCGCCCTTCTTGATGTTATAGGAAAATCTTTCGCAGCATTGCTTTTGAGGCATTTGAATAAATGGTCTGTGGAATCCAAGCACTATGACCAGTGGCAATCTGGTTTCATAAAAGGTGTAGAGACATCCCTTAACCTTTTTCTCATCTATCTGTTGAAGAACAGGGTAAAGTTCAACTCGAGGACCAACATTGTCCTGGCTTCAATAGACTTGTCACAAGCTTTCGACACTGTGGACCGACCTACACTATGGTCAAAATTAAAAGCTTGTAATTGTCCGCAGGATTTACGGGAAGCTGCCGGGGCACTCCATACAGACACCAGCTTTAGAGTCAGATTTGATAATTCAGGTAGTGTAACTGTACCAACAACAACGGCCAAGGGCTTGAAACAAGGTTGTCGCTTAGCTCCTGCAACATTCAATGTATAGATCTCTGATATAGGAATGACATTTAATAATATGAGATGTTTACCCCTTGTCCTTGGTGAAACTAAGGTCAATAGGATCCTGTGTGCGGATGATCTAGTGCTTAAGGATCAGACTCAGATAGGTCTGCAGTGCCAGCTTGACGCCTTGGTTACTTACGTGTCGTCAAACAACTTGAAGCTAATTGCACCAAAATCAAGAATTTTAACCTTTGGCAGGAAGTTAGGCAGAAGGGTAAGAACCAGGGGTTGGTTTATGGAAGGCATGAGGATATCAGAGGTATCATCTCAACGACCTACCTGGGTGTGACCATAAATAACAGCATTAATGACTCTCAGAGAGAACAAAACTTAAAGATTAAAGCAAAGAATCTTGCAGTCCAGGCCAAACGAATCAGATTTCGGCACTGTACATTTTCATTTATTCCAGCACTGGATTTTAACAGGTTAAAAATGCTTCTGATCTTGACCTATAGGGCAGAGGCTTCATTCTCTTTAGTTTGGACCGTGTTGCCTACACTAGAAGGCATCTTCTGGAGGTATGTACTCTCTCTGACCAAATCAACTCCTATAGCAGTAATTAGGAAAGAGCTCAGTTTAACCTCCATGTATGCGGTTACAGTATGGAAGACAATCTTGTTTTACCGCAAGTGCTTACAACCACCGTCAGAAGGGGGTTCTATGCTTCTAAAAACAGCTCTATTATTAGGAAAAGAACAGACTCTCATTGAATGGAGTAGGATTTGCAAGGACATCATAGAGAGTTTATGCTTGACAGAGGAAATGCTTCTTGAGAACCCGGATCATGTGAAACGAAAGCTAGGATTGGGTTGAGACATTGGAGTCGGTACACAAGTACAAGATATATGGTAGCAGTTTTTTGGCCTTCAGAAGGCATGGTACCATCCCGGGCTATTTGGAAACATTTCCCTCAGACTCTCTACGCATTCTGTTTTTAAGAGCCCGTTTCAATTTACTTCCTACAAAGGAGAAACTGGAAGTTAGGAAGGATCCTGGAATCCGTAACTTTGACTGTAGATTGTGTAAGGGGCCATCAGAGACACTGTATCGTTTAATTATGCAATGTCCAGTCTTAAGGGATATATAATTACATCTGATGGGGAAATTCTTTAGGGATTTCCAGACTTCCACCTTGAAAGAGATTTGGGACATTTTGATGCAGAGGAAAATAATTGCTCTGACACTTGCTTTGCTTGAATTCATGAGGAAAACCTTTTTGGACCTTGATGAAAGGCCTCTGCAAGGGGATTGAGCTGTGGAAACTAATTAATTGACATCTAACTGTTTCTGTTTTTTGATTGAACGTTCTTTTAGTGATTTTATGTACAGTGTGTTTTACATGGAAGTGTAAATTGATTGGTTTATCATTTAACTTCTCTTTTATTATATTTTGACATTGGTTTAGCTGAAAGGTTTAATTTGTAAACCGTTTGCTAATTAAAAAATACAAATACAAAGTATATTACTTTTTAGTTACATATGGCGCATCCCTGGGAAGTTTAACTCTAATGTTCTTAATATTCTAGTGGCTGCTTTGTGGCATGGACTAAATGCATCTGCTCAGCATCAAAGCTCTTTTCATTTTCTTAACAAGCCAAACACTGCCTAGTGCACACCAGATGGCACATCAATGTGACTTGGCACCTTGATTAGGAAAGCAGGGTTCATTGTGTGCCACCATGCAGACAGTAGTCCATGGCAAATGCTTGCAGTGATATGTTTGCAGCAATGATTTGTGCGCTGCACAAGTCATCACCCTGTTGGTTAATGGTGTCTATGTGGTGCTCCCTTACGTAACAGCGCGTATACCTGTTTTTGTCTGATGTGCCCAATGTCCATACAAGAGCACACTGGACTGTTTTATGTATGTGACTCTGACGAGCATGCCATACTGTGCCCACACTTAAATACATAAAGCAATCAAAGAAGTTGCCTCTAATTGTAAATCCACTAGGCAAAACGCCTTTTCTACACTGCCTCACCATGATATTCACTAGCTGCAAGCAAGCAGTAATAAGAGATGCTAATGCCAGCTCTGTTAGATAAAACATGGGCCTGCTCTTTTTTGCTGAAATAACCCCTGAGACCTGCGTAATAGTGAGGCGGCAGTGGCTGAGGAACTGTGGTCTCTTTACCTTGCATTAGAAGCCGGTTTTGTTTAAAATGCTTCATCAGCTTATTATTGGCCAGGCTAAAGTTGGAAAGGGTACAATCCTTTCTGTGTAGCCTTTCTGTGCATTGCATATTGGGTCATAATTGTGCAGTATCCTGCCCTGTCTGCAGATATAATTCCCTAAAGATGTTTCTGTATTGGGTTGGGCATACTCACACTGAGACCCAGTCCTTCCTCCTCTAACATTCTTCAGAAACAAGAAACACACGAGCCCTTGTACCCCATTTGAGTTGCTGATGTTGCAGCCATTTTATACTCGCATCCAAAAACGTAAGCTGTCCAGATGAGCATGTATGGTTCATAGTTACAAACATTTTAATGTTAGGGTGAGTATTGTCAACCGTGATGTGAGCACCAAGCCATACATCAGTTATGAATTTAGAGATTCACATATACAATCCTTTTTATCACAGACTTGTTTATGAAATGTAGAGATCGCTGATCACTGTTATAGTCCTGAAATGCTCTGTAATGTAATGCAATGCCTACTAGAATCCTCATTGGTGCTATTTGTCCCATTTCCCACTCTCAGAGAGGTATTTTGAAAAGGGTGAAAGGTTGTGTTCCATCGCTTCCGGCAATAACACTTCGGGGTGGGGTCAAATGACATCACTTCCTGTGATGTCATCAGGGGGTCAAGGGTTTTGTGATGTCACCTCAGCTACCCCTGACATTTTGGTGAAATGACGTCCCTGCTCAGACCCCGAGAGGCTGTTCACACCGCAGTGTGCCAGTATGGACAGTTTGAAACTGCAATCAGGCAAGGCCTTCCCAAAGAGCATGTGACAGAAAAACCATTTACTTGGGCAGCAACAGCTGTGTTTTCACATTAGAATTCTTCTGTAAAGTACATGAATTACAATGCAATGAATGCAGCTTTATTTATATAGCAATTATTTATTCATATTGCGCAGGGGTTTTGTCGCATGAAGGAGGTGTAGTTTGGGAGTGACGTGTGCCAGTCCGCGGTGGGGGGGGGGGGCGCATTCGGATGTTTTGCCCTGGGCACCAATTTGTCTAGAAACTGCTCTGGGTATGAGCTGCACATCCAGGTATTCTTTTGCCTCTGCTCTGGCACCTCTCCTGTGTGTGCCATTTCCCTTGGCTTGGTGGAAAGTGATAGCGTCACTCTAGATGTGGGACACCTGGCAGGACGGAGGGAGACTAAAGAATCAACATTTTTCCCCAGAGCCAAACTTAACTTTTGGAGGATAGGGGCACAAGAGCACGATCTGATGAGATCAGCCTAAAGGGACCATGTTTGGGGCACCAGAACATGATGGGCATCTGGTGGGAGGGTTGCAGCAACACAACAGTACACATAGGTAAGGGGCAGTCCAACCCTCTCACTCTCATACGTTTCTGACTTACCAGGGTATTATGTGGGCGTAAAGGTATACCCAGCTGAACATAACACAGCCCTCCTTGCTTTACTGCACTGAGGCCATGAGGATGGGTGCAGCATAAAGGGAGCCAGAATTGCGCAAACCCACTGGGGCTGGGAAACCATACTGTGGCGTGGAGTGGAGGTCACATAAGCAACCAAGCTGATCATAAAATGAGAAGTGTGAAGGAACACAATAATGGGGTGTACCAGCTCCCAGCTACTCTCTGTATTCCGAATGGCAGGGTACATTACAGACAAGAACTGCCTCCCTCCCCCCACTAGGACAAAGAAGAACAGCGCGTGCGTCGGTCTTACAGTCCAGGCCAGGCGTCACGCTCACAGCCGTGCGGAGCCACTGCAGCAAACACAACAGCTGGGGAGTTGATGCTTAATCAAAACAATAGGTGAATGGGGGAGGGGCGGGGGCAGAACAAACAAGAACAACCCAACTTGAAACTTTGGTCCACTGGTCGATTTGAGCAAAATGTAAATAAAAATGTTTTCCCCTATTTTTACACTTTTGTAAACGTGTAAATAAACCGGCAGCCTTTAATTGTTCGCAAAACATTTAGTAGCGTCTGTTATTTATGTCCAGAGTGTATACGTGTCTGAAGTCTAAAATTGGAGGTAACTGCGCTGAAGTGGCCGAGTGCCAAGGTTCCGGCGTTGGCTGCAGGCGGGCCACCACAGGTGGCCCCCTAAGGCGGCCTACAGCTTAACATGGGCCGAGGCCCAAGGGCTAAATATGGCTGCCCCCTCCTGTTCGGGAAAAGGCTAAGAACAAAAGCACTTCAAAAAGCCGGCAACGGGGGTGAATTTGGCATTGGACCTGGCACGTAGGGGCCAGGCCCCATACAGAGGGATTACTACAAGGCAAAGGCGTCCCTAGAGGGGCACAGAGGGGGGCAATACCCTCCCCTATTTGCTGCTTCCCCCTGCCCCCAATTGGTGGCTTGCAACCCCCCACCCAGCAAAAAACTATCCAGGAGACATAAAGATGCCCCTTCGCCCAGCCTTCATTCTCTCCTTTGCAGGATCTTTATTTGCTCCGCCTGGGTTCTTTCCTCTGGCCTGAAAGGGACCATTAATATCTCTGGGGTGGGGGGCATCACTGTTAAAAGCAGGCTTCCTACATAGTGCGAACACTTTAATGTTTTCCAAATGTGCATCTTACACTTCCATAGAAACAACAAAAAGGACATTTACTAAATGAAACATGCTTCTGAAACTTACATCCTCTATTTTTCTTTAAACTTGTGACTACCACACAAACACCCTGTGCATGTTGTGCCTCTTCCTTTGTGTTTCATCACAGGATATATTGCTAAAGATATGTGCTTATGAAACTGCTAAATCACAAATACATATTTCTTTTGTGCTCAAATATTGTAACAAATTGGTGTCACATGGCAGCGAATGAAAACACATTAATACATATTCATTTTACGTGCCCTCATAATGAAAAGAACTGGCTGAGATTGACCACAGTTATAATGTAAAATATATAATTGTAGTGACATTTTTGGGCGGATATTCATAAAATGTATTTATTTCAAATTGTACAGAAGAATTCATAAATCATCGGGAGTGGTTAAAACCTTAATGCAGACGTTCCGATATTCAGCACTCATTCTCTTTCATGCATAAAATAATTTAAAAAATCTGAAGTAAACTCCATATTGCCATTAACCAGACCACCAACATAATATTTAATCAATTCTGGTCAACCTCATCATGAAGACCACAAATGAATTAAGGTCAACATATGGAAGAAACACCAACATTATGTGAATCAAAAAATGAAAAGAATGAAAAAGCCTATAAACCAAAATTAACACATTACAAAAAAAGGCCAACTAGCAATGGTCAAATGGATGATCTGAGGCACCCAACTACTCACATTTGTGCTCAACCCTTCATCATGCTATTTCATCAGGACCAAACTCAACTTTTAATTACAGGAGGTCATGGATCAACAAAAGGCATAATAGCCGGACATTGTAATTGCCACGGGTTACACTTAACCTTAAGAAATCTCCCAAACAAGATCCGACATTGCATCCTTTTCCTCAAATTTCCATAAGCTCCAGCAATATTTTTTTGCAATAAAATTGTATATTTTACCTTAAAACTGTTTTCGAATCTCTGCCAGTTATTTTCCTTGCAATGGCACGTAAAATGAATACGTATTAAGGAATAAGTTACTTACCTGTAACTCTTGTTCTCCGGCATTGGTATCTTTCATAGATTCACATGTTGTGGATATTCCCCGTCATCAGGCTGGGAATCCTCGGTAACATACAGCGGTTTAAACTGTAGAGGGTCAGCCGAATGCCTCTGGAGGGAGTCCCGCCCCTATTCTGCCTATATGTTGGAAACCGAAAATTGTGACATGCGCAATGCCAGTAATGGTACCTATACCACGAAAAAGCCTTTGAGCAAGGTGTCCATTGAGAAAACCCTGCATGATGTATCCACGAAGAGATGACAGTCTCCTGAGAGAGATCCCTGAAGAAGTGTAAAGATGTGAACAAGAGAGGCTGGTGACGTCACAACAGATGAGTGCGATGCACTAATAAGGATGACCAGAGAAGAATGCATAGACCTTTTAGAATCTGATGGCGAAGTAAGGAATCAAGAAGACTTTCATGTGCGAAATGAAGATGGCACGTGTGAAGAAGCACTGCAGAAAATGCAACTCATATTTATAAGTGTGCAGATGCCGTAACGCAAGTAGTCTAAGTAATCGTAAGGCTGGCTATAAGTAGTGAAAAAACTGTAGGCAGTGCCGCCAATATATATATATATATATATATATATATATATATATATATATATATATTCTGGACATTCGATGCTATGATTTTAGTAAGCTCAACCCGTGGAAAAAGGAGGGATGATAGCTGTGTGTGTGTTGCAGCAAAGAATAAGCCGAAGCTCGAAGATGGACCAAAGGAAGACTGCTTGGCCTGGTGTCAAAGGCTAAAAGCAGCCAAAACTGGTTATGAGTCCTTGAAGAACAAGTGAATGTGAGATGCCAAGGTATCCCTAGTTAAGTTGCAAAGAGAGAACACCATAAGAGCCGAGTTTCTTCATTTAAGACAATTAAATGCTATAGAATGGTCGATTTATGGTCTCTGATCACGTGAGTCCAAGATGGAAATAGATGTGGGCATGCAAGCCTGAACCTTGATAAGAACGTGCTCACACTCTCTTATATTCCCATAGACGAGAAGCAACTACAAGGCCAAGTTCAAAGACAATCTGAATGGCAAATGGCATGAGAGATGATGGGCTAATTGGGTGGGGAGGTACGATAAAGTCCACCCACCAGCACCTGGGGTACCAGCTTACGTGCTGCTAGAGAGTCGAATGTTCCAGAAGGGTACAACTGTGCCAACCAATTGTAGAAGGCCATATAATGAAGGACCTTATAGTTTGATAGCCAATGGTGTGTCGTCTAGCTAACTGTTGTAGATGACTTGCACTAATGGAGGGCATAACCTGCCCACCTGACTGTAGAGACCCAATCACAATTCTATCTTATATAGAAAGTATACTTAGATACTCCCCTTAGTCCTATAACAATACTGCATAGGTTTTTGTAGTTTTCCACGCAGTATGACATCACGCATGATGAGTTTTTGCTATAAAAGTATATTTCTTTATGAAATGTATTGAGAGTGTGCTCTGCGACGTCCGTTGATGTCTGTTATACTCCCTGTTTTAGATAATTGATATTAAAACAGACGTTTTTGCCAACTTCCTGAGTCGGTCTTCTTGTTTCGTTTGAGAATTATTCTCCATCCCATCCATCGTACGATGTGTTACCTTAATTAAAAAGACCATAAGGGTTCACTTGATAGCATGTTGGATGGTTGAATAGAAAGACCCATCGACCTATAGACTCTAGAGTTTCGGACGATCAAGTACCCTCCGCCATCTAGCCGGAAGATCGCTAGGTTTCCTGTGGAGAGCGGCCGATATAGAATTCTTGCAAGAAAATCGAGACAGGTGGGACGGGTCCGTCTTTGACGGAATCCCTCCTGGTTTCCACAGGCGCTTTGCGGACAGAAGGCAAAAGTGGTCGATTGCAGGGGTGAACCGATACCAAAGGCCTTGAACTGAAAGAGCGAATGGTGAGTAGACTAAGGAGAATGGCAAACTGAAGGGATGAGATTGTGGTAGTTTAAAAGTAACAGGTAATTAGAAAGTAATGGGGAAAAGTAACAGGTAATTAGAAAGTAACGGGGAAAAGTAACATGTGATTTCTTTTATGTGTAATTAAGAGAGAAGGTCCGGGAGTCCTAACCCATGGAGGTTCAGAAGGAGTTGTCATACACTTCAGTCGAAGTAACTTAGGCTACGTATTGGACAGGTCCATATAAGATGACAACTAAAATCCTGTGATCAGGGTATAAGAAGAGTTGAAAAAAGGTTAAAAAGATATAGCGGCTATCTAGAGAAACTGTCGGTACCGACTTAGAGGTAGACCGAGATTAGTGAAAAAATAGAGGTTTGAGCGGAGATTATTGGAGCACGCTCATATTTGTTGTTTTCATAAAGGTACATTGTGTAAACACTGATAAGTATTGACAGTCATTTGAGAGTCATCACAATGGGAGATATTACTCCTCTGATGCATTTATGTAAGCCATCGTCAAAACATATGCCCAAGCTCAAACAGTACAGTGCAGAATTGGTGAAAGGCACAGCAGATAAAATGTTCATGCCATGGCCACAAGGGGGATCGTTGTCAAAAGCAGTATTGCAACACATGACTACATACTTGCACGCTGCATACACTGGAAAGAAATTGGAGAAAAGGTTAGCTATTTTAGAGCTTTGGAAAATGTACCAGGAAGAGAGGGAGGATCCGATACCTGAGGATTGGATGCTTAATCAATGCAAAGACGAAGGTATCAAGCTTCCTGCTCCCCTTGGCTTGCCTGAGGTAAAAGGCGATAACATGGAAGACGTAGGAGTGTATCCGTTAAAGGAACTAAAACCATCAGCGGGGTATAGTAATCCGATATACGACCGCCTGCTTATAGTAGCGATGATAGTCCAGAGAAGACTAAGAAAAAAGAGGATATTTTTAAGGTCTTACAAAACAGGGAAGAGAAAAGCAAGCAATCGAAGGTATCAACAGAGGTAGAACGAGAGATCAAGAGGTGGAAAGGAGAGAAGGATAAAGCTGACGAAGTAACGCTCGCAGAGAATGAATGGACGGGAGGACAGATATTACTCAAGCTAGATTGGAAAATCATTGAGGAAGTTACGCAAAGGGAAGATCAAGACGAACAGGATAGAAAAGACAGGGAACAAAAGAGGAGATTGAAGGAAGGCGAGCATAAGAGGAAGAGCAGACAGCGGTGAGAACAGATGTATCAGGAGGAACAGCAAAAGAAAGAAGAAAGAGCAGAGGACCAAAGGAAGTATGACAATAGACAGAGAGCAATGGAAGAACAGGTTAAGCAAGAAAGGAAGAGAGAAGAGGAGGAAGCACAGCAATTAAGAGCTAGAAGAATACAAAGACAAAGAGGAAGAAAGAAGAGCGGGGGTAAGGAGAGATGAGATGAGAAAGGAAGAAGAAAGAGTTAGATGGGAAGCAAATAAGCAAAGAGAAGTAGATGAAGAAGTAGAATCAAGGAGGAGACAGCGGGAACACAATATGGATCGCATTCAAAAGGAATTCCTGGAGCAAAATCCAGTAATATAATGGAGCAGCATAGAGGAGTTCTTCCCGTTACAGGGAGCAACATCAGGGCCATCCATAGTAACCCTAGAAGAGAACTTCGATATAGCAAGCATCGGAGAAAGGATCGATAAAGCCTATCAGGACTTAAGAGAAGGTGCAAATCAGCAAGCCGAGGGAAGGGAGAGCAAACACTAGTCCTCCAATCATGAAGCAAACAGAATAATCCATTCAGTCTTGAGCATAGAGCCCTGTCTTTAAGTAGACTGACCTTAGATAAAGGTGAAGGGGACAAGAGCCTTACTAGTTCGGGACTAGATATGTCAGACGAAGAGAGAAAATTCTGCTGTGGGGAAGAGGGAAGAGGTGCATGTGCCCCCGAGGAAGGCCTGCAGGCAGACAAGGAAGTGAGATGGTCTGATCTAGAGCAATCTAAAGAAAGGACGCTAGATCCAATAGCATGTCCAGATCGCCCTAAAGGACGATCATATTGTGAGAGGGCGGGTCAACGCCATATGTAAACAGGTTAAGGTCATTGCCAGGAAGGAGGTGATCCATAACAGACAATGGGAGCCGACTGCAAATCGAGATTTACGCAGTTTCCCTTATTGGAAAAAGGGGGAGCAAGGCCACAGTAAATTCCATGGCCACAGATGGATAAGAATAATTAATGGTGAAAACTCCCCAGTTTAACGGCATGTGCGGGAAAATGGATTTATGAGTTAGAAAAAATTACAGGAGGAAATACTTTGGCAGTAGGGGATGTTAAGGGTCTCCTAACAGCCATTCTTGGCGAAAGAGCTGAAGACATTTGGACAAGAGCAGGGTATTCAAGTGTCACAGCACAGAACACGATGCACGATGGAGCGCCATTTAATAATAGTAGGGCAGATGTCTGGAGAGCTCTCAGAGTACAGTATCCCTATGTATCAGACATGGGTGCAATTATGACACATAAGATGAAAGATGACAATGCTTCTATTCAGGATATTCAGGGATGCTGGACTCTTGAAACGCACGAGCCATGGGGAAAGACAGTGGAAGTATTTTACCACATTTTATTGTCAAAGTATACCATAGAAGGGGCGGTATTGACAAGCGGATAAGGGACAGGAGCACAGCAAGTAGTGGGTACATGGCAGGCAAATAATCAGCGCCCGATTGACCAAGGAGGGAATGGTTTATACCACAAGGAAGAGGCACGGGCTACAGAGGAAGGGGTGGATTTCAGAATGCTCAAAATGAGTTTCAGAATGTACAAAATGAGGATCAGAATGTGCAAGGAGGGTTCAACCAAGGGGGACTAGTCAGAAGAGGTCCTCCTGTTTGCTGGACATGTGGGATGACAGGGGAAATTGCACGCACATGTGGAATCCAAGGGTATGTACAAAACTGTCATTTCTCAAGAGGGGAGACAGCTTATCCTCCAGCATATAGTTTAGGAGTAAGGGATGGATTCGCCCAAAATCCGACGTGTATCAAGCACAAGCGCCGTAAGTGCAGCAGGCGCAGCAGACACAGCAACCACAACAGTTGCAGCAAACACCAGTGAATCTACTACAAGGGCAGTTGCAGCAGGCCCCCATGCACATACAGCAGAATGCAAACACAGGACAATTATTGACACTGAGAATAGGTGGTGTCACTGTAGTGGGAGGGAATCCTTTCACAGGTACAGGGGTATGCATGTATTCACAGTAGGACAGCTCACATGGTGATTTGAAGTGTTCAGTACTATCCGTGACACCAGACCCCCAAGAGGAACCAAGGGTTGAGGTGACGATAGAGGCAAATCATTTTGTTTTTTACTAGACACTGGTGCAACTCGTTCATGTATATGAGAGGGAAAATATCCAATGTCGGGAAATGCCATGAATGCTCAAGGATTCTCTGGAGCTACAAGTTGAGTTCCTTTTACTGATGAATTACCAGTCTCTATAGGAGAGTGTAATATGTCTGTTCTTTTACTGATGAAGGTATAGTGTGCTCCACTCCTGGGATACACTATATGAATGTGGACTAGTTTATATTGTCATTTACAGGGCTAATGGCTCTGCGAAGTGTGCCAATAGAACCCAATGCTTTTCTTTATGGAGAGAGCATTCTGTTAACATGGCTACCTGGTTTAGTGGGAAGGACTATGAGGATACCTGATTTATGTTTTAGACCACAGGGACAGACTATCCCCCTAGAATTAGATGCAGCTATAGTACGAGGGGAAATGGCAATGCTCGAAGGAACAGGTGATGAGGGTAGGCCATGGAGAACAGTGATTGCCATTGGGGAAGGGTGCAGATTGACTGACGTCACTGAGGACAATATGTTTAAAGACGATCCGTCAGATGATGAAGTGGTATTCTTTAGGAGCATTACATATTGCATCAGAATAGAGAAAAGGGGGATCCCACAGCACATGCCGATAATGCGACAGTGCCCAGCATTATTTGATGAAGACTTGGAGAAAGTACCAAGTGTTTTATGGACTAAAGCCCCATTATGATGTAGGCCTACTAAAGGGAGTAGGGGAGGTTAAAGTAAAGCTGAAACCAGGAGCGAACCCACCTCGAGTGAGACAATACCCAATGTCTCACGAGGCAGATGAGGGCATTTTTGAGACTATCTCAGCACTAATGGAGCAGGGTATTCTGGTACTGTCAAAGTCATTGTGCAATACTGTGGTGTACTCTGTGAAGAAATTAAAAGGAGGGTTGTGGAGATTCATAAAAGACATGAGACCGATTAACCAGATTGCAGAGGTAGAATTTCCTTTAGTTCCTAATCCAGTGACAATACTATGCAATATCCCAGTATAAGAGCAATATTTCGTGGTGATTGACTTGACTTTGTTTTCATTTCGTCAAATTCACCTGAAGCACACAAGGCTGCCTCAAGGGTACTGTGCGTCTCCATCGATTTTTAATAGAGTCCTACAGATAGACCTAGGCAATATTGATTTGAAAAGCACGGTGATACAGAGCGTAGATGACATTTTGATTTGTAGCACAACAGAAGATGAGTGTAGACAAGACTCGATTCAATTGATAACTATTCTAGCAGACAAGGGATACAAGGTAGACAAAGAGAAGCCACAGTATTGTCAAGAAGAGGTGTTTTACATAGGCCAGTTAATTTTACAGGGAAAGAAGTTAACACCTGAAAGAGCTGAGGCGATTATGAAAACTGCAAAAATGCATGTGGTGAAGCAGGTGTAACAGTTTCTGGGACTATGTAATTTTGTAAGAGCATGGGTGTTTGATTATAGTTCGTTCACAAGATCCCTTTTACAGGCTTTGAAGAAAGGACAGGTGAATAAGGAGAAAATAAAATGGACGGGAGAAATGGAGGGAGGAGTTAAAGAATTGAAAAAGGCAATTTGAACAGCCCCTGTTTTAAAGGATTCCCAATTATGCTGAGGAATATTTCTTATTTTCACACACCAATGGGACAGTCATGACAGCAGTGCTTACACAGAGGACTACATTAGGGTATAAACCTTTTGCATATTATAGTGGGATTTTAGACCCAGTTATGAAAGGGAATTTTCCTTGCGAACAGTCATTGGCAACCGCCACGTTCACAATTGATAAATCTACAAGTATTGTAATGGGTTGTTGTATGACGCTTTTGTGGAGCATCCTTTGTTTGCCATTTTAGAGAAACCTAAGTGTACATTGACATCTCAGAGAGCTTGTGTATATGAAGTTATTATATCAAATCCAGCGATTAAAATTGTCAGGTTTAAAATAGGGAATCCTGCCACCTTTGTGGCTGATCCAGTGGCAGAGGGTGAGCATATGCATGATTGTGCAAACTATGAGGAGTTTTACCATGACATACTGCGCATGAAAGAAAATACACTTCCCCCCCTTCTCCTTCTCTTCGGTATCTACCAAAGAAGTGGCAAGCATCATCTAAGGTCTCAAGACTTCCAGATGCCAAGGAGACACATGCCCAGCCACCATTATCCAGGAAGGTGCCAACAATCTTGCCCCTTTCATAACCACCCTTATCAATGAATCCTTCAAATCAAGCTCAGTCCCTAGCAGCCTCAAGGAGGCCTGGGTCATGCCTCTTCTTAAAAAGAACAACCTAGACCCCAACAACCCCACTAACTACAGGCCTACCTATCACCACTGTTCTCTACATCCTAAAGATTCTGGACAGAGTGGCCTACCTGCAAATCCAGAAGCACCTGGAAGAGAACAACCTCCTGGGCCTTAGACAATCAGGTTTTAGACCAAGGCATGGAACAGAGACAGTACTCCTGGACCTAAAAATCCAGATGGACGAGGCTAAGGACAAGGGCTTGATCTCTCAGCAGCCTTTGACCTTGTCGACCATCAGATCCTCACGGAACATCTGATGACCTCAGCTGCCTTCTCTAGCCAGGCGACCGCCTGGATCCAATCCTTCCTAGCCAATCGAACCACCCGGGTCTTCTCCCCGGGGGCATAAGCCCATCCCATCCCTATCCTCTGTGGCGTTAAACAAGGTTTGTGCGTCTCGCCAACCTTATACAATATCTTCACCAAGCTATTGTTGGACCGCCTTGACAGCCTGGGCGTCACCTGCACAACTACGCTGATGACACCCAGGTTCTCATCTCCCTTTCAGGGTGCTACGAGTAGGACTCCTCTAAGATCAACAATATTTACCTGGAGATCAAAGCCTGGATGGCAGAGCACACCTTGTGCCTAAACGACGAGAAAACAGAGCTCCTTCTTTTCAGCTCTCAACCACGGCTAAACAAACTGGACCCCCATTACACGTCCATCAACATACACGGTAACCAAATCTCTGTGGCTAAAGAAATTAAAACTCTCGGGGTCTTCTTAGACTCCACGTTCTCACTCAAAAGACAGGTGAACGCCACAGCCTCAGCCATGGCCTATACAAATAAGCCCATTAACACCTGTAAACCCTTCCTTTCTCCATCCAGCTGCATCACCCTAGCCAGAGTGCTAGTGCTCTCTAAAATGGACTATTGTAACACTCTCTTTCTAGGCATCTCAGAACGCAATATGAACAAACTGCAGGTGCTCCAGAACAATGCCCTTAGAGCTGCCCTGAGCATCCTACAACACGCTCACATCGCCAGCATCAGACAAGATGCGCACTGGCTCCCTGTAGGACACAGAATCACTCTCAGATCCCTTGTTATTGTCCACAAATGCCTCTCTAATGACGCTCCCAAATACTTGGCAGACAAGTTCTCTAAACACACCTCAACTAGACCACCCAGAACGCCTTACACACACTGCCTCTCCAGCCTCAAATTCTCCCTAAAAAAAGCAGGCGGCTCCAGCTTCCCGGTCCTTGCCGCCAAAGCTTGGAATGCCACAACACTGAACCTCAGAGTAGAGCCCTCCTTTTGGACTTTCAGAGCCAAAACGAACACTTGGCTTGCCAACAAGATTTCCACCGCCATCTGTTTCTCCTCTTAAATGTACTCTTCTATTGTCGACCATCATGTAACCAGGTCAATCGCACTTACTGTTATTTTTACTGTATGTATATAATATGTTGTAACCTCATCTAAGTCTCTGGCGCCCAGTTACCCCAGGGTCCGGTGCGCGGTATAAATAAAGAAACTAAACTAAACTAAACTAAACACTGGCAGGAGGGGAGGTTCTCTTTATTGATGGTTCTTCAAAAATTGATCAGACAAGTGGAGAAAAGCATTCTGGCACAGCTTTAGTGAGGCATAGAGCAAACAGAGAATTTGAGTTTGTGGCAAGTGCAAGAGTACCGTCTCACTTTTGAGCGCAAGCAGCAGAATTGGTAGCGCTTATTGTCACGCTCGAGAAACATGAAGGGCAGGAAGTGACGGTGTACAGTGACTCTGCCTATGTGACATCAACCGTACATGCAGGGCTAGCACATTGGAAGAGGAGGGGCTACCTCTGTGCGGACGGCACTCCAATGCAGCACGCATCCTTATTGGACAGGCTTATTAAAGCACTACAACTCCCAGTAGCCATAGCGATAGTTAAATGTGCAGTGCACACTAAGCAAACTGACTTTATTTCTTGCAGAAATGAAGCCGCAGATGCCAAAAGGGTTGCATATTCACCAGATATTTCAAGTTGTGATACTCCAAATATTAAAGAGAAACTAGTTATGATTATGGTAGTAAATTAAGGATTTAATCATTTACCAAGAGCTCAGTTAATGGAGATTCAAGGCAGTTCACCGCAGGAAGAGCAGGAATTATGGAAACAAAGGGGGTGTTCTTTATCCCCCACAGATGCATTATGGTGACAAGACAACACTGGAAAGCCAGTAATACCAGTAGCATTGTTAAAGGTAGCGCCTGAACAGCTGAACTACCCTGCGCATGTAACTAAGGAGAGTCTCATACCAAACCTGTTTGAACACGTTGCATTTTATGTATTAAATTGCATCATATGTCAAAAGTTTACTGCTGGGCATACACTGCGAATGATTAGATGAGTAATTCCTCCACCGTATGGTCCTTTTCAGCATTTACATATCGATTATGTTGACATGCTGCAAGTACGTAATCGATACAGGTATCTGATAGTGGTGATGTGCCCCTCCAGGTGGATCGAAGCAGGTCCTTGTACACACTCTGATGCTACTTGTGCATCAAGGTTTTTAGTACGAGAAGTCTTTCCTAGATGGGGAGTGTTTGAGGTGCTGAGATCCGATAATGGGCCACATTTTGTTAATGAAGTATTTGAACAAATAGGATTATTGCTGAATATTAAACACACGTTTTCTTCTGCTTATCATCTGCAAGTGAACGGGCTATGTGAGAGACTCAATGGCTTCCTGAAAAGAAAGAGTCAACAAGCTTAAATTGAGACTGAAAAAGGGATGGCTATATTGCCTACCCCTAGCTCTATATGCCTTAAGAAATCAACCTGGGTCTGACCACCACCTCACACACCACGAGTTTGTGAGAGGAAGACGAATAAGAATGCCTTTAACTCCTCCATCGAGGAGTAGAAGTGATGCCCAGAGTACTGCGAAATTGCTAGGAAATGAATTAAATGACTATTTGACATGTTTCACTGCTAGTATCTCTGTCATTTGAGATCAACTCAAGCAGGGGGGTCGTCTCAGAACACAGATGAAAACTATTCAGCAACCGGATTTTCAAAATTATTATCAGCACTTGAACCCTTTGCCAGAGATACAGTGTGGATCCGTGAATTCACTCGAAAGTGGCATGAGCCACGATTTGTTGGACCCTATGTTGTGGAGGACATTAATCCCTCAGCAGTAAAAGTTCAAGTCAGACAAGCTTGGATTCATCTCAACATCATTCAACTCTACAACAGTGAGACCGTCGCACCCCCAAAGATTGATCCAGAAGCAAGACAAGAAGAAGAATTTCAGCGTGTGCAGGCTCAATCGATGACAAAGAAGAAGGATGATAAACCAGTGTATTGATAAATAAATGCAGATTTGCATTTGGACTGTGGTTCTCATTGGACACTCCTTATAGATATTACAGCAGGCGTGCAAATTTGTTTCTTGAGCCACAGAATTCTTTGAAAAATTAACTTTAGAAAGTTGATGATGCATCAAAATTATACCTGAGTTGGATTTTGAATTTGTCTTTGGCAACCGGAAGAGGGAACAGTACCCCGATTCGTTCCTTACTGAATACTTGTTCGACTGAGTTTATGTTTATCCCAGAGGGTAATGTGCATCGATTTGTGCTTGCTATTTTTGTGTTTATTCTCCAAGCTTATCCTGCACTTGTTAGAAGAGATGTGGATATCCACGCGTTTTTACAGGATCCTAACATTGGCCCTATAATAAGGAGGCTGCTTATATCAATCGTATAGGAGTTACTGCAAATACCAAATATACTGCAATTCTAGTGTTTTTTCCTTCCTTAAGAGTATGAGCAAACATGAGGAATATTGAAAATGGTACGATTTCAGAGAATGAACAAACTCAAGAGATGCCAGAGTGGCACAAATGGTGGGGATTACTGTGCTGGTTTGCAATATAAATACGCACAGTTATGCTTTGTGTCCTTTTGTTCCTTATGATTCAACTTTTCTATTATTATGATCTAAAGGAGGTAGGAGTTCCTTTGATTCTCCCTACTCCAGGAACTAATGTTGATTTGCCCATTAACAAGGAGTCAAGGTCTCGAGTGTTTTCTGCCTAGAGCTGCTTTAGAACTGTTTCCATGGGCAGCTAACAATTTAAGGGGAAGACACAGGAGAAGTAGAGTGGAATATGATAATGGGATTAACACATATTTAGACAGTACAGCACATTTGGGTATTAACATGTGGTATCAGCACATGAAAAAGGTAGGAGAAAGAGCTTCCAAGGAGAGGTGCTATGTTTGTGTTCTCATACCGTATGCTATGGAGACTTCCAAGATATTCATAGCTACAGAAGTAGCAGTACAGAAAGCTCATTGCCTAATGAATCTTGCACTCTGCCAGACACAAGGAGAGTTCCAGGGTCGTACAGCATCTTTGATATGGGTGACTGAAAAGACATCCCTGAGAGAAGATAATTATGTGCAAGATTTAAAGACAAGAGAGAAGTCAGAAACACGGAATCTAGTGATAAGATATGAACAGCCTGGAATAAATGAAGCAGGAATCAGAAGAGAAGAAAACAAGATGCAAAATTGTGAAGGCAAGAATCAAGAAGAAATACAGAGGTGCAAGTAAAGAGGTCAATTGCAAATCAAGGGAACTGTGCTGACTCCGGAAGGATGAGCGGAAGATATGATTGTGTTCAAGGCAATAGCACTAACGGGATATTATGAGCCAGTTACAGATACTGCAGAGAATGAATGCAAACAGCACTGGCTGAAAATTGTGAAGTTGTTAACATGGGTCGACGATAAAGGAGGACCGTTGCAGATAGTACCTCTGATCAGCGCGGCCCTGTGTCTCAGAAACAATGGTATGAGGAAAATTGGAGTGAATCATAAGTGTGGCTGAATTTTTGATGTAGCAGACATGAAGGATGGGACAGTAGTTCTAATGGATCACTACTCGGCCTGTGGGTCCAGAGCTTACATGAAGCTGCCCAACGATTGGGGAGGGATGTGTTCCATAGTGCTTATTCATGTTCCAGCGTTAGTCATTCCCCAGAGCGACCTAAACATTGGAGAATTCCCAAACGCAGATGCCCATTTGAGAAGGAGGAGATCACTTGAATTCCTCAATCGAATCCCGTATGAGCATAGGCTATTCAGCAAGACTGCCTCGATCTTCACAACTATTTTCATGCCAGGTATCCAGACGATGGCCAATGCGAAATGGTTACCGATTACCAGATGGGAGCTCCTGCAAATGATCAACACTACTATAAAGGGATTCAATGCTATCAAGGAGGAATTTAGAGCCATAAGGCTGATGACCCTCCAGAAAAGATATGTCCTAAATATGATTACAGCAATTGATGAAGGTGTTTGCGCCAAAATCGGAGAACCGTGTTGCACGTTCATACCTTTTCATGATGACGAGAATGGGACCTTGACATAGGCCACAACGTTTCTAATGAAGTTGCATAACACAATGGAAAATGAGAAAGAAGATATTGTAGATGACTGCTGGTTCCACAATGGATGGTGACTATCTTCAGATTCCTTGGAGCAATACTGGTGATGTTCGGATTCTGTGTGATCAAGATAATAATCACACAGTGCAAGAAGACAGCAAAGAAGGCTGTAGGAATAAAGATCATGATCAATGTCGATTCAGGGTTTGGACCCAAGGAATTGATGGATGAAGAAATCAGAAAATATATGGAGACCAGCAGCATCTTAGCACCAGAGGGAATGAAGTTCCTGCATCCAAGGAACCACAGGAAGTACGTGGGACGATGGATTTATTGTAATCCAAATGGACAATGCAGCCACATGGCCTTGGAACGTTGACGGACATTTAAAATCAGCAGGATCTCTGAAGGGAGTAGTGAAAACCGGGACTCCTAAGAAGCACTTTTTCAAGAAAGAATACCAAGATTTGGAGACTGGTGAAGGAGTGGTTGATAAATGAACCAGAGGGGGGAATGCAGAGGAGCAGCTGAATACCTCTGCAGGGAGTCCTGCCCCTATTCTGCCTATACGTTGGAAACCAGAAATTGCGACATGCGCAATGCCAGTAATGGTACCTATACCCAGAAAAGCCTTTGCGATAAGGTATCCAATGAGAAAACCATACAAGATGTATCCCCAAAGAGATGACGGTCTCCTTAGAGAGAACCCAGAAGAAGTGTGAAGATGTGAACAAGAGAGGCTTGTGATGTCACAAGAGATGAGTGTGATGCACTGAGAAGGATGACCAGAGAAGAGAAAGCATAGACCTTATATAATCTGATGGCAAAGTAAGGAATCGAGAAGACTTTCACGTGCGAAAGGAAGGTTGCTCGAGTGAAGAAGCACTGCTGAAAATGCAAGTCGTTTTATAACTATACAGATGCCGTAACGCAAGTAGACTAAGTAATCGTAGGCTGGCTATACGTAGTGAATGTGAATAGACTGCGGACGGTGCCGCCAACATATATATATATATATATATATATATATATATATATATATATATATATATATATATTACACAGCTCGCAGTAGCAGCCGTGTAGTTATGGTTAAGTTGCTAAACCCATAGGAAGAGCACTTTTTCGGCGGCTTATAACTTCGCTCCCCCCCTGGAGGAACCCTTACCAAACATTGCAAAATCAGTATATGGCCAGCTCTGAATTGTCTCGCCAAGTTGGGTGGGATTTCGTGAAGGGGGGCAAAGTTATAGGGGGGTCCCAAATTCTTTTTTTTGCCATAGACTGAATGGGGAAAAACTCTACAGCCCGAACGGCTCGATGGATTTTCACCAAATATGCGGCAGAAGTGGGGGCTTGGATCAGAAAGCGTGCTTTTGTGTGTTTGGCAGAAATCGGACCAGTTCTTTTGTTGCAAAGGACTGAAATGTACATCCCAAAACATTGGTGTCACCTGGGTCTGCTCCGCGACCCATTTCCCTGTTCGCTCGGCGGATCGAAGTGTGATTGGCGTGTGGCACGCCATGATGTTGGCAAACATTGGACACGGCCGGTGGTTGGCTGGAGGGAAGCGTGCTGTGCATCAAAGTTTTGGGGAAATGCCGCCATGGTGTATCGGAGGATAGTGTTGTGGTGTGTGTGGCAAGGCTCTAAGCCATTGTGTGCATGGCTGGGACTCTTCTACGTAGCAGTGTGTGCACTAAAAGTAGTCATATCTGGTTCCGCTCTGGCATCCCATTTCCCTGTTCGCTGCGCAGGGAAAAGTTTGATTGCACAGAATATGTGTCAAAAGTGTTCCATGGCGGCGGCATGTTTTATCGGAGGACAATGTGGCGGGGAAAGGGCCTGAAAAACATAGTGTATGGCATCTGGTGGTGGGAAGAAGGGATGGAAAGGGTGCGGGAGTGAGAAGTGCAGCATTTGACATATATTATTAGAAGAAGACGGTGGTGTGCCAGCGATATTCGTGCATACTCCGCCAATGCGCGGTTACGTCAACAGGCAACAATGTTGTGTGGTGATTGTTGGCAGTGTTGGTAATGGCATGGCAGCTGCAGCTGTTATGATTTTCTGTGATGAGTGGTGGCAGGCACATTTTCAGAAGGGTAGTGCATTGTACGAGATATGAGGATTTAAACAAAGCGTGAACTATGGTGTGCTGTGTGTGGTAAGTCTGTAGCCTCTTCGATGCATGGCTGCAGCCCTAGCACAGAAAAGTATGTCAACTGGGTGAAAAGGTATGTCCACTGGTTGAAAGTCAGTGGTACAATGCCGCTTTGTGTGGGTGGTGTGGCTGCATTGCACACATTGTTGGTTGCATGGGTGTGGGGATTGGTAGAACATCCTACACTTGTTGGTGTATGGGTGGAGATGCTGCTGTGACCAGTCGTGTAGTGTGTCCACTGGGGGTACTTATTGAATACTGTCATTATGGAAGAGGGTACAGTGCAATTGATTCTTACAGGTGCGTGCATAGTGTGCACCGCGCAGATGACTAAGTGGTGCAGTGCTGTAAGCAGTATTGCTTGTATGCACCTAGTACAGTGTGGAGAGCAGGAGCAATGTTGTGAAGATTGTGTTTTTTGTTTGGCATTATTACAATGTTGTCTGAATGGAAGTGGGTAGTGGTGCCAAACACTGTGGTATGGTTGTGCATTACGGTAAGTGGAGCATGTGTGCTTGCATTCCTGCTTTAGGGTGCATAGGTTGGGTAGAAGTGCTGGTGGCAATGGTGCCTTTGTGAATTGTGGCACATGGCTACATGGTCGCCTGCATGGCTTTCTTATGTTGTGGTGGGTGTGGGTAAGGCCTACACTGGACATTTACAGATAGGGTGCACTATCGTGTGCTGTGTGTGGTAAATTAGTAGCCCCTTTAATACATGGCTGCAGCCCTTGCACAGAAAAGTATGTCCACTGGTTGAAAAGGTATGTCCACTACTTGAAAGTTGGTTCCACATTGTCGCTTTGTGCGTGTGGTTTGGCAGCATTGCACACATTGTTGGTTGCATGGGTGTGGTGATTGGTAGAACATTGTATAGTTGTTGGTGTATGGGTGGAGAGGCTGCAGTGACCAGTTTTGCACTGTGGCCAGTGGGTGCTGTAAGGGAATTGTGCAAAATATGAAAGAGGTAACAGAGCAACTGGTTCTTACATGTGGTTGTGTAGTGTGCATTGCGCAGATGAGTAAGTGTTGCAGTGCAAGATGCAGTACAGCTTGTATGCACATAGTAGAGTGTGGAGAGCAGGACTAATGTTGTGAAGATTGTGTTCTTTATTTGGCATTATTAGTATGGTTTCTGAATGAAAGTGGGTGGTCGTGGCAAACAGTGTGGTATGTTTGTGCATTACGGTAAGTGGAACATGTGTGCTTGCATTTGCACTGCAGTGTGTGGTGACAAGATGTGTGTCAAAAGTGTTCCATGACGTCGGCATGTTGTATCGGAGGACAATGCAGCGGGGAAAGGGGGTGAAAAACATAGTGTATGTCATCTGGTGGTTGGAAGAAGGGATGGAAAAGGTGCAGGAGTGGGAAGTGCTGCATGTGGCATATCTCATTAGAAGAAGACGGTGGTGTGCCAGTGGTATTCGTGCATTCTCCGCCAATGCGCAGTTTTATCAACAGGCAACAATGTTATGTGGTCATTGTAGGCAGCGTTGGTAATAGCATGG
Source organism: Ambystoma mexicanum (assembly GCF_040938575.1). NCBI lineage: Eukaryota > Metazoa > Chordata > Amphibia > Caudata > Ambystomatidae > Ambystoma > Ambystoma mexicanum. The sequence continues at coordinate 764,821,012 of NC_090925.1, read as the reverse complement.
CAGCTGCAGCGGTGATGTCTTTCTGTGATGAGTGGTGGCAGGTACATTTGCAGAAGGGGAGAGCATTGTACGAGACATGAGGATTTAAACAAAGCGTGTACTATGGTGTACTGTGTGTGGTAAGTCTGTAGCCCCTTTGATGCATGGCTGCAGCCTCAGCACAGAAATGAACGTCAACTGGGTGAAAAGGTATGTCTACTGGTTGAAAGTCAGTGGCTTTATGTCGGTTTGTGTGTGTGGTGTGGCTGCATTGCACACATTGTTGGTTGCATGGGTGTGGGGATTGGTAGACATCCTACACTTGTTGGTGTATGGGTGGAGATGCTTCTGTGACCAGTCGTGTATTGTGTCCACTGGAAGCAGTAATTGAATACTGTAAATATGGAAGAGGTTACGGTGCAATTGGTTGTTACATGTGGTGCGTAGTATGCAAAGCGCAGATGAGTAAGTGGTGCAGTGCAGTAAGTAGTATTGCTTGTATGCACGTAGTACAGTGTGGATAGCAGGAGCAATGTTGTGAAGATTGTGTTTTTTGTTTGGCATTATTACAATTGTGTCTGAATGAAAGTGGGTAGTGGTGCCAAACACTGTGGTATGGTTGTGTATTACGGTAAGTGGAGCATGTGTGCTTGCATTCCTGCTTTAGGGTGCAGAGGCTGGGTAGAAGTGCTGGTGGCAATGTTGCCTTTGTGAATTGTGGCACTTGGCTACTTGGTCGCCTGCATGGCTTTCTTATGTTGTGGTGGGTGTATGTAAGGCCTGCACTGGACATTTACAGATAGGGTGCACTATGGTGTGCTGTGTGAGGTACGTTAGTAGCCCCTTTAATGCATGGCTGCAGCCCTTGCACAGAAAAGTATGTTCACTGGCTCAAAAGGTACTTGAAAGTCGGTTCCACATTGTCGCTTTGTGCGTGTGGTTGGGCAGCATTGCACACATTGTTGGTTGCATGGGTGTGGTGATTGGTAGAACATCGTATAGTTGTTGGTGTATGGGTGGAGATGCTGCAGTGACCAATCATGCACTGTGGCCACTGGGTGCTGTAAGGGAATTGTGTAAATATGTAAGAGGTAAGAGGCAACTGGTTCTTACATGTGGTTGTGTAGTGTGCATTGCGCAGATGAGTAAGTGTTGCAGTGCAAGATGCAGTATAGCTTGTATACACGTAGTAGAGTGTGGAGAGCAGGACTAATGTTGTGAGGACTGTGTTCTTTGGTTGGCATTATTAGTATGGTTTCTGAATGAAAGTGGGTGGTCGTGGCAAACAGTGTGGTATGTGTGTGCATTACGGTAAGTGGAACATGTTTGCTTGCATTACCGCTTTAGGGTGCAGAGGTTGGGTAGAAGTGCTAGTGCCTTTGTTGTCTTTTTGAATTGTGGCACCTGCCTACATGTTCATCTGCATGTCTTTGTTATGTTGTGGTGGGTGAGGCCAAGGCCTAGATTGTTGGGTGCATGGCCGAAGGCCGCAGGCCATGCACCCAACAGGCTAGGCCTTCATCACAGCCACCACAATATAATTCAGTCATGCACTTGTCAGTCTGCATGCATGTGAGGTTGGTGACTTTAACACAATGGTTGTGCAGGACATTGTAGAGTTGGTAGAGCAGCAGAAGTGAGCAGCTATGCATACATTAGCATACGGAGTACAACATTGCCCCTGTTGCACAATAGGGAGCCACATGTCACCATTTGCCTTTCCTATGGTTAGGCGCTTATATGACCCTTGCATTAGGAAGTGCTGTAAGATATTGCAGCATGAAAGGACGTGCTCAGCAGCACACATGTAAAATATGACCAATGTACACAGCCTTCTACATACCGTTCAACACACTTGCACCCAACAGCCTAGACCTTCATCACAGCCATTATAACATAATGCAGCCATGCAGTTATTACTCTGCATGTATTTGAAGTTGGTGACTTTTACTCAATGGTTGTGCAGGACGTTATAGACTTGGTAGACCAGCAGAAGTAATCTGGTATGTGTACATTAGCATATGGTGTACATTATCGCCCCCGTTGAACAATAGGGAGGTCCATGGCATCATGTGCATTTCCTATGGTTTAGCTCTTATAAGCCCCTTGCTTTTGGGGGTGCTTTAAGATATTGCAGCATGACAGGCCATGATCAGCAGCACACATGTGAACTATGGCTAACGTACACAGCCTCCTGCATACTGTTCAGCACACCCAACGCACCGTTATGTAGCCATGCATGCAAATATGTGCCCAGGGTGAAAGCTGGCAGGCTCAATTGGAGATGGGGAGCGCAGTGCACATGACATGAGTATTTAACTATAGGGTGTACTATGGTGTGTTTTCTGTGGTGCGGGCATAGCGCCTTGCATGCATGGCTGCAGTGGAAAGGTAAAAAGCAGTGTCCCTGCCCGCCCGGTACTTGGAGAAGTGTATGTGCTACATTCTGCGCTTCTCACCATGGTGGCCAATGGAAATGGGAGTATGGCATTTGTCCAATCAGGTGCTCAGGTTGTGCGTCACAGGCAAGAGCACAAATAGAGAGAAGGACTCTTCCTGCTTCACTGGGGGGTGGCCCTCGCCATACTTACGGAAGGACACGTGAGAGGCTCATTCTGCGCCTCTCACCATGGTGGCCAATCGAAATGGGACTGTAGGGAATGTCCAATCAGGTGCTCAGAGTGTGCATCACAGGAAAGGGCACCAATAGGAAGAAGGACTCCTTCTGGTTCACTGGGGAGCGGCCCTCGCAGTACTTGGGGAACAGCACATGCCACATTCTGCGCTCCCCACTTAGCTGGCCAATGGAAATGGGACTCTGGGGATTGTCTAATCATGTGCTCAGGGTGTGCGTCACAAGAAAGGGCGGCAATCATTTCTTTCATTTCGTTGTGTACTGCGGCTGGCAAACATGGCAAGGCGCACAGTTTTTGTCGTCGGTGATGCCTTTGTGGAACATCTGTTTGTCTATGCCCTCCAAAAAGGCTTTTGTGGCAATTTCGGTTTGGAGGAAGTGCAGACTTTGTGCTGCAGTGTCGAAGCATGCTGTTTCGGCGAAGTGCTTGTGGAATGTCGACGCATGGCCACTTGTACATGAAATGTACATGTTGTGCTTGTGCACTTTGGCGCTTTCTTTTTTTGTGCCAGGCCTTGTTCACGTGTGTACCGTCAACTGAAGAAGATGATGAAAGCAGTGCAGCGCATTTTTCCCACTGTCAATGTACTTTTCTCATGTATACCACCAAGAATAGTGTGGAACTATTCCAATGCTTGCTGTCGCCAGCCAGAGGTTGGAAGGGTTCTCATTAACAGAAGCATGCGTGACTTCTTGAGAGCTGCAGGGATGTTCACGGTGAGAATCAGAACACTGGTACTCGATATATATACCTTTTCAAATGAAATGGCATGTCTTTGTCGACCAGTAGCAATGACATTTTGTTTCACAATCTACAGGCTGCACTGAAGAGCCTATTGTAAGAATGTGAGCTGACGTACAAAACACAAAAATACTTATAAAAACTGCAAAAAATGTGTTTCTAAGGAAGCACCTTTACAAAAATAACAAAAAAAGGCTTTTTTCAGAGCCCACACTACTGACGAGGTCCCCTACCCTGGTTTAAATGTATTCCCACACTTCTGCGCGTGCACAGCTCAGAAGGTCCACGGACATTGCAGCAGTTGCAGGGTTGCATGCATGAAATACGCCCCTTTTGCAGATGGCGGCCATAGCATTGGGCCTGTGGAGGACACGGGATTGGTAAATAAGGTTTCTGTGTCTGGATGGCACGTGCAGGCTGTGATACACAGTGTATTTGTTGAGCAAAATGTAGGGGGTGCGCTTATGGCTGTGTGTTGCAGGAGCCGCAGCGTATTCTTTGTGGGGTAGTTGTACTTACATTGATTGCCAGTGCATGGAAGACAGTAGACCTCATTACGAGTACAGCAGCATGGGAAAATATAGTGGTAATGCAGTGGTAACTGCATTACCACTGCAATACTGCACCGCTGTGATACAACTTTGGTGGTAAGGAGGTAAAGTTAAAGGTAAATCCTCCACCTTACCGCCAAAAAGGTGGAAAAATCCTAATTGCAGCCAGCGATAATTCCGCCGAATTCTCCATGAAGTCCTATTAACTCAAAAAAATTGAAATGTACACAGCCTACAACCACTTGTAATACCACTGTAAATCTGCAGGACTAAGTGGCGGTAGCAGTGATTCCGTATTGTGGTATTTCAGCGGATTTTCTACCAAAATACTGTCAAACTTGTAATGAGGTCCAGTGTGTACTGGCAGGTGATTATGGATTGTATTATGTGGATTTGTACTCGTATGGAGTATCTACAATTAAGTGATTGATTTTGGTTTGTGTGTGTGACACCTTGGTGACGCGCGATCACGTCCATATTATTGTGCTTGATTGTGGAGGGGAAATTGGAGAACATGTAACACACTTTTCAGTGCCGTTTCTGATGAAGGAGGCACTTGGCCAGGTCATGCGTCTGTTTGCGATCTCCTGCATAGATTTTTATGGCACTACACAGACACCCATTTTGCCGCGTTATTTTTCATTTGGTCCGGAAATGGAGAAAGCGCGGTAGATTACGAAGAAGTCAATTTGTATCTTTTTACAACTTGTGCTAAAATGTGAATCTGACGTTTCACAGCACAAACATTTCCCCCATAACAGTGTTCCTCTTAAAATTACTGCATTTCTGTTTGCACGCCGTAAAGACTGGAAGGGGGGTCTGTACTTCTGCTCTCTATATGGTAGAGGAGAGGCACAGAGGACCCCAGGCAAGATTCTCTATTGTTGGTAGCAATGGACGAGCATTCAGGGCATAGCTTCTCAGGAGGTGATGCAGGCTGGTTCTTAAGTACAGTGTAGTCCCCAAGCCCCCACAAAGGAATGTCCACACACTGTATTAGTTAAAACACAGTCTTTATATAATTAAGGTTCAAGGTTATATACACAATCACAATAACTCACTTTGTGTTCAGTAAATCTACAATGGCAAATATATACAGTTCTAAGTGGTACCACAATTATTATCAGATTTCATTAAAGTGCATCAACTGTACTCTGGTTAAATGTTACACAAATCACTTAATAAAGGTAACCAACAATAGACATAGGAGGAAAGCAGTTGGTTAGAACAATTGGCTGAATACTGCCCCCGTTACCTAGACACAGTTCTGTGTGGAGATCCTCCCACCCGGGCAACCTGTAAAATAAAGATGTGCCACAAGCCCAGTCCATATTTTGTTCTATAAGTCTTATTTCCTTCTATAATGTTTCTACCACCCCAATGTACCTGGAATAGCAGAGTTCGACGACGAGTCGTCGACGGATCCTTCTTGAACGGCTCCTTTTAAAGCAGGAGCCACGGATCATCGAGATCCCTCCAAGAAAGTGAACTCGGCATCGAGGCAGCAGGTCCGGTCCCAGCAAGTGCTCGTCGGTGATGGAGCGAAGACGTCCTGCAAGGAAGAGGCATGCGGGGCACCTCGATGTCGATAGTTTACGACCGCAAAGAGTTTGTGAACAATTTTGGCCCAGCAAGGGCGTTGAGTCGTCCGGCGTCTGTACAGTCTTTGGGTGGCGGGAAACCCACCAGCAGATGCTCCTCTGCGCGTCGATGGCCTGGCCTTCTCCGGCGGGATAAGGCGGACGGCGATGCGGACGAGCGCGTCTGTGAATCAAAGGTCTTAGGCAAAGGAGCGTGCGGCTCCGGTCGTTGGTGGCACGGCGTCAAGTGGTCCCAGCTTCTGGGCAACACGGCTTTGATGGGCCTCCAGTGGTTACAGCAAACCTGCAAACCCTGGTCGACGACGGTGGACGGAATGTCCGGTGCTTATCTTTGTTCTCCTCGGCGGTCCCCGTCTCCGGTCGGCAGCCTTTCGAGGGTCTGACTTCCAGGGTACTTCGGTGAAGGTAAGCGGTGCTCGATGGTCCCTCGGAGCACGGGAAGAGGGTGCCTAACCAGGTCCTCTCTTGGATCAGTCTCGACGGCTTTCGGCTTTCAGATTTCGGTGAAGGGAGACAGCAGTCAACCTTCTTATTCAGGCTCGGCTTCGAGATTCAGCTTCAGTTTCAATGTTAGTTTCAACTCCAGCTTCTGAACGAATTCTAGCAGTGAGAGGCCCCCAGATATACTAGTTGATCTCTCATTCATTCTGCTGGGTCACACTCAGGCAACCAATCACTCAGAAGGGCATTCAGCAGTCAGTCAGACAATCGGGCATAAAGTGCATTCAGACCATACTCCTCCCTCTCAGACACTCACAACAAGGAATGTGTATTGGGACAAGTACCCAGCCATTCAACACTACACACTGCATTCATACCAGTTTTGGTCAGAGCTTTCTCATTCATTGAATTGCATACTAGAAACCAGACATCCACAACAAGGAGTGCATATTGGTCACACACTCCATTCACCCAGGCCCCACCCACGGGGTGTACCCACAACATACAGTAACTGGGAAGTCTCCAGCCAGTCTGGCCGGGACTTCACAACAACACCATATATGGAACTTCCACCCATCAGCCAGTCAGGGGGAAGGGACAGAGTCAGGTCTTCCCAGGACTTTGGGAACACAAGGTAACAGGCAATAGAAAGCAAAAGGCCACAGTGGCCATCTTGTTTCCTATCAGCATGGAGCTCTCACCAGCCCATACCCTGCTCTGTGGGCCAGACACAGGTGCCCAAAAACAAACACTAGGGGCACAGGGTTGTACCCCCACCCATTGGTGCCATAAGGGTATCCCATGGGTCTGTACACCAAACCAAAAACAGGAAGAGCTGCACTGCCAGGAGTCCCACATGGACTATATGGAATACAGAACACAGATGAAAAAGGACTACAGGACATGGACAGGGAGGCCCTGTCCCTCCAATGCATTTCCAGCATCACACACGCCCTACATAATTTGCACTGCTGCTCTTTTTGGAAGTATAGGAAGAATGTTTGTGGTAGGTGTGGCGCACTGCAGCTCTTGAAATCGCACTGTGACACGCACAACAATCTCTTTTAACAGCGAGGCATTTGTACCAGATTCCGCTACAGTGTTTTCCACAGTACCACAATTCCACAGTCCTTTTATTAAGCAATCTGTGCAAGGTATACGATGCGCGGCGCCCTACATACCTTCATTGCCACTTCCATTGTTGAACTCAGAAAGGAGCTTTGTTTACTTAACATTTTTCCTTTTGCAGTGCGTTTCTATTTCCTTTGCTCTTGTAACACACGCCAAGGAACGAAAGGCAAGGACTGGTATAGCACCTACAGGGATACTATAGGGGATGTGCAGAGAGAGGAAATTGTTGGGTGGCCCTCACTTCAATAGACACAAGCATTGACATGCTCCCGGACGGAGTATCCCGAAACACTTCAAAGTAACTTCACTCTGTAGAGTACCGTGTTGCAGTACATGCACAGTACAATGCACTTTGGCAGTAAGGGTCCTTAGCGTAGCATATGGTGTGCAAGTGATGTCATCAATGACATTTGTGATGTCATCTTTGATGTCATGGGTATTAGTCTTAGCAGTGCACGGTGGTGGCGCGAGTTATGGTTGCTTAGCTTACCATAACTGGCGAATTTCAGGGGGTTTTCGGTTTTACTTGTAACCATAATGTCCCTTCAACAACATTTTTTCACTGAATTTGATACGTTTTTAGTAGCGCAACTTAACCATAACGTCCCTTGTGTAGAATCCGGACATTCAATGCTATAATTTTAGTAAGCTCAACCCGTGGAGAAAGGAGGGTTGATAGCTGTGTGTATTTCACAGCAAAGAATAAGCCGAAGCTCGAAGGTGGACCAAAGGAAGATTGCTTGGGCTGGTGCCAAAGGCTAACAGCAGCCAAAACTGGTTATCAGTATTTGAAGAACAAGTAAATGTGAGACACTGAGCCCTCCTTTGTTAAGTTGCAATGAGAGAACACTATAAGAACAAAGTTTCTTCATTTAAGACAATTAAATGCTATAAAATGGGCCGATTCACAGTCTCTGATCACGTGAGTCCGAGATAGAAATAGATGTGAGCATGCAAGCCTGAACCTTGATAAGAACGTGCTCACACTCCCTTATATTCCCAGAGGTGCGAAGCAACTAAAAGGCCAAGTTCAAAGACAATCTGAATGGCAGAGATGATGGGCTAATTGGGTGGGGAGGTACTGTTAAGTCCACCCACCAGCACCTGGGGTTCCAGAATACGTGCTGCTAGAGAATCAAATGTTACAGAAGGGTACAAGTGTGCCAACCAATTGTAGTAGGCCACAGAATGAAGGGCCTTACATTTCGATAGCCAATGGTGTGCTGTGTAGCTAATAACTGTTGAAGATGACTTGCACTAAGGGAGGGCATGAGTAGCACACCTGACTGTAGAGACCCAATCACAATCCTATCCCATAAAGAAAGTATACTTAGATGCTCCCCTTAGTCCTATCACAATCCTGAGTAGGTTTTTGTAGTTTGCCACGTAGTATGACATCACGCATGACAAGTGTTTGCTATAAAAGTATAATTTTTTATGAAATGTATTGAGATCGTGCTGCGCGACGTCCATTGATGTCCGTTATACTCCCATCCATCGTACGATGTGTTAACGTAATCAAAAGGACCATAAGGGTTCAAAACTTAAACTGAAAACATTCAGTCACTTTTATGCTCTATTACAGTCATTTTTGGGTCATACTGCCCACAGCCAATAGGAACACCTCCCTTAGCTCCTCCCCTGTCGCCCATCTTCAGATTTGGCTGGGCACATGAATGGCAGTAAGAGCCCAAAGAAGAGCCATGCGGGGTTGGTGGGAGGGTTGCATGTGAATCTATGAAAGATGCCAATGCTGGAGAACAGGAGTTACAGGTAAGTAACTTATTCCTTCTCAAGCATTGGATCTTTCATAGATTCACATGCTGTGAAAAGATTACAAAGCAGTATTACAACAATACCCATGGGTGGAGGCAAACTCCCAGCATAATTTACCACTGGAGACTTACCCACCTCATGCAAAAAGGTTCAGCAGAACCGATTGGCCGACTCTAGATTCCTCTGCAGAATGTCTGTTGACACAGTAGAACCTGGTGAATGTATGCACTGATCACCAAGTGGCTGCACAGCAGATGTCAAGCTGTGGAAATCCAGAGAGAAAAGCTGTGGTTGCAGCCACTGCTCTGGTAGAATGAGCCCGGGGCCTGCCGGGAAGCAGTCTGCCAGCTTGCTGATAGCAGAACGAGATACAGGTAGCAATCCATCTTGCAATGGAGGACTTTGAGAGAGCCTTCCCAGGACCATAAGGTCCAAACGAAACAAACAACTGATCTGTTGTGCAGAAAGATTTAATACATGCCACGTAGTACTTGAGGGCACGCACCACATCCCGCGTGTGCAGGGTACGTTCCGCTGGAGACGTGGGTGTGCCAAAGAATACAGGCAAAACTACCTACTGGTTTAGGTGGAAAGCAGATGGCACCTTCGGCACAAATGTTGGGTTGGTACGTAGAACCGCCTTGTCCTTATGAAACGTTAGATAGGGTGGTTTCATAGAAAACATCTGGATTTCACTCACTCGTCTGGATGAAGTTATTGCCACCAAGAATGCAGTTTTCCAGGAAAGGTGATTAATAGAGGTTTGGTGCATGGGCTCGAAGGGTGGCTTCATGAGTCTTGCGTGTAGCACATTAAGTACCCACACTGCTGGTGGATAAGACTGTACGAGCCCCTGTAAAAACTCCATCAGCAGCCGGTGAGACCACAGGGAAGGCATCCTGCCGTGCGGTTGTACCTATAAATCGCAGCTAGGTGCACCTTTATAGAGGAATGCGTGAACCCAAATTGAGCCAGGGGCAGTAGATATGGCAACAGCTCGTCCAGTGGGATAGCTTGAGGTTGCAGTTGCTTGCTTCTGCACCACACTTGAAAACGTTTCCCCTTGCTCTTGCAGCATTTCAAGGTGGATGGCGCTCTACCCTTGGCCAGAACAGCTTGGCAGTCTTGCAGAAGGGGCAGTGCCCCGAACTCTAAGAAGACAGGAGCCAGGCCATCGAATTCAGAGAGGCCGGGTCATGGTGCAGTACTGCTCCTTGATTCCTGGAGAGGAGCGATTGGGGAGGAAGCAGCTTGATTGGTGGGGCCAACGAGAGGGCAAGGAGCTCTGAGTACCAAAACTGTCTCGGCCACGAAGGAGCCACTAATATCAGTGTGCGCCAATACATTAAGGAGGCTTGTAGGACTCGAGGCACTAGAGGAATGGGGGGGACACATAAAGAAATGTCCCCTCGCATGGAATTGCAAAGGTGTCCCCCAAACTCTCTGGATGGGGAAAGCGGCTGGAAAATGTTTTGCAGCGTCTGTTCTCATGGGTGGCAGAGGTCGATATCCGGAATGCCCCACGTCTGAAAAAACAGTAGCTGGTCGTTGTGCAGTTTCAACTTGTGGCAGGAATGTAACTCCCTGCTGAGGGAGTATGCCAGAGTGTTCTGAATTCCTGGTAAATGAAGGGGAATGAGAAACATGCCCTGCTGTTGGGCCCAGTGCCATAGGCTTGAGCGTCCTTGGAAAGCTGTGGGGACCTTGTTCCTCCTTGCTTGCAGACACGAAACATTGACGATCTGTTGTCGGTCTAAATACGCATCCTCTAATCCTTCAGAAGGGGGAGAAAAGACTTCAGGGCCCAGAAAATCGCTTATAGCTCCAGCAGATTGATATGCTGGATCTTTTCCTCTTCCGAAGGCCTCCGGTGTGTTGATCTTGACAGTGGTTGCCCCAGCCTTCCAGTGAAGCATCCGTCTTGACAGTCGCATGGTGGTCCGGCAGTCTGAAGGGGGAGCCTTGCAACAGGTGTTCCCTTACTGACCACCAGCTAAGGCTTTATTTGAAAGCTGGTGTTAGGATAATGCGGTCGTCCCAGGACCCAGAGGAATGGACCCAGTGGGAATCAAGGATTTCCTGAACTAGTCTCATGTGTAATCGGCAGTTGGAGACTAACGGGATGCATGATGACAACATCCCCAGCAGGGATTTGTAGTTGCAGACTGATGTCACTCGAGCACTATGGAGGCAGCGCCCCTTGTGTAAAAGAGCTGGCACCCTTTCATCCGAGGGTCTGGCGGTGCAGGTCTGGGTGTCGAGTGTTGCTCCGAAATAGAGTGCCTGTTGCGATGTAACCAGGCATGACTTTGGGAAGTTGATGGAACACCCTCGGATGGTGATGGTGGTGTTGGTTTCTGCCAGCGGAAAAAAGTGGGCCCTCACTAACCAGTCGTCTAGGTACGGGTAGACATGGCTACCCCTCTGCCGCAGGTGAGCCACCACTGGTGCAAGGCACTTGATAAACCCTGCCAGAGCAGACCGCAGGCTGAATGGAAGGGCTTTGACCTGATCATTTACTCCTGACACCATGAAGCGTAGGTATTGCCGGTGTGAGAGGCGAATAGGGATTTTGAAGTAGGTGGCCTCGAGTTCCAGGGACACCAAAAAATCGCCTTGTTGTAGCTGCAACAACACTTGCTATAGCGTGATCATGCAGAATGTTCGTGATTTATTTTTGCTATTTTTTTTTAATGACTTTGCTTATAAACTTTTAATTATTTCATCATATTTAATTTTGTTTTCAAAAGATCAAAACACAAGGTAAAATCAACCTAAAAAGAGGGCCAGCTGGGATAACCATTGAGGGACCTCTTTCCGAGCTCTACATGTCTGGGAGGGTCATGAATTCCATCCAAAATTGCATGACTCTGAACACTAGGCTCTTCTGTTCTCCAATAATCAAAGTAGACCAGCGTTCTTCTATCGTTAGACGTTGCATCTGACGGCAGCATGGCACAGTATTTTCTTCTTATCGGTGTTAGGGCATCGCAGACCATTAGTAGATGGTATAAGGATTCCTGTTGTGACATATCTTTGCGAAAGCATCAGGAACTGATTTGACCAATAACCTGTCTTGATTTTACTAGCACTTCTCTCGTTGGTTGCAAGTTTAGTCTCAATCAGAGGAACAAGTCCCGAAACTTGGGGCATGGAAACATTTGTAGATATGAAGGTAGTTGATTCAGTGCCCGGCTTTCTGCAGGAAAATTGATGGCCAGTTTTGTATTGCCTTTTCTGTTCTTGAGTCTCGATCCAATCATTCCACTGGATTTATTTCTTCACTGATACTGCCCGCAACTTCAGCATTTCTATTGAGCAATATAGGGCTTCAACCCATTGTATACAGGTCGCTTTCCAGCTGTTCAGAATCACATTCTGGTTAGTGGTTAGTCTTGTTCTCAGAATGTCGATTGGAGGTAATTTGTCATCGACTACAGATTTCCAAAAAATAATCCAACGCTTTCCATAATATCAGGGAGTGCATGGATTGTAGAGCTAATTCAAATCGTATCCATTGGACTGGATAAGCTTTTGGGAGAGAGAGTACTTTCCTCCAAAAGAGGCCTTCTAGCAGATCCCAATTGCGCCATGTCAGGTTAAGAGTTGCTTCACCGCCATAGGTCAGTGTTGAAACTACTTTTTGTCGGTAGAATGCAATGATCGGGCGCAAGGAAAACCTTCCATATTTTCTATGCAAGATAAGACCTTGCCGTGCAAGGGATTCAGCTTTCGCTCTCAAAAATTCCTCCCATGCATGCTCACAAATGCCTGAATTTAGCCACACTCTTAGGTATTTGATTGTTTTCAACTGGACCAGGAGAATAGGGAAAATGTACTCTTCTTATTTCCTTATTTCCAGTCTTGCAAAGGCCAGGCCATGGTTTGGGTTGTTGCTGTAAGTGGCCAAGACATTCAGTCTTCTTTGAAGGCCAATTGGTATTTTATCAAGAAGATCGAGATTGCCCGTGTAGACCATCCATGGGACCGTCATCCCGTTTAAACTCGGGGGGCTGGAGGGGTGTATGCTCTTACTGCCTCTTGATTGACTGCAATGTCCGAAATGTACAAGTTGAATAAAGTAGCTGCGAGAGGACAGCCCTGTTTCAAGCCACGTAGCTATTTCCTTTGTGGTGATTCCCCATGCCGATAGCCTCACTCGGATCGAGGTGTTGGAATAAAGGGCTTGAATAGCACCCTGTAAATCCGACTGACACTTCCAAGATCACAGTTTTTTCCACAGCTTATCACAGTTTACGCTGTCAAACGCAAGTTTTAAATCTATAAATACAGCGTATAGTTTGCTTTTCGACCTTATCGCCTTCAATTTTTAGTAGGTTCAGTATCATCAAGTTAATGCTGGTTTGCGATTTTAGGAACTTGTTGAGCACCCTTAGGTCTAAGATGGGTCTTCAAACCCCCTGACTTGTTGTGAAGGGGTTTTTTTCCTTACCAGGCAGTAGCGGTATCAAATTCCTGTGCCCAGCTTGTTCTCAGAGCCTTCTTCACTGCGCCCTTCCGCTGCAGAGCCTGCACTTCCTGAAGCAAGAGGTGTCATAGTCTTTTTGGTTTGTGCTTGGGAGGAAAGTCCGGTGGATACTCCACAAATTCTAGTGAGTGGCCCTGCTGGAGGAGGGATAGCACCCATTTGTTGGTTGTGATTAGTGTCCATTTGTCGATGAACTTTGACAGGAGTCCTCCCACTGGGGTGCTGAAGTGGGAGGGCCTGACTCTGGGCTGGTCATGTCTGCTTGCTTGACTGGCCCCTTGATTGGGCTGAGCCACGGCGTTGCTGTAAACCTCTGTAAGACTGGGATCTTTTCCTGTATTGGTCCCCTGATGAATACGGGGTCTTGTAAGTCGAAGAAGACTGGAACGTGGTGCGGTTATCCTGCAAAGTCCTGTTATAGTGACCTTTTCCTGAACGAAAGGACTAGCGCCTTTTACTGAAGCGTGCCCAAGGAGCGAACGGTTTCCGTGTCCATTTTTGTGGACTGCAGGGCCTCATCCACCTTTTTTCCAAAGAGGGCAGATCCATTGAATGGCATATCTATGACCCTTGACTGGACGTCTGGTTGAAAATCTGTAGCCTTGAACCACCAACCTTGCTGGCTCAGGACCACCCTGTTCCCCAGCTGGCAAAAACCAGTGTCTGCGATGTCTACAGAGACCATAATGGCATGGTCGGAAGCCAACTCGCCTTCATGGAGGATGTCTAAAGCTTCTTGCTTCTTGTTGTCTGGTTGGAACTCCAGCAAGGGACCCAACTTGTACCACAGCTCGCAATCGTAATGTGCGAGTATGGCCATTGCACTTGCTGCCCTGATAGTCGTGGCTGCTGTGGTGATAATTTTCTTACCAAAGGTGTCAAGGCCTTTTCCTTCCTTGTCCGGGGGGACAGAGCAGGATGAGGATGGATTAGCTGTCCTTTTTCTGGCTGCAGCTGAGACAACTCAGTCTGGTGTGGGTTGAGTATGGAGGCAGTAGGCAGCGCACTCTGAGGCTCTGTATTTTTTGTCGAACCAGTTTTTTTTATCCGGGGCAGTTGAAGGATGTGCTAAAGTGATCGGGTCATCATCCCAGATGTCTTCCAACAGTGGGATATACATGACAGATTTCCTGTGCTGTTCTCTGCGCTGGTATAGTACCATTTCTTTTCGCTGTTCCTCCGGTGCAAGATCGAACATCGTGGCCGCCATTACATGAGAGAGTGGAAGGCTCCTACCTCATCAGGGCGTGAGTCCCTGAGTGGAACGTCATCTGGCTCCCCATCAGCTGCAATGAAATCGTCAAATTCATCTGCCTGGATCGTGTGTGTGGAGGCCCCGTCATCTGGGTCTGTGTCCGTCCCAACATCCGACAGCCTCTGTGGCACTAAATGGTGCTTACACCCTTGGTGTTTATCCCTCTTGGCGGGGATGTCATCCATCTCCCTGGAATAGCCAGGGTTATCAGTGTGAGGTTGTCTGACCGGTGCTATAACCGGGTCCAGTGAAGGCAGACGTTGTTGCAGGGCTGCCACCAGAGTGGTGAGAGTAGATAACATTTCCAAAGTCATGTCTCTCTGTGTAGGAGGAGTGATGGCTTGATCTGAATGCAGAGGCGGTAAAGGTGGTAGCCTAATCCGGCTTGCCTCACCCTGCCTTCTGGAGGCAATGTCCTCTGCTCTGGCGAGGACGGGAGTGCTATGATGGCCTCTTCCTCTACCCCCTCTGCCTTCGATTGGTAGAGAGCTGAATCAGACACAACAATGCCACCCGGCAGCAAGGCCACCTCAAGGTTAGGGAAAGATGCTCTTGGACAGGAAGTCAATGCAGACATTGTACTGGTGTCTGAAACGCCAGTGAAGATGGGCGTGGTTACAATGGCGATGTGGTCATTTTTGTCCGTCAACAGTGTCGTCGACGAGTGTGTGACAGCTGTGGATGCAGATGTTATCGATGAGATCCTTGTGGTCGTTGGAGTAGTCGTTGAGGACGTGGTAGTCGTAGTGAATGGCTGTTTAGCTGACAACGAGGTAGTCATGGTAATTGACGACTTTGTTGACGGTTGTGATGAGGAAGTTGTGTTTGTCAACAGCTTTGTTAATAGCAGTGATGAGGTAGTCGTGGTCATGGCCATAGACGGTTTCGTTGACGGTTGCTCTGAGCCAGTCGTAGTCGTGGTCGGTGTCGACGGCCTCGGGGTGGACGACCTGGAGTGAGACTTGGTCGTTGACGATGATGTTTTTGTCACAGATTTAGATGACGAGGAGCTTGTTTCCGACCTCGGAGAAGAGTGGCCCCAAGATTTGGACATGGACTTAGGGGATGTTACGTCCTTGGGGAGATGGAAGGAGCTTCGGGTCTCATTCCCTGTTGACACTGCTTGGGCACTGACCTTTGTTGAATACCGGTCCTTGTATGAGGATCTGGGCTCATCAGATGAGGAATCCCTTTGCCTCTTCTTGGAGGCCTGGACTTTGTGCGACCTAAACCTCTTGCTAGAGGTGGTTCGCTGGGCCGACCTGCTCCGGCCTAATAAAGCATGATTCCGTACTGAAGCAGAGTCAGAGGCCCCACCGGCGTCCTTGAGCGGACACATTTTGCAGACTGGATGGAAGGTGTCGATGAAGGTAGTAGAGGCAGTCATCGTGGTGATCCTTTATGTAGACATTCTTCAGTCCACAGCGGGCACAGGCCTTTAACAGGCTTTTCCTCATGGATATCGCCATGAGGTAGGCCCAACTACACAGTCGAAGCTTTGTCGAAGGATACCGGTCGCGGGACGGTCAACTATAGCTGCACTGTCGCCACTAAAGAAGGTCGTCGAGTAGGCATTGAAAAATGACTATTATTCATGAAAAAGATGTTAAATTAGAATTTGTTTCGTAGACAAGTTGAAGAGATGATTGTTGAGAACTCCCTACACTAATGTGGGGTAAGACATCTAAAGATGGCCGACAGGGGAGGAGCTTAGGGAGGTGTTCCTATTGGTTGTGGGCAGTATGACTGAAAAATTACTTTATTGGGCATAAAAGTGACTGAAAGTTTAAACTGCTCTGTGTTAATGAGGATTCCCAGCCTGACGACAGGGAATATTCACAGCATGTGAATCTGTGCAAGATGCAATGCTGGAGAAATCATTGTTTTCATTCGCTCTCATGTGACATCAATTTCTTACATTATTGTTTTTTCTTGCCGTGCCTGTCTCTTGCAATTTCTATTCTATTTCTATTGTGCTGACAGCACTTATTAGGAAATGAAAGTGTGGGCTCATGGTTGGCAATTTTTGATTTTCACTATGGGGGCAGAATTCCCCCAACTATACCCTGAATAAAAATAAGCAAGCACTTGTTTTTTTATGTAAGGAATTGCAAAACGTTAGAAGATTAACAGACAGTTTAAAATATATAACAGCCCTAATTTACACAAATGTTTTTAAAAGGAAAGTCCCTTTGAATTTTTTTTGTAAATCAGGCCCAACATCTCAGCAACAGTCACTCAACCTGCTGAGCTACCCTGGTAGCCTTTTACTTTAGGGTGTGTCTATGGATCCTTTAATGTGCTCGAAATCACTGCATTACCAACAGTGCAGTTCATGTACATGACTTCAAAGTCAACAGTATTTCATTTCCAGCCACAGGTACCCTGTGCATAGATTAATTGAGGGTGTACTAGTGGCGACTCGTCCATAACGGGTAAGGGGGTGGCAACCCACCGGCAACCTAGTCCATTATGGAGGAGCTAAGCAGCCAGCCCATTGTAAACACTCAGCGGACCCTCAGCAGCTGCTTTTTGCAGCTGAGGGAGTAGCTTGAAATGTCAAAAAGAAACACAGATTTCTGTTTGACAGTTCTGTTCCTCAGCTGCGCATGTCCAATGGGCCATGCAAAGCAAGGAGTGTTTTGCTTCCCCAGCCTTGCATGGCCCATTGGGGATGCTGGCTATGGAACTGCATTTTTGTATGCGCAAGGGAGTGCTTCTGCGCCACCCCGCACATACAAAGGAGCGGGGCACTTCATCATCAGTGCTCTTGTTGTTGCGCAAATGTGCGGGAACCAGGAAGCACTCTTTGCTTCCCGGTTCCTGAGGAAACGTCAGGACGGGGGTAAAAGTTAAGCTAATTTAAATGTGTGCATATGCTTTTGTTGTGTGTAATGAGTGTAATGAGTGAGTGTATGATGATGGGTGCGTGTGTGAATGAGCGAGTTCCTGAATGTGCGTGTGTGTTTGTGCTGGGCCAGGGAGTTGAATTTGGCTAGAGGGGATGATTTTTAAAAATGCTGTTGTTGCACAACACCCCTCTCCACTGGCCAAAGTCAGCTCCCAGTGTGAGGCGCTGGGAAGCCCAGGGGGCAGGCATGGTATTGTTTTACTGGGTGTCTATTATAGATGCCTAGTAAAAAATACCATGTGTGACCCCGTGGGCCCCCCGCGTCATGCATGCACACATAATCACATTGTGTGTATCTGAGAAGCTGGGGGGCATAGGGCCAAGGCACCAAATTTTTCCACTAAGCATCTATGATAGACGCTTAGAAAAAAGTACTATGACTCACATTGATTGTGTGCATGTGAGACGCTGGGGGGCTAGTGGGCAGGCATGGTATTTTTTACTGGGCATCTATGATAAAGCTGGCATAGTAAGTGTTATTATATAGTTAGATTGACATTTTAATGAAGCCAGTCTATTTCTAAGGCATGACATAGGGGACCTCCCTATGAAGGGACCAATCTACACCCAACTTTCCTTCCCTAAATACCTCCCTGCCAGAGTCCTTCAGTCCTCTGGCTCTAACTCTCTGCAGGTCAAACGTTTCTCCAAGCAGAGAGCGGGAGGTAGATCCCTTTCCTCGGCCGGTTCCTCTCTCTGGAATTGCCTCCCTGCCCCCATCAGACTTGAGCCGCATCTCCTTAAGTTCCAGAAACCGCTCAAGATTTTCCTTTTCTCCTCTTCCTACCCTCTCCCCCTCCCATGCTAACACTCCCTCTGCTGCTGCGAGTGAGGCCTGGTCCCCTCAGAGTCATACAGGGCCAGACCACCCCTCCTACCAGTCCCCACAGCATCACTTGCCAGCACTTGCCCTCTGGGTCCATTCCCCGGACTGGTCCTCCATGTCCACTGCACTCATCCTCCCTTCCCCCTCTCTTTCCCCTAGCACCTGCTGCCTTGCCCCTGCTCCCAGCACTTGCCCATACCCCCTCTCTTTGGGCACCCCACTACTGCACTTCTCCCTCTACCCCCCTGTACTTACCACTTTGTCTTACACTTGCACAGAAGGATTGCCACAAAGCCAATATAACCGTTCTTGTTGTTCTGCTTCTTTCCCATCCCACGACCCCCAACTTGTCTTGTTGCGCCTGGAAACGCTTGTGTATATGCTCCATACAAAAGTCCAATAAAATAAAAATACATTTTGCATTGGACATCTTTGATAAAGGAAGCATGAGAAGTGTTATTACATGGCTAGACTGGCATTGTGGTGTAGCCAGTCTAGCCCTTTCATATTGTGGTATGCCATTTTGTATTGTGCATCTTTGTTAAAGCAAGCATGATAAGTTATTATGTAGGTAAACTGGAATTTTGGTGCAGCTAGTCCAGCCACTTGTTACTGTGGTAAGACATTTTGGATTGGGCATCTTTGATAACGCAAGCATAAGTGTTATTACGTGGCTAGACTGACATTTTGATGTAGCCAGTTTGAACATGTCTTCATACTGTGGCATGGTATTTTTTAATGATAAAGCCAACTGGAGTATGTTCTTACGTGGGGGTACTACCGGTTCTATGTGATTTGTACAAACCAAAAAATAAAGAATTACATTTGAACAAACCCAAAATAACAAAAGAAATACATTTTTTTCTTTGTGGTGGATCCCCTCCAAGCCTCATGTGTCCCATGTTTCAAACCCTACCCCGCCAGATTTAAACCCTATCCCTACCCCAACATATATCTTTAAACGAAATCTGTATTTTTTTCTTTGTTTTTTATTTGTTATAAATGTATTCTTTATTTTTTATTAGGTACAATCCTGGATACTGGTACTGCCATATATTGGCAGAACAAGCATGGACATGTTTTCTTATAGTCTCATTACTGGCATTATGCAAACATGAGTATGTTCTTATATGGGAATACTGGCATATATTGGTACAGCCTGTATGGAAATGTATGGACACAGCCAGCATGAAAATGTAGTTATACTTACATATATTGTGGGCAACGCCATCATGAAAATGTGTTGGGGAAATGCTCCTATGCACTGTTGATGACTTGCGTCTAATGAATGTTTTCATGAGTAACCAACAAAACCAATTGCAAACTGCTTGGCTTTTTACTACATCTTTCAAAGAAAGTGTGTTCTATAATCCACCATTTTAAGCCATTATTGTAAAAGAAAATCTTGTCTCAGGGGGAGTATCCTCCAAACTCTCTTGATAGGTTTGGGCTCCCTCACAACTCTCAGTCGCTCTGGCATATTTAGGGAAATATTTACACCAGAGGCGTAACACAAAATGTGCCCCCCCCCCCTGAGAGCCATGCTGAGGCCCCCCCAACTCAGCAACAAATCACGGGTCGCGCCACACTCTGGGCTGGCCTAGATTATCACGCTTGCGCAATACGCACGAATATGCTGTTGAAGGGGTATGCCGCACACTGCACTAGGAGAAAGATATAAATATGTGTTTTAATGCAATATACAGCACAATTTCTGAGAAAAATTGGCTAAAAAGCCAGAGTGTTTGCAATCGTTTTGTAGGGTAACACCAATCCAATACATGCAAGTCACCAACAGTGCACAGGAACATTAATGCTTTACTATTGAAAAAATGTCATGCGACAATGAAAACATGTCCAACTGGCTTCACAATGTAGACCAGTGTAGACACGTAATAACATTACAGTAAAGCATGCCAGGCCACATTTAGACATACCTAGACTGGTTGCACCAAAATGCCAGTCGAAGCAATAACACTCATCAAGAAGAGAACACACATTCAAGCCTGCATCTCTGTGGCCTCTAACAACACGGCAAACTCTTTAAAATCTGCAAGTAACTGGTCAATCCTGTTGTGGTCTTTACCTCTCCTGTTCACTCCCTGGCCCTCTGTATGGCTCTGTTCTCTCATTTCTCCTTTAAAGCTCAGGACATCCTGCCCTCCATCACCTCTTCCTCTCCCTCTTCCTCTCTTGGCGCCCCTTTGGCCATCCCTACTTCTCTTCCTCCTTTCCTCTCTTTCTCTTTGACAATACCTGATGAGGTTTCTAGACAAGTCTGATCTATGAAAGTGTTGTCCAAACAGGTGCTCCCCTGCTCCTCTAGAACCATCAAGGACCATATTGACACCCTTGCTCCATCCTTGGCTAATTTCGGTAATCACTTTTTCACCACTGGAACATTCTCCTCTCTACTTAAGCATTCCCTTGTGCACCCACTCCTCAAGAAGCCGTCTGCCTTTCCTGCCTGCCCGGCAAACTATTGCCCAATCTCCATCACCCCTTTGCTGGGCAAACTGTTAGAAAAAACTGCCCATCTCCCATCTTACTCTCCAAACTGAATCTGTTGGTTATCTCCATGACCATCAGTCTGGCTTCAGAGCTGCCAGAGGCATGGAAACTGCTCTCCTGAACACCCATGAAGATCTGCTCTATAACCTTGATTACAGCATTCCTTCTGTCCTCATCCGCCTTGATATTTCCTCTGCTTTTGACACAGTCAACCACCCCACCCTGATCAATAGACTCCATGAGAACCTGGGCATCACGGATCAGGCCCTTGAGTGGCTGACCTCCTTCCTCTTGCACCGCCCCTCCCAGGTGCAACTTGGTCCCTTTCTCTCCGCCACATCTCTCTATACCTGTGGCGTTCCCCAAGGCTCCATCCTCTCACCCTAGTTTTTCAACCTCTCCTTGGCCCCTTTGGCCCACCTGATCTCTACCTTCTCCTTATGTGGATGACACTCAGCTTTCCTTCAGGCTTCCCTCAGACTCCTCTCTCTCTCATTCCTGACGTTCAATCCACGATTCAGGATTGGTGCACCTCCAACGATGTCTCACTTAATGCCAGAAAGATGGAGATCCTTCTCATTGGGACCCCTGCCCCTGCTTTCCCTCTCGCACTTTGGCTGCTTGCCTTGGGCCCTCTTCCTTCGCCTTCCTTCGAGGCAAAAAACGTTGTCATCTTTGCCTCCACTCTCTCTTTCTGTCCTCACATCTCAGACATCGTCAAGAAATCCCACTAGCAGCTGCTCCTCCTCAAAGGGATTCTTCCCTTTCTCACTTTCCCCCAGAAGCTCACTGTCTCCAGAGCCCCGGTTCTCTCTAGGCTGGACTACTGCACCAGCCTCTTTCTCAACCGGCCTTCCTCTACTCTCTGCCCTCTGCAAATAATCCAGTACAGGACTGCAAGACTTATCCTTGGCCTCAAGCCCAGGGATCATATCTCTCCAGCCCTGACATCTCTCCACTGGCTCCCCATTGCTGCAAGGATCAAGTTCAATACCCTTTGCATTGTCCACAAAGCTTTTTGGGCCCGTGCCCACACTACATCCAACACTCTCTTCCAAAATACCTTACTTCTCAAGCCTTTCGCTCAGCTACCTCCAACTCTCTAAGGGTTAGACGTTTATCCAGGCAGAGAGTGGGGAGGGTTCGGGGGGTTAGATCCCTATCCTCTGCAGGTGCCTCACTCTGGAAAGTCCTCCCTTGCCCTCTCAAACTTAAGCCGGACCACCTGAAGATCCAGAAGCAGCTCAACACTTTCCTCTTCTCCTCTGCTTTCTCTCTCTCCCTTCCCTGCTGGCTTACTTGTCTGTTGTACCGACTGGTTGCTTGGCTACCCTCAGAGTATCACTGAGTCCAGACTCTTTCTTGATCAGTCACCCCTGCACTGCCTCTGGGCCTACCATGCACTTAGGAGCTGTAACTGTAACCCTACAGCCCCTTGTTCTCCTTGCATTACCTAGTGCCGTGCTGCCCTGGCTGCACTTACTCAAAGCATTGCTGCGCTGTTTTTCCCTCCCCTCTCCCTTGCACTTCCCCCCTCCCTTTCCCCTTGCACTTCTCATTCTCGCACATGCACGATCTGAATGACACACGGTCTAGTAAGATCATCTGTCTTGTCCACCCTCTATCTTCCCTCCCTTGTTTTGTTGCGCCTAGAAACACTTGTATACAGGCGCGTTATAAATGACTTGTATCATATCATTTTATCACAGATGCCCAGAAAAATATACAATGCCGTAGTAAGAAACGGCTAGTCTGGCAGCCCCCAAATGCCATTCTAGCCAGGTAATTACACTTAGCAGGACTGCTTTATCAGAAATGCCCAGTTATAAAATAAAGTCATACCAAACTGAGGAATGACTAGACTGGCTGCACCATAATGCCTCCCTAGCCACTAATACCACATATCATGCCTGCTTAGCCTGGACATAGACAACCATTATGATTTGTTGCACAATCCGCCCCCCACACACATCCCCTCGGAAAACCCACCCTACCCAAGCCTCCAAAATCAGCTCCTTGGCCCAGAATTATCTCCACGTCCCTCTTCCTTGTCCCAGAGCTTACGTATGAGGCTCCTTGCCTTGTAGGTAAGTACATGGATGAGGAAGAGCGGGACTAGGAGTAATGAAGATTACCGGTAGCTAAATCAGGTATTCCCTCCATGTACCACTACCTCATCCCAGTACTTGTGTATGAGGCAGAGTGCGTCATACACAAGTACTGAGACGAGGAAGAATAGTGCTAGGAGTAATGAAGATTACCAATAAGTAATCAAGCCATTAAACACAAATAGTGGTGCAACACCATTGAGTTCACTGGGATTCAGCACTCCCCCCCCTGAAATGTTGGGCTTTGTTGACTCGACCTGGCTGACCTTCAGAGCAGTTGACGGACAGAACAGGACACATATGTTAAACGGCACCTGGGTTTTGGTGTTAACAAGAGCACAGCAACTGCGTGTAACATTGAAGCTGCACTAGAATAGTCTCATTAAAATGCATAAAGAAATTAGATGCCCCCACACCAATATGTTTGCCCCTTCCCAGCGCCCGTGAAGTTAACGCCTCTCCCGACTTTTGAAGGGTTAACCACCTGAAATGTAGGTTCTGGTGCACCCCTGAATGCAAGCACACACACCATTCACCATATACACACATGCACACCCAGCCATCCATACATTTAAGCGTGCACCCTTTCACCATACAGGCACACCCAGGCAGCCACCGGTACATTTAAGTGTGTACCCTATCACGATACACTCACACATGCACACGTCATGGGGTTGAGGGGAGCCCTATTACTTCAAAAATAAATGGTTTCTTTTTGAAGTCACTCTGACTTCATAAAGAAATGATTTCTGTTAAGGACCGAACCATAACGCAAATAGTTTCTTTATGAATGCAGAGTGACTTTAAAAATAAACTATCTTTTTGAAGTCGCAAGGCTCCCCCCAGCCCATGACATAGAGGCCTCCATTTTAGGGTTTTTCATGGCATGGGGTGGGGGGGGTCCCTCGGACTTCAAAAAGAAAGTTTCTTTTTCTAGTCACTCTGCCTTCATAAAGAAATAATTTCTGTTACGGACCGAACCATAACGCAAATAGTTTCTTTATGAATGCAGAGTGACTTCAAAAATAAACTATCTTTTTGAAGTCGCAAGGCTCCCCCCACCCCATGACATAGAGGCCTCCATTTTAGGGTCTTTCATGGCATGGGGTGGGGGGATCCCTCAGACTTCAAAAAGAAAGTTTCTTTTTCTAGTCACTCTGCCTTCATAAAGAAATTATTTCTGTTACAGAAATATTTTCTTTATGGCAGAGTGAAATCAAAAAGATTTTTTTTTTAAAAAAACAGGTGGGGCCCCCTCCCAGGACATGTGCTGGTGGGGCCCCCCTGCACCACAGGTGCTGCAGGGGCTGTGGGGGCTGCAGGGGCCCCCATTACGTCAGTGATTTACACCCCTCCAATTAAAAATATCACCAGCCACCACTGAGATGTACAGCTAAAAACTGTAAACCATTCTATAGGGCCAATCTGCAGCCATTGCTAAAGAACCAAGGGATCAATTGCCTCCTTTCCACTTGTAATCTGTGCCTGTAGGTGATATTTCATCTGTTAAAGAGATTATCATTTGAAACTGAAGTATGAGTGATAGCCAGTCAAAAAGAGCCCATTTAATAGAAAATATATTATTTAAATCTGAGCTGGAAGTGATGTCTCCTGCTAAATACCATTTCTAACTACACATTATTTGAAGCTGCGCTGGTAGTGATGTCTGCTTGAGTTAAAAGAATGCAGGCCCTCGTCACGAGTTGGGCGGTATTTTGGCCCAGTTTCCAATGAGCAGAAATAGCATTACCACTGGGTCGTGCAGCGGTATTAGTGCCGCATCATAACCTGGTGTGAACACGTGCCCCACTTCGGCGGTAACGCTATTACCGCCCAGCGGAAACAGCACCAAAACAAGGGATACAGCTGAAATATCAGTGCTAATAGGGCTACCGCCGGCGATCCCGCTTCTATTAGCTCCGTTGGAAATTGCATCACCGCTGGAACGAGAAGCATGGCAGCGGACATCTTGAAAAACGCAATCCACCCAGAATCTCCACTTCCTGCAGCCATCCGTACCTGGATACAAGCCAAAATGTCAAAGGAGAGGACCAGAGGCAAGGTGCCTGAAAATCGTTTAAGGAAACCAAAGTTCAGTGAGTGAGAGCTGGTGGTCCTCACTCATGAGGTAGTTGCCCACTGTGAGGAGCTATATGGCAGTAGACAGCAAAAACCTCAGGACAGTCACCTGGCATGCCATCAGCCAGAAGGTGACTGCCGTGGCCAGTGTGCACAGTGACAGAGAGGACTGCAGGAAGAAGTGGAATGATCCTAGGTTAGGGTGCGTGGACTCCTGTCCCGACACCGCCAACAGGTCCCTGGCGACTGGAGGGTGCACAGTAGAACCAGTGGTTCTCACTGCCTGGGAGGAGAAGTGCAGCACAGTCCTGGACATCGAGGGCATTGAGGGAGTCAGAGGTGCGGAGGCGGTTGCCAGAAGCCAGTAGGCAGGAGGTGAGAGAAACCCCTCCCAGCACATGTCCATGCACAAATGTCAGCCTAGCTCAAAACGCCCCAGTAGACAGGGACACATGTTGGCAGACCCAGAAGCTGGGCAGGCCAATCAGGGTATAGTGACGGGGTGCCACATCAGCCAACCTCCACAGCAGCCATGGGGCAGGGCACCAACGGCACCCCTGAGCATAACAGCAGTGGGAAGGTGTGGCAAGTGACCTATCCAAGTGCCATGCACACCACACCCCTGCCGGTGCACCCTGTGGCAGCGGCATTGTGGTGTGTGAGCAACCACGATACTGTGCAGCAGTCACACCAACATGTTGCAGGCCCAGTTGTCCTGCCCCATGTTGGCATGGCAGACGAGCCACATGGAAGTACAAATCCCCCTACGCCGACATTGGTGCAGCTATCCAATCACTGCACACCACAGTGCAACACTGCAGGCTGCACAGCAGCGCCCCATAGAGCCATGGCAGTGCCATACAGAAAGCTACCACACCCACTCCCACAAGGCGTGTGCCACCCAGGGAGAGGATGTGGGGGCTTGAAGGCCCACAAACATGCAAGCAATACATCAGTTGCCCCAGCATGGACACCCTGCCCTCCCCACACACAGGCGGCCAAATGCCAACTGACCATTCCCGCAATGCTGTGCCCACATACAATGGCCAACCATGACAATCTGCCAAAATGTGTGGGGTCCCACTCTGTACCATATCAAATGTGTCTTGCATGCCAACACACGTGGAAGAACCATACCTGACAAAAATGAATATGTCCCCTACAGGCAATCACTCATCAGCAGAGGTATCAGAGGAGGTCGCTGGAGCAGGCCCATCTGGAAGTGGTGCCTCCAGGCCCTCAAGGTCAGCCACCACCACCCCACAAAGGCGCACACAGGCTATGACTAGTCGGATGGACCGCCGTGAGACACCACGACCCAGGAAGGCCAAGCCTACCGCAACACCCCAGGCCACCAGGAGCACCACAAAACCCACTGCACGCACTCCTGCAGCTGCAGTGACTGACACAGGGGGCCCACCTCCTGGCAGGGCAACTGGTGAGACACTGGGGGACATCAGCTCAGTGTCGCCGCCTGCAGAAGGGCCCAGACCCCAGAGAGCCCTCACTGCCGCCAGCGTGCCCAGATACCTCAGCTGGACAGCCACACGCCATCCTATGGCTCCCCGGACCACAGCCTAGAGCCACTGTCCAGCCCCCCTCCCATACACCACACACCAACAAGCAACACCTTGCTGCAGAGGCTGGAGGAGATGGGCAGGTGACAGAGGGAGATGGAGGCAATTGGGCACACCCATTTGCAACACCTCCAGGTAATCCATGAATGCAGGGGGCCATGTCAAGGAACCGGGCAGAGGCAGTTGCCAGTACTGCCGCCCTGACTGTGTATGGGCAGCGGGTCAGTCTCCTCCCCCCCCCCCAGATACTTCCTGTGCTCCTGGCCTGGTTGTCCTGCATCTCTACCTCCAGGTGCAGCATGGGCAGCTGCCTGTCCCAGCTCACAGTGGCTAGTGGCAGCATGGTGTTGGAAAATGTGTTTGGGTTAGAGGTGTGCCTTATGTAGCCCTCCGAAGTGCATTGGGAGCACCTGTGGCTTAATTTCTGATTCCTGCGTTCATTTACCTCCAGCTGGACATGGACTTGTGATGGAGCTGTGATTGCGCTTCGTGTTGCTGGCTGTGATAGCGCCAGCTGTAATAGCACTGGCTGTAATAGCACCAGCTGGGTTTACAGTCAGGGGTATTTCCGCTGGCTCGTGATCTGGCAGAGTGGAATTGGCGGGGCTAATTCCGTTACCTCCACTTTTAGGGCTTCCCGTCCAACTCGTTAGGAGGCCTGCAGTCTCTTGCTGAGTGCATAGTACATTTCTGCAACTGCTGAAAGCGAGTTAACTTTTTAGGATGTATATTAACTCTATGCAAACATTTATTGTTTTAAACCTATCCTGAACATACTTAAGGTCACATTTCTGTAACCAGCTTGGTAAAATACAGGTATACTTAAATCAGTTTGGCATGTTGACCCTTATTTGATGTTCCACCACCCTGCTCCCCCGTGTTGTATTATTTCCCCACTGATCAGGGACGTCATTTCACCAAAATTCCAGGGGTAGCGGAAGTGTCATCACACGACCCTTGACCTCTGATGACACCACAGGAAGTGATATCATTTGACCCCGTCCCCCAAGTGACATCAAAGGAAGTGATGGCACACAACCTTTCACCCCTTGACAAAGCAGGAAGTGGCATCACATAGCATTGTTCCTCAGTACAGTTAGACAAATATGGTTACAATATAACTGTAATATGATATACATTTCATACAAGTATGGATCACCATATGTAGTGTTAATATCAGTGTGTATAGGGCCATATTACCAAATTACTGTGAATGTAAGCAGACGTCCAACACAACAACCTGGACTATTGTACATCACTCAGGCTAAACTGTAAACACGCAGAGCATCTCAAAGAGGCCTAAACCCCACATCCAGTGTCTGCCAAGTGTCTGGCCACAGACTGGAAACAGCAACTGACCAACACAAGTCCAACCAGAAAAACGATGGTCTGGAGGGTTGCCCAGAGCTGTGCCAGTGGTTATGAATGATTTGAAACCTTCCAGCCATCACCTTTCTGTTTTGCTTATTTGGTAAGTAACCCACAGTTTTTTTGTTTGATGGGAAGGATGTGTTGCAGGTCACAATAATTGCAGGCTTTCTTTATTTTAAGATGTAAACAGCAGCAGCAGCTCCATCACATCACCCCTAGAAACGCCCCTTTTTAATTATTGTCTTTGGTCCTTTATATCTTGCTTAATGCCAGTCTCCACCATCTTCTAAGCACTGGAGTAGAAACTGAGCCGATTTTACACTGCATCCTCTTGTTCCCAAAGCAAGTGCATTGCCCCTGAGCTGTCCTTCCAAATATATATTTAGTTTGCTTGACGAAGCTACAGATGATTTACTTCAAAGTTGGAGGGCAACTTCAGGTAAATTCATTATCTCACCTTGCGTCTATTTGCAGTTTGCCTGTGTTGAAGGTCCAGCAGATCTGGGTCAGGTCACACAGAGCCCAGGCAGGATTGGTGTCAGAAGCCACTGGGGCACACCCCTCTCATTACAGGCCCAGTGGCTCATGATGTGCAAAGCAGGCGAGAAACACTGAGATGTGCGTTCATGCTGTGCTGTCACTGAGTACTGCAGGCTGCTCTTACCCATTCCCGGCCAGCTAGGCCTAGCCACCATACCCTTCCTGTTGCTACAGTACTGGGTGTGAGCTGGACAGACAACCCCGCCTCTGGACCCAACGATTCAGACACTCTTCACTAATGGACTGCCAATCTGTTAGTGATGGCAGCTTCATGGTTTTTCCTGCATCCCTGTTATTGCTTCAGCTAACGAGATCGAGATTGCAGGTGAAAAAAGCGGTGGCCCATTTAGCTGTATTTACACCTGCCTTTTTGAGGTGCAACACAGATATCTGCTCTTGGCACTGCCTCTTTGTCCAGTGGCCCAGGGGTAGCAAGGACAGATCATGGGGTAGTAGAGGGGGAGCTGCTACCCCTGGCAACACCCAAATGCCATCCCTACCCCTGATTCCCCCCCCCCCCCCAATACCAATTTCTATTGACGCCACTGCTGCAACGGGAGGATCCATCTTCCTCTCGAGCCCAAACAGGATATTTACTCAACCACAATCTCTGGGTCTGTAGGTTCAGCTCACATGCAGCACTCCAACAATCTAATGTAGTGTGAATGTAATTTCTTTATTTTCTGTTGCACCGGCAGCCGTCACACAAGCATACGAAGGAATAAAGTAAGACATGCCCCCATCCATTTACCCTTTGTAAGCCAAAAGGCAAGGGTACATTACGGGCAAGAAATGACAAATTCTCCTATGACAGAGGGCAACAAATAGCCTGTGAAACTTCGGTCGGCTGGTCGCTTGTAGTGAAATGTTAATACAATTATTTTTCCCCATGTTGACACTATTGTAAAGATGTAAATAAACCTGTGACCTTTAATTCTTCACAAAAAAATCTCGTTGCCTCCGTTATTTATGTTCCTGGTGTATATGTGTCTGAAGTCTAAAATTGGTTGTGGAAATACTAAAGTGGCCTAGTGCCAAGGTTATTCCTTGCTTCAAACGATGCCGGACAGAGTTCGGAGGTCATTAGAGGAAATCCCCCTGGCGGCATGGCAGAATCTAAACCTCCCATTGTTTTCAAAGTATGATGAGTAAAGCTGGCGTTCACGGCGTGCCATCTTCTTCCCTGATGTTCTTAGCTGTTGGGGCACTTCAGAAAGGCTTTACTGGGCCAACAAGGTGTGCATTATGCTTATCCTGTGAGCTTCAATAACTAAGATACAGTTTGCAGCATACGGAAAACCATAGACAGGATTAGGGGTGAGCGAACGTTTTGCCGGGAAGTGAATAGGTCTGAATTTGTACTGGATTCCACTTCCGCCCGATCTGCGAAATCAGCATTACTTTTCCACAGCCACTGAAATTTCGTACTAGGTTTGTGCAGCAGCACAAGAAACACCATGCTTCTGTTTTCGATTCGTACATGGTTCGCACAGCAGCACTAGAAACTTCACGCTGCTCTTTTTGATTCGTACTAGGTCCGTGCAGCATCATGAGAAACTTTATGCCGCTCTTTTCGATTCGTACTAGGTTCGCGCAGCGGCACAAGAAACTTTGTGCCACTATTTTGATACCTGCTAGGTTCGTGCAGCGGCATGAGAAACACGGCATGCCCGTTTCAGGTTGCGAGATGGCACAAAACACTTTGCATGCTCTTTTCGATACACAGGGTGGCTGAACGGTGGATTATGGTACTGGATTCCACTTCCGCCCGATCTGCGAAATCAGCATTACTTTTCCACAGCCACTGAAATTTCGTACTAGGTTTGTGCAGCAGCACAAGAAACACCATGCTTCTGTTTTCGATTCGTACATGGTTCGCACAGCAGCACTAGAAACTTCACGCTGCTCTTTTTGATTCGTACTAGGTCCGTGCAGCATCATGAGAAACTTTATGCCGCTCTTTTCGATTCGTACTAGGTTCGCGCAGCGGCACAAGAAACTTTGTGCCACTATTTTGATACCTGCTAGGTTCGTGCAGCGGCATGAGAAACACGGCATGCCCGTTTCAGGTTGCGAGATGGCACAAAACACTTTGCATGCTCTTTTCGATACACAGGGTGGCTGAACGGTGGATTATGGTGAAACAGATCGAAATCATTAAGATTTCGCTTCCACGGCTGGCCGAACGGAATTTCACAATTTTACCCAGGCCTAGACAGGAGGCTAGCCGCCACCACGCTTCTCTTCCCAAAGCCAAGACTTCAATGGACAAAGGAGGATGCATTGCAGGGTGAATTGCTTTGTGAAAGCTATATCCTCCTGATAATGGAGACTTTTTAGGTGTAGGAATGACCCACTAGACGCTCATACCAGAAAAAATACAACCCGCTAGGGAAAAAGGCCCAATACACCTCTTGCAAGGATAACAAGGTTTATTTCCACAGAAATAGATGGGCCAACAAAGAACTCTGCTGCAGCGGAACATTCTGCCAAAATCTGCATGAGCAGAACCTTATGAAAGTACAAACTGTCATCAGTGCCTCATTACATACAGTGAAAACCTGTGTGGCTGGTTGGTGAGACCCTATACATGGTCAGCCTGCTCCATAGGGGATGCCAGGCCATTGGACCCAGCCCCGTCCGTCCATTTTCCTCCAAGTGGGCGATGTTTCATCCATCATCACTGTGAAGCTGATTAATTGGCAAATATTTGCAATCTAAACAATGCATCTTTATCTTTGTAACAGTGCACCTGGTATAAGCAGATAGAGGCCTGGGGGGAAAGCTGAGGTCACACTAACTCACACAATTTACTCGCTTCCATGCAGGCCGGCACTTCTCCAGGGTCTCCCACCCTCGTTTTGGGCTATAATTTCATCCATCCCTGCACCTCGCAGTACAAATCACTTGATCTTGTGAAGGCAGGAGTGACCTTCTTTCCGATCGAACAGGGGTCTAACAGGTTTATGGTGAGTGGTTTGGGGTTATCTGGTACGTTGGAATTCAGGGGTCCTAAAGCCAGGGCAGTGTGGTGCTATAGTTTAGGATTGGGACTGGTGGGGTTGGAGGCCTGTGCCTTTCTTCTCATGGGATTGCACCGTTCACAGACCCTCAGTCCTACTCCTTTTGGCCTTGCAGGGCACATTCTTCCTAGGGCGTGAAAGTTGGCAACATTTTAGGACAATTAAGGGTTTTATGGGGCTGTGCAGCTCATGTTCGCAGCCTATGCATGGAGTGTTGACTGTCGCGCTACGTTTAAGCATTGTGCCACAATATGGCTGCTAATATCCAAGATGGCTGCTATTTCCGCATGTGCACTACACCTAAAAAATCATGCAATAATGTGATTGTGCAGAAGCCCTAAGAGCACCCCCTGCCCCCTGGTCGCTTACAGCATCTGTGGCGGTCTTTGCCTTATCCTAAAGTGCAGGAGGAGCGGGAAGATCGTGCCCCCTTCCCAACAGAGGAATAACATTATCAAAAAATCCCTCTAATACAGCGCTGTGATGATTCAACTTCCGGAGCATCAGTGGTCCAGCGATGAATATCGGTTTCTAAACCATCAATCAGCCTCACACCTCTAGTACACCAGAAGGGATCCGAACCGATTGGAAACACCAGCAAATTATAAACCTCCATGTCCAATTTTGGTAACGTGTACGGAACAGCAGGCTTATCTCTACAAGGTTGTGGATCGTTTGTTAGTTGCAACACAGCGAAAATCCAATTATTACTCAGTGATAAAAGGGACTGTCCAGTCAAGGTTGTATAAAAATATCTACTTTATTATTATCCAACAGACAGTTCTAGCACACTGCAAAATACAACCCACCTTGTAAAGGAATGCAGAGGACAGACACTTTAAAGAAGGAAAGGAGATACACTCTGCAAACTGACAGGAGGATAGTCAGTAAAGTAATTAATCGCAATAGTTCAAGGATATGTGGTTTCAGCACAAAGGGTGCAAAGGGTTGTAAAATGTCACTAGGGTCCTCTGGAGAAGGACCTGGGAGACAGCACCACAATGTACTTTGTGTTTGTAGAAGTTCTTGATTCTCGACGGGGTCGAGTCGGTTTGAGGGCACTTTGCAGCTTCTGCGACAGAGTTCAAGACGGGAGACAGCTGCGGGTATCAGGCGGCAGGAAGTTCGGCGAGCGAGGCTGGACGGACGACTGCATGCTGGTCAACATGGCAGTCACGGGGTGAGGAATCTTTGTCTCAGTGCTGGTTGGTGGGTCTGAAGAACCTGTTGAAGCATCTCGGACGACTTAAGTGACAGCGGCATAACACAGTCCGTGATGCAGTCGGTTGCAGCTCGAGGGGCTCGCCTGGCTCGAAAATTTCCATTAAGGCGACACTGGTTGATGCTTGTCGATGCACTCCTCCTAGCTTCTTCATTGGACTTGTGTCGTCCTTTAAGGCGGACACCCCAAAGCTGAGGAGAGTGTTGCATGTGTCTTAACTGAAGGGGCAGCCCAAACCGCGGAACCTAAGGCTGAGGTATACAATATATCACAAAAGGGGGTAACCACCGAACAATAGTTGAATCATACTCTTTGTTTTGTATGACATTATTTGAAAAGAGGTGGTTGTGGTGTTTACAGGAATCACCACTGGTCCATACTTGTGACAAATTCTAAAGGACCCCATGGGGTAGAGACTACAGGCACATTGATTTGTACATGTAAGCACAGTACTGACAAGAAAAGCTTTTAGTTGTGCACATTTATTACGTCAAGCTTGTGGTGTCAGGCTAACAACAATCAAGGTAGGGCATCTTGATACCTATAAGAAGCAATAGATAGCATTTGAAGCATGTATCTTGAATGTGTTCTACAACAGTGAATTTACATAAGTATAAGTTGTTCACATGTAATTGTACTTCATCAAAACACCGTATTTGTAGACTGAAGGATATGCAAGCAAAAAAGAAGAGAAACAGCATAGAAATAAATCCATTTACGACAGCTTAGTAAAGTGAAACATAAGAATAGACTGCAGTGAAACATGAGCAAGTCTAGTGGGCACTAATTAGTAGAGCAAACACGAATGTAAAGGAGAGGTGCTTGTCCTTGCAAAGTGGAGGCAAGTCCTGTACATTTAGACATTAGTCTGTTAACTATAGGTGAACAACCCTGGGTCTACGTCAGGAACAAAAGATTCCCAAAAGTGTAACTGGGGCCAGCAGGAGTGAGGCTGGACCCTAGGACGTTTCGGCTTCCAGGATTTGGTGCCTTCTTCCGGGCCAAAGGATTGTGTCTCCGTTGAGCTTGAGTCCAGGGGGATGGGAGAGGAGTTCAGTTGTGATTTATCCTACCGGAACCATGTTCAAACAGCAGAAGAAAAATGTGCCCTACAGGTCTAGAGTTCTGGGCTGGGAACAAATCCTCAAGGGAACAACTAAAGGTCCTGTGTAGATAAGAGGAGCCTTCAGGGAGTCGTGCTGTGCTGTGTGGGGGCCAGATAATTTGCACTTGCCGCCTCCAGTGGTGTAGAGTGAAGGAAGTAGGATGTAGCAGCTGCCACGCTGCTGCTGAGGAAGAAGCAGCTGGGGAAAGAAGCCCTTGCCGTGTGGTCAGAAACAAGGTTCTCGGGCCGGAGCGGCGCATGTGTGCATGGAGTGTTGCAAGCACTGTCTTTGTCCTGGGTTTGGTTCAGAGACTATCTGGGGTACCCAGTCATTTTACCGAAGCCAAAAAAGAGAGGTATGTTTTACCAAAAACCATAATACCAAAAAATACTGAAAATGTTAATTAAATATATATGCAGGAGTTTTACCAAAAACCATAATACCAAAAAATACTGAAAATGTTAATTAAATATATATGCAGGAGTGGGGTATGGTGTTGAAATGGGTGGGGATGGGTTTGGGGTGGGGTTACAAGGATAGAAAAATGGGTGACTTGGCAGGGGGGCCTCCCCCAAATAAATAAAAAAATCAGTATTTATTCGGTATTATATTTTCAGTAAAACTTACCTCTCTGAAATTGTCTTCGGTAAAATTACTGGGTACCGGTTCTCGAGCTGCTTGTAGGGACCTCTGGATTCAGTATCTCACTCTGTTCCCTGGGAGATGTTTAGAGGAGGGGTCTTGATTCCCTCTTGGAAATCCTGGCCTTCTTTCACTGGTGGAGCTGTAAGGCAGACTGTTCCTTTAGCTAGGGTCCAGATGCATTTTTCTTGTTACTCCATGCAAAGTCTTCAGATGATCTGCCAAAAGAGGGGCTCAACCCTCTTTTAAAGTCAAATGGGCCCCAGTGATTGGTGTAGTCTCAGCCTACCTTAATTAACCAATCCTGGGCCTGACCAACAATCTTCTGTTATGTGTGAGGTCATAACTAGAGTGCTTTGCAAAAGGAAAAGTAAAGGGGTGAAAACATGTACTACTAAGTCCCACCCATTTTCCTGTCTGTTGTGGATCAACGGGTCTCTCTGGTTAATCGAGCTCTCTGTGATTCCTGATTAAAGTAGGTCTCCCTTGAAGTTGTGGCGAGAATAGACTTTCTGTCTCCATCAAATCACATACACTTCCCCTCTGAATGGGGCCCACCTGCAGGGGTTGTCTACTGTAAACACATATACCAGCCATGACAGCGATACTAGGAGGCGCGAGCTGGCTACAGATTGACATAGATGCACATCAAAGGTGTTTGGGTTTCCTGTCTTTTGTTAGCCCTGCAACCAGGCCTCTCGTGGGCCTGCTTAAATTAACTCTCATCAGTATGCGTCACTGCCACCAGCAGGGTCAACAAAGGATAGGGCGGATCTCTGGAGCCTTTGTTATATAATTAGGCTGGCCATGGCAGGAGGAAGGTTTTGCCCTGCCCCTTTTGAGATGCCTTCATGTAATCCTGGGTGTCACATTACAACTAAATGTGACAGGGAGAACTGCACCTGTAGGGTGTGTCCACCCAGAGTACACAGGTATGATATGATATGATATGGCATTTACTTTAACGCACCTCTACACAAGTGTTACACGGCGCAACAAGGCAAGGGAGAGGGAACAGAGGGAAGACAAAGACAACGATCTTACTAGGCTAAGTGACATTGAGATAGCGCAAGTGCAGGGGAGTGGGGAAAGGGAAGAGTGCGGGGCGAAGGGGCAGTGCAATACATAGGATCAACAGTAAAATAAATAACATAAATAGGAATAATAGGTAAAAAGTGCAGCCAGCTTGTGGCAAGTGCAGGGGTAAGTGCAGACGTAAGTGCAGACATCAAGTGTCAAGAGCTGGTAGGGGACTGTAGGGAAACAGAAACAGCCCCCAAGTGCAGGTGTTGCCCGGGAGGCAGTGAAGGCGTGCAACTGGTGGGGGAGGTGACCTGGGCCTGAGATCAGAGGGTAGCCAAGTGACCAGTGTAGTTTCAGTCAGGAGTTCATCAGGGCAGAGGATGAGAGAAAGCAGAAGCAAAGAGGAAGGTCTTGAGGTGCTTCCGGAACCAGAGATGGTACTCCTCAAGTTTCAGGGACATCTATGTGTATTTCATGCGGTAAGCATAGGAAAATGTGTGCAGATTAACTCCAACCATTTTCCAAAGGTTGATTACCATCATTCAATTTCATATATAATTTCAAAAAAGCCCAGGCGAGCGCACACCCACCGTGCGGATGGTCGAATTCCTTGCATGCCCCCCAGCCTCAACATGTGAACCACCAGCCTACTGAGGGTCTGGTTCGCCATTAAGGTGAAAGTACCAGCTAAGGCCATCTTCATTTCCATGCTGGGAGCCTGGCTTGTGCTGGATGCCCATATCTAATCCTTGTAGGGATATGGCTTAACGCATAAGCTTAGGGTTCTTCCCTTGCATGATCATTAACCATTGAAGAGGCCGGTGGTCTGTCTGGATCGCAAAGTGTGACCCAAATATGTAGGGTTTCGTCTTCTTTATGGTCCACATGACCGCGTAACTCTTTTTTTCAATGACAGCCCAGTTCCTTTCCATTTTTGTCAATCGCCTGCTAATTTAGGCGACAGGTTGCTCTACACCTTGAGAGTTCCGCTGCGCAAACACTGCTCCAATCCCAAAATTGGAGGTGTCTGTCTGGATAATTAACTGACCATAGTCTGGCACTTTGAGAACTGGGGCCCTGCACAAACCATCCTTTAAATCCTGAAAGGTGGTTTGACAGGCGGGGGTGCAAGTTACCTTCTTCGGTATCATCTTGGAAGTTATATCATTCAGGGGCATGGCAATGGTCCCATACCCCTTGATAAATGTCTGGGGTACCTGGTGAATCCTAGAAAGGCTCTCACCTGCCTCTGTGTGGTGGGGATGTCCCAATCCTTTACAGCCTGTAACTTTGCTTTGCGAGGTTGTTTCTTACCTCCACCGACCAGGGGGCCTAGTTACGTCACTGTGCTCTGCACTATCTGGCACTTCGTGGCCTTGATAGTCAGACCTGCATTCTGCAGTGAGTGAAGCACATGTTTCAGGTGGGATAAGTGACCCTCCCAGGTGTGGCTGAACATAGCAATGTCGTCAAAATAGGTAACACTGAAGTTTTCCAGACCAGACAGAACCTGGTTAACCATCTGCTGAAAAGTGGCAGGGGCATTCTTCAATCCGAAGGGCGTCACAGTGAACTGATAATGTGCTTCGGGGGTTGAGAATGCTGACCTCTCTCTCGCTTCATCTGCCAGGCTGACCTGACAATACCCTGCTGTGAGGTCAAAGGTACTCATGTACTTGGCAGTGCTGAGCTTGTCAATGACCTCATATGCCTGAAGAATGGGGTGAGCATCTGTCTTCATGACAGAATGGAACCCCCTGTAGTCCACACAAAAGCAAACTTCAGTCTTCCCAACACTGTTCTTTTTAGGTACCAGTACCAATAGGCCAGCCCAGGGGCTGCGGGTTGGCTCTATCACTCCTGGGGACAACATCTTGGAAACTTCCTCCCCTTCACCGACTTACTGACTCCAGTGTCCGCATCATGGGTGCACCAATCTGCCCGACCTGGAGTCAGAGAAAACAGACTGACCGGCACACTGTCCCAGTAAACAGCGATAGTTTGTCAGTTGCGGTTCTGACAGGTCTGTTGCAAGGTTGCCACCTTCAACTGACCCATCTGTGGCTTCTCTGTGCAGGAGGTCTGGCAGGGGATTGGTCTCCTCCTCAGTCTCTCTGTCAGTCACTAATGCCATGACCAAGTCATCCTGGCTATAATGGGGTTTTAGCCGGTTGACGTGAAAGACTCTGCACATCTGTTTAGGTCCTTTCACATCAATGAGATAATTCACCTTATTGACTTTTTCAAGCACACAATAAGGCCCAGTCCACTTGTCCTGAAGGGCATTGGGTTTGACAGGCTCCATATTTCACACCCACTGGCCTGGAGAATAGACTGTCACTGGCCTTCATGGTCATGTCATGCCAGTAAGCTCCTGACTGGCCTTTAGGTTTCTCGTTGACTGTTCCATGTACTTCGCCATTTTAGACCAAAGGCCAAGTATATAGTCCACCACACCTCATGTAGGGGATGAGAGGTTCCTTTCCCATCCCTCTTTCACTAGCATGAGGGGACCTCGTACCGGGTGTCCAAACAGAAGCTCAAAGGGGCTAAACCCTACTCTATTCTGTAGCACCTCCCCATAGGCGAACAGAAGACATGGCAGGAGAATATCCCATTTTCTCCTCAGGTGCTCTTCCAAGACACCTATCATGCCTTTTCAGGGTCTTGTTGAACCGCTCAACAAGCCCATTTGTTTGTGGATGGAAGGATGTAAAGAACCGGTAGGTGGTTCCACAATCTTCCCACATAGCCTTCATATACGCTGATATGAAGTTTGATCCTCTGGCAGAAATGACTTCCTTGGTGAATCCCACATGGGAGAATATCCCAATCAGAGCCTTTGCAACCACTGGGGCGTTGATGCGCCTCAGAGGGACAGCATCAGGGTACCTTGTGGCGTGGTCTCCCACCGCCAAGATGTATCTGTTCCCTGAGCTAGTTTGAGGATCCAAAGGACCCACAATGCCCATGGCCATTCTCTCAAAAAGCCGCCCAACCACGAGTAGTGGAATTAAGGGGGCCTTTGTGGCACCACTTGACTTGCCAGAAGCTTGACAAGTCGGCAGGACCGGACACATTTCTTAACCTTTACGCCGAACTGCGGCCAGTAAAAGTGCGCAGACAACCGGTCCGATGTCTTAGTCACTCCCAAGTGACCTGGTAAAGGAATTTGGTGAGCCAAATCCAAAAGGAGCTTTCTGTGGCACTAGGGAATCACCAGCTTTCTGGTGCCCTCACCCTCAGAGTATTTTGGCTCACTGAACAGGAGTCCATCCTCCCAGTTCACTTTGAAAAAGTCCAGGGGCCTCGTCCTTAGCCTGATCCTCCGCCTGCTTCCACAGACCTGCCAGATCAGCGCCCACCTGGCCCTCCACCTCAGGTTCCTGTGCTGTGCCAGGCAACTCTGAATTCACTGAGTCCCTTGCTACCAAAGTAGGGTCCTCAGTGGCTACTGACCCCTCTCCCAGAGGAGTAGGTGACTCAGCAGTCTGTGGAACTGGAATAGGGCTACTGGCCACAGGGTCCTTCAAACAAGCCCCATGCAAGCACTCTAGGCCCTAAGGCCTTAAGAGTATTCAGCCAGGTGATCTCTTTGGCCCTCGATCGGGTAGCCGCTGCAACTATCTCGGGATCAGGAAGAACATTACCCAACAGACATGGGACAGTAATGGAGTCTTTCACTGCTACACAGCGCTGGGTCATTTGACCTTGCCAGCTGAACTCTACTATCACCAAAGGGCACTTAATCTTTCTGTCAAACCCACTGATGCTACAATCAGGCCCATTGATATACTGGTCTGGCTGTACCCACTCCCGGGTGACAGCAGTGAGGCTAGCCACTGTGTCTCGGACCGCAGGAGTTTTGTGTCCATTGACATACACATTATCTAGATAGAGTGGAGTATTATTGGGAACTGGGATCTCGTCTGGAGATCCGGTACCGTTTCCACTCAGTGTAACCAATCCTCATTCGGCCACTCTTCGGCCTAGTGGGAAGTCCTCCTCTGAGAGTCCCACACTAATGATGGCCTCTTCCATGAGTCCAACATTCATTATGGCTTGTTTGGGTAAACCCTTGCAAGCAGGATCTGAGGCGCATACAGCACAAGGGGTTAGCAATGGAGCCATCCCTTTTTTAAAGTTGAACTGGGATTGCCGACTCAGCCCTCTAGGACGAGATAGCAATACTTTGAGATGGATGGGGATGCAGAAGAAACTCAAACATCAATATTAAAACTAACTCAGGAAGTTGGAAAATCACATCTGATTTATTAACAATAGTCTAAAACAGGGAGTTACAATGAACATCGACGATTCTCTCGATTTTCTCACTCAGCAAGTTTCATAAAAAAACAGGTTATATAGCAAAAACTCATCATCATTGACGTCATCCTACGTGGCAAACTTCCAAAACGTATTTGAAAAGTGATAGGCTTAAAGGGAACCTCTAGGTATATGTTCCAAACTGGTAAGGGACATTGATTGGGTCTCTAACATCAGGTGGGGCAACTAAGCCGTGCTCTCATACAGGTCACTTTGAATGTCATCAAATACACAATGTCCCATTGGTTATGCAAACTATAGGGCTCTCTATTATGTGGCCCTCTATAATTGGTTGGCACCCTCGTACCCCACTGTACTTTTCCACATACGCCAGCAGCATGCAGGCTGGCCTCCAGGTGCTGGTGGGCTGGTCTTGACCATAGCTTTCCACCAATTAGCCCTGGCATCCATCATCACACTTGCAGTCTACTCGTCAATTTAGGCTTTGAACTTGGCCTTGGAAATGTTCTTTGCTCTGGAGAATACGAGGGCGTATAGCATACTCTGTCTCCTGGAGTTGGCGTAGCACGTCATGATTATCTATTTTCACTCATCCACGTGACTGAAGACCATGCTTTAGAGTTCTTCTGTATTTAAAATACTCTTATTTAATGAACCTCTGATGTTTTCATTGTTTTTGCTCCCGTCTTCTGAACAGGAGTTTGTTCTTTTCACACGTTTGTAACTACTGTTTGATCATTCAGGCCCAGAGCGGCCTTGACTTCTTGCTCTTGGTCCAGCCTCGCCTTTCTTTGATTCACCTCTGTAATTCAATTGCTTTTCAGCTGCGACACACTGGAAAAGCCTTTCCTTTTCTGGGTCCAGCTCTGCTAAAATGTGTTTGTGGAATTGTCCATAGTGTAGTCACTCCTATATATATATGTTTGACGCATACCGCAATCTATTCACTACATAGCTAGCCTTAAGAATACTTTGTCTGCTTGCATTTCTTGCCTCTGTACACGTGTAAAAGGACTTAATATCTTCATCGTTTCTGTAGCATAAACATCTTCATCTTGAACTTGAATTGTTGTGTATATTCAACACTTTCTCAACGCCTATAGAATGTTTATGTTCTCCTGCCTATCTATCTCTTCTGGGTGTGTCAGCCCTGCTTCTTAGTGATATCACCAATCTTCCCTTTCGCTCATTTTCCCACTTCTTCTGGGATTTCATTCAGATGACCATCATACTGTCGTGTATGCAGGTGTGGTTTTCCCAATGGGAACCTTGATTCCAGGATTCTCCTTGGTATTGGTATTTTCAATGGCACTGCACGTTTCTCACTCTCTGGTTCCCAGCATATAGGCAACATGGGAGCGGTGCCTGAGGTGGGGGTACTTGGCCCCTTCTCTACGCTGCCCCCTCTGGGCGATTCATCAACCACTCTCCCATCATCCTTCACATCTAGACATCCTTGTCTGAAGAAATGCTTCTTAGGGACCCATATTTGTATGACTCCCTGCAGGCATCCATCTGATTTCACATGCTGATTCTTATTCCAAGTCATAAGCATGCACTGTCCACTTGGAATGCAGTAGATCCACTTACCCTCATACTTCTTGTGGTTCTTTGGGTGCAGGGACTTTGTTCCTTCAGGTGCATCGATGCTGGTCTTCACATAGTCTCTGATCCCTTCAACTGTTAGCTCATTAGTTTTCCATCCTGATTCAACATCAGTCATGATCTTCATTCCTATTGCTTTCTTTGCAGTCTTCTTACATTGTGAAATAGCCAATCTGATTACAAAGAATCCAAGCAAAAGCATCACCATCAGGGCTCCAAGGAATTTGAACATATCTGCCATCCATTGGGGAACCCACAAAAAGAGTGATCCAAATCAACTATCATTAGCAATGTCTTCCACTTCATCTACCATTTGGACGTGCAGCTTCATCAGCATCTCTATGGCCTCTGTCAAGGTGCCATTTTCGTCATCATAAAATGGTATGAACGTGCAACGCAATTCTCCAATTTTGACACAAACACCTCCATCCATGGCTGTGATCATGTCCAAGACGTATATATTCTGAAGAGTCATCAGTCGTATGGCTCTCAGCTCTTCCTTGATAGCATTGAATCCCTTGATAGTCATATTGATCGTCTGCAACAACTCCCATCTGGTTATCTGTAACGACTTAGTATTTGCTGCTGTCTGGTTCCTCTGCATGAAGATTATCGTGAATATTGACGAAGTCTGACTGAATAATCTGTGCTCATATGGAATAGAGTCAAAAGCTTCTATTGACTTGGCTGAGAAATAGTTCTCTCTCTTCATTCGATTTATCAGCTCCACAGATCTCTTTTTCCGCAAATGAGCATCTGCTTTTGGAAATTCGGCAGTGTT
Source organism: Ambystoma mexicanum (assembly GCF_040938575.1). Lineage (NCBI taxonomy): Eukaryota > Metazoa > Chordata > Amphibia > Caudata > Ambystomatidae > Ambystoma > Ambystoma mexicanum. Next base: position 764,778,800 of record NC_090925.1, on the reverse strand, counting down.
CAGATTTTTTTTAGGAATCACCAATGCTGGAGCATGAACATTCACTATAGAACACAGTCCTCCTCAATCCTTGGGCAGCTTCATATAAGCTCTGGATCCACAAGCCCACTAGTTATCCATTATCACTGCTGTTCCAATACACATTCCTGGTGCCAATTAGACCACAATTCTGGTTCTCTCCAACTCTTCTTGTGCCATTGTTTGTGAAACACAGCTTTGCACTTTCCAGAGGCACTATCTGCAAAGGCCCTCCTATGTCTTCGACCCATGTCAGCAGTTTTGCCAGTTTTGACCATAATGGTTTACACAGTCTTTCCGCATTTTAAACAGTTGGCTTGTAATGACCAACTATTACCCAATCTCTGCAGATTACCACACCTTCTTCCCAGCCATCTGGTGAAGTACTGAACCCCAAATCTGCATCTGTCCTCTTTCCTTCCAGCTTCGAATATCTTCTACTGATTTTACAGCACTCTCAAGTCTTCTGTCTACTTCCCATCTAATTCCAGCTCCTTTCACTCCAGGCTGTTCGTATTTTATCACAAGATTTTTCATATGCGCTCTTTCTCTTGTCTATGTATCTTGAGCATAGTAATCTTCATCTGGATCTGTCCATTCCGTAGCCCATTTTAGATAGGCTGTTCGGCCCATGAACTGACCTCTTGTTCGGCAGAATGCAATGTGAGATAGACAATGTGTTGTCTGGGCATCTGTTCGATAGCTATGAAAATCTTAGACTTCGCCATACTATAAGGGAGGAGTGCACATAAATAGCATTCCTCCTTTGAGGTCCTCCTTCCCACGTCTTTCATGTGTTGATGCCACATGTTGTTTTCCAAACGTGCTGTACTATCCAGGTAATCAGTCAAGTTGTGATTATCCTCCCTAGTACTTCTCACCCTTGTCTCATGAGCTTTTCTAATCTTCTCATGAAGTATATCAGCATAATTCCTTCTCACTGGGGGAATCATAGAAACATATGTCAGTGAACTTGGTGTCTTTATATGTGCTACTGGTTTAGGGACAATTACATAAGGTGTTGGTTGTCTTGTAGTTGCTACATCAGTACCCTCCTGCTGCATAGGAAGATACACAGGGACCCTTGCTTTATTTGGATCCACATAATAAAAAGTGCATACTGTGGGTGAGAGAAGAATCACAATGAATAGGATACATATGTAAATAATGTACCAATAGGCCCACTTCACACAGCAATAGCTTCTTGCACGTCATGGTGGTCTCTCGTTGTTGGCCACATTGTTATTGCTGTTGATGCTGCCCATTCTCTTTTTTAAGGAAGGAAAAAACAAAATGTAATCAGGCAACATCATAAAATACTCTGGTAGTATCTCGATCTGCTCCACAAGCTCCACAAGCAACTAACTGATTGCAGGATGATTAATAGGATTCCTGATGAACACAAATGAGTCATCCTTTCGCCAAACAAAATGAGGATGGGCCTCATTACGAGTATGGAGGTAGCCATGGTACTATTAGTGCCATGGCTGCCTCCATACCGGGCTCCAATACCGGGTTACTGCAATGAGGACTTACCGGGTCATTCCAACATAGGGCTCAATGGGAAATGGGGAGGGAGGTAATAACGGGCCCATTACAAATGGCCCGTTATTAGCTCCCTCTTCCCCTCGCGGGACCCGGAAAGGACGCCTGGTTTTACCAGACGTCCTTACAGGGTCCCGCAAAGGGAACCTTGTAATTGCGCATCCCGTAATGAAGGGTGCCAGTCCCGTACCAGCACCCTTCATTACTGGAGCGCAAGCCTCGGAATGAGACCCGATGTGTTTCCAGTAAATAATAGAAGGCTGTGTTGAGCAGCGCGAGGATGCAGACCTAGTCCTTGTCACTCCGGAATAGATCCTGCAATATATATCCTGAAATCAGCCACTGTTTGTCAGTAAATGCATATATGGTGTATTTTAAATCCTTCCTCCATGGAATGAGTACGATCACGACGAGATAGGACGATATCGGCACAACGCATGAATCACTTGGTGCAGGGCGCCATTTTGACAGGAACACGGATCGGGGCCAGTGACAGATCCAGACGAGAAAGGTATCCTGCAGTGATGAGGAGGAGGCACCGCAGTGAGTCCCCCGATAAGAGCGGTAGCTCAAATGAGAGATTGCAGCCCCTGACACCATCGGGAACAAGCATCGGTCCTTGACAAGATCAAGATAGTGGGAAAGACGGTGAAGCAGGATGCCTTCCCGTCGAGTTACGTTCCGAACTGCGCTCAAATCCAAGGGTGCAAAGTTCCATACCTAGCAACCCACAGGTGAGAGACCACGGGGTAGCGCTGTGAGAAACCACGGAGGTAGCAGCCAAGCCACATTACTTTGGAAGTTAACAGTTTTACAAGTAACTTGGACCAGACCGAGCGTTGTCCCCACACACTGCCGGCGCGCTGTTGATAGTAACAGACACTGTGATTACTGCATATCCGACCCGAAGGGGGGATTGATCACCGCCAAGCATTCTTGATTGCTGCCCGTGCCACCAATAGCAGAATTCACGGACCGACCCGTGAGCTGGACCACACAAGGGAGATCAGATACCAGGAAACGCTAAACCAATAGCGTCTAACACGAAAGGAATCTATGGTCGCACAGACCCATAACACATTGAACACGAAAAGTCCCAGCGTTTCAAAGCTAAGAGGCTGAGAAGTAACTCACAAATAAGCGACTCCCCGACAGAGCAACGCACAAAGCCTCCAGAGGAAGGGTAGGGGAAGCGCCCACCCATCCAGTTGGAGTCCCTGAGGAGGAACAGTCAGACACCCCATTACACAGAACTATTATGAAGCAAACTAGGCACACGGCTCACCACACGCAGCACTTTAAAAACAAGCTCCTCAAAGCAATATTGCACGCACAGACCCTACCAATTGAGCCGCATCAGTACATCAGGAGTCCCTTTAACCAAGGAGAAGGAACTACGGTGTACTCCTCACTATATTGGGTGGAAAACAGAACCAACTTCATAACAATAGAAACCGGGGTGAGGAAGCACGTAGTAACCAGTGGGAAAACCCAGACGCCATAGACAAGCGTTGGTTCCACGTATATCCTGGGCGAATCTAAGAAAGAATTGGTCCAAAGAGACACAGGAGGAGAAAGCCCAGGTAAGAAACCAAATCGGAAAGTTGGGATACACCTGTCGAGGACATTTGAACGACCACCTACAAAATGGTGAAAGGCCAGCAGAAAATGGAGACGTATGTTGGCACCAAGCCCAAAACACCCAGACAGAGCTCGACCACCAAGAAGGAGACCCAGGTGCACTGGCAAAGGAAGGCAGAATAACCCTGGAGAATCTCATGTCAGCAATCCAAGATACACAAAAGGTACTGGAAATCAGGATCCAGGAAGTGGGGGTAGATGGATCATTAGTACGAGCGGACCTGAGAAAAGTAAACAAGAGGGTGGCCTAAGCTGAACAATGGATAGGTGACCTGGAGGACATTGTGGAGACCATGCGTAACAAAATTCAAGGCCTCGTGGGAGCCACGAGAACCCTCGGGAACAGAGCAGAGGATGCCGAAGGACTCTCTAGGAGATGCAACATTCGACTGGTGGGGGTCACGGAACGGATGGAGGGAGATCGTACCGAGCTCTCTGTGGAAAAGACACTTCTGGACACGTTGCAACCCAGCGGCCTCTCCAAATTGTTTACAGTGGAGAGAGCGCCTAGGGTACCTGGTCGCCCCCCACCTCCGGGGGCATCACCCAGAGCCATAATAGTCAAATTCCTTCATTTCAGAGACCGAGATGTGATCCTGCAAGAAGCTCAGAAAAAGGGGAATATCCAGATAGTAGATGCACGGATCCTCATATTCCCGGACTTCGCACAAGAAGTACAGAGACAAAGACAAGCCTTTGACTCAGTGAAACGGAAACTCCGGGAACAAGGCTTGAAGTACATGATGTTCTTTCCAGCCAAACAAAAGTATTAGCAGATAACCAAGCACACTTCTTCCTCACACCGAACGAAGCCTGGAACTGGTTGGAATCTAAATATGGCAGACCTGCCAACTCAGACGTACGGAACGGCAAAACGACAAGAAGTGATGATGATGCATATGAATGAACTACTATAGACAGTTAACAGGGAAGATACCCTACAGAACCACGGAGGAAGGAGAAAAAGCAGGATCAGAGTTTACGGCCAACGCTGAGGCCAACCCCTGACAGCGACCCCGCCGTTCTCGCCTATACAAGTGAAACCGAAGGACTAAGCAGTCCCACTTGTATCCTTTTTTTCTTTGAAATGTTTGTTGACAGAGCCCCGTCACAGCTCGAGGCAGGAGTTCACTCCTGTGCTTCAAAAGTCTGGTGAATACGGTTATCTTTTTTTTTTTTAACTCTTTTTATTAGTGGTCCGGAAAACACAAACACAGCAACATCATCATCGTACAAATTACAATCAAAATGATACGAAAATAGAGAAAACCAGAAAAAAGCAAAGAAAATAGCAGTACATATAGCCCGAATCCACCAGGGGAATCGGGTCTAAACATCACTGTCATCATCAGGGATCATATCACAAAGAAACATTCTGAGGGGTCCCCAAATGTCCTTGGGCCTGCTCACAGAAGGACGTGTAAGGACAAACTCTTCTTCAGCCTCGTTAACATAGACCAGCTCACGGAGGAACTGCTTCACAGTGGGCGGTGCAGGGTTTTTCCATTGTTGCAGAATACATTTTCTGGCCACTGCACATGTGACATTAAACAGTCTTCTGATCTTTTTGGAGCACTTTCCTATATCCCCAAATAAGTATTTCTGTGGAGTCAACACCGGGGGAATTTGTGTAATTTCATCAAGTGCATCTGCCACCTCCCTCCAGAACCCAGCCACCACCGGGCAGCTCCAGTACATGTGGAACGAGCCAGCATAATCTGTTTTGTATTTGGGGCATTGACTTGGAGCATCAGCAGCAAACTTGGCTATCTTGGCCGGGGTGTAGTGCAACCTATTGAGAATTTTAAACTGGATTACTCGCAGTCCAGCATTTAAGGAAACTTTCTTGGTGAGAGAGCAGTACCTGTCCCAAGTTTTATCATCTAGAGGGATCTGGAGATCTCTCTCCCATTTATCTCTGTTCAGATTGGCCGTTGGTGAGTGTGTCTGTACTATGGCATATACGCTGGATACCTTCAAGCGGCCCCCTGCCTTGATCATTTGAACGCAGGGATGTGTAGGGGGTTCATCAGGGAAAGATGCCCAGTGTTTTTGGGAAGCCGGTCTCATACGATAGTACTGCAGTACCCTAAGTGGGCCCCTGCCGAACGCGCCAGTTATCTGCGGAAGAGTTGCAAATTTCCCCTCAATAAACATATCTCCCAGGCGCATCTCGTCTCCAGGGTCCCAGGCTGATCGCAGACAAACATCGTGTGTCGGGGGGATGCTAGGGTAGTTCCAGAGGGAAACCTCCAGGGTTATATAGGGTCGACAATCCCAATCTCTGAAATATTGCCCTCCAGGCACCGACAGTACAACTAACCGGGTTGAAATCACACAAATCCCTATAGTGGGCATCAAAGATTACAGACTATGTTCGTGGGAGAGGTGGTGAGTTCCTTTACATCAACATGCGGTGGGCCGCCCTCCCTGGAATACCAATACTTAGAGAACTGGGCCTGGGACACATAATAATATAATTCAAAGTCAGGGGCCGCCAGTCCGCCTGAGGAGTATGGTTCAGTCATTTTTCCCCACCCAATTCTGGGAGTCTGCCCATGCCAAAGGAAGGCTGTAGCCATTGACCTCAGTTTAGTGAAGAAGGGTCTCCCCAGCCAAATCGGTATGTTCACAAACAGATATAACAATTTAGGCAAAACTACCATTTTAAGCACAGCTACCCTGCCATGTAATGATAACGGAAGGCGGTCCCACAATAAAAGCTTGGCCTTCGGGACCTGTAGTGTTGCATCGTGATTATCCGCATATAACCTATTCTTATCCTGTGACACAAGTATCCCCAAGTATCTGATGGACTCACTAGACCACCCCAGCGCCCCCAATGAGCCAGGGCAGCCAGTTGCCGGTGTAAGCGGGAAAACCTCTGACTTGTCCTTGTTTATGGAGTAGCCAGAGTATGAAGTGAACTCTTGAATCTCCGCCATTACAGGTGCTAGGTTGTTTTCCGGCTCACGGATATATAGGAGCGTGTCGTCCGCGTATAGAGAGATTAACTGGGTCGCCCCCTTTAGGTTAATGCCCCTGCTCGAATGTCGAAGCCTGACCGCTATTGCCATTGGTTCTATTGTTAGGGAAATAGTATAGGTGAAAACGGGCAGCCTTGCCTAGTGCCTCGTCCCAGGAGTTGAATACGGTTATCCAAGGGGGGGACGGAACTAGGAGGGGGGAAGAGAGGGGAACGGAGGGGAGACAAAGGAGAAGAATAGTGGACACAGCAAAAACACAATACAAAAGGCAGACCACATTCCGAATGAACACATACACCAGGATCAGTATCGGTGAACTACATTCAGTGATAAAACGACACGGTCAGGAACACAACTGGGAACGATACACAACCGCAGGGTGAATGTCATGTAAGATAGGAACTTGGAATGTACGAGGCCTGGGCAGAAGATCTAAGCGCCCAAGTTACACAGTTTTTATGCAGACATAATATCCAAATCGCACTATTGCAATAGACACATATGACCAAGGACAAGCTCATGGTACTGCAAAGGAACTGGGAGGCACATTGATAGGTACCTCATACTCATCATATTCCCAGGGGTCCTCATCTGCGTAGCGCCCTCGATACAATTACAAATACAGACTATGATGGGAGATGAGGAAGGACGCACGTTCCTTATAAGAGGCACACTAGAAGGACACATTATATGCATCGGGAACTCATATGTGCCTACTTCAGATAATGAAGACTACTTTCAAAAAGTAGGTGAGCTACTAGGTGAACATAGACCAGACATCCTCATTTTGGGGGGGGTGTGACTTCAATTGTTATTTGAATCCAGACATAGATCGGACGGGATCAGGAGCCTACCACAGACCCCGGTCATCACAATCCCTAAACAGAATAATACAGGAACTAGACTTACAGGAATTATGGAGGGGGTCACATAGAAATGACAGGGAATACTCTTATTACTCGCCAGTACATGGGTCAAACTCTTGTCTGGATGACCTCTTCATGGGCACAGAGGGCGCACATAGATTCTCCCAAACAGAATAGAGGGCAAAATAATCTCTGACCATGCCCCACTGGTCAGGGTACTGCAGATGGGTCGACGTCCCCTGGTGATACCAACCTGGAGGCTAGGAACGGAACAACTCAAAGATAGAGCCTTTAACGCAACGATATGGTAAGAAATAATCTACTTTCTGGGCAATAATGAGGGATCGGTGGAGGAGGTAGGTGTTCTCTGGGAAGCCCTTAAGGTGACAGCTCGAAGAGTGTGCATTTCAAAAACGGTGGGGATAAGGAAGACTCTCCCCCGAAAGCTGAAGGAATCAGAGGGCAAGATCTGGAATCTGGAAATCGAGCTGGGAAGGGGGAAAGTGGTGGGGCAAGAATTAGCACAACCAATTGCGACTCAAGCTTCGCAGCAAGAAGCTCTACATAACTTTGACAGGGACCGTTATACCAAACGAGTCCACAGGGAGGGGTATAAAATGGGCTGGCTGCTAGCGTTGCTAATTCGTAAAGAACAGCCAAGGGGCAAAATCACACAGATGACTGATAGCGAGGGTTCCAGGGTAACCACACAACAGCAAATCAATGAGACCTTTTGAGAATACTACAAAGCACCATACACAAGCGAGGGGACGTACTCAGAAGAGGATGCCTCAGACCTCCTAGAAATCTCAAAAAATCCCCAATTGACGGCACTCCAGAGAGAAACACTAGAATCCCCCATAGAGATAGAAGTTGAGGAAATTGAATGGGCACTGAAGGTGATGCAGACAGGGAAGACCCCGGGAACAGACGGCCTACCGGTCGAATACTACCTAGAATATGCAGATATATTACTCCCGGTTCTGCAGAGAGTCTACAAGGAGGCTTTCCCTAAGGGGGTCCTCCCCAAATCCACGAGGGAAGCACTGATCACAGTTATCCTGAAACCGCACAAAGACCCGCTGCTTTGCGGGTCATACAGACGTATATCATTCTTAAACATGGATGCAAAACTACTGGTGAAGATAATAGCATTAAGATGGGAGAAGGTTGCTATTGGCATCATACACCCAGACCACTGCGGTTTTATAGGAGGGCGAAACACCTCTATGAATATCAGGAGGTTAGATATTATAATGGAACACACTCGCCAATCAGAGGAGGAACTGGCGTTGATGGGCCTGTATGCAACCAAGGCCTTCGATTCAGTGGAGTGGAAATGGTTGTTTAAGTCTCTGGGAGCTATTGGAATGGGCCCCATAATGCAGCACTGGATCCAACTATTGTACATTGACCCCCAGGCAAGAGTGAAAACGGGCGAGTGGATATCAGAGAAGTGGACACTAGGAGGGGCACCCGACAAGGATGTTTGGCATCCCCGATACTATTCACCCTGGCACTAGAACCCCTGGCAGGATACTTCAGGCACTATGTAAACAAGATGGGGATCAGAATCCGTGGCATAATGCACAACATATCACTATATGTGGATGACGTACTGATATACTTGAGTAGCCCCAGGGTCAACATCCCAGTGATATTAGAGGTACTTCATAATTTCAGGAAACTGTCTGGCTATTGTGTCAATGGGGAAAAATCCTTGATGTTCCCCCTGAGTGCCATGAGTACACTACCATCAGACTCACTCCCCCAAGGAGGTATCCGCTGGGAACCAGAATAATTTTGCTACCTGGGAATCACTATTTTTCACAACTTGGAGGAGACATTTGAGTTCAACACAGGGAGGGCACTTGCGGGGATAGGGGAATCAGTAAAATTCTGGAAAACCCTCCCGATCTCCTTGATGGGGAGAATAGCCCTATGTAAAATGGTGATACTACCCAGGTTATTGTATTACTTTATCAACATCCCATATAAAATTAAGAAGATATTTTTCAAGATACTAGGTGCCTACATCACGGAATTGCTGTGCGGATCCAATGGACGACGGGTGGCACTAACAACTTTGAAAGACGGCTTGCGGAGGGAGGGCTTACACTACCAGACTACGAGGGATATTATGCAGTTGCCCAGCTGCAGACAGTCTCCAATTGGTTGAACACACCAGAGGGAGATTTAAAACACCTAATAAGGGATTTCCCCAAACACAGGACAGGGATAGAACTACTGTGGGACCCATCACTAATTAAAGGTGAGAGTGCAGTCTATGTAGTACCCCGCGAGGCCCACACCCAAATAGCCCGAATTTGCCATTAAGTTTTGACCCAGAAATCAGAAACATACTGGCTAATTTTGACAGGGCCAGACTAAGGAGCAAAGGGTGCACAAAGGTGGGAGACCTCCACAAGGGAGGGAAACTATTACCATTTCAGGAATGGCACCAACGATACAGCATGCCCGAAAGGAGCCTTTTAAAGTTAAGCTCGAATAGTCAAAAGAATGGCAGCCCTGTGAGAAGACACCCCGGATGAGCCGGAAAAAAACCCTCTAATGCACCAAATGCTTGATATCACCAATAGTCGAGGACTGATATCACATCTTTATCAACAGACAAATGGCAGGAGGAAACTCCCTGAATTAGCAGTAAAAGCAAAATGGCAGCGAGATGTAGGAAAAGAGATACCAGATGAGCAATGGGTTAAAATATAGGAACAGACCTGTAAGGTGTCAAGAAACGCCAGGTTCAGACTCATCCAATACAACTTCATTCACAGGGTATACATGACCCCCCCAGACTTCACATGATCAGTCCACAGCAACCACACACCTGTCCTAGATGCAAGGGAGTCATGGCAGGTTTTTGGCATATGACCTGGGAATGTCCGATAATCCAAGCATTTTGGGAGGAGGTTGCTGATAAGACTAACACCTGGATTGGCAGTACATATCTATGCACACCCGAAACATTTCTGTGGAGCATGCTACCAGAGGGAAAAATGTACAAAACCCAGGAGAAAAAAGGCGGCCTTTCTTCTTATACTAGCCAAACGAAGAATTGCAATCTCCTGGAAACACCGAAAGGGCTGAGCGATCCAACAGTTGTTGAAAGATGTATGTTGCTGGGGGAAGGCAGAGATGGAATTGCTTAGGGACCAAACTATGACGGACACAGAGGTGGACAATAGTATGGAAAGGAGACAAATGCTAAACAACATGATGGCCTCTGCCGACCTGCGTCCTCCATGAAGGGAGAGGTGCCAGGATTGACAAATTGTAAGATACAAACTGTCTCCGCTGAGACCCGTACTGAATGCAGAGGTGATGATCTGTGTTATGGGTCCACACCTGTGAAGCAAACAGGTGGCTGAACTACTGACCCCAACGTCGAACAGTCAAGACTAATACTCCTGCACCATGCTCAACGTGTTTTCCGCTTGAACTTGTGAAGTATACAATTGTTAAAAACTGCAAATTTCATAATCTAAACAAAAAATCTGTTAGCATGTTGATTTGATGTTAATTAAAAATATATGCTGGGGTACGAGAAATGGTTTATGATGACATGTAGAAAATAATGGTACTGTAGGAACACTATGGAAATGTAACATATTAAAAACTGTTTCTACCCATTAAAAAACTAATTTAAACCAAAGAAAAAGATGCTCTCTGTTTTGCCTCAGAAAATAAACGTACTTGCTCTATGATGTCACGTAGCAATTGATTGATTGACACTAGATTTCTAGGATCTCTCAGGAAAGTGTGAACATCAGTTTGTCTTCCAACAAGATCAGGTTGTTCTTCAATCAAGAAATAAAAGACCATTCCAACTAGCCTATTCGCGTTTTCATCAGATAGGGGAATTTGTGTTTTCCAAACTGTACTCAGGAAGCTGGAGAACTTGCTCTGTTATGGCTACAAGCAATCTCGATTGGACCGTTTTTAGGATCTTGCAGGAACAGATGAACGCTAACAGTTCTCCCCTCAAACACAGGGTATGCACGAAGAATGAAAAGAAAAACAGTGAGAATGATCCAGTGAACGTTGCCATCAGGCACTACCGTGGGTGCCTCCAAAAAGAAACTTGGTGAGAAAGGAATCGGGGAACTGCTACCTCCTCCAAGTGTCAAAGATGAATTCTAAGTCTGTCATTTCCTTTTCTTTTCAAGACCTCAATATATCTTAGTCCAATGTTAGCAAGCTCCTGTGGCTCAAGAACAATAATTTTTTCCACACACTTTGCTTAGCAGCTACAAAGAGTGTCCCGGAAGAACCACCATCCAATGTTCTTTTTATCTGTCTATTGGACAGTCTCTGCGTCCTTCTTCCTCGTCATCAATCTAGTCTGCACGTGCTGAACCTCTTCCCCGTTGCTTGCTTCCAACTGGGGTGGGGGTGAGGCGAACTCTCCGGTATAGACTTTCACGTCGCAGAGGAATATCTAAGCTCGTCTTCCTAAGACTTTTACTGCCGATGGCGTGACGTCCTCCCAAATGAAAGGACCATTAAATCGTGGCTCTTGCCACTTGCGGACAAAGTTCCTGATCAACCCCTGATCTCCTGGAAAAATCTTTGGCAGTGATAGCTCTTTTTGTTTGGTTGCTGTATGGTCTTCATCTGTGTTCTGAGCCCGACAACCCGTCCATTTGAGCTGTTTTGAAATGACAGACACTTGTAGTCATAAACGTTAAGTAGGCATGCAACTAATTTCTTAACAATTCTGCTGTTGTCTAAGCATCACTTCTAGTTCTTGATGGAGAAGTGAGGGATGTCTTCATTCACCGCCCTGTCACTATTTCATAGGGCGCAAGATGGTGGTCAGAGCCTGGTTGATTCCTCAACGCATATAATGCAAGAGGCAGGCAGTGTAACCATCCTTTTTTCAATGTAAGCTTCATCTTAGCTATCCTTTCATTAAGCTGGCCATTGAGTCTCTCGCATATCGCGTTGGCTTGCAGGTGATAAACCGAAGAGAACTTATGTTTTGTGCAAAGTAACAAGCTGATTTTCTCGAATACTTCATTTACAAAATATAGGCCATTATCTGATCTTAATACTTCACATATTCCACATCTAGGAAATACTTCTCTTACTAAAAACTTTGCAGCGCAAGTGGCGTCAGGGTGTGTGCAAGGACCTGCTTCAATACACCTTGAAAAGAGACATACTACCACTATCATATATCTATATACATTACAGATGTAGAGGAGGAGCCAAGTACCCCCACTTCAACTGCCCCGCCTACATTACCTGATACGTATGAACCAAAGTATGTGATGTATACTGAACAGGTAAACCAGCAAAGGGAAGAGCGTGGCCTCTGTGCAGTACTCATAAGAATACCTATACCAAAGAGAATATGGGAGGTAAAGTACCCATTGAGGAAACCATATCTGCATCCAAGACAATATGATGACCATTTGAACAAAATTCCTGAAGAAGCAGAGAAATTAAATGGCAAAGATGAATGGTGACGTCACACAAAGGTGAATCGACACCCATATAGAAAGATAATCAGACCAGAGAGGCAGACGATTCATAAGGCACAAGAAGGTGCCAAGGATAAGGGACATCTTGGGAGCAAGATGACAAGACTTATGCCACAGATCTGATGAAGATACTTAGTTAGTTTAAACATGTACAGATGCAATGAAACACAAGCAGAAAAGCAATCATGAAGCTAGCCACATGCTTTTAAATAGATTAGTCCGTGGTAATCGCCAATTTATACATATATACCTTTTTAGACGTATGGACTAAGAAAGGATGAATGTTTCCGCTACTTATATAAGCAGTACTGAACAAAACTGAAGGCCTCATTTCAGTGTCACAGTCAAGAACAGCAATTGAATGAAACAGAATAAGAGCTCAGCTAAGGAGTTGACTGAGCCAAGAAAACCAAGGTCTTATCAAACTGGAATTGGCTGGCATTTGATACAATTAACGTGAAAGAACAGACGCTCATGTTCAGAGAGATTAAGCAAAAACAAAATATGTCAGAGGACTATTGAAAATAAAATCAAATAAACGAAAAGGCTCAATTTCATGGTGTCCAGTCATGTGATAGAAGGAAGTTGGATGAACGAGATGATCACACCTACGCACGTAGGCCGGCTAGTGCCCATACTCCTTAAAAATTCTCAGAGAACAGTACAAACTCAAGGCCAACTTCAAAGCACTAATTGACACTCGACCATTGATGTGATGATGGATGATATTTTAATTGGTGGGAAGCTGGTGCTAAGACGAGCTCACCCGCACCTGGTTGTTCATTCTGCGTGCTGCTCACATAGGTGGAAAGGACTGATAGGGGGTTAGAAGCCAACCAATTCTAGAGGACCACGTAGTTGGGGGTCCTATAGTGTGTGTAGCCAATGGGACATTGTACATTTAGTGACGTTCTTAGTGGCCATTTTTAGGGGCGGGCTTAGTTGCCCCACCTGATGTTAATCATCCAGTTATCTCTTTCCGTTACTCCATACAGATATAGAACATATGCTTAGTTATTCACTTCGAACCAATCCCACCTCCCGATAGGTTTTTGTAGTTTGCTACGTAGGATGACGTTGGTAATGACGCAGGTCAGCACGTCAGTGATGACCAATTTTGTGTATAAGAAGCCAACTTTTTAATGAAGTAGTTACAGTTAGAGTATCGAGCGATTGCTGATGTTCGTTGTACTCCCTGTTTTAGATACTTGATATTAAAACAGATGAACCTTTGCCAAACTATTTGTGTCATCTTGATTATTGATGTATGAATGCAATCTGCATCCCCATCTATCTCCAGGGTACTGCTACTCATCTTAAAGGGCTGAACGGAACCTCCAGTTCACATTGCCGGTCGACATAAGTAACTTTAGAGCCTCGGCAATATGGCACAACCTTTACCATTCGGCTGACAGAATGTGAAGCTTCCCATAGAAGTGGTTAGAATAGGTAACTCCTTGCAAGGGACGGTTTGACGGGACCCCTATATTAAGATAGAAACCCCTCCCACTTCTACGCGAAGCAGATTGGAAAGCGGCTCAAAGAGATGTTAATGAAGGCGGTGATCCTGAGCGTCCGAAGACAAAAGAAAATGCGAACAGTGAGTGAACAGACCAAAGAGTGTGTCAAAGGGATGCATGCATAGTAAATAATGGAGAGTAATGGAGTGAGGCCGGATAAAATATAACGAAAGAGTAAGAGTGTAATATATATATGTATATGGGAACAAGATATTGACTTGAGTGTGGCTGAGCAATATATGAGGAAGAATAGTCGTGTGTGTGGCCACGCTATGAGGATATGCCCTGTTCCTAGACTTTAAAGAATGCTAGCAGAAGCTTTATTTCAGAGCCCCTTTAGCAGGACATATAGAAGACGAGACTGGTTAAAGACAGTCTTAAAGGAATTAGCTTAAGTTCCAATTGGAGTGGATTTAGAGGGTAAGACGAGTCCTAAGATAGGATTGTGAGTAGTAATTGTGGCCGGTCAAGTCTGTCTGTTTGTTTTATGTGATTGAAAGGTGTGATGATGACAGAGTTGAAAGAATAAAATATTTTAAGTAATAAAAAAGCATGAAATTGAGACACGAAAATTGATAGTTTTTAAATTAAACTTTGATGGTTGTTTTTTTAGCAAGTTTAAAGTAAAAAATTGTGTTGTGATGGGATTGGAACTTGCAACGATTGGTGCTCGCTCATAAGTGTATTTTGATTGAGACATGAATTGGAAACTGTAACTAAAATATAAGCGAGTGGTAGCAAAGAGAAAAGTGAAGGTTAGAAATGGAAGAGGTTACTCCATTAGTGCATCTCTCCAAACAGCTATCGAAACATGCGCTTAAGCTTAAACAATACAGTGCAGAGTGGGTTAAGGGGACCGCAGCCAAAATGTTCATGCCATGGCCACAAAGCGGATCATTATGGAGAGCAGATCTGCAGCATATGATGACATATTTGCATGCTGCGTAAACAGGAAAAAAGTTAGAAATGCGCCTAGCGAGTCTAGAGCTTTGGAAAATGTACGAACGCGAAAAAGAGAAGGAGCTTCCTTTAGATTGGATACTGATCATATGCAAAGAGGGGGATGAGAGACTTCTGCTCCTCCCGCCCCGTCTGAAATAAAAGACAAAACTAAGAATGACGAAGGGTTACACCCATTAAGTTCCCGTCATTCTTAAGGGAAACTTAAGGGAACTTAAAGCAGCGATGGGATATAGCAATCCGTCATCTGAGTCACCTACGCAAAGAGATGGAAAGGAGACAAGGATAAAACTGATGAGATGTCGCTCTTACAGAATGAATGGATGGGAGGTCAGATTTTACTTAAACTCGATGGTAAAGGCAACGAGGATGTAAGACAAAGGGGAGATCAAGACGAACAAGACAGAAAAGACAAAGAGAGTTTGAGGAACAATTGAAAGATGAAAGAGTGAAAAGAAAAGATAGACAAAAACGAGAACACATATCAAGATGAGAAGGCTAAAAAAACAGGAGAGAGCAGAAGAACAAAGAAAACGTGACAATAGACAAAGAACAGCCGATGAACAGGAAAGGCTAGGAAGAAAAGAAATAGAAGATGATGAACAGGAAAGGATAAGAGAGAGAAGAATACAGAGACGAAGGGATGAGGAGATACGAAGGGCATATGAACAAAGGGATATGAAAAAGAAAGAGGAAGATAGAGTAAGTGAAGAAGCGAGAAAACGCAGAGAAGTCGATGACGACATGGAACGTAAAGGAAGACAGAGAGCAGGCGATCTCGAGTATTTGGAAAGGGAAGTTAGAAATCCCAATCCAAAGGTAGCATGGGTAGGCATAGAGGAATTTTTTCCCGAATCCAAGTCATTACCAGGTACGTCTAGAGTAAATCTAGCAGACGAATTTGACTCGCAAAGTATTGGGGAAATGATTGACAGCGTGTTCCATGAAATGCAAGCCCAGAAAGAATTACAAGGGAAGGGAAAAACTGAGCGCCTCAAAAGCACTCAGTTGTATGACACGGAGGAAGCCTCCTGTAGTGCGAGACACAATGAGCTGTCTCTAGACAGACTAACATTAAATAGAGGTGATGATGAGAGAAGGCGCACAAGTTAGTCACAAGAAGTATCAGACGAAGAAAGGGAAACCTTCCAGAGGGAAGAGAGAAGTGATATATGTAATCCATAGGGATATTCACCTTTGGATAAAGGAGTAAGATGGTCAGATTTAAAGATTCTTATATCTAAGGCACCAGAGCCACTGACGCAGTCAGACCATCATAAGGGGCAACCCCACAGTCAGAGGGGGGAATCCCCCGTTATTTAAGTAGGTTAAGATCATTGCCAGGTAGACGACAATGTGGGAATATTACCCTGGCGGTAGATAGACAAATGATGAGAGATTAGAATGAATTTGGAGCGTCACAGTTCCCCTTGTTAGAAAAGAGAGGGGCCAGGCCACAGTATATACCATGGCCCCAGATGGATAGAGATAATTTAAAATGTAAACTCCCGAGTTTAACTTCCGGCGCTGGAAAATGGATACATAAGTTAGAAAAAATGACGGGAGGGAATTCATTAGCTGTAGGGGATATTAAAGGTCCTCTAATCACCATAAATGGTGAGGGAGCTGATGACGTATGGACAACGGGCAGGTTACCCTGGTGTGACTACAGTCAACACCGTGCATGATGGAGCACAATTTAACAATTGTAGAGCAGCAATTTAGAAAGCGATTGAAGTGCTATATCCAGACACGGTGTCTAGTCAAAGGATCGAATCTAAAGGGTCGACAGGTCAAAGGGTCGATTTTTTTAAAAATCATATAAATTCTTTTAGGTTTCGTTAAGGGAAAAAAGGTGGTTTTTAGCAAACAAAGGGGGCTGGGTGGGTGGGACCCCCCCCCCAAAAAAATAATCGATCCTTTGACCTGTCGACCCTTTCACTGTCGATCCTTTGACTGGCAACCTCCGGACACATCCGATATGACAGCCGTTGCTTTACATTCAAAGTTTTCAAGACGCTTGGACGCTTGAAACTCGCGAGGCTTGGGGGAAAACTATACCTATGTTTTATCATATATTGTGCCAAGGGTTGCCAGAGCAAGTACAGAAGCAGCTCAAGAAATTAGTGGGTATAGAAGCTAAACCGTGGTCGGAAATCCAGTTGGCTATTGCACATTACTGCAGACTCCTGCAGGAAAAGAATTGCAAAAAGGACGCTACGCGAAAAGGTGAGGAAGCAAAATTAGTTCAGAAAAAACTGTCCAAGTACACCATTGAAGGGGCAATGTTAACTAGTGTAGGTGGATTAAATTCGCAGCAGGCAGTAAACATGCCACAAATAAATAACCAAACAAAGTTTGATCAGACAAATAATGGATATGCTCCACGAGGAAGGGGATATCGAGGAAGAGGTTGGCAACGTAATCAAGGGAATTGGCAGAATATTCAGGGAGGTTTTCAGAATATGCAAAACTGTAATCAGAATATGCAATATGGGCAGATGGGGAGACCACCGCCTATATGTTGGACATGTGGAATGACAGGGCACATGGCTTGAATGTGTAGAAGCCAAGGGATGGTGCAGAATGATCAGTTTTCGAGTCAGGGAATGCCAAATCCACCTACATATTCGCAGCAGAGCGGAAATGGATTTGCGCAAGATCAAACAGTGCAGCAGCAAGCGCCGAGAGTGCAGCAAGGCTTGAAATCACAGCAAGTGACAGGTAATCAACTGCAAGGACAATCACAGCGATCTCCTATTACAGAATCGCCAGCGATCTCCTATTACAGAATCGCCAATGACGCGTAGAATAGGAGGTGTCACTGTTGATGGAGGAAATCCATACACGTGTGATGGAATGAGACTGTACTCGAAATAGGACAGCTCACTGGGAGACCTGATGTGTTCAGTCCTATCTGTAACACCGAATCCTCATGAGGAACCGAGGATAGACATAAATATAGGCGGCAAAGCTTTTTCGTTCTTAGTGGACACAGGTGCAATACGCTTGTGTATACATGAGGGCAACATTTTAATTTCTGTCAATGCAATGAGTACTCCAGGTTTTACAGGAGCAACGAGTTGAGTTCCTTTTACAGAGGAATTACCAGTCTCCATAGGAGAATATGATATGAAGGTGTCACTGCTTTATTGAAGGCAAACACCTGTGCACATATTAGGACAAGATTTGATGACAAAAATGAGTATGACCATTTCATTTACAGACGAAGGCATAATATGCTCAACACCGGGAATGCATTATTTAAACGTGTGTGAAATGATCATGGCATTCGCAGGGCAGATAGCACCTAGAGCAATACTGCTTGAACCTGAGGTGTTCCATTATGGAATACGCATTCTGTTAACATGGCTATGAGGTTTAGTAGGTAAAACCATGAGGTACCAGATACATTTTTATTTAGGCCTCAGATACCCATGGACGAAGAGGAGGGGCGAATGTTTCCCTTAGACATAGAAGCAGCTATAGTCCAAGGAAATATGGCTTTGCTTGATGTAACTGATGCTAAGGGTAGATGATGGAGCACAATAATTGCCATTGAGGAAGGCTGCAGAGAGACTGATATCACTGATGAGGAATTGTTTGGCGATGACCTATTTGATGATTTTGTAATATTTGAAATGTGCATTACTTATTGGGTAAAGGCAATCAAGAGAGAACTTCAGCAGAGAATGATGCTAGCAAAGAAGCGTCCTGAATATTTCGATGAAGATATGGCGAAAGTGCCAGTTTCATTATGGACCATTATGACGTAGGCTTACTGAAAGGGTTTGGGGAGGTGAAGATTAATTTGAAACCAAGAGCAACTTTACCTCGAGCACTGCAATATCCCATGTCTCGAGAGGCAGATGAAGGCATTTTCAAGACGATTTCCGCCATCATGGACCAAGGTATCTTAGTGACGTCAGAGTCACTGTGTAATACGTCGGTTTATCTATCTAGAAATTTAAGGGGGGTCTTGGAGACTAATACAAGACCTTCGCCCAATGAACCAAATTGTAGAGGCCGAGTTCCTTTTAGTCCCGAATCCGTCTACAATTCTATGTTACATACCTGTTGATGCACGATATTTCACGGTGATTGACCTGAAAAATGCATTTATCTCAAGACTCACAGGATTTGACATTCTTTACCTTTAGACAAGTGCGATTAAAAAGCACGAGGCTGCCCCAGGGGCACTGTGAGTCTCCATCAATTGTCAACAGAGTCCTCCAATATTGCTTTAGAAAGCGTTGTGCTGCAATACATAGATGACATTTTAGTTTGCAGCACCACAGAGGAAGAGTGCAGACGCGATTCTGTTCAGCTGATGATTATACTTGCTGACAAAGGATATAAGGTTGACAAGGAAAAGTTACAATATTGTCAGTCTTGTACAGTCTTGTACATAGGCCAATTGATTTCACATGAGGGAAAGAAAGTTGCCCCTGAAAAAGCTGAGGCCATTTTAAAAACAGCTAAACCACACACGATAAAACAGATGCAGAGTTTTCGAGGATCATGCAATTATGTCAGGGCATGGGTCTTTGACTACAGCTCATATACACAGCCTCTCTTGCAGGCTTTAAAGAAAGCACAGGCAATACAAGAAAAAATCCTGTGGATTGAGGAAATGTAAGAAGGGTTTGATGAATTGAAAAAAGCAATATGCACAGCCCCAGTACTAGGGATCCCCAATTATGCAGAGGAATTATTTTTATTCTCGCATACAGATGGTATCTTTATGACAGCAGTACTCACACAGAGAACCACATTGTGGTACAAGCCCCTTGCATATTACAGTGGAATTTTGGACCCAGTGATGAGACATCACTTTCCATGAGAACAAAGTTGCAGCCGTCGCGTTCCCCATAGAGAAGGCTACTAGCATAGTGATGGGATGTCCTATGATGTTATTTTTTCAACACACACTATTTGCCATTTTGGAAAAACCAAAAGGTATATTGACTTCTCAAAGGGCTTCTGCCTATGAGGTAGTCATATCAAATCCAGCAATTAAAATAGTTCGATGTAAAATAGTGAACCCAGCTATGTTTATAGCTGAGCTAATTACAGAATGAGAACCTATGCACGATTGCACAAATTATGAAGAGTTTTGTGATGAGCTCCCTAGAGTAAAGGAGAATGCACTCACAGTGGGAGAGATTGTTTTCATTGACGGGTCTTCAAGAATCGATCAAAATGATGGGAAAAGATATACAGGTGCTGCAGTAGTGAAACATCTGGCATATGGAGAATTTCAAGTGCTTGTGAGTACTCGATTGCCATCTCATTATTCAGCGCAAGCTGCAGAATTATTGGCATTGATACTCGCTATTCAGAATCACGCAGACCAGGAAGTGACAGTGTACAGCGACTCCGCGACGTCGACGGTGCATGCAGGATTAGCACTCTGGAAAAGGAGGGGCTACTTCGGAGCGGACTGCATGCCAGTGCAGCACGCAGCCTTATTGGGCAGGCTTATTAAGGTACTACAACTCCCAGTGGGCATAGCAGTCATTAAATGTGCAGCTCACACAAAAGGGACAGATTTTATGTTGCCCAGTAATCAAGCAGCAGACGCTGAAGCCAAGCGCATAGCAAATACAGATACAGGGATGATGAATATTGAAACCATAGATGTGAATGAATGTGATGATGATTGTGGGTGAGGGATATAATCATATGCCTAAAACACAGATAGTAGTGCTCCAAGGAGAGGCACCACAAGAGGAAAAGAATTTGTGGAAGCGAAGAGGGTATTCTTTAAACCCCTCTGAAGCATTGTGGTGACAAGACAGCACTGGTAAACCAGTAATGCCTATAGCCTTATTAAAGGTGGCGCTGGAACAGCTACACTACCCAGTGCATACAACTAGGGAGAATCTTGCTGTAACTATTGCTGAGGATTGATTCGTACCGAACCTAATGGAGCATGTTGCATACACTGAACATAGTGAGGGGAGTCATCCCAAGACCCAATGGCCCATTTCAGCACTTTCATATCGACTATGTCGTCATGATACAAGTTTGCAATGGATACCGGTATTTGCTTGTTGTAGTGTGTCCCTTTGCTAGATGGATAAAGCCAGTCCATGCACACACCCAGACTCTACCTGTGTAGCTAAGTATTTAGTGTGAGAAGTGTTTCCTAGATGGGGAGTGTGTGAAGTAATGAGATCGGATATTGGACCTCACTTTGTTAATACAGTATTTTAACAGATCGGCTCGTTGCTTGGTATAAAGCACAAGTTTTCTTTGGCTTATCATCTGCAAGGAAATGGAATCTGTGAAAAGCTCAACGGCCTGTGAAAAGAAAGAATAGCCAAGTTGAAGCTTACTCTGAAAAAAGAGTGGTTGCATTGCCTACCACTGGCATTAAATGCATTGAGAAACCAACCAGGTTCTGACCACCATCTTACGCCTCAAAAAATCGTGACAGGAAGGCGAATGAGAACACCTTTAATGCCTCCATCCCGAGTTAGAACTGATGCTCAGCCAATGTCAGAAGTTTTAGGACTTGAATTGCAAAACTATTTGAACTGTTTGACATCCAGTTTTTCTGTAATTTCAGGACAGATGCAGAGAAGAGGGTGCCGGACAGTACAGAACACAGAAGGAGATGCTTCAACAACCCAACCTACAGAATTTCAACTTCCCAAATTATACCCCGGAGATGCAGTTCTAGTCCATAACCACACAAGGAAAAGTTGGGACGAGCCCAGATTCAACGTTCTTTTTGTCGTTGAGGACTTAATGCCATCTGCTGTCAAATTGCAGGGTAAGCACGCTTGGATCTTCTTAGGACACATGAAAATCTACTCTGATGAAACCCCTCTGCCTACACCCCCTCCGCGAAGAAGCTACACTCATCGGGGAAGAACAGTATGTGCAGACGAGATCTATGATGAAGAAGAAGGACGCATAACCTGACAAGTGGAAAGCGCAAAGAACCCTTTAGTGGACAGTGGCTTGATTTTGGACACTCCCTTTTGAGCTATAAAAATAAGGGTAAAAGGACACATTCGAACACTCTGTGCATCTTAGTTACAGGGTTAAGGGAATATCTGCATTCTTAAAGCCACAGTAGCTATTGAATTTGGACTGGGGCATACTTAAAGCCGAGATAAGAATAAGGATATGCCAGATTCTGATCATGGACACAGCAATTGGAAGAGGGTACAATACCCCGATTCCTTCTACACAGAGTTCTTGTTTGGTTCTACTCATGGTATTACCCAGTGATGGCCTTTCTAGGTACATACTTCCGCATTTCAAGTTGGTGTTACGCTCCTATCCTACGTTAGTGGGGAGAACTTGCCGCATTCCAGCTTTTATTCAAAATCCTGACAATGAAAAGCTCATAAGAAGATTGCTCATAATCATCACTGAAGAATTTTTGAAGTTGCCTGAGTAGAGTGAAGGAAACACAATTGCCCTTATCAAACGACGCAGCACATAAACTGGTCAGTGTGGTGTTCTGTTGTCTAATTGAAGAATACCCACATCTTGTTGGAAGATACACAGATGGGGTAACTTTTCTGAGGGATCCAAGAAACACTGCAAACTTGAATGTAATCCTGGAAGGCATAATAATCCAGGTGAGCATCTATTCTGAAAGAAATCACAGAGCGGTGTAGAAACTTTCCTCCGAGGGACAGATCGAGGAAGTGAATAAAAGATAATATTTTTGTTCATGCTGACAGGGAAGCAACATGTCATCTGGTCTGAATCAGATTGGAGGCATCGATTGGGAACTAATAAATGAAGCAGATCTTGAAGAGGCTTGCAGAGGACATTTTTCTTCACGATAAAGGAACATTTGTATCCCGACTGGTGAAAAAACTGCTTCCAGAAAGAAAGACAAAGGGGGTCATTCCGAGGTTGGAGGTAAGGTCCAAACCATGCCAGCAATGCATTACCGGCATGGTTTTCCGCTCCACGCTATTCCGACTCCTCAGACCGTAAATTACAGCACCGTAAACTACTATGCCGTAATTAACGGTCTTGGGTCGCGCGCGACCCACCATGCCGTAATTAACGGCATGGCGTAAACCGGAGCTGATTCCAAGTAAGTAGCACACGTAAATTACAGCATCCCCAAGGCCGTAAAGTACCTTACCGGCATGGAGTACATACAGGCATCTCAGAGAAGGAGTAAAGAACTCTGAGCAGTGGTTCCTAGAGCCACAGGTGCACACAATCAGCACAGGTGGACTCAATGCAGTCTGACACAGCATAAAAGGAGCCCACCCACCCACTACACCCCCTCCCACACCAAGATGACACCAATAGTAGCAGCATTACCGGAGTCGGAGGCCCTGCATGCAAGGCAGCTACCACAACAACAGCAACAACAACAACCACCACAGCCACCACCACCGAGGATACACAGGAGGAGAAGGAGGGTGCGACAGGCCCGGCATGCCCTACCGGTGCAGCTACCATTACCACGCCGGCAGCCCCCAATCACTCGCATCAGAGCCTCCCCCTTCAACCTCACACCAGAGCTGATCCACACCCTGTACCGGCTTGTGCACCTGTACCGTGATGCTGTCCTGCCATTTCTTCCTCCACCCCCTCATCATCATCTGGTGGTAGCAGTTCCAGGTCAGGGTGCAGTGGCACGTTCCGACGGATGCACGCATTGTGCAGCTTTACACATGCCATGGTGATCCTGGCCACCTTCTCGTGGCTGTTGATGAGTGCTCCACCCGAACGGCTGTGGCAACAAAATAGTGCCTTCAACAGGCCAAATGTCTGCTCTATGGCCACCCGTGTACGGATATGGGCTCGATTGTAGTCCTCCTCATGCCTGTTCTGTGGGTTGCGGATAGGGGTCATGAGCCACGGCTTCCAAGGGTAGCCACCATCACCTGCATGGAAGGGGAATGAAGGTAAGTGGTGGGAAACTGTAGCAGTCTTGCATGGCAGCTCGTGATTCCTGGCCATACACACATGTCCCTGGTTGCATCAACCCCATTACTGGCCCGGCTATGTGTCCTGTGCCATGGAATGATGGAGGGGGTAGCTTCTTCAAGGTGGCTTATGGTGTGCACTCACATCTTGTTGCACGTGCACCGTATATGCGTGCAGCAGTGTTGGCCTGAATTCATTGATGTGTTGGGTTCTGTGTGATTTGGTGGCAGGGGGTGTTGACTGTAGTCAGTAGCATACTCGTCTTGCTGCACTGATCAGTACCATGGTGACTTGCACCACTACTATGGGTGTGCGTAACCAGGGACATGCTGCGGTATCTCTGTTGTGCTCAGCTGAGGGTGTCAGGATGACAGGGCATCGGGCAGTGGTTTTGGGGATACATGTACACCATGCACTGTGAGTCATTAGAAGACGCATATTTTTATGCACAACCGGTGTATTGTATTTGTAGGTTCCAACGTGAACAACAAAATCTCCACCCTCACCCCCCTCCGCCCAACTCCCATACACACCCTCACCCCCCTCCCCCCAACTCCCATACACACCCTCACCCCCCTCCCCCAACTCCCATACACACCCTTACCCCCCTCCCCCCACTCCCATACACACCCACACCCCCCTCCCCCCAACTCCGCAACACTAGTCCCGTGTAGCACATTGAGTCCACATGTGCCAGCATTGCCTATTCATCCATGCTCCCAGGGCCCGGGGGGGGCATGTTCCTGCGCCGCTGAGAACGCAGCGAGCGGCGCACCGGGCTTGCTGGGTTGGGGCGACTGGTAGAGGGGGTGTCCTCCTGCTGAGTCACATGGGTGGGATGTGCTGCCACAAGGGCGTCTGCAATGCGTGCAAGTGCCTCACACACACGGTTGGTGCCTTCCAGGAACACCTGGCGCATTTGCCTGAGCTCCTCCAGTAACTCCAACCTGCCCTGGCGGTTCTCCTCATTGAAGTCAGTAATGAGGGCAGTGAGCTGTCCTGCACGTAGTGCATCCTGGGATGGCGTATCATCCCTGCAGGGGATTGGGGCAACATGCCCTGACAGGGCCTCAAATGGGGTACTGGGCAGGGGATCTGCGTCTCCCGGTGCATCGCCATGTGCACTTCGGACTGGTGTGTCACCCTCCCCTGAGTCACTGCATGACACCTGGGGGACATTGGAGGGCTCGGGTGTGTGTACAGTGGGTAGTACTCCTCCTCAGAAGCACCACAAATTGACAAGGGGCTGTCCACAATTTGCAGAGGGGCCGTGGCTGCCACCTCCCCAGAGATGCTGGAATCCTCTGACCTTGGTGTGGCGAGGTTAGCAGGCGCAGATGCAGTGAGGGATGGGGGTTGTGCAACCTCAATGGGCCTTGGAGGAGCTGTGGTGGTTCGGTCCTTCCTGGCCGGTACGCGGTGGTCCCTGCCTTTGGCACTCGATGTGGTGGGACGGCTTTTCTCAGGCTCATCGCCCTCATGCTCACTGCCTGTGCTTGTAGAACAAAGGTACAACATGAGTGGTTGTGTGAGACGGTAATGTAATTAATGGCAGCATTCACATTTCAGTCATTTTGGGTTGGTGGCATTTTGGCCATTAATACATCACTGGATTCTACGCATGTGTTGGATATGTACGCAGGTGTTGGAGTCACTAATCCTGGCCAGGTCATTTGCAGTCTGACTCGCACGCTGCCAAGCCTGCTGCACAGTGTGCTTATTGGGATGTGCTACTTACTGCACTGTGGTTGGTGGGCATTCTGTGGTGGCACTTGTCCCTTGGTGGCAGTTGTCTTGCCATTATCAGGATGGGTGGAGGGCAGTATGACAAGGTGCATTGGACGTGGCATGGAGGTGTATTCTGCATGTATTTGCCATTGGCGGTGTTGACTTTGGACACTCACCTCCATCAGCAGACGACGGAGCCCCACACTCCATTTCGCTGACGCCCTCGATTGCTTCTGTGCCAATCAATGCAGCGCATGTTTCCTCCCATGGCTCTAGTTTCGCTGCTGAACTTGGTCCACCTCCAGTTTGCAGTGCCTGGCTGCGATTGGCTGAGAGGATGCTCCGCACCCTCAACCGCAAGTCGTCCCACCTCTTGCGGCAGTCCCTGGGGGTGCGAGGGGTGGTGCCTACCGCGCTCACCCTTTGGGCAAGTTCTGCCCATATGTTTTTTTTGCGGGCCACTGCCTCTCTGCGCATGTCGTTGCTGAACACAACATCTGCGTGCTCCTCCAGGTGGCCCACCAGGGCCTGCAGCTCCTCGGGGCTGAAGCGCTGCTTGCGGAGGCGGTCCGCCGACTTATTGGGTGCTTTGGGCATAGCTGGCGGTTGTGTGGGCCTTTTCCGAGGTTCAGGTTCGTCCCAAGGGTGCTACCTGGAGAGGATGGCAATGGATTGTGTTTTTAAAGATGGCCGCCGCGCTCCTTCACATTCCTGTGTGACGACGTAATTTCCGTATCCGTTACTTAGCTGTTACCGTAAATTACGGTCACCGCTAATTACGGTCGGCAAAGCTTCGGCGGCGGTGTTGTTAAGTACGTCTCGCTTCATGCTGGTAAGGGGTTTAACGAGCCCTTTAGCGGTATGCCGCTAGGGGATATACCGGCATGGCGGAAAGCTTGTGCCCACGAGGTCGGAATAGCCTGTAAATAGCGGCATGGTACCAGATCGGACTCGTTCTTTCCGCCATGCCGGTAAGAACTAATACTTACCTCCAACCTCGGAATGACCCCCAAAGTCATTTCTTAGCATTCAAAAAGCAGATAGTTAATCAGGGACAAATGCTGAAGAAGACAGCAGCTTCCAGAAAGCAATAAAAAATGCAGAGCCATTAAAGTTTGTTTTCCTTCCCTAGCAGCAAATGATTGAGATGGTAAACTTTAACAGCAACATTGTGTTGCCCCATGAGAACAGACGCACACATTGTCCAAGAAGTGTATGCTACAAGCTTACGTACCACTGCATAATCTACACATGCATTATATTCATACCTATATTGCTTTCACTGACAGTAAGAACTGCATTTTATAAAGGAGCACATGGAGCAAAGACTCGTATATGTTTCCGAGCAAAAGGAAAAGGTGAGCGTGGCAACTACAAGGCAGCCTGGACCCTACATAGTTATTCCTGTCCCAAGAAAAGATGGGAAGATACCTGAGCTTGAAATGGATGTTGTTAGTAATCAATCACACACAGCACTTGTTTCACAAACTGCTTTTAAACGCCGGAGACAGGGTTGGCGGATCAGGCAAGGTAAGGAGTTAGTAAAGGTCAGACCTACACAGATAATGCACATCGACACACCTGATCCAGTGAGAGGAGGCCTAAGCACAAGTCCAAAGGAAAGGTTATGCGCAGAGATTATAGCAGAATCTTTATGGACGTTTTTAGCTGTTGCTAGAAAAAGACAGATGGATAAAGAAAGACTTGCTGAACTTTTGTCTAGGAAGTTAACCCGGATGGATGTTCCTGCAAACAAACCAGCAAGAGGAAGCTATGTGGATACATTTAGAGATGTGGTCATAGAACACTACATGAAGAGTTTGAGAACCAAAAGAAGTACCCAAGAAGATAATTATGAACTGAATGATTATCTGGACAGCCCAGCACACTTGGGAAACAACATATGGTACCAACACATAAAAGAAGTTGGAAGAAGAACGTCAGATGAAGAATGCTTCGTGTGTGTACTCCTGCCATACAGCATGAGGGAAGTCAAAGATTTTCATAGCTATTGAAATAGATGTCTTAACTGCACACTGC
The DNA here is from genome assembly GCF_040938575.1 of Ambystoma mexicanum. Classification (NCBI taxonomy): domain Eukaryota; kingdom Metazoa; phylum Chordata; class Amphibia; order Caudata; family Ambystomatidae; genus Ambystoma; species Ambystoma mexicanum. The sequence continues at coordinate 764,751,069 of NC_090925.1, read as the reverse complement.
ATAGTGCACCTAGCTTTCTGTAGTACAAGAGGCCAGTTAATGGGTCGAACAGCCTCTCTCAAATGGACAACTGAAGGAAGATGACTATGTTGAAAACATAAAGACAGGAAACAATGCCAAGACAAAAAATATTGTGATCAGATACAAGAAGCCTGGAGTAAAAGGAACTGGTATAAGAAGAGAACTAAATGAAAAAACAGAAAGTTCCAGGACAATATACAGAAGACATCCGTAGATAGAAAAATAGAGGCCAGATGTAGATTTGTCGAACTGTCTTATCACCAGGTGCCTGGGAAGAAGGAGTAGTAATCTGCAGAGACTGGGTAATAATGGGTCACTACCAACCAACAATCGAGAATGCACAAATGTTGTGTAAACTGTTATGGCCAAAACTTGCTAACCTACTGACGTGGGTCGAAGACAGAGGAGGACCCCTGCAGATAGTACCATTGGAGAGTTCTACATTGTGCTTCAGGAACAATGGTACAAGAAATATGGGGGAGAATCAGAACTGTGAACGTATCTTCGATGCACCAGGAATGAATATCGGAACAGGAGTCATCATGGATCATTATTGAGCTGGTGGATCCAAGGCCTACATCAGACTGCCTAAAGATTGGGGAGGAATCTGCACATTGGTAAATGTCCATGTTTGTGCGTTGGTGTTTCCTAAAGGTGACCTGAACATTGATAGTTTCCTGAAAGCAGATGCTCATCTAAGGAAAAAGAAATCTGTGGAGCTGATAAATCAAATGAAGAGAGAGAACTATTTTTCAGCTGAATCAATAGAAGCATTTGACTCTATTCCGTATGAATACAGACTGTTCAGCCAGACTTCTTCAGTGTTCACGTTGATCTTCATGCCAAGGATCCAGGTTGGAGCAAATACCAAGTGGCTTCAGATCACCAGATGGGAATTGCTATAGACGATTAATACTACAATAAAAGAATTTAATGCCATCAGAGAAGTGATGAGAGCCATACGACTGATGACCCTCCAGAACAGGTATGTCCTGTACATGATCACAGATATGGATGGAGGTGTTTGTGTCAAAATCGCAGAATCATGTTGCACATTTAAACCTTCTCATGATGACAAGAATGGAACATTGACAGAGGCCATAGACATGCTGACGAAGCTCCATGGCTAGATGATAGAAGAGGTTGAAGACATTGGTGATGACAGCTGGTTTGGATCACTCTTCTCGTGGGTTCCACAATGGATGGCAGATATGTGTACATTTTATGGAGTTTTATTATTATTAGTGATGCTTGGATTCTGTGGGATCAAGATAATAATCACACAATGCAAGAAGACAGCAAAGAAAGCCATAGGGATGAAGATTATGATTGATGTTGAACCATGATGGAAGACTAAAGATCTGACTAATGAAGAAATCAGAGACTTTGTGAAGGCCAGTATCAATGCACCTGAGGGAACAAAATTCCGGGAACCAAAGGACCATAAGAAGTATGTGGGAAGATGGATCTATTGCAGTCCAAGTGGACAGTGCATGCTCATGACATGGAACAAGGATGAGCATCTGAAATCAGATGGATGCTTGAAGGGAGTCATAAAAATATGGATCCCTAAAAAGCATTTCAGACTAGGATGTCTGAATGTAGAAGATGATGCGAGAGTGACTGATAAATCACCCAGAGGGGGTAGTGTAGAGGAGGAACCAAGTATCCCCACTCCAACTGCCCCGCCTACATTACCTGAAACGTATGAACCAAAGTATGTGACATATACTGAACAGGTAAACCAGCAAAGAGAAGAGCGTGGACTCTGTGCAGTACCCATAAGAATACCTACACCTAAGAGAATATGGGAGGTAAAGTACCCATTGAGGAAACCATACCTGCATCCAAGACAATATGATGGTCATTTGAACAAAATACCTGAAGAAGCAGAGAAATTAAATTGCAAAGTTGAATGGTGACGTCATACAAAGGTGAATCAACACCCATATAGAAAGATAATTGGACCAGAGAGGCAGACGATTCATAAAGCACAAGAAGATGCCAAGGATAAGTGACATATTGGGATCAAGATAACAAGACTTATGCCACAGACCTGATGAAGATACTTAGTTAAAACGTGTACAGATGCAATGAAACGCAAGCAGCAAAGCAATCATGAAGCTAGCCACGTGCTTTTAAATAGATCAGACCATGGCAAACACCAGCATATACATATATACCTCTATAGAAATATGGACTAAGAAAGGATGAATGTTTCCTCTACGTATATAAGCAGTACTGAACAAAACAGAAGGCTTAATTTCAGTGTCGCAGTCAAGAGCAGCAATTGAATTAAACAGAATAAGAGCTCAGCGAAGGAGTTGACTGAGCCAAGAAAACCAAGGTCTTATCAAACTGGAATTGGCTGGCATTTGATACAATTAACGTGAAAGAACAACCGCTCATGTTCAGAGAGATTAAGCAAAAACAAAAGACGTCAGAGGACTATTGAAAATAAAATCAAATACACGAAAAGGCTCAATTTCATGGTGTCCAGTCATGTGATAGAAGGAAGTTGGATGAACGAGATGATCACACCTACGCACGTAGGCCGGCTAGTGCCCATACTCCTTAAAAATTCTCAGAGAACAGTACAAACTCAAGGCCAACTTGAAAACACTAATTTACACTGGACCATTGAGGTGATGATGGATGGTATTTTAATTGGTGGGAAGCTGGTGCTAAGACGAGCTCACCCACACCTGGTTGTTCAGTCTGCGTGCTGCTCATGTAGGTGGAAAAGTACTGATGGGGGTTAGAAGCCAAACAATTGTAGAGGACCACATAGTTGGGGGTCCTATAGTGTGTGTAGCCAATGGGACGTCATATATTTAGTGACGTTCATAGTGGCCATTTTTAGGGGAGGGCTTAGTTGCCCAACCTGATGAAACTATCCAATTATCTCTTTCCGTTACTCCATACAGATATAGAACATATGCTTAGTTATTCATTTAGAACCAATACCACCTCCCGATAGGTTTTGTAGTTTGCCACGTAGGGTGACGTTGGTAATGACGCAGGTCAGCATGTCAGTGATTACCACTTTTGGGTATAAGAACCCAACTTTTTTATGCAGTAGTTAGAGTCAGAGTATAGAACGATTGCTGATGTTCGTTGTACTCCCTGTTTTAGATACTTGATATTAAAACAGACAAACTTTTTCCAAACTATTTGTGTCATCTTGATTATTGATGTATGAATACAATCTGCATCTATCTCCAGAGTACCGCTACTCATCTTAAAGGGCTGCACGGAACCTCCAGTTCACAGATATGCAACATATCGACATAGTCGATATGTAAATGCTGAAAAGGACCTTTAGGTCGTGGGATAACTTTTCTGGCTGTTCGCAGTGTGTGCCCAACAGTAAACTTTTGACATACAATGCAATTTACTACATAAAATGTAATGTGTTCTAGCAGGTTCGGTACAAACCAGTCCTCTGCAATAGCTGCTGCGAGGCTTTCTCTAGTGACAAGCACAGGGTAGTGCAGCTGTTCCAATGCCACCCTTAATAAGGCTACAGGCATCACCGGTTTACCACTGCTTTCCTGTCGCCACAATACTTCAGAAGGGGATAAAGAACACCCCCTGTGTGTCCACAGATCTTTCTCATTTTGTGGTGCTTCGCCTTGAAACTCCACTAATTGAGTCTTCGACAAGTTATTAAAACTTTCATCCACACTCATCATCACCACCATTCTCTCATTTACATCAGGTGTATCAAAGCTCATTATTACCGAATAATATGCACCTCATTTTGCTTCTTCATCTGCGGCTTGGTTTCGGCATGAGATGAAGTCTGCTGCTTTAGTGTGTGCTGTGCATTTGAAGACCGCAATGCTTACTGGGAGCTGTAGTGCTCTAATAAGTCTGTCCAATAATGCAGCATGTTGTACTGGAGTGCTCACCACTCAGAGGTAGCCCCTCCTTTTCCAACGTGCTAGCCCTTCATGTACTGCTGACGTCACGTAGGCGGTGTCACTGTACACTGTTACTTCCTGGTCTGCGTGTTTGTCGAGAGCGACATCCAGCGCCACTAATTCTGCAGCCTTTGCTGAAAAGTGAGATGATAGTCATGCACTTATCAATACTGCAAACTCCCCCTTAGCCCTATGTTTTGCCACAGCAGCACCTGTATATCTCTGCCCATCATTTTGATCGATTTTTGAAGAACCATCAATAAAGAGAATTTCCCCCAGCTGCTAAAGCATTTCCCTTCACCCTCAGGATCTCATCATAGAATTCCTCATACTTTTTGCAAGCATGCAAATGCTCATCTTCTGCCAGTGGTTCTGCTATAAACGTGGCAGGGTTCACTATTTTGCATCTGACTATTTTTATCACTGAATTCGATATGACCACCTCATAAGCAGAAGCCCTTTGTGACGTCACAGTACCTTTAGGTTTCTCCAAAATAGCAAATAAAGCATGCTCGACAAATAACATCATGGAACACCCCATCACTATACTGGCAGCTTTCTCAATGGCGAATGTGACGGCTGCCAAAAATTGTTCGCAAGGGAAGTGAGCCCTCATTACTGGGTCCAAAATCCCACTATGATATGCTTAAGGCTTGCACTCCAATGTGGTTCTCTGTGTGAGCACTGCTGTCATGACTGTGCCATTTGTGTGTGAAAACAAAAAGAAATCCAAAGTATAATTGGGAATCCCTCAAACTGGAGCTGCGCAAATTGCCTTTTTCAATTCATCAAATCCTTCCTACATTTCCACAGTCCAGACAATCTTTTCCTGAATTGCCTGTGCCTTTTTCAGAGCCTGTTAACAAGGGTCTTACATACGAACTATAATGAAATACCCATGCTCTAACATAATTACATAATCCCAAAAATCGCTGCATGTAATTTATCATGCGTGGTTTTGCCGTTTTCAAAATTGCCTCAGCCCTTTCAGGTGTAACTTTCTTAACTTCATGCGAGATTAACTGACCTATATATAACACATCTTCTTGGCAATATTGCAATTTCTCTTAGTCCACTTTATATCCTTTATCTGCTAGAATAATCATTAGCTGAACCTAGTCACGTCTACACTCTTCCTCTGATGTGCTGCAGACTAAAATGTCATCTACATATTGCAACACAACACTTGGAAAATCGATAATAGTCCATCTGTAATACTCTATTGAAAATAGATGGGGACTCACAGTACCCCTGAAGTACCTTGTGCTTTTTAACTTAGTCTATCTGAATGTAAATTACATCAGATCTTGAGAATCTGTTTGCAATGGGATTGAGAAAAATGCATTTTTCAAGTCAATCACAGTGAAATATTGCGCCTCAACAGGGATACTACATAGGATCGTCGCTGGATTAGGAACTAAAGGAAACTCGGCCTCTACAATCTGATTAATTGGGCGCATCTCTTGGACTAAATGCCATGACCCACCACAGTCTTGCATGTTGACTGTGTCGTCACTAAAATGCCTTGATCCATCATGGCGGATATTGTCTTAAAAATACCCTTGTCTGCCTCACGAGACATAGGATGCTGTCATGCTCGAGGCAAAATTGCTCATGGCTTCAGTTTAATGTTAACTTCCCAAACCCCTTTCAATAGGCGTACGTCATAAGGGCCTGTAGTCCATAATGAAACCAGCACTTTCGCCATGCGGTCATCAATAAATGTGGGACGCTACCGCGCTATCATCATTTTCTGGGTAACTTTGCGTCTTATTGTCCTAATCCAATAAGTGATACTCACTTCAAATACTACTTTGCCATCTGACGGGTGGTCTCTGAACATATCCTCGTCAGTGACGTCAGTGAACCTGTAACCCTCTCCAATGGCAATCACTGTGCTCCATGTCCTGCCATCAATATCAACTCCTCCAAACATAGCTAATTCTTCTTGCACTGTAGCTGCTTGTAATTCTAAGGTAAAGACTTGTCCTCTCTCCTCATCCATAGGTATCCACGGCCTAAATAAAGATTCATCAGGCATTCTCACAGTCTTGCCCACTAAACCAGGTAGCCATGTTAACAAAATGCATACCCCATAGTGAAAGACATCTGGCTCTAACGGTACCCCTCGTATGGCCATTCGCCCTGTAAATGCAATGATAAATTTACTCATGTGTAAATAATGTATTCCTGTCGTTGAACACACTATGCCTTCATCCGTAAAAGAAATTATCATATTTAACTTTGTCATTAAATCTCGGCCCAGTATATCAACTGGCGTCTGCCTTGAATACAATAATGGCACATACATATCACATTCTCCTATAGAGACTGGCAATCTTTCAGTAAAAGGAACTCTACTTGTAGCTCCTGTGAAACCTTGAGTATTCGTCACATTTCCCGATGATATAAATTTCCCCTCCCGTATACATGAGTGCGTTGCACACGTGTTTACCAAAAAAGAAAAAGATTTGCCTCCAATAGTGATGTCAACCATCGGTTCCTCTTAAGGATTTGGCGTTACAGATAGTACTGAACAAATAGAATTACCCAGTGAGCTGCCCTATTGTGGGTACATACTTATTCCCGTGCCCGTGAAAGGATTCCCTCCCTTGATGGTAACACCCCCTATCCTAGGAGTAACTGCCCCGTGTTTGGGCCCTGTTGTATCTGCATGGGTGCGTGCTGTGACTGCCCTTGTGGTGGATTCAATGGTGCTTGCTGTGGTTGCAAAGCCTGTTGTATTCTCGGCGCTTGTGCTTGCTGCACTGTCTGATTTGGAGCAAACCCGTTCCTACTTTGTTGGCTATATGCAGGTGGATAAGCAGTCCCCCCTCTTGAGAACTAACCATTCGGCACAAATCCTGGCTCCCACATGTTTGCGCTATGTTCCCTGTCATTCCACATGTCCAGCATACAGGAGGGAGTCTCCTAATTTGCCCTCCCTACATGCCCTGATTGTCATTCTGCATATCTTGAAACCAACCTTGGTTACTCTGTAAATTTCCCTGATTTCTGGAAGTCTCCTTAATTATTCTGGAAGACTCTTCCTCGGAAGCCTCCCCTACCCTTTGGTACAAATCCATTCTTACCTTGGTTAAACTATCGTTGGTTATTCACCTGTGGCATGCCTACTGCTTGCTGTGATCCTGGCCCTTTTCCACTAGTCAACATCGCCCCTTCTATGGCGTATTTTGACTATTTTTTCTGTACTAACTTTGCTTCTTCAACTTTACTAACATCATCTTTCCTTCGATTCTTCTCCTGCAACAATCATCAATAATGTGCAATGGTCAGCTGTATTTCTGACAATGGTTTTGCCACCATGCCCACCAATTTCTTGAGCTGTGTCTGAACTTGATCTGGCAGCCCTTGACATAATATATGATAAAATACAGGTATACATTTCCCCCACGGTTCCCGCGTTTCCAAACTTTAATTCTCCTGAAAATTCTGAATGTTAACAAGAGGACCCTTCCCGTTCCTGCATCTTTTGTGCCATTATAGCTCCCATATCTGACATATCTGGATATTGCACTCTAAGCGCTTGCCAGACTGCTGCTCTACAATTATTAAACAGTGCTCCATCGTGAGCAGGGTTCTGCGCAGTGACACTCGCATATCTGGCTCTTGACCAAATGTCATCAGCTCTCTCCCCAAGGATAGCAGCTAGGAGACCTTTAATGTCTCCTATAGCTAATAGGCCCCATTATGACCCTGGTGGTAGAGTGATAACGGCGCCAGTAGCGCTGCCGGCACCGTTATCACTCTACCGCCACATTACGTGTTCTGCTCGCGGGGCTGCTCTGTATGCCTGGTCAGACCAGACGTGCAGAGCGGCGCCCACAGGATGGTAGCAACTGTCCCGTTATTAACAGGACCGTTGTTACCATCTTCCCCATTCCCATTGAGCCCTATTGGGGTGGGGTATGGGTCCCACAAATGGGAATTACCAGGCCCGCAAAGTTCGGAATGGCCCAGTAATTCCCATTTTTCGGAAACTGGACCCGAGTTTGGGGGTAGCCATGCCAGTAAAATCGGCATGGCTACCTCCAAATTCGTAATGAGGCACAATGTCTTTCCTCCTGTCATTTTCTCTAATTCATGTATTCATTTCCCAGCACCGGAAGTTAAACTGGGGAGTTTATACCTTAAATTATCCTTATCCATCTGTGGCCAAGGTATATACTTCGGTCTGGACCCTCCTTTCTCGGGAATGGCGAGATCCCAAAATCACATTCATCCCCCTTCGTCTGCCTGTCCATAGCAGTGACAATGGTTCCGCACAGTCCTCTTCCCGGTATTGACCTTAGCCTACTCACACAAGGTGGCGTGTCCCCGCTCTCACTATGGGATCGCCCTTTGGGTCGACCTGTCCGTGCCAGAGACTCTGATGTCTGTAATTTGGGTAGGTCCAGATCTGACCATCTTATTTCCCTGTCTGACAGGGAACACTCCTCAGGACCGCATGCATTAGCTCCCTCCTCCCCACAGAAGGTTTTGTGTCCTAATCTGACATATACTGTCCCCAACTAGTGCTACTTCCTTCTTTCTCGTCTCTGTTCAGAGATAGCCTGTCCAAAGACAAAGCTCTATGTTCAAGATTGTACAAACTTCCCTCTTTGCCTTGCGACTGCATGCTTTCAAATCGATCATTTTTTCCCTTTCCTTTTGATTCTTTTTTGGTCCTCATATCATGATAGACCTTATCAATTTTGTCCCAATGCTTCTTATGTCAAACCCATCTTCTAGATTTGCTCTAGATGGACCTGGCATTGGTTCATGTGTTGGGAAGAATTCTTCTATGTACTCCCATGCTACTACTGGATTAGGTTCCATGAACTCTTTCTCTATGCGATCAATGTCGCGTGCCCTTTGCCTCCTTTTGAATTCCATTTCTTTGTCAACCTGTCTTTGTTTCTTTGCTTCCTCCCTTACTCTTTCCTCCTCCGGTCTTTTCACCTTTCTTCTGTCATTTGCCCTATGTATTTCTTTATCTCTGCGTCTTTGCATTCTTTTTTCTCTTAATTACTGTTCTTCCTCTTCCTCTTTTCCTTCCTAGTTCATCCTGTTCTTCGATTGCTCTTTGCCTATTGCCATACCTCCTTTTCTCCTGTGCTGTTTCTTGATACAGCTGTTCCCATCTTTGTCTATTCTTTCTTTTAAGCTCATCTTCTTTTAATCGTTTCTCTCGTTCTCTATCCTTTTTATCTTGTTCGTCTTGATCTTCTCTTTACCGTACTTCCTCAATACTCTCCCTATCAAGTTTGAGCAGAATCTGACCACCCATCCATTCATTTTGTATGAGCGCTATCTCATCAGTCTTATCTGTCTCTCCTTTATCTCCATCCCTATGTCTAGGGATGTACTTGGTCGATCACTTCTCTCCTTGTCCCGTGGGACTTTAGAGATTAGATCCCTTTCTGGAGTCTTTTCTAAACTTTCGGCGATGCTATGTACAGGTGACTCATGTCGGATTTCTTTACCCTATTGCTGCCTTACGCTCTCTTAATGGGTACACTCTGTCATCCATTGTACAATCACCATTTATTTCAGGCGCGGCGGGGGGAGCAGAGGGCTCCTCACCCCACTCTGCAGTGGTTAAGCATCCAGTCTTCAGGAGGTGGGTCTTCCCTTTTCTCCTGATACATTTTCCAGAGCTCTAAGCTCGCTAGCCTGTTTTCTAACTTGTTTCCCATGTACGCTGCATGCAAGTACATTGTCACGTGTGGCCATGGCATGAACATCTTATCTGCCGTACCCTTAACCCATTCTGCACTGTACTGCTTAAGCTTGGGTGCATGTTTTGGCAACTGTTTGCACAAATGTATAAGCGGAGTAATATCCTCCATTTTGACTAGTCACATTTGACTGTCAATACTCACCTTTGTTTTTACACTTGATAAATGCTTTTCAGAAAAATAATACAATATGAGCATGCACCAATCATCGCAGCTCCTAACCTTTTATATCACGTTCTATTTCAATCTTTTTTTATCACTAAACATCGTCAATCAACTAAATAAATAAATAATTAAATTTAAATCTCCTAGCTTTCTGTCTCGCTTCTTCAATTTTCACTATTTCTTCACCACATACATGTCATACAACATATGAACAGACAGACAATACTGACAATCTTGGCCGGCCCACATATATCTCAGTTCACGCTCCTCGTGACTGTTCTTTCCCCTAAAATTACTCCTACTGAGTGTGAGCTGTTCCCTTTAACAGAACAATCTGTTTGTTTCCTACGTCAGCCAGGTTGGGACTCTGAAACAGCTCCTTCTAAACATCCATTGATGTAGAATCTTGGGCTTATCATATAGCATATTCTTTATCTATATACCTTAATTGCTTGATGCTCCTCGTCTCAAGTCCATTACTTAATAATCAACGTTCATCGTCTCGAGTTTTTACCTACTAACTTGACGCTCATCGTCTCAAGTTATTTACCTACTAACTTGAGGCTCATCGTCTCAAGTTATTTACCCCAACCAACACTCTGTTACTTATTATCCCTTATCACTTTTCCCTCACTCAATATCCATTTGTATTCTGCCACCTCACTCACCATTCGTGTTTTCGACTTCCGACTCTCGGAATCATCGCCTCCTCAACCAGCCACTTCAGCCTTCGGTCCGCTCAGCTTCCTGTAGAAATCAGGAAGCAAATTCAGCTTGAAAATGAGGGAACCGTCCCACCTATACCTGCACTTTTTTTTTAAGATAACGGCCGCCATCTACAGGATCTTCACGTCCCTCCAGCTAAATGACGGAGGACAACCGATATTTCCGGGACCCCAAAGCTTACTAGGTCGACAGACTTTTAACCATCCTCTGCTACCACGTGAACTGGGAATGCGGACCCAGCCCTTTAAAAAATGAGATAGCAGTACTTTGAGATGGATGGGAATGCAGAAGATACTCAAACATCAATAATAAAACTAACTCAGGAAGCAAATCACATCTGTTTTATTAACAATAGTCTAAAACAGGGAGTTACAACGAACATCGACGATTCTCTCGATCTTCTCACTCAGCAAATTTCATAATAAAGCAGGTTATATAGCAAAAACTTGCCATCATTGACTTTCTCCTACGTGGCAAACTTCAAAAACGTATTTGGAAAAGTGATAGGCTTAAAGGGAACATCTAGGTATACGTTCCATACTGGTCAGGGAAAGTGATTGGGTCTCTATCAGGTGGGGCAACTAAGCCCTCCTCTCATACATGTCACTGTGAATGTCATCAAATTGGTTATACAACGTCCCATTGGTTATGCAAACTATAGGGCTCTCTATTACGTGGCCCTCTATAATAGTTGGCACCCTCGTACCCCACTGTACTTTGGCTCTCTATTACGTGGCCCTCTATAATAGTTGCCACCCTTGTACCCCACTGTACTTTTCCACATACACTAGCAGCACGCAGGAGGGCTGGTCTTGACCATAGCTTCCCGCCAATTAGCCCTGGCATCCATCATCATACTTGCAGTCTACTCGTCAATTAAGGCTTTGAACTTGGCCTTGGAAATGTTCTTTGCTCTGGAGAATACAAGGGAGTACAGCATACTCTGTCTCCTGGAGTTGGTGTAGCACATCATGATTATCTATTTTCACTCATCCACGTGACTGAAGACCATGTTTTAGAGTTCTGCTGCATTTAGAATACTCTTATTTAATGAACCTCTGACGTCTTCATTGTTCTCGTGCCCGTCTTCTGAACAGGAGTTTGTTCTTTTCACACATTTGTAACTACTGTTTGATCCTTCAGGCCCAGAGTGGCCTTGACTTCTTGGTGTTGTTCCAGCCTCGCCTATCTTTGATTCACCTCTGTAATTCACTTGCTTTTCAGCTGCGACACACTCGAAAAGTCTTTCCTTTTCTGGGTCCAGCTCTGCTAAAATGCGTTTGTGGAATTGTCCACAATTCATTCACTTCTATATATATATATACGTTTGACGCATGCCACAATCTATTTACTACATAGCTAACCTAAAGAATACTTTGTCTGCTTGCATTTCTTGTATCTGTACACGTGTAAAAGGACTTAATATCTTCATCATTTCTGTAGCATAAACATCTTCATCTCGAACTTAAAATGTTGCTCATCTTCGACACTTTCTCAACGCTTATAGAATGTTTATGTTCTCCTGCATCTCTTCTGTGAGTGTCAGCCCTGCTTCGTGGGATGCCACCAATCTTCCCCTTCGCTAATTTTTCCCACTTCATCTGGGATTTCATTCAGATGACCATCTTACTGTTGTGTATGCAGGTATGGTTTTCTCAATGGGAACCTTGCTTCCAGGATTCTCCTGGTATTGGTATTTTCACTGGCACTGCACGTCTCACACTCTGGTTCCCAGCAAATGGGCAACCTGGGCGCGGCGCTTGAGGTGGGGGTACTTAGCTCCTTCTCTACAAAGGGAATTTCAGTTTCGCTATTCTTTCTTCTAAAAGAAAATTAAATTTTCCACAAATACTCTTTGCTTGCAGATGACAGACTGATGCAAACTTGTGCCTTATGCCTAATAGTAAAACTATAATTTTGAATAGTTCATTTACGAATGAAGTGCGGCCCATTATTGGATCGCAAAACTCTGCATACACCCCATCTTGAAAATACTTTGCGCACAAGGAATTTGGCGGCACACACAGCATCAGGGTGCGTGCATGGACCCACCTCGATCCATCTGGAAAAGGGACATACTACAACTAACATATATCTATACCAATTACAAGTCTGCAGAATATCTACATAATCTATATCTAGATGCTGAAATGGTTTGTCTGGTCTGGGGATTATTCCTCTCACTGTTCACAAAGTGTGTCCTGCAGTGAATGTCTAGCACACAATACAGTTTATAATGAACTGTGCCACATGTTCAAATAGGTTCGGTATGAACCATTCTTCTGCAAAAGTAGCAGCTAGACTTTCTCGAGTCACATGCGCGGGGTAGCTGTAGCTGTTCCAATGCTACCCTGAATGATGCTAGAGGCATAACTGGCTTCCCAGTGCTATTCTGTCTCCACATTGCCTCAGTAGGGGGTAGACAAAATCCCTGTTTTCTCTATAGCTCTTTTTCTTCCTGCAATGCTCGTCTTTGTATTTCAATTAACTGTACAATGGACGTCATATTAAATCCTTCCCTGTTGTCTGCCTTATATTTTTTATTTAGCTTTCAAATGTGGTTGGGTGAGAGGCTGCTTTATTGACCTTTAAATCTGTGACTTTGTTTCCCTGAGAAATTAAATCTGTTCTCTTTGAATGGGCTGCACATTTTACGATTGCTATGGTCTCTGGAAACTCAATGCTTCAATATGTTTTTCTAATAAGCCTGCCTATTGCACTGGAATGCCGTCTGCGTGGAGGAAGCCCCTCCTTTTCCAGCATGACAGTCCTGCGTGTACAGTTGACATCACGAAGGCGGAGTCAGAGTACACTGTCACTTCCTCATCCTCAAAGCTTCATAGTGCATCAATAAGTGCTACTAATTCTGCAGCCTGTGCCGAGTAATTTGTGGACAATCTTCTGCTCATCATTACCTCAAGTTTGCCATCTCTGTTCAGTTCTACCACTGCCGATCCAGTCTGTCTCACCCCCCATTTTCTGATCGATTATCCATGATCCATCAATGAAGGCCACTTCCTCCCTTCCTAGAGCATTCTCTCGAACTCTGGGAATATCATCATAAGATTCATTATACGTTATACAGTCATGCACGTCGTCATCTTCTCCCACTGGTTCAGCTATAAACATTGCTGGATTCACCATGCTACACCTAATAATTTTAATTGCAGGGTGTGAGATAACGACCTAATACCCTGACACTCTTTGTGTGGTCAATGTACTTTTGGGCTTCTCTAGAATGGCGAAAAATGTGTGCTCTATGAATTACGTTACTGAACACCCCATGGTTTTACTTGTGGCCTTTTCAATTGCAAATGCAGCTAAAGATTGCTCACAAGGATAATGTCCCTTCATGAATGGATCTTACATCCTACTATAATAAGCTAATGTTTTATGACCATGTCCTAGTGTTGTTTTCTGTGTAGGTACTGCTGTCATGACTTCTCCTTTTGAATGAGAGAATAAGTAAAATTCTTCACTATAGTTTGGAATTCCAAACACAGGAGCTGTGCTAATTACGTTTTTCAATTAATTAAATCCCTCAGTCATTTCTTCTGTCCATATTATTATTTTATTTAGCCTTAGCCATCTGTGCCTCTTTGAGTCCTTTTAAAAGTGGACGAATATACGTACTGTAATCAAAGACCCAGGCCCTGCAATAATTGCATAGGCCTAAAAATTGTTGAAATGTTCTCACTGTTTTTGGCTGTTCAGTTCTCATAATAGCCTCTGCCATTTTAGGTGTCATCTTTCTTCCGTTGTATGAGATCAACTGTCCTATGTTCGGTACTTCTTCTTGACAATATTGTAATTTCTCCTTGTCTAATTTGTACCCTTTCTCTGGCAGTATAGTCATACGTTTCACAGTCTTTTCTGCACCTTTCTTCTATCTCACTGCACACTAAAATGTCATCAACATATTAAATTATGGTGCTTTCAAGTTGACAGTATCCAAGACCATCTGAAGGACTCTTTAAAAAATGGATGGGGATTCACAGTACCCTTCGGGAAAATGTGTAGGGTTTAGACAAATCGTTCTATACAAAAAGGACATCAAAATCTTGTGAGTCTTCATGAACGGGAATCGAGAAAAATGATTTTTTTAAATCTACAAGAGTAAAATACTTTGCACAATATTGTCAGAGGATTTGGAACAAAGGGAAACTCTACATCGACTATATTGTTCAGAAGGCGAAGGTCCTCCATAAATCTCCATGACCCCCCATTGATTTTTTCACAGAGTACATAGCTGTGTTGCACAGGGTAACAGATGGTACCAAAATGCCTTGCTTTATTAAAGCAGATATGGTTTCAAATATACCTTCATCCGCTTCTCTGGACATCGGATACTGTTTTGCAGATTGCAGAATTTCTCCTAGTTTAAGCTTAATTTAACTGCTCATACTCCTTTCAGCAGACCCAAGTCATATGGACTTGTAATACATAAGATACTTGGTACCTTTCCAAATCGTCCTGAAAAAATTGCATCTTCTTTTTTACCAATGCCATTCTCTGCAGTATTTCGATATTCTCTTCTTTGATCCAATAAGTGAGATTTCTGAAAAATACTAACTCATCATTTGAATAGTCATCCCTAAATAGCTCCCCGTCTGTGAAATCTGTCAACCTATATCCTTCATTAAGGGCTATCACCGCTCCCATCCTTGTTCCCTCATCATCTGTCCCATGAAGCCACACCCTTTCTTCTCTAACTATTGTTGCTTCTAGTTCTAAAGGGATAATTTGCCCTTCCTCGTCGTCCATCTCTGGCCTGAACAAAAACTTATCAGGGACTCTCCATAGTTTACCTATCAATTTAGCCAACCATGATAATAAGACGGTCACTCCATACAAAAACACTTCCTCGCCTAAAGGTAATCCTCGTAAAGCTTTCTTTCCTGTAAATGCTAATATGAGCTCTCTCACATTTACGTAATGTATCCCTGGAGTTGAACACACTATTCCGTCATCAGTTAAAGATATCTTCATGTTAAGCTTCGTCATCAAATCATGGCCAAGTATGTTTACCGACGTTAGTCTAGAGTGCAATAAGGGCATAGACATGTCATGTTCACCTATAGAAATTGGTTCTTCATCTGTGAAAGGAAGTAAGCTCATCACCCCAGAGAATCCCTGCACATTCAAGGCAATACCTGACATTGGGTATTTTCCCTTGTGGCTAACGTACCAAGTTGCTCCAGTGTCCACAAGAAATGAAAACGGCTTGCCTCCTATCGTCACCATGACTGCTGGTTCCTCTTGGGGGTCTGGTGTCACAGATAGTACTGCCACCTTGTCCTCCTCCTCGAGGCCCATCCCCTCTGCCTCTCGAAATAAAATTATACCCGTTCTGATCCATGACATATTCTGCATTATCCTGCTGCGGTAACTGCACTATTTGTGCCGTCGCTCACTCCTTACTTGTCAGTGGTGCTCATTCTATGGCGTACGTTGATAACATTTTCTGCACCAACGTCGCCTCTTCCTATTTTCTACTCTATGCTTTCTTTTTTTTTTCTCCTTTAATATCCTGCAGTAATGCACAATTGCCAATTGTATCTATGGCCATGGTTTTGCTTCCATTACCACTTGTTTCTTTAGCTGACGTTGCACCGGCTCTGGCGGCCATTGACATAAATTGTGATAAAATAATGCTACCATTTTATCCCAAGATTCATGCGTCTCCAAGTTACATCTATCCGGAATCTCCTGAATAAAGGCAATGGGGTCTTCAGTCTCTCCCATTTTCTTAGTCATTATTGCCCCAGTATCATGTATGAGGATATTGTACTCTGAGTGATCGCCATACATCTGCTCTACAATTATTAAATGGCGCTCCGTTGTGCAGTGTGTTTTGCGTGGTGACTTTCGGATATCCTGCTCTTTTCCAAATGCTGTCAGCGCTTTTCCCAAGAATAGCTGATTATAGGCATTTAATGTCACCTATGTCTAAAGTTGCTCCTGATGTTCTTTTCTCTAATTCAGAAATCCACTTTTCCGCATCAGAAGTTAAACGTGGTAGTGTGAACTTTAAATTCTCCTTATCCATTTAGGGACATGGAATACATTGTGGTTGACCCCCTGGCCCCTTTCTCTAATAGTGGGAATTGTGACAGTCCTGGTTCTTAATCATACCCGCCCACACTCCTTGTCTTCCATGCAGCGTTGTCCTCACCTGTTTGTTTTCGTCTTGGCAATGCCCCCAATCTACTAATATACGACAGTGATATATTTCCTGTACTGCGCGATCGTACTTGTGGTCGTTCAGTATATGGTGTTGGTTCTAGTGTTTTTTTATGGGATCCTCTAAATCAGACCATTTTACCCCTTTATCTATGCTTAATTCTCTTGAAAATCCATATGCACCTTTTCTTTGTGCTTTCTCATCTTCCTTCCTTTCTTAATCTGACATTATTATGCCCAAACTTGTATCACTGTTATCTTCTTGTATATGTTATGTTATGTTAACGGTACTTATATAGCGCACCGTAACCAACGGAATTGGTCCCCGGGCGCTCTGGAGGATCTGTAAATGAGAAGGTGGGATGGGTTAGTAAGGTGAAGAGGGCGTAGGATAGTGAGAGGAGTGGTGTACTGTTGGCAGCTCCAACTCGGTAGACACCAGGTGCTGAGCTTTGGTGCGAGTATTGGATCGGTGTCAGTCCGCGTGTGCTGTTGGTGCAGCTTATGTGTTGTTGCAGTGTGGTGAAGTGTGTGCAGCTGGTTGTGCGAGAGATGGTTGTGTGAGTTTTTTAAGTATGCAGAGAGTTAGAGTTTATATTGGTTAGTGGTTAGTGGGTTATGTGACATTTAACATGCAAGCATTCACAGTTCTGTCTAAGTGTGGCACTTGCTGACCTACATAATTCAGTCTGAGTGTGGCACTCACCAACCCTCACAATACCATCTAGATACCGCACAGGCCATTGTTCATAATTCTATCCAAGTGCGGGACATGGCAACATTCTCAATTCCTTTTAAGTGCAGTGCTTGGCAATCTTCATAATTCCGTCTAGGTGTGGCACTCGCTAACATTCACAATCCTGTCTAGATACGGCGCAGGCTAGTGTTCTCAATTCTAAGTGTAGTGCATGGCAACATTCACATTTCTAACATTTCAATAGGCGTTCTGTCAAGTGGGGTGTATGCTAAGGCTTCCTTATTCCATTCAAGTGGGCAGATGCTGACATTTTCAAACCTATGTACATGCGACGCATGCTAGCATCCACAATTCCCTCCAGGTGTGACACTTGTTAACATTGACTAGTATGTTAGGATGCAGTGCAGGCAATATTTCAAACATTGTCAAGGTTGAAATCCAGCTGGTGGTCACACAACTTTCTAAGTATGCATCGGCTAGGTCTATGGCAGTCTATGATATGGGAAGATAAGGTAGAGTGGTGGGGGCTTTCTGGTGTAGAGTAATTGCTCTACACCCCACCCATGCCACACTTACAGTTTTTGTTGGTGTCTGTTAGCTGCTGGCTTCATTGGCTTCCCCTGCTAACACCTGCAGACACTTTTTGGAGCCGCCTCTGTTGGAGCTGCCCTTTGCCTTGGGGCCCTTAGCCGCAGACGGCTGCCCTGGTAAGAACACTTATGACCTGGAAGTGACCAATCACGGATGGGGGGCGGATGGGAGGTTGGAGGGGGAGAAACCATGGAAATGGAGTGTGGGTTGCAGGCAAAGGCAACCAGGGTCGCACACGGTCCTGGCGGGGTCCCAAAACAAATCAAATACAAAGTTTTGGGATCACACAGGGTCTGGGGGCACAACACTCACCGGGGGCTGCAGGCGCATGATGGCAGTGTCGCATGCAGTGCGAGTCTGTAGGCCGGCTGCTTCTTGGATGTGACCAATCACGGATGGAGGGCGGGGGAGAAACCACGGAAATGCACACAGGCCTAGGGGGGTCCCAAAACAAATACAAAGTTTTGGGATCACATAGGGGTCTGGGGGCACAACACTCACCGGGGGCTGCAGGTGCATGATGGCAGCATTGCGTGCAGTGCGGGTCTGTATACCCGGCTGCTTCTTGGATGTGACCAATCACGTAAGCAGGAGGGGGAAAAACCATGGAAATGGAGAGCGGGTTGCGGGGGAAGGCAACCAGGGTCGCACACAGGCCTGGGAGGGGGTCCCAAAACAAATCAAATACAAGGTTTTGGGATCACACAGGGGTCTGGGGGCACAACACTCACCGGGGGCTTCAGGTGCATCATGGCGGCGTCGCGTGCAGTGCGGGTCTGTAGGCCCGGCTGCTTCTTGGATGTGACCAATCATGTATGGAGGGCGGGTTGGGAGGAGGGGAGGGGGAGAAACCACGGAAATGGAGAGCGGGTTGCGGGCGAAGGCAACCAGGGTCGCACACAGGCTTGGTGGGGTCCCAAAACAAATACAAAGTTTTGGGATCATGCAGGGGTCTGGGGGCACAACACTCACCGGGGGCTGCAGGTGCATCATGGCGGCGTCGCGTGCAGTGCGGGTCTGTAGGCCCTGCTGCTTCTTGGATGTTACCAATCACAGATGGAGGGTGGGCTGGGAGGCGGGAGGGGGAGAAACCACGGAAATGGAGAGCGGGTTGCGGACGAAGGCAACCAGGGTCGCACACAGGCCCGGGGGGTCCCAAAACAAATCAAATACAAAGTTTTGGGATCACACAGGGGTCTGGGGGCACAACACTCACTGGGGGCTGCAGGTGCATGAAGAACAAGATGCAGCAGAAGACGTTGGTTCCTGGCAGTTCCTGCAGGTCTCACTGTTCCTGAGCCTCAGTCGTGGGGACAAGAGGGAGGACATCGGGGGACTCCTGCACTGAACAGGATCGTCGGAAAACGCTGACAAAATGGAGTCACTTCAGTTCGAGTAGCTGTAATTCAAGCACACACACTGGTGTCCCCCTCCCTGGTTAATCCTAACCTGCTTTGAGAATGGTATCCAGGTGGCTTACGAGTTGATTGGTCCCACCAACTCAAAGGAAGAAGTTGTCCTTGAAGGGGCTTCTCTGTTGAGATGAACTTGGAAATTCGAACCTGCAGCAGGGCTTCCCCGGGCAAACCAACGGTCCAGGAATTGCAGCAGCCGTCCTCTTCCAGCTAGTCTTTGGTTCTTTCGTTCCAGTGGTCAACTGCTTTCCAGTCCAAGAGACTCGCCTTTTAAACAGCCTTCTCCCTTTCATTCCAGCCTAGTTGCCACTCACCCAGCCGGGTGGCTGTCCTTGCCGGACAGTCAGCCAGCCAATCACGCCAGAGTGCATTTGGGTCTCCTAGGAGACCAAACCCAGGGAGTTCCCGGCACCTCCCTCACTTCCTGCCCACCCCAGACACTCAGGCGCCAGAGGTGGTCTTTAGACCCCCAGCACTTTTGCTGGACCTTTAATTTCCTATCATCAAGATCTAACTTGGTTTAAGACATCGTCTGTCATGACGTCCCCTGATCAACCTTCAGTTCCATTTAATCATGAACTCTGAGTATTCTCTTGAGTTCCATAACTTCCTCTATCCCTAATTTGCCTATATAGGTTCCAACCCTCTTCTCTATGTCTTCTGTACCTGCCCACCAGCCCATGCTGATTGCGGCATTCCTTAAAGCTCCCTTCGGGGCTGTTGTGACCCTCATTCTTCTTCCAATCGTCCTTGTGCTTCTATGGGCACTATAATCCTATGGCATAAATATTCAATCTCGTCATTTTTTAATCCCCTACTTTGATTAATTTCTTCCTCTCTTCTCCTAATTTCCTTCAACTCATCTTCCGTGCGCCTTCTTTACAACCTATGTACTTTCACGCAGTGGGCTTCTGCCTCTTTTTGTTTCTCTTCTTCTACTCTCTCCTCTTTTCTCAGCTCACATTTTTTCCATGCCTCCCTTCGCTTACTCTCTTTATCCCTTTCTTCTTTATATAATCTCTCTTCTTCTTTCTCTTTCTCTCTCTTCTCTTTCCACTCTTTCTCGAACTCTATCAATGCCTTTGTCATCTAGTTTAAGCAATATTTGTCCTCCCATCCATTAGTTCTGCACTATTGTCATGTCCTTAGCTATATCATTTGGTCCCTTCTATCTCTCTGCCTTTTCCTCTATATCTCTATGTCTGTCCTGCCTATCCTTTCTCTAATCATGCTGTTTATCTTCATTGCTTGTTAATGTGTATTTGCGTTCTCGATTCCCACTCTCTTCCTTGGTATCGTCACTGCAATAAGCAGGGAGTTCATGCATTGGATTAACTTACCCTTTAATTCCTTCAAGGGATAAAATCCCTTCTCTTCAGTATTTACATTGTGCTTTTTAGAAGGGGAAAGAGGAGCCGAAGGTGTTAAAGCTTCTCCTTTCTGCTGAATAAGCATCCACTCACTATCAGCTGGATATTCTTTCTCACCCTGGTACATTTTCCAGAGTTCTAAAACTGCCAACCTTTTTCTCTAACTTCTTTCCTTCATGAGTGGCATGTACGTATGCCATCATGTGACGCAATATCGGGTTTGATAATGAACCCTCTGGGGGCCACGACATAAGTGTTTTATTAATCATGCCCTTGACCAACTCAGAATGGTATTTCCTAATTTTGACTGTATATCTCAGCAATAATCTGCATAGGTGTAAAAGAGGTGTGTCTTCTATGGTGGCAGGTCAATTTAGACTGCAAATACTTACCCAGTTTATTATTCTTCTTGCTAGGTTTATTAAGTATATTGTTTCAATCTTTTTGAGCAAGCACCATCAATTGCTGCTCATAATCCGTAAATGAAAATATTTAAAAAGCTCTCTGTCCCTCTGTTCTTCTCGCTCCTTCGTTTACACTTTCTATCAATCATTTTTATATCGTTCTTAGTTTTTTTTTGGTATCTTAAGGTTCTCTTCTTTATTTGTATTTTAATTTAATCTCATTTCAACCTTCTGATTGACATCAATCCTTTGTTTACAAAATGTACCAAAAATCACCTTTATTTATTTATTTATTTATTTATGCTGTCATTTCATATTTATCAGTTTAAACATTCGGAAAGCTTTATAGAAACATATCACATCCCCTAGACATGGGCCCTTTTCAATTTGTTACCTTACGTACGTCTTCCTTTACCATTGTTAGTAAATGTATCTCGTCTCTTTTTATTCACTCCGTCTCAGAGTTTAATACAGTCCTTTCTTATTGGCTCTATGTCACAGGAATCCTTAATACTCCTACATGGAGCTACGGCATCTATTATTTCCGTTGCTTGCGGGCCTGTGAAATCGAGGTATCCTTCTCCTCTAAAATCGGACAGAATTTCTTCAAAGGGGGGCCTGCCAACCAAATCTTGAACGCGTGTTCTTTTACGCACCGCTCTCCGCAGGAAACTCTGCGATCGTCTAGCTAATGGTAGGAGCAGGCAATTGTCTGGCGTCTGGATCTGGGCCTAGATATAGGTCGTTAGACCAGAATCATCTGCATTGCTACCAAACGTGCTCTAGCACTTTGAAGCGCCCTCGATGCACTAGATGGAATTACCAGTGAACATCTTAGACCAAATAACCGGACAGACCCAAGGAAGATGGTAAAATACTGCTTTAATGTCAATGAAAGAAAGCAGGGAGTTGTACGGCGATCAAAATAGATGCATGTATAATCACATCTCCTATTGTTTATACAAGGTTTATATACTTTTCCATATGTTATTTATGACGTCATCATAAGTGGCATTTTGCAAAACCTGCTACCGGGAGGGATTGGATTAGGGGAACATGCCTATTTATAGAATCATATAAGTGTTAATATCTCATTGGCTGCTCCTTGTCTGGGCCACTTAGACACTGTGCTGAGGCCTGGGACCTGTGGGATGCCGCACTAGCCCCTGACCACACTAACACTCTAGAGGGTTGAAAAACCATGCTTGCCCCCCGGCGGGATGGTCAGCGAGAAACACTGCTCATGCTGTCTTCCTCGCCATCTTCCACTTCCACCTCTGGAAGCTCTTTTCCGTTCGGGTACATGGAGGCTAGCCCGTCCCCTGGGATCTTCTCCCTAACTGCCCTCGATTCTACCCAAGCTTAGAGGCTGCTGGCCATCAACTCAGGTTTATCAACCTTAGTGCTGTGGGTAAGTCCCCTCTCTTGACATAGGACGGGCAAGGACATCCTTGGACATGCTTTTTACAGTCTCTATGTCATGATCCATGATTATTACAAATACCTAGCAGGGTCTAAACAACAGTACTACTCTTATCGCTTGCCGCCAAGAGTCCTTGCTTTTTAGCAGGGACTTTTCTAAAAGTGGAGGTTGACCCCTCATGCCAAATAAGATGGCCTGCTGCCAGAATTGCACTTGTGAGGAATTTGCGCTCACCTGGGCTTTTTTGAAATGTTATATGAAATTGAATGATGGTAGATCATCCTCTGGAACATGTGTAGGGCTATTCTGCACACATTTTCCTGTGCTCACCGCACGACATACACATAGACCTGTGTACTCTGGGTGGAAACAGCCTACTGTTAGGACACCTACTCGGGTTCTGAAGCAGGGAGGTACTCTGGGGCGGTGTCGATCCTGGCGGCTGTACTCCCGGTTCCGGATTGGGAGAGCTGCGCATGCATTTGGGACGCGGGTGCGCCGAGGAGCAAGCTTGTGTTCCAAGCCTCGTTCTCGCGGCGGCTCCGCTTCCACGCATGCGGCGTGCAGGATTGCGGGCCAAGCCTCGCTTTCATGCCGTGTTCCCATATAAGCCTTCTGGTCAGAACTCCTCGCCGCGTCTCAACGCAGTTTGGTTCTGCCTTCTGCTTCTTTCCTTACCTTGTCCTTTTCTTGCCTTGTGCTGATTCCTTGATCCTGATTCCCTGGTGTTTGGTCCCTTCCTTCCCTTACCTTGGTTTCCGGTCCGGTCTTGGTTGGGTTAGCTCCCTCCTTAGCCTGCCTTGCCTGTCTGCCCTTATTCTCCTATGCCTCTCCTCTTGTTTGCCTGCTTGTATTCCCTCTGCTTGGGTACCAGTGCCTGATTGGTGAGCCCGGCTGCTACTTGGACCTCCTTACCTGCCGTCTCCAGCAGCATTGCAGCTTCTCTACTCACCTCCACCAGTGTCTTCAGCAGTCCAGGTATCTACGCTTCAAGTCGTCTGTTCTACACTTACAGACCTTCCCTGCCAGTGCTTGCAATGTTCTGGCGTCACGTTAAAATCAGGGAAGTGTCATCTGTGGCATCAGGAACTGGATCCCTTTTCATTCCTGTGTTATAAGGACAAAACTGGGGCTGGTTCTTTGCGTCGCCTTCTCTTCCAGTTTGCAACTCGAACGTCCTGACTGCTCCGGTGCGCAAGCCTTCTGGAACCTCAGGTACGCAGCATTCTGGGGACGCACAACTTGACAGATTGAGACGCCTTTCCTCCAGTTCAGAGACAGAGATGGAGGAATCCCCATATCTCAGGGAAGAGACCAGAGCATTACGGTCCGAGATGTCTGCTTTACGCCAAGAGAACGAAGCGTTACATCAGATGGTGGTACAAGGACCTAGCACCACCTCTCAAGCCGATAGGGCCATGGCACACATGACACCTATGAAGTTCGACTGGGATCCTAGAAGAGTGGCTGAGTTTTGTAATCATTGTAGGATCCATTTTTTGTTTCCGGCCATCCCATTTCAGTCAAGAGAAAGCGAAGATCGGGTTTATCTTGGGAACTCTTACCGGAAATGCTTTAGCATGGGCAGCTAATAGTCCGATCCTCAGTGACTTTGAGGCCTTTGAGAAGGTGTTCTTGGAAGGTTTTCAGTCACCCAACTTGGCCGCATCAGCACAGAATCAGTTGATGGACCTCAAACAGGGATCGAGCGATATTATCGCATTTATCAGTTGGTTCCGTCAATTGGCAACTGATTCCCAATTGCCTAAAGTGATTCAAAAGTCTCTTTTTCGGTGGGGTTTGTGAGAGGAGTACAAGGATGAACTGCTTAATATTCCCGAAAAAGGCACCCTACAGTCCCTTCAGGAACAGGTCCTTAGGATCGATCATCGTTTAGCTGAACGAAGGGCTGAAAGACGCCAGATGGACAGAGCACATCCCAGGTCTTTTCCAGGGCCAGCTGTTGCTTCAAGTAACGGAGATGGATCCAGAACCAATGCAATTGGGAGCCCTCAGAGGTCCTTTTTCTGAGACGGCAAAGAAACAGAAAAGAGATCTGCATTTATGTTTGTATTACGGTGCAGCTGGACATTAACTTGGTACTTGTCCTTTGCGACCACTCAGAAAGTTTAATAGGCCTGTCATGTATAGGGAAGGCAATGACAGTCCCTTTGTCTCTTCCAGCCCTTCCAGATTCTGACATGACCTTGTGGCCCAGGCAACCAGTAGTCCTCTTGGTATTATGGATTGTAGTTAATTGGCGAGACATGTCCGATGCTGTATTGGGTCTTTTGAATTGTGGCGCATCAGGCAATTACATTGATGCTGAATTTGCCAAGAAGAACGGGATATCTCGGCTCAACAAGAACCCTGCCACATTGGTCGAGGTCATCGATGGTACTCCCTTGGCTTCTGGTCCTATTCGACAACACACTGAAGCCCTACAGTTGCAGATTGAGGAACACAGAGATATGATATTTTTGGATGTCATTAAGCCACCTTCTTATCCTATTGTGTTGGGTCTGCCCTGGTTGTTGTACCACAACCACAAGATAGATTGGGGAACCCCTACTTTGACATTTGTTTCGGATCATTGAATTCAGGAGTGTTGTCCTTCTAGATTGTCAGCTAATGTATCTACTACAGCAACTCAGACGGAGGAACATGGTAATTCACGTGTGGGCTCCATGTCTATGGCACCATCTCAATATGCAGAATACTAGTCAGTCTTTTCTGAACCACGGATATACCTTTGCCACCTCATAGAATCTTTGATTGTGCTATTGAACTGCTACCTGACACAGTGATTGCACATGGCAAGGTGTACGCCTTATCTTCACATGAAAAGGAAGCATTACAGGAATACCTTGACCAGTGTCTTCGGAAAGGGTATATCAACTCCTCCAAATCTCTGGCAGGATTTCCATTGTTTTTTGTCAAGAAAAAGGAGGGCACCTTGTGTCCCTGTGTTGACTACCAGCAGTTCAATTATATCACACGGAAGGACAGATATCCGCTGCCTTTGATACGTGACATCTTGGAATCCCTGAATCTCGCCTGTGTGTTCTCCAAATTGGATTTGCGAGGAGCATACCATCTGGTACGAATTAAATCTGGAGATTATTGGAAAACAGCATTCAAGACTCCATTTGGGCATTTTGAATATTGAGTAATGCCTTTCGGACTATGTAGTGCCCCAGCCATTTTTCAGCGTTTAATGGATGACATCTTTTCAGATTTACTTGGGATATCAGTATGGGTATATCTTGATGATATACTGGTATTCCCCAAGGATATGAGCGAACACATATTTCATGTGAAAGAGGTCCTCAGTCATTTACACCACAACCATTTGTTTACTAAGGCTGAGAAATGTCTTTTCCATCATAACAGTATTGAATTTCTTGGATACGTGATCAGCAGTACCGGTATACACATAGATCCAAGCAAATTACATGCTATCCAGGAGTGGAGACAACCCAAGGATGTGAAGTCCCTTCAGCGATTCCTAGGATTCACCAACTTCTACAGGCATTTTATACCCTGTTTCTCGCACTTGACTGCTCCTCTAACTGGTCTGACCAGCAGTAAGACATCTTTTGTGTGGAATGATGAGGCAACAGCTGCTTTTGAACGACTCAAGGAAGCCTTCAGTACATCTCCGATTTTACATCACCCTGACGAGAATAGGCCTTTCATCATAGATGCCGGTGAATGGATTTCGCTGTTGGATCAGTCCTGTTACAGAAAGACCCTCAGTCTGAGACTGAATTCCCTGTAGCTTACTACTCCCTATACTAACATCTAGTGAGCAGAATTATGCAGTAATTGAGAAGGAGCTCCTGGCCATTAAGGTTGCGTTTGAAGAATGGCGTCATCACCTTCTGGGAGGCCGGTTTCCTGTAGAGGTCTGCACTGACCACCGAAATCTTCAGTGCCTATGATCCCTTCAGTGTTGTACCTCTCGCCAGGCTCATTGGGCATTTTTCTTTTCTCATTATGACTTCACAATTACTTACATACCAAACACTCGGAATCTGAAGGCGGATGCATTGTCTCGCTCCTTGGAGGACGACGTCAAGCAGGACTGTCAGAATGAACCATTGATAGCTCCAAAACATTTCCTGCTGATGCTCTCTCACTATTTGAATTCTATTCTACAGGATATCTTGGTAGACCCTTGCAGGACAGAGTTGGTAAAGAATCCCCAGATCAGAGAAAATAAGGGTTTGCTCTTCTTTCATAACAGACTGTACATACCCACTGAGTCTTTTCAAACTGCAATTTTGCAGGGTCTCCATGACTCTAAGATTGGGGGGCATCGTGGTATAGATCAACTCAAGAGATGATCACCAGACAATTTTGGTGGCCAGGATGGGCTAAACAAACCAGACACTACATGGAATGCTGTCCCGTGTGTGCTCAAGCCAAGATACCCCGAAGTAAGCCTCTTGGTTTACTACAACCTACTGAAACACCACCTTATCCATGGCACACCATCGCCACAGATTTTATAGTGGAACTTCCACCCTCTGAAGGGTATACTTGCATTATGGTAGTTGTTGATTGTTTCTCCAAGTTGGCCCATTTCATTCCCTTTGCTAAGATTCCCTCTGCTGGTTGTATGGCACAAGCATTTCTGCATAACATCTATCGACTGCATGGACTGCCAGAAAAGATCAACTCTGATTGTGGATCCCAATTCATCTCTTCCTTTTGGAAGCAACTTTGTCGTCATCTGTGTATACATCAGGCTCTCAGTTCTGGCTATCATCCACAATCCAATGGACAAACAGAGAGAACCAACCACACGTTGGAGCAGTATCTGCGCTGCTTCACCAACGCTTCTCAGACGGACTGGGCAACACATTTAGATTTTGCTGAAGTTGCTACAATAACTCTGTACATACTGCCACAGGTCTGAGCCCTTTTCTCTGCTCCAAAGGACTGCTCCCCAAGTTACTGCCGTTTCATCCTGTTCATCCTAGCACCGTTCCCTTGGCTGACCAGATGATCGACGAGATCCAGAAATTGCATGGTCGGGCTACTGGTACCCTTGAAAAGGCACGCGAGAGCATGAATCCACAAAAAGGGGGCCACTCTATAGTGGCGTCGGTCTGCCCATAGGGAAACGTAACAGTCTGGGGCATGTGTATATTATATCCAAACAAAAAAGGGTGCTGTTACGCAGAGGATTGGTTACTAGGTTAAATCATTCAAACAAAGTTTCCTAGTCCAACCTGTTTTCAAAGATATCATATATACATTCACTCACAAAGAAAAAAACACCATATCAGCCTCAAATGTGAAAAAGAATTAACATATTATTTTAGACAACAAATAATATTAAAATGTTCAATGTGACAATCTGGCAATCTAAGAAGAAACAAGAAAAAGCAACAAGTGAGGCCCAGCTCATAAGGGCACATAAACATATGCATTTTTTGGGGGTCATGTATTTAAAAATGTATACAATTAGCACAAAATAAAGAAATGGGTGAGAAAGTCATTAATTGAAAAAGAGCATAATTATACAAAATGCTTAAACATAGTTGACACAAGACACAGTGAGATAACCGGCTCTAATTAGCCGTTATGTGAAGAAGACACACATAGCCTGTGGTAAAAACACGCTAAGTCTATTTGCCTCCTACTTAATGAGAAAGCTGTCTTAAACCCAGACACTGTTGTTAGTTCAAGAAACTGGTTTAAGATGAAGGAAGGAAGTCGATCCTTCTTAGCGTCCCAGAGTCAAAAAGATTCTTTATCTGGGATCGGGTCTGCCAACGCAGAAGGGGGAGACAGGAAAAAACCAAAGGAAGTTCCTTCAGTTGTTGGACCCGTTGAAAATCATGGTCCAAACTTGCGATTCGGTCTGTAGAAGACATTCAATCCCCTCTTATAACCATGTGTTTCGGCGGTGTAAATCTATAAGTTCAATTTTTCAGAGAGAAAGATCCCCCTTCGTCAGGGCAGTGGGTAACAGGACCCTGCGATTCAAGAAGGAAAAGGGAAAGAGAAAAAAAGTGGTGAGAAAGTATTAAAAACGGGTTCAGTTGACCACTTGTATAAGGTGGAATGTTCCACGTATAGGGAATGTAGAAATACTCAAGTTAAAAAATACATCTAAATTATCATTTCTTTGACAACTCAAAACTATATGTTGGTTCCCATACCTAGCGATATTCTAACTGCAGGGAAGAAGTATCACTGGGGGAAAGAGAATCATAGTTGCAAGCCCCCTTCTATAGACTCCACATGGATTCCAAGTTGAACGACCTAGATGTTGCCCTCATAGTATTAGTAACAGTATTACTCATTGTGAAAAGGGGGCAAAAAAGCAGGGAGGATAATATCTCACCTAAAAAAGTCAAAGTCCGAACACGAGGTATTAGACATATGGCTCTGGTTCCAGTTGGTATCTGTGAATACTGTGGGTTGGAGAGGCCATTAGTGTCTGGCATCCATGGGCAATGCAGTATGCCTGGAGTTAAACAAAAAGGAAGAAAAAAGAAAGAAGAAAAAGGGGGTTGTTCAATTTGCGTGTATGAAGCTGCGTATGCAGTCATACTTGTTTCAAATCCCATACATTATGCGTGTAGATTTAAGGTACTGTGGTAAGAGATAAGTATGTATGGAAAGTACCTGTATTGTTAAAGAAGTTGCGTGCAGCTATTTGAAATTTGGTGAGGCGCGTGGCTGAGTCGCCTCTCAGAGGAACAAGTCTCCTAGTAGGCGGGACTGAAGAATCATGGAGAAAGATCCAGTCTCCTAGGTGGAAATCAGTCCGGAACAGGAAAAGCCTGTTTTCATCTGGGCGCGGTGCTTCTGGGACGGAAAGAGATGCAGGGATGCAGTTAGTGAAACACGGCCCTCCGTGTTTGTAGGAAAATGCTACTGTATCAGTGAAAAAATAAATCGCGGGAGCATGTGTGCGCGGGCAGCAGGAGGTACACGTACCCGGAGGTTCAGAAGACCTTTGGTGAAAACTCCCAGAGCCGAATGCTGCAGAGCATGAGAGCATGAAGGCACAGGCGGACAGGAAACGTAACCCAGAACCGGCATTTCAAGTGGGAGAGATGGTCTGGCTTTCTTCAAAGAACTTACCTGTTTGCAATCTGCCCAAGAAACTTGCTCCTCGTTTCTTTGGGCCTTTTCGGATTGTGAAACGTGTTTCTGCTGTGGCATTCAAGTTAGGATTACCCCAGTCCTGGCGGGTTCATCCCATTTTTCATGTCTCCCTATTAAAGCCTTATCTGGATGACCCCTATGGGCGCTCTGGCTCGCGACCTACCGCTATTGAAGTGGAAGGTGTCCCAGACTTCGAAGTACAGGAGATTTGTGATTCTCGTTACCATTGTGGAAGATTGCAGTTTTTGGTGGACTGGAAAGGGTATTCTGCTTGTGACCGCACTTGGGAACCAAGTGGGAATGTGCATGCTCCTCATTTGGTACGCACATTTTTTCTCCGCCATCCATGGAAACCGGGGGCCCCTGGGCTTTCTGGGAGGGAGCATAGCGTTAGGACACTTACCCGGGTTCTGAAGCAGGGAGGTCCTCTGGGCCGGGGGCTATCCTGATGGCTGTACTCCCGGTTCCGGATTGGGAGAGCTGCACATGCATTTGGGACGCGGGTGCGCTGGGGAGCGAGCTTGTATTTCAAGCCTCGTTCTCGCGGCGGCTCCGCTTCCGCGCATGCAGCGTGTAGGATTGCGGGCCAAGCCTCGCTTTCATGTCGTGTTCCCATATAAGCCTTCTGGTCAGAACTCCTCGCCACATCTCAACGCGGTTTGGTCCTGCCTTTCGCTTCGCTCCTTACCTTGTCATTTTCTTGCCTTGTGCTGATTCCTTGATCCTGAGTCCCTGGTCTTTGGTCCCTTCCTTCCCTTGCCCTGGTTCCCAGTCCGGTCTTGGTTGGGTTAGCTCCCTCCTTAGCCTACCTTGCCTGTCTGCCCTTATTCTCCTATGCCTCTCCTCTTGTTTGCCTGCTTGTATTCCCTCTGCTTGGGTACCAGTGCCTGATTGGTGAGCCCGGCTGCTACTTGACCTCCTTACCTGCCGTCTCCAGCAGCATTGCAGCTTCTCTACTCATCTCCACCAGTCTCTTCAGCAGTCCAGCAATCTACGCTTCAAGTCTTCTGTTCTACACCTACAGACCTTCCTTGCCAGTGCTTGCACTGTTCTGGCGTCACGTTAAAATCAGGGAAGTGTCATCTGTGGCGCCAGGAACTGGACCCCTTTTCATTCCTGTGTTATCAGGACGGATCTGGGGCTGGTTGTTTGCATCGCCTTATCATCTTACAGTTTGCAACTCGAACATCCTGGCTGCTCCGGTGCACAAGCCTTCTGGAACCTCAGGTACGCAGCGTTCTCGGGACACACAACTTGACACCTACAGGCACAGTCCTCCCTGTCACATTTAGTAAGATTGTGACACCCAGGAGTACAACTAGGCATCTCAAAAGGGGGCGAGAAAAACCTTCCTCCTGCCATGGCCAGCCTAATTAAATATCAACGGCTCCATGGATCCGCCCTATCCTTTATTGGCCCTACTGGAGGTAGTGACACATACGGATGAGAGTTAATTTAAACAGGCCCACGAGAGCCCTGGTCACAGGGCTAACAAAGACAGGAAACCCCCACATCTTTGATATGCATCTGTGTCAACCTGAAGACAGCTCCCCCGCCTCTTATTATCAATGACAGTGAGCTGTCATGTCTGGTACATGTGTGTACAGTAGGCAACCCCATTCAGAGGGTAGGAATAAGTGATTTGATGGAGACAGAAAGTCTGTTCTCACCACAACTTAAAGGGAGACCTGCCTTTAATCAGGAACCACAGAGACCTCAATTAACCAGAGAGACCCTTTCATCCACAACAGACAGGAAGATGGGTGGAACATGTTTTCACCCCTTTACCTTTCCTGTTGCAAAGCCCTCTGGTCCTGACCTCATGCATAACAGAGGGTTGTTGGTGGGGACCCCAGATTGGTTCGTTAAGGTAGGCTTAGCCTACACCTATCACTGGAACCCATTTGGCTTTAAAAGAGGGCTTTACCCCTCACATAGCAGATCATCTGAGGACTTTGCAGGGAGTAAGAAGAAGGACTCATCTGGACCGGAGCTGAAGGTACAGTCTACCTTACATCTTCCGCCAGTGAAGGAAGGCCAGGAGTTCCAAGAGGGAAGTAAGATCCCTCCCCTAAACATCTCCCAGGGTACAGATGGAGATACCGTCCAGCAGCTCCAGAACCGGTACCCAGCCAGCACGCAGCGTGCCATGCTAGGTTCTGACAGCAACCTTCCTAGGTGGGAAGTGTCGGAGAGTCTCTGGACAAAGGACAAGGCTGTTGCCAGCTAATACCCACCTGAGCTTTGGGCCGTCTGCCTTGAAAGGACATGGGCCTTGCGAAGAAGCTAGGAGGAGTCACACAAGCATCATCCAGCGTCCATCTTTGACCAGAGCCGTCCGAGAACTTGATGGAGACACCAGGTACATTGTGGTCTGTCCCTCTGGTCCTGCTCTGAAGGCCCCTAGAGACAGTTACAACCCTTTTGTCCCTTTGGTGCTGGAACCAAATAATCTTGAACTATAAGAAAAATTACGTTACCAACTAGCCCCCTGTCAGTATCCAGAGTCCATCCCTTTCCTTTATGAAACTGTCTGTCCTGTATATTCCTTTACAGGGTGGGTTGTATTTTGTTGTGTGCTAGAACGGTCTGTTGTTGTAATTAAGTAGATATTTTTATACATCCTTCACTGGACAGTCCCTTTTATCATTGGGGAATCATTGTATTTTCGCTGTGTTGCAACTAACTAACGATCCAGGACCTTGTGGAGATAAGCCTGCTATTCCGTCCACGTTACCAAAATTCGACATTGGAGTCTTGTAATTCACTTGTATTCCAATCTGTTCGGATCCCTTCTGGTGTACTGGTGGTGTGGGGTTGATTGATTGTTTAGAAACCGATATTCATCCCTAGACCACTGGTGCCCTGGAAGTTGCTCTTCGTCACATTGGAATAAACCACCACCCAAGGGAAAGGTGAATACATTCCCCTGGAAGCAGACAGAGAAGCCTCCAGCAGGAGAGGAGGTACAAGCCCGTGGCAAAGCAAGGAAGAGGTCCTGGAAAAATGATCAGAGGGAGAGAAAAGGACAGACAGTGCAGGAGGGGTCCCCTAAGACACAAGATGGATGCAAACGTTTGAGGAGGAAGATGAATAAAAGACAGCCAGAAGCCTGGAAAAGGGAGAGGGCAAGAAAGGTGAAATCAGGCCTCCTGGTCGATCCAGACCTCTTGCCTCGTGGCATAGGTTTTCGGTCTTTACTCACCACTATCTAGCCGTATCTTATATCCTTATTTTAATTTTTTTTATTTATTGTGTTTTTGGTTTACAAAATGAAACCTTACACAAAATGCCCTTACCCTTAGCCAGACATAGAATGTGGGCACATGTGGGACCAGAACTTAAAGGGAAAGGGGTTTTCCAGAACCAAGGATGCGAAAGCAGACGACCAGAGTCACTGAACCAATGGGACACTAAAGAAGTGTGGGGGCATTTGAAAACGCCAGGACTGTCAGTGACTGTGAATTTAAAACCCATCCTGTGGAGGGGACATGGATTGAGTTTCAACGAACTGGAAAGCCTGGACTGTGGAATGGAAGAAGTCATCCTGTTTTTGCTAAAGATTTTCTGTTTCATTTTCTTCGTTTGAACCAAACCTGTAAATGACCCTAAAAAACCTTTGGTTAAATACACCTTGTTGTGTTGTGCTGATACAGTGCAACTTCATGACAGCCCCATGGGCAGGTCCTTGCCGGTCCTGAGTGCCTGCACTTCTTTTATGGAAGATATAGTACTGGCACTTCTCATTAGGAAGCAAATACTTTTTAAGGGAGAGTACCGGCACTTCTCAACAGTAAGCTGGTACTCTGGGATAGTTAGTACCTGCACTTTTGTATTTCCATTTCCATGTTGTATTACTGACCGGGGATGCCATGAATCGAGGGGAGGATCCCCTTCTAGACATCTCCCCAATAGATGACCCTTGAGAAGGGTCTTCAGGACTTCAGAATAACCCAGGGAGCCTATGCTTCCTCCATACCTCACCTGCCGTCTCAGGAATGGCGCCCCTTGTCACATGCAGATTTGTACGCAGTTTCTTTTGATAGTACCACACTGGGCATCTCTTTCGAAAAGTAAAATAAAAGCTGAATGTTTCAGACCCAATCTGCCCAACAAATCAGCCACCTCCCCCAGCATAGGTCAAAAGATTGTGATATTATTTCAAATAGGGAAGGGTCATAGCCAGAGGAATAGATGCAGGGGCCCCGAGTCACAGAACGTTTTCCTATGGGATTGCGCCATTATAAAACGCTTATGTGAATCAGACTCATGTCGATACATCAGCCAGGGCAGAGTGTTAAAAATATTGCTGCCACAATTTAAGTTCCTGGTTTTGGATAAGGAATCCAATTTTGTGAATCAACGTTTAGATCCAGGGGAGTTCAGTGAGGGGGCACGACAAGCACTTTCTTTCCTGGGGGACACGAATACCTCAATGTCTCCGGAATAACAGAAGTGCATCCTTTAAAGAAATAGGTTCCAGAAAATTGAGGTTGAGAGAATTAGAAATACGTTAATATATTTACAACCCTGGGCAGTCACCAGGCACCATTGCCACCCCTTCTCACTCCAAATTTCTCTCAGTTCTAATCAAATCTGAAGCCAGTTGACAGGGTGCAACACAAAGAGGACAGACAACACACGTGACCTCCCACCACCCCCAAACTGGAGATTTCTGGCCCAATAAACAAAGGTCCAGACTTTTCTTTTTCCCTTCAGAAAGGTTGGAGCATCAGAACCAGGGGTAACAGATAAGGGACTATGGGGTGGAATTCTTCCAAAGCAATTCCTCATCGAATGGACCCAGGGCTGTTTTTCATTTCTTTGTAGATTGGTCTTTTTTTCACATAGGACCTGGGTCTTATAAACAGCATAGGGCTTCAAGTTGGAATTCACAACTCCTCCTGTGCAACACACAGGGAAACTATTTAACCAATTATCCGAGGAAAACCAGTTGTTTACCAGGAAGTAGGTCAGTGATATGGCATTTATAACGCACCTGAACACATGTATTACTAGGTGCGACAAGACAAGGAGGGGGAAATAAAGGGAGGGCAAAACAACGATCTTACTAGGTCTCGTGTCATTCAGATCACGTCAGATCACGCAAGTGCGGGGAAGAGGAAAGGGGGGAGGGGATGGGAGAAGTGCAGGTAACTAATAAGTGCAGCCAGCAGGTGGCTCAAAGTGCAGAGAGAAGGGACTCTAGGGTTGCAGGTACAGAACCTTAAGTGATGGGGGAGCCCGCAGGCAGTGCGAGGGCAACTGGAAATGCAGGAGCCTGGGCCCGAATTCAGAGGGTATCCAGGTGACCAGTGCGCGGAACAGTCAGGTATATCATCATGGGAGAGGAAGAGAGACTGCATATGCGAAAAGGAAGGTCTTGAGTTGCTTCTGGAACCGTAGGTGGTTCTTCGCAAGTTTGAGAGAGGCAGGGAGACTTTTCCAGAGGGAGGCCCGATCCGAGGAGAGAGATCTGCCCTAACTGTCTGCTTGGAGAAGTGCCTGACCCTCAGAGAGTTGGAGGTGGATGAGTGGAGAGCTCGAGAAGGAAGATGTTTTGGAAAGAAATTTGGAGGTAGAGCAGTCCCAGGCCCCAGAAAGCCTTGTGTACGATGCAGATTTAGAAAGAGGCTTTTGCAACAGTCCATCCTAGAGAGGACCAGGGCTCTGGAGTCAGTGAGATTCTGGGGACAAGTGAGAAAAGGAAGAATACCCCTGAGGAGGTGCAGCTGATAGTTTGACTTCTTAGAGACATCGGAGATGTGAGGAGAGAAGGAGAGGGCGGAGTCGAAGATGACACCAAGGTTCTTAGCCTCACAGGAAGGAGCCGAAAGTGGGCCCAGAGTGGGCGGCCAGAGAGAGAGGAAAGAAGGGAGCAGGTGTCCCAATGAGGAGGATCTCAGAATTACTGGCATTAAGGCAGAGATCATTGGCAGCACACCATTCCTGAATTGCGGCCAGACAGTCTGGTATGAGAGAAGGAGCAGAGGTGGCTTAGTGGAGCCTGAAAGAGAGCTGAGTGTCATCCGCATAACACTGAAAAGTAGCAGAAAGTAGCGATGCGGTGGGCAAGAGGTGCCAGTTAGTGGTTGAAAAGCCAGGGAGAGAGGTTAAATCTGAGGCGAACACCACAAGTAGAGAGAGAGATAGAAGAGAGGAAAGACCCCAGTTGGACCTGAGAGGGTCGGTCAGTGAGAAAGGAGGTCAACCAGGTCAGGGCCTGATCAGTCATACCCAGGTTATCACAGAGGCATTTAAGCAGAACTGCATGATTGACCGTGTCAAAAGCAGAGGATAGATCTAGGAGAATGAGAACAGAAGGCAGATTTGAGTCAAGATTGGAGAACAGGTCTTGACGGGTGTTCAGGAGAGCGGTTTCTGTGCTTCTGGCCGCTCTGAAGCCAGACTGGTGGTTGTGGAGACAACCAACAGATTTATTATGCAGATTAAGGTGGGAGATGGCCAGCTTTTCCAGGAGTTTGACCAGGAAAGGAGTGATGGAGATCAGGCGATAGTTAGCCAGAGAAGAAGGATCTGCTGAGAGTTTCTTTAGAAGAGGGTGCACAAGAGAGTGCTTATGGGGAGGGGAAGTTCCAGTGGCAAGGGAGTGATTGCAGAAATCAGCCAAGGCTGGAGCAAGGGTGTCGATGTGGTCCTTGTTGGTTCTGGATGAGCAGGGGAAAACCTGCTTTGATGAGACTTTCATAGATCAGACTTGTCTAGAAACATTGTTAGGGGTGAACAGGGGAAAGGATGAGAAAGGAGAGGGAGAGACTTCTCAAGGGTTTCTACAGAGAATGGTACCTTTGAACCTGGGAGCTTTCTAAGCAATATACTTCTGTTCACGAACAAATGACAAGAATTATAGACTTGTTATGAACCTCCGAGAACTCTGCAGTGTCATAGTGTGTCGTCCCTTCAAGATGGAGGGGATTGCATTGAGGAGAAACTTATGGAGGCCAGGGGACAGCTCGATAAGACTGGATCTCAGAGATGAGCACCTGTCAATGCCGATCTTCAGTCCTCACAGACGCTTTCTTCAGTTCATAAGGTAGGTGCGGTTTACCGGTATTCCTCTCTATCATTTGGCCTGTCTTCAGCCGTCTGGCTAACTTACTGAGCTTATGTTTTTATCTGGACAACATTCTGGATATGGACAACACTCTTGAACAAACGTACACACACAGAGGACTCGATTCTGAACGTGGTGGTAAGTACCGAAAAGGTCGCAGAAAGCATTAGCAACTTTTTTGGTACTTAACACCTATTCTGAAGGTGACGCATTGTTCCAAAGTCAGAACGAATGCCCAACTTTTGGAAAGTATGTGGTGGTTGCTAGGATGGGCGATAAACCAACCTTTCAACCAGCACTTTTGGTATGCAGCATTTTGCATGCCGATTCCTGTGGCACTCATCCAGTTTCGCACATGGCACAAAGTGGCGCACAAGTACACCTCCACTTTGGTGTCGCTCTTATGGAGGAGTGCCACACTGTCTTAAAAATAAAGTGCACTTATATCTATATATGTAACTCGGGTATGCTTACTATATGACATGCATACGTCGCACATGATGCGCAAAAAGGCATTTTAAGTTACTAACTTCGGGCTTCTCTATTTATGATTCTTGTTCATAAATCTGATCGCTTCTTGCATACTGCATGACTCTTACAGCAACACTTACAAATAAACTGTGTGGGTGTAGTTAAGTGTGCCCAGGCTATGTTGATACCTGCATTTGCAAAGCACAACACCAACGCAATCTCGGCAGCACTTTAGTAAAATTACGATTTCCTCGTTATTTTACGAAAAGGCTGCCGAGATTTTACAATCAGCCCGTTCTCCACAGAATGAGGCGGTTTGCAGGCAGTGGACTATCGGGCACTGTGACGCCGCCCAGGCCCACTTGAGAATAACACCGCCCAGGTCCACTTGAGAATAACCGTGGTGCCTGGGTGTCAAGAAAAGGCGCAGTGAGGCATGCTGAGCACCACTGTGCCTACATGAGAATCGGGCTCCTAGATGGTATCACGTCCTTTGATCGATAGGTGATTTTTCGAAGTAATATTTAATGAAAAAAATTACTTTGAAAAACTCATTGAAATATATAAGGGGGTTAAGGAGTTAATAAAAATGCTGGCAGGGGGTTGGGATAGGGTTCATAATATAGGGAAGGGGTCAGCTAGGGGGTGAAGGAGACGCCCCAAATAGAAACAACAAATATTTACGATGAGTTTTTTCAAAGTAACTTCTTCGCATTAAAGGAGTGGAGAATATAAACCATGTTCGTGCTACAATTAATAATTGAAAATACTTGTTGCATAATGCTTGCCTATGTGCTATTAATAGAACTTATATTTGATGTCATACTAAGACCAATCAACATTATTGTTGAAAGTAAAATGCTTGGAAGCATAGGGTGGCACATGAAATATGCAGAAACCAGAGACTCATCCCATTTTAGGTGGGGGCGTCCCATATGCTATGTTATCTTGCATTTATATAGCGCCTTTGGGGTGCATCGGCACTCCAATGGCACTCTGTTTTGCCTGCTCACATGCCTGTATTCGCTCAACGTTTTTAAGGATGGTATAAGTAAAATACCTTCCTTGCAATACCTAAAAATGACAGCACCTTTTTATTATTCCTGGCACAGAATTACAGGTTTTGGACTGGTAAAATACCATCCCAGCTAACCTGGAATATGGAAAAATGATCTCTTGACGCATGCTTCGAACCCATTAGAGGAATATAGCCTGTCCAGAGAGAAGTACTCATGAAAACAAAGCGCCCAGAAGTTTAGGGTGAATTACTAATTCTGAGAAGCAGAATAGGTGCTTTGGGTAAACTCTGGTTCCACACGGAGAGCCTCCTAGGGTTCCTAAAAGCAACCAAAACAAGCAATAGTTGTGCCAGCTCTGAGATCCAGCATTCGCCTGACCCCTGAGACACATTTGAACTGATTAATGTTATCCTGTGAGGGATGCCAATACTTGAGGGGCAAATGGCAAGCAGCAGGTGCCATCGCAGGGTGCAGTAGGCGGCAGCATGCAGTGAGAACCAGTAAGAGTGGAAGAGTTGGTCCACTCTGTGCGAGAAGCACTGCTGGGCCTAGAGAGCCTCTGCAAGTGGGAATGAGGAATTGCTTGGGTCACTATGAGTGAGAGCCAGTCCTGGATTGGTAGTTGAGAGTGGGAGAAGGTGTTTGCAGTGGTCTGCAATGCGCTTCAGGGAACATGACATGAGCATACTTCAGTTTGTACAATCGCAGTATGCATCTCACTTTGCATAATCCCAGTGCATTCCCAAATTGCACGATTCCAGTACATTCACAGTTTCTGATTCCAGTTTTCAGGTACACAGTTCGGGATATTTGCAATCTCAAAGTCACAGGGCCTTATTAGGACCCAAGCAGCCCTGTAATGAACGGTGCCGGTACGGGCCGGCACCGTTCATTACGGGCTTCCCTATTACGAGGACTGCTGTGGGACCCGCTAAAGGAACGCCTGGTCAGACCGGCCCGTTGTTAGCATCCTCCCCATTCCCATTTAGCCTGATGGGTTCAAATGGGAATGGGGATACATTTTTACCGGGTCCCAGAAAAGGGCAATTACGGGGTCCGCCAAGGTCGGCATGGCCCGGTTATTGCCCTTTTCTGGGACCCGGTAAAAAATCATTACCGGCGGCAGGCGTGCCCTTTATAAGGGCACGGCTACCGCCAGGGTAGTAATGAGGCCCACAGTAAATATCCAGATTGCACAATCAAAGAATGTGGCCAGTTTGCAGTGTACCTGCGGGTCCCCTGTCTGACCATCCCAATACATGTCTATCCTCCGTCGAGTGTGCACAATTCCAATTCACTCTAATTGTTCACAAAACCAGTGTTATTTGAATTCTGTTACTCAGTGTATATTTCCAGCTTGACAACTCTAGTACAATCCCAGTTTGAAAATACAAGTGTTTGTTTGTTTGTTTGTTTGCATGGCGCTGCGAACCCTTGGGTATCTGGGCGCAACAGTTACAAGTTTACTTTAGGCTTGCGTTACAAAATAAAGAGTACAAAATTAGGTTAGAACAGATATAGATAAGGGTGAGGAACATAATGATACATACAAGAGTGGTATGTACATAATGATACATATACAAGTTGGAGAGTACAGTGGTGCATCCGGAGGTAGTTATCATCAACAAAGTAGTGGTCAAAATACATAATACAATGATCAGTAGTGGAATGCAGCAGAGTCAGAGGTCATTAGTTCTCAACCAATTCAAGGTATTGCGTCTAAAGCTGAGGTAGGATTGTTCCACTTTAAGGGAAAGTGGTAGAGTGTTCCAGGTCTGTGCAGCTTTGACAGGGAAGCTACTTCCTCCAGCTTTTTTAACTTGAATCTAGGTATATTAAGACAGAAGGAGTTAGCCGTTCTGGACAGAATTGGCCGTTCTGGTAAGACGGGAGTTAGGTTTCCTAACTATTCTCTCATTTAGATAGGGTGCTGTGGCATTGTTGGGGCATTTAAATGTGAGGGAAGCTATTTTAAGTAGTATTCTGTGATTGATGGACAGCCAGTGATTTTGTCTCCTTAGCTCAGATGTATGCTCTCTATTTGGAATACTTTGTGCAGTTCTAAGTGCATTATTCTGTAAGTTTTGAATTTTATTCAGGATGTACTTACTTGCACCAATGTATAAGGCATTGCAGTAATCCAATTTCGAGAGTATAAGGGCATTGGCTAGGCTGATGCAACTTGCTTTAGATAGGAATGGCCTACAAGCCCTGATTAACTTACACATATACGCTGTTGCCGATGCCATAGAATTGACTTGTTTACTCTAAGTTAATGTAGAGTAATGGTAAAAACCTAAAGTCTTTACTTCCTTTACAACCTTAATTATATTTCCGTCAATATTAAAGGCGGTGTAGTTAGTGTTAAGTTTTTTCGGGCAGCAGTTCCAAGAATCAGGAGCTCCGTTTTGTCGTTCAGGCAGAGGTCATGGGCTGCCATCCATGCCTGAATGAGAAGGTACATTTTATTCACAAGAGCCCTGTCTTCATTGTAATCACCCTAAAGGGGTATGATGATCTGGGTGCCATCTGCATAATTAGTGTAGGTGACACCCAGACTGTTCAATTTGTCAAACAAAGGCTTTGTAAATATATTGTACATTGTTGGCGAGACACAGGAGCTCTGTGGTACGCTACAGGTAGTCGCGATAGGGTCTGCTGATGCTGATAGGGAGAAGACTCTCATGGCCCTGTTATTTAAGAAGGATTGGACCCAAGCTATTGCGTCCTTGGAAGAGCCGCAGAGGTGAGGTGTTTGTAT
Organism: Ambystoma mexicanum; assembly: GCF_040938575.1. Lineage (NCBI taxonomy): Eukaryota > Metazoa > Chordata > Amphibia > Caudata > Ambystomatidae > Ambystoma > Ambystoma mexicanum. Next base: position 764,709,950 of record NC_090925.1, on the reverse strand, counting down.
AAAATTTCATGGTCCACCAAGTCAAAGTTGGTAGACAAGTCAAGTAGGAGTAGCAAGGCAGTGTTCCCTTTGTCCTTAAAACAAAGGGGGGTCTGGGAATCTCTCTACCAGCACGAACACAGCCCAATGACCTGTTCTTGGGTGAATAACCCCTGGGAGAGACTCTACCAAGTCTTTAGCTCACTGTCCCTTTCACAGAGAAGAAATTTCCCCACATATCAGCCTTTGTCCTGCCCAGGGGCAGTCCAGCGCCGAAATGCTAGGCAATTCTCCTCTGAACAAGAGTACCATCAGTAACCCCATACACGTGTTTCAGCCTTGTTGGGCATCATCAGTGAGGTGAAACTGGTGCCTCTCTAAGAACAGTGAGCAAGGGGTCCACGTCTGGATCGCCCTGTTAACTTAGGGTGAAACCCAAACTTAATTTATTCAAAACAAAGGGGGGTCTGGGAATCTCTCTACCAGCACAAACACAGCCCAATGACCTGTTCTTGGGTGAATAACCCCTGGGCGAGACTCTACCAAGTATTTAGCTCACTGTCCCTTTCACAGAGAAGAAATGTCCCCGCATATCAGCCTTTGTCCTGCCCAGGGGCAGTCCAGCGCCGAAATGCTAGGCAATTCTCCTCTGAACAAGAGTACCATCAGTAACCCCATACACGTGTTTCAGCCTTGTTGGGCATCATCGGTGAGGTGAAACTGGTGCCTCTCTAAGAACAGTGAGCAAGGGGTCCACGTCTGGATCGCCCTGTTAACTTAGGGTGAAACCCAAAGTTAATTTATTCAAAACAAAGGGGGGTCTGGGAATCTCTCTACCAGCACGAACACAGCCCAATGACCTGTTCTTGGGTGAATAACCCCTGGGAGAGACTCTACCATGTCTTTAGCTCACTGTCCCTTTCACAGAGAAGAAATGTCCCCGCATATCAGCCTTTGTCCTGCCCAGGGGCAGTCCAGCGCCGAAATGCTAGGCAATTCTCCTCTGAACAAGAGTACCATCAGTAACCCCATACACGTGTTTCAGCCTTGTTGGGCATCATCAGTGAGGTGAAACTGGTGCCTCTCTAAGAACAGTGAGCAAGGGGTCCACGTCTGGATCGCCCTGTTAACTTAGGGTGAAACCCAAAGTTAATTTATTCAAAACAAAGGGGGGTCTGGGAATCTCTCTACCAGCACGAACACAGCCCAATGACCTGTTCTTGGGTGAATAACCCCTGGGCGAGACTCTACCAAGTATTTAGCTCACTGTCCCTTTCACAGAGAAGAAATGTCCCCGCATATCAGCCTTTGTCCTGCCCAGGGGCAGTCCAGCGCCGAAATGCTAGGCAATTCTCCTCTGAACAAGAGTACCATCAGTAACCCCATACACATGTTTCAGCCTTGTTGGGCATCATCAGTGAGGTGAAACTGGTGCCTCTCTAAGAACAGTGAGCAAGGGGTCCACGTCTGGATCGCCCTGTTAACTTAGGGTGAAACCCAAAGTTAATTTATTCAAAACAAAGGGGGGTTTGGGAATCTCTCTACCAGCACGAACACAGCCCAATGACCTGTTCTTGGGTGAATAACCCCTGGGAGAGACTCTACCATGTCTTTAGCTCACTGTCCCTTTCACAGAGAAGAAATGTCCCCGCATATCAGCCTTTGTCCTGCCCAGGGGCAGTCCAGCGCCGAAATGCTAGGCAATTCTCCTCTGAACAAGAGTACCATCAGTAACCCCATACACGTGTTTCAGCCTTGTTGGGCATCATCAGTGAGGTGAAACTGGTGCCTCTCTAAGAACAGTGAGCAAGGGGTCCACGTCTGGATCGCCCTGTTAACTTAGGGTGAAACCCAAAGTTAATTTATTCAAAACAAAGGGGGGTCTGGGAATCTCTCTACCAGCACGAACACAGCCCAATGACCTGTTCTTGGGTGAATAACCCCTGGGCGAGACTCTACCAAGTATTTAGCTCACTGTCCCTTTCACAGAGAAGAAATGTCCCCGCATATCAGCCTTTGTCCTGCCCAGGGGCAGTCCAGCGCCGAAATGCTAGGCAATTCTCCTCTGAACAAGAGTACCATCAGTAACCCCATACACGTGTTTCAGCCTTGTTGGGCATCATCGGTGAGGTGAAACTGGTGCCTCTCTAAGAACAGTGAGCAAGGGGTCCACGTCTGGATCGCCCTGTTAACTTAGGGTGAAACCCAAAGTTAATTTATTCAAAACAAAGGGGGGTCTGGGAATCTCTCTACCAGCACAAACACAGCCCAATGACCTGCTCTTGGGTGAATAACCCCTGGGAGAGACTCTACCAAGACTTTAGCTCACTGTCCCTTTCACAGAGAAGAAATTTCCCTGCATATCAGCCTTTGTCCTGCCCAGGGGCAGTCCAGCGCCGAAATGCTAGGCAATTCTCCTCTGAACAAGAGTACCATCAGTAACCCCATACACGTGTTTCAGCCTTGTTGGGCATCATCAGTGAGGTGAAACTGGTGCCTCTCTAAGAACAGTGAGCAAGGGGTCCACGACTGGATCGCCCTGTTAACTTAGGGTGAAACCCAAAGTTAATTTATTCAAAACAAAGGGGGGTCTGGGAATCTCTCTACCAGCACGAACACAGCCCAATGACCTGTTCTTGGGTGAATAACCCCTGCGAGAGACTCTACCAAGTCTTTAGCTCACTGTCCCTTTCACAGAGAAGAAATTTCCCCACATATCAGTCTTTGTCCTGCCCAGGGGCAGTCCAGCGCCGAAATGCTAGGCAATTCTCCTCTGAAGAAGAGTACCATCAGTAACCCCATACAAGTGTTTCCCTTTGTCCTTAAGCTCATCAATTTGGGTGTTTAAATCGATTAGTGCCATTTCTGTGCCACGTTGTGGCCTGAAGCCTGATTGGTGGACACCTAGAAGGTGTTTGGTTTTGAGGCACTTCTGTATTTGAATATACGCTACTTTGTCAAGTATTTTAAGTAGGAAAGGCACCATCGTAATTGGCCTATAATTAGTCAGAATGGTAGGGTCAAAGGTTTGCTTTTTTAGCAAGGGTAGGACCCATGACTCTTTTAAGTTAATCGCGATGGTGTTTGTCGAGAAGGAGGCATTGATTAGTTTAGATATGAATGGCGCCAGGTCCCTGGCTGCATCTTTAATTTTCTGGGCAGGGCAGTTGTCTCCCTGGCACCTTGATGGTTTCAAAGAGGAGATGATTTTTTTCAACTTCAAGAATGGAGACTTTGGAGAATCTGAATTGATCTGGAGTACTAATTGATTGCTTTAGTATTGTGAATTGTGTGTCGCAATTGGGCAGGGAGGATCTTTTATCAGCAATCTTGTTTTGAAGTAAGGTCATTTTATTCGAGAGCGCGTTCTGTATGTTCGTCCTTTACAACGTTGTCTATAGGTGGGATAGGAGCTTCCATTTCTCATACAATCACGAATAATTCCTTGGTGTTGAAGCTTGCTTTAGTGATCCTTTCATTATAGATATCTTTTTTAGTGCGGATTATTTCTTTTTTATAGTTGTCAGCGAAGTTGATCAAGTTAGTCTTATTTACTTCAGATGGGGCGTGTAAGCATATAGCTTCCAGTTTTCTTTTTTCTAATCTAAGGGTTTTTAGTTGTGGTGTAAACCAGGTGTTCAAATGAGCCCTTGGTTTGCTTTTACGCATTTTAAGGGGAGCGATGGTGTCTAGAGCTTTGGACAAAGTACTGTAGTTGGCCTCAACTAGAAAGTCAGCATCAAAGGTGCTCTGGAGTGAGCTCAAGGAGGGGAGGATATGAGGTAATATCTTATGCACCATGATATTGCTTTTATTCCTCGTGGGGAGGGGTGGTGCTATAGCCTTGTCTTCGGACACTTGCCATTTTATTGGTAAAGTGAAAGCAATCAGGGAGTGGTCTATCCATGGTTGGGGCGTAATAGAGGTAATGGCCGTTTAACAGTTCAGGTCAACCACCCAGTCTAGTGTCCTACCTTTGACGTGGGTTGGCTGAGTCATTCTTTGGGTGAGTCCCTGTTCTGAAAGAATGTTGGATACTGCCTGAGAATGTTTGTCAGCGCGATCATTGAATCCAAGATTAAAGTCTTCCAGCAGTAATACTTGTGAAGACTCTTTGGTATTATTTGAAAAAATGCTAGAGATATCCTCCTCAAAGGTGCCAATAGGTCCCGGAGGTCTGTATACTAGGTAGATGGTTAATTTACAAGAGTTGGAAATTGGTACTTTGGCTATGAGAATTTCGCAGGATTTAATTAACAGTGAGGGGACCAATCTTATAGCTACGTTTGCTTTGGCAATGAGGGCGAGGCCTCCTCCTCTGGCATCAACTCTGTCTGCTCTAAGGATTTGGTAATTTTTGGGGACTGCCAGGGCAAGGCCCGGACCAGCTGCTGAATGTAGCCAGGACTCTGTGACCGCTAGGAAGTCAAGGTCATCCGTAGAAATCAGGTCAGCTATTTCAGTGGCATGTGCCACTAGGGATCTGGCATTTATTAGGATGCCAGTAATATTGATGGAATTTTTAGGATCCTGGAGGTTGGTGAGTTTAGACTGGCTTGTTTTGGTCTTTAAGTGATTATTATTTTTAGGACTTTGGGTGTTAGAGGTGACAATAGTATTTAGTTTGTGGAGCGATCTGACCTTAGGGTTATTGTTATTAGCGTGGGGGCAAAGATTGGTTGCACTATTGATTCGTGGCTCATAGAGGCATGGCAGTCTGGCACAGAGTCTAGTATTTCTTGAGGATAATGGGCAAGGTAGGAACGTTATGTTGATCATTGTCTGAGTTTGCTGGTCTATGATATGGGTACCTGTGACTAGGGTCTGTTTGAAGACCGCCAGTGTAGTAAGCAATAGTAGTGTCAGCTGGTCAGACGTAGGAATCATGTTTCAGCCCAAAAAAAGAAATTGCTATCTATAGAGGGACCTTCTGGAGGGCAATCCTACAGAAGTAACACATTGGCAGCAGTTGGACAACTGTGTGTGTAGCAATGACTTGGTGCACAAGTGTAATAATTAGGTAGCAGTTAGGCAGCAGTATATGCATCAATCACTAGGTACACAAATGTAGTAATTGGGCAACAGTTAGACAGCAGTATATGCGTCAATCGCTAGGTGCGCAGGAATAATAATGGGCCAGCAGTCAGACAGCCGTTTATGCAGCAATCGTTTTGCATACAAGTGTAGCAACTAGGCAGCCGTTAGGCAAGAGAATAGGGCGGAATGACAGGCATCAGCTATAACATTGGGGCAATGGTCAGGCAAGCATATTTATCCAGTGGGCACTTTAGAGCGGCGCGGCAATCAATGTGTAGGGAGTGCAGGGATGAGGTTTGAAAGGGACACAGTAACAGCAGAGTATGCAGCACACCTAATAACGATTTTTATACGGGATTAAAAGAGATTTATGTAAAAGGTGAGTCATTAGCACAGTGTGGGTTGCCGTGCGTCCATGGATGTGAACGGGCACAGTTTTAGCAGTAGAGTCGAGTTTTGGAAGGTGAATACCGAAGGGCTCGAACTCGGTGAGTGAGACAGTATATCAACGTAGGTGGCCTACATTGGCAGATCGTGGTCCGATGGGGTAGGCGGCAACACGCACCAGTGCGCAAACATGCACAAAACAGGGCCTTAGCCTAAGCGGGCCTTCGCTGTGGTGGGCCGGCTTCCGCCTCGCCGGCCAGCGTATTTATATTGCACAAAAAAGCACATTACAAAATCAACAGTTCCATTTCTTTCTCAGTTTACAGTCCCAGTTGACTCCCGTTTGCTCAATCACAGTATGTTTACATTTTGCAGACACCCCAGTGTACCTTCCGTTTGCACCCTCGCAGCATACTGCCTGTTTCCAGAATACCACTGCAGCCTCAGTTCTACAATGCAGGTTACACAATATCAGTATACTTTCAATCTGCTTGCAAACAACCGTCATTATTTCTCTCACTCTGCAAAAGTCCATTGTATGGCTAGTCTTCGCAATACCTGTGCATTTCCAGCTGGACAGTATCCGTTTGACAATCCCAGAATAAGTACAGTGTGCAAAAACACACCGCACTCCCAGTTTCACATTCCCAGTTACTGTACGGACCGTGTGTTTGATCATCCCAGTTTCTAGTTGGTCTAATATCCAGCATAGTCTCAATGTATGCAATGTTTGACAACCCCAGTATATTCTGCTCCCAATTTTCACAAATCCTGTGTAGTCAAATGTTGCTTTATGTTCGTATCCTCCACACTTTACAGTCATATTATCGTGCCTGTTTCCTTTGCATTCCATATTATTTTTAGTCTACTGTTGCACAGTTCCGGTATGCTCCCTGTGCACCGTTACACAATTTCCAAGTACTCCCAGATTGAGAAAGGACAGTCTATTTCTACGGCTAGCCTGCACAATACAGTGCACCTCAGGGTACACACTCCTAGTATGCTCCTGGTAATCCGAATACAGTGCTAAGGATGGGGCCACCAAAGTATGACTGTGGCAGTGTCCACTGATTGGGTGTCTGCCAAAATGATTGAATGAAAGTAACTCTTGCAGCACTGGGGCGGGGCTTGGAGGAGGTCTGTCTTATCAACACCAGTGGAACTTCAAAAGGGACAGTGGTACGGGGAGGAGGGCTGTCAGCAAAGCAGGCAGAGGGCTCAGTTGAGATCTAATAGGCTGTGGACCACCCTCATGTGAGTGTCTATCCTCCCTATAGAACACGGCATTCAAGTCATTTAGGGGGTTTGACTCTTCTCAAAGCCCCCCTCAGTGGGACTAGCACAGTCCCCGATTTTGAGTGATATTTATTCTGTGAGATGCAGCACCCAGAACTGCATTTATTTCTGATGGTTCTGCATGCTGCTGTGCATTAAAGTGCTGAAAGGTAGCGAGGCAGCACTTTATAAGACATCCAAACAAGCAAACAAGTTTTGTGACTGGAGTTCTACTGCAACCTTCCCCCACCGCAGACGTGCCCCCCCTCAAACAGATCTAGCCTGCACCCTGAACTAGTTCCATCACTTCATCTTCACAGGCTCAGCCTGCGTCTACCGCCTCAAGCGCAATCTACAGCTTCTGCCCCAAGTAACTGCAATATCTGGACACGGCTCCTGCACTCAGTGATCCTAGCCAAGGCAGCACATCGGAAAGCTCCAGTGGAGAAGCAGCAGGGTATCAATAGGCCTGGGGGATCTGAGAGTTTGGTGGTTCTTGTGGAGACGCCCAAGGATCCATCCCGATTGCTGAGTACCCAAACTCTAGGCAGTTCCTTGAAGGCTCCTAGGAGGATCTAATGGCAGGTCCTATTCCCTTATCATGCAGCATTAGGATTAAATCCTACTTGGCCATCACACATCAGGTTTCAGTTTCCGTTTTTTTAATGACCCCCCCCACCCTTTGCTGGTTTCTCCGGGTTATAAGAGCTGCAATATCTTTGCTGCTATTATTAGCGCATCTAATGGTACTTAATTTATCAACTTCGGTAAAATGAAGGGCTGACACGGCCCTGCTGGAAGTCGAATATGTAGCTGCGGACTTCACACATATTCTCAGGGAGAACGTTTCACTCGCTGAGCTATCCTAATTCTTTCTCCCCTGTTTTAATGTAAGGGCCAACAGTACCACTTGAGTTGGGGGTCATCCAGGAGGTTCCGTGGTGTACACCGTCATCAAATAGGAGCTGTACGGGCCATCAGTAGGTTTATACCACCTGTGATCCAGGCGATCATGCCATCACTGCGAAGGTAAAAAATGCTGAATTCGAAAATGCTGGATTTTGAATTACACATTTCCTTGCAACTATATGTGTGGGGGGGTAGGTTTATAAATCCTGTGAGGGGATTATTGGGGTAACTTGCTGGGGGTCTCCCCCCTCCGCATATAATTGTGGGGAAATGTTTGGAAAAATAATTGTCATTTTAGTATTTGGCATTATAGATTTGCAGTGATCACATAGATCCTGATCCAGTGGTTGTAGGATGAGGTCGAAGGAAACGAAGGGGGCTGACCGTAGTCACTGGACACCACTTCCTGTGGCCGGGAATAAACAGGAAGTGGCAAGGAGAAAGGGAACCATTATGACATTCAACAGGATGGAATGGATTTATGATTATGAGTGTCACATAATTTGGGCCTTGCAGTATTAGCAACCAAGACGAATAAAGAAGATTATCACATAGATTAGTCTAGTCATTATTGGTCCAGCGACTGAGCTGGTAACATCCCCACATCCTGCAATAAAAGGTGGGAACCATGGCCACCATCTGCACTCTGGATGTGATATCCAACCTACATTATCACATGGCCGGTCATCATCATCACCGACCTCTCCAGCATAAAACATGAGGAAAGCTTGTGTCACAATAAAACATGAGCGGGGGCACAAAGAAGCTGACACAAATATATAGTTTGTCAAAATCCCAAAGATGTATTCACAAAACACATAAAAGGTCCACATAATGCTTCAACAAGTTGTGATCAAAACAAAGAGTCTCTTACAATGTTCTGTGCATGTCTTGATCCTGTCCCAATGGCCAAATGATTGTCCTTGTCTTTGGGTTGCAGGTTTTCTGGGTTTCTGGAGCCACTTTCTCGGAGTATGGTGTGCATGCTATCCAAGGCCCACCCAGCCCAGCATGGTAGTAGTCTGTAGTTCTTCTCCGGCAGGTAAAGTAACTTTGGATTTCCCTCTGGACAGTGTTGCTCTGAGAGGGTCTGGGGGATGAGCTCAGGGGCTTAGTTCCCACCTGACCACCTCCCAGATCTAGATCTCTGGTATCCAGGACAATCCTCTCCCAATGGATCCCGTCATAAGCTCCCTGCCCTCAGTAAGGCTGCCCTTCCCATCTATGAAGTCTGCCCTGGACTAAGCTGACACTCCAAACCGTCCACCTTTTTGCCTTTCTAGGGTTCCCTTTTCCACCTGTGGCCTTCTCAGATTGTGTGGGTCGATGTCTGTTAGAATGGAATTGCTAAACTCTGCTCTGGTGAACAGATGTTTAGGAGGCCACCCTTGTTAGGGAAACGAGAACACTTCTGGGAAGATAGCCATACCAATTCAAGGTAGCTAGGAGAGCAGTCAAGGCTAAGTCACAGGAGGAGTGGGGGTGATCTGAGGTCTTTGATGAGCACACACAGTAAGACACCAAGAATTACCCTCAGACAGTAGTATATGAAAATATACAATTTATTAGGCCCAAGAGTAAACAAAAGTGAATAATGAAATGCACTGTAAAAACACAACTCAAACACCACACTTTGTAAAAATAAATACTGTCACTTTGGTCAAAGTGGTAAAGTGCAGAATCCCGCAAAAACCTGTAAGGGAAAAGGGCATAACATTGACAATATTCAGAGATGGATAACTCTAACTTTATCAGTCCAGCTGTACGGTGAATGGAGCTTGGTGCTCAATGTTCGATGTGCGCATGAAACTGCTCGTTTGTGCTTAAAGTCACATGGTACAATTTCTAAGGAGCGGGCAAAGTTAGAGGAAGGATTCTGAAGAGTGGAAATCAGATTCCAAGAGTCAGGGGAGGATCTGCTGCGATGAACAAAGCTACTCCCAACTTTCGGAGGACTTTTAGGAAGTGGATGCTACCTAAGGGAGGACCACAAGGAATTTAATTCTATGTGTGTAAAATACAATGCATGAACAAGGGGCCACCGGTAAGTGGTTTCAGTACTCACCGCCCTTAGCTCGGTTCGTGTCCATGTCTGGAGGGGGTCGCCAGACGTACGATTTCCCGCCCTTGATTCGGCTTCAAAGTGCAGAGGCGCAGTGGGTGCACATGCAGATCCGGTTTACACAAGGAGCTATATCTCTCATCTAGGTTGCAGGCCAAAGAAAAAAGAAAACCCTGATGCAGCTGGTCTCAAGGCACTTGAAGAAATGTGGTAAAGTCAACTTCAGCAACCGTCACTGTCGCACAGTGACACAGGGGAACCCAACACTCACCGTCTGATGCACGCTTCTCTCTCACGGCCCAAAGCAGCTGGGACAACAACATTTGGCAAGAAGGTGCTCTGCAGTGCAAGCTAGGATTCCTCAAAGGTTCGAGAAAAAACTTGACAGGACATTGCTCCTGCATGAGTGCCAACTTTCGAGCAGGACAGTCCACTCGATGGCCGAGGGACACTTCGAACAGGCTCTTTTGCCGGGTAATCAGAAGGCATGATTGGTCCCAGCGCTCCAAGGGGTTGAAGCACCTTCGCAGGCCTTTCGGAGATTGAGCACAAAGCAGGGCTCTACTGGGACAACAGCGGGCTCAGAGTGCCAACCTTCTTCTGCGTGGTTCCGGATAGTCCATGGATCTGCTCGGCTTTTCTGGATACTTGGCACAGTCTTCAGGTTGATTCGAACCTGTTGCTGATCTGCGGGCCAGCATTCAGGACCCCTCCTGAAATCCACAAGTCTGGTGAGTGCTCGCACCCAGCTGGCCAATGAGGAGATCTGCCCCACGAATGCATACTATCAGTGATCCAATCAGGGACCACTATGGCTCTCTTGCCGTTGTGCACACCAGACATCCAGGCGTCAGTAGTGTGTATTGGGACCCGACAGTCCCAGCACACTTCCTGGGTACTTACACACGTGACCTATAGTAGCCCGCAAAAGAAGCGGCTTTCATGGGCAACTTTATTTCCAAATAAGGAATTCCTGGGTCACAAAGACCAGGGGGAAGGCCAGCTGACAAAATGGCCAAAGGAGTAGACAAAAGACCTAGAGGATCTGCCATGACGGACACTAGCCACAGTCATGAGCCAAACATGATAAGCGTGGTATGGCATGGTAGAAAGTTATAAAGGTATTTGAAAAAGCTTCTGCTGCCGCCAGGCCACTCTTAAAAATCTTGTCCAGTCACCAAAAATTCCCTAGTGGATGACTAGGGTCCGAAAGCAGAAGGAACCCATTGCGCGGTACAGTAATATACTTTGCGCAATGATAAAATGTTACCAAAAGAGGCAACAAAGTCAAGAGACTAAGAGAAGCAAAGTTTCTCAGTACTGAAACCCTGAAAGATGTGCCAGTTTCCCCATAACAGATGAGCAAAAGCCCAGTGGAGTGCAGTTGAAGGCTGTTCTAAAATTGCAAAAGCCAGGTCAGGATGCTACAACAAAAGCAAAACGTTTGGGGGTCCACATGTCTAGACGTAAACTAGCAATAAGAGACATTTTCCCTAAAAATCTCCCCCTCTAGCTTTCTTCCATCCTCCTCTCCAGAAGATCCTGGGACTAGTTTGCTCCCACCCCCTCCATAATCAGGTGAGTCTTCTCCTTCTACCTCCTCAAGGTTTCTCTGTCCAGTTTTTGTTTACTCCTCCTCTCCCTCCGTATGGTATGCCCTCCTTCTCCAGTCACCTCAATGCTTTCCCGGAAAGCTCCATCTCTCTCTGATGGTATGACCTCCTCAGTACTTCATCCCTCCAATCTCCAGCTCTCTCATCGCCTATCTTGTACAATGTCCTCTTACTTGTGAACCTCCTCAAACACATTCATTAATTTCCTTCCAAACACCCCCAATACCAGAATGAACTGGCGGTTTTTTATCGGGTGGTCTCCCCTGCCCCTGGGTGGTACTAAGGGACATTGGCTGCACCTGGTCTCTGTATGGGCTGAGCTGCTTTCTGATTGGGTAGTTGTCCAAGGATCGCGTGGGCTGCAATAGTGCTGTCCCTAAACATGTGTGTGTCCTCGACCGCTCCCCCTAACCCCTGGGATACTTGCTTTTTTTGCTCGCTTGACCCTGGCAGGGATGTCATTTGGGGTTTGCCAGGTGTAGCAGCTGCTACCTCTGGCTCCCCCTCTGCTACCCCTAGTCCTGTCCTTGCGACCCCTGGGCCACTGGACAAAGAGGCAGTGCCAAGCTTTGTTCCCTCTAAAATGTGCGCCAGAGCGTCTGCACGATCATCCCCTTAGTGCTGCGCACTGATAGGCAAGAAACGCGCGCCGCACACCCACACCAGGTAATGGAACAGCTATCAACAGGGTAGCCCGGTTCATGTAATACAGCACATCTCGTGCTAAAACAAAAAGAGGTGCCATTCACACTTTCCTGTTTAAAGTAAAGTGCAGTTCATGTGGGTAGGCTGCCGTCACATAAGCAGCTACTCTGTATTCCCAACCTCCTCATCATCATTTTGTGCCCCATAGCATCCATAGGGTCTGGCGTGAGAACTTTAATGGGGCGTGTTAGCAGGTCCTTGCCTGTGTCCAAAAGATGACTTTATCAGCCCCTCCTTCATCGATTAGCATTGATTCTTCCAAGGTGCAATGTAGTAAAGCAGCATTGTGTAGGTCCTGTCAGAGGCGTAGTCAGTATTGTCTATGAAGTAGAGCCTGAAGGTCCACTGCAGTGACATTAACGTCTGTAAATTCCCACACAGCGCTGCTGGGTGGGCATTCACAGATTTAGGGTGGACCTTGCCTGCTCAGGCCCTACCTTGTCTACGCCTCTGGTTCCTCTGGCCACTTTAGATGGCTCTGCTAGAGAGGCATTGAATAATCTGCACTTATTTTGTGAAACAACGAATGGTATTTTCTTTTGCACTTAGTTGTGCACAGAGATATTATAGAATTAGGGGGCCATGTATGATGACTTTCACAAATGCCTTTTGGTGGCGTCACATTTTCTCAAACCAGCCATCCCCAGCATACGTTTGGTTTTTGTTGAATGTTTTTCAAATCAAATTAGGAATTTTTTTCTAAGCTACATGATGAGATATTGTTTCAAATCACAATAGATAGTTTGGGTTCCTTATGTTCTCAGTTCTGACTGTCTTGTTAATAAAGATAAAGGAATGCTCCATGTTAGACATCGCTTATCCTCCTTTCAACATGGCCTGTATGTAGTCATTGCATTCTGGTACTTGTAGTCTTGCCATTTTAAATGACTACAAGTTCCAAAATGCAATGAAAAACTGGAATGAATTAACTACTGATATGAGACCGCTGGACAGTGCTCAGTGGGACCGTTTACAAAGGCTGGATGGATTCCTTCAGACGACTATAAAGGTACTTGCCAGGTGAGAGCAGGGCGCAAGGCAATCATAGCTTTCTGTTTCGAATGAGACACGCAAGTTAGTTTCAAAGCATTGATTATGGCATCCGGGTGCTTTTATGCGTTTTTATTGCAGCCATTTTCTGCAGGGAAAAAACGTATTCGTTTTGTATCAGACTTCACCCTTTGTGACCGAATTTCCCTCCAGTTGTATAGGTCTGGAATAACATGATATAGCTCGCTGTGCTGCGGTGACTCCTATTGTATTCCCCACTCAGTGGGTCAGCTTCGGCTGGCTAGGTAGCCACGTTGGTTGAGTCAGTACCAAAGAGACGATCATTAAAATCAGAACTGGCCTGGAGGGCCACACAACGACCCTTTTTACATTACAACATCTGTCATTGAAGCAGAAAGAGAGAATTCAGTTCGTGGTGTGCGCTATTAATTATTTTTCCAAAACGGTGTCATTTTGTGTTGATGTAGTGGATGTGTCACATATTATCATGCAAGCTGCCATGCCCCATTCCAAACGGGAGGTGCTAGTCCAGTCCTGATTTTTGTCTTTGTATTCTAGGACTTGCCCATCATAAAAACAGGGTTAGACCACCTTCTCTCGATTGGTGTGAGTCTTGTTGGTCTAGATTGTTTGCCCAAACAACATTGAGTATGCCATAAAAGTTTAGTGCGTTGAATTTTTGCATCTAGATAGTTGCCCAAACAACTTGAGTGCGCCTTAATTTTAGCGTGTTGAATTTTGCCCTTAAGGTTTACAGTGTTGGATTTGCATCTAGATTGTTTGGACAAAAAACTTGAGTGCGCCATAATTTTAGTGTGTTGTTTTTAACCTAAATGTTTGCTTGGTTGAACTTACATCTAGATAGTTGCCCAAACAACTTGAGTACACCATAAAAGTTTAGTGTGTTGAATTTTTGCATCTAGATAGTTACCCAAACAACTTGAGTGCGCCATCATTTTAGCGTGTTGTTTTTAACCTAAACGTTTACTTATTGAATTTGCATCTAGATAGTTTGCCCAAACAAATTGAGTACGCCATACACGTTTAGTGTGTTGAATTTTGTATCTAGATAGTTTGCGCAAACAAAAAAAGAGCTGCGCATACTACCTGGAAGAACAACCCTAAAGACTGCACCAAAGCTGCTTTCAAGGTCCTGTCCACTGAATATAAAACCGCCATCATCGAGGCCAAAGCCCTGTCCTTCTACACAAGGATAGCAAACGCCAAATCCGCCACCAAAGACATTTTCGCCATTTTCAGAGAGCTTGAGACCCCCACCACCCCTCCTCCCACTCTGTTAAAGACGAGGCTTGGTGCGACAAAATTCAATCGGCCAAGCTCGAGAAATTGGACACTTTGCACTCTAAGATTTTGGCCCACCAAAAGGCTCTTACCAATATCGTAGCCAAGAGCCACAGTTTACCCTCACCTGCTACTGACACCAATCAACCCTCCCAATTTCAATTTAAGGACATGACTGAATCTGAAGTCATTGCCCTCCTTAGTTCAATCAAGCCATCTAACTGTAAAGGGGATGCCTGCCCAGCACAGGTCATCAAGGACAACCACCCTTACCCCCTTTATCACTGCCTTCATTAACGCCTCTTTCCAGCCTGGCCATGTCCCAGCTGGACTTAAAGAAGCGTGGGTTTGTCCGCTCCTTAAAAAACCCGCCCTAGACCCATCTGTCCCTGGGAAATATAGACCCATCACCACTGTCCCCTTCTTACTAAATATTTTGGACAAAGAAGCTTACCTGCAAGTGCAAAAGTTCCTGGAGGACAACCACCTCCTTGGTCTTTGGCAATGAAGCCTCCGGCCTCGACATGGTACTGAAATGGCCCTTTTTTACCTCAAAAACCAGAGATGCAGGCAAACCTGCCCTAATTCTCCTTCTGGACCTATCTGCTGCCTTCGACTTGGTGGACCATAAAACCCTTTGCCACCATCTCGCCACCGCAGCCAACTTCTCCCCAAGTGCCTGTAAATGGATAACCTCATTCCTGCAGGAAAGAGCAATGAAGGTCTTTCCCGACTCAGCCTCTGCCAATCCTAGCTTCATCCATTGCGGTGTCCCACAGGGGTCCTGCATTGCCCCCACCCTCTACAATCTCTTCACGAGGCCCCTTTTCAAAATCCTGGACGCCCTGGGCATCTCATACACCAACTATGCTGATGACACCCAGGTGCTCATCCCCCTCTTGGATGATTATCTGTCCGACCTTAACACCCTCAACTCTATATACGCCACAATTCAATCCTGGATGGCAGAAAACTGGTTATGCCTCAACACTGAGAAAACCGAACTTCTGTTGATTGGATCCCCGTCCACCTTGGGCAGGCTGGACAAGCAATACAGATCCTTCACCGTTAACAACATCCCCATCTCATTATCTCAAACAGTCAAAACCCTCTGTGTCTACTTGGATCCCAACCTGACTATGGATAGGCAGGTCAGTGCCATAGCATCCTCCTCAGCCTATCACTCGAAACTGCTCAATGCTGTGAGGCCCTATCTCTCCCAACAGAACTGCCTCACCATCGCCAGGGCAATAATTGGCACAAGGCTTGATTACTGCAATGCCCTATTCATAGGAACCTCAGGAAAAAACCTTGCTAAACTGCAACTGCCACCGGCATTTCACGCAGGGACCATATCTCTGGTCTCAGAAGACAATCCACTGGCTCCCAGTCAAGGAAAGAATCATTTTCAAAACTCTGGCCTTGACGCACAAGTGCCTTCATGACATGGCCCCTCCCTGACTTGTCCAAAGGATCTCCAAACCCTGTACCGTCAGGCCAGCCAGAACAGCATATGCTAACATGATTACTGTTCCCAAAACGAACAAAGCCCGTGCTGGAGGTACCAGCTTCCTCACCATGGCTGCCACCCACTGGAACGCCCTCCCACCATACCTTAGGCAAATTGAATCCCATGGTGCCTTCCGTAAGGCCATCAAAACCAAGCTTTTCGTGTAAACCTGCAGGCTCTCTGTGTGCATCATAAGTAACCTGCTTGCTCTCCTCGCTAACTGATGTACCGACTTAAATGTAACCTGTATTTCCAAGACCACTTGATGGGCGGCTTCGTGTAACCCTTAAATAAGCCTTCTTACACTCCGTTTTACAGCGCCTCGATGCCCACGTGCTGCAGTGCGCTCTACAAATGTAAAATAAATACATAAATAAATAAATACAACTTAGTGCGCCGTCATTTTAGTGTGTTCATTCTTACCCTAAAAGTTTACTGTGTTGAATTTGCATCTAGATACTTTGCCCAAACAACTTGAGTACGACATAATTTTGGTGTGTTGAATTTTGTCCTAAAAGGCTCCCGCAGCAGTGCTCGTAATAGGGCAGCCCGTAATGAACGATGCCGGTCCTGTACCGGCGCCGTTCATTACGTGGCCGCCAGGGTCCTAATGAGGCCCAAAATCTTCATAGGTTTTGCGCCTTGAAACACTTGTCTATAGGCACATAATAAATAACAAATTAATCCATCAATCATCTTACTTGGTACTGTATCCATACCAGAGGCTTTTTTGCAGTGTTATGGATTGCCAAGATATTTCAGAAAGTCAAAAAGAAAGTTATCAGACACAGGCCACACAATGCTTCCGCTACAGCAATGACTTCCTGGCATTGGGAAACATCCTAGAAGGCGATTGCAAAGCACTGGTGACAGCAGGGCTAATACTAAATGCCGACAACTGCGAGCTTGCCGGAAAGAGCATTTAAGTTATTTGGTTACATTTTCTGACAGCTGCATGCAACCTGACCCGAGCAAAATTACGGCCTTAGTGACAACTCCCAGATTGACAGACGTACAGAGCCTGCTCAAAGTCTTGTGGTCACACAAGGGCGCTGCACCGCTAAAGGGCACCGCCAGCTCACACAATGTATCATGACACTTTACATTGTGTGAGCCACAGGAGCCCTTTACATGACAATGTCACTCACTAATAGAAAGTCATGCGACAATTACTTTCTACAATGCTTTAAGTGGGATTGGAAATCCGAGGGGGGCTCTACTTAAGGGGTGTGGCCTAAGGACACGCTCCCTAGCGAGTTAAGGGTGGAGGGGGGGCACACTGGCATCATTACCTTTGATGCGCCCAGCCCCTCCTTCTAAACAAAAGAAGGGGCTGGGCGCACCAAAAGGTGTGATACCACTGTGCTCCAGCTCCCACGCAGCAGGCAGTCCTTTCATTCAAGAAGCCCACTTTAACCACGGGCTCCTTGAATGAAAGGTCTGCATGCTGCTGGTGTCTATGAACTTGAAACAGTAGGGGGGCTGGATGGTCCAGTCTCTCCTTTTGTTCCGAGTAACTAGTCATCACCCAGCACTTGCTGGGTGATGACTAGTTACTCGGAACAAAAGGAGAGCTGAGCAGTCCAGCCCTCCTCCTGTTTCGAGAACATAGACATCAGGCAGCCCGCAATGCACAGTTACACCTGCTGCCTGCAGGTGTCAGTACTTCAGTTTAGAAAAAAGAAAAGCCGATCCCTTTTCTTTTCTCTTAACCAAAGTACTGACACCTGCAGGCAGCTTGTGTAGCCGTGCAGCCTCTTACACGGGCTGCCTGAGGTGCCGGCTGGCTGGGGCTAATCGGGGGTGGGCCCCTCCTCGGAAGCATTTTTCTGGAGACTGCCAGGGCCCTACCCCGGCTGGCCCCGGCTCACTTATGGCCCTGACTTTCTATTAGTGAATGACGGAGGCGCGGCACCAGCGCCTATTCAACTATAACGCCTCGCTGGGTAAATAGCAGGGGGCCCGCCCTTTGCAAAAAAATCTTGCACCAGGTGCTGGTAGACCTGGGCCGGCACTGCCAACGTAGAAACTCTATGATTGTTTATAGCGATGGAAAGCAGCTGCACATGGTACACCCAGGATTATGCTACCATCAACACACCACCAAAAGATCTCATCAAGCAGGGCAAGGCGTTTCAGTGTACAGCCTAAAGTTAACAGGAATTTAGGGCCTGATTCATTGAAGTGTTTTATAATAGGGCAATGCCATAGGAAACCGTTCTGTGAATCAGGGCCTTAACGAGTGGCAGGACGGCCACTGCGGATAACAGAAAGGCGGGACATGAAAAAAGTTATTCAGAGGATTTTTTAACAATGCAACAGGAAAAAGCCCTTATAATCAGGGTTCAAAACAACAGCAGCAATTCAGTAGGGCTCCAGTTGTGACTCTGCGGTGGCGTACCTTAAGCAGCAGGCTCTCCAGCGAGTTATTGCCACACTAAAGGTTCACCTAGATGTGGGCTTTCTTATAGAAATCCTGCATCCCTTGATACAGCCCTTCCCTACTGTGCACAGACACTTTGGGTCACTGCCTGGTTGCAGGGTAGGTCCCGGATGTCCAGTCCAGGTCTTCTGACCGCTCTATTCTCAAAACGGTTCTGAGTCACAGATAGGGATCAACAAACTTCTTGCCCTGTGAGCATATACTTTTTCCATACAAAAAAAAGTCTGATATTCTATTGGGTGTCATATAACACTCTTCCCATGTCAAGTAGAATTAATTATCACAAAATTTTATTTGTTAAGAATTAATACATTTCATAAAACAATCATAAAAATGATCATAGTGCATGAGACATATACAATATGTTAAAACAACACAAGTAGGAACACCATGGGTGAGTAATGTTGCAATAATTTCTTAAGGATCACAAAATGTGTGTACATATCACACCTTGATTCCTAAGCTTCACTACTTTCAGCCTATTTTCTATTAGTGTATTTCAAAACAACCCGACTTGTACAAGTTTCTGTCCTTGATATACAGACATGTAGGACATTCTTCAGGGGGAAGTGTTTTGTGCCGGAATTAAAAATCTTCTTTAGTTGGGGAGAGAACCCTGTTATTCAAAACATGGACACCCTATTAGTATTAAATAACAAAGTATCAATCTCTATTGATATAAAACTATACCCTCATCCCTGAAAGGGTATTTTAAGTATGTTAATTGTTACATACCTCTCTTTCCAATTAATAAATCTGGGGCCTGTTCTGGTACTTGTTGCAGATTCCCAATTTCTTTAGGAATGTTTGCGTTTCCTCTTTCCTTCTCTACATTGGTGTACAAATGAGACAAATCAGTGTTTTAGGTCTTCTAAAAATTCCTATTTCTATTATTATTAAGTGTCTGAAAAAAAAAATATATATAAGATGGTAGAGCTTACCTATCTGGACAAATTACAGCATCCAAATTTCCTATGGCGTTTCTCAAGTCAGGATAAGGGTAGATAGACGCCACCCTGTGTGACAGAGTTAATGCACTCTGTTACAATTTATTAAAATGATGAGAAAAATTTGTGCAATGGGGGCACCAAAAATCAAAACTCACTCGTATGTTTTTGTGGCTCAAAGGACGGGATGCATCCCCTATAATGTCTGGGGGACTCTTGCAATAAGGGAAAGTGTAGCGTCTCCATTCCCTTCTCTGGGTCACACTCTGTGGGGATAAAAAATGTGTGCAACACCTTTCATCAGTAACCCCTCTGACACTCAAAACCCAGGCCTCCAAACATCCCCACTGGTGCCTGTCCACTCACCTCTAAGTTCTATTCCTCCAGGATGAAAGGGATCCAACTGCTGTACCGCAAGGCTCTGCAGTTGTGTATTAGGTTCGCTGGTACAAAACGTACTAGCGTGACGTTGTGACGTCATCACGCGTGTGCGGCGACCTCATGACATCACAACATCGCACGCCCGTCCACAGCCCACTATACGGCTCGCGGAAGAGACCCCCATGTCAGTATGGGATTTGTAGGCCTGGAAAAATGCCTATATTCAGTTAATTTAGTAAACTGAATGCTTGAAAATAACATTTTGGTCCCACAACCTTGGAATCAATACCATTGGTAAAAGATGGAGGAGGAGGGGAGTAACGTGACACTCGTAAGTAGCTAAAAAAACACCCTCACGGGCTCCGTGTGCTGCTGGGAGAAATGGAACATAAATCAAACTAGACACATATACTGGGCAGGCTCTCTTTGCTTGTGGAAAACACAATTATTCCACATACATCACGTGACATCTTCCTCCAACACTTCCAAAAAAATACTTCTAAATATTGAAAAACACCGAAAGAACATTACAGCATGGCAAAACCTCAAAGTTCAGTACATGACATAGTGCACACCCCAGCATTATGAACTGTAACTAATTCATAGTTATTGAAAGAAAATCACATATCACTTACACTCAACCCATATTCAGGAGGTACTTGACAATGTTGAACAGATTAACCTAATCAATAGTTACATCACATCAGAATTTCAGTGCCCACTGAAGGACGGTCACCAAGCAGAAACATCAAAAGGCATATTGTCACAGGCAAAAAACCACATTTCTCTCACTTCTTGATTTCCCAAATATTGTGAAGAGATGGCTCAAGTAAGAATTCACACTGTCATGGTTCTCTAATCACATAGTTAGGCATTATGCAATTCAACTCTCTCATTCAAACCGTTGATATAACTTTTTGATAAAAAGATTAGTTTCTGTTCTAAGTGCAACAGTTTCCTATTAATTACTGCCTGAGACTGACCTTGGATGTGTTTCAAAATGCACCACTCAAAATCATTACATGAATGTTTCATTTCCACAAAATGCATGACCATAGGAGCTTGTTCCACCTCATTCCTGATGCAGCTCCTATGTTCGATCATTCTAGTTCTGTATTTTCTGTTGGTTTTGCCAATGTACATACGTTTACACGGACATATAATCAAATAGATGACATTGTTTGTGTTGTAATTAGTATGCTCATTAATGTTCCACATCCTGTCAAGGCCCAAGTCTACATTCAGTGTCTTTTTCGTTTGGGTACACATGGAACAATTACCACGGGGATAGTGTCGTACTACTGGAGCTAGTCCCCATAAATTGCTTTGTTGAGGGGGTTTCCTTTTGACACTCACATTGTTTCTCATCATCAGATTACGTACAGTGGTACTTTTCTTAAATGCCACAATAGGACTCCCCATTTCCTTGGTCATGATCTTGTTCCAATTTCTTCTAATAATACCCTTAACCTTGTATGACAAGTTGCTAAACGTATTAACGAAAACTAGAGGCGTCTCTTTTGGCCTTCTTTCTCTCTGAATTTGTTGATCAAGGAGAGATTCCCGATTGTTGTTGAAAGCCCTCTTGGCAGTGACTTCTATGGGAGAGAGGTTTCTTGTCCAGCAAGAAGGAGAGCATGGTCCACAGGCCCTGCCATAACAAATATGTAGGTCCTTACCACCTTTCTGACACTCCTTCCTTATCGTGCTTCCTCCCTACTTGGGATCCCCCTTACAGATCAGTGCTTCTCTCTAACCACAATCCGGCGCTTGAGGTTACACCTTCTCTTGTGCAGTAATTGACCACAAATTTCCAAAATTCTTGCTCCCTTTCCTGCTCCTTTCCACCGTGCTGATCACTTCCACCATCTTCCGGGTCACCTCTGGACTCCTCCGTGCTTTCATTCTTAATCCAGTGCTTCTCATTCTGGTATACAGCTCTCAGTCTTAACTTTCTTCCAACTTCATTTCTCCCTGCTTCCAACAATCTTTCAACCACCTCCTCTCCGAACTAAAGTGCCCCAGCCTTCTCCCCAAATGCCTTTATTAGCTTCTGTTTCTCTACCTCCTCTTCAAACTCTATTGCAACAACCTCCCAACAACCTCCTCTCAACCGCCCTCTTCTGCACAGCTGCCTCCTGATTCCACCTCCTTGCCAGTTACCGCTTCTGCCCTTTGGCTCTTAATGTCCCCTCCTTACACGTTTTGCAGTTTCTCCAACTCCCTAATTCCGCCTCCTGTCCCATCTCCTCCTACTTCCCCCTTTAACAACTTCTCAAGCTCCTTCATGATGGTCCAGTCCTCTGCCAACCACTCCTGTAGCTCCTCCTTGCACTCTTCTACATCCTCCAACCGTCCACCTTTCTCTTTTACATTTCCAAACTCCTTAAACAACTCCTGCACCTCTTAACTGGATCTGTGGTTTGGACCATCTCTCCAGACCTACCCTGTTTGTCACACATTCACCTCTGCCTTTCACAGATTCTAATGAGCACAGCTTACATAGGTAGGCCAGGCTATATGTTCTTTCTATCGATGGCGTATTAATATACTTCAATATCCGACTCCCAAGTGAGGAACCACCCTGTCCCACTCTGAACTAAAATAAAGTCTAGCATGACATGTCACTGTCCAAACTCTTAATAATAGCCTTTCTGACATCAAGGAGGCAGGATTCTTCAATATGATGTGGCATTATAAATGCCACATCATACTATATCATAATATTACTGTGTTATTTTCACACTCCACCCCCATATCTTCCGTTAGCACCGTCATTCACCTTTATACACAGTCTATTCCTGACTAGGACACTCATGGCCCAGGATTAGCAGTAACTGAATTAACACTCTGACCTTGGGTAAAACATATAGATATGCCCAAAAAACCGGCCACGAGCTCGCAAACTTGCCAGATTGCATGAGCACACTCTCGAGCCCCTCATGCACCCAACATTATGCTGCATACTAACTTCTAATTCTCAAACTGTGCCTCGGAAACACCAAGCAATTATCACAACTTTTTAGGACATATCCGGCGGTTTTGCAGATCCATGGTCCACCTAACAGGACTGATATAAACTCATGGTATCACAAAACATTCTTCCCCCGCTGTATCCATCCCTCCCTGTGTTTGTTGCATCCCATTCCCCATCCTCTTATCTTCCCCTCGCTCATTTTCCTCCAGCAGACTAAGGTCTGGAAACCCCTGTCGGGGGGCATAGTATGCCGCTCCATTGACAAGCACTCTGACACTACTATGGTGGTGATTCAGTGTAGTGTAAAAGCATAACATAGCACAACATAACAAAAGCTGATACCAGGCACTATTGAGTACAGCATGCTCTGATGACAATACTCAAGTCTAGGCATTATTGCTGATACTGCGGAACTGATGGCAATTCCTTGGGCATTGATGGAAACCATCTGAGTCAGAGCTCTGATGGCTGTATTCTGGGCATCCATTTAAATACTCAGTGTGTTGATGGACTATTAAAGCCTTAATGGTAATCTTCCAGCCCCTGAGTGAAATGCTCCAGGCATTGCTGATAACAGTCTGAGTATTGATGAGAATATATTGGGTGCCAATGGCAGTGCTCTGGACATTGATGGAAATATTAGGGGCTACGATAGTAATACTCTGGCCATCGAGGGCAACACGCTGAGCATTTATGGCAATCATCTACACAGCATTGTTGGTAATCCTCTGGGTAATGACGGAAATACTCCAGGCCAGATCTGGTCATTGAGCCGGATTTTCCCGTATCCGAGATCCGGCAAAATATGTCTCACCGGATCTCGGACCCTCTATTTACACCCTTTAAGGGTTTACATTTTTTTTTATTCGCTTTTGTTGCCGAAGTCGGGCTTCGAACACAGTTCGAGAGAGTAATCCCCTAGACCACTTGAACGTCTGCTCATGATGTGTGTGCTTGCACTCTCCAGAAAATATTTAAGTAAGCTGTGTAGGTTTAAAAGGTGTGCCCCCTTCATACTTTCATCATAGGAAACACTCCTCTTCGATTATTTTCCAGGTGTTAATACATTATTAATCTCCCGAAATGGAAATGTTTTTTTGGGACCCCCCAGTTAACAGTTTCCTTTTCCAGCACTGCTCCAGGCCATTAAGACTGATATTATATGAAAATTATAGCCACTGAAGGTAACATTACCAGCAGTGTTGGCAACATTCTGGGAATTCATGGGAACATTTTGGGCGCCGATGGCAACACTCTCAGCATTCATGGAAATCATGTGGACATTGTAGAAAACACCAGGAAAACCTGTTATAATGATATGGTGAGTGCCGATAGTACTCGGCATTGATAGCACTTTGGGGCGTTAACGTTAGTATAAGGTAACGTCATTACACTAGCCACTAGTGTCATCTCTCCAGCATCGGCTGCTTCGCCAAAGCAATGCCCAGAAAGAAGTCGAAGAAATAAATGCTGAAAGGCAACATCTGTTTAATTTAGCTCTACATTGCGAACGTGCACTTTATTTTTGACAACATTGACACCCGTAGTCCCAAAATAACAAACTTCCGACCAGGGGGGACTTCAGCCGTTGGCCATCTTAATCTTCACACATCTCTCCTATTGACATGGCCGCTGGAGGCTGGTATTTTCGGCCTGAAGCGGAAGCCGGAAGTGGCTGCCTTCAGGCCTGAGAACACTCACATCTCCTGGGCACCGAGGGCCGTAAATCAAGTCGGCGTCAGACCTGGTGTCACCGGGGACTTTTCTACCGAGCCACTGCAGGAAATTGCCCATAGCGCCATATTTCCGCAGATAAGGATCAGCTGCGAGTTTCAGGTCGCGCTTCAGAGCTGCTTTCAAAGTGATTTCCCCTGCACGGATGAGGCGACGCCTGTATGACCAGGTGCCAAGGCCTTCTGTTCAGGCGACCGCAGCTTCTTCATAACGTGGCAGAGCGACAGTGTCAACTAGCATTGGTACGCTATGCCTTAAAACTGGGCAATGGGATGATAACACACATGGTATGCGTGCGATTGATCCCATCGTAGTCACGTGGCACGACATATCTGCTCCATTACCAACAATGCAAAGCAGATCCCAAGAAAAGGAAACAACGTACTTAAATTATTGACAGCGCAATATGTGCTTTAAATATTAGCTTCTTTGTAAAAGAAATCTCACAAACACGCATGAAATATAGACCACAATTTACCGAACTACGTGTCTATGGAACACTCTGGAGGACACAAAGACAGGCAAAACGGGCATTAGCCAGAGAATTCAGGCTCTATTTTTTATGTTCCATCTTTGGGGAGGGTCCATCGATGTCTAATGCATACATCAAGATCAATCAGTAGCTTAAGTGGCCACTGGCGAAGCCCTTTGTCTGGTGGGCATGGTATTAGGCCATTTCCAGTGCCTCCAGAAACTACCAATTGTGGGCACAGGCCATGGCATGTGGTCATTTTGCACGATGCATGCACTACAACCCCCTGTCACCTCTAATGGCCTCTGACCCTGGCCAGTGGTCAGTTTTCCCAGTGCATGGCTGAAGGCCGTCCCTTCTAGGCCATCCATACTGGGCACAAGCCATGGTCAGTATTACTCCCTGGCCATCAGGGGAGCCGACCAATGAATTTCTCGGGGGGGGGGGGCAAATACAGGAAGTGACATCACTGGCAGTTATATGACCGCAAATTTGCATGTAGTCGCCAACTTGGTGCAACGGCGTGTGGGGCAAGGGGCGCGCGCAGCGCAGAACAGTGGAAACATTGGCTAGCATGTACTGCATATACTAAAGTCAAGTAAGAAGGAGATTTAAGCCTTCGAGTTGCATTCCGGTAAGCCATCACTGCCCCTACTCCACCCCAGGCTTGCACCCATGCTATCGCCAAACATTCCCGCCCACCCCCTTACCATGGCCCACCTAACAGGACTGACATGCACCCTGGGCTTGCACCCATGCTATCAGAAAACATTCCCGTCCACCCCCTAACCATGGCCCACCTCACAGGACTGGCATGCATCCCTGGCTTGCACCCATGCAATCAGAAAACTTTCCCGCCCACCCCCTAACCATGGCCCACCTCATAGGACTGGCATGCACCCCGGGCTTGCACCCATGCTATCAGAAAACATTCTCGCCCACCCCCTAACCATGGCCCACCTTACAGGACTAGCATGCACCACGGGCTTGCACCCATTTGAAAAGTAAATTAAAAGAACACATTACATTTAAAGACATATCTACAATACATACAAGATAATACAAACACAAATACATTTAATTTCACAGGACTCATTTAATATCTTAAGCAGACTCTATGCATAGATGCCTTAAAGTTTCAAAGGACTTACTTCATAGACCTGATCTACATATTCTTTTCATCTTAATCATACCCTGCCAGGCCCCTACCACTTCCCGGGTGTGCAAAATATTGCAATGAACTCGTATAAAGACGCTACATAGAGAGGCAGCTGGCCAGCAGCAGGCAAGACTTTCCAGCACTCCACAAGCGAGGAACATTCTATTAAAGTGACATAACTTTGATATTATTCATAGATGAGTATTTCACTTATATCTCTCTCATCCACGAGTAATATAAACCACCCTGCTCAGCATGTGCCCTTGAAGGGTGGACGGGGAATGCTCAGCGCAAATGTTAATTCCGTTTCATGCTCTTTCTCGGCCTCCAAATGACTGTAAAATGCCTGGGAGGGTGAAAGTAAACACACCCGACTTTTACACCTTACTTTTGCACTTGGGGGCTTTGGTAAAGGCCCAAATGTTTGCAGAATTAGATTGGCGGTCACCCTGGCCTAGTTCCAAACTGAGCCACGCCCTGGGCCCAACAGGAGATTGGCCAACTCACTGTGCCCAACTCCATGCTGGAAACACCTTGTGCCATTACTTAGTATAACAACACCTTCTGCCAGCACCAGACTGAGCAACATTTTGCCCAGTAACAGACTGAACAACTCCCTGTGCCAAACAACAGACTGAACAACAGCCTGTGCCCAGCACCACAAAGGGCATGGAGGTATGCCCAGAAGCAGGTCGAGCCTCGCCATGCGAGTCTCTCTCTCTCTCTCTCTCTCCCCCTCTCCCTCTTCATTTCCCTCTCCCTCTCTCCATCTCCCCTTCCCTCTCCATCTCCCCTTCCCTCTCCCTCGCCCTCTCCCCTCTTTCTCCCACCTCCCTCTCCCTCCCGCTCCCTTTCCCCCTTCCTCTCCCTCTCCCTCTCCCGCTTTCCCTCTTCCCCTCTCCGCTCTCCCCTTTCTCCTCATCCCTCTCCCCCTCCCTCTCTCTCTCACTCTCCACTTCCTCCTTCCTCTCCCTCCACCCCTCCCTCTCTCCATCTCCCCCTCCCTCACCCTTCTCTCCCCCTCCCTTTTTCCCCTTCCCCCTCCCTCATCCTTTCCCCTCTCCCTCTCCCCTCCCGCTCCCTTTCCCCCTTCCTGTTCCTCTCCCCCTCTTCCCCCTCCCTCTCCCCTTTCTCCTCATCCCTCTCCCCCTCTACTTCCTCCTTCCTCTCCCTCTACCCTCTCCCTCTCTCCATCTCCCCCTCCCTCAGCCCTCTCTCCTCTTCCCTCTCTCCCCTTCCCTCTTTATTCCTCTTCCCCTCTCCCCCTCTCCCTCTCCCTCTCCCTCAACCTCCCACTCCCTTTCCCACTTCCTGTTCCTCTCCCTCTCCCCTTTCTCCTCATCCCTCTCCCCCTCTCTCTCTCCCTCTCCACTTCCTCCTTCCTCTCCCTCTACAGTTCCTTTTATCATTGGGCAATAATTGTATTTTCGCTGTGTTGCAACTAATCAACGATCCGCGACCTAGCGGAGATAAGCCTGCCATTCAGTCCATGTAACCTAAATTGGACAAGGAGATGTATAATATACTTGTGTTTCCAATCTGTTTGGATCCATTCTGGTTTACTAGAGGTGTGGGGCTGATTGATTATTAGAAACCGATATTAATCCCTGGACCACTGGTGGCCCGGAAGTAGATTTGCCACAAGGGAACTCTGGAGTTTTCCCAGTAGGCCTCAGCACTCTGGACCTCTTTTGTTTTGCATTTCCAAATTTTCCCATAGGAAAAGGGTGGGGCTTTTTGAAAATGTGTGATATGGGGAACACTTTGAAAATTATTTCCAGGTCCTCTGTTGTTTCCCAGTCCACTCCTGCTTGGAGGCACAGTTTGCAGATTATTTGTCTTAGGAACTTAAAAAAAATATGTTAACATATATTTTTCATTATGATTAATATTTTAAACAATAACATTTTTGAGTGAGGGTGCGATGGGAGGTCCGTAAATGAAGAATAGTAATAACTATACATGCATATATAACTCATTTGTCTCGGCTCTGGATAAACACATCTTGACTGGCTTGGTTTTCAAGATGGCTGACAATTGTAAACGCACATTGGGGTGATTTTCTTTTCACAGGAAAAGAAAAACATTGCACACATTTTAAAGTTCGAAATGCAGTAAGGAAAGCCTAATTTCAGCGCCAAATTGATTTCTAGCTATTATTAGACCAATATTTGTAACACAAATGAATAAATAAATAAGTGAACAAAAAGGTACAACACAACTATCAAGACAACAATTGAGTTAAGCACTCAATGCGGGTTTGAATCCCAGGGAGCTCACACAGGCGTGCACCTTTCTGTCAATACATTGGTGTGCACACTGGTCTAAAAGTCATATGTACAAAATATGCATTGATAAACGCACCCATACTGAGCTGCTGCTGTTTGTGACTCGGTCCTGTTGTAATCGCAGACTCTCAAAGTCCGGTCCACAGAAGACAGGCATTTTGATTTCGGCCGATTTAAAGAAATTAGGGACATAAGCGAAGCCAGGAGTCCAGAAGACATAACTAAATAAAATATTAGGTAGACCATTATTTTTGTGGTCAGCAGAAACTGCAAATCAGAGAATTAGTTTTAAAATCCCTCCCAGAGTGGTTAGAAACTCCCTTGCATGATACTGCTTTGCTGTGCACTGTAGCAGTGAGCACGCTGTTTCCCTTTAAACAAAAGAGGACCTGGCTTAATCCGACATTCTCGCGCTTTTACCCGGTCGGAGAGAAGTGATGCAGTATCAATGGAAAGGGCCATCGATGCTGCATCACTTCTCTCTGGCCCGGGGGGCTCAGCCCTGACTTGATTTTGCCGGGGGGTCGCCCGGATCCCGGAACCCCCCCCGCGCTCGGCGCCCCTGCTGGCCATGCCTTTGTCCCTCCAAAGCCACCCGTGCTGGGCGCAGGTCAAGGCCTGTAGTTATGATCAGTGATCACATTACCCAAGGCAAGGCCTTTGGCCAGGCCGATGCCCCCTGAACCCACCCCGGGCCAGAATGCCTGGAATATGGCCCTCAGCCAGCTTCCCCTTAGGAGCCACTGCAACTGGGCTGTATCCAGTGTTTGTGGCCATCTTCCCACCCATTGCTGGTTACTATGCCACCAGTGTTCACTGGAATTGCTGGTGGCCCTCATAACGCTAGTAGGTCTGACGCACTCAAGCTGCGTTTCAGACATGGCTTATGCCCTCAGACCAAACTGGTGATCTGCAGCCAAAATCGTTTTCTTGGGGGCATGTTACACTTCTCTTGGGATGTCTCTTACCTTCCCCAGGGTCCGGTGGAGTCCAATAAGGATGACATTTGCCCTGACCAATGGTCTAAGGCCACAAGTGACCTGTGGACCCCATGATGGCCAATGTACACCAGGGTTCAAAATACCCCTTTTGACCCATTTGAGCCATCACCAATCCAGTTTATGCAAGGCTATTTTGCTCCAAGTGCAGTCCCTAGAAACTCTGTCAAAGGCGGCAGAGATATCTATCCATGCAATGCATAATGGAGGACTACCCTTCATTCTCGCTGTTTTACTCAGTATATTAAAAATCAAGATGTGTAAAGTCGAGCACTCTTTTTTTTTTAAGCCAAATTGGTATCAGCTCAGCATGTTGTTGACCTGTGCCCAACACTGCAGCTTATGCAAAACAAGGATTGCAAATACTTTGCTGATAACGTCTAATAATACTATCCATCTGTACGAACTTGGAATGTTTCTTGGGCCTTTTTTATTTAAAAATTAGGACGATAAGCACCACCTTCCAAGAGGAAGCTATCTCCCTGTGTTAATTATACAATTACATAATAGTAGTGATGTATAAGCCCACCAGCTGGGTCAGTTTATTTGTACTAGGTTGAGCGACCCACTAGGCCCAGGAGCTCTGGATTTGTTCAGCTTAATGACATCATAATTGTCTTCATTGCCTCAGACCCTTGCACATGACACACTGACACTTGGTGAAGCCCTTTTTGGGCACATGTTGTATTCCTCCCGGCCCCTCTGGCTTTGGCCCGTTTTATTGGGGTAGATCATTGGGCTACCTTGTGCCCCTTTGAATAGATTTATCAGTGCAGCTTTCTACCGACATCCCTAGGTATCCGCTGACCATAATGGCCACCTATCTAAAAAATGTTACCCCTTTCCAATCAACCAGGCTGGATTTATTCGGACAGACAATTTGGTTGGCTTTTACACTTTAGATGCCGAACTTCCTACAAAAGGGGGCAGGAGGGAGTTTGCAGATAGTCTTCTCTGACCCAGATATCACACATCGGATTTCAGCAACTTTTGGCCAAATTTAAAACAAACTGTCGGATGGATTTGAGCCAAAATCACAAATGCATGCCTTCGGGGAGAGGTTTTCCACTCCTTGCAAATGTTTGGCGCAAATACGTCTAGCAGTTGGAACTGTAGCAGAGAGCAATGTTTTCCCTGTGAGAACTTGCATTGAAAACACAAGTTTTGGGACCACTTCTATATCTCCCCCGCTTTGAGAAATTTGGAATTTGATTATAATTCTTAGATAAAGTGTTGTTCAACTTGGCATGAACTCGTTATCACAGGACCTGTAATACATACAGCATGTTTTGAAGAGCCTTGCGAAGTTTGGAGTATTCCGGGAGTGTGTAATTGTGAAGGACAGGTATTGTGGAATTGTGCAAATGGCCATTCATACACCTCTAAAGTTACTGATCGCTATGTGATGTGCTTTAGCGCTGTACAAAGCATCCAACTAAATAAATAATTCTACTGAACACAATGGGAAAATGATGTAAATGTAAAATTTGGAGCACAGTGGCATAGTGCAAACATTGAAATCACTGGGGCTGTCAGACTGGGAGTATATTGAAAATGGGATTTTGCCTCATTACAAGCCTGGCGGTCTGGAAATAAGAGTCACAGCGTACCGGCACCCTTACGAGTCTGCCAGACTACAAGTATGCCTGTAGGAGCCTGTAGGAGCCGTTGCTCCCGGCAGATAGGACCTGGCACTGGGCCCTGCAGGCATGGTTTTCACGGAAGCACCGTTAGCAACAGTGCCGGTGCCTCCGTGCCCCCATCCACATGGAGTCCTGTTGGACTCCACAGGAATGGGGACCTACACTTTCCGTCTCCTGGGGACTTGTAATGTCCCAGTGGCACCAGGATATCAAGCGGCGGAATGGTGTTACGAGTTTGACAGCAACCCGCCGGTAGCACAGGCGGGTTACTGCCGAACTCGTAATGAGGCCCGTGTATGCTGGGATTGTCAAAGTGGTTGCATACTGGGATTGACCAGACTGGATTTATTCTAGGATTTTGCAAACTGGGAGTATATTGCAAGTGTGCAACAGTAACCGTGGGGTATACTGACCTCCTCCAAATTAGATGTAAAGCTGTGAATATACCGTATTTGTGCTATCTAAGAATGTATTTATTTAGTTGTTTGATTTGTACAGGCGATGAATGCAAAAATACAATCGCTTAGATGGGACTAAATTAAAGGATAGGCAGAACGGGTTAAACTATCCAAACCAGAACACGTTGGGCGTACATTCCTGGCAGAGAGTATCCTGGGCCCAAGAGGGATGCAGCTCTCTTAGTGATGGGGGAAGATCGAGTGGGGGAGTATGAGGACACTGAGGTGTTGGGGAGCGAATTCCTCACTAGGCCCTGGAATCTCCTTGGATTGTGTTCATTGAGAGGTTATTCAAGTGGAGAACAGTCGGCGTCCTGCTCTTGCTTGATTGCCATGACTGACTTGTAATCTTCTGGCTGCTGCTGACTTTAAGGGGCGTGAGGGTTGGTTAGGTGATTTGAATTCTCTTCCAGACTGGAGTATGCAACCTTTAGCTCTCCAGATGTTTTGGACTACATCGCCCATCAGCATTAGCCTATATAGTCAATACTGAGCAACCATGGAAGTTGTTGTCCTAAACATCTGGGGAGCCACACTTTGCAGACCCCGATTGCATAAGATCTTGTGGGTCTGGCCAAGGCGTTTCAGTGGGATCCGTCCAGTGGTCAGGAGCCAATGGAGTTATCTCAGGGCTGTAGATGCGTGGTTGTATTTCTGACAGCCAAAGAGGAATCGGGCGCTCTATTTAAGATGAGTTACAGCTGACTGAGTAGATACTTGGGCAGGCCTGTCTAGAGGTTGTTGCATTAGTCTAATTTACTTAGTATTACCGATTGGGCTAGTTCGGAGGGGCAGCATTTTCTCCAGGATATGAAGGTGGTGGTGGGTCGATGAGGTCAGTGCCTCGGTCTAATCCCTGAATGACATGTCTGCATCCAACAGGATCCCCAGGCGTTCTGCTTTGGTTTTGGGTGTAGGCAGGGTCCCCAAGATGGGTGGCCACATAAGAGGGAGGACCAAGTTTCAAGATTGGCAGATAGTGATCCTTTCTCTTTCCCCTGGCTTGAGACTTAATTGGATTGTGCAAACGGGAAAACACAGCATTTGCACAACCTGCATTTTATGATGATTGCCAAACTCAGTATACAGAGTTTGCCAAATTAGAAATATACTGACAATGAGCAAACTGTAAGTGTACTGAGATTGCATACCTGGGAGGAGACTTGTTTGTGCAACCGTGCCTGTGAAACTGGGTCTTTTAAAACTGAAACTATACTGGCATTGTCCAACTGGGTTTATAATGGTATGTTGCAAACTAGAAATATACTGCATTTGGTTATACTGGGTGTTTATTGGTATTGTGCAAACTGGAAGTAGACAAACTATGTTAAACTATGAGTTTGGAGGGGCTGGGTAAAATGGAATATACTGGGATGGTCAGTTAAACTGGGGAAGTGCAGAAACTGAGAGTATAGAGGAATTTTTTAAGAGTATGGTGGTATTCTAAAAACAGAGTTGTGAAACTGGAAATAGCCTGGCAATCCGCAAACTGGATATATCCCGGGATTGTGGAAACTGGGAGAAGACTGAGATCATCCAAATAGTAGTATACGGGAGTGTGTCAAACTGGGAATTTATACCTCTGAAATACACTGGCATTTTGGAATCTTGAAGAATGCTAGTAATATACCTGACAAGGAGAAACTGAGAATAAAACGGGTGTGCCACGCCTTCCTGCTTGCAATGCCAATATATTCTCAGTTTCCCATTGAGTTATATTCCCAGGATGCTTCCATTTTCCTAAATCGCGGTATATTCTGAGCGGGATGGTTTGGGAGAAGACTGATTTTCTTGACTGGTAATATATTGGAATGGCCTATACTGGGCTTTTGCAGACTAGTTATACACTGTGGTTGCCATACTGGAGTAAACTGATTTTGCCACGCTGGGCCTTCCAGTCCTGCCCATCCAAACCAGCCTGCAATCCGGTGGCAGAAAGTGCCCGAGCTGCGAGCCTTTACTGTGTTGCCCATCATGGGCTATAGCTTTTCTGCCTACACAAGCTCTAAACCAACACGGGACTCATGCTCCTCTCCTCTATTTGGCACCAGCCACAGAAAGGGTAAAACAAACCTGCTGGCAGAGCAATCAGTGACAGGCAATAATAGGTTAAGAGTAGATTAAGCAGGTTACTCACCGTAGTGACCACCTTACTCCTAGTCCATAGTCCTCTTTCCTCCATACTTATGGGACATTCCTCCGTCCTGTGGGACAGGACCGGAGCACTTTGTAAAAGCATCCAAAATGTTGCTAAATCTTTAGTCCTTCCTCTCTTTCTACGAGGAGTACAGCACGCGGCCGTAACCCCGCCCATCTCGGCTCTGCCCCGCGCATCGCCCATCAGTCCTTTTCTATCACCAGGTCAGAGACCTTTAAGCAATAACAGAGGAACCTTATTAGAGGGGACGGCGGGTGGACGTATGGTGGAAAGGGGACTATGGACTAGGAGTAAGGTGGTCATTGAGATCCCATGCCAGGTGCATCAAACCTGCGAAATGTCTCTTAACCACTGGACTGGACAGAGAGTAAGAGCATTGGTCCGTAGATAGATAGGCGGATACCGCCGAAAGATCAGTTCTGCATGACAGAACGTGAATGCCCGACTGCTAGGTGGGATACAAAGGACAGCACAGTGTCAATGGTAGCCACCCTTGTGTCCAGCTGTTTGTCTAAGCACCAATGACCGAACCTAACCCATTTGCTTCTATACTGAGATCTAGTAAAGCGTTTCCTGGCTGCTTCAATAATGCGCATGTTATCCGCAGACAGGTTTAGATGTTCTAAGGACCTGAACTCAGGCAGCATGCTGCCAAGCTGAACGATTGTGGGGAGTGGTGCCACAGCTGTTGATCCCCCTGGTGACGAAGATCGGGAGTCACCGGCAGCCTGATCTGTGCCGCACAGACAGGTGTTGAAGTTCTGAGAGCCAGAGCCTGGCTGGCCACCACAGGGCTATAAGCAGAAGAGAACAGTTCACTGTGTTCTTCAGCTTCCAAATCATCCGATGAATCAGAGGCAGAGGTGGGAAAGCATAGGCCCTCATGTTGTGCCAAGGAATCTTAAGCACATCCCCCAGCGAGGAGACTCCCAGACCATTTCTGGAGGCATACAGAGGAATTTTCTTGTTTGCCGCTGTTGCGAAGAGGTCCACCTCTGGGGTGCCCCAACGCAGGAAAAACCCTGAGAGGATCTCTGCCTTCAGTTCACACTCGTAGCTGACCATCGGCTGCCGACTGACAGCATCTACCGTGACGTTCAGCTGGCCCGGAATGTGTACCGCCACTAGCCAGACACCATGACGAACTGCCCACTCCCAAATCTGGATGGACAGGTCCACGAGAGGGGGAGACTTGGTGCCCCCCTGCTTGTTGATGTAATACATTGACACCACATTGCCCGTGAGGATATGGACCACCTTGTTGGCAATGATCGGTCTGAACGCCTTGAGCGCTAGGAAAATCGCCAGAAGCTCCAGATGATTTATGTGGAGGAGCTTGTCCTGAGGCAACCAAAGGTCCGAGACCTGAAGAAGGTCCAACGTCGCACCCCACCCCAGAAGGGAGGAGTCCGTCCTGACTGTTCCCATCAGGGCTGAGTCCTGAAACCCTGCTCCCACCGACAGGTTGCCAAGAGACAACCACCACTCCAGGTCCGCTCCCATA
The DNA here is from genome assembly GCF_040938575.1 of Ambystoma mexicanum. NCBI lineage: Eukaryota > Metazoa > Chordata > Amphibia > Caudata > Ambystomatidae > Ambystoma > Ambystoma mexicanum. The sequence continues at coordinate 764,674,998 of NC_090925.1, read as the reverse complement.
GAAACCGGAATCAATATCAACTTGGAGTCCGGATCCACGGCTTGATGCCAAGAACTCCGCAGAGCCATCTGAGTCTGCCTCATCTTGAGACGGGCGAGAGGTAGAGCCAAAACACATGCGGCCATGAGGCCCAGAAGCTTCTGGAACTACCAGGCCGACATGCTCTCCGACTGCGCAAACATCTGACACGTGGCCAATAGATCCGCCATTCTCTCCCCGGTCAGGTAAACTCTGCAGTCAATCGTGTTCCAGCGAAAACCCAGGAAAATCAAGTCCTGAGAGACCGCCATGGAAGATTTCCGCCAGTTCACTGACAGCCCGAGGTTGAACAGGAGCTGGAGGAGAGACTGAAGATTGCAGGCGGCTTTCAACGGGCAAGGGCTGCGTAAGAGCCAGTCATCCAAATAGGGATACACATGGATACCCTGCAGATGAAGATAGGCCACGATCACTGACATCGTCTTCGTAAAGACACGGGTCGCCGAGCTGAGGCCAAAAGGAAGCACTCAAAACTGGAAGTGCTCCCCTCCCACAGAGAAACGAATATATCTCCGGTGTGGATTCCAGATCAGTATATGCATGCATCCTGAAGGTCCACCAAGCTGAGCCAATCGCCCATCTGCAAAGAGGACCGTATCTGGCCGGGCGTGATCATCTTGAATTTCTCTTGGGGTAGGAAAAGATTGAACTGGGAAAGGTCTAGGAGGGTGCGCAGGCCAGCTTGGTTGGGTTTGGGCACCGTAAACAGTCGGGAGTAGAAGCCCTCCCCTCGCTGCCCAAGGCGCACGGGTTCCACAGCTCTGAGGTCCAGCAGTTTCTGAACCTCAGCTTTTAGGGAGGACGCCCCGACTGCTGGAAAGGAGGGTTGAAGGGTGGGCTAGGGGGTAAGGGTAAGTGGAAGCCTGCCCGAGCGACTGACAAGACCCACCGGTCCTCGGTGATGGTCTGCCACGCCTCCCAATGAGACAGAATGCGCCCTCCCACTGGGGCCTCGTGCGAGTGCAGAGAACCCTCATTTGGTGGGCTTTTCGGTGGTGTAACCACCAGAACCGGAAGAGGAGGCTGAGGAGCGGGAGAAAAACCGAGTCCGCTGCTGCCTCTGGCGGGAATTTCCCAGAGGGGTATCCACTCTGCGTGATTTCCGATCTAGAAACCCCCTGAAACCAGAGGAGGGCCTGCTTTGCGACAACGGTCTCTGAGTCCTAAAAGGAGTTTTAACCAAGAGGGACAAGGACTTGGCCGTCTGGGTGATGTCCTTCGTTTTGGTGAGCTCTACATCCGTCGAAGAAGGAAAAAGCTCCTTACCGTCATACCGTCAAACGGCAGGTCCAACACCTTGTCCTGCACCTCCTTTGAGAACTTGGTGGTGTGCAACCAAGCTTGCTGAGAGGTATCAACCCCCAGCATAAGGCCCGAGCCGAAGTGTCAAAGTGATGAGCTGCGGCCTCCAGCAGATCCTGGGCCAAGACCCTGGCATCTGATAATCTCGCCTTGAAGTCGTCCAGCTTCTTGACCGGAATGAACTCCTCGAACTCCGCCAGATCTTTCCACATCTTCATATTCGCCCCAGCTAACACCAGTTCTGCATTTGCCTGCCGCAGCTGCAGGGCTGAGTTAGCAAAAATCTTCCTCCTAAGGGAGTCAAGAAGCTTGTCCTCTTTCCCCAGAACCTGAGTAGCAGTTGTAGAAGAGGATGCTGCAGGCCTGGACTGTAAAGTGGCCGGAGCCACCACCGTGGAGGAGGGGGGGCGGACAAGATGCTAGAGCCACCTCTTCTGAGGAGTGCAGCCTGTAGCGTGCATCATTTTCCTTATTGACGAAAAGTCCAGAGTGCGGCTTTTCCCAGACTCTACAGACCTCGGCCAAAACGTCCTTTTGCAAGAACAGGCTGGTATGTTCCGAAGGAGACAAGGTGAACACCCCCGAAAGCAAACCCTCCTGCGGAGTGGGTGCCTCGGGCACTGGAACATCCAATAGGTACATCATGTCCAGTACCCGGTCGTGAAAAGCTCTAATAGAGCAGGGCTGGTCTTCGCTGTCCTGATTGCCCTGCGCATCATCCGACAGGTCAGGGTCCTGCTGGACCACGTCAGGCACCGCCTTGTCCACAGGGAACAAGGGAGGCAAGGGCGGAAGGGTAGTGGGAGGCACCGTAGGCAAAGGCGGTGCCGGCGGAACCACCGGAGGTACGGATGGAGCCAGAGGTGCAGGTGGGCATATCTCCCTAAAAAGACCCTTGAAATACTCCCTCATGAGGTCGGTACGCATGAGTACCTGAAACCTGCCGAAAAAGCATCCTCCGGAGAAAGCTTTGGAGCTGCCGGAAAAGGCCTCTCATGAGGAGGATAATTCCAAGGACGCAGAGGGGAGGGTTGCCAAGCAGGCCCATCCCGGAGGTGTCCACATACATCAAGGGTGCTGAACCCACAGGTAGTGAGATGTTGTGTGGTAGGGGCATCTGAGCGTTCCAGTCGTAAACTGGACAAAACGGGTGTGCACAAGGAACCTTATGTTCACCTACAGAACCGCTCCCCATACCTGAGGCCGACGGCGTAGTTGTAGGGGAAGCGCACAAAATGGCCGCTGTGGTCGTGGCGGGAACAGCCGCCATTTTGCCGTCACCTGAGGGGAACTGCGGCACATGTGGAAGTGAGACAGGGGTCCCTGCCGGTGGATCAGTGGTCTTCATTTTAGCATTTACACAAGGAACCTCGGCCGAGCCGGTACTGTGCGGCCTGGAATGTTTCTGCGACATACCAATAGCCAAATTAGCCTTCACAGGAAGGACCTTGGCACTGGTGGTAAAGGAGGAACTTGGCTCACTCCTTGCCCCCTTAACGGTTCTGGCATCGCCACAAGAGCGGGAACGGTGAGAAAACCCATTCACTGATAAGGCCTTCCCAGTCCTCTCAGAACTGTTGGTTTCCTTAGCTTCTATACGAGGGACCTCGGACCCAGGTCCGGTAGTAGCCGTTCCATTGCGGGCCTCAAACAAACGTTCGGTCTTACCAAGCCCAGCCGAGGACTTGGGGCGCACCCCGGTACTTTTGAGGGAAGCCGATAAGGAGGCCTCGGAGCAATCTCCGGTTCCCCACGACTCAGCAGAACTGGGTCTCCAAGTAGCCCCCAGAGGAGGGGCCTCAGAGTGCACTCCGGTATCCACAGGCCCCTTACGGAGACCCTCAGAGAAAACTCTGGTACAGTTTTTAGGCCCAGAGGGCACCTTGGGGCAAGCCCCGGTGACAGAGCGGTCAACGTCCCTCCCGGACCGGGAAGACCCTGGGAAGGTGTCTCCCAGCCGGGGTGCTCGAAAAAAGTAAAGAACTTACCGGGCGTTTCTTCTTTTCGTCGATGAAGGATTGAAAATGCGTAGGAGGAGTACGCTGGAAAACCTCCTCCCAGCGCTCTAACTGACCTTGAAGTGCCCGGACCGAAAGGGAATCACAATAGAAACAGGAGTCCCAACGGTGATCGGGCCCCAAACACTCTAAACAAAGAGGATGGAGATCCGCCCTCGCGAAGCGTCACTGACACGAGGAACAATTTGGAAAGTCTAGTTTAAACGACATAGACAGACTAGTACGTGATCGCTAGTGAGAGCCAGAGAGGAGGAAAAAGAAGAAAATCTTCAGCGGATGCAAGTGCGTCCAGTCCCGAGCGAGTGGAGAAAAGGACTGATGGGCGATGCACGGGGTAGAGCTGAGATGGGCGGGGTTACAGCCGCGTGCTGTACCCCGTCTAGAAAGAGAGGAAGGACTAAAATGTTTGCAAAATTTTGGATGCTTTTACAAAGTGCTCCGGTCCCGTCCCACAGGACGGAGGAATGTCCCATAAGTACGGAGGAAAGGGTACAGGACATAGGAGTAAATGGAAACTGCCTATGCTGCGCTCAGGACACCTAATAGAAACTGGCAATGACCTGCTAGGTGGGCAAAATGTATTCTGCTAACAGGACAAACTGATGTGGGTATTCTGGAAATGGGCAATGATGTGCTAACAAGGCATTACATAAACTGGCAATGTTGGTCCAGCCATGTTCAAATATAAATACATATAAATGGAAAGAATAAGAACTATTTATCAACATATTGCTTTTATAGTTTAATTGCCCCATTGATTTAATACATTTTGATATTTTATATTTATTTTTTCTGGATTGGGTTGTCTGGGCCGTGCACATTGCTTCTGTATTGTCGTGCATCCAGCACACCTTCAATGGAAATTAATGACCCCTTCATACAATCTTCTTTGTCCCAGAGACAGGTATCCATTCATATAATTATATGAATAATGATCTCCTGATGGCACCTCCCCTCTTTCAAGGGGTGGGGGTATAAGAGGCTCCACACTCCTCATTCATCTTATTATTCAGCACTCACAGCAGTAAGAATTAGGAATGTCTTACTTTCTGTTGCAAAACGTGATCCTTGGACTAGTGGCAGCAAAGGAAGCGGGGTCATGGCATCAGAAGACTGGATTAAGCTGCACCACTTAATTACCCCTACTAACCGTTCACAAAGTCCTATGTGGCTCAAGGCAGCCCAAGGGAAGCAGCGGATCTCTGCACGCTCCGGGAACAGAAGTACAGCATGCAAGATGGGAAGGGGCAGCAGACAATAGGCGGGACACATGATTAGATATGTCTGGCCCATAAGAATAGAATTAGGACTAACATCTAGCTAAACACTTAGCGCACCTCGAGGCAAAAGCCTGAGATATAGGATCCAACAAGGCTCTATTCTGCAACGTCGAACACGGGGCATAGCTGCATACCATATACCCCTTGGAGTTATTAGGAAACTCCATATGCAATTATTAGCGCAGGACAAAGGACCTAACGTGGCTCACCTCCATCAGTTTATGGACATTACAATGGCCAGTATCAATTGATTTTAACATCTTCCGCTCTCACTTGAGTGCGCACCGTTGGAAGCACCTAACGTGACTCACTAACATCAGATTATGGACACAATAATGGCCAGTACATCTATCGCTTTCACTCGAGTGTGAACTGGTGGATATCCCATACAGGCTTATGAGGCAGGTCAATACCTATGATAGAGCACAGGGATTGTGAGTGAAAGTAATATCAGAATTAAGGGACCTATAGGGTAGGTAATGTGTAACATCCACTTTTTTCTGCCCTAGGGGACCCAAGACCGCAACAGGAAGTTCCTGGATCCCAAATAAATGACTGGAGACTGGTACCTTACAAAAGATCACCCACACGCAAGGCTTCCGTGTAGGCTGAAGGTAATACTCAACTACGGTTGGGTTTCTTTGAATTATCAGACATCTAGGTGGCATGGGAGCACCAGGGGGCTGCAGACAGAGCCCTTACTGATCAAGACTAGGTTGTTGCCATATTTACTGAAGTAATGCAAACTAATTCTAATATGCATATTTAAAGTAAGTGGTTACCTACCAGACCTAGACAACAACTAGATCTCAATATCTCTCCCTAGGTAGATGTGGTGATGAAACGCAATATCCATTGCAAATGCTGATCTGATCCAGGCAGAACGAAATGACCTGGTCCTGAAGAAGATGATACACTTTTGAAAATCATCGAAACCTATTGACCACTTGGGCAGACGATATCCTTGGAAGCACGCGGGATACGGGACTAAACCAATGTCACTGTAGTGGAGAACAGATCTTCTCCACCCCTCACCAACTGACATAGTTTTCTTAACAATTAAGACCCTTTATTGGTACATAAAAGCCATGTGTATACGAAATCCTCCGCTCTTTGGCAAATCACTTTTCCATTTTTATTATTTTACCTTTTTGAGAAGATTTTTATGGTTTTCCCTAACCAAGCAACTAATTTACAGTACACTGTCAACACACTTCTTGGACGGTCGATTAAAGTATATATAGGGCCTAGGTGCCCTGGGAAATAGTTCCTCCCAGAAATGTTGATTTACTGAATTAGATAATGATTTCCTTTTTATTAAGATTCTTATCAAGTGAATAACATTGTAGATTTAGGGACGGCTCTCCTTTTCTATCCCTATTAAATAGGCGGTCCACCTCTTTTAACCTATGGACTGACACCCCACACGTAGGGAAAGGGTGTCCTTCTATTGGGGACTGGTAGGTAACACATCTGTTGTTAGATAAACAAAAGAATCATGCGTATACAGTTGTTTTCTGAAAGTGTTTTGTGTGTGAGATAACAAGTTACCTTAACTAACACTTAAGGCTGAATTTTGGACTCCCAATCAGAATCCCTGATTGTTATTTGTATGGTTCTCTAGTCTGTCATCACTTTCAACCAGTGAGTGAGGGAATCCTTAAAGTGACGGCATAACTGAGTGTCATGATCCAGGGAGAACCTGATCACAAGGACAGCCCTACAAAAGGAAAAGGAAGTGAGCCTCAGGGGATCCATTTTTTGATATTTCCAACTGTGAAGACTCTGACAATTTTTTTGCAATGGAGCACTTCAGTTGGTGTGCTGGTATGCCATCTGTGAGTGCAGAATCTCGTAAGCTTTTATGATTTTTCGTAATGAAATTATATGGGTAGCTCTGTATCTGAAAGTGAGGTCTGCTAATCAGACCCGCTTCCCTTAGTGCGCCATGCTGGAAAAGCACAGAACACAAATGTGACTTTGCCTACTAAGAACTCTCAGCAGTTGTCTTGCAGTTTGCCATCACGGCAGTCACAAAGTGATATGTGCATTTGTGACAGCAAGCAGTGCAACCAAAATTCCAGCAGTCATGATTTACATGTCAGGGTATGACATGGGAGAATATTGGCTAAAATCTATTGATGCCATATTATTATCAGCTTAGTTTCTAGTAACCCTCCTGATCGTGGCATCCTGTCTATTCACTGTCTGGCGCATTTCTGTTTTGAGGGTCTGAATTTCAGTGGTAAGCCGAGACTGAGGATGAAAGGTGTGAATGTCCAACCCAACACTGCCTGCCATTTTGCAGCGTCTTCACCCTGCAAGCCGTTGCTACTCCCGAACAACACTGAATTATTGGATCCCAAAAGTGACAAAAGCGCAGAGATGCCAGTTTGATGCTGAAAAGGCCCCAAAGCAAGAATAAAGATGCTAATAGTGTTTCTATCCCCATAGCTTGAATTAAAGGGCTGTAATTACTTGTAAGGCTCCACTCTCTACTTTTTAAAGACATCTTCAGTACCTTTGACAATTGCAGCTGAAACATTGCCTGTGCACCCGTCTTCAAACCCAGAATGCCCCATTATTCCAAAGTCTGCATTCTCTGTTTTTTCCCCTTCAGGGGTGGGTCATTCGTGTTTTTATTAGTTGTGTGTATTTTAAATAAAGGATTATATTTTTATAGAACTTTGGTTGAGCATTCTTTTATTTCGTACCCCAGTACTATTTTTATTTGGCTTGCTCCTATTCCAGCTCACATCCCTTCTGAAGTATATAGCCTGCCCTCGGCATGTGCTACCAAAGAGGTGAAAGAGTGATACCTGTCGGCTGTGCCTGTTACACCTTTGTTATTGGGATCACTGCTGGTTTAGCAGTAGTGTGGGGCTGAGTAGGGGTCTTATTCATTACCCATCCCCAGTAATTTAGTCACAGCTGGTCTGGGCTTTCAGTGAGATCTACCACAGACCAAGGTCAAGGAAGAGAGTAGGCAGGAGCAACCATTCCAGATGGTCCAGATCCAGATCAACACATAGACAGGGATCAATGACCTCACATTGGACACCTGCTACCCAGCCTAGGGCCACCCCCCTTCCTGAGGAACAGGTGGAATGCCTGATAGAATGGTGGTGAGAATATTGGACTACTGCTTCCATGCTGCCCCCTTTCCCAGTTGTCCCAGCATCACCAGTTATTGTCATGCCTACGGCTGACCCGTTGCCTGCCGCATTATCCTCTATCTCTATGAGAGACCCTCCTCTGGCAAGGCCGACTGATCCAGAACGCAGAACCAGGAGGAAGAAAAGGATGGGCAATATCTCCAAAAGGAATGTAAAACAGAGTACTTAATGGCCAAATTGGAGATGATGGAACATCCTACCCCTGTGACAATTGTCCATGTGAAGTATTCCTACAGCTGCTGCGCTTCAACACCTAAAGAAGGTCTTTCCACTGTTGCCAAATGTAAGAACCCTTAGACCCATGGTCCTCCCTGAATTCTGCTGTAACCAGGACATTGTCCTTCCCTCTCTAGAATCATCCTCAGATGGTCTCCTTTAGGAAACTGTGATATGGGAATGAGTGCCAAGCTATACCTTGAACTCACGGCACCCTCCTGTGCATGTGACTCCCTGTTCATCAACTTTGGGACAGCCACCCTGAGTAAATCAAGCAGGGTGATCTTCACCAAGGCTCGTGAATCTGCCCAGGTGTCCCTACCTCCCCTTGTATAAAGACACCCAGAAAGCATGGGAGCTCCTTGGGTGGTGTGTGGTGCAGTAGCTCTTCTGGATATTTGTCGGGCAGCCAGCTGGACATCATCAGACACATTCTTTAAGCATTTTTACCACATGAGGGCACTCTGAACCTCTCCTTTGGTAAAGCGATAACACACAGCCTCTACGTAAGAGAATTTGCAACAATTTTAAATATATCCCAGTGTGTTGCATTACAGAGTGTCTCTAAATTATGGTATGTTATGGTATGTTAGGTTCATATAATTTTTTACTGCGCTAAATGACAACCATTGAAGTTTCAAATCGCTGATGCTTGACGGTGGTATGTTGTTCCCCCTGCTGAGGGGGCTTCGACCTTACTCTGCTAGGAAAAAGAAGAAGAGTTAAGTAAGAGGGAGGGAAAGTCGGTAAGAACGTTAAAGATGCGGGGAAGGACACAGACATGAGGGAAATGCTTTTTATTAGTGTGGATGCACGTTACTTGATTATATATGAACTATCTTCAGACGTAAAAAGCCTCTACACTTCTTTACCACGTGACCAGGGACAGGAAACTGTTGAATGGCTACTCCTCAAAGCCGATGAACTATAAACATCTAAAGAATTTCTCATGCTGTTACTCATTTTTATATCCCAGAATTCCTACCTAATATATAAGAAACAAGACTATAGCCAGGTGTCAGGTACATAGTGGCACCCAGCTACGCGAATACCTTCATGTTTAAATTTGAAAGTGAACACATTCTTGAACACCCCATCTGGTGGGAACTACATTAAGTATTGGGGCAGATATATATCGAGGAAGTCTTTGAAATATGGTCAGGCACTGGAGAAGAATGTATATTATTCAGCAGCTATCTAAACAGCAAAGATCAAAGGATAAAGTTTACCACAGTAGACAACAAGGTGATAGTGGACCTCTTGGACATGGCAGTAAAACACAAAGCGAATAAACTAGAAACTTCCCTCTTCCACAAACCCACTGATCACAATAACCTTCTCCACAGACTGAGTTTTCACCCACCAAACACAATAAAATGTTTACTGTACAGCCAATTCCTTAGAGTTAAGAAAATCGTCCAGGACGGAACTGACTGCTAGAGACACCTGAGAGACATGGTCAACAGATTTAAATCAAGGGGCTACATAGATGATGAAATTACAAGCTCTCTAGACAAACTGGAAAACATCTCAAGAGAGACAATATTGATGAAAAATAGTACCAAGATGCAACCTCCACCTATCTACGTTACCAAGTACTCTCTACAAAGTAACAGACTCAAGAAGATTGGTAACAAACACTGGCATTACCTCCCACAAGACAGGACGTTAGGCAAACTATATGAAACACCACCAGTGTTTCGCTTACACCAGAAGCAGGAATATAAAGGACATCATAGTTAGGAGCGACATATCACCTAAGAAACCCCAAAAATGTAGGACTTTCCCATGCCTCCACTGCACTAACTGCAGTCTATTACAGAAGGGAGACATTGTATTTCACCCCAAAAGAGGGAAGAAGATTTTCCTGAAGTGTCACGCTACATGCAAGAGCAGTAACATAACTTACAGTATTAAATGCCCCTATCGGAAGTATTATGTTACACAAACAACAAGGAAGGCCAAACTCTGGTGGAATGAACACCGGTCCAACATCCATACAGGAAACACCAAATCCTCAGTGACCCGGACATTTTCAAAAGGTCAGACACTAGATATCGCAAATAAAATTCCAGGTACTGGAGACCATTGTATTGTATTGTATTGTATTTATAAAGTTTATATGGCGTCTTACTACAAAACGCTGCACATTTGAACAATAACATAATATCAGTAACAGTAGAGGCAAATTACAGTTTTGAATCAGACCAACAAAACAGTATGTAGAGCAATTAGACAGAAGGGAAGGGGGAGTGTAGTGGAGTAGAGCTGGGAGGAAGAGGGAGGAAAGGAATTGTGAAAGGAGAAGGGGGATGTAGCATCTCCAAACTACTTAACCAGAGAGAAACCTTTTGGATAGAAAGGTTACATTCCTGACACCCAGGAGGGATGAACGTAGAGTGTCATTTTGTTTGTTTCCTTTAGGAATATGAATGGCCAAACCTAAAAGCCTTCTATTCTAAACTCAACACCATGACAGGTATGCAACGAAATGTTGCGAGTAGAGAGTAAAGTCTGTGTTAAGTAACACACAAGCATACTGTGAAAAGAGGAAAATAATATGAGGCCGGGGAACCCAAAGGAAACACACCAAACGCCGGTTACAAAGAAACATGCAAAGTACTTTGTTTTAAAGTCAAGCAATAACAAAGTCAAATGACAGGTCAGATAGCTATCGGCCCTCAGTGTAACACAACAAACTTCAACGGGTTCGATGTATTCAATGAGAGACTGTACATTGGAACATTCAGGCTTTTATATATTTCTCCAGCCTGTTGTCCAACCCCTTCATGGGTTAACCATTCCATGAATGTGTAACAGGTCTATGGTCTCTGTCAACTCTAATTTATTCATTTGTATGTGCATAGATCAATTCCGTTGATACAGGTAATCCATTTACATGCAGGTCAACAGAAGGACAAGGTCTCAGTTCACTTGCCTAACAAGCGGCCTGCAGGCAAGTTATACATTAGCTGTACGGAGGTCATGCCGACCAGATTCTGTTCGAAATGGCATCGTCCACCATTTTGATGTTCAGGGAGACTTTTAAACAGCAAGAGAACCTAAAATGGCGGTTTGATTCAAGATGGCGATTTACATCAATTTCTAAGGTTAAGACCTTGCCGTAGAGAGTTATTCGCGTACAGTTTTATGCAACTTGGCGTAGGCCAATATACATACAATAGTTTACACTAGGGGGCATAACTTAATATCCAGTTTGACAAACCCTCCTTTTGGCCTATGCCAAGTGCTAAGACTACTTCTGATCTCCTTGCAAGTAACTCCATATGTCATCGTCCATACACCCTGAATCGCTGTCAGAGATATCTATGGCCATCAGGTCGTTCACTAAAATCTCTTTTAACACATACTCCTTGGAAGTTTTATCCGGGGCATATACTTTGTGTCCTATCGTACCTATCGCCTGAGCACAACATCCCCCTAGCATCAATCATATACTAGGCAGACATTGGATACAACAACAAAGGAATAGCAGAACTCCCAAAATGATCAACAAGACTGAGAGTACATTCCAACCCCAAGATCGCAAGAAATCCCAAATCCAAGCACTAAGATTCCAGTTCCCCTTGGGAACATGCACTTCTGAGCTAAGGACGTGCAGATTCTGAATTGCTTTAAAAATGGTTGGGGAGGAGTCTGGTACAAAAACACAGCAAGCGGACCCCACTAATTTACATACTCCACCACGTTCAGCCAGAATGACATCTAATGACATCCGGTTCTGGAGTGCTCCAAATCTTATCGTTTTCTGCTCTAATGTCATGTTATAGAGTATATCTGTGGTCCGGTTGATGGTTCTCTCCAGTTCTCTGGCTAGTCTCCTGATGTCTTTGGAATTTGCTATCTGCCCCCAAAATGGCACAACTGATTTCGCTATATCTCCCATCACTTGTGCGGGGGTATCACCATTCTCGTCCCATCGTGGACGAGCCTTTGAAACTTCCAAAGTACTTGCTATGAATACCCCACGTAACAGGATCCCTAAATAACAGGTTCCCTGCCAATCCCTGGGTAACCATGGAAATGCTACATTACCGCAAACAAAATAGACAAGTTCGCCCACATACAAAGGTCTGTCTTCCCCAGTCAAATTTGCAACTTTGGCACAGCCTTTAAAATCTCCCATTGACCGGGTACCATTCCTCTGTATGCAGAAAGAAACTGAATCGGGGCTATGGTTAACAGAGTAAGAAGGAGGCACGGCATCCTTATTGCCTATCGGAGCCATTTTAAAGGAAACAAAAGATTGGAAAGGACGAGATAGTCTATCAGAAGGCCTAATAGAAGCAACGTTGGGTTTGCTCCTATTTGCAAAAAGCGAGCATCCCAGGGGAGTCAGAACACATTTCTCAAAATCATTCAAATTAGTTCCATCGAAGTTCCCCGAGATGCTATCATTCCATCGGCCAAAGAACACTGCTCTGAGAGAGGCATAACAAGCAGTCGTCAAAGGTAAGGGATGAATATACCAACCTAGCCCCTTATCCCCATGTTGCGGTAAATGTGAACAGACCCAACAATTGGTTTTGTTAAAAATGGCATGTGTTGAATTCATAATTAACATCATAATATTATTGTGATACTTCTGTCTATGCTGTGAGTCCCTACGTGACAGAGTATGCAGGTGTACAAAAGGAGTAAAAACAGTAGGTGCAATTTCAGTTGGTAAAAGAGGCTCTAGAGGATAAATCTCCTCGACGTACCAGAATCCTAAAGCAGTTACTATAGAAATCCCAATTATTAACATCAAAACATAGCAATACGTTTTCGGGGCCTAGGCACATTGTTCATTGTTCAAGTTGGTCACCCCCTTATTTACAAGTCCAATACGGGCAGTAGCGGTGGCAGGCATCGCAGTCTTCGGATGGAAACCCCAATGTTCATTTCTGGCAACCCCCCGGTCGCGCGGCTTCTTAGTCCTTCCCCAACCCTAGCCGTCAGAACCCCCTTTTTCTCAAATTTGGGCAAAAAGGCAAGCCCTTGACAATTCTTTCCCTCTTTCAAATGCACAGTCGAACCGTGCTGTAGGTCTATTTTCTCCGTCGAAGATTATATCTGGTGATTCCCGGTACTGTTTGATCCGGAATTAAGGTAGCGTCACTCCCTGAGGGAAGCAACGTATCAGAGGCAACGGAAGTTGCAGAATTCGAAGCAATGGTTTCCGGAAATGACTTTTCCAAAGAGTGTGGAGACAAAATGGATGGTTCCCCAAGCCCGACGGACTCAGAGAGATTCTCCGATTCACTCACAGTGCTATTTGCTGCTCCAGGATTATCGATTGCAGCGTTAGCGAGGGGTTCTGTTTCTTCTGTCACGTGCGGCGTCGGGTGAGGAAGTTTCTTGACATGCGTCGCATGTATCCAGTTCTTCTTTCCAGCCACCCGCACTGCCATTTGGGTGACCAACAAAACCTGAAATGGTCCCTGCCAGCGAGGCGCGAGGCAAGAGGACCATTCGTATGCTCTCACCAGGACCCAGCTTCCAGGCCGGATGTTGTGTCCTGCGCCCTCATATCATACAGGTAAAGCTAATCGTACCTGATGATAAATGAAATACAGATTTTTAGTCAAGTGGTTACAGTAGTCTGAAAGCAATACATTCTCAACATTTCTCAGTGCTTTAGGTTTTGGAAGACCCCAAATATTGGCAGGTCTCCCCATAACCACCTCAAATGGAGAGAGCCCAGTCTTAATTTGAGGGGTAGTGCACATGGCTAATAACACGATCGGTAAGGCGTCCGGCCATTTTAGTTTGGTACCGGCACACATCTTAGCGAGTTTGTTCTTTAGGATACCGTTATGTCTCTCCACCAACCCGGCACTTTGAGGATGTCTAGCCGAGTGAAATCGCTTATCAATATGCAGTGCCGTACATATCTGTAAAATTACAGCAGCAACAAAATGTGGACCATTGTCCGACCAGATGACTCTTGGGAACCCAAACTGCGGGAAATAATCCTTTACCATAATTTTTGCAGTGGTCATGGCTGTGGCGTCTTTGACAGGGAAAGCCTCAACCCATTTACTGAAGGCACAAATGACCACAAGGACATATTTTAAACTATTGCACCGTTCCATCTCGATAAAATCAAAATGTATAACCTCAAACGGGATAGAAGGAGGCCCAAAGCTACCCCTTGGAGTTACCGTCCCCTTCCCCACATTGTGCTGTAGGCAAATCATGCAATTTTGGACATAATGCTGAGCAATTTTTGAAATCTTATCATTTACCCAGACTCTCTCTAACATTTTCGTAATCTGTTGGGCACACACATGTGTGGGACTGTGTGCTATAGTAACCATCATAACTATATAGGCATTAGGAAGTAACCATTTCCCTTCAACTGTGTCCACCCAACACCCGTCATCATCTAATTTCCCCAAGCCTTCAGCCCATTTCTTAGATTCTTCCATTGTGGCATCAGCTTGGATATCCCGCACAGACCCAATATCCTCGTCCATTACATAGACATCCCTTGTTTATCTTAGAGCATACATTTCTGTGCGAAGATCTGTGGCAGTTTGTCTGGCTATCTGATCAGCGAAAGCATTCCCTTTTCCTACATCGTCTGTGATCTTGCAATGCGCTGCACATTTCATGATCGCTGACTGACTAGGAAGCACGAGCGCCGAGAGCATTGTACTATCAGGGGGCCATGTTGAATCTTGGTCCCATGTGAAGTTAAAAACCCTCTTTCTGACCAAAGTCTCCCAAAGTTGTGAGCCACCCCAAAGGCATACTGACTGTCAGTATATATATTCACTGTTAGCCCTTCGGAAAGCTCACAAGCTCGGGTTAATGCTATAATCTCTGCAGCCTGCGCAGAGTTATGTGTAATTCGCTTGGTCTCTACAACCGTGCTCAATGTAGTGACTGCATAAGCAGCTGTGGATGTACTATCCGGAAGTTTGAAACAGGAGCCATCACAAAATAGCTCCCCTTGCGCATTATCCAAAGGAGTGTCCTTAAGATCAATTCTGCCCTTCGTTTCTTGTTCAGTAGTATACAGGCAGTCATGTGACTCATCATCACCGCAAACAGTATTTTGCGCGAAAGGTAGGAGTTCAGCGGGATTAAGAACACAACACCTCCTAATTTGTATGTGGGGAGCAAATAAAATTAACTCATATCTCGTCAATCGTGCGGAAGTGAGGTGTTGCGTTTGGGTTTTGTTCAATAAAACATCTACAGAGTGAGGTACCATCAGGGTTAGATCATGGCCTAGGACCATTCCCTCACTCTGTTTTACAGGCGCGGCAGCAGCAGCAACAGCTCGCAAACATCTTGGCAAAGCGCATGCGACAGGATCAAGGGCGGAAGAGTAGTAGCCGCACGACCTATTCTTCCCTCCATGTTCCTGCGTTAATACAGTCAAAGCACATCCATCACATTCATGCACAAACAACACAAAGGCCTTGCTATAATTTGGTGTACCCAAAACCGCTGCAGAGCACAATGCAGTCTTGAGGAGCTCAAATGATTGTTGATGTTCCGATTTCCATAGCAATGGCGAAGAAATGCCCTTCTTTGTCAAAGCCAACATCGGTTTTATCACTAGTGAAAAGTTCGGGATCCATAACCTACAGTAAGAGGCCATACCTATTAAGGCTCTGACTTCCTTCTGTGTACTTGGGAGAGACATGCCAGAAATGTGTTTTATTCTTTCAGGTGTCAATCTTCTTCCCTCCTTTGACAGGAGGTAGCCTAAATAGGCGACCTCCTGGCAACAATATTGAAACTTTTTAAGCGAAGCTTTGTGACCATGCTTAGCTAGATGGATGAGCAACAATACCATGCCCTCTTTACAAGAGCTCTCAGAATCTGCGGCTAAAAGCAAGTCGTCAACGTACTGAAGCAGCGTACAAGTAGGGGGCAATTCAAGAGTATCAAGCTGTTCCTTCAAGGCCCTACTGTAAATGCTAGGACTCTCGGTGTAACCTTGAGGTGCACGAGTAAATGTGAACGAGCGTCCCCCTAAGGTGAACGCGAACAAATATCTACTGTCCTTGTGTATAGGAATACTGAAGAAAGCATTCTTCAGGTCCACAACACTGAAGTAAGTAGCCGTAGCTGGAATCCTAGTTAATATCGTCGTCACATCCGGCACAATTGGAAATTGTGGAGCGACAACTCTATTGATGGCACGCAAATCAATTATAAAACGAAACGGAATATCATTATTGCCTTTTTTGCACACGGGTAGGATCGGACTATTGCACAAACTTCCCGTAATCTTCTCAATCACCCCACGATGCACAAAATCGGAAACAATGCTCTTCAAAGCTCGCTCACCTTCAACCGAGATCTTATACTGCGGAATACGTGGCAGCTTAATACCATAATACCATATTTCAAGACTATTCTAACAGGCTCAATCTGTAGAACACCGACATCATTGTCATCAGCCACCCACAAACACTCCGGGACATTACTAAATTCTGGTGGCAAAGGTCTAGTCAAGAATTGTGAAACAGAAAACTGCTGTGGTGAAATCGTCAAACGCACTCCATCCGGTGAACAGTAAATTACTGCATTTAATTCCTTCAACAGATTCAACCCCAACAATTCTCTCCACAATTCGAAGTCAAAAGAAAGGGACAATGGTCCGTAAAGGGACCCAAAGAAATAGGTACCGGCGAAGAAACTGGACAAATGACTGGTGTGCCAGAAAACCCTACGGAAACATTGGTTTGCCCTGACAGTGAAATGTTTGGAACCCGAGAATGATCAATGGAGCACTTTTGTGCTCCAGTGTCTACCAAGAACTGATGTTTCCTATTTTCCACTACCATTTCAACGTAGGGACCTTTCTGACTAACGGGAATATGTGTAGGTTCCAAACCCTGCTTCGGGCAATCCTAACGAAACAAAATATCATCAGAAGGAAGCTCCTCAGAGAGGTAAGCAGCAGAAGGGTGATCAAATATGTTTCTGGTATCCACACTCAAAGTCTGATTGTCCTGTGAAAAAGGTTGCTGAGGATCCTGTGAAAACTGACCTCTACCAGGGCCCCCCACCCCGGGGTGACCGCTGGATCGTCTCCCATACTCCCAAGTGTGTTATTCAACCTCTGTTGAAGGATGGGGCATTGTGCACGCCAATGACCCTCTTGGCGACAATAGGCACACTGGTTAATGTTCACAGGACCCAAGGGCACATTCCCTTGTGGAACATACTGACCTCTAATCTGCGAACTACCCCTTCTGGGGCCTCTAACAATTTGTTGTAACAATACTTTAGTCTTTAAGTCTCCTTTTCTCTTTTCTACTCTATCTTTTTCATTATAGACACAGTTCTCGTAGTACTGAGCCATGTGCAGTACTTCTGATTGAGATTTCGCCTGCCAAGCGCTCTCGGAAGACATAATCTGTGACTGGATGTCAGGCAGCAATCCACGCACAAATTTGTCCACAAATAACCTTTTCCCAGATTCTGTGCCTAAATACTGTCCACTAAAGTCCGAGAATACTTGTTCAAACCGATTAAAGAACTCGGTGGCACCCTCAGATTTTCCTTGGACACAGGCCGTAAGCTTGTCCCAAATAATTCTTTTTTCGGGAATTATAGTTTTTAATTTCGCAATGATTCTGTCAGGCAAAGTGAGTAACACCTGAGGCGGTCTCTCACCAGCAGGCCTTTCCCCGTCACGCCTAGTTATATTAGCCGACGTATCTCCCAACCCAGGTGCATCATCTATTGTTCTAACCTGTTTCCACAAATCTACGGGCAGGAGTACAGGGAATAACAAGTCAATATCGCCTAGGGTAAACAATGAGGACTGCAACACAGACTCTATCTCTTTATAGAATCCTGTCGGATTTTTCCTAATGTCGGGAATAGATTGCCTAATAGTGTTCACTTCTTGTCGCGAAAATGGGACGTGAACAAACTGTGATACATAATGTGCAGGAATGTCCACAGCAGCTATACCTGCTGCAGCATTAGCGGCAATCTCAACTGTTGGGACAAATGTCGGAGGCACCTCTCTCATAGGCAACTGAGATATAGGCAACTCCGAACGCTTACTAAGCAACAGAGCTAAGTCGAGCGCTAAAGCAGTTGAAGAAGTGTCAAGTGAAAAAGCTCTCTTATAAATACCTGATAACTCTGTGGGACAACTAACCTTCTTCCTCACACATTCATCCTGCAGGTACTCTACCATTACCTGAATCACCCTCCTCTGTATTTCTAGCATATATTGACTATATGTGCCATATACCTCAACCGGAGTTATCGATAAATCCGAAATGCATCTAATCGCATCTTTTGTACAAATTTGTGCTTCCTCAGATGCCCATTTACGACACGGAAGAAATCGTTTCTGTATATACATACTCTCTTCTTCATCATCCTCATTCCGTAACTTCTCCAAATCTCTCCTATACTCAAACAACCTCTCAACATGCTCATGTACTTTCTCCACAGTATCTCTGGATAGTGCTAAAGTATTCAGATCCCTCAGCCCTTGTGGGAGATCCACATTATTTAATTTACCCCACATTACACACAAATGAATCCCTAAACCTCCAATAAAAACATTTTTCTCAGGAAAATTATCCATATTAGACAGTGTGGCAAAAACATTAGCTCGGTCATCTCTTTCCATACAATGCTTAGCCCATGCAAGTAAATCCCGCTTTTTATCTGTAGGGACAGTATTACGAGTAACAACCTTCGACCCCGCACCCTGATCAACTACAGTCGGTACAGAACCACTCGGGAGTGGAGGTGCAGGCAGATTCAATGAAGGTGTTATTACTGGTGCAATGGGAAGAGGTAGTAGAGCAGACGGAGGAACGACAACCGGAACAATAGGAACAACAGGTTGAGCAGGGAGAGCAGGAATAACAGCAGGAAGAGGTAAAGCAACAGGAAAAAGATCATACGGAGGTGGTGCAGAGGCACCAGGCCTTCGCTCATTTAACAATTTGTCGAGAAACTCGTCAGAAACATGAAGGTCTTTAGAAGGATACATTTTCTGAATACCGAGTGAGAAAGCCCTATCCATATTCTTAACTGACTCAGACTGTTTGTCCTGATCATACAACAACGCCTTTTCAGCGTTCGTTTTATGACGACGCGCATGTTTTTCCCTAGTCTTAAGCTGCTGCAACGCTTCTTTTTTACAATTCTGCAGAACATCAAATGCCGCAGGTCTGGCCTTTTTCTTTAACAAGACCGACTCTAAGTATTCAATACGAGGGATCTCAAAACTACCATTGATTGGCCACTAAAGTTTGGAGGCGTGTCTGGTTTGTCTGTGCCAAATATCATGAAATACTACACTTCCAATGCCATGTTTACAATACATAGTTGAATGCTGGCGACCCCTTCTATGGTGCCGGGCGGCTAAATTCCAAAGATTGTCGGTCGCTGCGGAAAAATGCCCTAAAGCAGCTAGACAATTTCCCAGGCATTTCTCAAAAACTTGGTGTTACCTGGTCAATAATTGTGTCTGCAGATACAATGCGCCAAATTCAAATTGTCAGGGTTAAATTAAGAGTCGGGTCACGACTCACCTGACCAAACCTAAGGAGGACCGTACGGTTTATCAAAGAACTTACCTAACGAATTTTACCTTGTGTTTGGTGATTTCAGCAAATCTGGCCGCCTCAAAAGTGGACCCTCGTCAAGATGCCGTCTCAGACCGCACGGCTATCGTCCAGGGATCGGATCGTGCAGCGCTGTAGAGGTGTTTCGTCTCGTTCATTCGGGCCCATAGTATCACACCGTCCGATCCCGGTCCGATAGTATGCATCAGCCGTCAATGTTCCGGCATCAATCTTGAGGGTCCCTATTCGGGCGCCAACTGTGAAAAGAGGAAAATAATATGAGGCCGGGGAACCCAAAGGAAACACACCAAACACTGGTTACAAAGAAACATAGAAAGTACTTTATTTTAAAGTCAAGCAATAACAAAGTCAAATGACAGGTCAGATAGCTTTCGGCCCTCAGTGCAACACAACAAACTTCAATAGGGTTCGATGTATTCAGTGAGAGACTGTACATTGGAACATTCAGGCTTTTATATATATCTCCAGCCTGTTGTCCAACCCCTTCATGAGTTAACCATTCCATGAATGTGTAACAGGTCCAGGGTCTTTGCCAGGTCAACTCTAATTTATTCATTTGTATGTGCATAGATCAATTCCGTTGATACAGGTATTCCATTTACATGCAGGTCAACAGAAGGACAAGGTCTCAGTTCACGACCCTAACAAGCGGCCTGCAGGCAAGTTATACATTAGCTGTACGGAGGTCATGCTGACCAGATTCTGTTCGAAATGGCATCGTCCACCATTTTGATGTTCAGGGTGACTTTTAAACAGCAAGAGAACCTAAAATGGTGGTTTGATTCAAGATGGCGACTTACATCAATTTCTAAGGTTAAGACCTTACCGTAGAGAGTTATTCGCGTACAGTTTTATGCGACTTGGCATAGGCCAATATACATACAATTGTTTACACTAGGAGGCATAATTTAATATCCAGTTTGACAATACGGTTACCTTGCAGCATCATTATTGCTGAAATATCTAATGCACAAATTAGAATCTTACAATTAACAACACCTGATAATACAAGAAAGTGCTGTACCCAGTAACTGAACTATAGTTGCCAACAGAGCACTCTATACAACCAACTGGATACTAATTAGCCAATTTGTGTCTTGAATTGAATAACACTGTCCTATGATCATAATGTCTGTGAAATGACATACCAACATGTGCCATTGAATTCACTTGTAATCAAAAGCAAATGTCAACTACCATGCAATGTACACTAGAACATGTTTACTAAGTATATGGACAACACAATGATAATTATATGTAACTAAGGATCTTTTGTACCAAAATTGTCTTGAAATACCATGTCAAATATGGAAATATATAGAAATATATGTATATGCACATTTGGGCTACCAAATCTCCATTTTATGTACATTGTATAAAAATAGCCTTTCTTGCCTGAATATGTGCTACCAAAATGTATTTTACATTGTACTCTCCTTGTATGTACCTTGTTAGGAAAGATTTCATTTATGTTCAATTTTCCCTCCATTTATGGACCCCCCCAAACTTTTTGCTTTTTTGTGGCCATCCTAATCTGACTTATTTCAGCGGAGCCAAGCCTTCGGCTGAACTCCTATGGGCTTTTACTCACTTGTTATGAGGAAACTCACATGTCATTCAGGCTGTCAGTACTGGGAAACATTGTTTCCCATAGTCTTTGGCTATGTTGCCATTTCTTGGTAACTTTTTAACAGTGCACAATGTACCTTTCAGTTCCGTGCCCGTTTTATTTTATGGCCTTAGACACCCTCAAATGATTTTTTGGTGGTTGTACGAGTGTGCCTGGGACGAACTGGTGGCAGCAGTTACTTTTAATAATTTTTTATTTCTTTTTTGCTGAGTTAAACCGCGTTTACCGCGTTTGGCTCAAGACTGTGGGCAGGTCCGAAAATGGCCGAGCAACAAAGTCTTTTGTTCTGTCCCATGCCCATTTTGTCCCTTGCCTTGACCCAGGTCGAGTAATCCGGGTTTTACTTATTTGAGCATGCAGCCTCCCGCGAAAACCAATCTTTTCCGCAGGCTTCTCCCTGTCAGGTAAGTGTGCCCAGGAAGAGTGTTGGGACTGTCTAGTCCCAATCCACACTGCTGGTGCCAGGATGTCTGGAGTGCCTGAATGGCTGAGACCATTGTGGGCCGTGATTGGTCCACATCTGGGATGCTTGCACGAGAGCAGACCTTCTATTGGAAGTCCTCAATGTTTATGCAAAGCTAATCTTGGATAAAAGAAGGGGCTCTGCAGCCATACCAAGTTGATGACCTGTGTTTTCACCAAACTACAGAAGGAGACAAGTCTCTTACACAAAGAAACAGAATTGTGAAACCCCTGGAGACGCTTTAGAAGGTTTTGGCACCCTTCCCCTTCTGATTTCCTGCCGGACCCATGCTTTCTTCTTCAATCAAGAAGGCCTGCCAAGGCTCTTTGCCCCTTTGAAGTAGTGGAAACAACTACTCTCGGTGCCCACTGCTTACCCACTGAACGAGCCCCTTCAGAAGTGTTCCTGGGCCATCCAGCGAAGGGTCCAGCTCTACCTCAGGGTAACCCACAGCACCGCTGCCATCTCGAGTGCAGAGCCGAGACTTGGGACATCGCTTGCATGTGGTCCTGTGCATTCTCCCGCCAAATTCTGCAGGGTTAGCTCCCCAGGTTCTCAAATAAGGAGAGTGCATAATGCTGCCTGCATCCACGATTCACGCGTCACTACCTGGTGGCGACGGTCACTATAGTTCCTCTGTTGTTCTGCTCTCCTGCGCCCTGAAGTCTGCTGCACTGGAAGTTTCTTCATACCGCCTATGGAAGCTGAGAAAAGGCAACTGTCCCGTCGCGGACGATCGTTCTCTACTCCGGTCTCTGAGAGCCGGAGTGCCACAAAACTGCAGGAATCAAAATTACTAGCAGCCTTCGACTGAACTGGCGAAGTTTGGTCCAGACTGTGCCGAGGGACGGTGGGTACTTGTATTACTTACTGGTGGCCCCCTGGCACAATTGAGTGTTTTTACGCATGAGTATCCATTAAAGGTATTCAAACTTGGCTAGCTTAGTCTGCACCCCCCTAGCTATTCTCACCACTTGAATACTGTTTTGCCGCCAAGGGCAGGGCCTACTCGAATAGTTGGAACTTATTCTTCATTGCCTCAAGCCCCTTCCTGACTTGCTACAGCCCTACAAAGAAGACCAGCTTTTTCTTCATCAGCGCGAACATGCTTTTTTACGCACAACTTTACTGTTGAGCACAAGGCTCCCTCTTCTTAGGGTTGGACTCGAAAGTTAGCGAACGAACTCTGAAGGATTGCCTATTTCCATTTGTGTACTATACTTAACCCTTTCTTTGCAGGTGGTGGTTGTACCTTATAACTAAATCGCACTAGGAAATGTAATGTTTATGTACTGTATAGTTAAAGGATCTGCCTTGTCTCCTATTCTCTTCAACATTTACATCTGGCTTCTTGTATGTCTCATCCGCTCCTTCGGCATCAGGTGGTATTCATATGCTGACGACACACAGATCCTGATCAGGTAAGATCGGGATCAGGCTGAGGTGTCGTCGTGCTTGTCGTGGTGCCTAACTGCCGTGGGGGCCTGGATGAGCAACAATTGGCTGAAGTTGAATGGAGCCAAGACAGAGGTACTGGTGGTGGGTTCTCCCACTGATCCCTCACTTTGGGTATCTCCTTTTTGGCCTTCCTCTCTTGGTTCCCTTCCGGTCCCCACTGAGAAGGAGAAGAATCTAGGTGTTGTGATGTCTGCGTCTCTTTCTATGGACTCACAGGTGGCGGCAGTTTGTCAGTCGGGCCACTTCCACCTAAAAATTCTAAAAAAGGTCTTGCCATTTATCTCTTCTCACCTTCGCCCTCCAGTAGTGGCAGCCTTAGTGTTAGGTTGGCTGGACTACTGTAACTCTTTATATCTGGCCCAACCTAAGGGCTTAGTCCAGCTGCTTCAGTGGCTGCAGAACATGGCTGTCCGGGTGACAACTGGCTCCCCTTATGGAGCTAATATTTCCCCGGTTCTGCGTTCACTCCATTGACTGCCTGCAAAACATTGCATTGCATTTAAGGCCCTTTGCTTGGTGCATCACACATTACATGACCAAGGGGCAGAGTATCTCCGCGACAAGTTCAGTCGTTACTGCCCGACACGACCTTTAAGATCGGAAGCTGCTAGTCTGCTTGTAGTCCCTTCCTTCCGGCACTCTCGCATCAGAGATCAGGCTTTTTCAGTTGCCTCGCCACAGCTGTGGAACAGTCTCCTGCTGGCCATGAAGACTCTCTCTAATCATCTGGCTTTTAGAAAGTCGTTGAAAACGTATCTGTTTGGCTAACCTCTGTTTGGGATACTGCCGGTTCCTCTCTTTAGCGCCATGATGCCCTCGGGCGACCGCATGCTCTAAAAGTGCTTTTAACATAACATCTGTGTGATATTTGTTTTTCTCATTGCTAAAGTTACTTGTGTCTATTTGGTCCGGCCAACAATAAATATAAAGATATTTTTCATATACACTTGTCTAAGAGTAGTTTGTGGTTCGTTGCTGTGTGTGCTCATTGTGGGCTTCTCTCACCCCTCCTGAGACTTAGTCTTGACCACCTGCCAAGCTACTTAGATTGGTCTGGCTTGTCCAGAAGGTGTCCCTGTTTCACTAAACCGAGGGTGGCCTCCTAAACCTCTCCCCACCAGGCCAGAGTTTATAAATCCATCTCAACATACCTACATGCACCAACTTGTACGGTTACTATCCAAAGGAATGATTAAATAAACCATGCGCGTGCGTGGGCCTCATCCATGCGCGCGCGTGCACTGTAATATAAACAAACAAAATAGCAGCCGGCACGCAATGATGTCACAGGCATGGTGACATCATCGGGCACGCAAATGCCTGTGCCATTTTTGTATTTAGGCCGATTCTCTGGACACAGAGATCCTGACCAGAGAAGGGAACAGCACAGTGACATATCCTGGTATACTTACAAGTCCTTCTTTACAAACACCCTCCCACAGGACAACAGCAAGAGGCAGCTGAAGTAGGAGAACACCTTGTGAACACAAGGTATGTCAAATAAACATCCCTATTTTTAAGGGCTTATAAATACAAAATGAGTAGCATAATTTATATTTCGGATCTACGTGATTACTGCACAGTGGGAAATACGAAATACGAAAATGTCGAATTCAAAAATCACGCCGCACAGTGATCACATAGATCACTGTCTCCCAAATCCTGCATTCCCCTACGTCTTCTCCCACTTACCTTTTCTGACTGCACACTTCTGTGTGTGCCTCAGACTGCACTCTATCCCTGCAGAGTCAGTTTCATCCCAATAACGTGGGTCTGTGCTGGCGCCGCAGGGTCCTTTCTTCTTTTTTTTACTTTATTGTCCCCTGCTTTCAATCTCATGGAAGCGAGGGACACCCCCACAAACCCCGAAGCCCATAATGCCGAACAAGGAGAGCGGGGGACACCCCCGCAAACCCTGCTCCCCTTGTTCGACATTATGGGCTTTCGTTTTTTTCCCACAGCGAATGCACAGTAAATGCGCATTCATCATTTTTTATTCGATTTATTTGCCCGAAACAGTATATTTTCCATCGTAGGTCCCTAAAATCAAGCAGAGGTCTAGACCAAAGACCTGAGAATAGTCCAGTGGTGTCAGAGATTACATGAGAATATGAAGCATAGGTAGGAGAGACAGACCAGCAGGCAGGTAACCACAACGTATGTATGAACAATATTCCCCACATGTGATATGAACACAATATCCCCAACTACTTACAGAATGCCTTAGGTTATATTTTATTTAGAAATTGGTCCCTGAAGACGGTCCAAAAGAACCGAAATGCATTGGACTCCATAGTAAGGCCTTTGTCTAAAAAGTAAATGCTTCATTTTTTATGATAAAAGAATCGAAGACTGCAAAGATTATTGCTCTATATGAATGATTGAAACTATTGAATATTTGAAAATGAGTCATAACATTTCATAAAATTGAAAATGTGCAACTACTTAAAGCAACCACGTGTGAGACATTAAATGAAGGTGCTTCCAGGCGCCTGGGTAACCTCAACCCAGACAACATTATCTGTCTTCTAGAGATGTCACACTGAAAAGTATTTGTTGGGTTTATGTACGCATTAGCATTACAAGGCCGTTTTGGAGGAATTCTAGATTAGAGATAGAGAAGTATGGCTGGGGGGGTCCAGAGAGTGTGCTCAGGCAACCCTGGCAGATGTGTAGGCTTAAGATACCTTATTATGGCCCTGCGTGCCGGTTCCCGGAATAGTAATTCTGGGACTGCCAAGCCAACTCCAGAAAGTGGCCTGCTCTAAGATTGGATGAAAAGGTTTAATTCGCGGATTACTGACTGGGTATTTTCATTAGACCTAATCCAAGCTTTCTTATCACATTTACGTTTGCCTCCCTCGCTCATTGGACGTTGGGAAAATACTCAGGCCCTTGAAGAACAGAAGCAGTGGAGGGTGTAGGTGCCATGGAAGGGGGCAGGGGGAGCCTAAAGGAAAGGGCCATTAAAATAACTATATAAAGCTAAGCTTGTCTCAGTGAGGGGACCCCCTCACGGCTACTGAATATGATCAGTTAATGATATATTATTTATATAGCGCCTTAATCCAAAGCGCTTTACAGAGCACATATTTACATACAATATCACCCAACTGAAATGGGTGCTCATTTATCGACCTCAGAAGGATAAAAGGCTGAGTGAGCTTTGCCAGGATTCGAACTTGCGACCTACAGATCACGCTCAGATTGGAGCAACGAGCGCTCAACCCCGTTGAGCTATTTTGCCTTAGATTGGTTTTGTGTAATGAAGATTACGGGTTAGCAACCTGGGCCTTGCCCTTGGTCCTCAACACATGGAGAGCAGGGGGGGTTCTTGGAGCCTCGTGCCACTGTTACTGCAGCCTTACCTCTGCATCATTGGCTGGCGCTCTGACAATGCTCCTCCCGAGGCCTCTAATTTACTGAATGCAGACTTGCAACCTGGAGTGACCTCACAGCCTGGGGTTGTATTCCCTGAGTGATGTCCCAGCCTAATGTATGGTTTCCGTGGTGATGTCACAGTCTCGCCTTCTCTTCTGCCTCGCTGATCTCTGTCACAGGCGGCACCGCCTCAGACCCGGCTCTAAACCGCTGGGTTGGATTGCAGCCAAAGGCACCCTGTTGCTGTCAGCGCCTGAGGCAAGTGAGATTATTGGAAAGATTAGTTAGGAATCCACAAAAACTCTGCCTCACAGGAAGAGGGCAACAGAGAGAGCCCACAACAGACTTGGGTTTCTGCAGTTCTCCTCGGGTCAGTCAGTGGTGGCGAGGCCACCGGCTAAATGGAAGTTTGCACTTTTCTGGGATGAAGTCAGTCTGGTGTGAGTTAAAACTAAAGGCCTGCATCATTGGGCGCATTCCAGACACTCCCCTCAGAAAGGGCAGTAGAACAAAGGCAGAGTCTGTGTCATGTTAGACTGGGGTCTCCTGAAGGTATAGGGAAAGCGTCAGTCACCTGGTATGTTACTTTGATTGTGTACTGTGCCACATCACTACTGACTGTGGTAATTATATAGCAAGTTAGAGCCCCGGGTGGGGGGGACTGTAAAAGGCTGTTAG
The DNA here is from genome assembly GCF_040938575.1 of Ambystoma mexicanum. Taxonomy (NCBI): domain Eukaryota; kingdom Metazoa; phylum Chordata; class Amphibia; order Caudata; family Ambystomatidae; genus Ambystoma; species Ambystoma mexicanum. The sequence goes on along the minus strand of NC_090925.1, from coordinate 764,647,763 downwards.
GGCTATTTCATGTGGAGTGATGTCAGCCAGCATGGTAACTCTGAAGGGGAGAGCGCCCAGGAAGAGCGCCAAGGAAGAGTGGATGCGCTATCAGTCAGACAACTGACAAGGTAGCAGCAACAACCTGGCATTTGACTGCCTCTTCCCTGTGCCCACCAGCCTTTCAGAGGCACCACTCTGTCTGACATGACTGACTGTGTCCCAGCCTTACCGGCTGTATTTATTTAAATATGGAGAATGCATTTCTCTGGAGACGGGAAACTAACACAACACTTATCGTGTGTGATGTTTCAGACGGCCATCTTGTTTTGGTCTTGTTTTGCCTTGCTCAGTCCGATTAATTCTTGAGATCTGGAAACCTCTGAGCGTCCCGAGTCAGCGATAACGGCCATTAGGGGACATAGATACTCCACGTACAACAAACAACGAACACGGGGCCGTAACCTAGGTTTGCCAGGAACTAGAACTCCACTACCACTACACTGCTACCAGCCTGCTATACTAAACTCTGACTTATACAACTGGCACAGGGGTTAATAGTGGTGTCTATTACAGGTTTTGATCATCTCCACATCTGGTGCACCTGACACAGTAGAGTTTAGCCAGACCCTCCAGGATATTGCTGCATGAAAATAAACCTGTCAACAGCATAAAAAAGCCAATTCAATTATATTTTTTGTGCCAAATTTTCAATGACTGGGTGGGGTTGAGAGACCCAGGGTGTAAGAGCCAGGGTTCAAGAAAAAGGCAGTGTGTGGGAGGCTGCAAGAGGCCAATGTTGTCATTATTTGTAGCAGTCGTATATTGTTTCTGCTGTCAATTTAGTAGAAAGAGCCCAGGGTGTGCCTGGCTTGACAGAACAATGTTTGCTTTTCTCTACCTTTTTTGTTTGATGTGTCTCTACTTTATATTAATTGTATTGATAGTTATCACTTGGAATGGTGCCAATGTTCCCCTTCTACGCTCTCCAATCGCCCAGTCCCCCACACACCCCACACTCAGCAATTCACCATCATAACTTACACTCACAAACCTCTCATCCATGCACATAAACACTAGCAGTGTCACACTACCAGCTCACAACTCTGACTCCCCAGTCCATGCTAGGATCTACGTTAGAACATCAAATTCATCACTGTGAATACCACTGTCATTGCTTTCTTGCAACCGGATTTTAACACATTTCATCAAAATAAAATGTGGGGGGAGACTCCGAGCAGCCCCCACCCACAACCCCACCTTAATTAATACCCCAACCCCACCACCCATCTATTTATTGATGAAATTGCTAAAATGTGATGATAAAAATCCCATGGTATGGGATTTGCAGTGATTGCATTCAATGGTTTTGACCTATACCCCATGCTACATTCCCAGCCAGGCTCTCAACTCACACCTTACACTTCCCAGTTCCTTTTGCACTCCCTAGTGCTTTATTCTTTCTCAGTATCTCTTTGTTCCAGTCTTCCTTTTGTTCCTCCAATCTCTTGCTCTGTCTGCATCTCACGTCCTTTCTCCTAGTCTATTGCACTCGCCCTCCCAGACCCATCCCAACCTGCTGCTCACTCAGTGATTCAAATGGGCCCGCCCAACCTGGCCCTCTGTACCTGCACGTCTTGTTTTTGAGCATTTGAGTACCTGCAATTCTCAACGCCTGAAAGAGAGTACCGATACTCAACTAAGTTGCAAGGTGAAAATGAAAACTTTTCATTTTATTTTATTGCAACTTAAAGGACTAAGCTTCTGCAACCTTTGCTGGGGATAGCAGCGCCCTCGCCCGCCCAAAAGTTTGTCTGAAAGGATCTCAGATACACTGCTTTACCAAAGTGTGTGCTCATTGGCACATCATTTTTATCTCACTGGACATTGCCTGCAAACAACAGGGTGTGCCTAAAAAGGCCTGTGTCCAAGGTGCCGCGCCGAAACGGTTGTTGCTGAAAGCGCTGCGGTGGAATGTCTGGCTTCATAGCTTGGGGGTTACCTGCACTTCTCTTTTCCATTTAAAGCACTGTGCTCACTCCCTCTTTCCCCAAGTCACTCTCTCTCTGGCCTATCACTCTGTCTCTCGCCCATCACTCTCTTTCTGGCTCTGACCCAATGCTCATGGCTGCCTCACTGGCCTCTTGCAGTGGTCGAAGTGAGCTGGAGTGGTTGGGAGCGGTGCCCCTCTACTTTTTTAAATAACATTTTACAGCTCCTATACTTTTATTTAAAAAAGAAACCGTTCCGGAACGGTTTCGTTTTAAAATACAAGTGTAGGAAGAAGTTGAAACTTGCACTCAAGGCAATGAGAACTCATGCAGTCGACTACATCAATCCGATCTCTCATGTGGCTCCAGAACTCAGGAACAGGAACCTTTGAAAGCACTAAACTCAGTAGCGAGCGATTGATTGTCAAGATTAGCCAAACAGCATGGGAGACCAGGTTAACAGCACATTAAGGACTTATCCCATTAATTTGGAACCCAAATTTAAAAATGTCGTTTCCCTGAAGTAAAATTGGTTTTGAAAATCTGTTTTGAAAATACTTAATTTGTGAACTTCAACCCTCCTAATGAACCATCCGAAAGGGATGGAGAAACACGTGTTGAGGGGACATTGAGTTTTCATTTCCTTGAAATGACAATTTGAATTGCTAAAACTACAGTTGTGTTAAAAAAAGACTTGATCACAAGGACTTGTAATGCAAGAAATTGATTTTCACATCGAATGAAATTATGAACTATTTTGTTACACTACAGTATCTATGTAGGACATCTAGACCAAATGCAAATCAATAAATAATCATTCAAAGCAAGAATGTGGAGCGCACCGTCATCTCTGTTTCTAGTCTACATTGATCAATAATAGCCCCTATAGGAGAAACCCCATACACACACTCCTCCACTTTCGTGCCCTAGGCTCTAACCTGCAAAAGGCATGGGTAAGCTGACAGCGCCGCAAGTCCACAGAGCTATATCATCCCACGCTCACCACGTATCGATTCCTTTAATATTTCCTTTCATTTCTATGCCTGCGACTCCCAGATTTTCCATTCATTTTCCGCTTCCTCTGACTGGTTTCATTCTAGTGAAGCCCGGGCAGCGCCCCGGGTGTTTTAAGAAGAATGTGGTGTCCGCTACTCCCTGCGTAACCCTGGTCAATACAGGGGTGGGGCCTTTTTTAACTCCCTGTGCCAGCGCCTGAACAGGGAGTTAATCACTGGAATGAAAACCGCCTCCCTCCCACTTTAGAGCGGGGAGGTAATCATCTGAATAGGGTGCTGCTGCAAAGCACCCTATTGTTATTAAATGCACCCCACCGCCGCGGGCGCATTTAATGACAATAGGGTGCATGCCGCACCTTCTCCCACTACGCCAGCTCGGGGGAGTGCTGAAAGACTCCCCCAAGCTGGTGTGGCAAGTGGCTAATGGCGCCCTGGTGGGCTATGGTGCCCCGGGCAGGCGCCCGGCCTGCCCTGCACTAAGGCCAGCCCTGCTTGCGTGCCTGTGATGCTAGGCTGAATTGGCTGGAACAGTGGTAAGTTGGTAGTGGAGGTGCAGAGTTTAGGACGTCAATGGTCCTGCTGCGCAGATCTGTGACTAATCTCTTAGCCATAGGTTTGAATCCCTGTACGATAGCTCAGTGGGTCGATGCTCATGCTGCAGACTTGTGCATAAAATGTAAGTCTCTGTTTTGAACCCTAGTTAGATAGTTTAGTAGGGGGAGAGACCTACTGCAGAGGTATGGTTGTAGCATGCAAGTCACATGTTCCAATCCAAGTTAGGAAGGGAGCAGCTGGTGCAGAGGTCTGTGTGCAAACTGCAGCTCTATTGGAGCTTAGCAACACACCAAGTGCCAGGACACATTTCTGTGTATGCGATACCTGAATGATCCGCTTCTGCCAGTCATGCCCCTTTCTAGAGCAATGTTGACAGGGCCTCTTGAGGTTTGGCAAGATCCTTGCCAATGTTTGCGGCTTTTATGTTTTTCACGACAATTTCATGTGAAACGGTGTGGTAAGCTCGTCATGTTTTGCAAGACACCGTGAACACGTTGCTTGCAACCCCCCTCTGAGGTTTGGCATGATTTGCAGCTCAGAGTGCTGTGCTCGGTTTATGCCCCTTGGCCCATCCCACGAACACACGCAAACAGGGTCGGCCACGGCCAGAACATTGGCTCGAGCACCAATGAAAAAGTGTCTCACCGTCACAAAAGGCAATTGGCTCCTTTTATGAAAACTTCTTCAGGAGTACACACAGTTGATTATTTTGGGGATAAAATGTGTTGCAAATTGTGCATTTTAAAGAATATTTGTTCATTAAGAACTGGTGAGAACTACTAGCTGCGCAGTGAAGTAATTAATCAAATTAGACCACTTTGGCCAACAATATTTTCCCTGTCAGAATGTTGGGACTGCATTGCCCTTTGGGCCCTATAGACCAGTCCGAGCCTAAAACCAGTATGAATTGCCCAATCCACAAGTGAGCCCATGAGTTCATGCAGCTCTGCGGGACCTGCCCCCCCTCGGTACTCAAGTTCCAATCCAAAGAGTCCATGCAGCTCGGGGGACAACCACTCGGTACTCAAGTGCCAATCCAATGAGCCCATACAGTGCTGAGGGACCCGCTCGCTACCGAAGTGTCAATCCAATGAGTCCATGCAGCTTTGAGGGCAACCGCTCGGTACTCAAGTTCCAATCCAATGAGTCCATGCAGCTCGGGGGACAACCACTCGGTATTCAAGTGCCAATCCAATGAGCCCATACAGCTCTGAGGGACCCGCTTGCTACCAAAGTGTCAATCCAATTAGTCCATGCAGCTCTGAGGGCAACCGCTCGGTACTCAAGTTCCAATCCAATGAGTCCATGCAGCTCGGGGGACAACCACTCGGTACTCAAGTGCCAATCCAATGAGCCCATACAGCTCTGAGGGACCTGCTCGCTACCAAAGTGTCAATCCAATTAGTCCATGCAGCTCTGAGGGCAACTGCTCGGTACTCGAGTGCCAATCCAATGAGTCCATGCAGCTCGAGGGACAACCACTCGGTACTCAAGTTCCAATCCAATGAGTCCATGCAGCTCTGAGGGCAACCACTCGGTACTCAAGTGCCAATCCAATGAGCCCATGCAGCTCTGAGGGACCTGCTCGGTAGTCAAGTTCCAATACAATGATGCCATGCAGCTCTGAGGGCAACCGCTCGGTAGTCAAGTTCCAATACAATGATGCCATTCAGCTCGGGGGCAATCGCTTGGTACTCAATTTCTGATCCAATGAGTCCATGCAGCTTGGGGGACAACCACTCGGTACTCAAGCGCCAATCCAATGAGCCCATACAGTGCTGAGGGGCCCGCTCGCTACCGAAGTGTCAATCCAATTAGTCCATGCAGCTCGGGGGGCAACCGCTCGGTACTCAAGTTCCAATACAATGAGCCCATGCAACATAGCCGCAACAGCCCAAACTAGGCCCCTTCACCCTATTTGTGTACCAATTCTCCACACCTGCTGGCCTCTACATCATTTTGGCCTCACATTCCCCCCTCCCCTGTAAAAATGTCACCCAGACTCATATTATGGGTGGAAAAAGGCCTGAGCTGCTTTATTAGGCAGGAGGTAATATACAGGTCTTCTGCTTTTGAAAGTGCAGCATCAGGATTCTGCTCTGAGCTGGTGCCCTTACACATGTGTAACTTTCCCCAGAACATCTCCTTCTGCGACCAACAGGTTACTAAGAGTCTTACACCTTTACACGTTGCTCAGGTTCCTCATTTACCAGGTCTCCTGTCCACTTACACAATTCCCTGTTGCCCAGGTGCCTTGAACTCTTAGACCTCTTACTCTTATCCCCAGGTGCCTCGACCTCTTACTCATTTCCCAGGTCTCCTGACCTCTTACACCCTTCCCCGTTATCTAGGTTTCTTGACCTCTTACCCAGTGACCATTTCCCCAGGTTTCTTGTCATTTTACCCAGTTGCTCCTTCCCTGAAGTTCCCCATGTGTCCTGCCCTTGCTCCCTTAACGTTTCGCCTGTGGCGTGTGATCTTCCCACTTGCTTGCTCCCCCGTGGAGTAGCCTTCTTTCTCATCATTCCCCCGAACGGTTGTCCTCTTCTATGCTTTCCTTGCGCCCCTGGGTCTCTGGACCTGTCACCTGATCCTTGGGTTCATTCGTTTTTTCACCTCTCCCGCCTCTATGGGTTTCCTCTAGTCTCCCTCCACTCCTACCCCTTCCCCGTGTCCTTTGTTTCCGACCTCTATGTCCTCTACTACCACCCCCAGCTGACGTACCCTTTTGCCATGCATTTGGTCCGCTGCCCCTTCCATAGCCTAACAGGTTTTCCTGCACACTTATACCTTTATGCTTGCCAGCCCCTTCTGCCTCCTGCCCTAGTCCCGCCCCTTTACTTTTTTTCTTAACTTTTTCTTTACTTTACTATACTTTACTTTTTATGTACTTTACTTTTTTAAAAACCCTCCTCCCACCACCCAACACTTGTCCTGTGGCACCTCAGAGGTTAGGCCCCCACCGCCCTTAATTTCAGTGGCTGCACAGTCCCTTGTGGTTTCTGGCAGCCCGTCCAGTCTGGACGCACCATGTACCTCCACTGCGACAGTTCAGCTGCAAAATTATACAGATAATTTACACAATGATCATTCAAAACATTATCCATAGTGTGGATGGACGGGCAACCATTGTCCTCTGCTGGCAAAGAGGGTGCCTGCCTCCCTGAGAGCGCTGCGTTTCTTAAACCTTCTGTGGGTTTGGCAAGCCTCCCCTGCCTACCCATTTTCTGTCTTTCCCCACTACGGGTCCCTTCACTCCTCCCCTTTTCTGTTAGCTGGCGACCCCCTGTCTGCCTCTACTGTCCCCAACTGCTTGGATGGAGGGGGAGGAAAATGCAACCCCTGAGGTGTTAATACATGCAGGATGGATAGAACGCCTGTGTGTGGGTGTGAATCTAAGTGGGTTTTGTGGTGACACATGGGTGTGTGTTTCATCCGGAGAGGGAGAGCAAGATCAGTCAATAGGAAGCCAGTGCTGAGAGACTGGGTTAGCCTCTGCATTGTCTGTGTGGGAGGGTGATAGAGCTAAAAGATGCCAGCAGCACTACTGCGCTGTGAACTTTAATGTGGTATTTGCAGGGCAGATCACTGCTGTGTGCAAGGTGCACTGTGTGAGTAGTGTAAAGTGGTAAGAGCTGGAGAGATTGCATGCCTGTCAACTCACATGCTTTTGGCGGGTGTCATCTGCCATGAAATTAAACAATCCACATGCCAAACTCCTCACTCCTCCATATGTTTCAATGGGCTCTCACCCGTCAGAAAGAAAATCCTCTGTTTTCACCCGCCCTAGGGAACGAAAGGCTGAGAGGTACGTAGTTGGGGGTCAGAGAGGGAGCGTGGATTAGGGAGTCCCCCGCTCAAGGGCTTTCAATGTTATGTTATTGGGACTTATACCGCCTGCTGCTGCCATTTGCATGCTCTCCAGGTGCTATGGTGGATCTGAAAAAGAGATGGCTGTGTTAGGTTAGTGGGAGCAGAGGCAGAGTTCTGTGCAGCTTTGCTGTTGTGTTGGTGCCTGCAGTTTGGCCGTATCCGTATATATATATAGTATAGGTATATATATATATGCTGGTCTGGAAAAAAGTGGCAGTAACAACGGTTGCCGACACCTTTTCCGGACCGGCATCCTCTGAGTCTGCTGGTAGGGGTAGTGAACTACCGGCAAGCCTGACCTGCCAGTAGTTTAGGCCCATACTGGCAGATAAATCACGTAAGCATGGGCACCATTGCTCACGGTGCCAGTGCTTCAGTGTTCGCATTCCCGTGGAGTCCATGGGAATGGCAACTTACTGTTCCTCGGCTACCCGTAATATCCAGATATTTCCAGGATAACGGCCGGCGGAAACGGTAATGTGAGGTTGTTGGTAGGCCGGCAACCCCATAATGAGGGCCATTGGGTCTGTTGAGTCAGTTGTGTCCAGAGGGGAGCCTCAGGTGTCTGTGGTGATAGAATGCATTGGCCAGGGAGGTGGTATATACGTTGGTTGTAGAAGTCTAGTTTGGGAGGAATTTTAAATAGATCCATGTCAGTAGTTTAGTTGGTCAGTGAAGTGAGAGTTACTGCATGGGTATTAATGGGTTGGGAGGATAGCTCAGGGAAAATACGTTTGTCTTGAAGCAGAGGCGTTGCTGGGGAGGGGGCTAAGGGGGCCATACCTCCTGGTCTTTTGGTTGTAGCCCTGGATAGAATCTCAGGAGCTACAGCCAAAAGGCTAGCTAGCCCAGTGTCCCTACGGTTCCGACATGAGCATAGCCCCGGGTCTTTTCCAGGCCTAGCAACACCCTTGCTTGGCAGCAAGACAATGCATAGCTATTCAGGTTCGAATCCATGTCTCGCACTTAGAAACCGGTCTTCGGTACTGAGCGGTTGGTTATAAAAGAACAATAATAATTATAATGGCAACTCAGGGCGTCAATCCTATGCATCAGGGAGCAAAACATAACAAGGAATACATCACTCTGGATATCATGCAACATACTCCACGCCCCCAGACACCTATTCATCACAGGCAACGATTAACCAAGGATCCCAGGAAGCACAATACAGAGGGGGTAGCATGCCAGACTACTATTGTGCTGTTGCACACCAGAACGAAGCGTTATTTTTTTGGCCTGGTGATTTCGGGCTATGTGAATCCCTGCAAACCCCTCCCTCCTGAGGCTGCATGTGCAGTGCTACAGTGACTGTGTGATGTAATGCCACAGAAGTCTCATTCCAGACCCTCGTCATCCTCACTGCACTTTGAAGGGGCACACGCTCCCCCCCTCTCTAGTAAAGGCACAACAACCCCTTTGTGCCTCGGGCAGGATGCCAGGAAGGTTATCACAGGGAGCATCGGTGACAGCTTCTGGGCTGTCTGGCCTTATCTCGCGAGAGGGCCGGAGGGGAGACCTGATCAATCGATCAGTCTGACACCCCCTGATTAATGCCTGTAAGCAGACGGGCCCCACCCCCCAGCGAAAGGGCCGTGGGGAGGGCGGCGTCCTTCTGTGAAGCCCAACAAATGACGCAGTTTGAATGCCAGCGGGAACACACCAGCGGGAGAACGTGGTTATTCACTGACTGGTCATGGCTATAGAACTTTCCCGCGCCCTGTCACTGTAGAACGACGTTATGAGTGACGTGAACGCTCGCTGTTTGAAGGGCATCCCTCTGGTGAGTGGACGCTCGCTGGCGCAGAGGGCTGCAATGAAGAAAACCTAAGGCCCTCCAGGCACCCACATCATAAGGCTAGAGAGCGAGCGCTCTATGGATCACAGCTAGTGGCATAGGTTGCATCTCAGCGACTTGGCTCATTGTATTGTATTTGGTTATTTATATAGGGCTCTTTCCCCACGTGTGTGGCCTCAATGCGCCCCCCCCCCACCTGCTGACCATAGTCCATGTGGTTGTAAATTCTAGGGAGGTTAGCTTAGGAGACAGGGGCGCAGAGTGAGTACGTGGGTGCTCCGGGGTCCCGGGCACCGAACGGCAGAATCGAAGTCGGGTCTGAGCCCAATCCCCCCCCCCCCGCCATAGAGAAGAGACGCAGTATGGATGGCCATTTGTTCCATCCATACTGTGTCTCCATACGGCCCGGTTAAAAGCCGGGGAAAAACGATGTTTAGAAATTGTAGGACAGATGCAAAGCAAGAGGCTCTTGTTTTGCATCTGTCCCTCAATTTCTAAAAATCGTTTTGGGTGGGGTATACTTCTACTTCTGTGCACCCCTAGTGCACAGATGTAGAGGTGCATCCAACTCAAAACGATTTTTAGAAATGGAGGCATATATGCAAAGCAAGATGTATTTCTACATCTGTGCCCCCCTCTTGCTTTGCATCTTTGCCTCCATGCGTTTTGGGTTGGGTGTACTTGTACATCTGTCCCAAAACGGTTTTTAGAAATGGAGGCACAGATGTAAAGCAAGAGGCTCTTGCTTTTCATCTGTCCCTCAATCTCTAAAAAGCGTGGTGAAATAAAAATGCCTTAACCAAGTGTGCCTTCAATTGGAATGTCCTTTCATCTGCTTCTTGCACTGAATTCCTGTTAAAAGCAAACATTTGTACTGCCTCCTAGGAAGAGAAAGCATGCATACATTTTGGTGAATCAAGTTTCATTTTAGAATGTAAAGGAGCTAATGAGGGCGCATGTGATGACACAAAAGATGAGGAAACATTTTAAAATCTTATGATTCAAATGAAGGGAATGTGGGAGTGCAAAAGGAAGTGAGTATTAGGACATGTGGGCATAGTAAATAACACTAATGCGGAGCATGTTCTACTGCAAATATTGGGCATAGAGGTAAAATCCTGGGCATATGGTATGCAAGTGAGGGATATGGTGTGAAATAGAGGGGTACTGGGATGTACACGATAGAGGAGGGGCCAGTAATGGCGAAAACGAGGATTATATTTGCAAAACTCCTTTCAGTTAGAGTTTTGGGAATGATTGTCTTACTAGTTGTGATAAATGTATTATTGAACAAGGTGTATTCTGTTTTATCAAGCGTGGAATATGATGTCTGATTATTGATACACTTTTTTTGATCCCGAATACATAGAGTGCAATTGTAGCTGGGTTTATGCATAAGTAGTAAGCATGTGTGGGTTGACTGCAGGAGAAGCAAATCTTGACAAAGGCAACAGTTTTTTTCTTTTGTGTAGGCACTGGAGCGGCATTTGCCAGGCCCTGTGGTAGTTGCTCTATTTACCAGCGGTCTCCAAATTGTGACCAAGTAGCAGAGTTTCATCATTGGCTGTGTTGTCAGGAAATGCTCAGGTACTCTAATTTTGAAGGCATTTCTATTCTATTCCATTACATCTCACTGATAGTCCAGCTACCATTATCATCACTCTATGATACTATGATGCTGTCCCATGCCGCCCACTCCTTGTGTTGCGGAGGGGACCCTCCCTACTCTGCTCCAGGACCTCCATCATGAAGTGGGTGGTGGGACCCAACCCTTTGAGGTACCCTCACACATGCACCAGGGTCCTGACAGGGGACTTCAGTACAGGCCATACCAGTTTTTGGAGACAACTTAAGAAATGGGGGTTTCCAGAGTGAACAACCCTCTTAATAGCGTTATGAGAGTCTACAGATGCCCACACTGCCCTTAGAAGTAGTCCTTTTAAAGAAGGGTACAGTGTTATAAATCTACATCAGTGTGAATGTAGTGGACAGCACTAGGTGACCTCTTTGGGGTATCCGAGCACTGTATTAACATTAGATCAACCAAGAAGCACCCTTTATGAGTTTATTTGGTCCTCAAAACTCACACTGCCCACTGGCTATTATTGTCACGATTCGCTCCCTTCGCTCCCGTTCCCACCACTTGGGGGCATGATTTGGGGTTTATTCCCTACTGGACTTTCCTTCTGAACCTTATGCTACAGTGCTGTGATGAATGGGGAGCGCTAAATACTTATTTTCCAAGGTACTTCCCTTCCGGATCCATTCCAGGTTTTTGGCAGCCAGTATGCTGCTTAAATCAAATGACTATGCTTCCCAGAATGCCTGGCCCACAGCTTCATCTCCACCCTTGCAGGACAAGGTTGGGTGGAGGATAGGCAACACCTGTGGGTGCAGGTGCAGCAAGCAGCACACCTGCGGCGTGTGCTCGTTAAGCACGTTTAAAAGCCTCAGTTTGCTTCAATCCAGCGCTGGTCATTGATGCAGTGTCCCTGTTTGTGACTGGTCTCTTGTTTCTGGTTCTTAGCTTTGTGCCTAGTTCCTAGTTTCTATTTCTTGTTCCTTAACCCTGGATTTCGAATGTATGTGCTTAATTGATTTCTGCTTTCCAGATTTCCCTTTCTGTCTTCCTCTGTTTGCAGGCAGCATTTCTCAGTGTTTTCCCCTTTGGTGCAGCCCAGTTTGCCTGTGTTCTTTATTTCTTTGACTTTGTCCTTTGCTGCTGTAAACCTTGATGATTTAGTCTTTCCTCTTAATAGATTAGCTTCCTGCCTTTTTCCTTGGATGGGTGGGGGAAGTTTGCCTTTGTAATGTCGTTTTCTCTGCTCCTTTACTTTCTCTTGGAATCCATTCCATGTTTTCCCTTGCACTTCTGTATTTATTTCCCATTGATTATTAGGCGTGGTGTGCTGTTGTAGCTAGCTCCTGTGTGAATGCCTATGTTTTCCTCACTATTCTATAATCACTATTCCTACTTGCCCCTTGTCTTGAGTCTTATGTATTTAGTTATCCTCCCATTGCTGTTATAGCCTTTCTGGGTCCCTGTTTGATCAACAGGGTTCTTGGGCTTACTGACATTCAAGTGGTATTTCTCGTCCTCGTGAGTACTGTTTTTAGGTTCTCTTATTCAAAACCATCAAGAGTGTTAGCTCACAGATCCTGTCCTTGCTTGCCCTCTACGTGGGCTTAGCTGTCAGTATCTGTAATAGCATAGTGGGTAAGGAGCTTGCCGACTTTCCTTGCAGTCATAAGGAGTGTCTAAGTGCTTACCCCACATCCCTTTTCATATATTTGTATTGTTGTCACACTCTGTTTGCACTCCTGGGTTTTAGTATACCTGAGTCTTGGTTCCTATGTGCATGTTGTTTGACTCAAAGCTATTCATTGTGTGATTTTGTGCACATTTCCCTTGCCATATTCGCTGCCTTTGTCCTCACCTGACAATTATCTAATGGTAATTTTCTAGTGCTGAGTCAGAAATGGTGTGTGGGTATGTGTGGGGGCACGTGGCTTTTTATGCCTGGCTAGTAACTTGCAACTTGAAGTTCTTTCCCCTGGTTTATTAATACAATAATCTTCATCCGGGTGAGGGAAAGACATTTTTTTACCCTATGCAAAAATGCAGATGGTAAATATACATTAGTTTTCAGGTACACTCCTTCCCATAGAAAAACCTTTACGCACACACCTATCTGTAGGCGGTGCATTGTTCTGTTTAGCTATCTTGCTTATTTTCCTCTGGCACCAATATCCTTACCTAACTTCATTAGAGAGCTTGGAGATGATATTGTATTGAATTTTGCTTTATAAAGCCAGAAACAAAAGGTTTGAAGACATCAGGGCGCTGAGGAGCAGGACTGCCGAAGATCCCCTAACCGAAAGATTTAAACATTAAGGAATGTCTTTAAGGCATTATAAATAAATACAAATACAAGGCCGTAAGAATATGGAGGTGATCAGACAGCTCTCGAAGTTGAGGTGGGAGAACATACCACATCTTCACAGTCAATACAGGATGACATGGTTGGTCGTATTGAAAGCCGTGGAGAGGTCAAGTAAAATGAAAACTCTGACCTCACCACGGTACTGGAGCATGGCCATTGCATCAAGAACAGAAATCATCACAGATTCCATTCATCTAAGAAGTCTAAAGCCTGCCTAGAGGGTTTGACTCAAGGGAACATGAACGTTGTGGGGTAACAATGGATTCCATAAGGTTAATCAAGTATCAAACAAGCACTCATTTAGAAATAGGGTACCGTTTCAAAGAAATTGGCAAATTTTTGGAGTCCCAAAAACATTACACTTGCATGCATTGTACCCCAACTGGCAATGCCAGAGCTGCCTGTCGAGGGATGTTGAAACTTCTTTACTTGTTTTCCCTTGAATTGGGGACTTCTTTTTGGTGGTGGTGGTGGTACTCCACCTTGCAGCTGTATCTTCTGTTTAGCAAACATCTCGTTCTCCCATCCTAGTCATGTTGCTCCGCCTTTTGAGGGCTACTACAACCTGGATGATTATAGAGGGGTGGAGCAGGGGCAGTGATGGCTTACTGGAAGGCTTGAACCTCCTTCTTAATTGACTTTCGTATATGCATTAGATGCTAGCCAATGATTCCATCCACCCCCCCCTTGCACCAAGTTGGTGACTATGTGCAAATACGGTCATAACTGCTGGTGATGTCACTTCCTATGTATGGGCACCTCCTGGGAAATTCATAAGTTGGCTCCCCGGTTAGGAGAAGCATGTGTGCATCAGAGGCGTAGCCAGGATTGTCTATCAAGTTGGGCCTGAAACTAATGTAGTTGGGCCCGACGCAGTGACATTAACATCTGTAAAGGCCCACGCAGCGCTGCTGATTGGACTACTGTAACAGCCTCTATCTTAATCTGCCTGCCTCCACTCTCCGCCCTCTGCAACTTATCCAGAACAGAACTGCGAGACTTGTCCTTGGCCTCAAGCCCAGGGACCGTATCTCTCCAGGACTGAAATCTCTTCACTGGCTCCCAGTGGCTGCGAGGATTAAGTTCAAAACCCTCTGCATTGTCCACAAGGCCTTCTGGGGCCTGGGGCCTAAATACCTTCAACTCTCTCTTCCTAAATATCTTCCTTCACGAGCCCTTCGCTCATCCGTCTCCAACTCCCTCATGGTCAGCCGCTTCTCGAAGCAACGAGCTGGGGGTAGATCTCTCTCCGCAGCAGGGGCCTCCCTCTGGAACAGCCTTCCTGCCTCCCTGAAACTTGAGGAGAACCATCTCCGGTTCCGGAAGTACCTCAAAACCTTCCTCTTCGCTTCTGCCTTCTCTCTCCCTCTCCCCTGCTAAACCTGCCTAACTCCCCACTGAATTCTGCACTAAACCTGCATCTGGGCCACTCTCAGCGACCTCGGTCCAGGACCCAGCCACTCTCCACTTGCACTGCCTCCCTGGCTCCCCCTGCACTGTGGGACTGTCACTGTATCCCTACAGCCCCCCTTCCCAGCACTTGCTCTGCACTTACCTCGCACTTGCCACCAGCGGGCCCTTTTTATTTATTATTTATTATTTTATTACGCTACTTACCTTGTACTGCACTTCCCCCCCACCTCCTCTCCTTGCACTTTCTCCTTTTCCCCTTACCTCTGCACTTGCGCGATCTGAATGACACCTGGCCTAGTAGGATCGTTTGTCTGTCTTCCCCTTGTTTCCCTCCCTCCCTGCCTCGTCGCGCCTTGAAACACTTGTGTATAGGCGCGTTACAAATACCATATCATATCATATCATATCATATCATATCATTTACAGATTTTGTGTGGGCCTTGCCCACTCAGGCCCTACCCTGTCTACGGCTCTGGTGTGCATGTTGCTGTTCTAGAACTTGTGTGGCTGGTAAGGTTCGACTAAGCAGCCCAAGAGAGGTCAGACACATGGGTGGGTGCTGTTGAGGGTTAGAGGTAGATTGCTATTGTTGAGAGAGTCTATGTGAGCCCAGCTATACCGGGTTCCTTTCGGGTGGGGGTCGCATTGGGTCAACACACCTCCTGCCGGGATATGCGTGTGTGCAACGTCACGCCACCAGGCGATAATGCCGTGCTGCTGACAATCGCCCATGGTGTAGTGCGCAGACCTGCTGCGCTTGCTACATTTTAAAATTAAAAAAAACCCAAGATTTCTCCTGTTTGCCTCAAACCACCCAGAAGTATTTAAAGCCCAGCCACTGCTTCACCCCAGGGCAGTAACGGTTCTATGGTATCTCTCTCGTTCACTCTCGCCATACAAACATTTCTAACAATCTGACAAAATGCAGCA
This sequence comes from Ambystoma mexicanum, assembly GCF_040938575.1. Classification (NCBI taxonomy): domain Eukaryota; kingdom Metazoa; phylum Chordata; class Amphibia; order Caudata; family Ambystomatidae; genus Ambystoma; species Ambystoma mexicanum. Next base: position 764,632,264 of record NC_090925.1, on the reverse strand, counting down.
ATTGCAAATTAGCGTACGCATATTTAATATAGTTCACCCTGTGCAAACCGAAATATTGCAGCAATGTTCTTAATTTTTTTTAAACGTACGCACACATTCATAACATTTAAGTTTAATGTATTATTTCATCATCTAGTTTTTGAAAACCAGGGCGTACTTAGTTTGCATAAGGCGCAGAAAGATACACTGTTTTGCTCAGGATCACACACTTAAGTGATGGAGCTGGCATTTGAGATCAGCCACACAACACAGGGACTTGACTGAGCCTGGTAGTTGGTAGAAATGTGTTAACTTTGTTAATTTCAAGACTAGCCTGTTTCAAAGAAATCATTTGAAAGTAGTACATCATGATAAACCAACGGAACAAATATGTAACCCTGCAGAAATATATATTAAGCAAAAAGCGTATAAGTGTATGGCAGTGAGGAGCGGGGTCAAGACAAAACTCGTGGCCTGTTGCACTGGCAAGATAGCTCAGTGAGTTGAAAGCTCCTGGGCATGGTATATCTCCAGAGTGCATAGGTTTGACTACCAAGCATAATCATTTGCTGCCCCACAAAACATATTTCATTAAACCAGAAATCCCATAGACCCGAGGAAAGCTCAAAAACATGAGTCTCTCCAGTCTTGGGACACTCCTAGGGGTCAGGAGCAACTCTGAGTGCAGCCCGGAGCAGGACGAGCCGGAACTTGGAAGACAGTGCCATGGGGGCCGGTACGACGGGTCAAAAATAAGGCAGCAACCGAGGTAGGACGGGTCCAGATTGACAAAGGGCAGTGGTAGGGTGACATACATGTGCACGCAAGGACTGCTAGGCACGGCCGGAAGACGGAAGTCGCGGGCGTGTAAGGTAAGTGTGTGTGTGTACGTGAATAATGTTTGTAGTATGGAAGGGAGGGGTTGGGGATGTCGGTTACGTTGAAGGGAGGAGGCGGGGAGTGAAGGGGTATGGGGAGCAGGTAAGTGTCTGTGTCTGTCTTTGATATGATATGATATGGCATTTATAACGCGCCTATACACAAGTGTTTCAAGGCGCGACGAGGCAAGGGAGGGGAACAAGGGGAACATACAACGATCCTACTAGGCCAGGTGTCATTCAGATCGTGCAAGTGCATGGGAAGGGAGGAAGGAAAGTGCAGTACATGGGAATAGATAATAACAATAAGTAAAATAGCGGCCAGCATGAGGCAAGTGCATGGGTAAGTGCGGACATCAGCTATTGAGGTTTGGTAGGGGGATTGTAGGGATGCAGAACAGTCCCCAAGTACGGGGGTTGCCAGGTGGGCAGTGCAGGTGTGTGACGGTGGCGGGAGAGGGACGTAGCCAGTGCAGTGCCGGTTTCACCCAGGCGGTCAGCAGAGGAGAGGAGGAGAGAAAGCAGAAGCAAAGAGAAAGGTTTTGAGGTGTTTCCGGAACCGGAGATGGTTCTCCTCAAGTTTAAGGGGGAGGGAGGCTATTCCAGAAGGAGGCCCCAGCCGAGTAAAGAGATCTACCACCAACTCGTTGGTTGGAGAAGCGACTGACCCTGAGGAAGTTGGAGGCAGATGAGTGAAGAGCTCGAGAAGGAAGATATTTAGGAAGAGCGAGTTGAAGGTATTGGTAGCAGTCACATTTCAAAATAAGCCCTCTCCTCTAGGCCTCATATTGGTGGTTGGGCCTGGAAGGGATATTTTCCTTCCTGGTCGCCCGCGGTTTAAGGCAGCTGCAGCAGGCCCACGAGACACACCACCAGCCAAAGCAGACAGTCCCAAGAAGCAGGTATGTTTTTGTAATTTTGGCCCTCTTCTTCCTTCAACCGCTACTTTTCGTTCTCCCCCCACGGACCGTCATTTTTTTATTTGACCAACACCACCCCCCCAAATCCCTCTCCCCGCACCCTGTTTTTCCCCAGCCATTTCACATTTGAATTGCCTTCCCACCCGCTACGGAACATCGCTCACCCCCCTATCCCCCAAACACTATCCTCCACCATTGCGACTGGATTTTTGCCCCTCCCGTTTTCTGTATACAAATATCTCAACATGCATAGCTGGGCAGCTTCCATAGCACTTTGAGTCATAGAACGCTAATGCTTTACAAAATCTGCAGGCGTGTCTAAGACCTGCTCAACAGGTAGGCCTGGGAGTCTTGTTTGAATTCCGGTGTTCATTCAGATTTTTGCTCAGTGCTCAAGATTAATTTGCCCACTGTTCACGCTACAAAAAATAAAAGCAAAATAAAGGAGGGCAGGAGGCGTGTACAGATAACAGCCTCACCAATCAAATATGACATCAGAGCCACCAAAAAACACATTACCACAAAACAACGAACAGCACAAGGACAATAACATCTGCAGAAAGAAAATAAAGAAAAATAAAAAATATATTCCACAAGGAGAAGTAAAGTACAATATGAAGGTTGGTACTCTGGCTGCATCCAAAATAGAGGGAGTGGGATGGTCGGGGAGGCTGGGTGGCTACTTTTGTTGAGTGGGGCTGTGTACTTTTGTCGAGTGGGGATGGGGAGGGGGTTACCAGGATCACGAACTTTGGCTCAAATTGTTGGATTTCAAGATCTGCAGTAATAATGTTTTATAGGGTTTACTTACAAAAAAAAACACAAATTGCTAAGCCACATGACAACATGTAAAACACGTTAAGCCAAAAGAATACCATTGTGGCTTTAATTTTCACATCGTGAATGGTAAACTACAAGTCCCAGAATGCACGATAATCCCAATCTAAAAAATCTAGTTAACCCCACTGTACTTTCAGTGATTTAAGACATGTAATAAAAGAAGTTGTGTAATAAACAAAAATAGATGTGCAGATTCTTTGTCACAAACTTCCAGCTCGTTGTTAGGATGTGTTGTTGCTCACTTTAACTACCACAGATTTGCAAGGTGGTGCTCTGCGAGCTCTTTGAGTAGGAAATGTTCCATAATGCACATGAAGGCTCTGCCACTGATAATAGAATTGTGCTTGAAACCTGTTCTCCTTAACGACCTGCAGAGCCATGGACACCGTGTGTCTGCCTAGCTGTGACCTGGGAAACTGCCAGTGGGTGAATGTCCGGCCTGAGCTGATTCTATACAAATCAATGTTTTTTTCCCCATAAATTCTGTAACTGTGATATTACCTGCACATTTTCAAAGTGCAAGACCAGCCCTGTGAGGTCCGAAAGCACCCCACCGCCCTGTATTTCCTGGTCCCCCGACTTTCTCATATTTTAATTGCTGCTCCCCCACACTCCTCTGCACCGGCCCCTCAGTCTCCACCAACCCCAAACCCCCGGTGATGGCATAGTCTGAGTCTCAGGCTGCTCTGCTGTGTGGTATACATCCTTGTCCCTGAAAACAAGGGAAAGGATGCTTTTTTACTGTATTTCATTGAGGTCTGCCTCTGAGAAATACAAAACATTTATTTTTTATTATAAACTGACTGAAAAAAGTCATAGCAAGGCTTCACAGGCTACTGACTGGTCATGCACCAGGTCTGTTCCTTTTATTACTGGGTGGGGGCAGGCACACGTCTTAATGGAGAGTGCTAATGTCCTTCTTTTCTGTGAAGTCCCAGCTCACTGAGATGGGACAATTGGAATTCCACTACCTCCACTACATAAACCTGTGTTTTTTTTTGCTTCACCAATGAGCGTCCTTCTGGTACAGCAAAACGGTCCAGTGGAAATCCTGCCATAGCTTCAGGTGGGCATTTAGATCACCTTTGGGGTGATGGCTATGCTCTGGTATTCAGGGTATGATGCAGACCATGACAAAGCACCATTGCCCTTTTAATCAAGAAACTTCTTTACTTCTTGTTTTCCCTTGAATTTGGAATGCTTTTTTGGTGTTGGTGGTGGTGGTACTCCACCTTGCAACTGTACCTCTGTTTAGTGAGCAAGTCGTTCTCCCATCCCAGTCGTGTTGCTCTGCCTTTGAGGGCTGCTGCAACCTGGATGATTATAGAGGGTGGAGTAGGGGCAGTGATGGCTTACTGGAATGCAACTGGAAGGCTTGCATCTCCTTCTTACTTGACTTTAGTATATGCAGTACATGCTAGCCAGTGTTCCCACTGTTTTACGCCCCACTTTCACCAAGTTTCCGACTAAGTGCAAATGTGGTCGTATAACTGCCGGTGATGTCCCTTCCTTATATCTGGGCACCCCCCGGGAAATTCATAAATTGGCTCCCTGTATTGTAACCTGTTAATATCACTCATCAGCTCCTGTAGCAAATGGTTTGCTTGCCAAGCCTTTCAAAAAGATAAGATCTCAGTGGGAAGCCATGTGCAGCCCTAGCTGTTATCATTACAAGGCGTGACGAGGCAAGGGGGAGAACAGAGGGAAGGACAGAGACAATGATCTTACTAGGCCAGGTGACATTGAGATTGTGCAAGTGAAGAGAAGAGGGGAGGGGAAAATGCCAGGGGGGGGGGGCAGTGCTGTACATGGGATCACAAAAACAAGAAGTTCGGCCAGCAGGTGGTAGGTACAAGGGTAAGTGCAGACAGCGGGTGTCCAATAAGTGCAGGAAGGGGGACTGTAGGGTTACAGATACAGACCCAAGTGCAAGGGTTGCCAGGAGGCAGTGCGTGTGAGCAACAGGACGGGCAGGGGCCTGGGCCCAAAATAAGAGGGCAGCCAGGTGTTAGGAAAGATTTCGTAATTGTAGGTAATTTTCCTTCCATGTGGCAACCCCTAAACTTTTTGCTGTTGTTTTTCACCTTGTTCTTGACTTTGCCAGAGAAGTGCAGCCTTCTGCCGCACTCCTCTGGGCTTTCGCTCCTTTCTTATGGGGAAACTGACATGCCCTTAAGACAGTCAGTACCGGGGAACGCTGTTTCCCGTAGTTTCTTTTATCATGTTGCGGCTTTAGTGCAACATGACACAAGAGGGCACTGTAAGCTAAGTTACAGCTCTCTTGGGTCTCTAGCCTTCTACGGGCCCTAGATACTCGTTTAGGATTGTATTTGATCGGTGCAAGTAATTCAGGGACGGGAATGGTGGCAGCGATCGTTTCTTTATATTTTGAGCTCCTTTTGGCGTTCTAAGCGCGTTTTTCGCGCTGAACCCAAAATGGTGGCCTGGCTCCCAAAATGCCCAGACCACGAGGCTGCTTTGTCCTGTCCGCTGACCGTCTTGCTCCCTTCACCTTCCCCAGGTCGAGCCGACCCGGGGCCTTCCTTATTTGGGCATGTACTTTCCCGCGAAACACAGATGCTTTCGCGGGCTTCTACATGTCTTTTGTGTGCCTCCAGGGTATGGGCTGGGATGTCTGGTCCCAATACACATCCTGGGTGCCAGAGAGTCTAGGGTGGTGTGAATGCCTGGGACCACCGTGGTCCGTGATTGGTCCACGAATGGTGTGAGTGTTAATGAGCGGATCTCCCATTGGGTCCCCTCCGTTTTGGCGCGAAGGGAACCGTGGATAAGAGGGGGCTGGAAACACCACTACCATGTCGATCTCCTGAGTTCTCACGAACGAAGGAATACAGGAGCCAAGTATCCTGCAACCAAGAGGCTGGACCGAGGAATCGCTGGTGACCCGCTGAAGGACTCCTCCTTTGCACTGCTGTCGTCCTGTGAAACCCTTTCCTCCTTTGATCGAACCAGAAGGCCTGTACTGGTGCTTCGACCTTTGGAATAGCAGGAACAGCTATTCTCAGCGACTTCATCATCTCCTGCCAGTAAGCCTTCGGAAGCGTCTCTGGGCCATCCAGTTGACTGACCAGCTTACACGGGAGTCTTGCTCTGTAACCGCCGCGAGGTTGTGTTGTATTTCGAGTCCTGGTCACTCTCACACGCTTCGTACACTTGGCGTTCCCAAGTCTGAAGTGAGTAGTGTACATTTGGCTCAGATACACACGGCCGCTCCGTTGCCCTGCTGTGGTGACAAAACTGTGCAGGTTTCTTCGATTGGGACGTCTTTTTACTCAACACGACGATGAGGCGTTCCCTGCTCTTCTGAACCTGCCAGCTGCTGAAACTGACGCGGAGAAGCCTGGGTCTGCTTGCATCGGGGACCGGTGAGTAGTTTAGCTAGGATCTGGTCGCCCTCCTGCAGGAGCCCATTGCTTTTCCCCGCTGTGTAAAACAGCACCCTTTTGCCGTACTCGCGCTCTGCTTCTGCCCACTGTGGAGGCTGCGCTTGAGTCGCGGAACTTGTTCTCCTTCATTTGTGCACTTAACTGAACTGCCTGATTTCCTTAGAAGAGACTCTCCTTTTGCCCGTTGGCACCAGCGTGTGCAGGTACTTTTGAGCACAAGGCTCCACTCTTCGCAGGGCTTGGACTTCCATCTAGTTAGGTGCCTCTGAAGGCGAACTGAGTCTAAAGCATTGTATCGCACTGCCTGTTTTCCTTCCCTTGCAGGTGGACTACACATTTCGTGCATATACCGCTTGCGACTGTCGTATTTGTATATATATTGTGTTGATATGGTATGTGTTGGTTTAATATCGTTATATTGTGATTTTCTCTCTACGGTCATTGTTTTAAAGGCCTTAAAATAAATGTGTATATATTTTTGATATAACAACTGTTTGGAGTAGTTTGTAAGTGATCTTGCTTTGTGTGCTCATTGCGGGCTTTCAGTCACCCTCACCCCTCTTGAGACCTAGTCTTGACCGCCGCGATCGCTACCTTGATTGGTCTGGCTCGTCCAGAGGTTACCCTGTTCCAAGTAATTAGGTTGGCCTTCTGAACTTCTCTGCCACCAGGACAGAGTTCAGAAATCCGTCTTAACACCAGGTGACCAGTGCAGTATCAGACCGGAGATCAGCAGGGGAGAGGAAGAGAGAAGGCAGAAGCAAAGAGGAAGGTCTTGAAGTACTTCCGGAACCAGAGATAGTTCTCCTCAAGTTTCAGAGAGGCAGAGAGGTTTTACTTTGAGGTGAGAAAGGCATAGCAGGCAACATGGCATAAAGTTAACATGGCTCTATTCTGTCTCTCGTGTGTTAAGGAGCAATGCCAGTGGGTATTCACACGCCACAGGCACTAATGAAAATGGAAAATTACACTGGGAACCCCCTTAAAGGTTTGAAGTTCTCTCTAATGGCCATATTCAATTGCTTGCTATTCCTGTCCTCTATACGTGCCACTGCACGTCTCTCTCTCACCTGAGCTAGTGCGTCTCCCCGAAAGCCCTCTGGCTCTCAGGCCCAGTTTTGCATTCAGGATCCCCCCTCCCCCCTATATTCTCGTCAGCTCCCCATGCAGTAGTTTCTTATGAATTTGGCCATAGAAATAGGACTTCTCTGCAAGCAGCTCACACCATTTTAATGACAGCAATCAATGCTTTTCAGTTACTAGATTTTGGTTCGCTCACAGGACCCCAACCTTGATCCTATGCCTCTTACATGACCAACAGGCCCAAGTCCAGGTGCTAATGCCCTTGCTGACTCTTAATTTCTTCATTTGTTCCAACTTTACTGTACTTAGGTGTGTTATCTAGGGATTGTGGGCAATTATCAAACAGTATTGCCCACAAATAATGGAAATGAGGCAAAATCCAGTTTTCAACTCATCCCAAAACCGAGAACCTATGGCAGTCATTGTCCACTTTGCTTCTCCCTCCGGTGACCATTCTCCCTCTACATCCTCAAGTCTTTGCTACAGCTGCTTGCCCTAAAAGCTCCTTTCTACAAGCACTTCCGACAGAGTGGCCGTAGATCTACACCTCTTTTTCCTTTCTCTTTTGCTATCCACCTGTGGGTAGCATAAAGGACGAGACCACCAAGAACAACCACTGCACACGCTTGTGGGTAAAAGTTTGCATTTATTAACACACTAAAAAACACATAAAACCAAAATGCAACAGATTGACCATTGCAATATAAATGTAACGCTCACCTGGCTCCCACGGAGGAGCTGGTCTGGTCTGGGTTGCTGTGGCCTCTTCAAGCGTGATGCGCAGAATTCGGACCACCGATTGAACAGGGACCCCAAATCTTGCTTGTCTGGCCCGTAGGAATATCCTTCTGCAGATGAGAAAGTGGATTAACTGTCTGCTGAATAGTGTACTTGCTCCCCCCTTTCCCCCTTCGTTTTTCTCTGACTTCCTCCAAAACCCCCGGTTTAAGCTCACCTTATGGTTTGGAAGGATGAACTCTCCATCCTGCTTCTGGTGCAGGGGCGCGCGTTCGTCCAGTTACTTCACTGGTTTTCAGAATGGCGCTGGCACATCCACTTGACTTTTCTGAGCGATACGCCGTAAGTATGAAGATGCAAAAGTTCAAGTGTGAGCCTCCTTTTATGTTGTTTTTTCTGTCCTTTATTTCAGGTGCAGAACAAAGGCGATGCGTTGAGGGGTTAAATTGCCGGTGGTAAAATCAGGTGAGTTAGTGATGAGGGCGACCCCTCTAAATGTCTTTATAATTCCCCAGTAATGTCTTTTGTCCTTTCCCCATAGGGGCCCTGGTGCGGTACCTGCCAAAGATGCGGCGCCGACCCGAGATGTGGAATGGTTCGCCAAGAAAAGCCGGTAAGTAATATGGCTGAAAATTCGGCTTTCCTCTTGTGTTCCCTTGCTCACCTTTTGTCTCTTCTTCTCTCCCCTAGGTGCAGAGATGTGGCGACCGGTGCTGAGAGCCGCGATGGAGCCGGGCGGCGTCTCGGGAACAGGTGAGTGAAGCGCGGCGCTGCAGCGAGCAACGCGGTGCTTTTAAATGGAAGTCTTCCTTCAGGAATGCTGGCTTGAAGATTCCGGATGCAGGTAAGAAGGTTGAATAAGTTCTTGGTTTTCACCTTTCTCTTCTCTTATTCCCTTACAGGTGTTCCAGGTTCGAGGCAGGCGTGGCTGGAGTACAGGTGCAGGAGCAGACACGGTGAGCGTTCAGCTGCTGGGATGCAGAACAACGCGAAGCACGTGTGGCTGTCCGGGCGTGGCTTAAATAGCTTTGGAAGAAGTTCCAGGTGAGTATTCTTCCACAGCCCCACCCAAGTAACAAAATAGTTCCTTCAGAAAAATAGTCCCTCCTAAGCCTCATTTGGCTTGGTTCTTCATGCAGCATGGTCTGCATCAGGTGAGTGTGCAGCATGGTCTGCTTCAGGTAAGAGCACCAAGCACTTCCCCTTATGAGCCTGGCGCCTATGGTGCCAGGACTGATGTCCAACATGAGCCTGGCGCCAACAGCGCCAGGACAGAGTCCAAAGTGCCCCTATAAAGGGCGCTGGGCTTTTACCCGGGGGCGTGATGCCTGCTCCCGGGGGGCTGGGCCTGGCATGGTGTTCCGGGGGTAGGCATCATGACAATAAACACTTCCAGTGACGTTTCAAATTTCCTGACATTTAAAAGCCTTACAGTTGCCCCCTTGCAGCTCCCATTCCTACCCCTGTTCACCTTTGGGAGCGGTACCAGGAGACATGCCACTCTGCACCTTTACCAAGTGTCTCCCGATCCTGCTCCATCAGCCCCTATGGCCACTACTGTGAGGAATTCGACCATTTGCATGGTGGGTGTGCGCTCACCTGGGCTTTTTGAAATTTTAAATGAAATGCAATGGTGGTAGATCAGCCTCCAGGAAACGTGTGGGGCTAATCCGCACACATTTTCCAGAACCCACTCACGACATACACATAGACCTGTGTACTCTGGGTGGACAAAGCCTACAGGCACAGTTCCTCTGTCATATATTCTTTTTTTTTTGGAATATTTTTATTATATTTTCAAAAGCAAACGAAACACATATTACAACTGTTTCAATACGCAAAAAACATCATTAGACCATCATATTTCCATTAGAACTCCCCAACTCCCCCCCCTTAAACTAGAGCCAATTCGCACATGTCTTCTACTGGAGCATTATCAGGTGGCACAATACTTAAGCGGTCATCACCCGAGTCCTCTGTTCCGTTGTTGCCCTGGTAAGGATTTGCCATAGAGGCCACCAATTGCCGCCAGGCCAGCAGGGGCCCTACTTCCTCCTCGCCCTCCCTGGTGACCGCTTCAAACCAGACAACAGATTCAGCTTCCGCCCATTTCAAGAGGTCCGCCCACCGCCGCTCCACCCCAGGTCTATGGGTCGCCTTGCAGCCCATTGCAATCCTGCGCTTGGCCAAAACATAAGCCAAGTCCTTCATCTTGCTCATGTGTTTTGAATGCCGGGGTCTAGGAAAAAGCCCAAGCATGCATGACCAGGCCGATTCCACATCCAACACCACTCCCCCACCAGCCAGTTTCGTTTTAACCTCATCCCAGAACCTGAGCATTTCCGGGCAAGTCCAAAACATGTGTAGCAGCCCCGCATCCACCTCCCCACACCTGGGGCATTGCTGCGTAGCTGGTCCCCCAAACTTTGCAATCTTCCCGGGCGTCAGGGAAGAGTAACGTACAGTTGAAGTTGTTGGAATCTTGCATTCTGGGACACCTTTTTATGGTACCTCTGAGCCCACACCCATTGCCAGTCTGTCATGGGTCCTCCCACCTCCTCTTCCCAATCCTGTCTTAATTGGAGCAACTCCTTCCCCGCCCTTTCTCGCAGGAGCTCGTATATCTCGATATCTCGTGCCCGCCCTCTGATACATCATACATGGTTTCCAGGGAGGCATCAGGATCCTCCGCTAGCACTGTCTCGGGCCATCTTTCTCTGGTCTTTTTCAGAAGCCTAGCGTAAGTTATATATTGGCCACCATGCACCCCCGTCTCTTCCTGCAACCTCTGGAAGTCCAATGCCTCCCCCTCCTGCCATATGTCTCCGAGGGTGGCCAAGCCTACCTGTTCCCAGTATCTCCGGACCGATTCGAGTAGTTGAGAGTCGCTCCCGCACAGTGCCACCAGTGGGGCCTGCTGGGAGAACGGCTCCAAATCCCCCATCATCTTCCAAGTCCTTTGCCAGATCTCCCAGCCCAGCCTCAGCAGCCGCCCCTGCACACCAGTCTGTCTCTACGCAACCACACCACTTCCTTCAAAAAGTATGGGGCTGAATCCCCACGCAGAAGCCTAGCCTCTGCCGAGTCTTCCGCCGAAAGCCACCGGCTACATATAGCAGGTGCCCTGCCAGGTAATAGAGTTCAAAATTTGGCAGGCCTATACCCCCCTTGTCATACGGGTTCTGAAGCTTCCACAGGGCCACCCTGTTCCTGGAGTTACCCCATACAAAACCCCTGCACACGCTGTGAAGTTTCACGAATAGGCTTCTGGGTATCAAAAACGGGACATTCACAAAAAAGTGCAAGAGTCTAGACAATACCACCATCTTGAGCAAGGCCGCTCTCCCCATCATAGTCAGGGGCAATCTAGCCAAAAACACCATGCTATTCTTGATCCCCTCTATCGCTCTTTCCTTGTTATGTTTGTGTTCCGCCTCGATCTTGTGGTAAATATTTACTCCCAAATACCTAAATGTCTCTGTCTGCCATGGTATTGGCAGGATAGGCAACCTCTGCGACGGGACATTCCTATATCTGCCCAAAGGAAACAGACTAAACTTTCTGGGGTTCACCGATATGCCCGAAAGGGTGGCGTACCGTTCCATTACCTCCAACACATACTGCAGATTTTCTTCCGGATAACGCAGGTAAAGAAGCATGTCATCCGCATATAGTGATATCAGGTGCCTACCACTGACAGTGCTTATGCCCACCTCCCCATATTGTTGTCGCAGGCATATCGCCAACGGCTCTAATGCCAGTATGTATAGCATGGGTGACCAGGGGCATCCCTGTCTGGTCCCCCTACTAAGTTGCCAGGTGTCTGAGACCGAGGACCCCGTTTTGACTCTCGCCATCGGGGCGCTGTATAGCAACTGGACCCACCTGAGGTATCCAGGTCCCATTCCGTATCCCCTCAGGACCGCTTTCAACCAGGGCCATTTTACCGAATCGAAGGCTTTGACCGCGTCTAACAACACTATGGCCAGCTCGCCTGTATCCTCCTCAGTTTGGTCAATGATATGGTGTAGCCTCCTATGGTTATCGGTGATGTTCCTGCCCGGAACATATCCCATCTGATCTGGGTGTATCAGCTTCCGAATAACCTTCTTCAACCTATTAGCCAGCACTGCAGTAAGTATTTTTCCGTCCTGGTTGAGCATGGACAACGGTCTGTAAGACCCGCACTCCACGGCCGACTTACCTGGTTTCAAGAGTGGGATGATCACAGCCTCGCGGAGGGACAATGGGAGTTCCCCCTGCTCATAGGCCTCGTTGAAAGTGGCAAGCAGTGGCTGGAGCAGCTCCTGCTTATATGTTTTGTAAAACTCACTAGGCAACCCATCTGAACCAGGTGCCTTGCATGTGGGCAGATTCTGAATCACCACCTCCAGCTCATCTGAGGTGACAGGTGTGTCTAATTCTGCGCGTTCTAGGTCATCCAGGGTGGGCAACTCTATGTCCTCCAATGGGTCCAGTATGTCTCGGCACATATCCTCCCCCGTGTCCTTGTACAAGTGTCTGTAAAACTTAAGGAACTCCTTGTTTACCCCATCTTGGCTGTTGCAAATGCAACCTCCCTCATCCCTAACCTCACTGATCACCGAGCGGGGGGTCTCACTCTTATACAGCCGGGCCAGCAATCTGCCTGGCTTGTCGCCCACTGCATGTATCCTCTCTGTGTATTTCCTGTAATTGAGTCTGCACAGCCTATCCCAGTGTTCACTACAGGACACCCGTAGCTCTTTTATCTTGGTTCTGTTATTATGGGCGGTGTTTTCACAACGCGTGAGATCCTCCAGCTCCCTTTCCGCTTCTTGGAGTTCCCTTTCTATACCCCCCTGGAGCCCTTTAGCCTTGGAGATGGCTACCCCACGCACCACCACTTTGAACGCTTCCCACAGAGTGCCCACTGAACGTACGCTTCCCGTGTTTATATCAAAATATTCTTCGATGGCATCCCGCAGACACTCCCGGAACCCCTCGTCCTGCAGCGCCTCGGTCCTGAGCCTCAATGTTGGGATCCGCGGTCTTGGGGGCTGGTGTCTCCACTCTACCAGCAGGGGCGAGTGGTCAGATAATACTCGGGCCTTATATTCCGCTCCCACTATGTCTCCCACTATCTCGGCGGTTACAAATATATAATCCAACATTGTGTGCAAATCATGTGGCGCTGCGTAATGTGAATATTGCCTATCCACAGGGTGCAACCTTCTCCGCACATCCTCTAGGCCTAGGTCTTTCAGTAATGTTCCCAGCGCTTTAGCCGCCAGCGCAGTTTTTCCTGCCCTGTCCATTGACCTATCCATCCTGGGATTCAGGGTACAATTAAAGTCCCCCCCCACACCACCGTACCCCCTGCCAGGGGCCCAAGTTTACTGTAAAGGATCCTAAAAGAAGCCGCTGTGTCGTTATTGGGGGCGTACAAGTTTATGATGTGCACTTCCCTGTTTTCCAGGAGGCCCGTTACCACCACCATCCTACCCTCCGGGTCTACCGTGGAGCCAAACACCCGAAACGGCACATGCGGCGCCACCCAGGTGATGACCCCTCTAGCATATGCCAAATACGCAGCACCTACAACATTGCCCTTCCATTTCCTCCTGACCACCTCCAACTTCTCCCTAGTAAGGTGGGTCTCCTGCAGCAGGGCTATGTCTATGCGCATCCTCTTTAAGTACAGCATCACTTTATTCCGTTTCAGGTAGCTGTTGAGGCCCCGTACATTCCAGGTCACAACTTTGAGATTACCCAATGCCATCTATTCGGACTATCCCCATCCTAACCCTTCCTTTAATGCTCCCATTGCTAGTTCATTTTCCGGCTCTCTCCCTACTATTTACAAACAAAACCCCCCTTCCCCATCCCCCAAATCTACACCACAGCACACAACTCCCCCCCTCCCCCCTCCCTACCAACCCCCAACAATTGCCAGCTCCATCCCTGGATCTCAGGCCTACCCACGTCTTGACCTGCCTCGTATTCGAGAACTAGGACCCCGCAGGGCGTCACCAATCTAACGGTGACCTAACTAAGTATACTACTATTGGGTTCAGAGGGCACTTCCATGAGCTCCCAGTCATCTATTTTAGGAGAGGTACGTCCAACGGGACCCGCCGGCATATACCATGACTTCCTCCCCACAAGCACAATACCATTCTATATTCCAGTCCCAGTGTCATGACTATGGCACCACGGGTGCCCTCGCAACGTGCTACTTATCTCCAGCCGCTTCCGTCTGGACATCCGGTTCCTGAGGTCGACCCTGCATATCCAGCCAATCCATCGCTTCAGTCGGCATCTCAAAGAAAAGGGATCTGTTCTTGTAAAACACCTTTAGCCTGGCGGGATAGAGCAACATGTAGCGATGGCCTGCTTCTCTGAGCCTCCTTTTCACCGATCCGAAGTTCATTCGACTACGCTGCACAAGGAGCGTGTAGTCCGGGTACGCCATTATTTTCGCTGGCCCCCTTTCTATCGTTCCTCCTTTCCGGAAAAATTCGAGAATCTTCTCGCGGTCACGATAATTCAAGATCTTCGCGATCAGCGGCCGCGTGGGGGCTCCTGGGGCCGGTCTCCTGGTCAAGGCCCTATGCGCCCTTTCAACCGGGAACCCCTGGGTCAACTCAATGCCTGTAATCTCCTGCAAGAGCATGGTTTCGACGTATTCTGTGGGGTTCGATCCTTCCATCCCTTCCGGTACACCCACAATGCGAATGTTATTGCGTCTGGCACGCCCTTCTGCTTGCTCTGCTCTGTCCTCCAGGTTGCCTACTTGTTGCACAAGGGCATGAAGCTCCTTAGCATGTGCAGCGCACGCCTCCGTGTTCGGGGCCAACTCCTTCTCCAGTGCCCCAGTGCGCTCTGCGATCGTTCGCATGTCCTGTCTCAGCAGGTTCACCTCTTCCTGGACCGCTCCGATCTTGAGGTCTAGGCCCTCCTGCAGCTCTTTCATGGCTAGGCCCAACTTCATTTCCCAGGCCACCTTCAAGTCAGCAATTGTTGCCAGCACCTCCTGGATAGTGCGCGGTGGGTCCGCTGCCGCCGCAGGGGTCTCTTTACTTTTGCCCCTCTCCGCGCCCGGGGGCAACTTGGCGTAGGCCTCCATCGTGGGCTGCTTGATCCGGGGTCTCACCACTTTAGAGGACATCCTGCCACGTCAGTTGAACCCGACCCCACCGTGCTTCTCCTCACACCACTGTTCGCGTGGTCACAGACCACCCACTGCTGTCCAAACCTGCGCTAGTCCGCAGCACTCACCCCGAGTGGGCTGTGTCCTCCCACGTACTTGCGCACCCCCGGCGTTATGTTACCGGGCTCTGCCGTGTATGATCCCTGAACAGCGCTCCCCAGTCCCTTGGTGCCTCCTCTTTACAATCACAAAGTCATCCGTCGTGTGGGGTGGTCTAAACTATGGTGCTCCCGCTCCCATATTCCGAAGGGCCCCCGTGAGCGCCAAAAAGGGGGGGCCCCAGTAGGCAGCAATGGGCCCACAAAGGTCCAGATCAGCCCGTTCAGGAAGCCTGTGTCGATGCTTCAATATGCGGGCACAGCACCAGCAATCCAGTGCACACTTATCTGGTGTGCCCTGTCTATGTTGGGCCCTTCCGTAGCACGGCCTCCACTGCGCCCAGTGTCTTCAAGGAGGGGCCCAGCGCACCCCCCGGAGCACACAAGTGCCCTCCTATCAGGCGATCCAGCTCAAGGGCTTGCAGGGCACACGGAAGATCCGCCACTGTCCGTCGGCAGTTCCGACTGGGTTTTTTCTTTCCACACCCCCGAGCGAATAGACAGTGCCAGGGGGCCGCAGCAACAGCCGCTCCCGCGAGTTCGTCGCTCGCAGGATCCGTGGCGACTTTGTTGCCAGTAAGGATCACGCTGGCCTTCCCCCCTGCGCAGCAACAATGTATCTTCCTGGGTGCCGGTGGCGTTTAAGCAATTCCGCCACGGGCCCAGTCACCGCAGGCAGGTCGCTCAGCAGGATCTCGGCTGCATTGCAGCCCATGGGTCAATCCTGTCGTGGATGCCTGCAGCCTCCGAAGTGCGCTCTCCCATCGCTCCTGCTCCGCTTCTCAGTCTGCCTTCGGGCGATGAACGGAAAGTTCGCCGCGGGGGCCCTGCAGGTCCTAAGCACACGACTGCAGCGGCGCCCCCGTGACTCCTGCCTTCTTCTTTGTTCTGGCCGCCATTTTGTCTGTGTCCCCGATCCGGGACCTGCGGCAACACAGTGGGAATAACTCGGGATCCGAGCGTTCCCCACCCACCAAACCTTCAGCGAGTGGCACCACAATGTTCATACACTTGTGTGTAATTTTTCAGCGCCGGCTGGTCGCCGCACGCACTCCATTTCCACAGGATCAGTTCAGGATCTACGGAGCTCCACGAAAGCACAGCCTCCTACATGGCCGTCCAAGCCACGCCCCCGTTCCTCTTTCATATTTAGCTGGGATATGGCAGTCAGGAGACCTCGTCTCTCAGAAGGGGGAGGGAAAAACCTTCCTCCTCCCAAGACCAGCCTAATTAAATATCAAAGGCTGCATGGATCTGCCTTGTTCATTGTCAGTACTGCTGGCAGCCTTGCATACTAAACAGAGTAAATTCAAGCAGGCCCACGGGAGGCCTGGTAGCAGGACTGTCAAAAGAGACAGGAAACCCCCAACAAACTTTGATATGCACTGTATCAACCTGAAGCCAGCTCCTGCCTCTCAGTATCAATGACAGTGAGCTGTCATGTCTGGCACATGTATTTACAGTAGGCTAGCCCCGCAGGGGGAACCCATTCAGAGGGTCGAAGTATGTGATTTGAAGGAGGCAGAAAGTCTGGTCTCGTCACAGCCTCAAGGGAAACCTGCTGCTTTAATCAGGAACCACAGAGAGCTCAATTAACCAGAGAAACCCTTTGATCCACAACAGACAGGAAGATGGGTGGGACTTAGTATTACATATTTTCACCCCTTTACCTTTTCTGTTTCAAAGCACTCTGGTTATTACCTCAGGCATATAGGAGAATGTTGGTGGGGACCCAGGATTGGTTCATTAAGGTAGGATTAGCCTGCACTAATCACTGTGGCCCATTTTGCTTTAAAAGAGGGGTGAGCCCCACTTTTGAGCAGATTCTCTGAAGACTTCGCAAGGAGTAACACAAAGAACTCATTTTGGACCTCCCCTAAACATTTCCCAGCAAATAGACAGAGATACTGAATCCAGAGGACCCTTCAGCAGTTACGGAACCACACAGTGGGCCCTGCAAGGCTCTGCAAGCAATATTCCTAGGTGGGAAGTGCCATAGAGTCTCTGAACCAAACTAAGGACAAGGCTGTTGCCTGCAACACTCTCCTCAGCTTTGGGACGTCCGCCTTGAAGGATGACACAAGCCCAGTGAAGAAGCTAAGATGAATGCATCGCCAAGCATCAACCAGTGTCCACCTTAAAGGACAGTTTCGAGCCAGTCGAGCTCCTCGAGCTGCAACAGACTGCACCACTGACTGCTGTCACGCTGCAGTTGCTAACCTCATCCGAGATGCCTCGACCAGTGCTTCAGACCCGCAAGCCAGCATAATGATTCCTGAGCCACAGTGTAGGCCTGCTCGCAGAACTGCCTGCTGCCTGATACCAGCAGCTGTCTCCCATCTTGAACTCTGTTGCAGAAGCTGCAAAGCACTCTTGAAACCGACTCAACCCTGTGAGGCACCATGAACTTCAACAAGGACAAGGTACATTGTGGTTCTGTCCCTCAGGTCCTTCTCTGATTGCCCCTAGTGACATTTTACCACCCATTGCTCCCTTTGTGTTTAAATCAAGTATCCTTCAACTATTGCGATTAATTACTTTACTGACTACCCTACTCTCAGTATCTAGAGTGCACCCTTTTCCTTCTTGAAACGGTCTGCCTATGCATTCCTTTGCAGGGTGGGTTGTATTTTGTAGTATGCTAGAACTATCTGTAGTGATAATAATAAAGTAGATATTTGTATACAACCATGACTGGACAGTCCCTTCTATCATTGGGTAATAATTGTATTTTTGCTGTGTTTCAACTAATACACGATGGTGCAGAGAAAAGCCTGCTGTTCCATCCACGTTGCCAACATTGGACAAGGAGGTTTATAATTTGTTTGTGTTTCCAATCTGTTCGGATCCCTTCTAGTGTACTAGAGGTGTGGGGCTGATTGATGGTTTATAAACTGATATTTATCCCTGGACCACTGGCCCCAGAAGTTGATTCGTCACACCCACTGTCCCAAAGCTCTCTGATGTGTGCCCGTCTGGCTATCCCATCGGCCAACCCGGGACAAAGTTCCATCCCAACAACTCTCCACTCCACCAACACCCTAATGCGGGACACCATGAGAACAGGGTGGGTAGATGGGCCACAAAGTACTCCTTGGCGCAGCGTCAGGGGGAGATGACGCTCAGCAGGTCCACGGTGGGAAGTGGAAAGTGCCATCCATGGATTCTTTCTTCTTCTTGCTGACATATTTTATCCATCAGTGGTGATGATTGAGGCTTGAGCCTCGTTGCTTCATCCTCTCGGGTTGAGTGTGTAGTTGTGGGTTGGATTTCTTCATGGTCTGTGTGGAATTGTCACAGTAAGGCTGGTTTCACAGGGTCTTTGTTGTGATGGGCAGGAGCTAGCGATCAAAAGGGTCTGCAGTGGTGGCAGTGAGTCTCCTGGTCAGAGGGCTTGCGTTCTGATCCAGTCCTTGACAGATGTTCTTGCTCAGCTTTGCTAGATGTTCGTCCAACATCTCGATGTCCAGTTCTCTGTGAAGGTCAGCTGTCCTTGTGAAAAGTGAAGCTCCAGCCGCTATCCACAGGGCCTTGTTATGGACTTTCTGCGGACTCATCTATTGCGCTCCTGGCAGGTCATCCATGCTGGGGAGGCATACGTCAGGGTAGGTCTGATGATCACCTTGTAAAGTTGATCTTTATCTGCATGGGCATGGACTTGGTCATCAGGAGTGGGTACAGCGCTGCCAGCTTTCCTGATGCTTCTGCGGAGTCTTCTCGATCTGGATACACCAGTTGAGTTTGCTGGCTAGGGTCACACCCAGGTAGCAGCTGCTGCTCTCCCACTTGATGGTCTCGGCATTGAGGCTGATATGCGGGGTGCTCCTTGATCTTCTTTCTGGTGAACAGTGTGGCAGTTGCCTGTTGGTGTTGAGTTCTATCTGTCAATAGCTGTACCACACCGAGATGGTGTCCAATGAAGCTGGCAGGTTCTTCGCCACTTCCTGTTCACTGAACGACTGGGAGATTACTGCAACATCGTCCGCAAACAGTGCCAGTTCGGTTTTATGCAGATCCGTTGGGATGTCGTTGGTGAAGATGTTAAACAGGAAGGGTCAGAGGTTCGATCCCTATGGCACGCCTGCTCAGATGGGATGTGATGCGGACATCTCAGACCGCATGGCGACATGGAAGGTGTAGTCAGCCAGGTAGCTTGCAACTGTTTTCACCAGGTAGTTCAGAAATCCCAGGCTGATCATCTTGTGCAGCAGTCCCTTGTGCCAGATTCGGACTAATGCTTTGGCAACAATCAAGAAGACGATTCCTGTGGACTTGTTGATGTTGAATCCATGGCTGATGGTGTCCACCACTTTCAGCAGCTGATGGGTCGTTGCATGCTCCTTTCGAAATCCAAACTGTCCGTTTGGCAGTAGATTTCCTTTGGATGCAAAGTCACTGAGGCACACTTAAAACATATCACGTGACCGACAGCACCCCCACCGAATGATCTTATATCGCACCAGGTATTTGCACTTTGCCCACTGAGCCCTTCCAACAGACCACAGACCTTTACATTGGTTGCCCGTGTCCGATCTCTATCTCACCAACTATCTGCCACTCCCGCTATTAGCACTGAGAACTTGTGATATCAGTGCACCTTTGTATCCTGTGCAAGGTGTACTCTCTGCTTTCTTCCC
This sequence comes from Ambystoma mexicanum, assembly GCF_040938575.1. Lineage (NCBI taxonomy): Eukaryota > Metazoa > Chordata > Amphibia > Caudata > Ambystomatidae > Ambystoma > Ambystoma mexicanum. The sequence goes on along the minus strand of NC_090925.1, from coordinate 764,612,492 downwards.
TCAGCACCTCCCTGTGCCTGGTGCTGCGGCCCCCTTTACCTGGTGCAGTACTTTTACTTTTCTTCATTTAACACCAAGACTATCGTACTAACTTTTTGAGCGCAGCCTGGCAACCCCTCAGTCACGTCTTAACTTAACCATATTGTCCGCCATATATAGTATTTCTGCCTGTGACCTGTTAGCCAACCTAACGTTGTAACCATAACTATTGATTGCGTTTGTACTCTTTTACAACAACTTTTATGTTGATTTGGATATCAGTTGTTATGATCACTTTGACATAAATGCATGAACACTGTGCATGTACGCTAATACCTGATAGTGATTTCGAATGCGCACAATAACTTCAGCTACCGTGGGGATGCCTGCTACAGTAACCCATATTTATTCGTTGTTCTTGATACCCTCTGCCTTAGATACAGCTCAGTACAACCTAATTGTTGTACAAATTCAGAGAAGCCTGGATCGACTTCTTGCAGCTAATGTCTGAAGTCTGCATTAGCTCACCCGATGTTTGCAACTATGCAGGCCACTACGAGTAACCTCAGTGCTATACTTCTGGTTAGCCTATACGCCATTGTTTCCCTTCCAAGAGATATTATCGGCCAACCTAAGACCCAGTTTGCATGCAAAGGGACCCAATTTTACAGAAGTCCTATCACCATGTCTATATTCACCAATAATGAATGCTGCATTAAGCCTTCGAAGTTTCTTCCACCTATGATTCTTCCAGTCCGGATTAAGCCTACCCCATTCCTGCCCCTGTTGAATCCTATGACCAACACCTTACTTATCAGAGCCTCCCCACCTCTGCTCGAGGCCAACTCCTCTAACCACCACGACTATCCTGATGTTTACACACTAGGTGAAACTCCTAGTAGACCTGACACAACGCCAACATCTCAGACTGCCTCCTCCACACCGAAAACTAACCGCTCTTGCAACACAGCAGTGAGAAATGGCAGGTATGGCGCCAGACTTGGCAAATCCTACATAATACCTTCTGGCCTACCACCCACCACGAGCCAACCACAGAAGCTGAATAAAGCCATACCTACTATCCACAAAGCTTTTAAGGGAGCTAGGTCGATTAGTACACCTGACATCTTCGCCCAAAGCAATAGCCCTACCTCCATCAGGGGTGCATTAATCAATGCCAGATCCCTGGTCGCCCACGCGGTAGACATTGCTGATTTGATTATAGATAAAAAACTGGACTTCCTAGCAATCACTGAGACCTGTCTACACGCAGCAGCAGGCCCATCTCTCCTTATTGCCCCTCCTGACAAATATGCGATCCTTAGATCTGATGGGGAGTTCTCTAGAGAAGTGCCTTTATCACCAAATCTACCCTGGGACTCATAATTGCCTCTCACTTCACTGTCAACTCATGCGAACTGATGACAATTAAACTTCCCCTCAATAACGTGCGCACTATAACGATGCATCTGATCTACAGACCCCCTGGACCCACTGGCTTATTTGAGGAAGACACCATCATCACTGGACCCACTGACTCATTTGAGGAAGACATCATCACCCTTCTCTCCACCAATACCAAGCCCACCTCGCAAATCCTTATTCTAGGCGACTTTAACCTGGGTTTCAATGACCCCGTTGATCAATCTGCCATGGCGTTGGCAAATTCCTTGGCTGAACCTGGCCTTACTCAAAGAGTTCTTCTCCACACACATGAAAAAGGAAGAACCCTAGATTGGTTAGCTGACCTCAACTGCGAAACTAACATAATGTCTATCGAACCTCTCCGTTGGACTGACCATTTTCTACTCACTTTTACTATCCAAGACTGCGCACTCCCCAATAAATAAAACCTTATTGCTCCACCCATTTTGACCAGGAATAAAAAGAATATCACAGTGGACAACCTCAAGTCTTTTCTCCAACCACTACTTAATCCCTTACCTGCCTCCTCGGACTCGGCTAAACTAGTGAAACTACACAACAATACCATTACCTTAGCCCTAGATAGCATTGAGCCTCTAAAACTGCGCAAAGGCAAACCTAAAGCACATCTGAACACTTGGTTCAAACCCAAACCTAAAGCCCTACATAATGAAAAGAGGAAATGGGAAACAACCTGTTAAAAAAACCCTCCTCAGCCAACAAAGACATCCTACTAAAAATGTCTGCTAATTACAAAGCAGAAATTATTTTAGCTAAACATAACAGTTACAACGATAAGATTGATAAAGCCAGCTCAAGTACCAGAGAACTCTTTACCATTCTAAGATAACTGGAATCCCCCACCCCTCCAACAGATAATTGCATTAAGGACAAAAACCGGTGCACCAAGATCCAGGATGCACTAGCTAACAAGATCATTCTGTTCCAAAACAAAATAGCCACTAAAAAACGCAACCTTCCTACTCTATCCAACAGCACAAAACCTTGCACCAACCTCCCCAAACCGCCTCAATGATTGAAATTTACCCCAGTATCCATCTGTGAAGTGGTCAATATTATAGCCTCACTTAAACCCTCCAATTGCCAAGGGGACTCCTGCCCAGCCTCTGCTATTAAAGAAGCTGCCAGTGAACTTGCCCCCTTTATCACCACGCTAATTAACTCCTCCTTCTGTACACGTACTATCCCTACCAACCTGAAGAACTCATGGGTACTCCCTCTTCTAAAAAAACCTTAATTGGACCCTAGCATCCCTAATAACTTTAGACCTATTACGACAGTCACTTTTCTATTAAAGATCATTGATACAGCTGCCTACATCCAGATACATTTGTATCTGGAGACCAATAAGCTTCTTTCAATCTGGCTTCAGACCCCAACATGGCACAGAAACTGCCCTGAGCCACATGAAGATCCATATTGACAACCTGAAAGACAAAGGGACATCTGCCCTCTTGCTTCTGCTGGACCTGTCAGTCGCTTTGATTTGGTTGATCACAAAGTACTGTGTAAACATCTTTCAACTGCAGCCCATTTCTCAGCAGAAGCAACTGCCTGGATCCAATCCTTTTAAAATAACAGATCTATTAGGTTTTCTCATTATTGCCAGCTGCTGATCCCATCCCCATAACCTGTGGAGTACCACAAGGATATTGCGTATCGCCTACTGTGTATAATGTGTTCCCAAACCATTGTTTGATGACCTAGACCATCTGGGTGTCACCTACACTAACTATGCAGATGACACCCAGATCTTCATACCTCTGTCAGGCGACTATGACAAGGATCTAGCTCTGATAAACAAAATGTACCTAATCATTCAGGTCTGGATGGCTACACATGGTCTGTGTCTGAATGTTGAGAAGGCTGAGCTGCTTCTCTTAGCCACACCCTCCAACCAGAAAAAACTGAGTAATCAATACTTTTCTTTCAACATTGATGGCAATGACATCAAGGTGTCTAAAGAAGTAAAAACCCTGAGTTACTAGAAAGCTGTACCACATTGGCCAGAGTTCTAATACTGTCAAAAATTGACTATTGCAAAGCGTTGTCCCTAGGGGCCAGTAAATACATTGTTAATAAACTTCAGATTCTGCAGAACAACACACTCAGAACTGAGTTAGGCATCTCCAGAAGACACCACATTTCAGTGTTCAAACGCAACAACAATTGGCTCTCCATTAAGGATAGAATACATCTCAAAACGGTCTCCTTGACGTACAAATGTCTCAATAATTCAGCCCCACAATACCTCACTGATAAATTAATCGAAAACAACCCCACTCGACCCACTAGGACAGCTAACTCCGGTCGCATAAGAGTCCCCAGGTTTAACTAAAAACAGTAGGTGGTAGTAGCTTCCCAGTCTTGGCTGCTCAACTCTGGAACTCACTACCCACCACCGTAAGAGCTGATAAATCCTTCTAAAATTTAGGAAAAATACCAAACTCTGGCTCATTACTAAAGATGTGCCACAGTAGTCGCTTTTAATCATCCATAACTAGGACTGTGCACAGCTTCATCAGTGCCGTCTCTAGTCTGATGCACACTACCTTCCTGTATATTTATTTTATATATCCTGATGTCCTGAATCCCTTCCTTCTGCATACTCCTATTATGTAGCATATCACTGTATTTTCTTCTGTATACTCCTATTATGTATCATATCACTGTATTCTTATGTATTGTTCCTATGTATTGTAATTAAGTAACCGTATATTCCTGTAACATGGCCTTACTTTGTAACTAAGAAATTGCATATTCTTATAAAGCGCCCAGATACCTCCGGGTTTGGTGTGCTCTATAAATAAATAAACAAACAAACAAACTGAGGCAGGTGAGGAGGACCTTCTCCAGGAGCTTCGATAATCCACAGGGCAGGCTGATGGGGTGGTAGTTTGCAGGATCCCTAAGGGGTTTGCCCGGCTTTGAGAATGCGATGACCCTTGCTTCCTTCCAGGATCTCGGGAAGGGCTAAAGTCTCATACAAGCATTGGAGATTTCTGTGAGGTGTTCCATTGATGCCGGCGGGATGTTCTTGATTGCCAGGTTGGTTATTCCATCACTCCCTGGTGCCTTCCCTTTCGCCAGCTTCTCTGCAAGTCCTGCTACCTCAGAGCTTGTGCACTTCTCAATATCTTCTGCTCCCATCCCGGTTTGGTCTTCTGCAAGATGCTTGGTAACGTATTCCTCCACTCTACGGAAAGCCTGCTTGCCTTGTTCGGGGAGAACACATCCTCCAGTGTGGCGGTGAGGACCTCTGCTTTGTCCTTGTTGCTGCATGCAAGGTGGGTACATGCCTGGATTGGTGGGCTTGGCTCCTTCTTCCCAATCAGGTGACGAGTCATTCTCCACACTGAGCTGTCCGCCTCCTTTAGCTTAGCTATTGCGGCCACCTACGTCTCTCCACGCTGCTATATGATTTGCTCCCATAGAAGCCTTGTGAGTGTGTTGTACTTCTGCAGGAGGTTAGGTATGCAGAACATCTGCCACTGGTGTTGGGCCCAGTTCTTGTCAGCGATTGACTGCTAGATACCTCTCGGTAAATCGTAGATGGAACATCGCTTCATCTTCTGCTTCGGGACGCTACTCTCGACTGCCTGCTGGACTGCTATCGTGAAGTCTTCCACAGCCTTGTCAATGTCTTCCTTGGTACTCAGGGGTTTAGGTGTGCGCATGCTGCTCAGCTCTTCCTTGTAGCGGCCCCAGTCAGTTCTCCTGAAGTTGTACCTCTCGGCTTGCTGGTAGGGTTCCATTTAGTCTCCCACAGTGATTGCTACTGGGTTGTGGTCCGAGGCCAGCTCTGCCAGTGTTTCCAGCTCCACTGAGTGTTGCAGGCTCTTCAGTAGAACAGTATCCAGCACATCTGGGTTGTAACTTGCTGCTCAATGTTTGGCGTTGAGGTCTCCTCCGATGATAGTCGGGACAGTGGAATAGAGCAAAGCATCCAGCTTTGCTTTCGGAGGGCAGTAAGTTGCAATCAGCCAGAGTTATGTTGCAGTCTTGACTTGCACTCCAGTGGCTTCAATGCTTCTGAAGGTTGGGAGCGCAATCTCATAGTGGTCGATCTCCGACTTCACTATCACTCCTGTCCCCCCTCCTTTGGCTCCTGCTGGTCGGTCGGTCCGGTACACCCTGCGGTTCTCCAGGCTCAGCTTATGGTTTTCTTGCAGGTGGGTCTCTGACAGCACTCATGCTCCTCATTTCCATCAGTTGAAAGAGTTTGTCTGTTTTCTTCTAGATACCGTTGGCGTTCCATATCATGATGGCATTGCTGGGTTTAGATGTTAGTTTGTTACTTCTCCCTAGAATAGGCCCAGGACAAGCCTTACCACCATCATCACGCTGGGGTCGGTGTCCTCCCTAGATGGCCCTTTTATGCTCCACTTCCCACCAGTGATCCCATTAAGAACACCCCCCCAAGCCTGCAAAATCGGAGCACTCCCTCTCTTCCTCTCCCAGACCGGTGGCCCTGGGGATACCGCCGGGCTTCCTGATATTCTGTCCTAAGCCCCGGAATGGCCAGAGGCCATGCAGTAAAAGGGACAAGGCTTTAAGTAGTCGACCATTGGTCCAAGGATCATCGGCTTTTAAACCATCAATCAGCCCCACACCTCTAGTACACCAGAAGGGATCTGAACAGATTGGAAAAACAAGTAAATTATAAACCTTGTTGTCCAATTTTTGGTAATGTGGACGGAACAGCAGGCTTATCTCTGCAAGGTCATGGATCATTGGTTAGTTGCAACACAGCGAAAATACAATTATTACCCAATGATAAAAGGGACTGTCCAGTCAAGGTTGTATGAAAATATCTACTTTATTATTACTACAACAGACAGTTCTAGCACACTACAGAATACACTACAAAATACCCACCCTGTAAAGAAACACAGACCACTTATGGACATCTTGAGGAGACATCAAGTTAAATTCCACTCTTATGCTGATGATACTCAAGTATTTTTGAGAGTGGAGAGGACGGAGGAGACGTTTGAACTGGTGGAACGCTGCTTAAAGAAAGTACCAGCATGGATGTGCGCAAATCAGTTGTTATTGAATGCTGAAAAAATTGAGGTAGCATTGTTTGGCTCTAAACAACAAATGCAACATGGCAGGCGTTTGCCATTGCCATGTTTTTTAGGGACAAACTTGGATTTCGCTCCCAAGATAAAAAATCTTGGCTATTTCTAGGAGGGGGATATGGGGAGTAAGGCACAGGGTAGTGCAAAAGTACAATTTGTGTTTGTGCGGCTGCTAAGACAGATCTTGCCGTTCATAGCAGATAAAGATTGTGCAGCAGTTGTGGGAACTCTTACCAGCTCATGACTGGACTATGATAATTCTTTGCTGACTGGAAATCCAACTACCCAAATCCGGAGACTACAAATAGCTCAAAATGCGGCAGTGAGACTTGTTTTTAGGGTGGCAGAATCATCTCCCATCTCAAACTTAAGGCGGTCACTGCATTGGCTGGCCGTAAAGGAACGTATAGACTTCAAAATTCATTGTATTATTTTTAAATGTGTGAAACAGCTGGCACCTAGCTATCTGACAGAAAAAAAAATCAAGATTTATATTCCAGGCTGTCAGTTACGTTTCTGCGATAAGATGCTGTTGCAGGTTCCACGATCAAGGTATCTATCTTATGGGGATCTAAGGTTTGGAGTTTGTGGCCCAAAGCTTTGGAACAGTCTCCCTATGGAAATCCGAGAACAAAAAACTCTTACCGCATTTTGGAAGGCCTTGAAGACCTATCTTTTGCTAATGGAAGAATTGGTGATTATGTTGCTTTTGATTGCGATGTTTCTGAGCTGATACCACACTCCTTCGGCAGTAGACTTGGTCACGGTTGGTTACATCTGCACCCAGATACGGTTTATTTTGTTTGAAGTGCGTTTATAAATAACTTCAAAACTTCAAAGAGAGGACAGACAGTTTCACAAAGGAAAGGGATGCACTCTGGATACTGACAGGAGGGCAGTCAGTAAAGCAATCAGTATTAACTGTTCAAGGTTATTTGGTTACAGCACCATGGGAGCAAGGTGTTTTAAATGTCACATGGGGCCTTCGGAGAAGGACCTGGGGGACAGAACGACAATGTCCTTGGTGCTTGATGCTTGAGAGTGTTGAGTCGGTTCCAGGACGCTTTGCAGCTCCTGCGACAGAGTTCAAGATGGGAGACAGCTGCGGGTATCGTGCGGCAGGAAGTTCGGCAAGCGAGGCTGGATGGACGGCTGCAGGCTGGCCTACACAGCAGCTCAGGCTCAAGAATCGTTGTCTCTGTTCTGGTTGGTGGATCTGGAACGCTGGTCGACGCGTCTCAGATGGCTTGAGTGACTGCAGCGTGACAACATTCAGTGGTGCAGTCGGTCGCGGTTCGAGGGCCCGACTGTCTCAAAAAATGTCATTAAAAGATGGATGCTGATTGATGCTTGTGTGGCACTCTTCCTCGCTTCTTCGCAGGGCTGGCAGCATCCTTTCAAGGTGGACGGCCAAAAGCTGAGGAGAGTGCTTGCAGGCAACAACCTTGTCCTTTGTTCAGAGACTCTCTGGCATTTCCCACCTACGCAGCTTGCTGGCAGAACCTAGCAGGGCATTCTGTGTGCTGGCTGGGTACTGGTTCTGGAGCTGCTGGACGGGTCCTCTGAGTCTGGTATTTCCCTCTGTTCCCTGGGAGATGTTTAGTGGAGGGATCTTGCTTCCCCCTTGGAAATTCTGGCCTTTCTTCACTGCCGGAAGCTGTAAGACAGACTGCACCTACAGCCAGGGTTCAATGCTGAGTTCTTCTTTCTTGTTTCTGGTGAAGCCTGCAGATGAATTGCAAAGTGAGGGGCTCAAACATCTCTTAATGCTAAATGGGCCCCAGTGATTGGTGCATGGTGCAGGCTAAGCCTACCTTAAGGAACCAATCCGGGGTCCCCAACAACAATCTTCTGTTATGCGTGAGGTCAGGACCAGAGTTCCTGGTAACAGGAAAGGTAAGGGGTGACAACATTGTAGAGGAGCAGCTGAATGCTTCTGCAGGAAGTCCCACCCCCATCTAGCCTATATGTCGGACACCGTAAATTGCGACATGCATAGTGATTGTGCCAATTCCACAAAGAGCCTTCGAGAAAAGGTATCCACTAAGAAGACCCTATACGATGTACCCTGACAGAGATGACAATCTCTTGGAGGAGGTCCCCGAAGGAATATGAAGATGAGAGGAAAAGAGGCTGGTGACGTCACGAGAAATGAGCATGAAGCACTGAGAAGAATGGTCAAAGAAGAAGAGGCATAAGACCTTATAGAAGCTGATGTCCAAATAAAGAATAGAGCATACTTTCATATGCGGAATGAAGATTGCATGTGTGAAGAGCACTGCAGAAAATGCAAGTCGTTTTATAACTGTACAGATGCAGTAACACAAGTAGACTGATCATAAAGGCTGGCTATACGTAGTGAATATATAGATTTCTGGATATCGGTGTTACATATTTAGTAAGCACAGACTCGTGAAGAAAGAAGGATCGGAGGGCTTTGTCAAAGGAAGAAAACAGCTGAAGATCGAGGAAAGGCCTGGAATAGCTGTCTGGCCTGGTGTCAAAGGATGGAGCAGCCAAGAACCGGTTATCTATCCTTGAAGAACAGTAAATGTGAGAAGCTGAATCAGCCTTTGTTAAGGTGCATGAAAGAACATCATGAGTGCCAAGTTTATTAATTCAAAACAATTAAATGCTGCAGTACAGGCCGAAATACAGTCTCCTGTCACGTGAGTCCAGAATGGAAATAGGAGTTGGGCGTACTGACCAGAACTGCGATAAGAGTGTGCCTATACTCCCTTTTACTCCCAGGAGCAGTGATACTTTACAAGGACAAGTTCAAAGAAAATCTGAATGGCAGAAGGCATGAGCGATAAGAGATGTTGAGTTAATTGAGTGGGGAGACACGGTCAAGTCCACCCGCTGGCACCTGAGGTACCATCTTAAGTGCTGATAGTGAATCGAATGTTCCCGAAGGGTACAAGTGTGCCAACCAATTGTAGAAGGCCATATAATGAAGGGCCTTATAGTTTGATAGCCAACGGTGTGCCATGTATCTAGTAATTGATGAAGATGACTTGCACTAGAAGTGGGCATAAATTGTCCGCCTGACTGTAGAGATCCAATCGCAACCTGATCCCTTGAATAAAGTATACTTAGATGTTCCCCTTGAGCCAATCAAAATCTCCCGTAGGTTTTTCTAAGTTTGCCATGTAGTATGACGAATATTTGTTATATAAATGTGTTTTTTATGCTAAATGATTTAGAGCACAATCAAACCTCCGTTGATGTCCATTGTAATTCCGTGTTTTAGACAATCGAAAATAAAAATGTCGGAGGAGACATTGTGCCAACTTCCTGAGTCGGTCTTGTTATTTGGTGTGAGAGTTATTCTGCATACCCATCCTTGTATGATGTGTTACTGATTAAAAGCCCCCCCCGAGGGTTCACGTGGTAGCATTGTCGGATGGTTGAAAGGAAGACCAATCGACCTGTTGACTCCAGAGCTTCGGACGATTGTACATCCTTCACCATCTAGCTGAAGATTGTGGGGTTTCCTGTGTACAGCGGCTGAATAGAAAACTTGCAAGTAGAATCGAGACTGTGGGCAGGGAGCCTCTTTGATGAAATCGCTGCCTGGTTTCCACAGGCACTTTGCGTAAGGAAAGCAAAAGTGGTTGATTGGAGGAGGATACGATACCCATGGCTTCAAACCGAGCGAGCGAATGGTGAGTAGACTAAGCGGAATGGTGAACTGAGGGGATGGGGTTGTGATAATTTAAAAAGTAATGAAAGTAACAAGAAAAAGTAACAGGGGTAACGGGAGAGTCCTAACCCAAGAGGTTTTAGAAAAGATTGTCTCACACTCCAATGGGAGTAATCTAGGCTAACGTGCAGGACAGGTCCACATAAGTTGACAATCTAAACTCTGTAAATCAGGGTATTATTAGGGGCAGAGAGTAAGAGTGATCACTAAGATTTTTGTGTAAATAGTCGACTTGTCTGTCTGTTTATGTATTTATGTTGAATTGAGGAGCGACGCAAACTGTTGTATTAGAACTAAGATGAGGTTAAGAAGTTATACTATCTGCCTAGGGAAACGATCGGTGCCAATCCAGATGTAGACAAAGAAAATTGGAGGGATAAAGGTTTTGAGCGGTGATTGTTGGAACCCGCTCATATTTGTTGTTTTTATAAACGTATTTTGTAAACACTGGTAAGTATTGACAGTCAATTGAGACTCGTCACAATGGGAGACATTACTCCTCTGATGCATTTATGTAAGACATTGCCAAAGCACATGTCCAAGCTCAAATAGTATAGTGCGGAATCTGTGAAAGGCACAGCAGATAAGATGTTCATGCCATGGCCACAAGGGGGATCACTGTCGAAAGCAGTATTGCAACCCATGACCACATACGTGCACGATGCGTACATGGGAAAGAAGTTAGAAAAAGATCTGCTATTTTAGAGCTTTGGAAAATTTACCAGGAAAAGAGGTAGGGTCTGCCACCTGAAGAGTGGATGCTTAATCAGAGTAAGAAGGAAGGTGTTGAGCCCTCAGCTCCCCTTACCTCACCGGAAGTAAACAGCGATAGTACAGAAGACGTAGGATTGTACCAGTTAAAGGAATTGAAAGCGGCGACCGGGTATAGTAATCTGATATACGAACCACCCGCTTATAGCAGTGACAACAGTCCAGAGGAGATTAATAGAAAAGGGGAGATCTTTGAGATCTTACAGAACAAAGAGGGGAAAAGTGAGCGATTGAATATATCGACAGAGATAGAGCGAGAAATTAAGAGATGGAAAGCAGAGAAGGATAAAGCTGACGAGGTAACGCTCGTACTGTATGAATGGATGGGAGGACAGATATTGCTCAAGCTAGATGGGAAGAGCATCGAGGAAGCAAGGCAAAGAGAAGATCAAGACAAACAGGATTAAAAAGACAGGGGGCGAGACAGGATATTAAAGGAAGATGAGCATAAAAGAAAAAGCAGACAGCAGCAAGATCAGATATATCAGGAGGAGCAACAAAAGAAAGAAGAAAGGGGAGAGGAGCAAATAAAGCATGACAACAGGCAGAGAGCAATAGAAGAACGGGATAGACTAGAAAGAAAAAAGAAGAGGAGGAAGCGCAGACATTAAAGGATAGAAGAATACAAAGACGAAGAGAAGAGGAAGAAAGGAGAGCAGGGGCAAGGAGAGAAGAGATAAGACAGGAAGAGGTGAGAGTTAGATGGGAGGTGAGGAAGCAAAGAGAATTAGATGAAGAATTCGAACGAAAGAGAAGACAGCAGAGCTGATGGAACCCAGTCCAGCAAAACAATGGGGCAGTATAGAGGAGTACCTCCCATTACAGGGAGCAACGTCAGGGCCATCTAGAGTAGCCTTAGAAGAGAAATTTGACATAGGAAATATCGGACAGGCTTGATAAAGCCTACCAGGAATTAAGGGAAGGTAGTAAATCAGGACGCCAAGGGAAGGGAGATCACACGTTGGACTTTAAATCATGAGGCAAAGAGGAAAATCTGTTCAGTCTCGAGCATAGAGCCTTATCCCTAAGCAGACTGACCTTAGATAGGGGCGAAGGGGATGAGAATGACACTAGTTGGGGACTAGATATGTCAGACGAAAGGGAATCCTTCCATGGGGAGGAGGGAGGAGGTGCATGTGCCCCTGAGGGAAGCCTACAGGCGGACAAGGAAGAACGATGGTCTGATCTAGAGCAACCAAAGGATAGAATGCCAGATCCCATAGCATATCCAGAGCGTCCCAAAGGATGATCGTATAGTGAGAAGGGAGAATCACTGCCATATGTGAGTAGGTTAAGATCGCTGCCAGGGAGGAAGCAGTCAGGAACCATTGTTCCTACTATGGATAGGCAGATGATGGGAGCCGATTGCGGGTTAGGGTTTACGCAGTTTCCCTTATTGGAAAAAGGAGGAGCAAGACCACAGTATAGTCCATGGCCACAGATGGACAAGGACAATTTAAGATGCAAACTTCTGAGTTTGACATCGGGTGTGGCAAAATGGATTTATGAATTGGAAAAAATGACAGGAGGAAATACGCTAGCCAATCGGGGATATTAAGGGTCTCCTAGCAGCCATTCATGGGGAAAGAACTGATGACAAATGGAAGAGAGCAGGCTATTCGAGTGCGACAGCACAGAAAACAGCGCACGATGGAGTGCTGTTTAATAATTGCAGAGCAGATGTCCGGAGGGCTCTCAGGGTACAGTATACTGACACATCAGACATGGGTGCAATTATGACGCATAAAATGAAAGAAGACAAAGATTCTCTTGCTTACATTCAGGACACTCAAGAGCACTGGACTCTTGACACAAGGGAGCCATGGGAAAAAACAGTGCCATTATTTTACCACATTCTATGTCAAGGGTTGCCCAAGCAAGTCCAGAGGCAAATGAAGAAGCAAGTGGGAATGGAAGCAAAGCCATGGGCATAAATACACTTAACAATAGTTCATCACTGTCGGCTGTTGCAGGAGAAAAACAAGAAGAGAGAAGAGGCTAGGAAACTTGAGGAAGCTAAACTAGTTCAGAAGAAATTGTCAAAATATGCCATAGAATGGGCAGTATTGACAAGCGGAGAAGGACTGGGAGTACAGCAAGCAGCGGGTACATCGCAGGCGAATGATCAGCGCCCGATGGACAAAGGAGGGAATGGGTTTGTACCACAAGGTACACGCATGGGATATAGAGGAAGGGGTGGAGTCCAAAACAATCATGGTGGGTTTCAGAGTGCACAGAATGAGAATAAGAATGTGCAAGGAGGGTTCAACCAAGGGGGACCAGTCAGAAGGGCTCCTCGCTTATGTTGGACTTGTGGGATGACAGGGCACATTGAGCGCATATGCGGGAGCCAAGGGTATGTACAGAATGGTCATTTCTCAAGAGGGGGGCAGCTTATCCTCCAGTATATAGCTCACAAACTAGGGAAGGGTTTGGCCAAGATCAGACAGTGTATCAGACACAGAAACTGCAAATGCAACAGGCACAGCAACCACAGCAATTACAGCAAGCACAAATGAATCCACTGCGAGGGCAGTCACAGCACGCCCCTATGCAGATACAGCAGAATACAAACACGGGACAATTTTTGACACCTAGAACAGGGGGTGTCACTGTGGTGGGAGGAAATCCTTTCACAGGTACAGGGGTATGCATGTATCCACAATAGGACAGCTCAGAGGGCGACTTGATGTGTTTAGTACTATCAGTGATACCAGAACCCCAAGATGAACCAATGGTCGATGTGACTTTAGGAGGCAAATCTTTTTAATTTTTAGTAGACACTGGAGCTACTCGTTCATGTATAAGAGAGGGAAAATATCCAATGTCGGGAAATGCCATGAATGTTCAAGGGTTCTCTGGAGCTACGAGTTGAGGTCCTTTTTTACTAATGTATTACCAGTCTCTATAGGAGAGTGTGACATGTCTGTTCCATTGTTGTATTCACAACAGACTCCAGTTAACATTTTGGGAAGAGATTTCATGACAAAACTCAACATGACAATTTCTTTTACTGTCAAAGGGATAGTGTGTTCCACTCCTGGAATACACTACATGAATATAGGTGAATTTATATTGGCATTTACAGGGCAAATGGCTCTGTGAGACGTTCCAATAGAGCCAGAGGTTGTTCTTTATGGGGTGAGCATTCTGTTAACATGGCTACTTGGCTTAGTTGGGAAGACTATTAGAATACCTGACAAATTCTTGTTCACACCACAGATAGCCATGGACGAAGAGGGGGACAGACCATCCCAATAGAATTAGATGCAGCCATAGTACGAGTGGAAATGGTGATGCTTGAAGGAACAGATGATGAGGGTACACCATGGAGGACAGTGATAGCAATTGAGGAAGGGAATAGATTGACTGACGTCACTGATGATGACATGTTTCGAGATGACCCAGCAGATGATGAAGTAGTGTTCTTTATGAGAATTACATATTGGATAAGAATAGAGAAAAGGGAGATCCCACAGAGAATGGCGATAATGAGGCAGCACCCAGCATGTTTTGACGAAGACTTGGAGAAAGTGCCAAGCGCTTTATGGACTACAGGCCCTTTTGATGTAGGCCTATTGAAGGGGGTAGAGGAAGTTAAAATAAAGTTGAAGCCAGGAGCAATTTTACCTCGAGCAAGACAGTAGCCAATGTCTTGAGAGGCAGATGAGGGTATTTTTGTTACTATTTCTACACTAAAGGAACAAGGTATCCTGATGCCGTCAGAATCATCATGCAACACTGTGTTGTACCCTGTGAAAAAATCAAAGGCAGGGTTATGGATATTTATACAAGATATGAGACGGATTAACCAGATTTTAGATGCAGAATTTCCTTTAATTCCCAACCCGGCGATGATACTATGCAGTATCCCAGTAGAAGCTCAATATTTCACGGTGATCGATTTGACAAATGCATTTTTTCTCAATCCCATTGGACAAAGACTCACAAGACTTGACTTCATTTACGTTTCGCCAGACTTGTCTGAAACACACTAGGTTGCCCAAAGCCAATGGGTACTGTGAATCTCCATCGATCTTTAATAGAGTCCTACAGATGGACCTAGGAAATATTGATTGAGTGCCCTGATACAGTACGTAGATGACATTTTAATTTGTAGCACCACAGAAGATGAGTGCAGACAGGACTCAATTCAGTTGATGACTATCCTAGCATATAAGGGATACAAGGTAGACAAAGAAAGCTAAGTATTGTCAAGAAGAGGTGTTATACATGAGTCAGCTAATTTTACATGAGGAAAAGAGAGTGACAACTGAAAGAGCTGAGGCGATCATGAAAACTGCAAAACCACACACAGTGAAGCAGATGCAGCAGTTTTTGGGGCTGTGTAATTGTGTAAGAGCCTGGGTGTTTGGCTATAGTTTGTAGCCAAGACCCCTTTTGCAAACCCTAAAGAAAGTACAAACAAGGAGAAAATAGAATGGACTGAGGAAATGGAGGGAGGGTTTGAAGAGCTGAAGAAAGCAATTTGTACAGCCCCTGTTTTAGGAATTCACAATTATGCTGGGGAGTTTTTCTTATTTTCGCACACAAATGGGACAGACATGAATGCAGTGCTTACACAGAGGGCCGCATTGGGGTATGCGCCTCTAGCATATTACAGTGGGATTCTAGACCCAGTTATGAAGGGACACTTCCCTTGCAAACAGTAATTGGCAGCTGCCATGTTCGGGATTGAGAAATCTACAAGCATTGTAATGGGCTTTTTGTAGAACATGCTTGTTTGCCATATTAGAGAAACCCAAGGGAACATTGACAACCCGAGAGATTCTGCTTATGAAGTGATAATCTCAAACCCAGCGATAATAATTGTCAGATGTAAAATAGTGAACCCTGCCACCTTTGTACCTTTGCAGCTGAGCCAGTGGCAAAGGGTGAGCTTGTGCACGACTGCGGGAATTATGTAGAGTTTTATGATGATATACCACGTGTAAAGGAAAATGCATTGTCAGGAGGGGAAATTCTCTTTATTAATGGTTCTTCGAAAATTGGTCAAACAAGGGGAGAAAGGCATTCTGGCACAGCTGTAGTGAAGCATAGCGCAAATGGCGAGCTTAAAGTTGTAGCAAGTGCAAGACTACTGTCTCACTTTTCAGCACAAGCGGCAGAATTGGTAGCCATTATTGTCACGCTCGAAAATCATGAAGGACAGGAAGTGAGGGTGTACAGTGACTCCACCTATGTGACAACAACTGTACACGCAGGGTTAGCACATTGTAAAAGGAGGGGCTACCCAGTGCAGCATGCATCTTTATTGGACAGGCTTATTAAGGCACTACAACTCCCAGTAGCCATAGCAATGGTTAAATGGGCAGCGCAGCAAACTCATTTTATTTCTTGCTGGAATGAAGCCGCAGACGCAGAAGCCAAAAGGGTTGTGTATTCACCAGATATTTCAAGTTTTGATACTTCAGATGTTAATGAGAAAGTAGTCATGATTATGGTAGCGAACGAAGGATTTTATCATTTACTGAGAACGCATATTTAATAATCTACTGAGAACGCAATTAATGGAGATTCAAGGAAGTGCAACACAGGAAGGGCAGGAATTGTGGAAGCGAAGAGGGTTTTCTTAATCCCCCACTGAGGCATTATGGCGATAGGATAGCACTGGAAAGCCAGTGATGCCAGTAGCCTTGTTAAGGGTAGTGCTTGAACAGCTGCACTATCCAGCGCATATAACTAGGGAAAGTCTTGCTGCAGCAATTGCAGAAGACTGGTTTGTTCCAAACCTGTTAGAACGCGTTGCATTTTATGTAGTAAACTGCCTCGTATGTCAAAGGTTTACCGCTGGGCATACACTGCGAACAATTAGAGGAGTAATTCCTTGACCGAATGGTCCTTTTAAGCATTTACATATCGATTATGTTGATAGGCTGCAAGTATGTAGTGGAAACAGGTATCTGATAGTGGTGATGTGTGCTTTCTCTAGGTGTATCGAAGCAGGTCCATGTACATACCCTGATGCCACTTGCGCAGTGAAGTTTTTAGTAAGTGAACTCTTTCCAAGATGGGGAGTGTGTGAAGTGCTGAGATCCGATAATGGGCCACATTTTGTCAATCAAGCATTCAAACAGATAGGACTAATGTGAGGATTAAGCACAAGTTTGCTTCTACTTATCACCTGCAAGCAAACAGAATATGTGAGAGACTCAACAGCCTCCTTAAGGAAAGGATTACCAAGCTCAAGTTGACACTGAACAAGGAATGGCTATATTGCCTGCCCTAAGCTTTATATCCCCTAAGGAATTAGCTGGGTTCAGACCATCACCTCACACCCCACGAACTAGTGACAAGAATACACATCAGAACATCTTTGACTCCTCCATCGAGGAGTAGAAGTGATGCCCAGAGCAATGTTCCCTCTAATTATTTTTCTGTAAGTTGCGGAAATGGTTGGCTTTCGTGCACACATAATTGTTCGTGTGCGCAACTCACTAATGAGGTAACTTTGTGAGCATGCACATTTAGGGGTCGATTCATGGAATAAATGTGCGCCGAAAATTCCCGCGCAGAGGTGCCAAAACGTGCGATTCGCAGTGCAAGTGCGAAAATCGCAGTGCAAGTGTGAAAATCGCAGGGAAACCAGCGCACATCGATTCATGGAAGTCTGTGCGCAAGAAAAACATTGGATGTGCGCTAAAAATGTGCGCCGCGCATGCCGGCGCACAGATCATCCAACAGCGTGCGCCACGGCCACTGCGAAATCGCACATAGCGCGGCGCACATCACAAAAGTAGGCGGAACACGGGGCGTAACACTCGGAATGGGGAACAACGTGTGAAAATATGGGCGTCACGGGGGAAGTACAGGAGGCAAGTGCGCGGAACGCCCACACGCTCGCCTACAACCCGTATTCATGGAATCGAATAGGGCAAACCAGCGCACGGTCAAAGACGCGCACAGGGCCAAACAAGTACGCCACAAGAAAGCAGGCGGTAGCGCCCCTGCGCCTGAAATAAATGTGCGCCAAAATGTGCGCTAACAAAAAGCACCCATATACAGCCATGATGAATGGTCCATACAGTGTCCCTCTAGGACAAATGAGGTGCAAAGGGGTACCGACAAACACGGACACCCGCTGTGTGAAAAATAGCGTGTGCGTGTGTTCCTGGGTGCGCGGGAAGTTCCACGCGCGATTAGCCTGGGTACGTGTGTTCCGGGGTGCGCGGGAAGTTCCACACGCAATGGCCTGGGTACGTGTACTTTGGGGTGCGCGGGAAGTTCCACACGCGATTAGCCTGGCTACGTGTGTTTCGGGGTGCGCGAGAAGTTCCATACGCGATTGGCCTGGGTACGTGTACTTCGGGGTGCGCGGGAAGTTCAACACGGGATTGGCCTGGGTACGTGTACTTCGGGGTGCGAGGGAAGTTCCACACGCGATTGGCCTGGGTACGTGTACTTCGGGGTGCGTGGGAAGTTCCACACGCGATTGGCCTGGGTACGTGTACTTCGGGATGCGCGTGAAGTTCCACACGAGATTGTCCTGGGTACGTGTACTTCGGGTGCGTGGGAAGTTCCACATGCGATTGGCTTGGGTACGTGTATTCCGAGGTGCGCGGGAAGATTCACACGCGATTTCAGCAGGGTACGTGTATTTCGGTGGTGCCAGGGAATGCTACACGTTATTTGGCCGTGTGGGTCCTCCCAGGTATTCCCTCTACACCCTCCACGGCCCCTGCAGGCAGCCCACACCACAGGGGACTACCCTGCACCCCTGCTCATGTCCCACAGGCAACCCATCCACCGTGGCCATGCCCACCAGCCAACCCACATGTCACCTTGCACTACTGATCACCAACACATGTCTCCCAGCACCCCCACCCCCCCAGCATCCAGGGGCACCCTCCACCAGGCCCCCACACATGTCTACCACCACCCCCACCCCCCAGCATCCAGGGGCACCCTCCACCAGGCCCCCACTCATGTCTCCCTGCACCCCCACCCCCCAGCCACCAGGGGCACCCTCCACCAGCCCCCCACTCATGTCCAACTAATGTCTCCCACCACCCCCACCCCCCAGCCACCAGGGGCACCCTCCACCAGGCCCCCACCCATGTCTACCATCACCCCCACCCCCCAGCAGTGCAGGGGCACCCTCCACCAGGCCCCCACTTATGTCTACCATCACCCCCACCCCCCAGCAGTGCAGGGGCACCCTCCACCAGGCCCCCACTCATGTCTCCCACCACCCCCACCCCCCAGCCACCAGGGGCACCCTCCACCAGGCCCCCACTCATGTCTACCACCACCCCCACCCCCCAGCAGTGCAGGGGCACCCTCCACCAGGCCCCCACTCATGTCTACCATCACCCCCACACCCCAGCAGTGCAGGGGCAGCCTCCACCAGGCCCCCACTCATGTCTCCCACCACCCCCACCCCCCAGCATCCAGGGGCACCCTCCACCAGGCCCCTACTCATGTCTCCCACCACCCCCACCCCCCAGCAGTGCAGGGGCAGCCTCCACCAGGCCCCCACTCATGTCTCCCACCACCCCCACCCCCCAGCATCCAGGGGCACCCTCCACCAGGCCCCCACTCATGTCCCCTATCACCCCACCCCCCAGCAGTGCAGGGGCACCCTCCACCAGGCCCCCACTCATGTGTACCATCACCCCCACCCCCCAGCCACCAGGGGCACCCTCCACCAGGCCCCCACTCATGTCCAACTCATGTCTCCCACCACCCCACCCCCCAGCCACCAGGGGCACCCTCCACCAGGCCCCCACCCATGTCTACCATCACCCCCACCCTCCAGCAGTGCAGGGGCACCCTCCACCAGGCCCCCGCTCATGTCTCCCACCACCTCACCCCCCAGCCACCAGGGGCACCCTCCACCATGCCCCCACTCATGTCTACCACCACCCCCACCCCCCAGCAGTGCAGGGGCACCCTCTACCAGGCCCCCACTCATGTCTACCACCACCCCCACCCCCAGCCACCAGGGGCACCCTCCACCAGGCCCCCACTCATGTCTAACTCATGTCTCCCACCACCCCCACCCCCCTGCCACCAGGGGCACCCTCCACCAGGCCCCCACTCATGTCTACCATCACCCCCACCCCCCAGCAGTGCAGGGGCACCCTCCAACAGGCCCCACTCATGTCTACCATCACCCCCACCCCTCAGCAGTGCAGGGGCACCCTCCACCAGGCCCCCACTCATGTCTCCCACCACCCCCACCCCCCAGCCACCTGGGGCACCCTCCACCAGGCCCCCACTCATGTGTACCAACACCCCCACCCCCAGCAGTGCAGGGGCACCCTCCACCAGGACCCCACTCATGTCTACCATCACCCCCACCCCCCAGCAGTGCAGGGGCACCCTCCACCAGGCCCCCACTCATGTCTACCATCACCCCCACCCCCCAGCAGTGCAGGGGCAGCCTCCACCAGGCCCCCACTCATGTCTCCCACCACCCCCACCCCCCAGCATCCAGGGGCACCCTCCACCAGGCCCCCACTCATGTCTCCCACCACCCCCACACCCCAGCAGTGCAGGGGCAGCCTTCACCAGGCCCCCACTCATGTCTCCCATCACCCCACTGGTGTAACAGGGGCCCCCGCAGCCCCCGCGGTGCGGGGGGGCCCGCGGTGTGGGGGGCCCCACCAGCACATGGCTGGGAGGGGGCCCCAGTAAAAAAAAAAAAAAACATTTTCTACAAAAAAAAAAAATTTCTTTTGAAATTCACTATGCATTCATAAAGAACATTTCTGTAACAGAAATAATTTCTTTATGAAGGCAGAGTGACTACAAAAAGAAACTTTCTTTATGAAGTCTGAGGGCCCCCGTACCCCATGACATGGAAGACCCTAGGCTGGAGGCCTCCATGTCATGGGGTGGGGGGGGGGGGAACCCTATGCCTTCAAAAAGAAATTGTTTGTTTTTGAAGCCACTCAGCCATCATAAAGAAATTATTTTGATTATGGTTCGGTCCTTAACTGAAATAATTTCTTAATGAAGTTATAGTGACTTAAAAAAGAAACAATGGGGCTCATTCTGACCATGCCGGTCCGGAAACAACGGTGCTGGTAAGCTTACAGGCACTGTTGTTTCCGGACCGGCATATTACAGGTCTGCCTGGTGGGGCTGCCGTGCCCGACAGGTCTGACCCTGCCAGGCACAGCAGCCACGGTAGGCAGACCTGTCACGGAAGCACCGGCACCGTTAACAATGGTGCAGGTGCTTCTGTGTCCCCATTCCCGTGGAGTCTGGGGTTTAACGAAATTACCGGCACCTGATTTCCCAGCCGCCAGACTTGAAATAGCACGGTGGCACCGGGAAGTCAGGCCATAGTAATTTTTTATGGGTCTGGGGGCAACCCGCCGGTAGCACCGGCACGGTTACCGCTGGACCCGTAATGAGCCCCAATTTCTTTTTTAAGTAATAGGGCCCCCCCTCAACTCCATGAGGTGTGCGTGTATGAGTCTATGGTGAAAGGGTGCACACTCAAATGTATAGCCGGCTGCCTGTGTGTGTATGGTGAAAGGGTGCACACTTAAATGTATGGGTGGCTGTGGGGGTGTGCCTGCATGGTGAAAGGGTGCACACATAAATGTATAGGTGGCTACCTGTGTGAGTGTATGGTGAAAGGGTGCACACTTAAATGTGTGGATGACTGGGTGTGTATAAGGTGAATGGTGTGTGTGCTTGTGTACAGGGGCACAAGAAAACCTTCATTTCGGGGGGCTAACCCTTCAAATGTTGGGAGAGGCGCTAACTTCACATGCGGTGGGGAGGGGGAAACTTATTTGTGTGGGCGCATCCAAATTATTTACGCATTTTAATGAGACTATTCTAGTGCAGATTCAATGTTACAAGCAGTTAACTCTCTCCTATAAGTCTCCTGTTCCCTCTCTACCCTTCCAATCACTCCCCTGGCATGCAAGTACTAAACCCACATCACGATTTCAATCGCCTAAACAATGTGGCATTTGAATGCAGGTACTAACAGTGAAATGCTTTACGTTGGTAATTGCTGGGTTCTTGTTAACAGCAAAAACCAGGTGCCGTTTAAAATCTGTGTCCTGTTCGGTGGGGAACTGCTCTAAAGGTTAGCCAAGTTGAGTCAATATAGCCCAAAATGTCAGGGGGGGGTAGTGCTGAAGCCCAGTCAATTCAATGGTGTTGCGCTACTACTTGTGTTTAATGCCTTGCTTACTCCTAGCCCTATTCTTCCTCGTCCCAGTACTTATATACGAGGCAGTACGTGTGTTTGAGGCACTCTGCCTCATACAAAAGTACTGGGAAGAGGTAGAGGTACATGGAGGTAATGCCTGATTTAGCTACCTGTAATCTTCATCACTCCTAGTCCCACTGTTCCTCATCCCAGTACTTACCTATGAGGCAAGGAGCCTCATACAAAAGCTCTGGGACAAGGAAGAGGGACGCAGAGGTAATTCTGGGCCAAGGAGCTGATTGTGGAGGTTGGGGTGGTGGGTGGGAGGGAGAGTGGATGTGTGGGGGGGCAGGATTGTGTGATAAATCATAATGGTTGTCCATGTCCAGGCTAAGCAGGCATGATATGTGGTATTAGTGGCTAGAGAGGCATTTTGATTTAGCCAGTCTAGTCATTCCTCAGTTTGGTATGACTTTCTTTTAACTGGACATTTCTGATAAAGTAGTCCTGCTAACTTTAATTACCTGGCTAGATTGGCATTTGGGTGCTGCCAGTCTAGCCGTTTCTTACTGTGGCATTGTATATTTTTTTGGGCATCTGTGATAAAATTATATGATGTGATTCAAGTCATTTATAATGCGCCTGTACACAAGTGTACACAAGGGAGGGATGATAGAGGGAGGACAAGACAAACGATCTCACTAGGCCTTGTGTCATTGTGAGAACGAGAAGTGCAAGGGAAAAGGGAGCAGGGAAGTGCAAGTGAGAGGGAAGGGGAAAACAGGGCACCAATGCTCTCAGTAAGTGCAGCCAGGGCAGAGCAGCTATTGGTTGTGCAAGGAGAACAATGGACTGCAGGGTTACAGTTACAGCCCCTAAGTGCAAGGGTGACCAATCAAGAAAGAGCCTGGACTCAGAGAGACTCTGAGGGTAGCCAAGCAGCCAGTCAGTACAGCAGACAGGTAGGTCAGCAGGGGGGGAGAGAGAGCGAAAGCAGCAGAGAAGAGGAAAGCTTTTAGCTGCTTCCGAAACTTCAGGTTGTCCGCCTCAAGTTTGAGAGGGGCAGGGTGGCCATTCCAGTTGGAGGCACCAGCAGAGGAGAGAGGTCTACCCCACTCTCTGCCTGGAGAAATGTCTAAGCCTTAGAGAGTTGGAGGTAGCTGAGTGAAGGGTTAGAGAAAGAAGGTATTTTGGAAGAGAGCATTGGATTTAGTGTTGGCACTGGCCCCAGAAAGCCTTGTGGGCAATGCAAAGGTTCTTGAACTTGATCCTTGCAGCCAGTGGAGAGATTTCAGGGCTGGAGAAATACAATCCCAGGGCTTGAGGCCAAGGCTAAGTCTTGCAGTCCTGTTCTGGATTATTTGCAGATGACGGAGACTAGAGGAAGACAGATTGAGAAAGTGGCTGTTGCAGTAGTCCAGCTTAGAGACAGTGAGCTTCTGGTGGAGAGTGAGAAAGGGAAGAGTCCCTTTGAGGAGGAGCAGCTGGTAGTGGGACTTCTTGGTGATGTCCGAGATGTTAGGAGAGAAAGAGAGTGTGGCGTTGAAGATGACACCAAGGTTTTTTGCCTCGCAGGAAGGCAAAGGAAGAGGGCCCAAGGTGGTCTGCTATAGTGAGAGAGGAAACACAGTGGCAAGGGTCCCAATGAGAAGGATCTCTGTCTTACTGGCATTAAGGCAGAGATTGTTGGAGGCGCACCAATCCTGAATCGTGGATAGACAGTCAGGAATGAGCAAGAGAGGAGAGGAGGATGAGGGGAGCCTGAAGGAAAGCTGAGTCATCCGCACAACACTGAAAGTTAGAGGATAAGGTAGAGATCAGGGAGGCCAAAGTGGCCAAGTAGAGGTTGAAAAACCAGCGTGAGAGGATAGAGCCCTTGGGAATGCCACAGGTAGAGAGAGGTGGCGGAGAGAATGGGACCACGATCGACCTGGGAGCGGAGTGGCGGTCCAAGTGGAAGTAGGTCAGTCACTCTAGGGTCTGATCTGTGATGCCCAGGTTCTCACAGAGTCGATTGATCAGGATGGCGATGTTGACCCTGTCGAAAGCAGAGGAAAGATGAAGGATGAGAATAGAAGGAATGCTGGAATCAAGGTTAGAGAGCAGCACAGGTGTTAAGGAGAGCAGTTTCCATGCCTCTGGCAGCTCTGAAGCCAGACTGATGGTCATGGAGACAACCAACAGATTCAGTGTGGAGAGTAAGCTGGGAGATGGCAAGCTTTTCCAAGAGTTTGCTCAGGAAAGGTGGAGATTGAGCGATAGTTTTCCAGCAGGTAGGATCAGCAGACTGCTTCTTGAGGAGTGGGTGCACAAGGGAGTGCTCAAAGGGAGAGGGGAACATTGCAGTGGCGAAAGAGTGATTACAGAAATCGGCCAAGGCTGGAGCGAGGGTGTCAATATGGGCTTTGATGGTTCTGGAGGAGCAGCGGAGCACCTGTTTGGACGACACTTTCATAGATCGGACTTGTCTAGAAACCTCGTCAGGTGTTGTCAGAGAGAAAGAGGAAAAAGGAGGAGGAGAGAAGAGATGGCCAAAATGGGCCGAGAGAGGACGAGGACATAGAGGACAGGATGTCCTGAGATTTAGCAGAGAAATGAGAGGCCAGAGCTGTACAGAGGGCATGGGAGGGAACAGAAGAGGTATAGACCACAACAGGATTGACCAGTTCCTTGCAGATTTTAAAGAGTTTGGCCGTGTTGTTCGAGGCCATGGAGACACATGCTTTATTGTGTGCTCTCTTCTTGATGAGTGTTATTGCTTTGACTGGCATTTTGCTGAAAACAGTCTAGGTATGTCTAAATGTGGCCTGGCATTCTGTACTATAATGTTATTACGTGTTTACACTGGTCTACATTGTGCAGCCAGTTGGAAGCATTAATGTTCCTGTGCACTGTTGGTGACTTGCATGTATTGGATTGTGTTACCCTACAAAACAATTGGGAACACTCTGGCTTTATAGCCAATTTATCTCAGAAAGTGTGCTGTATATTGCATTAAAACACATATTTATATCTTTTTCCTAGTGCAGTGTGCGGCATACCCCTTCAGCAGCACGTTCATGCGTATTGTGCAAGCGTGACAGTCTAGGCCGGCCCAGAGTGTGGCGCAACCCGTGATTTGTTGCCGAGTTGGGGGGCCCCCTCAGCATGGCTCGCAGGGGGGCCCCCACATTTTGTGTTACGCCACTGCACCACCCCCACCCCCCAGCATCCAGGGGCACCCTCCACCATGCCCCCACTCATGTCCCCTATCACCCCCACCCCCCAGCAGTGCAGGGGCACCCTCCACCAGGCCCCCACTCATGTCTACCATCACCCCCACCCCCAAGCCACCAGGGGCACCCTCCACCAGGCCCCCACTCATGTCCAACTCATGTCTCCCACCACCCCCACCCCCCAGCCACCAGGGGCACCCTCCACCAGGCCCCCACTCATGTCTACCATCACCCCCACCCCCCAGAAGTGCAGGGGCACCCTCCACCAGGCCCCCACTCATGTCTACCATCACCCCCACCCCCCAGCATTGCAGGGGCACCCTCCACCAGGCCCCCACTCATGTCTCCCACCACCCCCACCCCCCAGCCACCAGGGGCACCCTCCGCCATGCCCCCACTCATGTCTACCACCACCCCCACCCCCAGCAGTGCAGGGGCACCCTCCACCAGCCCCCCACTCATGTCTACCATCACCCCCACCCCCCAGCAGTGCAGGGGCAGCCTCCACCAGGCCCCCACTCATGTCTACCACCACCCCCACCCCCAGCCACCAGGGGCACCCTCCACCAGGCCCCCACTCATGTCTAACTCATGTCTCCCACCACCCCCACCCCCCTGCCACCAGGGGCACCCTCCACCAGGCCCCCACTCATGTCTACCATCACCCCCACCCCCCAGCAGTGCAGGGGGACCCTCCAACAGGCCCCCACTCATGTCTACCATCACCCCCACCCCTCAGCAGTGCAGGGGCACCCTCCACCAGGCCCCCACTCATGTCTCCCACCACCCCCACCCCCCAGCCACCAGGGGCACCCTCCACCAGGCCCCCACTCATGTGTACCACCACCCCCACCCCCAGCAGTGCAGGGGCACCCTCCACCAGGCCCCCACTCATGTCTACCATCACCCCCACCCCCCAGCAGTGCAGGGGCAAGCTCCACCAGGCCCCCACTCATGTCTCCCACCACCCCCACCCCCCAGCATCCAGGGGCACCCTCCACCAGGCCCCCACCCATGTCTCCCACCACCCCCACCCCCCAGCAGTGCAGGGGCAGCCTCCACCAGGCCCCCACTCATGTCTCCCACCACCCCCACCCCCCCCAGCATCCAGGGGCACCCTCCACCAGGCCCCCACTCATGTTCAACTCATGTCTCCCACCACCCCCACCCCCCAGCAGTGCAGGGGCAGCCTCCACCAGGCCCCCACTCATGTCTGCCACCACCCCCACCCCCCAGCATCCAGGGGCACCCTCCACCAGGCCCCCACTCATGTCTACCATCACCCCCACCCCCCAGCCACCAGGGGCACCCTCCACCAGGCCCCCACTCATGTCTACCATCACCCCCACCCCCCAGCAGTGCCGGGGCACCCTCCACCAGGCCCCCACTCATGTCTACCATCACCCCCACCCCCCAGCAGTGCAGGGGCAGCCTCCACCAGGCCCCCACTCATGTCTACCACCACCCCACCCCCCAGCAGTGCAGGGGCAGCCTCCACCAGGCCCCCACTCATGTCCCCTATCACCCCCACCCCCCAGCAGTGCAGGGGCACCCTCCACCAGGCCCCCACTCATGTCTACCATCACCCCCGCCCCCCAGCCACCAGGGGCACCCTCCACCAGGCCCCCACTCATGTCTACCATCACCCCCACCCCCAGCAGTGCAGGGGCACCCTCCACCAGGCCCCCACTCATGTCTCCCACCACCCCCACCCCCCAGCAGTGCAGGGGCAGCCTCCACCAGGCCCCCACTCATGTCTCCCACCACCCCCACCCCCCAGCATCCAGGGGCACCCTCCATCAGGCCCCCACTCATGTCTCCCACCACCACCACCCCCCAGCCGTGCGATTTGCCTGGGTACGTGTATTCCTGGGGTGCGCGGGTAGTCTCCCATGCGATACTATCAGGGTACGTGTATTATGGGTCCGCGTGAACTTCCACACGCGATACCAGCTGTTAGGGAGAATTCTCTGTTTAGGCTGAATTTCCTAACCTAGTGAGTCCCCCAGCAGCTTTGCTGGATTTCGGGAGTTTGTTTTTTTCCATCCTGCCAAGAGTGAGACTCTTTTCCTCCCACTCTTGGACATGTATGTGTGTAATTCCTTTGAATATCAATGTGTTCTATGGGCTATGGGGTCTTTTACTCCATAGGGTCTCATATGTTTTTCTATGTCTGTTACACCGCACCCTATGTGCCGTAGCACTGGGGCGTCCTAGCGGACCTCCACCATAGACTCCATACCCGGGGACTGACTACTGTCTCCCTGGGCATGTAAAGTCACCATTGGCTTTACTAGACCTAAATTTACTAACAGAACTAGTACAAACCATCTTATTGTGGACGTACTAGTAGGGGTAATTCGATTACTCCTGGATCTGTTACTCGAGGGGGCACTGTCCCGTCCCCCCTCGTCGAGTTTTGGCTGGTGGCAGTGGAAACTACTTGTTATGTTCGACCCCGAACCTAACCCTATGGGATTCGTCCCATTGTTGGAGATTGATACTTTTCCTCGTTAATCTCTAACGTACCACCGGTCTACTTATCGTAAATAAGTTTATCGGATGGTATTTTCTGCCAGAACTCGGTTTTTAAAATGGCGTCTGTGTTCGTCTCTGTGACTCCTAAACCAAAGGTTGAGCCCTTTGTTCCACTTTTGGCGGGCTCTGTACAGAGACCCTCCAAAGTGGTGCCATTCTGTCTGGGTTACCACAGGGGTATGGGAGGGGGTTTAGGCACCCTGGACCGAGTTGCCTTGCCAATTTCGGTCGCACTCTGGAGTGATTGGCCCAAGTGGTGAGCCTTCCCGCTCACCACTTAGCATGTGTTGATTGACAGCTAGGCTGAATGAATGGGGTTTTCTGCATAAAAGCAGGGCTTTTGAGACTGGATCTTCAGAAGTCGCCACAGGACCTAAGAATCCGACGAGGGTAACGCTGAGCCGACCTGCAACGACGACACCTCCGGTGGAGCCCTGCTGAGCCGACTCACCACTTCCCGACGACAGAGGAGATCTCCCTGCCGGAGAGTCTCTTCCCCTGACTGGTGGGAACAACCAGTCCCCTTTGCTTTTTATTCGCCTCAGGACGCAGTGGTCGAATTGCCCGTGCAGCGCACCTCGGCAACCGGATAGCCACTACCCCTGTACCGCGACCAAAAGGTGGTGCCTTGTGACGGAGCACTCCGCGGCTGGTCTCTTCCCTGGTGGTGCACCGGACTTCACTTTTCTTCGACGACGAGAACCTCTCTACTCTTGGCAAAGACCCGACGTGCATCCACCACCAGGAACAACTGCCCCCGCCGGAGCTGCCCTCCACAACAAGGTACCGTGTCCGCCTGGCTTCCCTTTCGATCGGTTCGAGTGAGGTGACTTAATCCTCTCCTTTCCGTTGGGTCGCCTCCAAGCTTTTCTCATTTATTGTTCTGAACTGGTTCAATCTGCCGATAACAATTTGCTACAAAGACTTGAATGCATCTCCACTAGAAACTTTTTGGGACATATCGCCTTGCCTCTCTCCGAGTGGGCCTGGCCTCTGAACTTTATGATCTATTGTGGTTCTTGCCTTCTTACCGTACATTTTGCCCATGAAGTATTGAACTGTGTTGATTTCGTAACCTGCCGATCTTTTTCTCTCCCGTCCTAACTAATATTAGAGTGTCATCTAGGTTGAGGTATACACCTCTGTCTGTAAATAAGTGGTGCCGGTAGAACCTAGACTTGTCGAAATATTGCTAGGGGGATTGATCGTTTCTTCTTCGTAGAGTAATTGTGTTTGATTTGTTTGCCGTGAAAGTGCCATAGTGTTTTTCATAGATGTTTCGTTATAAATAAATACCTTAATATCTTTACACTAAGCCTTGTTGCGTGTTTGCTTGTCTTGCTGGGAAGAATTGCCCTATTTTGTATACTCCACATACTGCTCAACTCTTCTTGAGGGAAGTCTGACTGCTCAGCCACAGCTACCAAGTGAATCTGTGTGGTACAGACTGCTACCAAGTGGGTTCACCGCCAAACACCTGTAGTCCTAAATCTTTTGCAGTGGTCCCAGAGGGAACTGCACAGGTTTCCGCCTAACACTGGTGTACAGCGGTGGGATTTGTATCGAGTATACAGTTTAGAGTGCTTTTCGACACTGTAGGATAACTAACCACAAACCTTTGCACAAAAAGCAACTTTCAAAAAACATGTCTACGATGGAAACTTACAGTCAAGAGTCCTTGTCAAGTGACAATACTGAGAGTTTGCGAGCTCTCTGTAGGCAAGAGAATCTTTCTGTAAGAGGCAAGAAGTTAGAACTAATCGAGAGATTGCTGGCGAACCAAAGTCTGGGTACTGGTTCAGAGGAACCAAGCTCTCCAGCAAATGTAGATAACAGTAATGGTGTTGATCTAAATCATAATTCTGATGATAGCGATGAAGAGGCTGACGAGGACGGCGAGGCTAACGAAACTGTCTCCCCTGCTCCTCTACCCGCCTTACCAGCTGTGCCTACGGGGCCCATACCAGGTCCCACGAGTAACCCTGCTTATTTTGAACTTGAAAAAATGAAACTCGAATTAGAATACAAACGGTTCTTGGCTCAATCTGAACGAAACCAAGAGCTCGAGTTCAGACGGATGAATGCCCAGGCTGAGCAGAAGCAAGCTGAGTTAAGACTCAGGGAAATAGAACTTAATCACGAGTTAGAGATGAAAAAGTTGTCTATGGAAAATGCTTCTCTCTCCTCTGGTTCCTCTAGGAGCTCCAGTCCCAAAAGACCCCGGATGCCGAAGGAATTAGTGGGTATGTATGAACCGAGATTGGATGTGTTGGATTGGTTGAAACTGTTTGAATACAATCATGGGCTCCAGGACATCACCGGGAATGCTTTACTTCCCTGGTTGTTCTCTATGCTCCCTCCTGTTGCGACTGATGTGGTAATGGAGTTGGGGGAGGCGGAAAGACGGATTACGAAAGTGTGAAACTAGCTTTAATAGCTAGATTCGGGAAGACCCCTTCCCAGTATCTTAAGAGGTTTAGAACCCTCAAAAAGCATGATGGTACCCCTTGGGCTACCTGGGTGAGTGAAGGGTTGAAAAACTTAGAGGGATGGATTAAGGGTTACAAAGTGAACACTTATGAGGGTATGAGGAATCTTTTTATGTTGGAGTCTATTTATGATGCCTGTTCTCCTGAGCTCAGACAGCACTTGGCTGATTCGAAGGAATTGGATTCCCGGGAGCTAGCTAAGGCTGCTGACTTATGGGTTGCCAACCGGGCTACTCATAAGGATTCTGGGGCAACTCAGAAAAAGGATGAGGGAAAACAGCCTAAAAAAGACTCAAAAGAGAATTCTAATAACTCACATTCCAAAGAGGGCCCCAAACAAAACCAGAAGGGTAAGCCACAAGGAAAACCACAGCAGAATAGTGTGTCTTCTGGTGCCAAACCGGAAGGAGGTCAGAACAAGCCACCATTCCAGAAAGCATTCGGTAAATGCTTTGTTTGTGGCTCGACTGATCACGTGAAAGGAGATCCCAGATGTAAGGGTAAACCTTCAGGGGTCCAGCTTGTCTCCTTAGCCTTCGCTCCAGAGGAGGAAGTCCAAATGGCAAGTGGAAACTTTCTACTGCTAGCTGACGAACCCATTGGAGTCTCAGCCAGCATTTCTTTAGTATCTCTGGGGTTGTGGGAACAACAGAATTTAGATGTCTATTATTCTATCCCCGATAATACTAAAGAGTATTATAAGGACAGTGTCCAGGTGAATGGTCAGGAGACTCCTGCCATTAGGGACACTGGGACCAGCATAACTGTGGTGGATAAATCGTTTTTTCAGGCTGAGGATGTTGCTAAGGCACCCAAACGCCTCACCAAGTTAGCTGGAGGGCCTGTGCAGATGCTTCCCCAATTACCAGTTCTCATCCAGTGTAACGACATGACTGTGAAGATACCTGTCAGCATACAGAGTGAGGTACCAGGACGCGTACTGTTGGGTAACGATTTGAAAACTCTCGGAGTTGTATCGCATACTCCCAGACCTCCTAGTAAATGGTTACAGGGGCTAACCAGACCTGCAAGAGAGAGGACCATTCGCGGTACTCTCCAGGAGATGATGAAGAAAGAAATCACTCCTGCTCCACTGGAATTGTCGGCCGCTGTCTCCAAGAAATCAGAAGCGAAAGGGAAACCTAAGGCTTCTATCCCGAAACCAGCAGCCAGCATTCCAGTGCAGCCCACACGGACTTCCCCGCGGTTGTCCAAAGTTACACCCGTAACTCCACCTCCAGCCGAGGCTGAGAGGGAGGTACAACCCTGTGTGGTAGAATTAGACTCTGAGGAAGAGCTAATGGAAGGCCAGGAACTCATTGGAGATCTGGATCCTGTTGACCATCCTGAGCTGCAGTCTTTACTGGCAGAAGGTGGACCCAGCAGGGCAGACTTCAGTAAGGGACAGAGAGAATGTCCAACTCTGGAAGGTCTTCGCCACCAGGCAGAAGCTCAGGCTGAAGGGCAAGAGCCTGGGAAATACAGGTTGCACTGGGAAGATGGCCTCTTCTACAGTGAACCGACCGAGTCTGCACCTGGAGACTACAAACGACTTGTAGTACCCCAAGAGAACAGACCACAGTTCTTGCCGTTAGCCCACGAGATTCCTTTGGCTGCTCACTTGAGTTTCAAGAAGACTAAGGAAAGGCTCTCTCTCTACTTCTATTGGCCGAAGATGGGGGCCGAAGTAGAAAAACACTGCAGGAGCTGCCACACCTGCCAGATCTCTGGTAAGGTTGGCTCCAAGAATGTGGCACCTTTAGTGTCTCTCCCAGTTGTGGGAGTCCCATTTGAGAGAGTAGGGATTGACCTTGTTGGTCCCCTTAATCCTCCAACCTCCTCAGGCAACAGGTTTATACTTGTTGTAGTAGACCATGCTACTAGGTATCCTGAGGCAATTCCTATGAGGACTGTTACAGCTCCGGCTGCGGCTAAGGCCCTCCTTGGTATTTTTACTAGGGTCGGGTTTCCTAAGGAAGTAATCTCTGACAGGGGGTCAAACTTTATGTCCAACTACATGAAAGCCATGTGGAAAACCTGTGGAGTTACTTACAAGTTCTCAACAGCTTACCACCCACAAACCAATGGGTTGGTAGAACGGTTCAACCGAACCATGAAGAGCATGATAGGTGCTTTAGAGGAACCCCTTAAGCGTAAGTGGGACCTTCTACTGCCATGCCTTCTCTTTGCTTATAGAGAAGTCCCTCAGGAGGGCGTAGGTTACCCGCCCTTCGAACTACTCTATGGTCATCCCGTCAGAGGTCCATTGGCCCTGATTAAGGAGGGGTTGGAGAGTGCTCCTTCCCCCAAGCCAGTCAGAGTGACTGACTACGTGATAGGTCTCCGGAGGAGAATGTCACACATGATGACAGAAGCAAGCGATAACTTGAAAGCTGGACAAGCATTGGTCAAGCACTGGCACGATCAAAAGGCTAACATGGTTGAGTTCGCTCAAGACCAGCTTGTTCTCGTTATGATCCCAACAAGGCAGAGGGCCTTGCAAGATAAGTGGATGGGACCCTTCCGAGTCGTGGGTAAACTCGGAGAGGTTAACTATCTGGTGGACTTGGGCAATCCCAAGGAGGCTCCGACAGTCTTTCACACCAACCGACTTAAAGCGTATGTCTCGCGACCTGATGTAGGAGCGTTGCTTCTAGCGTCATCCGAGGAAGAAGAAGAGAGTGAAGCTCTTCCGGATCTCCTTAGAGGCTTACCTTTAGATGAAGAAATTGAAGGAGTAAATCTCTCCTCCAATCTGACACCCGAGCAACAAGAAGAGTGCAAATCTATGTTGAATCAGTTTGCCTCTCTGTTCTCGCTTTCACCAGGCTTGACCCCTTGGGGCCAGCATGAAATACTCACTGGTGACTGTCTGCCAGTCAAAAGCAGAGGATACCGCATGTCAGAAAACGTACGAACCCACATCAAGGGTGAGGTCAGCAAGATGCTTGATCTCGGGGTAATAGAGCCCGCTACTAGTCCATGGTCTAGCCCAGTTGTGTTAGTACCAAAGGCCGGATCTAAAGAACTTAGATTCTGCGTGGGTTATAGAGCTCTTAATGCAGTCACCAAGACTGATGCCCACCCTTTGCCAAGGACAGATCAGTTGGTGGATAAACTTTGCGCCGCCAAGTTCCTCAGCACATTTGACTTGACGTCAGGCTATTGGCAAATAGCCCTGACAGACCATGCCAAGGAGAAAACTGCATTTTCTACCCCCGTTGGCTTATACCAGTTTAAGGTAATGCCTTTCGGATTGAAGAATGCACCTGCTACATTTCAACGGATGGTAAACCAGGTTCTGAATGGGATGGAGGACTTCTGCATGGCATACTTGGATGACATCGCAGTGTTCAGCAATTCCTGGGAAGAACATGTAACCCACCTGAGAGATGTTTTGCAGGCTCTTGGACGAGCCAATCTGACCATAAAGGCGAGCAAATGCCAAATTGGACAGAGTAAGGTAGTCTATCTTGGGCATGAGGTAGGCGGTGGAGAAATAAGGCCTTTGCTCAGTAAAATTGAAGCTGTGCAAAATTGGACAACACCGACTACTCAAACCCAGGTGAGAGCCTTCCTAGGCCTCACTGGGTATTACAGGAATTTCATAGAGAACTATGGGACCATAGCTTTCCACTGAATGTCATCTCCTCGCCCAAATTTCCTAAGAAGGTTAGATGGAACGAGGAGTGCAATCAGGCTTTTGAAAACCTGAAAAAGGCTCTTTGCCAAGCCCCAGTACTCAGAGCTCCTGATTACCGCCAACACTTCATTGTGCAGACAGATGCTTCAAATGTAGGAATAGGTGCCGTACTCAGTCAACTGGATGGGAAAGGTAGGGAGCACCCCGTTTGCTTCATCAGACGCAAGCTGAAGGATCCTGAAACAAGGTGGGCAACAATCGAAAGAGAGTGCTTTGCTATCGTGTGGGCTCTGAAGAAGTTTAGGCCGTACTTGTATGGTTCTACTTTTGTCATTCAGACTGACCACCAACCCTTGAGATGGTTAATGCAAATGAAAGGGGAAAACCCAAAACTATTGAGATGGTCGATCTGCCTGCAAGGGTTTGATTTCACCATTGAGCACAGGTCAGGATGTCACCACCAAAATGCTGATGGTCTCTCTAGGATGTATGTCATCGACTAGAGGTATGAGATTCATCCAGGAGTGGATTAAATCCTCCTGTCCCTTAGTCTGGGGGGGGGGGGCGAGTGTTAGGGAGAATTCTCTGTTTAGGCTGAATTTCCTAACCTAGTGAGTCCCACAGCAGCTTTGCTGGATTTCGGGAGTTTGTTTTTTCCATCCTGCCAAGAGTGAGACTCTTTTCCTCCCACTCTTGGATATGTATGTGTGTAATTCCTTTGAATATCAATGTGTTCTATGGGCTATGGGGTCTTTTACTCCATAGGGTCTCATATGTTTTTCTATGTGTGTTACACCGCACCCTATGTGCCGTAGCACTGGGGCGTCCTAGCGGACCTCCACCATAGACTCCATACCCAGGGACTGACTACTGTCTCCCCGGGCATGTAAAGTCACCATTGCCTTTACTAGACCTAAATTTACTAACAGAACTAGTACAAACCATCTTATTGTGGACGTACTAGTAGGGGTAATTCGATTACTCCTGGATCTGTTACTCGAGGGGGTACTGTCCCGTCCCCCCTCGTCGAGTTTTGGCTGGTGGCAGTGGAAACTACTTGTTATGTTCGACCCCGAACCTAACCCTATGGGATTCGTCCCATTGTTGGAGATTGATACTTTTCCTCGTTAATCTCTAACGTACCACCGGTCTACTTATCGTAAATAAGTTTATCGGATGGTATTTTCTGCCAGAACTCGGTTTTTAAAATGGCGTCTGTGTTCGTCTCTGTGACTCCTAAACCAAAGGTTGAGCCCTTTGTTCCACTTTTGGCGGGCTCTGTACAGAGACCCTCCAAAGTGGTGCCATTCTGTCTGGGTTACCACAGGGGTGTGGGAGGGGGTTTAGGCACCCTGGACCGAGTTGCCTTGCCAACTCCGGTCGCACTCTGGAGTGATTGGTCCAAGTGGTGAGCCTTCCCGCTCACCACTTAGCATGTGTTGATTGACAGCTAGGCTGAATGAATGGGGTTTTTCTGCATAAAAGCAGGGCTTTTGGGACTGGATCTTCAGAAGTCGCCACAGGACCTAAGAATCCGACGAGGGTAACGCTGAGCCGACCTGCAACGACGACACCTCCGGTGGAGCCCTGCTGAGCCGACTCACCACTTCCCGACGACAGAGGAGATCTCCCTGCCGGAGAGTCTCTTCCCCTGACTGGTGGGAACAACCAGTCCCCTTTGCTTTTTATTCGCCTCAGGATGCAGTGGTCGAATTGCCCGTGCAGCGCACCTCGGCAACCGGATAGCCACTACCCCTGTACCGCGACCAAAAGGTGGTGCCTTGTGACGGAGCACTCCGCGGCTGGTCTCTTCCCTGGTGGTGCACCGGACTTCACTTTTCTTCGACGACGAGAACCTCTCTACTCTTGGCAAAGACCCGACGTGCATCCACCACCAGGAACAACTGCCCCCGCCGGAGCTGCCCTCCACAACAAGGTACCGTGTCCGCCTGGCTTCCCTTTCGATCGGTTCGAGTGAGGTGTCTTAATCCTCTCCTTTCCGTTGGGTCGCCTCCAAGCTTTTCTCATTTATTGTTCTGAACTGGTTCAATCTGCCGATAACAATTTGCTACAAAGACTTGAATGCATCTCCACTAGAAACTTTTTGGGACATATCGCCTTGCCTCTCTCCGAGTGGGCCTGGCCTCTGAACTTTATGATCTATTGTGGTTCTTGCCTTCTTACCGTACATTTTGCCCATGAAGTATTGAACTGTGTTGATTTCGTAACTTGCTGATCTTTTTCTCTCCCGTCCTAACTAATATTAGAGTGTCATCTAGGTTGAGGTATACACCTCTGTCTGTAAATAAGTGGTGCCGGTAGAACCTAGACTTGTCGAAATATTGCTAGGGGGATTGATCGTTTCTTCTTCGTAGAGTAATTGTGTTTGATTTGTTTGCCGTGAAAGTGCCATAGTGTTTTTCATAGATGTTTCGTTATAAATAAATACCTTAATATCTTTACACTAAGCCTCGTTGCGTGTTAGCTTGTCTTGCTGGAAAGAATTGCCCTATTTTGTATACTCCACATACTGCTCAATTCTTCTTGAGGGAAGTCTGACTGCTCAGCCACAGCTACCAAGTGAACCTGTGTGGTACAGACTGCTACCAAGTGGGTTCACCGCCAAACACCTGTAGTCCTAAATCTTTTGCAGTGGTCCCAGAGGGAACTGCACAGGTTTCCGCCTTACACCAGCGGGCTACGTGTTTTACGGGGTTCGCAGGAAGTTCCACACGCGATTGCCCTGGGTACGTGTATTTCGGGGTGCGCATGAACTTCCACAAGCGACTGGGCCTGTGAGTGTGGGGTACGTGTATTCCAGGGGTGGGCGGGAATATTTACTCGCGACTGGGCCTGGGAGAGCGTGCTACGTGTATTCCTGGGGTGGGCGGGAAGATTCAAACGTTCGCCTACGAGGCGCCGAAAAATAAATGGTCCAATCCTAAAACACGTCTGCCAGCATGAAGCAGGCGTACTTCGACCCGCGCAGCATAAAAGTGCGCACAAACAACAAACAAGCTCAGACGCCAGGATGAATATACCGTTCCTAGCAGCAGTGTCCGTGGGTTACCAAAGGAGGAGGAGGAGGATAGTGAGGGCCCGAATTTTCACTCCCAGAACAAGCCTTTTTGGGATGCCTGATGACCAGGTGTATGGGAGGTACAGGTTTCCACCACACATAATACTGGACCTGGTCAGTGAGTGGGAGGATGACCTCACATCACCCACCCTGTGCTCCCAAGCACTCAGCCCCCTGGAGAAGGTCCTCAATGTACTGCACTTCTTGGCCACAGGATCATTTCAGCGGACAAGTGCCATAGTGGGTGGGGTGTCACAGGCCACGCAGTCACGCTGCCTACACCAGGTCTTGAACATCATCACTGCATGCCCATCAGTCCGTAGGCACATATACCTGCCCAGGACACGTGCAGAAAGGCAGGCTGCCACCCTCGATTTCTACGGTGTGGCACAATTCCCAAAAGTGCTAGGTGCCATTGACTGCACCCATGTGGCACTACGTCCCCCCAGGGCATCTGAGCACATCTATACGAACCGCAAGCACTGGCATTCCATCAACGTGCAGGTAGTATGTAATGCCAAGGGAATCATCACCTCAGTATATGCCAACTATCCAGGGTCCACCCACGACAGCTTCATTTACCGAATGTCTACCCTAAGCCGGGACGTAGAAGCTGGGCGGCATGGCGATACATGGTTGCTTGGTGAGTATGAATGCCACTGCACATGCATGCATGTCAGATGCAGAGTTATGTCACTACCCCACTAATGATACCCATCACCTCCTCACCAGGGGACAGTGCCTACCCTCTGAGCACCCACATGATGACGCCAATTCGGAACCCCATCACACCTCCAGAGGTAAGAAACAACACAGCCCATATTGCAACCCGGGGCATAGTGGAGCGCACATTCGGAGTGCTCAAGTCACGCTTTCGCTCCCTTGACTGTTCTGGCGGGCAGCTGTTATATGCGCCCCTAGTAGTGTGCAGGATCATAGTGGCAGCATGTGTCCTGCACAATGTTGCAACACGCCGGGGCCTGGCTGTGGACATGGTGGTGCCCCCACATCCCCAACCACATGCACGCCCACTGCGCATGGGAGGGGAGAGGGCACGGGGTGAGGCAGCCCGTACGCAGCTGGTGGCTAATTACTTCACATAGAAATCACACCCCTGTGGAGTGCACACAGCCCTGGCACATACCATCTGATCAGCAATGATGACTCGACCTGACAATTATGACGAACAAAGGGACAGTCAACTGTCAGAACCATAGCAGCCTGAGATTGTTCATGTGGAAGTGTCACAATGTGTGCATCCCTACCTACACAAACACCACCAATGCAGTGTCATCAAAAGACACACTTCCATGCTGCAGAAATGAATACCCACTTGCAAAATACTACATGAAAACAGTGCCATGTCACCCAACCCCTCCCCGGCA
The DNA here is from genome assembly GCF_040938575.1 of Ambystoma mexicanum. NCBI lineage: Eukaryota > Metazoa > Chordata > Amphibia > Caudata > Ambystomatidae > Ambystoma > Ambystoma mexicanum. The sequence goes on along the minus strand of NC_090925.1, from coordinate 764,574,017 downwards.
CGGCCACACAACACACCATGGCATGTCATGCAATGTGAGAGCAAACAAATTAATCCCCACAACATGCCCCAAGTGTCACCAGCTACAGTGTCCCTAATGGAAACATGGCCACACATGAAATGCTCACAGTAATGCAGGACCTACAACACACATTACCAAATACTTACCAAGAATACCAATCACCTACACAACCTCCAACCTACCTTAAACATGACATTACAGACTTAAAAATTTGCTAGCCTCACTACCTGATGATGTCAGCACTCCGAACACTTCCAAGTATACAGTGTTAGCGCCACGCAAGAGTGTAGGTGCACTGCTTACAACATGGACTCCAGTTCCAAGGTGGACCGCCTTGTGAAGACATGAGAAATGGACCTGCAAATTAGGAGGATGAGATGGATGCAGAGGCACATATCAATACACCATGCAGTGTACAATACAACAACAATATGCACTATGAATGTATACACAGTATTGACTACAGACTGCCCACACATCAAATGGGAGTCCAATGTCACCATGTACGTCAATGTCACTTGGGCACACCCTTTGCAAGCCCATGGAAACGGGAAGCAGGGGGGGGGGGTGTCACAAAAACCCAAGCATCTGAACCAAATTCATGACAAGCCTGCATGTGCCCAGCCACAATGCAGCGTATGCCCAGGGGAGCCACACAAGGCAACACACTGTCTCAAAAAAAAAAAAAAAAACAATTCAAAAATGCCCATTAATGGGCCCGGGGGGGGGGGGGTGGGGGAGGACACCCAGGAGGTCCGAGGACAGGGTGCACACCAAAACCCACCTGTGTGGATCTTGCGAGAAAAAAAACACCTCCATGGGCTCATGGCCTACACGGCTACTGCTGTTGCTCTCCTCACCCTCTGCAGCTGCATCAGGAGGTGGTGGCACTATGGGAGGCAGCCTACGCAAAGCCCTAGTCTGTTCCTCCATGGCTGCAAGCATGCGGGTGTGGTAGGTCTCGTTTTGGAGGATAATTGTGCGGAGGTCCCCATGCAACAACTCACGGGATGCCTGGACCTCCGCCCTAGTTGCCTGCATCTCAGCTGAGAGCGTACGTGTGAGACGCTCCAGCTGCTGTTCTGTCCTTCTGTTTGTTGAAGCCTCAAGCTCAACAAGAGTCGTCCTGAGGTGAAGGAGTTCCACCCTCAGGGCTTCCGTGTGGCCCCGGGACTCTATGGAAATGGCTTCCTGCAGAGTCGCCAGTGCAGCCCGCCTGTCCCTGTCGGATGCCAACATGTCCTCCCTGTGTGACTGGCAGATGGAGTCTGTTGCCTGCTGTAGTCGCTCCATCAGCCTTTCAGGGGGGACAATGGAAGTGGCCACCCTATCCATGGCCTGAGCCATCATCTCTGATGATGCTGCCTGTTGGGTTGCCATACCGTATATGGATTGCTCCCATGCGGTATTGCCAGGTGGCTGACGGCCACCACGTCGGCGGGCACCACACCTGTCTGGGGCAAGGCGAACTGCGCCTTGCTGTGCCAGCACTGCCTGAGGCTGCAGGACTGCATTCCCCCTCTGATCTGCTGGCCCAGGAACAGGATCAGATGTCGCGGAGTGTGACCCTGCATCCGTAACCACCAAAGGCGTACCTGCCAACACTGACATCCCCATTGAGGGTTCTAACCCTGGTGCAGGTGGGTCAGACAGAACAGAATCCCTCCCAGGAACACTCACCTGCTACGGCACATAGGTCTCATCATCCGAATCGACACCTGAATACAGCTCGGGGGAGGTGCAGCCAGAGACACCCCTTGAGAGCACGACCTGCAGCAGTTGTGGGTTCTCACCCACCACCACACCACGTCCCTCACTGGTGGTCGGTCGGCCCTTAGACCCCTCCTGGGTCTGCACCATCTCCACAACCCCAGCAGTATCAAGTGCGTCATCCCCTGCAAAGACATAAAAGAAAACAAATGGAAACAGGCATTAGCACTATGGCACACAATTAGGGCTGAGAGGCTACAGAAACAGTACTTGATTGACACATGTCCCACATGACTAAAACCATCCCATGCATGCACCGTCACTGCGTGTGAAGGGTAGGCAGATGGCACACATTGATGACACCAAGATGGAAGATGAACACATTTGCTGCATGCTGCCTAGCAGTGGCATCACACATTGGCCAGTGATTGGCAGGTCAAATACACATGCCATCACACAGATGGCATGTACCCTAGCCATGAAGTGAAGAGGGAGAGGAGGTCACCAATTGTTCATTCAGTCCAGTTTGCTCATGAAATTGATTTTTTCATTGAAATGGTTCAAATGTTTAACCTGGAGCTGCCAGTCCAAAATGGTCCTATAGCACAGGGACATGTCTAAACAAATCATGTCCAGGAAACAAAGCCAGTCCACTGTACCATAGCCATGTCAGACATGTGACAATAGGACTGAGAAATCCCGAGTAAAAGTGGTGGTATGCAAACAATCTGCCTGAATAAACAGAGGTAAATAAGCAACAATGTTGTGGCAATATGACACTCCAAGGGCAACTGGCGTGGTGTTGGGCTGGATGTCTAATGTTGGCAGAAGGGATGCTGCTATACCCAAATGCTGGTGCGCAGAATGTATAGGGTGAGGCACATGGGTGACTCAAACCACTGAGGCACACACACCCTCACCTGGCACCCAAACAGAAGCCCTCCCACACACACCATGCACATGGATGACACACACATGCATGTGCACTCACCGGACAATGCCTCGTAATCTGCCAGTTCTCCCACGCCTTGGATCTGTTCCTCTGTGATGTAGGTCCCAGCAACCTGCTCATGTGGAGTGAGTTCTATGTCCTCTGCTGGAGACCCACCTCCAGTCACTAGAGTTGCGGCATGACTTGACGCAAGCTTATTCTTTGCCCTGCGCTTCAGGTCATTCCAGCGCTTGTAGCATTCAGTAGCTGTGCGCCTCACGATTCCAAGGGCACTTATGATGTCCGCAATGGTCTGCCAGTGTGCCTGACGTTGTGCAGGTGTGATCTTGGATCCTGCAACAATCACCATTTCGCAGTCATGTGCGGACTCATACTCTACAAGTGCATTCAGTTTGGCCTCATTGAAGCTGGGCTTCCTTGACGGTCCGGACTGGGTAGCCGTGTCTGGGGCATCAGCCTCTACTGGACGAGCACTCTTCCTCTTCCGCTTGGAAGGTGGTGGGGATACTGAGTGTCCTACGCCGCTCTGGACACTAGGGGCAGGAGCCCCGGTGGACTCTGTACTAGGAGTGTGGGATTGCACACTCAGCATGGGAGTTGGTGCAGGCATTAGCTCAAGTGTGATGGTGTCAGGGGGGATGTCAGCATGATGGACTTGGACCGACACTGTCCTGGCTGGGTGTGTGAGAGGTGGGGTGGATGGAGCCGCAGCTGCCCCTGCAGCCTCCCCAGCCTGATTAAGCGGGGCAGCAGATGACCTAGCTGCCCCATATCCACGTGGCCTGATGACACCAACGTTCACCGGCGCACATGGCCTAGACCTGCTGACCTGGAAGTCAGCCATGGAGTCACCACTTGCCAGGTCTGGTTCCACAGTGGGCGGGTCCAACAAGGGCTGAGCATGGATGGTGTCAGCCACGTTAACCTCAACCAGGGGGGAGGGGGCATGGGTGTCCCTGACTGCTCCTCCACACATGGGGGGCTAGGGGCACCCTGCAAGTCACGGCCACGTCCCCTACTGGATCCACCACGGCCACCACTTGGGGCTCGGCCACCTTTGCCACCCTTACGGCTTGTTCGCCTCCCAGCCATGGCACTGATGTTATTGTGCGTATGGGAGTCGATGTGAACTATTGTCCTGGGCAATTGGGGGTCAAAGGGGTTGGGTACCAGATGGTAATTGTACCCTAGTGCTCTAGCAAGGCTGTATGTCACCACTGGGGAAAGATGACGGGTCACACAACGCGCAGGCAGCCCAAAAAAGGGAAGTAAGGTGCACGCAACCCCTCCTAGACCACGTGCGTGGAAAAATAAACCTGCACTACGCTGTGGCACCCAGAAACACAAGAATGAACGTATGCATGTCACACGCAGCCTAGAATGACCTCTGAAGGGGTACGCGACACACGGGGCAAGCACAGATGTTAAATACCGTCTTCCAGGAACAAAAGCGTGAAAAATATGTGCGTGTGCGCGTTGACAACACCCCCGCCAAAAGAAGAATTGTACGCTGTCTGAGGAGACAGGACAACAGTAGAAGGGAACGCTGTTTGAGGAAACAGGCCCAGGAAAAAGAGGAAAAGAGAAAAAGCTGTCAGAGGTAACAGGGAGTACGAACTGGAAACGCCGTGAAGTAAATCGCGTGTGAACCGACAAGAAGTACAGATTTCACCCACTCGCTCTCCACGAAAAGCACGTACAAGGAAATGGCGTTCTACACGTACCTTTTATACACACGTCACAGACGCGCATACGCGATGAGGCCATTTCCACCAATTACACGCTTTGACACTCGGGCGTGTATCTTTTTTTTTTACACGCGCCATTCTCTACGCCCATGCGCGTGACATCACAGCTGCGCATGGGGGCCTTTGGGCCAATGAAATCGCGTATGCGTGCAGATGCGCTTACGCGCTAAGTGCCTTTCCTCGAATTACACGCAGACGTGCAGGACTTTTCACGTGCCAAATCACTCCGTATCAAGCTGGCCACGCGTAAGCACACGGGAGACCACGCTCCTGCCCAGAAAGCCGATTTACTGCCCCCCAGAGCCCCGAGCACGCTCCCACCTGCCTTCTGCTGCTGCCTGACTGCCTGCTGCCCACGTGCCCTGCCATTTGCTGCCTGCACATCAGCCAGGGGTGCTGTTGCTGTGACCACCCCTGCTGCAACCAAAGACTCCCGACTTGGATTCCATCGCTCCACAGCCCGGCCCCAGGACCCAGTTGCCCACCCACTCCTGCCTCTGGGGTTGTCATGTCGGGCACTGCAACATCTGGCACCACTGACAACCCCCGGCCAGAGAGGCAGAGGGGCACCAGCTTCAGTGCCAGGGAAGTTGGTGTCCTGGTGGAGCAAGTCCTGGGGCAGTATGATGCCCTCTACGGAAGGTTGTGCGCCGACAAGGAAGGACGGACTCGGATCTGGACGGACATCGTGACTGCCATCAACGCGGAGGGGGTGGCAGTCCGCGACTTCCAACACGTCAAGAAGCGCTGGGAGGACTTCAGGTCCAGGACCCTGAACAAGGCCCGGCGCCTCTTGAAGGCAGCGGATGCTAAGGGGCGCCGGGGCCACTTGTCGGAAGATCAGATGAGGGTCCTGGAACGCATATCCCCAGCGCTCCACGTCCAGGTCCTTGAGAGGCAGACCCGTCTGGAGTCGAGCGGTAAGTGTACATGCATCATGATTGTAAGCTGTGCGTGTGGTGATGTGCCAGTAGTGTGCCGGTTGCACATCTGTTTGTATGGGGCCGAGTATGGGTGGGGGTGTACAGGACCGTGAGGCTAACACATGCGAGCGCTGTCATGTGTGAGACATGGATGGTGCTTTTGTGTGTAGGCTTGCATGCCAAATGCAGTTGTGTGGGCACACATGTTTGGATGAATGTGTATGTAAGTAGGCATGTTCGAGATGTCACGCATGTATGTTGTTTTCAGCTGCATGTATCAGCACTGTGTACATGTGCATGTGTGTGTATTTGACAAGGGTGCAACAGTGATGCAACATGGATGCATGTGACAGCGGGATGTGGAAGCCTGATTGCCAGATGTGACATGGCTGCCCATCGGAACACTGCGACAGTTGGCTGAGGTGTACACATGCATGCAAGTGTGGTGGTGTGCGTGCATGTGTAGTGCACTCCCTGTGTTGCATGTGATGTCTGGCTCATCTTTGCCTGCTCATGCTGTTGTATGTGTATGGATAGTGCTGGCAGTTGCAATGTGGCTGTGGTATGGCTCATGTGTGCATGTAGAAATGACATGTGTGTTGCCAATTGTGATGCCATGTCTGAGGTTTGCCAATGCCACTCATGTGCAACTGTCATGTGTGTATGTGTCCATTGTAAAGTGCCCTGATGCCTGTGTTTTATTTCTCCCTGTCTGCAGCGTCAACTGATGAAGAGGGCGGAGAAGGTGCTGTGGAGCACAGCGGCGGGGATCGAACCGCCAGCCGGAGACGCAAGGCCCGGCTCCCCTCCCAGGTTGTGATCTCGTCGGGGAGTGAGGAGTCCGGTGCCGCGTCCCAGGCCGCATCTGCCGGGGGGAGGTCCAAGAGGCAGAGGTCGGAGTTGGACTCCTCGGCAGCAGAAGGGGCAGCTGGGACCCCACAGGGCCCAACGGGGGAAGATGGCACGGAGTCATCCAGGTTAGTGGGGGGTTTGGTGGAGGAGGAGGCCGTGCAAGCAACAGAGACGGGGTCTGGAAGTGGGGAGTCCACTGGTGCTAGTGGTGCAGTGCGGGACCAGGGACAGGAGGCAGCACAGGTCGCCGCAGAGGTGCCTGTGTGCAATCCTGTCCCTGATCCTGTCACTGCATCATCTTGCACCAGCAGGGATGCCTACGTCCAGACCCGTTTTCAGGCAGGGGATGAGCTCACGACAACTGGCCTTCCTCTGCCTGTGGACGTGGCTATCCGGGTCCGGGTTGAGCCTGTCCTGACTGGTGTGGCGTTGCGTCAACGGGCCACGCGAGGTGACCTGCAGTCTTTTCATGAGGAGACTGCACGTCATCTCGAATGGCTCGTTGACCGCGTCGGCCTACTGGGACAGGTCACCCAGGCCGGATTCCTCCGTTTGATGGGGCTTGCTGAGACCCCCTCCTCAACTGAACCCCCTATGCGACAGTCGTCCTCCGTGCCATCTTCCCACCCATCAGTCACCTGGGTGCCCTGTGGAGCTGCCTCTGACGGTGCGGCCAGGCTGGTGGAGGAGGCATCCCTGCCACAGTCGGGAGTCGGACGTCCAGCAGGGGTGGCCACATCAACGACTGCACCCCAGCCAGCGGAGGATGTGCAGGCAGCAGGAGGCAGTGCACCGGCAGAGGCGCTGCAGCAGCAGCAACATGGTGGGAGCCATGATGGCTCGGGGCCTTCGACATCGGAGGGGCAGGCATCGTTCGGAGGGCAGGAGGACCCCCGTGTGGCAGCAGTTGGGCCACGCCATAGATGCGGAGCGGCAGCGGGCGGAAGAGGCACGGCTCACGATGGTCAGGGCGGAGAACTCCATGCGGAGGGCCCTGAGGCGGGCCGAGTGCCTCGAGGCAATCCGCAGGGAGTTTGGGGGGAACATGTGGACGGCCCTGCCGACCCTCTGGGCCATGGAGGAGGAGCACCTCCGGGACATTGAGCAGGAGTTCGATGATGCCCTGGCCCGGAACATCCCGAAGTGAGCCGTCGGACTAGCCCGCTGCCCTTGTAAATAGTTCTGTAGTTAGTGTTAGGTTTCCTTTGGTTTAGCATTTTTTTTGGACCTTTTGGACAATGGGCCACATTTTTGTATATATTTTTTTTTTTTTAGGTAGTGTTATTCGATAGGTTTCATTTCTTCGTTTGGGATCATGGACCCTGGATTGTTTATCTGTATATAGTTGACTTTTGGATTTTCATTTTTTTTAATGATTTCACCATGGAGCAATGGTTTTCGATTTTAATTTTCCATTGGATTTACTTTTGTGGACTGTGACTTTGGACACCTTTCGTTTGCATTATGATTTGTGGTTTTGCATTATTTCACGTACCTGCTGGTTTTTTAAAAAAAAAATTCCATTATTGTTTGTTTATTTTTGATTCAATTTATGTTGCGTTTAATACATATTTTTTCTTCAAACTTCAATGTGTAGTATCATCTCATTGGTTTCATGCGTATCATGATATGAGTTTTGACATTCACTGACACCCATTGGGTGTATGTGAGGGACATGTGTTCATTTCCAAACTTGCAATTGGGGTTCTATCATGTTTTTGCCATTTCTAAGTGGGTGGATGCAATACTCAGGTGGGTGTTTGGCATTTGGAGGCTGACCATAAGGACCAGGGATCTAGATTGTGGTGACATGTTGGCTGGGGGACATGAGTGGGGGCCTGGTGGAGGGTGCCCCTGGTGGCTGGGGGGTGGGGGTGGTGGTAGACATGAGTGGAGGCCTGGTGGAGGGTGCCCCTGCACTGCTGGGGGGTGGGGGTGGTGGGAGACATGAGTGGGGGCCTGGTGGAGGCTGCCCCTGGATGCTGGGGGGTGGGGGTGGTGGGAGACATGAGTGGGGGCCTGGTGGATGATGCCCCTGCACTGCTGGGGGGTGGTGGGAGACATGAGTGGGGGCCTGGGGGAGGCTGCCCCTGCACTGCTAGGGGGTGGGGGTGGTGGTAGACATGAGTGGAGGCCTGGTGGAGGGTGCCCCTGCACTGCTGGGGGGTGGGGGTGGTGGGAGACATGAGTGGGGGCCTGGTGGAGGCTGCCCCTGGATGCTGGGGGGTGGGGGTGGTGGGAGACATGAGTGGGGGCCTGGTGGAGGCTGCCCCTGCACTGCTGGGGGGTGGTGGGAGACATGAGTGGGGGCCTGGGGGAGGGTGCCCCTGCACTGCTGGGGGGTGGGGGTGATAGGGGACATGAGTGGGGGCCTGGTGGAGGCTGCTCCTGCACTGCTGGGGGGTGGGGGTGGTGGTTGACATGAGTGGGGGCCTGGTGGAGGCTGCTCCTGCACTGCTGGGGGGTGGGGGTGGTGGGAGACATGAGTGGGGGCCTGGTGGAGGGTGCCCCTGGTGGCTGGGGGGTGGGGGTGGTGGTAGACATGAGTGGGGGCCTGGTAGAGGCTGCCCCTGGTGGCTGGGGGGTGGGGGTGGTGGTAGACATGAGTGGGGGCCTGGTGGAGGCTGCCCCTGCACTGCTGGGGGGTGGGGTGATGGGAGACATGAGTGGGGGCCTGGTGGAGGCTGCCCCTGCACTGCTGGGGGGTGGGGAGGGTGGGAGACATGAGTGGGGGCCTGGTGGAGGCTGCCCCTGGTGGCTGGGGGGTGGGGGTGATGGGATACATGAGTGGGGGCCTGGTGGAGGCTGCCCCTGCACTGCTGGGGGGTGGAGGTGATGGTAGACATGAGTGGGGGCCTGGTGGAGGCTTCCCCTGCACAGCTGGGGGGTGGGGGTGGTGGGAGACATGAGTGGGGGCCTGGTGGAGGGTGCCCCTGCACTGCTGGGGGGTGGGGGTGGTGGGAGACATGGGTGGGGGCCTGGTGGAGGCTGCCCCTGCACTGATGGGGGTTGGGAGTGATGGGAGACATGAGTGGGGGCCTGGTGGAGGCTGCCCCTGGTGGCTGGGGGGTGGGGGTGGTGGGAGACATGAGTGGGAGCCTGGTGGAGGGTGCCCCTGGTGGCTGGGGGGTGGGGGTGGTGGTTAACATGAATGGGGGCCTGGTGGAGGCTGCCCCTGGTGGCTGGGGGGTGGGGGTGGTGGTAGACATGAGTGGGGGCCTGGTGGAGGCTGCCCCTGCACTGCTGGGGGGTGGGGGTGGTGGGAGACATGAGTGGGGGCCTGGTGGAGGCTGCCCCTGCACTGCTGGGGGGTGGGGGTGATGGTAGACATGAGTGGGGGCCTGGTGGAGGGTGCCCCTGCACTGTTGGGGGGTGGGGGTGATAGGGGACATGAGTGTGGGCCTGGTGGAGGCTGCTCCTGCACTGCTGGGGGGTGGGGGTGGTGGGAGACATGAGTGGGGGCCTGGTGGAGGGTGCCCCTGCACTGCTGGGGGGGGGGGTGGGGGTGGTGGGAGACATGAGTGGGGGCCTGGTGGAGGCTGCCCCTGCACTGCTAGGGTGTGGGGGTGATGGTAGACATGAGTGGGGGCCTGGTGGAGGCTGCCCCTGCACTGCTGGGGGGTGGGGGTGGTGGGAGACATGAGTGGGGGCCTGGTGGAGGCTGCCCCTGCACTGCTGGGGGGTGGGGGTGATGGTAGACATGAGTGGGGGCCTGGTGGAGGCTGCCCCTGCACTGCTGGGGGCTGGGGGTGGTGGGAGACATGAGTGGGGGCCTGGTGGCGGCTGCCCCTGCACTGCTGGGGGGTGGGGGTGATAGGGGACATGAGTGGGGGCCTGGTGGAGGGTGCCCCTGGATGCTGGAGGGTGGGGGTGGTGGGAGACATGAGTGGGGGCCTGGTGGAGGGTGCCTCTGGTGGCTGGGGGGTGGGGGTGATGGTAGACATGAGTGGGGGCCTGGTGGAGGGTGCCCCTGGTGGCTGGGGGTTGGGGGTTAACATGAGTGGGGGCCTGGTGGAGGCTGCCCATGGGGGCTGGGGGTGGTGGTAGACATGAGTGGGGGCCTGGTGGAGGCTGCCTCTGCACTGCTGAGGGGTGGGGGTGGTGGGAGACATGAGTGGGGGCCTGGTGGAGGCTGCCCCTGCACTGCTAGGGGGTGGTGGTGATGGTAGACATGAGTGGGGGCCTGGTGGAGGCTGCCCCTGCACTGCTGGGGGGTGGGGGTGGTGGGAGACATGAGTGGGGGCCTGGTGGAGGCTGCCCCTGCACTGCTGGGGGGTGGGGGTGGTGGGAGACATGAGTGGGGCCTGGTGGAGGCTGCCCCTGGTGGCTGGGGGGTGGGGGTGGTGGGAGACATGAGTGGGGCCTGGTGGAGGCTGCCCCTGCACTGCTGGGGGGTGGGGGTGGTGGGAGACATGAGTGGGGGCCTGGTGGAGGCTGCCCCTGGATGCTGGGGGGTGGGGGTGGTGGGAGACATGAGTGGGGGCCAGGTGGAGGATGCCCCTGGACTGCTGGGGGGTGGTGGGAGACATGAGTGGGGGCCTGGGGGAGGCTGCCCCTGCACTGCTAGGGGGTGGGGGTGGTGGGAGACATGAGTGGGGGCCTGGTGGAGGCTGCCCCTGCACTGCTGGGGGGTGGGGGTGATGGTAGACATGAGTGGGGGCCTGGTGGAGGCTGCCCCTGCACTGCTGGGGGTTGGGGGTGGTGGGAGACATGAGTGGGGGCCTGGTGGAGGCTGCCTCTGGTGGCTGGGGGGTGGGGTGGTGGGAGACATGAGTGGGGGCCTGGTGGAGGCTGCCCCTGCACTGCTGGGGGGTGGGGGTGGCGGGAGACATGAGTGGGGGCCTGGTGGAGGCTGCCCCTGGTGGCTGGGGGTGGTGGGAGACATGAGTGGGGACCTGGTGGAGGCTGCCCCTGCACTGCTGGGGGGTGGGGGTGGTGGGAGACATGAGTGGGGGCCTGGTGGAGGGTGCCCCTGGATGCTGGGGGGTGGGGGTGGTGGGAGACATGAGTGGGGGCCTGGTGGAGGGTGCCCCTGGATGCTGGGGGGTGGGGGTGGTAGGGGTGGTGGGAGACATGAGTGGGGGCCTGGTGGAGGCTGCCCCTGCACTGCTGGGGGGTGGGGGTGATAGGGGACATGAGTGGGGGCCTGGTGGCGGGTGCCCCTGGATGCTGGGGGGTGGGGGTGGTGGGAGACATGAGTAGGGGCCTGGTGGAGGGTGTCTCTGGTGGCTGGGGGGTGGGGGTGATGGTAGACATGAGTGGGGGCCTGGTGGAGGGTGCCCCTGGTGGCTGGGGGGTGGGGGTGGTGGTAGACATGAGTGGGGGCCTGGTGGAGGCTGCCCCTTGTGGCTGGGGGGTGGGGGTGGTGGTAGACATGAGTGGGGGCCTGGTGGAGGCTGCCCCTGCACTGCTGGGGGGTGGGGGTGATGGGAGACATGAGTGGGGGCCTGGTGGAGGCTGCCCCTGCACTGCTGGGGGGTGGGGGTGATGGTAGACATGAGTGGGGGCCTGGTGGAGGCTGCCCCTGCACTGCTGGGGGGTGGGGGTGGTGGGAGACATGAGTGGGGGCCTGGTGGAGGCTGCCCCTGCACTGCTGGGGGGTGGGGGTGATGGTAGACATGAGTGAGGGCCTGGTGGAGGGTGCCCCTGCACTGCTGGGGGGTGGGTGTGATAGGGGACATGAGTGGGGGCCTGGTGGAGGCGGCCCCTGCACTGCTGGGGGGTGGGGGTGGGGGGAGACATGAGTGGGGGCCTGGTGGAGGCTGCCCCTGCACTGCTAGGGGGTGGGTGTGATGGTAGACATGAGTGGGGGCCTGGTGGAGGGTGCCCCTGCACTGCTGGGGGGTGGGGGTGATAGGGGACATGAGTGGGGGCCTGGTGGAGGCTGCTCCTGCACTGCTGGGGGGTGGGGGTGGTGGGTGACATGAGTGGGGGCCTGGTGGAGGCTGCTCCTGCACTGCTGGGGGGTGGGGGTGGTGGGAGACATGAGTGGGGGCCTGGTGGAGGGTGCCCCTGGTGGCTGGGGGGTGGGGGTGGTGGTAGACATGAGTGGGGGCCTGGTAGAGGCTGCCCCTGGTGGCTGGGGGGTGGGGGTGGTGGTAGACATGAGTGGGGGCCTGGTGGAGGCTGCCCCTGCACTGCTGGGGGGTGGGGTGATGGGAGACATGAGTGGGGGCCTGGTGGAGGCTGCCCCTGCACTGCTGGGGGGTGGGGAGGGTGGGAGACATGAGTGGGGGCCTGGTGGAGGCTGCCCCTGGTGGCTGGGGGGTGGGGGTGATGGGATACATGAGTGGGGGCCTGGTGGAGGCTGCCCCTGCACTGCTGGGGGGTGGAGGTGATGGTAGACATGAGTGGGGGCCTGGTGGAGGCTTCCCCTGCACAGCTGGGGGGTGGGGGTGGTGGGAGACATGAGTGGGGGCCTGGTGGAGGGTGCCCCTGCACTGCTGGGGGGTGGGGGTGATAGGGGACATGAGTGGGGGCCTGGTGGAGGCTGCTCATGCACTGCTGGGGGGTGGGGGTGGTGGGAGACATGGGTGGGGGCCTGGTGGAGGCTGCCCCTGCACTGATGGGGGTTGGGGGTGATGGGAGACATGAGTGGGGGCCTGGTGGAGGCTGCCCCTGGTGGCTGGGGGGTGGGGGTGGTGGGAGACATGAGTGGGGGCCTGGTGGAGGGTGCCCCTGGTGGCTGGGGGGTGGGGGTGGTGGTTAACATGAATGGGGGCCTGGTGGAGGCTGCCCCTGGTGGCTGGGGGGTGGGGGTGGTGGTAGACATGAGTGGGGGCCTGGTGGAGGCTGCCCCTGCACTGCTGGGGGGTGGGGGTGGTGGGAGACATGAGTGGGGGCCTGGTGGAGGCTGCCCCTGCACTGCTGGGGGGTGGGGGTGATGGTAGACATGAGTGGGGGCCTGGTGGAGGGTGCCCCTGCACTGTTGGGGGGTGGGGGTGATAGGGGACATGAGTGTGGGCCTGGTGGAGGCTGCTCCTGCACTGCTGGGGGGTGGGGGTGGTGGGAGACATGAGTGGGGGCCTGGTGGAGGGTGCCCCTGCACTGCTGGGGGGGGTGGGGGTGGTGGGAGACATGAGTGGGGGCCTGGTGGAGGCTGCCCCTGCACTGCTAGGGTGTGGGGGTGATGGTAGACATGAGTGGGGGCCTGGTGGAGGCTGCCCCTGCACTGCTGGGGGGTGGGGGTGGTGGGAGACATGAGTGGGGGCCTGGTGGAGGCTGCCCCTGCACTGCTGGGGGGTGGGGGTGATGGTAGACATGAGTGGGGGCCTGGTGGAGGCTGCCCCTGCACTGCTGGGGGCTGGGGGTGGTGGGAGACATGAGTGGGGGCCTGGTGGCGGCTGCCCCTGCACTGCTGGGGGGTGGGGGTGATAGGGGACATGAGTGGGGGCCTGGTGGAGGGTGCCCCTGGATGCTGGAGGGTGGGGGTGGTGGGAGACATGAGTGGGGGCCTGGTGGAGGGTGCCTCTGGTGGCTGGGGGGTGGGGGTGATGGTAGACATGAGTGGGGGCCTGGTGGAGGGTGCCCCTGGTGGCTGGGGGTTGGGGGTTAACATGAGTGGGGGCCTGGTGGAGGCTGCCCATGGGGGCTGGGGGTGGTGGTAGACATGAGTGGGGGCCTGGTGGAGGCTGCCTCTGCACTGCTGAGGGGTGGGGGTGGTGGGAGACATGAGTGGGGGCCTGGTGGAGGCTGCCCCTGCACTGCTAGGGGGTGGTGGTGATGGTAGACATGAGTGGGGGCCTGGTGGAGGCTGCCCCTGCACTGCTGGGGGGTGGGGGTGGTGGGAGACATGAGTGGGGGCCTGGTGGAGGCTGCCCCTGCACTGCTGGGGGGTGGGGGTGGTGGGAGACATGAGTGGGGGCCTGGTAGAGGCTGCCCCTGGTGGCTGGGGGGTGGGCGTGGTGGGAGACATGAGTGGGGGCCTGGTGGAGTCTGCCCCTGCACTGCTGGGGGGTGGGGGTGGTGGGAGACATGAGCGGGGGCCTGGTGGAGGCTGCCCCTGGATGCTGGGGGGTGGGGTGATGGGAGACATGAGTGGGGGCCTGGTGGAGGATGCCCCTGCACTGCTGGGGGGTGGTGGGAGACATGAGTGGGGGCCTGGGGGAGGCTGCCCCTGCACTGATAGGGGGTGGGGGTGATGGTAGACATGAGTGGGGGCCTGGTGGAGGCTGCCCCTGCACTGCTGGGGGTTGGGGGTGGTGGGAGACATGAGTGGGGGCCTGGTGGAGGCTGCCCCTGCACTGCTGGGGGGTGGGGGTGATGGTAGACATGAGTGGGGGCCTGGTGGAGGCTGCCCCTGCACTGCTGGGGGTGGTGGGAGACATGAGTGGGGGCCTGGTGGAGGCTGCCTCTGGTGGCTGGGGGGTGGGGTGGTGGGAGACATGAGTGGGGGCCTGGTGGAGGCTGCCCCTGCACTGCTGGGGGGTGGGGGTGGCGGGAGACATGAGTGGGGGCCTGGTGGAGGCTGCCCCTGGTGGCTGGGGGTGGTGGGAGACATGAGTGGGGACCTGGTGGAGGCTGCCCCTGCACTGCTGGGGGGTGGGGGTGGTGGGAGACATGAGTGGGGGCCTGGTGGAGGGTGCCCCATGATGCTGGGGGGTGGGGGTGGTGGGAGACATGAGTGGGGGCCTGGTGGAGGGTGCCCCTGGATGCTGGGGGGTGGGGGTGGTAGGGGTGGTGGGAGACATGAGTGGGGGCCTGGTGGAGGCTGCCCCTGCACTGCTGGGGGATGGGGGTGATAGGGGACATGAGTGGGGGCCTGGTGGCGGGTGCCCCTGGATGCTGGGGGGTGGGGGTGGTGGGAGACTTGAGTGGGGGCCTGGTGGAGGGTGTCTCTGGTGGCTGGTGGGTGGGGGTGATGGTAGACATGAGTGGGGGCCTGGTGGAGGGTGCCCCTGGTAGCTGGGGGGTGGGGGTGGTGGTAGACATGAGTGGGGGCCTGGTGGAGGCTGCCCCTTGTGGCTGGGGGGTGGGGGTGGTGGTAGACATGAGTGGGGGCCTGGTGGAGGCTGCCCCTGCACTGCTGGGGGGTGGGGGTGATGGGAGACAAGAGTGGGGGCCTGGTGGAGGCTGCCCCTGCACTGCTGGGGGGTGGGGGTGATGGTAGACATGAGTGGGGGCCTGGTGGAGGCTGCCCCTGCACTGCTAGGGGTGGGGGTGGTGGGAGACATGAGTGGGGGCCTGGTGGAGGCTGCCCCTGCACTGCTGGGGGGTGGGGGTGATGGTAGACATGAGTGAGGGCCTGGTGGAGGGTGCCCCTGCACTGCTGGGGGGTGGGTGTGATAGGGGACATGAGTGGGGGCCTGGTGGAGGTGGCCCCTGCACTGCTGGGGGGTGGGGGTGGGGGGGAGACATGAGTGGGGGCCTGGTGGAGGCTGCCCCTGCACTGCTAGGGGGTGGGTGTGATGGTAGACATGAGTGGGGGCCTGGTGGAGGGTGCCCCTGCACTGCTGGGGGGTGGGGGTGATAGGGGACATGAGTGGGGGCCTGGTGGAGGCTGCTCCTGCACTGCTGGGGGGTGGGGGTGGTGGTTGACATGAGTGGGGGCCTGGTGGAGGCTGCTCCTGCACTGCTGGGGGGTGGGGGTGGTGGGAGACATGAGTGGGGGCCTGGTGGAGGGTCCCCTGGTGGCTGGGGGGTGGGGGTGGTGGTAGACATGAGTGGGGGCCTGGTAAAGGCTGCCCCTGGTGGCTGGGGGGTGGGGGTGGTGGTAGACATGAGTGGGGGCCTGGTGGAGGCTGCCCCTGCACTGCTGCGGGGTGGGGGTGATGGGAGACATGAGTGGGGGCCTGGTGGAGGCTGCCCCTGCACTGATGGGGGGTGGGGAGGGTGGGAGACATGAGTGGGGGCCTGGTGGAGGCTGCCCCTGGTGGCTGGGGGGTGGGGGTGATGGGATACATGAGTGGGGGCCTGGTGGAGGCTGCCCCTGCACTGCTGGGGGGTGGGGGTGATGGTAGACATGAGTGGGGGCCTGGTGGAGGCTGCCCCTGCACAGCTAGGGGGTGGGGGTGGTGGGAGACATGAGTGGGGGCCTGGTGGAGGGTGCCCCTGCACTGCTGGGGGGTGGGGGTGATAGGGGACATGAGTGGGGGCCTGGTGGAGGCTGCTCATGCACTGCTGGGGGGTGGGGGTGGTGGGAGACATGGGTGGGGGCCTGGTGGAGGCTGCCCCTGCACTGATGGGGGGTGGGGGTGATGGGAGACATGAGTGGGGGCCTGGTGGAGGCTGCCCCTGCACTGCTGGGGGGTGGGGGGGTGGGAGACATGAGTGGGGGCCTGGTGGAGGCTGCCCCTGCACTGCTAGGGGGTGGTGGTGATGGGAGACATGAGTGGGGGCCTGGTGGAGGCTGCCCTGCACTGCTGGGGGGTGGGGGTGGTGGGAGACATGAGTGGGGGCCCGGTGGAGGCTGCCCCTGCACTGCTAGGGGGTGGGGGTGATGGTAGACATGAGTGGGGGCCTGGTGGAGGCTGCCCATGCACTGCTGGGGGGTGGGGGTGGTGGGAGACATGAGTGGGGGCCTGGTGGAGGCTGCCCCTGCACTGCTAGGGGGTGGGGGTGATGGTAGACATGAGTGGGGGCCTGGTGGAGGCTGCCCATGCACTGCTGGGGGGTGGGGGTGGTGGGAGACATGAGTGGGGGCCTGGTGGAGGCTGCCCCTGCACTGCTGGGGGGTGGGGAGGGTGGGAGACATGAGTGGGGGCCTGGTGGAGGCTGCCCCTGGTGGCTGGGGGCTGGGGGTGGTGGGAGACATGAGTGGGGCCTGGTGGAGGCTGCCCCCGCACTGCTGGGGGGTGGGGGTGGTGGGAGACATGAGTGGGGGCCTGGTGGAGGCTGCCCCTGGTGGCTGGGGGGTGGGGGTGGTGGGAGACATGAGTGGGGGCCTGGTGGAGGCTGCCCCTGCACTGCTGGGGGGTGGGGGTGGTGGGAGACATGAGTGGGGGCCTAGTGGAGGGTGCCCCTGGATGCTGGGGGGTGGGGGTGGTGGGAGACATGAGTGGCGGCCTGGTGGAGGGTGCCCCTGGATGCTGGGGGGTAGGGTGGTGGGAGACATGAATGGGGGCCTGGTGGAGGCTGCCCCTGCACTGCTGGCGGGTGGGGGTGATAGGGGACATGAGTGGGGGCCTGGTGGAGGGTGCCCCTGGATGCTGGGGGGTGGGGGTGGTGGGAGACATGAGAGGGGGCCTGGTGGAGGGTGCCTCTGGTGGCTGGGGGGTGGGGGTGATGGTAGACATGAGTGGGGGCCTGGTGGAGGGTGCCCCTGGTGGCTGGGGGGTGGGGGTGGTGGTTAACATGAGTGGGGGCCTGGTGGAGGCTGCCCCTGGTGGCTGGGGGGTGGGGGTGGTGGTAGACATGAGTGGGGGCCTGGTGGAGGCTGCCCCTGCACTGCTGGGGGGTGGGGGTGGTGGGAGACATGAGTGGGGGCCTGGTGGAGGCTGCCCCTGCACTGCTGGGGGGTGGGGGTGATGGTAGACATGAGTGGGGGCCTGGTGGAGGGTGCCCCTGCACTGCTGGGGGGTGGGGGTGATAGGGGACATGAGTGTGGGCCTGGTGGAGGCTGCTCCTGCACTGCTGGGGGGTGGGGTGGTGGGAGACATGAGTGGGGGCCTGGTGGAGGGTGCCCCTGCACTGCTGGGGGGTGGGGGTGGTGGGAGACATGAGTGGGAGCCTGGCGGAGGCTGCCCCTGCACTGCTAGGGTGTGGGGGTGATGGTAGACATGAGTGGGGGCCTGGTGGAGGCTGCCCCTGCACTGCTGGGGGGTGGGGGTGGTGGGAGACATGAGTGGGGGCCTGGTGGAGGCTGCCCCTGCACTGCTGGGGGGTGGGGGTGATGGTAGACATGAGTGGGGGCCTGGTGGAGGCTGCCCCTGCACTGCTGGGGGGTGGGGGTGGTGGGAGACATGTGTGGGGGCCTGGTGGAGGCTGCCCCTGGTGGCTGGGGGTGGTGGGAGACATGAGTGGGGGCCTGGTGGCGGCTGCCCCTGCACTGCTGGGGGGTGGAGGTGATAGGGGACATGAGTGGGGGCCTGGTGGAGGGTGCCCCTGGATGCTGGGGGGTGGGGGTGGTGGGAGACATGAGTGGGGGCCTGGTGGAGGGTGCCTCTGGTGGCTGGGGGGTGGGGGTGATGGTAGACATGAGTGGGGGCCTGGTGGAGGGTGCCCCTGGTGGCTGGGGGGTGGGGGTGGTGGTTAACATGAGTGGGGGCCTGGTGGAGGCTGCCCATGGGGGCTGGGGGTGGTGGTAGACATGAGTGGGGGCCTGGTGGAGGCTGCCTCTGCACTGCTGAGGGGTGGGGGTGGTGGGAGACATGAGTGGGGGCCTGGTGGAGGCTGCCCCTGCACTGCTAGGGGGTGGTGGTGATGGTAGACATGAGTGGGGGCCTGGTGGAGGCTGCCCCTGCACTGCTGGGGGGTGGGGGTGGTGGGAGACATGAGTGGGGGCCTGGTGGAGGCTGCCCCTGCACTGCTGGGGGGTGGGGGTGGTGGGAGACATGAGTGGGGGCCTGGTGGAGGCTGCCCCTGGTGGCTGGGGGGTGGGGGTGGTGGGAGACATGAGTGGGGGCCTGGTGGAGGCTGCCCCTGCACTGCTGGGGGGTGGGGGTTGTGGGAGACAAGAGTGGGGGCCTGGTGGAGGCTGCCCCTGGTGGCTGAGGGGTGGGGGTGGTGGGAGACATGAGTGGGGGCCTGGTGGAGGCTGCCCCTGCACTGCTGGGGGGTGGGGGTGGTGGGAGACATGAGTGGGGGCCTGGTGAAGGGTGCCCCTGGATGCTGGGGGGTGGGGGTGGTGGGAGACATGAGTGGGGGCCGGTGGAGGCTGCCCCTGCACTGCTGGGGGGTGGGGGTGATAGGGGACATGAGTGGGGGCCTGGTGGAGGCTGCCCCTGCACTGCTGGGGGGGGGGTGATAGGGGACATGAGTGGGGGCCTGCTGGAGGGTGCCCACGGATGCTGGGGGGTGGGGGTGGTGGGAGACATGAGTGGGGGCCTGGTGGAGGGTGCCTCTGGTGGCTGGGGGGTGGGGGTGATGGTAGACATGAGTCGGGGCCTGGTGGAGGGTGCCCCTGGTGGCTGGGGGGGTGGGGGTGGTGGTTAACATGATTGGGGGCCTGGTGGAGGCTGCCCCTGGTGGCTGGGGGGTGGGGTGGTGGTAGACATGAGTGAGGGCCTGGAGGAGACAGCCCCTGCACTGCTGGGGGGTGGGGGTGATGGGAGACATGAGTGGGGGCCTGGTGGAGGCTGCCCCTGCACTGCTGGGGGGTGGGGGTGATGGTAGACATGAGTGGGGGCCTGGTGGTGGCTGCCCCTGCACTGCTGGGGGTGGGGTGGTGGGAGACATGAGTGGGGGCCTGGTGGAGGCTGCCCCTGCACTGCTGGGGGGTGGGGGTGGTGGGAGACATGTGTGGGGACCTGGTGGAGGCTGCCCCTGGTGGCTGGGGGTGGTGGGAGACATGAGTGGGGGCCTGGTGGCGGCTGCCCCTGCACTGCTGGGGGGTGGAGGTGATAGGGGACATGAGTGGGGGCCTGGTGGAGGGTGCCCCTGGATGCTGGGGGGTGGGGGTGGTGGGAGACATGAGTGGGGGCCTGGTGGAGGGTGCCTCTGGTGGCTGGGGGGTGGGGGTGATGGTAGACATGAGTGGGGGCCTGGTGGAGGGTGCCCCTGGTGGCTGGGGGGTGTGGGTGGTGGTTAACATGAGTGGGGGCCTGGTGGAGGCTGCCCATGGGGGCTGGGGGTGGTGGTAGACATGAGTGGGGGCCTGGTGGAGGCTGCCTCTGCACTGCTGAGGGGTGGGGGTGGTGGGAGACATGAGTGGGGGCCTGGTGGAGGCTGCCCCTGCACTGCTAGGGGGTGGTGGTGATGGTAGACATGAGTGGGGGCCTGGTGGAGGCTGCCCCTGCACTGCTGGGGGGTGGGGGTGGTGGGAGACATGAGTGGGGGCCTGGTGGAGGCTGCCCCTGCACTGCTGGGGGGTGGGGGTGGTGGGAGACATGAGTGGGGGCCTGGTGGAGGCTGCCCCTGGTGGCTGGGGGGTGGGGGTGGTGGGAGACATGAGTGGGGGCCTGGTGGAGTCTGCCCCTGCACTGCTGGGGGGTGGGGGTTGTGGGAGACAAGAGTGGGGGCCTGGTGGAGGCTGCCCCTGGTGGCTGAGGGGTGGGGGTGGTGGGAGACATGAGTGGGGGCCTGGTGGAGGCTGCCCCTGCACTGCTGGGGGGTGGGGGTGGTGGGAGACATGAGTGGGGGCCTGGTGAAGGGTGCCCCTGGATGCTGGGGGGTGGGGGTGGTGGGAGACATGAGTGGGGGCCGGTGGAGGCTGCCCCTGCACTGCTGGGGGGTGGGGGTGATAGGGGACATGAGTGGGGGCCTGGTGGAGGCTGCCCCTGCACTGCTGGGGGGTGGGGGTGATAGGGGACATGAGTGGGGGCCTGGTGGAGGGTGCCCCGGGATGCTGGGGGGTGGGGGTGGTGGGAGACATGAGTGGGGGCCTGGTGGAGGGTGCCTCTGGTGGCTGGGGGGTGGGGGTGATGGTAGACATGAGTCGGGGCCTGGTGGAGGGTGCCCCTGGTGGCTGGGGGGGTGGGGGTGGTGGTTAACATGATTGGGGGCCTGGTGGAGGCTGCCCCTGGTGGCTGGGGGGTGGGGTGGTGGTAGACATGAGTGAGGGCCTGGAGGAGACAGCCCCTGCACTGCTGGGGGGTGGGGGGTGATGGGAGACATGAGTGGGGGCCTGGTGGAGGCTGCCCCTGCACTGCTGGGGGGTGGGGGTGATGGTAGACATGAGTGGGGGCCTGGTGGTGGCTGCCCCTGCACTGCTGGGGGTGGGGTGGTGGGAGACATGAGTGGGTGCCTGGTGGAGGCTGCCCCTGCACTGCTGGGGGGTCGGGGTTATGGTAGACATGAGTGGGGGCCTGGTGGAGGGTGCCCCTGCACTGCTGAGGGGTGGGGGCGATAGGGGACATGAGTGGGGGCCTGGTGGAGGCTGCCCCTGCACTGCTGGGGGGTGGGGGTGGTGGGAGACATGAGTGTGGGCCTGGTGGAGGCTGCCCCTGCACTGCTGGGGGGTGGGGGTGGTGGGAGACATGAGTGGGGGCCTGGTGGAGGGTGCCCCTGCACTGCTGGGGGGTGGGGTGATGGTAGACATGAGTGGGGGCCTGGTGGAGGGTGCCCCTGCACTGCTGGGAGGTGGGGGTGATAGGGGACATGAGTGGGGGCCTGGTGGAGGCTGCTCCTGCACTGCTGGGGGGTGGGGGTGGTGGGACACATGAGTGGGGGCCTGGTGGAGGCTGCTCCTGCACTGCTGGGGGGTGGGGGTGGTGGGACACATGAGTGGGGGCCTGGTGGAGGCTGCCCCTGGTGGCTGGGGGGTGGGGGTGGTGGTAGACATGAGTGGGGGCCTGGTGGAGGCTGCCCCTCGTGGCTGGGGGATGGGGGTGGTGGTAGACATGTGTGGGGGCCTGGTGGAGGCTGCCCCTGCACTGCTGGGGGTGGGGGTGATGGTAGACATGAGTGGGGGCCTGGTGGAGGGTGCCCCTGCACTGCTGGGTGGTGGGGGTGGTGGGAGACATGAGTGGGGGCCTGGTGGAGGCTGCCCCTGCACTGCTGGGGGGTGGGGGTGATGGTAGACATGAGTGGGGGCCTGGTGGAGGGTGCCCCTGCACTGCTGGGGGGTGGGGGTGATAGGGGACATGAGTGTGGGCCTGGTGGAGGCTGCTCCTGCACTGCTGGGGGGTGAGGGTGGTGGGAGACATGAGTGGGGGCCTGGTGGAGGGTGCCCCTGCACTGCTGGGGGGTGGGGGTGGTGGGAGACATGAGTGGGGGCCTGGTGGAGGCTGCCCCTGCACTGCTGGGGGGCAGGGGTGGTGGGAGACATGAGTGGGGGCTGGTGGAGGCTGCCCCTGGTGGCTGGGGGGTGGGGGTGGTGGGAGACATGAGTGGGGGCCTGGTGGAGGCTGCCCCTGCACTGCTGGGGGGTGGGGGTGGTGGGACACATGAGTGGGGGCCTGGTGGAGGCTGCCCCTGGTGGCTGGGGGGTGGGGGTGGTGGTAGACATGAGTGGGGGCCTGGTGGAGGCTGCCCCTCGTGGCTGGGGGATGGGGGTGGTGGCAGACATGTGTGGGGGCCTGGTGGAGGCTGCCCCTGCACTGCTGGGGGTGGGGGTGATGGTAGACATGAGTGGGGGCCTGGTGGAGGGTGCGCCTGCACTGCTGGGGGGTGGGGGTGGTGGGAGACATGAGTGGGGGCCTGGTGGAGGCTGCCCCTGCACTGCTGGGGGGTGGGGGTGATGGTAGACATGAGTGGGGGCCTGGTGGAGGGTGCCCCTGCACTGCTGGGGGGTGGGGGTGATAGGGGACATGAGTGTGGGCCTGGTGGAGGCTGCTCCTGCACTGCTGGGGGGTGAGGGTGGTGGGAGACATGAGTGGGGGCCTGGTGGAGGGTGCCCCTGCACTGCTGGGGGGTGGGGGTGGTGGGAGACATGAGTGGGGGCCTGGTGGAGGCTGCTCCTGCACTGCTGGGGGGTGAGGGTGGTGGGAGACATGAGTGGGGGCCTGGTGGAGGGTGCCCCTGCACTGCTGGGGGGTGGGGGTGGTGGGAGACATGAGTGGGGGCCTGGTGGAGGCTGCCCCTGCACTGCTGGGGGGCAGGGGTGGTGGGAGACATGAGTGGGGGGCTGGTGGAGGCTGCCCCTGGTGGCTGGGGGGTGGGGGTGGTGGGAGACATGAGTGGGGGCCTGGTGGAGGCTGCCCCTGCACTGCTGGGGGGTGGGGGTGATGGGAGACATGAGTGGGGGCCTGGTGGAGGCTGCCTCTGCACTGCTGAGGGGTGGGGGTGGTGGGAGACATGAGTGGGGGCCTGGTGGAGGCTGCCCCTGCACTGCTAGGGGGTGGTGGTGATGGTAGACATGAGTGGGGGCCTGGTGGAGGCTGCCCCTGCACTGCTGGGGGGGTGGGGGTGGTGGGAGACATGAGTGGGGGCCTGGTGGAGGCTGCCCCTGCACTGCTGGGGGGTGGGGGTGGTGGGAAACATGAGTGGGGGCCTGGTGGAGGCTGCCCCTGGTGGCTGGGGGGTGGGGGTGGTGGGAGACATGAGTGGGGGCCTGGTGGAGGCTGCCCCTGCACTGCTGGGGGGTGGGGGTGGTGGGAGACAAGAGTGGGGGCCTGGTGGAGGCTGCCCCTGGTGGCTGAGGGGTGGGGGTGGTGGGAGACATGAGTGGGGGCCTGGTGGAGGCTGCCCCTGCACTGCTGGGGGTGGGGGTGGTGGGAGACATGAGTGGGGGCCTGGTGAAGGGTGCCCCTGGATGCTGGGGGGTGGGGGTGGTGGGAGACATGAGTGGGGGCCGGTGGAGGGTGCCCCTGGATGCTGGGGGTGGGGGTGGTGGGAGACATGAGTGGGGGCCTGGTGGAGGCTGCCCCTGCACTGCTGGGGGGTGGGGGTGATAGGGGACATGTGTGAGGGCCTGGTGGAGGGTGCCCCTGGATGCTGGGGGGTGGGGGTGGTGGGAGACATGAGTGGGGGCCTGGTGGAGGGTGCCTCTGGTGGCTGGGGGGTGGGGGTGATGGTAGACATGAGTCGGGGCCTGGTGGAGGGTGCCCCTGGTGGCTGGGGGGTGGGGTGGTGGTTAACATGATTGGGGGCCTGGTGGAGGCTGCCCCTGGTGGCTGGGGGGTGGGGGTGGTGGTAGACATGAGTGGGGGCCTGGAGGAGGCAGCCCCTGCACTGCTGGGGGGTGGGGGTGATGGGAGACATGAGTGGGGGCCTGGTGGAGGCTGCCCCTGCACTGCTGGGGGGTGGGGGTGATGGTAGACATGAATGGGGGCCTGGTGGTGGCTGCCCCTGCACTGCTGGGGGGTGGGGTGGTGGGAGACATGAGTGGGTGCCTGGTGGAGGCTGCCCCTGCACTGCTGAGGGGTGGGGGTGGTGGGAGACATGAGTGGGGGCCTGGTGGAGGCTGCCCCTGCACTGCTGGGGGGTGGGGGTGGTGGGAGACAAGAGTGGGGGCATGGTGGAGGCTGCCCCTGCACTGCTGGGGGGGGTGGGGGTGGTGGGAGACATGAGTGGGGGCCTGGTGGAGGCTGCCCCTGGTGGCTGGGGGGTGGGGGTGGTGGTAGACATGAGTGGGGGCCTGGTGGAGGCTGCCCCTCGTGGCTGGGGGATGGGGGTGGTGGTAGACATGTGTGGGGGCCTGGTGGAGGCTGCCCCTGCACTGCTGGGGGTGGGGGTGATGGTAGACATGAGTGGGGGCCTGGTGGAGGGTGCGCCTGCACTGCTGGGGGGTGGGGGTGGTGGGAGACATGAGTGGGGGCCTGGTGGAGGCTGCCCCTGCACTGCTGGGGGGTGGGGGTGATGGTAGACATGAGTGGGGGCCTGGTGGAGGGTGCCCCTGCACTGCTGGGGGGTGGGGGTGATAGGGGACATGAGTGTGGGCCTGGTGGAGGCTGCTCCTGCACTGCTGGGGGGTGAGGGTGGTGGGAGACATGAGTGGGGGCCTGGTGGAGGGTGCCCCTGCACTGCTGGGGGGTGGGGGTGGTGGGAGACATGAGTGGGGGCCTGGTGGAGGCTGCTCCTGCACTGCTGGGGGGTGAGGGTGGTGGGAGACATGAGTGTGGGCCTGGTGGAGGGTGCCCCTGCACTGCTGGGGGGTGGGGGTGGTGGGAGACATGAGTGGGGGCCTGGTGGAGGCTGCCCCTGCACTGCTGGGGGGCAGGGGTGGTGGGAGACATGAGTGGGGGGCTGGTGGAGGCTGCCCCTGGTGGCTGGGGGGTGGGGGTGGTGGGAGACATGAGTGGGGGCCTGGTGGAGGCTGCCCCTGCACTGCTGTGGGGTGGGGGTGATGGGAGACATGAGTGGGGGCCTGGTGGAGGCTGCCTCTGCACTGCTGAGGGGTGGGGGTGGTGGGAGACATGAGTGGGGGCCTGGTGGAGGCTGCCCCTGCACTGCTAGGGGGGGGTGGGGGTGGTGGGAGACATGAGTGGGGGCCTGGTGGAGGCTGCCCCTGCACTGCTGGGGGGTGGGGGTGGTGGGAAACATGAGTGGGGGCCTGGTGGAGGCTGCCCCTGGTGGCTGGGGGGTGGGGTGGTGGTTAACATGATTGGGGACCTGGTGGAGGCTGCCCCTGGTGGCTGGGGGGTGGGGGTGGTGGTAGACATGAGTGGGGGCCTGGAGGAGACAGCCCCTGCACTGCTGGGGGGTGGGGGTGATGGGAGACATGAGTGGGGGCCTGGTGGAGGCTGCCCCTGCACTGCTGGGGGGTGGGGGTGATGGTAGACATGAATGGGGGCCTGGTGGTGGCTGCCCCTGCACTGCTGGGGGGTGGGGTGGTGGGAGACATGAGTGGGTGCCTGGTGGAGGCTGCCCCTGCACTGCTGAGGGGTGGGGGTGGTGGGAGACATGAGTGGGGGCCTGGTGGAGGCTGCCCCTGCACTGCTGGGGGGTGGGGGTGGTGGGAGACAAGAGTGGGGGCATGGTGGAGGCTGCCCCTGCACTGCTTGGGGGGGTGGGGGTGGTGGGAGACATGAGTGGGGGCCTGGTGGAGGCTGCCCCTGCACTGCTGGGGGGTGGGGGTGGTGGGAGACATGAGTGGGGGCCTGGTGGAGGCTGCCCCTGGTGGCTGGGGGGTGGGGGTGGTGGTAGACATGAGTGGGGGCCTGGAGGAGACAGCCCCTGCACTGCTGGGGGGTGGGGGTGATGGGAGACATGAGTGGGGGCCTGGTGGAGGCTGCCCCTGCACTGCTGGGGGGTGGGGGTTTTGGTAGACATGAATGGGGGCCTGGTGGTGGCTGCCCCTGCACTGCTGGGGGGTGGGGTGGTGGGAGACATGAGTGGGTGCCTGGTTGAGGCTGCCCCTGCACTGCTGGGGGGTCGGGGTGATGGTAGACATGAGTGGGGGCCTGGTGGAGGGTGCCCCTGCACTGCTGGGGGGTTGGGGCGATAGGGGACATGAGTGGGGGCCTGGTGGAGGCTGCCCCTGCACTGCTGGGGGGGTGGGGTGGTGGGAGACATGAGTGTGGGCCTGGTGGAGGCTGCCCCTGCACTGCTAGGGGGTGGGGGTGATGGTAGACATGAGTGGGGGCCTGGTGGAGGGTGCCCCTGCACTGCTGGGAGGTGGGGGTGATAGGGGACATGAGTGGGGGCCTGGTGGAGGCTGCTCCTGCACTGCTGGGGGGTGGGGGTGGTGGGAGACATGAGTGGGGGCCTGGTGGAGGCTGCCCCTGCACTGCTGGGGGGTGGGGGTGATGGGAGACATGAGTGGGTGCCTGGTGGAGGCTGCCCCTGCACTGCTGGGGGGTCGGGGTGATGGTAGACATGAGTGGGGGCCTGGTGGAGGGTGCCCCTGCACTGCTGGGGGGTGGGGGCGATAGGGGACATGAGTGGGGGCCTGGTGGAGGCTGCCCCTGCACTGCTGGGGGGGTGGGATGGTGGGAGACATGAGTCTGGGCCTGGTGGAGGCTGCCCCTGCACTGCTAGGGGGTGGGGGTGATGGTAGACATGAGTGGGGGCCTGGTGGAGGGTGCCCCTGCACTGCTGGGAGGTGGGGGTGATAGGGGACATGAGTGGGGGCCTGGTGGAGGCTGCTCCTGCACTGCTGGGGGTTGGGGGTGGTGGGAGACATGAGTGGGGGCCTGGTGGAGGCTGCCCCTGCACTGCTGGGGGGTGGGGGTGGTGGGAGACATGAGTGGGGGCCTGGTGGAGGCTGCCCCTGGTGGCTGGGGGGTGGGGGTGGTGGGAGACATGAGTGGGGGCCTGGTGGAGGCTGCCCCTGCACTGCTGGGGGGTGGGGGTGGTGGGAGACAAGAGTGGGGGCCTGGTGGAGGCTGCCCCTGGTGGCTGAGGGGTGGGGGTGGTGGGAGACATGAGTGGGGGCCTGGTGGAGGCTGCCCCTGCACTGCTGGGGGGTGGGGGTGGTGGGAGACAAGAGTGGGGGCCTGGTGGAGGCTGCCCCTGCACTTCTGGGGGGGGGGTGGGGGTGGTGGGAGACATGAGTGGGGGCCTGGTGGAGGCTGCCCCTGCACTGCTGGGGGGTGGGGGTGGTGGGAGACATGAGTGGGGGCCTGGTGGAGGCTGCCCCTGGTGGCTGGGGGGTGGGGGTGGTGGGAGACATGAGTGGGGGCCTGGTGGAGGCTGCCCCTGCACTGCTGGGGGGTGGGGGTGGTGGGAGACAAGAGTGGGGGCCTGGTGGAGGCTGCCCCTGGTGGCTGAGGGGTGGGGGTGGTGGGAGACATGAGTGGGGGCCTGGTGGAGGCTGCCCCTGCACTGCTGGGGGGTGGGGGTGGTGGGAGACATGAGTGGGGGCCTGGTGAAGGGTGCCCCTGGATGCTGGGGGGTGGGGGTGGTGGGAGACATGAGTGGGGGCCGGTGGAGGGTGCCCCTGGATGCTGGGGGTGGGGGTGGTGGGAGACATGAGTGGGGGCCTGGTGGAGGCTGCCCCTGCACTGCTGGGGGGTGGGGGTGATAGGGGACATGTGTGAGGGCCTGGTGGAGGGTGCCCCTGGATGCTGGGGGGTGGGGGTGGTGGGAGACATGAGTGGGGGCCTGGTGGAGGGTGCCTCTGGTGGCTTGGGGGTGGGGGTGATGGTAGACATGAGTCGGGGCCTGGTGGAGGGTGCCCCTGGTGGCTGGGGGGTGGGGTGGTGGTTAACATGATTGGGGGCCTGGTGGAGGCTGCCCCTGGTGGCTGGGGGGTGGGGGTGGTGGTAGACATGAGTGGGGGCCTGGAGGAGACAGCCCCTGCACTGCTGGGGGGTGGGGGTGATGGGAGATATGAGTGGATGAGTGGGGGCCTGGTGGAGGCTGCCCCTGCACTGCTGGGGGGTGGGGGTGATGGTAGACATGAATGGGGGCCTGGTGGTGGCTGCCCCTGCACTGCTGGAGGGTGGGGTGGTGGGAGACATGAGTGGGTGCCTGGTGGAGGCTGCCCCTGCACTGCTGGGGGGTCGGGGTGATGGTAGACATGAGTGGGGGCCTGGTGGAGGGTGCCCCTGCACTGCTGGGGGGTGGGGGCGATAGGGGACATGAGTGGGGGCCTGGTGGAGGCTGCCCCTGCACTGCTGGGGGGGTGGGGTGGTGGGAGACATGAGTGTGGGCCTGGTGGAGGCTGCCCCTGCACTGCTAGGGGGTGGGGGTGATGGTAGACATGAGTGGGGGCCTGGTGGAGGGTGCCCCTGCACTGCTGGGAGGTGGGGGTGATAGGGGACATGAGTGGGGGCCTGGTGGAGGCTGCTCCTGCACTGCTGGGGGGTGGAGGTGGTGGGAGACATGAGTGGGGGCCTGGTGGAGGCTGCCCCTGCACTGCTGGGGGATGGGGGTGATGGGAGACATGAGTGGGTGCCTGGTGGAGGCTGCCCCTGCACTGCTGGGGGGTCGGGGTGATGGTAGACATGAGTGGGGGCCTGGTGGAGGGTGCCCCTGCACTGCTGGGGGGTGGGGGCGATAGGGGACATGAGTGGGGGCCTGGTGGAGGCTGCCCCTGCACTGCTGGGGGGGTGGGGTGGTGGGAGACATGAGTGTGGGCCTGGTGGAGGCTGCCCCTGCACTGCTAGGGGGTGGGGGTGATGGTAGACATGAGTGGGGGCCTGGTGGAGGCTGCCCCTGCACTGCTGGGGGGTGGGGGGTGGGAGACATGAGTGGGGGCCTGGTGGAGGCTGCCCCTGCACTGCTAGGGGGTGGTGGTGATGGGAGACATGAGTGGGGGCCTGGTGGAGGCTGCCCTGCACTGCTGGGGGGTGGGGGTGGTGGGAGACATGAGTGGGGGCCTGGTGGAGGCTGCCCCTGCACTGCTAGGGGGTGGGGGTGATGGTAGACATGAGTGGGGGCCTGGTGGAGGCTGCCCATGCACTGCTGGGGGGTGGGGGTGGTGGGAGACATGAGTGGGGGCCTGGTGGAGGCTGCCCCTGCACTGCTGGGGGGTGGGGAGGGTGGGAGACATGAGTGGGGGCCTGGTGGAGGCTGCCCCTGGTGGCTGGGGGCTGGGGGTGGTGGGAGACATGAGTGGGGCCTGGTGGAGGCTGCCCCCGCACTGCTGGGGGGTGGGGGTGGTGGGAGACATGAGTGGGGGCCTGGTGGAGGCTGCCCCTGGTGGCTGGGGGGTGGGGGTGGTGGGAGACATGAGTGGGGGCCTGGTGGAGGCTGCCCCTGCACTGCTGGGGGGTGGGGGTGGTGGGAGACATGAGTGGGGGCCTAGTGGAGGGTGCCCCTGGATGCTGGGGGGTGGGGGTGGTGGGAGACATGAGTGCGGGCCTGGTGGAGGGTGCCCCTGGATGCTGGGGGGTAGGGTGGTGGGAGACATGAATGGGGGCCTGGTGGAGGCTGCCCCTGCACTGCTGGCGGGTGGGGGTGATAGGGGACATGAGTGGGGGCCTGGTGGAGGGTGCCCCTGGATGCTGGGGGGTGGGGGTGGTGGGAGACATGAGAGGGGGCCTGGTGGAGGGTGCCTCTGGTGGCTGGGGGGTGGGGGTGATGGTAGACATGAGTGGGGGCCTGGTGGAGGGTGCCCCTGGTGGCTGGGGGGTGGGGGTGGTGGTTAACATGAGTGGGGGCCTGGTGGAGGCTGCCCCTGGTGGCTGGGGGGTGGGGGTGGTGGTAGACATGAGTGGGGGCCTGGTGGAGGCTGCCCCTGCACTGCTGGGGGGTGGGGGTGGTGGGAGACATGAGTGGCGGCCTGGTGGAGGCTGCCCCTGCACTGCTGGGGGGTGGGGGTGATGGTAGACATGAGTGGGGGCCTGGTGGAGGGTGCCCCTGCACTGCTGGGGGGTGGGGGTGATAGGGGACATGAGTGTGGGCCTGGTGGAGGCTGCTCCTGCACTGCTGGGGGGTGGGGTGGTGGGAGACATGAGTGGGGGCCTGGTGGAGGGTGCCCCTGCACTGCTGGGGGGTGGGGGTGGTGGGAGACATGAGTGGGAGCCTGGCGGAGGCTGCCCCTGCACTGCTAGGGTGTGGGGGTGATGGTAGACATGAGTGGGGGCCTGGTGGAGGCTGCCCCTGCACTGCTGGGGGGTGGGGGTGGTGGGAGACATGAGTGGGGGCCTGGTGGAGGCTGCCCCTGCACTGCTGGGGGGTGGGGGTGATGGTAGACATGAGTGGGGGCCTGGTGGAGGCTGCCCCTGCACTGCTGGGGGTGGGGGTGGTGGGAGACATGTGTGGGGGCCTGGTGGAGGCTGCCCCTGGTGGCTGGGGGTGGTGGGAGACATGAGTGGGGGCCTGGTGGCGGCTGCCCCTGCACTGCTGGGGGGTGGAGGTGATAGGGGACATGAGTGGGGGCCTGGTGGAGGGTGCCCCTGGATGCTGGGGGGTGGGGGTGGTGGGAGACATGAGTGGGGGCCTGGTGGAGGGTGCCTCTGGTGGCTGGGGGGTGGGGGTGATGGTAGACATGAGTGGGGGCCTGGTGGAGGGTGCCCCTGGTGGCTGGGGGGTGGGGGTGGTGGTTAACATGAGTGGGGGCCTGGTGGAGGCTGCCCATGGGGGCTGGGGGTGGTGGTAGACATGAGTGGGGGCCTGGTGGAGGCTGCCTCTGCACTGCTGAGGGGTGGGGGTGGTGGGAGACATGAGTGGGGGCCTGGTGGAGGCTGCCCCTGCACTGCTAGGGGGTGGTGGTGATGGTAGACATGAGTGGGGGCCTGGTGGAGGCTGCCCCTGCACTGCTGGGGGGTGGGGGTGGTGGGAGACATGAGTGGGGGCCTGGTGGAGGCTGCCCCTGCACTGCTGGGGGGTGGGGGTGGTGGGAGACATGAGTGGGGGCCTGGTGGAGGCTGCCCCTGGTGGCTGGGGGGTGGGGGTGGTGGGAGACATGAGTGGGGGCCTGGTGGAGGCTGCCCCTGCACTGCTGGGGGGTGGGGGTTGTGGGAGACAAGAGTGGGGGCCTGGTGGAGGCTGCCCCTGGTGGCTGAGGGGTGGGGGTGGTGGGAGACATGAGTGGGGGCCTGGTGGAGGCTGCCCCTGCACTGCTGGGGGGTGGGGGTGGTGGGAGACATGAGTGGGGGCCTGGTGAAGGGTGCCCCTGGATGCTGGGGGGTGGGGGTGGTGGGAGACATGAGTGGGGGCCGGTGGAGGCTGCCCCTGCACTGCTGGGGGGTGGGGGTGATAGGGGACATGAGTGGGGGCCTGGTGGAGGCTGCCCCTGCACTGCTGGGGGGGGGGTGATAGGGGACATGAGTGGGGGCCTGCTGGAGGGTGCCCACGGATGCTGGGGGGTGGGGGTGGTGGGAGACATGAGTGGGGGCCTGGTGGAGGGTGCCTCTGGTGGCTGGGGGGTGGGGGTGATGGTAGACATGAGTCGGGGCCTGGTGGAGGGTGCCCCTGGTGGCTGGGGGGGTGGGGGTGGTGGTTAACATGATTGGGGGCCTGGTGGAGGCTGCCCCTGGTGGCTGGGGGGTGGGGTGGTGGTAGACATGAGTGAGGGCCTGGAGGAGACAGCCCCTGCACTGCTGGGGGGTGGGGGTGATGGGAGACATGAGTGGGGGCCTGGTGGAGGCTGCCCCTGCACTGCTGGGGGGTGGGGGTGATGGTAGACATGAGTGGGGGCCTGGTGGTGGCTGCCCTTGCACTGCTGGGGGTGGGGTGGTGGGAGACATGAGTGGGGGCCTGGTGGAGGCTGCCCCTGCACTGCTGGGGGGTGGGGGTGGTGGGAGACATGTGTGGGGACCTGGTGGAGGCTGCCCCTGGTGGCTGGGGGTGGTGGGAGACATGAGTGGGGGCCTGGTGGCGGCTGCCCCTGCACTGCTGGGGGGTGGAGGTGATAGGGGACATGAGTGGGGGCCTGGTGGAGGGTGCCCCTGGATGCTGGGGGGTGGGGGTGATGGTAGACATGAGTGGGGGCCTGGTGGAGGGTGCCCCTGGTGGCTGGGGGGTGTGGGTGGTGGTTAACATGAGTGGGGGCCTGGTGGAGGCTGCCCATGGGGGCTGGGGGTGGTGGTAGACATGAGTGGGGGCCTGGTGGAGGCTGCCTCTGCACTGCTGAGGGGTGGGGGTGGTGGGAGACATGAGTGGGGGCCTGGTGGAGGCTGCCCCTGCACTGCTAGGGGGTGGTGGTGATGGTAGACATGAGTGGGGGCCTGGTGGAGGCTGCCCCTGCACTGCTGGGGGGTGGGGGTGGTGGGAGACATGAGTGGGGGCCTGGTGGAGGCTGCCCCTGCACTGCTGGGGGGTGGGGGTGGTGGGAGACATGAGTGGGGGCCTGGTGGAGGCTGCCCCTGGTGGCTGGGGGGTGGGGGTGGTGGGAGACATGAGTGGGGGCCTGGTGGAGTCTGCCCCTGCACTGCTGGGGGGTGGGGGTTGTGGGAGACAAGAGTGGGGGCCTGGTGGAGGCTGCCCCTGGTGGCTGAGGGGTGGGGGTGGTGGGAGACATGAGTGGGGGCCTGGTGGAGGCTGCCCCTGCACTGCTGGGGGGTGGGGGTGGTGGGAGACATGAGTGGGGGCCTGGTGAAGGGTGCCCCTGGATGCTGGGGGGTGGGGGTGGTGGGAGACATGAGTGGGGGCCGGTGGAGGCTGCCCCTGCACTGCTGGGGGGTGGGGGTGATAGGGGACATGAGTGGGGGCCTGGTGGAGGCTGCCCCTGCACTGCTGGGGGGTGGGGGTGATAGGGGACATGAGTGGGGGCCTGGTGGAGGGTGCCCCGGGATGCTGGGGGGTGGGGGTGGTGGGAGACATGAGTGGGGGCCTGGTGGAGGGTGCCTCTGGTGGCTGGGGGGTGGGGGTGATGGTAGACATGAGTCGGGGCCTGGTGGAGGGTGCCCCTGGTGGCTGGGGGGGTGGGGGTGGTGGTTAACATGATTGGGGGCCTGGTGGAGGCTGCCCCTGGTGGCTGGGGGGTGGGGTGGTGGTAGACATGAGTGAGGGCCTGGAGGAGACAGCCCCTGCACTGCTGGGGGGTGGGGGTGATGGGAGACATGAGTGGGGGCCTGGTGGAGGCTGCCCCTGCACTGCTGGGGGGTGGGGGTGATGGTAGACATGAGTGGGGGCCTGGTGGTGGCTGCCCCTGCACTGCTGGGGGTGGGGTGGTGGGAGACATGAGTGGGTGCCTGGTGGAGGCTGCCCCTGCACTGCTGGGGGGTCGGGGTTATGGTAGACATGAGTGGGGGCCTGGTGGAGGGTGCCCCTGCACTGCTGAGGGGTGGGGGCGATAGGGGACATGAGTGGGGGCCTGGTGGAGGCTGCCCCTGCACTGCTGGGGGGTGGGGGTGGTGGGAGACATGAGTGTGGGCCTGGTGGAGGCTGCCCCTGCACTGCTGGGGGGTGGGGGTGGTGGGAGACATGAGTGGGGGCCTGGTGGAGGGTGCCCCTGCACTGCTGGGGGGTGGGGTGATGGTAGACATGAGTGGGGGCCTGGTGGAGGGTGCCCCTGCACTGCTGGGAGGTGGGGGTGATAGGGGACATGAGTGGGGGCCTGGTGGAGGCTGCTCCTGCACTGCTGGGGGGTGGGGGTGGTGGGACACATGAGTGGGGGCCTGGTGGAGGCTGCTCCTGCACTGCTGGGGGGTGGGGGTGGTGGGACACATGAGTGGGGGCCTGGTGGAGGCTGCCCCTGGTGGCTGGGGGGTGGGGGTGGTGGTAGACATGAGTGGGGGCCTGGTGGAGGCTGCCCCTCGTGGCTGGGGGATGGGGGTGGTGGTAGACATGTGTGGGGGCCTGGTGGAGGCTGCCCCTGCACTGCTGGGGGTGGGGTGATGGTAGACATGAGTGGGGGCCTGGTGGAGGGTGCCCCTGCACTGCTGGGGGGTGGGGGTGGTGGGAGACATGAGTGGGGGCCTGGTGGAGGCTGCCCCTGCACTGCTGGGGGGTGGGGGTGATGGTAGACATGAGTGGGGGCTTGGTGGAGGGTGCCCCTGCACTGCTGGGGGGTGGGGGTGATAGGGGACATGAGTGTGGGCCTGGTGGAGGCTGCTCCTGCACTGCTGGGGGGTGAGGGTGGTGGGAGACATGAGTGGGGGCCTGGTGGAGGGTGCCCCTGCACTGCTGGGGGGTGGGGGTGGTGGGAGACATGAGTGGGGGCCTGGTGGAGGCTGCCCCTGCACTGCTGGGGGGCAGGGGTGGTGGGAGACATGAGTGGGGGCTGGTGGAGGCTGCCCCTGGTGGCTGGGGGGTGGGGGTGGTGGGAGACATGAGTGGGGGCCTGGTGGAGGCTGCCCCTGCACTGCTGGGGGGTGGGGGTGGTGGGACACATGAGTGGGGGCCTGGTGGAGGCTGCCCCTGGTGGCTGGGGGGTGGGGGTGGTGGTAGACATGAGTGGGGGCCTGGTGGAGGCTGCCCCTCGTGGCTGGGGGATGGGGGTGGTGGTAGACATGTGTGGGGGCCTGGTGGAGGCTGCCCCTGCACTGCTGGGGGTGGGGGTGATGGTAGACATGAGTGGGGGCCTGGTGGAGGGTGCGCCTGCACTGCTGGGGGGTGGGGGTGGTGGGAGACATGAGTGGGGGCCTGGTGGAGGCTGCCCCTGCACTGCTGGGGGGTGGGGGTGATGGTAGACATGAGTGGGGGCCTGGTGGAGGGTGCCCCTGCACTGCTGGGGGGTGGGGGTGATAGGGGACATGAGTGTGGGCCTGGTGGAGGCTGCTCCTGCACTGCTGGGGGGTGAGGGTGGTGGGAGACATGAGTGGGGGCCTGGTGGAGGGTGCCCCTGCACTGCTGGGGGGTGGGGGTGGTGGGAGACATGAGTGGGGGCCTGGTGGAGGCTGCTCCTGCACTGCTGGGGGGTGAGGGTGGTGGGAGACATGAGTGGGGGCCTGGTGGAGGGTGCCCCTGCACTGCTGGGGGGTGGGGGTGGTGGGAGACATGTGTGGGGGCCTGGTGGAGGCTGCCCCTGCACTGCTGGGGGGCAGGGGTGGTGGGAGACATGAGTGGGGGGCTGGTGGAGGCTGCCCCTGGTGGCTGGGGGGTGGGGGTGGTGGGAGACATGAGTGGGGGCCTGGTGGAGGCTGCCCCTGCACTGCTGGGGGGTGGGGGTGATGGGAGACATGAGTGGGGGCCTGGTGGAGGCTGCCTCTGCACTGCTGAGGGGTGGGGGTGGTGGGAGACATGAGTGGGGGCCTGGTGGAGGCTGCCCCTGCACTGCTAGGGGGTGGTGGTGATGGTAGACATGAGTGGGGGCCTGGTGGAGGCTGCCCCTGCACTGCTGGGGGGGGTGGGGGTGGTGGGAGACATGAGTGGGGGCCTGGTGGAGGCTGCCCCTGCACTGCTGGGGGGTGGGGGTGGTGGGAAACATGAGTGGGGGCCTGGTGGAGGCTGCCCCTGGTGGCTGGGGGGTGGGGGTGGTGGGAGACATGAGTGGGGGCCTGGTGGAGGCTGCCCCTGCACTGCTGGGGGGTGGGGGTGGTGGGAGACAAGAGTGGGGGCCTGGTGGAGGCTGCCCCTGGTGGCTGAGGGGTGGGGGTGGTGGGAGACATGAGTGGGGGCCTGGTGGAGGCTGCCCCTGCACTGCTGGGGGGTGGGGGTGGTGGGAGACATGAGTGGGGGCCTGGTGAAGGGTGCCCCTGGATGCTGGGGGGTGGGGGTGGTGGGAGACATGAGTGGGGGCCGGTGGAGGGTGCCCCTGGATGCTGGGGGTGGGGGTGGTGGGAGACATGAGTGGGGGCCTGGTGGAGGCTGCCCCTGCACTGCTGGGGGGTGGGGGTGATAGGGGACATGTGTGAGGGCCTGGTGGAGGGTGCCCCTGGATGCTGGGGGGTGGGGGTGGTGGGAGACATGAGTGGGGGCCTGGTGGAGGGTGCCTCTGGTGGCTGGGGGGTGGGGGTGATGGTAGACATGAGTCGGGGCCTGGTGGAGGGTGCCCCTGGTGGCTGGGGGGTGGGGTGGTGGTTAACATGATTGGGGGCCTGGTGGAGGCTGCCCCTGGTGGCTGGGGGGTGGTGGTAGACATGAGTGGGGGCCTGGAGGAGGCAGCCCCTGCACTGCTGGGGGGTGGGGGTGATGGGAGACATGAGTGGGGGCCTGGTGGAGGCTGCCCCTGCACTGCTGGGGGGTGGGGGTGATGGTAGACATGAATGGGGGCCTGGTGGTGGCTGCCCCTGCACTGCTGGGGGGTGGGGTGGTGGGAGACATGAGTGGGTGCCTGGTGGAGGCTGCCCCTGCACTGCTGAGGGGTGGGGTGGTGGGAGACATGAGTGGGGGCCTGGTGGAGGCTGCCCCTGCACTGCTGGGGGGTGGGGGTGGTGGGAGACAAGAGTGGGGGCATGGTGGAGGCTGCCCCTGCACTGCTGGGGGGGGTGGGGGTGGTGGGAGACATGAGTGGGGGCCTGGTGGAGGCTGCCCCTGGTGGCTGGGGGGTGGGGGTGGTGGTAGACATGAGTGGGGGCCTGGTGGAGGCTGCCCCTCGTGGCTGGGGGATGGGGGTGGTGGTAGACATGTGTGGGGGCCTGGTGGAGGCTGCCCCTGCACTGCTGGGGGTGGGGGTGATGGTAGACATGAGTGGGGGCCTGGTGGAGGGTGCGCCTGCACTGCTGGGGGGTGGGGGTGGTGGGAGACATGAGTGGGGGCCTGGTGGAGGCTGCCCCTGCACTGCTGGGGGGTGGGGGTGATGGTAGACATGAGTGGGGGCCTGGTGGAGGGTTCCCCTGCACTGCTGGGGGGTGGGGGTGATAGGGGACATGAGTGTGGGCCTGGTGGAGGCTGCTCCTGCACTGCTGGGGGGTGAGGGTGGTGGGAGACATGAGTGGGGGCCTGGTGGAGGGTGCCCCTGCACTGCTGGGGGGTGGGGGTGGTGGGAGACATGAGTGGGGGCCTGGTGGAGGCTGCTCCTGCACTGCTGGGGG
Organism: Ambystoma mexicanum; assembly: GCF_040938575.1. NCBI lineage: Eukaryota > Metazoa > Chordata > Amphibia > Caudata > Ambystomatidae > Ambystoma > Ambystoma mexicanum. The sequence goes on along the minus strand of NC_090925.1, from coordinate 764,537,086 downwards.
GTGAGGGTGGTGGGAGACATAAGTGAGGGCCTGGTGGAGGGTGCCCCTGCACTGCTGGGGGGTGGGGGTGGTGGGAGACATGAGTGGGGGCCTGGTGGAGGCTGCCCCTGCACTGCTGGGGGGCAGGGGTGGTGGGAGACATGAGTGGGGGGCTGGTGGAGGCTGCCCCTGGTGGCTGGGGGGTGGGGGTGGTGGGAGACATGAGTGGGGGCCTGGTGGAGGCTGCCCCTGCACTGCTGGGGGGTGGGGGTGATGGGAGACATGAGTGGGGGCCTGGTGGAGGCTGCCTCTGCACTGCTGAGGGGTGGGGGTGGTGGGAGACATGAGTGGGGGCCTGGTGGAGGCTGCCCCTGCACTGCTAGGGGGGGGTGGGGGTGGTGGGAGACATGAGTGGGGGCCTGGTGGAGGCTGCCCCTGCACTGCTGGGGGGTGGGGGTGGTGGGAAACATGAGTGGGGGCCTGGTGGAGGCTGCCCCTGGTGGCTGGGGGGTGGGGGTGGTGGGAGACATGAGTGGGGGCCTGGTGGAGGCTGCCCCTGCACTGCTGGGGGGTGGGGGTGGTGGGAGACAAGAGTGGGGGCCTGGTGGAGGCTGCCCCTGGTGGCTGAGGGGTGGGGGTGGTGGGAGACATGAGTGGGGGCCTGGTGGAGGCTGCCCCTGCACTGCTGGGGGGTGGGGGTGGTGGGAGACATGAGTGGGGGCCTGGTGAAGGGTGCCCCTGGATGCTGGGGGGTGGGGGTGGTGGGAGACATGAGTGGGGGCCGGTGGAGGGTGCCCCTGGATGCTGGGGTTGGGGGTGGTGGGAGACATGAGTGGGGGCCTGGTGGAGGCTGCCCCTGCACTGCTGGGGGGTGGGGGTGATAGGGGACATGTGTGAGGGCCTGGTGGAGGGTGCCCCTGGATGCTGGGGGGTGGGGGTGGTGGGAGACATGAGTGGGGGCCTGGTGGAGGGTGCCTCTGGTGGCTGGGGGGTGGGGGTGATGGTAGACATGAGTCGGGGCCTGGTGGAGGGTGTCCCTGGTGGCTGGGGGGTGGGGTGGTGGTTAACATGATTGGGGACCTGGTGGAGGCTGCCCCTGGTGGCTGGGGGGTGGGGGTGGTGGTAGACATGAGTGGGGGCCTGGAGGAGACAGCCCCTGCACTGCTGGGGGGTGGGGGTGATGGGAGACATGAGTGGGGGCCTGGTGGAGGCTGCCCCTGCACTGCTAGGGGGTGGTGGTGATGGTAGACATGAGTGGGGGCCTGGTGGAGGCTGCCCCTGCACTGCTGGGGGGTGGGGGTGGTGGGAGACATGAGTGGGGGCCTGGTGGAGGCTGCCCCTGCACTGCTGGGGGGTGGGGGTGGTGGGAGACATGAGTGGGGGCCTGGTGGAGGCTGCCCCTGGTGGCTGGGGGGTGGGGGTGGTGGGAGACATGAGTGGGGGCCTGGTGGAGGCTGCCCCTGCACTGCTGGGGGGTGGGGGTTGTGGGAGACAAGAGTGGGGGCCTGGTGGAGGCTGCCCCTGGTGGCTGAGGGGTGGGGGTGGTGGGAGACATGAGTGGGGGCCTGGTGGAGGCTGCCCCTGCACTGCTGGGGGGTGGGGGTGGTGGGAGACATGAGTGGGGGCCTGGTGAAGGGTGCCCCTGGATGCTGGGGGGTGGGGGTGGTGGGAGACATGAGTGGGGGCCGGTGGAGGCTGCCCCTGCACTGCTGGGGGGTGGGGGTGATAGGGGACATGAGTGGGGGCCTGGTGGAGGCTGCCCCTGCACTGCTGGGGGGGGGTGATAGGGGACATGAGTGGGGGCCTGCTGGAGGGTGCCCACGGATGCTGGGGGGTGGGGGTGGTGGGAGACATGAGTGGGGGCCTGGTGGAGGGTGCCTCTGGTGGCTGGGGGGTGGGGGTGATGGTAGACATGAGTCGGGGCCTGGTGGAGGGTGCCCCTGGTGGCTGGGGGGGTGGGGGTGGTGGTTAACATGATTGGGGGCCTGGTGGAGGCTGCCCCTGGTGGCTGGGGGGTGGGGTGGTGGTAGACATGAGTGAGGGCCTGGAGGAGACAGCCCCTGCACTGCTGGGGGGTGGGGGTGATGGGAGACATGAGTGGGGGCCTGGTGGAGGCTGCCCCTGCACTGCTGGGGGGTGGGGGTGATGGTAGACATGAGTGGGGGCCTGGTGGTGGCTGCCCCTGCACTGCTGGGGGTGGGGTGGTGGGAGACATGAGTGGGGGCCTGGTGGAGGCTGCCCCTGCACTGCTGGGGAGTGGGGGTGGTGGGAGACATGTGTGGGGACCTGGTGGAGGCTGCCCCTGGTGGCTGGGGGTGGTGGGAGACATGAGTGGGGGCCTGGTGGCGGCTGCCCCTGCACTGCTGGGGGGTGGAGGTGATAGGGGACATGAGTGGGGGCCTGGTGGAGGGTGCCCCTGGATGCTGGGGGGTGGGGGTGGTGGGAGACATGAGTGGGGGCCTGGTGGAGGGTGCCTCTGGTGGCTGGGGGGTGGGGGTGATGGTAGACATGAGTGGGGGCCTGGTGGAGGGTGCCCCTGGTGGCTGGGGGGTGTGGGTGGTGGTTAACATGAGTGGGGGCCTGGTGGAGGCTGCCCATGGGGGCTGGGGGTGGTGGTAGACATGAGTGGGGGCCTGGTGGAGGCTGCCTCTGCACTGCTGAGGGGTGGGGGTGGTGGGAGACATGAGTGGGGGCCTGGTGGAGGCTGCCCCTGCACTGCTAGGGGGTGGTGGTGATGGTAGACATGAGTGGGGGCCTGGTGGAGGCTGCCCCTGCACTGCTGGGGGGTGGGGGTGGTGGGAGACATGAGTGGGGGCCTGGTGGAGGCTGCCCCTGCACTGCTAGGGGGTGGTGGTGATGGTAGACATGAGTGGGGGCCTGGTGGAGGCTGCCCCTGCACTGCTGGGGGGTGGGGGTGGTGGGAGACATGAGTGGGGGCCTGGTGGAGGCTGCCCCTGGTGGCTGGGGGGTGGGGGTGGTGGGAGACATGAGTGGGGGCCTGGTGGAGTCTGCCCCTGCACTGCTGGGGGGTGGGGGTTGTGGGAGACAAGAGTGGGGGCCTGGTGGAGGCTGCCCCTGGTGGCTGAGGGGTGGGGGTGGTGGGAGACATGAGTGGGGGCCTGGTGGAGGCTGCCCCTGCACTGCTGGGGGGTGGGGGTGGTGGGAGACATGAGTGGGGGCCTGGTGAAGGGTGCCCCTGGATGCTGGGGGGTGGGGGTGGTGGGAGACATGAGTGGGGGCCGGTGGAGGCTGCCCCTGCACTGCTGGGGGGTGGGGGTGATAGGGGACATGAGTGGGGGCCTGGTGGAGGCTGCCCCTGCACTGCTGGGGGGTGGGGGTGATAGGGGACATGAGTGGGGGCCTGGTGGAGGGTGCCCCGGGATGCTGGGGGGTGGGGGTGGTGGGAGACATGAGTGGGGGCCTGGTGGAGGGTGCCTCTGGTGGCTGGGGGGTGGGGGTGATGGTAGACATGAGTCGGGGCCTGGTGGAGGGTGCCCCTGGTGGCTGGGGGGGTGGGGGTGGTGGTTAACATGATTGGGGGCCTGGTGGAGGCTGCCCCTGGTGGCTGGGGGGTGGGGTGGTGGTAGACATGAGTGAGGGCCTGGAGGAGACAGCCCCTGCACTGCTGGGGGGTGGGGGTGATGGGAGACATGAGTGGGGGCCTGGTGGAGGCTGCCCCTGCACTGCTGGGGGGTGGGGGTGATGGTAGACATGAGTGGGGGCCTGGTGGTGGCTGCCCCTGCACTGCTGGGGGTGGGGTGGTGGGAGACATGAGTGGGTGCCTGGTGGAGGCTGCCCCTGCACTGCTGGGGGGTCGGGGTTATGGTAGACATGAGTGGGGGCCTGGTGGAGGGTGCCCCTGCACTGCTGAGGGGTGGGGGCGATAGGGGACATGAGTGGGGGCCTGGTGGAGGCTGCCCCTGCACTGCTGGGGGGTGGGGGTGGTGGGAGACATGAGTGTGGGCCTGGTGGAGGCTGCCCCTGCACTGCTGGGGGGTGGGGGTGGTGGGAGACATGAGTGGGGGCCTGGTGGAGGGTGCCCCTGCACTGCTGGGGGGTGGGGTGATGGTAGACATGAGTGGGGGCCTGGTGGAGGGTGCCCCTGCACTGCTGGGAGGTGGGGGTGATAGGGGACATGAGTGGGGGCCTGGTGGAGGCTGCTCCTGCACTGCTGGGGGGTGGGGGTGGTGGGACACATGAGTGGGGGCCTGGTGGAGGCTGCTCCTGCACTGCAGGGGGGTGGGGGTGGTGGGACACATGAGTGGGGGCCTGGTGGAGGCTGCCCCTGGTGGCTGGGGGGTGGGGGTGGTGGTAGACATGAGTGGGGGCCTGGTGGAGGCTGCCCCTCGTGGCTGGGGGATGGGGGTGGTGGTAGACATGTGTGGGGGCCTGGTGGAGGCTGCCCCTGCACTGCTGGGGGTGGGGGTGATGGTAGACATGAGTGGGGGCCTGGTGGAGGGTGCCCCTGCACTGCTGGGGGGTGGGGGTGGTGGGAGACATGAGTGGGGGCCTGGTGGAGGCTGCCCCTGCACTGCTGGGGGGTGGGGGTGATGGTAGACATGAGTGGGGGCTTGGTGGAGGGTGCCCCTGCACTGCTGGGGGGTGGGGGTGATAGGGGACATGAGTGTGGGCCTGGTGGAGGCTGCTCCTGCACTGCTGGGGGGTGAGGGTGGTGGGAGACATGAGTGGGGGCCTGGTGGAGGGTGCCCCTGCACTGCTGGGGGGTGGGGGTGGTGGGAGACATGAGTGGGGGCCTGGTGGAGGCTGCCCCTGCACTGCTGGGGGGCAGGGGTGGTGGGAGACATGAGTGGGGGCTGGTGGAGGCTGCCCCTGGTGGCTGGGGGGTGGGGGTGGTGGGAGACATGAGTGGGGGCCTGGTGGAGGCTGCCCCTGCACTGCTGGGGGGTGGGGGTGGTGGGACACATGAGTGGGGGCCTGGTGGAGGCTGCCCCTGGTGGCTGGGGGGTGGGGGTGGTGGTAGACATGAGTGGGGGCCTGGTGGAGGCTGCCCCTCGTGGCTGGGGGATGGGGGTGGTGGTAGACATGTGTGGGGGCCTGGTGGAGGCTGCCCCTGCACTGCTGGGGGTGGGGGTGATGGTAGACATGAGTGGGGGCCTGGTGGAGGGTGCGCCTGCACTGCTGGGGGGTGGGGGTGGTGGGAGACATGAGTGGGGGCCTGGTGGAGGCTGCCCCTGCACTGCTGGGGGGTGGGGGTGATGGTAGACATGAGTGGGGGCCTGGTGGAGGGTGCCCCTGCACTGCTGGGGGGTGGGGGTGATAGGGGACATGAGTGTGGGCCTGGTGGAGGCTGCTCCTGCACTGCTGGGGGGTGAGGGTGGTGGGAGACATGAGTGGGGGCCTGGTGGAGGGTGCCCCTGCACTGCTGGGCGGTGGGGGTGGTGGGAGACATGTGTGGGGGCCTGGTGGAGGCTGCCCCTGCACTGCTGGGGGGCAGGGGTGGTGGGAGACATGAGTGGGGGGCTGGTGGAGGCTGCCCCTGGTGGCTGGGGGGTGGGGGTGGTGGGAGACATGAGTGGGGGCCTGGTGGAGGCTGCCCCTGCACTGCTGGGGGGTGGGGGTGATGGGAGACATGAGTGGGGGCCTGGTGGAGGCTGCCTCTGCACTGCTGAGGGGTGGGGGTGGTGGGAGACATGAGTGGGGGCCTGGTGGAGGCTGCCCCTGCACTGCTAGGGGGTGGTGGTGATGGTAGACATGAGTGGGGGCCTGGTGGAGGCTGCCCCTGCACTGCTGGGGGGGGTGGGGGTGGTGGGAGACATGAATTGGGGCCTGGTGGAGGCTGCCCCTGCACTGCTGGGGGGTGGGGGTGGTGGGAAACATGAGTGGGGGCCTGGTGGAGGCTGCCCCTGGTGGCTGGGGGGTGGGGGTGGTGGGAGACATGAGTGGGGGCCTGGTGGAGGCTGCCCCTGCACTGCTGGGGGGTGGGGGTGGTGGGAGACAAGAGTGGGGGCCTGGTGGAGGCTGCCCCTGGTGGCTGAGGGGTGGGGGTGGTGGGAGACATGAGTGGGGGCCTGGTGGAGGCTGCCCCTGCACTGCTGGGGGGTGGGGGTGGTGGGAGACATGAGTGGGGGCCTGGTGAAGGGTGCCCCTGGATGCTGGGGGGTGGGGGTGGTGGGAGACATGAGTGGGGGCCGGTGGAGGGTGCCCCTGGATGCTGGGGGTGGGGGTGGTGGGAGACATGAGTGGGGGCCTGGTGGAGGCTGCCCCTGCACTGCTGGGGGGTGGGGGTGATAGGGGACATGTGTGAGGGCCTGGTGGAGGGTGCCCCTGGATGCTGGGGGGTGGGGGTGGTGGGAGACATGAGTGGGGGCCTGGTGGAGGGTGCCTCTGGTGGCTGGGGGGTGGGGGTGATGGTAGACATGAGTCGGGGCCTGGTGGAGGGTGCCCCTGGTGGCTGGGGGGTGGGGTGGTGGTTAACATGATTGGGGGCCTGGTGGAGGCTGCCCCTGGTGGCTGGGGGGTGGTGGTAGACATGAGTGGGGGCCTGGAGGAGGCAGCCCCTGCACTGCTGGGGGGTGGGGTGGTGGGAGACATGAGTGGGTGCCTGGTGGAGGCTGCCCCTGCACTGCTGAGGGGTGGGGGTGGTGGGAGACATGAGTGGGGGCCTGGTGGAGGCTGCCCCTGCACTGCTGGGGGGTGGGGGTGGTGGGAGACAAGAGTGGGGGCATGGTGGAGGCTGCCCTGCACTGCTGGGGGGGGGTGGGGGTGGTGGGAGACATGAGTGGGGGCCTGGTGGAGGCTGCCCCTGGTGGCTGGGGGGTGGGGGTGGTGGTAGACATGAGTGGGGGCCTGGTGGAGGCTGCCCCTCGTGGCTGGGGGATGGGGGTGGTGGTAGACATGTGTGGGGGCCTGGTGGAGGCTGCCCCTGCACTGCTGGGGGTGGGGGTGATGGTAGACATGAGTGGGGGCCTGGTGGAGGGTGCGCCTGCACTGCTGGGGGGTGGGGGTGGTGGGAGACATGAGTGGGGGCCTGGTGGAGGCTGCCCCTGCACTGCTGGGGGGTGGGGGTGATGGTAGACATGAGTGGGGGCCTGGTGGAGGGTGCCCCTGCACTGCTGGGGGGTGGGGGTGATAGGGGACATGAGTGTGGGCCTGGTGGAGGCTGCTCCTGCACTGCTGGGGGGTGAGGGTGGTGGGAGACATGAGTGGGGGCCTGGTGGAGGGTGCCCCTGCACTGCTGGGGGGTGGGGGTGGTGGGAGACATGAGTGGGGGCCTGGTGGAGGCTGCTCCTGCACTGCTGGGGGGTGAGGGTGGTGGGAGACATAAGTGAGGGCCTGGTGGAGGGTGCCCCTGCACTGCTGGGGGGTGGGGGTGGTGGGAGACATGAGTGGGGGCCTGGTGGAGGCTGCCCCTGCACTGCTGGGGGGCAGGGGTGGTGGGAGACATGAGTGGGGGGCTGGTGGAGGCTGCCCCTGGTGGCTGGGGGGTGGGGGTGGTGGGAGACATGAGTGGGACCTGGTGGAGGCTGCCCCTGCACTGCTGGGGGGTGGGGGTGATGGGAGACATGAGTGGGGGCCTGGTGGAGGCTGCCTCTGCACTGCTGAGGGGTGGGGGTGGTGGGAGACATGAGTGGGGGCCTGGTGGAGGCTGCCCCTGCACTGCTAGGGGGGGGTGGGGGTGGTGGGAGACATGAGTGGGGGCCTGGTGGAGGCTGCCCCTGCACTGCTGGGGGGTGGGGGTGGTGGGAAACATGAGTGGGGGCCTGGTGGAGGCTGCCCCTGGTGGCTGGGGGGTGGGGGTGGTGGGAGACATGAGTGGGGGCCTGGTGGAGGCTGCCCCTGCACTGCTGGGGGGTGGGGGTGGTGGGAGACAAGAGTGGGGGCCTGGTGGAGGCTGCCCCTGGTGGCTGAGGGGTGGGGGTGGTGGGAGACATGAGTGGGGGCCTGGTGGAGGCTGCCCCTGCACTGCTGGGGGGTGGGGGTGGTGGGAGACATGAGTGGGGGCCTGGTGAAGGGTGCCCCTGGATGCTGGGGGGTGGGGGTGGTGGGAGACATGAGTGGGGGCCGGTGGAGGGTGCCCCTGGATGCTGGGGTTGGGGGTGGTGGGAGACATGAGTGGGGGCCTGGTGGAGGCTGCCCCTGCACTGCTGGGGGGTGGGGGTGATAGGGGACATGTGTGAGGGCCTGGTGGAGGGTGCCCCTGGATGCTGGGGGGTGGGGGTGGTGGGAGACATGAGTGGGGGCCTGGTGGAGGGTGCCTCTGGTGGCTGGGGGGTGGGGGTGATGGTAGACATGAGTCGGGGCCTGGTGGAGGGTGCCCCTGGTGGCTGGGGGGTGGGGTGGTGGTTAACATGATTGGGGACCTGGTGGAGGCTGCCCCTGGTGGCTGGGGGGTGGGGGTGGTGGTAGACATGAGTGGGGGCCTGGAGGAGACAGCCCCTGCACTGCTGGGGGGTGGGGGTGATGGGAGACATGAGTGGGGGCCTGGTGGAGGCTGCCCCTGCACTGCTGGGGGGTGGGGGTGATGGTAGACATGAATGGGGGCCTGGTGGTGGCTGCCCCTGCACTGCTGGGGGGTGGGGTGGTGGGAGACATGAGTGGGTGCCTGGTGGAGGATGCCCCTGCACTGCTGAGGGGTGGGGGTGGTGGGAGACATGAGTGGGGGCCTGGTGGAGGCTGCCCCTGCACTGCTGGGGGGTGGGGGTGGTGGGAGACAAGAGTGGGGGCATGGTGGAGGCTGCCCCTGCACTGCTTGGGGGGGTGGGGGTGGTGGGAGACATGAGTGGGGGCCTGGTGGAGGCTGCCCCTGCACTGCTGGGGGGTGGGGGTGGTGGGAGACATGAGTGGGGGCCTGGTGGAGGCTGCCCCTGGTGGCTGGGGGGTGGGGGTGGTGGTAGACATGAGTGGGGGCCTGGAGGAGACAGCCCCTGCACTGCTGGGGGGTGGGGGTGATGGGAGACATGAGTGGGGGCCTGGTGGAGGCTGCCCCTGCACTGCTGGGGGGTGGGGGTTTTGGTAGACATGAATGGGGGCCTGGTGGTGGCTGCCCCTGCACTGCTGGGGGGTGGGGTGGTGGGAGACATGAGTGGGTGCCTGGTTGAGGCTGCCCCTGCACTGCTGGGGGGTCGGGGTGATGGTAGACATGAGTGGGGGCCTGGTGGAGGGTGCCCCTGCACTGCTGGGGGGTGGGGGCGATAGGGGACATGAGTGGGGGCCTGGTGGAGGCTGCCCCTGCACTGCTGGGGGGGTGGGGTGGTGGGAGACATGAGTGTGGGCCTGGTGGAGGCTGCCCCTGCACTGCTAGGGGGTGGGGGTGATGGTAGACATGAGTGGGGGCCTGGTGGAGGGTGCCCCTGCACTGCTGGGAGGTGGGGGTGATAGGGGACATGAGTGGGGGCCTGGTGGAGGCTGCTCCTGCACTGCTGGGGGGTGGGGGTGGTGGGAGACATGAGTGGGGGCCTGGTGGAGGCTGCCCCTGCACTGCTGGGGGGTGGGGGTGATGGGAGACATGAGTGGGTGCCTGGTGGAGGCTGCCCCTGCACTGCTGGGGGGTCGGGGTGATGGTAGACATGAGTGGGGGCCTGGTGGAGGGTGCCCCTGCACTGCTGGGGGGTGGGGGCGATAGGGGACATGAGTGGGGGCCTGGTGGAGGCTGCCCCTGCACTGCTGGGGGGGTGGGGTGGTGGGAGACATGAGTCTGGGCCTGGTGGAGGCTGCCCCTGCACTGCTAGGGGGTGGGGGTGATGGTAGACATGAGTGCGGGCCTGGTGGAGGGTGCCCCTGCACTGCTGGGAGGTGGGGGTGATAGGGGACATGAGTGGGGGCCTGGTGGAGGCTGCTCCTGCACTGCTGGGGGTTGGGGGTGGTGGGAGACATGAGTGGGGGCCTGGTGGAGGCTGCCCCTGCACTGCTGGGGGGTGGGGGTGGTGGGAGACATGAGTGGGGGCCTGGTGGAGGCTGCCCCTGGTGGCTGGGGGGTGGGGGTGGTGGGAGACATGAGTGGGGGCCTGGTGGAGGCTGCCCCTGCACTGCTGGGGGGTGGGGGTGGTGGGAGACAAGAGTGGGGGCCTGGTGGAGGCTGCCCCTGGTGGCTGAGGGGTGGGGGTGGTGGGAGACATGAGTGGGGGCCTGGTGGAGGCTGCCCCTGCACTGCTGGGGGGTGGGGGTGGTGGGAGACAAGAGTGGGGGCCTGGTGGAGGCTGCCCCTGCACTGCTGGGGGGGGTGGGGGTGGTGGGAGACATGAGTGGGGGCCTGGTGGAGGCTGCCCCTGCACTGCTGGGGGGTGGGGGTGGTGGGAGACATGAGTTGGGGCCTGGTGGACGCTGCCCCTGGTGGCTGGGGGGTGGGGGTGGTGGGAGACATGAGTGGGGGCCTGGTGGAGGCTGCCCCTGCACTGCTGGGGGGTGGGGGTGGTGGGAGACAAGAGTGGGGGCCTGGTGGAGGCTGCCCCTGGTGGCTGAGGGGTGGGGGTGGTGGGAGACATGAGTGGGGGCCTGGTGGAGGCTGCCCCTGCACTGCTGGGGGGTGGGGGTGGTGGGAGACATGAGTGGGGGCCTGGTGAAGGGTGCCCCTGGATGCTGGGGGGTGGGGGTGGTGGGAGACATGAGTGGGGGCCGGTGGAGGGTGCCCCTGGATGCTGGGGGTGGGGGTGGTGGGAGACATGAGTGGGGGCCTGGTGGAGGCTGCCCCTGCACTGCTGGGGGGTGGGGGTGATAGGGGACATGTGTGAGGGCCTGGTGGAGGGTGCCCCTGGATGCTGGGGGGTGGGGGTGGTGGGAGACATGAGTGGGGGCCTGGTGGAGGGTGCCTCTGGTGGCTGGGGGGTGGGGGTGATGGTAGACATGAGTCGGGGCCTGGTGGAGGGTGCCCCTGGTGGCTGGGGGGTGGGGTGGTGGTTAACATGATTGGGGGCCTGGTGGAGGCTGCCCCTGGTGGCTGGGGGGTGGGGGTGGTGGTAGACATGAGTGGGGGCCTGGAGGAGACAGCCCCTGCACTGCTGGGGGGTGGGGGTGATGGGAGATATGAGTGGATGAGTGGGGGCCTGGTGGAGGCTGCCCCTGCACTGCTGGGGGGTGGGGGTGATGGTAGACATGAATGGGGGCCTGGTGGTGGCTGCCCCTGCACTGCTGGGGGGTGGGGTGGTGGGAGACATGAGTGGGTGCCTGGTGGAGGCTGCCCCTGCACTGCTGGGGGGTCGGGGTGATGGTAGACATGAGTGGGGGCCTGGTGGAGGGTGCCCCTGCACTGCTGGGGGGTGGGGGCGATAGGGGACATGAGTGGGGGCCTGGTGGAGGCTGCCCCTGCACTGCTGGGGGGGTGGGGTGGTGGGAGACATGAGTGTGGGCCTGGTGGAGGCTGCCCCTGCACTGCTAGGGGGTGGGGGTGATGGTAGACATGAGTGGGGGCCTGGTGGAGGGTGCCCCTGCACTGCTGGGAGGTGGGGGTGATAGGGGACATGAGTGGGGGCCTGGTGGAGGCTGCTCCTGCACTGCTGGGGGGTGGAGGTGGTGGGAGACATGAGTGGGGGCCTGGTGGAGGCTGCCCCTGCACTGCTGGGGGATGGGGGTGATGGGAGACATGAGTGGGTGCCTGGTGGAGGCTGCCCCTGCACTGCTGGGGGGTCGGGGTGATGGTAGACATGAGTGGGGGCCTGGTGGAGGGTGCCCCTGCACTGCTGGGGGGTGGGGGCGATAGGGGACATGAGTGGGGGCCTGGTGGAGGCTGCCCCTGCACTGCTGGGGGGGGTGGGGTGGTGGGAGACATGAGTGTGGGCCTGGTGGAGGCTGCCCCTGCACTGCTAGGGGGTGGGGGTGATGGTAGACATGAGTGGGGGCCTGGTGGAGGGTGCCCCTGCACTGCTGGGAGGTGGGGGTGATAGGGGACATGAGTGGGGGCCTGGTGGAGGCTGCTCCTGCACTGCTGGGGGGTGGGGGTGGTGGGAGACATGAGTGGGGGCCTGGTGGAGGCTGCCCCTGCACTGCTGGGGGGTGGGGGTGGTGGGAGACATGAGTGGGGGCCTGGTGGAGGCTGCCCCTGCACTGCTGGGGGTGGGGGTGGTGGGAGACAAGAGTGGGGGCCTGGTGGAGGCTGCCCCTGGTGGCTGAGGGGTGGGGGTGGTGGGAGACATGAGTGGGGGCCTGTTGTAGGCTGCCCCTGCACTGCTGGGGGGTGGGGGTGGTGGGAGACATGAGTGGGGGCCTGGTGAAGGGTGCCCCTGAATGCTGGGGGGTGGGGGTGGTGGGAGACATAAGTGGGGGCCGGTGGAGGGTGCCCCTGGATGCTGGGGGTGGGAGTGGTGGGAGACATGAGTGGGGGCCTGGTGGAGGCTGCCCCTGCACTGCTGGGGGGTGGGGGTGATAGGGGACATGTGTGGGGGCCTGGTGGAGGGTGCCCCTGGATGCTGGGGGGTGGGGGTGGTGGGAGACATGAGTGGGGGCCTGGTGGAGGGTGCCTCTGGTGGCTGGGGGGTGGGGGTGATGGTAGACATGAGTCGGGGCCTGGTGGAGGGTGCCCCTGGTGGCTGGGGGGTGGGGTGGTGGTTAACATGATTGGGGGCCTGGTGGAGGCTGCCCCTGGTGGCTGGGGGGTGGGAGTGGTGGTAGATATGAGTGGGGGCCTGGAGGAGACAGCCCCTGCACTGCTGGGGGGTGGGGGTGATGGGAGACATGAGTGGGGGCCTGGTGGAGGCTGCCCCTGCACTGCTGGGGGGTGGGGGTGATGGTAGACATGAATGGGGGCCTGGTGGTGGCTGCCCCTGCACTGCTGGGGGGTGGGGTGGTGGGAGACATGAGTGGGTGCCTGGTGGAGGCTGCCCCTGCACTGCTGGGGGGTCGGGGTGATGGTAGACATGAGTGGGGGCCTGGTGGAGGGTGCCCCTGCACTGCTGGGGGGTGGGGGCGATAGGGGACATGAGTGGGGGCCTGGTGGAGGCTGCCCCTGCACTGCTGGGGGGGTGGGGTGGTGGGAGACATGAGTGTGGACCTGGTGGAGGCTGCCCCTGCACTGCTAGGGGGTGGGGGTGATGGTAGACATGAGTGGGGGCCTGGTGGAGGGTGCCCCTGCACTGCTGGGAGGTGGGGGTGATAGGGGACATGAGTGGGGGCCTGGTGGAGGCTGCTCCTGCACTGCTGGGGGGTGGGGGTGGTGGGAGACATGAGTGGGGGCCTGGTGGAGGCTGCCCCTGCACTGCTGGGGGGTGGGGGTGATGGGAGACATGAGTGGGGGCCTGGTGGAGGCTGCCCCTGCACTGCTGGGGGGTGGGGGTGATGGTAGACATGAGTGGGTGCCTGGTGGAGGGTGCCCCTGCACTGCTGGGGGGTGGGGGTGGTGGGAGACATGAGTGGGGGCCTGGTGGAGGCTGCCCCTGCACTGCTGGGGGGTGGGGGTGATGGTAGACATGAGTGGGGGCCTGGTGGAGGGTGCCCCTGCACTGCTGGGGGGTGGGGGTGATAGGGGACATGAGTGTGGGCCTGGTGGAGACTGCTCCTGCACTGCTGGGGGGTGGGGTGGTGGGAGACATGAGTGGGGTCTGGTGGAGGGTGCCCCTTCACTGCTGGGGGGTGGGGGTGATGGTAGACATGAGTGGGGGCCTGGTGGAGGCTGCCCCTGGTGGCTGGGGGGTGGGGGTGGTGGTAGACATGAGTGGGGGCCTGGTGGAGGCTGCCCCTCGTGGCTGGGGGATGGGGGTGGTGGTAGACATGAGTGGGGGCCTGGTGGAGGCTGCCCCTGCACTGCTGGGGGTGGGGGTGATGGTAGACATGAGTGGGGGCCTGGTGGAGGCTGCCCCTGCACTGCTGGGGGGTGGGGGTGGTGGGAGACATGAGTGGGGGCCTGGTGGAGGGTGCCCCTGGTGGCTGGGGGGTGGGGGTGATGGTAGACATGAGTGGGGGCCTGGTGGAGGGTGCCCCTGGTGGCTGGGGGGTGGGGGTGGTGGTAGACATGAGTGGGGGCCTGGTGGAGGCTGCCCCTGGTGGCTGGGGGGTGGGGGTGGTGGGAGACATGAGTGGGGGCCTGGTGGAGGCTGCCCCTGCACTGCTGGGGGGTGGGGGTGATAGGGGACATGAGTGGGGGCCTGGTGGAGGGTGCCCCTGGATGCTGGGGGGTGGGGGTGGTGGGAGACATGAGTGGGGGCCTGGTGGAGGGTGCCCCTGGTGGCTGGGGGTGCAGGGGGACATGCGTTGGTGGGCAGTAGTGCAAGGTGACATGTGGGTTGGCTGGGGGGCATGGCCATGGTGGATGGGGTGCCTGCGGGACATGTGCAGGGTAGGCCCCTGTGGTGTGGGCCACCTGCAGGGGCCGTGGAGGGTGTAGAGGGAACACCTGGGAGGACCCACACGTGCAATTCATGTGTGGTGCTCCCCGTGCACCCCTGGAATACACGTACCCTGATGGAATCGCATGTGATACTTCCTGCGCACCCCTGAAATACACGTACCCTGCTGCTTTTGCGTGTGATACTTCCCGCGCACCCCTGGAATACACGTACCCTGCTGCTTTTGCGTGTGATACTTCCTGCGCACCCCTGGAATACACGTACCCTGATGGAATTGCGTGTGATACTTCCCGCGCACCCCTGAAATACACGTACCCTGCTGCTTTTGCGTGTGATACTTCCCGCGCACCCCTGGAATACACGTACCCTGATGGAATCGCGTGTGATACTTCCCGTGCACCCCAGAAATACACATACCCTGCTGCTTTTGCGTGTGATACTTCCCGCGCACCCCTGAAATACACATACCCTGCTGCTTTTGCGTGTGATACTTCCCGCGCACCCCTGGAATACACGTACCCTGCTGTTTTTGCGTGTGATACTTCCCGCGCACCCCTGGATTACACGTGCCCTGATGGAATCGCGTGTGTTACTTCCCACGCACCCCTGATGTACACGTACCCAGGACAATCGCGTGTGGAACTTCCCGCGAACCACTGAAATACACGTTCCCCGCTTGGCGTTTGCTGTTTGGCAGCCCTGTGAACTGGTCCAGGGTTAGCGCAGCCCTTTGCGATGATTTGGGGATTTTGAAGGCTTTTCCTTGCGCGAGGGCGTTCTTGGGGGCGTAACTGGCGCTGCTGCAGGGTCGCTGCGCCACTCTGCGCCACGGCTTGTTTCGGAGGCTGAAATCCATGAATACGCTGTGCGATGGAAAGGATTTTTTCGCACGCGGCTGGCGCAGTGTATCGCACGGGGACACTGTGCGCCATCCGCGTGTGCCATTTTTGTGCGAATTTCTATGAATTACCCTGTTAGTGAGCTATCATCCCCGAAGTAAGTTTGGAAGGGAATTTCCACACCCAACCACTGTAATTCTTTATAAAGAAGTGTAAAAGGCCTCCTAAACACCTTTCCCCAAACATGTAGGCTACAAAAAACAAATATGTCATATGTGATTATAAAGAGAATTCATAATGTCTGCCAGAGAATCTAGCAACAGTACTCCTATGCAGAGATGCAGAGAAAAATAAGTGTACAAAAAAGCATTGTATGCTCAGTATAAACAATTGGTTTAGTTGTGGCTATTCATTTGTCGATACTGCTCAGAGACAAAGCTGAATTGTGTTTGTCATTTGGTAAACCCTCATATGTATTAAAGAAAATAAATATCACTTGTCATAACTGAGGTGGCTGTCAAAAAATTCATACAGGATACAATGTTTGCAAAAGGATTAACAACAACTAAAAGGAATATTTCAGAAAACATGTCAATATGAGTTCATGTGCCACTTTGATGAAGTAATTCAAGAGCCACAAGAATATGCCTCTCATAATTAGTGTAAAGATAACTAAATCAGAATAACTGCTCCACAGAATATTAGGATCAGAAATCCTTGTTCCTCTGCTAACCATAATTATATTGTTCTGTGAAAAGAGCTGTGAAAACACTTACTCAAAATCAGTGTTTCAGCTAAGAGGCATATATACACCATCAATTTTTACTCCATAAAAACAGGAAAATGTGTTCAACAAAGATGCAAAACAATGAACATAAAGGGGTCTACCACCTGCTTCTACCCACAAAGCTTCATTGATATGTTCTAGTCAGGGACCAGCATAGTAGTTGCATAGGAAGATACTCTAATAATATTACTGCCCAATCTCAAGAGAAATTTTAAGGGGAAGAACGTTTAAGAAGAATAAAGTATCCATACTGGCAAAGCTAGTTAGTTTATTACTCCCTGAAAAATCATTTGATTGCAAGTAGGGAGTAAAATCTTCTCAGAGCCCTGCTTGTAACCCTGACATAGGAAGTGAAATGACACGGCACATAATACAGCCTATAGTGTTGCCCACCCTTCCTCACCACAGCCTACACAAAATTACGCAGGAACCTTACTGAGGTTTCTTATGGGGTCATTGAAGAAAATTACATATATTTGCAGTTTAAGTTAATAGTAGCAATGCTCAGCGGTACATCAGATCGAGTGCCTTCTTCTGTAACTAGGGACCACTCTTCTGCAATTCACTATTATCAGTTAAAAAAGATGCATGGGGATGCGCAAGGCAATAAACGCAGAACACATGATTATATTGGAAATTCCTCAACAGCTGAGCAGAAAGAACCAGAAGGTGCTGTTTCCTAGACCGTTAGTAGAGTTTCCTTTAGTTTAGCAAACAAACACATTTCCTTCACTGTACTGCCGAAACATCCAACTTGGTTTTTGAAAGTTGCTGATTTCTTCTTCATCCTCCTGTGCCCTCCCCTCCAAACCCCCTTCTGCTCGTACCTCTCCTCGGCTCCTGGGCTAGCCTTCAATACTGGTTGAAGGGCTTTGTAAAAAGTGAGGAATTGTAGCAGTAAAACATTCACTGTGATATTTGCATAACCACAATATTTTGCAAGCAAAACATATTTAAAGCCTTGCCATGAGCAGTTTAACAAAATGTAACCATCCTGCATGTACACAATTATTTTGCAGTCCATGCAAGATTGTTTACAACATACCCTGCCCTAATATTGTTCAGTATGATTATACAAGTGCTCAGTGAAACCGTTTTCCTATAGCAGCGAGTTACGATATCATTTGTTATGGTCTATGCTCAATGCAAGTCTGAAAACTTGGAAAAGATGCAGATTGTGTGAAAAGCAGTCTAGCTGTCTGAATATCCATCGTTCTAATACTATGTACGAGTAATGTCAGGCATAGTCCATACCCATTATCCCTTGCAAGACAAGTAAATTATATTGCAATCTAGATCTCCACCTATAGGGTAATGTTAGCAGTGCTAAAGTCGGAGACACTGAGCATGACATTTGCCTACTCAAAATCCTTAAAAGGCAAATTAATATTTTAGTTTTATATTGCTTTGCAAAGCTACTGCTTCAAAGCCTGCATGTGACATATGTACAAAAGCATAGGAAGCATGGGATGAGGTTGGACATCCAAGAAGCCTTCTAACTTACAGTCACTATCCGATATTTGAGCTGACAGTTCGGTTACATAGTGTGGATGATACTTTTGCTAAGGATCATGAGTAACAGAAATTCTGGTGCTTGATTTTTATTCATATTAAAACAAACATAAGAAAAGTGGGTGTAGGTACAAATCTGGTAACCTTTCACAGAGCCACAGTAGGCAGATTCAAGGTTGTCCGCTAATATCTAAATGTGGACATTAGCGGAAGTTGGAGTCATAAGGAACAAGTTACTTACCTGTAACTGTTGTTCTCCAGCATGGGTCTGGCATGGATTCACATGCTCATGAATATTCCCCGTCGTCAGGCTGGGAATCCTCGGTAAAGAAAAAACCAGTATCAGTTTCGTTTCTGATCTGTCTTTCGTAGTAATAACCAATCACCGGTCTCTGCGTCATACTGACCACAGCCAATGACTGCCCTCTACCTAAGCACCGCCTCTGGCAGCCATCTTCAGATTTGGAAGCACGTGAAGTGGCAGTATGACCAAGTGAAGAGCCGCAGAGGGGTAGGCGGGAGGGTTCGCATGTGAATCCATGCCAGACCCATGCTGGAGAACAACAGTTACAGGTAAGTAACTTGTTCCTTCTCCAGCATGGGGTCTGGCATGGATTCACATGCTCATGAATAAAGAATACATAGCAGTACACACATGCACAACCACGGGAGGTGGCAAAGGCTCAACATTAAGCATTACATCAAACTCAACATTAAGCATCTTACCTCCTCATCAGGCTCACCTCAGGCGAACAGGTTGAGCAGCACTGCTTGGCCGACCCTGGACTCCTCCCTGGAATCCCGATAGATGCAGTAGAATTTCGTGAAGGTATGCGTCGACCTCCACGTAGCAGCCCTGCATATGTCCAGCAGGGGCACACCAGAAAGGAACGCCGTGGTAGCTGCGATCGCTCTGGTGGAATGGGCTCTCGGACGGCCAGGCAGCGGTCGGTTTGCCAACCGATGACAGTACATGATACAGCCGGAGAGCCATCTGGAAATGGAAGCCTTCGAGAGAGCCTTCCCCTGATTGACAGGTCCAAAGTTCACAAAGAGTTGTGACGTCTTCCGAAAACACTTCGTGCGGTCCACGTAGAACTTCAGCGCTCTAGCCACATCCAGCGAGTGCAAAGTCCTCTCAGCCGGCGACGAAGGCGACAGGAAGAACACAGGCAACACCAAGGGTTCGTTGAGATGGAAGTCCGACGGTACCTTGGGCATGAAGGAGGGGTGCGTCCTGAGCACTACCCTCGTGTCGTGAAAAGTCAAGTACGGGGCCTTGCAGGAAAGGGCCTGGATCTCTCCCACCCGTCGTGCGGAGGTGATGGCCACAAGAAACGCTGTTTTCCACGACAGAAACTTCAACGGGGCTGAGTGCAGAGGCTCGAACGGAGGTCCCATGAGCTTGGTCAGCACCACGTTGAGCTCCCACGCCGGGGCCGGAGCCTTCACCGGCGGGAACGATCTGAACAGCCCCTTCATGAACTCTTTCACCAGACGATGAGACCACAAGGACGTCCGTCCCGTGGTTCTGGTGTATCGGGAGATCGCAGCAAGATGAATCTTGATGGACGCGTGTGCCAGTCCAGCTTTGGCCAGCGTCAGCAGGTACGGCAGTACCTGGGGAGCCGTAATCCGTAGAGGGTTAATCTTCTGTGCGTGGCACCAGACAGAGAACCTCTTCCATTTGTGTCCGTAGCATTTAAGAGTCGAGGACGCCCTGGCCTTTGCAAGAACCTCTCTGCAGTCGGCCGGTATGTCGTATCCTCCAAACTCTAGCGCTGCAGGAGCCAGGCCTGCAAGTTCAGCGATTTCGGGTCGTGGTGGAGGATGGCGCCTCCTTCCCTGGAGAGTAGATCCGCGTCCACCGGCAGCTTGATTGGAGGGGACGCTGACAAGTCCAGAAGGTCCGGGAACCATATCTGCCTCGGCCACGCAGGTGCGACGAGGATCATCCTGCACCGTGACCTCTTGAGCTGGTTGACGAGCCGGATTAGCAGTGGCAAAGGAGGGAACGCGTAGAGGAACAGGCCCTCCCAGGGGAACGAGAAAGCATCGCCCATGCTCCTCGCCTGGGGAAACCTGCTGGCGAACCTCCGGCACTTGGAGTTCGTCGCCGTCGCGAGCAGGTTGATCTGGGGTGTCCCCCACCGTCGGAAGAGGCGATCCACTAGATCCTGCCGTAGTTCCCACTCGTGGCACGAGCGCAGCTCCCTGCTGAGTGAGTCGGCGATGGTGTTTTTTATCCCTGCCAGATGAAACGGCACCAGAAACATCCTTTGGGCGACGGCCCAATGCCACAGGTCCTGCGCCTCCTTGGACAGTGCTGGGGACCTGGTTCCGCCCTGTTTCCTGATGTAAAACATGGTGGTGGTGTTGTCGGTGAAGATCCTCACCACCTTGCCCTTGAGGGACGGAAGGAAGGTCCTGAGGGCCCAGAACACTGCACGGAGCTCCAGGACGTTGATATGGAGGGACTTCTCCGTCGGGAGCCAAAGGCCTCTCGCGTGCAGATTTTCGGTGTGCGCTCCCCACCCTTCCAGGGAGGCATCCGTGGTCACTGTCTCCTGGTGGTCTAGGGTCTGGAAGTCCATGCCCGCCGTCAGATGCGCGCGGATGCCCCACCACCGGACCGCTCGGCGGAAACTCTCGTCGAGTGTGATCCTCTCCTCGAAGCCGCCCGTCGTTTGGATCCAGCGCGCGTCCAGGAACTCCTGCAACGGGCGCATCCGGAGCCTGCACATGGGAATGAGGTAGATGCAAGAAGACATCATTCCGAGGAGGGACTTGATGGACCTCACCTTGGCCGCGTCGGAAACCAACATCCGCTGTACCTTGCCCAGGATGGACCTGGTCCTTTCCTCCGATGGGGAGGCCAGAAGGGACACTGTGTCGAGCTTCGCTCCCAGAAACAGTGCGTTTTGCGCGGGTACCAGGTGGGACTTGGCGTAGTTCACGGAGAATCCCAGGTCCGTGAGAAGTTGGACGGTCCTTGCCGTGTGATCCACGGCGAGCTCCCTCGTCTTGGC
The DNA here is from genome assembly GCF_040938575.1 of Ambystoma mexicanum. NCBI lineage: Eukaryota > Metazoa > Chordata > Amphibia > Caudata > Ambystomatidae > Ambystoma > Ambystoma mexicanum. The sequence continues at coordinate 764,516,709 of NC_090925.1, read as the reverse complement.
TCGGATGAGCCAGTCGTCCAGGTAGGGGTAGACGTGGATCCCCTCGCGGCGCAGCTGCGCCGCCACCGGTGCAAGGCACTTGGTGAATACCCTGGGTGCCGACCGTAGTCCGAAGGGGAGGGCTTTGAACTGGTAGTGACGCCCTTGGACCACAAACCTGAGGAATTTTCGGTGCCCCTTTAGGATGGGAATATGGAAGTAGGCATCCTCCAAATCCAACGACGACAGGAAGTCTCCTTCCTCCAGCTGACCCAGGACGTGCTGGAGGGTGACCATCCGGAACTTTTGCGCCTTGATGAACTTGTTCAGACGTCGCAGGTCCAGGATGGGGCGCCATCCCCCCGTCTTCTTCTTCACGAGGAAGTATCTCGAGTAAACTCCAGAGCCCCGAAGCCTCTTTGGGACGAGTTCGATGGCGCCCTTCCTGAGCATCGCCTTTACCTCCAGGAGAAGTTGAGGGACGTGAAGTTCTTTCCTGGCCACGGGGGGGACGCGCGGACACCTTCTTTGAAACTCGAGCGCGTGGCCCCGGGCCAAGGCGTCCAGCACCCAACGGTCGGTGGAGATGGACTCCCACATGCTGACGAAGCTCGCCAGCCGGCCTCCCACCGGGGTGCTTCGGTGGGGGCCCGACCCCACGGCCGGTTCAATCCTGCTTCGACGAAGCTTTGCCGCCTTGACCTCCTTGGCGACGACGGCGGGGTCCGCCAGACTTGCCTCGTCCTCTGTAGGCCTCCTGAGCCGACGAGCGGGCCGCTTGACGGTAGGTGGAGAAACCGCCGCCTGAACTTTTGGAGGCGCCCTTGCCTCCGCTGCTCCGAAAGGGCGTCCGTCGTTGTTGCAGAACTCCAAGGGCCCGGGCCGTCTCGGTGTCCGCTTTAATGGCCTGAAGGGAATCGTCCACTGTTTTCCCAAACAGGTTGTTCCCATCGAAGGGCATGTCCAGGACTCTGGTCTGAACGTCTTGACGGAAGTCCGTAGCCTTGAGCCATCCACGCCGCCTAAGGCAAACGCCGTTGCCCAACTGGCGGAACCCAGTGTCGGCGATGTCCGTCGCAACGGTAATGGCGTGGTCCGAAGCCACCTCACCTTCCTGCAGGATCTCCAGGGCCTCTGCCCTCTTGTCGTCCGGCAAGAAGTCCAGCAGGGGAGCCAGTTTATACCAGAGCTCCCTGTCGTAGCGGGCCACGATAGCCAAGGCGTTGGCCGCTTTAATCGTCGTCGCCGCAGACGAGATGACTCTGCGTCCCATAGCGTCCAATTTCTTTCCCTCGCCGTCCGGTGGGGAAGTCGATGTGGAGGCCGCACACCCCCCCGCTTTTTTCCTGGCCGCCGCGGAGACGACGGAGTCCGGGGTAGGCTGCGCCCGGAGGCACAGGGGGGCCGTGTCCGGGACCCGGTACTTCTTCTCGTACCGGTCTCTTCTAGCTGGCGTTGTGGAAGGGTTCTTGAGGAGGGTGAGGCCCTCATCCCAAATGTCGTCCAATAGAGGCACTGAGAGGACCGTCTTCCTCTTGGCCTCGCGCCGCTGATAAAGGAAACCTTCCTTCTTCTTCTCCTCAGGGCAGAGTTGGAAAAGCTCGGATGCCCTGGTGATCATGGAGTGGAACGATCCAATCTCGTCGGGCGGAGAAGCCCTGGTGGGAGGTGACGACGGTACATCCTCGTCGTATACCTCGTCGTCCGTACCCGTCGCTGCCGTGTCAGTCCCCGTATCATCCCCTCGGGTGGACGGGGAGGAGGGCTGGAAGGGGCGCGACGGCTGAAAAGGAGGCGGAGGGTGGATCCTTCTTTTCTTGATAGGGGGAACACCAGAAGGTCCCGGTTCTGGGTCCCCCGACGGGAGAGGTTCCGTCGGCAACGGTAGTCTCGTCCTTATCTCTGAGCATAAGGACTGTATAGCCAACAAAATGGCCGCTGAGTTGTCTCGCGGCGCTGGCAGAGGGGAATCCGACGGGCGATCAGGGGCCCCGTCGGTACCCTCGACGATGTCGTCGTCACCTGCGTCGGGATCCATCCCGACGGGCCGGTCTTCCTCCAAGCCGAGGCCGTGGCTTAAGACTTCGACCAGCTCCTCCTCCGAGGTCGAGGCCGAATCTACGACGACGCCCTGCCCCCCCTTTTTCTTCCCCACGGGGGATTTCACGGGGGTCCTATCGATGGGCACAAAAGAGGACTCCCTCCGAGGTGGCAGGGAGACTCTGAGCCCCGAGGTCGCCACCACTGGTGTAGCCTCCACAGGCTGAGCCAGGGCCGCCGCGACAGTTTCGAGAGAGGGCTTGGCCGGATGGATTAAGGCCTTCACCACCTTAGGTGCGCTCACCGCCTTATCCTTGAGGGGGGGGACACTGCCTCGCTCCCCCTCCGCCTTCGAGCTCGACCAGGGCCTCTCCAGGAGCTTCGCCGGGTGCTCGGCCTTCCTCTTACCCGACCCAGAGCGTTGGCTCGTGGTTGATGGTGCCGGGGAGGGTGCGCCCTGCCTGGCGCCCGTAGAGCCCGACCGTTCGGCGCTCCTGGTGCCAGCGGACTCGCGGTGCTTGGCCTTATGTTGGACCCCCGTCGCCGGGGCGTCCTCAAAGGTCTTAGAAGACCGCTCGGCTTTCTTCCTCTTCTTCTCGCCGGACGGGCTCTTCCCTTCCAGCCAGTTGGCGAGACGTTGATGGCGGTCCTTCATGGTCCGCTCCGACATGTTGCCGCAAAACGCACAGTCCTTCTCCACGTGCGTCTTGTCCTCATGTAGGCAGTAAAGACAAAAAGAGTGTTCGTCCTCCTTGAAGACGTTCTGCAGCTGGCATCCAGGGCAGACCCTGAACAGCTTTCCGGGCGTCGAGCTCCCCTTCTCCTGGGCCATGACCGGGCCTGAGAAACTTCTGGAGTCCTCCAAAAGCGTAGCTCGACGAAATCTTCACCCTTGAGGGGCGCAGAGGAATCCGACACGGGTCCCCGTTGATCGGATGGAGAATCGGTGGAGCTTGAGGCTCTTTTGACCGAAAAAACGAAGTTTTTGAGAAAAAAACGTGAAAAAAATAGCACTAACGCTCGAGAGCAATAGCACGAGGATCCCAACACATGAACGTGCGGTAAAAATCTGAAGATGGCTGCCAGAGGCGGTGCTTAGGTAGAGGGCAGTCATTGGCTGTGGTCAGTATGACGCAGAGACCAGTGATTGGTTATTACTACGAAAGACAGATCAGAAACGAAACTGATACTGGTTTTTTCTTTACCGAGGATTCCCAGCCTGACGACGGGGAATATTCATGAGCATGTGAATCCATGCCAGACCCCATGCTGGAGAAGGTACAAGTTTGGTAGTCAATTATAGGAGTAATGGGTGGGGAGGGAAGGTTCTTTTTTTAATGTGTGCAGGCATATCTTAGTAAGATCTTAATAATGTTGAAAGAGCTACTTTTTCAAGCTTGTTTGATGGTTTATTCTCTGTTTCAGGTTTTTAAGGCCACGCTTGCATAGTACGGTAATGTAAATAGGCTGGACCAGAATGTCAAGACTAGTTAGTACATTTTAGCTTTATTTTGAGAGAAAGCTAAATTCAGGTAACTGCTGTGGCTTGTACCATATACATTATTGAGAAGGTGGGAATTGTCTGTGTGCGCTGCTAAAATTCTTCTGAGCGGCATCCAGAAGGATGCTGGGCAAGCACACATGCTCACAGCTTAGAGGGAACATTGGCCCAGGGTACAGCAAAAATGTCAGGAAATTAATTACGTGATTATTTGACATGTATGACCGCTAGTTTCGCTCTAATTTCAGATCAACTCAAGCGTCATGGTGGTCGGTCTCAGACCACAGATGAAAACCATTCAGCAAATGGATCTTCAGAACTTTTATCAGCACCAAGACTTTTGCTGGTGACATCGTGTTGATAAAAAAACTTCACTAGGAAGTGAAACGAGCCAAGGTTTGATGGCCCGTATGTAGTAGAGAACATTACTCCTTCAGAAGTAAAGGTTCAAGGCAGACAAGCTTGGATCCACCTGAACGACGTCAAGCTCTATACCGGCGAGGCCGCAGCACCCCCAGCCATCAATCCAGAAGCAAGACAAGAAGAAAAATGTCAGCATTTGCAGACTTGATCGATGACAAAGAAGAAGGACGATAAGGCTACAAACTGACTAATGAATGCAGATTTGGACTGTGGCTTGGGCACTCTTTATAGATATTATAGCAGGCATGCAACTCTTTTGCTTAAGCCACAGGAATCTTGAGAATGAACTTGAGAGAAATGCTGATATTTCATGCATAGGCCTAAACAACAACATGTGGTTAAGAATTGGAAATGTGACCAGGACCCCGATTCATTTCTTACTGAATATTTGTTTGGCTGATTTTATGGTTCTCCTGGAAAGTAATATGCATCGTATCGTGCTTGCTATTGTAGTGTTTATTCTTCAAGCTTATCCGGCCCTTGTTAAAAGATATGTGGACATCCACACTTTTTTTACAGGATCCTAAGAATGGCCCTGTAATCAGAAGGCGGCTTTTAGCAATACTAGAGGAACTACTGCAGCTACCGAACCTATTACAGTTACCTGGGTAAAGTATTTTTCCTTCCTTAAAATTGCATTAAAAATTTGAAATGTTGAAGATAACCCGATTTCAGAGAATGAGCAGGCTCAAGAGGTTCCAGATTGCCACAAATGGTGGGGACTATTATGTTGGTTTGTGATATACATATGCCCATTTATGCTTTGTGTCTTTTTGTTTCTTATGATTCCCCTTTTCTATACATTTGATCCAAAAGAGGCAAAAGTCCCTTCGATTCTCCCCACTCCAGGAACTCTTGTAGATTTGCCCATTACCAATGAGCCGAGGCCCTGAGTGTCTTGTCCTCAGCATAGAGCTGCTTTAGAGTTGTTTCCATGGGCCGAAAGCATTTTGTTAAAGAGGCACAGGAGAAATGCAAAGGAAGATGATAATGGGATAAACACGTATCTAGATAGTACAGCACACATGGGTAATAACTTGGTATCAGCACATGAAAAAGGTGGGAGAGAGAATGTCTAAGGAGAGCTGCTATTTCCGTGCACTCATACCTTGTGCCATGGGAACCTTTAAGATATTCATAGCTACAGAACCATCAGTGCCAAAAGCTCATTGCCTGATGCATCTTGCACTCTGCCAGACAAGAGGACAGTTCCAAGGCAGAACAACATCCCTGATATGGGTAACTGGAAAGACATCTCATAGGGAAGATAACTATGTGCAGATTTGAAGACAAGAGGGAAGCCAGAAATGAAGAATCTAGTGATCAGATATGAACAACCTGGAATGAGTGGAGCAGGAATCCAGATGGAAGAAAACAAGATGCTAGATTGTCAAGGCAAGAATAAAGAAGAAATACGGAGATGCTGGGAAAGAGGTCAGTTGCAAATCAAAGGAACAGTGCTGACTCCAGAAGGATGGAAGGATGGGCTGAAGGTCTGATTGTGTGTAAAGCAGCAGCATTAACTGAGTATTATGAACCAGTTATAGATACTGCAGAGAATGCAAGAATGACTGGCCAAAGATTGTGAAGTTATTGACATGGGTCGACGATAAAGGAGGACCATTGCAAATAGTACCTCTAGCAAGTGCATCCTTGTGTTTCAGAAATAATGGTACAAGGAAGGATGGAGAAAATCACCAGTGTGGCCGATTTTTTGATGTACCAGGCATGAAGGATGGAACAGTAGTTCTGATGGACCACTATTGGGCTTGTAGGTCTAGAGCCTACATGAAACTGCCCAAGGACTGGTGAGGGATGAGTTCTATAGTGCTTAATCATGTTCCATCATTAGTGATTCCTCAAAGCAACTTGAACATTGGAGAGTTTCCGAAGGCGGATGCCCATTTGAGGAGGAGAGGATCACTTGAATTTCTCAACCAAACAAGGAGGGAGAATTATTTCTCTGCTAAAGCGGTAGAAGCATTTGATGCTATTCCATATGAGCACAGACTATTCAGCAAGACTGCTTCGATCTTCACGACTATCTTTATCTTTATGCACAGGGATCCAGACAATGGCGAATGTGAAGTGCTTACAGATCACTTGCTGGGAGCACCTGCAAATGATCAACATTAGCATAAAGGGATTCAATGCTATAAGGGAAAAAATGAGGGCCATTAGATTGATGACTCTCCAGAACAGATATGTCCTTGATATGATCACAGCAATTAATGGAGGAGTTTGTGCCAAAATCAGAGAATCATGTTGCACGTTCATACCTTCCCATGATGATGAGAATGGGACCTTGATAAAGGCCATAACGTTGCTGACGAATCTACAAAACAATATAAAAGAGGAGACAGAAGATATTGCAGATGACAGCTGGTTTGCGTCTATCTTCTCATGGGTTCCACAATGGATGGCAAATATCTTCAAACTCCTAGGAGCAGCATTGGTGATGATAATGTTTGGATTCTGTGTGAACAGGATAATTATCACACAGGGCAAGAAGAAAGCAAAGAAAGCAGTAGGAATGAAGATCATGATCGATGTCGAGTTAGGGTTTGAACCCAAGGAATTGGCAGATGAAGAGAGCAGAAAATATATAGAGGCCAGCATCTTAGCACCGGAGGGAACGAAGTTCCTGCATCCACGGAATCCCAAGAAGTTATGTGGGACAATGGATCTACTGTAATAAGAATGGACAGTGCAGCTATATGACCCTGAGTGTTGATGAACATGTAAAGTCAGCAGGATCCCTGAAGGGAGTAGTGAAAATCTGGACTCCAAAGAAGAGGATACCAAGATGTGAAGACTGAAGGAGGAGTGGTCGATGAATAAACCAGAAGGGGGAGTGTAGAGGAGGAGCTGAATGCCTCTGCAGGAAGTCCCGCCCCGATCCTGCCTATATGTTGGAAACCGGAAATTGTGACATGCATGACACCAGTGATTGTGCCAATTACACAGAGAGCCTTTGAGAAAAGGTATCCATTAAGAAGACCCTATATGATGTACCCTCGCAGAGATGACAATCTCTTAGAGGAGGTCCCCGAAGGAATATGAAGATGAGAGGAAAAGAGGCTGGTGACATCACGAAAAGTGAGTGTGACGCACTGAGAAGAATGGTCACAGAAGAAGATGCATAAGACCTTATAGAATCTGATGTCGAAGTAAAGAATCGAGGAAACTTTTATAGAATCTGTTGTCGAAGTAAAGAATCAAGCAAACTTTCATATGCAGAATGAAGATTGTACGTGTGAACAGCACTGCAGAAAATGCAAGTCGTTTTATAACTGTACAGATGCAGTAATGCAAGTAGACTAACTGATCACAAAGGCTGGCTATACGTAGTGAATAGACTGCAAGCGGTGCCACCATTATATAGAATTCTGGACATCAGTGTCACATATTTAGTAAGCTCAGACCTGTGAAGAAAGAAGGATCGGATGGCTGTGTCGCAGCAAGAAAACAGCTGAAGATCAAGGAAAGGCCTGGAATAGCTGTCTGGCCTGGTGTCGAAGGATGGAGTCGCTAAGAACCAGTTATCTATCCTTGAAGAACAGTAAATGTGAGAAGATGAATCAGCCCTTGTTAAGGTGCAAGAAAGAACAAAACCCGGCTGAAATACAGTCTCCAGTCCAGGATGGAAATAGGAGTTGGGTGTACCGAACAGAACTGCGATAAAAGTGTGCCTATACTCCCTTTTACTCTCAGGAGCAGTGATACTTTACAAGGAAAAGTTCAAAGAAAATCTGAATGGCAGAAGGCATGAGCAATGAGAGATGTTGGGCTAATTGGGTGGGGAGACACAGTCAAGTCCACCCGCTGGCACCTGGGGTACCAGCTTAGGTGCTGCTAGTGAATTGAATGTTCGAGAAGGGTACAAGCGTGCCAACCGATTGTAGAAGGCCATATAACAAAGGGCCTTCTAGTTTGATAGCCAATGGTGTCCAGTCTATCTAGTAACTGATGAAGATGTCTTGCACTGGGGATGGGCATAAGTTGTCCACCTGACTGTAGAGACACAATCACAACCCGATCCCTTAAAGAAAGTCTACTTTGATGTTTCCCTTGAGCCAATCACAATCTCCCGTAGGGTTTTCTTAGTTTGCCACGTAGTATGAAGTCATGTATGACAAATCTTTGTTATATAAATGTGTTTTTTAATGCAGAATTATTGAGAGCACGACCGAACGTCCGTTGATGTCCATTGTACTTCCCTGTTTTAGACAACTGAAAATAAAAGAGTCGGAGGAGACATTTTGCCAACTTCCTGAGTTGGTCTTATTATTTGGTGTAAGAGTTATTCTGCATCCCCATCTTTGTATGACGTGTTACTGATGAAAAGGGTGCCCGAGGGTTCAACATGTACTCCTAAGTCCCACCCATCTTCCTATCTGTTGTAGATCAAGGTGTGTCTCTGGTTAACTGAGCCCTCTGTGGCTCTTTATCAAAGCACATGTCTCCCTTGAAGTTTGCGGTGAGAACAGACTTCAGCCTCCCTCAAATCACATTCTACATCCCTCTGTAAGGGGTCCGCTCTGCAGGGGTTGCCTATGGTTAATAGTGGACCCAGACATGCCATTCACTGTCCGTCATACAGAGGGATGGGAACTAGCTTCAAGTTGACACATTGCATATGAAAGAGGTGTTAGTTTTCCTGCCCATTGTCAAGTTCTGTGACCACGCCTGTTTGCAGGCCTGCTTCAATTAACTCTCATCAGTATGCGTTGCCACCACACAGAACCTAGACAATAGCACAGGGTGGATCCATGGAGCCATTGATATTTAATTAGGCTTGCCATGGGAGGAGGAATGTGTTGCTCTTCTCCTCTGGATGTGTTCGTGCACCCCTCGTTGTCACCTGTCAAATAAATATGACAGGGAGGACTACGTCTGTAGGCTGTGTTCCCCAGAGTACACTGGACTATGTGTTTGTTGTGCAGCAAGCATTAAAAATGTGTGCAGAATGGCCTCACACATTTTCAGAGGTTGATCTCTCATCATTCATTTTCATTTTCAAAACAATCAAGAAAGCCCAAGCGAGCGGACACTCCCTGTGCGGGTGGTCGAATTCCTCACAGTTCCCTGTAACAATGTAGCATGGGGACAACATCAGACAAGAAGTCGGCATAGACATTTGTCAAACTGTGAACTCAACACAAGGAAAGAACTTCAAAGGAAGCGGGGGTGGAGGAGAGGAGGGGGGCAAGAGCAAAAGGGGAAGTATAAACAGATAAGTAACACAGGAAAGGGAAACACCGTCAGGAAAGAGTCACCCGTGGGGGAGGGGGTGATGTCTGTTAACACCCCATGTGTCCAAAGGCTTTTGCCTCATGCATTTTTTGATGCATAAAAAGATGTTTCAGGTGGCTGGGAGCAGACATTATTAATTGAGCCCCTCATAGAGGCAGATTGTGCAGGCAGCAAGTGCATTTTGCAATCCATCCCGCCACAACATTAAGATATTAGGATAGAAAGTATTTTCCAGAACTAAAATGATTTTAATGATTGGTCAGCATAACTGGAATACAAAGATCAATTGCAACAAAATGATACTTCAAAGAAGGAATTAATGCAAGAAAATTGATGAAATAATGGCTATGAAAGGAGAGGACATGACATCAGAGATTTTGAGCTATGGTCGCAGGTTGAAGGAGGTGGCACTAGTCGGAACAGATGAAACCCCCATACAATAACTGATCGTCACCCACAAGCTAAGAAAAGGATAAAACACATCAAACACCTGGTCTCGCTAGATGAACGCTTAAGGGGACCTGGACAATAAACCAGAGCTGCTAACTGGTGGTAATTTTGCACTGGGATGGACTGAAGCTCGAGCTCTGGAATCCCATAAAAAATGGCTGGAGGATGGACAGTGGGCTCACTCTTCCTGACCACCAGGTGCCCAAAAGTACACACTATGAGTTTTGCAGAAAAAATGTAAATAGTAAAGCCTGCGGCCAATGTTTATCCTCACAAATATAGTGTCATGTCATCATTTTAAAAGGTGTATGTCTTGTTATGTCTCTGCTTTACTTAACGGAAATGCAATTAAAGCTACAGCTACCCTTCTTCTCCACCATGTACGTTCCAATATAACTCTAGTATATCTTAGATAACCATCTCCCCAAACCCATAAACCCTCTGTCACTCAGGACCCACAGTGTGCCCTCTGTTGCATTGCCATCCCGAGAGATGATGCATTCTTATCCTGCTGGAAGAGTTTCCTAGCATTTCCCTCACTTTCCCAATATTCAAACATTTACCTCTTTCTAGCTGCAACAAAGTTCCCACTTCCCTTTTCCAGTGCTGTAGAAGTAGCTATAAAGCCATTGTTGGGGATAGATGTGAAGAGCCCGAGAACTGATGGTTGGGGCTGTGTCGAGGTGCCTGGCCCTGCTCTCAGAACCAAACATGAGCCAAGCTGGCAAAAGCGTTGGCCAGGTAAAGACATGTCTTTCATCCTCCCTAGCCTAGTCTGTCTTGCCCAACTTTGGTTTATTCACAAAGAAAGTGTAAACTAGGCCAGTGCTAGATTTTGCAAGGCCATGTCCAGTAAAACATGAATAGGACCCATAATTTGCATATGCATTGAATTTAGTGGGCGTGACACTTTAGAATATGACATCAGAGGGAGTGACATCATTCTTTGATAGTCAATGGTATCATGGGATGTTATATTAAAGAAATCTTACTATGAGTGTGCCAAGAGTCAAATAAATGGTGTACAGGGTATGAAAGGTCACTGTTATGATTATATATAGAGCAATGCTACAGACTACTAAACTTTTATCAAGGCTGATTTTAACATCAGTCCAAGGGAAATAAATAACCTTTAGGGACTCCCAATGTTGACAAATACTCTCAGTTGCTCAGGGACATACACTTTAGTTCAGTGGTTAAGGTGGAATTTGAGCCCTGTCTGCAATATATCAAACTTGTACACATATCTTCTCAACTGGTGCAGATATATGTTAATGTTTGGATTTCATGGGCTAAAGTTTGAGTTGGTGCTTGGAATGCATTTAAAAATGTAATGCTGGGTGCAGCAGTGGACATTTGACTCCAAGCCACAGTGAAAGTTTTAGTTCTGAACATTGTCTGCATTTTTTGAAACAGTAGAAAAACATCTTGCTTTTTCTTCAGGCCACTCAACATTTGTTTTGCATTTCGCAAGGAGCCGAAAGCAGTTCTTTCTGCTCCCATGAGAAACAGAGGGTGTTTACTTGTCCTGGCATTACACAGCCTACACTGGGTATCTGTGAAAGGTTATTGGCAGTTGACCTCTCTGGAAAATAACTGTCCTGCATTAGATTGGGGGACCCAGCTTGACCTTTGGTTTGCAGTCTTCATTGGCTGTAGTTGCATTGTAGTTATACTAGACATTGCCTGGAATAATAAAAATAACCGCACTAGATTCATCCCCGGCACAAATATCGAAACAAAATATTAATAAATTGAAATTTTTAATCCAACTGGGAAAGCAAATTAAATTAGATGCCATTTGAAACACAGATCTCTTTGAAGAATGCTTATTAGTGTTATCTGTGAGTTATCATTTACATTAAAACACACATTGCTTTAACATATCATGATTGGTATTACATCAGAATCTCACAGGCTGTAGGGCAAAAACGACCTATCAAAATTGGTTGAGATTGTATAAAACGTTGATTAAAAGTGTCTGATGGCAATTGGTGATAAATATATTAAAGAGCCACGACACAAAAATATTTTGGTGTATTGTTAACAAGCATGAACAGCCTATTCACAAGCAGGAGCTTAACCTGATAACAGAAAGAAGAAGGAACAAGTTACTTACCTGTAACTCTTGTTCTCCAGTATGGATTTTGTATGGATTCACATGCTCATAAATATTCCCCATCACCAGGCTGGGAATCCTCTGTGAAATTAAAGCAGTTTAGCTTTAAGCTAACGCTGCTTGTCTCCTCTATAGCCTATTAGTGTCACTTTGGGTCATACTGCAACAGCCAATAACACTCATCCACCTAAGCTCCACCCCTGGTAGCCATCTTCAGATTTGGTTGTGGACGTAAAGTGGCAGTATGAACCAAGAAGCACCCGAGAGGGAAAGGAGGGAGGGTTAGCTCCTGAATCCATACAAGACCCCATGCTGGAGAGTAGTCAATCTACATCGGGAAAAAAATAAATGGAATTCAAAGTGTCCGAAAAATGTCAGGCCTTACAATCTTACAGAAATATGTATATAGTCTAGAAAGTGAAGATATTTGCAACATCATAAAACGGCTCAAACCATCTACAGCAACTGACCATTCTGGGTTAGCCAACATTGTTTTCATAAAGAATCCTTGGTTTTGGTAAAACATTCTTCACAGGTTATTTAGGAGCATGTGACACTGGTAACTGCATTCCAGATACATGGAGACGATCCTTGCTTATACCAGTATGCGAAAAGGGCGAACGACTCAATCCTGATAATTATAGGCTTCTGTCTATGCTACATTCATCTACCAAAGTGTTTGCTAATATTCTGCTTAGAGAGTTAACCCAACAGACCTTGCAGCAGAATCCTTTACATCCCTGCCAAACAGGAATTAGCCAAGGATGCTCCCCTATACATAACAATGTCATGATTCAATCCCTAACACATCTGGCCAAAAAATGCCTCACCTCTCCATTATATGCAGAATTGTTCGACTTTAACTCTGCCTCTGTTGGGGTGGACATAGGACTTCTTTGAATGAAATTAATTAAATGGGGCATACTAAAAGGGCTCCAAAATATGAAAAAACAGCTATGCACTAACACAACAGTTATAATTCAACTAAATATGGCTGGTACTATTTGTAGCGCCAAAAATACGGCATTAGGCCTGAAGCAGGGGTGCATACTCACGTCCATGCTCTTTAGGCTGATATGTCCGATACCCGCGAAGCCCCGCAAATTTGGCTCCACACATGCTTTATGAATCGGTTACGCAGAGGATGAAATGAATACAGACCAAACCTCCATCGGCCTCAAAAGGTCAATATCCACTCTAATGAGCTACTATAACGCAAATAGTCTACAGATTAATTTGGCAGAAACCAGAATTATGGTATTTGAGGTACGCCAAACCAAGATAAAAACGTAACTTGTCTTTTGAACAACAAGCCATTGAGCAAGTGGAACACCATACGTATCTGGAGGTCTATCTTCGTAGCAGAGATGATTGCAACATAATTATTGGAGAAAAAAATAAAAAAGCTGTTATGAAATATCACACAATCTGGGGATGTACGTGAAATGTTGGCAGATTTTCATTTGTGGGCTCGTGGGAGGTATTTATAATCAAAGTATTGCACCGTCAGTACTTTATGGCTTTGAAACTTACAAAGAATTGAATGTATCATTCTTGAAAAAGGTGAAATGCAAATGATGGCTCTCCATTTTATGCCTTCCTGATTGCATTCCTATGGAGCACATGCAAATTGAACTTGGCCTTAGATCTTTGTCTTCTCGGATTAAGTTGTTGTTTACAAAAAGGTACATAGGAAGAAATAAAACCTGGTTAGGTACTTTAGGACAAGTCTGCCGTTCTGCTGCTGATACTGCAACAAAAGGGTTAATAAAGGCTTGCCTCAAGTTTCATGTCGAGATTAATTGGACACCTGATTGGAATTTGTCTATGCTTCTGTTCATACAAGTAAAAAAATATTTAAACTCTGTGACTGGAGGAAACATATTGAATAAGTCTCTCAGCAAAAGTCCTGGCAAGCCCATATGTATGAAATACTTCCTTTACAAAGACCTCAAAAATATCGGATATAAAATATCTTTCTCCAGCATTGCGCACTTTTAATTTACTCCCTTCACTTATGGTGATTGGCAGAAGACTGAATATACCCCGAGAAGAAAGGATTTGTAGATTATGCAAAGATGCTTAGAAAGTACACATCCCTTATTGACATGCTGCACTGCACTTCCACGTGGGCATATGAATTATTTAGGCCAGTTTATTTATGTTCCTGGAGCTCTACACTCAACATGCTTTGCACCGTATATTATCAGGTAGAAGAAACGCACTGACTATCACGCTTAGGCGCTTGTGGAATTATATATTGTCCTTCTTTTAGATTTGTATTGAACTTTTTCAGCATCCAATTAATTTTCCTTTATTTTAATAGGCGGTTATTGTTTGTTTTGTATTTGAATATGGCGTGTATTTTCTTAAATTGCAGTGTGAAAGGTTGTAATACTAAAACACATGTAATAAGAAAATAGGAGAACATTTTCCTATGTGCATAGTACAGGACGTTAATCCAGCTATTTCAGGTGACAGCTGCATTATTAATTTTATATTATCATTGTATCCTTTTCTCTAAATCATTGTATTATATGTAGCACTAACTGAGCAAAATAGAAATTCAATAATTGGGGCATACCTTAAACTCATTGCACTTGTAGTTGCTGGTAACCATCTGAGTGCAGTCACTTCAATTGAATAACATGGATTGAAGTTTAAACACAAAGCCCAGGAGTAGAGTAGGATGTCCCTCGTGACATGGAGTCCTCTTGCAACTCTGTTCTGGGGTGTGTCCCATTTGGTCCTGGGCTCCCAAGGGAGTCACTCTCCTCTGGTCTGTTGCCCCTCTGGTCTTTGGCTGCTCTGGTCAGTTGCCCCCTAGGGTCCTTTGCCATACTGGTCTTCGGTTTCCTGGTGATTGGCCAGCAAAAATAAACGGCAGCAGAACGCTTCCTTTTCCTGTGTGCTGCTGGCGCTGCCGAAAGTGCACTTTGTGAAAGCCCCAAATTCCAATGCATGCCTGGTGTGTGCATGCAGTCGAATCCAGCACTGATTGGAGGAAGACATGGTAACAATGACCAGGTCAATGTCATTCTAGCTCCCACCCTAACTGACAACACATCAAGATGCACAACTCTTCCACCAGAAACACAGGTTACACAATAATACACCACAAATACACCAACATAACAATGCTCTGACAAACATCATAGACAACCACACAATTAAATTGGCAACCTAGAGCGCACATCACCCACTGCTCCAGACAGCTCACGAAATATCTAAAATGTACACCCCACATCAACCTTGTAACAAATCATCCTTGGCCTGCCTCCACTGCTAATACTTGAATCTCCTACCTGCCTCTTGCACGTGCGAAGGCTCCTAGAAACTGTGGACATGGCAGAAGGCACACCACACAAGATTCAATAACATGGCATCATGGGGCACAGAAAAGGGCTGTTTCATCTTTCTCCTTTAGGGTAGAGCGCTGGACAGCCCAAGCAACTTCAGTGACTGGCAGCAGGGGAGAAAAGCAAAGCTGGTTCTGCTGCAGTACCCCCCACTACACTCAATCTCTGGTGCAGTGATTGCCTGGTGAGACTATACGACATGCCTGCCAAATCATGTCACATGGGCCGGAGAGAGGACCAATGCAGCAACAATGTCATTCTAGGGGACGGCCCTGGGGGTTACTAACAGAGGAGCATGCAGGGAACGGAGCAGGATCTATTGGCGCGGCCAGTTCGGCGCGGCCCGATTTGGTGCGACCGCTTTGGCGCAGCAGACATTTTGCTGCGCACATTTTGGCGTACCCGGTTCGGCGCTGGGACGTTTCGCCGCCGGGATCTTTTGGCGCGGCAGGGATGTCGCATGTAAAAAGAACTGAGATACTAACCGTAATGAACCAACTTTTTTTGTACAGTTCTCTCGCTGCTTTGGTGTCCGCGCCTTTGTGCCAGGCTAAGACATTAGCCCCTAGAATGTATTTTCTTTAGTTTCTGAGGTGCCTGGTGTCTTTTTCGCTTCATTTTACGGTACACTTTAACCAAATATAAGGACAAAGCATGAAAGTGACTACCGGCCGAAAAGATGTTTATATTTCAAACGTGTACTAAATAGAACCCTGCGGTAAACGATGGTGTTTAATGTCAGTGCTACAGTTGCAGCGATACAGGGTGGCTGGCAGATTAAATGTTTTCTTACTGAATAGTTCACTGCTGTGGTCCAATCTATGCCATCCCCTGTTTCTGAAAACTTCGCTTGCCGGTTCACCACTACAACCGTTTTTCAGATTTGGGATTTCAGTTAACTCACAGATGCATTCTGGTAGTTGAAGTATTGGCTACTTTCATATTTTGCTTCATGATCGAGTGTGTAAACGTGCTTTCATTGTCTCCGCTATTATTTTTCCCTGCAGAGTACGGCGCCCTTTAATGCAAGGTGATTAGTTCGTGTCCGCCCGGCTAATTGTTAGAAAACTGAAACTGCCCAAGATAATCTCGCTCTGTCTGTTATCTTTGTGTGCACTAGCCGAAAGCTGAGACATTCACAGGGCTCTTAAAAATATATTTTGGCTTCACACATTTCACTGTGGAGTTGAATCATACCCATCTTTATTGGAAGATAGCTGAGAAGGTTAATGCAAATGCTGCAAAGATCCATGGAACAAGCACGTTTACTGAATTCAGAGTTGACTGGAACAGGGAAAGGGTTGTCTTTTATTACACTGGAAGCACAAAAGTGATGGGTGGAAGGTTTTGAATGAATCTAAACCACTGGCAATTGCTCTGGGCCAACCTTCCACACCACCGTTTTTTAGCCCGTCTGCGCCATTGCAAAAGGGGTCCAGCCATATGCAAATCAGTCAGCAGCTGCCGCCACCGAAGGTAGCAGCCCAGCCCGAACTGCTAGGCCAGGACCCCTCTGCACGGAAACACAAGCAACCCCAGATATGCTTCGGCCTTGTTGGGCCTCCTCAGTGAGGTGCAGCTTGGTTCCCTTTATTACACTGGAGACATTATTTTCAAAACAAAAAGGTACTGTGAGTAATAGAATCGCATAAAATACGGTCCATTCAAAGTGGGGCGAGAGAAATATAGAAGAAAAAAGCACAGGTAGACGATGGGAAAAAAAAGTGTAAACCAACCCACAATTAATTTGAAAGGCAACACGTTAACAGGCACAGTACCTGTCAACGTGCTGCATTTGAAAATAATTATGCTTTTGAATTTGGCGTGGGGGAGTATAGACGTGGCTGCAATGCCAGCCATGTCCAAACGTCCCTCGCGCCAAATCGCCCGTGCCAAAAAGGCACGTATGTCCAAATGGGCGTGCCAAATCGGCCGCTGCGGCCAACTGGCTGCACCGAACCGGTCTGCGCTGAAATGGCAGCGCCAATAGAGGGTGTACCGTGCAGGAACACTATTATGTTGCTAAAATCATTACATCTGCCCCATTGTGTTTATTTTTTTCAAATACCATCACTTAAAAAAATTTCAACTTTTACTATTACGACAGAGTAGAATTACATTATTTACCCAGGATCACGCACTTTGGAAAAATATTAAAACAGGGATTTTAACCAACTCTGCAATTTAAGCACTTGACTACACCCCTCCCAAGATTTACTTGATAGAAATGTTTACTTTTTGAATTTCAAGGCCTTCAATAATACTCTCTTATAGCGTTTACAAATAAAGTACACAAATTGGAGCATTCTGACAACATTTACATCCTCACGGAAACATTAATAAGCCAAACGAATATCATTGCAGCTTTAGTTTCCATATCCTGAAAGGAAACCTTTAAGTCCCAGAATGCAAAATCATCCAAGCCTGTCAGAAGTAAAGCAGGCACTGACCTGGAACCGCGGTAGTGTGAGCTCTGGCAAGTTGCTGGTCTCTGGTGGCAGATGTGAGTGTAAGTGGGAGAGAATCCGACCCCTGAATTGGTACGGGAGGTCGTGTAAACTCAGGTAAAACACCCATGAGGGGGAGAACCCTTTGCAGGCTGCAGGTGATGGTGGCAGCCTGACTGGATGTAGCTCCCAGAAGTTGAGAGCGTGAACCGGTAGCAGCGAGGACCCAAAGAAGTGACCGGGATAACTTTCACAGAAGAGTGGAGCAGCGAAGCCACACGAGAAGCAATGGGAAAGCAGGGGGGGACAGAGAGAGACTGGGAGACAAGGAATGGTAACGAAGCATCAGCAAGACGCACGGGATCACAGGAAAAGGGGAAAACAGGAGCGTCCCGATCAATAGAAATGCAAGGCAAGATGCTTAACGCCTGTTGTGATCGGAGGGCCCACTGTGGTGGAGTGCGGGCCCCTCCTAGATCTGGGGCCCTGCGCGCAGATGGATCGCGCAAGAACGGACAACGGAGACGTCCGCCTGTTCCGGCGCTCCGGCGCGAACTGCCGCCGGGCGCCGCCTTTATTAACTGGCGTGCATGCGCCGGCTCGCGGGCCGCGCATGCGCATTACGTGTACCACGTACACAACATCCCTCCTTTTTCCCCTCAAACAACAAAACATTAAACATGGGGAGCCAACGTGGCTCAAAACGTTTTATACTTAACAGACTTGATTGCTCAGGCTGCTGAGTCCATAATGAAGTCTTGGAACCTTTGTGGGGGGCGGCGCCCTTCCCTGCGGGGGTACCTGGGCGGGCTCCTTTCGAGGTTCTCTGGCCTCCCAGGATCTCCAGGCGGTTCAACGTTTTCCGGCGGCGCTTCTGCCGCCAGCCTTTGGCCAGGATCCGGTTCTTCTTCTGAGGTTATTGGTCCTATGCGTTTGAAGAAGGACACATTTCTGGTCACCGTCCCACGCGCGTTCGCCGCCGTGATCATGGATCCTTTGACGTGAGTTACTCCCATCGGTTGTGTTTCATAAGTCATTGAGAGTTTCCCCTCCGGCTTCCTGTTTCGGACAAGGACGGTGTCTCCTACTGCTATCTCTTTCTCCGGCAGCCTCCGCCTCGTTGTCTCACTCTCGTTTCTCGCGGCCCTGTCTGCTGCCACCTGTGCGTCATCGATCACCCCTGGGCGTCGTTCTCCCGCTTCCGGTATCAACCCTCTGGGTATTCGCTTGAACAGTGCCTCGGCGGGCGCGATTCCGGTGGACTGATGTGGGGTGGACCGGTACTCACGGAGAAAGTCGATTAGGTTATGGCGCAGGTCTTCCCCACCATTGACAGAGATGCGAAAAATTTTGTTAAGCGTCCGCATGAAACGCTCAACCTCTCCATTGGCCCTCGGCCACAGCGGGGTCACCTTACGGTGCTTGATGCCTCGTTCTGCGCAGTATCTGGCAAAACGCTGCCCTTTAAACGGGGCTCCATTGTCTGAGCAGATCTCAAGTGGGAAGCCGTGGGTGGCGAAAATTTTGTCCATGGCCAGGATGGTGTGATCGCTGGCGGTGGATTCCACGAGTTCCACCTCCGGGTACCTCGACCATTGGTCCGTCACTACTAAGAAGTATAGGCCTCTACCGGTCGAGCCGAAGTCTGCGTGAACAGTACCCCACGGCACGTCGCTCCATTCCATGGCTCGAATGGGCGGGCTCTTTTCCGCCGGACTCGCGGCTTGGCAGGGGATGCAGGTCCTTACGAATTCGGTCACCCTGTGTTCCAGGTCGGGGAACCAGACCTTCAGCCTTAGGCGCCCCTTCATCTTAGCCATGCCTTGATGCCCTGTGTGGGCTAGCTGGAGAACTCTCGTGACCAGGGACCTGGGGATCACGATCTGGTCTCCCCGCAGTAGCAGGCCGTCCGTGGACACCGAGAGCTCGTGTCGAGCCTTCCACAGTAGTTGTAGGTCTCTCTGCACCTCTGGGTTTCTTCTGGCGTTGTTCAGGAGGACGTCCGGCCATTCCCCCGTGGCTACCGCTCTTTTCACTCGCAGGAATGCCTCGTCAGAGTTCGAGTCATCCGCAATGTCCTCCCTCGACAGGGCCACTGGCAGGGCTGATTCAACGACGAGATGCACTGCGTCCCCAGCGTCAGACAACTCCACCGGATTCTGGGCGTTTCTCGTGCCTGGGTGGCGGGACAGGTAGTCCGCGGGGTTATGGGTGCCTGGGCGGTACACCAACCTGACGCCGTATTCGATGAGTGACAGCATCCATCTTTCGATACGGGGAGGCGGCTTGGAAGATGTGCCAGACAGGATGGGAATCAGGGGTTTATGGTCTGTGACCACGACAACAGGTTTGCCGAGGATGTATATCCTGAAGTGTTTGCACCCCCATAGGATGGCAAGGGCCTCTCTCTCAATTTGTGAATAGTGCCTTTCTGTGTCGGTGAGGGCCTTGCTGGCGTACGCTATGGGTCTCATGGCCCCCAGTTCGTCGGCCTGCATGAGGACTGCCCCTAGTCCTACAGGGCTGGCGTCAACTACGATCTCTGATTCCCGGCTGGGGTGGAAATAGGCCATTGTCTCCTGCTCTGACAGGGCCTCTTTGATGGCATTGAATGATCTTTGTTCAGTCGCTGTCCATTGCCACGGCACGTCATTTCTGGTAAGTGCCCTCAGTGGTTCTGATAGGGAGGCCAGGTCTTTGATGAATCGGCCGCAGTAATTGACCATCCCCAAGAAGCTCCAAACTTCTGCTGGAGATGTCGGTGGAGGTGCATCTCTTATGTCTTTTACTTTTCCCGGGTCTGGGGAAATGCCGCCCGCATGAAAAGTGAACCCGAAGAATTCCAGCCGGTCTTTAAGGAACTCGCACTTTTCTTGGTGCAGGGTTAGTCCTACCGCCTGGAGCCTCTCAAACGTGCGCTCTAGCCTTTTAAGGTGTTCGCTCTCTGACTTGGCGAAGACTAAAATGTCGTCGGACATGTTAATGACACCCTTCAGACCGGACAACGCTCCTCTTATGGCATTCTGGAAGACCTCAGCCGCGGATGAGATCCCAAAGTTAAGTCTCTTGTACTGGTACAACCCCTCGTGCGTCGTGAACGTCGTAATGTACCTCGACTCGGGGTGCAGTTCCAGTTGATGGTAGCCGGATCTGAGGTCCAGTTTGGAGAAGACTTTGGCGCCTTGGAGTTCACCGACGATATCATCCAGGGTGGGTGTGAGGTGGCGCTCCCTTTTGATGGCGGCATTTGGGAGCCTCATGTCCACGCAGATGCGCACGGCCCCTGGTTGTTTCGGCTTTGGGGCTACTACGATGGGCGAAACCCAAGGGGTGGGGCCTTCTACCCGCTCGATGATGTCTCGGTCAATCAGCTGTTGCAACTCCTCCTCCACTTGGGCCCTCAGGTGAAAGGGAATTCGGCGGTGTTTGAGGGCTGTCGGCCTTACAGACTTGTCGATGTGCAGGCGAATAGGGTCTGCGTTCAGTTTGCCGATGCCCTTGAAGAGACTCTCGAACTTGTGTAGCATGCTTTTCAGATCGGCGTGGTATACCCCAAATGTGAAATGGACAATGTCGAGCGCTTCCGACGCTGCACAGCTCAGCAAGGAATGTGGGCTGACGTCGGTGACGAAGAATCTTGCTTTGATGGAGTTTTGCCCATGAGAGACTGGGGCGACAAACGCACCCTGGATGGGTAAGGGAGTGTCTCCACCGAATGCATATATCCTTGCTGTGGATGTTGACAGTTCTGGTGGGCCTTGCAGGGCTACATAATGTTCGGTGGCTAGCACGCAGACTGAAGCTCCGGTGTCAATAAGGATGGGGGTGGGAATGTCATTGATGTTGACGGTGCACGTGGGTTGGCGCCTCGTGCTGGGACCTTTCGCGATGCTGGAGATGAAGAAGACTTCTTCCTCCTCCTGTTCTTCTTCCGTGAGGTCTAGGTCCTGCAGGCCCTGATCAATCGAGGAGATGCCTCTCACTCTGCGAGTACCACCTCGCCCCACTCTCTCTGGCCCTCTCGTGCTGCAACAGGGGAAGCCGCACTGCACATTCTGGCAAAGTGACCCGGTGTTCCGCACCGGGCGCATGTCCTCGACCTCGCCGGGCAGTCACCGCTGTGGGGGAGGTCATTCCCACAGTTCGAGCACGATGGGGCGTTGCTTGGTGTGGACGTGGTGTCAGGCCTTTTCGGCGCCCATCTCGACCTACCCGCAGCTGACCGTCCTACTGCGAATGCATCTTCGTTGTGTCCTGGTCGCGAGGCAGCGTCCATTTTCGCGCCTCTGGCCTCTGCTAGCTCATGTGCTCTGCCCAGGTCTAGAATCTGCTGGAGGGTCAGGCCAGGCTCCCTCAATACTTGCCTCCGAAGTTTTCCGGAGCTGCACCCCTGCAGTAGTTGGTTGCGGACCATTTCCTCCTCGTTGGCGCATCTGCAGGAGGTCGCCAGGTGTCTCAGGCGGGCGCAGAATTTGTCTAGGGGCTCATCGTCCAATTGTCTCTCAGCGCCCATGACAAACCTGTCAAAGTCTACATTGGCCATGGGTAGGAAGTGGTCTTTGAGTGCCTGCTTGACCGTGTCGTATGTGACCACGGGGATGACGAGGGAGTCGTAGATCTTGTGGACTTCTGCGCCTGCCGAATAGATCATGGTTGCAATCTTTTCGTCATCATCGTCTACCCCAGATGCCCTAAAGAACATGTCCAGTCTTTTGACCCACAATAGCCACTTCGGGCCTAGCTTGGAAGGGGGGCCAGTGGGATCGAATTCCGACATGGGGGCTAGGGAGCTGCGGGCTCTGCGGGGGATTGGGGCTGCGGCACCCTCATCCTCAGCACCTTCACCCATTTCAGTGCCACGTACTCACAGTTGGCTGTCTCGGGAGAGGATGGCTTATCTCGGCCTCGTGGTAGGGTTGGGTGCGAAATCCCCTTCTTTCTTCTCGGTTGCCACAGTCTTGCGCCTGCAGGACTGTGGGTGTTCCAAAAATTATTCTTTGGTGTCTTCCGACGCCGTTGGCGAGTGGCGCACGAGCACCCTGTTGGGCCGCAACCACTGTCGCCACGTGTGACGGGGAGCGGGTGAAAGAGAAAATGGCCACCGGTGCTCCGTGGGTCCGTGACACGGCAGACTTCCGTCACTCCGTGGTCGTCGGGCACGGAAGTGGACCGTACCTCCTCGTCGCCAGTGTTGTGATCAGAGGGCCCACTGTGGTGGAGTGCGGGCCCCTCCTAGATCTGGGGCCCTGCGCGCAGATGGATCGCGCAAGAACGGACAACGGAGACGTCCGCCTGTTCCGGCGCTCCGGCGCGAACTGCCGCCGGGCGCCGCCTTTATTAACTGGCGCGCATGCGCCGGCTCGCGGGCCGCGCATGCGCATTACGTGTACCACGTACACAACAACGCCCTGGCAGCTTAAGCATCCCACCCACAGCTGCGCCTCTCCAACCATTGAGCAGCATCTTGGGAATCACTGCAGTGCTGGACGAAAAAAGAGTTAGGAGTGCCTTTGTGGGGCCATCTTGGGAAGAGCAATACCTGCTGTATGTATCCTTGTCTGTTTCCACCTACGCCATTCGAACCAGGTAGGATACTTTTTATCACCATCATGCAGGAAGTGGTTCCGGTTTCCATAGATGTGTTCATGGAACCGTCACAAAAACATAGGAGCATGTACAGATGAAGCAGTTTCCCCAGGACCTGCCCGAGGCACCATAACCCTTCCAGTCCACCAGATACTGTAATCGTCCATGGTGGTATCGAGAATCACAGATACCGGCACCATAACCCTTCCAGTCCACCAGATACTGTAATCGTCCATGGTGGTATCGAGAATCACAGATACCGGCCACCTCATACTCTGGTCCAGTTTCAGTGATCACGGGTGGAGATATGGTCGTTCCGTGTCTTTTGAACCGACATGGAAGATGAGCATGAGTTGGGAAACATGAAAGGGTACAACGTCCTTTTGCCGACACTAGGTTTTTTGAAGTAATTTTTACCGAAAGAATTCCATTAAAAAACTCATTGAAATATATATGGGGAGGAGGGTACAGGGTTACAAGGGATGACGAGGGGGTCAGGTGGAGTTAATAACATAGGGCAATGGTGGGCTTGTGGGGTCCCCCTTGACCCACAAAATAAAAAAAAAATGTTTCAGTGAAAAATCTGTCAAATAAACGACTGTCAGTAAAACAACATAGAATCCATGAAAGACCAGATGGATCCGTGACCATGAAGCTGGTAACTGAAGGCCATAGGCCACTGACCCAACTGCGGACAAAACTTTAAATGGACCAAAATACCTCGGAGAGAGTTTGGATGGGGTCAAATGTTTAAGTAAGAATCTGGAAGCAAGCCAAACAAGACAACCAGTATGAAAGGTAGGTTCCTTAGTACGTTTCTGGTCTGCATACTTTTTAAACTGAGCTCGAGAATTCGTCAGTGCAGTCAGTGCTTTTTTTATGTCCACTCCTGATATCTGATATCCTGGCATCAGTAGAGAGAATTTTGTTAGATGATGGGATAGCTGTGGGAAGGCTCGACGGATTGAAGCCGTAAGTACACTGGAAGGGACTCATGCCAATCGACGTATGCAGAGTTACTGTATGCAAATTCAGCAAGTAGAAGCAGGTCACTCCAGTTATCTTGAGAGGTGGAAAGTAAGTATTGCTCCAAGGATTGGTTCAAACACTCTGTTAGTCCATTTTTCTTGGGATGAACTCCAGAACTAAGAGCATGAGGAATACCCAGAATACTGCAAACATGAGTCCAAACTTGAGAAGTGAATTGCGATCCTCCATCCGAAATAATGGTGTCCGGGAGTCCATGGAGGCAAAAAAATTGTATGTAAGAAAGATTTCGCCATTTCAGTGGCTGAAGAGACTTTGGCCATAGAAAGAAAATGAGCCACCACAGTCATGGAATTGATGGAGCACCATGACAGCAGTATGTCCAGATGAGGGAGGTAGATCCACTATGAAATCTGTTGCGATCTGTTGCCAGGGTCGTGAAAGCGAGGCTGATTGCACCAGTTGACCAAAGGGATGTGTGTGAGAACACTTAGGGGGTCATTACGAGTTTGGAGGTAGCCATGGTGCTATTAGTGCCCTGGCTGCCTCCAAACTCGGGTCCGGGTTCCTTGAATGAAGAATTACCAGGCCATTCCAACCTTGGAGGACCCAGTAATTCCTCATTCAAAATACCCATCCCCATTCGACCCCCCATAAGTCTCAATGGGAATGGGGAGGGAGCTAATAACGGGCCCGTTAATAACGGGACCGTTATTAGCTCCCTGGTCCTTTAGTGGCTTCCGCTAAAGGACCTCGTAATGCGGCGGTAAGGGGTTAACGGCACCGGCATCCTTACCGTCGCCGTTAACCCCTTACCGCCGCACTCGTTATGAGGCCCTTAGACTGTAAACATATAGTGCATGCCAAAATATAATCTCGAACATCCTAGGTCAGACCTGCCGACCAAAAGTATCGAAGGGTGAAGTCCATGGTTGCCAGTATTCCACAATGGCTTGGAACCTCTGTATTGTGACAAATGTGTAATACCTCCTTTCTGTGTTTTAACGTGGGTATAAAGAGTTGTTGTCCATTAAAAAGCCAATCCCCTTCCTGTTGTGACAACCCACTGTTGATATCAGACTCAGAGACTATGTACATGCGACCAAAAGGAATAGTTTTATCTGACTGCAGGTCTATGACACAGTCAATGCTCCTGTGCGCAGGACGATCTTTGCATTGCTGTTCGGAGCACACATCCTGGTATTGTTGGTATCTGCCAGCTAGAACCTGCACTACATCCACTGGGGTCCTTCCACCCTTTCTCTTTATCATCATCGTGGGAGCATGTAAACCAACAGAACCTTCAGTGAAACAGTGGTGGATGCAGTGTTCTGAGCCCAAGAATAGAGAAGCAGCTGTCCAGTTGATGTAGGGATTGTGAAGTCGTAACCATGGCAAGCCCAACATTATGGGATAGTGGCCAGCCTTTATCAAATCAAACCCTTGTACTTCAATGTGGGAGACAGTATACATGCTAATGGGTTTGGTTTGTTCTTTGATTGGACCTGACAACAAAGGTGTACCGTCTACCCTCTGTATCGGAATTATCAATATCTTGGACATACAAGGATTGCTTTTGAGAAGAGCCCACTGGTCATCCATGGACAGCCCTGCAGCTCCGCAATCCACAAGGGCAGGAATGTTTTCTTGCACAATATCTTGGAATGGTAAGGTCACTTTCAGAACAACCATCATATGGTCTTCCATATGACCATGAGCAATCTGGGAACCCATATTCTCAACCGAGATCATGGTTCCCTCTACGACTGAGATGTGGCGTTTCCCCGCCGCCTTGTGGGAGCTATAGGACATTCCCTAAAAAGGTGGTCCTTTGATGCACAAAATATATATAAAGGCCTTGTGTCCTTCTGCGATTCTGTTCTTCGGATGACAGTGATCCTCGGGCGGAACCGACTTGCATCGGCTCATATTCTTGGGTCGTTCTCGGAGATTGCATCCCAGGGGTTTCATAAGGTAATAGGGCTGAGCGAGATTTCCTCCTTTCTAACTGCAGTTCTTGAAGTCGGTATTCAAGTTGGAGTACAAGTATGATCATTTCGGTCAATGACAGCAGTATGTCCAGATGAGGGAGGTAGATCCACTATGAAATCTGTTGCGATCTGTTGCCAGGGTCGTGAAAGCGAGGCTGATTGCACCAGTTGACCAAAGGGATGTGTGTGAGAACACTTAGGGGGTCATTACGAGTTTGGAGGTAGCCATGGTGCTATTGGCGCCCTGGCTGCCTCCAAACTCGGGTCCGGGTTCCTTGAATGAAGAATTACTAGGCCATTCCAACCTTGGAGGACCCAGTAATTCCTCATTCAAAATAGCCATCCCCATTCGACCCCCCATAAGTCTCAATGGGAATGGGGAGGGAGCTAATAACGGACGTTCTTTGCATTGCTATTCGGAGCACACATCCTGGTATTGTTGGTATCTGCCAGCTAGAACCTGTACTACATCCACTAGGGTCCTTCCACCCTTTCTCTTTATCATCATCGTGGGACCATGTAAACCAACTGAACCTTCAGTGAGACAGTGGTGGATGCAGTGTTCTGAGCCCAAGAATAGAGAAGCAGCTGTCCAGTTGATGTAGGGATTGTGAAGTCGTAACCATGGCAAGCCCAACATTATGGGATAGTGGCCAGCCTTTATCAAATCGAACCCTTGTACTTCAATGTGGGAGACAATATACATGCTAATGGGTTTGGTTTGTTCTTTGATTGGACCTGACAACAAAGGTGTACCATCTACCCTCTCTATCGGAATTATCAATATCTTGGACATACAAGGATTGCTTTTGAGAAGAGCCCACTGGTCATCCATGGACAGCCCTGCAGCTCCGCAATCCACAAGGGCAGGAATGTTTTCTTGCACAATATCTTGGAATGGTAAGGTCACTTTCAGAACAACCATCATATGGTCTTCCATCTGACCATGAGCAATCTGGGAACCCATATTCTCAACCGAGATCATGGTTCCCTCTACGACTGAGATGTGGCGTTTCCCCGCCGCCTTGTGGGAGCTATAGGACATTCCCTAACAAGGTGGTCTTTTGATGCACAAAATATATATAAAGGCCTTGTGTCCTTCTGCGATTCTGTTCTTCGGATGACAGTGATCCTGGGGCGGATCCGACTTGCATCGGCTCATATTCTTGGGTCGTTCTCGGAGATTGCATCCTAGGGGTTTCATAAGGTAATAGGGCTGAGCGAGATTTCCTCCTTTCTAACTGCAGTTCTGGAAGTCGGTATTCAAGTTGGAGTACAAGTATGATCATTTCGGCCAAATTTACTGGTCTGGCAACCCTCTCCACCTCATCCTTCAGCTCTTTGCATAATCCTCTTTTTGGAAAATGGTCAATAATGCATCATCAGACTTGGCTGAGCCGGCTGACATCTGTTTAAATTGTGTGATATAGGTTAGTGTATCTAAATTCCTCTGTTTAAAGTCCAACAACTGTTCCAGTGCAGATGTAACCACCTCCCGATGACCAAACATAGCTCTGAGACTTGCTACAAACCCCTGGTAAGAGTGCAGCATTGGATTGTTTGTGGTGATCAATGGGATAGCCCAAGACAAGGCACTCCCACCCAAATTAGAAATCATATATCCAACGTTGGAGTGATTGCCCCACATTCCCAACAAGTGCCAGGAGTGCGGGACCACTGGGAGCATGCTTTGCAGCAGGTGGACCACTACTCTTATTCCCACCCACAAATGACTTATCCCGACTAGATGTTTGGGTCTTAGGAGAGGAAGGTTTTGGTTTACCTGACTGTGATTGCTTTTGGGACTCCTCAGCTTTCTGAGAGGTCCCCTTTTCTTTGTCCTTGTACTTCCCACTGGAGTCTTTAGGGAACACCCGGTGAGAGATCAACTTCTCAGCTAACCTGGCCAGCTTAAAGGGATCCAAAATGTTCTGGTCAGCAACACACCGATGCAGCTCTGGTGAACAGGCTTCAGAAAAATGGTCAATTCAACAAAAGTTTTCACCTTGTATCCATCAATCCACCCCATCATGTTCAGATGTGCAGCACTCACCCAGTCAACCCAAGGCACATTCTCTCTTTTCTTAAAATGCCTGAACCCTTTAAGGTATTGGGTAGTTGTCTTGCCAAACTTGGCAATCAAAGCAGACTTCATGCACTCATACTGACCCCTTTCTTCCATACTCAGCTTCAGAATACAGTCATACCCAGTCTGAGACATTCTGCTTAACAAACACTTAGCCCAATCTCTCTTAGCAACATAATGAATTGCATAAGCCATCTCAAACGCTTCAATCCATTGGAGGATATCAGAACCCTCCTCAAACACACCAACCAAATTTTTCATAAACTTGGTGGCTGTGGACCTGACACTCTCAACTGGTTTAGCTGAAGTCTCCACTCTAGATTTCTCTAGCTGGATTCTCTGGTGCTCAGTGTCGCTATCTTTGAGCGCTACTTGTTGTGCCAACTCTTCCTTCTTTGACTCAGTTTCTGTTTCCAACTTTTTGTATTGAAAGGCTAACTATTCCCGTTGTAGCTCCTATTTCAAAGGTTCAATCTTCAGGGCTTTCCCCTGAAGAGCAGTGCTGGGGTTCGGAACAGAGGCAGCAGGAATGGTGGCATTCCAGAATCAGATTCAGCAACACCTCCAGGGGCAGAGTCCTCATTTGTTGCATCCCCCCTTCAAGAGTTTCACAATCAGTCTGGTAGTCCACCAGGGCAGCTATCAGCTCAGCCCTAGACTCATCCACAAAGTCTAACTCCCTGGCTTCACAAGAACTCTGGAGAGCCTCTAAGCTCATCCTAGTCAATTTACCAATCGCAATAGAGCCATTGTTTGTAATGCAGTTATCTAGCACACAACTAAACCTCAATTTAACAAAGTGCAGATATTTTGTAAGTGGCACAGTTATACACTGATTCCTAAAACCAAATGCATCCCACCACTGCCACCAGTGTAAAGACTGGAGGGGGGTGTCTGTACACCTGCTCTCTATATGGTAGAGGAGAGGCACAGAGGACCCCATCGAAGATTCTCTATTACAGTAGAATGGACGAGGAATCAAGGCCTAGCTTCTCAGTAGGTGATACAGGCTGGTTCTTAAGTACAGTGTAGTCCTCAAGCACCCACAAAGGAATGTGCACACACTGTATTAGTTAAAACACAGTCTTTATATAATTAAGGTTCAAGGTTATATACACAATCACAAACACTTACTTTGTGCTTAGTTAATATACAATGGCAAATATATACAGTTCTAAGTGGTACCACAATTATTATCAGATTTCATTAAAGTTCATCAACTGTACTTTGGTTAAATGTCACACAAATCACTTAATAAAGGTAACCAACAATAGATATAGGAGGAAAGCAGTTGGTTAGAACAATTGGCAGAATACTGGCCCCTACCACTAGACACCGTTCTGTGTGGAGATCCCCCCACCTGGGCAACCTGTAAAATAAAGATATACTACAAGCCCAGTCCATATATTGTTCAATGAGTCTTATTCCATTCTAAAATGTTTCTACAACCCCAATGTACCTGGAATAGCAGAGTTCAACGACGGGTCGTCAACGGATCCTTCTTGAGCAGCTCCCTTTAAAGCATGAGCGACAAATCATCGAGATCCCTCGAAGAAAGTGAACTCGGCGTGGAGGCGGCAGCTTCGGTCCTGGCGGTGCTCGTCAATGACAGTTCGAAGACGTCCTGCAAGGAAGAGGTGTGCGGGGCACCTCGATGTCGATAGTTCAGGACCGCAAAGAGTTTATGAAGAACTGTGACCCAGCAAGGGTGTTGAGTCGTCCGTTGTCTCTACAGTCTTTGGGTGGTGGGAAACCCACAGGTGAGAGGGCGCTAGAGCACGACCAAGATGGCCGCTCTGGTGTGAGCTCCGACAGCGCACCTTATAAATCCTGCTAAAAATTGCGGATCCGGGGGCCATCCGACCCCCTCCCAGTGGTGGGATAGATGTCCCAACACAAGACGCACCAGCCGTCACCCCCCAACGACTGGGAAAACTCCTGTGACTGCCTGCCGGAGAGGAGGCGTGGAGTGGGGAGGCCCTGACTGGCTGCGGCCCACGGCGGCATCTGAGTCGCAGTGCCGCGGGTGGAAAAACCAGCATCACACGCGGCCGGGAGATATAACTCGGGAGGGCAACCATAAGACCTGTGTCCCCCCCCCCCCGAGCCACCCGCGAGATCCTAGAACCACGGAGCGGCGGCCTGAGGCGAGCGCACTCGAGGAAGGATCCGGCGAGCTCTGGTCCGCACAGTGACCCGTGGAGGTGGCCCGATCTGATCTGACGGCCCTACCGGCAGAGACAAAGCCAGCAGAAACAGCGCTGACTTCGAGCACCGAGGAGGTGACCCGACCCCCCCCCACGTGAATCCACCTGATTCGGGGGCCATCCAGCCCCCCGGAGGTGAGACAGGCCTGTGGCGACTTGGCGGGCAGCGGCACAGGGAGAGGGGGGCCCGCTCCAGCTGCATTCCGCAACCTCCGTGAAGCAGGGAGAAAGCACTCAAAACGCAGGGCAGCGGGGCCAGCGGCCTTCCGTACCAGACCGAGTGGGCCATATTACACTCAGCAGGCCCCGATTCTCGATAAGCTGGGGTGCAAACAAAACTTCGACAATCCAAGACCACAAAGGAGAGAACCAGCAAACCGAGACCCACCGTGAAGCCCATCTAAACCCAGAAACAGGCTGCCCTGCGCCGCTCGAAATGATCCCCCAGATTCAGAAAACCGCATTAGAGTCTAAGGTGCGCTGGACCTTGGAAGTTCCCTAGCACCCCAAGCGCAGCTAAATTATGTTAGGGGACATTGGGAGGGGAAAGCTGATGGGCGAGTTGGGGGTTGCCTATGATTGGGAGGGAAACTGTTTAATGTTATGGAAGTGTGCTTGCCAGAGGTCCGCACCACCCCCAGCCACCTCCTGGAAACACCCAACAGAAGCACCAAAACCGGCCCACATCTAAGAATACGAGAACTCAAAAACAACATAACTGGGGCATCACTCGACAAAAAGGTCCGACATCCCAGCCAATAACCGATCAAAATTCAGCTATCCACAACATTCAAACTAGCCACGTGGAACATTAAAGGGGGCAATAACCCGACCAGAGCCAGGAAAATGACACAATACCTCCGGAGACACAAAGTAAATATCGCCCTGGTTCAGGAAACTCACCTCCTCCCCGGAACAGAGAACCGATGGGCCCGAGACTGGGGCTGCCACAGGTATTTTGCGTCCTACTCCACGTATGCCAGGGGAGTGGCAATCCTAATAAACAGAACTCTGAAATTCAAACTGCTCGCAACGAAAAGCGATGAAGAGGGGAGATCACTTCTGGTCCACGGAACTCTGGAAAACACAGAATTTATCATTATAAACTCCTACGGACCGAATACAGACGGATACAATAACTTTGATTGGGTAATGACACACCTGGGAGAAACAAGATCTGCAACAATCATTTGGGCAGGGGACATGAACACCACTCTCGACCCTCAGAAGGCCAGATCACACCCAACTTCCACAACTACCCCCAAAGCAGCCCTCCAGGTTCTCGAGATCTGCAGGGCATATGACCTTTTGGACATCTGGAGACGTCAACATGGCGAGTCCCGAGACTACTCTTTCCACTCCTGGGTACTCCAAACTAGCTCCCGCCTGGACTACATCCTTGTGTCCGCACACAGCCAAGATCAATGGACAAATAGCCAAATACTGCCCAGATCCATGTCTGACCACTGAGCTGTCACAGTCGAATACACCCCACCAGACCCATCAGGAGGGAGGAGGCACTGGAGGTTGAAGCCCGGGTCCCTGCAAGATCAGGTCTTTGCCGATGAACTCCGCACAGAAATCATATCCTTCCTTGAAATCAACCAGGGCTCAGTGACATCTGCCGGGACCCTGTGGGAATCCCTGAAATGCTACATCAGATGGGTATGTCTCTCCAAAGAACAAGGTATCTTGAAACTCATTAGACGAGAACTGTCACTGAGCGAAATTAGACTGAAAGAGCTCGAACAATTACAATTAAACTCGCCAGAACCACAAGTGCTAGCATTTCTAAAGACTGAACTCGACAAGTTCAGAGCGGTTGCTGACAGAGAACTAAAATTCCTATCACACGGCCACCGAGTCCACCAATACGGAGAGGGTCAGAAACCGGGCGCCCTTCTTGCGAGGCTGATAGTAGCGGACCATGAACCCACGCAGATAGAGCAGATCCGAAACCTCCAGGGCACCCTAGTGTACACTGAACAAGAAATAGCAGAAACTTTCAGCATTTTCTACCAAAACCTATATGGAACCAACTTCAATGCCACCCAGGAGGAACTGTTCCACTATCTAGCAGATATAGAATTATACTGGGTGGACGCCATGCTAAGGGAACCCCTAAATGCACCAGTCACAACAGAAGAAATCCTCCAGGCCATCAAAGACCTACCAAGCACCAAGGCTCCTGCCCCCAACGTGCTGATAGGCGAGTTCTACAAAGCGTTCGCACCCATTCTTGCCCCGTTATTACAACAGGTCTATGAGGAGGCACTCGAATCCGGATCACTACCCCCGACCTTCCGAGAGGCTAACATGATATTACTATACACAGCCGATAAACCCCCAGAGGAATGCGGCTCATACAGGACAATATCTCTGATCAATTTAGATAACAAAATATTGGCCAAGATCCTGGCTTCCAGACTCATTCCCCTGATGCCCGCATTGGTACTAGCTGACCAAGACGGATTTGTGCCAGGCCGCAATACCACGTTTGGCATACGATGCATGTTCGGGGTCATTGCGGCACTAGATCCCTCGCACCAAGCGGTGGCGGTTCTCTCAGACGCCGAAAAGGCGTTTGACTCCATTGAATGGCAATTTCTCTTTGAAATCCTTCAGAGAATGGGCCTCAGCAAGAGGTTCCTCCAACTAAGAGCCCTGCTGTATAATCAACCCTGCTCCCAAATCATCCTAGGGAAAACCAGATCGATGGCAATCAACCTCCAGAGAGGAACAAGGCAGGGGTGCCCACTTTCCGTCCTGCTCTTCGCACTGGTGATGGAGCCCCTCGCCTCTGATCTTCGAGCTAGGCACTTACAAAGAGGTCTGTCCTTCGGTCCCCATAAATTAATAATCTCACTATACGCTGATGACATTGCCCTTTATATACGCGACCCGACAACAAACCTAAACCCAGTAATTTGCGATATAATAAAATTCTGCAACTTCTCCGGCTTAAAGATCAATCACAGTAAGTCAGTTATATTCCCACTCACTCCAGAGACCCACGAATTCCATGACGATTATGGCTTCAAATGAGAACGCACAAATGTGCGCTACCTAGGCATTCACTTAGCCAGAGACCACCAGACCCTGTTCCAAGACAATTACGGTAAAGTAATCCATTCACTAAGGGGGAAAGTAGACAGATGGAAATCTCTACCGCTCACCCTATGGGGCCGAGCATCGCTGGTAAAAATGGTGATACTCCACAAACTTCTTTACTTATTCGTAAACATCCCTCTACTAGTACCCCAAAAACAGCTCCAACAGCTGAGGAGCATAATCCTGAAACTACTCTGGGCGGGCAAACCAGCCAGAATAGCCTACAAGACGCTAATTCAACCAGTAAAAAAAGGCGGAATAACACTCCCCGACATAGAACGCTATTACTCGGCAGCACAAGCCCAATTCCTGGGGCATTGGTACGCCACACAATTAATTCGTCCGCATGTCCAACTAGAGAGAGCCTTGGTATCTCCAAATCTGCTCAGAGCAGCTATTTTAGGCACGACACAAACCCTGCACCAATCCCTAAACCTGGTGCTCTCCACCATAGCAATATGGAAAAAAAATAGCACTGAAATGTAAAATTTAGACCAGGTTCTCCCCCTTACTCCGGGTAAAATTACTTCCCGGAGTCCCACTAACCGCAGAGAAAGTCTACCTGAATTGGGTAGACAAGCTAAAATTCAAAAACATAGGCAACCTCTTCATCGATGGGCACTTCCTCACACCCCAACAGGCCAAAACTCACGGAGCCTCCACCGCCCTAGATACGTTCATCTACTTCCGCCTCAGAGGCACCCTACAAACCATACTACCCTCGTTTCCCCAACAACCCGCGACTTGGCAACTACTCCACGGGGTCATCCAATCACAAGGAGAGTGTAAGCTGGTCTCAATGCTATATAAATCCCTCATAACAGATGCAGCCCCGAACCTGACAACATCAAAAGTGAGATGGGAAAGAGCTCACCAGACCTCAATTCCAGAGGAAGATTGGGATTATATTCTAGCACAAACGCAGAAGGTATCACTAAAGAACAAGTTACTCTCTTACCTGGTAACGTTCTTTTGATGGGATGGTCCAACGACGTATTCCATATCTATGACAGTAATCACCACAGCTGTGCTGCTTCGGAAAATCTTCGGCGTCTGCGTCCTGCGTCGATGACTTTGATACGCCGCCCTCGAGGACCTCCTCCGACGGCCAACATCACTGGATGTTATAAGTAGGACACAAGACGCCCCTAGCCTCAGTTGTAGTTTTTTCCCAGAACGTGTGCCACCAGTCTTCTGCCAGTCTGACACACAAAGCCTTGCGGAAATGTAAGCTGCAATCGCATAAGAAATTCTGTAGCGGGGAAGGTAGGGAGGGAGCGATATGGAATACGTCGTCGGACCGTCCCATTGAAAGAACGTTACCAGGTAAGGGAGTAACTTGTTCTTCGAAGGGATTGGGTCCTCCGACGTATTCCATATCTATGACAGACTCCCAAAACAGTACCAATGCAAGGAGGTGGGAAAATAATTTAGAAAACAGAAATTTAGCATGCCCAATCAAATTGCGGAGTAAGGGACTGCCTTGCCAAAGGCCAGATCCTTCCCCCGGATGGAATCGAGGGAATAGTGACATACAAAAGTATGTACCGAAGCCCAGGTGGCTGCATCACAGATGTTGCGAATAGGAACACCCCTCTGCAGGGCAGTAGAGGCAGCCATACCCCTGGTAGAATGGGCCCATAAGCCGACCGGTGGGTCCTTACCCGCCAAGCGGTAACACTCAGAGATAGCCAAAATAATCCGGCGAGACAAAGTCTGTTTCGTCACAGCCTGTCCCAAATGCTTTCCAGCGTAACCAATAAAGAGCTGATCGTCCACTCTGACCCGGGACATGCGTGAAATATAAAAGCTTCTGGCCTAAATGAAATTCCGACAGCACCTTCGGAAGAAAAGAAGGACAAACTCTAAGGACAACCCTGTCCTTATGAAACACAGTGAAGGGTGGCTTAACTGAAAGTGCCTGTAACTCACTCACTCTGCGAGCGGAAGTGACCGCAACTAAAAATACAGTTTTTAGAGTTAACAGTCTCAAAGGGCATGAATGCAAAGGCTCAAACGGAGCACTCATCAGAAACTTGAGAACAAGGTTCAAATCCCAACCGGGCACCTGGAAAGGTGACAGAGGGAACACCTTAGTGAGCCCTTTC
The DNA here is from genome assembly GCF_040938575.1 of Ambystoma mexicanum. Lineage (NCBI taxonomy): Eukaryota > Metazoa > Chordata > Amphibia > Caudata > Ambystomatidae > Ambystoma > Ambystoma mexicanum. The sequence continues at coordinate 764,481,059 of NC_090925.1, read as the reverse complement.
AGAAACTGAGAAATTAAAGGAATTTTGAAATAGGAACACTCTTCAGATGAGCGCTTAAATATGGACAGCGCCGCCAGGTAACCTTTAACGGTACCCACTTGCAGGCCCCTGTGGGCCAAAGAAAGCAAAAAAGACAGAACTATGGGAATTTCACATGCAAAAGGATCCACATTCTTAACCCTGCACCAGTCACAGAACTTTCTCCAACGGCAACGGTACAGGGACTTTGTTGCGGGCCTTCTGGCTGAAAGCAACACCTCCATCACGTCTTCAGGGAGGTCCCAATCCTTATACCTCAACCTTTCAGAAACCAAGGGTGAAGGTTGAGGGACCTGACCTCTTGATGGAGAACCTTACCCCCCTCCCGTTAGAGCAGATCGTCTTGGTAGGGAAGACGACGTGGAGGGCAGATTGATTGATTGATATTTTATTTCTATCACGCTCGTACACAAGTGTTTCAGAGCGTGAAAACAGATGGACAAGTCGAGAAGGTCCGGGTACCACGTCCTCCGGGCCCACGCCGGAGCAATGAGGATCATCCGGGAACCGAACCTCCGTAACCTCTGCAGTACTTGCGGGATGCCGGGGACTGGAGGAAACGCATACAGCAGTGGGAATGACCACTCCACTACGAACTTGTCTCCTAAGGCTCCGTTTGGAGGAAATTCCCGCAAGCAGAACCTCTCCCACTTCCGGTTGACACTGGAGGTGAAGAGATCCACTTGAGGGTTCCCCCAAAGGGCGAAGATCTCCAGGAGAATCTCCTGAGCCAACTCCCACTCGTGAGAGATCGCGCTCTGCCTGCTCAGAGCATCCGCCGTCTCGTTTTTGTCTCCTGCCAGATGAACTGCCGAGATCGAAACTTCCTGCTGGATTACCCAGAACCAGATCTGCATCGCCTCCCTGCACAGAGGAAGTGACCCGCCCCCCCCCTTTTTGTTGAGGTAGTGCATGGCCACCGTGTTGTCCGTCAGGATCAGGACATTCTTTCCTCGCACAGTCGGCAGAAAAGCCTTCAGAGCTAGCCTGACGGCCCTCAGCTCCAACAGATTGATATGGAGTCTGGACTCCGACGGAGACCAACGACCGCTGACTGTCAACTCGTTGGCATGAGCTCCCCATCCCGTGAGGGATGCTTCCTTTACGATCGTCACCTCCGGCCAGGGCTGCCAAAATGGAGCCTCCCTCATCAGATTGCCTTCGTCGGCCCACCACAGAAGGTCCTGGGCGACCGAAGACGGCACCTGAACAGGGTCCGACATCCTGCCGGAGGACTCAGACCACTTGAGCTTGAGTACCCATTGCAAAGATCTCATCCGCAACCTGGCCTCTGGCACCAGAAGAATGCAGGATGCCATGAGGCCGAGCAGTCTCAAGAATTCGAACGCTGGGAGAGTCTGGGCAAGTTGAAACTCGTGCACCATCTGCTGAATGTGATGAGCCCTCACCTGGGGAAGAAAACACTGCCCCAGGGACGTGTCAAGCACTGCTCTGATGTACTGGAGCCTCTGAGGTGGTGTCAAATGGGACTTCTTTAAGTTGAGGGAGAAGCCCAGCTTGTGGAGGGAGTGGCAGGTGACCGACAGATGATCCAGGACTTGCTCGGGAGAGCGCGCCCTGATAAACCAATCGTCCAGGTAGCGGTAGCCGTGAATCCCCCCTTTCCTGAGGTGCGCTGCCACCACTACCATGAGCTTGGTGAAGACCCTCAGGGCGGAGGTCAATCCAAACGGCAGGACCCGAAACTAAAAGTGCGAGTCGCCAACCGCGAACCTCAGGTACTTCTTGTGCTTTGGATGGATCGGCACATGAAAATAAGCGTCCTTGAGGTCGAGGGACCCCAACCAGTCCTGAAGTTGAAGGGCCTGGAGGACTTGAGAGAGAGTAACCATCTTGAACTTGTCCTTCCTGAGGAGTTTGTTCAAACTGCGCAAGTCCATGATGGGTCTCAATCCCCCGTCTTTCTTGGAAATCAAAAAATAAGAGGAATACCATCCCTTGTTCCTCTCCGCTACAGGCACCAGCTCTATGGCGCCTTTCTCCAGCAGGGATTGAATTTCCTGCGCAAGGAGCGGATCCGGACACTTCAAAGAGAGATTCCCCGGTGGATTGTCTTGAGGCCTTTGCCAGAAAGGAAGGCAGTAGCCGTGGGTTATGATCTCCAGAACCCATACATCTGAAGTAATGGCGCGCCACTCTGCAAGACGCTGCGCCAGCCTTCCCCCAACCGGCGAACCATGGGACATGGCCTCATGACTGAGCTGAAGCGGCTGCCTGAGTACCTTGTTTTCCACTCCTACGGTGGCCCCTTTGACTGGCAGCTCCTCCCGCTTTACCAAAGGATGAGTAATAACGAAAGGAACCTCCCCTCCATTGCTGTCCCCTAGGACAAAAAGGCAGAGGTTGTCGAACTGCAGTGCCCAACGACTTCGCTGCAGCTTTTAAGGTCTGCAACCTCTCAAGGCTCTCGTCAGCCTTGCTGCCAAAAAGATGTTCCCCGTCAAAGGGCATGTTGAGGAGCCGGGCCTGCACATCAGGAGCAAACCCCATCTTCCGCAACCACGCAAACCTGCGTATCATGGTGCTCACCGCCATGGACCGGCTGACGCAATCTGCCATGTCCAAACCGTACTGAACGGCCTCACACATGGCATCCTTGCCAACCTGAACCATGGCAAGGAAACCATCCTGTTCGTCCGCTTCGGGAATATGTTCAGCCGCCAAGGAAACACAGTTCCACAGAGTGTGTGTGAAACGAGACAAGGCACATATGGAGTTGGCTGCCTGGAGCGCCATACCCCCTGCAGAAAACATTTTCTTCGCCCAGCCGTCAAAACGCTTGTCGTCCCTATCAGGAGGGATGGTAGGGTATGACACCTGCTTTGCCGGGGCCGTAGCCGCCTGCACCACCAAACGCTCCAGAGTAGGGTGCTTGGACAAGTAGCAGGGGTCACTACTGGCTGGGTGATATTTTCGCGGCAAAGACTTGCCCACTGCCGGGAGACTCTCCGGAGCAGTCCAAGCCGCCGCCACCCTCCTCTGTAGAGCCATATGAAACGGCAGTACCGGGTCAGTTGGTGGACCAATGTCGAGGATATCCGTAAGGTCATCCTGAACGAACTCTTCCGGGGGAGCAGACCATCCTAAGTACTCGGTGACATTTGACATAAGGTGCCGGTACGAAAAATCAGCATGAGTGCCAGGCTGAGGCCTACAAAACTCCACCTCCGGAGAGGTGTCCAGCCCACTAGCATCATGCAGGGACTGCCTCAGGTCCTCAAACTGGCTATGGCCCGAGAGACTCTCATCTGGCACCGTGTCAGGCACCATGCCATCATCAGAGCCCTCATCCACCTCTGAAATAAACTCCAGATGGCGGTAAGAAGTAGGGGTGTACCGAATAGTACATTTACTATTCGGCCGAAGCCGAATAGTGAGCCGAATAGTTGGTTAACTCTTAGAAGTTTCTGTTCAGGGACAGTTACTGTGTTGTCGCGCCCACGTATTGTGTGTTCATGTATGTGTGTACAGGAGCTAATAGGTAGGCTGTGGTGTGTGCTTTGATTATGATTATATCTGAGATAAGTGAATTAAGGCAGTAATCCCAGAATGTTTTAGTTTTTAGTATGAATCCTTCTTTGTGAGCAAGTGGCTGATGTGGAAGAACCAGTGTTGAAAGGCAGAAAGGTGCTAACACTTCTGTGTTCCCAAATGGAAGTGACGGTCAGGCGGGCTCTGCAAATGTAGCTTGTAAGGTGAGTTCTGTAAGCCCCCCAAACATAATATAGGAAAGTATATATTGCTGTCTCATTAGACTGCCGACTGGCAATATCGGGCAGATGCTTGGGGCCCGCTTCAGTCTCAAGGCCTCTTTCATTTGAAAGTGCTGAAAGGCCCTGACACCGTCACTGATTATATGCCATGTTTTGCTTGACCTCAAAATGGAAACATCTTTTGGTGCGCATCACTTTACCTTACTGTGCCTTGATTTCTAACTATGCACGTTTGGATGCCATGCTTCGTGTCCTGATCGCGCCCCTTTATTTGCAATACCCTGGAACCTTGGTCCTTCACCACAACCCCTTCTATGCACACCAACTCACGTGATAAGATAATTACTGCCCTAGCTAGTACACCTGTTCTCCACAATTCGTGCTGCTGATTCTTGGTGCCAGCCTAAAGCTGTGTCAAACACAAAATAAATATCGATATGTCCATTTTCATGTGGAGTTCTGGATTAATTTATGTGGCATGAACCGGGCATACAATCCGCGGACATTATGGAATGCTGCGTGTTGGCTGTGTTGCTTGTGTGCCCCGTTAGAGAGATTGCCGAGCAATTAATGTGTTTAAAACGTAACTACGTCACGAGACAACATTGACTATTGCTCGCAAACCAACAGCGTTCCGGTTACAGCTGTGCCCATAACAGCGAATGTGACTGTCCACGAGCGAAACTCGCCGTACTTGCCTCCCCACGTGCGTCCATCTAGCTACATATGGACGTTTTAAATGTGTGAGATACTTTTAAGCACAACACGTTGAAATGTAATCTGCGGTTAATCAGATTTTAACATGGTGCGTGCAATATAAAAATACAAATTTCACGTTTTGTACACAGTATTAAAAGGTGGACACTTACCTGATGCCGCCTCGATGACCATCTTTCCTCGATCCTCTTCTGGTCGTCTTCTCTCGGTCGTGGTGCTGTTCCAATGCATCTGGGTATTTGTCTCACACTCACATCATAGAAAGAGGACTAAAAAAAAATAGTTTTTTTTTTTTACCTACAGCTTCGAGTAAATATTCCAGAAACATTCGGCCGAAGCCGAATATGTGTTTTTCTGCCGAAATTCGGCCGAATACTCACTCGAAGCTGAAGTTCGGTACACCCCTAGTAAGAAGGCACAGAACTTGTACCAAAGCCATGCTTGACCTTGGCCAGAGACTTTCTAGGGGGTTCCACCGAGCCACGGGGTACCCCCATCGACACAGCCTCGAAAGGCGTCGAGGGCGTCGAGTGAATCGGCGTTGATGCCAAGCGCGGCGTCGACAGCATCAACGGCGCTGACACAGTCCTCGAGGCCGGGGCCCCGACCGTGTCCCTCGACGGCCGGGACGCCGATGGCGTCGGCGACTTCTTCTAAGGCAAACCCTCGAAAGAGTCCGTCGACGACCTCGGCGCCACCGGCGTCAACGTCGTCCGTGAAGATACCACAGGATCACACGGTCTCGAGAGTGTCGAGGACCGGGATCTGGACCGGGCATGCCGAGAACGACTCGCCTTGTCCGAGCAGGACCTTTCCCACGAATCGTGACGACCACCCGAGCCCAAAGGCGTGCGAGCGGTGTCTCTCGGCTGATCACGACCGACCCCACTCAGAGGCCCGGACCGACCAGTGCCCTGCGATTCGAAAATCGCCAACATTTTCTTCCCGAAGGAAGCCCATTCCTCTGGTGTCGCATGCTTGGTGGGGTAAGCGACCCGCCGACAGGCGGAGTCCTCAGATGAGGACGGGGAAGGCGACCGATGACGGCGCTTCCGGGAGTGCCTTGAAGAGGCAGAGGAGTGGCGAGACCAACTTCGGGACCGAGACCCACTGGACTTCCGACGACGACGCTGAGAGTTGTCCCTCGAGTCATCCGTCGAAAGCCCCTCAGACCTCGACTTCCGGGGCTTGGACACCTTACCTACCGATAGCTTCTTCTTGTGCTCCCGCAAGCCTTTCAACGTGAGCGACTGGCAGTCGACACAGTCATCCGTGTCATGGGCCTCCCCGAGGCACCACAGGCAGGGGTCGTGCGAGTCCGTAACTGACATCTTGGACCCAAAGTCCCCGCACTTCTTAAAGCCCGGACACGGTGTGGAAGACGAGGTGGACATCTTCACAAAGAAATACTTCACAAACAGTTTCCAAGAACCGAGAAACAGAAACTCCAAAGAGTCGAGGCGCGCCGAGATTCCAGAAGCGAACACGTTAGCGGAAAAAACAGAACTGAGGCTACGGGCGTCGTGCGTCCTACTTATAACATCCAGTGACGTCGGCCGTCGGAGGAGGTCCTCGAGGGTGCCGTATCGACGTCATCGATGCAGGACGCAGACGCCAAAGATTTTCCGAAGCAGCACAGCTGTGGTGATTACTGTCATAGATATGGAATACGTCGGAGGACTCAATCCCCTCGAACACAAGATACAAACTAATCCACCTACAATTCATCCATCAGGCATGCCATACCCCCACCAGAACCCACCACTTCCATCCCTCGACCCCCCCCCCCACAGTGCGGCCGCTGTGGTGCACCATCGGCGGATTTCCTCCATCTGGCATGGGCCTGCCCAGCAATACAACATTTCTGGGCATCGATATTGGAAAAGACAGCTGCAATAGTAGACACACCCATTGATCCCAACCCCAAGATCACTCTATTGGGTCTCACCAAACACCTTCCCCCCACAACGTGCAAACTAGGAGGGCTGCTGCTACTGTTGGCACGCAGAAGAATCACAATGTCCTGGGGAAAGGGTCCCACACCGACCACTCAGCAGTGGCTGAAAGACATATCATACTGTCAAGACACGGAAACTAACTTCATCAAGTCATTGCCCCTGCACGCTCGACCACCTGACATCTGGGGCCCGTATGTTGCATACTTGCTGTCCACAGAAGTTAGTGACTCCTCCAGAAATGCATCCCCAGAACCCCAAAGGAGTCCCACGGACGCATGTCCCAACACGACCAATGCAATCGCCCGCGGACTATTACTAACTCAGGCTCGGGTGTGACCCAGTGGGAGGTAGGGGGGGCAGGGCAAAGGGGAGGCAGGGCTAGAAGCACAGTTACTTCCATGTATGTTATGTTTTTGTTTTTTGCAAATACCAAAAATAAAGTTTAAAAAAAAGGAAACCCACCAGTGGATGCTCCTCGGTGCATTGAAGGCCTGGCCTTCTCAGACGGGATAAGGCAGTCGGCGGTGCAGACGAGCGCGTCCGGGAATCAAAATGTCTTAATGGAGCGTGCGGCTCTGGTCGTCGATGGCACGGGGTCAAGAGGTCCTCGATTCTGGGTAACACGACTTTGACGGGCCACCAGTAGTTATAGCAAACCTGCGAACCCTGGTCGACGATGGTGGACGGAATGTCCGGTGCTTATCTTCGTTCTCCTTGGTGGTCCCTGTCTCCGGTCGGCAGCCTGTCGAGGGTCTGACTTCCAGGGAGCTTTGGCAAAGGTTAGCGGTGCTCGATGGTCCTTCGGAGCATGCGAAGAGGGCGCCTAACCAGGTTTTCTCTTGGATCAGTCTCGACGTCACAGCGGCTTTCAGATTGCGGTGAAGGTAACAGCAGTCAACCTTCTTCTTCGGGCTCGGCTTCGAGATTCAGCGTCAGTTTCAATGTCAGTTTCTACTTCAGCTTCTGAACGAATTCTAGCAGTGAGAGGCCCCCAGTTATACTGTTGATCTCCCATTCATTCTGCTGGGTCACACTCAGGCAACAAATCACTCAGAAGGGCATTCAGCAGTCAGTCAGCCAATCAGAAATACAGTGCATTCGGGCCATTCTCCTCCCTCTCAGACACTCACAACAAGGAATGTGTATTGGGATAAGTACCCAGCCATTCAGCAATACACACTGCATTCATACCAGTTTCGGGCAGGGCTGTCTCAGTCATTGTGTTTCATACCAGAAACCAGACATCCACAACAAGAAGTGCATATTGGTCACACACTCCATTCACCCAGGTTCCACCCACAGGATGTACCCACAACATACAGTCACTGGGAAGGCTCCAGCCAGTCTCGCCTGGACTTCTCTGCAATACCATATATGGAACTTCCACCCAAAAGTCAGTCAGGGGTAAGGGACAGAGTCAGGGCTTCCCAGGTCTTTGGGAATACAAGGTGACAGGCAATAGAATGCAAGAGGCCACATGGGCCATCTTGTTTCCTACCAGGAATAAACTGATTCCAATGGCAGGGCCTGGGTATCCCAAAATGGAGGATACTCAGAGCACCTGTCAAATTCAGCATGGAGCTGCCACCAGCCCATACCCTGCTCTGTGGGCCACACACAGGTGCCCAAAAACATACACTAGGAGGCACAGGGTTCTACCCCCACCCATTGGTGCCATAAGGATATCCCATGGGTCTGTACACCAAACCAAAAACAGGAAGAGCTGCACTGCCAAGAGTCCCACATGGACTTCTGGGCAGAAAACAATACAGAACACAAATAGAAAGGACTACAGGACAAGGACGGGGAGGCACTGTCCCTTCAATGCATTTCCAGCATCACAGTGATCAGTTGGGAAAAAGGATGCCTTGAAATAGAACTGAACCAGACAGGATCCACGGATTCCTTCAATTTTCTTGGATTTCCTTCAAACTTGCTACCCGGCAGAGGACCAAGAGAAATTTCGGCAATCCACGGAGGATAAGCCCCCATTTATCTATCGTTAGTATTTTCATTCTTTAGTGTCTGGACCTCAGTGGGCAGTGACTGAACCGCCAATTGTTGCATTTGGTCCGTGACTGTATGCAGCATGCGTCGCTTACGGCGTCGCTTACGGTCAGAAGTATTGCAGGCAGTGACCTGTAACAGCGGTTCTGTGGCCAGTAGTTGCTGGTCTCTGGTGATAAATGTGAGTGGAAATCTCCCTGAGAGAATCCGACCCCCGAATCGGTGCAGGAGGTCGTGTAAACTCCTGGAAAAAAACCCTCAAGGGGAAAACCCCTTTGCAGGCTGATGGTGATGGTGACAGCCTGACTGGATGACTGGATGTAGACCCCAAAGCACGAAGAGAGGATCTAATGCGTAGCAGAAGGAGCCAAAGAAGTTAGTGCGATAACTTTCACAGGAAGAGCGGAGCAGCAGAGCCACACTAGAAGCAAAGGGAAAGCAGTTGGAGACAACGGGAGAGACTGGGAGGCAAAGAGTGGTAGCGAAGCATGAACAATAGGGATACTGTAATGGAGCAGGAGGGATAACGCCTCTGCTTCGAAGACAAGCAGGAGTATAGCGGAGTCTCCATTGAGGGGGGAAAGCAACTCACTGCACAAAGTAATGGGAACACGACAGGGAAAATGCATGTTAAGGAGACTTAATTTTGAAGATGAAGGATAATAGGAGAGCGATGACAGTATAGGAACCATGGGGTCAGAGGACGTAGGGAAAAGTGATGATGATGAAGGGAGGAGGCCTTGCCACCCTCCAGGGAAATAAGCCCCAAAAGAGGGACACCGTGGGGAGGAGAGGAAAATACAGAGAAAAGTAAGGGCGAACCCGAAGGATGCCTTGAGCATCCCAAGGATAGATCGCATAGCGATTTACTCCATATGCGCAGAAACTAAGAGCCTTACCAGGATGGAGAAGAGCATGCAAGACGAGAGCATTCACAGCTAACAAAGACATAGGGCGACATGACAGAGGAGTACAATTGACACAGTTTCCGTTGCTAGAAAAGGGGAGTGGTGGACTACCACAATATATACCATGGCAACAGATGGATAAGGATAATCTGAGGTGCAAGTTGACCTTGTTGACCGCAGGAGCGGGGAAATGGATATATGAGTTAGAAAGGTTGACAGCAGGGACGACTCTAGCAGTGGGTGACATGAAAAGCCTACTTTCAGCTATTCTTGGGGAGATAACAGATGACGTATGGAAACAGCCAAGGTATCACAGAGTGAAGGCACAGTGCACGATGGCACACCATTTAATAACTGCAGAGGTGTCGAGGCGAGAGAGCCGTGGGATTAAACTGTGGGGTTATTCTATCACATATTAAGCCAAAGGGAACCAGAGCAGGTACAGAAGCAGCTGAAGAAATGAGTGGGGATGGAAGTGAAGCCATGGTCAGAAATTCAGTTAACCATAGTACATTATTGCCAACTCATGAAGGAGAACGCAAGAAAGAAGCACAAGTAAAGGAAGCAGGAAGAAGCAAAATGAGTGCAGAAGAAGCTGTCGAAGTGTAAAAAGGAAGGTACGATGTTGATGGGCGGAGAGGGAGTAGTTACGCATAGGGCGCAAATCTGACACAAGGTGGCAGGGGGACATTTCGTGGGAAGAGGAGATGCCAAATATTGGCCACGAGGAAGGGAAGGAATGCCCCAGGGAAGGGGATTTGGGCCCCCAATGCAACAGGGTGGAGACAGGCTTAACGGAGGACCACAAAGACCCATGGGTAGTCCACCCCAATGCTGGACTTGCGGTAGAGTAGGTCACTTATTGCAACTGTGCAGGAGCAGGGGTGTAGTGCAGCAGAATGGCGGAATGACATACCAGCCAGCGTATCAGATGGAACAACTAGTCTATTATGCCCATGATCACAATCAGACGCAGACATATGCGCCGCAACTGGCGCAAACACAAGGTGCACTGGTAAGTCACAACAGCCTATGGTGTACACACCACAGACACAAGAGTTTATGCAGTCACCACAACCAGCACAGCAAGCACTACCACAGAAGAACTTTGTAGCCATATGGCACACAGACTGTACAATGCAGACTCCCATATGGAAAATAGGGGGAGCAATCATGGTAAGGAGCAATCCCTTCACAGGGACAGGGATGACTCTATACCCACAATAGGACAGCCCAGACAAACCTGATATGTTCAATGCTATCCGTTACACCCAATCCGAACGAGGAACCACACATAGGAGTGACCACAGGTGACAAGACATTCTCTTTTCTTGTAGAAATGGGGGCAACCAGATTCAGTATGAGGGAAGGGAGCTGCCCGATGTCAGGCATTGCCATGAATGTGCAGGGATTCTCTGCGGCTACAGACGTGGTTCCTTTCACTGACAAACATCTGATTTCCATAGGGGAACATGACCTGACCATGCTATTTTTATACTCCCAACATATACCAGTTAACATAATGTGTAGGAATATGATGAGTCGACTTAACATGACCTTTTCATTCAGTGAGCAGGGGATAGTATGCTCGACCCCAGTAATTCACTACATGAATGTACGAGAACTTTTTCAGGCATACTGTGGGCAGACTGTACAGAGGTGGGTGCCAGTGAACCCTGAGTTATTCCAGTATGGAATGGAAGTACAAATAGAATGGCTTCTGGGGATACAAGGGAAGCTGCTTTGTTTACCCAACTCATCTCTATTCAGACAAGAAATCCCCTTAGACAAGATGGAAGGACAGGTTTCCCACTAGAACTGGAGATGGCTATAGTGAGGGATGAGAGGGTAGTACTGCACGGGACTGATGACATAGGACGGCCATGGAGAACAGTAACCGTGGTAGGAGAAGGGCACTAGACTGACTGACATGACAGATGAAGAGCTGTTCCAAGACGACTGTTCAGACCTTGAGACAGTATTCTTTATGAGAATTACTCATTGGGTGAGAATTAATTAAAAGGAAGTACCACAGAGAATGGGCGTACTGAAAAAGGCACCACCACCATTTGTCAAAGATGACCTAGTGCAAGTACTGAGTGTCTTGGAGAGTAACAGCCCATATGCCATTGGCCTGCTAAAGAGAGTAGGAGCTGTTCAAATAAAGCTTAAGCCAGGGGCTATCTTACTGAGGGCAAAACAATACCCTTTGTCCAGTGAGGCAGATAAAGGCATTTGTGAGACCATTTCCACGTTAGTGCAGCAAGAGATTTTGGTACCTTCATAATCACAGTGTAACACGGTTGTGTACTCGTTGAAGAGGTCGACAGTGGGATTGTGGCATTTTATTCAGGACTTGAACCCTTTGAACCATATTGTTGAAGCATAATTCCTGTTAGCTCCCAATCCAGCGACAATACTATGTAGCATTCTGCCTGGTGCTACCGATTTCACAGTAATAGATTTGTAGAACCCTATCTACTCCATAACACTTCATGAGGAGTCACAGAATTTGACATTGTTTCTATATAGAAATAAAAAGTGGAAACACACAAGGCTGCGAATCACTGCGAATCACCTCCTATATTAAATAAGGTCCTCCAAATGGACCTAGGGAACATACATCTGGACAGCGCGGTCATTCAGTATGTAGATGATATCTTGGTCTGCAGCAGATCAGAAGAACAGTGTTGAAAAGATTATGTGCAGTTGCTGACAGTATTAGCAGAGAAGGGTTACAAGGTGGATAAGTCAGAGTTGCAATAGTGCTGTACATTGGACATTTAATATCACAGGAAGGCAGGAACGTAACTCCAGAAAGAACGCAGGTGATCTTTAGAATGCCACTGTCAAGGACAGTAAGGGAGAAATGGCAATTCTTAGGTCTCTGTAATTATTGCAGGGCCTGGGCGATTATAGCATGTAGACAAGACCTCTTTTAAGGTGGCTCTGGGAGTCCAAGAGAGGGAACAGTAACCTGACACGGACAGAGGAGATGACTGAAGCATTTGAGGAATTGAAAGGGGCAATATGCATGGCCCCAGTGTTAGGGATCCCCGAATACAGTGAGGAATTCTATTTGTTGTCACACTCCAACAGATAGTGATGATGGCGGTACTCACACAGAAAACGACCTTAGGGCACAAACCAGTGGCTAACTACAGCGGGCATTTAGAGACAGTTATGAAAGGACACTACCCTTGCAAACAAGCATTGGCTGCTGCTGCATTTGCAGTGGAGAAATCTGTGAATATCACAATGGGGTGCAGTACCATACTTTACGTGGAGCATGCCCTTCTTGCTATCCTTGAAAAGCGCAAGAGCACATTGACAACTCAGAGAGCATCCGAATACAAGGTGATCATCTCGAATCCGGCGATAAAAATAGCCAGATGCAGAATTCTAAACCGGGCAACGTTTATAGCTGTACCAGAAGAGGAGGGGGACTATGTACATGACTGTACTACATTAGGGAATGCACAGAGTACAAAATAATATGGAATAGCCGGAATTGTTACGGCATAAGGATCTTATTGTGTATGAGTTACACCTTTGACCTAGGAAAAATCATATTATTAGTACCATTTACATTGATATACTAGTGCTGTTTTAAGTTTTGGATTTGTTTTATGTGATATGATTATTTTATAATGGTTTTTATTAGGAATTCTATTTTTTGTGATTAATAAAATGTGCATTTTATGGAAATGAAAAATATGAAATGGTATTATCTAACTGTTAGACAGGATACCCTTTTAGATAGGCACCTTTGTTATCGAACTTCTTTTTGCAGAATATAAGTACTTCTCCATAGAGTAAGAAGTTTGTGAATCCCCTGCCTGTTATGGATACAGCAGTTTTGAGAAGAGTAGTGCATGACTGTACTGCATACATGGAACATTATGACAACATTCCCAGGGCAGGAAAGAATGCCCTCGAAGGAGGGAAGTATTAGTGATAAATATGTATTAGTGATATTAAAGATAAACAACCAATTTTAGAGTAGAATAAGCATCCATTTCAGACTATGTATTTTGCCTTTCGCAAGTTGCAGTAATAGCATGTTTTTTCTGCCGTTGTCTCTGTTACGATCATCACAAGTCATTCCATCTTGGTGTCTTCGGTCACTTGACAAAATCCTTGTGCCTAAAAGCTTCTGTACAGTGTAGAAATATTTGACCATAGCACATCAAGTGGCCATTGACTTCATTGTGCCACAATGAATGCTCTGTTGTAATGTGTCTACCTTTTCCATCTCCCTGGCATGCTGTTCAGGGTGTTTGTTTGCATGTATGAGGTAACAAGTGCTCAGAGTATGGGATGTCCTGTGAGTGCACTGCTTTCCCTATTTTGGCAACCTCTGAAGCCTAAAAGTAGATGCATGCAGGCTTGAATGGGGCCAACTTTGCACCAGACCTGCAGATGAACTTAACTGGTCTGTTGTTTTACTATAGCCGATATGATAGCTCAGTGGGTTGAGCTCTCGCTGCTGCGATGTGTGTGTGATCTGCAGGTTCGAATCCATGCAAGACCATCTCAGCCTTTCATCCTTCTTAAGTCGATAAATGAGTACCAACACAGGTTGGGTGATATTGTATGCATATTTGTTCTATAAAAAAGAGCTTAAAGGTAAGTGCTATACAATAAGATATCATTTGGCCTTGGACGTCTGCTGGCATTCACAGTAATTTGACAATATGGATCTATACACACAGATATTAATGATACATATGGTGATCCATTCTTGTATGAAAGTATATCACATTAGTGAAATCATAACCATATTTCTTGTAGTGTACTTAGGAACAATGCTATTTGATGCCACTTCCTGTTTTGTCAAGGGGTGAAAGGTTGTGTTTCATCGCTTCCCAGGATGTCACTTTGGGGTGGGGTCAAATTACATCACTTCCGGTGATGTCATCAGAGGTCCAGGGTCAGGCCATTTTTTGAGGCGAGTGGGGCACTTTTTTTTGGGTGTCCGGGCCTATTTCTTGTCCCAGTCCGACCCTGGTTTGATAATACATATTGGCTTTTTGTTTCATTGAGATATGGATCGTCTATTGACACACAGATAGGCAATTATTCTTATTTGTGATTTATAGCAAGTCAAGGGATGCTTACCCCTGAATAAGGGATTTTCCCCGAAACACATAGGGTGCTCGGATTGCCTACTAAAGTACTGAACATGATATTTTTGTAAAATACCTTATACAATTGTTGGGAAACAATCCTTGTTTTTGTCACTGTGATTTTGATATTGATACGAGTTTTCTACAGTGCAGGGTGATTCAACAATTGGTTTTTCTGTGTGCTTTTTCCCAACTAATATGTATACTACGGTTGAATACTGTTTATAAACCTGTTTGGTTTTTCGGTGTGTGCAACTGGCTTCCTGGTAAATTTCTTTATTTGGCTTTCACCAGTTCTTGTGTTTGGGGTCTGGAGTGTCGAACATGGGCAGCTTTGCACCTAGAAGTATTTTGGTGTTTATTGGTAATGCTGTACTATTGGTAATGATGTACTAATCTTTGTGTTCCTGTTCAATCTTCCCTCCTCCCATCACCACAAAACTTCGAGATACGTGTTTCTTACTTCCAGCACAAGAGCACTGAAAATAATAAAATAAATGCTTGCCTTTAGGGCATTGGGGCATGTTTGGTATAGGGCCGTGTGTGGGATGGAAGCAGACTATCCCCCTCCTGCAGTGTCGCATGTTTACCCCAGGTGACCCTGAACTTCTCTGGACATATCTATGGTGAAGCTCTAACAGTCTGCGCGAATTCGGGCGAATCAGGGAATTCCCGAACATGTTCGCCCAGGCCTCCTGCTGTGAGCCACAATTAAGAATATAGATTGACACAGCTGCGAGACGAAAACAGCAAAGAAAGGGCATTTAAGGATACCGGGCCTTCCTCTTTCACACACAAAGCAAAACAGCTCGTTATATAGAAAAAGCAAACATAAAACCACTCTATCTTGTAGAGCTATGCTTTCATATTTTTGGCTGCTGGCATTCAAGAGCACGCAGGCCGCTTACGCAGGCAATTAGCAGACAGCTGGACCAGACCATGTTTTTACAGGAAGAGCACAACCCGATTGGAAATTGAAGTTTGTAATAAGTAATGTTACATTATGGTGATGTATGGCGTCTTAAAGGGAAATGCAGGCTCGTTAAAAACATGCATTCTTTTTCTTCCACTTATTCTTATTGCAAAGTGTGTGAGATGAAGATGCAGGTTTGGGGTGCACAGGAAATGAATTACAGTTGAATTACTTTGTGTTCGATGCACTTATCCTCGATAGTGCTTACCTACAAGAGAGGGCCAGGGATGTGTAAATTGTCCTATTGTGAAGGCAATTCCATAAAATGATCAGCCGGAGAAGGCACTAATTATCGAATTGTGGGGAATACAGGCTTTATTCACCAGGGAAAGGCTGCATTCTGCACTTTCTACTGGCGCTGCCGACCCCCCTATCTTTCTTGCTCTTGCCCTCCTACCCATTCCCTCCACTCTGCATTTTAAATCGGTAGACTTACCTGCCAGATGCCGCCTCCAATCTCACAGCACACGTTGTTAATCAAAATGGAAAAGAGAGTGCACGATATCCTTGTCATTTCGATGATGACCAGAAACCGTGTGTACTCTCCATCAGCGGCGTAGACATCATAGGCCGCGCCCACCTCGGGCAGGCCTGGACTCCCACGCTTGTGCAATGCACACGATGATCAGGCTACTGCAGGTGCACGCTGCGCACTGCACTAGGAGAAAGATATAAATATGTGCTTTATTCTTTCACCTAGCGTAGAAACAAGGGATTTAGCTCCGGGCACCCACATGTGCCAGCCAACTCTGTGCGTGGCCAGTAACATTTCACAAAATAATAATGATAAAATAAGAAAACATGTTTATGCTGGCTCTGCCAGTATCCCCATATACAAAAATTCTCTTGTTGACTTTGCCCATACAGCTAGTAAAAATCTCCTGTCACAGGAAGAAAGCATGTTATTGCTGGCTACACAAATGCCTGCCCAACTCCTGCATCACCATGCAAGGATTCTCTTCAAGTGGACTTCTCCTGCAGCACCAGTAAAACAGGCAATGCTACAGTAAGGAGACATTTCCTTGTTTGGCTGCACAAATGCCTAACTCACCATGTAAGAACACACATCATAATGGTCTTGCCCCATATGTGAGTAAAACATGCCACTCTGCGGTCTGCCTGGCCCCTTGCGCTATAAACACCTCAGCCCAAACACTCCTCCATGTAATAACATTCATCCAGTTAACTTTGCCCAGAAATGCCAGAAAAATACGAAAGAGCACATTCATGTTCCAATGCCGCTTGCCCAGGACCAAAGCTTGTACACACACATTCATAACCATTCACCCACCAGTCACTCACCCAGTGGCAGCTGGAATTCTTTTAATTGAAAGGGCATAAACATTTCCCACAGATATACCAGAGTGCCAAGCGTAGCGAGGGAGCCCAATCCATCCAAAAGGGATTTGTGGGTACCCCATGATAAATGTTTGAATAATCAGTTAAAATAGTGCAACATAGAGCACACTTTCTGAGAAAATTGACTAACAAGACAGAGCGTTTGCAATTGTTTTCTAGGGTAGCATCAGTCCACAAGTCCAATACATACAAGTCACCAACAGTGAACAGGAACATTAATGCTTTAATTACTTTAATGCCTTTCTATTAAAAATGCCATTCCACAATGAAAACATGTCCAACTGACTGCACACCTAATAAAACATATTACAGTAAAACATGCCATGCCACAGTATGACATACCTCGACTGGTTGCTCCAAAATGCCAGTCGAAGCAATAATACCTATCATGGTTATTTTATCACAGATGCCCAGAAAAATATACAATGCCACAGCAAGAAATGGCTAGATTGGCTGCACCCAAATGCCAGTCTAGCCAGGAAATCACACTTATCATGACTGCTTTATCAGGGATGCCCACTAGAAAAAGTCCAGCCACAGTAAGAAATGGCTAACTGACCGCACCAAAATTCGAGTCGAGCCACATAATAACACTTGCAATGCTTACTTGATTATAGATGCCCAGAAAAATATTCCATTATGCAGCAGAAATGGCTAGACTGGCTGAACCCAAATGCCAGTCTAGACAGGTAATAACACTTATCATGCTTAGTTTGTTATAGAAGCCCAGTAAATAAAAATCATGCCACAGTAAGTAACGGCTAGACTTGCTGCACCAAAATGCCAGTCTAACCACTAATAACACATATCATGCCTGCTTAGCCTGGACATGGATGACCATTACGATTTAGCGCACAACTCTCGCCCCACCCCAGCCCTCACAAGTCCCCTCTCCCTCCTACCCCCCTATCCCATCTCCCAAAATCAGCTACTTGGCCCAAAATTACCTCCATGTCCTTCCTCCTCGTCCCAGTACTTACATATGAGGCACCCTGTTTCATAGGTAAATACTGGGATAAGGAAGAGTGGGGCTAGGAGTAATAAGATTACAAGTAGCTAAGCCAGGCATAACCTCCATGTCCCCCTACCTCCTCCCAGTACTTGTATTTGAGGCAAGATGCCTCATACACAGGTACTGGGACGAGAAGAGTAGGGCTAGGAATAATGAATATTACCAGTAAGTAATCGAGGCATTAAACACAAGCACACACATATTCATACACCATTCACCATACACTCACGCACACCCAGCCGCCCATGCATTTACATGTGCACCCTTTCACCATTCACTTGCCCACGCACCCCCTGGCAGCCACCCATGCATCATGCACTCACTCATTCACACACACTACATTATTTTCATGTATACACACACGCACACAGACACTTACATGCATGCACACACATTTACATAAAATACATTTTCTTACCTTTTTTAAATCCGTTGGTCCGAGGAAGGAGGCCTCCAGCTCCCTGCAGGAGGATCGCCTCTTCCCGTCATGCGACAAGGAGCTGGAGCCCTCCATGGTATGGGGTGGGGCAGACTTGTGGCTTCAAAAATAAATCATTTATTTTAAGTAACTCTGACTTTGTCAAAAACCAAACTGTAACGGAAATAATTCCTTTATGAAGTCACCCCCCCCCCCCGCCCCCCCGTAGGACATGTGGCGGCGGGGCCAATGCTCTCTATAGTCTCTATATGCATTTTTTCTTTTGTCAACAATACAAATCATTTTGCATCCGGATGTTATGTCAGGATGCTACTAGCAATAATCACTGCTGTGTTGAGTTGTACCAGGTGCTAATAACCCTTAGCCCTCATAAAAGTTGCTCTTTACGCTCATGCTTTGTAGCTCAGCCTACGGACCATTGCCACCTGGTACAGTCCACTGAAGCTGTGATTGTTGCCTAAGTAGGCTCGCTTTTCCCAGTAGAGGGAGGGAATTATGCCTGTGAGAAGTTAATCATCTTGAAGAGCTGGTTTAGTATTCACCATGGGGCAATGGAAACAAGTTGTACTTAGACTCGGAGAGCATCCTTCTCTCAGGGGGAGAGAACCCCAAATTGTGGGGGTGGCGGGACTGGATGACACTTTTGAAAGCTGGTAGTAAGTGCAGAGATAAAACCCACCGTGCTGTAGAACCCCCACTTCCTAAGAGCCCAAGGAGGCTAAATAGCTATCAAATCCCCCTCCCATCCCTTTGCCCTCTCCTCCCGGCACGCCCTCCTGAGGCAGAGTCATCTTCAATATGTTGGGGGGTCTGGGTGACAGTTTGGAAAAACTAGTTATGAGTGGGGACCTTAACCCATTGCACTGGTGACGCTGCCCCTCCATTGTGTCCAGGAGGCCTTCCTTTGGCCCATCAGATGCTTCTTGCACCCAATTTAGAAGCTTTATATTTTCACAAAACAATGCTGATATTGGAGCCCAGCAGTTAAGCCTTTGGCCTCATCATAGAGGGTACATTGATATCACCTGGGCAGGCTTTTGTCTTCTTCATCTGTATGTTTACTGCAGATATATTGAGTTTCCCATCAGAGTCCTGGGCAGAACAGAACGGCAAAGTGCTGACTTCTGTATGCAACCTCCCCAAAGTGGGAGGTCTTCTGGCACTACCCATTTGCCTTCCGTTGGCCCATTAGATTCATCCTTCATCCCAATTCATAAGGGGGCATTACAAGTTTCCCGGTATCCCGCCAGTAATTCCAATGCGATACTGGCAAACTGACCTACCGTTTCCGCTGCCTGATATCCCGGAATTACCGGGATATTACAAGTGGCAGAAATGGCGGCTAATCCCCATTCCAAGGAGAGGATTGCTGGTATTTGGTGCCGGTAATAACAGCTGTGTTTTGCCGGTGGAAGCCTGATTTACCTCCAGCTCTTTTTACCCCCAACATCAAACTTGTAGTTTCCTGGTCTGGGAAAGTTGCCTATCACGGAATTACCTGCAATTTTCCCAGACCGACAAACTTATAATGACCCCATAAGCTACTAAGTTTCATAAAGATGCTCATCCTTGAAGGCGTGGGCCGCCATCTAAAAACTAACCAGTGCAGTTTAGTCTTTGGCTTCATCATAAGGGGTCTATTGATATTGCCTAGGACACGGTACGTTCGCTGCTGAAACCCTCCCTAGCCAGAGGCAGGCGCCGCCCATGCGTTCCCCGAATAACACTTCCTCCAGAACCATGCTCATCTCAGAGGAAACAGCACAGACATGTGAAAAGTCTGAAAACTTCACCTAAATGTCTGTTGGCTTTACTGTTCATGTGGCTTGTGAACGCTGAGGCTGATGGGACGCCCAAGAGACTGCCACCACTTTAAAAGTAGAAAAACTTTAAAAAATTGAAGCACTCTATAACAATTTTACCACAGCAACTGTCAGTCAGGTCATCTCCCCACGCGATAACAACATTCGAATGGATTTAAAGAGGTGGGATAAAGGACCAAATGACACAACAACAATGCTCTCTGGTTCTTCAATTATGAGCATTCCACAAGGGTTTGCTCCCATGAATGCAACACTCCTTTGACTCTACACATGCTGCACACCCCAGATGCCTCAGACAGTGGTAGATCTTACTCTACAGATCTCTCCTGTTGGTAACAGGTTTCACCTGTATCTCATAAACTGGGCCTGACAATAGGCGTTCGGAAATTTCTTGAGATAAGCCTGAATTTCCCCCAGTTGTTTACTTTGTTGGCCGTTTTCTCCCAATCATTCTTGCACAGTTGCCTTTTAGTCAGATATGGATTACTATTCAATTCACCCTCAGCCAAATCGCCAGCCCCCAGAATGGCATCAGCACAGCACTTCCATTTAATTAACGGTGGGCATGTCATACGGATCATTACATTTGCAAGGTCCTCACATAGTGTCCCTGGTGATGGAAGTAGCTTTCAATATAGGCCCAACATTTTCCAATCCAACATACATTGTAATGAAACAAGGCCCAACTCAAAACGAAGAGCAGCTATCGGTACACAGTTTTGGAGGCAAAGGCACTCCTTCCAAATACCTGATTGCGCCTTATTGCAATCTATTGATCTAACTAAATGACCAATTTCCAATGTATAGTAAAGCTGGGAAAACTTTCATTTTATAGAAATTGATATAACGGTATAATAGAGAACCTGCAGCTTTTTTTCTGAAAATTCTTTTCATTTGTATCGAAAGATTTTCTGCTTTAACTCATATGTGGGTTGTAATTGTACCTTTATTTAGGGAACTCTTTCATATGGAAGACCAGATAATTCATTGCTGGTACTCGGTCCACTATCTCTGTACCCACTTTCCAAGAGAACATCATCAGTTTCTTGCTGTTTTTTTGTAAAACTAATCATGTTTTCCCGCCATTAATAGACAGTTCATTTATTTGGGAATAGCTCCCATCAGGCGCTGGAGTCCTATCTGTGTTTTATCGAGCATGATTCCTCTTCCTCATTTACTTTCTTCAGCACTTTTGGCGCTTTTTTTGCTTCTGCTGGCCCCACTCTGTGCCTTCCGATTCTCTGCCTAAATAACATTGATTCCTCTTTTGCCTTCTTAGCCCCCTACGGGCGCTTTCTTCGCTTCTCCTGGCCCCACTCTCTGTCATTCTATTCTCAGCCTTAATAACTGCTGTTCCTGTCTTTTACCTTCTTCACCCCTTCAGGCCTCATATATGCTGCTCTTAGCGCCACCCTCCTTCTTACTACCCACTACGTCCTTTGGGCATCGCTCATCTCCTGGCGACTTCCAATCTCCCCTTCTTCAGACCTCTGGGTAACACCTCTTGCATGCTAATTACACAGTCAAGGATGTCTGAGGGTTACACATCTGGGCACCTTCTTCTCTTCACCCCTTTCAGCACCACTCACTTTCCAGATAACCTCTTCCCTAGATATCTCCCACCTTCTCGACCCCTGTAGGCTCTTTCTCTACCCCACCCCTCGACTCCGCCTGGGGG
The DNA here is from genome assembly GCF_040938575.1 of Ambystoma mexicanum. Lineage (NCBI taxonomy): Eukaryota > Metazoa > Chordata > Amphibia > Caudata > Ambystomatidae > Ambystoma > Ambystoma mexicanum. The sequence goes on along the minus strand of NC_090925.1, from coordinate 764,459,283 downwards.
CACCGCCTTCTTTCTCAATAATCAGGCAGTGAAACCCCTAGAAGTATGGATACCAAAGTACGCCGTAGGATACCTTGCACCACAACACACCCAAAGTATTAGAAGATCTTCAGAGAAGGGTCTAGTTTGGAATCTAATACCCTTTGGCCATGGCAGGCAGGATCTCCCTTGTGATGACGCTGATACTCCCCAGACTCGCCTATCTCTTTACCAACATACCCTATATATCCCAGAATGATTCCTTTAAAAGGGGCATCTCTTATTACTGGATCAGTCTGGACTGCCAGGACACCAAGAATAGCTGCAAAAACACTTTGCATAATATCGAAGAATGGAGGGCCGTCTATGTTCTCTCGCGGCCAAGTTTCAACATGTTGTGTGATGGATAGTGGAGGCTTATATTGCCCCATGTGTGGCTACTACAAGGGAAGGCAATTCCGTTCATTCCGGACCGGCTAACTACGAGTTCTGCAGGCGGGTGGCGTTACTCCCGCCAAGTGTGACCTGGCGGGAGTGACGCCACCCGCCTGCAGACGGAAATGGAAACACCGGCACCGTTAATTACGGTGCCGGTGTTTCCATGGTCCCCATCCCCATGGAGTACTCCATGGGAATGAGGAGTAACGCTATTCCGCCTCCGGAATTACCAGACCACCGCGGCTGTAATGCCTCAGAAAGACCGGCAAGTCCGGAGGCAGTAATTCATTCCGGGTCTGGCGGCAGCCTGCTGGTTTTTCCGGCACTTCTACCGCCAGACTCGTAATGAGGCCATTGTTTTGGTAAGTATCTCTAGCCCTTTTGTGGCAGGTGATGAGAGTTAGGGAATCTCTTTACCCTATAGTCCTCAATTGCCATTATCTGAATTGCTAGCACTAAAAAATAGCAGGGGCAGGGTGGCGTTCAGAGGATGGATTCTGGCAGACCGTGCAGGGGTGGGGAAATTTACTGGGATGGCTTATACTGGACTATAGATGGCGTGTTGACGAATTGTCCAGGCTCAGCAGTTCACATATTGACATACTCAGCTACAGGATATAATAAGACACTGCTGTGTTGGGTTTCTAGCAGAACCTTTCAACTGCCCCTTACTTTCCGACATTCTTCAGGCAGTAGTCACCAACTACTGATGGTGCACGCAAAGGGAGAGAGACAAAGAGTAGGGAAACTGGGCCCGAGGTCTCCTGAGATAAGGCACAGGGCATTTGCCGCATCATCAGGGTAACCTTCGAAAAGGAAATCCTGCATGACCCTTTCCCTTGGCAGAAACCAAAAAGACATCCCAACCCTGGTGGGCGGAACGACATGCCGAAACAACAAGATGGCTCTAAACTAAGGAGACTGGAGACAGCGAGTGGGAGTATAGTGTACAATCTAGAAGAACAGAAGGTAGGTGCAGAGTGAGAGAACCAGTGGCAAACAATGCTGTCGGTCTTAAAAGAGCACTCGCTCATGAATGGAAAGCCAATGAAAGCTACCAAAAAGGGGAGAATCATGGGTGGATCGAAGTAGGCCATGATTGGACGAGCAGCGGAATTCTGCAGCACCTGAAGATGATTAAGACACGAAGTTGGGAGATCCTAATTCCGAGAATCCAGAATGGATACGTGCTGAGGCAGTACAAGTACAAGCTAGGAGAGAAGGAAAGTGGAAGATTCCAATGATAGTGATAACAGGAAGAGCCGCACAAAATAATGTGAGGAATAGGAGAAAGGTTGTTGCCAAAGTGAAAACCTATGCTTGTGACAACCGACACAGGAGAGGGCAAGAGCCTACAGCAGAAGGTGAAGCCTTAGAGCACCAGACCCCCCCCACCCCCAAAGTCTGGGGTGCCCATTGTATTTGAATTCCTATGGAGAGAGGGATATTTAGCTAGTTGAACACAGCAAAGAAAAAGGAGTAAAACGCTGCATCAGTAGAGCCCCCACTCATCCACATGAAAATATAGCTCTTCAGAAGCTCCAGTACTATAAGAAAACGTGTAGGCAGAGGTGGGCATATCGTCATCATGGGCCCTAAACAATACATTGAGGAAGCCACAAAACACGTATCTGACACAGCCTGCTATGAGTGTTGTATGAGAGACCCTACACCATCATGCACATTTACCTATCGGACACATTGGATCTATGGCACACCAGTCATTTAATGTTCAAAGATGAAAACACATTCTAACGTGACACATTTTCTGAGAAAGGGACTGTTTAATGAAGGTACACACAACAGATATGACTTTCCTCCACTACAATGTATAAGTAAATGCACAGTCTCTCTTACGGAACCTGTGTCTCAACGCACAGATCTGCATCTATCACCCTTAATGCAAGAACATGTGCAATACAAAGGAGACAAAATAGATGTTCTCAATAAATTGCGAGCCTTAAAATGGAAACTCATATTTCTACTATCGACACAGGATGCCATGACAATAAATACAATCATTCAGCATGAGCTAGGATTATGTGCAGTAAAATGAGGTATTTCCAAATGCACAGCCAGCTACTACAGCTACATCAATATGGCCTTAACAATTTGTGAAATTTCATTACATAATTGTATTTTCTCATTTATCTGTCAATTGTATCAAAAAGGTGTTCACTAGGGGTGTTGCGTCGCTAACCCATTTTTGCCAGACTATGAACTACATCATGCATAGTCTCATAAGAACACAGACACTACAAAGCATATGGTAACATTACTTTGATAGTTCACTGACATCTTACGAATATGGGACATCACATAGAAAGAACTATTTGATTATGTAACACGTTTGAGCTGCAATAAGCTTAAGGTCCCTGTAGCAACACCATTTGGTGCCACACATATCTCTTTTTAGATCCTGAATTATTTGTATGCAACAACAAACTAAAGAAAACTTGAGCAAAACGCACGGAGCTGAACACAATTTAACATGAACACATCTGAACATAGAGATCGATGTTACACATGTACCCATAGGTGAACAGCAGACAACAGAACCTCTATAACACAGAACTAAACCTCAAGAAATAACTTGTAGAATGTAGATATCCAAGGGCATTAGTACAATAGCAAATGTGATAGAAAAACACCCATTACTGACTCCTAGACTGAAATCCACAGACCTGCCAGCCAACATTTATGTAATTACTGGCTTCTCAGGAAATTAAGGGTGATTAAATTGACATGAAACAACTGGACCAAGAAGTAGACCAATATATGACATCTGCACAACGTCAGATTCTACCCAACCAAAAAGACCGTTTTAGTAACTTCACTAGCATACAAACTACCACAACCTGGCTAGACTCAAAAATGGAAGGAGTGCACAAATGTGGCACAGGTGTAATTTGTGTCTTTACACTTAACAAAACAAAAGAGATTGAAATCAGCGGATACGCTTTAAAAATCACAGCTCCGATCAACTATTGTACCAACATTACCATCTACACCATTTAATGCAGAGGCAACAAATGGAACATATGGAGCACCGTTAGATTCTTGAGAGATTACAAGAGTGATTAGTGATGAACTAAACACAGATGCTGAACTGTCTATATTCATACCTTAGACAACTGCTATGTTATTGTACATCTAATGATGCTTATTATTTGGGTGTGCAGTTGTCTGCCTGTTGTCACTTGGGTAACTGGTGTCAATTTCCTTGTCAATTTAGATGTTAGTGTAGTCTCAAAATGTATATGTGTTGTTAGGTAAGATATGTGGGATCAAGAAGAGTGCCATGGCCAAGCAGTTTATGCTTACCATGTTCATTTCGGTGCTATTTACATGTAGGGATCAACTGAAATGTAATTCTCTTCTTCCACGATAAACATACAAAATAAATCATCCAGTTGGTCTTGTCTCAAAAAGATACCTCTCTCCCTGTCTGCAGTCCAAGTCGCTAAAGGAATGGTTCGGTCAAAATTTTTTATTGTCCCTACGGGTCGGCCATGTGTTTTTAAGCCTAAATCGCTCGATTTTAGAAATATTTCCTATGGACCTTACCCGAGTTTTCGTCCATTAAACGCACGCGAAAACAGGCCCCAGGGCGCTGCCATTTTGTGATAATCCTATCACTTGCCCCATCGCCCTGGCTGACCTGCTTTTGCGGCACTAAATCATATCCCCCGCCTCTGAGCCTGTCATAGGCAGACACGTACCGCCCATTTCACAACGCCAAAGCACGTTGTGTCAACAATCGCTGCGCTTCAGCTAATGACGTGTCGCCATGGAAATGGCAAGACGCCTCTTTCCTCAATAAGTATAAACAGACCGTTTCACAACACACAGCAGCAGATTTTCGATTCCATTCCTCTCTCTGTGTTACTTTGAGTATTCTGTGACTCGTTTCTGTGCTCTGGTCAGCCACCTTTGCCGCTTGTAGCCCGTGTGAACACCTGTACCATTGCTATAAATTATTTTAGTTTGTTTACCACACAATGGCTACAATAATGCCCTACATGTACGAGCCCGAGTATACTGAGGAGGAACTACTGGAAAGGGAAACACGTGAAAACGATGGGGCTTCGGACGGCAGTTGGCAGGACAAATCAACGGATAAAGACACTGGACCTAGTCGCGTGGACGGAGTTTCCATCTGGTGCACATGCAATCGGTGCGAGCTAATGCCAACTGAGGAGGAGAACTGCTGCTGCTGTGAAAACTCGGGAGGCGTGGCCTACATTTCGGAAGGCGAGCCACGACCGCAATGCATCACCGAGCTGCCAGACTTCAGGGCAGCCTGCCTCACACGGTCCGTGTTGAGGATAATAATGGTGCTTATGCACGAACTTCGCGCAACTGCTCGTCCTCGTAATCTGAGTAACGAGTAAGTATAATCTGCTTGAGATGCCACTACTATTTCATGGTCGTCTCCTATATCCAAAATGACATCTACATATCATTGTAACGCATGAAAGTCGTTCAATAGTGTGCAGTGTCTAGATAGCATTTGTCCGAGCAGAATGCCATTAGTTACAAGAATTGTCATTGACAACAAACGTTTAATCAACTTATCCTGGTCATTTAAAAACAGTTTGTATCATTATTTTTCACAGGTGGTACCGGCTGGTGGCCTATCGCTCCTTTACATGGTGGCTTCACGGGAAGCTTGGGCACCGCGTTCGAAGAGTAATACCTGCCTGTGCCGTTTGTGCCATAAGAGAAACTTTCTCGAGTGACAGCGGTCAGTACAGGGGATTTTCCCTCGCTGTGCTGCAACCTGACCTGTACAATGTGTAAAGTTTTTTATTTTTGTGCCATCAAAAAAAGAAACAAAATAAAACACCATATATATTTTAACAACGGTTGTTTCGATTTTTTAAATGAATCAAGTGTGTCTCCATTCAGCAGTCTTCTTGTGCCTTGTCTGCACCGGCCCATCCCTCCATCCACTCCCCTCCCCTATCAAAGGCGAAGTATAACTATATAAAGTATAAAAAAGTGGTTAGTTTAACAAAAACAAAAGTCCATAACAACAAGTCCAGTGGATGCGCGCTGCCGTGGGGGGCTGTCAGGGGCGCGAACGGGCAAGGTGCCAAATAGCATGTACACTTCAAAAGGTATCCCACGCCAAGGGCTCATCGCTCACATGGCCTCCTCAGACTCCCTGTCTCCAGGCAGGGCTCCCCCTTGAAGCAGGCCGCCCCCCTGCAATCCACATAAGTGTGTCTCCATTCAACAGTCTTCCTGTGCCTTATCTGCACGCCCCAGGCCCATCCATCCCACCCCCCTCTATCAAAGGCGGTTTGCGCCAGTGGATACGCGCTGCCATGGGGGGCTATCAGGGGCGCGAACGGCCCAGGTGCCAAACAGCATGTACACTTCAAAAGGTATCCCACGCCAAGGGCCCATCGCTCACATGGCCTCCTCAGACCCCGTGTGTCCGGCCAAGACCCCCCCTCACGCTGGTCGACCCCCGGCAAACCACATAGTACCACGACATACACACGTCATTCATTCACAAGCACACCCCTGTTTGTAATACTTTATAAACCACTTGATAAATCTCATGAGAACATCTTTGTGCTTTGCAAGTCAACTCCTGAACGTGCTACCTGAGAACCACTGAGATCTATGCTAATCTGCTCGTCGTCGTGCTATCCGTGAACTTCTATGACCGCTTCAAGCAAACTCGTCAGTGTTCTACCTGTGGTCATCTACCTGTTCTCCTGCAACATACTGCTCTGCTTGCTGAATCCAACTGTTTGTTGGTCAAGGTAAGGCCATGTATCCTAGTCATATTTCGTTGATTTTTAAATTTCTATCTATTTGCGAGTAGAGTACTCAATAGTGCTATGTTCATTGGTCTCATTGATATTGACTTGAGTTTCCATTGTAATGCTATCAATAGATCTATTTATTTTCATCTGTGTCAATTGTCATCGAATTGCATCCTTCGGGGGTCCAGTCTATAATGTAAGCATGTTTCCTTCTCGTGCAAGACAGAACATCCAAGGGACGAGTCACATGTTCAGAGTTTAGGCACATCATTTATAAATTTCTGCAATTTATGCAAATACTAAGCTGCACATGATGAACTGGTATAGTTCCTGCGACCAAAACAAACCTTGCATTGAACATTGTATGGTTCAGTTACTTTTGTATCACATTTTTATTCATCAAGATTGTATAATAATGTCGATATTTACTTTTCAGAATTTTCAACAATGCCTGCCGGTTCGATTAGCGGTTTCCCTTCGAAAACCCATGCTAAATCTGAAGGCACTACAATGCATGTATTCCCGAAAACTGTTGATCGAATAAGAGAATGGGTCAGACATTGCGGATATCCACTGGATGAGCTGGAAAGTAGAGTCCAACAAGTCTTAGAGGACAAGAGGGGTGATCGATACCGCATCTGCAGCCGGCACTTTTCCTCAAACATGTACACAACATCTTGGGTAACAAAGAAGAATAAACGGCGAACAACACGAAAATTGCTCGCAAACGCTATTCCCACTCTATTCGTCCACATTCCGCCACTGGTGAGTCAAGTGTCCGGATTTAGCTTTAGGCCTTGTGGTAGTGTGTAGGTAGCCGAATGGATTCATTGATATTTTAGGTGTTGTGTCCCTTGTAATACTTCCGACATTGATATGAGTGTATAGCTTTTTGAATAATGACATTTATCAATATATTCTTTTTCGATTTCATAACCCACAAACGAAATCTATATATGGGCACAGGGAACTGTGCTATATTGCGCATTTTCCATAGCATTACTCTCAAGTATTCTGTCTCCTTACATGGCAATTTTTAAAATTGGCATTTCATTATCAATCAATAATTTACCTTTACAACTGCTTGACTATCCCTTGAATCTAAAGCAAGAACATTCTACATCCGTGACGTGCTTGCAGTTATCAACCACTTCTAGCGCGTATCAGGTAATCTTACTTGGCTATTCCGCTACAGACTTGTTTTATGCATGTCAAGTAATATTTTTATTGTATCGTGTAATTATTTTACCGAATGTTTGGTTAGTGCTTTCCAATTGATATACACCTTAGTTATCGTCCACTGGTGTTTGTTGTCAGTTATGATTAGTGTTATCCATCGTAATGCAAGTACTGTCTTTCATGGAGATGCTGAAGCGTCCACCACATTGACAACATCCCTAGATGTTCTTCAGCAGCCCGAGGTATGGATACTGACAGCTCCATCGAACTAGATCATCAGAGTTGGAATACTTGTCGTTTGATTGTTCTAAACAATGTTTCATTCGTGGTTAGCCATTGATATGTACTTGTGCGGTCGACCCCAAGTGTGTGTTATGTTTTCAATATTGTAATCTTTACTAATGCAAGTACTATCTTTCAGGCAGTTGATGGAGCGTCAACCCCTGCACTTGATGCGGAGCCTGACATTCAAGTAATTCCAGGGGAAGTGGAAGCGGGACCTTGCGTATACGAATCGGCGTAACAGCTCTCGGAAGTGCGCACTAAATTTACAACATCCCTACATATTCTTCGGCAGCACGAGGTATGGATACTGACAGCTCCATCGATCGTCATCATATAACGTGATTCCATTTGCTATACTTTCTTCCCTGTTAACGCGAGTACTGTGTTTCAGGGAGACGACGGAGCTTCCACTACAATAACAACATCCCATTTAGATGATGCAGATGTAAATAAATCGGAGAAATAAGTCGATGAAATCTGATCTTGTTTAGATATTCCTTGATTCTTTTAGACAATGCATCATTTGTCATTTGTGGTTATCTCTTTATATGTACCTGTGCCGTCGACCCCAAGTGTGTGTTATGTTTACAATATTGAAAACCATACTAATGCAAGTACTGTGTTTCAGGGAGACGACAGAGCTTCCTCTACAATTACAACATCCCTTGTAGGTGATGCAGATGTAAAGAAATCGGAGAAATAAGTCGATGAAATCTGATCATATTTAGATATTCCTTGATTCTTTTAGACAATGCATCATTTGTGGTTATCTCTTTATATGTAGCTGTGCCGTCAACCCCAAGTGTGTGTAATGTTATGTTTCCAATAATAATTAGTGTTTCAGGGAGTTGCTGATGCCTCCTCTCCAATACAACCATTCATGGCAGTCCATGAGGAGCCAGAGGTATGGATACTGACAGTTCCATCGAACTAGATCATCAGAGCTTGAATACTTGTCGTTTGATTGTTCTACAGAAAGTTTAATTCGTGTTTAGCTATTGAGATGTACCTGTGTGTTCGTCCTCACGTGTGTTTTATGTTTTCAATATTGTGATACATAGTAATGAAAGTACTATGTTTCAGGGAGTCGATGGAGCGTCATTCCGTGCTGTCTTTGCGGATCCAGAAAATATAGTTGTTGCAGCGCAAGAGGAAGGGAAGACATGCGGAAACGAATCGGAGCAACAGCGTGCAGATGTTGAAGTTCAAGTCAAGAAAGTTGCAAAGAAAAGAAACAAAATAAGGTTAGTTACAAACAGTTCATAATTTTAGGACTTGTTTTGTGTTGGGGACTATATTATGTTTTTTTTCCTGTCAATTGTACTATACTTTATATTGTGTTTAAAATGAACATCCCTTTTCCAATTTGTCCTCTAGTTACTCGTGGGTGTACGAACTATACATACACAGACAGTGAAGCAAATGAGAGATGTTGCTTGCCAGACCATTTACACTATGGAGGAACTATTAATTCAGATGCGGCGTGTTGAGACTCGAGATGCTCATGTCCAATGGCCAGAACATGAATTGAATGTGTCCGGAGGATCTAGTAAAGATTTATTGGACCATTGCTACAGTTCGACCGCACCACCAAAAGAAGATGATACTGAATGTATTGAAGATAGCTCTGAAGTAGTCGCAGATCAAATCACACAATCTACACCAGCCAAAAAAATGCCATCCAAAAAGCTGTCGACGTTGTTGTGTTCTCCCATCAATGCTGAAGTAACAGATGTTGAAATGACAGAGAATGAACCAGCAGCAGCACCCAACGACGCATCAGAACTTGATATCAGTGATATTTCTTTCAAATTTGTTGATATGGCCTCCACGGCACAGTCCGAAACAACTTTCACGCCGGATGGCAGTCTAATGAAAGAGGGCAAATACATAGTATTTGACAGTTGTTTGATGGATATTATAAGTATGCTGAAATGTGGGCATTCAGTCGGAGTGGAAGTGTGTGGGGAGCCATTGATTCATGTGACTCGTCAAAAACAAGGCAGTAACGTCAAAATGCATGCCGTCTGTAGATTAAATCATGCATTCACATGGTCTGCACAACCGATGCTGGGGAAGCTGCCAGCAGGCAATCTACTGTGTGCAGCTGCCTCACTTTTTAGTGGGTCCAGTTTTAGATAGTTAGAGTCTTTCTTTCAGTTTGTGGGACTCTATTTCATTTCTAAAATGCAGTACTACAAATACCAACTTGATTATCTGTTTTCGGCCATTAGTGATGCTTGGAAAATTGAACAATTGTCTCTAGCAAGTACATTCGAAGGGAAACGATTCAGGCTGGCTGGCGATGGACAGTCCGACAGCCCTGGATTTTCTGCCAAGTACTGCACCTACCACTTTCTAGACATGGATAGTAAGAAAATTGTGAGTTCGGTGGTCGTGCAGGTGTCCCAATGTAAATCCTCAGTGGCCATGGAGAAACTAGGATTTATAAAATCATTGCAATATCTACAATCAAGGGGAATTCACATCGACCTCATAGCCACGGACAGACACGTTTCAATTGCCAAGACAATGAGAGAGCAGTTCCCACATATTAAACATCAATTTGACGTATGGCATCTTGCTAAATCAATCAATAAGAAAATCTCGGCTGCAGGGGAAAAAAAAGGCTTTGAAAGTATTCCACAGTGGTCCCAGTCTATCAGCAACCTTCTTTGGTGGAGCTCCAAAACTTGTGAAGGGTCAGTGGAAATCTGACTTGATAAATGGCGGTCACTAATGCACCACTGTACCAACGTTCACCGCTGGACAGCAAACCAACATTTCCACCAATGTGAACATGGCCCTTTGTCCACAGAGGAGGCACGGAAGAAGAAGTGGTTGAATCCATCTTCAGCGACACACAAAGCCATTGAGAAGATTGTTTTCATTAAAACTCTATCAAGACATTTGAGGGGACTGACAGAATTCCGTCACACAGGAGAATTGGAGGTGTTCCACAATATGTGTCATGATGCCCGCTCCCGGGGAGCCGGTTCAAGCCCGGCGTCCCCGTAAGCGGACATCCAGTCCCCAAGGAAGGACCCAGCAACCCCATATAGGGGCCCTTTGGACAGTGTCCTGGCGCCTATGGCGCCAGACTCATAAAAGACATCGGTCCTGGCGCCATAGGCGCCAGGCTCATTATGGGAATGCTTGGGTGCACTTACCTGATGCAGACCATGCTGCAGGATCCCGGCCTCCTTGAGGCCTGAAAGGAACTACTTTACCTGTGGGACTAATTTACCATCCGGGCGTGGTTGGGGAAGGATACATACCTGATTGGAGGAAGGATACATACCTGGAACTTCTTCCAAGGCTATTTAAACCCCACCCGAACAGCCACACGTGCTTCGCGTTATTCTGCATCTAGCAGCTGGACGCTCACCGTGTCTGCTCCTGCATCCTGACTTCTGCCACGCCTGCCAGCATCCTGGATCACCTGCAAAGGAAGAGAAGAAGAGAACAGAAGAAGGAAAAGTCCTTACCTGCTAAATCCGAATCCCGGAGACATCTCGCCGACAATCCTGAAAAGGAAGACTTTAATTTAAAAGCTCATCGCGTCGATCGCTGCAGCGCCGCATTCCACTCACCTTTACAGGGCGCCTCCATGTTCAGCATCAATCATCCGGATTCGCAGTCACGTCCCAGCGCCTAGGGAGAAAAACACCAGAACAAAAGGTGAGAGAGAGAAGGGAATAAGGAAAGCTAAATCTCCAAGTTAAGACTTACCTGTTGATTCATTCCCTCTTCATTTCGGGTCCGCGCCGCATCCTGGCATTTCCAGACCCCGGCCCCTAAGGGGAAAAAGAGACATCAGCGTTAATGAGCGAATGAAAAGACATTACCAAAAAACGCTCATTAAAGACTTACCTGATTTCTACAAGGATTGCACCGCTCATCTCGGGTCGGTGCCTGTTCCCCGGCATTCCGTACCCTGGCCCCTATGGGGAAAAAGACACTAGCATTAGTACATTAATGCATGGACACAAGGGGAACCTCTTATCAAAAAACTTACCTGGAAGCCAAGCAAGTTTGGTTCTCACCAATCCGAAAATCCAGTTAAGTAACTGGATACCAACGCGCCCCTGCATCAGAAGCAGGATGGAGAGCTCGTCCTTCCAGACCCTAAGGTGAGAGGCTACGAGAAATCACAGAAGGGTTTCAAGGAGGGTGAGAGGGGAAAGTGGGAGGCCGATTGCATTACCCCGCAGACAGTTAATCCCCTATTTTCACCTACAGAAGGATACTTCTGTGAGCCAGACAAGCCAGATTTGGGGGCCCGGTCCAGTCCGTCTTCCGAACCCTGCGCATTACTTTAGAAGAGGTCGCAGCAGCGCGAACCAGGCCAGCGCCTCCGTGGGAGTCAGGTGAGCGTAACAGAACGCGAAGCCTTCCTACAAATTCCCACCCAGGCGCTATGGAAAGTTCTGAGGCTGATCAGTTGGCCCAATTACTGGGGGAATTACGGGCCGAAGTACATGCCGCTCGTCAAGAGACTAAAGCTCTCAGGAGGGAATTAATAATATCAAAGGAAAGAACTGATGACCTGGCCAGACAGCTTTTGCAAGGTCAAGCTGGGCAAACTCCTCTACCCGGTTCCGGAGGGAACCCCGCTCCTGTGGTTTCCAGTAACCCTGTGCAGATTAATCTACCTGGAAACATGCCGCTGGCCCCACCCGAACGCTTTGCTGGGGACCCCAAACGATTTGCCATATTCATGAATCGGTGTCGTTTGCACTTCCTATGCAGACCTGGGGCCTTCCCTAATGATCAGACCAAGGTAGCCTTTGTATTGTCATATCTCAGCGGCTGCGCTGCCGATTGGTCAGTTCCACTGGTTACTCAAGATGACCCGATTCTCCGTGATTTTCAAAGGTTTCAAGCAAGCATGGATAGGTTATTTACTCGACACTCTCAGGGGCAGGCTCTGGATGACGAACTTCTATCCCTGCGACAAGGCAATCAGGACCTCCTATCCTATATTGCAACCTTTAATAGACTAATTGTGGAAACGGGATGGCCAGAGGATAAAAGAGTCACGTTGTTTTATCGAGGCCTTCGTGGAGAACTTAAAGATGTCTTGGCCCAAGTTGTAAATCCGCCCCAAGAATGCACAGAGTATATAGACTTAGTGGTCCAATTGGAGCACAGACTTCAAAACAGAAAAGCAGATCGGTCCAGGTTTGAGACCCAGGTGTTGGTCAAGACCCATGCTAATCCCAAGGGAGTTGATGTCTCTGAGCCTATGCAAATTGGAGGGGTTAAAGGACCCTTAACTCAAAAGGAACGTGAAAGGAGGCGGCAGTTAAAATGATGTCTTTATTGTGGGAATTCTGGACACTTTCTACGAGATTGCCTGGCAAAACCGCCCCGAAAGGCGGTAGGAGCGCTGATAAAAACCATGAAGACTCTGTTTCGGGAAACGACTCCGCCCGACAAGTGTAGGGGTCCGCTTGCCGAGCTTGAAAACTAACTCTCAGACCTCGCATTTCATTGTGCCAATGGTTCTCGTAGATCCAGAACAGCCTAAGCGGTTGCATGCAATAAAGGCATACATCGATAGTGGGGCTATTGGAAACTATGTGGATCGTGAATTGGTCTCTAGGATTAACCTCCCTCTCCGTCCTAAAACCAGCAAAGATGTCATCACCACAGTCGATGGAACTGAAATTGCCTCTGGACCGGTAACACATTCCACTACTGAGGTGACTCTTATTGGTCCCGACGGCCATCGGGAGGGTGTTGTGTTTGATGTAATCAAGGCTCCACAGTTTCAGGTTATTCTTGGAATCCCTTGGTTAGAGACACATAATCCTCAAATTGATTGGCGAGCTAAGAGAATAACCTTCCCGGATTGTACACAAACCTGCTACCCAGAAAACCTGAAGATTAATCTAGCATCTGTAACCTCTGCCTCCATGCATCTACCTCCGGTATACCAAGACAATCAGGACGTCTTCCAAAAGGAACAGGCCAACACGTTACCTCCTAACAGATCGTACGATTGCCAAATCGATCTGGTGCCCGGTGCACAACCCCCTTGTAGCAGGATTTATACCCTTACCGAACCTGAGAATCTGCATTTGAGACAATATTTGGATCAATACCTAGCTAATGGTTTTATTCGCCCGTCAAAGTCCCCGGCATCCTCGGCTTTGTTCTTCGTGCCCAAAAAAGAAGGCGACCTTAGAACTTGTATCGATTAACGCGCATTGAACCAGATAACGGTTAAAAACTGTTATCCTCTGCCTCTGATCCCTGAACTCCTTGACCAGGTGAAGGACGCTTGCATATACACCAAGTTAGATCCCCGGGGGGCTTATCATCTGGTACGAGTTAAAGAAGGCGACGAATGGAAAACTGCCTTCCGTACTAAATACGGATTATTCGAGTACCAGGTGATGCCTTTCTGATTGTGTAACGCGCCGGCTGCCTTCCAATACTTCATGAATGATGTCCTTCGGGAACTCATCGATGTTTGTGTTTTCGTATATATCGATGACATTCTGGTGTACTCCTCTTCGGAATCTGATCACAGAAAACACGTCAGGGCAGTACTTGAAAAACTGCGCCAACACAAACTATTTGCTAAATTGGAGAAATGTGTTTTCCATACCACAGAAGTCGAGTTTCTAGGTTTCATCCTGACACCCAAAGGAGTCCGAATGGACTCAAGAAAAGTGGATGCCATCCTCAAATGGCCATCACCTAGCTCTGTAAAAGGGGTTCAAAGCATGCTCGGCTTTGCCAATTTCTATCGCAGGTTTATCCCGGAATTTTCACGCGTGGTACAACCCATTACTGCACTCTTGAGGAAAAATAAACGTTTTGAATGGTCTGAAGAAGCCGAGCAGGCCTTTCAGGATTTAAAAGCTAAGTTCACCTCCGCACCTATATTGAAACACCTGCGTCCAGATCTCCCTTATGTCGTCGAGACTGACGCATCCAGCCTAGCCATGGGAGCTGTCCTGTCCCAAAGAGATCCCGAAACCAACCAACTGCATCCCGTAGCATTTTGGTCCAGAAAATTCTCGGCACCCGAGATTAATTATGCAATCACGGACAAAGAACTGTTAGCCATTAAGTCCGCTTTTAAAGCCTGGCGGCATTATCTGCTTGGCGCTCGACATACCATCACAGTGATCACTGATCACCGGAATTTACAGTATTTGAAAACCGCCAAGGCTCAGTCATCACGGCAGCTCCGATGGGCTTTGTTTTTCGCTGAATTTGATTTCGTGATTACCTATCGACCTGGCTGCAAGAATGGCAAAGCAGACGCCTTATCCCGAATTGGAATGGGAGAATCTGATACAAACTCAGAACCAGTACCAATAATTCCCGAACAGAGGATTCTAGGCATGTCTTTGTTACAGACGCTTGAAGACATTCAAGCCAGCGTGAAACAACTCCTGGACCCTACAACCTTACATGAATGGATACAAAAGGGATCAGACTTTAACATAGATAATGGTTTACCTTATTTCCAAGGACGCTTATTCCTGCCACATAAGGAATTACACGAACTAGTTATTTCCGGTTATCATGATACATTAATAGAGGAACACCCCGGTATTGCCAAGACAGAGGAAAAGGTGAAACGACAATTTTGGTGGCCCTCTTGGCGAAAAGATGTTAAATCTTTTGTGATGTCCTGTGATGTTTGCGCCCAAAATAAAAGTCAAAAGAAAAGACCAGCCGGTCTCCTTCAACCTTTAGACATACCACCAGCACCCTGGCACACCCTATCAATGGATTTTATTACGGACCTGGCTCCTTGTTCTGGGTACAATACTATTCTGGTAATTGTGGATTTGTTTTCCAAAATGGCCCACTTTATTCCTTTGAAAGGTTTACCTTCAGCTTCTGTCCTAGCCAAAGAATTCCTCGAAAATATTGTTCGGCTACATGGATTCCAATCTATACTAATCTCTGACCGGGAAAGCCAAATCATTTCCCACTTCTGGTGCAAATGTTGTCAAATAGCGCAGATCGACGTAAGATTATCGACCAGTCACCACCCTCAGACCGATGGTCAGACCGAGAGGACAAATCAGACCCTTGAACAGTACTTACTGTCACGACTCGCTCCCTTCGCTCCCGTTCCCACCACTTGGGGGCTTGATTTGGGGTTTATTCCCTGCTGGACATTTCCTCCGAACCTAATGCCACAGTGCTGTAATGAATTGGGAGCGCTAAATCCCTATTTTCCAAACTACTTCCCTTCCGGATCCATTCCAGGTTTTTGGCAGCCAGCATGCTTCTTTAACCAAATGACTGTGCTTCCCAGAATGCCTGGCCCACTGCTCCACCTCCACCCTTGCAGGACAAGGTTGGGTGGAGGATAGGCAACACCTGTGGCTGCAGGTGCAGCAGTCAGCACACCTGAGGCGTGTGCTCGTTAAACAGCTTTAAAAGCCTCAGTCTCACTTCAGTCCAGCGCTGGTCATCGTTTGCAGTGTTCCTGTTTTTGACTAGTCCCTGGTTCCTGGTTCCTTGCCTTTGTACCTACTTCCCTGTTCCTGTTTTCTTGTTTCCTCCGCCCTGAATTTCGGATTCATGCGCTAATTGATTTCTGCTCCCTTGGTTTCCCTTTTTGTCTTCCCCTGTTTGCAGGCAGCAATTCTCAGTGCTTTCCCCTTTTTAGATGCAGCCCAGTTTGTCTGTGTTCTATATTTCTTTGACTCTGTCCTTTGCTGCTGTTACCCATTTGCCTTAGCCTTCCTCTTAGTTTAGTTTCCTGTCTTTTCCTTGGAGGGGTAGGGAGAAGTTTGCATAGGTTATTTCGTTTTTCCCTGCTCCTGATCCTTACCTTCTAGAGGATCCATTCCATGTTTTCCATTGCACTTCTGCATCCATTTCCCATTTGATCATTAGGTGTGGTGTGTGGTGGTAGCTAGCTCCTGTGTGAATGCTTATGTTTTTCCCACTAATTTTTAATCCCTATTCCAACTTAGGTATTTAGTTTTCTGCAGCGGATCACGCTCCACTGCCTTCCAGTCTCCGCCCTTGCCCTGCCGGGCTCTCCACATTGCAGCGGATCTCGCTCTGCTGCCTTCCAGTCTCCGCCCTTGTCCTGTCGGGCTCTCCACATTGCAGCGGATCTCGCTCTGCTGCCTTCCAGCCTCCGCCCTTGCCCTGCGGGCTCTCCACATAGCAGCGGATCTCGCTCTGCTGATTCCCAGCCTCAGCCCTTGTCCTCTGGGCTCCCTGCCCGGCAGCCTGCCTCATTCCGGCTGCCTTCAGCCCTTGTCCTCTGGACCTCCCTACTTCTCCCATTGCTGTTATAGCCTTTCTGGGTCCCAGATTCATCAACAGGATTCGTGGGCTAGCTGACATTCAAGAGGTGTATTTCGTCCTCGTGAGTACAGTTCCTAAGTTCCCTTATGTAATACCATCAAGAGTGTTAGTACACAGATCCTGTCATTGCTGGCCCTCCACGTGGGTTTAGCGCTGTCAGTACCTGTAACAGCAATTGGGGGTAAGGTGCTTGCCGACTTTCCTTGCGGTCAGGTGCTTACCCCACATCCCTTTTCATATATTGGTTTTGATGTCACACTCTATTTTGCACTCCTGGGTTCTAGCATACCTGAGTCGTTGTTCCTGGGTGCACATTTCCCTTGCCATATTCGCTGCCTTAGTACTCGCCTGACTAATCCTGACAGTATGACCAGCCCAAAATTCCCATTGAATATGGCAAGTTTAAGAAAGAAAGGCAGCAAGGCCTCTAACAAGCTTGTACAGAAAGCTTCCCCTACATTTACCTGTGACAAACCAATCACTAGTCCTGACCCCTATGAACTCCTTGTCACGAATGGGCATTTACGTGCAAAGTGTTTTTCCCATAGGATGGCACATCCTACATGGCCTGATCCTAGTTCTATCTTTGGTTTTGATCCCGATTCTATGTCAGCACAAGCCTTAGCCGCAGAAAACAACACACTGTTAGACTTATTATACGAGAGTACCTCTGTTGTTGAACCCCATGATTCCAGTTGTGCTTCACCTCAGATAGAACAGTTTCATGATACCAACATAAAGAATGGAGGGGTTTCTTGCATAACTTCTGTTTTCTACCCTCAGTCTAACGCATACTCTGTTGCACAGGTACAGACTGTAGTCCCTAATGCCAAGAGGTCTAAAGTCAATAGTTTGTTTAAGGGAAACACAGACCAAGTTGGAAAGATAAACTATAAATCACAGAACCTGCAAGCAGTAGAGGACAATGTACAATCGATGCATATTCAGATTGCTAGTGCAGGATCCAGCCCTGATGCCACTATGCTTCCCCCTGTGCCTACTGATAGTGATGTACAGTTAATGCAGGGCATGCTAAGAGCTAAACTTGAGGAGTTAAGACAAAAACTCATTTCGGCACGAGAGGAAAATAAAACCTTACACTCTTTACTGATTACACCTCAGACTTTATCTGTTGATGTGGAGGAAGTGAACTCTGTTCAGCCCCTGAGTGTAGAGACTTTGGTAAACCATGATATTTGTCATAATTCTGAGCTAGCACACATACAAGCTTCTGATTTCCAAACACAATCCACAATGGTGGCATACACAAATTCAGTCACTACCCTAGGCTTAGGCCCTGCTCTTGATACAGCTGCTGAGACTGAAGTAGATGTTAAAGCTGATGTGGAAGACAATGTTACCTCTGGGTTCACTCTTCCTGCTGCCACTTCTGATCAATACGAACAGTCAGAGACAGTACAGATTTCATGTTCTGATGGACTCATCCCACAGTATACTGAACCAAAGAACCGTCAGGCGGTTCCTGAACTGTTGATTGATAATCTGCCTCTTTCAGAAGCTAAAACAGAGGAATGGACAATAGACGAAATCCTGATTAACAGAGACTTTACTATGGTGATTCCACTGATTGATATGGACTTCTACAAAGAAAAAGACTCTGTGTCACCCACTAAAGAAAGGGACTGCAAGGGTACAGCTCAGTCTTTGGTTACTGGTGCCAAGGAGTCTACTGCCCTAAAGGTGCCCTTCATTCCTGAGCCACCGATGGGTCTGTCAACTTCTGAGACTTCTGTCTGTCCTCCTACAACAATTGACTCTTCTATGATTCAATCCACAGCCCTGCCGTGATCTTTGGCACACCTGTCTTCAACCAATGAACCGCTGCCATGTCTGCCATCTACTCAAGAGCCAGTCCCAAAGACCTGGACATGTTTGTATCCAGCAACCGAGATTGCTCCAGCTTGCATGCCTTCAGCCTCAAGGTTTCCCCTGACCTGCCTGTCTTCAGCTACAGTGACTCATCCTGCAGATCATCCTTCAGCTTTAGAGCCTCCGGTAGTCCATCAAGAGAGCATGTCTTCAGCCCCGGAGTATACTGAGAATTTGCCTGCAGTTCATGAGACACATGTATCCTGCATAGCCTCGCTGCCATTATCAGAGGTATACCTGTCTACACCAAAAGATTCGGCTGTGTTTTCTTCTGCTCCAGCGATTCCTCCTGAATCCCAACCATTTACAGTCGATGAACGTCTAGCCTGCCTTTCTCTTGCTTCAGGAGGAGCACCAGAATGTCTGCCTTTTTCACAAGACGATTCTTCCAACTGCTTCATTTCAGCATCAGTGCCTCCTAAAGATGCAGCATCAGAGTTTGAGACTTTTGACAGCTCCCGCTTCAGAGTCATCAAGCTGGACCAAGTGGTGAGTCAGAACCACTCACTCGGGTGTGCACAAGGGGTGGTGCAGACCGGCGTATTACCTACAGGACTTGTGCAACAGAATTCCGCCAAGAAGCACCAGTCGGGTGCTAGTAGCCAAAGGAAGGGAATGACTGCTGCAGTTCAAGATGTGTCTGTTATTGCTCCTTCTGCGAGTCTGCCTGAAATACCAAGTACTGCGTCTATCACTCCCATCAGGATGCCAAACATCCCTGCTGTGGTATCCCAAGTGAAACAAGGTGACTACACGACTGTCACCAGGAGTACTAGCCTTGTACAACCCATTGGACTTTCAGGTCTCCAAGGCGTAGAACATGTGCAGTCAAACCTAAGTCACTTTCAACTAAAAGCCTTTTCCCAGATGGATGACAGAAGGAAATCTGAACCTCTACCTCAGCCACCACCTTCTCTAATGACTGAGCATAAACCTTTCCTGAAGCCAGCATTTTCCTCACCTCCCTCATGTCCACTCTCGGCAGAAAGGCTAACAGAACTTCTACCATTGCCTAAGGCATGTGGCACCAGCCTGCCTCTCTCCTCAAAGACTTATAAGGGTCCGCTCCCAGTGACTGAGCTTCCTGGACCTTCCAACTCTGCTTCTGGTCCTGCAAGTCCTTCATGCCTTTCTTCGAACCATGTGTCTCTTCCTCATCAGAAACCACCGTTTCCAGCAGTACCACCTCCAAAGACAAAGCACTCCTATCATGGAAGTCCATCTGCCTTTGTCCACAGACCACCATTTCCATCAGTGCCACCTCCAAAGAAAGAGCGCTTCCATCATGGAAAGAAGACGGCCGTAGGAGGGGGCATACTGTCACGACTCGCTCCCTTCGCTCCCGTTCCCACCACTTGGGGGCTTGATTTGGGGTTTATTCCCTGCTGGACATTTCCTCCGAACCTAATGCCACAGTGCTGTAATGAATTGGGAGCGCTAAATCCCTATTTTCCAAACTACTTCCCTTCCGGATCCATTCCAGGTTTTTGGCAGCCAGCATGCTTCTTTAACCAAATGACTGTGCTTCCCAGAATGCCTGGCCCACTGCTCCACCTCCACCCTTGCAGGACAAGGTTGGGTGGAGGATAGGCAACACCTGTGGCTGCAGGTGCAGCAGTCAGCACACCTGAGGCGTGTGCTCGTTAAACAGCTTTAAAAGCCTCAGTCTCACTTCAGTCCAGCGCTGGTCATCGTTTGCAGTGTTCCTGTTTTTGACTAGTCCCTGGTTCCTGGTTCCTTGCCTTTGTACCTACTTCCTTGTTCCTGTTTTCTTGTTTCCTCCGCCCTGAATTTCGGATTCATGCGCTAATTGATTTCTGCTCCCTTGGTTTCCCTTTTTGTCTTCCCCTGTTTGCAGGCAGCAATTCTCAGTGCTTTCCCCTTTTTAGATGCAGCCCAGTTTGTCTGTGTTCTATATTTCTTTGACTCTGTCCTTTGCTGCTGTTACCCATTTGCCTTAGCCTTCCTCTTAGTTTAGTTTCCTGTCTTTTCCTTGGAGGGGTAGGGAGAAGTTTGCATAGGTTATTTCGTTTTTCCCTGCTCCTGATCCTTACCTTCTAGAGGATCCATTCCATGTTTTCCATTGCACTTCTGCATCCATTTCCCATTTGATCATTAGGTGTGGTGTGTGGTGGTAGCTAGCTCCTGTGTGAATGCTTATGTTTTTCCCACTAATTTTTAATCCCTATTCCAACTTAGGTATTTAGTTTTCTGCAGCGGATCACGCTCCACTGCCTTCCAGTCTCCGCCCTTGCCCTGCCGGGCTCTCCACATTGCAGCGGATCTCGCTCTGCTGCCTTCCAGTCTCCGCCCTTGTCCTGTCGGGCTCTCCACATTGCAGCGGATCTCGCTCTGCTGCCTTCCAGCCTCCGCCCTTGCCCTGCGGGCTCTCCACATAGCAGCGGATCTCGCTCTGCTGATTCCCAGCCTCAGCCCTTGTCCTCTGGGCTCCCTGCCCGGCAGCCTGCCTCATTCCGGCTGCCTTCAGCCCTTGTCCTCTGGACCTCCCTACTTCTCCCATTGCTGTTATAGCCTTTCTGGGTCCCAGATTCATCAACAGGATTCGTGGGCTAGCTGACATTCAAGAGGTGTATTTCGTCCTCGTGAGTACAGTTCCTAAGTTCCCTTATGTAATACCATCAAGAGTGTTAGTACACAGATCCTGTCATTGCTGGCCCTCCACGTGGGTTTAGCGCTGTCAGTACCTGTAACAGCAATTGGGGGTAAGGTGCTTGCCGACTTTCCTCGCGGTCAGGTGCTTACCCCACATCCCTTTTCATATATTGGTTTTGATGTCACACTCTATTTTGCACTCCTGGGTTCTAGCATACCTGAGTCGTTGTTCCTGGGTGCACATTTCCCTTGCCATATTCGCTGCCTTAGTACTCGCCTGACTAATCCTGACACTTACAGTGTATGTTACAGCAATCTGAAAGCAACTGGAAAGACATTCTTTGGATAGCCGAATACGCATATAATAATTCGGTACACTCTGGAACTGGCCACAGTCCTTTTTATACTTTGTTTGGGCATCACCCTCAAACCTCAAACCTTGACTCACCTCAGAACCTCGGAATGCCTGCAGTAGAACATCTGCATTCTACAATTACCCAAGCCTTCAAAGAGGCAACTACGCATTTACAACAAGCCAAGAGAAAATACAAGGAGAATGCTGATCTACATCGGAGTGAAGCACCTCCGTATCAGATTGGGGATCAAGTGTCGTTAGCTACCAGACATTTACCACTCAAAGGGCCTCGAACTTTTAACCCAAAATATCTGGGACCTTATTCTATTACGGCAATAATTAACCCAGTGGCTGTTAAACTTGATTTACCAGCTAGTATGCAAATTCACCCTGTTTTTCATGTGTCACTTCTGAAACCAGTGGTACCCGGAACCGACTACTCAAACCTCCAGAACCTATTCTAATAGATGGGGAGCCCGAATTCGAAGTGAAGAACATTTTAGACTCAAAAATGTTTAGGTCAAAACTGTTCTACCTAATTGATTGGAAGGGGTACGGACCTCAGGAGAGGTTGTGGGAACCCAGCGACCATGAGCATGCACCTCGATTAGTCAGGAAATTCCACCGACTCTTCCCAGACAAACCAAAACCCCCGGAGGGAACAACCTTGGGAGGGGCCTTGGGGGGGTGTGCTGTCATGATGCCCGCTCCCGGGGAGCCGGTTCAAGCCCGGCGTCCCCGAAAGCGGACATCCAGTCCCCAAGGAAGGACCCAGCAACCCCATATAGGGGCCCTTTGGACAGTGTCCTGGCGCCTATGGTGCCAGGCTCATAAAAGACATCAGTCCTGGCGCCATAGGCGCCAGGCTCATTATGGGAATGCTTGGGTGCACTTACCTGATGCAGACCATGCTGCAGGATCCCAGCCTCCTTGAGGCCTGAAAGGAACTACTTTACCTGTGGTAAAGGCGTGGTTGGGGAAGGATACATACCTGATTGGAGGAAGGATACATACCTGGAACTTCTTCCAAGGCTATTTAAACCCCACCCGAACAGCCACACGTGTTTCGCGTTGTTCTGCATCTAGCAGCTGGACGCTCACCGTGTCTGCTCCTGCATCCTGACTTCTGCCACGCCTGCCAGCATCCTGGATCACCTGCAAAGGAAGAGAAGAAGAGAACAGAAGAAGGAAAAGTCCTTACCTGCTAAATTCGCATCCCGGAGACATCTCGCCGACAATCCTGAGAAGGAAGACTTTAATTTAAAAGCTCATCGTGTCGATCGCTGCAGCGCCGCATTCCACTCACCTTTACAGGGCGCCTCCATGTTCAGCAGCAATCATCCGGATTCGCAGTCACGTCCCAGCGCCTAGGGAGAAACAAAAGGTGAGAGAGAGAAGGGAATAAGGAAAGCTAAATCTCCATGTTAAGACTTACCTGTTGATTCATTCCCTCTTCATTTCGGGTCCGCGCCGCATCCTGGCATTTCCGGACCCCGGCCCCTAAGGGGAAAAAGAGACATCAGCGTTAATGAGCGAATGAAAAGACATTACCAAAAAACGCTCATTAAAGACTTACCTGATTTCTACAAGGATTTCACCGCTCATCTCGGGTCGGTGCCTGTTCCCCGGCATTCCGTACCTCGGCCCCTATGGGGAAAAAGACACTAGCATTAGTACATTAATGCATGGACACAAGAGGAACCTCTTATCAAAAAACTTACCTGGAAGCCAAGCAAGTTTGGTTCTCACCAATCCGAAAATCCAGTGAAGTAACTGGATACCAACTCGCCCCTGGATCAGAAGCAGGATGGAGAGCTCGTCCTTCCAGACCCTAATGTGAGAGGCTACGAGAAATCACAGAAGGGTTTCAAGGAGGGTGAGAGGGGAAAGTGGGAGGCCGATTGCATTACCCCGCAGACAGTTAATCCCCTATTTTCGCCTACAGAAGGATACTTCTGCGAGCCAGACAAGCCAGATTTGGGGGCCCGGTCCAGTCCGTCTTCCGAACCCTGCGCATTACCTTAGAAGAGGTCACAGCAGCGCGAACCAGGCCAGCGCCTCCGTGGGAGTCAGGTGAGCGTAACAATATGTGCCTTAAGTACAGGCCAAAGCGGACTTCAAGATGGCCGCCGTGGAGAGAGGACGTGCCTGAGCGCGCTCCGGCTCTCCCCTCCCGGGCCTATACAGCAGCCAGCCCATTAGCGGATCTCTCGATGAGGTAGTCGGACGAAACGGTCCCCGGAAACCCACAGACGAAGCCCCCCATATATGAGGGCCCACCGGTGCCATACACAACGGCGGTAAACCCCAACACGGCCGGAATACATTGGCGGACCCGCGGTTCCCTATCGATCCACACTCCGGGAGCAGCGGATGCGGACCGAGACCCGACATCGAGGCCGCCCACCGGTGACGCAGAACACGATACTTGCCCCCCGCGCCCACGGATTGAATCGACCAGGGAATCGCGGAGGAGGAGACCCCCCCGCCCCTGCGGGCCTTGGACGGGAGAATACCCGAGACCGGGCACGGAGGCGACCCCAGCGCGGCTCCGCTCGGAAGAGCGAGAGGAAGAAGCAGCCCCAGAGTCAGATGCGGGGAAACGACACTAGCCGGCGAACAAAAATCAGATCGAGGGAAGGGAGCGAGGGCTCAGCACGAACAACAAAAGGCACGGCGCCTGGAGCTGCCACACTAGCCTCGATCTCCCCCGCTCTCCGGGCCCCACACATATTGGGAAGAACGCAGCCCGAAGCCGGGCACTTTCTTAAGGTACGTGATCGAACTGATCGAGGGGAGAGAGCAAAAGGCTCACAACAAGAGTCGTGGACCTCCGAAGCCGGGCACACTAACTGTAACCTCCCCCGCTCCGAGAGCCCCCCTCACACATTGGCAAGGGCATGGCCCGTTGGTGGTCACGGGCCACAGGCAACGTACGGAGAGGAGAAAACGGATCCTCCAAAGCGGCAAGATACACTCGTAAATTGGGGAAGCTCCCCACCTCCACAGGGACTAGCCTCAGGTGGGGAGTGGACACATACTGCCGTGACTCCCCCCGCTCTTAGGGGTAATAACAGGCGACCCCGGTCTGAGAACCATACGGATCGGGGACAGACGACTACGGAAGATCAGCAGAGGCCGCAGACCGAGAAACACGCCGACAGGGCCGGTCCCCATCGAGAAGCTTCCACGTGGAGGCATAAATGTCAAAATCCAGAGGGAAGCACGGATCAACCAACCCCTCAAACCAACCGCCGAAGCAAGACCACAACTTGGCCCAATTCTGGGGGGGGGGGGCAAAGGAACCACGGACGAGGCGAAAACGCCCAAACGACCAAATAACGACCTGGGAACGAACCCCCCCGACGAAGACATGGCCACAAAAGAGGATCTGAAGATGTGGTTCGGGGAACTCCAAACATAACTCATGGACTCAATGAATGCGCATCTGGATGCTATGAAGTCCGATTTCAAATCGGCTATGCAGGAATTAAAAATGGAAGTATCAGGCCTGGGAGAAAGAACAGACACTTTGGAGAAGATTGTGCAGAACATGGAGGAAGAGACACAACAAGTTGCAGAAACACAGGAACACTTAGCCCGCCTAACGCACAACTTGGAAATCCAATGTGAAGACTTGGAAAACAGGTCACGAAGATCGAACATTAGGATAAAGAACGTACCAGAGACGGTGGAAGATAAAGATCTTAAGTCAGCGGTCCAACAAGTTTTTTCAGACATCCTAGACCAGGACGAGGGAGAAGAAGTCCTGATAGATCGAATACACACGGTGGGACCAAAAAGACCGACTCCCCAAAACGATCGCCCGAGAGACGTTTTGGTGGCCCTCACCAGATACACACAAAAAGAGCGAGTGTTAAGAAAGGCCAGAACAATGGACTTCATTCGAATGAACGGGGAGGAAATACAGCTGTATCAGGATCTGGCATTGACAACGCTCCAGAAGAGAAGAGAAATGTCCCAGATAACGAAGGAGCTGACAGCCCGCCAAATTAGATACAGGTGGACATTTCCATTTGGCCTGCTGTTTACGTGGGAGGGCACACAAAAAAGGATAACTTCACGGGAAGAAGGGCAAAGACTTATGAACCTGCAGGACCAAGACGAAGACCCCCCGCAGGCAAGCGGCTCTGGTCCCCCCGCTAAGACGACACACTCGGGATGCAAAACGATGAACAGGAGAGAGAGACGACCAAGCAGGAGGAAGTAACACACAGGGAAACGTCTAGAATGCCGGAGCAGAAGCAGGACACAGCAGCCATCGGGGACAGCACGGCGACAGTTAGAACCCGAGAGACCAACACACAGGTGCCGGGAGGGGTGGGGGAGACACGGAGGCCACTGAAGTCATGACGAAGGGTTTAGGATCCCCTTCAAAGTTATCCCTGAGTACGGTAGAGGGCGTGAGGCACGAGGCAACACGCCGAGGTGCTAGTAGTAAATCATGCCATCCTCAGGGCAGTTGGTGTAGGGGGGGAGGGAAACACGCCAGTTGGGGATTGCGTGACACAACGGGGGGCAGTAGTGGGAGCTGGGGACAGGGGAAACCCAGGGATAACTCTGGAATTGCGAAAGAGACGAGAGGATCTGTGGCACACTACCTAATACGGGAAGACACATGGGGATAAAAATCCTGACACAGAATGTAAGGGGCCTAAACTATCCAGTCAAGCGTAAAAAAGTAGCACACTCCATTATGCAGGGGGCTTTTGACATCGTAATGCTCCAGGAGACACATATAAGAGCCCAATGAAAAGCATAAATTCCGCCTTAGGGGGTTCAACCAAATCTTTCAGGCAAACGCGCCAGAGAAAAGGGCCGGGGTCCTCATAGGGGTCAGAGACTCCCTGCACGCACAAGTCAAGTTCTCATGGGGAGATAAACAGGGGAGAAGCCTAATAGTAATTATAACGATAGATGGCCGACCCCTGACATTGGCAACGGTATACGCCCCCAACACAGGCCAGGATGGCTTCATAAGAGAGGTCCAAGACAAAATAGATCAACAAGCCGCTGGAGAGGTAATACTGGGGGGGGGCTTCAACATGGCGTGGGACCCATCCCTAGACAGATCCGGGCCCAGGAAACATAGTCAAGATGCCCCATCGAAAAACCTAAAGCAAAAAATCACACACCTTGGGCTTGCCGATGCTTGGCGCAGTGCCAACCTAGAACGAAAAGGTTATACATATTACTCACACGTACATAATACGGCCTCGAGGATAGACTACCTCTGGGTTTCACTGAGCCTCCTAGGTAAGATAAAACAGATAGAGATTGAACCTATCACGCTCTCGGACCATGCCCCTTTGTGGATGACCGTCATCTGGCCCACGCATTATCCCAGGCTTTGGAGTTGGCGCCTCCCGGAGGATATAATAAAGGACCCAGTGACGGCGCAGAAACTCAGGGAACATATCACAGATTTCTTGGCAGAGAATGACCTCCCAGACACAAACAAAGACACAGTATGGGATGCTCTAAAGGCGGTAATAAGGGGACATCTAATAGCACTCAAAGCACAGAGAGAAAAAATGAACCACCAATGGGAAAAGGAACTAGAAGCACAAATAGGGGCGATCCAGGCAGAACTGATCCAGACTCCAACTAGGAAAATCATGCGTACATTAAGACACGCGCAGGGGCAGCTAGAAGACCTACGTACGAAAAAAGCGGAAAAGGCACTTCTATACACAAAACACTGGTACTATGTAAAGGCGAATAAAGCCGATAAACTCCTAGCAAAACAATTGAAAAGCATGCAGCAGACGCGAACAATAAAAGCTTTAAAAGATGAGTCAGGCCAACTGAGGACCCAAACCTCTGAGATAGGGCAGGTACTTGAAAGGTTCTATCAAAAACTGTACACTACGGATCTCCCTAACAGAGATCACCAAGAAGACTTTCTCGCCGGGATTCAACTTCCCGCACTGGGGGAGGAAGAGAGGCTAAACCTAGAAAAAGAAATTACAATAGAAGAGGTCCATGCAGCAATACAGTCCCTCCCCATGAACAAAGCACCGGGCCCGGATGGATATACCGCCCTCTTTTATAAAACATATAAAGACATCCTCGCTCCTGTACTCACGTCCCTATATAATACTTTTGGGGGGAAGGGATCAGTGACCCAAACCATGAATGAGGCAAAAGTACTGGTGTTCCATAAAAAGGGGAAGAAAGAACAATGCCCCACTGCCTACCGCCCCATTGCCTTAATAAATCTAGATGCAAAACTGTATACTAAAATATTAGCTGCTAGACTGGCACCACTCCTCCCTACACTGATAAACCAGGATCAATCAGGATTCGTCCCTAATCGGCAGACACATGACAACCTTCGTAGGGTTCTCCATTTGGTTGAAAAAATAGGCATTAAACAGACCCCAGCGGCACTGGTAGCCCTGGACGCGGAGAAAGCGTTCGACCGGGTGGAGTGGACATTTCTATTCCTGGTCCTAAAAAAAATGGGAATGGGTGAAAGATACATCGACATGATCCGGGCTAACTACAACTCCCCGTCCATAAGAATAGCTGTGAATGGCGGATTGTCGAATAAAGTATACCTAGAGAGAGGGACGAAAAAAGGGTGCCCACTTTCCCCCCTTTTATATGCTATCTATCTGGAACCCTTGCTGGCGAAAATCAGGGATTTACCAGAGGTAAAGGGCATAGAAATGGCGGGACAGGAGCACAAAGCTGTGGCATATGCAGATGACATGCTAGTTGCTATAGGAGACCCGGGGCGGTCCTTACCGCATCTAATGGAAGTCATAGACAAATTCGGGGAGATTTCGGGATTAAAAATAAACAGGCAAAAATCAGAGATACTGATCCTGGCAGGTAACAAAGAAGAAATCCGCGCAAGTGCGACAGATTGCCAATTGAAGGTAGCGACCACGGGTATCAAATATTTGGGTATCACTCTCACCGGGAAAATGGATGAAGTTTATGCTCATAATTACCCCTTAATCTTGGAAAATATTAAAAAAGATCTATTAAAATGGAACCCATTGGCGATCTCCTAGTGGGGTAGAATCACGGCGGTCAAGATTACCATACTCCCTAAACTACTGTACCTTTTTCAGGCCCTCCCGATAAGACCCCCCAGGGAGTTCTTTAGAACTCTTAGGAAGGAGGTGTCCAAATATGTTTGGCAAAACAAAACCCCTCGAATCTCAAATGCGAATCTGACTGCGAATAGAGGGGAAGGTGGGTGCGCAATGCCACATTTTAAGAACTACTATGAAGCAGCCCAACTGTGGGTATTAAGGGAATGGATCCCAGAGCGAGGGGAAAAAATTTGGGAGAGGCAGGATAGAGCGGTGGCAAGGACACCCACCAGGCATATGCTATGGATTAACAATCGATTTCGACACAACAATACGCAAGTCAGTGAGATACTGAAGACGACGCTGGGGGTGTGGGATGCAGCTACCCAAAAAGAAACCCTGACTGAAGATCCCGCTCCTTTTATGCCAATGTTTAGCAACCCAGAGTTCCCACCGGGAATGGAAATAGGCGCCTACAGTAAATGGGAAGAGGCCGGGTGCAAAATGGTGGGGGACATGCAAGAAAACCAACAGATAAGGTCATTTGCAGACTGCACAACGCTTTTGAATCTAACACCAAAGGATCGATTTAAATATGAACAGCTCTGCCACTGGTTACGCACCCCACGAATAAAAGAAGCCATGCTTAGAGACCTGACCCCTTTTGAAAAGTACATTATGACGCAAACAGGCACCCGCAAATTTGTCTCAAAATCATACAAATACATTAATGCACAACCGGAACCAACCACATGGCAATATATGAAAAGGTGGGAGAAAACCCTGGGCTATACCCTCCCCAGGGACAGATGGGAGTATATCTGGCGTCAGATTCCAAAATTGACGAGAGCCATCCAAAATAGAGAAATGTGGGTGAAAATAATGCTTCAATGGCATTACACCCCATAGAGACTAAACACGATGTTTGCCAACTCCCAGAACAGGTGCTGGAGGGAATGTGGGGGACAAGGGGATTGGCGACACATCTGGTGGGATTGCCCTAAATTGAGCACCTACTGGGGGGAAATCAAGGCCCAAATGCATAAAATGTTCCCGGGGACAGACCACCTGGGGGTCGAGGTATGGCTGGGGGGCCTATGGGACCCCAAGGACAAAACTCTCAACACCCCGCAGAAGAGGAACTTTATGGGTCTGTTGATAGGGGCATGGCTGGAGTTGGCACATAACTGGAAAAATAAAAACCCGCCGGCAGCAGTGGACTGGACGCGTAGGGTGTGGACGCATCTGGCTATGGAACGGTTAACATATAACATCCAAGAAGAACATGGGAGGTTTAGGAAGGATTGGGGACATGCGATAGAATGCCTCCATTCGGACTACAAGGAACAATGGTGTCCGCACACAATAAGGATACTGGATCTATTCTCGTGAAGACGAAGCACAACTCAGCGAGAACTTTGCATGGACAGAGTTATCCCGGAAGGGGGGGGGTAGGGGGAGATGGTGTTGATTATGTTCTGATTGTTACTTTATGTAAAAATTAATAAAATATACTTTAAAAAAAAAAGTACAGGCCAAAGCGATTGCATTTCAGCTTACAGGGCATGAAACATAGGACTCTACTAGTGGTCTTGGCACGTAACGAGAATGTGGGCCGTGAACAGTCTAGGACTACGGGAAATGTAGGGATGCCTCGCTACACTACGACCTTTGGAAAAAGAACTAAGAAATGGGGGGTAAAACCAGTATATGAGGAAATGGAGTTCGACTTTGTTAAAGGCCTTATTGTTAGTGTACTAGAGAAGCACAGATATGGAATTTTGAGCGTTTCTGTGCAGAGCACTGATTTAATGCCACCAAACATTGCCACTGTCCCATGTCCATCCAAAGCAGAGCTCGTTGAGAAGTTCAAATCCCGGTTTAAATAAATTATTGTAATATGATTGTCTTTTTGAAAATAATGTTATTGTACATTGTGCATACAAAGTATGCTAACCCTAAACCCTCCATTCACCATCCTAGGTGGCGAACAACATGGGTGTCATCTTTGACTTCTCTCTCTATTCACCTCATATCGCTGACCTTGTGAATATTTTTATGTATATATTTATGTTGCTGTAACTAAGTTTTGCAATCTCATGTAAATGCTGCGCACTGTCAACCGAGGGGAGGCTTGCGTATTGCAAATAATAAAACAAATAAACAATAAATCTCACTTTCAACTCAACTCCTCGGGTACTTTATACTTTCCCTGACCTTCCCCCAAAAAGTCAATGGGCCTCATTACACGGATGGCGGTAAGGATTTACCGGTACCGGTAAAATACTGGTACCGGTAAATCCTTACCGCCTTACTATGAGGTCTCTTTGCGGGTATGGGGATTTAACGCCTGCTTTTTGCAGGCGTTAAAAACCAACCCGCAAAGGGACCCAGGGAGCTAATTACGGTACCGCAATTTGCGGTACCGTAATTAGCACCTTCCCCATTCCCATTGAGCCCTATGCGGCAAAAATGGGAATGGGGAAGGGCAATGGTGGAAGGGGGAATTACCGCCCCGCCAACCTTGGAATGGGGCGGTAATTCCCCTTTCCGCCAAGGCGGTGCCGGTATTTTACCGGCATGAACCATGGCGCTAATAGCGCCATGGTTCTCCGCCATCCGTGTAATGAGGCCCAATGTCTGCATAGTTATGGTTCTCTAGGGCTGCAAAGCTCGCGGACAACGAGGACAAAATTGGGGGCCTTAGAACGCGCCAAGCGAGGCGTTGCAGATGGCAGAGAAGCCAGTTCGCATTTGCACATTGAGGCCTAGTACAAACATGGAGTCGAAAATTCAAGTTCTCACAGATGGCTTTAGACGGATGTTGCAAAGTAAGAATGTACGCTCATGCAGAGTGAAGGTCAGCGGCTTTGATTTTTTGCTCGCGGGCTGAAGAGGCCTGCGAATCGCATTGGCAGTATAAGGTTCTATTTTTTTTTTTACCTTGAGAGACAGGGACCATGCCGAAAGGACTTCATTTGAAGGAGGGGGGCAATAACGTAAGAGACGATAAGGCTGAAAATTCTGAAACTAGACCGAGTTTCATGTTAGTTCAGTATATGAAAAATCGTTGTCACGAACACAGTGGGATTTACGGACTGCATTATGCAGAGATACAATGGAAATGGCAAATATAATGTAAGTAACTCTTTAGATGCTTTTATACCGGAATGAATGAATGAATGAAGAGTAAGTACAACATTTGTGGGATCGTCTTTCTACCGGGCACATGGGCATGCATGTGCCCATTCGACACGCATGTAGACAAACAGTCGTTTCTCAGTGGTTCAACGGTAAAAAAAATCATTAGTTTGTGTGTTTCCCTCGATTTATTTAGTTAGTTTTCGCATTGCTTTTAGAGCCGAACATACTCCATTGCACTATCCTCGCAAGCAAATAGTTTCAGCTCGCCCGTAATAAATAAAATGAATAATAGTAATAAAGATGGGCTGGTGAGACTAATTTCAATTTTTATGTTTTCTAAACTGGTACATCCTACCGTACTGCCACTGCCACCTATTCCAGACCCCGGCAGACAGATTTTTCAACCGCCAGCTGCAGCTTCTTGTAAACAACTACACAACGTTGACCATGTTATGGGCCAATCGCCAAGGGGCCATATGCCCTTACGCGGTACTAGCGGCTAGAAGCAACATATCGACCTTTACGTTGGCCTAGTGCCTAGTTGATGGAACAGCCTTGCGGTTCACCGTGCGTCCAAAGTGCTTCTTTTAACGAAAACCAACACCCTGAGTACCATAAAGGAACAGCGCGTGACTCACAATAAACTTTTCTGGATTTGTGGATCGAGAGAAAAGAAAACAAATTCCATTCCGATTTAATATGCCAATTGCTGAATATTCTCTAAACATTTAATGTCAAATAAATGTACTTTACCAAATGTACCGTATTGCTGTTTGATTTTAAAGTACTGTTTCATATTCCGAATTGTGGCACGCTGTGTTGTGAGTTGATCTGTGTTGGTTTCCGGGTTCTGCGTGAAGTCACGTAGAAGACGACTGGGCGCGTATGCCTACGCAGCACAGTAACGTCATGGAGAGAGGCAGGGAATACGAATGTTTTGATAATGTCAGGCTCAGAGGCGGGGGATCTGATTTAGTGCTGCAAAAGCAGGTCAGCCAGGGCGATGGGGCAAGTGATAGGATTATCACAAAATGGCAGTGCCCTGGTGCCTGTTTTCGCGTGCGTTTAATGGACGAAAACTCGGGTAAGGTCCATAGGAATATTTTCTAAAATCGAGCGACTTAGGCTTAAAAACACATGGCCGACCCGTAGGGACAATAATACATTTTGACCAAAGCATTCCTTTAATGTTTTCGGATGGTTGCCTCACCTCCCCTCCACTCCTCTAGTATTGCAGGCTCCCAAAGCTTTCTCTCCTTTCTGTTGTAGATGCAGGCTTTCCAGGGTCTCATATCCTTAAACTGACTTGGACACTACATCTTGAGCTGGACCGTTGTTGAGGGAGAGCTAGAGAAGGGTACCTAGGGTAGGCTGAACATACCATAGACTTCCTTTGCTTCACCTTCCCAGCCCCTTCTCGTTACTTCTGCTGCCATCTGGCCCTGACTAGGGCAGACATGGGCCACCAAACCTTTTTGTTTCTGACAGACCACGCCCTGTACTTGCTTATGCTCGCTGATGCTCCTTGCTCTTATCTACTTTCCTCCCACTTCCTTTCTACCACTCTCATCCTCAAATTTGATAGATTCTGTGTCAATCCCAGTCCCTGATGTCTGTGCCTCCTCCTTACGACCTCAGTGTTCTACCTCCTTCTCCAATGTACATTCCTCCCCCTTGTGGGCCTGTCTTCCTTCTGACATGGCCACCTTCTCCTCCATTGTTGTTCCCATCTCCTCTTATTCTTTCCAGCCATCTCCTCCTGTCCACATTTGCCTTCACATCTTGTCACCATCCTTATTTATTAATGTATGTTATTTGTAATATGCTGGAATAGAGCCCTTAGGCATGGGAGCGCGGGCCTGGACAAACAAACAGGAAACATAGAAGGAAATTAACCGTCAGATGAGAAACAGGGTTCCTCATTCAAATAGGATAGTCTTCAGCGTACGCTTGAAAGCTGGTAGGCAGGAACAAGTTCTCAAGTCAGGCGGAAGTGCATTCTAGAGGCGAGGAGCAGCCATAGGCAAGCAACTGTCCAATACCCTAGCCAGTTTGGCTTTTATAATATAATAATATATCATAATATTAATTGTCTATTTATAACATGCTTAATACCCAGAGGTTTCTAAGCGTGGACCCAGGGATCGAACTGGTGTTGCTTCGCGTAGTCTTGCTTTCAAGGTGAGCACATTGCGCCTGAGCAACCCTACCCAGACTGTTTTGGGGTCAGAAGGAGGCCAGAGTTATTGGATCGTAATTTACGTCTGACAGGGAGCCATCTCAGCATAGAAGACAGTTAGACTGGGCTTTTACCAAAAAGACAGGCATGCGCAATGCACAGCGCATGGAAGATAATAATTTGCTTTCTAATCGGAAGCCAGTGCAGGGATCTTCTTGCTACCGACACAAGGTCCGATCTGTGTAGGCCCCAAACCACTCTGATGGCATTGTTCTGTACAACCTGAAGGCGATTCAGTACCTCCTGACCTATCCCCTGTAGGAGGCTCGAACAATAGTCCAGACGAGACCCAATGATGGCTCAGGCCAGAGTGGCGCAACTGCTAGTATCTAGGAAAGGATGGATTTGTGCCAGGAGCTTCATATAATAGGGGGAGCAGGAAACCAGATGACTAACATGAGATTTCATGCTCTTTCATCAGCTTTTCACTGAGAGTGAGGTCCTGTTTCCACCCTCCTGGCCATCTGTTGTTTTCCTGCACATGTGGAGTTTGTGCCTGGCTGATGACCATTCCATTAGGTAGGTGCACTTTCTGTGCATTACTGCACCTCCAGGGGAATTATTGAACCTGAAAAATTGAAATTTGAAAAAATAAAAAAAATAAAAAATTGCATAAAATTGTTGGAAAGGACTGTTTTATTTGGCATTTTCATCGTGCTCCCATTTCTGAGCTTTTTAATACCTGGAGCTGCCTTACTGTTTTATAAGCACAAGTTTTCCCATTATTGCCTGCTTATTTGACTGTTTTTTGGCCCTTCCAAGATGGCCACCATGGTTTTCTTTGTTGTGTAGGCAGGCTGTACTGAACCACCTTTCCCTGTACAGCACTCCCATTGGTTGCTGAGTGTTTTCTTGCATCCAATCAGGGACCAGCAGGCTGTAGCCGGCCATCTAAGCAAAGGCCCACTTCTAAGGCCCCTGTCTGCTCCCTGTCCACTTCCGGACCGCTAATTGATGTTCTCCCTGCACCTTAACCACAATGATGCTACCACCTCACTCCTCTAAGAAATCCAGACTGCCTTGACGTTGCCTCCTCCAGAACTATGGGTTAGTTCCCTCCTTATGGACTCACTTCTACCACCTTTGACTATCACTGTTCTTTTTGCTTGTTACTCCCATGTTGTCATCCTGATGTGCAGTGCTTCCTAAAACCCTTTGCTAACATCTGAATCCAAGATTGAAAAGTCAAATCTTGCTGCATTTGCTTTGTGCTAAAAAGTCAAATCTTGCTGTGTTTGCTTTGTGCTAAAAAGTCAAATCTTGCTGTGTTTGCTTTGTGCTAAAAAGTCAAATCTTGCTGCCCATTGCAAAATTCTCTATATTTTGCTTGTATACTGATGCTTCTCTGTAACTTGTCAGTCCAGTGACCTCACCACTCTCTTTTGTCCCACACCTACCTGCATTAGCACCCCCAGTTTCTCCATCCTCTCCTCACTTCCACCCCCATGGTGCTTTCTGTTTCTCCTACCTTTTCCAACTGCTTCTCCATTGACTAGCCTTCCCTTCTCACTAAGTCTGGTAGGAAGAAGTTCAAAAAGGATATCTTGGCCTTTAACCATGGTCTTCCTATCGCCAACACCTACTGCAATGCTTCCTCTAGACAGACCCTCACCGACATCCTCTTTGTCGTTCCTGCGTCAGATCTATGGACTCCTCATATGATCTCTGTGCTCTGTCCTATCTCCTCCTCTCCCATTAATGGTGGCACTCGCTGGGAAGTTCTCATGGCTTCCTTTGCCTCCTCTAAAGTCATCATTAATGTCTACCTAAATGGCACTGTCATGGTCGAAGGCCCTCAGGCCAATCTCCTCCTCTTTGATAGGTGCTTCCCTCGCCTCATTAATTTCCTCTCATCTCCTGCTGTCCCCTCCGCTCCCCCCTTGGCTACCTTGCCCCCTCTCTCGTCCTCCTCTGCACCTCCTAGGGCTCTTTCTCCTCTGCAGGGCGTACCTCTGATCTGTACCCCTCCCGGAAGGTCTTTAAGGCTAGCAACCTTCTTCATATTGCCACTCTCAACTCTCGCTCTGCTGTCAAACACTCCTCTGACATCTGCCACTTCCTTGAAGAACTAGACCTTGATATCCTTGGTCTTACTGAGACATGGTTCATGGCTATCTCTGTCACAAGCTTTGACACTCTCCTCCCTGACGTCTACAAGATCCTCTCTGCACCCAGATCCTCCCAGTCCGGTGGGGGTAGCCCTGATCTTTCCTGAGTAGATATCTACCTCTATCATTCCCACTCAGGCCTACTCCTCTTTTGAATGCCTTGTCTGTAGGCTTTCTCCCTCGCCTACCAATTCTCTTCCTGTGATTACCATCTACCGGCCTTCTGGTCAAATCACCTAATTTCTCTCTGAGTGGGTGGACCGCTCCTCTTCCCTCCTGGCCTCTACCACTCACCTCCTCCTCCTCGGTGACCTCAATATACATTTAGACTCTGCTTGTTCCTCCTCTGTACTCTTCCGTGACCTCTGTGACTCCCTCTCCCTGTCCATCCTCCCCTCTGGCCTGACTCACTCTGCAGGGCACACACTCGATGTCTTGATCTCCTCTGACCTCCCCCTCTCCATCCCTCTGACCACTCCTCTCTCCTCTAGTGATCAATCCCTCCTCTCATCTCTCCCTCTCTTCCCCCCAAGCCAAGCCTACCCCAACACTGCCACCTACCTTCTCGGACATCTGGCCCATGAAGCGTGTATCAGTTGAGGCTTTTGCTGCCTCTTTCTCCTCCCCCCCTCCACCTCTGGCTGTCTCACATCCTGACACAGCCCTGTCTCTGCTGTACTCTTCAATTTCTGATACTCTTGATGCTCTTGCCCCTGTCATGAGGATCCGTTTGAAGTCCAAAGCCAAGTGCAATTCCTGGTACGACTCTGACCTAGCTACACTTAAACGTAAGTGTAGGGCGGCTTAGAGGAAATGGAGGGCTTTCTGTTCATCCTCTGACAAACTGGCCTGTTGCCTGCTACAAAGGCAATACCGACTCTCTGTCCTCACCAAGTAGAGAGTCCACATTCAAGCTCGTATCTCTGCGGCATTTTACAACTCGGCCAAACTCATTAAAATCTGCAAGGAGCTGGCCAATCCTGCTGCAGTCTCTACCCCTCCTGCTGCCTCCCAGGCTCTTTGTAATGCCCTTGCCTCTCACCTCATTTAAAAAACCCAGGACATCTTGTCCACCCTCTCCACCCTCACCCCTCCTATCCCCTCTCCATCTGTGCTTGCTGACCCTCCTTTAGCCACCCCCCCCCCACCATCCTTCTCGTCCTTTCCTCTTTTCTCCCCTGACAAGGTCACTAGACAAGTTGGATCTATGAATGCCTCATCAGAACAGGTTCATCCCTGTTCCTCTAAAACCATCAAGGACCACATTGACACCCTTGCTCTGGCCCTTGCTGATTTTTGCAACCACTCCTTTGCCTCAGGATCCTTCTCCTCCCCTCCCCTCCCCTCTGATGCACTCCCTTGTGCATCCTCTTCTCAAGAAACCCACAGCTGATCCTTCTTGTCCAGCTAACTATCGCCCAATTCCATTATTCCCTTTCTGGGCAAACTCTTGGAAAAGTTGGCCATCTCTCAGTTTAACCTTCATTCCAATTTTGTTGGCTGTCTCCATGACCACCAGTCTGGCTTCAAAGCTGCCAGAAGCACGGAAACTGCTCTCCTGAACATCCGTGAAGATCTGCTCTCCAACCTTGACTCTAACATTCCCTCTGTCCTCATCTTCCTCGATCTCTCTTTTGCCTTCGACACGGTCAACCATACCATCCTGCTCAACCATCTCTGTGAAAACCTGGGTATAACTGATCAGGCTCTGGCCTAGCTGACCTCTTTCCTCTCTGATCAACCCTCTCGGTCCAACTTGGGTCCTTCCTATCATCTATCTTCCTCTCTACCTGTGGTGTTCCCCAGGGGTCTAACCTCTCGCCCTGGCTTTTCAACCAATACTTGGCAACTCTCGCTCGCTGCATTGCCATTGTCTGCTCAAATTCCAAGTGCTACCCTGACGACACTCAACTCATTTTCAGGCTGCCCTCGGCCACCCGCTCTCCCTCTCTCATCTCTGATTGCCTAACTGCCATTCAAGATTGGTGTGCCGCCAATGATCTTTGTCTGAATGCCAGCAAGACGGAGATACTCCTCATTGGCACACCTTCACCATCCTTTCCCCTCACTCTCTGGCCGGCTTCCCTTGGCCCTCCTCTTACACCCACCTGCGAGGCTAAGAACCTCGGGGTCATCTTTGACTCCACCCTTTCCTTCTCTGCCCACATCTCTGAGGTCTCTAAAAAGTCAAACTTCCTACTGCACCTCCTCAGAGGTACTCTGCCTTTCCTCGCCTTCCCCCAGAAGCTCATGGTATCCCAAGCTCTGGTACTCTCTAGGTTGGACTATTGTAACAGCCTCTTTCTAAATCTACCTACCTCTACTCTCCGCCCTCTGCAACTAATCTAGAACAGGACTGCAAGACTTGTCCTTGGCCTCAAGCCCTGGGATCGTATCTCTCCAGCTCTGAAATCTCTCCATTGGCTCCCAGTGGATGCAAGGATTAAATTCAAAACCCTCTGCATTGTCCACAAGGCTTTCTGCGGCCTGGGTCCAAAATGCCTTCAGCTATCCCTCCACACATACCTCCCCTCTCGAGCTCTTCGCTCCTCTACCTCTAACTGCCTCAGGGTCAGTCGTTTTTCAAAGAAACGAGCAGGGGGTAGATCTCTGTTTTCGGCTGGGGCCTCCCTCTGGAACAGCCTCCCTGCCACTTTAAAACTTGAGGAGAACCATCTCCGGTTCCGGAAGCACCTCAAGTCCTTCCTCTTTTCTTCTGCCTTCACTCCCCCTCTCCCCTGCTGATCTGTTCTCTCTTGGCACTGTACACCTGGCCACCCTCTGTCCTCCGGGCCCAGGTACCTGCTCACCCTGCCACCCTCCCGAACTGCCTCCGGGCCACCCCTTGCAATGGGGTCTGTATCTGTACCCATACAGGCCCCCCCTTTTTTCTTCCTGCACTTATCAGACCTACCCTGTCTGCTGCCTTAAACCTAGCACTTGCAAATTGCTAGCTGCACTACCACTGTTTGCTGCCTTTATTATTTATTATTATTTATCTGTTTCTCCTCTGCTTTGCACTTTCCACTTATCCCCCTTCCATGCACTTTTCCCCTCCCCCTCTCCCATGCACTTGCGCGTTGTCATTGTCGCTGGGCCTAGTAAGATCGCTGTTTTGTTCTCTCCTGTTCCCCTCTCTTGCCTTGTCGCGCTCTGAAACACTTGTGTACGAGCGCGATAGAAATAAAATATCAATGTCAATATCAAAGGCCCAAAACAACTCCAAGCGTCTTTATCTTTGTAAGGGTTTTGAGAAGGCAATCGCCTACTTTAAAAGTTTGGAATGCCGGGTTGAGTTTGCGGACCTTCTGAGCAGCGGCAACGATCATGATTTCCGTTTTTGAATTGTTAAGTGCCAGACCATTACGCAGCATCCACCTATGTATGTGATTATAGGTGGAGTTGATTGTCAAGGAGTCAGCCGCATGATTGCCGGTGAGCAGAATGAGACACTGGGTGTCATCAGCGTAGTTTGCATAGCTCACATGATTGGAGTCCAACAGGTCAAAGAGAGGCAGGGCAAAAATATTAAAAAGCATGGGGATAGACATGAACCCTGTGGTACCCCACAGGTCAAAACAAATCCCTCCGTCGCACCATTGTCACAATAGACTTTTCCTGTTTGCTCTGACAGAAAAGAGAAACCCCATTCAGCCGCATCGGGAGAGAAAGCTGCAGATTCTTGGAGCCTGGTGACTAACATAGCATGGTCAACTAGGTCGAAAGGCGCAGTTGAATGGTTGCCAGTTACATAACACAAAATGTGAGCTCTCCCCTGCTAGTCATGCTGAGGACCCGTTGTCCCCAAGCTCGGCAACTAAAGCACAGGCCGTTAAGAACTCTGGGCTGGCCTGGA
Organism: Ambystoma mexicanum; assembly: GCF_040938575.1. Lineage (NCBI taxonomy): Eukaryota > Metazoa > Chordata > Amphibia > Caudata > Ambystomatidae > Ambystoma > Ambystoma mexicanum. Next base: position 764,419,041 of record NC_090925.1, on the reverse strand, counting down.
CTACCATGCATGCGCAGAGCGCATAATGATCATGCTTTTGCAGGGACAAGCTGCGCACTGCACTTGGTGAAAGATATAAGTACGTGTTTCAATCAAACCTTAACTCTTTCACATAGCGTAGAAACAGGGGGGCTGTGCCTGGCCCCTGGCACCAAAATGTACCAGCCAACTCTGTGCATGGCCAGTAATCTTACGCACAGTAATGATGCCAAAAGAAAAGATGTTCATGCTGGCTCTGCCAGTATATGCCAGTATCCCCATGTCTGAACATCTTGTTTGCTTTGCGCTTAATGCCAGTAAAAATGTCCTTCCACGGGAAGAAAACATGTTATTGCTGGCTGCACAAATGCTTGCCCAACTCCCTCAAACCCATGTAAGAATACTATTCATGTTGACCTGGCCCTCAATGCCAGTAAAACATGGAATGCTACAGTATTGAAATGTTTCCTTGTTTGGTTGCACAAATGTCTCCACCCACCATGTAAGAACACTAACCATGTCATGATGGCTTTGCCCTTAACACCATTAAAAATGGAATGCCACAGTAAGGAAACATGCTGGCTGCACAAGTACCCCCATTTCCGCATGTAAGAACATACATCATATTGGCCTTGCCCCTTAGCTGAGTAAAAAATGACATGCTACCAAACATTTCCAGTCTGCCATTCCCCTTGCAGCATAAACCCCCAACCCCAAACCCTTCTCTATGTAATAACATTCATCAAGTTGTCTTTGACTAAAAATGCCAGTGAAATATGTTTTAAAAGTCCATGTTCCAATGCCCCATACCTGGGCCCATACATTGCTCACTCACATTCATAGCCATTTGCCTACCAGTCATTCACCCAGTGGCGGCTGGTGCATTTTTTATTTGAACAGTTGTATACATTTCCCACAAATATGCCAGAGTGACAGAGCGTAGCAAGGGTGTCCGAACTAACCAAAGGGGATTTTGGGGGTGCTTTCCCCCTGAGAAAAACATTTGAATAATCGGTTAAAATGGTGCATTAGACAGCACTTTCAGGAATACATTTGGTAAAACGTCAGACATTTTGCAATTGCTTCTGTAGGATAACTGCAATATAAAAAATCCAGTAGATGCAGGCCACCAACACTGCACAGTAGCATTTCCGAACACATTTTCATTATGCCTTAGCCCACAATCTATGCCAGTTTACAAATATTTTCTTGTTGGATGAGCCCATACATTTTCATTCTGGCTGCATCAATATATGCCAGAATTGCAATATAGGAATATACTCGTATTTGCTTTGCGTATAATGCCAATGATGATACTATAAGAAAATATGTCCATGCTGGCTCTGCCAATATATGGCAACATCGTATCCCCACGTAAGGACATACTCCTCTTGGCTTTGCCATTAAAAATGCCATGCAACAATAAGAAAACATGTCCAAACGGGCTGCCCATTGTGAGCCAATGTAGGCACATATTAACACTTATCATGTTTGCTTTACCCTTGATGATGCCAGTATAAATGCCATGTCACAGTAAGAAATAGCTAGGCTGGCTGCACCGAAATGCCAGACTAGCCAAGTAATAATACTTATCATGCTTAGTTGACCATAGATGCACAGAAACATATGCCATGCCACTATAAGAAAAGGCTAGACCGGCCTCACCTAAATGGCAGTTTAGCCAGGTAATAACACAAATCATGCTTGCTTTATCATGGAAGCCCCTTAAAAAATGTTTTTAGTACACCCCATGCAAGCCCCCCTAACATCCACCCACAACAAAGTGAGGGCTGCGGAGGCCCCAGCTATGCCACACATGGGTATGCCACGCCAGGGAACAGTAAGGTCTTCATGCACACGCTGGTTTTGGAAGGGCTCAGAGCTTGCAAACTTAATATAACTCATCTGCAGAATTCATGTGTTCATCCCTCTGAAGTAGGTCTTTGTTTAATGTGTCTCTTCCACACTGGTTTGTAATTATTGTCTTTTTAGAGCATATGTTACTGCTACTAGGAGTTGAGAAGGATTTTCCTTAAAGGGACAGACTGGGGCTGCATGCTTGGTGCCACATAATTTACTGTGTAACGCACCAAGCCGTGGAAGTGGGAGAGGGTCACTACAGTTTGCTCTGGGATGCTTTAGGAGCCCTCGCGGTTTCCAGGGATGACTGGGAGGCTCAGTTCAGGGAACAGGTGACATATGCCCTGTGGCCCAGTCCCAGTGGGACTGACAGAAGTGGGTTTGCTGAGATGCTTGCGGTCCTGTGACCGTTCCGTGTCAAGTGCTGGCTAACAAGGGCAAGTGACCAAGGATTCCACCCCCTTCAGACCCAGGGGGTATTTGGCCCCCTAAATCACTATTCCAGAAGTCCTAAGCCCCACACAGGGGACCTAGTTACACTGTTTATATTGTGGACACGTTTCCCACACCACTATCTCATTTGGCACAGGATTAAACCACTACCAAATGCATATAAACAAAACGTGATCATCTCGCATCACACATCACATGAATTGCAATGAAATATGTAGGGACATTTTAACTAACATCAAACTGCAATTGGCGCACTTCTTATATAAAACTTGCTTATTTGACTAGAAGAAAAAAAAGACTTCCAGAAAATCCTGTCCACACAACTAATTATAGAGCTATATGTATAATGTATACATCATTCAAACGTTTCAGGCTCTTCTTTGCGCCTTCATTTTAGAATGAATGAACATGATAACAACTTTCTCATTCAAGAATGAAGGATTATGGTCAGAAATGTGTATTTTAATGAATGTCCAATTACTGGTATTTATCAAACATACAGCTGACATCACACGCTGAATTGTTTCTTCGGGTCCCGGGTTAAAAAAAAAAAATTAAAAAACGTGGGGCACAGACGTATGCACTTAAATGCACTGCAGAACCTTCCGTGCAATTCGTGTGCACTGTAAACATTAGAGAACACAATTGGAAAAAAAATTCTAACTTTGGGGCTGTAAAAATACCCTGCAGCGAATAACACGGACTTGCTGAGGTGAGCTGCGCACATCAACAAATAACAGGCTAATAATTGCCAGGTGTATCCGACGACCTAGCACTCAATGCTCTCTCTGTCCCTCACACTCTCTCTCTCTTTGTTCTCTTTGTCTCTAGCTCTCTCTCTCTCTGTCTCACTCTATTGCACAGATTCGGCAAGCTAGCGCATCTCCTCACTTGCGCCAAAAAAAGGCCAGCCAAATCCACAAAGGGTGCCTGAAGGAGCGCATCTAAGACATTTTGCGCAAATAAGGGGACGTTTCAGGGCACTAAAAGTGCATCCGAATTCACAAATGGGATGCGCTTTCAAATGCCCTGAAATGAGGGTCACCCCACTGCACCTTTTAAAACAGTCACAGTGGGAGGGCCATCTCTGATCCTGTCATAATTTTGTTTTAAGTGTGAGAGCCGCGGGTTAAACCGCAGCTGTCACACTTTTCTTTCCATCCCCAAACAGGAATTGAAATGTGTTTTATTTTCTTGAGCATTTCACCGAGACTGGCCCTTTAACAGACCGTCTCGGTGAAATGCGCTCCCAGCAACCACGCAGTTGCTGCGAGCCTGTCATACATTAGTGTCGGGAGCGAAGGGAGCTGGACAGCGCATCTTTGACTAAACTAGCCCAGATGGCACTACTTACCTGTGCCATCATAACCATTATGGCCACTGCCATCATAACAAACCCTCCTAAGGATAGAAACCTGAGACTTAGGTCTAGATTGCCTCCTATCTATGAACCTTATAGAAACTTCCCTAACAACGTCAATAATCGAACGACTACCCGGTCTAAGAACCCCTTCTCCACACTAACGCAAACTACTAATACCATGGACAAAACTCCCCCTAAAAATCACACTTCCCGAGATACCGTCTCTCACAAAACCTTGCTAACTGCCAACCCTGACAGTACCCTAATGCTAACAGGGTCCCTCATAAACTCTAGATTAGTGGTAGCCCATGCTACTGAAATTGCAGACATCTTAAATAATGACAATCTCGATTTACTGGCCATAACTGAGACTTGGCTACATGAGGCCGCAGGACCAACTCTCATGTTAGCAGTTCCTGACAACTACCAAATAATTAGAGTGGACCGGCCGAATGCCAGAGGTGGTGGCCTAGCCATCATCTTCAAAACAACCCACCCTATTAGACTTGCCACCTCAGCTCCCTTTACATACTGTGAAGTACTAACCGCCAAATTGCCCCTCTCCAACAACCGTACTCTAACTATCCATTTGATATATAGACCCCCTGGGCCTCTAGGCACCTTAGAAGACGACCTAACCAGTCTTCTAGCCGACAACACCAAAGATCACTCCCAAACACTACTGCTGGGAGATTTCAATTTAGGCTTTAATGATACTGACAACAAACATGCTACTAAATGACCATGGTCTTACGCAAAAAGTCCTCTCACCAACGCATATCAAAGGAAGGACCCTTGACTGGGTATCCAAACTAAACTGCAACATCAACATTACCGATATCGTCCCACAATCCTGGACAGATCATCACTTAATACATTTGTCTGCCGCATTAGACCTCCTAGGCCCCAAAACTAATAATATGGCACCGCCTCTCCCTACCAGAAGTAAGAAGGACATCACTGCTGAAAAATGTATGCCTCTTCTCTTCCCTGCCATCTCTGGAATGGAAAATAACAACCCTGACGCATTGGTAAATACCTTTAACAATGCTATGAATAAGGCACTGGACATGATTGCTCCTGTCAAACTGCGCAAAGCTAGGCAAGTAGCGCACCTGAATGCCTGGTTCACCCCCCAACTCAAATCCTTAAGATCACAAAAAAGGAAACTCCAGTCCATTTGGCGTCACTCCCCTTCTGAAAATAACAAAAATAACCTAATGGAATTTTCGAGAATGTACAAAAAAGAAATAACCAAAGCCAAAAAGAACACCTTCAATGACAGGATTGTGAAAGCTAAATCCAACACTAAAGAATTATTCTCCATCCTCCGCGAACTAGAATCCCCAATTGCACCGGTAGACAATTGGCAAGAGCTCTTGTGCTGTATTACTGTAATTCTCTGTATTTTGGGGCCAACAAGGAAATTATCAATAAAGTCCAGCTCCTCCAAAACAATGCGCTCAGAGCAGCACTAAGCATCTCTAGGAGAGAACATATCTCTGAAATAAGTAAATCCAACAACTGGTTATCCATACAAGATAAAACCAGTTGTCTTACTGAGAGAATCACCAGAAAAACCTCTATAAGACCATCTAGAGTATCGAACACCAATTGCCTCCTGGTCCCTAGATTTAAGCTTTCAAGAGTTGGGGGACATAGCTTCCCGGTTAAGGCATCCCAACTGTGGAACTCCTTACCCCCTCCCCTACGAGAAGATCAATCCTACACACAATTCCGACAGAATTACATAAGACTGTTGAAAAATCCAAACTGTCATCCTGGCTTATGACAACCCCCTACTTTCTGTTCTACCCTGTACATAACAAAGCAGCTCTGTATTGTACATAGTATTTTGTCTATATCCCGACTTCCTATCTATGATGTGCATGCCTGTCTCATGTAAATATACCTATGTAGAAGTATGCTGTGTAATAATGTTATCACAACTGTAATGTACGGGCTGCTCAGGTGACATCTGACCCCAAAACCGCCATAAGGTCTCTCCATCACCAAAAGGGACTTCAGCTGGGCTGATAGCAACACAGAGATCCTGACAGAATCAGCAGAGGTGCTTGATCCATCTACCTGAGGCTGCCTGCAGCGGGCATGGGACCTAGAAGAAGCATCCAGAGTCAATGTATGAACTGCTCAGGTGACCTCTGACCCCCAAACCACTATATTTGAAAGGTATTTTCATCCCCAGAAGGTGCTCCAACTGGGCTTAGAGCAACACAGATTGAATCACAACACCAGAGGCACTCATTCCATCTGCCTGGGGCTGCCCGTAGAGGTCAGGCAACCTAAAAGAAGCATTCAGGGTCAATGTACAGGCTGCTCAGTTGACCTCTGACCCCAAAACCACCATCTTTGAAAGGCCTTTCTATCTCCAGAAGGGGCTTTGTTACAGTGTATTAATCACATTTTGTATTATGCTGTGCTGGGCCTGCGAACGTTTCGGTTCCCTGCATTCTTTCCTTCGAGAGTGCAGGAGAGCGGAACGGGAGCGGAAGCAGCGCTGAGGCTGGACTGCGGTAGCCCGCCGGAGACTTAACAATAAACCTCCTAAGAAATCATAATTGTGTCCAGATACATATTTTGTAACAATGGCGACGAGGAACGTTCCCTAGCGTGTGTGGAAGGAGTCTCCGACTGGATGCGCACATTATCCGATGTTTACGGTGTTTCCCCGCGAATCCAAACGTGAAGCTTGACATCGGACACCTCGTGATGACGAAAATGATATGAAGAGGTACGGAGGGACAGAAGGAAGTATACAGAGTCATCCGGTACCTTACTAATGAGGGGGCAATTTTTAAGTGTGCGCGCGGGCTGCCAACGGCTATCTGAACAAGCCGTGCTTGGATTATTAGAGTAAAGGACCTAACGACGTGAGTGGACGTGCCTCCATATTAAGTGATTTCAGTAGAAACACCATGGCAACCATACGTACAAATGAATACAAACGCCTCTGTGAAAATGTAATGATCGACGGTTGTGCATAAGGTGGTTTCAGCAAGGGTGACATTGCTAAAGGCTTTAGCAGCAAGAAAAAGGGTCATAAGTAGACATTTGCCATAATCAGCTGAAGTGTGTCCAATATTCTGGCTATATGAGTTCGCAATAGTGGTCATAAAGGAGTAATGGAGACTGCACAATGAACTTGAAAATTGTTTTTTAAAAAAAAAAAAAGAGAGAAGCAAACAAATAGAGAAAATAAAAACAAAAGACAAATTTGAAAAGAAACCTGTAGATATTTAACATCAGCAGCCATGCAGAGTGTGGTGGCTCCAATGAAATTCCTACCCTTGCCTGGTAATCCAACGAGTCCCTGGGAACAATGGCTAGACAGCTTTCAAGTTTATCTAAGAGCAGTAGGTGGTGCAAAATACAATGACGATGTAAAAGAAGCCACTCTGCTGAACTGCATAGGGGCAGAAGCCTTAACAATTTTCAGGACTTTGCCGGAACCTAGTTTTGATGAACTAGGGGCTGGGGACTCTGCCTCCACTTCAAGGAAATACGAGATTGCTTTGTTAAAATTGAACAAACATTTTGGCAATAAGACGAACATTGTTCTAGAAAGATATAGGTTTCTGTCCAGGAAACAAGGCAAAAGTGAATCTGTTGATGATTATATTGCAGCCCTTAGAGGACTCATTTCGACATGTGAATTCACTGGTGTGGCTGATGAGTACATGAGGGACCAATTAGTACTACATGTGGCCGACAACCGTATACAACAACGTCTTTGGCAAGCTAAGAACCCATCTTTAGAGCAAGCCATTGAAATAGCGCGGACTTTCGAACTGGGAGAAAAGTGTATGAAGGAGATTCAGAACAAGAATGACAGTGTTGATGTCAAATCTGTACATGTCACCAGTGAAGGGAAATACGATGGTGATGAAGAAACATTTGTTGCCGCGGTGAAAAGGGTAGTAAAGTCAGATGTTAACTCAAATTGGAGACAAAACAGAGAGTCATTTCAAAGATCACAGAACAAGTGCTTTAAATGTGGTTGGGCGAAACATGTGAAAATTGAGAAAGAATGCCCGGCTCATTCCATGGAGTGTTACAAATGTGGATATGTGGGCCATTTTAGTAAAGTTTGCCGCAATGTGAGAGGTAGAAGTAGATTCAATTCACGTTATAATAACATGAGAAGCAACGGCCAATGGAACAGAGGGACTATGGCATCAGTGGGGAGAATAGAAGAAGCCTCTATGTCAAATGATCTTGTCGCGATTACCAGTGGACTGGAAGATAGAGTGCATATACTTACCATTGCCACAACTGGAAATGCTATGGGCTCATGGGTGTCAATGACAATAGATGATACTATGTTGCAAGTGATGGTTGACACAGGATCACCTTATACCATGGTTGATGCAAACACATTTAGGAATGTGTTGAATATGGACATAAGAAAGCTTCATATGCCTACTGTCAAAGCCACAGGCTATGGGAAAACACCCATAGACATAATTGGATACGCCTGGGTGAAATTGTGTTTCAAGGGGAGGAAGACCTTTTGTAAACTTTATGTTGCCAAAGAGGGTTACTCAATAGTTGGTTGGTGGGAGCAAGCGTCACTAGGAATTAGAATACATCCTGGAGAAGAAGAACCAATAATGAGTGTAATGAGTACCACTTGTGATTCTGCTGAAGATTTAGTGAAAAGCTTTCCCAAAGTTTTCAACGACAGCATAGGAGCTTTGAAAGGTTTTAAGCATCGTATAATATTGAAGAGAGGAGCTAAGCCAGTTGTGCATAGGGTACGGAATATTCCCATTGGTACAAGGGAGGCCCTTCAGAAGGAGTTAGATAAATTGTGCTCTCATAATATCATTGAACCGATTGAAAGCTCAGAGTGGCTTTCTCCAATTGTCATCGTGAGAAAACCTGATGGGACAATTAGGATGTGCGTAGACTTAAGAGATCTCAACAACAACATATGGGTTGACCGACATCCGCTACCCAACATTGGAGAGATGTTAACAACAATGGAACCAGCAAAATTTTTCTCTACTCTAGACCTGTCATCAGCATATCATCAGATTGTATTAGATGATGAATCTAGGCACCTCACATCATTTATAACACCGTTGGGGGCTTTTCGATATAAAAGGATGCCATTTGGTTTAGCTTCAGCGGCCGCCGTATTCCAGAGACTGATGCAGCACCTGTTTGCTGGTCTAAAAGGTGTACATTATTTTCAGGATGACATTTTAATATCAGCCATGAGTGAAGAAGATCATGATGCCAAACTGTTAGGAGTCCTGCAGATAATTCAACAAAGGGGTCTAACTCTAAAAATAGAGAAATGCAAAATTAAAAAGAAGGAAGTTACATATTTAGGCCACTGTATCAGTGAAGAGGGCATAAGTCCCAAGGAAGCTCTGATAAACACTATCCTGAAGATCCCTGATCCTACAAATAAAGATCAGCTTAGAAGTCTACTTGGTCTCACTGAATATTATTCTAAGTTCGTTGACCATTATGCAGAAAAAACTGTTCACATGAGGAATATGATGACCAAAGGCACGAGATTTGATTGGTCAGTGGAATGTAAGAAGGAATTAGACAATATAAAGAATGTGATCAATAAGGCACCCACACTCAAGATGTTCAACCCTGGGGCCAGAACTGTGTTGTCGTTTGATGCAAGTAATGTTGGTTTGGGTGGAGCTCTGGAACAATTCCATGATGGTTTACTTGTCCCGATAGCTTTTGCTTCGAGAACTTTAAAGGGAGCAGAGAAAAATTATTCTACTATTGAAAAAGAAGCACTAGGCGTCAAATGGATCTTAGAACATTTCAAAGGGCTCATTTGGGGAGTTCCCATTGAATTGAAAACAGATCACAAACCTCTCATCCATGTGCTCAATCCCAAGAACTCTCACTTAACATCACCTCGCATTAGGAGATGGATTTTGATCATTATGCAGTACAATGTGGTTATAAAATATACCCCAGGCAGATCTAACAAAGTTGCTGACTGTTTTTCCCGGTTGCCTTGTACTGATGAATACCTTGATATGCCAAATGACGAGAGTTTAAGTGAGGATCAGGATATGGATTCCATTATTGCACAGATTCATCCTGGTTTTGATAAAGGAGATTGGGTGGCAGCTGCTAATTCAGATCCAGAACAAGAGATGTTAAAAAAGGCTGTAGCGGATGGATGGAAGAATGTACAAGATGGTATTAAGCTATGGGAAAAGATCAAAGATGAAATATCATATGATGACCTATATGTCTATCGTGGTGACCGTATTGTGCCACCAGTTACGTTGAGGAGAAAAATCATGGACATTGCTCATGAAGGACATATTGGCAGAGATTTGACGAAAAGGAGAGTCAGAGGAACATATTGGTGGCCCAGTATGTGGGGTGATGTAGAGTCACTGGTCAAGGAATGTTCTGCTTGCGCAGCCAGTGATAAAAGCAAATTAGTAAGAGTCACACCCCTTCAACCAGTAATTGTGCCCAATGCAGTATGGTCTAAACTAGCTATTGACATCGCTGGCCCATATGAAGTGTTAGAACCCATGAAGATATATTTGATAGTTTTAGTTGATTACACATCAAAGTGGGTCGAATGTGGAATTTTGGAAGAATCTGTGTCGACATATAAGGTTACAAGATTTTTGGAAGAAATCTTTAGTAGAGAGGTGATCCACAAGAGTTGATTTCAGACAATGGCACTCAGTTTGTGTCGCAGGAGATGCAAAAGTTTTTAAATGATAGAGCCATCAAGCATAATACCACAGCTTTGTACCATCCTATGAGCAATGGTCTTGTAGAAAGGATGAATCGCTTTATGAAAGGAACTATTCAACTGGCAATAGCAAATAACCTACCATGGAAAGATACTCTTAAAGAAGCATTAAATACATATAAGGTTACACCTCACTCTGTCACTGGTATAGAACCTTTCACGTTGATGAGAGGTAGAATGGCTAACAATAGACTCAAACCGGCTTGGATGTCTACAGGGAAGGATGCTAACATTAACATGGATGAGATCATGGAGAGGGTCAGGAAAAGACAAGACCAATACAAAAAGTACTATGACCAGCATAACTGTGTGAAGGAAAATGATACCAAAGCTGGAGATTGGATTAGGGTAAAAGAACCGAAAAAGGTTTTGAAGGGAGAGTCTAAGTTTAGGGCTCCTCAGAAAGTTATCAAGCGTCTCAAAAAATCTGTAGTTTTGGAAAATGGAGACAAGTGGTCGTGTGATGACATCACGGTAGCAGGAAAAAATGAATTAAAGTGTAATGGCAATAACTCTGTTAAATGCAGACAAAGTGTGGATGAGAGAGGAAGAGAAAGGAAATGTGGAAAAGAACTAAATGGAGAGAACCAAGGGGTTTCAAGTGGTAACGGCGAAAAGTGTTCAAGATCCAGGAGAGTTGTACCCAATTATAAGGAAGGATTCATCTATTATTGACTGTTGTCCACATATCAGGGACATTTACGTGAACCGGAACGCCATGCTGATGTCATAAGCAGCCAGGGTGTATCAGCTAGGGTGTATCCTTTATTTCAGCAATGGTTTTCATAAATATTAGAAGGGATAAGTATATCACTATGTATAGTTTCTGCTTTAGAAATCGTTTGCTTTTTATCTTCAGGTACATGGTTTTAATTAATGTTTAATTTTAAATCTTTGGTTTCTTTCTTTCTTTCTTTCTTTCTTTCCCCTTTTCTTCAATTTCCTCAGTTGTGTATTAGGAAGGGAGATGTTACAGTGTATTAATCACATTTTGTATTATGCTGTGCTGGGCCTGCGAACGTTTCGGTTCCCTGCATTCTTTCCTTCGAGAGTGCAGGAGAGCGGAACGGGAGCGGAAGCAGCACTGAGGCTGGACTGCGGTAGCCCGCCGGAGACTTAACAATAAACCTCCTAAGAAATCATAATTGTGTCCAGATACATATTTTGTAACAGGCTTCAACTGGGCTGTGAGCAACACAGAGCTCATCACACTACTACCAGAGGTGCTCATTTCATCTGCCTGAGGCATAGAATACGCATCAAGGTCGATGCACGGGCTGCTCATGTGACCTCTGACCCCAAAACCTCCACTTGGCTCCTTGCTTTAGGGCGACCCAGCAAAAGGCAAACAGTTAAGGGCCAACCTCCAGCCTCTGTGACTCTTCGCCTATGAGCAATTGCTTTGCTGTGTCCTGCTACTTGCTTGTGAGCACCAACTACTTCATTGCTCAGCTCTGCTCACAACATGCACTGCTCTTACTATCCCTTTCTTTCTCTTCTGCTTCTTTCTTCATTCTCCTATGCTCAAAAACATTTAACCTCTCTACACATCCATAGCATCTCTTTTCCTCGGTCTCTCCTTTTCTCGTTCACCTACACTCTCTATTCAGAAAACCTACAACTCTAACTTTTATCACTCTTCCTCTTCTCGCATCTAGCCCCCACATCGCTCTACTTCACAGACTCAACATCACTATGCTTCTACATTTCACTCTCTTTATATTGCTCTTTGGAATGCACTTTGCGTCTGTAACAAGAGTTTTTTTTTTAGCTCAGACTTCTTTGTTTCCCATTCTCAGTCTCTTGACCTCATTACTCTTGCAGGGACCTGTAATTTTCCCTCAGGCTCTGTTAGGCGGAAACCTGTGCAGTTCCCTCTGGGACCACTGCAAAAGATTTAGGACTACAGGTGTTGCGATGAACCCGCTTGGTAGCAGTCTGTACCACACAGATCCAATTGGTAGCTGTGGCTGAGCAGTCAGACTTCTCTCAAGAAAAGTTGGTCAGTATAGGGAGTATACAAGATAGGGTAATTCTTCGCAGCAAAACGAGTAAACACGCAACCAGGCTTTAGTATAACGATAGTAAGTTATTTATTAATAACAGAATGTCTACGAAAAATACTAAAGTGAACCACGGCAAACAAATCAAAATACAATTACTCTGCAGGATGGAATAAAGCTCAACCCCCCGAAACACTATATCGACAACTCTAGGTTCTACGGCACCACTTATTTTCAGACAGAGGTGTATACCTCAACCCAGATGACACTCGAATATTTTTAGTGCGGAAGTGAGAGAAGAGAAAGGCAGGTAACGAAGTCAACACGGTTCGTACTGAAGCGGGTAAAAATGCAAGGCAAGAAAGCATTAATCACACTAGATCATACAGTGCGGTGGCCAGGCCCACTCGGTGAGAGGCAAGGCACGATGTCCTGGAAAGTCTCTACGGATGATGTACTCAAGTCTTGTCTAGCAAATTGTTTAGCGACAGGTTGAACCAGTTCAGAACAAAGAGTGAATAAAGCTTGGAGGCAACCCAACGGAACGGAGAGGAATCAGATACCTCACACGAACCGATCGAAAAGGGAAGCCAGGCGGTTTACGGTACCTTGTGGGGGAAGACAGCTCCGACGGGGGCAGTTGTTCCTGGTGGTGGATGCACGACGGGTCTTGGCCAAGAGAAGAGATGCTCTCGTCGTCGAAGAGAAGATGTCCGGTGCACCACCAGGGAAGAAACCAGCCGCGGAGTGCTTCGTCACAAGGCACCACCTTTCGATCACGATGCAGGAGTAGTGGCTATCCGGTTGCCGGGTGCTCTGCACGGCAATTCGACCACTGCGTCCTGGGCGACCAAAAAGCGCAAAGAAGAAGAAGACTGGTTGTTCCCACCAGCCAGGGAAAGAGCCTCTCCGGCAGGGAGATCTCTTCTGTCGTCGGGAGATTGTGAGACGATTCCGCAGGGCTCCACCGGAGGTTTTGTCGTGCAGGTCGGCTCAGCGTTACCCTCGTCGGATTCTTTAGGTCCAGTGGCGACTTCCTGAAGATCCAGTCCCAAAGGCCCTGCTTTTATGCAGACGTCCCCCATTCATTCAGCCTAGCTTGTCAATCAACACATGCTAAGTGGTGAGCGGGAAGGCTCACCACCTGGGCCAATCACTCCAGAGTGCGACCTGAGTTGGCAAGGCAACTCGGTCCAGGGTGTCTAAACCCCCTCCCACACCCCTGAGGTAACCCAGACAGAATGGCGCCACCTTCGCGGGTCTCTGTCCAGAGGCCCGCCAAAAGTGGAACAAAGGGCTCAACCTTTGGTTTCGGAGTCACAGAGAAAAACACAGACGCCATTTTACAACCCGAGTTCTGGCAGAAAATACCACTCGATAAACTTATTTAAGATAAGTAGATCGGTGGTACGTTGGAGATTAACGAAAAACAGTATCAATCTTCAACAATGGGACGAATCCCATAGGGTTATGCTCGGGGCCGAACATAACAAGTAGTTTCCACTGCCACCAGCCAAAACTCGACGAGGGGGGACGGGACAGTGCCCCCTCGAGTAACAGATCCAGGAGTAATCGTATTACCCCTACTAGCACGTCCACAATAAGATGGTTGGTACTAGTTCTGTTAGTAAATTTAGGTCTAGTAAAGCCAATGGTGACTTTACATGCCCGGGGAGACAGTAGTCAGTCCCCGGGTATGGAGTCTATGGTGGGGGGACCTGCTAGGGCGCCCCCGTGTCACGACACGTAGGGTGCAGAGTGACACACATAGAAAAACTTATGAGACCCTATGGAGTAAAAGACCCCATAGCCCATCGAACACATTGACACCTCAAAGGAATTCCACACATACATGTCCAAGAGTGAGAGGAAAAGGGTCACACTCTTGGCAGGATGGAAAAAACAAACCCCAGAAATCCAGCAAAGCTGCTGGGGGACTCACTAGGTTAGGAAATTCAGCCTAAACAGAGAATTCTCCCTAACACTCGCCCCCCCCAGACTAAGGGACAGGAGGATTTAATCCACTCCTGGATGAATCTCATACCTCTAGTCGATGATATACATCCTAGAGAGACCATCAGCATTTTGGTGGTGACACCCTGACCTGTGCTCAATGGTGAAATCGAACCCTTGCAGGCAGATCGACCATCTCAGTAGTTTTGGGTTTTCCCCTTTCATTTGCATTAACCATCTCAAGGGTTGGTGGTCAGTCTGAATAACAAAAGTAGAACCATACAAGTACGGCCTAAACTTCTTCAGAGCCCACACGATAGCAAAGCATTCTCTTTCGATTGTTGCCCACCTTGTTTCAGGATCCTTCAGCTTACGGCTGATGTAGCAAACGGGGTGCTCCCTACCTTTCCCATCCAGTTGACTGAGTACGGCACCTATCCCTACATTGGAAGCGTCGGTCTGCACAATGAAGTGTTGGCGGTAATCAGGAGCTCTGAGTACTGGGGCTTGGCAAAGAGCCTTTTTCAGGTTTTCAAACGCCTGATTGCACTCCTCGTTCCATTTAACCTTTTTAGGGAATTTGGGCGAGGAGATGACATTCAGTGGAGAAGCTATGGTTCCATAGTTCTCTATGAAATTCCTGTAATACCCGGTGAGGCCTAGGAAGGCTCTCACCTGAGTCTGAGTAGTCGGTGTTGTCCAATTTTGCACAGCTTCAATCTTACTGAGCAAAGGCCTTATTTCTCCACCGCCTACCTCATGCCCAAGGTAGACTACCTTACTCTGTCCAATTTGGCATTTACTCGCCTTTATGGTCAGATTGGCTCGTCCAAGAGCCTGCAAAACATCTCTCAGGTGGGTTACATGTTCGTCCCAGGAATTGCTGAACACTGCTATGTCATCCAAGTATGCCATGCAGAAGTCCTCCATCCCGGTTAGAACCTGGTTTACCATCCGTTGAAACGTAGCAGGTGCATTTTTTAGTCCGAAAGGCATTACCGTAAACTGGTATAAACCAACGGGGGTAGAAAATGCAGTTTTCTCCTTGGCATGGTTGGTCAGGGCTATTTGCCAATAGCCTGACGTCAAGTCAAATGTGCTGAGGAACTTGGCGGCGCCAAGT
Organism: Ambystoma mexicanum; assembly: GCF_040938575.1. NCBI lineage: Eukaryota > Metazoa > Chordata > Amphibia > Caudata > Ambystomatidae > Ambystoma > Ambystoma mexicanum. The sequence goes on along the minus strand of NC_090925.1, from coordinate 764,403,526 downwards.
TTATCCACCAACTCATCTGTTCTTGGCAAAGGATGGGCATCAGTCGTGGTGACTGCGTTAAGAGCTCTATAATCCACGCAGAATCTAAGTTCTTTAGATCCGGCCTTTGGTACTAACACAACGGGGCTAGACCATGGACTAGTAGAGGGCTCTATTACCCCGAGATCAAGCATCTTGCTGACCTCACCTTTGATGTGGGTTCTTACGTTTTCTGACATGCGATATCCTCTGCTTTTGACAGGCAGACAGTCACCAGTGAGTATCTCGTGTTGGCCCCAAGGGGTCAAGCCTGGTGAGAGCGAGAACAGGGAGGCAAACTGATTCAACATAGACTTGCACTCTTCTTGTTGCTCGGGTGTCAGATTGGAGGAGAGATTTACTCCTTCAATTTTTTCATCTAACGGTAAGCCTCTGAGGAGATCTGGAAGAGCTTCACTCTCTTCTTCTTCCTCGACCGATGCTAGAAGCAACGCTCCTACGTCAGGTCGTGAGACATACGCTTTAAGTCGGTTGGTGTGAAAGACTGTCGGAGCCTCCTTGGGGTTGCCCAAGTCCACCAGATAGTTAACCTCACCGAGCTTACCCACTACTCGGTAGGGTCCCATCCATTTATCTTGCAAGGCCCTCTGCCTTGTGGGGATCATAACAAGAACAAGCTGGTTTTGAGCGAACTCAACCATGTTAGCCTTTTGATCGTGCCAGTGCTTGACCAATGCTTGTCCAGCTTTCAAGTTATCGCTTGCTTCTGTCATCAGGTGCGACATTCTCCTCCGGAGACCTATCACGTAGTCAGTCACTCTGACTGGCTTGGGGGAAGGAGCACTCTCCAACCCCTCCTTAATCAGGGCCAATGGACCTCTGACGGGATGACCATAGAGCAGTTCGAAGGGAGAGTAGCCTACTCCCTCCTGAGGGACTTCTCTATAAGCAAAAAGAAGGCATGGCAATAGAAGGTCCCACTTACGCTTAAGGGGTTCTTCTAGAGCACCTATCATGCTCTTCATGGTTCGGTTGAACCGTTCTACCAACCCATTGGTTTGTGGGTGGTAAGCCGTTGAGAACTTGTAAGTTACTCCGCAGGTTTTCCACATGGCTTTCATGTAGTGGGACATAAAATTTGACCCCCTGTCAGAGATAACTTCCTTAGGAAATCCGACCCTAGTAAAAATACCCAGGAGGGCCTTAGCCACAGCCGGAGCTGTAACAGTCCTCATAGGAATTGCCTCAGGATACCTAGTAGCATGGTCTACTACAACAAGTATAAACCTGTTGCCTGAGGAGGTTGGAGGATCAAGGGGACCAACGATATCAATCCCTACTCTCTCAAATGGGACTCCCACAACGGGAAGAGGCACTAACGGTGCCACATTCTTGGACCCAACCTTACCAGAGATCTGGCAGGTATGGCAGCTTCTGCAGTGCTTTTCTACTTCGGCCCCCATTTTTGGCCAATAGAAGTAGAGTGAGAGCCTTTCCTTAGTCTTCTTGAAACTCAAGTGACCAGCCAAAGGAATCTCGTGGGCTAACTGCAAGAACTGTGGTCTGTTCTCTTGGGGTACTACAAGGCGTTTGTAGTCTCCAGGTGCAGACTCGGTCGGTTCACTATAGAAGAGGCCATCTTCCCAGTGCAACCTATGTTTCCCAGGCTCTTGCCCTTCAGCCTGAGTTTCTGCCTGACGGCGAAGACCTTCCAGAGTTGGACATTCTCTCTGTCCCTTACTGAAGTCTGCCCTGCTGGGTCCACCTTCTGCCAGTAACGACTGCAGCTCAGGATGGTCAACAGGATCCAGATCTCCAATGAGTTCCGGGCCTTCCATTAGCTCTTCTTCAGAGTCTAATTCTACCATACAGGGTTGTACTTCCCCCACAGCCTCAGCTGGAGGTGGAGTTACGGGTGCGACATTGGACAACCGCGGGGAAGTCCGTGTCGGCTGCATCGGAATGTGGGCTGTTGGTTTCGGTTTAGAAGTTTTAGGTTTCCCTTTGACTTCTGTGTTCCTAGAGACAGCGGCCGCCATTTCCAATGGAGCAGGAGTGATTTCTTTCTTCATCATCTCCCCGAGAGTACCGCGCAGGGTCCTCTCTCTTGCAGGTCTGGTTAGCTCCTGTAACCGTTTACTAGGAGGTCTGGGAGTATGCGATACAACTCCGAGAGTTTTCAAATCGTTACCCAACAGTACGCGTCCTGGTACCTCACTCTGTATGCTGACAGGTATCTTTACAGTCATGTCGTTACACTGGATGAGAACTGGTAATTGGGGAAGCATCTGCACAGGCCCTCCAGCTAACTTGGTGAGGCGTTTGGGTGCCTTAGCAACATCCTCAGCCTGAAAAAACGATTTATCCACCACAGTTATGCTGGCCCCAGTGTCCCTAATGGCAGGCGTCTCCTGACCATTCACCTGGACACTGTCCTTATAATACTCTTTAGTATTATCGGGGATAGAATTATAGACGTCTAAATTCTGTTGTTCCCACAACCCCAGAGATACTAAAGAAACGCTGGCTGAGACTCCAATGGGTTCGTCAGCTAGCAGTAGAAAGTTTCCACTTGCCATTTGGACTTCCTCCTCTGGAGCGAAGGCTAAGGAGACAAGCTGGACCCCTGAAGGTTTACCCTTACATCTGGGATCTCCTTTCACGTGATCAGTCGAGCCACAAACAAAGCATTTCCCGAATGCTTTCTGGAATGGTGGCTTGTTCTGACCTCCTTCCGGTTTGGCACCAGAAGACACACTATTCTGCTGTGGTTTTCCCGGTGGCTTACCCTTCTGGTTTTGTTTGGGGCCCTCTTTGGAATGTGAGTTATTCGAATTCTCCTTTGAGTCTTTTTTAGGCTGTTTTCCCTCGTCCTTTTTCTGAGTTACCCCAGAATCCTTGTGAGTAGCCCTGTTGGCAACCCACAAGTCAGCAGCCTTAGCTAGAGCCCTGGAATCTAATTCCTTCGAATCAGCCAAGTGCTGTCTGAGCTCAGGAGAACAGGCATCATAAATCGACTCCAACATAAAAAGATTTCGCATACCCTCGTAAGTGTCAACTTTGTAACCCTTAATCCATCCCTCTAAGTTTTTCAACCCTTCACTCACCCAGGTAGCCCAAGGGGTACCATCATGCTTTTTGAGGGTTCTAAACCTCTTAAGATACTGGGAAGGGGTCTTCCCGAATCTAGCTATCAAAGCTAGTTTCACACTTTCGTAATCCGTCTTATCCACCTCCCCCAATTCCATTACCACATCAGTCGCAACAGGAGGAAGCCTAGAGAACAACCAGGGAAGCAACGCATTCCCGGTGATGTCCTGGAGCCCATGATTGTATTCAAACAGTTTCAACCAATCCAACACATCCAATCTCGGTTCGTACATACCCACTAATTCCTTCGGCATCCGGGGTCTTTTGGGACTGGAGCTCCTAGAGGAACCAGAGGAGAGAGAAGCATTTTCCATAGACAACTTTTTCATTTGTAACTCATGATTAAGCTCTATTTCCCTGAGTCTTAACTCAGCTTGTTTCTGCTCAGCCTGGGCATTCATTCGTCTGAACTCGAGCTCTTGGTTTCGTTCAGATTGAGCCAAGAACCGTTTATATTCTAATTCGAGCTTCATTTTTTCAAGTTCAAAATAAGCAGGGTTACTTGTGGGACCTGGTATTGGCCCCGTAGGCACAGTTGGTAAGGCAGGTAGAGGAACAGGTGAGACAGTTTCGTTAGCCTCGCCGTCCTCGTCAGCCTCTTCATCGCTATCATCAGAATTAGGATTCAGATCAACACCATTACTGTTATCTACAGTTGCTGGAGGGTTTGGTTCCTCTGAACCAGTACCCAGACTTTGGTTCGCCAGCAATCTCTCTATCAGTTCTAACTTCTTGCCTTTTACAGGAAGATTCTCTTGTCTACAGAGAGCTCGCAGACTCTCAGTATTTTTATCCGACAAAGACTCTTGGCTGTACATTTCCATTGTAGACATGTTTTTTGAAAGTTGCTTTTGTAACGTTTTGTGGTTAGTCGTCCTACAGCGTCGAAAAACACTCTAAACTGTATACTCGATACTAATCCCACCGCTGTACACCAGTGTTAGGCGGAAACCTGTGCAGTTCCCTCTGGGACCACTGCAAAAGATTTAGGACTACAGGTGTTGCGATGAACCCGCTTGGTAGCAGTCTGTACCACACAGATCCAATTGGTAGCTGTGGCTGAGCAGTCAGACTTCTCTCAAAAAAGTTGGTCAGTATAGGGAGTATACAAGATAGGGTAATTCTTCGCAGCAAAACGAGTAAACACGCAACCAGGCTTTAGTATAACGATAGTAAGTTATTTATTAATAACAGAATGTCTACGAAAAATACTAAAGTGAACCACGGCAAACAAATCAAAATACAATTACTCTGCAGGATGGAATAAAGCTCAACCCCCCGAAACACTATATCGACAACTCTAGGTTCTACGGCACCACTTATTTTCAGACAGAGGTGTATACCTCAACCCAGATGACACTCGAATATTTTTAGTGCGGAAGTGAGAGAAGAGAAAGGCAGGTAACGAAGTCAACACGGTTCGTACTGAAGCGGGTAAAAATGCAAGGCAAGAAAGCATTAATCACACTAGATCATACAGTGCGGTGGCCAGGCCCACTCGGTGAGAGGCAAGGCACGATGTCCTGGAAAGTCTCTACGGATGATGTACTCAAGTCTTGTCTAGCAAATTGTTTAGCGACAGGTTGAACCAGTTCAGAACAAAGAGTGAATAAAGCTTGGAGGCAACCCAACGGAACGGAGAGGAATCAGATACCTCACACGAACCGATCGAAAAGGGAAGCCAGGCGGTTTACGGTACCTTGTGGGGGAAGACAGCTCCGACGGGGGCAGTTGTTCCTGGTGGTGGATGCACGACGGGTCTTGGCCAAGAGAAGAGATGCTCTCGTCGTCGAAGAGAAGATGTCCGGTGCACCACCAGGGAAGAAACCAGCCGCGGAGTGCTTCGTCACAAGGCACCACCTTTCGATCACGATGCAGGAGTAGTGGCTATCCGGTTGCCGGGTGCTCTGCACGGCAATTCGACCACTGCGTCCTGGGCGACCAAAAAGCGCAAAGAAGAAGAAGACTGGTTGTTCCCACCAGCCAGGGAAAGAGCCTCTCCGGCAGGGAGATCTCTTCTGTCGTCGGGAGATTGTGAGACGATTCCGCAGGGCTCCACCGGAGGTTTTGTCGTGCAGGTCGGCTCAGCGTTACCCTCGTCGGATTCTTTAGGTCCAGTGGCGACTTCCTGAAGATCCAGTCCCAAAGGCCCTGCTTTTATGCAGACGTCCCCCATTCATTCAGCCTAGCTTGTCAATCAACACATGCTAAGTGGTGAGCGGGAAGGCTCACCACCTGGGCCAATCACTCCAGAGTGCGACCTGAGTTGGCAAGGCAACTCGGTCCAGGGTGTCTAAACCCCCTCCCACACCCCTGAGGTAACCCAGACAGAATGGCGCCACCTTCGCGGGTCTCTGTCCAGAGGCCCGCCAAAAGTGGAACAAAGGGCTCAACCTTTGGTTTCGGAGTCACAGAGAAAAACACAGACGCCATTTTACAACCCGAGTTCTGGCAGAAAATACCACTCGATAAACTTATTTAAGATAAGTAGATCGGTGGTACGTTGGAGATTAACGAAAAACAGTATCAATCTTCAACAATGGGACGAATCCCATAGGGTTATGCTCGGGGCCGAACATAACAAGTAGTTTCCACTGCCACCAGCCAAAACTCGACGAGGGGGGACGGGACAGTGCCCCCTCGAGTAACAGATCCAGGAGTAATCGTATTACCCCTACTAGCACGTCCACAATAAGATGGTTGGTACTAGTTCTGTTAGTAAATTTAGGTCTAGTAAAGCCAATGGTGACTTTACATGCCCGGGGAGACAGTAGTCAGTCCCCGGGTATGGAGTCTATGGTGGGGGGACCTGCTAGGGCGCCCCCGTGTCACGACACGTAGGGTGCAGAGTGACACACATAGAAAAACTTATGAGACCCTATGGAGTAAAAGACCCCATAGCCCATCGAACACATTGACACCTCAAAGGAATTCCACACATACATGTCCAAGAGTGAGAGGAAAAGGGTCACACTCTTGGCAGGATGGAAAAAACAAACCCCAGAAATCCAGCAAAGCTGCTGGGGGACTCACTAGGTTAGGAAATTCAGCCTAAACAGAGAATTCTCCCTAACAGGCTCTGCAGGCCTTGCTGCCCTTCATGACCCTGTCTACACCTTCACCAACTCTACCCACCCAATTGACAGGGGTGGTAGTGTAGGAAATTTCACATCTTCCAAATTTCCTATCTCTCCTAATCCCCTGTCTCCCACAATTTTTCACTCTTTCTAATACACTATCTCCACAATCACTGCCCCCTATGGCATTCATATTTTATCTCTCTATCAGCCAACTGGTCCCGTTGGTCAATTTATTGTCCACCCCTCCCAAACAATTGTCTCCCTTCCTACCCATTGTCATCCCATTGGCACTGGTGACTTTAACCACCCCTCTCCCTTCACTGCTCTATCCACTCTCTTCTCCTTAACCACTTGCTTTATTCTGTCCACTCTATGCCCACCCATTCAAATGGAAAATACCTTGACCTTATTCTCATCTAAACTATCTGCCTCTAATATCACCACTACTCCTTCTCCCTCTGATCATTCCATCATCTTTGCCTCAATCTCCACTCGTACTTCCACCCCTCTCCCTCCATCTACCACTTCCATTACTAAGCACAAGTTTCCCTCCTCCAAAATACATATTTACCTTTCTGACCTACACCACTCTCTCTCCTCCAATGCAGAATTATCCACAGATCCATCGACTGATGAAGCCTTCACTAACGGTAATGCTGCTCTTAACTCTCCTTTCCCCTCTCAATTCCCGCTTAATACATTCACTCCTAACCCCTCCCCTCCATGGCCTTGGATTACACCTGCCATTCGCACCCTTAAAACTAAAATGAGGAAAACCTTTTGCACTTGCCAAATATCTAGACACTCCTCAGATTTACAACTCTACCTGACTGCTATTCAAAACTACTCCTCTGCCAAATATGACTTCTATCTCTCTCTCATTTTGTCTCAATCGTCTCAAACTAGGCGCCTTCAAAAATATCTCAACTAAATTATCTGACCTCCTAAACCCTCCTTCATTTCTTCTACTTTTTCTGCAAACGGTGTTGCTCTCTACTTTACTTAAAAAATGTCCAGTATTCCAAATACCCTTGAAAATCTCGAACTACCCTCCTCATCTACTCACTTTTCTCCACCACCTCTACCCTCCTCTCCTGTGTCAATGTCTTTCTTTGTCCCCACTAACCTGATGAGATGTTTGCCCTTCTTCTCCAGGCTAACCCTTCATGTGCCCCCATCGATCCTCTGTCCCCGCACCAAGTGGAACTCATAGCTCCCAGTGTTGCTCCACATCTTACTTCCCTTTTAAACTCATCTCCTGACGATGACACTTTTCCATCATCCCACAAGTCGGCTAATGTCATCTCTATCTTTAGGAAACCCTTGCCTAGATCTTAAATGTCCTGCCAACTTACATACTATCTCTCTTCTATGTCACTATTTCAAAATCCTAGAGCTTATAATGTTCAACGAACTCACTGAGCTCCTTGACACACACAACCTCCAGGATCCTCTTCAATATGGCTGCCGACCTCTGCACTCTACTGAGTCAGCTTTCCGCAATTTCAGCACCGACATCTCTTCGGCTCATGCTAATCTTTCATCTATTCTAATTCTTCCCAACCTCTCTGCTGCCTTCGATACCATGAACCATTCCGATCTTCTCTCAACAATATCTCTCCTAGGTATCAGAGACAAGGTCCTCACTTGGTTTGCTTCATATCTCACCTCCAGACACTTTCAGGTGTCCTGGAACAGCCATAGCCCCCACTTACCCCTCTTAGTGTTGGTTTTCCCAAGGGTCAGTCCCGGGTCCCTTTCTCTTTACTCTCTCTTTAACTCTGCTCTTGGCGCAGTGATCTCCTCTTACAGCTTCTCCTATCAACTCTGCCAATGACACTCAGATCTTCTCCTTTCCCTCCTTTTCTGACTAGCTACGGACACACATTTCTTACTGTCTCTCCGCCATCAAATATGGGTTTGCATCTCATTCGCTCATGCCCAACTCCGCTAAGACTCAAGTTCTCTACTTCCCATTCAAACAAGCTATCTCTTCCCCTCTTCTATCCTTCGCTCCTGAGAACCTTCTCTACTCTGCTTCTGCTTGCAAACTTGGTTTTGTCTTTGACTCATGTCACAACATTTTTCGCTCTTTATCTCCAAATCTGCCACTGCATCAAGCCATAATCTTCTCAACATCAGAAAAACAAGACAATGGGCCTCATTACAAGCACTGCGGTAGCCGTGCTCGCACCCGCCTCCCGCGATTGGGCAATAACCGGCCCATTACGAGTTGAATGGGCCGGTAATTGCCCATTCGCAGGTGGCGGTATGGCCGGACACCCGATCCCCATGCTGCCCTAAAGGGCAGAATGGGGGTGGGGAGCATGGATGCGCCGGCATCGTTGATAAAGGTGCCGGCGCAATTATGAGTTATGCTTGCGGGTGCCGCACAGCCCGCCAGGTAAGGCCTGGCAGGCTGTCAGGCACCCGCGAGCATAACTCGTAATGCGGCGGCCTTACCGGCACTGTTCATACCGTCACTGCCAGGGTTGTAAGGAGGCCCATTGTCTCCCCTTCAACACTGCTAGGCACCTAATCGCCTCTTTCTCCTAATCTCCTCTTTAGTACTCTCTCAATCTGACTAATGTGCCAATCTCCTCTATGGCTTTCCCAACTATGCTTGTTCTCCTCTTGACAAAGTACTCAACTTTGCTGTCCGTACACTCTTCAAACTTCCCCCCCTTGACCTCCACCTCCACAGGCCGTCGTCAGTTATCTTGGTTATCTATGAGACAAAGGGCAAAGCATAAACTCATTCTCATCTTCAAACTATACATGGACTTGCCCGACCCTACCCATCAACCCATCTCACTCCCTACCCTTCCCCTCCTGCCCTACGATCATCCTTGGCTCACCTTCTTGCCACCTCTCATGCCCCTTTTGCTCCCTCTCATTTACGCTCTCTCCCTATCCTCGCTCCTTACTTTGGAATGATCTTCCTCTCCTTCTCTGCAATACTCCGACACTATCCCTATTTAAATCCAATCTCCTAGCACTCCTCCTTTCTGAAGAACCACTTTGCTAACATTCTATGCCACCATATCTACCTGTTCTCCTCTTCCCCTACCTGTCTATGACAATCCTGCTGCACTTATCCCTCACCCTCACATCCATTATTGTTAAAGACACTGGTCCACTGCTCTGTAAATCAATGTTAAAAATCTTGTAAGCATTTTATTGCCAAAAATACACTGTTTTCATTTAATTTCCATAAATAAATAAAATATATCAAATACCTCACCTTCTTCCACACTCTGCCACTCCTTCCTCCCACCTGCTGGTATTTTGGTTTTATCTCCTCCTTTTCTGACCTCTCCCAGATAACTCTCACTTCCTGCTTCATATTGTCCCTCTATATAACCTCTCCTTCTCTGGGTTGGCCCTATGTCCCCGGCCAATCTGACCCTGTCTTGTATGTAGCCAAAATTACAGGTAGGGGACTGAGTCATAGTGTCGAAATACAAAAGTTTCAACACAAATGGATCGGGAAAAAATGTTCTAATGCATTTCTTTTTTTGGGGGGGTTCCCCCCTAAACCCAAATTTTTTGGGCAAAAACCACTAATTTTACTATACGAACCAAAAAGAAACATTTACATTAAAAAAATGCATTCAAATCATTTTTTTTCGATCCTTTTATTTTGAAAGTATTGTCTTTTGAAACTATGTATTCGAAACTTTGACTGGACACCCCACGGAACCGCAATGGCAGGAGGTTTGCGGCTTGAATTAGTGTGTGGGGCCTTGGTGTGTTGTACCCCACATGTAAGTTCTGGTCTTGGATATGGTGTTATGCCCGCTCTCAGTCACTGGTGGTCCAGAGCTGTTGACTGTGGCTCAGATTGTTCACTGCATCTTCACGGCAGGGCAGTGTGGCTTCCAGGACTGCCGCGCACTGGAAGACCCGAGGCTCTCCTCTCTCAAGTCTTTCTCCTGCACCGGATGGCATGTGGCATGGGGTCAGTGCTCTCGCTCAAATGCTTCTTGTCTTCCCCTTTTGGTACAATGTCACTAAGAGAAAAAGAGGGCATTGGCAAACATCTGTTTGAGGCATGGCATGAGGAAAAAGGTGGACAGCTCAGAATTAGACTGGCACCGGGGGCAGGGGGACAGGGAATGGGACCCCCTCAACTGCCACTGGCGACCTCAGAGTAGGTCTGGCTCTGGATTTCTCCCTAGGCCTTCTAATCCTGGCTGAGAGGGGTTCCCACCTGCTCTTGACAGGGCTAGGGTTCCCAATTATCCAATTTCTTAGCAGGATCTTGAAGCACCTAGCCCTGAGCATCCGTTGCAAAGCCTATAGTCAGAAGCTACCAAAACATGACCAGGGAGATGTTTTCCAACTACAGTGTTCGACATGAGCGTGGCAATTCATAGATATGCCCTAATTAGCATGATATGAAGTGTTAAGCAGAGACTGAACATTGCACATTGTATAGTAAAGCCGTAAAGCACACGATTGGCATATGTTCTCTAGTGACTCTTTGATAAAGGATGACTGCATTCCAATTTTCCAAGTCCCTGCCCTGATGAATTATAATGCAGTTTTCGGCCCATCAGAGTACTTGGCACTGCTGCACTACAATGCCTTTCTTGGGGAGTGAGATGGATGTCCTGAGGGGAAGCCCTCCTATAACATGGCAGCACTTCATACAGAATAGAGTACGTCTGCTGATGTGACTATGGCACTTGCAGCACTTAAAAACAAAGGAGAGATGTTCAAGTGCACCTTTACTGATGGTTCCATTCTGAGCACACTACGTAATAAGGACTGCTCTGATCCAACAGCACTGACCCTCTAAATGAGACCAACAGGTTCAGCAACAACGCAACTCTAATCCCACTTGTCTTGGTCCCGCTGTGCTTTCATAATGTTCTCATATATGTCCCATATATTCAATTTGTATCTATCTAATTTTATTTAATCTTATGTATATGTCCTTGATTATATGTCAACTTGCTCCAACTAAAGTCATACAATTTTGGTACCATCATTCCTATTACATATATAAAATAGAAGATACATTCGCAACACGTGACAAAGACGTCTTCTATAATTGTAAGACGTCTTCTATAGTTGTTCATCAACTCTCTCTTCTAGAATTGTGCACTGGCTCTTAAATCTCTTTTTGATTAAAGTTCTCCAAAAGGTTATACAACCTAAAAAGCTGACCTTCATTGGAAACCCATGTTATTTCATAATAAGATTGTCATGAAATGGACGATTCCTCAGAAGACGAAGCAGAAGGTGACCTCAAACACCAAGATAATTGTAGTGTCTACAGAGGAGAGGGAAGAACAAGCTCCTCTTCACCACCCCAGGTAAGCTGTGTCACAGATGGCCGCAAGAACACATCAACTCACAGAGAGTAAATAAGTTTTTATTCAAGTGTCTGAAAGAGGGCTCACTAAGGGCCGTCCCTCTCTCTCACCTCCCTTGGGCTTTTCCCTCCCTAACCCAGGCATCCCTAAACATCCTCAGGATTGTCACTAGAGATCGGTAACCCATAATATCTAAGATTCTGCCTGGCTGTTTGTGATGGCCTAAAGGCGAACGTCTTCTTTCTCTATCTCCCTCTGGGGATTCCGAGGTGAATCCTATCCAAGAGTCCTACAAGAATCAGAATGGTTTTCCAACTGGCTTAAGTACCTTTCAAATAGCCACGCTAGACTTGCTCTTTATTCTCGCTCCTGTGTACTCTTCACACCAAGCGTTTCTGTGTCTCCTTTCACTCCCTCCTACTTCCCTGCTACTCCTCCCACCATCTTCCCCATCTCTTCTTCACACTTCCTCCTCTTTCCCTCCCTCTCTTTTTCTACTGCCTACCCCACTCGCCGATTGTACTCGCTATTACTACTACTCTCTCTCCACTACTCTACACTCTCCTCTTTCTATTAATTTTCCATCTCTTCTCTGTGCTACTCTCTCCACTTTCTACTGTATTATCCTTGTACTACTCTATTACAATCCACCCACAACTTCTCCAGTTACCCTCCTTTCACTCTCCCAGTCACCCTTCTCAATCACTACCATTCAGACTACCCTGTTCTCTCCCTTAATCTCCCTCCCTCACCTTGCACCCACTCTCACACCCAAGTAACACTTTCTCTTAGCAGCCAATGTCTCATCTTGCACACGCCCTTGAACATTCTCCTCCATGCTCTGCTGCGCTGCCCTTCCTAAACCTGGTTTCCTGGTCCTCCTTCTCCTCCCTTGGTCTCACCCGAACAACCCACACTGCCCTGGTTACACTGCCATCTTTTATCCTCACCCTGCCCCTCCTGTCGGCTCCCCACGTCAACTGGTTCCCCCGGCCCAACCGCTGGCTTCCTTTACCCAAGAGCCAGGTTACAATTGCCAGAACACATATAACAGGCTTTAAGCCCTACCCCCTTTTCTTATGCGGGTCCACCAGTGTTTGGTAATGTTGGCCCACTCAGAGTATAATCCATTTCCGAGTTCCTATCAGGACGACGCATAGTATCTGGATTTGATATGCAGACCGTTCCGCAGCCCAGCTGAACGTACACTCAATTTCACTGTTTGTGTCACACACCTCCACCCTTTCACCCAAGTCTTAATCTTCATTGGGATCGGCTAACTGGAGATATCAGGAGAAGAAATCAGCATTAGAGTGCTTTAACCTGACCCAGTGCTCCACCAAGAAAGAATACGTTTGTATGTCAAGAACTATCTCAAAAAGCAGGTTTGGTGTCTTTCTTCCGGGCCATCCAAACCAACGGGGCCTGGTCTGGGATTAACTTGACCAACTCTACTATAAAACGCACCCTAGGGCAAAACATAAGTGGGCCACCCCCAGCTCATCTAACTCACTGAAAACTCCCAGGTTGGAAGCCAGAATGCCCTGTTGTTAATAAAAAACCTCTTCTGGCTCTCATTGGTGACCGTGCCTCATCAACGTTATTGTATTTTGGCAGGCTGGTGGGAACTCATTGCATTGACATATGGCGGAATACTGCTCATTGCTGCGGTGCGCATGCTCCCAATAGGCAGAAGGATACTGCCAACACGTGTGTGGGGCTCTGAGTAGCCACCTCTACATTAAAAAAAAATCTACATTAAAAATAAATGGGTTTGCACCTGGCAGCTGATGGACCCCCATGCTGGGATCTCTTGTCAGGCAGGGTACCGCAATCCATCTGTTATCTTTAGGTGACATGACACACTCATTCACAAACACCTTGTATGTGCTGCACGTCCCCGATGCCCATAACCAGCGTGGTTAACTAGCAGGTCACTCAGTGTAACCCCTCCGCTGCTTCCACCTGACCTTCTCGCTGCCACATGAAGCTGCAGGAGTGCACAGCTAGCTGCTGAACACATCAGCGGGAGCAAGCTTGCAGCAGACTCGGGTCTAACCCGAGAGCAGGCTCTTTAAGGTGGACCAAGAAAGTCCCCTGGTGCCTGAGGGGCAAGTGACCTGAAGAAGAGCATCCAGGTATCAGAGCAGCAAAACGAGCCCAGCCCTCTGAGGGCAGCTGACACAATCTGACACCTTTGCACTACACTCTGGCCTTCAAGTGTTGCACCTTCCGTTACTGCAAACATTTGCGCCACAGGCACAATGAAGAAATCTTTGTGGGACACGTGTTCTATCTATCCTGTTGCACTTCACTTCCTTCCACTGAAACTCTTGCAAATGTTTTCTGAGCAAGTTTGAATTTCTATGAGAATCTCTTCAGTATTTCAGGTTGTCCAGTGCCAGGCGATTAGGGAAGTCAAGGAGTTGTCTTTCAGCTCTCGGTTGCGACAATGAATACCGCTGCTCATATTAGAAGGGGTGTGTGGTTTCCCAAGGCCACAGTGCCCAGAATTGGCATATCGTACTCCAAGCCTGGCACATTAACTGCCACTCTTTTGTAATAGGGAATCTGCATAGCACTACCCCTGCCCTCCTAAATGGGAATGAGCTGACCCACCCACAAGGGAATCTCTGCCCACCCAAAATAGCAGCAACTCCTCCTGCATCGTTCCACACCCATCCACTGTGCAGCCGAGGGCGCCATGCTACCGATACTAACACTCGGGCAGCGTCTCAAGCTGGAACAGATGGACCTGATGTTCTAGCTTTACATGGCACTCTTGGGCGTTGTCACACCAGGATGAGGGCACACAGGTGCAGAAAGATCCACAAACCCAGAACACTGGCTCTCTACCCTGACTGTAAATGCCTACCCAGATACATCAGAAAAGACTGCGTAGGAAACCTGCTACAAACGATAAAGGACAAGATCACAACCAAATGGCAAATCCCATATGCCAAATCGGCTGAGCTGAATCTGTTCACTGCCCTATGCTGTTACGCAACAGGCTTACTACAAAGAGTCACAAGTGGCACCCTGGGCATAGCCCAACCTTCAGTCAGCAAAGCAGCATGGGAAGGCAGCGAGGTGCTAAAGCAACATGTGACTCGATATGTTTAGCTTTCCACACTTGCCAGAGGACACTGTGCTGTTGGGTGGATAACTCAGGGGCAACGTCGTCTTGGAAGCAAGATGATGCAGTAGCAACACAGGTTCGATCCCCGGTCCTTGCTTAGAAACCCCCGGGTATTAAGGCGTTATAAATAAACAATTATGATTATCATAATATAATGAGGCCTTCCATATCACAACTATGTTCCACGTTGTCATTGTTGCCATTGAGAGCACAGACCTACCTACTACAACCGTGAAAGTTTTACCAATCTCTGCTGGTTTGTGACATATGCCTACAGTTCACTGACTACTCAAAATGATTCCCAGGATCACGACATGGCAGAGGTATCGTGGTGCAGGTTAGCTGGCGAGGCGAGGCACATCTGGAAAGATAGATAGTAGCCTCCTCGATCCACTGGTGCATACCTACAGACAGACAGGGGCTGTGGTGAACAGCAACGCTACCTTTCTCTTCCCTCAAAGGTGAACAAGGATAACCGCTGAAGGCATGGGTAATGATGCCCTGCACAAACCTCAAAACAAGAGAGAGACGGCTATAAAACAGGCCCACACACACACGCCCCCGTGCGCGCGCGCACACACCACATGCACCAATCAAGAGCGCCCTTAGAATTCTAAAGCAGCACTTCATGACAGCACATGTCACGCCACTGAAGACTGACAAGTCTGCTTAATTCCACACAACATGGGCATAGATGCCCACATTCCCATATGTGGCTTTGGCAGACCACCAATGCAGAATTGTGCAGATCCATGTGCAAACAACCACTACAACAGCATCATCAGATCCAGATGCATGGCATGTGACTGTCCTTCTCAGTCCAGCATCAGCATTTCAGCTTTGCTGAGGTCTGCCAATTCATGGCCCTTTTCAAAGCTGATGTTCTGCTGGAGTTGCACCTCGAAAGATTTTGTGGAGGGCTGCTCTCGGTGGTGTTGTTGTGGCAGTCACACATGCTGTGTTTCCTGTAGCAGCCATAGTTTGACTTGGAACAGCTAGTGATCTGCTTCACCATGTGTTGCTGGTGGGCATGAAAGAGTCTGAAGGGGTGTATCCCTCTGTCAATGTCATTTCACCATAGTTCCCCCGCTGGTCAGCTGCCATTGAGCTGCAGGTAGCATGGCTTGCTGTCCTTGACAAGGATTTTAAGCATTTCTCCATTGCTGCGCGAATTGCTGGTCAGGATGGACAAGTTCTGGTTAAACCGCTCCCGTTTCTTATGTTTTGGGACAAGTGCAGTATGTCAAATGGGATTACAATGGTTTAGAGGTGCACTGGATGCTGTTCAGATATCAATAAGAGTTTTTTGTGGGCGCTATTGGTCAGGTCCTTTGCGTGCGACCAGGAGTTGCAGGTGGATCTCATCAGCAGTTAACTGGGGGCATGCATGCAGGTGGTTGGTCATGTCTGGGGTCCATGGCTGATTGCCAGATATGGATGCTGGCCATCTGGCAATGCAGTCTTTCAATGGTCACTTGTGCAAGATAACATGTCAATCATTCTGTGCTCTCCCATGGTCCGAGCTAGTGTTCCCTGTAGTGTACAGGGCTGCCCGAAAGCGTGCAGGATATGGTGATGCTTGCAAGGGACCCAGGTAGGATGCCCCTAGTGCCTGGCGTTGGGGGATGCTGCTCCCTGGCATCATTGTGTGCAGGGTGCTTGCCTGAGTCGTCCACCGTTGGCTCTGATGTCCCAGGGCCAGATGTTTGCAGAATGAAGTATTTTTTAGATCAAGGAAGGGTGTGATAGGTGTCCGGATGAGTCAGTGGTATGGATGGTTGGTGATGGTAAGTGCGCTCTGAGGACCTTACGTGGGTCCAATGGCCACTGGGGCAGCTCTTGGTATGTGGCCGTCTGGGAGGGATGCGGCAGCATGTGCGGTGTGTTTGTCATTATCATGTTTTATTTATTACTTTATCACACCTGTATCTGTGGCTTTCCCTTGTGGTTTGTACTTTTGGTATATAATGATGGACTTCAATTGGTAATTTCAGAGGGTGGTGTCTGCACTTGGTTTGAATACCCTATTGTTTGTGGGTACATGGTCTTTCTTCTCTTTTGGATATTCATAGTTTGTGTATCGATCAGCACCCGAGATTTTGGTGCCGCTAATTACTCCCTCCATATCAAGGAGTGTAGTGAGAAGCGTTGTTCTCATTGGAACATTTTCAATGCTTTTGCGTAAGTGCAATTTTTTTGTCTTTTGCCTGAAGTCCTATGTGGCAAAGTGTGACAATCACTGGGTTGGCTGGACCATGTCCTAGGTGGCCGTCAAGCTTCAGAAAGAAATCATTTCTTTCTGAAGTCAGAACATTTCTTTCTGAAGTAAGAGTATATACACTGTGACTTCAGAATTAAATGTGGGGGTGCAGCGTAGGATGGAGGCACTACGACTCCATTGCGTATGTCAGGAACCAGGAAGCTCTTCCTGCTTCATGTTTCCTGACTGCGTGGAGTGTAGGAGCTGGAGGTCTGTCCCGAAGAGGAATCCCTTAGGGTCGATAGATTCAGGAAACAGCATGTAAAAAGCCTTTTTCTAAGTATGTGTGGGTGCGAGGGCATTGCATGTTTATATGTATGCATGCGTGCATGCAAGGGTATGTTGCATACTATGTAATGTGTGTATGAATGAGTGAGTGTATGATGTAGGCTGGGTGTGCACCTGAATGAGCGAGCATATGGTGTAAGGGTGCACGTGTGAATAGGCAAGCAAATGGTGAGTGTAAATGAGCGAGTGAATGTGTGTGCACGTGTGTTTGTGGTTGGCCATTCACTGAGGAGCTGATTTTGGCAAGTGGAGGGTGGGGGTAGAGGGAGTGCACTATGCTACTATGGCATTTGTTCCATGATAAAGCAAACATAATATGTGTTATTACGAGGCTAGACTGGCCTTTTGGTGCAACCAGTCTAGCCATTTCTTACTGTGGCATTACATTTTTACCTGGCAACCATTCATGATAAAGCAAGAATCATATGTGTTATTACTTGGCAGCAAGTTTGGGCATGTTTTCTTATTGTGGCATGGCTTTTATATCTGTTTTTATTTTATATTGCTTTGTAACACAAAGAAAGCAGTCACAGTGTCATCATCACATACAATCAGGTGATAACAATCCAATATTACATTCCAGAGGATAGAGATCTACATCCAAGGTTTCTCCACCTTGTCATGAGCTTCCTCGTCCCTCCCTTGTCTTTTTTTGTCATACCTTCTGGATGTCTCTGTCTACCCAATGCACCATTCCTTTAAAACTCAATATCAACATTCCTTCCCTCATCACTCCTGCTATGCCACCTCCCCCTACCACCTACTTTCCCATGTTTAGCATTTGCTTCCCTCATGGCAATTTCAAGTCTGGAGAGGTAGTAAACTCATATTTTTCCATATAATCTCTACCTCTGCTGATCCCCACCGCTGGATGTCTGTTATCCATTGCCGTTTATCCGGGCCCCTTGGAAATGTCCATGATGTTGCTATCTTTCGTTTGGCCAGTAGCAGTAAAAACTGCACTTTCCTTTTCCGAGACATATCCTTTTTTCTTGCAGGACCCAATCCCCATAGGTAGATAGATGGTGTCTGTCCATATGCACCATGCATTAAAGTGTTTATCTTGGCCATTACCTCCTCCCAATAAACTGTAATTATTGGGCAGTCCCACACCATATGTCAAAACCATGTCGAGCTCCCCCACACCTTCGGCAACAAAGAGACACTTTTGGATCTATAGCACAGAGTTTGGCCGGGATCATATACACTCTGTGTAAATAATTAAATTGGATCATTTGGAATCTAGCATTCTGCAAAACATTTTTCACTTGTTCCCAAATTTGAAACTATTCCCTCTCTGATATCACAAATCCCACATCCCTTTCCCATTTGCCCCTGATCCCAAGGTCCACCAGAGGTTTCCTCTCATGCAACACCCTATACAATCGTAAAATCACCCCCTTCCCTTCATTGAAAGATAACATGGTCTGAACCACTGGATCAGTATCCGGTTCCTTTGGGATATCCTCACACAAGTCAGCCATTCTCCTCACCACTCTTTCATATGCGAGAAAGCAGTCCTTAGGTATGTTATACTTCCCCATCGATTGTTCAAAAGTTAGCAGTTTCTTATCTGCCAAAAAGTCGCCTAGCCTTGCACGCTCCTTAGTTCAGATTGTCTTAAGCCCTATTTCTCTGCTTGCTTCCAAAATGGTTGTATCAAACCCTAAAGGTAAGTCTGCACTATACATCCCCTTGGTCTTAAATTTAGTAAGTCATTTCTTCCACACTGTCTGTTTCTCGGGAGTGTTCCCAGTAGTCCTTTAATTTTTCCCTCCGGTGAATCATCCCATCGAGCTGCGAATTGTAATTGAGCTGCAACAAAGTAGAGCCCAAAATCGGGGATAGTCAGTCCACCCTCTTGATATGATCGATGGAGTGCCTTCAGTGCTATTCGCCTCCTCCATCTTCCCTTGCCCCCGTGATGGCTCCTCAGACTTACTGTTCTCAATTGTGTGTGGCCCACCGCCTCCTCTCATGAGAGAGGTGGAAAAAGCGGCTCCTGAGTCCCCCTCAGCCCTCTCACAGTATAATGACAATACAAGCTAAACATGGTGTTTCGATTAACCCTGCAAACTGGCAACTTTCTAAGGAATGTGTCCTTGCTAATCTTAATCAGTCTGGTAGTTTTAAGGCTTTCCGCCAATGGTTTGTATCTTGGGAGCAAGGCATGATTAAGGCCCCCGCTGGGAAGTGTGGCTAAATGCTGCCAAACAGCCCAGGATGAAGTTCGTCAGACTACGGCGGTTATGGAAGGAAGTGCTGGAGGACAGGGTCATCTGACTTCTTCAATATCTGTACCAGTTCCCATGCCAGCTTTAATGGAAACGCCAGGGGTTTCCACTTTGCCCCCTCAGTGTTTGACTAGAACAGCAAGTACAACACGTAGGCTGCCTACTATTGCTGATATCGGCATGGGAAAAGCCCAAATGCCGGCTATCGCTGACAGTCATTTAAGAGATCTAGCTTTGGAGACAAAGAATTGTATTATTACAAATGTAGAGACGCCTGTAGGAAACCAGCCAAGCGAAGCCCTGAGGAACAAAGTGCTCGCTTGGCTCCATCAGAAAGCCGGGCTTGGGAGTATTCACTGCAAGATCTAAGAGTCCTGAGAAGGGTACAGGTTGACGGATGGTGTTCTCTCACTAATGGAGACTGCATGGCAGTAGCAGTCTTCCACATTATCTGAGTATATGCAAGCATTTGTCCAACACGCCCTCTGAATTTAAATTATTGCTTGATTATTCAGGGCTTACTTAACTGTTTTTTTAGGGGATGTGGCAGAATTGTTTCACTTGATTCTGGCTCTGTAGTGTTTGCATTTTATTTTAGCCTGCTTTATGCTTTATTGGATAGGGCTGAGTTATTGTTCCAGTCTTTGCCTCTGTTGCAGCTGCATTTTATGAATCTCATGGCTGGTCTTTTGTTTTTTTTAGTTTATAATCTTGTATAATGGCGCCTGTGGGTTTTATATTTGTACAATAGTTCCTTCTTAAATTCTATGTTGTTGTTACTATTTTATTTTTTGACCTGTTCTTGGTGTTGTCCTTACTGCATATTATGTTTTATGTGTGGTCCCTTGTATGCTGGATGTGATTATTATATGTTTTATAATGGTGCCTTACGGGCTGAAGATTTTTGTAGTAGTTCTCTTTTAAACCCAATCATGCTGCTATGTTTCTTATTATTCGGTCCATTTATGCTTATTGTTTTTGTTGGTGTTGTTTTGTTCGTCTTTGTATGCACTGTTTGTAAATGTGCCGGTTTGCCCATGGGCCTAAGGCTCTACATAAATGAGTAAATAAGTAAATATTTCCTGAAGTATCCGGCCAAAGGTTCCAGTGTCATTGTGAACAGAATCAGAGATACCGGATGTTAGGTAAAATTTCACTTACTACTATTTTACCCCTATATTTGTGGACCCGCCCACATTTTTGCCTTTGTTTCAGCCTCAAGGCCCGACTTTCTGCCAGTGAAGCCTGTCCTGACTTTCTGCCAGTGAAGCCCAGCCATCAGCTATGCTCCCCTAGGCTTTCGCTCATCGTTATGGGGAAACTGAATTGTCTGTTGTTTCCCTTTGTCTTATTACTTTTCTTTCCACTTTTGGCAACTTTATTTCAGTACATTACTATACAGCACACTGGGGTCCTTGAGTTTTCTGGCCGTAGACACCCCTTAAGGATTTTTTGAAAACTGGACAATGTGCCTATTAGTAGACTGGTGGCAGCAGAAGCCTTTTCGTGTATTTTTATGAACTTTTTCTCAGCCATACCATGCTTAACGTGCTTGGCTCGGTTACATTTCTTTATAACAACACATTTTATGTAGAATGCACATATAATGAAGATTTTACAACAAAAAAAATAACATTATTTTTCTCGGTTTGTGAGGTGGCGGGGGTTTCCCCCCTAAACTCCTGTTTCCCACCTGTAAAAACCCACCCCAAACGTTTCGCCTTTACCCCACCCACACATACATTTTCATTATATTTTTCGGTATAAAAGTTTCATCATATGTGCATGTCTGTATCAAAGTTCTGTTATAATCACTGTATACCTTGTGACTCATGACTGTGGCTAGTATCTGTCATGGCCATGCCACAAGGTCTTTTGTCTCCTCCTTTGGCCGTTTTGTCCATTGGCCTTCCCCTTGCTCTTTGTGACCTGTGGAGTCCTTATTTGGGGATGCTTTCTCCTGCGAAAGCCGGCGCTTTTCAGAGGCTATTGCATGTCACATGGGTGGGTGCCGAGGAAGTGGGTTGGCACTGTCTGGTCCAAGTCGGCACTACTGGTGCCAGAATGTCTGGTGTGCCCGTGTGCATGAGAGATGCTTTCGTCCCTGATTGGACTACTGTTGGTGGGCATGAGTGGGCAGATCTCCTCATTGGCCAGGCGGGTACAAGTCCACCCTGGACTTTTAGGACATGAGGAGGGGCTCTGAGTACAGACCCGCAGATCACCCTTAGGCCCGAATCAACCTATACACGGAGCCAAGTATCCAGAGAAGCGAAGCAGATACAAGGTCTGTCTGGAACCGCGCAGAGAAGGTTTAGCACCCTGAGCCCGCTGTTTTCCTGGTAGAGCCCTGCTTTGCGCTCGATCTCTAACAACCTGCAAAGGTGCTTCAACCCTTTTGAGAGGTGGCACCAATCACTCAACACCTCCTTGGTCCCCTAGTTCGCACTACACAGCCTCTTCATGCCAAATCGTGTTGTCCCTACTGCTTTGGGCTATTTGAAAGAAGAGTGCGTCAGTCTGTGAGAATGGGGTCCTCCTGCATCAATGTGTGACAGTGGCAGTTGCTGCTGGTGTCTTTCCTGCCTTTCTTCAAGTGTCCTGAGACCAGCTGCATCAGTGCTTTCTTTGTTCTGCATTTGTGACGAGAGATCCAGCTTCACATGTAACTCAGATCTGCACCCGCTGCACCTGTGCACTTTGAAGCATAACCAAGGAGGAGATTTTGTAGTTCAGGCAACCTTCTTGAAAATTGGACCCGGAGTGAGCAAAGGGCAGTGAGTAATCATACCACTTACCGGTGGCCCCAAGTTCATCCGTATCATTTTTATGCACGAAGGATCCATTGTGGTCCTTACCTTGACTTGGGTGGCTCATGCTTCCTATAGTCGTCTGAAAGTTGGGGACAGCTTTGCTCTCCGTAGCAGAACCTCCTATGACTCTTGGAACTGAATTCCTCACACTCCAGTGTCCTCTTCTAACTTTTCCTTCCCATTGAAATTTGCCCTTTGTGAACTTTACGCATCAATGAGCGCTTTACGCACACACATAACATTGAGCACAAGGCTCCAATCTTCATGGGGCTGGATTTCTTAAGTTAGGGATGTACATTTCTGGAGTTGGCCATTGTAATCAAGTTTGTTTGCTTTCCCTCCTCACAGGTTTTGGCGGGAATCCACACTTTACCGCATTGACCGAAAAGTGACGGTACATATATTTTACCTAGTCTGTCTAAGTAGTGGTATTACTGTGTTCTTTCTTATTCACTTGTGTTTGTTCTGGGCCTAATTGTTAGGGAGAATTCTCATAAACGGCGGATTTCCTTTGGCTAATGAGTCCCTCAGCAGCTTTGCTGGATTTCTAGGATTTATTTTTTTCACCTGGGAAGAGTGTGAGCCTTTTTCCCACTCTTACATGTGTTTTGCTGTGTGTGTTTTCACTTTTTGTGTGATCCTGAGCACTGGAGCCTCACCTACTCCATGGCCTCATATTTTTCATGTGTGTTACACAGCACCTTCAGTGCAGTGACACAGGGTTGTCTTTGAGACTTCCCACTGACCCCATTTTCTGGGGCTGACTACTGTCCCCCAGAAAAGGTAAAGTTGCCATTAACTTTATTTTATTCACTTTAAACCACAGATCCAGTACACCCCATCTTACATGGAGTATTGGAAAGGGTTAATTCTTATCTCTTTTTGTCTGTGTCTCTTGGAGCATTGTTTTGCTACCTTTACATCAAGACTTGGCTGGTGGCAGTGGTCACTACCTTAACTTTTCTACAGCGGTTATCTAATATAACCATGGTATTTTTTCAGGCTATTATATTAGCCTTGAACATAAACCCGCTTGATCAAATACATTTTATTTTGGCTCCAGCTGGGTTTATTCGCCATTTCTTTTTGTTAAAGTCTTTCTCGTGTTTTTCTCTGCGCGCCAAACGGGGATGATTCCTTTGTTCGCCGTCTTTTTCGCGGGCTTCTGCACAGAAGCCCTCCTTAAGGTGCCTGAAAGTCTAGGTAGGCAGGATGTGAGGGAGGGATCTT
The DNA here is from genome assembly GCF_040938575.1 of Ambystoma mexicanum. Classification (NCBI taxonomy): domain Eukaryota; kingdom Metazoa; phylum Chordata; class Amphibia; order Caudata; family Ambystomatidae; genus Ambystoma; species Ambystoma mexicanum. Next base: position 764,380,029 of record NC_090925.1, on the reverse strand, counting down.
CGGACCCCTGCCATGGGTTCCCTTGCTAACCCAAGTCGCACTCCTGTTTGATTGGCTGAGGGGACTGTCCTTGCCAGGACAGCCACCCTGCTGTGTGATTGACAGCCAGGCTGTATGAATGGGGGAAAACTGCTAACCCAAGTCGCACTCCTGTTTGATTGGCTGAGGGGACTGTCCTTGCCAGGACAGCCACCCTGCTGTGTGATTGACAGCCAGGCTGTATGAATGGGGGAAAACTGCATAAAAAGCAGGTCTCTAGGACTGGAAAGGCAGAGTCGCCACTGCAACGAAAGAACCAATGAGGAGCTGATGGAAGAGGACCCCTACAACAACTGAACCGTCAAGTGAAGCCCTGCTGCAGGTCCGAATCTTCATAATCCGATGACAGAGAAGATTCTCGAGGAAACTTCTTTCCTTGAGCTGGTGGGACCAACCAGTTCGCCCAAACTGTAAGCCAGGACCCCTCCTCTGGTTGAATTTGCTGTACAGAGCTACAGTGGGTCGGATAGCAAGGAAGGTCAGACCCTGCTTGGGTTTTAAGGAGCACATATTTTATTCATTGCTTTGCTCTGCTGCTGGTTTCTTCCCTGGGTAGTGCAGGACCTTCCAGTCTTCCTACTTCTTGTCAGTCCGACGATCGCTTCAGGAACCGTGAGCCTCCAGGAACTACCAGCTCAGCTACAGCTTCCTCTCTGTTTTAAGGTACTGTGCAAATCCGATTGCTCGTTTCGTTCAACCGCGGTGAAAGTGTTTCAAATCTTTCTCCAATCCGAGGGCTTGTCCTTCTCTTCTCTTTGAACTAACTTTTCTATCAACCAACCTCGCCTGGAATCCGTGTCACAAACTTTACCGTGAACTACGCTGAACTGTCTGATGTTGAGCAAAAGACTTTTGACCCATTGACTTTGGCCCTAAGCCTTTTCTGCCTGATTCTATCTCTGTAGTTCCTCTTGTTCAATCGCCCTGAGTACTTACTTACCTGTTGGTTTGATTTACTTTCTATTAACTTTGTCTTTCCCTCCCTTGCTGGAGTGCCATTTTGCTCCCACTTCATTTTGTGAGCTTAACTTGTCTGGAATTTAAGGGAAGTATTGTGGTGTATTAAGAGTGGAATTTTTAGACTGCTTATAACAGTGTAATGTTATACAACTGAAGAGTGAAATAAATGTATATTCTTTTATTTGAAAACCTTGAGTCAGTGTTTGTCTGAATCATAGTAATTGCTGTCCTTTGTGTAACTATCTTGTACTGCTCGCTTACTCTTGAGATAAGTCTGGCTGCTCAGCCATCGCTACCACTTTAACTGTGTAGTGCATGCTTGTACCAAAGATGAATTTGTACTGCCACTTGTAGTCTTAATTGTGTGTGGTGTTCCCAAAGGGTACTGTATATAATTCTGCCTAACACTGGTGGCAGTGGTGGGATAAAAGTATAGTAATTACACCTAGAGTGCTGTTATTACCTTGGATCAACTAACCACAAGGTTAACATCACTGAAAAGCAATATTAATCATGTCTGATATGGAAAGCCACAGTCAGGAGACCCTCCTGAGTTACACTGCTGATTATTTAAGAAACATGTGTAAAGAAAGGAAACTCTCTGTCAAAGGCAAAAAGATTGAATTAGTTGAAAAGGTGTTAAAGAACCAAAGTCTGGGGAGTGGGTCTGAAATGCCTGACTCTCTAGCAAATGTGGAAAGTATTGAGGATGATAATATGTCTGTCAATGATGAGTTGGAAAAGGTAGATGTGTCTATGAATGTAAGCCTCACTGCCCCCTTGCCTGCTCAGAAACATCAACCCTTGTCCACTGGGACCCCCACAGGTCCTACACTCAGTCCTGAATTCATTGCTGTAGACAAAATGAGGCTTGAACTGGAATTTAAATGTTTAAATGCTCAAACTGAACACAAACATCAAGAACTTAAGCTCAGAGAAATGGAGTTGAATCATGAACTAGAAATGAAAAGATTGTCTCTTGAAAATGCTTCTCTCCTAGAGTCTTCTAGGTCTTCCAGTCCTAAGAGACCCTGTATGCCTAAAGAAATTGTGGGTATGTATGAGGTTAAGCTTGATATTTTGGATTGGTTAGCAATGTTTGAATATAACCATGGTATTCAAGGTTTTACAGGGAATCAATTGCTTCCCTGGCTCTTCTCTAGGCTACCCACTGTTGCATCTGATGTTGTGATGGAGTTGGGGGAGGTGTATAGGATGGACTATGAAGCTAGCATTAATTGCTAGATTTGGGAAGACCCCTTCCCAGTACCTTAAGAGGTTTAGGACCCTTAAAAAGTATGATGGTACCCCTTGGGCTACCTGGGTATCTGAGTGTTTGAAAAAGTTAGATGGTTGGATTAAGTGTTACAGAGTAAACACTTATGAAAGAATGAGAAATCTTGTTATGTTGGAGTCTATTTTTGATGGTTCCATGTAATAATGTCCCCACAAAAATATCGCCATGCAAAAATATCGCCGAAAAATTGCCGTTTTTTGTGGGGACATTATTGCATGGAACATGCAGGGGACACCCCTGAAACTCCCAAACCCTTTTTTTATTATTTATTTATTCATTTATTTATTTTTGGCTGCCCCTATCCCCATATATATGGTCACCCATATAATATCGCCACAACCTTTTCCCGACGATATTATGTATGGCGACCATATATATGGGGATAATATTACCTGATACCTTTTTGATGTCTGCTCTCCTGAGCTAAGACAGTACTTGGCTGATTCTAAGGAAATAGATCCAAAGAAACCAGCTAAGACTGCTGACTTGTGGGTTGCCAACATGGCTACTCACAAGGATTCTGGGGCTACTCAGAAAAAGGATGAGGGGAAACATCCAAAGAAAGATAACAAAGAGAATTCTAACACCTCCATTCCAAAATAGGGCCACAAACAGCAATAAAAGGGTAAACCACAAGGGAAACCAAATCAGGCTAGTGAACCATCTGGACCCAAACCAGATGGAGGTCAGAACAAACCCCCATTCATCAAAACATTTGGGAAATGTTATGTTTGTGGCTCAACTGACCATGTGAAAGAGGATCCCAGATGCAAGGGTAAACCTTCAGGGGTCCAAACTGTCTCCTTAGCCTTTTCCCCAGAGGAAGAAGTACCTATGGCAAGTGGAAACTTTCACCTACTGGCTGATGAACCCATGAGAGTCTCAGCTAGTGTTTCTTTAGTGTCCCTGGGCTTGTGGGAACAACAGAATTTAGATGTCTATAATTCCATCCCAGATAATACTAAATAGTATTATAAAGATAGTGTTCTTGTGAATGATAAGGAAGCCCCTGCCATCAGACACTGGAGCCAGCATAACTGTGGTGGATGAACCATTTTTCAAGGTGGAGGATGTTTGCTAAGGTACCCAAAAGCCTCACCAAGTTAGCTGGAGGCCCTGTGCAAATGCTTCCCCAGTTACCAGCTCTCACCCAGTGTAATGATATGACTGTCAAAATACCTGTTAGTGTGCAGAGTGAAGTGCCTGGGAGAGTCCTGTTGGGTAATGACATGAAAACTCTTGGAGTTGTGTCAAGCATCCCCAGGCCTCCCAGTAAAAGGAAACAGGAGCACACTAGGTCTGCAAGGAAGGGAGAGAACCTTGAGAGGCTCTCCAGAGGAGTTGATAGAGGAAACTATCACTCCCACGCCACAGGAGTTGCTCACTGCCATTTCTAAGAAAACAGAGGCAAAGGGGAAACCCAAGACCTCCAGGAAAAAGTCAGACAGCACCCCTGTGCTACCAACAAGGACATCCCCAAGATTGTCCAAAGTCATACCTGTGACTCCTACACCTGCTGAATCAGAGTGTGAGGTGCAACCTTGTGTGGTTGAACCAGTATCTGAAGAATCGTATCTGGAAGAAGACACTGTCTTAGTTGGAGATCTTGACCCTGTTGACCATCCTGAGCTGCAGTCTTTACTGGCAGAAGGTGGACCCAACAGGGCAGACTTTAGCAAAGGACAGAGAGGGTGTCCTACTCTTGAAGGTCTTCGACAACAGGCTGCTAACCAATTTGATGGGCAAGAAGTTGGAAAGCACATGTTGAGCTGGGAAGATTGCCTCTTCTACAGTGAACCAACTGAGTCTATCCCTGGGGACTGCAAAATAATTGTAGTGCCCATTTCCAACAGACTCCAGTTCCTACAGTTAGCCCACGAGATACCTTTGGCTGGTCACTTGAGTTTCCAGAAGACCAAGGAAAGGCTCTCTCTCTACTTCTACTGGCCTAAGATGGGTTCAGAAGTTGACAAATTATGTAGGAGCTGTCAATCTTGCCAAACCTCTGTCAAGAGTGAAGCCAAGAATGTGGCTGTCATGATGCCTACCCCCGGAGCACCAGGACAGGCCCAGCACCCCCAGGAGCAGGCATCATGCCCTCGGGTAAAAGCCCAGCGGCCCCTAATAGGGGCTCTTTGGACTTTGGCCTGGCGCCTTTGGCGCCAGGCTCATGTTGGACATCAGTCCTGGCGCCATAGGTGCCAGGCTCATAAAAGAAGGTGTTTGGTGCACTTACCTGACGCAGACCATGCTGCATGAAGCCTCAAGCCAAATGAGGCTTGGGAGGGACTATTTTATCAAAGGAACTATTTTACTTGGGTGGGGACCGTGGAAGAATACTTACCTGGAACTTCTTGCAAGGCTATTTAAACCACACCCGGACTGCCACACGTGCTTCGCGTTGCTCTGCATCTAGCAGCTGAATGCTCACTGTGCCTGCTCCTGCATCTTGCCTCCAGCCACGCCCGCCTCGATCTTGGGATACCTGAAAGGAAGGAAGGGAAGAGAAAAGGTGAAAACCAAGAACTTAATCTAACTTCCTACCTGTGTCCGGAATCATCACGCCAGCGATCCTGAAGATAGACATTCTTTAAAAGCATTGCGCTACTTGTTGCAGCGCCGCGCATCACTCACCTGCCTCGTGGGCTCTTCACTATCCACCGCGACCTTCTGGGCATTCTGCCACATCTCTGCACCTGCAGGGGAGAAGAAGAGACAAAATGTGAGCAGGAGGAACAAATGAGGAAAGCTTGATTTTCCGTCACAAGACTTACCTGGCCATATTTGACAGAACCACTCCTCATTTCGGGTCAGCGCCACTTCTTGGCCTGGTACCGCACCCCGGCCCCTAAGGGGAAAAAAGAAAGACATTGCTAGAGGGATTCAAAGACATTTAAAGGGATCATTTTATCACGAACTCACCTGAGTTATCTCCGGCAATATCCCTCGAAGCATCACTTCCACTCTGCACCTGAAAATAAGGACAGATCGCAGGTTAAGAAAAGCAAACAAAGAGAAGACTCTACTCTGGAACTTTTTAAACTGCATACTTACGGCATTTCGCCTTCCGAAACCAGTGAAGTAACTGGTCAAATACGCGCCCCTGCACCAGAAGCAGGATGGAGAGCTCATCCATTCAAACATTAAGGTGAGCCTTGATTGGGGATTTCGGAGGTGGTCAGAGAAGAGCAAAGGGGAGGTGGGAAGCAATCATAATACTCTGCAGACAGTTAATCCCCTTTCTCCACCTACAGAAAGATTTTTCTACAGGCCAGACAAGCCAGATTTGGGGGTCCAGTTCAGTCGGTGTTTCGAATTATGCGCATCACGCTTGAAGAGGTCACAGCAATCCAGACCAGGTCAGCGCCTCCGTGGGAGCCAGGTGAGCGTTACAGGACGCGAAGCCTTTCTACAAATTCCCACCCAGGCGCTATGGAAACTTCTGAGACTGATATGTTGGCCCAATTACTGGGGGAATTACGGGCCGAAGTACATGCCGCTCGTCAAGAGACTAATGCCATCAGGAGGGAAATAATCGTATCTAAGGAACGAACTGATGACCTGGCTAGGCAGGTATTGCAAGGTCAAGCTGGGCAAACCCCTCTACCTGGTTCCGGGGGGAATTCTGTTCCTGTGGCTTCAAGTAACCCTGTGCAAATCAATCTACCTGGAGAAATGCCGCTGGCCCCACCTGAAAGCTTTGCTGGGGACCCCAAACGGTTCGCTGTATTCATCAATCAATGTCGTTTGCACTTCCTATGCAGACCTGGGGCCTTCCCTAATGACCAGACCAAGGTAGCTTTTGTGTTGTCATACCTTAGCGGCTGTGCTGCCGATTGGTCAGTACCACTGGTTACTCAAGATGACCCAATCCTCCGGGATTTCCAAGGATTTCAAGCAAGCATGGAGAGATTATTTGCTCGACATTCTCAGGGACAAGCTCTGGAATGAACTTCTATCCCTGCGACAGGGCAACCAAGACCTCCTCTCCTACATAGCAACCTTTAACAGACTAATAGTGGAAACTGGGTGGCCAGAGGATAAAAGAATCACATTATTCTATCGGGGTCTACGCGGAGAACTTAAAGATGTCTTGGTCCAAGTTGTAAATCCGCCCCAAGAATGCACAGAATATATAGACTTAGTGGTCCAATTGGATCACAGGCTCCAAAACCAAAAAGCGGATCGGTCCAAGTTTGAAACCCGGGTGTTGGTCAAGACCCACGTCACTCCCAAGGGTGCCGATGTCTCCGAGCCTATGCAAATTGGAGGGGTTAGAGGACCTTTAACCCAAAAGGAACGTGAAAGGAGGCGGCAGTTAAAATTATGTCTTTATTGTGGGAACTCTGGACACTTTCTACAAGATTGCCCGGCAAAACCGCCCAAGAAGGTGGTAGGAGCCGCTGATAAAAACCATGAAGACTCTGTTTCAGGAAACGACTCTGCCCGACAAGCGTAAGGGTCCGCTTGCCGAGCTTGAAAACTAACTCTCAGACCTCGCATTTCATTGTGCCAATGGTTCTCGTAGATCCAGAACAGCCTAAGCGGTTGCATGCAATAAAGGCATACATCGATAGTGGGGGTATAGGAAACTATGTGGATCGTGAATTGGTCTCTAGGATTAACCTCCCTCTGCGTCCAAAAATCAGCAAAGATGTCATCACCACAGTCGATGGAACTGAAATTGCCTCAGGACCGGTAACACATTACACTACTGAGGTGACTCTTATTGGTCCGGACGGCCATCGGGAGGCAGTTGTGTTTGACGTAATCAAGGCCCCACAGTTTCAGGTTATTCTTGGAATTCCTTGGTTAGAGACACATAATCCTCGAATTGATTGGCGAGCAAAGAGAATAACCTTCCCGGATTGTGCACAAACCTGCGACCCAGAAAATCTGAAGATTAGTCTAGCATCTGTAACCTCTGTCTCCATGCAACTACCTCCGGAATACCAAGACTTTCAGGACTTCTTCCAAAAGGAACAGGCCAACACGTTACCCTCCCACAGATTGTACGATTGCCAAATCGATCTGGTGCCCGGTGCACAACCCCCTTGTAGCAGGATTTATGCCCTTACTGAACCTGAGAACCGGCATTTGAGACAACATTTAGATCAATACCTAGCCAATTGTTTCATTCGCCCGTCAAAATCCCTGGCATCCTCGGCTTTGTTCTTTGTGCCCAAAAAAGAAGACGACCTTAGAACTTGTATCGACTACCGCGCATTGAACCAGATAACGGTTAAAAACCGTTACCCTCTGCCTTTGATCCCTGAACTCCTTGACCAGGTGAAGGACGCTTGCGTATACACCAAGTTAGATCTCCGGGGGGCTTATCATCTGGTGCGAGTAAAAGAAGGCGACGAATGGAAAACGGCCTTCCGTACAAAATATGGTTTATTCGAATACCAGGTGATGCCTTTTGGGTTGTGCAACGTGCCTGCTGCCTTCCAATTCTTCATGAACGATGTCCTTCGGGAACTTATCGATGTTTGTATTGTCGTATATATCGATGACATTCTTCAGAATCTGATCACAGAAAGCATGTCCGGGCTGTCCTTGAGAAATTGCGCCAGCACAAACTGTTTACTAAACTGGAAAAGTGTGTTTTCCATACCACCGAGGTGGAGTTTCTTGGATTCATCCTGACACTTAATGGGGTCCGAATGGACTCACGGAAAGTGTAGGCCATCCTCAAATGGCCATCTCCTAGCTCGGTAAAAGGGGTCCAAAGCATGCTTGGTTTTGCCAATTTTTATCGCAGATTTATTCCGGAATTTTCACGTGTAGTACAACCCATCACTGCACTTTTGCGGAAAAATAAACGTTTCGAATGGACCAAGGAAGCCAAACAGGCCTTTCAGGAATTGAAAGCTAAATTCACGTCTGCACCTATTTTGAAGCACCCGCGTCCCGATCTCCCATACATAGTCGAAACTGACGCATCCAGTTTAGCCATGGGAGCTGTCCTGTCTCAGAGAGACCCTGAAACCAACCAACTGCATCCTGTAGCATTTTGGTCCAGAAAGTTCTCACCGCCTGAGGTCAATTATGCAATTACCGATAAGGAATTATTAGCCATTAAGTCCGCCTTTAAGGCTTGGCGGCATTATCTTCTTGGCACCAGGCACACCATCACCGTGATCACTGATCACCGAAATGTACAATATTTAAAGACTGCCAAGGCTCAATCATCACGTCAGCTCTGATGGGCTTTGTTCTTTGCTGAGTTTGATTTCGTAATCACTTACCGTCCCGGCTGTAAGAATGGCAAAGCAGACGCACTATCTAGAATAGGAATGGGAGAAATAGACACTAATTCAGAACCTGTGCCGATCATTCCCGAACAAAGAATTTTGGGATTAACCTCCTTACAAACCTTTGAAGACATTCAAGCACGAGTTAAACAACTCCTGGACTCTACCGCCTTGCAGGATTGGATCCAAAGGGGGTCTTACTTTTCGGTCAACGATGGTCTACCTTACTCCCAAGGACGCTTATTTCTGCCAGAAAAGGAATTACAAGAAGTGGTTATTTCCCGTCATCATGATACCCTGATGGAAGGACATCCTGGCATTGCCAAAACTGAGGAAAAAATTAAACGACAATTCTGGTGGCCTTCCTGGCGAAAGGATATTAAATCTTTCGTGATGTCCTGTGGAGTTTGCGCCCAAAACAAAGGCCAAAAGACAAAACCCGCCGGTCTTCTTCACCCTTTAGACATTCCACCAGCGCCTTGGCACACCTTGTCACTAGATTTTATCACAGACCTGCCCCCTTGTAATGGATACAATACTATTCTGGGTGTGGTGGATCTATTTTCTAAAATGGCTCATTTTATTCCGTTGAAAGGATTACCTTCAGCTTCTGTCCTTGCTTAGGAATTCCTCGAAAATATCATCCGCTTGCATGGATTCCCGTCCAAATTAGTCTCCGACCGGGGAAGCCAGTTTATTTCACATTTTTGGAAAAGGTGTTGTCAACTGGCACAAATCGACGTAAGACTCTCAACCAGCCATCACCCACAGACCTATGGTCAGACGGAGAGAACAAACCAAATCCTTGAACAATACCTACGGTGTATGTTGCACCAATCGGAGGGTAATTGGAAGGATTTGTTATGGGTGGCCGAATATGCATACAATAACTCGGTGCACTCCGGAACTGGACAAAGCCTCTTTTACACCCTATATGGACATCACCCTCGTACTTCAGACCTGGACTCTCCTCTGAGCCTTGAAATGCCCGCAGTAGACCATTTGCATTCCACTATAACTCAAGCATTCAAGAATGCAACTGCCCATTTGCAACAAGCGAAAGAGAAATACAAGAAAAATGCAGATCTGCATCGGAAGGAGGCGCCTTCATACCAAATAGGAGATCAAGTATGGTTGGCTACCAAACATTTATTGCTCAAGGGACCTCGAAGTTTTAATCCAAGGTATTTGGGCCCTTATTCGATCAAAGCTATCATTAATCCAGTGGCAGTCAAGCTCGATCTGCCAGCTAACATGCGGATTCATCCTGTCTTTCATGTGTCACTTTTGAAACCATTGCAACCAGGAACCAGACTAATAAAGCCACCAGAACCAATTCAGATAGATGGGGAGCCTGAATTCGAGGTGAAGAACATTTTGTATTCTAAATATTTCAAAATCAAAACTTTTCTATCTAATTGATTGGAAAGGGTACGGGCCTCAGGAAAGGTCTTGGGAACCCAGCAACCACGTACATGCACCTCGGCTGGTAAAAAAGTTCCATCGGGATTTCCCAAACAAACCGAAACCTCCAGAGGGAACGACCTTGGGAGGGGCCTTGGGGGGGAGTGCTGTCATGATGCCTACCCCCGGAGCACCAGGACAGGCCCAGCACCTCCGGGAGCAGGCATCATGTCCTCGGGTAAAAGCCCAGCGGCCCCTAATAGGGGCTCCTTGGACTTTGTCCTGGCGCCTTTGGCGCCAGGCTCATGTTGGACATCAGTCCTGGTGCCATAGGCGCCAGGCTCATAAAAGAGGGTGTTTGGTGCACTTACCTGACGCAGACCATGCTGCATGACGCCTCAAGCCAAAAGAGGCTTAGGAGGGACTATTTTATCAAAGGAACTATTTTACTTGGGTGGGGACCGTGGAAGAATACTTACCTGGAACTTCTTCCAAGGCTACCACGCCCGGACTGCCACACGTGCTTCGCGTTGCTCTGCATCTAGCAGCTGAACGCTCACCGTGCCTGCTCCTGCATCTTGCCTCCAGCCATGCCCGCCTCGATCTTGGGATACTTGAAAGGAAGGAAGGGAAGAGAAAAGGTGAAAACCAAGAACTTAATCTAACTTCCTACCTATGTCCGGAACCATCACACCAGCGATCCTGAAGATAGACATTCTTTAAAAGCATCGCGCTACTTGTTGCAGCGCCGCGCATCACTCACCTGCCTCGTGGGCTCTTCACCATCCACCGCGACCTTCTGGGCATTCCGCCACATCTCTGCACCTGCAGGGGAGAAGAAGAGACAAAAGGTGAGCAGGAGGAATAAATGAGGAAAGCTTGATTTTCCGTCACAAGACTTACCTGGCCATATTTGACGGAACCACTCCTCATTTCGGGTCGGTGCCACTTCTTGGCCTGGTACCGCACCCCGGCCCCTAAGGGGAAAAAAGAAAGACATTACTAGAGGGATTCAAAGATATTTAAAGGGATCATTTTATCACGAACTCACCTGAGTTTATCTCCGGCAATATCCCTCGAAGCATCACTTCCACTCTGCACCTGAAAATAAGGACAGATCGCAGGTTAAGAAAAGCAAACAAAGAGAAGACTCTACTCTGGAACTTTTTAAACTGCATACTTAAGGCATTTCGCCTTCCGAAACCAGTGAAGTAACTTGTCAAATATGCGCCCCTGCACCAGAAGCAGGATGGAGAGCTCATCCATTCAAACATTAAGGTGAGCCTTGATTGGGGATTTTGGAGGTGGTCAGAGAAGAGCAGAGGGGAGGTGGGAAGCAATCACAATACTCTGCAGACAGTTAATCCCCTTTCTCCACCTACAGAAAGATTTTTCTACGGGCCAGACAAGCCAGATTTGGGGGTCCAGTTCAGTAAGTGTTTCGAATCATGCGTATCACGCTTGAAGAGGTCACAGCAATCCAGACCAGGTCAGCGCCTCCGTGGGAGCCAGGTGAGCGTTACAGTGGCACCCCTGGTGCCTCTCCCAGTGGTGGGAGTTCCTTTTGAGAGGGTGGGCATTGGCATTGTCGGTCCCCTTGACCCTCCCACATCTTCAGGGAACAGGTTTATCCTGGTTGTAGTAGACCATGCGACAAGATACCCAGAAGCCATAGCTATGAGAACTGTTACGACTCAGGCTGTGCTAAGGCTCTACTTGGTATTTTTACCAGAGTAGGGTTTCCTAAGGAAGTGATATCCGACTGGGGATCCAATTTTATGTCCCACTACATGCAAGCCATGTGGGAAAACTGTGGTGTCACTTACAAGTTCTCTACAGCCTACCATCCACAGAACAATGGATTGGTAGAGAGGTTTAATCGTACTTTGAAGAGCATCATAGTTGCTTTAGAAGAACCCTTTAAGACAAAGTGGGACCTTCTACTGCAATGCCTTCTCTTTGCATATAGAGAAGTCCCTCAGGAGGGAGTTGGTTACAGTCCCTTTGAACTTCTCTATGGCCATCAAGTCAGAGGTCCATTGGCCCTGAACAAGGAGGGGTTGGAGAGTGCTCCTTCCCCCAAGCCAGTCAGAGTGACTGACTATGTGATAGGTCTCCGGAGGAGAATGTCACACATGATGGCAGAAGCAAGTGATAACTTAAAAACAGGTCAGGCTCTGGTTAAACATTGGCACGATCAGAAGGCCAGCATGGTTGAGTTTACTCAAGACCAGCTTGTATTAGTTATGGTGCCAACAAGGCAGAGGGCCTTGCAGGACAAATGGATAGGACCCTTCAAGGTTGTGGGCAACCCTGGAGAGGTGAACTATTTGGTGGACTTAGGCAGACCTAAGGAAGCTCCCAGAGTCTTTCACACCAACCGTTTAAAGGCTTATGTCTCAAGACCAGAAGTAGGAGCTTTGCTTCTAGCTTCAGCTCAAGAGGAAGAGGAGAGTGAACCTCTACCTGACCTCCTCAGAGGCCAACCTTTAGATGAACAAATAGAAGGAGTTAATCTCTCTTCTCAGCTGACTTCTGAACAACAGGAGGACTGCAAAGTTCTGTTGAATCAGTTTGCCTCCCTGTTTTCTCTGTCACCAGGCTTGACCCCTTGGGGCCAGCATGATATTCTCACTGGTGACTGTTTACCTGTGAAACGCAGAGGTTACAGAATGTCACAGCTTGTGAAGTCCCACATAAAAGGAGAGGTCAACAAGATGCTTGATGTTAGGGTTATAGAGCCATCTACAAGTCCATGGTCTAGTCCAGTTGTTCTGGTACCAAAGGCAGGATCTAAGGAGTTGAGAGTCTGTGTGGATTATAGAGCTCTAAATGCCCATCCTTTGCCAAGGACAGATGAACTGGTGGATAGACTTGGTTCAGCCAAGTACCTCAGTACATTTGATCTAACCTCAGGCTATTGGCAAATAGCACTGACAGACCATGCCAAGGAGAAAACTGCATTTTCCACCCTAGCTAGCCTCTACCAATTCAAGGGTATGCCTTTTGGACTAAAACATGCACCTGCTGCATTTCAAAGGATGGTTAATCAAGTTCTGAATGGGATGGAGGACTTATGCATGGCATACTTGCATGCCATTGCAGTGTTCAGCCCTACATGGAAAGAACATATTGATCACCTGGGATATGTTTTGCAGGCTCTTCAGCAAGCCCATCTGACCATAAAGGCAAGCAAATGTCAAATTGGTCAGAGTAAAGTGGTCTACCTTGGTCATGAGGTAGGAGGAGGTGAAATAAGGCCATTGCCCAGCAAAGTACAAGCTGTGCAAAACTGGGCCACCCCTACTACTCAAACCCAAGTGAGAGCTTTCCTAGGTCTCACTGGGTACTATAGGAATTTCATAGAGAACTATCAGTCCATAGCTTCTCCCTTGAATGTGATCTCCTCTCCTAAATTCCCTGAAAAGGTTAGATGGAATGAGGAGTGCACTCAAGCCTTTGAAAACCTGAAGAAAGCCCTTTGTCAAGCTGCAGTCCTAAGAGCTCCTGATTATCACAAACCCTTCATTGTGCAGACAGATGCCTCCAATATAGGTATAGGTGCAGTCCTTAGGCAACTGGGTGAGAAAGGTAGGGAGCACCCCATTTGCTTCATCAGTAGAAAACTAAAGGAACCAGAAACAAAGTGGGCAACCATAGATGGTGAATGTTTTTCCATTGTGTGGTCTCTGAAGAGGTTTAGAACATACTTGTATGGATCTACCTTTGTGATTCACACAGACCACCAACCCTTGAGATAGTTAATGCAAATGAAAGGGGAGAACCCAAAACTGCTAAGATGGTCAATCTGCCTGCACGGCTTTGATTTCACCATTGAGCACAGAGCAGGATGTCACCACCAAAATGCTGATGGTCTCTCTAGGATGTTTTTAACCGTAAGGTAGAGATTCATCCAGGAGTGGATTAAACCCTCCTGTCCCTTAGTCTGGGGGTCGGTGGGGTGGGAGAGTGTTAGGGAGAATTCTCATAAATGGCTGATTTCCCTTACCTAATGAGTCCCTCAGCAGCTTTGCTGGATTTCTAGGATTTATTTTTTTCACCTGGTAAGAGTGTGAGCCTTTTTCCCATTCTTAGATGTGTTTTGCTGTGTGTGTTTTCACTTTGTGTGTGATCTTGAGCTCTGGAGCCTCATCTACTCCATGGCCTCATATTTTTCATGTGTGTTACACAGCACCTTCAGTGCAGTGACACAGGGTTGTCTTTGAGACTTCCCACTGACTCCATTTTCTGGGGCTGACTACTGTCCCCCAGAAAAGGTAAAGTTGCCACTTTAAACCAGAGACCCAGTACACCCCATCTTACATGGAGCATTGGAAAGGGTTAATTCTTATCCCTTTTTGTCTGTGTCTCTTGCAGCATTGTTTTGCTCCCTTTACATCAAGACTTGGTTGGTGGTAGTGGTAACTACCCTAACCTTTCTACCGCAGTTATCTTATATAACCATGGTATTGTTTCAGGCTATTATATTAGCCTCGAACATAAACCCGCTTGACCAAATACATTTTATTTTGGCTCTGGCTGGGTTTATTCGCCATTTCTTTTTGTTAAAGTCTTTCTCGTGTTTTTCTCTACGCGCCAAACAGGGGATGATTCCTTTGTTCGCCGTCTTTTCGCTGGCTTCTGCACAGAAGCCCTCCTTAAGGTGCCTGAACGTCTAGGTAGGCAGGATGTGAGAGAGGGATCTTCGGACTCCTGCCATGGGTTCCCTTGGTAACCCAAGTCACACACTTGTTTAATTGGCTGAGGGGACTGTCCTTGCCAGGACAGCCACCCTGCTGTGTGATTGACAGCCAGGCTGTATGAATGGGGGAAACTGCATAAAAAGCATGTCTCTGGGACTGGAAAGGCAGAGTCGCCACTGGAACGAAAGAACCAACGAGGAGCTGATGGAAGAGGACCCCTACAATGACTGAACCACCCGGTGAAGCCCTGCTGCAGGTCCAAATCTTCAGAATCTGACCACAGAGAAGATCCTCCAGGAAACGTCTTCCCTTGAGCTGGTGGGACCAACCAGTTCGCCCACACTGCAATTAAGGACCCCTCCTCTGGTCGAATTTGCTGTACAGAGCTATAGTGGGTAGGATAGCCAGGAAGGTTGGACCCTGCTTGGATTTTAAGGAGCACACCTTTTATTTGTTGCTTTGCTCTGCTGCTGGTTTCTTCCCTGGGTAGTGCAGGACCCTCCAGTCTTCCTACTTCTTGTCAGTCCGACAGTTGCTTCAGGAACCGTGAGCCTGCAGGAACTCCCAGGAACGTCCGCCTCAGCTACAGCTTCCTCTCCGTTTTAAGGTACTGTGCAAATCCGGTTGTGCGTTTCGCTCAGCCGCGGTGAAAGTGTTTGAAATCTTTCTCCAATCCGAGGGCTTGTCCGTCTCTTCTCTTTGAACTAACTTTTCTACCAACCAAACTCGTCTGGAATCCGTGTCACGAACTTTACCGTGAACTACCCTGAACTGTGTGATGTTGAGCAAAAGACTTTTGACCCATTGACTTTGGCCCTAAGCCTTTTCTGCCTGATTCTATCTCTGTAGTTCCTCTTGTTCAATTGCCCTTAGTACTTACCTGTTGGTTTGATATACTTTCTATTAACTTTGTCTTTCCCTCCCTTTTAAATTGCTGGAGTGCCATTTTGCTCCCACTTCATTTTGTGAGCATAACTTGTATGGAATTTAAGGGAAGTGGGGTGGTGTATTAAGAGTGGGATTTTTAGACTGCTTATAATAGTGTAATGTTATACAACTGAAGAGTGAAATAAATGTATATTATTTTACTTGAAAACCTTGAGTCAGTGTTTGCCTGAATCATAGTAATTGCTGTCCTTTGTGTAACTATCTTGCACTGCTCACTTACTCTTGAGATAAGTCTGGCTGCTCAGCCATCGCTACCACTTTAACTGTGTAGTACAGGCTTGTACCAACGGTGAATTTGTACTGTCACTTGTAGTCTTAATTGTGTGTGATGTTCCCAAAGGGTACTGCTTGTAATTCTGCCTAACACTAATACATTGTGTATTTTTGATATACTACTAAGTGTAATTCTTGTTGTCCTACTGTGTGTGCTCATCCAAGACCTCAGATCAGCCACCCTACTCCTGAGGCTTAGCCTTGACTGCTCTCCAAGGTACCTTGAATTGTCCTGGATAACTTTGCAGAAGTGTTCCCTGTTTCACTAAACAAGTGGGACGTCCTGAACACCTCTTGATCAGAGCAAAGTCCGAAAATCCATTCTAACACCAGACATCCCTGTCTTGTGCCTCTCCCTGGAGTCCATCTAGAAGATACTGAACTTCCTGTATTAGCCCTTGCCCTCAGATCTTGTACATCAATCAAAGCCGCTTCAGTGTACCCGGCCCCCGGCCCAATGCTTCCAAGACCCTGAAAAGACAGGCCCATTCCTGCGAAACCAAGGCCTTAATTGCATCCCGGGACACTATCGCCAGTTCTTCTCTTACCAATCGCACTTGATCCATGACATTAGTGCAACCATTGTAAATTCATGGCGGTGTTCCTTCCTCTCACAAATCCACCTTGGTCTGGATGTACCAATCCCAGCACTACCTTTGGCAGCCTCATAGCAATGACCCACAGGATCTTTTCATCCATATTTATCAACTATATGGGACAAAACGAGTCACAGTAGTCTAGGCTAAGACCCAAAAATCAATAATAATAAGTAATCCAAATGAGTCAACAAACATTTTATCACATGTAACAGTGGCAGGAAATCATTCACAAGAAATCATTCAGTGATTAATACAAAATGGTGGAGTTGTATAGTGAAGTGCAGAGTTTCGTCATTTACAATGTTGCAGAATACTTAGGCAATGTCATCTTCCAATTGGATTCTCACGGATGCTCTGTAGATGATTCTATACAATTCTTAGCTTATCCTAACTCTCGTGACCACTCTCTTGATCAATTCAGAAAATGGCTTCATATGCACCTTATTCACTTTCCCAGATTTACTATTGAACAGGCGAAGTTTGATATTGTTTCTTTTGGTCATTTACGTTTCAATTGGTGGAGTTCCTGTGGCCATTCTGAGGTGGGCCACTTTCATCATCGCTAACCAATGACATTGTGAGGTGTGAACAGTGTGGCAACAGCTGTACATTTTACATCGTGGTCTCATGGGAATCAAGTGCTGGCACCATCTTACCATTCCTCCCCCTCCAACTGTGCCAACCGGCAGCACTTTCTTGCAACTCCTGATTGGAAACATGTAACTCTGATATTTCCTTTCTCATGGCTGATGCTCATGATCTCATGTTTACTCTGGGCTGAACATGTTGTTGAGACTATGGGCCTGATTCATGAAATATTTTGAACGGTTCAAAGTGACTTTGCACTGCTCAAAAGTGACTTTGCACTGCCGGCACAAACGCTGATTCATGGAACTGTGAAAAGTGTATTTTTGCAGTGCAAAGTCAGTACAAAGTCATTTTTTGCAGTACAAAATGACTTTGCACTGGAAAAATACACTTTGTACAGGTCCATGAATCAGGGTTTGTGTCGGCAGTGCAAAGTCACTTTGAACCGTGCAATAAATTCCATGAATCGGCCCTTATGGGTGTACTATTTAAACATGACCGAGTGATCTGCCAACTTAGATAATTCCTATACTTATTAAGAAATTCTAATCAATGTACAACTTTCAGGGTATCCTTGGTGTTAATGTCGGGCATATGACACTGGGTCTATTACGAGAATCACGGTAAAAACGCAGTCATTACCGGCATGGTGTTATTAGCGCGTCTGTGTTCCCTCGACACTGCAAATAGCGGCTGATTACGAGAGCGTGAGCACGCGCGAACGCCCATGCCGGTAATGGCTGCACCACCATGCCGCTAAAGACCCCCCTAACTCCCCGATAGAGCCATCACGGAACCCGCCGATACCGCCTCCGCCCAGGAGCAACCACTTAATAACGGACCCGGCAATACCATCATGCCGGAACGGGAAATGCGCCGGTGGCCGTCTTAAAAAACACAATCCATTGCAATCCTCCTAACAAAGCACTGATACAAAGAGGAGAGCAGGCCCAATCAAGCTATAATATCCAAGGCTACTCGGAAGTCCACCCCCCGTATGCGCAAGAAGCGCTTCTCGGACGAGGAGCTGAATATGCTAGCAGATACGCTGGTAGCCCATGCCGATGAGGTCTTTGCCAATGACCTAAAGCACGCAGCCCAACTGCGCAAAAAAGAAATATGGGAGGAGGTGGCACGGAAGGTGACTGTGGTTGGCACCACCGCCCGCACGGTGAAGGATTGCAAAAAAAGTTGGGACGATCTACGTCTCCGGGTGCGCAACATACTTTCAGCCAACTGCAGGGAGGCCATGGCTACAGGCGGCAGGGACCACTCACCCACCAAATTGTCGAGATGGGAGGAGACATGTAGAACCACAATCAATATGGAATCGATCGAGGGCTTCGGAGACATGGAGACAGGTGTGCCGTCATCGAAACCAAACCATGACGTAGCACAACAGATGTGAAAGTGAACCAAGCCAATGCATGGCTCATCATATGATATGATATTTTATTTATATTGCGCTCATACATAGGTGTTTCAGAGCATGACAAGGCAAGGGAGGGGAACAGGGGAGAACGAAACAATGTTCTAACTAGGTGCAGTGACATTGAGAATGTGCAAGTGCATGGGAAAGGGGGAAGGGAAAAGTGCATGGAGGGGAGGGAGAAGGTGGAAAGTGCAGAGCAAATGGGAAACAGGATAAATAATAATAAAAATAAATACATAATAAAATCAGCACACAGTGATAGAGCGGCCAAGTGGCAAGTGCTAGGTTTGAGGCAGCAGATCAGGTGGGTCTGATAAGTGTAGGAGGAAAAAAAGGGGGGTATATGTGTGTATTTATACACACATATACAGATCCATGTCCAGATGGTGGCCCAAACCCTGACACAATGATATGCATGCTGCGTCCCAATCCCATTACCACATACACCCAACACACAGGGAGAGATCACATGTCACACATCACGCAAACCACAATACAACGTTATGCCACCTAGTACACATCAGTCCAGAAAGGAGAGTCCACGACGTATGCCAATATGGCCCCCCCCCATTGCAAGTACCCTGGGCGTCACACCTACAAGAATGCAATGCATGAAACGTGAACTACTGAACAGCACCAAATCATGCATCTTGCACGTACCACCATCACTGATGCCCTGCATCTCTTGTTCCCCCACAGGCACGGATGCCAAAGTGAAGGCCAGGAGCCTGCCCCAAAGGCCAGCACATCCTCCAAGGGATCCAGGGCCAGTCAAGCAGGCACAGGACCTTCAACCTCCAGGGCAACACCGACGCCCAGACTGCAACACAGGCCAGCACCAGCAGTAGAGGGCAGGCCAGCTGAGATGGAAATAACATGTGAGACACCATCCGACGCCACTGCCACAAAGGAGTCGTCAACTGCTGCAGAGGCAGAGGGTGATGGCACGCAGTCTGCTGCCACCAGTTTGATTGGGGAGTTAGCTGCCTCAGCCCCCCTCAGCGATGTGGAGGGCCACGCCGAGGAATATGTAGACATGGACAACAACCTCCATGTGGTATGTCCTCATACCCCGTGCCCCCAGGCCATCCCCCTGCACTCCGCACAGGGCACATCAGTCAGCCCCATGCAAGTACATACCGTAGTACTGGGGAGTCCCCATCTGTCGTCGCCATCAGAGGGCAGTCCAGCATTGGCCCGCCCTGCCACTTACCATCCACCTCCATAGCCACCACCAACATGGAGGCCCGCTTGACGAGGGTTGAGGCCTGCCAGGATAGCATGATTAAGCTGGTCCGGCAGTGCCAACTGCCACCCGGGGAAAACCATGATTGGCACAACATGTGTGGGATGACAATGGGTCAGGGGTGGTGGTGTCGGGGGGTTGGGGGGAGGGGGAGGTGGTGTTAGGGGTGTTGGGGAGGTGGTGTTGGGGGTGTTGGGGGGAGGGGGCAAGGGGGAGAGGGTGGAGGGTTCAAGCACAATAATGTTAAGTATCCAATACACCGTTGTGTTCAAAATCATATCATGACTGGACATTGTTCATTTTGTGTGTGTTTATTCAATTCATGACAGCGCACAGTGCCGAAATCCCCACACACCCTGTGTCCATATGCACACAATCCCAGTGCCCACCGTAGTACTAACACAGAACCATCAGCATCCCTGTGGTTCAGAAGAAATCGTCAATCAGTGATTGGCACACAGCACGGCCATCTTGTGCATCGCGAACTGGCTGGGGTGCTGCATCTCCTCCATCATCATCACCATCCTCACCCGGATTTTTGCAGGTCAATGTCAGGTGGCACTGGTACGTTTTGCCGGATGCACATGTTGTGCAGCATGGCACAGACCATGGTGATCTTTCCCACTTTCTCTGTAAAGGAGTGCTCCACCAGACCTGCTGAGGCAGCGGAACCGTGCCTTCAACAGGCCAAAGGTCTGCTCAATCACAACACGGTACTGGTATGAACCCGATTGTACTCCTCTTTGTGCCTGTTTTGCGGGTTCCGTACAGGGTAAGTAGCCACAGCTTCAAGGGATAGTCACCATCACCTGCATGGGAGCCCAATGAGGTATGTGTGAGTCAATATCTGACCTGACACCTTTAGAAATCACTGCCATGGCTGCAGCTATTTGGTGGTGACATCCACATGTCCCTGGATGTATGCACACAGGTTCATTTGACACTATGTGTGCTGTACTATGATCTGCTGGTGTGCATTGTGTTGTCCAGATAATGCAGGGTGTTCACTCGCATGCCGATGCACATGTACTGTGGATGTGGAACAATGTTTTTCCACCCATACTGCTGATGTATATTACTCTGTATGTATTGCCACTAGCGGCATTGCCACAGGTGTAATCATGTTTTGTCATCCATCGCTTGACATTCCCATGGTGGCCTGCTTGTACATCTGGCATATTGTCATTGCAGTGCAGCATTGGTCTTGTGTATGGCATTGATGTGTCATGTTCAGGTTGGGATGTTCAGGGCAACAGTGTTTAGCTGTATGTACATTGTCCACTCACCACCCAATCTCACCCAGGTGGAGTATGCATCCCCCCCAATCTCACCCAGGTGGAGTGTGCATCCCCCCCAATCTTACCCAGGTGGAGTATGCATCCCTCCCCAATCTCACCCAGGTGGAGTATGCATCTCCCCCAATCTCACTGAGGTGGAGTATGCACCCCCCATCTAACTCCCCCACTGCACTGCCATGGGCTAGTCAGGCAACTTACCGAGCAGCCAGGCACGTCGTCCAGCATGTCGCTCTATGTAGCGAGGTACCGAGGAGTTACGCAGCACCATGGCATCATGTGTGGATCCGGGATATCGGGCACAAAGGAGTGTGTGTGATGATCTTGCTTGAGTCACGTACCATCTGCACATTGATGGAGTGGTATTGCTTACGATTTCGGTACACCACCACTATGGCATGAGTGACCACCAATTCTACATGGGTGCAGTCGAGGGCACTGACGCAATTGGGCATGCTTGCCAGTGCGTGGAAGCCAGCTTTAGTGTCAGCGAGCTCCTGGCCAGTCCGTGGTAGGGATATGTGGATTCTTGCGTGCTTCAGGAGGGCATCCAGCACTTGGGTCAGCATGTGTGAAAAGAGAGGTTGTGAAATGCCATGCAGATGCCCCACTGTGTGCTGGTAGGTGCCTGTGGCCAGGAAGTGGAGCACAGACACTACCTTCAGTAGAGGGGGGATGGCAGTGCGGATTTCTATCAGGCTGACAATGTCGTTGTGCATCATTTCCACTATGGTGGTGATGGTGTCCCGGCCCAACCCGTACAGGGTGTGGATCTGCACAGGGGTTAAGTTGAATGGACTGGCTCTGATGGGAGGGATTGGTGGTTGCCTACGTGGTACCACTGGTGGGACTTGCTGGGCCTGTCTCACCCTCCTTCTCCTCCTGTGTCTCCTCTGTGCTGCCTGTTGTTGTTGTTGTAGTTGTTGCTGGTGTAGCAGTACAGGCATGTCCTCCAGCCCCAGGATTGCAACAGCAAGTGGGATCATTTTGGTGTAGGAAGGGGTGTGGTGTGTGGGTGTGCTCCTTTTCTGCTGGGACAGGCTCCATTGCCTACACCTGTGGAGATTGTGTGCACTTGTGGCAGTTGGGTACACAGCAGGTAGCTATTTACGGGTGATCCGCAATGCCTGTAGTAGCGCCATCTTCCAGACCCTATTTACCGCCTTCGGGATGCCGGTAGGTGCATGCCTGTCTTACTTGTGATGACCTCCTCTTAGCGGCATCCCGGTATTGCCGCCGCCAAGGGCACGTGGACACGCGCATGCTGGTAAGAAGGGGCACGGTACAGGCAGTGGCGGTAATGCTGAGTTTTAAGGCTCATAATGGCCCAGACCGGTACTCAATGTCGGTATTAACATTCTACCTTCCTTTTTTCCATTACCTCCATGTTTGTAATGAGGCCCTCTGTATATTGAGTTCTACCTGGGCAGGGAGCTGACCTCCCATTGTATGTATTTTCTGTCATGAGTGGATATCTTCCTACAGGGGGCGATGTGTCCTCTCTATCTAAATGACTTGTCCGGTGCCAGTCTTTGCACGTGGTCTGATTCTCACCAGGGATGTGACATTGTCTTGGCTAGTTCTGGGAACATGGGCAGAACTTCTATTTGTTATATGTTTCACTTGTCAAATGTGTGGGACCAGATTGAACTTTCTCCTTCACAGCCAATCACTACATGGCATTCTACCCCTTCCCCTTGCAGATCATGCTTCCTTTAGCAACATTTGATTACATCATGCTTCCTTGTACTTTTGGGTGGGAAAGGGCTCCACCTCATACTTTTAACCAACCATTGCGCAACTTTACATTGTGCTCAAGGCCGATGACCTTGCCACTGCATTCCTTTGCAATGTCTTAAACTGACTATCTTTGCTGTGTAAAACGATTTAAGATTCTTTGAGGCCTGTTATTCACATAGCTTAGGTCTTGTCTTCCCTTTTGCAGCCTACTAATGTTTAGGCACCTCTAGGGTGTTGATGAGTGCATTTATATACGCATGCCTATTTATCGTGTGTTATATTTTCTTATCCTAGTGTTTCTACCACACACTCGTACCTACTTAGTGTATTTCTTAGTTCATACTTTCTATGCTGTTGTGTGCATTAATGCTCTGGTTAGGGCCTAACATCTGTCTCTGAATGCTTCTATCCATGTATGTTCATTTTACTTGCTGCTATCCTTCTCATGTGACAGTGAGAGATATCCCTTCTTCTAATGTATTGTGTTCATGCCCTAAATCTATCCCAGCGTGCTTGTCTAATGAATGTTTGCTCTACCTACTCACTAGCACCTACCCCTACATGTATGTCACCTTGACTTTGGGCGTATACTTGCTTGTTCATACTGTCTTTTCGTATTTTAGCACTTCTATACCTTCTGTGCATGCGTGTGTGTGATGCTCTTCATTTTATCACTCAGTGAAGGGATACGGTGGAAATGACAGGGCAACCTGCTTGCGGTCTGTACCTGTTGCCTTTGATGTGTTTCCTGACTCTTGCTTTATGGGTTCCTTTGGTTTATATTTCCTCTCACGAGAGGGATGTAGGACGTTCATCCCAACAGTAGTTAGGATTTTTCAATAGGGCCGTAATCACCACCTTCCACATTGATTCTGGTAGAATACCCTTACTTTACACCCCCTCATACACCTCTTAGCCTTGGTGCTAGGAGCTCCGCAAATGTGAAATAAAATTAAATTTGTAAACCATCATTCCACGTGCAGTTATTCTGTTGCCTAAACCTCATAGCACTAATATTTCTGTCCCGTCAATGATATTGATGACAGCTGTTTAGATGGGCCCCTTCCAGCCAATCTATCCATCGCCGGGTTCAGCAGGCAATTATAATCCCCTCGCCAGATAAAGATATCATGTCTATGACCCGCAGTCTTTCTCGCCGCAGAGTCCATGAGACCATAGAAGCAGGATACCGGCAACAGTGCCAGCTACTTACGAGCCATTTAGCACTGATGGGGCCGATTCAAGCCCGCTGCCATTAAAACTCTGTGCATTGTCCAAAGCTGTATACTGCACTTTAGTAGGTGTTTTCATCCTTCAAGGATTGTTAAGGCTGCCACACTAAGATCCAATGCAGCATTTAAAGACGGATTACCGACACTAAGAAACGGTTTGGTCTGGACACTCTTAGAGACTGGAGACTGCGGACACTGATATTTTAAATAACTGTTCTTCGGTAAGTGGTACTCAAGAACCTACACGGAATTTAAACTCCTTACATCACAAGTTAGATTTGAAACCACCTCACGCCAGACCCCCAGTGGTTTTACGGATTAGACATCTCATACCCCTGAAGAAGTTCCTAACACCATTTCAAAGGATTATAGGAATGAAACATGTAGGGCAATTCACGACACTAAAATTACGCATTTAGAGTGATACTAAACCCGATGTAAGGTGCAATTTAGGTATCCATGTACCAATGCATCTATAAAAGAGTCATATGTGAATCTAATACTCTTTTTTGAATTCTGTATATTGTGTGGTTTTGTTCCTCAATAGTTAGGTTTCTAGTAATCAATAAACTGATTGTGTCCATACAGTTGACCTGATAATATTGTATTGAGGTACTATTGATATTGATACAACGTATCACGTTTTTTGCACATAAAAGTCACAATTTTGGTGATTGACATTTAGCACCCTTTGAAGCACTCGTCACTTTTTTTTAGATTTGATGATACTGTTATAATGAGTTTTTTATATATTAAAAATACCATGTTTTTATGAAAGGAAATATGAAGTCTGGTTGAATTTTCCATGAACATTTACTTGTTGTTGTTTGGATCATATTGATTGTGTGATGTATCCCGTACTGACCATCCAATATATACCAACCCTATACGAGGTTGTGAGCCTCTTTGTTTTATTGTATTTTGAACAGAATGTTTCAGGCTTGCTCCTATCTTTTCTTTCTCTATACCCGATATCCCCCAGTTCCCCAATCATCTGCAACACCGACTGAAAATATTCTTTATTGCCTGTGGTCGTTGCATATTGCCTGTGGTCGTTGCATAGGAATTCATTATGCAGAGGGTCATACCTTCCAGCATGCCAATCAACATCGGGTCTGTCCCCTCCTCCGAGTCTTTATCTGTATCAAAACCCTCTACCCTATCCAAATCCAAACACCTCTAGCATCAGAGGAATACGTGGATTCGGTTACCATGCCCCCCCATTTGCACCGTATGTCATCCAAGTAAGATCCCAATAGGTGCATTTCTTGTAATAATGATAACTGTATCCCATTATGTTTTAGAAATCTCCTTACTTTCCTTCTCTTCCCACTGTTTCCCAACCCCCGGACGTTACATGTCCCAATTTTCACCCTAGTAATTCCCATACTGTCACCTTGATCCCTGTTATCGTCTTGCCATATGGTATTTTATGAGCACTGTCACACCTCTCCCTCTGCCCCTTTTGCTGTAACTTGAGACTACAACATCTTGCAATATTTATAGCCCCAGCAAACGTCCCTAGTTCCTCTTCCTCTTCCTTCTAGTCCCACCCAACATTCAAGAACAAACCAAACTGTTAATCAAGTACAATACAGTGACCAGTCACTTCTGGTCCTCAAATACCTCAAATAAATGATCATTTGGTTCTCACTCCTCCTCCCAGGTTTCCCCACCCAAGGACAAGTGAACCATATGTTTGAGGTAGGTTGTCCAGGACTCATGGCCGTTAGGCCTTTATCTTTTGCTTTTGATGTGTTTCCTGACTCGTGCTTTATGGGTTCCCTTGGTTTAAATTTCCTCTCACGGATGGGATGTAGGACGTTCATCCCAACAGTAGTTAGGATTTTTCAGAGACTTCAATAGGGCCGTAATCAATTGGAATGTGAAAGAAAGTAACAATTGGAATGTGAAAAGAGCTATGATTGTGAATCAGGATTAAAATAAGACATTACTTTGAAAATAAACTTGAAAAGGTGTGAAAGCATTTATTTCTTGGTACTTGCCAAAAAAGATAACAACAAAGAACGTTTTGTCGCAAGTGGGCATGCATATTATGGAAAAATAGGGCCGTAATCAGCATCTTCCACATTGATTCTGGGAGAATGCCCTTACTTTACGGCCCATCATATACTCGCCTTAGCCTTGGTGTTAGGAGCTTTGCAAATGTGAGATCAAATTCAATCGGGAAACCATCATTCCACATGCAGATATTCTATTGCCTAGACATTAGAAGCATCTAATATTTCTGTCTCCCCTATTGGCGCATCTAAACCATCTCTGAGATTGCTTGATAATCTCGGCACCTGCACCATATCTACCATTACCCTTACTTACCGTTCATGCTACCCTTATTGACCCCTTCAACTAAGATAGCAAACCCATTCACCCCCATCAGCCAGAGATACCCAGCTTTAGTCAATTTGTGTGTCCTTCACTCCAGTGTCTTGTCCCCATTTCTTCCTCTCTCCTCCGGGCCAGTCTGCACGGATCTAGTCTCTAACCAATTCCACACTTCCTGAGCCAATAAAAGAACTGCAATTTCCCATCCACCAATGCTTTCAGTTTTGCAGGGAAGAACATCATGTACTTCATGTTCTCTTCTCTCAGCTGTCGCCTCACCACATCAAACGATATCCCCTGCTTCTGAACTTCATGAGTGAAATCAAAGAAAATCAGGATCCTGGCATTGCCCAATGCAAAGTGCCCCCTCTATCGCACCTCCTGCAGTATAGTGTCACTATACAAATAATTCAGCAGTATGGCTACTATTGCCCTTGGAGGCACTCCAGACTGTAGTGTCCTTCCTGGTACTCTGTGGGCTCCTTCTACTGGGAGCAACTTGGGTAGCCCCTTGAGATCAAAGGTATCCATAAGCAATCCCTCCACAAATAATTCCACAATGTGACCCTCTTCTCCTTCTGGCACTCCCAGCATTCTAATATTGCACCTCCGGGACCTCCCCTCTGTGTCTTCTGCCTTATCTTCCAATGTTCTCATTGCCCTGACCAAACCCTTCAACTGGTTCTGCAATAATGTCAGTGCATCCTCCACATCACTGACTCATTGTTCCATGACAGTGACCCTTTCTCCCATCTTCCTCAAATCCAGTCGTGCCAGGGATAGGTCCACTCCCACTTCTTGGACTTTCCTTTCTGGAGATATTCTGGACTCTTGGGCGCAGCCAGGAGACCATCCAATGTGACTCCCTCTGCTACCCAGGGCCATCTTAAGCACTTTTGGGGCCCGGGCATGGACACCTTTGGGGCCCCCCTCCACCAGACCAAAGGAATGAAGGGATATAGAATATCTAGTGCACCCACCCCCACATCGCAATCACAACCCAGAGCTTGATATGCTGCCTTGCAGTGATCAAAAGAAGCATGGATACTCCTTTTCAGTCTCCTTATTGTAATCAAAATAATAAACAAGTAGCATTTAAAGGGCAACATTAGCAGCCTATGACGAGGGTACTTGTGTGCTAGCATAGACAGGGCACTTTTCATCAATAGCAGACACAAGGAAGGTACATCGGCCATATTATATATGCAGGATACAGATCGTAGGAAAAAAAGTGCACTCAGATTAGCTGCCTCGCAGAATGCAAAAAGTGCTCAAGCGTGGATACCTAAGACCAATCAAAAGCAAGGAGAAAGCTACACATAGCATACATAGTGGATGAAGATTAGAAGCTACCAGGAATGTGTCCGTATTCAGAAAGACTGAGATTACATCATATCGGACTGAAATCACATCATATCGGATCGTGGACCTCAATACATCTCGCAATTCTGGAAAAGTCTCTGTCAATGCTTAGGAATCCAACGCGCCCTTTCTTCAGGATATCACCCTCAAACCAACGGAACCACAGAACGGAACGTGTCAATCAAACCCTGGAACAGTATCTTCGATGCTTCGCCACCAAGGTTCAGGAGGACTGGTCACTCCTGATACCCGTGGCTGAATTCGCCTACAACAATTCCGACCATTCGGCACTTAAGACCAGCCCATTTTATCGCAGTCAAAGTTTCCATCCATCGGTCCTGCCTTCTGTTCTTCCTCAACCTACACCAGTATCTACAGTTGACTCCTGGATTGAAACCCTTGTCAATATACATAAGGAGGCCAAGGAATTCTTGGAGAAGGCCAGAAAACAGACCAAGAAATATGCAGATTCCAAAAGAAGACCAGGCCCTTCTTATGCAATCAGTGACCAGGTCTGATTGTCCTCAAAATTACTACCCCAACATCTACGGCCGAGTAAATTGGCCCCTCGATACAATGGACCATTTCCCATCAAAGAAGTTATAAATCCTGTTTCTTATCGGATCAAATTGCCAGACTCCTGGAAGAAAATACACCCAGTCTTTCACACATCTTTGCTGAAACCCTACTATCCATCCTCTAGGAAACCCTGCAAACCTCCTCCTCTACTGGTCGACAACCAATTGGAATACGAGGTGTCCCGGATTTGTGATTCCAGGTATAGAAGGGGCCAGCTTCAATATCTGGTTGAATGGAAAGGATATCCCCCTAGTGAAAGAACCTGGGAGCCTATGTCAAACATCAAGGCCCCTCGACTGCTCAGAAGATTTCATCTCATTCACCCGGACAAACCTGGAGGGAAAGGTTTTCGGAGCAGGCATGCTGTCATGAATCACAGAGCGCGCCCCTTTTGGGCTTCTTGGTCCCTGTCACAGCGGGCTTGCACTCATTAATACTCCCAACATATCCGTCCAGCGTAATCCCTTCTCGCTCCATGCGCTGGATGTAGCCTTTTCTACTAATAGACCATGCCTTCCGCGGCTCCACGCGTCTCAATGCTATTGCTCCGTAGCGACCAGACGTGTGCTCTGTAGCTCGCGGTTCTTCTCCTTTTTCGAATCCCGCTTTCCCTTCCTAGTCCTCCCCCTTCTACTTACCTCCTGGATTCCTGGCTAGCGTGCTTCCACTGCCTCCTGATTCCTGGATTCGGCGTCCCGGAAACTGAACGCATTCTGGATTCGGAAGAGAATTGGGCAGCCTTCTTCAAGACCTGGTCCATCCGCAAGAAGGCATCGACCAAGGACACCAGTAAAGAACGGACTCCGGTGAGAAGGGGGGAACGCCTTGACAGCATATTATACAAAATGGGAATGATTCTAGCTTCGTTGTCTTCATCATCAAGGGAAGTATTATAGGTACCAGCATACTAACTGATGTGATGTTAAGATTTCATATAGGTTCTCTTTTGTATTTTAAAGGTTTAAATACACATCAAACACAGGATTGTGCAATGGTATTTAAAAACTTGCAGAAAAACCTTGTGCAATGGTATTTAAAAGCATGCAGAACAACCTTGGCATTGTACAAAAAAGTAACTGATTTGTTGTCACACAAGCAGACCTTAAAATATGCTTGCCAGAAGCCTGCAATATCATGTCTGCTCTCTTCTGTCTAGAACTCCTTCCACTCAAATGGCCTACATAATAGGTAAGATCAGGTATTTGGTAAACAATGCCACCAGTATGTGAGAAGGAAAACCTTTCCATAGAAGGCAACACAGTAATGTCAGTGATATACGATTTGTTTAGGATCACTGTTTCGTCTGCTGGCAAAGCTAGGATCCAAGCATGAACACTTTGGTTCCACAGTCTGGAATTTGGATACATAAACACCTCTCTGGAATAAAACTTTGTCATCATTGGAGGTGCCTGCGTAGGTTTTACAACTCCCCATCTGAACAAACCAATTTCTAGACTTTCACTATACTGACACTATGTTATTTTGTATAGCATGTATAGCAACCACAATCTACTGCAGGTACATTGGTGATGAGAAAACCTGGAGTGCTAAAAAACAAAGTACATATACATGCAGGAATAACAACTTCACACGTTGGAAATGCTGAGTCGGCCTTGTTGGAATTTGGTATTGTAATCTTGCATATGAACGCAGATCTGTACATTGAGTGCTTAACACACCGAGCTATCCTCTGAACCATGGGGGCTCTCATATTTACCAATATCGATTTCAAATATGGCTAT
The DNA here is from genome assembly GCF_040938575.1 of Ambystoma mexicanum. Taxonomy (NCBI): domain Eukaryota; kingdom Metazoa; phylum Chordata; class Amphibia; order Caudata; family Ambystomatidae; genus Ambystoma; species Ambystoma mexicanum. The sequence continues at coordinate 764,349,990 of NC_090925.1, read as the reverse complement.
TGCACATGATCAATATAATCCCCACATAAAAGTGAGAATGCTACAAGTGTTGTACCACACAAACTTTGTATATACCAAAGTGAACATAGCATTAGAGGATGAAAAGATCAGAGCAGAATGTACTTGTCTACAGCTGATTGCCAATAGGTTTAGAGCCTCTCAGCAGCACACCATAAAAATCCTGAGGTGCGATGTTTAAATGCGGTGACTAATGGGAACCGTCTTATTTAATAAACCAGCCTTCTGGGGGCCCCCCTCCAAGGTGGGGGCCCGGGGCAAGTGCCCCTCTTGCCCTCCCATAAAGACGTCTCTGCTGCTACCTTGGGCCCTTCGCCATCTCTGGCATCCTCTGTTGTCCCATGTCGGCCCTGTTTATTTTTGGTGCCCACATACTGTTCCATTTTCTGTTGGCCTTTTACTATACTGATACTTCAATGTCCGTGCACACCTGGCGCGACGACTCTCCTCCTCCAATAGCTCCATTCTGCCCAGAATCTTCAGTAGAGACTGTCTCCTACTCTTTTTACAAATGTCTCTCACAATCTCATTGATCTCAGGGTTAAGGATTCGTTGCCGAAGCCTGTGTGGCTCCACATACCGAACAATGATTACCTGTGCCGCCAGGGCCCTCTCTTGTGAAGCACCTCTAATCCTGCTCCTTATCAGCCTCTTTGGGATCACCCAGGGTCAAGCTCTTTCACTGCGCAGCACAGTAGGCATCTCAGTTCACTAAGTCCTCAAATCCACATCTGGAGTGATCTCTCTCCTGCCAAGGAGGGCGGTTCTCTCTTCCTTCTCTCTCAGGCACCCCTGTTTGGTTCACTGCCCGGACGCTGGGCGGACAGACCACTTCCCTCGAACCAAGATGGCGGTCACCTCCGGTCCCCAGACTCACCTTCACTACTCCAATCCCCTCCACTTCACCAGTTATCATCATCTTCTGGGCTGGGTGTAAAGACGGGAGGGGGGCTTCTGTACTCCTGCCCTCTATATGGCAGAGTAGAAGCACAGACCACCCCAGCTAAGATTCTCTATATGGTAACGAAGGTCGAGCAATCAAGGCTTAAGCTCTCATGAGGTGATGCGGGCTGGTTCTTAAGTACAGTGTAGTCCCCAAACCCCACAAAGGAATGTCCACACACTATGTTAATGATAACACAGTTCTTTATATAAATAAGGTTAAGAATATATACACAATCAATAACACACTTTATGCTTTGGCAAAACTAATATGATAAATATGTAAAATGTCTATGTGGTACCACAGTTAACTCTTGACTCCTTTAAAATGCACCAACTGCTGACAGTCTCAATGGCATACAAATCAAATAGTTAAGTGAATCAACAATAGACATAGGAAGGAAGACAAGTTGGGTTAAACAAATGGCAGAATACTTGGTCCCTACCAAAGACACAGTTCTGTGTGAGGATCCCCCCACCTGGGCAACCTGTAAATAAAGTGTATCAGCAACCCAGTCCATATATGTTTAGTATAGTCTTGTTTCCCTCTAAAAATGTTCTACTACCCCACCGTACCTGGTTTAGCAGAGTTCTTCGATGGTTTGTCAACTGATCCTTGTGAGTGGACTTTCTTTAAAGCAGGAGCTACGGGTCGTCGAGATTCCTGTGAAGAAATGTGAACACTCTTGTCAAGGGTGCAGTTTCGACCTTTGCAGTGCTTCTCGACGATCGGTCGTTGACGTCCTGTGAAGATGAGGCATGCAGGGCACCTCGATGATGAGCGTTTGTTGCTGTATAGAGCACTTGATGAAGAACGTGGGCCCAGCAAGGGCGTCGGGTTGTCGGTGTTGGCGTCGACAAGCGGACTCGACCATGACTGGCTTTTGGATGTTCGTCAGAGTCTTGGTGGACTTCGGGTGGCGGGAAACCCACTGGTGGATTCTCCTCGGTTCGTCAGTGTCCTCGACTTTCTCCGGTGGGACAAATTGGTCGACAGTGATGGCAAGGGAGTCCTTGATTTCAAAGTGTCTTAGGCAATGGAGCGCTGCGGCTCCGGTCGATGAGGTTACAGCGGTCCTCCAAACCTTGGTCAATGGTGGTGGTCGTCAACCGCCTCGACGTCCTGCGCTTCACTTCAGATTCCTCAGCGGTCCCCGTCTCCGGTCGACAGTTGTTTTGGGACTGACTTCCAGGGAGCCTTGGTGAAGGTTAGCTGGTCACGATGTTCCCTCATAGCTCAGGAAGAGGTCTTGTAGCCAGGTCCTCTCTTTGATCAGTTCTTGGAGACACAACAGCTTTCGATTGCATCGAAGGAATGCAGCATCAAAGCCTTCTTCTTGCAGCTGGGCTTTAAGGTTAAGCATCAAGTTTCGACTTCAGCTTCTGAATGATTCTAGTCAGCGAGAGGTCCCCAGATATACTGTTCTGTCTCTCATTCACACTGCTGAGCCACGCTCAGGCAGCCAATCATTCAGAAGGGCATTCAGCAGGCAGACTGCCAATCAGGCTCACAGTGCATTCAGGCCATTCTTCTCCATCCAGACACTCACAACAAGGAATGTGGATTGGGGCAAGCACCCAGCCTTTCACCACATCACACTGCATTCATACCAGTTTCGGGCAGGGGTGTCTAATTCATTGTGTCACACACCAGAAACCAGACACCCATAACATGAAATGTATGTTGGTGTTACTCAGCACTCTGTAGTAGGTCAAGGATGTGGATGAATGACCTTGCAGATGATGGGTGTACAGGAATCGATATTCAGCCTTCCCTTCCAGCTCCCCTGAGTGCAAGACTCAGGCTTCCTCAAAGAGGGGCTCTTTTCTACAACATACCTCTCTGCTGTTTCGATTGGAACAGGCAGAGGTGTCAATTGAATAAAAGAGCGGGGAGAACACGCACTGCCAATACCAATGCTGTAAAGGAATACAAAGCTATTACACAGTGTTGAGAGAACCCAAACAAACAAACAGTGGAAATAGTCTAAGGGACTTATCCTAAAGGATTGAACCAAAAACAACAGACCTGAAATGTGGGTATTACGAGGGTTGAAAAATATCCAGGATTGGAGACAACGGCAGGAGAAAACAACAAGCAGGAATATTAGTACTACAGGGAAGTAAACCCAGGTGGCACGAGGGTCGCACTAGTGTCGGGTTGGTGCAGAATCAGGAAAGCGTTAATATGCACTTTGATGGTGAGTTCACAAAGTCTGATATCCCAATCAGTGTCCCAGAATTCAGTAAAAGGAAATTCCCCACAGAGTAGTAGGTAAATGGTACTATAAAGACAGAGATGGCGTTGGCAGGGCTCACCCGATATACTGCTATAGTGAGTTACCTGAAAACACACATTCAGGCGAGGAGCGCAGTAGCTGAGGTGCTTCGGGTGGCTGTTAGCGGACAACCTGAAAGAGGCAGCTGGGGCAGGAAGAATACCGTTCTGCGTCTGCTGACAGCAAGCCGGAAAGGTACCACGAGAGGCAGCAGGAAACAGGAAGAACAATCCAAATAACGTTCCGCGTCCAGAACCAGGAGAGCACGACAAGGACCAGGGGAAAAGGCAAGCAGGTCAGGAGCAGTCCGGGTCAATGCCGTAGCAGTCAGTAGACAGTGCCAGAAAAGGAGAACGAGTTTCAATCCAGAAGCCAGGCGAGGGTCAGAACCAGGTAATCAGGTCAAGATCTTGTGAGGAAAGTTTCACGAAGGAAAGAACGGACCTAACCACAGTAGCTTGTAACGCTAATTAGCAGCAACGAGTCCCTTGAAAGACGACGGTTTTAAAGCTGTATGGGGCCGTGTCTTGCCATACGTCTTCCGCGTACAAGACATGTCAGCTGACACAGATTCCGCCGTAGTTTGTGCAGGCGCCATGGAAACCTGTACCTGCTCCACAAAGGAGCTTGCAAATGAGTCGAACGCTGCAGGGTAGCCCGAAGTGTAACAATTGGGCACACACTCCATTCACCCAGGTCCCACCCCAAGGGCATACCCACAACATACAGTTATTGGGAAGGCTCCAGCCAGTCTGGCCTGGACTTCCCCAAAATACCATATATGGAACTTCCACCCAACAGCCAGTCAGGGGAAGGAACAGAGTCAGGGCTTCGCATGACTTTAGGAAAACAAGGTAACAGGCAATAGCAAGCAAGAGGCCACATGTGCCATCTTCTTTCCTATCAGGAATCAACTGATTCTAATGGCAGGGCCTGGGTACCCCAAAATGGAGGATACTCATAGCATCTGTCAAATTCAGCATGAAGCTGCCACCAGCCCATACCCTGCTCTGTGGGCCACACACAGGTCCCCAAAAACATACACTAGGTGTACAGGGTTGTACCCCCACCCATAGGTGCCATAAGGGGATCCCAAAGGTCTGTTCACCACAACCAAAAAGAGGAAGAGCTGCACTGCCAGGAGTTCCACATGCACTCCTGTGCAGAGAGCAACACAGAACACACATGATAAGGGAGTGCAGGACAAGGACATGGAGGTCCTGTCCCTCCAATGCATTTCCAGCATCACACTGGGTAATCGGTATTCCCACTACCAGAAGGTATCAACCCGATATCAGAACCCCTGTCCCCCTTAGTCTCTCCACTTTGCCTTGCCCTTGCAACAGCGCAGCTTCAGACCAGCTGGCATCCCAGGGCTATGTATCGCCGCTCCTCTGGACTCGTAGTAGGACAATCCATGCACCACACGAGGTCCTTTGTAGCAGAGGCTTGTATCTTGACCGCAACAGCTATTACCCTTCTTCAAATCTGTCCCACAACATTATGTGGCCTCCTGTTAGCTACACAGGCAGACGGACCTCTTTAAATCTGTCCCACAACATTAAGTGGCCTCCTGTTAGCTACACAGGCAGGCGGACAATTTCTTTCAATGCCAAAATAGCCGCCATCTCTGGTACCCAGAGATCTCTGAACCTGCATCAATTGCAGTCCCTGATTTCTTCCGGGTTGGGCAATTGTATTTTCTCCTACAGAGACTAGCAACCCAGACAGTTATGTCTCCCCTGGGCTCTCCAATTTGCCTCATTCCGGCGCCAACTTAGTTCCAGTCCAGCCGGCACTCCCAGGGTACGTGTCGGCACTCCCCCGGACTCCAGGGAGCTCAATCCGCACACCAAACGGGTCCGTATTTGTAAGGGCTCATATACCTCCCATAGCAGGTATTCTTCTCCTCCAGTTTGTATCACTCTGCTTTGCTGTTTTCCATCAGATCCACAAGCGGGCGGGCGGACTGTTCCTTTCGGTGCCAAAATATCTGCCATCTCCGATGCCAAAAGATCTCTTATCCTGCACCGAATGTATCTGCGATTTGCAGACCCTGGCATCCTCTCCCGTGTTTAGGTAGTCAAATCATTTGCATGTTATCGGACTTCGGCATCATACCGAGGATTTTAACAGAAGATCCGATGGTTAGTCACAGAGTTCTTTCTCTTCACCTCTTCATAGATCTGCTCCTGGCCACGCCCCGCAACAGGAGTATGTCCTTATATGGGGATACTGCCATATATTGGCAGAGCAGAGCCAGCATGCACATGCTTTCTCATAGTATCTTTACTAGCAGTATCTGCAAAGCAAATATGTTCTTATATGGGAACACCAGTATGTACTGGAGCAGCTATCATGGACATGTATAGGGACATCAAGCATGAAATACTTTTTACATTGGCATATATGGTGGGCAAAAGAATCATGAAAATGCATTGGAACATTCTCCGCTGCACTGTTGGTGAATTGCATCTATTGGATTTTTGGACTGGACATACCATACAAAACCAATTGAAAACGTTCTTGCTTTTAACACAATTTTTCACAGAAAGTGTGTTGTACAATACAATAGCTTAACCCAGTATTCAAAATTGTTTTTTGGGGGTTTCCAGACAACTTTGATTGGTTCAGGCTCCCTCACTACGCTCAGTGGCCCTGGCATGTTTGAGGGAAATGTTGTGCCCCTCCAATTTAAAAATTCACCAGCCACCACTGGGTGAGTGGCTGGTGGGTGAATAAGTATGCATGTGCGTGTACGAGGCTGGTGCCTAGGCATGGGGCACTGGAGCAAAGACATTTTCTTACAAGTTTTATTGGTATTTTTGGGCAAGGCTAACTTGATTAATGTTATTAAATGGAGGAGGTTTTAGGGTGGGGGTTTATAGAGTAATGGGGCAGACAGACTGGACAGTTTCTTTCTATGCATGGCATTTTGTACTCACATAAGGGACACGGCCAATATGATTTGTGTTGTTACATGGGGAGGGTGGGGGCACTTATGCAGTCAGCAAGTAAATGTGTTCTAACTATGGCATTGCATATTTTGCTAGTGTTAAGGGAAAAGTGAACATGATGGTTGTTTTTACTTAGTGGGTGGAGGCAATTGTGCAGCCAAACTAGGACATTGGGCCTCATTACGAGTCAGCCGGTAGCCATGCCGGAAAAACTGGCAGGCTGCCGCCGGACCCGAAATACCATTCCGCCTCCGTGATTGCCGGAATCACTGGGGCATTACAAGCCCGGTGACCCGGTAATTCCGGAGGCGGAATTCCGTAAATCCCCATTACCATGGAGTCCCATAGGAAACACTGGTTCCGTCTATGACAGAGCCAGTGTTTACATTTCCGTCTGCAGGCGGGTGGCGTTACTACCGCGTGGTCAGATCTGACGGGAGTGACACTTCCCGCCTGCAGAACTCAGGATCAGCCGGTCCGGAAACAACGATGGCGGCGGACTTACCGCCACTGTTGTTTCTGGACCGGCAGACTCTAAATGAGGCCCAACTGGGGCATTATATGTTTGATTTGCGCTGATGGCAAAGTCAACATGAAAATAATTATTTCATAGTTGTGCAGGGGTTGGGCAGGCATTTGTGCAGCAGCAATACCATGTTTTCTTCCTGTGGCAGGAGATGTGTACTGGCATTAAGATCAATGCCAGCAAGAGAATGTTCATACATGGGAATGCTCTCATATACTGCACCATGATCATCATGCGCGTTGCGCATGCGTGGTGATACAGGCCAGCCCGAAGAGTGGCACGGCCTACGCTTTCATGTCCAGCTTGGGGGCCCCTCAGCGTGGCTTGCAGGGGGGCCTCACATTTTGTCTTACGCCACTGGTGACAATTATATATTCCAGGGGCACCTGGAGTCGTGGAAAGGGGCTTTTTCATTTGTTCTTCACATACTATTCTTGCCTAGACAGTAGAAGGTGCCACAGGTTTGGAATGGAGAGGATGGTTCGGCTGATCCCTGGAGAAGGAGCAGCAGGGCCATGGGACTATGTAGGAAGGCTTACCGCAGATCCATGACTCAGGCTCTGCCGAGTTCATGGGTAACAGTGCATGCCGGAAAAGAGGCTACTGTTTCCTGAGGTAGATCCAGGAAGGAGAACTAAGGCCAGAACTGTGGAGCAAAGAGGATCGGTTGACTCTCTGCCATTCCACTGTCTGTACACAGACTCTTCCAGCTCCTGACTCTTTGTTCTTAATCAATGCATTTGCCCAGGCTCGAGTAGGCAGTCCAGGAAGGGAGCGCTGTGGAACTGGGTGGATGCCAGCCAGGTACCCACAACCTCTGTATCCCACAGGGTCTTTCTACGGGAATAGGGATTCTGGGACCATATAGGCATCAAAGATGGAGGGAGAAGCCCCCATGGCGGAAGCCAGTTGTTGTACCATAGAGGGAGAAGTGCTGTTCATGGGAGACAAATGGGCCAGCACAGCATGGAAATATTTGGGACATCCTTGGTGTCCTCTAGACTCGTCTGCAGGCTGCCTTGAGGGCTGCTCCGGGGAGGGCACTATGGTTTAGCTTGCAAGGCATTTGGTCAAGTGTGTGGAGCACTACTGATACAGGGTGCAGATGTCTGCTTTTTTCGCTCTGCTTTCTGTGGCAGCAGGTTGTAGCCGCAACAAGCCACAAATTGAGAGGACTCGAATCTGAAGTAGCCTGGTGTGCCAGTGGCGGACAGCAAAAGTGAGAGAAGATGGGAGTTCTGAAACTTGCTTTTTAACTGTGGTGCCTGGCTTCAACAGGCGTATGTCACCCTCTAACATCCATCATGCCCCTGTCCCCTAAAAAACATAGATATGTCCATGTATGTCGGGGCACTCTTGGTGATGAGTCGACCCCGACTCTTGTATATCATGCACCTTACTCCCCTGAAATTAGAGCACCTCCTTCCATCTCTTCAGTGGTCCATTGTCGCCTGGTCCAGCAAACAGCAGACTCACGCCCTGTTCCTTGAGCACCCAGAGTTAGGTGGTAACCCACTGTTGTTCTAATGAGTTGATAGGCAAGAGGAGAGCGCCAGAGGATGGTCCAATATAGATCTCTGAAGGCGGGACGCAGCAAGGGTTTCCACATCGGATCGCAAGAGACCCAACAACACCACGATTTCAGGATAACCACTGACGGTGTAAATAGCAGCCATTAAGATTCACTGGGCCAGATTCTCCACCTTTGTTTTTGCCACTAGCGTGTCTCCTCGCATGAGCCAAGAAAACTGTCTGCCCAATTCACATGGGGCATCTCAATGAGCGTATATATGCCCGCCTTCGCATTTACGCAAATAAGGGGGCGTTTCTGGGCATTTTACAGCCCATCATGACAGACCAAACGGACGCACTTTAAAATGCCTCGAAACAGGGGTCATTTATGACCCTGCCATGATTTGTTTTTGAAGTGTAACAGCTGTTCAAACTGCAGCTGTCACACCAGCATTTCCATCCCCAAAGGACATTGCATCTTTGCGCCATTATCCAGCCCCACCGAAAATGCCCCGTCACCTTTGTGAATAAGGTGACCTGAGCATTTAACAAAGAAACACACATTTTTTGTTTTTATTAGCAATTGGTTGAAAATACATTTAATCCTTTTGCAATATAAAAGTAAACAAGAAAAGAGTAATAATACAAATCAAAACATACACAATTTTCTAATCCAGAATTGATATCAAGCTAATTACCACATTATTAAAAGACCACTGTCATTAAAATCTGGGATAAAGTACAACAAAGGAACAAAGGAACAAAACATTCATACTATTTATAACATTCAAGAAACTTACATTTATCAAATTCAAGAAACCTACATCGGTGGGGGAGCCGAACAATACTCTAATCCATATATTCTCAGAATCAATCAAATTAAGTCTAGAGACACATTTCTTAAAATACAATATTCATGGAATTATTAGTGCTTTGCAAAAAATAAATACGTGCTCCAAAGTTTCTATTATTTCCTCATATTTACAATACCTACAGTATGCCTTATCCTTACAGATCAAACCTCTATGTACCAAAATCTGTCTGCAGGAGTGTGTTGAATTTAAATCTCATTTAATCATTCATAGCTTGAACGCTGGGGTATAGATTCAAATAGGGTGCCCCTATCCCCGATAGTTCATGCTTGCAGTTTAAAAAGCCAAGTGAAAGATGTTTATGCATAGTTTCAAGAGTCTCAATCCAATCCCTCTGGTACAAGTGATGTTTCACATGAGACGGATTAGCCCATAGATTTTTCTCTGTTAATCCCAGTTTACTCAACAATTTAGTACAGATTTCCTCCAAGTTGTTGATGCTACTTACTCTTACCTGTCATGAAGTCATTCAAATCATCATACATGTAATCTTTCAGGGGATCGAGAACTCTATGATAAAGTGCGCAAATGCGCCATTCCATACATACCCTAAAGATTTCAAGCCACGTTTGTACCGGTATCCAGTCTTTTCACCGAAAAATGTTTCACCTAAACTTTTTACATCTAATATTTTCTAATGAAAAAATGTTCACTGAATATATTTTTGAGTGGGGTAAAGGATTAATTTTGTTTGCGAAATGTTTGGGGTGTTTTTTTAAGGGTGCTAAAATAAAAATGCATTCGGTCAACATTTTTTCGTTAGAAAATATTAGTTGAAAAAAATTTAAGGGAAACATTTTTCGGTGAAAAGACATGGATCCGTTCGTACCTAATGGCAGATATAAGTATACAGTTCATTAGGTGCAATACCTTCCTCCATATCATGGCTTCTCAAATTTCAAGGCTACTATGCACCCAGGTGTGCAAACCCTCCAACCCATAGCGGAAATTGAAACGAGCGAATTCTCTGTGCTCATTTGCGCTACTTAGTGAGACTCTGGACCACTGTGCTCAAACTTGTTTTTCGTGGGTATATTGAAAATATGGAGTGTAGTTGTCTCTTGTGGACTGGGTTTGGATACCCCAGAATTGTATAGATAAAGAATACTGGTATGTGACTGGGATTGCTCAATGTTTACACTGCTGGCTGTGGTATATTTAGTTGTCGTGGGGGTGTCGGGTTGCTAGCTATCCTTTGGTGTATGTAACATTGGAAAAGAGGCACCCAAAGATGTGGGGTTTAACTCAGTATGAGTACCGTGTTTTTAAAAGAATTTCCACATGCAGTAACTCTTGAAATCCGCTGATTATTGGAAATCTGCCACGTTAGTGGAAACAGATAGTATTACAGAAATAGTGCATACAAAATTTCAGAAAATGCAATGCCTTTCATTTGATCAATTTCCAGCCACATTTTAAAGATGGGAGTAGATTGCGTGAAGTAGAAGATCACTCCACCATGGTAAACATGTTTTAAATGCTGAAAAGAGTCGTCGTTACCTTTCTCCTCTTTACTTTGTAAAGAGGTTGAGAAAGTGGGGGGGGGGCAGATATGCTCACTTTCCCCCCCTTTTCTTGTCTGTATGCAGAACGATTTTTTCCTGCACTGGAAGAGAGCTCTTTTGCCACCATTCAATACCTGACTAAAAATCTTGTACATATCAAGGACTTTTTAAAATATTTGACCCCTTGGAATGAGTTGGAAGACTATGACGCCAGAGACTATCCTATGCTATGATGTTTCGTTGGTTTCTTGTACAGCCCGCACTACAAACGACGTAAGCTCTGCACGCAGCCCACAGGAGGAGAGCGTTTGCTGGAAGAGAAGTCATGGGATGTCAGTGAGAGGACTCTTGAAGGACAGTGAATTAGAAGAGGGGGCAGTTAAAATGGGAGGACTTACCAATTGGTGTTGACATAGTGGGGAGATGGGAAGGGAACTAGGAAGTTCTTTAAGTGGGATGTGGGTGGATCCTAAATCATAGCAAAGCAATACTTGTGGGCGGGGCCTAAGAAGGGTTTGGTGTAACCTCACACTCAAAGTAGCTAATGAGCCTATAATGGTAGTAAAAAAGTGACCTGACATGGTCGATTTTTTGTATCTGTAATGAAAGGGAGTAAAGTCTGTTTTAATAAGGTGTGCTAAATACAATTAAAGGTCAATAATAAAAATAGGAAGATTTTAAACTATATAAATTCAGAATCAAATCACAGTATATCAATGCGCACTCCAATCTCCCCATTCTTTTGAAGGAAATCCAAGATTCTTATGTACTGATTTTACAAAATCGTTCTAATGACAAGACCTCATAACCATATGTTGCATTAATGAAACCATGTATTCCCTGTAACCTTCCCTTCGTCTCAGTGCTGCGAAACAAATAATATAAGTCCAAACTTCTGTAAATGATGATGTGATTCTAAACGTGCCATATGGTGGGTTGGTTGACACAAATTTGAAGGTGGTAAATTTGGTTGACCTAAATTTGGATGTGGGAAAAAACAAGTATTTATGTATAGAGAGAAGGGTGTGGGTAAGATAAGGTGGGAGAATGGAGTTACGGGTTAAGCAGGAGGGAGAGGAGATGGACCCCCTCATAAAAAGAAAAAAGAAAGAGCTGAAATGCAAGAACCAGCTTTAGGTCACACAATTTTACCACTTTCAAATTTGTGCTAAAGTAACAATAATGAACCTCTTAACATGGCTGGTATTGGCATCAGGAGTGCTGGGGGCTGGGGCGAGGGGGGCAGTATTCTCACTAATCTTTTCATTTAATTTGCATGTTAGAAAATCAGGTCTGTAAACTCAGTCTGTGACTGCCCGCAGTGTCCAGTGACCTTCAATCAGCACCTAACAAGTCACACAATTCCAAGTCCTTCTAACAGTGCACAATCCCTCTGTGGTCTACGAATTTTGATATTGTTTTGTTTTTGGGTCTTCGTACACCCCCATTATTAGGATGGTGGATGCAGAAGAGTTTCAACAGAACCATTTTGCCCAGGCTTTTTCTATGTGCATTGATTCACACCTTTTAACTCCATTCTGATGAGAGCAAACCACTGATCAATATTCTGGTCTTTGCGGAATACGTTGGTGTTCATTGATTTAGCCTGTTTTTTTCGGGTACCGTAGATTTCTTCGAATACCATTTCACCTAATGAGATTGCACCAAATTTCTTTCACCGAAAATGGTAGGGGGAATGGTATATGTGTAATGCATAATAGGTGGGGTGTGGGGTAAGGGTATAAGTTAGGGTAGGTAGGGTGCAGGGGATCCTGCAGGGGGGTCTCACCCCGCATTATAAAAACTATGTAGATTTAGTTTTTCTGTGAAATGGATTTGGTGAAATCTCCACTAGGTGAAATATTTTCAAAGAAATCACATACATCCTTTTTTTCTGGCAGCACACTCACCTATGTGCGATATATGAAAACCATGAATACAATAGTGGCTGCCATTTTTTTTAATGATGGTTGTCATTGTTACTCTCCACTATTTGTATCTTGTAAGCTTGTATAGCAGAGTTCATCCCAAAATGTCTTCTTATGTGCAGAAGCCTAGGTGGATTCCAGGTGGCTCTCTAGATCTCATATTCTTATCTTCCACTCTAGTGTGCTCTACTCCCACAATTGACCCAACCACACTCATTAACCTCACCATCTCTAATCCTTCTAAACTCTCCCCCTCAGAGCTATCACCAAATGTAATTTCAAGCTCTGGTCCTGGTCCCCTACCTTGACCAACTCAATGCCTCACTTCATGCTCTCTCTCTTTCACTTGCTCACTCCATTAATCTCAACTTTACTGAATTGCAATGTCCACCCCTTAAAGAACACTACACTTCATGCTCATGTACCCCTCAGGCCTGCATCCTCACCCATGGATCTCCCCAGTCATCCAGCTGCTGCAGACAACAGTGGATCACTGCTTACACAAATGCTGATTGCCAACTCTGCTCACTGTCTATAAGGACTCTCTGCTGACCCTGGTCACAGCTTCAGACACAGCCAAATCTTTGTTACACTATTTGTGTTTCCTTTATCCTCTCACACCCTTGAAACTATCAAGGACCCTCCTTGCAACTTTCTCCCATTAAGAACCACTCTGTTACTCCTCTCTCTCCATCAATGACTTGCCTCCTACTTCATCACAAATTACCAAACCGTCAGACACCCAGCACACCTATCTATCTCTCCATTGTGTTTACGACGCCTCCCTTCCTCTCTGCCATACAAATTCTCTGGCATTTATGCCGGCATGGATTTTCATGCAGCCGCAAATGCTGGAGATCCCTATTTAATTGCAAATAGGAATACTGCTTACCACGCATGCATGGTGAGCAGTGTTCCCAATGAAAGCAAAATGCTGTCCGACATACTCGCATGTCGGGTAGTGTTTAATTGCAATTATGAGCTCTACTTGTCATGCTTGAATGGCAAGCAGCGCTCACAATTAAAAATAAACGCTGCCTTGCACGTGAGCAAGGCAGGCAGAGTTTAATCGCTTTGCAAAGCGGAGTGCAAAGGTGCATGCCAAAAGGCAGGGTGCACACGTGTACATCGCCTTTTACCCTACACATTCGCACCCTGCCATGCAAATGACAACTATTTGGTGGTGGGGACCTGGCTATGCCTGAGTGCAAACTTACCAGGCTGCCGCCATTACATTTTAGCAAAATGAGCTCCTACTGCACAGATTCACAATCATTTCAAGCAATATATCACACCATACACTGCCTGCAGCCTCTTGATGAAACTCTGTCAACAAGGTTTCATAATGGAAAATGTCAGGCTTGACCATCATTGCCACAGCACCCACGACGTTTTGCAAGGACTATTTACATCATTGTAATCTTACTTGGGTTATATACTGGTTTGTGGATATTCTAATTACTGTTTGTACAAATATAAGATTTTTTATGGGTCATGAATTTTTCAATACAATGCCTATCAGCTAATATCAGTGGTAGGACTTAGAATTGAATTGTATTCATCCGATGCATACCTCGGGAAGGTTGTTGTAATGTCTTGCTGATCTATTCACTGAATTGAAAAGGTTTGGTGTGTTCAGTGTGCTTTTTCTGCACCTCTGTGGATTGGTAGTTGCCATGCTTCATGATGCCAAATAAGTACAGGGATGAGGAAGCGGAACGTGGAGGTAATGAAAGGGTAACTTACAGTAACCCTAATTACTCCTAGCCCTACTCTTCCTAGGTTCCAGGATTTAGATCCTGCTCCCCCTCCAGAGAGTCTGTCCTGTTGTATCCTATATCTTGGTAGTTCAGGAAAGGGGACTGCCCCTCTTGGGTCAGGGATTGAAAGGACGGGGGTCTAAGCTAAGATAAAGACATATCAGTGGTAAGACTGTCAGAAAGAAGGGGTGCCTTCATGAAATCGAGTAAGTACTGGAACAAGGAAGAGTATGATATGATAAGTCATTTATAATGTGCCTGTACACAAGTGTTTCTAGGAGTAGGACTAGAAGTAATGAAGAGTTCCTGTCATTAATCCAGGCCTTTCATGTGGTTTGTGCAGCGGCAGTTATGTGATGCACTTTGTTGAAGAGTGGCTCGGGTCTGGCGCATAGTCAGGCGGTTATAGTGGGCAGCGAGCGTGCTGTCCCCACCATGCGCACTACGTCGGTCGGTCCCTGAATTAAAGCGGGATAAAGGGCAAGGCTCAGCCCCCCCAAACCCCACCCTGGAGTCCTGCAGCCCCAGGACTCTCTCGAGGCCTCAGCACCAATAACGGAGCTTTCATCACATCGTGTTCCTCTGACGGGGACAGCCGCCATCAGCTGCTTTCTGGGGTCTGCGAGGGACTAGGCAGAGGTCCCATGAGCACCCCGTGAAAAACTCATGTAATGCAGAGCCCACGTCAGAGGGCCTTCTCCTCTGGGAACAATGGACAGTGCGTGCTGAGGGGATATTCCACGGCCCCTGCACACTGTGGAGGGTGAAAAGCGTGAACAGCGCACGGAAATGACATGTTCATTATCACAATGCACGATCATCAAAATGGTATGGAATTATTATAGAGCAGGTAGGTATGGTATACATCAAGATCAGGATACGGCAAACCTCACTATCAATGACAGTGTACCGTATGCGTCGTCAATCAGTGGGCCTGCACGTTTATCGTTTATTGATCATCCGCTATATGATAAGCTGTTCAAATCTGTTATGTTTTTTCTTTTCCCCTGGCAAGGTAACGTGATATTGTGGATTCTTTTGATTAAACAATGGGGTTCATTACGAGGTAGGCGATAAGGGGTTAACGGTGCCGGTAAAGGTGCCAGAGCCATCAACCCCTTACCGCCTCATTGCGAGTTCTGCTCGTGGGACCCGCTAAGGACGCCTGGTAAAACCAGGCGTCCTTAGCGGGTCCCGCGAGCAGACCAGGATGCTAACAACATGCCCTTATTAACGGGTCCGTTGTTAGCACCCTCCCCATTCCAATTGAGCCCTATGGGGGCTCAAATGGGAATGGGGATGGGTTCCTTGAATGAGGAATTACCTGGCCCTCCAAGGTCAGAATGGCCTGGTAATTCCTCATTCAAGGAAGCCGGACCCGGTACCCGGTAAGGGGGTAGCCATGCTGCTAAAAGCAGCATTGTTTCCTCCTTCCTCGTAATGAGGCCTTTTAGGACAAGGTTTCTCTTCAAGTGCTCCGTTTATTTGAACTTCTGTTCCCACGCGTGTGCTTATTTAGGAGCTCAATTTGCACCCCGTAATTTGACAGCGGGAACCTGGTACATTTGCACCGAGGCGTAGTCAGATCTGTGCCGTCAAATGTACGTCATTTGCACTGTGGGGTCCACAGGCGGCCCCACAAGCGTGTATTCCACCTTTTGGCCTTCACATTTGCACTCCACATGTGCAAATGAAGTAAACGCTGCCTGGCATGCTGGCATGCCAGGAAGCGTGTACTTTTAATTGTGCCCACCGCTTGCCATGCTTGCATCACAAAATGATTTATAAATCCATAATAAAATCTTTACACATGAACTCTGTAGTATTCTATCCATCAATGTCTTCGTAGAACACACGCTAATAAGGTATGCAGTAATACATTTGCGGCAAAAATGTACCCTTTACAAAAAATCGTGGCAAAAATGCTTTGGTTTGACCCAGTAAAGGTGTACCCCATTATACCATTTAAGGGGAGCTGGGGTTGCAGGGGTGTCCCCATCTCCCCTTAAATGGTATAATGGGTCTGGGAGGTGCGGGGGTGTCCCTGTATCCTTTACATGTATTGCGGCGGCAAAAACCACTGCCATTTTTGTCACGATTTTACCACATGGAACCATTAATACCACATTCTCAATGTGTCCATAACATGTGAAAGAGATCATCAATAACACGGCACATGTATGTGAAGCACACAGTACAGGACACACTCTTGGCACAATACATGCATGTCAAGCCTGCAGAACAGTACACATCAATAGCACACAACATGCATATCGATTACACTTAATTTGCATTTTATTGGGCAGGATCAGGGGCTGTAAGTGGGTGCCTTACAAAAGAGCGTGAGGGTGTTGAAGAGGAGAGAGGGAAATAAACAGAGGACAATGCAGACACACAAGAGATGTGCAAGGAATATTTTATAATATGGTGTGCTGAACAGCCTTGACATGTTATGGCACACATCAGCAAGAGCGGGTGGGGGAGCCAGAGCCGACTTCATCCTGGTTAGAGCCAAATGCCTGGCCCTTGCTCGGCTCAACAGCATTTTCTCTGCATTATTTGTGAAAGAAGTGCCCAAATGGAGCCAACCATCAACACACCCTCTGTTACATTCTCAGAGTAAATTGAAGTGGCAGTGCTACCCAGTGATAGTTAAAAGAACTGCCTGCAATAATCTACTTGCAGAGTACTTTGTTTATCTCTTTCTAGGAATTGCATGTTGGTGCAAAACTGAAGATGCAATGGAGCACGTGTGGTTTGAAATCTGCAAAATTGCCACAGTGCAACCAGAAATTCTGACTTCCACACTAGACCAATCTAAGCAAACCTTGGCAATTCACTCTACATATATAGGTCATATTTCCTTTGGCAGCCACAATTGGGATTACTTAGAAGTAATTCAGTTAAATGTGTACTACACCAAAAGCTGCACTTGTGTATAATGTATTAAACTACGGTGTTCGTTCTAAACTTAATAAAATATTGATTGTTTATAATGTGTGCAGCACAGGCTAAAGTATCCCTTCACTTGCCCTGTCACTTATGCGCCATGTCTCTCTAACAGAAAAGTGAAAAAGATGATGTACTAGGCTGTTTGGTGGCCAAGATGATTTGCCTGGGGTATTTTCCTTTGTAGAATGGGGGTGGGGAGCATGGTTGCACCGTTGACAACGGTGCCGGTGCAATCACAAGTTCTGCTCGCAGGTGCCGCACAGTCTGCCAGGTGAGACTTGACGGGGTGTCAGGAACCCGCAAGCAGAACTCGTAATGCGGCGGGACGGTATGAACGGTGCCGGCACCGTTCATACCATCACCGCCAACGTTACAATGAGGACCACTGTCTTTTAGTTTTTGTCCTCAATCTCTCACCATACAGAACATGTGGGTGCTGCCTGTTGCTCTCACCTATGCCTGCTGAAAGACCTGTGTGGGACAATGGCTAATGATAGAGGATCTGTTCACGCAGTTTTGGTGTTGTGTGACTAAGGGCCGCATTCTAAGTCTGGTAGTTTCCTGCAGGTAAATGTGGTGGGATACCATCAGTTGGAATTACCGTTACCGGCACTCAGTCTGACGGAATCACCGGCAGATTATGAGTGCCAGTAAGAGTAGGTTAATCCCCATTCAATGGAGTCCCATGGGGGGATTGCTGGTATACCTGCACCAGCATACCATTGTTGGAAATAGCAGCTGATTTTTGCTGGTGGGGAGCCTGACTGGCTGGATGTAAATCAGGCCAGTCCAATGGAAAACATGTAGTTTGCTGGTCTGGAAATGTGCTGCTAAGCAGAATTACCGGCACGTTAATTCTAGACCGGGAAGCTTAGAATTAGTCTGTAAGTGTTGGAAATACAGTAAAAAACATATGGGATTGTTTAGACCAACATCATTTTGCATCCAAGTACATGCAGAGTTCCATTCAGGGTGGTGAAAATAAAGCTATAGTGACTCCTTCTGCATAACATAAGGTTTAATATGTTTGCCAGGTTGGGTAACATTGTGATTTTTGTACTTTTAAGTCATCTTTATGAATCTCGGGAGGATAGCTCAGCGGCAACGTGCTCGCCTTGGAAGACAGGTTCGATCCCCGGGTCCACGCTTAGAAACCTATGGGTTTTAAGTGCATCATAAATAACCTATCATTTCATATCAAACAGAGCATTATTGTAGATCCTTAAACCTGTATTAACACGCATGTATATCAGCTAGAGATTAGAAGATGCGTTGCCAAGTGTGTAAAGTGCAGAAGGGCATCAGATCCCATTTTACAGAAAGTGTGTGATCCTGGACACATTTTTTAATTTTATGGTGCCATGTGTTACCAAATTTAGATGCCAGGTATAGGTTTCCTTCTTATGGGGACAGGAAGGTAGCACATCAATTTGGGTGTTGCTGTTGTAGTGGCCAGTTAAGAGGATGAGAGGGTATTTGTTTTTTGTTGCAGAGTTTGAGGAGAAATGGTCACAGGTATTTATTTTGTGTTTGAGGATCAGGAGGCAGACGGGATGGTATGTATGTTTTTGCTGGCTTGGCTCCCATTTGGCTCTTAGAACCAAGCCAGGCCCCTGGCTCATCTCTGGCTCTGCTCTACTCATGAATGCTTTGGCTCCCCCACCTCTAGTCAGCAACTATAGGCCAATGACACATCACTGTGCATGTCAATAGCATGATACGATACATGTCAATGACAACGTGTAGCAGACATCACTAACACAATGCATAGTAGTCAACAATGTCATATGATAGATAATGATAGCACACAACAGTGCATTCCAATAATACAATGACATATTTTCAAAAATATGATAGAGTGCACGTTACTAACTCAGGAGATACACACCCCTTAGATGGTATGGTACACATAACAAACACAGTATAGTAGATATTAATAACATGCTATGTACACATCCATAGCAAGGGAGGGTAAATGTAAACAACATTATGCAGTAACCATGAATGACAGAGTATGTACATGTCACCATCATATCACAAGTACAGGACTCATCTACTTCTTCCAAATCAATACTCTCAGAATCAGAAACATCAGTATCCACATTTGCTGGAGGGGTAGGCCCTTCTGACCCACTCTCCAGACTTTGCTTTCCTATTAACTTTGCAATCAATTAAGATTTCTTTCCTTTACCAGAGAGACTCCTCTCTCTACACATGGTTCTGAAAACCTCAGCAGTGTAGTTCAAGAGACTCTCTTCAGTGTAGTTTTCCATATTTGACATGATTTCTCAGAAAAATAGAATTAGTGTTGTTAACCTTGTGGTTAGTTGAACCCAAGTAATAGCAGCACTCTAAGTGTAATCACTCTACTTTCAAATCCTCACCGCTATACACCCTTAGGGACCACTGCACTCAATTAAGACTACAGGTGGCAATACAAGTTTTACCTTTGGTACAAGCCTGTACTACTAGGTTATAGTGGTAGCAGTAGCGGAGCAGCCAAGCTTATCTCAAGAGTATATGAGCAGTAGCAGAGCTTGCACAAAGGGACACAATTACTGTGGCTCAAGCAAACACTGACTCAAGGTTTCAGGTAAAAAATATAAGTACATTTATTTTTAAACCGTTTGTTATTAACACAACACTTCTATTAAATTTAAAACCACATGTTAAATACACTACAACTG
Organism: Ambystoma mexicanum; assembly: GCF_040938575.1. Taxonomy (NCBI): domain Eukaryota; kingdom Metazoa; phylum Chordata; class Amphibia; order Caudata; family Ambystomatidae; genus Ambystoma; species Ambystoma mexicanum. Next base: position 764,330,052 of record NC_090925.1, on the reverse strand, counting down.
AACTGACCAATTCACTTTGCACGGTATAAATCGAGGTAAGTACCCTGTGTTTGAGAGAACCAGTGTTACGAAACAATATGCGTTACCGTGGATACAATTGCGATCACTTTTTGACAGTTCTGTCTACTAAATAAAATGCGTATCCACAGCAAGAAATGCTACTGGGGCAAAAACACACTTAGCACTCGAGATACCCAGAGAGAGTTGGGGGCAGAAATCATAGGCAATATGTTAGGCAGGCACACAGAATCAAAGAAAACTCATGGACAGAAATACAAGAGTCAAGAGGCCGGAGCCAGACTGAAGAAGGAGACAAGACTGACCATCGAACGAAGACTCAACGGCACCACCTGGCCACGGATGGCCCCTCGGGCCTCGGTTTTACAGTAGGAAGTGTGGGGGTGGTCATAACATCATGGATCTTTCCCCCCATTCCCTGAGTCACCCAGCTACCTGGCCCCATTATGGAGGGTACTCCTTTTAAATTCTTTACGTCCTGCAATAAAAAATACACGTGGGTCGATAAGCACAAGGTGTGTAACCTTTGCTTGCATCGGGACCATGGCAAGGCTCATTGTCGGGCCTGTAAGCTGCTCTGACCCAAAACCCTCAAGGATAGATGGACGAAACATTGGGCCCATCACGCCATGCAGGCTGAGGCCTCCATGGACGTAGAAGGGGCATCCAGCGACGGCAGCGACGCCGTCCTCTCGGACGGCGAGGGTGACGGGGAACCTCAACGTTCCCCAGTGCCAGTCCCCGACCCTAACCGACAGGCTGGCGGCCCTGTTATGGGGAAGACACCCGGCAACAAAGGCACCACACTTCCCCACACTAAGCACACACCCCACGGCAATGTGAGTGTAGTCGACGGTGAAGGGCAAATCCCCGGATTTACAGTCCTCTGAGCACCCCGAGTGGCCACCTCATGACAAGCCCCCTAAGACAAAGGACACCGGACTCAAAACTCCATCGCCGGCATCGCGACATCAAAAAACGTTGCGCAAGCTGTTCCCGTAGTCGAGACTCGACCTACATCCGGGGGAAAGCCCAGGGAGGCTGGATTGTCCCATTCTGTTGTAAAACATGTCACAAGGCCCCTACTACGGTTACAAGAACAAAGATCATAAGGACAAACATGAATCCAGTTCCTCTCATAGGGACAGGAACGCAGGGGATAAAAGGGACAAATCTAGGGAACAACCCTCTACCCCACAGGAACCTGATAGTATTCCTGTACAATACATTACAGATGAGCCTGATCCTACACATCAGTCTGATTCTATCTATTTGGAGGAGGAGCAGTTGTATAGTGGGTTACCTACTCCCTCTACCCCTACACATGCCTCTACCTATCCAGGGATTATCCCCAGTTCAGCTACTTGGTCTGCCCAAGAGATAGATAGGGTTATGAGGCACATGACTTTTCTAGCAAATTCTTTCGAAGAGCACCCCCAGGCTCTCCAAAGTCTGGCAAACACGCCTCCCACAACCCAGGCGTCAAGCTCGAAGATAACAGCTGTGCCCACTCAGTCAACTTTGTCTGCTCAGTCAAGTTTCTCTACTCAACCGTCAGGGAAAAGATCACACCCTCCAGTGGTACTGTATGAGGAACCAGTCCACAAGAAACCTCACATCTCTTCTGACCTTTACAACCTGGATGCAGGAGATGATGAATACATAGACAAGGATAACCCTTATTACGAGAACGTCAACATCGACAACGTCGATGCAGGGGGTGATCAGGATGACACTGAATCAGTACTTTTTGCCATGGACTCTCCGGTCCGCAAGACCCTACCTTACCCGATTCCTTGGTGGACAATCAGCCACTATTCAACGATATACTTCTCAGAGCTGCTGAACACTTTGGGATTGAAACACAGGAAATCCAACAAGATAAGGATTTCGCAGAAACATCTTGGGGGATAAGAAACTGACTACCCAGTTCATACCCTTACTCAAGTCTCCAGAGATGCCTAAGCAGACCAGGGCGGTAAACCCCAGAATTGAAAAACGTTCCCGACCAGCGCCTTCCGACCCTTTATATAGAAGGGGCCACCTTAAACCAGACTCTCTGGTAGTTACCACTAACCGCAAGAGAGCGAGTACTCCCTTAGCCTCCTCCGAAGCTCCCCCGGACAAGGAGAGTAAAAAACTTTATAATATGTGTTAGGGAGAATTCTCATTTCATGGCTAATTTCCCTTTCCTAGTGAGTGCCTCAGCAGCTTTGCTGGATCTTTGGAGTTATTTTCTTTCCACTTGGTAAGAGTGTGAGCTTTTCACCCCTCTTACTTGTGTTTTGCTATGTGTTTTTATCTGTTTTTGTGATTGTGGACTCTGGAGTACACCACTTCAGTAGCCCCCTTCCTTTGTGTGTCACACAGCACCTTCTGTGCAGTGACACAGGGTTGTCGTTCAGACTTCCCACCGACTCAATTTCTGAGGCTGACTACTATCCCCCAGAAAAGGGTAAAGTTACCATTAACTTTACTTAGTCAAATTAACCACAGATCCAGTAAACCCCATCTTACATGGAGTACTGGAAGGGTTAACTCTTAGCCCTTTTTATCTGTACCTCACAGAGCATTGTTTCGCTCTTTTTAACATTTAGACATGGTTGGTGGCAGTGGTATCTACCCTAATTTCCTACCGCGATTATCTTATATAACCATGGTAATATTTTAGGCTATTGTGTTAGCCTCAAACTTAAACCCGCTTGACCAAATGCTTTTTCTTTTGGCTCCGGTGTGGTTTATTTGCTATTTCTTATTGTTAAAACCCTTCTTGTGTTTTACTATGCGCGGCTTTGCCTTCTTTGTTCGCTGTCTTTTGGCGGGCTTCTGCCAAGAAGCCCTCCTCAAGCGCCGGAGTGTCTTTGTGGGCTGAATGTGAGGGAGGGGTGTAGTCACCCCCTGCACAGGATATCCTAGGAAACCCAAGTCACACTTTTTCATGATTGGCTGAGGTGGTTGTCCGGGCTAGACAACCCCCCTGCTGTGTAATTGACAGCCAGGCTGTATGAATGGGGGATTTTTCGCATAAAAGGCAGGTCTCTTGGGCTGGAAGTCAGAGAGTCGCCACTGGAACTACAAGGAACCAAAGAGAAGCGGTGGAACGGTCGACTGCTGCACCTACCCCGTACCGGTGAAGCCCTGCTGCAGTCCTGAGCTATCTACCCTTCAAGGACTAAGAGGAGATCCAGTCCGGAGTCTTCCTCCCTTGAGCCTGGTGGGGATAACCAGCTCGTCTTCTTCAGCCAGAGGTCGCCTTCGTGGTCGAAATCGCTGCACACTGCTGTAGTGGTCCGGATAGCCACCTGAAGCGCCTCTCCTTTTTTTAAGGAGCGCACCTTTTATTCATCGTCGCTGCTGCCGGCCTCATCCCTGTGTGGTGTAGACCCCCTTCATCGTCCTTCTTCGTGCTGAAGCCAGGAATCGTGGGTCTACAGGAAACTACCAGGAACAATTGCCATGGCACCAGCTTCATCTTTGAAAAGGTACTGTGTCCTGCTTAAGGAATTTTGGGTGAAATCCCTATTTCTCGCTTATAAGGCTTGCCCTTATTTTTCCCTCCTTCTTATAACTTTTGCTTCCGAACATTTGACAATATCTAAAGTACTTTGACAACTTTGAATCTCGAACTATCGACGTGTGATCCTCGACACAGGAACCCGGTTCCAAGACACCGTGTCGAGGCACGCCGTCAGTAAAGGACAGAAAGAAATACTAATCTTAAATACTTTGTAAGTTCAATGGCGTAAGCTGAAAATGCACTCCGCTTATATGCGACCGCTCACGATGGCGGAAAAAAACAATCGGAGGGACCTACACGCGTGAGGGATCATGGGTACAGGGGATGTCACAATAGGGATAGTATTACTGGCACGCCCCATTTCGACGTCCTTTTTTGAGTTTCGAAAATAACAACTGTAATACTCTGCAGCTTCCACTAGATGTCGACCTATGCATAGCATGAGTTCTAAGCAGATTACACAAGCATCAGAAATATATATATTAGACGACACCCAGCTCATCTTCAGGATCCCCAAAACAACTTCCTCCACTCACCCTGACCTCTCTTCCTGCCTTTCGGCATTCGACCGCTGGGTGACGGCCAACCACCTCCTCCTCAACCCCGCAAAAACTGAACTCATGATCTGTGGTAAAACCTCTCTCGTCACTCAACCCGCACCCTGGCTGAACTCACTAGGACCCTCCCCATGAGCATCCAACTCAGTGAAGAACCTGGATTGCACCTTGGACTCTGATCTAAATCTCTCTCACCACATCAACATAGCATGTTATTTCCATCTACGCTGCCTCAGACAAATCGTCCCCTAACTCTCCTACCCCCACACTCAGCAATCCTCGCTATCATCCTCTCCCACTTGCACTATGCAAACTTCTTCTATCTGGGCGCACCCGCCTAACAGCTCGGAAAACTCCAGCAGATCCAAAACTCGGCAGTCAGACTCCTCCTTGCACTCTCACCCAGAGATCACATCTCTCCCGCCCTTAGAGTGCTTCACTGGCTTCCCTTCAGCTGAAGGGCATCTTTGAAAGCCGTGTGCATCACACACTGTGCCCTTCACAAGGTAGACCCTGAACTCCTACAAGACAAACTTACACAGTAACAACCCACTAGAAACCTTAGCTCATGCTCTGCACGCCTCCTAATTACCCCCCTACATTTCCACAATAATTGGAGGATCCTCCTTCTCTGTTCAAGCTCCCACCCTCTGGAACTCCCTTCTGCTAAGCATACACTGCAAAGAGGTCTACCTCTCCTTCGGAAAGGCCCTACAAATCTTGCTCTTCACCCAGCAACTTGAAAACCACCCCCTCTTACATGTCCATCCTGTATCACCTCGGTACTGACACTCTACCAGGGCCCTAATCATCTCGCCCAGAGGAAGGTAAAGTATAAACCCAGATCCACAGGAATTCACCATTATTAAAGCCCTTCTTGAGGCACCTGGTTCTCTGTTTGTTTGTTCCTTGCACTGCACACTCTCTAGCTAGCCATGGTGTCTTAAATCAGAGAGGATGCATGGATCGCCATGACAATGTGCTTGCAGGTAAATTTGAGGATGGGTGGTGTGAGACACTTGAAGGTGTTCTTGGGAGAGGCCATTGGGTGGAACTGGAGGAGATGGAGGAGTGGCTATGATGCTACAACTGAGTGATGTTTGGGCTGGGTAACACTTTGCATCGAATGAACATTAAGGGTGGGCATGTATGGCACCTGGGGGGAAGGGGTAGGTAGGGTGTTGCGCTTGAAGGATTTGTGTAGACATCTAATGCGAAGGCAGAATGTAGTCAACAATACCCAAACTAGTGAAGGTGGAATGTAGCCATATTCTTCTAAGGGTGAATTCAGAATGTAGCCTGCACTTAATTGGGCTGAATGTAGAGTGTAGCCAATATTGAATCCAGGTAAATAAAGAATGGAGCCAAAGTAGTGAGTCCAGTGAATGTAGAATATGACCAAGGTTTATCCAGGAGAGTGTACAATGCTCCGTATGTTCTGAATCCAGGTGATTGTACAATGTATTAAATTCCAGGCGAATATAGAATGTAGCAAATGTATGGGCAAGTGCAGAATGTAGCCTATATATGGAATCTAGGCTAAGGTAAAACTTACCCAGTGCATTAAGTCGAGGTGAACAGATAACGTAACCATGGGTTGTTCTTAGGTGAACTACATTACAACTGGCTGCATCCAGAAGGTAGCCACTAATCGTCATCAACCTAGACACTCTAGAATAGGGTGAATGGTCCGAAAATAAGGCATTCACTAAAGTATAACCACTGTATCAAACCTGTCACACTCCATGCTTATGGAACCTCAGCCGCAGGCATGGCCGCATCTCCGTGCACACTTGCACCCATACACCAGACCAAACACAAAACACAACACCTTTGTGATCAGGATGTGGCTATGGCCTGCAACAAAAGGTTTGGTGAAGCTGGGTACATAATCTAGTCCCTTGCACTCCCGCTCTCTCCTGACTTCCTCTCAGCACCCATCCACATGCCTGACCATCTTGGTTAGCTTACTGGGGCTTGGCCATCCCACCTACTCCCTACTTCAGCCAAATGCACACATGCATTATAACCTTCTCTGGCAATCTCTCCTATACAATTGGACTTCGGTCCCCGAGGACGTTCCCCTCACAAGTGTGTTGAGGCCATTCTAATGGGATAAAGGCGCTATACAAATGACATACTACTACTACTACATATGAGGAAAAAAGAGGTTCTCGATTCGTGCCACAGGAATCTGGAATCTAATGTCCATCCACATCATATTCACTCCCACCATCAGCAAGGAAATCAAGACCCTCCTCTTCAAGGATCACTTTCTTCTCACCCATGAGGTGCACAGCCCCAACCACACCACGTCCAGTATCCCTGCAGAGAACTTGATGACCACCCTCCACAGCCCACCCCCTTGTTCTACCAGCCTACCCCCACTTAGCAACATTACTTACTTACAAACTGTACTATTTTCTGCCACCCTAAATGGTGTGCCAGCAGAAAGGTTATGCTGTGACAACTGATTCCCAGTGTAACCATCTTATGTAGGCCTGTGACCACTCCCGGTCGCCAGCGCTCTATTGCTTCCCAATGTTAGGTTTGCACTCTATAAAAGACCCAAATAAAGTCAAAACAGAGGAACCGTTGTCTTGGTAACCATGACTGGACATTTTCTGTGAATTGTATACTTTGCGCTGCATTCATAATGTCCCTTCAACTAATGATTTTTCAGTGACTTTCAAAGGATTTTTTAACAGATGTCAATCATAACTCCACTTAAGAAAGTTTTCATTTCTTTTCTTCACTCAAGTCAACTGGTTTTTGACATTCATTTTATATAATCCATTCAAATTATAACTATCTTAATGACTTTACTCTGCTTACATTGCGTTTATGTCCAGGGACATACACTATGCCCTGAAAGTGTATATCTTGACTATCTGAATTATGTGACATGTTGAATAACTTGTGAGTTGGGTTAAATTTCTCTGACATGCTCAAGGATATAGTTTAGGTGCTTCATTGCCACTCTGCTAGCACCATCATTGGTTTAGGCCTTGCCCCACTAAGGTCTGCCATATCCACATGCATGACCTCTGACCAGTGCCGGCCCTAGCATTTGCGGGAACCTGGGCAGCAAAATCTGTGTAGTGCCCCTTTATTTGCATAGCAGAAAATTATGTCACAAAATTAGTCATTAATATCCGTGGGGATCAAATAAACTGACATTCAATATCTGAATTTTAACTTAATATTACGGTCGCAGCAATATCAGGAGTGAGACTTATTATGAAGTAGCCGACCGAGTGAGCTGAATCACTTTTAGAGATGTGTACCTCAAAAGAAAGGAAGAGCAGGACAAAGAGTAATGAAGACCACTGGTGAGTTATCCAAACAAACCTAATGTGACTGCACATTCCAAGGACTTAAGGGAAGGGATTGGCCCTGGGTCAGACAGGGCAAAGGGCTTTTGTTGCATGATAGTACAACCGTAACAACGCCTATTTACCAGCAAGGTACTGAGGCATGCAGGGTAAGTAACTCTGCAGCTCTTCAAATGTCTTCATTAGGGCTCAAGTCAACAAAAACGTGTGGGGGCTCATTAACATGTGCACAGGGACTGAATGTATCCTAAAGTGAAATAGGCACATTTCATTCAAATGGCCTTCCCTAATAGTAGAACATTCAAAATACAAACGAGCATCGTCTTTCACAACATTAATCATCAATACCTGAAGAAAAAACAGCTAGAGGAGATTTTCCTAGAACACTGCTGGCGAAGTATAAAAGATTTGTGTCTTTTAACCCAAACATCTATATTGAAATATTCTATGGAAAGCAAAATACCAATACAAGACGTGTGTTTTGAAGACACTTTGATGTGGAATTCTGGGTTAGTGGGTTCAAATCCCGGTGGGCGAAAACTTGAGCACACAAGCTTTTTTGCATCCTAGCCTCAAAAACACGCCAATGGGATGGAGTCAGCACTGTGAAAAAGTGGGCGGTTGTGAACCCACATGTAATCTCAACTTGCACCCTGAAAATCAGCAGAGGGCCAAGTAGAAGATCTTCAGTCCAGCAACCTCTCTTCCCTCATCCATGGATCTGGCAAACCATCACAACAAATGTGCTCTCTGATCCTTTCCCCTCCTCACCACTGGCTTTCAACAATAAATCAGACTTGAAAATACACACATCATAAAAGTACACCAGCAATATAGGAATCCTTATAGAAATATGTTAAACAAAAAGAGTGCAAATGTTGCGCTATTTTCACCGTACTTGAAGACTACAAATACCAGATTATAATTCTACACAATTTTTAAAAACATGGCTTATAAGCTGTCTTTCAAGACCTAATCATAACAAAAGATAATGTGAAATGGTCATCTTTTGCATCGTTTGACAAAGGTATGCTTTATTTGATGCGAGTGAAATGTGACCTTCTCCCCCCCAATTTTTTTTATTTAACACACCAAATACGGACATATGAATACTATCGAGATAGTGCACAACTCTTTTTGGTCAACATATTTTAATTGTCTTCAAAGAAGACAGATTTGGGCGGCAACCAGTTTTTCTGTATGTGCTTTCAGAATAAAATGCCCTTTTGAAACCCTTGTCAAAAACAAAGGTTCTTAAATTGACCATTACTTTAAACAAAGAGAGTGATAAGTGTGAGGCCCCACGGGTCTGATCACTGCTGGGGAGTTGGGTGGGAGGTATTTTTCTCTAGACGCGCGTCACATGGGGTTGGGTTCTGAGAGAGTGTCCCCGCTAAAGCAGCCACAAACAAAAGCCATGTGGCTGGAAGCAGCCCAGACCATGTTGCTTCTTATACTCATAGCAGCAGCTAGCTGCAGCGACCCCAAGAGAGCGGGGCCCGGGGCGACGGCACAGACTGTCCATGCCCCGGGCCGGCTCTGCCTCCGACTACTGCAGTCTTCTGGCAAGAGGAGCTGCTTCACTTGCCCATAGGATTTATTGAGCATTTGAAAGCCAGTGATGGGTTAAGGCAGATTCAGAGTTGGAATTAAATGAAGCTTTTTTAGGGCATAGCAGGTTGAAATGGTTAAATATCTCACTATAATTGTCACAGATGTTTTCTTTCTAAATGATCACTTTATTGAAAGCACTGTGGGGCTGTAAGGGAATTTGGGAATGTCTATGTTTCTGCTCTATTCAAATTGGCAGCACTCTCGCCACCGCATAGCTCAGAATGATTCTGTCTCTTTGGTGACTCTCTGGTATCTTCATAATCACAAACATAACACTGACCATTTATTTATTTCATAGCTGAGTCAGCACAACTGCAGCAACAGGTGGTGAACACACCATGCTTTCCCAGCAAGCAATCAGATAATCGGATTCTTGAGGACAGTTTTGCATTTTTTTGGAGCCCTGCAGAGCAGGGATTCCCCACTGATGGTTATTTTTTACACGTATTTTGATATTAACTTAGTTTGATACCTAAGTTGTGGGTAGCGGGGTACAAAAATACTGCTGAACACGGCGCAGGATCTCTCTTTAATTCAATAATACTTTTGTGAAGCTTTCTGAAATAGTTAGTCTGTCATTGGGACGTCCAATACAGCCAGCACCCACATTTATTCTTGAAAACAGTTTGGAGGAGTACCTAGGAAACTGATTCAATCACTACACAACTCAAATTACATATTGCTTTCGTGCAGATCACATAAATTCCTATTATATTTTTAATGAAGAACACTTTATATTATACTGTACCAATAATGTGCGATGTTTTAAGAGCTTTAGCCTTGAAAAAGCCTGTTTGGGGCGAAACTCTTAGCCATAGATTGGGTTCATTTTAACATTGGTTGAATTTGATTTGCTTAGCTGGATATTGGTTTAAAGTGGAAGCTAAGGATCAGTGTGATATGGGATTAATCTGATGCTCAATTTAATGTTTATCCTGACACTTTACTAACCTCACCAACAATTTTTCAATACCAAAGGTGCATGATGAGGGAAACTGGCAACTGTGTATAATTCCAATACTATCAGTTCATGTGTTATCACAGATTTTAGAATTGTCAACTTGTACATTTAAGAATTGTCAGAAGAATATCTGGACGTATGTGACACCAGAGTACTAAAAAAACGGAACTAGACTCCTAATTTCAATGTGACTCAGCTGTATTAATACATCTGTTTTTGTAGTAGGCGCTTTATGTCTTCATGTCACCCAATTTTTGTTCTAATTTTGATATGAAGTCTGTTGAATTCTGTCATGTGCCAGTTTAATGCCAAGCGTGTGTGTGTATGTGTGCGTGGAGCAGGATTGCAGTAAGAGAGCTAGGGAGGACGTAGTAAGCCTCCAATTTGTTAACTTGGGTGTAGGCCCCCTAACGCCAAGTAGCGCCCACGGCACGCGACATTAGCGCTTAAATACTGTTCAAAACCCAACCATCACTTCATCAAAAAAGGAGCATTCCTGTCTCCTTTTTGTTGGTGCTTGTTGATGATGTCTAACCATTGTGAGCAATATTTGGTATGGCTGTCGACCATGAAGGACAAGTATCGATCGGCTGGCTACCTTTATATTGGGACTGCTGCCTATGGGTTGAACTTGCTTCCTTGGGAAACATTGACTGAGGTGCCAAACATCTGGCCTTTCTACCCAGGGCAGGAAGAGTCTGAGCTTCATTTTATATCGTTTTGTTGAAAATATAGACGATTGAGGTCAAACACTTTGATTGCGCGGTTAAAATATTGTCATTTTACACAATGCTGACCTGCTTCAGTCTATGTATGAATGATTCCAGAGAGGGCCGATGCTTGGGGTTTGCAACACTTTCGGAAGAACTCTACTAGAAATAGATTGAATATGTGAGAAATAAGAGGCTGGTAGTTTGCACCATGTGCACCACTTTTTGAAAACTGATACTCTCATTGCTTTTTTATGCTGTTTTTTATAATTTTAATTGTATTGTGACTTTATGGTAGTGTACTTTGTATTGATGTGTTTTTAGTTTACTTTCTCTGACTTTTATGATTTTTTTAATGTCGAAATCAAGTCTTCATTAATAGTTGATGATGTGAATATGGGTAAAGAGAAGGAGACATTGTTCTTTGGCTCCATAGCCCCTTTAATGCTCCTGGTGCAGTGCTTCTGAGACTTATATTTGCTTGATATGGTTCATACCTGAACCACCAAAAAAAGAAATGAGTTATTGTTTTTTTTCCTCCAGAAAGATCATGGCTTTGCTTGCATTCAGTTTAGCTAGAAGGAGCTTTAGCTCTCTTCCAAATGTAGGTTCAAGGAGTTTGAAGTTTTGTGTCGAGACAGCCGGTCCCCTGCGCACAGGTTCAGTCTATGGTATGGGTCTTGCCTGCAGCCTGGCACATGGTTTGTCTGGGAACCAAAACTCCAGGGTTCCCAAGAGGTTCGGTTCTGGGTGGGGTGACAAACCCTTGTTTGGTGTGGGTGCTGGCAGTTGGTGGTTGTCCAATTTCTGTGGGACACTTGGTGCTTGTTGAAAATTATTGACACATCAGTCTTGAGTTAATATTGTACATGCTAATTTAATGTACTGATAGAGCATTACAAGTCTGGCACCTTGTGCCATGTGTGGTGAAACAAAAAAGCTGACGCCCGTTTCGACTGTAGTCTTTATCAAGGCAGAAAGGTGCTGAGCAGGCTCATGTTGGAGCAGGTTGGCAGGTCACCCTGAGTAGGGTACTTGATGGAAGCTGGTTAGCTCATCTGTGTCTGGGTAATTCGTCCGATCCGATTGGTTCCAGCCTGGTAAAGACTACGGTCGAAACGGGCATCAGCTTTTTTGTTTGGACAACCACCAACTGCCAGCGCCCACACCAAACAAGAGTTTGTCACCCCACCCAGTACTCTTCTAAATGTATTTTAGTTGGTGGTGGGGTCGAGGGATGTAATGGCTCTGGGCAATGCAATAGCAATACAGTTTCATTTGGGTTTAAAAATAGGTCTGATGCTAATCTGTCTTTCGTTGCACCCTTTCCGTTGCTAGTTCAACGTTTAAGATTTTTTGTTGGTAGTTTGCGGTTTGTAGAATCTGACTCTGCCCCTGCGAAATGATGTTTCGGTTTCAAAAAGCGAGTCAAAGGAGATAGCTGCAGGAAACAGATTGCACGATAAGAACACAAATGAAGTTGTTTGCCATCTCATTCCCAGAAAAGGGAGAAGGCGATAGACCCAAAACAACCAGTAGTCACCACCAACATTGTCGTTTCGTCAGGATTTCCTATTTACATGGAAGACATTTCTATTCACAGACATTACCCAACAGTCGGATTGTTTTTTGCAAAACCAGTCAACAGATCACTAACCACCTGCTGTAGCATATTCCCCAACATCACCCCACTAAGGGGCGGTGCAAGTCCCATCCAGGTATCAGTGTCTAGATCACCCAGTACATGTTTCACCCACACGAGTTTAAAATGTGGAACATGACGAGCAAATATAGTAGGCTTTTTGTAAAAAAGAACAGTAGTTCTCTAATTAGCTGATCTTTGCACACTATTTAAAGACTGCTTATTTTGCAGAAAACAAGTCCTTGTTTGGTTTGCACGTTCACATGTGTTGTTGGAGGAGGCTTCAGAGAGTTAAATTAGCCAATGAGCCAGCTGAATGGAGTAGGCTGGGATCCTGGACTGTGTTCACTTTGAGCCCGTGATTTAATGACCTGTCACGAGGTAATGTGTACTGAATGTATACAGCTTTTTACTCTCATCATGAGTTCAAAGGAAGAGGCTCAGATGGCGCAGTTGCATACCATACTGCGTCCCGCTTAGGCATATTACAAAATAAACTGTGAGGCCACTCGGGGCGTGCTTATGAACGCTGCCTAAGTGCGTATCTCCCATGCCGCTGGGTTAAAAAGTGGAGTGAGCCCCCACGTGAGACCCCCCATGATAGGGTGCACAGAGCAAGTAGGGCGGGCAGAGGCCTGAGATCAGTTCTAGTTCGCTTCCAAAATTATTCAAAAAGAAGATTCTGGAAAGAGGGAGGGGACTAGGCACAGTGACACACGATTTTTCAAGATCAGTACTCTCTCACGTTGACGAAGAGGCGTCTATTTACCCCCCTCATGAAATGGCTGAATGAGAAAGGAGTGAGATATAGATTGGGCCTCAGCTTCTCCATATCCTTTGAGGTTGATGGTTATAACTATAAACTGGTCACGGAAGACGATATACAAAGGGTCATGGGTAAATTGATGGGAGATTGTGAGTCGACTACGGAAGGAGGTGTGAAGGGTCCTAAAGACAGACAATGGCATATAAAAGAGCCAAACAGGCAAAAAGTGCCCGGCTTGAGAACATTTAGGAAACTGAACACTCCGCCAGCTGGGCCTACCTGACTTTGATGGCTAGTCACCTCCTCGGAGGACGATAATTGCGTGCGGCATAATTCTGAGGTTCTTGTATTGTTTGTTTATGTTGAGTGATATGTTTGGAGTTTTTAAGGAGGGGAGTAGATCTGTGTAGAACATCTTGAGGGGGAAGGTAACAGATCCTGGGTTGGACACAGTGGATTAACTTGAGGACAAATACTTTTTGGAGTGGGAATTGACTCTGAGGAGTACAGGGGAATTTAAGGGGGAGTTTAGGGGAAGCGGAAAGTGAAAGTAGGGGTGCTCTTATTTTGGAGGAGTAGAAGAGGACACAGTGTATTGGGTCCTATTGGTGGTCCGGTGTTCGTACAGTGATGTTAACTGGAAGGGATTGGCGCCACGGGGGGCCAGGGGGAGTGGGGTGGTGATGTGAGGGGGCAACGGGAGTTGGGGAGGGGGAAGAACTGGGGAGGGAAAGCGATTCATCTTAGTTTACATGACCCAGGGCGAACATTTCTTGAATTTGAGGTGATCAGCCCAGATGGATATGCTGAAGTACAGCAATGGCGGACCAGAATAGAGGGGACAGGGGAGATCGTCTGAGGGTATGCACACTAAATGTGAAAGACTTAAATTCACAGACTAAGAGGTCATTAGTGCCAGAGAGTTTCGGAGATTGGGGATGGATGTTCTCTTCCTTCAGGAAACAAGTTTCGCCAAAGGTGAGGAAAGGAAGATTCCTTGTGGTCTCTTAGGGCAGGTCTACTGGGGCTTTGGTGAGGCGACAAAAGGGGTGTTGGCATCCTGATACATAAGAGACTGAGGTAAAGAAGGTGTGGAGAAGTGCGCGGAGGCGAGGGCTATTTGCTTATTTGCTGACAGGCTCCATGATAGGGGTGCAATTTACTCTTACAGTGCTCTACAACCCCAACCAATGCCAGTTGCATTTCCTGAAGCCCATGTTGGTGAGGGCTTTGAATGAGGTGGTGGAACCTCTGATTGTGGGAGGGGACCTTAATATGTGGGCAAATTTACAGCTGTGTAGAAGGACCATGGGACCGACTGGTACGGGGTTCACTTCGGAGGGAGGGCAAAGTTTACAGGCTTGTCTCGACACACATGGCCTGCGATCACGCATCAGTGTGGCGTTCTTTTCACCCGCTAGAAAGTGGATTCACTTTTTACTCCATCCCTCATCAGACCTATAGAATACCTTTAAATCTCAAGGGAACTCTTGGTGGTGGCATTGGGATCTGAGATCCACCTGATTGTCTGGTCTGATCACAATATGGTATCTCTAGACTTGTCTTGGACAGACGTAGGCACACATAGTTCTATGTGGAGGTGTAACAAGTCCCTGTGGAAGGTTCTGGTGTTCAGGGAGGAGTTTGCGGAAGCGATACAGGAGTATTTCCTTCTAAACCAACACAGGAGAAATGGATTAGGACGTGGTTTGGGATGCGGGTAAGGCGACATGGCGGGGGATGCTGATTATAGAGGTGGGTCAAATGAAGAGGGAGAGGACTTTGGTAGAGAATAGGCTGTGGATGGAGATAGGGCTTCAGAGGAGGGAGAGGGTGAATGGATGGAGGAAGTGAGGGGTAAGAGAGAGGAGGTTTGGTTGCTGAAGGAGCGAAGGATCATTCAGAAACTCCAGTTCCTGAAGCAGAAATATTATGAAAAAGTGGACAAGGCAAGCGCCCCCCTGGCTGCACGACTACGGGGCCAGCGTGCCGATAGATGGATATCGGGGGGTGGAGGGACCAAGGGGCACCCTTGAGACGTCATAGTTGAGATTTTTGTGAATGCTTATATATCGGAGAGGACCACCTGGACCGAGAGGGGATAGGAGCCTATCTGGAAGAAGTGTTGTTACTGATGTTGACCCCAGATGAAGCTATAGAAATGGATACCCCCATTACAGGAGACGAGATCTTGTTGGCAATCCGTAAATTGCAATTAAAAAAGGCACTGGGGAGGATGTATATACCGCAGGTTTCTATAAGATATTTACAAGCGTTTTGATCCCTCACTTGATTAAGTTGTTTATTAGCTTTTTGGGAAACTGGTCGGACCCAGAAAACATTTGTATGGGCTCTTATCTCAGTGATACACAAAGAGGGTCAGACCCACGTGTATGTGGTTCCTATCATCCAATCTCACTTCTCAATGTTGATGCAAAATTATTTACGCGAGTCCTGGCGTCAAGACTTGATGTGCGTATTGCAGGGCTGGTGCATTCGGACCAGATGGGTTTCATAAGGGGCGACAAGGAACAGACACGATGTGTAAATAAATCCCTACACTTAATTGAAGAGGCCCGAGGAAGAAGGGGGAGACCCTACACTTTTATCCGTCGATGCAGAAAAAGCATTTGACAGAGTGGATTGGGATTTTTTGAAGGTAGCGCTCGTTAAATTCGGGTTAGGGGTCAAGCTCATGTGAGGTATTATGGCACTTTACTGGGCACCGAAAGCTTGCATGGCTGCTAATGGGAAATTCTCACAATGGTTCGGGTTGGGATGGGGTATGAGACAGGGTTGGCGCCTTTTGCCGATACTCTTTGCTTTTTCCCTGGAGCCTATGACCCAGAGGTTGCAAAATGACCCCCGAGTGGCAGGTATTCCCATGGGGTGGGGGGTGGAACACAAATTGGGTCTATATGCTGATGATATTTTGCTACACCTTAGAAACCCAGTGTCTTCGGTCCCAGCGGTGGTGAAAATACCGAAGCAATACAAAGCGCTTTCGGGTTTTAAAATGAATAAAGGGAAGTCAGTTTTATTTACATTGGACCAGATGGGGGACAATGATCAGCTGAGACTGGCTGCGCTGGGGATGAAGATCCAAGGAGATCAGTTATGTTTTCTGGGCATAAATGTTACGAGAGAAATAGGGGGGGTATATGAAGCGAATTTCCCACCACTCCAAGTGAAACTATTCCGGGTAATGGAGAAATGGGGAAAATTGACAATCTCGTTGTTGGGATGGTTGAACACTATAAAAATGAACTTTCTCCCCAGTATCCTATATTTATTTCAGATGATCCTAATTCAATTCCCGGACTCTTATGTTCTGAGAGGTTAAGGGCCGTCGCCTGAGATTCTTGTGGCAGGGAAAGAAAGCCAGGGTGGCGTGTGTCAATGGGTGGGGCTAAACAATTGTCATCTTTTACCAGCAACGGTGGGGGAATGGATATGGGTGCCGAGGGATCTAGTTCCGAGAAGAATCAGAGAACACCCCATTTTAGGGGTTATTTGGAATATTTGGCGAAAGGACACTGAGATGAAGGGTGTGATGACTTGGCCCTCTCCTTTGAGTCATCTGTGGGCCCTGCGGGTGACGGATCATATCCCGAATCTGGATAGACGTCAGACTTGGATCGAGGAGGGCCTGACAAGGGTGGGCCAGTTGTGGAGGGATGGCCAGTTTATCTCACTAGTGGATTTAGAGGAGGCATTGGGAATAGGGAAATTATCAGGGGTTTTGTATTTGCATTTGAAAGGTGTAATAACTGTCGAGCCTTGAGGGAACTGGTACAGAGGGAGCTGACCCCCTTGGGGAAAGCCTTAGACTCAATGAAATTACAGGATTGATCTCTTCCCTATATGGGGCTTTGCTGGAGGCTGGCAAGGGTAGCACAGAGAAGCTCAGGATCAAGTGGCAAGGGGATTTAGGTTTGGAAGTGGATGAAATGCTATGGAAGAAAATGTGCTGCAGGGCAAGCAGGGTTTCAATCACATTCCAGTATACACTTCAGGCGATAAACTACTCCACAGAAGGCACTATGACCCAGTGCGCCTCTCCAAGATGTTTCCGGTGGTGAACCCTCTTTGCTGGCATGAATGTGGGGAAATGGACGACTACTGGCACATGGAGTTGGGTTATGAGAGAGTCCAAATATACTTGGATGAGGTTTGGAAGGTAGTGGGAGGAATACAGCAGTCTGCCGCACCTGCCACATGTTTTGCTGTTAGCGGGTAGGGCGTGTTTAGCGATACACTGGAAGAGGTTGTCGCTCCCTAGCAAGATGTAATGGATTAATACCACGAAGAACATATATGTGATGGAGAGGATTTCTGCAGCCATACACGGCAGGGGCGCGAATATTGAAGTGGAATGGGAGGAATTTTGGACCTGGTAAATGCCTACAGGAGGGGGAGCAGGGGAACGAGGGATTTGAGAGAAGAAGATAGGAAGGAGGAAAGAACGTGAGGAGGGCAAGCATTTTAGAATGTACAAAAATAGCACGATCATGGGTAAAGAGGATTGAGAGGAAAAATCAGATTTTCATGTGGAACAGACTGGGCTGACCTTAATATTTGTGGTTCGACTTGGGTCAGGTGCTAGTGTTAACTTGACAGGAGGCATGAGGGGAGTGGGGAGAGGGACAGGAGAGACACATCTGGGTGATGTGCTGATGGGTCACTCTTTTGGCTTATTTTTTGGCACATGTTTTATAATTGGTTGTATCGTATTTTATAATAATATAAAAATCTTAATAAAGTTGAATTAGAAAAAGAAAAGAAACTGCTTCTATGAAACTTTGAAACTTTCTCTGCTGGTGCTGTTCATTTAAAGTTGCTTATGAACACAGGCGGGCATGGCGAAAAGTATTGCCCACAAAGATCAATGGCAGGTGGGTTTAGACCTCTAGGATGCGAAATCGAGGCATGCTGTCAAAACAGGTAAAAACCCTAGCTTCCTCCACCTCCTACACCTCCAAACTCATCGCCCTTAGTCGTAAATTCCTCTCACCTGTTAATTAGGTTACACTAGCCAGAGCTCTTATACTCTCCAACATCCTCTTCCTTGGCATTTCCAAAACCAATATAGCCAAACTTCAACTTATGCAAAACAAAGCCCTCAGAGCTGCCCTAGGCATATAAAAATCTGAACATATCTCCAATATCAGGAGAGACAACCACTGGCTCCCCATCCAAGCCAGGATACTATTCAAAACCATTAACATCACGCACAAATGTATTGCCAATAAAGCTCCCAAATACCTCAACAACACAGACATGAAGAAACCTCAGACAAGACTTCTCAGATCCAACAATAACTCATACCTCGAAATACCAAGATATAAAAGAGAGAAAGCGGGGGGTAGCAGCTTCAAAGTCCTGGCTCCCAGACACTGGAACTCCTTACCCAAAATTCCAAAAATCGTTGAAAACTTGGTTATTCGGCCAATATTAACTGAGCCTAGACCACAAAGCCGTCCTGACCAGAGCTCCACCCTCCACTTGAATATACATTGTATGTTACATTACCTGTACCTAATTGTGTTCTCTGTTATATTATAAAGATTATATTTACCCATGTCTGTAACTACTCTGTGATACCTCCGGGTCTGGGCGTATAACAAATGTAATAAAATAAAAATGCTCTAACAGGGGCGTGTTGCTAAAGTGCAGGGCGTGGCCAAAAGGAAAGGCAAGTGACTTGGGCAAGGGCACCCTGCCCCAAACAATGCATAAAAAGACCCTGCAATCGCGAGTATTGGGTATTATCTCGGGGGATCTTGTTTGCATCTAGTCTGCATTCTGTAAAGCAATCTATTTCTGGCTGAGTTTCCCATACTGCATACTGGACGAAGGCCCTGGTGTTAAAACGTAGCCACAGCAGGAAGGGATGTACTGTTGGACTAAGCAGTGGCACTTGTTGGGTTAGAACTACAGGAGAAATCATTCCTGTAAAGACCCTGTATCTATTGTTTACATATTTCTGTGTATGTTTCTATTTGTTCTACATGTTGAGTATTTTTTGCAATGTTTACAATCAAACGAATTGGAGCACTAGCCCTTTTCGCATGTGATGCACTATAGGAACAGAGGTTGGAAATTATGTATCCAGCTGATACTGTAATTTTTTGAAAATGTCACCTTAACTTAGGAATAGAGGAACAAGGGATAGGTCTATGGTATCTGACTAAAGGGCACTTGGGTCAAAACGAAATGAAGGACATTGTGCTGTTATATTGAGTGTATATGTTTTATTGATGAATTGATGTCAATTTTTTTAAATGTATGTTGCGCAATAATATTTTTAGATTTGTTTTTGACAATAAAATAATGTATTTACCATTGCCTTGTTTTTTTTGTATAACTTGTCTTTGGCTATTAGAATATGTTTTGAATACAGTGATTGAATATGTACATGTCAGAAGCCTTTATGTTATGTTGTTTGAGTTTGCAAATAAATCACTGCCTGTAAATAAATCACTTTCTAAGTATATGAAGAAGTCAATCAGTAAGTAAATCACCAACCTTCTGTAACTTAAATACCCAGGTCTCACATCAGTGCCATCTTAATAGCCCTTATTATGTGGCCCTTTTTAGTTTCATCTCTCTGCTGGCTTCCTTTCTTTGTTCTACTCTGCAGAGACAATGAACCATTTGGGATTATCTCCAGCCACTCGCCCCGCCCTCTATTACTTTATCTCGGATTTTTCCACAGAATAAAGCCCCAGGGTGGGGACGATGGTATGCACATATTCTTTAACGAGACACCACTCTTCACAATTAAAGGCTCTGCCACTTTTGCTGGTCAAAGGCAGATCTCTTTTAAAAGTGTTAACTTATCACGGACATCTTTCAGCTCTTTGGTGCGGGGCAGGGAATATGTTTGGGGCATAATGAAGTCCAAAGTGAGGCTCATGTTATGCAACCTCAATGATAACCCAAAGCAAATCACCCATTGGTGTTTGCATTAGGACAGATATCCATTAATATCTATGCACCACACAGCTTCCACGTTGGGAATTGAGGGGAGAATTCAAGCATCATTTTGAAATGCACTCCCACATATCTAAGGCTGGCACCGAAATTACATATGAGAAACGAAACGGAGCAAATAGGAGCAATGCAAGCTACTGGTTGTGCTGCATAAAATAAAAGAGCATTTGGGGAATACAAGAATGACCACAATCTTTTTGTATTTGAGAAATATATCTGCCAATGATTCAAGCCTTCAACCCTTCTGAGAGCATACTGTGCACTGGCTAAGCTGCTTGTTTCATTTATGATAATATCCTAATAGTAAAATGTTTGCAGACCACAAGTCATATATGCTCTTTGAATAGCCCCAGCCTTTGAGAGTGAGGCATTGGCTGTCAAGCCGTTACAGCTAGTGCCGCAGATAGCTCAGTGACTGCTGAATGGCTATGTGAGTGCAACAGAAGTCTGTCTGAGAGCTAGCAAGAACTGCATGATACCTGAACAGACATATTTGAGAACAGAGAGCTCTCAAGATAGCAATGCGAGTGACGCTGAGAGCTAATGGGAGATAACTGAGTGCCAAAAAGAGCAAGGTTAGTGCAGAATAAAGCTACGCAAGTTCTGATGAGAGATATGTGAGTGCTGATGAGAGATATGTGAGAGCTGATGAGAGCTATGTGAGTGCGGATGAGAGCAATGCGAATGCTGATGAGAACTATGTGATACCTAAAGACAGCTATGTGAGTGCCGAAGAGAGCTACCTATGTGCTGAGGAGAGCTATGTGTGTGCTGAAGGGAGCTATTTCAGTGCTTGCGGGAGAAATTTGAGTGTTGAGTGGAAGCTATGTGAGTGCTCATGGTAGCTATGTGATTGCTAAACATAACTATATGAGTATCAAAGAGAGCTATGTGAGTCCTGTGAGAGCTATATAAGTGCTCAAGAGAGCTATATGAGTGCTAAAGTGAGCTCTATGTGTGCTGATGAGAGCAATGTCAGTGCTGATTGGAGAAAGAGTGCTGCGGAAAGCTACGTAGGTGGCAATGAGAGCTACATGAGGGCCAATGTGTGCTGAAGAACATTACACAAGTGCTAAAGGGAGCTGTGTGAGTGGTGAAGAGAGCTATTTGGATGCTGAAGAGAGTCATGTGACTGCTCATGAGCCCTATGTGAGTGCTAAAGATAGCTATGTGCGTGGCAATGGGAGCTATACGAGTGATGATGGGTGATATCTGAGTGCAGAAGAGTCATATGTGAGTGCCGATGAAAGGTCTTTGAGTGCTGAAGAGAACTGTTTGAGTGCTCATAGATGCTGCATACGTTCGAAAGAGACCTACGTAGGTGCTGAAGAGAGCTGATGGGAGCTATGTGAGTGCTTATCAGAGCTGAGTGCCAAAGAGAGCTATGTGAGTGTCAAAGGGAGCTATGTGAGAGCTTCTCAGAGCTATGTGAGTGCTTATGGGAACTATGTGAATGCCCATGGGCTCTATGTGAGTGCTAAAGAGATCTATATGTTTGTCAAAGAGGGCTGTATGGGTGCTTAAGTGAGCTATCTACACGTTCTAAGTACTAAGTGAGTGCTAAAGAGAGCTATGTGCATGCCAATGAGGGGTTTTCGAGTGCTGCTGGGAGATAGAATGCTGAAGAGAGCAATGTGAGTGCAAATGAGAGCAATGTGAGGGCCGATGAGAGCTATGTGAGTGCTGAAGAGAGCTATGCATTTGCTGAAGGGATCTGTGTGAGTGCTGAAGAGAGCTGTGCAGGTGCTTAAAAGAGTTATCTTAGTGCTGAATAGAGCTGTGTGGGTGCTGATGAGAGTGTTTAGAGTGCTAAAGATAATTATATGAGTGCTGACGAGAACTATGTGAGGGATCGTGGGAGATCCATGAGTTGTAAGGAGAGCTACGTGGTAGCTGAAGAGAGCTATGTGAGTGGTAAAGAGTGCTATGTGAGTCCAAAAAGAGCTACGTCAGTGCTAAAGAGAGCAATGTGCATGGCGATGAGGGCTGTGTGAGTGCTGATGGGTAGTAGGAGAGTGCAGAAGAGGCCTAGCTGAGTGCCAATGAGAATTGTATGAGTGCTGAGTGATATTTGAGTGTGCTATAAAACTGCCCATGACGAGCTATGTAAGTGATGAAGAGAGCTATGTGAGTGCTGATAAGAGCTATGTGAGTGATGAAGGGCGTACAGTGTGCTAAAGTGAGCTATATGCATGCCAATGAGAGCTCTGTGACTGCTGATGGACGATATGTTATCTCATGTTACTCTGTTTTTGTACTGTCTCAAATTACCCTTTTAGTAGTTTCAAAACACGTAAGTCTTGTCCAAGGCATCTTGTGCCCGTGTCCGTGGTCCCCAGAGCTTAGTGTGCTGGGAAGAATGTCATAAGTAAAGGTGCAGTAAGAGGGATGGAAAGCGAAAAAGCAGTTTGCAGACCAAGGGGGAGCTTGACACGGCTAAATGCTTGTGTTAGTATAGATGCTTCTTCGTCCATTATATATGGACTATTTTTCTAGAGAGGTGGCAGAGTATATGTGTTGAGCTCATATATGCACTGTGACTCCGAAGCAGTTTTGGGGTATTATAAGATAGCGATCGAGTAGATTTGGGTGCGTGATGGGCTAGAGGGTGTGCTCGGGCAATCCTAGTAGATATGTACTCTAGGCTCGCTCCAT
This sequence comes from Ambystoma mexicanum, assembly GCF_040938575.1. Classification (NCBI taxonomy): domain Eukaryota; kingdom Metazoa; phylum Chordata; class Amphibia; order Caudata; family Ambystomatidae; genus Ambystoma; species Ambystoma mexicanum. Next base: position 764,307,281 of record NC_090925.1, on the reverse strand, counting down.
GCAGACAACACTGAGTAGGCTGCTTGTCACACGACTATGCACTGCCACTCAGTTGCTCCGCCCACCACCTATTTAATCAGTCCTCCTTAGGCGTCCTCATCGCCTGCGTCCTGAGCAAAGGATGAGCGAAGACAAGGACCTCACCTGTTTGTGCCTGTTCAGGACTGATAGCGCCAAAGGCCTGACCCGTTATCCTGCTTTTCACCTACAAACTAATTGCTACTACTGCTATTCACCAAAATACATCACCATGTGTCTCCTCCCTCCACAGTCCATTCCCATTCTCAAAAGGGCTCGAATGGCCAAGTGCCCTGGGCAGCGCCTGCAAGCTACCCTAGCAAACCTCATCAATATTGCCCTTGCTCCCATCCAACACCCACCAACCACATGCACACACCCTCTCGTGTTGATCAATGCTCGCTCAGCAGTCGCTCATGCTGCAGAGATCGCTGACCTCATCTCAAACAACAACTTTGATGCCCTGTTCATCACTGAAACATGGTTTACCCCATCCTCCCCACATGTTTTCGACCTCCTCCTACCCCAAGGCTACTGCATCCAACATGCCAACCGGCCAGAAAGGGCAGGAGGCAGAGTGGCAATCATCTGCAGGAGCGATTGGCCATGCTCCATCATCCCCTCTCCCAGAACAAGCTCATTTGGATCACTTGCCTTCAACCTATTCTACAGACATCCTCACAGGAGTGACTCTTTCATTGCAGGCATCTTCAACTTGAAACACCTGTGTATAGGCGCGTTATAAATGCCATATCATATCATATCAACTTACTCTCCTCTGCCAAATGAGCACATTCTAATAATGTCTTTCTCAGTGATTTAAACATTCCCGAGTCACATGCTGGCAACCCCACTCGAAGCACACATTTAACACTGACCACTTTCAGGTACCTTAAGTAAATTGTGCTCTGCCCCACACACAACAAAGGCAACCCTAGACTTAGTATTCACATCATTCCCCTGCATCACCTGTGCAAACCCTATTTCACTTGACTGGTCTGACCATGCCGCCATCCCATTATCAGTCACCCACTCGACTACAGCTCACAAAGGTCAGGCTAAATGCCCCCATCACTCAACAGTGCTCATTCCAAACCTTTCCAGTCAACGAGCTAAAAGCTAATTTTGCAGACTTCCCCACCACAGGGAATACCTCAGGCCTCCTGAAATTATTCAGCAACTCTGCTATGAAACTGGTGGACACGCATGCCCCCCTAAAATCCATCCGGGGTAATACCATACCATCCACCCTTGGTACACCCACGAGCTATCCTCCAACAAATGCTCAATCGGAGCCCTAGAGAAACGGTGGCACAAAAACTATATCTCGGGAGACCTCACCAACCTCAAATCTATCCACGCAAACCATAGGATTCTGATTACCAAAGCCAAAGCTGCTTACTATACCACCACCATTGCGGCAGCCTCAAATCGGAGCAATGCCCTCTTTGAAGTAGTAAAGCATTGTACCAAATCCTCACCCGACCCCGAGGTACCAGCAACTCAGGAAAAATGCGACTGAATCAACACATTTTTTATTGACAAATAATTGATGAAATCCGAGAGACCATCGAATTAACCTCTCACAGCATTAGCATCCCCTGCACGCACACTGACCCTCTGTGCTGAATTTGCTCCTCTGTTTCCCCATATCTCATAAAAATGATTTCCTCCCTCAAACCTACTTCTTATTCCGTCAATCAAGATTCCGACCTGGCCATGGCACCGAATCGCTTGCAAATAGATCTAAAAAATCAAATGGACAAAATTAGGGACAATGGCAAACCTGCCCTGCTCCTCCTTCTCGACGTATCAGCCGCATTCGACCTAGTGGACCACAAAATACTCTGTCACCAGCTCACCACATCGGGCCCCTTCTCGCACGAGGCAACAACCTGCATCGCCTCATTCCTAGAGGATAGAAACATTAGAGTATTTGCAGAAAACGGAGGGCTCCCCCACCCCATTCTATGCAGAGTCCCACAAGGCTCCTGCATCTACCACCCTTTATACAGCATTTTCACCAGACCATTCCTAGACTCTAGCGGTATACCCTAAACCAACTACGCTGATGACACCCAAGCCCTAATCCCCTTACAGGTAGCTACGAAGAAGACTCCAAGACCCTCAACACAGCCTACTCCATCATCCAGACTTGGATGGCGGCAAACGGCCTATGCCTCAACAGGGACAAGACCGAAATCCTGTTAATAGGGCCTCCGGCAACATAAAAAAATCTCACTAACCAAACCTCCACATTCTTGATCGAGAACATACAAATCCTGGTCTCTCCCGCTGTCAAGACCCTATGGGTATACCTAAGCGCCACCCCCTCTATGTCCCGCCAAGTCAGCGCCATCGCCTCATCTGCAGCTTACACCACCAAATCACTGAATGCAGAAAAAACGTTCCTCTCTACAGCAAGCTGCCTCACCACAGCTAGCGCCATCATAGGCTCTAGGCTCAATTATTGTAATGCCCTATTTGCTGGCACCTTTGCCAAAAACCTTCAAAAACTCCAAGTCATCCAAAATAATGCACTCCGGGCAGCTCTCAGCATCCCAAAAAGGGAACACATCACGACAGCAAGAAGAGAAGCGATTGGCTGCCCACCAGAGAGAGTCCTGTTCAAAACATGAGCCACTACTCACAAGTGCCTTGCTAACGCAGCCCCGCCTTATCTCTCCCAGAAAATAAGTAGAGCCCACTTCTCCAGGCCCACTAGAACACTGTACACCAACAGATTATTGATCCCCAAAGTCAAACGCACCAAAGCAGGTGGAGCTAGCTTCCCTTTTATAGCGGCCAAACAATGGAACTCACTGCCCCCATCGCTCAGAGCTGAACCCTCCTGTGGAGCCTTCCGCAAAGCAATGAAACCATGGCTGTTCAAATTAGAGCAATATGTATTGTGTACTACTTCATGCCTAAAACTCTTGTAACAGCGCCACCATGCTCTTGGGCTGCTGCACGCTCTATAAATGAATACAATAAAAATAAATGTATAAATAAATATAATTCTGGCCTCCATCATTAACCAATTGACAGGCCCCGCGCTTAATGTGCTCCTCAGCATCCTCAAAGCCTCCCCAGCAGTAGGATCATTCCAAGACACTGTCAAGACTGGTCTCATACGACCTCTTTTGAAAAAAACAACCCAAGATCCAGACAACCTGGCCAGCTACAGGCCCATTACACACCTCCGTTTTATTGGCAAAATCTTGGAAAAAGTAGTTGCTACACAACTACTCACCAGAATCAAACAACTCCACCTCCTAAATGACTATCAGTCTGGGTTTCGCCCTAAGTGTTGCATCGAAACGGCCACCATCTAGGTGGTAGATGATGCTCTCCAAATCATGCCTCCTCGTCCTCCTTGACTTCTCTACTGCATTCAACACTATCGACCGCCACATCCTTCTCTCCCTCCTTGCTCACAGGATGGGATTCTCTGGCACTGTCCTGAATTGATAGGTTTACATCCTACCTCTCAGGCAGACACCAAGCTGTCCAGATGAACATGTTGCATTGTAACTGACTGCTGGTCTCCTGTGGAGTCCCCAAGACTCCATCCTGTCACCAATCCATTTTAAGCTTTACATGGACCTTCTGGGTACTCTCCTCAAAGATCCCAATATAGCAATCAACCAATACGCAGACAAAACTCAGTTGTAAATGAGAGCTAATAGCACGCAGGACATCTTTCGCACAGCTGTGGGTGTTGGCAGCAATGGTGGGGGAACTGCCTGCCTGCAGTGTCACAGGTGTGCTAGAAACTATTTGTGCCCCGGCACTTATTTTCTTACAAATTAAACACTGATTGTTGGACAAGTTGTTTTTTAGCGGGCGGGCGGACTGATGAGGATGAATTCAGTCTTGGATGGGTTTAGTTTGAGGTAGGGAGTCAACATCCAGGACTGGATGATGGTTAGATAATCGCAGAGACGAATGATGTCCTTCATGCTATTTACTCTCATGTGATTTTGATGGGAGCTATGTGTGTGCTAAAGAGTGATGATGAGAGCTATAGGAGAGCTCATGGGAGCTACGTGAGCACAAAAGAGATCTATGTCAGTGATTCAAGCGCTTATCAGAGCTATGCAAGTGCTAAAGAGCGCTATGCGAGAGGTGGTGAGAGCTATCTGATGCTCTTTGAAAGTGCTGAAGAGGGCTATGTGAGTGGCTAAGAGAGCTGTGTGAGTCTTGTGAGAGATATATGTGTGCCGAAGAGAACTATGTGAGTGTCGGTCAGAGCTATGTGAGTGTCAGTGAGAGTTATGTGAGCGTTGATGAGAGCAATGTGTGTTCCTGAGAGCTTTGTGAGCACTGAACAGAGCTGTGTGAGTGTGGAAGAGAGCTCACAGGAAATATAGGAGAGCTCATAGGAGCTTTGTGAGTGTCAAAGAAAGATATGTGAGTCCTGTGAGAGCTATGTGAGTGCTGAAGAGATCTATGCAAGTGCAGAAGAGAGCTATGTGAGTGCCTATGAAATGTACGTGAGTGCAGAGGAGATCTGGGTGGGTGCTGACGTGCTGATGAGAGCTACTTGAGTGCTCATGTGAGCTATGTGAGTTATGTAAATGGGAAATAGGGTTATGTGAGTGCTGACGAGTGCCATGTGATTAGTGGTGGGAGCTGTGTAAGTGCTGAAGAGTGCTACCCAAGTGTTAAAGACAGCTATGCAAGTGGTGATGAGAGCTATGTGAGTGCTCATGTGAGATATGTGAGTGCTGAGGAGACATGTGTAAGAGCTGCAGAGAGCTGTGGTTAATAGGGTTATGTGAGTACTGGCGAGTGATTGGTGGTGGGAGCTATGTAAGTGCTGAAGAGGGCTGTCTGAGTGTTAAAGACAGCTATGTGAATGCCGAAGAAAGCAATGAGAGTGCTAAAAGGAGCTATGTGAGTTGTCTGGGAAGTAATGGGTGCTATATGAGTATTGTAAAGAGCTACCGGAGTATTAAAAGGAGCTAGGTAAGTGGTGTATATAACTATGTGAGTGCTATGTGGGTGCAACTGGGAGCTATGTGAGTGTTGGAGTGTTATCTGAGTGCTGAAGACAGCTATTCCAGTGTTGAAGAGAGCTATGTGATCGTTGATGAGAGCAATGTGTGTTCCTGAGAGCTTTGTGAGCACTGAACAGAGCTGTGTGAGTGTGGACAAGAGCTCAGAGGAACTATAGGAGAGCTCATGGGAGCTTTGTGAGTGTCAAAGAAGGCTATGTGAGTCCTGTGAGAGCTATGTGAGTGCTGAAGAGAGCTATGCAAGTGCAGAAGAGAGCTATGTGAGTGCCTACGAGAGGTACATGAGTGCAGAGGAGATCTGGGTGGGTGCTGAAGAGAGCTCTGTGTGCGCCGAAGAGGGCTATCTGAGGGCTAAAGAGAGCTATGCGAGTACTGTAAGAGCTACGTGAGTGCTCATGTGAGCTACGTGAGTGCTGAGGAGAGATGTGTAAGAGCTGCAGAGAGCTTTGTAAATGGTAAATAGGGTTATGTGAGTGCTGACCAGTACCATGTGATTAGTGGTGGGAGCTGGGTAAGTGCTGAAGAGGGCTGTATGAGTGTTAAAGACAGCTATGTGAGTGCTAAAAAGAACTATGTGAGTTGTCTGGGAAGTAATGGGTGGTATGTCAGTATTGTATAGAGCTTCCTGAGTATTAAAGGGAGCTAGGTAAGTGGTATATATAGCTACGCGAGTGCTAAAGAGTGCTATGTGGGTGCCACTGGGAGCTATGTGAGTGCTGGAGTGCTATCTGAGTGCTGAAGACAGCTATTCCAGTGTTGAAGAGAGCTATGTGAGTGTTCATTAGCGCTATGTGAGTGCTTAAGAGAGATATCTGAGTGTTAGAGAAATACCTCGCTACTTAGCGGAAGGCACAGGCTCATTTTACACACCCTTCACTCATCATATAACACAAACACCATTGCAAAACACCTTTGACATAAGAATGAAGCTACTTTTAACATCAACAATTCTAATTTTAGCTTCTGACATAATTTGTCATGCCTGCGCCATGGGCGCATACATTGGCGATCAATATGGACAAATTGTTATTCATTTATCTACAGAAAACTCTTGGATCAACCGCTATTCACTATTTGGACTTTATTTCCCATTTGCAAGACTTTGGTGCTTTTTTATTTTTCCCAGAAAACTACACTTACCATAATGCACTTGGCTATAACCATCTATTCCTGGCTATTCCTATTTTTCTTCATCAGAACTACAATCCCCAGAAGCCCTAGGGATTTGCTCTGCTTCCACCAGCTCAGGAACAGAGAGGGAGGTGGCCGATTGTCTGCAGGTGTGCTGAGCCAGGTGCAACCAATTAGCCTGCCTCTGTGCTGGGCTGGGCAGTATAAAGGCTGCTGCCTGCGAGAGCTCAGTCTCTTGCATTGAGATTCCTTCCGGCACCTTTTTGCTTTGAGCTACAAACTTTGTTTGCGGTTTCCTGCTTTCACCTGCTTTTTGTTCCAGTGCCCTGGCGGTCTCCAGCCTTGCAGCTGATCACGCTCTGCTGCCTTCCAGCCTCCGCCCTTGCCCTGCCGGGCTCTTCACATTGCAGCCGTTCACGCTCTGCTGCCTTCCAGCCTCTGCCCTTGCCCTTGCCCTGCCGGGCTCTCTACATTGCAGCCGATCACGCTCTGCTGCCTTCCAGCCTCCGCCCTTGCCTTGCTGGGCTCTCTACATTGCAGCTGATCACGCTCTGCTGCTTTCCAGCCTCAGCCCTTGTCCTCTGGGCTCCCTGCTCTGCAGCCTGCCTCACTCCGGCTGCCTACAGCCCTTGTCCTCTGGGCTCCCTGCTCTGCAGCCTGCCTCACTCCGGCTGCCTACAGCCCTTGTCCTCTAGGCTTCCTACTTTGCAGCTTATCACGCTCCGCTGCCTACTACCTACCTTTTTCCGCTGGGTTCTCGGCCTAGCAGCCCTCTACAGTCCTCTGCAACCTTCTACGGTCAGCGGCCCTGCCCCTCAGGGCTCACTCCTTGCTGCCCGGCCCTTCTGGGTTCCTTGCCGTGCAGCCTGCTTTACTCTGCTGCCCTAAGCCCTTTCCCTCTGGGCTCTCTACCTTACAGCCCTGCTCCTGTGGGCTTGCTCATTGCTTTCCTGCTCCTCTGAGCTCTCAACCTTGTTCCTTACTGTCCTCTGCTATCTAATCCTGTTACACGACTTTCCCTTCATTTCCTTCTGCTAGTTTGCTATCAACCTCCTTTTCCTGGATTTGTCTGTAAGTATCTTCTCTTGTACTGTTTGTAGACCCTTTTGTACAGAGCTTGTCTGTTGGTTCCCATCAGTCAACCTCTGCCCCTTCCCTTGTCTCGTTTCTACATTACAGACACCCATAGCTGCTGTTCCAAGCCATGAGCAAACAGCGTGGGCCTCTGTTATAGCAAACTGTGCAGAAGGTTAGAGTATTTCCTAAGGTTCGTGGAATACTCTTTTCCTATATCTGCATACACCCCAAGAGGGAATTCATTCTGTACCTTTTTCCTTGCTACTCTTGCCTACTCTTCGTTCTCTTTCCTTTCTGCTGTGTGTGTACTTATCTGTCCACTTAATTTTGGCACAACCACCCAAACCCTTTCTGGGTGTCCTGTGCCACTCTTAATAGAGTGCCATCCTTGACAGAATGCAAGAGCCAAAAATGTCTTGTTCCATAGGCAGGAAAGGCACACACAGACCAAGGATGCTTTCCTTTCGGGTTAAGAAACCTTTGCAAAAATCTATACTTTCCCTAAAGACAGCAAACAAGAACCTTAGTCTAAAGAACAGTCTCGCCTAAGTAAACAAAGATTTACAAGCACGGTACTACACTCACTGGCTTGCAGACCCTTCTTCCATGTATAACTATTATGACATTTGCGACTATGATCCGCAGTCCTTATCGGTTGAAGAGCTATAGCAAGATAATGAATTCTTACAGATCTTGTTAGCCCAAACAGTGAAAGACACTCCTGCGTCTGATAATTTTTCTAACACTGTTACAGCCAAGGATATTGCACTCATTGTAGGGGTCTCTAAACCAGAGTACGCTGTTGCTAGAGTGATATGTTCAAGATCTGCTTGGCAAGCTCCCCAGTCTACTGGAAACCCTCATTTGACAGGACACGGCATTATGTATCCTGAGGTTAGTTCACCTAGTCCTGGGTACAAAAGACCAATACTGACCATCGGTGGTCTTAATACTTCCCCAGTATCTACTAACCACAATAACCTTAAGGTCAGTCTTCCCATTGCTACAACCGAATTTTCTGCCACACCAGATTCTGAAGCTTTAGATCGGGCTAATGATACATACCTGCTACAATAAAAACTCCTACGCCTTAAAAGAAAGACCGAAGATCTGTATGATGACTTTGTTTATTTACATAGTAAAAATTCTATGAAGGGACACAATATTCCAGACCTTTTGACACAATGTCCTACACCCGAAATACTGTCTTTAGAGATCGACATGGTGAGGCCTGGAATTGCCACGCAGAAAAGGATACAGATTTATACCAAGCAGATGGAAGACCTAAATTTAGCATATGCATCCCTTCTAAAGTCTGACACAGCTCTTTCACTTTCCAACCACAGTAACTCAGGTTCTGGTACTCTAGGCCATGATTCCAATCCTGAACAATACCCGATACCTGCCTGGAATCCAGCCTTTCCATCAGTCAATACCCCAGACCCACCAAGAAATTTGAGCACACCAGACTTTGAAGATCAGGCTTCAGAACGCCTAACCAATCATGACCCCACATCTGTCTTATTACCTGTTACTGCATCTGCTAGCCCAATCTCTGCTGCTCCTCCTGCTAATACTTCTACATCTGCTACTGTTGCAGCATCTCACATCACTCTTTTCGCAGCAGAAGCACCCCCTTCCTCTCTGCCTGCAAGGACAGAACCTGTTGCTAAGTCAGATAACAACTTTTCTTTTGGGACTACAGCTCCGGTTGTTCTTGCTGGCGCCTCTGCAGCACTAAGACTACCAGACTCTACTCTATCAGTCCCAGGTGCGTCACTGTCCGCTGGTTCTTCTATGGCACCCACTCTCCTAGTTGTTAAATCATCGGAACTATCCACAGCCATTCATGATCTCTCTGCTGCGGTGACTTCTGAAACTCCTACATATCATGGAGAACCCGCCACTGTGACTCCTGACATTGCTGCGACTAATCTTGACTCTGCCATTGCTGTGTCTGATGCCTTGGAAAACCTTCCTAAAGCAACCAACTCTGCTGTGCCCCTGGCTCCACCTTTCACCACCTTATTGTTGCCTTTCAAAGCAAGCTTTGCCATGGAACCTGCAACAGACAATCACAGTTCCTCTATTCATGAACACTCTGTTGGGTTTTGTGCTCCAAAGAATTTGTCTTTTCTGATTTCTACCACAAAGGTTCAGCACATTGATACCGTCTCCACCTTTCAAGACTCCCACCTTACAACCTTAAACAGTTTTTGGTGCTTCATGATGTGCCTTTTCGGAATAAGACTCTTTCACGGTGTGACAGACCTTCTTCCTGTTGGTCCGTCTTCAGGGAGCCTGGAGAGGGGCCTGGAGAGGGGCATACTGTCATGCCTGCGCCATGGGCGCATACATTGGCGATCAATATGGACAAATTGTTATTCATTTATCTACAGAAAACTCTTGGATCAACCGCTATTCACTATTTGGACTTTATTTCCCATTTGCAAGACTTTGGTGCTTTTTTATTTTTCCCAGAAAACTACACTTACCATAATGCACTTGGCTATAACCATCTATTCCTACTTTTCTTCATCAGAACTACAATCCCCAGAAGCCCTAGGGATTTGCTCTGCTTCCACCAGCTCAGGAACAGAGAGGGAGGTGGCCGATTGTCTGCAGGTGTGCTGAGCCAGGTGCAACCAATTAGCCTGCCTCTGTGCTGGGCTGGGCAGTATAAAGGCTGCTGCCTGCGAGAGCTCAGTCTCTTGCATTGAGATTCCTTCCGGCACCTTTTAGCTTTGAGCTACAAACTTTGTTTGCGGTTTCCTGCTTTCACCTGCTTTTTGTTCCAGTGCCCTGGCGGTCTCCAGCTTTGCAGCTGATCACGCTCTGCTGCCTTCTACCTTCCGCCCTGGGCCTTTTGGGCTCCCCGCCTCAGCCCTGCTCCTCTGGGCTCACTCCTTGCTGCCCGGCCCTTCTGGGTTCCTTGCCGTGCAGCCTGCTTTACTCTGCTGCCCTAAGCCCTTTCCCTCTGGGCTCTCTACCTTACAGCCCTGCTCCTGTGGGCTTGCTCATTGCTTTCCTGCTCCTCTAAGCTCTCAACCTTGTTCCTTACTGTCCTCTGCTTTCCAATCCTGTTACACGACTTTCCCTTCATTTCCTTCTGCTAGTTTGCTATTAACCTCCTTTTCCTGGATTTGTCTGTAAGTATCTTCTCTTGTACTGTTTGTAGACCCTTTTGTACAGAGCTTGTCTGTTGGTTCCCATCAGTCAACCTCTGCCCCTTCCCTTGTCTCGTTTCTACATTACAGACACCCATAGCTGCTGTTCCAAGCCATGAGCAAACAGCGTGGGCCTCTGTTATAGCAAACTGTGCAGAAGGCTAGAGTATTTCCTAAGGTTCGTGGAATACTCTTTTCCTATATCTGCATACACCCAAGAGGGAATTCATTCTGTACCTTTTTCCTTGCTACTCTTGCCTACTCTTCGTTCTCTTTCCTTTCTGCTGTGTGTGTACTTATCTGTCCACTTTATTTTGGCACAACCACCCAAACCCTTTCTGGGTGTCCTGTGCCACTCTTAATAGAGTGCCATCCTTGACATAATTCTCTATCTTCTTAAACACAATCCACCCTGTTTAGTTCATAGACCTCTGCTGCGCCCATCAACACACCCTTCAGACATGGGTGACTAGCAGGGTCTTGGCCACCCTCACATAACTGTAATAGCTGAACTGCATACACACATAATAGCACCTCCCAATTTCTCCCAAAATTGGACTCCGGCCCCTTCAAGGGCGTTCAACCATACAGTGATTTGGGACCATAATTAAGGTGAAAGGCGCTATACAAATGACAAAAATGAATGAAAAAATATGTGAGTACTGAAGAGAGCTACGTGAGCACCAAAGAGCTCTATATGGGTGAAGACAGCAATGTCAGTGCCAATAATAGTTATGTGAGTGCCAATGGGAGCTATGTGAGTGCTGAAGGGAGATATGTGAGTGCTGATGGGAGGCATGTGAGCACTTAAGAGAGTCATGTGAGTGCTGATGATAGCTATGTGAGTGCTGATGGGAGCTATGTGAGTGCTGATGATAGCTATGTGAGTGCTGATGATAGCTATGTGAGTCCTAAAGATAGTTGTTGGAGTCTCACAGAGAACCCTTTTGTGAGTCCTGAAGATATCCAAGCGAGTAATGAAAAGAGCTGGAAGTTGTTCTGGCCCTCACTGACCCTTGGGTGGGAAACATCTATAGTTCGCAGATAACCCGGAAGTCTATGCAGGAGCATGCCCAGTAACGGGTGGGCCTGGTGCATAGCCCTGCTTTAAACGGTTATGGGTCCTTCATTTTTGTGTGCATGCAGCACTACCTCCTAACTAGATCTGACGCCAAGCCAGATGGTGCAAAATCTGAACCAGCTTCAAGGGGGGCAAGTGGGGGAATGCCTCACTGTAGCAACTTACACCGGAGACCCTCACGAACTACGCAATCAAAGGTCAATGGGTGGTCTCATTATAAGTCTGCCGGTCCGGAATTAAGGGTGCCGGTAGAAATGTACCGGCACCCATTCCGGACCGGCAGACTACAACTGTGCCAGTCAGCATCAGCCCGTCGATCTTGCATTGCAAGTGGGCGCACTCCAGATCCTCAGCGTTCGCAGCCATCTCCGTGGCAACCGACGCTTGGATCGGAACGCTCTGGAGGGGCTTCGACAGTCCACGCGATTACAGGTATGATAGCTCTATTGAGCGAACACTTCTTCGGCGTTAGATACATTTATTTAGTATTAGCAGTTAAAGGCAGTGTCTATTGAAGAGCTATTTTTAAGATCCAGTGTTGACATAACATGGTTACTTTTCAGTGACCACAGGCAGTACCTGTAAAGAACAGCACCCTTTTACGCGCACCCGAGTGAACTAATGCTTGAAGACTTTGCACAGGAGAGTTGAAGATTTATTCTTAAGGCACGCATGAGTGATTAAGAGCACCACAGAGGCGATGAGTAGATTCTAATCGCTTAATTATTCTTTAGTTGCATATATACGTGGTTTTCTCCACTTATATGAGTCAGACATCTTATCACATACTGGCTTCTCCCTTACTCCTCTCTAGGTGAATTGACTGTATGACTATTTATCATTTCCATTTTTAAGAATCATCCTTGGTATAAGGAGCACCACAGGACACAAGAGAGGTACATCTCTATATAACGCATGATACCCTATGGACGCATGATACGCTATGGGGGACCCCTAAAAGCAATACGTCCTGTAGTAACATGTGATTACGTTTAATGGCGCAGATGAGAATCATGGTGGTGAAGAGTTGTGCTAATAGGTAGTTCTTAGCGCTCACTATTGTGTGGAGTCTCACTTTATGTGAGTCGGGTATCAGCACAAGATACCCGTGATACCAGACGTTGTGAGGGGTAGATCCACATCACATAATGGATACTTATGCATATATGGTGAACATCATTCTAATGTTGCATGTAATTATTTTGTGACTCTACAGATGAAATATTAAGACTGATGCTGAGAAGCATACTTATAGTATTTCTTTATATGTTATCTGTCCACAGTCCAATTAGGCTCAAGAAGAAGAGAAAACAGTCTTGAAATGCGTCAGCCATAGATATTGGACTCTTGTAAATCCATGTTGAAGAAATTGCATGTTGATTAAGCATCTTTTGTTTTTTAATCATAAAAACTGTTGTGAAGTATACTTGTTATGTAAACATCTGGTATTTATATAATTTGAACTGAATCTTTAACTGCCTGATGATGGGATATGACAGTGTGCAGGGGACGTGAGGGTTCCAATTTTGGATCCTCTTTTCTTTGTCTTTTTGCATAATAGTGGTTCTGTGCCAGGACCATTTTTCCTCCCCTGCACCTTGAAAATTGTAAATCAGCATATTGAATTCCTCCCATTGAATTTTGCTTTTCATAATAGGAGTGCACCAACAATTCTCTTCTTGGGGCCCCTGCGCCCGGCAGGGTCTGACCTGCCGGATGCATCAGCACAGATAGGACGTTTTCACGGAAGCACCAGGGACTCTATGGGAATGGGGACTTGCGATTTCTGCCACCTGAGTTCCCGGGCCGCCAGGACTTGTAATGTCCCGGTGCCACCGGGATCTCAGGCGACGGAAACAGTGCGATGTTAGGAACTTATGATTTCCGCTGCCTGAGATCCCAGGCTGCCGGGACTTGTAATGTCCCGGTGCCACCGGGAACTCAGGCGACGGAAACAGTGTGATGGGGTTGGGGACTTACGATTTCCACCGCCTGAGATCCCAGGTTGCTGGGACTTGTAATGTCCCGGTGGCACTGGGATCTCAGGCAGCGGAAACAGTGTTATGGGGTTTCCGCCAACCTTCTAATGAGGCCCAATGAATAATAAACATGAGAACAGTTTGCATTTTGGTGAATATGGGAATCTTTTGAACAGTCTACAAATCCTCAAGCTTGCATCCCTGTATCAATCTCCCCACCCGTATGCCCGTCCATCCATCTATATCCTGTTAAAAACAAGCAACAGTTTTGGCTCTTGGGTTGGCATTAGTTGTACATTTGCCAGGGGCTGCTATACTATGCGCTTCTGCTAACACCATTTGCTAGCTGTTGCCGTTGTGGCACCATTATGTCAGTATTCGGAAAATGCCTACACAAAAGTAAACACTGTCGCCTTTGCTTTCGGGATCAGATGTCTGGATTGATGGCCGTGTCATCTACATCTTCCGCTGGATACTTACTGGGACGGCTGAAGGAAGGTATGGGTCACACCACTTCCGGCTGCTAAGAACAGATGCCTATCTCCCAGTCCCTTCCTAGCTGGAGATTATGTTAGCCTGGAGGCTGCACAGATTCTTAACTCTGTTTCCTTTTAAGTACCCATTCTGGGGATTTCTGATGTATAATGAGACCTGACAATGATTGGAGAGCTGGAGATTAGTTTTCTATTCTGAGTGACTAAAATCCGAGCAGTCCAGACCGGTGAGATCATAACTTTCGACACGAGTGCCGTCGGGTGAGTGTAGAAACTGCTGGGGTAAAGAGTTCATCTTTAAACAGATGTGAGGGAACCCTACCTAAAATTACCAGTTTACTCCATCAGTGCTTAATTCGTAGTAAAATGCGTTCCAGGGCACGAGTATTTCGTAACACCACACACTGCTGGGCACCACCGAAGCAACATATTTGGGGGTAGCACCTGCAACGCCCATCATCCCATCAGGGGTGATAGATGCAATACCCGTGGCTGATTTGTGGTTTACAAATACCAATCAACATAATATGCAAAAACATCTCGTTTGTTGTGTCTTTTAACCAGACAGCAGACGATTAACGACTTCTTAGACACACCCTACCCCTTATTGTCCTCCTTTTTTGTAGGTGGCAAATGGAACATGCTGACCATCCATCCACAGAAAATGGAGCACAAGTTCCTTCTATGTGTGGTAAGTAATGGGCCAAGGCAGAAAACAATCTGAACTCTGCTGATGAACTTGCCTATCAAACACTGTAGCGTGGGGGGATAGTGAGTATGTGGGTGCTCAGGGGCCAGCACCCCACCCCCTCTTTTCGAAGTCTTAGTGCGATGCACCTGCTGCATATCAACATGTACCTGCTCAGTTCTCCGGACTGCAGTGATAAGGCAGTGCCAGAGGAGTACATGCCATACCACCAGGGGTGTAGAGTTTTCCTTTTCCTGGGGGGGCCAGGGGCCACTGGCTAAAACAAAATAAAAACGTCCCATTATAAGTCTAGGGAATTTCACAAAAATAGCCTTTCACAGGGGGTGAGGGGTTGCCCAAGCCCCAGAGCACCCGTGTACTCGGCACCCCTGCATACCACTGACACTGGCACCTATGCATGTGCATGCTTACCTGTTTGCTGAATTCTATTTCAAGACAGGAGGCTTCCTATTATGCAAAACAATCTATACTACTTGACACCACAGCAGCAAAGAGAAACAACTTTAACATAAAAACTGAAAGTTTGTGTTTTAACTAAACTGACAAGGGAGTAACCCCAACCAAAGATGGAGGACAGATCATGCCCTGCTAATAACCAATGAGCAGGGATCCTCCCCCATAAAAGTCTTTTCCCCTAAGATCACATCCTCTTTCTTTGTTGCTGACGCAACAAGTTAAGTCACTCCCTTCAGTAGTGAACTTTGTTTCTAGTCCTTGTTAATGCTGCGGTTAATGTGTAGCCTTTTGTGTTTAGCATTGTTCTACGGTATTACAATGTGTATTTTCCCTGCTTGGTAGTTAGTGCTGCGTTCCCTCTGTGACACACCTTGTTTTCTTATTTAAGAGGGCGTGTCGCTTTGCCGAGCCCAGGAGAGCCCTTTCCCCCCCAGGCACTTCCGTGTTAGTGAATTTTCCTTTTATACGCGACCGCCTCGCTAACCCAGCTCCGGTGGCTGCGGTCAAGTAGAAATGAACGTTCGCTTTCTTGTCAGCGCCAGCTTAGCGGGCAGCGAGCATGTAGGTCCCCTTGATCTCTGTTACTTGAGTTCCAACACGCGCGGACCTCCACAGCCTGCAGCTGGTTCTCTTTCCTTTTAGGAAGCTCGAGTTGGGCTAACCCGCCAGTGTGACCCCTGCTGGGCCATAGAACGATGGTTAGTTGCAACACACCGAACATACAATTATTACCCAATGATGAAAGGGACTGACCAGTCAAGGTTGTATCAAAATATCTAATGTATTATTATCACAACAGACAGTTCTACCACACTAGAAAATACAACCCAACCTGTAATGGATCACAGGGGACAGACAGTTTCACGAAGGAAAGGAATGCACTCTGGATACTGACAGGAGAGTAGTCGGTAAAGCAATCAGTCTTAACTGTTCAGGTTATTTGATTTCAGCACCAAGGAGCAAGGGATGGTAAATGTCACTAGAGACCTTCGGAGAAGGACCAGGAGGACAGATACCTGGTGCTTGAGATGATCTTGATGCTTGACAGCATTGAGTCGGTTCCAGGATGCTTTGCAGCTCCTTTGACAGAGTGCAGGATGGGAGACAGCTGACGGTATCAGGCGGCAGGCAGTTCGGCAAGCAAGCATGGACGGGTGGCTGCAGGCTGGCCTACAGGGCGGCTCAGGGTCAAGAATCAGTGTCTCTGTGCTGGTTGGCAGATCAGGAATGCTGGTTGAGGCATCTCGGACGGTTTTAGTGACTGCAGCGTGACAACAGTAAGTGGTGCATCCGGTCGCGGTTCGAGGGCTCGACTGCCTCGAAAATGTCCTTAAAATATGGACACTGGTTGATGCTTGCTGTGGCACTCATCCTATCTTCTTCTCTGGGCACGTGTCGTACTTTAAGGAGGACGGCCCAAAGTTGAGGAGAGTGTTTGCAGACAACTGCCTGGTCCTTTGGTCAGAGACTCTCTGGCACCTCCCACCTAGGAAGCTTGCTGGCAGAAACTAGCAGGGCATGCTGTGTGCTGGCTGGGTACCGGTTCAGGAGCTGCTTGACTGGTCCTCTGAGGTCGGTATCTCCCTCTGTTCCCTGTGAGATGTTTAGGGGAGGTAATTTGCTTCCCTCTTGGAAATCCTGGCCTTCCTTCACTGGCGGAAGCTGTAAGGCAGGCTGTACCTTCAGCCAGGGTCCAAATGAGTCCTTCTTTTTACTCCTTGTAAGTCATGGGATGATCTCCCAAAAGAGGGGCTCAACCCTCTTTTAACACCAAATGGGCCCCAGTGATTGGTGCAGGCTAAGCCTACCTAAATGAACCAATCCTGGGTCCCCACCAACCATCTTCTGTTATGCGTGAGGTCATAACTAGAGTGCTTTGCAACAGGAAAGGTAAGGGTTGACAACATGTACTACTAAGACCAACCCATCGTCCTGTCTGTTGTGGCTCAAAGTGTCTCTCTGGTTAATTGAGCTCTCTGTGGCTCCTGATCGAACCGCAGGTCTCCCTTGAAGTTTGTGGTGAGAACAGACTTTCTATCTTCATCAAATCACACACGTATTCCCTCTAAAAGGGGTTCCCCCTGCAGGACTTGCCTACTGTAAACAGTTGTCCCAGACATGACATTCACTGCCCTTCATACAGAGGGGTGGGAGCTAGCTTCAAGTTGACACACTGCACATCAAAGAGGTGTTGGTTTCCTGTCCCCTTTTGTCAGTTCTGCAATCAGGGCTCTCGCAGGCCTGTTTCAATTAACTCTCATCAGTATACTGAAGAGAAGGTCCCTGGAATGGCCCCTGGAACCCCTATACACATGACAGCCCAATGACTGAGGGACAAGAGATGCCAGTCACTGTTTGGCCAGCCCCCAGGAGGGACAATAAATTCTACATATGTGAGCAGATATTCTCTAAGACAACCATTCAAACCATATCCAGCGAACGTCTTCGCGAACACAGGTGCCTCAACACTGGACCAGGTTGACTAACGATAAATATCCAGCTGTGCTGAAATCATTAGAGACACCACGACAGAGGTGTTGCTGGGGGGGCAAAGGGCTATAGCCCCTGGTCTTTTGGTTGTAGCCCCGGATAGAATCTCAGGAGCTACAACCAAAAGGCTAGCTAGCCCAGAGTCCCGACAGTTACAACATTAGCCTAGCCCTGGGTCTTTTCCAGACCTAGCAACACCCCTGCACCACGACATAGTAAGGTTAGCCACAAAGCAAACTCGCATCCCTGCACGAAGTTATACAAACACACACGTGCACACAAAAAGAACATGCATACACAGTTCTATAGATAGATGACAGATACAAGCACATACTGTCAAACGTCTTTCTTATTTTCTTTCATTAGCCAAATGCAGAAACGTAGAAATGCAAGAAAGCAAGAGTCACACAAAACAAACTTGCAGCCGCTTATTGCAAGTAACCATATGGAACTTCAGGGACATATAACTGAATACTACTAACCTCAAGAAAAAGCAATAGAATAATAAATATATAGACACAGAAAAACCTTAGAACAACTGTAGTGAAAGTGCACAAAACCAGAGGCCTCAGAACAAGGAACAAAGACATGCAGACTCTGCAGCACAAAGCGAAGGGCCAGTGCTCGCAGCCAAGGACAAAGGCGGGTAGAACATTCCTGGCTCCAGGGACAAGGATCCACCTGCAAAATAGCAGAATAAATCCTCACTAATTGCAGACCAAAAGCGCCGTTTTGCGGTCCTCACCCACGTGATGTGACCGAGCTGAACAATAGTCATTTACCCATGGTGGGAAGAGAACCTATTCCCAGCGAAGCAGACAATAATTGATACATGTGTTGCCCAACAAACATTGCAATTTGCAGGCCCTTTCTCAGGTTCGGTGGATAAACCAGTGGCAACAATTGGGACACACAGGGCCTCATTTCGAGTTTGGAGGTAGCCATGTCGTTAATAAGGGCATGGCTACCCCCAAACCCGAGTCCCGGTCTCGCAAAAGGGGACTTACCAGGACATTCCGACCTTGGAGGGCCCGGTAAATCCCTTTCGCGGGACCCGGTACGTCCCCATTCCCATTTGAGCCCCCATAGGGCTGAATGGGAATGGGGAGGATGGCAACAACGGTCCTGTTGATAATGAGGCTGTTACTGCCATCCGGTAATGCACGCGGGTGCCGCTCTGCATGCCTGGTCTGACCAGGCGTTCCAGAGCGGCATCCACGAGCATACTCAGAATGTTGCAGAGAGGTAACAATGGCGCCGGTAACACCACTACTACTGAGAACAGAGCAGGGTCCCAGGCCTGAGGAGACCTGCTCCAGCCAATCAGGGAGCACAAATCCTAGGGTGGAGGGTAATGGGCCAGGGTCAATGGTAGTCTTGCGACCCTGCAACAATGTAATAGATAGTTTTTGGGAAAGTCTCAGGCTAGACCACCTGACATGAAAGGACAAGTTAGCTAACATCTATAGGTGCCTTCTACAGGCACTACCACCCCAGCCACCCAATAGAGTGGGCTCTTAGGTTTTTAGGGAAGGGTTCAGAGTTATGATGACATTTGGTAACAAAAGTCCATGATAAGGGCCCAGGAGCTCTGATTGATGGAAATGTTGTTTTGTTGTATGATCCCTGTCTGTTATGGAAAATAACGGACAGTTCTAACTTGCTCTTGGCTGAGTCCTCCGCCATTGCTGGGGTTGGTTCATTGGGCCTGGGTGACTGTGTAGCATGAACCTCAGTCCTCTGGCATACCTGTTTACAATGCGCTACCACCAGCAGAACTTTGACAATAGACAGGGCGGATCCATGGAGCCTTTGATATTTAATTATGCTGGCCATGGCAGGTGGAAGGTGTTGCCTTCCCCCTTCTTGAGATGCTTTGATGTACCCGTGGCTGTCACATTCTAGCTGAACATGACAGGGGAACTGCACCTGTAGGCTGTGTACACCCATAGTACACCTGACCATGTGTTTGTTGTTTGGCGAACATTGGAAAATGTGTGCGGTTTAGCACCACACTTTTTCAGAGGTTGATCTTCCATCATTCAATTTCTTAAAAAAATATCAAAAAAGCCCAGGCGAGTGCACACCCACCGTGCAGATGGTTGAATTCCTCACACATGCCCTCATCCTCTCTTGTTCAACAAAGCCAAACAAAAAGCAGTCGATGCAGAGGTCCAGGAGCTCATTTACAAAGGAAGAGTAATCCTGGCCACCTTCAGGGCCTCCCAGTTCCTAAGCATGATACTCTTGGTCGCCAAACCCGAGGAGGGGTTTCATTCAGTCATACATTTATGAGCCCTCAATTGTGGTTTAGCAACATTTCAAAATGGAGCAAATTCACCTGCTCAGGGACACTTTTCTCCATGCAGATTGGATGGTCAAGATCGACCTCAAGGTTTACCCTCCCCACAGGAGTTTCAAGTTCCAGTGGAGGACAATCATTTAGTAGTTTGCCTCCCTCCCGTTCTGCCTCTCCTCATCCCTGTGATGTTTCACCAAATTAATGAAACCGATGATGGCTCATCTTAAGTCAAGGGGGATACGAATAATGATCTATCTGGACAACATGCTTCTTCTAGCACAGAGGCTTCACACTCTTCAGATTCATCTAGCTATAACTGTCTCTCTTTTGCAAACGCTGGGCTTTGTTATACATGCAAAGAAATCAATTTTCCAGCCTAGGCAATGTATCTAATTACTGGGCTTCAGTATAGATTCCAGGCAGTACATCCTCCTGCTTCCAGACAACAAGCTCTACCAAATCCGGAAGGAGATTTTCCTCCTCCTCAGGAAGGGGATGGTCTCCCTCAGCCAGCTAGCCAGGGCAGTAGGGATGCTATCAGCCTCCATTCAGGTCATATTTCCAGTTCCACTTCATTATAGGGCCTTGCAAAACCTCAAGGGAAGGCATCTGTGCAAGAATCTGTCTTACTCCTAACTGGTAGTCCTGTCTCCCAAAGCCAAGGTAGAACTCCATTGGCGGCTCAAACACATGCATGCCTGGAATGGCAGGGTGATATTTGGGCCTTCTCCAAACATCATTCTGGAGTTGGATGCCAGCAGGGGAGGCTGGGCTGCCAGAATAGGGCAGGTGTCCACTAGGGGAAAGTGGTCGCAACAGGAACAATCTCTGTATATCGGTTGTCCTGAGCTGTTGGCAGGCTCCTTTGCAGTCAAGAGTATTCTCAAAGATCAGGGAAACTGCTGTGAACTCCTTCGGATGGACAATATATTGGACCACCTGGGAGGAATTTGTTCCAAGGCCCTAGCGGATCTGGTGAGGGATTTTTGGCATTATTGCCTGGACAGAAACATTCTATTAAAAGCAGAATAACGTCCAGGAGCCAGCAATGCAGTGGCGGACTGGAATTCCAGACACCTTCAGGACAGGAGCGACTGGATGTTGGAGAAAAACATTTTTGCCCAGATCCTCTCTCTTTGGGGTCTGATTCACATAGATCTCTTTGCCTCCATGCTCAGTTGCCAGGTGCCCCGCTTTTACAGATGGAGACCCAATCCCGGCGCAATAGCAACTGACGCTTTCCTTTAGGATTGGTCGCACGCCCTATCTTATGCTTTTCCCCCTTTCGCGATGAAGGCGAGGGTCCTAGTACAAGTGCGCAGGCAGGCTACATCAATGATAATACTGACCCCCTTTTGGCCCTCTTAGGTGTTGTTTTCCGGGCCTTTTGGAGTTGGCATTGATGTTCCTCGACTTCTTCCTCTTCACCCTCACATCATAACGGATCCAGCAGGTCACTCTCTCGATCTGTTCCTTCAGGGGCATCTTTCACTTATGGTCTGGAAGATTTCAGCTCTTCCTGGTGCTTCTGAGGACTTTCGCAGGGCTCTCTCAGTATCATCAAGGACTCTTGGGCGACCTCCACCAAGTTGGGTTACTACTCAGCATTGAGCCGGTGGGTGGGCTGGTGCGTGGCTCAGCACCTCAATCCAGTTTCTGCCCCTCCAATAGTGATGGTTAATTTCTTGGTTGAATTGTTTAAGGAGGGTAAGTCCTACAGAACTATTATAAAAGGTGAGCCGGTCGGAAGGCATTTCCTGGTGCGTAAAGCTCTTGAATCTATTTGCATGAAAGTCCTGCCTAAAGGTAGGTATTCCATCTTTTGGGATGTCAATTTGGTCTTCAATCTGTTTCAGTCTTGGCCTAATAGTGAGTTAACTTTGCAAAAACTTTTCACCGAGCTAGTCATGTTATTGTGTCTTGTTTCTATCAAAAGAATTTCAGATCTCAGAGCATTGGATGTGGATAGTAAAGTGTTTTCTCCTCAAGGGGTGATCTTCTTCATCTCTAAAGGAACAAAATGTATGATTTCTTCAGTTTCGTATCCTTCTTTTCTAGAGGATCACAAACTATGTGTGGTGCAATGATTAAAAAGTTTCAGAGCTCAGAGCCCCAGGTACCTCCCAAATGCTAATTTCGAACTGTAGACTCCATAAACCTGTGTCCCGGCCACTTAAGCCAGGTGGGTAAAATGGATCATGAAAGAAGCAAGTATAGATGTGTCTTCGTTCGCTAAGGGGTGCCATGCCTTCCAAAGCCGCCTCCCTGGGTGGGAGTTTAGAACACATTTTAAAGGCAGCTGATTCGTCCAAAGAGTCCACGTTCAAGACATTTTATCATACGCGTATTCAGCATGTAGTTATAGTGGTAATGCAAGGGCTTTGAACTTGCATAATATGAAGCCTTCTGTCTTGAAATAGAATGAATAATCCCCCTTACTAACGTGAGAGGGGGTTTCAAATCTGTTAAAGACAAGGAGGCAAGTATTAGCCCACCCACCCACCCTTTTCTTTTTTTGTTTTCATGCAGCTTCTGGGTGAAGTGTTTTCGGTTCAAAGAAGTTCCAGGAAGATTGAAGAGGGCAGTGGTGCAAACAAGTGCCGGATATGGTTGCTGATTCAGATTTCGAGTTAGTGTTTGGATTTCCGGGATGGCGTCTGTCATGGGGCAGCTACAGAAGAGGATGTAGTCTTAGAGGAAAGGACTTTTATGGCGGAGGATCCCTGCTCATTGGTTGTTGGCAGGGCATGACCTGTCCTCCAGCTTTGGTTGGGGTTACTTAGTTAAAACACAAACTTTCAGTTTTAAAAGAAACTTATTTTATGTTAAAGTCTTTTCTCTTTGCTGCTGTGGTGTCAAGTAGTAAAGATTGTTTTGCATAATACTCGCCTCATTGTCTTTGATAGAGTCTAAACTCCCTCTCACGTTAGTGAAGGGCATTATTCATTTGTTTGTCTACCCCTTGTACTGCGGATGCTTGGCTGTTGCCTGTGCCACATGCTCGAGACACCTGTTGCAGTGCTGGCAGTTATTACATTAGTGCCGCAGAACTGTGGTCTGCCTGGAGCAGTGTGCAGGCAGGGCCAACACGAGCACCCAGTGCGGTTGCCTTCCAGCTTATTGTTAGTCATGAAAATGGATAACTAGCACAGGTTCACCAAGTGACTCATCAGGTTCATGAATAACAATAAGCCGACCAGGGAATCAAAGATACCTTGGCCATGCACACTTTTGTTGCTTGCTTTGTTGCTACAACTGCCTGACATTTAAAATAGTAAAGTTGTCAAAACACCATATTGTAATTGTATTGACTCTGGCGCAATAAAGGCATGTGCTCAGGAATAAGTCACAAGACTCAGTCCTGGCAAACACCCCTACAAATTAAGCACTGATATTGGGGATGTCATGCCCCACTTCTGGGTATTCATTTCTTCATTGATTGGACTGTGGGAGTTGTAGTCTTGTGTTTCTAAAGTAAATTAGACAAAAAATTCAATTAAAGCAAAAAAAGAGCACAGAACTGGAATATGGTGTCTAAACAAAAATACACACGGTGCACAACTATTCGTAAATTAGATAATGATAAACAATGTACAGTAACTAAATGTTTCAAATAGGGTTTTCCCTGGTGACAAAGAGAGTTCTCTGGTAATCGTAGCCGAACCCCTTGCAACAGAGTTTGGGCAGTTTGATCATTGATTAAATGTTTTGAGTTTGAGTAACGAGCCAAATAATTTTATTTAGAATCCCAATTTTGCAATAAACATGATACAAATCTAAAGGATTTACAAGGAATTGGACGGGAAACGAGTGTGATTGTTCAGTGTTGTAGATGCCACGTCTGTCAAAGCACAAAGCAAATGGTGACTTACAAAGAATCACATGGCATGCAGTACCCACAATTTGCACCCATCATAATTTGTGGACATGAGTCACGAAGAAAACAGGCATTGCCAATGCCAACAGTTTTGTTTTGTGTAGGCATGAGAATGGCCCTTGGCAGGCACAGCTATAGTACTGTTAACTGGTGGTAGCGGGTGCAAAATGGTGCGAGCACCTGGACATATAATAGCAGTGCAAGGCAAATGCCTAACACGTATGCACAAGTAGGCACTATACACATATCAAATAACATAAAAACCCAAAACTGTTGGCCTTGCCAATGATTGTTTTTAACAAGATTTCAGCGAAGGACACGCATAGTGCTTATAGATCAAGCGGCTGAAAGCAGACCTGGTTATGACATGTTTATTACAGCAGTAGTGCTTTTACAACTCCAATTAAGTCATTAACTCTCAGAAGACTGCTTTGAAAAAACACTGGCAGGCACTTTAAGTCCAACGTTTGATGTTAAGGCTTGATTAAAGTGAGTTCAAAGAGTTTCCATGAGAGTGGTATATAGGAAACAGGAGGCAATTGGGAGTGTATGTTTACAATACTTGACTCTCTGTGGTGAACCAGAGGTAATATCGATTGACAGGCTGTCACGATGCCTTGACAAAATCGAACTGGCATGGGTAGTTGAAGATCATCGAACCAAGCTGAAAGTCCCCATTACAGTGGAAGAAGAGGACAGAGCAATTTGTGACCATCCAAACGGTAAGGCCCCAGGCCAGGATGGTATTATAATAGAATACTACACAGAGTTGTGTCCATCTGTATCGCCCCTGTTAGCTGAAATGTATCTAGAAATGTTGAGCAAGCAGATGCTACTTCTCAGTTAGGCAGCCGGCCATCATACTGATTCCAAAGCCTGGAAAGGACAATTGGCTGTGTGCATTGTACAAGCCCCTATTCCCGTTAATCATACATAATACGGTTTTAGCCAAACTACTGGCAAACAGGCTGTCTACCCTGATGAGTAAACTTGTTCTCCCTGCTCAATCGGGATTCATACCGGGAAGGTCTACCCAAACTAATCTTCGGAAACTCTTTGCAATCCTCTCTCTAATAGACCCAGAAACAAGGTCAGTGGCGCTGCTACTGGATCCCGAGAAGGCATTTGACTCTCTGGGATGGTCCGTCCTTTTTGCAGTCCTGCAGCAAAAGGGTATAGACGTGTATATACCTTCATTAATAAAGCTACTGTATGTCAAACCTATGGCCAAATTGATAATAAATGGCTTCCTGTCACCTATATTTGAACTCCACAGAGGCATGCAACAGGGCTGCCCCCTGTCGTTGTTCCTGTTTACTCTGGCTATTGATCCCCTATCTTGTATCCTACGTACAGAACACATACATAGGGGTCTTAGTTTCTACACCCAGAAAGTATTGGTCTCACTTTAAGCGGACAACATTTTGATCTATGTTTCGGCCCCAGCCACCAACATAGACCCTATTGTGCAAAGAGTAGTACAGTTTGGGGAATACTCTGGCCTTAGGATAAACTGGGCCAAGCCTGAGCTAAATCCACTCACACCCAATACAGCCCAGTTCTCGAGGGATTGGGGGTTTCGATGGTGGCCAGATGGGGTAAGGTATCTGGGCATTCATGTTTCCACAACCCCCCAAAATGCTGTTAGTAGACAACTTCCTTGCAGTCTGCACTGCAATGAAAGCCACGTTAGATAAGTGGGGTAGACTTCCACTATCTATGGCTGCAAGCATATCGATCATCAAAATGGTAGTCCTCCCCAAATGTCTTTATAGTATTGTTGAATGTCCTGATCAAGCCACCTAGAGCATTCTTTAATAGACTACGCGACATGTTGCCCAAATTCATTTGGGCAGGCAGACAGACAACAGTAGCGTGTTAGGTGCTCACTTTCCCTCTTGAGGGGGCAGAGTTGGCAGTCCCAGATCTCAAGGTGTATTACCAGATAGTGCAGGCAAGTCACATCAAGCACTGGCATGGGGTAGGTCTGTATGCCCAACACGTGGCCCGGAAAGAACCGTTGTGTCCCTGTACAAGCTCACTGTGGAATTGTGGGGGAAGCAATGTGCACCGCAAATCAAGATATGTACAATTTTCATATCTCTGGTGGCACTGCGAAACCTCCAAGCAAAACACAACCCACCTGCCCCCATACCAATATACTCTTCAATAGAACAAGCGGCCTGCACCGCACATTGGACCCTGGGATCCGTAGGGAGCTTGCTAAGCTGGGTATCCTCAAAATGGATGACTGGTTAAGAGTGGGAAAATTCATCTCTGCAGAGGAATATGGGGGAATTGGGGAAGTAACGCTCATGCAGCAGATGATCTATCACAGGACTAAAGGGGAAGTAAATGCAGCGCTCCATACGTTCCTGCACATGCCCCAGACCTCCAGTTTGCTACAACACCTTACACGTAATGAGCAGTCAGAACACACAATTGCAACAATGCATCAAATGGTCCAATGATGGCGATGTGACAAGTTAAGCACAGCAAGGTGTAAATGGGAAAACGCCCTAGGCCATAGTATATCTGACAAAGACTGGTAATACATAAGTAGGCAAGTTGAGCAAGTTACTTACCCCTGGTAACGTTCTTTCGACTGGATGTTCCTCCCACGTATTCCTCATCTTTTGACAAAAGTTGTTTAGAATCAGCTGCTTCGGAAATGTTTTTTCACCAGAGGGCTCTGTGCGTCGATGGCGTCGACTTGACGTCCCTCGAAGGCCTCCGTCGTGGATGAGGTAATCGAAGGCATATATAGCACGCTTAGCGCCGGTTGGCTTCAGTTCTGTTTTTCCCCTTTATCAGCAGAAATACCTGCAAAACACAGGAGTGACCGCCCTCAACCTTGATGGAACGAAAGCTGTAATAGCACAGTAAATTCTACCGAGGGGTAGAATGGGAGGGCGATGAGGAATACGTGGGAGGAACATCCAGTCGAAAGAACGTTACTAGGGGTAAGTAACTTGTTCTTTGAATGGATTGTGTCCTCCCACATATTCCTCATCTTTTGGTAGACTCCCACAACAGTATTTGATTTGGTGGAGGGAGTAGAATTTGATTTCATATATTTTCATAGACTGAGTAACTGTCTTACCAAAGGTACCATCCTGACTGAGGGAAGATTCCAGGCAATAATGCTTTGTGAATGTGTGGATACTAGACAAGGTTGCCGCTTCACAAATATTTTTAATTGGTACGCCCGTTTGCAGGGCTGTATAGGTAGCCATGCCCCTGGTGGAATGGACCCTTAACCCGTCCAGAGGTTCTTTTCAAGCCAACCTGTAGCATTCTGAAATGGCCAGAATGATCCCTCTGGGCAAAGTCTGCTTAGAGACAGCCGGACCCTGTTTATGACCCGGATATCCAATGAAAAGTTGGTAATCAATGCGTAGTTATCACATTCTAGATATATAAAAGCTTAATGCTCTACGAGGGTATAACCTATGTAGTCTTTCCTCCTCCTTGCCAGGATGAGGTGGGGGATAGAAAGAAGGTAGAACAATTTTCTGTCCTATATGGAAATCAGAAATGATTTTTGGCAAAAATAAAGGTTTGACCCTTAGAACAATCCTATTGTTGTCGAAGATAGTAAAGGGTGGCCTGGATGGAAGTGCCTGCAACTCGCTCTCTCTACGGGCTGATGTTAGAGCTAACAATAAAATCGTTTTAACGGTTAACAACCTTAAAGGACATGAGTGTAGCGGTTCAAAAGGTGCACACATTAGGAATTTTAGAACCAAATTAAGATCCCAGACTGGAAGCTGGAACGGAGATGGAGGGAACACGTTGGTGAGCCCCTTTAGAAATTGTATCACCAGTGGAATTTTGAAGTAGGAACATTCCTTTGACGAATGCCTAAAGATGGACAGCGCCACCAAGTAGCCTTTAATAGTAACAATCTGGAGCCCCAAATTAGCTACAGATAATAGAAAGGATAAAACATCAGATGTTTTACATGTAAAAGGATCTACATTGTTTTCTCTGCACCAGTTGCAGAATGTATTCCAACGGCAACGGTACAGAGACTTGGTTTCTGGCCTTCTGGCCGAAAGCAAAACCTCCATTACATAATCTGGGAGGTCCTAATCCTTGTATTTTAGCCTTTCAGAAACCAGCATGATGGTTGAGGGTTTTGACCTCTGGTTGGAGAACCCCAACCAGAGGTCAAAACCCTCAACCATCATGCTCTCCTCTCTCTCTCTCTCTCTCTCTCTTTCTCTCTCTCCCTCTCCCGCCACTGTGTTGTCCCGTCATTATCAGGACATTATTTTCCCATACAGAAGGCAGAAAGGCCTTCAGCGCTAGTCTGATTGCCCTCAGCTCCAAAAGATTGATATGTAATTTGGATTCCGATGGATACTAACGACTGCTGACTGTCAGATCGTTGGTATGGGCTCCCCACCCCGTGAGTGAGGCATCTGTCACTACTGTTGTCTCCGGTCATGTTTGCCAAAAGAGTTCCCCCTTCAGAATATTGTCCTCGTAGGCCCACCACAGAAGATCCTGTGCGACCCTGGTTGGAACCCGAAGTAGGTCCAAAATGATTCCTAAGAACTGGGACCATTGAGTTCTTAGAGCCCATTAAAGGGATTTCATTCTCAGGCGGACCTCTGGCACGAGGAAAATGCAGGATGCCATGAGGCCAAGCAACCTCACAAAAATCAAAGGCCGGAAGACTGTGGGCATTCTGAAACTTGGTAATCATCTGAAGAATGTCTTGAGCCCTCACCTTGAGCGATGAGCTCTTTCCCATGGAAGTATCCACTACAGCTCCGATGAACTGGAGTTTTTGAGATGGTGTCATATGGGACTTCTTGTAATTGAGGGAGAAGCCCAGTCTGTGGAGAGTGTAGCAGGTGACATTGAGATGATCCCGGGCTTGTTTGGGAGAATGCGCCCTGATCAGACAATCATCCAGGTAAGGGTAGATGTGAATCCCTCCTCTCCTGAGACTCACTGCCACCACCGGCACCTGTTTGGTGAAAACCCTCGGAGCGGAGGTTAGCCTGTGTGGCAGAACTTGAAACTGGAGAACAGCCAACTGCGAACCTCTGATATTTTCTGTGCTTGAGATTGATTGGCACATGAAAATAACCATCCTGAAGGTCCAATGACACCAACCAATCCTGGAGTTGGAGGAGCTGAAGGATCTGAGAAAGTGCGACCATCTTGAATTTGTCCTTCCTGGGGAACTTATTCAAGTATCTCAAGTCCAAGATGGGTCTCAGTCCTCCGTCCTTCTAGGGTATTAGGAAATAAGGGGAATACCATCCCTTGTTCCTCTACGCTACAGCCACTGGTTCTATAGCACCTTTCTCTAGCAGGGTTACAATCTCCTGCACAAGGAGTGGATCTGGAATCCTCAAAGAGTGGTTCCCAGGTGGATTGTTCTGAGGTCTCCTTATAAAAGGAAGGCAGTAACCATGGGCTACGGTTTCTAGAGCCCAAGCATCCGAAGTAATGTCTCGCCATTCTTCTAGATACTGAGACAGTCTGCCCCCCACTGGTGAACTGTGACTCAAGACCTCAGAGAGGTTTTCAGGTGGCTGATGCAGCGGCCGATGGTAAGGAAGCTGCTGCTTGAGCTGGCTTTTCACCTTTTCCTCGTCCACCACGAGGACATTTTCTTTGGCCCCTTTGACTGGCCATTCCTCTTGCCCTTCCAAATGAGGAGTAGTAGTGAAAAGATCTACGACTCCAAGGTTGTCCACTTGGTCGAAAAAAGGCTGAGGTTGCCTAAAGATTTGTCCGCTACCTTCGAGGTCTGCAATTTATCAAGACTCTCGTCAGCCTTGTTGCCAAAAAGGTGAGACCCGTCAATAGGCATCTTGAGGAGTCTGGATTTTACATCTGGTGCAAAACCCGACTTCCGCAACCACGCAAACCTGTGCATAACGGTGCTGGTAGCCATGGCTCTGCTGATGCTATCAGCAGAATCCAAACCTGACTGAAGAGACTCGCATATGGCCTCTTTGCTGTCTCTAACTATGCCTAAGAAGCCGTCTCTTTCATCCCCTTCGGGAATGTGCTGTGCCGCCATGGAAATGCAGTTCCATAGAGTGAACGTACATTTTGCGAGGGCACAAGTGGATTTGGCAGATTTTATTAACGGCCGGATTGGTCTCTGGTGTCTCCCAGTTTCCCAAATTCTAGTTCAGGTGAGGTATCCACCCCACTTGCAGTCTGCAGATTATCATAAAGGTCCCTCATCCTGGACTCTTTCGCAATGAAACTCTCTGGAACATTAGGCGTACCATAGTGTAGGCCAAATGGGGCCTCTTCAACAGACTGCTTGAAGAAAGAGACTTTAAAAAGTTTGTCAGGCTTCAAAGGCGCCGCGGGCGTCGATGGCGTCAATGACCACGACTTGCATTTATGGCTCGAATGATCCTTCCATGTAACATCGGATCGAGGCCTCGAAGGCTCACGACGCGGATCAGACCTTTGTCCCGGGCTCGAGGGCATGCAAGAATTAGGCGAGACTTTTCCTTCCCAGCTTCTTTCGAGGTGCGGTAGGAGCAAGGTTTGGTTTTTGCTTTTTCGAAATTGTATGCATTTCAGCTCTGAAGGCCTCACACTCGGCCGGAGTGGATTTCTTGGCTGAACAAGCAACTCTTTCTGGGGAAGCTTCCAACGATGAAGTCGACAAAGGCGACTTACGGTGCCTTCTCTTCGACTTCTTCGCGGACGAAGAAGAGTGGTGTGAGCCACTCCTTGACCTGGACTGCTTGGCCTTCTTCCTCCGAGAAGAGTCGCCTCTCGACTCGTCAGTCGAAGGTTTCATGGATCGGGTAAGGGATTTTTTAGGCATTTTGCCTACCTTCAGCTTCCCCATCCGTTCCCTCAAGGCCTTGGGCCTCATTACAAGTTTGGCAATAGCCTTGCCGGTAAAACCGGCAGGCTGTGCCAAACTTGTGAATTTTTCTGGCGCCCAGGGATGGGCAATTACTGGATCATTACGGCCTCGCCGGACCCGGTAATCGCCCATTCCCGGGTGCCGGAAAATATTCTTCTGCATTCCCATTTAAGCCCCATAGGGTTCAATGGGAATGGGGAAGCCGGATGCACCAGCACCACTTGTGAATGGTGCTGGTGCCTCCAACATGCTGTGCTCGCAGGTGCCGGTCTGCACGCCAGTTCAGACCTCCCGGGCACACAGGCACCCGCAAGCACAACTCGTAGTTTGCTGATCCGGTAGTAACGGCACCGGTAGCTTACCGGCGCCGTTATTAACGGACAGGCAAACTTGTAATGAGGCCCATAGACTGGCACTTGGAGCAGTCAGAGGTGTCATGGTCCGCTCCGAGGCACCACAAACAGATTTGGTGCGGATCAGTCAGGGACACTTTTGATCTGCAATCCTGACACTTTTAAAAACCAGACTTCGGAGTCATCTGTGTCGATGATGAAGACATCTCGATGTCGAAGCTTTAACAAAGACGTCACAGGATGTGAAGAAGCACATTGTATTTCTTCGGAGCTATCGCAGAAAAACAGAACTGAAGCCAACGGGCGCTGCGTGTGCTATATATGCCTTCGATTACATCATCCTCGACGGAGGCCTTCGAGGAACATCTAGTCGACGCCATCGATGCACAGCAGCACCTGCCGAAAAATGTTTTCCGAAGCAGCTGAAGCTAGACAACATGTGTCAAAAGATGAGGAATACGTGGGAGTACACAATCCATTCTAAAGAAAAGTTTCCATGAATTACAAATTTAAGCTGGTCCAGTTCAAATTTATAGTCCAAGTTTACGTTAATCCAAAAAAAAGAAAATGAATCCGACCTCTCAGGGCGCGTGCCTATTCTATAAAATTTGCAATTTTCGACTTTCTACATATGGCCTGGGAATGCGCAGACGTGCTTGCATTCTGGAGGAAAATACAGACAGTGCTTGGGAAATACTCGAGACCGATATTCAGATAAGCTCAGAGGTATGTCTCTTGACACTCACTAAGTGCTTCCCAAAGAAAGATCGTAGATTTCTGAGGATTGCATTGCTGATAGCAAAGCGTTTTGTAGTCTTGAGATGGTTGGTGCAACAGCCTCCAATTGCAGAAGACTGGTTAAGGGACCTTACCTGGTGCAATGAGCAAGAGGACACTTATAGAGAACTGGCATCAAGAATTACAGGATTTACACCTCAACAATAGGATGAATCCCCAGTGAAGGTGGCACCCCATGGACTGCGGGGTATTAATGCTTGGCAATGCTGGACTGATGGTTGCCTGCTTGAAATTGTATATGCCGCTGTCTACTTGCAGTTTGATAAGACATTGAAGTGATGTGTCTGGATTTGTACTGTCATCCATGCACCATGTACTTTTGAAAAAATGGGGGGGGGAAAAGTGTAAAAAAATTAAGACTTCTCTTGAGGTCGGGGAGGGGCAGAATCTGGTTTGGAATGGACACAGGGATTATCATGGCCATGGACAGTCAATAGTTGGGCAAATAACCAAACAACACCTACAAGCTGTGTGTCCCTCCTCCTCATATGCCATTCCTCCATATGTGTACTCTAATGCAAAAGTTTAATAGTTAATAGTTTAAGTTTATAGGTTTGGCAAGCGACACCTAATAGCCCAAACTAGAAAGAACAGATGCAAGTCATTGGAAGTAAAAAAAAAAACATATTTGTGGAGAAACCCTAGCACATTCAGAGAGACCCCTTAGACAACATGTGCAGATCCTTGAAAGGGAAAACCTAACTCAACCTAACCCCCCCAACCTCAGCAGCAGCGCTTGTAAAAGAGAACCCCTCTGCAGCTGCAGCATTTAAGGAGTGGCATGCTTCCTTCCTTTTATGCAAGGGAAAAAAACATTTTCCACAGTTGGGGGCGTTACCAGAGGTTTTCCTGTACCTTACAATTACTTTACAAACACCAGAAACCCACAAAACACACGTCTGTGCAGGGGGACAGCCAGGGGAAAAGCAAACGCCAGCTCCTGCACTGGAAATCAAATGAGATAAATCCAAAATTACATCAAGCTGTTTAAGACTTCCTTAATAGGAAGCCAATCCACCAATCAATTCAAAACTTTGCTTCAACCAATGGGAGGACGTGCTTTATAACTGAGGCTAAGAAATGCAGTGTCTTTTGAGGGGGTAGCTAAAGAGAGGAGTTTACTGAGGAGGCAGGAGAGCACCACAGCAGGTGAGCCCCTTGAGCCCAGAAGAGTGGCATGCTCCAGGAAGGAAGAGATGAGGCCCTGGACCCCAGGAGTGCTCTGGGAGGGAAAAAGGCCCCTTGAACACCAGAAAAGGGGTGTAACCCAGTGAGGCAGAGGTGAGCCCATGAGCCTGGTAGAGGGGTGGGCTGCAGGGAGGAAGAGGGGAGCCTGGGACTCCAGAAGAGGGGTGTGCTTGAGTGAGAGGGAGGAGAGCCCAGTGAGCCCAAAATAGAGGTATGCTTCAGTGAAATGCGAAAGCGGGAGTGACCTAGATCCCCAGGTGAGGAGATGTCTAAAGAGAATCGCAAGAAGGGGAAGACTTGTGCGACACATGGCAAAGGGAGGAAGACTGAAGTCTAGAAATGACTAAGCAGGAGACCTTCCTCTCTGGAACTTTCCGTATGCCTTTGATTTTTCTGACCTTCATATTTTTTCTGAGTTTAAGGGCAATGTTTCCCAAGGACCTTTATGTTACAGTGGTATTGGTTGTTTTGACCGAATGCATGAACCATTAGGTCTAAAAAGTCTACCACCAAAGGTTCGAACACCAAAAGTTCGAACCTTTGGTGGTAGCAGAGTAAAAAGAAAATGGAGTTTGCGGGGGTGTCCCCCGCACCGCCCCGCCCACTATACTTTACAGTATTGCCTTCCGTTAAAAACAAAGAAAAGAACCCTGCTGCGCCAGTCCCCGATCACAGAAGTGAAAGGGAACTGCCGCCGCAGGGACCCAGCGTGAATAAGAAGGTAAGGGGGGTTTGTTTATGTTGGGGGTGTGTTGAGGGTGTGGGTGGGGTGTGTTTTGATTGTGTGGGTGTGAGTATGTATGTGTGTTCGCATTAGAAGGGTGCACCTTTCTCACGTGAACGTTCCAGCTGCGGCAAATTCAGCCGCGGTCAGATTACTTAGAACCGTTACAGCCACCCTGAACTAATTTTCATACAATAGTCTTATGTTTTACGTTTGTTTAATACAAACTTCTATGCTTATTCTGGTGTCAGCAGTTGCATGTGTCCTTGGCCATGTGACATGAGCCCCCATGCCCTCTTCCACCTTTTAAGCCATAGGTAGTCATGATATTACACCTGCATGCAAATGGCTGTTTTTACAGTTATGCGATTCAGACACAATTTGCTCTACGGGCAATTTGCATATTTGTCTCCCTCAAATGCATTTTTTGTTCAAAACAATTCTAACTGAATCAGGTCCTGTAGTACAGTCAACAAATCCCTGTGATAAAACAAGTGGTGCATGATACAGCTTTCCACCACTATACTGCGAAACATGTCAATCAAATGCCAGTAGAAACTGCACTCCTTTTAAATACCATGCGAGGTGGAAGCACACATTATTCCTATGCTAGCCTATAGAATGCAATCAGAACTCCTAGAAAACAAAATACAACCAGAGTTATTATTATCCTGGAAGGGTACTCGAACCTCATGTCAGGGTACTACTAAAAACCATCGGGAGGTTTCTAAATTAGTCTCGGGTGCTGTCAAAAGTAGCAAGGTGTAGATCAAGTATCCCAGGATGCTGCTAATGAGAGGGAGCTCAGCACCTTAGCCTTCTTACAGGGAATATTATTGGCTTGGCAGTCAGCCCTGCATGGGTAGGTGGTACCTGGGATCCTAGGGGGACATATATCTCTAGTGGGCACATTGGCCTCTAATGTTATTTTGTCATTTTAAGCCTCATATTGGGTGTTGTTAACAATGGTTGTATTTCTGGAGTGCATGTTGTTAGTGGTGGATTTCCTCATTGGCCTTCATAGTGGGAAAGTTGTTAGCAGATGTTTTGTTAATACCTTGGGTTTCTTACACGGGAAAGGTATTAGTAGGGATTTCGGTTCTATGTGATCTGGTTCAATCTATTTCATCGAAGTAGATTTTGTCAGTTGTTTTCTTTTACAGGAAAATGTTGCTGCAAATATATGCGGGCGAAGACCCTCCCACAGTCCTTCCCTCTTCACTCCCCTACATTATTCTCCTAAACCCACCCCCCACATATATTTGCAGAAAAATCTATCAAAACAAATTAGACGTAATCTACTTTGTCGAATTCTACTATGGCAAAAATTCCCTATCCTGGAATTTTGATAGCGCCATTTCTTTCTTATTGGAAAAGTAGTTGGTATATTGGTTTGCTAACACCTATGCCTTCTTACCAGGACAGATGCTGGTATGGGGTTTAGGTAATATCGTGGCCCTTTTACTGGGATAGTTCTGGGTATACTTTTTCTTAATGCCGTGTGCTTCTAACACGGAAAAGGTATTGATAGGAGTTTCTATAGCACCTTTTCCTTCTAATGGAAACAGTTGTTAGAATAGGGGAGTGTTAACACCTTTGCCTTCTCATTGGGACATGTGCTAGTATGCAGGGTTTGGATAACATTTTGGCTTTTCTTACTGGAATAGTTGTGGGCAGACGTTTTGTTAATGCCCAGGCTTTTTTTGTTACATAGGACAGGTAGTGGTATATGTTAAGTGAACACCGAAGCCTTCTTAGGTGGGATGCATTTTTGTAAGGGGGTTTGTTGGCACCTTGGTCTTCTTACTAAGATAGTTGTTGGTAGGAATAATTGTACTGCCTTGGCATTCTTACTGGGGTGGTTAGTTGATTGTATTGGTTATGTTAATGCCATGATGGTGGTAGGGCATTTGTTTGCATCTCTGCAAGGGGTGATTTTTGATATGGCTGTTTGTTATCCCCTTGGCATTCTAATTGGGAGAGTTGCTGGTAAGGGGTGTGCTGTTACCTCAGGCTTCATCAATCGGTTAGTAGGGCTTTCGTTAATACCATGACATTCTGTCAAGGGTTTAATGCGGCGGATGTCCTGCTGGACTAGTTGAGATCTTTACCGCCTCTGCATTCTAATTAAGATGGGTGTTGGTATGGGCTCTCGTAAACTCCTTATGACAAAAATGTTGGGAAAAATGTACAGCAAAAATAACTGTGCAAAGAGAATTAGGCTTGCTGCTTCTGGAATGTTTTCTGAATTTGAGTGAATATTTTAATTTGACTGGGTGGAAATGAGGACCAGCAACCATTAATTCAGCAGCTCTATTTGTCCAAGAGTTCACAGATTCCCTGTGTGCAACGACATATAAGACGGTATGCCTTTTTTTCTGCCAGGTGGGACCACTGTGGAAATGTTCTCACTGGTTTAATACCTGCAGATTTGTTCCCCACAGTTAGAATCTGTGTGAATCTGGTTGATCGCACAATGCATGATTTGTCTTGCAAGCTCTGGAAATCTCGGGCTCTCTCTGTAAGAGTAATTTCTCTGAGGGGGGCTTATTTGGCAAGGAATTTCTGCAATGCGAAAGAGCAAACAGTACTCTATATTTTCTAGTCATGTATCACGGTCGATTGGCCTGTGACCGTCAGAAAATGGAAAGTGAATACATGAGAATCCCCAAATGATTTTCCAAACTTCAATCCCGTTTTAATAATACTCAATTTCATGAATTTTCTCTGCACAGAATCAGGATTAAAGTAGGTTACTGAAAACAAATCTAAGATCAAACGTTTAAATGTTTGTCCAACTCCGAATACCCCACAAATTCAGTTGAACCTGAGTTTGGCTGAATTTTCTCACACAGGCCTACTAGCCACTGCATGTTGACCTCACCTGCACCACCACACACCGCTCATAGCTCAAATTACACATACCCAGGGCGAGGGGACATATTTTCCAATACCAGTAAGCTCAACTGGAAATGGTACACACACATTTACAGTTCACATTGGGGTCAGGAATAACCGTTATTAAAGCCACCTCCCCTGCAGCTGTCCCCTTGACTAACTTTGTTATCAAGCTACCCTTTACTTAAGTTCAACTTTTCAGCAGTTGTTGCTTGATGCCCTGAAACTGTTACACAAAATGAAAATAACTCATTTTTTTCGGCATTTAAACCAGAAAACGAATTCCATCTTTTACTGGAAGGTGTTTTTTTACCCAAATGTTGTCAGGCTGGGGCATGGAGCACTACATCCTTTGAGCCTTTCAAAAAACCTGACCTAGCTAATCCGGCTGGTGTAACAGGGGGCTCTGCTCCAGACAATGGGAGGAGAAACCGCAATGCACCAATCTTTGGTGGTCAGATACCACAGCACGCCCGACAGACGCTCTCGACCTTTTCTGTTCATCCTTTACAACCGGCCAGCAGAAAGTGTGTGGCAATGGCTGCCTAATTGGAAAAATGCTGTCCACAGTGGGGAATAGTTGGAAGGGCCAGGGCAGGGAAAGGTAGAGGGAGGACTAAAGGACTAAAGACCATTGTCACTAAATGAAGGGAAGGAAAAGACACAGGGAAAGCAAAATGGGTGACAGCTTCCAAACTCACATTGGCTGGAGGCTCATAGAGGTGTATTACTAGTGGTTATAGTGAAGGGACTCCTTCCACTAGGCCCCTGGAAGCATTTTATAATGGCACAATCCCATAGGCAACCGCTCTGTGAATCAGGCCCTGATTTTCATACAAACAACCTGTGTAACAGTAGTTTGTGGTGCCGAGTTAGGCGCAACCCTGGCGGTGTCTAACTTATCTGCTGCACTTAATAGACACAATTAGTCCTCTTCTGGTGATCATATATGTGTATGCCTTAAATGTTTTCATGTGCATACCTGAAGTTTTAATCCACAACAATCTCTCTTTGCCAGCTGAATCTCAACTCACAAGTGCCACGGCATAATAAAAAGGTAATTGTATATTATGTTTTATATATATATATTTATTTTTCCTTTTTCTCACATAAGTACCGTAACTTTCTTTACACGCGCACGTGACTATGAGATATCAGTTTTATCTTCCAGCGGCTGCGAGTACTGAATATCCAACTTTCAACAAATCCCTGTGAGTACCAACACTTGCAGAATATCTACATGTTAATGTTCTCTCTGCCATAAAGGTCACATGACCACTTGAGTCCCAATAGTGATACACCCCAAGAGCACCGTGCAATATTCCAAGGGCACATGCCACCTTTTTACTTATACTCTTTCATCTGGTTAAGACTGTATATCCTAGCGGGTGGGATTTACCCATGACAGTAGTGCTTCATACTTGTATTAGAAGCATCACGTTCCTTCCTTATCTAAGGTATACGCTGTTAGATTTACTGTACAGAAGCAAAACGCAGGATCAGACATACACACGTAGTTTAGGAGCAACACAGCCCATGTTCCCCTCTATTTCCACAGTGTTCCTCACTTTAAGAATTTCTACTCCACTATTTTTTGGAATATTTGTATTTAGCCAGTTGTGAAGTGCAGCCTCAGGACAGGGACGTCATTTTGGGTCTCCCTTGCTACCCCTATACCATCTGCCTCTTTGTTTCTTGTTCAGGCTTCTTAAACAACAGGGGGTTCCACAAGTGTAACACTTTGAGTAGTGACCCTAAATAAGAAAGAAAAGGAATAACAAAGAATTTGTCTTTCTGGAATTCTAAACAATAATTGCTAGACTCATTAAAGGTTTATTTCAGGCACACTTCAGGCGGTGAGTGCCTGATTTAGTCTGTTCCTAAACACCTCAAATTCACAATGCAGACAAAATCCTCCAAAAAGGATTTAGAGTAGAATAAGCATTCATTTCGAACTATTTATTTTGCTTGTTGCAAGTTGCAGTTATTGCATGCTTTTTTCTGCCAAAACATATGGTGATCCATTCTTGTATGAAATGTATATAACTTTACAGTGATATTGTAACCATATTTTTCATAGTGTACTTAGAAATAATGCTATGTGTGACCAATTCCTGTTTTGTCAAGGTGTAAACGGTTGTGCTCCATCGCTTTCTGTGATGTCACTTAGGGGTGGGGTCAAATGACATCACTTCATGTGATGTCCTCAGAGGTCAAGGGTCATGTGATGTCACTTCCACTACCTCTGGCATTTTGGTGAAATGACGTCCCTGCCTCGGGAGTGACCATTTACGATCCAATTGAATGTAGTTCACAGCCCTATCATGTCAGTGCTTCAAGCCTTAATAACAGATTAGGGCCATGTAGAGATGTAGTAGCTAGTTCACATTTGAAAAGAATACCCTATTTTGAGTTTTGTGTATATTTCATATGATTAAATATTTTTTCTTTTTTTTATTCAAATTGTTTGTAGTACACATGGTACTTTTACATTATAACATACAAAAATGATGAATAAATACGATCACATGACAACAGATTACACAAATACAATAAATAAAAACATTTTTTGACAGTAGGCAAAGGAATGGGAGGCAATTTACACATCCTGCCCGGTCCATCTAGTAATACACATCCAGTTTTCAGTTTGCTCACCCACCTTGCATATAGAACCCTTCAATCCTACCACCCAGAGTTTGGTTATTGGAGGTACAAAACCAGCAGTGTGCCGACTCTTCCTGCCTCCCAACTATAGTTTGCACGCAAGGAGGAGTTAGAGAGAGAGACCGCTCTCTCTAGTCACTGGTGACCTTCACTAGATCTGCTTGCGCCCCATTCATAACCTCCTCTAGTCTGTCGAAAATTGACACCAGGAGTTTTGCTATGGCTAGCATGAGTGAAAGATAGGCAGACATAAGACTCTCTTCAAAATCCTCCTTTCCATAATGTCAAAAAACGCCCTGCTCCGGCTGTGCATCAATTCGCAGCGACACATGACAATCGCTGATATCTTTTGCCCTATAGAACTCGATTAGGGGTAACAGAGAAAATGCACATAATCTGTTTTTGATTACCTTCAGTAGTATGACACACGCCCCCACTTTCTCTTCCATCGTTGTTTCCTCAATTATCCGTTTCTGTCTGTGGGAGACAGAGAAGCCCAGATATCTAATACAGTCAACTTTTTCTATAGATAAATCATTGATCTTCCACGTATAGCTTATTTGTTTTCTCTTTTAGTGCAGGTCATCACGTAGGATTTGGGAGGATTTACTGTTAGGTGGCTCTGTGACAGATATTTCATTACTCCTGACAAACAATGCTGCAATCCTGCAGGAGTGTGGTCGAGCAGGACCAAGGCGTCTGCATACGCAATGTATCGAATAGTTAAGTCTAACCAGCGAGGAGCATAGCCGTCCCACATCTTAGCTTCCTCCCATAAATCAGCAAGATATGGGTTAAAAAGCATGGGCGCAACTACACACCCTTGGCGTACACCCCTTTTAACAGCAATGCCCCTGGAGAGTTTGCCTTTGATGATTAGCCTGGCTTTTTGTGATGTTGTTGATGTATAGCATCCAGATCATATCCAATAGGCCCAGACCTGTGCCCCAGCTTGCCAGCTTTTTCCAGAGGCTCGGAAGGTCAGAATTATCAAAAGCTGCTGATAAATCTATGGCCGCTACATACATATTTTTCGGTACGCTACAGTGAATTTTAGAGAGGCAAGTGTGAAGCGTCAATCCACTTTGGATAGTACCCACTCCTCTCCTGAACCCTATTTGTATTGGGTGGAGGCGATGAGTTGTCTCGGCCCGCTTTCTCAATTCTCTGAATATCATTGTGGCAAAAACCTTAGATATCATATCCAGAAGGGAAATAGGATGATAGCTTTTTGAGGAACCTCTATCGCTCATTTTATATATGGGGATAACTATGGAGTTGCGCCATGCGTTGGGGCAGACACCACTCCTTGCAATTTGTTCAGAAAAGGGTGCGCAGGATGTCAGGCCAAAGGCTAGGATTATTATTCCGGACCTTATTTGTCACCCCGTGCGGTCCGCCGGCACGGGAGTTATTTAAATTAGTAATCTCCATTTCTAGATTGTCTCTGTCAAATTGATAGTCCCAGACTGGGGCCTCCCCATACGCACATTACACATTATATTTGTCATTAATTATTTTCCTTTATCTCCCCCTTTTTTTCTTTTCTCTTCTTTATTCCCAGTTGCTCACCAATCTACTTTGATTTTTCTTCATTTAATAGCATATGTATTATTACTTTTCCCGGACTAACTTTGGTCATACTCAGGTCTTGAGGTTCAAATCTGACCAATTTATATGTCCAGATTTGCAGGAAGCACTGGATCTGGGCGCAACCTACCCCATTAAGTTCAGAAACCTTGCCCTGTCATGGCTCGGTTCGGCTATGCCGATGATCTCCTTCTGGTTGATCACACCCCTGTTGGGATTACAGAAGAAACTTGATGCATTGGATGAATTTCCAAAAATAAATGGGCTTAATATTAACATTTCGAAAACAAAAATAATGGTGTTCAAGCCGGTAGGGGGTTCATTGACCAGGGAGTTGTGAAACAAGTCAAGACATATAAATATTTATGTGTGGTGATTGACGAGCGTACGAGGTGGGACGAGCACTGGACATTGTTAACTAGGAAGGTTGAACAAGCCAGTGGGTGCTATTAACCAATTTGCAGCCGCTCACAGGGGTATTCAGTACAAACATTATTGACTTTGTCCAGGGCGCAAATACTACCCAACTTGACCTACGGAGTGGAAGTAAGGGGATGGAATTATTGGAAGCATCTGAATGTATTGGAATCCAAAATGCTGAGGAAGCTTTTGAAAATGAAACAATCTCTGCCGATTGAGTTTATTCACTTAGAATGTAATCTGTCTCGTTGTACTACGATGGTTACACAGAAGTGCATGTTTTTACACAAGATAAGAGGGGCGGAGCAGGGGTCGCTCCTGCAACAGGTTTGGTATGCATGTAGTAGGCTGGAAGGGCACATTAATAACTACTGCTTGGGCCGCTTAAGTGATATATATGAGCAATGGGAAATAAGCATAGCACATTTGACGGATAATATGTTAAATCCGTTGTTAAGCGTAACTTAAAAATATGAGAGAGAGCAAAATATTGTCGACATAGCATCACTGGTTAATAGGGGCATGTTTCTGAACCGCGGTGGGGACCCGGCCTATATTAAAGCTTATCCACATTGCTTCACAGTGCGTGGGTTTATGGCAATACAATTTAAAATCATGAAACCATTGGAGATAGTGGGATTTCAGAGAAATATACTACGCAATGAACACGTCTTATCGGTTGTGTGGTGAGATGGTCATTGAATCAATCAAGTTCAATGATCTAGGAGTGGAGTGTTTGAGTTTATACAAACTAGGGTACCGATTTCTTATGCAGTATGACTACAGGATTGGTAATTGTAATATTCCGGAACTGTGGGATACATTTTTTCAATGACAATGATTTTAATTTAATGTATTATATGGTGTGCTATTGTGAATACATTTTAGGGACTTTTAATGATAAACAGCCTATGGAGATGGGGAATTAGGTTGGAATTAGTTTGGCAAGGGTTTGGGGTACGTGCTTTATGGATGAAGGGGGTATGAATTGTGGGTGCAAAGCCAGTAAAACGCAGGTGCATTTTTTAGGGTAGCACGCCAAAGCACTCAGGGCCAATGTACATTTATTGAAGGGAAGAGAGTATTAAATTAAAATATCTGAATCTACTGTGGGTCCCAATTAAGGTAGGGATAGGGTAAGGGTCGGTTAGGGATGTATCTGTTGGGTGGTTTTCACCTGCTTCAGTAGTAGTTGTTTGCTTTGGAACGGCTCCGATTGCACGTGTCTCTGCGCCAGCCACGCTGATCAATCGATAGCCACAGATCTGTTTTTCTGCAAATAAGAGGGTTATTTGTCCCAAAGGAATCTGGTGCATCAGGAAAAAAATGTAATTGTTTATGCAGTGCCTTAGAACATGCACCAGGTGCCAGAGGAGGTGATTCCTGACAATTCCCCACCTCTGGTTTCCTTAGAAACAGATGACAAAGAAGTACAAACATTATGCTCCATCCCTTGATTTAATATTGAGACACAGGCACCTCTACTTTGACAATACCATAGGTAGAGAGGGAGATCAAGAGACAAAATAATTACTTGTCATTTATATAGCGCTTTAATCCAAAGCGCTTTACATAATATTTACATACATTATTACCCTGTTGAAATTGGTACTGTCTGCATTGATTTATCCATACAATTGTGAAGTGCAAGCACTGTACGCAGGATGCAAGCTTCAGACCCTCCCCCGTGACAGCGTAAAGTCTTCCCAAAAGCAGTCTGAAAAAACACATGCTAGTGGTAGCACAACTTTACAGTCATTTATATTTACAGCACCGGCTCCTCAGTTAACAGCACTCACACTGCATCCACTGCAAAATATAACATGCAGACACCAAGAAGGAAGAGAGGTTAGTGCCCGTGTTGTCCCCCAACAAAATTGAAAGCAAGGAGGTCGTTTTTGGCAGAAAAGCAGCAAACACATCTTGCCACCTGCCAAATAAAAATGTAAAAAGTGGCTCAGGAGGATCACTGGGTACCAATTTGCCCATGTTTTCCCTCTGAGCCAACATGAGGTTGCATCACCCGTACGTCTGGCAACAGGAAAGGGCACATTTCCATCCCTCAACTGCGCTTTACACCACCATCCTGCATCACAGCACCAGTGAATCTTCCTCCACAGATTTCCACAAGCCCTTTGTTGGGGGTAGGGGAGGGCAACAGCAAGCACGCCTCCTGGAAGACCACATGACAGATTCCACAGATGATGAAGTCACACGGATGGAACAGCACAGTAAAAGGTGGTGGAGGCTTTGGCTCTGACTAGTGGTTGAGAGCATTGCTAAAGTAAATCTTTAGATGTTCCTTCTTCCTCCTCAGTTTTTCGGCTTTACCACCCAGTACCAACCTCCAAGGTCCTAGTACTGCGCTTACGAATTGGAGGTTCTGGCTAAATTAATTTGACTTTGCAAACCAGCAGAGCCACTAAAGCCTTTTTTATTCAACTAATAGTGCACCGTGTCGGCTGTTTAATTACCCTATTTCCAGTGATCTACGTGTAAGTATGGTTGTGCAGAAGGATGTGCTTCTCCTTGGCACACACCACTAGCGTGTCATCTAGCTCACACTGACTGACAGAGGTGAGATAATGCAGGTAGCTTGTCTTTGAACTCCTCATTATTCTGCCTTGCCTGTTCTCTCCAAATGACACAGCGTCCTGAATTCTAACACTATCAACAGAAAGCTTTCCTGCCGGTGATTGTAATGTGGCCCTCAAGACATGGGGGAGGAGGAGTTCAGGGAGAATGGTGTTCTGGCCCATAGTCAGGGGGGTGAAGGTTGCCTGCTAGAGTGTGACCAATGATGAGCTGGACTGCCATCTGACACTCCATTCTGACCACAGTCCTCGCTGCATGCAGGGGCTGCATTTGGTGTGTCTGGGGCACTTGATGTGCACCACTTGAACACATCATTGTGCCACAGCCTAAAATGCTTGTGCATTACGGGGGTGACCAAAACACTCTTACCTGGGTTGGCCCGATAAACTGTCTTCTAGCACAGGTTTCATATTACACTGCCTCCCTGTGACTGTCATACTCTCCAGCAAGTTGACGTAGTCCCACACATGAGCCAATGGGTGGTGGTGTAATGGGTGGGGATGTCTTCTGACAAACCTGACTTTATCCCGTTGAGGAAAGACTGAGCCCGCCTTGCCCCCTCCATATGGCAGGCAATAGTAGAGTGGCCTCAGTTCCTCCTCAGCCATATGCTGGAGGACCATCAACGACTCCTCTGC
Source organism: Ambystoma mexicanum (assembly GCF_040938575.1). NCBI lineage: Eukaryota > Metazoa > Chordata > Amphibia > Caudata > Ambystomatidae > Ambystoma > Ambystoma mexicanum. The sequence continues at coordinate 764,262,746 of NC_090925.1, read as the reverse complement.
CTGGTGCTCTTTAGTCTTCTGCAGCACCAACACCTCTTCTCTCCCTGCTCCTCAACCCACTGCACCTCTGCTGCTACCTGCCTCTGCTGCCCATGGAGTACCCCACCCCAACTCCCTCCCAACTCCAAGGTACTTTCTGTGACAAATCAACTTCCGGGGCACCAGTGGTCCAGGAGTGAATATCGATTTTTAAACCATCAATCAGCCCCATACGTCTAGTACACCAGAAGGGATCCGAGCAGATTGGAAACACAAGCAAATGATAAACCAATTTTGGTAACGTGGATGGAACAGTATGCATATCTCCGAAAAGTCGTGGAATTTTGGTTAGTTGCAACACAGTGAAAATACAAGTATTACCCAATGATAAAAGGGACTGTCCAGTCAAGGTTGTATCAACAATATCTACTTTATTTATATCACAACAGACAGTTCCAGCAACACTACGAAATACAACCCATCCTGTAAAGGAATGCAGAGGACAGACAGTTTCAAAGAAGGAAAAGGGATGCACTCTGGATACTGACAAGACGGTATTCGGTATGGTTAATAACCACAACAGTGTAAGGTTACTTGGCTTCAGCGCAAAGGGGACAATGGGTCTTAAAATGTCTCTAGGGTGCTTCTGGGAAGGACCAGGGGGACAGAACCACACTATACCTTGTGCTGTATGTGTTCCTGATGTCTGACAGGGTCGAGTTGGCTTCAGGGCGCTTTGCAGGCTCTGTAACAGTGTTCAAGACAAAAGTCAGCTGCGGGTATCAGGCAGTAAAATGGCTCGGCGAGGAAAGTTGAACGAGTGGCTGCAGGCTGGCCTACATGGCGGATCAGGGTCCGCAATCGTTGTCTCAGTGCTGATCAGCTGTTCTGAATCAATGGTCGAGACGTCTCGGATATCTTTAAGAGACTGCGGCTTGACAACAGTCAGCGTTGTAGTCGGTTGTAGCTCGAGGAACTCGACTGGCTCAGAAATGTCCTTTAAGGCAGACGCTGGTGAGGCACTTCTCCCAGCTCCTTCAATGGGCTTGTGTCGTCCTTTAAGGCAGACGGCCCACAGCTGTGGAGTGTGTTGCAGGCAGTTGCCTTGTCCTGGGTTGTAGATTCAGAGATCTTCTAGCACTTCCTACCTAGCAAGTCTGCTACAGAGCCTAGCAGGGCAAGCTTCGTGCTGGCTGGGTATCGGTTCTGGAAAGGCTAGAGGGTCTCCTGGATTTGGTATCTCCCTCTGTTCCCTGGTAGATGTCTAGGGGAGGGATCTTGCTTCCCTCTTTGGAAATCCTGGCCTTCCTTCACTGGCGGAAGATGTAAGGCAGACTGTACCTTCATCCAGGGTCCAAGGTTGAGTTCTACTTTCTTCAGATGATCTGCCAAAAAGAGGGGCTCAGCCCTCTTTTAAAGCCAAATGGGCCACAATGATTGGTGTAGGCTAAGCCTACCTTAAGAACTAATCCTGGGGTCTCTACCAACAATCTCCTGTATGCATGAGGTCATAACCAGAGTGAATTGCCACAGGAAAGGTAAAGGGGGGAAAACCTGTGATGCTGAGGCCAACCCATCTTCCTGTCTGTTGTTGATCAAAGAGTCTCTCTGGTTAATGGATCTCTCTGGGGTCCCTGATTAAGCAGCAGGTCTCCCTTGAAGCTCTGGCAAGACCTGACTCTCTGGCTCCTGCAAACCACATTCTCATACCTTATGAATGGAGTCCCACGGGGACGTGGCCTGGAGCTCATGGTGGACAGAGGCTGAGGCGCCGAGCTCCGGCCGAGACGCCGAATCTCGATCCTTTTTCGCCGTGAGCAGAAGTACCTCTGGGGCCACATTGGACCACGGTGGTGCGGAAACCGAATCTCGTCAAGAGACAGTGTCTCCGATAAGAAATCAGGGCGCAGAACGCCCACAATTCCGCCCGTTCTACCCTACCCCCCGTCCCCGCCGGCACTTAAGATGGCGGCCGCTCCATGATGCTGCATCAATCCAAGACCAGGCAGCCAGCTAGTCCCGCTGCAGCGCCCGCAGAAGGAGAGAGAAGTCAAGACCGCGGTCGCGGCACACGTGAACCTCGCTGAGGCACTGGAGACCGCTGCGCTCCGCTGGCCTTTGCAACCCGAACCACGCTGCAATCGTGTGCCATCCCCGCGAGAGGGTGAGACTCCAGACGCAACGCATTGGGCACCAGACAGCCAGACGCGGCTTTATCCCGCATCCGACCACAGAAGCCCGAAACACGCTGGAAAGCGCATGAGACTCTGGGAAAGTCCAAATCTACGAGAGACGTACAGGGGAAACCACGAGGAGACACAGCATCGGCTCCCCGTCAATGGTGTGATCACTACGCTCCTGAGTCCCGCGGAAAGGGAAGCCAAAGTCAATGAGGTGAGGAGACCTGGGGGACCCGCTACCAGACCTAGGCGGCTACACAAACTACCACATGGCTTTGTGCCTAGCAGCACCCTGACCACAAGCCCACGGCGCCCCACCTACAAGAACCATTAAAGGAAAGGGGGCAATAATCCAAACCTCCTGTGCGAGACCCTAGACCCCCAACATTGGGTACTCCCCCCAACAAAAAAAAAGTCCATTAGCAACAAAAAGAAGCCAAAATCATTTGGAACACTCAAGCTACTGCGCCACAGGCACCGCAATTTGCTTGGGGCCCGCGCCTCTCCAGGCAACTATAACAGCACAGCCCCCAGCCATCTACCGGACCTGAAGACTCAGCATAAGGGCCACAAGCAAGAATAGAGGCACGACTCTCACTAGGCAGGCCCAGCGCTATAGCGTCAAGACTTTAACATGTCCTCCAGGAGCAAACCGACACCCCCCACAATGGACACGTACGTCACCACCAAGCCAAAAAACCCAACCACCCCACAACCTCACACTCCAGAACCCGCGCAAACAAAGGGCGCTGACTCTGCCGAGAGTCAATCCCAAGTACTGGAAGCCATAGCACCGCTGCGCACATTTATCGATTCCAGAATAGACGAATTTAAGTCAGACATTCAACTGATGCGCCAAGATGCTAGAAACTTAACAGAAAGGGTGACGAACTCCGAAACAGCCATAAAAGAGACGACCGAAGAAACTGTTGAATTGAAGACCAAGGTCGCAGATCTTGAAAGGCAGGTCGCCATCCTCGAGGCCAGAGCCGAGGAAGCTGAGGGACGTGCTAGATGGGGCAACGTCAGGATCCTGGGAGTGCCGGAAGATGACGAAGGCCCGAACCCAACAGCATATGTAGAGGCCTTCCTACAACAAGAAATAGGCACAGGAAACCTTACACAAGGCTTTGCAGTTGAAAGGGCACAAGTCCCTGCAGAAGAAACCCCCCCAGGATCCCACCCTCGCCCGATAATCGCCAAAATACTTAATTTCCAGGACTGAGAAACCATCTTGAGGCATACCAGGGAAGAGGGCCCCATAGAACGTGGCAACGCCAAAATTTCTGTCTACCCAGACTACACTCCAAAGGTGCAAAGGGAGAGAAACTAATTTGTACCCATCAAGGCCAGACTCCGGCGACTGATCCTAAAATATATGTTACTCTATCCATCGAGACTAAAGGTCATCTACAAGGGCCGTGCAATTTTCCTAGAGTCCCCATCAGCCGCCAATATGTGGATGGAAGACAACAACCTCGCAGAAGGTGGGGACACCCATCCCAAGGGTAAATGATGAAACCCACTTATCCACGCATCTGACACTTAATCGCATTCCGCACCGCAACCATGCAACAATCACAAGCAACTTACAACCAAGGAGGTAACCTAAACTACTATTAATCAAATAGATGCGGCCCTCGCTTGGCCTCACACCAGGCACAGGACCTAGCCCCCACGAACAGACCAGGACAGGCCAGTTGCCTGCCCGACCCTGCTCGAGCCCGATACCCGGATGGGACCTGACGGTGCGAGAGCGCCTGAGCACCGCGAGAAAAACGCAGTCGCTGGGCGCACCAGTTCTAGTTTTGTTAAATGTTACTCTAGTTACACAGTCTTCACGCTAACGCAACCAACAAGGCAGAGGGCAAGACCACCACGGATCACAAGCAAGATCAGAGCTAAGAACCGAGTTCTGGGAACCACCGAGGATAATCAGCAACCACTGAGAAACGTCAAACAGGGCAGACGCACGAAGTACACCAATCCATCCCAATGGCGACGCAATTGAAAGTGATAACGTGGAATGTACGGGGCATGGGATCATACCTGAGAAGGAATCGGATCCAATCCTATCTCCGCAGGAAGAAGGTATCCATTGCACTACTCCAAGAGACCCACCTGTCGAAGGAGTCTTCGTCCAAATTGGCGGAGCGATGGAGAGGCACCGCAAAGGGAGCACCCTACTCTAGTTATGCTCGAGGAGTTTTGACGTGGGTGAATCCGAATGTGCCATTCTGTCTACTGGGCTCGGAGGCAGACACTGAAGGCAGGTATCTAATAATATGGGGAACCATTGAACATACGGCGGTCTGTATAGTGAACTCCTACTTTCCACAACACGGAATTCCCTCACACCTCAAAAAGCTCTGTGCCAAAATGGCGCACCACAGGGAAGGGACCTTCATATGGGCTGGTGACTTCAACTGTTACAGAAACGGTAATATGGATAGATCCGCACCCCCCCCCAACAACCGCGAAACGCCGCCACTCAAGCACTAAACGAAACATTAGATCACCGCAACTTGGTTGACATTTGGAGGGAACAACATCCCACTGAAAGAAGCTACTCATATTACTCGGCTAATCATATTTCTCGGCCCCTCATAAGATCCACACAAGGATCGATTATCTGTTTATCAATAGAGAACAAACCACAATGTTGGACGCAACAGCATACCCAGGCAGATCGATCTCTGATCATTCACCATTAATCATGGAATGGAAATTAAGGGGACCCAGACCACCGATCCCGACATGGAAAATGCCCGCCGCAGCCCTTACGGATCAAGAATTCAGGGTAGCCCTCGGTAACAAACTTGAGGACTATATGGACATCAATAACGGATCTGTATCAACCTGGGGTACGCTCTGATGGCGATGAAGGTAGTGATAAGAGGAGAGGTGATATCGGGGGCTGGAGGCATCCGGAAACACCTGACGGCGCAGCTAGAAGAACGAGAAGCTGAAATAACACACCTCGAGGCATGCACTGTCGACACCCCGGAAATGGAAGAGACCTTACAAGAAATTTGCGAAGAATGTCGCACAACCTGGGACAGGTTAGCCAAATTTGACTTTACAACAAACACCACCAAGACCCACAAAGAAGCCGATAAACCAGGCAGACTACTAGCCTGGTTATGTAAACGTGAACAACCAAGACACACTCCTACAGAGATCATAACTGAGAATGGGCCAACATGCAGGTCCCAACAGGATATTAACAACGCCTTTGCGGAGTTCTACTGCAAACTATACTCCCACAACAGGCAAATACCCAGAGAAGAAATTATGAACACCCTGGAAGGGATTGTGCTACGAGGCTATCCGAGGAACAGAGAGAAGCTCTGGAAATGGAGATTACTACAGATGATGTTAAGGAAGCTATCAGGTCGCTGGCCACCTGTAAGACCCCTTGCAGTGACGGCCTCCCGCCCGAATTTTACAAAGCTTACGAGGATATCATTACACCGATACTTCATGAGGTCTGCACGGAGGCATATGAAGTAGGGACACTCCCTAACACCATGAAAGAAACAATCATAATCCCCATGCTCAAGCCCAACAAACCACCTACGGACTACGATTCATACCGCCCATTAGCAATGTTAAACTACGACAGTAAGATCCTAACCACTATCCTAGCCAACAGACTCGCGTGGTGGGAACCCTGATTCAAGACGACCAGAATGGCTTTGTCCCGGGACACAACACCACGGCCAACCTAAGAAGACTCCAACACACCATGGCGGAAACCACTACGCGAGACGAGGACCTTGCAGTACTCTCACTCGACGCCGTCAAGGCCTTCGACTCCATATTCTGGGAATCACTGGTTGAGGTGCTAAGAGAGTTTGGATTTGGAGAGGGTTTTGTGAGATGGATCAAGGTGCTCTACAACTCACAGATGGCAAGAGTGAAAACCGGAGTGAGGATCTCAAAGCCCTGGGAGATTCAGAGAGGTATCAGGCAGGGATGCCCCCTATCACCAATGTTATACATCTAAGGCTTGGAACCAATTGCCATCTATTTTAGACAACAGTTCTTCGACGCAGGTATCAAACTGGGCAACCAACACTCCATAATATCCCTTTACGCTGATGATGTACTCTTGTATATGAAAGACCCACAAACAAACGCACAAGTCATACTAGACGTCCTCGACAACTACGCACTTTATTCAGGAATCAAGTTTAGCAGATCAGAATCCTGTGCATTCCCGCTGGCACGACTCAGAGGCCTGGCAGAAACTGATTTACCAGTGGTGGGGATAAAATGGCAACCCGAAGCATTCTGGTACCTTGGAATAAACATCCATCACACCCCGGAGCTCACGCACGACCACAACACCGAAGTGGTGCTGAAAGGACTCCGCAACTCCATTAAATTTTGGTCAAAATTGCCACTCGCAATGATGGGACGGGCGGCCATTACAAAAATGATAATTCTCCCCCGTTTCTTATACTTCTTCACGAACATTTGTTACTATATTCGCCCCACCTTTTTCAAGATACTTGAAAAAGTAATCCGAGACTTCCTATGGGGCCCGTCCAGACATAAACTACCCCTCTCAATTCTCACGCTGCGACACAAAGAAGGCGGAATACAACTCCCTGACTTTCAGATGTATTACTTAGCTGCACAGCTTAGTCATGTGACAAGATGGCTTCAAGATGAACAGAATAATGAGTCCGAGCTACTAAGGCAAATACCCTCCAATCTTTTCCCCCCAAGGAAGTACTCTGGAACCCACTCAAGCAGACACAGAATGTCCCCATGATTGCGAAATTGGGCAGACCGATCTGGACCAGAACTCGCTCCATCCTACAATCGAGCCATCCATATTCACCCAACTCTCCCATCCTAGTGGACGCATGCAAGACCACGATGGACCTAAAGGTAGCGAGAAGCTGGGAGAGAGCCGGGATCTATGTATGGAGGGGCATGTTTAAAGAGGATAAATTCAGAGACTTTGAATCGATGCAGGAGGTTGAGGGACTCTCCAGCGGCCAATTTCTATGTATCATCGACTCAAACAGATCGCAAGAAGCAAATGGGACAGCTGGTGTCAGAGATGTACGAGCTAGCTGATGGATGGAAACCGGTGACCCGGCTCTACAGCCGACTGATGGACAAACCGAACCCCAAAAGCATAGCAGTCAAGGAGAGATGGGAAGTAGACCTGGGCATCACACTAACCGACAAAGAATGGGAAAGAATTTTATTGTACCCGAGAGAGGTGTACCGCAACGCCAGATTCAGGCAGATACAATTGAATACCCTCTACAGGACGTACATGACCCCACAGCGGGTGGCTAACTTCAACAAGAAAGTCACATTGAATTGCCCCTGGTGCGGCACTGACACAGCCGACATGATCCACATGTTTTGGACCCGCGATAAGGCCATGGAACTCTGGTCCAGAGTTAGGCAGACCTGCACAACTGCTGGCATAACCAGATACGAGTGGGACCCGAAAGTCTGCTTATTAGGAGCTCACCCCAGAATAAGCAAATACAGACACGTAGTCAAACTGATGGACCTATCTTGCATCCTTGCGAAAAGAACCATAGCAATGGCCTGGAAGTCCCCAGGGGACCGAGGTATGAACGCTGGATTAAAGAACTGGAAAGGTGGACCGAGGCAGAGACCAGAGCATGGCAGGAAGGGGCCAACTATGGAACAGACGAAGCAAACAACACCCTTGAATCATGGAAGGCCCTCTTAAGAGACATGCCCTTTACCGCAGACCACAAACCCCCCTGAAGGAAACCCCAGAAGCCACAGAATGCCAGGAAGAGACTTGCCTGAACTCCCGAAGACGCCCGACTTGGCCTGATCTCGACACCCAAACTCACAAATTAATCCACCTCTGCCCCTGTATAGACTCTGAAGATATCATAGCATTGAAAGAAGACGGTTTTGTTTGTTTGTTCAATATCTTATTTTTTTGGGGTTTTTTTGTCCTACAATCGAGCCGTCCATATTCACCCAACTCTCCCATCCTAGTGGACGCATGCAAGACCACGACGGACCTAAAGGTAGCGAGAAGCTGGGAGAGAGCCGGGATCTATGTATGGAGGGGCATGTTTAAAGAGGATAAATTCAGAGACTTTGAATCGATGCAGGAGGTTGAGGGACTCTCCAGCGGCCAATTTCTATGGTATCATCGACTCAAACAGATCGCAAGAAGCAAATTGGGCAGCTGGTGTAAGAGATGTACGAGCTAGCTGATGGATGGAAACCGGTGACCCGGCTCTACAGCCGACTGATGGACAAACCCAACCCCAAAAGCATAGCAGTCAAGGAGAGATGGGAAGTAGACCTGGGCATCACACTAACCGACAAAGAATGGGAAAGAATTTTATTGTACCCGAGAGAGGTGTCCCGCAATGCCAGATTCAGGCAGATACAATTGAATACCCTCTACAGGACGTACATGACCCCACAGCCGGTGGCTAACTTCAACAAGAAAGTCACATTGAATTGCCCCTGGTGCGGCAATGACACAGCCGACATGATCCACATGTTTTGGACCTGCAATAAGGTCATGGAACTCTGGTCCAGAGTTAGGCAGACCTGCACAACTGCTGGCATAACCAGATACGAGTGGGACCCGAAAGTCTGCTTATTAGGAGCTCACCCCAGAATAAGCAAATACAGACACGTAGTCAAACTGATGGACCTATCTTGCATCCTTGCGAAAAGAACCATAGCAATGGCCTGGAAGTCCCCAGGGGACCGAGGTATGAACGCTGGATTAAAGAACTGGAAAGGTGGACCGAGGCAGAGACCAGAGCATGGCCGGAAGGGGCCAACTATGGAACAGACGAAGCAAACAACACCCTTGAATCATGGAAGGCCCTCTTAAGAGACATGCCCTTTACCGCAGACCACAAACCCCCCTGAAGGAAACCCCAGAAACCACAGAATGCCAGGAAGAGACTTGCCTGAACTCCCGAAGACGCCCGACTTGGCCTGATCTCGACACCCAAACTCACAAATTAATCCACCTCTGCCCCTGTATAGACTCTGAAGATATCATAGCATTGAAAGAAGACGGTTTTGTTTGTTTGTTCAATATCTTATTTTTTTGGGGTTTTTTTGTCCTACAATCGAGCCGTCCATATTCACCAAACTCTCCCATCCTAGTGGACGCATGCAAGACCACGACGGACCTAAAGGTAGCGATAAGCTGGGAGAGAGCCGGGATCTATGTATGGAGGGGCATGTTTAAAGAGGATAAATTCAGAGACTTTGAATCGATGCAGGAGGTTGAGGGACTCTCCAGCGGCCAATTTCTATGGTATCATCGACTCAAACAGATCGCAAGAAGCAAATGGGGCAGCTGGTGTAAGAGATGTACGAGCTAGCTGATGGATGGAAACCGGTGACCCGGCTCTACAGCCGACTGATGGACAAACCCAACCCCAAAAGCATAGCAGTCAAGGAGAGATGGGAAGTAGACCTGGGCATCACACTAACCGACAAAGAATGGGAAAGAATTTTATTGTACCCGAGAGAGGTGTCCCGCAATGCCAGATTCAGGCAGATACAATTGAATACCCTCTACAGGACGTACATGACCCCACAGCCGGTGGCTAACTTCAACAAGAAAGTCACATTGAATTGCCCCTGGTGCGGCAATGACACAGCCGACATGATCCACATGTTTTGGACCTGCAATAAGGTCATGGAACTCTGGTCCAGAGTTAGGCAGACCTGCACAACTGCTGGCATAACCAGATACGAGTGGGACCCGAAAGTCTGCTTATTAGGAGCTCACCCCAGAATAAGCAAATACAGACACGTAGTCAAACTGATGGACCTATCTTGCATCCTTGCGAAAAGAACCATAGCAATGGCCTGGAAGTCCCCAGGGGGACCGAGGTATGAACGCTGGATTAAGGAACTGGAAAGGTGGACCGAGGCAGAGACCAGAGCATGGCAGGAAGGGGCCAACTATGGAACAGACGAAGCAAACAACACCCTTGAATCATGGAAGTCCCTCTTAAGAGACATGCCCTTTACCGCAGACCACAAACCCCCCTGAAGGAAACCCCAGAAACCACAGAATGCCAGGAAGAGACTTACCTGAACTCCCGAAGACGCCCGACTTGGCCTGATCTCGACACCCAAACTCACAAATTAATCCACCTCTGCCCCTGTATAGACTCTGAAGATATCATAACATTGAAAGAAGACGGTTTTGTTTGTTTGTTCAATATCTTATTTTTTTTGTTATATGTTGTCTACATTTAAATGCCAATAAAATACGTTTAAAAAAAAATGAATGGAGACCCTCTGCGGGGTGGTCTACTGTAAACACAAAGTCCCAGACATGACAGCTCCCTGTCCTTGATTGTATTTATTTATTTATTTGCATTTATAAAGGGAACAGCAGCTCTGGGGCATTGTGGTGCTATTACAGAAGGCTTACTTAGTTACTTAAGTGCTTAAAAGAAACATACATGGTAGTTAAAGGTAAGTGAGGGAAGTTACAGGACTATGTTATAAACAGTGAAAGAGTATGTGGAGATATAGCATCGAGGAGCCATACGCCATGTTGCAGGGAGGCTGCACAACGTAAAGCAAACAGTCAAACTCAGCGATTCATAGCGGCAGAGACAAACTCCATGTTGCAGGGCGACTGCACAATGTAAAGAAAATTGTCAAATTCAGAGATTCACAGCGGCGGAGCCATACCCCATGTTGCAGGGCGGCTGCACAATGTAAAGCAAATAGTCAAATTCAGTGATTCACAACGGCGGTGCCATACCCCATGTTGCAGGGCGGCTGCACAATGTAAAGCAGATAGTCAAATTCAGTGATTCACAGCGACGGACCCATACCCCATGTTGCTGGGCATGATGGAAAGCAGGGAGACAACAGTGCCTTAAAATGCGGGCCTTTATACCGGGCCCGGCTTCTCCTCACAGCTCAGCCGGGTCTCGGTATTCGTAGTGAGGATCATCCAATCAGGCGGCTGAAGGTAACGACGTGCCTCTTTCCCTCCCCTTAGTGCGTGAGGCCGGAAAGAAGCAGAAAAGGTGGCAGTCATATTTTAGCTAGCAGCTGGGTCTGCAGTGGAGGAGTGACTGCAGACTCTGCCCCAAGATGTTAAGGGGCATGTCCTCCAGGCGTGACGGAAAGCAGGGAGGGCTGCTGAGGGCGGGAGCTGGCTTCAGGTTGACAGTTACAAATGAAAGGTTGTTGGGGTTTCCTGTCTCCTTTGTTAGCCTCTGCAGCCAGGCCCAAGTGGGCCTGTTCGAAGTATCCTCTCATTTGTATACTAATTGCTGTCACCAGCTGCAGAGTCGAACAAAAGAGCAGGGCCGATCCATTGAGCCTTTTTTAGTTTATCAGGCTGGCCATGGCAGGGGGAAGCTTGGTCCTCCCCCTTCCTGGAAAAGAGATAGTGTACCCTTCGCTGTCGCATTCCAACTAATTATGACAGGGTGGAATGTGCCTGTAGGCTGTGTCCACCTAGAGTAGACAGTTCTATGTTTTTGTCGAAGTGTGAGCATAGGAAAATGTGTGTGGATTAGCCCCACACATTTTCCTGAGGTTGGTCTACCATCATTCAATTTAATTACAAATTTCAAAATAACCCAGGCGAGCGCACAAACACTGTGCAGATATTCAAAATCCTCACACTCACACACCTTCTGGAGGTACTCCTCGAGTTACTCTGCAGACAGCACAACCTGGCCCGAATTAGTAGCCATATCTTCATCCTCAATGATGGCCCCTTTCTTCTAAACACCTCCACAACCACCAGCTCCCAAACTACAACCCTGACCTCAACAACCCTCTCCCCTCTTAACCACTGTCTTTCCACAATCGCAGTCTTCTCCATCTCAACCTCCGTCCACCTTCCGCCTCGTGTTACCACTCTACCTTAACCTTTCACACTGCGATAGAGTAGACATGATGCCTAAGGTCTCAATATTTAAAACCAAAATGTGACTAAGGTTTCAATGTGAAAAAAGCAAAAGAAGTGACAAAGACAAACAAAGGAATTCTCACAAGACTCACACAACGGGAATGGGTTCTTGAAACACACAAACTGTAGGGAAGGTGATTGAGCACAGCACCGGAAGACTTCTCTGGTTTACATGCAAAGCTTTCTGTACAAACACAGGAAGGTAATGGTGTAAGGAAACTATTTTGTTTTTCAATTTGTTTTGGGTGACACAAAATGAACAGGGGAAGTAAGAAAGGAAAATTATTTGTTTCATTTTTTTAGTAAAACGGGAAGATTGGAGGAGCCTAAAATGCATGCAAACACACAAAAGGCGATAAAACATGATGCAAGAAACACCAAAAACACCACTAATAACCAAATAACTACTACAAAACACTCCCAAAATCACTAAAACACCCATAAACTCCTCCAAAACCATTTATTTGTGTGCCTGTTCTGTCTACTCCTAACTCAACAGCCTAACAAAACCCACAAAGGAAGCAGGAAGGAAGCTCAGTCTTTTAAAGACAAGCAACGGGTGTGAGAATGGCTCCGGGCCTCTGCTTGGCTCAGTGCTTTTAATTGGCCATTGGTAAAACTCCCTTCTTGAGTCTCAGGCCTTGCAATTGGATGTCAGGCCAGGCCTTGCACTCTATCTTGAGGCCTACAGCAGAGTTCGACACTTAAGGAAGTTGAACCTAGGCAGATTTAAGACATGATTATTAATTAATCGTGTCTCAACCTTCAGGGTACTGTTAAGTATACACTGCAGTACCTCACAACTTGGATTTAGAATTATTAATGTATTTTTTTAGAACTTTGTTTTTGGTTATTTTGGTATTTGCTTTCATTGTCATTTATGTCATTGTACTATATTACATATTCTTTATGTTAACATTTATCCCTGTTTTGATTAAATATTTGTCTCCCAATTGATCTCATGTAAAATACGTCTTTTGAGTTTGGCATGTATGCCTTAAAAATACAAAACTATAGTGGACAAATACTTGAAATACTCCCCGTGACTCTTTTTGCACGATATTAAATTCTCCAAATTATTATAATGTACACAACACAATGAATTGTTTGCAGCGTGGACATAATCTTTTTGTTTTAGTACTGTACCTTGACCCCAACCAAGCATGCCCACAAAGGGGCTCCCCTATTTGGTGTAAGATTGACAGTTAAACCTGGCCAGAAAACCGGACTTTCCCCGAGGGGCACTTTTAAAAAAAAGTTAAAGCACCCATAGTTGCAGGTTTCGGGTTCTTAGCACTTGCTACTCTACCAATGGTTTCAAAAAAAGGTAGCAGGCCTCCTCTCCAGAAAGAACCTGGCATGATAACCTGTTCTGAGGTGAGAGTTTGCAGCACACGGTTTTTGCTCACTGTACCTTTCACAGATGGGAAATATCCATTTGCATATCAGTCTTTGTCCCGCCCACATGGGCAGTCCAGCACCGAAATGCTATGGCAATTCCTCTCTGAACAAGAGCACCAAAAGCAACCCCATACACGTGTTTCAGCCTTGTTGGGCCTCATCAGTGAGGTGAAGCTTTGTCTCTCTGAGCACAGGGAGCAGGGAGTCCACGTCTGGTTGCCCCCAGGTAACTCAGGGTGACCAACGCGAAGTTCCTTGCAAAAATTTCAAAAAAAGGTAGCAGGTGCTCCTCTCCAGAAAGAACATGGCATGATAACCTGTTCTGAGATGAGAGTTTGCAGCACACACTTTTTGCTCACTGTACCTTTCACAGAAGGGAAATATCCATTTGCATATCAGTCTTTGACCCGCCCACATGGGCAGTCCAGCACCGAAATGCTATGGCAATTCCTCTCTGAACAAGAGTACAAAAAGCAACCCCATACACGTGTTTCAGCCTTGTTGGGCCTCATCAGTGAGGTGAAGCTTTGTCTCTCTGAGCGCAGTGAGCAGGGAGTCCACGTCTGGTTGCCCTGAGTTACCTGGGGGCAACCAGACGTGGACGCCCTGCTCACTGTGCTCAGAGAGGCACTGCTTCACCTCACTGATGAGGCCCAACAAGGCTGAAACATGTGTATGGGGTTGCAGTTGGTACTCTTGTTCAGAGAGGAATTGCCATAGCATTTCGGTGCTGGACTGCCCATGTGGGCGGGACAAAGACTGATATGCAAATGGATATTTCCCATCTGTGAAAGGTACAGTGAGCAAAAAGCGTGTGCTGCAAACTCTCATCTCAAATCATGTTATCATGCCATGTTCTTTCTGGAGAGGAGCGCCTGCTACCTTTTTTGAAATATTTGCAAGGAACTTGGGGTTGGTCACCCTGAGTTAACTGGGGGCAACCAGACGTGGACTCCCTGCTCACTGTGCTCAGAGAGGCACTGCTTCACCTCACTGATGAGGCCCAACAAGGCTGAAACACGTGTATGGGGTTGCAGTTGGTACTCTTGTTCAGAGAGGAATTGCCATAGCATTTCAGTGCTGGACTGCCCATATGGGTGGGACAAAGAGTAATATGCAAATGGATATTTCACATCTGTGAAAGGTACAGTGAGCAAAAAGTGTGTGCTGCAAACTCTCATCTCAGAGCAGGTTATCACGCCATGTTCTTTCTGGAGAGGAGCGCCTGCTATCTTTTTTGAAATACTCTACCAATGGGCATGGGAGGGTATAGGTATTTTGTTTTTAAGCAAGTAAATGATTTTTTTTCTTTTGGGGGTTGTATGCCCGGAACACCAGGTGAGTGACCCTATTCAGGTCAAATGTCCAACCTCCTCCCTTGCTGCCGTGTGCTCTGCTTCTTTTAATATTTTTAAATGATTTACCCGTTCCTGTGTCCCCTGCCTCCCTCCTGTCCCTCTGCCCGCCTCCCCAAATCTGATACGGCCTGTGCCGGGGTCAAGTGACCAAAAGATCCACTCTTCATTGATCTGCCCTTGCTAAGGTCCCCAAGTCAAAGGACAGCTCCCGAGGCAGCAGCTCCAGTCCTTGTTCGTCTGTGAAGCCAGCCTGCAACAAGCTGCGAATGATAAGGTAAGTGTGGTCTGGGTGTGGAATACAGCCATTACTGTATTCCAGTAAAGCCCTACCACTCTATTACCCTACATAGCACAGCACACCCATGTTAGCTAGCCAGCAAGTAGTTTTCCAATCACTGCTGTGTCCCAATTTGAGGTGGTTCTCCATTTACTGCTTTGTCTCAAATGTAGGCATTTTTCTCCCACTGCCCAGGTATCTCAAACTTATATGTTTTCCTTGGGTGTAGCCCATCCATATTAGTGAGACATATCTTTCACTTGCCCATCTGTGTTAGTGAGCAGTATTGCACACTTAGCCCATTTGCATTAGCGAGCCAATCTTTCTCTTGGTTTATCGGTGTCAGGGAGCAATATCTTGCATGGACAGATCGAGGGGCACAGGGAACACATCACACCTGGAGGAACCCGTGGGGGCGGTCATTGCTGCACATCAGAATGTACGACAGGAGAAGGGATGTGGGCCACATTTAGTCAGGACAGCATTGGTAGGAAAGGGTACTGCCACTAACCAACCCTACCAAAAACTCACCGTTCTGCATACACCTCTCAAACTCTGAACTAAACACAACCATACCGTAACACAATCATACCTCTACAGCACAACAAACTGCACACACTTTACTACACCACAACAAAACAAACCACACCTAGCATCACCCAACAGCACATGAGGGCTAATAACCAAAAATCACGCGCAGGAGGCAACAGTGCGCAGTATAATAATCTTTAACATAACATGCTTGAAATATTATTTGGCTCGAAGAGGAGACTGCATGCATTCATCGTTTCCCACTTAAGAATGTTATGCTCAACTGGCTCAGTTTGCCATCATAGAAAGGACTTTCTTTCAGTTCATATGAGTCTAACCCCCAATACAGTGCAGGGAATGGTCCGGAACAAGACAGAGAAAAAATAAAATCTTGCTGGAGAGCCACTTTGTTCCATTTCTAGCACTGCCCCAATATCCTTTGCTCCTTGGTATTTTGGGGGCGACTGTATTAGGAGTCACAAGTACTATAGTGGGTTAAACCTATGGTTTTCAGGCTACACGCAGATCCCTGTAGCAAACACGTTTACCCTTTGCTTTACCACATTATATACTATTTCTTATCAGATATAGAACTCGCGGTCTCTTACCTTATACTCAGCCTGAGATGATTCATTTCTATACAATGTGTATCAGACATACCCATCATTTTCTAGGTCTTACAGACGTGGAAACATTGTGATCCTAAAGCATAGAGCAAGCTAGAGATAGTTGCGTTCATAGCGCCACCCAGTGAGCATTTAGCATAACTAATGGATCACGTCTGAGAGAGAAAGAGGGAGCATTGTTATGGGGAGGGAGTGACAGTGTACAGCAATCTCGTGAGTTCAAGCATTGAAGTAGACAGTCATCAAGCTAGGTGACTTGGTGGTGGTCTCTCTTCGTTTCCATGTTCCATCAATGGAGAAAGTAAACCTTGGTGTAAGAATAACCAATGTTGTCATTTATGCCCGGATGAACATGGAATAAAGCTGGCCTTAAGCACCTGGTCTGCAAATAAGTGTTCATGAGCCTGGAAAGTGTGCACAGGAAATTCCTGACTTTTGGGTGAAAAAAAGCTGGGCTTCAAGCCTTTCCATGCTTTATGAAAGACAGCCTCCAGTATTAGGTGAGGTGGCACAGTAGCGGAGGCAGCTTTTGGTGCGGGGAGGGCGGATAATATGGAGCCAGCGGGAGGCTGGGGGCTGCACTGGGCACCAGGGGGGCAGCCGCTCTCCTGATCCCCCCCCACCCCGCTGGCTCTGCCACTGAGGTGGGAGACTATTCCATAAGGTGGAGCCCCACACATTGGTCGCCCTAGCACATAACCATTAAAGTATGGTCCACTGTCTGGATAGAACCTCATGCTTCTGGTTTGGGTGGTAAGAATGACATGCACTTGGGTCCCCTTCTGCACTTTTCTGTAGTAAAAAAAATGTTATACTGCGTAAAATCGCCGTTAAACCTTTTTGTTACATTTTGCAAAAAGAGCAAACGCTGCCTGCCATTTACATACGGGCAGCATTTGTAATAGATTCACATGGAATCTGCCTACTTTTGCCATATTAAAAAAACACGTGTATTCCATGTCATGCTGGTGTAGGACGAGGAGGCATGCACATCGGTAGCATATATCCCGTTCTGTGGCTTCACTTTGCCTGCAAAGGCAAATAAAATCTCCCAGAGCATGAAAAAGGGTGTTAAGAAATTTATGCCCGTCTTTAGCAACTTATTTATGCTCCAAGACTAGGGAAATGAGTCCCATACAGTTTGAAGATAACCTTTCATTAATCAGGTACCACTGCGGGAACTGCAGTGCTGGCTTGATGTGGTACTGATGCTTCAGGTCAATAATGAGATGGCAGAATGATTTTGCACTCTTTGAAGTTTCAATAGTGCCTTTTTTGAAAGCCCCGGCTACTAGGCGTCTACTAGGGGTGGCGGAGAGAAGGTATCGCTGCCAGGACGCGTGCTATTTTGTGGTGAAGGGCTAACTTGTTGGATGAATGGGAGGTCGAAGGTTGTATGCTTTCTGTTTTTGGGTTTGGCCCAGACAATCTGGCCAGTCGAATAGAAGGGATGGATCTGATGCTATGGAGAGTTGTTTGATAGGTAGCAATATGAGCAGACTTTAGCTGGTAAAAAGAGGGGAAGAAAGATAAGGGGTGTAACTGCTGATCGTTTTATATTCCTATTAGCCATTGAACACAGCTAGCCACTGAACAGACTGTGTTACAAGTAGTTGTTAAGCTGTCTGTAGCAGATTGAGTTGGCAGCCTCTCACATGTGTTTTTGAGATCTCTGAGCATCTGAGACCTCCACCCCAACACAAAACATACACCTGAGAGCACAGAAAAATTATTGGTGGTCCAGCGAGAGCAGACAACCCAACAGCGCAAAGTTACTGACAGGCTATGCTTATATAAAAAATAAGATCGCTTATTGATAAGGAAACTAGATATCGGGTCAGGGGAGAAGAGGTGGTCACCAGAGTTGCAAGTCTTGTGGCCCTCCCCCTGGCTATTTGGTCTGCCCCTCTGAGCCTGTGACAACATGTACGTCTGCTATCGTTGCAGCCAAGTTACTCCCAAACAAAATGGCTTCAGCCGGGACCCTAACTGTGATGCTGGTGCATTGCATACTGGCAGATTTTTCCATGCAACTAGCAGATGGGTGTAATGTGGGATGCTGGAGGCAGAATAAAGTGAGGTCTGGGTGACAGCTCTAGACATTAACTCGCAAATACTACCACCCCCATTCCTGCACATCCACTGAAATTCCTGAGAGCTGGTAACAGATAACCAGAAAACACAGGTTTTGTCCGTAAATACTCACACTTTTCTGAGTGCAATATAAGACCATGCACCTGTAGTATGCCTATCACTTGTTCCTGGCATTCTACATGTTATGCTTCAAATGCTGAAAATACTAGTATGTCTTCACTAATGTTGAGCAAGCCCGGGAGGCCTGACAATGCACCCGTGATGATGTGCTGGAACACTTTAGCCACCGAGGAGATAACAAAACGAAGCTTTTAGGTCCACACCTTGATGCGTGGTAAACATTGTTATATTGTGAGTCAGGATGTAACATCACCTGATGGTAGCCTGCTTTTAAGCAAAGTTTTGATACAAACACTGCATCATGCAAATCGGCTATTGCATCATCTATGGTAGGTGTGATGTGTCTCTCTTGCTTCATCACCTTGTTCGGCAGCCTCATTCCACACATATTCTTCTGACATTTAGGGACGAGCACAGAGTGTGGCCATCCACCTTCTCAATGATTAAGTGTCAATGATGTCTTTGGAAACTAGTTTTTCCAATTCCTTCTACACTTTGCTTGTCTGTTGGAACGATACCCTGCTACGTTGTAGGGCCACTGATTATATGGTACCACCTATGTGGAGTCTTATTGGATCTCCTTTCAGATACCTGACTCCTTTAGAAAATTAGCTGTATCTGACCACCAGGCCGCTTACATCCACCACATAAACCCCATATGCAAAATTCACAATGTCAAGAAGTTCTATAGCCTCACATCACAGGAGCGTATCTTCACTTACATACCATGATTTTCTGGGATCCATGCTGTAGATCTGCAATGAAAGGACTTTTTAGGGGAATTGGAGTCGACACCCCCAACATATATTCTGACCTTGTGTGTTTCAATGGGCAGGGACAGCAAAGCAGTTGATAGTGAGAGAGCGTGTCAGCCCCTTGTGGCCGATCCTCCCAAAGTTCCTGTCTTCCCTCCTCTTCCTCCTCCTCACCTGACAGACATGAGTCTGGAGTGGCAGATAACCGAGGTCTTCTGGCACGGTAATCCTTATTTCTCCTTTTTTTTGTAGAGTGTATTTTTCTCTCTCGGAAGGAAGCCACAGTGAAAAGCTACCCAGCAGCACAACCTCTGACTCCTCTCCCGAAAGGGACTCCTTGGGGAAAAAAGCCTGTTCAGGCACAAAGTAGTGATTCAGCTGGTAACAATGACCCAACGTCACCAATGAAGAGTACGAAATGGGCTCCGCAGGCACCATGGAGCGGCAGGTAAGCAAGCACCGGGGGAGAGCCACCAAGCAACAAGGGGCGGCTGGCCCAGGGAAAAAGAGAATACCAAATGAACACAGGTAAGAGGTACCTGCAGCGGAAATAGAAAAGGAAACAGCAGTCAGAAGGAAGAGGAGAGAGGCTAAACAGGGGAGAACCAAACCTACAGAGAGGAGACCGGAGCAAAAGAGAAAGGGGTGGAGCACCCGAGGAACACAGCGGAGGGAAACCAGAGAGGCGGACCGAGGGGCTGGGAGAAAAAGGGAAAAAGCAAGGAGAAGTTCCGGCAGGACCCAGGAAAGGAAGATGAAAACATAGCAGTGGAGCAGCTGAAAACCAGGTTGCAACGCACAGCGTCCAGGGAGGGTGTGGCTAATATGCCTCCCTGGATGCTGTAGATGCCAGACTAAACCGCTGCAGGAGCGGCGGCGAAAACCTGGTGACAGCGCTAATGGCTGCCGTATAGTCGGAAACGGGACCACAGGCGCCACGGCACGGGGCGCATGACAGAGGGCCATTACGTTTGCGGATGCCCTTATGTCGATAAGGCTGGCGTACAAGTCCCTTGGATGTCTTTTTTGCTTCGTTCACTTCAATAGCGTCCTGTGACATCTCGGCCTGAGACAGTTTTGGGCATTTCTTAGTAAACGTTGGGCATTGTCTGTTCTTTGCCTGCCAAAATTGGGCATGACATACCTTGGCAACATAATATATTCAGCCACATTGCCTGGGTGCATGACCTTTATTGGGCTCACTCCTGTGTAAGGAAGCCCATTTCCTCAATCTATAGAATTTCCATCTAGTTCACTTGGACACTCAGATTTTGCGCCCCCCCCACCATTTGGGCTCGGTTTAGCGCAATTAATTGTAATTGCACAGGCTTCTTCTATTTTGATTGATTTTAGGTCTGAATCCATTTGGGTGGCTCTCTCTTCCACCAGTTCATGATATCTTCCTAATTCAAGGATTCTTGTCAATGGGATGCCCATTTGTCTCAAGGTGTGTTTTCTTATTTTTACAGAAAACCCCACTTAGATAATTTGTGCTCTTATTTCATTCTCTTCATTTATGAGAGTACAAGTAAATGATAAATGTCGTTGACATGCACGAAATAGATCAGTTGTTTCACCCTCCCTTTGCTTAGCGTCATGCAATAAAAACAGCTCAAAGTCAGCGTTTACCGTTGGGCTGAAGTAGTTCTCAAGAGCTGTTCTGGCAGCCTGGTGGCAAGCATCTACAGGTGTCTCGGTTTTGAATATGTAATGTACTGCTGGGCCCGACATATATATTAGAGTGGATCTCTAAGCAACGTCACTGTCTTCTTTGTTGGCATTGCAATACATTTCTAGTCCTTCCACCCTGACTGCCTATCTCGGACCTTGACTTGATGGGGCCCCTTCAACCACAGATGGAACTGTCATATAAATCATTGGTCCTAGTTCAATTATTTTTTAAAGTGAGTACGCTTATTTCAAAAAGATTCTGAAAAGTGTCCTGAACGCATTTGTTTCTCTCGAACAAGATCTAACATCAATTTGTCTCGGACGATCAAGTACTGCCCCTTTCCCAAGTCATAGCCCCTTTGAGAAACACAGGCAGCGTCCTTGGCTCCGCAGTCAGCAACTTAACAACTCGCTAACACACTTCTTTTGTTCTCAGCAGCAGAGCCTTTCTTGTGCATAATGGGTCATTTCCAACGAAAGGCCTCGCATAGCACATGACAACTTGCAAATCTGTGAAATTTAAAGCAAGAAACACAATAAAGCATTGTTAAAAGCTTTGTTTATATCCATGATGTTGCAAAAATAGTTTGCTTTTATGTCATAGTCGAATGTTCTTAACATCATGTATAACGCATAACGCAGTTTATTACACAACGTGTTACATCGATCTTTGAGCTTTGCAGTATTTTGCATAATAAGACTTATAGGGCTTGATTCATGGAACGTTTTCCTATGGCATTGCGCCATTATAAAACACTTCCATGAATCAGGCCCATTGTGTTTTCCCATTCAGGATGTGGAAAAAAAGCTAAAATTATATTATTTTGGCTTAACATGGTGCTATAAGGATTTACATGTTCTCATGTTGCTTTACATTATAATTTGCATATTTTGCAAGTAAACTATGAGACAGTATTATTGTGGCCTTGGCATCCAAAACTTAAATGTTTGTACCGAGAAAAGTTTGGAAGGTCAAGTGCTACTATTGCAGAGAGGGTTCAAACCCCTGCTTCACTGTTTAGCCAAAGTGTGTGATGCTCGGCAAAATAATGTAATCTCACCTTCATTTAACTGCAGAAATTGGAGTGCATATAAGTGATGAAGTTCACACTCTAACAATGGGATAGATTTCATGATTTTAGGGACAGAATGGTGTACCCTGGTTCTCCTCTGTTAGTGGCCCCAAGGCCTTCACCTAGGAATTGCATTATTGTTGCACTAGCTCTGCCTCAGTCCCATATCACTTGATTTGACAGGTAGACATGTAGGAGCCAGATTCTGAAACCTTTTTGTCTTGAAGGGGATGTTTGAAGGCATATAAAAGTGCATCCCGAATTCACAAATGGTATGTGCTTTCAAATTCCCTGAAATGAGGGTCATCCCCCTGTGCATTTTGAAACAGGCACAGGGGGAAGGGCAAATCATGACAGTCATTTCTGACCGTCCTGATTTCTTTTATTAAATGTGACAGCTGCGGCGTAAACCATGGCTATGTCACTTTCATTTCCATCCCCCAAACAGGGATGAACATATTTTATTCTCTGCATTTCACAGAGATAAACCTTTTCAACCTATCTAGGAGATTTAGGATCTGCAAGAGATGGGGTAGGGGGCTTATGCAATATCAGGGGGATCAGGGCATGATTGCTTGGTTACAACAGTGATGTGTGCAGGTCTTAAAAGATAGGGCTCTCTGTGCAGTGTTAAGTATTAGATATTTTGTGAGCTGTCTGGAGAAGTGGTTAATGTGTGCTGAATGTTGCTAATGTACTTCCTTGTGTGATTGACTTTGAGTGTGTCAGTGATCACCTTAAGGAGTATGGAGAGTTGTGGTGGTAGTTTGGTGTCTAGAGAAATTGAGTGCAGGTATGTACCTTCGGATGGTGTATGGTCTATTGTGCACCCTGTGTTTTGGTGGATGAGTTGTGTAATCAGTTAGATGGGGAAGTAGATGATTTTTAAAGTGGTTATTCTTATCATATCTTTCTACAATCAATGCCAAATTTGAATACATGGGCACACCGTGCAAGAGTGGGAATTTAGGGTTTTAAAAGTTCACTTTAAGTAGACACAGTACACAGAACATAAAATGGTTTGCTTCCGGTTGTTTTCACCCGTGACTCCCCGGGAAGCCAAAGACCAGAGGAGAGTGACTCACGAGAGTAGCCAAGTAGTGGAGGGGTAACTGAACAGAGAGTCTTGATTTTACATTAGTTTTACTTAAGTCTATTTCTAGTTTTGGTTATTGGCAGAAAATATTTCATTACATTACAGCAAAGTGGGCGATGATGTTAGGAAGGAGACACAGCTTGAGGGTGTTGTTTCGTTATGTACCAACTCATTGGCTGCCCACGACCATGCTAAACCCTTTGGCCATTCCTACCCGCTATATAATCCATCCTCAAGATTTCTTTGAGGTAGCTCTATCAAGCAGTTACAACAATCTTTGGCCTGCCATTATTAATTGTAAGTAGTCTGCTAAGAGTTAATGACTTCATTGGAGCTGTAAATGCAAAACTGATACTGATGTAATACAAATTTCCTAACCAAGTATGCCTGCAAACACTTCATTCATATCTGTTACTTGCGCTGGAGTGCTATTTAAACAAGCATTGGCAAAGTCAAAATTTTTGATTGGGTATGTAATGGATAGGCGTATGTCATATGGCTAGATAATCACACCAATTTACAGCTGTTGTCATCTTATAGCTAGGTAGTACCGTTATGGCAGTGACTGGCAAATGCCTACACAAAAGCCAACACTGCTGGCTGTGCCAATGCTTGTATGTGACTGCAGCCAGATGGTTAATGGCAACTACACAGTGTATTGAGTTTAAGTTAGGGGTATGGACTTGCATGAAGTATTGAATTTCTGTTTTGCTCAATTCCCAATATCCATAAAAGTACTTAAGAGAAAATGATTTAGTAATAATTTTTAATGAACATTAAGGCATTGGGCCTCATTACGACCCTGACAGTAGAGTGATAACGGTGCCGGTAGTGCTGCCGGAGCCGTTATCAGTCTACTGCCATATTACGAGTTCTGCAAGCGGGACCGCACTGTACGCCTGGTCAGACCAGACGTGCAGAGCGGCACCCGCTAGCAGAACAGGATGCTAACAAGGGTCACAGGACCGTTGTTAGCATCCTCCCCATTCCCATTGAACCCTATGGGGGCTCAAATGGGAATGGGGATGTACCGGGTCCGGCGAATGGGAATTACCGGGCCTGCAAATGTCGGAATGGCCTGGTAATTCCCATTTTTCGGGACCCGGACCCGAGTTTGGGGGTAGCCATGCCAGTAAAAACGGCATGGCTACTTCCAAACTCGTAATGAGGCCCATTGTGTTGTAACTTGCCATTCACTTGCAACCTACTCTGTGTGCTTGGAATGTTAGGAGTTCGATTAGGATGAAGACCGCCGGCTTATAGCAGGACAGCGTCCATCTTTGGGATACAAAAGCTTCCATTTTCACCGGTATTTCTACCTCTCAAGATTTTCCAGCTTTGATATTTGGGGGACTCTCACTACTACCAGCCCCTCGCAGCTACGCTTTAAAAGCAGCCTGATGCTGTACTGAACAATTCTTGAACAATTAAGGACCATTCACTCCATTTTTCTGATACTGGTGGACTGCCGACTGCAGGATCCACACCGATATTACCCCTAAGGGAGACCTATTCCAGGCACTAGATGAAGGCACCTTGCCGAAACGTCTGAGGACCAGCACTCCAGTGTGCACTACCTGGCCCTTCCAACTGCTTGATTTATATCCAGACGTCGACCATGTGTTAGGTCACCTTCTAGCCTGGCTAATAACAACCAATTGTTACTGTGTTCCTTTGATCTGATTGTACTATGTATCTTTAGCTATCACTTGTCACTAAAGGTGGTGGTTATGCACAAACATTTTTAAAGCACAACTCTATTCTAGTTTTGTACAAATGAAATTGTGCTACAGCATTCAGTTGCCACTAAGGATTTGTAAATGCAAAAAAACTAATTTTACCCGGTAAACTGAACTTTTATGTATTTAAAAAAAACTATTTAAAAAAACTCTCAAATGCATGATTACATAATGCATAAACAGCTAAATAAATGAAAGCTGTACTAAGTTTGAAATTTTGTCTGTATGAACAATTGACGGGTTGATTACTACTACATACTAAAGAAATGTAAATGTGTGTTATATAACAGAACAACTTTCGGTCTAGAGCAATTAGAAAGTAGACCACGCAAATATAGTGGTCAGGACAATCCCCTTGTGTACCATGTCTAAATAGCCCACAGTCCTGACACTTTTAGGGCTTCCCCTCCAGTTACCACCACTGGAATGTTAGGAGTGACTGACATGGAGTGTTGAGTGAGTGAAAGCTCCCTCCTGTGTGTTCTGAGATTGTCAGCTGAAGATGGGGTGACCGAGAGAGAGGGTGCAGGTGGATTTTGTCCCCTAGTTACTTACCTGATGTCCCTATGTGTCATTGTAACCTGTACCTGAGACTGGAACTGAAGTAAAGATGTTTCCTGTTCCTACACCAGTCTCAGTGACATCCGTGGACAAGACAGTGTTACAATACATTGCCTCTTATAGCTGGATTAACTTCCTGTACCATATATGTAGGAAAATAACATTTTTACCTGCGGACACTGTTTGGAGCCCTGTGCTGTCCGAATTTAAATTGTAAATGATCATCCACAGATTACTCTAATAAACATGTTCTAAAGAGATGAGTGTAAAATAGTATCTTGCTTAATTAGCAAGCACAGTTGGATCAACGATTTATATTAATGAGTATATTGTTTTGCTAGTTGTCTAGGACAACTCTAGTGGAATTCGTTTTTTTAAAAATAATTATTCCTGGAACTGTCTTGTCAAACCACAAAGCAACAAGAGCCTTCATAGAGTGCAAACCAAAGGTCATGCCCTGTTTGGCCCTGTCCTGCCAATCCAGCACCTCTCTGCCAGTACCACCCCCACCCCACTCCCTCCTTTTTGGCTGCAGCCAGAATACCACTAGTTCCTTTTTTCCACTTCCACCACTGTCTAAAACATAAAATTCTGCTAATGGAATCAGAGAGTCGTGCTGCCTGGGTGTTACAGCAGCATCTGGGCCGCCCCTGCCTCATCTGCCATGACATCACTGGTTACTGCCCCACTTCGTTATAGCACCACTAGCTCAATGATGTGAATGTTTAACCTTTGTAGACACGTTTGTCTAACTGTAGAAGACACTTCATGAGATCTGTCCCTTTTTAAGGACCAGCATGGATGTATTGATAGCGTGGGAGAGCGAAGCACACACTCTATTTCACAGCTGCACCCACAATACAGATTTTGACAGTGTGAGACCATGGGCGCTGTTGAGCTTCTCTGCAGAGGGCCAAGCCTTCCTGTCCCACCTGGAGCTCAGTGCGCCCTTTACACAGCAATCTGGATTATTCGCTGCGCAGCATAGAAGTGTCTCTCCGGCTCCTGGAAAGGGAATGCGGGTTCCAGAAACATGCCAGTTCGTCGAGGTGCGGCTGCACCAGAGCTACTCCTTCAGCTCCACTGTTGCAACCCATGCAGTAATAGATTATTGGCGGGTGAGCCGAGTATAAATGCAGTGCTGTTAGGGTTATCACCTGCCCAGATTTCGACCAGACAGACCGTTTTTTTTTTTTTAGGTCTGTCCCGTTCTACGGTTTAGATGCAATACATCGGGATTCTAGCTGTCTCCTAGGACAGCAGCAGTCTGAGTTTCAAGACTCAGAAGCCAGGCAAGGTGCAGCAGAAGCGGTCTGTGGCTTTACAAAGGGGTGTGTCAACCAGGGCTGAATAGGCTGCCTGCAGTGTTCCTTGGAGCTGTCATTTACAGCTCTTTTGCCAGAAAAGGGCTGCCCAGCAGGCAGCAATTAATAGAATCTGGATAATGGGGGCAAGTTCACCTCCAGGGACCCTTTCACTTGCAAAGTACCAACTCTGCATGCAAAGTGCTAATGTTGGGGCTGTTCATTTTGATGGCCCATGTGCATTTTCAAGGCAAGTCCAAACAACAGGTATCCCAAGCTATTTGGTTTATTTGTGAATGAATAGGCCAATTGTATATTTATGAAAACATTTACAAGCCTAGCTGCTTGTTTGAAAGCGCAAAAACCCCACCTTTTTTTACAAAGCCAAATATTTCATTTACACTTTTACAAAACTATATGCTGGATGCCGGTTATCAAAAATGAAAGAAGCAAGCAACCTTTATTAATAATGCAACCAGCCCACACCAGACTTCAGACACCTCCTTGCTGCAGTGTCCTGTGTGAATAGTGCAACCAGGCTGCCTCCTTTTTTGGCATCCTGTCACTTACAGCTCTGCAATGATAAATGAGAAGCAAAACTATGAATACCATAATTTGCATTTGGTTTGCGGTAAACGCATTTGGGAAAAGTCCCAGAAGGCCAACCGTTGTTGAATGAACAGCCAGGGCTGCATGGGAGGTGTCGGACATGTTATGGGACCACTTCTCAATGCGTAAAGCTTTATTTCCTTCTCTGTAGACGTATCAACCTAACCAATTTCTAGTGAGAGTTACACCATCCATGGGTTCCTGGCCCACATCAACCTTCAAGCGTGCTTCTTGTAGATCTGTATTCCCATTGGAAGATTACACTTCACTATTGTGTAACGGAGCAAGGTGTCTATAATATCGCTCTACGATATGCTTACCAAGTACAAAAAAGATAAAATGAGGAAATTCAATAGCAGGGACGTTTCTGTAAAAGGCTAGGAGGAACAGGGAAAGTCAGTTGCAAGTCAGTGTACGTTTCAGCCTCTTATCTCACAAAATGAATAAGATTCTGACGGACAATATTATCTGGCAGATTTTATGTCTGGCCTATGCCTCTAAAAGGTTGGTAGGGTTTGGCAGTAGCTTAATGTTAGATGTACCTTAATCAGCTTTTAAACTTGTTTGCCCCTATAAAATTAATTTTCTTGGACAATATTGGCAATATATCTTAAACATTTCAACATATATCTTAATACAGTCTTATTGGTGTGTGCTTTATAAAATGGTTGAATAATCACTCTCAGCTTTCCTCCCTATGCATTTATTTTGGAGTGATTGCTTAGTGGGTTAACTTTCCAGCTGCAGTAATTTATGTGAAACCTGCCGCTAGATCTAGGCTGCAGGTTCTTAACCCACTGAGGTGTTGTAAGGATTTATTGACTTTTAAAGCTTCAAAAAGCTTCTGGGAATAATTTTACAGGTGCTTTTAAAACTAAGATCTTTATTTAGAAGTTAAATGATCAGTGCAATATATTGATCTGGAAAGATAGACATGTGAAGTAATGCACAACTTGAAATTTGAACAATTTATACAGACTGTCTAACCTCTAGGATTTGCCCGGCGACTTTGTGTTTTGGAGACTTTCTCTGGGAAGAGTGGAAGACCTACAGATTTCTGGTGTGCACAGCCATCTCAATGGGGCTGGGGGAATACAGCTATAACGCCTGGATCACCTACTGGAAATCAAACCTTCACAATGCAGTGTCATCAGCTCAGTGAGTGTAATGTTCCTATCATGCACGTACAATATGAGGTCAGGTCTTTAAGTGGTGGACTGGTCTAAAATCCTAGCTTTATCTTTTAACAAAAGTGTGTGAGCCTGGACAAATCAGGTTATTCTTCTGTGCCTTCTCTGTGGCACATCTAATGTGAACTACATATGTCCTGTTTTTCCATCAAATATAAGTACTTAGATTTGGCCAGATGAAATTAATTAAAAGTGATAATTATAAGTTACAATTGTTACAATTTTTCTAGATAGTTAAAAAAGTTGGCATGACTGTGTGCATGTTATATTACCCACCCATTTTAACCCTGAGATATGGCAATGGGAGAAAGTTTACAAAATAGGAGCGGAGTAAGGCGCGCACCACAAATACCAGACATTTTAGAGTTTTTGATTCCAACTGTAGGCAGGTCTGGCTTGACATCAGTGGATCCATTTTTGTCACAACCAGCTCAGCTTTTCATCGTTCCAAGGTAAAAAGGTTAAAAAAAAATATGGGATACATTACTCACCGTAATCGTATTTCTGATGCTTGTATCTGCTTAGATTCACATGCTGTGCATAGGCCGACATCTAGTGGAAGCTGCGGAATATTACAGTTTGTTTTTCGAAACTCGAAAATTGGGCGTCGACACAGGGCGTGCCAGTAATATTATCCCTAGTGTGACGTCCACTGTACCCATGATCCCTCACTTGTCATTATTTTTTATTTTATATAATGCAGATTGCTTTAAAAAAAAAAAGAATATAGATCAGTTAACAACATAACTGCTAGCATGTTTTTTTCTTTCCCCTTGCTATTGTACTAGTTTTTGAATACATGAAAGGGGTGTGTCAAGGGGTGTGGCTTCTAAAATGTGGGCGTGGCTAAAAGTCCAGGTTTTGCTTCAAACAAAGGTTGCTAACCCTACATGCTGCACTCAGCAATCACGACACGTCACACAGTATGCTATTCACTGATGGCTGTGCACAGCCTGCATGTTCAGCACACTTTTATTGCTCAGGCGTGATGACGCATAAAGTGGCCTCACGGTAAAGGCACAGCACGTGTACTGTACCATTGGGTGTAACAGTGGGAGAGGGCACCAAATGGTCTGGCACATGAATCTCCCATGCAGGGCCGGCCCTAGGAATTGAATTGTGGGGCCAAGTGCAGCAAACTAATTGCGGGACCCTTAATTTACATATGACATCACAAGAAGTGACATCACAGGAAGTGGCATCACTCCAACCTGACCTCGGAAGGATGAAACTTTTTTTTAAAACGTTCTTTATTGATTTTCCTCATAATACAAAAGAAATAAACATCAACCCCAGAGCGTCGCACCACCCCCTTACCAGATGAAACAAAAACATAGGCAGCACAGTACAATTAAGAGTACAAAAACCCACAGGCAAACGCAGCAATTCCCCAGATGACTGATTCCATCATAGGCCCTCACCCGCTTCGTCCCTCTCCCCCCACCCCTTAATCTGTCCATTGCGCATATCAGCCCACCGCCGGGGGACTAGATCGCCCTGGAGCCCACCTTCCTCCTACTGTCCTGGACAAATTGAGATGATTAGGCATGGGTGATGGTGTCACTCCCAGGGGAGGAAGTTAACTCAGCGTTTCCAGTGCCTACAGCCATATATGTTCTAAGGGGGCCTCAAAAGTCCAATGGCCTGCTCCGACTTGCCAAAGATGCCTCGTATTGAGTACCACGTTTCTCACACATATTCATACAGTTCAATCATTCCTGAAAACACGGGACACTGCGCTTCCACCAGGCCCTAGCAATCAAAGATCTAGCCACAACAGAGGCCATTCCTAACAGTTTCTTCTCAGTCCGAGACCCACCCTCGACCAGAGCGAGTAACCACAGTTCTGGGGTGTATTGCCTTGGGGGTTGTAACATCAGGGACATTGCTTCCTTGATCTTGTCCCACACTGGCCAAATTCTTGGACAGCTCCAAGACATGTGTAACTAATCAGCTGTATCATACGCACACCTGAGGAACAGAGGGTCTATCAGGGTAATGGAGACGCGCAGGGATGAGTAATAAACTTGGTGTAACAATTTAAAGGGTATTACATGGAAATGGGAAGAATAGCTCAGGGGCAACACGTTTGTCTTGGAAGCAAGACAGCTCAGCGCAACTCAGGTATGAACCCTGATCCTGCGCTCCCGATCCCGCGCTTACAAACCACTCCTTGGTATTAAAAGTGTTATAAAAAAACAATTATAATTATAATTCAGGGACAGGTTACAGGACTGCATACAGATCAATTTCCACTGTTCCTCAGACAATGTCGTTCCCAGGCTGTCTCCCATCTAAACGTGTGACTGCCTGGTTTATCTCTTTTCTGTGCCTTAATCTCCCTGTAGGTGGTGGATACAAGTTTCTTACCACTCAGTAGCGTAATGACAGTTTGAAGTACCGGGAGATGAATGGTGCCTGTGGGTAGGCCCGCCACTTTGACTTAACAACCTCCCGCAGTCTTAAATACAGCAACATTGTTACGGTATTCCCCCCTGCCCTTTAGAGCCTCCCAGGTGAGGAACCTCCCCTCTTGTATTAAATCCCCCAGGGTGTGGACCCCAAGCCTTTCAAAATAAAGCCAAAATATCTTTTCAAAAGTAATTGCCACAACTTGCACTTTATATAAATGGCGAACTCTGGGGAATAGAGCACCCCCTCTCCCACCAAAAGTTTCAGATGTCCCCAGGCCTTAAATGCGGTTTCCACCGGTTGGATTTTTGCCCTGTCCACCCGCTGCGGGACACCACACAACAACCACTTTAAATCGTTAGTATTCTATCTGAGCAGCAAGGTAGGAACAAGTTACTTACCTGTAACTGTTGTTCTCCAGCATGGGTCTGGCATGGATTCACATGCTCATGAATATTCCCCGTCGTCAGGCTGGGAATCCTCGGTAAAGAAAAAATCAGTTTCGTTTCTGATCTGTCCTTCTTAGTAGTAACCAATCACTGATCTCTGGGTCATACTGCCCCCAGCCAATGACTGCCCTCTCCCTAAGCCCCGCCTCTGGAAGCCATCCTCAGATTTGGTAGCACGCCAAGTGGCAGTATGACCAAGTGAAGAGCCGCAGAGGGGTAGGTGGGAGGGTTCGCATGTGAATCCATTCCAGACCCATGCTGGAGAACAACAGTTACAGGTAAGTAACTTGTTCCTTCTCCAGCATGGGGTCTGGCATGGATTCACATGCTCATGAATAAAAGAATACATAGCAGTATACACATGCACAACCACGGGAGGTGGCAACAGGCTCAACATTAAGCAATACAACAACGCAAAATTAAGCATCTCTTACCTCCTCACCAGGCTCACCTTAAGCGAACAGGTTGCGCAGCACTGCTTGGCCGACCCTGGACTCCTCCTTTGGAGTCCCGATCGACGCAGTAGAATCTTGTGAAGGTGTGCGTCGACCTCCACGTAGCAGCCCTGCAGATGTCCAGCAGGGGCACACCAGACAGGAACGCCGTGGTAGCAGCGATCGCTCTGGTCGAATGGGCTCTCGGACGGCCGGGCAGCGGTCGGTTTGCCAACCGGTGACAATGCATGATGCAGCCAGAGAGCCATCTGGAAATGGAAGTCTTTGAGAGGGCCTTCCCTTGATTCACAGACCCAAAGTTCACAAACAGTTGTGACGTCTTCTGAAAACTCTTCGTGCGGTCCACGTAGAACTTCAGTGCTCTAGCTACATCCAGCGAGTGCAAAGTCCTCTCGGCCGGCGTCGAATGCGACGGAAAAAAAACTGGTAACACCACGGGCTTGTTGAGGTGGAAGTCCGATGGCACCTTGGGCATGAAGGAGGGGTGCGTCCTCAGCACCACACTCGTGTCATGAAAAGTCAAGTATGGAGGCTTGCAAGATAGGGCCTGAATCTCTCCCACTCGTCGTGCAGAGGTGATGGCCACGAGGAACGCTGTCTTCCATGACAGGAACTTCAAAGGCGCCAAATGCATAGGCTCGAATGGGGCTCCCATGAGCCTGGTCAGCACCACATTAAGCTCCCACGCCGGGGCAGGAGCCTTCACCGGCGGGAATGATCGGAATAGTCCCTTCAGAAATTCCTTCACCAGGCGATGAGACCACAAGGACGCCCGTCCCGTCGTCCTGGTATATCGTGAGATGGCAGCCAGATGTATTTTTATGGAGGCGTGAGCCAGTCCAGCCTTGGCCAGCGACAGTAGGTACGGCAGCACTTGAGGGGCCGTAATTCGCAGAGGGTTAATCTTCTGTGCACACGGCACCAGACAGAGAACCTCTTCCATTTATGACCCTAACACTTGAGAGTTGAGGACGCCCTGGCCTTTGCAAGAACCTCTCTGCAATCAGCCGGGATATCGTACCCTCCAAACTCTAGTGCTGCAGGAGTCAGGCCTGCAAGTTCAGCGACTGTGGGTAGTGGTGGAGAATGGCGCCTCCTTCTCTGGAGAGAAGATCCGCGTCCGCCGGCAGCCTGACTGGTGGGGACGTTGACAAGTCCAGAAGGTCCGGGAACCAGATCTGCCTCGGCCACGCCGGTGCGACGAGGATCATCCTGCACCTGGACTTCTTGAGCTGGTTGATGAGGCGGAGCAGCAACCGCAATGGAGGGAACGCGTATAGAAACAGGCCGTCCCAAGGGAACGAGAAAGCATCGCCCTTGCTCCTCGGCTGTGGGAACCTGCTGGCGAACCTCTGGCACTTGGAGTTCATCGCCGTCGCGAACAGGTTGATCTGGGGTTTGCCCCATCGTTGGAAGAGTCGATCCACTTGATCCTGGCGCAGTTCCCACTCGTGGCCCGAGCACAGCTCCCTGCTGAGTGAGTCGGCGATGGTGTTTTTTATTCCTGCCAGGTGTAAGGGAACCAGAAACATCCCCTGGGCGACGGCCCAGTGCCACAGATCCTGGGCCTCCTTGGATAGGGCTGGGGATCTGGTGCCCCCCTGCTTCCGTATGTAGAACATCGTGGTGGTGTTGTCGGTGAAGATCCTCACCACTTTGTCCTTGAGGGACGGGAGGAACGACTTGAGCGCCCAGAACACTGCTCGGAGCTCCAGGATGTTGATGTGGAGAGACCTCTCCTCCGGGAGCCAAAGGCCTCTTGCGTGGAGATCTCTGGTGTGGGCCCCCCAACCCTCCAGAGAGGCGTCCGTAGTCACTGTCTCCTGAAACGCTGGGGTTTGAAAGTCCGTGCCTGTAGTGAGGTGAGCCCGGGTGCCCCACCATAGGATCGCCCGACGGAACTCGTCGTCGAGAGGGATCCTGTCCTCGAAGCAGCCCGTCGCCTGAAACCAGCAGGCGTCGAGGAACTCCTGTAGCGGACACATCCGAAGTCTGCAAAGGGGCACAAGGTAGATGCATGAGGACATCATCCCGAGAAGGGACTTGATGGACCTCACCCTAGCCACGTCCGTGGCTAACAGGCGCCGCACCTTGCCCAGGATGGTCTTGGTCCTCTCCTCTGAAGGGGAGGCCAATTGCTCCACTGTATCGAGCTTCGCTCCCAGAAACAGTGCTACTTGCGATGGAACCAGGTGGGATTTGGGGTAGTTGATGGCGAACCCCAGCTCCGTGAACAACCGGACGGTCCTCGCCGTATGCTCGACGGCGAGTTCCCTTGACCTTGCCTGGATTAGCCAGTCGTCCAGGTAGGGGTAGACGTGGATCCCCTGCAGGTGCAGCCGCGCCGCCACTGGTGCCAGGCACTTGGTGAAAACCCTGGGTGCCGACTTTAATCCGAACGGTAGGGCTCTGAATTGGTAGTGGCGTCCCTGAACCACGAACCTGAGGAACTTCCTGTGCCTTTTTAGAATGGGGATGTGGAAGTAAGCATCCTCCAGGTCCAACGACGATAGGAAGTCGCCTTCCTCCAGCTGTCCCAGCACGTGCTGGAGGGTGACCATCCTGAATTTCTGCGCCTTGATGTATTTGTTTAACCGACGCAGGTCCAGGATGGGGCGCCAACCGCCTGTCTTCTTTCTGACGAGGAAGTACCTTCAGTACACCCCGGAGCCTCCTGGGGACGAGCTCGATGGCACCTTTCTTGATCATCGCCTTTACCTCCAACAGCAGTTGAGGGGCGTGATTCTCCTTCCTGGACACGGGAGGAATGCGAGGGAACTTCTTTTGGAATTCCAGCGAGTGCCCGTTGGCCAGGGTGTCCAACACACAACGATCGGTGGAGATGGACTCCCACACTCTGACAAACTTCGTCAGCCGGTCTCCCACTGGGGTGCTTCGGTGGGGGCCCGACAACCCGGCCGGGTCAGTCTTGCTTGGAAGCGGCCTTGCGCCTTGGCCTCCTCGGCGACGACGGCGGGATCCCCCTTGCTTGCCGCAAACTCTGTAGGCCTCCTGGGAAGAGGAGCAGGCCGCCTGGCGGTAGTGGAGGAGCCACCGCTGGATCCTTTGGAGGCACCCTGTCTGCCTCCGGGGCTCCGAAAGGGCCGTCGCTGCTGAAGCACCCCAAGGGCCCGGGCCGTCTCCGAGTCGGTCTTGATGGCCTGTAGAGACTCGTCCACCGCCTTACCAAAAAGGTTGTTGCCGTCGAAGGGCATGTCCAACACTCTGGTCTGGACGTCCTGGCGAAAGTCTGTCGCCTTGAGCCATCCTCGTCGTCGGAGGCAAACTCCCTTGCCCAGTTGGCGAAAACCGGTATCGGCAATGTCCGTTGCCACCGTTATGGTGTGATCAGACGCCACCTCGCCCTCCTGCAGAATTTCTAGGGCCTCCGCCCTTTTGTCATCAGGCAGGAAATCTAGCAGGGGAGCTATCTTGAACCAGAGCTCCTTGTCGTAGCGGGCCACGATCGCTAAGGCATTGGCCGCCTTAATCGTCGTCGCCGCCGATGAGATGACTCGTCGTCCCATAGAGTCCAACTTCTTGCCCTCGCTGTCCAGCGGGGAAGTGGAAGTTGAAGCCGCCACGCCTGCTGCCTTCTTCTTAGCCGCTGCTGAGACGACTGAGTCTGGCGTGGGCTGGGCCCTGAGGCACAAGGGGGCGGCATCGGGGATTCGGTACTTCTTCTCATACCTGTCCCTCTTGGCAGGTGTCGTGGAAGGGCTCTTGAGGACAGCAAGCCCCTCGTCCCAGATGTCGTCGAGTAAAGGCACCGCGAGGACCGTCTTCCTCTTGGCCTCTCGTCATTGGTACAGAAACCCCTCCTTTTTCTGTTCTTCAGGGCAGAGCTGGAAGAGCTTGGATGCCCTGGTTATCATGGCGAGGAAAGAGCCAACCTCGTCGGCTGGGGACGCCCGCGGGGGGGTGACGACGGGATGTCCGCTGTGTCATCGCCGCCGTCATCGTCCGTCCCCGTCGCCGTATCCGTCGCTGTATCCTCTCTAGGGTCCGGCGAGGGGGATGAGGGGTCCACCGGTCTCGCCGGCACGAAGGGGGGAGCGGGGTGGACTCTGCTCCGCTTGTTCGGAGGGCTTCCCGACGGGCCTGGTTCTGGCTCCTCCGTCGGGGTGCGTCGTAATCTTGTCCTTATCTCGGTACATAAGGATAGGATTGCCAACAAAATGGCCGCCGAGCTATCCTGGGGCTCGGGCAATGGCTGCGACGGACGGGATGGCCGCTCCACTGGGCCCTGTTCGTCGTCATCGTCGCTATCTTCGATCACGTCAGCAGGGACCGTCCCCTGGGATCGAACCTTCTCGAACCTCTCGTTGAGGTTTATGAACCTCTCGTTGAGGCCTATGGACCTTTCGTTGAGGTCCTTCTCGGTCTCCACCAGTTCTTCCTCAGAGGCTGATTCCGATTCTGTAATGGCCACCGCCCCCCCCCTCTTTTTCAGCCGGGGGCTTCACTGGGGTCTTAGCGATGGACTGGAAAGAGGATTCCCTCCGCAGCGGCAGGGATACTCTGGGCCCAGAGGCCGTTTCCACTGGCGTAGTCTCAGCCGGCTCCGCCAGGGTCGCAGCGACCACTTCGGTAGAGGCCTTAGCCGGGTGGATCAAAGCCCTCACTACCTTAGGTGCATCCTGGGCCTTCGCCTTGGGGGGAGGGTCAGCGCCTCGCTCCCCCTTCGAGATCGACCGGGTCCTCTCCAGCAGCCAACCCGGGTTCTCAGACTTCCTCTTCCCCAAACCAGAGCGCTGGCTCGTGGCCGAACGTGTCGGGGAAGTAGAGCCCTGCTTGGCAACCGAGGAGCCTGACCTTTCGGTGCTCCCAGTGCCCGCGGACTCGCGGTGCTTGGCCTTCTGTTGGGCCCCCGTCGCCGGGGCGCCCTCACAGGACTTAGAAGCCCGCTCAGACCTCTTCTTCGCCTTCTCACCTGCTGTGCCCTTCTCCAGCCAGGTGGCGAGGCGGGAAAGATGATCTTGTTTGGTCCGTTCCGAAAGGTTCTTGCAGAACGCACAGTCCTTCTCCACGTGCGTCTTGTCCTCATGGAGACAGTAGAGACATTGCGAATGCTCGTCCTCCTTGAAAACGTTATATAATCCGCATCCAGGGCAGTTCCTGAACAGCTTGGACCCGGGCGTCGAGCTCCCCTTGTCCTGGGCCATGTTGAGGTAGGCCGCAGATCTTCTGGAATCCTCCAAGAAGTGTAAACTCGACGAAAACTTCACCCTTGAGGGGCGTAGAAGAATTCCGAAACGGGTCCCCGTTATCGGAAGTAGAAACGGTGGAGCTTAAGGCTCGATTAAACTGAAAAAATGAGAAAATCTCCTGAAAACGCAGTAAAAAAACTCGAGAGCTAAATACGAGGACTCCCAACACTTGAGCGTGCGGTAAAAAGATGAGGATGGCTGCCAGAGGCGGGGCTTAGGGAGAGGGCAGTCATTGGCTGGTGGCAGTATGACCCAGAGATCAGTGATTGGTTACTACTAAGAAAGACAGATCAGAAACGAAACTGATACTGATTTTTTCTTTACCGAGGATTCCCAGCCTGACGACGGGGAATATTCATGAGCATGTGAATCCATGCCAGACCCCATGCTGGAGAAGTAGGCTTATACGTCTGGCTATTCCAAGCCCCCTTTCTCATAGGGTTGGGTCAACGTGTCATATGATATTTTGGCTTGCTTGCCAGCCCATACAAGGCGAACCATCATGCTCTTGAGACGGGTCCAAAAACCAGTCGGGGGCCAGATCGGAAAATTATTAAAGATATATAGAAACAGGGACGTCATTTCACCAAAATGGCAGATGTAGCGGAAGTGATATCACATGACCCTTGACCTCTGATGACATCACATGAAGTGATGACATTTGACCCCACCATGAAGTGATATCACGGGAAGCAATGGAACATGACCTTTCACCCCTTGACAAAAGAGGAAGTGGCAAAATAGCATTGTCCTAAGTACACTATGGTTACGATATCACAGTAATGTGATGTACATTTCGTACAAGAACGGATCACCATATGTATTGTTAATATTAGTGTGTAGAGGCCCATATTACCAAAATACTGTGAATGCAAGAAAACGTCCAAGGCGAAACTAGGATGTGTTATTATATAGCACTTACCTTAAGATAGAACACATATACATACAATATCAACCAACCTGTGTCATTTATCGACCTCAGAAAGATGAAAGGCTGAGTTGGCCTTGACAGGATTTGAACCTGTGACCTGCAGGTCACACACACATGTTCAACCAACTGAGCTATCTTACCAGTGAATGTCCTCAAAGTCAGAAAGTATATTACACTCTGTAGTGGATACCATTAAACTGGTAGCTGAGATTAGGCTTAGCCTGCTAAGCCATTACAGAAGGGGAACAACCATATGCAAATCAAGCTTGATCCTATCCAAAAAGGGGCAGTCCAGCCGAACTGCCAGGTCACACATCCCTTCTGTACGAGACAACAAGCATTCTCAGACATGTTCGGCCTTGTTGGGCCTCATCAGTGAGGAGTAGCTTGGGTCTCTAAGTACAGCAGGCACGGGACCCACCTTGGTGACTAACCTTGGACATACCTGTCCCACTCTTGGTGACTAAGGTAAAACACAAGAGGTGATGGCTGGAAGGTTTAGAATTAATCTTAACCTCTGTCATTGCTCTATATAATATTTGTTCAGTAACACTGGTCAAAACTCCTCGGTGCACAGTAAAGTAGCTCATCAAAATGGCCCACGTGGACCAAAAGAACATGCCCACATTAGCTTGGGGCATTGCCCAGTAGGCCACTCCGAGTTTGCAGCAGAGGCCAGTTTTCAAATAATGCACGGGAGCTTCCCGCCTATACTCGCAATCAAGTGTGCCCATCGCACAAGCACAACTTCCTTGCATGCACTGCCAAGATTAATCCTACTGTTACACTGACTTGAGCACAAGCTCTCTATGCCCATTATTCAAGCATAAATACAGGGGTATCAATTTTAAGTGCAAAGCTACTAGCCAGCCATCAAAAGTCACTCGCCACCTCAATTCCACACATGCACATGGCACAGTTGCCAAGAGTCAATTATCAGTAGCTAATAACCAATGCAGAGTGCACATTTTGCACCCTGATAAAGAGAAACATTCTATTTGTTGTGTGCACTAAATGA
Source organism: Ambystoma mexicanum (assembly GCF_040938575.1). Classification (NCBI taxonomy): domain Eukaryota; kingdom Metazoa; phylum Chordata; class Amphibia; order Caudata; family Ambystomatidae; genus Ambystoma; species Ambystoma mexicanum. The sequence continues at coordinate 764,223,758 of NC_090925.1, read as the reverse complement.
GTTAGTCAATATTTTACTGTTTTAATCATGACTTTAAAAATATAATTCAATTTCCTTTTCTAGGAGGATAGGGCCATGGAACAATTCACATTTTGGTGTTGACCAATTAACAACCTCCAATACAATTGTACCTAATTTTTCTAAAAGGCCAAGAAAGTCCTATCATGGCTGTTAAGCAAAACCAGGAAACGTGAGGAAGTAATTTGCCCAGGATCACACAAATTGCCAAAGTGAGCAAGTTGGGATTTCAGCCCTAGTTTCTTGGCTCCATCCATTGCATCTCAACCACTGGGCCATATCGTGCCACGCAATATTTAGTTTTACACCAACAGGCAAAGCTTTCTGCACAGCCTAAACCAGTATAGTCTGTGTTCAATAAATCTGACTTGCACATGCCCCGGGCTCCGTTGCAGTCTAGCTAGGTTTGTGCTTTATAAATTCCATACATATGTTAAAATAGCCTGGCAAGTAAGTAATATTCACTCTTAAATGGAACAAGATCATCACAATAGTTTGAATATCTGCAAATAAACGTGAAGCAACCCAGAAAACTGCACCTGCACAAATTAGAAATGAGCCATACTGTGCTGAAAGTTGCAACATGTAATGCAATACGAGGGACAGAAAAACGATGGATATGTTACAAGTGGCCTCCATTGTATTGCAATATACATATACAATAGCATTTTCACAAGTTAACAAACTCGGTCAGAGAATTCTTTCAAAGCAAGAGGTCACCACAATGAACATGTTTGAAAGAACCTGCGTCCCGTTACCTGCTGCCTCCCCAATTAATTCATTGAAAACATCCACAGTGCCTTAGTTCACAGGCCAATCCTCTATATGCTGTGGCTGTAAAGACAGAGCAATATGCCGATTTCCAGTCAGACCGCATAATGAAACAGCAAACTCGCTTCCCACAGACCATATATCCGTCTGCAACATCAATTCAAATGCTTCTATGTAGGCCCAAGAGAAACATGAGCACACACGCCACGTTATATTAAGTCCCTTTCTCGGTGGCTGGCTGCGGAGCTCGACGGATCTCACGCTACACCTCAGGGGCTGCGTCCCCCGTTACGCCACTGCCTGCACCCTGCTAATTAAATTTGGCAGCAGGGGTCTGAGTCGGCCGGCACCACTTCCAGCCAGCAGTGAAACTCCCCATCTTCTATGCTGATTCTCTGGAGGAGTTGGAGCTTCCGTAAAAAATTCTTTTTTCAAATCCTTAAAAAATAAAATAAAAATACAGCAGTCGCAAGCTAACCACAGAGGTCGCACTCACGGACCCAGAGGTCGCATTTGCGGAATAGGAAGGAGGATCCACGCCTCTACCTTTTGCTCCAAATTATCAAGCGCTGTCACATAGTTTTCCATGTAGAGGTCCACTAGAGATGGTGTAACCAGAATCTCCAGATATCGTATGCCCTGCGGGCACCACCTGAAGGCATCTCTGACTTCGTCCCTGTGCACCCTGGGGTTTAGCGGGAGCACCTCCGACTAAGACCAATTTATCTTTATACTGGAGATGTCTCCAAATCGACAGATCTCTCGTACCAGCAGTTGAAGATTGCGCTGGGGATGTTTCACATACAACAGCATGTCCTCTACATATAGGGATATTATTGAGACCTGAGGGTAGATCTTAACCCCTCTGTGAGCATGGTATTCCCTAAGGCAACAAACCAGCGGCTCGATTGCGAGCAAAAAGGATAGAGGACAGAGGGCAGCCCTGTCTTGTGCCCCGCGTCGGGAGAATATAGTCCGACATCCTATGATTTGTATACACCACCACCCTAGGAGCCACATACAAAATCCGGACCCACTGGAGGTAAGACAACCCGATCCCTGACCACCGAAGGACCTCGATAAGGAATGGTAATTCCACAGAGTCAAAGGCCTTCTCAGCATCCAGGGCGGCCACGGCAATCAGGACTTCAGGATTCACATTATGCATGAGAAAGAACAGGCGTCTCAGATTATTTTGAGTGGACCTCCCTGGGATGAAGCCCACCTGGTCAGGGAGGACCAGAGCGGGTAAATATGGAAGCAGTCTATAGGCCAATAACTATACGAGGAGCACTTTAAGGGATCCTTGGCAGGTTTCAACAACACTGTCATCAAGGCGGTCCTTCTGTATTCGGGCAGGACACCGGAGGCTCTGGCAGATTCATACATATTGGGATGATGTGGGATTAGGAGATCGTCATATTCCTCATACAGCTCGGCTGTGATCCTGTCCAAACCCAAGGCCTTGCCATTAGGGAGAGAGAGGATCACCCTAAGAAATTCCTCATCAGAGGGGGGTTAGTTTAAACTACCCCGTGTGCCGGATCTAGCCAGCCCAGCGGCCCTCTATCTAAATATTGTACAATTGCATCTCGCTGAGCTGTCGCTTGGGAGGCGTGCAATCGATCATAAAAGTCATGAAAAATGTAGTTGATCTTCTTAAGATCCCTGGTGGGGTTCCCTGCCGGGTCCTCAAATTCTAATATAGCCCCCAGTTGGTTCTCACGCTTGATGGCCCATGAAAAATGTCTGACTGGGGCGATCACCTTCACCATATGCAGCAGACACAATGGGGTCTCAGAGGAACCGCTCCTCTCTCCCAGCCATGATGGACATTTCCTCCCTCTTCTCCCGGAGTTGGGTGCGGACAACAGGAGTATTGTGAAGTCCCTGCTGCAGCTCCAAGCTTTTAATTTTGTCCTGAAGTTGTGCTATTGATCTGTGCAATGCTTTTAGAACACCCGGCTCCATGGATATACAGCACCCCCTAATGTACACTTTAAAGGTTTCCCACTCCACCCCAGGGTTTGGGACTGAAACCTTGTTAACCTGGAAAAAGTTATGTATGTCCTGTGCGAGATCCTCGCGGAAGACTGCATCGTCCAGTGCACAAGCTCTAAACCGCCAACGCAGGTGTCGAGGGGATCGAGCCAGACCGCAAAAGTAGACCATGACATAATCTGTCCTTGACGAACTACCATGTACACCTGAGTAAAAGGAGTATTCCCTAGTGGTGGGATGCAAAGATTGCGAAGCGTCGTGGAGCCTGTGATATTCATCAATAACCGCCAATCTCAAAGCAGCCTTAGGTAGGTCGTGTTGGGTTGAGGAAGACCTATCTAGATCTAAGGATAAGGCAATATTGAAGTCACCCACCAATATGACTCATAATTCAGAAATGTATGCAGGTGGTTGGCGCAATGTTGGAAGAAATCGGGGCTGTCTGAGTTTGGAGCATATATATTAGCAAGAAGAATCCGCAATCCTGCACACTCCCCAGTTAAGATAAGATAGCGATCCTCCTCATCCCTAATCTGATTGTGCAGTTTAAAAATCAATGATCAATGAATGTACGTGGCCAGCCCTTAGGATTGGGAAGTGAAGGAAGAACAGTACCTATGAATTCCCCAACCAGGGATATTGGGAAGCCTACCGTCCCGAGCCAGATGCGTTTCCTGCATACATAAACTGTTCACACTGTGGTTCTTAGCATAATTGGCAATCAGTCTGACCTTCTTCTGGTTAGTGAACCCCCGTATATTCCAAGTCATCAGATTGATGCTATCCACCGACATCCCATCGGTACTCTGCATTCCCATGCAATAATGACCAAGTAACCTCAGCAGGGGCCCCGAGGGACCAATAGAGAAAAAATTGTAACTGTTGGTGCTGCCACCCCCCACGCCTCAACACCACCGCCCACCCACACCAGAAACACTAACTTACTGGCTAATGTATCCACCCCCTCCCAAATATCCTCAAAACACAACATTTCACAACACCCGCAGTGACTGTGGAAACAGGGAGCCCCCGGCGGCCGCCTCAGCTCCTAGTGACGATGGACTCACTTCAATCCGTTTGGCTTTCGTACACCCTCAGCCCCCAAAGGGGCTTCAGTCTCAAAGGTATGCTTTCAATGTAACCATCAATGAGTCATCGTGGCAAGCGGCGCAGTGACTCTCCGGGATCCGGTAGATCTAGTGCGAAGCGCTCAGCTGCTTCAGGGTACGTGAAGAACATCATCTTTCCCTTGTGCACTACTCGTAGTTTTGCTGAGTACAACATTGCATCGCAAATTTCTTTCATCCTCAGGATATCCTTCAAAGCTTGGAATGTTTTCCTTTGTTCCTGCACTTGAGGGCTTAAGTCTGGAAAAAGACAAATCGTCGCCGAGCCCCATCGCAGTTCGCCCTTCTCTCTGGCCGCTTTAAGCAGAACATGTCTGTCTTGATAGCTAAAAATCTGTGCAATAATGGCTCGCTCAGGAGCGCCTTGGGGGCTCGGGCCACCAGAGAACGATGAGCATGCTCCACCAGAAACATACTCGAGACCGTGGGCCCCTCCAGGATTTCTAAGAGTAGCTTCTCAACAAACTTCTCCATATTGTCAATAGAAGTGGATTCAGGGACCCCGAGAATGCGCAGGTTGTTTCTTCTCAACCTGCCCTCTAGGTTGTCATTCTTAGCGACTACCTTCTTAAATGTTTGCTGAAGGGGTGCAAACTCTCACTGTAAAACAACCACTTTGTTCTCCCCGTCGCTAATCCTCTGCTCTGCATCTGTCATACGACCACACAGTTTATCAATTTGAATAGTGGAGATATCAACCTTGCAGGTAAGAGCATCACTTGTTGCCCCAAGATTATCCATACTATTTCTGAGTGCCAGCAGTGTCTGATTAAGGGCTGAGACATCCAGGTGAGAGTGGCTCGGTTCGGGGTCCTCAGGCAACACTACCGGGTCAGGTCTAGCAAATTGGTCCATCTTATTTCTTTATTTTATCTATTTTTCCGTTTCTAATGCGCCAAAGCCTGCGGGCATCAGGGCGCAGAGAGAGATCATGGGTAACAAACGATGTAATATGGGAGGTTTCACTGATCCGATTTATGAGAAAAGAGTAGTTTTCAGGATTTTTTTAAACCTAAAGAAATTTCTTTCACATCGTAGATCTGGGGGCAGCTTGTTCCATGTAATAGCCACTCTAACAGGGAAGAACATTTCCTTCCCATTGACTCTACGAGATTTTGAGCATTGAAGACGCATAGCGTCTTTAGATCTAGTATTCCGAATTGATGTTTGGACCTTAATGCGGTTTTTTAAGATAGCCAGGGGCATCACCAAACAAACATTTGTGCGTCAGAACATTGATTTTGAATTCTATTTCTTGTTTGCACAGGAAGCCAATGAAGGTCTCTCCTATGCTGCGACATATGCTCATATTTTGGCACATTTTTAACTAATCTGACAGCGTCGTTCTGTAGGATCTGTAACTTCTTAATAGAGCCTTTACTAGCTCCACCTAGTAATGCATTACAATAATCAAGTCTTAATAGAGCCAGTGGCCTGACTAGTGTAGCACAATTTTAAATCGAAAAAAAAGGTTTTAATAGGAGTGTTAACCTGAGATGATAGTGAATACTCTTAGTCACACTAGCAACCTGTGCATTTGCCTTGAGTGATGCTTCAATAGTAACCCCTATTGTTTTTACTTTGTCGACTACTGCAATTTTGTGATGGTCAATGTAAAATCTTGTATATGATGTTCCTAATTTTTCTCTTTTTTTGTCGGAACCGAAAATCAGGAGTTCAGTCTTCTGACCATTTAAGCTGAGACCGTTGTTCATCATCCAAATATGAATACTTTCGTAGACGGATGTGATCATACCTGCATCTTTTTCATAGTTTCTGCTTAACCTGAACACAAGTTGAGTGTCATCAGCATAATTTGTGAATTAAAGACCCATGGACTCCAGAAGGGCATATAGGGATCTACAAAAGACATGAAACAAGGCAGGAGACAAGCATGCTCCCTGCGAAACTCTGCATATATTACGACCCTGGCGTTAAGGGTTTAACGACACCGTAAAAGGTGTCGGCGCCGTTAAACCCTTAACGCCTGATTACGAGGTCCCTTTGCGGGACCCGACCTTAACGGCTGGTTTTTCCAGTCGTTAAAGTAGGGACCCGCAAAGGGACCTTGGTGCTAATTACGGTACCGTTATTTGTGGTACCGTAATTAGCGCCTTCCCCATTCCCATTGAGCCCTATGGGGCAAAAATGGGAATGGGGAAGGGCCATGGCGGCATGGGGAATTACCGCCCCACCAACCTCGGAATGGGGTGGTAATTCCCCATTCCGCTATGGCTGACACCGGCATGGACCATGGTGCTAACAGCACCATGGTCCTCCGCCTGGGTCGTAATGAGGCCCAATCTGTTCTAAGCTAGAGGACACATTTTGCCAGATGATTTTAGATTTCCTGTTGCTCAGGAAAGATTGGAACCATTTTACAGTATCAGGAGAGCAGTTTCCATATACCTGTATACATTTTAAACATTTAGCGTAAACAACAAGATTGAATGCCCCCGAAAGATCTAAAAGCATCAATAGACCGGCTTTACTGTCATCTACTACCTCTAGCATTTCAGATTGCAGGTCTGCCATACCGGGGTCAGCTCCATGTGCAGTCCTAAAGCCGGGCTGTCGACAATGTAAGATATTAGATTTCTTAATGTGTTGTTGGAACTGACTCGCAGCAATTTTATCGACAATCTTGAGTAAGAATTGTGTGTTGGTAATAGGCTTGTAATTAGAAAGCACTGTAGGATCAAGATTAGATTTTATAGCTGAGGTGTCACAGTGACATTTTTCAACAGGTCTGGTACATCATTGTGCAAAAAAGAGGCATTTATAAAAACGAGTTAAAAACAGCGCAAAAGTCTCTAGATGTTGTAAAACGATCCTTGAAGGTAAAATATCCATTTGGCAAGAGGTCGGACGCATCTTTTTCAGGGTTTTAATCAAGGAGTCAGTGGTTAGAGATTTAAAAGCGAAAGGACAGTTAGTAAAAGTTGTGGGTTGAGTAGTACAAATCTGGTCATCACAAGTATTCTGTGTCTCCTTTGCCGAGGCGATGGAGGATTGTGCAGAAAGTATTTTATCTGCGAAGACTTTTTGTATTGCTTCGCAGTCTGCATTAGTAGGATTGAACTGTTGTTTTTGGGCTTGTGGTTTTTCTAAAGTTTTAACAGTCTCAAACTGTTTTTTAACGTCATTCGTGGAATTGGCAATTTGAACGTCATATGTCTTTTGAAGCTTGAAAAATTTTCAATCAGTAGTTTCTTTCAAACATTTTCCATTTCTCTTTATCTACTTGCTCCTGGGATTTTATCCATATTCGTTCTGCTTTTCTCTTTTCTTGTTTCAAAAGAGTAAGTTGGGAGATACACCATTTTTGGTTGTTTTCCTTTGTTCTAATTTTCTTCTTTGTTAGTGGAGCCACTTGATCTATTTATTTACTGATGCTGTTAGTGTATTCTGAGGCAAGTGTAGTCGGTGTATCTAGATCTGATGTGGAGATCATTAAATCCTGGATAAATATCTGTAACTTCTCAGGTGAGAGTTTATAAAATTCTATTCTTCACTAGTTGTGTTTTATTTGATGTCTGAGGTTTCTTTACAGGAACTGTAAATTCAAAAGTTACTGTATGGTGATCTGACCAGATACGCAGGTTTGTAGAGATATATTGTGCTCTTAAGTTATTGACTGCTTTCCAGTGGCTTGTTTTTGGCTTGGCTTGTGGCCAAAACTATATACACCAAGAGGTCCTCAGGAAATTCCATCCCAGAGAACAGCAGGCCTAGGGACTCGGCCCTCGAGCCACCCAGCAGTAAACCCACAGCCAGCAAAAGTCTGTCAGGGGGAACAATCCTTGAGCAAGGATAGTCAATCCCTCAGGGTCGCTCAACAATGAAGTAGATAGACAGAGCCGAGGGATGGGGTAAAATTGCTGTAAGCCATACAGCTAGGATCGGGCCTCTGACAGCTCACAGCTCTCAAAGACACCCCTCCACCTGAGAAACTGTGTAGTGGGATAGAATACCACTGTTCTCCAGCACCATATGTGGTAACGTGTAGTAAATCTGCGAGCAGGAGAGATACACAGCTGCCCCCCGCTCTAGGGAGGTACCACTCAGTTATTCAGGGTAGTTGGACCCAGGATCCCTTCCAGCCCATCCTGCCGACAAGACCAAGACTTTACATCCACCAGGAAATTCCAGACTTAGTAGGCAGAGGGTCTCTACAGAGGCAATGCAGCACTTTCATGCAACAGGATGATTGACCCCACTGGCTGTCATGTGATCCAAGCCCAGGTCAAGCAGCCCACGGAGAGGAAGCACCTCAGATCTGGTGCTTTGTCGATACTTCCTGCAATGTCATATAGCTCAAACAGATTTTTCCTCACCGGCCCAGCAGGTGGCAATGGGGGAACTAATCCCAAGCCGAGTCGATCCCTGCACATAGATAGGGCCGCACTGCAAGCAGCTCACCCAGGGGATCCCCACAGGAACTACTGCCAATGGTGTGTGAACTGCGCGACAGACGAGGCCCAATTCCACCATAGGCATTATATTCACTCTGCCCCGACTTTCCCAGGCTACAACAGGATGCATCTGCACCGCGTTCCCCCGCCACTCCTCACCTCCTCTGGGGGACGCAGCGCTCCGCTGCTCTCGCCAGCTCAGGATTCCAGGCCTCGCTGCCGATCCAGCAGCGCATCGAAGCCTCCCAGCCCAACGGGGTCCGTCAGATGAACAGCGCAGCACTGCAGGGAGGCACCTGCCTCACCGTGAAGCCCAGCAGCTGCGACAGCCGCGCCGGACCTGCACTCGGGGATCGACGTCCACAATCCCCTGAGTCACCAGGGGGATCGTAGCGTCTCCTCTCATCCCGCCATGACTGGGGGCCAGCAGCCTCACCAGGCCCAGTCGGGGATCGCCCCTTTGCTACGGCTCAGTGTCGGCAAGCGTTATTACCAGCCTTAGCGCGGCTCGCAGCTTCCGATCAGCCATATGGGAGAGGTCGGCAACAGCAGCAAAGCAGGATAACAGCAGGATTTTAAGAGCCCTCGTCGGAGCTCTTTGCCCCAGGCCCCGTGCGGTACAAAGTACGGCACGATAGAGGGTCTGGGAGGTTAGGCGCGGGGTGGGGGAAACAAACGGCGTGAAATACAAGGGGAGGGGCAGCCAAGCGGCGCCCCCACCCTCAGAGTTGCCAAAGGAAGCACAACACAAATGGGGGAAAGGTGTGAGGAAAAAGCAACAGGGGGGCAGGAGGAAGTCCGGCCCCCCAGAGGTACAACAAAGGGCCAGGGGGGTATAAGTACCCCAACGAAAAGCAGGTTAGGCACAACCAGGTAAGGAGCTCACCTCATTCAGGTAAGCTCCCAGGGCCTGGAAAAGGGGGAGAAGGAAACGTTTTGCCACCCAGCGAAAAAAGGCAAGGAGAGGAGAAAGAACAAGGAACAGGAACGCCGAGTACTTTCTTCGGTACACGGTTGAAGAAAGTCGTAGGCAGCGGCAGGTGTCCAGGAACGGATGCCCCAGGGTAACTAAGACTAGCCGAGGAGAAGGCTGGGCATCTACACCCCCTGGACACGAAGTGCCCAAAAGCGAGTTGGTGTTATTTTTGGTTGTTATGATTATTGTTTGGTGTTATTTTCTGTAGGAAATAAACAAGCCTACGGCCTTTAATTGTTCCACGAACAAAAAACCTGTCTGTACTATTATTTCTTTATCCTGGGTACTAGGGACTAGGAACAAGAGCGAAGGGGAGCCTACACTACTCAGCCTATCAGGCTGTGGCCATTTTGCAGCCGCTCAACAGCGCCCCCCATCCCGAAAGGATGAAACTTGAGGGGATTGAAACCCGTTGCCAGCAGTTTAAACACAGATCTCGCATTAGGCACATTAACCCCATTGCTGCATAAATATTGATTTATGACCCATCAAGTATAAAGGTACTTTCTTGTCTTCCACATGTCCCTTTACTCCAACACACACATAGACATTTGCTGTTTTTATTTTGCTTTGTAGTTTTCTATTTTCTCACAACATTTGCTTTTATTTAACTAATTAATCATTCTAATGTTACTGTGTGCCCCTTATCTGCCATGCACATTTTCTATACTAGTGAACAGTTGCATATTACATGTGGGGCTGCATGGCTCACGTAACGCTACACACTACAGTGCATCACAATCGGCATCATTCATTTTACTGGGTCAGATATTCTGTGTGCCCATTGTTACAAAATTATATTAAATGTAGGTAATTTCACTTTTGCCCGTTACTCAACACAGACTTTATGAATCACAACCAGAGCTTTCTGCTGTCTAACTAGGTACATTTGAACATTTTTGGGCCACGAGGAAATGGGTAAAAAAGGGTGCAATAGCGCAGTGGGTAATACATATGAGCAGGAATTAGGGTGCAGACTAAAATTCACATTGCTTAATCCCAGTTTTGCAACCCCACCTTTTACTTTTCACAAAGCTGTAAAATGAACACCATTGGCTTAAATAATTAACACTTGCATTACAGATTCATCCCAAAGCTCACCCATGGATGCAGAGATGTGTTGCACCATCCCTGTAACGCATACAGCAAGAAGCAATTATGTTTGTGGGTATGCTATAGAAATGATCAATGCTACTTTTCAAAACACACAAGGCAGGCAAAACAGTCAATCAAATTTAGCAGTAGAATAATTTTGAGGATCAGAACAGAATATTGCACCATATCCAGGGAGGGAACGAGATCACATTGCCCTGTTTTGTAAATGGTTCTCTATCCAATATTTCACAAAATACAAATACCCCCCTGCAGAGAAGACATGAGGGAGAAGGGCCCAGGCCCATGACATAAGTACATATGCACGGGTAGTATAGCTCAGTGGCAACGCGCTCGTCTTGGAAGCAAGACGACGCAGAGCAACACAGGTTTGAATCCCGGGTCCACGCTTAGAAACCTCTTTGGCATTAAGCGTGTTACAAAAAAACAATTATAAAGTGGGGGAACGCTGGTGACAAGAAGAAAGAAGGTAGTATGGGGAGACGGAGCACAGGGGAAGAAGAGGGTAGAGCCACAGGGAGAAGAGGCTGTTAACACGGGTGTGGGAGGGATACCCTGTGACACAGGGAAAAAGGATTGTGGCACGGAGCAAAGGGACAGATAAAATGGGTGGAAAAGGGGCAGTGTTATGGAGAATTCTCAAAATGTGCTAATTTCCCTTACCTTTTGAGACCCCCAGCAACTTTGCTGGATTTCTAGGATTTAATTTGATCTACCTAGGAACAGTGTGAGCCTTTTTATTCCCACTAGTCCATGTATTTTGTGTATGTTTTACTTTCGTGTTCTGTGGTTATGGAGTTTTAAAACAACTCCAAAGGCATCATCTTTTTCTGTGTGTCACACATCACCCTCAGTGCAGTGACACAGGGTTGCCTTTCAGACTTCCCAAGGTTTAAATACCTTCTCTGGGACTGACTACCGTCTCCCAGAGCATGTGTTACCTTTTCCTACTTTAAATGGCTGGTGGCAGTGGTTTAGATCAACTACCGTGATTTTTCCTGACCGATAACAATGGTAGCTAAAATTCGGGTCAGCCATGTTTTTCAATATGGCGTCCAAGACCTATCTGTAAAAACAGACTCTGGTCAACGTTTTTCGCCATTTCTTTTGGGAAAAGTCCTTGTGTTTGTCTCTGTGCGCCAAACCAGGTTTGGTTCCTTTGTTCATGGCCTTTGGCGGGCTTCAGTGCTGAAGCCCTCCTCTGGCGCCTGCGTGTCTGGGGTGGACAGTATGTGAGGGAGATGCCCAAAACTCCCTGTGCTTAGTCTCCTAGGAGACCTCAATGCACTCTGGCGTGATTGGCTGGCTGAATGTCCGGCAAGGACAGCCACCCTGCTGTGTGAGTGACAGCTAGGCTGGAATGAATAGGGGAAAACTGTTTAAAAGCAGGTCTCTCGGACTTGGAAAGCACAGTCTACCACTGGAACGAAAGAACCGAAGACGAGCTGAAGGAAGATGACTGCTGCAACTCCTGGATGACCGGTGAAGCCCTGCTGCAGGTCTGAATTGCCTGAAACTCCAATCGACAGAGAAGCCCATCAAGGTTAACTTCTTCCCTTGGTTTCGGAGGGAACAACCAACTCGTAAGCCACCTGGACACTGTCCCCATCTGGTCGGATTTTCATCAGAGTGCTGTTGAAAACCTGATAGCCAGAGTGAAGGAAACCAGCTTGTGATCTTTAAGGCACTAACACCTTAAACCGACGTCTTGCTAAGCTTTTGGCCTCATCCCTGGGCAGTGCAGGAACCTCCCGACGTCCTCCTTCTTGTCCGCATGACTGAAGCCCAGAAACAGCAAGACCTGCTCGAACTGCCAGGAACAACTGCCTCAGCTACAGCTTTTCTTCAATAACAAGGTACTGTGCAAACGCGATCCGGAACTCGTTTCGTCCATCGAGAAAGTGCATGAAACTTTCCTCAACTTCGAAAGGCTCGTCCTTCCCTAAACATTCGTCAAATTTTTCGCCTAGCCAAATTCCTCTAAACTCTGTGGCAAAGACTTTACTGTTACTACCAGAACTGTGCTATCCAATATAAAGACTCTGAACCATTGACTTTGGGCCAGGCCTATGAGATGAATTGCTGGTTGTAGTTACTGAAACCTTTTGCCCTGCCTATGAATGCATTTGTGCTGTTGATTTGAATAACCTTGTCTTTATACCCCTTTTTAAAGTATATGAAGTGCCATTTTGCTCCCACTTCAGTGGAGGTAAACTTGTTCATTTCTTGCCGGTTGTGTATTTGTGGTTTATAAGTGTATGATATTGAGCTGCTCTTGCTAGTGTAATGTTTTCTAACTAACTGAGCAAATAAATGTATATTCATTTACCAAGAAACCTTGAGTAAGTGTATATTTGAATCACTGTATTGGTTGGTCCTTTGTGTAACTTGTTCTACTGCTCACTTAAACTCTTGAGATAAGTCTGGCTGCTCAGCCATCGCTACCACTTTACTGTGTAGTATAGGCTTGTACCAAAGGTGAAATTGTGCTTACACTTGTAGTCCTAATTGCATGCAGTGTTCCCAAAAGGTACTGCATGTGATTCTGCCTAACAGCCAGTGACAGATGACATGGGGGAGATGAGCTGGTGAGATGCGGGAAAAGGGGCAGATTACATGGGGGAGAAAAGACAGGGGATGGTGGGTGAAGGGGCACAGGAGAAGAAGGGTCTGGTGACACTGGGGAACAAGGGATTGATGACAAAGGGGAATGGGCAGATGACATGGGGAGATGGGCTGGTAAAATTGATGGAGGAAAGACTGGTGACATGGAGGAAAAGGGGCAGATGATGGGGAATAGGAGATGGTGACATGGAGAAATGGGTAGATGATATGGGGATGAGCGAGTGAAACTGTTGGGGGAAATGCTGGTGACGGGAAAAAAAGGAGCAGATAACATGGAGAAGGGGCAGATGACATGATGAGAAGGGTCATATGACAAAAAAAGAAGGGACAGGAGGGGAAGAGGCATGTGAAAGAAGGGTCCAGTGACACAAGGGACTGGTGACAGATGACATGGGGGAGAAGGGCTGATGACATGGGTTCGGGAAAGGCTAGTGAAAAGGGGGAGAAGAGGTAGATGACAAAGTACATGTGGGTCCCATTGTTTCTGGTGAGCCACTCTACGGTTTCAGTCACACCCTCCTGGTGCTCGGCTCATGCCCACCGGACATTCTCTGGTCCATCATTTCTCTAGTGTGTGGGTTGTGGTTGGTGAGCATCTGCATTGAACATTGTACCATAATCCCATGAAATCTGAGCAGTGCCATACATGCCAACATTTCCACATTTCATTCGGGAGATGCTAGTTAATTTCTGGTTTTAACTTCCCAGATATGGCATGGCAGTTAAACCTAGGACCAATGGAGTGAGGTTAGTTGGCAAGTATGCAGTGTTACAGCTGGGACTGTCTTTGAGCAGTCAGTGGGCAGTCATAAAGGAGGCCCTGCGACAGTCAACCGTGGGCACAGTGTCACCTGATTTAGCAGAGCATAGAAGCTGGGGATTTGGTGTTTTGCATTGATGCAGGCAAATAAACGGTTCCATGTAATAATGTCGCCACAAAAATATCGCCATACAAAAATATCGCAGAAAAATTGTCGTTTTTTGTGGCAACATTATTGCATGGAAAATGCAGGGGCCACCCCCGCAACTCCCAAATGTTATTTTTTTTTTTTTAAAAAAATGTTTTGCCCCTATCGCCACATATATGGTCACCCAAATAATATCGCCACAACATTTTCCCGGCAATATTATTTACGGTGACCATATATGTGCCGATATTAATACCTGATACCAAATAAACCTGACCAACTGTGATGTCTACAAAGTGAAACAGCTTGTGCCCAGTTGTTATTAGGTGGATTGTTACGCAAGATATGGTAATAATAACCACCTGAAAACATCTCTACACACAAGTCCCCATCCCCTGAAGCAACAAAGGTTACACCATGGAATGTACACTACCTGAAAACACTATTTGCCTCCCCTAAATGTCCCTGAATAGCACACTAGCCCATAGTTGCCAACATGATCCATTCCAATCTGTAGCTCCGTATCCAGTCCTCTTTTATTTATTTGCACTCTGGGACTTGTAGTTTCACATTGTAAAGCTCAGACTGCAAGTCCCAGAATGCAGCACAAAAACCAGGACTGTATACGCTCCTACAGATTCGAATGGATCATGTTGGCAACTAGCCCACCCAGATACACCAGCAGAACTCTCCATGCTCCTTAAATGCCATTCCGGCAGACAGTACAATCAATCTATGTTACCAACCTGGAGCACACGTTGCACAAGAAGACTCACAAAATATATATGACTTACACACCACAGAGAGCCCTATCATTTCAGATCTGCACACATCATTATCATAACAAAGCAACCTTGTCCTAAATTAGTCCCATACCCTGCCTCTTGCTTATCCTCAAACTCCAAGAAACCGTGAAAATGGTAGGCTATGTGTAATACAAGATTCAATAACATAGCATAACAGTTCATAGAAAAAAGTCTCACTTATTCTCTTGTGGGGCAGTAATCTGGGAACAAAGTTAATGATGGCTCTGCTGAGGCCAGTCCCCTTTATTACAAGGAATTACTTTATCTGCCCAGGATCACACACTGTGGTTAAACAGTGAAGCTGGGATTTAACACACTCTAAAGTTCAGGCACTTGAACACATGCCTTTTAAATTCAATTTTTTCCAAATATTTACATGACAAAGGATCAGATATGAAATTAGAATAACTTCAAAGAATACCTTCTTAATTTTTGACACAGAGTAAGGATATGTCGAGCAGTTTCCACTGACATACCACATAATCGGCATAGTCTTTCGCCATAGGGTTGATTCATCCATCTGCCCATGCATTCACGCTTAGACAGGATGCCAAATCATAAATATGTAATAAATCTACGAATTTGAGTGGAGCAGAGAGATATAGGAACATGGTCGGTTGTTACAAAAGCTCTGTGTGCTATAGTCCTCTTTTTAGCTAAATTGTCAATATTGTTTGAGATATCATTAAGTCTAGTTTTTTTTTTTTAATTAAATGGTCATTTTTTGCCTCCAGATAGTCTTCTATATCAGCACGGATGCTCTTCAGATGAGTCAAAGTAGTGAAATATAGGAAGGGATTGTGACGAGTTTGATGTAATTGAGTTTCAAGAAAGTGATTGAGGGTATTAGCCGGGGCTGCGTGTGAGAAGGGAATAGTTTCTTACCTGTAACTCCATTTCTCCAGCATTGGTATCTTTCATGGATTCACATGCTTAGAATATTCCCCGTCGTCAGACTGGGACCCCTCGGTACACATATATAGCCTTTTTCAAAGGAAAAACTTTCGACACTTTTGTGTCCTATCTACGTCCTTCTAGGACCCGCCTACGCATGCTCCGCAGGCCGTGCTAGTATAAGAGGCCCGCCCCCGCGGCTCCCCTTCAGATTTCGGCCCCTCCAAAGTAGGAAGGGTTAAATTTATCACATACATTACATACGGGGAGGTTGGCGGGCGCATGTGAATCCATGAAAGATACTAATGCTGGAGAAATGGAGTTACAGGTAAGAAACTATTCCCTTCTCCAGCATTGGATCTTCCATGGATTCACATGCTTAGAATAGATTGTATAGCAGTAACGCTTGAGACGGCGGTGAGAATGTAATGTAACAATATATATCCTCACCCTACTACACAATGCATATCTACCGTAGGGATAAGTTAAGTCACATAACATTGCCCACATAAAGTATATCGCCCTTAAGAGGGTAGACAACAGAATCTCCACAGGGAAGAGCTTACCTTACTGAAACAGATGGCGCAGGACAGCTCTTCCCATCTGCAACTCGTCTGCATGCTGCCTGGCAAGGCAGTAGTGGCGGGTAAACGTGTGGGGCACTGACCATGCCGCAGCTTGGTATATGTCCGTCAGCGGAATCCCAGCCCATAACGCTGTTGAGGAAGACATCGACCTTGTAGAATGAGCTCTAGGATGTCCTTGCAGTGGCCTTCCGGCCTTAGAGTGACAAAAAGCAATCGTCGACGAGACCCATCTAGCCAGTCCCTGTTTAGAGATTGCTTTTCCTCTCGTCGACGGACCATATGCGACAAACAGTTGCCGAGTAGCCCTGATGTCTTGTGTACGATGTAGGTAGAATTTCAGAGCCCTCTTAACGTCCAGGGTATGATGAGTTTTTTCTGCTGCCGATGATGGAGTGGCGAAGAAAGTAGGCAGAACCACGGATGAGTGTTTGTGGTATACCGTCGGAACCTTCGGGACGAACATAGGGTTAGTTGCCAGGACTACCTTGTCCTTAAAGAATCTTAGGTAGGGCGGGTCCACGACCAGCGCTTGTAGTTCCGAGATACGTCTGGCTGATGTGATAGCTATCAAGAATGCCAACTTCCACGAAATGAATTTTATGTCGGACGTGGCCATAGGCTCGAAAGGCGGTTTCATCAAGCCTGCCAACACTGTGTTGAGGCTCCACGTCGGGGGAAAACGTTTCACCGGGGGAAAAGCTCGAAATAAACCCCGCATGAAGTGTTTTACCAGTCTGTCACTGAATAGAGGAGACGACTGCCTCTTCCTTGTGAACCTCGAGATGGCTGCCAGGTGTACCTTTATCGACGAGGGGGACAATCCCTTTTCTGCCAAGAGGAGCAGGTAAGGTAGAACTTGTTCCGGCGTCACCAACAATGGTTGTAGGCCCCGTTGTCCTCTACACGATTCACAGAATCTCCGCCACTTATAGGAGTAAGATTTGTTAGTAGAAGGGGCTCTAGCCGCCTGTAGAATTTTTTGGCAATCCTCTGAAATGTCTAAGGCGCCGAACTCCGAGAAGTCAGGAGCCAGGATGTAAGGTTGAGACTGTCCGGGTCGTGATGCCACACCGTGCCTCTGTCCCGGGATAGAAGGTACGGGACTTTCGGAAACGCTATGGGATGTTCCAGCGATAGATGGAGGAGGTCTGAGAACCACGGTTGCCTCGGCCAGTATGGTGTCACTAGAATCACCCGGCAATTGTATCTGCGTATCCACTGTATTGTTTTCCGTATGAGGGGAAACGGGGGGAAAGCATAGAGGAACATGTCCGTCCATGGGAAGGAGAACGCCTCCACCAACGAACCCTCTTGGGGCCATCTGCTTGCAAATTGCTCGCATTTCTTGTTGTCTTTGGTCGCGAAGGCGTCCAGAGGGGGGTGACCCCATTTCTCGAACACTTTCCTCAAGTGACCCGTGTCCACTTCCCACTCGTGTATCTGGGCCATGCTTCTGCTGAGGGAGTCGGCTTGGCCGTTCCTCACTCCTGGAAGGTGATGAGCCACGAGGGAAATTTCGTGTTTCGATGCCCAATGCCATGTTTTCTGGGCTTCTATGGAAAGAGTCCTCGATCGTGTCCCTCCCTTGTTTCCTCAGATAAAACATGGCTGTTGTATTGTCGGTCAGTATTCGCACTCACGAACTCTTGATGTGTGGTAGGAACGCCTTCAAAGCCCATCGTACCGCTCTGAGTTCCAGTACGTTTATGTGTAGGAGTGACTCCGTTGGAGACCAGCGACCTTGCGTTTGGAGAGCACCCATGTGCGCTCCCCATCCGGTTAGGGACGCATCCGTAACTATGGTGCTCTGAAACTCCGGCTCCTCTAGGGGCACACCGTTGTTCAGATTGTGGGAACTCTGCCACCACTGAAGGGTCCGACGTAGCTTGTCGTCGTCGACGGTTATCCTGTCCGACCACGATCCCTGAGCCTGTGTCCATCGGTCCGCGAGGAATTCTTGGACTGGCCTCATGAATAGTCGACAGTTTCTCACCAGATGGATGCAGGATGCCATGGCCCCTAGGACCGAAACATACTTTCTCACTGAGATCCTGGTGTTTCGCCGTAGCCGGGCCGCTTGTTGAATGAGTCTTGAGGTCCTGTCGAGGGAAGGTTTCACCAGCCCTAACTGAGTCTCGAACTGTGCCCCCAAGAATACCAGCGTTCTCGATGGCCGCAGAGAGGATTTCTCGAAGTTTATGGCGAATCCTAGCCGTTGTAGAAGCTGCATGGTGGCTTGCAGACTTGTGTTGGTCGACGCTGGGGAGGATCCCCTTACCAGCCAGTCGTCGAGGTATGGGTATACATGGTGGCTTTGCTTCCTTAGCCAGGCAGCCACTGGAGCCAGGCATTTTGTGAACGTTCTGGGGGAGGTCTTGAGCCCGAAAGGAAGAAGCGTGAATTGGTAGTGAGTTTGCCCTATTACAAAACGTAGGAATTTCCTGTGTTTCCGACACATTGGAATATGGAAATACGCGTCCTGTAAATCCAGGGATGCCAGGAAATCTCCCTTTTGAACTGCGCGGATCACTTCTTGCAGAGTGAGCATCTTGAATTTTAGGCTCTTTAAGGACTTGTTGAGATCGCGTAAGTCTAGAATGGGACGCCATTTGCCGTTCGGCTTTTTTACGACGAAGTATCTTGAGTAGACTCCTTGACCTCTCTGTGATGTTGGAACTAATTCTATCACGCCCTTCGCTAACATGAGTGTAACCTCTTGTTGCAGTACCTTCATATGGGACTGAGCGGTGAACGCAGGTGGAATTTGCGGAGGGTTGTGTTTGAATTGCAGAGAGTGTCAGTTTCTTATGGTGTCTAACACACATTGGTCCGTCTTTATCCTTTCCCATTCGTCGACATATGCTGAAACTCTTCCCCCCAGAACGGTGCGTGGTATGTCACTGCTGATCTTTATTTTGCTTGTCTCTCGACGACGATGGGTATGATGGTCGTTTTCTGGAAGACTGGAAGTCTCGTCGACGGTTAGCCGATTGTGAGGCACGTCGGTATCCCTGGGAGGGGTAAGCCGATCTGGCAAAGGATCTGTCTCCAGAAGAGAATCTTGAATTACCTGAAGCCCCTCTAAAGGGACGAAAAGACTTGTAACTTCTGCCACTCTGGAGGGCACCCAATGAACGTGCCGTGTCCGAATCTTCTTTCATCCCTTTTAGGGCCTCGTCCACCTTCTCGCCGAAAAGAAGGTCTCCCTCAAAGGGCATATCTAAGACCTTGTATTGCACTTCTGGCCTGAAGTAGGTACACTTAAGCCATGACTGTCGACGCAATACCACCCCATTGTTGACTTGCTTGAAGCCTGACTCAGCGAGATCCACCGCAATGTTTATTGCGTGATTTGAGGCTTCCGCACCCTCTCGGACCAGTAGCATCGCCGCCTTCCTCTGTTCTTCTGGAAGATGATCAAGCAGCGGAGCTAGTCTGTGCCACATCTCCCTATCGTATCTGGCCACAATTGCCAGAGAGTTTGCGGCCTTTACTGTGGTCGCTCCCACGGAGAGCACTTTCTTGCCAAAGGCATCTTGGCATCTCGCCTCGTTCTCAGGAGGAGTCGTGCACTTGTGCTGTGCCTTTGCCTTCCTCGCTGCTGCCGCCGACACCACCGAGTCCGGTGTTGGTTGGGAGGATAAACACTTGGGGGTAGACTCTGGAGCCTTAAACTTTTTTTCTAGGCGTCCTTTCACTGCTGGTTCTGAGAATGGGTGTCTCATTGTCTGCAACCCCTCTTTCCATACATGGTCCAGTATTGGTATCGAGAACACCGACCTCCTTCCCTCGCCCATGTGGTCGAACAAAAAACAATCCTTTTTCTGTTCTTCTTGGGACAGACCAAATTCTTTGCATGCCTTCTCCATCATAGAATGGAATGACGCGATGTCGTCCGGAGGGGACGGGTGAGCTGGGCTTCTGGGGTTCTCCAACTCCGCCTCTGACTCCCAGGTAGGATCCCTGGAGGGGGATAATGAGATATCCGACATGGCCCCCCTGTCAGACTCCGAATCTGGCAGCTCACCTTCCTCCTGTGCCAGTGTTGAGATTGGCGTGCGTGGGTGCGTCGGTTGACGGGACGGGCCCGGCTCGTCGACGAGTGACTGTGGCAGGCTTGCCTGGGGTAGTCGCTGGTCCAACGACTGCAACAAGGACTGAAGCGTGGACAGAATATCCAACGACAAAACCGATTGAGGATTGAGGAGAGGGGCAGATACCGGTGTAACGGAGGCCCTCGTCGACGACTTGTCAGCCGCTCGTAGCCCTAGGTCTGCTGGGCCAGCAACTCTCTCGTTCTCGTCCTCCGAGGACAGCAACATAGCTTGTTCTTGTAGCAAAGGCTCCGGGGGGGTCGGGTCAAAGACTTCCCGCCTCCAGGCCTCCTGTAGGATCCCCGTCGACGAGGCCCTCGTCGACGCCATTGTCGACGGGACGGTGGATGCCCCCTGTGCAAGTGGCAGGGAGGCGGTCGATGACTGGACCGCCGTCGACGACGAAGACTTCGCAGGTGGTTTTGGCGGTCCCGCCTTCTCCACACTGTGCCCGCTTTTACTCGACTCGTGGTCGATCTGTGATGATCGCCAGAGGAGGATTTCCTTTCCTTCTCATGCTTTTTTGATGAGGATGATTTCTTTGCCGAGGAGTCTCTAGTGGAGTGACTTCCAGACGACTCTTTTTCCGACGGTCTAGATTTCTTCGCCGGTGGTTCCGACGAGGCCGCGCGGCGTGATGTTTTCGCCGACTGTGTGGAGCCCACCTCCGAGGGGGGGTATGCCCCCGCTCCATCATTCAGCCATGCCACCAGGCGTCGGTTCCGGTTTTTGAGGGTTTTTTGAGAAAACTCCTTGCATATGTCGCAGGTATCCGCCGAATGGTGAGGGTGGAGGCAATATATGCAGTCCATATGTCCGTCCCCCTCGTAAACCTTTTTTAAGCCGCATGTCGCGCATGGACGGAACAGCGCTTTACCTGACACAGAGGACATCTTTACTCGAAATCCAATGACGCAACCTAGTACAAAACAGTAGGACAACACGAGGAGATCCCACTACTTTGGAGATGGTTGAAATCTGAAGGGGAGCCGCGGGGGCGGGCCTCTTATACTAGCACGGCCTGCGGAGCATGCGTAGGCGGGTCCTAGAAGGACGTAGATAGGACACAAAAGTGTCGAAAGTTTTTCCTTTGAAAAAGGCTATATATGTGTACCGAGGGGTCCCAGTCTGACGACGGGGAATATTCTAAGCATGTGAATCCATGAAAGATCCAATGCTGGAGAAGTAGATGTTAAAATAAAGCTTACAACGCTGTATAAGCTAAAGCAAACAAATGGAGGTAACACCCAATTCACATCGGAGCGCCTTCACAGGGACAGACATTGGGACTCCCAATATGGAACAGAGGAGCCCGCCCTCAAATCGTTCAAGCCAGGTCATTCTGCTTTCAGAGAGTACAGCCGACCCATAGAGCAGTCCAGGTATAATGCTCCTACAATGCACTATAAGGAGGCCTTCAATGTTGCCACCACCTTTATTACGGATACATTTCCTTAGCATCAGCTATTTCTTCAAAGACTTAGATGCAAGGTATTCACCGTAGTAATCAAGAGTGGGATTAGAGGTAATAGGGACCGCCAAGTTAATATAACTGCTTACGTTTCAACAGATTCTTTACCCATTGTCCAATAAAATTTTACTTTCTTAGATTTATTACTGATAACTAGAGTTTTAGTTTTGGATGCATTAACTTTAAGATGTTTTTTTTCCAGCGCTTGAGAGCAGAGCATCAAGGGAACGCTGTAGCCCAATCAGCCTGTAGTCAAGAAAAATAGTGTCATCAGCGTATCCAATCCAAGACGTTACAATGCTTCAAATGCAAGGAGGAAAATGATGGCCCATATTGATGGCTTCACCCATATCAGCTACGTACGGGTTATAAAGCAGCAGGGCCAGGACACACCCCTGCTTAAGACCAAGATTGGCCGGTATAGATAGAGTGGTCTCACCTGCCTAACCGATTCGCACTACAGCAGTAGCGTCAGTGTGTAGGGCAATTAGAAATTGCAGAATAGACTCATCAATCCCTCATTTATGCAGTTACTGCCATAATAGTGGACGGGACACAGTATTGAACACTTTTGAAAAATCAACAAAGCAAAAGAAAAGTTTATGAGAAGTAATACTGCGTACAACAATAATGATGAATTGTAACACAGAAATATTATTTAAAGTGCTATGTCCCTTATGGAACCCTGGATGGAACTGGGGTAAAAGGTTTTTTATCAGTTGCCCACCAGACAAGTCTCTTCAACAAAATGGTTGAGAAGATTTTTTGACTGAAGTCTTGCATGGCAAGCAAGCGATAATTATAAGGGTTAAGTCGAAAGCCTTTTTTATATCTACCGGAATCAATATTGATGTACGCCAACTTTCAGGTATATAGCCATTGGACAGCACTTTATAGAAAAGAGTTTCTAATGCAACAGCCCAGAAATCCACATTTTTCTTCAGTACAATATTAGCCAATGTAACAGCGCCATGTGCACGAGAGTTCTTGAAGGAATTGATGACAATAACGATGTTGTTGAATTCAAAACCCACAGGCACATCAGCCCAGGGGTGTAATAGATCACCTCTACTAATGTACACACAGGATCATAGAAAGAATTCCAAATAGCCTCGGCCCATAGTAGGACAGCAATAGGGTTAAGTTCGGCCATAGTCTGTCCCGTCATAAAATTCCAATAGTAGCCCAACGTTTTCTGTTATCGTTTTGCCGGAGCAAGCCAAACACAAATTTCCAATTAGCATTACAGATGGAGTGTTTATAGGACCAAAGCCAATTTTTATACTGAGTGGATGCAGAGGCACTTAACTATTTTTTCTCAATGAATGTAAGCAGATAATGGAGATCCTCCTTCTATGATAATCCTTCTTAGCCTGTTGAATAACAATATCAAAAACTGCACAATTTGTGGTGGCACTAATCAAGGAATGATTTCCCAAATGCAGAGTCCCACTTATGAACCTCAACAATGCAAAGAGATCCCATGCGTGTGTTACAAAGCATTGCAATAAAAACAGGTAATGCCTACCAACAAATTCATGAATAATCTCAATTTTTTGCACTCCAGACAATCTGATTGCCTTGTAGATTAGTAGAGACTGTTTGTTCCAAAGAGTTAACTCTACGAGAAGAAAGCATTTTGTATGACCACGAAAGTATAGCATGATCACTAAGAGGTGTAAATATTACAGATATTACAAACCATAATCAATGCAAGAAGATGTTCTCCCTATAGTCCAGGTAGATAAGGTATCTCAAAATTATGACCCAGGTTATTCAAACATCTCAGGTCGTAGATGTTCATTAATTAACCCAATCTATGCTCTTGACATCCTTGGGTAAATTATACTCCCAGCACAAGTCATATGTGTATGTGCCAGTACTCAAAGATATACACGCTAGCAGACGTGAAGCATTAAAGCCACCAGCTATAACAACCTTGCCACTAGGGCATGATTCCAAATAAGATTGTATCCACTATGGTACAAATATTTCTAGTAAAACAACCTTCAGTGGGGTCATAAATATTGATAATCAGAATAGCAGTAGAAGGATACGATAGATCATTAAAGATAGCAGTCAGAACATTAGGGGAGGACACAGTAATTATGAAAGGCTTCAGAGAGTACTTAGATTGGGCACCAATAACAAGCTCACCAACAGGGCTGCTCTCAGGGCTTTGTGTAGCGTGGCAAAAGTAACAAGTTACTTACCTTTAACTATTGTTCTCCAGCATGGGTCCGGCATGGATTCACATGATCATGAATATTCCCTGTTGTCAGGCTGGGAATCCTCGGTAAAAGGAAAAAACAGTTTCACTTTCACTTTAAAACTGTATTTCTCCTCTAAACCAATCACTGTCCTTTGGGTCATACTGCCCCCATCCAATGACAGTCCTCTCCCTAAGCCCCGCCTCTGGCATCCATCTTCAGATTTAGTAAGCACGTAAAGTGGCAGTATGACCAAGAAGAGCCACAGAG
This sequence comes from Ambystoma mexicanum, assembly GCF_040938575.1. Lineage (NCBI taxonomy): Eukaryota > Metazoa > Chordata > Amphibia > Caudata > Ambystomatidae > Ambystoma > Ambystoma mexicanum. The sequence continues at coordinate 764,199,472 of NC_090925.1, read as the reverse complement.
GGGCCGGAGGGAGGGTCCGCATGTGAATCCATGCCAGACCCTTGCTGGAGAACAATAGTTACAGGTAAGTAACTTGTTTCTTCTCCGGCATGGGGTCTGGCATGTATTCACATGCTCATGAATAACGAATACACACCAGTACAATATTACACAACCATGGGAGGTGGCGAGGCTCAACAGAAGCAACGAACTCTTACCTCTGGAACAGACTCACCTCAAGAGAACAGGTTGCTTAGCACTGCTTGGCCGACTCTGGACTCCTCCCTGGAATCCCTGTGGACGTAGAACTTCGTGAAGGTGTGCGTGGACCATCACGTAGCAGCCCTGCAGATCTCCAGCAGGGGCACACCAGGAAGGAACGCCGTTGTTGTAGTAATCGCTCTGGTGGAGTGGGCTCTCGGACGGCCGGGCAACGGTCGGTTCGCCAACCGATGACAGTGCGTGATGCAGCCGGAGCGCCACCTTGAAATGGAAGCCTTGGACAAGGCCTTACCGTGATTCACAGGACCAAAGTTCACGAAAAGTTGAGAAGTCTTCCGAAAACTCTTTGTGCGTGCCCTGTAGAACTTCAGTGCATGAGCAACGTCCAGCGAATCCAAAGCTTGTTGAGGTTGAATTCCGACAGAACCTTTGGCATGAAAGAGGGGTGCGGACGCAGTACCACCCTTGATTCGTGGAAAGTCAGGTACGGTTGCTTGCAGGATAGGGCATGGATCTCACCCACACATCTGGCAAAGATGATGGCCACAAGGAAAGCCGTCTTCCATGAGAGAAACGTGAGTGGGGCCTGATGCATAGGATCGAAGGGGGCCCCCATGAGCCTCATGAGAACTACGTTGAGTTCCGACCCCAGGGCATGCGCCCTCACCGGTGGGAAAGATCGGAAAAGTCCTTTGAGAAACTCCTTGACGAGTCTGTGGGAACACAGAAGGACCTTGTAGTTGTAAAATTTAGTAAGTACATTTTTTGTATTCAACCTTGTGTATCATGTTTTGTGTTCATGCTTGTTTTTTTATGTAACCTGTAGGAATAGTGCCCAATAGCCTCCGGGGTCCGCTGCGCTCTACAAATAAATAAACTAAACTAAACTAGACCTCGCCGGGGACCTGGTGTAACGGGAGATAGCCGCCAGATGCACCTTGAAGGACGCATGTGCCAGACCAGCCTTTGCCAATGATAGCAAGTATGGAAGGATCTGTGGAGTCGTGACCCTCAGAGGGGTAATCTTCTGTGACCGGTACCACATAGTAGAACGCTTCCACTTATGGCCGTATCACTTTAAGGTCCACGATGCCCTGCCCTTGGCAAAGACCTCCCTGCAGTCCGCTGGCACTGATAACCTCCAGACTATAAGGCTGCAGGAGCCGAGCCTTCAGGTTCAGCGATCCTGGGTCATGATGAAGGATTGCGCCTCCTTCTCCCGTGTGAAGATCCGGAACCAGCGGCAACTTGACTGGAGGCGACACTGATAGGCTGAGAAGGTCCACATACCAAATCTGCCTCGGCCACACCGTGATAATGAGTACCATCATGCACTGACACTGTCTGAGTGTGTTGATGACTCGTAGCAGGAGGGGGAAACGGAGGAAACATGTACAGAAACAGCCCTTCCCACGGGAAGGAGAACACGTCCCCCAGGTTCCTTGGCTGGTGGAATCTGCTGGCAAACTTCTGGCATTTGGAGTATGCCGCTGTTGCAAACAGATTGATCTGGGGTCTGCCCCATTTGACGAACAGGAGGTCCACCTGATCTTGACGAAGCTCCCACTCGTGGCAGGAGCGCAGTTCACTGCTGAGGGAGTCTGCAATGGTGTTCTTGACTCCCGTCAGGTGCAGAGGGACGAGGAACATCCCGTCTGATGGCCCAGTGCCAAAAGTCCTGAGCTATCTTGTAGAGTGCCAGGGATCGAGTGCCAACTTGTTTTCTGATGGTGGTGGTGTTGTCCGTGAAGATCCTCACAACCTTGCCTTTCAGGGATGGTAGGAACTACTTGAGGGCCCAGAACACTGCCCGTAGTTCCAATATGGTGATATGGAGATCCTAGAAACAAGAAAGAAAAACCTTGGCTAATCAGCCAGCGGTGTGGGCTGCACACCCAATGTCCACTTGGTGGTTTCTAATGTTACGAATTGTAGAATGAAAATCAAAAAAGTTTAAAAATGCACCAAAGTGTTTTATTCACAAATATTTATCTTCTTAGTGAATAGATTATTTGCAATTAGGAAGCAGATGCTTAATTAGGCCTATGTATCTCGGACGATAAATCCTTCGTCAGGACCTGTAAAATCATCTATTTAGGTTTGGTAAGTACATGCCATTACACAGACCATTATGAGATATGATATGGCATTCATAATGTGCCTATACACAAGTGTTTCAAAGCGCGACGAGGCAAGGGAGAGGGAACAGAGGGAAGACAGACAACAATCCTACTAGGCCAAGTGTCATTCAGATCGCGCAAGTGCATGGGAAGTAGGAAGTGGAAGTGCAGGGGGACAGGAAGGGGACAGTGCAATACATGGGATAGTAGAACAAATAACAAAATAAGTATGGGCAGCAGGTGGCAAGTGCAAGGGAGAAGGGAAAGTGCAGGCGCCAGGTGTCAAGTGCTAGTGGTAGGACTGTAGGGATACAGAGAACAGTCCCCAAGTGCGGGGGTTTCCAGGAGGGCAGTGCAGATGTGCGACTGGCGGAGGGGGGTGACCTGGGCCCGAGATCAGAGGGTGGCAAGGTAAACCAGTGCAGTTTCAGTATAAACCAGGAAATCAGCAGGGGAGAGGAGGAGAAAAAGCAGAAGCAAAGAGAAAGGCTTTGAGTTGCTTCCGGAACCAGAGATGGTTCTCCTCAAGTTTTAGGGAGCTGACTCGAACGAACTAGCACTACCCGCTGCATTTCTCCCCAGCGTGTCTACTGCTGGTATTACTAAAATGTATATTCTATAACCAACCGTCTGTGAACATGGCGACTTACAGTAACACAGGACTGTGGTGACTGCCTTGTAATGATCATGTTCAGCCACCCCGGACGCTCCACTTAAATAATATTACGGTCTGGTCTAGACGCCCTCACTCTATTAAGCAGAGAAGAGAATCACAAACTCATTGCATTGATAAAGTTCTACTGGGGAGCTATACCACTTATGTCTATCTAATCTTAGAACATCTGATACTCAGACTCTTATTTCTGAGTTGTGGTGCAACCATAAATTTAGTAAAACCTCCCCTGGGTTTTCCCACTTTGGAAACATTTTACCCCTGAAGAAGTTCCTGCAACAAATTGATTATCCATAGGAACGAAACATGTAGGGTTCATATCAACATTAATAATAAATGGTGTTAACGAGATGAATACTCGTAAAGGTTGTTATGAATAGTTGCACAAAACAAATATACCAACCATAGAGTAATCAGAATTGTTTGGTACTCTACAATCAGGTTTCCATTTGTTCTTCCTTCTTTATGGTTTTTGTAAATATGGATACTAAGACTTTGTTTAAATTAACACTGCTGGTTGTAATTAATTATGTTTACCTCAAGTGTGTTGTGCAATAGGTACGGTTTTATTTGCCTTGCTTATTGTATTTTTCTTGCACTTTACACCTTGTATAGGTAGACACCCTGGAGGCTTTCTACCACTATAAGGTTGTTCTGCACTTGTCACTTTAGGAGATTTTTAATGTTTTATATGAAGTTTTATCGCAAATAGTTTTTTATAAATATGTATTAAAAGTGTTACAGTTTTCTATGAATTTTAGTGTGGCTTGGTTGAATTATCCATGCACACAAGTATATTTGATGTTAAAAGTGTACATGAGTGATTTATTCCCCCATAAGTCTAGCAAGTTGCTTGACTCATCCCACCAGACCTCAAGAGGCAGGGAGCCTGCTTTCCTTATAGTAGATATTCCCATATCTGGTTTTCTCCCCCCTCCTTGCTTTCCTTTATCTCTCAAGTGTCATAGCAGTTTCAGTATAAGCCAGGAAATCAGCAGGGGCGAGGAGGAGAAAAAGCAGAAGCAAAGAGAAAGGCTTTGAGGTGCTTCCGGAACCAGAGATGGTTCTCCTCAAGTTTTAGGGGGGCAGAGGGGCTGTTCCACAGGGAGGCCCCGGCCGAAGAAAGTGATCTACCACCAACTCGTTGCTTGGAGAAGCCACTGACCATAAGGGAGTTGGAGGTGGATGAGCGAAGAGTTCGAGAAGGGAGATATTTAGGAAGAGAGAGTTGAAGGTATTGAGGCCCTTGGCCCCAGAAGGCCTTGTGGACGATGCAGAGGGTTTTTAACTTAATCCTCGCAGCCACTGGGAGCCAGTGCAGAGATTTCAGTCCTGGAGAGATACGATCCCTGGGCTTGAGGCCAAGGACAAGTCTCGCAGTCCGGTTCTGGATGAGCTGCAGAGGGCGGAGGGTAGAAGCAGGCAGATCTAGAAAGAGGCTGCTGCAATAGTCCAGCTTAGAGAGAACCAGAGCTCTGGAGACAGTGAGCTTCTGGGGGAAGGATACGAAAGGTAGAATACCTCTGAGGAGGTGCAGCTGGTAGTGGGACTTCTTAGAAATATCAGAGATGTGAGGATAGAAGGAGAGTGTGGAGTTGAAGATGACCCCGTGGTTTTTAGCCTCAGAGGTGGGAGCAGGGAGAGGGCCAAGAGAGGCCGTCCAGAGAGTGACAGGAAAGGAGGGTGTGGGTGTGCCAATGAGGAGAATCTTAGTCTTGTTGGCATTCAGGCAGAGATCATTGGCGGCACACCACTCCTGGTTGGCGGACAGGCAGTCAGAGATGAGAGAGGGAGAAGAAGTGGAGTGGGAGAGAAAACTGAAAATGAGCTGAGTATCATCCGCATAGCACTGGAAGTTGGGGCAGAGTGCGGCAATGAGGTGGGCAAGAAGTGGCAGATATTGGTTGAACAGCCAGGGAGAGAGGTAAGACCCCTGGGGAACACCACAGGAAGAGATGGAGATGGAGGAGAGGAAGGACCCAAGTTGGACCTGGGAGAGTAGATCGGAGAGAAAAGAAGTCAGCCACGCCAGGGCCTGACCCATGATGCTCAGGTTATCACGGAGACGGTTGAGCAGGATGGCATGGTTGACCGTGTCAAAGGCAGACGAGAGATCAAGTAAGATGAGGATCCAGAGGGTGCTGGAATCAAGGTTAGAGAGCAGGTCTTCTCGGATGTTCAGAAGAGCAGTTTCTGTGCTTCTGGCAGCCCTGAAGCCAGACTGATGGTCATGGAGACAACCAACAGATTCAGTGTGAAAATTAAGCTGGGAGATGGCCAGCTTTTCCAGGGGTTTGCCCAGGAAAGGAGTGATGGAGATTGGGCGATAGTTAGCCGGGCAGGAACGGTCAGCAGAGGGTTTCTTAAGAAGAGGGTGCACAAAGGAGTACTTCACGGGGGAGGGGAAGACTCCAGTGGTGAAGGAGTTGTTACAGAAATCAGCAAGGGCAGGAGCCAGGGAGTCAATGTGGTCCTTTATGGTTTTGGAGTAACAGGGGTGAACCTGTTTTGACGAGACTTTCATAGATCAGACTTGTCTAGAAACCGCATCTGGGGAGAACAGGGGAAAGGCAGAGAAGGAAGGAGGAGAGGTGGCCGCAGAAGGGCCAGATGAAGCGCAGGGAATAGAGGGGGAAAGAGAGGACAAGATGTCCTGAGTTTTAGAGAAGAAGTGAGAAGCCAGGGCCGTGCAGAGGGCCTGGGAAGGGACAGGAGAGGTAGGGACTGCGGCAGGATTGGCCAGTTCCTTGCAGGTTTTAAAGAGTTTGGCCGAGTTCTTGGATGCAGCAGTGACGCGGGCTTGGATGTGACTCTCTTCTTAGTGCGAACAAAGAGCTGGTATTGCCTTTGGAGCAGCCAGCAGACCAGTTTGTCAGAGGTTGTACGTGAAGCAAGCTATTTCCTCTCAGCCACCCTGCACTTGCGTTTAAGGGTGACGAGGACAGAGTCTTACCAGGAGTTGCACTTGGCTTTCGGCTTCAAGCGGATCCTCATGACAGGGGCAAGAACATGAAGAGTGTCTGATATTGCAGAGTGGAGCATATAAAGAGCTGTGTCAGGGTGTGAGCCAGCCAAAGGGGGAGGGAGGGAGAGAAAGTGGCGGCAAAAGCATCCAATGACACACGCTTCATGAGTCTGATGACCGAGAAGGTGGGTGGCAATGATGGAGAAGGCTTGGCCTTGGGGCTAGAGAGGGTGAGATGGGAGGAAAGGAGAAAGTGATCACTACAGGAGAGAGGAGTGGTGAGAGGAATAGAAAGGGGAAGGTCAGAGAAGATCAGAACATCAAGCATATGTGTCATGACCACTGTGAGGGGGCACAAGTTGTGCCACAACCAGGCTCCCACCAGAACCCTGAGGGCCTTAAAACCACTGCAAAAGAGCTCCTGGAGCCAGTCCTGGCGCCTTTGGCACCAGGCTCATATGTAGGAAGGTAGGGCTGTTCAAACTAGGTCCCATTTATGTACATGGGCTTTTAAATCCAACATGGAAGCACCCACACAGTCTAGTTCTAAGAACCAAGCCATGTGGTCTAGTGTTTTGGGTGTGGCAGGCCTGGAACTACTTTCCCTGGTACTACTTTACCTGGGCTATATAAACCACACCCTGACTGCAGACCACGCTTCGAGTTATTCTGAAACCTGCAGCATGACGCTCACCGTGTCCAGCTCCTGGTCTTCAGCATCTTCCTGTAATCCTGCAAGAACAAGAACAAAATGATTCTGCCTTACCTGAGAAAATACCATCCAGCACCCAGCATCTCAACTGGGCTGCAATCTGTGGAAACCGAGAGAAGAAGAAACATTACTCACCTGTGAGTACTAGCTTAAGGACTTCCGGCGAACCGCTACCACAGCTGCTGTTCGAACATTGCGACCTGCAATAACGAGAAAGGGAAAAACAATATAAGAACGGGCGCTTCCAAAACATCAAATTCTATCAGTCTTACCTGAATTCCATCGCGCTACGCCACGCTTCCATCCGGAGCACCACAGCAACATCTGCAAAGGAAAAGAGACATATTCGGGTTCGCTTTCAATATTAAACAACCGCATAGCGCTGTACTTACCTTAACAGATTCCGGGGGCCTGTTTTTCATCGCGCTCTCATCCACTCGCAGCACCACAGCGGCCTGTGAGGAGAAGAAGAAGAAGAAAACAAAAAGTTAGACAATAAAGGCGCTGCGCTTCGTGCTTTCTTTTACCTAGAAAACGTGCATCTCCATCCGGCACGCCAGCATCAAGACCTTCGCACCTGAAAAGAAGGAGATAAAGACATTAATGAATTCCCATCATAAACAGAACAAAGATTTACAATTAACAAACCTACCTGCCTACCAGCAGATTTGGGGTCACAGCAGGCCTGGGCCCAAGGAAGGCGTACTGCACCAGTGAAGCAACTCGGGCAGCTTGTCAACAAACGTCAAGCGCCCCTGCACAAGAAACGCAGCAGGGATAGCTCACCCTACAAATAACTAAGATTCATTATTCAGCATTGGACAACTACGCATTCAGGGTTCTAGATCTCAGAACCTTCCAGACGCCCCGGGGATATCAGGTGAGCGTAACAGAACTCAAAGCCTTTAAAACCTTATCCACCTGAGCATCATGGAGACATCTGAAACTGATCAATTAGCCCAGCTTTTGGGACAATTACGCGCCGAGGTACACGCAGCTCGGCAGGAAACCAATGCCTTAAGACGAGAGTTAATAGTCACAATAGACCATACTGATGAACTAAGCAAACAGCTACTACAAACACAGGCGGGGCAGGCTCCATTGCCAGGATTCACCCCATCCATCGCTACACCATCATCAGTAAATCCAGTACAGATAACGTTGCCGGGAGCAGTACCCCTGGCAGCACATGAACCAGTGCCGCCTCCATTTTCTTTGTAGGCCTGGGGCTTTCCCAAATGACCAGGCGAGGGTGGCCTTCGTGTTATCATATTTGAGTGGAAGTGCTGCAGACTGGTCAGTACATTTAGTGAGCCGAGATGACCCATTACTGCAGAACTTCAGGGGTTTTCAACAGGAGATGGAAAAGTTATTTGCTCGACACTTGCATGGACAAGCTCTTGATAACAAACTCCTCAAATCAAGATTTGCTGACTTATATTGCCCCCTTTAATAGACTGGTTGTAGAAGCGGGGTGGCCAGAAGATAAAAGAACCATGTTGTTTCATCTGGGCCTACGAGTAGACCTGAAGGATGTCCTTGCTCAAGTGGTAGACCCACCTAAAGACTGTGCAGAGTTTATCAACCTGGTAGTTCAGTTGGACCACAGATTACAGGATCGAAGAACAGACCGAAGTAGACTCGAAAATCATGCCATGTACATATGTTCAAATGATAATGTTCAATGTCCATCAGAAATGACCACAGAAAGCAGATTGGAGGAGTACGACACCCTTTAACCACGGGTGAAAGAGACAAGAGGAGACAACTACAGTTATGCCTATACTGTGGTAAATCATGTCACTACCTCAAAGAATGCCCAGTGACACCTCCAAGGAAGGTGGTAGGCGCTACAGAGAAAGAAGATGATGGAAAGGAATCGGAAAACTACCAGGCCCGGCAAGCGTAGCGGTCCGCTTGTCGAGCGAAAAGGATGAGTCACTGACCTCACATTTCGCCCTACCAGTAACCTTGATCAATCACCAACGACCGTCACAGATGCATGCTATAGAGGCATATATAGACAGCGGAGCAGTTGGTAATTACATAGATCGAGATCTGGCAAAAGAAATGGGACTTCCCTTATGCACAAAACCAACAACTGAAAAGGTAACTACTGTTGACGGTACAGAAATTGCTTCAGGACCAGTAACCCAATGCACAACAGAATTAACCCTTCTGTGTCAGGATGGACATCAAGAAGCAATCACGTTTGACCTCATCAAAGCTCCTCAGTTCCGGTTGATCTTAGGGATGCCATGGTTAGTAACTCACAATCCCCACATAGACTGGCGTGCAAAGAGACTGACCTTTTCCGATGAATGCGCCCATGCTTGCTACCCGAAATCTATACCACAGCCAAACCTGATATCTATTCAAGGAATAGCATCGGGGATCGCGGAACCAATGGACACATTACCAAAAGAACATCAGGATTATCAAGATGTTTTTCAGAAGTAACATGCTAACACATTACCGCCACATAGGCCCTATGACTGTCAGATTGACCTGATACATGGCGCACAGGTTCCTTCTGGTCGAATTTATGCACTTACGGAAACCGAAAATCTCCACTTGAAGTCCTATCTGGATCAATACCTGGCTAATGGGTTGATCCGCCTGTCAAAGTCACCGGCAGCCTCTCCCTTATTCTTCATACCCAAGAAGGAAGGAGATTTGAGGACTTGCATCGATTACCGCGCACTTAATCAAATCAAAGAAAAAAAACGCTACCCTTTGCCCCTTATCCCGGAACTGTTGGACCAAGTCAAGGATGCCCGAATCTACACCAAACTAGATCTCAGAGGAGCATACCACCTTGTACGTGTTAAGAAAGGGGATGAATGGAAAACCGCATTTCGCCCCAAGTATGGCCTGTACGACTATCAAGTAGTGCCTTTCAGGCTGAGCAACGCTCCCGCAGCATTTCAATACTTCATGAATGATGTATTACGGGAATTAATCGATGTCTGTGCCCTGGTCTATGTTGACAACATCCTGGTGTATTCCCCCTCTGAAAGAGATCATGAGGAACATGTTAGCTCAGTCCTTGCAAAACTTTGCCAGCACAAACTGTATGCTAAACTCGAGAAATGCTCCTTCCATGTCACCGAAGTTGTGTTCCTCGGTTTTGTTCTCTCGCCAAAGGGAGTCAAGATGGATTTACACAAAGTAAATGCCATCCTTAATTGGCCGTCACCTTCTTCACTTAAAGGAACCCAAAGCATGCTCGGCTTTGTGAATTTTTATCGCTGATTTATTCCAGATTTCTCATGGATAGTCTACCCAATCACATCGTTACTGAGAAAAAACAACAAAAAATTCCAATGGACTAAAGAGGCGGAACATGCCTTTTAAGAACTCAAGAAAAGATTCACCTCCGCGCCAATTTTACAAAATCCTCACCCTGATCTCCCCTATGTAGTGGAAACTGATGCTTCCAGCGTAGCTATGGGAGCAGTTCTCTCTCAAAGAGATCAGGCCAATTACACCCTGTGGCCTTTTGATCACGTAAATTCTCACCACCAGAACTTAACTATGCAATTACAGACAAAGAATTGCTGGCAATAAAATCAGCCTTCAAAGCCTGGCAGCAGTTTCTATTAGGTGCCAGACATACCATCACAGTAATCACAGATCACCGAAACCTTCAGTACCTAAAGTGAGCAAAAGCCCAATCGTCACGACAGTTGCAGTAGGCTCTATTCTTTGCAGGATACGATTACGTAATAACATACCGACTGGGATTTTGGAATGGGAAGGCCGATGCCTTGTCTCGTATGGGTGTTGAAGAGAAAACAAACAGTACCCTGGACCCTTTTGCCATCATCCCAAGTGATAAACTACTGGGACTCACCACCACATTGACTCTGAGTGAACTTCAAGATAAGATTCGAACCTTAATGAACCCTGAGATCTTGCAGAAATGGAATTCCCAAAATGAACATCACACGGTTCTGGATGGATTACCCTACTTCAGGGAACGATTATATCTACCAAGTAAAGATATGCCAGAATTGGTAATGTCTGGTTATCACGATTCCCTGATCGAAGGCCATCTCAGAATTGCTAAGACTCTAGCCAAGGTTAAACAGAATTATTGGCAGCGTACCTGGCGTAAGGACATTGCTCAATTTGTTCTATCCTGTGGGATATGTGCACAGAATAAATCACAAAAACAGAAACCAGCTGGCCTCCTACAACCACTGGATATTCCACCGGCTCCCTGGCATACTCTTTTTCTTGATTTGATTACGGACTTACCTCCCTGTCAAGGTTTTAATACCATTCTGGTGGTTCTAGACCTGTTCTCTAAAATGGCACAGTTCATTCCATTCAAAGGACTTCTTAATGCTACCGGTCTGGCAAAAACATTTCTTGAACAGATTATTAAACTGCATGGTTTCCCCTCAGTCCCAATCTCAGATCGCGGAAGCCAATTTGTATCCAACTTCTGTAGGAAATGTTGTACCATGGCACAAATCGATGTTCGATTATCCACTAGCCATCACCCCCAAACGGATGGACAAACAGAAAGAACAAACCAGACATTAGAACAGTATCTACGTTGCATGCTGCATCAAATGGAAGAGAAATGGAAAGACTTGTTATGGATAGCGGAATACACATACAATAACTCCATACACACCAGCACGAGACAAAGCCTGTTCTACACAATATATGGAAGACATCCACGTACCTCTGAACTAGACTCCCCCACGACCTTGGAAATGCCAGCGGTAAAGACTCTACACACAAGCATAACCCAAGCCTTCAAAAGGGCAAATGCACATTTACTGCAAGCCAAAGACAGACAAAAAAAAATTCTTGGACCAGCATCGAAAGAAAGCTCCCGATTACCAAGTTGGAGAGGAAGTCTGGTTGGCATCAAAACATGTGCCCATAAAAGGTACCCGGACCTTTCGTCCAAGATATCTAGGAACATCTATCATCGAATCGGTGATAAATCCAGTGGCCGTGAAGTTAGCCTTACCATCAAGCATGCAAATTCATCCGTTGTTCCATGTGTCACTTGTAAAACCTGTACAACCAGGAACCAGAGTCTTAACACAGCCAAAACCTGTGACAGTTGATGGAGAGCCTGAATTTGAAGTTAAAAACATCCTGGATTCGAAACATACCAGATCTAAGCTATACTATTTAGTGGACTGGAAAGGGTACAGGCCTCAAGACAGAACTTGGGAACCAAGTGAACATATTCACGCTCCACGTCTGATTAAGAGGTTTCACCTGGATAACCCCAACAAACCCGGACAGGAAGGATGCCAGGAGAGGGGCCTGCAGGGGGAGTGCTGTCATGACCACTGTGAGGGGGCACAAGTTGTGCCACAAGCAGGCTCCCACCAGAACCCTGAGGGCCTTAAAACCACTACAAAAGGGCTCCTGGAGCCAGTCCTGGTGCCTTTGGCACCAGGCTCATATGTAGGAAGGAAGGGCTGTTCAAACGAAGTCCCATTTATGTACATGGGCCTTTAAATCCAAGATGGAAGCACCCACACAGTCTAGTTCTAAGAACCAAGCCATGCGGTCTAGTGTTTGCGTGTGGCAGGCCTGGAACTACTTTCCATGGTACTACTTTACTTAGGCTATATAAACCACACCCAGACTGCAGAACACAGTCACAGTCAGGGTTGCAGAATAACTCGGCTACCTTGATCTCTCCTCCTTCCTTTTCTGCCCCCCCCTTCGGGATTCTTCTACACCTCCGCAGGGCACACCTCTGATTTGTACCCCTCCCCAGAAGTCTTTCAAAGGCGGCAACCTTCTCCATATTGCCACTCTTAATTCTCGCTCAACTGTCAAACACTCCTCTGACATCTGCCACCTCCTGGAGGAACCTGACGTCCTCGGTCTCAAAGACTTCCGGGGAGGGGTACAAATCAGAGGTGTGCCCTGCGGAGGTGTAGAAGAATCCCGAAGGGGGGGGGGCAGAAAAGGAAGGAGGAGAGATCAAGGTAGCCGAGGAGGAGACACCAGGGGAGGCCCTGGAGGGAAGAAAAGGGACAGCAGGAGAGCAGAGGAAGTTGATGAGGCACAGGAAGCGTCTATCAAAGAGGAGAAGATTGGCTTTCAGGCCTTGGACCAGAACGGTACCATTCAGATAAACATTAATGATGACCTTAGAGGAGTGGAAGGAGGCCAGGAGGGCCTCCCACCGAGTGTCACCATTAATGGGAGAGGAAGGGAAGGGAGAGAGCACAGAGACATATGTAGGGTCCATAGGTCTGGCGAGGGAATGACAAAGAAGATGTCAGTGACAGTTTGCCTGGAGGAGGCACTGGTATGGGTGTCAGCGATAGGGAGGGCTGGGTTGGAGACCAGGATGTCCTTTTTAAACTTCTTCCTACCAGATTTAGTGAGGAAAGCAGGATAGCCAATAGAGAAACAATTATAAAAGATAGGGGAGACAGACAGCACCATAGAGAAGGGAGGGAGAGGTGAGAAGAGAGAGCGAGTGTGAAGGGTTAGGGGAGAACACTAGGTCGGGACACAAGGCAGGGTGCATGCAGACGAGACAGGATGACAAATGGACAGGAAAACAGGTGCAAGAAAGAGGCTGGCAGAAGGTTTGTTGGATGCATGCTAATGCAAGGAGGCAAGCCACAGAACAGCACTACTTGCAATGCATTATTGAATACAGGAGAAAAACACACCTAGTTTTGAGAGTCCTGAATAGTGGGAAGAAGGCCTAGGTTTCACAATGCAGTTTAAAACACTTTCACAATGCAGTATTGAGTAAAGGAGAAAAACACACCTAGTTTTGAGAGTCCTGAATAGTGGGAAGAAGGTCTAGGTTTCACAATGCAGTTTAAAACACTTTTGCAATGCAGTATTGAGTACAGGAGAATAAATACACCTAGTTTTCAGAGTCCTGAATAGTGGGAAGAAAGCCTAGGTTTCACAATGCAGTTTAAAACACTTTCACAATGCAGTATTGAGTACAGGAGTAGAACACACTTAGGTTTTTTATAAGAGTCAGCTATAAGGTTGCAAAGGTAAAATGCCAACAAGTACCACACCAGCCTACCCTAGCTGCTGCGGGTTGAAGGCAGGCCACTGGCGTCCCCTGCGGACAGCTGCAAACACAACAGGAGCCGCTACCGTGGGGATCACCCTTTGCCTTAGGGGCCCTTAGCCTTGGGGCTGCCGGGCAGAGGCTGCCCTGGTAACACCTGTAATGAGGAGGGGGGTGGGGGAACAACCAATCAGGGTGCGTGGGAGGGTGGGGCGGCAGAGGGAGGGAACAGCAACAGAGGATCACGGAAGGCGAGAGGGGGCAGGGGAGCAAACACAGGCTCAAAAGAGAACAACAGGCACTAAACACAAGAAAAACACAGGGACCACGGAGGGTCCCCAATACCTTCTATGGCAGCCTGCAGTCACCCGCTCTGCCTAGGATGGAAGTGGAGAGCGCAGTGAACTGCTAGCTACCTAGTCAGGCCCGGCAAAGGCACAGCAGCCAATCAGGGTGCATGGGAGGGTAGGGAGGCGGGAGGGAGGGAGGGAACAGCAACAGGGGATCACGGAATGGGACAGGGGGCGGAGGAGCAACACGGGCTCAAAAGGGAACAACAGGCACTAGTCACAAGAAAAACACACGGACCCCTGAGGATCCCCAATACCTTCAATGGCAGCCTGCAGTCACCTGCTCTGCCCAGGATGGAAGTGATACATGTAAAATTACATTGAAGTATGGTATAATCCCATTAGAGCAATATCATACACAAAAAGCATGTGCCAAAGTACAATTCAGTAATAGTAAGTGATAAGAGAACATCAGAAGGTTGTATAGTATATAACATCATCGCATTATCATGGGGTGTGACATAATTGCATTGTGAGCATAATGATTCAGCTTGTGGAGAGGTACAAAATGTCTTCAAAAAGATCTTACCAGTCACTAAAGATTCTATTCATGCAGTAGAACTACTGGTAGTTAGCAGCTTATCTGTGGCGGGTCCTTGCCAGCACGCAATAAGAAATCCCCACATGTATGGCTCCCGCTGGTGGGAAGAATGGACGTGTCAGTTTGTCTACGGTCCGTATAGTTAAACTGTGTTTCTAAGCACGTACTTCCCTCGGGAGCATTGCTCCGTCGGAGGGCTTACCTCAATCATTCACTTTCTGTTCATTGGTGTGGGCTGCGGGACGCGTGGAAGATGCGAAGTGCTGAAATGACAACACACGTTGTCATGGGAACACGGGCATAAGAATATCACTGTGTATAGGTTGGCCATCTTGGAATGAGTGACCTGTGCAATGTAGATATGTAGTCTCTAAGAAGCATGTATTTCATTAGTCAGTGGCTAGTTGCGTGCACTTGTACTCAACTTATGTATTAAAAGTTCAAAATTAAAGAACTAAGTGAGAGGTCCGCTTTCTTCTTGTGTGAGCAAGAGGGACTAAATGGAATAAAGTAATAGTCACAATAGTCACAATGGTTGTAAAATGTTGTGAATACGAGGATGTCTGAAACGCATCTAACTGGACATTAATTCAAGACACAGAGTGTCATGGTCACTCCAACATTTCACGTGCAATAGGTCACAATGGGTACTGATGTGGTCCCCTAATATACGCCATTTAACTACACTTATACGCTTTTGTGTGCAACAATGAGTAATGGCTGATTACTCATTGGCTGATTAGCCAAGGTTTTTCTTTCCTGTTCCAATTTTGAGTGCTTACCACGGAGGCACCTTATACTGGATTTCCACCCCACTCAGAGATGTATTTTTTGAAATATTAGAAACTGAAGGAAAAATTAACGTTTGCTGTGCACACTCACTTCTCTCCAGCTCGATATGCAGATCCATCTCTTCCGGCAGCCACAGGCCTCTGGCGTGCAGACGTCCAATGTGTGCTCCCCAACATTCCAGGGAGGCGTCCATGGTGACAGTCTCCTGGTATGGGGGGTTTTGAAATGCCATGCCCTGGGTGATGTGGGAGCATGCCTCCCACCACTTTATCGCCCATCGGAACTCCTCGTTGAAAGGGATTCAGTCACCTGTATCCAACGGGCCGCCAGGAATTCTTGAAGGGGTGTCATCTGCAACCTTCGGAGACGGACAAGGTAGATGCAGGACAACATCATGTCCAGTAATAACTTGATGGCCCGCAACATGGCCATCCTAGTCGAAGACAGCCGTTGCACCTTTCCATGAATGGCTGCTAGCCTCTCCTCTGAGGGTGATGCTAGGCAAGACACTGTGTTGAGTCTGGCACCTAGGAACAGCGCATTCTGCGAAGGCATTAAGCAGGACTTCGGATAGTTAATGGAGAATCCCAGATCTGTCAATATTTGGACGGTCACCTTTGTGTGTTCGTCAGCCAGCTCTCTTGAGTGGGCGCGTATCAGCCGGTCCTCCAGGTACGACATGGAGGACCCTTTTGATGACCTGCTCACTTTTCCCCTGGCGGAGCAAAAAGAAGACGAGCAGTGCTGCTGGAGAGTACTGAGGGAACAGGCCGTCTCTGTATCTGTCTTGATGGCCTGTAGGGACTCATCGACGGCCTTCCCAAACAGATTTTCTGCACCTTCGCTTGGACCTCCTGACGGAAGTTAGGGGCCTTCATCCATTCCTGCCATCGAAGGCAGACACTATTCCCCATTTGCCGGAAACCCTGTGTCGGCGAGGTCCAATGCCACCATGATGGCGTGGTCTCATGCCACTTCCCCTTCCTGAAAGAGGGCGAGGGCTTCCATCTTCTTATCATCGGGCAGGAACTCCAGGATCGGTCCTAGCTTGTACCACAACTCCCTGTCGTACCTGACTAGGATCGCCAGTGCGTTGGCCGCCTTGATTGTGGACGCTGCCGTTTAAATCACCTTCGTCCCCATGACGTCCATCCTTTTCCCCTTGCTGTCTGGAGGGACCGAAAACGATGAGGACGGATTAGCCAACCTTCTCCTCCTGGCAGCTGTAAGGTACTCATGGTGACAACAGTAGAGACAGACACAAGTGATCACAGTTCAAGGGTGTTTATTAAACTGTAAGTGCAGGGTAGTTAAACGCCTAACCTAAACCTAAATCCTTGTGGTGTCTTGTCAAAGTAAAAAGTCTATACTAAAAAAAAAAACTATTGCCAATTCCTTACAACTAATTGCAGAAAGAGTGTGGGATAGGGTATTCAAATAAAGGAGAAAAGTGTTCACAAATAATAAGTCAGGATGTGATTGCCTTGAGGTCTCCCTTCCCACGATTTTAGCATGGGACAAGGTGGGACTTTGGAGCACAGCACACGCTCGAGCCTTCCCAGCGCGAGCTAACAGTTCCGTATCAACTATCAAGTTCTTCGATGGTTACGTTTCTTTTCAATAAAAGTCTTGCCTTTGAGGCTTGCTGCTCTCAACAAACAAACAAAAAGTTCAGTTCTAGGAACACTTTGGGTGATGGCTTCACTCCTGGGTCCCCTTCTTCTGGGCGTAGACTCCTCAAAAGTCATATTCAACAAATTAACAAGACAGTTCCTTTCTCAGTGAACTTTGGGTGAAACATTTCCACCCCTGGATCTCCCTCGGCTGGGCTGAGACCCCAGATGACAAGGGGGACACTTTCCTTCCCCTTGTCTTGCAATGCTTCTTGCTTTCACAAATCTTAATGTCTTATAAACAGGTTTTCAGTCTTTTCCCTTGGTTGTGGGATTCACTCTGCTGGGTTGACTCTTGCCAGTTTTAGGGTGTCGGCTTTCCTCTGCCGGGCTCACTCTCGCCGATCTTCACGAAACACAGTTCATGTACTGATTTTCATCATGCGTGATTAACTTGCCTTAACTTTCACAATTCTCTGTCGGTCAAAGACTTTCGATGGTACAGAGGATTTGATAAGACCCCTGTATAACCACTGTGACCGTTCTTTGCTTCTTCCCAAGGCCTTCGGTTACGGTAGTCTTTACCTTTGGATAATCGCCCAGAGTTTCCTGCGTGAGCACCCACGTGGTGCCGGACTCCTCTATTTCTGTTTTTCCCCCTCCTTCGTTAATAGTATCGTTTTGCTTTTTAAAGTTCAACTTAGCCTTCGACTACTTTTCATTCAACACAGTTTGGTTTCTTATCGACACTCCCCTCGACTCACTGGCTTTGATGAACTGCTTGGCTTTCTTTCGCCTCGGAGTCAAGGTTGGTACCACAGAGACAAGCGTCTCCCCCCGGCTTGGCATTTAGCGGAGGATCTTGTGTACCGTTGACAAAACATATGGTACAATACACACTGGCTATTGTTTGCGGACTTATCATTCCCTCTGCAGAGGTTTCACAGGCCTTGGTTGGAAAGGGCAAGGTCCTCTCTCTCCTTGCCACCCTCTCCGTCTGCGCCATCTTTCTCCACCTCTTGAAATGCCGTGCTGAGTTAGCTCTTACGTCCTGCGGTCTACCTTGCTCGTCCTGTGCTCTTGTGCTCCACCTATCATCTCTGTGGGGAAGGGAAAGGTCAATGATGATTCTGGTCAATTGCCTGACCCCGGTATTGGGACACGTCAGGTAAATGGCTCTGGTGTTAGTCTGTTGTCTTTCATGTTGTGCGGAAGTGTTTGTGTGGAAAAAGGAGGGTGCAGTGTTTTTGAATATCCTACGTGGTAGGATGGGAAAAGGTGTTGAAAGAAGGGGGATACCGCATCTCACCGGTCAGCGTCCCACTCCCTAAGGTCCCCCCATCCAGGTGATCCTCCCTCACTGGTCCACCCCCAAGAACTGTATCCAATAGCAATGGCTGTGTCCTGGCCACCTGGATGACAGATCTCCCGGGACTAGCTAGGGAGACACCTTCAGGTTTCTCACACCACCAACAAAACCGAGTCCAGCGATGGTCACGAGCTCAGGCACTTGGGTGCTGAGTCCGGCACCCTACACTTCTTTTCCAGCCTATCCCGCTTGGCTGGAACTGTGCAAAGGTTCTTCATGAGGGCCATGCCCTCTTCCCAAGAGAAGGGCATGATCGTCTTCCTCTTGGCCTCTCGTCTTTGATACAAGAACCCCTCCTTCTAGGTCTCCTCGGGCACCAACTGGAATAGCTTGGAGGCCCTGGCTATCATGGAGTGGAACAAACCCACCTCGTCGAGTGGGGAATCCCTATGCGGGGCATCCAAATGTGGCGACTCACCATCCGCTGCGATGATGTCCTTGTCATCATCCGTTGTCATGGCCATATCCTTTCCTGTACCCATGTCTGGGTCTTCTGGGGGAGTTGGGGCCCGACATGGTGCCGGAGGTTGATATGGGGGCATCGGATGATGCTCCTCTTCTTCGACGGAGTCTGATCGGGGACATAGGGGACCACAGATACCCGTGCTGTGGGCATTCGCATCTGGATCTCTGACACCAAGGTGTTGAGATTCGAGAGAATATCCAAGGAAATGTCCTTCGGGTGAGAAGGCAAAACAGGAAAGCGAGGCCCTGCGCCATCGTCACCGTCATACTCCTCGTCATCGTAATTGTGGACCGTATGCATGGACTACTAATCTTCGTCTTCCGTGGACGAAGCCTCCTTGCCCCTTTTTCCATCACTGAGGGTTTTGAACCGGAGTCTGTGCTGGTATCTTCACCACTTCTGGCATGCCTGCAGACTTTGCCATAGTCTCTACGGCGGTGTTGCGCTGTGGGGGCAAGGACACTTTCTGCGCCGCGGGAGTCACACTAGTAGGATCAGCACCCGTAGCTGCTGTGGTAGTAGTAGCCGTCGACGGGGTCACGAACAAGGTCTTCGCCTGTACCGGTTGAGCATGCTTGCGCTGCACTGCCTTCTTCTCCTCTGTCCTCAGCTTCTCGGATTTCTCCCATAGCTTAGCCGAGTAGATGACTTCCTCTTTGAAGAGGAGATTGATGGTAGGCTGGCAATGGAGGTAGAAGGTTATGCTGTTCGCGCCCTATCCACTTTGGGACCCGTGGTAAACCCGGTGGACCCGGACTTGCGGATCTTGGCCTTATCTTGGGCCCCCACGGATGAAGTGCCCTAAAAAGGCTTAGAAGACCGGTCTTAGGACTGGCCAGTCCTGGACGAGGCATGACCCTGCTCGGAGCACGGGTCAGAAGCCTTGTTCATGTTAAGCCATGCCGCCAGCCTACTGTGCCTGTCTTTCATCGTCTTCTTAGAAAAACCTAGGCATATCTCGCACTCTACCTCCTTATGGTCCGGGTGTAGGCAGTAGAGGTATTGTAGGTGCTTGCCCTCCACAAACACATTCGTAGCCTCCATTTGGTGCAGTCCCATAGGAGGGACCTTCCCTCCTCCTTCTCCTCTGTCATGGTTGGAGGGCGTAAAGTAGGCCCAAGATGGCCATCTAGAATCTTCGATGACCTTCGCCCTTGAGGGGCGCGGAAACCTCACCCACAACGGACCCCTGCTGTCCCTAGATGAAGACAAAAGCACACAGGCTCTTTGAAACAAAAATGGAAATGTTTCCGTCGGAAAACACGAAAAAATGTACAAATAGCTCAGAGAGCAACTCGAGGGCTCCCAACATTGATGCGTGCAGTAAAAATCTGAAGATGGCTGCCAGAGCCAGGGCTTAGGTAGAGAACTGTCATTGTATGGGGTCAGTATGACCCAGGGGACAGTGATTGGTTTATAGGAGAAATTCAGTTTTATAGTGAAACTGTTTTTTTCTTTTACCGAGGATTCCCAGCCTGACGACTGGGAATATTAATGAGCATGTGAAACCTAGCCAGACCCCACGCTGGAGAAAAGAATGTTATAACCATTAATATGGAAATCCGTAGTGGACCAAGTTTCGTGTAATAGGTAGACCCCACTTAAGTGTATTGTTCTAAAGAGGAGCAATGGCCAGGAGTATTCCAGCAAACCCACTGTACAGAGTCAAAAGTGTTAGATAGTCATGGCTTATCGATGTTAGGAAATTCTGGTACCCATCGTGTAATCTCTCTTACATATGAGATTTAGCAGATGCCCTGTCTAATGGTCAGAGTTAAACTCGGTTGGAGTATTCACAGGAACTTTAGAATAAACATCATCATATACCTTAATTGTTTGCTTGCGACATACAGTGTGTTGGAAATCCAGATTTTGCAACAAGTTGGAACACGTATATATTAAAGCGGTTATCACAGGTGTTACAAATTCAATTTAAGCCCAATTCGTAAGACTGTACAGCTCCGGTAGTTCTACACAAAGTACATCATCAAAAGTGATGGCTGAGAGAGCTTAAAGGAAGGCTCTATTAGGAAAAGGGCTCTCAGCATTGGGATTAATTTAGTAAATTTTGACAGATGTCTCCAGTAGTGAGGCAGTACAAGTTTCATCATAGGAAGACATCCTAGTCACAGATGGTACATTCGAATTTGGGCAAGAAGTCAAAATAGGTATTGTGTCCTTTGGCTGCATTGATTGGCTTGCCATAACAAGAGGTTGTAGAAAAGCAGAAGATATAGGCTCACGGTTGGGTATCAGTTTCACTTTAGTTGGATCTGTTTGGAATGTCACAGATGTGGCTATGGCTGCAATAGTCGGATCAGAACGTAGCCATTTATCTATAGGCTCATGTAATATAACCTTCCTGGTAGTGCTGTCACCTTGATCTCTGGTAACCAATGTATACTCAGAAGTCTTAAGGGGGGATTTACAAAGCACTAAGCCTGAACTGGGCCTGGAAGCAATGTCATTAGTCCAACTAAATGAGGCTTATTCATGGCCCGTCGCCTTATACGTCTTTTTTTACTTTTTTCGCAAATGGGAGGGCTATCAATCATTTTTAGTAAATTTCATAGAGCTTCAATGGCATGCTTCTTAGTATCAGCAGTTACGGTCACAGGATCCTGTAGGCACACATTAGAGCCAGCAATGGAAGATGATTTCGAATGAAGCTCCATTGCCAAGGCAGGCTAACATGCACTAATAATTTCACACTGCACCAACTGTGTGTTGTCAGAGAGAACTATAGCAGGTGAGACCCAAGGCTGTAACACTGGTACACTGGGGCTCTCCAAGGTCGCAGATAAAGTTTGGATAAGATCAGTGTTACAACCAAATATGACATCAACCAGCCTAGCCAGAGTTTTATTTTGGTTCACAATGTTCCTCCAACAAGTTTGTACATTATAGAAGTGCGTCCAACTTAGATATAAGAACATTTGACTTTGAAATATGTGAGATGTCCCCATAAAATGAAATCGTCACTTTGTTAGAATGTGTAAAATTAGCTGCATCACTGTAACTATTGACATCACTCTCGCTACTTATATCTTCAAAGGGAGATGCCAATTTTTCAAGATCAGGACTAGCAGAAAGGTTGGTACCAATATTGTTATTATAGCTGGCAATAAATGTTCCCAATTAATTTCTGTGTAAATTGAGACAAAGATTTAAATGGGATTGGTTATTATCAATAGTGGGGGAAGTCAAATATGTGCTTTTCCAGAATTAGCAGCGCCCACTGGAGATAGTTGTTCAAGATTAATCCCCACTTCGGCCGGTGCCGTTCCCGTCTCAAAAAACCCAGTGATTTTAGATTGTCCATTGTATTAATTTGGCTTTTTTCTAAACACAAGGGCTTATTAACAATAGGAACAGTGAGGCTACGAGAACGTTTCCTGTGACGAGACATCCCACTACGCAGGCCATATCGATGATATTTAGTGGTCTTCATAACAACCTAATGCGCTTACCGGGACAGGAGATGTTTAGGAGGGGTGACGTAGGGATCAGGGCCACAGCTCCAGCAGGTCCTTGATAGCAACTCCTCCAGAAGAGGAGTCACACGCTCTACTTGCACCCAAAAACCAGAACACTCCACGCACTTTCCGTGTGAAATGCGGTATGTGAGCGTGATGTCCTGCCTCTACGAACGACAAGCAGCATGAGATATAGTAAACAGACCTCCCGGTCAAGATTAGATAGGCAGCAGTGTCAGGATACCAAGCGTGTAAATCAGCTTCCAAGGCAGTAGATTGTCCTCCGAACACCAGAGCACTCCACGCACTCCACACATTTTGGACTTCAAGATCTGCAATAATACTGTCTTATAGAGCAGCGCTCTCAGGTTTCCCATGGCCATGCGTGAGAAAGCCACCCAGTTCTGTTTATGCTCAGAATTCTCTGACTGTAGTGTTTTACCAAAATGTGAAATGGGTAAGAAAAGACGGCAAGTCCCACAATCCAGGACTGGATGACCTCACGCATAGCCACAGGAAACCTGAGAAATCGGATAGTTTACTTGCAAAATACACATCTCAAATGAAGGCGACCTTACAATATGTTAATTCTTAGAGAAACATGTTGAGCCAAAAGAATATTATTTTAGCTTCATAACCCACATGCCAGAAAACTAGAAGTCTCAGAAGGCAAAATAATATAAGCCTCAAAAATCGTTTTCGTACAACACTAGTTTAATCACTTTGAGCATTACAGAAAAAAGTTTAGTAGCGTCACTTAGATAAATATTGCCTCTGTCACAATCTTCCAAAGTGGTGTTGTGTATGGTGATAATAATATTTGTCAACTAATGCAAGGCAGTGCCTTTTTTTGTATGTCTGTCATGGGCATCATGACTAACGTCTCTCCGTTTGCATATGTTTGGGCGTTTAGCACTGATGCTAAACAACAATCTCTGAGGGGTCTTTCAGATGGAAAGGCCCAACCCATCATTGCCAAATGCTTAAACATATGCAAGGTAAAGAGCACTCCGAACAGGACAAAGAATAAAGGAGTAATTGCAGGTCCTTAAAGGGCTGTCAGCACCCCTTTCGAGGACGCTTAGTGGACGGTGAAAGAGGGTCAGCCTCTGCGCGGAGCCCATGAGTGCAAGGCCAAGTACAGCTGCACATGCTGCACTTGCCTAGCACTGGCCCTGCTCCCATGGCATAGTACAGTAACACCTGACAACGAGGCCTGGCACAGTGACGCCAGCACTGTGCACCGCGCACAGCGCTTGGTATTAGTAGGTGGGTGGTGTGCAACAACGAACTTGTTTCTTTTTGTTTACCCTTGTAAGTGCAGCCACGTAGGACAAGGCAGAAAGGGGGAAACCAGCTCTATGGGGATGTGTGGGGACATCACGTGATCGCGGGAGCCCAGGCATGCACGTGGCGAAAAAAAACTGTCTCCCGCATCAATGGCGACCGCGCGTCAAGCGACGATGACGAGCTTCAGGACAGACCCATGGTCATCATGATCAACGCCCCCCATGCCAGGAGAGAAAAGCCCCACTGCACCATTAAAGTGGACGGCATGGAAACACGCGTCATGGCAGACTCAGGATCAGACCTCACAATCCTCCCCATCAACACGTACAAGGAGATGATGGGACAAGCAAAAGTGGAGATCAGAACGACCAGGCAAAAACCGATGGTTTTTGGAGGTGCAACTGTCGACCTTCTGGGTTACATCAGAGCCCAAATTGAATTCAAAGGGAGGTCTACCATCACCAAAGTGTACTTCTCACCCAAAGGCCCAGCGATGCTCGGATGGGACGATCAACACAGACTCAGCATTAAATTAGACCCCAGCACTCCGGAACAGGTACTCATGGTCTCCTCAGGAGCAGCGCAAAATTTCAAGAAGATTTTCCCTAGCCTGTTCTCAGAGAAACCGGGGAAAGTGAGAAACTTTGTCCACAAGATTCGGTTGAAAGCCAATGCGGTGCCTGCGAAACATAAAGCTAGACCGGTGCCTGCCACAGCGAGACCTGCTTTAGATGCCCACTTCCGGAAGATGGTCGAAGAAGGTACCATTGAGACGGTGGAATCCTCTGAGTGGTTGAGTCTGGTGGTTCTAGTTAAGAAAAAATCCAGCAACGACCTCAGAATATGCATCGATCTGAGAAGTCTAAATCTAGATGTTTTTACAGATAGCTTTCCGCTCCCCAGCATCAGCGAAATTGTCCTCATGATGAAAGAGGCGGCAATCTTCTCGAAACTGGATATGCGTGACGCCTATCACCAAATTCCACTACACAAATCTTTGCACCCCCTTATGGCGTTCATCACTCCTTTCGGCACATTTCAATACACCCGCATGCCGTTTGGACTGTCTTCGGCAGCGTCCGCATTTCAGAGAATGAGGAATTCCCTACTCAAAGGACTCACAAACGTCTCATTCTTTCAGGATGACATTCTTGTGTGTGCCAAGGACAACGAGACCCATGACAATGCACTCAGGGCGGTCCTGAGCAAGCTTCAAGAGGCAGGCGTTCATCTACGCCACAAAAAATGTGTGTTCTGAGTGAGCAAGGTAGAATACCTAGGGTACTGTATCTCAAGTGAAGGGGTGAGCCCCAAGAAGAACCTTATGGAGGCCATAGCAGAGGCCCCGGCCCGATGTCCAGAGAAGAACTACGCTTGTTCCTGGGCCTAGCGGAGTACTACGCAAAATTTGTCCCATAATTCTCGGAAACCACGTTCCCCCATGAGAAAACTTCTGAAGAAAGGGGCAACCTACTCCTGGGGGCCAGAGCAAGATGAAGCATTCACTGACATCAAAAGGAGGATTCTGCACGCACCATGCCTGAAACCCTTCAACCCCGAATGGGACACCTGCATCACTACGGACGCCAGTGCGTACGGACTGGGGGCTACCTTGACCCAGAAGAAGGGCGACACTGATAATATCGTGGCATTTGCATCTAAAGCCCTATCATCAGCGGAGAAGAACTACTCCACTGTAGAGAAGGAGATGTTGGTTTGTGCCTGGGCCGTCGACTACTTCAGGTCTTTTGTTTGGGGCACCAAGTTTAGATTGGTTACGGCCCACAAACCCCTCATTCACATGTTGAGCCCAGGCGGCACCAAGACTGCCACCCCGAGACTGGCCAGGTTCGCCGCAAAACTGCAAGAGTACACGTACGAGATAGCCCACCTTGCCGGCTGGAAAAACGCACAAGCGGACTGCATGTCCAGGCTCCTGAATCAAAATGCCCCTGGGACCACATTCTTGGAAGATGAATGTGTCGTAGCCTCTATAAGCGACTTGAGAAATGGCGAGTACATGGACCTGAGTGAGCGCCACTGGCAGGAGGAGTTCGAGCAGGACGATGCTCTACGGCACGTAGCAGCCTGGGTCCGCCAAGGGTGGCCTGACGAAAGACCAATCCCCGAAGGCCTACATCCCTACTGGAAGGTGAACGACAAAATCAACGTCATAAACGGTCTCATCTTGAGAGGTGACCAAGTGATCCCGCCAAGAGGAATTCGCAAAGTAATACTGTGCAGAGCACACTCTGGCTATCTGGGGTGCAACATGACCAGACGTAGGATACGGACGCCTATTGGCGGCCAGGCATGGATCAGGACATACTACAAATGGTTGAAAGGTGCCATGAGTGCGCAAACAGTGACAAGTGCCTATCTGTGAGACAAGCCCCCATGCTGTCCACCGAAGTCCCCAAAGGGGTGTGGCGCAAACTAGGGTTGGATTTCAACCGGGCCTCTGGACAGCATGCCCCCGGAACATAAATATGGGCTAGTCACGGTCGACTATTTCTCAAAGTGGGTCGAAGTTGATTTCACCTCGGACATCACCACAAACACAGTCATAGAAGCTCTCACCGCCATATTCCAGCGCGAAGGCCTTCTCGGGGAAATAGTGAAGGACAATGGTGTCCAGTTGGTCTCACGAGAAATTGAGAAATTCCTCAAACTTAATAATATCCGTCAGCGAAGAGCAAGTCTCTACCACCCACAGGCCAATGGCCTGGTCGAGCGGGCAAACCGTTTCATTAAAGGGGCGCTGCATCTAGCGCATGCCTCAGGCCTAAATCTGTACAAGACAGTCAAGGAGGCCGTCGCAGCCCACCGCATCACTCCCAACGTCATCACCGGCGTGTCACCATTCCATCTGCTAAGGGAGAGAAGGGCAGCATCCACACTCGTACCACCGTGGATCAATCAAGTGAGGGCTGACGGAGATGTGGACATGGAAGACGTAGTCTTTCGCATGCAGCGGAACAAAGAAGCCATGAAGGCTCAAGGGGACATGCGTCGAGCCGCTCGCCACACAGTAGTTAACAGAGGCGACCTGGTCAAGATACGTCTTCCCCACAAAGACACTTCGACTGGCTCCAGATACAGCAGTCCCATAGAAGTCATTGTGAAAGGGTCAAACCACATTTGCACCAGTGACGGAAGGAAGTGGAATCTAGAAAGGGTGGCCATGTACCGCAGGAAAGAATCTAGTGAACAGCCACACTGGGAAACCGGAGAAGATCAAGGCCAGCAAGAGTCACCCGAAAACCCTCGCCAGCCAGAAAGAGATGCCTCAGAGATACCCTTCAGCGACTAGTTCTCGAACACCAACTCCCCAACCCCACTCGGAGTCACAGCGCAGGGCAAGACAAGGGGAACCTGAATCACCCGCACCTTCCAAAGAGTGCTCCCGCAACCCTGCCCTGCTTCCAGATCAAGGCAGACCACAGAGAGAGAAAAGGAAACCCAGCAAGTTTGCAGACTTCGTCATGGAATGACCTTCCATCCTTTTCCCAGCAAAGGAGGTGTGTGGGGACATCACGTGATCACAGGAGCACGGTCTCGCGAGATCTCATCCCAATGTGATCTCGCGAGCCCGCGCTGCACAGGAGAACGTTGGCGCGAGTGGAGGAAGGCTGGCAGAGCGCCAGACAGGTCGAGCAGGAGAGCGCTGCTCCTGATAAGGAGCCCAGTTACATGAGGCCCACATGAGCCTACACAGACAGCTTCCAGGGCATAAATCCAATGCCATAGGAGACCTCATGGGGGCCTTGGAAGTTTACAGCGTGCAGTCCAACTGCACACCTTGCCCCCAGTGAAGTAACTGGGAGGCCCAGCCTGACACTGTGAGTACCTGCCACTGCCCAGGCCATGGACCATTGAACACACCTGTTGATATATAATAAAGGCAGTTAGAATCACTGCAGGCGTCCTGTCGTCATTAGAGGCCACAACAGGATGTCAGTGTTTTCTTCCTGTTCCCCTCTGAAGGCCTGGCAAGAAGAGGAGAAGCAGCATTGAAGCCCAGCCGCAGGTTGGAAGCCAACAACCTGTGCACGATGGACCAGTCGTTAGAAGACAAGGACTGGAGTAAACCAGCGCGAGGATGAGTGGAGCAGCACAAGAAGCCAAATAGATCACTGGGAGATAGAGCGGACCAGCAAAGAGGGAACCTGTGAGGGAGAACGAAATGAAGGGCCTGGGACCACTGGGAGGTTTGCAATAGACAGGATATGCACTACCAGGCAGCCTTGCTCGTTGGGGTGCCCATCAGGCAACCCTAAACAAGGTAAGTGGGGGAACAGGATAGCGTACCCACTGGTCCCCAGGAGAACTGTGCCAAATTTAAGGCGGGGACCACTAGTAGAAATTGTGCTGCCACATATAGGATGAAAGTTAGGATGTACACTGGACAACCGGGTGATTTGGCACACCAGTGAGGGGCCCACTAGACCACAAAGGAGATTCTGAAAAATAAGGAAGGATCTAGTCCACTGGATCAGCAGGAACATTTGGACAGAAATAGAGGAGGGGAATAGGAGCCACTTACTACTGGGGAAATTGCACAAAGGAGATTCTGAAAAATAAGGAAGGATCGAGTGCACTGGATCAGCAGGAACATTTGGACAGAAGGGAATAGTTTCTTACCTGTAACTCCATTTCTCCAGCATTGGTATCTTTCATGGATTCACATGCTTTGAATATTCCCCGTCGTCAGGCTGGGAATCCCCGGTACATTATATATACCCTTTCCCGTAGGAAAACTTTTTCGACGCTTATGCGTCCTATCCACCTCGTTTTGTATCATGCGTGCCCGTGCCGTCAGGACGTCATGATATAAATACAGGCCCCGCCCCCGCGCTCCCTCAGATTTCGGCCCCCAAAGTAGTGGGGGAACCGGTTTGCATGATCAGGGGAGGCAGGTGGGCGCATGTGAATCCATGAAAGATACCAATGCTGGAGAAATGGAGTTACAGGTAAGAAACTATTCCCTTCTCCAGCATTGGATCTTTCATGGATTCACATGCTTTGAATAGATTACATAGCAGTACTACCCCCAAGAGGAGGTGTGCATGCAAACCCCTATACATTCTTCGCAAAAGGCCGTTCCCTAAGATTATGTATACATCAGTAATAGTTTACATAGGGAAAAAACGGACCACATACAGTCATAAATTCCACAGGATGCCACCCCGCAGCCGGGGCTTACCTTACTGGAATAGGTGTCGAAGCACCGCCTGTCCCATCCGGGTGTCTTCGGCATGTTGCTGCGACAGGCAGTAATGGCGGGTAAAGGTGTGTGTAGTCGCCCAGGTAGCCGCCATGCAGATGTCCCCTAGAGGGACTCCGGCCCACAGTGCCGTCGACGATGCCGCTGCTCTAGTTGAATGAGCTCTTGGCCGTCGTAGAAGAGGCTTCCCTGCCTTGGAATGGCAGTACGAGATGGTAGATGACACCCATCTTGAAAGTCCTTGCTTTGAAATGGCTTTTCCTCTAGCACCCAACCCATAGGCCACAAACAGCTGTCTCGTTTCTCTGAACGGTTGCGTACGATGAAGATAAAACTTGAGAGCCCTTTTTACATCCAATGTGTGTAGCATGCGCTCCGCTCCCGAGCATGGCTCCGGAAAAAACGTAGGCAACACGATAGAAGAGTGTTTATGAAACACCGAAGGAGCTTTTGGTATGAACTGTGGGTTAGTGGCTAGGACTACCTTGGTCTTGAAAAATCGTAAGTATGGTGGGTCCACCATTAGAGCCTGAACTTCTGAGATACATCGGGCTGAAGTGATGGCCACCAGGAAGGCCAATTTCCACGACAGAAACTTCAGAGACGATGATGACATTGGCTCAAACGGAGGTTTCATAAGAGACGTTAAGATCAGATTGAGGCTCCACTCCGGTGGAAATTTCTTCTCTGGAGGGAAACTCCGAAAGAGGCCTTTAAGGAAGTGCTTAATCAGGCGGTCGCTGAACAATGGTGCCGAGTGCCGTCGACGAGTAAACCTGGAAATGGCTGCTAGGTGTACTTTTATTGACGACACCGACAGGCCCATTTGAGCTAATAACAGCAAGTATGGAAGGAGCTGTTCCGGCCTAATCGATTGCGGGGCCAAACCTGGTTGATCCTCACACCATTGACAGAACCTTTTCCATTTGTACGCGTATGAGGCGTTTGTGGAAGGTGCTCTTGCCGCTTGCAGGATACGTCGACAGTCCTCCGGAATCGTTAGCCGACCAAATTCGGCGAAGTCAGGAGCCAGGCCGTCAACTTGAGGCTGTCCGGGTCGTGATGCCAAACGACACCCTCCTGTCGAGACAGAAGGTCGGGGGTCTTCTGGAATCTCATCGGTTCCGCCGCCGCTAAGTGTAGTAGGTCTGAAAACCACACTTGTCTGGCCCAGTATGGGGCCACCAGAATTACCCGACATGGGTACCTGAGGATCCATTGCAACGTCCTCCTGACAAGGGGAAAAGGAGGAAATGCGTACAGGAATTTGTTCGTCCATGGGAATGAGAACGCATCCCCCAGTGAGCCCTGCTGAGGCCATCTGCTTGCGTACTGATGGCATTTCTTGTTGTTCTTCGTTGCAAACAGGTCTATGGAAGGGTGTCCCCATTCCTTGAATACTTGTTGAAGTTGTTGGTCGTTCAGCACCCATTCGTGAACTTCGTTCATTTCTCTGCTGAGGGCATCGGCTTCCACGTTTTTCACTCCTGGTAGGTGAAATGCTAAGATTTGTATGTTGTGTTGAAGGGCCCAATGCCAGATTTTCTGTGCCTCTGTCGATAGGGACCTGGAACGTGTCCCTCCTTGTTTCCTCAAGTAGAACATCGTAGTGGTGTTGTCCGTCATGACACGCACCACCGAGTCCCTCAGTTGCGGAAGAAAAGACTTCAGAGCCCATCGCACTGCTCTCAGTTCTAGCAGGTTGATATGCAGGGAGGACTCCTGCAAAGACCACTGGCCTTGTACCTGTAACATATCCAGATGAGCTCCCCATCCGCTCAGCGATGCATCCGTCACCACCGTCTTTTGGAACTCTGGTTCCAGTAGAGGCATCCCTCTCGTTAGGTGAGTAGACACTTTCCACCAGCCGAGTGCTTGAACTAGTTGTTCGTCGACGACCAGTCTGTCGGACCAGCGACCTCTGCTCTGTGCCCAACGGTCCGCTAGAAATTCCTGGCAAGGCCTCATAAACAGACGGCAGTTGTTTATTAACGGAATGCAGGACGACATGGTCCCTAGCAGGGACATGTACTTGCGCACAGAGACTCTGGTACCGCCGCTCCATTCCGACGCCTTGTTTTGAAGTTTCTGAATTCTTTCGCTGGATGGTTTCACCAGGCTTGTGTGCGTATGAAACTCCGCTCCTAGAAAGACCAAGGTCCTCGAAGGCTCTACTGAGGACTTGTTGAAGTTTATTGCGAAGCCCAGTTCCTGTAAGATGGACATTGTGGCTCGTAGACTGTCTCGTGTTTGTTCCTTGGATGACCCTCTGATTAGCCAGTCGTCTAGATATGGATAGACATGATGACCATCCTTCCTTAAATGGGCCGCTATAGGGGCCAAGCACTTGGTGAACGTCCTGGGGGAGGACTTGAGCCCGAACGGGAGGACCTTGAACTGAAAATGCTTTCTCCCGACGACGAATCTTAAATATCTCCTGTGTCGTGGGCGTATTGGGATGTGAAAATAAGCATCCTGAAGGTCTAGTGAAGAGAGATAGTCCATGGGTTGCACCGATCTGATAACCTCTTGGAGTTTTAGCATTTTGAATTTTTGGCTCTTTAGCCACTTGTTGAGTACCCTCAGGTCGAGAATGGGCCTCCATTTGCCGTTTGGCTTTTTGACAACAAAGAACCTGGAATAAACTCCTTGGCCTTCCTGTGCCACAGGAACTCTCTCTACCGCCCCTTTTCGCAACATAAGCTCCGCCTCTTGTCGTAGGATTTGGAGGTGGGGCTGTGTCGAGAATAAAGGAGGAAGACGCGGAGGCTTGTCTTTGAATTGCAGCGCATGACCCATGCGAATCGTGTCTAGGACCCATCGATCTTTGGTGATGCATTTCCATCGGTCGAAGTGATGAGAGACTCGACCCCCCAGGACGTTCCGAAGGCCGTCATTGGTTGCTGGTTTGCTTGTTCTTCGTTGACGACGGACCTGAGCCTCGCCGCCTGGAGGCTTGATAGTCCCTGCTTCCACGTGCCGACTGGGACGCTCGTCTGAACCCTTGTGAAGAGTACGAGGGCCTGTTAAATCCACGGTCCCTCGAGGCTCCAAAGCGGGAGTTTCCAGAAGCACCTCTGAAAGGGCGAAAAGAGCGAAAATTTCTACCCGTTTGAAGGGCGCCGAGGGACCTAGCAGTATCCGTGTCTTCTTTCATCCCTTTCAGCGCTTCATCAACCTTTTCGCCAAACAGGTGCTCCCCTTCGCATGGCATGTCCAGGACTTTGTACTGTACTTCAGGACGGAAAGTAGTACATTTGAGCCACGCTTGTCGACGAAGCACTACTCCATGGTTGATTTGTTTGAAACCAGACTCTGCTAGGTCCACTGCGATATTAATAGCGTGGTTCGAGGCCTCCTCGCCGTCCCGCACCAGTAACATAGCTGCTTTTCGGTGTTCGTCTGGCAGGTGTTCTAGGATAGGGGCTAATTTGTGCCACATTTCCCTATCATATCGTGACACGATCGCTAAGGAATTGGCTGCTCTTACTGTCGTCGCTCCGACCGAGAGCACCTTCTTTCCAAATGCGTCCTGCCTCCTAGCCTCGCTTTCCGGTGGCGTTGAACATTTTTGCTGGACCCTGGCCTTCCTAGCTGCTGCCGCCGACACCACCGAGTCAGACAAAGGCTGTGATGTTAGACATTTTGGAGTGGACTCCGGAGCTTTAAACTTTTTCTCGATCCGTCCCTTTATGGCTGGTTCCGAGAACGGATGGCGCATCGTTTTGAGACCTTCTTGCCACACGTGGTCAAGGATTGGGATGGCAAATACCGATTTTCTCCTTTGACCCATATGGTCAAAAAGGAAACAGTCTTTCCTCTGCTCCTCAGGAATCAAGCCGAATTCGGAACACGCTTTCCCCATCATTGCATGGAAGGCTCCCACATCATCAGGGGGAGATGGCTGTGTCTGGCTCCTCGTAGACTCCAATTCTACATCCGAATTCCATGTCGGGTCCCTCGACGGTGACAGGGAGATGTCTGACCCAGAGTCATCATGTATAGAGTCGGACTCCGACAACTCACCCTCCTCCTGAGCTCGAGGACGATCTTTTACCGCCTGGGGAGCCGATGGGTGATTCGTCGACGAGCGAGCCGTACAAGTTTGCTCGTCGACGGAAGGTACAGACAGAAGTGACGATGACGTCCCAGGTTGAGGGAACTGGGTATCCAGCCGCTGTAGTAGCTTCTGAAGAGTATTAAGCACATCCAGAGACAAAACTGTCTGGGGGTTCAGCAACGTGGATGATATAGGTACCATACCCCCGCTCGCACTCGTCGCCGTCGTCGTCGACGTGGAAGGCCGTAAGCCTAAATCCAATGGCTGCAGAACCATGTCACCTTCCCCTTCCGCCGAGCAGGCCGTGTCTGGCTGCAGTAAGACCTCAGGGGGGATCGGGTCATAGACCTCAGGCAGCCAAGCCATAGACTGAGTTTCCGTCGACGAAGGAATCCCAACCGCTGCTGCTTGAACGGTAATAGGCATCGTCAATGACACCGAGGTCGACGAGGAAGTCGTCGTCGTCGAGCCTTTAGACTTCGTTGTCGATTTTGATGCCGACTTCCCGGCTGAAGCTTCTCGACTCACGGAAGACCTGGGACGGTCCCCTGAGGAGGATTTAGACAGCGCCAGCCTCTCCGTCTTAGATGATGAGGAGGAGGAGGGCTTTTTATGAGATGAGGAGGATCCAGCATGTTTCCCCTTATGCTTGTCCTCAGGGCGAATTTCTGCTGGCCGCACCTTCTTCGATGGAGGCTCCGACTTGCTCCTGGAGGCCGTGGAGCCAACTTCCGAAGCCGGGTAGGCACCCGCTCCGTCATTAAGCCAGTCGACCAGCCTTCTTTTACGGTCCTTAAGGGTTTTTTGGGAGAAACCCTGGCATATCTCACATGTATCCGCCGTGTGGTGCGGGTGGAGACAGTAGATACAGTCCATGTGGCCGTCTCCTTCATAAACCTTTTTGAGGCCACAGGTTGCACATGGGCGAAATAACGCCTTTCCAGACATAATTCTCCAGATTTGAACTTCGCTTACGCGAAACAGACAAAAAAACAATCTAGTTATCACTAGTAGTAACACGAAGATCCCACTGCTTTGAAAGACGGTTGAAATCTGAGGGAGCGCGGGGGCGGGGCCTGTATTTATATCATGACGTCCTGACGGCACGGGCACGCATGATACAAAACGAGGTGGATAGGACGCATAAGCGTCGAAAAAGTTTTCCTACGGGAAAGGGTATATATAATGTACCGGGGATTCCCAGCCTGACGACGGGGAATATTCAAAGCATGTGAATCCATGAAAGATCCAATGCTGGAGAAATAGAGGAGGGGAATAGGAGCCACTTACTACCGGGGAAATTGTAGAAGATAGGAGTCAAGCACACTAGACCACCAGGGATTTTAGGGGGTGAAGAAAAGAGAGACACTGCATCACTGCACCACCAGGTATTGTGGATTAATCAGAAAGGGAGTGAACAACGTCAAGGGAGGGAATACACTACCAGTAAGGCCAATGGTACACCCGATAATTAAAGCAAATAGAATAAGGGATCCACGGACCAAAACTCAAAGGGAACAAGATAGGGGCAGAGGAGCACAGGCACACAGGGGAATTGGATAGTGTATAATAGGAGGGAGTGGGGAATTTGTTCTAGTAGCTGTCACTCCATAACCCCCACCAAAGCAAGGGACTTTTATGTTTTCTTTGTGTTTACATTAGAAAATATAACGCTTTGAGCAGCTAGTGCACATTATTGTGTGTATGTCTGACGTTTAGGTATCACGGTATAGGATAGTGAGCACTTCTTTTCTAGCAATTTTTAAATGCATTGAAGTTGTTTCTTTCAAGATATCTGTTGGTTGGGCGCTGGGGCATGCAAGTGAGAAGGCAGACTTGCTTAGAATGATAGTTAAGTAAGGTGGCAAATGCCACTCTTTGGGGTGCAAAGAGGTGGAATTAGTATAACTGATTAGAGGCTGTTTACAGGCATGCGGGAAAAGGCAAAAAGAAAGGAAGTAATGGGAAAGATGGGCATAATGGAGGAAGCCCTCAGCAAAACGGACAAGCTATCATGTTGCATGGCAGCTGCGAGATCAGGAGGAAGATGAACAAGCCGAGCAGGGGGCAGCAAAGGTGGAACAGAGGCAGGGGCAAGATTAGAAGAGAAAATGTATAGTGGACTCAGGTGGGAAAAAGAGGAAGCAGGTCATGCTAAAAGAAATAGGCCACTGAATGTGAAAGGCTGGGCACTGGAGCAAGAAAGGGAGCTGGAGATATACAAGGAGAAGAAAAAGGAGTAGCAGAGGAGGCAGGAGCCCAAAAGGGAAAGAGAGAGGGAATGGGAAGAGAGGGCGATGGGCAAACAGATTGTGTAGCACAGAGAACATGTGAGATAGAATATGGTGGAGATACAGCAGGTAGAGGATGGGCAGGGAAGGCTGGAGACAGAGTCAGAGGAGGGGGAGAGGAATGTAAGGAACGATGAAGACGAGGGGAAGCAGTTGCACAGGGGAAAGAAGGAAAACAAGAGAAGAGTCAATGAAAAACGAGAGGGATGGGCGATTCAGAAGAGTGCTAGAAAGGTGGGGGAATGGTTAGGGGAGAAGGGGGATAACTAGCTCAGACAGTATGACCACAACCATAGAACAGAAGGAAAGGGAATGATACGTCAATGTTAGTCTGTGGAAAAGGGGGCAGCATTCTGAAGTTAATATACCCATATAAGACTACCTCTAGCAGGCCCAATACCGAGGGTCGGCACAGAAAGAGGTGCCGTTGGGGCAATTCAAAGTAAATGCCAGAAATGATGTGCCCGGAACTGAATTTAAACAGAAAGAGCTTGAGGGTAAAAGTGAAAGGTTAGCAGATTGAACTGAAAGGTTTCTGCACAGGGTGAAAAAGTAGAAGGGAGCTAAAATGACAGAAGACAGGACATAGAAGGGATGCAGGCAAAAGGCAGCAGGAAGGACTCGAGTGGAAATAGCGAGGGAATATGTGAGAGCATCAGTGAAGAGGAGAGGTAGGACAGTGAAGACGGGGCAAAGAATGCAGATGACATACTGGAAAAAGAACTTGAAGGCTTGTTGGCAGCAGAAGGGCAAAGCTATACAGGGTATAGGCAACAGAGAATAAAAGTGAGAGCAGAGATATGTCACCAACGAACCTGGGTCCAGGCACAATGTGGGAAATCTCAAAGCCTCAGACTTTAAGATGGCGAATGTGACGAACCAACTTCAGGGGCACCAGTGCTCCAGGCATGAATATCGGTTTCTAAACCATGAATCAGCTCCACGCCTTTATTACAACAGAAGGGATCCGAGCAGATTGGAAACACAAGCAAATTATAAACCTACTTGTCCAATTTTGGTAACGTGGACGGAAAAGCAGGCTTATCTCCGAAAGGTTGTGGATCGTTGGTTAGTTGTAACACAGCGAAAATACAATTATTACTCAATGATAAAAGGGACTGTCCAGTCAAGGTTGTATGAAAAGATCTACTTTATTATTATCACAACAGCCAGCTCTAGAACACTACGAAATACAACCCACCCTGTAAGGGAATGCAGAGGAGAGACAGCTTCGAAGAAGGAAAAGGGATACACTATGGATACTGACCGGAGGGTAATCGGTATAGTCAAAAATCGCAATAGTTCAAGGATACTTGGGTTCAGCACAAAGGGAGCAATGGGTCGTACAATATCTCTAGGGGCCTTCGGAAAAGGACCAGGGGGATAGAATCACAATGTACCTTGTCCTGATGGTGTTCTTGGTGCTCAACAAGGTCGAGTTGGTTTCAGGGTGCTTTGCAGCTTCTGAGACAGAGTTCAAGACAGCAGACAGCTGCAGGTATCAGGCAGCAAGCAATTCGGCGAGCGAAGCAGGACAGGCGGCTGCAGGCTGGCCTACACAGCGGCTCTGGGTCAGGAATCATTGTCAGGTCCACCGATCTGATGCTCTGGCCGAGGAGTCTCGGAAGTCTTTAAGCGACTGCAGAATTGCAGTTAGTTCCAGCTTGAGGGGCTCGACTGACTCGAAAATGTCCTTTAAGGCTAACGTTGGTAGATGCTCATCGATGCACTTCTCCTAGCCTCTTCACTGGGTTCGTGTCGTCCTTTAAGGTGGACGGCCTAAAGCAGAGCCTAGCAGGGCAGGCTCTGTGCTGGCTGGGTACTAGTTCTGGAGTTGCTGGAGGGTCCTCTGGATTCGGTATCTCCCTCTGTTCCCTGGGAGATATTTAGGGGAAGTATCTTGCTCCCCTCTTGGAGGTCCTGGCCTTCCTTCTCTGGATGAAGATTTAAGGCAGACCGTACCTTCAGCCAGGGTCCAATGATCAATTCTTCTTTCTGCTTCTGGTGAAGCCTTCAGATGATCTGCCAAAAGAGGGGCTTGGCCCGCTTTTAAAGCCAAATGGACCACATCGATTGGTGTAGGCTAAGCATACCTTAATGAACCAATCCTGGATCCGCACCAACAATCTCCTGTATGCATGAGGTCATAACCAGAGTGAGCTTATGGCCATTAGGAATGTGCATATGAAATGGATGGGATCACAACAGAGTAATTGTGAGTCCAAGTAACAGAACCAACCCAGGCAGATGGCAAAGTAATGATCTAAAACAGGGAGGTTACAACGAATATCAACGGACGGACGCTCAGTCTCTCAATGATGTCCACACAAAATAGACTTTATACTAAATAATGCATCAGAGTGATGTCATACTACATGAAAATAGTGAAAAACCTATCAAGAGTTGGGATTGATTAAGGGAGACATCTAAGTATACATTTCTATAGTAGCTAGGATTGTTATTGGCTGTCCGTTATCAGGTGGACAACTCATGCCTACCTCTAAAAACATGTATTTTCAGAAACATTTAGATACACTGTTTCTCATTGGTCTTCCAACTATAAGGTCCTTCGTTATATGGACTTATATAATTGGTTGGCACGCTTGTGCCATGTCTTGAACATTCGGTTAATTTAGCAGCACATAAGCCCAGATCCAGGTGCAAGGACATGAAACTACCTCACCACTCAATTAGCCCAGCATCTCTCATCACCCATGCCTTATGCCATGAAATTGTCTTTGTACTTAGCCTTGCAGTGTATCCTTGTCTTTGAGAATGCACAGGAGTGAAGGCGCTCGCCATCATGTCTCGAACTCCAAGTTCAAACTCTATTATCATCCTTTGCTCACGTGACAGGGGACCATGATTTCGTCCATTTTGTAGTTCTTAAATGCTCTAAATGAAAAGCGTGGCATCCTTTGTGTTCTTTTTTGCACCTTAACGTGACAAGATTCATCCTCTGCATACTCGTTCTTCTTTAGAGTCTGTAGCTGACCTCGATTTCTAGAATCTTGACTTCACGCAGCTCCATGAGCCTATTATTCTTGCTGCGACACAGTTTTCCATTCCTGCTTCATGGGTTCTGACTTAGTTAATTCATGATACCAATGTCCAGTTTTCTGTGCAATGGCGGCTTCACCTGCATTCTATTCAATACTTATAGCTGACTTCTATGATGACTTAATCTACCTTGAGTTTCAGCGTCTGTACATATATTGAACGGTTGTTCTCGGCAGCACTTTGTGCATGTGTAATCTTTTTTTTTTATACTTGAGAGTTCACTTGCTCCTTACTTCACCATTAGCCCTCTAGGATCCATACATCATCTTCAGCCAGTGTCTAGAGACATCGTGCACACTTTCTTATGAAGTCACTAGCTCTTCTTTTTTGCTCCTTTTCATATTCTTTCAGGGAGTTCCTCCCACAGGTTATCGTCACTTTGGGGGTACATTCGATAAGGTTATCTTAATGGGCATCTTCTTCCAAACACTCGCTGCAGTATTGGGACGACGCCTGGTGTCAAACACGGCACGGTTTCATGTCTCCAATATAGGGAAGGCAGGGGGCGGGATCTCCTGAAGATGTATACAGCTGCTCCTCTACAAGAGTGCTTTGCAACAGAAAGGGTAAAGGGGTGAAAACAAGTAGTACTAAATCCCACACATCAACCTGTCTGTTGTGGATAAAAGGGTCTCTCTGGTTAATGGAGCTCTCTGAGGTTCCTGATTAAAGTGGCAGGTCTCCCTTGAAGCTGCAGCGAGACCAGACTCTCTGACACCAGCAAACCACATACTCGTACCTTCTGAATGGAGTACCCCTGCGAGCATGACTACTGTAAACACGCAGTCCCAGACATGACATTTCACTGTCAGTCGATACAGAGGGCAGGAGCTGGCTTCAGGTTGACACAGTTGCACATGAAAGGTTGTTGGGGTTTCCTGTCTCCTTTGTTAGCCTCTGTACCCAGGCCCTATATGGGCCTGTTTGAATAACTCTCTGATTAGTATGTGAATCACTGCCACCAGCTACAGGGCTCAACAAAAGGACAGGGTGGATCCATGGAGCCTTTGTTAGTTAATTAGGCTGGCCATGGCAGGGGGAAAGTTTAGTCCTCCCCCTTCTGGCGATCCAATGCGTACTCCTCTCATAGCGCAACTAAATATGACAGGGGGGACTGCGCCTCTAGGCTATGTCCACCCAGAGTACACAGGTCTTGGTGTATGTCGTGCGGTGAGCATAGGAAAATGTGTGCGGATTAGCACCACACATTTTTCGGAGGTTGATCTACCATCATTCAATTTAAATAAAAATTTCAAAAAAGCCCAGGCTAGCGCTCAACCACCGTACGGATGGTCGAATTCCTCACAGTGACCCACGTGAATGGATCCTGTAAATGATTGTCGTCAACCATGCAGCGCTTTTGCGTAGGGATCCAAAGAGATAAGGTGGTAGGTCTAAAATACTTTTCTATATTTTTCATGTGGCCAGAAGAGGGCGCAGCAAAGAGTAACTCTCACTTGTCAGATATTTGGGCTGTGTTGCAAGCACTTTAATGAATTGGCATATGGCATTGGCTATCATGAAAACGATACTAGAAGAAAAAATATATTATACAACAGAGGGCATCAACTAGTATCAATATATGATTTAGAACTTACTTGTCAGACATATTAAGGAGTCTGATGGTGTTTCTATGTTGAGCAGTTTTGCAGGAACAAAAAAAGAACCCTGGTGCTAGCTGGCAAAGGCACACTATTGAGGGCCTCATTACAGGTATGGCGGAGTGGGAATAAATTGGCGGTAACGGAATTACCGCCAATATTGCCGCTCTGCCATACTACGAGTATGGCCCTGAAGTGGAGGATTTACCTCCAGAATTTTGCTGGAGGTAAATCCTTCAACTCTCGGCTGAAAAAAATGGCAAATTTGGCAGTTACCGCAGAATTACTGACGTGATAATTCTGCCAAAAAAGCCCCATATATTCCTAAATGGGGATTTGCACTGCCCCTGCCACTTGTAATCTGGCGGTAATTGTGCCGGACCAAGTGGTGGTAACGGTAATTCAGTTGGGCAGTATTCCTGTGGATTTACCGCGGGAATACTGCCCAACTTGTAATGAGGCCCATACTGAAAGCAAAGGACAGGCCATCCTAGCAGCCCTTACAGCCATCACCTTGGGGCAAATTAGGTCAGAGTGGCTAGCTAGATAGGAAGCAGTTTTGCTGATTTTATGAACGGGGGAAATGTGCATAAAAAACTGCAAATGCTGAAAAGGGTTGGGTGAGACGAGACCTACGTCTGAAAACAGCGACTTTAAACATCAGATTGTCGCCACGTTCACTGCTTCCAAAGGAAAAAAAAAGTACCCCAGAGCTGGTCACCAGTGAGACAAAGGGGAGGGAAATGAGTAGGGAGGAGAGGTGGCTGCCTCTGCCAACACCCATAAAATGTAAAAAGCTGCCTGAGGAACTGACACACAGTACTA
Source organism: Ambystoma mexicanum (assembly GCF_040938575.1). Taxonomy (NCBI): domain Eukaryota; kingdom Metazoa; phylum Chordata; class Amphibia; order Caudata; family Ambystomatidae; genus Ambystoma; species Ambystoma mexicanum. The sequence goes on along the minus strand of NC_090925.1, from coordinate 764,158,804 downwards.
CCCGAATGGTTCTATGTGAAAAGACCTCATTTTAAAGGTCTCGAGAGAAAAAGACGGATTTACAATGCCTAATTTTCTTTTGATCATAAAAACAGCATTGTGGAGGTCTTTTTCACTTGAGACCTTTAAAATGTGTTTTTTTTTGTTTAAATAGTCTAGCCCCTCATTGTTCCTCCCCACCGCCACCCTCTCCCACGGGATTTCAGCCCCAGCGCACTCCCTCCAACCCCCACGTAAACCAAAACACATACATACACACACCAACACAAACGCACCCACACACTTACCCGTTCTCCTCTTCCTGCGCTTCCGGGTCCCAAGGTACGCAGAGGTGTGACAGTTCCATTTAGAAAGACTGCTCCTTGCGGTCACAGAGCAGTATTTCTAAATCGTTTTTTTGGTGAATAGATCTTTTTAAAAAGATCTTTTCACCTAGAACGTACCCGAACATGGTGGACAGATTATTTTTGTTTGATGGATTCACACACAACTTGTGACTCCTTATAAAGGGGGCAGGGGTGCCTCTCAGCCCAAGAACTTAAAGACAGCAAAGGAGATGGCAATGGAAGGCAGGGGGGGCAAGACCATTTTCAGGCCCTCCATTAAAGAATGTGAAGGTGTCACCGCTAAAACTGGTCCCAAAAACAGGAAGTTGGAGAATGCAGAAGGGGAGTTCTGGGGGGAACGCAAAGCGTTTCCCCCCGGGGTGAGTTTTGGCGCTGCACAGGCCAGCGAGCTGGCCTGCGCATAGAGCGCCACTCTAGGGATTTAAAAGGGGGCAGGGAAGGTTTGGGAGCAAGCGACAGTTGGGACGAGCGTTTGTCCAGGTCACTTGCTCCCGAGCCTTACCTGCATTGGGGCCTTTATTGTCAGCGTCAGCGAGGTAGGGCAGTAGGGTTTAAGGTCGGACATATTTTGCAGATAGTGTCGGGCGGGGCTTTTTAGATAGACATTTTAACATTAAAGGAGAAATATTGTTATAATTTCCTGAGGTGCTGTTTGTTTGTTTGTTTAGTTATTTGATAATGCGCACCAAGCCCTTGGGCAGCCGGGCGCAGCGGTACAAGAATACTCAAAACTTAGTTACAGTGTTACATGATTGGTACGTGCATAAATTGCATTACAATGTGAGAAACAGTTACAGTGCAGGATACAGTATGGGCAGTTCTTATAAAGTATATACAGTGAATGAGGGGAAGCATCCGTTAGGCGGCCTTTGGGTACATATGTAAGTACAAGGAAGGTGAGTACTTACAAACTTACTGAGGGAGAGAAGCAGTTATAGGTCATTAGAGCGGAGCCATTTAAGAGCGTTGATTCTGAATCTGGTGTACGGAAGGGGGCATCTAAGGTCAATAGGGAGTGTGTTCCATACTTGTGCAGCTTTGACTGGGAAGCTGGTTCCTCCAGCTGTGGAGAGTTTGAATCTGGGAATGTCAAGCAGGAAGGTGTTGGCGGATCTCAGTGGTCTGGCAGTGATTTTCCTAGTGATTTTCTCCGAGAGGTATGGATGTGCTAGGGTGTTGAGACATTTAGAGGTGAGGGATATCGTTTTGAGAAGAATTCTGTCTTTTATTTTTAGCCAGCGGGCCTCTTTCCTAAATTTAGAGATGTGCTCTCTCTGAGGTATGTTCAAAGCTGCTCTAAGGGCATTGTTTTGCAATCTTTGAAGTTTGTCAGTGACATACTTGTTAGCTCCTGTGTAGAGGGCGTTGCAGTAATCTAGTCGGGACATGACGAGCGCATTAGCCAGGATAATGCAACTGGCATTGGACAGGAATGGTCTGGCAGCTCGGATTAATTTGCACGTGTAGGCGGTGGTAGAGGAGAGAGAGTTAACTTGTTTTTTTAGGTTGAGAGAGGAGTACAGGTAGAATCCTAACATTTTTAACGATAAAGAACCTCCCCCTTACCGGTGTGGGAGCAACACAGCCGTGCCTACACTCGCCGCACATCCCCGGTGTGCCGTTGGTAGCTGCGGATGCCGGTGGGCAGGGCGGCGTGCCCAGCATGCTTGGCAGGCCTGTGTGACCCCTTTGGGCCCAGGCGTTCGTCCCCCATGCGCGCCCCCCCCCATTGGGAAGGGGCAGGAGACGTTCTAAGGGGTTGAATTGCAGGAGAAGTTAGTGAGGTGCTGGCCACAGGCTGTTTTTCAGGCTATGTACGCTCGTAGGTGCGGTGCAAGCTTTCATCCACCAGGGGGCAGTGTAGAGATCTTAAAGGGGCAGAGCATATTTTGCTGGTATTGGTGTTGGCTAAGAACCCACATAGCAGGTATCCAGATAAGGGCTAGCTTTCTACTTTTCTCTCCACAGGGTGAATAACAGTTGGTTGGGCACGGGTTGGAGTAAATAAATACAAATAAAAAATAATAATAATTGTAAAAATAAAACAAAGTAATTAGTTAAATTCCGGAACAAGGAGTTAGTTCGCAGAATAGTGGGGGGGTCTGCCCCTGCTAATTTTTCTGGCATAGAACATTCCCCTGTTAATAGGGGAGTGCCTGTCACCCTCTTCTACTAGTACAGTTCCAGGGATTTCTGGTAGGAAGCCTTTTTGTGCATCAAAGGAGCGGCCGGGCGGACACCCCGGGCTCACCCGAAGAGGAGCTAAACGGCCTGAGCGAGCGCTTGCAACAACAACAGTATTTTCTTGGGGGGGAGGAGGATGTTGGTCAATGGGAGGAGGAAGGAGGAAGAGCAAAATGATTTATGGCAGAGGGAAAGTGTGAGAAGGGGTTTAAGGTTTGAAGGAGAAGGTCAGGTTTGGGGGGCAGAAATGCAGGAGGACGGCAGGGAAATTGGTTAGGGGAGTCTGCTGATGTTTTTTGTCGCCGCAGCAGGAGCCCGGTGAGACAAGAGATGAGGTGTGTCGGAGTGGAGGACAGGATGCCGTGGCTAGGTGACGACGGGGCAGAAAGAGGTGAGCGGGAATGGGAGTGGTCAGTGGCTCGGCAGAGGTTGGACACGAGGTGGGGGACAGGCAGGGATGTAGCTGGGGCATGGGGGAGAAGCAGGGAAACAGGGTTTCGGACCACGGGGGTCTGGGAGAGGGAGAAGAGGGTATCCTCGTGGAAGTACAAACTGACAAGGTAGAGGAGCCAGTGGCTCCAGGGTTAATGCAGGTTCCTAAGGAGAAGGGTGCAGAAGGTACAGGGAAGGACAAAAGAATGCCTTATATGGGCATTACAAAGCCACTGGGCGCGCATTTGATGGGGGCGACAAAAGAAAAAAATATGGGCAGGAGAATTTGTGGAAATTTTTCAACTCCTGCACAGGGAGGTGAGGGCAAAAGAAGGGTCTAAGGAGGAGGAGAGGAAGTTGGCCACAAGACCAAAGGTGCCGGTCACGTTTGACAATTTAACGTCAGCTTTTATTATATATGCAAGTGTTTACTGCGGGAAAGGTGTGTAGCTGTGTTCAAATACATGGATGTAATAAGGAAGGCATTTACGAGTTTTGGGGGTTTCGCTTGGGTGAGATACGATGAGGAGTTTAGGGAGATGATGGCGGAGGATAGCTAGGCAGTGTGGGGAGAGAGTGACATAGATTTCTGGCTGCAATGGATGGTGCCTACGAGGCCAGTACCAACGTTGTATCCAATGAGCGGTTTATCTGTGCCTTACCGGCCCTTTCATGGTCGCCTTGCCCCGGAGGGGGTCAGGGGAGATGGCAGGGGTCAGCCCTCAGCAGCATGTTGGGCTTTCAATAAAGAAGGCTGGACGAGGATGGCGTGCAAGTTCAAGCACGAGTGCAGCGGAAGGGAGGGACTGCATCCGATTATGCAATGTTTTCAATTAGGAGACAGAGGGAGAGGGCGGGGAACAGGGAAAAGAGTTGGGGAAGGACCGTACTCCAGTTACAGTTGCGGTGCGGGAGGAATGTATCAGTTTGCCTGGATAGGGGGTGGCAAACATTTTGGGGAAAGGTTTTCACGAGGGTTTAAGTGAGTTATCAAGGTCCAAGGGGGTTCAAACGGCAAGATTATGGGGACAAAAGTGTTACCTAGGGGCTGAACATTTTCATGTGCATGGGTGCGCTTTAGCTGTTGGTGTAGTGGGTTCTCTTAAAGTTTTGGTTGTGTAAGAGGGTGCATTGGCAGGACGATTGTCGTTGGGGCGGACAGAGAACAGGAATGTAGGAGGTTGTGGAGGTCTTGTCAGACATTAATGCAGGAAGGGGGAGTGCCATGGGCGGTAGGTTATAACTGAAGAGCCGTTGGGGGTGTTGACTTTGCTAGGGAGGGAGTTGGATGAGGTGGCCGGGTCCTCACGCTTGCCGCACGACAAGGTGAGCAAGCCTGTCAGGTTTGCTTGATAAGGTGATAGCAGCCCAGAATATGATGAGAGACTTACAGAGGTTAAGGGGGTATCTCATTTCGAGTGTCTGGTAGTGGCCCTGGTTCGCATTTTGGTGGAAAACATGGCGGGTTGTGGTCGGTGCTAAGTACCCACATCACAAGGCGAGGGCGGCAGGTGCGGCCCTGGAGGATTGCAAGTTGGGCTAGGAGTATTTGAAGTATGTACTGGAGGCAAAAAAGGGGATATATTGGAGTTTTGTGCTCGAGTGAAGGAGCAGAAGAGGAGCGGCACACAAAGGGATAAAGAGGCAGAGATGCTATGTGAAGTGGCTGGTTATGTGGATTGGACTGTATGGATGGGGGTACAGGTTGGCCCCTGGTGCCGTGGGGTGGTACAGCATTTGAGTTAGGACTGTATGGACGGAGGTGCACGGAAGCCCCCTGGTGAAGTGGGGGGAAGTATGATGATATGGACGTAAGGTGCTGGTAGGTTGGGGCAAAGGAGAACGGGAAGGGAACAAGATAGCAAGGGAGGGAGGTCTAAGGTGGGGAGATGTTCATTTATTAGAATTAGGTGGATGAAGGGCTGCACATCTAAGACGGATCAGAAAGCAAAGGGCTGTTGGGTGCTTCTGGATAGAGGTAGCAAGGAGCTGTGCCCAGGGAGGACAGGATTATCTTGGCGGGGGACATGTAAGGGTAGAGAAAGGTTGTGGCTTTTAGCAAGAGGACAGGACACAGTTAGGGCAGCTCAAGTTCAGGGGCTCATGAAGAGGGCTTGAGTGGCCGTGGTGGAGAGAACAGAGGTTTTGGAACACATTCTTTCAGGATGGGGGGCGGCACTGTAGGGTAGAAGGATGGGGCTATCAGAGAAGAAGGTTAAAAGTTTGGGGCACGGGAGGTCGGGAAAGTACAAGGGGTACATCAGAGGTTTGGAAAAGGGGCCGGCTAGGATCGTCGACAAGAGCGGGGGAAGGGAGGGGCTTTGTAAGTGACAGAAAGAATCTCACAACAATTTTTCTTTTGCAGATGTGGCACAGAAGAGTAGTGAGTTGCCGCAGATATGGATTTGTTGACATTCAATTGTAAAATGGGCAGGAAAGGAAGCGGGAAAGGGACATTTTGGGACACAACTGGGTTGCAGCTACAACATTGCACTAGTGAGATGGTCGGGGATAGAGGAGCTGAGGTGGAACCAGCTGCTGCCTAGGTTATCGGTAATGAGGGAGCGCCATGGGGTTCAGGAGGGAATAATGGTACACACGGGGAGAACGACTTAGTAAGAGACACAGGAGTATCGTTGTTAAGGAAAATGAAAAGGGATCTTAGCTGGTTATAGGAGATATGGTCCATGGTAAGGTTGGTTAGGACAAAGTTATTGCCGAGGGGAATGTGGAAGGGAGCAGTGAATGAAGGGGCAGTTGAAAGGACAAGTAAGAAGATTAACAGGGAGATAGGGAGGTTTTGTAGTGCAGCGGGGGTGAAAGTGCTGGAGCATAGGGAAATAACCTATGAGGATTTTCAGTTTTTCTGGAGGACGGAGTACATCTATCGGTATATGGAAACAGCTACTACTTAGTGGATGCTACGTTGGCAGTGCAATATATAATAAAAAGTTGGAAGTAGAGGGAAGCCTAGGTTAGGTGTGAGGCAGAAAGAACACCCGAGGGGAAGGTTTTTCTGGTGCTGGGGACATGGCCCTTTGGAGGAGGGGTGGGGGAAGCACAGCACGGTAAAGGAAGGGGGTGGTGCTGTTTGCACGAACGGTCTACCCCGGGGGTACAAAGAGGGGGAACAGGTATTGAAGAAGGAGGGGCGTGGGCTCGGGGAGAAGATGTAAAAAAGCGGGAATGAAGATTGAGAGGATTTTAAGGAGACGAAAGGGAGGAATTTGAAATAATTTAATTATTTAATTGTGGGGGAATGGAAATTGTTTATTTATTTCATTGTTTGGCAATTTGTTAAAACGGTTATGTTAGTCTGTAAGGCCAGGGAGCCAGGTTAGCGTTTCTTTGTGAGCTGTGACCTGTCACATTAAAGCAACCTTTTCCACTTTAAAGAGAGTCTGGGTATTTTTGTGCAGCAAGCCCAAATGAAACATCACCTGTCATTCCCAGGAGAGGACTCTTTAAAGCACCATTTAGTCAGGAAGGAATATACAGTGCCGTACACCTCCTTTGATGCAGCATTGGATATGGAAAGAGAGAAAGAAGTTAAATCAGACATTAAAACACCATTTAGGTTGCTACTAGTACTTCCAGACGGTTCCCAGTCAATTGGTCGAAAACATTTGGTCGACAGGACAACTGGTCGACACCATTTGGTCGAATGCCAAATGGTCGAATTTTTTTTTATTTTTTTTTACCCCTTTTTTGGTTTTTTTTTGGGGGGGTCCCCCCCCCCAACCCCCTTTTTTTTTTTCCACACGAAAACCCACAAAACACATATATATATATATATATATATATATATATAAAAAAAATAAAAATTCGACCATTTGGCATTCGACCAAATGGTGTCGATCAAATTGCAGTCGACCAGTTTGCTGTCGACCAATTGACTGGACACCCTTCCAGACTGCCTTTCGCTGCTGGATAACTCATGCAATGGTGAGCCCTATTATGACCGCCGTTTCTTGTGCCGTCTTTGAGCATTTCAGTACTTTTTTGGAATGGTGGTGTGAAAAGCAGAATGGACTCAGGATCATTATCTAGATGGCTTCTTATTCGTGAGGCAAGAAGGGGGTGACATATGTTTCAGACTAGTGAATAGTTTCGGAACAATGACCGGGAGGGAGGGGAACATGATACATGTTAAGGGCCTAGCCTGGGAATGGAGCAGGACAGATTAGTGCAGGAATTATGCCTGCCAGCGGCCATTTTAACTACCTTAGGGAGTCAGGGAAAGTTTGCCTAGAGAACACAAAAGTGACTCTACGACAGTTGCAGTCCCTCACTGGGCAGCTAAACATTGCCAACAGGGTGATGCTATTGGGTTAAAACACATGCATCACTTTACCACGTTGAGGAAACGAGTTGAAGGGTGACCTGAAAGTATGAAATACATTTCTGGTTAAGTTCAACATGGACTACCTGTCATTGGCACTGACAGTGTTCTGTTTCATGGGCTTTCAACTTTTTTGGTTGAAGTGGCATGCTGGTCCGGTACCAATGGTGCCGGTACACTTACCAGCACAGTTGTAACCGGACCGGCACACTCATAATGAGGCATTGGGCCTCATTACGAGTCCGGCGGTAGCCATGCCGGTAAAACCGGCAGGCTGGCCGCCGGACTCGTGATTTTTCCAGCGCCTGGCTTCCCGGAATTACGACCCTGGCGTTCCGGGAAGTCAGGCGCTGGAAAAATGGTATTCCCCATTTCCATTTCAGTCTCATAGGACTCAATGGGAATGGGGATGCTGGTAGCACCGGCACCGTTCATAATGGTGCTGGTTCTACCGTCAAAGTCTGCGGGCGGGTGCCGTCCCAACCGCTAGGTTGGACCTGGTGAGTGGGAGGGCATCCGGCCCACAAACCTGTACTCTGCCGGTCCAGTAACAACAGTGCCGGTAAGCCTACCGGCACCGTTGTTACCGGACCGGCAGGCTCGTAGTGAGGCCCAATTGTCTCTTATTTAGTAATAGCATGGGGAAAAAGAAAGTTTCCTCCATGCGATTAAATCTTACCAAATTGCACTTTATTTACCTTCTCAAGTGTGTTTTACATGTCTGAAATTTGAGTGTAATCATGTATTTTATTGACATTGTGTACTGCACTTCTGATTTTCATTGTGGTTCAATGGATTATTTGATTGTATATTGCGTCACAAATTCTTATTCTGTAAATTGTGAGTAATTCTTATTGCATTAATTGTGCTCATCTTCTTTTTAAATGACATGCATGGCTCATCATTTTATTAAATAACATCAGTCTACTTAGCACTAGCTCGGTAAAAACGGTTAGGAAAACTTCTCTTGTATGAGTGTTCAATAATATTTGCTATGTGATCTCCCGTCGGTACAGCACCTTGCGCTTTATACAAAAGACTTTTGTTAATACTTTCTGAAGGAAGCATAAGCATCCTTGCAATTGATTGATTACAGGATATGATTCTCGTTTTGCACTATGTAGTTTATTTTAATTATTGTAGTGAATTGTAATTTGTGATGAGTTGAGGTTTGAACTTATCCTTTGTGTTTGGCATTTTAAAACAATGATGTATTGATTTTCATTATGTTTTGATGTTATAATGTATTATGTCTTTAAGCATATACTAGGGTTATCACCCAGTGTTGCTCGGGTCTGTAGCTGACAAGCACATGGGGGTCTGCGATAGCCTTGTGTATGTTTTATTGTATCATAGCTTCCAATTTTTGAAAAATGGCAAAATCAACTGTCTCCCGAAATCACCTATACTGATAATACAGGGCCAGATTCTGCTCCACCGCTGTGCTGCGCGAATGGGTGGGATTGGTCAAATGTCACTATCGCCAGTACAGCCCAGACTGGTATGTCGACCTTGTGTCCTAACTTCATATTTTTTCAAAAGTCACAAAATCGTCAATCTATTGAAATCGCCTATACTTGTAGCACAGGGCCGGACCCCATCCTGTGCAGTGGGAATGGGTGGGGTTGGTCAGATTTCACTATCGCCAGTACACCCCAGACTGGTATGCAGAACTTGGGCCAAAATCTCAGCCCACCAACTGTTGTGGGGCTGGAGCCAACAATTGCAAAATCAGCAATCTCCCGAAATCACCCATGCTGATAGCATTGGCCTGGACCCCGCCCTGTGCAGGGCGAATGGGTGGGGTTGGTCAAATTTCACTATTGCCAGTACATCCCAGACTGGTATGCCGACCTTGGGCCAGAATCGCAGCTCACCAACTGTTATGGGGCTGGAGAAAACTCGAATAAATATATATATAGAGAGAGAGAGAGAGAGAGAGAGAGAGAGAGAGATTTGCTATGATTCCTAATGCTGTTTGCCTATTCAATGCTACTCCATGTTCATTGCATCTCACCATACGTACATTGTGAAAGGCATGGACACCATTCCTTGACTGTGTGTATGTACATGCATTGTTTTTACTTTGTAGTGCTAACAAGCAAGAATGTATGGAGGAGTGCAGTGAACAATTGGGTCTTTCAGGTAGTTGGTTCCAATGATCTCCCATGCATGTCGGAAGAACCAAGTGGCATTTGGTCATTGTAGGACCCACACTGGGGTGGTGGAGGCATACACACAATCATGATCCTTCGTGAGGTACAGTTAGGTGGTGACGCCATGTCCTTGGGCACCCTGTTCAGAGGATTGGACCAAAGGTTTTTGATGGCCACTGTGATTATCCCCTTGCTGCCATACATATACTGAATATACCTTGATGTAACTGGAAATGTCTTCATATAGAGGGTTTGGCGTGGGATGTGGCGGTTGATCTATAAACAGATATGGAGTAATCATCTGGCCATTTGCATAGGATAAGTGGCAGGATTTGTCCCAAAACCTCTGCAGGGCAACAGGAAGTACATGTCTTGAGTAAGCGTTGACTGATGATCTCACCTATACATGCCAGTTGGTCTCTGGCTGCGTGGGTGTTTCCTTGAGCTCTTTTGCTCTGTCGTGGCATTGGCAATTTTGTTTTCCCAATCACACACTTTGCAAATCACAACACTGATTTTGTACTACAAGTTTGCTATATACTCACCTTTAACCCCAGTCACATCTCCTCTGAGTGCCTCAATGCCATTCAGATCTCGCACAGTCCTATCCTGCCCTGCTATGACCACAGGACGAGCTCGGGCTATGGTCTGCTGCCTCCTACGGCCATGCTCTCTGCAAGGCAGTCTGCAACAAGCATTCGCACAAGCCTCCAAAGGTTCTGCCAGCACCTCTGGATCTGGGACAGTGTGCGTGAGGTTGGTGAGGCTGCATTTACACTGGTGAGTTTGGATTTCCAGATCGTGTTGCACTGGCAGGCTGGCATTTTATTTCTAGGACATGTGAGGCACAGTGCTTTCTTCACTACACCCTCTGCCAAGCTCATCTACAGTAAACTTTGGCCGTAATGAACCCAGAAATTGACCTGGGGAGAGAAAGAGAGACCCTGCAGGGACAGCTTATACTGGGCAGTTCTCTGCATCATTCCTCTTTGGTGAGCAAGAGGGGCATCCGCCAGCAGTGGGAGACAACAGCAAGCAAGGCAGGCCACATGGGCAGACAAGGGAGGTGTGCTAATAGTCGAGGAAAACAATATATCCTTGTTGTTTGTGGTGGTTGCCCTGGTGGTGTCTTGAGTGAATTAGAGAGGATTTGGGGATTGGGCCATAAGTGGTGCTGTCAACTCGTGAGCAGGATTCGATTGAGCGTCTTTTCGCTCCAAGCTCTGCTTTGTTGTGGCGTGGGCTCGAAAGCAGAAATGACACAAGGTGCCACATTTATGCAGCGTAAACATGAGACTTATAAATCTTGCTTTTACGCTTTACGGCCTTACTATGGCAGAACTAGCGTCCCGCCTTGGTCCGCTGCATAAAGCTAAAATGATCAAACGGGGCATTAACGTTGCATGTGCTACGTAGTGTTAACAGAGGCAGTAAAATTAGCCCCACTGGCACCCTGACTGCATAAATTAACAGGGATGCAGTTTGATGTTTTGTTTACTTCTGGACACACGAATTAACAATCTGTGATGCAGCCAAGAAATGCAAATAATGCATTGCCAATTCCCATGCCAACTAAATATTCTGCCTCTAACCACTGCTTCCCGTCACTCCTCTTTGTAGCATTATTTGGCCGTAAGGTATCCCTGAGCACCACCACATGTTCTAAAGACAAAGCACATTAAATTACAAATGAATTGCCTTAGTATTCATTATCACAACATTTATTTTTCTACATGGCACTTCAAGCAGGATTCCTCCCACTTCTAAGCTCTGTAATAATAGCTGTTGTTACCCAACTTAGGGTGCTCCCATGTCAGAGGTGAGCTATGAACGTGTGATCTATCTTCCTGGTCTTATGGAAAGGATTCTGAATATACAGATTTGTACTCACAGTCACAGTTGGTCATGAATTAATAAAACATTAGCTGTTATCCTATTAAGGAAAAAGGCTAGCTTTTAAGGGCAGGCTATGTCGTTATGATGCTCTGGTTACATTTAGCAAGGGACCAAGTTATTCTGCATGGATCATCCCTGTGGATAATACTCAAACGGCTGCATAGTGCTAGCTGTGCTCCCTCTGCCTTGTAACTATCGCCATTTCACCCCCTCCCCAAGCTCTCAGGTCATGCCTGCTGCAGTGTTTCAGATTTTCCTCTGCTGATCACGCAGGTGATCCACCCCTCATCAGCCAGAATCAAATCTGACCCTGCTCTTGACCCTTCTAAACTGCTGTATTGAAGCAGTTGGATCCTACAATTCTCCCTTTGATGCATCTATTATTTATTCGGTAGTCTCCAAGGCAACAAGATCCACCCATTTGGTCTTCTGTTTGAATTACTATTTCAAGTATTGCTTCTGGCTCATCGTCCAACTTAAAGCCAGAGCAAAGCTTCTTGAGTTTGCTATAACTCCTGTACACAGGGTCTGTATTAGATCTTCAGTCATCTTGACTACTGCTAAGGAAGATTCCAAATGGATGGGTGAACCCTGCGTGTCCTGGTGAGGGTGCTAGTCAACCTGTGCCAGAATTTGATCCCGCAGTGATCACTCTATAATCCTTTCAGACCACTGGTCTCCAAGTCTGGACCTCTATAGCCGCAGACACACCAGCTTTTCTGGACAAACACTGACTATTGAGGTGGCCAAGATCGGGTCCCTTCCCAAGGGCCTTTCGGCATCAGCCTCAGATTGCATCAAATAAGGGGATGACACAGCAGACAGAGACATTATCAAGCAGAGAAGTAGGGAAATACAGAAGGAAACGCGTCCTGGCAGTCAGCACACAGAGCTCTCTCCAGAGCCCACCCCTAGAGTGCTGGTTATATAGCATATCATAGGCAAACACTAATATCATATAGCACTTTCACAATCGGGGTGTTACTTGGCACAATATTTCAGACATTTGGCAAGAACTGTCGACATCTCATTTGTGACCTTGTGATGCAGCCTTGCAGGGACATCGTGTTGTATTATGGATAAGCGGCATTCGCAGGAACCCTACTGTTATCTCTCATATATGGGGCTAATGCTATACTTGTAGAGAATACGCGGAAGAGAAGGTTTGCGTGTCATCTACCACAGGAGGGGTTTTGGGCATGTCCGGGGTGCTGCATGCAGAAGAAGCAGAGGGAGGTGACATGGAGGGTCTGAGGTCTAACTGTATGGGAGAGCCTAATGTAGCCTACCATACTGTAGCATTGCCTAACATAGCATTATAATCCTGCCACATCAACCCCCCGTTTGGTCTTCCCTGAGACAGGCTGTAGACCACAGGGAGCAGAATTGGTCCATAATCTCAATAAAGGATACCCAGGTATATGGGTCACATAAGGATAGGGTGAAGGGATAGGGTGGAGAGGCACAGTGATTGCTACTGAAAGGATGTTGTTCTAGAGACAGAGATTGTGGGCCTAAAAGGTCCTATTTAAAAAATGCAGCCCAATCGGTGTTGGACATTTGACCTAAATAATCTATCATTTCCAGTTCATTGGATGCCTCATTTGAGGAGTCTTCCGTAATTTAAGAGGTCTCCATTTCAAGTGGCAGCAGTCTGGCCTTGGTGTGCAATTTAGACACCTGTCTAGCACAGCATGACAGAAGGCAGCGAATAAGAAAAATTATTATTGAAAAGGCGGCAATTATAACAACAATGATAAAAATACCACGTAGAATGGAAGATCCCAGAGAACCAAACGTGTTTGAAAGCAGTGAAAGAGATCAGAGCGTGTGGAACAAATGCAGTCGGTCTCAGCTGAATCCTGTGAGAGTTAAATAAGAGCAACTCTTTCTTTCTGTGGCTGTTCTGTTTAGCAAATACTTTTTAGCCACAAACCTGCATGAACAATTATTCCCAGTGAAGAGACTGAAATGAAAGTGTGCCTAAAAAAAAACCTAATTCTTTCAATGCCTTCTCAATGAATTTAAAGTGTTTCAACTGCTGACATAAATTCAACTTAGTTTTATTCATTGTTTAAAGCATATGAAAAGACAAGAGTCTACTTATCTTTCCTAGATGGGATTCTATCTTTCACTAGAACTACTTACTTTTAAGGAAAAAAAGGGTGAAAACTTAAATTCAGTGTTTTCAACAGCAGTTTAGGAGTGCTGATTTATCTCAAGTTCCAAATTAAGAATAAACTGGGATTCTGGCTTGGCATGAGGTAAACAAAGTAATTCAAGAACATTTATCATCTAAGCAGTTGCAGGGGAGTATTCAGGCAACAGATATAATATGTTTTGGGAAAAATATAATTTTAGATTGTGATTTTGAGAACTATACTAATATTGTATAATCTATCACCCATGCAGATACCTGAAGGAGGTTGGGGATCCGGTGTTGGAGTTTGTTATTTTATCCACTTCCCCTTTCCCCGTGGGCTGTCACAGGCTCAGTTACTTGAGTGTGCCTCACCTTTTCAGGACCACCCAGTCTCCCAGCACGAGGCTGTGGCACAGGGTTTCAGGCGGTCGAGGCAGAGCCTCTTGGATTTGCTGGAAGTGAGAACTGACAATGAGCATTAGTCTTTTACAATATGACACAACCAGATCATCATTCAGTTGTAAGTCAGAGGTCAGGGGAAGGTGGTGCAGTAACTGGCATTTCACATGAGTATCTCGTGGCGGAGGCACTGTCAGAGTTTATGGAAACTGGAAAGCCAGGAAGGAGATGCTAGGAAGGAGATGCTAGGGGATCCTCACATGATATGAGAAACAGTGGCACATAAACAGGAGCCTGAGGGCCATGGAAGGTGCTGTCAGAAAGCCGAGTGTGGGCCTTTCACTTCATAATGATCAACTCAGCAGGTGGCAGAATTGCAACAAGCAGAGCTTCAACATAGGTTGCATTGAGAATGGTAGTACCGTGTGCAGTTAGGTTACCTCTCTGTTTCCAGAGGGTCCCGTAGTCGTGTGATATATCAAAAGCGTAATGTGAATCAGTGTATATAGTGGCCGTGCTTTGTGTGGCGATTGTGCAAGCCTGTGCTAGGGCAATGAGTTCAGCAACTTGTGCTGATCATACTGATGGGAGCTAAAAAGCTTCTAATACTTCAAAGGAGGTGCAAACGGCAAAACCTGCCTGTATACTACTTGTTAAATCTCGAAGACAAGACCCGTCAACAAAGAAAATTAGGTCTGCTTTGGGGAGGGGGATATCCTTGAGGTCTGTTCTTGGTGATGATACGTCAATCGCAAGGTAGTCATGCAGGTGACCGTCATCAGGTGTAGGCAGGAGGGAGACAGGGTTGAGTGGGGTGCATCTGATGAGAGTGATGTTGGTGGCAGAGAGGAGAAGTTTTTCATATTTGGTGAGACGTGCAGCATATAGGTTTGTACTGGTGATGGGAACACTAGAACTGCCATGCTTTCAGATGAGTATATCTGGTGCCCTGCTGCGTGTGGCTTGGTCCCCTCGGGACAGTGCTCCACTGTCCCTAGTTTGGGATGCAAGTTGCGGTTTTGAGACATGTCACATTCGCTTTAGACACTGTGTGGATGTCAGGAGTTCTCTCAAATAAGCTTACGAGATCTTGTTTGTTTGAGAAAAGATAGGTGTTTTATTAGGATTTGCGTTTCGACCATAAAGGCCATTTTCAAGGCAATATGGGTTAGGTAGGGCTGGTAATACGACTCAAGATCAGGAAGGAAAGGCCCCTATGTTAAGGTGGGTAATCCACTTGGCTGTTGATGTCAAGCTTGATGGCTTCTTGATTCGAGTCTTCCCGGTCGATCGCACTGCTTACAGCTGTTTTACCCTTGAAGAGGAGTGCTAATACAGAGTGTGGTAACGCTACATTTATGTGGTGTGCTACGGCAGTATTGCCAGCTTTTGTAAGGAGAAGGGCAGCAGCAGCTACCGCTCTGAGACATTTGGGAAAGGCAGAGGCTACAGGGTTTAACTGTGAGCTAAAATAGGCTACAGGGTGTTGTAGGTCCCCATGCTTCTGTGTGAGTACGCCTAAGGTATACCTCTCTTTCTCATTACAGAACAGGGTGATTGATTTAGAGTAGTCAAGAAGGTGGGGGCGAGAGCAATGCAGAGGGCAGTCTTGATCTTGGCGAAGGCTGTGGAAGCGTCAGGAAGCCAATGCGAGTTTGTCAGGCTCTGAGTCATGCAGCATCTTTTGCATAGGTGCAACCGTGCAGGCATAGTCAAGGGTCCAGGGGCGACAAAAATTGCTCATCCCTAAAAAGTAGCACAACTGCTTTTTAGGGGCGGGCATGGGACATTGTAAGATGCAGGACACGCGAGAGGGGGCAAGGCGCATAGCACCAAGGGGAATGTTGCGTAGCGGACTGTAGGTAGGCAGAGCTGTAATTTTGCTTTGTTTACTTTGTGACTTTTTTCTGCCAGGGCAGTGAGGAGCAATTCGGAGTCGGTGAGGGAGACCTGAAAGGAAGATGATGCTAACAGTAGGTCATCCATGTATTGGATGATAGTGAATCGCCCCAGGAAGGTGAGATCCTGGAGGTCTTCCTGCAGAATCTGGGAGAAGAGTGATGGGGAGTCAATAATGCCCATTAGAAGGGACCAGTAGGTGAGCTGACGTCCCTTGTAAGTGAATGCAAAGCGATACTGAGAGTCCTGGTAGATGGGGACAGAGCAGAAGGCAGAGGCAAGATCAATGCAAGTGAAAAATTGGCTATGGGGATACAGGAGAGAATGGTCAGGGGGTCCGGGACCACCGTATGTGAAGGTATTACCGCCTTATTAAGTGCTCGTAAATCATGAGCAAAACAGAATTTGTTTGTGCCCTTTTTTCAGTGCGGAGCACCAGAGTATTGCAAGGGCTATTGTAGTAGTGGATGCCCTGATCAATGAGGGAAGAGACAACAGGTTTAATACCTTCCTCTGTTTGAGGTGATATTGTGTACTGGGGCACACGTGCGAGAGTCACCTCTGGATTGAGAATGATGCAAACAGGTTTAGCAGAGAGAAGAACAAGTTACTTACCAACTGGTAACGTTCTTTAGATTGGATGTTCCTCCAATGTATTCCTCATCTTAGATGTATTCCATCCAGTTTAGCTGCTTCGGCAATTTGTTTCGGCACAGGGCGCCATGCCTCGATGTCGTTGAGTCGATGTTCCCTCAAAGGCCTCCGTCGAGGGACCATCGACTCGACACATCGACGCTCAGTTATATTTTTCCCCCTCACTCTTGTTCTACTGTGTAGATTGTGCCGGTAGTCAGGTATTAGCCTTGCGAAAGTTGAAGTGGCAATAACCTGGAAAATCTACAGAGGGGTAGGATGGGAGAGCGATGAGGAATACGTTGGAGGAACATCCAATCGAAAGAACGTTACCAGTTGGTAAGTAACTTGTTCTTCAAGTGGATTGTGTCCTCCAACGTATTCCTCATCTTAGATAGACTCCCAAAGCAGTATGGACAATTCTCTGGAGAAGGGATTAGATTTTTTGATACCCTTAAATGGCTGAATATAGTACTGCTTTACCAGAATTCAGCTCCTTAGAGTGGGAAGCGTCCAGACTATAGAATTTTGAAAAAGTATGCAGCGATGACCAAGTTGCTGCTTCACAAATGGATTTTATGGGAACACCTATTTGAAGGGCTGTCGAAGAGGCGATGCCTCTGGTGGAATGGGCACTTAAGCCTTCCGATGGGTCTTTCTCCGCTAATCTGTAGCATTCTGAAATGCAAAGCACAATCCAACGTGATATGATTTGTTATGACACATAGCCATTGAAAAGTTGATTATCCACTCTAAGCTTGGAAAGCCTAGAAATGTAAAAGCTTAGAGCTCTTTTTGGATACCACCTGTGCAATCTTTCCTCTTCCTTAGTAGGATGAGGTGGAGGATAGAATGCGGGTAGAACAATTTTCTGATTTAAATGAAAATCGGACACAACTTTAGGTAAAAATGAAGGTTTAACCCTTAATACCACTCTGTCCCTATGGAACACAGTATAGGGTGGCCCAGAAGCCAGTGCCTGCAATTCGCTCACTCTTCTTGCAGATGTTAAAGCAACTAGGAAAGCAGTTTTCCATGTTAGTAATCTTAATGGACAAGTGTGCAAGGATTCAAAAGGGGCGCACATTAAGAATTTTAGAACCAGATTAAGATCCCAAATTGGTACTTGGAAAGGGTAAGGAGGAAACACATTGTTGAGTCCTTTTAAGAAATGTACTACTAAAGGAATTTTGAAATAGGAGCATCCTTCCGACAAGCGCTTGAAAAGGGAAAGCATTGCAAGATAACCTTTAATGGTCCCAACATTTAGACCTCTATGTGCTAGGGACAAGAGGAAGGACAGTACTTCCGGAATAGAACATAGAAAAGGATCAACATTCTTTTCTCTGCACCAGTTGCAAAACCATTTCCAACGGCAACGGTATAGAGATTTTGTTGCTGGTCTTCTTGCCGAAAGCAACACCTCCATGACATCATCTGGAAGGTCCCAATCCTTGTATCTCAACCTTTCAGATACCAAGCGTGAAGGTTGAGAATCTTGACCTCTGGATGGAGAACCTGGCCCTCCATTTGTGAGAGAAGGTCCTCTCTCTGAGGAAGACGTAACGGGGGACAGATGGACATGTCTAGAAGGTGCGGGTACCACGTTCTCCTGGCCCAATCTGGGGCAATTAGGATCATGCAGTTTCTGAACCGTCTCAGTCTCCTGATGACCTGAGGAATGATGGGAATCGGAGGGAACGCGTATAATAGTGGAAAGTTCCACTCCACCACGAACGCGTCCCCTGAGGCTCCTCTTGGGGGAAATTGCCTTGAGCAATACCTTTCACACTTACAGTTGATTCCGGTCGCAAATAGGTCTACTTGAGGGGTTCCCCAAAGTGGGAGAATCTCTTGAATGACTTCCTGACCCAGTTCCCACTCGTGGGACACCGTGCTCTGCCTGCTCAGAGAGTCCGCCGTCATATTCTCCTCCTCGGCTAGATGAACTGCCGTTAAGGAGATTCCTTCTTGAATTGCCCAATACCAGAGCTGCATTGCCTCTCTGCACAGAGGTAGTGACCCTACACCTCCTCTTTTGTTTAGATAATGCATGGCCACTGTGTTGTCTGTCATTATCAGGACATTTGTAACCCTGACAGATGGTAGAAAAGCCTTTAGCGCTAGTCTGACTGCTCTCAGCTCTAAATGGTTGATGTGTAGTTTGGACCCCGATTGAAACCAACGACCGCTGATTGTCAGCTCGTTGGCATGAGCTCCCCACCCCATGAGTGAGGCGTCCGTCACTATTGTAATCTCGGGCCATGATTGCCAAAACTGTTCTCCTTTTAGGATATTCTCTGTGTAAGTCCACCACAGAAGATCCTGCTGAACCCTGTTCGGAATCTGAAGAAAATCCGTCATTTGACCTGAGAACTGGGACCATTGAGTCTTTAGAGCCCATTGAAGGGATCTCATCCTCAGGCGTGCCTCTGGCACTATGAAGATGCAGGATGCCATGAGGCCCAGCAACCTTAAAAAGTCGTAGGCCTAGAGACTTTGGGCATTTTGGAATTTGGAAACCATCGGAAGAATGTCTTGAGCCCTCGTCTTGGGAGGCAAGCTCTTTCCCAATACAGCCCCTATATACTGGGGCTGTTGGGAAGGTGTCATTTGTGACTTCTTGAAATTGAGGGAGAAGCCCAGTCTGTGGAGGAAGTGGCAGGTGACTTTCAGATGATCCAGTGCTTGTTCGGCAAAACGTGCCCTGATCAACCAATCGTCCAGGTAGGGGTAGACGTGAATCCCCCCTCTCCTGAGGTGCGCTGCCTCTACTACCATTAACTTGGAGAAGACCTTCGGGCGGAGGTCAATCCAAATGGGAGGACTCGAAACTGATAGTTTGAGTCGTTAACTACGAACCTCAGGTATTTTCTGTGTTTAAGATGAATTGGCACATGAAAATAAGCATCCTGGAGGTCCAATGACACCAACCAATCCTGAAGTTGCAGGGCCTGAAGGATCTGAGAAAGAGTAACCATCTTAAACTTGTCCTTCCTGAGGAGCTTGTTCAAGCCTCTTAAATCCAAGATGGGTCTCAGTCCTCCGTCCTTTTTGGGGATCAAAAAGTAAGGGGAGTACCATCCCTTGTTTCTCTCCCCTACAGGTACTGGTTCTATAGCACCTTTGTCCAGCAGGGTTAGAACTTCCTGCTGCAGGAGCAGGTCTGAAAACTTCAAAAGGTGTCTCCCTGGTGGATTGCTTTGAGGTTGTGTTAGAAAAAGAAGGCAGTGACCTTGGGCTATTATTTCTAGAGCCCAAACATCTGAATTAATGGCTTGCCATTCTTGCAGATGCTGTGACAGCCTGCCTCCCACTGGTGTCTTGTGATGCAAGTCCTCAAAGCGGTTTTGTGGCGTTTGCTACAGCAGCTGATGGCAAAGAGACTGCAGCTGGAGTTGGCTTTGCACGTTTTCCTCGTCCACCGCGAGTGGACTTTCTCTGGCCCCTTTGACTAGCCATTCCTCTCACCTTTCCATATTTGGAGTAGTAACGATAGGATCGTCCCCTCCAAGATTGTCCTGGCGCACGAAAAGGCTGAGGTTGCCTAATAGCAGCTCCTAAAGACTTGGGAGCTGCTTTTGAGGTCTGCAACCTCTCAAGGCTCTCATCAGCCTTGCTACCAAAAAGGTGAGACCCGTCAAAGGGCATGTTCAGAAGACGGTTCTGCACGTCTGGTGCGAAATCCGACTTCCGTAACCACGCAAATCTGCGCATTACCGTGCCAGTACCCATGTACCTGCTCACACCATCTGCAGTGTCCAATCCAGATTGAAGGGATTCCTGCATGGCCTCCTTTCCATCTGTAACAATGGCTAGGAATCCTTCCCTTTCGTCCCCTTCTGGTATGTGCACCGCCGCCATTGCAATGCACTCCCACAGAGTGTACGAAAACTTTGCCAAGGCACATGTGGAGTTGGCGGATTGTAACGCCATACTCCCAGCTGAAAATACTTTGCGTGCCCAACCATCCACATGCTTGTCGTCCCTATCCGGAGGGATAGAAGGGTACGCCATTTTATTTGAAGCTGTGGCTGCCTGGACCACCAGACTCTCAGGAGTGGGGTGTTTAGACAGATAGCCGGGGTTGCTACTGGAAGGGCAGTATTTTGAAGTAAGGGATTTATTCACTGGAGGAATAGAATCCGGAGTCTCCCAATTTTTGGCCCCTCTATTTTGCAAGGCTGCATGGAAGGGTAGGATTGGATCTTCGGTGGGACCATGATCCAATATATCGGTCAAATCATTCTGGATGAATTGGGTTGGTGGTCTAGCCCATCCTAAATAATAAACTACTTTTATCATTAGTTGACGGTATGAGGGACTGGCATGCTCCCCTAGTTCTGGCATGCCAAAATCTGTTTCAGGCGATTTATCAATGCCACTTGCATTATGTAAGGATTCCACCAGGTCCCTCATCCTGCTTTCTTCAGTAATCAGGCATTCTGGGACATTTGGGGTACCATATTCCAGTCCAAAATGAACATTCTCATCAGATCTCTCCTGTTCCTCAAATATTGAAGTCAGGGATTTGAAAAATTCCTTCCTTGGAAGAGGTTTAAAAACCTTTTCTGGGAGACATGTATTAGTGGAACCTGAAGGCATTACAGCCTTTGCAGCCTTCTCTTTTTGTTTTTCTGGCTGAGTTGGCTGAACTGGAGCCTTTGGAATCTTTCGTGTCGAGGGCTTCGGGATCGACGTCGATGGCGTTGACGAAATAGTGGTGGTCGACGGAGCCGGCTTCGAGCGTGTCGAGGTGCTCTTCGAAGATTTGCCCTTCGAGGTGCGTCAGGTTTCAGACGGCGTCGATGACCTCGAGCGGTCGATTCAAGCAGTCTTTTTCGCTCAGCGTCCTGGAAGGTTCCCGATCCTTCCTTATTCGATCACCCAGGCTCGAGGGCGCGCGAGTGTCGGAGCGATAACACTCCCGGCCGGCTTCCGAAGAAGGCACGGACCGAGGCTTCGCTTTCTCAAACACCTACATCATTTTCACCCTGAATGCTTCCCACCTTTCGGAGGAAGAATGTTTTGTGGGGCATTTCATCCTTTTGGGGGATTCGTCCGAGGACGAGGTCGAAGGGGACCTGTGGTGTCTTTTCTTGGAATTTTTCGTCGAAGACGAAGAGCGATGGGAATCGCTTCGGGACCTAGATCGTCTCACAATGCCTTCACCGTCATCGCCTGACACTTCGTACAGGCCTCCATGTCGTGGCCTTCCCCGAGACACCACAGACATTCTCGGTGCGGGTCTGTGATGGACATTTTCGAACTGCAAGATTTACACTTTTTGAAACCCGATCGCGGGGTCGTAGTCGGAGTCGATGACGAGGACATATCAAATATTTCTTCAGTTTTTACTTTTACTGCATCACAGAACTTGAGGCGCACTGAATCTCTGAAGCAACATGCACCGCAGAAAAACAGAACTGAGGCCAAAGGGCGCCGCACGTGCTACTTGTACACCCGATGACGTCACCCTCGACGGAGGCCTTCGAGGGACCATCGACTCGACGACATCGATGCACGGTGCCCTCTGCCGAAATATTTTTCCGTATACATCTAAGATGAGGAATACGTCGGAGGACACAATCCACTCGAATGGGTCTTCATTAGCATGTGCCCACCCAGAGGGCCACTGGCACTTGAGTGAATAGGTGCTGTACCAGTGTAGCTTGTGCGGGTCTGAGGAGTGCAGGAGGCTCTGTAGAAGGCTCCGGGTGAGTGGGCTGTTGGAGGAGAAACAAACATTCAGCTTGCCTAGATTGTGCAACCTCTAGATAAATACCATCAGGAGAACAACAAACTGTACAATGCATCTTGCATAGAAGATCAATACAATAACAGATTTGCAGGTGAGCAAGGGCTTAACAGAAAGGCATGGTGTTCAGTGATGGGACCAATGGAAACAGACAATTCATTTGACACTGGGTGCGGGATAGTGGTGTCAGATATGCCAACAGCCTTGACAATTTCCTTTGAGACATCCACATTTGGAAATTCAGCCGCTCTCAACGTGCAGAGCCTGGCACCAGTGTCAATCAAACAGTTCACTCTCCTCCCTTGGATGTCACATTTGACATAGGGACCAGAACGGTCTAGTGGGAGCAACGCAGCAGACAGCACAGCAGGGTCCCTCTGGCAATGTCATTATGGACTATAGGAGATATACATGTCCTGGAAGCACACATTAGAAGAAGGAGGCGGAGGGGGCAGTGGCGGCATTGTAGGGTAGCAATTGGAACTGTTAGGAGGAATTAAATCTTTGCGTGGAGTAGTGGGACCATATTGCCATGGTCTAGAAGGTTTGGTAAGACATTGCTGGACGAGATGGCCCGTCTGCATTATAATATCTGCAGAAAGATTAACCTTGCAGGGGTTGCGGGGCATGACAAAATTGACATGCAAAAGTCTGTTGTGGCAGGTGACCTCGGTGAAAAGGTGGCGGGCGATTATGTTGGGCATAGGGCTGGTGTGAGGTGCCCAGGTGCCACTGGCCCCCAGAGGCAGTCTTCTGTTGAGCATGCTCTATTTGCAAAGCCATGAGGTGGGTAGCCCCATCTTGCTCCTGGCATTTGAGTTTGTCATAGAAATGTTGAGCTGCATGCAGCACTTTTTCAATAGATTCAGCTTGCCAGCCAATTTGAACATTCTGAATATAATTTAAAATTTCAGGAATAAGACCGTTCACAAAATGAGTAACTAATGCAGGTTTAGCTTGTTCCCCAGCATTAGCAATACCGGAGCATTTAGTGAAACAGTCAGTTAATCTAGACAGGTAGTCAGAGGGCGATTCCGACTGGTTTTGTTTGCACATGGCAATATTTGACTAGTCTGCTTTAACAGGGTATTTCTCTTTGGTGAGGGTGGTAAGTGCAGTAATATTAGCAGTAATAGCCTCACCTCCTGCCAGTGTGTCAGGCCATTGCAGTTTGTCCATAACTTGTTTGTATAGAGTGTCTTTGAGCACAGCCCGTAGAAGTTGTTTAAGGTTTCCAATGGTGGGATCATTACAGGCAATCACTGTGTTCAATGTTCCATGAAAGCAGTGGGGTTGTCAGGCAACATGGGGAATTGTTGTGCCATACGATATGAATCAGTGGTGCTCCAGGGAGTGTTAATTCTCATAGGTCCAGCCTCGGTATTGGCCTGTGGATAGGTGCGCATAGGCATAAGGGTGATGGCAGCAGCGGAAGATGGTGCAGCATCCATAGTGTGCAGTGAGGGTAGCTCAGATTTGGATGAATGTGACAAATTAATATCTCGCCTAGTAAGTTGTCCTGGAGTTAAAAGTGTCAGAGTTGGCCAGTGCCTGCAAGTCATCAATGTATTTTAGGCAAATTTAGTCAGACATGCGCCTTCAAGATTGGGGGGTTGGCAGTGGAGTGGATGTAGATTGAGGTGGGAACCGACTTGGTTGGGAGCGAGTCCAGGGTGGTGTGTAGGTAGAGGCCGCTGGCAATGGTGGAAGTGTAGGCGGGGCAGGAGGTGCAGATGTAAAGTCTCCTCGAGGAGTGGCCGGAGTGGTTGTGGTCGACGAGGAAGATGATGCAGCCGGGGGTGCAAGCGGGGGGGGGGACAGGGGAGGGCTGAGGGCAGGGTGGTGGGGGTAGCTGGGCTGGCATGGCCGCTTGCGGAGTACGTGGATGGCGGGCCCTCGGGAGAAGCGAGTAAGATGCTTCTAACAGGGATTCTTTAATCATGTGTGCAGAAACACTTGGGTAGAGGCCTGTTTTGCAAGTGTGTTTACTGTGCTTGTACTGCTCTAATTCTTTCTCTAGCTTAGCCTGAGAGTTCTTAAGCGATCTAGTCTGACTGTCATGCAATTTAGTCTGCAGACACTTTGTACCAAGCAAAATAAGCCAACCAATGACCATCAGACACCTTAGACTTTCTTTGTTCCAAAGTCTCGTGCAAGACAAGGTGATCTGCATGGAACGAGCCATCCAGTGGTCAGTGAAATTCCTTTTGAACCTGAGCCAAAAAAATTCCACTTTCAAATATTTACAGGTGAATGCCCCTTATGTTGAAAACATGAAGGCATTGGTCCCTAATGCAGTTGTATGCGGTGTGTTGGATTGCTCAGAGCCCATGGCTAAGTCTAGAAATCAAAAGAGGAGGGAGACTCAAAAGAAGGCAGGCCCGCAGGTACTGCAGATCAAAAGGGGTGCTGCAAACAACCTCCCGGCAATTGGTATTTACCGGTAATGACAGCTTAAAGACAAAACGCAGAGGTGGTACACAAGGGGAGACAGGAGCAAAAAACTAGAACACAGATATAGACTGCAAGGCTCCAACTGTTGTAGTAGGTAAAGCAATGGGGCGAAGGGGCAATCACGAGAATTTAGTTATGCAAGAAAGTTTTTCTTGCCAATGAAGGCCTCCCTGTGCCTGAAAGTACAGCATGTAGGTATTTCTGTAGCACTAAGTTGTCTGTAGCATGGACAGGTCGTTAGTGAATAGTAGGAAACAAATCTTGACGTGCCCCCAATAATCAAGAAAATAAACGCAAGTCATTTCATTAACCCAAAAAAAAATAATAAATCACAACCCCAAAGGTATAAGGCAATTCCCTAAACACGGCAGGCCTGCAGGCAAAAATTTAAAGACGTCTGGCGTAGGCCAAGGATATTATTATTATTATTATTATTATTTATTTATTATAACACATCGCAGCCCGCAGGCATCAGGGCGCACATAAAACAGAGAACGGAACAACTCACAACATGCACAACAAAAAGGCTAGTAAAAGGCACTGGAAGACAGCCTCTCTAATTGAATAGCATGGTCTTAAGCCGCTTACGAAATGTGGGGAGACCCTGCTCTGTACGCATCTCGGCTGGGAATCCATTCCATCCCAGAGTAGCTAAAATCAGGAATGACAAAGTTACTCACCGCAGTGACTGCCCTACTCCTTAGTCCCCATTCCTCCATACTTGTGGGACATTCCATCCACGGGATGGGACCGGAGCACTTTTTAGGCATCCTTGGCTATGGACTCCCAAGGGACATATTTTTGGAAGGCAGGCAACTGCAGCTGCTTTGCCATGGCCCAGATGTGCATGAATGCACTTTTGGGGCTGAAGGCCTTGAATTTTGTAGGTCTCGGAAATACATGAAGCTATCCAACGAGAGATGGACACCTTTGAGGCTGGTTTCCCTTTCGGGTCATCAAATGTAACAAAGAATTGTGAACAACTTCTAAGTTCGCTTGTTCTGTCGAGGTAGAACTTCAGAGCACGTCTGATGTCTAGAGTGTGTAAAACTCTCTGGGTAAGTTACTTACCAACGGTAACGTTCTTTCGAATGGATGTTCCTCCCACATATTCATCATCTTAGATATCTTGTATCCCAGCATTGCTGCTTTCTGAATTTTTTTTTACCAGAGGGCGCTGTGCTCAAAGCAGCAGAGTCGTAGTCCCTCTAGGGCCGCCGTCAAGCGCCGACGTCATCCGCAGTATAAAGGGCTCGAGCCACATCCGTTAGCTCAGTTCTGATTTTACGGTGTTAATGGTCGTATGAGTTGCTCAGGCTTTCAAAGTCCTTCGGGTCTTAAGGAGGTTTGAGTGCAACTGGCGTAAACTGTACGGAGGGTCATGTTGGGAGGGTCGATGAGGAATACGTGGGAGGATCATGCAGTCGAAAGAACGTTACAGTTGGTAACTAACTTGTTCTTCAAATGGATTGTGTCCTCCCACATATTCCTCGTCTTAGATAGGCTCCCAAAGCAGTAAGAATTTGAAGGGGGGAATACCAGAGATTTCAATCTTGGACTGAATGAAGGATGGCTTTTGCAAAGAGGCCTCCTTGATAAGATGTAGAGTCCAAGCAGTAATGTTTAACAAAAGTGTGCATTGACGACCAGGTGGCCCCCGCACAAAAATCCTGCACCGGAACACTCCTCTGAAGAGCCCTGGAAGTTGCCATCCCCTGGTTGAATGAGCCCTTAGCCCATCTGGAGGCTCCTTCCCAGACAATTTGTAGCACTCCGAAATTGCCAGAATTATCTATCTGGATAGAGTTTGATTAGACACTCCAAGGCCCAATTTGTGTCCAGTATATCTAACAAAGTGTTGGTCACTTTGTCAGAAATTCGCTAGTCTAGAAATATAGAAACTGAGAGCCCTTTTTGGGTCCAGCCTGTGCAATCTCTCCTCTTTACTTGCGTGTGGAGGAGGGTAAAAAGAGGGTAAGGTAATTTTCTGTGACAGGTGAAAATCAGAGACTGTTTTAGGTAAGGAGGATAGTTTGACCTTTAGAATGACCATGCCCTTATGGAAAATGGTGTGAGGAGGATTACAAGAGAGCGCCTGCAACTCACTCACTCTGCAGGCTGATGTTATAGCCACTAGCAAAATTGTTTTCAAAGTGAGGAGCCTTAATGGGCAAGAATGTAAAGGCTCAAAGGGGGCACACATGAGAAATGTTCAAACTAAATTTTAATCCTAGATGGGTACCTGAAAAGGTGTTGGAGGGTACACATTTGTTAGTCCTTTTAGAAACTCGGTAACTAAAGGCATTATAAAATAAAAAACCTCTTCAGAGGAGCGCTTAAAAATAGATAGCGCTGCTAAATATCCTTTTATTGTACCAATTTGGAGCCCCAAATTGGCCAAGTGTAAAAGGAAAGAAAGTACTGTAGGAGTATTACATAAGAATAGATCCACATTCTTATCGTTGCACCAGTTATTGAACTTGTTCCAACGACACCGGTACAAAGATTTTGTTGCTGGCCTTCTGGCTGAAAGCAAAATCTCCATTACGTCATCGGGAAGGTTCCAATCCTTCTATCTCAGCCTCTCAGAAACCATGCGTGAAGGTTGAGTGTCTTGACCTTTGGATGGAGAACCCGACCTTCCTCTTGCGAGAGAAGATCCTCTCTTTATTGAAGACGTATTGGAGGGCAGGTGGTCATGTCCAGAAGGTCTAGGTACCATGTCCTCCTGGCCCAATCCGGGGCAATTAGGATCATGGATTTCCTGAACTTTCTCAACCTCCTGATTACATGAGGAATCACAGGGACTGGAGAAAACGCGTATAGGAGTGGAAATTCCCAGTGCACCACAAACGCGTCCCCTAGAGCTCCTCTCGGAGGAAATTTCCTTGAGCAGTACAGTTTGCCCTTCCTGTTGACACTGGTCGTGAACAGATCCACTTGAGGGGTTCCTCAAAGGGCGAAGATCTCTTGAAGGACTTCCTGAGCTATTTCCCATTCATGAGAAACTGTGCTCTGACTGCTCAGAGCGTCCACCGCCGTGTTCTGCTCTCCAGCTAGGTGAACTGCCGACAGAGAGATTCCTTCTTGCATTGCCCAGAACCAGAGCTGCATTGCCTCCCTGCACAGTGGTAGTGACCCTACGCCTCCTCTCTTGTTGAGGTAGTACATGGCCACTGTGTTGTCTGTCATTATCAGGACATTCTTTCCCCGTACAAAGGGCAGAAAGGCCTTCAGCGCTAGTCTGGTTGCCCTCAGCTCCAAAAGGTTGATGTGTAGAATTGACCCCAATGGAGACCAACAACCGCTGATTGTCAGATCGTTGATATGAGCTCCCCATCCCGTGAGTGAGGCGTCACGTCACTACTGCTATCTTCGGCCATGGTTGCCAAAAAGATTCTCCCTTGAGGATATTTTCCTTGCAAGCCCACCATAGAAGGTCTTGAGCCACTCTGGCCGGGACTTGCAGAATATCTGACATATCCCCTGAATATTGGGATCATTGAGTCCTGAGAGCCCATTAAGGGTTCTCATCCTCAATCTGGCCTCTGGAACTAGAAAAATGCAGGAAGCTATGAGGCCGAGCAACCTCAGAAAATCGAAGGCCGCCAGATGTTGGGCGTTCCGAAACTTTGTTAACATCCGCAGAATGTGGTGAGCTTTCTCCTCGGGAGGAGAGGCTTTGCCCAAGGAAGTATCCAGGACTGCTCTGATGAATTGGAGTCTTTGGCGTGGAATAATTTGTGACTTCTTATAATTGATGGAGAAGCCCAGTCTGTGTAAGAAGTGGCAGGCCATAGTCAGATGTACCTGGGCTCGTTCGGGTGAACTCGCCCTGATTAACCAGTCGTCCAGGTAAGGGTAGACATGAATTCCCCCCCTCCTGAGACTCGCTGCTACCACAGCCATCAGCTTGGTGAAAACCCTTGGGGCGGAGGTCAGCCCAAATGGCAGAAATCGAAACTGATAGTGAGAACCGCGAACCTCAGGTACTTTCTGTGCTTGAGATGGATTGGCACATGAAAGTAAGCATCCTGAAGGTCCAATGAAACCAGCAAGTCCTGAAGTTGAAGAGCCTGAAGGATCTGAGAAAGGGTCACCATCTTGAACTTGTCCTTCCTGAAGAATTTGTTCCAATTTCTTAAGTCCAAGATGGGTCTCAATCCTGCGTCTTTCTTGGGAATTAGAAAATAAGGGGAGTACCAACCCTTCTTCCTCTCCGTTACAGGTACATGCTCTATTGCACCTTTCTCTAGCAGGACTAAAATCTCCTGCACAAGGAGCGGTTCAGGAATTTTGACAGAATTGGTTCCCGGTGGATGATCTTGAGGTCTTTGTCGAAAAGGAAGGCAGTAACCATGGGTCACTATCTCTAGTGTCCAAGCATCTGACGTAATGCCCCGCCATTTGCTCAGATACCGAGTGATTCTGCCTCCCACCGGGGTCTTGTGGGTCAAGACCTCAGAGTGGATTTGCAGCAGCTGCAGCAGTGGCTGAGGAGGTAGTAGCTAGCTAGGGCTGATCTAGCACCTTTCCCTCTTCCACACAAGGGGGTTTTCTCAGTGGACCTCTTTGACTGGCCTGTCCTTTCCCTCTTCCAAAAGAGGAGTAGAAATGAAAGTGACTGCTCCTCCAGGAAGATGACCCTGCATACGAGTGTTACTGAGGCTGCCTTATAGCGGCGCCGAGTGATTTAGCTGCTGCTTTAGAGGTCTGCAGCTTCTCCAAGCTCTCATCCACCTTGCTGCCGAACAGCCTCAAGCCGTCAAAGGGCATATTGAATCATCTGGATTGCACATCTGGTGCGAAACCAGATTTCCTCAGCCATGCAAATCTGCGTTGGACTGTGCTAGATGCCATGGACCTGCTTACACTATCAGCAGTGCCCAATCCTGAATGGAGGCATTCCTCCATAGCCTCCTTTCCATCTCTTACTATTGCCAGGAAACCATCCCGTTCCTCGCTCTCCGGGATGTGTTCAGCTGCTGATGTTGTACAGTCCCACACAGTGTATGTAAACTTTGCCAGAGTGCAAGTAACATTCGTAGATTTAAGGGCCATGCTGCCCGAAGAGAAGACTTTCCGGGCCCAAGCATCAACTTTTTTGTCATCCCTATCAGGTGGTATCGAAGGGTAAGCTGACTGTCTAGTGTCTAGTGGAGATTGCAGCTTGTAGCACCAAGCTTTCTGGTGAGGGATGCTTTGACAGGTACTCAGGATCTGATGAGGATGGTCTGTACTTCCCTATCAACTTTTTATTTACTGCAGACCCAGAGTCTTGGGTATCCCAAGTTGCCATCACCCTTTTTTGCAATGCCTTATGGAAAGGGAGGACAGGGTCCCTTTGAGGTCCATCGTTAAGGATGTCTGTCATATCGCCCTGGTCAAACTGTTTTCCATTCCATGAAGTGAATGGCTCTTCCCATTAGGTTTCTATACCCAGAATCTGCATGACCTGCAGGGTCTGGCTTCTCAAACTCTACTTCAGGGGAAGTATCTAGGCCACTGGCTGTTTGAAGGCAATCATAAAGATCATCCATCTTAGGGTTTGGGTCTATCAACTCCTCAGGAACCTCTTTAGTTCCAAATATAACCCTAGCTGAAGTAACATCCTCTTCAGAGGATTGCTCCTCGTAAATAGAGGACATAGATCTAAAAAATTCTTGCCTGGGTTGTGGATGGAAGATCTTTTGTGCTGAAAAGGGTGGCACTGATCTAGGCTTTGACAAAGGCGTTGATTTGGGCATCGGAATTAAATAATGCCTCGACAAAGGCGTCGATGATATAGACACTGGCTTTGACGGTTTCGAAGGAGGCTTCGACGTAGTCGAGGGAGGCCTCAACGCTGTCACGGAAGGTATTGACGCCATCTTCGGCGGCGACCTTGATGTTGTCGTCGAAGGCTGCGTCGAGTCGATATTCACATTCGATGTGACGCCATTTTGTCAGCCATCACCCCCAATTTATGCAACAGTGGTTTCACTCTTTTTTCATAAGGTGTCGGAGAGCTTTCCCCCTAATGAGACCCTCGACTTTTTGTTGGATCTCGCGTGCCTGGTCTTTGATCTCCCTCTGTCACTCTTGGAGTGAGCAGGGACGAGGCATGATCATCATGCAGCTTTTTCGAGGGGGTCTGGGCCGCATTCTCGAAAATGTTTAGCATCGAAGCCCTGAAGGCCTCCCATTTTTCTGGGGGATTGTGCTGTCAGACGAGGAGGAAGAGGAAAAGAAGATCTATGTCATCGCTTCTTCGATTTTTTGGACGAAGAAGAGGAGGATTTTGAAGACTTATAAGATTCCTCCCCCGAGCGGTGGGCAGAGGCAGAGACAAAAATGTGGATGGAAGGGGTTAACAGATCAGAGCCAGACAGCAATGATAAGTGTGTGGCATGGAAGGCATTGGTTTGGGACATGTTCCACCCATCTGACGACAAACCCCCCCTGAATGCACCAACCAAGACTGAAGATATATCCCACCAAACACAGGCGACTAAGGTCATCCCAAAGAAAGAGTGGGAAGGGAAGGTTGTGTCCCAGAGGCCCAGGGGCTCGCTCCAACTGACGATATACGTAAACTGCAACGCACGTGTAGGAAGTTGTTTGTTTGTTGTTGAAATTAGTTATTGAAGGCACTGATTTAAATGCAGAAAGAGAACTGTCACAATGCATGGTTGTATCCTTATAAATGCCAATAAAAACATGTTAAAATAAAAATAAGATTCCTCCCACACCGCCAGCTTACCTTTCCGTTCCTTAAGAGCCTTATTGGACATAGCCTGACAGGAACCACATCCGTCGACCCGATTGTCAGGGCCCAAACACCAAAGGCAATTAGATGGGGGTCGGTAATCGACATCTTTTTTCCACATTTTTGACATTTTTTAAAACCCGTCTTGGGTGTGGATGGAGTTGATGAAGAGGACATTTCGTTGAAAAAACTGATGCGCCATTTAGTGACACAAAGCAGTGCTCGGAAAAACGGAACTGAGCTAACGGGCGCGACTCAAAACCTTTATACTGCGGATGACGTGGACTCTCAATGGTGGCCTGAGGGTCTACGACTCCGTGGCTTCGAGCAAAGCGCCCTCTGGTGAAACATTTTTTATGAAAGCAGCAAAGCTGGGCGACAAGATATCTAAGATGAGGAATACGTGGGAAGACACATCCATTCGAAAGTGACTGGTTTAAATGGAATTCAGAAACCACTTTGGGAAGTAAAGAAGGATGGGTGCGTAGCAAAACCTTATCCCTGTGGAAAGGTAGAAACTGGTGTTCTACTGAGAGAGCTTGAAGCTTGCTTATTCGTATTACAGATGTCACTGCAATCAAAAAAGGCAACCTTCCAGGAAAGGTACTTGATATGATATGATATGATTGTTATTTATATAGCGCCTATACACAAGTGTTTCAAAGCGCTTGAACTTGAACTCGCTAGTGGGTTCAAAAGGCTTATGACATAAAGCAGTGAGGACAACATTCAAATCCCATTTGGGGTGAGGGCCCGAACCGGCGGGAAAAGATGCAGAAGACGTGAAAAATGTCTCTAGATGACTATGTTCGCTAGTGGAAAAGAGCAACTGTCTATACACAGATCAGCCGCAATGGCGGATAAGTATTTCCTGCATGATAAGAAATGGATGCCAGAAGCTGCAAGGTCAGATACAAAAGAAAAAACACAGTCAATAGAAGCCTGTCTGAGAACAAGCTGTTTGGCTAGATACCAATGACAAAAACAGAGCCACTTGCTCCTGTATTGAGCTCCCGTAGAGGGCTTTCGTGCCGCTTGAATTACGATTCGATGCACTCCTGAGTTCCCAGAGCGACCGATGAATCAGCAGCAAAGGAGGAAAAGTGTAAGCTTTCATGTTGTCCCACAGGATCT
Organism: Ambystoma mexicanum; assembly: GCF_040938575.1. Classification (NCBI taxonomy): domain Eukaryota; kingdom Metazoa; phylum Chordata; class Amphibia; order Caudata; family Ambystomatidae; genus Ambystoma; species Ambystoma mexicanum. Next base: position 764,126,279 of record NC_090925.1, on the reverse strand, counting down.
CGAGAGCATCCCCCAAGGAAGACACTCTGATCCCGTCCCTGGAAGCATAAAGAGGACGTTTCCGGTTCGATGAGGTTGCAAATAGGTCCACCGCTGGAGAGCCCCATTGCTGGAAGATCTTAGTGAGAACATCGGTGTTCATCGCCCACTCATAACTCGCCGCAGTTTGGCAGCTGAGGGAGTCTGCAGCCACACTGATGTGACCTGGAATGTGCACAGCTTGAAGCCAGACATTGTGTTGGATAGCCCAATTCTAAATTTGAATAGCAGGGTACACCAGAGGGGGAGACTTGGTGCCCCCCTGTTTGTTGATGTAAAACATTGCTATGGAATTGCCCGTGCAAATTCGAACCACACTGTTGGTGATAGAGGGTTCAAAACCCTTTAACGCCAGAAAAACTGCCAGGAGCTCCAGGTAATTGATATGGAACTGCCTGTCCTGAGGCGTCCACAATTCGTACACCTCGAGGTGACGCAGTGTCGCTCCACACCCCAGAAGGGAGGAGTCTGTAGTAACTGTTACTTGTGGGCAGGGCTCCGGGAAGGAGTTCCCCAATGAAAGGTTTCTGGAGGATGACCACCATTGATGTTACTCACCGGCCAGCGAGTGATCCGGGCAAGCGACCAGGACGGTTGTACTGGATGTTGCTTGAAGAGCTCGAGATGGACCCTCCACCTGAACCTCCTCTCTGTTGAGGGAAATAAGCTCTTTTTGATGATATGACTCTCAGCTGCACTAAATCACAGACTGAGAGACCGATCACCCAAAAGAGCGGGGAGAACACACTGCCACGGACCCAGCTAAAAAGAAAAAGACAATTGGTAAATACTTGGGGAGAGAAAAGATCACCACAAAAAAAGCCTCACAAAAGCAGAAAGTACCTGGGTCACCCACTCCCCTTGTAATTGAAAAGGAACAGAAATGGAATTTCCCCTGTAAGTATAGAAAAGATATTTGCTTCTATTTTGATGGTTCAGATAGGAATTAATAAAGAAAAGTTAAGGAAGTCTTATCAGAACAGGAATTGAAATAACCTAATCAATCCAGGTTAGAAACAACGGAGGTACAAAACAATAAACAGGAAGGTTAGTAGGGATGCTATACCCGGGCGGCACGAGGAGCGCACTACATACGGGTAGGTGCACTTCTCAGCAAGGCGTCCCTGTGTGCACTTTCAGAAATGAGTCTTTGTGTACAATCAGCAAAGCGTCCTTGCATACACTTGAGGGAATAAATCCAAAACAACGGAATGGAGTCGGAATCCACAAAAGAACACTGGAATTGAAGAAGGAAACAGTTCCCAGTACTTGGAGTCAGCTGGGAAGGTGAGGCAGGTGAAGGCGGTGGTAGGTAATTCAGGACAGAAGTTTCTGTACGGTAAGAAATAGCGGAAGGCAATCCAGTGGACAGGCAGCGAGATCTGGTACACAGGCAGGCTAAAGACAGTACAGAATCAGGAAGCAAGCAAACCGTAGGACAGGCAAAGGTCCAGTACACAGGTAGGCAGAAAACAGTACAGAATCAGGAAGCAAGCAAACCGTAGGGTAGGCAAAGGTACGGTACACAGGTAGGCAGAAGAATTGAGAAGTCTCAAGGCAGTCCGTAATTGGAAAAACAGGAATTGGTACACGGGAAGGCAATGATTAGGAAGGCACAGAAGACAAAACTTCTGATGCCGGTTGCAACGTTAATCAGAAGCAGCGTCCTTCCCGCTGCAGTGCCTAATATACCCAGGAGGCGGAGTGCTGTAAGCCTGTCAGAGCTCACGTTCCGAAGAGTCGGAACTACACGCAAAAGGTAGGCTTCCTGGGAGTTATAGGCAAAGGCTGGGTTGTCGATACCTTTGATGTTGTTGAGCCCAATCTCCAGGGTAACCGCCACCGAGAGAAGGGGCTGAGAAACGTCGGATACTGTGGCGAAGCGTCACGACTTTGGTAGGTACCTTGAAAGTGGTCTGTTTCACCTGGCGTGATGAGGAGGCGCGCGGGTCATTCAGACCCCGATGTGTGACAATTGAAGATCCACCATCATGCAGGATGGGACTGAAATCATCTTGGAATCTGGATCCTCAACCTGGGACCAGCAGCTCCGAAGAGCAAGCTGAGTGCTCCTCATTTTCAAGCGTGCAAGAGGTAGAGCTGACACACAAATGGCTACTGTTCAGTCTCTGGAACCACTAGGCCGACATGTGGGAGGACTCTAGGAAGAGTTGGCATGTGGCTGAACGGTCCGTAATCCTGTCCTCCGTCAGGAACACTCTGGTACTGACGGTATCCCAACAGAAATCCAGAAGGATCAGGTCTTGAGCAACCGTCATCAACAATTTCCACCAGTTCACCGACAGCCCAAGAAGGAACAGGAGGTGAAGGAGTGACTGAAGATTGTCCGTTGCGGCCTGCGGGCAAGGACTGCGCAGTAGCGAATCGTCCAAGTATGGATATACACGAACTCCCTATAGTCTGAGGAATGCTGCGATGACCGCCATCGTCTTCGTAAAGACATGCAGTGCCGAGCTGCCAAACGGAAGCACACGATACTGGAAGTGTTCCGTTCCCACAGAGAACCGCAGATACTTTCGATGCGGGGTCCAGCTAAGAATATGCATGTAGGCATCCTGAAGGTCTACCATGCTGAGCCAATCGCCCTTCCGTAGAGAGGACTTTATCTGGCAGGGCATAATCATCTTGAATTTTTCTTGGGGTAAAAAGAAATTGAACTTGGAGAGGTCAAGGATAGTGCCCAGGCCAGCCTGGTTGGGTTTGGGCACTGTAAAAAAACGGGAATAATAGCCCTCCCTTTGCTCCCAGGTTCCACTGCTGTGAGGTCTAGACGATTCTGTACCTCGGCTCTGAGGGAGGGCGATCCAGTCTGCAGGAGAGGAGGGTGAGAGTATGGGGTAGTGGGGAGGGGCAAGCAGAAGCCCACCCGAGCGATTGACAAAACCCATCAGTCTTTTGTGATGGTCTGCCAAACCTCCAGATGAGAAGAAATTCGTCCTCCCGCCGGAGTCTCGTGCGACCGATGGAAAATATCATTTAGATGTTTTATCGGCAGGGAGACCACCCAATGCTGAAGAGGAGGCTGTTGGCCGAGAGAAAAACTGCCCACTTTCCCTTTGCTGTTTACGGTGAGAGCCACTGGCAGGAGCCTATGCGCAGCGTGCCCAGCAATCCTGAAAGCCTCTGAAACCAGAGAAGGACCTTGTTTGAGACCCCGACCTCTGAGCATATGGTGCCTTTGATGGGGTTTTCGCAAGGACCGACAATGACTTGGCAGTTTGAGTGCTTGTCTTGGTCTTTGAGAGTTCCTCATCCGTGGAGTAGTGGAACAGTTCTTTAACCTTGAAGTGGAGATCAAGCACCTTGTCCTGAACTTCCTTCAAAAACTTTGTAGCATGCAGCCATGCTTGGCAGGAGATGTCTACTCTGACCATAAGGCCTGGAGCAGAAGTGTCTACATGATGTGCCGCAGCCTCAAATAGATCCTGCGCCAGAACTCTGGCATCGGATAAACCACCCTTAAAGTCTTCGAGCCTATCAGGATGAACACATTCCTGAAACTCAGAGAGCTCCTTCCACAGCTTGACATTAGCAGCCGCCAGGATAAGCTCGGTATTAGCCAGACGGAGCTGAAGAGCCGAATTGGAAAACCCCTTTTTCCCAATGGCGTCAAGAAGCTTGTCCTCTTTGGAAAGGATCTGAGATGCTGCAGTGGAGGATGTAGAGGCGGGCTTCGACTGGAGCATAGCTGCTGCCACCACCGTCGATGAGGGAAGTGGACATGCAGACAAGGATATGTCCTCAGACGCATGTAGCTTGTAGCGAGCATCAAATTTCTTGTTTAGGTGCTGTCCGGAATGAGGTTTTTCCCAGACCTTGCAGGCTTCGGCCAGGACATCCTTTTGTATTTGTATTTTATTTATTTATATAGCGCAGCCAGGCCCAAGGGCATCCAGGCGCATATCTTGGCATAGTAGGTACAGTAAAGGTTACAGTTGGGATAAAACATAACACAATGTACAGGAAGATCCAAATATTAGAATAACTTTGTAAGGTGAACGCAATATATACATACAGTAGAATTATACATAATATACAATATGATTTGCGGCAATATCTACAGTTAGCATGGACATAAGTACAGACGCTAGGCAAGTAGCGAGCCGAGAATGTCCTAAGGTGAAATTAGGCATTTAGTCATGTGTAGTGGATAACCACAATTTGGTTCTTTGTTTGAAGAGGCTGGGAGAATGTTCTAATCTGATAGTTAGTGGAAATGAATTCCACAATTTGGAAGCGAGGACTGGGAAGCCAACTCCACCGGCTTTCTACAGTTTGTATCTGGGGATGGTCAGGTGGTGTGCTTGAGCCAATCTGAGTAGCGGGAGGGCGAGTAGTGTAAGAAACGGGAGGAAAGATAGGTGGGGGCCTGATTGTTCAGACATTTATGTGTGAGGGTAAGAGATTTCAGCGAAATTCTTTGTGTTACTGAGAGCCAGTGTAGGCTTCTCCTTGTTTCAGAAATGTGTGAGGATTGAGGGCAGCTCTAATAGCGTTATTTTGGGTCACCTGTAGTTTGTTCAGGTTACGTTGGTTAGTCCCTAGATATAAGGCATTGCAGTAGTCCAGTTTGGACATAACCAATGTCCTGGCCAAGATAGTACAATTCTGTGTGGTGAGGCAAGGGCGGCATGCTGTGCTAAGCTTACATGTGTAAGTGGATGCCGCGACAACTGCATTTGTTTGTCTATTAAGAGATAGAGTGGAGTCGAGGTAGATTCCTAGTGTTTTGGTGTCAGATGAGACTTTAATAGAGTTACCATCAATGTTGAAGTTTTTGACGGCAGGGTCAAGTCTATTCAGTCGTCATTGGGAGCCCAGGATGAGGAGCTCCGTCTTGTCATCGTTAAGACAGAGCACATGCTGGGCCATCCAGGCTTGGATGACTTGATAGATGTCGTTCAAGGCTTTTGAGTCCAATGTGTAGTCACCTGTGATTGGAATGAGTATCTGGGTGTCATCAGCATAGTTGGTGTATATGACACTCAAATAATCAAGTACATCAAACAGAGGTTTAGTGAAAACGTTATAGAGCGTTGGTGAAATGCAGGAACCCTGAGGAACCCCGGAAGGCACCCGAGTAGGCTCTGCTGAGGCGGTAGGTGAGAATACCCTCACCTGTCTGTTATCCAGGAAGGAGGTGATCCATTTGGTGGCTTTTACGGAGAAGTGGACCACTGATTTCAAGTGGCGACACAGGATTTGATGGTTGACCAGATCAAAAGCTGCTGATAGATCGAGGAGTAATAGTAAGGCCATTTTGCCATTATCTTTTAGGTCCTCAATTTGGGTTTTGAGATCTAGTACGGCTGTTTCTGTCCCCTGCTTAGGTCGGAAGCCAGATTGTCTTGTGCCAAGAAGAATGTTGTTTTCTAGGTATTTTTGAATCTGTAAATACGCTGACCTGTCCAGAATTTTCAATAAGAATGGGACCGTGGTGATCAGCCTGTAATTGGTGAGGATACTAGGGTCCAGCAAGGTTTTTTTTAGCAATGGGATGACCCATGCGTCCTTGAGGTTGTCAGGAACAATGCCTGAGTAGAATAAAGGTGGTGATGAAAGGGGCAAGTTCATGAGCAGTTTCCTTGATGATAGGGGCGGGACAGGAGACACCTTGACAGTTGGATGGTTTCAATTTACTAATGATGCTTTCTACCTCAGTGATGGTGAGAGGAGCAAAGCTAAAAGGAGTATGTGTGAATGAGGGGGTTTTAGGTTTATTAGTCATGGATTTAGTTTGGAAGGAAGTTTGTAGGCAATTTTTCTTGGCATTAATTTTAATCTGTAAAGTGGATATTTTAGTGAGGAGGGCTTTTTGAATGTTTTCGCAGCATGTGCTGTCCTTATTACAAATATCAGGGATGGAGGAGGGGGAGTCTAATTCCTTAAGAATTTTGAATAGCTCCTTCGTATTAGATTCAGCTTGTGAGATGCGTTGGTTATATGTCTCTTTTTTGGCTTTTACAATTGCTTCCTTGTAGATAAGTGTTGCTAAAATGAGGTTGTCTTTATTAGCCTCACAAGGATGGCTTTTCCAGAGTGCTTCAGCAATCTGTTTTTCTTTGCTTAATGTTCTAAGATATGGAGTGAACCAGGAGTTGAGGTGGGCACGCTGTTTGGGTTTCCTAGTTTTAAGAGGTGCTATGGTGTTGATAACTTTGAGCAAAGTTTGGTTGAAGATGTCCACCAAGACCGTTGGGTTATCATGTGAGAGAGCCTGATTATTAAGTATGGGCAGGATGAGAGCGAGAAGTTTGTTCTTGGTAATGTCCTTTTTGTTTCTAGTAGGATGGATGGCGCAATATTGGGTTTGGTGCGTGGATCATTAGTTGGTATGTTAAAGTGTTAAAGATGATGATGTAGTGGTCTGACCAGGCACAGGGGTCATTGGAGATGATATGCGTGTTACAATTTAAGTCAGCGATCCAATCAAGCGTTCTCCCTTTGGAATGGGTGGGTTCAAGAATCAGATGAGAGAATCCTAGATTCGAAATATTGCTGGCAATCTCTCTGGCAAGGGAGTCATTGGGATCTAATAATTCGAGATTAAGGTCACCAAGAAGTAAAACTTGAGAGTTAGGTTTGGTGTTGTCAGCCAGGATGGTTGATATGTCATTTGAGAATGTAGCGAGTGGATCCGGGGGTCTGTATATGAGGTGCAGAGTAGCTGAGCTATTGTGAGATAGAGTTTGACTGAGAGGGACTCAGCCGAGCTGAATTGTGTGTTAGGAATCAATCTCATGTTGATGTCATCTTTGTGGATAAATGCAACGCCGCCTCCATTGGAGAGGTTGGAGTTGCGGTCACTTCTGATAATGGAATATCCATTAGGGATGGCAAGTGCCAATTAAGGACCTGAGGCAGCGTGTAGCCACGTTTCCGTGATGGCAATAAAGTCGAGGTTTTGTGTGGTAATGAGATCTGCGATGTCAAGGGCGTGGGCCGGGAGGGATCTAGCATTGATAAGAGCACCCTTCACCTCATTTGTAGGCGGTAACTTAGAGTTATCTGGCTGTACGTGGGCAGTTTGTGCTTGGCTGGTATTTGTGCGCATGTGGGTGGTATGATGGAGTTTGGGAACGTGCAGGAATATGGTTCTTAATCTGAGGTTTCTCAGGTGTAGCGGGCAAGGTTGATTGGGTGTGAGTTTGGTTGCAAAATGTTGGAGCCATACGGCAGGAGAGTTGAGGTATGGATTAGTGGTGTGCAGAAGGTTAGGTTTTTGGGTGAAACCATGTGCCGGTATAGGACGTGAAATGGGTGTAGTGGTGTGGTGAGCCAGTGGCTTGGTAACCAGGTTCAGTGCTGGAGACATGGTAGCGGGATAATAAACGTGAGTCTTTGGTGTAGTGTAAGGGAGTGAATGGTGAGAGTGAGTGAGTGGAGTAGCCAAGGCCCACAGTGCAGTGAAATGGCAGATAGCAAAGAGGTGCAGCAGCATAGCGAAGTCCAAATGTAATGAGGGTGGCTAGTTAGATGCAAGAGTCAAATAATGAGCAGCGTAGGCTAAATGCAGCAATCCAATATAGAGCCACCTAGGGCTAGGTACAGCGAGCAACAAGTAGCAGCATAAGGTAAGAGTGCATCAGACAGAGTAGGCCACCTAGGGCTAAGGCAGCAATTATTAATGAGCAGCGTAGGCTAAATGCAGCAATCCAATATAGAGCCAGCTAGGGCTAGGTACAGTGAGCAACAAGTAGCAGCATAAGGTCAGAGTGCATCAGACAGTCATTTCAAGGAACAGGCCAGTGCGCTCCTGTGTCGACAGTGTAAAGGCTCCAGAAAGCACCCCTTCTTGTGGAGCCGGAGGCTCGGTTATTGGAATGTCTAGCATAGCCATCATAGCCAAAAACCTAATAGAACAGGGCGGGTTGTTGCTTTCCTCGTCCGCTTGATCCTCATCCAGTGAGGCGGGAATAGAAACCTGATCTGCCGGACGTGGTGCCCCAGGCCCCGAGGGCAGGGTTGACTGCGCAACGGGTGTCTTTTCCACAGGAGAAAGTGGAGGCAGAGGAGGAGGAGGCCCCACAGGAAGTAGTGCAGGAGGTGGCACTACCGGGACTTGCAGAGGGATCGCCGGAGCAGGGGCTGGTTCAGGCTGCTTAGGATAGATTTGCTTAAATAAATCCTTAAAGCACACCTTCATGGGATCAGAATGCATCAGAGTCTGAAACCTGCCAAAAAACGCATCCTTAGAAGAGAGTCTAGGCCAGGGGTGCACAACTGACTTTGACAGAGGGCCGAAAGTACCTTACATAAGGGCTATAGTGGGCCGAAAAGTAAAAGTGGGCGGGGCGGTAGGCGGGACATGTCAGGAGGCTTTTTCAACCCCCAATTTGTTTAAACACATGGAAAAAGATATGTTTTTGAGGGGTAACGATTTTTATTGCATTTCAAACTTACATTTTGAACTACACATTTTCCATTGCTATCATTTATTTCGATTTAGTTATTGTATATCGTCTGTTTAATTAAATTATATATATTTTATTGACCCTTGATTGGACATTCTGTTATTTTGGACTGCTATAGTTTGCTGTTGGGGTTACCCAAGAGGAGTATGGCCTTCGTTGAGTCAGGTTTCCTCAAAAAAGCAAAGGATGTACATCTCCTAACTGTGCCTGTTTTAGCTTTATTATTGAGTTCACTCTTGGAGTGCAACACTATGCCCCATGGCTCTCATCCCCAACCAAACACTATGCCCCATGGCCCCCTCACCCGCAACCAAACACTATGCCCCATGACTCCCATCCCCAACCAAACACTATGCCCCATGGCCCCCTCACCCCCAACCAAACACTATGCCCCATGGCCCCCTCACCCCCAACCAAACACTATGCCCCATGGGCCCCTCACCCCCAACCAAACACTATGCCCCATGGCTCCCACCCCAACCAAACACTATGCCCCATGGCCCCCACCCCCAACCAAACACTATGCCCCCTGTCCCTCACCCCCCCAAGCAAACACTATTCCCCCTGTCCCTCAACCCCAACCAAACACTATGCCCCATGGCACCCTCACCCTCAACCAAACACTATGCCCCATGGCCCCCTCACCCCCCTAACCCCCAACCAAACACTATGCCCCATGGCTCCCACCTCCAACCAAACACTATGCCCCCTGTCCCTCACCCCCCAAGCAAACACTATGCCCCCTGTCTCTCACCGCCAACCAAACACTATGCCCCATGGCCCCCTCACCCCCAACCAAACACTATGCCCCATGGCTCCCACCCCCAAACAAACACTATGCCCCGTGGCCCCCTAACCCCCAACCAAACACTATGCCCCATGGCTCCGACCCCAACCAAACACTATGCCCCATGGCTCCCTCACCCCCAACATAACACTATGCCCCCTGTCCCACACCACCAACCAAACACTATGCCCCATGGCCCCCTCACACCCAAACACTATGCCCCATGGCTCCCAACCCCAAACAAACACTATGCCCCGTGGCCCCCTCACCCCCAACCAAACACTATGCCCCATGGCCCCCTCACCCCCAACCAAACACTATGCCCCAAACACACTCAAGCATGCACCCATACAGACCTGAACCCCCCACCCCCCAACTCAGCACACACACTCTCAAACATGCACCCATACAGACCCGAACCCCCCACCCCCCAACTCAGCACACACACAAACATGCACCCATGCAGACCCGAACCCCCAACTCAGCACACACACAAACATGCACCCATACAGACCCGAACCCCCCAACTCAGCACACACACAAACATGCACCCATACAGACCCGAACCCCCCACCCCCCAACTCAGCACACACACAAACATGCACCCATACAGACCCGAACCCCCACCACCCAAATCAACACACACACAAACATGCACCCATACAGACCCGAACCCCCCCCAACTCCAAACCCCCACCCCCAACTCAGCACACACACCCTCAAGCATGCACCCATACAGACCCGAACCCCCCACCCCCCAACTCAGCACACACACAAACATGCACCCATACAGACCCGAACCCCCCACCCCCCCAAATCAGCAAACTCTCAAACAAGCACCCATACAGACCCGAACCCCCACCCCCCAACTCAGCACACACACAAACATGCACCCATACAGACCCGAACCCCCCACCCCCCCAACTCCAAACCCCCACCCCCAACTCAGCACACACACACACACAAGCATGCACCCATACAGACCCGAACCCCCCACCCCCCAACTCAGCACACACACAAACATGCACCCATACAGACCCGAACCCCCCACCCCCCCAAATCAGCAAACTCTCAAACAAGCACCCATACAGACCCGAACCCCCACCCCCACAACTCAGCACACACACAAACATGCACCCATACAGACCCGAACCCCCCACCCCCCCAACTCCAAACCCCCACCCCCAACTCAGCACACACACACACACAAGCATGCACCCATACAGACCCGAACCCCCCACCCCCCAACTCAGCACACACACAAACATGCACCCATACAGACCCGAACCCCCCACCCCCCCAAATCAGCAAACTCTCAAACATGCACCCATACAGACCCAAACCCCCCAACTCAGCACACACACAAACATGCACCCATACAGACCCGAAACCCCCCACCCCCCAACTCAGCACACACACAAACATGCACCCATACAGACCCGAACCCCCACCACCCAAATCAACACACACACAAACATGCACCCATACAGACCCGAACCCCCCCAACTCCAAACCCCCACCCCCAACTCAGCACACACACCCTCAAGCATGCACCCATACAGACCCGAACCCCCCACCCCCCAACTCAGCACACACACAAACATGCACCCATACAGACCCGAACCCCCCACCCCCCCAAATCAGCAAACTCTCAAACAAGCACCCATACAGACCCGAACCCCCACCCCCCAACTCAGCACACACACAAACATGCACCCATACAGACCCGAACCCCCCACCCCCCCAACTCCAAACCCCCACCCCCAACTCAGCACACACACACACACACACAAGCATGCACCCATACAGACCCGAACCCCCCACCCCCCAACTCAGCACACACACAAACATGCACCCATACAGACCCGAACCCCCCACCCCCCCAAATCAGCAAACTCTCAAACAAGCACCCATACAGACCCGAACCCCCACCCCCACAACTCAGCACACAAAAAACATTCAAATCAAAACATTCATACACATCCGACACACATCCGACACCCCCCCACCCCGCATCTCAACATACACACAAAATACATTCAAATACAAACATTCACACCCCCCACATCTCAACATACACACAAAATACATTCAAATACAAACATTCATACACATCCGACACACCCCCCCACCCCCGCATCTCAACATACACACAAAATACATTCAAACACAAACATTCATACACATCCGACACACCCTCCACCCCCGCATCTCAACATACACTCAAAATACATTCAAACACAAACATTCATACACATCCGACACACCCCCCCACCCCCGCATCTCAACATACACACAAAATACATTCAAACACAAACATTCATACACATCCGACACACCCTCCACCCCCGCATCTCAACATACACTCAAAATACATTCAAACACAAACATTCATACACATCCGACACACCCCCCCACCCCCGCATCTCAACATACACTCAAAATACATTCAAACACAAACATTCATACACATCCGACACACCCCCCCACCCCCGCATCTCAACATACACTCAAAATACATTCAAACACAAACATTCATACACATCCGACACACCCCCCCACCCCCGCATCTCAACATACACACAAAATACATTCAAATACAAACATTCATACACATCCGACACACCCCCCCACCCCCGCATCTGAACATAAACACAAAATACATTCAAACACAAACATTCATACACATCCGACACACCCCCCCACCCCCGCATCTCAACATACACTCAAAATACATTCAAACACAAACATTCATACACATCCGACACACCCCCCCACCCCCGCATCTCAACATACACTCAAAATACATTCAAACACAAACATTCATACACATCCGACACACCCCCCCACCCCCGCATCTCAACATACACTCAAAATACATTCAAACACAAACATTCATACACATCCGACACACCCCCCCACCCCCGCATCTCAACATACACTCAAAATACATTCAAACACAAACATTCATACACATCCGACACACCCCCCCACCCCCGCATCTCAACATACACTCAAAATACATTCAAACACAAACATTCATACACATCCGACACACCCCCCCACCCCCGCATCTCAACATACACTCAAAATACATTCAAACACAAACATTCATACACATCCGACACACCCCCCCACCCCCGCATCTCAACATACACACAAAATACATTCATACACATCCGACACCCCCCCACCCCCGCATCTCAACATACACACAAAATACATTCAAATACAAACATTCATACACATCCGACACACCACCCCACCCCTGCATCTCAACATACACACAAAATACATTCAAACACAAACATTCATACACATCCGACACACCCCCCCACCCCCGCATCTCAACATACACTCAAAATGCATTCAAACACAAACATTCATACACATCCGACACCCCCCACCCCCGCATCTCAACATACACTCAAAATACATTCAAACACAAACATTCATACACATCCGACACACCCCCCCACCCCCGCATCTCAACATACACACAAAATACATTCAAACGCAAACATTCATACACACTCCCCCCGCAACATACACACACAAACATAAAGCAAAACAAACCTGACACACAAACACAAACAGACCACTTACCGGAGACGTGCTGGAAAGCAGGCAGGTAAGCTGGAAGTCGCTGGAATCGCACTACGGCAGGCATTGTCCAAGGCTGAAATGCCTTCCGGCATCAAGCCTTATGGACCAAGCCAGCCGTAGTGCTGGCCCTCCATTGGTGCAGCACACACGCATTACGTGGCTCGTAGGAGCGACGTGATGCGTGTGTGTGCTGAGCCAATGAGGGCCAGTGTTTTCACCGGCCCGGAAGTCAACAAAGACTTTCCTAATGGAGGGCGGCCGCGCGGGCCGCCCTCCTTTAGGAAAGTCTTTGTGCCTCGCGGACCGGTCAAAAGGGCATGGCGGGCCGCAACTGGCCCGCGGGCCGTATGTTGTGCACCCATGGTCTAGGCACTGGAGTGGGCAGAGGCCGCTCAGAAGGGGCATAACCCCAGGATCGTAAAGAGCATGGTTGCCAGGATGGTCCTCCACCAACTGGATCAACGTAAACCAAAGGAGTGGACATAGGAAGGAACAAGACTGTGTTCGGCAGTGGAGTCTGAGCACAGAAATCCATTTGAGGGTGGAACGGGTTCTTGTCATCCACAAAACGTGAAAAAGGCTGCTCCGCCCCAAAAACAGGCCCCTCGGTACAAGCCTGTACTACGCAGTTATAGTGGTAGCAGTAGTGGAGCAGCCAAACTTATATAATGAGTAAGTGAGCAGTACAAGGAGTTACACAAAGGGACAGCAATTACTATGGTTCAGTCAAACACTGACTCAAGGTTTCTTAATAAAAGAATATGTATTTATTTACTCAACAGTTGTTTAACATTTCACTAGTCTAAGCAAGTCAAAAATCACAATTACCAATACATCAGTTAGGCTCACAAATGAAGTAGGAGCAAAATGGCACTCCAGCAATTTAAAAGGGAGGGAAAGACAAAGTTAATAGAAATTAGGCAACACCAACAAGTAAGTAATCAGGGCAGTAGAACAAGAGAGACTACAAGGTTAAAATCAGATAGAAAAGGCTTAGGGCCAAAGTCAATGGCTCAAAAGTCTTTTGCTCAAGATAATACATTCAATGTAGTTCGCAGTAAAGTTTGTGGCACAGATTCCGGACGAGGTTGGTTGGTAGAAAAGTTAGTTCAAAGAGAAGAGTAGGACAAGCCCTCGGATTAGAGAAAGATTTCAAACACTTTCACCGTGGCTGACCGAAACAGACAACCGGATTTGCACAGTACCTTAAAATGGAGAGGGATCTGTAGCTGAGGCGGACGTTCCTGGTGGTTCCTGCAGGCTCACGGTTCCTGAAGCGACTGTCAGACTGACACGAAGTAGGAAGACTGGAGGGTCCTGCGCCACCCAGGGAGAAATCAGCAGCAGAGCAAATCAACGAATAAAAGGTGCACTCCTTAAAACCCAAGCAGGGTCTGACCTTCCGGGCTATCCGGCCCACTGTAGCTCTGTACAGCAAATTCGACCAGAGGAGGGGTCCTGGCTTGCAGTTTGGGCGAACTGGTTGGTCCCACCAGCTCAAGGGAAGAATTTTCCTGGAGGATCTCTGTCGTTGGATTTGGAGATTCGGACCTGCAGCAGGGCTTCACCGGGCAGTTCAGTCTTGGTAGGGGTCCACTTCTTCCAGTTCCTCGTTGGTTCTTTCGTTCCAGTGGCGACTCTGCTCTTCCAGTCCCAGAGACCTGCTTTTTATGCAGTTTTCCCCCATTCATACAGCCTGGCTGTCAATCACACAGCAGGGTGGCTGGCCTGGCAAGGCCAGTCCTCTTAGCCAATCAGACAAGAGTGTGACTTGGGTTGCTAAGGCAACCCATGGCAGGGGTCCGAAGATCCTTCCCTCACATCCTGCCCCTCTAGACTATCAGGCGCCTTAAGGAGGGCTTCTGTGCAGAAGCCCGCGAAAAGACAGAGAACAAAAGAATCATCCCCGGTTTGGCGCGCAGAGTAAAACACGAGAAAGACTTTAACAAAAAGAAATTGCGAAAAAACAACAGCTGGAGCCAAAATAAAATGTATTTGGTCAAGCGGGTTTATGTTCGAGGCTAATATAATAGCCTAAAACAATACCACGCTTCTATAATATAATCGCGGTAGGAAAGTTAGGGTAGTTACCACTGCCACCAGCCAAGTCTTAGTGTTAAGGGAGCGAAACATGGCTCCAAGAGGCACAGACAAAAAGGGATAAAAATTAACCCTTTCCAGTACTCCATGTAAGCTGGGGTGTACTGGGTCTGCAGTTTAAAGTGACTATATAAAGTTAAGAGCAACTTTACATGTTTCTGGGGGACAGGAGTCAGCCCCAGAAAAATGGAGTCAGTGGAAAGTCTTAAAGACAACCCTGTGTCACTGCACAGAAGGTGCTGTGTAACACACACAAAAAGTGGTGCACATGGAGTAGGTGAGGCTCCTGTGCCCAAGATCACACACACAGTAAAAATACACACAGCAAAACACATGTAAGAGTGGAAAAAGGCTCACACTCTTACCAGGTGAAAGAAAGAAATCCTAGAAATCCAGCAACTCTGCTGGGGGACTCTTTAGGTGAGGGAAATCAGCCATTTATGAGAATTCTCCCTAACAGCCCCCAGTGAGGGAACCTCAGCCGACCCGGTACTCGAAGATTTAAGGTGCTTAACCGGCTTCTTTGCGCCCTCAGCTGGATCGGTTCGACCACAGGCCTGAGTGGGGGAAGACTTAGAGTCACCCCCTGAAGCCAGAGCCCCTCAAAGGGGGCCCCTCAATCTTGCTGGGCTTAGATATAGCCCCAAGATGGGGAACTTCAGGGATAACCCTGGTACGTTTAGTCACCTTAACAAGAACCTTGAGCCGAGACTAGGTACACTTAGTTCCAAATATTGAAACCTCAGGACTGACCCCAAAAGTACTGGGCCTAACTTTAGCTCCCAACAGGGCAACCTCGGATGAAGATCGGGTCCTGGCAGCCCCTTTGCCAGGGACCTCGGAGGAAATTCCAGAATGCCAATTAGATCCCTTTTGGGACACCTCTGGTAGATCCCTGGTAACAGAGCTACTTGAGCCCCTCCCAGACCCCGAAGACCCCGGGAAGGAGTCAGCTGGCCGCGTTGCCCTAAAAAGGAACAATCTTATCGGTTGTTTCCCATTTTCTTCAATGAACTGCTGTAAATGTGGTGGAGGAATTCCCTGGAACACCTCCTCCCACCTGACAAGCAGACACTGGAGTGCCCAGATGGAGAAGAGTCGCAGTAGAAGCACGAGTGCCACTGGTGTTCCAGGCCTAAGCACTCCAGACAAAAAGAGTGGGGATCCGCCCTCGCGTAATAACGTTCGCACGAAGAACAGGACACAAATCCCAGACACTTTGGCATAGACGGAAGATGACAGTGGAACCAGCACAGGAAAATGAAGGACAACGGAACAAAAAGATAAATATTCCCATAGATGCTAGTGTGTCTGACCCTGACCGCGTGGAGAAAAGGACTGAAGGGCGATGTGCGGGGCGAAGCTTAGGAAGGCGGGACTGCAGTCACGTGCGATGGCCATGTGTAAAATTAAAGGACAGAAAATGTTAATTGTTTGATGCTTTAAAAGTGCTCCGGTCCGATCCCGATGGACGGAATGTCCCGCAAGTATGGAGGAAAGGGGACGGGACGTAGGAGTAAGAGTGTCCCTTGACACAAGCTCTGTTTACCTTCGGGCAGACAAGCTGGAAGGTGTTAATAGATCTTGTTGCTATCCCCTGTGGTGGGAGTGTAAGGCTACTTTTCAGATACAGTTGTACGGATCCGTGTAGACATGTATGTGCTAGTGTGAGGATTTTAAAGGTAATCCTGGATACTACTGGCAGCCAAAGAAGCTCCTTCCTGACGCAGGTTATGTGGTCCTTTTTAGAAACATTTTTAATGATTCTAACTGTGACATTTTGCAGAATCTGGAGCCTGTGTATCCTGTTCTTATTTGCTCCGCCAAGGAGAGCATTACAATAGTCTATACGTGGCATAATGATAGCTCTTACCAAAGTTTCACCGTTTGTACTACTGACAGAGGGTTTCACCAACTTAAGTACCTAAAATTGTATTGAGATTTCTTTCCAAAATTTTCCATGTGAGCATCCACTCATCGTGAGTGGTCCACAATCACTCCCAGGGTTTTAACTTTGTCTAAAGTTTAAATGTGGTAACCATCGATAAAAAAATTCTGCATAACCTGGACCCAGTTTTGCTCTTGCTTGTGGAGACCCGAAGACCATTAACTCGGTCTTTGCATTGTTCAAGCAGAGTCTGTTTGCTGTCATCCAGTTTTTGATCAATTGGTAGATGCTCTGGGTCTTCCTTACATCCTTGGCATAGTCCCCGCTCAATTCGATCAACAACTGAGTGTCAACGGCGTACTTTGTGAAACTGACCCCTACTTTGTCAAGAGTATCACACAAAGAACGCAAGTAAACATTGAAAAGAGCCGGGGACAAATATGCTCCCTGCGGAACTCCACAGTTGGACATTTCCTTGAGCAAAGGACGCCTGTCCCCAACATACTTTCAACATCCTACTCGACAGAAAGGACCTCATCCACTCAATAGCTGGAGTCGAGCATTGATCCACAGAAGGCAATCTGGCCAGCAGTTTCTTGTGGTCAAGGAGGTCAAATACTGCCAATAAATCGAGCAGTATCAGCATCCCTGCTTTACTACTATCCATACAGTCCAACATTTGTGTTTGAAGATCTAGCAGTGTGCTATCCGTGCCATGTGTGGTAGTGGCATACCACAGCGATCCTCAGACTGAGTGGCAGAGTCAAGATAACATGGTTTCGGAGGACAAACACAATGTGACACCCTTAGCTGCCAACAGAACGGCAGCCCCAGGAATGCATACTAATCGGAGAGCGCCAGCACGCTGAAAAATAACTCTAAATGGACAAACATGGGCAAATGCATCGGAACCTGCGTCCGATCCTGGGGGCCATGCGACAACAATCCCAGACCCCCCTAGTCACACACTGTGTCTATGTGGCGGCACACATAAACCACAGGTGCAGTGCCTCTGAAACTCAATCAACCTGGAGACAGCAGCATGTATCAATAGCTCGAAAACCAGAAATTGACGGTGAAATCATACAGTGGCCCTATGCCTAAATCACCAAAAAATGCAATGAGGATCTAAACCTCCTCTTAAACCAGTGTCAGAAGCAAAACGAACATTAACCCAAACTGTTAATTAAGGATCAAAACATCCAGTGCACCAAGTGATACAATACTTAACAGTCGTAGCAAAATAAGCAGTTTCAATCAGAACATGTCAGACAGCAATGACATGTACACAATAGACAAGTTGTTTGTCAGAAAGGCCCTTTAAAATAGAACTACACACCTCCTGCATTCTGTAGTTCGGAGCTTCACTTTATCATTGCATTATGTTTGTCGAGAAGATTTGCAAAAACATTAAACATTGGCTTTGATGTTGAGCTGGGCAGCCTGCCAGTGCTTTTCCGCATCTTGCAGGGAGCTGCACAGGACAGGGAAGAGGGGGTAGTGGGCTGGCAGTACCAGGGGGCCTGCTCTGCTACAATATGGAACACCTATCTGTTTGTCTATATGATTGCCACAAACTGTACACTGACTTGTAATCCTAAGGATCTCTCAACAGATGACAGAAAAACAGAAAATGTACGCAAAGGGTAGCCTGCGGCACGAGTGTGGGGACTTAATTTGAGCTCTACATTGAAGCCAGCAAACAGTGTATAGAAGCAAAACAGACATTCTGCAGACAGACATGCTGAATGTGACCGGCAGAGCTGAAAATATCTGCGGTGCAGTTATCAACTCAGTTACAGACAAATACAAAACATACCAGGAGGTGTGGGGAGAGAGAGAGCGAATATATGACATGGCAAAACTTGACAGAACATAAGCGCAAGGTTGTATTTACCAGTCAGCTCTGAGGGGAATAGGTTCACAGCCGTGGGCTGCACTGGAGAATCTCTGCGGACCTCTCGTACCACACCGCAGATTTGGCAACTTCGATGTCAGCAGGTGTGCCACGCTTATAAAGCGCCCTGAGATAGTGAGGACCTTGTTCTAATTGGATATGTGTGGTTGAGGGCAGCCCACAGCAAAACTTCTATGCTGTCAGGCCGGAGACATCGGCACCATTCTGTGGTGCCCAAGATCGACCCCTTCCCAAGGCCCCCTCGGCATCAGCCTCCGTTGCAGTAAATAAGGGGATGAGACACAGACTGCTGGGAAACCAAGCTTCTTGTATTAGATGGCAAACACACAGCATACAGAGACATTATCCGCAGAGAAGCAGGAAAACACAGAAGGACACGTGTCCCGGCAGTCAGCACACTGAGCTCTCTCTAGGGCCCACCCCTAGAATGCTGGTTATATTGTATATCATAGGCAAACACTAATATTGTATATTACATTCACAATGGGGGGGATGTTACTTGGCACGATATTGCAGACATTTCGCAAGAACTGTCGACATCTCACTTGTGACCATGTGACACAGCTTTGCAGGGACATTGTGTTGTATTATGGATAAGCAGCATTCGCAGAAACCCTACTGTTATCTCCCATATATGGGGCTAATGCTATACTTGTAGAGGATATGCAGAAGAGAAGGTTTGCCGTGTCATCTGCCACAGGAGGGCTTTTGGGCATGTCCGGGGTGCTACATGCAGAGGCAGCAGAGGGAGGTGACATGGGAGGGTCTGAGGCTTAACTGTATGGGAGAGCCTAATGTAGCATACCATAGCATAGCATTGCCTTGCATAACATAGCATTATAATCCTGCCACATCACCATGTGAACAACATCCAGCTTATCTTACGTTAGTAAAATGTATTTTGTGCGGATACCCTCAAAACATTTGGGCGATTTTGCTCTTAGGATCCTTGGCGATTACTGCTTTACAACTATCTGCAGTATTTCACACTGTCGATCGTGCATGTCACAATGTTGAAACACCTGGCTGGTAGCACTGCCATGGGCTGGTGCTGGTCCTTCCTGATGGTTAACACTCAGGCAGTCTGTCTCTTTGACCACAGATTTTCTTACCTGTAGGGGTCCCCAGGCTTTGCATTTCCACCAATACATCCACCCACTGGCTCTGTACTTTCACTCCATTCATTATAGGGTTTCTTTTTCTCTTATGCATACAAAGCCCAGATCCTTATATAATGGGAAAAGTTACCTTTTGAAAATGTAGGACCACCAACTTGGAACAACAGAAGATAGGGAAGAATGGTGGAATGTTCCTTGAATGTCCCATATTATAGGCACCAGTCCCAGCCCTGTGCCCGTGATACTTGATGTGGGGCTAAAACGTGCCTCTGCCTTCTCTGCCTTACTCTGACCAGTTTTTGCTTCAATCATATGAAGCTTGCTCAGTCCTGGCCTAGGCCTGGTTTTTTCAGTTAGGCTTCCTAAACGGAAAGTCAGTGAAGATCCGCCAGCCCAGTCACCCAATAGGCTGACATCCAAAACCAACCATTGCATAATGACTTTGGTGAGTACACTGGCATCCCAGCAGACACCTTCCCTTCTCCTATTGGACTAACATTCAAAGTGACCAGAAATAAGGTTTGAGGCCACAGTGATGGTCTGAACGATTATCCAGTTTATAACTGGCATTTTCTATAAGGCAGAATTCCCTTAATTGTTTGTTTATTGGCAATGGTATCCAGTTCACTTCTATGGAAACAAGCATATTCTTGGAAAATATCTAGTCATACTACTGCCCACCACAACATTAAGGACAGGACTTGTTCATTTCCTTTTCTTGAGCAGCCATTCACAACTTTACATGCATTTTCTGGGACTGGACTTACATTGATAAATAAACCCAGTCCTAGAATGTGTAGGAAGTGCTTTTTCGTTGTCAGGAAAAAACACCCCCCCCCCCCCAGCAGAAGGCAATATAAATACATAACACTGCCCACTGCGTGTCAGCTACAATGAATTTATAAATCCCTGTGCTATTTACCACAGAGATTCAACTCAAATATATATAGAATGTAAATGGCAGAAAGAAAGGTTATGAACACTAGAAACCGTCCTCTAAGTAGGATTAAAAAAAAGTGTGGGGTTCCTAAAAGCCAAAGATGACTATATTAGCCAGTCTGATAGCACAGCGAGTAGAGCGCTCGCTTTGACATTTGTGCACAACCTGCTGACGAAGGTTTGAATCCCGGCACAGCCAAACTCTGCCTTTCATCCTTCCGAGGTTGATAAATGAGCACCACACCGTGGGTAATAATAAGCAGCGCTCAGATACCACAGGGTTTGTATCGCTATATAAATTTTAAATTATTATATGGTGGGGGCTTGACGTGAGAAGCATTGTTAAGAAAGCATTATAAGAGTTACAGCCTAGGGGCCTGGCCTGAGCTCATGGTGTGAGGAGGTGAAAGGACGGAGTTGCCGACAGAATCCTGCATGGATCCTGAAATACAGGGATGTGGTGAAGCCTGTGCGAAAGTGAAAATATCCACAGGCGTAATCGATTGCCCGGCTCCTGAGAGAGATCCTGGCCGGAATTGTAACAGTTTACGTGAAGAGCGGCAGCTGAAAAACGGGCCCCTAGCGAATACAGATGGTGGCCGGTGCCGCATTGTGGAGTTAGCAAGGAGGAGGGACCGTGACAAGCAATGCAACCCGATGCACCTAAAATCTAGATGTGCACTGTGCACAGTGCCATTGCGGACGGGGACTCATCAGGCTGAAGGAGAAAGCCACAAGGGGCAACTACTAACACTGCCGTTGGACCACTGGACCCCAGGGCTGGTGGCGACTACGGGTGGAAGTGCTCAGTGGCACAAGAACCGGCCGGAGATAGAAGCACTGCGCCACAAAAGCAGGAGGTGACCAGAGGAGTGAAAACAATGGGATGGAGGACTGGGTCCCTCGAG
Source organism: Ambystoma mexicanum (assembly GCF_040938575.1). NCBI lineage: Eukaryota > Metazoa > Chordata > Amphibia > Caudata > Ambystomatidae > Ambystoma > Ambystoma mexicanum. Next base: position 764,104,541 of record NC_090925.1, on the reverse strand, counting down.
ACAGCACTACAGCATTGGTCGGTCGTGAAGCGCAGCAGGCAGACCCGACAACTTTGCAGGTAAAACACTAACCACTGTGTCAGTTGACAACAACAATCCCGTGAACTGCTGGAACAACACGGCCACTGAGCGTAGTACCCAGGTAGCCACTGACATTGTATCCCTGGTATCCCCATGAATACTACGGGTGAAGGGAATAATAAGGTTACTCACTATAGTGACCACTTTACTCCTAGTCCATAGGCCCTTTTCCTCCATACTTATGGACATTCCTCCGTCCTGTGGGACGGGCCGAAGCACTTTGTAAAAAGCATCACATTTTTTTTTAAATGTGTCCTTCCTCTCTTTTTACACGGGGTACTGCACGCGGCTGTAACCCCGCCCTCCTTAGCTCCGCCCAGCGCATCGACCATCAGTCCTTTTCTTTCGCCAGGTCAGAGACCTTTAAGCAATAATAGAGGAACCTTATTAGAGGGAACGGCGGGCGGGCGTATGGAGGAAAGGGGACTATGGACTAGGAGTAAGGTGGTCACTACAGTGAGTAGCCTTATTATACTCCTATGTCCCGTCCCCTTTCCTCCATACTTATGGGAGATTCCCAAGCACTCCTCACAGGAACTACAGGTGGATGGAAACCCCCTTCTGAAAAAGGTTTTTCAGCACAGCCTGGCCAAATTGAGCCTCAGATCTGGAGCTGAGGTCCAAAGAGTAATGTTTATAAAAAGCTGATGGGGAGGCCCAAGTAGCCGCTTTCGTGATGGTCTCCCTGGGGACATACTTTTGAAAGGCAACAGCAGCTGCCTTGCCCCGTACCAGATGTGCATGAATCCCTTTAGGAGGCTGGAGACCCTGAACAGTGTAAGACTCTGTAATACAGGCAGCAATCCATGTGGAGATAGTCGCTTTGGAGGCCTGCTTACCTTGCGGATTACCAAAGGTCACCAATAGTTGAGAAGAACTCCTAAATTCAGATGTTCTGTCCAGATAGAATTTAAGAGCTCTTCTAACATCCAGGCAATGCAAAACCTTCTCAGCTTCCGAAGCCAGGTTTGGAAAGAAGACAGGCAGGGAGATTGGCTGATTTAGATGGAAATCAGAAACCACCTTTGTAGGAAAGAAGGATTTGTCCTTAGGACAACCTTATCCTTGTGGAAAACCAAGAAGGGATGCTCCACCGACAAAGCTTGGAGCTCACTCACACGCCTTGCCGAAGTAACGGTGACCAAGAAAGACACCTTCCACGAAAGGTGCTTAAGATCTACCGTAGCCATTGGTTCGAAAGGCTTATGGCACAAGGCCGTAAGAACCACGTTCAGATCCCACGTCGGATGCGGTTTGCGAACAGGAGGGTAAAGACGTATTAGAAACGCAAAGTGCCTTTTAACCACAGGATCTGACAGTGAAAAAGAACACTGGTCCGTGGACAGGAAGGCAGCCACAGCCGAAAGATAAGTCCTGCATGACAGGAAATGAATGCCCGACTCTGCTAGATGAGAGACAATCGTAGCCACCCTGGGATCCAGCTGTTTGGCTAAGCACCAACCAAAGCCATTTGCTTCTGAACTGAGACCTCGTCAAGAGCTTCCTGGCTGCCTGAATAATGCGCATGTTGTCAGCAGACAGGTTGAGATGTTCTAAAGATCTGAACTCAGGCACTATGCCCCCAAGCTGAACAATTGTGGGGAGGGGTGCCACAGCTGCCGATCTCTCTGGTGAAGCAGATCGGGAACCAACGAAAGCCTGATCAGTACACACACCGACAGATGTTGAAGCTCTGAAAACCAGAACCTGGCCGGCCACTACAGAGCCATGAGCAGAAGAAAACAGTTCACTGTGTTCCTCAGCTTGCACATCGTCCGATGAATCAGAGGCACAGGCGGAAAAGCATAGGCCCTCATGTCGTGCCAGGGAATCTTGAGAGCATCTCCCAGATAGGGGGCTCCCAGCCCATTTCTGGAGGCATACAGAGGAAGTTTCTTGTTTGCTGATGTTGCAAAGAGGTCCACTTCTGGAGTGCCCCAACACAGGAATATCTGTAAGAGGACCTCCGCTTTCAATTCCCACTCGTAGCTGACCATTGTTCGTCGGCTGAGGGCATCTGCCGTAACGTTCAGCTGGTACGGGATGTGTACTGCCACCAGCCAGACGCCATGCTGAAGGAACAAGTTACTTACCTGTAACTGTTGTTCTCTAGCATGGGTCTGGCATGGATTCACATGCTCATGAATATTCCCCGTCGTCAGGCTGGGAATCCTCGGTAAAGAAAAAACTCAGTATCAGTTTCGTTTCTGATCTGACTTTCGTAGTAGTAACCAATCACTGATTTCTGCGTCATACTGACCACAGCCAATGACTGCCCTCTCCATAAGCCCCACCTCTGGCAGCCATCCTCAGATTTGGTAGCACGTGAAGTGGCAGTATGACAAAGTGAAGAGCCGCAGAGGGGTAGGAGGGAGGGTTCGCATGTGAATCCATGCCAGACCCATGCTGGAGAACAACAGTTACAGGTAAGTAACTTGTTCCTTCTCCAGCATGGGGTCTGGCATGGATTCACATGCTCATGAATAAGAGAATACATAGCAGTACACACATGCACAACCACGGGGGGTGGTAACAGGCTCAACATTAAGCAATACAACAACTCAACATTAAGCGTCTCTTACCTCCTCACCAGGCTCACCTTAGGCGAACAGGTTGCGCAGCACTGCTTGGCCGACCCTGGACTCCTCCCTGGAATCCCGGTCGACGCAGTAGAATTTCGTGAAGGTGTGCGTCGACCTCCACGTAGCAGCCCTACAGATGTCCAGCAGGGGCACACCAGATAGGAACGCCGTGGTAGCTGCGATCGCTCTGGTGGAATGGGCTCTCGGACGGCCGGGCATCGGTCGGTTTGCCAACCGATGACAGTACATGATACAGCCGGAGAGCCATCTGGAAATGGAAGCCTTTGAGAGAGCCTTCCCCTGATTGACAGGTCCAAAGTTCACAAAAAGTTGTGACGTCTTCCGAAAGCTCTTTGTGCGGTCCACGTAGAACTTCAGCGCTCTAGCCACATCCAGCGAGTGCAAAGTCCTTTCAGCCGGCGACGAAGGCGACGGGAAGAAAACAGGCAACACCAAGGGTTCGTTGAGGTGGAAGTCCGACGGCACCTTCGGCATAAAGGAGGGGTGCGTCCTGAGCACTAACCTCGTGTCGTTAAAAGTCAAGTACGGGGGCTTGCAGGAAAGGGCCTGGATCTCTCCCACTCGTCGTGCGGAGGTGATGGCCACAAGGAACGCTGTTTTCCACGAAAAGAACTTCAACAAAGCTGAGTGCAGAGGCTCGAACGGAGGTCCCATGAGCTTGGTCAGCACCACGTTGAGCTCCCACTCCGGGGCCGGCGCCTTCACCGGCGGGAACGATCTGAACAGTCCCTTCATGAATTCCTTCACCAGACGATGAGACCACAAGGAAGTCCGTCCCGTGGTTCTGGTGTATCGGGAGATTGCAGCAAGATGAATCTTGGTGGAAGCGGGCGCTAGTCCAGCCTTGGCCAGCGTCAGTAGGTACGGCAGTACTTGCGGTGCCGTAATCCGTAGAGGGTTAATCTTCTGTGCGTGGCACCAGACAGAGAACCTCTTCCATTTGTGTCCGTAGCATTTAAGAGTTGAGGACGCCCTGGCCTTTGCAAGAACCTCTCTGCAGTCGGCCGGTATGTCGTAACCTCCAAACTCTAGCGCTGCAGGAGCCAGGCCTGCAAGTTCAGCGACTTCGGGTCGTGATGGAGGATGGCGCCTCCTTCCCTGGAGAGAAGATCCGCCTCCACTGGCAGCTTGATTGACGGGGACGCTGACAAGTCCAGAAGGTCTGGGAACCATATCTGCCTCGGCCACGCGGGTGCGACGAGTATCATCCTGCACCGTGACCTCTTGAGCTGGTTGTTGAGCCGGATCAGCAACGGCAAAGGAGGGAACGCATACAGAAATAGGCCCTCCCAGGGGAACGAGAAAGCATCGCCCATGCTCCTCGGCTGGGGAAACCTGCTGGCGAACCTCCGGCACTTGGAGTTCGTCGCCGTCGCGAACAGATCGATCTGGGGTGTGCCCCAGCGTCGGAAGAGGCGGTCCACTAGGTCCTGTCGTAGTTCCCACTCGTGGCACGAGCGCAGCTCTCTGCTGAGCGAGTCGGCGATGGTGTTTTTTATTCCTGCCAGATGAAACGGCACCAGGAACATCCCTTGGGCGACGGCCCAATGCCACAGATCCTGCGCCTCCTTGGACAGGGCTGGGGATCTGATACCGCCCTGCTTCCTGATGTAGAACATGGTGGTGGTGTTGTCGGTGAAGATCCTCACCACCTTGCCCTTGAGGGACGGAAGTAAGGACCTGAGGGCCCAAAACACTGCACGAGTTCCAGGACGTTGATATGGAGGGATTTCTCTGTCAGAAGCCAAAGGCCTCTCGCGTGCAGATTTTCGGTGTGCGCTCCCCACCCTTCCAGGGAGGCATCCGTGGTCACTGTCTTCTGGTGGCCCGGGGTCTGGAAGTCCATGCCCGCTGTCAGATGCGCGTGGGTGCCCCACCACCGGATCGCTCGTCGGAAACTCTCGTCGAGTGTGATCCTGTCCTCTAAGCTGCCCGTCGTCTGGACCCAGCGAGCGTCCAGGAACTCCTGCAACAGGCGCATCCGAAGCCTGCACAGGCGGATGAGATAAATGCAAGAAGACATCATTCCAAGGAGGGATTTGATGGACCCCACCTTGGCTGCGTCCGCACCCACCATCCGCTGCACCTTGCCCAAGATGGCCCTCGTTCTTTCCTCCGACGGCGAGGCCAGAAGCGCCACTGTGTCGAGTTTCGCTCCCAGAAACAGTGCGTCTTGCGCGGGCACCAGGTGGGACTTGGCGTAGTTTATGGAGAATCCCAGGTACGTGAGTAGTTGGACGGTCCTCGCCGTGTGTTCTGCGGCGAGCTCCCTTGTCTTTGCTCGGATGAGCCAGTCGTCCAGGTAGGGGTAGACGTGGATCCCCTCCAGGCGCAGCCGCGCCGCCACTGGTGCGAGGCACTTGGTGAACACCCTGGGTGCCGACCTCAATCCGAAGGGAAGGGCACTGAACTGGTAGTGCCGCCCTTGGACCACGAATCTGAGAAACTTTCGGTGTCCCTTTAGGATGGGGATATGGAAGTAGGCATCCTCCAAGTCCAACGACGACAGGAAATCGCCCTCCTCCAGCTGACCCAGGACGTGCTGGAGGGTGACCATCCGGAACTTCTCTGCCTTGATGAATTTGTTCAGTCGTCGTAGGTCCAGGATGGGACGCCATCCTCCTGTCTTCTTCTTCACGAGGAAGTATCTTGAGTAAACTCCGGAGCCCCGAAGCCTCTTTGGGACGAGCTTGATAGCGCCCTTCTTGAGCATCGCCTTTACCTCCAAGAGAAGTTGAGGGACGTGATGTTCCTTCCTGGCCACGGGGGGGACGCGCGGGCACTTCTTTAGAAACACGAGCGCGTGACCCTGGGCCAGGGCGTCCAGCACCCAACGGTCGGTGGAGATGGACTCCCACACGCCAACGAAGTTCGCCAGCCGGCCTCCCACTGGGGTGCTTCGGTGGGGGCCCGACCCCACGGCCGGTTCAGTCCTGCTTCGACGAGGCTTTGCCGCCTTGTCCTCCCTGGCGACGACGGCGGGGTCCGCCCAACTTGCCTCGTCCCCTGTAGGCTTCTTGTGACGACGAACGGGCCGCTTGACGGTAGGTGGAATATCTGCCGCCGGAACCTTTGGAGGCACCCTGTATGCCTCCGGTGCTCCGAAAGGGCGGCAGTCGTTGCTGGAGAACACCAAGAGCCCGGGCCGTCTCCGTGTCCGCCTTGATGGCTTGCAGGGAATCGTCCACTGTTTTCCCAAACAGGTTGTTCCCGTCGAACGGCATGTCCAAAACTCTGGTCTGCACGTCCTGCCGGAGGTCCGTTGCCTTGAGCCATCCACGCCGTCTAAGGAACACGCCGTTGCCCAACTGGCGAAAGCCAGTATCAGCGATGTCCGTCGCTACTGTAATGGCGTGGTCCGACACCACTTCCCCTTCCTGCAAGATCTCTGGGGCCTCAGCCCTCTTGTCGTCCGGTAGGAAGTCCAGCAGGGGGGCGATCTTGTACTACAACTCCCTGTCGTAGCGTGCTACGATAGACAAGGCGTTGGCAGCCTTAATCGTCGTCGCTGCCGATGAGATGACTCTGCGTCCCATCGTGTCCAATTTCTTTCCCTCGCTGTCCGGGGGGGGAAGTTGACGTGGAGGCCGATGACCCCCCGCTTTCTTCCTGGATGCTGCGGAGACGACCGAGTCCGGGGTCGGCTGTGCCCGAAGGCACAAGGGGGCCGCGTCCGGGACCCGGTACTTCTTCTCGTACCGATCCCTTCTCGCAGGCGTTGTGGATGGGTTCTTGAGGAGGGAGAGACCCTCATCCCAGATATCGTCCAGTAGGGGTACAGCGAGGACCGTCTTCCTCTTGGTCTCGCGCCATTGATAAAGGAAGCCTTCCTTCTTCTTCTCTTCCGGGCAGAGCTGGAAAAGCTTGGATGCCCTGGCGATCATGGCATGAAACGATCCAATCTCGTCAGGCGGGGAAGCCCGGGGGGGAGGTGACGACGGAGGATCCTCGCCGTAAACCTTGTCGTATGTACCCGTCGCGGCCGTGTCTGTCCCCGTGTCATCCCCCCGGGTCGTGGACGGGGAGGAGGGCTGAGACGGGCGCGATGGTTGAAAAGGAGGTGGAGGATGAATCCTTCTTCTCTTAGGATGAGGGCTCCCAGAAGGGCCCGGCTCCGGGTCCCCCGTCGGGAGCGGTTCCTCCGTCGGTGGTAACGGCAATCTCATCCTTATCTCCGAGCATAAGGACTGTATAGCCAACAAAATGGCTGCCGAGTTGTCTTGCGGCACTGGTTGAGGGGGTTCCGACGGGCGGACAGGAACCTTGTCCGTACCCTCGACGTTCTCGTCGTCCCCCTCGTCGGGGTCCCTCCCGACGGGCTGGTCTTCCTCCACGCCAATGCCGTGGCTTAAGACTTCGATCAGCTCCTCTTCAGAGGTTGAGGCCGAATCCACGATGGCCTCCTGCCCCCCCTTCTTCTTCTCCAACGGAGGTTTCACAGGGGTCCTGTCGATGGGCTTGAAAGAGGACTCCCTCCGCGGTGGCAGGGAGACTCTGGGCCCCGAGGTCGCCTCCACTGGTGTAGCCTCCTCAGGCTGAGCCAGGGCAGCCGCGACTGTCTCGATAGATGCCTTGGATGGGTGGATCAGGACTTTCGTCACCTTAGGTGCGCTCACCGCCTTCTCCTTAGGGGGGGTCACCGCCTCACTCCCCCTCCGAATTGGCCTTCGAGCTCGACCGGGGCCTCTCCAGAAGCTTCGCCGGGTGCTCGGACTTCCTCTTACCCAAGCCAGAGCGTTGGCTCGTGGTTGATGGCGCCGGGGAGGCTGCGCCCTGCCTGGCAACCGAAGAGCCCGACCGTTCGGCGCTCCCGGTGCCCGCGGACTGACGGTAATTGGCCTTCTGTGGGGCCCCCGTCGCCAGGTCGCCCTCAAAGGTCTTAGAAGACCGCTCAGACTTCTTCTTCTTTTGCTCGCCTGATGGGCTCTTTCCTTCCAGCCAGTTGGCGAGACGCAGAGGGCGGTCCTTTATGGTCCGCTCTGACATGTTCCCGCAAAACGCACAGTCCTTCTCCACGTGCGTCTTGTCCTCATGCAGGCAGTAGAGGCAAAGGGAGTGTTCGTCCTCCTTGAAGACATTCTGAAGCTAGCATGCAGGGCAGACCCTGAACAGCTTCCCGGGCGTCGAGTTTCCCTTCTCCTGGGCAATGTCCGAGATGGGCCTGAGAAAGTTCTGGAGTCCTCCAAAGCGTGGCTCGATGAAATCCTCACCCTTGAGGGGCGTAGAAGAATCCGACACGGGTCCCCGTTGGTCGGATATAGAAACGGTGGAGCTTGAGGCTCTTTGACCGAAAAAAGAGAACATTTTCCTATGAAAAAAGCGCGAAAACCGTACTAAAGCTCGAGAGCAATAGCACAAGGATCCCAACACTTGAACGTGCGGTAAAAATCTGAGGATGGCTGCCAGAGACGGGGCTTAGGGAGAGGGCAGTCATTGGCTGTGGTCAGTATGACGCAGAAATCAGTGATTGGTTACTACTACGAAAGTCATATCAGAAACGAAACTGATACTGAGTTTTTTCTTTACCGAGGATTCCCAGCCTGACGACGGGGAATATTCATGAGCATGTGAATCCATGCCAGACCCCATGCTGGAGAACCGCCCATTCCCAAATTTGAAAGGCAAGATCCACAAGAGCAGGGGACTTGGTGCCCCCCTGCTTGTTGATGTAAAACATGGACACCACATTGTCCGTGCGGACACAAACCACTTTGTTGGCAATGACCGGCCTGAACGCCTTGAGCGCCAGGAAGATGGCCAGAAGCTTCAGATCATTTATATGAAGGAGCTTGTCTTGGGACGACCAGAGGTCGGAAACCTGAAGAAGATCCAACGTCGCACCCCACCCCAGAAGGGAGGAGTCCGTTGTGATTGTCATTGTTGCTGAGAGATGACCACCACAAAAGGTCCATTCTCATGAATGCAGGAATCAATATTATCTTGGAGTCCGGATCCACAGCCTGTTGCCAAGAACTCCGAAGAGCCATCTGCGTCCGCCTCATCTTGAGCCGAGGAAGAGGAACAGCCAATACGCACAAGGCCATGAGGCCCAAAAGCCTCTGGAACCACCAGGCCGACATGCTGTCCGACTGCGCAAACATCTGACACATGGCCAACAGATCCGCCATTCTGTCCCCGGTCAGGTAAACTCTGCAGTCGATCGTGTTCCAACGAAAACCCAGGAAAGTCAAGTCCTGAGAGACCGTCATGCGTCATGGAAGATTTCCGCCAGTTCAACGACAGCCCAAGGTGGAACAGGAGCTGGAGGAGAGACTGAAGATTGCTCGAGGCTTTCAGCAGGCAAGGACTGCGCAACAGCCAATCGTGCAAATACTGATACACATGGATACCCTGAAGCCGAAGATAATCTGCAATAACCGACATCATATTCGTAAAGGCAAAGGGGAGCACTCGGAACTGGAAGTGCTCCTCCCCTGCGGAAAACCGTAGGTATCTCCGGTGTGGATTCCAGATCAGAATATGCATATACGCATCCTGAAGGTCCACCACGGTGTGCCAATCGCCCTTCTGCAAAGAGGACTTTATTTGACAAGGCGTGATCATCTTGAATTTCTCTTGGGGTAGAGAGAGATTGAACTGGGAAAGGTCGAGGATGGTGCGCAGGCAAGCTTGGTTGGGTTTGGGCACCGTAAACAGCCGGGATTAGAAGCCCTCTCCTCGCTCCCTTAGGGGAACGGGTTCCACTGCCCTGAAATCCAGCAACTTCTGTATCTCGGCTCTGAGGGAGGGCGACCCCGACTGCTGGAAGGAGGGATTGAAGGGTGGGGTAGGGGGAAGGGTCAAGTGGAAGCACGCCCGAGCGACTGACAAGACCCACTGGTCCTCAATGATGGTCTGCCACGCCTCCCAATGAGATGCAATGCGTCCTCCCACCGGGGTCTCGTATGAGCGCAGAAAACCCTCATTTAGCTGATTTCTCGGTGGCAGCACCACCTGAACCTGAGGAGGAGGCTGAGGAGCGGGAGAAAAACCGACACCATTGCTGCCTTCGGTGGGAGTTTCCCATCGGGGTGTCAACCCTGCGGGACTTGCGATCTAGAAAACCCCTGAAAACAGAGGAAGGCCGAGGCTGCAACAACAATCTCTGTGTCCAGAAAGGTGGTTTTACCAGGACAGACAAGGACTTGGCAGTCTGAGTGCTGTCCTTAGTTTTGGTCAGCTACACGTCTGTTGTAGAATGAAAGAGCTCCTTGCCATCAAAAGGCAGGTCCAAAACCTTATCCTGCACCTCCTTAGAGAAATTGGTGGCGTGCAGCCAAGCCTGACGAGAGGTATCCACGGCAAGCATAAGGCCCTGTGCCGAACTGTCGACATGATGCACCGCTGCCTCCAGCAAATCCTGTGCCAGGACCCTGGCATCTGACAATCCCGCTTTGAAATCTTCTAGTTTTTCAGCAGGAATAAACTCCTCAAACTCCGACAGACCTTTCCACATTTTCATATTTACCCCCGCTAACAACAGTTCTGCATTGGCTTGACGCAGCTGCATGGCTGAATTAGCGAAAATCTTCCTCCATAGGGAGTCAAGAAGCTTGTCCTCTTTGGCCAGAAACTGCATAGCCGTCATATAAGAGGATGCCGCAGGTCTGGACTGCAAAGTGGCCGTAGCCACTACCGTAGAGGAGGGGGGCGGACACGACGCTAAGGCCACCTCTTCCGAAGAATGGAGCCTGTGGTGCGCGTCAATTTTCTTGTTGACAAACAGTCCAGAGTGTGGGTTCTCCCAGACTTTACGGACATCGGCCAAAACGTCCTTCTGCAAGAACAAGCCGGTACGCTCCAAAGGAGACAAGGAAAACGCCCCCGAAAGCACACCCTCCTGCGGAGCAGGTGCCTCGGGTACTGGAAAATCCAACAGACACATCATGTCCAGCACCCGGTCGTGAAAAGCTCTGACAGAGCGGGGATTGGCTTCAATGTCCTTATCGCCCTGTGCATCGTCCGACAGGTCTGGATCAGGCTGACTCGCATCAGGCACCACAATAGACTTGTCCACTGCGGACAACGGAGGCGGGGTGGAAGAGTTTGGGGAGGCCGAGCCGGTAAAGGCGGCACCGGCGGAACCACAGGAACCGCAGCTGGGACCGTCGGCGCAGGTGGGCATATCTCCCTAAACAAGCCTCAAAAGTACTCCTTCATCGGGTCGGAATGCATAAGTCTTTGAAACTTGCTGTAAAAGACGTCCTCCGCCGATGATTTGGCCGTGACTGGAGGAGGCCTCTCATGAGCGGAGTAATTCCAGGGACGCAAGGGAGAGGGTTGCCAAGAGGGCCCTTCCCCACTGGTGTCCACATAAATATCAAGGGCGCCGATGCCGCAGGAAGCGAGACATTGGGCCTCATTACGAGTTGCCCGGTAATAGCGGGTCCATTTCCGGCATGCTGGAATGAGCGTGTCCGTGCACGTATGAACCCGCTAACAGCGGGTGATTACGAGTGCGCGAGCACGCGCGTTCCCCCATGCCGGTAGTGGCAATCCCACCATGCCGGTAAAGTGCCACCAACCCCCTTATACCGGCATCGCGCGGCCCGCCCATAGCGTTACCGCTTCATACCAACACCTGAATAACGGCACGGTGATACCGGCACGGTATCACCCTGTACGTAAAAACCAGATCCGAAAATTACGTCATCGCGCAGGAACGGGAAATGGGCCGCCGGCCATCTTTAAAAACACAATCCATTGCCATCCTCCATAACCACCACTACACCCGTGTTGCTGAGTGCCACAACTCAATCAGGATGTCGAAGGCCACCAGAAAAAGCACCCGAAGGAAGAGGAAGCAGCGTTTTTGTGATGCTGAACTGACAATGCTGGCAAACACCCTCGAACAGCATGCTGACATCATCAGAAGCACAGACTTTAAGCATGCGGCCCAAACCCAAAAAAAAGAGGTGTGGCAGGAGGTTGCTACGAGGGTGTCGGCAGTGGGGAGCACCCCAAGGAGCGTACGGGATTGCCAAAAGCGCTGGGACGACCTCCGCCTCTGGGTCCGGAAGATCCTGGCGGAGAACCAGAGGGCCGCAATGGCGACAGGCGGTGCCACACACTCCCCTATAAAGCTCACTGCATGGGAGGAGACCGCAAGTGGATTTATTACCCGGAATCCATAGAGGGGATAGGAGACCAGGAGTTTGGCGCAGCAAATACAACAGAGGAAGATGAGTGAACCATCACATCCACGCAAAACAAAACATGATGTGACACAAGTGATGTTGAAGTCAGATTAGGCACGCCAATGCATGTCCCAAGGAGACATCAACAAATCAATAGAATAATGAGTGGCACCCCCTGCACCACATGCATGATGAGGGAAAATTCCAATCCCAACAGAGGTGCAACATGACCCAACCATGCCCATGGCCCCCCCCCAGACACCAAAACATTCCAATGCCACCAGCCATGCAATGATTGCCAACATGTCCCCTCAGTACACCAAATGCCACACAACAGAAATTAAATTGTACCTGTATGTATGAAAATATCACACCGCAAAACATCACAGCTGCCATTTGGCAACATCACTGATGACCTGCATCTCTTCTATCTCCCAGGCACCGATGAGGAAGGTGGAACAGAGGACAGGGGTCCGAGCACATCCAATGCACGCAAGGGGACCAGGGCCACCGCCAACCCGTCGTCCAAGAAATTGCCTGCAGCCACATCCAGTGTGCCACGCAAGGCATCAACCCTGCAGGGGGCACCTGCTGCGACAGTGGTAGCTGTTCCGCCGTCCACCACGGACGTCGTGTCCACAGAGGTGGCTGATGAGGCAGAGGTAATGTCCGGAACGCCCAGCCCAACGCCCATTGCCAGCACCCCCCCCACCTGCTGAGACTGAGAGCCAGGATGACACATGTCTGCATGACTTCGACCTTGGAGAATCGGACATTGGCATCTTCGAGGAGGACACTGCCCAGGACGAGGACCCCACGCAGGTGCCTTCCACCACCCCGCCAGCCACCACCCTGCCTTCCACCACCCCGCCAGCCGCCACCCTGCCTTCCACCACCCCGCCAGCCACCACCCTGCCTTCCACCACCCCGCCAGCCACCAGTACACCTGCGGCTGAAACCCCCTTCGAGGTCCGTCTGGCAAGGGTAGAGGCCCGCCAAGAAGAAATGCTCCAGATAATGCGACAACAGGTCGTCGCTGGTGATGAGGCCATGAAGGCCATAGCCATGGCCATTGCTGCCAATACAGCTGCCGTGGAGGCGTCCACGTGTGCATTCTGGGAGTGCATGGGGTCACTGACCCAGGCCCTTCTTGCGAACATCACCAAGTGCAGCAGCCACACCATGGCCCAGCCAGGGGACTGATAATAGACACCTCCACCACGTCATCCCCTTCCACCTCGGTGCAATCAAGCCCTGTGCGCTTAACGCACAGGAGGGCAAGGCGCTCGGCCATGGCACCCCCAGACCCAAAAGTCGCAAAGAAATGACATTATGGGAAATGACAATATGTGAGGAACTACAATGGTGAAGGCAACACTGTTTGTTGCACACATGGGGACATTTGGGATCTGTGGGGTGGGTGAGGGAGTTTGTTGGCCTATTCACTGGGGTATGTGGGGTGGGTGAGGGAGTTTGTTGGCCTATTCACTGGGGTATGTGGGGTGGGTGAGGGAGTTTGTTGGGGGGTTCTGGGAGGGGGGAGTGGGCACAGTTTTGCTGTTACAAATAATACACAAGTTGTGATGAGAATAATCCATGGCTGGACATTGTTATTTTTCGTGTTCATCCATTTAATGTGTTACAGTGTTCAGTGCCCAACCACCAACATTCCCTTTGTGCATGTTCACATTGGCCCAGTGTCTGACTGACACAAGGCATTCATCGTCCCTGTGTTTCAAAAGTATTCGTCAATTAGTGCTTGGCGTACAGCATGGCCGTCCCGTGCATCACGTACTGGCAGGGGGGCTCCTTCGCCTCTGTCTCCATCCCCTTCATCCTCACCCGGCCCATGCATATCAATGTCAGGTGGCAGTGGTACATTCCTTCAGACGCACATGTTGTGCAGCATGACACAGGCCATGGTGATCTTTGCCACCTTTTCAGGCCTATATAGGAGTGCCCCACCAGACCTGCTTAGGCAGCGGAACCGCGCCTTCAACAGGCCCAAGGTCTGCTCAATCAAAACACGGGTACGAGTGTGCACACGATTGTACTCCTCTTCATGGCTGTTCTGCGGGTTCCGCACAGGGGTAAATAGCCACGGCCTCAAGGGATATCCTCCATCACCTGCAAGCAGATACAAATAGGTGTGTGTCACTCTGAACTGCCACCTTCAGGGAGCACGGTCATGGCAGCAGCTATTTGGTGTGGGCATGCACATGTCCCTGTACGTGTACCAAATAGTCACCTATATGGAATGTATACTGTAAAGAGGTGTGGAACACTGGATGGGGTTGAATAGATGATGCAGGGTGTAATCATGCATGCTGAGGCAGATGTGCTGTGGCAGTGCGACAATGTTTAGCCTCCAATTCATGCTGTATACTCTTCACTATGCATGGTCACACTAGCCGCATTGCTACAGTTGCCATCCTATTCAGTCATGCATTGCTTGCCATCACCATGGTGCCCCGGTTGTGCCTCTTACTTGTTGTCATCCATATGCATTATTTGTGATATGTGGCCCAGTGATGTGTCATTTTCCGTTTGGCTGGGTCAGGTGAGGAGTGTTTAGCTCTGCATTCATTCTCCACTCACTGGCTATTGCCACCCAGGTGTACTATTAACCCCCCCTTTCCCACCCTGGTGAAGTATCCCCCCCCCTTTCCCACCCGGGTGCAGTAGCCCCCCCCTTCTGCATCCGCACACATGAGTACCCCCACAGCATGGCCATGGGCCTGTTGTGCAACTCACCGAGCAGCCAGGCACGTGGTCCAGCATGTCGCTCCATGTGACGGGGTAGCGTGGAGTTGCGCAGTACCATGGCATCATGTGTGGATCCAGGAAATCGGGCGCAGCAATGGGTGATGATCTTGCTGGAGTCACATACCATTTGCACATTGATGGAGTGGTATTGCTTGCGATTGCGGTACACCACCTCTATGGCATGGGGGACTACCAATTCCACATGGGTGCAGTCGATGGCACCAACACAATTGGGCATGCCTGCCAGTGCATGGAAGCCTACTTTGGTTTCGGCTATCTCCTGGGCAGTCCATGGTAGGGATATGTGGGTGCTTGCGTGCTTCAGGAGGGCATCCAGCACTTGGTTCAGCATGCGTGAGAATAGTGGTTGTGAAATGCCATGCAGCTGGCTCACTGTGTGTTGGTAGGTGCCTGTGGCCAGGAAGTGTAGCACAGACACCACCTTTAGTAGTGGGTGGATGGCAGTGCGTATTTGTATGTGGCTGGCAATGTCGTTCTGTATCATGTCCACTATGGTGGTGATGGTGTCACGGTCCAACCGGTACAGGGTGTGGATTTGCTCAGGGGTTAGGTTGAATGGGCTGGGTCTGGTGCGAGGGATTGGTGGCTGCCTACGAGGCGCTGGTGGCTGCGCTGGTGGTAATTGCTGGCCCTGTCTCACCCTCCTTCTCCTCCTGCGTCTCCTCTGTGCTGCCTGTTCTTGCTGCTGTAGTTGTTGTTGTTGCTGTTGTTGCTGTAGTTGTAGCAGTATAGGCATGTCCTCCTGCGCCATGATTGCAAATGCTAGTGGTAGCATTTTGGTTTAGGAAGGAGTGTGGTGTGTAGGTGTGCTCCTTTTGTACTGGGCCACTCTACATTGCCTACACCTGTGGGGGGGTTGTGGTGTGTGGGTGTGCTCAGTTCATACTGGCACAGCCTCCTTTGACTCCACCTGTGGGGATTGTGTGCACCTGTGGCAGCTGCCTTGTATCTTGGTTGCTGTTTATTTGCTTGTTTGCGTGGGTTGTAATTGGCACCTATTACCGGCATGCCGGTATTTCCTGCCTGAAGAGGCGCGTGTACGCGCCTATGCCGCTATTTGCGGCACAGTAAATAACGGTGCCATTAATACCGGGTTTGTGGGTCAGAATGCTACGGAACGTTAAATGATGCCGGTATTAACATACCGGCATCCTTTTTCCCTTACCGGCATACCTCGTAATGAGGCCCATTGTGCGGTAGCGCATCCGAGCGTTCCAGTCATAAACTGGACGAAACGGATGTGCACAAGGAAACCAATGTTCACCTGAAAAACCACTCCCTACACCTAGGGCCGATGGCGTAGTTGTAAAGGAGGTATCCAAAATGGTCACGTGGTCTTGGCGGGAACGGCCGCCATTTTGTGGGCACCTGAGGAGAACTGCGACACATGTGGAAGTGAGGCAGGTGTCCCCGCAGGTGGGTCAGGGGTCTTCATCTTAGCCTTAACACAAGGAACCTCGGCCGAGCCGGTAATGTGTGGCCTAGGATGTTTCTGTGACATGCTATCAGCCAAACTAGCCTTCAAAGGAAGGACCTCGGCACTACCGGTAAAGGAGGGATTACGGTCCAAGACCTCACTCCATGCCCCCTCAATAGATCTGGAGTCACGCTAGAGCGGGAACGACGAGGAACACACCTCACCGACAATACCTTAACAGGCCTCTCAGAACTGTTGGTCACCTTAGCCTCTAAACGAGGGACCTCGGACCCGATTCTGGTAAAAGCCCCTTCACGATGGGCCTCAAACTTCCGTTCGGTATCAACAGCCTCAACTGAGGCCTCAGGGCGTACCCCCGTGTTTTTACGGGAAGCTCTAGTCAAGGACACCTCGAAGCAAGCTCCGGTACCCGACGCCTGAGTAGAACTGGCCCCACAAATAGCCCCCACAGCAGGGGCCTCAGATTGCAATCCGGTGTCAATAGGCCCCTTACGGAGGCCCTCAGAGAAAACTCTGGTACACTTTTTAGGCCTAGAAGGCATCTCAGGGCAAGCCTCGGTAAAAGAGCTTTTGATGCTCCTCCTGGACCGGGAAGACCCCGGCCGGGGTGCTTTAAAAAGTAAAGAACTCACTGAGCGTTTCTTATTCTCGTCGATGAAAGTTTGAAAGTGTGCCGGGGGAGTACGGTGAAACACCTCCTCCCACCGCTCTAAACGAAGTTGAAGCGAACCGGACCGAAAGGGAGTCGCAATAAAAACACGTGTCCCACCGGTGGCCCGGACCAAACACTCTAAACAGAGAGCATGGGGATCCGCCCTAGCGAAGCGTCGCTGACAAGAAAAACAATTTGGAAAGTCTAGGTGAAACGGCATAGGTAGACGGACTACCACGCGACCGCTAAGCCAGAGCAAGAGAGAAGGAAACTGGAAGGAAAAAATCTTCTGAAGATGCCAGTGCGTCCAGTCCCAAACGAGCGGAGTAAAGGACTGATGGGCGATGCACTGGGTGGAGCTAAGGAGGGCGGGGATACGGCCGCGTGTGGTAACCCGCGTAAATGTGATGCTTTTTACTGCGGAAGAAGTGTACTACGCAGCAGCGCGGCCTGGGAAGTGGGAGAAAGCGCTAAGTGCCTGGGCTGAGGGGGCCATCGCCAAATTGAGGCAGGTTTGACTTGCTGGGCCCAGTTGAGCACCCGAAGCTGCTACTAAGTGAAGACCCTACGGGTACCTGGTGGGCCTGGTCTGCCGGATAACAGAGTAACGGGCACTGACAAGGGGGACCACTATACTAGGCCCAACTGCAAAGTATGACCTGCGAGGACATACTGCAAAATAACACCTGTCGGCACACTCTTGAATCTTTGGTGTGGGGAGCGGATGTGTGGGCCTGCCAGCGTTGCTGGAACAGCATGAGGGTACTAAGCCGACAGTGGACACCAAGCAATTGGAAGGTCACTAGGTACTTGGGTATTGGTCAGACACTGAGAGGAGCGGTAAGGGACAGATGTGGATGAAGAGTCCCACGCATTGATCTGTTGGGCACTGAACTTGATTGGCATCAGGCTGCAGGATTTAATTACACAGGCGCTGCTAGACCTGTGGCAAAGTGAGGAAGCGCACACTATTGGTTGGATGACTGTGGTCTGACACCATGAGGTGCAGTTTGCAGAGTGGAAAAATGTGGACACAGGCCGTGTAGGCAAACAGCGAATCCAGATCCTTGGGTGTAGAACTCACAAAAGTGGGGATTGAAAGCTGGGAAGCTGGGCATTGCAGCCACAGGAACTGAGCAACAAAGGCAGTGCTGGCATGTCACACTGCAACTGGTTCATGAAAAATGCCTGGATGCATGAAAACTAACAGCCACTGCTGCTGACTGTGGCAGGACGACGCCTGCTGGCTGATAAAGCGAAAAAGCAAGCGCAGGGGAGCGAGGGATATATTGGTAGTAGTGCATATGAACCTGAATAGACACTGGGACAAACTCTGAAAAGTGGCAGTGAGGCTGACCAAGACTGGCGACTGTGTGGGGGAGCTACGCTACGAAGACCCAAAACGGCGCTAGCTTCGCCTGGAGCAAATATGTCCCCAACCAAAGGCAAAAATAAGACCATAATCATGGACTTGTTTAACAAGGCTGGCAAGGCCCGAGACTCAACACAAGGCAACACTGCTGTGTAGAAGGAGCTGTAGGTGCCAGAGCTGGGCAAGATAGACATTTGTGCTAACGGCAATAGCAGCACTGAGGTAGTGCCTGGAAACTAAAATTGAAGAAGTAAAAGTAGACGTGTAGCTGCTGCAAAAGGATGTTCGCAACCTGGTGGAGAGAGTGACAACGACTGAAACTGGACTGAAAGAAACCCGAGAGGTTACGAGTGATCTTGAAACTAGAGTGAAGGAGTTGGAAAGAAGAAATACAGTGCTAGAGCAGTGGTCTGAGGACGCTGACTGCCGGGCCCAGCAAAACAGTGTTCGGTTGCTGAGGATCCCTCAAGGAACGGAGGGCCCGAATCCCACATGATGGTGTGGAGAACTTACTAATACAAGAAATTGGTGCGGGCAGTTTGTCAAAAGGATTTGTAATAGAGCATGCCCACATTTCGCTACAAAAGAGACGTCCGCCGGGGTCACACACACGACCAATGATTGCGAAAAACGTACATTTTCAGGACAGAAAAGTAATATTGAAGTACTCTAGGGAAGGTGGAAAAATCCAGCGGGACAATTCCAAGATAGCTATCTATCCAGATTACATGCCAGCAGTCCAGAAGGCCAGGGATTTGTTTGTGCCTATTAAGGCCAGCCTCCGACAGTTAAACCTTAAATACATGCTCACGTACCTGGCCAGGCTTAATGTTATCACCAAGGGTAGAGCACTCTTCCTTGAAACTCCTGCTGCAGCCAACATTTGGCTGGCGCATAACAACTTGGACGGTGGAGAGGAACCTGTTACCTGAGGAGAAGTGCGCTGACTCTGGGGCGGGATCCATGGGCTAAAGTGGAAGGAAGTTACGAAATGTATAAAGTACTAATTATTACTGACCTGTGGGTGCTAATTGGGAGTTGGTAGCACCACATTCGCTGTCCCCTAATATGATCGGGGGCAATGTTTGACCGCCAACCTTGGGATCAAGGTCTATCCGACGCATAGGCTGGTGTTGGCCTGTTGCTGACACCCATAACCTTGCACACAATGGCCTGGATGGCTCAAGCGGTGTGGGTACGACTGAGTGCTGCATTCAAGGTGCGGTCGCTGGGTGCAAGTTTAACAAAGTTACTCACTGTAGTGACTACCTTACTCCTAGTCCAGAGTCCACTTTCCTCCATACTTGTGGGACATTCCGTCCTTCAGGACGGGACCGGAGCACCTTTTTCAAAAAGCATCCAAAATTGAAAATGTTTGTTCATCTTCTCTTTTTACGTGGGGTACCACACGCCGCCATAACCTCGCCCTCCTGAGCTCGGCCCCGCGCATCGCCCTTCAGTCCTTTTCTATCGCCAGGTCTGCGACCATTAAAGCAATAATAGAGGATACTTATTAGAGGGGACGGCAGGCGGGCGTATGGAGGAAAGGGGATTATGGACTAGGAGTAAGGTAGTCACTACAGTGAGTAACTTTGTTATACTCCTACGTCCTGTCCCCTTTCCGCCATACTTTTGGGAGATTCCCAAGCACTTCTCACAAGCAAAACAGGTAGATGGAAACTCCTTACTGAAAAAAGTTTTTAAGAACAGCCTGGCCGAATTGAGCATCAGCCTTGAAGCTCAGGTAAAAGCAGTAATGCTTACAAAAAGCTGATGGGGAGGCCCACGCAGCTGCTTTGGCAATGGTTTCCCAGGGAACATATTTTTGGAAGGCAACAGCAGCCGCTTTGCCACATACAAGATGGGCATGAATGCCCTTCAGAGGTTGAAGGCCCTGAATGGTATATGCCTCTGAGATACAGGAGGCAATCCATCGGGAGATAGTAGCTTATGAAGCGGGTTACCCTTTCGGGTCTCCGAACGTAAAAAAGAGTTGGGAGGAGCCACTGAGTTCAGTTGTTCTGTCCAGATAGAACTTCAGAGCTTGTCTGACATCTAAATTGTGTGATACTCTATCAGCATCTGAGGTTCGGAAAGAAGATAGGTAATGATATAGATTGATTCAAATGAAAATCCATCACTAATTTAGGAAGGAAAGAAGGATGAATACGGAGCACAACCTTGTCCTTATGGAAGGTGAGGAACGGATGTTCCACAGACAAAGCTTGAAGCTCGCTTACTCGCCTTGCCGAAGTTACTGCAATCAGAAATGCAACCTTCCATGAAAGGTACTTTAGATCTGCCGTAGCCCTGGGTTCTAATAGTTTATGGCATAAGGCGTTGAGGACCACATTCAAATCCCATTTTGGATGAGGATTTCGTACAGGTGGAAAAAGATGTAATAGACCTGTGAAATGCCTTTTAATGACTGGGTTTGTCAAAGGGTTTAGTCATAAAATCGAATGACATAATGTCGAAAGTCATTATGTCGAAAAAAAAAGGTCAACATTTTTTTTTTTGAATTTCTATTTTTGCATGTATTCGTTCGAAATGGGGGGGTTCCCCCCCTTTTTTAACCTCTTTTTTCTAATCGCGACGCCAAAAAAAACATATAAATAAAGAAATAACAAATTCGAAGAAAAAAAATGTCGACATTTTTATTTTCGACATTATGACTGTCGACATTATGTTTTCGACTTTATGACTGCACACCTTGTCAAAGAAAAAGAACAGTTATCAGTGGACAGGTAGGCAGCAATAGCCGACAAGTAAGTCATACAAGACAAGACATGAATGCCCAAAGCTGCCAGATATCATATGATATGATATGATTGTTTATTTATATAGCGCCTATACACAATGTGTTTCATGAACGAGAGAACAGTGTCAATCGTAGCATGTCTGGGGTCCAGGTGCTTAGCTAAACACCAGTGGCAAAACAGGAGCCACTTGCTCCTATACTGAGACCTTGTAGAAGGTTTCCTTACCGTTTGGATAATGCGTATATTGTCCTTGGACAAGTTAAACCGTGCTAAGGTTTTGAATTCAGGCACCGGGCCGCCAAGCTGAATGATTGTGGGGAGGGGAGCCACATCTGCTGATTGCACTGGTGAAGCAGGTTGGGAATCAATGGCAGTCTGATCGGAGGACAAATCGACAGATGCTGAAGTTCTGAGAACCAGAATCTGGCTGGCCACCAAAGAGCCATGAACAGGAGAGTGCAATTCGATGTAATCCAGAGCTTACAAAGTGACAGATGGATCAGAGGAAGAGGCGGGAAGGCCTCTTCATGTTGTGCCACGGAATTTGGAGAGCGTCCCCTAGAGAGGAGGCCCCGAGACCGTTCCTGGATGCATAAAGAGGAAGTTTCCTGTTTGTAGACGTCGCAGAGAGGTCCACTTCTGGAGCGCCCCTTTGGCGAAAGATGGTGGAGAAGACTTCCGTCTTACGAGTTCCCACTCGTAGCTGGCCGCTGTTTGTTGGCTGAGTGAGTCTGCAGTCACATTGAATTGACCCGGAATGTGTACCACCAGTAGCCAAATGCTGTGCTGGATGGCCCATTCCCAAATCTGAATGGAAAGGTACGCAAGAGGTGGTGATTTGGTGCCACCCTGCTTGTTGATATAAAACATCGACACCAAATTGTCTGTGCGGATGCGCCTCATTTTGAGACGCGCAAGAGGAAGAGCAAGTACGCACAAGGCTATGAGACCAAGAAGTCTCTGGAACCACCAAGCCATCATGTACTCTGACTGGATGAAGAGCTGACACGTGGTAAATAGATCTGCAATCCTGTCCACCGTCAAATACGCCCTGAAGTCCATCTTGTTCCAACAGAAACGCAGGAAAATCAGGTCAACGAGTTCCCACTCGTAGCTGGCCGCTGTTTGTTGGCTGAGTGAGTCTGCAGTCACATTGAATTGACCCGGAATGTGTACCACCAGTAGCCAAATGCTGGGCTGGATGGCCCATTACCAAATCTGAATGGAAAGGTACGCAAGAGGTGGTGATTTGGTGCCACCCTGCTTGTTGATATAAAACATCGACACCAAATTGTCTGTGCGGATGCGGACCACCTGGTTCTTGATGGACGGTTGGAAGGCTTTCAGCGCCAGAAATACAGCCAGGAGTTCCAAATGATTTATGTGAAACTGCCTGTCCCGCAGCATCCATAGATCGAAAACCTGGAGATGATCCAGCGTCGCGCCCCACTCCAGAAGCGAGGAGTCCGTGGTAATTGTCACTTGTGGGCAGGGCTCCTGAAAGTAGGCCCCCACTGTACGATTGTTGGCCGAATACCACCATAGAAGGTCCGCCATCATGCAGGATGGAACTGGGATCATCTTGGAATCCGAGTCTGAAGCCTGACACCAAGAGCTCTGAAGAGCTAGCTGTGTACGCCTCATTTTGAGACGCGCAAGCGGAAGAGCAAGTACGCACAAGGCTATGAGACCAAGAAGTCTCTGGAACCACCAAGCCATCATGTGCTCTGACTGGATGAAGAGCTGACACGTGGTAAATAGATCCGCGATCCTGTCCACCGTCAAATACGCCCTGGAGTCCATCGTGTTCCAACAGAAACCCAGGAAAATCAGGTCTTGGGAGACTGTCATGGAAGATTTATGCCAGTTCACCGACAGGCCAAGATGGAACAGGAGCTGGAGGAGAGACTGGAGATTGCACAAAGCCATCAGAGGACAAGGGCTGCGTAGGAGCCAGTCGTCCAAGTACGGATATACATGAACACCCTGTAGCCGAAGGAAAGCTGCAATGACTGACATCGTCTTCATAAAGACATGTGGCGCCAAGCTGAGACCAAACGGGAGCATGCGGAACTGGAAATGCTTCCCTCCCAGGGAGAACCGCAGATATTTTTGATGCAGCCTCCATATCAGAATGTGCATATATGCGTCCTGAAGGTCCACTACACTGAACCAGTCGCCCTTCTGAAGAGAGGACTTTATTTGGCAGGGTGTGATCATCTTGAATTTCTCTTGGGGAAGAGAAAGGTTGAACTGGGAAAGGTCGAGAATGGTGTGCAGGCCAGTCTGGTTGGGTTTGGGCACTGTGAACAGACGAGAGTTGAAGCCCTCCCCTTGCTCCCGAGGGGAACAGGTTCCACTGCCCTGAGGTCTAGAAGCTTCTGAAACTCAGCTCTGAGGGAGGGTGCCCTGATCTGTTGGAAGGGAGGGTTGAAGGGTGGGGTAGGGGCAAGCGAAAGCCTACCTGAGCGATGGACAAAACCCACTGGTCTTCGGTGATGGTCTACCACGCCTCCAGATGAGACGAGATTCGTCCTCCCAACGGAGTCTCGTGCAACCGACAAAAAGGAACAAGTTACTTACCTGTAACTGTTGTTCTCCAGCATGGGTCTGGCATGGATTCACATGCTCATGAATATTCCCCGTCGTCAGGCTGGGAATCCTCGGTAAAGAAAAAATCAGTATCAGTTTCGTTTCTGATCTGTCTTTCGTAGTAGTAACCAATCAC
This sequence comes from Ambystoma mexicanum, assembly GCF_040938575.1. NCBI lineage: Eukaryota > Metazoa > Chordata > Amphibia > Caudata > Ambystomatidae > Ambystoma > Ambystoma mexicanum. The sequence continues at coordinate 764,080,981 of NC_090925.1, read as the reverse complement.
TGATCTCTGCGTCATACTGACCACAGCCTATGACTGCCCTCTACCTAAGCCCCACCTCTGGCAGCCATCTTCAGATTTTGGTAGCACGTGAAGTGGCAGTATGACCAAGTGAAGAGCCGCAGAGGGGTAGGCGGGAGGGTTCGCATGTGAATCCATGCCAGACCCATGCTGGAGAACAACAGTTACAGGTAAGTAACTTGTTCCTTCTCCAGCATGGGGTCTGGCATGGATTCACATGCTCATGAATAAAGAATACATAGCAGTACACACATGCACAACCACGGGAGGTGGCAAAGGCTCAACATTAAGCATTACATCAAACTCAACATTAAGCAATTCTTACCTCCTCACCAGGCTCACCTTAGGCGAACAGGTTGCGCAGCACTGTTTGGCCGACCCTGGACTCCTTCCTGGAATCCCGATCGACGCAGTAGAATTTCGTGAAGGTGTGCGTCAACCTCCACGTAGCAGCCCTGCAGATGTCCAGCAAGGGCACACCAGATAGGAACGCCGTGGTAGCTGCGATCACTCTGGTGGAATGGGCTCTCGGACGGCCAGGCAGCGGTCGGTTTGCCAACCGATGACAGTACATGATACAGCCGGAGAGAGCCATCTGGAAATGGAAGCCTTCGAGAGAGCCTTCCCCTGATTGACAGGTCCAAAGTTCACAAAGAGTTGTGAGGTCTTCCGAAAACACTTTGTGCGGTCCACGTAGAACTTCAGCGCTCTAGCCACATCCAGCGAGTGCAAAGTCCTTTCAGCCGGCGACGAAGGCGACAGGAAGAAAACAGGCAACACCAAGGGTTCGTTGAGGTGGAAGTCCGACGGCACCTTGGGCATGAAGGAGGGGTGCGTCCTGAGCACTACCCTTGTGTCATGAAAAGTCAAGTACGGGGCCTTGCAGGAAAGGGCCTGGATCTCTCCCACCCGTCGTGCGGAGGTGATGGCCACAAGAAACGCTGTTTTCCACGACAAGAACTTCAACGGAGCCGAGTGCAGAGGCTCGAACGGAGGTCCCAGGAGCTTGGTCAGCACCACGTTGAGCTCCCACGCCGGGGCTGGAGCCTTCACCGGCGGGAACGATCTGAACAGTCCCTTCATGAACACTTTCACCAGACGATGAGACCACAAAGACGTCCGCCCCGTGGTTCTGGTGTATCGGGAGATCGCAGCAAGATGAATCTTGATGGACGCGTGCGCCAGTCCAGCTTTGGCCAGCGTCAGTAGGTACGGCAGTACTTGGGGAGCCGTAATCCGTAGAGGGTTAATCTTCTGTGCGTGGCACCAGACAGAGAACCTCTTCCATTTGTGTCCATAGCATTTAAGAGTTGAGGACGCCCTGGCCTTTGCAAGAACCTCTCTGCAGTCGGCCGGTATGTCGTATCCTCCAAACTCTAACGCTGCAGGAGCCAGGCCTGCAAGTTCAGCGACTTCGGGTCGTGATGGAGGATGGCGCCTCCTTCCCTGGAGAGAAGATCCGCGTCCACTGGCAGCTTGATTGACGGGGACGCTGACAAGTCCAGAAGGTCCGGGAACCATATCTGCCTCGGCCACGCAGGTGCGACGAGGATCATCCTGCACCGTGACCTCTTGAGCTGGTTGATGAGCCGCATCAGCAATGGCAATGGAGGGAACGCGTATAGAAACAGGCCCTCCCAGGGGAACGAGAAAGCATCACCCATGCTCCTCGGCTGGGGAAACCTGCTGGCGAACCTCCGGCACTTGGAGTTCGTCGCCGTCGCGAACAGTTCGATCTGGGGTGTGCCCCACCGTCGGAAGAGGCGGTCCACTAGAGCCTGTCGTAGTTCCCACTCGTGGCACGAGCGCAGCTCCCTGCTGAGTGAGTCGGCGATGGTGTTTTTTAACCCTGCCAGATGAAACGGCACCAGAAACATCCCTTGGGCGACGGCCCAATGCCACAGATCCTGCGCCTCCATGGACAGGGCTGGGGACCTGGTTCTGCCCTGTTTCCTGATGTAGAACATGGTGGTGGTGTTGTCGGTGAAGATCCTCACCACCTTGCCCTTGAGGGACGGAAGAAAGGACCTGAGGGCCCAAAACACTGCACGGAGCTCCAGGACGTTGATATGGAGGGACTTCTCCGTCGGGAGCCAAATGCCTCTCGCGTGCAGATTTTCGGTTTGCGCTCCCCACCCTTCCAGGGAGGCATCCGTGGTCACTGTCTCCTGGTGGCCGGGGTCTGGAAGTCCATGCCCGCCGTCAGATGCGCGCGGGTTCCCCACCACCGGATCGCTCGTCGGAAACTCTCGTCGAGTGTGATCCTCTCCTCGAAGCTGCCCGTTGTCTGGATATTGCGCGCGTCCAGGAACTCCTGCAACGGGCGCATCCGGCGCCTGCACAGGCGGATGAGGTAAATGCAAGAAGACATCATTCCGAGGAGGGACTTGATGGACCTCACTCTGGCCGCGTCCGCAACCATCATCCGCTGCACCTTGCCCAAGATGGCCCTCGTCCTTTCCTCCGACGGAGAGGCCAGAAGCGACACTGTGTCGAGCTTCGCTCCCAGAAACAGTGCGTCTTGCGCGGGCACCAGGTGGGACTTGGTGTAGTTTATGGAGAATCCCAGGTCCGTGAGAAGTTGGACGGTCCTTGCCGTGTGCTCCACGGCGAGCTCCTTCGTCTTCGCTCGGATGAGCCAGTCGTCCAGGTAGGGGTAGACATGGATCCCCTCTCGGCGCAGCTGCGCCGCCACCGGTGCGAGGCACTTGGTGAACACCCTGGGTGCCGACCTCAGTCCGAAGGGAAGGGCTCTGAACTGGTAGTGACGCCCTTGGACCACGAACCTGAGAAACCTTCGGTGTCCCTTTAGGATGGGAATATGGAAGTAGGCATCCTCCAAATCCAACGACGACAGGAAATCGCCCTCCTCCAGCTGACCCAGAACGTGTTGGAGGGTGAACATCCGGAACTTCTGTGCCTTGATGAATTTGTTCAGTCGTCGTAGGTCCAGGATGGGACGCCATCCTCCCGTCTTCTTCTTCACGAGGAAGTATCTTGAGTAAACTCCGGAGCCCCGAAGCCTCTTTGGGACGAGCTTGATGGCGCCCTTCTTGAGCATCGCCTTTACCTCCAAGAGAAGTTGAGGGACGTGATGTTCTTTCCTGGCCACAGGGGGGACGCGCGGGCACCTCTTTAGAAACTCGAGCACGTGACCCTGAGCTAGGGCGTCCAGCACCCAACGGTCGGTGGAGATGGACTCCCACACGCTGACGAAGCTCGCCAGCCGGCCTCCCACTGGGGTGCTTCGGTGGGGGCCCGACCCCACGGCCGGTTCAGTCCTGCTTCGACGAGGCTTTGCCGCCTTGTCCTCCTTGGCGACGACGGCGGGGTCCGCCTGACTTACCTCGTCCCCTGTAAGCTTCCTGCGACGACGAACGGGCCGCTTGACGATAGGTGGAAAATCCGCCGCCGGAACCTTTGGAGGCACCCTGTTTGCCTCCGCCGCTCCGAAAGGGCGGCCGCCGTTGCTGGAGAACCCCAAGAGCCCGGGCCGTCTCCATGTCTGCCTTGATGGCTTGAAGGGAATCGTCCACTGTTTTCCCAAACAGGTTGTTTCCGTCGAACGGCATGTCCAAGACTCTGGTCTGCACGTCCTGACGGAAGTCAGTAGCCTTGAGCCATCCACGCCGCCTAAGGCACACGCCGTTGCCCAACTGGCGAAATCCAGTGTCAGCGATGTCCGTGGCAATCGTAATGGCGTGGTCCGACGCCACCTCTCCTTCCTGCAAGATCTCTAGGGCTTCCGCCCTCTTGTCGTCCGGTAGGAAGTCCAGCAGGGGGGCCAGTTTGTACCACAACTCCCTGTCGTAGCGGGCTACGATAGCCAAGGCGTTGGCCGCCTTAATCGTCGTCGCTGCAGACGAGATGACTCTGCGTCCCATCGTATCTAATTTCTTTCCCTCGCCGTCCGGCGGGGAGGTCGACGTAGAGGTCGCGCCCCCCCCGCTTTCTTCCTGGCCGCTGCGGAGACGACCGAGTCCGGGGTCGGCTGTGCCCGAAGGCACAAGGGGGCCGCGTCCGGGACCCGGTACTTCTTCTCGTACCGATCCCTTCTAGCCGGCGTTGTGGATGGGTTATTGAGGAGGGCGAGGCCCTCATCCCAAATATCGTCCAGTAGAGGTACAGAGAGGACCGTCTTCCTCTTGGCCTCGCGCTGTTGATAAAGGAAACCTTCCTTCTTCTTCTCTTCCGGGCAGAGCTGGAAAAGCTCGGATGCCCTGGTGCTCATGGAGTGAAACGATCCAATCTCGTCGGGCGGGGAAGCCCGGGTGGGAGGTGACGACGGCAGATCCTCGTCGTAAACCTCGTCGTCCGTACCCGTCGCGGCCGTGTCAGTCCCCGTATCATCCCCACGAGTCGTGGACGGGGAGGAGGGCTGAACAGGGCGCGATGGCTGAAAAGGAGGTGGAGGATGAATCCTTCTTCTCTTAGGGGGAGGGCTCCCAGAAGGGCCTGGCTCCGGGTCCCCCGTCGGGAGCGGTTCCTCCGCTGGTGGTAACGGCAGTCTCGTCCTTATCTCCGAGCATAAGGACTGTATAGCCAACAAAATGGCCGCCGAGTTGTCTTGCGGCACTGGTTGAGGGGAGTCCGACGGGCGGTCAGGGGCCCCGTCGGCACCCTCGACGTTATCGTCGTCTCCTACGTCGGGGTCCCTCCCGACGGGCTGGTCTTCTTCCACGCCAACGCCGTGGCTTAAGACTTCGATCAGCTCTTCCTCAGAGGTTGAGGCCGAATCCACGACGACCTCCTGCCCCCCCTTTTTCTTCTCCGTCGGAGGTTTCACGGGGGTCCTGTCGATGGGCATAAAAGAGGACTCCCTCCGCGGTGGCAGGGAGACTCTGAGCCCCGAGGTCGCCACCACTGGTGTAACCTCCACAGGCTGAGCCAGGGCCGCCGCGACTGTCTCGATAGAGGCCTTGGCTGGATGGATTAAGGCTTTCACCACCTTAGGTGCGCTCACCGCCTTCTCCTTGGGGGGAGGGTCACTGCCTCGCTCCCCCTCCGATGGGGCCTTCGAGCTCGACCGGGGTCTCTCCAGAAGCTTCGCCGGGTGCTCGGCCTTCCTCTTACCCGAACCAGAGCGTTGGCTCGTGGTTGATGGCGCCGGGGAGGATGCGCCCTGCCTGGCGCCCGTAGAGCCCGACCGTTCGGCTCTCCCGGTGCCAGCGAACTCGCGGTGCTTGGCCTTGTGTTGGACCCCCGTCGCCGGGGCGTCCTCAAAGGTCTTAGAAGACCGCTCGGACTTCTTCTTCTTCTTCTCGCCTGACGGGCTCTTCCCTTCCAGCCAGTTGGCGAGACGTTGATGGCGGTCCTTCATGGTCCGCTCCGACATATTGCCGCAAAACGCACAGTCCTTCTCCACGTGCGTCTTGTCCTCATGTAGGCAGTAAAGACAAAGGGAGTGTTCGTCCTCCTTAAAGACATTCTGAAGCTGGCATCCAGGGCAGAACCTGAACAGCTTTCCGGGCGTCGAGCTACCCTTCTCCTGGGCCATGTCCGAGATGGGCCTGAGAAACTTCTGGAGTCCTCCAAAAGCATGGCTCGACGAAATCTTCACCCTTGAGGGGCGTAGACGAATCCGACACGGGTCCCCGTTGATCGGATGAAGAAACGGTGGAGCTTGGGGCTCTTTTGACCGAAAAATAGACGTTTTTTGAGAAAAACGTGAAAAAATAGCACTAACGCTCGAGAGCAATAGCACGAGGATCCCAACACTTGAACGTGCGGTAAAAATCTGAAGATGGCTGCCAGAGGCGGGGCTTAGGTAGAGGGCAGTCATTGGCTGTGGTCAGTATGACGCAGAGATCAGTGATTGGTTACTACTACGAAAGACAGATCAGAAACGAAACTGATACTGATTTTTTCTTTACCGAGGATTCCCAGCCTGACGACGGGGAATATTCATGAGCATGTGAATCCATGCCAGACCCTATGCTGGAGAAATATCATTTTGCAGATTTGTCAGCTGGGAGACTACTTGGCCCTGGAGAGGAGGCTGATGGGCGAGAGAAAAACTGATCACGTTGTTGTTTTCGACAGGTGCGCCAACCGGAGGTTCAGTTCTGCGTGTCCGGTGGTCCTGAAACCCCCTGAAGCCAGAGGAAGATCAAGACCGAGACCCTGACCTCTGTGTATAAGGGGGCTTAGCTGAGACCTTCATCAGGACCGACAAAGATTTGGGGGTCTGGGTGCTCGCCATGGTCTTTGTAAGTTCCTCATTCGTCGAAGAGTGAAACAATTCCTTCCCGTCGAAGGGAAGATCCAGAACTTTATCTTGCACCTCCTTCGAAAACTTTGTCGCATGGAGCCATGCCTGGCGGGAGGTGTCAATTCCCACCATAAGGCCTCAAGTTGAGGTATCCACAAGGTGAGCCACAGCTTCCAGCAGATCTTGTGCCAACACACTGGCGTCCGACAACCCAGCTTTGAAGTCGTCTAGCCTATCCGCAGGAATACACTCCTGGAAATCAGCCAACTCCTTCCACAGTTTCATATTAGTTCCAGTTAGGATGAGCTCGGTGTTCGCTTGACCAAGTTGGAGGGCTGAATTGGCAAACACATTTTTGCCAAAGGAGTCCAGAATTTTATCTTCCTTGGACAGAATTTGCGCCGCAGCCATTGAGGTCGCAGAGGCCGGCTTGGATTGAAGCATGGACACAGCTACCACCATCGAGGAAGGTAGCGGACAAGACGCCAAGGCTATCTCCTCAGAGGTGTGAAGCCTGTAACGGGTGTCAATTCGCTTATTGATATGCAGCCCAGTGTGGGGCTTATCCCAGTACAAGCCTCAGCCAAAACGTCCTTCTGGAGGAACAGGCTGGTACGCTGTTGTGGTGACAAGGTGAACGATCCCGAAATCACCCCTTCCTGCGGAGCGGGGGCCTCAGGTACTGGAATATCGAGGAGGGCCATCGTATTACAAACCCGGTCATGGAATGCTCTAAAAGAGCGGGGCTGCTCATCGCTATCCTGATCTGCTTGAGGGTCATGCAGCCAATCGGGAGCAGAAGGCTGGGCTGTCACAGGTTTTAAAGTGCTATCCCGTTCTACCGGTGTCTTCTCTATGGGAGACAGCGGGGGTAGGGGAGGACACACTGGAGGCAGACCAATAGGAAGGAACAAATTACTTACCTGTAACTGTTGTTCTCCAGCATGGGTCTGGCATGGATTCACATGCTCATGAATATTCCCCGTCGTCAGGCTGGAAATCCTCGGTAAAGAAAAAATCAGTTTCAGTTTCATTTCTGAGCTGTCTTTCTACTAGTAACCAATCACTGGTCTCTGGGTCATACTGCCCCCAGCCAATGACTGCCCTCTACCGAAGCCCCTCCCCTGGCAGCCATTTTCAGATTTGGTAGAACGTAAAGTGGCAGTAGTACCAAGAGAAGAGCCGCAGAGGGGTAGGCGGGACGGTTTGCATGTGAATCCATGCCAGACCCATGCTGGAGAACAACAGTTACAGGCAAGTAACTTGTTCCTTCTACAGCATGGGGTCTGGCATGGATTCACATGCTCATGAATACAAGAATACATAGCAGTACACACATTCACAACCACGGGAGGTGGCAAGGCTCAACATTAAGCATTTCAACAACTCAACATTAGGCATCTCTTACCTCCTCACCAGGCTCACCTCCAAGTGAACAGGTTGCGCAGCACTTCCTGGCCGACTCTGCACTCCTCCCTGGAATCCCGGTAGATGCAGTAGAATCTTGTGAAGGTGTGTGTCGACCTCCACGTAGCAGCCCTGCAGATGTCCAGCAGGGGCACACCAGACAGGAACGCTGTAGTAGCAGCGATTGCACTGGTTAAATGGGCTCTCGGACGGCCGGGCAACGGTCGGTTTGCCAACCGGTGACAGTGCATGATGCAGCCAGAGAGCCATCTGGAAATGGAAGCCTTCGAGAGGGCTTTCCCTTGGTTCACAGGTCCAAAGTTCACAAACAGCTGTGATTGTGATGTCTTGCGAAAACTCTTCTTGCAGTCCACGTAGAACTTCAGCGCTCTAGCCACATCCAGCGAGTGCAAAGTCCTCTCGGCCGGCGACGAAGGCGACGTGAAGAAAATAGGTAACACCAAGGGCTCGTTGAGATGGAAGTGCGACGGCACCTTGGGCAAGAAGGAGGGGTGCGTCCTCAGCACTACCCTCGTCTCGTGGAATGTCAGATATGGAGGTTCACAGGAGAGGGCCTGGATCTCTCTCACTCGTCGTGCAGAAGTGATGGCCACAAGAGACGCTGTTTTCCACGATAGGAACTTCAACAGTGCCGAATGCAGAGGCTCGAATGGTGGGCCCATGAGCCTGGTAAGCATCACTTTCAGCTCCCACACCGGGAAACGAGCAGAACAGTAATTTCATGAACTCCTTCACCAGGTGGTGAGACCACAGCGACGACCGCCCCAGAGTTCTGGGGTAGCGGGAGATAGCCGCCAGATGGATCTTGATGAAGGCATGCTCCAGCCCCGCCTTGGCCAGCGACAGCAAGTACGGCAGCACTTGAGGAGCCGTAATCCGTAGAGGGTTGATCTTCTGTGCACGGCACCAGACAGAGAACCTCTTCCATGTATGCCCATAGCACTTACGAGTCGAGGATGCCCTGGCCTTTGCACGGATCTCCTTGCAGTCCGCCGGGATATCGTAGCCTCCGAACTCTAGTGCTGCACAAGCCAGGCCTTAAGGTTCAGCGATCCTGGTTCGTGATTTATGATGGCGCCTCCTTCCCTGGAGATAAGATCCGCGTCTGTCGACAGTTTAACTGGGGGGGGACGCTGACAAGTCCAGAAGGTCCGGGAACCATATCTGCCTCAGCCACGCCAGTGCGACGAGGATCATCCTGCACCGGGACCATCTGAGTTGACTGATGAGTCGCAGAAGCATTGGCAACGGTGGGAACGCATACAGGAACAGGCTGTCCCAGGGGAAGGAGAATGCATCGCCCATGCTCCGTGGCTGGGAAAACTTGCTAGCAAACCTCTGGCACTTGGTGTTCGTCGCCGTCGCGAAGAGATCTATCTGGGGACTGCCCCATCGTAGGAAAAGCAGATTCATTTGATACTGCCGGAGTACCGACTCGTGGCACAAGCGCAGCTCCCTGCAGAGTGAGTCGGCAACGGTGTTCTTTACTCCTGCCAGATGGAAGGGTACCAGGAACATCCTGTGGCTAACAGTCCAGTGCCACAGATCCTGTGCTTCCTTGGACAGGGCTGCGGATCTGGTGCCCCCTTGCTTCCGGATGTAGAACATCGTGTAGGTGTTGTCGGTGAAGACCCTCACCACCTTGCCCTTGAGGGACGGGAGGAACGACCTGAGGGCCCAGAACACGGCTCGGAGCTCCAGGACGTTGATGTGTAGTGACCTCTCCTCCGGGATCCAAATGCCTCTTGCATGGAGATCTCCGGTGTGCACTCCCCATCCTTCCAGGGAGGCGTCCGTCGTCACCGTTTCCTGGTGTGTCGGGGTATGGAAGTCCATACCCGCCGCTAGATGCACGCGGTTGCCCCACCACCGGATCGCTTGACGGAACGTCTCGTTGAGGGAGATCTTGTCTTCGAAACTGCCCACTGCTTGCATCCAACGGGCATCGAGAAACTCCTGCAGTGGTCGTTTCCGCAGCTTGCATAGGCGCACGAGGTAGATGCACAATGACATCATGCCGAGTAGGGACTTGATGGACCTCACCCTGGCCATTTCCATGGTCAACAGCCATTGTACCTTGCCCAGGATGGCCTTCCTCCTTTCCTCTGCCGGCAAAGCCAATCACGTCACTGTGTCGAGTCTGGCTCCCAGAAACAGGGCTTCTTGCGATGGTACCAAGTGGGATTTTGCGAAGTTGATCGAGAATCCCAGATCTGTGAGCAGACGGACGATCTTCGCCATGTGATCGACGGCAAGTTCTCTTGAGTTTGCTCGGATGAGCCAATCGTCCAGGTAGCGGTATACGTGGATCCCCTGCAGACGCAGCCGCGCCGCCACCGGTGCCAGGCACTTGGTGAAGACCCTCGGTGCCGACTTCAAACCGAAGGGTAGGGCCTTGAACTGGTAGTGTTGCCCTTGGACTACGAATCGTAGGAACTTTCGATGTCCTTTGTGTATTGGGATGTGGAAGTAGGCATCCTCCAAGTCCAGCAACAATAGGAAGTCGCCCTCCTCCAGCTGTACCAGCACGTGCTGAAGGGTGACCATCTGGAAATTCTGGGACTTGATGTATTTGTTGAGGCAGCGAAGGTCCAGGATGGATCGCCAACCGCCGGTCTTCTTTTGGACGAGGAAGTACCGCGAGTATACTCCGGAGCCCCGGAGCCTCTTCGGGACGAGTTCTATCGCGCCCTTTTTCAGCATTGCTCGTACCTCCAGAAGTAGCTGTGCCACATGGATTTCCTTCCTGGCCACGGGTGGTAGACAGAGACACTTTCTTTGGAATTCCAGAGTGTGCCCGTGGGCCAGAGCATCCAGCACCCAACGGTGTGTAGAGATGGACTCCCACACGCTGACGAATTTCGCCAGATGGCCTCCCACCGAGGTTCTTGGGTGGGGGCCAGACGTCACGGCAGGTTCAATCTTGCTTCGCAGAGGCCTTGCCGCCTTGGCCTCCTTGGCGACGACCCGATGTCCTCCGGCCCTGCTGCGGCCTCTGTAGGCCTCCTGCGACGATGAGCGGGCTGCTTGGCGGTACGACGAGGAACTGCCACCAAATCCTTTGGAGGCACATTGAGACTTGCCTCCGGGGATCCGAAAGGACGGCTGTCGTTGATGGAGAGAACCCAAGGCCCGGGCCATCTTGTGTCCGCCTTGATGGCCTGCAGTGACTCATCTACTGCCTTGCCAAACAGGTTGTTCCCGTTGAAGGGCATGTCCAGTACCCTGGTCTGAACGTCCTTGAGCCACCCACGCCCGCGAAGGCAAACGCTGTTGCCCATCTGGCGAAAACCGGTGTCGGCGATGTCCGTGGCCACCGTGATGGCGTGGTCCGACGCCACCTCGCCTTCTTGTAGGATTTCAAGGGCCTCTGCCCTCTTGTCGTCTGGCAGGAAATCCAGGAGGGGAGCGATCTTGAACTACAGCTCCATGTTGTAGCGTGCCACGATTGCGAGGGCTTTGGCCGCTTTGATAGTTGTCACCGCCGACGAGATGACTCGTCGTCCCATGGCGTCCAGCTTCTTCCCCTCGCTGTCCGGTGGGGAAGTGGAAGTTGATGCCGTTGCCCCTGCCGATTTCTTCTTGGCCACATCGGAGACCACTGAATCTGGGGATGGCAGAGCTCTGCGGCACATCGGGAGGAATCTGGGACCCGGTACTTCTTCTCATACTGGTCCCTCCTCGCAGGAGCCGTGGACGGGTTCTTGAGCAGCAATAGTCCCTCATCCCAGATGTCGTCCAGTAACAGGACTGAGAGGACTGTCTTCCTCTTGGCATCCCGTCGTTTGGTAGAGGAAACCTTCCTTCTTATGCTCTTCGGGACAAAGCTGGAAAAGCTCCAATGCCCTGGCGATCATGGCGTGAAAGGAGCCAATTTCATCGAGAGGAGAGGCCCGGGCAGGCGGTGATGGGAGATCCATCCTGTCATCACCTCTGTCGTCGTCCATCCCCGTCTCCGTTCCCGTCTCATCCCTCGGTGGAGGGGAAGGAGGTGAAGGCTGGAAAGGAGGGGGAGGATGGATTCGCCTCTGCTTGTTCGGTGGGCTCCCCGACGGTCCAGGCGCAGCCGGATCGTCCACTGGTGGTAAGGGCAACCTTGTCCTTATTTCCGTACACAGGTTCTGGATAGCCATCAAGATCGCTCCTGTGTTGTCCTGTGGCATAGGCATCGGTTGCGACTGGAGCGACGGCTGGGGCATGGGATTCTCCGTCTCCTCCACGGCCCGTGGCTCCTCTTCGGCTCCACCGTTGCTCTCTACGTCCGAATCATCGGGATCCCTCCCGTAGGACCGGACTTCCTCGAACTTCTTGTCCAGGATCTTCTTGATCCAACAATACAATAGATGGGTACCCCTTAGGTCGCTGGCAAGAGGGGAAGCAACTAGCAACAAAGCACAAAAATCAAGCCAGCGGATATGTAAACAAGTACACTGAACGGAGCACAATCCCACCTGTGGTGTCGGGAACGGTCCCTCAATCAACCCCTCAGATCACTGTACATGAATCACAAAAGTATTTTTAAATAAGTTTCTTTGTTAAAGGAATGGTTCCGTCAAAAAATGTTATTGGCCCTACGGCTCGGCCATGTTTTTTTAAGCCTAAATCGCTCGATTTTAGAAAAATTTCCTATGGACCTTACCCTAGTTTTCGTCCATTAAACACACGCGAAAACAGGCAGTAGGGCGCCGCAATTTTGTGATAATCCTATCACTTGCCGCATCGCCCTGGCTGACCTGCTTTTGCAGCACTAAATCATATCCCCAGCCCCTGAGCCTGTCATCAGCAGACGCGTACCGCCCATTTCACAACGCCAAAGCACGTCTTGTGTCAACATTTGCTGCGCTTCAGCTAATGACGTGTCGCCATGGAAATGGCAGGACGCCTCTTTCCTCAATAAGTATAAACAGACCGTTTCACAACACACAGCAGCAGATTTTCGATTCCATTCCTCTCTCTGTGTTACTTTATATGAGTATTCTGTGACTCGTTTCTGTGCTCTGGTCAGCTACCTTCGTTGTTTGTAGCCCGTGTGAACAGATACCAGTACCACTGCTATAAATTATTTTAGTTTGTTTAACACACAATGGCTACAAAAATGCCCTACATGTACGAGCCCGAGTATACCGAGGAGGAACTACTGGAAAGGGAAACACGTGAAAACGATGGGTCTTCGGACGGCAGTTGGGAGGACGATTCGACAGCTGAAGAGCCTGGACCTAGTCGCATGGATGGTGTTTCCACCTGGTGCACATGCAATCGGTGCGAGCTAATGCCAACCGAGGACGAGAACTGCAGCTGCTGTGAAAACTCGGGATGCGTGGCCTACATTTTGGAAGGCGAGCCGCGACCGCAATGCATCACCGAGCTGCCAGACTTCAGGGCAGCCTGCCTCACACGGTCCGTGTTGAGGATAATGATGGTGTTTATGCACGAACTTCGCGCAACTGTTCGTCCTCGTAATCCGAGTAACGAGTAAGTATACTCTGCTTGTCATGCCACTCCTATTTCATGGTCTTCTACTATACCCAAAATTACATATACATATCATTGTAACGCATGAAAGTCGTTCAATAGTGTGCAGTGTCTAGATAGCATTTGTCCGAGCAGAATGCCATTAGTTACAAGAATTGTCATTGACAACAAACGTTTATTAAACTTATCTTTGTCATTTAAAAACAGTTTGTTTCATTCCTTTTCACAGGTGGTACAGACTGGTGGCCTATCGTTCCTTTACATGGTGGCTTCACGGGGGCTTGGACACCGCGTTCGAAGAGTAATACCCGCCTGTGCCGTTCGTGCCATAAGAGAAACCTTCCCAAGTGACAGCGGTCAGTACAGGGGATTTTCTCTCGCTGTGCTGCAACCTGACCTGTACAATGTGTAAAGTCTTGTATTTTTGTGTCATCATAATAAGATACAAAATAAAACACCACATATATTTTAACAACGGTTGCTTCGATATTTTAAATGAATCAAGTGTGTCTCCATTCAAGGATGGACGTCAGACATCTGTGCTCCGAATGGGTGAAGGTCAGGTCGCTGTGAAGCAGGGTGGTCACTATCTAAGCTAACATAATGCATTCTCAATAATGCATGCACTAAATAACACTTGTTCAAAGTCTTTCAGTCGGTTATGTCTCTATAAAAGTCATACATATATCTATACTATCAATTAACATTGGATTATACAGGCCTTAGGTTAAGGGTCTTGACCACTATAATACACTGTTTGAAGTGTGGGTCTGTGCTCACAAGAATCTCCGGTATGCGGCAATTGTTATTGATAGGCAACAATATACTGCAGTAGGGGTCTAATGTTAGTTGGGGATCTGCTAGGTGGGCATCATGGCGTGGTCAGTGGTCTGGCACATGAAGAGAATACCTTGCAGGGACACAGGGTCAGAATGGCAGTAAGTTTCCACTGGCGAGGGTGCGTGGGCAAGGACACGTTTGTGGAGATGAACGAGCTATGTGCTTAGTTCAGGCTGGTTCACATGCAGGACAGTGATCTCAGAGGAAGAGTGATGTGTTACATTTATTAGCTGTTGCAAATACCTCTGGAATTTTCCAGTCAGAGTTGCAACGAGGGTGGGGGCCATGTGCTCTGCACAGTGAGGCCTGGTCTCCAAGATGGAGTGGAAAGGGGGTACAAAAATGGATGCCCCGTGTCCTGCTCAGTGGTCCCATCTACGCGAATGTCAACCAAAGTTAACATCACATAAGGGCAAGGGGCGTACCCACTACTGGAGGCACTTGGTCCGAGTTTCTACTGAGAAGTAAAGTATGAGAGGGGCCTGATGGCCCCTCACTCCCACCTTGCCTGCACGCCCCAGGCCCATCCATCCCACCCCCCTCTATCAAAGGCTGTGCGCACCCGGGGATGAGCACTGGCATGGGGGGCTGTCACGGGCGCAAACGGCCAAGGTGCCAAACAGCATGTACAGTTCAAAATGTATCCCATGCCCAGGGGCCATCGCTCACATGGCCTCCTCAGACCCCGTGTCTCCAGGCAGGCCTCCCCTGAGGCAGGCCGCCCCCCTGCAATCCACATAAGTGTGTCTCCATTCAGCAGTCTTCCTGTGCCTTATCTGCACGCCCCAGGCCCATCCATCCCACCCCTCTCTATCAAAGGCGGTTCACACCCGGGGATGAGCGCTGGCATGGGGGGCTGTCACGGGCGGAAACGGCCAAGGTGCCAAACAGCATGTACACTTCAAAAGGTATCCCACGCCCAGGGGCCATCGCTCACATGGCCTCCTCAGACCCCATGTCTCCAGGCAGGCCTCCCCTGAGGCAGGCCGCCCCCCTGCAAACCACATAATACCACGACATACACACGTCATTCATTCACAAACACACCCCTGTTTCTAATACTTTATAAACCACTTGATATGTCTCATGAGAACATCTTTGTGCTTTGCAAATCAACTCCTGAACCTTCTACCTGAAAAGCACTGAGATCTATGCTAATCTGCTCGTCGTCGTGCTATCTGTGACCGCTTCGAGCAAACTCGTCAGTGTGCTACCTGTGGCCATCTACCTGTTCTCCTGCAACATACTGCTCGGCCTGCTGAATCCAACTGTTTGTTGGTCAAGGTAAGGCCATGTATCCTAGTCATATTTCGGTCATTTTTACATTTCTATCTATTTGCGATTACAGTACCCAATAGTGCTATGGTCATTGGTCTCATTGCTATTGACTTGAGTTTCAATGGTTATGCTATCAATAGATCTATTTATTTTCATCTGTGTCAATTGTCATAGAATTGCATCCTTCGGGGGTCCAGTCTATAATGTAAGCATGTTTCCTTCTCGTGCAAGACAGAACATCCAAGGGACGAGTCACATGTTCAGATTTTAGTCACATCATTTAAAAAATGTCTGTAACTTATGCAAATACTAAGCCGCACATGATGAACTGGTATAGTTCCGGCGACCAAAACAAACCTTGCATTGAACATGGTATGGTTCATTTACTTTTTTATGACAAGTTTATTCATCAAGGTTTTATAATAATCTAGATATTTACTTTTCAGAATTTTCAACAATGCCTGCCTGTTCGATTAGCGGTTGCCCTTCGAAGACCCATGCTAAATCTGAAGGCACTACAATGCATGTATTCCCTAAAACTGTTGATCGAATAAGAGAATGGGTCAGACATTGCGGCTATCCGCCGGAAGAGCTTGGAAGTAGAGTCCAGCAAGTCTTTGAGGACAAGAGGGGTGATCGATACCGCATCTGCAGCCAGCACTTTTCCTTGAACATGTACGCCACATCTTGGGTAACAAAGAAGAATAAACGGCGAACGACAAGAAAATTGCTCGTAAACGCTATTCCAACTCTATTCGTCCACATTCCGCCACTGGTGAGTCAAGTGTCCAGATTTAGCTTTAGGCCTTGCGGTAGTGTGTAGGTAGCCGAATGGATTAATTGATATTTTAGGTGTTGTGTCCCTTGTAATACTTTCGATACTGATATGAGTGCATAGCTTTTTGAATAATTACATTTATCAATAAATTATTTTTAGATTTTATAACCCCCAAAGGAAATCTATTTATGGGCACAGGGAACTGTGCTATATTGCGCATTTTCAATAGCATTATTCTCAAGTAGTCTGTCGGTTTACATAGCAATTTTTTAATATTTGCATTTCATTATCAAACAATAATTTACCTTTACAACTGCTTGACTATCCACTGAATCTGAAGCAAGAACATTCTACATCCGTGACGTGCCCGCAGTTATCAACCACTTCTAGCGCGTATTCAAATTTCCAAAAATTATGCATGGATAGCATTCACGGGCCCCTCTGGAGCGCCGTGAATAAAGGACAACATGGCCGCCGCTGCGTGGGCCGCACTCTCCCCCAGGCGTGGAACGAGTGGATTCGTCCCTCATTCATAAAAATTGCAGAATTTATCACTGCCGGGTCCGGGTTCGTCACCGGCCTCGTCGCCACTGTTGTGGGGGAACATGTACCCCTCCTAACCACCATCACATTTACCTCTCCTCTCCCTAGATGGTGCTACCTCTGCAGCAGGCAAAATGAACCTTAATTCCTAGAGGCTATGAAACATAAAAGGAGCAGGTTGCACACAATAATACCCCACTAATCAATGCAGAGTGCTTCTAAAAGAAAGCCCTCTGTTTTGTTAAAATGTGCCGTCCACCGAAACAAATGCACTTTCTGATGTTTATTTTATTGTATAGGCAGTACATTGGAGAATTATAAGGTTACTCACCGTAGTGATCACCTTACTCCTAGTCCATAGTCCCCTTTCCTCCATACTTATGGGACATTCTTCCGTCCTGTGGGATGGGACCGGAGCACTTTGTAAAAAGCATCACATTTTTCAAAAATGTGTCCTTCCTCTTTTTTTACTT
The DNA here is from genome assembly GCF_040938575.1 of Ambystoma mexicanum. NCBI lineage: Eukaryota > Metazoa > Chordata > Amphibia > Caudata > Ambystomatidae > Ambystoma > Ambystoma mexicanum. Next base: position 764,063,940 of record NC_090925.1, on the reverse strand, counting down.
GGGGTACCACCCGCGACAGTAACCCCGCCCTCCTTAGCTCTGCCCAGCGCATCGGCCATCAGTCCTTTTCTATCGCCTTTAAGCAATAACAGAGGAACCTTATTAGAGGGGACGGCAGGTGGGCGTATGGAGGAAAGGGGACTATGGACTAGGAGTACGGTGGTCACTACGGTGAGTAACCTTATAAATCTCCTACGTCCCGTCCCCTTTCCTTCATACTTATGGGAGATTCCCAAGCACTCCACACAGAAATTACGGGTGGATGGAAAACTCCTTACTGAAAAAGGTTTTTAAGCACAGCCTGGCCAAACTGAGTATCAGCTCTGGAGCTCAGATCCAAACAGTAGTGTTTACAAAAAGCCGCTGGAGAGGCCCATGTAGCCGCTTTTTTGTGATGGCCTCCCAGGGGACATACTTTTGAAAGGCAACAGCAGCTGCCTTGACCCGTACGAGGCGTGCGTGAATGCCTTTAGGAGGTTGGAGGCCCTGAACAGTGTAAGACTCCGTAATACAGGCAGCAACCCATCTGGAGATCGTCGCTTTGGAGGCCTGTTTACCCTGCGGATTACGAAAGGTCACCAACAGTTGAGAAGAACTCCTAAATTCAGATGTTCTGTCCAGATCGAACATAAGAGCTCTTCTAACATCCAGGCAATGCAAAACCCTTTCGGCTTCCGAAGCTGGGTTTCAGAAGAAGACAGGCAATGAGATTGACTGATTTAGATGAAACTCAGAGACCACTTTTGGCAGGATAGAAGAATTTGTCCTCAGGACAACCTTATCCTTGTGGAAGAACAAGAAGGGATGCTCCCTTTCTTGACAAAGACACAGCGACCAAGAAGGACACTTTCCACGAAAGGTGCTTACGATCTACTGTAGCCATTGGTTCGAAGGGCTTATGGCACAATGCCGTAAGGACCACGTTCAGATCCCACGTCGGATGCGGTTTACGAACAGGAGGATAAAGACGCATTAGACCCACAAAGTGCCTTTTAACCACTGTATTTGATAGTGAAAAAGAGCACTGGTCCGTGGATAAGTAGGCGGCAACAGCCGAAAGATAAGTCCTGCATGAGAGGACATGAATGCCCGACTCTGCTAGATGAGAGACGAAGGACAGCACTGTGTCAATCGTAGCCACCCTGTGATCCAGTTGTTTGGCTAAGCACCAGTGGCAGAACCAAAGCCATTTGCTCCTGTACTGATATCTCGTCAAGGGCTTCCTGGCTGCCTGGATAATGCGCATGTTATCTGTAGACAGGTTGAGATTTTCTAAAGATCTGAACTCAGGCACCATGCTGCCAAGCTGAACGATTGTGGGGAGGGGTGCAACAGCTGCCGATCTCTCTGGTGAAGCAGGTCGGGAACCAACGGAAGCCTGATCGGTGCACATACCGACAGATGCTGAAGCTCTGAAAACCAGAACCTGGCCGGCCACCACGGAGCTATGAGCAGAAGAGAACAGTAGACCGTGTTCCTCAGTTTGCAAATTGTCCGATGAATCAGAGGCAGAGGCGGAAAAGCATAGGCCCTAATATTGTGCCAGGAAGTCTAGAGAGCATCCCCCAGAGAGGAGGCTCCCAGTCCGTTTCTGGAGCCATACAGAGGAAGTTTGCTGTTGACCGACGTTGCAAAGAGGTCCTCTTCTGGAGTGCCCCAACACTGGAAGATTTGTAAGAGGACCTCCTCGTTCAACTCCCACTCGAAGCTGACCATCGTTCGTCGGCTGAGGGCATCCGCAGTAACATTCAGCTGGCCCAGGATGTGTACAGCCACCAGCCAGATGCTGCACCACCCATTCCCAAATCTGAATGACAAGATCCACAAGAGGAGGGGACTTGGTACCCCCCTGCTTGTTGATGTAAAACATGGACACCACATTGTCCGTGCGGACACGGACCACTTGGTTGGCAATGACCGGCCTAAACGTCTTGAGCGCCAGGAAGATCGCCAGAAGCTCCAGGTGATTTATATGAAGGAGCTTGTCTTGGGGCGACCAGAGATAGGAAATTTGAAGAAGGTCCAACATCGCATCCCACCCCAGAAGAGAAAAGTCTGTTGTGACTGTCACCAGCGGAGTAGGGTCCTGAAAAAGCCACGCCCACCAGCAGTTTGCCGAGAGATGACCACCACAAAAGGTCCGCTCTCATGAAAGCTGGAATCGTTATCATTTTAGAGTCCAGATCCACAGCTTTATGCCAAGAACTCCGAAGAGCCATCTGCGTCCGCCTCATCTTGAGCCGGGCAAGAGGGAGAGCCAAAACACACAAGGCCATGAGGCCCAGAAGCCTCTGGAACCACCAGGCCGACAAGCTCCCCGACTTCGCAAAGACCTGACACATGTGGCCCCCAGATCCGCTATTCTGTCCCCGGTCAGGTATACTCTGCAATCGATTGTGTTCCAACGAAAACCCAGGATAATAAGGTCCTGAGAGACCGTCATGGAGGATTTCTGCCAGTTCACCGACAGCCCAAGGCGGAACAGGAGCTGGAGGAGTGTCAAGCTGGGATGTACGTGAAGACTGCGTACCTGTTTTCTTTGATGTGGATCTTGTTGGGGCCGCCAGGCTGTAGCCAGCTGAATGACGAGTGTGTGACTTGGGGAACCCGCCTCTCCACCACCCAAATGGTACAGGGTGGAGGATGGGCAGACTCCCAGCGTCACAGAAGGCACTCTCCTGATTAACGTGACGGTGGGACTGTGCAAGCACAGACAGGAGAGGCAGCAGTCAGGTTGAAGATTCGGAACAAGGTGAAGTCCAAGGAGAACGCGGGATCACACCAAACAAAGACTAAGTCGGGGCACCAATCCGCAGGAAGACACTTTCAGGCGAACTTCAGGTAGCTGGTTTGGAGATGGCTGACTAGCCCGATGGTCTGTAGATCCAAAAAGGACAAGGCACCAGGCAGGACCAGACAGGAAAAGGGGAACCAGATAGGGAAGGGAAACCAACAAGGGAGAGCCCAAGGAAAAGGGAAAAAGACAAAGGCCCTATTGGTCCCAGGAGAGTCAGAGGGGAAACTGGAGCCAAGGGAACCCAGGGCGAGAACAAGGAACCCAGGCGACTGGAGGTCAAGTAGGGCAAGTGGGACCAAAGAGACCCTTGGGCAAAACTGGGCACTCAGGCAGGCAGAAGGCAAGCAGGACAAAAAGGACCCAGGGTTGAGCAGGGCACCCAGGCAGGCTGGAGGCAAGGCAAGGCAAAAGGGCCCAAGAGGACCCAGGGTTGAGCAGGGCACCCAGGCAGGCTGGAGGCAAGGCAAGGCAAAAGGGCCCAAGAGGACCCAGAGTTGAGCAGGGCACCCAGGCAGGCTGGGGGCAAGGCAAGGTGGAAGCAGGAACCACAGGAAACCAGGAGCGAGCAACACAAACAAAGCTTCCGCGTTGAGACGCGGTTAGCTTCTGCTTGCGGTTCCCTTTTATGGGCCGCCGGCACCCGCGAGGCCTGAAACGCAAGCCGTTTCGTCTCCGGGTGCCGGCGGACCCGAAACGAGGCTTGGAAGGCAAGCCCTTCCCAAAGCGCAGGCCCAATCTACGGCGCATGCGCGGAACCGAGACAGCGGTTTCCCGCGCATGCGCCGCAACCCTCCAGCAGCGGTTCCAGAAGCTCTCCTCCTGGCGGCTCCCCAGGCGCGAAAGCGCGGGTAGATCCGCCAGGAGGGAGAAGGGAGAGCGATCGCAACGGACCTCGGTCTCCCCAAAAGTGGCGTGACACTATGCCCCCTCCCAGGAAGACCCAGGGCCGATCATAGAACTCTCGCACCAGGCGGGGAGCGTGCACATGCTGATTCGGTTCCCAAGTACGATCACAAGCCGGGTACCCTTTCCAATCCACCAAGAAATGAAGCACCCCCCTGCGATAGCGGGCATTGCAAATCTCCTGAACTTCGAATTCTGGGACCCCTTGGACGAGGACAGAGGCAGGGCGAGGGCAGGACCGACCATAGGGATCGGCCACATAGGGCTTCAAAAGGGAGACATGGAAAACAGGGTGTACATGCCAAGAGGGAGGCAACTGGAGACGGAGGGCTACGGAGGATAACCGTTCGGTTATCGTGAACAGACCAAAATACCGGGGAGCTAGTTTAACCGGTAAATTGCGAAGTGGCAGGTTTTTGGAGGACAGCCACCCCTTATTCCCCACTTGGAAATCTGGTTCCAAACTCCTTTTCCTGTCAGCCTGGGCCTTCATCCGTTCCTTGGCTCTCTTCAGGATCTCACGTGCCAATTCTTGTTGTCGTTGAATGGTTGAGACCAGGACATCAGCAGACGGAACAGTACTGGTGGGCACAGGATGAAACGGCACCAATTTGGGATGTTGACCAGTAGAGCAGAAGAATGGGCTGATTCCAATGGAAGCATGAACAGTGTTGTTGTAGGATACTTCTGCGAGATCTAAGCATGCCTTCCAGTTGGACTGAGTGGCGTTGGCAAAACAACAGAGGTACTCCTCCAGGGTCTGATTAGTCCTTTCAGTAAGCCCGTTGGTCTGCGGGTGATAACCAGAACTCAATGCTCTACGTATACCCAGATGACTACACACCTTGTTCCAAAAAAGCTGAAAGATATTGAGAACCACGATCCGAGATTATCTTTTCTGGGAGACCATGTAATCGATAGATTTCGTGGAGAAAGACTGAAGCCATCTGAGCAGCCGTAGGGATCTTGTAGAATGGGATGAAATGAGCATATTTGGTGAAGCTGTCGACCACAACCATGATGCAAGTATACCCGTCAGAAGGAGGTAGATCAACCACAAAATCAGTGGCGATAGTATGCCATGGGTATGGTGCTAATTCAGTTGGTACCAGCAATCCCAGAGGCCGTCTCCTTGGGACCTTACATTGGGCACAGACGGGACAACTCTCGATGTATCTCTGAACGTCGGTAGCCCACCTAGGCCACCAAAATTGTCGGGATATCAGTTCACGTGTGGCTCTCATCCCTCGATGCCCTCCAATGGGTGAATCATGAAACCCATGCAATATGCCCTCTCGAATCGTACCCTCGGGAATGTAAAGCCTCTTCCGGAAAAACAGGAGTCCATCATGTTCCGATACGGACTCACGCCGAAGAAGGGCCGATCTTTCAGGATCCGTCCAGGTGGCGTCAGCGATAGACTGTAGATGAGATGACAAAGTCAATAAGAAATGTTGAGCGGAAATCAGTGGCTGATCCAGGCTGGGCGTTTCTTCCTCTTTTTCCAGGGATCGAGAGAGAGCGTCCGCTTTCAAGTTAGCAGTTCCTGGAATGTATGTAACGTGAAACACAAATGGGGAGAAAAAGAAGGCCCACCTAGCCTGTCGGGGCGTTCGGCATTGCAAGGAGCGTAGATACTGTAGGTTGCGATGATCAGTACGAACCTCCACCGAAAAACGGGCTCCAAGTAGAAGATGCCTCCATTCCTCAAACGCGGTTTTTATAGCCAACAGTTCCCACTCGATAACCGCATCATTTCTTTCACTGGGACTCAGCTTGCGTGAGAAGTAGGCCACCGGATGTTCAACGGAAGTTTCTGGATCTTTCTGCAGAAGAACTGCACCAACAGCAAAGTTCGACGCGTCTGCTTCTACGATATAAGGTAGATCATCCTGAGGGTGGCGCAGAATCGGGCGGCCATGAAGGCCGACTTCAAGGTGTCAAACGCCTGAGAAGCGAGAGAATCCCACCTGAAAGTGATCTTACTGCTGGTCAGCCTGGTAAGGGGCGCTGAGATTTGAGAGAACAGTGGGATAAAGCGCCTGTAAAAGTTTGCGAATCCCAAAAAGCGTTGTAGGGATTTTACATCATGGGGTTGTTTCCACTCCTGAATGGCTTGTACCTTCTTGGGGTCCATCTCTATCCCATCCTGATTGATCACAAATCCCAAGAATTCAATACTGGATAGGTGAAAACTGCATTTCTCAGCCTTTGCGGAGAGGTGGTTGAAAGACAAACGTCGAAGGACCTCACGTACATGTCTCACATGTTCTTCGATGGATCTGGAAAAAACCAAGATATCGTCCAAATATATCCAGACTGACAAACCAATGAGATCACTAAAGATGTTGTCCATAAACCGTTGAAAGATGGCTGGGGCGTTGCACAGACCGAATGGCATGACTCTATACTCAAAATGCCCAAATGATGTCTTGAAAGCCGTTTTCCATTCATCCCCGTTCTTGATGCGTACCAGGTGATACGCTCCACGTAAATCCAGTTTGGTGAAGATCCGGGCAATATGTAGGGTTTCCAGGATATTGCGAATCAATGGAAGTGGATATCGGTCTTTAGCTGTTATGTCATTTAGTTCTCGATAGTCAACACAAGGTCTCAAGGTGCCCTCCTTTTTCTTCACAAAGAACAAGGGAAACCCTGCGGGAGACTTAGACGGAACTATGTATCCTTTCTGTAAACAATCCGACAAGTAATCCTGAAGCACTTGTTTCTCATCCCGTGTTAAAGCGTATAGTTTCCCATGGGGAATCACGCAGTCTGGTAACAACTCGATTGAACAATCAAACGAGCGATGTGGTGGTAGAGGTATATCGCCCGGTTCAGAAAACACGTGCTCAAAATCGGCGTACTCCTGAGGAACATGAGAGATGGAACACACACGGACCCCACTACCATTAGAGTTCAAGGGGGTCGAAGGAGCCCGGGTCGGAGCGGACAAACAGCACTTCTGAGCACAAACTGCAGAGGAAAAGGTCAGGGTGTGCGTTCTCCAATCAATAACCGGATTATGGTGTTGCAGCCATGGTAAGCCCAGAACCACCTTGTAGGTGGGGGACTTAATGACGTCCAAAGTGAGATCTTCAAGATGGTCGGCAATCTGAAGAGGTAGACCCACTGTGAATTGTCGGACAGGCCCAGAGGACAAAGGAGTTCCGTCGATGACTTCCACGGGCAGAGCAGTGGATCTGGACAAGAGTGGAATCCGATTCACAGAGGCAAATGTTTCATCAATATAATTGCCGGAAGCCCCGCTATCCAACAGAGCAAACACCTCCAAACTTCTGCCAGGCAACTTGATTCGGATCTTCAGAGTCTGTAGCACCGCGGGTTGCATGGGATGTAGAACTGAACAGAACGTGGAAAGGTCTGAAGAAAGAGGGGGACCTGTCGCTGCCTTCCCAATACACGACAGGTCCTCTAGTTTTCCGCCTTCTTCTTCTGGGATCGTAAAGGGCACGTACCCAGAAAATGCCCAGCAGCTCCACAATAGAGACATAGACGTAATGTTCTTCTTGGTCTTCTCTCTTCCTCTGATAAAGGACCCCTCATAGCTCCTAGGTGCATAGGCTCTGGTCCGGATTCAGTAGGCCCAAATGATCCGGCAGGTAAACTGGTCGTTCTGGAACTGCCCAACTCGAACCGACGTCTCTCTGCCTTCTGTTCTGCCAGTCTCTGATCAATTTGGAGCACCTGCTCGATTAGGTGTTGAAGAGTCTCTGGTTCGGGTATATGGAGTAACTCATCCTTGAACTCCTCTCTTAGCCCACGACGACACAGAGTTTTTTGTGTGATTTCTGGCCATTGGGAATCGGTTGCCAGTAGACGGAAGTGACTAATGTATGTTATTATGTCGGCGTTCCCCTGTTTCAAATCCATCAACTGGTTCTGCGCAGCGGAGGCCAGGTTGGGCGTCTGGAAAACCTCAAGGAATGCTTTTTCAAAAGCTGCAAAGTCATTTAAAATTGGGCTATTGGTAACCACAAACGGAGTTGCCCAGGCCAGAGCATTGCCAGTCAAATTCCCCAAGATATAACCAATCTTGGCCTTATCATTGTTGAAATGAGTCGACCTGAAAAGAAAATGGATTCGACAATGATTACAGAATTCCGCTACTCGTCGCGGATCTCCATCAAACTTGATGGGCGTTGTGTGTGCCAAGGATCCTTCCGCCTGTGAGGTACTCGGAACCCCTTGGGTTATCATTTGGCGTAGAGTTTGATTTTCCTGGCGTAAGGCGATCATCTCCGCCCTGAGTGCTTGTAACTCATTCCGCACTTCTTGCGAATCCTCCATCTCAAGGTCTGAAGGCAGGCGTCTCAATCTGTCAAGCTGGGATGTACGTGAAGACTGCGTACCTGTTTTCTTTGATGTGGATCTTGTTGGGGCCGCCAGGCTGTAGCCAGCTGAATGACGAGTGTGTGACTCGGGGAACCCGCCTCTCCACCACCCAAATGGTACAGGGTGGAGGATGGACAGACTCCCAGCGTCACGGAAGGCACTATCCTGATTAACGTGACGGTGGGACTGTGCAAGCACAGACAGGAGAGGCAGCAGTCAGGTTGAAGATTCGGAACAAGGTGAAGTCCAAGGAGAACGCGGGATCACACCAAACAAAGACTAAGTCGGGGCACCAATCCGCAGGAAGACACTTTCAGGCGAACTTCAGGTAGCTGGTTTGGAGATGGCTGACTAGCCCGATGGTCTGTAGATCCAAAAAGGACGAGGCACCAGGCAGGACCAGACAGGAAAAGGGGAACCAGATAGGGAAGGGAAACCAACAAGGGAGAGCCCAAGGAATAGGGAAAAAGACAAAGGCCCAATTGGTCCCAGGAGAGTCAGAGGGGAAACTGGAGCCAAGGGAACCCAGGGCGAGAACAAGGAACCCAGGCTACTGGAGGTCAAGTAGGGCAAGTGGGACCAAAGAGACCCTTGGGCAAAACTGGGCACCCAGGCAGGCAGAAGGCAAGCAGGACAAAAAGGACCCAGGGTTGAGCAGGGCACCCAGGCAGGCTGGAGGCAAGGCAAGGCAAAAGGGCCCAAGAGGACCCAGGGTTGAGCAGGGCACCCAGGCAGGCTGGAGGCAAGGCAAGGCAAAAGGGCCCAAGAGGACCCAGGGTTGAGCAGGGCACCCAGGCAGGCTGGGGGCAAGGCAAGGTGGAAGCAGGAACCACAGGAAACCAGGAGCGAGCAACACGAACGAAGCTTCCGCGTTGAGACGCGGTTAGCTTCTGCTTGCGGTTCCCTTTTATGGGCCGCCGGCACCCGCGAGGCCTGAAACGCAAGCCGTTTCGTCTCCGGGTGCCGGCGGACCCGAAACGAGGCTTGGAAGGCAAGCCCTTCCCAAAGCGCAGGCCCAATCTACAGCGCATGCGCGGAACCGAGACAGCGGTTTCCCGCGCATGCGCCGCAACCCTCCAGCAGCGGTTCCAGAAGCTCTCCTCCTGGCGGCTCCCCAGGCGCGAAAGCGCGGGTAGATCCGCCAGGAGGGAGAAGGGAGAGCGATCGCAACGGACCTCGGTCTCCCCAAAAGTGGCGTGACAAGGAGAGACTGAAGGTTGCTTGAGGCTTTCAAAGGACAATGACTGTGCAGCAGCCAATCGTCCAAATACGGATACACGTGAATATCCTGAAGCCAGAGATAAGCTGCGATAACCGACATCATCTTCGTAAAGACACGCAGTGCTGAGCTGAGGCCAAAAGGGAGCACTCGGAACTGGAAGTGCTCCTCTCCCACAGAAAACCGTAGGTATCTTGGATGTGGATTCCAGATCAGGATATACATATACGCATCCTGGAGGTCCACCATGCTGAGCCAATCGCTCTTCTGCAAAGGGGACTTTATCTGACAGGGCGTGATCATCTTGAATTTCACTTGGGGTAGAGAGAGATTGAACTGGGAAAGGTCTAGGATGGTGCGCAGGCCAGCCTGGTTGGGGTTGTGCACCGTAAACAGCCAGGAATAGAGGCCTTCCCCTCGCTTCCCCTAGAGGAATGACCAGCAATGACCCGCAAATCTGGTGAGGAGGGCAGGGCCGGCAGACACCTTGCTGCCATCGTGAGACATGAAAAGGGATACAAGGTGATAAGCGCAATCAAAACAACAGAGGGGGAGGTGGTAGTACAACCATGCGCGATACCGGTCGTCTTTAGGCAATACTACGATACCCTGTACACCACCAGGGGAACTCCACCAGAAGCGGAACTGCAGAGCTACGTGAGAGAGGCCCCTCTCCCAAAAATGTGTAATGAGGCAACGGAGTCCTTGGTAAACCTCATTACGGTAGATGAGATTGTAAATGCAATTCGAGCTCTGCCCTCCTCTAAGGCTGCGGGCACGGATGGCCTGACTGCTGAGTTTTAAGGAGTGGGGCCCCGTAGTAGCTCGACATATGCTGGCAGTGTGGGAAGAGGGGTTGACAATGGGACAGCTACCCCTCGATGTGCGAGGCAGTTATCACCCTATTCCTGGAAACGGGCAAGGACCCCCTTGAATGCTCATCCTATCGCCCGATATCCCTATTGAACCTTGACACAACATTTTTTGCCAAAATGCTGACGGACCGGTTGCCTCCGTACGTCTCGCAAGTTGTCCACATGGACCAATCTGGGTTCATCCCAGAGAGGTCAACGTCCCTGAATCTCCGGCGATTGTTCACTATTCTTGCCCAGATAGACCCCAACGCACAGGCAGTGGCAGCCCTCCTAGACATGGAAAAAGCTTTTAACTCCGTGGAGTGGAGCTATCTATTTGAAGTGTTGGCTTGAGTTCGGGATCCCAAAATATTTCCTCAGGGCGGTGCAGCTCCTCTATGCAGGATCCAGCGATTAAATAATTGTGGGCAGCACGCGCTGCTGCATTTTTAGGCTAGGTCGCGGTACCAGACAAGACTGCCCCCTCTCGCCCCTGCTATTCGCCATGGCAATTGAAATAATGGCAGCCCGACTGGGAAGATAGCATGGGCATAGGGGTCTGGCAATGGGGAGGTAAGGGGGGTGGGTGAGGGAATTGATTACTTTGTACGCATACAACGCAATTGTCTATATCAAAGACCCCACTAATAACCTAGCTCCGATGACTCTAGAGATTGATCCGTTTGGGATGGCATCAGGCTTGAGAATCAACAAGTCTAAATCCTATCTGTTCCCCCTCAATGAAAACACTTTTCGTCCCCCGAACATCCTGGGATATGGGTGGGAGCAACAGGTGGTCACACACCTGGGGGTGCGGGTAAGTAGGGACGCTGGAACACTTCTAGAGCACAATCATCATAGGTATCTACAAGTGTTGAGATCCAGCGTGGGGAGGTGGTATGGTTTGTCCCTCTCCCTTCTGGGGAGAATAGCAATTGCCAAAATGATAGTGGTACCCAAGCGTCTTTACATTTTTCAAAACGTCCCTTTCTGGCCAGGGGCTGGCTTCTTCCGAGGGATTCTCTCTTTATTAACTAAACTGGCTTGGCACCCAAAAGGCCCATGCATAAGATGGGAGATGCTGACGCTGCAGTGGGAGCGAGGGGCGGGGGTAGGCGCACCGGATATGGAGCTATACTTCCTGGCAGCACAGCTGTCCTTTGCGAAAATTCTGGATGCCGGCAGCCCAGACTACCCCCCACATTCGTATCGAACGAGGCTCATTACACCTGCACTCCCTACAGGGATTGTTGATCTCGGCAGGTCACGAGACAGGTGTAGATTCGACCCGGTGGCATGAACAGTACACGCCTGGAAAAGGGCTCTGAAAAGGATGGGAGTGGATCGCCCATTTGATCCGGGCATCTGACTTTGGAACATAGAGACCTATGGCCCCAACTTGTGACAAGGCCATTATTCAAGAATGGGGGTCTGAGGGGTGGGCATCGCTCGTATGGAGGATATGTATCCAGACCGGAAGTTTGTCTCTCAGGAATTATTTGTAGAAATGATGGGGGCAGCTTCCAACGCAAACTCCAGTATTTCAGACTGAAATCGGCTTTCAGAGAATAGACCCCCGGTATTCCCGGAGATCCCACGAACAACCAAACTACTACAGTATATTAGAAACTCCCCCGGGTGTAGGGTGGTGGTGTCCGCACCGTATAAAATACTCCAGACGGTTACACCCCGGGACGACTGAAATGTATGGGACATTGGGAGCAGGACTCTGGGGTAGAATTCACAGACAAGCAATGGGAGGTGATCTGTTGCATCACGCATGAGGGAGCGCTTAATTCTAGGCTACAGTTAATTCAACATAAGACTCTGCACATAATCTACATCTCTCCAGCACGCATACACCAGTACGACTCCACAAAACCCGCTAAGTGTCTGAGATGCAACGTGGACCCAGCAAATATGGTACATATGATGTGGGATTGCGGTAAGATCCGCCCCTTCTGGGAGGGAGTGGTCAAGGTTATGTCAGAAATGTTGGGACATCCGGTGACGGGAGGGCTGTTGTGTTGCATGTTTGGGTGGCTCCCCCGGGTGCCGAAGCAATATCGTAAACTACTATCTACATGTATGATTATAGCGACGAGGTGCATTCTGATGAAGTGGACAAACTCCTCCCCACCGGGGGTGCAAGTATGGTTGAAATATTTAATATGGTTCAGCGAGATGGACTCGGAATATGCAAATCGTTGTGGACTCCCCAACTGACCCAAGAATATTTGGAACCCTTTCACTACGTATCTACTGAACAGAGAAGGTCCACAGACATGCCCTGATGGTGGGAACGAATAGTGGACTGCCATAACTGTGAGCCACCTCCTAGGAGGGAGTAGCAATTACATTTGATTTAGCCGGGTCTCTCTACAGGTGTTCTATTACCCCGTGTTAAGTACTGCATATTCCTGAGGCGCCTACTTGCATGAATGTATGCTTTACTGTGATATCAACAAAAGTTATTCTGTATCTAGTTGAACACTCAATGTAACGAAATTGTGCAAACTGTATGTGGCCTAGGTGGTGGAGGTACGAATCAAACAATAAAGAAAGTTAAAAAAAAAACATTTGCAAATGGAAATATAAATGAGCTGTAAATTGAGCCATTTGGATTTGTTCTTCACGTGTATATTTTTGGTCATGTAAAACTCTGTTGAAGCTTGATGTAAAATACCATTATTCTGCCAAATACCTGTTGCTACTGAGGTAATCTCTTTCATCATTATAGTTTGCCTACACCCAGCATTGTTCTCTGGCCACTCACCATGAATAAATAACTTTGCTAGGAGATGTTTCCTGGCCTTATCTAGTTCAATGGTACTCATTTTTAAAGTGGATTTTTGCAACCTTAGACACTATCTTTCTACACAGGAACAAAAACCTCATGCTTTATTCCTGCTAGATTTTCCACAATCAATACCAAATCCAACAATCTTTGCATTAATTCTGCACAATATTTAAATTCTGTATACCTCCCCGATTCTCAGGGTTCAGCAAACAGTGGCTTCGAAACAATGCATTAACAACCTTATATCCACCTCAATGTGGTTACAGTAGAATGAATAGCCTGTCAACAACGCACTTGTCATAAATCAAAAACAGCAAGCTAAATCACATTCTCGAGACCCATTTATGTCAGATATACGTATGGGATCACAGGTGATATGGGGAGTACTTCCCCATCCTAATCAACAGCACCACCCAAATACACCTTTTGATTCTATCTAGCCCTGTCTGCGGCTCATCTAGACCCAGTGAATCCCTCACCCTTTAGCAATGCTAAGCCAAGAACCAGGTCGGTGTATAGAAAGAATATATTTGTATTCATTATTCTGGAAAATGTAATATTTACAGTACTTCACATGACACACCACATTCTCTGTGACACCAAAACAAAGATGAAATACAAATATATCACATTTTGGGGATTAACCAGGTTACTCACCGTAGTGAACAACTTACTGCTAGTCCATAGTCCCCTTTCCTCCATACTTATGGCACTTTCCTCCATCCTGTGGGACGGGACCGGAGCACTTTGTAAAAAGCATAACATTTTTCAAAAATGTGTCCTTCCTCACTTTTTATGCGGGGTACCGCACCCCCGTAACCCCGCCCTTCTTCGCTCCACCCAGCGCATCGTCCATCAGTCCTTTTCTATTGCCAGGTCAGAGACCTTAAAGCAATAATAGAGGAACCTTATTAGAGTGGAACGGCGGGTGGGCGTATGGAGGAAAGGGGACTATGGACTAGGAGTAAGGTGGTCACTACGGTGAGTAACCTGGTTATACTCCTACGTCCCATCCCCTTTCCTCAATACTTATGGGAGATTCCCAAGCACTCCTCACATGAACTATGGGTGGATGGAAACCCCTTTACTGAAAAAGGTTTTTCAGTACAGCCTGCCCAAACTGAGCATCAGATCTGGAGCTCAAGTCCAAGCAGTAATGTTTACAAAAAGCCGATGGGGAGGTCCAAGTTGCCGCTTTCGCAATGGTCTCCCAGGGGACATACTTTTGAAAGGCAACAGCAGCTGTCTTGCCCCATACCAGATGTGCATGAATCCCTTTAGGAGACTGCAGGCCCTGAACAGTGTAAGACTCTGAAATACAGGCAGCAATCCATCTGGAGATAGTCGCTTTTGAGGCCTGCTTGCGGACTGCCAAAGGTCACTAAAAGTTGAGAAGAACCCCTAAGCTCAGAAGTTCTGTCCAAATAGAACTTAAAGAGCTCTTCTAACATCCAGGCAATGCAAAACCCTTTCAGCTTCCGAACCTGGGTTTGGAAAGAAGACAGGCAGCGAGATTGACTGATTCAGATGGAAATCGGAAACCACCTTTGGTAGGAAAGAAGGATTTCTCCTAAGGACAACCTTATCCTTGTGGAGAACTAAGAAGGGATGCTCCACCGACAACGCTTGGAGCTCACTCACTTGCCTTGCTGATGTAACGGCGACCAAGAAAGCTACCTTCCACGAAAGGTACTTAAGATCTACCGTAGCCATTGGTTCGAAAGGCTTATGGCACAAGCCGTAAGGACCACGTTCAGATCCCACGTCGGATGCGGTTTACGAACCGGAGGGTAAAGACGCATAAGACCCGCAAAGTGCCGCTTAATCACTGGGTTTGATAGTGAGAAGGAGCACTGGTCCGTGGATAGATAGGCGGCCACCGCCGAAAGATAAGTCCTGCATGACAGGACATGAATGCCCGACTCTGCAAGATGAGAAACGAAATACAGCACAGTGTCAATCGTAGATACCCTGGGGTCCAACTGCTTAGCTAAGCACCAGCGACAGAATCAAAGCCACTTGCTCTTATACTGCGAGCTCGTTGAGGGCTTCCTGGCTGCCTGAATTATGTGCATGTTGTTAGCAGACAGGTTGAGATGTTCTAGAGATCTGAACTCAGGCACCATGCCGCCAAGCTGAATGATTGCGGGGAAGGATGCCACATTCGCTGATCTCTCTGGTGAAGCAGGTCGGGAACTAGCGGAAGCCTGATCGGTGCACACATCGACAGATGTTGTAGCTCTGAAAACCAGAATCTGGCCAGCCACCACGGAGCTATGAGCAGAAGAGAACAATTCACTGTGTTCTTCAGCTTGCAAATCGTCCGATGAATCAGAGGCACAGGCGGGAAAGCATAGGCTCTCATGTTGTGCCAGGGAATCTCAAGAGTGTCTCCCAGAGAGGAAGCTCCCAGCCCATTCCTGGAGGCATACAGAGGAAGTTTTCCTGTTGGCCGATGTCGCGAAGAGGTACACTTCTGGAGTGCCCCAACACAGGAATATCTGCAAGAGGACATCCGCCTTCAATTCCCACTCATAACTGACCATTGTTTGTCGGCTGAGGGCATCTGCCGTGACGTTCAGCTGGCGAGGGATGTGTACTGCCACCAGCCAGACACCATGCTGAACCGCCCATTCCCAAATCTGAATGGCAAGATCCACAAGACGAGGGGACTTGGTGCCCCCCTGCTTGTTGATGTAAAACATGGACACCACATTGTCCGTGCGGACACAAACCACTTTGTTGGCAAGGTCTGAATGCCTTGAGCACCAGGACAATCGCCAGAAGCTCCAGATATTATGTGAAGGAACTTGTCTTGTGGTGACCAGGGGTCGGAGACCTGAACGTCGCAGCCCACCCCAAAAGGGAAGAGTCCGTCGTGTTCGTCATCATCGGAGCGGGGTCTTTGAAACCTCCACCCACCGACAGGTTGCTGAGAGACGACCACCACACCAGGTCCACTCTCATGAAAGCTGGAATCGATATTATTTTGGAGTCCAGACCCACAGCCTGACGCCAAGAACTCCGAAGAGCCATTTGCGTCCGCCTCATCCTGTGTCGAACAAGGGGAAGAGCCAATACGCACGAGCCCATGAGGCCCTGAAGCCTCTGGAACCACCAGGCCGACATGCTCTCCGACTGTGCAAACATCTGACACGTGGCCAACATATCTGCCATTCTGTCCTCGATCAGGTAAACTCTGCAGTCGATCGTGTTCCAACGAAAACCCAGGAAAATCAGGTCCTGAGAGACCGTCATGGAAAATTTCCACCAGTTCACCGACAGCCCAAGGTGAAACAGGAGCTGGAGGAGAGACTGAAGATTGCTCGAGGCTTTCAACGGACAAGGAATGCGCAGCAACCAATCATCCAAATATGGATACACATGGATACCCTGTAGCCGATGATACGCTGCGATAACAGACATCATCTTCGTAAAGACATGCGGTGCCGAGCTGAGGACAAAAGGGAGCACTCGGAACTGGAAGTGCTCCTCCCCCACAGAAAACCGTAGGTATCTCCGATGTGGATTCCAGACAAGGATAGGCATATACGCATCCTGAAGGTCCACCACGCTGAGCCAATCGCCCTTCTGTAAAGAGGACTTTATCTGTGATCATCTTGAATTTCTCTTGGGTTAGAGAGATATTGAACTGGGAAAGGTCTAGGATGGTGTGCAGGCCAGCCTGGTTGGGTTTGGGCACCGTAAACAGCTGGGAATAGAAGCCCTCCCCTCGCTCCCCTAGAGAAACAGGTTCCACCGCCCTGAGATCCAGCAAATTCAGAATCTCGGCTCTGAGGGAGGGTGACCCCGACTGCTGGAAGGGAGGATTGATGGGTGGGGTAGGGGGAAGGGGTAGGCGGAAGCCCACCCGAGCGACTGACAAGACCCACCGGTCCTCGGTGATGGTCTGCCACGCCTCCCAATGAGACGCAATGTGTCCTCCCACCGGGGGTCTCGTGCGAGCGCAGAGAAACTTAATTTAGCTGGTTTTTCGGTGGCAGCGCCACTTGAACCTGAAGAGGAGGTTGAGGAACGGGAGAAAAACCGTCTCCGTTGCTGCCTTCGGCGGGAATTTCCCAATGGGGTATCAACCCTGTGGGACTTTTGGTCCAGAAAACCCCTGAAACCAGAGGAAGGCCGAGGCTGTGAGGACGTTCTCTGTGCCCTGAAAGGCGGTTTCACCAAGACCGACAAAGACTTGGCGGTCAGAGTGCTATCCTTAGTTTTGGTCAGTTCAACGTCTGTTGTGGAATGAAAAAGCTCCTTACCATCAGAGGGGAAGTTCCAAACCTTATCCAGGACATCCTTAGAGAACTTGGAGGCATGCAGCCAAGCCTGACGAGGGATGTCCACGCCAAGCATGAGGCCGCGGGCCGAGGTGTCGACATAATGCGCCTAGGCCTCCAGCATGTCCTTTGCCAGGACCCTAACATCTGACAAACCCGCTCTGAAATCCTCTAGATTTTCGACGGGAATAAATTCCTCAAATTCCGACAGACCTTTCCATATTTTCATATTCGTCCCCGCTAACACCAGTTCTGCATTCGCTTGATGTAACTGCATAGCTGAATTAGCAAAAATACTCCTTCCCAAAGAGTCAAGAAGCTTGTCCTCTTTAGCCAGAACCTGTGTAGCCGTTGCGGAAGACGATGCAGCAGGTAAGGATTGTAAAGTGGCCGCAGCCACTACCGTGGAGGAGGGGGGCGGACACAACGCTAAAGCCACCTCTTCCGAAGAATGGAGCCTATATCGCACGTCAATCTTCTTGTTGCCAAACAGTCCAGAGTGTGTTTTTTCCCAAACTTTACGGACCTCGGCCAAAACGTCCTTCTGCAAGAACAAGTCAGTACGCTCCAAAGGAGACAAGGTGAACGCCCTCGAAAGCACGCATTCCTGCGGAGAGGGTGCCTCGGGTACTGGAACATCCAGTAAACACATCATGGCCAGCACCCGGTCGTGAAAGGCTCTGACAGAGCGGGGCTGGTCATCGCTGTCCTGATCCTCTTGTGCGTCTTCCAGCAGATCCGGCTCAGGCTGAGTTGCATCAGGCACCATTGTAGACCTGTCCAATGGGAACAACGGAGGCAAGGGAGGAAGAGCCGGGGGAGGTCCAGCCGGTAAAGGCGGCGCCAGCGGAACCACAGGTGCCGCAGCTGGGACCGTTGGTGCAGGTGGGCATATCTCCCTAAACAAGCCTCGAAAATACTCCTTCATGGGGTCGGAATGCATTAGTCTTTGACACTTGCCAAAAAAGACGTCCTCCGCCGATGATTTAGGCGCGACTGGAGGAGGCCTCTCATGAGTGGAGTAATTCCAGGGACGCAAGGGAGAGGGCTGCCAAGAGGGCCCTTCTCCACTGGAGTCTACATAAATCAACGGCGCCGATGCCGCAGGAAGCGAGACATTGTGCGGCAGGGGCATCCTTCAGTCATAAACTGGACGAAAAGGATGTGCAGAAGGAAAACGATGTTCACCTGAAAACCCTCTGCCCACACCTAGGGCCAATGGCGTAGTTTTAAAGGAGGTATCCAAAATGGCCGCCATAGTCTTGGCGGGAGCAGCCGCCATATTGTCAGCACCTGAGGAGAACTGTGACACATGTTGAAGTGAGACAGGGGTCTCCACAGGTGGGTCTGGGGTCTTCATTTTAGCCTTGATACAAGGAACCTCGGCCGAACCGGTGCTGCGAGGCCTAGAATGTTTTTGAGACATGCTATCAGCCAGAGAAGCCTTGAACGGAAGGACCTCAGTACTGCCGACAACTGAGGAATTCCGGTCCACACTCAATGCCCCCTCAACAGGTCTGGTGTCATCGCTTGAACGGGAGCGATGAGGAACACACCTCACCGACAAAATCTTAACAGGTCTCTCAGAACTGTTGGTCACCCTAGCCACCAAACGAGGGACCTCGGACCCGAGCCCGGTATCTAAGGCCCTTTCACCATGGGCCTCAAACTTTTGTTCGGTACTAACAGCCTCAACTGAGGCCTCAGGGCATACCCCAGTGTTTTTACGGGAAGCTCCAGCCAAGGAGACCTCGAAGCAAGCTCCAGTACCGGCCGCCACAGTAGAGCTGCGCCCACAAATAGCCCCCACAGGAGGGGCCTCGGATAGTAATCCGGTGTCAATAGGCCCCTTACAGAGACCCTCGGAGAAAACTCTGGTACACTTTTTAGGCCTAGAAAACACCTCAGGGCAAACCCTGGTAATAGAGCTATTGATGCTCCTCCCGGACCTGGAAGACCCCGGGAAGGAGTCCCCCAGCCAGGGTGCTCTAAAAAGTGAAGAACTCACCGGGCGTTTCTTCTTTTCTTCGATGAAAGTAAGAAAATGCAATGGGGGAGCACGCTGGAACACCTCCTCTCACCGCTTCAAACGATGTTGAAGCGCCCGGACCGAAAGGGAGTCGCAGTAAAAGCACGAGTCCCACCGGTGGTCGAGACCCAAGCACTCTAACCAAAGAGGATGGGGGTCCGCCCTAGCGAAGCGTCGCGGACAAGAAGAACAAGTAGGAAAATCTAACTGAAACGGCATAGACGGACTCGCGACCGCTAAGCCGGAGCAGGAGAGGAGGACACTGGAAGGAAAAAATCTTCCAAAGATGCAAGTGCGTCCAGTCCCGATCGAGCAGAGAAAAGGACTAATGGGCGATGTGCTGGGCAGAGCTGAGGAGAGCGGGGTTACGTCCGCGTGCGGTACCCCGCGTAAAAAGAGAGGAAGGAAATATTTTTGAAAAATGTGATGCTTTTTACAAAGTGCTCCGGTCCCCTCCCACAGGACGGAGGAATGTCCCATAAGTATGGAGGAAAGGGGCCAGGACGTAGGAATATATATGTTTCAGTTTTGAAAGGGGCGGGTTGAGATATCATACTGAGAGTATGACCACAGCTCTCGTGTTTGATGGTGGTATCTGTGCCTGCATTTTAACACACATTTATTTCTGCAGCAGAAAAATGTATTTATGTTATTTTTACTGTTCACAGCACAGATCTAGTTCGAGAGCAAGGGAGCACTGTGCTGAGTTTGGGTAGCCAGCATTTGGGCAGTAGCGCGGTATTGGGAGCAGAGGTCTATGCGTCGCTATGGCTGTCCATTGGAATTTGTCCTTAGGTGTCGTTGAAAAAGCCATGTTTTGAGATATTAGCGAAATTGGACAACTGGCGAGGCATTCCTATCCGACACAAAGATCGAGTTCCAGAGGGAGAGTATGTGACAAGAGGAATGTTTGCGGGTCCTCTCTTTGTGGACAGTGATTCAAGCCGGTTGGTCAATTTGCTGCGGAGGAGCGTGCGCCACCAAATATATGTAGCTTAGCAGCCAGGTACACTGGTGTGCTACTCATGACAGCTTTGTAGATGATACATGCAGTGTTGAACACATTCCTTGTACAGTAAAGGTGCAAATTCAGCGCTGCCATGGTGGGGGGGGGCGCACCTTTCAAATACGTACCTGATGGGGGTACACAGCGGGGGAGGGGAGGGCGCATTCCTGGGGTAAGGACCTCATTGACTGCAGCGCTGTGTAATTTATGTGCAGGTGTAGCAGGAGAGGTCCATGGGGAAGACTGGAATTGGGGGTATATAGTGGGGCATGCAGGGGATAGGGATAAGGGGCATGGGTAGTGTGTAGAAAATATAGTGTAGCACGATGTGAACAGCACAACAGCCATTTTGGAGTATAGGCCTCAGGTAAGTAAAACATGCATCTTTCGCAGCCACAGGCCTCATGTCCTGGGTATCCATGAATTTCTCGAGCGCTCAGCTACAGCAGGGTGCTGGAGAAATGTTGCAGTTTGGCCGTTACCAGGAGAACGCAGCCAGAGGAATGGATTCAGCAGATACTTTGAGGCCAGCGAGCTAGGCACCTGGGTGCTCGCTGGGAACTTGTAGGGAATTAGAATCAAATGCATTAACATAAAATCCAACCACGGTGAGGTACGCAATTTCAAATCACCCCTTGGCAGATGGTCATGGGAAGAGGGTTGTGGGGTGAGGGGATGAGCGACGGGGAACCAATCACAAGGATAGGTTTCAGTGTCCCTAGGGTACAACAGTGTTTTGTGTCCTTACCGATTTCCGCGGGGCACCTCATTGGTCGGATGCAATGTGAATGTCTCCCCTTTGCCAAGCTCAGATTGTTTGATGGGGACTGACCAATGGCAGATGAATAAAATTCCAGTGGGCAGCACAAACACGTAATGCTTTGAAACATAATTGTGAGGCGGTGTGGGAATGTTTGTTACGTCATGATGGGTGGTGTTGGACAATGGAGGATGGGGGATTCTGGATGGCATGATCCAATTACAAGTATTCAATGTATGCTATGATATAGGGGACCGACATTGTCCCACCAATCAGCTTGTGTAAGGTGATTTAAAAAATGTTTCAATTGTGTGTATGCAAATTATGTTGTTTGTGTATAAAGGTTTTGCCCGTTGTGAGCAGTGTTGACAGCTCACTTCAATTTGTTCCGATCCACAGACTTTTGAACCATGCTTTCCCAGCCGTGTTCTGGGCCGAAATAAATTGCGCTACTTCTGGCTTCGTGTACTCTCCTTTTAGTATTACTTTGGTGTTCCAGTCGTTACTTGCCTTGGAGGACCCCTGACAGACTTGCTAGGAGAGGAAGCCAATGCAGTTTGTGTAGGACAGGGTGATTCAGTCAAATTTATGTGCATCCGTAATAATATGTGCTGCAGTATGGTGGACTGCTTTTGGGGTAACCGAGTGAGCAGCAAGGAGCCCAGTCAGGCGGGCATTTCCCCAATCAATGTACGACAACATACAGGCCTGCAAAACATTCTGCATGTCCTGCGGCGGGAGTAAGGGTTTGATTTTGCAAAGAGTGGAAATTCTGAGCCAGGCTGTTTGGACCGTCTTTGCTATGTTTTCCTGGAAGGACAGGCTGCTGTCAACGGTGAAGCCTAAGGACTTTGCTGAGTCCAAGAGTTGTGCATCAAATCCTTCTGGGCACATATCATTGAGCTATTGTTGGACAAGTTGTTTTTTAGTAGGCAGAATGATGAGCACAAATTCAGTCTTGGGTGGGTAGAGGCAGTCAACATCCAGGACTGGATGATGGCTAAGTAATCGCAGACAGAAATGATGTCCGTCCGTGTATTGGTGGATGGCTATGTTGGGATCTTTGAGGAGAGTGCCCAGAGGTTTCATGTAAACGCTAAAAAGGATTGGTGAGGGGATGGAGCCTTGAGGGACTCTGCAGGAGACCCGGAGTTGGTTAGAATGCAATGAGTTCATCTAGATGACCTGGTGTCTGCCCGAGAGGCAGGAGGTAAACCAATTCAGGACAGTGCAGAGAATGCCATCCTGTCAGCAAGGAGAATACAGCTGAGAGGCCAAGAGGATGATGATCCATGATTTGGAGGGACATTCACCAACTGGATGGTGGCTGTCTCGATGCTACACTTGGGGCGGAACCCTGACTGATAGTCATTTAGGGAGTGAAGTTGTTAGATTCTGACAAGTAGTTGTGTAGCGACTACTGTTCCCACGATTTTGCCAATAAACGTGAGGTTCGTAATGTGCTGGTAGTTGGTCACGTTGTCTGGATCTAGGGTTGTTTTTTTCAAAAGAGGTCCTATAAGACCAGTCTTGAGGGTGTCCGGGAATGACCCTTCTGTGAGTGAGGCACGAATGATGCTGAGGAGCCCCTTGAGTGCTGGGCCCATCAATTTTGTAATGATGGAGGCCAGGATGATATCATCAGAGTAAGATGTAGGATTGAGGGAGGGAATTGTTTTTAAGGGATCCGGGGGGGAGAGAGAAGCAAATTCGGTCCAGAGAGGAAATGCGTGCTGAGGCGCACTGGGGCGCTAATGCTGTGGGAGATTGATTTGATGGTCTCTCAGATTTTGTAAATTTTTTCTAAATACATTTGTTGATTCCATCGCATTTGTCCTGAGTTCCTGGTACCTTGGGTCGGTAGGGGTTTGGTACAATGATTTACTACTTCAAAAAGGGCTTTCCTCCTGTTAGAGGCTGCCACAATGGTGGTGAAGCAGTAAGTAGCTTTGGATTCGGTAATCAGAATCCTATGGTTGGACCGTAGAGATATGAGTTTGGTGAGGTCTCCAGTGTTACGGTTTTTGCACCACTGTTTCTCTGGAGCTCTAATTGAGCATAAGTTGGGGGTGTACCAAGGGGCAAATGGTTTGGTCTTAGCGTGGCTGGTTTTTACGCCTTAAGCTAGATAATCGGCATGAAAAATGTTGACCTTTGGGGAACAAACATATCTCACAGGAGGCACTTTAACGCCATGAACTTTCTTACAGGTATAGGAACCTGCATTGGCCTATTTTTCTTGAATAAGGCCTGTAACAGCAGAGAGAAGCCCTTTCATGATCTTCACAGCAGATTGGCAATATTCAATCCTCTACTACTTTGTGTTTAGTCTGGTCTTGTAAGTGTAGGTTGCGCTGGTGTGATGTCACGAGAGGCAGAGCATTTATTTTGCAAGAGGAAGAACAGCCGTCATCAGGATTCTACTGGTAGTAGCGCTACAGCGCACAGTCACATTAGCAGCAGATGTCTATTACAACTAATATAATAGAATTATACTAGCATTATCAGTAGTAGCAGTATTTATGATCAGATGAGGAATTGAACCCGAACAAGACGTAATTATGCTCCAGCAAATTGTGTCTTACCCGAAGGCTGCTCCGCAGGAGCCCAAGGTTCGCTAGGTCA
Source organism: Ambystoma mexicanum (assembly GCF_040938575.1). Taxonomy (NCBI): domain Eukaryota; kingdom Metazoa; phylum Chordata; class Amphibia; order Caudata; family Ambystomatidae; genus Ambystoma; species Ambystoma mexicanum. The sequence continues at coordinate 764,040,302 of NC_090925.1, read as the reverse complement.
GCAGTTTCCTATCGCCGGGGAGCCCTCTCTCAAAGATAAGCAGCTCTGTGCTCAGGCCTCAACATTTTTAAAATCCTGCTAGACCTGCAGGTCAAGTAACATAGTTAATCTACTCCACCTCAGAGAAATTAACTCAACCAATGAACTTGATACCATAATATCTATCAGATGAGAAATTGTGGTAAAGCATGAAGAAACATCAGCAATGTTAAAGTGCCTGTTCAGTACTTTCCTCCTCCTGGACAGGTTGGAACATAATTTTCTAAAGACCACAGAGAGTACAAGCATCCCTGCATGTCAAAGCCCATAGAGCAGGGCTAATATGGATGTTTTGATACATTTGGGTGACAGGCTTAGAGTTGGAAATAGCTTGCTGGCTTGAGTAAGGGCAAGAATGCATCTAAAATTAGGATTTGAGTAAGGGTTAGGATAAATAATGTTTACACAATGGACCATCAGCTGAAGCCCTGGGTAGGGTTAGAATATGAGTTTGTCATTGAACTTATTAAACAAAAGGAGCAGAAAATAGTGCAGGATGTTACCAGAAAGAATATGGTTGACTGCAAACTGGCACAGAACTATAGTCATAAAGATAACAGTGCACTGTTTTTGTGCAATAAGACACATGTGAGTGGTTGCATTGTGGTTTACAAAAGATTGACTCTTTAACATTTTTTGTCAACCAAAATGCAGCCACTCACAAATGATTTGTGTCTTATTGCACAAAAAAGGTGGCAGAGGCTTGCAGATGGGGTCTACAGTCCGCTGCATACTTTTAGTTCGATTTAAACACTCATGAAAATAGATGTGAGCAGCATGGTTCATGAATATAAATGAGCCATCTCCAAACTAACTATACTTGGCAGGCAACAATTTACATTCTATTTTGAGGCTGGACATTTGGGAAAGGTCCCAGGGAAGGGGCTGTGTGCCTTGTGGTCACAACAACCAGGGATACCACAGGGACTTGGCTCCATTGCAGCAGCGTCTCCTCTACAGCCACTCACTTCTGATCTGTCCTGTCAGGAATGTACAAATAACAGCCCATTTTTCAGAGTCTGTATCAACATTGCATTCCCCTTACCACGCCCTCAGATTTTTGTATTCTCTTTATGGCACAGTACTTTCAATGGCAGCTCAGCAGCCCCCGCTTTGAGTCCTCGCTCCACACAATAAACCTGTAGTGGTTTGTCTGTTGCTTGCTGCGGATGCCGTTGAGCTTGGAGCCTAGGGCGCTCAAATTGTCACTGTCCCACTCATGTTCTGAAGGGCAGGTTATGCCCAGCAATGCTTTTCCCTCCATGGACACATCCGGCCTCACCGTCCAAGGCCCAGCCTGAGCTTCAGCCTCTCCCAGATCCATGCCACATCATCAGAAGGCCATTAAACAACTCTGTTATGGACAATGTGTTAATTTTCAAACTCTTTGCAGTGCTTCTCTTCCTCAACATTGGAGCCTGGGCTACCAAACCTATGAATTCCAAATATACATAAATTGATGAGAGAATAATTTTCTGATGAATTATGAATGATTTAACAGACACATTTAGCAAATTTAAATAATCCTATCCAGGCTTAGATTACATAGCCATGGGGTGTCTGATGGGGAATGACACACATTACTAACCATAATCGTATTTCTGATGATTGTATCTGCTTAGATTCACATGCTGTGCATGTAATCCAACATCTAGTGGTAATCGCAGAGTATTGTATCTTTTTTTCGAAGATCAAAAAGGGACGTCGACATGGGCGTTACTGTAATACTATCCCTAACGTGACGTGTAATGTACCCAAAATCCCTCACGCGTCGAGGTCCCACCAGTTGTTTTTCTACTGCCGCGTGGGAACCTTGCAGAATGTTTGAGTGAGTACAGAAGAGAAAAAGTGTAAGATGTCTATGTTCCTTCTGCTCGAATAGGGGAGGAAGGGTGGGCGCATGTGAATCTGAGCAGATAAAATCATCAGAAATGCGATTACGGTCAGTAATGTATGTCTTCTGATGCTTGTGAATCTGATTAGAATCACATGCTGTGCATAGACTAGAGAGCAGTACCCATAGATAGTGGTGGGATGTGTGAAGGAACAGTAGCAAGGAGATGTGTTAGCCCTGCTTGCCCCACCTGAGAATCAGACTTAACAAGTGTGTGTCTAAGCAGTAGTGGTGGGTGAAAGAGTGAACAGAACTCCCTAATTGCTGCTTTGCAAATGGAATCTAGAGGAACATTTGCTATGAATGCTATGGTAGCCCCTGTGCCCCGAATAGAGTGAGCTCTAGGCATAAAGGATAGATCTATCTTGGCAAGAGAGTAACAGTGTGATGCAATTTACAATCCATTTGGAAATAGCTGATTTAGAGACAAGGTCGCCTTCACTACCAGCTGTCACAGAGACAAAGAATTGGTTCGTCTTTCTCAGTGGCATTGTTTTCTCAAGGTAGTAGATTACTGCCAGCCTTACATCCAGTGTGTAGAGGCTTCTTTCTGCCAAGTTAGTGTGGTTTTGGAAGAAAGTGGGATGGTCGATTGATTTACATTGAACTTTGAGATGTATCTAGGTGCATAACTGCATAACGTGAGTCTGTGTGCAAAACCACCTTGTTTTTGTGAACAGTTACAAAGGGATCCTGAACTGAAAGGGCCTGCAGTTTACTAACCCCCCTTATTGAGGTAATGGCCACTAGAAAGGCAGTCTTATATGTGAGGGCCTTAAGGCTAGCCTTGTGCATGGGCTCAAAGGGAGGCCCCATTAATCTGGTAAGGACAACATTCAAGTCCCATTCAGGAGTTGGGTTGGAAATAGGGGGAGGAAGTCTCTTTAGCCCTCCCATGAAGACCTTAATGACAGAAATGTTCCACCATGAAACCTTGCTCTGGGATGTGGTATACACAGAGAGCGCGGCCAGGTGGACCTTTAGGGAATTGAAAACTAGTCCTAAGTCTAATAGGTGTGTTAGATAAGGAACAAGTTACTTACCTGTAACTGTTGTTCTCCAGCATGGGTCTGGCATGGATTCACATGCTCATGAATATTCCCCGTCGTCAGGCTGGGAATCCTTGGTAAAGAAAAAATCAGTGTCAGTTTCTTTTCTGATCTGTCTTTCTTAGTAGTAACCAATCACTGATCTCTGGATCATACTGCCCCCAGCCAATGACTGCCCTCTCCCTAAGCCCCGCCTCTGGCAGCCATCCTCAGATTTGGTAGCACGCCAAGTGGCAGTATGACCAAGTGAAGAGCCGCAGAGGGGTAGGTGGGAGGGTTCGCATGTGAATCCATGCCAGACCCATGCTGGAGAACAACAGTTACAGGTAAGTAACTTGTTCCTTCTACAGCATGGGGTCTGGCATGGATTCACATGCTCATGAATAAAAGAATACATAGCAGTATACTCATGCACAACCACGGGAGGTGGCAACAGGCTCAACATTAAGCAATACAACAACTCAACATTAAGCATCTCTTACCTCCTCACCAGGCTCACCTTAAGCGAACAGGTTGCGCAGCACTGCTTGGCCGACCCTGGACTCCTCCCTGGAGTCCCGATCGACGCAGTAGAATCTTGTGAAGGTGTGCGTCGACCTCCACGTTGCAGCCCTGCAGATGTCCAGCAGAGGCACACCAGACAGGAACGCTGTGGTCGCAGCGATCGCTCTGGTCGAATGGGCTCTCGGACGGCCGGGCAGCGGTCGGTTTTCCAAACGGTGACAATGCATGATGCAGCCGGAGAGCCATCTGGAAATGGAAGTCTTCGAGAGAGCCTTCCCTTGATTCACGGACCCAAAGTTCACAAACAGTTGTGACGTCTTCCGAAAACTTTGTGCGGTCCACATAGAACTAAAGGCGCTCTAGCTACATCCAGCAAGTGCAAAGTCCTCTCGGCCGGCGTCGAAGGCGACGGGAAGAAAACTGGTAACACCAAGGGCTCGTTGAGGTGGAAGTCCAACAGCACCTTGGGCATGAAGGAGGGGTGCGTTCTCAGCACTACCCTTGTGTCATGAAAAGTCAAGTATGGAGGCTTGCAAGATAGGGCCTGAATCTCTCCCACTCGTAATGCAGAGGTGATGGCCACGAGGAACGCTGTCTTCCATGACAGGAACTTCAAAGGCGCCGAATGCATAGGCTCGAATGGGGCTCCCATGAACCTGGTCAGCACCACATTAAGCTCCCACGCCGGGGTAGGGGCCTTCACCGTCGGGAATGATCGGAATAGTCCCTTCATAATTTCCTTTACCAGGCGATGAGACCACAAGGACACCCGTCCCGTAGTCCTGGTATATCGGGAGATGGCAGCCAGATGTATTTTTATGGAGGCGTGAGCCAGTCCAGCTTTGGTCAGCGACAGTAGGTCCGGCAGCACTTGAGGGGACGTAATCCGCAGAGGGTTAATCTTCTGTGCACGGCACCAGACAGAGAACCTCTTCCACTTATGACCGTAACACTTTAGAGTCGAGGACGCCCTGGCCTTTGCAAGAACCTCTCTGCAATCAGCCGGGATATCGTACCCTCCAAACTCTAGTGCTGCAGGAGCCAGGCCTGCAAGTTCAGCGACTGTGGGTCATGATGGAGAATGGCGCCTCCTTCCCTGGAGAGAAGATCCGCGTCTGCGGGCAGCTTGACTGGTGGGGACGTTGACAAGTCCAGAAGGTCCGGGAACTAGATCTGCTTCGGCCATGCCGGTGTGACAAGGATCATCCTGCACCTGGACTTCTTGAGCTGGTTGATGAGGCGGAGCAGCAACGGCAACGGAGGGAACACGTATAGAAACAGCCCGTCCCAAGGGAACGAGAAAGAATCGCCCATGCTCCTCGGCTGTGGGAACCTGCTGGCGAACCTCTGGCACTTGGAGTTCGTCGCTGTTGCGAACAGGTCAATCTGGGGTTTTCCCCATCGTTGGAAGAGTCGATCCACTTGGTCCTGGCGCAGTTCCCACTCGTGGCACGAGCACAGCTCCCTGCTGAATGAGTCCGCAATGGTGTTTTTTTCATTCCTGCCAGGTGGAAGGGAACCAGAAACATCCCCTGGGCGACGGCCCAGTGCCACAGATCCTGGGCCTCCTTGGATAGGGCTGGGGATCTGGTGGCTCCCTGCTTCCGTATATAAAACATTGTGGTGGTGTTGTCGGTGAAGATCCTCACTACTTTGCCCATGAGGGCCGGAAGGAACAACTTGAGAGCCCAGAACACTGCTCGGAGCTCCAGAATGTTGATGTGGAGAGACCTCTCCTCCGGGAACCAAAGGTCTCTTGCGTGGAGGTCTCCGGTGTGGGCCCCCCAACCCTCCAGAGAGGCGTCCGTCGTCACCGTCTCCTGAAACGCCGGGATTTGAAATTCCGTGCCTGTCATGAGGTGAGCACGGATGCCCCACCATAAGATCGCCCGACGGAACCCCTCGTCGAGAGGGATCCTGTCCTCGAAACAGCCTGTCGCCTGAAACCAGCGGGCGTCGAGGAACTCCTGTAGCGGACGCATCCGAAGTCTGCAAAGGGGTACAAGATAGATGCATGAGGACATCATCCCGAGGAGGGACTTGATGGACCTCACCTTGGCCACGTCTGTGGCTAGCAGGCGCCGCACCTTGCCCAGGATGGTCTTGGTCCTCTCCTCTGAAGGGGAGGCCAATTGCCCCACTGTATCGAGCTTCGCTCCCAGAAACAGTGCTATCTGCGATGGAACTAGGTGGGATTTGGGGTAGTTGATGGCGAACCCCAGCTCCGTGAGCAACCAAACGGTCCTCGCTGTGTGTTCGACGGCGAGTTCCCTTCTCCTTGCCCGGATTAGCCAGTCGTCCAGGTAGGGGTAAACGTGGATCCCCTGCAGACGCAGCCGCGCCGCCACTGGTGCCAGGCACTTGGTGAAAACCCTGGGTGCCGACTTTAATCCGAACGGTAGGGCCCTGAATTGGTAGTGGAGTCCCTGAACCACGAACCTGAGGAACTTCCTGTGCCTTTTTAGAATAGGGATGTGGAAGTAAGCGTCCTCCAGGTCCAAAGACGATAGGAAGTCGCCTTCCTCCAGCTGTCCTAGCACATGCTGGAGGGTGACCATCCTGAATTTCTGCACCTTGATGTACTTGTTTAAGCGACGCAGGTCCAGGATGGGGCGCCAACCGCCAGTCTTCTTCTTGACGAGGAAGTACCTTGAGTACACTCCGGAGCCCCGGAGCCCTCTGGGGACGAGCTCGATGGCACCTTTCTTGAGCATCGCCTTTACCTCCAACAGTAGTTGAGGGACGTGATTCTCCTTCCTGGCCACGGGTGGAATGCGAGGGCACTTCTTTTGGAATTCCAGCGAGTGCCCGTTGGCCAGGGTGTCCAACACCCAACGTTCGGTGGAGATGGACTCCCACACGCCGACGAACTTCGTCAGCCGGCCTCCCACCGGGGTACTTCGGTGGGGGCCCGACAACCCGACCGGGTCAGTCTTGCTTGGAGGCAGCCTTGCCGCCTTGGCCTCCTTGGCGATGGCGGCGGGAACCCCCTTGCTTGCCGCGACCTCTGTAGGCCTCCTGGGAAGAGGAGCGGGCCACCTGGCGGTAAGTGGAAGAGCCAACGCTGGATCCTTTGGAGGCACCCTGTCTGCCTCCGGAGCTCCGAAAGGGCCGTTGCTGTTGAAGCACCCCCAGTGCCCGGGCCGTCTCCGAGTCGGTCTTGATGGCCTGTAGGGACTCATCCACCAAAAAGGTTGCTGCTGTCGAACAGCCTGTCCAACACCCCGGTCTGGACGTCCTGGCGAAAGTCTGACGCCTTGAGCCATCCTCGTCGTCGGAGGAAAACTCTGTTGCCCAGCTGGCGAAATCCGGTATCAGCAATGTCCGTTGCCACCGTTATGGCGTGATCCGACGCTGCCTCGCCTTCCTGCAGAATTTCTCCCTTTTGTCATCAGGCAGGAAGTCTAGCAGGGGAGCTATCTTGAACCAGAGCTCCCTGTCGTAGCGGGCCACGATCGCTAAGGCATTGGCCGCCTTAATCGTCATCGCCGCCGACGAGATGACTCGTCGTCCCATAGAGTCCAACTTCTTGCCCTCGCTGTCTGGCGGGGAAGTGGAAGTTGAGGCCACCACACCCGCTGCCTTCTTCTTAGCCGCTGCCGAGACGACAGAGTCCGGCGTGGGCTTGGCCCTGAGGCACAAGGGGGCGGCATCAGGGACTCTGTACTTCTTCTCGTACCTGTCCCTCCTGGCTGGTGTCGTGGAAGGGTTCTTGAGGACAGCAAGCCCCTCGTCCCAGATGTCGTCGAGTAAAGGCACCGCGAGGACTGTCTTCCTCCTGGCCTCTCGTCGTTGGTACAGAAACCCCTCCTTTTTCTGTTCTTCAGGGCAGAGCTGGAAGAGCTCGGATGCCCTGGTTATCATGGCGTGGAAAGAGCCAATTTCGTCGGCTGAAGACACCCAAGGGGGGGTGACGACGGGACGTCCGCTGTGTCATTGCCGCCATCATCATCCATCCCCGTCGCTGTATCCGACGCCGTATCCTCTCTAGGGTCCGGCGAGGGGGATGAGGGGTCCACCATTCTTGCAGGCACGAAGGGCGGAGCGGGGTGGACTCTCCTCCGCTTGTTCGGAGGACTTCCCGACGGGCCTGGTTCTGGATCCTCCGTCGGGGTGTGTGGTAATCTCGTCCTTATCTTGGTGCATAAGGATTCGATTGCCAACAAAATGGCCGCCAAGCTATCCTGGGGCTCGGGCAATGGCTGCGACGGACGGGATGGCCGCTCCACTGGGCCCTGTTCGTCGTCGCTATCTTCGATCACGTCAGCATGGACCATCCTCTGGGATCGAACCTTCTCAAACCTCTGGTTGAGGCCTATGAACCTCTCGAAGAGGCCTAAGGACCTCTCATTGAGGCCTACGGACCTTTCGTTGAGGCCCTTCTCGGTTTCCACCAGTTCCTCCTCAGAGGCTGATTCCGAGTCTGTAATGGCCACCGCCCCCACCTCTTTTTCAGCGGGGGGCTTCACGGGGGTCTTAGCGATGGGCTGGAAAGAGGAATCCCTCCGCGGTGGCAGGGATACTCTGAGCCCGAAGGGCGTTTCCACAGGCGTAGTCTCAGCCGGCTTCGCCAGGTTCGCAGCGACCACTTCGGTAGAGGCCTTTGCCGGGTGGATCAAAGCCCTCACCACCTTAGGTGCGTCCTGGGCCTTCGCCTTGGGGGGAGGGTCAGCGCCTCGCTCCCCCTTCGAGATCGACCGGGTCCGCTCCAGCGGCCTACCTGGGTTCTCGAACTTCCTCTTCCCCGAACCAGAGCGCTGGCTCGTGGTCGAACATGCCGGGGAAGTAGCGCCCTGCTTGGCAACCGAAGAGCCCGACCTTTCGGCGCTCCCGATGGCCGCAGACTTGCGGTGCTTGGCCTTCTGTTGGGCCCCCGTCACAAGGGCACTCTCGTAGGACTTAGAAGCCCGTTCAGACTTCTTCACCTTCTCACCTGCTGTGCCCTTCTCCAGCCAGGCGGCGAGGAGGGAACGACGATCTTGTTTCATCCGTTCCGAAAGGTTTTTGCAGAACGCACAGTCTTTCTCCACGTGCGTCTTGTCCTCATGAATGCAGTAGAGATGTCGCGAATGCTCGTCCTCCTTGAAAACGTTCTGTAATCCGCATCCAGGGCAGCACCTGAACAGCTTGGATCCGGGTGTCGAGCTTCCCTTGTCCTGGGCCATGTCCGTTGAGGTAGGCCGCAGATCTTCCAGAATCCTCCAAGAAGTATAAACTCGACGAAAACTTCACCCTTGAGGGGCGTAGAAGAATTCCGAAACGGGTCCCCGTTATCGGAAGTAGAAACGCTGGAGCTTGAGGCACGATTAAACTGAAAAAATGAGAAAATCTCCTGAAGAAACGTGAAAACGCAGTAAAAAAAACTTGAGAGCTAAACACGAGGACTCCCAACACTTGAGCATGTGGTAAAAATCTGAGGATGGCTGTCAGAGGCGGGGCTTAGGAAGAGGGCAGTCATTGGCTGGGGGCAGTATGACCCAGAGATCAGTGATTAGTTACTACTAAGAAAGACAGATCAGAAACGAAACTGATACTGATTTTTTTCTTTACCGAGGATTCCCAGCCTGACGACGGGGAATATTCATGAGCATGTGAATCCATGCCAGACCCCATGCTGGAGAAAGGAAAATATCTTTAGGGGAGCGGTCAATGGGATTGACGTTTTTAGTATAGTATTGCACCAGATAACAAAGCGCTTCTACTTGTTGAAGTAGCAATGTCTAGTGTTGGGTTTTCGTACTTCCCTGCACATGTCCATCCAACTCTGAGGGAGTTGAAGGTGCCCAAACTCTGCCTTCAGGAGCCAAGCTGCTAAGTTGTGTGCCTGGGGCATGGATGCAGTGTCTCTCCCTGGTCCTGAGACAGCATGTTTGGGCATGCAAGCTTCCTGGGAGGGGAGACTGACATTTCCATGTGTGAACCAAGGCTGCCAGGCCCACATTGGTGCAACCAGGATCATCTTGACTTGTTCCTGCTGCATCTTGTGCACTATCCTGTTGAGAAGGGGAATCGGGGGGGGGGGAGCGTAGGCAAATCTCCCGGACCATGTTATCCAGAGACCATTCCCATTGGAGTGTTTCTGTGGGTACCTGGAAGCGTAATCTGGCCATTGGGCATTCTCCAGAGTTGCGAACAAGTCGATCTCTAGGAAACCCCCTTCTATAAAGACGTTGTGTAGAATGTGCTCTTGCAACCGCCACTCGTGCTCTACGGGTAGGGAGAAGTCTCTGCTGAGCATGTCTGGCGGAAGGTTGTGTTCCCCTGGAACATGTTGTGAGAGGAGGAACATGTCGTGTTTGAGTGCTCACTTCCAGATCTTCTGGGACAGCCAGGATAGCCCTGGAGAGTGAGTGCCCCCCTGTTTGATCAGGTAGTACATGGCCATGTACTTTCTGTAAGGACAAGAACTGTCTTCCTCTGAAGGTGTACTTGGGAGGATTTCAGAGCTTTGAACACTGCAAGCAGTTCCAACAGATTAAGGTGATTGGACGCTAATGATGGGGACCACATGCTGTGCGCTGTCTGTTGAAGGAGGTGAACCCCCCCACCCTGATAAAAATGCGTCCGTGGGGAGTGGCCTCTACTGTGAGGGTGGTGAAGGTTTCTCATGCTGAAGGTTTTCCCTTGACCACCACTGCACAGACTAACAAGGGCTGTCAAGCCAACCGCTAGATCATCGCACTGGCCACTGGCCTGATACCATTGGCTCAAGAGCCACACCTGCATGGGGTGCATGCGTAGGTGAGCGTGAGAAACTAGGAAGACATCATCCCCAGGAGTTACAGAGCGAGGGATCTGGAACCGCATGTTTTGAACCCTCTCGTTGTAGGGCAAGACAAGCTCGTCTTCTGTCCGAAGCAAGGCCCCCAGAAACCTGTTTGACTTGGCTGGTGACCAGACTTGATTTGTTCTCGTCGATAGAGAATCCCAGACTGAATGGGAGATCTACTGTTGCCTGAGTATTCGCTAGGCACGTTCCGTACGAGCCGCCTGTTATGAGCCAGTCGTCGAGATAGGGATACACGGGGATGGACTGCCTGCGCAGGTAAGCCGCTGCTACCACCAGTACCTTTGTAAACAACCTCTGGGCTGAGGCAATGCCGAAGGGAAGAACTTTGAACTGATAGTGCGTGTCCTCTATCATGAACCTTAGGTACTTTCTGTGGGCTGGCAACATTGACATATGAAAGTATGCATCTTTCATGGGCAATGCGGCCATGTAGTCCCCCTGCGGCAGAAGTGGGATTACTTCCTGAAGAGTTGTCATTCTGAACCTTTGTGGCTTAACATACTTGTTTGCAGATCTAAAATACGGCACCTGGTTAGATCCATGTTGGGTACAAGTAAATACACTGAATAAATACCCTTGTTTACCTGGAGATGAGGAGCGACTTTGATGGCGCCCTTTTCCAGCAGGACCTAGACCTCGTCCAACAGGATGCGCAGATGGTCTGTGACAGTAATCTGCTTCTGGATGGATTGTAGCGGGGTGGCCAGAGGAAATTGATGCCGTACACGTGGGCGACGGTCTTGCGTACCTACTGATCTGATGTGACCCCCTCCCATGCGAGGGCAAACGATGTTAGGTGTCCCCCGACTGGGGAAGTGTGGGAGGGGACACATATCGTCGAGTCACTTGGAGGCAGAGCCTGGGGAGCCTCTGGAAGGAGAGTTTCTACTCCTGCCTTTCCCACGACAAAAACTGTTTTGTTGAGATTGGAAATTACCAGAGGAGCCCTGTCTGGAGGACCAGTTGGATCCTCCAGAGCCATACTGTGCATGGGGAGAGCGGCAGAAGGACTGCCCTCGAAAGGACCGGCGGGAATTGGAGTTGCCGCGCTGGACGAAGGGTTTAGCAGAGATCTTCAGAGCATCCACAATCACTTTCCCAAAAAGATTGGTGTCCTCCACTGAATTGTTGATCAAAGAAGCCTGAGTCTCTGGTTTGAACCCAGAATTCTTCAACCAGTCGTGGCGTTTGAGCAGGGTTCCCTGGGCAAGTACACGCCTGCAGTTTCGACAAGAGTCCAAGGTGTTTTTGAGCATATTCTGGGTGACTTGGCTGCCCTCTGCAACCACAGCCAAAAGGTGGGTGCGAGTAGGTTCCGGGACATCCTGAAGGCCGTCCTGGACAAGGCCCCATTGAACGTCATTATAGCTTGCGAGGAGCGTGGTGTTGTTGGCAATCCTGGTGGAAAATGCCAGAGGTGGTAAAACGCTTGCCAAGGGCATGCAACCTTTTGCAGTCTTTGTCAGGAGGGGATTCTGAAGAGAACAGCGGTACATCTGCCCTATTACGAGTAGTGGTGACAACCAGGAAGTCAGGGATGGAGTGGACCCTGATCTAGAAAGTGGTCAGCAGATGTCTTCAAAAGGTTGTTGAACATCATCTGGTCGTCTATAGGTGACGAGTCTCTAGACTGGGAGGCGCATCCAGAATAAATGGTGTCAGTGTACTGTGGCGGGGTGTGCCACGTGCCTTGGTCTGGATCCTGATATGTGAGATCCTGGCTGCCCTGGACATGGTCTTCGGTATAGGAAACATCCAGGCTAGGATCATCTAGGTCATCCCCAAAGACTTCCATTTGGGGGTCCTGATGGGATTCCTCCAAGGAGGGGAATTGGTCACCGGGAGAGTGGAGCCTCTGGGACGTAGGAGTGATCGGGCACAGGTCCACATCCCTATACCTCCTCAAAATGACCTCGAATTGGCCTGTGAACTCAGCCATCCTGTTCATACAAGCCTCAAACGTGCCCCTGGTCCATTCAGAATAGTCTGAGGGATTTGGAGGGGGGAAAGGGCCGTGCATTAGGGGCTGTGTCATGATGTAGGGCCCTAGAAAGAGGGGAAGCCAGAGAATAGCCCTCATGCGAAGATGGGGCCTTCCTAGGGTCCAAAACGGGCAATTGGCCTTAGAAAGCTTCTCCTGAGTGTTTTTGTCGAGTGGACTCGTTTCTGTGCGTCTTTCGGCACATCTGCGTCTTTCGATGCTACTGTGTCTTTCGGCGCTACTGAAGGAGATTTAGTACCAGGCGTAGGCTGCGGAGTCGGATGTGCCGGGGGTGCCGAAATGCAAGGTTTGGAAGGCCCAGATGAAGAATTCGACGGACCTGCAGGCGTGGAAACTTTCCTTGACGTGTCAGCCGGGGAGATTTTGGTGGTGTGTGCTTAGAAGCATGTGCTGCGTGAATGTCCCTGTCGCTGGCATGTGACTTTCCCATAGCACTGCCGGCAGCATGCCTGTCGGGGCCGTGGACGGGCACGTGGGAGCGTGAGGTCTCTACAGTAAGGTCAACGGCCTCCGAATCAGAGCCGCATTGCCGACGGATTCATTGTCTGAGGCAACAGCGCTGGTGGGGCAGTGACTCTAGTCCTGCATGGCGTATGCCGCACACCATTTGTTACGCCTGTCTTTCAGTGTCTTGGGCCGAAAGAGCTCACAGGCTTTACACGAGCGCTCTTCGTTGTCATGAGGGAGACACCCTTGCATCGGAAGGAATTTTGCCGTTGGAAGATGTGCAAAATTTAAATGGAGTCCTCTCCATAGCAGAGGGAAGCAGCAGCTAGGCCAAGAGAAAGGGCAGAGAAGAGGTAATGGAAAGACATTCTCAAGAGAAGACAATTAAATAGGGCTCCACTCTCCCTACTGTAAAGGCCAGGGCGGAGGGTCAAGGCCACGTGGGAAACAGTCGCTGATCGGCCCAGGATGGAAGGTCGGCGGACAGGACCAGTCATCGAACAGCCGTCGAGTAGTCGTCGAAGGCAAGCGAAAACCGCCGAAGACCAGTGAAGTAGCAATATAAACTCTTACTAGTTCTGCATTATGTCTGACCAACTAGGTAGGTGGAAAAAAACAATCTGGTGGGACCTTGACGTATGAGGGATTTTGGGTACACTACACGTCACGTTCGGGATAATGTTACAGTCACGCCCATGCGACGTCCCTTTTCGATCTTCGAAAAAAATGCACTACTCCGTGATTACCGCTAGATGTCAGAATATATGCACAGCTTGTGATTCTAAGCAGATTCACAAGCATCAGAAACATTGGTATACTGAGTGGTATAATGTAAGATCTTTATTTTATCACACCAGTTCTGGGACACCTGAATATCATTTGTTATTAACTACTGACAGGTCTCACTGATGGCTACTCTCTGATCTCCTCTTATAAAAAGCAGAAGCAGACAAAGCCACCAGGCAGACACTCATTGGTTCTCAGTAGACATACACCTCAAAGCTGCTCCAGTGCCCATCCACCCAAAATGCCTTCACCAAGAGGCTTGAATGGCAATCTGCCACAGATTGATTTCAGGTAATTTGGTATTAAATGGGTGCACTGCTGCATCAGGATCGTAGGACAGCCAACGGCTCCCATATCACTGGCCGCCAAAGGAACATGTGTGCCGCAGGCATCCTAATTATTATCGAAATGCTTATCATACTTGGTGGAGCTTGGGTCCCCAATTAGATTTTTAGGCAATTAAAGAGATTCCGGTCAGACGGATACGCACATCGTAACGTACCTAGGCCTTTTTTCAATTAGGCTTATACATGACGCAAGCTTCCCCTAATTTAAAACCACCACCACGGAGAAGGCTCTGTATCAGTGTTCTCGCAACGGTCGTGAACAATCGCCCGGACCCGTGCATCCTGTTTTTCTGAGGTTTTCTTGATTCAAGTAGGTATTTAGTTAGAGTAGGGAAGGATCATTCACTTGAGTCCCCATAGCACCAGTAGTATCACAACCTGGGGTAAGAAAGATTAATCACTTTTTGTTTACATATTTAAAATACCAGAGTGGAAAATGTAATTGGCTATTCTTTCTTCTAAATATAGCTCATGTTCCTCTTCTCTGTAATGTTCCTCAGGGGGTGTGTCCAGTAGCACTCCTTCCTGGGGGAATTTGTCACACAGGCCGTGTAATATAAGCTTGAGGGGCCTATTCTTTAAAGAAGGGGAGGTGCAGCATCCAGTATTTCTGAGAAAAGGCAATATCTCCAAGCTGTGTTGACAGATTGCAAGAACGTTTCTTTCTCTCCTGAGTCAAGGATGCTATGCTTAAGGATTTGGCTTCCACAGCCCAAAATGTGCTTCACGCCAAGAGAACGCAGTATTGTTCTAATCCATGACTACCCTGCAGAGCACAGTGGAAGAATATGCAAAAACCCTGTGCCCTGGGTTAAGGGCTTCTTCCTCGCGCTCGGATAACAGACCAGTCATTCTCTCCTGCCACCTTGCCATAACCTACAACACCTAGTATTCCTTCTTGACCCATGCCTCCCAAATACGGAAGGACCCTTTGTCGGATTCACTATTTGAGCCGACCCCAGTTATATGCTTCAGATCAAGACAGAGTGTTGTTTATATTGTTTAATCTTGAAAGAAAACGCACTAGCCTGGGCAACCCGTATGTAGACGGAAATAGCCCCATATTGAGTGATTATGATGGCTTCTTAGAAGCATTTTGCACAATATTTGATGGCCAATATACTGTTCAGGCTGTCCGTAATGAATTATTACATATTAGATAAGGGGCTGCAGATTTACTCTACTGTATGTCCCATTTTAAGGGGTTGGTTACCCAAACAAATTGGCCTGAAGATGCACAAATAACCATCTTCCATAAAGACCTTAAGGAGGACCCGAAATAATCTCTCCGACTTCCTCACATTAGTAATTTGCATTGATCATAGAGCCATGGAAAGAAATGGAGAGCAACAAAGATTGAAATATCGCCGACCCATGCCTCCTTAATGGGAGCAAGAATCCTCTTCCTTAGGAAGCACCAGAAGACCTGTCCCTCTGGATGAGCGAAAAAGACAAAGACATTTAAATCATGTTTTTATTGTGGTGACTCACCCATCCAGTCAGAGTGTCCTTGGAGGGCACCCTCACCTCGGGGAAACACCAAAGCTCGTCCCCAATAGGGAATCTGAGGCAGAGCCAACCTACTAATTTGGTAGATTTATATCTTAATTCACGTAAGTGGGAGGGGGTTAGCTCTTAGAGACAGCGGGGCATCTGGGAATCTCATAGATTTTGCTTTTGCGCACAAAAACGAGTTTCCTTTACTCCCCAAAGGTAAAACAGAACCTATATAACCAGTGGATGGTTCCCCTCTGTTTCCAGCTCTATATTTTGTATTTTTATTTTATTGTGCATTTGTTAGGCGCTTATACATCAAGTAAATTATGTTTCAAAGCGGTCCCAGGGCAGCAGTGAGGGAATATGGGAATGGAAAATAAACAATGAGAGGAGGCGGACCTATTAGGCCTTGTGAGAATTCAGAATGCGCAATTGCAGAGAGAGCAAGAGGGAAGGGGAGGGTTTAGTTGTATCAGGGGAAGTGCTGAGAGGGATGATGGAGGCGAGCGAGTGCTAGTTGTAAAAGGGGGAAGTGCTGAGAGTATTGTAAGTGCATAGGTGGAGTTGTCAGCTGAGAATAAATAAGTGCAGGCCAGTAGTGACAAAAGCTGGTGGGTGCCAGGGCAAAGTGCTGGGAGGAGTGGAGGCTGTAGGCGATTGGGTGTGAGAGGCCAGGACCCGGGAGGACACATAAGGACCCTTGTCACCAATCTCAGCCACTCTGGGAAATTAGCAGAGGGAGGAAGGGAAGGAGGAGGTGAAAAGGAAAATCTAGAGGAGATTCCGGAATTTGAGGAGATCCAGCTCAAGACATAGAGGAAGAGAGAGGCTGTTCCATAGGAAGGAGCCTGCCGAAGACAGAGATCGGCCATCAGTTCGCTGTTTAGTGAAGGGCTTAACACAGAGTTGGTGCTGGAGGAATGTAGATATCTGGAGGGAGAATATTTAGTGAGAGCAAGTTTTAGGTAGCATGGTCCCTGGCCCCAGACAGCCTTTTGAATGATGCAGAGGGATTTGAATTTGATCCTTGCAGCAACCGGGAGCCAGTGGAGAGTTTTTAGGGCTGGAGAGATGCAGTCCCTGGGCTTGAGGCCAAGGATACGTTTTGCAGCTATATTCTGGATTAGCTGGAGTCGTAGGGAAGAAGAGGGTAGAATAAGGTGGAGGCTATTGCAGTAGTCTAGCCTAGAGAGAACCAGGGCTCTAGAGACTTTGCGTTTCTGGAGGAAACTGAGGAAAGGAGGTGGAGTTGAAAACGGGACCTCTTGGTAATGTCCGGAATGTGAGGGATGGAGGAGAGAGAGGAGTCGAAGATGACTGCAAGTTTTCTGCCCTCAGATGAAGGAGAAGTGGGAGAGCCCATAGAAGATGGGCAGAGTGAGGGAAAGAAAGAGGGAGCAAGAGTCCCAATAGGAAGGATCTCAGTCTTGCTGGCGTTGTGGCAGAGATCACTGGGAGAACACCAGGACTGGATGGCAGATAGACAGTCGGGAATGAAGGGGGAAGTAAGAAGAGTATCAGAGGGAAGTTTGAAGAAGAGTTATGTGTCATCTGCGTAACAATGGAGATTTGGGGAGAAGGTGGAAATGAGGTGTGCAAGCGGAGCAAGGTAGTCGTTAAAGAACCAACAGGAAAAGTTGGAGCCCTGAGGGACGCCACAGGTGGAGATAGAGGTGGTGGAGGAGAAAATGCCCAGAATGACCTGGGATGGACGGTCACTGAAGATGGAGGGTTAACCAGTCCAGTGCCACCTCCGAGATACCCAGGGCATCATAGAGCCGTGTTATGAGGATGGAGTGGTTGACTGTATCAGATGCCGAGGCAAGATCAAGTAGGATGAGAACAGAGTGAAGGGATGCGAGCAGTTCCTCACGGGTGTTCAGAAGAGCAGTTTCCGTGCCTCTGGACGCTCGGAATCTAGATTGTTGGTCATGTAGGCAGTCAACAAGTTCGGTGTGCTGGATCAGTTGGGGGAGGGACAGCTTCCCCAAGAGTTTCCCAAGGAAGGGGTGATAGATATGGGGCGGAAGATGGCTGGCCAAAACGGGTCTGCAGAAGGTTTTTTTCAGGAGGGGCGCACAAGAGAGGGCTTGAGGGAGGAGGGGAAAGACCAGTAACAAAAGAGTGGTTGCAGAGACCAGCGAGTGCAGAGACAAGGGAGCCAATGTTCTCCTTAATGGTTCTGGAGAAGCAGGGAAAACCTGTTTGGAGGAGACCTTCATAGAGCAGACAACTCTGGTGACCTCATTAGCTGTGATAGTAGAGAAGGAGGAGAGCGAGGCAGAGGGAGGTTGGGAGGTCATAGGAGGCAAGGGTGTGGGAGAAGGGGCATGAGAGAAGGATGCAAGCAGACTCAGATTGTCCTGATTTTTTTCAGTGAAATGTTTGGCCAGGACGTTGCAGAGGGTCTGGGATTGACGAGGCGAGGAGGAGACTGCGGATGGGTTGGCTAGTTCCCTGCAGATTTTAAAGAGTTCAGCCGTGTTGTTGGATGCACCAGAGACGCAAGCCTGGATGTGGGCCCTTTTCTTGGTGTGGATGGTGAGTCTGTATTGCCTTTGGAGAAGGCGACAGGCCAGTTTGTCAGAGGGTGATCCTGAGGTCTGCCATTTCCCTTATGGAGCTCTGCACTTGCGTTTCAGGTCTGCAAATTCAGAGTCGTACCAGGTGTTACGCTTAAAGGCATGTTTCAGGTGGCTCCACATGACTGGGGCAGGAGTGTCAAGAGTATTAGTAATGGCAAGTTGGAGGTTGTTGAGAGCAGTGTCGGAGGTAGAGTCTGGAGTGGGAGGAAAAGGTAGATGAGAAGGCAGCAACTGACACTCCTTTAATCGGACAGATGTTCGTGAACGAGGTTGGCAGGGCTGGTGGAGGTGAGGTTAGAGGGCTGAGAGGACCCAGGTGAGAGGAGAGGAGAGTGGTCTGACCAGGAGAGTGGGGTGATCTTAAAGGTATCAAGAGTGTGTTCAGCAGAGCGGGCAGGGCCGGAAAGGAGGATGGAGAGGGAGAATGAGGCGCAAAGGTCATGGAAGAGAGTGAATGCCGAGATTGAGGAGTCAAGGTGGATGTTAAAATCGCCTATGAGAAGGAGTTTAGAAGTGGTAGTGAGGAGGAGGAGAAATCAGCCCATTCAGAGAGGAACAGGGTGGTAGAGCCGGGTGGCCTGTAGATGGTGGCAATGGTCAGAGAAGAGGTGGGAGAGATGACCAACTTGCAGATCAGGCTTTCGAAAAGGAAGAAGAAAAGGTCTGGGCGGGTATGAGGGAGGAAGGGACCACTGCAAGGATGATAAGAGCAAACACCCGGCCTCCGTGGTTAGTGCGAGGCTTGGAGATGATGTTATAACTGAGTCAAAAGCAGTGACTGTGCTGGCCTTGAACCACTTCTCGGTAAGAGCAAGTATGAAAGCCTGACCATGGTTTGTGCTCAGTTCCACCAAGAAGTACTAGAATTCAACACTATAGCCGCACCTCATTTTCAACTCATTCTGGGCACACCACGGCTAAAATTCCATAACCCTGCTATTTATCTGAGAAACCACAGACTTACTTTTCAGGGGTCACAATGTCCTCATTTGTATTAAAAAACCTTTCAGATGACTCTCCCTCATTAATTTCCAGAAGTGTTCCTGTGGTTCTATCCCCTTCTCCCCAGCAAGCCTTATTCACCTTACAACAACTACCCCAGGAGTACCTTGATTTACTAAGATGTATTTGATCCTGAAGAGGCTTATTGATAGGGAAACTAAAGCAAAAATACCCTATCGTTGAATATTACCAGGTTACTCACCGTAGTGACCACCTTACTCCTAACGGCCGCCATTTTGTCCTCATCTGAGGGGAACTGCGGCATGTGAGGAAGTGAGGCAGGGGTCCGCGTCAATGGGTCAGGGGTCTTAATTTTAGCCTTAACGTAAGGAACCTCAGCAGAGCCGGTACTATGAGGCCTGGAATGTTTCTGCGACATACCAACCGCCAACTGAGCCTTCGAAGGAAGGGCCTCGGCACTGCCGGTAAAAGATGAAAACTTTCTTTGCCCCCTCAACAGGTCTGCTGTCACCACAAGAGCGGGAACGGTGCGCTGTCACCGACAGGGCCTTGGTACCAACCGACAAGGGTTGGTATCCTTAGCCTCTGTACGAGGGACCTCGGACCTAGGCCCGGTAGAAGCCTTATCGGCACGGGCCTCGAACATCCGTTCAGTAACCTCAAGCCCAGCCAAGACCTTGGGGCGCACCCCGGTTATGTTTTTGAGGGAAGCCGAAAGAGCGGCCTCAGAGCAAGTTCCGGTACCCCACGACTCAGTAGAACTGGGTCTACAAACAGCTCCCACAGGAGGGGCCTCGGAACGTACT
This sequence comes from Ambystoma mexicanum, assembly GCF_040938575.1. Taxonomy (NCBI): domain Eukaryota; kingdom Metazoa; phylum Chordata; class Amphibia; order Caudata; family Ambystomatidae; genus Ambystoma; species Ambystoma mexicanum. The sequence continues at coordinate 764,020,593 of NC_090925.1, read as the reverse complement.
ACGGTGTTCACAGGCCCCTTACGGAGACCCTCGGAGAAAACTCTGGTAGAATTATTAGGCCCGACAGGCACCTCAGGGCGAACCCCGGTAACAGAGCGATCAACGCCCCTTCCGGCTCGAGAGGAACCCGGAAAGGTATCCCCCGGCCGGGGTGCTCTGAATAGTAAAGAACTTACCGGGCGTTTTTTCTTCTCGTCGATGAACGCCTGAAAATGCGAAGGAGGAGTCCGTCCGAACACCTCCTCCCACCGCTCTAACCGACGTTGAAGTGCCCGGACCGAAAGGGAGTCACAGTAAAACAGGAGTCCCAACGGTGTTCCGGACCCAAACACTCTAAACAAAGAGGATGGGGATCCGCCCTCGCGAAGCGACGGTGACACGATGAACAGTCTGGAAAATTTAGTTTAAAAGACATAGACAGACTAGTAAACGAACGCTAGCGAGAGCCAGAGAGGGAAAATAAGGAAGAAAATCTTCCGAGGATGCAAGTGCGTCCGGCCCCGATCGTGGAGAAAAGGACTGATGGGCGATGCGCAGGGCGTAGCCAAGGTAGCCAAGGTGGGCGGGAATGCTTTTTTACAAAGTGCTCCGGTCCCGTCTCACAGGACGGAGAGATGTCCCATAAGTGTGGAGGAAAGGGGGCGGGACGTAGGAGTATATGTCCTGACTGAAAGAGAAAAAGTGATCCTCAAAGAATACATAAAAGAGAATCTTAGGAAAGTGTTAATTCGACATTCTACTTCCCCTGCAGGAGCACCCCTAATCTTCATCCCCAAAAAAGAGGACGAACTCTGGCCAAGTGTGGAATATAAACAGCTCAACACGATAACCATAAAGAACCGTTATCCTCTTTCTCTCATACAGGTTTTATTGGATGAAGCCAGAGACAGCCACATATACAACAAATTGCACCTTAAAGGGTCATACAAATTAATATGACTCGCGGAAGGGGAAGAATGGAAGACTGTTTTAAAATTAGATACGGGCATTTTGAGTACCTTGTTATGCCATTTGGGCTATGTAATGCCCCTGCAGTTTTCGATACTTTCTCAATTATATCTTTAGGGATATATTGGACATTTATGTTGACATATATTTGGATGATATCATCATCTTTTCTGTATCTTATGAACTTACCCACGTCCGAGAAGTTTTACAATGCCTTAGAGACCATTGCCTTTATGCAAAACCGTAGAAATGTTCTTCTCACCAAGCCAGGAACTCTTATTTAGGTTATATATTAACCTGAAGGAATCGAGATGAACCCCAAGAACATTTTGTCTGTGATTGGATGGTCTATTTCCCGTTATGTTAAGGAATTACAACAGTTTTTGGGGTTCGCCAACTTTTATAGGTTTATTCCCAGTTGTTCCCACATCTAACTTCCTCTTTTCCAAACTGCTTAAAAAGGAGGTTATGAATGGACTGCTGAAACTGACCTGGCCTTTCAAAACCTCAAGCGATTATTCACTAACGCTCCAGCACTCCGACTACCTGATCCGGATCTTCCTTTTATAATGGAAGCCGATGCCTTAACCGATGCTACAGCAGAAGCTCTTTCCCAAAATGATAAAGCTACCGAAGTAATCCATCCCTTGGCATACCATTCACGTACATTTACACCTCCTAAAAAGAACTATAGCATATTTGAAAAAGAGTTACTAGCAATCAAGGAGGCATTCCTGAATTGCAGACGTCTATTGGAAGGGGCACGACAACACTCACTGTTTTCATAGACCACTGTAACCTAGGTTTCCTGAAAACAGCTAGATCTTTGAATCAATGCCATAATTGGTGGATACATTTCTTTGCTCGATTCTATTTTATTGTCACCCGGATATTTAAACACCAAGGCGGAGCTTATCAATGTGACGAAGAAGAAACAGAAGGTATACCTTTTGTACCCTTGGATAAAATAGTCAGTGCCCTTTGTCTGCAATTGTTCACTTACGAAGAATGCCTCAGAAGAAGTTACACGACTACCTTAAGACATGAATTCCTCCAAAACGATGTTACCAACACGGAAAAACAAGGTCTTCTATTTCACCGAAAGAAGTTATGGTTACCCACTAAAGAGAGTCAAGAAACACTTCTGTCTTGATGTCAGGATTTACCTGGTTCCGGTCATTTTGGCTAAGACAAACCTTAGAGAAGGTTCAGCATTATTGTCATGCGATGCCTTGGATATTGGCGTCTATGGCCCCGTTGGAGTCGCTACCGCACTTCCTGATTTCCAGCACGCCTTCAACTACGTACATGCAGCGGTCTAGTTCTTTTACGTCGTATGTACGTAGTACTATTTAGGCACTCCTCCTCTTGACATCTGCGTGTTGCAACCTTTCGGTCAGCTGTGTTTTTTTCCTTTGCTGCCGTTGTTGCCCTACGCTTTGTTCCCGGTCTCTTCCGGTTTTCTCTCTTTGTTATCTTTCTCTCCCTCTCTGCCCGTACTCCCTCCTGTTTAGGCTACTTTTCAGTGCGTGGACCTCGATACGGGTTTCTTTCCTAGCGGCCTCGCCGCATCTTACTTTCACTTTCTGTCCTGCTGCCTATGCTTTGGGCTTTTGTGGTTGTCCGAACTCCAATTTAACTATTTCGGATTCCTGTGCCCACATTTGGACGAATACGTTCTTCCACTTGAATCCTGCATCTTCCAGTCCAGCTGTCACAATTCCAAGGGGTTTTTTGCCACGTTTGTCTTTTTTCCCTAATTTTGTCCCTCCCGGGAGGGGGGTCCTCAGGGAAGTGCTCTCTAGTAGCCTTCACTGTGGCTTCCTCTCGTGTGAGACTCAAACTTCAAAACAAAAAGGAGAAGGACTACAGATCCCATCGATCCTTGAGCCCAGTGGAAGAGGACACGATTTCCTCAGGTGAGGAGGTGGAGGAGGGAAAGTGGGACATTCAGCCTCAACAAGAAAAGAAAGTTGACAATTATGCCTGGTGGGAAAGAATGAAAGGCGTTACCACTGATTATATCAAAGGATGTGGTGTCTGTGCTTGTGCCAAACCTTGAGACGGACCTTGGCAGACTTGTTTGTTTGATTTCATCACAAACCTTCCTCAAGACAACGTTCATACAGCTATACTAACTACTGGGGATTCCATACACTAAAATGACACATTCTATAGCCTTAAAGGATGTCCCCTGTGCTCCTGTTTTTGCTTGTTGCTTAATTAATCACATCTTTCGTTTTCATAGACTCCCTCGGGCATTGATCACAGATCATGGAACCCAATTCATTTCTGCATTTTGTAAAGAAATCTGTAAGAGACTAGGTTTCGATCATCAATACTCTTCTGCATATCATCCCCAAACGGATGAATAGTGTGAAAGAGCCACCCAAATGCTTGGTCAATATTTACGTTGTTATGTCATGGAAAATGGAGTAGGCTGAAAAAACCTTTTACCCATGGCTGAGTTATCTTACAACAATACTATAATACCTATTTCATGTCTGATGGTTATCATCCTATTACTCTTGCCATGATAAATACCTTTGATCATAAAGTTCCTTCAGCCCAAGATCAGATTCATCAGATTGTCTCAGGACTTAAGGCTAGCAAAAAACATCTCCAAGCTGCACAAGACCATGCTTGCCTGGGTGCAGCCAAAAGAAGACGCCTTGCACCTATATAAAAGATAAACAATTTAGTATGGTTGTCCGCTGATCATATCAAACTCCCGGCTTGTTCCAAGAAACTGAAACCTTTTTCTATCTCTCGTATCATTAATCCAGTGGTCATGGAAGGTTACCTGCACAATATCGGGGGCATCCTGTTTTTCATGTCTCCCTTCTAAAACCTGGTCTCCTTTTGCAGGTGTATGCCTAGATATTGTCTCTGGTCCTTTCCGGTCGTGGGTCCTCAGAAGGTATTCGAAGTTCAGGACATTGTGGACTCCCGTTTTCGGGGTTGTTCTTTGCAACACCAGGTCCATTGGAAACGCTATGGTGTGGAGGAGGGATCATGGGGCCTTGTCTGACATGTCATGGATCCCCGACTTGCCAAACAATTTAATGTCCGGTGCCCATGGAAACCTGGCCCTGTCATTGTCCCAAATCCTCAGGGGGAAGGTTTGGGAAGGGGTGATGTCAGGCTCATAGGACAGCCAAAGGCTTCCGTTCCACTGCCCGCCAAAGGAACGCGCGCGCAGCAGGCATTTCCTAATTATTCTCGAAATGCTTACCGTGCTCTTTGGCGCTTGGGTACCCGATGTGTTTTTTAGGTTTTCAAGAGATTCCGGTCAGAGAAGAATGCACGTTGATTTAGTACATGATAAAGTACCTAGGTTATTTATTCCAATTAGGCTTGTACATGATGAGAGTTTCCTATAGTGTAAAAGCACGGAGAAAGGTCTGTGTCAGTGTTCTCGCAGCGGTCGTACATGTTGCTCCGGACACGTGCATCCTGTTTTTCTGAAGTTTTCTTCATTCAAGTAGGTATTTAGTTAGAGTAGGGAAGGATCATTCACTGGAGCCCCCATAGCAGGAGGAGTGTCACAACTTTGGGTAAGAAAGATTAATCAATTTTTGTTTGCATATTTAATTTATCAGAGTGGGGAATAAAATTCGGTATTCATTCTTTTAAACACAGCTCCTGTCCTCTTCTCTGCATTGTTCCTGAGGAGGTGTATTCAGTAGCACTCCTGCTTGAGGGAGTTTGTCACACAGGCTGTGTAATATAAACTTGTGGGGCCTATTCTTTAAGGAAGGGGAGGAGCAGCATCCAGTATTTCTGAGAGAACATGAGATCTCTCTGCTGTGGTGACATCCTGCCACCTAGAAGGCAGCCGTGGACAGTGCCATTAGTGTATACAAAGATTTCAGAAGTGACACTCAACCACAGGGTTGAGTAACCTGAAAATGGTACTCGACCCACCTAAAAAGTACCTTAATATGGTAGTGGATTTTGCAAGGCCTGGTGCTGAAACAGCCTAAATTTCACATAGATAGAGCACTCTCCAAATTAGTATATATCTCTTGTGGTTTACTGATGTTTTCCTGTTAGTGTAAGTACTGTGATAAATAAAATTAGCAGAGAGCCCAATTTGCATGACTTGCTCAGGAAGGTATCATGCTTGGATCACTATGACAGACATCTTTCATACCTACAATTCTGTGGTAATTCTTATGTTCCCAAAATGCTCTTTGCTTTTAAGAAAATTGTCATGACTCTGTCCCCCCGAAAGTGTGCCGCCCCACCCTCCACCAGCTGCACTTGGCTGTGGCTCTGCACCTCAGCCCTGCGCGCATCACTCAGTCCCCCGCCCACACCATTTCAAGCACCGTTTATGATTGCATGATAACTAGCATTGTTAGTATTGGGACTGGCTTTAGTGCAATTAGTAGTTGTATTGGCAGAAGTAGTAGTAACCGAAAAAGCTTTAAAAGTACTACTAGTAATCGTATTAGTCATTCAACTCTGACTGCAAGTACTGGTTATAATGTTAGTACTATCATGTCCTCAACTATGTGCACAACGTAACAAATTTCCAGCTAATATGTTGAATCTGTATTGTAACACTGAAGAAAATTACATATGGAACCAGCTATTCTCAAGCAAAAAATGTACTGTGATGAGATCAATAGTGCAATTCCTTGATGTAATTTATCCAGATGGAAAAATTGATTAGATATGCAACTCTGGATTTATTTTATTATAAAAGGCATGATGAATAGTTATGTATTTTAATTGTGAGTCATATATGGAATGGAAATTCTTAAATTTTCTTTTTCTTTTATGTTATATTGAAATTGTAAAATTGTTTTATTGTAAATATGAATGTGAAAAAGTTTGTATTTGAAAGGTTGATTTAATCAGCCAAAACAAATAAAAAAAATGTTTTAAAAAATGTTAGTACTGGTGGTAGTTTTAGTACAGGCAGGCCTGTACAGCTCTGCCCGAGTTCTAGGGGTATTGGTGTGCAGGGGCCTCATTTTTCACCAGCGCTATATTCCAACAGCTTAGTATCCTTCACAGAAGGGAATATAATACAATTCAGGGCGAAACATTATCTAACCTGCAACAAACGGTACATAAGAAGGTATCGGAAGGTGATTTCCTGTGTAGGGTTCGGTGAGAGTGAGACCATACAGCAAGCCTGCCCTCAATTTGTGAAGACTGATGATTCCATAGGCAATATGTCCATGCCATCGGCCCCACCATGCAGCTTCATTCTGTTTCATTCCTGCTGGACTTTAGGAGTCGTTCGCCGAAATATGAGGTGGATATTCTCGCGGTTTTGCGCGAGGCTGTAGCGTTTGAAAATGGTAGGGAAGGTTGGTCGATACTGGAATCTAGGTGGTTTTCATGAGGGGCGCTGTTCAGGGGTCGCAGGATGTTGCCCTTCATGGTACAGCATCGCGCATGCACGTGTTTGTAGTTCCTTGTGTTCTCAGCTTGGGGGCTTTTCTTTAAATTGACCACACCGAGGTGTTGCCCTTCTACACGTGTTAAGGTCGGTAGGGTTCAGGGGCACGCACTTTTTGCAGTCGCCATGCGGCATCCATTTTCCTTTGTTTGATATCTTACGAAGATAAAGGTGCAAATCTTAAAAAAGGTTTAAACTCAATATTATGGGATGCCGAAGCTGCTTTTTTGCTTACGGTAAAAAAGAGGAAATGGCCGCCATGCCACACGCTCCTTTTCAAAGCGGTGCAATGGCCAATGCAGGGGCCTGCACACAATGTATTACATTACCCCCCTAGCCTAGGGGGGTTGTCTCTGAGTTACCCCACGTTTTGGGGGTATTGTTACAAGGTTTCGGGTATTGTTACAAGGTTTCTTGTCCGTTGCTCTGTGGAGCAGCAGGGCTAGCAAGATGCAGGGGAATAGGTTTATGAAACCGGCGTGGCAGACGAATGATGGGGTTGCATCATACGGCAGAGCAGCGAACTACACTGGCTTGGCACCAAGTGCTGAACGTGGTTCCTGTACAGTTTTAAGTTTGCATACAGTTCATTATGTGTAGAAATGCTGCAGTTAAAAGTAGAGGCAGGGGTAATTACGGTTGAGGTCCCCATGTCAGGCTCAAATAGGTGGTTATGGAGCGCCAATACATTTTACACATTGTGGTCACCGCACCAGGGGCAATTAAGGTTTGGGATTGCGGCTGGCGAAAATACAAGTATGATGGCCAGTAATTTACTGGGTTAAATCGGGAAGTTATGGCAGGCATAAAAAGAAGGTTATGGCGTTCACTATGGGGGTTTGTCTATGGACCACGTGCCGCAGTTTATTTTCATTGTTGAAGGGGACTTGGGGCGAGGCCGGTGGTAGCACGTAGTTGCTACGCGCGCGCCGAGATTCAAACCTGTGCTAGGCTGAGTAGTGTGGGTTTCTGAAGTATTATCGACGCGGAGGCGTATTACGGTAACTTATGTGTTTATTATATATTTTACATCTTAGGAAGGAGATCAGTAAGTATGTAGCATCAGGCCCCACCGGCTGACGACCTCTTCAGTTGGCCATTCAAACTTCGTCCGTTCGCTCACACTCGAAGCGTCCTCTGCACTATGACGTGCTTCAAAGGATCACCTCTCGTGCTTGCCTGGTCACGAGCTCTGCAGTCTTTTGGCTGACTTGCTTATACTACACATCTCCCCCTTTTAATATTCGAAAACAAAACAAAACTGTCTCTTTACAAATTGTATTGGGCTCATTGTTCGCATACGAAGTCTTTCAATCTGCAGGGATGATGAATGGTTCTCCCTCTTCTTGATGTGCGTGCGATATCTGTTCTTGGTTTTGGCAAGGAAATCATTGATGGATCTTTCTCCTGTGTTACATCCCTCTGACATCTCTCAACATCACTGGTACCATTTGCATTCATACCCACTCTTGACTTTTCTAGACTACTAAGCATTGGTGCATTCTCTACAGGGGTATCCCACACACACACTCTCTTCATATTCCAGACTCTTCCATCTTCAACCCTTACTGCATGTTTGAAAACTTCAATGACTCCAACTGGCTTGGACCATTTACATGGACCATTTCTCAATACAGGTGGAAGTTTGATTTTCACTCGTCCTCCAACTACTAACATTGGACTCCCTTTTTTTTAGAACTTACAGACACATCATGATTTCTTTTGTTTCTTAACTGCATAGTTCTGATGTTCTGACATGCATCTCCGAAATCGTTCTTTATCACAGTCACCCTTTTTAACCAGGATGGTGTTAACTTGGTGTTAGCCTTCCTACCTCTACTCATTTCAAATGGCGACAGACCAGTCGTACAGTGTGTTGTGAAACGGTGTGCATTAATCTTTTGTTTAACGGCTTCTTCCCATTTCACACCGTTTGCCCAAGCCCATCTCACAGCATCTTTAAGCACTCTGTTGAAGCGCTCAACCACCCCATTAGTCTGTGGGTGATATATGGCACTTCTTATGTACAATGGAGTTTTCCACACAATATTTCTCCATTTCCCTTGAACGGAATTGAACCCCATTGTCCGTTAGTATGCTTTTGGGTAAACCTTCCCTTCCACATACTTCTTTCAAGAAATCAACTACTATTTTTGCAGTCATGCATGGTTTAATCATGACTTCAACCCATCTAGTCAAAAGATCAATAATCACTATACAATACTGTTGTTTCCCCTCACTGTAAATTGGACCTATTATGTCCATACCTAAATCTTCCCATATGTTACCTGGAAGATCAGTAATTACCATGGGGTATTTCTCACTCACACAACCTCTATCACTCTCTTTGCAAAGGATACAGTCACGTATGACTCTCTCAGCTTGTAAATCACATCCTGGCCACCAAAATTCATCTCGTATTCTTCTCTTCGTCTTTACAATTCCCTGGTGACCTTCATGACCTAACTCAATGATCTTCTGACGTAGGCTTACAGGTGGAACTATTCTGTCACTCCTCATAATTCTGTTATTTTCCACCTTCAGTTCATTAGCAACGTTCCAGAATTCTAACAGTCCATTTTCTTCATATTTGGTCTTGGTCAATGCATCACCACATATAATGATGTGTTTCAATTTATTGAACGTATCATCCAACTCCTCTGCTTTGTTCCATTCTTTTTCCGATATGGATAGTTCTTCAATGTTTAACACAACCTCAGATTCCATATCTTCAACGTCATCTACTTCCAAGACGTTAGTAAGTCTTGATAAACAATCAGCAGCACGATTTTTTTTTCCTGGTACATATTTCACTGTACTATTATACTCTTGCAGAAGTATGACCCATCTTTTCATACGATTTGATACATTGTCCAAACCTTTTCTCATTATGACATGGACTAATGGTTTGTGATCTGTGCGAAACTCTACTTCTGTTCCCCAAATGAAATTTTGAAATTTCTCTGCCGCCCATTTAATGGCCAACATCTCCTTTTCAATGGCTGCATATGTCTTTTCAGCACCCTTCAGCAATCTGGATGCAAAGGCTATTAACTTTTCTTTACCATCACTTTCTTGGGTGATAACTGCACCAAGTCCTACATTGCTTGCATCTGTCGTGATAACGGTTTTCTTGCCACTCTTGAAATTTCGCAATGATGGCGCTTTATTCAGTTCATGTTTTATCCACTTAAATTCTTCTTCACATTCTGTATCCCATGCAAATGTTTTCCTCTTCAATAATTCACGCAAAGGAACAGTATGTGTAGCAAAATCACGCATGAATTTTGAATAGTATTCAGCCATGCCGATGAATGTACGTACTTCCTCTTTAGATTTGGGCCTTGGCATATTTTCTATTGCTTCTACTAGCTGTCTCTTGGGTCTTACTCCCTCTGCCGATATAGTATGTCCTAAATACTCAATTTCACTACAATTTATCCTGCAATTTTCCTTACTAAGGGTCATTCCAGCTTTGTACAATTTCTTGAATACTTCTCGTATTTTCTCGTCATGTGTTTCTTGGTCAGTAGCATGCACCAAAATATCATCCTGGAAGCATATAACACTGCGATCTCCTTCAAACAATTTATGCATGACTTTCTGGAAAACAGATGCAGCCGATATTAGCCCAAACGGTAATCTCTTGTACTGATATAGACCATCTGGCGTAATAAATGCTGTCATGCGTCTGGATTCTTTGTGTAGATTCACCTGATGATATGCCGAAGTCAAATCAAGGGTGGAGAAATGCTTCGATGGACCAATGGTGGAAACTATTTCATGAATGTTTGGAAGTGGGTGTCTGTCAGGAATTACGCATTTATTCAGTTCACGCATGTCAACACATATTCTCAATTTCCCAGATTTCTTCCGTAAGACAACCAACGGGGATACCCATTCACTGGCGTCAATGCTTTCTATGACTCCTTGCTTAACCAAATCCTTTAGTTCCTTTTTTACTTCTTCTCTCATAGAAAGGGGAATATTCCGTAATTTCTGCGCCACTGGAATACATCCTGGTTTCATTGTGATTTTATGAGAATACCCACGCAAACACCCAATTTCCTTCCTGAACACGTTCTTCATTATTTCTTCTATTTCTTCATGTGTCAACCGTTTTCTTGTTTCATCATTTTCAATATTCATCACTGACTCAACAGCATTGGCATCTAATCTCACTCTGAGTTTGCTCTGATGGGTCCAGCTTAATAAAGGAGTTCTCCCCGATTTCGTAATGTAAATCTTCCCATTCGCTTTTCTGTTTTTAAATTTGAGTGAAGCCCAAAACCATCCAATGATATCTATTTTAATGCCACCATAGGCTCTGGGTCGAATGTCAGGTTCATGTAAATATTCATGTTTCTTTCTGTCCCACATTTCTTGTGGTATTAGTGTATATTTGGCACCAGAATCCACCATCATGTGCATATTCACTCCATCTACACACACCATGGCTTTAGGGCTTTCTATTTCTTCTTGTTCCTCATCAGATATAGCAAAAACACATTCATCATCATCGATATTACTGTCATTGTCACTACCAATCCAATTCATGGAAGTATTTGATGCTTTACAACATCTGGCATAGTGGCCCTTGCCCTTGCATTTGCCACATATAATTTTTAAAGCAGGGCATTCAGGACAATCAGCCCAATGGTCAGTACTGTCACACCTAAAGCATCTTCCTTCATTTCTTCTTCTTGGGTTGCCTCCTCGTCTGCGTGGACTTCTTCTCTTCTCATTTACTCTGGTTGCACCTCCGCCCCTTCTATTTCCATTCCACAATGAATTTCGAGGTCTTCCTGATTTGTCTCTGCTGTTAGTTACATCCATCACTTGGTTTATAGATTCAGTGTTTTTATTTGTGTTTATAATGGTATTACTCTTAGGGGCTTCTTGTTTGATTTCCACAGACTGCATCCTGTTTTCTAGCTCTTGAACACATTTTTCTGTATGTTCAACCTCTTTGGCTATCCTCAGAACTGTGTCGAGGGGTGGGTCATCTTCAGCCCACAATTTTTCCCTTACTTTGCCGCTTCTGCACTCTAACATGAATTGATCACGTAGTCTCTCATCCAATTGTGCATTGAATTTACAGGTTCTAGCTAATTTTCTTAAATTAGTTATGTATTGTTCAACACTTTCGCCTTCCTCTTGAACTTTCTTCCCGAATTTGTACCATTCTAATATAGTGCTTAATTTCTTTTCATAATGTTTACTCATCTTCTTCACAGAGCATTCATAATCGTTTAAATCTGCACTTTCTTCCGGCAATAGTTCTGGCAGATCTTCAAATTTTTCTTGTCCAGCTGGTCCTAAGCAATGTAACAGAAGAGATTTCCTTTTCTCTATACTACAATTAGGACCGCACACTACTCCTGCATAGTGTTCAAAGGCCTTGATCCATCTCTTCCACGGTATTGAAGGTTCCCCTACATCTGTCAAAAAGAACATGGGAGGTGGAACACCACTGAATGCCATTTTGAACGATTGTTAAAACTTGTCTAATTAATATTGCGCCCAATATTGGCAGTGTACCTTTGTGGTAATTCAATTCCAGTTCACATTCATTTTTCCATATCAGCGTTTCTCATTATAATGTGTTTCCACCATTAAAATGTTACACTTGTCTTGCAAAGGAAAGTAGTTGGCTACTAGAGTTCACTTGCTCATCTATAACGTGGTGTGCAATGTAAATATTGTTTTTACCTTTCCCTGCTATTAAAGGTAGTTTGGTAATCAGAACTCACTTGCCTGTCTACAACATGGTGTACGGTAAACAACTTCCATGTACACACTGTGAGCTGACTGAGCGGCGTGGTATTCTCACGGCTGTTTCTTATCAAAGATAACGAAAACACTTACGTGATGGTGTGGTCTCACAGACAGAGGGGTTTAAAGGTGGCCGCTGCAATGTTCACGAGAACGGAGCGGCCATACACATCGTTGGGCCACTGCCACGCTCGGAAAACAGAGCGGAGCGGCCCGGTTCCCCTGGAAATGTTCACCGGCAAATGAACACAGGCGGTGGAGCCTGAATCCTCGTCGCCACTTGAAGTATTATCGACGCGGAGGCGTATTACGGTAACTTATGTGTTTATTATATATTTTACATCTTAGGAAGGAGATCAGTAAGTATGTAGCATCAGGCCCCACCGGCTGACGACCTCTTCAGTTGGCCATTCAAACTTCGTCCGCTCGCTCACACTCGAAGCGTCCTCTGCACTATGACGTGCTTCAAAGGATCACCTCTCGTGCTTGCCTGGTCACGAGCTCTGCAGTCTTTTGGCTGACTTGCTTATACTACAGTTTCCCTTCACTCAGATTCCCTAACCCTGGTCCCCAGATACTGCAGTAATAAACAGAGATTTTTGTTGGTGGAAAAATTATGGCCGTAGGCTTATTTTATTTTCTACAAAACAATAGCACCAATAATAACATGATAAGTAATAAATGACACCACTCGCTTTTGGGCACTTCGTGTCCAGGATGTGTAGATGCCCCTCCCACTTCATGGCTGGTCTTATTTACCCGGGGCATCCGATCCTGGACACGTGCCGCCGCCTACGACATTCTGTGACCGTGTACCGAAGGAAGTACTCAGTGTTCCTGTTCCATGTTCCTTTCTCCTTGCCCTTTGCTGGGTGGGTTGGGTGGAAAAACGTTCCTATCTCCCCCTGATCCAGGCCCTGGGAGCCTACCCGTAGTAGGTGAGCTCCTTACATGACTGTGGCTCGCCTTCTTTCTCGGGGGTATTTATACCCCATTGGCCTATTGTTGCTAGCTGGGGGCAGGACTTCCTCCTGCCCCCATGTTGCTATTTCTCACACCTTTCCCCTAAAAGTTTCGGTTGCCTAGGCTACGCTGCGGGTGGGGGCGCCGCTTGGCTGCCCCTCCCTTTACCCTTCACGCCGTTTGGATTCCCCCCACCCTGCGCCTAACTCCCCAGGCCCTCTATCGTGCCGCACTTTGTGCCGCACAGAGCCTGGGGCATAGGCTGAGTAGTGTGGGTTTCCCTTCACTCAGATTCCCTAACCCTGGTCCCCAGTTACTGCAGTAATAAACAGACAGAGATTTTTGTTGGTGGAAAAATTATGGCCGTAGGCTTATTTTATTTTCTACAAAACAATAGCACCAATAATAACATGATAAGTAATAAATGACACCACTCGCTTTTGGGCACTTCGTGTCCAGGATGTGTAGATGCCCCTCCCACTTCATGGCTGGTCTTATTTACCCGGGGCATCCGATCCTGGACACGTGCCGCCACACCTGAGTGGGTGAAGCCTCGGCCGCTCAGGTCCCCCCAAAAAGGTGTCCCTACTTACAACCTCGCTCCGCTAAAGCTCTAAAAATGTTATCCGTAAAAATTCCCATCCCTTTGTTGTATAAATGTATCCCATCCTGGTGGAACAAGTCTGGATTGTTCTGTGACAAACCATGCTTTATAAACTGGATCCCCATGCTTTTGCAGTATTTTTCTACTGCCTTGTTGAGTTTTTTCCTTGCAACTTCGATTGCATGCCTCCTGTGCGCGCCGTATCAAACTCTGCGTGTGATTATCTCCGACATGAACATTTCGGTTTTCCACCAGCAATGCGCTATCGCCCTTAAGGACTCACACATGTTGCGCAGCAGTTCACCTTTATTTGTCTTGACTAGGTCATTTCCGCCCAGGTGGATTACCAGGTACTCGGGTGGATCCCTGAAACCGATCAAATCCGACAACCGTTCGTGGATGTCCTCCCAGTGCATCCCAGGAAGGCCCCACCAGGAAGTTATTGTCTTTTTAAAATGTAGACCCTCTTTGAAATCTTCGATCCACCTGCCTGCCCGGGTTACAAATGAATGGCCGACTATCCATCCCGACTTGTATGGGCTCGTATCTGCATGGGGTGGATAGGAAAGAAATCATATCAAATGTTCTCTTACATATATTTTGAAGCATTGAGACCTCCACCACCCGATTTTTTCACTCCTTTCTCTCCCAAACCTCCTGCCCATGCTGACGTGGCTGCCCCTATTCCAAAGGAATGGGTCCCAAATTCCGCTGCATCCGATCCTGCTACGGCTATGGTTTTCTTTAGCACTGCCTGGAATTGATATCTGCTGAGCGCCCTGCCGTCCCTATGGATTAGTAGTTGGCCCCCAACATCGGGCCGTACCTCGATGAATTCTTGTGTAATGTACCTGGGGCAGTGCCCCCTATCCTTAATACAATTCAGCTCTATTGTTCTACCTTTCCCCATTTGGTCTGTCTTTGATTTCCTAAGTAGAATTGACATGCCCTTGGACCCCACGCTGATGTCGCCTCTTGCTATGCCGTCCCCTGCCACCGTGTTGCGTGCTACCAGTTCCCCAATCCTAAAAGCCCCGTAATACGCTAATGCAAATGCGGCCCTGAACAGCTTTGTCTCATATATGTCGCTGCACGTGCCTTCCAACAACTGCAAGAGCTTTATCATTTTGCAAAAAATAAGGGGTCTCCTCCTATCCGGCTTCTTTCCTTCCAATTTTGCCCAGCCCTTCATTGCATATGTTATCCGAGGGCTACCAGTTGGGTCTGTCACCCCTGCCACCTTAGCGGTATAGGCGACAGCGGGCAAATGGGCTGCCGCCCAGCTTTTTCTTTTCCCTTGCGCAAATGCTTTCTCCAGGAATTCACACAATTTGGAGATTGTGATCTCCCCCACATCTTGTAAACCAGTTTCTTTTAACACATTATTTACATTCTTCTTGTATTGCTTACCAGTCTTGTATGTTATGGTGTTCATGGCCAATCTTTCTATCACCTGGCCTTGTACTTCCTCTTCTGAGTCAACCTTGTAGCTGACCGTTTTTTCTCCATTGCTTCTAATGGGACCCATGCCTTTAGTGGCGTGGGCGTTTTTATCCTGTTTGCGTCCGGCCGCAGCTCCCGAAATTTGTCCCACTGGAAACGAGACAAGGCGTCAGCGACCACATTTGCTTCCCCGGCGATATGCCTCGCCTTTAATACCACATTATTATTCAGACACTCCAATGTAATTGCCCTCATCAATTCCAATACCAGCGGGCATGATGCGCTTCCATTGTTTACTACATGCACTACCGCCATATTGTCTGACCACACATTCAGCTCCTTGCTATTTAGCTCTGCCTCCCAGGCACACAGAGCTACCCAGATAGGGAACAGCTCCAATAATGTGATATTACTCGTCCAAGATGCCTCCCGCCATGCATTTGGCCACTCTTCTGCGCACCAGTTTGTTCCTAATATTGCCCCAAAACCAAAACCCCCGGCTGCGTCTGTAAATAGCACCCTATTGCTTTCTTCGTTTAGTGGTGAGCGCCAGATTACCGCTCCGTTGAATGTTTTAAGGAATACACCCCACACCTCCAAATCTTTCTTGATTCCTCCGCCCATTCTGATTCTGTGGTGACCTTCTTTTGCCCCTCTTGTTCGCTGTTCGATCCTTCTCTGAAATATCCTGCCTTGTGGTATAACCCTTCCAGCAAATTTTAGTTTTCCTGCCAGTAATTGTAGCTCCTTAACCGTGGCCTTGTTTTTTTCTCTTAGGCTTTTGATTGTACTCAAGAGGTCTGCTACCTTTTCCTCCGGGATCCTGCACACTCCCTTTCGTGAGTCTATTTCTATACCCAGAAATTGTATTCTCTGAGTAGGGTCCATTGTTTTTTCTTCTGCCAGCGGAAAACCCCACTCCTCCGTTAATGTCATGAATTTATTTAAGGTTGCCCCACATAACTCAGAACCCTGTGGTCCGACGAATAAGAAATCGTCCAAGTAGTGGACCACTTGTGCCTCCTCTAGCTCCTTTGTGAGTGACCATTGTAAGAACGAACTCACTTTCTCAAAATATGCACATGAGATAGCGCAACCCATTGGTAGGCATTTATCAACATAATATTCGCCCTCCCAGTGCATGCGTAGCCACCTTTGTGATTCCCAGTTGACTGGTAGTAAGCAAAAAGCTGATTTTATATCTACCTTCGCCATCAATGCCCCTTTCCCTGCTTTCCTGACCACCTGCACCGCATCCTGAAAATCTGCATATGTCACTGATGCTGCCTCTTGTGATATGCCGTCGTTTACTGATGCCCCAGGGGGGTATGATAAGTGATGTATCAGCCTGAACTCGCCTGGTTCCTTCTTTGGGACCAGTCCCAATGGTGAGCATATATATTCGTCAAACGGGGGAGACCTGTATGGTCCCCCTATCCTTCCCAGTTCTACTTCTTTCCTGATCTTCTGGCCCACTAACACTCTGTTTTCTAAGGCAGATTTCAGGTTTTTTGGGATATTATGGGAACCATGACCCTCAAAAGGTATCTTGAAGCCCTCCTGGAAGCCTCTTGTGATTGTCTTTGCGATTTCTTTGTCTGGGAATACCTGTAGCCAGTTTTCCATTCTTTCAACTTTGACTGGCGTGGCCCCCTTTTCCATGTTTATCTCAATTCCGTTTCTCCAGAGCCCTGTGTGTGCTAGATGTTGTTCTGGTACATTTTGCTGTACTATGTTCGCCCCTACAATTTTCGCATCTGTGGCTAAATTTGCATTTCTTGCCCCAGCTGCATGGTACCCCGTTTTCAAAGTTTCTACATTGTGCTGCCTCTGTCCTACTCGGCCCATTGGTACTTCTCCCCCCCCTTGTGCTGTTGGCAATATGTTGTTCTGACAACTTCTCTGTGTGTTGTATTGCCTGCTCCGAAAACTCTGCTCTCTTGATCTGTCATAATTGCTCTCATATCTTCTGTTACCATATCTATAATCGTTTCTGGAATCGTACTGCCAATATTGCCTCCTTTCGATAGCCCCCTGAACTGCTCTGCTCCCTAGCGTCCCATTTTTCTTTTAGCACATTAAATATGTATAGATTCAAGTTCTCTTCGTCCCAACCTATGTCTGGGAAGCAATCCATTTCTTTTCTGAATTCATGGTCGTATTCTTTCCATGCATCCCCCCCAAATGCTTTGTAAACTTTTAACACCCTCTGCTGGTAAGTTACCAGTGACAACCCATCTTCTGGATATTTCTGCAGGATAATGGTGGACATAATTTGGAAAGCCGCTGTCCAATTATCGAAATTCCTAGCTACCGGTGCCCTCTTCAGTAATCCTTTCTCATCTTCTTTCATATCCTCCAGTGCTACATTCTGACCTCTCTTCTGTACATCTAGCAATGAAAAGATATCTATAAATTCTTTCCTCCATATCTTCTCCTTCACTTTCTCGTTAATATACCATACTTGGGCCTTCATTGAACGTCCCTGTCTCCCTCTGATCCAGGCCCTGGGAGCCTACCCGTAGTAGGTGAGCTCCTTACCTGACTGTAGCTTGCCTTCTTTCTCGGGGGTATTTATACCCCATTGGCCTATTGTTGCTAGCTGGGGGCAGGACTTCCTCCTGCCCCCATGTTGCTATTTCTCACACCTTTCCCCTAAAAGTTTTGGTTGCCTAGGCTACGCTGCGGGTGGGGGCGCCGCTTGGCTGCCCCTCCCTTTACCCTTCGCGCCGTTTGGATTCCCCCCACCCTGCGCCTAACTCCCCAGGCCCTCTATCGTGCCGCACTTTGTGCCGCACGGGGCCTGGGGCATATGCTACGTTGTGTTCTGGCTGCCAGGACAAACGCGCCGCACCCGACTCCTGACAGGGGTGGGCAAAGACCAGTTCATAAACAGTGGGACGGTGGGAAGGAGCATTATGGGTTATTAAAGCAGATGGATCTCCCAATTTTGCGAACTACTGCCATTTTTGGATGGTCGAGCAATGCAGGGTTATTGCATGTTCATTAAGGGATTATTTTGGGTACAACTGGTTTCTATTTGAGGATTGTGTCTCATGTGCTACATAGCCCCTATGCACAATGTTTTGTTAAAAACGGTCTTCATTTGTGGGGAGTAAAATGTGTCCAGTACTGAGGCTGGTTTTCTCATGGTCTTTACCCTGCGTTAGCCTTCCAAGTAATTTCTGGGGAATTAAGTACGGGAGTATGGTGGTGCGTGGCCTTGCTCCGCACTATTCCTTTAGGTTTGATACGAGCGCGGGTTGTAAGGTAGGTAAGTGGTTCCCATGCAGTGTAATATGCTCTAGTGAGGTGCAGGTGGCTCTTTGGGGCGGCAGCATGTGGCTCTTGTTCTGGAGGGGCTGGTTTTGTGATAGCTACAGCCATCACAAGGACTCAGGGGGTTCAGCGCTTGCTGACTACAATATGCATGTGATCAGCCTTTTGCATCCTGATGAGCGCTCTATCCTGCTGAGCGCTACATAACGAAACGTCACTATCGTAGCCCTTGGGCGTCTGCTTGCATTCACAGTAATTTAGTAAATGGGCCTAATTTTGCAGATATTAACAATAAATATGGTGATCCATCCCGGTATAAAATGGGTAGTGTAAGTCGAAACAATGCTGGATGATGCCACTTTGGTTGGGTCAGAAGGTGAAAGGTCGCGTCTCATCGCTTCCGGGGATACAGTTCGGGATAGGGCCAAAGGGGTCACTTCCTGTTATGTCATCAGAGGTCAAGGGTGGTGGTAGGTCACTTCTGCCACCCCTGACAATTTTGGTGGATAGACAAGCTAGAAGAAAGGACTGTCATGTGTAATGCGCCTGTACAGCGGGGCATCAGGGTTCCTTGGGGCTAGGACATGGGGCATGTACGCGTCCGTACGCAAGTGTTTCAGTGACCCAGGCTAAGCCAGATGGCAGGTCATTTAATATAACACGCCTATGCACAAGTGTTCAAGGGGCATGGGATCTGCACGAGGGCCTGTCATTTATTTAAAAACACATAGGACATAAGTGTTTTCGTGTTCTTCTTGTTCCATGGAAGAAGTATATGGCAGTTACTTGGCTACAGAATGAGTTGTTCGGGAGCCATTACTTTATAAACAGATGTGGCCAGACCGGCGTCTTGCAATTTTCACCTACTATTGTAGGAGGAGGGCAAATTAATCAAATAGGTAACAATTTATGTATTGGGTTAGCTAATACATCACCAGCTGCTTGTTTGACCAGGGTAGCTGGTTGGCTAGGGGTACCTACGGTCGATGGATGTGGGGCTCCAGTGTGTGTGGATGGGCCAGCTGAGGGACACTAGTGTGCAGATTACGGTGTGAATAACAGATTTGTGCTTATGTGTTATCACAGGATATGAAAACTATGTGGATGCCTCAGTCGGGGCACAGGAGTGTTACGGCGAACGCAGCATAATGATCATGATAGGTCTGGTAAGCGGTGGGACACCCGACAATTACATACCAGTCGTAAGACTGGAGGATGGCATAAAATGTACGATATGTTCCAAATTGAGCTTTTTTTGTGCAGCGGTAAGGTCTGCAAGTACCGCGGCCCGACGACCGCAAAAAGATTTGGGGAGCTAGGTGGCCTCCCGCAATGTGCATGTACATGGTAAACCTAGACAAGGGTGAAGTCACTTATTTACAGCATTTATACATTATTTGAGATGACAAGGCCCAAGGTACGGCAAACAGAGCATACTCATTGGTAGGGTGGTCATGGTTTTTGGGATGGCACTCCTTTAAGACAAACCAATATGCTGGAATTGTGGTTTAGGTGAAGGTGGAGGGTCATTTGCAGCTACAACAATGAGAAGTTAGAATACCGGTACTTATTTACTAAGGCAGCTTGGCGAAAGCATGCCCTGCGGGGAGGCTGGGTGCATCTAGAACAAGGGCAAGCGGTGGGGTCTTACACAAGGTGGATTTATAAGGTAAAACTGGATGTGGAAAACACTGTGATAGGTGGGAATTGTGGTTTGGGTGAAGGTCGTTTACTGGCTAGAGCAAGTATAAGTTTTATTGAAGCATGGGGGCATTGACGTTAGCGGGTGGGGGCCACCCCCAAAGCGCGGCGGAGTTAGGGGCAGTCCTAGCCGGGTCAGAGTTTTCCACGGATTGAACTGTGGGCGGTTACCCGATGGCCGTACCCGAGCCAAAGTATCTGGCGTGTATGTCCAGTGCCTTGTGACATGCATGGAGGCGGCAAGGGGACACCGGAACAGTCAGAAGTTGCCCCACCTTTTTGGTGGCTAGGCGTTGTTTGTGGTATAGATGGTCATGAACCCTGGTGCTTTAGGGCTCTGACTGCCCCCTAATTTGTACTATGCTCCAATAAACTGTGATCTGTGTTTCCAAAATGTAAAATGTTGTTGGTCTATTATTCACTGACTGCTCACGTTCTGGTTTCCAAGATATGTCATCCACACACGACAAGGGGGGGCACCAATGGGGGCTGACACTGCTAAGGGGATGTACCAACCCTGCAGGGGGCGCTCGAGGGACGTCCCACATAGCGTGGGCGCCCCTCAGGCAGCGCCCCCCCGGCTAGGGACGTTCCCACCCCTTTCGCTCCATCACGACTGGGGGCGGCATCCCCAGGGCAGGCATTTCCGCCCAGCCCTGGGGACGGCCTACAAATAGGGAGGAGGACTGCAAAAACGGCCTCTTTTGCAGTCCTCCTCCATCGAATTACCCACCCACCCTCACCCAATAGCAGCTTAGGGAGCACAATTGGATCGAACTGGAGTATGAGGATCTAGGTAGGGAAGAACAGGGAGGGAGGAACTGGGTTGGACGGAGGATGGAGGTATAAGTGGCGGTGTGGTAAGCAGTTTCAAGGGTTGGCTTTCTTGGTGGGGTATTAGTTGACCAATTTGTACAAGAAAGCGAGGGTCAATGAGGGTAAAGGAAAAACTGTTTAAAATGATTTCTTACTTCAAATGGTTTTTTATATTACATTTTCAAAGTACAGCGAGGTGTAAGTGAAGTTGAAAGGAAAGTGGGTTAAATTGTTTGCTGCTCATGGTAGAAATTTCAATCGTTCGGGGGAGGGGTGAATAGCGAAAAGGTTTAAAAAGACCTGCAGACTTCAATTCGTAGTCAGTTTTCATTTTTCAGTGGACATTGAGGTGTAAGTGGTTGCAAAGGCAGTGTTTTAAGATTCGTGTGGCAGGGGGTATAGTTGTTCCAATTTTAAGCATTGACTGGGGTGTGTCGGGCGAAAAAGGTTGCAAAATGTTTTGCATGCTTCATTTTGTATTAATTTTTACGTTTTCAGCGGAGATCGAGGTGTAAGTGGGTGAAGGGATTTGTGTGAAATGACTGGCTTTATTTTGTACTAATTGTTCCTTTTTTGTCACAGGCGGAGTTAGGGGCAGTCCTAGCCGGGGAGGAGTTTGCCACAGCTTGAACCGTGGGCGGTTACCCGATGGCCATACCCGAGCCAAAGTCGGAATGGCGGGCATTGGATCCCTATGGACACTGGAGACTATTCACCTTCATGTGCAGTGGCCCAAGGGAGAAGCACTCTGTGCACCAATCTGGCACGTATGTCCGGTGCCTTGCGACATGCATGGAGGCGGCAAGGGGACACCGGAACAGTCAGAAGTTGCCCCAGCTTTTTGGGGCTAGGCGTTTTTTGTGGTATAGATGGTCATGAACCATGGTGCTTTAGGGCTGGGACTGCCCCCCAATTTGTATTATGCTCCAATAAACTGTGATCTGTGTTTCCAAAATGTAAAATGTTGTTGGTCTATTATTCACTGACTGCTCAGGTTCTGGTTTCCAAGATATGCCATCCTCACATGACAAGGGGGAGGGGGGCTAAGGGGGGCTGACACTGCTAAGTATTTTTCACAGAAGGGAATATAATACAATTCAGGCCAAAACATTATCTAACCTGCAACAAACAGTACATAAGTAGGTATCGGTAGGTGATTTCCTGTGTAGGATTTGGTGAGAGTGAGACCATACAGCAAGCCTGCCCTCAATTTGTGAAGACTGATGATTCCTAAGGCAATATGTCCATGCCATCGGCCCCACCATGCAGCTTCATTCTGTGGCAAAATCCAATATAGAGCAATGAAGGAGACGGTGAGTGGCTGCTGATTATCATCCCGGGCACTGCACAGCAGAACAAACTATGACAGCCAGAAGGGGAGCTGAAAACATACATGATCACTTAATTAAAGCTATTGAGCTTTTTATCTATTAGTCAACGCCCCCCCCCCCCAAGATGTTGGGGTCCATTTCAATCGAACAACTTGAAATGCCTGAACGTTATCCCTAGTAGTGTCTGACTTGGTTATATATTGCAGTTTCACATACTGCGTCCAGCCATTTCTGCGGAGTAATATCAAAAGACTGAATAATTAAAAACCTGTCTGCTTGAGATCGAGTGATGCACAGCAGGGGTTGTGTTCATGCAGTCTCCCCCAGAATGGGAACTGTCACCAAAAACGTTCACGTTGTCTGGTTGAAAGGCCTACGAAATGGGTACTTCTCATAGAGAGCTACAACCCTGCATTTCTGACATATCCACAATGAAGGGAGCATGGGGACAATACACACACACTTGAAGCAGTCCTCCTCTGGGATGATGGCATCAAGGGGGTGGGTTCCAATGAAAATGTTAACACATCACTGTTATAGCTGAAGCAAGAAAGAAGTGAGACAAGAAATAAGAGTAACAGTTTTATTAATATAGTCTTGTTGATACATGTTCTTGGACATTTTGTGAGGTCTCTTCTCATGCATTTTCTTTTCTGGCTGGTGCTCGCCTATCGTCTACAGGAACGGAGGGATCCACTGGATTTCACTGCCCTCCAGTTCATGATTGAGCCCACAAGACAGCCATGTTCAGGGCCCATGGTGCGAGTCTTCGTAGCCGGTCGGGAGAGGGTTGGCATGTGGGTTATGGAAGAGCGAGTGATTCCCATCTCCCCAAGGAAACCGCTGAAAAACATGAGAAGGTTAATTGTGTTCAGATGCCCATGTTAGCCAGTGTACCTGATTTCACTGGAGAACCCTTCTCCTCATTTATCTCTGCTTCTATCACCATCTACCATCCCTCATTACAGACGCGAGTCTCTTGCACCCTGCTAATACTTGCTGCTATCGCCGTCAGCCATCCCTAATTAAAGACCTGAGCCACTTGCACTGCCTTATACCTGCCGCTATCGCTCGCCGTATGCTATCTCCCACTACAGACATGATCCACCTTCACCCCTCTTAAACCTGTTGCTCTCACAGTCTGCTACCCCATTACAGACCTAAGTTCCCAACGCTACTTATACCAGCTTCTATCGCCGCCTACCACCCAAAATCACACACAAGCCCCCTGCATCATACTTTTAATTGCTGCTGCCGTCACCTGTCATCCAGCAATACAGACCTGAACCCCCTGTACACCACTTGTATCGGCTGCTAGAACTGCCTGCCATCCCTAATTACACACAAAATCCCTAACACCCCAATTATACCTGCTGCTTTCCAGAATTACACACAAGCCCCCAGAACCCTACGTATGCATGCTGTTATCACTGCCTGCCTTCCGGAATTACATGAATGAGCTCCCTGCACCTCACTTATACCTGCTGCTATCCCTTCAACCACCCCTCATTACAGACCTGAGCCTAGCGCCCCTCTACCTAATGCTAACATCCAGCATTACAGACCTGAGTACCCTGCACCCCACTTATACCTGCTGCTATCGCTGCTAGCCATCCTCCATTACAGAACTCAGCCTAGTGCAGTCCATTGCTGTTATCGACGCCTGTCATCCAGCCTTACGAACCTGAACCCCCGCACCCTACTTACATTTGCTGCTATTGCTGCAGGTCATCCAGGATTACAGACCTGAGACCCCTGCATCCCATTCACACCTGCTGCTATCACTGCCTGCCAACCCGCGTTAAAGACCCGAGCCTCCTGTACCACACGTATGCCTTCTATTGCTGCCAGCTACCCCCCATTAGAGACCTGAGCCCCGTGCACCTCACTTATAACTGCTGCTATCGCTCCAGCCATCCCCCATTAAAGACCTGAGTTCCCTTCTCTCCATTAATACCTGTTGCTATAGCCACCTGGCATCCAGCCGTACCAACCTGAGCTCCATGCAGCCCTCTTATAACTTCTGCTATCGCCCTCTGCCATCCCTTATTACAGACCTGAAGACCCTTCACACAATTTACACCTGCTGCTATCGCTGCCTGGCATCCCGCATTAAAGACCTGAGCCTCCTGCCCCGCACATATACCTGCTACCATCACTGCCTGTTTCTCGAATTATATACGTGAGCCTGCTACACCCCACTTTTACCAGCAGCTATTGCCACCTGTAATCTGGCATTACAGAACTGACCCCTCTGCACCTCATACCTGCTGCCATCGCTTATTACTGTCATGAGCACCCTGCAACCCACTTATACCTGCTGCTATCGCTGCCTGACATCCCCCATGACATAACTGACCCCCCCTCCTGTACCTGACTCATGACCTGCTGCTTTCACCGCCTACCGCCAATGAGTCATTGCATGCCTAAACCCCATTCAACCCACACTAATCTGCAGTCATCACTGCATTTGGTCCTCAAAGAAAGATTTGAAGTCCCTCCTCATACACCGAGCTGCTGTTATTGTTTTTTGCCATATTTCATAACATACCTGACCAACCCTGTCTCAGCTCAGGGGCAACGTGCTCGCCTTGGAAGCAAGACGACGCTAAGCAACTCAGGTTCGAACCCCGGGTCTGCGCTTAGAAACCTCTGGGTATTAAGCGCGTTATAAATAACGTAGTAGATCATCGATCTCCCATTTCCCAATTGACCTCTTTTTGCACCACATAGTCCAGCTGTTTTGGACCCTTGCCACAGAACTTTGCTTTCGTCATCCCAGGTAGGCCCGGCTGTTATCAATTTGTACAGTCCCCCGCCGCCGCCTCGGTGCCCGTGTTGCCGGACCACCCTCTCCAGTGAGTTTGCCGGCTCCACTGGGCCAGAGCGTGCCTCCAGGATCGGAGAGAGGAGGCGCTGGTCCCAGGAGCTGGGAGGAGACGCCGGAAGACCCTCGGCAACCAGAGATACCTGGAGGAGTGCTGGGCGACAGTGGCCGCATACCCTGGAAGGTGAGCGGCGGGGGAACAGACAGACACCAAAATAATTAAAGGAATCTTTCTGCCTAAACAGTTTGTTAGTGGTGACTGCATACCCATATACAGGAAGCAAACAACACCAAACCTACATCAGCGGCCAGTGTTACTTTGGAATCCCAGAGGCGTCACACTCTACCCCTGGAGACACCCATGAGTGGAGCCAGATGGCAGCTATGCATCCCGAACTATTGTTCCTTTGTAATCCGTGAGGTTTCACACTGTCCCCTGGAGACACCTGTGAATGGAGCCAGTTGGCAGTACTTTTCTCCCCTACCCTGTCCCCCCAGTGAAGGAGCAGATCCCCCCCAAACACGGGGGGGCGACGAACAGTGATAAAAAGGGGGAACCCACCCACATTTTTCCGCAGAGGCATCTTTGGGAGCAAGGCAGACGGAGACAAACCATTCTATGACTATTAACATTTGGGGTCCATATCAGGCATTGAAGCCGCTTAGCATGACATGGTGAGAGGGCAACAAGGAATATAGTACAGTAGGGACAGCCTCCGGAGGGCTGACAGCGCTAGCAATGACTTGAAAGAAGGAAAGTGCCAAGAAGGCAGGCGGGCAGACCAGAATGGAAGCCTACACGACAGGAGGGGAAAAAGAACATGCAACAACGGACAGAGGGGGAGGAGATGGGAATCCAGCGCCAGGCAGGATATCGTGAGAGAAAATCAGGAAGCCAAAATCCAGCTGGAGCAAAAAATAGATGCAGTGGGGCTAGATGTAGGACTCCTAGGGCATGATCTATGTAAAGTCTCTTCGAGAGTCACAGAGGCGGAATACCGTATCTCGGTGGTGGAGGATGCAGTGGGCCCTCTAACTGGAGACGTGCAAGCCAGACTTCGCAGAACGGAGCAGGTAGAGAATAGAAGATGCCAATAGGAGGTCCTGTAGAAGCAACCTACGCCTAAGCGGCCTACCAGAAAGAGCTGTGGGGTCCTCAATGGAACTGTTCCTGGAAGCATGGATTCAAGAATGGATGGGAATGCAAAGTCTGTCAAAGCTTTTCTCCATAGAACAGGTCCACAGAATTCCGAGCAAAAAACCACCCCCAGGGGCGCCACCTAGACAGCTCATCGCCAAGTTGCTCAATCACAGAGATAGAGATGTAATTTTGCACGTGGCCAGGAGGAAGGGCCCACTGGAGTACAATGGAGCGAAGATTGCCATACTTCACAAAAGCAGTTAAAAAGGCTAGGCAATCCTTTGACGCCGTACACAGGAAGCTCTGGGCAAAAGGAATTAAATATGCCTTGATTTTTCAGCAACATTGAGAATAAGCAGCCCACAGGGAGTACGCATCTTCACAAGACCTGCAGAAGCATGGGACAGGGTGGAGGCGGCCACTTCCTCTGCAAATGAACAGCTGCTGAAACCAGCCAAGAGTATGACATGGAGACGAATCATGGGAAAACACTGCAAAATGAGACAGGCAGTGCTTGCCGGAGAAGCCCCAATAGATAACAGACTGACCCTTGAATCCGGTGGCCGACAGCTGAGACACAACGGAAGAGCATTTGAAGATAATGGAGAAAGATCAGGTTTAGGAAAAGTAATGTAGCACCATGGACTGAAACCTGGCGGTGGGGCAGAGCAGCCACTACGCACAGCCCCCACGATGAACCTTGGTTTTAGTTGTGGAACTGGGATGAACAAGAAGGAGTATTGGTTGAGAAAGATGCTTCAGGTTGGGGTGAAGTATAGGGTTGGGGGAGGAGATGGGAGTTGGGAGATTATCAGGGGGAGGAAAGGGAGTTGGGAGGAGTTGAAGTTGGTTGTCATGTTATTAATGCACAATTGTGGATGGAAGCGACCAACACCACCTAACAGGGTGTTAACACCACATGCCCTAGGCAAGTAAACTACAATATGACTGATGGGGAAACGTAGAACAATTAAGTGCTTGATGCGGAAGGTCAATGTCCTTCTTGACAAAATTAAGAGCGGATTGGTGACCCGTTACATACGGAATCTGAAAGCAGAATTGATACTACTAAAAGAAACCCATTTGATGGGAGCGATGCATATTCTTTTAGGGAAAGGCCAATATACAGTGGTAGAGCATGTGGGGTATAAAGTGATAGAGACGAGGGGTGGAGGGAGATATGTTGTGGTCACGGGTGACCTGTGGGGAGAATCGGTCTTAATTGCTAATGTGTATGCCCCTCCTCCGCAACAGACAGATATGCTAGCAGAAATACAGGGAGCATTAGCGGAACATGGGGCTAACCTCACCATAGTTGGAGGGGACTTCAATGATGTCCTTAACAGGGGGATGGATGGGTGGTTGCAGGGGCGGGAAAGACCCAAGGGTAGGGATAGCATGAAATTAGCAACATTCATAGAAGCAACAGAGCTGCAGGATGTGTGGAGAGAACTACATCCCGTTGAGCAACAATTCTCGTTCCACTCTGGTGCCCACAACTCGATGTCTGGCTGGACTACCTGTTGCTGCCCTGCATATCGCTTGATAGAGTAACGAATGCACAATATTTGGCCAGAGGGCTCTCGGACCATGATCCGTTATACATTAAAATTGAAAGGAACTAAAGGGTCGGGCGTGGCGAGTGGAGACTTAATGCCTATTACCGAGGAAATGACAAAATCACTTGAACAGAGGTACAGTGGACAATAGCAGCACGTTATGGGAAGCATATAAGACCGTGATTAGAGGGATAGCGCAGTGTGCGGTAGGGCCACATAAAAGGGATGGGAGAAACTACAGGTGAAAGAAGACGAAGTGGCTGGGGCAGAGAGGCGCCAAGTACAAGCACACACTGTAGAAACAAAAAGGGCCTTGCATATAGCTCTTACGGCATATAGGGTGGCGGCGATGGATTAAGCCCGCAAAGCTTACTGGGCTACACGAGCCAGGGTGTACGGACTGGGGCTCAGATGCTGGCCTGGCTAGAGAGGAGAGAGGAAGGTGTAAGGTGGGTGAGAACCATTACTGATGGGATGGGGGAATACTCGGAAGGGGACGAGATAGCACAAGCCTTTGCAGAATACTACCAGACGCTCTGCAAGGAGATACCATGGCCCTCACCCACGTAGATAGACAGATACTTGACGAGGATAGCCCTGCCAAGCCTGGGAAAACAGTCACGACCAAACTTAGACAAAAATATAACAAAAGAGGAGGTCTTAGCAGCAATAAACAGTCTGGAACAAGGGAAAACACCCGGACCAAATGGAATCCCGGTGGAATTCTGTAGATGTGTGGGGGAAAAGGTGGGTGAACCCATGCTGGGAATGTTTCAAGACAGTCGGGAGAAGGGGGAACTCCTGAAGGACCTGAGGACAGCCACCATTGTGGTCATTCATAAAAAGGGGAAGCCTCCAAATGAAAGTCCTTCATATCGGCCCATCGCGTTACTGGACGTGGAGGCCAAAATACTGGCAAAGGTTCTGGCTAACAGACTGCACCAATTGATAGGTGAGTTAATACATTCAGATCAGTGTGGCTTTCTGCCTAGGAGAGCTACCGGGGTGAATTTGAGAAGGATATACATTGCATTGGCACTCTCAGAATTACTAGAAAGGCCCTCACACGGTAATGACGCTAGATTCCGACAATTCCTTGGTCTCAGTAGGGTGTAATTTCCTCTAGGCGATGATGGCCAGGATGGGATTGGGACCCAATTCCTTGGCGTGGGTACAGCTACTCTAAACACGACCACTGGCTCGGGTGAAGGTCAACGGCCATACATCTTGCACGTTCCTGCTGCAGAGGGGCACCCAAAAGGGCTGCTCACTATCACCCCTGTTGTTCCTTAATGCGATTTAACCATTAGCACAGAGAAATAGGGTAGACCCACTGATTCAAGGCTTTTACTGGCATGAGGAATGGGAGTACAAGATCTCCCTGTACACAGACAATCTCATATACTTGGGGAACCCGGGAAGATATGGCCTGAGAATAATAAAAACATTGCGGGAGTTTGGGTGGTACTGCAGAGTTAAAATTAACTGGGACAAATCCGTGATCATGCCAGTAATAGGTGGGAAAGCTGCAATACAGACGGGCTATCCCCTGCGGGTGGACGAAGAAGTGTTCAAATACTTGGGGATACAAGTGTATTGGGAAGCGGGGAAATTCCTGGAAGGCAACCTCGACCCATTAATCTTTAGATTAAGGGAGGATGCCAAACATTGGGCTACATTGACAGTAAAAATGCTAGGGTGAGTTAATCTGCTCAAGATGCTGGCACTTCCCCGGCTGTTATAAATATTACAAAACACTCTTGTGTGGAAGGGCGCTGCTGTCGGAGCTGTCAGGGCCCTGACCAACATTGTGTGAGTTGGCTCTGCTCCCTTTCCAGCACAGGAAGGAAGTGCTGCCTTAAAAGCCCTGCGTCCAAGCTCTTGCGGCGTAAGCCCGCTGTGTGAAAGGGCGCTGCAGCCTGGGCAGTCTGGGCTTCCATGGTAAAGGAGGCCCAATTGGAGCAACCAAAGCCACTGTTGCGGCGCCATCGAAAAGGGCTGAACAAAGTCAGCTCTACACGTGCCCCAGCCGCCTTGGATGGTAGGCAGTACACGTAACCTGCCGAGCCTGGTAGAGTGAAAGCACTACATGACTAAAGGCAAGTGTTGGAGTGGGAAGTGCGAGGAGTGACTCGCGCTATGCCGTGGGGGGGTGTTGCCTCGACTTTCACACTTTCAAACTTCCCAATACTTCCCTATATTTCCTTATCAGACTGCTTGCTGGTGATGCGTCGCCGACTGTGGCTTGCAACCACTTGCAGGCTTGTTTAACAAAGTTATTCACTGTAGTGACTACCTTACTCCTAGTCCATAGTCCCCTTTCCTCTGTACTTGTGGGACATTCCGTCCTTCGGGACGGGACCGGAGCACTTTTGTCAAAAAGCATCAAAAATGAAAATGTTTGTCCACCTCTTTTTACGTAGGGTACCGCACACGGCCGTAACCCCACCCCCCTGAGCTCCACCCCGCGCATCGCCCTTCAGTCCTTTTGTATCAACAGGTCTGCAACCATTTAAGCAATAGAGGATACTTATTAGAGGGGACGGCGGGCGTGCATATGAAAGAAATGGGACTATGGACTAGGAGTAATGTAGTCACTACAGTGCTTAACTTTGTTATACTCCTACGTCCCTTTTCTTCCATACTTGTGGGAGATTCCCAAGCACTCCTCACAGGTAATATGGGTGGATGGAAACTCCTTACTGAAAAAGGTTTTTAACAACAGCCTGGCCGAATTGAGCATCAGCCCTGGAGCTCAGGTCCAAGTAGTAATGCTTACAAAAAGCAGATGGGGAAGCCCATGTAGTCGCTTTGGCAATGGTTTCCCAGGGAACATATTTTTGGAAGGCAACAGCAGCCGCTTTGCCACGTACAAGATGGGCATGAATGCCCTTCAGAGATTGAAGGCCCTGAATGGTATACGCCTCTGACATACAGGAGGCAATCCAACGGGAGATAGAAGCTTTTGAAGCAGGTTTCCCTTTTGGGTCTCCGAACATAACAAAGAATTGGGAGGAGCCCGAGTTCAGTTGTTCTGTCCAGATAGAACTTCAGACCTCGTCTGACATCTAAATTATGTAATACTCTCTCGGCATCTGAGGCCGGGTTCGGAAAAAAGACAGGTAATGATATAGATTGATTCAAATGAAAATCAGTCCCTACTTTAGGAAGGAAAGAAGTATGAGTGCAGAGCACAACCTTGTCCTTATGGAAGGTGAGGAACGGATGTTCCACAGACAAAGCTTAAGGCTTGCTTACTCGCCTTGCCGAAGTCATTGCAATTAGAAATGCAACCTTCCATGAAAGGTACTTTATATCCACCGTAGCCATTGGTTCAAATGGTTTATGGCATAAGGAGTTGAGGACCACATTTAAATCCCATTTTGGATGAGGATTTCGTACAGGTGGAAAAAGATGTAATAGACCTGCGAAATGCCTTTTAATGACTGGTGTTGTCAAAGAAAAGGAACTGTTGTCAGTGGACAGGTAGGCGGAAATAGCAACAAGTAAGTCCTACAAGACTAGACATGAATGCCTGAAGCTGTCAGATGAGATATGAACGAGATAACAGTGTCAATCGTAGCATGTCTGGGGTTCAGCTGCTTAGCTAAACACCAGTGGCAAAACCGGAGACACTGCTCCTATACTGAGACCTTATAGAGGGTTTCCTGGCCGCTTGGATAATGCGCAAATTGTCCTCCGACAAGATAAACCGGGCTAAGGTTTTGAATTCAGGAACCAGGCCGCCAAGCTGAATGATTGTGGGGAGGGGTGCCACATCTGCTGATCGCACTCATGAAGCAGGTTGGGAATCAACAGCAGTCTGATCAGAGGACAAATCGACAGATGCTGAAGTTCGGAGAACCAGAATCTGGCTGGCCACCACGGAGCTATGAACAGGAGAGTGCAATTCGTTGTATTCCTGAGCCTGCCAAGTGACCGATGAATCGGAGGAAGAGGCGGGAAGGGATAGGCCTTCATGTTGTGCCACGGAATTTTGAAAGCGTCGCCTAGGGAGGAGGCCCCAAGGTTGTTCCTGGATGCATAAAGAGGACGTTTCCTGTTTGTAGAATCCGCAAAAAGGTCCACTTCAGAGTGCCCCACTATGGAAAGATGGTGGAGAGGACCTCCGTGTTCAGTTCCCAATCGTAGCTGGCCACTGTCTGTCAGCTGAGTGAGTCTGCAGTCACATTGAATTGACCCGGAATGTGTACCGCCAGTAGCCAAATGCTGTGCTGGATGGCCCATTCCCAAATCTGAATGGCAGGGTTCACAAGAGGTGGTGATTTGGTGCCACCCTGCTTGTTGATATAAAACATCGACACTGAGGTATCCGTGTGGATGCAGACCACCCTGTTCGTGATGGACGGTTGGAAAGCTTTCAGCGCTAGAAAAACAGCCAGGAGTTCCAAATAATTTATATAAAACTGCCTGTCCTGCAGCATCCACAGAATAAAAACCTGGAGATGATCCCGCGTTGTGCCCCACCCCAGAAGGGAGGCGTCTGTGGTAATCGTCACTTGTGGGCAGGGCTCCTGAAATGAGGCCCCCCACTGTCAGATTGTTGGTCGAAGACCACCATAGAAGGTCCGCCATCATGCAGGATGGAACTGGGATCATCTTGGAATCCGAGTCCAAAGCCTGACACTAAGAGCTCCGAAGACCCAGCTGCATACGCCTCATTTTGAGACGCGCAAGAGGAAGAGCAAGTACGCACAAAGCCATGAGGCCAAGAAGTCTCTGGAAACACCAAGCTGTTATGTGCTCTGACTGGATGAAGAGATAACACGTGGCGAATATATCCGCAATCCTGTCTGCCGTCAAATACACCCTGGAGTCGATCGTGTTCCAACGGAAACCCAGGAAAATCAGGTCTTGGGATACTGTCATGGAAGATTTCCGCCAGTTCACTGACAGCCCAAGATGGAACAGGAGCTGGAGGAGGGACTGGAGATTGCTCGAAGCCTTCGGTGGACAAGGGCTGCGTAGGAGCCAGTCCAAATACGGATATACATGAACACTCTGTAGTCGAAGGAAAGCTGCAATGACCGACATCAGCTTCATAAAGAGATGCAACGCCGAGCTGAGACCAAAAGGGAGCACACAGAACTGGGAAAGCTCCCCTCCAAGGGAGAACCGCAGATATTTTCGATGCAGCCTCCATTTCAGGATGTGCATATACGCGTCCTGAAGGTCCACTACACTGAGCCAGTCGCCCTTCCGAAGAGAGGATTTTATTGGGCAAGGTGTGATCATCTTGAATTTCTCTTGGGGAAGAGAAAGGTTGAACTGGGAAAGGTCGAGAATGGTGCGCAGGCCAGCCTGGTTGGGTTTGGGCACCGCAAACAGACGAGTAGAAGCCCTCCCCTTGTTCCCCAAGGGCAACAGGTTCCACCGCCCTGAGGTCTAGAAGCTTCTGAACCTCGGCTCTGAGGGATGGTGTTCCGATCTGTTGGAAGGGAGGGTTGAAGGGTGGGGTAGGAGGGAGGGTCAAGCAAAAGGCCGCCCAAGCGATGGACAAAACCCACCCGTCTTCAGTGATGGTCTGCCACGCCTCCAGATGAGACAAGATTCGCTCTCCCACTGGAGTCTCGTGCGACCGACAAAAAATATAATTTTGCAGATTTGTCCGCAGGGAGACTACCTGCTCCTACAGAGGAGACTGATGGGTGAGAGAAAAACCGACCACGTTGTTTTCAACGGGTGCCGCCAACTGGCGGTTCAGTTCTGCGCACCCGGCGGTCCTGAAAACCCCTGAAGCCAGAGAAGGATTGAGATTGAGACCCTGACCTCTGTGTATAAGGGGCCTTAACTGGGACCTTCGCAAGGACCGACAAAGATTTGGTGGTTTGGGTGCTCGCCTTGGTCTTTGTAAGTTCCTCATCCGTAGAAGAATGAAACAATTCCCTGCCGTCGAAGGGAAGGTCCAGAGCTTTATCTTGCACCTCCTTCAAAAACTTTGTTGCATGGAGCCATGCCTGGCGGGAGGTGTCAATTCCCACCATAAGGCCTCAAGCTGAGGTATCCACAAGGTGTGCCGCAGCTTCTAGCAAATCTTGTGCCTACACCCTGGCATCCGACAAACCGGCTTTGAATTCATCTAGCCTATCCGCAGAAATACACTCCTTAAAATCAACCAACCTCTTCCACAGCCTCATATTAGCTGCAGCCAGGATGAGCTCGGTATTTGCTTGACAAAGTTGGAGTGCTGAGTTGGCAAAGACTTTCTTGCACAAGGAGTCCAGAATCCTGTCTTCCTTGGACAGAATCTGAGCCACATCCGTTGAGGTCTCAGAGGCCGGCTTGGACTGAAGCGTCACCTCAGCTACTGCCGTCGAGGAAGGGAGCGCAGAAGACGCCAAGGCTATCTCCTCAGAGGTGTGGAGCCTGTAACGGGCGTAAATTCTCTTATTGATATGTAGCCCAGTGTGGAGCTTATCCCAGACCTTACGGGCCTCAGCCAAAACATCCTTCTGCAACCGCCAGGGTGGAAGGTGGAGCCAGAGGTTCAGGGTAGATTTCCTTGAAAAAACCCTTAAAATACTCCTTCATGCGGTCAGAGCGCACGAGCCTCTGAAATTTCCCGAAAAATACATTCTCTGACGAAGGTTTAGGCGCTGGGGCAGGCAGAGGCCTCTCATATCGGGCATACCCCCACGAACGCAATGAGGATGCTTGCCAGGAAGGCCCACCACCAATCGGGTCAGCATAGACCAGTGGAACAGAAGCAGGTGGAAGCGAGATAGTATGAGGCAGCGGCATTCGAGCACGCCAGTCATAAGAAGGGCGGAACGTTGGCAGGGCCGGTAACAGAGGAGTTACGGTTTATGACCACCCTCTTTGCCCCCTCGACAGAACCGGTATCACCGCGTCCCTGAGTGCGGGAATGCTGAGGAATCACAGACAAGACCTTCAGAGCAGGTCCCTCGGTTTTGTCGGTACAGACCTTAGCCTCAAAAAGAGGAACCTCGGGTTTCCTCCCGGTACGTGTAGCTCCCTCGTGAGGGGCCTTAAGCCATGGCTCGGTACAGAAAGCTCCAGAAAAGGAGGCCTCAGGGCGTACCCCGGTGTCTGTGTGGAAAGCTCCAGAAACGGAGACCTCGGAGCGAACCCCGGTCTCCAAAGCCACAGATTAACTGGGCTGAAGTTGACAGGTGAACCTCGGAACGTTGTCCGGTCTTGACAAGTCCATCGCGGGAACCCTCTGAGAAAACTCTGGTACGCATATTAGGCCTGCGAGGCACCTCAGGGGAACCCCTGGTGGTAGATCTGCTCAAGCCCCTGCCGGACCTAGAAGACCCCGGGAAGGAGTCCCCCAGCCTGGGCATCCTAAAAAGTAAGGAACTTACCGGGCGTCTCTTCTTTTCGTAGATGAAAAGCTGAAGATGAGGTAGAGGAACACGCTGAAAAACCTCCTCCCACCGAAGAAGACGGTGCTGGAGTGCCCGGACAGAGAGGAAATCGCAGTAGAAACACGAATCCCAGCAATGGTCCGGACTGAGACGCTCCAAGCAGAGAGAATGGGGATCCGCCCCAGCGAAGAGACATTCGCATGAAGAACAGGATACATATCCCAGACACTCCGGCATAGACAGAGGACTGAGCGAACGCAGAACCGGAGCAGAAGAGAAGGACAACGGGAACAAAAAAATCTTTCCCGGTAATGCAGGTGCGTCCAGCCCCGACCGCGCTGAGAAAAGGACTGAAGGACGATGCACGGGGCAGAGCTCAGGAGGGCAGTGTTATGGCTGTGTGCGGTACCCGCGTAAAAAGAGAAGGACAAACATTTTCATTTTTTATGCTTTTTATGCTTTTTCACAAAAGTGCTCGGGTCCGAAGGACGGAATGTCCCACAAGTATGGAGGAAATGGGACGGGACGTGTGAGTATACCCATTCCAGGTGGAAACAGAGGGTACGAGACAGGCTCTGGCTGCCTCCTGAGCTATCAGGCGTGCCCTGTCTACACTACCTTGCCAGGGATTTGCTTGGGATGCTACCCTGCCTTGCCATATGCCACCTTATGGAGGGAATCCTCACATGATGCATTTAACTTTTACCTGATGGTCTATTGGTTGTTGGCTATTGCTGGCCTTCCAATTCCTGGAGGTCTACAAGTAGCGACTAGCAGTGACACTCCCACCATAACATTTTGTGTATCCTTGTGTGCTCCACCAATTGCTGCTCAAAATTGTTGCACCAATTTAACCAACTTTAGCATTTTAAGCATTTCAAGCATTTTACATTTTAAACACTTGCATTATTTTTTTTCTTATTTATATTGAACTATTTAATTATTTAATGTTGTGCTAAGTTAATTGCTAAAACCGTTGTGCATAGTATATTTCTTATCCTCACCACTGGACTAACATTGTTAAACCGAAGGCTGAAGGCATGATTTCAGGGGGAGGGGGACAGACCAAAATATCTTGGCTTTTTAAACTTATAAACGTGGTTAATATGGTAATCACTGAAATTAAGGTTTTTTTTGGATGACATTGATGGTCCTGAGCAATGGCAAAAAAAAGAAGGGGGGCAAGGGTGGTGTCAAATTCAGCCTCAAACTGGTAGCAGGAGATTTTGGGGACTTGATCACCTGTGAAATTTTGCCCGAAAAGGAGAAGAGGGTGGTGGGCTCTAACACGCATATTGCAAGGGTGGATCATATGGCGCCTTTTAAAATTCCCCTCACTTCTACCCAGGAGGGGGGCCGGAAGTTTGTGCTTTGTGCAAAACAGTTAGGCAAAGATCCAGGAGCACTTCCATTAAGTATTGTGGAGACCCATTCCCCCGCCCCCATGAAGGAAGGTGCAGCTTTCGGGGTGAGTGGGGGTATCAATACTAGCATTGGAGCATTGGGAGGGAATGTGGACCGTGGAGGGCGACCTGCTCCAACCCCCAATGGCCCCCTCCTGGCCCCTCCTGAATCTCTCGATCAGCTTGATGCCCCCCCAAATGAAATCTCAGAATGGGAAACATAGAGGCCCCATGGAAGCTGGTAGCTCGACGAAAAAGGGGTAAGTGGAAAAAATGTAGACCACCCCTATTGGAGAAGCAATCTATTAAGAGGGGGCCACTTCTCCCAGCTCCCGGGAAATTAGAACTCAGACAGATTTGCAAAATCCAGTCCTGGAATCTATTAGCCATGACCACAAACATAAGCCCTCCAGAGAATCTGGCAACCAACTCAGTCAACCAGTGTATCCCATTGGTGGAAGTAGCTTTGGCCAAGATCCTTGGCAAACAGCTGAGCACCATCATGGAAGAATTAAAGGTGCTTAGGGGACTGATCGTTCCACTGGGGATTAATCTGGAAGTCCTTGGGCCTGCATTGGAGGCTAGTGGCCACCCCATCAATGGGACAAGCAAGAGGGATTGACTTGCGTGCCATCCCCCCTATGGGTATAAAGATCGAGGTACGCTCTCAGCAATTCTTTGAATCTAACCTCAGACACGTGGCTGTATCCCCCAACAACCCAATTGTGTGTCCCATATTATGGGGGAGGTTCGGGGGAAGGAGCCTTGTTGGCCACTATAGGTGGCATAGCCATTACTCCGGACAACACCCCTGTTTCCGACCAGCTGGATTGACTATTGGGGGACGGACCAGAGGTGGCTACCCCCCTAAGATTTATTTCCAGGAATATAGCCGACTTAAATCAAGTGACCATTGATC
The DNA here is from genome assembly GCF_040938575.1 of Ambystoma mexicanum. Lineage (NCBI taxonomy): Eukaryota > Metazoa > Chordata > Amphibia > Caudata > Ambystomatidae > Ambystoma > Ambystoma mexicanum. The sequence continues at coordinate 763,983,113 of NC_090925.1, read as the reverse complement.
CGGCTTGGTGTAACTTCATTAGGGGATATCAGGTCCTACTGTTCCAGGAAACGTGGGCTATGGACCCAGTTGCCTTCCAGGGCTATGTGACCATCACAATTCATGCCACTAAAGGCCATAGTGGGCTCCAGATTTAGTATGATGTTAGGCTTGAATGGGAAGTGGTATCTGTTGACACAGGTTCTGCGGATCTCCAATTAGTGGTTGTGACTTTAGAGGGGGAGCAATTTTTGCTCTTCAACTTATACATCAGGCTGAGTGTGAACAAGGGCTTGGAGACCCTATTGAAATTACATGAATTGCGCAACTCTGATACTCGCCTGATTTTGAAAAGCCACTTTATCTTGGTGGCTGGGGACTTGAATTTACAAGTGGAACCTTTTGCAGTAACAGAAGATCTCTGGGAAGATCAGGACCTTGCACGGTCTATTCCCCAATACTGTCTGTTCCCCCCCAAAAGATTTCTCAAAGCGGCATTAGAGACAGCATGCATTATTGCCAGCTTGAGTCTTAGAGCATGCAGGGAGCATGGTCCGAAGGGAGCCTCTCACGTCGACCTCATATTCATTTCGGCCAGTCACTGGCCAATAACCTGGAACCTATCATTCATAGGATGAAGAGTGACCATAAACACTTGTCCCTCTCCTATTGCATTACACCCAGTGGAACTCCGGGTGCGGGGTGGGGGGGGGGATGCGAACAAATAGTGGTCGAGGGTCACACTAGGTCATCGATAAAGTGGGCAGAGTGGACCGAGAGAGGCATAAAGGATGAGGCGTATGCGGCAACAGTGGGAAACCTGGGCAATATTTGTAAAATTGGCATACCAGCATCTTCCATAATCGCAGAATTCCAAGATTCTGGGCAAAAAACGGATACCTCGACAAATGCAAAGACCAAATGTAGGGCCATGGCTAAAATAAATTCTTGGTACAATGTCGAATGCTCTAGATCAAAAAAAGACCTAGGGCCTCATTACGAGGTCGGCGGTAAGGGGTGAACGGCAACGGTAAGGGTGCCGTTTCCGTTAACCCCTTACCGCCGCATTACGAAGCCCCTTAGCGGGTCCCGCTAAGGGAGCTTGGTTTTACCAGGCGCCCTTAGTGGGAGCCGCTAAGGGACCAGGTAGCTAATAATGGGCCTGCTATTAGCGGGCTCGTTAATAGCTCCATCCCCATTCCCATTGAGCCCTATGGGGGCTCGAATGGGAATGGGGAATGGTTCTCAGAATGGGGATTTACCGGGTCCTCCAAGGTTGGTCCCTATTCCGAGAACCCGGACCCGGAATGCGGTAAGGGGGTAGCCATGGTGCTAATAGCACCATGGCTACCTCCAACTTCGTCATGAGGCCCCTAGTGTTGCATGTTACAACTCCAAGACCTGTGGACAAAGGGGTACTACAACAACTGATGCATAATCACAAAGCACTTTAGCGTGCAACGAAAAAAAAACACATGCCCACGCTTTTTGGGCCTCCCTTCGTGAGGCAATGGAAAAAAGGGACATAGTGTGGTTCTAGAAGTTGGTTTCCCTGAGTAAGCTGGATGGCAGCTAGTCTCTACAATGCTGTATCTCGGGTGCTGTCTAGCAAAGGTATTTTTCAAATCTGTATGCAGCCCCGGGAAGGCACAATGTGTACCATATCGCTGTTGAACTGGATGCAATTCCCCCAGTAGCATTGGCTATAACACTTAAGGAAGTGGAAGAGGCACTGGGTTCACAAAAAAAGGGGAAAGCGGCTAGGCCCGATTTGATCCCTTTAGATTTCTATCGGGATGAAATGACCATCTGGGTCCCAATTCTATGTAGAGTATTCAACGCTGCCATTCGAGCCAAGGAAATCCTGCGATCCTAGAGGGGAGCCACAATAGTACCCATACATAAAAAAGGGCCCAAAGACCACCCCAAAAATGATTGCCCCAATCGCCCTACAAGACTGCACCGGGAAAACATTTTGCAAAGTCCTGTTGGGAAAATTGCAGAAATGGGTGGAGTACACAAGACTTATCAGTAATGCCCAGGTGGGATTTCGAACTGGTCGAGGCACTGCGGATCACTGCTTTTTGTTGACTCTACTAATCCAGAAATACACAAAATTATAAAAAATTAATTTATATGTCATTTTTCTGGATCTCAAAATGGCCTTTGATTCTGTGCCAAGAGCATTATTATGGGTCATTCTGAAGAAGCGGAAAGTCCCGAAAGAACTACTCTGCACACCTAGGCCACAGTGCGATATGGTCTGGGAGGGGACCAGACTGATCACTTCGAAGTATTGAAGGGTGTTCGCCAGTGATGCGTTCTGGCTCTGGTTATTTTCCCGTTTATACATCCAGGAAATTGTGGATTCATTGGAGGTAGGTGCCCTGGATGCCCCAAAATCGGGTAAAAAAAATGGCCTACCGTATTTTTCGCGGATGACGTGGCCATTCTCGCCACTTCTCCAGCTGAGCTGAGAGTGGCACTTAACATCTTCTCAGCTAAATGTAAGGAGCTTGGCCTTGAGCTTAATGGCACCAAAACTAAAGTTATGGTCTTCAAACCCCCCTTTCAAAGACCTGCCAGGTGAAGATCAAGGTTGATGGCCTCGTATTGGATCAAGTTAGGCAATTTGATTACCTGCGTATTAGGTTCAACGAGGGGGCTGGGGTGGTCAGACCAACTTGTTAAATCCAAGGTAAATCTAAGTAAATATAACGGGACTATTCGTTCTTTTTTTACAGGCCATGGTAGGTGGGCAATCTCACCGGCACTAGAGCTATTTGATAAAGAAGCATTGCCTGCGGCACTCTATGGTGCAAAGATTTGGGGCTGTGCAAGTACAAAAATTAGATCTCATGTTGAGAACAATTTCTTAAAGAAGTTATTGCTCTTGCCTAAGAACGCTCCAACCTCGTTGATCCATTTGGAACTCCAAATTTTGCCTCTAGCCGACTTGATTGCCCCCTTTATTGGGTGAGACTTTGGTCTACCCCTAGTCTGGCCCCCTATAGAGATGCTCTATGGGATTTTTTGCAATTGAAAGGCGCAAAAAACCAGGGCTCGGTCCTCCATGTGAAAACAGAGTTGTGTGCGTTGGGTGCTAGACATTTTTGGGAAAAGCCTAGTGAGTGTCGTCCTTTACTTAGGGCCGACCTTAAGACAACTGCCAAACGCAACGCTTTCAGGAATCTAGAGATTTAAAGGTATACCTTGAAAAATGGCCCAGTGTTTCTCCTACCCAACTCTTTGGGGAATTGCAAACCATTTTTAGATGGAATACATGCCCCTTAAGAGCGCTCCCTATATGTTCGTTTCAGGCTGGGCTTTTTGCACACAGCTTATTATACTTGTGAATGGTCCTTACACAACTCTGGTGTATGTCCTCCTATAACCAAGCAGATGAAACGCTAACTCATTTCATGTTGATATGTCCAATCCTAATGGAACCTCCTCCTAGTTGACATGGAGCTAAGAAATACAAGGGAAGCAATGCAGTTCCTCACTATTACACTGGAGTGGATATTAGTATTTGCTTCAACTAGGTATTTTAACGGGGCTTGGCTCCTAAGAAGCAAGTTGATGGGCATTGAGTCATTGTAACCATAGATCACCCCTGAGGCTGCGAGCTTGCTCTACTCTTGAGGCCTAAACTTAATTTCATTGAAGTTCTTTTAACTAGCATCACTTGTTTTTAAGAATCTTGTGGTTTTACTTTGAATTAATGCTTTGTGGTTTTCATTGAATTTTATGTCAATTGAATGTGAATGTAGTAACTGTGATTGTAATGTTTTGTGCTAAAGGACCACTCTGAATAAAGCTATTAAACAAAATATTACAAAACACTCCAATGCGGATACCCAAAACACAATTCGATGTGATCAATGCCCTGATGAGGGAGATTAGATAAGGTAATAGGAACCCACGCATAACCATGAATACACTGACAAGATCTGTATGGGAACGAGGGTTTGGACTACCCGACATTTAGAATTATTACTTGGCAGCCCATCTGATAGCTGCAAACTAATGGCTTTTTGGGAGGAAGAATCTCTCGCATACAAGACTCGAGATAGTATCCATGCAAGGAATGGACCACATGCAGATACTCTATGTGAACCCAGGGTGGCGCTGCCTCCCCCCCAGCGGGTCAGAGACGGGTGCAAATACAGGAAGAAACCACAACAGCTATGGGATAGAAGGAGAAGATAACTAAGTGGCAGCCACTGTGGGGAAACCAGGGACTTAAGGAGATCTGTAAATTAGGGTACCAATCGCGATGGGTTGAGGTGGGAATTAATGAAGTGGGGATGTGATCGAGAACAATGGGCTGATGTCGTTCAAGGCTAAGAGAGAAGCATGGCCTGGCCCCTGAATAAGCATGTACATATCTGTGATTGACACATGCTATGATGGCACGATTCGGGGACGATTTTGACCTTTTGGAGCAATGTCCCTTGGAAATCAATCTTTTCACAGATGAGCAGGAGGAGAAAGGGATTTCCAGCTATATCAGGCCATTAATAACTTTACGGCATACCGACTCACACAATTGAAGGGCAAATGGGAAAGCGATCTCAGGACCCTAGAAAGTGAGGAATGGGTGGAGGCAATGGTGGATACAAGGGAGACAAATGTATCTGCACGGATGAGACTGATACAGTACAATATACTGCACAGGGTGTATTACTCGAGGGATAGATTGTACAGGATGCAGAGAGCCAAGAGCAACTACCGCCTTAAGTGCGGGGTGCAAAGGGCACCTTTCATCACCTGCTCTGGGAGTGCCAATTGTTCTCTGAACTATAGGACAAGGTTCTCGATAAACTGTCAAGAGTGCTAGGTAGCGCAGTACCTAAATATCCCAAAATGCTACTACTGCACACCAGTGGGGAATACGATGGGAGCAGATGGGAAAGCAAACTGATCTCAATAGCTGCAATGGTGGTTGTAGCAGTAAAGTGGTGATCCAGACAAATGTCCACGATGGGGACCTGGAAGATAGGTATGGAACCCTTTCTTAGTATGGAAGAAATAACATATAGGAACAGAACGTTGCAAGGGAAGTACCTGAACATTTGGGGGAAGTGGGAGCAGGTTATGGGGTAATGCCAATGCAGACATGGAGCGCTGGGAAGGCAGGACTGGATTTGGAAGGGTAGGGGAATGGGTCAGGCTAGTTATGAAAGGGACGGGTGGCACGAGTGAAATTGTGTATGTTGGTATTGTTTTGTTTAGTTGTTTATTCATGAAAATGTCAATAAACAGAATACATTCTACAGTCCCATATTTCTGACCGCAATCGCATACCTTGGTGCGGATCCGGAGGTGGTGGTACGGTTTGAACTCTGGAGGCTCATGGGGGTGGTTCTCCTTTTTGAGCCATGCATTGAGCATGCAGATGGCCACGCCGGGTAATGCCACCACGAAGGTCAAAACCTTCCACGTGCGACCTGCTCAACAAACAAAAAACCCATGATTAATTAGCAGATTCTTAAGTAATATGACTGAGCAGTAAAACTGTGTGAAAATACTTCGTCAGATTTCAAAACACTCCTTGATAGGTGTGTCTGCAGATTAATGCTTTTCCGAACATTATGAGCAGTTTGCACACAATGTTTCAGGTGATAGGAGCTAAAATAGGACAAATAGGATATGAGTGGTCACATTTTGGAATCAGTCTTGTTAGGCAGAGCAAGAGGTTGCTAGAGCAGTTGAGAGAATAGGCTTTAGTCGAGGGAGAGCAAGCAAATTAACAGGTTTAAGTTGAGGGACAAAAGTAAAATAGGATTTAGTTGAGCAGGTGGTGGAAAAGTCAAACATGATAGGGCATCTTTTTGTGACTACTTGATACTACATCCGAGTAAACACTCTCCATGACATAAAACAAATAACATCTCTTGTGAAAGTGAGAAGAACAACATCCCAGACTTGTTTAGAGGCAGGCAGGTGATTCCATTCAGTGGCTATAAAAAGTCTTTTAACTCTTTGGTGGCAAGAAGAGATTATATTCAGTGGCTAGAACTAAGTGTGCCTTTTTTGGGACATGTATAAATACTAGCAAGTGTTAAAGATGGCCTCAAGAACACACCAACTCTCGAAGACTGTTTGAGGATCTTTATTTGAATTTTTAAATCAGGTCTCACTGAGGACCGTCCCTCTCTCTCTCCCGTGGGGTTTTCCTGCCCTGGCGTACCTCGATCTGTAACTCCTACTTTCTGTGATCTGACTGGCTACATGTGAGGACCTAAAGGTAATCAATCACCTTGTCACCTTCTCTATCTTCTCTATCTAGCTGTGTCTGGGTATTTCTGTGCGGGTCCTAACCAGAGTCCCACAAAGACTAGGAGATGTTAAGAGAGGGTGCCGGTCTCACTTAGCCTTGCCCTTTCACTCCCTTGGAGTTACCTCCCAGATCCTTATTTTCTTCCTCCTCGTTCTACTCTCCTCCCTGCTCTTCCCCCCACTCTCCTCCTCTCTGTGTCCCACTCTCTAGCCTTCTGGGTATCCCCCTTTACTTTGCCTAGATAACGTTCCCTATACTTACTGAGTCTTCCTCCACTTCGCCCGACATTCACTTTGCCATACGTTTACTCCTTCATGCCTTTGCTTCATCTCCATCGTCACATTGCGAAGCTGGTAATGAATGTGGTTAAGGTTAGCTAATGGTTAGGGTTGGGGCTAAGGGGAGCAGGGGATAGAATATGGGGTAAAACATAAGGGGGGTGGCTCACGGGGTCACTCCCTGCAATGACAAAGTGAATGCTAGGAGAAGTGAAAGACAGGTGACATAAAGGTATGGAGAAATAAATGTAACTAAGTGAATGTGTGGCAAAGGGAATGCAGGCGAAGTAAAGACATACATCCATCCCTCCAATGTTCTTTGGTCTTACTGCGCTCTACTACTTTCTCTGCTCCACTGCACTACTCTCCACTCAACTGCCCTTCTCTCTCCACTCGATTTCTACAATGCACTCCACCCTCCTTCTCGAGGTCATTTTTCATTCACTCTCCCATTAACCTGGCACACTCACTCGCACATACAGCCCCAACTCATATCCTTAATATCAGTCACTCACTTTGCTCAACATATACGCATTCTCACAGCCAAGAACCACTTTCTCTAACCAACCAATCACTCATCTTGCACATGCTCTTTACAATTCTCCTTCATACTCTGCAGCACTTGCCTACCTCCTCTTGATCTCTCGGTGTCCCTCCTCCTCCTCTGACCTCACACGAGAAACCCACACTGCCTGGTTTCCTATGTCCAGCTTTATACTCCTCCTCCCCCTCCATTGGTCCTTGTGCCAACCTGCTTTCCCGGGTCAATAGCTATCCTGTTTCTCCAGCAGGGACGTGGTATACAGGTGCGAGGCTTTAACATGCCAGTGTAGTCGTACCCCCTCCTCCAAGGGTCATCTGGAGTTCTGCAATGGTAGCCTGTGAAACACATAATTAGTCTTAAAGTTCAAATCCGTTTAGTCTCTAAATGCTGGGCCTGCCGGAGTTCTGCAATGACAGTCCCTCTGCAAGTTCTTTGGTGTGTGCTTTGGAGACTCTGGGTTACCGATTCACAGGCGCACTGCTCCCCTGTCTGGTTGCTATCTGCCAGCTCTCTCACTGGTGGATCGTGTGTCCTCTTCCGCCGGAAGGAATTATGGATTTTGCGGTACTAGAAAAGAAGAAAACAGACACTGGCGATCATTTTATATGGAAAGTAAGGGGTGACAACAAGTGTTACTTGGCATTTGTAGCCAGGCACAAGTAGAAGGGACAGGGCTTGGGCACTTCAAACTCCCACACCCCACCTCTGGGTCAGGCCTCCTGCCCCAAGTTGAGAGAGGTCCTCATCCCCTCTTGGCAGGGTCAGATCCCTGACCCAGTCACAGAAAAAATAGAAAAAGTCTTAGAATTCTTTCTGACGGGAGGAGATTAGATTTAGTGCCTGGAACGGAGTGTGCCACCTTTCTGTGATGAAACAAAATACTAGTAGTGAATAGAAAACCTCTTACAATTCTTCGGAGGTAGATGATTTACATTACGTGGTAATAACCGAATGAACCATTTTTTGTGACAAGATAAACTACTAGTAGCAACTAGAAAGAGTCTTAGAATTTTTTAAGGCAGTCGAGGATTGAATTCAGTGGCTTTAACTCACTGCGCAAAACAAGTGTCAACATATTGTGGATAAGGAAAAGTGACCATTTTGAGTGCTAATATGTCTGGCGAACCTAAACATGTAATTGGAAGAGGGATTCATGCAGAGAAAGTTTAGTCCACTGTCTCTAGAATAGAAGGGAGGAAGAAGTTGCAGATTTTATCTACTGACGACTTGGGAGAAAAAACAAACAACGTATCAGTGGAGGATATGTGAAGCTCCTGATCTCCCGTTCCAATACTGTGCTCATCCAAAGATGATGAGTCTGAGAATAATGTTGATAATGATGAGCATCAATAAGGTGACCTTTCGGAGTCCAGGTCGTTGCACATAATTTTGGATTAAAGTGAAACAGAGGAGCAGAAAGAGGAGAACAATACTGTTGTTGCAGAGAAAGGAGGTAAACACAAAGCTACTCTTCCATGTATGTACAAGGTCTTTGAAAGACAGCCTGTCAGATTTGAAAGTGCAAAACATCATCATGTAGCAGCCACAACACTAACTCTCCCACCACAACTGCCTCCGGATGACACATTTTCTTGGTCCAGAAAAGTACAAAATATGGAGGTTCTTTATAATACATGACAAAGAACTACAGCATCTCGCCACCTGCACGTTGTACAAAAAAACTGTCAGGGAAAGGCCAAACCTAAGTTTGGTATCACATGTTTGCGGTGCTATATAATTAAACACAATGTGCAGAATTGGGATGAACCCAGAAAACCTGCACTGCAGCTCTCTCACAAGTAGCTAGTCCCCATACCACTCCTGAGTCTGTACTGTCACCCCAAAAAACATGAATGCTGTCCCATAGCTCCAATGACGGACTAGAGTGCGGACCAGACCATCCAGTTTATCGCAAGTTCCCGGTTTGCAAAATAACCACAAAATCAGTTGACTGCTGCCATGCCACAAAAGTGCCCAAATGTGAACAAAACGTGCACGTTTTCTTTTAAGGAAATGAAAAGTTCTTTCCTTAATAGAAAAAAAGAGGGCACATTTGATTGCACATATCCGTGATGGGGCTAAGCATAATGCTGAGGCCATGCAGCAAGGTGGAGAGTCCCCAGGGGATGGAGATGGAACCAGAACCCTAGATCCAGATGGCATGGCCAACTACCGGCCCATTAAGATCCTCCTGTTTATTGACAAAATCTTGGAAAAAGTAGTTGCTGCACAACTACTCACCAGAATCGAACAACTCCACCTCCTCAATGACTATCAGTCAGGGTTCCTCACCAAGTGTAGCATCAAGACAGCCACCATTCAGGTGGTGCGCGATACCCTCCAAATCATCGATAAGGGTGATTCATGCCTTCTCTTCGTCCTCTGGGTTGCATTCGACACTGTCGAACACCGCATCATTTTCTCCCTCCTTGATGACAGGATGGGATTCTCTGGCACTGTCCTGAATTGGTTTACCTCCCATCTCTCTGGCAGACACCATGCAGCCACCATGCAGACACCATGCTGTCCAGATATACTTGTTGTGCTCTAACCGACTCCAGGTCTCCTGGGGAGTCCCCCAACAATCCATCCTCTCACCAATCCTTTTTAACCTTTGCACTGAGTCTCTGGGCACACTCCTTAAAGATCCTACTATAGCCATCCACTAATACACAGGTGATACTCAGTTGTACATGAGATTAAATAGCACGCAGGACACCATTTGTCTCTGCAATTACCTGACCATCATCCAGTCCTGGATGTCGACTGCCTACCTCAAACTAAACCCATCTAAGACTGAATTCGTCCTCATTAGTCCACCCGCTAAAAAACAACTTTTCTAACGGCTAATGATATGCGCCTAGAAGGATTTGATTCACAACTCTCAGACTCAGCAAAATCCTTAGGCTGCACCATTGACAGCAGCCTGTCCTTCCAGAAGCACATATCCAAGAAGGCCCAAATAACCTGGCTCCAAATCGCTAGCCTTTAAAAAAAAAACCTTTCATCCTACCGCAGGACTTCCAAATTGTAGTGCAAGCCCTTGTGGTCTCGCACATCAATGGGGAAAATGCTTTCCTTATAGGGCTACGAGCTGCTCACTTGGCTCCCTTAAAATCAGTCCACCACCCTGCAAGACATCTTACTACGGGAGCAGAGAAATTTGACTGAAACAACCCTATCCTACGCAAACTACATTGCCTTCCTCTCCAAGCCAGGATACTGCTCAAGACTGCATGTATCATCTACAAAGCAGCCACAAGTAGCACACCAGCGTACCCGGTGGCTAAGCCCTGCATATCTGGTCGCATATGCTTCTCGCGCAGCAAATTGACCAACCGGCTTTAATCACAACTAGCCCGCAAAGACAGGACCCACAAATAATCCCTTTCTTGTGTTGCACCCACCCTCTGGAGCACAAACCTGGTGTTGGCTTGGCATGCCTCCACAATTCTCTAATTTCGCAAATCTCTCAAAACATAGCTCTTTCAACACCTGGCCAATGACTAATTCCAATGGACGCACATACCAACACACAGTCCACACAATAATGCTCTACTGTTAAAAGCTGCAAGCCCAAATGCTGGCTACCCACACTCTGTACAGCACTCCGCTGCTCTCGAGCTAGGTCCGCGCTTTAAACATTAGAATAAAATGGAGCATGGGAGCATTGAAATTCCTTTTGAGTGCTGCAGATCTCCCAGACCTGGGCTATAAGGTATTGATGTGTAAAGGATAGCGAGTGTTGACATGTCCCATTTCTCTGAGCCCCTCTCTCTCTCGCTACCCCTTTCTCTCACCTTCTCTCTCTCTCTCGCTCTTTTTCTCCCTCCCCACCCAAGCCTCTCTCTCTCGCTGTCTCTTTCCCTTACTGACCCCCTGGAGTCCAACTCTCTTGCTGTTCCTTCAACTTGACCCGTCTTTTGTGCTTCCCCCAATCCTGACTCCCTTTTGTACTCCCCTAGCCCCTTGTGTGTTTCTGCAGGACCCTAACCCTCTTGTGCTCTCCCAGCACATCCCTCTTTTGAGCATCGCTCAGCATTCGCACCTTTTGTGCTCCTCTAGCCCTCTTTTGTGCTGGCCCCAGCATCCAGACCCTCTTTTGCACTCCCCCAACTCAGCACCCTCTTTTGAAGTACCCCAAACCCATTACACTCTTTTGTGCTTCCCCGGCACTCTTTTGTGCTCACCCCAACCTCATGACCCTCTTTGTGCTCCCTTCAGCCCTGCATGCCCTGGAACTGTATTGTGTCACCCTCCAGCCCTGGCTAAGAATAGTCATTTAGTGATTAAACTAGCTCTTCATGCTGGACTCCTCATACTTCTAAGCACTGTAAATAGTTAATTTTGTGTGTGTGCCACCACGGACCTTTCTTTTTTTCATCTGTCCCAGCCCCAGTGGCCCTGTCACTGTGTATTACCCCAGTTCCACCAGCTGGTGTTGTGCCCTCTCCAGACCTCAGCCCTCTCTTATACCCGGTTGGCCCAGTCCAAGCACTTCATGCGGGATTCCTCCAGTTTCGAAGCGCTGTCATTTGTCACTTCCTTGTGCGCCAGATGGCCCTGTCGCTGTGACCTTTCTCAACCCCACAGGCCGTCACTGTGTCCAACCCCTGCTCCTCCATCCTCGAGCCTCTCTTAAGCATCCCATATACCCCAGCACTGTGTGACCCTGTCAAAGTTAAGAAAACCATCATTGACGATGGAAATGGCATTTTGTAAACGCTGTAAAAATGTTCTAATAATTACAAACCTTCTTTTCTCTCTGTACTATAGCTATAAAAGTTGTGTATGCTTTGGTCTGAAAACAATAACGAGTGATGCATTTCAGCATTAAAAAATGCCTCAATAATCATGCAAAACCCGCCACAACGTGCCGTAAAATGTCACATTCCATGCCGCAATATCTTGGAGGGTCTTCTGACAGATTGTAACAGCAGGAGATGCAAATATAATTTGTGCGACTACTGTTCTGTCCTTGAGACCTGTCCCAGCTCTTTTACAACCACAGTTAGGCAGACAGAGCCACCTTTCAACAAGGCAGATATGACCCAGGCCTTGCGAAATACTTTAAAATTCTGCTACATCTGTGTAGGTGAGTAACTTAGTTTACCTATTCGACCTAACAGAAATGTACTCGACCCATGGCGACAGTGATAAAAACTTTACCATTGCTTTCTGTAAAATGGTGGATGTCACGATAACCCCACTTCATGTTTGATGCACTGCTGCCACCCAGAAGCCAGCCCTGCACAGTGAAAGTTTTATTTAAAATGTACTACAAAGTTTCCCTACAGTAAATGTCAAATAAATGTTTCTAACCACCCAAGAATTTCATTTTTACTTGCCAGAAATGTTAAGTGCCATGCAAGGTACTAGACCTTCATAAAAAAAAAAAAAAAAATCCTTGACTATCTGAGTGGTACCTGCTACCCCTGGCATTGTTTTCAGTTCTCCCAGTGAAATTACACGAGCTGCGAACATGAAAATGTTTTGGCTGCTCTAATTGCTGCTACACAAGCAAGCATCACAGCCAGAAACATGCAAGTTTGAACGCCCCTGGAAGTTCATCTAGCATTGGCGATCACACAGGATGGTTAAGTGGAATGTCTTCCAAGTAGGCAACATTATAATTGTATATTCAACTGCAGGTATTTAGTTTGGTGCATTTTAATGTTCTACAGCATTAATTGTTTTTGTGATTATCCAAAATTGAAAACATCTAAAGAATTGCTTCATAAAGAACACCATCTGCCCCAGGCCATCAACTTTAATATGACGAATTTGCAGATCTAAGTTTGGCATTGAACCAGCCTTACTATCTACATTTGGGGCCAAATTACAGAAGGGAATAGTTTCTTACCTGTAACTCCATTTCTCCAGCATTGGTATCTTTCATGGATTCACATGCTTAGAATATTCCCCGTCGCCACACTGGGAACCCTCGGTACACTTATAAAGCCGTTTTCCATAAGAAAAACGTCGACACTTTTCCGTCCTATCTATGTCGTTTTTGGGCTGCTCACGCATGCCCCAATAGGACGTAGTGGTATAAATGCCCCGCCCCCGCGGCTCCCTTCAGATTTTAATCCCTCCAAAGTAGCATGGGGGGAATACAAACATGTACATTGCATTCAGGGGAGGCCGATGGGCACATGTGAATCCATGAAAGATAACAATGCTGGAGAAATGGAGGGTAAGAAACTATTCCCTTCTCGAGCATTGGATCTTTCATGGATTCACATGCTTAGAATAGATTGTATAGCAGTAACCCTGATATGGCGGTGTGAATGCAATCCAACATCATCATAAGCATATATTTTTTCCAACTTTTATTCATTATTATTATTATTATTTTTTAAAACAACTACAGGTTAGTTCAAAGAACAATCACCACAGTAATCACACTAACCACCATATGCATTTAGGTATACGTATATATGTATATATACATATATATATATATAAAACAAGGTAATTCCTCTGAATAGGGCTTACCTCACTGAAACAGATGGCGCAAGACTGCTCGTCCCATCTGCACATCGTCCACATGTTGCCATTCGAGGCAATAATGGCGGGTAAATGTGTGTGGCACCGACCAGGACGCCGCTTGGCAAATGTCCGTCAGCGGAATCTCTGCTCACAGCGCCGCCGAAGACAAAGTTGATCTCGTGGAATGAGCTCTCGGACGTCCTTCTAGCGGTTTCCCCGCCTTGGAGTGACAAAAAGCAATCGTCGACGAGACCCATCGATCTAGTTTTGAGATTGCCTTTCCTCTCGTCGACGGACCATAAGCCACGAACAGTTGTTGCGTAGTCCTGAAGGAACAAGTTACTTACCTGTAACTGTTGTTCTGCAGCATGGGTCTGGCATGGATTCACATGCTCATGAATATTCCCCGTCGTCAGGCTGGGAATCCTCGGTAAAGAAAAAATCAGTATCAGTTTTGTTTCTGATCTGTCTTTCGTAGTAGTAACCAATCACTGATCTCTGCGTCATACTGACCACAGCCAATGACTGCCATCTCCCTAAGCCCCGCCTCTGGCAGCCATCTTCAGATTTGGTAGCACGTGAAGTGGCAGTATGACCAAGTGAAGAGCCGCAGATGGGTAGGCGGGAGGGTTCGCATGTGAATCCATGCCAGACCCATGCTGGAGAACAACGTTACAGGTAAGTAACTTGTTCCTTCTCCAGCATGGGGTCTGGCATGGATTCACATGCTCATGAATATAAGAATACATAGCAGTACACACATGCACAACCACAGGAGGTGGCAAAGGCTCAACATTAAGCAATACAACAACTCAACATTAAGCATCTCTTACCTCCTCACCAGGCTCACCTTAAGCGAACAGGTTGCGCAGCACTGCTTGGCCGACCCTGGACTCCTCCCTGGAATCCCGATTGACGCAGTAGAATCTCGTGAAGGTGTGCGTCGACCTCCACGTAGCAGCCCTGCAGATGTCCAGCAGGGGCACACCAGATAGGAAACGCCGTAGTAGCAGCGATCGCTCTGGTCGAATGGGCTCTCGGACGGCCTGGCAGCGGTCGGTTAGCCAACCGGTGGCAGTGCATGATGCAGCCGGAGAGCCATTTGGAAATAGAAGACTTCGAGAGAGCCTTCCCTTGATTCACATGTCCAAAGTTCACAAACAGCTGTGATGTCCTCCGAAAACTCTTCGTGCGGTCCACGTAGAACTTCAGCGCTCTAGCCACATCAGCAGTTGCGGGACGTGATTTTCCTTCCTGGCCACAGGTGGAATGTGAGGGCACATCTTCAGGAATTCGTCCTCTTGCCAGGGTATCCAGCACCCAACAATCGGTGGAGATGGACTTCCACACGCCGATGAACTTCGTCAGCCGGCCTCCCACCGGAGTGCTTCGGTGGGGGCCCGAGTCCACGGCCGGTTCAGTCCTGCTTGGAGGTGGTGGCCTTGCCGCCCTGGCCACCTTGCCGACGGCGGCGAGGCGCTCCCTGCTTGCCGCGACCCCTGTAGGCCTCCTGAGACGAGGAGCGTGCCGCCTGGAGGTAGGACGACGAGCCACCGCTGGATCCCTTGGAGGCCCCCTGTCTGCCTCCGGAGCTCCGAAAGGGCGGTCGTTACTGAAGGGCTCCTAGGGCGCGGGCCGTCTCCGTGTCCGTCTTTTATGGCTTGGAGGGATTCGTCCACCGCCTTCCCGAACAAGTTGCTGCCATTGAACGGCATGTCCAACACCCTGGTCTGGACGTCCTGACGGAAGTCGGTCGCCCGGAGCCAACCCCGTCGTCGTAGGCAAACTCCGTTGCCCAGCTGGCGGAACCCGGTATCGGCAATATCGGTTGCCACCATTATGGCGTGGTCCGACGCCACCTCGCCTTCTTGAAGTATTTCCAGGGCCTCGGACCTCTTGTCGTCCGGTAGGAAGTCCAATATGGGGGCCAGCTTAAACCAGAGCTCCCTGTCGTAACGGGCCACGATCGCCAGGGCGTTGGCCGCCTTGATCGTCGTCGCCGCCGACGAAATGACCCGTCGCCCCATGGCGTCCAACTTCTTTCCCTCGCCGTCCGGAGGGGAATTCGACGTTGAGGCTCCTGACCCCGCCGCTTTCTTCTTCGCCGCCGCCGAGACGACCGAGTCTGGCATTGGCTGGGCCCTGAGGCACAGGGGAGCGGTCTCTGGGACCCGGTACTTCTTCTCGTACCAGTCCCGTTTGGCTGGTGCCATGGAGGGGTTCTTGAGTACCGACAGGCCCTCCTCCCAGATGTCATCGATTAGAGGCACCGCGATGACAGTCTTCCTCTTGGCCTCCCGGCGCTGATAGAGGAAACCTTCCTTTTTCTGCTCCTCCGGGCAGAGCTGGAACAATTCGAACGCCCTGGCGATCATGGCGTGGAATGAGCCAATCTCGTCGGGCGGAGATGCCCGTGCGACGGGAGACCCGTTCCGTCGTCGTCGCCCTCAGAACTCGTCGTCGAGCCCACCGCACCGTCATCTCCCCACTCGTTGGAGGATGAGGAGGGAACTGCAGGCCTTACGGGGGCGAGCGGAGGAGAGGGTTGGGTCCTCCGTCGTTTGTTCTGAGGACTTCCCGACGGGCCAGGTTGCGGGTCCTCCGGCCTGGGCCGTGGTAATCTCGTCCTTATCTCAGAGCATAAGGACTGGATCGCAAACAAAATGGCCACCAAGCCATCCTGAGGCCTAGGTTCCAGCTCCGCCGGAAGGGAAGGCTGCTCTTCCTCGCCATCGTCGTCTTCCTCGGTTATCTCCCGAGGATCTTCCTTGCGGGACCGAACCTTCTCGAATTGTACTTCGAGATTCCTCGCGACCTCGGTCAGTTCCCCCTCTGAGGTGAGGCTGACTCCGAGCTCGAGGAGGCTACCGTGCCCCCCCACCCCCTGTTCCATCATGGGGGCCATGACGATGGGCTGAAAAGAGGATTCCCTCCTTGGCGGCAGGGAAACTCTAGTCCCGGAGGCAGTCTCCGCTGGCGGGGTCTCTGCAGGCTTGGCCAGAGTCGCCGCGATCGCCTCGATAGAGGCCTTTGCCTGCTGGGTAGGGG
The DNA here is from genome assembly GCF_040938575.1 of Ambystoma mexicanum. Classification (NCBI taxonomy): domain Eukaryota; kingdom Metazoa; phylum Chordata; class Amphibia; order Caudata; family Ambystomatidae; genus Ambystoma; species Ambystoma mexicanum. The sequence goes on along the minus strand of NC_090925.1, from coordinate 763,966,486 downwards.
CCTTCACCACCTTAGGTGCGTCCTGGGCCTTCTCCTTAGGGGGAGGGGCGACGCATCGCTACCCTCTCCCGAGATCAGACGGGGCTTCTCCCGAAGCTTACCCGGGGTCGGGGCGCCCGCACAGGACTTAGAAGCCCGCTCGGACCCTTTCTTCTTCTTCTCACCAGTTGAGCACTTCTCCAACCAGCTGGCGAGACGAGATCGACAGTCCCTCATGGTCCGCTCCGACAAGTTCTTGCAGAACTGGCAGTCCTTCTCTACATGAGTCTTGTCCCCATGAAGACAGTAGAGGCATCGCAAATCTTCGTCCTCCTTAAACACATTCTGCAGCCCGCATCCAGGGCAGCTGCGAAACAGCTTGGGTCCGGGTGACGAACTCGCGTCCTGGGCCATCTCGAAGTAGGCCGCGAATCTTCTGGAATCCTCCAAGAGGTTGATTCGACGAAATCTTCACCCTTGAGCGGCGTAGGAAAATCCCGCAACGGGTACCCGTTAACGGGAGTAGAAACGGTGGAGCTTGAGGCTCGATTAACTGAAAAAATGTGAAAATTCACCTGAAAAAGCGCGAAACACGCAGTAAAAGCTCGAGAGCTAAGCACGAGGACTCCCAACCCTTGAACGTGCGGTAAAAATCTAAAGATGGCTGCCAGAGGCGGGGCTTAGGGAGATGGCAGTCATTGGCTGTGGTCAGTATGACGCAGAGATCAGTGATTGGTTACTACTACGAAAGACAGATCAGAAACGAAACTGATACTGATTTTTTCTTTACCGAGGATTCCCAGCCTGACGACGGGGAATATTCGTGAGCATGTGAATCCATGCCAGACCCCATGCTGGAGAATTGCTGAGTCCGATGAAGATAACATTTTAGAGCTCTCTTCACGTCCAAAGTATGGAGGGCTTTTCCTGCAGCCGATGAAGGAGTCGCGAAAAAGGTAGGTAGAACAGTTGACGAATGTTTATGATAAATAGTAGGAACTTTCGGAATGAAATGAGGATTAGTCGCCAGCACTACTTTGTCCTTAAAGAACCTCAAGTACGACGGATCTATAACCAAAGCTTGTATCTCCGACAGCCGTCGTGCTGATGTGATAGCTATTAGAAAAGCCAACTTCCACGATAAGAACTTCATAGACGAGGAAGCCATTGGTTCAAAGGGAGCTTTCATTAGCCCCGCTAACACCAAGTTAAGACTCCAGGTCGGTGGAAAGTGTTTAATCGGTGGAAATGTACGGAATAAACCCTTCATGAAGTGCTTTATCAGCCTATCACTAAACAAGGGAGACGACTGTCTTCTCCGCGTGAATCTTGAAATGGCAGCTAGGTGTACCTTTATCGACGAAAAGAATAACCCACTCTTCGCCAAATGCAGCAAATATTGTAGAAGCTGTTCCGGAGTTATATTCAGGGGCTGTAATCCCGGCTGATTTTAACACCACACGCAGAATCTCCTCCACTTGCATGCATACGAAGTGTTCATGGACGGAGCCCGCGCGGCCTGCAGGATTTTCTGGCAATCCAACGAAATACTCAGGTACCAAACTCCGAGAAGTCAGGAGCCAAGCTGTGAGGTTGAGACTATCCGGGTCGTGGTGCCACACTGTTCCCTTGGCCCGGGACAGGAGGTTCGGGACTTTCCGAAATGTTATCGGCCGCGCTATTGACAGTTGTAGCAGGTCCAAGAACCACGCTTGTCTCGGCCAATAAGGAGTCACTTGGATCACTCGACACTTGTATCTGTGAATCCATTGCAGGGTCCTCCGTATGAGAGGAAACGGGGGAAGGTGTACAGAAACTTGTCCGTCCACGGGAAGGAGAACGCTTACCCGAGCGAGCCTACCTGTGGCCACCTGCTGGTGTACAGTTCGCATTTTTAGTTCTACCCTGTTGCAAAGAGATCCAGCGGAGGCTGCCCCCACTTTCCGAAGATCTTCGACAACTGAAGATTGTCCAGCTCCCTTTCGTGTATTTGGTCCATTTTCCGGCTGAGGGAATCCTCTTGCTCGTTCCTTACCCCGGGGAGATGGTGAGCTACGACGGTTATATTGTGTTTCAGAGCCCACTGCCATACTTTCTGAGCCTCGGTGGAAATGCTTCTGGAATGAGTACCTACCTGTTTTCTCAAGTAAAACATTGTTGTAGTGTTGTCTGTCAATATTCGCACTACCAAGCCCATTATGTGCGGTAGAAAAGCTTTCAGGGCCCAACGCACTGCCCTCAACTCCAATATGTTGATATGCAGGAGCGATTCCTTGGGCGACCATCGACCCTGCGTTTGGAGAGTGACCATATGTGCTCCCCAACCAGTCAGCGACGCGTCCGTCACTATGGTCACACGGAATTCCGGTTCTTGCAGGGGTACCCCCCTGGATAGGTTCTGGAAGTCTTGCCACCATCGAAGAGCTCGCAGGAGCTCGTCGTCGACGATCAGCTTGTCCGACCAAAGTCCCTGGGTCTGGGTCCATCGGTCCGCAAGGAACTCTTGAATTGGCCTCATGAAAAGGCGGCAGTTGTTCACCAAAGGGATGCACGACGCCATAGCGCCCAGTATCGACATATATCTCCTCACTGATACTTTCGTATTGACCCTCCACTGTTTTACCAGCTGATTGAGTCTGTGGATTCTGTCGACGGATGGTCTTACCAACCCTGACTGGGTTTCGAACTGTGCACCCAAGAACACTAAGCTTCTCGACGGAGTCAACAAGGACTTCTCGAAGTTTACTGCAAATCCTAGTCGTCGTAAAAGCTGCATGGTGGCCTGTAAACTTGCTTGAGTTGCCATAGGGGACGATCCCCTCACCAACCAGTCGTCGAGATACGGGTAAACGTGATGCCCTTGCTTTCTCAACCATGCTGCAACTGGAGCTAAACATTTCGTGAACATCCTAGGGGAGACTTTTAGTCCAAAAGGAAGCACTGTGAACTCGTAGTGAGTCCGCCCGACCACAAATTTTAGGAACTTTCTGTGTCGTCGACGCATTGGTATGTGGAAGTACGCATCTTGAAGGTCCAGCGACACCAGAAAGTCCACTTCTTGAATAGATCGGATCACTTCCTGAAGTGTGAGCATCTTAAATTTTAGGCTTTTCAACGTTTTGTTGAGGTCTCGAAGGTCGAGAATGGGACGCCATTTTCCATTGGGCTTTTTCACTACGAAGTATCGGGAATACACATTGACCCCTCTGTGACGCAGGAACCAATTCTATAGCCCCTTTTTGTAGCATAAGCACTACCTCCTGTTTCAACACGCTCAGGTGGGGTTGAGCTGAAAACGCTGGTGGAACTGTCATGATGCCCGCTCCTGGGGAGCCGGTTCAAGCCCTGCGTCCCCGAAAGTGGACATCCAGTCCCCAAGGAAGGACCCAGCAACCCCATATAGGGGCCCTTTGGACAGTGTCCTGGCGCCTATGGCGCCAGGCTAATAAAAGACATCAGTCCTGGCGCCATAGGCGCCAGGCTCATTATGGGAGTGCTTGGGTGCACTTACCTGATGCAGACCATGCTGCAGGATCTCGGCCTCCTTGAGGCCTGAAAGGAACTACTTTACCTGTGGGACTAATTTACCATTCGGGCGTGGTCGGGGAAGGATACATACCTGATTGGAGGAAGGATACATACCTGGAACTTCTTCCAAGGCTATTTAAACCCCACCCGAACAGCCACACGTGCTTCGCGTTATTCTGCATCTAGCAGCTGGACGCTCACCGTGTCTGCTCCTGCATCCTGACTTCTGCCACGCCTGCCAGCATCCTGGATCACCTGCAAAGGAAGAGAAGAAGAGAACAGAAGAAGGAAAAGTCCTTACCTGCTAAATCCGCATCCCGGAGACATCTCGCCGACAATCCTGAAAAGGAAGACTTTTATTTAAAAGCTCATCGCGTCGATCGCTGCAGCGCCGCATTCCACTCACCTTTACAGGGCGCCTCCATGTTCAGCAGCGATCATCCGGATTCGCAGTCACGCCCCAGCGCCTAGGGAGAAAAAGACCAGAACAAAAGGTGAGAGAGAGAAGGGAATAAGGAAAGCTAAATCTCCATGTTAAGACTTACCTGTCGATTCATTCCCTCTTCATTTCGGGTCCGCGCCGCATCCTGGCATTTCCGGACCCCGGCCCCTAAGGGGAAAAAGAGACATCAGCGTTAATGAGCGAATGAAAAGACATTACCAAAAAACGCTCATTAAAGACTTACCTGATTTCTACAAGGATTTCACCTCTCATCTCGGGTCGGTGCCTGTTCCCCGGCATTCCGTACCCCGGCCCCTATGGGGAAAAAGACACTAGCATTAGTACATTAATGCATGGACACAAGGGGAACCTCTTATCAAAAAACTTACCCGGAAGCCAAGCAAGTTTGGTTCTCACCAATCCGAAAATCCAGTGAAGTAACTGGATACCAACGCGCCCCTGCATCAGAAGCAGGATGGAGAGCTTGTCCTTCCAGACCCTAAGGTGAGACGTTACGAGGAATCACAGAAGGGTTTCGAGGAGGGTGAGAGGGGAAAGTGTGAGGCCGATTGCATTACCGCGCAGACAGTTAATCCCCTATTTTCGCCTACAGAAGGATACTTCTGCGAGCCAGACAAGCCAGATTTGGGGGCCCGGTCCAGTCCGTCTTCCGAACCCTGCGCATCACCTTAGAAGAGGTCACAGCAGCGCGAACCAGGCCAGCGCCTCCGTGGGAGTCAGGTGAGCGTAACAGGAACATGCGGGGGATTGCTTTTGAATTGCAGGGAATGCCCGAACTTTACAGTGTCCAACACCCACTGCTCCGTGGTTATTTGTTCCCATTCGTCGACACAATGAGATACCCTGCCTCCCAGGACGTTCTGACGCCCGTCAGTGCTGGTCTTTGGCTTGTTTATCTTTCGATGACGAGGAGTAGCCTGTCCTCTTCCTAGAGGCCTGTTAGTCTCGGAGTCTTTTTGTGGTCTGAGAAGCCCACTTGTAGCCCTGCGAGGAGTACGCCGGCCTATTGAAAGCCCGGTCCCTTGATGTTGAGAATCGGGAGTTTCCCGATGCTCCTCTAAAGGGGCGAAATGAACGAAAATTTCTCTCACTCTGGAGGGCACCCAAAGAACGCGTCGTGTCAGAGTCCTCCATCATGCCATTTAAGGCCTTGTCCACCTTTTCGCCGAAAAGAAGGTCTCCCTCAAAAGGCATATCCAGCACCTTGTATTGCACCTTGGGTCTAAAGTTGGTGCATTTAAGCCACGCCTGTCTCCGTAGAACAACCCCGTTGTTGACTTGTTTAAACCCCGATTCTGCGAGGTCCACAGCGATATTTATAGAATGATTAGAGGCTTCTTCCTCCTCTCGGACGAGTAACATCACCGCCTTCCTGTGTTCTTCTGGGAGATGTTCTAGTATGGGTGCCAACCGGTGCCACATCTCTCTATCATATCTGGCCATTATAGCCAGAGAGTTGGCCGCCTTCACCGTCGTTGCACCCACCGACAACACCTTCTTGCCAAAGGCATCTTGTCTCCTGCCCTCGTTCTCCAGAGGAGTCGTGCATTTGTGCTGGGACCTTGCTTTTCTCGCTGCAGCCGCTGACACCACCGACTCTGGGGTTGGTTGGGAGGATAAACATTTGGGAGTGGATTCTGGAGCTTTAAATGTCTTCTCCAGTCTACCTTTTATTGCGGGCTCCGAGAAGGGATGACGCATCGTCTGTAGACCCTCCTGCCACACATGATCTTGGATGGGGACTGAGAACACCGACCTCCTTCTCTTCCCCATGTGGTCGAACAGAAAACAGTATTTTTTCTCCTCCTCCTGGGCCAATCCGAATTCGGTACAAGCCTTACTCATCACGGCATGGAAAGACCCAATGTCGTCCGGGGGCGACGGTTGAGCTGGGCTCCCTGGAGCTTCGAACTCCGCTTCCGACTCCCAGGTTGGATCCCTAGAGGGGGATAACAAAATATCCGATATGGACCTCCTGTCTCATTCTGAGTCCAGCAGCTCTCCTTCCTCCGGGCGTGTACGTGGGAGGTCCTCACGGGCCGGTATTGCCGTCGACACCGTCGGAGCTGGCCGATGGGAAGGACCGGCTCGTCGATGTCCGGTATCGTCAGAGCTGCCACCTGAGGTAACCTCTCATCCAATTTCCTTAATAAGGTCTGCAATGTAGACAGAACCTCCAGAGATAGAACAGTCTGAGGGTTAAGCAACGATGTTGTAACCGGGATATTTGTCCCGCTCGAAAGAGTCTAACCCCTTGTAACCCCAGCTCTGCAGGTCCAGCTACCCACTCACACTCGTCGTCCACTGAGGATATGGACAAGGCCGCCTCCTGCTGCAGCAAGGATTCCGGCAAAACTGGGTCGTGTACTTCCGGCCGCCAGGCCTCCTGTAGAATCTCCGTCGACGAGGCTTAATTTTGGCCAGCCGTCGTCATCGTAGTCGTAGCCGCCACCTGTGGCAGAGCAGCCGATGAAACCAACTGCGTCATTGGTAGTGAACGAGTCGACGACCGTCCTCCCGTCGACGACGGTGGTATCTGCGCAGCTCCTGAAGGCGTTCCCGCCTTTTTTTAACTTGACCTGTGTTTCTCAGACTCTCGACTCGAGGATGATCTACGATGATCACCTGAGGAGGATCTCGACTTCTCTTTCCTCTCCTTTTTCGATGAGGATGACAATGAGGTTTTCTTCAGTGAAGCTTCTCTTGCGGAATGCTTTTCCGAAGACCCTTTCTCCGAAGACCCTTTATCCGCAGAGCGTGCTTTCTTCACCGGGGGTTCAGCTGATGCTGAACGGCAGGGGGCCCACAAAGATGTTGTTGTCGAGGCCAAGCTACGCGTGGAGCCTACCTCCGAAGGCGGGTACGCACCTGCTCCGTCGTTCAACCAGGCCACCAACCGCCGACTTCGGTCTTTAAGAGTCTTCTGGGAGAAGCCCTTACAGATGTCACACTTGTCTGCCGAATGGTGAGGGTGTAGACAATATATACAATCCATATGGCCATCTCCCTCATATACTTTCTTTAGCCCGCATGTAGCGCACGGGCGGAAAAGAGCTTTTCCAGACATTAGGAAAAAACGCAACGAAACAACCTAGTCAAAATAGTAGAAGACGCGAGGTGATCCCACTACTTTGGAAGACGGTTGAAATCTGAAGGGAGGCGCGGGGGCGGGGCATTTATACCGCTACGTCCTATTGGGGCATGTGTGAGCAGCCCAAAAACGACGTAGATAGGACACAAAAGTGTCGAAGTTTTTCCTATGGAAAACGGCTTTATAAGTGTACCAAGGGTTCCCAGTCTGGCGACGAGGAATATTCTAAGCATGTGAATCCATGAAAGATCCAATGCTGGAGAAATATACACTGGTGCAAGTGCAATTTCGTACAGTAATAGTACTATTGCAAACAGCATATGCTTTCAATGTAAATTTGCACCAGGGAAAGGTTTTCCCTGGTGCTACTACCATTCCATATTAGCACTAGGGCACAATTTGCCCTGGTGCAAAAATGTGTTGAAATGTATTGAAATATGTCTTGAAAGTGTAGGTTTTTGTGCACGGGAAAACTTTGCCTTGGTGCTAAGACTGTGTAAAATTGTACTTACAACAGTGCAACATTTCTATAAGGCCCTTGGTGTTGTCCATCAAGTTGGTATCACCACATGTCCTCTTCAAAGGGTTCAATTTTGGTTTCTTTATTCAGCCAAATCAATATTGAAAACTGATTCATTGGTGAGGGGGCGCTCGAGAGCCCAGCTCTGATGGCTGCCTTTGAGTGAGCTACCGCTCTACCCTCGACTGTCTGGTTACCATCCTGCGGTTCCAACGCTGTTCTGCTGTTGCAGCATTCTCTATCTGCGTGTGAACATATCAGGCAACTTTTGAGCCCTTTTACAGCCTCAGCAAATACTTTTTCTGTCTCTAACACCGTGCGACGAGTGCATTGCTGAGCCCGGGCTCCCGCCTTTTCCTCCAACGGCCGCGCATAAAGCATGAGCTGCCGGGGGCTAGGATCGCTTGCCAGATGAGTCAGGGATCTTGAGGCAATTGGGAAGGAGGGAAAGAGGCCCAGGAGTGTGCAGTAGTAGCTCGGGGAGGATACAGGGGGAACGGGGTCTGGGATCACCAGGGTCTGTAGTGCGGGGAGGGTGGTGTATGCGTTAGCTTTAAAATACAGTGAGAACTTAAGATGCCATTTTTAGATATTAGCAGCCATATTGGAATTGAGTCCTAGCTCCGCACTACAACCAGAATCGCAGCCTGGACATCAGTGTGCGCACGCGAGAATAGGGAATACCATGCAGCATGGGCAGAAAGGCCAGAGCTACAGAGATTCATAAACCTTTAATTGTCTCATGTTGCCAGCATTAGTATCCCAGAAGGAATGTGCCCTGCAAGGCCACAAGGGGGTTGAGAGCTCTCTGCGAAAAGAGATCCCACAAGGAGGGCACGAGACTCCGAACTTCCCTGTCCCAGGTCTAAATAATAACATCCAGAGGCCCCCATCCCAAGACCTTCAACATTCCAAGGTACCAGTCAGTCCCAGACCCCCAACCATAAAACTGTTAAACGCCCCCAATCGATCAGAAAAGATCAGAAAGCAGGGACCAGTTGCCTTCACCATAGGGCACGTGATTTGTGCTGCAAGGTGCCAAGAGGGATAAAACAACATAGCTAAAACGATGGTGTGAAGATTTGGATGGGTGCCGATGTGTCTGGAATCAAGATAGCGTGTGCGATGATATGACCTTGAAGTATCCCCTTAGCCCTTGTCTGCAGGACCAGGTGCATGTTAGGTTAGAGATAGAGCATGTATTGTTTTTCTTCACATAATTTCCAATTACTTGTATCATTGTATCTGATGATGCGCAAGGAGGAGCACACATGGAAGAAGAAAGGACACACGGGGCAGGGACCAATGCCTGGCATCCCGCACAGAGCAGATACCCTATGTATTGGGTCGCGCCAACCAGCCATTTGAATTTTTTACCTTGGGAGGCGTGGCCAGAGCTCATGGAGTAGAGAGGTGCCTGGGCAGAGCGTCCAGATCCTGCATACAATCCTCTACGTCAACGGTAACTGCAAATATAAGGGCTGAAATCAGGGCCCCTGTGGAGAGCAAGTGATTCTAGATCAAGCAGGAGAAAATCTGACAAAAATCGGACCCTGCTTCCTGGTTATAGAGGTGCACAAACACAAGCCCCCGAGCGAACACGATGGCGGGCGGCGTTGTGGCCTAGGAGAGGAAAGAAGGTGGAGCTGGACTAGCCACAGCTACGCACTTAGACTGCACAGGACGGAGCGGCTGGTGATTTTTCCAGGCTGAAGACCACTAGTGATCAAGGCTGCGACCCCAGACAACTGAAGGCAAATGAACCATCGATCGCAGCCAGTGGAGAGCAAAAGAAGCCGTCTCCAACATCAAGACGGGCCGGAGACGAGCCGAGTTGGCAGATCGCAAAGCCAGGAGGGACAGAGGAGCTGGCGGAGCTGCGTGTGCCGGATGGTTACAGCACGGCAACCCCGCTGAATGAGGACACGGAGCTGCGGATAACAGGTTGGATGTGGCGGACAGCCCAGCGGGGAAACGGGAGAAGAAACAGCAGCAGACGCGCACGAAAACCGGAGAGGTGACACCTGTAAGAGAAGCAGTGCTGGGAAATAAGACTCGGAAGAGAGGCTTGTCACTGGTGGGCCTTAAGGGGGAACCCAGGCGGCAAGCAAAGCGGAGCGGACGCTGCTGGGAACAGAGGGAGAAACGGCAGGCTAAAGGTGCAGAACCCGGCGCACTTGGTGCACAGCTGTAAGGCAGCATAAAAGGCCACACTGGGACACGGCAGAGTTGCTCCACACAGACAAAGGGCACATTGCCTACATGGGAGCCGTGGGGCCCGGAATGCTGGAAACAACCACATAAAAGAAAGGAAAGGCGCGGTATTACAACACCACTACACCGAACAGTGAAGCCCAGGAAACAGGGCTGAGAGGAGGCCCTGCTGAGAAGCGAATTGCTACCAGGAAACCCCAGAGGGATGCACGTGGCGGCTCCGGACACTGGGGAAAAAAAGCTGCGACCATGCATACTACGGGTGAGTGTGCCTGCTGTGGCAAATGCTCACGCTGTTTTGGGGATACCGGGGGACAACAGGCGCCAAGCGAGTATAGCAGATATGAGGCTCGACATAATACAGCACTGGCAGACACCCAGCAAGGAGGCAACCACACGGTCTGCTGCGGTGCACCTCCCCCTGGCCGGATAGAACCTTGGCTCGGGGTCAAGAAGGGAGAGCGGACAAAGCAGTGGCCGGGAAAGGGGCGGATGCCACGAACATAAGGAAAGACCGCTGCCTTAAGCTATCTTTCCAGCCCACACACTAGAAACACTTAAAAGTAGAGGTGAGACTGCGCTCCTCACACTGTACAAAGGGATCAAGTGCGAAGTGTGAACAGTGAACGCGGCTGACACAGATATACCCCAAAGCAGTGGAGGGCCACCGCGGGCAGCACCAGGCGCAAGACTGAAGTCAGGAAACAACGCACGACCGTCACTTGGGTATTAGGGAGACACCAATAAATAAGCGGCTGCTCTCACCTAAGAACACGAGCGTGTGATAGCAGGGAGAGCTGACACACTGTCAGGGTAGTGCGAGATCTGGGCTTCAATACAACACAGCTCCAACCCGCAAGTTGCCATTAGCCAGGACCACCACAGGTGGCAATGTCCCAGTCCAAAAGGAAGAACAAACCTACCATCATGGAATCCTTTGCTGCAGCCAAACCACGGGAACAAACGCAAAACACCAATGTGGCCCACCCAAATCAAGTGGCCCCAGATGAACACAACATAAACAAACAGGTGTTGGAGGCCATTGCTGGGCTGCAATCCTTTATAGACACCAAAATAGAAGAGGTTAAGACAGACATCCAACTGATGCGCCAGGATATGCACAACCACATGTAGCGCGTAACAGCCAAAGAGACTGAGCAACGGGAAACAACAGAAAAACTGAAAGACATCCAGAACAGAGTGCAGGAATTGGAGAGGGCGGAGGATGCCAAAGGATGGTCAAGACGCAACAATGTGTGCCTACTATGAATCCCCGAAGGGATGGAAGGCTCAAACCCCACACATTTTGTAGAAACCCTGCTACAACAGGAGATAGGAGCGGCCCGTCTTTCACAGGGCTTTGCGGTGGAGAGGGCCCACAAAACCTTACAAAAAAGGCCACCACCTGAACACACCCCCGACCGATAATAGCAAGGATCCTGAACTTTCAGGACAGGGAAATCATATTGTGCTACTTGCGAGAAGGAGATGAAATAAGAAGGGATAACGCCAAAATTGCAATATACCCAGATTACACGCCAGCTGTACAGAGAGTGAGAAATTAGTTTGTCCCAATCAAGGCCAGGCTGCTGCAACTAAACCTCAAGTACATGCTGATGTACCCGTCCAGGCTTAAGGTGCTGCATAAGGGGCGAGCTGTTTTCCCAGAGACACCAGCGGCGGCCACCATGTGGCTGGAAAACAACAACATGGCGGAAGGGGAAGAAACTGTAACATAACCTAAATCGCTGAGACTAGGTGGGAGCACCCGACGAACACGGAATCCTGAAAGTGCTGCGTACAGTGGCATTCTTCTATGGACATCTAACTTAACCGTAACCAAGACAAAGCACTTATGAAGGATGGGGGAACTGCTGGGCCACTTGGCCTGAGCCAGAAGGCACTCCCCGGCGAAAGGACTGGTGCCGACCCGTTGTTGGTGCACCACAACCCACACCACACCCCGCTCAAGAGGTCCCAGATGGGTCAAGACCGAGCCGGGGCATCTGAACGTTGCCTGACTAGGGCAACGGCTGGGTTCAGTTGGTTAAGTTTGGTTTGTTGTTTGAAATGTTTCAAAGTCTTCACAATAACTGATGTAATGGGACTACGGGTGCTTAAAGGGGTGAAAATGGGAGACTGGGATAAAAATTGGGTGAGGGCGAAGGTTTAGCGGGAGCAGTTTGGGTGGGGGACATGGAAGCGGGCTAAAACACACAATAATGGTGGCTGATATAAAAGTGCTTACATGCAACATCAGAGGAATGGGCACTTACATGCGTAGGAACTGGGTCAAATCCTTTTTGAAACTGAAGAAAGTATCCATAGCATTGCTACAAGAGACCCACCTCAATGCTGACGGCAGCAGCAAAGTAGAGGGACATTGGGGGGGGCAAGGCTTTGGTGCAACATACTCCAAATACGCAAGGGGTGTGTACACATGGATTAGTGAAACTGTACCCTTCTGCCTGCTGGCAAAAGAGGCAGATGCAGAGGGGAGATACCTGATAGGGGAAGCATCGAGCAGGTGGAGATCTGCATAGTGAACTCCTACCTTCCCAATTGTTGGACCTTGGCGTACTTGAACGAGCTGATCCTGAAACTGGCCCCTTATCGCGACTGCTTTTTCATCTGGGGGGGGGCGGGAGATGGGTGATTTTAATTGTGTTCGCGATGCCATTCTTGACAGGTCTAATCTGCCGTCGAAGGGGGCGGAGACGACTCCATTGAAATTAGATAAAGTGATAGGGAACCTAGACCTAGCGGAAGTGTGGAGAGAGCTACACCTGGGGGAACACGGAATTCTCCAATTTTCTATCTCCGCACGGGCTATATACCAGAATAGATTATCTGCTGATAGGCAGGACACATCTCCCTCAAATAGAGTCAGCAAAGTATCTGGGTAAATTGATATCGGACCACTCACCGTTACTCATGGACTGGAAAATGCGGGGCCCTACGCCACCCATACCACAGTGGCGTATGCCAGTGGATGCCTTGACAGGTGGTGCCTTTAGAGAGGGACTCCGGAGTAGAATATCGGGATACATAGATAATAATGTGGGGAGTGCAGAGAGATGGAGCACAGTCTGGGAGACACTAAAAGTTGTGGTGAGGGGGGAAGCCATTGCCAGTGCGGGAGGTATCAGAAGGTTGCTGGGACATGACCTGGAGGCAAGTGAAGAAAAGATCAGACAGATGGAGGTATGCGCCCAGAAAACCAGGGAGGTAGAAGAGGAATTATCGGCAGCCAGGGACAGTTACTATGACACCTGGAATAGGCTATCGAAGTTCGATTACATTGCAAGAACCACTAGGACACACTCAGGACATAAACAAAGCAGGCTGTTGTTGTGGCTGTGCAAAAGGGAAACTCCGAGACACCTGACCACAGTGATTAAAGATGAAACTGGTGAGGTGCACACATCCCAACTATCAATTCATGACCCCTTCAGAAAATTGTATTCCCGATTGTACGTCCACGACATGCCAGTACCCCACAGCGACATACTAGACACCATATAAGAAATAGGCCAGCCCACACTTAATAGCACACAGCGCAAAGCACTATAAGGGGAACTAATGGCAGAAGACATAGGCGAAGCAATCAAATCATTAACCGCTTGCAAGACCGCTGGGAGCGACGGGTTGCCCCCTGAGTTCTATAAGGCGTACAGCCCCAAATTAACCCCATTCCTGCACTAGGTATTTAAGTAGGCGTATCAAAATAAGGTACTGCCTGGGATCATGAGGGAGACACTAGTGGTCCCAATACCTAAACCTGGTAAACCCACGGATGAGTGTGCGTATAAAAATAAGGTACTGCCTGGGACCATGAGGGAGACACTAGTGGTCCCAATACCTAAACCTGGTAAACCCACGGACGAGTGTGATTCATATAGACCATTAGCGACGCTGAACTACGATGTCAAAATATTGACAACCATACTGGCCAAACGGCTGTCTAGGGTCATTGGAACCATAGTACATGGGGACCAAAATGGGTTTATATCAGGCCTAAATACAGCAATAAACTTGCGACGGCTGCAACACTTTGTGGCACAAATGACAGGCCTGCAAGAACAGTACGCAATAGTCTCTAGATGCTATAAAACCATTTGACTCTATATACTGGGAATGGCTGATTGCGGTACTGAGGGAATAGGGGTTAGGCGAATACTTCATCGGCTGGGTCAAAATACTATATGAAACGCCGGTAGCAAGGGTGAAAACTGGAAGAACAGTGTCAGCAACCTGGGACATCCAGAGGGGAACCAGACAGGGCTGCCCACTGTCGCCGATGCTTTATGTCTAGGGCTTAGAGCCGAAAGCGTTATACCTGGGGAACAATTTTTCGATGCAGGAATCAGAGTGGGTGGAGTGGACCATATAGTATCCTTATATGCAGATGATGTACAAAAAACCCACATCTTAATCTGCCAGTAATTATGGAGGTGCTGGAGAACTTTGCACAAGTATCAGGGATCTCCCTTAATAAAGGGAAATCCTGCATATTTCTGTTAGCAGGACTGGCAGGGAAAACAGGAAGACCTCCCGGTCGTTGGGCTCCGGTGGCAGCTGACGTCGTTTAGATACCTAGGAGTAAATATCTGGCACACACCAGAACATATGCACGTGGGAACCACCGCACTGGCTGTGACAGGACTCAGGAAGTCAATTAAATTCTTGTCTAAACTACCGCTGTTGGTGATGGGCAGGGTCGCCATCACTAAAATCAAAGTCCTGCCGAGGTTTTTGTATTTCTTCCACAATGTCCTTTATTATATCCCGGCCTCCTTCTTTCGCCTACTGGAAAGGTTACTGAGAGAACTTCTCTGGGGTCCCACCAGACACAAGCTATCTCTGACCACACTCATGCTACCGTATAAAGCAGGTGGGGTATAATTACCGGATCTCGAGTAATACTATCTGGCAGGACAACTCAGCTTTGTGGCCAAGTGGCTGGCAGATGAGACCACATCGGAAACAAAGCTGATAAAACAACTAGTAGCGCCTGCACACCTAAAAGAAATACTGTGGGTTCCACTGGGGTGCTTGGGCAATGTCCCAATGATTGTAATGCTAGGCAGGAGGGTTTGGGGCAGGGCACTGAAACTGCTGGGACAGGAACATCCCTACTCGCCTGAGACCCCGATGTTTGCACATCCAGAGCAGATCTGGCGAATGCGAGGCAATGGGAAAGCTATGGCATTTACACCTGGGGGGACGTATATGAGGAGGGTGTTTTCAGGGAATTTGCAGCTATGGGAGAGAAAGAGGGACTACCCAAGGGCCAGTTTCTATGGTATCAGAGGACCTGTAGGATAGCAAAAAATAAATGGAAAGTGTGGCCAGAGGAGCCAGCAACAGATCCAATACTAACGGTACTACACAGCCTGGGCGATGGGTGGCGGCCAGTATCAAGAATCTATAGTCAGCTGGTGGATAGGCCCAACCCCAAGAGTGCAGCACTGAAACAGTTGTGGGAGACTGACCTGGGAACCAACATAACGGAGAAGGAATGGGATAGAATCCTGATGTATCCCCGGAAAGTGTCACGAAATGTTCAATTTAGGTTGATCCAATTAAATATTTTGTATAGGACCTACATGACACCCAGCAGAATGGCTAAATTTAGTAACAGAGCACACCCATTATGCCTTTCGTGCAGGTCACATGTTTTGGGGGTGCCTGAAGATACAGCGCTTCTGGGCCAAGATAAAAAAAACTTGCAAAAAGGCAGGAGTGATAAGGTATGAATGGACACCGAAAGAATGCTTACTGGGGGCTTACCCAAGAATAAGCAAAATTCAGACATGTGGTCAAATTCATGGACATGGTATGTATACTGGCCAAAAGGTCCATCGCAATGGCGTGAAAGACGGTGGGGGGCCTGCAATATGCCAGATGGCACAGAGAACTGGAACACTGGACAGGGGCAGAAACCAGAGTATGGGGCGATGCGGTAGCCAAAGTCGGAGGTGATGCAAGCCCAGCATTTGAGACCTGGAAAGGAACAAGTTACTTACCTGTAACTGTTGTTCTCCAGCATGGGTCTGGCATGGATTCACATGCTCATGAATATTCCCCGTCGTCAGGCTGGGAATCCTCGGTAAAGAAAAAATCAGTATCAGTTTCGTTTCTGATCTGTCTTTCTTATTAGTAAACAATCACTGATCTCTGGGTCATACTGCCCCCAGCCAATGACTGCCCTCTCGCTAAGCCCCTCCCCTAGCAGCCATCCTCAGATTTGGTAGCACGTAAAGTGGTAGTATGACCAATTGAAGAGCTGCAGAGGGGAAGGAGGAAGGGTTCGCATTTGAATCCATGCCAGACCCATGCTGGAGAACAACAGTTACAGGTAAGTAACTTGTTCCTTCTCCAGCATGGGGTCTGGCATGGATTCACATGCTCATGAATATAAGAATACATAGCAGTATACACATGCACAACCACAGGAGGTGGCAACAGGCTCAACATTAAGCAATACAACAACTCAACATTAAGCATCTCTTATCTCCTCACCAGGCTCACCTTAAGCGAACAGGTTGCGCAGCACTGCTTGGCCGACCCTGGACTCCTCCCTAGAGTCCCGATCGACGCAGTAGAATCTTGTGAAGGTGTGCGTCGACCTCCACGTAGCAGTCCTGCAGATGTCCAGCAGGGGCACACCAGACAGGAATGCCGTGGTAGCAGCGATCGCTCTGGTCGAATGGGCTCTAGGACGGCCGGGCAGCAGTCGGTTTGCCAACCGGTGACAGTGCATGATGCAGCCGGAGAGCCATCTGGAAATGGAAGCCTTCGAGAGAGCCTTTCCTTGATTCACAGGTCCAAAGTTCACAAACAGCTGTGATATCTTCCGAAAACTCTTCGTGCGGTCCACGTAAAACTTCAGCGCTCTAGCCACATCCAGCGAGTGCAAAGTCCTCTCGGCCTGAGACGAAGGCGACGGGAAGAAAACTGGCAACACCAAGGACTCGTTGAGGTGGAAGTCCGACGGCACCTTGGGCATAAGGAGGGGTGCGTCCTCAGCACCACCCTCGTGTCGTGAAAAGTCAAGTATGGAGGCTTGCAAGATAGGGCCTGGATCTCTCTCACTCATCGTGCGGAGGTGATGGCCACGAGAAATGCTGTCTTCCACGACAGGAACTTCAACGGCGCTGAATGCATAGGCTCGAATGAGCCTGGTCAGAACCACGTTGAGCTCCCACGCCGGGGCAGGGGTCTTCACCGGCGGGAACGATCGGAATAGTCCCTTCATAAATTCCTTCACCAGGCGATGAGACCACAAGGACGCCCGTCCTGTAGTTCTGGTGTATCGAGAGATGGCCGCCAGATGTATCTTGATGGAGGTGTGAGCCAGTCCAGCTTTGGCCAGCGACAGTAGGTATGGCAATACTTGAGGGGCCGTAAGTGGCAGAGGGTTAATCCTCTGTGCACGGCACCAGACAGAGAACCTCTTCCACTTATGTCCATAGCATTTGAGAGTTGAGGACGCCCTGGCTTTTGCAAGAACCTCTCTGCAGTCAGCCGGGATATCGTATCCTCCAAACTCTAGTGCTGCAGGAGCCAAGCCTGCAAGTTCAGCGACTCTGGGTCGTGATGAAGAATGGCGCCTCCTTCTCTGGAGAGAAGATCTGCGTCCGTCGCCAGCTTGATAGGTGGGGACGCTGACAAGTCCAGAAGGTCCGGGAACCAGATCTGTCTCGGCCACGACGGTGCGACGAGGATCATCCTTCACCTGGACCTCTTGAGCTGGTTGATGAGACGGAGCAGCAACGGCAACGGAGGGAACACGTACAGGAACAGGCCGTCCCAAGGGAACGAGAAAGCATCGTCCATGCTCCTCGGCTGTGCGAACCTGCTGGCGAACCTCTGGCACTTGGAGTTCGTCGCCGTCGCGAACAGGTCGATCTGGGGTTTGCCCATCATTGAAAGAGCCGATCCACCTGGTCCTGGCGTAGTTCCCACTCATGGCACGAGCGCAGCTCCCTGCTGAGTGAGTCGGTGATGGTGTTTTTTTATTCCTGGCAGGTGGAAGGGAACCAGAAACATCCTCTGGGCGACGGCCCAGTGCCACAGATCCTGGGCCTCCTTGGATAGGGCTTGGGATCTGGTGCCTCCCTGTGAAGAACCTCACCACTTTGTCCTTGAGGGATGGAAGGAACGATTTGAGCACCCAGAACACGGCTCGTAGCTCCAGGATGTTGATGTGGAGAGACCTCTCCTTCCGGGAGCCAGAGGCCTCTTGCGTGGAGATCTCCGGTGTGGGCCCCCCATCCCTCCAGGGAGGCGTCCGTCATTACCGTCTCCTGATACGCCGGGGTCTAAAAGTCCATGCCTGCCGTGAGGTGCGCACGGGCACCCCAGCATAGAATCGCCCGACAGAACTCCTCGTCGAGCGGGATCCTGCCTTCGAAGCTGCCTGCCGCTTGAATCCAGCGGGCGTCGAGGAACTCTTGTAGTGGACGCATCCGAAGTCTGCAAAGGGGCACAAGGTAGATGCATGAGGACATCATCCCGAGGAGGGACTTGATGGATCTCACTCTGGCCACATCCGTGGCTAACAGGCGCTGCACCTTGCCCAAAATGGCTTTCATCCTTTCTTCCGACGGAGATGCCAATCGCTTCACTGTATCGAGCTTCGCTCCCAGAAACAGTGCCACCTGCGACTGGACCAGATGGGATTTGGGGTAGTTGATGGCGAATCCCAGCTCGGTGAGCATGCGGACGGTCCTTGCTGTGTGTTCGACGGCGAGTTCTCTTGACCTTGCACGGATTAGCCAGTCGTCCAGGTAGGGGTAGACGTGGATCCCTTGCAGGCGCAACCGTGCCGCCACAGGTGCAAGGCACTTGGTGAACCCCCTGGGTGCCGACTTTAATCCGAACGGCAGGGCTCTGAATTGGTAGTGACGCCCCTGGACTACGAATCCGAGGAACTTTCTGTGTCCTTTTAGAATGGGGATGTGGAAGTAAGCATCCTCCAGGTCCAGAGACGATAGGAAGGGAATAGTTTCTTACCTGTAACTCCATTTCTCCAGCATTGGTATCTTTCATGGATTCACATGCTTAGAATATTCCCCGTCGTCAGACTGGGACCCCTAGGTACACAAATATAGCCTTTTCCTATAGGAAAACTTCTGACACTTTTGTGTCCTAGCTACGTCCTTTTGGGGCCCGCATACGCATGCCCCGTAGAACGTTGTGGTATAAAAGCCCCGCCCCCGTGGCTTCCTTCAGATTTCGGCCCCTCCAAAGTAGGAAGGGTTAAACCTATAAAGCATATACATTGCATCCTGGGGAGGCTGGCGGACGCATGTGAATCCATGAAAGATACCAATGCTGGAGAAATGGAGTTACAGGTAAGAAACTATTCCCTTCTCCAGCATTGGATCTTTCATGGATTCACATGCTTAGAATAGATTGTATAGCAGTAAACTGGAAGACAGTGGTGAGAATGCAATGCAACATACATCCACACAAAATACATAATGCATAGGTACACAAGAAATAGGTTTACCCATACACCTGTACCTCCATGCATAGGTACACAAGAAATAAGTGTACCCATATACCTGTACCTCCATAAAGCATACGGTTAACAACAGGTAGAAAAAACTCTCCACAGTGCAGAGCTTACCTTATTGAAACAGATGGTGCAGGACTGCTCTTCCCATCTGCACCTCATCCGCATGCTGCCTCGCAAGGCAGTAATGGCGGTTAAACGTGTGGGGCACCGACCATGCCGCAGCCTGGCATATGTCCGTTAGCGGAATTCCTGCCCATAATGCTGCTGAAGAGGACGTTGATCTTGTAGAATGGGTTCTAGGATGCCCTTGCAGTGGCCTTCCGGCCTTGGAGTGACAAAACGCAATCGTCGACGAGACCCACCGAGCCAGTCCTTGCTTAAAAATTGCATTTCCTCTCTTCGACGGCCCATACGCGATGAACAGTTGTCGAGTAGACCTGAGTTCTTGTGTACAGTGTAGGTAAAATTTTAGGGCCCTCTTAACGTCCAAGGTATGAAGGGCTTTTTCCGCTGCCGATGATTGGGTCGCGAAAAAAGTAGGGAGGACAATGGACAAGTGTTTGTGATACACTGTAGGAACTTTCGAAACGAAAGTAGGATTAGTTGCCAGAACCACCTTGTCTTTAAAGAATCTTAGGTATGGAGGGTCTACGACCAAAGCTTGCAGTTCCGAGATTCTCCTAGCTGACGTGATAGCTATTAAGAACGCCAACTTCCACGATACGAATTTCATGGCCGAGGTGGCCATAGTCTCGATGGGTGGTTTCATTAAGCCTGCCAGCACTATGTTGAGACTCCATGTTGGTGGAAACCGTTTTATTGGGGGAAAAGTTCGAAATAAACCCCTCATGAAGTGTTTCACTAACCTGTCGCTGAATAAAGGAGACGACTGTCTCTTCCTCGTGAACCTAGAGATGGCCGCCAGGTGCACCTTTATCGATGTGAAAGATAAACCCCCCTCTGCCAAGTGAAGCAGGTAAGGCAGAACTTGCTCCGGAGTCACCCTTAACGGGTGTAGTGCTTGTTGTCCTCGACACCACTCACAGAACCTTCGCCACTTATAGGTATAAGATTTGTTGGTAGAAGGGGCCCGAGCCGCTTGCAGAATTTTTTGGCAATCCTCCGAAACGTCTAAGGTACCAAATTCCGAAAAGTCAGGAGCCAGGCTGTGAGGTTGAGACTGTCCGGGTCGTGATGCCACACCGTACCTTTGTCCCGGGATGGTAGGTTCGGGATCCTCGGAAACGCTATTGGTTGTTCCAGCGACAAGTGAAGCAGGTCGGAAAACCATGGTTGCCTCGGCCAGTAGAATTACCCGGCAACTGTACCTGCGTATCCACTGCACTGCCCTCCGTATGAGGGGGAATGGAGGAAAAGCGTAAAGGAACTTGTCCGTTCATGGGAAGGAGAACGCCTCCCCCATGGAACCCTCCTGAGGCCATCTGCTTGCGAATTGCTCGCATTTCTTGTTTTCCTTCGTTGCAAAGACATCCAGTGAGGGGTGACCCCATTTCTCGAAAACTTTCGTCAGCGGAACTGTGTCCATTTCCCATTCGTGTATCTGGGTCATCCTTCTGCTGAAGGAATCCGCCTGCGAGTTCCTCACTCCCGGGAGATGGTGAGCCACGATGGATATCTCGTGCTTTAATGCCCAATGCCACACTTTCTGTGCCTCTATGGAAAGGGTCCTGGATGAGTCCCCCCTTGTTTTCTCACATAAAACATGGCCGTCGTATTGTCCGTCAGCACTCGTACTCTCGATCCCTTGATGTGTGGTAAGAACGCCTTCAAGGCCCATCGCACTTCTCTGAGCTCTAACACGTTGATGTGTAGGAGTGACTCCGTTTGAGACCAACAACCTTGCGTTTGAAGAGTGCCCATGTGAGCTCCCCAGCCGGTTAGAGACGCATCCGTGACTATGGTTAGCTGGAACTCCGGCTCCAGTAGGGGTGCACCACTGTTCAGGTTGTGGAAACTCTGCCACTACTGAAGAGTCCGAAGCAGTTTGTCGTTGTCGATGATTATCTTGTCTGACCACGATCCTTGGGCCTGTGTCCACCGGTCCGCCAGGAACTCCTGAACTGGCCTCATGAATAGGTGACAGTTGGCCACCAGATGGATGCAGGATGCCATGGCCCCTAGGACCGAAACGTATTTTCTCACTGAAAGCTTGGTGTTTCGCCGTAGACAACCCGCCAGTTGATTGAGTTTTGAGATTCTGTCGAGGGAAGGCTTCACTAGCTCCGACTGGGTTTTGAACTGTGCCCCCAGAAACACCAATGTTCTCGATGGCATCAACGAGGATTTTTCGATGTTTATGGCGAATCCCAGCTGTTGTAGAAGCTGCATGGTGGCTTGCAAACTTGTGTTGGTCGACGCTGGGGAGGATCCCCTTACCAGCCAGTCGTCGAGATAAGGGTACACATGGTGGCCCTGCCTTCTTAGCCAGGCCGCTACTGGGGCCAGGCATTTCGTGAACGTTCTGGGGGAGGTTTTGAGCCCAAAGGGAAGAACCGTGAACTGGTAGTGAGTCCGCCCTATCACAAACCTCAGGAACTTCCTGCGCTTCCGACACATTGGAATATGGAAGTACGCGTCCTGCAAATCCAGGGACGCCAGAAAATCCCCTTCTTGAACGGCTCCGATCACTTCCTGGAGCGTGAGCATTTTGAATTTTAGGCTCTTTAAGGACTTGTTGAGATTGCGTAAGTCTAGAATGGGACGCCATTTTCCGTTTGGCTTTTTCACGACAAAGTATCTTGAGTAAACCCCTTGACCTTTCTGAGATGCTGGAACTAATTCTATCGCACCTTTTGCTAACATGAGTGCTACCTCCTGTTGCAGTACCCTCAGATGGTATTGAGCGACGAACGCAGGGGGAAAGTGCGGAGGGCTGCGCTTGAATTGTAGAGAATGTCCGTTCCTTATTGTGTCCAGCACCCATTGATCTGTCGTTATTCGTTCCCATTCGTCGACATAGGCTGATACTCTTCCTCCCAGAACGGTGTGTTGCTCGTCATTGCTGATCTTTGTTTTGCTTCTCTCTCAACGACGGATAGGATGGTCTCTTCCTGGAGGTCTGGAAGTTCCGGCGTCGGTTTGTTGCTTGAGAAGCACGCCTGTATCCCTGGGAGGGGTACGCCGACCTACTGAAGGATCTGTCTCCTGACGCAGAGAATCTGGAATTACCTGAAGTCCCTCTAAAGGGACGAAAAGACTTGTAGCTTCGGCCACTCTGGAGGGCACCCAATGAACGTGCCGTGTCAGAGTCCTCTTTCATTCCCTTCAGGGCCTCATCTACTTTCTCTCCGAATAGAAGGTCTCCCTCAAAGGGCATATCTAATACTTTGTATTGTACCTCCGGTCTGAAGTAGGTACATTTAAGCCATGACTGTCGTCGCAACACGACCCCATTATTGACTTGCTTGAAGCCCGATTCAGCGAGGTCCACCGCGATGTTTATTGCGTGATTGGAGGCTTCCTCACCCTCTCGGACGAGTAACATTGCTGCCTTCCTATGCTCTTCCGGAATATGATCCAGCAACGGAGCCAGCCTGTGCCACATTTCTCTGTCGTATCTGGCTACAATAGCCAGAGAGTTTGCAGCCTTTACTGTAATTGCTCCCACAGATAGCACTTTTTTGCCGAAGGCATCCTGACGTCTTGCCTCGTTTTCAGGCGGAGTCGTGCACTTGTGCTGGGCCTTAGCTTTCCTCGCCGCTGCCGGCGAAACCACAGAGTCAGGCTTTGGTTGGGAGGATAAGCACTTGGGGGTACACTCTGGAGCCTTAAATTTTTACTCAAGGCGACCTTTTACCGCCGGCTCGGAAAAGGGGTGACGCATTGTCTGCAAACCCTCTTTCCACACATGATCTAGGATGGGTATTGAAAACACTGACCTCCTTCTCTTACCCATGTGGTCGAAAAGAAAACAGTCCTTTTTCTGTTCCTCCTGGGACAAACCGAATTCCTTACACGACTTCTCCATCATAGAGTGGAATGATGCAATATCATCCGGGGGGACGGCTGAGCCGGGCTCCTTGGGGTTTCTAGTTCCATCTCTGACTCCCAGGCTGGATCCCTGGAGGGGGATGAGGAGATATCCGACATGGCTCCTCTGTCAGAATCCGAATCTGGCAGCTCACCTTCCTCTTGGGGTGCTGGTGGTGCTGAGACTGGCGTGCGTAAGTGAGTCGGTGGACGGGACGGGCCCGGCTCGTCGACGGGTGACTGTGGCAGGTTTACCTGAGGTAGCCTCTGGTCCAACGACTTTAATAAAGACTGAAGCATGGACAGAACCTCCAACGACAAAACAGATTGAGGATTGAGAAGAGGGGCAGACACCAGAACTCCGGATCCCCTCGTCGACGACTTGCCAACCGCTCGTAGCCCGAGGTCTGCCGGGCCAGGTATTCCCCCGCTCTCGTCCTCTCCCGAGGACAGCAACACTGCCTGTTCCTGCAGTAAAGTATCTGGAGGGATCGGATCGAAAACTTCAGGCCTCCAGGCTTCCTGTAGAACCTCCGTCGACGAGGCCACCGTCGCTGTCGTTGTCGGCGGGACAGTAGGTACCACGTGCGTCAGTGGTAGGGAGGAGGCCGATGACTGGACCGCCGTCGACGACGGTGGCATAGCAGGTGGTTTAGGCGGTCCCGCCTTTTCTGCACTTGACCTGCTTTTACCCGACTCTCGACTCGTGGTCGATCTATGGTGATCGCCCGAGGAGGATTTCGGCCTTTCCTTGTCATGCTTTTTGACGAAGATGCCGATTTTCTCGTCGAAGATTCTTTAGCTGAATGACTCCGAGATGACTCTTTCTCCGCCGGTCGAGATTTCTTCGCCGGTGGTTCCGACGAAACAGCGCGGTGTGATGTTTTTGCTGATTGTGTGGAGCCTACCTCCGAAGGGGGGTATGCCCCCGCTCCATCATTCAACCATGCCACCAGACGCTGACTTCGGTATTTGAGAGTCTTTTGAGAAAACCCTTTCCATATGTCACAGTTATCAGCCGAATGATGAGGGTGGAGACAGTATATACAATCCATATGTCCATCCCCCTCTCGAACTTTTTTCAAGCCGCACGTCGCGCACGGACGGAACAGCGCCTTTCCCGACATGAAGGAAAAAATTCACCTAACTCCAACTTCAAGTACACAACCTTGTACAAAATAGTAAGACGACACAAGGAGATCCCTCTACTTTGGAGACGGTTGAAA
Organism: Ambystoma mexicanum; assembly: GCF_040938575.1. NCBI lineage: Eukaryota > Metazoa > Chordata > Amphibia > Caudata > Ambystomatidae > Ambystoma > Ambystoma mexicanum. Next base: position 763,941,946 of record NC_090925.1, on the reverse strand, counting down.
TCTGAAGGGAGCCTCGGCGGCGGGACTTTTATACCGTGACGTCCTACGGGGCATGCGTATGCTCCTATAGGAAAAAGCTATATATGTGTACCGAGGGGTCCCAGTCTGACGAGGGGGAATATTCTAAGCATGTGAATCCATGAAAGATCCAATGCTGGAGAAATGGAGTTACAGGTAAGAAACTATTCCCTTCCTATCGTCTCTGGACCTGGAGGATGCTTACTTCCACATCCCCATTCTAAAAGGACACAGAAAGTTCCTCAGATTCGTAGTCCAGGGGCGTCACTACCAATTCAGAGCCCTGCCGTTCGGATTAAAGTCGGCACCCAGGGGGTTCACCAAGTGCCTCGCACCTGTGGCGGCACGGTTGCGCCTGCAAGGGATCCACGTCTACCCGTACCTGGACGACTGGCTAATCCGTGCAAGGTCAAGAGAACTCGCCGTCGAACACACAGCGAGGACCGTCCGCCTGCTCACGGAGCTGGGATTCGCCATCAACTACCCCAAATCCCATCTGGTCCCGTCGCAGGTGGCACTGTTTCTGGGAGCGAAGCTCGATACAGTGAAGCGATTGGCATCTCGAGTCGGAAGAAAGGACGAAAGCCATTTTGGGCAAGGTGCAGCGCCTGTTAGCCACGGAGGTGGCCAGAGTGAGATCCATCAAGTCCCTCCTCGGGATGATGTCCTCATGCATCTACCTTGTGCCCCTTTGCAGACTTCGGATGCGTCCACTACAAGAGTTCCATCGCCCTTACCTCCAACAGCAGTTGAGGGACGTGATTCTCCTTCCTGGCCACGGGAGGAATGCGAGGACACTTCTTTTGAAATTCTAGCGAGTGTCCGCGGGCCAGGGTGTCCAGCACCCAACGGTCGGTGGAGATGGACTCCCACACGCTGACGAACTTCGTCAGCCGGCCTCCCACCGGGGTGCTTCGGTGGGGTCCCGACGCTACTGCTGGTTCAGTCCTGCTTGGAAGAGGCCTTGCCGCCTTGGCCTCCTTGCCGACGGCAGCGAGACCCTCCTTGCTTGCCGCGGCCTCTGTAGGCCTCCTGGGACGAGGAGCGGGCTGCCTGGCGGTAAGTAGAAGAGCCACGGCTGGATCCCTTGGAGGCTCCCTGTCTGCCTCCGGAGCTCTGTAAGGGCCGCCGTTGCTGAAGGACGCCTAGGGCTCAGGCTGTTTCCGTGTCTGTCTTGATGGCCTGGAAGGGCTCATCCACCGTCTTTCCAAACAGGTTGTTGCCGTCTAACGGCATGTCCAACACTCTGGTCTGGACGTCCTGGCGAAAATCTGTCGCCTTGAGCCATCCTCGTCGTCGGAGGCAAACCCCGTTGCCCAGTTGGCGAAATCCGGCATCGGCAATGTCCGTTGCCACCGTTATGGCGTGATCCGACGCCACCTCGCCTTCCTGCAGAATCTGTAGGGCCTCCGCCCTCTTGTCGTCCGGTAGGAAGTCTAGCAGAGGAGCTATCTTGAACCAAAGCTCCCTGTCATAACGGGCCACAATCGCTAAGGCATTGGCCGCCTTAATCGTCGTCGCCGCCGACGAGATGACTCGTTGTCCCATGGAGTCCAACTTCTTGCCCTCGCTGTTTGGCGGGGAAGTGGAAGTTGAAGCCGCCGCACCCGCTGCTTTCTTCTTGGCCGCTGCCGAGACGACAGAGTCCGGCGTGGGCTGGGCCCTGAGGCACAAGGGGGCGGCATCGGGGACCCGGTACTTCTTCTCGTACCTGTCCCTTATGGCGGGTGTCGTGGAGGGGTTCTTCAGGATAGCCAGCCCCTCGTCCCAGATGTCGTCGAGCAAAGGCACCGCGAGGCCTGTCTTTCTCTTGGCCTCTCGTTGTTGGTAAAAAAACCTTCCTTTTTCTGTTCCTCAGGGCAGAGCTGGAAGAGCTCGGATGCCCTGGATATCATGGCGTGAAAAGAGCCAATTTCGTCGGGCGGAGATGCCCGGGGGGGGGTGATGACAGGATGTCTGTTGTATCATCGCCGCCGTCGTCGTCCGTCCCCGTCGCTGTATCCGTTGCCGTATCCTCCCGAGGGTCCAGCGAGGGGGATGAGGGGTCCACAGGCCTCGCAGGCACGAAGGGCGGCGCAGGGTGGACTCTCCTCCGCTCGTTCGGAGGGCTTCCCGACGGCCCTGGTTCTGGATCCTCCGTCGGGGTCCGTGGTAACCTCGTCCTTATCTCAGTACATAAGGATTGGATCGCCAACAAAATGGCCGCCGAGCTATCCTGGGGCTCGGGTAATGGCTGCGACGGACGGGATGGCTGCTCCACTGGGCCCTCGTCGTCCATATCGTCGCTATCTTCGATCACATCAGCGGGAACCTTCCCAAGGGATTGAACCTTCTCGAACCTCTCGTTGAGGCCTACGAACTTCTTGTTGAGGCCTTTCACGGTTTCCACCGGATCCTCCTCGGAGGCTGAATCTGAGTCCGTAATGGCCACCTGCCCCCCCGTCTTTTTCCACCGTTGTCTTCACGGGGGTCTAATGATGGTCTGGAAAGAGGATTCCCTCTGCGGTGGCAGGAAACTCTGGGCCCCGAGGCCACCTCCACTGGCGTAGCCTCAGCCGGCTTCGCCAGGGCCGCTACGACAACCTCGATATAGGCCTTTGCCGGTTGGATCAAGGCACTCACCACCTTAGGTGCGTCCTGGGCCTTCGCTTTGGAGTGAGGGCCATCGCCTTGCTCCCCCTCGGCTCCCTTCGAGATCGACCGGGGCCTCTCCAGAAGCTTACCTGGGTTCTCAGACTTCCTCTTCCCCGAACCAGAGCGCTGGCTAGTGGTTGATTCTGCCGGGGAAGTCGCGCCCTGCCTGGCAGCCGAGGAGCCCAACCTTTCGGCGCTCCCGGTGCCCGCGGACCTTCAGTTGGGCCCCCGTCGCCAGGGCGCCCTCACAGGACTTAGAAGACCGCTCAGACTTTTTGTTCGCCTTCTCACCTGCTGTGCCCTTCTCCAGCCAGGCGGCGAGGCGGGAACGACGATTTTGCTTGGCCCGTTCCGACAGGTTCTTGCAGAACGCACAGTCCTTCTCCACGTGCATCTTGTCCTCATGAAGGCAGTAGAGACATCTCGAATGCTCGTCCTCCTTGAAAACATTTTGCAATCCGCATCCTGGGCAGCTCCTGAACAGCTTGGATCCGGGCGTCGAGCTTCCCTTGTCCTGGGCCGTGTCCGTTGAGGTAGGCCACAGATCTTCTGGAATCCTCCAAGAAGCGTAACTCGACAAAAACGTCACCCTTGAGGGGCGTAGAAGAATTCCGAAACGGGTCCCCGTTATCGGAAGTAGAAACGGTGGAGCTTGCGGCTCGATAAAACCGAAAAAATGAGAAAACTCTCCCGAAAAAGCGCGAAAACGCAGTAAAAGCTTGAGAGCTAAAGCACAAGGACTCCCAACACTTGAACGTGCGGTAAAAATCTGAGGATGGCTGCCAGAGGCGGGGCTTAGGGAGAGGGCAGTCATTGGCTGGGGGCAGTATGACCCAGAGATCAGTGATTGGTTACTACTAAGAAAGACAGATCAGAAACGAAACTGATACTGATTTTTTCTTTACTGAGGATTCCCAGCCTGACGACGGGGAATATTCATGAGCATGTGAATCCATGCCAGATTCCATGATGGAGAAACATTGATCTGGGACATGTTCTACCCATCAGACGATAAACCCCCATGACTGAATAGGGACCACGCTTGGTGGTAACTAAGACTTACTATTAGCTAGACTATTGAAACATGGAAAACCGAATGGTCACCCAATTGCCCCCCCCAACAACCACGCTGTTGCCCTACACCCCAGAATCCCCTTAGGCTAAATGAAGAGTGCCCCAAAGTGCGACTCAAGCAATGAAGACCGTTGTTGTTATAACATAACTTGTTTTTGCTTTTAACCTGTTATTATATGCAAATATGATAATGATGGCAAATTTCGATGCTAAGTGCAAATGCACATTATAAATGCCAATAAAAACATTTTAAAATGAAAATTGGATTTGTACCTTATGTAATTTACGTCACTGATGACGCTGTGTGCCTTTAAAAAATATTGCTCATACCTACTTTGGCAGAACCTTCCGTGGCAGCAGAGTGCTTTGCTGGCGCATTTCTATTTTTGTGGAAATAAAACTTTGTTCTCCTTGCAAGAGGTGTGCTTGGCCCTTTTCCCTAGTGGGTTGCATTTTTTTCTGGTGTGAGCGTTGTGGAGTTTCTCAAACTTTTTGGTGACCCCGATGTGATCCCACGACCCCCGCGAAGACGGAGTTTTCCAGGCCGCATTTCTGGAGAGGCCGCGCCCATCTACAGTGACCAGTCCAAAGCGTGCAACCCGCAGTGGTGTAAATGAGCCATTTTCACAGAATCGTTGTCTGCTCTTTAAAGTGGGGCGCAGCTCCTAGGAGAGTGAAGGTCGTTATTGGGACCAGCTGATGGAGAAGCTCGGGTGAACATGCAGATGTAAGTACACCTCTTGCGAGCGACAACGGGGACAGAGGTGAGGTGCAGTTTGTGCATGTGAAGGGAGAGTGTGCAAGGCAAGTTTTTATATTTTTTATTCTTATTATTAAGGAGATAACCAGGAGGAAACAGGAGTGCGGGAACCTTTATGAGTAAGGGGAGACAATGGCGCCATTCTTTATTGTGATAGAGGGATACAAAAAGTAGGAGCTCTGTATAATTAGAGAGCTCGGATTCCTGTGCCCAATATATTTCGGGTGAGCGAAGGAGGCAGAGTAGTAATAGTTGTTTTAGTGTATTGAGTTAGTATTGTGAATTCGGTGGAGGCCGTGGAAGGGCAACAGGTGGGAGGGAGCGCAAGGGGAGGGGGCATGGACAGGGAGCGACTGGGAGGCAGGAACAGAGGACTGGTAGTGAGTGTAATAACACTGTGTGTGACGTGTCTATCTTTTGAACATACCATTATCAAAATGGGGGTAACGACTCTGCTAAGGACCACCATTGAGGAACAGATTTGGGCGAGTAGCCAAATCTGTTCCTCAATGGTGGTCCTTACAAGCTCTCTGCTCTGGGCGATATCTCTGGCGCCTCCTGGGCGTCCCCTTCGTCATCTTCAAATTCATCCACAGAATCCCACTCTACTTCCTGCAGTTCTCGATCCGCCTCCCTGTCAAACCTTACAGTCCCATAACCTACGCTTTCCGCCCGCCATGATCGCCCTTCCCTCTATCAACATGCACATCTTTTATTGCAGTGCTATCCAATCTAAACAGAATGTCTCTCGCCCTCCACTCATCCAGCCCACACCCCTGGTTTCTCTCCACTTGCTTCACCGCCCTCAGGCGGGCCAGTTCTGCTTGTGTTACCTACAAAGCACCCTCTAACTACTTCTGTGACTACTTTCCTGTGGCATAATGTTGTTTGGTGTCGGTCGGTATGGGGGCGGGGCGGTGGCAGGCGTGGGCACATATGTCGGATTTGTGTATGCTGTTCCCGGGCAGGTAGTAAGTGGACAAAGCTCCACTAAGCATTTGCTATACTTCTGGTGGCACTATCTTCGCGCCGGGGTGTACACTCAACGTTATCCTTTATATACTCCACCGTTGGCAAGAAAAAAGGGAAGTGATGGACGGAAAGTGAGGCGAGGAGTGGACACTCGACTATCGCTATTACACAGGGGCCTGGAAGGGCACATTATGTGCTATGGGCTGAAATGGACAAGAATTACTTTATCAAAACTCTCCCGCCCCTTACTGCCAGGGCCGGGAAATGGAATATATCCTTTAAAAAGCAAACAGCAGGGATTCCCTTGGCGGTGTGGGACATGAAAAGTTTACTGGTCGCAATTGTGTGAGATTAGCCGAGTGGCATATGGGTTAAGGCCGGCTATCCAGGAGTGAAGCTAGATGGTGATGAGCACAATGGGGCCCCTTTCAACAATATCAGAGCGCAGGTGTGGGACGCACTGCGGCGAGCACATCCGGACACATCGTACTTGCAGTACACTAAGAGGGGCGATGAGGTCCCTGCGCAGTACATTTTAAAGGTTCTGGAGATCTGGAGAGCAGAGAAGGCTGATCAGTGGGACCAATCAGTTCATCTTTTCTACTTTGTTATAAAAAGGGGATTACCCAAGGAAGTGCAGAAAGCACCCAACAAGATAGTGGGAGGAGAAGGGGTGGGCTGAGATTCAGACCATCATATTACATCTTTGTAAAAGGATGCAAGAACGAGAGAAGGAAACAGCTCAACGACTGCAGGCTGAGGAAGCAAAACTAGTGCCGAAAATATTATCTAAAATAGCACTTGAAGGGGCGGTAACAACAAATACATAGAATGATTAAGCGGAGCAGAATGCAGCGCGCACAGATGTGAGGATAGCAGCGTTCTGGCCAGGTTAAGGACAGGGACAGTAGGGCGGCGGACCTCAACATCGGTATCCTTAATGGCAACAAGGTCAGCAGCGAGGGAGGGGGGTGTTGCATGGGGAGTAAGGGGGTTCGGTGGAATGGGACCCAGGAGTGGTGTGGGACCTTCCTAATGCTGGAGCTCTGGGAAGTGGGGATATTTTGCAAGATATTGTAGACGCAGGCAGGGTATAACCCATATGACCAAACTGCCACTGTATCACCACAGCCGTGTACCTTGCCACCTCTGAGGTGCACCACTATCCCCGATGAAATACACCAAGCCTACACCCAATTGCCATCAAGGCCCCCATATGTGCAGGCACACACCTCACCTAACACACACCCACAAGCTGCCCAGCAGAATACTTTGTATGGAGGACAAATGGCCACAATCAATTCAGTGCCAAATGGGACGGTAGAGCCTTACCGAAGGGTCAGTGTTATGGGTGGAAACCCTTTCACAACCCCAGGTACCAATACCTACCCCAATTAGGACAGCCCACATAAAGCTCTTGCGTGCCAGTCCTATCCATTACTACCCACCGTGTCGAAGAACCCTTGGTGGGTGCTGAGATAGCAGTTCATCTTTATGGTCGACACAGGTGCCACTAAATCATGCATCAGTGATGGAAACTTCCCAATATCAGGTGAGACTCTTGAGACGCAGGGATTTGGTGGGGCTGTCACAACAATTGCCTACACAGAAGAGGTAGCTATCAAAAGAGGAGGAAAAGTGGAGCGTGCACCCCTACGGTACTCATAAGCGTCCCCGATAAATTTGTTGGGGCGGGATTTGTTGAGAAAACTGCACATGACCATTTACTTTACAGACCACTTGGTGGTATGTACTACCCCAGGAATGTGTGCCTTAACGGTAATGGTCATCATACAGGCCCAAGGAGGGGAGGTGGTGGTTTGCGGTATCCCTGTGGACCCGGACATGTTTGTATATGGAATAACAGTATTGCTTAATGCAGTGCCCCAGATGAACAAGTTACTTACCCCTGGAAACGTTCTTTCGATTGGATGTTCCTCCCACATATTCCTCATCTTATGATAATTATCCTTACAGCTTCAGCTGCTGCTTTATAATTGTTTTCGACAGGGGGTGCTGTGTGCCGTCTCGTCGAGCCGATGTCCCTCAAGGGCCTCCGTTCAACTATCAACGTCATCATCAGTATAAGTAGTGCACTCAGCACCGATTGGCTTCAGTTCTGTTTTTCCCTTTCTGAAGAGGAATTACCAGGCGTACCATAGACCTTAGGCTCCGAGAAAGCGTAAAGTTTAAGAACACTTAAATTCTACGGTGGGGTAGACGATGAGGAATACATGGGAGGAACATCCAATCGAAAGAACGTTAACATGGGTAAGGAACAAGTTACTTACCTGTAACTGTTGTTCTCCAGCATGGGTCTGGCATGAATTCACATGCTCATGAATATTCCCTGTCGCCAGGCTGGGAATCCTCGGTAAAGAAAAAATCAGTATCAGTTTCGTTTCTGATCTGTCTTTCTCAGTAGTAACCAATCACTGGTCTCTGGGTCATACTGCCCCCAGCCAATGACTGCCCTCTCCCTAAGCCCCGCCTCTGGCAGCCATCTTCAGTTTTGGTAGCACGTAAAGTGGCAGTATGACCAAGTGAAGAGCCGTAGAGGGGCAGGAGGGAGGGTTCGCATGTGAATCCATGCCAGACCCACACTGGAGAACAACAGTTACAGGTAAGTAACTTGTTCCTTCTCCAGCATGGGGTCTGGAATGGATTCACATGCTCATGAATATAAGAATACATAGCAGAACACACATGCACAACCAACGGGAGGTGGAAAAAAGGGCTCAACATTAAGCAATACATCGAAACTCAACATTAAACAGTTCTTACCTTCTCACCAGGCTCACTTCAGGCGAACAGGTTGCGCAGCACCGCTTGGCCGACCCTGGACTCCTCCCTGGAATCCCGGTCGACGCAGTAGAATCTCGTGAAGGTGTGCGTCGACCTCCACGTAGTAGCCCTGCAGATGTCCAGCAAGGGCACACCAGACAAGAACGCCCTGGTAGCAGCGATAGCTCTGGTCGAATGGGCTCTCGGATGGCCAGGCAACAGTCGGTTTGCCAACCGATGACAGTGTGTGACGCAGCCGGAGAGCCATCTGGAAATGGAAGCCTTTGAGAGAGCCTTCCCTTGGTTCACAGGTCCAAAGTTCACAAAAAGCTGTGATGTCTTCCGAAAACTCTTCGTGCGGTCCACGTAGAACTTCAGCGCTCTAGCCACATCCAGCGAGTGCAAAGTCCTCTCGGCCAGAGACGAAGGCGACGGGAAGAAAACAGGTAACACCAAGGACTTGTTGAGGTGGAAGCCCGACGGCACCTTGGGCATAAACGAGGGGTGCGTCCTCAGCACCGCCCTCATGTCGTGAAAAGTCAAGTATGGAGGCTTGCAGGATAGGGCCTGGATCTCTCCCACTCGCCGTGCGGAGGTGATGGCCACTAGAAACTCAGTCTTCCACGACAGGAATTTCAACAGTGCCGAATGCAGGGGCTCGAATGGCGCCCCCATGAGCCTGGTCAGCACCACGTTGAGTTCCCACGCCGGGGCAAGGGCCTTCACCGGCGGGAACGATCAGAACAGTCCCTTTATAAATTCCTTCACCAGGCGATGGGACCACAAGGACGCCCGTCCTGTGGTCCTGGTGTATCGGGAGATCGCAGCCAGATGTATCTTGATGGAGGCGTGAGCCAGTCCAGCCTTGGCCAGCGACAGTAGGTACGGCAGCACTTGAGGGGCCGTAATCCGTAGAGGGTTAATCTTCTGTGCACGGCACCAGACCGAGAACCTCTTCCACTTATGTCCGTAGCACTTGAGAGTTGAGGACGCCCTGGATTGTGCAAGGACCTCTCTGCAGTCAGCTGGGATATCGTACCCTCCAAACTCTAGCACTGCAGGAGCCAGGCCTGCAAGTTCAGTGACTCTGGGTAGTGATGAAGTATGGCGCCTCCTTCTCTAGAGAGAAGATCCGCGTCCGTCGGCAGCTTGACTGGTGGGGATGCTGACAAGTCCAGAAGGTCCGGGAACCAGATCTGCCTCGGCCACGCCGGTGCGACCAGGATCATCCTGCACCGGGACCTCTTGAGCTGGTTGACGAGTCGGAGCAGCAACGGCAACGGAGGGAACGCATAAAGGAACAGGCCTTCCCAGGGGAACGAGAAAGCATCGCCAATGCTCCTCGGCTGGGGAAACCTGCTGGCGAACCTCTGGCACTTGGAGTTCGTCACCGTCGCAAACAGGTCAGTCTGGGATTTTCCCCATCGTCGGAAGAGTCGATCCACTTGAGCCTGACGTAGTTCCCACTCGTGGCACAAGCGCAGCTCCCTGCTGAGTGAGTCGGCGATGGTGTTTTTATCCCTGCCAGATGAAAGGGCACCAGAAACATCCCTTGGGCGACGGCCCAATGCCAGAGATTCTGGGCTTCCTTGGAGAGGGCTGGGGATCTGGTTCCTCCCTGCTTCCGGATGTAGAACATTGTGGCGGTGTTGTCAGTGAATGTTCTCACCACCTTGCCCTTGAGGGACGGGAGAAAGGACCAGAGGGCCCAGAACACTGCACAGAGCTCCAGGATGTTGATGTGGAGCATCTTCTCCTCCGGGAGCCAAAGGCCTCTTGCGTGAAGATCTCCGGTGTGTGCTCCCCACCCTTCCAGGGAGGCATCCGTCGTCACCGTTATCTGGTGGGATGGGGTCTGAAAGTCTGTGCCCGCCGTCAGATGAGCGCTGGTGCCCCACCACCGGATCGCTCGTCGGAAGGTCTCGTCGAGCGGAATCCCATCCTCGAAGCTGCCCGTCGCTTGGATCCAGCGGGAGTCGAGGAACTCTTGCAGAGGGCGCATCCGAAGCCTACACAGGCGCACGAGATATATGCAGGAGGACATCATCCCGAGGAGGGACTTGATGGACCTCACCCTGGCCACGTCGGTGGCCAGCATATGCTGCACCTTGCCCAGGATTGCCTTCATCCTTTCTTCCGACGGTGAGGCCAGGCGCGCCACTGTGTCGAGCTTTGCTCCCAGAAACAGTGCGACTTGCGACGGGACCAGGTGGGATTTGGGAAAGTTGATGGAGAATCCCAGGTCCGAGAGCAGCTGGACGGTCTTTGCTGTGTGATCCACGGCGAGCTCCCTTGTCCCTGCTCGGATGAGCCAGTCGTCCAGGTAGGGGTAGACGTGGATCCCCTGCAGGCGCAGCCGCGCCGCCACCGGTGCGAGGCACTTGGTGAACACCCTGGGTGCCGACTTCAATCCGAACGGGAGGGCCTTGAACTGGTAGTGCCGTCCTTGGACCAAGAACCTGAGGAACTTTCGGTGACTTTTCAGAATGGGGATGTGGAAGTACGCATCCTCCAAATCCAACGACAACAGGAAATCGCCCTCCTCCAGTTGTCCCAGCACATGCTGGAGGGTGACCATCCGGAACTTCTGTGCCTTGATGTACTTGTTCAGCCGTCGCAGGTCCAGGATGGGGCACCATCCTCCTGTCTTCTTTTTTACTAGGAAGTACCTTGAGTATACTCCGGAGCCCCGGAGCCTCTTCGGGACGAGCTCGATGGCACCTTTTCTGAGCAACGCCCTCACCTCCAAAAGTAGTTGAGGGACGTGATTTTCCTTCCTGACCACGGGTGGAATGCGGGGGCACTTTTTTAGAAATTCGAGGGTGTGCCCCTGGGCCAGGGCGTCCAGCACCCAACGGTCGGTGGAGATGGACTCCCACACGCTGATGAACTTCGCCAGCCGGCCTCCCACCGGGGTGCTTCGGTGGGGGCCCGACCCCGCTGTCGGTTCAATCTTGCTTGGAGGATGCCTTGCTGCCTTGGCCTCCCTGGCAACGACGGCAGGGCCCCCCCGACTTGCCTCGTCCTCTATAGGCTTCCTGCGACGAGGAGCGGGCCGCTTGGCGGTACGTAGAGGAGCCACTGCCGAATTCCTTGGAGGCACCCTGCTTGCCTCCGGTGCTCCGAAAGGACGGCCTCCGTTGCCGGAGAACGCCTAGGTCCCTAGCAGTCTCTGTGTCCGCCTTGATGGCTTGGAGGGACTCATCCACCATTTTCCCAAACAGGTTGTTCTCGTCGACCTTGGCTTGTACATCCTGGCGGAAATCCGTCGCCTTGAGCCAACCTCGTCGTCTAAGGCAAACGCTGTTGCCTAGCTGGCGGAAACCAGTGTCAGCAATGTCCATTGCCACCGTAATGCCGTGGTCCGACGCCACTTCGCCTTCTTGCAAGATCTCCAGAAGGAAGTACAACAGGGGGGCGATCTTTTACCATAACTCCCTGTCGTAGCGGGCCACGATCGCGAGGGCGTTGGCCACCTTAATCATTGTTGCCACCGACGAAATAACTCGTCGTCCTATTGCGTCCAGCTTCTTCCCTTCGCCGTCCGGCGGGGAAGTTGACGTTGAGACCGATTCCCACCGCTTTCTTCTTGGCCGCCGCTGAGACGACCGAGTCCGGGGTAGGTTGTGCCCTAAGGCACAAAGGGGCCGCGTCAGGGACCCGGTACTTCTTCTCGTACCAATCCTTTTTGGCAGGCGTCGTAGACATGTTCTTGAGAAGGGTGAGACCCTCGTCCCAGATGTCATCCAGCAGAGGCACGGCAAGGACTGACTTCCTCCTGGCCTTGCGCCGTTGGTAAAGGAAACCTTCCTTCTTCTTGTCTTCGGGGCAGAGCTGAAAAAGCTCGGATGCCGTGGCGATCATTGCATGGAAAGATCCAGTCTCATCGGACGGGGAGGCCCGGGCTGGTGATGGGAGCTCCGTCCCGTTGTCACCGCCGTCGTCGTCGGTACCCGTCGTGGCTGTGTCTGTTCCCGTGTCATCCCCAGGGACGGCGGACGTGGATAAAGGCCGAGCAGGCCGCGAGGGCTGAGAAGGCGGGGCTGGGTGGATCCGTCTTCTCTTGTTCGGGGGGCTTCCCGTCGGGACCGGCTCTGGTTCCTCCGTCGGACCTGGTACCGGGTCCTCTGTCGGTGGTAAGGGCAATCTCGTCCTTATTTCCGAACATAAGGATTGTATTGCCAACAAAATGGCCGCCGAGTTATCCTGCGGCTCCGGAAGCGACGGCTGACTAGGACCCTCGCCGGTGCCGCCGTCACTCTCGTCGTCACCCTCGTCGGGATCCCTCCCGTGGTGACGGGCCTCTTCGACGCCCTCGTCGAGGCCCTCTAGGACTTCTGCCAGCTCCTCCTCGGATGGTGTGTCCGTGTCCACAATGGCCACCGCCCCCCCCCCCTTTTTCCGCCCTGGTCTTCACGGGGGTCTTTTCGATGGGTCTGAAAGAGGCTTCCCTCTGCGGAGGCAGGGAGACTCTGGGCGCCGAGGTCGCCTCCCTGGTGTAGCCTCCACAGGCCGGGTGAATCAAGGCCTTCACCGCCTTAGGCGCGCTTGAGGCCTTCACCTTGGGGGGAGGGTCACCGTCTCGCTCCCCCTCGGCCGAATCCTTCGAGATCGACCGGGGCCTCTCCAGAGGCTTACCCGGGTTCTCGGATTTCCTCTTCCCCGAACCAGAGCGTTGGCTCGTGGTTGATGGTGCCGGGGAAGGCGCGCCCTGCCTGGCAGCCGAAGAGCCCGACCGTTCGGCGCTCCCGGTGCCCGTGGACTCACAGTGCTTTGCCTTCTGTTGGGCCCCCGTCACCGGGGCGCCCTCACAGGACTTAGAAGACCGCTCGGACTTCTTCTTCTCACCTGACGGACTCCTTCCTTCCAGCCAGTTGGAGAGACTAAGGTGTCGGTCCCAGATGGTCTGTTCCGACATGTTCCTGCAAAACGCACAGTCCTTCTCCATGTGTGTCTTGTCCTGATGAAGGCAGTAGAGACATTTCGAATGCTCGTCCTCCTTGAACACATTCTGTAGCTGGCATCCAGGGCAAACTCTGAACAGCTTTCCGGGCGTCGAGCTTCCTTTCTCCTGGGCCATGTCTGGGTAGGCCGCAGAAACTTCTGGAATCCCCCAAGAAGCGTAACTCGACGAAATCTTCACCCTTGAGGGAGGTAGAAAAAAATCCGACACAGATACCCGTTAATCGGATGTAGAGACGGTGGAGCTTGAGGCTCCATTTGACCGAAAAATTTGAAAAAAGCACGAAAACGCAGCAAAAGCTCGAGAGCTAAACACGGGGACTCCCAACACTTGAGTGTGCGGTAAAAATCTGAAGATGGCTGCCAGAGGCGGGGCTTAGGGAGAGGGCAGTCATTGGCTGGGGGCAGTATGACCCAGAGACCAGTGATTGGTTACTACTGAGAAAGACAGATCAGAAACAAAACTGATACTGATTTTTTCTTTACCGAGGATTCCCAGCCTGACGACGGGGAATATTCATGAGCATGTGAATCCATGCCAGACCCCATGCTGGAGAAGTAACTTGTTCTTCAAATGGATTGTGCCCTCCGACGTATTCCTCATCTTATGATAGACTCCCAAAGCAATAATAATTTGGTGGTGGGAGTACAAATTATATTTTGTTTTAACTGTTGTCATGGACTGAATGAAGGACCGCTTTTGCAAATTGCCCTTCCTGACTGGAAGATGAGTCCAGGCAGTAATGTCTCACAAACGCGCGAATAGGCGACCAATTAGCCGCTGAACAAATGTCTTTGATTGGGACACCTCTCTGAAGAGCAGCAGAGGTTGCCATGCCCCTTGTGGAATGTGCTCTCAAGCCTTCAGGCGGGTCTTTGCCCGCTAACCTGTAACATTCCCCAATAGCCATGGTGATTCATCTGGATATGGTTTGTTTTGTAACGGCTCAACCCAATTTAGGGCCTGTATAGCCAATGAATAATTGGTAATTTTTATTAAATGTAGCCATTCTTGATATATAAAAACTAAGAGCCTTTTTGGATCCAGCCTATGCAGTCGTTGCTCCTCCTTTCCAGGATCAGGAGGTGGATAGAAAGTTGGCAAAATGATCTTTTGCGACAAGTGGAAGTCGGAGACTACTTTAGGTAGAAAAGAAGGTTTCACCCTGAGAGCAACCTTGGGCCTCATTACAACCTGCCAGTCCGGGACCGTGCAAAATCCGTGACGGCGGTAAAAACGTTTCCGTGTCCGCAAGGTTGCGGAAAAACCGTCCGATTACACGCTGTCGGTCGCGCGCACCACACGGACTCGGAAACGTTGTTAACGCCGTCACGGAAAACCCCACGGAAATGGAAATAACGAAGCCACAAGTGGCGCAAAACCCGTTTCCGCCTCCGCCACCACGGACACGGAACCGGAAATACCATGATCGCCAAAACAGGAAACAGAGAGGCGGCCATCATATAAAAGCACAATCCATTGCCATCCAGAGCCAGCACAAGCACAATCCTAACTCTGAGAAGCCAAAAGGGACCACCAGCATGTCTGCCAGCACTCCTGCTCAGAGGCAGCGCAAACAGCGCTTCAGCGAGGCGGAGCTAACCGTCTTGGTGGAGCACATTGTGGACAATGCTGAGATGCTGTTCAGCGCCGACCAACGGCGTGCCACACAGCAGCGGAGGAAGGAGGTGTGGGCCGAAGCTGCACGCAAGTGCACCGCCGTGGGCGTGGCAGTGAGGAGCGTGAAGGACTGCCACAAGCGTTGGGACGACCTGAGGCTGAGGGTACGCAACCTCATTTCCACGCACCGCCAACGCAGCAGTGGGACAGGCGGAGGACCACTTCCCCACTGGGGCTGCAAGCATGGGAGGAGCATTGCAGCAGCGTCCTCCACCTAGAGGGAATCCATGGGATCGGGCAGGCTGAGGCAGGAGTGAGCCCACCTGCAGATGCCGGTAAGTGCCCAAACATGAATGCCACATGTAAATATGCAGTTGTGAGTACTGGGCCAAAGGACCCATTAACAACCCCCCCCCCCCCCATGCAGTGCATGTGTGGGGACCAAAGGACCCATTAACAACCCCCCCCAGGCAGTGCATGTGTGGGCAAAAGGACCCATTAACAACCCCCCCCAGGCAGTGCATGTGTGGGCCAAAGGACCCATCATGATCCGTATGGCAACCAATATCACTGAATGCAGACACCAGCAATCAGATGCATGTGACTAACACTATTCAATGTACAATCTTAATGACGCATGTGATGCACCCATCTGCCACCGCAACAAAGGTGATGCTGGAAATGCATCTGAGGGACAGGGCCTCTGAATCCTTGTCCTTTTTCTGTTTTTACCGTGTGTTCTGTCATGTTTTCTGCCCAGGAGTCCATGAGGGACTCCTGGCAGTGCAGCTCTCTCTTTTGGTTTGGTGAACAGACCCATGGGATACCCTTATGGCATCCATGGGTAGGGGTACAACCCTGTGCCCCTAGTGTATGTTTTTGGGCACCTGTGGGTGGCCCACAGAGCAGGGTATGGGCTGGTGGCAGCTCCATGCTGAACTTGACAGGTGCTCTGGGTGTCCTCCATTTTGGGATACCCAGGCCCTGCCATTGGGATCAGTTGATTCCTGATAGAAACAAGATGGCCCCTGTGGCCTCTTGCTTTCTATTGCCTGTTGTCTTGTTTTTCCCAAAGTCCTGGGAAGCCCTGACTCTGTCCCTTCCCCCTGACTGGCTGTTGGGTGGAAGTTCCATATATGGTGTGGTTGTGAAGGCCCAGCTAGACTGACTGGAGCCTTCCCAGTGACTGTATGTTATGGGTACCTCCTGTGGGTGGGACCTGGGTGAATGGAGTGTGTGACCAATATACACTCCTTGTTGTGGTTGTCTGGTTTCTGGCATATGAGACAAAGACTGAGACAGCCCTGCCCGAAACTGGCCTGAATGCAGTGTGTAGTGTTGAATGGCTGGGTACTTGTCCCAATCCACATTCCTTGTTGTGAGTGTCTGAAAGGGAGGAGTGTGACCTGAATGCACTGTGTGCCTGATTGGCTGACTGACTGCATGAATGCCCTTCTGTGTGATTGGCTGCTGTGTGTGTGCCAGCAGTGTGGATGAGAGACAGAATAGTATATCTGGGGACCTCTCACCACTGGAAGTTGTTCAGAAGCGTTCAGAAGCTGAGTCTCCACTCAAGAGTAACTGGATTTGCTGACCCTCGACGCCCAGCTGGAAGAAGAAGACTTGCTGTTGCTTTTGCTTCGACCGATCCGAAGGCTGCCGTGTTCGTCGAGGACTGACCCGAGAGAGGACCTGGCTAGGCGCCCTCTTCCCGTGCTCCGAGGGACCATCGAGCACCGCTGAATCTTCGCCGAAGCGCCCTGGAAGTCAGACCCTCGAAAGGCTGCCGACCCGAGACGGGACCGCCGAGGAGATCGAAGTGAAGCACCCGGACATCGACGCCGTCGAAGTCCATTGCCGTCGACCAGGGTTCGCAGGTCTGTGTAACCGCTGGAGGCCCGTCGAAGTTGTGTTGCCCAGCCGTGGGAACCACTTGACGCCGTGCCGCCGACGACCGGAGCCGTCCGCTCCTTGCCTAAGAACATTTGAATTGAAGGACTTCCTCGACCGCACCGTCGACCGCTTTATCCTGCCGGAGAAAGTCGAGGACGACCAACGCGCCGAGGAGAATCCGCCGGTGGGTTTCCCGCCACCTCACGACCCCAAAGACTCGAGCGACTCGACGCCCTTGTTGGGCTACCGTCATTCACAATCTTTGCGGTCCAGAACTAGTGTCGCCGAGGTGCCCCGCACGCCTCTTCCTCGCAGGACGCCGACGTCTCGACGCCGACGAGCACCGCTCGGATCGAAGCCTGCCGCCTCATCGACGCCGCTCTACCCTGTTTGTTGTCGGACGTTCGACGCCCCGTGTCTCCCGCTTGAAAGGGAAGGCATTCAAGAAGGGCCGTCGATTCCCCCGACATCGAACACCGAGTTCCTCGACGCCTCTCGACGATCCGTGACTCCTGCTTTAAAGGGGGTCATTCAAGAAGGATCTGTCGACGCCTCTTCGAAGAACTCGACTCCACCAGGTACATTGGGGGGGTAAAAACATTGTAGGAGAGAATAAGACTATTGAACAATATATGGACTGGGCTTGTGTTATATCTCTTTATTTTACAGGTTGCCCAGGTGGGGGGATCTCCACACAGAACTGTGTCCAGTGGTAGGGGCCAGTATTCTGCCTATTGTTTCAACCCTCTGTTATCTCTCCTCTCTCTATTGCTGGTTTCCTTCTTATTGATCTGTGTGCCATTTTAACAGTATTGTGAATGCACTTTAATGAGGTCTAATATTAGTGGTACCACTTTAGAATTGTAGCTATTTACCATTATTGATTTTCCTGAGCACAAAGTGCGTTATTGTGATAAGTGTACATAACCTTTGAATATTAATTATATAAAGACTGTGTTTTCAGTAATACAGTGTGTGGACATTCCTTTGTGGGGGCTTGGGGGATACACTGTACTTAAGAACCAGCCTGCATCACCTCCTGAGAAGCTAGGCCTTGATTGCTCGTCCATCGCTACCGTAATAGAGAATCTTGGCTGGGGTCCTCTGTGCCTCTCCTCTACCATATAGAGAGCGGAAGTACAGACCCCCCCACCGGTCTTCACAAGCTGGTGGCAGCGGTGGGATGCTTATGGTTTTAAGACTCAGTGTATAACCGTGCCACTTACAAAATATCCGCACTTTATTAGATT
The DNA here is from genome assembly GCF_040938575.1 of Ambystoma mexicanum. Taxonomy (NCBI): domain Eukaryota; kingdom Metazoa; phylum Chordata; class Amphibia; order Caudata; family Ambystomatidae; genus Ambystoma; species Ambystoma mexicanum. Next base: position 763,923,978 of record NC_090925.1, on the reverse strand, counting down.
AAGGTTTGGGTGTGTACCAAATAACTGCATTACAGGCAATGGAGCCCATTGCAAATGGTAAATTGACTCGGATGAGCTTAGAGGCTCTCCAGAGTGCTTGTGAAGCCAGGGAGTTAGACTTTGTGGATAAGTCCAGGGCTGAGCTGATAGCTGCCCTGGTGGACTACCAGACTGATGGTGAAACCCTTGATGAAGGGGGGGATACAACCAGTGAGGACTCTGCCCCTGGGGTTGTCGCTGAATCTGTTTCTGGGAATGCCACCATTCCTGCTGCCTCTGTTCCAAACCCCAGCAATTCCATGGAACTTGAGTTATTAAGGATGAAATTGGCCTTTGAATATTGCAAGTTGGAAATAGAAGCTGAGCTTAGGAAAGAGGAGCTGGCACAGCAAGTGGAACTCAAGAATAGGGATCTTGCGCTCAAAGACAAGGACACTGAATGTCAGAGAATCCAGCTAGAGAGAGCTAGAGTGGAGACTTCAGCTAGACCAATTGAGAGTGGCAGGTCCCCAGCCACCAAGTTTATGAAAGATTTGGTTGGTGTGTTTATGGAGGGTTCAGATAACCTCCAATGGATTGAAGCGTTTGAAATGGCTTGTGCAATTCATGATGTAGATAAAAGAGATTGGGCTAAGTGTTTGTTAAGCAGAGTGCCTCAAACTGGATATGACTGTATTCTGAAGCTGAGTGTGGAAGAAAGGGGTCAGTATGAGTGTATGAAGTCTGCTTTGATTGCCAAGTTTGGCAAGACACCTACCCAATACCTTAAAAGGTTCAGGGATTTTAAGAAAAGAGAGAATGTGTCTTGGGTTGACTGGGTGAGTACTGCGCACATGAACATGATGGGGTGGATTGATGGTTACAAGGTGAAAACTTTTGTTGAGTTGTCCCACCTCTTGTTTTTTGAGCATTTTTCTGAAGCCTGTTCACCAGAGCTGCGTCAGTATGTGGCTGACCAGAACATTTTGGACCCCTTTAAGCTGGCTAGGTTGGCTGACAAGTGGGTCTCCCACCGGGTGTCCCCTAAGGACTCCAGTGGGAAGGACAAGGACAAAGAAAAGGGGACCTCTCAGAAAGCTGAGGAGTCCCAAAAGCAATCACAGTCGGGTAAACCAAAACCTTCCTCTCCTAAGACCCAAAAATCTAGTGGGGATAAGTCCTCTGTGGGTGGGAATAAGAGTAGTGGTCCACCTGCTGCAAAGCAGGTTCCCAGTGGTTCCAGTACCGTACCCCGCACTCCTGGCACTTGTTGGGATTGTGGGGCTCTGGATCACAAAAGGGGTGACCCCAAGTGTAAAGGTAAGGCACTTGGAGTACAGGCTGTCAGCCTGACCTACCCTTACCCCGTGTCTGAGGTGGAGGCCACTGTCCTCCCCTCCTCTACAGGAATCACATTTGGTGCTCCGGTAGAGATTTCCTTAGTGTCCCTTGGGGCCTGGGACCAGTACGCAGAAGTACTGGCAACTATCCCGCAGAACACCCGTAGGTTTTTGAGAAGTGTCCTCTTGAATGGCCAGCCTTCTACTGGTTTGAGAGACACTGGGGCAAGCATGACAGTGGTGGACAGGACCCTGCTCAAGCCAGAGGACTATGTAGGTGCTCCTCTGAGAACCACCAGGTTAGCTGGTGGGCCTCCCAAATTATCGCCTGTAGCCCTAGTCACCCTCATGATTGGAGACAAGACAGCAAAGCTTCCTGTCCTGGTTCAGGACAATGTCCCTGCTAACATTCTGTTAGGAAATGATCTAGTAGAATTGGGGTTGATCTCGGATGGTCTTCCCACGACTGCTGCTGCAGTCACTAGGTCACAGGTGACACCGGGTCTGGCTGTGAGTCCGGTACCCGAGCCAAAGGCGAGGCCTAAGGCAAGAAGGAGGAAGACCAAGAAGGCCACCTCTGTGGAGGGAACACCTTCTCTTCCTGCTGTTCCGACAGCACCCATTGGGATCCATGCTCCGGACGGGCTGGGTCCAGTGGAAAACCCAAACTCAACTCCTGTGGGAGAAGAGACAGAAGACTCTCCTGTGGGAGAGGTTCTCAACCCGGAGGATCATCCCGACCTTCAATGCTTGTTAGCTGAAGGGGGACCCTCCCGGGCAGACTTCTGTAAGGGACAGAGAGAGTGCCTCTCTCTCTCGAGGGACTGAGGAAACAGGCCCTGTCCCAGGCACAAGGAGAAGTGCCTAAGACATTCCGGATTTATTGGGAGGGTGAGCTCCTTGTTAGTGAGCCCACTAAGCCTGAACCTGGTGCCCGCAAGAGGTTGGTGGTACCCCAGGTTTACAGGCCCTTCCTACTGCAGTTGGCGCATGAGGTGCCCTTGGCTGGTCATCTTGGGACCAAGAAGACTAAGCAGAGGCTCTCTGCCCATTTCTACTGGCCACGGATGAGAGTAGAGGTGGAGTCCCACTGCAGGACCTGCCCAACTTGTCAGTTGTCTGGCAAAACTGGAGGCAGTGTCATTGCCCCACTACAGCTGTTGCCAGTGGTTGGCACACCATCTGAGAGGGTGGGCATCGACATCGTCGGTCCCCTTGACCCTCCCTCATGTCTCTTGCTAGCTTCCGGGCAAGAAGAGGATGAGAGTGAGCCCCTTCCTGATTTGCTGCATAGCAACCCTCAGGATGGCTCAGTGGAGGGAGTACAACTCTCTCCAGATTTGACAACAGAGCAGCAGAGGGCCTGCAGGGCTTTGCTCCAGCAGTATGCCTCTCTGTTTTCACTGACCCCGGGCCTTACACCGTGGTGTAAGCACGAAATTGACACTGGTGACAGTGTGCCTGTCAAAAGCAGGAGCTATCGTATGTCAGATACCGTCAAAAACCACATCCAGGCTGAGGTTGCCAAGATGTTGGATCTGGGTGTTATTGAACCCTCAACCAGTCCCTGGTCCAGTCCAGTGGTCCTTGTCCCCAAGGCAAGTTCCCAGGCGGGTACCAAGGATTGGAGGTTCTGTGTGGACTACCGAGGAGTCAATGCCGTCACCAAAACTGACGCGCACCCATTGCCCAGGGCTGATGAGCTCGTGGACACTATAGGTGCTGCCAAATTTGTGAGCACCTTTGACCTTACCTCAGGCTATTGGCAAATAGCTCTGACGGACCATGCCAAGGAAAAAACGGCATTCTCCACACCTGAGGGACTCTACCAGTTTAGGGTCATGCCCTTTGGGTTGAAGAATGCCCCTGCCACCTTCCAGAGATTGGTCAACCATGCGCTCAGTGGGCTGGAAGCCTTTTGTGTGGCTTACTTAGACGACATTGCCGTCTACAGTTCCACCTGGGAAGAGCATTTGACACATCTGGATAAGGTGTTGCAGGCCTTGAAAAGGGCTAACCTCACTATCAAGGCCACCAAGTGCCAGATAGCTCAGGGGAAAGTTACCTATCTTGGTCATGAGGTAGGAGGGGGTCAAATCCAACCTCTCTCCAGTAAAGTACGGGATGTACAGAACTGGGAGACTCCCACTACTCAAACCCAGGTGAGAGCCTTTTTGGGCCTCACTGGGTACTATCGCAATTTCATGGCAGACTATGGAACCATAGCTGCACCCCTGACAGCTCTAACTTCACCCAAACAGCCTAGGAAGGTTAATTGGACTGAAGACTGTCAGAGGGCCTTTGATGGCTTGAAAGAAAGTCTGTGTAGGGCACCTGTGTTGAGTGCGCCTGACTACAGCCGACCCTTTATCGTCCAGACGGATGCCTGCGACACCGGAATTGGAGCTGTCTTGTCCCAGTTAGATGACAAAGGGAGAGAACATCCTATCATATTCATCAGTAGACAACTCAAGGGTAGAGAACTTAGGTGGGCTACTGTTGAAAAGGAATGTTTTAGTATAGTGTGGAGCCTTAGGCGTTTTAGGCCCTACCTTACGGGGTCCACCTTCAAGGTCCATACAGATCATAAACCCCTGAAGTGGCTTATGCAGATGAAGGGTGAGAATCCGAAATTGCTCAGGTGGTCGATTAGCCTACAAGGGCTAGACTTCACCATAGAGCACAGACCAGGGAAGAGTCACAATAATGCAGATGGCCTTTCCAGAAGGTATGTTGACCGTCTGGATGAGGGTGTCTATCCCGTGGGAGATTAGGCACCCTCCACCTCAGTCTGGGGGGGGCGACTGTGATGCTGGAAATGCATCTGAGGGACAGGGCCTCTGAATCCTTGTCCTTTTTCTGTTTTTACCGTGTGTTCTGTCATGTTTTCTGCCCAGGAGTCCATGAGGGACTCCTGGCAGTGCAGCTCTCTCTTTTGGTTTGGTGAACAGACCCATGGGATACCCTTATGGCACCCATGGGTAGGGGTACAACCCTGTGCCCCTAGTGTATGTTTTTGGGCACCTGTGGGTGGCCCACAGAGCAGGGTATGGGCTGGTGGCAGCTCCATGCTGAACTTGACAGGTGCTCTGGGTGTCCTCCATTTTGGGAGACCCAGGCCCTGCCATTGGGATCAGTTGATTCCTGATAGAAACAAGATGGCCCCTGTGGCCTCTTGCTTTCTATTGCCTGTTGTCTTGTTTTTCCCAAAGTCCTGGGAAGCCCTGACTCTGTCCCTTCCCCCTGACTGGCTGTTGGGTGGAAGTTCCATATATGGTGTGGTTGTGAAGGCCCAGCTAGACTGACTGGAGCCTTCCCAGTGACTGTATGTTATGGGTACCTCCTGTGGGTGGGACCTGGGTGAATGGAGTGTGTGACCAATATACACTCCTTGTTGTGGTTGTCTGGTTTCTGGCATATGAGACAAAGACTGAGACAGCCCTGCCCGAAACTGGCCTGAATGCAGTGTGTAGTGTTGAATGGCTGGGTACTTGTCCCAATCCACATTCCTTGTTGTGAGTGTCTGAAAGGGAGGAGTGTGGCCTGAATGCACTGTGTGCCTGATTGGCTGACTGACTGCATGAATGCCCTTCTGTGTGATTGGCTGCTGTGTGTGTGCCAGCAGTGTGGATGAGAGACAGAATAGTATATCTGGGGACCTCTCACCACTGGAAGTTGTTCAGAAGCGTTCAGAAGCTGAGTCTCTACTCAAGAGTAACTGGATTTGCTGACCCTCGACGCCCAGCTGGAAGAAGAAGACTTGCTGTTGCTTTTGCTTCGACCGATCCGAAGGCTGCCGTGTTCGTCGAGGACTGACCCGAGAGAGGACCTGGCTAGGCGCCCTCTTCCCGTGCTCCGAGGGACCATCGAGCACCGCTGAATCTTCGCCGAAGCGCCCTGGAAGTCAGACCCTCGAAAGGCTGCCGACCCGAGACGGGACCGCCGAGGAGATCGAAGTGAAGCACCCGGACATCGACGCCGTCGAAGTCCATTGCCGTCGACCAGGGTTCGCAGGTCTGTGTAACCGCTGGAGGCCCGTCGAAGTTGTGTTGCCCAGCCGTGGGAACCACTTGACGCCGTGCCGCCGACGACCGGAGCCGTCCGCTCCTTGCCTAAGAACATTTGAATTGGAGGACTTCCTCGACCGCACCGTCGACCGCTTTATCCTGCCGGAGAAAGTCGAGGACGACCAACGCGCCGAGGAGAATCCGCCGGTGGGTTTCCCGCCACCTCACGACCCCAAAGACTCGAGCGACTCGACGCCCTTGTTGGGCTACCGTCATTCACAATCTTTGCGGTCCAGAACTAGTGTCGCCGAGGTGCCCCGCACGCCTCTTCCTCGCAGGACGCCGACGTCTCGACGCCGACGAGCACCGCTCGGATCGAAGCCTTCCGCCTCATCGACGCCGCTCTACCCTGTTTGTTGTCGGACGTTCGACGCCCCGTGTCTCCCGCTTGAAAGGGAAGGCATTCAAGAAAGGCCGTCGATTCCCCGACACCGAACACCGAGTTCCTCGACGCTTCTCGACGCCTCTCGACGATCCGTGACTCCTGCTTTAAAGGGGGTCATTCAAGAAGGATCTGTCGACGCCTCTTCGAAGAACTCGACTCCACCAGGTACATTGGGGGGGTAAAAACATTGTAGGAGAGAATAAGACTATTGAACAATATATGGACTGGGCTTGTGTTATATCTCTTTATTTTACAGGTTGCCCAGGTGGGGGGATCTCCACACAGAACTGTGTCCAGTGGTAGGGGCCAGTATTCTGCCTATTGTTTCAACCCTCTGTTATCTCTCCTCTCTCTATTGCTGGTTTCCTTCTTATTGATCTGTGTGCCATTTTAACAGTATTGTGAATGCACTTTAATGAGGTCTAATATTAGTGGTACCACTTTAGAATTGTAGATATTTACCATTATTGATTTTCCTGAGCACAAAGTGCGTTATTGTGATAAGTGTACATAACCTTTGAATATTAATTATATAAAGACTGTGTTTTCAGTAATACAGTGTGTGGACATTCCTTTGTGGGGGCTTGGGGGATACACTGTACTTAAGAACCAGCCTGCATCACCTCCTGAGAAGCTAGGCCTTGATTGCTCGTCCATCGCTACCGTAATAGAGAATCTTGGCTGGGGTCCTCTGTGCCTCTCCTCTACCATATAGAGAGCGGAAGTACAGACCCCCCCACCGGTCTTCACAACAACACTAATTGCATGCCCTTTGTGTCCCCACAGCCGTTTCAAGTGACAGTGATACTGCACAACAGGCCAGCCAATCTGCAGTACACTAGCCACCGCCACCACACGGGAGGATGCTGCCGGCAGTTCTGCACCTCTGGCCACATTACCAGCCACTACAGATGTGCGGCACACCACCACCACCGACATCCCCACCGTCTCCACACTGGCTGAGTTTAGACAGGTGCCACGGGAACCTATCATGGCCACCCAACACAACACCGAAGGCAGCAGCACTGCAGAGGGGGCGGCCTGCAGTGATAACAGTGCCCCGCAAGAGCACTCGGAAACGGGGCCACAGGGGGAGATGCCCACATTGGAAGACCTGGGCTCCTTCCATGAGCTGGGGTTCAGCCCCACTTCACTGGGGAGTCCCATGAGGTCGCCCACCCCATCCAAGGCCGAACTGAATGCCCGCATGCAGCGGATGGAGGACCAGCAGGCTACCCTCACCCAGCTGGTGGAGAGGCAGCTAGAGGAATCCAGGCTGCAGAGGGAGAGCTACAGCGCCTCAGTGCGTCGCCTGTCGAGGTCCATTGGACGCTTTGCGAGCACCATAGTGACCCTTGCACGCCATGTGCGGGAGGGCAACGACCACACCTCCAGGCGTGTAGAGGCCATGTTGGTTGGCCAACAGGCAAATCTGGCACGGATGCCCTCAATCCCAGATTCTGGCCCATCAAACACTACCACCCCATCCAGCTCCACTACTGCCAGTCCAAGGAGGCGCTCGAGTAGGCTAACGGGTCCTTCGGGCAAGGTAGCACAGGCACAGAAGCGCACACGGAAGTGATGGCATGTGTGTGGGGTAGTGCAGGACACATGTGGACTACAAGGGTGTGAGAGGGGTGGGCACGTTTGGGTGGTGGGGTAGGTAGTTTTGGGGGTTTGGACAATGGGCTCTGGGTGGGGGTGGGCACGTTTGGGTGGTGGGTGGCCCCGGGTGTACAGCTTCCCTAACCAATGCACCTTCTTCCCTGTTGTTATTACATCAATACATCACCATTTCAAATCAAGACATACATGTGTGGACATTGATCATTTATTTTGCAGTGCAACTATTAATTCATTGTTGTCACCATGTTTGTGCATTTCTGTGAATGTGCTGTGACTCAAAAGTAAATGCGAATCAGGGCATCCCGTGCTCTCTGGCCATCATGTGGACCCCCAGGGGGAGGCGGTGCCATCCCATCTCCATCCCCATCTCCATCCCCATCCCCATCTCCATCCCCATCCCCATCTTCCGCATCTGCGTCTGGTGGCATTGGGATGTTCCTGCGCAGGCATATATTGTGCAGCATGGCACATACGAGCGTGATTTTGCCCGTCTTCACTGGGCTGTACAGCAGTGATCCGCCAGATCTGCTCAGACAGCGGAAACGGGCCTTCAGCAGTCCAAATGTCCTCTCAATCATTCCACGTGTGCGGATATGTGCCCTATTGTATGCCTCTTCATGCCTGTTCCTTGGTCTCCGTACAGGTGTCATCATCCATGGCGTGAGTGCATATCCCGCATCACCTACATGGGATGTAGATGGGGGAACATGTCAGTGTTTGCGGCATCATGTCCTCATCTGCTGCTGTGCATTCGTGTATCATCATTCATTCATGCATATGTACCATGCAGTGTATGGAGGTATGTCTTGGGCATCACAAGGTATGTCGCTGACTGCATATGGGCCTTGCATGTTTACTGTGCCCTGCGGGTGACATTTGATTGTGTGCATGTCATGGTGCAGTGCTGTCCACACATGGCAGAGTGACTCCACTGTACGGAAGTAGTAAATACACGTCGTCTCATTTACACGCCTCTCATGCTTTTTGGGGCAGTGTTTCAATTGAGGGTGGGTGTCTGCAGTGGCACAGGGTTCATGGGACAGTGACGGGATTGGCTGTGGCAGCGTGTGCACGGGCACATTGTGGTGCCCTGTCATGTCTTCCTTCATGATGTTTGGCATCCGCTGTGTATTTGGTAGATGGAAGGGGGGTGATGCATGTGCGGTCACAGCGGCACACTCACAATGCTCATTGGCCTGGACACACACACACCACTCCGACAGGGTTGTGGCATCGTCAGCTGTACTCACCCAATAGCCATGTGCTTTGTCCGGCATAGCGTTCCATGTACCGTGGCAACGTGGAATTCTGCAGTACCATTGAGTCATGTGATGAGCCTGGGAAACGTGCGCAGCAGTGTGTAATCAGTTGCATGGCATCACAAACCATCTGGACATTCAAAGAGTGATACTGTTTCCTATTGCGGAACACCGCCTCAATTGCATGTGGAACTGTCAGCTCGACGTGGGTGCAGTCAACTGCGCCTATGCAATTTGGCATGCCTGCTATGGCATGGAAGGCCAACTTGGTGGCAATGACCTCGGGGAGGGTGCGGGGTAGGGCTATGTGTTCCGACACATGGCGCAACAGGGCATCCAGTACCTGTACCAGGATTTTTGAGAAACACGGTTGTGATATGCCGTGCAGCTCACCAACCTTGTGTTGATAGGTGCCAGTGCCAAGGAAATGCAGAACTGAGACAACCTTCAAGAGGGGCAGGTGGTGGTGGGGGTGTCAATTAGGCTGCTGATGTTGTCCTCAATCATGGCGGTGATGTGCAGGATTGTTGCACGGTCCAGCAGGTATAGGGTGTGGATCTGTCCTGGGGTGAGGTTCCAGGGTGAGGCCCTGATGCGTGGTATTGGTGGCTGGCGGCGGGGTCGGGCTGGCTGGGCAATGGGGTTTGCCATAGCTGCAGGGTTGGCTGGTTGCCGCCTGCGCCTCCTCCGCCTACGCCTCCTCCTCTGCGCCATTACTGCCACCATGTGCAGTGCTGCCTGTTAGTTGAGTAGGCCCAGTCCCAGTGCTACTAGACCTGCTGCCTGCATGGTTCTGTGTTGTGTTGGGCTGGGTGTGGCCCTTTTGTAGGCTCCCAGTGGCCTGCTAGGTCCTGCTGGGCTGATTTGGTGCACCTGTGCCCTGATTCAGTTCAGCAGGCAGTGTATAACGCCATGTTCGCGGTGGCGGCGGTTCCGCCACCGTGATCACGGTATTTCCGCCATTTTTTTTCCGGTATTTCCGTGTCCGCGCTAGTTGTGATGCTCACGGTGTTTCGTGTTGACGGTAACGGAGGGGTTTCCGTGCAGACGGACTTAACGGGAACCCTATTTCCGCGGTGGCGGTTTAGGGTGGTGCTATTACCGGGGCCGCGGGTCATGATTGCGCGTACATGGAAACGGTGCCGGTATGGTTTTACCGGCAGTGTTAATTCCGGACCGGAGTACTTGTAATGAGGCCCCTTGTCTTTATAGAAAACCTATGTGGGGGTTTACAGGAAAGTGCCTGCAACTCGCTTACCCTGCGGGCTGACGTTATTGCAATTAGCAAAACTGTTTTGAAGGTGAACAGTCTTAATGGGCATGAGTGTATAGGCTAAAAAGGAATGCATGTTAGAAATCTTAACACCAGGTTAAGATCCCATACAGAGACTTTGAATGAAACTGGTGGAAATACATTAGTAAGACCCTTTAGGAATTGAACAATCAGAGGGATTTAAAAATATGAATCCTCCTCTGACAAGCGCTTAAAAATAGAGCCGCCAGGTAACCTTTAATTGTTCCAATCTGGAGCCCTAGATTCACCAAGTGTAACAAAAAAGAAAGCACCATAAGAGTGTCACATAGAAAGGGATCCAAATTCTGATCCCTGCACCAGCTGCTGAAATTGTTCAAAAGGCAGCAGTACAAAGATTTCGTTGCTGGCCTCCTGGCCGAAAGCAAGATCTCCATTTCGTCATCCAGTAGGTCCCAATCCTTGTATCTCAACCTCTCAGAAACCATGCGTGAAGGTTGAGAATCTTGACCTCTGGATGGAGAACCTAACCCTTCTCGAGGTCCTTTGTGGAAGACGTATTGGAGGGCAGATGGACATTTCCGGAAGGTCCAGGTACCACGTCCTCCTGGCCAAATCTCGGGCAATTAGGATCATGTATTTCCCAAACTTTCTCAACCTCCTGATCACATGAGGAATGACAGGGATTGGAGGAAACGGGTTCAGGAGTGGAAATTACCAGTCCACTATGAACGGGTCCCCTAGAGCTCCTCTTGGGTGAAATTCCCTGCAGCAGAACAGTTTGCACTTCCGGTTAACACTAGTGCGAACAGATCCACTTGAGGGGTTCCCCAAAGGGTGAAGATCTCTTGAATGACGTCCTAAGCTAGTTCCCATTTGTGGGAGACTGTGCCCTGCCTGCTCAGAGCATCCACCGCCATGATCTTCTCTCCGGCTAGGTGAAGTGCCTATAGAGAGATTCCTTCTTGGATTGCCCAGAACCAGAGCTGCATTGCTTCTCTGCACAGTGGTACTGACCCTACACCTCCTCTTTGTTGAGGTAGTACATGACCACTGTGTTGACTGTCATTATCAGGACGTTCTTTCTCCGTACAGAGGACAGGAAGGTCTTTAGCGCTAGTATGATGGCTCTCAGCTCCAAAAGGTTGATGTGTGGTTTGGACTCTGATGGAGACCAACAACTGCTGGTTGTCAGGTCGTCGGCGTGGCCTCCACACCCAGTGAGGGAGGCGTCCGTCACTACAGTTATTTCCGGCGATGGTGTTAAATCTGCATTTATCTATGATAGTTTAGCATGAGCTAATCCAGCCACTAATTAATGCATTCATTTGGCATTCATTTAGTATGGGCCATTTTTTAAGCACTATAGTTTGTTTTGATTGTAGCAGAACCATGTAATTATGTACTCTTGAAATCATGTATAGCACATTCTGTGTTTCTAGGCGCTAGAAGTCTGTTTTGTGTCTTGTATCTTGTTCATATTACTAGACTTTTTGCTGAGCGAGGAGCAAGAATTGTTTTCGAAGCCGAACACAGCGTGTAAATATTTTAATAACAAATGTTGTCTATTGGCGGACCGTCAGATCCTTTGGCACAGAAAATATAGCCTTAACTACGGGGCTGCAGATATAGCATGTAGAATGTTTTCGTTCTGCAGGAGTTAGGATGCCTCGTACGAGAGAAAGAATTTTTGCTTCTTAGAATATGTTCTAGTACAGTTCATGCCATAACAATGTATGCACGTAGGTAGACACATGCTGTTTTCCATGAAATGCTTTCTACGCATATATGTAATGTGCATCATAGCCACAACGCTAATGTACAACAGTGACTGTTCTGTTCAGTAGATTAGGTTCAGCGAGCTAGAGGGGGTTGTCTCACAGCTAGTTGAGAGAGAAGTGTGAGAGTCACAGTCTTAGGGCCTCATTAGGAGGTTGGAGGTAAAAAACTGTTTTTACCGGCATGGAGCAAATATCGTGTCCGTGTAGGTAGGAGGCCGCTAACAGTGGCCCATTAGGAGTTAGCGTAAACAAGCGTAGCGGCATGCCGGTAACAACATTACCGGCATGCCGCTAAAGTCCCCAAAATGCCCCTTAGCGGCATCATGGGAAGCGCAGACAGCACTACCGCCGCCGTCCACCTCTAAATAACGGGCCCAGCATCAAAGGATATGGCATTAGCGGTCACTGCTAATAGCGGCCACCGCTATTAGCGGAACCAGAAGTAACGTTGTTGCGCCGGAACGGGAAAGGGCACGGCGGCCATCTTTAAAAACACATTCCATTGCCATCCTGACTACACAGGACCTGGAGCTCATTCTGACAGAAGAAAAACATCTACTCCACCGATGCTAAAGGCAGTGAAGAAAGGGGCATCGCGGCAGCGTAAGGTTCTCGGAGGACGAGCTCACAAAGCTAGCAGACACGCTGGCTGAAAATGCTGAGGTGGTCTTCGCAAATGACCTCAAGAGAGCAGCCCAGCTCAAGAAAAAGGACATCTGGGAACTAGTATCCCATAAAGTGAGCGCAGTTGGGAAAACACCCCGCACACTGAAGGATGTGCGTAAACGTTGGGACGACCTGCGCCTCACGAGTGCGTAACATCATGTCGGCCAACCGGAGCCAGGTCATGGCTACAGCGGGGGCCCAAGCTCTCCTATTAAACTCAGCCGCTGGGAGGAAACCTGCATCAGCACTATTGGCATAGAGTCGATTGAAGGTGTGTGCGAGATGCAACATGGCGCCACGTCATCGACAGATGGAGGTGAGTGTCCTAAAATAACACTGTAATGCAAAGTATGATGATAGTCCACCAATGTGACCATGCCATGAGGCAATGCATGGCCCATTTCAGACACATGGACACATCCCTGCATAGATGCCGTCCTCAGCACTGACAAATCCACAAGCATGCAGCATGCCAATGCCATACCTGAGAAACATTCCACAAACATGGAAATGGCATTTGCCACACTGCACGTAGTCCACAACAAAAAAGCCTGTAACACAGCATACACCACCTCAAACATGTGTTAACCTAACGTATGCCTGCATGCTCCTGCCATATAGCAAGCAAGCTGAAAATCAAAACTCCAATACCTAATCCTCTCTAATGTGTAGAACAGCAATAATACCAATGTATGCATGATGCATGTAGAACCATCACTGATGCCGTCCCTCTCTCGGTCCCCCACAGGCTCAGATCCTGACAGTGAGTCCTGGGACTCAGTGGTGCAGGCAACAACTCGTAGGAAGAAGGCCAGGGGCAGGGAAGAAGGCAACAGTCCTTCTACATCAAAAGGCCCAAGCAAACCACAACTGCCACAGAAGGGGAAGGCACCACAGGATGCTCCGTCACTGGGGCGGCTAAGGGCCACTGCCACAGCAACTGTGCCCACAACTGCTGTGCCCACTGCACAGGAACCAGTGGGCGATGGTGTCCTTTCAGCTACCAACAGCTCTGTTAGGGAGGCAGCAGCCACAGCACCCCAGAGTGATGAGGATGTACAGAACTAAAGCCAGGTGTGTGTCCCTGTGGAGGATGAGTCATCAGACTTACCTGCGACACCCAGCCCCCCACCACCACCCCAGATCACCCCATTCAGCACCACCAATGACAGCACACAGGAGCAGTCTGGAGGGGAACCAGGGCAAGGGAGATGGAGCCCCACAGTGGAGCCACATGATCTGGGACCCTTGCCACATGCAGCATCCACCTCCACTGGTTTCCGGGATGGGGTGCAGCAAAGGGCACACACGGAGCAACGCCAGGAGGAGCTGGCAGTTTGTATCGGACAGTGCCCATGCAAGGCAGGAGGGCCGGGACAACACAGGGTCTTTGAGACAGGACATTGAGGCAAGCACAACTCGTATATACGAGGAGTTGTCTGCAGTAAGGCAGGTCATTTCCCGAATAGCGGATGCCTTGGAGGCAGAGCGTCCTGCCCCAAGACTGGAGCAAGCGGTCTCGGCCTCCTCCTCGAGCTCCACTTAGACCAGCCCCCTTCGCCGGTCTGCGCGAACCTTGCGGCACTCAGACATTCCGCCATCAGATGCGGGAAGTGGAAAAAAGTAGCAGGGGCAGCCTGATTATGGCAATTTATGCTGCAACCTGCAGCATCCAATAGAACACCATGTTTGGGGGAGTTGTGGTGGGAGGGGGGAGAGGGTGTGTGGGGGAGTTGTGGGGGGAGAGGGAGAGCGTTTGAGGGGGATTGCGGGGGGAGGGGGAAATGGGAGAGGGTGTGTGGGGGAGTTGTGGGGGAGGCGGAGGGGGGAGAGTATTAGAGGTGGAGGATATGAGCACTTTTTACTATTTACAGTTTAATACACTTGTGTACCTGAAAAAATACTTGAGTGGACATTCCTTATTGAGTATGTGTCATTTATTGGTTTACAGTGCATAGTGTTAATGTACTCCCACACCCAGTGCCCTCAGTCCCACTTTCATGGCACCCTCTGCACCCATGTGTCTCAGAAATATTGGCCAATCACAGACTGGCGCACGGCACGTCCCTCCTGTGCATCGCCACTGCCATGATGTGCGCCCACATCTTCTTCATCATCACCTGGTGGTTGCTATTCAATGTCAGGGGGCAGGGGCACGTTCCGTCGGATGCACATGTTGTGCAGCATGACACATGCTATGATGATCTTGGCCACCTTCTCATGCCTGTAGGAGTGCCCCACCCGACCGGCTAAGACAGCGAAACGTGCCTTCATCAGACCAAAGGTCTGCTCGTTGACTACACGGGTACGGGCACGATTGTAGTCCTCTTCGTGCCTGTGATGCGGGTTCCGGACAGGGGTATGGAGCCACATCTTCAAGGGATAACCACTATCACCTACATGGGTGCAAAATAAGGTATGTGTCAGTCAAATCATGATGGACAGCTGTACTTATCACACATGCCTGCAAATATTTGTGGCTCACATGCACATGTCCCTGGTTGTATGCACACATTTTACCTTGCCACAATGTGTGCTGTGCCATGGACTTATGGTGTGGATTGCGTCTTCAAGATGATACATGGTGTACACTGCCTTGATGTTGCTCAGGCACTGTGGACGCATACCACTGTTTGTTTTGAATATGTGATGTGTAGTGTTCAGTATGATTTACTTTCTGGCAGCGTTGGCAGTAGTCTCTGCATTATTTAACATTCAGCGCTTATTATTCCCATGGTGACATGCTGCACTACTGTGGTGGTGGCCCTATGACAAGCAGTGGATTCCCTTGGTGGTTTTGATGTGTGCACTCTCGTGGATGCTTGTCCTGTGTAGTGATTTGCTGCAGACATTTACATTGTGCATACTCACAGCATGTTGCTGGATTGTGTTATGGAGGGTGAGGACTGATGATGGGTGGTGGATGTGTTGTGGGATCTGGGGTGGTAGGAAGTTTGGCATGTTGTGCAGCTTACATCATTGCTATGGGGATTGGTTGTCATGTTCAGTTTGGGATGCTTTGGGGCACATTGTTTTGGGATGTGGACATTGTGCAGTCACCACAACAATGGCACCATGGTGGTGTGTGTGTTAGGGAGAATTCTCTGTATAGGCTAATTTCCCAAACCTAGTGAGTCCCCCAGCAGCTTTGCTGGATTTTTGGGGTTTATTTTTTTCTCCTGCTAAGAGTGAGACTCTTTTTCTCCCACTCTTAGGCATGATTTGAGAATGTCCTTTGACTTTGTAATGTGTTTTATGGGCTATGGGGTCTTTTACTCCATAGGGCTTCATGTGTTTTTGGTATATGTGTTACACAGCACCCTCAGTGCAGTAACACAGTGGTGTCATAGTGACCCCCAAACATACACTCCATACCCTGGGACTGACTACTGTCTCCCAGGGCATGTAAAGTAACCATTGGCTTTACTAATCTCAAATTGTGAACAGAACCAGTACAAACCATCATATTGTGGAAGTACTGGTAGGGGTAATTAGATTGCCCCTGGTTCTGATTTCCAAGGGGGCACTGTCCAGTCCCCCCTTGTCGAGTTTCTGGCTGGTGGCAGTGGATACCACGCAAAATATTCCACCGGAATATTTCCTATGGGATTTTCCCATTCATTTTAAACGCACCACTTTTTTGGTGCAATGTTAAAGATACCGCTGGGTTATTTATTTCATATTTATTCCCCGGTTGGGTCTTTTTGCCAGGACTCGGTTTTAAAATGGCGTTTGTGCTCGCCTCTGTAACTCCAACCCAAGTCGAGCCCTTTGTTCCACGTTTGGCGGGCTTCTGCACAGAAGCCTCCAAAAGTGGTGCCACTCTGTCTGGGTCTACAGGATGTGTGGGAGGGGGGAATAGGCACCCTGGACTGAGTTGCCTCGGCAACTCAAGTCGCACTCTTGTGTGATTGGCCCAGTGGTGAGCCGCCCGGCTCACCACTTAGCATGTTTGAGTGACAGCTAGGATTGATGAATGGGGGTTTTCTGCATAAAAGCAGGGCTTTGGGGACTGGAAGTTCAGAAGTCGCCACAGGACCTAAAGAATCCAGTAGGGAGAAGCTGAACCGACCTGCAACAACGACACCACCGGTGGAGCCCTGCTGAACCGAACTCACCACTTCCCAATGACAGAGAAGATCTTCCTCCAGGAGAGTCTTCTTCCTTTGCGCTGGTGGGGTTAACCAGTTCGCCTTTTTTTCGCCTGCCTGGATCGTCTTGTGGTCGAATCGCCCGTGCCAAGCACCCCAGCGGCCAGATAGCCACGCTTCACCACTACTGCGAATAAAAGGGTAGTACCTTTTAACCGGGAAACTCTGCGGCTGGTTTCTTCCCTGGCAATGCATCGACCTCCAGCTTTCCTCCACGTCGAGATCTTCTCTTCCCCTGGACGGAACAGAGACTTGCACCCGCTGCCAGGAACAACTGCCTCCGCTGGAGCTTTCTCACCATTTCAGGTACTGTGTCCCGTCTGGTCTCCCTTGCAACAGACTGTTCAAGGTGTCCCGTAAATCCTTGACTCTCTATCCTGGGGTGACCTCGGACCTGTTAACTAACTTTTCTGAACTGATCTAACTCCTTTTTGAACTACCTGCAAAGACTTTTAAAGTGTACTTCAACTGGGTGATCTTGGGCACATTCAACCTTCCTCTCTCCAAGAGTGGGCCTGGCCTATGAACATTTTGCTCTACAGTAGACCCTGCCTTTCTTGACTTGCTGTGGTTCTTTAAAAGTGTTGGTATTGTGTGTTTTTCTATTTCTGCCTTTTCTCTCCCTTTTTAAATCATTATTGGAGTGCCATCTATGGTTAGGCGCTCACCTCTGCTTTGCTAAATAAGTGGTGTACTAACATAGACTTGTCAAATAATTGATTAGGGAGGTGTATATATTTCTAGTGACTGTGTTTGAACTTGCTTGACATATTAGTGCCAGTGTGTAATTTTACAAGTGTGTTTTTAAATAAATAATTATATACTTTTATACCAAAGCTCTGGTCATTGTTTGCTTGTGCTACTGTATTTTTGTACCTAATGTGTGTACTCTATATACTGCCTAACTCTTCTTGGGAGAAGTCTGACTGCTCAGCCACAGCTACCAGGTAAATCTGGGTGGTACAGACTGCTACCAATTGGGTTTACTGCTAACACTTGTAGTCTTAAACTTTTTGCAGTGGTCCCTAAGGGAACTGCACAGGTTTCTGCCTAACAGTGTGCATCTCTCCCCCCATTACACTGCCATGTGCCTGTCACGCAACTTACCAAGCAGCCAGGCATGTCGTCCTGCCTGTCGCTCCATGTAGCGTGGTAGCGTGGAGTTGCTCAGGACCATTAAGTCATGAGATGATCCGGGAAATCGGGCACAACAATGTGTGATGATCTTGCTGGAGTCACATACCATCTGTACATTGATGGAGAATTTATATCTTACGGTTGCGATACACCACATCCGTTGCATGCAGGACCACCAATTCCACATGGGTGCACTGAAGTGCACCAATACAATTTGGCATGCCTGCCAGTGCATGGAAGCCAACTTTCGTGTCAAAGATCTCCTGGGCAGTCCGTGGTAGGGATATGTAGTTCCTTGAGTGCTTCAGGAGGGCATCCAGCACTTGGTACAGCATTCGAAAAAATAAGGGTTGTGATATGCTATGCATCTGCCACACTGTGTGCTGGTAGGTGCCTGTGGTCAGGAAGTGGCGCACAGACACTACCTTCACTAGAGGTGGGTGGGATGGCGGTGCATATTCCAATCAGGCTGACAATGTTGTCGTGTATCATGTCCACAATTGTGGTGATGGTGTCCCGGTCCAGACGGTACAGGGTGTGGATCTGCTCAGGGGTTAGGTTGAATGGAATGGCTCTGATGCAAGGGATTGGGGGCTGCCTGTGTGGTACCACTGGCTGCACTGGTGGGGCTTGCTGGGCCTGTCCCACCCTCCTTCTCCTCCTGCGTCTCCTCTGTGGTGCCTGTTGTTGTTGCTAGTGTAGCAATGCAAGCATGTCCTCCAGCCCCAGTATTACTACTACAAGTGGAATCATTTTGGTGTGGAAAGGGGTGTGGTGTGTGGGTGTGCGCCTTTTGTGCTGGGCTAGACTCCATTGCCTCCATCTGTGCTGATTGTGTGCACTTGTGGCAGTTGGGAACACTGCACATTGCTGTTTGCGGGTGGTTTGCGATGCCGGTATTGCTGGCATCCCGGTATCCCTTATTACCACCTTCATGATCCCGGTATTTGCATGTCTGCCTGACTTGTGATGTCCTCCTGTTAGCGGCATCCCGGTATTGCCGGACCGAAGGGCCGCGTGCCTGCGCGCATGCCGGTAGGGGGGAGCACGGTATCAGCGGTGCCGCTAATACCGGGTTCTTGAGTCGGAATAGCCCGGAGCGGTATGCGGTGCCGGTAATTCCTCACCGGTATCGTTTTTCCATTACCTCCAACCTCGTAATGCGGCCCTAGTCTTGGAGGCTAGCTGGTTTGGGATTACTGAAGCTTTCATTGCTAGAGAGTGATTGCTTTTGCTGCCTATTAGAGATTAGTGACATTCTGTCATGCATAACATAAACCTGCATTTTGCAATTTATTATGAATTCTGTGTTTTGTGATCTCTCCGTGTTAGTATGTGTTTCATTCTTGTTTCAGTAGTATTTACCTCTAGATTCACAATGGCTGCCAAAAAGATTCTCCCATGAGAATGTTGTCCTTGCAAGCCCACCACAGAAGGTCCTGAGAGACTCTGCTTGGAACTTTCAGGTTGTCTGACATTCTGCCTAAGAATTGGGACCATTGAGTCCTGGGAGCCCATTGGAAGGATCTCATTCTGAGGCGGGCGCTGGCACCAGAAAAATGCAGGATGCTATGAGAACGAGCAACCTCAAAAAATTGAAGACCAGAAGATGCTGGGCACTCTGGAATTTGGTGGAGACCATCTGTAGAATATGTTGAGCTCTCACCTCAGGTGGCGAGGATTTTTCAGAGGAAGCATCCAGGACTGCTCCAATAAATTGGGAGTGTTTGAGATGGTATCATGTGGGACTTCTTGTAATTGTCAGAGAAGCCTAGACTGTGGAGAGAGTGGCAGGTTACGCTGAGATGTTCCTGGGCTTGTTCAGGTGAACTCCCCCTGATCAGCAAATCGTCCAGGAAGGGGTAGACGTGAATCCCCCCTCTCCTGAGACTCGCTACCATCAACTTGGTGAAAACCCTCGGACGGAGGTCAGCCCGAATGGCAGAACTCGAAACTGATAATGAGAACTGCCAACCTCACGTACTTTCTGTGCTTGTGATGGATGGGCACATGAAAGTAAGCATCCTGAATGTCCAATGACACCATACAGTCTTGGGAGTTGGAGAGCCTGAAGAATTTGGGAAAAGGTAACCATCTTGAACTTGTCCTTCCTGAGGAATTGTTCAAGTTTCTTAAGTCCAAGATGGGCCTCAACATCCGTCCTTTTTGGGAATTAGAAAGTATGTGGAGTAACAACCCTTGTTCCTTTCCGCCGCAGGTACTGGTTCTATATCACCTTTATCTAGCAGGGTTAAAATTCCCTGCACAAGGAGCGGATCGGAACTCTGAAAGAGTTGTTCCCCGCGGATGATCCAGAGGCCTTTTGTGAAATGGAAGGCAGTAGCCTTGGGCTACAGTTTCTAGCGCCCAAGCATCTGAAGTAATGCCCTACTATTCTTTCAGATGCTGAGTAAGTGTGCCTCCCACCGGGGTCATGTAAGTCAAGGCCTCAGAGTGGTTTTGAGGCAGCTGAAGCGGCGGCTGAGGGTAGAACTGCTGCTGCTTGGGTTGGCTTAGCACCTTTCCCTCGTCCATCACGAGGGAATCTTCTCTGACCTCTTTGACCGACTTGTCCTCTTCCTCTTCCAAATGAGGAGTAGAATGAAAAGGACTTACCCCTCCAAGAAAATGAATCGGAGTAGGGGTGTTTAGGCTGTCTAATGGCGGCGCTAAAGAATTTAGCCGCCGCTTTCCAGGTCTGCAGCTTTTCCAAACTCTCATCAGGCTTGCTGTCAAACTGCTTCAAGCCGTCAAAAGGCATATTGAGGAGTCTAGACTGCACATCTGGTGCAAATCCGAACTTCTTCAACCACACAAATCTGCGTAACACAGTGCTAATTTCCATGAATCTGCTGATGTTGTCTGCAGTATCCAGACCTGACTGGAGGCATTCACCCATTGTCTCCTTACCATCCTTGATGATTGCCAGGAAGCCGTCTCTTTCTTCACCTTCCGGGATGAGGTTAGCCTTGGTGTCAAACAGCCTCGAGCCGTCAAAGGGCATATTAAGGAGTCTAGACTGCACATCTGGTGCAAATCCGGGCTTCCTCAACCACGCAAATCTGCGTAAAACTTTGCTAATTTCCATGGATCTGTTGATGCTGTCCGCGGTATCCAGACCTGACTGGAGGCATTCACCCATTGTCTCCTTACCATTTGATGATTGCCAGTAAGCCGTCTCTTTCTTCACCTTACGGGATGTGGTCAGCTGCTATAACTACGCAGTCCCACAGGGTGAACGTAAACCTTGACAAGGTACAAGTTGCGTTAGTTGACTTTAATGCCATACTGCCAGCAGTAAATATTTTTCCTGCCCAGGCATCCACTCTCTTATCATCCCTATCAGGAGGGACAGAGGGTCATGCTAATTGCTTGGTAGATCTAGCAGCCTGAACCACCAAACATTCTGGTGTTGGATGTTTTGTCAAGTACTCTGGGTCGCTGCTGGATGGCCTATATTTTTTTCCAACATTTTTATTTACTGCAGCCGCAGTCTCTGGTGTCTCCCAATTTGCTGAGATCCTTTTTTGTAGTGCAATGTGAAATGGCAAAATTTGATCTTTTTGGGGACCCTGATCCAAAATATTGGTCAGGTCATCCTGCTCAAAAGAAGGAATAGGCCTGCTCTAGCCAAAAAATTATATCACCCCGCTCATCAGCTTCCTATATGAGTCAGTGAGATCAGTAGGATCTGGTTTACCAAATTAGAGTTCGGGAGAGGTATCTAACCCACTGGCTGATTGAAGGTTATCATACAAGTCTCTTAACTAGACACTTCTGAGATAATGTCCTGACACATTAGGGGTGCCATATTGTAACCCAAATGGTGGTGTGCTATCATTTGAAGGTTCATTATCTTCATAGACAGATGATAAAGACTTAAAAGAATCTTCTTTGTCAAGGGGTTCAAAATCTTTTCCTGGGTTACTGTTGCCTTTGACAACTTCAACGTAATCGTTGACAACGACTTCAGAGTCGATTTTGTCGGAGTCCACTTCGACACTGGCGTCGACGGCTCTGACGCTGTTAGCGAAGGCATCAGCTTTGTCGACTTCTTATGCTTTTTCGAAGAAACCCTCAATGAGCTGGATTCCTGATTTGTCGAAGCCCTCAACGATTTCTCGTCGCATCGAGATTTTTCTCGATGCTGTAGGGGCTTATGGCTCGGTTTCGAAGACTTTGTCTTCGACTTCCCTTTATCGTCTTGCTGCAGATCAACAGGGGCATGGGATTTTTGCTTGTCCTTCGAGGGGGTTGGGGCAGCATTCTCGAAGATCTGAAGCATTTCATTACGAAATGCATCCCATTTTGCTAGGGAGTCCGACTTAGTTGGACATTTGATTACCTCGACCGAGGAATCACTAGAAGTCAAAGCTGACCTATGATGCCGTTTCTTGCCTTCTTCGAAGAAGAATGGCGCGATCGACTTCTCGATCGAGATCTTTTAGATATTTACCATCGAGGAGAATCTCTCGACTCATCAGGCTTCCTTTTTGAGCTCTTCGAAGGAGACTTCGAAGGTAACCTCCCCACCGCCAATTTACCTTTACACTCCCTTAAATCCTTTTCGGTCATCGCCTGACAGGAGTTACAGTCGGAGGTAAGGTGACCGGTACCAAGACACCACAGACATGGTGGTCGGTGATCGACATCTTCGACCCCCAGTCTTGGCACTTCCTGAAGCCCGTCTTAGGCGAAGATGGAGCCGACGGGGAAGACATTTTCGTTGATCGAAAATAGCTGACGAAGTTCAGTGAAGAACCGAAGTGCGCCGTAATTCTTCAAAGCGTTAGTTGGGATAAAATGGAACTGAAGCTAACGGGCCTGTGTGCACTACTTATACTGATGATGACGGCGACAGTCGAACAGAGGCCCTCGAGGGACATCGACTCGATGAGACGGCACACAGCGCCCACTGTCGAAAAATGTTCCGAAGCAGCAGCTGAAGCTGGAAGGATAATTATCCTAAGATGAGGAATATGTGGGAGGATACAAGCCATTCGAATGGTAACGTGTGTTGGCTGGTACTGTCAGATTTCTACCAGTGATGACCCCAGAGCTTGTGGCAGGAACAATACTTTCTCTGGACTTGCAGGGCCTGGTTGTGTCAAATAAAAGGATTGTTATGGTAGACACAGATTCTGACGGGTGCAAGTGGCCTACTGTATTGTGCATTGACCCAATGATGCCCCTCAAAGAAGTTACAGATGCAGAATTGTTTGAAGATCGGGTTGCAGTTGGGGTGATTGTGTTATCCATTTGTATGACCTGTGAGATTATGGTACAATGCCACAAAGTGCAATGCTCCATGATGGCCCTTGTGGCCCCACCCCTTCACTGAAACAGACTTAGAGCAGGTCCCAGAAAGATGATGGACAACCAATGTCCACAATGTGGCACCAGTTTGAATAACACTCAAGCAAGGCGCGGTGTTGCCCAGAGTGAAGCTGTCCAAAGAGCCAAAGGAAGGCATACAGAACACCATTGTGGCCCTCCTGAATCAGGGAATAATTGTACCCTCCAGCTCCCCATGCAACACAGCGATCTATCCGATAAAAAAACGCGAAATGAGGAGAGTTGGAGAATGATCCAGGACCTCCGCCCCCTAAATTACATTGTCCAGCCAGAATTTCCTGTGGTCTGGAACCATGCAACAATATTGCGCAGCATCCCTAAAGAGGCGACCCACTCCACTGTGGTAGATCTCAAAAACGCCTTCTTCTCCATACCCCTTCACCCCGATTCGCAGTACCTCACCGCGTTTATGCATGGGGTGATGTGTTTCAAACACACAAGATTACCTCAAGGGTACAGTGACCCCCAGCATCTTCAAGAGGATCTTGCACGCTGATTTAGGGAACATTTAAGTACCTAATACCATTATTCAGTATGTTGACGATTTGTTAGTGTGCAGTGACAGTGAACAGCAATGCTGGAAAGACTCCATCACCCTCCTGCAACTGCTAGAGTACAAGATGAAGCTGCAATATTGTCTCCAAGAAGTGCTCTATTTAGGGCAGCTAATATCTGTTCATGGGAAGAAAATTATACCGGATCATGCCGCCTCATTGCGCAGCACTCCCCAACCCAACACTGTCAAAGAGATTCAGAATCTTTAGGGCTGTGTAACTACTGCAGAGCCTGGATTCTAGATTATGCAGCGTACACCAGGCCCCTGTTGCAGGGCCACAAAGAGGCTCAAAAGAATGACTGCAAGATTGCATGGACGGAGGACATGCTCACCAGCTTTAAGGCCCTGAAAGAAGTGATCTCCACTGCCCCAGTACTAGCTAACCCTGATTACGCACAAGAGTTATATCTATTTTCCCATTCAAACGGCCAGTTGATGACTGCAGTATTGACACAAAAGAGCACGATGGGCCACAAACCACTGACCTACTACAGAAGACTGCTATATTGTGCGATACAGGGCCAATTTCCATGTCAACAGGCGCTTGCTGCAGCTGCATTTGCAATTGAGAAAAGCTCCACAATTGTTATAAGGTGCTCTTTAAAACTACACGGAGCATGCAGTATTCACCATTTTCGAGAGTTCCAAATCAACGTTGACTACACAGTGGGCATCCGCATATGAGATCATCCTGTCCATCCCAAACATTCACATAGTGATGTGCAAAACTGTAAATCCTGCCACATTTCTGACAGAACAGCGCACTGAGGAAGACCTTGCAACACTTTTGAGGGGGAGGAAGAAGACATCCCTAAGGCAAGGGAGAGCCCACTTGAGTGGGGGCCGGGGGTTTCTTTTCATTGATGGGTCGGCAACCATCGACCAGGGCACGGGGTTGAGTCATACTGGGGTGGCAGAGGTCCGCCTAGTGGACGGGTCTATGAGGTATTGGTGCAAAAAAGGTTACTAATGTACTATTCGACCCAAGCAGCAGAACCCATAGCACTCATTGAGGCGCTTCTGGCGTCTCTAGAGCTCTGTGTTACCATCTATTCTGACTCGACCTATGTCACCACCACGGTGCATGCATTAATGGCACGCTGAAAGTGGAGGGGATTTAGGAGGGCTGATGGGTCCCCGGAACAACATGCAGCACTGCTAGATAAGCAAATTGACGCACTATCCCAACTCTCCTTGATAGCAGTGGTGAAATGCACTGCCCATACCAACAGCACAGACGAGATCTCGCTCGGTAATGCTGCCACGGACGCAGTGCCAAGCAATCAGCGTATTTACAGGTGCAAAGTGTTTCTGAGTACCCAGTAGTAGCGTACAGCAAACAACAGCTGCCAGACTCCTACAATTCCTTAACAATTGCACAACTAATTGAGTTGCAGGGGCGTGTCCCACAGGAAGAGAAAGATTTATGTAGGAAATGTAAGCAGTCCCATACAGATTTATTGTGGCTGCAAGAAACATCGGGCAAAGCAGTTATGCCACACGAATTTCTGCTAGTCGCTTTTGACCAGCTGCATCATCCCTCTCATGTATCGAAAAACCATATTGCTGCAGGCATACAGAGGACCCAAATCTGCAAGAGGCTTTAACTGCCATGGCCATTCATTGCACCACATGTCAGACATACAGTACTACTGGACATACTCTTAAGAACTATTCGAGGTACCCTGCCCCGCCCTAGTGGCGTTTCTTCAAACTGCATATAGATTATGCGGACATGGGGGAAAGGTGTAACGGGTCTCGCTATTTAATAGTGATTGTATGTCCCTTCTCACGGTGGGTGGTGGCTGGTCCTTGTGCAAACCCTGATGCAAAATGTGCTGCCAAGTTCTAGGTCAGAGAGGTTTTCCCTCGATGGGGCGTGTGCGAAGAATTGAGGTTTGACAACGGCACGCACTTTCTCAATGAGCTCTTCAATGAGATCACTGCATTATTGGGTATTAAGCTTCGGATGTGTACAATTTACCAACAGGGTTGTGGAAAGGATAAATGGTCTTCTAAAGAGCCAATTATCCAAGCTTTGCACCACGTTGAAGAAAAACTGGGTGCACTACTTGCCCCTTGCTCTTTATCATGCGCATGCAGCCCTGTAAGGATCACCATTTATCGCCCCACGATGTGGTAAGAGGACAGTGCATGCATATGCCCTCGTCTCTGATCAGAAGAGCATCTGATGCTCACAGGGCTGTGTCAATTCTAGGGGAAGTTTGGAAGTTATTTGCATGCCCTAACGAAAGCTGTATTTCTCTCAACAGATCGCACCGAAAGAAATGAAGAACTGACCAGCGCTGCGCCTGCCTCTCCACCTATGTCACCCCCTCAGCATTTCCCTGGTGATTTTGTTTTCATAAAGAACTTTGTCCGACAGTGGAACGAGCCTAGATGTAACGGACCCTTTGAGGTCATATATGCTACTCCTCTTGCGGTAAAGGTTTGTGAACGATGGTACTGGGTGCATCTATCTGATGTTTGCAAAGCACCTCAGGCCACAACACCCGCCCAAGCTCAGTAAAATATTACCAGTGCACGTTGAGTTCTGCGCTTACACCTTCTCCTCGTGGTATTGCTCCTAAAGAAAAACAGGTTGTTCACTTTATTTGTGTGTTCTTGATCTTCTGTTCTAAAAGTGCTACAACTCAACTACCTCAGTGACACCTTAAAACGCTTCTATGCACTGTTTGACCAGAGAGCACGCTCTCTTTCTCCTTTTTTTTGTAATGGAAGTACAAGGGTCAACAACTCCATCTATAAAAAGCGACATTATCATCTTCAAGACTATTCTCTTTTAACAGTATTTTCTTCCATATAAATATATATATACCCCTTCACCCCGATTCGCAGTACCTCACCGCGTTTATGCATGGGGTGATGTGTTTCGAACACACAAGATTACCTCAAGGGTACAGTGAGTCCCCAGGCATCTTCAAGAGGATCTTGCACGCTAATTTAGGGAACATTTAAGTACCTAATACGATTATTCAGTATGTTGACGATTTGTTAGTGTGCAGTGACAGTGAACAGCAATGCTGGAAAGACTCCATCACCCTCCTGCAACTGCTAGAGTACAAGATGAAGCTGCAATATTGTCTCCAAGAAGTGCTCCATTTAGGGCAGCTAATATCTGTTCATGGGAAGAAAATTATACCGGATCATGCCGCCTCATTGCGCCGCACTCCCCAGCCCAAAACTGTCAAAGAGATTCAGAATCTTTAGGGCTGTGTAACTACTGCAGAGCCTGGATTCTAGATTATGCAGCGTCAACAGGCCCCTCTTGCAGGGCCACAAAGAGGCTCAAAAGAATGACTGCAAGATTGCATGGACGGAGGACATGCTCACCAGCTCTGTTTGACCAGAGAGCACGCTCTCTTTCTCCTTTTTTTTGTAATGGAAGTACAAGGGTCAACAACTCCATCTATAAAAAGCGACATTATCATCTTCAAGACTATTCTCTTTTAACAGTATTTTCTTATATATATATATATATATATATATATATATATATATATATATATATATATATATATATATATATATATATATATATATATATATAGTGTGTGTCATGCACTGTCTAGCTGGTCTTTTTTTCTATATCTATGTTAGGATTAGGCATTTATGTAGGATGTACTTTTATACGGGGTGGTCATATAAAAGGGGGTATAGGACATGCAAATATCACAAATGACTCATTAACCAATGGTCCCTTTGGGTCTTCAACATAACACACTGCTGTAAATGTATCTGGATCAAACCAAACAAGTGAAGTGAATTATACCACCGCCGCGCTCCATTATATACAGCCCAATGCATCTGTTGATGACACATAGAAGATTACAAATATACTGGTGCTGTAATTTTTTCCTGCGTTTCTGATTTATTTGTAAATAATAGTTTCTCTCCTAGTGCCTCACATCTTAGCATTTCAAAATGTTTTAAAAGACAAATTAGAAGAAGTTACTTACCCTGGTAACGTTAATTCGACTGGATGTTCCTTGCATGTATTCCTCATCCTTGATATTCAAAATCCAGCTTCAGCTGCTTCGGAAATTGTTTTTCGGCAGAGGGCGCTGTGTGTCGGTGCAATCGACTTGATATCCCTCGAGGGTCTCCGTCTCGAGGATGATGTCATTGTAGGCATATATACAGCACGTGCAGCGCCCGTTGGCTTCAGTTCTGTTTGACCGTACTCAACTTTGAAGGAGCGAAAGCTGTAATAGCATGGGAAATTCTACTGTGGGGTAGGCTGGGAGGGCGATAAGGAATACGTGGGAGGAACATCCAGTCGAAAGAACATTACCAGGGGTAAGTAACTTGTTCTTCGAATGGATTGTGTCCTCCCACATATTCCTCATCTTTGATAGACTCCCAAAGCAGTATTTGATTTGGTGAGGGGAGTAAGAATTCAGTTTTCAATGGTTTTCAAGAAACTAATGGAGAACAGCTTTCCCAAAGCTTCCAGCTTCCATCCTGACCGCGGGAAGACTCAAGGCAGTAATGTTTTGTGAACGTGTGAATAGTAGACCATGTCGCTGCCTCACAAATATTTTTGATCGGTACACCCCTTTGCAGGGCTGTAGAGGTAACCATGCCCCTAGTGGAATGGGCCCTTAATCCTTCCGTAAGATCCTTGCCCGCCAGTCTGTAGCATTCCATAATTGCCAGAATGATCCACATGGATAAGGTCTGTTTTGTAACAGTCTGACCCAGTTTGTGACCTGTACAGCCCATAAAAAGCTGTTTGTCAATACAAAGGCCCTCATTACAACCCTAACGTGTCCGTGCTGGAGCGAAGCCATAAAAAGTGGCACATTACGACCCATCGGGCATGAGCATTGCGCCATGCCGGTAATGTAAACTACGCCATGGCGTTAATGCCCCCAAAACGGCACCTACCAGCATCGTATGCCTCGCAAGGTGCACTACCGCCACCCCGGCCACCGATCTGAGCGGTGACCGTAATTAGCGGTCACCGCAATTAGCGGTGACCGTAAATAAGCGGAACCGGAAGTAGCGTCATCGCGGCGGAACGGGAAAGAGCACGGCGGCCATCTTTAAAAACACAATCCATACTTTCACAGACCCAACCTGCTGAGATCAATCATGAACGAAGGCTCTGGACCAAGAGGAAACATGAGGAGGCCCACACCTCGAGCCAACATACGCGGCCAAGGCCCGGACTGTAACAAAAATGCTTAACGGTTGACGGAAACGGAACGATCCCAGCTCTATTGTTGTTGAATTTGTTTTTGTGTTTGTTTTTCTTTTAGGGGGGAGGGAGGAGCGAAAGGGGAAACACACCAGAATCCAAGGAAGAGGGAGCAGGGGAGTTATAAAAGTTAAAACTCATGGACGTACTACAAACTTGAAAACGGACGGGGGGGGAAGAGGGATGAGAACAATACTGAGATTTAAGTATGCTGTTCCTTACCTGAATGTTTGTAACTAAGACTCCATGAGAAGAAAATAAAGTTGTTAAAAAAAAACATAATCCATTGGCATCCTCCGCAACCAGTGGACATCTGACCCTGAGAACCGGCAAAAAGCATCAGCTACATATTTCCTGCAAGAAAATGCCTAAAGTTGTGAAGAAAACTTGTGACCGCCAGCGGCAGGACCGTTTCACCAGGGAAGAGCTGAACATGTTGGCGGAGACCCTCCAGGAGAACGCCGCTGTAGTGTTTTCAAGCCAAATGACCAGACCGGCAATTGCAAAGAAGGCCATATGGACCCTAGTTGCACAGCGGGTCAGTGCTGTGGGAACAGTACCCCGCAACGCGAGACAGTGCCGTAAGCGGTGGGATGATCTCCGGCTCCGCGTTAGGAGCATCCTATCTGCAAACAGGAACATGGGCATGGCAACCGGGGGAGGATCAGAGTCCCCAATAAAATTGAAGCCCTGGGAGGAAATCTGTGCCACTACAATCGGCATCGAGAGCATTGACGGGGTGGGAGAAATGGAGAGAGGAGCCCCGACATCAGGCAATGCAGGTAGGTGCCTCAAATCAAGCCATGCAAAAGTAGTCCATTCATGTGAAGCACAATGTTGCCCTATAGTGTAAATGCAACACATCAGCAGGAGACTGCCTACAGCCACATCCGACCTCAACCCTGTACACATTCAGTATGCAGACCCTAACTGTAGGCACCCACATACCTCCATGCTACTTCCACACAAAAGGGAGACAATCTGTATGCCCCTGCCTCAAATGTGCCGCATCTAGTAACCAAAATGATGGCAGTCATCACAATGCCCGCTCAATGTCCGCAGACCCATCAATAACACTTTCCCTCCTTTGCTCCACCACAGGCTCAAATTCCGACCTCGACGATGAAGACACTACTGCCACCACACCTGCCAAGAAGGCCAGGACCACAGTGCCAGCAAACCAACCCTCCACCTCTGCTGTACAGACCAAAACCCCACAGCAGCCAAAATCCGTGGCAAAAACACAGGACAGGGCACTGACAGGCACCCCAGCAGGCAGTACGGTACCAGCAGCAGCAGCAGACATACCCCAAATGGTGGCCACAGAAGGGACTGGTTCAGCAGGAAGCAGCACAATCGGGGAAACTGCTGCCATTGCAGCTTACTCGGACAGTGATGCAGGGAATGATGAGGAGATTGATGTAGGACCCCCCACTGCCCACCCTCATTCCCCCTACCTGTCCCAAAGCAGCCCGCATGAAGATGCCACACAGGGGCAATTAGATGATGAGGATTGGCCAGACTCTCCATGCTCAGTGCATGATGTGCAGGAGGTGAGCAGCCCAATGGAAATACCACTGGCAATTCCATGGGCCAGAAAAACCAACAGTCGTTGGAGGAGATCATCACCCGGCAGCAACAACTCTCCTCCCTCCTAACTGAGCATGTGGCAGAATGTGGGGGAGCAAGGGCAGCAATGGAGCAATGCGCAGAGACAGTGAAGGCTGCAATACAGTCCTCCACAAAGGACATATGTGCTGAACTCGCTGCGGTGCGGCACGTGATCTCCGAACTTGTTCAGACAATTCGGGACATGCGTCCCAATGAGCAGCCAGGCACCTCCTCTGGTGCCAGTTCAACACCAAGCAGCCCAGTCCGCCGATCGGGCAGGAACCTGCGTAGCACAAGCAGTGGTGCCCCGGGGGCCAGGGGGTGGGCTGCCAATAGTGGCCGCCAAGTGGAGAAATCCAACATCAGCCACTGCATCACAGACTTCCTCACACCTTTGTAGGGAGTTCAGGGAGGAGGGTGGAGGGGGGAGTTGGTGTGTTGGGGAGTTCAGGGGGGAGGGGGGTAGTGGGTGTGTTGGGGAGTTCAGGGTGGAGGGGGGAGTGGGTGTGTTGGGGAGTTCAGGGTGGAGGGGGGAGTGGGTGTGTTGGGGAGTTCAGGGGGGAGGGGGAAGTGGGTGTGTTAAACAAAATCACATTTACAATACACTTTTCCTTTTTGCACAATTCACATGTGTGGACATTGCTCATTGTGTATGTGTGATTTATTGGTGAACAGTCCCCAGTGTCCATATAACAGACACACACAGTGCCCCAATTGTCATCTCCATGTGACACCCCCCATCCGCGTGTGCTAGAAACATTGGTTGATCAGAGTACGACGCATTTCACGCCCCTCCTGTGCATCGCCGCCTCCCTGAGGTGCTGCCCCATCCCCACCCTCCTCATCCTCATCGTCAGGTGGTTGCAGTTCTGCGTCAGGGGGCAGGGGCACATTTCGTCTGATGCACATATTGTGTAGCATGACACATGCCATGACGATCTTTGCCACCTTCTCATGGCGGTACAGGAGTGCCCCACCAGACCTGCTGATGCAGCGAAACCGTGCCTTCAGTAGGCCGAATGCCTGCTCAATCACCACCCGGGTACGTGTATGTGCACGGTTGAATTACTCCTTGTGCTGGTTCTGTGGGTTCCGGACTGGTGTAAGGAGCCGCCTCTTCAGGGGATAGCCTGCATCGCCTGTATGTGGGCAACAATGTATGTGTCAGTCATGACATCTAATTCAAAACATGACGTGCCACCATGGCATGCATTCAACTGTTACTTTGTACCACTTTTAAATGCACTAATGGATTCACACTATGTGACCGGTATATGTTCATGGCTCTCATGGACTGTTTTGCATGCCATCAACCAATGTATGCAGGGGGGTCAAGTGCCTTGTGAGTGCCCATCCACTGTGTTCTTTCATCGCGTTTGTTTTGGTGACCTGGCACGTGTCCTGTGATATCAACGCTCACATCATTGCAACATTGCTGTCAGCCTCATAATGACCCCAATGAGCACTACTGATGTTGATAGGGACATTTTGTGGGCCTTGGTGTCTGTGTAATGGTGTATTGATGTTTCTGTCCGTCATGTGCCTCCTTTGTGCGCAGTTATGGGGGATAGGGCTTTCAGTTGATGGTGTTTGGTGCCGTGCATGTAGGTGCATTTCATTGAAGTCAATGTGGTCCGAATCGGTACAATGCACTTGCAGATGGTTGTGTCATGGTTGGGACACACCTTCATTCACATGGTAGGGCAGCTTACATCAGGCATTATGTTTACAGGTGTCAGCTGACGTTTGTGCTGCTTTAGGGTATGAGCTGGCTCCATTGCCTCTGCTACTCGCAGCCAGCTAAAGTATGCATCATTCCCCCCCCCTTTCAGCCAGGTGAAGTATGCATCATTCCCCCCCTTTCAGGCAGGTGAAGTATGCATCATTCCCCCCTCCCCCTTTCAGCCAGGTGAAGTATGCATCATTCCCCTCCCCCCCTTTCAGCCAGGTGAAGTATGCATCACCCCCCCCCCCCTTTCAGCCAGGTGAAGTATGCATTGGTACGTCGATCACCTACCCACTTCACATTTCCATGGTCATGACATGAGACTCACCGAGTAGCCAGGATCTTGGCCCTGCATGTCGCTCCATGTAGCGTGGTATTGTGGAGTTCCTCAGGACCATTGAATCATGGGTTGATCCGGGGAATCGGGCACAACAATGTGTGAAGATCCTGTTGGAGTCACAGACCATTTGCACGTTGATTGAGTGAAATAGTTTACGGTTGTGGTACGGTACCTCCATGGCATGTGGGACCACCAATTCCACATGGGTGCAGTCGATGGCACCAATGCAACCAGGTATGCCGGCTAGTGCATGGAAACCCACTTTGGTGTTTGCAATCTGCTGGTCAGACCGTGGTAATGAGATGTGGTCGTCTGTGTGCTTGAGGAGGGCATCGAGCACTTGGATCAGTGTACGTGAGAATAATGGTTGTGAAATGCCATGCAAGTGCCCCACTGTGTGCTGGTAGGTGCCTGTGGCCAGGAAGTGGAGCACAGACACTACCTTCAGTAGGGGTGGGATGGCGGTGGGTGTTTCTATCATGATGACGATGTCGTTGTGTGTCATGTCTACGATGGTGGTGATGGTGTCCCGGTCCAAACGGTACAGCGTGTGGATCTGCTCAGCGGTGAGGTTGAATGGACTGGCTCTGATGCGTGGGCTGCCTGCGTGGTGGCAATGGCTGTGCTGGTGGGGCTTGCTGGCCCTGCCTTACCCTCCTTCTCCTCCTGCGTCTCCTCTGTGCTGCCTGTTGTTGTTGTAGTTGTAGCACTTGCATTGCTATCAGGTCCTCCAGCCCCAACATTGCTAGTCCTATTGGAATCATTGTGGAGTGTGACTGGGTGTGGGAAGGGGTGGGGTGTGCTCTTTTTGTACTTGCTGAGTCTGTATTGCCTCCACCTGTGCTGATTCTGTGCACCTGTGGCAGCTGGATACACTGCACATGGCCATTTACAGTTGGTTCGCGATGGCGTAATTAGCACCATGGCGGTAAGGTACTTAACAGGCTTTGTGATGGCGTTAGGAGCATGTCCACTTGGTTCGTGATTCGCGTAGCTTTGCGCCATGCCGGTATTTACGGCGTGGCAGGTCGTGTGCGCGCGACCTTGGTGCAGTTAGCGGCAGCGTTAAGTACGATGCCGCTAATGGCATCGTAGTTAACGGTCACGGGTCATGATCGGACCTAGCGGAAAACGATGCCGGTAATCATTTACCGGCATCGTTTTTCACTTACCGCCAGGGTTGTAATGAGGGCCAAAGTGTTGATAGCCTAGATATGTAAAAGCTCAGAACTCTGCATGGATCCCATCTATGTAATCTCTCCTCTTTGCCAGGATGAGGTGGAGGGTAGAAAGTGGGTAAAACAATGTTCTGCCCTACATGAAAATCAGTAATGATTTTAGGTAGAAATTAAGGCTTAACCCTCAGAACAACCCTATCCTCATGGAAGATAGTAAAGGGTGGCTTGGATGAAAGTGCCTGCAAATCACTCACTCTACGGCCTGAAGTTAATGCTACCAAGAGAATGGTTTTAAATGTTAACAACCTTGATGTACATGAATGTAAAGGTTCAAAGTGTGCACACATTAGAAATGTAGTACGAGATTAAGGTCCCAAACTGGAACCTGGAAAGGAGATGGGGGGGACCACATTGGTGAGCCCCTTTCGAAATGGTGTCACCAGTCAAATTTTGAAATATGAACATTCTTCTGACGAGCACTTGGATAGCGCCGCAAAATAGCCCTTAATAGTTCCAACCTGGAGCCCCAGATTAGCTAAGGATAGTAGAAAGGATAATACCTCCTGTGTTTTTCACAGAAAAGGGTCTACATTCTTGTCTTTGCACCAGCTGCAGAATTTTTTCCAACAACAACGGTACAGGGACTTTGTTGCTGGTCTTCTGGCCGAAAGCAAAATCTCCATGACGTCATCTGGGAGGTCCTAATCCTTGTATCTCAGCCTCTCAGAAACAATGCATGAAGGCTGAATGTCTTGACCTCTGGATGGAGAAACCGACCCTCCTCTCGCAAGCGAAGGTCCTCTTTTAGTGGAAGACCTATTGGAGGGCAGATGGACATGTCCAGAAGGTCCGGGTACCACGTCCTCCTGGTCCAATCCGGGGAAATTAGGATCATGTATTTCCCGAAATTTGTCAACCTCCTGATCATGTGAGGAATGACGGGGACTGGAGCAAATGTGTACAGGAGTAGAAACTCCCAGTCCACTACGAACGCCTTTTCCTTTTTCGGAGGAAATTCCCTGGAGCAGTACAGTTTGAACTTCCGGTTGACACGGGTTGCGAACAGATCCACTTGAAGGGTTCCCCAAAGGGTGAAGATCTCTTGAAGGACTTCCTGAGCTTGTTCCCCCTAGTGGGACACTGTGCTCTGCCTGCTCAGAACATCTTCCGCCGTGATCTCTTCTCCGGCTAGGTGAACTGCCGATAGAGAGATTCCTTCCTACACCTCCTCTCTTGTTGAGGTAGTACATGGCCACTGTGTTGTCCGTCATTATCAGGACATTCTTAACCTGTACAGAGGGCAGAAAGGTCTTCAGCGCTAGCCTGATTGCCCTCAGCTCCAAAATATTTATATGCAGTTTGGACTCTGATGGAGACCAACAACCGCTGACTGTCAGGTCGTTGGTATGGGCTTCCCACCCCGTGAGTGAGGCGTCTGTCACTACTGTGATCTCTGCCCATGGTTGCCAAAAGGGTTCTCTGTTCAGAATGTCATCCTTGCAGGTCCACCACAGGAGATCCCATGTGACCCTGATTGGAACCTGAAGTAGGTCTGACATGTTTCCTGAGAACTGGGACCATTGTGTTCTGAGGACCATTGAAGGGATCTCATTTTCAGGCGGGCCTCTGGCACCTGGAAAATGCAGGATACCATGAGGCCGAGCAACCTCAAAAAATCGTAGGCCGGGAGACGCTGGGCACTCTGAAACTTGGTGACCATCTGCAGAAAGTCTAGAGCCCTCACCTCGGGTAGCGTGCTCTTTCCCAAGGATGTATCCAGTACAACTCTGATGAACTGGAGCTTTTGAGAAGGTGTCATATGGGACTTCTTGTAATTGAGAGTGGAGCCCAGTCTGGCAAGAGAGTGGCAGGTCATGCTGAGAGGATCCAGAACTTGTTCAGGAGAACGCGCCCGTGCCCTGATCAGCCAATCGTCCAGGTAAAGGTAGATGTGAATCCCCCCTCTCCTGATACTTGCTGCCACCACCGCCATCACTTTGGTGAAAGCCCTTGGGCGGAAGTTAGCCCGAATGGCAGAACTCAAAACTGATAATGAGAACCGCCAACGGCGAACCGCAGGTATTTTCTGTGCTTGAGATGGATTGGCACATGAAAATAAGCATCCTGAAGGTCCAATGACACCATCCAATCCTAGAGTTGAAGGGCATGAAGGATCTGAGAAAGTGTGACCATCTTGAACTTGTCCTTCCTGAGGAACTTGTTCAAATATCTCAAGTCCAAGATGGGTCTCAGTCCTCCATCCTTCTTGGGTATTAGGAAATATGGAGAATACAATCCCTTGTTCCTCTCCGCTACAGGCTCCGGTTCTATAGCGCCTTTCTCTAGTAGGGTCAAAATGTCCTGCACAAGGAGCGGATCCGGAATCTTCAATGAGTGGTTCCCCGGTAAACGGTTCTGAGGTCTCTGATTGAAAGGAAGGCAGCAACCATGGGCTATGGTTTCCAGTGCCCAAGCATCCAAAGTAATGTCTCGCCATTCTTCCAGATGCTGAGACAGTCTGCCTCCCACTGGTGATTTGTGACTCAAGATC
The DNA here is from genome assembly GCF_040938575.1 of Ambystoma mexicanum. Taxonomy (NCBI): domain Eukaryota; kingdom Metazoa; phylum Chordata; class Amphibia; order Caudata; family Ambystomatidae; genus Ambystoma; species Ambystoma mexicanum. Next base: position 763,887,794 of record NC_090925.1, on the reverse strand, counting down.
TCAGAGAGGTTTTGAGGCGGCTGATGCAGTGACTGATGCCCCTGTTTGAGTGGGCTTCGCACCTCTCCCTCGTCCACCATGAGGGAATCTTTTTTGGCTTCTTTGACCAGCCATTCCTCTCGCTCTTCCAACTGAGTAATAGCGAAAAGATCTACCCCTCCAAGGCTGCCCTGTGGGGCGATAGGGATGAGGCTGCCTAAAAGTGGGACCTACAAATTTGGCTGCCGCCTTTGAGGTCTGCAACTTCTCGAGGCTTTCATCAACCTTGTTGCCAAAAAGATGAGACCTGTCAAAAGGCATGTTGAGGAGTCTAGATTGCACATCGGTGCAAATCCCCACTTCCTCAACCACGCAAATCTGCGTATTACGATGTTAGTAACCATGGCTCTGCTGATGCTGTCAGCAGAATTCAGACCCGACTGAAAAGATTCGCACATGGCTTCTTTGCAGTCTCTAACAATAGCCAAGAACCCTGTCTCTTTCCTCCCCCTCGGGAATGTGCTCTGCCGACATGGAAATGCAGTCCCATAGAGTGAATGAGATTTTTGCAAGGGCGCATGTGGAGTTGGCTGATTTTAGAGCCATACTCCCTGCAGAAAATACTTTCCTTGCCCATCCATCTACTCTCTTGTCATCCGTATCTGGAGGGATAGTAAGATAAGCTGTCTGCTTGGAAGTTGCAGTAGCTGCCTGTACCACCAGACTCTCTGGAGTGCAGTGTTTAGGCAGATAGTCGGGGTCACTTCTGGAAGGACAGTATTTGTTGGTCAGGTTTTTATTCACTGCCGGATTAGTTTCTGGCATCTCCCAATTTGACCTCACCCTTTTTTGGAGAGCCATATAAAAAGGTAATATAGGATCCATCTGCGGACCCTTATCAATGATGTCTGTCAGATCATCCTGTTCAAAGGGGAGGGGAGGCGTACACCACCCCATATAGTCTACCACTTTAGACATGATCTGCCTATATGAAGCATCTGAGTACTCACCAGCCTCAGGTCTACCAAAATCCAGGTAAGGTGTCTACCCCTCTGGCCTTCTGTAAATTATCATAAAGATCTCTCAACCTAGACTCTTCAGAAAAAAAGCTCTCAGGCACATTTGGTGTACAAAATTCAAGACCAAAAGGCGCATAATTGTCCGAAGGTTAATTTTCCTCATAAATTGAGGAGAGAGATTTAAAATAATCTTTCCTTGGTAAAGGAATATTGATTTTTTCTGGCATAGGCATCGAAGGCTTAATAAACTGTGTATTCGACGCTAGGAGTCACAGAAATCCTTTTTGGCTTCGATGGCGCCATAGGTTTAGAAGGCGTGGTCGGCATCAATGGTGCAGCTAGCATTGAGGCCGCAGCCGGCGACAATGGCTCTGCTTGCAGTCAGCGTCGATGGTGTCGCCGATGTCGAGGGCGCAGCTGGCGTCGATGGCTCTCGATGAGGATCTGGCCTTCGTCACAGGCTTGAGGACGCGCAGGATTTGGCTCGAGCCCTTTCCTTACCGGCTTCTTTGGAAGGCGAGGTAGGAGCATGGCTTGCCATGGGTTTTTGTTTTTGGAATATTTTCTGCATTTCTGACCTAAATGCTTCCCATTGGGCAGTATAAAGACTGGAGGGGGTATGTACTTCTGCTCTCTATATGGCAGAGGAGAGGCACAGAAGACCCCAGCCAAGATTCTCTATTATTGGTAACGTAGTCGAGCAATCAAGGACTAGCTTCTCAGGAGGTGATGCAGGCTGGTTCTTAAGTACAGTGTAGTCCCCAAGCCCCCACAAAGGAATGTCCACACACTGTATTAATTAAAACACAGCCTTTATATAATTTACTTCAAGGTTATGTACACTATCACAATAACTCACTTTGTGCTCAGAAGATCTACAATAGCAAATATATACAGTTCTAAGTGGTACCACAATTATTATTAGATTTCATTAAAGTGCCTCAACTGTATTCTGGTTAAATATCACACAAATCACTTAATAAAGGTAACCAACAATAGATATAGGAGGAAAGCAGTTGGTAAGAACAATTGGCAGAATACTGGCCCCTACCAACTAGACACAGTTCTGTGTGGAGATCCCCCCACCTGGGAAACCTGTAAAGTAAAGATATATCACAAGCCCAGTCCATATATTGTTCTAAGTCTTTTTTCCTTCTATAATGTTTCTACCCCCCCAATGTACCTGGTAGAGCAGAGTTCTTCGAAGAGGCGTTGATGGATCCTTCTTGAGTGACTCCCTTTAAAGCAGGAGCCTCGGATCGTCGAGAGGCGTCGAAGAAGGTGAACTTGGCGTCGACGATGAAATGTTTGGTGGTGCCGAGACCACAGCGTCGATCCAGGCGCTGCTCGTCGGCGACGTCCTGCGTGGATGAAGTGTGCGGGGCACCTTGGCCTTTGATAGTTCAGGACCGCAAAGAGTTTCTGAAGAACTGTGGCCCGAGAAGGGCGTCGAGTCGTCGGACTCTTTGTGGCCTTCGGGTGGCGGAAAACCGACCGTCGGATTCTCCTCGGTGCATCGGCGTCCTTAACTTTTTACGGCGGGACAAAGCGGTCGATGGTGCGGACAAGGGAGTCCTTCGATTCAAATGTCTTAGGCAAAGGAACGGGCGGCTCCGGTCGTCGGCGGCATGGCGTCAAGTTGTCCCCTCTTCTGGTCAACACGGCTTCGACAGGCCTCCAGCGGTTACGGCGATACTGCAAACCCTGGTCGACGGCAATGGACTTCGACGGCGTTGATGTCCGGGTGCTTTACTTCGTTCTCCTTGGCGGTCCCCGTCTCCGGTCGGCAGCCTTTTGCGGGACTGACTTCCAGGGAGCTTCGGCGAAGGTTAGCAATGCTCAATGGTCCCTCAGAGCACGGGAAGAGGGCGCCTAACCAGGTCCTCTCTCGGATCAGTCCTTCATGAACTCGACAGCTTTCGGATCGGGTTGAAGCAAATGCAGCAGCAGTTCTTCTTCCAGCTGGGTGTCGAGGATAAGCAGCTCCAGTTACTCTTCAAGTGTCAACTCAGCTTCTGAACAATTTCCAGTGGTAGGAGGTCCCCAGATATACTATTCTGCCTCTCATCCACACTGCTGGGTCACACTCAGCAGCCAATCATACAGAAGGGCATTCATGCAGTCAGTCAGCCAATCAGGCATACAGTGCATTCAGGCCACTCAGCCCTCTCAGACACTCACAACAAGGAATGTGGATTGGGACAAGTACCCAGCCATTCAACACTACATACTGCATTCATGCCAGTTTCGGGCAGGGCTGTCTCAGTCTTCGTCTCTCATACCAGAAACCAGACATCCACAACAAGAAGTGCATATTGGTCACACACTCCATTCACCACGTCCCACCCACAGGGAGTACCCACAACATACAGTCACTGGGAAGGCTCCAGCCAGTCTGGCCTGGACTTCACAACAACACCATATATGGAACTTCGACCCAACAGGCAGTCAGGGGGAAGGGACAGAGTCAGGGCTTCCCAGGACTTTGGGAAAACAAGGTAACAGGCAGTAGAAAGCAAGAGGCCACAGGGGCCATCTTGTTTCCTATCAGGAATCAACTGATTCCAATGACAGGGCTTGGGTATCCCAAAATGGAGGATACTCAGCACACCTGTCAAATTCAGCATGGAGCTGCCACCAGCCCATACCCTGCTCTGTGGGCCACACACAGGTGCCCATAAACATACACTAGGGGCACAGGGTTGCACCCCCACCCATGGGTGCCATAAGGGTATCACATGGGTCTGTACACCAAACCAAAAACAGGAAGAGCTGCACTGCCAGGAGTCCCACATGGTCTCCTGGGCAGAAAACAAAACAGAACACAAATGAAAAGGACTACATGACAAGGACAAGGAGGCCCTGTCCCTCCAATGCATTACCAGCATTCGAGGCAGGTTTTGAAGTTTTTCGTGGGGCAAGATACCCTCTCAGGGGAGGTGTCCGATGGCAAAGTCGAAGAAGGCGACCTGTGGTGCCTCTTTTTTTACTTCCTTGACGACGATGAGGAGTGGTGGGAGCCAATCCTCGATCTTGATCTTTTAACCTTCTTCCTTCGAGGAGAGTCGCCTCTCGGATGCAGGGTTTTTTGACGGGCTAGATGGGATTTATTGGGGTTTCTACCCACCACCAATTTCCCCTTTCGCCCCTTCAAATGCTTTCCAGTCATTGACTGGCACTTGGAGTAGGCTGAGGTCTTTTGATCCACCCCGAGACACCACAGACCTACTCGGTGTGGGTCGGTTAACGACATTTTCGAATTACAATCTCAACACTTCTTGAACCCGGTCTTCGGGGTAGTCAGTGTAGATGAAGAAGACATATCGCGAAGAACAAAGGAAGCGCGCCGTAGTTTTCTCAAAGCGATAGCTTACGCAGAAAAATTGAACTGAAGTCAACGGGCGCTGCACATGCTATATATGCCTTCGATGACCTCATCCTCGAGACGGAGGCCCTCGAAAGACATTGAGTCGACTGCATCGACGCACAGCACCTCTCTGCCAAAAAAAATATTCTGAAGAAGCTGAAGCTAGATATCTAATATCAAAGTTGAGGAATATGTGGGATGAAACAATCCATTCAAAAGGTTTGATACAATAGAAGATGTGCACCATCCAGAGTGAAGTAATAGTTGGTATGCAGACATGAGCTCAATTGCGAAAAAACTGTTATGCTTGCTCTCTGATACCACACGTGTTGGGTGCCCCCAAGGTATTAATGCCACAGGAAATTCCGATTTTGGAGGCTCAATGTTTTCTCCATCTGATATTGTTCAGGCTGTGAAGCACTTTCCAGGTACAAAGCGTGCAATTTGAAGTAATGGATGCTGATCAACTGCAATGTGCTAAAAAACACAAGCGTGTGCAGTGTTTGCAAAGACTGTACCTAAAATTGGAAGGAGTAAGGTTCATAGCAAGTAGATGGCAAGAAACCACAATGAGCTGCATGGCGGGAGGATTAGTGGGATCTGGAGAAATGAAAATTCTCGTCGTCGGACTCTTTGTGGTCTTCGGGTGGCGGAAAACCGACCGTCGGATTCTCCTTGGTGCATCGGCGTCCTTAACTTTTTACGGCGGGACAAAGCGGTCGATGGTGCGGACAAGGGAGTCCTTTGATTCAAATGTCTTAGGCAAAGGAACGGGCGGCTCCGGTCGTCGGCGGCATGGCGTCAAGTTGTCCCCTCTTCTGGTCAAAACGGCTTCGACAGGCCTCCAGCGGTTACGGCGATACTCCAAACCCTGGTCGACGGCAATGGACTTCGACGGCGTTGATGTCCGGGTGCTTTACTTCGTTCTCCTTGGCGGTCCCCGTCTCCGGTCGGCAGCCTTCTGCGGGACTGACTTCCAGGGAGCTTCGGCGAAGGTTAGCAGTGCTCAATGGTCCCTCAAAGCACGGGAAGAGGGCGCCTAACCAGGTCCTCTCTCGGATCAGTCCTTCATGAACTCGACAGCTTTCGGATCGGGTTGAAGCAAATGCAGCAGCAGTTCTTCTTCCAGCTGGGCGTCGAGGATAAGCAGCTCCAGTTACTCTTCAAGTGTCAACTCAGCTTCTGAACAATTTCCAGTGGTAGGAGGTCCCCAGATATACTATTCTGCCTCTCATCCACACTGCTGGGTCACACTCAGCAGCCAATCATACAGAAGGGCATTCATGCAGTCAGTCAGCCAATCAGGCATACAGTGCATTCAGGCCATACTCAGCCCTCTCAGACACTCACAACAAGGAATGTGGATTGGGACAAGTACCCAGCCATTCAACACTACATACTGCATTCATGCCAGTTTCGGGCAGGGCTGTCTCAGTCTTCGTCTCTCATACCAGAAACCAGACATCCACAACAAGAAGTGCATATTGGTCACACACTCCATTCACCCAGGTCCTACCCACAGGGAGTACCCACAACATACAGTCACTGGGAAGGCTCCAGCCAGTCTGGCCTGGACTTCACAACAACACCATATATGGAACTTCGACCCAACAGGCAGTCAGGGGGAAGGGACAGAGTCAGGGCTTCCCAGGACTTTGGGAAAACAAGGTAACAGGCAGTAGAAAGCAAGAGGCCACAGGGGCCATCTTGTTTCCTATCAGGAATCAACTGATTCCAATGACAGGGCTTGGGTATCCCAAAATGGAGGATACTCAGCACACCTGTCAAATTCAGCATGGAGCTGCCACCAGCCCATACCCTGCTCTGTGGGCCACACACAGGTGCCCATAAACATACACTAGGGGCACAGGGTTGCACCCCCACCCATGGGTGCCATAAGGGTATCACATGGGTCTGTACACCAAACCAAAAACAGGAAGAGCTGCACTGCCAGGAGTCCCACATGGTCTCCTGGGCAGAAAACAATACAGAACACAAATGAAAAGGACTACATGACAAGGACAAGGAGGCCCTGTCCCTCCAATGCATTTCCAGCATCACAGGCAGGTTTTGGAGTTTTTCGTGGGGCAAGATACCCTCTCAGGGGAGGTGTCCGATGGCAAAGTCGAAGAAGGCGACCTGTGGTGCCTCTTTTTTTACTTCCTTGACGACGATGAGGAGTGGTGGGAGCCAATCCTCGATCTTGATCTTTTAACCTTCTTCCTTCGAGGAGAGTCGCCTCTCGGATGCAGGGTTTTTTGACGGGCTAGATGGGATTTTTTGGGGTTTCTACCCACCACCAATTTCCCCTTTCGCCCCTTCAAATGCTTTCCGGTCATTGACTGGCACTTGGAGTAGGCTGAGGTCTTTTGATCCACCCCGAGACACCACAGACCTACTCGGTGTGGGTCGGTTAACGACATTTTCGATTTACAATCTCAACACTTCTTGAACCCGGTCTTCGGGGTAGTCAGTGTAGATGAAGAAGACATATCGCGAAGAACAAAGGAAGCGCGCCGTAGTTTTCTCAAAGCGATAGCTTACGCAGAAAAATTGAATTGAAGTCAACGGGCGCTGCACATGCTATATATGCCTTCGATGACCTCATCCTCGAGACGGAGGCCCTCGAAAGACATTGAGTCAACTGCATCGACGCACAGCACCTCTCTGCCAAAAAAAATATTCTGAAGAAGCTGAAGCTAGATATCTAATATCAAAGATGAGGAATATGTGGGATGAAACAATCCATTCAAAAGGTTTGATACAATAGAAGATGTGCACCATCCAGAGTGAAGTAATAGTTGGTATGCAGACATGAGCTCAATTGCGAAAAAGCTCTTATGCTTGCTCTCTGATACCACACGTGTTGGGTGCCCCCAAGGTATTAATGCCACAGGAAATTCCGATTTTGGAGGCTCAATGTTTTCTCCATCTGATATTGTTCAGGCTGTGAAGCACTTTCCAGGTACAAAGCGTGCAACTTGAAGTAGTGGATGCTGATCAACTGCAATGTGCTAAAAAACACAAGCGTGTGCAGTGTTTGCAAAGACTGTACCTAAAATTGGAAGGAGTAAGGTTCATAGCAAGTAGATGGCAAGAAACCACAATGAGCTGCATGGCGGGAGGATTAGTGGGATCTGGAGAAATGATAAAAAAAAAAGGATGAATCGCATTTGCAGCGAATACTGGAATGAGCAAGTGGCGAAACTGACATGGATTGAGTTAATGGACAAACCAGTGAAGGTGCAAAGACAGGAAGAATACAAACTATGTTTCTACAATGAAGGGAGCATCTTTGTGCGGGCCAATAGTAGGTGCAACAAGACATATATTACAGATCTCAAGAAAGGGATGGCAGCAGTGATAGACAACTACTGGGTGTGCGGCCAGCAGGCATTTTTGCACCTCCCGCCATCATGGATGGGCACGTGCTTGCTGGCATTGTTGCACTCAGCAATCCTGGTGGTCTCTGAAAAACATTTGATAGTGGGACCAGGTGGCTTGTCAGCTCCAACACCTACACCAATGTCTGACATCCCCATAACAATGCTACCACAACGGCCTATATTCCGTATCTTGTCAGAGAAGGAGAAAAGGAAAAAATGCAGAGAAGGAGAAGGTTGCATTATCTGTCTCAAGATTCCTCACGGTTGCGTAAAAAGAAATACCAGACAAATATCGACTATACAGCAAAAAAGAAACCTTTTTTGCATCATTACTATTACCAGGATTGCAAACTGCTGCAAACGCCAAATGGCTCCAGATAGTGCGTTGGTAAGTGATACAGATGCCCAGTGACACATGACAAGGCCTCAACATGATCAAGTTGGAAATGCATGCAATCAGGCTGATGACGCTGCAAAATCGATACATGCTAGACCTCATCACAGCCATGGAAGGAGGGGTCTGGAAAAATATTGTCAATTCATGTTGCACCTACATACCCCCTAATGATGCAGAAAACGGGTCCCTTACAAACATAATAGGGGTCCTGCATGTCCTCAGCACTCACATGCAAACAGAAGCTGGCATAAAAGAGACAGATTGGTTTGACAACGTTTTTTGGTGGGCACCGTCCTGGATGGGAGCTATCGTGAAGATGCTGGTTCCTGTGATCGTTTTCGTGTTGGTGATCTTCTGCACCTGCCAGCTGGGGCTTTGATGCTGCACCATAGCAGGGCTTAGCAGCACAATGATGATGGTCTCAATTGGGGTAAAGGAGGCACTTTGTGGCACAAAACATAGCGCAGTACCAACTGATGACCCAGACAAGCCACGCATGGTTGCTATAGAGCAACGCTTTCACCCCCCAGACACCACTACGGTTACCCCACCAGAACCCGAGAATTACATAGAACACTGGGTAGATCTAGCAGGGGATGGAGAGTGTATATGCATGACATATACGCCCAAGCAATATGCACAGGCAGGGGAAAGTTTACGGTCCGTATGTAGTGCATGGGTAACATAGGATGGGTCACCACCATATTTGGAAGCTGAAAGATTGGAAAACGAATGAGGGATAAAACAGGACGGGGAGATTACAGGAGGGAGGGGGTTGTCACCAGGGGCTGTGGTGCAGGAGGGTGGTGTATGTGTTAGCTTTAAAAGACAGTGAGAACTTAAGACACCATTTTTAGATATTAGCAGTCATATTGGAATTGAGGTCTAGCTTCGCACTGCAGCCAGAATCGCAGCCTAAGGCACACATCGACAATTAGTGTGTGCACGCAAGAACCGGGAATAAAGTGTAGCATGAGCCGGTGAGAATGGCCAGTGCTGAAGCGATTCATAAACCTTTAATTGTCTCATGTTGCCAGCATTCGTATCCCAGAAGGAATGCGCCCTGCAAGGTCAGGAGGGGGTTGAGCGTTTTCTGCGAAAAGCAATCTCACGAGAAGGAGGGCACAAGCCTCCGACCTTCCCTGTCCCAGTTCTAAATAATAGCACCCAGAGGCCCCATCCCAAGACCTTCAACATTCCAAGGTACCAGTCAGTCCCAGAGCCTCGTCCATAAAACTGTTAAACCCCCAATTTATCAGAAAAGATCAGAAAGCAGGGACCAGTTGCCTTCACCATATGTCACGTGATTTTTGCTGCAAGGTGCCGGGAGGGATAAAACAACATAGCTAAATCGAGGGTGGGAGATTCGACGTGTCTGGAATCAAGCTAACGTGTGCACTGATATGATAGTGTTTCCGAGATTACTGATTTTTACCAGTATGCAGCCGCTGTTGTACTGATTTTTACCAGTATGTAGCCGCTGTTGTTGTTTTATAAATCTCGTGGGACGCCTATAAACCCCGGTATTTCAATTAATTTAATCATTAATTTCCGATATGGTGCTGCTCTGCATTGGTTTGTTTCAAAGACCAATGCATTGCAGGTGAGCTATCCTCCAATCCTTTGTTAGTGGGCTCTATTGCTGTCTATGTGAATTCAGGACCCAGTGATATTTTTTAACAGCCACTAGATGGCACTATTTAGCTTTCTTTTAACCTGCCAGCATTACATACAGGTATAATAGCTGAAGCATATTATTCCACATTACAAACAGCATCTGAGCCCCAGGCAACAGTAAACAATGCCCAATATTATTAATACGTCCTGTTCATGAAAAACTACATGTCAGTGACTAAAGGCTGAGAAGCTTGCAATTTCTGTGACTGGGGCCGGATGATTGCTGGATGGAAGGAAACGGCAGACAAAGAAATAGGAGCATTTCGCTCCATTGAGTGGTTCCTTGTACTTGTGTTCGTCACTGGAAACGCCTACTGCAAGGCTGTGTGTGTGTTTGTACAATCCAGCCGTTCATCTCCAGGGTGCCCTAGAAACGTGTCACGTCACGCTGGTGCCTTTGAAAGGCCAGTGGAACTGGGGCATTCGCACGTCAAGATGCCACGCTGGTAGGAAGGCTGAATCGATTCCATGGCAGGTAAACTTGCCTCAGAAAAATCCTGCACAGAAGAGCCCAGTTACATGGCATGCATTAATCACCACCACTTGCCCCTTATTCTCGGTGTAAACATGCCAAACGTGCTAGTCATCTCGCGGTCTGGTCGGAACCTTCCCAACCAGAATAGACTTCATTTTGTTTTTTCGTTTCCTCCTCTGGTGGGGGCTGTTCACCTTCCACCTACTACTGAATTTCAGGGGGCAACCAGTGTGGCAAGTCACTGTGGTGGCTTTGGGGAAATGCAATAAACACAGCAAATAGGTACTGTGTACACCTCACAGCAGGCTGGTGCCTCTGCTCCACCGGCATGACGTGACTGACTTACTTCTATCCGCACAGTCTTTCTGATAATTCTGACAAGCTCTGCCATGGAATTAGATCCGCTTTCATCTTCTGCACTAAGAACCAGGTGAACCTGACCAGATTACCCATTACAATCATGTCTGTAAGTGATACGCTGTGAGCCTCCAGGAAAGAAGCTGCCCTGTCCTGCTATGTCCTCTCTTTCTCTGGGTAAGAAGAAATCTGTAAAAAAAGATCGGGAGGGACACATACTGGCCAACGTGAGATGATGAGCACAGATTTGACTGGACAGAGGGCACTTACACGTAGGACCACCAACTCATGGAAAAGTGGAAGATAAAGTTAGATGACCAAGAAATACCCTAGTTCACCAATGCATCGGGCTGATGTGATGGCTCAGAGGAATCAGACCTTCCAAGAAAACAGACATTAGATATTTCCTGGTTGCTGGAACTTTGCAAACCGCACATTACAGGCTGCTGCCCGTTTGCAGGAAGGGGCATGTTTTTCACCCCCGTCCTGCAGAGCTTTTCCCTGGACCGTTTACATTACAGAAACCCTTCCACAAAGTTTACACATCTCCCATTTAGGTTAAATCACTGGCTCAGAGTTGTGAAACTATTTCGAGCTTAAAAAGGTACTCCTTGTAGAGGGTGGCCCAGTTCAGGCCTTTCAGGATTGTCGTTGTCCTAGGTACTCCGAAAGATGGCATTCTACCCAGGTTCATTATATGAATGTGTTTGCCTTTTACCAACTCAGCTGGAGCAATCAGCAGAAGAGTTGATCTGTCTGCAACTATCCTAGTTACTTTATTCATATTCACATTGGACATTGGATCAATGAAACCTGGATTTGGGTCGACACCAATGGGTCAGCATCAGTGAGTTCACATTTTACACTTGGATCTAACCATTATGCACACAGTGAAAGAATAAAAGAATGTGTGTGTGTTCACACTGAAAAACACGGTTGTCTGCGATTTTTCAAAGTGGGCACACGAGAAAACACTGAAAAACACAGATTCTGAAATGTTTTGAAAACACTGGAACAGCACCCCCGGAAGTAAAAAACATAAATAAGCCCCTAAAACAGGAAACCCTAGATAGAGCAGGTATTGCTTTTCTTTATATAATTGCCAATTACTTGTATAATTGTATCTGAGGGCACGCAAGGAGGAGCCCACGTGGAAGAAGATGAACAGACGTGGCTGGGACCAATGGCCTGGTATCCCAAATGGAGCAGATAGCCTATGTATAGGGTTGCGCCATCCAGCCATTTGTATTTGTACCTTATGTAATTTACATCACTGATGACGCTGTGTGCCTTAAAAAGTGTTAGTCGCACTAACTTTGGCAGAACATTCCGTGGCAGTAGAGTGCTTTGCTGGCGCATTTCTATTATTGTGGAAATAAAACTTTGTTCTCCTTGCAAGAGGTGTGCTGGGCCTTTTTCCCTATTGGGTTGCATTTTTTCTGGTGTGAGCGTTGAGGGGATTTTCTACACGCCCCAACCAGCATTTTTGAATGCCCACTGATATTCCACAGATTACCCGAGGTTGAGGATCCAAGCATCCAGGAAGCTTGTTTTTACATCAGCAGGCCCTGGGGAGACCTACGAAGAAGAGCAGTGTGCGACTCGGCTCGCCTGGGGCATCTTCGGAGCCAGCACATGGCCTCGTTTGCAAGTGGAGCTGGTGGCATAGCTCATCGAAGCTTGCAGTACCACTGAAGCCTGCCGAGGGCCTCAATGGGCATGCCAGACATTGTGAACAAATTCTGCTTCTACCCATGGATCGGCAAATGCAGAAGGGATGCTAGGGCTCCTATCCGGCAATGGGGTATGATACAGCAGCCTGACGGAGTCGGCACGCTGCCACTACCTTTTTTTAAATTATGTTTGTGCCCTTGTATTCCCCTTGTATTCCCCGGAACACTGTTCTCTCCTGCTACAGTGGTTGTTGGGTCTCTAGCTGCACTCCTGTCTGCTAGCCACCATTTGCGCCCGCATCTGCCTGAGTTCCACCTTCCCTGGACCTCCCAGATTGGCAATCGCACGTAGGTTCTGGGGTAACTGCCGAGGGGTGGGAATTGCAGTTTCTCAGTGTCCTGTGACGCTTGTCATCTCTGACGTCAGAAGGGCCTGCCCCTACATAGTTTCCATGGCTCCTTGCCCATCGCTCTTTAATCAACCTAGTGAATTGGACCTGGACCCTGGTAGTGGTCTGTTCCGCTTGCGGTGTGCCTGGCGGCTGATTTCATTTATATTAGGCACCCCTTTATGAAGGGCAAACTGGCGTGGCGCCAGACCAAGATTCATTTTGCGGAAGGCATACTATTCCAAAGTAGCAGACAGCCCAGATCTATCTCTCGAGAACTCACCTGAAGCTATGCAGGACATCAAAGAAATGTTTGCCCAGCTACAGACTGGGATCCAGGCTGTAGACATCAAACTGGACACACTGACCTGCAAAGTCGATCATATGCAGATCAGGCTCAATAAACATGGCGACAGATTGGATGAGGCCAAAAATCACTTGTCAAATGTGGAAGATGAATCCTCTGCATCTTCAAGAGAAATAGCCAAACTGCAGAAAACGCTCCAGGAAATATCTGAGAAGCAGGACGCTCTTGAATCACGATCTCGAAGGAACAACCTCAGGATAATTGTAATTCCTAAATCAGGTGCCTCTGGACCCATGCAACTCCTTGAGGAAACTATCCTTTGTGATTATTTGGGACACAATAAGTTTTCATTTGTTGTTGAGAGGGCTTGTTGTAGCCCCAGCGGGAGAACACCTGTTCCTGGAGCTCCAGCACCAATCTATCATCGCTAGGCTGCTTAATACTGGGACATGGGGCCTCATTACACGGAAGGCGGTAAGGGTTAACGGTCACCGGTAAGGGTACCGGTGACCGTTAACCCTTACCGCCTTACTACGAGGTCCCTTTGCAGGACCCGACCTTAATGGCTGGTGTAGACCAGCCGTTAAAGTTGGGACCCACAAAGGGACCTTGGTGCTAATTACGGTACTGCAATTTGCGGTACCGTAATTAGCTCCTTCCCCATTCCCATTATGCCCTATGGGGAAAAAATGGGAATGGGGAAGGGCCATGGAGGAAGGGGGAATTACCGCCCCGCCAACCTTGGAATGGGGTGGTAATTCCCCTTTCCTCCATGGTGGTACCGGTATGGTACCGGCAGCAACCATGGTGCTAACAGCACCATGGTTTACCGCCTACCGCGTAATGAGGCCCACTTTGCTCTGTGTCGCTCTAGGGAGCTTGGAGATATTATATATAAAGGTGACATGATACGTCTGTTCCCGAACTTCTCCAACAAGGTCCAAGCTTCCAGGAAAACGTTTCTGGATGTCAAGAGAAGGTTATGTGAAAAGGGCCTCAAATATGTCATGCTCTTTCCCATCAGACCTTGGGTAGAATATAAAGGGAGGGCAAGGTTTTTTCAATCTCCGGAGGAGGCCATGGTCTTTCTTGACTCGTCACTTTTGGGTTAAAAATCCTCTGAGGGTTATAATAATCAGGGGGGTTCTAGTGCGGGAGGCCGTGGCTGACGAAGAAAAGTGCTGTTGATACCGCCATGATGAACTGTGTTGGTTGAAAGCTTGTTGGTAGGGTAGGATTGGCTGGACCTCCTTGTGGTCCTCATGTAATGACACACTGGGAGTGTTGTATTAGTGGCTGGGAATTTAAAAGGCGGGTTGGGGTTGCCGGTGCGGGACAGGGGGTGGGATGGTGGCTGCTAAATGCATTGGAATTGTTAACCTCTGTGTTACTCCGGACATCTATGATTCTGAAATTCCAAAGTAGGGGGTTGACATGACTTCCTAATAGGTGCAGCCCTCTTGGGATGATATGAGTTGAGGATCAGTTAATGGGGTGGGGCTTAAGCATACATTTGGGGGTTGCTTGTGGGGTGGGTGCGGTATGTTGGGTATAGCTTTCTTTGTTATGTTTATTCAGACATTAGGGTGCACTGGCTCAGTGAACATTATGGTGTTTCACTTACTAAAATGTTTCGTAGTGCGGGTGCCAACAGAGGAGTCTACACTACTTCCCTTATGTTTCATCACGTGTTAATGGATCAGTCGAGTAGTGATCGCAGGTCCGCCTTTATAATTGTTCTTTGGGGTCTGCATGGCTAGTAGCAGGGTTAAATGAATGACACTGAATGTCTGCCAAACCTTTACTGCCCCACTAAATCTAGGAAAGTTTGCTATATATGCAAAGACATCATGTTGACATAGCCTTTTTGCAGGAGACTCACTTCTCTCCCTCGGATGAAGCTACATTTGCCAAATCCTGGGGATGCCAGATATTTCTCTTCCTTTTCACACTACTCGAGGGGTGTTTGCATACCTATTTGAAGAACATTGGTATTTCGTTTTTCAGGCCTAATAAAAGATACTAAAGGTAGGGTGCTGAACCTTTCTGGGTTGTTACAGGGCCAGAGCATCACAATAGTCAATTACTACAGTCCCAATACGCATTCGCTTGACACACTGGTGTGGATAGAAACTCACCTTCGGAAGTATCCGGGCAACATTAAGTATTGATTCCTGACCTGGATAGATATGGGGGTTTACCAGATCGGTCTCTAAGGCCATGCATAAGATTCTGCAGATTTGCTCTACTAGTGAAGTTATCGATTTGTGGGGAGATCGTCATCGTCTTGATAAAGGTTATACATTTAGGTCTTCTGTACACAACTCAGCGTCCCGACTGGATTAAATATTAGTTTCGCAGAGGGGTGCTGGTTCAGAGAGACTGCTGAGAGGGAAGTGAAGTTTTTACACAAGCAAACATCGGTCCACCAGTAGGGTGCGGGGCAGCACCCAGGCAGGTTGCTGGCTCATGTAACTTGAGTTGAGACTCCTAGATCCCATATTACTGCTATTAGGAGCCGCACTGGGAACTTGGTGCATACTGACAATGCCATTGCTAGGACCTTTGTGGAATTTTACTGTACACTCTATTCTTACAAAATTACAGTACATCAATCTTCAATTGAGAACTATCTCGATCAGGTTGGTCTGTATTGGTTACTCAAGGTGTAAGGGACTGGCTGGGCAGACCAATCTCTGCTGAAGAGGTCCACAGCGCCATCAAGGCTCTTCCTTCGGGGAAGGCACCAGACCCGGACAGGTACTCTGCTGACGTTTATGTAACCTTTGCAGCAATTCTGGTGCCCCACTTGTTGAATGTGTATCAGCAGGCATTGACAGATAGTAGTCTTCAGAGTCAATGCGTAAGGCTGTTGTTGCTTTGCTCTTGAAACCTGGGAAGGACGCAGAAGAACGTTTGCCATATAGGCTGATATCTCTTATAAATATGTTAACAAAATATTGGCAAGGATTCTTGCTAATAGGCTTGTCCCACTAATGTCTAAGAGTGTTAAGGTTGATCAAGTGGGCTTTATCCCTGGAAGGTCCACATCGTACAGATTGTGCAGGGTCTATGGCCGGCTCTCGGCAATAGACCATAAATCCCCTGTGGTTGCAGACCTTCTTGATGATGAGAAGGCATTTGACTCAGTGGAATGGCCCTTCTTGTTCACAGTGCTTACACGCATGGGGGTTGGTGAGGAGTTTATCTCATTGGTGTCCTTGTACGCATCCCCTGTAGTGCGGCTCAGAGTGAACGGACGAATATCTGATTCGATTAAGATGGGATGTGAATGAGACAGGGTGTCCCCTCTCCCCTGTCTATTTGCCCTCACAGTGGAACTTTTCATGCACTGTTTGGTAATCTCATTATATGCTGATGATAAGATCTTGTTAGTCACAAAGGTCAATCTGGTGCCTATTGTGGAAAATGTCCTAGAGTTTGGGCGATTTTATGGTCTATGCATTAACCCTACAAAGTTGGTGTTGTTTCCTCTGACTGAAGGCTTGGTGAGGTATTGTGATGGGCTGGGCTTTCAGTTGCACAAAGAGTGCACTCGTTATTTGGGAGTTGAGATTGCGCGATCCCCTGAGATTCTCTACCAAACAAATGATATGTTATGCTAAAGGTTTTTATGTTGCACACTATTGCCACCTCCTTGGTTTCTTGGTCTCTGATCTGTAAACCAAAGTGGAGGGTTGGTTAGTAAGAATGAGAGGGAGAAAAGAGCAAGAGGGCTGTGATATGCTGTTGGCAGCTTCAGTTCAGTTGACACCGTTCGCTGAGTGTAGGTGTGTTTTTCGGTTGGTAGCCGCCATGTGCTGTTGGGCGATGCTATGTGTGGTTTGTTTAGTTGGTGTGGTGTAGTGAAGTGCATGCGGATTGTTGTGCTGTAGAGGTCTGGTTGTGTTCATTTCAGGGTTTGAGAGTTGTAAGTGGAAAGATTGTTTTTTTAGTAGGTTTGGTTAGTGGGACTGTCTTATACTGCCCCCTATTTTTTCATTGACTGTTGCCAATAGCCCTCCCCATTGCATATTCCGGTGTGTTAAATTACCGCTCCTATATTGTGGGCTACAATTACTCAATCTAGGTCAATGTTGGAGAGGTGGAAACATCTCCCATTATCTTTGTATGGACGTATATGTCTGTTGAAAAATGATTATCCTCCCTAGGTTCTTATATCAATTCCTGAATGTACCTACTTTCAGGTACCTAAGTCCTTTTTCATTGGGATGAAATTTGGGGTCTCTAGTTTTATTTGGCGGGGTAAACAACCCTGAATACGCTGGAACAAGCAAATGACTCCACTTGCAAGGGTTGGGCTTGCACTCTCGGATTTTGAATCCTATTATATCTGAATTGTATAGGTAGAGCTAGTAACATGGTGGAGATCACATGTAAGGCGTGAATAGAACAAGTCGTGCCAGGATGTGCTATATTCCTTCTGCCCGTTGTGCATATTCCCGGATCCTGCTAACCAGTGAAAAGGTTTACACTCATTGTTTGAGCCAGTAGGGTATCTCTTGTTGGCAAAACCTCTTTCCCCTGGAACAATTTCTCTCGATGGAGGAGTTTAAACGACTGGGTGGCACTTCTGCACTGGATATGTTTTTATACTTTAGGCTTTGGAATATGCTGAAGGACTGGTTTCCCTCTTTTCCTGAGGCACGCCCTATTGATGTGAAAACAAGCCTAAGACAGCTTTTCACTTATCATGCGGCCTGTAGCCAGCGAAACAATGACAAATGCAGATGGCAGCTATTTTTACATCATGCAGGCCTGCAGCCATTGATAGCCGAAGAATGGTTGTCAAACATACAGCCCATGTTTTAGACAGAAAGCTAGTGTGCACGCTTGCTGCACGAATATGTCTTGGCCTAACCAAAGTCCAGGAAGTGATGCTTTCCTGTTCTGGTAGATGAGCAAACCACAAACGGTAGCTGCCTTTAACTGCACACCAGTAGGTGTGAGCGTTCACTTCACACCATTGAGTGTTACATCTGATAAGGATTCAAGGATAGGAAATAGGCAGACACGAATAGAAGCATGGTGCACATCTGCAACACTATGAAGTAACAAGTGACAGAACTGTCTCTTGGCTAAGCCAAGGCACATGGAATACAGTGGAAGCAGTCACTGAACAAGTACAAAACTCTCACCAAGAGGTACTAAACCCCACTTAATGGAGTTGTACATAGGAGACCGTACTCAACGAGCACAGTGACACGCTGAGTTATAGGCCTTACTCTTCCAGATAGTGGATATAACGCACACACGCAGGCAGGGAAACCATGTTCCTTCTTACATTTAAGGCCCGAGCAAAAAGAGGAACAGGGTTCAGCAGACCTGCCTGTCCATTGAGGCCAGCGGGGCTGGGGAAGAGTACAGAGCAGAGGAGTCCTGAGCAGAGCAGCAGCAGGAAGGAGACAGCCGGGCCCAGCTAAGCAGAAACTGTAAACCCCAAAAGGCGCTGTTTCATTTGAATCAAATTCTGCTCTAAACGTGAGTGAAGGGTGGGTACTTGCTGAGTGCATTGAGAATGATGGCGTGTAGTGTAGTATTGTATAGCATAGCTCCAAGGTTACTCATGCTGTTAAACTAAAACTACCACTTTTTCGATAATTTATCTATTCAAACATGCTCTTTGCCCACATGGCAATCTTGTTCATTGGTGTGATGTTATGTTACATTATATCTGCTTTTGCTTTAGCTTGTGTAATGAGAATAAAGTCCCTCAGAAGATAGGGTGTCATATTAAATACATTAACATAACTCCTGTGTCAAGTGTATAATTGAGAGTAATGTGTCAAGTGGTTTCATCCAAACCACAAAGGCCCCTTTTTGCAAACAGACTATCAACTACCGGCTACACATTTTGACACTGCGTGTAACCTTTCATTGCAATTTGCTGCGCAGCAAGGCTTATCACCTGCCCAGCAGCCACAGGTACAGATAGACGCAGGAGGAGTGCAGCCACAGACATGGAGAATTATATTAGGGTCTTGCCCTTCCAGAAATGAGGACATACTCAAGTGGTATTCAGAAAAGCTAGGACAGCTGCAAGCCGCCTATCCCCAGGTTACACCACAGCATAGGCATAGGGTGCTGGCCATGTTCCTACCCGCTGGCTGCACACCGCCTTTAGCGAGCTGTGACAGCTGGATCTCAATTTGAAGCTGGCTTTATTTACAGCTGATAGGCATGCCGTCTATCACATTGCTAGCATTAATATTGGCAGACATTATGGGAACACAGGGCGCTGTTGCCGCCATGAACTTAGGCTTGTCCATAGCATCTAATAATTATCAAATGGTTGAAAGCATAATTCTACCCTTATTGAAAGTAGAGCCTGCAAGGTTAAAGTTCATAGAACATTGTCCCAGTTAAATTAGCAATTTAAAGGGAGCAATTTGGGGACATAGTGACATCCACTATCAATCACTAGGCAGGGATCACCCAGGCAGGAGATCTGCTGAGGCACAGAAAAAGGCTAACAAAGATAGTAAGCCAGACAAGGAGACACACCACAAAGGGAAACCATTGAAAGGACGGGGATTGTTTCAAGGTAAAAAGGGTGGTAAACCACATAGACAACAGCTTTCGCCAATAGAGGAAGAAAAATACCCAGAGCATGAGCCAAAGAATGGGAAAGCTACAGGAAATAGGGATGCCCCGCAGTGCCAAGGCACTCACAGGAGTAGACGATCTTGGGGTGAATCTAGGGGGCAGCCCCAGTTTAGACAAACTGATTATGATTTCAGAGACAGAAAACACACAATGTCCACAAAAGTATGGCACTCATGAGGGTTCATCTCATTCTTCACAGGTAAAGATGCCAGACCATTCTAAAACGGAGGGGAAGGATGTGAAAGTAGAGAAAAAACAAACTGCAGCTCTACAAGTTTTACAGAATGCAGAGCCGACACACTTAGTCACTCACAAGAATAGCTCATCGTGAAGTTACCTTATTAGGGTTCACTCTTACAGATGAGGGCAGAGACTTGTCAGAAGATTGTCTAATTTTGCTGAGATAGTGAAACCACTGTATGTTTTTATTGTATGCATTTCAAAGCAGCTCACTCGTTGGCAGAACACACTCACATTCTGCACCATGTGTACTCATTAATGACTCAAACTGGCCCTTTTCAAGACAGAAATACAGAAACAGACTTAGAAATAAAACTGTTAGTGGGAGACAATGCTTTCACATGCAGTTTGTGATCTAGGAAAGAATAAACCAATTGCATAGATTGTTGCTTGCATAGCGTACCCAATGCAAAGGCATTACATACCAGGTGGATTCAATGGTCAGCATCTCAGCATGCTCCGGATGTAAAGTATCATTATAAGGAAGAATTGCAAAGAATTAGTGGATTGACTTGGACAATGGACACAGAGCCAGACACCTGACATGCCATTGTTTTGATTTTTTTTTCCAAACAATTTACTGTGATGACTCTGCCATGCCAGCTGTTGGGACACATTCCAAATATGCTGCTGCATGTGCAGCAGTGGTAGGACATTTTACACATGAAGAGGCATTTATACACACTTGTATTGCAACAAAACATCTTGGAGACATGTCTTCCCAGACTGCTGAATTGCATGGATTGCTATTTGTATTGCGCTAAGCAGACTCAGGGAAGCCCACACTAGTAGTCTCAGATTCAGATTACATTGTCAGGGCTTATAACACTGATTTGCATTGGTGGATTCAAAATGACTTTAGAGACATTAGGCATAAAACAATTGCTTCCAGGAAACTCTGAAAACAAGTTTGGGAGCTTAAACAGACTTACCCTTTGCTATGGGTGATGCACACAAGAGCACATACTAAAGGACACATTCATAGCATTGGCAATGTATTGGCAGATAAATATGCCAAAGAGCACACATTGAGAAAAACTATAGCAGCCATAACTCGCTCAGCAACTGCAATGGATGAGGAAATAAAAGAAGCTTGTTTAGGTATCAAACCTAGGCCGAAAGGTTTTTTAAGTAATTATATTTATGACATTGAGAATACGAAAGCAGTAGTCACAATTCCTATGAAAAAAGGGGATCCTATTCAAAGATTAATCCCTAATAGAGCAGACAGGGAAAAGCTGATTGCAGTCACACATGCTGGACTTGCATCTACCAATGTTGGGGTTACTGCAATTGTACAGCTACTCCTTAACCGGTATTGGTAGCCAGGATTCAGGCAACAGGTTAAAGTATACATAGCGAAGTGTGACACATGTCTGAAGACAACTGTGGATCACAGAAATAAATCCAAAAATGGTCCTATAGGAAAGGCAACCTCACCTTTTGAGATTCAGTATCTGGATCATATAGGCTCAATACCAGCAATAAATAAGTACAAATATATTCTAGTAGTAGTGGATTCTTGAACTAGGTTCACCTGGATGATTCCTCAAAATAGAGCAGACTGCAAATAAGTCATACAGGCACTCCGATGTGTAATAGCCATGACAGCAACTCAAACGCTTCATTCTAATAATGGTCCAGCTTTCGCAGGGTAGGCCCTGAGAAAGGCATTAAAGTCTTGGGGATCAGAGCTGCACTTTTCTAAACCTGTCTCATCCAGAGATGGAATGGGCTCATAGTAGAAGGGCAAACCACTCAATAATGTTGTGCATGACTAAATGCATCCTTTCAGTGGGGGATAACTGGGTAGACCATGTGCATCTAGTTAGCAGAAGTTTAAATAACTTACCACGCCAGTCTCTATGTAATGGTAAGACTCCTGTAGGACGCTTGTTTGGGAGAAAAATGTTTATGTCTGCTCTGCACACTCTCCCCAGCCCCCTCTCTGAGCAAGAGCAACTGCTGGCAACAACTCTGCTGAGGGAATACCTCTGGGTGGAAGCTGCCAAGGCCAGTCCTGAGACCACTATCAAAGCAGGAGATTGGGCCCTGGAGAAGATCCATAAGACTCTGTTTGGCCCGTTTTACAGGCCAGCAGTGCAAGTAATCAGAGTGAAAGGTTCCAGAACTGCTGTCCTGCCCACAATACCACCCAAGAGAGGTACCAGGCAAGTTTATGTGGATCGCTTGAAACCCGCTCCAGGTGTTTACCACAATGTTCCATGCAATCCTCCTCTTCCAGTTGAGGGGCCCACAGAAGAAATGGAGATCCGACAAGTGATGATGATTGACGGTCAAGATGAGGAAGAATATGCCACTCTTGACTACAACTCCACAATTCAGGGAAGTACTGCTCGTCTGCCAATTTGGAAACAGAAAGCCTTTCTAGTTGCTAAAGTAATTAAAGTATTCTTTTGGACAGACTTTCTGAAACAGTGTTACATAATGCTGGCAAGTATATTTCCTCCTACTGTGGCTGAGCCTCACCGTGTTTCTCATCTAACTGCAAGGTTTCCAGTCCACATGCAAGCAAAGAGGTTGTTCTAAAGCCTTTAAGTTCTTCACACATGTTAGAGAAAAGAGAGCTCCAAGAGCGAGGAACTCCAGCCTCAATACAAATGTTTCCTCTAACCATGGGTCATGTGTGGGTGCCATCATTTAAGACATTTCATGGCCCAGCCAAGCAGCTGCAAGTTCACACTTTTTCTGTGATTGACGAATCCAGACTGTTTGCACCCAGTAATCCTGTGTCCAGAATATATAGGTAATTGTTAAGAACTAGGCTCCAGACATTTGCACCAAATGCGTTTGATGTTTTTGATAATGTTGACCCCATGAGATGGGGCACCATGTGTGTTATGCGCAATATTCAATGCCTTTCTACTTGTCAAGCGTGAGCCCATCCTGTAGCCCAAATACACTTTCTGGGAACACTGTGAAGGGACATTTCAAACCGATAGACCTGAATTCTAAGCACAATTCCCATATATTTCACTGAGACCATACCAAGCGGGTGATTACATGTTTTAAAATCAGTATAAATTCCCTTGAGAGCCACATAATGCACAACACATGTATGTTGCAGAATCAGTCGTTTGTGACAGCAAATACTTTTCAAACATGAAACCTGGCAGGAAACTGTCCCTCTATAGTCTACTTGGGGTCAACCGATATGGCAAATCAAAGGTATTCACACATTAGACATGTCAGGTAGATTCCCACATTTGATGTATATTTTTAATTATATGCAGTTCCAGACCACTTGCGGTAATAGGAACTTGAGGTAAGAAGGTGAGTTCTGGAGTGCGTCCTATAGCGAAGAAAAAGAACGCAATGGCACCAAGCATATTACTTAGGCATCAGGGAGACCTGTTTTATGGGCGGTTCAAGCAAATGAATGCAATAAAAGAAAAGCAGGAACCAGTGTGGGCCCATATAATGCTTGGAATTCCCATAACACTTTCCTGACACAAGCTACATCCATAGGTAAGCTGTGCCAAGGAATGCTTTCGCGGTATCCCTTGAGTGAGGTGATACAATCTATACATATCTTCACAAAAGAAGAAATTTGGACAGCTATCATGCAGTCAGCTACTGTCCTGAGGCACACACAAAGGCACACACACAAACCTGCACCACCACTGACCCTAGAGTGCCTTGTGAGGTGGGACAAGCGTCCATAACAGTTAGAACTTACACTTGGTCACAAGCAATAATGCAAATCCTGCAGAAGGAAAGTGAGGCAGTGCGGCTAGGATTTCATGCATCCGATTATAATGAACAAGCGCTAGAGCAGGGCTTCTATGCGCTAAAAGAGGTCATATACAGATGTAGTGGGATTGGTTCAAAATTAGCGGTCTATGGTTAGAATCGACCAAGAAGCCACAGTAAGTCTTTCTGTGGTAACAGATTTCGCGGAGGAGTCCCAGATTGGAATGTTATTTCATGGCCAGAACAAATAAATGCACTTAACGTGTCCAAGGTTGCAGTACGCCAGGCAATGTCAGGCTCTACGTTCTTGTTGCTTAGTGTACTTAGTTGCCTCCCTTGGCCCTCTTCCTGCTCCCACCCGTGAGGCTTAGAACCTCTGGGTCATCTTTGACTCCACGCTTTCCTTTTCTCCACACATCTGTAACGTCTCTAAGAAAAAAACTACCAACTGCACCTCCTCAGAGGTATTCTTCCGTTCCTCTCCTCTCCTTCCCCCAGAAGCTCACTGTCTCTAGAGCTCTGGTTCTGTCTAGGCTGGACTACTGCAACAGCCTCTTTCTAAATCTGCCTGCTACTACTCTCCGCTCTCTGCAACTCATCCAGAACAGGACTGCGAGATTTGTCCTTGGCCTCAAGCCCAGGGATCGTATCTCTACAGCCCTGAAATCTCTTAATCGGCTGCAAGGATTAAGTTCAAGACCCTCACCCAGGTAGGTGCACCCACACATGTGAGGTACTGTTTTCATCCGGACACCTGTGGGAATGTGGGATGGTATGACATGTGTTGATGGCGGCGTTTCAGTAGTTTTCAGGTGGGAATAGTCTGAAAATTAAGATTTTTTTCCTAAATTAGGGACTTTGCCAGGGTTTGTGGATAATACATTCTAAGGCGATTCGCCCAGGTCAGACCTCTGTGGATTCCCACGGGTGTCTTCTTTTCGGAAATGCATGGGGTTCCCCGTTTTCCTCATTGGCTGCGACCCACTATGCCCAAATCTGTAGGTTGTCCAATAGAGCAAAATCCCGCAAAATCTGCTCTGCCAAAAGACTTCGGGTTACCAGTGGTTTAGCCTTTTCCCTTTGTGGCCAGGTACGTTCACCCACACATATGAGGTACCGTTTTCGTCCGGACACCTGTGGGAACGTGGGAAGGTAGGACATGTGTTGTAGGAGGCGTGTTTGGGCGGCTTGGCAGGGGGAAATGTTTGAAAATTGAGGTTTTCCCCCAAATTTAAGACTTTGCAGGGGCTTGTGGGTAATACATTCTGGGGCGACTCCCACAAGTCAGACCTCTGTGGATTCCCATGGGTGTCTTTTTGGAAATGCAAGGGGTTCCCTGTTTTCCTTGGAGGCTGCGACACCCCAGGCCCAAATCTGCAGGTTGTCTCCCCAAACCCTTTGGGGGATTGCAGTGGTTTAGACTTTTCCCTTTGCGCCCAGGTCGGTGCAACAACACATGTGAGGTACCGTTTTCGTTGGGACACCTGTGGGAACGCAGGTAGGTACGACATGTGTTGTTGGTGGCGTGTTTGGGTGGGTTGGCAAGGGGCAACGTCTGAAAATTGTGTTTTGTTTGCCAAATTTAGGACTTTGCCGGATATTGTGGGTAATAAATTCTGGGGCGATTCGCGCAAATCAGACCACTGTGGATCCTCACGGGTGTCTTCTTTTCAGAAATGCATGGGGTTCTCCTTTTTCCTTGGTGGCTGCAACCCACTATGCCCAAATCTGTAGGTTGTCCATACGACCAAAATCCCGCAAAATCTGCTCTGCTGAAAGACTTGGGGTTCAAGGCATAAAATAAGCGGTATCGCATCGCAATTTGCGAGTTAATAATGATGTTTTGCTGTTTACTTTAACAATCATGTTTCACCAACTGCGATATGATTTCCACAGCAAAAAGAAGAAAAAAAAAGATTGTGCCTTTTAAAGTTCTGCCTGCTGTGCACAACGTGCACTGCAGGCGAGGCAGAAGCACCTGGGCTGGGCTAAAAACATTGTATCAATGTTATGTCAGCCCAGCCCCGATGCGGCGTCATCACGTGGTGAGAGGAGGATCTCCTCGGAGGCCTTCTGCAATCAGCAGGCTGCGTTATTACGGCAGGTGCTGGGTGTGAGCAAGTGCTGGACGTCATCCACTGTATAAGAGCCTCGAGCGCGCCCGTTGGCTTCAGTTCTGTTTTTTCGTATATATTGTAGCTTATGGATTTTAATTAATGGTGTGCTCCTTTTGACCCAAGCTTTAAAAGAATTTAGAGTGTAATTCACGTAAACTGTACTGTGGGGTTGGTTGGGAGGGTCGATGAGGAATACGTGGGGGGAACATCCAATCGAAAGAACATTACAGTTGGTAAGTAACTGGTTCTTCGAATTGATTGTGTCCTCCCACGTATTCCTCATCTTAGATAGACTCCCAAAGCAGTTTTGTCTCGGAGGTGGGAGTACAGAATTTTTCTAATCGTGTACAGAGTGGAGTACAGATTTAGCAAACAGACTTCCTTAAGAAGAAGTCAAGTCCAGAGCATAATGTTTTATAAAGGTATGCATGGGTGACATGTGGCTGCTGCACAAATATCTTGTACAGGGACACCCCTTTTTAGTGCTGTTGAAGTTGCCATGCCCCTGGTTGAATGACCTCTCAGTCCATCAGGTGGTTCTTTCACAGCCAATCTGTAGCATTCTGTTATAGCCAAAATTATCCATCTAGATAATGTTTGTTTAGTTACCGCAAGTCCCAGTTTGCATCTAGTGTACCCCACAAAAAGTTGATCACACTGATGTATTTGTATTTGTTTATTTATAACGCGCAAGCCATCAGGCCCGGAGGCATCAGGGCGCAATTTGTACAAAGTTATAATAATGCATATATGCAGACATAAAAATTACATTTACAGAATACTAACAGTGTTTCTATCTACATACATTACAGTGTTTACAATGCCGCTAAGGCTTGACAGTGGATATACCCATAGGGTGTACAGAAAATAGTAACGGAGGTCAGCGGGCCAGAGTATGTAAGACAAGGGCGCAAAGCATGTCTTAGTGCTGGTCGAAAAGCCAAGATTTGGTTTTGGACTTGAATGTGTTGAATGAGTCTTCAGCTCTGATTGTAGCGGGGAGGGAGTTCCACAACTTAGAAGCTAGGACAGGGAAGCTAGTGCCCCCCGCTTTTTGAAGTTTGAACCTAGGGATCGATAGACAGTGGGTCTGGGCAGTTCTTAGAGGTCGGGAGGTCGAGTGGCGAGACATCCGACTACAGAGGTAGATAGGGGCCTTGTTAGCCAAACATTTGTGCGTGAGGGCAAGTGTTTTAGTGAGATTCTCTGCTTGACAGGTAGCCACTTTAGGTTAGTTCTGGATTCTGAAATGTGGTGGTTGCGGGGGTTGTTAAGGGCAGCTCGAATGGCATTGTTTTGGGTTGTTTGGAGTTTATTCAGGTTCTCTTGGCTGGTACCTAAGTAGAGAGCACTTCAATAATCAATTTTGGCCATAATGAGAGTTCTAGCTAGTGTGACACTGTTAGAGGTGGTAAGAAACGGTCTGCAAGCTGCAATAAGTTTGCACGTGTATGCAGAGGCAGATCTGACTGCATTTATTTGTCGAGATAAGGATAGTGTGGCGTCAAGGTAAAAACCTAACGTTTTGGTATCTTTCGAGACTCATATGGTATTATCGTCTATGGTGAATGACTGATAGGACGGCTCTAGTTTGCTCAAGCGTTGCGAGGTGCCCAGGATAAGGAGCTCCATCTTGTCGTCATTTAGGCATAACTGGTGTTGGGCCATCCAGGCTTGGATGACCAGGTAGACGTCGTTAAGGGCCTTGGTGTCAGCTAGATAATCAACTGTGATGGGAATGAGTATCTGGGTGTCATCCGCATAGTTAGTGTAGGAGACACACAGATAGTCAAGCACATCAAAGAGTGGTTTCGTGAAAATGTTATAAAGTGTAGGTGACACGCAAGATTCATGAGGTACGCCGCAGTGAATTGGGGAAGGGTCCGCAGCTGCGGATGGGGCAAAGACCCTCATGGATCTATTGCTCAAAAAGGATTTGATCCAGGCCGCAGCAGAGGACGAGAAGTTGGCAGCAGAGTGGAGGTGCCTGCAATGGATCTGGTGGTTGACCAGATCAAATGAGGCAGATAGGTCGAGGAGTAATAGCACTGCTAGTTTGCCCTTATCCTTCAATACCTCAATTTATGTTTTTATGTCTATTAAAGCAGTTTCCGTCCCGTGTCTGGGACGAAATGCAGATTGTCGTAGACCTAGCAGATTGTTAGATTCCAAGGAATCTTGGATCTGAATTTATGCTGCACGGTCTAAAATCTTAAGCAAAAACGGTACCGTGGTGATAGGTCGGAAGTTAGGTATGCTTGGGCCGAGGGATGGTTTTTTGAGCAGTGGGATCACCCAAGCGTCCTTAAGGTTGTCCGGGACAATACCTGTTTTAAAGGAGGAGTTGATGAAGGCCGTAATGAATGGGGCCAAATCATGTGCAGAGTCCTTAATGATGGGAGCTGGGTAAGGGTCACTTTGACAGTTGGATGGTTTAATTCTCAGGATGATATTTTCTACCTCAGTAACGGTGAGCGGTGAGAATGCAAATGGTTTAGTGTTAGCAGTGTCTAGAGGGAGGGCCCTAGCCGGGCAGAGTGAGCGGTTGTCGAGCTTCAGACTGTCCTGCTTGTCTTTAATTTTAGATTGTAGCGTAGAGATTTTGTTCAGTAATGCTGCTTGACTGTTAGCACACCATTTACTATCTTTCGTGCAAGTGTCTAGGGGGGAGACTGGAGTTTCTAGCTCTTTTAGGATTCTGAAGAGTTCCTTTGTATTCGAATCAGCTTGCAGAATACGATTATTAAGAGACTTTTTTTTGCAGTGATGATAGCATCTTTGTAGGTGAGTGAGGCAAGAAGGAAACCATCTTTATGCTCATCAGAAGGGTGGCTTTTCCAGCGCTTTTTCAGCACAGCGTTTAACTTTGTGGAGCATTCTTAACTGTGGGGTGAACCATGAATTAAGATGTGCTCATGGTTTGGCCTTCCTAAGTTTGATGGGTGCTGTAGAGTCTATAGCCGTGAGCATAGTTTGATTATAGGTGTCTACTAGGGAGGTTGGATCATAGCAGGTGTTGGTGGCCGCATTGAGGGAAGGGAGTAACAGTGGGAGGAGTTTCTCCTTAGTTTTGTCCTTTTTACTTCTAGTGGGGAGTGCTGGGGCTATCGGTGTCGGGGCTCGATATTGAAAGTTATGATGTGATGGTCAGACCATAAGCAAGGGGTATTGTCGAGAACCTTGATATTGCAGTTAGCGCTGGCTAGCCAGTCAAGGGTCCTGCCTTTGATATGGGTGGGTTCTAGAATGTACAAGGTGAGGCAGAGGTCAGTTAGAACATTCTCCAGATCTAGTGCCACAGGATCTTTTGGGTCACCAAGACCTAAGTTAAGGTCGCCTAGGATGATTGTTTGTGAATTATTTTTAGTTTTGTCAAGGAGGAGAGTGGATATTTCACTGACAAAGGTCGATGCCGGACCTGGGGGCCTATAGATAAGGTGGAGGGTGGCCGTTTGGTTAGGCGTTAGTGATAGTTTGACTGACAACAACTCAGCTGATTCGAGTTTGGAGTCGGATACCATTCTTAGGTCAAGAGAGTTTTTATGGATGAAGGCCACGTCACCGCCTCTGGATTGGGCAGTGGTACGGTCACAACGTCTGATGCCGTAGTCAGGCGGTAAAGCAAAGGATAGTGAGGGGCCAGATGCGGCATGTAGCCCAGTTTCGGATATAGCGATGAAGTCAAGGTCAGAGGTGGTGATGAGGTCAGCAATGTCGAATGCGTGTGCTGGGATAGATCTAGCGTTGATAAGGGTGCCCTTGAACACAGGCAGTTTAACCACTGTGGTAGTGGATTTGCATGTAGCGGTAGATGAGGGTGAGCCAGGTGGTGTATGTGAGGTTTGCTTGGTGGCGTTGTTGCGTGAGTATCGTAGGCGGAATCTAGTGCCTAGTCTCTTGTTTCTAAGAAAGAGGGGGCAAGGTTGGTTAGGTGTGGGTTTCCTGGCGAGGTGTTCCAGCCACAAAGCTGGGTCATTAAGGTATTGGTTAATATGGTTACTGGAGTAGTGTAAACCTGTGGTGGTTGCTGCAGGGCTCATTATAGGAGTTACAGTCACAGTAGGCAGTGCCTGGTGGTGTAGGTTCGGGCAGGCCAGACTATTAGGTGGCGGATCGGGTTTAGCCCAATGGGGGAAGGTTGTTGCAGTGGGTAACTGAGTGACTGGGGCAGCCCGTCCAATGTACTTTTGCCAATCTTGAAATGTAGAAACTAAGAGCTCTTCTGGGATCTAGTCTATGTAGCCGCTCCTCTTCTTTGCTTGCATGAGGAGGAGGGTAAAAAGTAGGTAAAGTTATTTTCTGTGACAGATGAAAATCCGAAACAATTTTTGGCAAAAAAGATGGTTTAACTCTGGCCTTATAAAAGATAGTGTGAGGAGGACCGCTAGAAAGCGCCTGCAACTCACCTACCCTGCGGGCTGATGTCAATGCTACAAGAAGTATTGTTTTCAAAGTAAGGAGCCTTAGCGGACAAGAGTGTAAAGGAGCAAATGGAATGCATGTGAGGAATTTCAGAACTAAGTTCAAATCCCACACTGGAACCTGAAAAGGTATTGGTGGAAATACGTTATTTAAACCTTTTAAGAATTGGATTATTAAAGGTATCTTGAAGTAAGATTCTTCTTCTGAAGAGTGCTTAAAAATGGATAGCGCTGCTAAGTATCCCTTTATCGTACCAACCTGGAGCCCCAGATTAGCTAAATGTAATAGAAAAGATAAAATTGTGGGGATATTACATTGAAATGGATCCACATTCTTTTCTCTGCACCAGTTACTGAACTTGTTCCAACGACACCGATATAGAGATTTGGTTGCTGACCTTCTGGCCGAAAGCAAAATTTCCATCACGTCATCCGGAAAAGATCCCAATCCTTATATCTCAACCTCTCAGAAGCCATGCGTGAAGGTTGAGTGTGTTGACCTCTGATGGAGAACATGACGTTCCTTTCGTGAGAGAAGATCCTCTCTTCTTGGAAGACGTATTGGAGGGCAGATGGACATATCCAGAAGGTCCGGGTACCACGTTCTGCTGGCCCAATCCGGGGCAATTAGGATCATGGTTTTCCTGAACTTTCTCAACCTCCTGATTACTTGAGGGATCACAGGGACTGGAGGGAATGCTTACAGGAGTGGAAACTCCCAGTCCCCCACAAGCGCGTCCCCTAGAGCTCCTCTCGGGGGAAATTCCCTTGAGCAGTACCGTTCGCACTTCCAGTTGGTACCGGTCGCGAACAGATCCACTTGAGGGGTTCCCCAAAGGGCAAAGATCTCTTGAATGACTTCCTGAGCTATCTCCCACTCGTGGGAGACTGCTCTGCCTGCTCAGAGCGTCCGCTGCTGTGTTTTGCTCTCTGGCTAGATGAATTGGCGAGAGATATCCCTTCTTGTATTGCACAGAACCAGAGTTGTATCACCTCTCCGCACTGCGGCAGTGACCCCACTCCTCCTCTCTTGTTGAGGTAGTACATGGCCACTGTGTTGTCCGTCATTATCAGGACATTCTTTCCCCGTACAGAGGGCAGGAAGGCCTTCAGTACTAGTCTGATTGCCCTCAACTCCAAAAGGTTGGTGTGTAGTTTGGACTTCAATGGAGACCAACGACTGCTGATTGTCAGATCGTTGGTATGGGCTCCCCAACCCGTGAGTGAGACGTCCGTCACTACTGTTATCTACGGCTATGGTTGCCAAAAAGATTCTCCTCTGAGGATATGATGTCTGCAAGCTGGATGCCATTACGCTGAGCAATCTGAGAAAATCGAAGGCCGGAAGATACTGGGCATTCTGAAATTTTGTTACCAAGCGCAGAATGTGGTGAGCTCTCTCTTCGGGAAGCGAGGCTTTGCCCGAGCAAGTATCCAGGACTGCTCTGATAAACTGGAGTTTCTGTGATGGTATCATGTTTGACTTTTTTAAATTCAGAGAAAACCCTAGTTTGTGAAGGAAGTGACAAGTCATGGACAGATGATCCTGGGCTTGTTCTGGGGAACGTGCTCTGATCATGCAATCGTCCAGATAGGGGTAGACATGAATCCCCCATCTCCCGAGACTCGCTGCAACCACCACCATCAACTTGGTGAAAACTCTTGGGGCGGAGGTTAACCCGAAGGGCAGAACTCGAAACTGATAGTGAGAATTGCCAATCGCAAACCTTAGGTACTTTCTGTGCTTGAGATGGATTGGCACATGAAAGTAAGCATCCTGAAGGTCCAATGATACCAATCAGCCCTGGTGTTGGAGAGCCTGAAGGATATGAGAAAGTGTGACCATCTTGAACTTGTAATTCCTTAGGAACTTGTTCAAGTTTCTCAAGTCCAAGATGGGTCTCAGTCCTCCGTCTTTCTTTGGGATGAGGAAATATGGGGAATACCAACCCTTGTTCCTCTTCGCTACAAGTACATGTTCTATTGCACCTTTCTGTAGCAGGGTTAAGACTTCCTGCAACAGGAGTGGATCCGGATGTTTGACAGAGTTGTATCCCGGAGGGTGATTCTGAGGTTTCTTTAGAAAAGGAAGGCAGTAACCATGGGATACTGTTTCCAGTGCCCAAGCATCTGAAGTAATGCCCCACCATTCTTCTAGTTGCTGTGAGATGCTGCCTCCCACTGGGGTCTTGTGGGTCAAAACCTTAGAGTGGTTTTGCGGCAGCTGCAGCAGTGGCTGAAGGGACAGATGGCGCTGCTGGGGCAGATCTAGCACCTTTTCCTCGCCCCCGAGGAAATTTTCTTTGACCGCTCTGACTGGCCTGTCCTCTTCCTTTTCCAACTGAGGAATAATAACGAAAAGGACGATCCCTCCAGGAAGATGAGCCTGTGTACGGGCGTTGCTGAGGTTATCTTATAGCAGCACTGAGAGATTTAGCCGCCGCTTTGGAGGTCTGTAGCTTCTCCAAACTTTCATCCGCCTTGCTGCCAAATAACCTCGAGCCGTCAAAAGGCATATTAAGAAGCCTCGATTGCACATCCGGTGCAAAACCAGACTTTCTTAGCCACACAAATCTACGTAGCACCGTGCTAGTTGCCATAGACCTACTGATACTGTCAGCTGTGTCCAAACCTGATTGAAGGCATTCTCCCGAAGCCTCCTTTCCATCCCTTATTATGGCTAGAAAGCCATCACACTCTTCACCTTCTGGGATGTGTTCAGCTGTCGCTGACATGCAGTCCCACAGGGTATATGTGAACCTTGCCAAGGTACAGGTTACATTAGTAGACTTCGAAGCCATACTCCCTGATGTAAAAATCTTCCTAGACCATGCATCCACCTTTTTATCGTCCCTATTTGGAGGGATTGTAGGGTATGCAGCATTTCTTGTGGAAGTGGCTGATTGTACTACCAGACTTTCTGGAGTTGGGTGTTTGCTCAGGTATTCTGGATCAGAATTGCAGGGTCTATATTTAGACACACATTTTTTATTTACTGTCGAGATGGCTTCAGGGTGTTCCCATGCAGAACTAACCCTTCTCTTCAAGGCAATGTGAAATGGAAGAATGGGGTCTTGGTGAGGTGTTCCTGATAGAATATCAGTCATGTCATCATCCTGACAGACTGGTGAATTTCTACCCCACCCCATAAATTCAGTAACTCTATTCAAAAGTTTTCTGCAACCTGCACCAGTCTGCTCTGATGGGCCTGGCTTATCAAATTCGTACTCTGGAGAAGTGTCCAGATCACTTGCTGTTTGCAAACATTCCTGTAAATCCTGAATTTTTGACTGAGGATCAATTAATTCCTCTGGAACCGATCTTGTGCCAAATTTAACACCAGCAGAGGTGATTTCTTCATCTGCGGATTCTCCCTCATAGATAGATGACATGGTCCTAGAAAAATCATGTCTACTCTCAGGTTGAAAAACCTTTTCTGGTAATGTAGGTTAGTCCCTCATTAAAGGCGTCGACGAAAAGGTCGATGGCGTCGATGGCGTTACCACAACCTTCGATGTTGTTGAGGGAACCTTCGATGACCTTGAGGTAATCGTCGAGGGAGTTGTGGAAACTGTCGAAGGAGCTTTCGAAGTTATCGATCGTGTTCTCGACGCAACTTCCTTTGGAAGAGTTGTCGACGTCTTGTACTCGAGAGCCTTCGAAGTCTTCGAAGGCGTCAATGTGAATTTTGATGGCCTATGTTGTTTCAACTCCATTTTGTTTCCCTCTTCTTTGATTTATGCACCGGAAAGTCTTTTTCATGAGGTGATCGGGAAGAGTCCCTAGATGACACACTCGACAATTTTTGGTCGGATTTTCTTGTTTTGGACCTTCCTCTGTCACGTTTTTCGTGATTAGGGGCATGGTCTTCTTTAGCCTTTTTTGAGGGGGTCTGAGCCGCGTTCTCAAAAATATTTAGCGTGGAAACTTGAAAGGCTTCCCATTTACTCGGGGAGTCATGCTTGGAATGACATGCTATCACCTCCTCCGAAGACTTCGAGGAAGAAGAGGGAGATAGATGTCATCTTTTCTTTCTCTTCTTGGATGACGAAGAAGAAGACTTTCTCGATCTACTCCTCGACCTATGTTTTTTATGATATTTTTTCAAAGACTTCGATGAACCCTCCCCCATCGCCAGTTTTCCTCTGCGTTCTTTTAGGGCCTTATGGGTCATCGACTGGCACAAACCACAGTCTTCAATTCGATGGTCGGAAACCGAGGCACCAAAGACAATTCTTGTGTGGATCAGCCAAAGACATTTTCTTTCCACATTTTAGACATTTTTTAAATCCCGTCTTCGGTGTGGAAGGGATTGATGAAGATGACATTGCTTTTCTTTTCACGAAAGACTGAAGCGCCGTTTGAAACGATCCGAAGCGAAGCTAACGGAAAAACGGAACTGAAGCCAAAGGGCGCGCTCGAGGCTCTTATACAGTGGATGAAGTCGGTGCTCGACGGGTGCCGCCGAGGGACATGGACGCCGCGGCCTCGAGAGGAGCGCCCTCTGATAGAGAGAAGAAAACATTTTTCCGAAGCAGCAAGCTGAAGGTAAGGTTATATCTAAAATGAGGAATACGTGGGAGGACACAATCCATTCGAATAATATTTCTCCCGCCCGAACGTGCGGGAGAAAAATGATCAGACATTTACACCCAGCACCCGCCTTAATAACGCAGCCTGCTGCTCGTAGAAGGCCTCTTCTAAGAGCCGCAGGCCGCGTTATTACGGCGGGTGCTTGGTGTGAGCAAGTGGCTGAGAATAATATTTCTCCCGCCCGAACGTAATAAATGCCGTAATAACGCAGCCTGCTGCTCGTAGAAGGCCTCTTCTAGGAGCAGCAGGCTGCGTTTTTATGGCGGATGCTGGGTGTTGGAGAGCACCCGCTCTTTAACACCGAGCACCCGCCGAAATAACGCAGCCTGCTGCTCGCAGAAGGCCTCTTAATACTTCGCAGAGCAATTACATCACAGGAAAATACAAAACATGCATTGTTGGCCCCACTGGAGCATTCTAGAATGCACAACCCATCAAACAGCACAACATGGAAAGATGTTCAAATGTTTAAAAACTTAACAGAAGGTAATGATACAGTAGGCAATGTTTGCCAATGCTCTGTAGCACTTTCCCGGGCAATACATATTTATTCCTGCAGTGCAAGATGAATAACTGAACAACATGGAGACTGATACCCGCCTCAGTCTGATAGGCAGATGCTGTGTGATGGTGGTAGGCTCTGCCACTTGCCTTCAAAGTGGTTCACCTAAGGCCTGTCCCGGCCAGAGTGTAGGCCAGAGTCATGTAGCTGTCAGGTCACTGGATTGGTCTGAGCCCATCACTCGAAGTAATCACCCACCCACCGCACAGACAGACTAATGCGTTGCATGCTTTGTCCTGGGCCGGTCTCAAGCATCCTGCCTCACAATCACACCTGTAAAAAGCAGTAGGATCTGTCACCCAAATCTGTAGGTGGTAGGACTGCTTAAAAAGCAGTAGCCTACTGCCTAAATCAGTAGGGTTGGCAAACATGAATAACGCAGCCTGCTGCTCGTAGAAGGACTCTTCTACGAGCAGCAGGCTGCGTTATTACGCCAGGTGCTGCAAAATAATTAGTTCAGATTTAATATCTGAAAAATCTTAAATTTGATTAAATGAATGATGAGCCTATCTTCACTCTGCTACTTTCCACTGCTCCCGCACTGTTTGTGATAATGAAAAATACTCAAAGGATCTGGTCCCTTCTGACTTTCAACCAGGCCATGTGTATGCCATAATCCTGTTCAGGCTTGATGACTGTTTCAGGAGATTTACTGAGTGCCTACAGAGATGTATCTCCTTATCTTTTGTGTCAGCATTGAACAGCTCGTAGCAGTCTTGCACATTATACCTTCTGGTCACCTGTTGAAGCACCACCATTGTGGCTTCAAGTTTGATGCATAACACACACATCTAACAACCTAATTGCAGCCTTCTGATGCCTGGTATCAGGGCGGACTGCAGCACAGTGTAGAGGTGCAGGCCCCCTCAAGGCCACCCCCACACCTTCCTTAATGAGAAGCCTTGCTAGTGGTGTTAACTATCACTGGGACCAGGTGGAAGGGGTGGCAGGTTGGGTTGCAGGCATGGGGGATTGTGAACTAAATGCACGGCAGCAACAGTTATTAGCACCTTGAGGGGCTGCACTACAAGAGGCCAGGCCAGGATTTGTTTGCTTGCCTTGGTCAATGTGCTATGCATCACAGTCATGGTTCTAATTCTCACACCATAGTTCTCACTCTTACATCCTAGCTCTCACACCTTAGCCCTCTCGACATGCACATGCACTACTCTCATGTATTCAAATAATGCACTTCTCACTCTCACTTTAGCTCTCATTTTTACTCAAACCTAGTTTTCATGCGTTCTTGCACGATAGCTCTCAATCGCAGTCACCCACACCCTTACTTTTACTTGCACCTGATATCTCACTCACAACTGCACTCTTTCTTGCATATAGCCCCCCACTCTCCCTTGCTCCCTGTCTCCCATGTTCTTTAGCCTTCATTCTGCCTCTCACTCACCCTTGTTCTCTCACACACTGCCTGCAATAAAAGTCTTTCAGAGTTTTTTAAAATGTTTACCAGAATCCAGCTGCACTTTGATCTTGTATGCTATCCCGCAGCCTGATGCCTGTGTTCAGAAGCGCATGGCAAAAGGTCCTGATCTCGATTTACCCTCCCCTTTTGCGATTACACCTACATATCTTAGTCTTTTGAACAGTTTTCTTTTTTTTGCACCCCTAAACCGCCCACCCCGGCCCCAATTACTTTTTGATAGCTGGCTGCATTAGTGGAAGATGGCATTTTAACACCTAACAAAAACAAATAAAACTGCAGAATCATTACAGATGCAGCCAATGATGTTGCAGTTTTAATGCAGGAAACTTCGAGCTCTGTACATGCGCTCTGGGTCAAAATACATGCAAACCTCCTAATTTGCATATGTTTGTAAAGGTGAAAGGCCCCAACGATGTCCTCATTGCTTGGCTGGGTGTTGGCAAGTGGCTGCACTAGCATTTGTTGGGCTGTCGATTCTCGAGCTCCCACCCGTCAGAGTGAGTGTGCATTGTTATGGGTAGGTAATCAGTTGCTTTTTGCCTATTTTGTAGGAATTGGTATGCAGTGTAGAGGAAGATTAGGCAGAGAGGACCTTTCCACTGTGACTTAGCAACAGCCTTAAGAGGTAAGCCAATCCTAGCCCAACTTTTTATTCTAAAACTATCTTTTTAATGTAATTCAAAGGCGTTCTGCAAGCAGGATGTGTTATTGGTGCAGGTGGCCGCGCTGGGAATGAATTTTCTCCTGTCCGTTTGGGTGGGAGAATTACCAGGTTACTCACCGTAGTGACCACCTTACTCCTAGTCCATAGTCCCCTTTCCTCCATACTTATGGGACATCTTTCCGTCCTGTGGGACGGGACCGGAGCACTTTGTAAAAAGCATCCAAATTCTTTCCAAAAATGTGTCCTTCCTCTCTTTCTGGCACGGGGCCCGGCACGCGGCCGAAACCCCGCCCATCTTGGCTCCGCCCCGCGCATCGCCCATCAGTCCTTTTCTATCGCCAGGTCAAAGACCAATTAGCAATAACAGAGGAACCTTATTAGAGGGGACGGCGGGCGGGCGTATGGAGGAAAGGGGACTATGGACTAGGAGTAAGGTGGTCACTACAATGAGTAACCTGGTAATACTCCTACGTCCCGTCCCCTTTCCTCCATACTTATGGGAGATTCCTAAGCACTCCTAACAGGAACTACGGGTGGATGGAAATACCCCTCACTGAAAAAGGTTCTTCAGCACAGCCTGACCAAACTGACCGTCAGCCCTTGAGCTCATGTCAAGACAATAATGCTTACACAAAGCATATGGGAAGGCCCAAGTAGCTGCCCTAGCGATGGACATATTTCTGAAAAGCATCCGCGGCTGCCTTGCCCCGCACCAGGTGTGCATGAATATCCTTAGGAGGTTTCAGCCCTTGGACGGTGAAAGACTTTGTGATGCAGGCGGCGATCCACCGAGAAATAGTTGCCTTAGACGCCTGCTTGCCCTGAGGGTTACCGAAGGTCACAAAAAGTTGAGAAGAACTCCTAAGCTCGGAAGTCCTGTCCAGGTAGAACTTAAGAGCTCTTCGGACATCAAGACAGTGTAGAACCCTCTCAGCCTCAGGGGCAGGGTTCGGTAAAAAGACCGGTAGGGAAATCGACTGATTCAGATGGAATTCGGTCACAACCTTCGGCAGAAAGACCGGGTTCGTCCGAAGGACTACCTTGTCCTTGTGAAAGACGAAGAAAGGATGCTCCACCGACAATGCCTGGAGCTCACTCACTCTCCTTGCTGACGTAACTGCGACCAAAAAGGACACTTTCCAGGACAAGTACTTGAGGTCCACAGTAGCCATTGGTTCAAAGGGTTTATGGCACAGCGCCATCAGGACCACATTTAGGTCCCACGGCGGGTGCGGATTACGAACCGGAGGGTAGAGGCGTGTCAAGCCAGAAAAAAGCCTCTTCACCACTGGGTTAGTCAGGGAATAAGAACACTGGTCTGTAGAAAGATAAGCGGAAACTGCTGAGAGATAAGTCTTGCATGACAGAACATGAACCCCTGACTCTGCTAGGGAGGACACGAAGGACAGCACCGTGTCAATCGTGGCCACACTTGGGTCCAACTTCTTCTCCAAACACCAATGACAGAACCTGAGCCATTTACTCTGGTACTGAGATCTGGTCGAGGGTTTCCTGGCTACCTGGATAATACGCATGTTATCCGTAGACAAATTCAGATGCTCTTAAGACTTGAACTCAGGCACCATGCGGCCAAGCTGAGCGATTGAGGGGAGGGGTGCCACAGCAGTTGTTCCCCTTGGTGAAGAAGATCGGGAGTTACTGGTAACCTGATTGGCAGATACACTGACAGGTGTTGAAGCTCTGAGAACCAAAACCTGGCCGGCCACCACAGGGCTATGAGTAGAAGGGAACAGTTCACCAAATTCTTCAACTTTGAACTAGAGGCAGAGGCGGGAAGGTGTAAGCTCTCATGTTGTGCCATGGAATCTCGAGAGCATACCCCAGAGAGGAAGCTCCCAGCCCCCCTCTGGAGGCATACTGAGGAAGCTTCTTGTTTACCGCCGTAGCGAAGAGGTCCACCTCCGGTGTGCCCCAACGCGAGAAAATCCATGAGAGGACCTCCGCCTTCAACTCCCACTCGTAGCTGACCACTGTCCGCCTGCTGAGGGCATCCACTGTGACATTCAGCTGGCCCGGGATGTGTACTGCAAGCAGCCAGACACCATGAAGCACGGCCCACTCCCATATCTGGATAGACAGGTCCACGAGGGGGGGGGGACTTTGTTCCCCCTTGTTTGTTGATGTAATAAATTGACACCACATTGTCCGTGCCTATGCGGACCACCTTGTTGGCAATAAGCGGTCTGAACGCCTTGAGTGCCAGAAAGATCGCCAGAAGCTCCAAATGATTTATGTGCAGGAGCTTGTCCTGAGGCGACCAGAGGTCCGAGACCTGAAGAAGATCTAACGTCACACCCCACCCCGCAGGGAGGAGTCCGTTGTGATCGAAACCGCGGGGGCTGGGTACTGAAACCCTGCACCCACCGACAGGTTGCTGAGAGATGACCACCAGTCCAGGTCCACTCTCATGGAATCCGGAATCATTATCCGCTTGGAATCCGGGTCCACAGCCTGACGCCAGGAACGCCGAAGAGCCATCTGGGTCTTGAGACGAGCAAGAGGAAGAGCCAGCATGCACGAGGCCATGAGGCCCAGAAGGCTCTGGAACCACGAGGCCGACATGCTCTCCGACTGCACAAACATCTGACACGTGGCTAACAGATCTGCCATTCTGTCCCCGGTCAGGTACACTCTGCAGTCGATCGTGTTCCAGCGAAAACCCAGGAAAATCAGGTCCTGCGAGACCGTCATGGAAGATTTCCGCCAGTTCACCGACAGCCCAAGATGGAACAGGAGCTGAAGGAGAAACTGGAGATTGCCGCTGCTGCTAGCGGACAAGGGCTGCGTAAGAGCCAGTCGTCCAAATACGGATACACATGGATACCCTAGAGACGAAGATAGGCCGCAATCACCGACATCATCTTTGTAAAGACATGCGGCGCCGAGCTGAGGCCAAAAGAAAGCACTCAAAACTGGAAGTGCTCCTTTCCCAAAGAGAAGCGGAGATATCTCCTGTGTGGGTTCCAAATCAGGATATGCATGTACGCGTCCTGAAGATCCACAATGCTGAGCCAGTCGCCCGCCTGCAAGGAGGAGCGTATCTGGCTGGGCGTGATCATCTTGAATTTCTCTTGGGGTAGGAAAAGATTAAACTGGGAAAGGTCTAGGATGGTGTGCAGGCCAGCCTGGTTGGGTTTGGGCACCATAAAGAGCTACACGAGGGGAACAGGTTCCACAGCTCTGAGGTCCAGAAGTTTCTGAACCTCGGCTTTCAGGGAGGACGAGCCCGACAGCTGAAAAGGAGGGTTGCGGGGTGGGGTAGGGGGTAGAGGTAAGCGGAAGCCCACTCGAGCGACTGACAAGACCCATCTGTCTTCTGTGATGATCTGCCAAACCTCCCAATGAGACGCAATCCGTCCTCCCACCGGGGTCTCGTGCGAGCGCGGAAAACTCTCATTTAGTAGGGTTATCGGTGGCGGTGCCACCTGAACCTGAAGAGGAGGCTGAAGAGCAGGAGAAAAACAGCGTCCGTTGTTGCCTACAGCGGTTATTCCCCGCAGGGGTATCCACTCTGTGAGATTTCCGGTCGAGGAAGCCCCTAAAGCCAGAGGAGGGTCGACTTTGTGACAACAGTCTCTGGGTTTTGAAAGGAGCCTTAACCAGGACAGACAATGACTTAGCTGTCTGAGTGCTATCCTTCGTCTTGGTGAGCTCTACATCTGTTGAAGAATGAAAGAACTCCTTACCATCGAACGGAAGGTCCAACACCTTGTCCTGCACTTCTTTTGAAAAGTTTGTGGCATGCAGCCACGCCTGCCGTGAGGTATCAACCCCCAGCATAAGGCCCCGAGCCGAGGTGTCTACGTGATGAGCCGCAGCCTCCAGGAAATCCTGGGCCAAGACCCTGGCGTCGGATAGGCCACCCTTGAAGTCTTGCAACTTCTCGACCGGGATGTGCTCCTCAAACTCCGACAGACTTTTCCACATCCGCATATTAGCCCCCGCTAATATCAACTCAGCATTGGCCTGCCTGAGCTGCAAGGCCGAGTTGGCAAAGATTTTCCTCCCTAGGGAGTCAAGGAGCTTATCCGCCTTACCCAGGACCTGAGTAGCCGTCGCGGAAGAGGATGCTGCAGGTCTGGATTGCAAAGTGGCCGCAGCCACCACTGTGGAGGAGGGAGGCGGACAAGACGACAGGGCCACCTCTTCCGAAGAATGTAGCCTGTACCTCGCGTCAATCTTCTTATTGACAAAAAGTTCCGAGTGTGGCTTTTCCCAGACTCTTCGGACCTCGGCCAGAACATCCTTCTGCAGGAACAGGCCGGTACGCTCCAAGGGAGACAGGGTGAACGACCCAGAAAGCACGCCCTCCTGCGGAGCGGGTGCCTCGGGCACCAGAACATCTAAGAAATTCATCATGTCCAGTACCCGGTCATGAAAAGCTCTGATAGAGCAGGGAAAGTCCTTGTTGTCCTGATCGCCTTGAGGGTCATCTGACAGGTCAGGATCCTGCTGAGCCGTGTCAGGCACTGCCTTGTCCACTGGGGACAATGGAGGCAAAGGTTGAAGAGCCTAGGGAGGCACCACGGGCAAGGGAGGCCCCGGCGGAACCACCGGTGGAACCACCGGAGGGACGGGTGGAGCCGAAGGCGTAGGTGGACATATCTCCCTGAAAAGCCCTTTGAAATATTCCCTCATGGGGTCTGTGCGCATAAGCGCTTGAAATTTACCGAAAAAGGCGTCCTCCAGAGACTGTTTCGGAATCTGAGGAGGCCTCTCATGAGGTGGACAAATCCAAGGACGTAGCGGGGAAGGGTGCCACACCGACGCCTCCACCAACGTATCCACATAAATCAAAGGTGCCGCCCACGCGGGCAACGAAATATTGTGCGGAAGAGGCATCCGGGCGTTACCATCATAAACCGGCTGGTAAGGATGCGCACAAGGGACATTAGGTTCACCCAAGGGACCAAGCCCTACACCACAGGCTGATGGCGTAGTTGTAGGGGTAGCACCTAAAATGGCCGCCGCAGTCGTGGCGGGAATGGGCGCCATTTTGTCCTCATCTGAGGGGAACTGCAGCACGTGAAGTAGTGAGGCGGGGTCCCCGTCGATGGATCAGGGGTCTTAATCTTAGCCTTAACATAAGGAACCTCGGCAGAACCGATACTATGAGGCCTGGAATGTTTTTGTGACATACCAACCGCCAACTGAGCCTTCGAAGGAAGGACCTCGGCACTGCTGGTAAAAGAAGAACTTTGCTTCTTTGCCCCCTCAACAGGTCTGGTGTCACCACAAGAGCGGGAACGGTGAGCAACAGCTTTCACTGACAAAGCCTTGACCGGCCTCTCAGAACTGTTGGTAGCTTTAGCCTCTGAACGAGGGACATCGGACCCAGGCCCGGTAAAAGCCTTATCTGTGTGGGCCCAGACAAGGCTTCGGGGCGAACCCCGGTCTTATCTTTGAGGGAAGCCAACAGAGAGGCCTCAGAGCGAGGTCCGGTACCCCACGACTCAATAGAACTGTGTCTACAAACAGCCCTCACAGGAGGAGCCTCGGACCGTACTCCGGTATTCACAAGCCCCTTGGGGAGACCCTCAGAGAAAACTCTGGTAGAATTATTAGGCCCGAAGGGCACCTCAGGGCGAACCCCGGTGACAGAGCAATCAACGCCCCCTCCCTGCCCGAGAGGAACCCGGAAAGGTATCCCCCGGCCAGGGTGCTCTGAAAAGTAAAGAACTTACCGGGTGTTTCTTCTTCTCGTCGATGAACGCCTGAAAATGTGAAAGAGGAGTTCGTCAGAACACCTCCTCCCACTGCTCTAACCGACGTTGAAGTGCCCGGACCGAAAGGGAGTCACAGTAAAAACATGAGTCCCAACGGTGATCCGGACCCAAACACTCTAAACAAAGAGGATGGGGATCCACCCTCGCAAAGCGACGGTGACAGGATGAACAATAAGGAAAGTCTAGCTTGAACGACATAGACAGACCAGTAAACGAACGCTAGCGAGAGCCAGAGAGGAAAAAAGGGAAGAAAAACTTCCGAGGATGCAAGTGCGTCCGGCCCCGATCGAGCGGAGAAAAGGACTGATGGGCGATGCGCGGGGCGGAGCCAAGATGGGCGGGGTTACGGCCGCGTGCCGGGCCCCA
This sequence comes from Ambystoma mexicanum, assembly GCF_040938575.1. Taxonomy (NCBI): domain Eukaryota; kingdom Metazoa; phylum Chordata; class Amphibia; order Caudata; family Ambystomatidae; genus Ambystoma; species Ambystoma mexicanum. The sequence goes on along the minus strand of NC_090925.1, from coordinate 763,844,279 downwards.
CGCAAGAAAGAGAGGAAGGACACATTTTTGGAAAAAATGTGGATGCTTTTTAAAAAGTACTCCGATCCCGTCCCACAGAACGGGGAGATGTCCCATAAGTATGGAGGAAAGGGGACGGGACCTAGGAGTAATATCAATACCAGCCACTTGCCTGCGGTCAGCCTCACACTAAAAGCACTGCCGGTGCTGCAGAAAGCCTTCTTTCAATCACAATTGGAATATTAGAGTGCTTTCTGAGCAGGCTGTGTTAAAATTGCAGGGCTGTGGGCAAAATATTCGTCCCAGAGCCCTTTGCTAGCACGCAGCTCTGCACTGATAAAGCCTGCAGAAGGCTAAATAATTTGTTTTTTCCTGTCAGCAGCAACTAAGACTTGCAATAATAGATTTGTGATCATCATGTTAGCACTTGAATCAGAATAGTGGGAAGCAAGAGGAAACGGGAGACCGATTTAGCAAAGCTAACTGTCAATAGTCCTGTGAATGTGTAAATAAATAGATGCCTTAAACACCACATTTGCACAGAAAGTGACTCAAAGCTATTTCTTTTTAAAGCCGAGTTCATCTATGAGATCAAACATGGTTTTGCATTCTGAGATGTGTAGTCTTCGGTGCAGGGTGGTGCAAATACTCCAAGGAGGTTGCTATGGGTGTACTGTGCAAATAAACAAGACCATTGTGGCTCTTGTTTAACCCAAAACAAATGTGTACTAATTAGAGCTTGGAAGTAACATTCATGCAGCGAACCTTTACATTTTACAGACATTGCACTGATGTTATACTTCAGGAGGTACACAGAAATCATTTCTGCATTCTTGCTAATTCTATATCTTGGGGTACAACTAATTCTGTTGACATTCAATATTAGTACAAAATTACTAATCAAATTAGTTGATTTGCTAATCAAAAAAATTATAATTAGCAAAATCTGCTAATCAATTTTTGAAAACTAATTTATGACTTGGGGTTCAGTGGTTTAGATTTTCCCATTGTGCACAGGTAGGTGCACCCACACATATGAGGTACTGTTTTCATCGGGACACCTGTGGGAACGCGGGAAGGTAGGACATGTGTTGTTGGTGGCGTGTTTGGGTGGGTTGGTAGGGGGAAATGTCTGAACATTTATTTTTTTGGGCCAAATTTCGGAATTTGCCAGGGTTTGTGGGTAATACATTCCGGGGCGATTGGCGCAAATCAGACCTCTTTCGATTCCCAAGGGTGTCTTCTTTTCGGAAATGCATGGGGTTCCATGTTTTCCTTGGTGGCTTCGACACCCTAGGCCCAAATCTGTAGGTTGTCCACAAGAGCAAAATCCCTCAAAATCTGCTCTGCTGTAAGACTTGGGGTTACCAGTGGCTTAGACTTTTCCCTTTGCGCCCAGGTAGATGCACCCACACATTTTTGGACGTACCATTTTCATCGAGACACCTGTGGGAACGCGGGAAGGTAGGATATGTGTTGTTGGCTGCATTTCGATGGGTTGGCAGGGGGAAATGTCTGAAAATTGTTTTTTTCACAAATTTCTGATATTGCCAGGGATGGTGGGTAATACATTCTGGGGCGATTTGCGTGAGTCAGACCACTGTGGATTCCCACGGGTGTCTTCTTTTCGGAAATGCATCGAGTTCCCTGTTTTCCTTGATGACTGCAACAGCCTAGGCCCAAATCTGTAGTTTGTCCACAAGAGCAAAATCCCACAAAATCTGCTCTGCTGAAAGACTTGGAGTTACCAGTGGTTTAGCCTTTTCCCTTTGCGCCCAGGTAGGTGCACCCACACATGTGAAGTACTGTTTTGTCGGGACACCTGTGGGAACGCGGGATGGTAGGACATGTGTTGTTAGCTGCGTGCTTCAGTGTGTTGGCAGGGGGAATTGTCTGAGAATGGTGTTTTTTTTTCACCAATTTAGGACTTTGCCAGGGATCGTGGGTAATACATTTTGGGGCGATTCGCGCAAGTCAGACCTATGTGGATTCCACGGGTGTCTTCTTTTCGGGAATGCATGGGGCTCCCTGTTTTCCTTGGTGGCTTCAACACCCTAGGATAAAATCTGTAGGTTGTCCTCAAGAGCAAAATCCCACAAAATCTGCTGTGCCGAAGGACTTGGGGTTACCAGTGGTTTAGCCTTTTCCCTTTGCGCCCAGGTAGGTGCACCCACACATGTGAGGTACCGTTTTGTCGGGACACCGGTGGGAACGCGGGATGGTAGGACTTGTGTTGTTGGCGGCGTGCTTCAGTGTGTTGGCAGGGGGAATTGTCTGAAAATTGTGGTTTTCACCAATTTCGGACTTTGCCAGGGATTGTGGGTAATAAACTCTGGGGCAATTCGCGCAAGTCAGACCTCTGGATTTCCACGGGTGTCTTCTTTTCGGAAATGCATGGGGTTCCCTGTTTTCGTTGGTGGCTTCGACACCTTAGGCCCAAATCTCTAGGTTGTCCGCAAAAGCAAAATCTCACTAAATCTGCTCTGCCGAAGGACTTGGGGTTACCAGTGGTTTAGCCTTTTCCCTTTGCACCCAGGTAGTTGCACTCACACATGTGAGGTACCGTTTTCGTCGGGACACCTCTGGGAATGCGGGAAGGCAGGACATGTGTTATTGGCAGCGTGTTTCAGTGGGTTGGCAGGGGGAATTGTCTGAAAATTGTGTTTTTTTTGTTTCCAATTTTGGACTTTGCCGGGGATTGTGGGTAATAAATTCTGGGGCGATTGGCGCAAGTGAGACCTCTGTGGATTCCCACGGGTGTCTTTTCGGAAATGCATGGGGTTCCATGTTTTCCTTGGTGGCTTTGACACCCTAGGCCCAAATCTGTAGGTTATCCACAAGAGCAAAATCCCGCAAAATCTGCTCTGCCGAAAGACTTGGGGTTACCAGTGGTTTAGCCTTTTCCTTTTGTGCCAAGGTAGGTGCACCCACACATGTGATGTACCGCTTTAGTCGGGACACCTGTGGGAATGCGGGAGGTAGGACATGTGTTGTTGGTGGCATGTTTCGGTGGGTTGGCAGAGGGAAATGTTTGAAAAATGTGTTTTTTTTCACCAAATTTCAGACTTTGCCAGGGATTGTGGGTAATAAATTCTGTGGCGATTCGCGTAAGTCATACCTCTGTGGATTCCCACAGTTGTCTTCTTTTCGGAAATGCATGGGGTTCCCTGCTTTCCTTGGTGGCTGCGACGCCCCAGGCCCAAATCTGAAGGTTGCACGCAACAGCAAAATCTGCTCTGCCGAAAGAGTTGCGGTTACCAGTGGTTTGGCCTTTTCTCTTTGCGCCCAGGTAGGTGCACCCACACATGTGAGGTACCCTTGGTATCGGGACACCTGTGGGAACCTAGAAAGGTAGTACATTTGTTGTGTTCACTTGCTTTTCATAACGTTTTCATACATTTGCTGCTGTACTTTGTCACACAACCATTTAGTTTCCCAAATGTAACCTACATTCAGTCGCTGCTTTAGGCACTACACGCTTTTGTTACGTGCAGAAGTCACCTACCCTTCAAAAGATCTGCCTGCACTCTTTCAAAAAATGTATGCTTTCCATCCCTCACCACATTTGTTTTCCTTATTTACACATGCTAAGTATGTCTGTCTAGGCCGTAAGCATAATAATCCTGTGTACCATAGCTCCGTTTTTTGCTTGTGGTTTTGCCTGTTTTTTGAAACATTATGAAAAATGTGTGACTTCTTATCTGGAAGCGTCCAGGGAATGTAGCGGAGCATTGTTTTTCTCAAAATTCAAAAAAGCCATTGCCTTACCGGGCAAACCCTTTCCACCACATACCTTTTTTTGCTATCATTTTTCCAATTTTCCCTCAAACTATGGATATTTTCCCCACATAGTTGTTGCCTGACCTGCGCAAATCACCCCTTCCTAAACTTGGAATTTTGTCTTCTTTTCAGAAATGTATGCCTTTTTGTCTTCCCTTTCAGCTTTCCTACCCTCCTCTTCCATTCCGTCCATGCATGTCCTATTGGAAAAAAGGGCATAATCGCCTACCTCTCACAAAACCTGTCCTTGAAAGCCTGGAAAATGGCGAATTCAGCACAGCAAACACTTTGTTCCTACTTCTTACAAGGCAAACAATACAGGCTTCTTTGTACATCATTATAATTGTCATTTTCTGAAAAAACACAACTTTTTCTCCCTCACCCCCATACAGCAAACTAGAATTCCTTGGTGGCGTTATGACCACCTACAAGTGGGAGGAAAAGGGGCCAAATTAGGCTGAGATATCTCATGTAACAAAACAGTTACAAGGGATTGAATGGCGACATACTGAAATCACCAAAACAGGCCTTGGCACTGGGGGATTGGGGGGCAGCCTTGGCAGTTAAGGGGTTAATAGCAGATTTAAACTGGTACACTTCAAATTCTTGCACCAGTTTTATTTTACTCCCGTTGACCTACATAGGTTCTTCCCTGATACATCTGAGGCGTGCCTGCAATGTGGGTCTCATATTAACTCCTTTTCCAACTTGTTTCACTCCCTTTTCAACTCTGCAGACAGTAGTGTATCATCAGCACCGAGAATGGGTCAATTTGAATAGCAAAATCAGACTGTGATATAGACTTCTGCAATGCATTGTGAATGTCTCGCACAACTCGAGCCACACCTGCAATATTCGAGGACTATCTCTGTGGCTGCAAGTCTGAAGCCAGTGACCCACCTGCCCTTTTCATATCCTCTTGCTTAATACCCAATCAGTCACCTACAACCTGCAAGTGGATATGGTGGTACTGGAGAAGAAAAAATTACTTACCAATGGTAATGTTCTTTCGACTGGATGTTCCTCCCACGTATTGCTCATTTTATCACATCTCCTTCCAGCGCCAGCTGCTTCAGGACCAATTTGCAGTAGAGGGCGCCGTGCGTTGTCGACTCGATGTCCCTCAACGGCATCCATCTGCTCTCGAGGCTGACGTCACCCATGGTATATATAGCATGCACAGCATCCGTTACTTCAGTTCATAGTTTTTCCCACCTCTGGTACCAGAACAACGGCTTTCGCGAGGCCAAAAGACCAGGCACTTAGGAACGAAAGGTGGAATACACAGAAATTCTACTGAGGGGTAGGATGAGAGGGGTGATGAGGAATACTTTGCAAGAACATCCAGTCGAACGAACATTACTAGGGGTAGGTAATGTGTTCTTCGAATGGACTGTATCCTCCCACATATTCATCATTCATCATTTTATGATACACTCCCAAAGCAGTCTTGTATTGGAGGTGGGAGTACACATTTATGATATGTCATTAATGCTGTGAATCACAGCCTTCCCAAATCCTGCTTCCTGTCCTGACGCAGAGTCCAGACAGTAATGTCTTGTGAAAGTATGTAGAGGACCAAGCGGCTGCCACACAGATATCTTGTACCGGCACCCCTCTCTGCAAGGCTGATGAAGTGGCCACACCCCTCGTCGAATATGCTCACAAAGCCCACAGGGACATCCTTCCCAGCCAAGTTATATCACTCAGTGATGCACAGAATTATCCAACAGGATACCGTTTGTTTTGTCACTGCAAGAGCTAGTTTGTGCCCACTGTAACAACTGGCCATCTTACCTCACCAAGAGATGTACAAAGATTTAAGTCCTTTTGGGGTCAAGTCAATGAAGTCTCTCCTCTTCCTTACCAAGATGAGGTGGAGGGTAAAAGGTTGGTAGGACAATTTTTTGATAAAGGTGAAATTCCGAAACAACCTATGGGAGAAAAGTGGGTCTGACTCTCAGAACAACTTTTTCCTTAAAGAAGGTTTTTAAACGGCGGTTTGCACGACAAAGCCTGCAATTCGCTGACTCTGCGTATGTTAGCATCCTTAAAGGACAAGAATGAAAAGGCTCAAAAGGAGAGAACAGAAGATATTTCAGAACCAGATTTAAATCCCAAACGATAACCACGAAAGGGACTGGGGAGAACACATTGGTGAGCCTTTTCAGGAATTGCATCACAATAGGTATCTTGAAATAAGATGAACAAGTTGTGGGGGTCAACCGTTATAAATGGAGGACATAACAAATGCACACTTTTTTGTTGGATAGAATAACAGCCAAATAACATAAATAAATTTAACATTTCAATATATTCAACACAGTATTTTGTGTGTATTTATTCCTTCATGAATAGAATTTCTACAGTCATCTTTTGATCAATCACTTTACATAAAAGTATATACCACAATTTGTAATATGCATAATGCATAATTCTCAATATTAACAAATTCAACGTAAACAAATTATTTCTTAAGTTCCTCAAAAACCTGTCTATGTAGGAAATATTCTGTTCACATTGTGCTGATATCCTTTATCTGTTGTTTCAATTGGTGCTCATGAGTTGAGCCTCTAGGGTTTTAACCTAGGTCTTCCACTACGCATTTCGGGCTATTTGTCTGCCCTTCTTCAGGTGGTGATATCAGTACTTCTCTGTCTTTATCTACAAATACAATATATAAGAAATACTTGATTAATTTCTAAATCCTTCTTTAATTAGTTATGCACATTTTCGGGCTCTTAGCACTGTACTAACCTTGATAGAGCCAACCAAAGTCGCGGCATCAGCTTGCATACTTCTGCACTATAGCCACATATTCCCTCGCGAGTCTGGTCCACTTTCTATGGCAAGTAGAACTGTCGAGAACAAGACGCTATTTCAATGGTCTATTCTTTTGACACTAACATTCATAAGAGTATAAATGACTTGCATATATAATGTGATCACGAGTGGGACCAGTCGCTACAAAAAGCGCTCGGCCCCACTCTGTGATAATAAGTGGGAAAAATGACGTTGTCTTGTTATTACACTTACCCAGTGGCATTATCAAGTTTAACACTGATTTTGGAGACCGGTTCTCCGTGTTGTTAAGTATTGAGTGCCTGATTTCAGAGACAGGTTCTCCGTGTTGTTAAATATCGAGTGACTCTGTAAGAAAATGACGTGAAGGTCATTCTCTAATTAGGTGTCATTTATCATAATTACTTAGCTGGGTATCTCTTAAAGGCTATATTGGTTCCTACTTGTTTGCCGCTCTCATAAGGTTTAGTAGATGTTCTGTGTTCGGCTCTGTTCGATACACCGCGTACCGCTGCAGGTCTCAAGGAAAGCTGCCCGCAGGGCAACGTATGGAACAAGTTACTTACCTGTAACTATTGTTCTCCAGCATGGGTCTGGCATGGATTCACATGCTCATGAATATTCCCCGTCGTCAGGCTGGGAATCCTCGGTAAAGAAAAAATCAGTATCAGTTTCGTTTCTGATCTGTCTTTCTTAGTAGTAACCAATCACTGATCTCTGGGTCATACTGCCCCCAGCCAATGACTGCCCTCTCCCTAAGCCCCGCCTCTGGCAGCCATCCTCAGATTTGGTAGCACGCCAAGTGGCAGTATGACCAAGTGAAGAGCCGCAGAGGGGTAGGTGGGAGGGTTCGCATGTAAATCCATGCCAGACCCATGCTGGAGAACAACAGTTACAGTTAAGTAACTTGTTCCTTCTCCGACATGGGGTCTGGCATGGATTCACATGCTCATGAATAAAAGAATACATAGCAGTATACACATGCACAACCACGGGAGGTGGAAACAGGCTCAACATTAAGCAATACAACAACTCAACATTAAGCATCTCTTACCTCCTCACCAGGCTCACCTTAAGCAAACAGGTTGCGCAGCACTGCTTGGCCGACCCTGGACTCCCGATCGACGCAGTAGAATCTTGTGAAGGTGTGCGTCGACCTCCACGTAGCAGCCCTGCAGATGTCCAGCAGGGGCACGCCAGACAGGAACGCTGTGGTAGCAGCGATCGCTCTGGTTGAATGGGCTCTCGGACAGCCGGGCAGCGGTCGGCTTGCCAACCGGTGACAATGCATGATGCAGCCGGAGAGCCATCTGGAAATGGAAGTCTTCGAGAGAGCCTTCCCTTGATTCACAGACCCAAAGTTCACAAACAGTTGTGACGTCTTCCGAAAACTCTTTGTGCGGTCCACGTAGAACTTCAGCGCTCTAGCTACATCCAGCGAGTGCAAAGTCCTCTCGGCCGGCGTCGAAGGCGACGGGAAGAAAACTGGTAACACCAAGGGCTCGTTGAGGTGGAAGTCCGACGGTACCTTGGGCATGAAGGAGGGGTGCGTCCTCAGCACTATCCTCGTGTCATGAAAAGTCAAGTATGGAGGCTTGCAAGATAGGGCTTGAATCTCTCCCACTCGTCGTGCAGAGGTGATGGCCACGAGGAACGCTGTCTTCCATGACAGTAACTTCAAAGGCGCCGAGTGCATAGGCTCGAATGGGGCTCCCATGAGCCTGGTCAGCACCACATTAAGCTCCCACGCCGGGGCAGGGGCCTTCACAGGCGGGAATGATCGGAATAGTCCCTTCATAAATTCCTTTCCAGGCAATGAGACCACAAGGACGCCCGTCCCGTAGTCCTGGTATATCGGGAGATGGCAGCCAGATGTATTTTTATGGAGACGTGAGCCAGTCCAGCTTTGGCCAGCAACAGTAGGTACGGCAGCACTTGAGGGGCCGTAATCCGCAGAGGGTTAATCTTCTGTGCACAGCACCAGACAGAGAACCTCTTCCACTTATGACCGTAACACTTGAGAGTCGAGGACGCCCTGGCCTTTGCAAGAACCTCTGTGCAATCAGCCGGGATATCGTACCCTCCAAACTCTAGTGCTGCAGGAGCCATGCCTGCAAGTTCAGCGACTGTGGGTCGTGATGGAGAATGGCGCCTCCTTCTCTGGAGAGAAGATCCGCGTCCGCCGGCAGCTTGACTGGTGGGGACGTTGACAAGTCCAGAAGGTCCGGGAACCAGATCTGCCTCGGCCACGCCGGTGCGATGAGAATCATCCTGCACCTGGACTTCTTGAGTTGGTTGATGAGGCGGAGCAGCAACGGCAACGGAGGGAACGCGTATAGAAACAGGCCGGCCCAAGGGAACGAGAAAGCATCGCCCATGCTCCTCGGCTCTGGGAACCTGCTGGCGAACCTCTGGCACTTGGAGTTTGTAGCCGTCGCGAACAGGTCGATCTGGGGTTTGCCCCATCGTTGGAAGAGTCGATCCACTTGGTCCTGGCGCAGTTCAGTTCCCACTCGTGGCACGAGTGCAGCTCCCTGCTGAGTGAGTCCGCGATGGTGTTTTTTATTCCTGCCAGGTAAAGGGAACCAGAAACATCCCCTGGGCGACGGCACAGTGCCAATGATCCTGGGCCGCCTTGGATAGGGCTGGGGATCTGGTGCCTCCTTGCTTCCGTATTTAAAACATTGTGGTGGTGGTTCCAAGATGGCCGCCGGGGTGAGGAGTCGCAGCTAAACCGCGCTCCGCCCTGGCCGCCAAAATTAGCACGACCGAAGCCGTGACGAACCGTCTCTCTACCCCCCTGACTGCTAAAGTTCCCCCCCACATCCCCCCTTGCGAAGAACCGGCGCCGCAGCTGAGCGAACTCCGGACGAGAAGCGAGGAGAAAAGCAGACCGGCCCCTACCCCATCGGGGCCGAAGGAGACTCTCCCGCGCCTCAGAGGACCACACAGCGCGGCACAGGGAGACCGAGAGGTGGCGGCCAGCGAGGGAGCTGGATCGAGGGCTCAGTGGAACCCTGAGGGGAAGGACCGCCCCCCCACCCCACCCTGCATCGCACCAACGAGCGCGGAATGCTGTGGAGAGCGGAGATGCAGCGGCAGCAGCTGCGGCCAGGGAAGTGGTGCGGCGCCAGGAGAAGGCAGCGCGATCAGGGCGACCTGGGCGGACCGCTGGAGAGGAGAAGCGGGGGCTGCCCTGAAACATTGCGCATGAAGTGGAAAAGGTGAGCTAACCTGGGGGAGAAAACTAGCACCCGCCCGTGCTTATATACCCCGGGGGGACCCAAAAAGACACGGTATACTCAAAAACACTCCGCATCAACTCGATCAGAGATTCCCCCCGGTCCTAAAGAGTACACTACGCAAGACCCACCCACGCAGGCCGGATCCAAGGAGAGGCCTCCTCCCCCACAAGCGGGGGGGAAAACAATTAAGGAGAAACACGTAACTGCCATTAGCATTCAGGCACTGAGCGACGACGGGGGAAGAAGCGGAAACGCAGATTGCACATCTACTTAAAGCAAGAACCCCCCCCGCGCACAAGAACATTTCAGAGGACAGGAACTGGTGGAGGGCCCACCGGAGGACTACACGAGGCGAGGGCGCAGAAGCCCCATAGACAAGCTAACAAAACACTCTACCATGTCTAGAGCAAAAGGAAAGGGGAACCCCATCCAACAGACTCCTCAATCTGCAAAACAAGGCGCGGATATACTGCAAATGTGGTCAACAGAGGGGACATCGCAACCGAGAGGGAGAACCCAGGGAGAGCCCATGGGGGAGGCAGATTCACTATCCCAGCAACAACAACCATTGACTAGGGAAGACATGCAAACCTGGTTCATGGACTTGCAAGAAAAATTCATGTCTACAGTCCAAGAACAATTTGCAACCATGAAATATGAAATGAAACAAGCAGTACAAGACATGAGAATCGATATAAACAACCTAGAAGAAAGAACTGACATAGTGGAAAAAACTGTGCAAAGTCTTGAAGAAGACACAAGACAAACAAGCGAAACGCAAGAGCACTTGGTGACACTCACTCACAACTTGGAAATACAATGTGAGGACTTGGAGAACCGCTCTAGACGCTCCAACATTCGAATCAAGAAAATGGCGGAATCAGTGCTAGACAGAGACATACTGTGGACGCAAGATACTGATGATATCGGAGTCGACAGAGTCCACAGGGTAGGACCGAAAGGATCTGGGGCCCCAGGGGAAAGACCACGCGATGTCCTGGTGGCTCTCTCCTCATACCCGCAGAAAGAACAGATCCTCAGAAGAGCCAGGGAAATGGAGCATATTAAAATGAATGGGCAAGACATCCAATTGTATCAGGACCTTGCTCTAATAACCCTCCAAAAAAGAAGAGCAATGTCCCCACTGGTGAAAGTATTCATAGAAAAACAAATCCGTTACAAATGGACCTTCCCATTTGGGCTGCTATTTACGTGGGAAGGAAAACAGAGAAGAGTGACCACGGTGGAAGAAGGCCTTAGCACTATGGGTCTCCAGGATAAAGAGATGGAACGGGGGGAGACCTCAAACAGGAGAGAACGAACGAGAAGACCAATGGGCTGGGAAACAAGCACGCAAAAGAAGGCAAATGCAGGGAGGGAGACCCAGAGAAAAGTACCATGAAGAACCCAGGAATACACATTCTTGGGGAACGGAAAGGTAGTTTTTGAAACCCTGTCGGGGTGAAGGAGGAGAGCGGAGCGGAACGGACAACACACAGATGGCCGTCGGGTTAAGAACCGATGGTCTGGGACTCGGCGAAGACCAATGGGTCAATGGGGTTTAGGACTCCCCATAACAGACCCCCCGAGGGTATGGAGGGCAGGGAGCAAAGGGCGCAATGCCCTAGCATCAATAGGAACCCTCGCCCTACTCGGGGGACAGTTTGGTTGGTTTAAAGTTCAAAGTTGGGGGGGTGGGGAAGTTCAAGGGAGGGGAAGGGATCGGAGGAATCAAAGAAATGAAACAAGAACAGAAGGGGACCCGATGCAACGGCATACAAACATAACAGAATGGGGATAATACGCGTTTTGACCTACAATATTAGGGGCATGAATCACCCAACAAAAAGAGCGAAACTGGAGAAACAGTTCAATAGGGGGAAGGCAGATATACTACTTCTCCAGGAAACCCATATTAGAACAAGGGATAAGCAGAAAATGCGGATAAAAGGATACAAAATTTGGGCTCAGGCAACGGCAACTGAGAAAAAAGCTGGGGTGCTGATAGCGGTGAAAGAAGGAAAGGACACTAAACTGCTAGATACAAGCATAGATAAAGAAGGGAGATATGCTTTCGCCAATGTGGTAATCGAAGGATTTCGCATAACACTCGCCTCAATGTATGCACCCAATCAGGGACAGGATGGCTTTCTCAGAAATGTACTATCGAAATTGGAAGACTATGCTAAAGGGGAAGTGATTATGGGGGGAGATCTTAATATCGCGTGGAACCCACATCTAGATAGGAGTACAGGGAAGACACATGGCCAGGGGGCGCCATCAAAGCGTCTGGGACAACAAATGGACCAGATAGCCCTGAATGATGTCTGGAGGGAACTGAAGGGTGAACAGAGGGGGTACACATATTTCTCACATGTCCACAACACTATGTCTAGGATTGACTACTTCTGGGTATCGGTGGGACTACTGGGAAAGATACATGGGCTTGATAAAAGCACAATAGCCCTCTCGGACCATGCCCCGCTATGGTTAGAAGTGACTCTCCCAGGGAGGAAGAATGGGCTCTGGAGGTGGAAGCTACCGCAGAAGTTGATCCAGACCCAAGTACAGGGGAGTCCATAAGGGAAATGATAGAGGAATACTTCATACAAAATGACACCGGGGAGGTCGCAATGAGCGCAGTCTGGGACGCGTTTAAAGCAGTTTTGAGGGGGAAAATCATAGCGTTGAAAATCACAAGAGATGAACAAAGGTTTCTGTGGGAAAAAGAGCTGGAAAAAACAATTGAAGATATCCAAGAGAAATTACTGACACACTCCACTAAGATACTAAAAAAAAATCACTGAAACATACACAGGGTCAACTAGAGATGCTACGCACGAAGGGCGCAGAGAGGAAACTACTCTATCTGAAACAGAGATATTACATAAGAGCGAACAAAGCAGACAGACTCCTGGCGAGACAATTAAGGGCAAAACAGAAAGAAACGATTAAGGCCATTTATGATGCGAAGGGTGACCTCCAAACACGCACACGCGACATGGGGGAAGCTCTGAGGCAATACTATCAAACTCTCTACTCCACAGAATACCCCGAAGCAAACGCCCAAGTCTCATACTTAGAAGCCCTAAAGTTCCCGAAAATTTCAGAAGAGGACAAACAGTCACTAGAGACTCCTATCAGTGAAGAGGAAGTCAGTAAACCATAAAAGGACTCCCAAGTAATAAAGCCCCAGGCCCAGAAGGGTTTACGGCCCCATTTTATAAAAAATATGCAGACATATTGACCCCGATCCTAACGAGGCTCCTGAACTCCTTTAAGGATAGCGGTAACGTGACCCCCACTATGAATGAAGCGAAGGTACTGCTGTTTCACAAACCAGGTAAAGATCCAATAAACCCAGCATCATATAGACCAATCTCCCTAATTAATCTAGATTCGAAAATTTATACGAAGATTCTGGCAACAAGGTTATCCCCGCTTCTCCCTAAACTGATTAGTGAAGATCAATCAGGCTTTATTCCCGGCAGGCAAACCCACGACAACACAAGGAGGCTAGCCCATCTAGTGGAAAAAATAGGTATAACCCACACCCCAGCGATACTACTGTCGGTAGATGCCGAGAAGGCTTTTGACAGGGTGGAGTGGTCAATATTGTTCAAAATTCTGGAGTGCATGGGGTTTGGGGACCAGTATATTTTGCGAGCATTAGAGCGAACTACAATTCCCCATCCAGTAGAATAGTCATTAATGGCGAGGTTACGAACATGGTGAAGATATCGAGAGGAACGAAACAGGGATGCCCCCTTTCACCACTGCTGTACGCTCTGGTCTTAGAACCCCTCCTAATTAAAATACGGGAATCAGTATACATTAAAAGGATAGAAATGGCAGGTCAGCAACACAAAGTGATCGCGTATGCGGATGATATGTTAATAACCCTAGAGGACCCAGAATCCACGTTATTAGCTGCAGTGAGAGGACTAGAAAACTACGGGGCCATCTCAGGCCTAAAAATTAATAAGAAAAAAATCAGAGATCCTAATCCTGGCAGGGGACAGAGCAAACATAGAAAGGGAAGCAAAACTACTGGACCTTAAGATCGTACAGAAAGGTATAAAGGATCTGGGAATAATTGTACCTCAAAAAATAGAGCAATTCTATGGGGAAAACTACCCGCCACTAATTACAAGCATCCGAAGGGAAATAGGCAGATGGAACCCACTACAGATATCCTGGTGGGGTAGAATTCAATCTGTCAAGATGACCATCCTCCCAAGGGTACTATATTATTTTCAGGCTCTCCCGGTGGGTGTCCCAGACACGTTCTTCAAAACATTAACAAAAGTGGTATCGTCCTTTGTATGGAAGGGAAAAACGCCTAGAATAGCCAGGATGGTCCTCACAGCCCCAACCAGAGAAGGGGGGATGGCGCTCCCCCATTTAAAAAAATTCTATCAGGCAGCACAGCTTAAAGTCCTGAGGGAGTGGGTGGGGGAGAATCCGCAGCAGATATGGGCCAAACAAGACAGAGCAGTAGCGAGGACCCCACTGGTAGAACTTCTCTGGAAACAGAGGCAGCACAGACATGAAAATTTAGGAATAAGCGAAATTATGAAGACCATGTTGGAAGCATGGGACTGCCAAACACGAAAAGGCATAATAACCACGGCGATAGGACCCTTTACACCCATCTGCAGAAATCCACAATTTCCACCGGGGTTGGAACAAGGGGCATACGATAGCTGGGAGAAGGTGGGCATTACTAAAATTGGCAAGATGTTCGCAGACAAGGAAATCACATCCCTTGAATCCTGCTTTGTAGGCATGAATATCCCCAAAAGTGATAGATATAGAAACGAACAGCTAAAACACTGGCTAAACTCCCCGATAATCACTGAGGCAGCAACCAGGGTCCTTACAGGATTCGAGACATACATCATCTCCAAGACGGGGGAAAAAAAGTGGGTATCAACCCTGTACAAATACATAAACTCACAAGTGGAAAGCATTAAATGGTCATACAGAATAAAATGGGGCAGAACATTGGGGGAGGAACCAACGGATAGACAATGGGAAGACCTATGGAAGCAGATCCCCAGAATGACCCGATCGGCACAAACCAGGGAGATGTGGGTCAAAATAAATGACACAGTGGCATTATACTCCAGAGAGGCTCCACTCGATGTACCCAAACACGCCAAACTACTTCTGGAGAGGATGTGACGAAGTGGGAACATGGAGACACATATGGTGGGACTGTAAAGGCATAAAACCCTTTTGGGAAGAAGTGAAAAACGAAATGGGCAAAATATTCCCGGATGTGGGGTTGATTGGGGAGGAGGTGTGGCTCTGCAGAATAAGAGATGATACAGCAAGGCTATACAGTAAATCACAATGGAGAAGCTTTATGGGACTACTCATAGCGGCATGGACCACCATAGCACAAAATTGGAAAAATAAGAATACCCCACTGACCTATACATGGCTACAGAAGGTTTGGGCCCATATAACAATGGAGAAAATCACCCACAAAATTCAAGGCACTGGAGACAAATTTGTAAAAGAATGGGAAGGGACCTTGCAATATCTCCAGTCAGACTTTATGGAACAATGGTGCCCCCATAATGTCAAAGTTTCAGACATTTTCAACGTATAATAGGAACCCGGGACAATATGATTTCATCCGATCCGAGGGGAGGGAGGGGGGAGGGGGAAGAGAAAGTTATAAGATTCAATGTTATCTCTTCTGTTTTATTCATGTAAAACTAATAAATACAAGTTATAAAAAAAAAAAACATTGTGGTGGTGTTGTCGGTGAAGATCCTCACTACTTTGCCCATGAGGGCCGGAAGGAACGACTTGAGAGCCCAGAACACTGCTCGGAGCTCCAGAATGTTGATGTGGAGAGACCTCTCCACCCGGAGCCAAAGGTCTCTTGCATGGAGGTCTCCGGTGTGGGCCCCCCAACCCTCCAGAGAGGCGTCCGTCATCACCGTCTCCTGAAACGCCGGGATTTGAAATTCCGTGCCTGTCGTGAGGTGAGCACGGATGCCCCACCATAAGATCGCCTGACGGAACTCCTCGTCGAGAGGGATCCTGTCCCCGAAACAGCCCCTCGCCTGAAGCCAGCGGGAGTCGAGGAACTACTGTAGCGGACGCATCCGAAATCTGCAAAGGGGTACAAGATAGATGCATGAGGACATCATCCCAAGGAGGGACTTGATGGACCTCACCTTGGCCACGTCCGTGGCTAGTAGGCGCCGCACCTTGCCCAGGGTGGTCCTGGTCCTCTCCTGTGAGGAGTAGGCCAATTGCCCCACTGTATCGAGCTTCGCTCCCAGAAACAGTGTTATCTGTGTTATCTGCGATGGAACCAGGTGGGATTTGGGGTAGTCGATGGCGAATTCCAGCTCCGTGAGCACCCGGACGGTCCTCGCCATGTGTTCGACGGCAAGTTCCCTTGTCCTTGCCCGGATTAGCCAGTCGTCCAGGTAGGGGTAAACGTGGATCCCCTGCAGACGCAGCCGCGCCGCCACTGATGCCAGGCACTTGGTGAAAACCCTGGGTGCCGACTTTAATCCGAATGGTAGGGCCCTGAATTGGTAGTGGCGTCGCTAAACCACGAACCTGAGGAACTTCCTGTGCCTTTTTAGAATAGGGATTTGGAAGTAAGCATCATCCAGGTCCAAAGACGATAGGAAGTCGCCTTCCTCCAGCTGTCCCAGCACGTGCTGGAGGGTGACCATCCTGAATTTCTGCGCCTTGATGTACTTGTTTAAGCGACGCAGATCCAGGATGGGGCGCCAACCGCTTGTCTTCTTCTTGACGAGGAAGTACCTTGAGTACACTCCGGAGCCCAGAAGCCATCTGGGGACAAGCTCGATGGCACCTTTCTTGAACATCGCCATTACCTCCAACTTCCTGGCCACGGGAGGAATGCGAGGGCACTTCTTTTGGAATTCCAGCGAGTGCCCCTTGGCCAGGGTGTCCAACACCCAACGGTCGGTGGAGATGGACTCCCACATGCTGACGAACTTCGTCAGCCGGCCTCTCACCGGGGTGCTTCGGTGGGGGCCCGACAACCCGACCGGGTCAGTCTTGCTTGGAGGCGGCCTTGCCACCTTGGCGACGGCTGCGGGAACCCCCTTGCTTACCGCGACCTCTGTAGGCCTCCTGGGAAGAGGAGCGGGCCGCCTGGTGGTAAGTGGAAGAGTGACCGCTGGATCCTTTGGAGGCACCCTGTCTGCCTTCGGAGCTCCGAAAGGGAATTCCCATTCGCTGTTGAAGCACCCCCAGGGCCCGGGCCGTCTCCGAGTCGGTCTTGATGGCCTGTGGGGACTCATCCACCGCCTTACCAAACACGTTGTTGCCGTCGAACGGCATGTCCAACACCCTGGTCTGGACGTCCTGGGGAAGGTCTGTCGCCTTGAGCCATCCTCGTCGTCGGAGGCAAACTCTGTTGCCCAGTTGGCAAAATCCGGTATCAGCAATGTCTGTTGCCACCGTTATGGTGTGATCCGATGCCGCCTTGCCTTCCTGCAGAATTTCTAGGGCCTCTGCCCTTTTGTCATCAGGCAGGAAGTCTAGCAGGGGAGCTATCTTGAACGAGAGCTCCCTGTCGTAGCGGGCCACGTTCGCTAAGGCATTGGCCGCCTTAATCGTCGTCGCCGCCGACGAGATGACTCGTCGTCCCATAGAGTCCAACTTCTTGCCCTCGCTGTCCGGCGGGGAAGTGGAAGTTGAAGCCGCCGCACCCGCTGCCTTCTTCTTAGCCGCTGCCGAGACGACAGAGTCTGGCGTGGGATGGGCTCTGAGGCACAAGGAGGCGGCATCTGGGACTTGGTACTTCTTCTCGTACCTGTTCCTCCTGGCTGGTGTCGTGGAAGGGTTCTTGAGGACAGCAAGCCCCTCGTCCCAGATGTCCGTTGAGTAAAGGCACCGCGAGGACTGTCTTCCTCTTGGCCTCTCGTCATTGGTACAGAAACCCCTCCTTTTTCTGTTATTCAGGGCAGAGCTGGAAGAGCTCGGATGCCCTGGTTATCATGGCATGGAAAGCAATTTCGTCGGTTGGAGACGCCCGCGGAGGGGTGAAGCCGGGATGTCCGCTGTATCATCGCCGCCGTCATCGTCCGTCCCCGTCGCTGTATCCGTCGCCGTATCCTCGCTAGGGTCCGGCGAGGGGGATGAGGGGTCCACCGGTCTCGCAGGCACGAAGGGCGGAGCGGGGTGGACTCTCCTCCGCTTGTTCGGAGGGCTTCCCGACGGGCCTGGTTCTGTATCCTCCGTCGGGGTGCGTGGTAATCTCGTCCTTATATTGGTGCATAAGGATTGGATTGCCAACAAAATGGCCGTCGAGCTATCCTGGGGCTCGGGCAATGGCTGCGACAGACGGAATGGCCGCTCCACTGTGCCCTGTTCGACGTCGTCGTCGCTATCTTCGATCACGTCAGCAGGGACCACCCCCTGGGATCGAATCTTCTCGAACCTGTCGTTGAGGCCTATGAACCTCTCGTTGAGGCCTAAGGACCTCTCGTTGAGGCCTAAGGCCCTCTCGTTGAGGCCTACGGACCTTTCGTTGAGGCCCTTCTCGGTTTCCACCAGTTCCTCCACAGAGGCTGATTCCGAGTCTGTAATGGCCCCCGGCCCCCCCCCTCTTTTTCAGCTGGGGGCTTCACGGGGGTCTTAGCAATGGGCTGGAAAGAGGAATCCCTCTTCGGTGGCAGGGATACTCTGGGCCCCAAGGGCGTTTCCACAGGCGTAGTCTCAGCCGGCTTCACCAGGGTCGCAGCGACCACTTCGGTAGAGGCCTTTGCCGGGTGGATCAAAGCCCTCACCACCTTAGGTGCGTCCTGGGCCTTTGCCTTGGGGGGAGGGTCAGCGCCTCACTCCACCTTTGAGATCGACCGGGTCCGCTCCAGCGGCCTACCCGGGTCCTCGGACTTCCTCTTCCCCGAACCAGAGCGCTGGCTCGTGGTCGAACGTGCCAGGGAAGTTGCGCCCTGCTTGGCAACCGAAGAGCCCGACCTTTCGGCGCTCCCGGTGCCCGTGGACTCACGGTGCTTGGCCTTCTGTTGGGCCCCCGTCGCCGGGGCGCCCTCACAGGACTTAGAAGCCCGCTCAGACTTCTTCTTCGCCTTCTCACCTGCTGTGCCCTTCTCCAGCCAGGCGGCGAGACGGGAACGACGGTCTTGTTTGGTCCGTTCCGAAAGGTTCTTGCAGAACGCAGTCTTTCTTCACATGCGTCTTGTCCTCATGAAGGCAGTAGAGACATCGCGAATGCTCGTCCTCCTTGAAAACGTTCTGTAATCCGCATCCAGGGCAGCACCTGAACAGCTTGGATCCGGGCGTCGAGCTTCCCGTGTCCTGGGCCATGTCCGTTGAGGTAGGCCGCAGATCTTCCGGAATCCTCCAAAAGTATAAACTCGATGAAAACTTCACCCTTGAGGGGCGTAGAAGAATTCCCAAACGGGTCCCCGTTATCGGAAGTAGAAACGGTAGCGCTTGAGGCTCGATTAAACCGAAAACATGTGAAAATCGCCTGAAAAATGTGAAAACGCAGTAAAAGAAACTCGAGAGCTAAACACGAGGACTCCCAACACTTGAGCGTGCAGTAAAAATCTGAGGATGGCTGCCAGAGGCGGGGCTTAGGGAGAGGGCAGTCATTGGCTGGGGGCAGTATGACCCAGAGATCAGTGATTGGTTACTACTAAGAAAGACAGATCAGAAACGAAACTGATACTGATTTTTTCTTTACCAAGGATTCCCAGCCTGACGATGGGGAATATTCATGAGCATGTGAATCCATGCCAGACCCCATGCTGGAGAAGTTCGCTATTTCACTTGCGATGCCGTCGCTAAAGGGAAATATGTATATATCACTCTAATTGCACTGACAACTAAGGATAACATTCGCGGACTAGCTTGCATCAATTCTATACCTCATCGGTTGTCCGATCCCTTCAGTGCCTTCCGATTATCGCGCTCACTCTGCTTCCCGGGTCCGGCATCGGAGCGTTGCTAAGCAACGGTTCTGAACTAGTCTGTCTGTTATATTGCCTGTAGCAGTCAGTTACTCGTCTTTTCTGACCGCCATATTGGGTGTGTTTGTTCTACTGTGTACTGAGTTCCAAGTTATTATAAAGTGGATAGTCTAGATCCAACTAATCTTCTCTTGTTTCAGACATGTTATAAATATGTTATCCTGATGAGAGTTATGTCATCCTAGATCGTAAACAATTGAAAATATGACAGTTTATAGTCTAATTGAACATTGTTTCCTTTGCGTACTCCAGTAAGACACATCATTCCACATATAGGGCCTCATTACGAGTAGCCCAGTAAAAGCGGGTTCATTACCGGCATGCCGGAATGAGCGGGTCCGTGCTCGTTTGAACCCGCTAATAGCGGGTGATTACGAGTGCGTGAGCATGTGCGTTCCCCCATGCCGGTAATGGCAATTCCGCCATGCCGCTAAAGGGCCTCCAACTCCCTATACAGGCATCGCAGGACCCGCCCATAGCGGTACCGCCTCGTACCAACCCCTAAATACCGGCACGGTAATACCACCATGGTAATACCGTGTTCGCAAAAAACGGACCCGGAAATTACGTCATCGCGCAGGAATGGGAAATGGGCCGGCGGCCATCTTTAAAAACACAATCCATTGCCATCTTCACCAACCACCAGTCCATTTGTGTTGTGCTGTGGCAGAAAATAAACAGGATGTCCAAGGCATCCAGGAAGATGACCCCCAGGAAGCGCAAACAGCGTTTTTCCGACGCTGAACTTAGTATGCTCGCTGACACCCTGGCCCAGCATGCGGACACCATCAGGAGTACCGTCATGAAGCATGCAGCGCAGACCAAAAAGAAGGAAGTCTGGCAGGAGGTCGCACAGAGGGTGTCGGCAGTGGGAACCACCCCAAGGAGTGTGCGCGACTGTCGCAAGCGGTGGGATGACCTCCGCCTCAGGGTGAGGAAGATCCTGGCAGACAACAGGAGGGCCACCATGGCGACAGGCGGGGGGCCACACTCTCCAGTGAAGTTGACTCTACGGGAGGAGACAGCCAGTACCTTTATAGATCCGGAGTCCATAGAGGGAATCTGAGAGCAGGAGGTGGGCGCCGCATCATCCCAAGAAGAAGGTGAGTGACCCATCACATCCCTGTAGAGTAAACCATGATGTGGCACAAGTGACGTGGAAGTGAGACTAGGCAAGGCAATGCATGTCCCAGGCCCACATCAACATATCCAGTCAAGAATGTGTGCCACACCCTGCCACACACAAATGCATGCTGAGTGCCAATCCCAATCCCAACACATGTGCAACATGACTCGACCGTGCCCATGTAACTCACCACACAGACACCATACCAATGCCATGCCACCAGCCATGCATTGATTGCCCACATGCCCCTTCAGAACACCAAATGCCACATTCCTGTAAGAACTGGATGCATGAATGTATGAACATATCACAGCGCAATAGATTATCGCTGCCATGTGACACCATCACTGATGACCTGCATCTCTTCTATCACCCAGGCACCGATGAGGAAGATGGCAGGCAGGACAGGGGTGCAAGTGCATCTACTTCACGGCAAGGGTCCAGGGCCACCGCCACCCCCCAGTCCCACAAACTGCCCAGACCAACCGGCAGTGTGCCACACCGAGCAGAGACCCAGCAGGAAACACCTGCAGCCAGAGTCCAGCAGCAGCCACCCACAACAGTGGGAGGCGGTTCCATTCCCGCTCCGCCAACCACCGCGGACGTTGCGGATGCTGATGTGGAGAACGAGGGTGACACAGTCATGTCCACCACACCCACCCCAAGCCCCATCAGCAGCCCCCCCCTACAGAGGCCGAGAGCAGCGACGATCCATGCCTCCACGACTTGGACCTTGGAGAGTCTGACATACGCCTCTTCGAGGAGGACTGTGCCATCCACCACCCTGCCTACCACCACCACCCCGGCCACCAGCACTCCTGCTGCCAACGACTCCTTCGAGGCTCGCCTGTCAAGGGTTGAGGCATGACAGGAGTCGATGCTTGAACTAATGCGGCAACAAATTGCCGATGGTAATGACTCCATGAGGGCCATTGCTACAGCCATCGCTGACAACACTGCTGCTGTTGGGGCATCCACAACTGCCATGAGGGAGTGTCTGGGGGCACTTACGCAAGCCCTGATGTCAAACCTGCCTCAAATGCAGCGCCCACACCTTGGGGCAGGCATGGGACCGGCCACTGACACCTCCAGTGCCACAACCCCTTCGACCTCAGCCCAATGAAGCCCCGTGCAGATGACACGGAGGAGTGCACGGCGCATGGACATGGCACCCCCGGATCCCAAAATAGCAAAGAAGTAGAGTGGGCAGACAATGCCATTGGACAAATGGACGTTGGTCAAAGGAACAGTGTTTGGTGTACATTTGGGGTTTGTAGGGTGGGTGAGGAAGTTCACTGGGGTATTTATGGGGTTTGTAGGGTGGGTGAGGGAGTTCACTGGGGTATTTTTGGGGTTTGTAGGGTGGGTGAGGGAGTTCACTGGGGGTTGTGAGGGGAATATGTTTACATTATCACGTGTCTGAAAAATACACCCGTTGTTTGCAAGAAAATCAATGGCTGGACATACTTCATTTTGTGCATGTACATTTAATGTGTGATGGTGTACAGTGGCGAACTTCTAACAAAACAAGTGTGCATGTTCTCATGCAGCCAGTGTGTCACTAGCACATTACTTTCATGGTCCCTGCGTTACAAAAGTATTCGTTGATTAGTGCTTGGCGTACAGCATGGCCATCCCGTGCATCACGTACTGGCAGGGGGGACTCCTTCGCTTCCGTCTCCATCCCCTTCATCCTCACCCGGCCCATGCATGTCAATGTCAGGTGGCAGTGCTACATTCCTCCGGACGCACATGCTGTGCAGCATGACACAGGCCATGGTGATCTTTGCCACCTTCTCAGGCCTATATAGGAGTGCCCCACCAGACCTGCTTAGGCAGCGGAACCGCGCCTTCAACAGGCCAAAGGTCTGCTCAATCACAACACGGGTACGAGTGTGCACACGATTGTACTCTTCATGGCTGTTCTGCGGGTTCCGCACAGGGGTAAGTAGCCACGGCCTCAAAGGATATCCTCCATCACCTGCAAGCAGATACAAATAGGATTGTGTCACTCTGAACTGCCACTTTCAGGAAGCACAGTCATGGCAGCAGCTATTTGGTGTGGGCATGCACATGTCCTTGTACATATACAAAATAGTCACCTAGATGCAATGTATACTGTAATGAGGTGTGGTACACTGGATGGGGTTAAATAGATGATGCAGGGTGTAATCATGCATACTGAGGCAGATGTGCTGTGGTAGTGCGACAAAGTTTAGCCTCCAATTCATGCTGTATATTCTTCAGTATGCATGGTCACACTAGCCACATTGCCACAGGTGCCATCCTGTTCAGTCATGCATTGCTTGCCATCACCATGGTGGCCTGGTTGTGCCTCTTACTTGTTGTCATCCATATGCATTATTTGTGATATGTGGCCCAGTGATGTGTCATGTTCCGTTTGGCTGGTTCAGGTGAGGAGTGTTTAGCTCTTCATGCATTCTCCACTCACTGGCTATTGCCACCCAGGTGCACTATTCCCCCCCTTTCCCACCCTGGTGAACTATTACCCCCCTTTCCCACCCTGGTGCACTATTCCCCGCCTTTCCCACCCTGGTGAACTATTCCCCCCCTTTCCCACCCTGGTGCACTATTCCCCCCCTTCCCACCCTGGTGCAGTAGGCCCCCCCCTTCTGCATTCGCACACATCAGTACCCCACAGCACAGCCATGGGACAGTTGTGCAACTCACCAAGCAGCCAGGCATGTGATCCAGCATGTCGCTCCATGTGACGGGGTAGCGTGGAGTTGCGCAGTACCATGGCATCATGTGTGGATCCAGGAAATCGGGCGCAGCAATGGGTGATGATCTTGCTGGAGTCACATACCATTTGCACATTAATGGAGTGGTATTGCTTGCAATTGCGGTACACCGCCTCTATGGCATGGGGGACTACCAATTCCACATGGGTGCAGTCGATGGCACCAACACAATTGGACATGCCTGCCAGTGCATGGAAGCCTACTTTGGTTTCGGCTATCACCCGGGCAGTCCGTGGTAGGGATATGTGGGTGCTTGCATGCTTCAGGAGGGCATCCAGCACTTGGGTCAGCATGCGTGAAAATAGTGGTTGTGAAATGCCATGCAGCTGGCCCACTGTGTGTTGGTAGGTGCCTGTGGCCAGGAAGTGTAGCACAGACACCACCTTTAGTAGTGGAGGGATGGCAGTTTGTATTTCTATGTGGCTGGCAATGTCGTTTGGTATCATGTCCACTATGGTGGTGATGGTGTCATGGTCCAACCGGTACAGGGTGTGGATCTGCTCAGGGGTTAGGTTAAATGGGCTGGGTCTGGTGCGAGGGATTGGTGGCTGCCTATGAGGCACTGGTGGCTGTGCTGGTGGTAATTGTTGGGCCTGTCTCACCCTCCTTCTCCTCCTGCGTCTCCTCTGTGCTGCCTGTTGTTGCTACTGTAGTTGTAGCAGTATAGGCATGTCCTCCAGCGCCATGATTGCAACAGCTAGTGGTAGCATTTTGGTGTAGGAAGGGGCGTGGTGTGTAGGTGTGCTCCTTTTGTACTGGGCCAGTCTACATTGCCTCCACCTATGGGGGGGGGGGTGGTGTGTGGGTGTGCTCAGTTTATACTGGCCCAGCCTCCATTGACTCCACCTGTGGGGATTGTGTGCACCTGTGGCAGCTGCCTTGTATCCTGATTGCTGTTTGCGGGTGGTCCGCGATGCCTGTATGGCCCGCATCGTGCAGCCCGTGATTACCGGCTTCGCGATGCCGATATTTGCATGTCTGTGTAGGTTGGGATTTCCCCCTATTACCGGCATGCCGGTATTTGCTCCCTGAAGGGGCGCGTGTACGCGCCTATGCCGTTATTAGCGGCACCGTTAATTAGGGTGCCGCTAATACCGGGTTTGCGGGTCGGAGTGCAACGGGACGGTAAACGATGCCGGTATTAGCATACTGGCATCATTTGTGCCTTACCGGGCAACCTCGTAATGAGGCCCATAGTCATCACGGTGCATTAATGGAAGTTCAACATTATCATATGAAAATACAGTATTTCTGAAACAGTTTTCCACAGAACAAATGACAGTTGTCTTGAATATTTTCCCACTTGTAATTTGTGTCACTTGGACATTCAATGTCAAGTCTTTTTCCATACATTCAGATTCAAGTATTGTCTTTATGAGCATTTCTACCATAGTCCATTTTTACCAAGTAGATACATGAAATATGGTGCATTGATTTCTATACAACATTTCATGTGGGTAGATAATTACTGCTCAAGGAATTCTGGTCCGTGTCAGTTCTATTTGCTAAAGAACAGTTTGTTTCAAACCTTCTGAGTTTTATGATATTTTAAGCCAGTCACTGGCAGAGACATAATCTGCCTGTTCTCAATTTACAGAAAACAGATTAGGTCCTATTCCATGTTCATGCCCCCCGGATACATACTGTCCAATTTTGTAACATTTTGTTCAAATTACCTCCTCTCTGTGGTAATATTACATGTTCAAGTATCACAAACTTAATTTGCGCAATCGTGTGTTTCTCTTTCAAAAAATGTTGGGCAACTGGGGATTTCTCAGATTCTTAGACTTTCTCGGACAACCAGAAACAACTGGAAGGAAAGAACAAACAAATAACGAAGAGACTAGGGGAAATAGCCAAGTACCAACAACCTCTAAACAAACGAAAACGAAAACTGCAATACCTACATACTCTTTTTTTAGACCGAATCCGTGCCGAAGAGGGAAAAAGAAAAAATCCCTCAAGAAAAGCCAACTTACAACAGAAGAAAACCTAGTGATCAATATATCCAGTTACCAACTCACAAGCTTTAAAAAAAGACGTTACATAAAGGAATTTCATTTGTTCCATCATATATAAGCATGTTACTTAAGGAAAAAATAGATTTTTTCAAATTGACTCGGAAAATGAAATTGAAAATATTTTTTGATTCACTAGAAATACAAGAAGGAACTCCAGCCACTGAGAATCTGGAAATGAAATATAAGAGCACCTTCAATCCCCCTGTACAGAATCCAGTGATGGATGCTTTTCAAAAAATAGTATTAAAAGATTTACAGACAATCAGATTTAAAGACAGAAGACACTCTAACTTGACAAATAGAGAAAAACAAGTTCTAACTAAATTATGGCAGAATCCCAATATTATCATGAAGCCTGCTGATAAAGGAGGAGCATTGGTTATTATGGATATTGATAAGTATAGGGCAGAGGTCGAACGACAACTGAACGATCAGGACACCTACTTAGAGGCATTCTTGGATCCAACAGAAAGGATAAGGGAGATAATAAAGAAAACACTAGAAGAAGCAGAAGCAAATGAGATCATCACAAGTAAAACCAAAATGTTTCTGATGAAGACACATCCAATAATGACGGTCATCTATACACTGCCAAAGATTCACAAGAATTGTGAAAACCCTCCGCGATGTCCCATCATTGCAGCCAAGAACAGTCTATTGGAGCCACTCGCTCAATATGTGGATAACGTAATTCAACCTCTGACACAAAAATCGACCACATACATTAAAGATACTAATCATTTCTTGAAGAGACTGGAGTCCGTTACATTCGAAGAAATTACTGACATCATGTTCACAATGGATGTGACAAGTCTTTACACCAACATTAATTATCAAGCAGGACTCAAAGCCATGGAATGGCTTTTACTTAACACAAAATAAGTTGTCTGAAGCGATCAGTTTGTTCAGTTTGAAATTGTTAACAGTAATATTGAACAACAACTACTTCATGTTTGAGGATCGATATTTTATCCAGATCTCAGGGACCTCCATGGGTGCCATCATGGCCCCCAGTTATGCCAACACCTACATGACATATTTAGAAGAAACATATGTCCTACAGAACCCGAGATGGAAGAACAAATTCAAATGCTTGGTACGATTTGCAGATGACCTCTTTAGAATTTGGAACGGGACAGAGGAAGATCTGAAAGACTTCTTTGCGTTCATGAACACAATTAGGCCAAGAATCAAATTAACACACAAGTTCAGTAAAACATCAATCAAATTTCTTGAAGTAATAATGGTCTATCTAAACTCCAACAACTAGAGACAACAATCTTTACAAAAACAACAGACAGAAAGTTTACTACTCGCATCGAGCTTTCATCCGAAAAAGACAGTAGAAAGCATTCCTTTAAGTCAATTTCTGAGATATAGAAGGATCATATCGAAGGAGGAATAATATGACATCAAAGCGAGAGAACTCGGCAAGACATTTTTGGAGTTTTGGAGAGAGGTTACAGCCCAGATACAGTATCCAGACACTCTGCTAAAGTCAAGGAAATTTCAAGGTCAGAAGCAATGAAACCGAAAGCAAAGAACACTGCAGCTGAACTAGTCTGACTACATATTCACAAAAAAAAAAAACGGGATCAGAAGAATAATTAAGAAAAATTGGAAATTACTTGAATTGGATCCAACACTAGCAGCTCTATTTCCCAACCCGCCACTGTTTGCATATGCTACGAGCCCATCGATTCGAGATCAGTTAATGAAATCCGACATTGGACATAAGAAAATCATCACAACATACAAGGGAACTATTCGCTGTAATAACTGTAATTGTTGCAATAACTTAATTAAAGGAAATGTAATCAATCACCCACGTAATGGAAATAAAATAAAATTGGGCCTCATTACAGGTCGGGCGGTCCGGAAATAGCAGTGGCGGTAAACCCGCCACCACTGTTAATTCCGGACCGCCCGATCCCGACTCCTGCAGGCGGGAGGTGATGTTCCCGCCAGGTCTGACCTGGCGGGTTTAACACCGCCTGCCTGCAGGCGGACGTGGAAACACCAGCACCATCACGAGATGGTGCCGGTGTTTCCACTTCCCCATTCCCATTGAGTCCTATGGGACTATGGGACTCAATGGGAATGGGGATTTACCGAATTCCGCCTCCGGAATTCCCAGGACACCAGGGTCGTAATGCCCTGGTATTTCCGGGAGTCACGGAGGGGGAATGGTAATACGAGTCAGGCGGTAACCAGGCAGTTTTACCGCCTTGGTTTACCGCCGGACTTGTAATGAGGCCCACTGTCACACACTTCAACTTGTGACACTACAAATGTGATATATGGAATCAAATGTCCTTGCGGGATTTACTACATGGGATTAACAGGACGGAAAGCCAAAACAAGATGGTGTGAGCATAAATCAAACATAAAACAGCAATCCGAGAAATCACCAGTTGCCCAACATTTTTTGAAAGAGAAACACACGATTGCGCAAATTAAGTTTGTGATACTTGAACACGTAATATTACCATGGAGAGGAGGTAATTTGAACAAAATGTTACAACATAATGGATAATGGATAGAAAAATTGGACAGTATGTATCCGAGTGTCAGACTCTAGGTTCTGTATGTTTGAGAAATCCCAAGTTCCCTCCTCCTCCTCTTCACCTGGACTTTCGTAGTCTTCGTCCACCGGACTGAGAGATCTTCTGCTTCTGTAATCTCTTTCTTTTTTCTTCTGTGGTTTGTGTCTCACACGGGAGGAAGCCACAATGAAGGCCACAGAAAAAGCACCTCACCGTGACCCCCTTCTCGGGAGGGACAATGAGGGGAAAAAGCCAACTGAGGCAGAAAAAAACCCTCCTTTACAGGTGTCGGCAGGAACTCTTCTGGAAACTGGGCTTGGTAAGTAGAAATGGAGTAATGCCAGAATATGTGAATTCCACAGGAGAAAGCAAACTTAAACTCGATGGTAAGTAGAAGGACAAGCGGAGCCAAGGCAAACCAGTGGACCCCGTAAGAAAGTAGGAGGAGTCACAAAAAGTTATGAAGGAAAACCAGGAAGTAAGTAATCAAACGGAGAAAGCGCTGCTCGGAAAAGGAAAAGATAGCAGCAGGTAAGCAAAGAAGGGAGAGAAAGAAGGAAAATAATGCGGAGGAAAGGAAATGTTCCAAAACGTAGCAGAGAAGCAAAGTAGTACAAAACGCGTAGCACAACAGGTGGCAGCGGAAAGAAACAGCAGCTGACCGTGAGGTTGCAACGCAGGTTGCCGAAGGGAGGCGTGAAGCCCTACGTACATCTGTGGTGGAATGAACTAGACCGCTGGATGCACGTAGGAGAAAGAACGTGAGAGGAATCAGGAAGTGTGCATAAACACCCGGGGTGACAGGCGCCAGAATCGCATACGGCGCATGACACCGAGGGGCATGAACATGGAATGGGACCTAAACTGTTTTCTGTAAATTGAGAACAGGCAGATTATGTCTCTGCCAGTGACTGGCTTAAAATATCATAAAACTCAGAGGGTTTGAAACAAACTGTTCTTTAGCAAATAGAACAGACACAAACGAGAATTGCTTGAGCAGTAATTTATCTACCCACATGAAATGTTATATAGAAATCAATGCACCATATTTCATGTAGATACACTTGGTAAAAATGGACTCTGGTAAAAATGGCTCATAAAGACAATACTTGAATCTGAATGTATGGAAAAAGACTTGACTTTGAATGTCCAAGTGACACAAATTACAAGTGGGAAAATATTCAAGACAACTGTCATTTCTTCTGTGGAAAACTGTTTCAGAAATACTGTTTTTTCATATGATAATGCTGAACTTCCATTAATGCACCGTGATGACTATATGTGGAATGATGTGTCTTACTGGAGTACGCAAAGGAAACAATATTCAATTAGACTATATGTCATATTTTCAATTGTTTACGATCTAGGATGACATAACTCTCATCAGGATAACATAACATGTCTGAAACAAGAGAAGATTAGTTGGATTGAGACTATCCACTTTATAATAACTTGGAACATAGTAAACAGTAGAACAAACACACACCCAATATGGCGGTCAGAAAAGACGAGTAACTGACTGCTACAGGCAATATAACAGACTAGTTCAGAACCGTTGCTTAGCAACACCCCGATGCAGGACCCGGGAAGCAGAGTGACCACGATAATCGGAAGGCACTGAAGGGATCGGACAAGCGATGAGGTATAGAATCGATGCAAGCAGGTTTGTGAATGTTATCCTTAGTTGTCAGTACAATTAGAGTGATATATACATATTTGCGTTTAGCGACTGCGTCGCGAGTGAAATATCGAACATACGTTGCCGTGCGCGTCAGCTTTCCTTGAGACCAGTAGCCTGCAGCGGTATGCGATGTATTGAACAGAGCCGAACACAGAACATCTACTAAACCTTATGAAAGCGGCAAACAGGTAGGAACCAATATAGCCTTTAAGAGATACCCCGCTAAGTAATTATGATAAATGACACCTAGTTAGAGAATGAACTTCACATCATTTTCTTACAGAGTCACTCGGTATTTAACAACACAGAGAACAGGTCTCCAAAATCAGTGTTAAACTTGATAACGCCACTGGGTAAGTGTAATAACAAAACAACGTCATTTTTCCCACTTATGATCAGAGTGGGGCCCAGCGCTTTTTGTAGCGACTGGTCCCACTCGTGAACACATTATATATGCAAGTCATTTATACTCTTATGAATGTTAGTAACAAAAGAAAAGACCATTGAAATAGTGTCTTGTTCTTGACAGTTCTACCCGCCATAGAAAGTGCAACAGACTCGCGAGGGAAAATGTGGCTATAGTGCAGAAGTATGCAAGCTGATGCCGCGACTTTGGTTGGCTCTACCAAGGTTAGTACAGTGCTAAGAGCCCGAAAATGTGTATAACTAATTAAAGAAGGATTTAGAAATTAATCAAGTATTTCATATATATTTATTTTGTAGATAAAGACAGGGAAGTACTGATATCACCACCTGAAGAAGGGCAGACAAATAGCCCGAAAAGCATAGTGGACGACCTAGGTTAAAACCCTAGAGGCTCAACTCATGAGCACCAATTGAAACAACAGATAAAGGATATCAGCACAATGTGAACAGAATATTGCCTACATAGACAGATCTTTGAGGAACTTAAGAAATAATTAGTTTACGTTGAATTTGTTAATATTGATAATTATGCATCTTACACATTTTGGTATATACTTTTATGTAAAGTGATTGATCAAAAGATGACTGTAGAAATTCTATTCATGAAGGAATAAATACACACAAAATACTGTGTTGAATATATTGAAATGTTAAATGTATTCATGTTATTTGGCTGTTATTCTATCCAACAAAAAAGTGTGCATTTGTTATGTCCTCCGTTTGTAACGGTTGACCCCCACAACTTGTTCAGATTTTTGTATGGTAACAAAGACTTAACAAATAGCACCTGGGACTGTCAATAATTACAGTGAAGTTACAAGATTTAGATCAAATAAAGGAAATACATAAGTGGTGTGTGCACCTCCCCACCCAACCCTCCATCTTGAAATAAGATGCCTGCTTAGGTGTGCGCTTAAAGATGGAGAGTGCCGCCAAGTATCTCTTCACAGTGCCAACCTGGATCCCCAGATTGGTTGGATGTAGCAAGAAAGATAACACCATAGTGTATCAAACAGAAAAGGGTCCATATTCTTTTCTGTGCACCAGCTGCAAAACTTATTCCAACTGCAGCGATACAGATATTTCGTCGCTGGCCTTCTGGCCGAAAGAAAAACTTCCATCACGTCTTCTGGGAGGTCCAAATCCTTATATCTCAACTTCTCAGAAACCAGACATGAAGGTTGAGAGTTTTGGCTTCTGCATAAAGAACCCGATCCCCCTCTTACAAGAGAAGGTCCTCTCTTTGCGGAAGAAGGCGTCACAATGCTCAAACTCCCCTTCACCTGAGGTGTTAGATTCGGTTAGAAAATATCCTTCCTCCTCCTCACCTGAAGTACTCGGATCCGGTGACAGCTCTTTCTTCTTTCTTCTTTGAGGAATCTCTCTTTTTTTAGCAGGTAGGGCCTGCCACGAAAGGAAGCCACTTTGGCTGCCTATATGGCAGAAGAGGGACTTCGCTTCCGGGACAGCCGGATAAGGGGAAAAAGCTGCAAGGCATAAAAAAACCCAGTTGAGAGATCGTTTGATTCCAGGTAAGTGATGTTGTCTTTCCTTTACCAAAAAGTCAGAGCTGGGTTTGGTTCCCAAAAGAAGTCTGATGAAAGATATGACTGGTTCCAGATAGAAAGGCAGTGACTGGGATGGGAGAGAAAGTCTCCGCTGTAGACAGAACACAAGTCCTGAAGTCAACAGCAGAATACAAATGGAGAACCGAAGATTGCAGGTAGGTAAAAATGGTCCAATTGTTGGGGAAGAAAACTATCAGAGCGTGTACCAGAATGGCACGGTAAGAGGAAGATAGAAGCAAAGTGACAGGAAAGACTGTAAGGACGGAAATAAGAAAACACACTGACCGGGAAAATGTGAGTCCGCGGAGCACAATGGAAGAGGAAGAGAAGAAAACAAGGGGATAGTACAGCAGGGGAAAAAACGAAGCGCGCGAGAGAGAGAGAGAGAGCTGAATAGAGTTACGGAGGATATCCGAGCGGAAAGAAGCAAAATCAAGGAAAAGAGAAAAGGCAGCAAGGAAGGACAGAAGACAGGACAGGCGGAGCACCACCAAATGGAAATTACACAAAGCTTGAGCAACAAAGCAGAGCAAGAACCATACTAGTTGAAACGCGCCGGTTGCCGTGAAACTCTCTGACTAAGAGTTCTCGGAGGCGACCATGTTGGCAAATAAAATAGACCGCATCTAGCAGAACTGAATGAACGTGATGGCAAACCTAATGGAGTCCGTTTCTCTAGCGGCTCCATAGCTTCTAGCCCCCCGGGATGCGTGACAGAAGAGCAGCTGGACATATCTAGATGGTCCGGGTACCACAGTATCACGTCCTCCTGGCCTAATCCGGAGCAATCAGGATCATAGATTTACCGAACTTCCTCAACCTCATGATAACATGAAGGATGACGGGGACTGGAGGTCCTCTTGGAGGAAATGTTCTGGAGCAGAACAGTTTGCACTTCCTGTTTACACTGGACACAAACAGATCTACCTGAGAGGTTCCCCAAAGGGTGAAGATCTCTTGAAGGATTTGCTGAGCTAGTTCCCACTCGTGGGAGACTGTGCTCTGCCCGCTGAGATCGTCTGCTGCCTCGTTTTCCTCGCCGGTTATGTGAATTGCTGATAGGAAGATTCGTTCTTGAATTGACCACAAGCAGAGCTGCATTACCTCTCTGCACAGTGGTAGTGACCCTACACCTCCTCTCATTTTGAGGTATTACATGGCCACTGTGTTGTCCATCATTATCAGGACATTCTTTCCCCGTACAAAGGGCAGGAAGGCCTTCAGCGCTAGTTTGATTGCCCCCAGCTCCAAAATGTTGATGTGTAGTTTGGACTCCAATGGAGACCAATGACCGCTGACAGTCAGATCATTGGTGTGGGCTCCCCAACCTGTGAGGGAGGCGTCCGTAATACTGTAATCTCTGGCCAGGGCCCAAAAAGGTTCCCCTTTCAGAATGTTGTCCTCGCAGGCCCACCACAGGAGATCCTGTGCCACCCTGCTCGGAACCTGAAGTAGGTCTGTAATATTGCCAGAAAACTGAGACCATTGTGACCTTAGGGCCCATTGGAGGGATCTCCTCAGGCAAGCCTCGGGCACCAGATGAATGCAGGATGCCATGAGGCTGAGCAACCTCAAAAAGTCAAAGGCCTGAAGATGCTGGGCATTCTGGAACTTGACGACCATCTGCTGAATGTGTGAGATATTGTACTTGTACTAGCATACGCTGTACCCTATTTGTCCCTGCCAGCACCCTTGGCCCCCGTCCACAATGCGCACGTAGAGGAAATACTCACCAATAAACCTCCCTTCATGCATCTCTGCACTACGTCCCGCGCACTTTCCCCCTCGAGACAATCAGCACTGTGCATCCCACCTATACACCAGTAGACTTCCAATGTATGATTTAGACGACACTGCTTCATTGGACCTGTCTAACGTTTTCTTTTCTCACAAATGCCAACACCGTACTATTAGAGTGTTTATTACTATGCTTGCTCAGGCTTCTCTCATTGTTGAAACACACATGCTACTACCTGCACCGTCTATTATTGTACCATAATGACAATACTGATCCATCACAGTGTTATCCTTGCTACGCTGATTGCAACGTTTTATCCCTGCTAGCACCTCTGTTTGTTGTCAATACACTAGTACCCTCGCCAGTGTGCCGCTCACTTGACTACCCTCCACTCTATGCCATTTACCAACCTGTGCCTCCCTACTCGCACAGCAAGCACAGTAATCCCTACAGCACTCACCTATTCCCCCTACCCTTAGGCTCTACCTCACGCTCACCAGAACACATAATCGCATTACCAACTCTGTACTCTGCTCTTCCACTCAGACGCCCAGGTACCTGCCCCCTCAGGCATACAACACCACACACAATAACGACCACTGCATACAAAACCCTCTACAACTTCCTGCCCACACCGTTACTCCCCTCCCTCCTCACTAAAATCTCACACCCCCATAATATCCAGAAGATCACCAAAACACCTCCTAGTAAACTGCCTGTGACACAAATCAACCTGATTGCTAACCATCAAAATGCCACGACTTCCACCACACACCCAAGACCCCCTCAACATTAGAAATAATCTACTTAGGCTTCGCACATCTAAAGCACCAACCACCAAGTCACCACACCACCCTCCCACCTCCACTATGACCATGACCCCACCAATGACTACCAAGACACCATCACCACCCAAACAGCCCCTCAAGGCACTAGCCAACACAGACCACCCCACCACCTCCGACGACCAAGCCCCCACATTCACACATTCAGCATATCATCCGCACCCACACTATGAACACAGCGCCACCCCTGACCATAAAGCCACCACCCACACCCAAACAGACCATCAAACCTACAATTTCTGCTAAAATCTTTACAGCAACTACCACCACCCTCCCAACCAACATCAAAACACCTAAACCGGAAGGTCCCACACACATGCAATGTGCACTGATCAATGCAAGATCCCTACCAGCAAATGCCACAGAAATCTTTGACCTTATCACTAACCTTGATCTGGACATTCTGGCCATTACCAGGTCCTGGCTCCATGAAGCCGCGGGACCCGCCCTCTCCCTAGCACTCCCTCCAGGACACTCCATGTTCAGACAAGATAGAGTCCAAACTAAAGGCGGAAGAGTTGCTTACATAGTAA
Organism: Ambystoma mexicanum; assembly: GCF_040938575.1. Lineage (NCBI taxonomy): Eukaryota > Metazoa > Chordata > Amphibia > Caudata > Ambystomatidae > Ambystoma > Ambystoma mexicanum. Next base: position 763,809,223 of record NC_090925.1, on the reverse strand, counting down.
AAGACTGCCTGGAAATAAGACAATCCACATCTCATCTCGGGGAAAATACTGACTCCCTCACAGTTAAGATTGCCACGTCTCCTAATATTACCCTCACCATCCACCTAGTATATCACCCTCCCGGCCTAATAGCTGACTTCCACGACAATCTTTTGCACCTTCTAAGCGAAAATCTCCAAAAATTGTCGAAAACACTCCTCATAGGCGACCTAAATCTGGGACTCAATTAACCCAAAGATAGGTCAGCAAAAGCCCTAGGGCAAGCTCTTACTGAGCTTGGATTCCACCCACAAAATCTTACACCGACACACTGCAAAGGGCGCACCCTTGATTGGGTTGTATACCACAACTGCGAAGTAGATATCAGCTCTAATAATCCCATCCCATGGTCGGACCATCATCTCATCCATTTTCTCATTCCCACCTGCTCCGCCACATCCAAAAACCCTAACCCCATCCTCCCCGCACTAGCCAGAAGTGCACGGAATCTCACAAAGGAAAAGATCCTCCCATATCTAGACAAACCTACACTTCACCACCCCACCTCCTCAAACCCATCGGTACTGGCCAAAACATACAATTCTATAATGGAAACTGCTATTGATGCCATAGCACCACTTCAAAAAAAAAAAAAAAAAAAACACACCACCTGGTTCACTGCTGAACTTAAGGAACTCAGCACTTTAAAGCGCAAGGCACTGAGTAAATGGCAAGGCTCCCCAAGTCAAGCCACACTCTCTGCTTACAAATCCACAGCTGCTAGCTACAAAAAAAGCCAGTTAAAGCCAAATCCTCTTCTTACAACAACAGAATCACCAACGCCACGTCCGCATCCAAAGAACTCTTCGCCATCTTCAGGGAACTTTCTACCCCTGCCACCAAATCGCAAGAGATCATTAAAGACAAAGCATGGTGCACCAGTGTGTAAGCAGCCCTAATAAACAAAATTGAACGCCTACAAGAAAAGCAAGGCATAAATTAGTTTACAAACATTGATTAGCAGATTTTGCTAATTACAATTTTTTAGATTAGCAAATGAACTCATTTGATTAGCAATTTTGTACTAATATTGAATGTCACCAGAATTAGTTGTACCCCAAGATATAGAATTAGCAAGAATTCAGAAATGATGTACCTCCTGAAGTATAACATCAGTGCAATGTCTGTAAAATGTAAAGGTTTGCTGCATGAATGTTACTTCGAAGCTCTAATTAGTACACATTTGTTTTGGGTTAAACAAGAGCCACAATGGTCTTGTTTATTTGCAAAGTACACCCATAGGAACCTCCTTGGAGTAATTGCACCACCCTGCACCGAAGATTACACATCTCAGAATGCAAAACCATGTTTGATCTCATGGATGAACTCAGCTTTAAAAAGAAATAGCTTTGAGTCCCTTCTGTACAAATGTGGTGTTTAAGGCATCTACTTATTTACACATTCACGGGACTCTTGACAGGTAGCTTTGTTAAATCGGTCTCCCGTTTCCTCTTGCTTCCCACTATTCTGATTCAAGTGCTAACATGATGATCACCAAATCTATTATTGCAGGTCTTAGTTGCTGCTGACAGGAAAGAACAAATGATTTAGCCTTCTGCAGGATTTATCATTGCAGAGCTGCGTGCTAGCAAAGGGTTCTGGGATGAATATTTTGCCCACATCCCTGCAATTTCAACATAACCTGCTCAGAAAGCATTCTAATATTCAAATTGTGATTGAAAGAAGGCTTTCTGCCAGCACCGGCAGTGCTTTTAGTGCGGGCTGACCGCAGGCAAGTGGCTGGTATTAATAATTCTCCCAACCAAACGGGCAGGAGAAAATTAATTCCCAGCGCGGCCACCTGCACCAATAAAACATCCTGCTTGCAGAAGGCCTTTGAATTACATTAAAAAGACAGTTTTAGAATAAAATGTTGGGCTGGGCTTGGTTTACCTCTTAAGGCCTGTTGCTAAGTCACAGTGGGAAGGTCCTTTCTGCTTAATCTTCCTCTACACTGCAGACCAATTACTACAAAATAGGCAAAAAGCAACTGATTACCTACCCACAACAATGCACACTCACTCTGACGGGAGGGGGGCTTGAGAATCGACAGCCCAACAAATGCCAGTGCGGACACTTGCCAACACCCAGCCCAGCAAACGGGGACAGCGTTGGGGCCTTTCACCTTTACAAACATATGCAAATTAGGAGGTTTGCATGTATTTTGCCCCAGAGCGCCTGTACAGAGCTCGACGTTTCCTGCATTAAAACTGCAAAATTATTGGCTGCATCTGTAATGATTCTGCAGTTTTATTTGTTTTTGTTAGGAGTTAAAATGCCATCTTCCACTAATGCAGCCAGCTATCAAAAAGTAATTGGGGCCGGGCTGGGCGGTTTAGGGGTTCAAAAAAAAAATGTTCAAAAGACTAAGAGATATGTAGGCTTAACCGCGAAAGGGGAGGGTAAGTCGAGATCAGGACCTTTTGCCATGCGCTTCTGAACAGAGGCATCATGCTGCGAGATAGCAGACAAGATCAAAGTGCAGTTGGATTCTGGTAAACATTTTTAAAAACTCTGAAAGACTTTTATCGCAGGCAGTGTGTGAGTGAACAAGGGGGAGTGAGAGTGAGAATGAACGCTAAGAAACATGGGACACCTGGAGCAAGGGAGAGTGGGGTCTATATGCAAGAAAGAGTGCAGTTGTGAGTGAGATCACAGGTGCAAGTAAAGGTAAGGGTGTGGGTGACTGCGATTGAGAGCTATCGTGCAAGAACGCATGAAAACTAAGTTTGAGTAAAAATGAGAGCTAAAGTTCGAGAGTGAGAAGTGCATTATTTGAATACATGAGAGTAGTGAGTGTGCATGTCGAGAGGGCTAAGGTATGAGAGCTAGGATGCAAGAGTGAGAACTATGGTGTGAGAACGAGAACCATGGCTGTGGTGCATAACACATTGACCAAGGCAAACAAACAAATCCTGGCCTGACCTCTTGTAGTGCAGCCCCTCTGTTGCTGCCGCACGTTTAGTGCAAAATCCCCTATGCCTTCAACCCAACCTGGCACCTCTCCCACCTGGTCCCAGTGATAGTTAACACCACTAGCAAGGCTTCTCACTAAGGAAGGTGTGGACTTGAGGGGCCCTGGACCTCTACCCCGTGCTACAGCCCGCCCTGATACCAGTCATCAGAAGGCTGCAATTAGGTTGTTAGATGTGTGTGTTATTCATCAAACTTGAAGCCACAATGGTGGTGCTTCAACAGGTGACCAGAAGGTATAATGTGCAAGACTGCTACGAGCTGTTCAATGATGATTGCTGACACAAAAGATAAGGCGATACATCTCTGTAGGCACTCAGTAAATCTCATGAAACAGTCATCAAGCCTGAACAGGATTATGGCATACACATGGCCTGGTTGAAAGTCAGAAGGGACCAGATCCTTTGAAATTGTGCTTGTGGTAGATCTGTCTCTTTTGACCTTCTTGCAGCGACCATGTGCCAGCCACAAAACAAAGCATTTTTCATTATCACAAACGGTGTGGAAGCAGTGGAAAGTAGCAGAGTGATGATGGGCTCATCATTCATTTAATCAAATTTAAGATTTTTCGGATATTAAATCTGAAGTAGTTATTTTGCAGCACCTGCCGTAATAATGCAGCCTGCTGCTCGTAGAAGGCCTCTTCTACGAGCAGCAGGCTGTGTTATTATGGCGGGTGCTGGGTGTTAGAGAGCGGCTGCTCTCCAACACCCGCCATAGCTCTAACACCCGGCACCTGCCGTAATAACGCAGCCTGCTGCACGTGGAAGAGGCCTTCTACGAGCAGCAGGCTGCGTTATTCATGCTTGCCAACCATACTGATTTAGGCAGTAGGCTACTGCTTTTTAAACAGTCCTACTACCTACAGATTTGGGTGACAGATCCTACTGCTTTTTACAGGGGTTGGTATGTGACTGTAAGGCAGGATGCTTGAGACCGGCCCAGGACAAAGCATGCAACACATTAGTTAGTCTGTCTGTGCGGTGGGCGGGTGATTGCTTTGAGTGATGGGCTCAGATTAATCCAGTGACTTGACAGCTACATGACTTTGCCCTACACTCTGGCCGGGACAGGCCTTAGGTGAACCACCATTGAAGGCAAGTGGCAGAGCCTACCACCATCACACAGCATCTGCCTATCAGACTGAGTAGAGTATCAGTCTCCATGTTGTTCAGTTATTCATCTTGCACTGCAGGAATAAATATGCTTTGCCAGGGCAAGTGCTACAGAGCATTGGCAAACTTTGCCTACTGTATTATTAACTTCTGTGAAGTTAGGTAGTGAATTTGGTGTTAACTTAACATTCAGAATTATACATTTTAAACATTTGAACATCTTTCCATGTTGTGCTGTTTGATGGGTTGTGCATGTTAGACTGCTCCAGTGGGGCCAACAATGCATGTTTTGTATTTTCCTGTGATGTACTTGTTATGCCAAGTATTAACAATTACATCACAGGAAAATAGAAACCTCAGGGGAGGAGTCCATGCCACTTGTGCTCTTCAAATTCTCATAGAGACTGTCTATTCTTGACTCCTCAGACACTAGTGCTCTGGAACATTTGTTGTCCCATGCTCTAGGCCAAAGTGTGGCCTGAGGGCTATGCCTCCTCAGGGCATAAAGCTCTTTTCCATCTCCTTCAAAGATGTCGATGTCTTGTGACGGCGGAGATATTGCCTTTGATGGGCTCAACCCACAACTTGAAGGAGTCGTTGAGAGTAGAGGAGTAGGCCTCTCCTCGACTCGAGGGCTCAGCGGTTTTCATCCTGGGCTTGAGGGCGCCCAAGCTTTAACCTGTTTGGACGCCTTATCAGCCTTGGTAGGTGAAACAGGGTCGTAGCCCTTCAATAGTTCCTTTGCAGGGGCCAGAGCTGCCTTTTCGAAAATCTTCATCATCTGAAGACAGAACGTCTCCCCATTCAACTTTTGAGGCTGACCTATCTGGGCAAGACACCCTGCGGTCGGGAGAGGAATCGGAGGAGCAAGATAGTGATCTGTGATGCCTCTTCTTTGATCTTTTCCTCGACGAGGAGGAGTGACAAGAACTGCTCCGACAGCAAGAATGCTTTTTGGCACGCTTTCTCTGTAGAGACTCATCCCTCGAACTTTTTTTTGAGGACATCGTCGATGGGGACTTATGAGGGGGCCTACTCGCAACGAATTTCCCTTTTCTTTTCTTCAGTGCCTTTCCTGTCATAGACTGACAGGAACAGCAGTCTGGCATTTTATGCTCGATCCCGAGGCACCATAGGCAAACGCAGTGTGGGTCATGATCGACATCTTTGACCCACACTCAATGCACTTTTTAACCCCTATTTTAGGGGTCGACCTTTTTGTAATAACAGTGGAGACTCAACAAAAACCGCACCGTATCTGAAGCTAAGCAAGCGGAAAAACAAAACTGAAGTAACATGCGTGGTGCGTGCTATATATACCATGAGTGACGTCAGCCTCAAGAGCGGATGGAGGCCGTCTAGGGACATCGAGTCGATGACACACGGTGCCCCCTACTGAAAATAATTCCAAAGCAGCTGACACTGGAAGGCAATATCATAAGATGAGGAATATGTGGGAAGACACAATCCATTAGAATGTGTCTCTACATGGCATCCTCCATTGGTATGGATTTCGGTGTCCCCTTGTCTGATGCTCATCTGCAAATCCAATTAGTGTTTGCCAGCATGACGCATCATGAAGTCCAATTGTGTCTACCCAATACAAGGCTACCATCACCACCATGAAGCAGTGGTGGTGGGGACACACCCTTGCTGGTAAATGCTGCCTCTGGAGCAGTATGCATGGTAGGGCTCAGAGAAAGGGGCTGATGGCAACTTGTGCAGATGTATCCGGTCGCAAGTATGTGTGTCCTCCTGTGAGGAACTCACAGGTACTCTCTCACTGGCAGCACCACTTGAGGGATTTGTGGAAGAGTGGTCTCTTGATGGTGAAATGTGCGGTCTAAGAGAAGTCCGCCCAATCTTGCATTTTGTGTTCTTGGCCAATGCTGTGGTTCCGAAGGAGCAACCCATCTTTGGCATAACATGCTTGAATGGTGTCTTTCATAGGTTCCATTTCACAGTGCATTCCTCCCCCATCACAGTCTTACCTTCTAGCTAAATAAGTACCAAACCCAAGACGATGTGGGCCCTGGCATGGATCAGGATGCTGTTCCCTGTCCTACCTGGTTCTTGCCAAGGAATGCCTTGTCTGGCGTTGCAACCTTTGAAAGGGCAGGCTCAGGTGGAAAGCCCTCAGTCTTTTCCTCCAATGATCCATCCGCCATTGGGACTGTGTCTCCTCCACCTGTTGCTGGTCCATCTCCTACACCACCACAGCCAAATCAGAATCAAATCTCCAACTGAGGCTCAAGGTACGTAGTTACACACCACTTCGGTGGACACCAGCCACAAGCATGGTCTCTCACTCGCACACATTCGCCTCCATACACCAGACAGAAACACAAAGCACAACATTGCTGCCATCAGAATGCAGCTATGTCCAACAGCACCAAATGTTCGGTCTAGCTGGATACATATTGAGTCTCTCGTGCTGGCGCACTCTCCTGACCACCTCTCAGCACCCATCCGCATGCCTGACCATCATGGGTAGCTTACTGAGGCTCAGCTTTCCCACCCAACTCCCTATTTGGCCAAATGCACACATGCATTCTAACCTTTCTGACAATTTTCCCACACCTTGGACTTCGGTCCCCTGAGGGCGTTCCCCGCCACAAGCGCATTGAGGCCATACCCATGGAATAAAATCGCTATATAAATGACAAACTACTACTACCACGCATACCTGCTCCCTTCCGTCTGTTTTAGAGTAGCCCTACACATCTGCTGCACTCTACCCCCAAATCCAAAGTTGTCATTATCCAATAAGAACTTTAGTTTATTTGCAGCTATAATGCTTTCTCAGTTCCGTGAGTGAACTATGGCAACTATTCCCCATATACATTGGTGGCTCCTTCCACAACCATTGGTACAAAGAATCCCTGAACCAGCCCTGCCTCCTCCACCACTCCTCTCTGCCACCACCCTTTGTGGCAGTGGCAAACTCTTTATTGCCAGCCCTACCTCATTCATCTCCTGCCCGCCTCCTCCCGCAGTGGCAACCTTCCGTTGTCAGACCTGCCTTCTTCCCTCTTTCTGAGCCATCCACAATGTCTCTCCCACCACAGGCAACTCCTGCTGTGCAGGCCTGCTCACCTCCACTTACACAAGGCATTAAACATCCTTGTTCTACGAGAAGTGAATCTCCTCCACTTCTCCTACGAACACAAACCATGTTGTGCTTCGGGATTTCAATTCCCACCTAAGAAAGAACTAAAACTAGACAAAATTAACGAAGACATGGGACTGACTAGGCCAAACAAATGTATTCATAATGGGTCCTCTGATACAAATGAAGGTGACTAAAAATAATTAAGGATTCTATTGTTTACGCATACGTGGGATGTTTTTAGGGGGGGGTTTCACGAACTAGTGGTAATACAAAAGGGAACAACTGTTTTTATTTATTTTTCGGGTAAAAGCAAGGTAAGGGTAACAAATGGAAGACATCTGACAAGGCCTTGTAGGACAAGAACATAGCCAATTAGGATCATGAAGACACAAGAAAAAGTTTTTTTTAAAATTTCATTAAAGGTTTTTGTTGACAAAAAGGGAAAAGGGAACAAACAGGGTCACATGCAAAGAAATCCTTTAAGCTTTTTATGAGGGACAATTAGATAGAAAAGGAAATACAACTACTCAGGTTTATTAAGCACACACAGACAAAAGGCAGCAAAAAGGGATCATAAATAACAAACTGCTAATAAACTAGAATACATTTATTTTGAATTAATTTATTTGGATTTACAGCTCAGTTTCTGAACGTTTGCCCACATATAAAAGATTACATATATCACATAAATCAAAAACAAGTATACAATTAATAAACTTACAATTCATAATGTAACAGTACAGCACATCAAAAACCTCTCCATTAAAACATAATGACATCCTAAAATTCATTGGTAACAATTAATTGCATAAATTAACCTAGTTAAGATTTAAATGATTCACATAATTCACTGCCGCAATTGTCAATGGTACATAACGGCCACTGTATAGAATGGTAATCCATTTTTCCCTCGTTAGCAATCCATACTGGGTTTTAAAACTTTCAAAGAAATGTGTCCTTACTCCTTTTAAAGAGATACAATCGATCAGGAGATGTCTCAAAATTTTTATTGAATTGGAACAAAATCTACAATTACAACCAAATGTTTTGTCCTTAAATAGAATTCCCAGATGTTCTTGTGTAGGGAGCAGGATAAACCTTACTCTTAAAAAGATGTTTCTAAATTTAGAGCTGTGGAATTTGCCCAGATATTTAGGGAGGACATTAAAAGCTTTAGTTTCATGTTTAAAATTTTCAAAAATGTACTTTTTATGAAATGATATGGCATTTATAAAACGCCTATACACAAGTGTTTCAAGACGCGACGAGACAAGGGAGGGGAAAACAGTGGAGAACCTGGTCTTCAATGTTGGCAGATCCAACTTTCCGATTTAGCAGAATGAAGTGTGTCATGGATAGTGTCACGGATACATTGAAAGAAGCCTGAAAAAAGAATGTTTATTGACGATGGCTGATACAGATATTTCTATAGACCTTTTGCTGAATAATGCTATGAAAGCATCATTTTAAATGTGGGTAGCAAATTGGTTGATGACTCAGCTTGCTTATCTTCCTCTTGGCCCTCTTCCTGCCTCCAACCTTATGCAATCTAAAGCATAGGATCAACCAACGTAACATACCACGATACAGAAACAAGATTACTTGGTTTCAGGACGTAGTAATGTCAGAGCATACTAGCAAGAGTGTAACACAAAGTGTTCTCCATACAAAGCTCATCATGGACTTCTGTGCCAGAGTGGAGTTACAAGGCCCGTCCTTGCCTTCAGACATGTACCGCTGGAAAGAAGACATCTGGGATATCTTACTATTCCATCAAGGTTGGGCAAAATAAGTGTATGCAGTATCCCTATTACTGACTGTTTGGAAAGACGTTTTAATTATATGTTGCATGTTGCATTTTTCCCACATGCCAAGCGTGAAAGGTCTTTCTTACTCATCCCCAACTGCATGCAACTAGTCTAATCCCAACCAAGCACGATTTCATGAAATTCAATTGGAGAAAACCTATGGAATAATCTTTTGTTAAAGCCGAAGCTGGTAAAAAAACACGATTTGAGTCTTCCAACCTGCCATTGCCAAAAAAGAAAGCAGATCCAACTGATATCTAATTAAAGTCATGGGTGTACTCTTAGGAAGGGCCAGAAGGCGCTTCCAGAATAAACCTTCTAAATATTGCCAGTTTATCCCTTACAGTTATTGAACGCTTCAGCTCCATACGTAAGAATTGGTACTACTTTTTGCTTATAAAACAGGAGCAAAGGACATATTGAATAAGAAACATATTTTTTCTGTCCAAAGGATGCTTGAGCTGCCAGGGTAGTAGCCTTTGATTTCAACTTTGCAATAATAGAATAATCGCCTCTCGGATAATTAAAACACACACCCAACTAGCAATACTCATACAGAAATATGATTGGCTTTAAATCCAGCAACCACTTAGATGCTCTCAGACTGCCTCTCGCATTTTCTCTTATTTCATCACATTTGATTTAGAAGTAATAATCTTCTGTCTGTTGAATTGAGCATATTGAGAGGGTGCATCCAACTGGTGTTGGAGGCCTATAGCAGTTTGAGCTATCAAAACAAGGTTGTCTGCATAAAGAACCATGGAACAGCGCTACTGAGGGGGGAAATGCCCAGATTTTCTCTAGATGGAGGTGGAGATCTGCTATGAAAAGATTAAAAAGGGCAGCGGCTAAAGACCAATCTTGCTTAAGACCTCTAAAAGTGGTGATAGGGTTAGGTAGATCACCTTCCTGATTGAGGCAAATGCAAACTGAGGTGTTACTATAGAGACCTTGTATCAATTACAACAATTCTTCCGGAGAGCCCCCGAATTTCAACTTTTTTCACAGAGCCCATCCAGGGACACTATCAAATGCCAATTTAAAATCAGTTAAAGCCACATAAAGGGGCGTTTTAAATTGAAAGCCTATAGCTTTAAAAAGGGACAATAAAAACCCATTCAGGAATGTCCCAATTCCCTTTACAAAACCTGATTGGTTAAAATCATAAATGTTTGAAGATAAAATCCAATCATTCAATTTGGCAACTAGCATAAAAAGACCAGCAACCTACTACAACGTCCCACAAAATCTCTACAAAACACAAATTGAGGGTCTGCCCTTTACACTAAAATAAACTAGAAAGAAAAATTAAATTGAGATGGTGCCTTTTTAGGGCATCCAAGCATCCCAGTACCAGCCAAATCGCATTACTCTGGGGTTCAGTTTGCATGCTGAACAAAAACTCATCTTCCCAAACCCTTGTATAGATTCATGTGCTGTTGGATCTGCCGGTGATCCCAGAGAGAAAGCATGGGTCCACGAAGCCCATCCTCTGGATTCAACCTGTAAGACTGGGTAGAGGTTCACCCAGCCATATTTGTGCACAACCAATTAGAAATCCGATCTACCAAATAGAACTGAGATTAACAAATGTATATTTCAGTAGATTTATCAGAATTCTAAATCGCCTATTCAAAGTTGACTGAACCAACGGAAATCCTAAATGACTAATCAAAAATATCTGAATGATCCTTTGAAGATGTGTTTATTTATGAAGAGCACTGATATATATCTGTATCACCGGTAGGGAGTGCTCACCACCCACATAAATCAATTGGATTAAATGATTTTTAATCAATAGGAATGCAGTGGCTGTTTAAGAAGAAAATGAAAAATTAAAGGAGATAACTTGCTACAGCCACACATTCTTTTTGCTTCTTTCTGGAAGACTCAATCGTGTGTTTTTACCAGCTTCGGCTTTAACAAAAGATTATTCCATACGTTTTCTCCAATTGAATTTCATGAAATCGTGCTTGGTTGGGATTAGACTGGTTGCATGCAGTTGGGGATGAGTAAGAAAGACCTTTCACGCTTGGCATGTGGGAAAAATGCAACATGATTAAAACGTCTTTCCAAACAGTCAGTAATAGGGATACTGCATACACTTTTTTTGCCAAACCTTGATGGAATAGTAAGATATCCCAGATGTCTTCTTGCCAGCGGCACATGTCTGAAGGCAAGGACGGGCCTTGTAACTCCACTCTGGCACAGAAGTCCATGATGAGCTTTGTATAGAGAACACTTTGTGTTACACTCTTGCTAGTATGCTGTGACATTACTACGTCCTGAAACCAAGTAATCTTGTTTCTGTATCGTGGTATGTTACGTTGGTTGATCCTATGCTTTAGATTGCATACAGTTAGCAGCTGCATAATCAGCCTCATTACGAGTTAGGTGGTAAGTGGTAAAATTGGCGATAACTGAGTTACCGTCAATTTTACCACTACGCCAAATTATGAAGTTGGGTTTTGAGTGGAGGATTTAGCTCCAGGGAAATCCTGGGGGTAAATCTTCCCACTCAATGCCGCAAAATCTGCAGAAGTGGCGTAATTACGCTACGGTAATTCTGCAAAAAAAGCCCCATTGGATCCAATTGACCCAAAATAAATGGGGAATTACACTGCCACCACCACGTGTAATCAGGCAGAAATTCCACCTGACCAAGTGGCAGTAACGGTAATTCCTTAGGGAAATTTGTTGGCAGATTGACTGCCGAATTTCTGCCTAACTTGTAATGAGGCCCATAGGTCATCCCAATCTCTACAACTCCCCTCCATCGTCACTTTACTCACCTGTATGCAGTATTTCCAGAATTTAGTTAGAAACAAAAAAAAACAATCCCCAGCCTGTTCAGCTATGATTATTCCCTGCTCTTTCCCCAGACCAATAAGACAGACCGCTGCATGCAACCCTCTGTTTTTTTTCTTCTGTACTCAACAATTAAACAAGAGGCACACCTTCAGCAGAGCATGCAGGCGCAGCAAGAATTCTGGCTTGAAAAAAAGCAAGACATCATGAGCTTGTCCTAGGCGGCCAGTGTCTGTCATGGACCTTTGTGGAACCTGGTCCTTAACAGAAGTAGTGATTATGCGGGCAAATAGTATAAAACTGAAATAAAGACACAGGCTGTAGCACTAATGACCTCATCAGGGGGCGCAGAAGAGCCATTACAGCTGTCATCACTTAGGAAAAGGATAAGTGAGTGAAGAGGCTGATTAGGTAGGTGTTGTGGAGCCTGCCATATACCCAGCTTGAGCAAACTGAGCTGAAACAGCTGAATCCCACTAATGAATCCTGGCAATATGTAACAAGACCAACCCCTTGCATTCCTGGTGTTCTAATGACAGGGTATTACCCTCCTAACATACATCCTCACAAGCCTCCTTGTGTTCTCGTGCTAGGGTATTGCCCCTGACATATATCCCGCTTTGGCATCTATGTATTCTCATGATAAGGTATTGCCCCCCATATACATCCTAATTAGCCTCCTTGTGCCTTAATGCTAGTGCATTTCCCCCTTATATACAGCCCCCATGAGGCGCCTTGTGTCCTAATACTAGGGCATTGTCCCCTCACATGCATCCCTCATTAGCCTCCCTGCGTTCTCATGGTAGAGTATTGTCCACTCACATACACCACCCATTATGCTCCTTGGGTTCTCATGGTATAGTATTGCCACCTAACATACGTCCCTATTAGCCTCTTTATGTTCTCATGCTAGGGTTCTGACCCCTCAAAGGCATCCCTATTAGCCTCCATGTGCCCTAATAGTAGGGTATTGGCCCCTCACACCCATCCCCATTAGAGCCCTTGTGTTCTAATGCAGGCTGTTGCACCTCTGTTCTAATGCAGGCTGTTGCACCTCAAATTTATCCTTGTTAGCCTACTTGTGTTTTTATACTAGGATATTGCCCCCTCACATACATCCCCATTAGCCTGCTTATACCCTAATGGTAGGCAATTGCCCGCACACAATTCCCCAGTAGTCTCATTGTGTCATAAGGCTAGGGCATTGTCCCCTTAAATAAAACCCCAAATAGCCTTTTCATGTTCTCATGTTAAGGTATTAAGCTCTCAAATGCATACCCCATTAGAGTCCCTGTGTTCTCATGCTAGGGTATTGTCACGCTCACCTGATACTCTGTGGGTGCGATGTATCCCTCCGATATCTACTCTGCAAATGGGTCCTCCTTCCCACTCCAAACTGAGACCAGACAATCTGTCAAAACACACAAAGAAAGGATCAGTGCTCCTACTAACAATCTGGGACTCCCTCCCTCTGTGAACCTGTGTGTTATGAAATCAGTGTTCTAGGCTCACCTTTAGTGCTGGTCTGGCGTGCTCTCCATCCTGCTTTTGAGCAGGGGTGCTGAATCTTGGTTGGTTGGTGCCAGGAAATCCAGGATAACCCAGTCGCTGGAACTGGCGGATAGTTCAAGGGCTACCGAGTTACTCCACTGGGTTTGCAGTTTATGAATCCCAGTTACTCCACTGGGTTTCATGTGCCGGTAAGTGTCTGATTCCCAGTTTTCCCTCACTGGGTTGCAGTGTAAAGGCGGATTCTTCAGTCCCCAGTTACCCTACTGGGTTTTGAAATGTAGGCGAGTTCTCCGGTCCCCAGTTACCCCACTGGGTTGTCAGAGTGCAGACTAGAACGAGCCCAAGGATGAGGGCTGACCCCTTTCTGCAGGAAGCTCGTGAGTTAATATTGCTGTCGGATTGAAGTTCTACTCACTGTTGATTTTTTGTTTTCACTGTTGCGTTTATGTTTTCACAGGTGCTGCTGAAAGCGGAGCACGCTGCAAACGCCGTGATGTTCTGAAACGGAATTGCAGAGCGGGTCCGGAGCTGTGTGCTAACTGTCTATGTTTATGTTTTCACAGGTGCTGCCGGAAGCTGAGCGCGCTGCTAGCGCTGTGATGTTGCAAACCGGATCGCAGAGCGGGTCCGGAGGTGAAGCGACGTCCAGACATACAGAAACCCCAATAGCCTGAAGAGTGGGGTGTGGGTACGCGCCATGATGCGCTGAAGCAGGATTGCCTAAGCGAGCCCAGAACAGGATCAGGTAGGTTGCAGTCGGTTGCAGTCTGAAGCCTTCTTCCCCTTGCAGGAATGTCCAGAGCGTGGAGAAGTCACAGAAGAGCTGGAGCTGCTGGAGCCGTGGTGAGCGTGTGAACAGTTTCTCACACGAAGCACAGACCTGTCTTTGGGCGTGGCTTAAATAGCCAACCACGCCCAAAGACTAGACTGCACAGTGTACAGTCTTAGTGGAGCGCCATGTTGAGGAGGTTCTAAGTGCTATGATGTAATGAAGAGGTGTACCCAGCCTGGTATGAAGTTACACTAGCCCTGTTATGCCAGGTCCTGACCCAAATAGCTCCCAACTGCCTATAATGGGTTCCCATAAGAGCTCGGAGAGTGGAAGAACTAGCGGTGAGACCAGTCCCCCTGACAGGTATTGTCCCCTTGCATATTTCCCTACTTAGCCTCTGTGTGTCCACTTGTTAGGGTATTTTACTCTCACATACATTCCCCATTAGCCTCCTTATGTCACAATGCTAGGCTATTGCCTCTCGCACAAATACCTCATTAGACTCCCTGGACCACATTACAGAAACGTTGCACCGGGGCAAGTGCAAAGTTGCACAGTATTGGCACTAGGGCAAAAAACACTGGGGCCATATTAGAAAAATCTTTCCAACACAAGTGCAAATTGTTCAGGGTATAATGGTATCTAGATGCCCCTTAGCCACATTGCACCTCATTACAAGTCTGGCGGTAACCTGCTGGTGCAAACGGCGGATTGCCGCCGGACTCGTAACACTTTTCCAGCGCCTGACTTCCCGGTGCCGCCAGGACATTACAAGTCCCGGCAGACCTGGAAGTCAGGCGCTGGAAGTTGTTAGTCGCCATTCACATGAAGTCCTATAGGACTCTATGGGAATGGGGACACAGATGCACCAGCACCGTTGCTAATGGTGCTTCCATGACAACTCTGCTATCTGGGGCCTTGCGCCCGGCAGATCAGACCTGCCGGGTGCACAGCCCCAGTAGGCAGAGTTATACTGTGGCGGTCCGGAAAGGGTGACGGTATGGTGTGACCGGCACCCTTTTTCCAGACCACTACAGTTGTAATGAGGGCCAATGTCTAAATGCTAGAGTGTTGTCCCGCTCAGATCTATCCCCCATATGCTGTCTTGCATTCTCAGGCTAGGGTATTGGCCCCTCACAAATACCCCCATTAGACGCCATGTGTCCAAATGCTAGGTTATTTCCCTGCACATACATCCCTCATTAGCCTGCCTCCTTATGTTCTCATGCTAGGGTATTACCCACTCACGTTTCCCCAATTAGCCTTTTGTATCCTATAGCTTGGTGCTCCAAACATCCCTGTGAGCCTCCATTTGACCTAATGCTAGGCTATTTCCCCCTCACATACATCACCCATTAGCCTCCTAATGTCCTTATTCGAGGGTGTTGCCCCTTGTGTTCTCAGGCTATGGTATTGCCCCCTCAAATACATCAATTAGCTTCCTTGTGTCCTAAAGCTAGTGTTTCATCCCTCAAATACATCCCCGTTACCCTCCTTGTGTTCTCATGCAAGCGTATTTTATTTGTATTTTATTGGTACACGGAGTGGGTAGCTAGCATATTGGTTGGCATCTTTTAACAGTAATGCAGTACTGTAAGTTATAGTCTGTGCGTCAATCTGTAAATCAATTGGGATTCGTCCATTGTCAGCTACCGTTGAAAAAGCCACGTTTTGAGATTCTTGCCTGCATTCCGCGCCGATAACAGGATCTGTGCCACCAGATTCACAGAGCTTAGCCATCATGTACGCTGGTGTGCTACTCGTGACTGATTTGTAGAGCAAACACGCAGTCCTGAACAGTATCCTGGCCTGGAGAGGAAGCCAATGTAGTTTGTTTTGGACATCGGCGATTCGGTCAAATTTCTGCACAACTGTAACACGAATTGCTGCAGTGTGGCGGACTGCTTTTAGGGGACCCAAGTGAGCAGCCGGGAGCCTCGTCAGGAAGGCATTTGCCCCATCGATGTGCAAGACACTACAGTCCGGAAATCCTGCATGGTATGAAGGGTTTGATTTTAAGAAGGGTTGAGATTTGGAGCTAGGCCATTTGGACCTTCTTGGCTATGTGTTTCTTAAAAGGACAGTCTGCTATCAATGGTGAAGCCTAAGGATTTTGCTGAATCCAAATGTTGCAGATCAAATCCTTCTAGGAGCATATCATTGAGCCACTATTGAACAGTTTGATAGGCAGTCGACATCCAGCATTGGATGATGGCTAGGAAATCGCGGAGGCGGCTGATGTTCCGATGACCTATCGCCCTCTCACATACATCCCTCCTTAGCCTCCTTGTGTTTCCATGCTTTTCCTGCCTCATATACACCCATATTCACCTAATTGTGTCCTAATGCTGTGTTATTGCAGCCTCATTCCCCATTAGTCTCGTCATGGCCTAATGCTAGGGTATTTCCCCCCCTCATATACACCTCCATTAGCCTCCTTGTGTCCTTATGCTATGGTACTCCCCCTCGCATACATCCCTCCTTAGCATCGCTTGGGTATCTCCCCCTCACATACACCTGATTCCCATTAGCCTCCTTGTGTTCTAATGCTGGGTTGTTGCTCACTCACAAACATCCCACATTTGCCTCCATGGGTCCTAATGCTAGTGTTCTAATGCTGAGATAGTCCCCCTCACATACATCCCCATTAGGCTCTTTGTGTCCTGATGTATCATCTATAAAGCAGTCACGAGTAGCACACCAACTAATTGCGCAGAAAATCGATCAACCGGCTTGAATCGTCACTCGCCCGCAAAAAGGACCTGCAAACAATACACCTCTTGTCACCCACCCAACCGTAGGAAATAGATCCAGTTTTCGGCTACGAATGCACCCAAACAATCTCACAAAACGTGGCTTTTTCAACAATACCTGCCAAGGACGAATCCCAATGTATGTACAGACTGACGCACAGACAATAACTTACAGTACTGCGTTACTGTTAAAAGATGTCAACCAATATGCTAGCTGCCCACACCACATACAGCGCTCTGCTGCTCTTAAACTAGGTATGTGCTTTAAACAATAAAATAAAAAACCCTTGCATGAGAACATAAGGAAGGTCAATGGGATGTATTTGAGGAGTAGAACACTAGCATTAGGTTACTGACCCCTCACATGCATCCCAATGACCCTCCTTGCCTCCCAATGCTAGGGCATACTTACCTTGCATAATCCATTAGCATTCTTGTGTCTAAATGATAGGGTACTGACGCCTCACATACATCCCCATTAGCCTCGTGTCCCAATGCTAGAATATTGCCTCTCATACACCTCCATTAGCCTCCTCATTGCCTAATGCTAGTCCCTCTCACATACATCCGCTATTAACCTCATTGTGGCCTAATACTAGGGTATTACCCCTCACAGCCATCCCTCCTTAGCCTCCTTGTGTTCCCATGCTAGGGTATTGCCAGCTCACATACATTCCCATTACCCTCCGTATGTCCTAATCCTTCAGTACTGCCCCCTCACACACATCTCTCATTCACCTCCTTGCGTCCTAATGCTAGGGTATTCCCCCTCACCCAATCCCCAATTAGCCTCCTTGTGTGGTAATGCTAAGGTATTGTCCCCTCAAATTCATGCCCACATAATTCTAGGGTATTGTTCCCCAAATACTTCCCCATTAGCCATCGTGTGTCCTGACAATGGGGTAATCACCAGTCACATACATCGCCTCTTATGTTCCTTGTGCTCCCATGCTAGGACTCACACTCCTAGCATGGGAGCACACTCACATATATCCTCATTAGCCTATTTGCGTTCTAATGCTAGAGTATTGCACCGTCACTCAAGTCCACCATTAGCCTCCTTGTGTTCTCATGCTAGGGCATTGCCCCTACTTCCACATATATCTCCAAGCGGCCTCCATGTCACCGGATGCCAGGGCATGTGCCCTCTCACATGCATTTCTCAACCAACCCCGGGGCGTGGCCGCTAAAATTCATCTATCTGCAGGCTCACTGTGGTTTGATACCCGGGCTCGTGTCCCCATCTAGAAATCTCCCCTCTGCCTACTTTTGTCCAAATGCCAGGATGTTTCACCCTTCTCTCTATCTTCAGTCTCCTTTTTCGGCTAACTTTGTGGTATGACTTCTCACGGGTACATCCCCCGTATAATGCCAGCTTTTGCCTCCTTACTCAACTCTCCACCCTGTTCCAAAACTGCAGAAACCATGCACCTGTGAATGTGTTTTGCAGGGCGTGTGCACAGGGGCAAACATTGCCATAGAGCATAAATAAATTAAAATAATACATATTTGCACGCTAAGTTCATTCGCCATGATAAATGCCATATCATATCATGCGTCACTCCAACGCACCCGTCGCCTCACGGCACATGCTGTACTAACGACAAAACGTATTTCACCGGTCTGCCATACCATTTTTGCATAACAGTTTTAGTAGCATGTACACCTACTGCATGAACCATACATGTGTGTTGATAAAATAAAGTTATAACTCAATGGGTTTATGTTGCAGAGATCTGCGTGAGACCACCCTGGGGTTGAGTAGATAAGCTCACAATAGGGCTTATTTTAAAGTTGCAGTTGCCCTGCGTGGTGAAGGCAGGTTTTGGGTCAATGTGCGCGCGCGTGTCTGTTTTTTTTAGTTAACGGAAGCCCCAAGCTCTATGGCCTCCCTTTGACCAACCCCCGAGGGCCCCTCACCTGCCGTTCCGTGCTTTTTGGCGACAGGACCAGTTGCCATATTCCGAGTCGGAACTTGCCGGCCGAGCTTTGCCAGCAGTAGAGCCATCCTGCTGTTTCAGTGGTGGAAATAAAAGTGCAGCGGAGGTGTAGGAGAAATCCAAGAGAGGAACAACAGAAATTCAAGAAATGTGTGGGAGATGCCTGCCCGCCAAGTGCAGCTAGTAACCGCCAGAAGTTACCCAAGTGTTCCCCGAGAGGAACGTAGAAGTTGAAGGGAATGTACTTCCCAGGTCACCTTCAACAGTTCTGCAGGCTTCAGGGGAACCCTTCTAGAATCGTCTACCCAATCTGCATCCTGATTGGAGGGTTACTAAGATACGCGGGCCAAGAGAAAGGTGACTCCTCCCACCCACTTCTAGCCTGACATTTGAAAATAACGTCTCCCCTGCCCTCCAGAATCCGCGGCCGGCCTTATGTGACTCCAATGCTCTGCTATTATGGGTTTGGCTACTGTCCACGTGTCTCGTGTAACACCAGCACCAGGGTCTGCTCACGCACTGCTGTGAGCGATGATGCCTATCACAAATGAGCGCAATGGCTAAAATAGAAAAACGGTGCCAAGGGGGTGGCACATCAAGTAAGGGTCAACATGCCAAACCGATCTAAGTAAGTACAATTTACCAAGCTATTCAAAAAAGTCTCCTCATGCAAGGTCAGTAGGTTTAAGATAATACACATTTTCACCAAGTTAATACACCCCCAAAAGGTTATCTCACGTTGAACAGTTGCAAAAAGCCACATCAAAAAACTTCATAGGCATTTAGTCTTACAAGCATTTTACTGTATGTTTTTCATTGAGTACATTTGATCATAGTTGCTCTAGCTTACAATCAATCAACAAATATATAGCAAAAGAAATGAACAGTCTGCAATTACCCCCTCTTTCAATCATCAGGTACCTTCATGGTCCAACCTACAGTACATGACCCTCAATGGTACCCCCGACAAATGTATACATTACACCTCCAACATGACAATTCACCAGTCTTCCTTAAAGTACCCAATCAGTGTTTTAAACAGATAACCTATGCAGTATTCCATATAACCCATGTCCAATATTTCAAGTTTAACAATAATAACGTCACAAGTCTAAGTTCTGTGTAGGCCGGATAGGGTGGAAACGTCCCAGGGGCCCAAGTTAAAGTGCAAGTGCCTTAACGTTGGGCCCGGTGCTGTTACCCACCGGATTGGGTGATATTGCTATTAGCACCCCAGGTTTTCAATTCAGAAACCTGGGGTGCGATGACACGGAGCGGCAGCTGCAGCGATGGTTCCAGGTAAGTGGGGTATTAAGTTGGGAAGGAATCAGAGACCCAAGGGAAAGGGAAGGGAGGGCGGTGGTAGGATGGCAGGGTAGGGAAGCAGCCATAAGGTTGCTTGGAACGTGGCTGAGATGGTGGGATTCAGCCTGCGATCAGATTAACCTGATTGATTGGCTCCCCCACCCTGGGTGCTAATAACTGGTATTACCCAATTTAATAGTAATGTAAAGTGGTCCTGTAGAGCTCATCTCTAAAATTTGTGGTGGCCTTGTGGAGTGTAGATTTGCCAAAACCGAGGAGGGGGTGGTTATAAGTGATTTGCTGGTACCAGAATCTTGAGTGCCGGTATGGTTCTTTGTGGTTTGTGTCATTGACACTTGGGTATGCGTTCTATCTAGAATAGAAACACATTGGGCCTCATTACGGGTCCGGCGGTAACACTGCTGGTGTTACCGGTGGGCTGCTGCCGGGCCCGTAATATTTTACCGGTGCCTGACTTCCCAGTGCCACCGGCTGATTACGACGAGTCCAGCGACCCGGGAAGTCAGGTACCGGTAAATTGTAAATCCCCATTCCCATACAGTCAGACAGGACTCTATGGTAGTGAGGACATGGAACAGTGTTAACGGTGCCGGTACTTTCGTGACGGGTCAGACCTGTCTGGCAGAGCGGCCATGGCAGGCGGACTCAGAATGTGCTGATCCGGAAACAAGGGTGCCAGTGAATTTACCGGCACCCCTGTTTCAGGACCGGCAAACTCCTAATGATGCCCATTATCTATTAATGTCACAGCTGGGACACTGAGAGAGCCTCCGGCAGAGCACAGTAATAAAGCTTAAGATGTTCAAATAGTTTCACCTGGTCCACAAACATGTCTCTCACTCTCTGGCATCCCCCCTGCTGCCTCGAATCAAAGGCGTGTTTTACGTGGCCTGGGGTGAACTGCGGGTTGTTGAACAGAGGGGTATAAGCGGAAGGATAGGTAGTAATGTGTGACTGTTTTACTACGTAGTCCCATGCGTCCCCCACCGCGGTTAGAATTGCGCTACTGTGCATTTGTACTGGTCTGTCTGCTTGGGTTTCCATAAGATCCCCTCAAAACCTCCCCCTGCCACAGCCCTATCCATTGGTCTCCATATTTTCCCCAGGTCGTCCCATTACCAGTCTCTGATGACCCTTGTTTGTGCGGCCGTATAGTATGCCCTGAAGTCTGAGCTGCTAAAACAATCATAGAGGTGCAGGCCTTGCTGGGGCTGGCTGTCGTATGGAGACTGATACACCCTGATTCCCGTGCTTTCTCTTTCTACTCGTCAGTACATAACTCGCACTCTTGTATCGACAGATGGTTAGTGTCTGACATTCTCGTCAGATGTATAGCGCAGATGTACATCCTACCTACGATCTTTTCTGATCATTCCCCGGTCACTGTCTCGTTGAGGTGGGGTGAGAACTGGGGGGCGGCACTCTCTTTGAGACTGAAACCAAACGCTTTGCTAGATCAGGTATTCGAATCGGAGCTAGGGTCGAGTATAAATTACTTCTTTGAGTTCAATGTCAGGTCAGTGGATACTCAGCCCACTCTCTGGGAGGCCTTCAAAGTTTACATCCGCGGAGTCACCCTGGCAAAGGAGACTGGGGTACTTGGAGTGATCCGTATATCCATTGGGGAGAGCGAGCTCCTACTGGCCCGGCTGCTAACGCAATTCGCCTCATCCCCAACCACTGCACACTCGCAGAGATTGGGGCTGCTCTCGACTCCTTTCGTATCCTGGCAGATCGAGAACGCACGTTCCTGAATGACCCCCAGAGCGCTAGACAATATGGTGAGGGAGACCGACCCGGCCGGTTGTTGGCCAGATTGATCAGACATGAGGGGGACGCTCCTCATATTCCGACCATCGACAGAATGGATGGTACACTTGCACTTTCATGTCAATAAATTAATCATAAGTTTCGCTCCTTCTATGAAGCATTCTATGCTAATGTTGACACCTCTCCTTTGGTATATATAGAATCCTTCCTTGACAGTCTTCCATTGTCAGTGTTATCTGCTGAGACTAGGGAGATATTAGATCGCCCAATGACGACAGAAGAAATATTGAGTGCAGTGGACTCCCTATCGTCTTGGAGGGCTCCCGGGGCTGACAGACTCACTACTGAATTTAATTAGTGTTACAAGGGCGCCTGGTATCCCGGCTGTTAGCCATCTGGGAAGAGGCATGCAAGGTAGGTAAACTTCCCCCCTCGCTCCGCGTGGCAATTATTACTGTACTGCTGAAACCTGACAAGCCAGCCACGCAGTGTGGCTCCTACCGGCCCGTTTCCCTTATAAATTGTGACGTCAAAATATTTGCCATGGTATTGGCCTTCCAGCTGGCTCCATATATCATATTCAACATTCAACCTGATCAATCAGGATTTATCCTTGGGCGCTCCACTGCCTTCAACCTGTGTCGCTTTTTTGATATTCTGGCACAGATATATACGGAGACGCAGTCTGTAGCAGCGACATTGGATATGCAGAAGGCATTCGATTCGGTCTCCTGGAGGTTTCTGTGGCTGGTACTAGAGAAAGGTAATTTTGGCCCCCGTTTCCTGTCCTGGGTGAAACTATTGTATGCCTCCCTGGTCGATAGGGTCCGAACTGAGGATCGATACTCCACCCAGCTCGAGATAGACAGAGGTACCAGACAGGGATGCCCCTTTTCCCCCCTGATTTTTGCTTTGGTCATTGAGCCTCTGGCAGACAGAATTCTCCAGCGGCATGCTCATAGAGGCATAAGATTACCAGGGATCCAGAGATCATCTCGCTCTATGCAGATGATGCATTGCTCTATATCCGCTCCCCTGAGAAGAACCTAGCACTGATAATCAACAACGTTATGCTTTTCGGTGAATTATCCGGGCTGAAGGTTAACTGCACAAAATCCACACTTTTCCCATTGACGGATACCATCTTAGTCCCTCGGGATCCTTCAAGGGTTCACCTGGTCTCAGTCCAACTTAAAGTACCTTGGGGTAGTAGTTACGCGTCACCCGTCCTCATTATATGACCACAACTATGGAAATTACCTCACCTCCCTTAGCTGGAAGTTTGATAGTTGGGCTAAACTCCCGATCACTCTGGCCGGGAGGGTGGGACTCCTTAAAATGGTGATACTCCCACAGCTCCTATATAGATTTCAGAACATCTTGTTCTGGCTAGGAATTGAATTCTTGAATAGCTTCCTGTGGCACTCTGAAGTTGGACATGCTGGCTACCCCCTTTGCACAGGGAGGGTTTGCTGCCCCGAACGTTTAACATTATTGGATTGCCGCCCAAGCCAATTTTGCTGCCTTCTGGTTTGAGCCCGGTGGATCTCCTCCCCATGTCAAACTGGAGCACCTGGCAGCTGGGAATCTATATATTCGTTTCCTGGTTCTCCCCTCCTCATGTCTGAAACTTGACCCCAAATGGGGTCACAATATTGGCGTGGCATACACTTTGGAGACAGGTAGGTACCTCCCACCCATTCCATGGTGACTTTCCCCAGTGGAATTGCCTACCCGGGACCCCCTTTGTGGATGGGTCAATGGTTAGCCACTGGTCGGCAGCAGGATTGGGTTCAATATGGAATGTGTATGCTATGGGAGCCTTTACAGAATGGCATGACCTACAGGAATCCTTGAGAGGGCGCCCGTCACGTTGCCTACAATGCACAAGCGTACTCTAGGGCGCTCAAGGCCAAATGGCAGAAATTCCCCTCGACCCCCCCCCGACGATTCACTATTATCTATGATTATGGCCGTTTACTTGAGGAATGGTGGCGTGGCCAGGCTGTATAGTCTCCTTCAGGACAGGGCAAGTCGGCCACTGGACAAGCTCCGGGGTGCATGGAGCCGGGATTTGGGTAAAGACTTGACAGATGAGATTTGGGAAACCATATGTGCCAGCACTCGGGAAGCCTCCTTTATTTCCAGATTCAGGCTGATTCAATTGAAAGTATTGAACAGATTTCACTACACCCAGGCAAGGTTGCACCGTATGTCGCGACATCGGTCCTCTCTCTGACCTAGATACAATGCTGGATATATTCACCTGCTATGGGCCTGTCCAAAAATCGCTGCCTTTTGATAGGGGGTCTGCGGGGCTCAGTCTCTGATGCTGGGCTAAACTATTACACCAACCCCAATGTCCTGTCATGTTCAAAAGTTCCCCTGCACTGGCCGCAACCTCCGGAAACTGGCTGGTCTCTGTATGCTGCTTGCAACTCGTATATTGTTACTGTGGTTGCGTCCTGTGTCCCCTACCTTTGACCAATGGCTGCAGGCTATCACTTGGACCTCTGATGTGGTGGAGCATTGGCCCACTATTCAACCGGCCAAGAGTAGGCCCAGGAACATTTGGGTCCCTTTTCAATCCTTTCTGCATTCTCGAACTGCTGAGGATGAGGATGAAAGCGACAATCCGCCGTCCCCAGACCACTGACCTTGCCATAATGCCTGTACGCTAAGTTGTTTATTATTTACCCTCATGCTTTAATGTTCTCATGTTTGGGCCCTCTGGGACAACATTGCTCAATCTTATGCTGTTGATGCTGTTGGAGTACTCATGTAATGCTCGCTGCTTCCAGTTGTAAAGTCAAACATGTTAAATAAAGGTTTTTTTTTCAAAAGTGGACCCAACATAAGGTGGGGCTATTTAATACTAATGTGGAGGAGTCTATGTACTCCACCACATTGGAATGGAAATTCAATACCTTCAACTTGATGTGCTTTGACCACTTTATTCATGACCACCTGAGAGACCAACACCTAAAACCCCTAGATATAAACATATACATCATTTTGATCTCTTATTAGCTCAGGAAAAGTGGAAAAGGAGAGCACAAATTAGAGCTATTACCAATAAGTATGGGAGTTATAGGGGGCTAGGTTATGCTGACATCAAAAAAGTAAAACAGACCTATTGCAATTGGTCTAGGAGTTATAAAGTGCAGCTACTTCAAAGGGACGTAGAAGTTATTATGGATTTATTTTGCAGAAGTGACTCATCTCTATTTTGGAAAATGCTTAACAACTGCAGTAGAGATCAAGTAGATTTGCTGCCGAATCCTATTGCCGAAGCTAAATGGGTGGAACATTTCAGCACAATTTCTGGTTGTACATATGATTAGCCTTGTATTGACTCCCTTTTAGAGGGAATTAAGTCAGCAAAATGAAACATAGAGGTTGACCAAGAATTGATCCATACTGTTATTATGAGAAGTAGCTCTTCGAGAGCGCCAGGACCTAACAAATTATCAAATGTTATTTTTAACCACAATTCAGTAATGTGGTCTTTGATTTTAATGATGTATTTTAAGATAACTATTGCCTCCCAGACGTTATCAATTTTCTGGCATATTGCTCTTGTGGTCCCAATTTTTAAACGAGGCGTCCGCACTGCACCCATGAACTATAGCCCGATTACCATTCTGGATGCAAACTCTAAAATGTTCGCAGCTCTGTTGCTTGAACATCTAACGGCATGGGCCGTAGCAACAGGGAAACTCCAGAAATGGCAAACAGGGATCCGTAAAAAACATTGTACCACTATCTATGTTTTTTTTGTGAGATCGGCACAGAATTTGGTTAAGACCAAGAAAATTGATTCTTTGTATATCTTCTCATTTGATTTAACACACACCTTTGATAAGGTGGATAGGAAACTACTTTGGAGAAAATTAGACAAATGGGGAAAACCATGGGCACTTTTAAGTAGGGGTGTACCGAAATTCGGCTTCGAGTAAGTATTCGGCCGAATTCCGGCTGAAAAAAAGCTATTCGGCTCCGGCCGAATAGTTTCTAGCTATGTGGCTCTTGCCGAATACTTTGACATTATCATTTGAATACAATGCAACATGAACTCAGAAAGGCAAATATAGACTTCTGTTTGCAAAACTGAATAGAATTAGACCAGACAAATTGCTATCACACAGCTGAAAAAATATCTTATATTGTAATCTGCTCTTTAGGGCATGTATTGTTACAGATTCTTAGACAAAAAAGGTGCTCATCTTTCATACTTAGCCTGCAGCAATACAGGAACATCTTTTCTTTTGGCGAATGTTTATATGCAATGTGCACTTTTTTCAGTTGGAAAAAACAAACTGAAAGAAATGTACATAGATACTTTCAGTTCCTGTTATGTCACTTCCCATTTCGTACGTCATAGTCCCCCCTTTTCTTTTTTTAAGGACTTGAGTCTTGAGTTTAACATTATCTGATATTCTATCATGAAATTATAAGTTGAATATGCTTGTGTATTGAGGAGAAAGAGTGGCTAGGATAAGTGAAAAGTTGTGAGATGGAGTTCACACATTTCAGATTTTCTCTTGACTTGTGTGCTGCATGAGCCGACATGAACCATTTAATACATTTCTATGTGAGTTTTGAAACTCAACTACATCAACTTTGCAACTGGATAGAGAATGCAATGCATCTGATTCACATAGGCAGTATTTTGCATTTGTGAAGCCTCCTACTTTAACTGGCACTGGTACAGCCCTACATTTAAGTCATATTATTGCACTTTACACTAATTTCAAAGTTAAGGTGAGATTGAATAACCAGGGTGCCCTATTTAAGGTGATCTCTAAGCATAAAGGGCTTAGGTAGGGCTTAGGTAGGGATGCCTGTTGGCTCCCTACCTCCTTAACCTATATGTCTGAGACATAGGGGGATCCCTGGATAGGGTCTCGTTGGCTTCTCCTAAACATAATGATCAGAAGTTGATATGGTTATTGTACGCTGAGACCTTTTATTATTTGACTTGACTTAACTGCTGTGGGGCTTCAAAGGTTAATCAGGGCCTTTAATGCATATGCTTACCAGAACTTTCTGCAAATTAATACCACGAAAACTAACGTTATGCAGTGCACTTTAAAGACATCATGTAGAAATTAAACTTCTAGCTGCAGGGCGGGGGGTGGGACTTGATCTGGTATCACGTTTTTTCTATATATAGAAAACTACTAAGCTTGTTATCTGGGTGTTAGGGAGAACTCCCAGGCAAGCAGGGTGGTTTGCTAGGAGTTCGCGAACTCAGAACTCATGGAAGGCCTAACTCCTTCCTCTTTCCCAAAAGTCCAAACAGGCAGCAAGTTGAACTGTGGTTTATTACAGACAACAAACTGACAGAGATAGTACACAGAGGTAAATCCAGGCACACTCAACGAATACTGGCTCGCAGGTCAGTTTTGTACCAAAATTACATCACTAATACTTCAGTCTGGGCCCCGCTCCAGGAAACCTATTTGCACTCTGGATTGGGTGTTGAGTGGTAGTCCCCCTATAGTGGTACCTATAGAGTCTTTTTTACTGGCTCTCCCCATGTCAGGTGTCAGACATGGACCATCCCTGTAAACTGCTACTTCTAAATGTTGCAATATGTGGGCTTGATGATTGGTGGGTGCCCCCAACTAACCTCCTGTAGAGTCCTGAATCGTGATTGGCTGAGGTGCTCGCCCCCAGGCCTGGGACTTTAAGGTGGTTCTCAGCTCGGAGTGTACCTGTTCAAAGTAATATGGGCAACGATGTGTCTGCACCATAACCGTGTGTGAATCACTATCACCATGAAAGTGCTCCTTTCCAGCGTGCAGCTTCGGCTCTGGTTGTAACGGCTTTGTTGCGACCATTGTCTGTCTCGTGAGACGGCGGTTCTTCCCAACTACCAGTTCTTGGTTCCTTGTCAGTCCTGCCAGACCACGTGTCCAGAGACCGTGTTTGTGAGCTCCGAAGCTCTGAATTACTCTGTATTTAAGGAGAATTATTCGTATCTGTCGCTCTGGTATTATTTCAGTGCAGGGGAAAGAATGTCATTTGCAACATTGCGACCTTGGCAGTGGCCCTGTTCCACACACGGCAGCTCGGGCTTGCGCGGTATTCAGCTTAGCTTCAGCTTTCTGAGACCATTGTGGCCTGCTGTGATTTCCTAAGCCATGGTTCGGTTTCGGCTGTATGTACTTTTCCATAGTATCCATAGGTGAGTAGATTATGGCTCTGTCAGGTCCCTTGAGTGCTCCTGCCATTCCATAGAGGCATTTGAATGTAAGCATCTGCAAGCGTTTACACAAGCTCTTCTTGTTTCCTTGCAGTTTCTGTGTTGCTGTGAAAGCTAATGGCAAAAATAATAAACGTGCAGACAGTATGTGCATGTCACTGTCTTCTCACTTATAGAAATATTTGTGTAAGCATGTGGCTTCAGAGGAGGGGCTCAACACGGACAAGATACGGAGCGAACAACCGATAAAGATAGGTATGCAGTCTGGGGAACAAGAGGACGCGGAAAACACATGGTGGGGTAAAAACATCCGCAAGTGACTACCCACTAACCGAATCCCAGAGAACTGGAAAGCACCACAGAGGCGACCGCAGTCACCCAACATGCAGAAAGACACCAGCCACTGTGTTTTCATTTGAAAGCAGCAGACTGCCTATCGCGGACTCGGATGGCAAAAACAAACTAACACCAGAAATACATGGCAGGATTAAAGGTGGCGTCCGCACTCGCCCCTTTGGAATTAAGACTCAGGCTGCAGAGCTAAAAAGAGAAAGCAGCAATTGCCTATTCTTAGCCCTCGGCGCGGGAAGCGAAGACACGTTCATGCAGCAAACAAACAAAAGGGGACGGTTTGAAAGAACGGGATACCGCGCACGTCAGCGGGGAAAAATAAAGCCATATGGAAAACCCTCGATAAGCATGATTTGCCAGCGGAACATGAGAAACCATGTATATCAACCTGGTTGTAAAACACTTACCATAAAGTCACAAACTCCCCGAAGGAGGAAACTTCAGAAGGCAGTTCCAGCGAGTCCCACATGAATAAAGCATTATGGTGGCCAGCATTCGAAAAGAAAGGGGGTGGGTCTTGGGGGGCTTATTAAGCTTTCACAGCATTAAGAGCCCTGATTGGATTAGCGATCTCCTGCCCCTATATAAAGCAAACAGTAACAAGGGACTAATGGAGTTTTCTTCTTTCGGTTTTAGAACAGAGACAGAGGAGCACAAGAAGGGTCTGAGTTCCGTTGGGCATACGAGGACTAAGCACAGATACCTGCCTTATTTTAGGAACCCAAGGGGACTTGGCCAACTCTTAAGTTTTTTTTCATCTTTATGGAGAAGTGACATCCTGTTCATTTTTTTCTTTGGTACTTTAAGTCAATATAGACTACCTTTAATTTGGAAGTATCCAGTGTCCAGCGTATTCCATCACAGAATGCATGTGTTCTTCATGTATGTGGGTGTGTGTGTCCCCCGAGTGTGCAGATGGCATGTGTGTTTCATGTCTAACGCTGCTATGTCGTGTTGTCTCTGACAACTTGATGTATGGCTTCTTGGCGCTTTAGTCGAGACTGTCAATGGAGTTGTCTTTGGTCCCACTCTGTGGGTCTTCATCCACCTTGGGTAACATCCACACTGCTCTTGGATTGTAAGGTTGACTGAGAGGGTATCTTTCATTGTACTTGTCCATGGTAGGTGCAGTGGGTATTGGTGTGAGCTGGTACGATCGGCAGCCGTATTGTCTTTGATGGAACGGCACCTGCGAGCAGATCTACATGGCCTCCCCATTCCCATTGAGTCCTATCGGATTCTTGTTCCAGTTTGTGTATTTCGTGGGTGGGGGAACATAGCTGGATTTCGATCATCCCTCTTGAGTAACCCCTCTGGCCGACTTGTCGACCACATCAATATCGAACCGTGTGTCGTGAATTAGGCGCCATATCTTTGTGATCCCTGCAAAATGTCCATAGTAGTTGACGTGATCGTCAAACAACCAGTACATATAGGCACATCCTCCTTCCGGTTTGCACCAAACCCACTTCCCTTCATACTTCCTTGGGTTAGGTGGATTATCCACTTCCATTCCAGCCAGAAATAGGTCACTTGCCTTTATCCTTTCGCTTAATCTTTCTCTTTCTTTCAGAATGTCATCCATTGGTCCTTCGATATTCACATCCAGCATAATTTGCATCCCTATGGCTTCTTTTGCTGTCTTTTTTCCTCTTCCAATACATATCTTGATACCACACAGGGCTGCTGCTCCTAGCGCCAGAGCTCCATCTATCATCTTCAGTCCGTCTGCTAGCCAGGATGGCATCCATGACCAGAGATATGCTAGCCAGCTCTTGTGTTTCCCTGTTCCACTTGCTTCATGTTCCATTTTTGCATGCATCTGGGACAATTGTGCAACAGCGTCTGAGAGAGTTCTGTTATCTTCATCGTTGGCAGGAATGAATGTGCAACATGAACTCCCGATTTTTGCGCAAACTCCTCCTTCCATGGCTGAGAGGAGATATAGTATATATCTATTCTAGAGCGCCACCAACCTTATTGCCCTGAGATCTTCTTTTATGGCGTTGAACCCATTCACTGTTGACTTTATAGTTACCATCATCTCCCATCGAGTGATCTGTAACCACTTCACATTAGTGTATGTCTGTATCCCTGGGATTAGGGATCCAAAAAACATTTGTGTTCTGCTGAACGGTCTGTGAGATGCTGGTACTTCATCCAATGCTGCTTCCGATTTGCCTGAGAAGTAATTGTCCTCTCTGAACTCAGTTCAGTCCTTTCTGTGAGTTAGTGTTGTCTGGTTGGGTAGATGGTGGTGTCTCCACTGACCTCTTCCTCCTTTTGTTGTTTTCCATTTTCGGGAAGTCATTAATCTTCACATCTTTCTTTGGCACCACCAATGAGGGCATGTTGACGTGTACTAGGGAACATATTCCTCCCCAGTTAGGTGGCAGCTTCTTGTATGCTTTAGTTCCACAAGCCTATTAATGATCCATCACTAGTGCTGTTCCTGCTCCCATTTCTGGGATTTTCTCGACCTTCTGACATCCTAAGTTTTCTCCAACCTGTTCATCACTGTTGTGTTGATAACACAGTGCGGGTGTCTTCAGGGGGATTGTTGGCATCGGTCCAGCTTCATTATCCACCCATGTTATTAAGTTTGCCCTTCGGTCTCATTCCTTCAGGCATTTGTCATTTTATTCCTGCACCTTGTTCACTGCAGTCTTGGCCAGTGTTAGTGCCTTGCTACCCACCACTCCATCGTCCCAGCCATCATTGGTGTATACTTGTCCATAGATCAATATGTGCGGTCTTTCCAGCAACCGGGCTCTCCTCCGATCTCGTTTACTCTCGACCATGGGCATGGGAAATCCTTTGGTGTGATAGTCTTCGTCTCTCCCTTCTCTGGCCCTACAGTTATGTATTGTGGCCCTTCACCGAGCTGGCAGTAATTATTCATCATGTCTAATGCGTTGATGTAACTGTCTTCATATGGGAAGATCCCCTTGGACATCCACCTTAGAGTTGCTATTTTCCCTTGGAACCTTCCTCGTGTCTGGAACATTGCGAGGTAAATCAAACATTGTGCTCTTGCTGCGGGTATTTCTTTTGCCACAAAGGTTCTGGAGGCACTTATGGCATAGGGGATTAAGGAGCAGACATAACAGCTCTCCCCTGTGGTGTCCCTACCAACCTTGGACATGTGTTTATACCACATGTTGTTTGTTACTCTTGTTGTGTCTGTTAGATACGTGTCTACTCCCGTTATGTCTGTATCAACACTGTGCTTACCTCTCCTTACCTTATCAGCAGTGTCTTGTCTTTCACCTGACATTGTAGTTCCTGCTGCTTGGGTCGGGGAATCTTAGTCAGGGAAACAGCTGTAGCCTGCATTGCAGACAAAAATCTGCCACAATACCGAGCCCAATACTCCAGTGGTTACTACTAAAGACACCAATGACAAAATAAGCTTTATTCTTTCCATTATTACCACTTACACTGCTTTATCTGAGCAGCTGATGAGATGATAAAGTTGCCCGCCTGAAAATCGCAAAGAAAAGCATTATTATTTTAGTAGTTATCAGTATTCCTAAGCTCTGCGAACTAAATAATTTCTTATTGCAAAGGCAAATACTTCCTCCCATACTATTCTTATTGATGGAGCTCTCGATGTTGGTAGAATGGGATATGCACTGTGTTCAAGTTGGGGGTATGCTTGGGCCAAGTACTCTATGAATACACAGAAGTATACTTCAGGGGATTGGGCTCTGAAATGTGTGGGTCTTCTTACAGAGTGTACGAATTGGTTGGACAATGCTTCAGGGTGGTCAATGGGAGGCAACATCAAGCTAGCTTCCTAACACCTTTGGACAATCATACGCAACAACCTGCATGTGCGAGAAAAGAGAAAAGGTTGAATCGTGGTACAGCTATCAATGTACATATCCTGCGTGCGCGAAAAGAGAAAAGGTTAAATTGTGTTACTGCTGTCAGTGTGCACATGTATCCAGGTTGCAGGTTTTACAATGGGCATGTGCTTGAGGCAGGGAAACGAACAGTGTTTTTTATTTGTCAATTTGCATCAGTGTTATTGCAGCTGCTTCGGCGCCGACCCATCGGGTGGCCCATAATCTCTAGTTCAGCTGTATTTGGGTTTTCTTGTGAATCGTTGTTAGTTGCAGCATTGGTCCTGTTGATCTCTGCAGTTGAGTTGCTAGGCAAGGCCAATGCTTTGTAGGGCTTGATGTCTTGTTTGTAGTTCCAAACCGTTTTCCTTTCTAAGCGAACAGCTCTGTCTGTTACAGCCACCAGTGTATGCGGCCCTGAAAACCTAGGTGCGTTCCAGTGCCTAGCAAAGTTTTTAGGAGAACTAGGTCTCCCACTTGTACCAAATGGTCTTTGGGGGTCTCTTGTCCAGTGTTGTCAGAATTCTCTTGGTCATTGTCTTCTGGCCTGCCCTGTGACTGCTAAATCTGGCTAGAGATAAAAGAAGCGCTAGAAACCAGGGAAGTGACATATTCATACATTTCTTGGCCTAAAATGTCTGCAGTACTCTCACAATCCTTTAACTTTTCTTGGTGCTCTGCTGAGTTTTGGCAATGCACTCCTTCAGGAGGCCATTAGTGCGTTCACACACTCCATTTGCTTGTGGGTGGTACGCACATTCGAATTTGTGTTTTATTCCTAGCCAGGTAGTGATGTGTTGGAACATTTCATTGGCGAAGTGAGGGCCATTGTCAGACCTCAGGACCTCATAAATGCCCCATCTTGGGAATACTTCCCGGACCAAACGTTTGGCAGCTCGGAGAGCGTCAGCATGTGAACAGGGTCCGGACTCTTTCCACCTTGAGAATGGGCAGACAACCACTATCATTTAGCGGTATCCTTGACACACTTAGATCATGTCCACGTAGTCGATGGAGATGCAGAAATGGGCCTTCAGGTCTAGGTATGACCCCTCTCACAACTCTCAGAGTATGGCCAGCAGTGAACTGCTGACAGGTCAGACAATTGCTAATTAAATTTGCTGCATGTTCATTTAAATTTGGGCAGAACCATGATTCCCCAATGCGTTCAGCAATGACCTCTTTCTCTGTGTGTGTTGGATGATGCAACTGCACTAATGCTGTTTTCAGTAGTGCAAGCGGCATGACCACTTTCCCTGTGTTGTTTTGCCACCATAGGGTGTCTGTGGGAGACATAGAACACCCTTTCTTTACCCACAGTTCCTTTTCATCTGTGGGTGCTGCTCCCTGCAGTTCCATAATTTGAGTTTCTAGTAGATAATTTAACCCTTCTTTCAGCACCTTGTTTCTCGCCCTTAAAGGGATTTTGGATCTTTCCTTCAGTTCCCACAATTCTGCTGCACACTTTGCCTCGTAATCTGTTGCTTCATTTCCCTTTGAATTGGCATCTGCCCCTTTGGTGTGGGCCTGGCACTTCACCAATGCTAACTCCTGCGGGTATGTTATTACTTCAATCAGTTCTCCTAATAGCAGCGCATGCTGTAATGGTGTCCCATCAGCTCTTCTGTACCCCCTCCGGAGGCATCGGGCCAATCTTGAATGTACTGTTGATGTGTCAGAATAAATTGTCACATCCTTACCTACGCTGTGTTGTAGGGCCAAGTTGAGGGCCACGAGTTCTGCTGCTTGTGCTGAATAATGAAGTGGTAACCGGGCACTCACAACTACCTCATTAGTCCCATCCTCCTTTAACCTCACAACAGCAGCCCCAACCCTCCTGATCCCATCTGTTTGATCAATAGTTGAAGAACCATCAATATAGAACACATCTCCCCCCTCAAGTGCATTCTCCTCCACCTTGCGTGTCTTACTGAATTGCTCTATATTCTGGGTACAGTCGTGAGCCCAATCCCCTGCATGGTAGACATCTGCCATGAATATTTCTTGGTTTGCGGTTCTGCATCTTACTATCCTCAGTTCTGCCATTGATAGTATTATCTCATATCCTGATCCTCTTTGCGTGGTCAATGTGCTCTTTGCCTTTTGCAGTATCGCAAACAGGGCGTGCTCCACGTAAAGGGTGGTGGTTCACCCCATTCTTATTGAAGATGCTCTTTCTACTGCGAAGGCTGCATCTGCCAGAGATTGCTTGCATGCATAGTGTCCTCTCATTACTGGGTCGAGTTGTCCACTGTACTAAGCAATTGGCTTATGGCCCATGTTTGTTTTCTCTGTCAGTACTGCCTTCATAACCACACCGTCAGTGTGGGAAAACATGAAAAATTCAGTTTTATAGTCTGGGGACCATAAGACTGGAGCTGTGCATATTGCTTCCTTCAGCTCCTCAAATGCTTCAGTTATCTCTTGTACCCAGACCAGTGTTTTTGCTCCTCTCTGTGCTTCTTTTAGTGCTGTTAAGAGTGGTCTGATGTATGTGCCGTAATCGAAAACCCATGCTCTGCGGTAGTTGCACAACCCTAGGAATTTCTACATTTCCCTCACTGTTTTAGGTTGTGGTGTTTGGTGTATTGCCTGTGCTCTCTTTGTGTCATGATGCCTACCCCCGGGGAACCAGACCAGGTCCAGCAACCCCAGAAGCAGGCATCAAGTTACTTTGAGCAAGCCCAAAAACCCCTGCTAGGGGCTGTTTGTGTGCGGCCTATGGCGCCAGGCTCATATGAAGAGTCAGTCCAGGCGCCATAGGCGCCAGGCTCATAGACTAGAACTTACCTGATGCAGACCATGCTGCAAGCTTACCTGATGAGGCTTGGAAGGGCCTATTTAACCTAGGGACAATTTTTTACTCGGGTGGGGCTGAGGAGGAATACTTACCTGGGACTACTTTGGAGGCTATTTAAACCACGGCCAAAGAGCAGCACACGCTTCGCGTTATTCTGCATCCAGCAGCATAACGCTCACCGTGTCTGCAAGCCTGCATCCAGTGTTCTGCCACGCCCGCCTCGAGTCTGCAGCTCCTAGAAAAAGGGAGGAACAGAAGGAGAAGAGGTTAGAATAAGAGCAAAACCTTTGATCCTTACCTGAATTCCAGATCCACTGCGCCTTCGAGGTGGAAGAAAGAAGCATTTTACACGCGCCGCCTCGCCTGCTGCAGCGCCGCGCTGAACTCACCAGCCTTCGCAGCATCCTCATGATCCACCACATCCTTCTGCACGTTCCCGCGGCACTCTGGCACCTAAGAGGAACACAAGAACAGCAAAGGTGAGCCAAGGGAATAAACAGAGGCAATAGTAACTACCCCCATAGACTTACCTGATTACTGCCGGGGGTACTATTCCGCTTCACGGGTCGGCGCAGTCTCCATTGCATCCTCGCCGTACCCCGGCCCCTAAGGGGAACAAAAGGACAACAAGATGAGACGAAGGGACAAACAAGGGGAACTCTTCTCACCACAATAGACTTACCTAATTTTACCGCCGGAGGCATTATTCCCCGAAATTCATATTTTCTCTCCACACCTGAATAAGGGAGCAAGCCACAGGTTACATTCTGGCCTTATTTTATTGAACTGTGTAGGATAAGCCAAATCCTTACCTGAACTTCGTCAGCTACCACGAGGAACTCTTCGCTGGGGTCAAGCTGCAAACTGCAAGGAATCGGACAAGAGTGAAAGTCAGACATGTGAACTCTTACGAACTACATACTCTTCGGAGTCAATATTGTTCTGGAACTCACCAATTCCTTCGAGCCAATGAAGCAACTGGTTACCAACGCGCCCCTGCGCTCAATGACGGTTGGAGTGCTCATCTTTTCAAACCATCAGATGAGACTATAAGAGGGGACATCAAAGGTGATCTGTGGGGAGAACAGCGGGGGTGGGGGGATTTACGCTCAACCCCACGGGTGGTTAATTCCCTTTCTCCATTTACAGAAGAATATTCCTACGGGTCAAGCAAACGAAGCTAGGTGGGCCAGTCCAGTCCGTCATCTCGGCCCCACGCGTCACATTGGTGGAGACCGCAGCGGTCCAGTTCAGATCGACGCCTCTGTGGGATCCAGGTGAGCGTAACAGAACGCGAAGCCTACCCACAAATTCCCACCCAGGCGTTATGGATACCTCAGAGACTGACCAATTGGCCCAATTACTAAGGGAACTGAGGGCTGAAGTGCATTCCGCCCGTCAAGAAACCAGTGCTCTTAGGAGAGAACTGATTTTGTCAAAGGAGCGAACTGATGACCTTGCTAGGCAACTATTGCAAAGCCAGGCTGGACAAGCACCCCTACCTGGTTCCGGGGGAAATCCAGCTCCTGTGTTATCGAGTAACCCTGTGCAAATAAACCTGCCAGGAAATATCCCATTAGCCCCACCCAAACGCTTTGCCGGAAATCCCAAAAGGTTTGCTGTGTTTATGAACCAATGCCGCTTGCACTTTTTATGCAGACCTGGAACCTTCCCAAACGATCAAGCCAAGGTAGCCTTTGTATTGTCATATCTCAGCGGCAGTGCAGCTGATTGGTCAATTCCACTAGTTACTCAGGATGACCCAATTCTTCGGGATTTTCAGGGCTTTCAAACTAGCATAGAAAGACTATTTGCCTGGCACTCCCAAGGACAGGTCCTGCATAACCAACATTTGTCCCTACGACAGGGTAACCAGGACCTTCTATCCTACATCGCAACCTTTAATATGTTAATAGTGGAAACTGGATGGCCTGAGGTAAAACGAATCACGTTATTTCATCGAGGGCTTCGAGGAGAACTCAAGGATGTCTTGGCTCAAGTCGTGAACCCACCTCAAGACTGCGCTGAATATATAGACTTAGTGGTCCAGTTAGATTACAGACTTCAGAACAGAAAGGCTGATCGAGCCACGTTTGAGAATCGGGTGTTGGTCAAAACCCACGCTAACCCCAACGGAGCAGATGCTTCAGAACCCATGCAAATAGGAGGGGTTAAAGGACCCTTAACCCAGAAGGAAAGAGAAAGGAGACAGCAAATGCAATTGTGTCTATATTGTGGAACTTCTGGACATTTTCTACGGGATTGCCCTGTAAAACCACCCAAGAAGGTGGTAAGAGCTGCTGATAAAAGCCATATGGAGTCAGACTCGGGAAACGACCACGCCCGACAAGCGTAGAGGTCCGCTTGCTGAGCTTGAAGAAGGATACTCAGACCTCGCATTTCATCATACCAATGGTCCTCGTAGAGCCAGGGCAGCCATCGCGTATGCACGCAGTAAGGGCATACATTGATAGCGGGGCCATAGGAAACTATGTGGACTATGAATTGGCTTCCAGGATGAATCTACCTCTCTGCCGAAAAACCACCTCAGATGTCATCACCACAGTCGATGGAACTGAAATTGCCTCTGGGCCTGTAACTCATTCCACCGCAGAGATGACACTATTGGGTCAGGATGGGCATCGAGAGACTATTGTGTTTGATCTAATCACAGCCCCACAGTTCCAAATAATACTGGGGATACCTTGGTTGGAAACACATAATCCTTGTATTGATTGTCGAGAGAAGAGAATAACCTTCCCGGATTGTGCACAAACCTGTTACCCAAAGAAAAATCAGAACGCAGGCCTGGCCACAGTAACCACAGCAGTCATGCAACCACCTCCAGAATACCAAGAATTCCAGGATGTCTTCCAAAAGGAAAAGGCAAACACCTTGCCTCCTCACAGATCGTACGATTGTCAAATCGATTTCATACCCGGTGCACAACCCCCTTGTAGCAGGATCTATGCCCTTACGGAACCTGAGAACCTTCACCTACGACAATACTTAGACCAGTACCTTGCCAATTGCTTTATTTGCCCATCCAAGTCCCCTGCATCTTCAGCTTTGTTCTTCGTGCCCAAAAAGGAAGGTGACCTCAGAACGTGCATAGACTACCGCACATTGAACCAGATAACTGTTAAGAACCGATACCCATTGCCTCTGATCCCTGAACTACTAGACCAAGTGAAGGACGCTTGTATATATACTAAATTAGATCTCCGGGGGCCATACCATCTGGTACGTGTAAAAGAGGGCGACAAATGGAAGACTGCTTTCCGCACTAAGTATGGGTTATTCGAATACCAGGTGATGCCTTTCGGTTGTGCAACGCACCAGCAGCCTTCCAATACTTCATGAACGATGTCCTTCGTGAACTCATTGACGTTTGTGTTGTCGTGTATATCGATGATATTCTAGTATACTCCTCTCCAGAATCTGACCATGTGAAGCACGTCCGAGTGTTAGGCAGAATTCTCTCTTTAGGCTGAATTTCCTAACCTAGTGAGTCCCCCAGCAGCTTTGCTGGATTTCTGGAGTTTGTTTCTTTCCTCCTGCCAAGAGTGAGACTCTTTTCCTCCCACTCTTGGACATGATTTATGGTATTCCTTTGACTGGTAATGTGTTTTATGGGCTATGGGGTCCTTTACTCCATAGGGTCTCATGCGTTTTTCCTATGTGTGTTACACAGCACCCTCCGTGCAGTAACACAGGGGTGTCATAATGACACCCCACCATAGACTCCATATCCTGGGACTGACTACTGTCTCCCAGGGCATGTAAAGTCACCATTGGCTTTACTAGTCCCAAATTATTAACAGAAACCAGTACAAACCATCATATTGTGGACGTACTGGTCGGGGCAATTCGATTGCCCCGGGGTCTGTTAGTCGAGGGGGCACGTCTCCGTCCCCCCTGATCGAGTTTTGGCTGGTGGCAGTGGAAACTACTTTTTATATTCAACCGCAAATATTTTCCTATGGGATTTTCCCATTGTTCGAGGCTAACAGCTTTCATTATTTAATTCTCATAGCCTCGAACATACCGCCGGTTTATTTAATTAATATTAATTCTCCGGTTGGTATTTTTTGCCAAGACTCGATTCTAAAATGGCGTTTGTGTTCTCTTCTGTGACTCCAACCCAAGTCGAGCCCTTTGTTCCACTTTTTGGCACGCTTTTCCACAGAAGCCTCCAAAAGTGGTGCCACTCTGTCTGGGTACCACAGGGTGTGTGGGAGGGGGTTTAGGCACCCTGGACTGAGTTACCGTGGTAACTCAAGTCACACTCTTGTGTGATTGGCCCAAGTGGTGAGCCGGCCGGCTCACCACTTAGCATGTTTGAGTGACAGCTAGGCTGAGTGAATGGGGGTTTTCTGCATAAAAGCAAGGCTTTGGGGACTGGAACTTCAGAGCTCGCCACAGGACCTGAGAATCTGACAAGGGAGAAGCTGAGCCGACCTACCATGACGACACCACCGGTGGAGCACTGCGGAACCGACTCACCACTTCCCGACGACAGAGAAGATCTCCCAGCTGGAGAGGCTTTTTCCCGTGACTGGTGGGCACAACCAGTTTACCTTCCTTTCTTCGCACCCCAGCACGGTTTGTGGTCGAACTGCCCGTGCCAAGCACCCCGGCGGCCGGATAGCCACTCACCACTGAACCACGAATCAACGGACCGCTCCTTGTACCTGAGAAACTCTGCAGCTTGTTTCTTCCCTGGCAGTGCAACGGGCCCTTGTCTTCCTCCACGACGAGATCCTCTCTTCCCCCGGACGAAGCACCAACTTGCACCCGCTGCCAGGAACAACTGTCCCCGCTGGAGCGTTCTCACCACTTTAAGGTACCGTGTCCGCCAGGCCTCCTTTTCTAAAGATTGCAACAAGGTAATAATAACTCCTTAACCTTCTGGACTGGGCTGGCCGCCATGACCCCCTAACTGGTCCCTTTTCTTTGATCCAACTTCTTTTTGAACCATTACAAGACTTTTGTGCACTGCAACCATGTGACCTTGGACACATTTCGTTTGGATCCTCTTAAAGCGGATCCGGCCTACTACTCTGAATTCACGGTTTTACTTTGCCTTCCTCTCTTGCTATGTTCTTGTAAAAGTGTTGGGATCCGTTTCAATTTGTTCTCTGCTTTTCTCTCCCTTTTAAAAAAAAAACGAACTATTAGAGTGCCATCTACGCTAAGCGCTCACCGCTGTCTGAAAATAAGTGGGGCTTTACTTAAGACTTGTCTAATATTCTTTTAAGGGAGTGTATATCTTTTAGTGACCGTGTTTTTGAATTGCTTACTATTAGTGCCTGTGTGTTTTTCTAGATG
Organism: Ambystoma mexicanum; assembly: GCF_040938575.1. Classification (NCBI taxonomy): domain Eukaryota; kingdom Metazoa; phylum Chordata; class Amphibia; order Caudata; family Ambystomatidae; genus Ambystoma; species Ambystoma mexicanum. The sequence continues at coordinate 763,768,754 of NC_090925.1, read as the reverse complement.
TGGTTTCAAATAAATAATTATATCTCTTTTACACCAAGCCCTGTTTACTTGTTCTATTGTGTGCTCTTGACCTATTGTGAATACTCTGTATACTGCCTAACTCTTCTTGAGGGAAGTCTGACTGCTCAGCCACAGCTACCAAGTGAATCTGTGTGGTACAGACTGCTACCAAGTGGGTTTACTGCCAAACACCTGTAGCCCTAAATCTTTTGCAGTGGTCCCAGAGGGAACTGCACAGGTTTCTGCCTAACACCGAGCAGTCCTTGAGAAATTGCGCCAGCACAAACTATATGCAATACTAGAAAAATGCATTTTTCATGCCACAGAAGTTGAATTCCTTGGGTTTATCCTGACCCCAAAGGGAGTCCGAATGGACTCACAAAAGGTGGACGCAATCCTCAAGTGGCCATCACCAAGTTCAGTTAAAGGAGTACAAAGCATGCTCGGCTTTGCCCATTTCTACCGCAGATTCATCCCAGATTTTTCACATGTCGTACATCCCATCACAGCACTCTTGCGAAAAAATATACGCTTTATGTGGACTAAAGAAGCTGAAAATGCCTTCCAAGAGCTGAAAGCGAAATTCACGTCTGCACCTGTGTTAAAGCACCCGCGCCCTGAACTTCCATGCATAGTTGAAACTGATGCATCCATTCTAGCCATGGGAGCTGTCCTGTCTCAAAAGGACCCTGAAACTGGCCAGCTTCACCCAGTAGCATTTTGGTCCAGAAAGTTCTCAGCACCCGAGTTAAACTATGCGGTTACCGACAAGGAGTTATTAGCCATTAAATCCGCCTTCAAGGCTTGGCGGCACTATCTTCTCGGTGCCAGGCATACCATTACTGTGATCACCGATCACCAGAACTTACAGTATTTAAAAACATCCAAGGCCCAATCGTCACGTCAACTCCGATGGGCATTGTTCTTTGCCGAGTTCGATTTTGTGATAACCTAACGACCAGGTTATAAGAATGGTAAAGCAGACGCCTTATCCCGAATAGGGATGGGAGAGGCAGAAGTGAACCCAGAACCAGTACCTATAATTTCCGAACAAAGGATTCTTGGCATAACTACTCTACAGACACTAGAGGACATTAAAGTAAAGATCCAGCAACTCTTTGATCCTACAGCCCTGCAGGACTGGGTAAAGAAGGGCCCGGACTACTCTGTCACCAATGATCTACCTTATTACCAAGGGCGGCTATTCCTGCCTCACAAGGAACTACAAGAGCTAGTCATTTCCCGTTATCATGATACCCTAATGGAGGGGCACCCAGGTATTGCAAAAACTGAAGCTAAAATTAAAAGACAATTCTGGTGGCCCACCTGGCGAAAGGATATTAAATCATTTGTGATGTCTTGTGGCATTTGCGCCCAAAACAAAAGTCAAAAGAAAAAACCAGTTGGACTCTTGCAACCTTTAGACATTCCGCCTACACCATGGCACACCTTATTGTTAGACTTTATTACCGATCTACCTCCTTGTAATGGTTTTAACACCATTCTAGTTATTGTGGATCTTTTTTCCAAAATGGCCCACTTTAAAAGGACTACCTTCAGCCTCAATCCTGGCCAAAGAATTCCTCGAAAACATTGTTTGCATACATGGATTTCCGTCCGTGTTGGTCTCTGACCAGGGCATTCAATTCATTTCACATTTTTGGCAGAAATGTTGTCAATTGGCGCAAATCGACGTGTGATTATCGACCAGTCATCACCCCCAGACCGATGGTCAAACGAGAGGACCAACCAGACTCTTGAACAATACCTGCGTTGTATGTTACATCAGACTGAAAGTAATTGGAAGGACATTCTTTGGATCGCCGAATATGCATACAATAATTCAGTACATTCTGGAACTGGACAAAGCCCCTTTTATACCCTATATGGGCACCACCCTCAAACCTCAGACCTTGACTCACCCCAACACTTAGAAATCCCTGCAGTGGACCATCTACACGCTACAATTACACAAGCCTTTAAGGAGGCAACTGTACATTTAAAACAGGTGAAGGAGAAATATAAGAAAGATGCTGATCGACATAGAAGTGATACTCCACAGTACCAGATAGGGGACCAAGTATGGTTGGCCACAAAACACATACCTCTCAAGGGAACGCGGACCTTTAACCCTAGATATTTGGGACCTTACTCTATTAAGGCCATTATCAACTTGGTGGCCGTCAAGTTGGACTTACCTGCTAATATGCAAATTCACCCCGTCTTTCATGTGTCACTTTTGAAGCCAGTCCAACCTGGGACAAGACTAACCAAGCCACCAGACCCCATCCTTATAGACGGAGAACCCGAATTTGAAGTTAAGAACATCCTGGACTTCAAGATGGTGAAGTCAAAACTTTTTTATTTAATCGACTGGAAGGGTTACGGACCACAGGAAAGGTCTTGGGAACCTAGTGACCACGTGCATTCACCTCGATTGGTGAAAGATTCCACCGAAATTTCCCAGACAAACCAAAACCACGGGGAAGAACGACTTCAGGAGGTTCCTTGGTGGGGAGTGCTGTCATGATGCCTATCCCCGGGAACCAGACCAGGTTCAGCAACCCCGGAAGCAGGCATCAAGTTACTTTGAGCAAGCCCAAAAGCCCCTGCTAGGGGCTGTTTGGGTGCGGTCCTGGCGCCTATGGCACCAGGCTCCTATGGCACCAGGCTCCTATGAAGAGTCAGTCCTGGCGCCATAGGCGCCAGGCTCATAGAGTAGAACTTACCTGATGCAGACCATGCTGCAAGCTTACCTGATGCAGATCATGCTGCAGAGCTCCAAGCCAAATGAGGCTTGGAAGGGACTATTTTTTACTCGGGTGGGGCTGGGGAGGAATACTTACCTGGGACTACTTTGGAGGCTATTTAATCCATGCCCAAAGAGCAGCACACGCTTCGCGTTATTCTCCATCCAGCAGCGTAACGCTCACCGTGTCTGCAAGCCTGCATCCAGTCTTCTGCCACGCCCGCCTGGAGTCTGCAGCTCCTAGAAAAAGGGAGGAACAGAAGGAGAAGAGGTTAGAATAAGAGCAAAACCTTCGATCCTTACCTGAATTACGGATCCACCGCGCCTTCGAGCTGGAAGAAAGAAGCATTTTACGCGTTCCGCCTCACCTGCTGCAGCGCCGCGCTGAACTCACCGGCCTTCGCAGCATCCTCACGATCCACTGCATCCTTCTGCACGTTCCCGCCGCTCTCTGGCACCTAAGGGGAACACAAGAACAGCAAAGGTGAGCCAAGGGAATAAACAGAGGCAATAGCAACTACTCCCATAGCCTTACCTGATTACCGCCGGGTGTACTATTCCTCTTCACAGGTCGGCGCAGTCTCCATTGCATACTCACAGTACCCCGGCCCCTGAGGGGAACAAAAGGACAACAAGGTGAGACGAAGGGACAAACAAGGGGAACTCTTCTCACCACAATAGACTTACCGAATTTTACCGCCGGAGGCATTATTCCCCGAACTTCATATTTTCTCTCCACACCTGAATAAGGGAGCAAGCCACAGGTTACATTCTGGCCTTATTTTATTGAACTGTGTAGGATAAGCCAAATCCTTACCTGAACTTCGTCAGCTACCACGAGGAACTCTTCGTTGGGGTCGAGCTGCAAAGTGCAAAGAATCGGACAAGAGTGAAAGTCAGACATATGAACTCTTACAAACTACATACTTTTCGGAGTCAATATTGTTCTGGAACTCACCAATTCCTTCGAGCCAGTGAAGCAACTGGTTACCAACACGCCCCTGCGCTCAATGCAGGATGGAGAGCTCATCTTTTCAAACCATCAGGTGAGACTATAAGAGGGGACATCAAAGGTGATCTGTGGGGAGAACAGCGGGGGTGGGGGGATTTACGCTCAACCCCATGGGTGGTTAATTCCCTTTCTCCATTTACAGAAGAATATTCCTATGGGCCAAGCAAACGAAGCTAGGTGGGCCAGTCCAGTCCGTCATCTCGGCCCTACACGTCACATTGGTGGAGACCGCAGCTGTCCAGTTCAGATCGACGCCTCTGTGGGAGCCAGTTGAGCGTAACACTTTGGGGCAATATGCCTACTGTCTTTGGATATGAGCTGTCCAATGTACAGTACTTCCTTTTCACAGTACTAGAGTTTGGCCTTTTCTACCTTGTACCCCTTGTCTGCTAGCACTGTCAACATGTGTACTGAATCTGCCCTGCATTCTTCTTCTGTCTTGCTACAAATCAGGATGTTGTCTACAAATTGTAATACTGTGTTCTCTGTGTCAATGCTGCCTTACTCCATTTGGATTACTCTGTTAAAGATGGATGGTGATTAGCAGTAACCTTTTGGCAGCCTAGTGTGTTTCTACTTCTGGTTGTGGTACATAAAGCTGGTCAAATCTTGTGAGTCTGGGTGTAATGATATAGAGAAGAAGGCATTCTTTAGATCAATCACAGTGAAGCAGGTGGCTTCCGCTGGGAACCAATACAGAATTGTTGCAGGATTTGCGGCTACTGGACACTCTGCTTCTACAATGTGGTTAAGAGAGCATAAATCCTGAATGAAATGCCGTGGCCCCCGTTGGGCTTGCATACGGGGTACACTGCAGTGTTGCATGGAGATTCTGATGGTACCAGAATGCCTCTTTCAATGAGGGCGTTGATTGTTTCATAAATACCCTCATCTGCTTCCTTTGTTACGGGATATTGCTTTACTCATGGTAAAATGGCTCCAGGTTTCAATTTGATATTCACACCCCCAATGCTTTTTATGCACCCCACATCATAGGGACTTGTGGTCCATAAGCTGTTGGGTACCTTGGCCATGTCCTCTTCCCAGAATGTGGGTGGTGCCTCCAGCTCCATTGCCATTCTTTTTGCAACCTCTCTGTAATTGATTTGCAACCAGAACCTTACACTCATTTCAAACATAATTTCTGTCTCCAATCTCTCTTCCCCAAAGAGCTCCTCATCCGTCACCATTGTTATCCTGCACCCATCTACCACTTCTATTGCTCCCTACGCCCTCCCCTTGTCATCTGTTGCGTGTACTGCAATCCAATTCTCTCTTGCCACAACTGTCTCAATAGGGGTTATTATAAGTGTGGCGGTAGCCGTGCCAGAGTAATTGTTTTACTGGTACCGTGGCATTGGGGATGTACTGGGGCATTCCAGCCCTGCCGGACCTGGTAATTCCCTTTCGGCAGGTGCCAGTAAAAATGACTCCCCATTCCCATTGAGTCAGATAGGTTACAGATTACTCGATGGAGTTGATGGTAATTATAAAGTCAACAGTGAATGGGTTCAACGCCATAAAAGAAGATCTCAGGGCGATAAGGTTGGTGGCGCTCCAGAATAGATATATCCTGATTCTCCTCACAGCCATGGAAGGAGGAGTTTGAGCAAAAATCGGGAGTTCATGTTGCACATTCATTCCTGCCAACGATGAAGATAACAGAACTCTCTCAGACGCTGTTTTGCATTTGTCCCAGATGCATGCAAAAATGGAAGATGAAGCACGTGGAACAGGGAAACACAAGAGCTGGCTAGCATATCTCTGGTCATGGATGCCATCCTGGCTAGCAGACGGACTGAAGGTGATAGTTGGAGCTCTGGCGCTAGGAGCAGCATCCCTTTGTGGTATCAAGATATGTATTGGAAGCAGAGGCGTTGCTAGGGGGGGGCTTAGGGGGCTATAGCCCCAGGTCTTTTGGTTGTAGCCCCGGATAGAATCTCAGGGTCTACAACCAAAAAGCTAGCTATCCCCAAGTCCCAACATTCCCGACATTAGCGTAGCCCCGGATCTTTTTGAGACCTAGCAACACCCCTGATTGGAAGAGGAAAAAAGACAGCAGAAGAAGCCATAGGGATGCAAATTATGCTGGATGTGAATAACGAAGGAGCAATAGATGACATTGTGAAAGAAAGAGAAAGATTAAGAGAAAGGATAAAGGCAAGTGACCTATTTCCGGCTGGATTGGAAGTGGATAATCCACCTAACCCAAGGAAGTATGAAGGGAAGTGGGTTTGGTGCAAACCGGAAGGAGGATGTGCCTATATGTACTGGTCGTTTGACGATTTCGTCAACTACTATGGACATCTTGTAGAGATCACAAGGATATGGCGCCTGATTCACGACCCACGGTTCGATATTGATGTGGTCGACAAGTGGACCAGAGGGGGGACTGAAGAGGGACGATCAAAATCCAGCTATGTTCCCCCACCCACGAAATACACAAACTGGAACAAGAATCCGGTAGGACTCAATGGGATTTGGGAGGCCTGGAGCACCGGTACGGTTAATAACGGTGCCGGTGCTACCATGTAGATCTGCTCCCAGGTGCCGTTCCACTGACAGGTTCAGCTGCAGGGCTGACAGGCACCCGCTCGCAGACTCGTACATTGCCAATCCGGTAACAGCGGTGCCAGTAGCTTACCAGCACCGTTGTTACCGGGCCGGCAAACTTGTAATGAGGCCCAATGTCTATGGGCACTATTGTTCCTTCTGGCTCATCCATTGGTGTTTCTGGTCTGAATAGGTACTCACCTGGCACCCTCCATACTTTCCCTGCAATCAAAGGCATTGCTAGGGGGAGTCTGAGGGGGCTATAGCCCTGGGCCTTTTGGTTGTAGCCCCGGATAGAAGCTCAGGGGTTACAACCAAAAAGGCTAGCTAGCCCCCAGTCCTGACAGTCCCAAAATTAGCATAGCCCCAGATCTTTTCCAGACCTAGCAACACCCCAGCCTGCAATTCCTGGCATCCATGCAATCACCATATCTGTCCCATACTGGAACATTTCTGGGCCCAATGGCACCCCCCTCTGACTGTGCTCCCACAATATGCCTGGATGATCTGCCTTACATTCATCATGTGTATGCCTGGTGTGGAGCCTATTATGCCTTTGTCTGTGAATGAAATGGTCATGTTCAGTCTGCTCATGATTTCCCAACCCAATAGGTTTACAGGTTTGTTTAGAGTAGAGTAAGGGTAAAGATAAGTCATGATCTCCTACAGATAGAGAGATGTTATCAAGGAAAGGAACCACTTCCCGAGCCCCAGAGAATCCTTGAGTTTTCATGGCATCGCCTGACAATGCAAATGTCCCTTCCTGGATACATGACCTAGTCACCCCAGTGTCAACAAGAAAGGAAAAAGGTTTATCACCTATTGCCACCCCTATGCGAGGTTCCTCCGAAGAATTGGGTGTGACCGACAGGATGGGACACAAGTTTGTCTGTGGGCTGTCCTATTGAGGATACATTGATAACCCGTTCCCTGTGAAGGGGTTGTTCCCTATTATGGTGACCCCTCCCATCCGTCTTACTGGTACTGTTGCCACCGTGTCCATGGGTTCTGTGGCGTCACAGTCCGGTGTTTGTATTAGGCGTTGTGTGTTTCCCTGTATTTGTGCTGCTTGTAAGTAGTGGGCTAGGGTTGCTGTCATTTGTGGTGTTGATGACTGTGTCTGTGCGGATGTTGGTACCTGTGCTCGTGCTTGTGGAGTCTGCTGTTGGGTGTTCTGTACCTTTCCTTGTTGTTGTGCATCTTCGGCATAATAATAATTGTCCTGTCCTCCTTGGTAGCTCTGCTGCCGCTGATCCCCCCACTGTTGTCATGCCCCTCTAAATCTGCATGCTCTTGAAATGTGTCCTAATTGCCAGCAGGTCCAGCACTTGGGTGGTTCCGTCCATTGGCTTGGGAAGCCCCCTGAAAATTCTCCCGGTCCCTGCAGCATTTGTTAATTGTATCCATGAAATCCTCCTGGATGGTGGTGCGCTTGTGGTCCGAAGCCACGCCCCTGCTGGCAACCTCCCCTTTCCCAAAACCGTTGTTGGAACCCACCCCGCCCCATATATCCCCCTCCCATGGGCGGTGCATACTGTTGTGGCTGTTGGTACTGTTGCTGAGGTGCTGGTGCTTGTGTCTGTGGTGTGGGGCTGGTTATTACTGCCCCTTCCATTGCTTCCATGGCATATTTCGACAATTTCTTTTGAACTAATTTAGCCCCATCTGCCTTCCTCTCTTCTGCCTTTTGTTTGACCTTCTCCTGCCATAGCCTGCAATGGTTTACTATTGTGAGCTGGATTACTCCTACGTCCCGTCCCCTTTCCTCCATACTTATGGACATCTCTCCGTCCTGTGGGACTGGACCGGAGCACTTTGTAAAAAGCATCCAAAATTTGTTTTAAAAAATGTGTCATTCCTCTCTTTCTTGCGCGGGGCCCGGCACGTAGCCATAACCCCGCCCACCTTGGCTCCGCCCTGCGCATCGCCCATCAGTCCTTTTCTCAGCTCGTTCGGGACTGGACGCACGTGCATCCTCGGAAGATATTCTTCCCTTTTTTTTTGCCTCTCTGGCTCTCGCTAGCGATTGTTTACTAGTCTGTCTATGTCATTCAAACTAGACTTTCCAGATTGCTCTTCGTGTCACTGTCGCTTCGCGAGGGCGGATCCCCATCCTCTTTGCCTAGAGTGTTTGGGTCCGGATCACCGTTGGGACGCCTGTTTTTACTGCGACTCCCTTTCGGTCTGGGCACTACAACGTCGGTTGGAAAGGTGGTAGGAGGTGTTCCGGCAAACTCCTCTTTCGCATTTTCAAGCATTCATCGACGAAAAGAAGAAACGCCCGGTAAGTTCTTTACTTTTCAGAGCACCCTGGCCGGGGGATACCTTTCTGGGTTCCTCCCGGACTGGGAGGGGCGTTGATCGCTCTGTCACCAGGGATTGCCCTGAGGTGCCCGTTAGGCCTAATAATTGTACCAGAGTTTTCTCCAAGGGTCTCCGTAAGGGGCCTGTGGATACCGCAGCATGCTCCGAGGCCCCTCCTGTGGGGGCTGTTTGTGGACCCAGTTCTACTGAGTCATGGGGTACCGGAGCTTACTCTGAGGCCTCTCTGTCGGCTTCCCTCAAAAATAAGACCCGGGTGCGCCCCGAGGCCTTGGGTGGGCTTGCTGTCACCGAACGGATGTTCGAGGCACACGAAGATAAGGCTGTTACCGGACCTAGGTCCGAGGTCCCTCGTACAGAGGCTGAAGCTACCAACAGTAGCAAGGCCTTGTCGGTGAAAGCTATTTCTCACCGTTCCCGCTCTTGCGGCGACATAAGACCTGTTGAGGGGCCAAAGAAGCAAAGTTCTTCTTTTACCGTCAGTGCCGAGGTCCTTCCTTCGAAGGCTAATTTGGCGGTTGGTATATCACAGAAACATTCCAGGCCTCACAGTACCAGCTTTGCCGAGGTCCCTTATGTTAAGGCTAAAGTTAAGACCCCTGATCCATCGACGGGGACCCCTGCCTCACTTCCTCACGTGCCACAGTTCCCCTCAGGTGATGACAAAATGGCGCCCATTCCCGCCACGACCGCGGCGGCCATTTTGGGTGCTGCCCCTACAACTACGCCATCGGCCTCAGGTGTAGAGCTTGGTTCCATGGGTGAACACAGAGTCCCTTGTGCGCATCCTTATCGGCCATCTTATGATTGGAATGCCCGGATGCCCCTTCCGCACTCTGTTTCGTTGCCTGTTGGGTCGGCACCGTTGATTTATGTGGATTCGTCGGTGGAGGGGCCGGTGTGGAACCCTTCCCTGTTACATCCCTGGAATTATCCTCCTCATGAGAGGCCGCCTCAAGTTCCAAAGCAGTCCCCGGAGGAAGCCTTTTTCGGTAAATTTCAGACGCTCATGCGTACCGACCCCATGAGGGAATATTTCAAAGGACTTTTTAGGGAGATACCCGTTCCTCCGGTGGTTCCGCCGGTGCCTCCCTTGCCCACGGTGCCTTCCCCGACTCTTCCGCCTTTGCTACCATTGTCCCCCGTGGACAAGGCAGTGCCCGACGCGTCTCAGCAAGATCCTGACCTGTCGGATGACGCGCAAGGCGATCAGGACAACAAGGACCTGCCCCGCTCTATCAGAGCTTTCCATGACAGGATACTGGACATGATGGCTTTCTTGGATGTTCCGGTGCCCGAGGCACCCGCTCCGCAGGAGCGTGTGCTTTCTGGGGCGTTCACCCTGTCTCCCTTGGACCATACCGGCCTGTTCTTGCAGAAGGACGTTCTGGCCGAGGTCCGTAGGGTCTGGGAGAAGCCACACTCTGGACTGTTCATCAATAAGAAAATTGAGACGCGCGATACAGGCTGCATTCTTCGGAAGAGGTGGGTGGCCCTGTTGTCTTGTCTGCCCCCCTCCTCCACAGTAGTGGCTGCGGCCACTTTGCAGTCCAGGCCTGCAGCATCCTCTTCCACAACGGCTACTCAGGTTCTGGTCAAGGAGGATAAGCTCCTTGACTCCCTTGGGAGGAAGATTTTCGCCAACTCGGCCTTGCAGCTCAGGCAGGCCAGTGCCCAACTGGTGTTAGCGGGGGCTAATATGCGGATGTGGAAAGGTCTGTCGGAGTTTGAGGAATTCATCCCGGGCGAGAAGCTGGAAGACTTTAAGGGGGGGATTGTCCGATGCCAAGATCCTGGCCCAGGATCTCCGGGAGGCTGCGTCTCATCACATAGACACCTCGGCTCAGGGCCTTATGCTGGGGGTTGATACCTCACGGCAGGCGTGGCTGCATGCCACTAAATTCTCGAAAGAGGTACAGGACAAGGTGTTGGACCTTCCGTTCGATGGTAAGGAGCTCTTTCATTCCTCAACAGATGTAGAGCTCACCAAGACGAAGGATAGCACTCAAACGGCTAAGTCCTTGTCGGTCCTTGTTAAGACCCCCTTCAAAACCCAGAGACCGCTGTCGCAAAGCCGACCCTCCTCTGGCTTTAGGGGCTTCCTTGACCGGAAATCTCGCAGATTGGATACCCCCTCGGGGAATAACCGCCACAGACAACAACGGACTCGGTTTTTCTCCCGCTCCTCAGCCTCTTCTTCAGGTTCATGTGGTAACACCACCGAAAAACCTGCAGAATGAGGGTTTTATGTGGTCGCACGAGACCCCTGTGGGAGGACGCATCGCGTCTCATTGGGAGGCATGGCAGACCATCACCGAAGACAGATGGGTCTTGTCAGTCGCTCGGCCGGGCTTCCGCTTACCCCTACCCCCTACCCCAACCTTCAACCCTCCTTTTCTGCTGTCGGGCTCGCCCTCCCTCAAAGCCGAGGTTCAGAAACTTCTGCACCTCAGAGTTGTGGAACCTGTTCCCCTCGGGGAACGAGGGGAGGGCTTCTACTCCCGGCTGTTTATGGTGCCCAAACCCAACCAGGCTGGCCTGCGCACAATCCCAGACCTTTCCCAGTTCAATCTTTTTCTACCCGAAGAGAAATTCCAGATGATCACGCCCGGCCAGATACGGTCCTCCTTGCGGATGGGCGATTGGCTCAGTGTGGTGGATCTTCACGATGCGTACATGCATATTCTGATTTGGAATCCACACAGGAGATATCTCCGTTTCTCTTTGGGAGAGGAGCACTTCCAGTTTCGAGTGCTTCCTTTTGGCCTCAGTTTGGCGCTGCGTGTCTTCACGAAGATGATGTCGGTGATTGTGGCCTATCTTCGTCTGCAGGGTATCCATGTGTATCCATATTTGGACGACTGGCTCTTACGCAGCCCTTCTCCGTTGAAAGCAGCGGGCAATCTTCAGTCTCTCCTTGAGCTCCTGTTCCATCTTGGACTGTCTGTGAACTGGTGGAAATCTTCCATAACAGTCTCGCAGGACTTGATTTTCCTGGGTTTTCGCTGGTACTCGATCGACTGCAGAGTGTACCTGACCGGGGACAGGATGACGGATCTGTTAGCCACGTGTCAGATGTTTGTGCAGTCGCACAGCATGTCGGCCTGGTGGTTCCAGAGGCTTCTGGGCCTCATGGCCTCGTGTGTGTTGGCACTTCCTCTTGCTCGTCTCAAGATGAGGCGGACCCAGATGGCTCTTCGGAGTTCTTGGCGTCAAACTGTGGACCCAGATTCCAAGCTGATAATGATTCTGGCTTCCATGAGAGTGGACCTGGAATGGTGGTCATCTCTCAGCAACCTGTCGGTGGTTGCGGGGTTTCAGAACCCAGTCCCTACGATGGCGATCACGACGGATTCCTCCCTCCTGGGGTGGCGTGCGACATTAGATCCTCTTCAGGTCTCGGATCTCTGGTCGCCTCAGGAAAAGCTCCTCCCCATAAATCATGTAGAGCTTCTTGCGATCTTCCTAGCGCTCAGGGTGTTCAGACTGGTCATAGCCAACAAAATGGTCCGCATACGCACGGACAATGTGGTGTCGATGTATTACATCAACAAGCAAGGGGGAACCAAGTCTCCTCCTCTCGTGGATCTATCCATCCAGATTTGGGAGTGGGCTGTGCTTCATGGTGTTTGGCTGCTTGCAGTGCACATCCCGGGCCAGCTGAATGTCACAGCGGATGCCCTCAGTCGGTGGACAGTGGTCAGCTACGAGTGGGAGTTGAAGGCGGAGGTCCTCTCATGGATCTTCTCGCGTTGGGGCACACTGGAGGTGGACCTCTTTGCTACGGCGGTAAACAAGAAGCTTCCTCAGTATGCCTCCAGAGGGGGGCTGGGAGCCTCCTGTCTGGGGGATTCTCTTGAGATTCCATGGCACAACATGAGAGCTTACGCCTTCTGGCCTCTGCCTCTAATCCATCGTGCGATTTGGAAGCTGAAGAACTCGGTGAACTGTTCCCTTCTGCTCATAGCCCTGTGGTGGCCGGCCAGGTTTTGGTTCTCAGAACTTCAACACCTGTCGGCGTATCTGCCGATCAGGTTTCTCAGTGACCCCCGATCTTCTTTACCAAGGGGAACAGCAGATGTGGCACCCCTCCCCACAATCGCTCAGCTTGGCGGCATGGTGCCTGAGTTCAATTCTTTAGAACATCTTAACTTGTCTGCGGATAACATGCGTATTATCCAGGCAGCCAGGAAACCCTCGACTAGATCCCAATACAGAAGTAAATGGCTCAGGTTCTGTTATTGGTGTTTGGAAAAACAGTTGGACCCAGGGGGGGGCTACGATTGACACGGTGCTGTCCTTCGTATCCTTCCTAGCAGAGTCGGGTGTTCACGTTCTGTCATGCAGAACTTACCTTTCAGCGGTCTCCGCTTATCTTTCTACGGACCAATGTTCTTACTCTCTGGGTAATCCAGTGGTTAGGAGGCATTTTGCAGGCTTGACACACCTCTACACTCCAATTCGTAGTCCGCACCCACCGTGGGACCTAAATGTAGTCCTGACAGCGTTGTGCCACAAGCCTTTTGAACCATTGGCTACGGTGGACCTCAAGTACCTATCCTGGAACGTGTCCTTTTGGTCACTGTTACGTCTGCGAGGCGGGTGAGTGAGCTCCAGGCCTTGGCGGGAGGAGCATCCCTTTTTGGTCTTTCACAAGGATAAGGTAGTCCTACGGACGAATCCTGCTTTCCTGCCACAGGTGGTAACTGAATTCCATCTGAATCAGTTGATCTCCCTGCCGGTCTTTTTTCCAAACCCTACCTCAGAGGCAGAAAGGGTTCTGCATTGTCTTGATGTCAGAAGGGCTCTTAAGTTCTATCTGGACAGAACTTCTGAGCTTAGGAGTTCTTCTCAACTGTTTGTGACTTTTGGTAACCCTCAGGGTAAGCAGGCGTCTAAGGCGACTATTTCTCGCTGCATTAATGAGTTTTTCACCGTCCAAGGGCTGAAACCTCTTAAGGGTATTCATGCACACCTGGTGCGGGGCAAGGCAGCCGCGGTTGCTTTTCAGAAATATGTCCCCTGGGAGTCCATTGCTAGGGCAGCTACTTGGGCCTCCCCATCTGCTTTTTGTAAGCATTATTGTCTTGACATGAGCTCAAGAGCTGATGCTCAGTTTGGTCAGGCTGTGCTGAAGAACCTTTTTCAGTAGGGCTATTTCCATCAACCCGTAGTTCCTGTTAGGAGTGTTTGGGAATCTCCCATAAGTATGGAGGAAAGGGGACGGGACGTAGGAGTATAACAAGGTTATTCACCGTAGTGACCACCTTACTCCTAGTCCATAGTCCCCTTTGCTCCATACGCCTGCCATCCCCTCTAATAAGGTTCCTCTGTTATTGCTAATAGGTCTTTGACCTGGTGATAGAAAAGGACTGATGGGCGATGCGCGGGGCGGAGCCAAGGTGTGCGGGGTTACGGCCTCGTGCCGGGGCCCGCGCAAGAAAAAGAGGAAGGACACATTTTTGAAAAAAAATGTTTGGATGCTTTTTACAAAGTGCTCCGGTCCCGTCCCACAGGACGGAGAGATGTCCATAAGTATGGAGGAAAGGGGACTATGGACTAGGAGTAAGGTGGTCACTACGGTGAGTAACTTGGTTATTCTGGCCAACCCTTTGCTTCCATCCCCTCCAGTCTCTTCAAACTTTTCTGTACAGGTTCTGGTAACCCCTGCACTAAGATATTTGTATTTGTATTTTATAGAATTTATGTAGCGTTTTAATCAAAAACGCTTTACAAGAGGAACAAGGAAGATACAACAAACATTAGATACGACAAGTATTAGATAACAAATTGAATCAAACCAGAAAACAGTACAAGAAACAATTTACATTATAGATGAGGATTGGTGAGAGAGAAGAGGAATATGATAAAGGATTGCTATTGTTTTGTCCCACGGCTCTCGACTTTCAAGGAGCCAAAGCTCTTGAATCTCGTGAATTTATTGAACAGGATCTTCGTCATCACTCCTTTTGCGTGACGTGATAGCCCCGATGTCTGATGTGTCTGGCTACTGTGTCCATAATGCTTGCCATACTGCTGCTCTGCAATTTATGAATGGTGACCTGTCATGTGCTGTGTTTTGTATGGTCACCCCAAGGAACCCTGCCCACTTCCACATGTCATCAGCTGCGTCATCCAATATTGATACCAACAGCCCCTTGATGCCACCGACTGCTAGCCTGTGCCCTGCTATCAGCTTCTCCATCTCATAGATCCATTTCCCAGCTCCCGCACTTAATGATGGTAATCTGCATTTAACATTTTCCTTGTCTGTGTGTTTCCATGGTACGTACTGAGGTTGTGTCCCTCCCCTCTCCAATAGGGGCATCTGTGAATATGCTTCCCTCTCTTCTGGCGTCCTTCAGTATTGTCTAATTTGAATGGGCCCCCGTTCGTCCTCCATATCTGTACATATGTTTGTGGGTTCTACCTTGGGTATTCGGTTTGTTTCGTCATGTGCTCTAGACATTCTCCCTCTGGAGTGGCCCATTGCTGTCTCCTCGCTCCTACGCCCTGGGAGATCCCTTAATCTGTTGACGTATGGGTTCTGCGTACTGCACCCATCAGTTGCCTGTTGTGTGTGTTCCCCACGATCGGATCCTCCAATCCTCTGAGCCTGGGACCTGCACTCCCATGACGTCCCTCCACCTGTCCTTGTAAGGTAGAGTTTGCTGTGCTCCTCCCTTTCATCACCGCTTTGTCTGTCGTCATTTTCAGACCCTACGTCCATGTTACTACAAAAATCATCTGAAAATCTCAACTTCCGTTATGTTGAGTCAGCGTTAGGCTCTAACTCAAGACCAATAACAACCAAGTTATACTTGCTCTCTCCCTTCCATAAACCTATACGTGCAGCACCACTGCCAGTTATGCTACCCCCACGTGTCTCTGTGCTGTTTCTTTTTATCCTCTCCTCTTCCTTCCACCTTTTCCTCTCCCATGCTAGCACAGCGTGTTCACCTGCCGCCCTTATAGCTCTCTCATCTTCCTCGTTTCGTGCTCATTCCCTTGTCAGCCTGTCTAGCTGTAACTTCCTCTGTTTCCTTTCTTTATACTTATGTGTTTCTTGCTTTATTATTTGCCTTCTCCACACTGCCAGCTCTGCCTCCTTCTCTTCTTCCCCCTTTTTCTCCCACTCTTCTCTCTCCTTCTCCCTCCGTTCCCTATCCATTCTCTCCTTCTGCTTCCTCTCCATCATTTCCAGCTTCTTCTCCCTCCTCCGTTCCCAGTCTTCCGTTCCAATTTTTATTCCCTTCTCCTTTCCTTGTTCTCACGTTCTAGTCTTGCTTCTTTGTCCCTTGGTCTTGCTCCTCCTCCTCCACTTGTGCTGCCCCGTCAAGCTTCCCTTGCTCCTTTTCCAGGTCCTCTATGGCTTGTGTTGCCCCTTCTGCTACCCCTGTTGTCTTCTCTTTAGGTTTCAAGAGTATTTGTGTTGCTATCCATTCATCCGTACCTTTGGCCTCGAATTCTTTTTTGGCGAGCTGCAGCCCCTCCTTGTTTGCTTCGGTGCTCCTGGCGGCCTGCCCTGAACCTCGCAGTTTCTCCTCTTTGGTATATGGTGGTGGTTTATAGGTTCGATTTGAGTACCCCTCCGCTGCTCATAGTTCCCCTAATGGATATATTCCCTGTTCATCATCTGTGTCATCGGATATTACACTAGGAGGAGCAAGGGGAGGTGCACAAGGGTCTGACCCCTCCACCTTCACCTCCTGCTGGTTCATCATCCATACATTCTTTCCCTTACCCTCCTGGAACATGCGCCATAGCTCAAATATGGCCACATGTTTTTCCAGCATCTTCCCCTTGTAGGTGCTCTGTAAGTGTGTCAGTAGTAATTGCTGGAGAAACTGCCGTTAGGCTGCCATGGCCTCAGTATCTTCCCTTCAGTGTTCTTTGACCACTGTATTTAAAAATCTTGTCTTTATAGGGTGGCAATGTTTTACACACACGTTGAATGGGGGTTACTCCCCCTACCATTCCCTGATACATGCGCTAACTCATGGTTTTACCTGACCTCAAGTCGAGGTTTTCGACAGTCCGCTGTCAAGGGAGAAAAATTACAATGGAATGGTTATTACTTTCAATTGCTACAAGCCTCGGTTGCTTATGACCTTACACGGCGTACTCTACGTACAGCCCCTCCTTCACAACTGATGCCTTTCTCCAGCACACCACCACAATCCTGCGCATGCGCCTTCAGCGCACCACCACTCGTTCATCTCTCTACCAATCCCCAGTTCACAATGCCAGCTCCTCACTGTCAAAACTCTCCACCCTATGCACCGACCGAAGGGTGATGTCCAAGCTAATTTTCTAATCGGATAAATAAACAATTCACGCGTGTACAAACAATGACCCGTTGCTCCATACCCATACAAAATCCTCAACAACCCTGCAAACTGCACAGCTGTCTTCCCGCCTCTCCAGAGCAGAGTATACTTCTCTTTCTTGTGACTAACTGCACCTGCTGCATCGCCAAACGTGTGAAACGCCTCTCTCCAGGAGACTTAACCAGCTAGTTCGCCTTGCGCAATCTAGGATTGCTCCAGCTAACCCTCACGGGAATACTGAGATCTATGCCCCGGGTTAAAACACCCAATTCACAGGAATTCTTTATTTACATACTTCTATAGTCCAAGCCTTTCAAGTCAATAGTCCTGGTTATGCACCAGAATCTGTTACCTTCGAAAAACCGAACGATCCCTAGACATAGAAAAGGGACTTCTACCTCTGCTTTAGTCCCTACTCTCTTACATTACTAACAATATTTAAAACACAATATTAATACTACCTACAATACTTCCCTCCTCCCAAGAAACTGAACACCCTCCCTTATACCCACATTGCTGGTTGTCTGGACCAATACTTACGTTCTATGTTTGTTGACGCTGCTCAGCCACTGGATCCCTGTCACCCGCTCGCCTCGTCCTTCTGGTCTGCTTGGACTCTTCACCGATTGCGGGTGGGATCATTTCCAAATGGCTCCTGACAGCCTTTCTCCGGTTAGCGCTTACCCGGTTCTTCTCGCAATACCCGCGAAGGTCCCACAGCCTTTCAGGTCCGGAGGCGATGGAGGCAGCTTCTGGCCGGGCTGACGCCACAAACCATCACCTCTGCTATCAACTTGTTAGGGAGAACTCCAAGGCAAGCAGGGTGGTTTGCTAGGAGTTTGTGAACTCAGAACTCAGGGAAGGGCTTACTCCTTCACCTTTCCCAATAGGAATGCAAGTCCAACACAGGCAGCAAGTTCAACTGTGGTTTATTACAGCCTAAAACCCGACAGGGATAGTACACAGAGGTAAATCCAGGCACACTCAACGAATACTGGCTCGCAGGTCAGTTTTGTACCAAAATTACATCAGTACTATGTCACAGTCTTGGCCCCTCTCCAGTAAACCTATTTCCACTCTGGATTGGGTGTTGAGTGGTAGTCCACCTATAGTGGTGCCTATAGAGTCTTTTTTACTGGCTCTCCCCATGTCAGGTGTCAGGCCTGGGCCATCCCTGTAAACTGCTACTTCTAAATGTTGCAATATGTGGACCTGATGATTGGTCGGTGCCCCCAACCTACCTCCTCTATGGTCCTGAGTCATGATTGGCTGACCTGCTTGCCGCCAGGCCTGGGATTTCAAGGTGGTTCTCAGCTCTGAGTGTACTGGTTCAAGGCAATAGGTGCAACTTTGTGTCTGCATCATAACCATGTGTGAATCACTATCACCATGAGAGCGCTCCTTTCCCAGCACGCAGCTCTGGCTCTGGTTGTAACAACTTTGTTGCGACCATTGTCTGTCTCGTGAGACAGCGGTTCTTCCCAGCTACCAGTTCGTGGCTCCTTGTCAGTCCTGCCAGACCACGTGTCCAGAGACCGTGTTTGTGAGGTCTGGAGCTCTGAATTAGTCTGTATTTAAGGGGAATTATTTGTATCTGTCGCTCTGGTGTTACTTCATTTCAGGGGAAAGAATGTAATTTGGAACATTGTGACCTTGGCAGTGGCCCTGTTCTACACACAGCAGCTCTGGCTTGCTTGGTATTCAGCTTAGCTTCAGCTTTCTGAGACCATTGTGGCCTCCTGTGATATCCTGAGCCATGGTTTGGTTTCGGCTGTATGTACATTGCCATAGTACCATAGGTTAGTAGATTAAGGCTCTATCAGGTCCTTTGAGCGCTCCTGCCATTCCATAGGGTTATTTGCATGTAAGCATCTGCAAGCATGTACACAAGCTCTTCTTGCTTCCATACGCTTTCTGCGTTGCTGCAAAAGCTAATGGCAAAAGTAATAAACATGCAGACAGTATATGCATGTCACTGTCCTCTCACTTATAGAACTGTACGCATGCATTCTTCGTGTAGGTGGGTGTGTGTGTGTCCCGAGTGTGCTTAAGGCACGTGTGTTTCATGTCTAACGCTGCTATGTCATGTTGTCTCTAACGACTTGATGTATGGCTTCTTGGCGGTTTAGTCGAGAATGTCAATGGAGTTGTCTTTGGTCACACTCTGTGGGTCTTCGTCCACCTTGGGCAATGTTCACACTGCTTCTGGGTTGTAAGGTTGACTGAGAGGGTATCTTTCATTGTACTTGTCCATGGTAGGTGCAGTGGGGATTGGTGTAAGCTCATACGCTCGGCGGCTATATTGTCTTTGGTTCTTCTTCTGGTTTGTGTATTTTGTGGGTGGGGGAACATAGCTGGATTTTGATCGTCCCTCTTCATGGGGATCTCTGAAAGACAAGGCCAAGGGGCTTTGAAATCAAATGGTTAAAATATATGAAAAATATGTGCGGTTCTCAATATTACTTGTGGAGAAATTATATGAGGGCAAAATCATGCCGAACATCTATGTTGTTGGATTTTCAGAGTTTTGCTTTTTAAATATGCTCCCAGGTATTGAAGCTATGTTGTGAAGGCGAAACATTTAAATTACCACATTTTGTACCTGCAGTAGCACTATGCTATGATCTGGGATTGATATCTTTAAAATGCTGTGGTTTATGCAGATTGTTGTTACATTTTTGGGAAAAATATTAATGGCTGGCCCGGGGACATTGTATGAGGATCTGAAGTCTACCGTTGATATGTGTTTGCAAGAAAGTTTAACGATAACTCAATTTGTTTTATCTTTTGACACTTTATTGTCCGACATTGGCTCTGCACGTGAAGAGTTGATGAATAGGCCTAACAGCACTGAAGATCATCTGGAATACTGGGTTTGGAAAATGACGTGGCTCTTTATTCTCACCTGCCCGGCGACCATAAAAAATTGGGTCCGTTGGCCCCATTTTTGTCAATTTATCCTGGAAAAGAAGCATGCAGTCTATTCATGAGATTTAGATGGAACTGTATTTTGACTAAGAGAATTTTATATAAATACAAGAGAATTCCGTTAGAAGAAACCATGTGCAGATTTTGCAAGACAGCTCTAGAAACATTGGGCCTCTGATATGAGTGTGGCGGTCCAGAAACTAGGGTGCCGGTAAGCTCACCGGTACCCTTGTTTCCGGACAGACACACTAGGAGTCTGCCTGCCGGGGCCGCTGCACCCGACAGGTCTAACCCTGTCGAGTGCAGCAGCCCCGGTAAGCAGACTCATCACAGAAGCACTGTTATTAACGGTGCCAATGCTTCTGTGAACCCATTTCCGTGGAGTCCTATGGGACTCCACAGCAATGTGGGCTAACATTTTCCGGCACCTAGCTTCCCGGTCTGCCGGGACTTGTAATGTCCCGGTGGCACCAGGAAGCTAGGTGCCGGAAACGGTGTAAAGAGGTCGGCGGCCAGCAGGTTATCGCCGACCACGTTTGTTCCATTTAATACTTGAGTGTACCTCTTTAAGCCCCTTGCGTCTTAGATATTTTAAGCTGTTTTTTAACTCTTTGGATTTCATTGATAAATCATATTTTTGGGATCGATGTCTTAGGGGTACGGTCACAACTAATGTGGTGGCAGTTGTTGGTATTTTGGGTGCCTTTTCTTTGGAATGACTACAGTTAATCAATTTCTGGGAAATATCTCTTATGATTTTATTAAATTCTAGGTTTTTTTTATTGGTTAATGTTTACAGCACTGTACTGTCATTTGTGGATGAGGTATGCTTAGTAAATGTTTTGATATTTTGATAAATTAGTTATCTATTTATGTAATATGGAAATGTATTTGTTAAAAGTTCCATTGAACCAAGAAAAATAAAACAAATAAAAAAAAATGTTTATTAGCGTAGCACTTTCTCTTAGACTTCTAATTGATGGTCTTACTCATTTTGGAGGTTTTTTTCTCTTTACATTGATTTCATGGAGTGCAAATGAGGGATACAAATTCAGGGTGCTGGAATGAGGAGCCCACCTGAACGATGCCATGTTTATTACAGTAGTTTCTCCTACAATTGCACCACAGTGGAGGTGCTGTAAGGTTGCTCAGAAACATCATTGTTTATAGCGCACAAGATATCACTTGGACTACATAAAGTGGCTGCAGAGTGTGCTTCCTCAAATGCTTTTTTCTGTTCATTCCATACTACCTCTAACACATGCAGGCTCTTCTGTATACGCGTTATCTACTTGACCTTCGGTATCAACTTCTCTAGCCTGTCCAACTTCCTGGATCTATTTGATTCTATCCTCTCAAAAATTCAATCTGCACATGCACTGACTTTCATTCTTTTGCTGGCCAATATGCATTGAACTCTCTAACCTTTGTTTGTATAACAAAATGTACATCCATTAAAATAATTCCACACACCTGTCTTCCCTCTGGAACACTAATCTACCTGTCAGCTATATCCCAGTGGCCCAGCCATCCCAATAAATTCAATTTCCTACTGATATCACCAGATCGTTGGCTATTTTATTAAGACGACATTGCAAGGTTGAAGGGGCCATAGTTTCCAGCTTGGGCCATTTCCTAGCCAGAAATCGGGGGGTTTCCATGGGGCAGACATCAGGTGGCAGACCGCCAGTTGGTCTCACTTCCCTGTGAGTGACCCAGTCCCAGTTGTATTCTGCCCACAGGCCTGCTACGATCTTGCTGGTGTGGGCCCAGATACCTTTAAATGGCCCCTTAGCCGTGAAGGCAGCTGTACTTCCAGAGGTTTCTCCAAGGCCACATATCTTTGTGCACTCCGGAATCATTACCCAGGATTTTTGGCCAGCTTTCGTGTCGCACATCTTGTCAGAATTCAGATCATCTTGCACTTATACACAGGCAATGTCCAAATGCAATTTTCACCCAGCAGTCATCAACCCACGAATCAGCTGGATCACGGCATTGCTTGTACATTTGCTGAGTGTTCCATTGATTCAGAGTCCTCCAATGTTTGTGTTTGCGTTGGAGAGCTCTGTCCTAGGGATAAGCCCGGTATCCGGTTTTATGTGGCCTAAGCAGTCTTTTAAATTGTGCCCCTTATAGACACCCCAATCAGCTAGTCCTTTATTGGCCCCATTCCATATTGGGTCAGCTATTTCCCTTTTCTGTCCTCCTCTGTGCAACTCCTCTCTGCTGCTAAAACGCAGATAGAGGGATAGTCAATATCAACATGACCAAAGTGGTGTTCAATACAACATATCGAAATCTAGACCTGTCTATCTTCTTTATTGTATCAATCCAGAGATACTGGGTTTGCATTTGGGTATTTTTCAAAAGTTCACTAACTTCAACATTTGGCGAGACAAGGTATTGGAAGGGTGCATGTCCTATTCTCTGAGCCTAAGTTATACTGGCAATAAGCATCGATAGTGTTTGAGCACGGAATCACCCAAAATGACTGCAATAAATGACCGAATGCGTGATTTGGCAGAAAAGTTCGACCAGATCACGCATTCGGTGCTGGGGGCTGTAGGGGTGTCCCCTGCACTCCTGCTCACTATATTGGAGTGGGGATTGCGGGGGTGTCCCTTGATGCTGTCCTGAAAAAAAGGAAAGGACCTTGCAGCGCTGGTTCGTGATCACTGAAGTGAAAGGGAACAGGCGTCGCAGGGACCAGCGAGTCAGAGGCAAGGTAAGTTGGGGCGTGGGGGTGTGGTTATGTTGGAAATATGGGGGGGTGTGGGTAGGGGTGTGGGCCAAGTCAGAAACGTCCAGGGGAGAAAAGGCCGAAGGTTAGTTCGAAAAAATAATCTTCGGTCTTTTCTCCCTGGAACATTTCTACCTAGGTCTTTCAACCCTGATCCTTTGAGCACACCCTGGGTTTCTCTGTATTACTTTCAAGATTCAACAGTCAGTTAATAACAGCACAACTCCCTCATTATAGTACTTCCCTAATACACTCCTGTCTTCTATAATGCACTGTCCTGACACATCCACTCCGTGAAAACCATGTGGCTCGCCACCACATCGGTGGCCTTGCTCTTATCACCAGTCTGAGCTTGTCACTCAGCACCATTGTGGTATTGATCTAGTAACAGAACTAATACAGAGTTTAATAATGATTTCTTCCCAACCTAGTGTGCAAAACAGAATAACAGTAATGGATGAGGAGGTTGGAAACATGAGATGGCTTGGATATATTTCTAGGGATGATGTAGATTTTACACAATAGCTTCTGTTAACTGGCATATCATTGGACGTATGGGATGGCTTCAAGTGTTGCAATTCTGTATTTCAAAGCTTTTAGGTAATCTTCATTAGAGAGCCAGCTTGGGAGGGCCTCACAGTGTAGGGAACAACTTCTAAGGAACACATTGCAGGTCTTAGGAGAAACCATAGCCATGTTTCTACCTCACACTCCCATGCCCTATACATATCACATGTTTCTCTCTGCCAGTAGAATGCATAGCACCTTCTACACCACACACACCTCTGAGGTGGTTACTATATTAGATTATAAGGCTTTAACATTTCCGAAGAGGTATCAAAAACATTTGGCATCATAAGAGAGAGCAAAATAGAAAGAACATTTGATATGATATGATGTGGCATTTATAACGCGCCTGTACACAAGTGTTTCTAGGCGCAAATATGGAACAGACAGTGCATTGAAACAAACAGGGCATTGGTGGTGCAGCCGATGTTATTTTGCAGGCAGATAATGCAACGTTTACAATATTCTTGAGCCACCTTTGAGAACACAAGGGGCCACCATGATTGGTTTAATGACAATCATTCCTTCTCTGCCCACATGGGCCTGGCCTTGCTATATTCTAAGAAGGTGAGATAACAATATTTGGGTGTCACTAAATGACCTTGTTCGCCTCGCCACAGAGACTCATTGTGTAGTCGACATCCCTTTCTTATTCAATTGTCATTTTCGTTAAAAGGTGCATTATCCTGTATCTGAGCCAAGTCTGCTTCAGTCTGGGTTGGGTAGCGGAATATGACTAGTTTTAACTCAGAGGATATACTCATCTTCTAATTCTAATTCAAATGCCAATTCAGCAGTTTGGTCAGAAAAGTAATTGGCACAACTGATTTCATCATGTAAGGGTTAGAGTGTCTCAAATTTGATTATAGCTATTTTTTCTGCAGCATAATGGCATCCAAAATGGCTTTTACATATTGGCTATTCCTAATGGAGAACCTGCCAATGTCAAGAATCCTCTCTGCTTCAAGAGTTGAGCAAAGTCATGGGCCACCCCAAAGGCATACTGTGAGTCGGTATACATTGACCAACTGTTGGACGGCTAAGCAGCATACTCTTGTTAGAGCAACAAGCTTTGCTCCTTGAGCAGAAGTGACTTGGGCTAACCTTACTCTTTCATCACTTCCACTGGATCCCATACCCTGTACCCCACAACCAATTTCCTGTGCTGGTTCTGGTAACACGACCCATCAACAAAATTGTTAAAATCAGCCTTGGTGAGGGGTGTATCTGTTAGATTAGTTTGAAGAGTCAGCAGACAATCAGAGATGGGATTCAGTATCATGTGGTTCCCATTCTGCAAGGTGGGGAGCAACCCTGCAGAATGCTCTTGTATTTACTGGTACGAGATACAGACACATGTTGTGTTTTGGTTTTCAGCAGTAGAGACAATTGAGTGCGGCAATGCGACCTCTAGAGGGGACCCAAGCACTATATTTTCACATTGTTCTTTTGCCAGCGCACCTGCCCCTTCTGATATTAGACATGCAGCATTCCTGCAACAAGAGGTTCTAGTTTTTTGCAATAGTACGCTATCTGTTTGTGATGTAGGCTGTGTTTCTGTGTCCATACAGCAGAAGCAAAGCCATTCTTCCCATGGTGTAACTCCTTTCCCTTCGATCAAATGGCGGACCTAGGGTAAAAGGCGATACAGATCGCTGGGCCCAAAACAATCTGTCTACTTCTGTAAAGTGTGTAGTGTTTGGTGGAATACATGACACTATTGTTTATTTTTATTCATTTTATTGAGCATGTGTTAGGCGCTTATATAACTGAATAGTGTTTCAAAGTGCCAGACAAATGGCTGGGTTGAGTATGCTTGGGAATGAAGGAACAAATGCAGCATTAACGGCTCTCAGGTTTTGGATAAAAGCATAGGTGGATAAAAGCATAGGTGGATAAAAGCATAGGTGGAGATTCCTGTTTTTTTGTATTGCCAATATCGGGGGTGTTACATGGGCTAGTAGTAGGGACAAATATTCCCTGATTTAGGAGTGCTTCAATGACAGAATAATTCCCTGTTCTGCCACTGGCTTCAAGGGGTACTGCGGAATTCTGCGGGAGTTTCTTAAATATATAAACCTCTATTCTAACTGGCTTTGCCGTGTGGATGCATCCTACTTCATGGTCATGGGTTGACCACAGGGAGGCAGGTATGGAATTAATTAACTCCCTTAGGTCCTCTGACATTCCCTTTAACATGGTTGCTTGTCTTCAGGGTCTGCCTGGAGTGTGGTCCTGAACTGCATCTGCATTGGAATGAGGAACACTAAGAAGTACCCCATTGGGGTGTCCAATAGATGGTGCATCTACGTTTACACAGGAAATACCTGCCGAACAGATTAACTGGTGCTGAGGGACTTAACAAGAAAGCATGCATGGTTGTAAGGGGTTAATTGGCTGGGTGTATGGCTGGGGTGTTAGAAATAGCAAATGGGTTCACAATTTCACCATACTTTGGTACATTCAAGAAGTGCTCCATGTGCAAGACTGATTTGCTTGCCCCAGTGTCCAACAACATGGGACTGATATTCCTTCTACTTAAAAAGTACATATGGGGCATCTTGTTCCACGAGGAATAATGGATTGATAGGGAACATTATGAGTTGGGCGGTGCAGTAAAAATGCGGTGGAATTACCATATACCACCACATTCACGCACCTCCCAACTAAAGGTTTGGTAGAATGTCGGAGGATACACTTCCAGCCATGAGCTGGAGGTAAATTCGACGACTTGCTGACCATTTTCAGTGGAATTACCGCAGCAGCAATTCCTATGAAAACGTCCCATAGATTCATGTGGCCTCATTACGAGGTTGGAGGTAGCCATGGAACTATTAGCTCCATGGCTGCCTCCAAAACCCTTCCGACTCTGCCCTGGTGAATGGAGCAATTACCGGTCCATTCAGAGGTCGGAGGGACTGGTAATTCCCCATTCACCAGGGCCCTTCCCCATTCCCATTTGAGCACCCATAGGGCTCAATGGGAATGGGGAAGGCGCTAATAACGGTACCGCAAATTGCGGTACCGTTATTAGCTCTAGAGTCCCTTTGCGGGTCCCGTCCTTAACGCCTGCAAAAACCAGGCGTTAAGGAAGGACCCGCAAAGGGAACTTGTAGTAGGGAGGTAAGGGATTACCGGTACCGGTGCCCATACCGGTACCGGTAATCCCTTACCTCCCATCTCGTAATGAGGCCCATGGACTCTGAGAAAATTGAGATTTAATCTGCCGCCACCACTTGTAATCCAATGATAATTCTGCCGACCAAGTGTCGGTAATACAAATACAGTTTGCCGGTATCCTGGCAGATTTACCGCCAGGATACCGGCAAACTTGTTATGACCCCATTCTTCTTCAGGGGAGGCGGCTACTTGGGTAACTGCAGAATAGTGCTTCTGCAGATGTCGGCTTTCTCGTAGCGATTCTTCGTTCAGGCATCATTGCTTGCGTATGACCGTGTACCACGTCTGCGGTGGTTCAAACTCTCCCTTCAGGAGAACTCAGTGCTTTGTGCTCTTCCACCACATGGACTCGGCTGCGTTCATGGGATTCCTCTGCCGACCAGGTATGCGACGTGGTCCTGCCTTCAGGGTGGATTGGCTTGGTGCTACAGCGCAGGCTTTCATTGTGCGCAGCCTTGCTCAGGCTGGCTCTCTCCTCGCAAGAATGGGTTTTGGCCCTTTTGTATTCATCTCTGAAATGAGAGATGTAACACCATAGATTCCGTGTTTCTGCCATCAAGGTGGGGTCAGCTGCTGAGCACAGTTAAAGGCCCCTGTACACTATTATTGTGTTCGGCCCCCATGTATCCAACAAACAATTGGGACTCTTGTGTTAAGGGAGATTGTCATAAACATTTCACCTGGGGTTTCTTAGGACCTAAAGGGGGTTCACCCCCAGTTAGATCCCACTTGCCATGTCCCATAGGGAGTGGTTTGCTTACCTCCCTAGTCCCAAAGGTTGTGACTCCCCGTTGGGGAAAAGGGACACATTTCTTGGATTTGTCACATGCCCCATGTACCCTCCCCATACCCCCCCCCCCATGCCCCTGCTGTCTTGGTGGTGGACCACCTCTTCCCCGGTTCTGTGCCTCACTTTGCATCATATTCTATGAAGTTTGCATCTGTCCATTTAAGCTCTGCGTCTTAAGGGCCATTAATTTACCTGTGAAGGCCTATTCCTTTTGTTCTCGGCAAACCACGCAGAAGGGAGTTTAGTTTGCCACCCTATACATACATTATTCAGCTGTGTTTGCATTTTAGGCAGTACCTCTGCTACAAAAGAGCTGGATTTAGCCTCTTGTGCTGTCCCATCAGGTTTTGCAATGCCCGGGTGTTGAATGAACAACAACAGTCATTCTAAGTAGTCTGCTAGTGATTCGTTCTTATTCTGTTTGCATTTTCCTATCTTTGCCAAATCGGTCTTTGGTGGGCAGATCTCAGGAATGGTTGTGATGATTCTCTCGCTAGCCTGAGTGAAGGCATTCTGGAGTCGGTATTGGGCCAGATAACCCACTAGGTCAATTGTTGTCTCACCTAGGGCGGCATTGCCAATATCATATGCTGATTCATGTCAGCCCAGGAAGGAGTGTAGCACTGTATAACAGTGCTGAGTTCCTCTATAAACTGCTTAGGTTCTTCTCTATTATTTGTGAACTCATTTGACTGCTGTTTCCCTCCCTCGTCCACTTAATTTTCTGCAGGCATTTGTCTGAGGGCTGCCTGGAGTATTCTTGAGTCTCTCCTGTACACCGGTGGGCCTCATTCTGAGTCGTGCGGCTGGGAAAAAAATGCTGATATCGCTGGCTTTACCGGACTACCCGACTACAGCATTGCCAGTGGGGCACCTGGGTTACCTTCAACGAAATGCTGGAGGTAAGCCAGGCACCTTACCGGCCCAAAAAATCGTTATCGCCACTGGTAATGACGGAGAATCCCCTCATGGAGTCCTATGGGACTACATGAATGGGGATTTACACCGTACCGCAGGCACCCGTAATCCGGCGGCAATGCCGCCGGATCGGGTGTCAGTAAAGGTAAGTACCAGATGCCGGTATCCTGGCAGCTCTACCACCAGGATACCGACATAGTCGGAATGAGGTCCACCGTGCCTCCCCTCATCACAGATGGGGTCATTACAAGTTTGCCGGTCCGGTAATAAAGTGCCGGTAATAACGTTACTGGCACTTTTACCGGATCAGCAAACTACAAGTTTGCCGGTAGGAATGGAGGATTTACCTCCAGCTAAAAGCTGGAGGTAAATCCAACCCCTACCAGCAAAAATACCGACAACATCCCCCCACGGAGTCCTATGGGACTCCATGGAATGGGGATTTACCGCTGGTGGCAGACCTCTTAATATGCCAGCATTACTGGCATGTCAGGCGCTGGTAACATTATTACAGTTTGCAGGTATTCGGGCGGTAATACCGCCAGCTTACCGGCAGATCCATAATTACCCCCATAATGTAAGATGGTGTTTTATGCCAGGCAACGTAACTTCCCTGCAGATCACCATGTTGCGTGATCTGGGCAGCGCAGGTGCAGAGGGTCCGACAGGCTGGATCTGTATTGCCACAAGAGATTGTTCCACTCCTGTCACTTGCGCTCCCTGCCCTTCCTTCTGCTAACCTGATCTGGCTACAGCACGCATTCAGACTCAACCATCCCTCTTTCTACCAAGGGGTTCAGTTGCACCAATCTCTCTGATGCACCGCTTGCTCTTAGAAGTTTTATCTGCACCTGTAATCTGTCATTTACCTCCCTGAGTATCAATATGCC
Organism: Ambystoma mexicanum; assembly: GCF_040938575.1. Taxonomy (NCBI): domain Eukaryota; kingdom Metazoa; phylum Chordata; class Amphibia; order Caudata; family Ambystomatidae; genus Ambystoma; species Ambystoma mexicanum. The sequence goes on along the minus strand of NC_090925.1, from coordinate 763,739,772 downwards.
TGGGTGTTGCCTCTTCTAACCAAGTCACAAACGCCCCATTACCCTGGACTTATTTTCACTCTTTGTTCTTCTAGTGCTCATCTAAGAGAGTCCAGCTTGTTTAAATTGCCAGTTTCATCAATGGGAAATTGGGTATACTTATTGTGTCTCGTCAGAAAATGCCAGGAGTCTAAAAAGTCACAGGAAGTTGTAACAAACCAGAAGGAGGACTTGGACTACTAGGTGCCATGCTAAGTGATTTTTATTTAAAAGAAAAAGTTAAATGCCTATCTAGCCCTACCGCTATGAGGGATGTACCATGCCTAATTAAACTAAAACTAAGGGTGCTCCTCTAGTCCACACAGATGGATCTTCCTTTCCTTCAAATGATGTTTCCCTATCTGGGAAATGATGGCCGCAGGAAAATATGGGGGTTTACTTTGAGCTCCGTTTGGGTTATCTGGGACAACCACTAATGGAATCGTGGAAATCGCTACCTACAATTAGTTGGAAAGGTAGCCTAGGATTACGCAGTTGTTATTTTCACCTCTTTCCCCAAGATATAGTTATTCTAATCAGGGGGTACGTGTCAGTGTGTCCATGGATGAATCAAACCTCCTGCTTTGACAAACCTCTCATCATGAAGGGTATTAATCTTGGATGTATGGCACACCCCTTACTCTCTGTATATAGATTAGCCCAAACCTTTTGCTGATGGATGTGGCGAAGACCCTATTGATGGTTATAAATAAAGGTTTTTATCATACAATTTCTCCAAATTCATCTAGATGCTTGAAACCCTCCAGTTTCTCTTCCTCTACATTTCTCTTTATAAAATGTTGTGGTTCTCAGACTTTCCAAGGTTCTCTGGCCTTCCGACATGCTTACTTTCCCTCAGTCTCAGTGAGGCCTCAGCCCGTTCGGGTTTTCTCGGTTCCCGCAACGCTGTTGGTTCTCCCAGCTTCGAATTTTCTTAATTTCTCAGGGCTGTCCAAAGCCTATGGCCCTCTGATGGGCTTGCTTTCCCTTTGCTCAGGTTTTTCAGACTCCCATAACCTTGTCGGCTTCCCCAGCTTTGACTATCATTGTTCCTATCTCTCACTTGTGTTCTCTCCTTGGGAACGTTTGCTTACCTTCTGTTTCTCGTCTCAGCGAGCAAATGCACTTCTTGTGTGGAGTGCTGGGATCTGGGTCTGGTCTTGCGTCGGTTGTCGGTCCCCAGGCCCACCACTGCTTCCTTGTGGTTGGTTTCTCGTCTCTTCATTGACCATTGCATGTCAGCCTTCTGGTGTCCTATGAGCGCTTTGTTCGCTTTCCACGCTAATGCCCCTCCAGGACACCTTCTAGTCAGATGCTCACCTCTGCGTAGGATTCCTTTTCTTTGATTCAAAGTTCCTCTTGGTTTTATCTATGTCATCTGAAACAATATGGGTATGTCTTTCCTCTTTGTGAAGTTCAGTCGAGATCCAGTATTACCTGAAACCAAAGAGATGGAGGAAATGCCACTACTTGGTGGATTCAAAGCAGATGTATCAACAGTCTTTCCAATTTCCATGTAGGCAGATCATGTTCTTTGGACAGGGAGCTCCTTATAGGACTGGGAATTCTTGTCCCCAAGACGGGAGTCACTCCCAGTGAGGTCCCACTTGCCCAGATCCTTCTGGAGGGGCTTGCTTAGCGGGCTCACCTCCCTAGCCCCAAATTGGGTGGCTCCCCTCTAGGAAGAAGGGAAGAATAGTCCAGATTCGTCATATAGTGCTGTTGAATTTTGTAAGCATAGAGTCTTCAAATGAGCACATAGGAGGGGCTTCTGCCTGTTTAGATGTCCCTTTCCCATTTACTCTCCCTAGTTATGAATTTTCAGATGCCCTGTGTTCCTTCCCCCCTGTACCATTCATACTTTTACTCCACTCCTTTGCGGTCCTGAGAGAGAAAAATGGTTCATTACCAGAGACACCAGAGTGGTCCTGAAAGGGCTAAGGGCATTCACCCTACAAACATTCCCCTTTCCCCATTATTGGATTGGGCAGTATTACCATCCCATTAATCAAATCCCATTAGACTGTTCCCGTTTTATTTTTACCTATCTAAACCAGAAACACAGATAGAGATTTCTCTTCTAAGTGCCACCTCCTACCTTTAATTTCGGACTACACATAGGCACAGACACCTGTGACCTGCAGGATTTTTTGATCATAAAATTCAGCATATTTAAATCACCACTACAAGTATATTACCAGATATATTTCAGGGTAGAAAAAGTAGATAATTGCCAAAACCCCAGCCATAAAACAGGTACAAAGAATCATGAGAACAGTACCCCACGCAGAACCTTCAACCCATGTGAAAGTAGTGCCTGAATAAATTCCCCTTGGGCTCACCCATCTCGGCAGTACTCTCGGCTTCCATGAGCACCCCCACATGCACGGCACCTGCTGGCCTCCTTCACCTCCTTGTAACAAATTCCAAGGAGTCATTAAATAAGAACTCCTACCTTACTCTTTTGTGCTCACAATGTGGTCTTGAGGGGAAGGCAGTCTTCCAGTCGGGTGCTGTTCCGCGTTGCGGAAATCTGTAAATGTCAAAATAGAATAGTCTTAATTTCATAGATAGGGTGTGCAAAAGGGTTTTATTACCGTAGGTTTTGCTAGACAAACAGACAGCATCCCAGCATTAACCCACTCCTAACTCACTAACCTGACCCGTGCTCCAGATGGGCCACTTTTGTCTGTTCCAGACAAATAACTCCACAACGTCGTAAGGCACTTACCAGGACTTCCGGTCCCTTAGTCTCACCTTAATTTTAACATTAAATTGCTTGTCTCTAGTGATAAGTCCCATGTTTGTGTCCATGTCTATAGGGTGTCACATGATTAACCAGTTCCGGGTAGCAATATGGCGACTGTGACATGCTTTCGGGAGCATCCTCCACAGATGAGGGGCGTAGTCGTAACAACTTCCGCTGCTCAAAAGCGGCTCATTGTCTAATCTGGTATAAACTCGTGAAATACATTGGCATCAAGCTGACAGTAACCTGAGGCTGCCCGAAAGTCCTTTGTCACAAGTGTGTAGCGCATCTGCGCAGTTCCGAATAGCAGCAACTAGCATTGGCTGGTACCAATAGGGTAGAGTTGTATCTTGTGCCCCTAATCAGTGTTCTGTTTACTTCCTTCATTAACTTGGGTGTGCGCTTTTCCATCAACCCCTTCTTTTACACTAGCCTTGTTAGTTCTCTACATTGTCAACATTTTACAGATTATGAGATTTGTAGGTACCATACCATCAACTCCCTGCCTCAACAGCTGTCTAAAATTACAATCTTAGCACATATTGATTTAATTTAATCACTCTTTAAACTCTCATTTGCTGATGCAGTTCTTTTTGTTAGAGAAGGTGAGTCTTCGCTCATTTTACAAAGCACAAAGGACGGCTACAGATCATTTGTGGCACTATGGCAGACAGACCTTCAGGGCGCTGTAATAATAACCACTGCTCCCTTCTTATTGCAGCAACCGCAGCAGCATGAAATCATACCCGTCAGTAAAAAAAAACATGGTTATACGCACAGTTGGGCATATAGGGTTGTTCATAGACTTCATTACTATTAGCACACATAATATCATCAAGGATACATAGAATGGTTGTACAGGGAGAAAAATCAAATGCCTTTTTCTGCTCATGTAAGACTACTTCGAGCACCTACAGGCTCTTCGGTATGGTTGTTATTTTCACTATCTCTGGGATTAGACAATCTAGATTCCCAAAGTTTGGGCCATGCCTTCAAAAACTCTATATGGAGACTTACTGATTTTCTTTCTACTGCTGGCCAATATATATTAAACTGTAAAATGCATATCTGATTTTGGAATTGACACTCTTTTTACATACTTATCATCACCATGGAATAAGCGTCTACCTGTTAGTTCTATCCCAGTTGCCCTTCCATCCCAGCAAATCCTGTTTCCTACCAATAACACCTGACCTTTTTCTAGCTCATTAAGTCATTGCAACTGGAGTGGCTGAAGGGGCTATCATTTTCAAATTGAGCCTATTCTAACCATAAATTAGGGATATTCCTGGGTCAGTTGTCAGATATCTGGCCAAACTGCCATGCGGTCGCACTTCCCACACTTCTCATTTTGTAACCCTGACCAGGTTACAACCGGCCAGGCACGATTCTGGTGTTAGTGGTCCAGATGTCTTTCACCAGCCCCTTTGCTGTGAAAATGCACTCTCAAGGTCCACAGGTCCATCCTTTTTTTTTTCTCCAAAAGTCTCTCAACGGCCATTGGTTCCTGAATCATTTCCCAGGATTCGTGACCAGCAGTTATGCTTCACATTTTCTCAGATACCCAGGACTTCAAAATTAGGTTAATCTTTACATGCAATGCCATGTTGCAGGCATTCATCCAGAGGACGCCAGTCCTTTTATCAGCTGTATTAGTGCGTCTCTCGTGAGCTTTCTGAGAGTACCATTGATGTGCAGCTCTGCAATGCACCTATTGGTGTTGGTGAGCTGCCAGAGATAAGCCCTGTTGCCTAAACCTCCATCTGACATTTTCCTCTTGTACACACCCCAATCTGCAAGGGCAGTAATGGCCCCATCCCAGATTTGATTGTCTTCATCCCTATTCTTTCTCCCTCTGTGCAATTACTGAGACTGCTGCTGCAAGAGAATTGAGGCCCCCTAAGTAAAATTGGGAAACTGGATTTTGACCTGATATGCAGACATGGTTATAGTGAAAATTATAGTTTCTAAAGTGGTGTACAAAACAACATACCAAAACCCTGCTCTATCAATCTTGCTTACTGTGTCCTACCACCAAGACTGACTGTACATCTGTGTATTTTTCATAAACGCAGGAACCTCAAATGTAGGTGAGACTAAATACTGTATTAGAGTGCACATTCTATTGTGTAACTCGGTTTCATAATGGCAGAAAGCATACATATTGTTGGAGCACACCCTTACCACGAGTGTGGTTCATGGTAGTCAAGTAAGTCAGTACATAGCAGTATAAGTCCATAGAATTGTTATAGTCCTTCCCAAACACTACACTGTGATCTTGTATGCTACACTCTACCGGTACAGCCACACAATGCAAACTAGAGGGTATGGATATTGTATCTGCGTTTCCGCTTTCTTCGGTGCTTTGAAACCTTTCTCTCACCACCACAGTTGTATTCGTCACATATCAGAACTAATCGATTGTTTTCAGGGTCTCTTTTCTTTCCAATCTAGAGTGCAAAAGAAAGTAACAATAGCTCCGAGAAATGGGACGGTTCAGGGTACATTTCAGGAGCTAGGGTAAGAGTAGTCATGTTCTTCTCTTTCACGTCTAAGGTGGGGGTCACCTTTGAAGATTGTGATTTGGTATTTAAAGCACATAAGTAATTCTCACCAGACAACCAAAGAAGGAGATCTTCACATGGGTAAGGAAGAAGACCTTGGGGGCGCAACCTATCCACATTTTACACCATTATACCAACTGGCCATGAAAACACATATTCCCCGCTACCAATGATCTATGAATCTCCTTCTATATTGTGGCCAGGACGCCACATCAGAAGTAGTTATCATATTTTAAAGCTTATAACTTTGTATTAGTTCAGGGAAAGAGGCATTCAAGACATTAGAGACTAGAAAAGAAGCTAATATGGCTGAGATGCATTAAACTGAAATCTTTGTTTTCAACTGTTTGGTGCTGTAGCCCATTTGCAGCGGGTCACATGGACCCACGTAGGGTGCCCCTGTGCAGTTACCACCGGGTTTGAGGTCAATACCACTTGGTGTGGCCCTTTCCAGTGTGGAGCCAAAGCTGACTTCCTCTGATAGATCTTCAACAGCACAAAATTGTCTGGCTGCATAAAGTGGCCAGGTACAATTGGTTCCTTAGGCAGAGCTGCCGTGCCCTGGTTATGAACAAAGCTGACAGAAGAAATTAAGGACTTTGCGTATCCCAATAAGCTGTCACCTGCTATGTGTAGGCATACATCATTTTACAGGTGGAGATGAAGGGAGCCTCATAGGCCAGACATATAAGATCTTGCAGGGTCTGTGCCCGGTTGTCCTGCTATGAGTGCTTTGCATACTGAATACCACAAGGGGAAGGATATCAGGCTACTCTAACCTGGTTTCTTGACAGATCTTTGCTATTTTATTTTTATTGATACCGTTTCTCCTCTCTACTGCCCCTGCTGACTGGGCATGGTGTGGACAATGTAAATGATGTTGCACATTCAGAGTTGTCAAGAGCGTTCTCAAAACATTATTTAAAAGGTGTGACACATGGTTGCTGTTAATACTAATGGGCACACCTACTTCGAATCACAAGGAGACACTGCCATTATTGCAAAGGTGGAATCATTCTTCCTTTCCTTCATGAGCTTGACCACAGTACACCCTAAAGTGATGTGACAGTAGTATTTCCAGTGCAACTAATCGACCTTGGTCATCTCTTCACATAGAATCTTCACGTAATTGACAGCCCTTTCTTATCCAGTTATCTTTGTCACTGGTGGGGACATTTTCTTGCATTTGTGACAAATCTTCCAGGGTCTTAAACGGGGAGAGTTCAGGGCTGTCTTTGACAGGGAGAATAAATGTATCTTTTGATTCAGATAAAGCATTTCGTTTTGCTGTCTGGTCTGCAAATTCATTGCTATATAGTGTAATTTAAAGGCTGATTAACAACACACTGAATTATGGCTTTTTTGGGAGGCATAATGGCATCTCGGAGTGTCTTTACATGTTGGCTGTTCTTAATGGGAGTCCCTGTTGATGTCAAGAATCCCCTCTGTTTCCAGAGTGGACCAAAATCATGAGCTTTCCCAAAGCCATTCCTCTAGTAAATATGAATGTTCACTGACTGTTGAGCAGTTAGCCTGCTTGCCCCTGTGAGTGTCACCAGCTATGCAACCCGTTTGGAAGTGACCTGGGGTAACTTCCTGTGCTGCATCACCACTCCAGGCTCACATACTGCATACCTTGCAACCAATTTCCCATTTTGATCTTGATAACACAATCCATCCATGAAATAAATCAGGTCTGCCTCAGCGAGGGGAACATCAGTTGAGTCAGTGTAGGGTGTCAGTATGAAATCTGTGTTAGCAACACAAGTGTGGGGTTCCGTATCATGTGACTCACCATCCAGCGTAGTGGGAAACAGGCAGTCTGGGTTTAGTACCAGCCATCTGGTTAGAGTAACAATGGAGGACTTCAAAGGGAGTATCTCATTTTCTTTTTTAAATTAAGCATATATGGTTTATATAAAACCTTTAAACTTAACTGCATTATATACATATAAAATGTGAGAAACCTGAGGGTATTTCCAACCCTGAGAAACCCTTTTTCAGGTGGCTTGGGAAGGGCCAAGGCTCTCAGAATCCAACTGCAGGGGTGAACGGAAGAGAGAAAATCACCTGGAAAGGGGAACCGGAGGTTGTGCTCAAGTAAAGACCCCAGGTGAGCCGCGGTACTATAACGAGGAGGAGGGGGAGGAAAACAAGACCTCTGAAGCCTTTATAGGCTATATGACATCTACCTCCCTTCCTCTTAGTGAGTCCCTCCGGCCGGGATCCAACAATCTATTCGTATATAGCCAAGCCACTAGGATTCCAAACCTTAAACACCCCAACTCTGAGAATCCTCCTTTCTCGATATTCCCCACTCTAATGATCTCACCATGTCCAGCTAATCCCCCAGGAATCCAAGCCCCATTGCACCCAGAAACCATCTTTCCAGAATCCCTGTTTCTCTGTTCACTACCCAAATGTTCCCAATCGTTCCTCTCCATATTCCTCTAGTTATTTTTTCCTGTGCACCACACATATGCAGATGAAATACTACTGTTCCCACAATCCCCCTTGTTTATTTCCTGATATTAATTCCGGTCACTCCTGCTTGCTCTTCAAACCCTATCAACCTCACCCTTCTGACTTTAACAACACCCCTAAGACAAAGAGTATACATTCCCATAACAAACCCTTTCTTTTTTACATAAACACTTTCTCTCTCACCCCATGGAAGACGGCAGACTAACACCAGAGCCGTTCACCTGACATGTCCCAATACAAGGGTCAGGCAAAGTCAGGCAATTGATCAGAATCACACACATCTGACAGCCCTTTCCCTTCCACACAGGGATAAAAGGTGGAGCAAGAGAGCACAGTACGAGCGAGGCAGACCACACAAGGAAGCAACTATCCAGACCCGGCAGTTCAAGAGGAGGAGAAAGGCGGCAGAGCTCGAGTTGGCTGACGAGGAGAGACACAACCTTGCCCTTTTCGACAAAACTCCACAAAACCTCTGCAGACGGAATCGTACGACCGAGGACAATAGCCCAAGTGTCTCGCAGCAGATGTCAACAGTACATGCAACGTATCGACGCTGATAAGCCGGAGCGAGGGAGACTCCTGCTACTGTGGTTCCAGCCTTGACTCCAGTTACAAGGAAAGCCAATAGGTTCATCGCAGCCGGTGAGTCAAAGGGAGAGCCAATAAGAACCGGGCTGTGGTGAATGAAAGTCGCAAAGTGGCAACTTGAGAAAAGTTAAAAGAACTGTAAAATTATAAAGGGGAGACCAGCTGCAGAAGCAGACCAGCACCACATGGGTGCTACTCCGAGAAACTCTGGTCGAGCCCCCAACTGAGTAAAACTACAGATACCAGAAGGCTATAGGAGAGCTGCCAATACAGGTCAAAGTGATTATACAGGAGGTCCAGCAAAAGCCCCGTACAGTCAAAAGCCTTTGACCTATGAACTGTAGAGAAAGTAAGGGAAGGGAATCCCGCAAACATTGATAGCCAATTGAATGTGAAGTTGGCCAGAGTGAACCCGAAGTAGATAGTGGGTTGGAATATTTCTTAAGGGGAGTTCACAGTAGGAGAGAACAGAGTCCAGATGGGGTCCCAAGAAATTACTCACCATGCTACAAGGTGAAGTCGTGCTATTGAGCAGCCAGTCCCACAAATAACATTGAGTATCGTGGAGTATGTTTTTATAATTTTGAAACATTACTAAGTTCATTGCGTGGCATATGTGGTGTGATAGACTCAATGAAAATAAAAGCAGATGACAGACTCAATGAAACAGTGAAACAAGTCTGCCAGTTAGGAAAATTGTTGCCAAGTTGTCACCGTCAATTTTCATCATCATATGTAGTGTTTTTCCTGAGCGTGGACCTGGCCAGGAATACAACAGAGTGCTGTACAAATAAATTGTTAACATTGTACACAGCAAAGGCTGTATAGGTGAGGGCATGGTGACCTAATGCTGAACCTAAAAGGACAGTTTGAACAGTGGCATCATCTGTTCTTTCCTGAACTGTAAGAGTGTTAGAGATGTGCATATGTCTGATGAGATGCTATTCTAAATGATGTCACATAGCAGGAGAAGGCTTGTTTCCTTTTGCACACATTTGTTGTTTCCAGTTTTTCAATGTTGCGACTACTGGGATTGCGTTGACCTCTAGGGGCGGCTCAGTTTGTAGTTAGATAAGGTAATGCTTGTGATGCAACAGTCTTGTGCCTGAATATTATGAAGATGATCTAGGCTGAAATGCGCAGCCAATGAAGCTCCTTGAGACTAGGGGGATATGCATGAACATTTCTGGTGCCACTCTAGCTGGTGTATGTTGGAACACCTATAAATAGCCCGTTCACCCCATCCAGGTCTGACAGGACTAGGTGTGAAGTCGAATGGTGGCAAGAAATATTTTATTTTGCATCAGAGCAACACTTGGTTCCAAGCGATTTGTCTTTTTTTGGTGCTGTGTTGTTTGAAAGAGAGATTTCAATTGATGGTGGACCCCAGAGACTTGTCTCTTGGGGCTAGTTTTACTATGAATCCATTGGGGTACATGCTGGAGAGCTATGATTGGATGAGTGGTTGTTTGACTGGATTGCTGAGGCGCACAAACTCAGTGTGGGAGAGTTGAGTTTCAGGCATGTGCTCGTCATCTATGTCTGGAGGAGAGGAAGCTAGATATTTGGCCATGCAATATCTTCAATGTAATTGACTTCTAGATATAGCTTATTGCCATATGCATAATGATAGATCGAGATATTGAGTGCTTATAAGTGCTAAGGGTGAGTGTATTTGTCCTGAATGTAATTAGAACTTATATGGCTACTCGGGAGGATAGCTCAGCAGCAACATGCTTGCCTTGGAAGCAAGACAACACGGAGCACCACAGGTTCGATCCCCGTGTCCGCGCTTCGAAACCTCTGGGTATTAAGCGCATTATAAATAACCTATCATATATCATACTAAGGGTGGTTGTTCAGTGGAGGGGTTGCTGGAGACTTATAATAGTTGCATAGTTCCGGGGGCCTTTTATGCGCTGGAATCCTTGGCATCAAGATTCCTGGAGGATCTAGGTAAAATTGAAGGGAAATTGTGAAGACCCGCATTAAGATTAGCCAAATCTACCCCCATAGAAGCGATACGTTGTGAATTGGGACTCACATCCCTAACTATGGAAAATTAAGTGTTGCAAGCTGTATATTAAAATAACATTGCAGGGGGACAGCGATTATAGTTTGTTGAAAGTAATGGGTAGATGCATGTCTGAGAAGAAGAATATGAATGCGGTTATGAAAGATCTGTCTGACATTTTTCTTAATTTTTTAAGAGAAATCAATATGAATTTACCTAAAGAGAATGTGGATATGAATGGCTTGTACATAACTCTGAAGAGAAAAGCAATTCAGTAGGATCTATGTAAAAATCTGGAGCTACTAGGGAATAAGAGATGGTATGAAGGATACAGTTACAAGGTATGGCAGTTTCTAAGCCCTGTAGCTATCTATTGAAGGTAGGCAATTGTGATCTCTCTAGGTTTATTACACTAGTGAGATGTAATATACTACCCTGTTATGAATATGTTGGTGGTTGGATTGGGATACCGAGAGAAAAAAGAGTGTGCAGATTGTGTCAAAGGGAGGTGGAAACAATAAGACACCTTTTGACCGACTGTGATAAATTGTTAGAATTGTATTACAGAGGGTATAAGGATTTGACGCACAATATCATGATGATCAGATCAGATCAATTTTGGTCAGGTATCATCTATATGGCAGAACCTCTGATGTACATTGGAGCGGCTTATTATATATGGAAAACATTTTTAAGAAAGTGGGAAGAATTACCTGACACTATCATTGCGAATGAAGTCTCGGATTATTAAAATTGATTGCTTAGCCGCCTGTCTCCTTTTAAATATTTCAGTGTTTAAATGTAATGCCTTCTCTTCAGAGATTATATTCAATTAATTAATCGTGATGCTTTTAATTAGAGCAGTGGAGTAGCAGGATTTTAATATGATGCATTTGTGGGAAATACAATGGCAATTCTCTTTTTCTCATTTTATGAGTGGGAATCCTTATGGTGATGTGTTGGATTGTAATAGGCTTTATAATAGATGTTTACATTTTATATAATTGTTTTTTTCTCTCATTGAATCTTGTGCAATTTTAATATCTGAATGGTAATTTTGTGATTTTACTGAATTTGTAATTTGATAAGATATGTTTGTTGTATTTGTATAAGTTTTTAAAGTTTTAATTAACCAATTACACTAAAAATACATTTTTTTGTTTTTTGTTTTTTTGACAACTTTATTTAAAAATGTATCAAAAGAAATATATCATTCCAAAACAACAATTATGATAACAATAAAACTACAAATGGAACGGAATAGTATTATCCAAGTTGATATAAATAGTACAGAATCAATAAGCAAAATCAATCAAATATCCCCACTAAATGCAACAATCCCAATTTGAAATGACACATAGTCAAAAATCAGAGGAAAATAAGAAAAACGCAAACACACTACCACACAACACAAGACAAACATAACAAATACTATAGCACATTAACCACTCTAAAATCAATTAAAAAACAAACCATAGCCTATTAGCACTTAACTCACGCATAGAGCTCATTAAAAGCATTCCACTGCTCCTCATAAAATTCTTCTCTATTTAAAGCATAATACTTAATCTTTTCAAACCTTGAAAGCAACTGCACCTGCAATAACCATTCATCAATATATGGTTTTTTCCTTGTTTTCCAGAGGTGTAAAATTTGACGAGTCGCCACCAGAAACACTTTAGTAGCCCAACACAGAGTTGCATAACTTAGATGACGAGTGCCAACTGGTGATTTCAGAAGTACCATTGACGGTGTCTTTGGAAAAGATATGTTCCAGACCAAATCAACTCTATCCAAAACATCACTCCAAAAATCCTTAACCCTTAAACAATCCCATAACATGTGGAGCATAGTGCCTTCCTCGTTAGAACAACTCCAGCATTCATTATCTTCTCTTAAGCCAAATCTGTGCATTCTAACTGGAGTCCAAAACAGGCGTCCCAGAATTCTCTGTTCAATATACCGTAGATTCAGATCAATCTTCATCCTAACTGGAACCTTCCATAGACCTTCCCAATCCTTCATAGAAATGTCCCCACCCAGTTCATTACACTATGCAAGACGTAAAGCATTCCATGAAGATCTGATCTTCTCTTCTTCCGGGAACAATTTCAAATAACTAGACACTTCACTAGGAGCAACTACAATAAAACTACACCTTTCCAGTCTTTGTAACAAAGGATCATTAAGCATTAATAATCTCTCAGAAATCAAATCTTTCAACAATTTATATCTCCTCAATTCCCTATTATTTAGCGCAAACTTCCTCTTCAGAGACTCAAATGATATCATATCCTCTTCACCCGAGACATCCCTTATAAGTAATATACCTTTATTCATCCAACTCCTCCAACATAACATCTTATTATTGATCTGCAACCCTGGATTCTGCCAAATGAAGGCTTCCTCATAGAAATAAAGTCCCTGCCCCCACCTACAATCATTGATGTGACTGCATCTTTGGTAGCAAGCACAGTCTGCAAAATACTGACCGATTTAGGTAACTTACCAAGAGAGTACAGAGATTCACTTCGGAAGGGTCTCATCATAAACTCTTCTATCTGAGCCCAAACTGGAGTTTCTGACTCATTCATTGAGAATAGGATACTGATTTTTTAATCAAAAAACATTTGTAGTAATTTTCAACGATAGGGTAACCAAAACCCCCATCATGTGCACTTCTAATCATTAAATATCTGGGTATCCTAGGTTTCTTCGAAACTCCCCATAAGAACTCCTGAAAAACCCGATCTACACGACCCAGAACTTTTTTTGTGAACCTTAAAGGTAACGATTGAATAATGTATAGAACCTTAGGTAAGAGCACCATTTTGATAGCATTGACCTTGGTCCAGATGGATAATGAGAGTCTACTCCATTTACGGAACATGTTCCTCATGTTTTCCAAAACTTTATCTATATTGAACCCAGCCATACCTTTCATGTCCCTAAACAAAAATACCCCTAAATATTTCACCTGACAATTTTCCCATTTACAATTCCAATCTAATAATTGTCTACGCACTTGCACTTGAGTGTCCCGAGCTGGGAATACAACTGTCTTCTCCCAGTTTATTTTATAACCTGAGAGTCTACCAAACTCAGTAATCATATTCTTTAAGATGCTACCCCCTTCATCAGGATTACTAAGGACAATCATTATATCATCAGCATACGCCAAGACCTTAACTTCAATTTCACCGATTATAAAACCTGATAGACAGCCCGACTGCCGAATATATAATAAAAATGGTTCAAGGGCTAAATTAAATAGGTAAGGCGATAATGGACATCCCTGACATGTACCTTTAAATAATCTAAAAGAAGTTGAAAGCACCCCATTCACCCAGACTCTGTCACTGATACCCGACTGTAATGCCCCAACAGCACTTATAAATAAGGGTCCAAATCCAATCTTAACCAAAGGAAAACACACTATCAAATGCCTTCTCGGCGTCTAGAAATGTGAAAATTAAATCATCTGATCCTGTAGATGACAAATTGAAAATATCCAAGAGGGTCCTAATATTATGATATCCATGGCATTGTTTCATAAAACCCACCTGAGACCTACCAATTAAAGTACCTACATATTTATCCAGCCTGGAAGTTAATATTTTCGTAAATAGTTTTGCATCCACATTCAAAAGCCATATGGGGTGATAATGACAACAATTCGATGCATCTTTCCCCTCTTTGGGGATCACCGAAATCACTGCCTCCCCCATTGAAGGACATAAAATACCCTCCATAAGAAACCGATTGTAGAGTTCACATAACTCCGGTGCTAACTGTTCAGTAAAAGTTTGATAAAACTCAGTCGGTAATCCATCTGGGCCAGGCGACTTACCAGACTTCAATTTTTGAATAGCCTCCATCACCTCCTCCACCAAAATAGGAGCATCCAGAAATTCTGTGGCCGCATCAGACAGACAAGGAACTTCAATCTTGTCAAAGAACTTTACCAGATCACTTTCCAACAGATCATGTTCTTCAGTATATAAAGATTCATAATAAGTGCTAAAACATTCACTAATTTCTTTTTTTTTCACAATAATCCTATCAGACTCATCTTTTATTTTTTGGACAAAGGATCTCTCACACAAACCCTTCAATCTATTTGCAAGCAATTTACCCCACAATCTCCTTTCTCCCAAAAGCGTTGTTTAGAATATAAAGTTCCACGGTCTGCTTGAATCTCAGATACCAGACGTAATTGCTCATAAACCTATTCATCTTTAAACAATCTTTCACCGATCCAGTATGTGCATAAGCTGATTGTGATTTTCCCAGATCCAGCTCAAGATTTCTCATGTTTGCCTCCCCTTCTTTCCTCACTCTAGATGTCCAATTCATCAATTCCCCCCTAGCTGAGGCCTTAAATGCACCCCATACCATTAAACTATCAGCCGAACCTCTGTTAACATCAAAATAGACAGACACAAAACCAGAAAGTGACTTCAATGCTTTTTCCTCCTTCAGAATAAATGGTTTCAGTCTCCACCTAGCAGAATCCGGAGAGTGTGGAGCAAGACACAACCTAACCAAAACCAGAGAATGATCCGAAAGATGTCGCTCACACATTCTAGCTTCGATTATTGTCTCAGCCAAATGATCCGATATGAGTAAATAGTCAATCCTTGAAAAGGAATCGTGAACCGGGGAGTAAAATGATAATTCCTCTGTCTTTGGATGTAAAACTCTCCAAGAGTCAATTAAATCAAAGGTTTCCACAAAATCACAAAATTCTCCACTACATCTGTGGCCATTTTCTTTTTAATGTTTGTCCTGAATTTCGATAAGAAATCATTGTAGGCCGCACCCCCTTCCGCAGTTAAGTGGCTAAAGCAAGATCTGAGACAAGTGTGTGAACCTCATCCCTGTAGCCCAAAGTGAGAGTAGTGTTGTTGGCTGAAGGTACCAAATGCTGGGGAAAGGTTGTGTCGGAATCAGCAGTCATGAATTCTCTTTTTACATAACATGCACAGCATCACCTCCTTATGAAGTACTGTACCATCCGCTCCTGTGCCTCTGCTTCCTCTTGAAATAATTCCTCTTGGCAAAATCAATCTCAAAGTTCAGACAGCAGTAAGTAACCTAGGAGTCCACTTTGACATTTCTCACTCAATGATCCAACATGTCAGTAAAGTAGTTAGCTCTTCAAACTATTACCTGATGATCTTAAGACAAATTTCAGAACACCACTCAGCATCCATAGCTCGAGTAATTTTCAGCTCGATGATTGACTATGGAAACATATTTTTGTTGGGAGCTCCAAACTATGTGCTAAATTGCAGACAGTTCAAAACACGATAGCCAGAATTGTAACTGTTTTACCGTACAGAGCTCATATTTCATCTAGTCTGCATAAACAACTGACTACCTATCCCAGCAAGAAACACATTCAAAGCCCTATATGGCATGGGACCAAAATACCTGCAACATGAGTTCCAATTTTTTATTGTCTCCTGTGGACCCTCAGATCTGCTCATTCTTTCTCTCTTTACTGTATTCAATGTAAGCGTTGGGTCACACTTTTCGGGCTCAGGGGATTAGCTTTGGAACACTATTCCCATAGATTTGCGAACTGCTGAATAGCTTCTTTGCATTACGCATAAACTTAAAACTTGTCTGTGCCAGGAAGATGAACACCCTGCCACCTTCCTCCCCTTGATTGGAGCCATATGCGCTTTAGGAATATAGTTAAAGAAAGATTGCAGATTACTTGCCTGATTCGATACTGCGTCTTGATCTGAATCCTGATTGGTAGAACAGAAGTGTTCTATTTTTTGTGCAGTAGTGGGGTTTCAAGTTTTTCAATGATTTTCCCTAGACAGTGTAGCTTGGGGTTGGAATTGGTCAGTAATTTGCGAGGTTGTCCGGGTTCAGATTTGTTTTTTTTAAGAAGTGAAGCATATTTATCCTCTTTTGAAGGATGCAGAGAAGTAATTTGGGGCTTCATTTGCACCAGTTTGTTACATGTATCTTATCACTGTTTCCCAAATTCATAGTGTCAGCCGGAAATTGTCCATCAACATCTTGTGGTGCTTGCAACTTGGTCTCTCCAAGTTCATTGTTTCACTAAGCAAGACATTCCTCTGTTAAGTGGCAGGCTTTGAATTCAGTTTACCTACATTCAGAGTCTCATTTTCTAAAAAGTGTAAATTGCATTTAGGGGACAGGCAGTGACTGCCCTTTGCCCCCCATGCACTTTTCATCCCTTGCAAAACAAAGTGCAAAAAAGTGTTAAATGTGGCAAACACAAGTTAACACGCTTTTCCTGGGCATCATGGTTCAACAAATACAAATGTCTTCTGCAGTGCTTTACGGGCGGCATTTACAGTGGATTGCTATAGAACCTGCCTGTTTTTAGCATTTGCTAACAACAAACCGGTTCAAAGGGAATCCAATCATTTTACGCTAGCCTGAAAATGCCTTAATGAAGGAAAACCATTTGGTTTTGACAAGCTGAGCAAGAAAGGCAGACAGAAACTTTATTTCCACTACATGCCCCCACTTCACCTGTCAAAACCTAGAAAATCCTTAGGAGTAGTAAAACAGGTGTTACAACAGGCATACATCGTTTACTCTTCTTTTTAAGACTTGTTTAACCACTCTGGTGATTGGAAAATGACCCCCTTAATGTTTCAATACATACTCAATTCGCTAGAGGCCTTTAGACTCAGTTTCCCAGCATACAGTGTTTTATTAGACAGCCCTTTTCTTGATATTGTATAACACTTTTGAGTTTGCTTCCCAGCATGCAGTGTTTGTTTGCACAGCAACTTACATTGTTTGCAGAGGCCCTTTACACTGTTTTTTCCAAGATCCTGTATTTCCTTACACCATAACTTTCTCAGTTTGCTGTGATACTTTCAACTGAGTTTCCAACCTCCCACCTATCATGGAGCTTTTCCTTAGACAACAACTTTCTCATTTTGCTATGATACCTTTGACCCAATTGCCCAATATGCTGCATAACTTCTCCTTTTCTCTTCTTTGTGATTCTGGCACTGCATTACTAGCCATCCTACTGCCTCCCCGCCTGACCCCATTCCTTACTCTCTTATCCCCAAGATTATTCCCTTACTTCTTCGTTACTTGACTACTCTTTTTAATCTTTCATTCTCCACCTCATACTTCGCATTTACCTTTAAATATGCAGTTGTCTTACCTATTCTAAAAAAACACTTGGCTCTTCTATTCTTGCTATCGTCCTATTTCTTTCCTTCCTTAGCTCTCTAAGATTCTTGAACAAATTGTCTCAACCTACGTTTCTACATATCATGCCAGCAACTCCGTTCTTCCTCCTTATCAAACTGCTGTCGATCTCTCCATTCCACTGAAACCATCCTTCTTAGTGTAACTAACTCACTTCTCTCATCTCGCCATGGCCAACAATCCTCTATTCTTTTTTTCACTTAATGCTTTATTGAATTTTCCACAGTTTAACAAGAGTTGGCATAGACAGACCTTTGATTAGATCATAACGATAAAACTGTCTCTAATATATTTGGTCCCCCGGTTTCTAGATACTTAGATATTAATCAATTAATTACTTAATCTTTTATAATGTGCCTAATACAGGACCGGGATTCGAACCTATATTGCTCTGCGTTGTTTTTCTTCCATGACAAACATGTCGCCCCTGAGCTATCCTCTCGTTCCTCAATGGATGTTATTCTTTCCATGGCTACTGTGTGCCATATTTTTACCCACCATTCCCGTATATCTGGGGCACCTGTGTCTTCCTGCTATGGGTTATCATGAGACGGGCCACCATCAGAAAGTGTATTATAAGCTTTGAACTTTTGGCCGTTATCTTATTCTGACCATCCGGGTTCTCATCCCACAGAAGGAGAACTAGCAGATCTATTGGCAGCTGCACATCTGAGACCCATTCTATATGGGAAAGTATCTCTTTCCAGCAGGCTCGGACTGGCCTATAGGGCAATAGAGCAATGCCCAAACTCAAAATATAAAGTGTGGGCCAGTTTCATGGGTCAAAGTGGGCGACTTTTTTGGCCAGTGTGGGCCAGTTTGATGAGTTGCTTCACTATGCAGCTAGTAGTTTCTGAATAAATATTCTTTAAAATGCACAATTTGCATCACATTCTCCCCCTTGGGTACTAAACAATCGGTCAAAAAAGTAATGAATCACCATTTGCAACTGTGGGCCACTTTTTAATTGGTGCTCGAGTCCATTTTATGCCCAAGTCCGACCCTGCTTTCCAGAAGGATTGAAGTGGGTTGCAGCTCCACCAGATATGGAAACATGTACCAGGAGCCTGTACACAGCAAATCGGTGAGGTAGTAGGGAATATTTTGCTCAGCTTTGAGGGGACGAGATTCCATTGCATCAGAACCTTATAGCTATTCTATCTCATTTGCACGCATACAGAGGATGTCGCAGCCCTAGTCCAGATATTATACAAAGATATATCTTCCAATCATTTGGACATGCAGGAGTGGGGAGAAGTATTAAGTGCTAAGTTAAGTATTGTGTATAACACCAATGTTCTCAGAGTTGGGGCGTCCCCTATATGAAGATCCTCAAATTTCATTGTTGCTCTACTACCACCTTGGTTGATTTTGCTGTTGCTGGCCCAGTGTTTTATCTGAACCTATGTGCCTGTTTGCAGTTCTCGGACCAGAGGATCTTCCTTAAGTAGATGTCCCAACCGCTCTAGACCACTCTCTGCCCACTGCAAAAATCTGTTTGTCAATAAACCTGGAGGGAAATCTGGGTTGTCCAAAATTGGGGTAAGAGGGGATGCGTAGGAGGACCTGTGACCCTTCTGAATTTCCCTGTCCCAGTATCGTAATGTTGCCTTCGTTTTTGGGTGAGCTTGTGTTAATTCCTTCCTCACTTTAGGGGGGATCTAGCAGTATCGTGCTTGCATGCCTGGCAGCGCACATTCCTATAGTTATACCCATTTTTTGTTTGATACTTAGGGGTATTCCCCAATCTAAAGTAGGGGCTAGTTGAGATGCACGGAAATGTCTGGGACCCCCCATCCCCTCCTGAAGCCTTGTTTTCCTAGGGACTCTGGGAGACCACTTGGCCCAGATAAATTTAGATACCTGCTCTTGCAATTCTTGAATAACTTTCTTCGGCATGACGATTGGGAGAATAGGGTAAGTCCCTATTCCGGGAACACAAACCCATTACCGTGTAATGAGGCCCTATAATTTCTTAGCTATCATGGAATCATGGTTGCATCAAGCAGCAGGCCCAGCTCTGATGATGGCTGTTCCTACTAACTATACGATTCTTAGACAAGACAGAGATGCCGTCTGGGGTGAAGGCATAGCTATCATAGTGAAATCCAGCCTCTCAATGAGACTAGCAACCCCATTGTATGTCAATTCATGTGAATCCTTAACAGTCAAATTGCCCACATTTGACTCACAAACTATATCCATCTTATCTATAGACTACCTGGCCCCATTGGTTTATTCGAGGAGTATCTCTCCATGATCCTTTCAGACAACGTAAAAAATTCATGACAGGTACTACTATTAGGGGACATGAACTTGGGTTACAATGACCTTAAAGATGCACCAGCTATGTCAATTGCAAACATCCTGTCTGAGCTTAACGTTTCACAAAAAGTAACTCAGCCCACCCACAACAAAGGCAGAACCCTTGACTGGGTAGCCGACTACAACTGTAATATTACTATCACCAACATTAGTCCACAAGTTTGGACTGACCATTCACTTATATCTTCACCCTAATCTCTGATATTAACCAGTCTTTAAACAATACTAACATGCTAACCAGAAAAAAAGGACATAACAACAGATAGACTCTTACCATTAATACTACCGACTCTAACCATTGATACTACCGACTCTAAACCTATTGCCAGACACACTTGACCCATCTACACTAGTGAACGAATTCAATAAAGTTATGACTGAAGCATTGGATACTATTACCCCTCTGAAAAAGAGAATCAGCAAGCCAAAAGTGCATTTAAACACTTGGTTTACACCCTACCTAAAAACTCTTAGAAAAGAAAAAAGGAAAGTGAATGAAACTGGAGATCAACACCCACTGTAGAGAATAAAGCAAACCTTATTAGAATCTCTTTGAAATATAAAGTTGAAATTCGAAAAGCCAAAAAAGAAAGTTTTGACAACAGGATACTACAAGCTAAATCCGGGACAAAAGAACTGTTCACCATATTAAAAGAAATAGAAAACCCTATTCCAGCCATTGATAACTGCATCAAGGATAGGTCATGGTGCTCTGATATTCAGAAAGCGCTTACTGGCAAAATTGCCCCTCTCCAAGAAAAAATTGCACAAAAAAACTTAACATACCTATAGTTACACCCCAAACTAATAACAGACCTATCCTACCTAAACCAGCACTCCGCTTTAACTTTAAGAAAACATCGATATTAGAAATTGAAAAAATAATACTCGCCCTCAAACCTTCTAACTGTCGAGGAGATCAATGCCCTGCCCAAATCATAAAAGACGCTGCAAGAGACCTCTCACCCTTTATCTCTAAGCTCATTAACGTGTCATTCACATATGGCACTATCCCTAGTGATCTTAAGGAATCCTGGGTTCTCCCTCTCTTAAAGAAACAAACACTCATCCCTGCCATACCCACTAACTACAGACCAATTGCAACTGTACCATTCCTTCTCAAGATACTTGACAGGGTGGCATATCTGCAGATTCAGAGATTCCTGGAACACAACCAACTCCTTGGTACCCGGCAATCAGGATTCAGACCTCAGCATGGAACTGAAACTGCACTTATAGAACTTAAGGTCCAGATTGATGAGCTGAGGGATCAGGGGAAATGTACCCTTCTACTTCTTCTTGATCTTTCAGCAGCATTTGATATGGTGGACCATGCTGTTCTTTGTTACCACCTAGAATCGGCAGCACACTTTTCACAACACACCATAGCTTGGATCCAATCTTTCCTTAGCGAAAGAACCATGAGAGTCTTCTCTACCACATAAGCAGCGGATCCCATCCCTATCCTATGTGGTGTGGTGTTCCCCAGGGGTCATGTGTATCCCCCACACTGTATAACATATTTACCAAGCCCCTCTTTGATGATCTCAACGGTCTTGGTGTCACCTACACGAACTATGCATGACACCCAGATTCTAATCCCACTTACAGGGGAGTACAATCAGGATTTGGCCTCAGTGAATGGAATATAACTCATCATCCAGGCATGGATGGCTCTCCATGGTCTATGCCTGAATGATGACAAAACGGAGCTCATCATTATGGGAACCTAACCTAAGATTGATAAATTGGGACATAGATGGTAACACAATTAAGGTGATGAAGGAGGTAAAAACCTACCTTGACTTCGGTCTCACACTTTCTAAACAAGTGAAGGCCATGGCATCATCCACGGCCTACACGTGCAAATTAATTGGATCCGCCAAACCCGCCAAACCCTTCCTGTCCACAAGTAGCTGTACCACACTGACTTATCTAAATTGGACTACTGTAATGCCCTCTACATCTGAGCTAATATACACATCACCAACAAAATTCAAATGCTCCAAAATAACGCCTTGAGAGCAGCGCTAGGAATGACAAAAAGAGATCACATATCTACAGTAAGGAGACAAACTAACTGGCTATCCACCATTGACAAAATCAGACTCAAAACTGCCTCACTAACATTCAAGTCCCTTAATAATACAGCACCTGTCTACCTCTCAGAGAGGTTCAACAAAAGACACTCTCTCCGAAACACCAGAGCAGCCTACACCAACTGCTTGACAGTCCCATTCTTCAAACGAGTCACCATTGGCGGGAATAGCTTCCCTGTTAAAGCTGCCCAACTATGGAACTCCCTCCCACCATCCTTAAGGGGAATCCAAACCTACCCACTTTTTAGACTGAACCTCATCAATTGGTTGAAGTCTAATGACTACTAAGTCAGTTCAGACACAGGAGGCATCACCTCCACTGCCTGTGGCATTACTAGGCACTATCACCTATGATGACCACTCTGTACTATATGCGCTGATACGGCCTTGAATTTTATCTTACTACTGCCACATTGTAACCTGGCTTCATGTAATTTAACCAAATCTATGCACCTTTATCTTTTATCTTTCCCACTGCACCTGTATGTTGTAACTCAACAACTTTCATGTACTGTAATTTGTAACTCTGTAAGCTTAGAATATTCTTGTCCTTGCACCCTGATACCTGTGGATCTGGTGCGCGCTACATATAAAATAAACAAACAAAAAAACAAACAAACAAACAAACCCAGTCTGATCTGGTTGAATTATATTAGGGAGTATAGAAGACAGACTGTTTGCTAGTATCTCGGAATATATTCTTGCATTGTAATTCAATACTGTGAAATGATGTGATGGTTTATTTATAAAGCGCCTATACACAATGTGTTTCAAAGCACTTCACAACAAGGGAGGAACCAAGGGAAAATACAAAACATTTTTACAGGCCATAAACAACAAGAATGGGAAAATAACCATCATACTCGGCCTAGCGACATTTCGTATAGTGCAAGTGCTAAGACACAAATAGGAGTAGAATGGGAAACAGACAGGCGACTACCGTATTAGAGACGGAGAATTACAAGAGGTTAGGGAGAGGGGAGAAGAAGGGGGAGAGGAACAAAACAAGCAGCTATCGTACTAGGCCTGATGACATTTCAGATAGTGCTGGAGGGGAATGGGGGAATAACAAGTAAGGAAGGGGGAGAGACAAACAAAGTTACTATCATACTAAGTGCAGGGACCATTCAGATAGAGTAAGTGCATAGAAAAAGTAAGAGGTCGGGAGGAGAGGGAGAAAAGGGGGAAGGGAGAGGAGAGGAGAACAAAGAAGAAAACAGTGATAAAAGAGCAGATAAGCAGAGGGGGAGCGAAAACAGTTGCAGAGGTCAGTGAGGCACTTAAAGTTACAAGGGAACCCAAAATGTAGGCAAGGAATTCACAAAGACAATGGGCACAGCATGATTCAGGGCCAACCTGAGAGGGAGATCCAGGGAAGGTCCAGCATGTGAGTTGAGGGGGGTGAAGCCCCAAAGCCCCAAGAGTCAATGTGTCCAAAAAAGTCAATCCAACCGTTGGAAAAAGCCAGTGATGATGAACCCTTCATGAATTAAGAATACTCCAGCAAAGTAAGAAGGGGGGGTTGACCAGAAAGGGGGAAGGGGTCACACAGCAACGTCACAGGGGAACAGTGGGGGGGATGGGTGGGCACACATATGTATCAGAGGGGGCAAGAGGGAGGGGGCACACATACGCATCACAGGGGGCAAGAGCGGGGTGGAGGGCAAACATACTCATCGTGGAGGAAAGAGGGGGAGTGCACACATAGGCATCTTAGGGGCAAGAGGGGGTGGGGACATGTACGCATCACAGGGGCAAGAGGGGGGACACATACGCATCATGAGGGGCAGGAGTGGGGTGGGGGCACATATTCGAATCACGGGGCAAGAGAGGGGAGGGCACACATAAGCATCACAGGGGCAGGAGGGGGGTGGAGGCCCACATTCAAATCACGAGGGGCAAGAGGGGGAGTGGGCGTGGACACATGTGAATCACGGGGGCAAGAGGGGGTTGGGGGCACACATTCAAATCACAGGGAGCAAGAGGGGGTAGGGGGCACACAGTCAAAACATGGGGGGCCGGAGGTGGGTGGGGGGGCACACATTCAAATAACTGGGGGCAAGAGGGGGGAGGGGCACACAGTCAAATCACGGGGAGCAAAAGGGGGTGGAGTGCACACATGAATCACAAGAGGCAGGAGGGGAGTGGGGGCACACATACGAATCACGAGGGGGAGGAGTGGGGTGGGGGCACACATACGAATCATGAGGGGCAGGAGGGGATGGGGGCACACATATGAAGCACGACGGGGAGGGGGCGCACATACGAATCACAGGGGGAAGGGGCACACAGTCGAATCATGAGGGGCAGGAGGGGTCTGGGGGCACACATATGAATCACGAGGGGCAAGGGGCACACATACGAATCACAGGGGGCAAGAGGGGGGAGGGGGCACACAGTTGAATCACGAGGGGCAGAAAGGGGGTGGGGCACACACGAATCACGAGGGGCAGGAGGGGGGTGGGAGGCACACATATGAAATGGGCCTGTAAGTCCCACACCTGGTCTTATCCTTTCCAGGTTTCACTATTAAAAATAATGTAGATTCTCCCATCGTCGGTGTCACTACCCTGAGTCTAGGAAGCTATTTTAAAACTAGGTGGGGGACGAGTGTAATCCTGAACTGTTTATAAAAGAGGGCAGATAGCCTGTCCGGGCCTGGTGACTTATTATTTGGGAAGCTGAGTATAACCTGGGAAACCTCCTCTGATGTAATGGGGTTGTCTAATCTTGCCCGCTCGAGGGGAGAGATCGATGATAGCCTAGAGCTTTCCAAGTAGTGCTCCTATTCTACTTCATTTAACTGAACCAAGGTATATAATGTGGAGTCAAAATCAAAGAAAATTCTACTTGTCTGGCTCAGATGAGTGTAGCCGATCCTCACCATCTCTGAGTTGTATAATCAAGTTACAGGTTTGTTGGGTTTTAAGTTTATAGGCCAACAGTCTTGTGGCCTTGATTGAAGAGCTAGAATAAAACTGCTTAGTCGTAAGCAACTTTCTTGCTATATCCGAGGGCCACAGCACTTACAGCTACGATTTAGCTCCCTAGAGTTTCCTATATGTTGTCTGCATGCCGCTGGTCTTATATTGGGTTTGGGGAGTTTTTAATTTTATCTTCGGTCTGCACCTGTTTGGCCATCAGAATTCTTTTCTGGCTGGAGGTCATACTTATTAACCCCACTCTAATGGTTGTTTCAATAACTCCCATAGCGTCCTTACTGAAGTGCCTAAAAAAACATAGCTATCCTGGAATCAATTGAGGCTAACGCCATCTGGTCCCTCATCATTGCATTGTTGACTCTCCATTGTGGAGATTTATATAGATGATGGTCAGCCAGATGCAACTCCAGGGAAGCCCGAGCATGATCTAAGACCAAAGCTAGCTCAAAAGATGCTGCACCCGTGCAAGAAACCAGAGAGCGCAACACCAAGACATTGTCCAGCTTCGAGTAACTCTGGTGCAAAGTATAGTCCTTTGCGGTTGGGTGGAAATGCCTCCATGTATATATATACCAGTTGTAGATAACCTATAGCTCTGGGGGGTTGGGACCCTTGCATTGCAGGGACTCTTGATTTGTCAAGCGACGGGCATAATAGCTAATTAATTAAAGTCCCCCCCACACACAAGAAGCTCTCCTCTTTGAAATTGTGCTATGCAGGAAAATCACTAGCATAGAAGCCTTCTTGTTGTGAGTGAGTTAAGGCCATATATGGAGAAGATGGTAACAGGTTTTCCCTCACATTAGAT
Source organism: Ambystoma mexicanum (assembly GCF_040938575.1). Taxonomy (NCBI): domain Eukaryota; kingdom Metazoa; phylum Chordata; class Amphibia; order Caudata; family Ambystomatidae; genus Ambystoma; species Ambystoma mexicanum. The sequence continues at coordinate 763,713,960 of NC_090925.1, read as the reverse complement.
AATCACCCCCAGGAATCTGCCCGGTTCATCCTTAATCTCCCCCAGTTTTGTAATACCAAGTGCTTGTTCACCGATATTTCAACCGCAATCCTTGTATGGTCTTTAGAGGAGGCAAAGAATTGGTGGATGAACCATTGTGATCTGAGATTGCTTCAGTCCCTATGCACAAGGTCGGTCTCCTGCACCTTACTCAAAATGCTCTGCAACAATCCTTCATTCTATTCCAATTTTACTTGACACTGTTGCCCACCCTTATCTTCTCTCTTCACTCTCCTCTTTGGGACTCTCTAGTTGTGTTCTTCAGTGGTTTCACTCCTATATTAGAACAAACAAAAATAACAATGTAGCACATCTATACTATGGTTCATTTGTAAATTATAGCTACATGTGAGCTATGTGATGTTTTGTTTAGCTCCTAGTTTGAAGAAGTTTAAAGGTGCGGGGGAGAAAAGCTCAGCTTTGGTATCTAAGCTGGACGTAAATTGCAAAACAAAGGGAGTTCCAATTAGGAAGTGTTAAATGAAACAACACAGTGTTATGTCATCATTTGTAATGTAGCCTGATGTTATGTCATATTAGTGAGTGACTTTATTTATGAATACCCTGAGAAGCACAAGACAGTCAGTTTTGTCCTCTTCCATAAGGGGAACAAACACCAGACTGGTCTTGTCCAAGAGCCCATAGGCTTTGGCTATTCTAATAGTGTGCAGGGGACGTTGGGTTCCTTATTGGAACTCCCTTTGTTTCAATCCTATCTTACTAATCTCTCTTTTTTAATTTCAAGTTTGACCTCTGTCTCTGAGGTTTGACACTTTGTGTTCAGGGCAGTATGAGACACAGCTTCTCTTTCACCATGTCTCACACTGTGCTCGTCTCACTTCTGAAATGCAGGATCTGCCATCAAATGCTGCAAGGGCAATGACAACAATGTTATCACTTATGAGTGTGCCCAAAATGAAGGACATCTGTGTAACAACCGCCAACATTCACGGTATAACAGTATATCTATCTATATATCTATCTATATATATATATATATAAATGCTTATGACACATATAAGTTAGAGAACTGACACACTTACACCAGTAAATCTTTAGGTATGCAGAAACAGCAAGACGCAAATAATACGTACAATTAGCTTGCTCATGTTTAATTGCGACTAACGTGAACGGCCATAATAACAAAGCTGGAAGTGCGAGAAACCTGATGATATTCTCCCACCTACTCCCCCGGGATATTCCATTCAGGTGGCCAGGGAAGGGCCATCGTTTTTGGATCCCGACCCTGGGGGTCGACAAGCGAGGGAGGATCACCTGAGTGGAGGGTCATGGGGGATTGGGAGGAGAATACCTGAGGGCGAGACATGGTATTCCCCCTTTCCCAATTATACACCAACTCACTCTCCCTGAGTCTTAATGGGGTATTTTCAATCACACCTCATCGCCCCCTCCCCATTTACAGTAAGTACTGGGATGAGGAAGAGGTGTCGGGAGCAATGAGAAGTATCCATAGAAACAACATAGGGATACAAAGTGAGGCTTACCATCTAACACCTTTGAATTGTCCCACTAATAGAGTCAGGCAAGGTCTGGCACATTTCCCCAACTGTGCACACCTAACTCCAATTGACTCTCACCAGCAAGATAAAAAGGGTGGTTCTGCCAGTATCAGCGAGTTAGCTGGGGATGCTGACTGGACCAGAGGAGCCAAGGAGCAGAGAGCTGCACAAAGAGAAGCCCGGAGGATCCGGAGGAGAACGGCATGCCGAGACGCTAGCCTGGAGTATGTGTGCGGCTGCAGCGTGCCTAGGGAGCTGTGTCTCCAAAGAGCCAGAGCGAGGCAGCCTGAATCCTGCCGGCTGTGCTCAGAAGAATGCATGTTCCCCTTGTGACATGTACCGGTCCCAAGGGCGTCTGAGGAGACCATGACCTCGACCTAAACCCATTAGACCTGCTCGCAGAGACAGAGAGAAAGAGAGCAACTCAGTAGCGTGCAGGTGGCTGGAGCAGGAGCATTGTTGGAAGAAGAGCCGGGTAAGCGACAGCGGGACGAAAGAAAGTGAAAGCTGCAAAGCAGTGAAAGAAAGCAAAGCAAGAGAAAGGTAAAAGCAACACGAAGCAAGTGGAAGTTGGAAAGTGGTGAAAGAAAGCAAAGTGGAATGACAGAAGCACAGAAGTAATGAAAGACACCGAAGTGCACTGGCGGCGTGGAAATAGCCAAGAGTGGGTGCAAGAGGGACCCGAAAGTAAGGAGAGGGGTGCAAGTGACCCAAAACCAAGAGAAACCGCAAAGAGACAGCGAGAAGGAAAACGGACAGTCAAGAGAGGGTGCAAGCAACCTGAAAGAAATACAGAGAGTGCAAGAGGCACGTTAAAGGGTAAATGTAGGTGCAAGAGAGCACAGTGAAAAATAAGGAGAAGGGTGCAATGAGCGTAGAAAGGTGGAATGGGCACAGAAAGGTGGAATGAAGGTGCAACTGTACACGACAGTAAAAGAAGGTGTGCAGGAAGCACAGTAAGGTGAAAAAGGACAGAGCGAAAGAGGCACAGAAGAGAAAAAGGTGCCAGAGAATAAGTCGAGTGGTAAGAGGTCAGAGTGGTCACGCTTGGGAGGAGCAAAGAGCCCAGCATTCTCGAAAGTCTCTGATAATACCCCCACAAAAGAACTGTATATTGAACAGTGCATCCTGACAAGAGGAACTTTTTGTTTGTTGAACTTTGTACTTCTGTGTGTACCTTGTTGTGATTTTTGGCACCGGTCAAAGATGCGTTTTGTGGAAAGTGATTGCAGTTGAAGCGCTTGGGGAAAAGAACACACACTCACACAAGCACTTTTTCTATGCACATAACACATACAGCACCTGTAAGCTTCTTTCAGTCACACAGAAGAGTACATTGCAGGCATATTTTCATCACACATGCACACCAAAGGGGGTACAGCCAGGCGCAGACTGGCGCATAGGGCAACGTCCAAAGTGCCAACCCATGGTTTTAATATGGGACAGTTATTCTGGCCAGAGTGGGCCCAGTTTCATAAGTAACTTCACTACCTTTAATCAATTTTACTAAGAAAATATGCTTTCAAATGCATTGTGTGTAACATATTTTTCCAAAAACACCTCCTTAGGTAGTACTCAGTCTGAAAAGTAATGAATTGTAGTGTGTGATTGTGAGCCACTTTTTCATTGATGTCTGGACCGATTTTATGTTCTAGTCCGACCCGGAGTACAGCATGAGCAGCATTACATACTTCCCATGTACAGAACAGTTGCTGTACATGCAGCAAGCTCCTTCACGAAAGGACAGTTAGTGCACAGGCAGCAGTAAAAAAACACACATACAGCCACCCACTCACCCCACACAGGCGGCAACAGTGCACCCTTCAGTGGAGCATATGTAGATGCACACACATAACAATTATGTTGACATTTCCAATATGGTTAATCCTAGCCCTGCTTCAGAAATCTTCATTGTTTCATTAATCTCCCTGGTGAGGAAAGTATGAGACATTACACTTATCCCTGAAAGGTAGGTGGTTACTCAGGAGCATGCTCTCTGTCAGGAGACATGCTAGGAGTAAGCTAAGATTCTTTCTATTCCCTTTGTTTTCCGGCATTGACATTTGGATGATATTTGGAGTTGTACCATTACTGGAGATAAGCTAATGTATCCAGAATTATGGAAAGTGTGCATATGTGGTGCAATGGCTGTGCTCCCCAACCCACAATGATTCCATACCAATAGATGAGAGTGCAATTTTAATGTTTTGTAATGTCTTCTTCCAGAAGCATCTGCACATTCACTGCAGTATGTGCACAAATATAGAATGGAAGGCAGTCGCCTTGTGTGAATGTTTTGTGTTCATTGGCGGGTGTAGTCGTTTCTTTGCATGTGTGTGAATGTGCTCTGTGAAAGCTTGCTATTTTACTGACTTTACATGCTTTGCATAGTTCTTGGAAAGACCAGTTTGGTTCCATTTTGAAATATATCTTGATGGAATTCAAATTATTCTTTCATTAGCCAACATCCACTTGTTAAATGTAGTCTACATTTCAGACTCAATGTCCATTCTATGCTGCCCTCTGGTGACACTGTCAGCAGGAATTAAGCTGTTAGATGGTCATTAGCTTCATGCAAGTGCCTTGTACCTTAAAGCAACTGAAATCCACCCACCTATTTCCATCTGATCATTCCCTCTACTTCGTCCATGACCAACCTACCCCTTTTGAAGAAACCCTCTTGACCCAAATGTCCTGGCAAATAATCGCACAGCTTCCCTCATACCCCATTATTCAAAAGTCCTTGAGCGGCTGATCTTCAACCAGATCACTAAGTACCTTGAGTGTAATAGTCTTGGAGATCCATTTCATTGTGCATTGTGGCTTCCATAGTACATTTTTCACTGAGCCTGCACTCCCAAATTTCTCCAACTTTCTCTGTGATACTCGCTCTCCAATCCAAACTCTCTTGTAAACCCATCCATTTGCACCTCTCTTGCCTTTGACACTGTCAATCACTTCCATATCCTCCCTACCCTCCATGACCTTATGTTTGCAAACCTGCTATCACCTGGAATGCCTCCTATCTGGAAGGTCGTTCCATTAAAAATGTCCTGAAACTCGCAAACTTCTGACCCCACCTCATCGCCCTGTCGACACATCCGCTAAGTATGAGTCCTTATATATCTGCTCTATACCACTGCCCTCGGTGGATTTATCCTTTGGATTTCAGTAAAAAGGATCTTGCCTTTCTTAATAATCACTATCATCGCTCTCATCATGTACAGAGTAGACTATGCCAACAGCCTATACCCAGGAATGCCAGAGCAATTACTTAAGAAACTTAAGCGCATCCAAAACTCTGCAGCGAGACTCCTGCTCAAACTACCACGAAGAGAACACATCACCCCAGCGCTGAAAATGCTACATTGGCTACCAATAAAACAGCAGATAAACTTCAAAACAATGTGCATAATGCACAGATCAATCCACAACCAAGGAGCAGAGTTCCTAAATAAGAAAATAACCATCTACCACCCGACAATACCACTCAGATCAAGCAACGACATTCTCCTGGAACCAAAACCATACAACAAAAGAACATTCCGAGGATCACCCTTTTTTTTTTTAACTTGTTTATTTATTAAACAGCGCACAGGAGCATGCATGGTGAACTTACATTTGTTACAGACAACATGTGACACTTGGAATACCCCCCTCCCCCCAACCTTCGCGCCTCCAGAGGGCATTATTCCTGGGCCTCATTCCATTCAGCAAGGCGGCGAGGTGTCCCTCATAGAATGGAGAGCGTTCGCGATCAGGCGCGGCTTAAATGTGAGCGCCGGATAGTTCTGGTCATAGTCTAGGACCGGGGCCCAGATGTCAGAGAAATGATGGAGTCTGCCCGCCTTGGCTGCTGTGACCTTTTTAGCTATCAAAATGTCCCAGAGTTTAATCCACCATAGGGGCATGAGGGGGCCTTCCACAGTTTTCCAGGTGCGGGCTACCGTGATTTTGGCAGCCAGCAAGAGTTGAGTGATCAGCGTGGCCCCCCTCCCCGTTCTCGGTCAAGCGTCTGGGTGCGGGATCCCTAGAAGGACCTGTTCGAGTGTTAGCGGAATAGTCACTTGGGTGATGTCTTTTATAGTGGCGAGGCATTGGGTCCAGAACTCCTTTACCTTAGGGCAGGTCCACCACATGTGGAAGTAGGATCCTGAGTGGCCACAAAGACGCCAGCAGTGAGTGTCCAGGGCTTGTTGGAAGTGGAGAAGACGCAAAGGGGGGTAGTACCATCGCAAAAGCAGTTTGTGGGCGCATTCCCGGTTGGTAATGCAATGGGATGCTGTGCGCGTCCTGGTCCAGACGTCCACCCAGGATTGGTCCTCTATTGCATGACCCGGGTCCGCCTCCAATAGGGACATGTAGGAGGGTTTAGAGAGGAGGGGGTCGTCCAGCAGTAGCTTGTAGAGGGCGGAGATCTTCGCTCGGGCAGGCAGATCTGCCGCTGTGAGTTCCAGGGGAGTGAGAGGCCGAGTTGCCCACATTCGGGTCTGGGGGTTGGAGCACCAGTGCTTTAGTTGGGCGTAGGAGAATCTGTCCATCTCAGATAGCCGAAAGGAGGATTTGCATTGTTCGAAGTTGAGGGGGGGGTCTCCTGCGAAGAGTTATCCCAGCGTTTCGAGGCCTCCTGCGACTCAGTTCCTGAAGTTCGCTGGATGAGCTCCTGGGGAGAAGTCTGGGTTGTAGAAGATTGGGGAGAGCGCGCTCAGGTCGCTTGGGATCCCTCTGTATCTGCGGGCCCACTCCCATGCCTTTATCGAGTTTTTCGTGGCCATCAGCACATCTGGCCAGCTCCGGCGCAAGGCGTTGGGGAGGAACGGGAGGAAGCGAAGAGGCAGGGGCAGGCGGGATTGTTCGATTTCCACCCACTTTGGGCGACCTGAGGCCAGTCCTGATGCCTGGAGGTGAGCCAGCTGCGCTGCTATATGGTACTTGCGAAGGTCCGGGACCCCCAGCCCTCCCAGTCTGGCGCTGGCCATCATCGTTTTCCGGGGAATCCTCGCTTTCTTGCCCTTCCATATAAAGTCAATCATTTTCCGTTGAAGCTTCTGGATGGGAGGAAGGGGGATCAAGACGGGAAGGGAGGTGCAGGCGTATAGAAAGCGGGGTAGGAGGTTCATTTTGCATGTCGTTATACGGCCCAGCAGGGAGCTTTCCTGTGACCGCCAGCGAATGAGGTCTTTCTCCAATACCTCGAAGAGCGGGGGGAAGTTGGCTTGGTAGACTTTTGTTGGCTGTGCCGCGGACCCGCAGGTATGGAATTGCTTGGGTGCTCCATTGGAACGGGCTTTGCTTCTCCAGGGCGTCCCTCTCGTCCGGACTCAGGCCCACTCCGAGGGCTATTGATTTTGAGAAGTTGATGGCGAATCCCGCTACCTCGTCGAAGCTTTGGAGCTCTGCCAGGGCCGCCCTCAGGGAGGATTGGATGTTTGTGACGGTTAGCAGGACATCGTCCGCGTAGAGGGCAATCTTGTGCTGGGTGGCTCCTATCTTCGGGCCGCTTATCTGTTGGTTTGCCCGAACCCGTTGGGCCAACGGTTCTATGGCCAGGGCGAAAAGCAAGGGGGACAGGGGGCATCCCTGTCTCGTTCCGCAGGTTAGAAGAATAGGGTCCGACAGGCGGCCGTTAACTCTGAGCCGGGTTTTGGGAGCTTGATAGTTGCCAGGACCATTTTCCTGAAGGTTGGGCCAAAGCTAAAGGCTTCGAGGGTAAGTGTGAGAAATGCCAGTCCACCTTATCAAAGGCCTTGGTCGCATCCAGGGCAAGTAAGGCCAGCTGCTGAGAGTTTTGTGTGGCCACCTCTATGAGGTATAGAGCCCTGTGAATGTTATCTTTCGTGGACCGGTGGCTAATAAAGCCGGTTTGGTCTGGATCTATGATGTTCGGTAGGAACGGTGCAAGGCGTTTAGCCAAGATCTTAGAGTAAATATTGGCGTCCAAGTTGAGCAGGGAGATCGGTCTGTACGAGCTGTTCTCAAGGGGGTCCTTTCCAGGCTTTAAAGTGAGGACAGTGATGGATTCCTGCATGGACGGAGTGATCGTTCCAGTAGCCGCAAATGAATTGAAGAGGCGGGTCAAGGGCGCCACCAATTGGGGACGAAAAAGTTTATAGAAACGGGTGGTGAAACCGTCCGGGCCGGGGGCCCTAGGCTTCAAGCTCTTTATAGCTTCTTCCACCTCCTCGTCCGTGATGGGCGTTTCCAGCTCCTGGCTAACTTCAGGGGTCAGGCGTGGAAGGGCAGCCTTTTGGATGTATGCGAGCTGCGCATCTAAGTCCCTCGCGACCGCCGTCATAGTCTTGGATTGATGGGCAGCGGCTAGCCGTGTTTTCTCTTGGTCTGCATAGTGAACCGACCCTTGTGGGACGCAAAGCCCCAGGATGGATCCCTGAGTCTTCTCCCTAGCTAGCTTGCTGACCAGGAGCTTGTTGGCTTTGTTATTGTGGACATAGTACCATTGTTTGGTTCTAGCAAGCAGGTTCGCAGTGGTGTCGGCGTGCAGCGCCTCCAGCCTTTTCCTCGCCATTTGCAAGGCTTTGTAGGATTTCGGGGACCAGCCCTTCCGCTTGTGGATCGCTTCAGCTGCACAAACTTCGGCCTCCAGGACGTCCTGGGTCACCTTCTTCTGTTTGTGAAACCCGGCGCCTTGGGCGATCAGTTTCCCTCTGAGCACAGCTTTCATGGCGTCCCAGGTGTTAGCTGGGGACGTGTCCTCGTTATGGTTCTCATTAAAGACGTTTTTGATTGTCCTGGTGATCGCATCTCTCACCGTCATGTCCCCCAGAATAGGGTCATACAAGGTCCATTGGCGACGTGGAGGAGGATCCGGGTCGAGGACTCGGAGGGAGAGCGAGACCGGGGCATGGTCCGAGAGGATCCGGGGGCCAATTGTGACGTCATCCGTGAAGGCCAGGATCTGGGGTGAGGCCAACAGCAAGTCGATTCTGGAGAAAGTGCGATGTACATATGAGTAAAAGGTGAAGTCCTTCTCCTCTGGGTATAGCACCCTCCAGGTGTCGACGACATTAAGCGTGCAGAACAAGTGGAGCAGGGGCAGAGCTAGCTTCTGGTCCTTGGAGGTTGGGCGGTGAGATCTGTCTTTAAGTGTGTCCGGGGACCCGTTGAAATCACCCCCGATGACAAGTTGTCCCTTAGTGAACGGGAGGAGGATCTCTTCCAGGTCTTGGTAGAATCCTTCTTGGAACTCATTTGGGGCATACGCTGAAACGAGTGTGTAGAGTTGGCCCATTATGATGCATTTGACAGCCACAAAGCGACCCTCTCGGCATCGCAAGAAGTCGAGGACCTGGGAGTTCAAGCCCGCAGCAAGAAGAATAGCGGTGCCACCCTTTTTGGTGCCATTGGACGCTAAGAATTGCGTGGGGAAGAGCCTGCTTCGGAGGCGGGAAAAGTCAGCTGGAATTAGGTGCGTTTCCTGAAGGAAAGCGATTGAGGTTCCGTCGGATTGCAGCCTGTGCAAGAAGGATTTTCTCTTCGGGGGGGGAGTTCAAGCCCCTAACATTTAAAGTGGTGAGTTTCAATTTCTGGTGCGGGGGCTGGCTGTCTGAGGTCATTTGCCGTGGGGGGGGTTGGGAGGGGGCTAGGTTAGCCATAGCTGCGAGGTGTCAGCGGAGTTAGAGCTCCTGTGGCTGATGATTTTTGATAATAGTCTCCAACGGGAGATCCAAAATTCCAACTTTGGCCTCCAACGGGAGGACCTAACTGTGGCCGGGGGGCCGATTGACGACTGTCGGCGGGTCCCCCGGGCACCCCAGGCCGGCGACGGGCGACCTGGGCAACATGGTCAAAGTTTTCTCCAAGGGTAATACGATGACATCCACCTTGGAGGAGGGTGTAGGCCGCACGGGGTCCGCGGCGAGCTTGAGAGAATATAGCTAGTCTCGGTGCCGTGTGGTCCTTAAGGGAAGCGTGGGCCATCATCTGGGTTTGCGGGATCTCTGCACCCGTGACCAGGGGGTCCGTCTCGGCTTGGGGGAGCCAGGCTCCAGGGCCGGTTCCATCCGAGGTGGGAGAGAGGACCCCGCACCCTCGGGGGAGCCCGGTCGCAGGATGGAGGCCGCGTCGTTGAGGTGGCTGATGGTGCAAGGAGTGCCTTTGTATGAAAATTGTAGCGCCGTAGGAAACAGCCATCGGTAACGTATCTGCTGGTCTCGGAGAAAAAGGGCGAGAGGACAGAGCATTCTGTGTTTTTGAAGGGTTAGAGGCGATAGATCCTGGAAGATTTGAAGTGGGGATCCCTGGAAGGAGAGCTCGTCCTTTGAGAGGCCTATCGCAGAGATGGCCTCCTTAGTGGTGAAAAAGTGAACTATCGTGATGACATCTGGGGGGTGTCTGTGTCAGCTCCCCGCCGGGGACGCATTCGGTGGGTGCGGTCAAGTAGAAGTTGCGTTTCATCTAAATCCGGCAGTAGAGATTGAAAGAGGGTGCTAACGTATTCGGGAAGTTCCTTGTCCGAAATTGATGAGGGGACCCCTCGGATCCATAGGTTGTTGCGCCGGGAGCGGTTTTCCGTATCCTCTGGCTTAAATTCGAAGATTTCGGTGCTATCCATTAATGCCTGGATGTTGCGTTGCATCTCCGTCATCGAGTTGGAGTGGTCCACTGCCAGTTCCTCAACCTCCACTATTCGGTGTTCAACGTTGTCAACCCGTTGTTCGGTTTGTTCCAACTTGGCTGTGAGTTCCGTCATGCAGTTCCGAAATTCCACTTTAATATCTGATATAAAGGCCTGGAGATCTTCCTTGGTGGCGAGCGTGCCCTTCTCATCGGAGGCCTTCTGGGGAGTTAGTTGGGGGGGTCGGTTTTCTTCCCCTTCTCCGGGGTCAGCAGCATGGTGGTAATGTCGGTGGAACTCGATGATTTCACTGCTTTGGTCATGGTTTTGGGGTGAAGTGATGGCTTCCGAGAGTTGGCACCGGGAGGGGGAGGGTGTGCTCACTGCCAGGGGCCACAGGAACCTAAGGTGGCGATGGCAAGGAGTAGAGTGGGCCGGGCGCCCCAGGAGGTTTATCAAGGAGGAGGGGCAGGAGTGCCTTTGCGGGATAGTAGTAGTGTCGTGATGAGAAGCCACACATGGTAAGAAGGGAGAGACACGTGGCCCCTCTACCGCAGCTAGGATCCAGGGCAATGGAGTGGAGGTGGTTCCGTTCCGCTGGTGCGTGGTGATGGTGGGCAGGGGCGCCCCAGGAAGCTGCAGGGGCACCAGGTCCACCACTGTGGAGGCAGACGCCGAGGGGTCAGGGCATGAGTGACCCGGTGGGTGGGATCCTGAAGACCACGATCAGTGGGGGGTGGGGGGGGCGATCCGGTGAGCCTCAGAGATGGCGGCAGGCCTCCAGGAGCAAGCCCCCCGGGAGAAGCAGATCGCAGGTGCAAGTGGGGTGGCCTCCACAGGCTCAGGGACCAGAGGAACGGAGCCCACCTCGCTCGATGGGGCCAGAGGTGCTCACCTGGAGTGTGGTCCGGTCTCAGGGCGCCGACCATGCTGGAGATGGTGGCTGGGGAGCCCTCCTCCAGAAGGGCTCCCTGTGGCTGCAGGCACGTCGGGTCCACCGGCTAAGGGCGCCGGGTGCTGGGCGGCGGGTCTGCCAGAGCTCGAAATGCAGGGGGGCCTCCCCCGGGCGTAAGCTGAAGTGGCTGCTGGGAGCCCCCGCGCCAACAGGCCCAGGTGAAGGGGGAGGATGCAGCGCTGCAGCTCTCGGCGTTGGAGTAGGAGGGGTCCAGAACGGTCGCAGGACCTGGCAGCCTCAGTCGAGTACCCCGTGAGGATGAGGGATGGGGGAGACGGAAGGCATTACAAGTGTAATGCTACTGCAGGCTGGAGCCAAGCCGCCCCCGCCCCCTCATCGGGCAAGGCTTGCAGGAGAGCACCAGCGGGCCGCGGCAGTGAGGAGCCGTGGTCGCGGCCGCCATCTTGAATCGTGACGGGGAACACCATGGGAAAGTTCCTGCACCGTGTTTTCGGCCGCTCTGCGGCGTTAGGAGCCAGGAATGCAGCCACGGGTGCAGGAGTTGTTCCGCTACAGTTCCCTTCCAGGAGACCGTAACAGCATAGCAGGAACCGGCTAGAGATCAATCAGAGCCGCGGACCCCAACGGAGGCCATCAATGGAGCAGCCTCATCCGCGGCGCTCCAGGCCACGCCCCGCCCGAGGGTCACCTTTCTCTCACCTGGTAGCAATAACCTGGAATAACCTACCAAAAAACATACACAACACAAGGTATCATCTGGAATTCAGGAAATTACTCAAAACCTGGCTATTTGCTCCAGAGCCAGAAGTAAACGGCTAGGAACCACAAACCCATCGGGAAACTAGACTCCCAACAAGGAATACCCAACTTTGCTTAATCCTCCCGATTAAGAGGGCGGGAGGAGGACACCCTTTCAACCCATAGCCACATACCACTAACAGTTGGAGGAAACCTAGATAGGTAAGAACCCCCACACAGATGGGTAGGGAAGGACCAAAATCATCCAACCTAAACTGCGCAAACCATGAATGGGAACATGCCTGCACTAGCCAGATACACATACCAATAGAGTAATACAAAGGAACCCATAGCATCCACTTAATGCTCCCTAACCGGAGTTCTGGGGGAGGATGCCCTGTTAACTCTTGTCCTCATTGCGGCTATCGCACAGAGGAACTAAGATAAGTAAAGACCCCACACTACATGGGCAGGGAAGGACCAGAAAAACCCAAGCTAAATCTTGCTATCCCTGAATGAGGGAACTCACCAGCACCAGCCAGGTAGAAATCCCACTAGAGTAATACAAAGGAACTGCCACACTGCAACGTACCTGCTAACTAGATGAACAATTTACAAATGTCAGATACACAGGGTAATCATACATGCTAAACGCAGAAATGCAAAGAAAAGGTAAGAAAATCCAGCTAACCAAACTCTAAAATCCTCAACTTTCCGCATACACTCCTCATACTGAAACTGACACAACCCCTTCCCTGCACAGCAATCCGCACATACTTTACCACATCGCAACAACAGGCGAACAACACATAACCCAGCACAACAGCACATGGGAATTGGTACCAGCAGGAAAACACACTTAAGCTCGGTGAACGGTGCAAACCAAACTGAAGCGGCCAACAGAACATCACTACTCTCACTATCCTATTCCCAAGATACCCTACTGCCCCCCCTCCCTTTTTAGATCTGCCAGAGCGCCTGAGGACCACTTCCGGTGGGGACGGTGCACAGTATAAATACCTTTAACATTAACATTAAAGAGGGGCCTGGGCTTGGGGAAGGGAACCCTGTGAGGCCTGCTAAAAACATTGTTGAACTTGGTGAAGAGAGGCCAAGACTTGGGAAAGGGAACCCTGAGAGGCCCAACAGGAACTGTGTCTTTTGTTGTTTGATACTGGAAGGATCAATGTTTGGCAAATGGAACCCCAAGAGACCCAGAGACATTGTGACCTCTATTGACTTAGGGAAAGAGCCCTGTGTGGAAGGTTGCATGGGCAACCCTTTTGAGTTTAACTATTTAGAATTGGCAGAACGGCACCTATTGTTAATACTACCTGAAACCAGCTGTGGTGTACATTTCCTGTCTTTTCTTGAGTCCCAATTTTTCCTGTGAGAAAATCCCCCATCACATTTGGTTTAAGAGTGAGGGCAAGCATAGTTGTAGGCACAGACGGATTTTGTTTTGGACTTACAGACATCAATGGCCCATAGAAACATCTGTTATGGGAACAATCCCAGAACCTATATCAGAATGGCACCCAAATCAGGACTTGCTTGGAAGCTTAGCATTGATGTTCTGTTCAGGTATTCAACCCTGATTTTAGAGGGGATGTGAAAGTATTACTCCACAATCATGGGGAAGAGGCCTTTCAGATCCAGGCAGGGGATCAAATAGCCCAGTGGATACTTGAAAGGATGATGCTACCTGTCCTTAAGATGAGGCTGAGACAGATACCACTTAGAGAGGTGCTTTAGGCTTTAGGGAAGTTGATGCCCAACCTAGTTCTATCCAACCTCCACCCATCAGTGGCAAAAGTACTAATATACTTCTCGATTTAGCCTTTAGTCAGCAAAATTATCCCTTATTCGCTGAAGCCCTCCTACAAGTTATACCTGAGTCTGAGGGTCGGAAGGGAGGAGGGCCATTATTCTTTTTAAAAAAGGGGACTCCTGTATAGAGGGGATGTTACTTCGAAAGGGATACCAGAAACACAGCTAGTGGTTCCCTGAAGTCACAAACAGATAGTGCTCGAAATCGCACACTCACATCTTATGGGAGGACATCTGGGCCAGGCCAAAGCTCAGTCTCACCTAACCGGCAAATTCTCCGCAGGGATACATGTCGACATGTAAAATTTCATCCAGACTTGTGAAATATGCCAGCGTACCAGCACTCACTTACCACCACCACCAGCCCCTTTAAATCCATTACTCATCATCGAACTACCATTCTCGAGGATTGTGATGGATATCATTGGGGCCCTTGAAAAATCCAAATTAGAGAGCAAATATGTGCTAGTAATACTTGACCATGCCACACGATACCCAGAGGCATTTCCCATGTGCAATAATACCACCGAGAAGATATTAAAACATTTACTTCCCTTCTTCTCCCACATGGGCTTCCCTAAAGAAACCCTAACGGACCAGGGTAGCACCTTAATGAGTAAGCTCATGGAGGAGGTAAAAGATCTACTTCATATAACCATTTTGAGGATGTCCATTTACCATCCCCAAACGGACAGATTAGTTGAACAGTTTAACAAGACCCTTAAGACCATTCTTAGAAAATTAGTTGACAAGGATGGAACCAACTGTGATCTGATGATTCTGTGGGACTTGTTTGCCGTAAGAAAAACACCTCAAGACTCCACTTGTTTCCCACCCTTCGAATTATTGTATGGGCGAAAAGCCAGAGATGCTTTAGACATGCTTTGAGAAACATGGGAGGAAAGGGAAGACGCTCCAATACCACTCTCCCAGACAGCCTCTCGGTTGAAAGAACATATGAAAGCTGTTCGATCCCTGGTACAAGACCACCTTGGTAGAGCCTAAAGTCAACCAAAGGTGTCTTATATCTAGAAAACCTCCCTTAGAACATTCAACATCGAGCAAAGGTTCCTTGTACTTCTCTGTTATGCGCCAGCAGTGGCGTGTTTGGCAATGTTGGAAGCATAAGTGCAGGGCGATATGACACATTGGAATCGGCCATAGAAGTCAGGGTGAAGATCTAGACTTCTTCCAAGATGGCCGCCCGACGTCCGTATATCAACGCACTACGCGGTCTACGTAGTGCATTGTATCCATCATTCTTCCGGGTATTCCGTTGTTGCCCTTGGCAGCCTGTCCAGCCTTCCAGCTTCTTTTACGTCCAGTTCGGCTCTTTTCTTCTTCGCTGATATTGTCTACCGTTCCTCCTCAGAAGCTCCATGAAGATTTGAAGGATGAATTAGCCCAATTGGCTACACCGACAACCTTTCAAGATTTAGTGACGCTAACTCTACAGATTGAATACCGCTTAACGGAATGTCAGCAAGAACGAAGAAGAGGTCGTACCTATGCCCCTATGACCAGTCTTCACCCTCCAACAAAGGAAGTTAGACCTTCGGAACGACCAATTGAAGAACTAATGCAGATGGGACTCACTAGGGGTCCCTTGACCCCTGAAGAACGATAGCGAAGAAGAGATGCGGGGCTATGCATGTATTGCCGTTCCGCTAAGCATTTGTTGCGCAACTGCCCAGAAGTACCACCTAGAAGAAAGGTAAACTACAGCCCCCAATCCTATGCTGGGGAGATATCGGGGGAAGCCAGAACAATCCCTGCAACCAAGCTGTTACCCTCACCTGGCTCCCACAGGGGCGTCGGTTGGATCCGGACGGCTGCGGTTTCCACCAACGTGATGCGTAGTGCAGAGATGACTGACTGGACTGGCCCTCCTAATCTTGTCTGCTTGACCCGTAGAAGTATTCTCCTTATATTCTAGAAAGATGAGCTCTCCATCCTGCATGGATTGCAGGGGCGCGTTGATGCCAGTTACTTCACTGGTTTGAAGGCATGGGAGAGTTCCGGAGAGTATTGACTCTGAGGTTCCTGGCAAGGTCCTGTAAGTATCAAGTTCATAGAGTTCAATATGTCCGAGGTTTCACTCTTGTCCCCCCTTCCTTCCTTGTCTTGCAGCTGAGATCATAAGAAGATGCTCTCGTGGCAGCTGGTGGTGCTCAGGTAAGAGTCTGTATTACCCGACGCTGTCCGGTAAATGTTGCACGTATTTAACGTGTTGTTTTCTCTCTTTTTGCAGGTGCGGCACATGAAGATGTGGAGAGTTATAGAATAATTCCTCCGGTGGTAAATCAGGTAAGTCTATGGTGATAAGAGTTCTATTTGTTGGTTTTCTCGGCTCACCTTGTTGTTTTCTTTTGTCCCCCAGGTGCCAGAGTTCGGCAAAGAAATGATGGAGGCAGCGCCGAATCGAAAGATGTTGCGACGACTGGTGAGTATGGCGCGGCGCTGCAGCTGGAGATGTGACGCGTACAGAAATTATATTCTTTCCAGGTCCGGAAGCGAGATGGATCCGGAATCAGGTGAGGAATTCGAAAATAGTTAGTTTTCTAACCCTGTCCTTTTCTTTCCTCTTTGTTTTAGGAGCTCCAGATTCGAGGCGGGTGTGGCAGAAGACTGGATGCAGAATAACGCGAAGCGTGCGCTGTTGTTCGGGCGTGGTTTAAATAGCCTCCAAAGTAGTTCCAGGTAAGAAGTTCCCTAGAACCACGCCCAAGTAAAAAATAGTCCCTGTAATAAAATAGTCCATCCAGGCCTCACGTTGGCTTGGACTCACTAGCAGCATGGTCGCATCAGGTAAGTAAAGTCTATGAGCCTGGCGCCTATGGCGCCAGGACTGATTTCTATGATGAGCCTGGCGCCTATGGCGCCTATGGCGCCAGGACTGAACCCAAACAGCCCCCAGCCGGGGCTGTTGGGGTTTTAATAAGTATCTGGATGCCTGCTCCCGGAGCTGATGGGCTTGATCCTGATGCCCGGGGGTAGGCATCATGACAGCACTCCCCCCCAAGGCCCCTCCTAAAGTTGTTCTTCCCCTTGGCCCTGGTTTGTCTGGGAAGTCCCGATGGAATCTCTTCACCAACCGAGGTGCATGAACGTGGTCACTAGGCTCCCATGACCTTTCTTGTGGTCCGTAGCCTTCCAATCGATTAAATAAAAAAGTTTTGATTTAACCATCTTGGAGACCAGGATATTTTTTACCTCAAATTCAGGTTCTCCATCTATCAAGATGGGATCAGGTGGTTTGGTTAATCTTGTTCCTGGTTGAACTGGTTTTAAAACTGAAACATGAAAGACAGGATGAATTTGCATATTAGAGGGTAACTCCAATTTGAGGGCCACCGGGTTGATAATGGCCTTAATGGTGTAAGGTGCCAAATATCTAGGGTTAAAAGTCTGAGTTCCCTTCAAAGGTATGTGTTTTGTAGCCAGCCAAACTTGATCCCCAATCTGGTATTGTGGAGTTTCACTTCTATGTTGATCAGCATTTTTCTTATATTTCTCTTTTGCTTGTTTCAAATGTTCTGTTGCCTCCTTAAAGGCTTGTGTAATAGTAGAGTGCAAATGACTAACTGCGGGCATTTCTAAGTGCTGAGGCGAATCTAGTTCTGAGGTTCGAGGGTGATGTCCATATATGGTATAAAAGGGGTTTTGTCCGGTTCCTGAATGTACAGAGTTATTGTATGCATACTCGGAAATCCATAAAATATCTTTCCAATTACTTTCGGTCCGGTGTAGCATGCAAATTAGGTACTGTTCAAGGGTCTGGTTGGTCCTCTCCGTCTGACCATCGGTCTGGGGATGGTGACTGGTTGATAACCTCACGTCGATTTGCTCCAATTGACAACATTTCTTCCAAAAATGTGAAATGAATTGACTACCTCGGTCAGTGACCAATACGGAAGGAAATCCGTGTATTTGAACAATGTTTTCAAGGAACTCCTTGGCTAGAATTGAAGCAGAAGGTAATCCCTTTAAAGGAATAAAGTGGGCCATCTTGGAAAAAAGATCCACAATAACTAGAATGGTGTTAAATCCATTACATGGAGGTAGATCTGTAATAAAGTCTAAAGATAAGGTGTGCCATGGTGTAGGTGGAATATCCAAAGGCTGTAAAAGTCCAGCTGGTTTTTTCTTCTGACTTTTGTTTTGGGCGCAAATGCCACAAGACATCACAAATGACTTTACGTCTTTTCGCCAGGTGGGCCACCAGCATTGTCTCTTAATTTTAGCTTCAGTTTTTGCGATACCTGGGTGCCCTTCCATGAGGGTGTCATGATAATTGGAGATGACTAGTTCTTGTAGTTCCTTGTGTGGTAGAAATAATCACCCTTGATAATAAGGTAGGTCATTGATGACTGAGTAGTCCGGGCCTTTCTTTACCCAGTCCTGCAGGGCTGTTGGATCGAAGAGTTGTTGGATTTTTACATGAATATCCTCTAGTGTCTGTAGAGTAGTTATGCCAAGAATTCTTTGTTCTGAAATTATAGGCACCGGTTCCAGGTTCGAATATGCTTCTCCCATCCCTTTTCGGGATAAGGCATCTGCCTTGCCATTTTTACAGCCTGGTCGATAAGTGATCACGAAATCGAACTCGGCAAAGGACAATGCCCATCAAAGTTGGCGCGACGATTGGCTGTTTTTAAATACTGCAAGTTCCGGTGATCGGTGATTACAGTAATGGGATGCCTGGCACCGAGAAGATAGTGCCGCCAAGCCTTGAAGGCGGATTTAATGGCTAATAACTCCTTGTCGGTAACCGCATAGTTTAACTCGGGTGCCGAGAACTTTCTGGACCAAAATGCTACTGGGTGAAGCTGGCCAGTTTCAGGGTCCTTTTGAGACAGGACAGCTCCCATGGCTAGAATGGATGCATCAGTTTCAACTATGTATGGAAGTTCAGGGCGTGGATGCTTTAAAACAGGTGCAGACGTGAATTTCGCTTTCAGCTCTTGGAAGGCCTTTTCAGCCTCTTCGGTCCAGAAGAAGCGTTTGTTTTTTCGTAAAAGTGCTGTGATAGGGTGTACAACATGTGAGAAATCCGGAATGAATCTGCGGTAGAAATTAGCAAATCCGAGCATGCTTTGTACCCCTTTAACTGAACTGGGTGATGGCCACTTGAGAATTGCGTCCACCTTTCGAGAGTCCATTCGGACTCCTTTTGGAGTCAGGATAAATCCAAGGGATTCAACTTCCGTAGCATGAAAAACGCATTTTTCCAATTTTGCATATAACTTGTGCTGGCGTAGTTTCTCAAGGACTGCACGCACGTGCTTAACATGGTCTTATTCTGAGGAGGAGTACACTAGAATATCGTCTATGTATACGACAACACAGACGTCAATGAGTTCACAAAGGACATTATTCATAAAATACTGGAAGGCTGCTGGTGCATTGCATAACCCGAAGGGCATCACCTGATATTCGAATAATCCGTACTTGGTACAAAAGGCAGTCTTCCATTCGTCACCTTTATTTACACGTACCAGATGATATGCCCCTCAGAGATCTAATTTGGTGTAGATGCAGGCATCCTTTACTTGGTCTAGTAATTCGGGGATCAGAGGCAATGGGTATCGGTTCTTCACCGTAATTTGATTTAATGCGCGGTAGTCTATGCACGTTCTGAGGTAACCTTCCTTTTTAGGTACAAAGAATAAAGCTGAGGATGCAGTGGACTTGGATGGACGAATGAAGCCATTAGCAAGGTATTGGTTCAAGTATTGTCGTAGGTGAAGGTTTTCGGGTTCCGTAAGGGCGTAGATCCTACTGCATAGAGGTTGTGCACCGGGTATGAGGTCGATTTGACAATCGTATGATCTGTGAGGTGGTAAGGTGTTTGCCTGTTTTTTGAAAAACATCCTGGAATTCTTGATATTCCTGAGGTAACTGCACGACTGGATTACCGACTGTGGCCATGCCTTTGTTCAAAGTTTTTTCCGGGTAACAGGTGTGTGCACAATCCGGGAAGGTTATTCTCTTCTCTCGCCAATCAATACTAGGATCATGTGTTTCCAACCAAGGTATCCCCAGTAATATTTGGAACTGCGGGGCTTTGATTAAATCAAACACAATAGTCTCTCGATGCCCATCTTGACCCAACAGTGTCATCTCTGTGGTGGAATGAGTTACAGGCCCAGAGGCAATTTCAGTTCCATCAACTGTGGTGATGACATCCGAAGAGGTTTTTTTGCAGAAAGGTAGATTCATCCTAGAAGCCAATTCGTGGTCCATATAATTTCCTACGGCCCTGCTATCAATGTATGCCCTTACTGCATGCATATGTGATAGCTGCCTTGGATCAATAAGGACCATTGGTATGATTAGGTGCGAGGTCTGAGTGTCCTTCTTCAAGCTCGGCAAGCGGACCTCTACGCTTGCCGGGTGTGGTCATTTCCCGAATCAGGTTCTGTTTGATTTCTATCAGCAACTCCGACTACTTTCTTGGATGGTTTTATAGGGCAATCCCGTAGAAAATGTCCTGAGGCCCCACAATATAGACACAATTGCATCTGCCGTCTCCTTTCTCTTTCCTTTTGAGTTAAGGGTCCCTTAACCCCCCCGATCTGCATAGGTTCTGCTGCATCTGTTCCTTTGGGGGTGACGTTGGGTTTAACCAATACCCGATTCTCAAACTTAGCTCGGTCAGCCTTTCTATTCTGAAGTCGGTGGTCTAACTGGACCACTAAGTCTATATATTCTGCGCAATCCTGAGGTGGGTTCACAACTTGGGCCAAAACATCTTTAAGTTCTCCCCGAAGTCCACGATGAAATAGTGTAATTCGTTTTACCTCTGGCCATCCGGTTTCCACCACCAACCTATTAAAGGTTGCGATATAGATTAACAGATCCTGGTTACCTTGTCGTAGGGATAAAAGTTTGTTATCCAGGGCCTGTCCCTGGGACTGTCTGGCAAATAGTCTTTCCATGCTCATTTGAAAACCCTGAAAGTCCCGAAGAAGAGGGTCATACTGATTGACTAGTGGAATCGACCAGTCAGCTGCACTGCCACTCAAATAAGATAATACAAAAGCTACTTTGGCTTGGTCATTTGGAAAAGCTCCAGGTCTACATAAAAAGTGCAAGCGACATTGGTTCATAAACACGGCGAACCTTTTTGGGTCCCCAGCAAAGCGTTCAGGTGGAGCTAAAGGAATAGCCCCTGGTAAAACCACTTGCACCGGATTGCTCGATGAAACAGGAGTTGGATTCCCCCCGAGTCCTGATAAAGGTGTTTGCCCTGCTTGGTTTTGCAGCAATTGCCTAGCCAGATTGTCAGTGCGCTCCTTCGAGACAATCAGTTCTCTCCTGACGGCATTAGTCTCTTGGCGAGCGGAGTGCACTTCCGCCCTAAGTTCCCCCAATAATTGGGCCAGTTGGTCGGTTTCTGAGATTTCCATAACGCCCGGGTGGGGATTTATAGAGAGGCTTCGCGTTCTTTTACGCTCACCTGGCTCCCACAGGGGCGTCGGTTGGATCCAGACGGCTGCGGTCTACAGCAACGTGATGCGTAGTGCAGAGATGACTGACTGGACTGGCCCTCCTAATCTTGTCTGCTTGACCCATAGAAGTATTCTCCTTATATTCTAGAAAGATGAGCTCTCCATCCTGCATGGATTGTAGGGGCACGTTGATGCCAGTTACTTCACTGGTTTGAAGGCATGGGAGAGTTCCGGAGAGTATTGACTCTGAGGTTCCTGGCAGGGTCCAGTAAGTATCAAGTTCATAGAGTTCAATATGTCCGATGTTCCACTCTTGTCCCCCCTTCCTTCCTTGTCTTGCAGCTGAGATCATAAGAAGATGCTCTCGTGGCAGCTGGTGGCTCTCAGGTAAGAGTCTGTATTACCCGACGCTGTCCGGTAAATGTTGCACGTGTTTAACGTGTTGTTTTCTCTCTCTTTGCAGGTGCGGCACATGAAGATGTGGAGAGTTATAGAATAATGCCTGCGGTGGTAAATCAGGTAAGTCTATGGTGATAAGAGTTATATTTGTCGGTTGTCCCGGCTCACCTTGTTGTTTTCTATTTTCCCCCAGGTGCCGGAGTTCGGCGAAGAAATGATGGAGGCAGCACCAAATCGAAAGATGTTGCGAGGACTGGTGTGTATAGCGCGGCGCTGCAGCTGGAGATGCGACGCATACAGAAATTATATTCTTTCCAGGTCCGGATGCGAGATGGATCCGGAATCAGGTGAGGAATTCGTAAATAGTTTGTTTTCTAACCTTGTCCTTTTCTTTCCTCTTTGTTTTAGGAGCTCCAGATTCGAGGCGGGCGTGGCAGAAGACTGGATGCAGACTGCAGGCACGGTGAGCGTTACGCTGCTGGATGCAGAATAACGCGAAGCGTGTGCTGTTGTTCGGGTGTGGTTTAAATAGCCTCCAAAGTAGTTCCAGGTAAGACGTTCCCTAGAACCACGCCCGAGTAAAAAATAGTCCCTGTAATAAAATAGTCCATCCAGGCCTCACGTTGGCTTGGACTCACTAGCAGCATGATCTGCATCAGGTAAGTAAAGTCTATGAGCCTGGCGCCTATGGCGCCAGGACTGATTTCTATGATGAGCCTGGCGCCTAAGGCACCAGGACTGAACCCAAACAGCCCCCAGCCGGGGCTGTTGGGGTTTTAATAAGTATCTGGATGCCTGCTCCCGGAGCTGATGGGCTTGATCCTGATGCCCGGGGGTAGGCATCATGACACAATCCCAAACTATCAGACCTGAAGAGGATGCAAGATTGATGGTTTTTGCTGTAAGTCTACAGATCAATCCCAAGAGAACTATTGAGGTATTAGCGATGCTAGATTGTCGAGCAGCGGGGAACTTTATAGATGTGAACTAGGTGAAGGAACACAAGATTCCTCTCACCACTAAGCAAAGACCGATTCCGGTGGAAGGTGTCGATGGTACCCCACTTTCCTCTGGGCCCATAGTCAAGGAGAGCAAAGATCTCCAGCTAAGTATGGGAAGACATCGAGAAGAACTACGGTTCGACATCATCCGTGCTGCGCACTTTCAAATGATCTTGGGAATTCCATGGCTTCGCAAACACAATCCCAGGATTGACTGGGGGCTGAACATTTTAAGCTTTGATTCCACTTACTGTTTTCATCACTGTCTACAAACTTTCCTCCCTGTTACTTACAGTTCTCAACAGTCTTTGAAGATAAGAAGCCTAGAGTACTACCGTCCCATAGGGCTGAAGATTGTTCAATAGACTTACTGGAAGATTCGGCTGTTCCTTTTGGTCGTATGTACCCCCTTTCCCTTTCAGACAAGAAGGCACTCCGTGAATACTTAGATGACAACCTAAAGAATGGGTTAATCACTGAGTCTAGATCTTCTGGTGGAGCGTCGCTCTTTTTTATTTCTAAGAGAGGTACCACAGAACTAAGACCTTGTATAGATTATCGAGGTCTCAACAGCATCACCAAGATGGATCGTTACCCAAGGGTCCGTGGACTTCACCAACTTGGATCTCTGGGGAGCCTACTATCTCCTAAGGATCAAGAAAGGGGGATGAATGGAAAACTGCCTTTCGTACTCCATTGGGTCTCTTTGAATACAGGGTAATGCCCTTTGGACTTGTGAATGCTCCTGCGATCTTTCAGAGATTTATAGATAAGATCTTTGCGGATCTCTTGTTCCGATCAGTTGTAATATATTTGGATGATATACTAATCTTCTCATCTTCAGAAAAGGAACAATACGGTCATGTTACTGAGGTTTTGCAACTTCTTCATGACAATAATCTCTATACCAAGCCAGAAAAGTGCCAGTTCCATGTTCCTTCAGTTTCTTACTTGGGATACATTCTGTCAAGTAAGGGCGTACACATGGATGCTAGCAAAGTAGATGCTATACTCAAATGGCCTGAACCCCAGAATGTGAAGGAAGTACAAAGATTTTTAGGCCTTGCTAACTTCTATAGACGTTTCATTCCATGCTTTTCAGAGATTGTTTTACCCATTACCGCTTTACTTAAAAAGGGAGTGGAGTTTCATATGGACTCGAATGCGGTAAAGGCTTTTCAGACGCTAAAGACTTTGTTTGCTACTGCACTAATTCTAGTCCAACCTAATCAATCCCACCAGTTCATCCCAGAAACAGATGCTTCTGAAGGTGCCCTAGGTGCAGTCCTACTCCAGAAGGCAGAGGATGACCAAGAACACTCCATCGCATACTACTCAAGAACTCTCTCAACCAGTGAGAGAAATTACTCAGTACTCGAGAAAGAACTGCTTGCGATGAAACAAGCCTGCGAAGAGTGGGGACACCTGTTGCAGGGTACAGCCCAGCCTTTTTTGATCAGAACTGATCACCGCAATTTGAAGGTACTTCAACAAATGGAGTGTGTCAATGCGAGACATGCCAGGTGGGCTTATTATTTTTCTCAATATGATTCCCAACTCACCTACATTCCAGGATATCAGAACAAGGTGGCTGATGCTCTTTCCAGAAACCTAAGATTAACCAATGAGATGACACAGACTAGAGAACAATTCTTACCAGATAAGGTATTCGTAACTCATGTGTCTAATTTCTTCAGGAGGTCAAAAATAACAGTCATAACACGGACATATCTTCTCTTGGGTTGATTCCAAGGGAAGGTTTACTATTTCATGAATCTGCATTATATCTTCCTACCAAACCATTGCAAAGGACAGTTCTCTCCTGGTGTCATGAGACTCCCTTAGCAGGACATAAGGGGCAGAAGGGTATGCTAGATTTGGTGAGAAGGAGTCTCTGGTGGCCTACGGTAACCAAGGATGTCATCGAATATGTCTCTTCATGCCCAACCTGTGCCACTAGCAAGGTGGCAACAGGACGTCCCATTGGTGAACTACAACAGCCTCGTTTGCCTTCTCATCCCTGGGAACATGTTTCCACTGACTTTATAGTGGACCTTCCGTGCTCAGAAGGAAGGCGGGCTATAATGGTTACTGTCGACTCGTACAGTAAACTAGCCCATTTCTCTGCCCTAACCGGACTACCGTCAGCTCCAGAAATGGCATCTGTTTTCCTCAGAGACATAGTTCGCTTACATGGCATTCCAAGAGTGTTGCTCTCAGACAGAGGATCCCAATTCACCTCAAAGTTCTGGACCGCTTTATGTAACCAGTTGGGTATTCAGCGGGCCCTCTCCTCGGGATTTCACCCCGAGAGTAACGGCCAGACTGAACGTCTCAACGCTACCCTCGAGCAATATTTACGCTGTTTTTGCAATTGTGAACAGGACAATTGGTCATCACTACTACCATTAGCAGAGTTTTTATACAACAATACTTACCATAGCGCCATCCGCATGAGCCCATTTATGTGTACCTTCGGCTACCACCCCCAACATCTACCTTGGGAGGGCTTGCCTGCCACTAATACACCTTCGGTGAACCAATTGCTCCATAATATCCAAGAAGCCCATAGGGATGCTAGAATCTCTTTGGAGGAGAGCAGGGAGAGATATAGGGATTCGGCAGATCCAAGAAGAAAAGCCAATCCAGATTGGGGTCCAGGCACATTGGTATGGTTGTCCACTAAATACTTACCCAGATGGGTACATACTGGAAAGTTTTCTTCCAGATACATTGGTCCGTACCCAATCACAGCTCAGATCAATCCAGTGGCATATAAACTTAGGCTACCGAAGTGTCTGTGGAGGGTTCACCCAGTTTTCCACACATCCCTTCTTAAAGAATATCAGACGGACTCTTACCAAAGAAGCAAGAGGAGATTTGTGATCAGAGTCCCTGAAGAGCCTAAGGAATATGAAGTATCCCGGATTGTGGCCTCTAGGTACCGAAGAGGTGTATTACAATATCTAATCCATTGGAAGGCTTAACCCATCTCTGAGCGAACATGGGAACCCAAATCGCAAATACATGCACCCAAATTGCTACAGCAATATCGTTGTCTGTAACCGGCAAAACCGGGAGGGGTGCCTCGAGGAGGAGGGCATACTGTCATGCTCCCGCAGTGGTGTGTTTGGCAACGTTAGAAGCATCAGTGCAGGGCGATATGTCACATTGGAATCGGCCATAGAAGTCAGGATGAAGGTCTAGACTTCTTCCAAGATGGCCATCCGACGTCCGTATATCAACACACTACGCGGTCTACATAGTGCGTTGTATCCGTCATTCTTCTGGGTATTCCGGTGTTGCCCTCGGCGCCTGACCAGCCTTCCAGCTTCCTCTACGTCCAGTTCGGCTCTTTTCTTCTTTGCTGGTATCGTCTACTGTTCTTCCTCCTCTGTATTTCCTTGACTCTTTGTCTCCTTGGCGAGCCACGGCAGCCTTCCGTTGCCACTCTTCAACTCTTGGCTCACCGTTACTTTCCCTTTTCTCGGTTTCGTTTCTGAGCTACGTTCTGTAGTCACTATTCTGTACCTCTGTACAATCTGTTACCATTCTGGTATTCCTTCTGTCTCTAACGCTACCTCTCTGTACATTGCTTACCTATTCTTTCCTTCACTCAGCTGCCATACCTCTTGAGCTTCCTTGCAGTGTTCCAGTCTTGCTGACTAGTATCCTCAACAACGGGACTTTTGTTCCATACTCCTCTCTATTTGGAACAATTTACTTGACTCGAGAGATTTGCAGAGTCAAGCATTCATCACAAGGCCAACCAAGACTCCAGGAGTATATCATCAGCAGGGTTTTTTGGTGCCATTAAGCTTTTTCCCTGCAATTGGGGCTGGCTCCCTGGGGTTTGCTTTGGCTAGAACTTTACATCCTGCCACGGTGGCCTCCGGGGGAGCCAGACCTTATCTGCACACCAAGAATGAAAAGAAGCCAAAGGAGCCGAAAGAACTACGGAGACCCAGACGCCGGACGACATCAGAGACTCCAGATGATTACTCTAAAGTAAGAGGTAAGAAAGGGTCACGGGAGGGTACACCTGAGTCATCCACGTTGGACATTCCCCCTACCTCAGACAACAAGCTTATTTCTAAATGGCATGGGCCATATGAAGTATTGAACAAGACAGGACCATGGAATTATAAAATCGCCCAACCAGACCGTTGCCAGAAGACGCAGATATACAATGCAAACTTATTGAAAGAGCGGAACACGAACAAATCTGAGTCTAATGCCACAGTGTTATCTTGTTTGATACCGGAAGAGGTGAATAATAACACTCTAATTCCCTCACATATTATTAACACTCAACAACAAGATCTCCTTGAGTTGCTAGAACAATTCCCAGATGT
This sequence comes from Ambystoma mexicanum, assembly GCF_040938575.1. Classification (NCBI taxonomy): domain Eukaryota; kingdom Metazoa; phylum Chordata; class Amphibia; order Caudata; family Ambystomatidae; genus Ambystoma; species Ambystoma mexicanum. The sequence goes on along the minus strand of NC_090925.1, from coordinate 763,687,133 downwards.
TTTCGTTTAAGAGCCTGGCAGGGTAGATAGAGAAATAGAAGATAAAGAAAAGGCTGCCTTTGTCACCCCGATAGGTCTATTTCAGTTTAAAGTCTTACCCTTTGGGTTGCATGGTGCCCCGGCAACTTTCCAACTGTTGATGGATAAGATTCCCCAAACTTATCCGGAATTTTGCATGGCATACATCGATGATATTGTAATCCATGGTCCAACCTGGGAAGACCATTTGTATCATCTATAAACTGTAGTAAGAGCCTAAAGAAAAGTGGAATTAACAGCCAACCCAAGAAAATGCAAGTTGGCTCATCCTGCCGCCAGATACCTAGGGCTTTTTGTCAGAAATGGCAGCAGTCAACCTCAAGAGGACAAGGTTAGAGCTGTCTCAGAATCCACTACTCCCAAAACTAAAAAGGATTTAAGATCTTTCCTAGGGGTAATTGGGTATTATCAGCGGTTCATACCTAACTTTTCCAGTAAAACTGCCAGACTGACCGACAAACTACGAAATGCAGAACCCCAGAAAATTAAATGGGATGAAGAAGACAAAGTATGCTATCATGCCCTCAACCGAACACTATGTCAAAGCCCTATTCTCAAGGTAGCTGACTTTTCTAAAGACTTCATATTACAAACTGATGCTTCTGTGACTGGTTTAGGTGCAGTATTATCTCAGAACCATAACAGGTTAGAACACCTTATTTTATATGCTAGTCGAAAACTGTATCTTGCGGAAAATAACTATTCAGTGATCGAATTAGAAGATTTAGCGATCAAGTGGGCCATTACACATCTCAAATATTACTAGGCCAAAAGTTTAGATTGATCACTGACCCCTCCCCCCTAATATAGATCAGTCAAAGGAAAGAGTCGAACCCAAGGGTTATGTGGTGGTGCTTGGACTTGTAACCCTATTGCTTCTCAGTGGAACATCGAAAGGGCAGAGAACAAGGAAATGTAGATTTCCTTTTGAGGTTCCACTTTGAAGCAATTCAGTCCAAACTAGTATGATGGTATTCCCCCGCCTACTCCCCCAGGATCTTCCATTCAGGTGGCCAGGGAAGGGCCATCGCTTTTGGATCCCGACCCTGGGGGTGGACAAGCGAGGGAGCATCACCTGAGTGGAGGGTCATGGGGGATTGGGAGGAGGACACCTGAAGGCGAGACATGGTATTCCCCCTTTCGCAATTATACACCAACCCACTCTCCCTCAGTCTTAATGGGGTATTTCCAATCACACCCCATCTCCCCATCCCCATTAACAAAAAGTAGTGGGAGGTGGAAGAGGTGATCTAGAGCAATGAAGAATATCCATAGAAACAACATAGTGATACAAAGTAAGGCTTACCATATAACACCTTTAAATCGTCCCACTAATAGAGTCAGGCGAGGTCAGGCACATTTCCCCAGCTGTGCAAACCTGACTCCAATTGATTCTCATCTGCATTATAAAAAGGGTGGTTCTGCCAGAATCAGAGAGCGAGCTGGGATTGCTGACTGGACCAGAGGAGCCAAGGAGCAGGGAGCTGTATGAAGAGAAGCATGGAGGATCCCCGGAGGAGGACGGCATGCCAAGACGCTAGCCCGGTGTTCGTGAGGGGCTGCAGAGTGGCTAGGGAGCTGTGTCTCCAAGGAGCCGGAGTGAGGCAGCCTGAATGCTGACAGTGGTGTTCAGAAAAATGCTCGTTCCCTTTGGGACATATGCCGGTCCCAAGGGCATCTGAGAGGCAGGTCTTGAGACCCTGACTTCAACCAAAACCCATTTGGCCTATTCGCGGCACCTCGCCACTGTTGGCGAGTCTCATGAGACAGAGCGAAACTCAGTAGTGTGGGTCGCTGGAGCAGGAACGTTGTTGGAAGAAGAGCCTGGTGAGCGAAATCAGGGCAAAAGCTGGAAAGCAGTTCAAGAAAGCAAAGGAACGCAAGGGAAAGGTAAAAGTAAAATAAAGCAAGAGAACGTTGGAAATCGGTGAAGTGAAAGCGAAGTGGAATGAGAGAAAAGGTGCGCCAGAAGCGCAGAAGTAATGAAAGTCAGAGAACTGCGTTGGTGCCACGGAAATAGCCAAGAGTGGGTGCCAGCGAGACCCAAAAAAAAAGGAAAGGGGTGCAAGCGACCCAAAAATGAGAGAAACAGCAAAGAGACAGTGAGAAGGAAAAAAGACTATCAAGAGAGGGTGCAAGCAACCCAAAAAAGGGAGAGAGAGGGTGCAAGCGACATTAAAGAAATGTAGAGAATGCAAGTGGCACGTTAAAGGATAAATTAAGGTGCAAGAGAGCACAGTGAGAAACTAAAGGTGCAAGAGAGCGCCGTGAAAAGTAAGGAGCAGTGTGCAAGGGGCACAGAAAGGTGGAATGAAGATGCAAGTGTGCATGACAGAAAAAGAAGGTATGCAGGAAGCACAGTAAGGTGGAAAAGGATGGAGTGAAAGAGGCACAGAAGAGGAAAAGGTGAAAGAGGATACGTTGAGGGGTTAGAGGTGAAAGTGGTCACGCCTGGGAGGAGCAAACAGCCCGGCGTTCTCAAAAGTCTCTGATACTACACGCACGAAAGAACTGTACATTAGCAGTGCATCCTGAAAAGAGGAACCCTAAGAGGCCAGCTAATGACATTGTTGAACTTGGTGAAGAGAGGCCTAGACTTGGGGAACGGAACCCTGAGAGGCCTAACAGGAACTGTGTCTTTTGTTGTTTGAAACTGAAAGGATTAACGCTTGGGGAAGAGAACCCCAAGAGACCCAGAGACATTGTGAACTCTATTGACCTACCGCAAGAGCCCTGCGTGGAAAGTTCCAAGGGCAACCCTTTTGAGTTGAACTATTTAGAACTGGCAGAGCTACATCTATTATAGACTACCTGAAACCAGCTGTGGTTTACATTTCCTTCCTTTCCTTGAGTCACCATTTTCCCTTTAAGAAAACCCCCATCACATTTGGTTTACGAGTGAGGGCATGAATAGGTTTAGACGCAAATGGATTTTCCTTTGGACTTACAGACATCGACGGCCCTTAGAAACATCAGTTGAGGGAACAATCCCTTTAGAGTTACGGCCAGTTAGGTATTACACCAACCCCGAACTTTATTAAACAAAGGTTTTTGAAACTGCTATCCTTGAGTCTCTGTCTTTCTTGATACCATGTCTGTCTCACAAAAGCCACATGTGTATTGAGTGAATGGGAAGCAAGATGAACTTCAAAATACAGGGAAAGACTGACAGCCTGATTCAGCTAAAGGCAGACAGACAGAGCTTCCAGCGCAGGCACAGTGCACCTCCTTGCCAAAGACACGCAGAGACAGTAGGTTTCCAGTTTACCAAGACAATAAGACACCTGCAAGGAATATAGCCTAAAATCCTCATAATTATATGCAGGAGAGCTCCATTTCGTGGTCCATACGCACGTGTCCTGGAAGAACAGGACAGTGCCTATTCACTCGAGGCAGATGGGGGAAAGCTGTTCCCATTGAACCAGAGGTGGAAAGATACAATTACTATACAGGTTCAAAGCTGAATGCTCGATCTCACGGCTTAGGGGATCAGAGATGGCAATTTACCGGGAACACACCGCACCTTCGTGATCGTTCCCATTGCCTTGAATAGTTTCACTCATCCTGGTAGCTGTACAGGGTACCAAGGCTGAGAAGACGTGGTCTGCCCAATCCCTAGATACCTTTCACGTTAAGGTATACTATGTTGCAGTGGCCAATAATTTCCCTGGTAACCTGCAACTTTGTAATTGAAACATTTAGAGGTGGTCCTAGAAGGAGCCACCAGATATGGCTATCCAATAGTTATACTGACCCCTATGTATTACATATATAGTTTTCCTCGACTAACTAATCCCCTTCCCTGATAGTTTTTTTTGGGATGCAACTTGTTTTAATGATGTCATTAGTCTTTAAAATGGGGTAACACGCATTTGGAAGATGAGAGCTTGTGGAATGTTATGCTGTTCTAGTGCGATCTATACAGTAAACTTTGCCCTATGGTTGAGTCCTCCGTGCTTGCGGCCATGAAATTTGGTGAGGCCCAAGTACCCTCTTGCTGGTAATCGGGGTAGCTGCTAAGAGTGCCCCTACTGCTCCTTTACAAGTTGTAACAGAGGGATGGGCACTAAGACCTTTCGGCATTAAACCCGCCTCGTCCTGGTGCATGCTCGAAGGGCTGCGCAGCGACCCGCAAGGATCGGACCCCAAGACCACGTGTGGAAATAATTGAAGAGGTCATCAGGAGCTGCCTTGGTGAAAATCCTGCCCGCTCCCCTTGGGACGCCAAGCAGACCGGACAGCAGAGTGGCAGATTCTGGGGCAGTCAGTGTCCGAGGGGCTTCTGCAGATCACGGAGTGTAAGTATAGACTCAACTTTACTTCAAATATAGGGCAGGGGAAAGTCTTGCTTAGTGTTGTGTTTTTGTGTTTTTTTTTTAAGTTTACCCATTCTTTAGGCGCTCTGTTTAGGCAGTCAGCTTAGACGGACAGCTTAGGTTAAGGATGAAAAATAGAAATATACTATAAAAAGGTTACCTATGATCTGGGCATTCTGGATGAAAAATATATTTTGTTTAATGATACCTGTGAGTTAGGCAGTTTATCTTGATTCATGGATGATTAATTATGCATTTGTTTATTGAGCATGTATGGTTACCTGTGTCTAGGTATTAGCAGAAGGTGCTAACTTCGGTCAAGGAAGGTGGTTTCTTAATTTATCTCATTGCGATGTATTCCTCTATGCGGCGGTATAAAAGAAGGACCACATCATGGTCCTGTGTGTCCTGGTGAGGCAGGTAGAAGGCTGTGTGTTATGTCATGTTTTGTATTGTGTTTATGTTGTAAAAAGCAGGAGCACTTTTTGGAGTATTAGGTTTTTTTTACTGCAGGGTTTGTGACGTCACAGGTGAGGTTCTTAAAGAGGACTTGAGGTGCTTAGAAGGTGGTGGATTTCGTTTTGTTGATCTGTTGCTTGCATCGGTGAAAGGTGGTATGCCATTTGGGCAGAGCTCGACGAGCACATGAATGAAGTTGCGGTTTGAACCTTAAGGGTGGAAAACGCAGTGTGGGCGGTGCACAAAGCATGCTCTTGTTGATGGTGGTAAGCCAGAGAGACTGTTAGAACGATCTTTTGGATTGCTATGGTTTTTGTGAATTCGATCATAAAAGTGATGTTAATTATGTGAATTGGGAATTGACAACAGTATTTAAACGTGTTGAAATCACGATTTGAGGTCAAGTAAGTATTGACGATTATAAAGTAACATGCCACCATGAAGGATACACCCATTCAACATTTGTGCAAGTCCCTCCCGTGAAATCAAGACAAAATATACAAGTATAGCGCGGCATGGACTCGCGATACAGAGGGCAAAATGGCAAAGCCATGGCCCAGGGATGGTAGCTTTTCCAAACATGTGCATCAACATATTAACACTTATTTACAGGCCACCTATAAGTGAAAGAAACTAAGTAATTGATTGGCCGTATTAAAGCTATGGAAAATATTTCAGGACGAGGAAGGGGACCCATCCCAAAAACAGTGGATTTTGAATCAAAGCGATGCGGGAGTCGAATCACCCACAGCTCTCCCTCCTCCTCCTCCTCCTCAAACTGCAGGCAGATTTTACCCCTTAAAGGAATTGAAAGCAGAGCCAGGATACACCAATCCTATTACTCCTACATCCCATCCCCTTTCCTCCATTGGTTAGAAAGGTTTATGACACAGCGCCGTCAGGACGACATTAAGGTCCTACGGCGGATGCAGACTACGAACCGGAGGGTAGAGGCGTGTCAAGCCTGCAAAATGCCTCTTAACCACTGGGTTACACAGAGAATAAGAACATTGGTCTGTAGAAAGATAAGCGGAAACTGCTGAAAGGTAAGTTCTGCATGACAGAACGTGAACACCCGACTCTGCTAGGGAGGACACGAAGGACAGTACCGTGTCAATCATAGCCACCCTTGGATCCAATTGCTTCTCTAAACACCAATGACAGAACCTGAGCCATTTGCTCCCGTATTGGGATCTGGTCGAGGGTTTCCTGGCTGCCTGGATAATACGCATGTTATCCGTAGACAAGTTAAGATGCTCTAAAGACTTGAACTCAGGCACCATGCCGCCAAGCTGAGCGATTGTGGGGAGGGGTGCCACAGCTGCTGTTCCCCTTGATGAAGAAGATGGGGAGTTACTGGTAACCAGATTGGTGGAGACACCGACACGTGTTGAAGTTCTGAGAACCAAAACCTGGCCGGCCACCACGGGGCTATGAGTAGAAGCAAACAGTTCACCGAGCTCTTCAGCTTCCAAATTACCCGATGGACTAGAGGCAGAGGCGGGAAGGCGTAAGCTCTCATGTTGTGCCATGGGATCTCGAGAGCATCCCCCAGAGAGAAGGCTACCAGCCCCCCTCTGGAGGCATACTGAGGAAGCTTCTTCTTTACTGCCGTAGCGAAAAGGTCCACCTCCGGTGTGCCCCAACGTGAGAAGATCCATGAGAGGACCTCCGCCTTCAACTCCCATTTGTAGCTGACCACTGTCTGCCAGCTGAGGGCATCAGCTGTGACATTCAGCTGGCCCGGGATGTGTACTGCAAGCAGCCAGACACCATGAAGCACTGCCCACTCCCATATCTGGATAGACAGGTCCACGAGGGGGGGAGACTTCGTTCCCCCTTGCTTGTTGATGTAAAACATTGACACCACATTGTCCGTACGTATGCGGACCACCTTGTTGGCAAGGAGCGGTCTGAACGCCTTGAGCGCCAGAAAAATCGCCAGAAGCTCCAAATGATTTATGTGCAGGAGCCTGTCCTGAGGTGACCAGAGGTTCGAGACCTGAAGAAGATCCAACGTCGCACCCCACCCCAGAAGGGAGGAGTCCGTTGTGATCGTCACTGTGGGGGCTGGGTCCTGAAACCCAGCGCCCCCGACAAGTTGCTGAGAGATGACCACCAATCCAGGTCGACTCTCATGGAATCCGGAATCATTATCTGCTGGGAATCCGGGTCCACCGACTGATGCCAGGAACTCCGAAGAGCCATCTGGGTCCGTCTCATCTCGAGACGAGCAAGAGGAAGAGCCAGCACACACGAGGCCATGAGGCCCAGAAGCCTCTGGAACCACCAAGCCGACATGCTCTCCGACTGCGCAAACATCTGACACGTGGCTAACAGATCCGCCATCCTGTCCCCGGTAAGGTACACTCTGCAGTCGATCGTGTTCCGGCGGAAACCCAGGAAAATCATGTCCTGAGAGACCGTCATGGAAGATTTCCGCCAGTTCACCAACAGCCCAAGATGGAACAGGAGCTGAAGGAGAGACTGGAGATTGCCTGCTGCTGCCAGCGGACAAGGGCTGCGTAAGAGCCAGTCGTCCAAATACGGATACACATGAATACCCTGGAGACGAAAATAGGCTGCAATCACCGACATCATCTTTGTGAAGACACGCGGCGCCCAGCTGAGGCCAAAAGGAAGCACTCGAAACTGGAAGTGCTCCTCTCCAAAGAGAAGACGAGATATCTCCTGTGTGGGTTCCAAATCAGGATATGCATGTACGCGTCCTGAAGATCCACAACGCTGAGCCAATCGCCCATCTGCAATCTGGCTGGGCGTGATCATCTTGAATTTCTCTTGGGGTAGAAAAAGATTGAACTGGGAAAGGTCTAGGATGGTGCACAGGCCAGCCTGGTTGGGTTTGGGCACCGCAAACAGCCGGGAGTAGAAGCCCTCCCCTCGCTCCCCAAGGGGAACGGGTTCCACAGCTCTGAGGTCCAGAAGTTTCTGAACTTCGGCTTTGAGGGAGGGCGAGCCCGACAGCTGAAAAGGAGGGTTGTGGGGTGGGGTAAGGGGTAGAGGTAAGCGGAAGCCCGCCCGAGCGACTGACAAGACCCATCTGTCTTCTGTGATGGTCTGCCACGCCGCCAAATGAGACGCAATGCGTCGTCCCACCAGGGTCTCGTGCGAGCGCGGAAAACCCTAATTTAGTAGGTTTATCGGTGGCGGTGCCACCTGAACCTGAGGAGGAGGCTGAAGAGCGGGAGAAAAACCGCGTCCGTTGTTGCCTATGGCGGTTATTCTCCACAGGGGTATCCACTCTGCGAGATTTGCGGTCGAGGAAGCCCCTAAAGCCAGAGGAAGGTGGACTTTGTGACAACGGTCTCTGGGTTTTGAAAGGCGACAGACAATGACTTAGCTGCCTGAGTGCTATCCTTCGTCTTGGTGAGCTCTACATCTGTTGTAGAATGAAGGAGCTCCTTACCATCGATCGGAAGGTCCAAGACCTTGTCCTGCACTTCTTTTGAAAATGTAGTGGCATGCAGCCACGCCTGCCATGAGGTATCAACCCGCAGCATAAGGCCCCGAGCCAAGGTGTCTACGTGATGAGCCGCAGCCTCCAGGAGATCCTGGGCCAAGACCCTGGCATCAGATAGGCCACCTTTGAAGTCTTCCAGCTTCTCGACCGGGATAAACTCCTCAAACCTTTCCACATCCGCATGTTAGCTCCCGCTAAAATCAGTTCAGCGTCGGCCTGCCTGAGCTGCAAGGCCGAGTTGACGAAGATTTTCCTCCCGAGGGAGTCTAGGAGCTTGTCCTCCTTTCCCAGAACCTGAGTAGCCGTCGTGGAAGAGGATGCTGCAGGCCGGGACTGCAAAGTGGCCGCAGCCACCACCGTGGAGGAGGGAGGCGGACAAGACGACAGGGCCACCTCTTCCGAAGAATGCAGCCTGTATCTCGCATCAATTTTCTTATTGACAAAAAGTCCAGAGTGTGGCTTTTCCCAGACTCTACGGACCTCGGCCAGAACGTCCTTCTGCAAGAACAGGCCGGTACGCTCCAAGGGAGACAGGTTGATCGCCCCAGAAAGCACGCCCTCCTGCGGAGCGGGTGCCTCGGGCACCAGGACATCTAAGAAACTCATCATGTCCAGTACCCGGTCATGAAAAGCTCTAATAGAGCGGGGAAGGTCCTCGTTGTCCTGATCGCCTTGGGCGTCATCTGACAGGTCAGGATCCTGCTGAGCCATGTCAGGCGCTGCCTTGTCCACTGGAGACAATGGAGGCAAAGGCGGAAGAGTCGGGGGAGGCACCGTAGGCAAGGGAGGCGCCGGCGGAACCACCGGAGGAACGGGTGGAGCCGGAGGTCCAGGTGCACATATCTCCCTGAAAAGCCCTTTGAAATATTCCCTCATGGGGTCGGTACGTATAAGCGTTTGGAATTTACCAAAAAAGGCGTCCTCTGGGGACTGTTTCGGAAACTGAGGAGGCCTCTCATGAGGTGGACAAAACCAGGGACGTAACGCGGAAGGGTGCCACGTAGGCCCCTCCACCGACATGTCCACATAAATCAAAGGGGAACTGCGGCACGTGAGGAAGTGAGACAGGGGTCCCCGTCGATGGATCAGGGGTTTTAATTTTAGCCTTAACATAAGGAACCTCGCCAGAGCCTGTTTTTGAGACATACCAACCGCCAAATTAGCCTTCAAAGGAAGGACCTCGGCACTGCCGGTAAAAGAAGAATTTTTCTTCTTTGCCCCCTCAACAGGTCTGGTGTCGCCGCAAGAGCAGGAATGGTGAGAAACAGTCTTCACCGCCAAGGCCTTGCCCGGCCCCTCAGAACTGTTAGTAACTTTAGCCTCTGTACGAGGGACCTCGGACCCAGGTCCGGTAACAGGCTTATCTTTGCCGGCCTAGAACATCCGTTCGGTAACAGCAAGCCCACCCAAGGCCTCAGGGTGCACCCCGGTCTTATTTTTGAGGGAAGCCAACAGAGAGGCCTCAGAGCAAGCTCCGGTACCCCACGACTCAGTAGAACTGGGTCTACAAACAGCCCCCATAGGAGGGGCCTCGGGGCAAGCCCCGGTATCCACAGGCCCCTTACGGAGACCCCCGGTAGAATTATTAGGCCCAACGGGCACCTCAGGGCGAACCCTGGTGACAGAGCGATCAACGTCCCTCCCGGCCCGAGAGGAACCCGGGAAGGTATCCCCCGGCCGGTGTGCTCTGAAAAGTAAAGTACTTACCGGGCGTTTCTTCTTCTCGTCGATGAACGCCTGAAAATGTGAGGGAGGAGCTTGTCGGAACACCTCCTCCCACCGCTCCAACCGACGTTGAAGTGCCCGGACCAGAAGGGAGTCGCAGTAAAAACAGAAGTCCCAACAGTGATCCGGACCCATAGAGGATGGGGATCCGCCCTCGTGAAACAACGGTGAAACGATGAACAATCTGGAAAGTCTAGTTTGAACAACATAGACAGACTAGTAAACGATCGCTAGCGAGAGCCAGAGAGGAAAAAAGGGGAGAAAATCTTCCGAGGATGCAAGTGCGTCCAGTCCCGATCGAGCGGAGAAAAGGACAGATGGGTGATGCACGGGGCAGAGCCAAGGTGGGCGGGGCTACGGCCGCGTGCCGGGCCCCGCGTAAGAAAGAGAGGAAGGACATATTGGATTACTTTTTACAAAGTCCTCCGGTCCCGTCCCACAGGATGGAGAGATGTCCATAAGTATGGAGGAAAGGGGACTATGGACTAGGAGTAAGGTGGTCACTACGGTGAGTAACCTGGTTATTTTGCACCACCCGCGTATAGCAGCGAAAACACGCTTAGCGGCGCAAAGCAGGCAAATAAATAAGCAGAAGTTATCAGTGGCAAGCATAAGGAGCGTTGCAACTTGCAAGCAAAACTGAGAAAAGACAATGAGGGATGGACAGGACATAGTGGGGATCATGTGGCGATAGTCCTGACAAATGAATGGGTAGGTAGATAGATATTGCTTAAATTGGACGGGAGCAAAACCAGCGAGTTACGACACATGGGAGAAGAAGTTCCAAATTGTAAAGATGCAGAGGAAGAAGTTAAAGATTGGGCAGAGATAAGGAAGGAGGTACACAGACAAGAAAGGGAAGAGAAGGAGGAATATGACAGGTTGAGAAGAGAATGAGAATGAACAGAAGAGAAGGAAAGGAAAGAGAGAGAGAAGAAAAGGCAAAGAGAGCTAGAATAGACAGCGATGAGAAAGGCAGAAGAGGAAACGGAGAAAAAGTTGCAAATGAAGAGGGAAAAGAGAAGGGTGGAAGTCGAGCGACTTGTTAAAAAGCATTGACAGAGAGAAGAAGAGGAGGATAGGAGACGTGAGCGGGAGAGAGACAAAAGTAGAGAGAGACATTCTAAGAAGGTAACAGACACTAAGACAGAACTGACAATTCTGAATGACGATGAGGGAGATGGCATAATATGAAGAATAGAGGAACTTAGTTGGAGCAGAAGAGACAGTTCAGTTGCTCCGAAGGCAAGTGGGAGTACAGCAAGGTCCTCATTGAGGGGGGAACACTATTTTTTAGATAAGACAAAGGGGAAACAAAGGGAGAAACCAATGTTATGCTCGCTCAGCTTTGAGGACGATAGAGAAGGAGACAGTGACAATAGTATTGGGACCATGGGTTCAGATGAAGATCGACAAGGAAGTGATGATGACGAAGAGGTGAGGCCTTGCTACCACTCCAGGGAAATAAGCCCTGACAGACTGACAGAGACACATTGTGGGGAGAAGAGGAAGACATGAGAAGAGACGAGGGAGAACCCACAGAACGACTGGGGCATTCCAGGGATAGATCGCATAGTGCAGACGAAGTTACTTCGTATGCACAGAGGCTCAGAGCCCTGTCAGGACAGAAATGGGCAGAGATGACAAGGGCGTTCACAGCCACTAAAGACATGGGGAGACGTGACAAAGGAATGAGACTGATGCAGTTTCCACTATTAGAGAAGGACGGTGGACGACCACAGTATATACTGTGGCAACTGATGGATAAGGATAATACGAGGTCTAAGCTACCCTCGTTGACTGCAGGGGCTGGGAAATGGATTATGATATAGAAATATTGACGGCAGGGATTACACTGGCAGTGGGTGACATGAAGAGTTTACTCTTCTCAATTCTCAGCGAGATAGCGGACGACTTTTGGTAAAGAGCAGGATATCCCAGAGGGACAGCACAAAACACAGCGCATGATGGCACACCATTTAATAATTTCTGAGCAGCCGTATGGCAAGCTCTAATGATACAGTAAACGAACACATCTAACATAAGCACGTGTATGGCATGCAAAATACACGAGGGTGAAAACGCACATCAATACATTCAGGAGATACAAGAGCGTTGGCGTCTTCAGACGAAGGAACCGTGGGATAAAAAAGTGGGGTTATTTTATCACATATTATGCCAAGGGCTGCCAGAACAAGTGTAGAAGCAGCTGAACGTGTTAGTGGGAATGGAGGCTAAACCATGGTCAGACATCCAGTAAGCTAGAGTGCACTATTGTTAGTTAATGCAGGAGAATGTGAGAATGAAGTGTGAGAAGAGAAAGCAGGAGGAAGCAAAGTTAGGGCAAATTAAGCTATCAAAGTACACAATAGAAGGGCCGATGATGACAAGTGGAGAGGGAATAGTTGCCCAGAATACGCAGAATCGATCACAGACCGTAGGAGGAGGCTTCATAGGAAGGGGTGACACAAACCACTGGCCAAGGGGATGGGGAGGAATGCTCCGGGGAAGAGGATTTGGATACCCGATGCAACAGGGTGGAGAAGTTTCTAATGGGGGACAGTTGTTGGGAAACAGGGACAGTCGTCCCAGGCCCCCAAGAAGTTTTGAATGAGTCAGAGACCCAAGAGTGTGTCGTAGGTGCTTGGGGAGGTTATAGGGGAGGGGGTGTCGCTATAAGCTGCATTATGGGCCGGTTATTATACGTTTGGGTCTAGATTGCGCAGGGAGTGATACGCCATCTTAGAAAATAGCAGCCATTTTGAAATTGAGGCCTAGAGCCATGCTGCAGCCTGGGCAGTAGGCCCGGGCCCAGAACATACAGGTACGTGTGTTACGCTCACCTGGTATCCACGGGGACGCCACCCAGCCGAATTGGACGCTGGTATCCGTCTCAGTGGTTCCCAGATGTGGCCTGTGGGGGAGGTTCTGCCTTATTGTTGAATTAGGTGTGCTCTCTGTCCTGCCTTCTTGGCAGGGGCACGTTGTCCTTCGTGGGCTTATGCGATCTAGTTACTTCACTGACGCCGGCCCGTTTGATGTCTTCCAGGTAGGTTTTATTACTGTTTTCGTATTGTGTTGTTATTCCTGCATGCCTTTCTTGGTTTAATAATGTCTCTTTCTCTTCGTTAGATATGCGGAGGTTCAGTGTGGTGCATTGGCTGAGTTGGGCTTCGCCAATAAATCGTGGTGCGTGATGAGCGCTGCGATGCGGTAAGTAAGCGCTATGCGCAGCGCTGTGATGTCTTGCCTTTGCTAACTTGTTTTCTCTTCTTTTCTCATAGGTCGCAGTGTTCTCCCAGCGTGTGGAATTCAAAGGCAATGCCGGCCGAGGGGCGACCTGCCAGGTAAGCCTTTCGGAGCAGTTCGTAATATTATGATGTCTATAATACCTTGCTTCTTTCCTTTTTTCAGATCCTTCAGTCCGGAAGATGCGCTGATCCAAGGAAGCTGTTCGCAAGAGCTGTGGGCGGTTAAAGATGAAGATTGCAGGTAAGATGCTGCTGCTAATGATGTTCCTTTTATCTCCATGCAGGTTCTGCTTCTCAGAGTTTCGCGGGTATAGCCAGACACAGTGAGCGTCACGTTGCAAGATTGCAAAGTAACACGAAGCGTGTTATCCAATTCGGGTATGGTTTAAATTGTTTCAAGAAAGTAGTCCAGGTAAAGTAGTCCCTTGGCTACCACACCCAAAACACTATACCGCATAGCTTGGTTACTAAGAGCCAAGCTATGTGGATGCCTCCATGTTGGCTGGCAGCTTCAAAATAAAGTAGTCCCCTAAGCACATGTCTGTTCACTGTGTATGAGCCTGGCGCCATAGGCGTCAGGACTGGCTCCAAGAGGGCCTAGGAAGTGGATGCCAAGGCTTATTATAGACCCGAGCCCAGACCTCTCCTGGCCCATGGGCTTGCCAGAGGGGTTTTTGGATGTGGGTCGTGACACGTGTGTGCATGCAGGGTCGGGTGGCAGCCTGTGCAGCAGTGAGGAAGACCAAACCCGCGATATTCATAAACCTTTTATTGTTTCGTACCATTAGAACTTGACTCACAGAAGGAATGCGCTCTGACCCCAGCATTCCAGTCTACCAGCCAGCCCCAGACCACCAACCATAAAACTATTAGATTACCAATTTATCAGGAAGATCACAGCAGAATATCTTGGACCCCTGTGATTTGTGCTGCGAGGAGCCAGGGAGGGAAAGTAACAAATGTAAGCCTGGGGTGGGAAGAAGTGGAACAGCGCTGATGGGTCTGGGATCGAGCAGGGGTTTACAGTTATTGTGACCTCAAAAGTAGCCTCTGCACCCATGTCTACAGTACCAGGTGCACATTAGGCCACAGATAGGAGATGCACTGAACTCTGGCAATAATTACCAATTAGGAGCTTTGCGCTTGATGACGTGCAATGAAGAACCCCATATGAAAGAAGACAGACAGGAGAAGCTGGATCAATGGCCTGGTACCCCATATGGAGCAGGCTGCCAATGTATAGGGTCACAACAACCAGCTACTTGGATTTGTAACCTATGTTATGTACGTCAGTTGTGATGCTTTTTACCATTTAAGGATTTTGTCAGAGCACCCCTTCGCAACAGAGTTCTTTGTTGGCACTTTTTTGTATTGTTGTGAGATCAAACCTTGTTATCCTTGTAAGAGGTGTGCTGGGCTTTTTTCCCTAGTGGGTTGCATTTATTCTGATGTCACCGTTGAGGGGTCTCTCTACATTTTGGTGACCCCGACGTGATCCCAGGTTTGCCACAAAGACGGAGGCTTCCATGCCGCACATCTGTACAGGAGCCGTTTCCACAGAATTCATGTCTGCTCTTTGTAGCAGGGTGCGGCTCCTTGGAAGGTGCATGTCATGGCCACAGGGCAAGGACTACAAGCTCCACTACATAAAGGGTCCAGTTAGACCCAGTCCTGGTGCCTTTTGGCACCAGGCTCATGAGAAATTGTGCTCTGCACACTTTTATTCTGGTGCATGTGCTATTTTCTCCCCTGCAGGGCCTCCACGTGCCTCCAGGTTGGGCGTGGCCATAGGAATGCATTGGGCTGCACATGCAGCATCTTCTGGGAGTGGCAGGGTGGGGCCACAAGTCAGAACAAATGGGCGTGGCCGGGACCAGGCTATTTAAGCCTGCCCCGCCCGCATGCAAGCGCTTCGTGTTAGTCTGCTTGTAGCAGCGTAACGCTCACCGCTGCCCGAAGCAGCAATAAACATCGCCTGAAGCACATTTTACCTGATTCCAGCAATAACCATTGCCTGAAGCGCATACTTACCTGATTCCAGCAGCAGCCAAAGTCGGAGCGCATCCTTACCTGATTCCAGCAGCAGCCTCAGTCGGAGCACATCCTTACCTGTTTCCAGCAGCAACCGCAGTCGGGGCGCATCCTTACCTGATTCCAGCAGCAACCACAGTCGGAGCTCATCCTTACCTGATCCCGACTCCAGCCTCAAACACTTACTCGGGAGTCCATCTCTAGCCAGCATCATCCCGGTTCCAGGCATTCTTCATCCGCCGGCAGATCTTCGGATAACAGCATCCCAGTCTGAATTCAACGGGCCACCCCTGCAAGAAAAAAGGACAAAAGGTTAGAAAAACTATAAAGACATTACGCTAAGGTTGCGCACAAACCAATCCTCACGCTTGACCTAAGGACCAAACTTACCACCTATTGAGACATCGAGAACTCTCTTCTTCTCCATTGGGGCTCGCGTCTTGCACCGCGATTCCGCTGGGCCTCATATCACCTATTGGGAAAGAGGAAAGATATTACAAGATACAGACAATAATCATGGGAAAAGACATTACAAAAGAATACAGACAATAATCATTAACAAAGGATACTTACCTTTGAAGTGGTTCAGCCAAAGCCAGTCTGGACTGCCATGCTCATGGACCAGTGAAGAAACTCGGTCTATTTGACAGTGCCCCTGTAGTGAGAGCAGGACGGAGAGCTCGCCATCATAATCAAACATATATGGGTAAGTGCATGCTCCCCACTTTCTGGGAAGAAGGGTTCGAGGGAAACCACAGCCATATCACAGCATTCTCACGGCCTCTCGTATTCTCGCAGGAGCAGTACCAACAACCAGCGCAGTTACACAACACTTGAGCAGGGGAAAAGATCTGACAAAGCGGAGCCGGTTCCTGGGAGGGCTGTAACCGTGCCCCAATGTCCCCGCAGAGACCATGTGAGCGTAACAGTGCAGGCCGTTATTGGGACCCCGTGACAGAGGAGCTTGGGTGAACATGCAGAATTAAGTACACCTCTTGCGTGTCACAACAACAGGGGTTGACATTGGGAGGGAAACTGAGAGAACGGGGACAACAGTGTATGACTGTGTGTGTTGCAGACAATGGTGCAAGAGTGTATGGCAAGTTCATGAGTAGTGCATAAAGACCACGTGTTTTTTTAATTTATTTGTTGTTATAAGTATATGAGAAGAGAAATAGAGGAGTGGGACCCTTTCTGAGCTAGGGAAGAGGATGGTGCCATATTTTGAATTGTGAAAAGTAGAATACAAAATAAGGGGCTCTGTATAGTTAGAGAGCTTTGATTCCTGTGCCCGATATATCCGGGGTGGGGGAATAAGATGAAGTAGTAGTTGTTATGTTAGTTATTTTTAGTTTGTTGTTTTGGTTTGTTGTTTTAGTGTTTTTAAATGTTGTTGTGTTGTAATGGGGATAAAGGGAGGGCCTGCATAACAAGTAGTGAAGAGCGAGAGAGTGTGTGAGTGTGTGGAGGGAGTGTGAGTAGGGGTGACAGTGGAACGGGAACAACGGACTGGTAGGAACATTCATGACACGTTGTGTCTTGGATTCTGTGAATATAAAGGTTGTCAACATGGGGCTAATGTCCCCGCTGGAGTATATGTTCAGTGCATTGCCGCTGTATAAAGATAAGATTGAGAAATACAATAAGCTTTGAGTAAGGGGGAATGTTCCACCCCTGGCCATCACAGGCTATGAATCTCAGGGTGATATTAGAACACATGTTCATATTTTTAGCAGATAAATACAAGGGAAAGAAGCTTCAAAGGAGGATAGAGATCTTAGAATTCAGGAAGATGGTAGCGGACATAGAGGACAATGATGAGGACAAATCCCAATGCAACAGTAGTTTAGCACCGAGCATAGCCAGTATAGTAGCTCTTGAAAAAACATAGGTATCCCTGCCTCATGTAGGGCTTTACCCACCTGTTCCTGCTACAGGATACACAAATCCCACATATGTGCCTTCACCTGCCAGAGCACCACTCCACACCATATGACACCTAACACTACAGCAAGCCACAGAAAGAGTTGGAGCAGTCTTTTGAAGCAGCGCAAGCAGAATTGGCACGGTTGAGGGCCCTCAGAGAAGGAGGGAGGAAACCAGTGTGTGGCCTAGACGAGTGGCGGGCTGGAGACATTTTGTTTAGATTAGATAGCACAATGATCAAGGATGTTCATATTGAGAAGGGGAAAAGTAATGAACAAGATGCAGAGAGCGCAGATTATGGGACAGTGAGGTCGGATGGAGGTACAACTAGGGAACTGCGGGAGGACGACTGGGATACCATGGATTAATTAGAGGACGAAGAGTATTCACCGGCAGTTACCCAACCAGTAGAGAGTTTGTGGGGTCTGCAGTTGAGTAACAGATTCAGGCGGGTAGCAGTGGCCAGGAAAAAGGGAAATGACGATGGAAGACAAAACGGGGCAAGGGCACGCAGTTGCCATTATTGCATGAAGGCCCTGAGAGGGTACAGTATGTCCCTTGGGTCCAGATCGACAAAAGACATTTGATTAAAGCTCTCCCACCCCTCACTACAGGGGTCAGGAAATGGATATATGCTTTTGAAAAACAAACAGCTGGGATTCCTTTAGAAGTGGGGGACATATAAAGTTTGCTTGTAGCAATCATGGGAGATCAGGTAAGCGATGTTTGTATAAAGGCTGGATATCCGGGAGTGAAAATAGATGATGATATATATGATGGGGCACAGTTTAACAACATCAGAGTGCAGGTGTGGGATGCACTGCGACAGGCATACCCTGATATGCCAGACTTGCAGTCCGTAATGCAATATACAATGGGGGACGATGAAGGCCCTGCTCAGTACGTTTTGAAATTGTACTCCGCTGACAGGGATTTGTACCGCCGAGCGTGATTGCAGAAGCCACCCGGGCCCCACCAATGCTAACCAGCACCTCAAACAAGGACCAACTTTTTCACACAATACTCCATTGCCTTGACAAAGGCCCATTGGTCGAAACACGTGTTGGCTTTTTTTGCATGTTACTGGCAATTATGTTGCTTATTTAAACATAGCAACCATGTGCCAATTTAAACCTGTACCACGCATGCCCGACTGGCTCAGGACTCATCCTTTTGTCCACCTTGGAGGAAATATCATGAATCAGTGAAACCACTACACCTGGCGCCTATTACAAATCGGGGTTCCAGCACCCTCCATATAATTATACACCATTTGCAAGTGGATCAAAGAGAGAGAAAAGGAAGCAGCACAAACATTGCAGGCTGAGGAAGCGAAACAAGTACATATAGAAATTGGCGAAAATAGCAGTTGAAGGGGCGGTGGCAACAGTTACTCAGACAGAGTCAGTAAAGCAGGCAGCAGCGTGAACGGATGCAAGAATAGCAACACTCTGGCCAGGCACAGGGCAGTGGGACAGTGGGCCTCACCCCCAGTACCCAGAGTGGTACCAAGTAGGTCAGCAGCATGGAATGGGTGGGTTTCAAGGGGGAAGAGGGGTCAAAGGTGGATTTGGAGGGATGGGGCCGAGAGGGGGAGCAGGAACAGCCCAGTGTTGGAGATGCGGAAAGTGGGGTCATTTTGCAAGGGAATGTAGAAGTACAATGGGAGCAGGATACAATCCATACACCCCCACCGGTCTAGTACAACAACAGCAACACTTCCCCGCAGCTCTGATGCCCACATCATACCATAAGAAATACACCAAGCTTACACTCAACTACCACCATGACTCCCACAGGCGCAGCTGCCAGCCCCGTCCAGTGCCCCAACCCAAGCTGTATCGCTGAACCAATAATACATCGCTCTTATGCCCAGAAGCAAAGCTGTCCCATATGGGACAGTGGCACCTTATCAGGGTGTGAGTGTGCTAGGAGGTAACACTTTCACATTACCGGGAACTAACACATATCCCAACTAGGACAGCCCACAGAGAACTCTTGCGTGCCCGGTCCTGTCCATGACTTCCTACCCTGATGAGGAAACCTTGGTGAACGCTGATATAGGAAATAAGCAATTCATCTTTATTGTCGACACAGGTGCTACTCAAACATGCATCAGTGAAGGAAATTTCTCATTATCGGGTGAAACTCTTGATATGCAGGGCTTCTCTGGGTCTTCCAACTTCTCGACCGGGATGTTCTCCTCAAACTCCGACAGACCTTTCCACATCCGCATGTTAGCTCCCGCTAATATCAACTCAGCATTGGCCTGCCTGAGCTACAAGGCGGAGTTGGCAAAGATTTTCCTCCCTAGGGAGTCAAGGAGCTTGTCCTCCTTACCCAGGACCTGAGCAGCCATCGTGGAAGAGGATGCTGCAGGTCTGGATTGCAAAGTGGCCGCAGCCACCACTGTGGAGGAGGGAGGCGGACAAGACGACAGGGCCACCTCTTCCGAAGAATGTAGCCTGTACCTTGCGTCAATCTTCTTATTGACAAAAAGTCCCGAGTGTGGCTTTTCCCAGACTCTTCGGACCTCGGCCAGAACATCCTTCTGCAGGAACAGGCCGGTACGCTCCAAGGGAGACAGGGTGAACACCCCAGAAAGCACGCCCTCTTGCGGATCGGGTGCCTCGGGCACCGGAACATCTAAGAAACTCATCATGTCCAGTACCCGGTCATAAAAAGCTCTGCTAGAGCAGGGAAGGTCCTCGTTGTCCTGATCACCTTGAGGGTCATCTGACAGGTCAGGATCCTGCTGAGCCATGTCAGCCACTGCCTTGTCCACTGTGGATGAGGGACCTCGGAACCAGGCCCGGTAAAAGTCTTATCTGCACGGGCCTCGAACATCCGTTCGGTAACAACAAGCCCAGCCAAGGCCTCGGGGCGAACCCCGGTCTTATCTTTGAGGGAAACCGACAGAGAGGCCTCAGAGCGAGCTCCGGTACCTCACGACTCAGTAGAACTGGGTCTACAGACAGCCCCCACAGAGACCCTCGGAGAAAACTCTGGTAGAATTATTAGGCCCGAAGGGCACCTCAGGGCGAACCCTGGTGACAGAGCGATCAACGCCCCTCCCAGCCCGAGAGGAACCCGGAAAGGTATCCCCCGGCCGGGGTGCTCTGAAAAGTAAAGAACTTACCGGGCGTTTCTTCTTCTCGTCGATGAACACCTGAAAATGTGAAGGAGGAGTACGTCGGAACACCTCCTCCCACCGCTCTACCCGACGTTGAAGTGCCCGGACCGAAAGGGAGTCACAGTAAAAACAGGAGTCCCAACGGTGATCCGGACCCAAACACTCTAAACAAAGAGGATGGGGATCCGCCCTTGCGAAGCGACGGTGACAGGATGAACAATCAGGAAAGTCTAGTTTGAACGACATAGACAGACCAGTAAACGAACGCTAGCGAGAGCCAGAGAGAAAAAAAGGGAAGAAACACTTCCGAGAATGCAAGTGCATCCGGCCTGATCGAGCGGAGAAAAGGACTGATGGGCGATGCGCGGGGTGGAGCCAAGATGGGCGGGGTTACGGCCGCGTGCCAGGCCCCGCGCAAGAAAGAGAGGAAGGACAACATTTTGGAAAAAATGTGGATGCTTTTTACAAAGTGCTCCAGTCCCGTCCCACAGGATGGAGAGATATCCCATGAGTATGGAGGAAAGGGGACTACGGACTAGGAGTAAGGTGGTCACTACGGTGAGTAACCTGGTAATTTGCATCCCCAGTGAAATTATGGTGCAATATTGTAAGGTGCAATGTTCTTTGATGGCCCTTGTCACTCTGCCCTAGTTCACTGAGAAAGATCTAGAGCAGATCACTGAGAGATTGTGGACAACCAGTGCCCATGATGAAGGGCTCCTGCTGGGAGTGGCACCCATACGAATCACGCTGAAGCCAGGTGCAGTGCTACCCTGGGTGAAACAATATCCATTGTCCAAAGAAGCAGAAGAGGGAATACAAGATACCATCTCTGCACTCCTGAAACAAGGAACTATTGTGCCCTCCAATTCCCCATGCAACACGGCTCTATACCCCATAAAAAAGGCGAAAGGGACAAGTTGGAGAGTGATTCAGGATTTCCGCCGCTTGAATGACATTGTACAGGCAGAGTTTTCTGTAGTTCCGAAACCCTGCAACCATTTTGGGCAGCATCCCTAAGCAACCAATACAGTTTACTGTTGTAGATTTGAAGAATGACTTCTGCGATACCCCTGCATCCAGACTCTCAATACCTCACGAGTTGACGCATGGCAGAAGGTGGTTCAACCACACAAGTTTACCACTCGGGTATAGTGAATCCCCCAGTATTTTTACCAGAATACTACATACAGATTTAGGGAACATCCAGCTGCCCAGCACTATCATCCAATATGTGGATGACCTGTTAGTGTACAGTGACAATGAACAAAAGTGTTGAAAAGACTTGCAGCTGTTAGCATATAAGGGGTACATGGTATACAAAAAAAGGTTACAATACTGCACCCAGGAAGTTCTTTATTTGGGAAAATTGATATCTGTCCATGGAAAGAAAATAATACCAGAACGTGCTGCATCAGTGCGCAGTACCCTGCAGCCACGAACTGTTAAAGAAATGCAGAAATTCCTGGACTGTGTATTTACTGCAGAGTGTGGATTCTAGATTACGCAGCATACACTAGGCCCCTGCTGCATGGCCACAAAGAAGTGCAAAAAGCAGACAACAAGTTAACATGGACAGAGGACATGCTTACAAGCTTTAACAAATGGAAAGAGGTTATCTCCACTACCCCAGGGTTAGCAACCCCCGACTAAACTCAAGAGTTCTACTTGTTTTCCCATTCTAATGGTCAGATGATGACTGCGGTAATCACGCAGAAAAGCACTATGGGCCACAAGCCATTGGTCTATGACACCGGAGTGCTAGATTCCGTGATGCAGGGCCAGTTCCCATGAGAACAGGGAGCTGCGGCTGCATTTGCAATTGAGAAGAGCTCCACGATTGTCATGGGGTGTTCTGTAACACTGTACATGGAGCATGCAGTATTTCCCATCCTTGAACAATCTAAGTCAACTCTGACTACACAGCGAGCATCTGCATACAAAGTAATTCTATCCAGCCCAAATATTCACATAGTGCGGTGCAAGACAGTAAATCCTACTACTTTTCTAACAGAACTTTGCACAAACTAGGACCTCGCTAAACATGACTGTGTGACATTTGAAGGAGAAGAGGAGGACATACCAAAAGCAGAAGACTGTGCGCTCGACGGTGGTGAAGTACTTTTCATCGACAGGCCAGCGACTATTGACCCATGGGACAGGCCTGAGACGTACTGCTGCAGCGGTGGTCCGCCTGGTAGATGGAGAGTATGAGGTGGTGGTGCAAAAAAGGTTACCAATGCACTATTCCGCTCAAGCAGCAGAACTTAAAGCGTTTATTGAAGCTCTTCTCGTGTCGCACGGGTGCCGTGTGACTATCCACAACAGTGCATTCAGGGATAGCACGGTGGAAAAGGAGAGGGTTCAGATGAGCAGACGAGGCCCCAGTAGAACACAAATCATTATTGGATAAGTTGATTGAGGCACTTTCCCAGTCCTCTGTGACGGCAGTAGTTAAATGCACCGCCCATACCAATGACACAGACATAGTTTCTCGGCGGCAGCAAAGCTAGCTGCATATCTTCCTGTGCCTGTCATTTCAGAAAATCCGGTGACACTTAGACAGGAGCAGTTGCCGGCCCCGTAAACGTGCCTCCAAATAGCTCAAATAATCGAATTGCAAATGCAGGCACCACAGGAGGAGAAAGAGTTGTGGAGAAAGAGAGGATGTACAGAGTCCCCTACAGATTTGTTTTTTGCGGCAAGACAGCACAGGCAAAGTTTTAATGCCACAAGGACTGCTGCCGATTGCCTTCGACCAGTTGCTCCATCCAACTCACTTGTCAAAAAAACACATTTCCACACAGATACAGGAGGCCTGGTTTGTTCCAAATTGTCAGGAGGTTCTTTCTAATATCTTGATAAATTGCATCACCTGCCAGACATACAGCACTGGTCACACTGTGAGAACAATACGGGGTACTTTGCACAGTCCTACTGGACCATTCAGAGAACTCCACATCAACTACACATACATGGGAGAGAGGAGTAATGGGTCTATGTACTTGATTGTTGTGGTATGTACATTTTCCTGGTGGGTCGAGGCTGGTCCTTGTGCACATCCAGATGCTAAAAGTGCAGTCAAATTTCTAGTACGAGAGGTGTTGTCATGATCTCTGCTTCCAAAAGGTCAGGGTTTTCCCAACTCCCTTGGAAGCAGATCCATAACCCAGGTTCCAAGTGCCAACCAGTCCCAATTGGGACCTTTTGGACCCAGTCCTGGCGCCAGTGGCACCAGGCTCATAAATATGCCCAGTCCCAGCGCTGGAAGCGCCGGGCTCATAATGCTTGGGTGGACTTACCTTCAGCAGACCATGCTGCTTACTTGCCTGCCAGTTGAGCCTCTGATCCTCTTCTGTTTGGAACTACTTTTCCTGTTGGGTGGGGCTGGAGCCACTCCCTAGATTCAGAACACTGGAACTCTTCTGGAAGGCAGGAACTCTTTTCTTACCAGGAACTCTTTTCTTACTTAGGCGTGGCTGCGGAAGGAGACACCTAAGCACTACAGGAGGCTTTTTAAACCACACCCGGTGGATGAATCTTGCTTTGCGTTATTCTGCAACCTCTGCAGCAGAACGCTCATCGTGTCTTCTGCATCCGGTCCTGGGCCTAAGGAAAAAGGCTTACCATCCTGAATCCAGTCTTCAGCAACAACTATAAAGACAAGAAAGAACAGGTTAGCATTCCGGCATCTGAAAGGCAAAGGCTTACCATCCTGAATCCAGTCTTCAGCAACACCTATAAAGACAAGAAAGAACAGGTTAGCATTCCGGCATCTGAAAGGCAAAATCTTACCAACTCTTTGCACGCTCCGGAGGCCTTCGGCGCTGCATCCCGCATCTGAAAGACAAAACAAGGTGCGTTTAAAGACATTGGGGAACTTTAATACTCACGTGCCATTACTCCTTTCCACATCTAATCCAGTGGGTATTCCGGCACCCTGCAGCCGCTCCGAACTCGTACCTGCAAAATAAAAAGACAGTAAGAGCGCATCGTGAAGCAGGCAACAAGCGCTTACTTACGTGCTTCCAGGCGCTTCTATTCATCACACAGGCTCCATCTTCAACTCACTTCAGCCTGTCATCCGCCATCGCCGGAACCCTGCAAAACAAGAGACATCATTACTAAAGACTTTAAAGACATTTGAATGACTCGAAACTTACCGTTCGTGCAGTAAACGACGGACAGCAGTCCTCTGAAGTCAAGAGGCCTGCGCTACCTATCCAGTGAAGAAACTGGTTACAGCACCCTGCCCCGAGGCAGATGGAGAGCTCGGCATTCACTTACCTAAGGTGAGAGCGTTAACCTTTGGGGGTCTACAGGAGAGGAGAAGAGGAAAGAGATAGGGACACCCCAATAACCCCAGTTCATTAACCCCATATTTTCTATCTGCAGACATCTTACTCTACACGTCAGGCATACAGTGCACAGAGGTCCAGCCCAAAGAGCCAACCGGGTGCTACACATCACCTTTGAAGATACGGTAGTCGCCCAGTCAAGACCGGCGCCTCTGCGAGAATCAGGTGAGCGTTACAGAACGCAAAGCCTACCGCAAAACTCTCGCCCAGGCGCTATGGAAATCTCGGATACTGACCCCCTAGCCCGGTTACTTGGGGAATTAAGGGCAGAAGTGCATGCAGCTCGTCAGGAAACGAATGCTCTAAGAAGGGAACTAATTATTTCCAAGGAGAGAACAGACAATCTTGCTAGACAAGTGCTACAGTCACAAGCCGGACAGACCCCGTTACCCGCATCAGGGGCAAATCTTCCTTCAACATCCTCTATGAATCCAGTGCAGATCAACCTACCTGGGAATGTACCTCTGGCTCCGCCCGAACGATTTTCTGGTGACCCAAAGAGGTTTGCAGAATTTATCAATCAGTGCCGGTTGCACTTCTTATGCCGGCCAGCAGCCTTTCCAACTGATCAAGCAAAAGTAGCTTTTGTACTTTCGTACCTTAGTGGCAATGCGGCAGACTGGTCGATCCCTCTAGTTAATCAAGATGATCCGGTTCTCCATGATTTTCAAGCCTTTCAGCTTAGTATGGAAAAACTGTTCGCAAGACATTCACAGGGGCAGGCCTTGGACAATGAGCTTCTTTCGTTGCGACAGGGTAATCAAGACCTTTTGGCTTATATTGCATCTTTCAATAGACTATAGTGGAAACTCAATGGCCTGAGGACAAAAGGATTATGCTGTTTTATAGAGGTCTACGTGGAGAGCTCAAAGACGTTTTAGCCCAAGTAGTGAATCCCCCACAAGACTGTTCGGATTATATAGACTTGGTCGTTCAAATAGATCACAGGCTGCAGAACAGGAAGGCCGATCGTTCCAAGTTTGATGCTCGAGTATTTTCCAAACCGCCAACTCCTTCCAAAGGAGTAGACTCCGGGGAACCCATGCAAATAGGGGGTCTGAAAGGTCCTCTAACACAAAGGGAGCGGGAAAGGAGGAAACAGTTGCAATTATGCCTATATTGCGGAAACTCAGGGCACTTTCTTCGAGACTGTCCGGTGAAACCTGCCAAGAAGGCAGTAGGAGCTGCAGTTACCAAAGTTACAAACTCTGAGCAGGGAAACGACCTCGCCCGACAAGAATAGAGGTCCTCTTGCCGAGCGTGAAAACCAGTTCCGTGACCTCGCATTTCGTGATACCTATGGTCCTCATTAGCCCTGATAATCCGGATCGATTACATGCAATTGAAGCTTACGTCGACAGCGGTGCCATCGGCAATTATGTGGATCATGAAATGGTTTTGAGGATGAATCTAACTCTTTGTCCCAAGGCTGTAAAGGACGTCATTACTACGGTGGATGGTACGGAGATAGCCTCCGGGCCAGTAACGCATACCACTCAAGAGGTGACGCTAGTAAGTCAAGATGGACACCATGAGAAGATCGTGTTCGATGTGATCAAGGCCCCTCAGTTTCAGATTATTCTAGGAATACCTTGGTTAGAGAAACACAATCCTCTGATCGATTGGCGAGCAAGAACGGTCCAGTTTCCAGAATGTGTCTCTACTTGTCACCCTCCACCTGGTGTTGCACTGGCCGCAATTTCTTCAGAGACTCCCCAGTTACCTCCCGAATACCTAGAATACCAAGATGTTTTCCGGAAGGATCAGGCTAACTCTCTACCTCCTCATAGGTCTTATGACTGCCAGATAGACCTGATACCTGGATCTACTCCTCCTTGTAGTAGAATTTATGCCCTCACCGAGCCTGAGAACCTTCACCTTCGACAATACCTGGATCAATACCTGGCAAATGGGTTTATTCGTCCTTCCAAGTCCCCTGCTTCTTCAGCTTTGTTCTTCGTTCCAAAAAAGGAAGGAGACCTTAGAACTTGTATCGATTATCGCTCCCTGAACCAGATCACCGTTAAGAATAGATATCCGTTACCTTTGATCCCTGAACTCCTGGACCAAGTCAGAAAAGCATGAAAATATACAAAGCTGGATCTTAGAGGAGCTTACCACTTGGTACGAGTAAAAGAGGGCGATGAATGGAAGACGGCCTTCCGCACCAAGTATGGGCTATTTGAATATCAGGTCATGCCCTTCGGACTTTGCAATGCCCCGGCCGCCTTTCAATATTTTATGAACGATGTCCTCAGAGAGCTCATAGATGTATGTGTTGTTGTTTACATCGACGACATCCTCGTTTATTCTTCATCGGAATCTGAACATCGGAAACACGTGAAAATGGTCCTCGAAAGATTGCGTCAACACAAACTTTTCGCTAAGTTGGAAAAATGTGTTTTCAACGTGACTGAAGTTGAATTCTTGGGATTCATATTATCACCTGGCGGAGTGCGTATGGATTCAAAGAAGGTCGATGCAGTTCTCAAATGGCCATCACCATCCTCCGTAAAAGGTGTGCAAAGCATGTTAGGCTTCGCTAACTTTTACCGCAGGTTTATCCCCGAATTCTCTCGAATAGTCCAGCCCATCACTGCCTTGTTAAAGAAAAACAAACGTTTTGAATGGTCTACCGAGGCGGAACAAGCTTTCCAGGATTTGAAGACTAAATTTATCTCTGCACCAATCTTAAAACACCCTCGCCCCGAACTCCCCTACATCGTGGAAACTGATGCTTCAAGCCTTGCCATGGGGGCAGTTCTATCACAAAAGGACCCGGTAACCAATCAGTTGCATCCCGTGGCATTTTGGTCCCGCAAATTCTCGCCTCCTGAAATCAATTACACGATTACTGACAAGGAACTTCTGGCTATCAAGTCTGCCTTTAAGGCTTGGCGGCATTATCTGCTGGGGGCCCGACACACCGTTACTGTGATTACGGATCACCGAAACCTGCAATATTTGAAGACCGCAAAAGCCCAATCCTCTAGACAACTCCGTTGGGCATTATTCTTTGCCGAGTTTGACTTCATAATTACCTATCGACCTGGTACAAAGAACGGTAAAGCCGATGCCCTTTCTCGGATGGGAGTGGAAGAACACTTGGTCAACCCTAAACCTGTACCAATCATTCCCGAACAAAGAATTCTGGGTGTAATCGCCACAGAATCCAAAGAGGAAGTTAAGGATAAAGCCAGGCAACTTGTAACTCCAGCAGACATACAGAATTGGCATCTGCAGGGAAAGGACTTTGCAGTAAAGGACAACTTATTGTATTTCCAAGAACGATTATACCTACCCAGCACAGATTTACAGAAAAAAGTAATCTCTTGTTATCACGACTCTTTAATGGAAGGTCATCCCGGTATAGCCAAGACCTCAGAAAAGATCAAGCGCTACTTCTGGTGGCCGTCTTGGAAAAAAGATATCAGAGACTTTATAATGTCCTGTGGAGTATGCGCCCAAAACAAGAGTCAAAAGGAAAGACCAGCAGGCCTCTTACGCCCTATTGATATCCCACCTCGCCCTTGGCATACGCTTTCTATGGACTTCATCACCGATCTACCTCCATGCTCCGGATACAATACGATTCTAGTAATCGTGGACTTATTCTCCAAGATGGCGCATTTCATTCCGCTCAAAGGCTTGCCAACAGCAGCAACTCTGGCCCGAGAATTTCTCGAAAACATCGTCCGACTGCACGGTTTTCCTTCGGTTCTAATTTCGGATCGAGGTAGTCAATTTATTTCTCATTTTTGGCGAAGTTGCTGTCGGTCGGCTCAAATTGATGTGAGACTATCGACCAGTCACCACCACCACCCTCAGACCGACGGACAAACCGAGAGGACCAATCAAACTCTGGAACAGTATTTACGCTGCATGCTGCAACAAACTGAAAAAACTTGGAAAGATATCCTTTGGATAGCCGAGTATGCCTACAATAACTCTGTCCATTCGGGAACTGGGAAAACCCCGTTTTTTCTTTTGTACGGCAGTCACCCTCGAACCTCGGAGTTGGATCCCCTCCAAGATCTTGAAACACCAGCAGTAGACTACCTGCATTCTACAATCACCCAAGCCTTTAAGGAAGCTGTTTTTCACCTTCAAAGGGCTAAAGAACAATACAAGAAAGGAGCAGATCAACATCGGAAGGAAGCCCCTCACTATCAAGTAGGGGATCAAGTCTGGTTATCCACCAAATATCTATCTCTAAAAGGGCCACGCACATTCAACCCAAGATACCTTGGTCCCTATTCCATCACTACCATAGTAAACCCAGTAGCGGTCAAGTTGGACTTGCCCCCGCACATGAAGATACATCCGGTCTTCCATGTCTCTCTATTAAAACCCGTGCAACCTCAAACCAGACTAACCAAATCTCCAAAACCTATCCTAGTGGATGGAGAACTCGAGTTTGAAGTCAAAAGCATTCTGGACTCCAAGATCTCCAAATCTAAACTATTCTACCTAATTGACTGGAAAGGCTACGGCCCCCAAGAGAGATCCTGGGAACCTGCTGAATATGTCCACGCTCCTCGCCTAATCAAAAGATTTCACCGAACATTTCCTGACAAGCCAAAACCCCCGGAGAAGCCCGGTTTGGGAGGGGCCTTGAGGGGGGGTACTGTCATGATCTCTGCTTCCAAAAGGTCAGGGTTTTCCCAACTCCCTTGGAAGCAGATCCATAACCCAGGTTCCAAGTGCCAACCAGTCCCAATTGGGACCTTTTGGACCCAGTCCTGGCGCCAGTGGCACCAGGCTCATAAATATGCCCAGTCCCAGCGCTGGAAGCGCCGGGCTCATAATGCTTGGGTGGACTTACCTTCAGCAGACCATGCTGCTTACTTGCCTGCCAGTTGAGCCTCTGATCCTCTTCTGTTTGGAACTACTTTTCCTGTTGGGTGGGGCTGGAGCCACTCCCTAGATTCAGAACACTGGAACTCTTCTGGAAGGCAGGAACTCTTTTCTTACCAGGAACTCTTTTCTTACTTAGGCGTGGCTGCGGAAGGAGACACCTAAGCACTACAGGAGGCTATTTAAACCACACCCGGTGGATGAATCTTGCTTTGCGTTATTCTGCAACCTCTGCAGCAGAACGCTCATCGTGTCTTCTGCATCCGGTCCTGGGCCTAAGGAAAAAGGCTTACCATCCTGAATCCAGTCTTCAGCAACACCTATAAAGACAAGAAAGAACAGGTTAGCATTCCGGCATCTGAAAGGCAAAGGCTTACCATCCTGAATCCAGTCTTCAGCAACACCTATAAAGACAAGAAAGAACAGGTTAGCATTCCGGCATCTGAAAGGCAAAATCTTACCAACTCTTCGCACGCTCCGGAGGCCTTCGGCGCTGCATCCCGCATCTGAAAGACAAAACAAGGTGCGTTTAAAGACATTGGGGAACTTTAATACTCACGTGCCATTACTCCTTTCCACATCTAATCCAGTGGGTATTCCGGCACCCTGCAGCCGCTCCGAACTCGTACCTGCAAAATAAAAAGACAGTAAGAGCGCATCGTGAAGCAGGCAACAAGCGCTTACTTACGTGCTTCCAGGCGCTTCTATTCATCACACAGGCTCCATCTTCAACTCACTTCAGCCTGTCATCCGCCATCGCCGGAACCCTGCAAAACAAGAGACATCATTACTAAAGACTTTAAAGACATTTGAATGACTCGAAACTTACCGTTCGTGCAGTAAACGACGGACAGCAGTCCTCTGAAGTCAAGAGGCCTGCGCTACCTATCCAGTGAAGAAACTGGTTACAGCACCCTGCCCCGAGGCAGATGGAGAGCTCGGCATTCACTTACCTAAGGTGAGAGCGTTAACCTTTGGGGGTCTACAGGAGAGGAGAAGAGGAAAGAGATAGGGACACCCCAATAACCCCAGTTCATTAACCCCATATTTTCTATCTGCAGACATCTTACTCTACACGTCAGGCATACAGTGCACAGAGGTCCAGCCCAAAGAGCCAACCGGGTGCTACACATCACCTTTGAAGATACGGTAGTCGCCCAGTCAAGACCGGCGCCTCTGCGAGAATCAGGTGAGCGTTACAGAACGCAAAGCCTACCGCAAAACTCTCGCCCAGGCGCTATGGAAATCTCGGATACTGACCCCCTAGCCCGGTTACTTGGGGAATTAAGGGCAGAAGTGCATGCAGCTCGTCAGGAAACGAATGCTCTAAGAAGGGAACTAATTATTTCCAAGGAGAGAACAGACAATCTTGCTAGACAAGTGCTACAGTCACAAGCCGGACAGACCCCGTTACCCGCATCAGGGGCAAATCTTCCTTCAACATCCTCTATGAATCCAGTGCAGATCAACCTACCTGGGAATGTACCTCTGGCTCCGCCCGAACGATTTTCTGGTGACCCAAAGAGGTTTGCAGTATTTATCAATCAGTGCCGGTTGCACTTCTTATGCCGGCCAGCAGCCTTTCCAACTGATCAAGCAAAAGTAGCTTTTGTACTTTTGTACCTTAGTGGCAATGCGGCAGACTGGTCGATCCCTCTAGTTAATCAAGATGATCCGGTTCTCCATGATTTTCAAGCCTTTCAGCTTAGTATGGAAAAACTGTTCGCAAGACATTCACAGGGGCAGGCCTTGGACAATGAGCTTCTTTCGTTGCGACAGGGTAATCAAGACCTTTTGGCTTATATTGCATCTTTCAATAGACTAATAGTGGAAACTCAATGGCCTGAGGACAAAAGGATTACGCTGTTTTATAGAGGTCTACGTGGAGAGCTCAAAGACGTTTTAGCCCAAGTAGTGAATCCCCCACAAGACTGTTCGGATTATATAGACTTGGTTGTTCAAATAGATCACAGGCTGCAGAACAGGAAGGCCGATCGTTCCAAGTTTGATGCTCGAGTATTTTCCAAACCGCCAACTCCTTCCAAAGGAGTAGACTCCGGGGAACCCATGCAAATAGGGGGTCTGAAAGGTCCTCTAACACAAAGGGAGCGGGAAAGGAGGAAACAGTTGCAATTATGCCTATATTGCGGAAACTCAGGGCACTTTCTTCGAGACTGTCCGGTGAAACCTGCCAAGAAGGCAGTAGGAGCTGCAGTTACCAAAGTTACAAACTCTGAGCAGGGAAACGACCTCGCCCGACAAGAATAGAGGTCCTCTTGCCGAGCGTGAAAACCAGTTCCGTGACCTCGCATTTCGTGATACCTATGGTCCTCATTAGCCCTGATAATCCGGATCGATTACATGCAATTGAAGCTTACGTCGACAGCGGTGCCATCGGCAATTATGTGGATCATGAAATGGTTTTGAGGATGAATCTAACTCTTTGTCCCAAGGCTGTAAAGGACGTCATTACTACGGTGGATGGTACGGAGATAGCCTCCGGGCCAGTAACGCATACCACTCAAGAGGTGACGCTAGTAAGTCAAGATGGACACCATGAGAAGATCGTGTTCGATGTGATCAAGGCCCCTCAGTTTCAGATTATTCTAGGAATACCTTGGTTAGAGAAACACAATCCTCTGATCGATTGGCGAGCAAGAACGGTCCAGTTTCCAGAATGTGTCTCTACTTGTCACCCTCCACCTGGTGTTGCACTGGCCGCAATTTCTTCAGAGACTCCCCAGTTACCTCCCGAATACCTAGAATACCAAGATGTTTTCCGGAAGGATCAGGCTAACTCTCTACCTCCTCATAGGTCTTATGACTGCCAGATAGACCTGATACCTGGATCTACTCCTCCTTGTAGTAGAATTTATGCCCTCACCGAGCCTGAGAACCTTCACCTTCGACAATACCTGGATCAATACCTGGCAAATGGGTTTATTCGTCCTTCCAAGTCCCCTGCTTCTTCAGCTTTGTTCTTCGTTCCAAAAAAGGAAGGAGACCTTAGAACTTGTATCGATTATCGCTCCCTGAACCAGATCACCGTTAAGAATAGATATCCGTTACCTTTGATCCCTGAACTCCTGGACCAAGTCAGAAAAGCATGCATATATACAAAGCTGGATCTTAGAGGAGCTTACCACTTGGTACGAGTAAAAGAGGGCGATGAATGGAAGACGGCCTTCCGCACCAAGTATGGGCTATTTGAATATCAGGTCATGCCCTTCGGACTTTGCAATGCCCCGGCCGCCTTTCAATATTTTATGAACGATGTCCTCAGAGACCTCATAGATGTATGTGTTGTTGTTTACATCGACGACATCCTCGTTTATTCTTCATCGGAATCTGAACATCGGAAACACGTGAAAATGGTCCTCGAAAGATTGCGTCAACACAAACTTTTCGCTAAGTTGGAAAAATGTGTTTTCAACGTGACTGAAGTTGAATTCTTGGGATTCATATTATCACCTGGCGGAGTGCGTATGGATTCAAAGAAGGTCGATGCAGTTCTCAAATGGCCATCACCATCCTCCGTAAAAGGTGTGCAAAGCATGTTAGGCTTCGCTAACTTTTACCGCAGGTTTATCCCCGAATTCTCTCGAATAGTCCAGCCCATCACTGCCTTGTTAAAGAAAAACGAACGTTTTGAATGGTCTACCGAGGCGGAACAAGCTTTCCAGGATTTGAAGACTAAATTTATCTCTGCACCAATCTTAAAACACCCTCGCCCCGAACTCCCCTACATCGTGGAAACTGATGCTTCAAGCCTTGCCATGGGGGCAGTTCTATCACAAAAGGACCCGGTAACCAATCAGTTGCATCCCGTGGCATTTTGGTCCCGCAAATTCTCGCCTCCTGAAATCAATTACACGATTACTGACAAGGAACTTCTGGCTATCAAGTCTGCCTTTAAGGCTTGGCGGCATTATCTGCTGGGGGCCCGACACACCGTTACTGTGATTACGGATCACCGAAACCTGCAATATTTGAAGACCGCAAAAGCCCAATCCTCTAGACAACTCCGTTGGGCATTATTCTTTGCCGAGTTTGACTTCATAATTACCTATCGACCTGGTACAAAGAACGGTAAAGCCGATGCCCTTTCTCGGATGGGAGTGGAAGAACACTTGGTCAACCCTAAACCTGTACCAATCATTCCCGAACAAAGAATTCTGGGTGTAATCGCCACAGAATCCATAGAGGAAGTTAAGGATAAAGCCAGGCAACTTGTAACTCCAGCAGACATACAGAATTGGCATCTGCAGGGAAAGGACTTTGCAGTAAAGGACAACTTATTGTATTTCCAAGAACGATTATACCTACCCAGCACAGATTTACAGAAAAAAGTAATCTCTTATTATCACGACTCTTTAATGGAAGGTCATCCCGGTATAGCCAAGACCTCAGAAAAGATCAAGCGCTACTTCTGGTGGCCGTCTTGGAAAAAAGATATCAGAGACTTTATAATGTCCTGTGGAGTATGCGCCCAAAACAAGAGTCAAAAGGAAAGACCAGCAGGCCTCTTACGCCCTATTGATATCCCACCTCGCCCTTGGCATACGCTTTCTATGGACTTCATCACCGATCTACCTCCATGCTCCGGATACAATACGATTCTAGTAATCGTGGACTTATTCTCCAAGATGGCGCATTTCATTCCGCTCAAAGGTTTGCCAACAGCAGCAACTCTGGCCCGAGAATTTCTCGAAAACATCGTCCGACTGCACGGTTTTCCTTCGGTTCTAATTTCGGATCGAGGTAGTCAATTTATTTCTCATTTTTGGCGAAGTTGCTGTCGGTCGGCTCAAATTGATGTGAGACTATCGACCAGTCACCACCACCACCCTCAGACCGACGGACAAACCGAGAGGACCAATCAAACTCTGGAACAGTATTTACGCTGCATGCTGCAACAAACTGAAAAAACTTGGAAAGATATCCTTTGGATAGCCGAGTATGCCTACAATAACTCTGTCCATTCGGGAACTGGGAAAACCCTGTTTTTTCTTTTGTACGGCAGTCACCCTCGAACCTCGGAGTTGGATCCCCTCCAAGATCTTGAAACACCAGCAGTAGACTACCTGCATTCTACAATCACCCAAGCCTTTAAGGAAGCTGTTTTTCACCTTCAAAGGGCTAAAGAACAATACAAGAAAGGAGCAGATCAACATCGGAAGGAAGCCCCTCACTATCAAGTAGGGGATCAAGTCTGGTTATCCACCAAATATCTATCTCTAAAAGGGCCACGCACATTCAACCCAAGATACCTTGGTCCCTATTCCATCACTACCATAGTAAACCCAGTAGCGGTCAAGTTGGACTTGCCCCCGCACATGAAGATACATCCGGTCTTCCATGTCTCTCTATTAAAACCCGTGCAACCTCAAACCAGACTAACCAAATCTCCAAAACCTATCCTAGTGGATGGAGAACTCGAGTTTGAAGTCAAAAGCATTCTGGACTCCAAGATCTCCAAATCTAAACTATTCTACCTAATTGACTGGAAAGGCTACGGCCCCCAAGAGAGATCCTGGGAACCTGCTGAATATGTCCACGCTCCTCGCCTAATCAAAAGATTTCACCGAACATTTCCTGACAAGCCAAAACCCCCGGAGAAGCCCGGTTTGGGAGGGGCCTTGAGGGGGGTACTGTCATGATCTCTGCTTCCAAAAGGTCAGGGTTTTCCCAACTCCCTTGGAAGCAGATCCATAACCCAGGTTCCAAGTGCCAACCAGTCCCAATTGGGACCTTTTGGACCCAGTCCTGGCGCCAGTGGCACCAGGCTCATAAATATGCCCAGTCCCAGCGCTGGAAGCGCCGGGCTCATAATGCTTGGGTGGACTTACCTTCAGCAGACCATGCTGCTTACTTGCCTGCCAGTTGAGCCTCTGATCCTCTTCTGTTTGGAACTACTTTTCCTGTTGGGTGGGGCTGGAGCCACTCCCTAGATTCAGAACACTGGAACTCTTCTGGAAGGCAGGAACTCTTTTCTTACCAGGAACTCTTTTCTTACTTAGGCGTGGCTGCGGAAGGAGACACCTAAGCACTACAGGAGGCTATTTAAACCACACCCGGTGGATGAATCTTGCTTTGCGTTATTCTGCAACCTCTGCAGCAGAACGCTCATCGTGTCTTCTGCATCCGGTCCTGGGCCTAAGGAAAAAGGCTTACCATCCTGAATCCAGTCTTCAGCAACACCTATAAAGACAAGAAAGAACAGGTTAGCATTCCGGCATCTGAAAGGCAAAGGCTTACCATCCTGAATCCAGTCTTCAGCAACACCTATAAAGACAAGAAAGAACAGGTTAGCATTCCGGCATCTGAAAGGCAAAATCTTACCAACTCTTCGCACGCTCCGGAGGCCTTCGGCGCTGCATCCCGCATCTGAAAGACAAAACAAGGTGCGTTTAAAGACATTGGGGAACTTTAATACTCACGTGCCATTACTCCTTTCCACATCTAATCCAGTGGGTATTCCGGCACCCTGCAGCCGCTCCGAACTCGTACCTGCAAAATAAAAAGACAGTAAGAGCGCATTGTGAAGCAGGCAACAAGCGCTTACTTACGTGCTTCCAGGCGCTTCTATTCATCACACAGGCTCCATCTTCAACTCACTTCAGCCTGTCATCCGCCATCGCCGGAACCCTGCAAAACAAGAGACATCATTACTAAAGACTTTAAAGACATTTGAATGACTCGAAACTTACCGTTCGTGCAGTAAACGACGGACAGCAGTCCTCTGAAGTCAAGAGGCCTGCGCTACCTATCCAGTGAAGAAACTGGTTACAGCACCCTGCCCCGAGGCAGATGGAGAGCTCGGCATTCACTTACCTAAGGTGAGAGCGTTAACCTTTGGGGGTCTACAGGAGAGGAGAAGAGGAAAGAGATAGGGACACCCCAATAACCCCAGTTCATTAACCCCATATTTTCTATCTGCAGACATCTTACTCTACACGTCAGGCATACAGTGCACAGAGGTCCAGCCCAAAGAGCCAACCGGGTGCTACACATCACCTTTGAAGATACGGTAGTCGCCCAGTCAAGACCGGCGCCTCTGCGAGAATCAGGTGAGCGTTACAGGTGTTCCCTCGGGGTGTTTGTGATGTCTTGCAGTCAGATAATGGCACCCATTTCTTTAATTAACTGTTTAAGGAAGTGACACAATTATATACAAAGTTGTGCACTACGCTAAAGAACAATTAGTAGCACTGTTTGCCCCTGGCGTTGTTCTGTATGCGCACGTAGCCCTGCAAGGATCACCATTTATCACCTCATAGGGCAGTAACAGGCCGGCGAATGCACACGCTCCTATCAGAAATGCTTCAGATGCTCACAGGGCCGCGTCTGTTCTAGGGGATGAGTTCAGAGAATATCTTTCTGCCTTAACAAAAGGTTACAATGTAACAGATAGCTCCACTGTGGTCTGAAGATCCAACCAGGGCTGCATCTACCTTAGTGACATCACCACAACTCCAGCTATTTCCAGGAGACCAAATGTGTGTTAAGGATTTTGTCCAGCGATGGAGTGAGAGCAGATACAACGGTCCTTTCACCGTTGTCTATGCCACTCCCCTTGCGGTAAAAGTTAAGGAGCTGCGGTACTGTATACACCTTTCGGATGTCCAGAAAGCCCCCCATACCGCATCCCCTGCACTAGAAGTAGAGGAGTAGGAACTGTGATAAAAAGTGACATGTTCACATACCATATATCGGTGTGCATATGTATATAATTAGAGGTGGAAAATCTATAGTACAGCATTACCTGTAACAATACGCCCATACTGTATTATGCTTATTGTGTTTATACTATCTGTATAGCCCATTCATCTCTCAATGCTGCTATATACGATTTACACTTTATTCCCCTGTTCCTTTTCACTCCCCTTATATTCCTATATCTGCGTCCTGCTATCTTTTCCCTTCCTCTTGTCATTATGAAAATACAGATGCCTACAAATGTGTTTGATGCATGCTCACAGCCTTTTTCCCGTGAGTGCTATGCTACAGTTGAGTTTTCTTCTGCTGAATTTTCGGTGTGTGAGGAGAAATGTTGGAGCTCATGGGCTGTCTCTCTACAGTGTCTATTGGAGAAAAGGGCTAACCATACAAACTTTCCCGACCACAATTGAGCTGGATGCGTTTTTGCTGAGAGCTCGGTGTGTGAGGAGAAATGTTGGAGCTTGCGGACTGTCTCTCTGTAATGTCTATTGGAAGCAGGGGCTAACCATACAAACACTCGGGACCACAGAGGAGTGTGGCGGAGTGTTTGCTGAGTGTTCATGAGAGTGACGACAAACAGAAGCAAAGAAAATGGAGGAGGCACCCCGATAACCCGGGCGGTGTCCTCCTCCTGTCCTCCCCCTTCCCCATTGGGACGAAGGGAAGGCGCCGGTGGAAAGCACGGCAGAAAATGGAAAAGCCTGCAAAAGGCTACAAAGGAAAGGGGCAGAGCTACCCCTTTATATCGGGCGGGCTCCTTACTGCAGGCAGCATCCATCCAGCCTTGGCAGAAGGAGGCCCGCCCGCAGTAACCAGGATTTCGTTTCCCACCCACCCACCCTACAAATAGGTCAAGGCACGGACAAGCCTGGTCGTCGACAACGCAGGACGGCGAGGCAGTGTGGTGGTGTTTGGGCGACCAAGCACAAGAAACAGACTCTGGATGAGCCAGGAGAAAGCCGGAAGAGTCTTCGCTCTTCTCAGACCAGCGCCCCTTGGGAGCCTAAGCGGCAGGGGCGTCTGGGGAGGAACAACAAGGGCTCTCCTTCCCCCAAGGAAACGGCACTCTCCTTGCCCAGGAACACCTGCATGGGCAGGCAAGGCTCAGGCGCAAAGGGTTGGGAGAGTTGGGCCTATACTGGAATTTCGGAAGGAAAGGGGGAAGCAAGTTGTTGGACACGGAGCAGTCACCGCATCTTCGGAGTTATTTCCACTAATGTGTGCAAATGTGGTTTTCATGATGTTGTGGAAAATAAATCTGCGGCCTTTTTATGCCAAAACAAAACAAGACTCATTCTACACATTTCTGGGGGGAAAGGAAAGTGGAATGAGCAATTACTATGTAATGGGTCCAGATGGGCGGATCCACGGGTTATTGTGTGAGGAGACATGTTCGAACTTGTAGACTGTCTCTCTGCAGTGTCTATTAGAGAGGATTGGCTAACCATACAAACACTCTGGACCACAGCGGAGCATGGCAGAGTGTTTGCTGAGTGTTCGGTGTGCGAGGAGAAATGTTGGAGCTCTCAGACTGTCTCTTTGCAGTGTTTATTGGAAAGGAGGGGCTAACCATACAAACACTCTGGACCACAGAGGAGTGTGGCAGAGTGTTTGCTGAGTGTTCATTGTGTGAGGAGAAATGTTGGAGCTCGTAGACTGTCTTTCTGCAATGTCTCTTAGAGAGGAGGGGCTAACCATACAAACACTCTGGACCACAGCAGAGCATGGCAGAGTGTTTGCTGAGTCTTCGGTGAGCGAGGAGAAATGTTGGAGCTAGGAGAAATGTTGGAGCTCGCAGACTGTCTCTTTGCAGTGTTTATTGGAGAGGAGGGGCTAACCATACAAACACTGCAGACCACAGCGGAGAGTGGCGAGTGTTTGCTGAGTGTTCGGTGTTCCATGGATCCAGGTGAACAAGCTAAAGCTATTGGGA
Source organism: Ambystoma mexicanum (assembly GCF_040938575.1). Taxonomy (NCBI): domain Eukaryota; kingdom Metazoa; phylum Chordata; class Amphibia; order Caudata; family Ambystomatidae; genus Ambystoma; species Ambystoma mexicanum. Next base: position 763,647,902 of record NC_090925.1, on the reverse strand, counting down.
ACCACTCTGCCTGCACAGCCCTGTGTCCGCGCCCACTGAGAGACCTCAGCCGATCTGACCGCGCTTAGCCAGCATCGTCCCAGCATTTTCTCCCCTGCCCTGGATAGATGGCAGTAAGTGACTAGTTTGTCTGATCCGCACAGAGGGTGCTTTATTGTTGACTTACCAAGGGGGCAGTGACTGCAACGCAGGGAGCCAATGCCTTGATTCCCGTGAATGCTCCCCCTCCCCCCAGCATTCAAATTCCTAGGGAGACAGAGCCTCGAGCCCTTTGAGCCGTGACACCTTCTTGTATTACCCACATTAGTGAATTAGTGTTAGATTTTCCCATTGTTTGATTCTCTCCTTTACACAGCGCTTCTAAACTGCTACCCATTCTCAGTAAATATGAAACCTAAAATCCAGCAAAGACTTGGCCTCCGCAGCGGAGCTACAAGGGCGGGGAAACGCCTATGGAGCCCAGTGAATCGTGCACTTGCTTTGAATGGTGCACCAATTACAAAGAAAGGTAAAAAAGATAATCTAATTATTGCACATTCAACTTTGGCACAACAGCCTAAGATCACTGGTTACTATGACACTGCTGGCAAAGTAAACACACCATTAGCGACTGAATCCCTCCCAGTTGTCTGCCATAGCATGGATACACAGGATACTGATCCCCGGCGCAACTTGAGATGAAGGTATGGGCCCTTTATACATCCTTGGATGCCTGGTGGTGAATGCAGTCAGCAGTCAAGAGCTCTGTGTCGGAGCGGAACAGGGAAAGAGGCCCTGCTTGAGAAATATCGATCCCGGGCCAGACGGGATGAAAGTAGTAGCTGTTGAAGCCATATGCAGCTGACATAACTATGTTGTTTTGCGGGCTAGCGTCATGCCTCCCGGCCCTTGACCCCTCCCCATTAAAAGATTTACCACAACAATTTGGTCAAGTGTTGGCAATAAAAGGCCGTAGGATTTTATTGATATACAACATGGTTATTGGTAAATAAAACAATATACGTAATCATCATAAATCATCCTTATGGGCACCGGGTCCGGAGATGATCCCCTCTGGCCTGTGCCGCCTTTCTTGTCCCACGACTTGTTGTGGCCACTGTACGGTGTCCTGGGCTTCCTCGGTCTTCTCCTCTTTTTCTGTGGTGGGTGGGTTTTGAGGCAAAGAAAAAGGAAATGGGAAGACACTGAGTCAACAGTGAACTTCCCAGGTATTGTTTGAGTCCCCGTGCAGGGTCGACAAACAGTTTGTGCTTTAGGAGCTGCACACAGCTCATTATATAGGCCCCAAGGGGCCCTTATTCTTTGTACTGCATGGGGGGCTGGGCGCCAACCCCCACAGGCCAGCCTCTGCTGACTAAACTGCCTAGGCATCCAAGGTCTCCAGGGTGCACAGCACCCATATATTCTCCTGGAAAGGTGAGGTATTTATTACCTCACCCTTCCTGCCTTTCATGTGCCAGACCCCGCAGCCTGCCTCACTTATCTAAAAGACAGAGAGGGGCACTGACCTTGGAGGAAGGCTGTGCCCCTCTCCAGCGCCATGCTGCCATGTAACAACAGTTACAAGGCCTCGCCTTGGGCGGCCCTGCGGCATTGCCCAAAAGGCTCCTTGTTGGAGCAGTATAAAATGTATGGGGAGGCGCCCCATGAACTGCGGGGCTGCCCGACGGTGAAAAGAAATGAAGCGTTTCGCGCAAAAAGAATACAAGATATGGGGCCTCCTGAGACCCTGGCCCATCTGCGGTGAGTTTGAATGTAGCCAATGAAATGACTACTAGAAGTGAAAACAATGTCACTGCCACGTAGGCAAGGTAAAGGCAAGCACTCTGTATGGGGGAAGTGCCATCACAACCTTATGGCCTGCTGAAGTTCCCGGGCCCATGGGTGGTGACTGTAGTAGAAAAAATGAAAGGAAAAATGGAAAGGACCATGGGAACAGCAGTGTAGGGTTGCAGCTCCAGGTGAGTGGTTGTGCTCCCTCCCACACCACTCTGATCTCGGGCCCAATCCCTGCCAGTTGCACGCTTGTGCTGCCTCCCTGGCAACCCCTGTATCCCTACAGTCCCCAAACCAGCACTTTTGTCTGCACTCACCCTGCACTTGCCACTAGCTAGCCATTCTTTATTTATTTTATGTTATTATTTATTGTCCCATGTACTGCACTTTCCCCTCCCCCTACCCCCCGCACCGCACTTTTCTTTTTCCCCCTTCCCTTGCACTTGCGCGATCTGAATGACACCTGGCCTAGTACGATCGTTGTCTGTCTTCCCTCTGTTCCCCCTCCCTTGCCTCGTCGCGCCTTGAAACACTTGTGTATAGACATGTTATAAATGTCATATCATATCATATCATAGGCATGGTAAATGTGTTCTGAGATGCAAGCCAAAAGGGCATAAAAGTGGTTTTGTAAATAAAATACTGCAAGAACATGGAGTCAGCATTGGGACTGTACTAAGTCCAGTATTTACTTTCTGTTAGTGATCCCGGTATAAGAACAATGATCAGGTGGTACTCTTAAGTTAGGCTCACCACTATACCACGAAATACAAGATACCACCAAACAAAATACAGCAAAAATGAAAATACCCCTTACAGCTTGGTGCGTTGGCCGGGAAGCGGTAAAGTAATTACTGGGCGTGAACTTACATCATAAAACATTACCATATTGTGCACTCAGTCTCTGAATTAGAGCTGTGAGGTAGTGCAATAATACTGTGTGCTCATTTGACTCTTGTTATAGAGTTATTGGCAATAGTGCCGCCATGTCCCACATTCAGGCTGAAATTTCGGAATTATCAGATTACCTCAAGACGAAGCTCTGTGCTCACGCAAACTGGTCATCTGAAAATCTGACAACCTGGAAAAATAGGATTAGCACAGAAGTGGAAAGAGAGGCTTTTGAAGGTATTTTCGATGAACGAAATATTGTGCAGGTGTGCCTCTTTAGACTTTTTTTCTGAGTGCATTAACGCACGGAGGAGGAGAATTGCATCATCAAGCTGTGCGCAAAACTTTGGTTTCTGCTACACAGATCCATAAAGATGCAAGGTAAATATAGTGAGGTCATTAGCAAATTACAGCGCAGTTTGAACAGTGAATGTGAACAGGTGCAGCAATTGAAAGCAGAATTAAAACACAGAGAGCCAGACACAGAACTGCAAGCCAAATGTAGCGACCTTGCTGCTCAATTGGCTCAGAGAGAAAAACAACTTAATGAGAGTGAGCAAGAATTAACCCATTTAAAAACAATATTGGATGATATAATGTAAGATAAAGATGTTGCAGTTTCCGAAATTCAAAACTTTAGAAAAGATAATAGTGAGAAAGATTAGGAATTCCATGCCATGGAGCATGAGATATTTAAATTACTGGATTAAAAAGAAGGAAAAGCTAAAGCAATTGATCATTGTCAGACACAGATCAAAGAATTGCAAGCAATAATCAATAAGGTCAGGGATGGGAATTCTGCTCTCTGTCATGAAGCAGAACAGCTTCATGGACAGTGCAAAACACTGGAACAGCAAATATTTGATTTCAAGTCTCAGGGAAAGCGACAGTGTACCACATTCACTGGGGCTGAACTTAATCACAGCCCTAACCAGGGAAATTACCAGCAGCTGTCCACATAGCCAGATATAACAGATCTGTTAGGGTCTGAATCACCTGCAAATACTAACTCGCATTCTTGCCCACAAGAGAATAGGAATGAGTGATAAAATGGTACATATCATAATGTACCATGTAGTCCATTAAAAATTATGAAATCTTTCAAGACTTTGATTAAACCATTCAAAAAAGGAGGAGATTGTTGCATAGAAGATCATTTGGGGACCCAGTCATCGACATTTTGGGTGGGTGGGAAGGGCAGATAAGGGATTGGGGGTAGGGAATAGTTAAACATAGGTGGGGGGAAACAATTTCAATGACTTTTTTCGTAATAGTGTACTTGTAAAAAAGGCAGTCGATGAAACGACATAGAACCCTTCAGATTCCTAGGGAACAATATGGACGGTATTTTCACCTCACTCTAGATGCGGCTTCTGTTAGTATCATTTGTGGTCTCAATGAACAGATACATTTGTCATTTCAGACTTTGAGAAAGAGATTAGACACCAATTCTCGCCCTATCAGTCATTACAGCAAGCCAAGAAAGCTGCTTATAGCACGGCTGCACAACCAAATGAATCCCCTCGCCAGTTCCTTCAAAACTTAAAAAGAGCATTTTCACATTTTGATGTGACTTTTAACCCTAAGTCAGTGGAATTTTGAACCCTGTATTTTTATGGGCTCCAAAAAGAAAGTGTCTCCCAATTAATTTGTCAGTGAATTTGACAGGGAAAAACCACTAGAATGGATAATTAAACAGGGGAACAAACTGTATGAACTGATATTTGGTCCAAAAGAGGAGGGGCCTAGGAATAAAGAGGCAAAACCATAGTCCAAGGAATCCACACCAGCGATTTTGGAGGTAAAATCTGTAAATATGCTGATAAAATAAGCCCAAACTCAGGTAAAAATGACATGACACCTAATCAAAGTGGTGTGACTCCACAGAGGACATTACCCCAGACTCCTATGTGCCAATCCATTGATCCCAGCAACAGAAGTTCTTACATTAGTCCTAGATACCTTGGTAGTTCTCCTAGAGTTGGGTTTGCCATGATATGCGAGGCCTAAATAACAATCAAAATCAAATGTACAACGGCCCATACCAGACATTAGGGGCCCAGCGTAGATTTGACCCTAACACAATGGTGTATGGCCACCAAGGAAGACCAAGATATGTGGATAGATTCATTGAAAATGGAAATCAGAATAGGGAACAGTTCCCACCAAATGAAAGACAAAATATGAATTATGTACCTCGCCAATATAATCAGCACCCACCACAGGTTGACCATGGTCAAAGGATAGTCACTCTACGTTCTCCACCTCCTGTGCCACGTGAATTCAGGGGTAACACAAACAGAAATCAATCTTCTGAAAGATACCAGAACAGGCCTAATCAGGGTGAGTTTAATCATTACCGGCCCAGACCACAAAGAGAGGAATTCAGGGACATTGAGAGGTTTCAATGCTTAGAGGCCAAGGTTAAAATGTTATCTGAGCAAATAGGAAAATTATGTGTGGTTCAAAAGCAAGAGCCAAGTGAAATTGAAGAAGGTCATAGGAGTGATCTTGTACGTAGTGACAAGTGACTAGCTAATCACCTCTGCCCTGATGAAAACACAGATGCCCATGAATTGCCTTTGAATACAAACACTGAATTGCTTGCCAATTTAAAAACAAGCAAACAAACAAACTAAAGTGAGACAGGGAATTATAACACACACAAAAAGGGAATGTGGTTTAACTTGGAGTTGAACTAGACCATTCAGGTGTATGAAGATGAAGAGCAAAAAGGGGAAATGAACCAGAAAAACCCAAAGAACAGAGAAGCAGATTTAAAAAGAATATCCAATGTGAAAATGAATACAAAATGAAGAGTTAAGATCAACAGCCCGGTCATCCTTACTTGATAATCAAAATGCTGTCGATAGAAAAAACAATTGCCCAAAAGGCAGGTGCAGATCAGTCATCTGAGGAGTATTTTGAGCCACAGATGTTCCAAGGGACAGAAATGACAGGCAATGTAAAACAAAATGCAGATAAGTGTCACAAACCAGAAACTGACATGCATCTTTGAAATCTTTAGCATGCATCTTCCTACAATTCTGACACTGCAACCTATTGGCTGTGTATTTTCACAAGTGCCACATCACAACGTGACACTTGTGAAAATACACAGCCAATAGGTTGCTGTGTGGAAGTAAGTAGAGAGGTCACAGACAATGGGGAAGGCACAATGAGACATTGGGGTGTGAACATTGTTGATCAGAGGTGCAATCAGTGGCTACACTTCAAATGGGTCCTGAGCCCAGGAAAATAGATAAAGAAATTCAAAATGAAGTGGGCATAAAGGAGGAAAAATGTCTTTCATATGCCTCTTTGCCTAGCAAGAAGTAAAAATGATCTAAGAAAATTAAGTCCTGAAATTAGTAAAAATTCACATTTTATATGCGTACTAGAAGGTGTTGAGGATAGGTACTATGCTCCTATCACTATTGAATAAAAATGTAATGCATTTGGAATGATTGACACAGGTGCTAAAGCAACAATAATGTCAAAGGAACTGGTGAAAAGTATCAATGAAGGGAGATCCCCACAAAACCATGTAAATGTGAGGCAAAGTGAAGGCCCCGTGCACAATTTCAGTGGAGAAGAAATACCTATCGAAGGTGTCACTGAGGTTGACATAAAGAAAGGGAAGCATAGAATGAGAAAGGAAGTGTTGGTCACACCCATTAATGAAGTACCCTCCCTCATAGGGACATATTGCCTGAGGAGACTGTCACCCCTCATTGATGGGGTAAATGGGGTATTGTGGTCCTTAGCTAAGAAGCCATTGAAACCTAAAAAAATAATGACCCAAAGCAACAGCGTAAAAGAATGCCACACCGTTGCTAAATCAGATTGTGTAGTGGCAGTATATCTTCAGAATAGCTCTGTGCCTAGTGTCACTGTCATTCTCCTGTGTCAGGATGAAATGCGAGGAGAAAAAGAGAATGAGTCTTTGGAGATTTATTTGGACCCTAAGAAAAACTGGCAAACAGAAATAGATGAAAACAAACTGCGTTTTAATCTAAATTAAGAAAAATACAAACCAAATATTACTCCAGAATCAGATCAGGAAAAACACATTCCAACAATTGCAGAAATACACATGGGAGAAGGGCAGCCATGGGTCCCGATCCATGTGAATGGGCATTATGAGACGATTGAAGCCACTTTTGCGCTTGAACATGAAAGGAGTTTCATTAATGAAAAGGTACTCAGGAAAATACTTGACAGAGAGGAGATCCCGAAGTTTTAAATAAAAAACCAACACGTCTTTGACCTAGATGACCATTAAATGGGACAAGGAATTGTAGGAAAATGCATTCTAAAAATTACAATTGGCTCTAAAAGCATTCATCACAATGTGTGGATCGTAAGGGGAACACAAAACAAATTCTATTTGGGAAATGACATCATGCACAGAATGTGTATTGTGTTAGACTTTCTAAATCAAAAGGTCTGGTCCAGGTTGGGTGGAGCTGCACTTGAATTTGAAGACAAGAGACAAGCTTATCATTGTGCCCAGATGATGCCATATGCAATTTAACTTCAAGTGAAAAAGGATGTTATCATTCCAGCATTTACCATACAATTTACAGCAGCATTAAAATACAGGAAGGGACAACAGATGAAATATTCTGATGCATTTGTGTGCCTAAATTAATCCATAAAACAGCAAGGATTTGAGTGTGAATATACACCATTTGTAAAGATTTGGGATGGACCCATTTAAATCCTGGTGGACAATAAAGGGTGTCAAGACATTCATTTGGAAGAAAATACATCATTAGGAATGGCAGTACAGAAATCATACTACACTGCTGATTTCAGTAACCCAGTGAGCAGGAATGTCCCTGAAATCTATGTGACTGCACAGGGTGAATTACCACAATCATTGGATTCTAAAACAAAGGGAATCTTTAAAGTTCAGTCGGCATACCCTTCTGAGCCAAGTGAAATGGTATGCTGCCATCAGGATGATTATGTCCTTTTCGAATTAGGTGAATCTAAAAGAGAAAAGCAGCATATTGAAGTGGAGGTCGATCTTCCAAAATATTTGAGGGTAGCAACACTCCAAAGACACACTGCCACACGGTTAGAGGAAAGTACAGAGGTTCCTCCATTGGAGGAATTCCCGGAGTTTTCTAACATGGTAGAGGAGCAGGTTTAAGCTGCAGATGCTTGCACAAATGAAGAAGAAAAAGACCTCTCCAGGAATGATAAGTGAATAAATTGTTTTTTGAATACTATATTATTTGATCTGAATACTAGATAAGTTATGACCTGCTTATGTAAAACATTCATGTCATTTTGTCTGGTTTCAGTATTGTGGTTTGCAGGGGACGGGAGGGTCCATAGATTGGACTCTTTTCTTTCACTGTTTGTAACACAATCTTGTGTGTGGGTCATTATTCATCCCCTGCCCCCAAATTGTATATAACTTCTCTAAAGGATAAATTACTTTCAATAGGAGTGGGTGTGCACTGATGATACATTTTGCTTTGGTGATTCTCTCTGCTCCTGCAGGGTGGCACACAGGATTAGTAGCACCCCTAAAGAATGTAATGTTCTAAAAGTAATGACCTAACAGATAAGCATGCAACAACTTTAGCTTTCACAACAGAGGAGGCTAATCAAATTCTTTCTTTAATCAGTGAAACAGAAAAGACAGTAGACAGCCATGAAGATCCAAATAGATTGATATTCAAATTAGAGAAACTAATTAGACATGGGATTTCCCAGAAACGACATGCCACTACTCTAGCTGAGTATTATAAATCCCACAAAATACCAAGGGGCCTGAGGGTATACTTATGAGCGACTTTATGTAAGGACAGCATTGAATTTGTCCAGAGGTGGGATCAGATTTTAAATAGATTCTTGCTGGATTTGATCTTGCTCACAATTGAAGAGTTGTCTATATCACTTACCTCTATCGAGACTGATATTAAGGATTTGACAACACAACTAACTGCATTTAAAACTGATGCAGAATTGACTCCAATTCTGGGGGAGATGAATTCAAAATTGGCATTTTACAAAAGTGACATTGAACAAAGAAAACTTAGGAAATTCAAACGAAGTTCATTTGATTATATGAATGACATTGTTTACACATGGCAGGAATATTACGCTCATAGGAATCAGAATAGACTTCCAAATCCACACCCTGGGCAATCAGCATCAGATAATAGTAGCAATAGCGGCATTGGGGATCCTATTCTATCTGACGGCTCTAGAAGGGTACAATTGTGGCCTTTTATTTGTCCCAACCTGTAACTACACTTTTCGAGGAGAAGATTAATTTGCATAAACATTTACGCATGATACATCTTAAAGGGTTCTTTGAAACACAACCACCAATGGAGGATTCACTTGATGTGGATGACAAGCTTGAAATGAGACCCAAAAGCCATTTTGATCCACAATTCTCTGTCAGGAATATGCATGATGCACATGGAGACACACTGGTGACAAATATGAGAATGGTCTATTTGTCACATTTGACCTTAAACAATATGCCATGGGGTTTAGGGACTCTATATGACACATGACTGTTAACTTGGTTATTAATATGTTTGAAAAGAAAGTTGAACTAGAACTATTGTAGATTAATTATCAGAGGTCAGTCCCATGTAAAATCAAGAATTCTCAACTGGAACAGGTTGAAATACTGGCTAGAGATGAACAGCTAACTCTAAAACCAGCCGACAAAGGGATGTGATAATTGTAATGGACACATCATTTTCTCATGTGAGTTGCTTGACACTTCTAAGTGATGAATCCACATACATAACACTCAACCATGACCCAATCAATGATATTAAAACGTTGATTAGAACATCTGTGGATACAGCTTTTGAGCATGATTGCATAAGTGAGAAAACTAAAATGATCTTGTTAATTGTTTTCTGATCACTCCTGTGTTCTATGGACGTCATAAGATTCAAAAACATCATACACAACCTCCATTGAGACCTATTGTAGCAGGATCTGATAGTTTCTTCGACCCTGTAGCCATCTACATCGATAGAATACTACAACCTCTTGTTCAGGGAATTCCCACATATTTGAGGGATACTACAGATTTCCTTAATTTTCTTAATGATGTTACTGTATTATCAGCTGAATGTCTACTTTTCTCATTAGATGTTTGTAGTCTGTACACCTCTATCCCTCACAATGAAGGGATTGAGGTTATAGAGTGGATGTTGTTACATTCTGATGAAGTGAGAGGCAACGCACACTTCATTATAGAGTTACTGAATATAATTCTATATAATAACTACTTCAGATATCAAGGCACTTTTTATGCACAGGCATCAGGGACATAGATGGGGTCAGCAATAGCCCCAACATATGCTAATATATTTATGTATAATTTTGAAATAACACATATACTTGAACATGCATACTGGTCTAACAACATATTGGTATGGAGAAGGTATGTACATATTTTTGGGATTTGGTGTGGCTCACATCAAGAACTAATATCTTTCTTCAACTATTTGAATCAGGGAGATGCACGTATAAAGTTTACATTAGAAGTGGGATTGCCTAGACTCAACTTTTGGGTGTTAACCTTTCTATAAGTGAAGGGAAGGTGGTGACTACACTATATCACAAACCTCCTGACGTTAATAATCTGTTACACTACACTAGCTTTCACCCAAAAGCTATGATGAAGAGTCTCCCATATTGTCAGATGCTAAGACTGAAAATAATTATCTCGGACCCACTGGCTTTAAATACAGAATGTTCAGAACTCAGTAACAAGTTCAGAAAAGGAGGATATCCGGAGGAGGTTTTGGACAAAGCACGAAAAAGATCAGAATTTGTGCTAAAGATACTCTTCTTCACCCTAAGCAGAGGACCAGAGAGGTTCCCCTACTCTTTGTATCAGGATTCTCGAGGCAGAGTTTTCAAATTACTCCTACGTCCCGTCCCCTTTCCTCCATACTTATGGGACATCTCTCCGTCCTGTGGGACGGGACCGGAGCACTTTGTAAAAAGCATCTAAATATTTTGCAAAAATGTGTCCTTCCTCTCTTTCCTGCGCGGGGCCCGGCACACGGCCGTAACCCCACCCACCTTGGCTCTGCCCTGCGCATCGCCCATCAGTCCTTTTCTCTGCTCGTTCGGGACTGGACGCACTCGCATCCGCAGAAGATTTTCTTCCTTTTTTCCTCTCTGGCTCTCACTAGCAATCGTGTACTTGTCTGTCTATGTCGTTCAAACTAGACTTTCCAGATTGTTCATCGTGTCACCGACGCTTCGCGAGGGCGGATCCCCATCCTCTTTGTTTAGAGTGTTTGGGATCGGATCACCGTTGGGACTCCTGTTTTTACTGTGATTCCCTTCCGGTCCGGGCTCTTCAGCGTCGGTTGGAGCGGTGGGAGGAGGTTTTTCCGATGAACTCCTCCTTCGCATTTTCAAGTGTTCATTGACAAAAAGAAGAGACGCCCAGTAAGTTCTTTACTTTTCAGAGCACCCCGGCCGGGAGACACCTTTCCGGGTTCCTCCTGGGCCGTGAGGGGCGTTGATCGCTCTGTCACCGGGGTTCGTCCTGAGGTGCCCGTTGGGCCTAATAATTATACCGGAGTTTTCTCCGAGGGTCTCCGTAAGGGGCCTGTGGATACTGGAGTACACTCCGAGGCCCCTCCTGTGGGGGCTGCTTGTAGACCCAGTTCTACTGAGTTGTGTGGTACCGGAGCTTGCTCTGAGGCCCCTTTGTCGGCTTCCCTCAGAAATAAGACCGGGGTTCGCCCCGAGGCCTCAGCGGGTCTTGGTGTTACTGAACGGATGTTCGAGGCCTGCGCAGTAAGGCTGTTACCGGACCTGGGTCTGAGGTCCCTCGCACAGAGGCTAAAGTTACCAGCATTTCTGAGAGGCCTGGCAAGGCCTTATCGGTGAAAGTTGTTTCTCACCGTTCCCGCTCTTGTGGCGATGCCAGAACTGTTGAGGGGGCAAAGAAGGAAAGTTCTTCCTTTACCGGCAGCGCCGAGGTCCTTCCTGAGAAGGCTAATTTGGCTATTGGTATGTTGCAGAAACATTACAGGCCACATAGTACTGGCTCAGCCGAGGTTCCTTATGTTAAGGCTAAAGTTAAGACCCCTGATCCATCGACGGGGACCCCTGCCTCACTTCGTCATGTTCCGCAGTTCCCCTCAGGTGATGACAAAATGGCAGCCGTTCCCGCCTTGACCGCAGCGGCCATTTTGGGTGCTACCCCTACAACTACGCCATCGGCCTCAGGTGTAGGGCTTGGCGCTCTGGGTGAACACAGGGTTCCTTGTGCGCATCCGTATCGGCCAGTCTGTGACTGGAACACTCGGATGCCCCTTCCGCACAATGTTTCGTTGCCTGCGGGGTTGGCACCTTTGATTTATGTAGATATGTCGGTGGATGGGCCGGTGTGGCACCCTTCCCCGTTACGTCCCTGGAATTATCCTCCTCATGAGAGTCCTCATCTGGTTCCAAAACAATCCTCGGAGGACACCTTTTTCGGCAAATTTCAAACGCTCATGCGTACCGACCCCATGAGGGAATATTTCAAAGGGCTTTTTAGGGAGATATGTCCGCCCGCGCCTCCGGCTCCACCCGTTCTTCTGGTGGTTCCACCGGCGCCTCCCTTGCCTACGGTGCCTTCCCCGGCTCTTCCGCCTTTGCCCCCATTGTCCCCCATGGACAAGGCAGCGCCCGACATGGCTCAGATACACGCCCGATACCTCACGACAGGCATGGCTGCATGCCACCAAATTCTCAAAGGAAGTGCAGGACAAGGTGTTGGACCTTCCATTTGATGGTAAGGAGCTCTTTCATTCTACAACAGATGTAGAGCTGACCAAGACGAAGGATAGCACTCAGGCAGCTAAGTCCTTATCGGTCCTTGTTAAAACCGCTTTTAAAACCCAGAGACTGTTGTCGCAAAGTCGACCCTCCTCTGGCTTTAGGGGCTTCCTAGACCGGAAACCTCACAGAGTGGATACCCCTTCAGGGAATAACCACCAGAGGCAACAACGGACTCAGTTTTTCTCCCGCTCCTCAGCCTCCTCCTCAGCTTCAGATGGCAACACCACTGAAAAACCTACAAAATGAGGGTTCTCCGTGCACACACGAGACCCCGGTGGGAGGACGTATTGCGTCTCATTGGGAGGCATGGCAGACCATCACCGAAGACAGATGGGTCTTGTCAGTCGCTCGGGCTGGCTGCCGCTTACCCCTACCCCTTACCCCACCCTTCAACCCTCCTTTTGAGCTGTCGGGCTTGCCCTCCCTCAAAGCCGAGGTTCAGAAACTTCTGGACCTCAGAGCTGTAAAACCCGTTCCCCTTGGGGAGCGAGGGGAGGGCTTCTACTCCCGGCTGTTTACGGTGCCCAAACCCAACCAGGCTGGCCTGCGCACTATCCTAGACATTTCCCAGTTCAATCTTTTCCTACCCCAAGAGAAATTCAAGATGATCACGCCCAGCCAGATACGGTCTTCCTTGCAGATGGGCAATTGGCTTAGCGTGGTGGATCTTCAGGATGCGTTGATGCATATTCTGATTTAGAATCCATACAGGAGATATCTCCGTTTCTCTTTGGGAGAGGAGCACTTACAGTTTCGAGTGCTTCCTTTTTGCCTCTGCGCTGCGCCGTGTGTCTTCACGAAGATGATGTTGGTGATTGCGGCCTATCTTCGTCTGCAGAGTATCCATGTGTATCCGTATTTGGACGACTGGCTCTTATGCAGTCCTTGCCCGTTGAAAGCAGTGGGCAATTTCAGTCTCTCCTTCAGCTCCTGTTCCATCTTGGGCTGTTGGTGAACTGGCAGAAATCTTCCATGACGGTCTCGCAGGACTTGATTTTCCTGGGTTTTCGCTGGAACATGATTGACTGCAGAGTGTACCTGACCGGGGACAGAATGGCAGATCTGTTAGCCACGTGTCAGATGTTTGCGCATTCGGAGAGCATGTCGGCCTGGTGGTTCCAGAGGCTTCTGGGCCTCATGGGCTTGTGCGTGTTGGCTCTTTCTCTTGCTCGTCTCAAGATACGGCGGACTCAGATGGCTCTTCGGAGTTCTTGGCATCAGGATGTGGACCCGGATTCCAAGCTGATGATGATTCCGGCTTCCATGAGAGTGGACCTGGAATGGTGGTCATCTCTCAGCAACCTGTCGGTGGGTGTGGGGTTCCAGGACCCAGCTCCTACTGTGACGATCACGACGGACTCCTCCCTCCTTGGGTGGGGTGCGACGTTAGAGCCTCTTCAGGTCTCGGATCTCTGGTCGCCTCAGGACAAGCTCCTCCACATAAATCATTTAGAGCTTCTGGCGATCTTCCTAGCGCTCAGGGCGTTCAGACCGATCATAGCCAACAAGGTGGTCCGCATACGGACGGACAATGTGGTGGCGATGTATTACATCAACAAGAAAGGGGGAACCAAGTCTCCCCCTCTCGTGGACCTGTCCATCCAGATTTGGGAGTGGGCTGTGCTTCATGGTGTTTGGCTGCTTGCAGTGCACATTCTGGGCCAGCTGAATGTCACAGCGGATGCTCTCAGCCAGCGGACAGTGGTCAGCTACGAGTGGGAGTTGAAGGCGGAGGTCCTCTCATGGATTTTCTTGTGTTGGGGCACACCGGAAGTGGACCTCCTCGCTACAGCGGTAAACAAGAAGCTTCCTCAGTATGCCTCCAGAGGGGGGCTGGGAGCCTCCTCTATGGGGGATGCTCTCGAGATTCCATGGCACAACATGAGAGTTTATGCCTTCCCACCTCTGCCTCTAGTTCACCGAGCAATTTGGAAGCTGAAGAACTCGGTGAACTGTTCCCTTCTACTCATAGCCCTGTGGTGGCCGGCCAGGTTTTGGTTCTCAGAACTTCAATACCTGTTGGTGTGTATCCGCTGATCAGGTTACCAGTGACCCCTGATCTTCTTCATCAGGGGGAAGAGCAGATGTGGCACCCCTCCCCACAATCGCTCAGCTTGGCGGCATGGTGCCTGAGTTCAAGTTTTTAGAACATCTTAACTTGTCTGCGGATAACATGCATATTATCCAGGCAGCCAGAAAACCCTCGACTAGATCCCAGTACAGAAGCAAATGGCTCAGGTTTTGTCATTGGTGTTTAAACAAGCAGTAGGACCCAAGGGGGGCTACAATTGACACTGTTTTGTCCTTTGTATCCTTCTTAGCAGAGTCAGGTGTCCATGTTCTGTCATGTAGAACTTACCTTTCAGCGGTTTCCGCTTACCTTTCTACGGACCAATGCTCTTACTCTCTGAGTAACCCAGTGGTTAAAAGGCATTTTGCAGGCTTGACATGCCTCTATCCTCCAATTCGTAGTCTGCACCCGTCGTGGGATCTAAATGTAGTCCTGACGGCGTTGTGTCATAAGCCTTTCGAGCCAATGGCCACGGTGGACCTCAAGTACCTGTCCTGGAAAGTGTCCTTTTTGGTCGCCGGTACGTCAGCAAGGCGGGTGAGTGAGCTCCAGGCATTGTCGGTGGAGCATCCCTTATGGGTCTTTCACAAGGATAAGGTAGTCCTACGGACGAATCCTGCTTTCCTGCCGAAGGTTGTATCTGAATTCCATCTGAATCAGTCAATCTCCTTGCCTGTCTTTTTTCCGAACCCTACCTCAGAGGCAGAAAGGGTTCCGCATTGTCTCGATGTCAGAAGGGCTCTTAAATTCTATCTGGACAGAACATCTAAGTTTAGGAGTTCTTCTCAACTGTTTGTGACTTTTGGTAACCCTCAGCGTAAGCAGGCATCTAAGGTGACTATTTCTCGGTGGATCGCAAACTGCATTACGGAGTCTTTCACCGTCCAAGGGCTGAAGCCTATTAAGGGTATTCATGCACACCTAGTGCGGGGCAAGGCAGCTGTGGTTGCTTTTCAGAAATATGTCCCCTTGGAGTCCATCGCTAGGGCAGCTACTTGGGCCTCCCCATCTGCTTTTTGTAAGCATTATTGCCTTGACATGAGCTCAAGAGCTGATGCTCAGTTTGGTCAGGTTGTGCTGAAGAACCTGTTTCAGTAAGGGGTATTTCCATCCACCCGTAGTTACTGTAAGGAGTGCTTGGGAATCTCCCATATGTATGGAGGAAAGGGGACGGGACGTAGGAGTATAACCAGGTTGCTCACCGTAGTGACCACCTTACTCCTAGTCCATAGTCCCCTTTCCTCCATACGCCCACGTCCCCTCTAATAAGGTTCCTCTGTTGTTGCTAATAGGTCTTTGACCTGGCGATAGAAAAGAACTGATGGGCGATGCGTGGGGCGGAGCCAAGGTGGGCGAGGTTACAGCCGCGTGCCGGGCCCCGCGCAGGAAAGAGAGGAAGGGCACATTTTTGCAAAATTTATGGATGCTTTTTACAAAGTGCTCCGGTCCCGTCCCACAGGACGGAGAGATGTCCCATAAGTATGGAGGAAAGGGGACTATGGACTAGGAGTAAGGTGGTCACTACGGTGAGTAACCTGGTTAAAATAACATACTCAAGAAAAATTAGAATATTTTACAACATGACCCAATGTTACACAGATTGTTCCCTACACCGCATATGATGGCCTATAAAAGGGGTAGTAATTTGAAGGACAAACTCATACGAGTTGAGAGACCACAGAGGGACAGACAAGCGGTATTGAGCACAAGGAAGAAGGGCACATTCCCTTGTCTCTCATGTAGTCACTGTAACAATGTACTGAAGGGCAAGATAATTTCCCATCAACACACTGATCAGAAAATTACACTTTACGATTATGCCACATGTTTAACACCAGGGGTGATATATACCATTAAATGTCTGTATGGCCTTCTGTATGTAGGCCAAACAGCGGGACCTGTGAAAGAAAGATGGACGGAACATAAATCAAATGTAAGATGCAAAAACTGCAAATCCCCAGTGGCGAGACATTTCAATGAACATAACCACACAATTGCTCAAATGCAATTTATGGTATTGGAAGTGGCGAAACGCCCTTAGAGGGGCGGGGGTGACTTGAATTCACACCTTTTACAAAGAGAAATGTTCTAGATACACCAATAAGACACTGTGCATCTAAGAGGGATGAATGAGGACATTTGTCTAAACTGTTTTGTCTAAATATGGATTTACTGATGTGACCTCAGAATTCTCTGTCAGGAATATGTATGATGCACATGGAGACACACTGGTGACGAATATGAGAATGGCCTATTTGTCACATTTGACCTTAAACAATATGCCATGGGGTTTAGGGAATTTATATGACACATGACTGTTAACTTGGTAATTAATATGTTTGAAAAGAAAGTTGAACTAGAACTATTGAAGATAAATTATCAGAGGTCAGTCCCATATAACATCAAGAATTCTCAACTGGAAAAGGTTGAAATACTGGCTAGAGATGAACAGCTAACTCTAAAACCAGCCGACAAAGGGGGTGCGATAATTGTAATGGACACATCATTTTCCCATGATAGTTGCTTAACACTCCTAAGTGATGAATCCACATGCATAACACTCGACCATGACCCAATCAATGATATGAAAACCTTGATTAGAAAAACTGTGGATAAAGCGTTTGAGCATGATTGGATAAGTGAGACAACTAAGTATTATCTTGTTAATCGTTTTCAGATCATTCCTGTGTTCAATGGACTTCATAAGATTCAAAAACATTGTACACAACCTCCACTGAGACCTATTATAGCAGGAACTGATAGTGTCTCCGACCCTCTAGACATCTACGTCGGTAGAATACTACAACCTCTTGTTCAGGGGATTCCCACATATTTGAGGGATACTACGGATTTCCTTAATTGCCTTAATTATATTAATGTATTATCAGCTGAATGTCTACTTTTCTCATTAGATGTTTTCAGTCTGTACACCTCTATCCCTCACAATGAAGGGATTGAGGCTATAGACTGGATGTTGTTACATTCTGATGAAGTGAGAGGCAACACACAATTCATTATAGAGTTAATGAATATCATTCTATATAATAACTACTTCAGATATCAGGGCAGTTGAGAGACCACAGAAGGACAGACAAGCAGTATTGAGTACAAGGATGAAGGGCACATTCCCTTGTCTGTCATGGAGTCACTGTAACAATGTACTGAAGGGTAAGATCATTTCCCATGGACACACTGATCAGAAAATTCCACTTTACGATTTTGCCACATGTTTAACACCAGGGGTGATATATACCATTAAATGTCCACGTGGCCTTCTGTATGTAGGCCAAACAGCAAGACCTGTGAAAGAAAGATGGACGGAACATAAATCAAATGTAAGATCCAAAAACTGCAAATCCCCAGTGGCGAGACATTTCAATGAACATAACCACACAATTGCTCAAATGCAATTTATGGTATTGGAAGTAGTGAAACGCCCTCAGAGTGGGGGGTGACTTCAATTCACGCCTTTTACAAAGAGAAATGTTCTGGTTACACCGATTAGACACTGTACATCCCAGGGGGATGATTGAGGACTTTTGTCTCAACTGTTTTGTCTAAATATGTATTTACTGATGTGACCTCAGAATTCTCTGCCAGGAATATGCATGATGCATATGGAGACACACTGGTGACGAATATGAGAATGGTCTATTTTGTCACATTTGACCTTAAACAATATGCCATGGGGTGTAGGGACTCTATATGACTCATGCCTGTTAACGTGTTACGCTATAGTGAATTAGACAGCTGTGGTCTCACAGTTGTGGTATATTTAGTAAATGCTCAATGTGATATTGCGTGGATTTATCTGAGTATTAGAGGAATTGATATGTATACATACTCTTGTCATTCTGTATATTGAAGGTTGCAATGAATATCTTAATGTTGTGATTTCGAATGGTCACCGGAGATTGTTTACATACATTGGAAAAGGTGTTATATTATTGTAAGGTACATGGTGAACTAACAGAGGTGTTTTAGAGATCTTATGGCACTACGAATATTCAGGGATACTTGGCTTCCTTGTTCATTGCATCCGAATCCTCTAAATAGATGGTTTGTTGGACATCGTAGCTATCGTAGACTGGATCTTAGTTACGTCCAAGATGGCTCTCATTTTTACTTTAGGCATCCCTTGTAACAGCTTGGAGATTCCTCGGCACACCGGAATAACGTAAAGGATTTCTTCACGTGACTTTTTACGACTTTATTTCCACTTTAAATCATTCAACTTCTATGCAGTGGGTTACTTCTCTGCATACGTCGTTATTTGAAGAACAGTTTTGAAGTTTATTTTATTTGTAAAGCGCAGCCAGGCCCAGGGGCAACCGGGCGCATATTCTTAGATACAAGGTTACAATATATACAGTATGCACAAATTACATTACACAGTACATTATAGAATAGAATATATACACAATTACAGTATATTACAAGTCGGTAACAGGTCTTAAGTGAGGTGCTTCAAGCGTTCTGTGTGAACAGCCAGGATTTGGTATTGTTCTTGAAGGTTTGGAACAAGGGCTCTGTTCTGATGGAAGCAGGCAGTGAGTTCCAGAGTTTTGAAGCTAGGACAGGGAAGCTCACCCCACCCGGTTTTTGGAGTTTGAATCTAGGCAGGATGAGGCTGTAAGTTTGTGCTGATCTGGTGGGCCGAGTGGAGGTGTGGAGTGTGAGACGAGAGGAGAGGTAAGGTGGGGCTTTGTTGTCCAAGCATTTATGCATCAAGGCTAGTGTTTTCAAGGCGATTCTTTGTTTTACCAGGAGCCAGCGTAGATCAGATCTGACGTTAGAGATATGAGACCGTCTGGGGATGTGGAGGGCTGCCCTTATGGCATTATTCTGGATAGTTTGCAGTTTGTTGAGGTTAGCTTGGCTAGTCCCCAAGTAGAGGGCGCTACAGTAGTTGATTTTGGACATAATGAGTGTTCTTGCAAGGGTAATGCACTTATGGGGGTGCAGAAAAGGTCTCCAGGCGGTAATAAGTTTGCAAGTATAGGCCGATGCCGACCTTACTGCATTTGTTTGTCTGTTCAGAGATAGAGCAGAGTCCAGGTAGACGCCTAGAGTTTTAGTGTCTTTAGAGACCTTAATGTCATTACTGTCAATGGTAAAAGACTTGAAGGCTTGGTCTAATTTATTGAGGCGTTGAGTTGATCTTAGTAATAAAAGCTCTGTCTTGTCGTTGTTAAGACATCATTCGTGTTGGGCCATCCAGGCCTGGATGACCAGATAGACATCATTCAAGGATTTGGTATCGGCTGTGTAGTCACCAGTGATGGTAATGAGTATCTAGGTGTCATCTGCATAGTTAGTGTAGGAGACACCCAGATAATCGAGCACATTGAAAAGGGGTTTGGTGAACACGTTGTAAAGCGTGGGCGATACACAGGAGCCTTGAGGGACGTTGCAGTGAATTGGAGAGGGGTCAGCCGATGCTGTGGGCGAGAAGACCCGCATAGACCTGTTGCTTAGGAAGGAGTGGATCCACGCATTGGTTGAGTCTGTTAAGTGGGCCGCAGATTTGAGATGTTGGCAAAGTATTTGGTGGTTAACCAGGTCGAATGCCGCAGACAGGTCAAGGAGAAGGAGTAGCGCTAACTTTCCGTTGTCCTTTAGTATCTCCATCTGAGTTTTCAGGTCAGTCAAGGCTGTTTCGGTGCCATGTTTGGGGCGGAAGCCTGATTGTCTTAGCCCCAGGAGATTGTTGGATTCAAGGTAGTCTTGGATCTGCAGGTAAGCTGCCCGATCTAGGATCTTGAGCAGGAATGGGACCGTAGTGATTGGTCTAAAATTGGTCGGTAGGTTGGGGTCAAGGGATGGTTTTTTGAGTAGTGGGATCACCCAGGCGTCCTTGAGGTTGTCAGGGACAATACCAGTTTTGAAGGAGGTGTTTATGAAGGCTGCGATAAAGGGGGCAAGGTTGTGAGAGGCTGCCTTGATGATAGGCGCGGGCAAGGGTCACCTTGGCAGTTAGAAGGCTTGAGGTTGTTTATGATTCCTTCTACTTCAAGAGTGGTGAGAGGGGAGAAGGCGAACGGTTTACTGGTCAGGTTAGTTTGGCAGGTACTAGATGAGGGGATGGTCAGAGGTTGGTCTGACTGTAGAGACTGTTGTTTGTCTCTAATTTTAGTTTGAAGGGTTGCAATTTTGCCCAGAAGTGCTGTCTGTACATTAATGCACCAATTGCTATCTTTAGTGCAGGAGTCGGGGGGTGCAGCGGGAGTCTCAAGTTCCTTAACAATTTTAAATAGTTCCTTGGTATTCGATTGTGCTTACAGGATACGATTATTGTAGGATTCTTTTTTGGCCTGGAGTATTGCTTCTTTGTAGTTGAGAGTAGCTAGGAAGAGACTGTCCTTGTTGGTGTGAGATGGGTGACTTTTCCAGCGTGACACTGCGCTGCGTTTCTCTTTACGTAGCACTCGGAGCTGTGGTTTGAACCACGAGTTGAGGTGCGCATGTTGTTTGGGTCTCCTAAGTTTGAGCGGGCCGATGGAGTTTATGGCTGAGAGCACTGTTTGGTTATAGGTGTCAGCTAAGTTTGTAGGGTCTAAGCAAGAGTCGGTGACGTTATTGAGGGTGGGGAAGATGTATTATGTGTTGAAATGCTTTTGGAACAGTACATTTAGAATCTTCTTTTAACTGTGTAAATTTATCAACATATTTGCATCTGTTTTCTCTGAGTGTGATTTGCTCTTGAAGAAGGGGTAGATATCCCCGAAACGCATCAAGCACAAATTTCATTCTATGGCCTCCGCAGGAATGATAATTGAATACATAGTTTTTTTAACACTACATTATTTGATCTGAATACTAGATAAGTTATGACCTGGTTATGTAAAACATTAATGTAAGTTTGACTGGTTTCAGTATTGTGGTGTGCAGGGGACGGGAGGGTTACATAGATTGGACTCTTTTCTTTCACTTTACTGAACAAATGAACAGGTTCTTGTAAATGCATCCACAATCCATGAATATGTTGAAGAGCTGAGAAATCACTTGCAATATGCGTTTGTATTTGCGCAGCGACATTTGAAAAATGCTGCTGACAGTGCAAAGTTATATTACGACAAGAAAACATCTGTGAATGAATATGAGATAGGAGACCAGATCTACAAATTCAACTTTGGGAAAGGTAAGCATAACAACTCCACATTTCTTGCAGCATGGCACGGGACATATAGGATTGTAGATAAGGTTTCAACTGTGGTCTACAGAATTGCTAAAAAGGAGGGAGAATTACCAGTAGAACAATTTGTCCATGTTAATCAGATTAAGCCCTTCCACCCGAAACATGAGGTGAAAAGGCTAGAGCAAATTGAGACTAGCAGGGAGTGAAACATGTGATGGTGTTCTGAAAATAGAGCGCTTACACACTAAATAGACTTACCATAGCCGGTAAAAAGGTGTAAATATGTAATAAAAAATATCAAATTGGGACTTAAAGGGGTAAAAATGGCGAGATATATCTTTATAATGATATGTAAAAAAGGAGGGATGTAACGGGTGAGTACACAAATGGGAATATGAGCCCAAAGTATCCAGGAACTAAACAGATATATACATAGGTAACTAAAAGAAAGGGTTATTGTAAATAGGAACATGCTTAGTTAAGTTGCATAATTTTTTCATTAGATGCTGTGTTGAGATTGGTTGTGTGTAATAATTACAGATTCAGCACAAGTTAGGTAACTGACAGGTTATCTCAATGACTCACTGATACTCCTCTTCCTCTCCCTTCTTTCTCTCTCTCCCTCTCTCTGGCTCGGATATCCTCCAACAGGGGGATGAGTATGAAAGCCTCCCTAAACCCCTTTCACTACCTCTGGATGACTAGAGGAGAGAAAAGATCTCAGGGAAACCCCCTGGGGAAGAAAACCCTGTGTCTGCGACTGCAGGATCGATGTCGTCTGTTGCAGCAAAGATTCAGGTGAAGATTGGTGGAAGGCGGTCTTGACGGAGAAAGAAGAAGAGAGTTTGATAAGTATATGAAGGTAAGTGAGTGATAGAAAGTGGAGGTAAGTATTCTCAAGTTACCCTTAAAAAGGATTAGGAGGTGTATCACGCTGGAAGAGGAGATTTCTGGTTTCCACCTGATGAAGTACGGAATTTCGTTAGTACAGTACTGAGTATAGCGTGAGCAAGAGTGCACAGTAAGGGGTCTCTACCTTGCAAGTTGTGAGAGAGGAACTTGGGTGTATACCCGCAATCACAGGTGTTGAACAAGCGGTTCTGAAGACTGAATTCGGAATCCCTAGATATTGGATAAGGGAAAGAAATGTGTCAACTACAGGTTACTGTTAGAATCAGGGGGTGTGTGTTACTGCTATCCTTCGTACCGATGAAATCTAACAGTCTGCTCGCCGGATTCCTGATTAGGTGGGAGCGAGAGGGAGCTGGAGTCTCTGTGGTCAGAGAGGAGGCGAGTTGAAATGCAGAGTCTGAAAGTCGGAAAGAACGAAGGACAGATTTAGCTGTAATAAAGTTTTGGAAGTAAGCAAGACGTATTGGAAAGGTATCCCTAGATACGAACTTATGTAGCGTTGTCTGTGAGGAGTAGCAACGCATCCGTGCATTGTCAACAGGGACAGATAAACTGAATGTCGAGTAGGAGGGCGGAGCTTCCCTGGTGCTGGGTTGTGCATTGTCTAGACCCACATCGTCCGTTGTGGCGGCCATCTTGGAAGGAAAAATGGCCGAAATCCGTCATCCACGGGACCAACGATGCCACAAAGACCAATGTCTCCGAAGAGGCGTGACAGTATGCCCCCTCCAACGGGCCGGGGCCCCCTGGCTTATCAGGATGTCTCCGAAGAAACTGGCGGATAAGTGTCAGAGTATGAACCACTGAGGCAGGTTCCCATGAGCGATCAGCTTGTGAGTAACCCTTCCAATCAATCAGGAATTGAAGACGACCCCGAAAAAGGCGAGAGTCACAGATGCCAGCCACTTCATATTCAGGTCCCATCGGAGTGACAATAGGAAGAGGGGGAGCATCCCTTGCTCTAGAAAAACGATCAACAACATCCTTCTTCAGTTGAGACACATGGAATACTGGATGAATTCTGGACCAAGAAGGAGGTAGCTTGAGTCTGAAAGCAGAGGAACCCAGTTGTTGCAATATGGGAAAGGGACCGAAATATTTAGGAGACAATTTGGAAGGGACCAAATGACCGGGTAAAAATCGGGAAGACAACCACACTAAATTACCCAGCACCAATCTTGGTGCTGGAGTGCGGTGTCTGTCCGCAAAGCGTTTGACATGACTCTGAGCATCTAAAAGAGATGTCTTAGCTGTTTGATGCCCCGCTTGGATTGTCCTGAGCAGGTTGTCCACATCCGGAAACTGGGACGAGGATGCAGGACCAGTAGGAAAACACGTAGGATGAAACCCGTAGGAGCAAAAGAAAGGGCTGAAACCCAGAGCGGAGTGACGAGAGTTATTATAGGCGAACTCTGCCAAGGGTAGTAAAGAACACCAGTTGTCTTGTGAAGCAGAGATGTAACATCGCAATTACCCCTCCAGAGTCTGATTCAATCGTTCTGTCTGGCCGTTAGTTTGTGGATGGAAACCCGAACTCAACGCTCGGGAGATGTTCAAACTTTTGCAAACTTGCTGCCAATATCGATATGTATATTGAGACCCACGATTAGAAACGATTGTTTCAGGGAGGCTTCATCACATCATTCATTAACTCCTCATTTAAATCATGCTCTGTGCCAACAAACCTTAAAGACGCATGGATACTACCTCTACTAAAAAAAGTTAACCTGGACCCCAACATCCCAACGAACTATAGGCCCATAACAACTGTCCCGTTCCTCCTTAAAATCTTAGATAAAGCTGCATATCTTCAGATCCAAGATTATCTGGAGAGCAAGAATCTACTAGGGACAGGACAATCAGGATTTAGGCCATGTCATGGAACTGAAACGGCTCTCCTTGATCTTAAAAACCAGCTAGACGAGCGCAAAGACAGAGGAGATGTGTCTATCCTTCTACTCCTAGACCTATCAGCTGCTTTCGATCTGGTAGATCACAAGGTACTGTGCAATCACCTCAAATCGGCAGCCAACTTCTCTACAAAAGCCACGGCATGGATAAATTCATTCCTGGACCAGAGAACCATAAGAGTTTTCTCACCTTCATCAGCAGCAGATCCAGTCCCCATCACCTGCGGAGTCCCTCAAGGGTCATGTGTTTCCCCCACGCTATACAATATTTTTACAAAGCCTCTCTTTGATATATTGGACAAACTAGGGGTCTCATATACCAATTACGCCGATGATACCCAGATCCTTATCCCAATCCAAGGTGATTATGAAAAAGACACCAGACTCATAAACAAAATTTACCAAATCATCCAAACCTGGATGGCCACTCATGGCCTATGTCTTAACGACGATAAGACTGATCTCTTAATCATTGGTTCTACCAATAAACTGAACAAACTACCCCAGCTTTACAATTCCATCACGATCAATGGCATCAAAATCAAGGTAGCTAAGGAAGTTAAAACCTTAGGTTTCTACTAAGACTCAGATCTCACCCTCGACAAGCAAGTAAATACCACAGCCTCAGCAACCAGTTACACCTGCAAACTCATCCACGCCTGCAAACCATACCTTTCCACAGATAGCTGCACCACCATAGCGCGAGCCCTCATCCTCTCTAAATTAGACTACTGCAATGCACTGTACCTAGGCACCAGTAAACATAACACTAACAAACTCCAAACCCTGCAGAACAATGCCCTCAGAACAGCCCTAGGCATCCCCAAAGGACAACACATATCTACCCATAGAAGAGCCGTCAACTGGCTGGCCATCAATGACCGTATCAAACTCAAAACTTTGAACATTACACACAATTGTCTGAACAACAAAGCTCCTGCATACCTGATAGAAAAATTCACAAAGCACACCTCTGAACGTCTCATCAGAAAGGCCCTCTCAAATAGCATCAAAGTCCCTAACTTTAAACTGAAAAGAACTGATGGGTCCAGCTTCCCGGTTCTAGCAGCGCAGCTCTGGAACTCCATCCCAGATGCCCTTAGAGCTACCCCCTCCTTCCATGTGTTCAAAGCCAACGCTAAACTCTGGCTTAAAACTAACGACCGCTAAATGCCCCAACTGTACCAAATACTCTGTATATTTATTGTAAACACTGTAACTTATCTTTACTGTAAGTCATCCGACAGTGCAACACAAAAAGATTCTGATATATGTAACATATCTCTCTTGTAACTAAGAAATGCTTGATATATGAGCTTGTAATATATGATCCTGTAACCTAAGTAATGTAACATATTCATGTACCTGTAACCCAAGATTTATTTTCTGCAAGCGCCCAGTTGCTTAACGGCCAGGCGCGCTCTATGAATAAATAAACAATACAATACACTACAATGAAGAGTGAATATCCGTGAAAGGAAGATCATTGCCATCTGGGCTGCTGTGGGAATCCCAGGAAGAGGAACAAAATGAGCCATCTTTGTAAAGTAGTCTACTGTCACCAAGATCACAGTGCAACCGTCAGATACAGGCAGTTCAACTATAAAATCTGTTGATATCTGTTAGGCAGAAACCTGTGCAGTTCCCTCTGGGACCACTGCAAAAGATTTAAGACTACAGGTGTTTGGCAGTAAACCCACTTGGTAGCAGTCTGTACCACACAGATTCACTGGGTAGCTGTGGCTGAGCAGTCAGACTTCCCTCAAGAAGAGTTAGGCAGTATACAGAGTATTCACAATAGGTCAAAAGAACACAGTAGAACAAGCAAACACTGACCAGAGCTTGGTGTAAAAGAGATATCATTATTTATTTAAAACCACATCTAATAAAACACACTGGCACTAATATCAAGCAGTTCAAAAACACAGTCACTAAAAGATACACACTCCCTTCAACGATTAGTTAGACAAGTCTTAAGTAAAGCAACACTTATTTTCAGACAGCGGTGAGCGCTTAACGAAGATGGCACTCTAATCAATCAGTTTAAAAGGGAGAGAAAGGCAGAGCAAAGATAGAAACAGATCCCAACACTTTCAAAAGAACACAGTAGGAGAAGAAGGCAGGTTAAAACCATAAAGTCAAAGTTAACAAGGCCGGACCCAAGAGGCTCCGGTCGAAATGTGTCCAAGGTCACATGGTTCAAAGTGCCCAAAAGTCTTGAAATCAGTTCAGAAAGAGTTGGACCAAAAGAAAGGGACCAGTAGATGGTCAAGGCGGCCAGCCCAGTCCAGAAGGTTAAAGGATTATTATTACCTTGTAGCAATCTTTAGAAAGGGAGGCCTGGCGGACACGGTACCTTAAAGTGGTGAGAATACTCCAGCAGGGGCAGTTGTTCCTGGCAGCGGATGCAAGTCGGTGCTTCGTCCGAGGGAAGAGAGGATCTCATCGGGGAGGAAGACAGGAGTCCGTTGCACTGCCAGGGAAGAAACCAGCCGCGGAGTTCTCAGTTAAAAGGAGCGGTCCTTTTATTTGCGGTCCAGTGGTAAGTGGCTAT
Source organism: Ambystoma mexicanum (assembly GCF_040938575.1). Taxonomy (NCBI): domain Eukaryota; kingdom Metazoa; phylum Chordata; class Amphibia; order Caudata; family Ambystomatidae; genus Ambystoma; species Ambystoma mexicanum. The sequence goes on along the minus strand of NC_090925.1, from coordinate 763,620,807 downwards.
CCGGTTGCCGGGGTGTTTGGCACAGGCAATTCGACCACAAGACGTCCTGGGATGCGAGAAAAAGAAGGTAAACTGGTTGTGCCCACCAGTCAGGGGAAGAAGACTCTCCAGCCGGGAGATCTTCTCTGTCGTCGGGAAGTGGTGAATTGGTTCCGCAGGGCTCCACCGGTGGTGTCGTCGTAGCAGGTCGGCTCAGCTTCTCCCTCGTCGGATTCTCAGGTCCTGTGGCGACTTCTAAAGTTCCAGTCCCAAAAGCCCTGCTTTTATGCAGCACACCCTCATTCACTCAGCCCAGCTGTCAATCAAACATGCTAAGTAGTGAGCCGGCCGGCTCGGCTCACCACTTGGGCCAATCACACAAGAGTGCGACTTGAGTTTCCAAGGTAACTCAGTCCAGGGTGCCTAAACCCCCTCCAACACCCCCTGTGGTACCCAGACAGAGTGGCACCACTTTTGGAGGCTTCTGTGGAGAAGCCCGCCAAAAAGTGGAACAAAGGGCTCGACTTGGGTTGGAGTCACAGAAGAGAACACAAATGCCATTTTAGAATCGAGTTCTGGCAAAAAATACCAACCGGCGAATTAATATTAAATAAATAAACTGGCGGTATGTTCGAGGCTATGAGAATTAAATAATTAAAGTTGGTAGCCTCGAACAATGGGAAAATCCCATAGAGATATATTCGCGGTCGAATATAAAAAGTAGTATCCACTGCCACCAGCCAAAACTCGATAAGGGGGGACGGAGACGTGCCCCTTCGACTAACAGACCCCGGGGCAATCGAATTGCCCCGATCAGTACGTCCACAATATGATGCTTTGTACTGGTTTCTGTTCATAATTTGGGACTAGTAAAGCCAATGGTGACTTTACATGCCCTGGGAGACAGTAGTCAGTCCCAGGGTATGGAGTCTATGGTGGGGTGTCACTATGACACCCCTGTGTCACTACACTGAGGGTGCTGTGTAACACACATAGTGAAAACACACGAGACCCTATGGAGGAAAAGACCCCGTAGCCCATAAAACACATTAACAGTCAAAGGAACCCCTCAAATCAAGTCCAAGAGTGTGAGGAAAAGAGACTCACTCTTGGCAGGAGAAAAAAACAAACTCCAGAAATCCAGCAAAGCTGCTGGGGGACTCACTAGGTTAGGAAATTCAGCCTAAACAGAGAATTCTCCCTAACACTCGCCCCCCCAGACTAAGGGACAGGAGGATTTAATCCACTCCTGGATGAATCTCATACCTCTAGTCGATGACATACATCCTAGAGAGACCATCAGCATTTTGGTGGTGACACCCTGACCTGTGCACAAAGGTGAAATCAAACCCTTGCAGGCATATTGACCATCTCAATAGTTTTGGGTTTTCCCCTTTCATTTGTATTAACCATCTCAAGGGTTGGTGGTTAGTCTGAATGACAAAAGTAGAACCATACAAGTATGGCCTAAACTTCTTTAGAGCCCACACAATAGCAAAACACTCTCCTTCAATGGTTGCCCACCTTGTTTCAGGATCCTTCAGTTTTCTACTGATGAAGCAAATGGGGTGCTCCATACCTTTCCCATCCTGTTGACTGAGGACTGCACCTATTCCTACATTTGAAGCATCTGTTTGCACAATGAAAGTTTGGTGGTAGCCAGGAGCTCTGGGTACTGGGGCTTGGCAAAGAGCCTTTTTCAGGGTTTCAAAGGCCTGATTGCATTCCTCATTCCACCTAACCTTTTTAGGGAATTTAGGAGAGGAGATGACATTCAGTGGAGAAGCTATGGACCCATAGTTCTCTATGAAATTCCTGTAGTATTCAGTGAGGCCTAAGAAGGCTCTCACCTGGGTCTGAGTAGTAGGTGTTGTCCAATTTTGCACAGCTTCAATCTTACTGGGCAAAGGCCTTATTTCTCCACCTCCTACCTCATGTCCAAGGTAGACCACTTTACTCTGTCCAATCTGGCATTTACTTGCCTTTATGGTCAGATTGGCCTTTCCAAGAGCCTGCAAAACATATCTCAGGTGGTCCACATGTTCTTCCCAGGAACTGCTGAACACTGCTATGTTATCCAAGTATGCCATGCAGAAGTCCTCCATCCCATTCAGAACCTGGTTTACCATCCTTTGAAATGTAGCAAGTGCATTTTTCAATCCATAAGGCATAACCTTAAACTGGTATAAGCCAACTGGGGTAGAAAATGCAGTTTTCTCCTTGGCATGGTCTGTCAGGGCTATTTGCCAATAGCCTGATGTCAAGTCAAATGTGCTGAGGAACTTGGCTGCACCAAGTCTATCCACCAACTCATCTGTCCTTGGCAAAGGGTGGTCATTAGTCTTAGTGACTGCATTAAGAGCTCTGTAATCCACACAGACTCTAAGTCCTTTAGATCCTGCCTTGGGTACTAACACAACTGGGCTAGACCATGGACTAGGAGAGGGCTCTATTACCCTGAGATCAAGCATCTTGCTGACCTCACCTTTGATGTGGGTTCGTACATTTTCTGACATTCGATATCCTCTGCTTTTGACTGGCAGACAGTCACCAGTGAGTATGTCATGCTGTCCCCAAGGGGTCAAGCCTAGTGAAAGTGAGAACAGGGAGGCAAACTGATTTAACATAGATTTGCACTCTTCCTGTTGCTCAGGTGTCAAATTTGAAGAGAGATCTACTCCTTCAATCTTTTCGTCTAAAGGTAAGACTCTGAGGAGATCAGGAAGAGCTTCACTCTCTTCTTCTTCCTCTGATGATGCTAGAAGCAAAGCTCCTACATCAGGTCTGGAGACATACGCTTTTAGTCTGTTGGTGTGGAAGACTGTTAGAGCCTCCTTGGGATTGCCCAAGTCCACCAGATAGTTGACCTCTCCAAGTTTACCCACAACCTTGAAGGGTCCCATCCATTTGTCTTGCAAGGCCCTCTGCCTTGTTGGAATCATAACGAGAACTAGCTGGTCCTGACTAAACTCAACCATGTTAGCCTTTTGGTCATGCCAGTGCTTGACCAATGCTTGTCCAGCTTTCAAGTTATCATCTTGCTTCTGCCATCATTTGTGACATTCTCCTACGGAGACCTATCACATAGTCAGTCACTCTGATTGGCTTGGGGGAAGGAGCACTCTCCACCCCCTCCGTGATCAGGGCCAATGGACCTCTGACCGGATGACCATAAAGAAGTTCAAAGGGAGAATAACCTACTCCCTCCTGAGGGACTTCTCTATAAGCAAAGATAAGGCATGGCAGTAGAAGATCCCACTTTCTTTTAAGGGGGTCCTCTAAAGCACCTATCATGCTCTTCATGGTTCTGTTGAACCTTTCAACCAGCCCATTTGTCTGAGGGTGGTATGCGGTTGAGAACTTGTAAGTAACTCCGCAGGTTTTCCACATGGCTTTCATGTAGTGGGACATAAAATTCAACCCCCTGTCAGAGATTACTTCCTTAGGAAACCCAACCCTGGTAAAAATACCAGGGAGGGCCTTAGCCACAGCCGGAGCTGTAACAGTCCTCATAGGAATTGCCTCAGGGTACCTAGTAGCATGGTCTACTACAACAAGTATAAACCTGTTGCCTGGGGAGGTTGGAGGATCAAGGGGACCAACAATGTCAATCCCTACTCTCTCAAATGGGACTCTCACTACAGGGAGAGGCACTAAAGGTGCCACATTCGTGGAGCCAACATTACCAGAAGTCTGGCAGCTGTGGCAGCTCCTGCAGTACTTATCTACCTCAGCCCCCATCTTTGGCCAATAAAAGTAGAGTGAGAGCCTTTCCTCAGTCTTCTTGAAACTCAAGTGACCAGCCAAAGGAATCTCATGGGCTAACTGCAAGAACTGTGGTCTGTTCTCTTGGGGTACTACAAGTCGTTTGTTGTCCCCAGGTGCAGACTCAGTTGGTTCACTGTAGAAGAGGCCATCTTCCCAGTGTAACCTATATTTCCCAGGCTCTTTCCCTTCAGCCTGAGCATCTGCCTGGTGGTGAAGACCTTCCAGTGTTGGACATTCTCTCTGTCCCTTACTGAAGTCTGCCCTGTTGGGTCCACCTTCTGCCAGTAAAGACTGCAGCTCAGGATGGTCAACAGGATCCAGATCTCCAAAGAGTTCCTGGCCTTCCACTAGCTCTTCCTCAGAGTCTAGTTCAACCACACAGGGTTGTACCTCCCTCTCACCCTCAGCTGGAGGGGGAGTTACTGGTGTAACTTTGGACAACCTAGGGGAAGTCCTTGTTGGCTGCACTGGAGTGCTGGCTGTAAGGATCTTTTTAGAAGTTTTAGGTATCCCTTTTTCTTCTAATTTCTTAGAGACGGCAGCCGACATCTCCAGTGGAGCAGGAGTGATCTCTTTCTTCATCATCTCCTTGGGAGCACCTCTCATGGTTCTCTCCCTTGCAGGTCTGGTGAGCTCCTGTAACCTTTTACTAGGAGGTCTGGGGGTATGTGACACTACTCCAAGAGTTTTCAAGTCATTACCCAACAGAACCCTTCCTGGCACCTCACTTTGTATGCTGACAGGTATCTTCACAGTCATGTCATTACACTGGATGAGAACTGGTAATTGGGGAAGCATCTGCACAGGCCCTCCAGCTAACTTGGTGAGGCGTTTGGGTGCCTTAGCAACATCCTCAGCCTGAAAAAACGATTTGTCCACCACAGTTATGCTGGCCCCAGTGTCCCTAATGGCAGGAGTCTCCTGACCATTCACCTGGACACTGTCCTTATAATACTCTTTAGTATTATCTGGGATAGAATTATAGACATCTAAGTTCTGTTGTTCCCACAAACCCAGAGACACTAAAGAAACAATGGCTGAGACTCCAATGGGTTCATCAGCCAGTAATAGAAAGTTTCCACTTGCCATTTGTACTTCCTCCTCTGGAGCGAAGGCTAAGGAGACAAGCTGGACCCCTGAAGGTTTACCCTTACATCTGGGATCTCCTTTCACATGGTCAGTAGAGCCACAAACAAAACATTTACCAAATGCTTTCTGGAATGGTGGCTTGTTGTGACCTCCTTCTGGTTTGGCACCAGAAGGTACACTAGCCTGATTTGGTTTCCCTTGTGGTTTACCCTTTTGGTTTTGTTTGGGGCCCTCTTTGGAATTGGAAGTATTACAATTCTCTGTGGAGTCCCTTTTTGGCTGTTTTCCCTCATCCTTTTTCTGAGTAGCCCCAGAATCCTTGTGAGTGGCCCTGTTGGCAACCCACAAGTCAGCAGCCTTAGCTAACTTCCTGGAATCCAATTCCTTTGAATCAGCCAAGTGCTGTCTGAGCTCAGGAGAGCAGGCATCATAAATTGACTCCAACATTAGAAGATTCTTCATTCCTTCATAAGTGTTAACACTGTAACCCTTAATCCATCCCTCTAAGTTTTTCAAACTTTCACTCACCCAGGTAGCCCAAGGGGTACCATCATGCTTTCTGAGGGTCCTAAACCTCTTAAGGTACTGGGAAGGGGTCTTCCCAAATCTAGCTATTAAAGCTAGTTTCACACATTCATAATCCTTCTTATCCACCTCCCCCAAATCCATTACTACATCAGTTGCAACAGGGGAAAGCCTAGAGAACAACCAGGGAAGTAACTCATTCCCTGTGATGTCCTAGAGCCCATGATTATACTCAAACATTTTTAACCAATCCAACACATCCAACTTAGGTTCATACTTACCCACTAATTCCTTAGGCATCCGGGGTCTTTTGGGACTGGAACTCCTAGAGGAACCAGAGGAGAGAGAAGCATTTTCCACAGACAACTTCTTCATTTCTAGTTCATGATTAAGCTATATTTCTCTGAGTCTTAACTCAGCTTGCTTCTGCTCAGCCTGGGTATTCATTCTTCTGAACTCTAGCTCTTGGTTTCTTTTAGATTGAGCAATAAAACGTTTGTACTCTAATTCAAGCTTCATTTTTTCAAGTTCAAAATAAGCAAGGTTACATGTAGGACCTGGTATAGGCCCAGTAGGTACAGTAGGTAAGGCAGACAGAGGCTCAGAGTGGCTAACTTCATTAGGTTCACTTTCCTCTTCTGACTCATTATCAAGACTTTGATTTAGATCAATACCATCACTGTTTTCTACATATGCTGGGGGGGGGGGTAGATTCCTCTGTACCACCCAGACTTTACTTTTAAGCAATCAGCAGTTTTGGCAGACAATGATTCTAGGGTATAACTCTCCATAGCAGACATAGTTAGAAAATCAGCTTTTTTTTAGTGCTAAGCTTTGTGGTTAGTTGTCCTAAAGTATTAAAAAAAGCACTCTAAAGTGTATACTCAATACAAATCCCACCGCTCTACACCAGTGTTAGACAGAAACCTGTGCAGTTCCCTCTGGGACCACTGCAAAAGATTTAAGACTACAGGTGTTTGGCAGTAAACCCACTTGGTAGCAGTCTGTACCACACAGATTCACTGGGTAGCTGTGGCTGAGCAGTCAGACCTCCCACAAGAAGAGTTAGGCAGTATACAGAGTATTCACAATAGGTCAAAAGAACACAGTAGAACAAGCAAACACTGACCAGAGCTTGGTGTAAAAGAGATATAATTATTTATTTAAAACCACATCTAATAAAACACACTGGCCCTCATTACGACCCTTGCGGAGATCCATGGTGCAATTTGCACCATGGACCATGGCGCAGAGCTGCCAACTCCACCATGGGGGTTGGCGGACTTACCACCCCATTCCGACCTTGGCGGGGCGGTAAGTCCCCAATCCCCATTTACCCTTCCCCATTCCCATTTTTGCCCCATAGGGTATAATGGGAGTGGGGAAGGCGTTAATTACGCCACCGTAGATTACGGTGGCGTAATTAACGAGAGGACCCGTAGCGCCATGGATTTTTCCGCCTGGAAAATCCGGGCGTAAAAATCACCATGGCGCTACGGAAAGTCGTAATCTGGCGGAGAGGTACGCCATGCATTACGCTGGCGTAAACCCCTCTCCGCCAGGGTCGTAATGAGGGCCACTGGCACTAATATCAAGCAGTTCAAAAACACGGTCACAAAAAGATACACACTCCCTCAACGATTAGTTAGACAAGTCTTAAGTAAAGCAACACTTATTTTCAGACAGCGGTGAGCGCTTAACGAAGATGGCACTCTAATCAATCGGTTTAAAAGGGAGAGAAAGGCAGAGCAAAGATAGAAACAGATCCCAACACTTTCAGAAGAACACAGTAGGAGAAGAAGGCAGGTTAAAACTGTAAAGTCAAAGTTAACAAGGCCGGACCCACTTTAAGAGGCTCCGGTCGAAATGTGTCCAAGGTCACACGGTTCAAAGTGCCCAAAAGTCTCGAAATCAGTTCAGAAAGAGTTGGACCAAAAGAAAGGGACCAGTTAGATGGTCAAGGTGGCCAGCCTAGTCCAGAAGGTTAAGGGATTATTATTACCAGTCAGTCAAACAAGTTTATTCGGATTTCAAAAAAAATCCATCAAACACAAGAAATACAAAATCACAACACATAAAAATTACCATCTGTCCTCCATATCCAAATTTGATAAATCAGAGGTTCTAGGAGGGAGAATAGGATCAACCATAGGCCCCCCTTACATTCCATAATGTCCCTTTACTAGTCCAAAGAGACACAAGACTAATTGCCCACTCTAGGCACTCGCTTACATCCCCCTGCGGGCCTTTTACCCAGAGGTGTACAGTTTGCTCCTGCCAGGACATTACTATGGGTGATAGTTCCAGGTGAAGCAGCTGCTCCCGGATAGGGGAGCGAGCTGATTGCAATCCCACTGTGTGGGGCCCGCACATAAACCTCAGAGCTTCTCAAAACTTCCCTGGCCATTTGAACATTCCTAAAAACCAGTTTAACAGAGTCGGAAGAGTTTATACCCTCGCCAGCCAATCTAACACACCCCACCATAGCTTCCCTGGCCACAAAGGGACAATTCCCAGCTGTACGAAGCCAGTGCAGGCATTTATAAGAGAGGGCATCCCTTGGTTCTCTCCTGCCCAAAAGCAGTTTTGGTACCCCATGCAGAAAAACAGTAGCGGTTCTTTTCCCCCCAGATACATGGCTCTTGGGGCTGCGCACCCTTGAACAGTTTCCATGTGCTCCTGTATCTCCCTCCCCAAAGGGATTTGTTCTCAAGGAGCTAGGGGGACCCTCCACCGGCATACTTGGCCTGGTACACCCAGGAGGGTGACCTCGAGCAGCGTTAGAGTACGTCAACTGCACATCCGGAATGAGGCTCGTTAGAGCAAGAACAGACCCTTCGCAGGATACAGTGTTCAGAGGTTGCTGTGGAGGGTTGGGTCCGTTACCAGCAAAAGCCATGCTGGAAGACTCCCCCAGCGAGACCACTCCACCGTTCCCCTCCCCGCTCCTCCCCTGGGCATCGATCAGTACCAAAAGTAGATTTTTAATGACAGCTAGTTCGGAGAGCACCTATGCGCAAGGGCAACTTCCGACAGTATGCACCTCCTTGGGTGTTGGACCAGAGGAGGGATGACTGCCGTGGGTGATGGACTTGAGCGCCCTAAATGATGGTAAATTAAGAGAGGAACTGGACCCTAAGGTCAATGCAGGTTGGTTCTCACTCCAGGAGCTGCAGATGGAACTAAGAGGGTGATTGTCTTCGGTTGCTCTAACAGTTTCTATGTTCATTGGGTCCAGGGTAGCAGCAACAGTGATTCGGGGGGGACAGTCAAGAACAGAACCCAAGAAGGACGGGAGATCAAGGGGCAAGCTTAGACTTGCAAGGTGCGGGCTGAGTGGGGTGGTAACTGGTACAACAGGTGCCAGGGATGCTGATGGAAGAACTAACACATCATGAGCCCCCTCTATGCAAATCCCAGAAGCATTAGCCAGCAGCAAAGCATCTGGATTCCCAGTTTCGGCGAGCAAAGTCTCCTTGCAGGCAATGGTTTTGTATTCCAGACTTGGGGGACTGACATTGCAGCTCAGTGCTGGGAAGCTAGCAAGATTGCTGCAGGCCCCCCCCCACATTGTGATCCTGGGGTGGATGCTTTCATACCCTCCACAGTGTGGATGGGCCCTCGGAGGTCCAGGTCAATGTCCAGGTCAATGTCAGGGCATGAAGATGTGAGGGTCTTTGCTTTGGCTGTTACTCCCTGTTGGCATCTTCTTTTGACAGCCAGGAGCTTTCGCGCTGTAATATGTTTGGAAGGGTTGGTGGCGAACTCGCACTCAGACTCGGAACAGTTCAGGAGTGGGGGCGGGGTGGATGGCACAAAGCTGTCTGTTTTCCTGGCCGGTTTCCTTGGTACGGCACAGCCCTTAAAGGACCTCAAGGATTTCAAAAGGGACATAACGGAGGCCCCCCGCAGCTGGCCTGATAAAGCTGGGCTGATTTGCTGAGTGTGGACCCCAACAAACTTCTCAAGCTCAACCCCTTGTGGGAGACAATCACGAACAGTCAAAAGGTGTGTAACACTTGTCGGCACTTACTTTTCTTGGCGCCCCGTCCAACAGCCCACACAGCCCTCACAGAGAATGCCTCTCTGCGGCCGCCGAACACATGCGGCGCCAAACACCGCGCCCTTGCCCCGCCGCGGGCTTCACCGCTGCGGGGCTAGCGGCTGCGGGATATGTCCAAGGGGGCGTGGCCACAGCAACAGGAAGTCCCTCCGGGGACCAGATAGGCGCCAAACACCACGCCCTTGCCCCGCCGCGGGGCTAGCGGCCGCGGGATATGTTCAAGGGGGCGTGGCCACTGCAACAGGAAGTCCCTCCGGGGACCAGATAGGCGCCAAACACCGCGCCCTTGCCCCGCCGCGGGCTTCACCGCTGCGGGGCTAGCGGCCACGGGATATGTCCAAGGGGGTGTGGCCACAGCAACAGGAAGTCCCTCCGGGGACCAGATAGGCGCCAAACACCGCGCCCTTGCCCCGCCGCGGGCTTCACCGCTGCGGGGCTAGTGGCCGCGGGATATGTCCAAGGGGGCGTGGCCACAGCAACAGGAAGTCCCTCCGGGGACCAGATAGGCGCCAAACACCGCGCCCTTGCCCTGCCGCGGGCTTCACCGCTGCGGGGCTAGCGGCCGCGGGATATGTCCAAGGGGCGTGGCCACAGCAACAGGAAGTCCCTCCGGGGACCAGATAGGCGCCAAACACCGCGCCCTTGCCCCGCCGCGGGCTTCACCGCTGCGGGGCTAGCGGCCGCGGGATATGTCCAAGGGGGCGTGGCCACAGCAACAGGAAGTCCCTCCGGGGACCAGATAGGCTCCAAACACCGCGCCCTTGCCCCGCCGCGGGCTTCACCGCTGCGGGGCTAGCGGCCGCGGGATATGTCCAAGGGGGCGTGGCCACAGCAACAGGAAGTCCCTCCGGGGACCAGATAGGCGCCAAACACCGCGCCCTTGCCCCGCCGCGGGCTTCACCGCTGCGGGGCTAGCGGCCGCGGGATATGTCCAAGGGGGCGTGGCCACAGCAACAGGAAGTCCCTCGGGGACCAGATAGGCGCCAAACACCGTGCCCTTGCCCCGCCGCGGGCTTCATTATTATTACCTTGTAGCAATCGTTAGAAAGGGAGGCCTGGTGGACACGGTACCTTAAAGTGGTGAGAATACTCCAGCGGGGGCAGTTGTTCCTGGCAGCGGATGCAAGTCAGTGCATCGTCCGGGTTAAGAGAGGATCTCATCGGGGAGGAAGACAGGAGTCCGTTGCACTGCCAGGGAAGAAACCAGCCGCAGTTCTCAGTTAAAAGGAGCGGTCCTTTTATTTGCGGTCCAGTGGTAAGTGGCTATCAGGTTGCCGGGGTGCTTGGCACGGGCAATTCGACCACAAGACGTCCTGGGATGCGAGAAAAAGAAGGTAAACTGGTTGTGCCCACCAGTCAGGGGAAGAAGACTCTCCAGCCGGGAGATCTTCTCTGTCGTCAGGAAGTGGTGAGTCGGTTCCGCAGGGCTCCACCAGTGGTGTCGTCGTAGCAGGTCGGCTCAGCTTCTCCCTCGTCGGATTCTCAGGTCCTGTGGCGACTTCTAAAGTTCCAGTCCCAAAAGCCCTTCTTTTATGCAGCACACCCTCATTCACTCAGCCTAGCTGTCAATCAAACATGCTAAGTGGTGAGCCGGCCGGCTCACCACTTGGGCCAATCACACAAGAGTGCGACTTGAGTTTCCAAGGTAACTCAGTCCAGGGTGCCTAAACCCCCTCCCACATCCCCTGTGGTACCCAGACAGAGTGGCACCACTTTTGGAGGCTTCTGTGGAGAAGCCCGCCAAAAAGTGGAACAAAGGGCTCGACTTGGGTTGGAGTCACAGAAGAGAACACAAACGCCATTTTAGAATCGAGTTCTGGCAATAAATACCAACCGGCGAATTAATATTAAATAAATAAACCGGCGGTATGTTCGAGGCTATGAGAATTAAATAATTAAATTTGGTAGCCTCGAACAATGGGAAAATCCCATAGAGATATATTCGCGGTCGAATATAAAAAGTAGTATCCACTGCCACCAGCCAAAACTCGATCAGGGGGGACGGAGACATGCCCCCTCGACTAACAGATCCCGGGGCAATCGAATTGCCCCGACCAGTACGTCCACAATATGATGGTTTGTACTGGTTTCTGTTCATAATTTGGGACTAGTAAAGCCAATGGTGACTTTACATGCCCTGGGAGACAGTTGTCAGTACCAGGGTATGGAGTCTATGGTGGGGTGTCACTATGACACCCTGTGTCACTCCACTTAGGGTGCTGTGTAACACACATAGTAAAAACACATGAGACCCTATGGAGGAAAAGACCCCATAGCCCATAAAACACATTAACAGTCAAAGGAACCCCTCGAATCATGTCCAAGAGTGTGAGGAAAAGAGACTCACTCTTGGCAGGAGAAAAAAACAAACTCCAGAAATCCAGCAAAGCTGCTGGGGGATTCACTAGGTTAGGAAATTCAGCCTAAACAGAGAATTCTCCCTAACAATATCATTTGCCAAGGACGATCTGGGACAGGCATTATCGACAGGAGACCCAAGGGGGCTGACCGAAGGGTCTTAGATTGCAAACATATGGCACAGGCGGACACATAATCTTGTATGTCTCGAGTCATCTCTGGCCACCAGAAAATACGTTGAACCAACTCCTTGGTATTTGTCACGCCTCTATGGCCAGCCAATCGGGAGTCGTGGCAGAGTTGTAGAACCGATCTTCTCATTTCTTCGGAGGGAAGAAACAGTAGTTTCTCTCTATAAGCACACCCTTGGGAGAGGGTAAGCTTCCAAGTGGCCACAAATCCGGGATTCAGCTGAATGAATTGAGAGGTTGAATCGGCCACCAACTGAAGAAAAGTTGTAACTACTTGTAAAAACCTTGCTCGTGGAAAAAGAGGTTCAGATCTGAAGGGGTTTGAGGTGTTGTTATCCTTCCTGGATAGTGCGTCTGCCTTTAGATTCGCTCTTCCTGGTATGAAAGTGAAGACTATCTCATAAGGGGAAAAGAAATGAGCCCAACGAGCCTGTCGGCTATTCCTGGTCTGTGAGTATTGTAAGACTCGCAGATTGCTGTGATCTGTTCGAACTTCAATAGCGTGTCTTGCCCCCAATAGTAGGTGTCTCCACTCCTCAAAGGCTCTCTTGATCACCAGAAGTTCCTTTTCGAGAACTGAATAGTTTATTTCTGAAGGTGAAAGCGTCTTCGATAGGCTACGGGGCATTCTACCGCTTGTTCATTTTCTTGAAGCAGAACGGCTTCTACAGCATGATGTGACGCGTCTGATTCTACAATGAACCTTTTGGATTGGTCCGGAGTAATCAATATGGGTCCAGTAAGGAAGTGTGTTTTGAGTTTCTCAAATGCTTGATGAGCTTCTTCTGACCAATGGAATCGTACATCCTTCTTAAGGAGTGCTGTCATCGGAAGAATCTTCTCCGAATAGTGGGGGATGAAGCGTCTATAAAAATGTGCAAATCCCAAGAATCTCTGCAGATCCTTGATGCTCAGTGGAACAGGCCATTCAGTAATCGCTGAGACCTTTCTTGGGTCCATTGCGATTCCTTTGGCTGATAGTATGTATCCCAAATAATCCACTTTGCTCTTGTGGAATTCACACTTCCCCAATTTGCAAAAAAGATGATTGTCGGACAGTCTTTGCAGGACTTCTTTTACGTGATGATTGTGTTCAGAGGAAGAAGTAGAGAAAACCAATATGTCATCTAAGTAGACGATGACTATATGAAGAAGAATATCGGAAAATATGTGGTCCATAAAACGCTGGAAAACCGCCGGGGCATTAGAGAGGCCGAATGGCATTACTCTATATTTGTAATGCCCCAAGGGAGTACGAAAGGCCGTCTTCCACTCATCGCCGGAGGGTATGCGGATGAGATGGTACGCCCCGCGGAGGTCCAGTTTAGTGAAGATTGTAGCTCCCTTAACGGCCTCAAGAATATCCGGAATTAGAGGCATCGGATATCGATCAGGGGTCGTGATCTTATTCAACCCCCTATAATCAATATACGGTCAGAGTTCCGTTGAATCCTTCTTGGGGATGAAGAACAATGAAGCCCCTGCGGGAGAGGTGGACTCTTGAATAAGCCCGTAACGTAAGTTCTTTTGGAGGTATTATTTAAGTACTTCCCATTCCCGTGTGGACAGAGCGTACATGCGACCGAAGGGGATCGGTGCATCTGGAACAAGTTCCAAGGCACAATCATCTCTACGGTGAGGGGGCAATTCCGCATATTCTGAGTCAGAAAACACTGTCTGAAATTTCCGATACTCGTGGGGGGGGATTTCTTGGATATTGTTTAACATGGTGGTTTTGCAACTGTTTTCTAAGACAGAGATTGTAGGACGAAAACTAAGTGCTCCTTCAGAGAGACAATTAGCCAAACAATGTTCTGACCCTAGAAAGATTGTGCCAGCCTTCCAATTGATGTAAGGATTATGGGCTCGAAGGCAAGGTAATCCTAAAATCAAGGGATAATGTGCTGTACAAATAACATCAAATACGATGGTTTCTTGATGGGAGAAAATCTTCATCTGTATTGGTTTTGTCTGTTCCTTTATAGGTCCCAAAACTAGCGGACTTCCATCCACTGATTCTACCGGAATTGCCAAGGATTTGGCTGAACACGGTATTCTATGAGTTGCCTTCCAATGAGTATCGATGAAATTCCCGGCGGCCCCACAAAATCAATCAAAGCCGCCACCAGTACGGAGTCTAAAGTACCCCACTCGATCTGGACCTGTAGGACCAGCATAGGGAGATCGGGAATGTCTGTCACTTGAGAAGGTAAGGATGCTGTTGGGGAACCTATTACTGACTCCCTAGCCGCGGTTCCCCTAGCGGTTGGGAAGTGGCATTTCCCTGTCTTTTGACAGGGATGATAGGGCAATCTTGAACTGCGTGATCCTTGGATCCACAATACATACACAACCCTTTACTCTGCGTCTATTACGCTCTTCCGGGGTAAGTCTGCCTCTTATAGCTCCTATCTGCATAGGTTCATCAGTCTGGGCTCTCCCTGAACTGGGAGAATATGTCGTTGGTTGTTTCAAGGGACGACTTCGGCGTCGTTCTTTAAGTCTTTCTTGCATGCGATAGTCCATCTGCATTACCATCGTAATCAATTCTGCTAGATTTGGAGGTCTAGGCACTCGGGACACTTCATCCTTTAGATCCTCGTTCAATCCTCTGCGGAATAACGTGATCAGCGCATCATCAGCCCATGAGGTTCCGGCTGCTAACTGTTTGAAAGTGGTGATGTATGACAGTAAATCTTGTGATCCTTGTTTAAAGTACAACAACTGTTCCTGGGCTGACACTGTGATCTCTTGCCGGCTAAACATTGCTCTAAGGCTATTCAAAAAGGCGGGATAAGAATCAAGCAGAGCATTGTTTGTGGTAACTAGTGGCATAGCCCACGCCAAGGCAGGACCTGTTAAGTTAGCAATCATGTGTCCTACCTTGTCACGATCAATTTGAAAAAACGCAGTTTTAAATGAAAATTGGATGGTGCATTGAGTGCGTCAATAAAAGCGTTGAGTTTATGAGGGTTTCCGTCAAACAAACCACCCGGGATCGGGCCTGGTGGTAACTCAGAACAACTAGGACTTCTTCCCACCTGTTGCGGGAGAAATGCATTATCCTGCTTTAAAGCCTGCACCTCAGCAGTCAAAGATTGCACTGCTGTAACTAACTGTTGTTGTTGGGCTGGATCCATAGTTTCCCGTGAGGATAACTACCGTGAACCTTGAGATAACCGATTCAGTCTCGGGGAAATCCCAGATTCAAACAAAAATCTTTGGGCGTTGTTAACTGTAATAATTACGGATTCAGCACAAGTTAGGTAACTGACAGGTTATCTCAATGACTCATCGATACTCCTCTTCCTCTCCCTTCTCTCTCTCTCTATCTCTCTCTGGCTCGGATATCCTCCAACAGGGGGATGAGTACGAAAACCTCCGTAAACCCTTTTCCCTACCTCTAGAAGACTAGAGGAGAGAAAAGGTCTCAGGGAAACCCCCTGGGGAAGAAAACCCTGTGTCTGCGACTGCAGGATCGATGTCGTCTGTTGCAGCGAAGATTCAGGTGAAGATTGGTGGAAGGCGGTCTTGACGGAGAAAGAAGAAGAGAGTTTGATAAGTATATGAAGGTAAGTGAGTGATAGAAAGTGGAGGTAAGTATTCTCAAGTTACCCTTAAAACGGATTAGGAGGTGTATCACGCTGGAAGAGGAGATTTCTGGTTTCCACCTGATGAAGTACGGAATTTCGTTAGCACAGTACAGAGTATAGCGTGAGCAAGAGTGCACAGTAAGGGGTCTTTACCTTGCAAGTTGTGAGAGAGGAACTTGGCTGTATACCCACAATCACAGGTGTTGAACAAGCGGTTCTGAAGACTGAATTCGGAATCCCTAGATATTGGATAAGGGAAAGAAATGTGTCAACTACAGGTTACTGTTAGAATCAGGGGGTGTGTGTTACTGCTATCCTTCGTACCGATGAAATCTAACAGTCTGCTCGCCGGATTCCTGATTAGGTGGGAGCGAGAGGGAGCTGGAGTCTCTGTGGTCGGAGAGGAGGCGAGTTGAAATGCAGAGTCGGAAAGTAGGAAAGAACGAAGGACAGATTTAGGTGTAATAAAGTTTTGGAAGTAAGCAAGACGTATTGGAAAGGTATCCTTAGATACGAACTTACGTAGCGTTGTCTGTGAGGAGTAGCAACGCATCCGTGCGTTGCCAACAGGGACAGATAAACTGAATCTCGAGTAGGAGGGCGGAGTTTCCCTGGTGCTGGGTTGTGCATTGTCCGTTGTGGTGGCCATCTTGGAAGGAAAAATGGCCGAAATCCATCGTCCATGGGACCAACGATGCCACAAAGACCAATGTCTCCGAAGAGGCGTGACATTGTGTTTGAAGCGTATGCCTGGAAAAGTGCTGTGTTATATTAGTGTGCTTAATTTATGTTATTTTCTGATGGGCCTGAAAAGATGCCCCTGCTACATTATATGGTATTTTGTGTATAATGTGCATTTACGTGCATAATTAATTTTGATTTCAGATATCCAATGAAAATGCAAAAGTAAATGGATCGATGTACTTGATTCTTAATTTGTTTTTTTCTCTTTGCCTTCGAAATTAACTGATTATCCCACTAGCACTCTAAGAGTTGGTGTGCACTGGATCTCCGGAGGATGCACCTGGATCCATGCAGTCCCCTGGAAAAAACATACATATTATTGAGGCCAAAAAGGGGGAAGGCTTGGCGATTGACGCACATGATTGATTCATTTGCCAGCCAGATAGCGGGATAATCTATAGAGGGCATAATTATGCTGTATAAGCAAAGTTACTGTCCCACGGTATTATACAGCCTTGAGGCGGTGGCTATGGGCAACTTACATTGGCTCGATAAGTTGTAGGGTTATTTTTGCAGAAGGATGTTGAAACTATCCCCTTCGACACCGGTGGAATACCTGAGGTTGGAATTGGGTTTAGTTTCTTTGAAGGGTTTGTTGTTGATAAAGCGAGGGGAATTGTTTTTGAAAGGCAATGCTAATCCTAAAAGCCAACTACTATCGGTGGTGGGAAGGGATAGGAGGGTTTAATCAGGAAATAGGGGAGATGGGTTTACACTCCTAAATGTAAAGTTATATGAGAATATGAATTGGCACCCAGATTTTAGGTGGGTTACAAGTTATGGTATCTTGAAGACCTTTTTGGGAAGAAGTTCGAACAATGGGACTGGGTTAACAACTATTTACACCTATCCACCCTGCAAACCTATAGATACACTTATTTAAAAACCCAAATGTACCTCCGCCAGAGCTCTTTCCCAGCAGTTTGTAAACTAATACTAAGGTTGCGTACAAATAAGCTCCCCCTTTTTGTTTTTATGGGAGCATATCTCAAGATACCGTTAGAACAAAGCCTATGCCGCATCTGTAAAGCACCAGGAATGATAGAAACACCAGAGCATGTTTTTACAGAATGTAAAATATTGGGGTCAGCTTATATGTGCACTTATGGCCAATATGTTCATAATTACGACTCGATTAAAACAGGCTTTTTGGGTTTATTGCCTCAATTCTGAGTCGGAGAGCTTACACATTGCTCTGTATTGGTTGTGGCGACATGGATGTATGTGATTTCACCAAATCCACTTCACCTAATGGTGAAACCTTCGATTTATTTTTTCTTCCCCCTACCTTATTCTACACCCTTACCCCACCCCATCTGTGTTTTAAAATGTAACCACTTACCCAACCAAATTCGAAGAACATTTTTTTGAAGATTTCTCATTTGGTGAAATTGTATTTGGTGAAATGTAGGTATACGGTGGCGACATATTGTAAAATGACAACCCTTAGAGACAGAGGCAAGCAGATAGAATTCTACTTTTGTCATGATCCATAGATCACGCCCCTTTTGGTCCTCCTGGTCCCTGGCACATCGGGGGTTACTCGCTGTAGTACACCCAACATGGCCGTATTCGCAGAACGCGGTCTATCGACCTTTACGTCCCTGCAGCACGTTCCATAAATTAACCACGCCCCCGCGGCTCTGCGCGTCTCAACGCTTTCGTTAGCTGAGGCTAGACATGTGTCACGTTGTGCTCCTGGAACTGAGTTGCTGCTCTAATTACCGGACCTTCTCCTTCCCTTTCCTTGTACCTGTTCTTTCCACGTTCCACGCACACCTCTCCCGTGTGCACTCTTTCTTCCTGGTCTTCCTGGATTTTCCTTGATCCGGGACGAAGAAGCTGAACGAATCCTCGAATCCGACGACGGCCGAGCGGGCTTATACAAGACCCGAACAGCACGGAAGAAAACCCTGGCAAAGTATCCCGCAAGGCAACATAAACAGGTGACAAAACACAAAACCTGTGACAGATTGAGACGCCACCTGACTGAATTCGACACAGACATGGAAGCGGCCATCCAGGACCTAATGCGTGGCATGCAAGAGCTGACGACCGAAGTCCAAAATTTAAAGGCAGAGAACGGCGCCTTAAAGCAATTGGTGTTGTCCCGTGAATCCGCTACGAAAGAGAGTGTAATACTGGGCGGTGTTGTTGATAAATATGATGGTTCCGCAAAGAGTCTTTGTGGATTCCTTGACTCATGTTTGGTCCACTTTACTTTCAAGCCTTATTATTTTTCTACGCCCAGGGCTAAGGTGGGCTTTATTATTTCACATCTTTCCGGCAATGCCTTGACCTGAGCCACCCCACTGGTTAACTCTGGGGATTCTCTCCTGGATGATTACGATGGCTTCATACAGGCCCTTAAAACCGTGTTTGACCGCCCAGAGCAGGTCTACAGTGCCCAGCAACGTCTACTCGACTTTCAACAAGGAACCCAGGATATGCTTACGTATGTCACACGCTTCAAACAGCTGGCTAAAGAGGCGGATTGGTCCCCTGAAGCTTGTTTTACCCTATTTCGAAGAGGGCTAAACAAAGACATCAAGGATGAACTAGCCAGAGTGGCACGCTCAAGTTCTTATCAGGCCCTAGTGGATCTTGCCCTGCAGATTGACTTTCGCATTCAGGAGAGAAAGGCAGAGAAAAAGAAAAGCAAGTCGCCACTCCAGAAGAGCCCCATTGGGATACCCTCGAAACCCGAAGGTATTCCCACTTCAAGTAACAAGCCTGAACCTATGCAGCTAGGGGCATTCCATGGACCCATATCCTCCCAAGAAAGAATGCGTAACATCCATACTGGGTTGTGTATGTATTGTGCATCAGACAAACATCTAGTAAGAGAGTGCCCAATAGCCCCCCCACGGCGCTCGGGAAACGCCAGCTCCCGATCCTAAATGGAGCACAGGTTCGGGAGAGAGATGCCTGCTCCACATCAATTCCATCCTTGAACTCTCCTGGACAAAATTTCTTGGTGATTTTACAGGCCTTCTTATCACCATCCAAGAAGGAAACGCATCCCTTCCTGGCACTGGTGGACTGTGGAGCTATGGGGATTTTCATAGACCAACAATGGGTTCTTAAACACCATATTCCTTGCGAATCCCAGACTATCATGCAACCTGTAGAAGCTATTGATGGAAGACCCCTTTCTTCAGGACCCATAACCCTTCAGACCAAGGACGTCGAACTTGCCATAAACCACCATCGAGAAAGGATAAAATTTGACATCATCAAGTCGGCCCACTACCCAATGGTTTTGGGAATGCCCTGGCTTCAAAAACACAATCCGTACATCAATTGGGCAGCGGGTTCCTTGTTCCTGGGCTCAGAACTTTGTATGTCCCACTGTTTATTGTCAGACCTTACTCCAACACCATCAGAAGGACCTCCTACGAATCACCAAGGTACCATCTCTGTCTCAAATATTATCCAGGTTCCGGAGATATACCAGGAATACTCTGATGTCTTCTCCACTGCCATTGTCCAGGCGTTACCTCCCCATAGACCTGAGGACTGTGCTATAGAAACGGACCCTTCCGCTGTAATTCCCTTTGGGAGGATGTTCATCTTATCCAAACCTGAAAAGAAAGCCCTTCGAGAATACCTGGATACTAATCTTGCAAATGGCACTATACGACCCTCTAAATCCTCAGCAGGGGCCTCACTGTTTTTTGTTCCCAAGAAAGATACCAAGGAACTCAGACCGTGTCTGGACTATCGAAGTTTAAATCAATGCACCCTTAAGGATCGCTATCCGTTACCCTTGATCTCGGACATTCTGGAGGCAGTAAGGGGCGCAGTTGTTTTCACCAAGTTGGATCTCAGGGGTGTCTACCATCTGATTCGCATTAGGGCAGGAGACTAGTGGAAAACGGCCTTTAGAACACCCTTTGGTCATTATGAATACTTGGTCATGCCTTTTGGACTTGCTAATGCCCCGGCGGTCTTCCAACGCTTCATGGATAGGGTGTTCTCAGACATGATATTCCTTTTTGTGATTGTCTATCTGGACGATATCCTAATATTTTCGAAAGAAATTTCCAAGCACGAAGAACATGTAAAGGCAGTGTTACAACGACTACGTGAAAACAAGCTCCTGGCAAAGCCCGAGAAATGCATCTTCCATGTTTCTACTGTAGACTACCTAGGATTTATCCTTAGTCCAGCAGGCATTGGAATGGATCAATCCAAGGTTAAGGCAATATTATCCTGGCCAAGCCCCACCTCTGTGAACCAAATCTAGTCTTTCCTGGGTTTAGCTAATTTCTACAGGAAATTCATACCTTCCTTTTCCGAGATAGTCCAACCAATCATTGTTCTATTAAAGAAAGATGTACCCTTCCTTTGGACCACAACTCAAGAGGAAGCCTTTTAACGGTTGAAGACTGAGTTTACACAAGCTCCCATCCTGACTCAAGCTGATGTCAACCGACCATTCATAGTAGAGACAGATGCCTCCAGTTACGCTATTGGAGCCATCCTCAAACAGCTATTCGGGGACAGGATGGAACACCCCATCGCTTACCTTTCTCGGACGTTAACTCCCAGTGAAACCCATTACTCAGTCTTCGAAAAGGAACTGCTGGCCATCCGTCAAGCCTTCACCGAGTGGCGTCATCTACTCCTCGGAGCGAAGGATCCTGTCCAGGTCCGCACGGACCATCGAAACCTACAAGTACTGCAGGCCTTGGAATGTAGGAATAGCCGTCAAGCTCGCTGGGCCTTCTTCTTTGCCCAGTACCAGTTCCAGATTCACCACGTTCCCGGAACACAAAATCTAATAGCTGACGCCCTCTCTCAACGTCCAGACTACGAACCTCCGGAAGATTGGGCATATCCCAAGATGTTTCCCCATACAATATTTGTAGCTTAAGCAAACAATCTCCTGGAAGACATTCGCATGCAAACTCAGACTTCGGAACTCTGGAAGGATCCTTCGAAAAGGACTCTTTGGGATCTGAGAACCCAGGACGGATACCTGTTTAAAAATAACAACCTGTTCATTCCCACACAGAAACTACAACAAAAGATAATAAATCTCTGCCATGATACCCCTCACTCCGGTCATCGCGGCATTACCAACACCCTCCATCTAATACAAAGACAATACTGGTGGCCCAGAATGAAGGCTGACATTCAACTGTACGTGCAATCTTTTTCTGTCTGTAATCAAAACAAACATGACAACCAGAAACCAGCAGGACTCTTATTACAGCCTACACCACCAACAAGACCTTGGGAAGTCATTGCTACAGATTTTATTGTAGAATTACCGCCATCCAGAGGGTACACCACTATCATGGTCACCATTGACTTGTTCACTCATTTGGCCCATTTTACACCTCTGTATAAGTTACCATCCTCGTCAGAACTTGCTGGAATCTTCCTGGAACACATCTTCCGACTGCATGAACTTCCTTCCAAGATTATATCGGACAGAGGCCCACAGTATAGCTCTCAATTTCGGAAACACCTCTGCAGGATACTAGGAATCCAACGAGCCCTCTCCTCAGGATATCATCCCCAAACCAATGGAGTCACAGAACGAGTGAATCAAACCCTTGAACAATACCTTTGTTGTTTTTCTACTAAGGTCCAGGACGATTGGTCGCTTCTGATACCAGTGGCAGAATTCGCCTACAACAATTCGGACCATTCGGCTGTTAAAACCAGCCCTTTCTTTTCCAGCCATGGATTCCACCATGCAGTACTACCTTCAGTCCTTCCGCATCCTACACCAGTTCCAACAGTCGATTCCTGGATTGAAACACTCATCAATGTACAGAGAGAAGCCAAGGAACATCTAGAAAGAGCACAGATCCAAACTAAGCACTATGCAGATTCGAGGAGTAGGCCAGGGCCTTCTTACACTATTGGAAATAAAGTATGGCTATCCTCGAAGCTACTACCCCGACATCTCAGACCGAATAAGTTGGCTCCTCGATATTATGGGCCCTTTCCTATAAAAGAAATCATTAACCCTGTGTCCTTTCGACTTAAACTACCAGACTCCTGGAAGAAAATCCATCCAGTTTTTCACAAATCTCTATTGAAGCCTTACATCCAAACCACCCGGACTAATCTTAGACCCAGTCCTGTGGTTGTGAACGACCAACTAGAATATGAAGTGTCTCGAATTTGTGACTCCAGATATAGACGAGGACAACTTAAATACCTGGTGGAATGGAAGGGCTATCCACCCAGTGAACGTACCTGGGAACCAGTCTCAAACCTAAACTCCCCCAGATTGCTCAGAAAATTCAATCTAATACATCCTGGCAAACCCGGTGGAAAGAGTTTTAGAAGGGGGCATGATGTCATGATCCATCAATCACGCCCCTTTTGGTCCTCCTGGTCCCTGGCACGTCGGGGGTTACTCGCTGTAGTACACCCAACATAGTCGTATTCGCAGAACGCGGTCTATCGACCTTTACGTCCCTGCAGCACGTTCCATAAATTAACCACGCCCCCGCGGCTCTGCGCGTCTCAACGCTTTCGTTAGCTGAGGCTAGACGTGCGTCGCGTTGTGCTCCTGGAACTGAATTGCTGCTCTAATTACCAGACCCTCTCCTTCTCCTTCCCTTTCCTTGTACCTGTTCTTTCCGCGTTCCACGCACACCTCTCCCGTGTGCACTCTTCCTTCCTGGTCTTCCTGGATTTTCCTTGATCCCGGACGAAGAAGCTGAACGAATCCTGGAATCCGACGACGGCCGAGCGGGCTTATACAAGACCCGAACAGCACGGAAGAAAACCCCGGCGAAGGATCCCGCAAGGCAACATAAACAGGTGAGAAAACACGAAACCTGTGACAACTTTGGGTAATCTTACTCAGGGTAATTGATTTTGCAGTAATTTATTTTAGACAACTGTATCTTAGAACTCTGATGGTACATAGTTTTTAGTTGTTTTCCTATGAAATATTATACTGAAACCTGTGTTTTATTCGTGAAGTAAAACTTGGGTTTTAGGATATTCAAAATGTTAATGTTTTACCATTTTACTATTTCTCTTTTTAATTGTTGTTCTTTGGTAAATTGTAATTTGAAACTTGCCATTATTGTTGAAACGAATTTGGTTAAGAATTACATGGTAAGTGTTGGAAAATTGTATTTACTGCATGCACTAAATTGTGATTTAATTTTAATTTTGTAAAGGTTCTAAGAACCAAATACAAATTTAAAAAATAAATCTTTTCTATATGCATCATCTGAATGTTAAAATGTCATCACCAGACGGGGGAACGGGGAAAAACAACATGAATGTCACTAATATGAGTGTCACTGAATCATGGGATGGGAAATCTTACTAAACTTGCCATGTCATTGTTATTCCCCAATATATTTTGTGATATAATTGCAAATTCAAGTACATTTAAATGTTTTAGAAGACAATTGAAGAGAAACAAATATGATGAGAACCGGGCATTAGGTTTGGGCATTAGGTTTGGATGTGATAGAGGATGTGCATCACCCAGAATGGAGGAATAGCTGGTAAACCAGACATGAGCTTGGTGGGAAAAAAGATGGCTAATGGGAGTTGTTACATTTGTTCCTTGATACCACATGCGTCGGGGGCCCCCAAGATATTAATGCCGCAAGAGGTTCCCCTCTTGAAGGCACAATGTTTAGTCCATTTCAAATAATGCAGACTGTGAAATACTTTTCAGAAAAATACAATACAACTTGTCCTGATGGATCCTGATGGACAGCAATGTACCTGGAATCCCAAAAGCCCACAGTGTTTTCAAAAACTATACATGAAGATGGAAGGTGGAAAATGTGTGGCAAACAGATGGTAAGAGACTACAATGAGCTGCTGAGCTGCATGGCGGGAGGCCTCCTGGGATTCAGAGAACAAGTAATCCAAGAGGTGAATGCTGTATGCCAGAAATACTTTAAAGAGAATGTGGCAAAACTCACAGGATCGAGGCGATTGAAAAACCAGTGAAAGTGCAAAAGCAAGGAGAATATGAACTGTGTTTTTACAATGAAGGAAGCATCTTTGTGGGGGCCAATAGCAAGTGCATTAAGACATTATATGCCTCAAAAAAGAGAGGGCAGCAGTGATGGACAATTACTGGTCTTTGCCCAGCAGGCGTTTCTGCACCTTCTGCCACTATGGAGGGGCACCTGCTTGCTGCCCTCATTGCACTCCACTTTCCTTGTGGTCCCTGAAGAGCACTTGATAGTGGGACCAGGCGGGTTGTCCATCCCAACAACAGTTCCAGTGTCGGATGTCCCTACCACAGTTCTGGCGCAGCGACCCATATTTCGTATCCTGCCGGAGAAGGAAAAAAACGAATTTGAAGAGAAAGCGGAGATCCAACTATTTTTCCCAAGACTCATCACAGTTGCTCAAAGAAATACCAGACCAATACAGACTGCATAGCATAGAAGAGACTTTTTCAGATTATTTCTACTGCCAGGAGTAAAAGCAGCTGCCCATGCCAAGTGGCTTCAAATAGTCAGCTGGGACGTACTATCAGAATCATCAAAGCCCATGGGATTGCCCCCTAGTCAGGACCAGGCCTTCTAATTTATAAGGTCTAAATTAATTGCAAACCGATTGAGAATTTCACTGCCTAGATAGAATGCAGCAGGGACATCTCGCACGACCCAACAATTATGCTCTATGCTTTTGTCACCTATAGAAATTTTGAGCATACACCTGCTAGGCAGGAGATGTTTGGAATTGGGAGTTCCCAGGCCCATGTCCCACTTATCAATCAATTTAAATGTGGGAATGGTTGGATCTTTTGGGAGCTTTCTGAACATGGCTTCGCTGATGAAGCTCTTTCCGTTGTCCAGGCACACTCTGGCGAGAACAGACTCCTTCCCTTCATTTAACTGAATAGGCAGGAACAGCCATTCTCTAATTTTCTAAATATCAGCTAAACTTTGAGCTGGTTTTTCATCACTTTTGACTATAGAGTTTGGATTTTCAGATTGAGAATTGGTATAAAATTTAAAAGTATTTCCTTCCAGTGTGGAATGCCACTTGAAACTGGAAGGAAGGTTGATTTTCAGGAATGGAGAGGAGTTCCCATCACCAGTTTGTTGTCCTACAGCAATTACTGTAACGTCAGGTGTTTGATTATTTTGGAAATGAAACTCAATATGATCAGATTTTTGTTCAACCATGTGGCATGTGCCATTTAAACTAACATGGTTGACACTTTGTTTTAATTTTATTGGCCGGTTAGTCTGAGTCCAGAGGACCTTGTTCACACAGTCTATTAGGGGAGACAACCTGCGAAGGATGTCATTCCCTAATAGACAGGGGGTTCCCTCTGGAGTCACGACTACGACTGTGTGTTTCACCTTATGTCGCCCAATTTTTATTTCGCGATCTACAGTCCCCTCAATAGGAATTTCATTCCCGTCGAAGTTCTGGAGTTGTCCAGGAAGAGGGGGTGAGAGGGATCTGGTGTCTCCCCCCCCTTCCTGAATTTAGCTGCTGAAAGGTCCTTTTTGACAGAAGAGTGGCTTGGGATCCGGTGTCCTCCAGTGCTGAAAATGCACATTGCCCGGACACTCGCACGGGGTATAGAATCTCCCCTCCTTCTCCTCCAGCGGGCAAAGGTAATGGGCATTTTGGGCAAGCTGTGCAGTCAATTTCTCCATTTTAGACTTCGACTCTGTTGGGTTTTGGACATTTTTCTGTGCCGGAGCGTGGGAATCTGTAACAAAAATGTTGCATCCTGAAATATGTGGGATTTTGGAATCCCCTTTTTCCCTTAGCTCTGTGCTGCCCCCTCTTACCTGGTGGCAGTCACTAGAACCAGTTTGTGGGGAGGATTCCTCCATTAATATTTTGTTCTCAGGATGACAATTCTGGGGTTCAGGGATGGATGACTCTGAATCAGTCCCCACACCCACCCAGTGTTCATTAAGATCTCTTGGGACCCATTTTTCTTTGGGAGGAATTCCCCCGTCCCCGAAGGAGAAGAATTTCTTTCCAGAATCCTCCAAGGATTATTCCCCTTCAAACTGGAGGAAACTAACTTCCTCCACAAAATGGGCGTTTTTTATTTCTTTATTTCTCCTACCCACCCTCTGTTCCTTGGGTTGAAGATTTTCGGGGGCAGGAGATTTTAGTTCTGGTTCCACGGTGCCCAGGGGCTTTTCATGGGTGAGGAAGGAAGCTTCGTCTAGTGCTTTAGACCCCCCTTCCTCCCATGCCTCCTACTCTGGAACCGGTGAGTTGTCGGGGTTCTCTACCCATCATTGTTCTGGCGTGCCACACCCTTGGTTTGAGGGGTTCTGAGACGCCATGTTCATCTGAGGGTTCTGC
The DNA here is from genome assembly GCF_040938575.1 of Ambystoma mexicanum. NCBI lineage: Eukaryota > Metazoa > Chordata > Amphibia > Caudata > Ambystomatidae > Ambystoma > Ambystoma mexicanum. The sequence goes on along the minus strand of NC_090925.1, from coordinate 763,594,198 downwards.
TGAGCTCTCAACATCTGAGTCAGATCCTGAGTTAGGTTCTGGACCTGGCGCTCCAGTTGCGACACCCGTTCCGGCTGGTAGGGGGGTCTTTGCTCATACCTAGGTGATTCTCGGGAAGGGTAACTATCCCTTCTCCCGGCGTACCCTGGGTACTGGGGATTCCCTTGGTAACCCTCCACCCTTGGCTTCCCCTCTCCCGGATGGGGTGGTCTGGACTCCTGAAAGCAGGGAAAGAAAGGTGGGTTGTCCTGCAGGTTGGGGTTTGGAATGTACCGGGCGAAGAAGCTTAACCCAGGATTTGGGGGACTACTGCCCTCCTGAGGGAAGTTAGGAAGGAAGTCTCCTGGGGCAGTACTTACCTGGTTGGATCCCCCCCTTGGGCTGGGGGAGTCCATACGTACCCCAAGATAGGTTTGTTGCCCTTATATCTGGGCCTGATGTAATCAGGAGAGTTAGGGGTCCAATTGGTGGGATTACCTATATGACTGCCACCTGCCGCTGATTGATCAGAAGACCATTTGCCTCTGATTTGGATGGTTTTGGGAAGGTTTGTTTTTATCCCCCCCATCTCTAGGTCTAAAATGGGGACAACCTTCAACTCCGCCACCTTAGCAGCAGCGGGGGTGTTGGTGGGTTTGGAGTTTTTGGTCTGGTTTTTATTTTCTGCAGGTTTTTGGACCTCATAGATCCGGGGAGCCTGCTCTATTACCCAATCCAGGGTCCTTTTGTCATGAAAATCCCTCACCAGCTGGGTCATTATGTATTTTGTGAGTGCAAGAAAATAGTTGGTAATAAACTCTCTACTGTTCGTGCGCAACCTCCTGGTAGTTTGCGCAAAGGCGCGTTTTAGCTCCTGCACAAATTCTCTTGGGGCCTAATCATCTCTGCATTGCAAATTGTAGGCCGCTTTGCGAGCCTCCTGGGGGTTTCTTTGGGTGGAAAAGTGCTTCAAGATGGCCGCCTTGTAGGTGGACCACCTTGAATGGTTTTGATCTTCCAGTCCAGCAAAGAAGTTGGAGTACTCCGGAGAGAACGTCCATTTAGCATAATCTATGCAGTTCTGGCTATCTTTGATGTGAAAAGTGTCCATTATCTGTTCATATAGTTCCAGATGCTCCCGGACAGAATATTTTGCATTTTTGTGGTACAGGGTTATAACATTCCTAATGGCCTTAATCTGCCTAATGGGGTCTTTCACCAGAGCTCTCTTCTGTTGATTTGCCTTCTTTTGCAGCGTTACCTGAGTCCACTCGCCCTCAGACACAGAGCTGCTACTGTTTGAGGTCCCATCATGATCTTCTAGGCGCTCCCTGATTCTTTGAGCTTGTGAGGGGCTCGCAGAATGGGGGAGTCTAGCTTCTTCTCCCCGGTTATACCTTGGGCTCTCTTGCTCACTCCCCTGGGACTCCCTCTTTCGCACAGGAGAGTGGTCTTCTGACTCCTCCCTGCTTCCCAGGTTGGCGGAGGATCCCCCCACTGCCCTGATTGGGTGGAGGTCTTCAGAATGCTCTTTTGGGGCCTCATTTCATGTCGTTTTTCTGCAAAGCGAACCAAATGGTTCTTTTGTAGTTGATGCTTCTGCAGGTCTATCTATTATCTGTAAACTCTATTCATATACGGATACCAATAATAACAGAACACCACTAACCTGATCAAATGACAGCAAGTTTATGGCAATGAGAAATCCCCCTGAAAGTCCTGCAGCCCACCACCTGATGGTAAACAGAGCGGAAGGAAGCACAGCTCCCAGGGAAACCCTCTGGGGAAGAAAACCCTGGACAGGAATGCGGTGAGATGTTTCTTTGGAAATCCTATCCCTCGAATCTTGTCAGATGAGTCTTGGTAGAGGCAGGGATATTAATACTCCTTAACAGCAGAAAAAAGAGAAACAATTAGATAAATCTATAGAAATGGAAAGCTACTTTAATGCGGAGTAAGAAATGTTCCGTACTTAACATAGAAGAGCTACTGTTTCTGGTAATGGGTCAAGGATGTCTTGTAATGTTCTGCAGTGCGCAATAGAAAGAATAGTGAGTATGGGATATTAGCAGAAGGGAGAGAAAATATAGTTGAAAGTAATCCAAATACCTATGCGAGACGGCATTGGGAAGTCTCGGACATTTTGTAGGCAAGGATTCAACTCGGAACGCAAGAATTTCTATAAAGAATGGTGAAAGAAATGATTGTTTCCTCGTATGCCAATTTCGGAATAGAAAGAGGTTTGTGTATCGGATGTTTCTGTACTTCCTACCTGATCTGCTAGAATGAGAGAATAACCTGCCAACTAAGGAGAATGATCTGAAGGGCGAAGAAAGGCAGGAGATCGAGGCAGCGACTCAAGTAGAATGAACCGCGGCTGATGATGGGAGGAGCTTAAAGGAATGGTTCGGTCAAAACATGTTATTGTCCCTAAGGGTCGGCCATGTGTTTTTAAGCCTAAGTCGCTCGATTTTAGAAAAATTTCCTATGGACCTTACCCAAGTTTTCGTCCATTAAACGCACGTGAAAAAAGGCATCATGGAGCTGCCATTTTGTGATAATCTTATCACTTGCCGCATCGCCCTTTGTGACCTGCTTTTGCGGCACTAAATCATATCCCCCGCCCCTGAGCCTGTCATTATCAAAACATTCATATTCCCCGCCTCTCTCCGTAACGTTACTGTGCTGCGTAGGCAAACGCGCCCAATCGTCTTCTACGCGACTTCACACAGAACCCGGAAACCAACACAGATCAACTCACAACACAGCGTGCCACATTTCGGAATATGAAACTGTACTTTAAAATCAAACAGCAATACGGTACATTTGGTAAAGTACATTTATTTTCCATTAAATGTTTAGAGAATATTCAGCAATTGGCATATTAAATGGGAATGGAATTTTTTTTCTTTGCTCTCGATCCGCAAATCCACTAAAGTTTATCGTGAGTCACACGCTGTTCCTTTATGGTACACAGGGTGTTGGTTTTCGTCAAAAGAAGCACTTTGGACGCAAGGTGAACCGCAAGGCTGTTCCATCAACTAGGCATTAGGCCACCGTAAAGGTTGATATGTTGCTTCTAGCCGCTAGTACTGCGTAAGGGCATATGGGCCCTTGGCGATCGTCCCATAAAATGGTCAATGTTGTGCAGTTGTTTACAAGAAGCTGCAGCTGGCGATTAAAAAATCTGTCGGCCGGGGTCTGGAATAGGTGGCAGTAGCAGTACGGTAGGATGTACCTGTTTAGAAAACATAAAAATTGAAATTATTCACACCAGCCGATCTTTATTACTATTATTCATTTTATTTATTACAGCCGATCTGAAACTATTTGCTTGCGAGGATAGTGCAATGGAGTATGTTCGGCTCTAAAAGCAATGCGAAAACTAACAAAATAAATCGAGGTAAACACACAATGTAATGATTTTTTAGCGTTGAACCACTGAGAAACGACTGTTTGTCTACATGTGTGTGGAATGGGGACATGCATGCCCATGTGCCTGGTAGAAAGACGATCCCACAAACGTTTAACTTGCTCTTCATTAATTAATTAATTAATTAATTAATTCATTCATTCATTAATTCTTCATTCCGGTATAAAAGCGTCTAAAGAGTTACTTACATTATATTTGCCATTTTCATTGTGTCACTGCGTAATGCACGACCCAACAATTATGCTCTATGCTTTTGTCACCTATAGAAATTTTGAGCATACACCTGCTAGGCAGGAGATGTTTGGAATTGGGAGTTCCCAGGCCCATGTCCCACTTATCAATCAATTTAAATGTGGGAATGGTTGGATCTTTTGGGAGCTTTCTGAACATGGCTTCGCTGATGAAGCTCTTTCCGTTGTCCAGGCACACTCTGGCGAGAACAGACTCCTTCCCTTCATTTAACTGAATAGGCAGGAACAGCCATTCTCTAATTTTCTAAATATCAGCTAAACTTTGAGCTGGTTTTTCATCACTTTTGACTATAGAGTTTGGATTTTCAGATTGAGAATTGGTATAAAATTTAAAAGTATTTCCTTCCAGTGTGGAATGCCACTTGAAACTGGAAGGAAGGTTGATTTTCAGGAATGGAGAGGAGTTCCCATCACCAGTTTGTTGTCCTACAGCAATTACTGTAACGTCAGGTGTTTGATTATTTTGGAAATGAAACTCAATATGATCAGATTTTTGTTCAACCATGTGGCATGTGCCATTTAAACTAACATGGTTGACACTTTGTTTTAATTTTATTGGCCGGTTAGTCTGAGTCCAGAGGACCTTGTTCACACAGTCTATTAGGGGAGACAACCTGCGAAGGATGTCATTCCCTAATAGACAGGGGGTTCCCTCTGGAGTCACGACTATGACTGTGTGTTTCACCTTATGTCGCCCAATTTTTATTTCGCGATCTACAGTCCCCTCAATAGGAATTTCATTCCCGTCGAAGTTCTGGAGTTGTCCAGGAAGAGGGGGTGAGAGGGATCTGGTGTCTCCTCCCCTTCCTGAATTTAGCTGCTGAAAGGTCCTTTTTGACAGAAGAGTGGCTTGGGATCCGGTGTCCTCCAGTGCTGAAAATGCACATTGCCCGGACACTCGCACGGGGTATAGAATCTCCCCTCCTTCTCCTCCAGCGGGCAAAGGTAATGGGCATTTTGGGCAAGCTGTGCAGTCAATTTCTTCATTTTAGACTTCGACTCTGTTGGGTTTTGGACATTTTTCTGTGCCGGAGCGTGGGAATCTGTAACAAAAATGTTGCATCCTGAAATATGTGGGATTTTGGAATCCCCTTTTTCCCTTAGCTCTGTGCTGCCCCCTCTTACCTGGTGGCAGTCACTAGAACCAGTTTGTGGGGAGGATTCCTCCATTAATATTTTGTTCTCAGGATGACAATTCTGGGGTTCAGGGATGGATGACTCTGAATCAGTCCCCACACCCACCCAGTGTTCATTAAGATCTCTTGGGACCCATTTTTCTTTGGGAGGAATTCCCCCGTCCCTGAAGGAGAAGAATTTCTTTCCAGAATCCTCCAGGGATTATTCCCCTTCAAACTGGAGGAAACTAACTTCCTCCACAAAATGGGCGTTTTTTATTTCTTTATTTCTCCTACCCACCCTCTGTTCCTTGGGTTGAAGATTTTCGGGGGCAGGAGATTTTAGTTCTGGTTCCACGGTGCCCAGGGGCTTTTCATGGGTGAGGAAGGAAGCTTCGTCTAGTGCTTTAGACCCCCCTTCCTCCCATGCCTCCTACTCTGGAACCGGTGAGTTGTCGGGGTTCTCTACCCATCATTGTTCTGGCGTGCCACACCCTTGGTTTGAGGGGTTCTGAGACGCCATGTTCATCTGAGGGTTCTGCTGAGCTCTCAACATCTGAGTCAGATCCTGAGTTAGGTTCTGGACCTGGCGCTCCAGTTGCGACACCCGTTCCGGCTGGTAGGGGGGTCTTTGCTCATACCTAGGTGATTCTCGGGAAGGGTAACTATCCCTTCTCCCGGCGTACCCTGGGTACTGGGGATTCCCTTGGTAACCCTCCACCCTTGGCTTCCCCTCTCCCGGATGGGGTGGTCTGGACTCCTGAAATCAGGGAAAGAAAGGAGGGTTGTCCTGCAGGTTGGGGTTTGGAAGGTACCGGGCGAAGAAGCTTAACCCAGGATTTGGGGGATTACTGCCCTCCTGAGGGAAGTTAGGAAGGAAGTCTCCTGGGGCAGTACTTACCTGGTTGGATCCCCCCCTTGGGCTGGGGGAGTCCATACGTACCCCAAGATAGGTTTGTTGCCCTTATATCTGGGCCTGATGTAATCAGGAGAGTTAGGGGTCCAATTGGTGGGATTACCTATATGACTGCCACCTGCCGCTGATTGATCAGAAGACCATTTGCCTCTGATTTGGATGGTTTTGGGAAGGTTTGTTTTTATCCCCCCCATCTCTAGGTCTAAAATGGGGACAACCTTCAACTCCGCCACCTTAGCAGCAGCGGGGGTGTTGGTGGGTTTGGAGTTTTTGGTCTGGTTTTTATTTTCTGCAGGTTTTTGGACCTCATAGATCCGGGGAGCCTGCTCTATTACCCAATCCAGGGTCCTTTTGTCATGAAAATCCCTCACCAGCTGGGTCATTATGTATTTTGTGAGTGCAAGAAAATAGTTGGTAATAAACTCTCTACTGTTCGTGCGCAACCTCCTGGTAGTTTGCGCAAAGGCGCGTTTTAGCTCCTGCACAAATTCTCTTGGGGCCTGATCATCTCTGCATTGCAAATTGTAGGCCGCTTTGCGAGCCTCCTGGGGGTTTCTTTGGGTGGAAAAGTGCTTCAAGATGGCCGCCTTGTAGGTGGACCACCTTGAATGGTTTTGATCTTCCAGTCCAGCAAAGAAGTTGGAGTACTCCGGAGAGAACGTCCATTTAGCATAATCTATGCAGTTCTGGCTATCTTTGATGTGAAAAGTGTCCATTATCTGTTCATATAGTTCCAGATGCTCCCGGACAGAATATTTTGCATTTTTGTGGTACAGGGTTATAACATTCCTAATGGCCTTAATCTGCCTAATGGGGTCTTTCACCAGAGCTCTCTTCTGTTGATTTGCCTTCTTTTGCAGCGTTACCTGAGTCCACTCGCCCTCAGACACAGAGCTGCTACTGTTTGAGGTCCCATCATGATCTTCTAGGCGCTCCCTGATTCTTTGAGCTTGTGAGGGGCTCGCAGAATGGGGGAGTCAAGCTTCTTCTCCCCGGTTATACCTTGGGCTCTCTTGCTCACTCCCCTGGGACTCCCTCTTTCGCACAGGAGAGTGGTCTTCTGACTCCTCCCTGCTTCCCAGGTTGGCAGAGGATCCCCCCACTGCCCTGATTGGGTGGAGGTCTTCAGAATGCTCTTTTGGGGCCTCATTTCATGCCGTTTTTCTGCAAAGCGAACCAAATGGTTCTTTTGTAGTTGATGCTTCTGCAGGTCTATCTATTATCTGTAAACTCTATTCATATACGGATACCAATAATAACAGAACACCACTAACCTGATCAAATGACAGCAAGTTTATGGCAATGAGAAATCCCCCTGAAAGTCCTGCAGCCCACCACCTGATGGTAAACAGAGCGGAAGGAAGCACAGCTCCCAGGGAAACCCTCTGGGGAAGAAAACCCTGGACAGGAATGCGGTGAGATGTTTCTTTGGAAATCCTATCCCTCGAATCTTGTCAGATGAGTCTTGGTAGAGGCAGGGATATTAATACTCCTTAACAGCAGAAAAAAGAGAAACAATTAGATAAATCTATAGAAATGGAAAGCTACTTTAATGCGGAGTAAGAAATGTTCCGTACTTAACATAGAAGAGCTACTGTTTCTGGTAATGGGTCAAGGATGTCTTGTAATGTTCTGCAGTGCGCAATAGAAAGAATAGTGAGTATGGGATATTAGCAGAAGGGAGAGAAAATATAGTTGAAAGTAATCCAAATACCTATGCGAGACGGCATTGGGAAGTCTCGGACATTTTGTAGGCAAGGATTCAACTCGGAACGCAAGAATTTCTATAAAGAATGGTGAAAGAAATGATTGTTTCCTCGTATGCCAATTTCGGAATAGAAAGAGGTTTGTGTATCGGATGTTTCTGTACTTCCTACCTGATCTGCTAGAATGAGAGAATAACCTGCCAACTAAGGAGAATGATCTGAAGGGCGAAGAAAGGCAGGAGATCGAGGCAGCGACTCAAGTAGAATGAACCGCGGCTGATGATGGGAGGAGCTTAAAGGAATGGTTCGGTCAAAAAATGTTATTGTCCCTAAGGGTCGGCCATGTGTTTTTAAGCCTAAGTCGCTCGATTTTAGAAAAATTTCCTATGGACCTTACCCAAGTTTTCGTCCATTAAACGCACGTGAAAAAAGGCATCATGGAGCTGCCATTTTGTGATAATCTTATCACTTGCCGCATCGCCCTTTGTGACCTGCTTTTGCGGCACTAAATCATATCCCCCGCCCCTGAGCCTGTCATTATCAAAACATTCATATTCCCCGCCTCTCTCCGTAACGTTACTGTGCTGCGTAGGCAAACGCGCCCAATCGTCTTCTACGCGACTTCACACAGAACCCGGAAACCAACACAGATCAACTCACAACACAGCGTGCCACATTTCGGAATATGAAACTGTACTTTAAAATCAAACAGCAATACGGTACATTTGGTAAAGTACATTTATTTTCCATTAAATGTTTAGAGAATATTCAGCAATTGGCATATTAAATGGGAATGGAATTTTTTTTCTTTGCTCTCGATCCGCAAATCCACTAAAGTTTATTGTGAGTCACACGCTGTTCCTTTATGGTACACAGGGTGTTGGTTTTCGTCAAAAGAAGCACTTTGGACGCAAGGTGAACCGCAAGGCTGTTCCATCAACTAGGCATTAGGCCACCGTAAAGGTTGATATGTTGCTTCTAGCCGCTAGTACTGCGTAAGGGCATATGGGCCCTTGGCGATCGTCCCATAAAATGGTCAATGTTGTGCAGTTGTTTACAAGAAGCTGCAGCTGGCGATTAAAAAATCTGTCGGCCGGGGTCTGGAATAGGTGGCAGTAGCAGTACGGTAGGATGTACCTGTTTAGAAAACATAAAAATTGAAATTATTCACACCAGCCGATCTTTATTACTATTATTCATTTTATTTATTACAGCCGATCTGAAACTATTTGCTTGCGAGGATAGTGCAATGGAGTATGTTCGGCTCTAAAAGCAATGCGAAAACTAACAAAATAAATCGAGGTAAACACACAATGTAATGATTTTTTAGCGTTGAACCACTGAGAAACGACTGTTTGTCTACATGTGTGTGGAATGGGGACATGCATGCCCATGTGCCTGGTAGAAAGACGATCCCACAAACTTTTAACTTGCTCTTCATTAATTAATTAATTAATTAATTCATTCATTCATTAATTCATTCATTAATTCTTCATTCCGGTATAAAAGCGTCTAAAGAGTTACTTACATTATATTTGCCATTTTCATTGTGTCACTGCGTAATGCAGTCCGTAAATCCCACTGTGTTCATGCCAACGATTTTCATATACTGAACTAACATGAAACTCGGTCTAGTTTCAGATTTTCAGCCTTATCGTCTCTTACGTTATTGCACCCCTTGTTCAAATGAAGTCCTTTCGGCATGGTCCCTGTCTCTCAAGGTCAAAAAACAATAGAACCTTATGCTGCCAGTGCGAGTCGCGGGCCTCTTCAGCCCGCGAGCAAAAAAATCAAAGCCGCTGACCTTCACTCTGCATGAGCATACATTCTTACTTTGCAACATCCTGTGTAAAGCCATCTGTGAGAACTTGAATTTTCGACTCCATCTATGTACTAGGCCTCAATGTGCAAATGCGAACTGGCTTCTCTCCCATCTGCAACGCCTCGCTTGGCGCGTACTAAGGCCCCCAATTTTGTCCTCGTTGTCCGCGAGCTTTGCAGCCCCAGAGAACCATAACTATGGAGACATTGGCTTTTTGGGGGAAGGTCAGGGAAAGTATAAAGTACCCAAGGAGTTGAGTTGAAAGTGAGATTTATTGTTTGTTTGTTTTATTATTTGCAATACGCAAGCCTCTCCTCGGTTAACAGTGCGCAGCATTTACATGAGATTGCGAAACTTAGTTACAGCAACAAAAATATATACATACACATATTCACAAGGTCAGCGATATGAGGTGAATAGAAAGAGAAGTCAATGATGACACCCAGGATGGTGAAGGGAGGGGTTAGGGTTAGCATACTTTGTATGCACACTGTACAATAACATTATTTTCAAAAAGACAATCAGATTACAATCATTTGAACTGGGATTTGTACTTCTCAACGAGCTCTGCTTTGGGTGGACATGGCACAGTGGCAATGTTCGGTGGCAAAGCATCAGTGCTGTGCACAGAAACGCTCAAAATTCCATATCTGTGCTTCTCTAGTACAGTAACAATAAGGCCTTTAACAAAGTCGAACTCCATTTCCTCATATACTGGTTTCACCACCGATTTCTTACTTCTTTTTGCAAAGGCGATAGTGTAGTGAGGCATCCCTACATTTCCCGTAGTCCTAGATTATTCACGGCACACATTCTCGTTATGGGCCAAGACCGCTAGTAGAGTCCTATGTTTCATGCCCTGTATGCAGAAATGCAATCGCTTTGGCGTGTACTTTAGCCACATATTGTGGAACACCTCCAAACCTCCTGTGTGACAGAATTCTGTCAGTACCCTCAAATCTCTTGATAGAGTTTTATCGAAAACAATCTTCTCAATGGCTTTGTGTGTAGGTGAAGATGGAATCAATCACTTCTTCTTCCGTGCCTCCTCTGTGGACAAAGGGCCATGTTCACATTGGTGGAAATGTTGGTTTTCTGTCCAGCGGTGAACGTTGGTACAGTGGTGCATCAGTGACCGCCATTTTTCAAGTAGGATTTCCACTGACCCTTCACAAGTTTTGGAGCTCCACCAAAGATGGTTGCTGATAGACTGGGACCACTGTGAAATACTTTCCAACACTTTTTTTTTCCCTGCAGCCGAGATTTTCTTATTGATTGATTTAGCAGGATGCCATACATCAAATTGATGTTTAATATGTGGGAACTGCTCTCTCATTGTCTTGGCAATTGAAACTTGTCTGTCCATGGCTATGAGGTCGATGTGCATTCCCCTCGATTGTAGATATTCCAATGATTTTATAAATCCTAGTTTCTCCATGGCCACTGAGGATGTACATTGGGACACCTGCACGACCACCAAACTCACAATTTTCTTACTATCCATGTCCTGAAAGTGGTAGGTGCAGTACTTGGCAGAAAATCCAGGGCTGTCGCACTGTCCATCGCTGGCTAGCCTGAATCGTTTGCCTTCGAATGTACTTGCTAGAGACAATTGTTCAATTTTCCAATCATCACTAATGGCCGGAAATAGATAATCATGTTGGAATTTGTAGTACTGAGTTTTAGAAATGAAATGGAGTCCCACAAACTGAAAGAAAGACTCTAACTTTCTAAAACTGGACCCACTAAAAAGTGAGGCAGCTGCACACAGTAGATTGCCTGCTGGCAGTTTCCCCAGCATTGGTTGTGCAGACCATGAGAACGTATGATTTAATCTACAGGCGGCATGTATTTTGAAGTTTCTGCCTTGTTTTTGACGAGTCACATGAATCAATGGCTTCCCACATACTTCCCCTCTAACGGAATGCCCACATTTCAGCATACTTATAATATCCATCAAACAACTGTTGAATACTATGTATTTGCCCTCTTTCATTAGACTGTCATCCGGCATCAAAGTTGTTACGGACTGTATTGTTGAGGACATATCACCACAATTGAAAGAAATATCGCTGATATCAAGTTCTGATGCGTCAGTGAATGCTGCTGCTGGTTCATTCTCTGTCATTTCAACATCTGTTACTTCAACTTTGATGGGAGAACACAACAATGTCGACAGCTTTTTGGGTTGCAATTTTTTGGCGGGTGTAGATTGTGTGAATTAAACTACGACTACTTCAGAGCTATCTTCAATACATTCAGTATCATCTTCTTGTGGTGGTGCGGTCGCACTGTAGCAATGGTCCAATAAAACTTTACTGGATTCTCCGGACACATTAATTTCATGTTCTGGCCATTGGACATAAGCATCACGAATCTCAGCACGCCACGTCTGAATTAAAGTAATGGTTCGGTCAAAAAAATGTATTGTCCCTACGGGTTGGCTATGTGTTTTTAAGCCTAAATCGTTCGATTTTAGAAAAATTTCCTATGGACCTTACCCGAGTTTTCGTCCATTAAATGCATGCGAAAACAGGCATCAGGGAGCTGCCATTTTGTGATAATCCTATCACTTGCCCCATCGCCCTGGCTGACCTGCTTTTGCGGCACTAAATCATATCCCCTGCCTCTGAGCCTGTCATCAGTAGACACGTACCGCCCATTTCCCAACGCCAAAGCACGTCTCGTGTCAACAATCGCTGCGCTTCAGCTAATGACGTGTCGCCATGTAAATGGCAGGACGCCTCTTTCCTCAATAAGTATAAACAGACTGTTTCACAACACACAGCAGCAGATTTTCGATTCCATTCCTCTCACTGTATTTCTTTGAGTATTATGTGACTTGTTTCTGTTCTCTGGTCCGCTACCTTCGTTGCTTGTAGCCCGTGTGAACACCTGTACCATTGCTATAAATTATTTTAGTTTGTTTACCACACAATGGCTACAATAATGCCCTACATGTACGAACCCGAGTATACCGAGGAGGAACTACTGGAAAGGGAAACCTGCGAAAACGATGGGGCTTCGGACGGCAGTTGGCAGGACGAATCAACGGATGAAGACCCTGGACCTAGTCGCATGGACGGTGTTTCCACCTGGTGCACATGCAATCGGTGCGAGCTAATGCCAACCGAGGACGAGAACTGCTGCTGCTGTCAAAACTTGGGATGCGTGGACTACATTTCGGAAGGCGATCCACGGCTGCAATGCATCACCGAGCTGCCAGACTTCAGGGCAGCCTGCCTCACACGGTCCGTGTTGAGGATAATGATGGTGCTTATGCACAAACTTGCGCAACTGTTCGTCCTTGTAATCCGAGTAATGAGTAAGTATACTCTGCTTGTGATGCCACTACTATTTCATGGTCATCTCCTATATCCAAAATTACATCTACATATCATTGTAACGCATGAAAGTCGTTCAATAGTGTGCAGTGTCTAGATAGCATTTGTCCGAGCAGAATGCCATTAGTTACAAGAATTGTCATTGACAACAAACGATTATTAAACTTATCTTGGTCATTTAAAAACAGTTTGTTTCATTCTTTTTCACAGGTGGTACTGGCTGGTGGCCTATGGTTCCTTTACATGGTGGCTTCAGAGGAGGCTTGGACACCGCGTTCGAAGAGTAATACCCGCCTGTGCCGGTCGTGCCATAAGACAAACTTTCCCCAGTGACAGCGGTCAGTACAGGGGATTTTCCCTCGCTGTGCTGCAACCTGACCTGTACAATGTGTAAAGTCTTGTATTTTTGTGCCATCAAAATAAGATACAAAATAAAACACTACATATATTTTAACAACGGTTGTTTCAATTTTTTAAATGAATCAAGTGTGTCTCCATTCAGCAGTCTTCCTGTGCCATGTCTGCACACTCACCGCCCATCCACCCCCCCCCTATCGAAGGCAGTTCGCACCTGGGGATGAGCGCTGCCATGGTGTGCTGTCAGGGGCGATAACGGCCAAGGTGCCAAACACCATGTACCCTTCAAAAGGTATCCCACTCCCAGGGGCCATCACTCACATGGCCTCCTCAGACCCTGTGTCTCCAGGCAGGCGAAGCCTGACGCTGGCCGCCCCCCTGCAATCCACATAAGTGTGTCTCCATTCAGCAGTCTTCCTGTGCCTTGTCTGCACGCCCACCGGCCCATCCATCCATCCCCCTCCCCTATCAAAGGGAGTTGGCACCCGGGGATGAGCGCTGCCATGGTGTGCTGTCAGGGGCGATAACGGCCAAGGTGCCAAACACCATGTACCCTTCAAAAGGTATCCCACGCCCAGGGGCCATCGCTCACATGGCCTCCTCAGACCCCCTGTCACCAGGCAGGCCAAGCCTGACGCTGGCCGCCCCCTGCAATCCACATAAGTGTGTCTCCATTCAGCGTCTTCCTGTGCCTTGTCTGCATGCCCACCGACCCATCCACCCCCCCATCAAAGGCAGTTCGCACCCGGGGATGAGCGCTGCCATGGTGTGCTGGCAGGGGCGATAACGGCCAAGGTGCCAAACACCATGTACACTTCAAAAGGTATCCCACGCCCAGGGGCCATCGCTCACATGGCCTCTTCAGACCCTGTGTCTCCAGGCAGGCCAAGCCTGACGCTGGCCGCCCCCCTGAAATCCACATTTGTGTGTCTCCATTCAGCAGTCTTCCTGTGCCTTGTCTTCACGCCCACTGGCCCATCCATCCACCCACCTCCCCTATCAAAGGCAGTTCGCACCCGGGGATGAGCGCTGCCATGGTGTGCTGTCAGCGGCGATAACGGCCAAGGTGCCAAACACCATGTACACTTCAAAAGGTATCCCACGCCCAGGGGCCATCGCTCACATGGCCTCCTCAGACCCCGTGTCTCCAGGCAGGCCAAGCCTGACGCTGGCCGCCCCCCCCCCCTGCAGTCCATATAAGTGTGTTACCATTCAGCAGTCTTCCTGTGCCTTGTCTGCACGCCCACCGGCCCATCCTTCCACCTCCCTCCCCTATCAAAGGCAGTTCGCACCCGGGGATGAGCGCTGCCACGGTGTGCTGTCAGGGGCGATAACGGCCAATGTGCCAAACACCATGTACACCTCAAAAGGTATCCCAGGGGCCATCGCTCACATGGCCTCCTCAGACCCCGTGTCTCCAGGCAGGCCAAGTCTGACGCTGGCCGCCCCCCTGCAAACCACATAATACCACGACATACACACGTCATTCATTCACAAACACACCCCTGTTTGTAATACTTTATAAACCACTTGATATGTCTCATGAGAACATTTTTGTAATTTGCAAGTCAACTCCTGAACATGCTACCTGAGAACCACTGAGATCTATGCTAATCTGCTCATCGTCGTGCTATCCGTGAACTTCTGTGACCGCTTCGAGCAAACTCGTCAGTGTGCTACCTGTGGCCATCTACCTGTTCTCCTGCAACATACTGCTCGGCTTGCTGAATCCAACTATTTGTTGGTCAAGGTAAGGCCATGTATCCTAGTCATATTTCGTTGATTTTTAAATGTCTATTTATTTGCGAGTAGAGTACTCAATAGTGCTATGTTCATTGGTCTCATTGCTATTAACTTGAGTTTCAATTGTTATGCTATCAATAGATCTATTTATTTTCATCTGTGTCAATTGTCATCGAATTGCATCCTTCGGGGGTCCAGTCTATAATGTAAGCAGGTTTCCTTCTCGTGCAAGACAGAACATCCAAGGGACGAGTCACATGTTCAGAGTTTAGTCACATCATTTATACATTTCTGCAAATTATGCAAATACTAAGCCGCACATGATGAACTGGTATAGTTCCGGCGACCAAAACAAACTTTGCATTGAACATTGTATGGTTCATTTACTTTTGTATCACATTTTAATTCATCAAGATTGTATAATAATGTTGATATTTTCTTTTCAGAATTTTCAACAATGCCTGCCTGTTCGATTAGCGGTTGCCCTTCGAAGACCCATTCTAAATCTGAAGGCACTACAATGCATGTATTCCCGAAAACTGTTGATCGAATAAGAGAATGGGTCAGACATTGCAGATATCGACTGGTTGAGCTGGAAAGTAGAGTCCAACAAGTCTTAGAGGACAAGAGGGGTGATCGATACCGCATCTGCAGCCGGCACTTTTCCTCGAACATGTAAGCCACATCTTGGGTAACAAAGAAGAATAAACAGCGAACGACACGAAAATTGCTCGCAAGCGCTATTCCCACTCTATTCGTCCACATTCCGCCACTGGTGAGTCAAGTGTCCGGATTTATCTTTAGGCCTTGAGGTAGTGTGTAGGTAGCCGAATGGATTAATTGATATTTTAGGTGTTGTGTCCCTTGTAATACTTTCGACATTGATGTGAGTGTATAGCTTTTTGAATAATGACATTTATCAATATATTCTTTTTAGATTTCATAACCCACAAACAAAATCTATATATGGGCACAGGGAACTTTGCTATATTGCGCATTTTCAATAGCATTACTCTCAAGTATTCTGTCTCCTTACATGGCAATTTTAAATATTGGCATTTCATTATCAAACAATAATTTACCTTTACAACTGCTTTACTATCCCTTAAATCTGAAGCAAGAACATTCTACATCCGTGACGTGCTCGCAGTTATCAACCACTTATAGCGCGTATCAGATAATCTTACTTGGCTATTCCGCTACAAACTTGTTTTATGAAGGTCAAGTAATAGTTTTTATGTATTGTGTAATTATTTTACCGAATGTTTGGTTAGAGCTTTCCAATTGATATACACCTTAGTTATCGTCCACTGGTGTTTGTTTTCAATTATAATCAGTGTTATCCATATTAATGCAAGTACTGTCTTTCAGGGAGACGCTGAAGCGTCCAGCACATTGACAACATCCCTAGATGTTCTTCAGCAGCAGGAGGTATGGATACTGACAGCTCCATCGAACTAGATCATCAGAGCTGGAATACTTGTCGTTTGATTGTTCTACACAATGTTTCATTTGTGCTTAGCCATTGATATGTACCTGTGCGGTCGGCCCCAAGTGTGTGTTATGTTTTCAATATTGTAATCCTTACTAATGCAAGTACTATGTTTCAGGCAGTTGATGGAGCGTCAACCCCTGCACTTGATGCGGAGCCTGACATTCAAGTAATTCCAGGGGAAGTGGAAGTGGGACCTTGCGTATACGAATTGGCGCAACAGCTTTCGAAGTGCGTTCTACATTTACAACATCCGTAGATATTTTTCAGCAGCACGGGGTATGGATACTGACAGCTCCATCGAGCGTGATCATATAACGTGATTCCATTTGCTATACTTTCTTCCCTATTAACGCAAGTACTGTGTTTCAGGGAGACGGCGGAACTTCCACTACAATCACAACATCCCATTTAGATGATGGAGATGTAAATAAATTGGAGAATTATACCGATTAAATCTGATCATATTTAGATATTCCTTGATTCTTTTAGACAATGCATCATTTGTGGTTATCTCTTTATATGTACCTATGCCGTCGACCCCAAGTTTGTGTTATGTTTACAATATTGAAAACCATACTTATGCAGGTACTGTGTTTCAGGGAGATGACGGAGCTTCCTCTACAGTCACAACTTCCCTTGTAGGTGATGCAGATGTAAATAAATCGGAGAAATATGTCGATTAAATCGGTTCATATTTAGATATCCTTTGATTCTTTTAGACAATGCATCATTTGTGGTTATCTCTTTATATGTACCAGTGCCGTCGACCCCAAGTGTGTGTTATGTTTACAATATTGAAAACCATACTAA
Organism: Ambystoma mexicanum; assembly: GCF_040938575.1. Taxonomy (NCBI): domain Eukaryota; kingdom Metazoa; phylum Chordata; class Amphibia; order Caudata; family Ambystomatidae; genus Ambystoma; species Ambystoma mexicanum. The sequence goes on along the minus strand of NC_090925.1, from coordinate 763,577,227 downwards.
CGCAAGTACTGTGTTTCAGGGAGTTGCTGATGCCTCCTCTCCAATACAATCATTCATGGCAGTCCATGCGGAGCCAGAGGTATGGATACTGACAGTTCCATCGAACTAGATCATCAGAGCTCGAATACTTGTCGTTTGATTGTTCTACACAATGTTTAATTTGTGTTTAGCTGTTGAGATGTACCTGTGTGTTCGTCCTCACGTGTGTTTTATGTTTTCAATTTTGTGATACATAGTAATGAAAGTACTAATTTTCAGGGAGTCGATGGAGCTTCATTCCGTGCTGTCTATGCGGATACAGAAAATATAGTCGTTGCAGTGCAAGAGGAAGGGAAGACATGGGGAAACGAATCGGAGCAACAGCGTGCAGATGTTGAAGTTCGAGTCAAGAAAGTTGCACAGAAAAGAATCAAAAATAAGGTTAGTTACAAACAGTTCATAATTTTAGAAATTGTTTTGTGCTGGGGACTATATTATGTTTTTTTCCTGTCAATTGTACTATACTTTATCTTGTGTTTAAACTGAACATCCCTTTTCCAATCTGTCCTTTAGTTACCCGTGGGTGTACGAACTATACATACACAGACAGTGAAGCGAATGAGAGATGTTGCTTGCCAGACCATTTACACTTTGACTCGAGATGCTTATGTCCAATGGCCAGAACATGAAATGAATTTGTCCGGAGAATCCAGTAAAGTTTTATTGGACCATTGCTACAGTGCGACCGCACCACCACAAGAAGATGATACTGAATGTATTGAAGATAGCTCTGAAGTAGTCGCAGATCAATTCACACAATCTACACCCGCCAAAAAATTGACACCCAAAAAGCTGTCAACGTTGTGTTCTCCCATCAATGTTGAAGTAACAGATGTTGAAATGACAGAGAATGAACCAGCAGCAGCATTCACTGACACATCAGAACTTGATATCAGCGATATTTCTTTCAATTGTGGTGATATGTCCTCAACGATACAGTCTGAAAGAACTTTGACGCCGGATGACAGTCTAATGAAAGAGGGCAAATACATAGTATTCGACAGTTGTTTGATGGATATTATAAGTATGCTGAAATGTGGGCATTCCGTTAGAGGGGAAGTATGGGGGAAGCCATTGATTCATGTGACTCGTCAAAAACAAGGCAGTAACGTCAAAATACATGTTGCCTGTAGATTAAATCATACGTTCTCATGGTCTGCACAACCGATGCTGGGGAAACTGCCAGCATGCAATCTACTGTGTGCAGCTGCCTCACTTTTTAGTGGGTCCAGTTTTAGAAAGTTAGAGTCTTTCTTTCAGTTTGTGGGACTCCATTTCATTTATAAAACACAGTACTACAAATTCCAACATGATTATCTATTTCCGGCCATTAGTGATGCATCGAAAATTGAACAATTGTCTCTAGCAAAGAACATTCAAAGGCAAACGATTCAGGCTAGCCGGCGATGGACAGTGCGACAGCCCTGGATTTTCTGCCAAGTACTGCACCTACCACTTTCAGGACATGGATAGTAAGAAAATTGTGAGTTCGGTGGTCGTGCAGGTATCCCAATGTACATCCTCAGTGGCCATGGAGAAACTAGGATTTATAAAATCATTGGAATATCTACAATCGAGGGGAATGCACATCGACCTCATAGCCATGGACAGACAAGGTTCAATTGCCAAGACAATGAGTGAGCAGTTCCCACATATTAAACATCAATTTGATGTATGGCATCTTGCTAAATCAATCAATTAGAAAATCTCGGCTGCAGGGAAAAAAAAAGTGTTGGAAAGTATTTCACAGTGGTCCCAGTCTATCAGCAACCATCTTTGGTGGAGCTCCAAAACTTGTGAAGGGTCAGTGGAAATCCTACTTGAAAAATGGCGGTCACTGATGCACCACTGTACCAACGTTCACCGCTGGACAGAAAACCAACATTTCCACCAATGTGAACATGGCCCTTTGTCCACAGAGGAGGCACGGAAGAAGAAGTGGTTGATTCCATCTTCACCTACACACAAAGCCATTGAGAACATTGTTTTCGATAAAACTCTATTAAGAGATTTGAGGGGACTGACAGAATTCTGTCACACAGGAGGTTTGGAGGTGTTCCACAATATGTGCCTAAAGTACAGGCCAAAGCGATTGCATTTCAGCATACAGGGCATGAAACATAGGACTCTACTAGCGGTCTTGGCCTATAACGAGAATGTGTGCCGTGAACAATCTAGGACTACGGGAAATGTAGGGATGCCTCGCTACACTTCGACCTTTGCAAAAAGAAGTAAGAAATGGGTGGTGAAACCAGTATATGTGGAAAAGGAGTTCGACTTTGTTAAAGACCTTATTGTTACTGTACTAGAGAAGCACAGATATGGAAATTTGAGCGTTTCTGTGCACAGCACTGATGCATTGCCACCGAACATTGCCACTGTGCCATGTCCACCCAAAGCAGAGCTTGTTGAGAAGTACAAATCCCAGTTTAAATGATTGTAATCTGATTGTCTTTTTGAAAATAATGTTATTTTACAGTGTGCATACAAAGTATGCTAACCCTAAACCCTCCCTTCACCATCCTGGGTGGCGAACATCATGGGTGTCATCTTTGACTTCTCTCTCTATTCACCTCATATCGCTGACCTTGTGAATATGTGTATGTATATATTTTTGTTGCTGTAACTAAGTTTCGCAATCTCATGTAAATGCTGTGCACTGTTAACCGAGGGGAGGCTTGCGTATTGCAAATAATAAAACAAACAAACAATAAATCTCACTTTCAACTCAACTCCTCAGGACTTTATACATTCCCTGACCTTCCCCCAAAAAGTCAAAAAGTTTTCTCATTACGACCCTGGCGGATGGACCATGGATACTGTAATAGCACCATGGTCCATGCCAGTAACTCTCCGACTCCGCCATGGCGGAATGGGGAATTACCACCCCATTCCGAGGTTGGCGGAGTGGTAATTCCCCCTTCTGCCATGGCCCTTCCCCATTCCCATTTTTGCCCCATAGGGCATAATGGGAATGGGGAAGGCGCTAAGTACGGTGCCGCAAATTGCGGCACCGTACTTAGCACCAAGGTCCCTTTGCGGCATGGTTTTTAACGTCTGCAAAAAGCAGGCGTTAAAATCACCATCCCGCAAAGGGACCTTGTAATCAGGTATTAAGGGTCGGCGCCGTTTACGGCGCCCTAAAACCCTTAACGCCTGACTCGTAATGAGGCCCAATGTCTCCATAGTTATGGTTCTCTAGGGCTGCAAAGCTCGCGCACAACGAGGACAAAATTGGGGGCCTTAGAACGCGCCAAGCGAGGCGTTGCAGATGGGAGAGAAGCCAGTTCGCATTTGCACATTGAGGCCTAGTACATAGATGGAGTCGAAAATTCAAGTTCTCACAGATGGCTTTACACGGGATGTTGCAAAGTAAGAATATATGCTCATGCAGAGTGAAGGTCAGCGGCTTTGATTTTTTGCTCGCGGGCTGAAGAGGCCCGCGACTCGCACTGGCAGCATAAGGTTCTATTGTTTTTTGACCTTGAGAGACAGGGACCATGCCGAAAGGACTTCATTTGAACGAGGGGTGCAATAATGTAAGAGACGATAAGGTTGAAAATCTGAAACTAGACCGAGTTTCATGTTAGTTCAGTATATGAAAAATCGTTGGCACGAACACACTGGGATTTACGGACTGCATTACGCAGAGACACAATGGAAATGGCAAATATAATGTAAGTAACTCTTTAGACGCTTTTATACCAGAATGAAGAATTAATGAATGAATGAATGAATGAATTGATGAATGAAGAGCAAGTAAAATGTTTGTGGGATCGTCTTTCTACCAGGCACATGGGCATGCATGTCCCCATTCCACACGCATGCAGACAAACAGACGTTTCTTAGTGGTTCAACGCTAAAAAATCATTTACATTGTGTGTTTACCTCGATTTATTTTGTTAGTTTTCGCATTGCTTTTAGAGCCGAACATACTCCATTGCACTATCCTCGCAAGCAAATAGTTTCAGCTCGGCCGTAATAAATAAAATGAATAATAGTAATAAAGATCGGCTGGTGAGAGTAATTTCAATTTTTATGTTTTCTAAACAGGTACCTCCTACTGTACTGCTACTGCCACCTATTCCAGACCCCGGCTGACGGATTTTTTAATCGCCAGATGCAGCTTCTTGTAAACAACTGCACAACGTTAACCATTTTATGGGACGATCGCCAAGGGCCCATATGCCCTTACACAGTACTAGCGGCTAGAAGCAACATATCAACCTTTACAGTGGCCTAGTGCCTAGTTGATGGAACAGCCTTGCGGTTCACCGTGCGTACAAAGTGCTTCTTTTAACGAAAACCAACACCTTGTGTACCATAAAGGAACAGAGGATTTGCGGATCGAGAGCAAAGAAAAAAAAATCCATTCCAATTTAATATGCCAATTGCTGAATATTCTCTAAACATTTAATGTCAAATAAATGTATTTGACCAAATGTACCGTATTGCTGTTTGATTTTAAAGTACAGTTTCATATTCCGAATTGTGGCGTGCTGTGTTGTGAGTTGATCTGTGTTGGTTTCCGGGTTCTGTGTGAAGTCGCCTAGAAGACGACTGGGCGTGTTTGCCTACGCAGCACAGTAACGTCACAGAGAGAGGCGGGGAATATGAATGTTTTGATAATGACAGGCTCATGGGCGGGGGATATGATTTAGTGCCACAAAAGCAGGTCACACAGGGCGATGCGGCAAGTGATAAGATTATCACAAAATGGCAGCTCCATGATGCCTGTTTTCGCGCGCGTTTAATGGACGAAATCTCGGGTAAGGTCCATAGGAAATGTTTCTAAAATCGAGCGACTTAGGCTTAAAAACACATGGCCGACCCGTAGGGACAATAACATTTTTTGACCGAACCATTCCTTTAATAGTTCCTCCATAGTGTAAATGGTCTGGCAAGCAACATCTCTCATTCGCTTCACTGTCTGTGTATGTATAGTTCGTACACCCACGGGTAACTAGAGGACAGATTGGAAAAGGGATGCTCAGTTTAAACACAAGATAAAGTATAGTACAATTGACAGGAAAAAACATAATATAGCCCCCAGCACAAAACAATTTCTAAAATTATGAACTGTTTGTAACTAAACTTATTTTTGTTTCTTTTTTTTGCAACTTTCTTGACTCAAACGTCAACATCTGCACGCTGTTGCTCCGATTCGTTTCCACATGTCTTCCCTTCCTCTTGCGCTGCAACGACTATATTTTCTGTATCCGCATAGACAGCATGGAATGACGCTCCATCGACTCCCTGAAACATAATACTTTCATTACTATCTATCACAATGTTGAAAACATAAAACACACGTGAGGACGAACACACGGGTTTATCTCAATAGCTAAACACGAATTAAACATTGTGTAGAACAATAAAACGACAAGTATTCGAGCTCTGATGATCTAGTTCGATAGAACTGTCAGTATCCATACCTCTGGCTCCGCATGGACTGCCATGAATGATTGTATTGGAGAGGAGACATCAGCAACTCCCTGAAACACAGTACTTGCGTTAGTATGGTTTTCAATATTGTAAACATAACACACACTTGGGGTCGACGGCACAGGTACACATAATGAGATAACCACAAATGATGCATTGTCTAAAAGAATCAATGGTTATCTAAATATGAACCGATTTAATCGACTTATTTCTCCGATTTATTTACATCTGCATCACCTACAAGGGATGTTGTGATTGTAGAGGAAGCTCCGTTGTCTCCCTGAAACACAGTACCTGCGTTAGTATGGTTTTCAATATTGTAAACATAACACACACTTGGGGTCGACGGCACAGGTACATATAAAGAGATAACCACAAATGATGCACTGTCTAAAAGAATCAAGGAATATCTAAATATGATCATATTTAATCAACTTATTTCTCTGATTTATTTACACCTGAATCATCTAAATGGGATGTTGTGATTGTAGTGGAAGCTCTGTCGTCTCCCTGAAACACAGTACTTGCGTTAATAGGGAAGAAAGTATAGCAAATGGAATCATGTTATATGATCACGCTCGATGGATCTGTCAGTATCCATACCTCGTGCTGCTGAAGAATATCTAGGGATGTTGTAAATGTAGTGCGCACTTCCGAAAGCTGTTGCGCCGATTCGTATACGCAAGGTCCCGCTTCCACTTCCCCTGGAATTACTTGAATGTCAGGCTCCGCATCAAGTGTAGGGGTTGACGCTCCATCAACTGCCTGAAACATAGTACTCGCATTAGTAAGGATTACAATATTGAAAACATAACACACACTTGGGGTCGACCGCGAAGGTACATATCAATGGCTAACCACGAATGAAACATTGTGTAGAACAATCAAACGACAAGTATTCCAGCTATGATGATCTAGTTCGATGGAGCTGTCAGTATCCATACCTCCTGCTGCTGAAGAACATCTAGGGATGTTGTCAATGTGGTGGACGCTTCAGCGTCGCCCTGAAAGACAGTACTTGCATTAGTATGGATAACACTAACTATAACTGAAAACAAACACCAGTGGACGATAACTAAGGTGTATATCAATTGGAAAGCTCTAACCAAGCATGCAGTAAAATAATTACACAATACATAAAAACTTTTACTTGACATGCATAAAACAAGTCTGTAGCGGAATAGCCAAGTATGATTACCTGATACGCGCTATAAGTGGTTGATAACTGCGAGCACGTCACGGATGTAGAATGTTCTTGCTTCACATTCAAGGGATAGTCAAGCAGTTGTAAAGGTAAATTATTGTTTGATAATGAAATGCCAATATTTAAAATTGCCATGTAAGGAGACAGAATACTTGAGAGTAATGCTATTAAAAATGCGCAATATAGCAAAGTTCCCTGTGCCCATATATAGATTTCGTTTGTGGGTTATGAAATCTAAAAAGAATATATTGATAAATGCCATTATTCAAAAAGCTATACACTCACATAAATGTCGAAAGTATTACAAGGGACACAACACCTAAAATATCAATTAATCCATTTGGCTACCTACACACTACCGCAAGGCCTAAAGCTAAATCCGGACACTTGACTCACCAGTGGGAATAGCGCTTGCAAGCAATTTTCGTGTCGTTCGGCGTTACTTCTTCTTTGTTGCCTAAGATGTGGCGTACATGTTCGAGGAAAAGTGCCCGCTGCAGATGCGGTATCGATCACCCCTCTTGTCCTCTAAGACTTGTTGGACTCTACTTTCCAGCGCAACCAGTGGATATCCGCAATGTCTGACCCATTCTCTTATTCGATCAACAGTTTTCGGGAATACATGCATTGTAGTGCCTTCAGATTTAGCATGGGTCTTCGAAGGGCAACCGCTAATCGAACAGGCAGGCCATTGTTGAAAATTCTGAAAAGTAAATATCGACATTATTATACAATCTTGATTAATAAAAATGTGATACAAAAGTAAATGAACCATACAATGTTCAATGCAAAGTTTGGTTTGGTTGCCGGAACTATACCAGTTCATCATGTGCGGCTTAGTATTTGCATAAGTTGCAGAAATTTATAAATGATGTGACTAAACTCTGAACATGTGACTCGTTCCTTGGATGTTCTGTCTTGCACGAGAAGGAAACATGCTTACATTATAGACTGGACCCCCGAAGGATGCAATTCAATGACAATTGACACAGATGAAAATAAATAGATCTATTGATAGCATAACAATTGAAACTCAAGTCAATAGCAATGAGACCAATGAACATAGCACTATTGAGTACTCTACTCGCAAATAGATAGAAATTAAAAAATCAACGAAATATGACTAGGATACATGGCCTTACCTTAACCAACAAACAGTTGGATTCAGCAAGTCGAGCAGTATGTTGCAGGAGAACAGGTAGATGGCCACAGGTAGCACACTGACGAGTTTGCTCGAAGCGGTCACAGAAGTTCACGGATAGCATGACGAATAGCAGATTAGCATAGATCTCAGTGGTTCTCAGGTAGCACGTTCAGGAGTTGACTTGCAAAGCACAAAGATGTTCTCATGAGACATATCAAGTGGTTTATAAAGTATTATAAACAGGGGTGTGTTTGTGAATGAATGACATGTGTATGTCGTGGTATTATGTGGTTTGCAGGGGGGCGGCCAGCGTCAGGCTTGGCCTGCCTGGAGACACGGGGTCTGAGGAGGCCATGTGAGCGATGGCCCCTGGGAGTGGGATACCTTTTGAAGTGTACATGGTGTTTGGCACCTTGGCCGTTATCGCCCCTGACAGCACACCATGGCAGCGCTCATCCCCGGGTGCGAACTGCCTTTGATAGGAGAGGGGGGTGGATGGATGGGCCGGTGGGCGTGCAGACAAGGCACAGGAAGACTGCTGAATGGAGACACACTTATGTGGATTGCAGGGGGTCGGCCACCGTCAGGCTTGTCCTGCCTGGAGACACAGGGTCTGAGGAGGCCATGTGAGTGATGGCCCCTGGGCGTGGGATACCTTTTGAAGTGTACATGGTGTTTGGCACCTTGGCCATTATCGCCCCTGACAGGACACCATGGCAGCGCTCATCCCCGGGTGCGAACTGCCTTCAATGGGGAGGGTGGATGGGCCGGTGGGCATGCAGACAAGGCACAGGAAGACTGCTGAATGGAGACACACTTATGTGGATTGCAGGGGGGCAGCCAGCGTCAGGCTTGGCCTGCCTGTAGACACGGGGTCTGAGGAGGCCATGTGAGTGATTGCCCCTGGGCGTGGGATACCTTTTGAAGTGTACATGGTGTTTGGCACCTTGGCCGTTATCGCCCCTGACAGCACACCATGGCAGCGCTCATCCCCGGGTGTGAACTGCCTTTGATAGGGGTGGGGGGGTGGATGGGCCGGTGGGCATTCAGACAAGGCTCAGGAACACTGCTGAATGGAGATACACTTGTTTCATTTAAAAAATCGAAACAACTGTTGTTAAAATATATGTGGTGTTTTATTTTGTATCTTATTTTGATGCCACAAAAATACAAGACTTTACACATTGTACAGGTCAGGTCGCAACACGCAGCACATCGAGGGAAAATCCCCTGTACTGACCGCTGTCACTGGGGAAATTTTGTCTTATGGCACGAACGGCACAGGCGGGTATTACTCTTCGAACGCGGTGTCCAAGCATCCCGTGAAGCCACCATGTAAAGGAACGATAGGCCACCAGCCTGTACCACCTGTGAAAAAGAATGAAACAAACTGTTTTTAAATGACCAAGATAAGTTTAATAAACGTTTGTTGTCAATGACAATTCCTGTAACTAATGGCATTCTGCTCGGACAAATGCTATCTAGACACTGCACACTATTGAACGACTTTCATGCGTTACAATGATATGTAGATGTAATTTTGGATATAGGAGACGACCATGAAATAGTAGTGGCATCACAAGCAGAGTATACTTACTCGTTACTCGGATTACGAGGACGAACAGTTGCGCGAAGTTCGTGCATAAGCACCATCATTATCTACAACACGGACCGTGTGAAGCAGGCTGCCCTGAAGTCTGGCAGCTCAGTGATGCATTGCAGCCGTGGATCGCCTTCCAAAATGTAGGCCACACATCCCGAGTTTTCACAGCAGCAGCAGTTCTCGTCCTCGGTTGGCATTAGCTTGCACCGATTGCATGTGCACCAGGTGGTAACACCGTCCATGCGACTAGGTCCAGGGTCTTCATCCGTTGATTTGTCCTGTCAACTGCCGTCCGAAGCCCCATCGTTTTCGCAGGTTTCCCTTTCCAGTAGTTCCTCCTCGGTATACTCGGGTTCGTACATGTAGGGCATTATTGTAGCCATTGTGTGGTAAACAAACTAAAATAATTTATAGCGATGGTACAGGTGTTTACACGGGCTACAAGCAACGAAGGTAGCTGACCAGAGCACAGAAACGAGTCACAGAATACTCAAAGAAATACAGTGAGAGGAATGGAATCGAAAATCTGCTGCTGTGTGTTGTGAAACGGTCTGTTTATACTTATTGAGGAAAGAGGTGTCCTGCCATTTCCATGGCGACACGTCATTAGCTGAAGCGCAGCGATTGTTGACACAAGACATGCTTTGGCGTTGGGAAATGGGCGATACGCGTCTGCTGATGGTCAGCCAGGGCAATGGGGCAAGTGATAGGATTATCACAAAATGGCAGCTCCCTGATGCCTGTTTTCGCGTGCGTTTAATGGATGAAAACTCGGGTAAGGTCATTAGGAAATTTTTCTAAAATCGAGCGACTTAGGCTTAAAAACACATGGCCGACCCGTAGGGACAATAACATTTTTTGACCGAACCATCCCTTTAACAACACAGGTCTAACTCTGGTCTGGCGAAGGTAAGGCGAAAGGCTGATCTGTCGGAAAAGATCTAACAACACACACAACAGGTAAGAAAGGAAACATACAGCAGGTAGGTTTTTGGAAGAACACGTATAGCTAGGGTAGTAAGAACCTAGAGCCGAACTTACGGAGCGTCTCTCTGAAGAGTAGCAACGCGCTGTGTCCTTTCTGTCCGGCTTCTAAATACTGTCACATGACCGCTTGAACGCTTAAAGCCAGAGCAGGCAGAGTCTGTCAAAGCAGTCAAACTAGAACGGGCTCGTTCGGCGGCCATCTTAGGATGGGTAAGAAAGGTAGCATAACAGGATCTATATCAGTGCCAAATAGGCCAACGCCTGTAGTGATTCATAACAGTATGCCCCCCTCCCAGAGGCGGGCACCCCGATAAACCGGTGTGAAGCCGATAAAATCGGCGAACCAACCTAGGTGCATGAACGCCAGAAGCCGGCTCCCATGACTGGTCCGCAGGGAATAGCCCTTCCAGTCCACCAAGAACTGGAGGCAACCTCTTCGATACCGAGAGTCACAAATACCCGCCACCTCATATTCAGGTCCCAAAGAAGTATCGACAGGAGGTGGAGGGATGGAAGGGATAGGCCGAAAATGGTCAGGAACATCCAATTTGACCTGAGACAATGTCAGGCTGAATCTTCTCCTCCCTTAACTCCTCCTCACCTGTCTCTTCAGGTACTTCCTCCAACCTGGCTGCCCCCTTCTTCTTCTTGATCTTTGCTCCTTCACCTGGTATCTTCTCTTTTTTTTGACGTAGGTAGGGACGCGCTGCCTCGGTAGCCTCTGTGATCTGAAATAACTCCAGACCAGGGGGATACCCGAGGAGCACGCCCTAAAGCGGGGAAAAAGCCAACAGGCAAAAAACCCCAATCTGAATTGAGTCCGTCTTTGGAAAGGAATCCTGCTGCTTGAAGATGGTCTGGACTGACGATTCCAACTGCTGCGGAACACGGAAGACGTGTGGAGGAAAACCGGCAACTTGTTCTTCTTGTTCCTCCGGTAAGGTAGACAGGAAGGAATTAAGACCTTATGTGTTAGTGCGGTCTCACAGTCTTCCGGGTAGAACCACAATCAGCAAATTGGGAATAGAGTGACCCAACGGAACGAAGGCGAGACGTTCCGATCAGGATAACAGGTAAACAGAACAGAAAAGGAAACAGAGGTGTTAGGAAAAAACAGGTATGTACAGATCAAAGAAATGAACAAACCACGAAGGCGTACATTAATGCCAAACGCTAAGGCTAAGAGAAGAAGCCGAGATAGACATACACACGGAAGATGCGTAGTTGTTGGAAAGTGACGCGTCGTGACTGAAAGTACAGTAAGAAAGATTCCGGTCACCTTACCTGAAAACCTAGAGGCACCGCGGGTGTAAGAATAGCGGAAAGGCAAACTAAGGCTAGACAAAATGGGAAAAGGGGGATACGCTGAGAGGCTAGTCGCTAAGAGAGACTGGCAGCGCACGTAACGTGAAACGATACAATGCGCAGGGCGCTGGTCTGGTTTGCATGTTATAGGTTCCGTCAGCCATTTTGAAATAAACTAGACCGTTGACTTGGAACCAGCAGCCATGTTAGTAGTACTTCCAATGGTGAACGAATCTCCAGGGCTGGTGCATGACAGACAAGTGAAACACAGGATGAATTCTGCACCATGAAGGAGGAAGCAATAGGCGAACAGCTGCATCGCCTACCAATTGAACCACACAAAAGGGACCAAAAAAACAAGGAGACTACTTGGAGGGAACGAGATGGCGAGGAAGAAAGCGAGATGACAACCAAACAGAGTCACCCACAGTCATCGATGGAGCAGGTCTGCGGCGGAGATCTGCATATCGATTGGCATGGTCCTGTGCCTCCAGTAAAGCCATACGAGCCGATTGATGACCCTTGTGTAAATCAGCGAGCAAACAGTCCACTCCAGGAAACTTTGTAGAAGAAGGGACAAAATAAGGTAAGAAAGATGGATGAAATCCGTAAGTACAGTAGAAAGGACTGGTTTTCAGAGCCGTATGAGGTGCATTGTTGTATGCAAACTCAGCTAAGGGTAACAGTTACACCCAATCATCCTGGGCTGCAGAAACAAAGCAACGTAGATAAGTCTCTAGAGTCTGATTCAGACGCTCAGTCTGTTCATTGGTTTGGGGATGAAATCCCAAACTCAAAGCACGACGGATGTTCAAGAGTGTTCACAGAGTCTTCCAGAAATTAGAGGTGTATTGTGATCCTCTATCAGACACGTTTGTGTCCGGTAGACCATGTCAGGCAAATATTTCGGCAATGAAAATGCGCGACATCTGATCGGCCATAGGAACCCCAGGTTAAGGGGTCAAATGTGCCATTTTAGAAAAATAATCAACAGTGACCATTATGGCAGACTGATGTGCGGAGATAGGAAGATCGACAATAAAGTCAGTGGAGATAACTTGCCAAGGCCTGTCGGGAATAGGCATCCTAGACAACAACCCCATAGGAAAGTGGCAAGGAGTCTTGGATTGCAAAAATTTGGAGCAGGCATTGACATAATCCCGAACATCTGTGTGTAAAGAAGGCTACCAAAAATGTCCAAAAATGTCTTTTGATCAGCTCGAGGGTGGTACCTATCCCACGATGACCGGCTGCATGGGAATCATGGCACATCTGTAGAACCCCCTTCTGTAAACTTTCGGAAGGCACCAGGACTTGTTTCCCATGAAAAAATAGACCTCTTTGTTGCAAAAGTTCATGAGTTCGAGATAAAGATAAGCATTCCTTCAGGTGAGCCTTTATGGATTGCCTTAGATGTTGTACAAAATCGGTAATAACGGGCACCAAAGTTGCATTGGGAAATATGTGTTCCTTTCAAAATTTGATACTAGAGTGGTCTTTGCGAGATAAAGCATCAGCCCTGAGATATTGTCATCCTGGTAAAAAGGTGAACATGATCTTGTATGGGGAAAAGAAATGTGCCCACCTGGCTTGTCGACTATTGGTTGTTTGAGCATACTGGAGCACTTTTAGATTCTGATGGTCAGTTCTGACCTCAATGGTGTGAGAAGGTCCTTACGGTGTCTCCATTCCTCAAAACTTCTCTTAATTGCTAGAAGTTCCTTTTCCAAGACGGAATAATTTAGCTCTGATGTACTAAAAGTCTTGGACAGATAAGCTACTGGTGATTCTATCCCCTCCGAGTTCTCTTGGAGTAAAACAGCTCCTTGAGCATAGTGGGATGCATCCGTTTCTAGGATTAATCTTTTTCCTTGATCGGGATTGACTAAAATAGGGGCGGAAGTGAATAAGTCTTTCAATTTATCTAAGGAGGATTGAGATACAGAATCCCAAACAAACTGTACTCCTTTCTTGAGAAGTCGAGTCAGGGGAAGAATAATCTCAGAAAAACAAGGTATGAATTTCCTATAGATATTTGCGAATCCCACAAACAGTTGAATTTCTTTTACATTGGAGATAGGTGGCCAGTCTATTACAGCAGCTACTTTCCGAGGCTCCATAGAGACTCCTTGTTCAGACAGAACAAATCCTAAATAGGTGATACAAGACTGATGAAACTCACATTTCTCGGCCTTACAATACAATTGATTTGCCTGTAAACGATCCAAAACCAGAGATACATGGCAAATGTGATCAGATTAATTTGATGAGAAGACAATGATGTCATCCAAATAAATGACCACGAAGTGTAGCAATACGTCTGGAAATAAATGGTCCATAAATCTCTGGAACACTGCGGGCGCATTTGAAAGTCCGAAGGGCATCACATGGTATTCATAGTGTCCGAATGGCATTCTAAATGCGGTCTTCCATTCGTCACCCTTGGCGATCCTAATAAGATGCTAGGCTCCCTTGAGATCAAGTTTGGAATAGATAGATGCTCCCCGTACTGCCTCCAGGATATCAGGAATTAGAGGCATGAGATATTTTTCTGCCACTGTTATCTTATTGAGGCCCCTGTAATCTATGCAGGGCCTTAATTCCTCAGTGTCTTTTTTAGGAATGAAAAATAAGGAGGCTCCAGCTGGGGAGTTTGATTCGTTGATGAGACCATTCTGGAGATTAGTTTGTAAGTACTCCTTCAATACCAACTTTTCTTTTTCTGAGAGCATATACATGCGTCCAGAAGGGTTTGGCTGGTCAGGCAGGAGTTCAATGGGGCAATCATCTCGCCTATGGGGAGGCAATTTGGCAAATTGGGGAGAAGTGAACACTGAAGAAAAACGGGCATAACACTCTACTCTTCCCACATGATTGACCAAGGAGAGATTCTCAGTACGAGGGTTGGAAGGGGATACATGGATACCAACTGAATTGTGAGAAAGGCAATTCAAAACGCAATGTTCAGAGCCAAGAAACAGTGTACCGGCCGCCCAGTTTATGTACGGGTTGTGGAGCCGTAACCAAGGAAGGCCAAGAATGATAGGGAAATGGGCAGCCTTTATCAGATCAAAACTAAGGATCTCTTTGTGTGTGGAAATGCGACAGGAGATTGCAAAGATTTGTTCTTTTATCGGTTCGGACTTAAGGGACTTCCATCCACTCCTTGAATGGGAGTGATGACCGTCTTTGATAGGCGTTGGATCCCCTTTTTACTGGCCCACTGGTCGACCATAACATTTCCCGCTGCCCCACAATCTACCAATGCCGAAATGTTATGGATTTCTTGTCTTTGGAAGATTAGACTGAGAGAAATCACAACCATTGGATTTTCCTTAAGATTAGAGCTCTGTACCTTTTTCCGGAATCTTGGGGGCACTCTCCTGATTCACCAGAACCGCGGCTCCCTTTACGGTTGGGTCTTGAAGTTGCCCGAGTCCTTAGGTTCAGTACGTCTGGGTGGAGCAATAGGACAATCTCGAAGCAGATGACTGGAGGAACCGCAATACATATACAGTCCTTGTGTACGTCAGCGGTCTCTCTCTTCCCCCGTCAAAGGACCTCTTGTAGCTCCTAGTTGCATTGCTTCTTCTGTGGAAATGGGACGAGAAGATGACAAATGCCCTTCAGTTCTGGGCCGGTTAGCTCGTCCCTTTTTACGTTCCAAGAGACGCTCTTGTAGATGGTATTCCATCTGCATGGTAATAGTAATCATGTCTGCCAAATTGGCAGGTCGGGGAACTCTGGATACCTTGTCTTTCAGTTCTTCTGTTAATCCACACCTGAACAATGTTAATAAGGCATCATCAGCCCAGGATGTTTCTGCGGACAACTGTTTAAATTGAGTGATGCAGGACATAAGATCTTGCGTGCCTTGTTTGAGGTCTAGAAGCCTTTCTTGAGAGGCAATAGAAATTTCCTGTCGACTAAACATGGACTTTAAGCTATTAACAAATGCCGGGTAAGACTCTAAGGTAGGGTTCCCAGTTGTAACTAGTGGAGTGGCACACGCCAAAGCAGCCCCTCCTAGATGAGCCACCAAAAATAGTAAGGTTTGAAGGTAAATTGTACTGTACAACTGTCTAAGAATTCCTTAAGTTTATGGGGACTACCGTCGCACTTGCCAGCTGGTAAGGAGGAGGGAGGAAGATCAGTAATAACATGAGAGACTTGCTGCCTAAATTGTGCATTTTCTTGTTTGAGGTTCCGAACCTCATGGGATAAAGACTGCATGGCTGCCATAAGCTGCTGCATCTGCTGTTCCATGGTGTCTAAATTAGGTTTTGCTATCTATTATCTGTAAACTCTATTCATATACGGATACCAATAATAACAGAACACCACTAACCTGATCAGATGACAGCAAGTTTATGGCAATGAGAAATCCCCCTGAAAGTCCTGCAGCCCACCACCTGATGGTAAACAGAGCGGAAGGAAGCACAAGTCCCAGGGAAACCCTCTGGGGAAGAAAACCCTGGGACAGGACAGGGGTGCAATGTTTCTTTGGAAATCCTATCCCTCGAATCTTGTCAGATGAGTCTTGGTAGAGGCAGGGATATTAATACTCCTTAACAGCAGAAAAAAAAGAAACAATTAGATAGATAAATCTATAGAAATGGAATGCTACTTTAATCCGGAGTAAGAAATGTTTCGTACTTAACATAGAAGAGCTACTGTTTCTGGTACTGGGTCAAGGATGTCTTGTAACGTTCTGCAATGCACAATAGAAAGAATATTGAGTATGGGTTATTAGCAGAAGGGATAGAAAATAAAGTTGAAAGTAATCCAAATACCTACGCGAGATGGCATTTAGAAGTCTCGGACATTTTGTAGGTAAGGATTCAACTCAGAATGCAAGAATTTCTATAAAGAACGGTGAACTAAATGGTTCCTCGTATGCTAATTTCAGAAGAGAAAGAGGTGTGTGTATCGGATGTTTCTGTACTTCCTACCTGATATGCTAGAATGAGAGGATAACCCGCCAACTAAGGAGAATGATCCGAAGGGCGAAGAAAGGCAGGAGATCGAGCCGGTGACTCGAGTAGAATGAACTGCAGCTGATGATGGGAGGAGCTAAACAACACGGGTCTGACTCTGGTCTGGCGAAGGTAAGGCGAAAGGCTGATCTGTCAGAAAAGATCTAACAACACACACAACAGGTAAGAAAGAAAACATACAGCAGGTAGGTTTTTGGAAGAACACTTATAGCTAGGGTAGTAAGAACCTAGAGCCGAACTTAAGGAGCGTCTCTCTGAAGAGTAGCAACGCGCTGTGTCCTCTCAGTCTGGCGTATTAATACTGTCACATGACCGCTTGAACGCGGAAGCCCAGAGCAGGCATAGTCTGTCAAAGCAGTCAAACTAGAACGGGCTCGTTTGGCGGCCATTTTAGGATGGGTAAGAAAGGTAGCATAACAGGATCTATGTCTGTGCCAAATAGACCAATGCCTGTAGTGATTCATAACACTATCTCCCTGAGTTTCTCCTCATAGGAGTCTTCTTTCGGAATTTGTACAGGGACGCCCGTCCATCAATCTTTGATGGGCGCTGGCTTACCTCTTCAAACATGCTAGGCCTATTTAAGTCTGGCTGCCCCATGACACCCAGTACTTGTGAATCGGCGGACATGAAGTCAGCAGTGCCTTGTGCATACAAATCAGTAAGTGGGTTTGATGCCCTTAGTACAGAGCGCATCACACTGTGATCAGGGGTTGCCCTGTCCCTCTCTACTTGTTCAGGGTCCCTCAAGTTTGGATCCAGCCTAGCATACTGTCAGGATCTCCAAAACCCTCCCGATATTCCTCCTCACCTGTGTCTTCCACAGAGCTGTCATGGACTTTCGGAATCCTTCTTCTTGCAGGGTCCTCGAGGTTCCTTCACCTTCTTCTCTTTCTTCTTTTGATGCAAGTAGGGGCCAGCTCCTCCGGAATCCACCTTGGCAGGATAGACCACCAAGCCCCGGAGGACTCCAAGGAGCAGGCTCCCAAATGTTCAGGAAAAAGCCAATCCGGCATAAAAAACCTGGTAGAACGCTCAAGTGGAGGATGATGTAATACGTCTTCCCTCTTTTAAGGTTTTCAGGTAATTGCTCTTTCAGTTTATAGACAATAGTACAATAGAAGTGGTCAGAACTCTTCCGGGAAGTAATGCTGAATACTTGAAAGAAAACTTAGCTCCACGATAACATAGAATCGTTAGTTGAACCGTGAAGTGCAAATGCAAATGAAGGTAAAATGCTAAGTTAGAGTTCAACAGCGTGCAGAGATACCAAGGAATATGAAAGATGACTACACAGATATCGAGGCTCTAAGACAGAGGAGAGCCGGTAAATAACCAAAGTGTACAAGGAAAAATAATACGGAACTGAACCGCGAGTCACGGAAGGCGGAAAGCAGCATGAAAGTGAAAGAAAAGTTACAGAATAAACAGAACAGAAACGCGAGGCGTGGAAGGCGGAAAGCAGTAGGTAAGTGAAAGAAGCGTTACAGAGTAAACAGAACAGAACCGCGAGGCGCGGAAGGCGGATAGCAGCAGGTAATCCACTAAGAACCGAAGACAGAGAACAACAGGGAAGGGAGGAAAAACTAGCAAAGCAAACACTGGAGAGTAGCGAGGAAACCGGTATGGGAACCGGCGAGCGTAATACTGAAAGAAAACAGATACAACACACTCCAATCTAGGCTCTGCCCACCCTTATAGAGGCGGCAGCCATTTTAGGGGAAGTCTAGACCGGTAACCTGGATTCATGACTTGAATTTCCATTGTTGCCATAGCCTC
The DNA here is from genome assembly GCF_040938575.1 of Ambystoma mexicanum. Lineage (NCBI taxonomy): Eukaryota > Metazoa > Chordata > Amphibia > Caudata > Ambystomatidae > Ambystoma > Ambystoma mexicanum. The sequence goes on along the minus strand of NC_090925.1, from coordinate 763,558,724 downwards.
CAAGGCCGACGCATGACACGTACTCTTTCTCTAACAGCTCCAGTTTCTCCCCCTCAGCCCCTATTTCCTGACGGTAGGCAAAGGCCTGAGCCTTTTGCTTCGCTATCAGGGATTGACTTGCTTCTATGACTTTTCTTGAGCTGCCATCTGACTCTGGAGTCCACTGTTCTCCTCGCAGGAGGCCTCATTGTCTTTTTGTGCTGCCTGTATGGTTTGGGAACACTGAGACCATTTTTTTTGCATGCAACTTATCTCCTGATTTTGTGCATTTTTAGTTTGGATGTTCTCTTCTAGAGCACCTTCCACTCGTCCGGTGTGCCCCAACAACTTTTCATATTCTACTGTTAGTCCATTTAGTTTCTGGAAGCCTAACTCTCTTTCCTGCAGATCTGCTTTTAGGTTGCTCACTTCCTGACATAGGGCATTTTATTCCTGATGCAGGGCGCCCCTCTGTTCAGCCAGGTGATCCCGCTGTTGTTTGATTGTACATAATGTCTGGCGTTCTTGGTTAAATTCTGTCTGGAGGTGGAGTCCCTTAAGGGTTAATTGATTATTCTTCTCTTCCAATGTGTCCACCTGTTTTAATAAAGTGCTTGTCTGTTCTGAACAGGCTTTGTTATATTTGATTTGTTGATTCAGTTTCTGTTTCTGACACTCCTCAATTAATGCATCTAATTGGGTCGCTTGTTCAGAACTATTTTGTTGTTGTAGAGCCAAGTCCTGTTTTAACCGTTCGATGTAGTTTCCAAATTCTACCTCAGAATCTTTTTCAATCTGTCTTCTACTTGTTTTAATTTGGTCTGGATTTGGTTCAAGAGCCCAGACTGGTTTTGTGCAAGCGTTCTATTTTCTTCAGATTTTTCTTGCATAATCCCCATGTGGAGATATATGTAGGCTTTAAATCGGACCATTTTAATCTGTTCCTCTTTAATGCTTAGAGTCATATACAGTTCACTAAAGGCTTTATGTAACAGGTTACCGTCTTCCCACACATCCATGTCCATGGCGGTGACCAGTTGCATCATTTCTCCTAGCCAGACCTCCTCATTTTACTGTGCCCATTCCCCTCTGACAAATAATGTGTGCAGAAGGTGCTGCCTACCCATGTTTATCACTACTGTGGTCATTATGGAGAGTGTTGTTTCTTTATTAATTTATTTATATAATGGTAACCTGTATTCTTTTGCTTTTTGTCTAATCAGGGTTGATTTTACTTTATCTTTACGCACAGGCCTGATACTTAGGGTCTATGTTTTAGGAAGGTGCTTCTACAGTGTATCACAGCTTTCTAACCCCACAAAGTATTACTACCTTGAAGGTTAGCCTGCTGTGTTAAGCTGTCACACTTTCTCAATCCCTGGCACAAGCCCCCAATCTGTTAAGGATTCTAAAGTGGCGTCACACACCAGACCAGTCGTGGCGCAGAGTGGCGCATCGACCCTGCAGCAGCGCTATTTACGCCCCCAACCACTCCCCGTGCGCCATGTACAGCGCACAAATCCCATACATGGCGCTCAGGCGCACCCTTCCGAATACAGGTACCCCGCTGCGCGGTTAGTCTCACACGCGATTGGCCCTGTGCGAGTGGGGTACGTGTATTACTGGGGTTCACGGGAAGTTTCACGTGCGATTGGCCCTATGTGAGCGGGGTACGTGTATTACTGGGGTTCGCGGGAAGTTTCACACGCGATTGGCCCTGTGCGAGGGGTGCGTGTATTACTGGGGTTCGCGGGAAGTTTCACACGCGATTGGCCCTGTGCGAGCGGGGTACGTGTATTACTGGGGTTTGCGGGAAGTTTCACACGCGATTGGCCCTGTGCGAGCGGGGTACGTGTATTACTGGGGTTCGCGGGAAGTTTCACACGCGATTGGCCCTGTGCGAGTGGGGTACGTGTATTACTGGGGTTCGCGGGAAGTTTCACACGCGATTGGCCCTGTGCGAGTGGGGTACGTGTATTACTGGGGTTCGCGGGAAGTTTCACACGCGATTGGCCCTGTGCGAGTGGGGTACGTGTATTACTGGGGTTCGCGGGAAGTTTCACACGCGATTGGCCCTGTGCGAGTGGGGTACGTGTATTACTGGGGTTTGCGGGAAGTTTCACACGCGATTGGCACTGTGCGAGCGGGGTACGTGCGTTACTGGGGTTCGCGGGAAGTTTCACACGGGATTGGCCCTGTGCGAGCGGGGTACGTGTGTTACTGGGGTTCGCGGGAAGTTTCACACGCGATTGGCCCTGTGCGAGCGGGGTACGTGTATTACTGGGGTTCGCGGGAAGTTTCAAACGCGATTGGCCCTGTGCGAGCGGGGTACGTGTATTACTGGGGTTCGCGGGAAGTTTCACACGCGATTGGCCCTGTGCGAGCGGGGTATGTGTATTACTGGGGTTCGCGGGAAGTTTCAAACGCGATTGGCCCTGTGCGAGCGGGGTACGTATATTACTGGGGTTTGCGGGAAGTTTCACACGCGATTGGCCCTGTGCGAGCGGGGTACGTGTATTACTGGGGTTCGCGGGAAGTTTCACACGCGATTGGCCCTGTGCGAGCGGGGTACGTGTATTACTGGGGTTTGCGGGAAGTTTCACACGCGATTGGCCCTGTGCGAGCGGGGTACGTGTATTACTGGGGTTCGCGGGAAGTTTCAAACGCGATTGGCCCTGTGCGAGCGGGGTACGTGTATTACTGGGGTTCGCGGGAAGTTTCACAAGCGATTGGCCCTGTGCGAGCGGGGTATGTGTATTACTGGGGTTCGCGGGAAGTTTCAAACGCGATTGGCCCTGTGCGAGCGGGGTACGTGTATTACTGGGGTTTGCGGGAAGTTTCACACGCGATTGGCCCTGTGCGAGCGGGGTACGTGTATTACTGGGGTTCGCGGGAAGTTTCACACGCGATTGGCCCTGTGCGAGCGGGGTACGTGTATTACTGGGGTTTGCGGGAAGTTTCACATGCGATTGGCCCTGTGCGAGCGGGGTACATGTATTACTGGGGTTCGCGGGAAGTTTCAAATGCGACTGGCCCTGTGCGAGCGGGGTACGTGTATTACTGGGGTTCGCGGGAAGTTTCACACGCGATTGGCCCTGTGCGAGCGGGGTACGTGTATTACTGGGGTTTGCGGGAAGTTTCACACGCGATTGGCCCTGTGCGAGCGGGGTACGTATATTACTGGGGTTTGCGGGAAGTTTCACACGCGATTGGCCCTGTGCGAGCGGGGTACGTGTATTACTGGGGTTCGCGGGAAGTTTCACACGCGATTGGCCCTGTGCGAGCGGGGTACGTGTATTACTGGGGTTCGCGGGAAGTTTCACACGCGATTGGCCCTGTGCGAGCGGGGTACGTGTATTACTGGGGTTCGCGGGAAGTTTCAAACGCGATTGGCCCTGTGCGAGCGGGGTACGTGTATTACTGGGGTTCGCGGGAAGTTTCACACGCGATTGGCCCTGTGCGAGCGGGGTACGTGTATTACTGGGGTTCGCGGGAAGTTTCACACGCGATTGGCCCTGTGCGAGCGGGGTACGTGTATTACTGGGGTTCGCGGGAAGTTTCACACGCGATTGGCCCTGTGCGAGCGGGGTACGTGTATTACTGGGGTTCGCGGGAAGTTTCACACGTGATTGGCCCTGTGCGAGCGGGGTACATGTATTACTGGGGTTCGCGGGAAGTTTCACACGCGATTGGCACTGTGCGAGTGGGGTACGTGTATTACTGGGGTTCGCGGGAAGTTTCACGTGCGATTCGCCCTATGCGAGCGGGGTACGTGTATTACTGGGGTTCGCGGGAAGTTTCACACGCGATTGGCCCTGTGCGAGGGGTACGTGTATTACTGGGGTTCGCGGGAAGTTTCACACGCGATTGGCCCTGTGCGAGCGGGGCACGTGTATTACTGGGGTTTGCGGGAAGTTTCACACGCGATTGGCCCTGTGCGAACGGGGTACGTGTATTACTGGGGTTCGCGGGAAGTTTCACACGCGATTGGCCCTGTGCGAGTGGGGTACGTGTATTACTGGGGTTTGCGGGAAGTTTCACACGCGATTGGCCCTGTGCGAGCGGGGTACGTATATTACTGGGGTTCACGGGACGTTTCACACGCGATTGGCCCTGTGCGAGTGGGGTACGTGTATTACTGAGGTTAGCGGGAAGTTTAACACGCGATTGGCCCTGTGCGAGCGGGGTACGTGTATTACTGGGGTTCGCGGGAAGTTTCACACGCGATTGGCCCTGTGCGAGTGGGGTACGTGTATTACTGGGGTTCGCTTAAAGTTTCACACGCGATTGGCCCTGTGCGAGCGGGGTATGTGTATTACTGGGGTTAGCGGGAAGTTTCACACGCGATTGGCCCTGTGCGAGCGGGGTACGTGTATTACTGGGGTTCGCGGGAAGTTTCACACGCGATTGGCCCTGTGCGAGTGGGGTACGTGTATTACTGGGGTTTGCTTAAAGTTTCACACGCGATTGGCCCTGTGCGAGCGGGGTATGTGTATTACTGGGGTTCACAGGAAGTTTCACACGCGATTGGCCCTGTACGAGCGGGGTACGTATATTACTGGGGTTTGCGGGAAGTTTCACACGCGATTGGCCCTGTGCGAGCGGGGAACGTGTATTACTGGGGTTCGCGGGAAGTTTCACACGCGATTGGCCCTGTGCGAGCGGGGTACGTGTATTACTGGGGTTCGCGGGAAGTTTCACACGCGATTGGCCCTGTGCGAGCGGGGTACGTGTATTACTGGGGTTCGCGGGAAGTTTCACGCGCGATTGGCCCTGTGCGAGCGGGGTACGTGTATTACTGGGGTTCGCGGGAATTTTCACACGCGATTGGCCCTGTGCGAGCGGGGTACGTGTATTACTGGGGTTTGCGGGAAGTTTCACACGCGATTGGCCCTGTGCGAGCGGGGCACGTGTATTACTGGGGTTCGCGGGAAGTTTCACACGCTATTGGCCCTGTGCGAGCGGGGTACGTGTATTACTGGGGTTCGCGGGAAGTTTCACACGTGATTGGCCCTGTGTGAGCGGGGTACGTGTATTACTGGGGTTCGCGGGAAGTTTCACACGCGATTGGCACTGTGCGAGCGGGGTACGTGCATTACTGGGGTTCGCGGGAAGTTTCACACGGGATTGGCCCTGTGCGAGCGGGGTACGTGTATTACTGGCGTTCGTGGGAAGTTTCACACGCGATTGGCCCTGTGCGAGCGGGGTACGTGTATTATTGGGGTTCGCGGGAAGTTTCACACGCGATTGGCCCTGTGCGAGCAAGGTACGTGTATTACTGGGGTTCGCGGGAAGTTTCACACGCATTGGCCCTGTGCGAGCGGGGTACGTGTATTACTGGGGTTCGCGGGAAGTTTCACACGCGATTGGCCCTGTGCGAGCGGGGTACGTGTATTACTGGGATTCGCGGGAAGTTTCAAACGCGATTGGCCCTGTGCGAGCGGGGTACGTGTATTACTGGGGTTCGCGGGAAGTTTCACACGCGATTGGCCCTGTGCGAGCGGGGTACGTGTATTACTGGGGTTCACGGGAAGTTTCACACGCGATTGGGCCTGTGCGAGCGGGGTACGTTTATTACTGGGGTTCGCGGGAAGTTTCACGCGTGATTGGCCCTGTGCGAGCGGGGTACGTGTATTACTGGGGTTCGCGGGAAGTTTCACACGCGATTGGCCCTGTGCGAGCGGGGTACGTGTATTACTGGGGTTCGTGGGAAGTTTCACACGCGATTGGCCTTGTGCGAGCAGGGTACGTGTATTTCTGGGGTGCGCGTGAAGTTTCACACGCGATTTTGCTGTCAGAGCGGGGTATGTGTATTTCGGGGGTGCGCTGAAGTTTCACACACGATTTTGCTGTCAGAGCGGGGTACGTGTATTTCGGGGGTGCGCGGGGAGTCCTACACGTGAATTGGCAGTGTGGGTCCTCCCAGGTGTCCCCTCTACCCCCTCCACGGCCCCTGCAGGCAGCCCACACCACAGGGGACTACCCTGCACCCCTGGTCATGGCCTGCAGGCAGCCCATCCACCATGGGCATGCCCCCCAGCCAAGCCACATGTCACCTTGCAATATGATCACCAACTCATGTCCCCCAGGACCGCCACCCCCCAGCAGTGAGGGGCACCTTCCAGCAGGCCCCCACTCATGTCCCCCAGCACCCCCACCCCCAGCAGTGAGGGGCACCTGCCAGCAGGCCCCCACTCATGTCCCACTCATGTCCCCCAGCACCGCCACCCCCCAGCAGTGAAGGGGCACCTGCCAGCAGGCCCCCACTCATGTCCCACTCATGTCCCCCAGCACCCACACCCCCCAGCAGTGAGGGGCACCTGCCAGCAGACACCCACTCATGTCCCCCTGCACCCCCACCCCCCAGCAGTGAGGGGCACCTGCCAGCAGGCCCCCACTCATGTCCCACTCATGTCCCCAGCACCCCCACCACCCAGCAGTGAGGGGCACCTGCCAGCAGGCCCCCACTCATGTCCCCCTGCACCCCCACCCCCCAGCAGTGAGGGGCACCTGCCAGCAGGCCCCCACTCATGTCCCCCAGCACCCCCACACCCCAGCAGTGAGGGGCATCTGCCAGCAGGCCCCCACTCATGTCCCCCAGCACTCCCACCACCCAGCAGTGAGGGGCACCTGCCAGCAGGCCCCCACTCATGTCCCCCAGAACTACCACCCCCAGCAGTGAGGGGCACCTGCCAGCAGGCCCCCACTTATGTCCCCAGCACCCCCAACCCCCAGCAGTGAGGGGCACCTGCCAGCAGGCCCCCACTCATGTCCCCCAGCACCCCCACCCCCCAGCAGTGAGGGGCACCTGCCAGCAGGCCCCCACTCATGTCCCCCAGCACCCCCATCCCCCAGCAGTGAGGGGCACCTGCCAGCAGGCCCCCACTCATGTCCCCCAGTACCCCCACCCCCCCAGCAGTGAGGGGCACCTGCCAGCAGGCCCCCACTCATGTCCCACTCATGTCCCCCAGCACAGCCACCCCCCAGCAGTGAGGGGCACCTGCCAGCAGGCCCCCACTCATGTCCCCCTTCACACCCACCCCCCAGCAGTGAGGGGCACCTGCCAGCAGGCCCCCACTCATGTCCCCCATCACCCCCACCCCCCAGCAATGAGGGGCACCTGCCAGCAGGCCCCCACTCATGTCCCCCAGCACCTCAACCCCAGCAGTGAGGGGCACCTGCCAGCAGGCCCCCACTCATGTCCCACTCATGTCCCCCTGCACCCCCACCCCCCAGCAGTGAGGGGCACCTGCCAGCAGGCAACCACTCATGTGCCCCTGCACCCCCACCCCCCAGCAGTGAGACGCACATGCCAGCAGGCCCCCACTCATGTCCCCCAGCACCCCCACCCCCCAGCAGTGAGGGGCACCTGCCAGCTGACCCCCACTCATGTCCCCCAGCATCCCCACCCCCCAGCAGTGAGGGGCACCTGCCAGCAGGCCCCCACTCATGTCCCCCCATACATGAAATAAAGATGCACAATCATGGCCCACTTCTACACCAAAATACCACAGCACGCCACCCCATTCTTGAGACGCAATGATTTCCCAATCCACTCCACACTGACATGCCTATCTCAAGACACAAACCAAAAGTCAACTATGTACATCAAGACATGCCTGTCACACACACACACTGGTTGGCATTGATTGTGTAAACCCACATTTTCACATGCATTAACCCAATGAGTGAATCCCACACATGGAACTAAAATATCAAAATGTATTATGTACAAAAATAAAGCAATGAAATGAAAGCATAACAAAATAGCAAACATGAAATGAAAGGCATGTGCAAAAGATGAGTAAATGAAAAGTATAACCAATCCAAAGAAATCCGAAAGAAAAATAGTCCAAACTCTCCCTCCACCAACGCAAATCCAAAGGAAACGTAAAAAGATAAATCCATTGATCCATGGTGAAATCAAAAGAAAAAGTTCATAATAATCCATTGACCATCTATGTACAATCCATTGTCCAAAAGAAGAATCCATTAATCCATGTTCAAAATCAAATAAAAAGTTCTAATAAATCCATTGTCCAACTATGTACATTCCATTGTCAAGGGTCCATGAGCCCAACGAAAGAAATGAAACCTACCTAAGAAACTACCTAATAAGAAAACTATATAAAAATGTGTGTGGCATAGTCCATTCACCACAAATCAAATGAAAAGGAAAAGGAAACCTAACTCTAAAAACTATTTACAATGGCAGCGGGCTAGTCCGATGGCTCACTTCCCGAATTCCCAGGCCAGGGCATCATCGAACTCCTGCTCAATGTCCCGGAGGCGGTCCTCTTCCATGGCCCTGAGGGTTCGCAGGGGTGATGACATGTGGACCGCCAACTCCCTGCGAATTGCCTCGAGGCACTCGGCCCGCCTCAGAGCCCTCCTCATGCAGTTCTCTGCCCTGACCATTGTGAGCCGTGCCTCTTCTGCCCGCTGCCGCTCCGCATTTATGGCCTGGCCCAACCGCTGCCACACGGAAGACACTTCCAATCCTGGGTCCTCCTGCCCTCTGGCCGATGCCTGCCCGTCGAGGTTGAAGACCCTGAGCCATCATGGCTCCCACCTTGTTGCTGCTGCTGCTGTGCCTGTGCCCTGGCTCTTGCTGCCTGCACGTCCTCCTCTGGCTGGGGTGCAGTTGTTGAGGTGGCCACCCCTGCTGGACATCCGACTCCCGACTATGGCAGGGATGTGTTCTCCACCAGCCTGGCCGCAGGGTCAGAGGCAGCTCCACAGGGTACCCAGGTGATACATGGGTGGGAAGATGGCATGGAGGATGACTGGCGCATAGGGGGTTCAGGTGAGGAGGGGGTCGGAACAAGGTCCAGCAAATGGAGGAATCCGGCCCTGGTGACCCGTCCCAGTAGGTCAACGCGGTCAATGAGGCATTCGAGATGACGTGCAGTGTCCTCACGAAAACACTGCAGGTCACCTTGCATGTCCCGTTGACGCAACGCCATCCCACTCAGGACAGGCTCAACCCGGTCCCGGATAGCCACATCCGCAGGGAGAGGAAGGCCAGTTGTTGTAAGCGGATCCCCTCCCTGAAAACGGGTCTGGACGTAGGCATCCCTGCTGGTGCAGGATGATGCAGTCACAGGATTGGGGACAGGATTACACACAGGCACCTCCGCGGCGGCCTGTGCTGCCTCCTGTCCCTGCCCCTGCACTGCACCACTAACACCAGTGGAATCCCCACCTCCAGACCCCGTGTCTGTCCCTTCCACGGACTCCTCCTCCACCAAACCCCCCACCAACCTGGATGACTCTGTGCCATCTTCCTCCATCGGACCCTGCGGGGTCTCAGCTGCCCCTTCTGCTGCCGAGGAGTCCAACTCCGACCTCCGCCTCTTGGACCTACCCTTGGCAGCTGCGGCCTGGGACGCGGCACCGGACTCATCACTCCCTGACGAGATGACAACCTGGGAGGGGAGCTGGGCCTTGCGTCTCCGGCTGGCGGTGCGATCCCTGCCGCCTTTCTCCACAGCACCCTCTCCGCCCTCTTCATCAGTTGACGCTGCAGACAGGGAAAGATAGTACACAGGCATCAGGGCACTGTACAATGGACTGATACACACATGACAGTTGTACATGAGTGGCAGTGTCAAACTTCACACATAGCATCACACTCCCTAACACACATATCATTTCTACTCACACACATGAGCAATTCCACAGCAATATTGCACCAGGCTGCACCATCAATACACATACAACAGCATCAGCATCCGAAGGTGAGCCTGACGTCACATGAAACACGGGGAGTACACAACACATGCACACAAACCAACACACTTACATGCATGTGTGCATGTCCACCAACTGTCAGAGTGATGAGATCACCATCCATGTCACATCTGGCATTGAGCCTTCTACATGTCAGTGCCACATGCATCCATGTTGCATCACAGTTGCACACTTGTCAAATACACACACATGCACATGTACACAGTGCAGATACATGCAGCTGGAACCAACATCCATGTGTGACACCACAACCATGCCAACATACATACACAGTAATTCAAACATGTGTGCTCCCACATCTGCATTTGGCCGACATGCTTACCCACACCTACACCATCCATGTGTCTCACACATGAGAGGACTTGCATGTGTCAGCCTCACGCCCCTCCATACACATCCATACATGGCCCTACAAAAACATATGTGCAACCTGCACACTACTGGCACACCACAACACGCACCGCGTCCAATCATTATGCATGTACACTTACTGCTCGACTCCAGACGGATCTGCCTCTCAAGGACCTGGATGTGGAGCGCTGGGCATATGCGTTCCAGGACCCTCATTTGGTGGTCGGACAGGTGGCCCCGGTGCCCCTTGGCATCCTCTGCCTTCAAGAGGCGCCAGGCCTTATCGAGGGTCCTGGGCCTGAAGTCCTCCCAGCGCTTCTTGACATGTTTGATGTCGCGGACTGCCACCCCCTCCTCGTTGATGGCAGTCACAATGTCCATCCAGATCCTGGTCCATCCTTCATAGTCGGCGCGCAAACTTCCAAAGAGGGCATCATACTGCCCCATGACTTGCTCCACCAGGACACCAACTTCCCTGGCACTCAAGCTGGTGGCCTTCTGCCTCTCTGGCTGGGGGTTGCCAGTGGTGCCAGATGGTGGTGTGCCCGACATGGCAACCCCAGAGGCAGGTCTGGGTGGGCAACTGGGTCCTGGGGCTGGGCTGTGGAGCGATGGTATCCCAGTCGGGAGTCTTCAGTTCCAGCAGGGGTGGTCACAACAACTGCACCCCTGCAGATGGATGATGTGCAGGCAGCAAATAGCAAAGCACGTGGGCAGCAGGCAGGCAGGCAGCAGCAGATGGCAGGTGGGAGCATGCTTGGGGCTCTGGGGGGCAGTAATTCGGCCTTCTGGGCAGGAGCGTGGTCTTCCGTGTGTTGTTGGGTGGCCAGCTTGATACGGAGTGATTTGGCACGTGAAAATCTTGCACGTCAGCGTGTAATTCGAGGAAAGGCCCTTAGCGCGTAAGCGTGTCAGCGCACATACGCGGTTTCATTGGACCAAAGGCCCTTAGCGCGTAAGCGTGCCTGTGACGTGACGTGGGCGTTTCCCTCGTGACGTGGCCATAGTGGCTCATGGCGCGTGAAAAAACTGCACGTCTGCGTGTGAATGCGTGTAATCCGAGGAAAGGGCCTACGCGTCTGTGACGTGCGCGGGCGTTTCCATCAACACGGGTGCATGTTCATCGTACACATCCAAAAACTGCATGTCCGAGTGTCAGCTCGTGTAATTGGAGGAAAGGGCCTTAGCGCGTACACGCGTAAGTGACGTTGTACGTGTGGGCCGCTTTAAAAGGTACGTGTAGGACCCCATTTCATTGTACGTGCTTTTCGTGGAGAGCGAGTGGGTGAATTCTGTACTTCTTGTCGGTTCACACGCGATTACTTCACAGCGTTTCAAATTCGTACTCCCTGTTGGGCCTGTTTCCTCAAACAGCGTTCACTTCTTCTTTTGTCCTGTCTCCTCAGACAGCGTACAATTCTTCTTTTGGCGGGGGTGTTGCGTGTTTTTTTCACGTTCTTTTTCCAGGCAGACGGTGAGTCGCGCACGCATTTACCAACTGTGCTTGCCCCGTGTGTTGCGTACCCCTTCAGAGGTCATTGTAGGCTGCGTGTAACACGCGTACGCTTATTTTTGTGTTCCTGGGTGCCACAGTGTAGTGCGGGTTCATTTTTCCACGCACATGGTCTACGAGGGTTTGCATGCACGTTATTTTTTGTTTTCGGTATGCCTGTGCGTTGCGTGACCCATCATCTTCCCCCAGGGGTCACAGACAGCCTTGCTAGAGCACTAGGGTACGAATTCCATCTAGTACCCTACCCCTTTCACCCCCAATTGCCCAGGACAATCGTTTACTGCTAATCGCATACGCACAACAACATCAGTGCCATGGTTGGAGGTGACCAAGCGGTAAGGGAGGCAAAGGTGGCCGACCTCCAAAAGGTGGGCATGGTGGGTGCAGTAGGGGACGTGGCCAGGATTTGCAGGGTGCCCCTCGACCCCCATGTGTGGAGGACCAATCAGGGACACCCATGCCCTCCCACCCCATGGTTGTGGGAAACGTAGCTGACACCATCCCAGCTCACCCCTTGTTGGACCAGCCCATTGTGGCACCTGACCCGGCACAGGATGACTCCCAGGCTGACTTCCAGGTCAGCAAGTCTAAGCCACATGTGGTGGTGCAAGTTGGTGTCACCAGGCCACGTGGATCTGGGGCAGCGATGTCATCTGCTGCCCCAAGTAGGTAGGGTGGGGCGGCAGCAGGGGCAGCTGCAGCTCTATCCACCCCAGCTCTGAGTCTCCCAGCCGGGACAGTGTCGGTCCAGGTCCATCAAACCGACGTTGCCCCTGCCAACATCACACTTCAGCCAATGCCTGCACCAAGACCTATGGTCATTGTGCCTTCACACACTACTAGTATGCAGTCCACCAGCGCTTCTGCCCCTACCGACCAGAGCGGCGTAAGCCACTCAGGCTCCGCTCCACCTTTCAAAAAGAGGAAGAAGGGTGCTCTGGCACTACAGACTGAGACCCCAGACATGGCTACACACTCCGGCACGTCAAGGAAGCCTAGCTTTAATGACGCCGAACTTGATGCACTTGTGACCTATGTGTCGGCACATAGCCGCAAAATGGTGGTGACTGCAGGGTGCAAGACCACACCTGGTCAACGTAGGGCACACTGGCAGACCATCGCGGACCGCATAAGTGCCCTTGGATTTGTGAGGTGCACAGTTGATGATTTCTAAAAGCGGTGGAATGACCTGAAACGCAGAGCAAAGAACAAGCTGGCCTCAAATCATGCTGCTACTCTGGTGACTGGCGGTGGGTGTCCACCAGAGGACAACAAACTCACTGAACATGAGTCTGTTGCTGGGACCTTCGTCACAGAGGAACAGATCCAAGGCGTGGGAGATCTACCTGATTACGATGCATTGTCCGGTGAGTCCCCATGCATGTGTGTGTAATCCATGTGTATGTTGTATGGGTTACGGGTTCTGATTGAGTGCCAGGGGAGGGTGTGTACTCCTAAGTGTTATGGGTCACCCATGTGCTTCCTCCAATACATTCATGTGCCTTTGATTTGGGTATGACAGTATCCCTTCTGCCCACAGTAGCCAATTAGCCCCACATTACTGCTGTTGCCCTTGAAATATGATCTTGCAACAACATTGTACTGATTTTTTCTGTGTTCATTCAGGCTGATTGTTTAGATCATCCCATTTTTCATATGCTTTTTTCATCCCTAATGCCACATATGTGACATGCTTCTGTCATTGTTTACACCCCACATTGTGCCACTTTAGTTACCTGGTTATGTGAATGATTAGACCATTCAGGGCGAGGGAGTATTGGCCTGCTGAAATTTATTTTTAGGGCCTGTTTGCATGTGGAACATGATAGTTGTTTCCTGTCATGTTGAAGTGACCAACCATTGATGTGTACATCTGCCTACAATCACTGTCTTATTGTACACTGGATGTGTTGCATTGTGTGGCACATGCATATTTTGCAACACTATTCTGCATTAAGCTTCTCATCATGTCCATGTGACATGGATGCTTGACAGTACTCATTCACTGACATATCACTGTAGTTGTCTGATTTACCATGGCTATACTACATGACATCTGTTTGCTGGCATGTGTCATGTATGTGTATTGGACATGCCACACACAGGCTGATGTGTGATGCCAGTGCTACACAACATGCTGCGAATGTGTTGCTTTACCATCTTGGTGTCCTCATTGTCTGTCTTTTTGACTCCCCTTCAAACTCATTGACCATGCATGCATGCCAGGGTTATAGTCATGTGGGACATGTGTAAACCATGTACAGGATCTCTGTCTTGTCAGGCCTATGTGTGTGGTATGGTGCTCATGCCTGTTTCCATTTCTTGTATTTCATGTTTTTGTAGGTGACGACGCACTTGATGCTGGTGAGGTTCAGGAGAGGGTGTAGACCCAGGAGGGTTCTCAGCCACGACCAGGCACCAGTGGTGGGGGACGTGGTGTGGTGGTGGGTGAAAACACTTTGGTACTGCAGACCATACTGTCGAGGGGTGTCTCTGGGTGCAGCTCCCCAGACCTCTATTCAGGTGCTGAGTTGGATGATGAGACTTATGTGCTGTTGCAGGTCAGTGCTTCTGGCAGGGATTCTGTTCTGTCCAACCCACCTGCACCAGGGGTAGAAACCTCTATGGGGATGTCAGTGTTGGTAGGTCCGCCTTTGGCGGTTACGGATGCAGGGTCACACTCCACAGCATCTGATCCTGTTCCTGGGCCAGCATATCAGAAGGGGAATGCAGTCCTGCAGCCTCAGGCAGTGCCAGCACAGCAAGGTGCAGATCGCCTTGCCCCGAACAGGTGTGGTGCCCGCTGACGCAGTGGCCGTGTGCCACCAGGCAATACTGTATGGGAAAACTCCATGTACGGTATGGCAACCCAACAGGCAGCATCAGTAGAAATGACGGCTCAGGCAATGGAGAGGGTGGCCACTTCCATTATCCCCCCTGAAAGGCAGATGGAGCAACAACAGCAGGCAACAGACTCCATTTGCCAATCACACAGGGAAGACATGTCGGTGTCCAACAGGGACCGACGGTCGGCACTGGAGACTCTGCGCGAATCCATATCAATAGAGTCACAGGGCCACAGGGAAGCCCTGAGGGTAGAACTCCATAACCTCAGGCAGAGTCTGCTTGAACTTGAGGCTTCCCGAAATGTTAGGGCAGAACAGCAGCTGGAGCAGCTCACACGTTCGCTCTCAGCTGAGCTGCAGGCAACACGTGAGGAGATCCGGGCATCCCGCGAGGCCATGCGTGCAGAAGTGCAGGCAACCCGTGAGGTGCTGCATGGGGATCTCCACACTTTAATCCTCCAGAATCAGACCTTCCAGACCCGCATTCTTGCTGCCATGGAGGACCATACCAGGGCTTTGCGTGGGCTGCCTCCCATAGTGCCACCATCTCTTGATGCAGCAGCAGAGGGTGAAGAGAGCGACAGCAGTTCTCCCACAATGGCATAGCCGTGCAGGCCATGAGCCCATGGAGGTATTTTCTTTTTCGCATCATCCACGCAGGTGGGTGTTGGTGTGCACCCTGTCCTCGAACCTCCTGGGTGCCCCCCCAGCCCCCACATGGCCATTTTTGATATATTTTCTTTTTTACAGTGTGTTGCCTTGTGTGGCTCCCGTGGGCATCCACTGTATTCCGGCTGGGGATATGCAGGCTTGTCCTGAGTTTGGGTTAGATGCTTGGGTTCGTGACACACACACCCCTCCTGCTTCCCATTTCCATGGGCTTGCAAAGGGTGTGACTTATCGACAGTGACTTACACAGTGACATTGGGCTCCCATGAGCTGTGTGGGCAGTCTGTAGTCAATACTGTGTGGACATCCCTAGTGGGTATTGTTGTTGTATTGTACACTGCATGGTATATTGATATGTGCTTGTGCATCCATGTTTTTCTCATAATTTGCAGGTTCCTTCCTCATGTCTTCACAAGGCTGTCTCCTTTGCAGATGGAGTTCATGTTGTATGCAGTACACTGACACATTTGCGTGGCAGCAACACTCTACAGTTGGAAGGGGTCGATGTGCTGGCTTATTCAGGTTGTAAGACTACCACTACTTTGACTTAGTACTGTCATGTTTTTGCAATGTTTCATGGTGTGTTGCTGTATTGTGTTGGCGGTAAGTATTTGTTCATGTGTGCTTTTTGTTATTGATTACTGGGAGCATATTGTCTGTGGGCCGTTTCCATTTGGGACAGTACACTTTGTGAAACTTGTGTCAGGTCTTGTGCATTGCTTTGTTTGCTTTCACATTACATGACATGCCATGGTGTGTTGGGTGGCGGAGCTGGGGAGGGGTTGGGTGACATGGCGCTGTTTTCATGTTGTATTTTGCAAGGGGGTTATCAATTTAGCAGATTAGATGTATGTCTTATAATGACACAGCATTGGTGGTGTTTCGGTAGGTAGGGATGCACACAAAGTAACACTTCCAGGTGATCAATCTCAGGCTGGTATGGTTGTGACCGTTGACTGTCCCTTATGTCATCATCATTGATTGTCAGCTGGTATGTGCCAGGGCTGTGTGCACTCCACAGGGGTGTGATTTTAGGTGAAGTAATTAGCCACCAGCTGCATACGGTCTGCCTCACCACATGCCCTTTCCCCTCCCATGCGCAGCGGCCATGCATGTGGTTGGGGATGTGGTGCACCACCATGTCCACTGGCAGGACCCGGCGTGTTACAACGTTGTGCAGGACACGTGCTGCCACCATGATCCTGCACACTACTGGGGGAGCGTATAGCAGCTGCCCACCAGAGCGGTCAAGGGAGCGAAAGCGTGACTTGAGCACTCCGAATGTGCGCTCCACTATGCCCTGGGTTGCAATATGGGCTGTGTTGTATCTTACCTCGGGTGGTGTGGTGGGGTTCCGAATTGGCGTCTTCATGTGGGTGCTCAGAGGGTAGGCACTGTCCCATGGGGAGGTGGTGATGGGCATCATTAGTGGGTTTGTGACATTACTCAGTATCTGTGCAGTGGCATTTATACTCACCAAGCAGCTATGTATCGCCATGCCGCCCAGCTTCTAGGTCCTGGTTTAGGGTTGACATTCTGTAAATAAAACTGTCATGGGTGGACCCTGGATAGTTGGCATATACTGAGGTGATGATTCCCTTGGCATCACATTCTACCTGCACGTTGATGGAATGCCAGTGCTTGCGGTTTCTATAGATGTGCTCCGTTGCACTGGGGGGACGTAGAGCCACATCGGTGCAATCAATGGCACCTAGCACTTTGGGGAATTGTGCCACCCCGTAGAAATCCTGGACGGCAGCCTGCCTTTCTGCAGGTATTCTGGGCAGGTATATGTGCCTGCGGACTGATGGGCATGCAGTCATGATGGCCAACACCTGGTGTAGGCAGCGTGCCTGCGTGGCCTGTGACACCCCCCACTGTAGCACTTGTCCGCTGAAATGATCCAGTGGCCAAGAAGTGCAGTACATTAAGCACCTTTTCAAGGGGGCTGAGTGCTTGTGAGCACAGGGTGTGTGATGTGAGTTCATCCTCCCACTCACTCACGAGGTTGAGTATTATGTGAGGTGGAAACCTGTACCTCCCATACACCTGGTCATCAGGCATCCCAAAAAGGCTGATTCTGGGTGTAAAAATTCTGGGCCTGACTATCCTCCTCCTCCTCCTGCGGTATCCCACGACCACTGCTGCAAGGAACGGTATATTCATCTTAGCGTCTGAGCTTGTTTGTTGTTTGTGCACACTTTTATGCTGCGCGGGACCACGTATGCCTGCTTCCTGCTGGCGTACGTGTTTCCGGATTAGCGCATCTTTTTTGGCGCAAGCATTAGCTCCGTTCAATTCCATGAATACGTGTTGTAGGCGCGCGTGTGGGCGTTCCACGCATTTGCCTCCTGTACTTCCCCCGTGACGCCCACATTTTCACGCGTTGTTCCCCATTCCGCGTGTTATGCCCCGTGTTACGCCTACTTTTGTTGTGTGCGCTGCGATATGTGCGCGTAGTGCACGCTGTTTGAAGACGTGTGCGCCAGCGTGCGCCACGCATGATTCTAGCGCACATCCATGGATTTACACGCACACGGACTTCCATGAATCGCTGTGCGCAGGTTTTGCTGCTATTTTCGAACTTTCGCTGCGATTCGCACGCTTTCGCACGCTTGCGCGGAAATTTTCCAGCGCACATTAATTCCATGAATCGGCCTGGTTGTTTGTCCTTTTAACATCAGATATTCAATGCACAATAGAATAAAGGCAGGATTACTTTTTGGGATTATTGGCAGATAGCGCCACAGTTAGTATTTCCACCTGCAACACTCCCTCAAACCCCTGTTAATCAAATGTTGTGTGGGCATACAGGAGTAGCAAGGAGTCAGGTATACTAGGCAACAAACAGAACGCAAATCCGATCTTCCCCCTCTGAATGGGAGGCAAAATTGGATTGAAAACCTTGGATAATTGAGCAAAATAGCACTCGGAATTGCTAAATACTCATTTTACATGTGCGGTTGAATGAATGAGGTAGAAATGAGTATACCAATATCATAGATGTAAGAACACTAGCACACGCCAAGGCAATGTACTAACAATGGGCATACAGTTCAGAAAATCGACTTTGGAAGGAAAACAAAGTGCAGCCAAATCACATGTGGAGAAATTGCATTTGCTGATTTTCACGGGTTTAAATGTCAAAACAGCTTGAAAAACGGGTCAAACAGACAAAATCGGAATGCAGTTTTGATGCTAAAGGACAAATACACATCACAGGGATACTATGAAAGTGAAAGGGTAAATCTAAATAAATGACAGGATCAGATTCTTAACGGGAAAGGAAATTCGGTTTTAAAAATGAAAGTGGTTGACAGGGAAAATCAGTTTGGAAAGGAAATGACAAGTTTCGCTTAAACTAGATTTTAGTGACTAGATTGTTAAAGAAAGTCACGGTATGCTTGAAGGTTAATTTGCAAGGTTAACCTATTCACGCCGCGTTCAGCAATAATTTGGGGATTAATTACATTTTTCACAATAGTACTAAAGACTTACAGTAGGACGGAAATGAGTTGAAAAGAATGGTGCTAACACTTGGAGATCACTACAGATTTAACTACAACAGGATACACAGGGGATTCTGACAGTTTTAAGGATTTTTGCTAAGGCAGTTATGGGATTTCTATGGTATTGGGCCTAATACAACGTAACAAAGCAAGGGATGCAGTTTGTGGTTGTTGGGGAAGGGAACTACTCACAACAAACACTTGAATGGGGTAGCTTGAACAGCGGACCGGGTTTCTGGACAGCAAAACAATATCTGGTCATTGCTCACAGCGTCGGGCTCTCCTAGAATGGGACAGCTGGGCCTGGTCTGGTCACTGGCTAGCAAGGGTACAGCTGGCATGCAGGTAGCGGGCCAAAACCCGGCCTGGTCACAGGATACTCCCAAAAAGGGTACCAAAGCTTTTCCCCCTTTCTCCCTGAGTTATTGGGATTTGTATTGGGGTTTTTCTGGATCAGTGGTCCTGCCTGGATAGGGTTAGCTATGCTGTGGCCTGGCAGTGGAATCTGGAATCTTGCAGAGTGAATATGGAATATCTGGATGTGCAGAAGTGTCACGTCCTCAGTCTTGCCCTCCTTCCGAAACTTACCCGACACCATCCGTTCCCATACCCACCACCCACACCAACGGGGAAGACACTGCAGGCGGGATGTCAGAGGGGGCAGGATCACCTCCTTCCGCCCATTTCCATGTTGGCGCTTGCCCTGGCGCATCATCCATGCCCGACGGCTCCGGGGCCGTCGGCTCCAGCGCCCGCGCACTGGAAAACCCGATCGCGTCTCGCTCAGGCGATCACATGATTAGTCACGGGTTCTCCGTCTGCCGCCGACGCGAGCGTCCACACACTGGGCAACACCAATCACTGCTGGCGTCCGGCCTCACGTGACGCTCCTGTGCGGTCACGTGCCCTGTCACGTGTCCTCAATTTCCATCACAAAAGGAGCCGAGAGGAAACACTCAGCGCTTCACAGCTGTTTCTACCAGAGACCTGTTCGGCGTTACTCTTTTCTTCTTGCCACAGTTTGGAACTCGACCACGGAACGTTACTTTGGACTTGTATTGGATTTTCCTCTGGACTCGACGTATCTTCTGGACCCTTGGAACTCTTGACCTCACTTTCTGGCCCTGGTACTGCTCTGGATTACCCTTTTGTCTTGGCGAACTACGAACCACACAATTCCTGTTTATCACGCTTTTGCCTCCTGAACCACTTGGGGTTCACTAACTATTGTGCTCACTACCTGGACCTTGGATTGGCTCGCTAACTGGTCACGTTCTTGCTGCAGGTGTGGGTTGGAGGAACTGCAGTACATCCCAGCCTGCTGTTTGTCTTCCCTTGCTGCCCATTCAGGTTTCCCACCAGTTCTACCATCCACGGGGTAAGCTTTTGTCATTTCACCTTGTTTGCTTGCACTGCCATTCTTTTCAAAGTATACCTGATCCTAACCTTTGCTTTACAGCACTCAGGGGTCCTTCCGGTGTTCCCGGTATCAGACTGAGGGCGCCACTCCACACCCGTGGCCTCAAAGATTGCTAGGGCAGTATTCTATACCTGCTCGAGCGGTACTTGGGGACGGAGGTAGTTTATAGCTGCACGACCATCAAGGCGGACCCCCAAGATCAGAACAGACTGTGAAGCCTCGTGGTCGTCCAGCTATGGACACCTCAGCCGGGGACCCTGTGACGGCTTTAATGCAGGCAGTGACAGCACTCAGGGCCGACATGGCAACCGCTACTGCAACCCTACGCGCTGACATGACCGATGCCACTACTGCATTACACCACCGCCTCGACACGGTGCTAAGTGCACGCCACCCCTTACCCGCAGAGGCTGAGTTTGATGAACCCATTCCTCCCCAAAACCCTCCTCCTGTCATACCCCCTTCCTTCCCGGCCTCCCCTGTGGTGATCCAAAACCCTTTTCCCTTGGCAGCTCCCGAAAGATACCACGGCGACCCAAAGAAATACCGCACCTTCATCAATCACTTTAAGTTGCATTTCATGTGTCGTCCTCAGGCTTTCCCCGATTCCGTATCAAAAGCAGCCTTTCTTCTCTCCCATCTATCCGGGGTAGCCGCCACATGGGCTAATCCGTTGCTGGAAAACAACCACCCTGCTTTGTACGACTTTGAGATATTGACCCAAGAGATGGCAAAAGTATTCGACACCAGGTACAAAGCACAGTCTAGGGACATGGAACTCCTGGATCTCACGCAGGGTCGTTCAACCCTCATAGAGTACATCACCAGGTTCATTCAGTTGTCTGCTGAGACCTCCTGGCCAGAAAATAAAAAGGCTGTGGTGTATTACCGGGGTTTATCTGGGGTCATGAAAGATGCTTTATCTGTAGTGCCTACGCTTCCCACAGTATATGCTGATTTGGTGGACTTAACGTTACAAGTCGATGCCAGACGATCAGAGCGACGGGGGAAGGATCATCCTCATTCCCACCCCCATCCACGGTCAATGCTATTCCTGAACCCATGCAGATAGGCGGGATCCGCAGCCCCATCTCACATGTCGAACGAGAGCGCAGGAGAACGGACAATGCCTGTTTCTACTGCGGTCTCAACGGACATTTCGTAAAAAAGAGTGTTCTCGCCGCCCAAAAACCAGAAACCCGGTTTTTCCGAAGGCTCGCCCCTAAGATCAGAGGTGGGAGCGAGTACTATACGGAATACCTCTGAACCTACTTTCGGTCCTGTGCGACCCGTGATAGTTCAGGCCTTTTTGAACCACGCTACGGGTTCCCACGCAGTGTCAATAGTGATAGATTCAGGTGCTACAGGTTGCTTCATCGACATAGCTTTGGCCAGTTCACTGAACCTGCCTTTGGTCACGAAGAAATGTCCCGAACCGGTCCAGGCGGTGGATGGTACGTCTCTTGCTTCTGGTCCGATCCTGCAACAGACAGCTCCATTAGAGCTGATCATTCAGGAAAACCACAAGGAGACGATCTCTTTTGATCTCATTGCCACCCCTCAGTTTGGGGTGATTCTAGGCATTCCTTGGCTAAGGTTGCACAATCCCCTCATCAAATGGGGGACGGGTCACGTCTCATTTGAATCCGAAACATGTCAACAGGTCAGCATCCTCGTACCCTCCCCATTCCAGACTTTTCCTCTTCCAACACCCCCGCCGCCTCGGCTTGTGCCCGAGACATCATATCGGTCCATGCCCATACCTTGGTCCACTTACGTGAAGCACAGGCTTCCATGAAAGCGGCTGCTGACAAAAAAAGGGCTGCTCCGCCCGTTTACGGGGTGGGGGATCGGATTTGGTTGTCCACTCGTCACCTACATATCCCTGGCTGCCGCAAGCTGTTGCCTCGTTTTGTGGGTCCTTACAGAGTAGTCAAGGTTCTGAACCCGGTGGCGTTGCGTCTGGCGGTGCCCTCCGCTTGGCGGATCCACCCAGTTTTCCACGTTTCTCTCCTTAAGCCTTGCCTTGGCCCTACCCGCTTGGTGTCTCCTCCTGCCCCTGTCTCTGTCTCTTCTCCCGATGTGTTTGAGGTCCGGGCTGTTTTGGGCTCTCGTGTCCACAGGGGTGTCCTGCAGTATTTGGTGGACTGGTTGGGTTATGGCCCTGAAGACCGGTCGTGGGTTGCTGCCCGTGATGTGCATGCCCCCCGTTTGTTGGCCCGTTTTCACCGTGACAACCCTTCGAGCCCACGCGGTCGTGGGCCTTTGGGGGGGGGCTCTGTCACGTCCTCAGACTTGCCCTCCTTCCGAAACTTACCCGACACCGTCCGTTCCCATACCCACCACCCACACCAACGGGGAAGACACTGCAGGCGGGATGTCAGAGGGGGCAGGACCACCTCCTTCCGCCCATTTCCATGTTGGCGCTTGCCCTGGCGTCTCATCCATGCCCGACGGCTCCGGGGCCGTCAGCTCCAGCGCCCGCGCACTGGAAAACCTGATCGCGTCTCGCTCAGGCGATCACATGATTAGTCACGGGTTCTTCGTCTGCCGCCGACGCCGGCATCCACACACTGGGCAACACCAATCACTGCTGGCGTCCGGCCTCACGTGACGCTCCTGTGCGGTCACGTACCCTGTCACGTGTCCTCAATTTCCATCACAAAAGGAGCCGAGAGGAAGCACTCAGCGCTTCACAGCTGTTTCTACCAGAGACCTGTTCGGCGTTACTCTTTTCTTCTTGCTACAGTTTGGAACTCGACCACGGAACGTTACTTTGGACTTGTATTGGATTTTCCTCTGGACTCGACGTATCTTCTGGACCCTTGGAACTCTTGACCTCACTTTCTGGCCCTGGTACGGCTCTGGATTACCCTTTTGTCTTGGCGAACTACGAACCACACAATTCCTGTTTATCACGCTTTTGCCTCCTGAACCACTTGGGGTTCACTAACTATTGTGCTCACTACCTGGACCTTGGATTGGCTCGCTAACTGGTCACGTTCTTGCTGCAGGTGTGGGTTGGAGGAACTGCAGTACATCCCAGCCTGCTGTTTGTCTTCCCTTGCTGCCCATTCAGGTTTCCCACCAGTTCTACCATCCACGGGGTAAGATTTTGTCATTTCACCTTGTTTGCTTGCACTGCCATTCTTTTCAAAGTATACCTGATCCTAACCTTTGCTTTACAGCACTCAGGGGTCCTTCCGGTGTTCCCGGTATCAGACTGACGGCGCCACTCCACACTGTGGACTCAAAGATTGCTAGGGCAGTATTCTATACCTGCTCGAGCGGTACTTGGGGACGGAGGTAGTTTATAGCTGCACGACCATCAAGGCGGACCCCCAAGATCAGAACAAGAAGCTGGAAAATTCAGAAGAGAGTGTCCTTTGTCTCTCTGAGCCTCCACCTTTTATACGGAGGATGCCATCACAGGATTTTACTATGGGGGCAGACTTTGGCTGGACATGCCTCTAACAAATGGATTGGTCAGGGGTGTCTGTCACCACCTTCCTGTCAGCCGGTTGGACTTCAGGGACATGACATCAGCTTTATGGTGTGTGCTTACAATGTACATGGCCCTCGCGGAGTTATTTTTGCCAAAATCAGATATGACATAAATTGCCCACTCATGTCCCCCAGCACCGCCACCCCCCAGCAGTGAAGGGGCACCTGCCAGCAGGCCCCCACTCATGTCCCACTCATGTCCCCCAGCACCCACACCCCCCAGCAGTGAGGGGCACCTGCCAGCAGACACCCACTCATGTCCCCCTGCACCCCCACCCCCCAGCAGTGAGGGGCACCTGCCAGCAGGCCCCCACTCATGTCCCACTCATGTCCCCAGCACCCCCACCACCCAGCAGTGAGGGGCACCTGCCAGCAGGCCCCCACTCATGTCCCCCTGCACCCCCACCCCCCAGCAGTGAGGGGCACCTGCCAGCAGGCCCCCACTCATGTCCCCCAGCACCCCCACACCCCAGCAGTGAGGGGCATCTGCCAGCAGGCCCCCACTCATGTCCCCCAGCACTCCCACCACCCAGCAGTGAGGGGCACCTGCCAGCAGGCCCCCACTCATGTCCCCCAGAACTACCACCCCCAGCAGTGAGGGGCACCTGCCAGCAGGCCCCCACTTATGTCCCCAGCACCCCCAACCCCCAGCAGTGAGGGGCACCTGCCAGCAGGCCCCCACTCATGTCCCCCTTCACACCCACCCCCCAGCAGTGAGGGGCACCTGCCAGCAGGCCCCCACTCATGTCCCCCATCACCCCCACCCCCCAGCAATGAGGGGCACCTGCCAGCAGGCCCCCACTCATGTCCCCCAGCACCTCAACCCCAGCAGTGAGGGGCACCTGCCAGCAGGCCCCCACTCATGTCCCACTCATGTCCCCCTGCACCCCCACCCCCCAGCAGTGAGGGGCACCTGCCAGCAGGCAACCACTCATGTGCCCCTGCACCCCCACCCCCCAGCAGTGAGACGCACATGCCAGCAGGCCCCCACTCATGTCCCCCAGCACCCCCACCCCCCAGCAGTGAGGGGCACCTGCCAGCTGACCCCCACTCATGTCCCCCAGCATCCCCACCCCCCAGCAGTGAGGGGCACCTGCCAGCAGGCCCCCAATCATGGCCCACTTCTACACCAAAATACCACAGCACGCCACCCCATTCTTGAGACGCAATGATTTCCCAATCCACTCCACACTGACATGCCTATCTCAAGACACAAACCAAAAGTCAACTATGTACATCAAGACATGCCTGTCACACACACACACTGGTTGGCATTGATTGTGTAAACCCACATTTTCACATGCATTAACCCAATGAGTGAATCCCACACATGGAACTAAAATATCAAAATGTATTATGTACAAAAATAAAGCAATGAAATGAAAGCATAACAAAATAGCAAACATGAAATGAAAGGCATGTGCAAAAGATGAGTAAATGAAAAGTATAACCAATCCAAAGAAATCCGAAAGAAAAATAGTCCAAACTCTCCCTCCACCAACGCAAATCCAAAGGAAACGTAAAAAGATAAATCCATTGATCCATGGTGAAATCAAAAGAAAAAGTTCATAATAATCCATTGACCATCTATGTACAATCCATTGTCCAAAAGAAGAATCCATTAATCCATGTTCAAAATCAAATAAAAAGTTCTAATAAATCCATTGTCCAACTATGTACATTCCATTGTCAAGGGTCCATGAGCCCAACGAAAGAAATGAAACCTACCTAAGAAACTACCTAATAAGAAAACTATATAAAAATGTGTGTGGCATAGTCCATTCACCACAAATCAAATGAAAAGGAAAAGGAAACCTAACTCTAAAAACTATTTACAATGGCAGCGGGCTAGTCCGATGGCTCACTTCCCGAATTCCCAGGCCAGGGCATCATCGAACTCCTGCTCAATGTCCCGGAGGCGGTCCTCTTCCATGGCCCTGAGGGTTCGCAGGGGTGATGACATGTGGACCGCCAACTCCCTGCGAATTGCCTCGAGGCACTCGGCCCGCCTCAGAGCCCTCCTCATGCAGTTCTCTGCCCTGACCATTGTGAGCCGTGCCTCTTCCGCCCGCTGCCGCTCCGCATTTATGGCCTGGCCCAACCGCTGCCACACGGAAGACACTTCCAATCCTGGGTCCTCCTGCCCTCTGGCCGATGCCTGCCCGTCGAGGTTGAAGACCCTGAGCCATCATGGCTCCCACCTTGTTGCTGCTGCTGCTGTGCCTGTGCCCTGGCTCTTGCTGCCTGCACGTCCTCCTCTGGCTGGGGTGCAGTTGTTGAGGTGGCCACCCCTGCTGGACATCCGACTCCCGACTATGGCAGGGATGTGTTCTCCACCAGCCTGGCCGCAGGGTCAGAGGCAGCTCCACAGGGTACCCAGGTGATACATGGGTGGGAAGATGGCATGGAGGATGACTGGCGCATAGGGGGTTCAGGTGAGGAGGGGGTCGGAACAAGGTCCAGCAAATGGAGGAATCCGGCCCTGGTGACCCGTCCCAGTAGGTCAACGCGGTCAATGAGGCATTCGAGATGACGTGCAGTGTCCTCACGAAAACACTGCAGGTCACCTTGCATGTCCCGTTGACGCAACGCCATCCCACTCAGGACAGGCTCAACCCGGTCCCGGATAGCCACATCCGCAGGGAGAGGAAGGCCAGTTGTTGTAAGCGGATCCCCTCCCTGAAAACGGGTCTGGACGTAGGCATCCCTGCTGGTGCAGGATGATGCAGTCACAGGATTGGGGACAGGATTACACACAGGCACCTCCGCGGCGGCCTGTGCTGCCTCCTGTCCCTGCCCCTGCACTGCACCACTAACACCAGTGGAATCCCCACCTCCAGACCCCGTGTCTGTCCCTTCCACGGACTCCTCCTCCACCAAACCCCCCACCAACCTGGATGACTCTGTGCCATCTTCCTCCATCGGACCCTGCGGGGTCTCAGCTGCCCCTTCTGCTGCCGAGGAGTCCAACTCCGACCTCCGCCTCTTGGACCTACCCTTGGCAGCTGCGGCCTGGGACGCGGCACCGGACTCATCACTCCCTGACGAGATGACAACCTGGGAGGGGAGCTGGGCCTTGCGTCTCCGGCTGGCGGTGCGATCCCTGCCGCCTTTCTCCACAGCACCCTCTCCGCCCTCTTCATCAGTTGACGCTGCAGACAGGGAAAGATAGTACACAGGCATCAGGGCACTGTACAATGGACTGATACACACATGACAGTTGTACATGAGTGGCAGTGTCAAACTTCACACATAGCATCACACTCCCTAACACACATATCATTTCTACTCACACACATGAGCAATTCCACAGCAATATTGCACCAGGCTGCACCATCAATACACATACAACAGCATCAGCATCCGAAGGTGAGCCTGACGTCACATGAAACACGGGGAGTACACAACACATGCACACAAACCAACACACTTACATGCATGTGTGCATGTCCACCAACTGTCAGAGTGATGAGATCACCATCCATGTCACATCTGGCATTGAGCCTTCTACATGTCAGTGCCACATGCATCCATGTTGCATCACAGTTGCACACTTGTCAAATACACACACATGCACATGTACACAGTGCAGATACATGCAGCTGGAACCAACATCCATGTGTGACACCACAACCATGCCAACATACATACACAGTAATTCAAACATGTGTGCTCCCACATCTGCATTTGGCCGACATGCTTACCCACACCTACACCATCCATGTGTCTCACACATGAGAGGACTTGCATGTGTCAGCCTCACGCCCCTCCATACACATCCATACATGGCCCTACAAAAACATATGTGCAACCTGCACACTACTGGCACACCACAACACGCACCGCGTCCAATCATTATGCATGTACACTTACTGCTCGACTCCAGACGGATCTGCCTCTCAAGGACCTGGATGTGGAGCGCTGGGCATATGCGTTCCAGGACCCTCATTTGGTGGTCGGACAGGTGGCCCCGGTGCCCCTTGGCATCCTCTGCCTTCAAGAGGCGCCAGGCCTTATCGAGGGTCCTGGGCCTGAAGTCCTCCCAGCGCTTCTTGACATGTTTGATGTCGCGGACTGCCACCCCCTCCTCGTTGATGGCAGTCACAATGTCCATCCAGATCCTGGTCCATCCTTCATAGTCGGCGCGCAAACTTCCAAAGAGGGCATCATACTGCCCCATGACTTGCTCCACCAGGACACCAACTTCCCTGGCACTCAAGCTGGTGGCCTTCTGCCTCTCTGGCTGGGGGTTGCCAGTGGTGCCAGTTGGTGGTGTGCCCGACATGGCAACCCCAGAGGCAGGTCTGGGTGGGCAACTGGGTCCTGGGGCTGGGCTGTGGAGCGATGGTATCCCAGTCGGGAGTCTTCAGTTCCAGCAGGGGTGGTCACAACAACTGCACCCCTGCAGATGGATGATGTGCAGGCAGCAAATAGCAAAGCACGTGGGCAGCAGGCAGGCAGGCAGCAGCAGATGGCAGGTGGGAGCATGCTTGGGGCTCTGGGGGGCAGTAATTCGGCCTTCTGGGCAGGAGCGTGGTCTTCCGTGTGTTGTTGGGTGGCCAGCTTGATACGGAGTGATTTGGCACGTGAAAATCTTGCACGTCAGCGTGTAATTCGAGGAAAGGCCCTTAGCGCGTAAGCGTGTCAGCGCACATACGCGGTTTCATTGGACCAAAGGCCCTTAGCGCGTAAGCGTGCCTGTGACGTGACGTGGGCGTTTCCCTCGTGACGTGGCCATAGTGGCTCATGGCGCGTGAAAAAACTGCACGTCTGCGTGTGAATGCGTGTAATCCGAGGAAAGGGCCTACGCGTCTGTGACGTGCGCGGGCGTTTCCATCAACACGGGTGCATGTTCATCGTACACATCCAAAAACTGCATGTCCGAGTGTCAGCTCGTGTAATTGGAGGAAAGGGCCTTAGCGCGTACACGCGTAAGTGACGTTGTACGTGTGGGCCGCTTTAAAAGGTACGTGTAGGACCCCATTTCATTGTACGTGCTTTTCGTGGAGAGCGAGTGGGTGAATTCTGTACTTCTTGTCGGTTCACACGCGATTACTTCACAGCGTTTCAAATTCGTACTCCCTGTTGGGCCTGTTTCCTCAAACAGCGTTCACTTCTTCTTTTGTCCTGTCTCCTCAGACAGCGTACAATTCTTCTTTTGGCGGGGGTGTTGCGTGTTTTTTTCACGTTCTTTTTCCAGGCAGACGGTGAGTCGCGCACGCATTTACCAACTGTGCTTGCCCCGTGTGTTGCGTACCCCTTCAGAGGTCATTGTAGGCTGCGTGTAACACGCGTACGCTTATTTTTGTGTTCCTGGGTGCCACAGTGTAGTGCGGGTTCATTTTTCCACGCACATGGTCTACGAGGGTTTGCATGCACGTTATTTTTTGTTTTCGGTATGCCTGTGCGTTGCGTGACCCATCATCTTCCCCCAGGGGTCACAGACAGCCTTGCTAGAGCACTAGGGTACGAATTCCATCTAGTACCCTACCCCTTTCACCCCCAATTGCCCAGGACAATCGTTTACTGCTAATCGCATACGCACAACAACATCAGTGCCATGGTTGGAGGTGACCAAGCGGTAAGGGAGGCAAAGGTGGCCGACCTCCAAAAGGTGGGCATGGTGGGTGCAGTAGGGGACGTGGCCAGGATTTGCAGGGTGCCCCTCGACCCCCATGTGTGGAGGACCAATCAGGGACACCCATGCCCTCCCACCCCATGGTTGTGGGAAACGTAGCTGACACCATCCCAGCTCACCCCTTGTTGGACCAGCCCATTGTGGCACCTGACCCGGCACAGGATGACTCCCAGGCTGACTTCCAGGTCAGCAAGTCTAAGCCACATGTGGTGGTGCAAGTTGGTGTCACCAGGCCACGTGGATCTGGGGCAGCGATGTCATCTGCTGCCCCAAGTAGGTAGGGTGGGGCGGCAGCAGGGGCAGCTGCAGCTCTATCCACCCCAGCTCTGAGTCTCCCAGCCGGGACAGTGTCGGTCCAGGTCCATCAAACCGACGTTGCCCCTGCCAACATCACACTTCAGCCAATGCCTGCACCAAGACCTATGGTCATTGTGCCTTCACACACTACTAGTATGCAGTCCACCAGCGCTTCTGCCCCTACCGACCAGAGCGGCGTAAGCCACTCAGGCTCCGCTCCACCTTTCAAAAAGAGGAAGAAGGGTGCTCTGGCACTACAGACTGAGACCCCAGACATGGCTACACACTCCGGCACGTCAAGGAAGCCTAGCTTTAATGACGCCGAACTTGATGCACTTGTGACCTATGTGTCGGCACATAGCCGCAAAATGGTGGTGACTGCAGGGTGCAAGACCACACCTGGTCAACGTAGGGCACACTGGCAGACCATCGCGGACCGCATAAGTGCCCTTGGATTTGTGAGGTGCACAGTTGATGATTTCTAAAAGCGGTGGAATGACCTGAAACGCAGAGCAAAGAACAAGCTGGCCTCAAATCATGCTGCTACTCTGGTGACTGGCGGTGGGTGTCCACCAGAGGACAACAAACTCACTGAACATGAGTCTGTTGCTGGGACCTTCGTCACAGAGGAACAGATCCAAGGCGTGGGAGATCTACCTGATTACGATGCATTGTCCGGTGAGTCCCCATGCATGTGTGTGTAATCCATGTGTATGTTGTATGGGTTACGGGTTCTGATTGAGTGCCAGGGGAGGGTGTGTACTCCTAAGTGTTATGGGTCACCCATGTGCTTCCTCCAATACATTCATGTGCCTTTGATTTGGGTATGACAGTATCCCTTCTGCCCACAGTAGCCAATTAGCCCCACATTACTGCTGTTGCCCTTGAAATATGATCTTGCAACAACATTGTACTGATTTTTTCTGTGTTCATTCAGGCTGATTGTTTAGATCATCCCATTTTTCATATGCTTTTTTCATCCCTAATGCCACATATGTGACATGCTTCTGTCATTGTTTACACCCCACATTGTGCCACTTTAGTTACCTGGTTATGTGAATGATTAGACCATTCAGGGCGAGGGAGTATTGGCCTGCTGAAATTTATTTTTAGGGCCTGTTTGCATGTGGAACATGATAGTTGTTTCCTGTCATGTTGAAGTGACCAACCATTGATGTGTACATCTGCCTACAATCACTGTCTTATTGTACACTGGATGTGTTGCATTGTGTGGCACATGCATATTTTGCAACACTATTCTGCATTAAGCTTCTCATCATGTCCATGTGACATGGATGCTTGACAGTACTCATTCACTGACATATCACTGTAGTTGTCTGATTTACCATGGCTATACTACATGACATCTGTTTGCTGGCATGTGTCATGTATGTGTATTGGACATGCCACACACAGGCTGATGTGTGATGCCAGTGCTACACAACATGCTGCGAATGTGTTGCTTTACCATCTTGGTGTCCTCATTGTCTGTCTTTTTGACTCCCCTTCAAACTCATTGACCATGCATGCATGCCAGGGTTATAGTCATGTGGGACATGTGTAAACCATGTACAGGATCTCTGTCTTGTCAGGCCTATGTGTGTGGTATGGTGCTCATGCCTGTTTCCATTTCTTGTATTTCATGTTTTTGTAGGTGACGACGCACTTGATGCTGGTGAGGTTCAGGAGAGGGTGTAGACCCAGGAGGGTTCTCAGCCACGACCAGGCACCAGTGGTGGGGGACGTGGTGTGGTGGTGGGTGAAAACACTTTGGTACTGCAGACCATACTGTCGAGGGGTGTCTCTGGGTGCAGCTCCCCAGACCTCTATTCAGGTGCTGAGTTGGATGATGAGACTTATGTGCTGTTGCAGGTCAGTGCTTCTGGCAGGGATTCTGTTCTGTCCAACCCACCTGCACCAGGGGTAGAAACCTCTATGGGGATGTCAGTGTTGGTAGGTCCGCCTTTGGCGGTTACGGATGCAGGGTCACACTCCACAGCATCTGATCCTGTTCCTGGGCCAGCATATCAGAAGGGGAATGCAGTCCTGCAGCCTCAGGCAGTGCCAGCACAGCAAGGTGCAGATCGCCTTGCCCCGAACAGGTGTGGTGCCCGCTGACGCAGTGGCCGTGTGCCACCAGGCAATACTGTATGGGAAAACTCCATGTACGGTATGGCAACCCAACAGGCAGCATCAGTAGAAATGACGGCTCAGGCAATGGAGAGGGTGGCCACTTCCATTATCCCCCCTGAAAGGCAGATGGAGCAACAACAGCAGGCAACAGACTCCATTTGCCAATCACACAGGGAAGACATGTCGGTGTCCAACAGGGACCGACGGTCGGCACTGGAGACTCTGCGCGAATCCATATCAATAGAGTCACAGGGCCACAGGGAAGCCCTGAGGGTAGAACTCCATAACCTCAGGCAGAGTCTGCTTGAACTTGAGGCTTCCCGAAATGTTAGGGCAGAACAGCAGCTGGAGCAGCTCACACGTTCGCTCTCAGCTGAGCTGCAGGCAACACGTGAGGAGATCCGGGCATCCCGCGAGGCCATGCGTGCAGAAGTGCAGGCAACCCGTGAGGTGCTGCATGGGGATCTCCACACTTTAATCCTCCAGAATCAGACCTTCCAGACCCGCATTCTTGCTGCCATGGAGGACCATACCAGGGCTTTGCGTGGGCTGCCTCCCATAGTGCCACCATCTCTTGATGCAGCAGCAGAGGGTGAAGAGAGCGACAGCAGTTCTCCCACAATGGCATAGCCGTGCAGGCCATGAGCCCATGGAGGTATTTTCTTTTTCGCATCATCCACGCAGGTGGGTGTTGGTGTGCACCCTGTCCTCGAACCTCCTGGGTGCCCCCCCAGCCCCCACATGGCCATTTTTGATATATTTTCTTTTTTACAGTGTGTTGCCTTGTGTGGCTCCCGTGGGCATCCACTGTATTCCGGCTGGGGATATGCAGGCTTGTCCTGAGTTTGGGTTAGATGCTTGGGTTCGTGACACACACACCCCTCCTGCTTCCCATTTCCATGGGCTTGCAAAGGGTGTGACTTATCGACAGTGACTTACACAGTGACATTGGGCTCCCATGAGCTGTGTGGGCAGTCTGTAGTCAATACTGTGTGGACATCCCTAGTGGGTATTGTTGTTGTATTGTACACTGCATGGTATATTGATATGTGCTTGTGCATCCATGTTTTTCTCATAATTTGCAGGTTCCTTCCTCATGTCTTCACAAGGCTGTCTCCTTTGCAGATGGAGTTCATGTTGTATGCAGTACACTGACACATTTGCGTGGCAGCAACACTCTACAGTTGGAAGGGGTCGATGTGCTGGCTTATTCAGGTTGTAAGACTACCACTACTTTGACTTAGTACTGTCATGTTTTTGCAATGTTTCATGGTGTGTTGCTGTATTGTGTTGGCGGTAAGTATTTGTTCATGTGTGCTTTTTGTTATTGATTACTGGGAGCATATTGTCTGTGGGCCGTTTCCATTTGGGACAGTACACTTTGTGAAACTTGTGTCAGGTCTTGTGCATTGCTTTGTTTGCTTTCACATTACATGACATGCCATGGTGTGTTGGGTGGCGGAGCTGGGGAGGGGTTGGGTGACATGGCGCTGTTTTCATGTTGTATTTTGCAAGGGGGTTATCAATTTAGCAGATTAGATGTATGTCTTATAATGACACAGCATTGGTGGTGTTTCGGTAGGTAGGGATGCACACAAAGTAACACTTCCAGGTGATCAATCTCAGGCTGGTATGGTTGTGACCGTTGACTGTCCCTTATGTCATCATCATTGATTGTCAGCTGGTATGTGCCAGGGCTGTGTGCACTCCACAGGGGTGTGATTTTAGGTGAAGTAATTAGCCACCAGCTGCATACGGTCTGCCTCACCACATGCCCTTTCCCCTCCCATGCGCAGCGGCCATGCATGTGGTTGGGGATGTGGTGCACCACCATGTCCACTGGCAGGACCCGGCGTGTTACAACGTTGTGCAGGACACGTGCTGCCACCATGATCCTGCACACTACTGGGGGAGCGTATAGCAGCTGCCCACCAGAGCGGTCAAGGGAGCGAAAGCGTGACTTGAGCACTCCGAATGTGCGCTCCACTATGCCCTGGGTTGCAATATGGGCTGTGTTGTATCTTACCTCGGGTGGTGTGGTGGGGTTCCGAATTGGCGTCTTCATGTGGGTGCTCAGAGGGTAGGCACTGTCCCATGGGGAGGTGGTGATGGGCATCATTAGTGGGTTTGTGACATTACTCAGTATCTGTGCAGTGGCATTTATACTCACCAAGCAGCTATGTATCGCCATGCCGCCCAGCTTCTAGGTCCTGGTTTAGGGTTGACATTCTGTAAATAAAACTGTCATGGGTGGACCCTGGATAGTTGGCATATACTGAGGTGATGATTCCCTTGGCATCACATTCTACCTGCACGTTGATGGAATGCCAGTGCT
Organism: Ambystoma mexicanum; assembly: GCF_040938575.1. Taxonomy (NCBI): domain Eukaryota; kingdom Metazoa; phylum Chordata; class Amphibia; order Caudata; family Ambystomatidae; genus Ambystoma; species Ambystoma mexicanum. Next base: position 763,524,777 of record NC_090925.1, on the reverse strand, counting down.
TGCGGTTTCTATAGATGTGCTCCGTTGCACTGGGGGGACGTAGAGCCACATCGGTGCAATCAATGGCACCTAGCACTTTGGGGAATTGTGCCACCCCGTAGAAATCCTGGACGGCAGCCTGCCTTTCTGCAGGTATTCTGGGCAGGTATATGTGCCTGCGGACTGATGGGCATGCAGTCATGATGGCCAACACCTGGTGTAGGCAGCGTGCCTGCGTGGCCTGTGACACCCCCCACTGTAGCACTTGTCCGCTGAAATGATCCAGTGGCCAAGAAGTGCAGTACATTAAGCACCTTTTCAAGGGGGCTGAGTGCTTGTGAGCACAGGGTGTGTGATGTGAGTTCATCCTCCCACTCACTCACGAGGTTGAGTATTATGTGAGGTGGAAACCTGTACCTCCCATACACCTGGTCATCAGGCATCCCAAAAAGGCTGATTCTGGGTGTAAAAATTCTGGGCCTGACTATCCTCCTCCTCCTCCTGCGGTATCCCACGACCACTGCTGCAAGGAACGGTATATTCATCTTAGCGTCTGAGCTTGTTTGTTGTTTGTGCACACTTTTATGCTGCGCGGGACCACGTATGCCTGCTTCCTGCTGGCGTACGTGTTTCCGGATTAGCGCATCTTTTTTGGCGCAAGCATTAGCTCCGTTCAATTCCATGAATACGTGTTGTAGGCGCGCGTGTGGGCGTTCCACGCATTTGCCTCCTGTACTTCCCCCGTGACGCCCACATTTTCACGCGTTGTTCCCCATTCCGCGTGTTATGCCCCGTGTTACGCCTACTTTTGTTGTGTGCGCTGCGATATGTGCGCGTAGTGCACGCTGTTTGAAGACGTGTGCGCCAGCGTGCGCCACGCATGATTCTAGCGCACATCCATGGATTTACACGCACACGGACTTCCATGAATCGCTGTGCGCAGGTTTTGCTGCTATTTTCGAACTTTCGCTGCGATTCGCACGCTTTCGCACGCTTGCGCGGAAATTTTCCAGCGCACATTAATTCCATGAATCGGCCTGGTTGTTTGTCCTTTTAACATCAGATATTCAATGCACAATAGAATAAAGGCAGGATTACTTTTTGGGATTATTGGCAGATAGCGCCACAGTTAGTATTTCCACCTGCAACACTCCCTCAAACCCCTGTTAATCAAATGTTGTGTGGGCATACAGGAGTAGCAAGGAGTCAGGTATACTAGGCAACAAACAGAACGCAAATCCGATCTTCCCCCTCTGAATGGGAGGCAAAATTGGATTGAAAACCTTGGATAATTGAGCAAAATAGCACTCGGAATTGCTAAATACTCATTTTACATGTGCGGTTGAATGAATGAGGTAGAAATGAGTATACCAATATCATAGATGTAAGAACACTAGCACACGCCAAGGCATTGTACTAACAATGGGCATACAGTTCAGAAAATCGACTTTGGAAGGAAAACAAAGTGCAGCCAAATCACATGTGGAGAAATTGCATTTGCTGATTTTCACGGGTTTAAATGTCAAAACAGCTTGAAAAACGGGTCAAACAGACAAAATCGGAATGCAGTTTTGATGCTAAAGGACAAATACACATCACAGGGATACTATGAAAGTGAAAGGGTAAATCTAAATAAATGACAGGATCAGATTCTTAACGGGAAAGGAAATTCGGTTTTAAAAATGAAAGTGGTTGACAGGGAAAATCAGTTTGGAAAGGAAATGACAAGTTTCGCTTAAACTAGATTTTAGTGACTAGATTGTTAAAGAAAGTCACGGTATGCTTGAAGGTTAATTTGCAAGGTTAACCTATTCACGCCGCGTTCAGCAATAATTTGGGGATTAATTACATTTTTCACAATAGTACTAAAGACTTACAGTAGGACGGAAATGAGTTGAAAAGAATGGTGCTAACACTTGGAGATCACTACAGATTTAACTACAACAGGATACACAGGGGATTCTGACAGTTTTAAGGATTTTTGCTAAGGCAGTTATGGGATTTCTATGGTATTGGGCCTAATACAACGTAACAAAGCAAGGGATGCAGTTTGTGGTTGTTGGGGAAGGGAACTACTCACAACAAACACTTGAATGGGGTAGCTTGAACAGCGGACCGGGTTTCTGGACAGCAAAACAATATCTGGTCATTGCTCACAGCGTCGGGCTCTCCTAGAATGGGACAGCTGGGCCTGGTCTGGTCACTGGCTAGCAAGGGTACAGCTGGCATGCAGGTAGCGGGCCAAAACCCGGCCTGGTCACAGGATACTCCCAAAAAGGGTACCAAAGCTTTTCCCCCTTTCTCCCTGAGTTATTGGGATTTGTATTGGGGTTTTTCTGGATCAGTGGTCCTGCCTGGATAGGGTTAGCTATGCTGTGGCCTGGCAGTGGAATCTGGAATCTTGCAGAGTGAATATGGAATATCTGGATGTGCAGAAGTGTCACGTCCTCAGTCTTGCCCTCCTTCCGAAACTTACCCGACACCATCCGTTCCCATACCCACCACCCACACCAACGGGGAAGACACTGCAGGCGGGATGTCAGAGGGGGCAGGATCACCTCCTTCCGCCCATTTCCATGTTGGCGCTTGCCCTGGCGCATCATCCATGCCCGACGGCTCCGGGGCCGTCGGCTCCAGCGCCCGCGCACTGGAAAACCCGATCGCGTCTCGCTCAGGCGATCACATGATTAGTCACGGGTTCTCCGTCTGCCGCCGACGCGAGCGTCCACACACTGGGCAACACCAATCACTGCTGGCGTCCGGCCTCACGTGACGCTCCTGTGCGGTCACGTGCCCTGTCACGTGTCCTCAATTTCCATCACAAAAGGAGCCGAGAGGAAACACTCAGCGCTTCACAGCTGTTTCTACCAGAGACCTGTTCGGCGTTACTCTTTTCTTCTTGCCACAGTTTGGAACTCGACCACGGAACGTTACTTTGGACTTGTATTGGATTTTCCTCTGGACTCGACGTATCTTCTGGACCCTTGGAACTCTTGACCTCACTTTCTGGCCCTGGTACTGCTCTGGATTACCCTTTTGTCTTGGCGAACTACGAACCACACAATTCCTGTTTATCACGCTTTTGCCTCCTGAACCACTTGGGGTTCACTAACTATTGTGCTCACTACCTGGACCTTGGATTGGCTCGCTAACTGGTCACGTTCTTGCTGCAGGTGTGGGTTGGAGGAACTGCAGTACATCCCAGCCTGCTGTTTGTCTTCCCTTGCTGCCCATTCAGGTTTCCCACCAGTTCTACCATCCACGGGGTAAGCTTTTGTCATTTCACCTTGTTTGCTTGCACTGCCATTCTTTTCAAAGTATACCTGATCCTAACCTTTGCTTTACAGCACTCAGGGGTCCTTCCGGTGTTCCCGGTATCAGACTGAGGGCGCCACTCCACACCCGTGGCCTCAAAGATTGCTAGGGCAGTATTCTATACCTGCTCGAGCGGTACTTGGGGACGGAGGTAGTTTATAGCTGCACGACCATCAAGGCGGACCCCCAAGATCAGAACAGACTGTGAAGCCTCGTGGTTGTCCAGCTATGGACACCTCAGCCGGGGACCCTGTGACGGCTTTAATGCAGGCAGTGACAGCACTCAGGGCCGACATGGCAACCGCTACTGCAACCCTACGCGCTGACATGACCGATGCCACTACTGCATTACACCACCGCCTCGACACGGTGCTAAGTGCACGCCACCCCTTACCCGCAGAGGCTGAGTTTGATGAACCCATTCCTCCCCAAAACCCTCCTCCTGTCATACCCCCTTCCTTCCCGGCCTCCCCTGTGGTGATCCAAAACCCTTTTCCCTTGGCAGCTCCCGAAAGATACCACGGCGACCCAAAGAAATACCGCACCTTCATCAATCACTTTAAGTTGCATTTCATGTGTCGTCCTCAGGCTTTCCCCGATTCCGTATCAAAAGCAGCCTTTCTTCTCTCCCATCTATCCGGGGTAGCCGCCACATGGGCTAATCCGTTGCTGGAAAACAACCACCCTGCTTTGTACGACTTTGAGATATTGACCCAAGAGATGGCAAAAGTATTCGACACCAGGTACAAAGCACAGTCTAGGGACATGGAACTCCTGGATCTCACGCAGGGTCGTTCAACCCTCATAGAGTACATCACCAGGTTCATTCAGTTGTCTGCTGAGACCTCCTGGCCAGAAAATAAAAAGGCTGTGGTGTATTACCGGGGTTTATCTGGGGTCATGAAAGATGCTTTATCTGTAGTGCCTACGCTTCCCACAGTATATGCTGATTTGGTGGACTTAACGTTACAAGTCGATGCCAGACGATCAGAGCGACGGGGGAAGGATCATCCTCATTCCCACCCCCATCCACGGTCAATGCTATTCCTGAACCCATGCAGATAGGCGGGATCCGCAGCCCCATCTCACATGTCGAACGAGAGCGCAGGAGAACGGACAATGCCTGTTTCTACTGCGGTCTCAACGGACATTTCGTAAAAAAGAGTGTTCTCGCCGCCCAAAAACCAGAAACCCGGTTTTTCCGAAGGCTCGCCCCTAAGATCAGAGGTGGGAGCGAGTACTATACGGAATACCTCTGAACCTACTTTCGGTCCTGTGCGACCCGTGATAGTTCAGGCCTTTTTGAACCACGCTACGGGTTCCCACGCAGTGTCAATAGTGATAGATTCAGGTGCTACAGGTTGCTTCATCGACATAGCTTTGGCCAGTTCACTGAACCTGCCTTTGGTCACGAAGAAATGTCCCGAACCGGTCCAGGCGGTGGATGGTACGTCTCTTGCTTCTGGTCCGATCCTGCAACAGACAGCTCCATTAGAGCTGATCATTCAGGAAAACCACAAGGAGACGATCTCTTTTGATCTCATTGCCACCCCTCAGTTTGGGGTGATTCTAGGCATTCCTTGGCTAAGGTTGCACAATCCCCTCATCAAATGGGGGACGGGTCACGTCTCATTTGAATCCGAAACATGTCAACACTACTGCCTACTGGCAACGCCTCAGGTTTCCAGTCCCGCGGGAATCCTGGGAAGCGTCATATCCTTGGCTATAGAGGACAGTACTGACCACCGCGATACACACACGGTAGGGGCTGTCACGGGCGATATACCCTCGGTTTACCACGATTTCCAGGCGGTATTCGACAAGAGGTCTGCAGAGGGCCTACCCCCGCACCGACCTTACGACTGTCCCATCGACCTGATTCCTGGCGCATCTGTCCTGAAGGGTCGTATCTACTCCCTGACTCAGATGGAAGAACGGACCTTGCAGGAGTATATCCAACAGGCTTTACGGCTAGGTCATATTCGCCCATCGACCTCTCCGGCTGCAAGTCCTATATTCTTCGTTCCGAAGAAGGAAGGGGACCTCCGCCCCTGCGTCGATTATAGGCGCTTGAATGCCGTCACAGTGAAGAACCGCTACCCCATACCTCTGATCACTCCATTGCTGGACAAACTCACCCATGCTATGATATACACCAAACTAGACCTCCGCGGGGCATACAATCTTATACGCATGCGTGACGGTGATGAATGGAAAACGGCCTTTTGCTCACGACAAGGCCTATTCAAGTACACCGTCATGCCTTTTGGTCTATGCAATGCCCCGGCTACCTTTCAGCACTTCATGGACGACATATTCAACGATATCTTGAACACTTATGTAGTAGTTTACTTAGACGACATACTGGTTTTCTCCGCCTCCCTTGATGAACACATCACACATGTCAGGGAAGTGTTGTCGCGACTACAAAACAACGCTCTTTACGCCAAGCCCGAGAAATGTTCGTTCCATACCGATCAAGTCGAATTCCTGGGGTTCCATATCACGCCCAAGGGGCTATCTATGAACCAAACCATGGTTCGGGCGATCGACGAATGGCCGATTCCGACCAACCTCAAGCAGCTGCAGTCATTCCTGGGGTTCGCGAACTTTTATCGGAGATTCATATCAGGGTTTTCTTCTGTTGCGGCTCCACTCACTGCACTCACTAGCCCTTCTGTCCCCTATGTCTGGTCCATGGCTCAGCAATCCGCTTTCGATACACTGAAAACCCTGTTCACCACCGCTCCGGTATTACAGCACCCTGACCCCGACCTTCTGTATATTCTCGAAGCAGATGCCTCTTCCTATGCATTAGGTGCAGTGTTGTCCCAGTCCTGTCCTACCACCAACCGTTTGCATCCAGTAGCGTTCCACTCCTGTAAGTTCACGACTACCGAACTGCACTACACGGTTACAGAAAAGGAACTGCTGGCTATTAAGGATGCGCTACAGGTCTGGAGACACCACCTCCTAGGTGCCAAACACCAGACCGTAGTGTTCTCTGATCACAAAAATCTCCAGGACCTTGCTTCCTTGAAATGCACAAACAGTCGCCAGGTCCGGTGGCATCTTTTCTTTGCCGCGTATGATTTCGTGGTCAAACACAGGCCAGGTGTTGGACACGGCAAAGCCGATGCCCTGTCCCGTTCACCTGGGGGTGAGACCCTTCCCTCTTTTCCGGACACCTTGTTGGGAAAAAATCACGTAGTCTGTATATGCACACCAACTCCCTCTTTGTTATCCACTATCCGACAATGGGCTTCCCAGTACCCACAGTCACTGGCGGAATGGGACCCGGTCATGCAAGACGGGCTGCCTTTCGTACACGGGGGAAAACTCCTTCTACCCACAAGTGAAACCCGGAATCAAGCGCTGACCTGGTCCCACGACGCCGCCATCAACGGTCACCCCGGACAACTTCGCACCTTAGACCTCCTTAAGCGTTGGTGCTGGTGGCCTACGATGAAGCGTGGCATACGATCTCCATGGACTTAGTCACTGATCTCCCTCACACTCATGGGTTTGACACTATTTGGGTCGTAGTTGACTCATACACCAAGTTAGCAGGTTTCATACCGTGCAAGGGAATACCTTCAGCCCCTGCTTTGGCCAAGCATTTCTTCAAGCATGTCTTCTGTCTCTTTGGATTGCCCCATGTGTTGGTATCTGATCGTGGTTCCCAATTCACCTCCCGCTTTTGGCGGGCCCTAACCGCTCTGTTGGGCATTGATGCTCGATTTTCCTCTTCGTATCACCCGGAGAGTGACGGACAGACCGAAAGGGTCAACCAAACGTTGGAGCAGTATCTGCGCTGCCTGACACTGCAATACCAGGACACATGGCTCAATCTGCTACAACTCGCGGAGTTTGCCTACAACAATGCTCTGCACTCGGCTACCGGGTACTCACCTTTCTTTGCACTCTATGGTCAGCATCCTCGTACCCTCCCCATTCCAGACTTTTCCTCTTCCAACACCCCCGCCGCCTCGGCTTGTGCCCGAGACATCATATCGGTCCATGCCCATACCTTGGTCCACTTACGTGAAGCACAGGCTTCCATGAAAGCGGCTGCTGACAAAAAAAGGGCTGCTCCGCCCGTTTACGGGGTGGGGGATCGGATTTGGTTGTCCACTCGTCACCTACATATCCCTGGCTGCCGCAAGCTGTTGCCTCGTTTTGTGGGTCCTTACAGAGTAGTCAAGGTTCTGAACCCGGTGGCGTTGCGTCTGGCGGTGCCCTCCGCTTGGCGGATCCACCCAGTTTTCCACGTTTCTCTCCTTAAGCCTTGCCTTGGCCCTACCCGCTTGGTGTCTCCTCCTGCCCCTGTCTCTGTCTCTTCTCCCGATGTGTTTGAGGTCCGGGCTGTTTTGGGCTCTCGTGTCCACAGGGGTGTCCTGCAGTATTTGGTGGACTGGTTGGGTTATGGCCCTGAAGACCGGTCGTGGGTTGCTGCCCGTGATGTGCATGCCCCCCGTTTGTTGGCCCGTTTTCACCGTGACAACCCTTCGAGCCCACGCGGTCGTGGGCCTTTGGGGGGGGGCTCTGTCACGTCCTCAGACTTGCCCTCCTTCCGAAACTTACCCGACACCGTCCGTTCCCATACCCACCACCCACACCAACGGGGAAGACACTGCAGGCGGGATGTCAGAGGGGGCAGGACCACCTCCTTCCGCCCATTTCCATGTTGGCGCTTGCCCTGGCGTCTCATCCATGCCCGACGGCTCCGGGGCCGTCAGCTCCAGCGCCCGCGCACTGGAAAACCTGATCGCGTCTCGCTCAGGCGATCACATGATTAGTCACGGGTTCTTCGTCTGCCGCCGACGCCGGCATCCACACACTGGGCAACACCAATCACTGCTGGCGTCCGGCCTCACGTGACGCTCCTGTGCGGTCACGTACCCTGTCACGTGTCCTCAATTTCCATCACAAAAGGAGCCGAGAGGAAGCACTCAGCGCTTCACAGCTGTTTCTACCAGAGACCTGTTCGGCGTTACTCTTTTCTTCTTGCTACAGTTTGGAACTCGACCACGGAACGTTACTTTGGACTTGTATTGGATTTTCCTCTGGACTCGACGTATCTTCTGGACCCTTGGAACTCTTGACCTCACTTTCTGGCCCTGGTACGGCTCTGGATTACCCTTTTGTCTTGGCGAACTACGAACCACACAATTCCTGTTTATCACGCTTTTGCCTCCTGAACCACTTGGGGTTCACTAACTATTGTGCTCACTACCTGGACCTTGGATTGGCTCGCTAACTGGTCACGTTCTTGCTGCAGGTGTGGGTTGGAGGAACTGCAGTACATCCCAGCCTGCTGTTTGTCTTCCCTTGCTGCCCATTCAGGTTTCCCACCAGTTCTACCATCCACGGGGTAAGATTTTGTCATTTCACCTTGTTTGCTTGCACTGCCATTCTTTTCAAAGTATACCTGATCCTAACCTTTGCTTTACAGCACTCAGGGGTCCTTCCGGTGTTCCCGGTATCAGACTGACGGCGCCACTCCACACTGTGGACTCAAAGATTGCTAGGGCAGTATTCTATACCTGCTCGAGCGGTACTTGGGGACGGAGGTAGTTTATAGCTGCACGACCATCAAGGCGGACCCCCAAGATCAGAACAAGAAGCTGGAAAATTCAGAAGAGAGTGTCCTTTGTCTCTCTGAGCCTCCACCTTTTATACGGAGGATGCCATCACAGGATTTTACTATGGGGGCAGACTTTGGCTGGACATGCCTCTAACAAATGGATTGGTCAGGGGTGTCTGTCACCACCTTCCTGTCAGCCGGTTGGACTTCAGGGACATGACATCAGCTTTATGGTGTGTGCTTACAATGTACATGGCCCTCGCGGAGTTATTTTTGCCAAAATCAGATATGACATAAATTGCACATTTTTACAGTTGTGGCGCTCTTGCAAATCACATAGGCAAAGGCTATATTTTACACAGACCCTGTGATTCCAATTCCCAAGTGTGTACAATGTTGTTTAGTCATTCTAATAATCTTTCTAGTGAGAACCGTTTCACTTAAAATTCTACTATTTTATATATGTTTGCATATTATCACAGGGCATGTCTGCATTCATTTTCAAAATTGCACCATGTATAATTTCGTGTGAATTACATTTTCCTGCCGTTTGCATCCCCAACATGCGAGGGAAAACTCCAATGTCTTATTTTAATGGCACAAAAATCACATTTGAACTGTTAAAATTTTACATTACTGTGTTTTCCGGTTGCAGAAATAGAAGTCTTACAGTTTATTAAATAAGAAAAGTATTTTGCCCCAGATGGGCTGGCTTTGGCTTTCAAATAAGGGCATTCTTTCCAACCAACAGCCAAATGTCAGGCTCTAGTCAGCCTTAGTCCAGTATTGCCATGGATTTGCCTTTCAAGTTCTTCAGTTTGAGTTGAGGGGAGGTGCTACCTGAAATTCACACCTATGTGTCCTGGAAATCCATTGTCCCAGGCTGGAGCACTGCCTCCCTGTCTGACGAGGGTGTAAGATCCTCCACCCTTGCCTATTCATATGCCCCGGGGGCTGGTCCACTCTGGGGGGAGGTAGATCGTGTTCCCAGGAATAACGAATATGTCCTTGTCATCGACACCGACCACGACCCCGAGATTGGGTGTCACCCGCAATCGCCACCGCGGTTGGCGGCTCATTCCATGTTGTAGACTGTGAACTGGCAGATAGGGATTGCAGTCCCTTCTTTGTTTCTGGCATAGGCCCATTGGCTGGGCGCAGGGCTTCCGGGAGTTAAATTCTCCTTCCTCCCGGCAGTCGCTGCGTTTCAACCTCGCTGGTTCTCGCTCCAGCTACCATGGTTCCTTCGCTCTGTTTTGTGGCTCCTCCTGTTATCCTGTGCCCGTTTCGGCTTCTGCAGTGGATTTTGGTGCCGGCTTGATTTCGCTCTCCTTAGCGAATCTGTTTACATTCTTTTCTTCTGTCTCTATGCCTTCTCCTCCGGCAGTGGATCTCCCCTCTTCCTTTTTCCCTCGCTGACCTTTCAGCGATCCCTGTGTTCTCTCTTTCCCCTCTCAGTCGCTGCTTCGGCGGCGGGTCCTGCTTTTCTCCTTTGCTGATACCCTCTCCGTTAGAGGTTCTCCAGTTTTCCCTTTCTCACTTCCTCTTTCTCTCTGGGCCATGTTCTCAGGGCCCGGTGGTTCGGCAGTACCTTACCCACCACGGCTGCCGGTTCTCTACTTCGTAGGGATTCTTCTACTCAACCACAGTATTATCCTCAGCTACCGGAGTGTGTTCCTCGTCATCCTTCTGGCGGCTTTCGGCACTTCTTCACACCGGCAAGTTCTGCCTTGGACTTTCGCCTGCCTACAATCTCCTTGCTAAGGGTTTTTTCCCCTGTGTGGGTTTTTCCCTGATTTTCCGGCCTGCTCCCGGAAGAGGAGTCCCGGGACGGCTGTCCAGTCAGCGGTCACTGTGGCTTCACTCCGAGACAGGCAAGTGCTACCAAAAAAGGGAAGAGACTACCTACGCCGGCGGAATCTACAGGATACAGACAACTCAGGAAGTTCAGGTGAGGAGAGTGTGGCGGTACGGGAGGACAAGGGGGTTCAGAAGCATAAACAGTCACATTGGGTTTCAAAAAGTGCAAGTCGTGCAGTTCAAATATGTCAATTTCAGACCCGGACCGAGGGTGTTTTTGGTGCCTCGGAGAAGGCCACGACATGGAGGCCTGTACGAAGTGTCAAGCAATGACAGGGAAGGCCTGGTGAGAGAGGAGGGGAAAACTACAGGTAGGTCGTAAATCCGACCGTAAAGCCTCGAGCATCAAGTCAGGGTCCCGGTAGGAGAAATCTCCTCGCCGCAAAAGGCATCGGTCTAGATCCCGAAGCAATTCCCATCGCTTGTTGTCTTCGACAATAAAATCGAAGAAATGACTCCACAGGTCCCCCTCCACCTCGTCTTCGGACGAATCCTCAAAAAGGATTAAATGTCCTACTAAACATTCATCATCCGAACAATGGGAAGCATTCAGGGTCAAAATGATGGAGGTGTTCGAGAAAGCGAAGCCTCGGTGCGAGCCTTCATCGGAAGCCGGCCGGGAGCCTCATCCCTCCGACACTCGCACGCCCTCGAGCCCGGGTGATCAAAAGAGGAAGGATAGAGAACCTTCCAGGACGCCGAGCAAGAAAAGCCGCTAGAGTCGAGTCGACCGTTCGAGGTCACCGACGCCATCCGAGACCGAACACACCTCGAAGGGCAAATCTTCGAAGAGTGCCTCGACGCCCTTGAAGCCGACGCTGTTGAAGACGGGTATTACGCCGACGCCATTGACGCCTCTGTCGACGTCGACCCCGAAGCCCTCGACGCCGAAACCTTCAGTTCGGCAAAATCAGCCAGAAAAAGGGAAAGAGAAGGCTACAAGACCTGTAATGCCTTCAGGACCCATTAGTACTCCTCCTCCACCTCTCCCAGAAAAGGTTTTCAAACCTCTTCCTAGGAAGGAGTTTTTCAAGTCCCTGGCCTCAATTTTTGAGGAACAGGAAAAATCTGATGAGGAGAATGTACCTTTTGGGCTAGAATATGGCACCCCAAATGTCCCAGAATGCCTGATTTCCGAAGAAAGCAGAATGAGGGATTTGGTTGAATCACTGCACAATGCGGGTGGTATTGATACATCTCCTGAAAATGACTTTGGTAGCCCGGAACCAGGAGAACATGCCAGTCCGTCATACCGTCAGCTAATGACAAAGGTAATAGATTATTTAGGATGGGCCAGACCCCCAGCCCAATTCATCCGAGATGATCTAACAGACATATTGGGTCATGGTCCTACTGATGACCCAATACTACCTTTTCACGTAGCCTTGCAAAATAGGGTGGCCAAAAATTGGGAGACTCCGGATTGTATTCGGCCAGTGAATAAATCCCTTACTTCAAAATTACGCCCTGCCAATAGCGACCCCGGCTATCTGTCTAAACATCCCACTCCCAAGAGTTTTGTCATACAGGCAGCCACAGCTTCTAACATACTGGCTTACCCTTCTAACCCTCCGGACAGGGACGATAAGCGTGTGGATGGCTGGGCGCGGAAGGTATTTACAGCTGGGGGTATGGCGTTAAAATCAGCCAACTCCACATGTGCCTTGGCAAAGTTTTCGTACCCTCTGTGGGAGTGCATTGCGATGGCGGCGGAGCACATACCAGAAGGGGACGAAAGGGAAGGATTCCTAGCCATCGTTAGAGATGGAAAGGAGGCTATGCAGGAATCCCTTGAATCTGGATTGGACACTGTAGATAGTGTGAGCAGGTCCATGGGCACCAGCATGGTAATGCACAGATTTGCATGGTTACGGAAGTCGGGTTTCGCACCAGACGTGCAGAACCATCTCCTGAACATGTCCTTTGACGGGTCTCACCTTTTTGGCAGCAAGGCTGACGAGAGCCTTAAGAGGTTGCAGACCTCAAAAGCAGCTGCCAAGTCTTTGGGTGCTGCCATCAGGCAACCTTAGCCTTTTCGTGCACTAGGTCAATCTTGGAGGGGACGATCCTATTGTTCCTACTCCTCATATGGAAAGGTGAGAGGAATGGCCAGTCAAAGGGGCCAGAGAAAGGCCACTCGCGGTGGACGAGGAAAACATGCAAAGCCAGCTCCAGCTACAGCCTCTCTGGTATCAGCGGCTGCAGCAACCGCCTCAAAACCACTTTGAGGACTTGCATCACAAGACACCTGTAGGAGGCAGGCTGTCACAGCATCTGCAAGAATGGCAAGCCATTACTTCAGATGTTTGGGCTCTAGAAATAATAGCCCAAGGTTGCTGCCTTCCTTTTCCTAGCGCAACCTCAAAGCAATCCACCAAGGCGACACCCTTTGAAGTTTTCAGACCCACTCCTACAGCAGGAAGTTTTAACCCTGCTGGAGAGAGGTGCTATAGAACCGGTACCTGCAGCAGAGAGGAACAAGGGATGGTACTCCCCGTATTTTTTGATCCCCAAAAAGGACGGAGGACTGAGACCCACCCTGGACTTAAGAAACTTGAACAAGTTCCTCAGGAAGGACAAGTTCAAGATGGTTACCCTTTCTCAGATCCTTCAGGCCCTTCAACTCCAGGATTGGTTGGTGTCATTGGACCTCCACAATGCTTATTTTCATATGCCGATTCATCTCAAGCACAGAAAATACCTGAGGTTCGTAGTTGGCGACTCACACTATCAGTTTCGAGTCCTGCCATTCGGATTGACCTCAGCCCCGAGGGTCTTCACCAAACTGATGGTAGTGGTGGCAGCGCACCTCAGGAGAGGGGGATTCATGTCTACCCCTACCTGGACGATTGGCTGATCAGAGCACATTCTGCCGAACAGACACTAGATCACCAGAAAGTCACCTGCCACTTCCTCCACAGGCTGGGCTGCTCCCTCAATTTCAAGAAGTCGCAAATGACACCTTCTCAACTTTTCCAATATATAGGAGCTGTATTAGACACATCCCTGGGAAAGAGCTCGCCTCCCAGGTTGAGGGCTCAAGACATTCTTCAGATGGTTTCCCAATTTCAAAATGCCCAAAATCTTCAGGCCTACGACTTCTTAAGGTTACTTGGCCTCATGGCATCCTGCATCTTTCTGGTGCCAGAGGCACGCCTGAGAATGAGATCCCTTCAATGGGCTCTAAAGACTCAGAAGTCCCAGTTCTCAGGTCGAATGACAGATCTTCTCCAAATTCCGAACAAGGTTCGTCAAGATCTTCTATGGTGGACTTGATCAGAGAATATCCTGAAGGGAGAACTTTTTTGGCAACCACAGCTGGAGATCATAGTAGTGACGGACGCCTCACTCAAGGGGTGGGGAGCTCATGCCAACGATCTGAGAATCAACGGTCGTTGGCCTCCATCGGAGTCCAAACTACACATCAACCTTCTGGAGCTGAGAGCAATCAGACTAGTGCTGAAAGCTTTCCTGCCATCTGTCGGGGGAAAAAATGTCCTGATAATGACAGACAACACAGTGGCCATGCATTCTCTAAACAAAAGAGGAGGTGTAGGGTCACTACCTTTGTGCAGAGAGGCAATGCAGCTCTGGTATTGGGCAATCCAAGAAGGAATCTCTTTAACGGCAGTTCACCTAGTCGGGGAAGAGAATATGACGGCAGATGCTCTGAGCCGGCAGAGCACAGTGTCCCACGAATGGGAACTGGCTCAGGAAGTCATTCAAGAGATCTTTGCCCTTTGGGAAACCCCTAAAGTGGACCTATTTGCGACCGGAATCAACCGGAAGTGCGAAAGGTATTGATCAAGGAAATTTCCCCCGAGAGGAGCCCTGGGGGATGCGTTCGTGGTGGAGTGGAATTTCCCACTATTGTATGCGTTCCCTCCAATTCCCGTCATTCTCCAGGTCATCAGGAGACTGAGACGCTTCGGAAACCACATGATCCTAATTGCCCAGATTGGGCCAGGAGAATGTGGTACCCGGACCTTCTAGACATGTCCATCTATCCTCCAGTACCTCTTCCTCAGAGAGAGAACCTTCTCTCTCAAATGGTGGGTCGGGTTCTCCATCCAGAGGTCAAAACGCTCAACCTTCACGCTTGGTATCTGAAAGGCTGTGATACAAGGATTAGAACCTTCCAGATGACGTCATGGAGGTGTTGCTTTTGGCAAGAAGGCCAGCAACAAAGTCTTTATACCGTTGCCATTGGAAAAGGTTTTGCAACTGTTGCAGAGACAAGAATGTCGATCCCTTTCTATGTTCTATTCCGGAAGTACTGTCCTTCCTCCTGACCCTAGCACATAGAGTTCTAAATGTTGGAACCATTTAAGGTTATCTTGCGGCACTTTCCATCTTCAAGCGCTCGTCGGAAGAATGCTCCTTTTTCAAAATTCCTCTCATAGTGCAATTCTTAAAAGGACTCACTAATTTGCTTCCTCCTTATCCATTTCAAGTGCCAATTTGGGATCTCAATCTGGTACTAAAATTCTTAATGTGTGCTCCTTTTGAGCCTTTGCACACTTGTCCATTGAGATTACTGACATGGAAAACTGCTTTCCTAGTTGCTTTAACATCTGCAAGAAGAGTTAGCGAATTGCAGGCACTGTTTTATGGGCCACCCTATACTGTGTTCCATAAGGACAGAGTTGTGTTGAAGGTTAAACCCTCATTTTTGCCAAAATTGGTATCTGATTTTCATTTAAGTCAGAGAATTATTTTACCTGCGTTCTATCCTCCACCTCATCCTAGTAAGGAGGAAGAAAGGTTACACAGGTTGGGGCCGAAAAGAGATTTAAGCTTTTACATTTCTAGGCTTTCTAAGCTTAGAGTGCACAATCAACTGTTTATTGGCTACACAGGAAAAAGATTGGGTCAGTCAGTGATGAAACAAACAATATCACGCTGGATTGTGGTTTGTATTTCAGAATGCTACAGATTAGCACAAAAAGACCCACCAGAAGGTTTAAGGGCTCATTCCACCAGAAGCATCGCCTCTTCGACGGCCCTACAAAGAGGTGTCCATTTGTGAAGCAGCAACTTGGTCCTTGCTGCATACTTTTTCAAAATTCTATAGCCTGGATGCTTCCCTGTCTAAGGAGCTGAATTTTGGTAAAGCAGTACTATATTCAGCCATCTAGGGGTATCAAAATAAAAAATAAAAAAAAATTTAAAAAAATCTAACCCCTCCTCCAGAGAACAATTGTCCATACTGCTTTGGGAGTACATCTAAGATGAGGAATACGTTGGAGGACACAATCCACTTGAAGAACAAGTTACTTACCAACTGGTATCCTTCTTTCGATTGGATGTTCCTCCAACGTATTCCTCATCGCCCTCCCAACCTACCCTTTTGTAGATTTTTCCGGGTTATTGCCACTCTAACTCTCGCAAGGCAAATACATGTCTGCCGGCACAGTCTACACAATGAGAAATCAATAAAGAAGGTGGGAAAAACAGAACTGAGGCCAACGGGGCGCCGCGCGTGCTACTTGTACACCCGATGACGTCACCCTCAACGGAGGCCTTCGAGGGACCATCGACTCAACGACATCGACGCACGGCGCCCTCTGCCGAGAACTTTTTCCGAAGCAGCCAAAGCTGGATGGAATACATCTAAGAAGAGGAATACATTGGAGGAACATTCAATCGAAAGAACGTTACCAGTTGGTAAGTAACTTGTTTTTCTAATTGTAGCTCCAATTATGAGGTTGACGTCTTTGCCAGTTGAGTACAAACACTTTTTACTCCTGGGGACGCTGATTCCAGTGACAGAGAGGGTTAAACCCCTAGGGGTGGTATTGGACGCCGAATTGTGCATGTTACATCATGTGGCTCTCATCCTGTCCTCCTGCGGGTTGATCACAATACTTCTCTGTAACTTTCGCCCTTTCCTCTCTCATGAGAACCTAGCCACCCTGGCCTCAGTTCTCATTAACACACGTTTGGACTACTGTAATAGCTTGCTCAGTGGTTGCACATACTCCACTATAACCACATTGCAAGCCTCACAGAATGGTGCAGTGAGGGCAGTCTCAGGTCTTGCTAGGCGAGCCCATGTTACTGTGGCAGGGCGGGCCTACATTGGCTGCCTGTAAAACTCAGAATCAGGCAGAAGGTTTTGACTCTCACAAATAAATGTGTGATGAACACGGCACCCCAATATCTTATAGCGCGCCTACAACTTCAGGTTTCATCTCGCCCCAACATCACATGAGACCGGTTAAGCCCAGATTTAGGCTGGTGCCAGCAGCGGCAGGCATAGTTTCAGTGTGCAAGGTCCTGATTTGTGGAATCTGTTGTCTCCAGATTGGAGAGCCTTGGAGACAACAGTTAAGTTTAAAAAGGAGTTAAAGACGCTCCTCTTCAACCTACCGCCCGATTAGGCATCATCTGTCTTATTCTGCAGAGCTGGTTTTATTGACTGAGAGTTTCGCCCCTGGTACTTCTCCTCACACTGTTTTAATGCTATTTGTTCTGGTTGTTTGTCCCGTGGTCTTATTTGTGCATGCCCTGAGGCCCATGGGCATGTGGAGCAATGGTAAAGGAACTTTTATTAATAAATTCATAAAATATATTAACTGACGCCCTGAGCATCTTACTCTGCAGTACCTCCTTTATTGAA
The DNA here is from genome assembly GCF_040938575.1 of Ambystoma mexicanum. NCBI lineage: Eukaryota > Metazoa > Chordata > Amphibia > Caudata > Ambystomatidae > Ambystoma > Ambystoma mexicanum. Next base: position 763,507,414 of record NC_090925.1, on the reverse strand, counting down.
GCCATTATGCAGGTCATGGATGTGGTCCCTTGGCCTGTCAAGATCTATTTTTTGGGAATGCCACCCGAGACAGAAAGGGGATAAGGCACTTCAAGATTTTTTGGCTTGTGTTGTTCCGGAGTGGGAAAGCCTCCGGGGGCCTTTTGCCATAATTTACGATAACAATGATATACTTGTTTCCCACTTTTGAGGGTACCAAAGGTCCAACAATATCTAATTCCAATACGAGAGAAGGGTACCTCTATAATGGGAAGGGGCTGGAGAGGAGCAGGCGACACTATTGGGTTGGCCGTCCTTTGACACAGAGAACAGGTTGTTACAAAGTTCTTAACATTTGCATAAATCCACAGCCAGTAGAGTTTGGGGATTACTTGTTGGGGTTTTGTCACTCCCTGGTATTCTGAGTTTCAGTGGAAGTGAGCTAAATTTAATACCACTCATTGGTGACTCCTGGGAATCACCAGTTGTTTTCTTTGGACGCCCTCTGTTGTTCTATCTCCCTGGTATAGAAGGCCATGCTTTATAAAAAAAGAAGGGACCTCCCTGAACTCTACCTTCTATCTCCAGAATAACGTTGGAGAAGGCTTCAGTTAGGATAGGGTCAGTGTGCTGGGCAAAGCCAAGTCAGGAATAAGCTCTGTTTCCATCTACCTGTGGGGCTGGTTTTTCTTTAGGTGTTTGGTCAGCCTCTCCGATACCTCGGCTACCTCTTTCGGTGTTCCCTTGTTCCTTTACTTCTTGGGGAACTGGGAAGATAGTTGTTTCCAATATTCCCCTGGCTCTCGTCTCCCCTATGTTAACACGATAGGGCTGCTTTCCGTGATTGTGTATCAGGTCCTTAATGTCTCCTCTATAGGCAGGGTCAACTACACCAGCCTTGACATCTAGACCAGACCTCCATGCCATGCCTGATTTGGCTGCAAGTCTGATGTATGTCCCCGGAGGGAGGGTGTTATGACTTGCTGTCAAAGAAGGTTGACAACAGTGTTCTTAATAGAATGTGTGGTCTTAAGAAGGGTTGGTTGTGGAGAGCCTTTGCTGAGTGAGGCAGTTCTGACCTTTCTCCACAGGCTCAATAAAGAACCTTCTTACCAGAGTTGGGTGGCTCTTAATTTCATTTGGCGACAAGTCGAAGGCTGAGCAGGGGGCAGCCAGAGCCTGTGGATTCATCTGGGGCTGCAGGCCAGTTGTGTGTTGGTCTCTGGTCCCCTAGGTGAGACGCGACACAGAGCGGACCGAGCAGGTCTTCTTGGCAGCTGTTGATTCTGGAGTGAGTCTGCAGCGCATGAGTTTGTGGATTTGTGCCACGGCCCATCCTGCATGCATGTATATCCCTGGGTGCAGCGGCTCGGCTCAGGGTCAGCAGCTCTTAGAGGAAAGGCCATTGTAATGTGGCCTGCATTTCGCCGTTCATCCATATCCCAGGCATACATAGCAATAGGGTTGCCAGCACCAGTGTAGGGCTCCTGGTTGGCAACATTGTGTCACAGCGGCCACAGACGTGTGGCACGTTGTGAAACCAACACAGAATTGGCACATAAACGGGTTTTGGAAACTGGGACATCATGAGCGGCGATCACTTGCTTTGTGCAGGCCTGGGCACAAAGAGACAAAAGTAGAAACAAAAGGCAGTATCCAGAACAGTGCCAAAGCCAAAAGTTTGGCCTACTGATATTGCGCTTAGTACAGCTCTGGGTGACCTGTGGCCCAATTACTAGTTTAATGCTTAGGATTTCAGCAGCTTTTATAGCAGCCATGACAGCGGCCATCATGGCTTCTCCTCCTCTGTTTCTTGCAGAACCTGGTGCGCCCCCGTATTCGTTGAGATAGGTGGAAGCGCATGTTTGATACCTATCTGATTGCCATTGGCAGGGACAAATGTGTGGCTGCAAAGGAGCAGCCTGTTCTACTACATGACCTGGGTGCAGAGGGGCACAGTGTATATGATGGACTGCCAGAAGCTTTTGAAGAATATGAAGGTGAATGGGATGAGTTCTCTGTTGCAGTTCAGAAACTTCTGAACCATTTTGACCCAAAGAGGAACACCACTTTTGAGAGACATACGTTTTTCCAGAGGATTGAAGAGCCACAAGAGCCCATAGAAAATGATGTGGCTTCACTAAGTACTCTGAGTCACATGTGTGATTTTGGACCTCTTGCCAGTTCACTTATTAGAGATCAATTGGTCCGCTGCACCAATAATCCCAGGATGCAGGAGAAGGTCCTGATCAAAGACTTGACTTTGGAAGAGGAAATGAATGTAGTGAGGGGTGTTGAGCAAATGGCACAATATATGAAACAGATGAATGTGCAGTGAAGGTGCAATCAACGCGGTGGAGGCGATGGTCTCCATCCAACGTGTGGAGTCGGAGAGCACACAAAATCAAGCTCAACCTGCTTAAGCACATATTAGACATGTATTTGAAATTACAGCCATCACAGGTGCAAGGAAAGGCCCTACAGAAGATTTTCTGATCAATGGAAAAAGTTAGTCTATGTGTCCCCTTGGACTATCATTTCGAGGGACATGTATGAGGAAAGGTTATTTGCTAAAGTGGAAGACTTGAGAGAGCATGACATCTAACCCTATGCATATGGGGAGGTAGAAATTGGCTTGGGTGGCAAGTTCAAAGGTCTGATAGTATACAAAGGCAGGAAGTGCAAAACCTGGATTTATATGTCCAACAAGGGGTCGTCCTTGTTAGGTTGGGATGAGCAAGCTGAATTGGGCATTACAATACAAGCAAACTCCAAGGAACCCTTGACTGTGGCGGAGTTGGAGAACAGATGGGTCGAGGAATTCCCAGATGGATTTTCAGAGGAATTGGGAAGGCTGAAAGATTCCGTACCCCATATCAGAATTAAGAATGATGCTGTTCAAGCTACAGATCTGTGCCTCACCACATGAGAGAGAAGCTGAAACTGGAACTGGATCCCATGCTACTGAAAGGGATTATATCGAGAATTGGTAGCTCAGACTGGTTGTCGCCTGTTGTTCCAGTTACCAAGAGCAATCGGAAATTGACGGTATGTGTGGCCTTGGGAGATCTCAACAGGAGCATCTGGATTGACAGACATGCCTTGCACATCATCTAAGAGGTGTTAGCCACCTTAGGAGAGGCAAAGATTTTTTACAGTTATTGATGTATCTGCTCCATACCATCAGGTGCCATTGTCAGCTTAGTGTCAGCACCTCACATCATTCATAACGCCAGAGGTGGCATTTAAGTTCTGCAGAATGCCTTTCGGACTGGCATCTGCCGCTGCAGTGTTACAGCGGATTATGGAAAAGGTTTTGGAAGGGTTGCCTAATACTGTGATTTTTCAGGATGATGTGCTGGTGTATTCGGCCATGAGAGAAGAACATGATGTTTTGTTGGGGGATGTGCTGGGAAGACTCAAGGATGCTGGGTTGACAGTTCAGTGTAGCAAATATAACATAGGGGTTGAAAGTATAGAATACTTGCGCTATTGTGGGCCTGCCAAAGGTATCAGCCCAAAGTTCAGTCTGATGGAGGCAATAAGTAAGGCTTCAGCCCCTACAGACAAGGAGCAGCTTAGGTCATTCCTCTGCCTTGCTGAATATTATCATAGGTTTGTGGAGGACTTTGCCATAAAGTCCACTCCCCTGAGGTACCTGTTGAAGAATGGAATGAGATTTGAATGGTCAGAAGAGTGTGACAGGGCATTCGAGCAAATTAAGTCCGACATTGTGAGTGCGCCTTCATTGGGAAAATTCTGTATGGGCCATCGTACCATGCTGACAGTTGATGATAGCGGGTTGGGGTTGGGTGCAACCTTGACTCAATGCAACAAAGGTGAGGAGGAGTGGGTGGTGGCTTTCACTTCTAGATCACTAAGGGCAGCCGAAACGAATTACTCAGTAGTTGAGAGGGAGGTGTTGGCGGTCTTCTATCCAATTTTACACTTCATGTTCTTCTTGTGGGGTCAGCATTTTGTGGTGAGGACAGCCCACAAGCCATTGCTTCAAGTAATGTCCAGTGTGGTGTGGAGGTCTGCTTTCCTGAGAAATTCCAGGTGGTTGCTGGGCCTGTAGGTGTATGATTTTCAAGTGTGTTATTTTCTGGGAGGGAAGAATGCCGTTGCTGACTGTCTTTCACGTCTTCCGATGGGGCAGGTGTCTCCGGGGGAGGGATTTGATCTGGAGGCGGTGGTAGTAGCCAGTGTTGATTAACCAGCTGTGGGAATGGATGAGTGGGAAGCGGCAGAAAGGAACTATGCGATATTGAGATGCCTTAGGGAATTGATTGTATTTGGTTGGTCAGATGAATTTTAGATAGGAGGCTTGAGACTTGATTTGAGGTGGAGGATGAGTTATCGATCATGGAAGGTAGGCTCAGAAAGGGTGCCAAAATATACCGCCAGAGGAGCTTAGAGAAAGGTTGGTCGATTTGGCTCATCAGTGTCATTTAGGTGCTGGAGTGTTGAGGCAAGGCTATTGGTGCCCGTCTATGGACACCTGTGTTGAACGGAAGGTCAAGGAATGCTTGCCAAGCTTGACTAATTATAAAAGCAGAGTGGTTCGAAAGACACCTTTGGCTCCAATTAGTTTTACCATCCCAACAATGGTGTAAGGTGACGGTGGACGTCATGGGGCCTATACAATGTCTGAGTGGTAGCTTCAAGTTTGGGTTGATTGATTACCACTCCAAGTGGGCCGAGTAGAGACCAGTGAGGGAAGCAACCACGTGGAAATGATTACATATCTTGAGGATGTCATTTTTAGGGAAGGTTACCCCAAAAAATTGTGTTAGAGATTGCGGGCCAATTCTGTTCGGAGGCTATGAGGAATTTCTTGGTGGGATACTCCATAAAGCACACTCACACAGCACTTTATCATCCCAGGGCTAACAGGTTGGTCGAGCGATTTAATAGGTCGGAGTCGGTGCTTGAATCTAAGGAGTGGTCAGAGTGGTCGAAGTGAAGCACTGTCGCTTTCGAAGTCTGTTTACACTGTTTGTCAGCACTGAGGGCGTGCCTACAGCCTTCAAAGACTTGACTCCCCCACGGAGCGGGCGCAGAGTCGGTGCTTGAGTCTAAGGAGTGGTCGGAGTGAAGCGCTGTTGCTTTCAAAGTCTGTTTACACTGTTTGTCAGCACTGAGGGCGTGCCTTCAAAGACTTGACACCCCCTCGAAGCGGACGCGGAGTCGGTGCTTGAGTCTAAGGAGTGGTCGGAGTGAAGCGCTGTCGCTTTCGAAGTCTGTTTACACTGTTTGTCAGCAGTGAGGGCGTGCCTGCAGCCTTCAAAGACTTGACTCCCCCGCGGAGCAGGCGCAGAGTCGGTGCTTGAGTCTAAGGAGTCCAAGGAGTTCGTAGAGTGAGTGGACCCGATGTTTGTTCTTGACCACCTGCTCCGACATGAAGGTCTGCGCTTTTACCAAAACGTGTGCACAACGAAGGATCGAAGCTGCGTTGCCTGCAACCTCGGTGCCCAAAGATTACGCCTTTGCTGGTTCTGTTTCTACTTGTAACCAGGTGCTGCACGACTCAGCAAGTCCTCTACCTGCCTCTAGCGTACTGTCGACTTCCTCTACACACCAAGTAAGTGCTATCATCGAGAGTGACTCTGGGTCATGTTTGAATTGCCCTCCACCTGAAGGCAACGTTGGCTCTAACATGTCTGACGTACAGCTAAACCCCCACATACAATTGCCCTGCGCGTATACAGTCGTGCCTTTGGTGTGCCCATCAGCTCAGAAGAATTTTGCTGGGGGGTGTTGGGATATGTTGCTGACTCCGTCTGTACCTACCGACCTGGCTGTTCAAGCAGTCGTAGTGGCGGCTGATACTTGCTCGACAGTGGTGGTCGGTGCAATACACGATGCAAATGATGTAATTGACAAGCCAGCCACGTTGTGCGAGGAGAAGCATTGCAATCTGTCGTCTAGTACCGCGAGTCGGACATCAATTGTGCTGAGCAGTCAGGCGAATATCTCCGACATTCAAAACTGTAATGTCCCGCCTTTGCTTTTACCAATAACTATTAGCCTGGAGTCTCCACGGAGTCGTTTTTACAGCGCTGTTGACACACTGGGCGTTACAGGAGAGACGCCTATCAAAGCTGTCCATACTGCCGCCAACAACAGTTCTAACATTGAGGACGAGGACGCCGTGTTTACTCGTTCGGACGAAGGTGAGACAAGATTTACCGCGAGCACGCAAGAAGGCGTGTGGCTGCAAGCTGTAAGGAAACATCACTTTGCAGTAGAAACATCTCCTGCACTCGATCGAAGAAACTCACTCGAGGTTGTCAACAAGTTGTTGGCAACCTCACTTACATCAACAAACAAAGATCTCATAAAAATGCTCCAACGGAGGTGGTGGTAAAACAAATGACACATGATTCCGAATAAGGGCTCCCCTATGAAACAACTGCGTCCCCCTTTAAGCAAGCACAAATGCAAACTCTGAGGGCCAAAAGCCTAAACAAACATAGGAGACTGGATGAGAGTATTTCTCCTAGCCTCAGTTGCTCTCAGAATAAAAAGGTCAAAAGGTCTACCACTAGTTTTCAAAACTCTTTGACCTCGCCACTGGTGCTCCTGCCAGCTGAACAAGTCCTTTTGGACACATGTTTATCGTCAAATGCTGATTCTTTGGAACGAGCTTCATCTGACTCCTCACTTATGGAACGGCCCTTTCCGAAGATTAGACGCTTTGTCAACAGATGGAGAAGAAGTTCACGTCACAGAGTGCTTGAACCAGCTGTAACAGACAATGTGCAAAACACGAAAGACTTACAGGCTGTGATACTGACTTCAATGTCCATATCCATTGCTCCATTCCTCAAAATGTATGAGCACCTCAATGACACTATCAAAGACTTGTCATTGGCTGTTGCCACGTCGACAATCAGCCTACGGAGAATTGAAAAAGAGACTATGGATTGTAAGGCTGCACTGACTGAGGTGCACAAGAAGACGGACCGCATCTCCTCTGCAACGTCAGATCACGTAAAAAATGCAAACGCCGACAAAAAACTTTTGGCAGAGGTTGCAAAAGAAGCCCTGAACCTATTCCAAAAGAAAAAAGACCTCGGCGTGACACCCCGGGTTGCAACCTGTCTAAAGTGCTTCACTACGAACCCCGTGGACACGACGGGGTCTATCTACAGTTTAGTGCCTGCCAACGTGAATTCCATCTCTGAGGGTTCTGCGGTGCTCTGCAAAAGTGTGGTGGTCCTTCCAGGGCCCCCTGCAGTCGTCAGCGAGGATGTGCCCAGTGTGGACACAACCACCTATGTCGTTACTGGCTCGTCGCCACAGACCCAAATAAGGACGGAAGCATTGTTGTACCAATGGCCCCAAATGATACAAGTGAGGTTATATCTAAGATTCCAAATGGGTTTGCTAAGGCTTTAAAAGAGTCGCAAGATGCCGCAAATTTAATCTTACAAAATCCACAAACACCTTCAACTTCGACGGTGTGTACTTTCCAAGAGCCGTCTACCTCTGAAAAACTTCATGGAACAACGATCGACTCGGGCAATGCCCCCGCTATATATGACATCTTCAAGGTCTCAGGCGACACACAAAAGGTGAGCATGCCCAAAGATCACCTAATAGGAGGTTCCTTAAAGAAATCGAAAAACTTACCAGCAAGGAAAGCGAAGAGAGGGAATAACAGTTCTCGTATATTTGTGCGCAATATCAAAAACGTGAATGTAACGGTGGACGGTCTGACATCTAAAGTCAACTCTCTTGAAAGAAAACAGCCTTCAAAAAATGTCAACGAGGTGGTTGCGGACCAGGAGGTGTCTGACACTTGCATCAGTGATGCTTCTGACGACTTGATGAACCTATCAACCTATGAGGAAGATGTGCAGAGTGTGACCTATGATGGCACAGCCTCTGCTCAGGTCGTCCTCACGCCCACTCATTGTCCAGCCATTCACGATGTCCAAGTATGTAATAACTGCATACCTTTGAGTACTGACAAGACACCATCTACTGCAGAGCCCAACAACAAAAAAATGGACTTGTGTCAAGGCCAGCAACTGATCGTCACCTAACGACTAACTCGAACTTAGGCAGTGCCACGACGCCTGTAACTAAACTGCCGGAAACCGCGAAGGAGGGGCAAAAGTGTGAAGTCAACATACCCAAAGGGACAAGACTATGTCGACTGATCGAACCATCGACTGAACTGATTCCAGAAAAAGCTGACCAAGGGCTCCAATTCCTGACCTTGGCTGACAAACGAAAAATGTTGGCGGCGAAGGTGCGTGTACCACATGTGATGTCTGGCGAGAAAGTCATAACTGTCAACCAGACTCGCAGTGATATACTGCCTGGAGACGGCGGGTCATCTCCCCCTGGACGGTGCATTTCTACAAATGAGCACAGAAAGGACACCAGATGGTCTGCCGCACGATTCACGCAGCCAAAGCCCCAAGCCGACAGGCTGAAACAAACAATCCTGAAGCCTCAAAACTTCAAGGCGAAAGAGGGTAAACCGCAGAATCATGGTCTGTTAGGCATGCATCGACTCATTTTAGAACGTATTGAATCCTCGGATGACCTGATCCTAAACCGCCACAACGTACTTTGGCTGTGTCACCTAATTCCGAGCCTAAGATCAATCGTTTCTGAGGACCTCAAGATTGTAGAATTCTTCAACGAGAAGAAAAACGACGCTGTAATTCTACACCTTCAGTCAAAACTTATAGCCGATGTAATGCTCGACGCTGGCCCGCTGTTGATGTCATTGGGGTTCGATATAACAAGAGCTATCCAAAGTCCTGGGCTCCCAGCATCTAAGTGCGACCTCTACAGCAGCACAGATCTTGTAGTGATTTGTGCCCGGTCACAGCAACTCGACCCAAGCGCTCCTGCCGTAGTGAAACAGACCCCGGTAACGGAAACACCTTATCCTTTGGACCATGTAGAGTCGCCATTTATGGGTGACCTTATAAGGATTACTGTCAAAGGAGCCCTGAGTCTTCCCGCTAGAAAAGCAGCCAACAACCCGGAAACCAACGTCCCTCAAAATGTGAACGACTGGTCCTGGTTAGCGGAAACTCTAAATAAGGTATCTAACAACTAACGCCAGGTAGCGGAGGATTTAAGTACCACCGCATTGGGTTCTTGGAACACTAGAGGCTTTTCCCATTTGTTTAAAAACCCTTGGGCAATCCATCTTGACCTCTTGTGTTTACAAGAAACATGGTTAAGCGAAAGTCCTCTTTTAGAAGGTTTCGAAATTGCAATCAACCCGGCGATTAAACAACTAAAGGGTAGACCCATGGCAGGTCTGTTGACGGCAGTAAGAAAAACCTCTGGTTTCAGGATTATGGAGTCACGGAAGATATCACCCTTTATTCAGGTCTCAAAAATTGGCGTCTCGCAACCAGAGAATGTCAAGGACACCTGCCTATACATTATTAACGTATATTGGAACCATCGTGCGAAAGACGCAACAACATTTACGGACCAAGTAACAGCCGTAATTGACGAGCTACTTATAAAAGAACACTCGTTGGACCTGATTTTATGCGGTGACCTAAACATTGCATGTACTAAAAACACAGACTCGCATAACAGCAAGATAAGACAACAGGACCAAAAAGCAGCCCAATGGTGTCTGGAAATGGACCTTCGTGGACTGTTCATGTTGAACGGTAACACCGTGGGTGACATACCAGCTCAGCCCACATGGAGAAGGGAGGCTCAATCTTCGGTCCTCGATTATATATTTGTCACTGAAAGCATCCATAAGAGAGTGCTGCAACTTGACGTTCTAAAAACAACCTACAGCGACCATGATATGGTCCAACTCACAATTAAGAACCAGAGTGCCCTTATACAAGAATCTTGGCCATACTTGGTGAGCACAGGCTCCAGCAGGATCCGCCTAAATCTCATTGACACTGAAGTAGCAGACATAACATCTAACTTTATAGAAAACACAGAGGGCCTGGAATATCAACATATCCTGGCTCAATTTGTAGACCTAAAACACATCCTGAAACATGGCGAAATGCGCACAAAACATAGATTTGATGTGACCGTGCTCCAACGGAAAAGACTAATGAGACAAGATATAAGGAAGATTAAAAGGCCCTTCAATGAATCCACGAGACAGATCACAAGGGCGATTAAGGGAAGGAAGAAACTGCTGAATACTGGAAGCTAATAAATAGCAGTCTGGCACCTCAAGGGGCTTTACAGGCCAATGCAGTGTCCGAAAAAGCCTGGATAGACTTTTACTCAACTCTATTTTGCAAGGATGCGCCAACTACAGCTTGTGTCCAACTGGCTTTATAAAAATGGGATCTGGAGTTTGAGAGAGAGGACATTTTACTTGCAATCAAAAGGGTGCGCGAATCAAGAGCTCCTGGCCCCGACGGTTTAACAAACCACACGATTAAACGTAATTCGGGCTTATGGGCAGATTTTTGCGTGACTCTTTTTGGCCGTATTGTTGCGAGTTGTTCAACCCCCACGTCTTGGAAGAGTGCTGTGGTGGTCCCAATCTTTAAAAAAGGGGACCGAAACAACCCAAAAAACTATAGACCCATAACGCTCCTCGACGTCTTGGGGAAGATTTATGCTACACTTTTGCGGCAAAAACTCTTGAGGTGGGCCACAGTTTCCAATCATATAGATCCCAGACAAGCAGGGTTTGTAAGAGGGGTCAGCTGCGGCCTAAACTTACTCCTATTGAACCTCCTTAAGATGGAAGCAATGAGATCAAATACTAAGATCTACCTGGCACTGATAGATCTCTCTCAGGCGTTTGATAGCATAAACAGAGACCTGCTGTGGAACAAACTAGCCAAGTGGAAAGGCCCCTCTAGCCTCATGGGTGCAATTTGGGAACTGCACACGGACACCTCAATCAAGATTCGACTCGACATGAAGGGCACGTTGTCAGCTAAAATTGACACATATAAGGGCGTAAAACAGGGCTGTCCTCTGGCATCAACTATATTTAACCGTTTATATCTGACATAAATGACGCTCTAAGTGAGGCAATCACGTTTCTGCCTAAAATTCACGGTACCTCCATCGACTATCTAGTATACGCTGACGACCTTGTTCTGATTGATCAGACTCCGGTAGGCCTGCAGCGCAAAATTAACCTTATAGACTCTTACATAACATCTAATGGATTGTGCATTAACAAACAAAAATGCGAAATCTTGATTTTGGAAAAACTATCAGGTTCTTGTGTAAGAGGGGCAAAGTTTCAGTGGCATATTGCAAAAGAGCTAATCCAGACTGTAAAACACATCACATACTTAGGCATGAAGATTAGTGCGAGCAGGAATGATGCACCATGGGTAGCAATGGCTAAAAGTAAATGTCGACAGTTGGCGTGTCAAGCCTCCCTGATTAACAACAAATTTGGAAAATTTTCCCTAAAACCTACCATCGACTTTTTTCGACAAAAAGTTGTTCCAATACTGATATATGGAGGTGAGAATGCATTTGGATGTTCATGTGATATATGGAACACACTAGAAAGTATCTTTTGTACTAAAGTGCTTCATCTACCGAAAGGCACCTCAACCGTCTGTATAAGGTATGAATTGGGACTTATTTCAATCCATGCAAGAGTCTTTTGGAATTTTCTGAGCTTATACCGAAAAATGATGCTGAAGACCCCGGCCCCCGAAATGTGTATCTTGCATAAGCCTGACTCAGACAAGGAGTATACCATTCTCTCAAAATGGAATTGCCTTTGCCAAGACCTAATGAAAGAGTATGAGATCACTCTGTCAATTCTAACAGACAATCCGGAGATGGCTAAGACGAAGATCTGGAGAGCAGATTGGATTAACACCTGCAACCTACGATCAAAATCTAAAATGATGCACAAAGTACCTGGAGAGGCAAAAGCCTACGACCAACGACTTACTTACCTAACGCGCCTCCCACATCAATACGCAAGAGCTCTCTATATGCGTTTCAGACTAAATGCTTTTCCAACGAAAGAACGTCTAGCCGTCTGGCCGAAGTATGCGAAACTGAATCCCACGTGCCGTTTCTGCAACAATGATAAGGAAACGTTAAAACACCTTACTATTTCATGTTTGGGATTCGTGCAAGAAAGAGGTCGTGTTTTTGGTCCAGTGATTAACACCTATCAAACAAGGAGTATCGATGACTGGTGGAAGGTTCTCTTTGAAGGATCTAATAGAGCAGCATTGTTTGCGCTGATGATTTTCCTCAAAGGGTTAAAAACTAGGTTGGACGAACTGAAAATAACCTGAGTGACAATAGTCAAGCCACTTGAAGTCACGACTCTGTGAGCAGCATGAGATGAGCTCGCTACAGTAAAAGAAAGGGAGGGAGGGAAATGTAAATAGAAATGTTGTGATTTGTTATTTGTTGTTGTTGTCTTGTCTTTTTTTTTTTAAAGGTTGAACAAACCAATAAAAAAATTTTTTAAAAAAAAGGTTCATTAAGGGCGGTGTTCAACTCGCCATATCTGCAGGCCAGCAACATGCTTATGTCTGGGTTGGTTAGGAATGGCAACGTCTGTTCATGTGGACTGGGAGAAGATTATTATGGGGATTAAGCAGGGAGAGAAACATTATCAGAGGATTTTTGACTGTGATAAGAAAGTCAAGACATTCAAATGGTCTGTGGGGGATTTGGTGTTGATTCAGAACCCCAAGCTTGGGCACAAGTGTCAGGAGAGCAAATTTCCAGGTCCCAAGAAAGTCATGGCAGTGAGAAATTATGTTATGATTGTTGAAGGAGAGGAAGTGTGGTTAATGGAAAGATTGGTGCATACAAGGGAAAAGTAAGTGAGGAGAATATGAGTATAGGCACATAACTAGTTGGGATCACCTTGTCCCAATAGAACTTACCAGAACAACATCCAAACACTGGGAATCAGATAGAACCCACCCAATTAGACAGTTCTAAGATTACTGGAACGACCCAGGAATTCTTTTCCACACAAATATTCCTAAAGAATACAAGTTGTTGATTAACATAGATATGTGCTATATTACTTGCACATTCTAAACACTTTTTTGCTTTTTTCTTGTTATATGTTCAATTTTAGAATTGCTCTCTACAACACTATGTTTAAGTTATATTATTGTTTTTTCGAAAACATTATGATTTGTCTTTGTTTGTAATCAATGAAAAAATGTTTTGTACATATTTGTAAGTGTGCGTTTTCAATACAAGGCCCTCCTGTGTATGTGGGTTTTCCTTCTGGACATTTTCTTTTGGTTAATCTTTCCAAGATATATTCTATTAGTAAAATCAGCTAAGGTTCCTTGATATTGCAAATTGGTCATGCTTTATTCAATGACAAATATTCAAGATGAACCTTTTTCAGTAGCAGTACTACTTTCTTTGTATCAGTTTATTTTGTGCCCGAGTCTGCTACTTCTCACCACGGGTACACCGAATATTTGGGTGGAGAATATGAGTGATGGAAAGGGAGTGAGTGATCAGCAGAGTGTTGAGAATGAAGTGAGGTTAGGAAAAAGGGTGCAACAGCATCCTTTATGGTATCGTGATTATAATGTTTCTACTTTCAAGGGTTAATGACATGTTTTATTTACTATTGCTTTTTTTACATTTTTTACTGACTTGCATTTTTTTTGCATGAGTGGCAAACATCAGTAACGTCACTTGGTGCTGTGCTTAAATGTTAATGACAATTATCTACAGGTCATTTGCATCTGTCAATTGTTGCGTACTTCATTTAAGCTGCTTTTGTTTAAGTATTTTATGTTATATTGTAATTGTAATTGTTTATTTGTACAGCGCTTATACACAAGTGAAGTGCTTCAAAGCGCTTCAAGGCGGGAAGGGAGCAAGGGAATACAGTAGTCATTCTTAGGCCTTGAGGTTTCCAAATGATCTAACAAAACGTAACTAGCATACTACGCCTGGCGGTATTTCTCCTAGTGCAAGTGCATGAAGTGTTTCAGGCGCAACCAGATTAGGGAGGGGAGACAAAGGGGGGACAAGACAGAACTTACTAGTTCTAGTAAATTCAGGTCATGCAAGTGTACAGACGGAAGTGCAAGGGAGGGGGAACAAGTGCGCCCAGTCCAGCAGGGCCCTGGGTTAAGTGCAGAGAGGTTATTCCTCTCATGGAACAGATGCTGGAAGTGCAGTAGTGCTGAGCATAGTGCAGAGGCCCAGAGGCAAGTGAAAAAACTGGCGGTGGAGCCTGGGACCTGTAAGGCTCTGGAGGTGACCCATGCGACCAGTCAGCAAAAGCTGAACAGAGTTAGGGGAGAGATGGAGGAGTGAGGCGGAGAGAAGGAGAGAGGAGGTTAGCAGGGGAAAGGGAGTGAGAAAGAGGAAGGGAAGAAGAAGGTCTTGAGGAGTTTCCGGAAGTTAAGGAGCTCCGGCTCAAGGCGGAAAAAGGCAGGGAGGCTGTTCCAGAGGGAGGTACTTGCAGATGATAAAGATCTACCCCAAATCTGTGCTTGGAAAAATATCTCACCTGCAAAGAGTTGGAGGAGAACAAGTGGAGGGCTCTAGAAGGAGAGTATTTAGGACGAGAGCGTTGTAGATAGTGCGGGCCCCCAGAAAGCCTTGTGGACTATGCAGAGGGTCTTGAACTTGATCCTAGCAGCCACGAGGAGCCAGTGGAGGGATTTCAGTGCCGGAGAGATGCGGTCCCTGGGCTTGAGGCCAAGGATTAGTGTTGTGGTTCTGTTCTGGATGAGTTGTATGCGACTGAGAGTAGAAGTAGGAAGATTGAGAAAGAGGCTGTTGCAGTAATCCAGCCTAGAGAGAACCAGGGCTCCGGAGACGGTGAACCTTTGGGGGAAGGTGAGAAAATGTAGAATACCCCTGAGGAGGTGCAGCTGGTAGTGGGACCTTTTGGAGATGTCTGAGATGTGAGAATAGAAGGAGAGAGTGGAGTCGAAAATGACCCCCAGATTTTTTAGAGGAAGGAGGCAAGCCACGCCAGAGCCAAATCTGTGATACCCAGGATATCACAGAGACGGGAGATCAGGATGTTGTGGTTTACTGTGTCAAAGGCAGAAGAGAGATCGAGAAGAATGAGGATAGAGGGAGAGTTAGAGTCAAGATTTGAGAGCAGGTCTTCACAGGTGTTCAGAAGAGCAGTTTCCATGCCTCTGGATGCTCTAAAGTCAGACTGACGGTCATGGAGTCAACCAACAGATTCAGTTTGGAGGGTAAGTTCAGAAATAGCTAATTTCTCCAGGAGTTTCCCCAGGAATGGAGTCATAGAGATCGGTGATAGTTTGCCGGGATAGAAGAGTCAGCAGAGGGGTTTTTGAGCAGACGGTGCACAAGAAAGTGCTTGAGAGAAGTGGGGAAAACTCCAGTGCCGCAGGAGAGATTACAGAGGTCCGCCAAGGCTCGAGCAAGAGGATCAATGTTGTCCTTGATCGTTTTCGAGGGCATGGGTCAACCTGTTTGGAGGAGGCTTTCATGGACCGGACTTGTCTAGAGACCTCCTCAGGTGTGGCAGGAGAGATGGGGGGGGTCCCCAAAGGGGGCCCAAGTAATGTGAGTGCAGGTGAAGGTACGGAGGAGAGAGAGTACAAGATTTCCTGTGTTTTGGCAGTGAAATGAGCAGGCAGGGCTGAGCAAAGGGCCTGCGTGGGTGCAGTAGAGAAAGAGGTTGCAATAGGATTGGCCATTTCCTTTCAGACTTTGAAGAGTTCAGCCGTGTTGTTGGATGCAGCTGAGATGCAGGCTTTAATATAGACTCTTTTCTTGGAGCGGATGCAGAGTCTATATTGCCTTTGGAAAAGTTGGCAGGCCAGTTTGCCAGGTGGTGCACCTGAAGATCCCCATTTCCGTTCCGCTGCACTGCACGTTCGTATAAGGGAAGTCAGCTCAGAGTCGTACCAAGAGTTGCACTTTTTGGAAGGCTTCAGATGAACCCTCATGACAGGGACAAGAATTTCAAGAGTGTTGGAAATGGAGAGGTGAAAGTTTGAGAGGGCTGTGTCAGGGTGGGAGTCAGCCACAGGAATATAAGGAGGAGAGTAGCTAGAGGCAAAGGCAGCCACTGTCACTCTTTTCATGGGTCGGATGACTTTGGAGGCGGGAGGCAGTGAAGGGTGTGCCAGTGCTAGAGGAGAAGAGAGCTTTATATGGGAAGAGAGAAGAGAATGATCAGTCCAGGAGAGTGAGGTGATGAGAGGGCTAGAGAGATGGATGTCAGTGGAGATAAAAGCATATAAGGTGTGGCCAGCGGTGTGCGTCAGGCCGGAAGGTAGGATGGGGAGAGAAAGAGAGTCACATAGGTTGCGGAAAGGCCCTGAGGAGTCAGGCGAATCAAGATGGATGTTAAGATCCCCCAGCAGGAGGAGTTGTGATGAGGAGGAAAGGAGAAAAGAGGCCAGGTCAGCACATTTAGAGAGGAAGAGGGTGGGCTGGACCGGAGGCGGATAGGAGGTGGCCAGAGTAAGAGAGGAGACAGGAGAGAGAGAGAGCCTGCAGACCAGGCATTCAAAGGAAGAGTAGACCTGAGTGGGAATGATGGAAACAGGGATCCACTCAGGAAAGATCAGGGTTCTTCCCCTTGCAGGCCTGTTAGGCCTGGGCACAGAGAGGATCTTATAGCCTTCAGAGAGAAGTGTGTCAAAACTCATGACAGAGCTGTCCTTGAACCATGTCTCAGTAAGGGCTAGGACATTGAGTTCCAGGAGTTCAAGTAGGTGACAGATATCAGAGAAGTGCTTGACAGCAGAGCAAGAGTTTAGCGTAGCAATGTGGAGCAGATTGCTGTTTTTGAAAGACTTACGAGGGGGGGTACAGGGAATAGTGGTCCCCCCAGTGAGCGGTGAGAGTGCCTGAGAGATCGGGGTAGGAAGGGGCAGAGGAGCCGGGGCACTGACAGTGATTACAGTGAGGGGAGCCAGGACAGCAGTAGGTGGCAAGGGAGCCAGTGTAGAAAGGGCCATAATGGGAAAGGGTGCCCCAGATGCAGCGGCGGTGGGTGGCGAGGGCACTAGAGAGGTGGAGGCTGACGAGGTTGTCCTAGCAGTGCGTGTAGGCAAGAGAGCCTGTACAGTTTCATGCGACAAGGGAGCAGTTGTGAGAGAGGTGATGAGGTTAGTAGGCGGCGAGGTAGCCAAGGTGGGCATAGCTAGCAAGGGAGCCAGGGCTGCCGTAGAAACAGATGGCAAGGGAGGCCGTGAGGAGGAAAGTGGAAAGTTGATAAGGTGAGGAAGAAGCCTATCAAAAAGTAGGAGGTTGGGTTTAGGCCCATGTACCAGGATGGTATAATTTCAATAGACATTTATAATGACCCTGGAGGTGGAGAATGAGGCAGGAAAGCCCTCCCAGTTCGTGTCACCATTAATGTGTGAGGCAGAGTAAGGCGAGAGCAGAGCGACCACATGAAGAGTCCATAGGTCGGGAGAAGGATCAACAAAGAGGATGTAAGTGAGAGTCTCTCTGGTGGAATCACTGATATAGGTATCTGCGATAGGCAGACCTGGGTTGGAGCCCAGTGTGTCCATCTTGAGTTTCTTCCTGCCAGACTTAGTGAGAGGAGAAGGATAGGAAATAGAGCAGCAGTTAGAGAAGATAGGAGAGATAGAAAGCAGCATAGTGAGGTATATTTAAACCAGGCAGAGCAGCTGAGGTACGTGGGAGGAAGTAGGCAAGGAGCAGCGGGCACACAAAGAGACACAACAGGACTGGGAAGAAACAGTGGGAACTGAAGAGGGGGAGAGAACAGAAAACAAACCAGAACAGTGGGTAAGGGGAGTAACCAGTCAGTGCAGTCCCAAGGAATGCAAGATGAACAAACATCTAAATCCGATTTTTAACAGCCATACAATGCAGGATGAGCACACACCTAAATCCAATTTTTGAAAATAGGGGCACAACAAAGTGAAATGCAGGAGGCTCACAGATGCAATAAAACACACCTAGATCTGATTTTTTTAAATGAAGGCACAACACAAATGCAGGAGGCTCACAGATGGAATAAAACACACCTAGATCAGATTTTTTAAAATGGAGGGACAACACAGTGAAATGCAGGAGGTTCACAGATGGAATAAAACCCACCTAAATCAGATTTTTTTAAATGAAGGCACAACACAGTGAAATGCAAGAGGTTCACAGATGGAATAAAACACACCTAGATGTGATTTTTTTAAATGGAGGCACAACACAGTGAAATGCAGGAGGTTCACAGATGGAATAAAACACACCTAGATCCAATTTTTAAAATGGAGGCACAACACAGTGAAATGCAGTGAAAGTAGATACCACAGCTAACAAATGATTTGAAATGTGGCACACAGAATGCAATGAGTAAGTCAAATGGTCAAGGGAGAAGGCAAGAGAATGTACATTAGAGGACAAGGTGAAGGGGAGAAGTGGACAATGGTAGTCCAGCCATCACTTCCGTGAGGGGTAAACGTAATGCGATGAGTAGTCTGTCGTGTTCATGGCGGTCAGCATTACAGCTTGTTGAGAAAGTAGTCATTGTACAATTTGAAAATGTCATTGACAATGTCATTGTACAATTTCATTGGGCCTCATTACGACCCTGGCGGAGTGGGTTTACGCCAGCGTTATTCGCGGCGGACCCGTCCGCCCTACTACGAGTTCCCGTAGCGCCATGGAGCGTTTTCCGCCTGGTTTTTCCGGGCGGAGAAATCCATGGCGCTACGGGACCTTGTTGTTAATTACGCCACCGTATTTTACGGTGGCGTAATTAACGCCTTCCCCACTCCCATTATACCCTATGGGGCAAAAATGGGAATGGGGAAGGGTAAAATGGGGAATGGGGATTTACCGCCCCGCCAAGGTCGGAATGGGGCGGTAAATCCGCCAAACCCATGGCGCTATCGGCAGCTTTCCGCCGTGCTCCATGGTGCATTTTGCACCGCGATTTCCGCCAGGGTCGTAATGAGGCCCATTGAAAATGTCATTTAATTGAAAATGTCACTGTACAATTTATTTTTGTTTTAACTTTGTTATTCAGATATGTTGTTGCCTTCTTCTATGGTTAACTGTGTTGTAGTTGTTGAAAGAGGGAGATATGTTGTGACGTGCTGTCAAAGAAGGTTGACAACAATGTTCTTAATAGAATGCATGGCGTTGAGAACGGTCGGTTGAGGAGAGCTAATGCAGAGTGAGTGCATCCGCAGGTTCAATAAAGAACCTATGTACCTGAGTCGGATGGCTCATCATTTCAGGTGGATAATACGAAACCTTTAGGGACCAGTTGTCGCTCCTCTACTTCTATTGTTGCTTCAGCACTGCTATGTACATCAAGGCCGATGGATTCAGCTGTGGCTACTGTAGGTGCAGAGGTATTTATGCTTAAATTCCTACATTTCCAGATCCCCCAACCTTTATCAGCTGGACAGGATCCCACTCAGACACCATACATGGTAGGTCAGAAGAAGGAAGCAGACCAGGTTCTGGCATTTCAACACTGATTTATTAAAATAAACAAAGAAAAGGCCTCACTATCTCTAACTCTTTGGGTTGACCTGCCTAACAAAATTAAGGTGCTTGTATTCAATAGTAAGGTCCAAACGTAATCAGTCTTTCCTCCGTCCCAAAGCTAATCTACTTACCACTTAAGAGAAAACAACTTTAAGCCCAGGGAATGACTCCCTTCTCCTGGATGGGCTTCCCCAGACTAGTTCTTGGCTATTTCTTTTATTAGGTGACTTAGTTCATAAAGGGGGCTTTTCCACCCTTTCTGTGTCCCAGTCCTGTTGGTTAACAGTCTTCAAGGTCGATACTATTTTGTGGCTTATATCTTGTTGACTTTCAGTCTTTCCTTGGATTTCTGAAAGGTTTCTTCTCGCTACTGTTTTTAGAGAACTCCAAGTTTCTTCATAAAGGTAGTGTTCACTACGTTTCTTGGTTTCTTTAAAATTCTATCAGGTGAAATAATCTTTTCTTGATAAGTTCCACTCTTTTCTGCTGTAGTCCACTCACTGGGGCCGCTCTTCTGTAAGTTTGATAATGTACTGGAATGGGTATGTGTGCTCCCTGTGTACTCTTCACTCTTCTGCAACCTCGATAATGTACTGGGACGAGTATGCGTAGTCCACATGTAATCTTCACTATACCGGTGCTCCCTCCCATGTCTCCCGCCGTTCCCTTTATCTTGATTTGTAAGGGCAGACGTCACCGGGACCTCGTAGCGGGTCAGGATGACACTGGGATACTGAATGTCCTTGTTGTTCAATCTGTTGCTTCTTGCTAGTACTTCTTCGGACTTGCAGCTCCACGTGCCCATGCGATAGGGGTATCGGTGGAGTTCAGGAATGGCACAGTCCACCCTCTCTGGGTTACGCCACTGTTTTGCCTTCCTTCCTTTTCTTGGGACCTACGTCCCCTGCATGGGTCGGCGCATTCATCTGTCCATGCCTCCAACCTACTCCAGCAGGCTGGGTCCTACCAACGGAGGGTTTCCCGGTTTCATTCAGCTTCTCTGCCTGAGCTGATTCAGGACTCTCTGTTCTCAGTGCTACTTCCTTTTTTATCTTATTATTCAAGTGGGTCCTCCCCAGCTGAGGTTCATAGTCCTTCCTCTCTTTCTCGTGTGCAATCACTATTGCTCGGTTAATCGTCTTCATCACAGTGTTTTCCCCATGTTGAACATTGGAGGTTATTTTAGAATAACAAACATTGGCTTGTTTTGGTGAACTCATGTGAAGCCCTTATGTTAATGTTGGCCCAGGAGAAAGGGTTGTAGGTAGTTCCTTCACGGAACAGGAGTCCTTATCCCCAGGTGCAGAGACTCTCCCTGTGAGGTCCCGCTTGTCGCCAGCCCTAAGGAGAATATTGCATAGCGGGCTCACCTCCCTAGCTTCACAGGGGAGGGCACCCCTCTGGAGAGAAGTGGCGAGATCCTGTGATTCATCACAGCATACAATCACCGGAAGTAGAAATAGAAGATTTCATAAAATGTTCTCAAGTGTACAATAATATGTCTTTCAGGTGACAACCCATTATCGGAATTGTACTCAGGATGCTGGTAGCAACAAGCAGAGATGTTGGAAGGACAGCAGAAAAGGGAAGTATTGGACAAAATGTGGAGTGGGGCTAATACTGCACTGGCAAAATGGGGGATATATACATTTAGAAGGTCAATTAGATCGACTAGAGACGGCCACTTGGCTCATTTCAGGGGCAGAGCTAACAGACAGCGAGAAACAAATTGGTGAGCTCCATGTCATAGGGACCTTGAGCCAGCTCACTCAGAGGGCCCTCCGATAGCTGAAGGATGGCGTGCTAGAAGCTGGACAGAATCTGGAATTGGACATGGCGTGCTAAGATATGCAAGATTATCTGAACGATCAATTGATATCTATTCGGGAACATGTGCAATATAAAAGTTGGCCCCAAAACTGAAGAACTAGCCCCGCATACCAGAGCACTTGTGGCGGTGAAGGAACTTCTGGAAATATAGCAGCTGGTATTGCGAGGACAAAGAATGCTTGTTCGCCACACATGGACCAATACAGGGAAAGCCGGTGCTGGCCAGCAGGATCATACCTGGACTGTGGGCAGTGTACCTGGAAATGGGTCACACACTATGAAGTATGGGAAATAAAGCTACCCAACAATGTCTCTCGAGCTTATGTCTGCCCCGGGACTGACTCATGATGTATGGTTTGGCATTGGTTCAAATTGAGAGTTATGGTCTCAACAGCCCCCACCACTGCAATGCTTAAGTAAATTAAACAGAAGGATAGATAGTGTTTGTCAGGGACCTGGCATGTTGGGAAGGTGAAGGTGTTGTGTATTGTTTCGAGGGAAGCATAGATGTGTAGAGTTAGTGCCACCACCAGAGTTTGATTTACATTTTACCATTAATACTAGTACTAAGCAATTAACTGTTTTTCGGCCAGCTACAAAAGGAAGGAAGATAAAGATACATTAAATACATTTTGAATTCTTGAAGGGATGGCCAAAGTTAGTGCCACAAAGGTTTAAGGATCTGGAAAGAGTAGAAGAAGCAGTGTGACATGTAAAAGATATGACAAAGAGCTTGACGGTTTTGGAGCCAGTGTATAGAAACGAAAAGAAGCAGTTTGAAGTGGCTCATCGCACAGCCACAATGTGTATGGAAGTAGATATTGTGTGCGCAGTTAGCAAAGAAGTATCTGAGCAACCTTACATTACCACCTATAGTGTGTCTCTCAGCGTTTTAGCTTTTATTGGTATGGACCGTTTGGTGCTGTACACAATGTTGTTGCCAAACAGGGGCGGTGGTCATGATATGATATGATATGATATGATATGGCATTTATAAGGCTCCTATGCACAAGTGTTTCAAGGTGCGACCCTCCAGCTCGTCTTCTCTGTGGTCTGTCTGTCTGCAATTCCAAATCTTCTTTTGTTCTGATATAAATGAGGCAAGAAAGTATGATGTAGCAACAAGAACTAGGAAAGATGTTAAAAAGCCATGATAATGACTGTATGTATTGTAGACCGAGCGCTGTAAAGGTAGATGGTTTACCTGCACAAACGAAAAGCAGGAATGGGCCATAGTAGGGATAGGTTTAGAGTAGAACTTCCTGTTCAAATGGAAAAAAAGTGAATTGGGGATATTATACAGGTATCAGATCAGCTAGGTTAGTTGTGCAGTAATTGCAAAAGGTGGGTCCGTTAATGCTGATGACCCCGAGTGAGGGGCATCTGATTTGTACTATAAACTGTTGCCATAAAGGCTTTTCGATGACTATGATCATGATGGGTGAATAAACCATGATTTGGGAGGAGTCCGCGAACCGTATTCTATACCTACAGTATTATAAACTATTTGTGCGCACAAGACGTTTCCTATTTTTCTTTTTCATTAACACAGACAGTGAATAGGGATATCCCCACCTATATGCTGTTCTAACACTTGCCCCGAGAATTTCTACTACAACGGACATGTGCTAGAGGACTGCAGAGGCAGAGCTTTTGGGAGCTCTCGGGGGCACTGGCTGAAGGCCACCTGTACCTCCATCTTTGATTATACTGGCCTAAACCTGTTTGGACAAAAGGGTATTATTCTCGGCCGGATGTAAGTCAGGGGCGTTAGCCCCACAGCCTTCACCTGAGGAAGACAACGCTGTATATTGTCAGA
This sequence comes from Ambystoma mexicanum, assembly GCF_040938575.1. Taxonomy (NCBI): domain Eukaryota; kingdom Metazoa; phylum Chordata; class Amphibia; order Caudata; family Ambystomatidae; genus Ambystoma; species Ambystoma mexicanum. The sequence goes on along the minus strand of NC_090925.1, from coordinate 763,484,358 downwards.
GGATAGAAAGAAACCGAAGATGTACTAAAAGCGTTTATAAGGTGTTTCATTGTACTGTAAAGGGGGAAGGGGATACCGAAACAAATATACGACCAATGTAATAGGGCAAGATCATGATGGGATGTAAGGAAAGGCAAACTGGAGGCCGGTTGGGTTATTAGTTTGGGTAGTGGGATGATAGGATGCTATCTCTTTATGATGGTTGCAACCATCCAATAAATGTAGTCATGCTTTGTCCATTTCCGATATGACTCCTGAGTCCTTTTGTCTTATTTTTATGTTCATATCATTATCTGCAAAAACAGATACACATCCCAAGCACAGGAAGGCCAGGTCATCTCGGTAGCATATGTCAGAGGAGCATGCTAGGACTGCTTTTCTTGACTGTGATTTTGGGCCTGAGATGTATCGACCCACAGCTACAGTACTCATGAGGGACACAGGGACATATTGCTCTTTTCTTGCTGGAAATGCTTGTCTAGTTGAGAAAAAAGTTGAATTTCTAAGAAAAATGGTTACAGACACACTTATCTCAAGGGTGGTCTATCTGAGCTTCTTCATACGTGTCGTTGTTCTTGGTGGGATACAAGTTAATATGGTTTGCTTTGTAGTTCCTGTAGATGTTGCTGTATCACCTCCAAGAGCTGTAGATAGGAGTGGAGTTTCTCTTTAGTTTTCAGATAGGGCCAACTGGGTGTGCCTTCCCCTTATCTAAATCTAAAGGAAAATATAATAAGGCTTTCTCACCTCTTTCTAGAATCCTGACCTCTGTTTCACCTCTCCACTCTTGGGCCTGCTCCTCCTTGAAGTCACGCCATGTGCTCATTGCTCCTCTTACCATGAACTTGATGCCATCAGGTCGGAGCCTCACCCCTATGGTCTTCCTTGAGCTGGGCGTGCCCTTCCTGATCTTGCTGTCTATTTCCCTGTTAGCCTTTTGACATTTTCCTGCAACCTGTGCCTTTTGTTTCTATGAACCTCCTCCTGATCTTTGTTAACAACCTCCTTCTGATCTCTCTAACCATTATCTTCTAGCTTTTTCAAAACCACCTTTTCCTGTTATTTCTGATGAACATCCACCTGATCTTTTTGATAAACCACACCCTGAGCTCTCCAGCCAACCTCCTGTTATGGATAAATCCAAACTCAGAATCCAAACGATAAATGAGGTATGCCTGGTTAATCTTTTCATAGCAGCAATGCAAAATTCAATATGATAACATATATCACCAGGACAGCTTCAAACAACTGCTCCTCCCCTAAGGCCCTGATTCATGGAATTATGTGTGTGTAAAACTGGGATTTGCATGCCATTCTGCCCGCAAATCCCTGTTTGCAGAATGGGGATTTGCAGTCAGAATGGCACGCAAATCCCTTACTCCTACGTCCCGTCCCCTTTCCTCCATCCTTTTGGGACATTCCGTCCTTTGGGTCGGGACCGGAGCACTTTTTGTAAAAAAGCATCAAATTGAAAAATGTGTCCTTCTTCTCTTTTTATGTGGGGTACCGCACGCGGCCGTAACCCCGCCCTCCTTAGCTCCGCCCTGTGCATCGCCCTTCAGTTCTTTTCTCTGCACGGTCGGGGCTGGGCGCACTTGCATTACCGGGCAGACATTTTTCTTCTTTCCCGTTGTCCTTCTCTCTGGTTCTGCGGTCGCGTAGTCCTCCGTTTATGCCGGATCGTTTGGGATTTGTCTCTTGTTCCTCTTGCAAATGTTGTTTCGCTAGGGCAGATCCCCATTCTCTCTGTTTGGATTGTCTGGGACCGGATCACCGTTGGGACTCGTGTTTCTACTGCGACTCCCTTTCGGTCCGGTCACTTCAGCGTCGTCTTCGTCAGTGGGAGGAAGTCTTCGAGCGCATTCATCCACCGCATGTTCAACTCTTCATCGCCGAGAAGAGATGCCCGGTACGTTTTTTACTTTTTACGGCACCCCGGCTGGGAGACTCCTTCCCAGGGTCCTCCAGGTCTGGGAGGGGCTTCAAGAGCTCTGCTACCAGGGTGTCCTTTGAGGTGCCTTGCAGGCCTAATAGGCATACCAGGGTTTTCTCTGAGGGTTCCTGTGAGGGTCCTGCCGACACCGGATTAAGATCTGAGGTTCACCAATCAGGTGCTAATAGCCAGCCCAGTCATGCTGAGGCTTTTTGTGCCGGAGTTCGCTCTGGGGTCTCCTTGTTTGGAGCTTCCCATACAGACACTGGGGTGCGCCCTGAGGCCTCCGTTGAGGCTTTCTGTACCGAACCACGGTTCGAAGCCCCTCTCGGGGGAGCTGTTCAGACCGGACTCCATTCTGCGGTTCCTCTCTTTGAGGCTAAGGTGTGTACCGATAGAACTGAGAGACCTGTTAGGGTATTGTCTCTGAGGTGGATTTCTAAGCATTACCGCGCTCGCTGTGATACCGGTTCTGTTGAGGGGACAAAGGGAGAGGTCTCTGACCGTTATTCCTCTGTTACCGGCTTTGCTGAGGTGCCTCTCTTGGAGGCTAATTCAAGGGCCACGTCAGGATGTCCAGTAAGCATCCCAGACCCCACAGTACCGGCTCTGCTGAAGATCGTTATGTCAAGGCTAAAGTTTCGATCAAGTCCCCTGACCAGTCTGTGGAGATGCCTGCCTCATCCACACATGTGACGCAGTTCTCCTCAGATGTTAACAAAATGGCAGACCTCGCTGCGTGTTTTACGGTGGCCATTTTGGATTCTTCCCTCACACCCACACTATTGACGGCGGGTGCTTGGAACCTTCTTTTTGGTGGCCAACCTTTTCCACAGGACAGTGTGAATCCTTTCCGCCCTTCTTATGACTGGCGCGCTCGGATGCCACTACCGCATACAGTCTCGCTTCCTCCTGCTTCTGCCCCATTGGTCTATGTAGACCAGGTTGGTGGCAGGCCCTCTTGGCAGCCTTCCTCATTACGTTCTTGGGGGTATGCCCCTCATGAGCGGCCTCTGCCCACTCCAGTGCCTAAAACTTTGTCAGAGGATGCCTTTATTGGGAAGTTTCAGAGTCTTATGAACCCTGACCCCACGAGGGAGTACTTTAAAGGTCTTTTTAGGGAGATCTGCCCTCAGGTGCCACATTCGGCCCCGACAGTTCCAGATACAGCACCTGTTGTCCTGGCAGCGGTACAGCCTCTACCTCCCGGCCCGCCTCCAACTCTTCTGCCTCTGCCTCCCTTGTTTCCAGTTGACAAGACTCCAGCAGAGCGAGACGTCAATATGACGCTGGTCGCATCGCAAACGACTGATCCTGACGCACTGGACGAGCCTCAGGCAGATCAGGATAGTGAGGACCAGCCCCGCTCTGTTAGAGCATTCCATGACCGGGTCCTGGGCATGATGTCTCTCCTTCAGATTCCAGTACCTGAGGCACCCGCTCCACAGGAAGGGATGCTTTCGGGGCGCTCACCTTGTCTCCGCAGGAGCGCACCAGACAGTTCTTTTAGAGGGATGTTTTGGCTGAGGCCCGCAAGGTCTGGGATAAACCCCACACTGGGCTGCATATTAATAATAGAATTGATGCCTGTTACAGGCTTCACACCTCCGAGGAAGTAGACTTGGCGTAAGGTCCGCTCCCTTCCTCAACGGTGGTAGCGGCCGCCACTCTGCAATCCAAGCTGGCCTGTGCGATCTCTGGAGCTGCGGCTCAAGTTCTGGCCAAGGAAGATAAGTTGCTCGATTCCTTGGGCAAGAAGGTTTTTGCCAACTCGGTGCTGCAATTGCGTCAGGCTAACGCGGAGCTCATTTTGGTGGCAGCAAATATGAAACTGTGGAGGGATTTGGCAGATTTCCAGGAGTTCATTCCTGGGGACAGGCTGGAAGACTTTAAATGCGGTTTGTCAGACGCCATGGTATTGGCGCAGGATATGCTGGAGGTTGCTGCGCACCATGTTGATACCTCAGCTCGAGGCCTCATGTTGGGGGCAGGCACCTCTCGTCAAGCTTGGCTTCATGCAACAAAGTTTTCGAAGGAGGTCCAAGATAAAGTTCTGGACCTGCCTTTTGACGACAAATAATGGTGTCATTCCTCAACGGATGACGAGCTTACAAAGACTAAGGCTGGCAAGTCTCTGTCGGTGCTAGTGAAGCCCCCAGTCAAAGCTCAGAGATCTGGATCCCAGTCTCGGTCCTCCTCAGGCTTCAGAGGGTTCCAGGATCGCAGGTCACGCAGAGCTGATCCTCCGTCAGGTGGCTTCCGTCGGAAGCAGCAGCAGGGTTGATTTTTCTCTCGGTCTTCAGCCTCCTCTTCAGGGACAGGTAGTCTCTCCGCCGAGAATTCTGCAAAATGATGTTTTTTGGCACTCGCACGAGACTGTGGTGGGAGGACGAATCTCGTCTCATCTGGAGGCATGGAAAACCATCACCGAAGACCAGTGGGTTTTGTCCATCGCTCGGGTGGGCTTCCGCTTGACCCTCCCCCGTACCTCACCCTTCAATCCTCCCTTTCATCAGTCGGGGATGCCCTCCCTCAGAGCCAAGATCCAGAAGCTTCTAGACCTCAAGTTGGTGGAACCCGTTCCCCCTCGTGGAACAAGGGGAGGGTTTCTACACTCGTCTGTTCACAGTGCCCAAACCCAACCATGCTGGCCTGCGCACCATCCTCGACCTTTCCCAGTTCAACCTTTCTCTTCCCCAAGAGAAATTCAAGATGATCACGCCCTGCCAAATAAAGTCCTCTCTTCGGAAGGGGCGACTGGCTCAGCGTTGTGGACCTTCAGGATGCATATATGCATTTCCTGATTTGGAGCGTGCATCGGAAATATCTGCGGTTCTCCATGGGAGAGGAGCATTTCCAATTCTGAGTGCTCCCTTTTGGTCTCAACTCAGCGATGCGTGTCTTCACGAAGATGATGACGGTCATCGAGGCTTTTCTTCGGCTACAGGGTATTCATGTGTATCCATACTTGAACGACTGGCTTCTGCGCAGTCATTATCCAGTGAAAGCCTCGAGCAAAATTCAGTCTCTTCTCCAGCTCCTGTTCTGCCTTGGGCTGTCGGTGAACTGGCGGAAATCCTCCATGACGATCTCTCAGGACCTGATATTCCTGGGTTTCGATTGGAACACGATTGACTGCAGAGTGTACCTGACTGTGGACAGGATGGTGATCTGTTGGCCACGTGTCAGGTTTTCATTCAGTCAGAGAGCATGTTGGTCTGGTGGTTCCAGAGGCTTCTAGGTCTCATGCGTGCTTGCTCTTCCCCTTGCGCGTCTCAAGATGAGACGCACGCAGATGGCTCTTCAGAGCTCCTGGCTTCAGGCAGTGGACCCGGACACCAAAATGATTCCGGTTCCACCCTGCTTGATGTCAGATCTCCTATGGTGGTCATCTTCCATCAATCTGTCGGTGGGTGCTCCTTTTCAGGAACAACCATTACAACGGACTCCTCCCTTTTGCGGTGGGGCGCGATGTTAGATCATCTTCAGGTTTTCGACCTATGGTCGCCACAGAACAGTCATTGTCACATAAATTATCTGGAGCTTCTGGTGATTTCCAGGCGCTCAAAGCTTTCAAGCCAGTTATTGTGAACAAAGTGGTCCGCATCAGCACAGACAATGCTGTATACATGTTTTACATCAACAAGCAGGGGGGTACCAGGTCACCTCCCCTTGTAGATCTAGCCATTCAGATTTGGGAATGGGCCATTCAGCATGGTGTTTGGCTGCTGGCAGTACACATTCCGGGCCAACCAAATGTGACTGCAGACTCTCTCAGCTGACGAGCGGTGGTCAGCTACTAGTGGGAGCTGAACACAGAGATCCTCTCCGACATTTTTCGCAATTGGGGCACTACCGAAGTGGACCTCTTTGCAACGTCATCAAACAGGAAACTTCCTCTTTATGCTTCCAGGAACGTACTCAGAGCTTCTTCCCTAGGGGATGCTCTTGAGATTACGTGGCACAGCATGAGGGCCGATGCCTTCCCGGCTCTTCCTCTGATTCACCAGGCGCTATGCAAGCTCAGGAACATGACGAATTGCACTCTCCTGTTCTTAGGCCCTTGGTGGCCAGCCAGATTCTGGTTTTCGGAGCTTCAGCATCTGTCAGTATGCTCCCCAATCAGGCTTCCGCTGATTCCTGACCTGCTTCACCAGAGACATCAGCAGATGTGGCACCCCTCCCCACAATCATTCAGCTTGGCGGCCTGGTGCCTGAGTTCAAATCCTTACAAAGTTTCAACTTGTCCGCTGATAATATGCATATTATCCAAGCGGCTAGAAAACCTTCGACATGGTCTAAGTATAGGAGCAAGTGGCTCCGGTTCTGTCACTGGTGTTTAGCTAAGCAGCTGGACCCCAGAGATGCTACCATTGACACGGTCCTGTCTTTCGTTTCTCATCTGGCAACTCTAGGCATTCATGTATTGTCTTGTAGGACGTATTTTTTGGCTATCGCCGCTTACCTGTCCACGGACACCTGCTCTTTTTCATTGATAAACCCGGTCATTAAAGGGCATTTTGCAGGTCTATTGCATCTTTATCCACCTGTGCGCAACCCGCATCCAAAGTGGGAGCTGAATGTGGTCCTCACTGCCTTATGCCAGAAGCCCTTTGAGCCTATGGCTACGGTCGACTTGAAGTTTCTTTCGTGGAAAATGGCTTTTCTGATTGCGGTGACTTCGACAAGGCATGTGAGTGAGCTTCAGGCCTTGTCTGTAGAACATCCTTTCTTCACCTTTCATAAGGATAAGGTTGTCCTCCGGACTAAGCCTTCTTTCCTTCCAAAGGTGGTATCTGATTTTCATTTGAATCAGTCTATTTAGTTACCTGTCTTCTTACCTGACCCGGCCTCAGATGCCGAGAGGGTGTTGCACAATTTGGATGTCAGACGAGCTCTTAAGTTTTATTTGGACAGAACATCTAAACTTAGGAACTCTTCCTAGCTTTTTGTGACCTGCAGAGATTCAAAGGGAAAGCCTCGAAAGCAACTATCTCCAGATGGATTGCTTCCTATATATCAGAGGCGTATACCCTTCAGGGCCTTCAGCCTCCAAAAGGAATTCATGCCCATCTTGTGCGGGGCAAGGCGGCTGCCGTTGCCTTCCAGAAATATGTTCCCTGGGACAACATTGCCAAAGCAGCTGCGTGGGCTTCCCCATCAGCTTTCTGTAAGCATTACTGCTTAGACCTGCGCTCCAGAGCCCATGCTCACTTCAGTCAGGCTGTTCTTAAAAACCTCTTTCAGTAAAGGAGTTCCATCCACCCTTTTCCTGTGAGGAGTGCTCCCAAAAGTATGGAGGAAAGGGGATGGGACATAGGAGTATAAAAAAGTTACTTACCGTAGTGACTACCTTACTCCTCGTCCATAGTCCCTTTTCCTCCATACGCCCGCCGTCCCCTCTAATAAGTATCCTCTATTATTGCTTAAAGATCTCAGACCTGGCGATAGAAAAGGACTGAAGGGCGATGCGCAGGGCAGAGGTAAGGAGGGCGGGGTTACGGCCGCATGCGGTACACGGCGTAGAAAGAGAAGAAGGACACATTTTTTCATTTGATGCTTTTTTACAAAAAGTGCTCTGGCTCTGCCCCGAAGGATGGAATATCCCAAAGGTATGGAGGAAAGGACTAGGAGTAAGGTAATCACTACGGTGAGTAACTTTGTTATTTTACACGCAAATAATTCCATGAATCAGGGCCTAAATGTCTCCTTTTTTATATACTTCTCAATGCATTAAAACCTATGAGAGGCTTGGATTCACAAACTAGTGACTTCACTTAAAGGAGGCATTTTTGTTTCCGTTTTATCTTCACGAACTTCAAACAAATACTATAACTCTTTCACTTTCCCTGGACCTGCAATGGCCATCTCACATGTCATCTGGCAGCTGCAAGCTTGTTATGGAGGATTTAAAGTCGTCTATGTAGTTTTGCCTAAAGGCAGTGTTAGCCAGCATGTGGCCATACAATTAAAAGTAGAGATAGTTTAGCAAAACAGGCCAGTGTGCAGTGGCTCAGTAGGGCAAAACAAATATTCTCGCTTTAGCGTGCCAATCGGACGTACATCATCTTGTAGACAATTGTTCTTTGTTCCAAGATGGGGTCTTCTATCTAAAACGACAAGTGTGGGATTATATGGCCCAGTCTAAACTATTATAGCAGAATTAATGTATTGGTTTGTCTTTTGAGTGTGCAGCCCATTACATTATGCTATTTTCATGTTGTTTTTGTTTATAACATGCATTATTTTAGCTGCAGGCTCCCCTTATGAGACCATCCCATTAGTCTCATACCTTTAATACTTCTGGGTGAGCAACTCATATATTCCTGGATCTCGGTTAAACAATTCTTCAGAGGTTTTCATCAAGAGCAATCACGCAGGTACCAGAGCATTTGCAGTTTTCTTTTCTACAGAGGTAAAAAAGGGATTTGGCTAGCAGGAATAAACATATACTCCGATTAAGACTACGACTACTGTGGGGTTTAATGCAAGCCCCAGGGTCAAATGAACTGAAATGCCATGTTAGGCCCAAAATGTGCAGGAACACCTTCTTGTCATGGGAAGGCACACTGGCTGACTGAGGCCTAAAAGTGCAGAAATCTCGTCGTAGTTGGAAAACACATGGTAGACTGGCCGAAAAAATATACATGGCAAAATGTGATTATTCAACAAAAAGGCCAGCAGTGAGTTCATTCTCAGCCACAGAAACATGAAAGCGCTGTGTTAAAGCAGGCCTTGGAAATATGAGACTAAACCTACAGAAGGGAATTCAAAAGCACACTTGCAACTGCCCTGTATCAAAATGCTGCATACATTAAAAGTACAAAATGGCTCTGGCTTGTGATTGTGTAAAGCTAAAACCAGAGGCCTACTTTTCAATAAGTGACTGGCTGGTGCTTAAAGTGTAACCTTGCTGATACAGAGAGCAAAGAATATAGGGTGTAATTTGCCAACACAGAAACAGTTACCATGGAAGTGTGTGCATTTCGCTGCCTAAAACCATGATCGCATGGGAACCGAATATCCCTTGCCAGAGTAATGTGAAGATATCATGATGGGTAAATGAACATTGATGGCAAGAGGAAATCATGTCACAAATAAAACGAAGGCCTCTTGTCTAAAGAAAGATATTGCGACAGAATGTTCTCCATTGGAGCTGATGTCAACACCAAGATTCAATGCCACCTGCCCCCACCACATGATCTTCTCTACTATTTATCTGAAAGACAATTTCTTTGAAGTTGCAGGGCCAGAGAGAAGAGCTGTATTCATGCATTACATATTCATGCATTACAGAGGAATGTATTGGTGTGGCTGGGTCAACAGAAAGGCCACCCTTTATGGGCTGAACTCTGTAAAATTGCCAAAATGCAAGCGGTTTTGTGGTCCATCTCTGGGCTGAATGGCTGGATGGGCTGCAATCAAGATTATCACATCATGCCAGAGACCCATGTGGCCAGAGAGATAAGATATCTTCAGCATTCACTAGCCCGGCCATTGGATTCACAAGAATGTTGATTTACACCAGCCTGAGTCAACAAAATGCAACCGATTGCTGGATCTCCATTGAAATTGGGAAATTAAACATAGTGTGTAATTTTAGTCAGAATATGCATGTGTGGTTAAGAGAAGGCCATAGATTTACATTCAGAATCATACTTGGTTGATTTTTTCATGAATCTTGAGATGCAGAAAAATGACTGAAGTATCACTGTAAAGATTCTAAAAGGCCTACCTGTTAATTTAACTCTCATAAAAACTTGACCTTGGAAACAAGAGTTATCAACTAAATTGTTTTTTTAGGTCCCCAGAAAATGTAAAAAAGCAGATATTCGGGGAAACGATGGCTTAGTAAATTAGATATCTGGTTGGAACATTTCATATTGATAACTGGTATAATTTTTGAATTAATCATGAGAAAAATAATCATGTGCAACATCATGCAGAGACGAGAGACATTTAAAAAAATCTGGGGTGATGAGAGGAACCCAAATATATCTATATTGTTATGCGTAACTATACATTTGCAATAGCTGCCATGTAGTGACTTTTTAAGTGCACAAATTGAAATGTGTAAACAAATAAATGCAAATGGGTGAACTGATCCCCTCCCAATTTGGCCTTGGTAACCTGTAGGGCCAAGCACAGCAAAGAGTCCAGCCCTTGGATAAGGGGATGGAAAATAATTGTCCATTCAAAACTGATGACCAATAATAAGGTATATGGGACTGAAAACGTGTCTCCCCGAAGAAGCAGAATCAAGTCCCTGATTTGAAAAGTGTGATTTCTACAGAAAGTGGGAATTGATCCCTGAGAGTCTCTTCATTCTGGGCCGGTTCATTGTTATTCCTGAACCTAATGACCCAGATGGGCAGGACAGTGCTAGGTTTCATCGATAACAACGAGTTGGAAGGTGACAATGCTGGGAGGTCTAGTCATCCTGCAATACAGTGGTGCAGGCCTGCTACTGCAGTGTGGGTTGAACTTAAGAGGCCACTCACCAGCCAGCAGCACCAACCCAGGGGTAAAGCCAGGAAAATTGCCACTGCCTAAGAGGATTGTCTTCCATAAGTGACAAACTATACACAACAATGTTGCTGCAGTGCTTGATAGGCAAGTTCATCAGTTCAGGAATTATTTTTCCTGCATTTGTCAATTAATTTACCATAAGAGGAAAGCATGTTTACTTTGTTTTCTGTGGATAGATGAGCAACATGTTCCACTTGCTGCCTATTGAATCCGAGCAAAATGTTAACAATGATGATGTGCTTAATGAACCACTCAACCATTTGCCTTAAACTAGTATGTTATGTTATTTTATGTCAACTGGTATCTATAAATTGCACATCTGCCATGGGTAGTGCATCCATCTCCCACAAGAACCGGTAGAAGTTGCAGGTTATACCCTAAGTATGCTGACACTTTGGGGCACAGCTGTGGATGGTGGAACCAGTGGCCCAGGAGTTGCTCGCCCTGATGTGTCCCATATGTGCTAGAAAATATTAAGGTTCTGGCACGTTTTTTTTATTTTTTTACAAATTAATCACTGAGAACAAGCACCTTTAGCCCAATGGAAAAGGATCTAAGCAAACAAAGCCTTTTTTATCATGGTATCCTTTCTGGTTTTCTTGGGCTTTATCCATGGGAGTTTGAACTATGCTTCTCACTGTGGCCATATGTTCTTTTAATCTTTCAGTTGTTTGGGAGAGGGGTAGTACAGCATTTTCCTGTTCCACCCAAGTCTCCCTTAACATGTCAAGGACATCCCCTTGCTCTCTGCCATATAGTTAAAATGGGGGAAAATCCTATCGAGGATTGTGGGGTCTTTCGGACGGCAAAAAAGGGCCCAGGTTGTCATAACATCCCAATTTCTGCCTTCAGCTTCTACTAATTTCTTTAAGATGTGTTTTGGGGTCTTGTTGAACCATTCCACTAAACCATCAGTCTGGGGGTGATAAATGGAAGTCCTAAGTGTTTTATGTGTAACATCTCCTTTACTTCAGACATTAGTTTACTCATAAAAGTAGACACTTGGTCAATTAAGATCTCCTTTGGAAACCCAATCCGAGAAACCATGGGATCAAATGCTTGAGAATTTGTTGCCTTGTGTTATTGCGTACAGGAAATGCCTCAGGGCAATGGGTTGCATAATCCAGTATTACCAGTATGTATCTGTTTCCAAGTGCTGATGGTTCAACGGCCCCTCTATGTCCATACCTATACATGAACAGGGTACTTCAATTATTGGTAATTGTTGTAAGGGAACTGGATGGAGCATCTGAAAACTAGTCTTTTGACATAAGGAACAAGTGAGAAAAACATTTTTCCCATCGGCATAGAACCCTGGCCAATAAAAATGGCTTAATGTCTGGGCTTGGGCCTTAGCTGTTCCTAAATGACCACCTGTTAAATGAGAATGGGTGATCTCAGATACAATTTTTGTATGACTTTTGGGTAGCATTATTTTTGATCTACGAGTACCATCAGGACCAACATCTCCTCGATATAACTGCCCAGTTGTTAGAAAAGAGAATGGTCCCCCTTTTAGTTTTGTTGGAGTTTTTAATTTTCTTAGTCTTAGGAATTAGGGCTTGTTCCAGAATTCCCTGGGCTATTTGTTCGCCCATCTTTACTTGGTGTGCTTCCTTCCTGTTGTTTTGAATGAAGATTTTGATGTCAACTATATAATAAGGGTCTATGACGCCTGCTAGAACGTCTAGGCTGTATTGCCAGGTTAAACCTGATTTAGTGGTAAGTCTAATGCAGGTTCTGGGAGGAGTAATAAGGACCAGATCAGCTGATATTAAAAGTCTGTCTCTGGGCTGTATTAGTTCTCCATTGATACTGCATAAGTCGAACCCAATGAAACGTTCTGTAGGTACTGATGGGTCGGAAGCTCTGGTGCAAAGTTTCTCACATTTTAGGTTCCTCCAGTTTATGTCAACTGAGCCCGATACCACTTCTGACACCACATATGCGGAGTCAGGAATGAAACTCGGGCACAAGTTGTTCATAGTTTTAGTTATATACTTTTATTAAAGAAAAAGGGGCTGAGAAAAGGCCTCTCTGAGCCTGCTGTAGGAGGAATTTCCCTACCTAAACCAAAACTAAGGATCAGTCTGTGTCAGAATGTCAAAATCAAAACTGTCCTTGTTCCAAAAGTTCTACTCTGACCCTCAAACTATAACTAAACAAAAAGATGAAAAGGGGAATGTCTTTAACCTTTGATGCCTTTTGAAAAAAAGTGTTTGTAAAGTATAAGAAGTTCCAACTCAAAAGTTCTTCAGGGATAAAGAATCCTTGCGCCACAGGATGACTTCATTCCCCTGGATTCCTCTTTATCACAATCAGTTCTTTATACAACAGTACCTTGTATTTTGTTGGTCTCAGACTGGCACTGTTACTCACACACAGTTCTATAGTTCTATTCACTTCAAAGTTCTGTGGCCAAGATTTTCCTCATGTTTGTCCATTCCTCACAGTCCTAATATCCTTGCTTAGGACCTCTTGCTTCAACACATTTGCAAATTGCCCGGTATACACTCCCGCCGGGGCGTCTTCTATGTTTACCCTTGTGGCTGCCTGGCATACTCTCCTGCCAGGACTTCCGATCTGCATGCACTTGAAAATGACTGGTATACTTTTCTGCCAGTACTTCATGTATTTACCCACTTCCACAATTGTACATCCACTGTGTTGAACAATATATCCTCGTGATATACCATTTGCTTATGTGCTTCCATGTATCTGTATTCCATGCACTCACATACTGGTAAGGGATTTGGTTTCAATTCACTTTCCCTTTTTATAAATAGTCTCTCTGTTTTCTCTTGTTCTTTAGTCTGTTTTACTGTTCATTGTATTTGGTGTGACCTGCCGATACGCCCCGGGGTCCCCACTATTCTTGGGTTGACTCACCAGCTCTTGTTGGCGTTCTTGGGCTCTTGTGTAGTCCCTCTGTGAAGGTACTCTTCCTGTTTTCCCTTCACGACTCCTTCTTTGGCATCTTTCCAGTTCCTGCAGCTTCCCTTCAGCACGCCGGTTTCAGATTAAGTTCTCAGGGTATGCTTTCAGTGGTCAACGAACACCCAGGAGTCTCTTGCGCTCTCCAGCGTCTCTGTAACAGGTCTCCCTCTTGCAGCGTTTTCATTCTTCTTCAGTCTTGAGCCATGCGGCCCCACCACACCTGTTTGGGACCTCGAATCTCGCAGAGACGAGGATCGTTCTTTCACCAACATCAGCAGCTTTTGACACTGGGCTGCTGGTCTTTAAATTTCCTATGCATAGGTGTTTTTTCGGCCAACAGCTAGAACACGCATTGGGCTGAAAGTCACCTACGTTATGCACTGCTCGTCTCCTCTTCCTCGTCCCAGTATTCAGAGGATTCTGGGACATGGAGTCCATTATTGAATTTTGATGAAAAGAGTTTGAATAATTACTTTCAACATGCCTGGATGGCAAAGCAGTTCTGGGTGATGAATAGATAGAATTGATAATGGTATTCTCATTACTTCCACATGGTAGACCAACGTTGGGAGTTTGGTCTGTATGCTTTGACGAAGAATATGTTCTATTCTTTGAAGGTGCATGTGCAGAGGTATGCCAATGGGCCATTAGGGTTTTGGGTATGAGATGATTATCTTCAAGGTCAAATGGAGGATACCATGTTTCATCCAATGAATCCATGACATCCCCCCGGAGGTTGTGTCCTCCCAAGTGATACTCCCTCATATAGCCACCCCCAGGGTCAGGATCAAGTAGCAGCTGTCATCCCCTGACCACATGAGATGAGGTCACCAACATGGTATCAGTGAATACTGCATTGGATTCATCACACATGTTAATGATTGTTTAAAAGAAATACTCTGTTCTCCCAGGTGAAAGGTTTGACAGGCTCTTGCAGCTGCACATCTTTCCCATCGGGACCCCTGGGCTGAGCCTCATGGCAGTGTTCTGCCTTCTGCCTGCAACCACCTCCATTTAGGAGGGCTTAAGCATATCCAAGCCAGGGGCTTGCTCTGCCACTGCCCAGACATCCTTGAAGGAAATGGTGGCCAAACGGTTTATTTTGTAGCTAAATAGTTGCAAATAATGTGCTAGAACCCTGTGAGTTCTGCAGGAAATAAAAAGTGCAGTTTGATATGGCCTCCTATAATATTTCCAAATACGTAAACGATTTCCTATCTGGCATCAATGGGAGCCCAATGAGGCTAGATAAACAAATATGCCAGTGTGACGAAATTACTTCTGCTCTGATGTAGTACAAGGGCGAGTAGTGACTAAACTGCATAATTAGCCCTCACACATCTACATACCAACAGTAATCTCAATCATAAAGTTAAAACAGGCACAGCCAAGAGATATACCTCCTTTGCATTTTGTAGGGACGACGGAAGACTATAATCTGAAAAGGGGTGTGAATGTGAGCCGGTAGCAAGCAAAGTATCAATGATATATACTTTAATTACACAAATCAATTAAATTGTACATGTATCAAACACACTATAATAGCCCACCCCTGTAAAAGGAAGTCAGAGAAATGCAGAATGTAAAGATGCCCCACTCTGGATGCTTAGCAGGGAGTAAAAATAGGCAAGAGATGATTCGATGTTAGGCAGTTTGACGGTGTCGAACCAGGCTTCAAGATGCTGAAGATGCATGTTGAATCAGGTTTGGGCGCAGTTAGTGCTACTGGGTCAGAGAGCTGTTGTTGGTTTAGCGTTCGAGCGATGCAGGGCAGTCTGCTTATCAGGGTCAGTTGGAAGGTTGAGTCAGTTCAAGATGATGGTAACTTGCTGGTTTGGGTCGACAAGTTATGCGATGCTGCCTCGGTTCGAGCAGAGTTCCGGTGTTTGAAGCTGTGATCCTGGTTGTCCGATGCGATGATCGAAGAGGCAGTGGTTCAAAGTTGTCTCCAGCAGCAAGCTGGTTGTTTCAGAAGAACAGGTGAGATGCTGGTGTGATACAGCAGTTATGGATGCAAAACCGCAGTGGTTTGAAGTTGAAGAGAGTTCAGAAAAGCAGCACCTGCGGATCCCTTTAGTTCAAGTGCAGTGCAACATTTCTAATGAAGTTCGATTGGCTTGATGCCGTGACAACTGGGATCCTGGCTGTTCTGGCTCATAGGCTGCTGTGACCCCCACTGCAGGAGGCACAAGGACAAGGTGAGTCCTTCTCAGTCTTCACTCCCAGCCTAAGGTGATTTGCTAGCAGAGTGGTACATCTTGCCCCTCATCAAGAATCACCTCCAGTGTGCCCTCGGAGTGGGGAGGGAACAGAGCCGTCCTCAGCCTTGGGGCACTCCTTTGTCAGCTCAGTGGTTGAGGGCTTTGGAAAGATCAGCATTCCCAAAAGAGACCCAAATGCATTCTTCCATAAGTGCTGTATGGCACAATAGTGAGTCAAAGAAGGTGTGAGGGGTGTACTCTTTTACAGGGATAATGCCACACGATTTGGAGGAAAGCAAGCCTGCTTTAAGAGTTCTTCTCCTGATTGCATCATACCCAAAGCGCTTTGTGCTTAAGGATGTGAAGGAGACAGGAAGGACGTACAGTAGCTGAATGACCTTTCTAGGGCTGCACCTGTAGTGTTAATATTCATTCTTTCTTGAACTATGTAGAGCTCCCACTGCTACCTCCTTCTCAAGAGCATAGCATCAAAGGCCATTTATCATGAAACACACTGGTGTGAGGTTAGTCCTTCTGTTTAGGTTGTGTCAGCATCATGTTATTAGTAAAAATCAAAAAGGCGAGGGCTTTTACACTATTGTAGATGGCAATCCTTCACATCCGGAAAACCAAATTTCGGTCATCTTGGTAAGAGGGAGCAGGAAAACAGAGGAAGTAAGGCTGGCAAACTAAGCTTCTGGGCTTTTGCTCTGTTTTCTGGTACTATGTTATCGTGAACCTCAATTCTCATTTATATATTTAGACCAGTCAGAATAAGAAAAGAAAAAAAAGGACAAGTTACACAGACCGCACAAGCTTAAGTCTTAAGAGAGCTACCTCTAGCTTAGACCTGTATGGAAGGCAGTGACAGAAGAGCTTGCCTTGTGCTCAATTTTCTGAAAAAAGATTGTTTTTATTACACCAAAAATAAAGGCTGGAACCTCCGAGTTCAATATATATCAGCTATATAGATGTATAGTTTACAGGGTTATGCCACACAAGTCATTAAATAACTGTAGCTGTGCAGTCCCGAGTAGCACACCAGCGTACCTGGTGGCTAAACTCCACATATCTGGTGGCACACGCTCCTCACGCAGCAAATCGCACAACTCGTCTCCAAAGAGAGGATATGCAAACAACCCTTCTCTTGCCCCTCACCTACCGCCTGGAACTCGATCCCGTTGTTGGCTCAGAAAGTCCCCACAATTCTCCAGTTTCTCAAATCTCTCAAAACATGGCTCTTTCAACAACATCCGACCGAAGAGAAATTCCTAGCTCTGTGCTTCAAACAATAAACAAAAAAATGGACTGCGGACTGAGAACATTCCTTCCAGTACTAAGTTATAACTGCCAGACCATCGGTAACAGGTATCGCCAAATCGGCATAAGTTAGCACTCACACATAAGTTTGAACCATATTGTAATACAACTCGTTTTGGTCTCATAATATAAGCTGGTTATTTTCAGGAAACACAATTTGTATCCACAGATACTAGATTTTCCTATTTTGTAAACAAATCCCTCTTGTATTCAGAAATCATATGTTGTGTCCCAAAATAGAAGTATTTTATTTTATTTTTTGCAAATTAATTTTGTTTCCAAACATCGTCTTGCCATTTCTGAAAATACACTTTATTTGTCTCCAAATACTAGATTTTATTTTCAGAAAAAAAATGCATGCTTTCCTCAAATATGAGCTGGTAATTTATTACATCCTCTCATTTAGACGTTGCAAAAGGATAGCTGTTAGCCACCATTGTAAGCAAAACAGAAGGGGTGATGGCTGGAAGGTTTAGAATTAATCTTAACTTCTGGCATTGCTGTGGGCAACCCTGCAGACCATCGTTCTGCACCTGTCAAGCCATTACAAAAGGGGAAAGACCATACGCAAATCAGGCTTGGTCCCACCCCAAAAGGGGTAGTCCAGCCCGAACTGCTTGGTCACATCCCTTCTGAACGAAACCACAAGCATCCCCAGACATCCTAGTTGGGCCTCATCAGTGAGAAGTAGCTTGGGTGTTTATGCCCAGCAGGCAGGGGACCCATGTCTGGGCATACCCGTCCCACTCAGGGTGACTACAGCAAAACAAAAGAGGTGATGGCTTGAATGTTTCAAATTAATCTTAACCTCTGCCATTGCTCTGTGCAACCCTACAGACCACCATTCTTCACCTGACAAGCTATCAGGAAAGGGGAAAATCCATATGCAAATCAGGCTTGGTCCCACCCCAAAGGGGGCAGTCCAGCCCAAACTGCTTGGTCACATCCCTTCTGCATGGGACCACAAGCATCCCCAAACATGTTTCAGCCTCTTTGAGCCTCATCAGTGAGGAGTAGCTTGGGTCTCTAGGCCCAGCAGGCACAGGACCCTCGCCTGGGCATACCCGTCCCACTCGGGGTGACTACAGCAAAACAAAAGAGGTGATGACTGGAAGGTTTAGAAATAATATTAACCATTGGCATTGCTCTGGGCAACCCTCCAGACCATCGTTCTTTCCCTGCCAAGCATTTACAAATGGGAAAGACCATATGCAAATCAGGCTTGGTCCCACCCCAAAAGGGGCAATCCAGTCCGAACTGCTTGGCCGCATGCCTTCTGCACCACCCATCACCTCTTTGTATTTCCTTTGTCACCTCAGTGTCAAGCAAATCTTGATTTGCCCCAATACATATATTCCTGGGATAACCTCCTACACTCAGGGTCAGCCTCACCTGCCTGTGAACACCTATCCTAAAGCTGGTACAGCTTCAAATGCCCGATTTCACTCTTACCCATGTACACCTATCAGTATTTCAGTAACATGTTCATAGGCACAGGCTCTCACCTCACTTGCCTATGTGCATGCATCAAATGCCTCGAACAGCTCAATTTAAACCACATTGTCCCAAATACTTATTCAAATTGGGCATTTTCCAGGAATTGCTTCATATGCTCTAGCTCACGTCATATGTGCATGCACTCCCATGACAAATCTGCATAAGTATGTTTTTCAGGGGAGGGGCGCGTCATCATGATGAACAATAGCTACAGTGGCAACATGCCAGCAATCATCATGTGAGCAACATCATCAGTAATGTATAGTGCCAATGCTGGCATGTATTATTGTGGGCAAGGCTTCATGAAGAGATTAACAGTGGCAATGGTGGCATATATTGTATTTTAGTTTGAGGTATCATGCAAATGTTATAAAATGCTAGCATGTAGTGTTAGTGACCTGTTCGATTTTTGTATATGCTACTCAAAGAGTTGTAATTGTAATTTGTATGTCATTTCCTTCATAGGTTACAATAAAATGTGCAGTAAAACATACTATTCTGACCTATTGCTATGCTAGATTGCACAGGCTAATTTGAGGGAGATGGTAATGCCCATCCACTGGAATTATTCACCAGCTTCCACTAAGATTGAATCATTTAGGATGACGTTGCCTCCGCAGCAACCACCTGCCCCCCGATACCAAAAGCTGCCTCCTCGCCTTGACAACATTCTAGCCTTTGGCTGCCCAAGACTCAAATAGGCTGAGATTCTGGGGCAAAGGACAGAGGCCTCAAAGTGATGCCACCCACTAATTCTGACTACATCCGCGAGCACCAATCCTGGACTGTAGAGGGCAAGCTTAAGGATAGAGTGGGAAGTGAAGGACCGAGGGCGGTTGTCCAGGCATTTCCTTTTCTTTATGCAATACCGATAACTACTGGGCACCAGTGACATATTTGTCAGCTAGAGATGAGAAGATATATGATCAAGTGTCTAATGTGCAGACTGGGCTCAAATCACAGCTTCACCTCATAGTTTAATGTTGTCATCCTTGGCAAAATATTTGATCTCACTATACTATATCTATCCCAATTTGCATGTTGGGCATCTGCCTTTTTGTGTGAGAGTCTGGGGAGGGGAGGATACCTGGCAGGGAACAACGTGTTTTATAGAGTACTGTTTTGAGGCATTATATTCATAGCATGGTGGGGGTATGATTTGAGCTACCTAGCTATGCTCTCTTTTGTGAGGGTCAAGCCAGTAATTGTTTTACCTTGTAACTGAAATCCCAATTTTCAGAGGTCTGTTTGTGTGCAACCATAACAGACACTTTCTTTGAGACAGGAGTGGCACATTCTGTAGTTGCTTATGTTTGTGGTCGTTTTATTTGGCAATTCTTCCCTGCCTCTGTTAAGTTCCTAGGTCCAGTGAAAGGTTTTGCACTGCAAATGGGGGCAGTTTGCTGATGTCGCGGCAGCCTTATCCACTGCATGTACCTGGGCATGAAAGGCATGTTGCAGTTCAGGGCTTGGCAACATGTGGCCCTCCCGATGTTTTTGACTACAACTACCATCAGCTCTAGCCTGCATAGTCTAAGATGAGGGATCATGGGAGTGATAGTCCAAAACGTCTGGTGTGTCAGAGATTCCTGACTGCTGCTGAGCCTGGGATGGCCCTAAGGTGTGCACGTTATGTGCCTTGGGGCCTCCACAATGGAAGATGTTGCTCCTGCTGTCGCATTGATGGGGCCTAGATGGCTAAATGAGGAATAGCAAGGTGCTCTGGCTTTTTTTTTAGTCAGAGCACCCATGATTCCTGCAACTCCATTCTGCCGGGGTGGACTGCCAAAACTATTTGCATGAAGAAAAAAAAAACTGCCGTGCAAAGAGAACACAGATATTGCGAGTTTACCTTGCTGGGCTTTCTTGCCCACCCTGTCTGCCAATGACATTTTACATTTAAAATACTTCAAACATGTTCATCCACAGATTTCCACTAGGTGGCAGGATTGGCCAACTTTTAAAGCAACATTTAAATGACTGCGGACACGGAGTGGACTCTCCAGATCCTCGTGCGTACCGCTTACGATAACGGTCCATCCGTTGGCCGTATTACCCTTGTTAATACCTAGGCCGATCGTTTCTGGAATATTGTGTTCTTCTGCTTGCGCTCCAGCCAATAAGGACACCCGTGGCACCTTCGGGAATGCTATTATAATAAGTGCAGGTCTCCAAGGCACTTCCAGGCATCACGTTTTGGTTATAGTGTATCTCAACAAGTGCACGAGGGTATGTCTACATGCAGTAGAGAAAAGTGGGCACGGTGGAAGATACGTGTCCGCTTCGTCGCCAATGTAGTATCTCGCAAAAGGACCTCCTCACGCTGCTAGTCAGCCACCCTCATTCATACAAGGATACACCGACACAGGGGCTGGGATGCAACACTTCTCTACTTCATGGCTGTCAGCCTCAAACTGCCTTTCTGGCGGTAGCCCCGCCCCTTCCTACACGTAGGTCACAGCCCACTGGTTAATGGTAACAAACAGAGGACTCGTCCTCGGAACACATAAACACTGGCGACACCACAGCCGGTCTGACAGGGCTGCTCCCATGGGTGGCAGTAGCAAGGCTGATTTGCATAAGGCTGGTCACCTTCTGTAATGGTGCTGAGGGGGTAAAAAACAATGCTGTGGAAGATTGTCTAGAGAAATGCCAGTGGTGATGAATAATTCAAAACTTTAACATATCAGAGCTTTTGGTTATACTTTCAAGGTGTCAGCATGTAATCAAAATGTGTTGTTTTGCATTTATGGTTTGCCCGCGCTGCTAAAGCCATGACGCGCAGCTGCCTCAGTGCTCTTCATAAGACACAGGGTGTGAGCGTTGGCATGGTGCAGTAAAGCTATTTCTATGCGTCCCTGGCACCTTCAAACACAGTTTGGTGGTGAACAAAGTGGATGCCTGTTTAAAATCTGTCTATAAACGGTATAAGGCTGGAAACGCCACTGCATGGGGGATCAAAGCCGGGGCCTCAACACTCTGTGCTTTGTCACCTGTTCGGGAGAGGCAGCCTTGGTAGCTCACCACGGCATGGACGTTGCACCGTCACTATATGGTATAGGCTGTACCCACCAGCGCCAGCAGAGCGAGCCGGTGTCTACACACGGAGGGTTTCCTCTGTTTGAAAGCGTTGTATCTTCTGCCAAACCAGCCACACGTCTGTGACTTTTACCTTCACGGCTAATATATTCAGGAAAGTGTTTACTGTAAAAGCCTCTCACTGATTGGCTGACTGACAGACACACGGATTCACTCAATCTCCCAATATTCTTTAACTAAGGAACGTGGGGCCTGATGTACACCCTTCCCCAATAAAATATCGGAACCATTCAAACAAAAGAAGCGCATCTTTTTTCCATATGCTTTAATAGTGAACTTCATGTTTCTTTATACAGCCGGCACAACGCACAAGCGAGAAAAACTCCATTATCCACGCATGTTTCTTCGTTCAGAACTCCAGAGGGGGGGTTGGAATGTCTCAAAGGCACATTGGAAAGATTAAGGGAATCATTTAAGACCATGGAGTCAAAAAGGAAAATCAAACGTTGTCATGAAAATATTGTGAACTATCAATATCAAATTGAATAACATAACAAACAGTTTGTTTAGTTGGTTTACTGCTGTTTGGAGCAAGTGCCTAAAATAGGTTACAGCAGGACCCAGGGAGCCTCATCATTTACAGAAGCGTTTTTCAATGGGAAAAATCCCTTTGAAAAATGCATGATACATCTGGCCCACTGGCTCTTTTTCCTCGCAAAATGTGGTTTTGCTGCAACAGAAAGATCTGATGCTGACAGTAGTATTTTCCAGATGTTATCCTTATAAGATTTTATTTACATGTTCGAGTTTGATATTATTATTAAAGTTTCAAATTGGATGTATCAGAATTGCTCACATTTTTACTTTTAAGATTGACATACCAACCAGGTGGGGTGTGCCAGCAACTCGCTTGTTCCCATTTACATGGGGAAATGATATCACTGCAGCAAAGATGACGTCTCATTATGTCATTTCACTCCAGAGATGGCTACCACACCCGACCCGTACTGATACCCCAGTACTGGCAACCATTTTATGGAGCCTGCATGCCTGTAAAGGGGTTTCCACAAAATGGCTGCCTCTAAATAAATCAGTACGGGAAGCCATTTTGCAGCACCTTAAGTGGGAGGAAGTGATATCATGGCAGTACAATAAGACTGATAGGAAGGGCAATATGTGGTTGATATCCCCATATGGGAAGGTTATTGGTCTAGCCGTTGACGTTTTGAAGATGACCAAATGGATTATCTCCCAAATCCACTTTTAATTCAATGTATTTTGGGTTGATGGGGGGAAATACTGATGACAGTATGGTTTTTGACTTGGGGGCTGTGTGATGCAGAATAGGATATGTGTACATCTTTTATCCGAGGGGGTGTAGCGGATGATGCTGGTGCTCTGAAGGGATCGCGGAATCCAGGTTTTTCTTCTCAGTGTGGCTCGGTCTGATGACGCAGTGCATTTCAGTGTGTGCCTGCACTGCCTCCATAGCTTGAGGCGTCACCCTTTTTGTTGCAGAGGTCAGTGTTGCAGCATTCAACCACATATGGATACTTTTCCTTAATGGCATCGTCTTGCCACTTCTTACACTCTTCGTGCGAGGCACATCCTCGGGTGACAGAGTCTGTGCATGTGAGAGATGGAGAGAAAGGGGGGGTTTAGTTCTTCTCATGGGTTGGGTTTGTTCACTTTATCAAACATCTTCAGTTGTGGCCTAGACAACCAGCTGGCTCTCCCCTGGTCTAGCAGACGTTGCCCAGAATTCTCAGCATCTGCGAACCCCGATCATATTGACCCCCAAAACTCCCCTACAGCTGTTATGACCACACTACTACTGCACATATGCCCGAAACGATTGTCTTTTATTTTAATTTATTCATTGTGATTTCGTTGGCCAAAAAACCTTAAAACATTTCTTACAAAAATGTCCTAATATAATATAGTAGTTATTCATAGATAAAAGTACAATTGATAACACAAATAATTATACATAATAAAAGTCTTCACCCAACATAGCACATATGCATTTTATTATTCGCACGAGAGCTAAAACACGCGACGTCTAGATTCCAGCCAAACCGACGTCCCCAAAACATGTAATCATTGTATGGACAAAAATCAAAGGCAAATCCTTCCAGCCATTGGCATCTAACCAAATAAGTAGCCTCGCATTCCAACAAAAGGTGCTTCTAATTTTTAACTTTGGCAATAGATGTATGAAGACGACATTATCTGACAGTACGTGGGAGGCCATGCCGAGCCCATGACGTGAAGTGTGCACAAGTCATTAAAAGAAAATCGCAGGAATAGCGTTTGAAACATTGTCATTGGCAATGTAACTAGACAGAGTGGAAGTGTGTTAGTTTCCCTTATGGCATGTTTGTGATGATTGTATATCTTATATTTCCTAAGGGTGTCATGCTGGTTTGTCCAATCCCAAAGTGTCATTATTAGTTGTACCCTGTTGGGATTAGATAGCGGTCCCTCAGTCTTAGAATTGAATTCATCCAAGGAAGTCAGACACTCATTTTTCATTTTCCCAAGCTGTATTGATGTCCCTGCCAAATAGACTGCTTGCAAATCTTCAAAAAGGGTTTTTCTATGAGGATCCAGTATTTTACTTAGTAACTTGAGTTGATCAAACATGGTACTAAAGTTAAGAGATTGTACACCCAATCCAATACGAATTAAAGTGATTGGGATACAGGATGGATGTTTTAATGACCTGAAACCCATACGTCAATGTCGCAATGCACTTAGCTTTATAGAGTTTAATAGGGGTAATATAGAAAAAGAACAATATTTTGTGTATATTTTCTGCATTTGAGCTGAGATTGGCCTCAATTTACATCTTAGCCTGTCCTACAAATCTGTCCGCCTACGTTTGAATTCATCGTGTGTTTTAGGTTGGGAGTGTCTGTTCCCATGGATCACCTGACAAGACTTTCAGCAAATTTGGGAAGGTGATGGGTCATTACAGGGGCCCCCAAGAATGTCATATCCTTAGCCTTGCTCTGTTCATATCTCCAAAGGATAATTCTGCTCTGATAATCGTTATTCTATACTTTATACCACAGCCCCCCTAAATCTCTGAGGCAACCACTTCCCTTGGATGTACTTTGCCTCGGCCGCTGCATATTCATGGACTGTACGACATCGCTACATTACTCTGTACATGCCCATATCCCTGTATCTTACCACTGCTGTGGAACTTTGCTCCGCCCCTGAATATCCTCACACCTTAACATTGGCTGTGTATATAACAGTACCTTACAGTTCTGTGTGGCCCCCTCTGTACCTCTAGGACTGTAACACTGTAACTATGTATACTGTCGATTGTGCCTAAGGGCCTCATGTAACCGGTTCACCCTAGCTCCCTGATGCCTGAGGGCTTGTGTGTGCTATACAAATGGAAATAAATAATAAAGTACCTACACAGAGGGGACTGAGGGTTCTCAATTCTTTGGGCGCACCCTGCGAATGGTAGTGCACGGTCCCTTGCAATGAGCACCCAGGATCTGTCTGGGAGGCCCTGACTGAAATCTGCGTCCTGCTACTCCGCTCGCACGCCCTATGCCCTCTCTTGAATAACTCCCCTCATTTCAAACGGCCTAGCTGGATTGAGATACCCCAGCCAGCTTCTAGAGCTCTCAGGTGGACACTGCCACCTTCCTTTCTAAAGGGGTCTCCGCACACCCTGGACCTATAGTAGGGGTATTATGCCATCAGTCCATCTCAGGCCATCTTGGGGCGCATTGAAACACAATTCACTTGCTGTGTAAGCGCCTTACAAATGCACAATAAATAAATAAGTTTGCTATGGGCCTGCAAGAGGTCCCGACCCTCCCTTTTGATTCTCAGAACCCTGTAGTCGATGACATGCTTTAAACATATACAGATGATACAGAACATACTTTGGGACATCATTATGGCAGTTATATACATTTATACATACCAATCGTTGAATAGGTGGTTGTTGCACATGTGTCCTTGTATGTGCTGTCACACTGAACCGGCTTCACATCGGAATCATTGCCCTTGTAGCATTTGATAGCGGAGGCTGCATTTCAGAAATTAGAAGAGAAGAGTGTGAGACAGGGGGAGAGAGAAGCGGCCCTGACCACAATGTGTTAAACCCCAGAGACAGAGGTAACAGAATGATCCTGCCTGTGAGGCGATCATCTCGCTCACCCATCTACCACCCATCAGAGGGAACAATCCCGGGGAGTGACCGATTGCCCGTTCCCACTGCACCAACCCTTTGTCCAAGGGTTTCCTACTGGGAGTTATACTCCACTTTGTTTGGTAGGGTTTACATTGCCTGGGTTGTACGGCTGCATGCATTCAATTGGGGCTTTGTGTTCAGTATCTCACCGCAATAGATTGAGGCCAGCAGGACGAGGACAGTTGTGAGCTGCATTGTGATGTCTGGAGTCCGATTCTGAGGAAGACACAGAGGGTTAATAAGCTGGCAATGGAAGACCAATCAAGAGTTTCAGAAAGGCAGGTGAAAGAGCATGGAGAGTCAATGAGCGACCACAGAAGAGAGAACTGACACTCGTTGAGAGGGGATGGAATAGAGAACTGGTCCCATCTGGTCTAAAAGCAGCCTTCTGGGAAAGGAGGTTATCAGCTGTTCAAGGATATGGGAACATACCAAGGACAGGTGCAGGGGTGTTCAGGAAGGATGAACCAAGCACCACACCCGGAGTGAGAGTGCCATAACTATGCATGTTTGGTATAAGACTGGAATTAAAATGATGTACACCAGAACATGGGAGAAAGAGTTACACAATGTTTATAATACATTAAAGTAAATACTTTAATTAAAACATCCACATATGCCAAATGCACATCAAGGACAGCATTGGTTCAGAGGAGGGGCATCCTTTCCCTATTCCTCCTCCAGGTTCCAGGAGGTCTTACAAACATCTCAATTTAAAGTATAAGAAGAGTTAACAACAGGAGGGCTCCATCTGCTCTGACAAACAAGCAAACACAAGGCAAATGTCGTGCTAAGGAGACCTGGCAACTGAGGGCTTTCAGAACTCTGAGCTGGGGAAACATCTGAGCTGACAAACAAGCAAACACAAGGCAAATGTTGGCCTAAGGAGACCTGGCCACTGAGGGCTTTCAGAATTCTGAGCTGGGGAAACATCTGAGCTGACAAACAAGCAAACACAAGGCAAATGTCGGGCTAAGGAGACCTGGCAACTGAGGGCTTTCAGAATTCTGCGCTGGGGAAACATCTGAGCTGACAAACAAGCAAACACAAGGCACATGTCGGGCTAAGGAGACCTGGCGACTTAGGGCCTTCAGAACTCTGAGCTGGGGAAACATCTGAGCTGACAAACAAGCAAACACAAGGCAAATGTTGGCCTAAGGAGACCTGGCGACTGAGGGCTTTCAGAATTCTGAGCTGGGGAAAGTTCACGCTCACCTGAGCCCACTATCCCTTCAACACATTGCTTCTCTTTTCAAGTCCACAAAGTTTAATGAACATTTAAAGAAGACTATTTCTATGCATTCTTCTAATGTGACAAAACAGCTTTTGCTGCCCACATAATTGGTTCCACCTGCTCTTAGCACAGGCCTTTTCTGGCAGCAGTTTCAGATGGCTCGTGATGGCAAACCTCAGTATGATCCCCTTTCAGTACTGGGGACCCGCAGTACACTGCCTCTGTGTACCACCTGAATGCCACAGAGGGCTACCCAGGCCCTGTGTCTCCCATGCGCCATGCATCTGGCCTCCACTTCCCCTTCAGGGTTTAAACCTTCTTTTGTAAAACAGCAGAAAGAAATCGCTATTGTTTACACATAATCTCCCTTCCTGTCAGGATAACTACACGAGACGGAATTAGACACAGTAGCCACACCAGGCAGGATTATGATACAATCATATCAAGTGGGATAATTGGTTATTTATAATGCGCTTAATACCCAGAGGTTTCTAAACGTGGACCCGGGGATCGAATCTGTGATGCTCCGCATTGTCTTGTTTCTAAGGAGAGCGCACCTGCCCCTGAGCTATCCTCCCAAAACGAAAAACGAAAAACAAATAGCATATCAGGCAGGATGTAAAACCATAACCACACCAGGCTGGTGTAGTAAGGCCATCATGCATGACCCCCACACCCTCACTCATGCATGGACAGCTGCAGTTCAAGCACCCGGACAAACAAAAAACAGAGACAAGGTTGTTATTAGTCTGAGCTTCACTCACATGCGGAAATCACAGCATGTGCAGCACTGAAATGAAGGAGAGGCATGCAGGGGTGCATGTTTCCTTCATGCACATGACAGATGCAGCAGGGCACTCCTAGCATGCTTCCATCACACAGATCCAGTGGTCGAAGTGGGCGGGAGCGGTCAGAAGCGGTGCTCCTCTACTTCTTTTAATTGAATTTTACAGTTCCTATAATTTTATTTTACAAAGAAACCGTTCCGGAATGGTTTCATTTTAAAATAAAAGTGTGGGAGGAAGTTGAAACTTGCACTTCGGTGCACTGCACTGGACATTCTCTTAAATGGCAGGCACATGTGTTTTGGGGTTTGTATTGTGCATGGGAGGGGGCGTGGCGATGTTGGTTTGTGGGGAGCAGTGAAGGCCAGGAGGGAACATAGCTCCACTACTTCTTTTTGTACACTTCGATCACTGCACAGATAATTGGTTCAGCTGTGCGGCCACAGGACATACATGGAACACACACACACACACACCCACCCCGCCCGCCTCCCCACACCCCCCAGGTATAGCACTGCCAGAAGAATTCCACACGCTTCTCTCTCATCCACAGTGCCGGATTCAGAGAATAGCAGAAGGGTGCATTGTGGGAGAATTGCCATCTGGTGGTATAACCGAAGCCTTTTTGATTTCTAATAAATAAAATGATATGATTAATTCTGTTGCTAATTAGACCCCCTTTCATACAGGCTTCATGCCAAAATTATAGTGCAAAATGTGCCTTGGCTAATGCAGTTTTCTGACACCCTCAGGAGCAGCCCTGCCATGGCACATGGCAGGTTCAAACGCTGCATGCACTTTGCTGACTGCTGCTGGAACACAACATTTCTGCAGGTGAAGGTGGCGTTTTACTCATAAGCACCTCCGTTTCCAAACTTGATAATTGCATGCCTTAGTCAGTTTGATGGCACGAAGATCTTTAAATATAAGCCATGTCTGGTTTTGGCATGCTGACTACTAAGAGAACACAATTATATAGCCACAGCAATTTGATATAATTGTGGCGTCAGCTCTGTGAACAGGGCCCAGCGGTGGCAAGACTGATTTATATTGTGGTCTAATCTGAGTATCTCCTCAGCTACTATGCGGAACAATGGTCAGGTTGCTGCATATTTGATCCCCATGCAGGAAGGGAAACACCTTCCTTCAGCACACAGGAATCTGCCACAAGAGGAGGTTTCCGGGTACCTGGTGCGTCAAAGGTATTACTGACATAACAACGCCACGCTCACACCAGGGTGCTGGCCTTAAGGACTCTCTAGCACTTCATGCACTCCCCACTACCCATTTCCTGCAGACAAGGCACAGTGGGTGTGATGCCAGAAGGCAAAGGGCAATTGTTACATTAGCCTGGATTGGACCCCTTAAATGAGGCTTGATTTGGACCAATCCCCTGTGACATTGTGCCTTTATAAGCAAGAGGCGCCCCCTCTTTCTTTAATTTATCTTTGGGTTATCACAGGAAGAAGATTTCATTGGACCTCTTTTGGGATTACAGCTTATTCCAAACTCCTCTTCCTTTGTTTATTTATTTATTTATTGTGCATTTGTAAGGCGCTCATACACCAAGTAGATTGTGTTTCAAAGCGCCCTTAGAGACTACAACTGATGTCATCGAAGGCAGATGCAAGTTCTACTCCCTAACTACCCCCAAGGAACATTCATGGGAAAACTGCTGTGTGGACAAAGCCTACTGTAACTGATGCACTAGTACCCTGAACCCTGTCCCTGGATGTGACTAAACCCCTTAAAGCCCCTCTTCAAGCCTCCCTGGTTTGGAAGTTCAGATGAAACGACTCATCTTGCGACTGAAGACAGTGGGCTTGCCAGCAGTCAAGCAACAGTTCTGGGCCTTGATTCTTGCACTGAATCATTTGTGAGCTACACTGGCCCGCACATCGCCTGCCTGCCACAAGCAGCTTCATGCCATGTATCATTGATGCTTGGACCGGAAACGTGTTGTGCCCAGTCGACCAAATCGCCAACCTGACACTGAACGAGCCCCACAGTAAGCTCCTAGAAGTCTGGCTCAATGATGTTGATCCCGCAAAGACCATAAACCAAAAGTACTGTGAATAGGCTCCGTCCTTCTGGGCCACATTTGGACCATAGTGACTTTCACGGTTCCTTCCCAAACTTTTTATACAGGTCTGTTGACATTGTCAAAACGTCTTGTGCCTCAACACCACTGTTGATCAACCCAGAGTGCCCTTTCACACCAAGTTCTGCATTTTGCAGGGATTGCCCAGCATAATAAGGAAGGTCAATCCCATCATTGCACATATATAGGGAATTACCCAAGTTGGAGATAATCAGCGAGGGATGACAAATGACTACGTGACACATATGTTCCCTGTTTATACTTAAGGCTGCAGGATTTATGGAATAACCTGTATGTGGCTGATGTCCATGAAGAGTTAACTAATTGCCACTCTTAATCACCTAATTGTGGCCAGTTACACATTTTGTCAGTCTTGTTTGTGGATGAAATTGTCATCTTTGATGCTACTCAAATTGGTCTGCAACACTCTCTTTAGGTTTAAATCAGTTTATTGCAAACCAACAATTTAAAAATTAAGTTGACCAAATCAGTGATTCTAATCACAAAGAGTAATAGGAAACAAATCTAAATTCAGGTGGGCTGTTGCCAAGACACCATTAAATATACTATCCCACTATGATTGGGATATCCTATTCATGATACGCCCCAGACCTGCAGACATCCAAATTATACTAAAATCAAAGTTAGCTCTGCTGTATGTCCAAATTACAAAGATAAAAGCCAAATATTGTAGATACTTATTTGTTCCCCTTATTAACTTCTATAAGGGCAAAGTATTACCAACCATAACTTACGGCTTAAAAGTATCAACGCTGTTAAAATGGGAGGAACTAAACACTTTGCAGGGCTACTTGTGGATAAGAATTTTCAGACTTCCTAAATCTATACCTATAGTGCCGACACAGCACGAATTTGGTATTCCCCACTGAAGGTCGATTATTTGTTGAAATAAATTAAAATGATTTCTAAAAATCTTAGAGCCTCCGAAGAACTCGGTATACATCGATGTAAATTTGGCTATGTTAAGTAGTCAATCTAAGACCGTAACGAATTTTATTGCAGACTGTGATGGGATCTTAGTAGAAATTGACTCGAGACATCAATTTCTAATTGACAATCCTCAGAAGGTAAAAGAAATGCTGCCACATAAGTGGGTGCAATCAACAAACCCAACTTTCAAGCTACACTCAATTTTTGTAATACGCTAAAATGTTGCCCCTTATTACATCTTGCTAAAATACCTCTGCAAGTTCCCTGATAAGAACTATTGCCATATTTATACAGGATTTCATTTAATTTATTGGGAACTTTCGAAAGCAAAGGTCGCTACAGAGGTCTGGATTAAAGCAATAGAATGTGCTTTCTTTGCCAAATCGCAGCTGAATTAGAGACACGTAAACACTTATCAAGCAGATGCGATTCAACGAGACTGTTAAGAAATTAGGTTTTAAAAAGTTGTGTGCACGACTCGTACTTTCAAAACTCTGGCTACGTTTGGAGTGAACTATCGGAGGGGAGACAGATGGCATTGATAACTGCATTAGAATGTTATAGCATTATGCATGGCCTGTTTTGAGAAAGAATTGCACTATGGATAAGCAATATAATTGTAATTTCCCTTTCAAATTTTGTAAATTATGATCTTTTTATTGTAAAGTAATTCTGTGTGTGTGAAAAGGTTTGGTGAACATAACAATAAAATATTTATACATTTTTGGGGTATTTCCTTCTGTTTTTTTCTATATTTTGAAGGCAGTGTGTGTATCTGTGCTTATTGCCATTTTATTTAAGCTAGTTGCAACTAGTTTTTTTCCACAATTATCCAAATAAAGAAATGCATTAAGGCCATCACCCAGACATACAGTAAACAGTGGAGATGGGTTATTGGACATCAACTCCAGTTCTATGCTTATCTTATAAAAGGCTGCTGCTGTGACTGCTGCTGACCTGGGCTTCATCTCCACAGCTGTTTAAACAGATTGCAGTGCGAAGCACCGTGGCTTTTTACACCCCTTATGCTGCCAGTCTGCAAAGAAGCAAGACTGACAGAATGGGGATCCAATCAGGGAGACCCTGCAAAAAAGGATGACTGACAGAATGGGGATCCAATCAGGGAGACCTTGCAAAGAAGCATGACTGAGAGAATGGGGATCCAATCAGGGAGACCCCGCAAAGAAGTATGACTGACAGAATGGGGATCCAGAATGGGGATCCAATCAGGGACACCCTGCAAAGAAGCATGACTGACAGAATGGGTATCCAATCAGGGAGACCCGTTTTCCCATTTATATCCGAATGAATTCCACCTGTATTGCTATGTGAACACTTGAAGAATCACAAAGCAAGCAGGGAGCCTTGCTACTAATCCGGTCTGTGAATCACCAGCAGAGAGGCCGTGATAAAGGAGACATCTGAATTATTCCACTAAAAAGAGAGGGAAGGAAACGAAAGCTGAAGAAAGAAAACGGAGCATGATTATGTCGAAGGAGAATAAGTGTGCGCCTCACCTTTTGCCCGTGCTCCTCTGGGGTGCGAGTCTGTGTCTGGGATGCTCCCTTGAGATCGCTGATGGAGTGGACGAAGGGACCCGCTTTTATTCAGTAGAACCCGGATCTTGAACGCAGAGTTTCAGCCCCTGACTCACACATGCTTGCAAACATCTCATGGAATAAATATTTTACTTGCTTAAACAAACCTGGGTGTCTCACATGCTCCATCACCCCGAGGCAGACACGCGGTGTGCTCTGCCACAGGATGTCACCCTTTGGTGAGCTTGCCAGACTTGCACAAGAGGGAACTGTTTTGATGGATTGCCAAAGAACACCTGCAGCCTGCACCTCAAGAGTGCCGACACCCCAAGTGCCTCGAAATTGAGACGGTAGCAACAACAATTGGAAGGCCCGGTCTACAGTTGTGTGATGCCATGTGACTGAGATTGTGGATTTGGCCTGTGCAGTAGGGAGACTACATGGTCATACATCCTAGGGTCGCCATATGCCTACCCGAGATCTTCCTTCTTACCAGTTGTTATCGCAGCTATTATACAATTTGGCTCAAGATTAGAACTCTCAGAATTCAATAATTTGAAAATGGCTACTGTGACAACTGCTCACACGAGCGTTATGCAATGATCCTTTTGTGATCAGTGCTATGCTTGGGTCATTGCACACTGACTCTACAGGCATGAACACGATCACCGCAACATCCAGACCCTCCACTGCCTTCCTTACCAGTACAAACCTTTCCTGTGTGATTAACCTTTCTCCCCCTCTGCCCTTCCACTCATCTAATGCCCTTTTCTATCCTCACTGCCCAATATCTGGGGACCTCTGATGGTGGCATAACATGGTACTGGTGCAGTTAGACCACTATAGTGGTGACTGGGTGTGATGAATTAGAAGTAACCATCCCAGAAACCCTGACCTGTACCCCCTCCCATGTGGCCAAGGAAAGGTAGCCGCTACCTGATATGATATGATATGATATGATATGATATGGTATTTGTAACGCGCCTATACACAAGTGTTTCAAGGCGCGACGAGGCAGGGAGGGAGGGAAACAAGGGGAAAACAGACAAACGATCCTACTAGGCCAGGTGTCATTCAGATCGCGCAAGTGCAGAGGTAAGGGGAAAAGGAGGAAGTGCAGGGGGGAGGAGGTGGGGGGGAAGTGCAGTACAAGGTAAGTAGCGTAAAAAAAAAATAAAAAAAATAAATAAAAATAAATAAATAAATAAATAAAATAAAATAATAATAAATAATAAATAGAAAGGGCCAGCTGGTGGCAAGTGCGAGGTAAGTGCAGAGCAAGTGCTGGGAAAGGGGCTGTAGGGATACAGTGACAGTCCCACAGTGCAGGGGGAGCCGGGGAGGCAGTGCAGGTGGAGAGTGGCTGGGCCCTGGACCGAGGTTGCTGAGAGTGGCCCAGATGCAGGTTTGAGCTGAGTTCAGTGGGGAGTTAAGCAGGATTAGCAGGGGAGAGGGAGAGAGAAGGCAGAAGCGAAGAGGAAGGTTTTGAGGTGCTTCCGGAACCGGAGATGGTTCTCCTCAAGTTTCAGGGAGGCAGGAAGGCTGTTCCAGAGGGAGGCCCCTGCTGCGGAGAGAGATCTACCCCCAGCTCGTTGCTTCGAGAAACGGCTGACCATGAGGGAGTTGGAGACGGATGAGCGAAGGGCTCGTGAAGGAAGATATTTAGGAAGAGAGAGTTGGAGGTATTTTGGTCCCAGGCCCCAGAAGGCCTTGTGGACAATGCAGAGGGTTTTGAACTTGATCCTCGCGGCCACTGGGAGCCAGTGAAGAGATTTCAGTCCTGGATAGATACGGTCCCTGGGCTTGAGGCCAAGGACAAGTCTTGCAGTTCTGTTCTGGATAAGTTGCAGAGGGCGGAGAG
Organism: Ambystoma mexicanum; assembly: GCF_040938575.1. Classification (NCBI taxonomy): domain Eukaryota; kingdom Metazoa; phylum Chordata; class Amphibia; order Caudata; family Ambystomatidae; genus Ambystoma; species Ambystoma mexicanum. Next base: position 763,450,207 of record NC_090925.1, on the reverse strand, counting down.
TGGAGGCAGGCAGATTAAGATAGAGGCTGTTACAGTAGTCCAGCCTTGAGAGAACCAGGGCTCGAGAGACAGTGAGCTTCTGGGGGAAGGAGAGGAAGGGAAGAATACCTCTGAGGAGGCGCAGCTGGTAGTGTGACTTCTTAGAAACGTCAGATATATGAGGAGAGAAGGAGAGTGTGGAGTCGAAGATGACCCCGAGGTTTTTAGCCTTGCAGGTAGGGGCAGGAAGGGGGCCAAGGGAGGCCGGCCAGAGAGCTGCAGGGAAGGAGGGAGTGGGTGTGCCGATGAGTAGAATCTCAGTCTTACTGGCGTTGAGGCAGAGGTCATTGGCGGCGCACCATTCATGGATAGCAGACAGACAGTCGGAGATGAGGGAAGGAGAGGAGGAGGCTGAAGGTAGCCTGAAGATGAGCTGGGTATCGTCTGCATAGCACTGGAAGTAGGGGCAGAGAGCGGCGATGCGGTGGGCAAGGAGTGCCAGATACTGGTTGAAAAGCCAGGGAGAGAGGTTGGATCCCTGGGGGACACCACAGGTGGAGAAAAAGATGTCAGAGAGGAAGGAGCCCATTTGGACCTGGGAGGGTCGATCGGAGAGGAAAGAAGTCAGCCAGGCCAGAGCCTGACCAGTGATACCCAGGTTATCACGGAGACAGTTGAGCAGGATGGCATGGTTGACAGTGTCAAAGGCAGAGGAGAGATCGAGCAGAATGAGAACACAGGGAGTGTTGGTATCGAGGTTCAGGAGCAGGTCCTCACGGATTTTCAGGAGAGCAGTTTCCGTGCTTCTGGCAGCTCTGAAGCCAGATTGATGGTCATGCAGATTACCAACAGAGTCAGCATGGAGGTTAAGCTGGGAGATGGCCAGTTTCTCCAGGAGCTTACCCAGGAAGGGAGTAATGGAGATTGGGCGATAATTGGCCGGGCAGGAGGGGTCGGCAGAGGGTTTCTTGAGGAGGGGGTGCACAAGGGAGTGCTTGAGGGGGGATGGGAAGACTCCAGAGGCGAATGAGTGGTTGCAGAAGTCAGCCAGGACAGGAGCCAGGGAGTCGATGTGGTCCTTGATGGTTTTGGAGGAACAGGGGTGAACCTGTTTAGACGAGGCTTTCATAGATCGGACTTGTCTGGAGACCTCATCAGCAGAAAAAGGTGGAAAAGCAGAGAAGGAGGGTGGAGGGGTGGCTGCAAGAGAGCAAGAGGGAGAGCTGGGAAGAGAGGGAGGGAGGAGAGAGGAGGAGAGCGAGGACAGGATGTCCTGAGTTTTTGAGATGAAGTGCGAGGCCAGTGCAGTGCAGAGGGCCTGGGAGGGGACAGGAGAGGTAGAGACTGCAGCAGGGTTGGCCAGCTCCTTGCAGATTTTAAAGAGTTCGGCCGAGTTGTTTGATGCCTCAGAGATGCGGGCTTGGATAAGGGCTCTCTTCTTGGTGAGAACGGAGAGCCGGTATTGCCTTTGGAGCAGGCGGCAGGCCAGTTTGTCAGAGGATGAACATGAAGCACGCCATTTCCTCTCTGCCACCCTACACTTGCGTTTTAGGGTGACGAGATCCGAGTCATACCAGGAGTTACATTTGGCTTTGGGCTTCAGGCGGATTCTCATGACAGGGGCAAGGATATCGAGAGTATCAGATATAGAGGAATAGAGCATGGAGAGGGCTGTGTCAGGGTGGGAGTCAGCCAAGGGGGGAGGAGGGGGCGAGAAGGTAGCAGCAAAAGCCTCAACTGACACGCGCTTCATGGGTCGGATGACCGAGAAGGTGGGTGGCAGTGAAGAGGGTGGCTTTGCCTGTGGGGTAGGGAGGGAGAGGTGGGAGGATAGGAGAAAGTGATCACTCCAAGAGAGAGGAGTGGAGAGAGGAGGGGAGAGGGGAAGGTCAGAAGAGATCAGAGCGTCAAGAGTGTGCCCTGCAGAGTGAGTAGGCCCAGACGGGAGAATAGAGAGTGAGAGAGAGTTACAGAGTTCGCGAAAGAGACCAGTGGGGGGACAGGAGGCATCGAGGTGGATGTTGAAGTCACCGAGAAAGAGGAGTTGGGTGGTTGAGGACAGGAGTGAGGAGGAGAGGTCAGCCCATTCAGAGAGGAAGGAGGAAATTTGACCAGGTGGCCGATAGATAGTAGCCACGGTAAGGGAATGGCTAGGAGAGAGAGAGAGTCGGCAGACAAGGCATTCAAAAGAGGAGTAGGTCTGCGTAGGAGTGACAGTGGCAGGAATCCACTCAGGGAAGATAAGGGCAACACCACCCCCTGAACGGTTGGGCCTGGGCACGGAGAGGATCTTGTAACCGTCAGGTAGGAGTGTGTCGAAGCTGGTGGCAGAGCTGGCTGTGAACCATGTCTCAGTGAGACCGAGGACGTCCAGGTCCAGTTCCTCAAGAAGGCGACAGATATCAGACCTGACCATGTGGTGGTATTATGCGGGAGGATCACATGGGAGGTAACTCGGGTCAGGAGAAATGGAAGTACCTTCTGAATAATGTCCCTAATTATCCTTCAGTCCTTATGGCTTCCTGTAAAATTGAGGATTTTGATTTTGGAATAACTAAGAACATTATGGACTCCAAGTCCCATAATGCTCTTAGTACTAACACAAGGAAGTGGGAGCCAGAGTTGCAAAACTCTAATGAGCGGTCTAGTGATTACATTGACCCACATCTGAGCGGGACCTTTAAACATTAAAGGCCCTTCAGTTGTGGGCCAAAAAGAAGGAGAAGGAGCAGGAGGAAGCAGAGGTCGGCACCGCTGCATTGCCAGTAGTGAGACGATGTGCACAGAACGTGGCAGAGGTCCAGTCAGATGCTGAGGATGCACAACGGGAAGCGGTAATGAGGCCAGCTGTCCCAAAGGAGAGAGAAGCTCTCTGTGTCCTGCATCTCGCTCTGGTGTGAGGTTTTCAGTGGAGCACGTTTGGAGCAGTGGGTGCTCCAGTGAAAGATAGCATGAGCAGAAGAAGGCTGACCGGAGCTGTCAAATGTTGGAGAAGCCCCGACGTGTGAAGAAGCAGAAGCAGCCAGTCGGAAGGAGAGGCCAAGACATAACACTGAGTTGACCTAATATAGTTGACCCTGGGGCGCTCAGAAGTAGACAGCTGTGCAGAAGTGCACCTTTTGAATGACAAACCTTTAAACTAAAGCAAAGTGAGTGCAGCCTCCCACATGGGAGATGTCCAACCTGAGAATATTGTAACCCACATTGCCAAAGCCAAAAGGGGGCAACAACTAAACAAAGTGAATACAATTTTCCAAAAGGGGGATAACCAACAAGGGGACAGTATAACCAGCATTGCCAAAGCCAAAGAAAGCTGAGCGTGACATTGAGGCAATTTAAATGCAGCTGTCCCAGAGACACTGTAGAGGAAAGTCGTAAGCTACATTGCCAATAGACTAATGGGTTGTGTAGAAAGAAATCAGAGAAGGCAGGAGAAAATCCTTCCTTGTAGAAAGAATCAAGGGGGAGAGAAGTTTCACCTGCATTGCCTATGGCAAACATATCAATGTGAGAATCATTGCCCCTTTGTACAGCATGTTTGTAAATGAACTTGTAGAATTGTGTTGCAAGTCAAAAAACATACCCAAGAACCCATTGTTGGTTCAACTTTCCGCATTGAGAAATTAATTGTGGAAAGTTTGGAACAAGCCTCACCACAGAGTACACGTTGTAGTAGTAGGAGTCTTATCCTGGCTGGTGAGTACACCAAGAAAGGGACAATTATTGGTTAGACCCGGGAGGGGAGTGGACTAGCAAGAAGATGATTTTAAGTACTGTGACTGCGGTAGAAGGTTGTGAAAGTTGTGGTTAAAAAGAAGTGGCAATTCCACTACTGACTTTTGAGGAACTGTTGTATAACCATCCTGACTATGATGTTGCTTTTGAAGGAGAAGTTTTGATGAACTGTTATATAATCAACGTGACTAAAGTGTAACTTTCTGAATGAACCATCCTTAGGAAGGTGTTGCTAATGAAGAAGAAATGCAATGTGATAGAAAGTGATTGGTCTTTTGAGAAAAATAACTCTTTACATTGACTTTTCAACGAGAGGGTATTGCACAATTTGGATGTCAGACGAGCTCTTAAGTTTTATTTGGACAGAACATCTAAACTTAGGAACTCTTCCTAGCTTTTTGTGACCTGCGGAGATTCAAAGGGAAAGCCTCGAAAGCAACTATCTCCCGATGGATTGCTTCCAATATATCAGAGGCGTATACCCTTCAGGGCCTTCAGCCTCCAAAAGGAATTCATGCCCACCTTGTGCGGAGCAAGGCGGCTGCCGTTGCCTTCCAGAAATATGTTCCCTGGGACAACATTGCCAGAGCAGCTGCGTGGGCTTCCCCATCAGCTTTTTGTAAGCATTACTGCTTAGACCTGAGCTCCAGAGCCCATGCTCACTTCAGTCAGGCTGTTCTTAAAAACCTCTTTCAGTAAAGGAGTTCCATCCACCCGTTTTCCTGTGAGGAGTGCTCCCAAAAGTATGGAGGAAAGGGGATGGGACATAGGAGTATAACAAAGTTACTTACCGTAGTGACTACCTTACTCCTCGTCCATAGTCCCTTTTCCTCCATACGCCCGCCGTCCCCTCTAATAAGTATCCTCTATTATTGCTTAAAGATCTCAGACCTGGCAATAGAAAGAGACTGAAGGGCGATGCGCAGGGCAGAGGTAAGGAGGGCGGGGTTACGGCCGCATGCGGTACACGGCGTAGAAAGAGAAGAAGGACACATTTTTCAATTTGATGCTTTTTTACAAAAAGTGCTCTGGCCCTGCCCCGAAGGATGGAATATCCCAAAGGTATGGAGGAAAGGACTAGGAGTAAGGTAGTCACTACGGTGAGTAACTTTGTTATTTTACACGCAAATAATTCCATGAATCAGGGCCTAAATGTCTCCTTTTTTATATACTTCTCAATGCATTAAAACCTATGAGAGGCTTGGATTCACAAACTAGTGACTTCACTTTAAGGAGGCATTTTTGTTTCGTTTTATCTTCACGAACTTCAAACAAATACTATAACTCTTTCACTTTCCCTGGACCTGCAATGGCCATCTCACATGTCATCTTGCAGCTGCAAGCTTGTTATGGAGGATTTAAAGTCATCTATGCTGTTTTGCCTAAAGGCAGTGTTAGCCAGCATGTGGCCATACAATTAAAAGTAGAGATAGTTTAGCAAAACAGGCCAGTGTGCAGTGGCTCAGTAGGGCAAAACAAATATTCTCGCTTTAGCGTGCCAATCGGAAGTACATCATCTTGTAGACAATTGTTCTTTGTTCCAAGATGGGGTCTTCTATCTAAAACGACAAGTGTGGGATTATATGGCCCAGTCTAAACTCTTATAGCAGAATTAATGTATTGGTTTGTCTTTTGAGTGTGCAGCCCATTACATTATGCTATTTTCATGTTGTTTTTGTTTATAATATGCATTATTTTAGCTGCAGGCTCCCCTTATGAGACCATCTCATTAGTCTCATACCTTTAATACTTCTGGGTGAGCAACTCATATATTCCTGGATCTCGGTTAAACAATTCTTCAGAGGTTTTCATCAAGAGCAATCACGCAGGTACCAGAGCATTTGCAGTTTTCTTTTCTACAGAGGTAAAAAAGGGATTTGGCTAGCAGGAATAAACATATACTCCGATTAAGACTACGACTACTGTGGGGTTTAATGCAAGCCCCAGGGTCAAATGAACTGAAAGGCCATGTTAGGCCCAAAATGTGCAGGAACACCTTCTTGTCATGGGAAGGCACACTGGCTGACTGAGGCCTAAAAGTGCAGAAATCTCGTCGTAGTTGGAAAACACATGGTAGACTGGCCGAAAAATATACATGGCAAAATGTGATTATTCAACAAAAATGCCAGCAGTGAGTTCATTCTCAGCCACAGAAACACTGATAGCGCTGTGTTAAAGCAGGCCTTGGAAATATGAGACTAAACCTACAGAAGGGAATTCAAAAGCACACTTGCAACTGCCCTGTATCAAAATGCTGCATACATTAAAACTACAAAATGGCTCTGGCTTGTGATTGTGTAAAGCTAAAACCAGAGGCCTACTTTTCAATAAGTGACTGGCTGGTGCTTAAAGTGTAACCTTGCTGATACAGAGAGCAAAGAATATAGGGTGTAATTTGCCAACACAGAAACAGTTACCATGGAAGTGTGTGCATTTCGCTGCCTAAAACCATGATCGCATGGGAACCGAATATCCCTTGCCAGAGTAATGTGAAGATATCATGATGGGTAAATGAACATTGATGGCAAGAGGAAATCATGTCACAAATAAAACGAAGGCCTCTTGTCTAAAGAAAGATATTGCGACAGAATGTTCTCCATTGGAGCTGATGTCAACACCAAGATTCAATGCCACCTGCCCCCACCACATGATCTTCTCTACTATTTATCTGAAAGACAATTTCTTTGAAGTTGCAGGGCCAGAGAGAAGAGCTGTATTCATGCATTACATATTCATGCATTACAGAGGAATGTATTGGTGTGGCTGGGTCAACAGAAAGGCCACCCTTTATGGGCTGAACTCTGTAAAATTGCCAAAATGCAAGCGGTTTTGTGGTCCATCTCTGGGCTGAATGGCTGGATGGGCTGCAATCAAGATTATCACATCATGCCAGAGACCCATGTGGCCAGAGAGATAAGATATCTTCAGCATTCACTAGCCCGGCCATTGGATTCACAAGAATGTTGATTTACACCAGCCTGAGTCAACAAAATGCAACCGATTGCTGGATCTCCATTGAAAATGGGAAATTAAACATAGTGTGTAATTTTAGTCAGAATATGCATGTGTGGTTAAGAGAAGGCCATAGATTTACATGCAGAATCATACTTGGTTGATTTTTTCATGAATTCTGAGATGCAGAAAAATGACTGAAGTATCGCTGTAAAGATTCTAAAAGGCCTACCTGTTAATTTAACTCTCATAAAAACTTGACCTTGGAAACAAGAGTTATCAACTAAATTGTTTTTTTAGGTCCCCAGAAAATGTAAAAAAGCAGATATTCGGGGAAACGATGGCTTAGTAAATTAGATATCTGGTTGGAACATTTCATATTGATAACTGGTATACTTTTTGAATTAATCATGAGAAAAATAATCATGTGCAACATCATGCAGAGACGAGAGACATTTAAAAAAATCTGGGGTGATGAGAGGAACCCAAATATATCTATATTGTTATGCGTAACTATACATTTGCAATAGCTGCCATGTAGTGACTTTTTAAGTGCACAAATTGAAATGTGTAAACAAATAAATGCAAATGGGTGAACTGATCCCCTCCCAATTTGGCCTTGGTAACCTGTAGGGCCAAGCACAGCAAAGAGTCCAGCCCTTGGATAAGGAGATGGAAAATAATTGTCCATTCAAAACTGATGACCAATAATAAGGTATATGGGACTGAAAACGTGTCTCCCCAAAGAAGCAGAATCAAGTCCCTGATTTGAAAAGTGTGATTTCTACAGAAAGTGGGAATTGATCCCTGAGAGTCTCTTCATTCTGGGCCGGTTCATTGTTATTCCTGAACCTAATGACCCAGATGGGCAGGACAGTGCTAGGTTTCATCGATAACAACGAGTTGGAAGGTGACAATGCTGGGAGGTCTAGTCATCCTGCAATACAGTGGTGCAGGCCTGCTACTGCAGTGTGGGTTGAACCTAAGAGGCCACCCACCAGCCAGCAGCACCAACCCAGGGGTAAAGCCAGGAAAATTGCCACTGCCTAAGAGGATTGTCTTCCATAAGTGACAAACTATACACAACAATGTTGCTGCAGTGCTTGATAGGCAAGTTCATCAGTTCAGGAATTATTTTTCCTGCATTTGTCAATTAATTTACCATAAGAGGAAAGCATGTTTACTTTGTTTTCTGTGGATAGATGAGCAACATGTTCCACTTGCTGCCTATTGAATCAGAGCAAAATGTTAACAATGATGATGTGTTTAATGAACCACTCAACCATTTGCCTTAAACTAGTATGTTATGTTATTTTATGTCAACTGGTATCTATAAATTGCACATCTGCCACGGGTAGTGCATCCATCACCCACAAGAACCGGTAGACGTTGCAGGTTATACCCTAAGTATGCTGACACTTTGGGGCACAGCCGTGGATGGTGGAACCAGTGGCCCAGGAGTTGCTCGCCCTGATGTGTCCCATATGTGCTAGAAAATATTAAGGTTCTGGCACGTTTTTTTTACAAATTAATCACTGAGAACAAGCACCTTTAGCCCAATGGAAAAGGATCTAAGCAAACAAAGCCTTTTTATCATGGTATCCTTTCTGGTTTTCTTGGGCTTTATCCATGGGAGTTTGAACTATGCTTCTCACTGTGGCCATATGTTCTTTTAATCTTTCAGTTGTTTGGGAGAGGGGTAGTACAGCTTTTTCCTGTTCCCCCCAAGTCTCCCTTAACATGTCAAGGACATCCCCTTGCTCTCTGCCATATAGTTAAAATGGGGGAAAATCCTTTCGAGGATTGTGGGGTCTTTCGGACGGCAAAAAATGGCCCAGGTTGTCATAACATCCCAATTTCTGCCTTCAGCTTCTACTAATTTCTTTAAGATGTGTTTTGGGGTCTTGTTGAACCATTCCACTAAACCATCAGTCTGGGGGTGATAAATGGAAATCCTAAGTGTTTTATGTGTAACATCTCCTTTACTTCAGACATTAGTTTACTCATAAAAGTAGACACTTGGTCAATTAAGATCTCCTTTGGAAACCCAATCCGAGAAACCATGGGATCAAATGCTTGAGAATTTGTTGCCTTGTGTTATTGCGTACAGGAAATGCCTCAGGGCAATGGGTTGCATAATCCAATATTACCAGTATGTATCTGTTTCCAAGTGCTGATGGTTCAACGGCTCCTCTATGTCCATACCTATACATGAACAGGGTACTTCAATTATTGGTAATTGTGGTAAGGGAACTGGATGGAGCATCTGAAAACTAGTCTTTTGACATAAGGAACAAGTGAGAAAAACATTTTTCCCATCGGCATAGAACCCTGGCCAATAAAAATGGCTTAATGTCTGGGCTTGGGCCTTAGCTGTTCCTAAATGACCGCCTGTTAAATGAGAATGGGTGATCTCAGATAAAATTTTTGTATGACTTTTGGGTAGCATTATTTTTGATCTACGAGTACAGGGCTTGTTCCAGAATTCCCTGGGCTATGTGTTCGCCCATCTTTACTTGGTGTGCTTCCTTCCTGTTGTTTTGAATGAAGATTTTGATGTCAACTATATAATCAGGGTCTATGACGCCTGCTAGAACGTCTAGGCTGTATTGCCAGGTTAAACCTGATTTAGTGGTAAGTCTAATGCAGGTTCTGGGAGGAGTAATAAGGACCAGATCAGCTGATATTAAAAGTCAGTCTCTGGGTTGTATTAGTTCTCCATTGATACTGCATAAGTCAAACCCAATGAAACGTTCTGTAGGTACTGATGGGTCGGAAGCTCTGTTGCAAAGTTTCTCACATTTTAGGTTCCTCCAGTTTATGTCAACTGAGCCCGATACCACTTCTGACACCACATATGCGGAGTCAGGAATGAAACTCGGGCACAAGTTGTTCATAGTTTTAGTTATATACTTTCATTAAAGAAAAAGGGGCTGAGAAAAGGCCTCTCTGACCCTGCTGTAGGAGGAATTTCCCTACCTAAACCATAACTAAGGATCAGTCTGTGTCAGAATGTCAAAATCAAAACTGTCCTTGTTACAAAAGTTCTACTCCGACCCTCAAACTATAACTAAACAAAAAGATGAAAAGGGGAATGTCTTTAACCTTTGATGCCTTTTGAAAAAAAGTGTTTGTAAAGTATAAGAAGTTCCAACTCAAAAGTTCTTCAGGGATAAAAAATCCTTGCGCCAGAGGGTGACTTCGTTCCCCTGGATTCCTCTTTATCACAATCAGTTCTTTATACAACAGTACCTTGTATTTTGTTGGTCTCAGAGTGGCACTGTTACTCACACACAGTTCTATAGTTCTATTCACTTCAAAGTTCTGTGGCCAAGATTTTCCTCATGTTTGTCCATTCCTCACAGTCCTAATATCCTTGCTTAGGATCTCTTGCTTCAACACATTTGCAAATTGCCCGGTATACACTCCCGCCGGGGCTTCTTCTATGTTTACCCTTGTGGCTGCCTGGCATACTCTCCTGCCAGGACTTCCGATCTGCATGCACTTGAAAATGACTGGTATACTTTTCTGCCAGTACTTCATGTATTTACCTACTTCCACAATTGTACATCCACTGTGTTGAACAATATATCCTCGTGATATACCATTTGCTTATGTGCTTCCATGTATCTGTATTCCATGCACTCACATACTGGTAAGGGATTTGGTTTCAATTCACTTTCCCTTTTTATAAATAGTCTCTCTGTTTTCTCTTGTTCTTTAGTCTGTTTTACTGTTCATTGTATTTGGTGTGACCTGCCGATACGCCCCGGGGTCCCCACTATTCTTGGGTTGACTCACCAGCTCTTGTTGGCGTTCCTGGGCTCTTGTGTAGTCCCTCGGTGAAGGTACTCTTCCTGTTTTCCCTTCACGACTCCTTCTTTGGCATCTTTCCAGTTCCTGCAGCTTCCCTTCAGCACGCCGGTTTCAGATTAAGTTCTCAGGGTATGCTTTCAGTGGTCAACGAACACCCAGGAGTCTCTTGCGCTCTCCAGTGTCTCTGTAACAGGTCTCCCTCTTGCAGCGTTTTCATTCTTCTTCAGTCTTGAGCCATGCAGCCCCACCACACCTGTTTGGGACCTCGAATTTCGCAGAGACGAGGATCGTTCTTTCACCAACATCAGCAGCTTTTGACACTGGGCTGCTGGGCTTTAAATTTCCTATGCATAGGTGTTTTTTCGGCCAACAGCTAGAACACGCATTGGGCTGAAAGTCACCTAGTTATGCACTGCTCGTCTCCTCTTCCTCGTCCAAGTATTCAGAGGATTCTGGGACATGGAGTCCATTATTGAATTTTGATGAAAAGAGTTTGAATAATTACTTTCAACATGCCTGGATGGCAAAGCAGTTCTGGGTGATGAATAGATAGAATTGATAATGGTATTCTCATTACTTCCACATGGTAGACCAACGTTGGGAGTTTGGTCTGTATGCTTTGATGAAGAATATGTTCTATTCTTTGAAGGGGCATGTGCAGAGGTATGCCAATGGGCCATTAGGGTTTTGGGTATGAGATGATTATCTTCAAGGTCAAATGGAGGATGCCATGTTTCATCCAATGAATCCATGACATCCCCCCGGAGGTTGTGTCCTCCCATGTGATACTCCCTCATATAGCCACCCCCAGGGTCAGGATCAGGTAGCAGCTGTCATCCCCTGACCACATGAGATGAGGTCACCACCATGGTATCAGTGAATACTGCATTGGATTCATCACACATGTTAATGATTGTTTAAAAGAAATACTCTGTTCTCCCAGGTGAAAGGGTTGACAGGCTCTTGCAGCTGCACATCTTTCCCATCGGGACCCCTGGGCTGAGCCTCATGGCAGTGTTCTGCCTTCTGCCTGCAACCACCTCCATTTAGGAGGGCTTAAGCCTATCCAAGCCAGGGGCTTGCTCTGCCACTGCCCAGACATCCTTGAAGGAAATGGTGGCCAAACGGTTTATTTTGTAGCTAAATAGTTGCAAATAATGTGCTAGAACCCCGTGAGTTCTACAGGAAATAAAAAGTGCAGTTTGATATGGCCTCCTATAATATTTCCAAATACGTAAACGATTTCCTATCTGGCATCAATGGGAGCCCAATGAGGCTTGATAAACAAATATGCCAGTGTGACGACATTACTTCTGCTCTGATGGAGTACAAGGGCGAGTAGTGACTAAACTGCATAATTAGCCCCCACACATCTACATACCAACAGTAATCTCGATCATAAAGTTAAAACAGGCACGGCCAAGAGATATACCTCCTTTGCATTTTGTTGGGATGACGGAAGGCTATAATCTGAGAAGGGGTGTGAATGTGAGCCGGTAGCAAGCAAAGTATCAATGATATATACTTTAATTACACAAATCAATTGTACATGTATCAAACACACTATAATAGCCCACCCCTGTAAAAGGAAGTCAGAGAAATGCAGAATGTAAAGATGCCCCACTCTAGATGCTTAGCAGGGAGTAAAAATAGGCAAGAGATGATTTGATGTTAGGCAGTTTGACGGTGTCGAACCAGGCTTCAAGATGCTGAAGATGCATGTTGAATCAGGTTTGGGCGCAGTTAGTGCTACTGGGTCAGAGAGCTGTTGTTGGTTTAGCGTTCGAGCGATGCAGGGCAGTCTGCTTATCAGGGTCAGTTGGAAGGTTGAGTCAGTTCAAGATGATGGTAACTTGCTGGTTTGGGTCGACAAGTAATGCGATGCTCCCTCGGTTCGAGCAGAGTTCCGGTGTTTGAAGCTGTGATCCTGGTTGTCCGATGCGATGATCGAAGAGGCAGCGGTTCAAAGTTGTCTGCAGCAGCAAGCTGGTTGTTTCAGAAGAACAGGTGAGATGCTGGTGTGATACAGCAGTTATGGATGCAAAACCACAGTGGTTTGAAGTTGAAGAGAGTTCAGAAAAGCAGCACCTGCGGATCCCTTTAGTTCAAGTGCAGTGCAACATTTCTAATGAAGTTCGATTGGCTTGATGCTGTGACAACTGGGATCCTGGCTGTTCTGGCTCATAGGCTGCTGTGACCACCACTGCAGGAGGCACAAGGACAAGGTGAGTCCTTCTCAGTCTTCACTCCCAGCCTAAGGTGATTTGCAAGCAGAGTGGTACATCTTGCCCCTCATCAAGAATCACCTCCAGTGTGCCCTCGGAGTGGGGAGGGAACAGAGCCGTCCTCTGCCTTGGGGCACTCCTTTGTCAGCTCAGTGGTTGAGGGCTTTGGAAAGATCAGCATTCCCAAAAGAGACCCAAATGCATTCTTCCTTAAGTGCTGTATGGCACAATAGTGAGTCAAAGAAGGTGTGAGGGGTGTACTCTTTTACAGGGATAATGCCACACGGTTTGGAGGAAAGCAAGCCTGCTTTAAGAGTTCTTCTCCTGATTGCATCATACCCAAAGCGCTTTGTGCTTAAGGATGTGAAGGAGACAGGAAGGACGTACAGTAGCTGAATGACCTTTCTAGGGCTGCACCTGTAGTGTTAATATTCATTCTTTCTTGAACTATGTAGAGCTCCCACTGCTACCTCCTTCTCAAGAGCATAGCATCAAAGGCCATTTATCATGAAACACACTGGTGTGAGGTTAGTCCTTCTGTTTAGGTTGTGTCAGCATCATGTTATTAGTAAAAATCAAAAAGGCGAGGGCTTTTACACTATCGTAGATGGCAATCCTTCACATCCGGAAAACCAAATTTCGGTCATCTTGGTAAGAGGGAGCTGGAAAACAGAGGAAGTAAGGCTGGCAAACTAAGCTTCTGGGCTTTTGCTCTGTTTTCTGGTACTATGTTATCGTGAACCTCAATTCTCATTTATATATTTAGACCAGTCATAATAAGAAAAGAAAAAAAAGGACAAGTTACACAGACCGCACAAGCTTAAGTCTTAAGATAGCTACCTCTAGCTTAGACCTGTATGCAAGGCAGTGACAGAAGAGCTTGCCTTGTGTTCAATTTTCTGAAAAAAGATTGTTTTTATTACACCAAAAATAAAGGCTGGAACCTCTGAGTTCAATATATATCAGCTATATAGATGTATAGTTTACAGAGTTATGCCACACAAGTCATTAAATAACTGTAGCTGTGCAGTCCCGAGTAGCACACCAGCGTACCTGGTGGCTAAACTCCACATATCTGGTGGCACACGCTCCTCACGCAGCAAATCGCACAACTCGTCTCCAAAGAGAGGACATGCAAACAATCCTTCTCTTGCCCCACACCTACCGCCTGGAACTCGATCCCGTTGTTTGCTCAGAAAGTCCCCACAATTCTCCAGTTTCTCAAATCTCTCAAAACATGGCTCTTTCAACAACATCCGACCGAAGAGAAATTCCAATGGGTACAAATACCGATGCAAAGACCTCAATTCACAGTACTGCGCTAAGGTTAAATGATGCCACCCCAAATGCTGGCTACCCACATTCTACACAGCGTTCTGCTGCTTTCGCGCTAGCTCTGTGCTTTAAACAATAAACAAAAAAATGGACTGTGGACTGAGAATATTCCTTCCAGTACTAAGTTATAACTGCCAGACCATCGGTAACAGGTATCGCCAAATTGGCATAAGTTAGCACTCACACATAAGCTTGAACCATATTGTAATACAACTCGTTTTGGTCTCATAATATAAGCTGGGTATTTTCAGGAAACACAATTTGTATCCACAGATACTAGATTTTCCTAGTTTGTAAACAAATCCCTCTTGTATTCAGAAATCATATGTTGTGTCCCAAAATAGAAGTATTTTATTTTATTTTTTGCAAATTAATTTTGTTTCCAAACATCGTCTTGCCATTTCTGAAAATACACTTTATTTGTCTCCAAATACTAGATTTTTTTTCAGAAAAAAAATGCATGCTTTCCTCAAATATCAGCTGGTAATTTATTACATCCTCTCATTTAGACGTTGCAAAAGGATAGCTGTTAGCCACCATTGTAAGCAAAACAGAAGGGGTGATGGCTGGAAGGTTTAGAATTAATCTTAACCTCTGACATTGCTGTGGGCAACCCTGCAGACCATCGTTCTACACCTGTCAAGCCATTACAAAAGGGGAAAGACCATACGCAAATCAGGCTTGGTCCCACCCCAAAAGGGGTAGTCCAGCCCGAACTGCTTGGTCACATCCCTTCTGAACGAAACCACAAGCATCCCCAGACATCCTAGTTGGGCCTCATCAGTGAGAAGTAGCTTGGGTGTTTATGCCCAGCAGGCAGGGGACCCATGTCTGGGCATACCTGTCCCACTTAGGGTGACTACAGCAAAACAAAAGAGGTGATGGCTTGAATGTTTCAAATTAATCTTAACCTCTGCCATTGCTCTGTGCAACCCTACAGACCACCATTCTTCACCTGACAAGCTATCAGGAAAGGGGAAAATCCATATGCAAATCAGGCTTGGTCCCACCCCAAAAGGGGCAGTCCAGCCCAAACTGCTTAGTCACATCCCTTCTGCATGGGACCACAAGCATCCCCAAACATGTTTCAGCCTCTTTGAGCCTCATCAGTGAGGAGTAGCTTGGGTCTCTAGGCCCAGCAGGCACAGGACCCTCGCCTGGGCATACCCGTCCCACTCGGGGTGACTACAGCAAAACAAAAGAGGTGATGACTGGAAGGTTTAGAAATAATATTAACCACTGGCATTGCTCTGGGCAACCCTCCAGACCATCGTTCTTTCCCTGCCAAGCATTTACAAATGGGAAAGACCATATGCAAATCAGGCTTGGTCCCACCCCAAAAGGGGCAATCCAGTCCGAACTGCTTGGCCGCATGCCTTCTGCACCACCCATCACCTCTTTGTATTTCCTTTGTCACCTCAGTGTCAAGCAAATCTTGATTTGCCCCAATACATATATTCCTGGGATAACCTCCTACACTCAGGGTCAGCCTCACCTGCCTGTGAACACCTATCCTAAAGCTGGTACAGCTTCAAATGCCCGATTTCACTCTTACCCATGTACACCTATCAGTATTTCAGTAACATGTTCATAGGCCCAGGATCTCACCTCACTTGCCTATGTGCATGCATCAAATGCCTCGAACAGCTCAATTTGAACCACATTGCCCCAAATACTTATTCAAATTGGGCATTTTCCAGGAATTGCTTCATATGCTCTAGCTCACGTCATATGCGCATGCACTCCCATGACAAACCTGCATAAGTATGTTTTTCAGGGGAGGGGCGCGTCATCATGATGAACAATAGCTACAGTGGCAACATGCCAGCAATCATCATGTGAGCAACATCATCAGTAATGTATAGTGCCAATGCTGGCATGTATTATTGTGGGCAAGGCTTCATGAAGAGATTAACAGTGGCAATGGTGGCATATATTGTATTTTGGTTTGAGGTATCATGCAAATGTTATAAAATGCTAGCATGTAGTGTTAGTGACCTGTTCGATTTTTGTATATGCTACTCAAAGAGTTGTAATTGTAATTTGTATGTCATTTCCTTCATAGGTTACAATAAAATGTGCAGTAAAACCTACTATTCTGACCTATTGCTATGCTAGATTGCACAGGCTAATTTGAGGGAGATGGTAATGCCCATCCACTGGAATTATTCACCAGCTTCCACTAAGATTGAATCAGTTAGGATGACGTTGCCCCCGCAGCAACCACCTGCCCCCCCTGATACCAAAAGCTGCCTCCTCGCCTTGACAACATTCTAGCCTTTGGCTGCCCAAGACTCAAATAGGCTGAGATTCTGGGGCAAAGGACAGAGGCCTCAAAGTGATGCCACCCACTAATTCTGACTACATCCGCGAGCACCAATCCTGGACTGTAGAGGGTAAGCTTAAGGATAGAGTGGGAAGTGAAGGACCGAGGGCGGTTGTCCAGGCATTTCCTTTTCTTTATGCAATACCGATAACTACTGGGCACCAGTGACATATTTGTCAGCTAGAGATGAGAAGATATATGATCAAGTGTCTAATGTGCAGACTGGGCTCAAATCACAGCTTCACCTCATAGTTTAATGTTGTCATCCTTGGCAAAATATTTGATCTCACTATAGTATATCTATCCCAATTTGCATGTTGGGCATCTGCCTTTTTGTGTGAGAGTCCGGGGAGGGGAGGATACCTGGCAGGGAACAACGTGTTTTATAGGGTACTGTTTTGAGGCATTACATTCATAGCATGGTGGGGGTATGATTTGAGCTACCTAGCTATGCTCTCTTTTGTGAGGGTCAAGCCAGTAATTGTTTTACCTTGTAACTGAAATCCCAATTTTCAGAGGTCTGTTTGTGTGCAACCATAACAGACACTTTCTTTGAGACAGGAGTGGCACATTCTGTAGTTGCTTATGTTTGTGGTCGTTTTATTTGGCAATTCTTCCCTGCCTCTGTTAAGTTCCTAGGTCCAGTGAAAGGTTTTGCACTGCAAATGGGGGCAGTTTGCTGATGTCGCGGCAGCCTTATCCACTGCATGTACCTGGGCATGAAAGGCATGTTGCAGTTCAGGGCTTGGCAACATGTGGCCCTCCCGATGTTTTTGACTACAACTACCATCAGCTCTAGCCTGCATAGTCTAAGATGAGGGATCATGGGAGTGATAGTCCAAAACGTCTGGTGTGTCAGAGATTCCTGACTGCTGCTGAGCCTGGGATGGCCCTAAGGTGTGCACGTTATGTGCCTTGGGGCCTCCACAATGGAAGATGTTGCTCCTGCTGCTGTCGCATTGATGGGGCCTAGATGGCTAAATGAGGAATAGCAAGGTGCTCTGGCTTTTTTTTTAGTCAGAGCACCCATGATTCCTCCAACTCCATTCTGCCGGGGTGGACTGCCAAAACTATTTGCATGAAGAAAAAAAAAACTGCCGTGCAAAGAGAACACAGATATTGCGAGTTTACCTTGCTGGGCTTTCTTGCCCACCCTGTCTGCCAATGACATTTTACATTTAAAATACTTCAAACATGTTCATCCACAGATTTCCACTAGGTGGCAGGATTGGCCAACTTTTAAAGCAACATTTAAATGACTGCGGACACGGAGTGGACTCTCCAGATCCTCGTGCGTACCGCTTACGATAACGGTCCATCCGTCGGCCGTATTACCCTTGTTAATACCTAGGCCGATCGTTTCTGGAATATTGTGTTCTTCTGCTTGCGCTCCAGCCAATAAGGACACCCGTGGCACCTTCGGGAATGCTATTATAATAAGTGCAGGTCTCCAAGGCACTTCCAGGCATCACGTTTTGGTTATAGTTTATCTCAACAAGTGCACGAGGGTATGTCTACATGCAGTAGAGAAAAGCGGGCACGGTGGAAGATACGTGTCCGCTTCGTCGCCAATGTAGTATCTCGCAAAAGGACCTCCTCACGCTGCTAGTCAGCCACCCTCATTCATACAAGGATACACCGACACAGGGGCTGGGATGCAACACTTCTTTACTTCATGGCGGTCAGCCTTGAACTGCCTTTCTGGCGGTAGCCCCGCCCCTTCCTACACGTAGGTCACAGCCCACTGGTTAATGGTAACAAACAGAGGACTCGTCCTCGGAACACATAAACACTGGCGACACCACAGCCGGTCTGACAGGGCTGCTCCCATTGGTGGCAGTAGCAAGGCTGATTTGCATAGGGCTGGTCACCTTCTGTAATGGTGCTGAGGGGGTAAAAAACAATGCTGTGGAAGATTGTCTAGAGAAATGCCAGTGGTGATGAATAATTCAAAACTTTAACATATCAGAGCTTTTGGTTATACTTTCAAGGTGTCAGCATGTAATCAAAATGTGTTGTTTTGCATTTATGGTTTGCCCGCGCTGCTAAAGCCATGACGCGCAGCTGCCTCAGTGCTCTTCATAAAACACAGGGTGTGAGCGTTGGCATGGTGCAGTAAAGCTATTTCTATGCGTCCCTGGCACCTTCAAACACAGGTTGGTGGTGAACAAAGTGGATGCCTGTTTACAATCTGTCTATAAACGGTATAAGGCTGGAAACGCCACTGCATGGGGGGTCAAAGCCGGGGCCTCAACACTCTGTGCTTTGTCACCTGTTCGGGAGAGGCAGCCTTGGTAGCTCACCACGGCATGGACGTTGCACCGTCACTATATGGTATAGGCTGTACCCACCAGCGCCAGCAGAGCGAGCCGGTGTCTACACACGGAGGGTTTCCTCTGTTTGAAAGCGTTGTATCTTCTGCCAAACCAGCCACACGTCTGTGACTTTTACCTTCACGGCTAATATATTCAGGAAAGTGTTTACTGTAAAAGCCTCTCACTGATTGGCTGACTGACAGACACACGGATTCACTCAATCTCCCAATATTCTTTAACTAAGGAACGTGGGGCCTGATGTACACCCTTCCCCAATAAAATATCGGAACCATTCAAACAAAAGAAGCGCATCTTTTTCCCATATGCTTTAATAGTGAACTTCATGTTTCTTTATACAGCCGGCACAACGCACAAGCGAGAAAAACTCCATTATCCACGCATGTTTCTTCGTTCAGAACTCCAGACACATAATGGCGGAAGGAGGAGAGAGGGGGGTTGGAATGTCTCAAAGGCACATTGGAAAGATTAAGGGAATCATTTAAGACCATGGAGTCAAGAAGGAAAATCAAACGTTGTCATGAAAATATTGTGAACTATCAATATCAAATTGAATAACATAACAAACAGTTTGTTTAGTTGGTTTACTGCTGTTTGGAGCAAGTGCCTAAAATAGGTTACAGCAGGACCCAGGGAGCCTCATCATTTACAGAAGCGTTTTTCAATGGGAAAAATCCCTTTGAAAAATGCATGATACATCTGGCCCACTGGCTCTTTTTCCTCGCAAAATGTGGTTTTGCTGCAACAGAAAGATCTGATGCTGACAGTAGTATTTTCCAGATGTTATCCTTATAAGATTTTATTTACATGTTCGAGTTTGATATTATTATTAAAGTTTCAAATGGGATGTATCAGAATTGCTCACATTTTTACTTTTAAGATTGACATACCAACCAGGTGGGGTGTGCCAGCAACTCGCTTGTTCCCATTTACATGGGGAAATGATATCACTGCAGCAAAGATGACGTCTCATTATGTCATTTCACTCCAGAGAGGGCTACCACACCCGACCCGTACTGATACCCCAGTACTGGCAACCATTTTATGGAGCCTGCATGGCCTGTAAAGGGGTTTCCACAAAATGGCTGCCTCTAAATAAATCAGTACGGGAAGCCATTTTGCAGCACCTTAAGTGGGAGGAAGTGATATCATGGCAGTACAATGAGACGGATAGGAAGGGCAATATGTGGTTGATATCCCCATATGGGAAGGTTATTGGTCTAGCCGTTGACGTTTTGAAGATGACCAAATGGATTATCTCCCAAATCCACTTTTAATTCAATGTATTTTGGGTTGATGGGGGGAAATACTGATGACAGTATGGTTTTTGACTTGGGGGCTGTGTGATGCAGAATAGGATATGTGTACATCTTTTATCCGAGGGGGTGTAGCGGATGATGCTGGTGCTCTGAAGGGATCGCGGAATCCAGGTTTTTCTTCTCAGTGTGGCTCGGTCTGATGACGCAGTGCATTTCAGTGTGTGCCTGCACTGCCTCCATAGCTTCAGGCGTCACCCTTTTTGTTGCAGAGGTCAGTGTTGCAGCATTCAACCACATATGGATACTTTTCCTTAATGGCATCGTCTTGCCACTTCTTACACTCTTCGTGCGAGGCACATCCTCGGGTGACAGAGTCTGTGCATGTGAGAGATGGAGAGAAAGGGGGGGTTTAGTTCTTCTCATGGGTTGGGTTTGTTCACTTTATCAAACATCTTCAGTTGTGGCCTAGACAACCAGCTGGCTCTCCCCTGGTCTAGCAGACGTTGCCCAGAATTCTCAGCATCTGCGAACCCCGATCACATTGACCCCCAAAACTCCCCTACAGCTGTTATGACCACACTACTACTGCACATATGCCCGAAACGATTGTCTTTTATTTTAATTTATTCATTGTGATTTCGTTGGCCAAAAAACCTTAAAACATTTCTTACAAAAATGTCCTAATATAACATATAGTAGTTATTCATAGATAAAAGTACAATTGATAACACAAATAATTATACATAATAAAAGTCTTCACCCAACATAGCACATATGCATTTGATTATTCGCACGAGAGCTAAAACACGCGACGTCTAGATTCCAGCCAAACCGACGTCCCCAAAAGATGTAATCATTGTATGGACAAAAATCAAAGGCAAATCCTTCCAGCCATCGGCATCTAACCAAATAAGTAGCCTCGCATTCCAACAAAAGGTGCTTCTAATTTTTAACTTTGGCAATAGATGTATGAAGACAACATTATCTGTCAGTACGTGGGAGGCCATGCCGAGCCCATGACGTGAAGTGTGCACAAGTCATTAAAAGAAAATCGCAGGAATAGCGTTTGTTACCTTGTCATTGGCAATGTAACTAGACAGAGTGGAAGTGTGTTAGTTTCCCTTATGGCATGTTTGTGATGATTGTATATCTTATATTTCCTAAGGGTGTCATGCTGGTTTGTCCAATCCCAAAGTGTCATTATTAGTTGTACCCTGTTGGGATTAGATAGCGGTCCCTCAGTCTTAGAATTGAATTCATCCAAGGAAGTCAGACACTCATTTTTCATTTTCCCAAGCTGTATTGATGTCCCTGCCAAATAGACTGCTTGCAAATCTTCAAAAAGGGTTTTTCTACGAGGATCCAGTATTTTACTTAGTAACTTGAGTTGATCAAACATGGTACTAAAGTTAAGAGATTGTACACCCAATCCAATACGAATTAAAGTGATTGGGATACAGGATGGATGTTTTGATGACCTGAAACACATAAGTCAATGTCACAATGCACTTAGCTTTATAGAGTTTAATAGGGGTAATATAGAAAAAGAACAATATTTTGTGTATATTTTCTGCATTTGAGATGAGATTGGCCTCAATTTACATCTTAGCCTGTCCTACAAATCTGTCCGCCTACGTTTGAATTCATCGTGTGTTTTAGGTTGGGAGTGTCTGTTCCCATGGATCACCTGACAAGACTTTCAGCAAATTTGGGAAGGTGATGGGTCATTACAGGGGCCCCCCAGAATGTCATATCCTTAGCCTTGCTCTGTTCATATCTCCAAAGGATAATTCTGCTCTGATAATCGTTACTCTATACTTTATACCACAGCCCCCCTAAATCTCTGAGGCAACCACTTCCCTTGGATGTACTTTGCCTCGGCCGCTGCATATTCATGGACTGTACGACATCGCTACCTTACTCTGTACATGCCCATATCCCTGTATCTTACCACTGCTGTGGAACTTTGCCTCCGCCCCTGAATATCCTCACACCTTAACATTGGCTGTGTATATAACAGTACCTTACAGTTCTGTGTGGCCCCCTCTGTACCTCTAGGACTGTAACACTGTAACTATGTATACTGTCTATTGTGCCTAAGGGCCTCATATAACCGGTTCGCCCTAGCTCCCTGATGCCTGAGGGCTTGTGTGTGCTATACAAATGGAAATAAATAATAAAGTACCTACACAGAGGGGACTGAGGGTTCTCAATTCTTTGGGCGCACCCTGCGAATGGTAGTGCACGGTCCCTTGCAATGAGCACCCAGGATCTGTCTGGGAGGCCCTGACTGAAATCTGCGTCCTGCTACTCCGCTCGCACGCCCTATGCCCTCTCTTGAATAACTCCCCTCATTTCAAACGACCTAGCTGGATTGAGATACCCCAGCCAGCTTCTAGAGCTCTCAGGTGGACACTGCCACCTACCTTTCTAAAGGGGTCTCCGCCCACCCTGGACCTATAGTAGGGGTATTATGCCATCAGTCCATCTCAGGCCATCTTGGGGCGCATTGAAACACAATTCACTTGCTGTGTAAGCGCCTTACAAATGCACAATAAATAAATAAGTTTGCTATGGGCCTGCAAGAGGTCCCGACCCTCCCTTTTGATTCACAGAACCCTGTAGTCGATGACATGCTTTAAACATATACAGATGATACAGAACATACTTTGGGACATCATTATGGCAGTTATATACATTTATACATACCAATCGTTGAATAGGTGGTTGTTGCACATGTGTCCTTGTATGTGCTGTCACACTGAACCGGCTTCACATTGTGATCATTGCCCTTGTAGCATTTGATAGCGGAGGCTGCATTTCAGAAATTAGAAGAGAAGAGTGTGAGACAGGGGGAGAGAGAAGCGGCCCGGACCACAATGTGTTAAACCCCAGAGACAGAGGTAACGGAATGATCCTGCCTGTGAGGCGATCATCTCGCTCACCCATCTACCACCCATCAGAGGGAACAATCCCGGGGAGTGACCGATTGCCCGTTCCCACTGCACCAACCCTTGGTCCAAGGGTTTCCTACTGGGAGTTATACTCCACTTTGTTTGGTAGGGTTTACATTGCCTGGGTTGTACGGCTGCATGCATTCAATTGGGGCTTTGTGTTCAGTATCTCACCGCAATAGATTGAGGCCAGCAGGACGAGGACAGTTGTGAGCTGCATTGTGAAGTCTGGAGACCGATTCTGAGGAAGACACAGAGGGTTAATAAGCGGGCAATGGAAGACCAATCAAGAGTTTCAGAAAGGCAGGTGAAAGAGCATGGAGAGTCAATGAGCGACCACAGAAGAGAGAACTGACACTCGTTGAGAGGGGATGGAATAGAGAACTGGTCCCAACTGGTCTAAAAGCAGCCTTCTGGGAAAGGAGGTTATCAGCTGTTCAAGGATATGGGAACATACCAAGGACAGGTGCAGGGGTGTTTAGGAAGGATGCACCAAGCACCACACCCGGAGTGAGAGTGCCATAACTATGCATGTTTGGTATAAGACTGGAATTAAAATGATGTACACCAGAACATGGGAGAAAGAGTTACACAATGTTTATAATACATTAAAGTGAATACTTTAATTAAAACATCCACATATGCCAAATGTACATCAAGGACAGCATTGGTTCAGAGGAGGGGCATCCTTTCCCTATTCCTCCTCCAGGTTCCAGGAGGTCTTACAAACATCTCAATTTAAAGTATAAGAAGAGTTAACAACAGGAGGGCTCCATCTGCTCTGACAAACAAGCAAACACAAGGCAAATGTCGTGCTAAGGAGACCTGGCCACTGAGGGCTTTCAGAATTCTGAGCTGGGGAAACATCTGAGCTGACAAACAAGCAAACACAAGGCAAATGTCGGGCTAAGGAGACCTGGCAACTGAGGGCTTTCAGAATTCTGAGCTGGGGAAACATCTGAGCTGACAAACAAGCAAACACAAGGCAAATGTCGGGCTAAGGAGACCTGGCAACTGAGGGCTTTCAGAATTCTGCGCTGGGGAAACATCTGAGCTGACAAACAAGCAAACACAAGGCACATGTCGGGCTAAGGAGACCTGGCGACTGGGGGCCTTCAGAACTCGGAGCTGGGGAAACATCTGAGCTGACAAACAAGCAAACACAAGGCAAATGTTGGCCTAAGGAGACCTGGCGACTGAGGGCTTTCAGAATTCTGAGCTGGGGAAAGTTCACGCTCACCTGAGCCCACTATCCCTTCAACACATTGCTTCTCTTTTCAAGTCCACAAAGTTTAATGAACATTTAAAGAAGACTATTTCTATGCATTCTTCTAATGTGACAAAACAGCTTTTGCTGCCCACATAATTGGTTCCACCTGCTCTTAGCACAGGCCTTTTCTGGCAGCAGTTTCAGATGGCTCGTGATGGCAAACCTCAGTATGATCCCCTTTCAGTACTGGGGACCCGCAGTACACTGCCTCTGTGTACCACCTGAATGCCACAGAGGACTACCCAGGCCCTGTGTCTCCCATGCGCCATGCATCTGGCCTCCACTTCCCCTTCAGGGTTTAAACCTTCTTTTGTAAAACAGCAGAAAGAAATCGCTATTGTTTACACATAATCTCCCTTCCTGTCAGGATAACTACACGAGACGGAATTAGACACAGTAGCCACACCAGGCAGGATTATGATACAATCACATCAAGTGGGATAATTGGTTATTTATAATGCGCTTAATACCCAGAGGTTTCTAAACGTGGACCCGGGGATCGAATCTGTGATGCTCCGCATTGTCTTGTTTCTAAGGAGAGCGCACTTGCCCCTGAGCTATCCTCCCAAAACGAAAAACAAATAGCATATCAGGCAGGATGTAAAACCATAACCACACCAGGCTGGTGTAGTAACAATGGCCAGGCCATCATGCATGACCCCCACACCCTCACTCATGCATGGACAGCTGCAGTTCAAGCACCCGAACAAACAAAAAACAGAGACAAGGTTGTTATTAGTCTGAGCTTCACTCACATGCGGAAATCACAGCATGTGCAG
Source organism: Ambystoma mexicanum (assembly GCF_040938575.1). Lineage (NCBI taxonomy): Eukaryota > Metazoa > Chordata > Amphibia > Caudata > Ambystomatidae > Ambystoma > Ambystoma mexicanum. The sequence goes on along the minus strand of NC_090925.1, from coordinate 763,425,244 downwards.
CACTGAAATGAAGGAGAGGCATGCAGGGGTGCATGTTTCCTTCATGCACATGACAGATGCAGCAGGGCACTCCTAGCATGCTTCCATCACACAGATCCAGTGGTCGAAGTGGGCGGGAGCGGTCAGAAGCGGTGCTCCTCTACTTCTTTTAATTGAATTTTACAGTTCCTATAATTTTATTTTACAAAGAAACCGTTCCGGAATGGTTTCATTTTAAAATAAAAGTGTGGGAGGAAGTTGAAACTTGCACTTCGGTGCACTGCACTGGACATTCTCTTAAATGGCAGGCACATGTGTTTTGGGGTTTGTATTGTGCATGGGAGGGGGCGTGGCGATGTTGGTTTGTGGGGAGCAGTGAAGGCCAGGAGGGAACATAGCTCCACTACTTCTTTTTGTACACTTCGATCACTGCACAGATAATTGGTTCAGCTGTGCGGCCACAGGACATACATGGAACACACACACACACACACCCACCCCGCCCGCCTCCCCACACCCCCCAGGTATAGCACTGCCAGAAGAATTCCACACGCTTCTCTCTCATCCACAGTGCCGGATTCAGAGAATAACAGAAGGGTGCATTGTGGGAGAATTGCCATCTGGTGGTATAACCGAAGCCTTTTTGATTTCTAATAAATAAAATGATATGATTAATTCTGTTGCTAATCAGACCCCCTTTCATACAGGCTTCATGCCAAAATTATAGTGCAAAATGTGCCTTGGCTAATGCAGTTTTCTGACACCCTCAGGAGCAGCCCTGCCATGGCACATGGCAGGTTCAAACGCTGCATGCACTTTGCTGACTGCTGCTGGAACACATCATTTCTGCAGGTGAAGGTGGCGTTTTACTCATAAGCACCTCCGTTTCCAAACTTGATAATTGCATGCCTTAGTCAGTTTGATGGCACGAAGATCTTTAAATATAAGCCATGTCTGGTTTTGGCATGCTGACTACTAAGAGAACACAATTATATAGCCACAGCAATTTGATATAATTGTGGCGTCAGCTCTGTGAGCAGGGCCCAGCGGTGGCAAGACTGATTTATATTGTGGTCTAATCTGAGTATCTCCTCAGCTACTATGCGGAACAATGGTCAGGTTGCTGCATATTTGATCCCCATGCAGGAAGGGAAACACCTTCCTTCAGCACACAGGAATCTGCCACAAGAGGAGGTTTCCGGGTACCTGGTGCGTCAAAGGTATTACTGACATAACAACGCCACGCTCACTCCAGGGTGCTGGCCTTAAGGACTCTCTAGCACTTCATGCACTCCCCACTACCCATTTCCTGCAGACAAGGCACAGTGGGTGTGATGCCAGAAGGCAAAGGGCAATTGTTACATTAGCCTGGATTGGACCCCTTAAATGAGGCTTGATTTGGACCAATCCCCTGTGACATTGTGCCTTTATAAGCAAGAGGCGCCCCCTCTTTCTTTAATTTATCTTTGGGTTATCACAGGAAGAAGATTTCATTGGACCTCTTTTGGGATTACAGCTTATTCCAAACTCCTCTTCCTTTGTTTATTTATTTATTTATTGTGCATTTGTAAGGCGCTCATACACCAAGTAGATTGTGTTTCAAAGCGCCCTTAGAGACTACAACTGATGTCATCGAAGGCAGATGCAAGTTCTACTCCCTAACTACCCCCAAGGAACATTCATGGGAAAACTGCTGTGTGGACAAAGCCTACTGTAACTGATGCACTAGTACCCTGAACCCTGTCCCTGGATGTGACTAAACCCCTTAAAGCCCCTCTTCAAGCCTCCCTGGTTTGGAAGTTCAGATGAAACGACTCATCTTGCGACTGAAGACAGTGGGCTTGCCAGCAGTCAAGCAACAGTTCTGGGCCTTGATTCTTGCACTGAATCATTTGTGAGCTACACTGGCCCGCACATCGCCTGCCTGCCACAAGCAGCTTCATGCCATGTATCATTGATGCTTGGACCGGAAACGTGTTGTGCCCAGTCGACCAAATCGCCAACCTGACACTGAACGAGCCCCACAGTAAGCTCCTAGAAGTCTGGCTCAATGATGTTGATCCCGCAAAGACCATAAACCAAAAGTACTGTGAATAGGCTCCGTCCTTCTGGGCCACATTTGGACCATAGTGACTTTCACGGTTCCTTCCCAAACTTTTTATACAGGTCTGTTGACATTGTCAAAACGTCTTGTGCCTCAACACCACTGTTGATCAACCCAGAGTGCCCTTTCACACCAAGTTCTGCATTTTGCAGGGATTGCCCAGCATAATAAGGAAGGTCAATCCCATCATTGCACATATATAGGGAATTACCCAAGTTGGAGATAATCAGCGAGGGATGACAAATGACTACGTGACACATATGTTCCCTGTTTATACTTAAGGCTGCAGGATTTATGGAATAACCTGTATGTGGCTGATGTCCATGAAGAGTTAACTAATTGCCACTCTTAATCACCTAATTGTGGCCAGTTACACATTTTGTCAGTCTTGTTTGTGGATGAAATTGTCATCTTTGATGCTACTCAAATTGGTCTGCAACACTCTCTTTAGGTTTAAATCAGTTTATTGCAAACCAACAATTTAAAAATTAAGTTGACCAAATCAGTGATTCTAATCACAAAGAGTAATAGGAAACAAATCTAAATTCAGGTGGGCTGTTGCCAAGACACCATTAAATATACTATCCCACTATGATTGGGATATCCTATTCATGATACGCCCCAGACCTGCAGACATCCAAATTATACTAAAATCAAAGTTAGCTCTGCTGTATGTCCAAATTACAAAGATAAAAGCCAAATATTGTAGATACTTATTTGTTCCCCTTATTAACTTCTATAAGGGCAAAGTATTACCAACCATAACTTACGGCTTAAAAGTATCAACACTGTTAAAATGGGAGGAACTAAACACTTTGCAGGGCTACTTGTGGATAAGAATTTTCAGACTTCCTAAATCTATACCTATAGTGCCGACACAGCACGAATTTGGTATTCCCCACTGAAGGTCGATTATTTGTTGAAATAAATTAAAATGATTTCTAAAAATCTTAGAGCCTCCGAAGAACTCGGTATACATCGATGTAAATTTGGCTATGTTAAGTAGACAATCTAAGACCGTAACGAATTTTATTGCAGACTGTGATGGGATCTTAGTAGAAATTGACTCGAGACATCAATTTCTAATTGACAATCCTCAGAAGGTAAAAGAAATGCTGCCACATAAGTGGGTGCAATCAACAAACCCAACTTTCAAGCTACACTCAATTTTTGTAATACGCTAAAATGTTGCCCCTTATTACATCTTGCTAAAATACCTCTGCAAGTTCCCTGATAAGAACTATTGCCATATTTATACAGGATTTCATTTAATTTATTGGGAACTTTCGAAAGCAAAGGTCGCTACAGAGGTCTGGATTAAAGCAATAGAATGTGCTTTCTTTGCCAAATCGCAGCTGAATTAGAGACACGTAAACACTTATCAAGCAGATGCGATTCAACGAGACTGTTAAGAAATTAGGTTTTAAAAAGTTGTGTGCACGACTCGTACTTTCAAAACTCTGGCTACGTTTGGAGTGAACTATCGGAGGGGAGACAGATGGCATTGATAACTGCATTAGAATGTTATAGCATTATGCATGGCCTGTTTTGAGAAAGAATTGCACTATGGATAAGCAATATAATTGTAATTTCCCTTTCAAATTTTGTAAATTATGATCTTTTTATTGTAAAGTAATTCTGTGTGTGTGAAAAGGTTTAGTGAACATAACATAATAAAATATTTATACATTTTTGGGGTATTTCCTTCTGTTTTTTTCTATATTTTGAAGGCAGTGTGTGTATCTGTGCTTATTGCCATTTTATTTAAGCTAGTTGCAACTAGTTTTTTTCCACAATTATCCAAATAAAGAAATGCATTAAGGCCATCACCCAGACATACAGTAAACAGTGGAGATGGGTTATTGGACATCAACTCCAGTTCTATTCTTATCTTATAAAAGGCTGCTGCTGTGACTGCTGCTGACCTGGGCTACATCTCCACAGCTGTTTAAACAGATTGCAGTGCGAAGCACCGTGGCTTTTTACACCCCTTATGCTGCCAGTCTGCAAAGAAGCAAGACTGACAGAATGGGGATCCAATCAGGGAGACCCTGCAAAAAAGGATGACTGACAGAATGGGGATCCAATCAGGGAGACCTTGCAAAGAAGCATGACTGAGAGAATGGGGATCCAATCAGGGAGACCCCGCAAAGAAGTATGACTGACAGAATGGGGATCCAGAATGGGGATCCAATCAGGGACACCCTGCAAAGAAGCATGACTGACAGAATGGGTATCCAATCAGGGAGACCCGTTTTCCCATTTATATCCGAATGAATTCCACCTGTATTGCTATGTGAACACTTGAAGAATCACAAAGCAAGCAGGGAGCCTTGCTACTAATCCGGTCTGTGAATCACCAGCAGAGAGGCCGTGATAAAGGAGACATCTGAATTATTCCACTAAAAAGAGAGGGAAGGAAACGAAAGCTGAAGAAAGAAAACGGAGCATGATTATGTCGAAGGAGAATAAGTGTGCGCCTCACCTTTTGCCCGTGCTCCTCTGGGGTGCGAGTCTGTGTCTGGGATGCTCCCTTGAGATCGCTGATGGAGTGGACGAAGGGACCCGCTTTTATTCAGTAGAACCCGGATCTTGAACGCAGAGTTTCAGCCCCTGACTCACACATGCTTGCAAACATCTCATGGAATAAATATTTTACTTGCTTAAACAAACCTGGGTGTCTCACATGCTCCATCACCCCGAGGCAGACACGCGGTGTGCTCTGCCACAGGATGTCACCCTTTGGTGAGCTTGCCAGACTTGCACAAGAGGGAACTGTTTTGATGGATTGCCAAAGAACACCTGCAGCCTGCACCTCAAGAGTGCCGACACCCCAAGTGCCTCGAAATTGAGACGGTAGCAACAACAATTGGAAGGCCCGGTCTACAGTTGTGTGATGCCATGTGACTGAGATTGTGGATTTGGCCTGTGCAGTAGGGAGACTACATGGTCATACATCCTAGGGTCGCCATATGCCTACCCGAGATCTTCCTTCTTACCAGTTGTTATCGCAGCTATTATACAATTTGGCTCAAGATTAGAACTCTCAGAATTCAATAATTTGAAAATGGCTACTGTGACAACTGCTCACACGAGCGTTATGCAATGATCCTTTTGTGATCAGTGCTATGCTTGGGTCATTGCACACTGACTCTACAGGCATGAACACGATCACCGCAACATCCAGACCCTCCACTGCCTTCCTTACCAGTACAAACCTTTCCTGTGTGATTAACCTTTCTCCCCCTCTGCCCTTCCACTCATCTAATGCCCTTTTCTATCCTCACTGCCCAATATCTGGGGACCTCTGATGGTGGCATAACATGGTACTGGTGCAGTTAGACCACTATAGTGGTGACTGGGTGTGATGAATTAGAAGTAACCATCCCAGAAACCCTGACCTGTACCCCCTCCCATGTGGCCAAGGAAAGGTAGCCGCTACCTGATCCTGACCATGTGGTGGTATTATGCGGGAGGATCACATGGGAGGTAACTCGGGTCAGGAGAAATGGAAGTACCTTCTGAATAATGTCCCTAATTATCCTTCAGTCCTTATGGCTTCCTGTAAAATTGAGGATTTTGATTTTGGAATAACTAAGAACATTATGGACTCCAAGTCCCATAATGCTCTTAGTACTAACACAAGGAAGTGGGAGCCAGAGTTGCAAAACTCTAATGAGCGGTCTAGTGATTACATTGACCCACATCTGAGCGGGACCTTTAAACATTAAAGGCCCTTCAGTTGTGGGCCAAAAAGAAGGAGAAGGAGCAGGAGGAAGCAGAGGTCGGCACCGCTGCATTGCCAGTAGTGAGACGATGTGCACAGAACGTGGCAGAGGTCCAGTCAGATGCTGAGGATGCACAACGGGAAGCGGTAATGAGGCCAGCTGTCCCAAAGGAGAGAGAAGCTCTCTGTGTCCTGCATCTCGCTCTGGTGTGAGGTTTTCAGTGGAGCACGTTTGGAGCAGTGGGTGCTCCAGTGAAAGATAGCATGAGCAGAAGAAGGCTGACCGGAGCTGTCAAATGTTGGAGAAGCCCCGACGTGTGAAGAAGCAGAAGCAGCCAGTCGGAAGGAGATGCCAAGACATAACACTGAGTTGACCTAATATAGTTGACCCTGGGGCGCTCAGAAGTAGACAGCTGTGCAGAAGTGCACCTTTTGAATGACAAACCTTTAAACTAAAGCAAAGTGAGTGCAGCCTCCCACATGGGAGATGTCCAACCTGAGAATATTGTAACCCACATTGCCAAAGCCAAAAGGGGGCAACAACTAAACAAAGTGAATACAATTTTCCAAAAGGGGGATAACCAACAAGGGGACAGTATAACCAGCATTGCCAAAGCCAAAGAAAGCTGAGCGTGACATTGAGGCAATTTAAATGCAGCTGTCCCAGAGACACTGTAGAGGAAAGTCGTAAGCTACATTGCCAATAGACTAATGGGTTGTGTAGAAAGAAATCAGAGAAGGCAGGAGAAAATCCTTCCTTGTAGAAAGAATCAAGGGGGAGAGAAGTTTCACCTGCATTGCCTATGGCAAACATATCAATGTGAGAATCATTGCCCCTTTGTACAGCATGTTTGTAAATGAACTTGTAGAATTGTGTTGCAAGTCAAAAAACATACCCAAGAACCCATTGTTGGTTCAACTTTCCGCATTGAGAAATTAATTGTGGAAAGTTTGGAACAAGCCTCACCACAGAGTACACGTTGTAGTAGTAGGAGTCTTATCCTGGCTGGTGAGTACACCAAGAAAGGGACAATTATTGGTTAGACCCGGGAGGGGAGTGGACTAGCAAGAAGATGATTTTAAGTACTGTGACTGCGGTAGAAGGTTGTGAAAGTTGTGGTTAAAAAGAAGTGGCAATTCCACTACTGACTTTTGAGGAACTGTTGTATAACCATCCTGACTATGATGTTGCTTTTGAAGGAGAAGTTTTGATGAACTGTTATATAATCAACGTGACTAAAGTGTAACTTTCTGAATGAACCATCCTTAGGAAGGTGTTGCTAATGAAGAAGAAATGCAATGTGATAGAAAGTGATTGGTCTTTTGAGAAAAATAACTCTTTACATTGACTTTTCAACGAGAGGGTATTGCACAATTTGGATGTCAGACGAGCTCTTAAGTTTTATTTGGACAGAACATCTAAACTTAGGAACTCTTCCTAGCTTTTTGTGACCTGCGGAGATTCAAAGGGAAAGCCTCGAAAGCAACTATCTCCCGATGGATTGCTTCCAATATATCAGAGGCGTATACCCTTCAGGGCCTTCAGCCTCCAAAAGGAATTCATGCCCACCTTGTGCGGAGCAAGGCGGCTGCCGTTGCCTTCCAGAAATATGTTCCCTGGGACAACATTGCCAGAGCAGCTGCGTGGGCTTCCCCATCAGCTTTTTGTAAGCATTACTGCTTAGACCTGAGCTCCAGAGCCCATGCTCACTTCAGTCAGGCTGTTCTTAAAAACCTCTTTCAGTAAAGGAGTTCCATCCACCCGTTTTCCTGTGAGGAGTGCTCCCAAAAGTATGGAGGAAAGGGGATGGGACATAGGAGTATAACAAAGTTACTTACCGTAGTGACTACCTTACTCCTCGTCCATAGTCCCTTTTCCTCCATACGCCCGCCGTCCCCTCTAATAAGTATCCTCTATTATTGCTTAAAGATCTCAGACCTGGCAATAGAAAGAGACTGAAGGGCGATGCGCAGGGCAGAGGTAAGGAGGGCGGGGTTACGGCCGCATGCGGTACACGGCGTAGAAAGAGAAGAAGGACACATTTTTCAATTTGATGCTTTTTTACAAAAAGTGCTCTGGCCCTGCCCCGAAGGATGGAATATCCCAAAGGTATGGAGGAAAGGACTAGGAGTAAGGTAGTCACTACGGTGAGTAACTTTGTTATTTTACACGCAAATAATTCCATGAATCAGGGCCTAAATGTCTCCTTTTTTATATACTTCTCAATGCATTAAAACCTATGAGAGGCTTGGATTCACAAACTAGTGACTTCACTTTAAGGAGGCATTTTTGTTTCGTTTTATCTTCACGAACTTCAAACAAATACTATAACTCTTTCACTTTCCCTGGACCTGCAATGGCCATCTCACATGTCATCTGGCAGCTGCAAGCTTGTTATGGAGGATTTAAAGTCATCTATGCAGTTTTGCCTAAAGGCAGTGTTAGCCAGCATGTGGCCATACAATTAAAAGTAGAGATAGTTTAGCAAAACAGGCCAGTGTGCAGTGGCTCAGTAGGGCAAAACAAATATTCTCGCTTTAGCGTGCCAATCGGAAGTACATCATCTTGTAGACAATTGTTCTTTGTTCCAAGATGGGTCTTCTATCTAAAATGACAAGTGAGGGATTATATGGCCCAGTCTAAACTATTATAGCAGAATTAATGTATTGGTTTGTCTTTTGAGTGTGCAGCCCATTACATTATGCTATTTTCATGTTGTTTTTGTTTATAATATGCATTATTTTAGCTGCAGGCTCCCCTTATGAGACCATCTCATTAGTCTCATACCTTTAATACTTCTGGGTGAGCAACTCATATATTCCTGGATCTCGGTTAAACAATTCTTCAGAGGTTTTCATCAAGAGCAATCACGCAGGTACCAGAGCATTTGCAGTTTTCTTTTCTACAGAGGTAAAAAAGGGATTTGGCTAGCAGGAATAAACATATACTCCGATTAAGACTACGACTACTGTGGGGTTTAATGCAAGCCCCAGGGTCAAATGAACTGAAAGGCCATGTTAGGCCCAAAATGTGCAGGAACACCTTCTTGTCATGGGAAGGCACACTGGCTGACTGAGGCCTAAAAGTGCAGAAATCTCGTCGTAGTTGGAAAACACATGGTAGACTGGCCGAAAAATATACATGGCAAAATGTGATTATTCAACAAAAATGCCAGCAGTGAGTTCATTCTCAGCCACAGAAACACTGATAGCGCTGTGTTAAAGCAGGCCTTGGAAATATGAGACTAAACCTACAGAAGGGAATTCAAAAGCACACTTGCAACTGCCCTGTATCAAAATGCTGCATACATTAAAACTACAAAATGGCTCTGGCTTGTGATTGTGTAAAGCTAAAACCAGAGGCCTACTTTTCAATAAGTGACTGGCTGGTGCTTAAAGTGTAACCTTGCTGTTACAGAGAGCAAAGAATATAGGGTGTAATTTGCCAACACAGAAACAGTTACCATGGAAGTGTGTGCATTTCGCTGCCTAAAACAATGATCGCATGGGAACCAAATATCCCTTGCCAGAGTAATGTGAAGATATCATGATGGATAAATGAACATTGATGGCAAGAGGAAATCATGTCACAAATAAAACGAAGGCCTCTTGTCTAAAGAAAGATATTGCGACAGAATGTTCTCCATTGGAGCTGATGTCAACACCAAGATTCAATGCCACCTGCCCCCACCACATGATCTTCTCTACTATTTATCTGAAAGACAATTTCTTTGAAGTTGCAGGGCCAGAGAGAAGAGCTGTATTCATGCATTACATATTCATGCATTACAGAGGAATGTATTGGTGTGGCTGGGTCAACAGAAAGGCCACCCTTTATGGGCTGAACTCTGTAAAATTGCCAAAATGCAAGCGGTTTTGTGGTCCATCTCTGGGCTGAATGGGTGGATGGACTGCAATCAAGATTATCACATCATGCCAGAGACCCATGTGGCCAGAGAGATAAGATATCTTCAGCATTCACTAGCCCGGCCATTGGATTCACAAGAATGTTGATTTACACCAGCCTGAGTCAACAAAATGCAACCGATTGCTGGATCTCCATTGAAAATGGGAAATTAAACATAGTGTGTAATTTTAGTCAGAATATGCATGTGTGGTTAAGAGAAGGCCATAGATTTACATGCAGAATCATACTTGGTTGATTTTTTCATGAATTCTGAGATGCAGAAAAATGACTGAAGTATCGCTGTAAAGATTCTAAAAGGCCTACCTGTTAATTTAACTCTCATAAAAACTTGACCTTGGAAACAAGAGTTATCAACTAAATTGTTTTTTTAGGTCCCCAGAAAATGTAAAAAAGCAGATATTCGGGGAAACGATGGCTTAGTAAATTAGATATCTGGTTGGAACATTTCATATTGATAACTGGTATAATTTTTGAATTAATCATGAGAAAAATAATCATGTGCAACATCATGCAGAGACGAGAGACATTTAAAAAAATCTGGGGTGATGAGAGGAACCCAAATATATCTATATTGTTATGCGTAACTATACATTTGCAATAGCTGCCATGTAGTGACTTTTTAAGTGCACAAATTGAAATGTGTAAACAAATAAATGCAAATGGGTGAACTGATCCCCTCCCAATTTGGCCTTGGTAACCTGTAGGGCCAAGCACAGCAAAGAGTCCAGCCCTTGGATAAGGAGATGGAAAATAATTGTCCATTCAAAACTGATGACCAATAATAAGGTATATGGGACTGAAAACGTGTCTCCCCAAAGAAGCAGAATCAAGTCCCTGATTTGAAAAGTGTGATTTCTACAGAAAGTGGGAATTGATCCCTGAGAGTCTCTTCATTCTGGGCCGGTTCATTGTTATTCCTGAACCTAATGACCCAGATGGGCAGGACAGTGCTAGGTTTCATCGATAACAACGAGTTGGAAGGTGACAATGCTGGGAGGTCTAGTCATCCTGCAATACAGTGGTGCAGGCCTGCTACTGCAGTGTGGGTTGAACCTAAGAGGCCACTCACCAGCCAGCAGCACCAACCCAGGGGTAAAGCCAGGAAAATTGCCACTGCCTAAGAGGATTGTCTTCCATAAGTGACAAACTATACACAACAATGTTGCTGCAGTGCTTGATAGGCAAGTTCATCAGTTCAGGAATTATTTTTCCTGCATTTGTCAATTAATTTACCATAAGAGGAAAGCATGTTTACTTTGTTTTCTGTGGATAGATGAGCAACATGTTCCACTTGCTGCCTATTGAATCAGAGCAAAATGTTAACAATGATGATGTGTTTAATGAACCACTCAACCATTTGCCTTAAACTAGTATGTTATGTTATTTTATGTCAACTGGTATCTATAAATTGCACATCTGCCACGGGTAGTGCATCCATCACCCACAAGAACCGGTAGACGTTGCAGGTTATACCCTAAGTATGCTGACACTTTGGGGCACAGCCGTGGATGGTGGAACCAGTGGCCCAGGAGTTGCTCGCCCTGATGTGTCCCATATGTGCTAGAAAATATTAAGGTTCTGGCACGTTTTTTTTACAAATTAATCACTGAGAACAAGCACCTTTAGCCCAATGGAAAAGGATCTAAGCAAACAAAGCCTTTTTATCATGGTATCCTTTCTGGTTTTCTTGGGCTTTATCCATGGGAGTTTGAACTATGCTTCTCACTGTGGCCATATGTTCTTTTAATCTTTCAGTTGTTTGGGAGAGGGGTAGTACAGCTTTTTCCTGTTCCCCCCAAGTCTCCCTTAACATGTCAAGGACATCCCCTTGCTCTCTGCCATATAGTTAAAATGGGGGAAAATCCTTTTGAGGATTGTGGGGTCTTTCGGACGGCAAAAAATGGCCCAGGTTGTCATAACATCCCAATTTCTGCCTTCAGCTTCTACTAATTTCTTTAAGATGTGTTTTGGGGTCTTGTTGAACCATTCCACTAAACCATCAGTCTGGGGGTGATAAATGGAAATCCTAAGTGTTTTATGTGTAACATCTCCTTTACTTCAGACATTAGTTTACTCATAAAAGTAGACACTTGGTCAATTAAGATCTCCTTTGGAAACCCAATCCGAGAAACCATGGGATCAAATGCTTGAGAATTTGTTGCCTTGTGTTATTGCGTACAGGAAATGCCTCAGGGCAATGGGTTGCATAATCCAATATTACCAGTATGTATCTGTTTCCAAGTGCTGATGGTTCAACGGCTCCTCTATGTCCATACCTATACATGAACAGGGTACTTCAATTATTGGTAATTGTGGTAAGGGAACTGGATGGAGCATCTGAAAACTAGTCTTTTGACATAAGGAACAAGTGAGAAAAACATTTTTCCCATCGGCATAGAACCCTGGCCAATAAAAATGGCTTAATGTCTGGGCTTGGGCCTTAGCTGTTCCTAAATGACCGCCTGTTAAATGAGAATGGGTGATCTCAGATAAAATTTTTGTATGACTTTTGGGTAGCATTATTTTTGATCTACGAGTACAGGGCTTGTTCCAGAATTCCCTGGGCTATGTGTTCGCCCATCTTTACTTGGTGTGCTTCCTTCCTGTTGTTTTGAATGAAGATTTTGATGTCAACTATATAATCAGGGTCTATGACGCCTGCTAGAACGTCTAGGCTGTATTGCCAGGTTAAACCTGATTTAGTGGTAAGTCTAATGCAGGTTCTGGGAGGAGTAATAAGGACCAGATCAGCTGATATTAAAAGTCTGTCTCTGGGTTGTATTAGTTCTCCATTGATACTGCATAAGTCAAACCCAATGAAACGTTCTGTAGGTACTGATGGGTCGGAAGCTCTGTTGCAAAGTTTCTCACATTTTAGGTTCCTCCAGTTTATGTCAACTGAGCCCGATACCACTTCTGACACCACATATGCGGAGTCAGGAATGAAACTCGGGCACAAGTTGTTCATAGTTTTAGTTATATACTTTCATTAAAGAAAAAGGGGCTGAGAAAAGGCCTCTCTGACCCTGCTGTAGGAGGAATTTCCCTACCTAAACCATAACTAAGGATCAGTCTGTGTCAGAATGTCAAAATCAAAACTGTCCTTGTTACAAAAGTTCTACTCCGACCCTCAAACTATAACTAAACAAAAAGATGAAAAGGGGAATGTCTTTAACCTTTGATGCCTTTTGAAAAAAAGTGTTTGTAAAGTATAAGAAGTTCCAACTCAAAAGTTCTTCAGGGATAAAAAATCCTTGCGCCAGAGGGTGACTTCGTTCCCCTGGATTCCTCTTTATCACAATCAGTTCTTTATACAACAGTACCTTGTATTTTGTTGGTCTCAGAGTGGCACTGTTACTCACACACAGTTCTATAGTTCTATTCACTTCAAAGTTCTGTGGCCAAGATTTTCCTCATGTTTGTCCATTCCTCACAGTCCTAATATCCTTGCTTAGGATCTCTTGCTTCAACACATTTGCAAATTGCCCGGTATACACTCCCGCCGGGGCTTCTTCTATGTTTACCCTTGTGGCTGCCTGGCATACTCTCCTGCCAGGACTTCCGATCTGCATGCACTTGAAAATGACTGGTATACTTTTCTGCCAGTACTTCATGTATTTACCTACTTCCACAATTGTACATCCACTGTGTTGAACAATATATCCTCGTGATATACCATTTGCTTATGTGCTTCCATGTATCTGTATTCCATGCACTCACATACTGGTAAGGGATTTGGTTTCAATTCACTTTCCCTTTTTTATAAATAGTCTCTCTGTTTTCTCTTGTTCTTTAGTCTGTTTTACTGTTCATTGTATTTGGTGTGACCTGCCGATACGCCCCGGGGTCCCCACTATTCTTGGGTTGATTCACCAGCTCTTGTTGGCGTTCTTGGGCTCTTGTGTAGTCCCTCGGTGAAGGTACTCTTCCTGTTTTCCCTTCACGACTCCTTCTTTGGCATCTTTCCAGTTCCTGCAGCTTCCCTTCAGCACGCCGGTTTCAGATTAAGTTCTCAGGGTATGCTTTCAGTGGTCAACGAACACCCAGGAGTCTCTTGCGCTCTCCAGCGTCTCTGTAACAGGTCTCCCTCTTGCAGCGTTTTCATTCTTCTTCAGTCTTGAGCCATGCAGCCCCACCACACCTGTTTGGGACCTCGAATTTCGCAGAGACGAGGATCGTTCTTTCACCAACATCAGCAGCTTTTGACACTGGGCTGCTGGGCTTTAAATTTCCTATGCATAGGTGTTTTTTCGGCCAACAGCTAGAACACGCATTGGGCTGAAAGTCACCTAGTTATGCACTGCTCGTCTCCTCTTCCTCGTCCAAGTATTCAGAGGATTCTGGGACATGGAGTCCATTATTGAATTTTGATGAAAAGAGTTTGAATAATTACTTTCAACATGCCTGGATGGCAAAGCAGTTCTGGGTGATGAATAGATAGAATTGATAATGGTATTCTCATTACTTCCACATGGTAGACCAACGTTGGGAGTTTGGTCTGTATGCTTTGATGAAGAATATGTTCTATTCTTTGAAGGGGCATGTGCAGAGGTATGCCAATGGGCCATTAGGGTTTTGGGTATGAGATGATTATCTTCAAGGTCAAATGGAGGATGCCATGTTTCATCCAATGAATCCATGACATCCCCCCGGAGGTTGTGTCCTCCCATGTGATACTCCCTCATATAGCCACCCCCAGGGTCAGGATCAGGTAGCAGCTGTCATCCCCTGACCACATGAGATGAGGTCACCACCATGGTATCAGTGAATACTGCATTGGATTCATCACACATGTTAATGATTGTTTAAAAGAAATACTCTGTTCTCCCAGGTGAAAGGGTTGACAGGCTCTTGCAGCTGCACATCTTTCCCATCGGGACCCCTGGGCTGAGCCTCATGGCAGTGTTCTGCCTTCTGCCTGCAACCACCTCCATTTAGGAGGGCTTAAGCCTATCCAAGCCAGGGGCTTGCTCTGCCACTGCCCAGACATCCTTGAAGGAAATGGTGGCCAAACGGTTTATTTTGTAGCTAAATAGTTGCAAATAATGTGCTAGAACCCCGTGAGTTCTACAGGAAATAAAAAGTGCAGTTTGATATGGCCTCCTATAATATTTCCAAATACGTAAACGATTTCCTATCTGGCATCAATGGGAGCCCAATGAGGCTTGATAAACAAATATGCCAGTGTGACGACATTACTTCTGCTCTGATGGAGTACAAGGGCGAGTAGTGACTAAACTGCATAATTAGCCCCCACACATCTACATACCAACAGTAATCTCGATCATAAAGTTAAAACAGGCACGGCCAAGAGATATACCTCCTTTGCATTTTGTTGGGATGACGGAAGGCTATAATCTGAGAAGGGGTGTGAATGTGAGCCGGTAGCAAGCAAAGTATCAATGATATATACTTTAATTACACAAATCAATTGTACATGTATCAAACACACTATAATAGCCCACCCCTGTAAAAGGAAGTCAGAGAAATGCAGAATGTAAAGATGCCCCACTCTAGATGCTTAGCAGGGAGTAAAAATAGGCAAGAGATGATTTGATGTTAGGCAGTTTGACGGTGTCGAACCAGGCTTCAAGATGCTGAAGATGCATGTTGAATCAGGTTTGGGCGCAGTTAGTGCTACTGGGTCAGAGAGCTGTTGTTGGTTTAGCGTTCGAGCGATGCAGGGCAGTCTGCTTATCAGGGTCAGTTGGAAGGTTGAGTCAGTTCAAGATGATGGTAACTTGCTGGTTTGGGTCGACAAGTAATGCGATGCTCCCTCGGTTCGAGCAGAGTTCCGGTGTTTGAAGCTGTGATCCTGGTTGTCCGATGCGATGATCGAAGAGGCAGCGGTTCAAAGTTGTCTGCAGCAGCAAGCTGGTTGTTTCAGAAGAACAGGTGAGATGCTGGTGTGATACAGCAGTTATGGATGCAAAACCACAGTGGTTTGAAGTTGAAGAGAGTTCAGAAAAGCAGCACCTGCGGATCCCTTTAGTTCAAGTGCAGTGCAACATTTCTAATGAAGTTCGATTGGCTTGATGCTGTGACAACTGGGATCCTGGCTGTTCTGGCTCATAGGCTGCTGTGACCACCACTGCAGGAGGCACAAGGACAAGGTGAGTCCTTCTCAGTCTTCACTCCCAGCCTAAGGTGATTTGCAAGCAGAGTGGTACATCTTGCCCCTCATCAAGAATCACCTCCAGTGTGCCCTCGGAGTGGGGAGGGAACAGAGCCGTCCTCTGCCTTGGGGCACTCCTTTGTCAGCTCAGTGGTTGAGGGCTTTGGAAAGATCAGCATTCCCAAAAGAGACCCAAATGCATTCTTCCTTAAGTGCTGTATGGCACAATAGTGAGTCAAAGAAGGTGTGAGGGGTGTACTCTTTTACAGGGATAATGCCACACGGTTTGGAGGAAAGCAAGCCTGCTTTAAGAGTTCTTCTCCTGATTGCATCATACCCAAAGCGCTTTGTGCTTAAGGATGTGAAGGAGACAGGAAGGACGTACAGTAGCTGAATGACCTTTCTAGGGCTGCACCTGTAGTGTTAATATTCATTCTTTCTTGAACTATGTAGAGCTCCCACTGCTACCTCCTTCTCAAGAGCATAGCATCAAAGGCCATTTATCATGAAACACACTGGTGTGAGGTTAGTCCTTCTGTTTAGGTTGTGTCAGCATCATGTTATTAGTAAAAATCAAAAAGGCGAGGGCTTTTACACTATCGTAGATGGCAATCCTTCACATCCGGAAAACCAAATTTCGGTCATCTTGGTAAGAGGGAGCTGGAAAACAGAGGAAGTAAGGCTGGCAAACTAAGCTTCTGGGCTTTTGCTCTGTTTTCTGGTACTATGTTATCGTGAACCTCAATTCTCATTTATATATTTAGACCAGTCATAATAAGAAAAGAAAAAAAAGGACAAGTTACACAGACCGCACAAGCTTAAGTCTTAAGATAGCTACCTCTAGCTTAGACCTGTATGCAAGGCAGTGACAGAAGAGCTTGCCTTGTGTTCAATTTTCTGAAAAAAGATTGTTTTTATTACACCAAAAATAAAGGCTGGAACCTCTGAGTTCAATATATATCAGCTATATAGATGTATAGTTTACAGAGTTATGCCACACAAGTCATTAAATAACTGTAGCTGTGCAGTCCCGAGTAGCACACCAGCGTACCTGGTGGCTAAACTCCACATATCTGGTGGCACACGCTCCTCACGCAGCAAATCGCACAACTCGTCTCCAAAGAGAGGACATGCAAACAATCCTTCTCTTGCCCCACACCTACCGCCTGGAACTCGATCCCGTTGTTTGCTCAGAAAGTCCCCACAATTCTCCAGTTTCTCAAATCTCTCAAAACATGGCTCTTTCAACAACATCCGACCGAAGAGAAATTCCAATGGGTACAAATACCGATGCAAAGACCTCAATTCACAGTACTGCGCTAAGGTTAAATGATGCCACCCCAAATGCTGGCTACCCACATTCTACACAGCGTTCTGCTGCTTTCGCGCTAGCTCTGTGCTTTAAACAATAAACAAAAAAATGGACTGTGGACTGAGAATATTCCTTCCAGTACTAAGTTATAACTGCCAGACCATCGGTAACAGGTATCGCCAAATTGGCATAAGTTAGCACTCACACATAAGCTTGAACCATATTGTAATACAACTCGTTTTGGTCTCATAATATAAGCTGGGTATTTTCAGGAAACACAATTTGTATCCACAGATACTAGATTTTCCTAGTTTGTAAACAAATCCCTCTTGTATTCAGAAATCATATGTTGTGTCCCAAAATAGTAGTATTTTATTTTATTTTTTGCAAATTAATTTTGTTTCCAAACATCGTCTTGCCATTTCTGAAAATACACTTTATTTGTCTCCAAATACTAGATTTTTTTTCAGAAAAAAAATGCATGCTTTCCTCAAATATCAGCTGGTAATTTATTACATCCTCTCATTTAGACGTTGCAAAAGGATAGCTGTTAGCCACCATTGTAAGCAAAACAGAAGGGGTGATGGCTGGAAGGTTTAGAATTAATCTTAACCTCTGACATTGCTGTGGGCAACCCTGCAGACCATCGTTCTACACCTGTCAAGCCATTACAAAAGGGGAAAGACCATACGCAAATCAGGCTTGGTCCCACCCCAAAAGGGGTAGTCCAGCCCGAACTGCTTGGTCACATCCCTTCTGAACGAAACCACAAGCATCCCCAGACATCCTAGTTGGGCCTCATCAGTGAGAAGTAGCTTGGGTGTTTATGCCCAGCAGGCAGGGGACCCATGACTGGGCATACCTGTCCCACTTAGGGTGACTACAGCAAAACAAAAGAGGTGATGGCTTGAATGTTTCAAATTAATCTTAACCTCTGCCATTGCTCTGTGCAACCCTACAGACCACCATTCTTCACCTGACAAGCTATCAGGAAAGGGGAAAATCCATATGCAAATCAGGCTTGGTCCCACCCCAAAAGGGGCAGTCCAGCCCAAACTGCTTAGTCACATCCCTTCTGCATGGGACCACAAGCATCCCCAAACATGTTTCAGCCTCTTTGAGCCTCATCAGTGAGGAGTAGCTTGGGTCTCTAGGCCCAGCAGGCACAGGACCCTCGCCTGGGCATACCCGTCCCACTCGGGGTGACTACAGCAAAACAAAAGAGGTGATGACTGGAAGGTTTAGAAATAATATTAACCACTGGCATTGCTCTGGGCAACCCTCCAGACCATCGTTCTTTCCCTGCCAAGCATTTACAAATGGGAAAGACCATATGCAAATCAGGCTTGGTCCCACCCCAAAAGGGGCAATCCAGTCCGAACTGCTTGGCCGCATGCCTTCTGCACCACCCATCACCTCTTTGTATTTCCTTTGTCACCTCAGTGTCAAGCAAATCTTGATTTGCCCCAATACATATATTCCTGGGATAACCTCCTACACTCAGGGTCAGCCTCACCTGCCTGTGAACACCTATCCTAAAGCTGGTACAGCTTCAAATGCCCGATTTCACTCTTACTCATGTACACCTATCAGTATTTCAGTAACATGTTCATAGGCCCAGGATCTCACCTCACTTGCCTATGTGCATGCATCAAATGCCTCGAACAGCTCAATTTGAACCACATTGCCCCAAATACTTATTCAAATTGGGCATTTTCCAGGAATTGCTTCATATGCTCTAGCTCACGTCATATGCGCATGCACTCCCATGACAAACCTGCATAAGTATGTTTTTCAGGGGAGGGGCGCGTCATCATGATGAACAATAGCTACAGTGGCAACATGCCAGCAATCATCATGTGAGCAACATCATCAGTAATGTATAGTGCCAATGCTGGCATGTATTATTGTGGGCAAGGCTTCATGAAGAGATTAACAGTGGCAATGGTGGCATATATTGTATTTTGGTTTGAGGTATCATGCAAATGTTATAAAATGCTAGCATGTAGTGTTAGTGACCTGTTCGATTTTTGTATATGCTACTCAAAGAGTTGTAATTGTAATTTGTATGTCATTTCCTTCATAGGTTACAATAAAATGTGCAGTAAAACCTACTATTCTGACCTATTGCTATGCTAGATTGCACAGGCTAATTTGAGGGAGATGGTAATGCCCATCCACTGGAATTATTCACCAGCTTCCACTAAGATTGAATCAGTTAGGATGACGTTGCCCCCGCAGCAACCACCTGCCCCCCCTGATACCAAAAGCTGCCTCCTCGCCTTGACAACATTCTAGCCTTTAGCTGCCCAAGACTCAAATAGGCTGAGATTCTGGGGCAAAGGACAGAGGCCTCAAAGTGATGCCACCCACTAATTCTGACTACATCCGCGAGCACCAATCCTGGACTGTAGAGGGCAAGCTTAAGGATAGAGTGGGAAGTGAAGGACCGAGGGCGGTTGTCCAGGCATTTCCTTTTCTTTATGCAATACCGATAACTACTGGGCACCAGTGACATATTTGTCAGCTAGAGATGAGAAGATATATGATCAAGTGTCTAATGTGCAGACTGGGCTCAAATCACAGCTTCACCTCATAGTTTAATGTTGTCATCCTTGGCAAAATATTTGATCTCACTAAACTATATCTATCCCAATTTGCATGTTGGGCATCTGCCTTTTTGTGTGAGAGTCCGGGGAGGGGAGGATACCTGGCAGGGAACAACGTGTTTTATAGGGTACTGTTTTGAGGCATTACATTCATAGCATGGTGGGGGTATGATTTGAGCTACCTAGCTATGCTCTCTTTTGTGAGGGTCAAGCCAGTAATTGTTTTACCTTGTAACTGAAATCCCAATTTTCAGAGGTCTGTTTGTGTGCAACCATAACAGACACTTTCTTTGAGACAGGAGTGGCACATTCTGTAGTTGCTTATGTTTGTGGTCGTTTTATTTGGCAATTCTTCCCCCCTGCCTCTGTTAAGTTCCTAGGTCCAGTGAAAGGTTTTGCACTGCAAATGGGGGCAGTTTGCTGATGTCGCGGCAGCCTTATCCACTGCATGTACCTGGGCATGAAAGGCATGTTGCAGTTCAGGGCTTGGCAACATGTGGCCCTCCCGATGTTTTTGACTACAACTACCATCAGCTCTAGCCTGCATAGTCTAAGATGAGGGATCATGGGAGTGATAGTCCAAAACGTCTGGTGTGTCAGAGATTCCTGACTGCTGCTGAGCCTGGGATGGCCCTAAGGTGTGCACGTTATGTGCCTTGGGGCCTCCACAATGGAAGATGTTGCTCCTGCTGTCGCATTGATGGGGCCTAGATGGCTAAATGAGGAATAGCAAGGTGCTCTGGCTTTTTTTTTAGTCAGAGCACCCATGATTCCTCCAACTCCATTCTGCCGGGGTGGACTGCCAAAACTATTTGCATGAAGAAAAAAAAAACTGCCGTGCAAAGAGAACACAGATATTGCGAGTTTACCTTGCTGGGCTTTCTTGCCCACCCTGTCTGCCAATGACATTTTACATTTAAAATACTTCAAACATGTTCATCCACAGATTTCCACTAGGTGGCAGGATTGGCCAACTTTTAAAGCAACATTTAAATGACTGCGGACACGGAGTGGACTCTCCAGATCCTCGTGCGTACCGCTTACGATAACGGTCCATCCGTTGGCCGTATTACCCTTGTTAATACCTAGGCCGATCGTTTCTGGAATATTGTGTTCTTCTGCTTGCGCTCCAGCCAATAAGGACACCCGTGGCACCTTCGGGAATGCTATTATAATAAGTGCAGGTCTCCAAGGCACTTCCAGGCATCACGTTTTGGTTATAGTTTATCTCAACAAGTGCACGAGGGTATGTCTACATGCAGTAGAGAAAAGCGGGCACGGTGGACGATACGGTCGCCAATGTAGTATCCCGCAAAAGGACCTCCTCACGCTGCTAGTCAGCCACCCTCATTCATACAAGGATACACCGACACAGGGGCTGGGATGCAACACTTCTCTACTTCATGGCTGTCAGCCTTGAACTGCCTTTCTGGCGGTAGCCCCGCCCCTTCCTACACGTAGGTCACAGCCCACTGGTTAATGGTAACAAACAGAGGACTCGTCCTCGGAACACATAAACACTGGCGACACCACAGCCGGTCTGACAGGGCTGCTCCCATTGGTGGCAGTAGCAAGGCTGATTTGCATAGGGCTGGTCACCTTCTGTAATGGTGCTGAGGGGGTAAAAAACAATGCTGTGGAAGATTGTCTAGAGAAATGCCAGTGGTGATGAATAATTCAAAACTTTAACATATCAGAGCTTTTGGTTATACTTTCAAGGTGTCAGCATGTAATCAAAATGTGTTGTTTTGCATTTATGGTTTGCCCGCGCTGCTAAAGCCATGACGCGCAGCTGCCTCAGTGCTCTTCATAAAACACAGGGTGTGAGCGTTGGCATGGTGCAGTAAAGCTATTTCTATGCGTCCCTGGCACCTTCAAACACAGGTTGGTGGTGAACAAAGTGGATGCCTGTTTACAATCTGTCTATAAACGGTATAAGGCTGGAAACGCCACTGCATGGGGGGTCAAAGCCGGGGCCTCAACACTCTGTGCTTTGTCACCTGTTCGGGAGAGGCAGCCTTGGTAGCTCACCACGGCATGGACGTTGCACCGTCACTATATGGTATAGGCTGTACCCACCAGCGCCAGCAGAGCGAGCCGGTGTCTACACACGGAGGGTTTCCTCTGTTTGAAAGCGTTGTATCTTCTGCCAAACCAGCCACACGTCTGTGACTTTTACCTTCACGGCTAATATATTCAGGAAAGTGTTTACTGTAAAAGCCTCTCACTGATTGGCTGACTGACAGACACACGGATTCACTCAATCTCCCAATATTCTTTAACTAAGGAACGTGGGGCCTGATGTACACCCTTCCCCAATAAAATATCGGAACCATTCAAACAAAAGAAGCGCATCTTTTTTCCATATGCTTTAATAGTGAACTTCATGTTTCTTTATACAGCCGGCACAACGCACAAGCGAGAAAAACTCCATTATCCACGCATGTTTCTTCGTTCAGAACTCCAGACACATAATGGCGGAAGGAGGAGAGAGGGGGGTTGGAATGTCTCAAAGGCACATTGGAAAGATTAAGGGAATCATTTAAGACCATGGAGTCAAGAAGGAAAATCAAACGTTGTCATGAAAATATTGTGAACTATCAATATCAAATTGAATAACATAACAAACAGTTTGTTTAGTTGGTTTACTGCTGTTTGGAGCAAGTGCCTAAAATAGGTTACAGCAGGACCCAGGGAGCCTCATCATTTACAGAAGCGTTTTTCAATGGGAAAAATCCCTTTGAAAAATGCATGATACATCTGGCCCACTGGCTCTTTTTCCTCGCAAAATGTGGTTTTGCTGCAACAGAAAGATCTGATGCTGACAGTAGTATTTTCCAGATGTTATCTTTATAAGATTTTATTTACATGTTCGAGTTTGATATTATTATTAAAGTTTCAAATGGGATGTATCAGAATTGCTCACATTTTTACTTTTAAGATTGACATACCAACCAGGTGGGGTGTGCCAGCAACTCGCTTGTTCCCATTTACATGGGGAAATGATATCACTGCAGCAAAGATGACGTCTCATTATGTCATTTCACTCCAGAGAGGGCTACCACACCCGACCCGTACTGATACCCCAGTACTGGCAACCATTTTATGGAGCCTGCATGGCCTGTAAAGGGGTTTCCACAAAATGGCTGCCTCTAAATAAATCAGTACGGGAAGCCATTTTGCAGCACCTTAAGTGGGAGGAAGTGATATCATGGCAGTACAATGAGACTGATAAGAAGGGCAATATGTGGTTGATATCCCCATATGGGAAGGTTATTGGTCTAGCCGTTGACGTTTTGAAGATGACCAAATGGATTATCTCCCAAATCCACTTTTAATTCAATGTATTTTGGGTTGATGGGGGGAAATACTGATGACAGTATGGTTTTTGACTTGGGGGCTGTGTGATGCAGAATAGGATATGTGTACATCTTTTATCCGAGGGGGTGTAGCGGATGATGCTGGTGCTCTGAAGGGATCGCGGAATCCAGGTTTTTCTTCTCAGTGTGGCTCGGTCTGATGACGCAGTGCATTTCAGTGTGTGCCTGCACTGCCTCCATAGCTTGAGGCGTCACCCTTTTTGTTGCAGAGGTCAGTGTTGCAGCATTCAACCACATATGGATACTTTTCCTTAATGGCATCGTCTTGCCACTTCTTACACTCTTCGTGCGAGGCACATCCTCGGGTGACAGAGTCTGTGCATGTGAGAGATGGAGAGAAAGGGGGGGTTTAGTTCTTCTCATGGGTTGGGTTTGTTCACTTTATCAAACATCTTCAGTTGTGGCCTAGACAACCAGCTGGCTCTCCCCTGGTCTAGCAGACGTTGCCCAGAATTCTCAGCATCTGCGAACCCCGATCACATTGACCCCCAAAACTCCCCTACAGCTGTTATGACCACACTACTACTGCACATATGCCCGAAACGATTGTCTTTTATTTTAATTTATTCATTGTGATTTCGTTGGCCAAAAAACCTTAAAACATTTCTTACAAAAATGTCCTAATATAATATAGTAGTTATTCATAGATAAAAGTACAATTGATAACACAAATAATTATACATAATAAAAGTCTTCACCCAACATAGCACATATGCATTTTATTATTCGCACGAGAGCTAAAACACGCGACGTCTAGATTCCAGCCAAACCGACGTCCCCAAAAGATGTAATCATTGTATGGACAAAAATCAAAGGCAAATCCTTCCAGCCATTGGCATCTAACCAAATAAGTAGCCTCGCATTCCAACAAAAGGTGCTTCTAATTTTTAACTTTGGCAATAGATGTATGAAGACAACATTATCTGTCAGTACGTGGGAGGCCATGCCGAGCCCATGACGTGAAGTGTGCACAAGTCATTAAAAGAAAATCGCAGGAATAGCGTTTGTTACCTTGTCATTGGCAATGTAACTAGACAGAGTGGAAGTGTGTTAGTTTCCCTTATGGCATGTTTGTGATGATTGTATATCTTATATTTCCTAAGGGCGTCATGCTGGTTTGTCCAATCCCAAAGTGTCATTATTAGTTGTACCCTGTTGGGATTAGATAGCGGTCCCTCAGTCTTAGAATTGAATTCATCCAAGGAAGTCAGACACTCATTTTTCATTTTCCCAAGCTGTATTGATGTCCCTGCCAAATAGACTGCTTGCAAATCTTCAAAAAGGGTTTTTCTATGAGGATCCAGTATTTTACTTAGTAACTTGAGTTGATCAAACATGGTACTAAAGTTAAGAGATTGTACACCCAATCCAATACGAATTAAAGTGATTGGGATACAGGATGGATGTTTTGATGACCTGAAACCCATACGTCAATGTCGCAATGCACTTAGCTTTATAGAGTTTAATAGGGGTAATATAGAAAAAGAACAATATTTTGTGTATATTTTCTGCATTTGAGCTGAGATTGGCCTCAATTTACAACTTAGCCTGTCCTACAAATCTGTCCGCCTACGTTTGAATTCATCGTGTGTTTTAGGTTGGGAGTGTCTGTTCCCATGGATCACCTGACAAGACTTTCAGCAAATTTGGGAAGGTGATGGGTCATTACAGGGGCCCCCCAGAATGTCATATCCTTAGCCTTGCTCTGTTCATATCTCCAAAGGATAATTCTGCTCTGATAATCGTTATTCTATACTTTATACCACAGCCCCCCTAAATCTCTGAGGCAACCACTTCCCTTGGATGTACTTTGCCTCGGCCGCTGCATATTCATGGACTGTACGACATCGCTACCTTACTCTGTACATGCCCATATCCCTGTATCTTACCACTGCTGTGGAACTTTGCCTCCGCCCCTGAATATCCTCACACCTTAACATTGGCTGTGTATATAACAGTACCTTACAGTTCTGTGTGGCCCCCTCTGTACCTCTAGGACTGTAACACTGTAACTATGTATACTGTCTATTGTGCCTAAGGGCCTCATGTAACCGGTTCACCCTAGCTCCCTGATGCCTGAGGGCTTGTGTGTGCTATACAAATGGAAATAAATAATAAAGTACCTACACAGAGGGGACTGAGGGTTCTCAATTCTTTGGGCGCACCCTGCGAATGGTAGTGCACGGTCCCTTGCAATAAGCACCCAGGATCTGTCTGGGAGGCCCTGACTGAAATCTGCGTCCTGCTACTCCGCTCGCACGCCCTATGCCCTCTCTTGAATAACTCCCCTCATTTCAAACGACCTAGCTGGATTGAGATACCCCAGCCAGCTTCTAGAGCTCTCAGGTGGACACTGCCACCTTCCTTTCTAAAGGGGTCTCCGCCCACCCTGGACCTATAGTAGGGGTATTATGCCATCAGTCCATCTCAGGCCATCTTGGGGCGCATTGAAACACAATTCACTTGCTGTGTAAGCGCCTTACAAATGCACAATAAATAAATAAGTTTGCTATGGGCCTGCAAGAGGTCACGACCCTCCCTTTTGATTCTCAGAACCCTGTAGTCGATGACATGCTTTAAACATATACAGATGATACAGAACATACTTTGGGACATCATTATGGCAGTTATATACATTTATACATACCAATCGTTGAATAGGTGGTTGTTGCACATGTGTCCTTGTATGTGCTGTCACACTGAACCGGCTTCACATTGTGATCATTGCCCTTGTAGCATTTGATAGCGGAGGCTGCATTTCAGAAATTAGAAGAGAAGAGTGTGAGACAGGGGGAGAGAGAAGCGGCCCGGACCACAATGTGTTAAACCCCAGAGACAGAGGTAACGGAATGATCCTGCCTGTGAGGCGATCATCTCGCTCACCCATCTACCACCCATCAGAGGGAACAATCCCGGGGAGTGACCGATTGCCCGTTCCCACTGCACCAACCCTTGGTCCAAGGGTTTCCTACTGGGAGTTATACTCCACTTTGTTTTGTAGGGTTTACATTGCCTGGGTTGTACGGCTGCATGCATTCAATTGGGGCTTTGTGTTCAGTATCTCACCGCAATAGATTGAGGCCAGCAGGACGAGGACAGTTGTGAGCTGCATTGTGAAGTCTGGAGACCGATTCTGAGGAAGACACAGAGGGTTAATAAGCGGGCAATGGAAGACCAATCAAGAGTTTCAGAAAGGCAGGTGAAAGAGCATGGAGAGTCAATGAGCGACCACAGAAGAGAGAACTGACACTCGTTGAGAGGGGATGGAATAGAGAACTGGTCCCAACTGGTCTAAAAGCAGCCTTCTGGGAAAGGAGGTTATCAGCTGTTCAAGGATATGGGAACATACCAAGGACAGGTGCAGGGGTGTTCAGGAAGGATGCACCAAGCACCACACCCGGAGTGAGAGTGCCATAACTATGCATGTTTGGTATAAGACTGGAATTAAAATGATGTACACCAGAACATGGGAGAAAGAGTTACACAATGTTTATAATACATTAAAGTGAATACTTTAATTAAAACATCCACATATGCCAAATGTACATCAAGGACAGCATTGGTTCAGAGGAGGGGCATCCTTTCCCTATTCCTCCTCCAGGTTCCAGGAGGTCTTACAAACATCTCAATTTAAAGTATAAGAAGAGTTAACAACAGGAGGGCTCCATCTGCTCTGACAAACAAGCAAACACAAGGCAAATGTCGTGCTAAGGAGACCTGGCCACTGAGGGCTTTCAGAATTCTGAGCTGGGGAAACATCTGAGCTGACAAACAAGCAAACACAAGGCAAATGTCGGGCTAAGGAGACCTGGCAACTGAGGGCTTTCAGAATTCTGAGCTGGGGAAACATCTGAGCTGACAAACAAGCAAACACAAGGCAAATGTCGGGCTAAGGAGACCTGGCAACTGAGGGCTTTCAGAATTCTGCGCTGGGGAAACATCTGAGCTGACAAACAAGCAAACACAAGGCACATGTCGGGCTAAGGAGACCTGGCGACTGGGGGCCTTCAGAACTCTGAGCTGGGGAAACATCTGAGCTGACAAACAAGCAAACACAAGGCAAATGTTGGCCTAAGGAGACCTGGCGACTGAGGGCTTTCAGAATTCTGAGCTGGGGAAAGTTCACGCTCACCTGAGCCCACTATCCCTTCAACACATTGCTTCTCTTTTCAAGTCCACAAAGTTTAATGAACATTTAAAGAAGACTATTTCTATGCATTCTTCTAATGTGACAAAACAGCTTTTGCTGCCCACATAATTGGTTCCACCTGCTCTTAGCACAGGCCTTTTCTGGCAGCAGTTTCAGATGGCTCGTGATGGCAAACCTCAGTATGATCCCCTTTCAGTACTGGGGACCCGCAGTACACTGCCTCTGTGTACCACCTGAATGCCACAGAGGACTACCCAGGCCCTGTGTCTCCCATGCGCCATGCATCTGGCCTCCACTTCCCCCTGAGGGTTTAAACCTTCTTTTGTAAAACAGCAGAAAGAAATCGCTATTGTTTACACATAATCTCCCTCCCTGTCAGGATAACTACACGAGACGGAATTAGACACAGTAGCCACACCAGGCAGGATTATGATACAATCACATCAAGTGGGATAATTGGTTATTTATAATGCGCTTAATACCCAGAGGTTTCTAAACGTGGACCCGGGGATCGAATCTGTGATGCTCCGCATTGTCTTGTTTCTAAGGAGAGCGCACTTGCCCCTGAGCTATCCTCCCAAAACGAAAAACGAAAAACAAATAGCATATCAGGCAGGATGTAAAACCATAACCACACCAGGCTGGTGTAGTAAGGCCATCATGCATGACCCCCACACCCTCACTCATGCATGGACAGCTGCAGTTCAAGCACCCGAACAAACAAAAAACAGAGACAAGGTTGTTCTTAGTCTGAGCTTCACTCACATGCGGAAATCACAGCATGTGCAGCACTGAAATGAAGGAGAGGCATACAGGGGTGCATGTTTCCTTCATGCACATGACAGATGCAGCAGGGCACTCGGAGCATGCATCCATCACACAGATCCAGTGGTCGAAGTGGGCGGGAGCGGTCAGAAGCGGTGCTCCTCTACTTCTTTTAATTGAATTTTACAGTTCCTATAATTTTATTTTACAAAGAAACCGTTCCGGAATGGTTTCATTTTAAAATAAAAGTGTGGGAGGAAGTTGAAACTTGCACTTCGGTGCACTGCACTGGACATTCTCTTAAATGGCAGGCACATGTGTTTTGGGGTTTGTATTGTGCATGGGAGGGGGCGTGGCGATGTTGGTTTGTGGGGAGCAGTGAAGGCCAGGAGGGAACATAGCTCCACTACTTCTTTTTGTACACTTCGATCACTGCACAGATAATTGGTTCAGCTGTGCGGCCACAGGACATACATGGAACACACACACACACACACACCCACCCCGCCCGCCTCCCCACACCCCCCAGGTATAGCACTGCCAGAAGAATTCCACACGCTTCTCTCTCATCCACAGTGCCGGATTCAGAGAATAGCAGAAGGGTGCATTGTGGGAGAATTGCCATCTGGTGGTATAACCGAAGCCTTTTTGATTTCTAATAAATAAAATGATATGATTAATTCTGTTGCTAATTAGACCCCCTTTCATACAGGCTTCATGCCAAAATTATAGTGCAAAATGTGCCTTGGCTAATGCAGTTTTCTGACACCCTCAGGAGCAGCCCTGCCATGGCACATGGCAGGTTCAAACGCTGCATGCACTTTGCTGACTGCTGCTGGAACACAACATTTCTGCAGGTGAAGGTGGCGTTTTACTCATAAGCACCTCCGTTTCCAAACTTGATAATTGCATGCCTTAGTCAGTTTGATGGCACGAAGATCTTTAAATATAAGCCATGTCTGGTTTTGGCATGCTGACTACTAAGAGAACACAATTATATAGCCACAGCAATTTGATATAATTGTGGCGTCAGCTCTGTGAGCAGGGCCCAGCGGTGGCAAGACTGATTTATATTGTGGTCTAATCTGAGTATCTCCTCAGCTACTATGCGGAACAATGGTCAGGTTGCTGCATATCTGATCCCCATGCAGGAAGGGAAACACCTTCCTTCAGCACACAGGAATCTGCCACAAGAGGAGGTTTCCGGGTACCTGGTGCGTCAAAGGTATTACTGACATAACAACGCCACGCTCACACCAGGGTGCTGGCCTTAAGGACTCTCTAGCACTTCATGCACTTCCCACTACCCATTTCCTGCAGACAAGGCACAGTGGGTGTGATGCCAGAAGGCAAAGGGCAATTGTTACATTAGCCTGGATTGGACCCCTTAAATGAGGCTTGATTTGGACCAATCCCCTGTGACATTGTGCCTTTATAAGCAAGAGGCGCCCCCTCTTTCTTTAATTTATCTTTGGGTTATCACAGGAAGAAGATTTCATTGGACCTCTTTTGGGATTACAGCTTATTCCAAACTCCTCTTCCTTTGTTTATTTATTTATTTATTGTGCATTTGTAAGGCGCTCATACACCAAGTAGATTGTGTTTCAAAGCGCCCTTAGAGACTACAACTGATGTTATCGAAGGCAGATGCAAGTTCTACTCCCTTACTACCCCCAAGGAACATTCATGGGAAAACTGCTGTGTGGACAAAGCCTACTGGAACTGATGCACTAGTACCCTGAACCCTGTCCCTGGATGTGACTAAACCCCTTAAAGCCCCTCTTCAAGCCTCCCTGGTTTGGAAGTTCAGATGAAACGACTCATCTTGCGACTGAAGACAGTGGGCTTGTCAGCAGTCAAGCAACAGTTCTGGGCCTTGATTCTTGCACTGAATCATTTGTGAGCTACACTGGCCCGCACATCGCCTGCCTGCCACAAGCAGCTTCATGCCATGTATCATTGATGCTTGGACCGGAAACGTGTTGTGCCCAGTCGACCAAATCGCCAACCTGACACTGAACGAGCCCCACAGTAAGCTCCTAGAAGTCTGGCTCAATGATGTTGATCCCGCAAAGACCATAAACCAAAAGTACTGTGAATAGGCTCCGTCCTTCTGGGCCACATTTGGACCATAGTGACTTTCACGGTTCCTTCCCAAACTTTTTATACAGGTCTGTTGACATTGTCAAAACGTCTTGTGCCTCAACACCACTGTTGATCAACCCAGAGTGCCCTTTCACACCAAGTTCTGCATTTTGCAGGGATTGCCCAGCATAATAAGGAAGGTCAATCCCATCATTGCACATATATAGGGAATTACCCAAGTTGGAGATAATCAGCGAGGGATGACAAATGACTACGTGACACATATGTTCCCTGTTTATACTTAAGGCTGCAGGATTTATGGAATAACCTGTATGTGGCTGATGTCCATGAAGAGTTAACTAATTGCCACTCTTAATCACCTAATTGTGGCCAGTTACACATTTTGTCAGTCTTGTTTGTGGATGAAATTGTCATCTTTGATGCTACTCAAATTGGTCTGCAACACTCTCTTTAGGTTTAAATCAGTTTATTGCAAACCAACAATTTAAAAATTAAGTTGACCAAATCAGTGATTCTAATCACAAAGAGTAATAGGAAACAAATCTAAATTCAGGTGGGCTGTTGCCAAGACACCATTAAATATACTATCCCACTATGATTGGGATATCCTATTCATGATACGCCCCAGACCTGCAGACATCCAAATTATACTAAAATCAAAGTTAGCTCTGCTGTATGTCCAAATTACAAAGATAAAAGCCAAATATTGTAGATACTTATTTGTTCCCCTTATTAACTTCTATAAGGGCAAAGTATTACCAACCATAACTTACGGCTTAAAAGTATCAACACTGTTAAAATGGGAGGAACTAAACACTTTGCAGGGCTACTTGTGGATAAGAATTTTCAGACTTCCTAAATCTATACCTATAGTGCCGACACAGCACGAATTTGGTATTCTCCACTGAAGGTCGATTATTTGTTGAAATAAATTAAAATTATTTCTAAAAATCTTAGAGCCTCCGAAGAACTCGGTATACATCGATGTAAATTTGGCTATGTTAAGTAGTCAATCTAAGACCGTAACGAATTTTATTGCAGACTGTGATGGGATCTTAGTAGAAATTGACTCGAGACATCAATTTCTAATTGACAATCCTCAGAAGGTAAAAGAAATGCTGCCACATAAGTGGGTGCAATCAACAAACCCAACTTTCAAGCTACACTCAATTTTTGTAATACGCTAAAATGTTGCCCCTTATTACATCTTGCTAAAATACCTCTGCAAGTTCCCTGATAAGAACTATTGCCATATTTATACAGGATTTCATTTAATTTATTGGGAACTTTCGAAAGCAAAGGTCGCTACAGAGGTCTGGATTAAAGCAATAGAATGTGCTTTCTTTGCCAAATCGCAGCTGAATTAGAGACACGTAAACACTTATCAAGCAGATGCGATTCAACGAGACTGTTAAGAAATTAGGTTTTAAAAAGTTGTGTGCATGACTCGTACTTTCAAAACTCTGGCTACGTTTGGAGTGAACTATCGGAGGGGAGACAGATGGCATTGATAACTGCATTAGAATGTTATAGGATTATGCATGGCCTGTTTTGAGAAATAATTGCACTATGGATAAGCAATATAATTGTAATTTCCCTTTCAAATTTTGTAAATTATGATCTTTTTATTGTAAAGTAATTCTGTGTGTGTGAAAAGGTTTAGTGAACATAACATAATAAAATATTTATACATTTTTGGGGTATTTCCTTCTGTTTTTTTCTATATTTTGAAGGCAGTGTGTGTATCTGTGCTTATTGCCATTTTATTTAAGCTAGTTGCAACTAGTTTTTTTCCACAATTATCCAAATAAAGAAATGCATTAAGGCCATCACCCAGACATACAGTAAACAGTGGAGATGGGTTATTGGACATCAACTCCAGTTCTATTCTTATCTTATAAAAGGCTGCTGCTGTGACTGCTGCTGACCTGGGCTACATCTCCACAGCTGTTTAAACAGATTGCAGTGCGAAGCACCGTGGCTTTTTACACCCCTTATGCTGCCAGTCTGCAAAGAAGCAAGACTGACAGAATGGGGATCCAATCAGGGAGACCCTGCAAAAAAGGATGACTGACAGAATGGGGATCCAATCAGGGAGACCTTGCAAAGAAGCATGACTGAGAGAATGGGGATCCAATCAGGGAGACCCCGCAAAGAAGTATGACTGACAGAATGGGGATCCAGAATGGGGATCCAATCAGGGACACCCTGCAAAGAAGCATGACTGACAGAATAGCTATCCAATCAGGGAGACCCGTTTTCCCATTTATATCCGAATGAATTCCACCTGTATTGCTATGTGAACACCTGAAGAATCACAAAGCAAGCAGGGAGCCTTGCTACTAATCCGGTCTGTGAAGCACCAGCAGAGAGGCTGTGATAAAGGAGACATCTGAATTATTCCACTAAAAAGAGAGGGAAGGAAACGAAAGCTGAAGAAAGAAAACGGAGCATGATTATGTCGAAGGAGAATAAGTGTGCGCCTCACCTTTTGCCCGTGCTCCTCTGGGGTGCGAGTCTGTGTCTGGGATGCTCCCTTGAGATCGCTGATGGAGTGGACGAAGGGACCCGCTTTTATTCAGTAGAACCCGGATCTTGAACGCAGAGTTTCAGCCCCTGACTCACACATGCTTGCAAACATCTCATGGAATAAATATTTTACTTGCTTAAACAAACCTGGGTGTCTCACATGCTCCATCACCCCGAGGCAGACACGCGGTGTGCTCTGCCACAGGATGTCACCCTTTGGTGAGCTTGCCAGACTTGCACAAGAGGGAACTGTTTTGATGGATTGCCAAAGAACACCTGCAGCCTGCACCTCAAGAGTGCCGACACCCCAAGTGCCTCGAAATTGAGACGGTAGCAACAACAATTGGAAGGCCCGGTCTACAGTTGTGTGATGCCATGTGACTGAGATTGTGGATTTGGCCTGTGCAGTAGGGAGACTACATGGTCATACATCCTAGGGTCGCCATATGCCTACCCGAGATCTTCCTTCTTACCAGTTGTTATCGCAGCTATTATACAATTTGGCTCAAGATTAGAACTCTCAGAATTCAATAATTTGAAAATGGCTACTGTGACAACTGCTCACACGAGCGTTATGCAATGATCCTTTTGTGATCAGTGCTATGCTTGGGTCATTGCACACTGACTCTACAGGCATGAACACGATCACCGCAACATCCAGACCCTCCACTGCCTTCCTTACCAGTACAAACCTTTCCTGTGTGATTAACCTTTCTCTCCCTCTGCCCTTCCACTCATCTAATGCCCTTTTCTATCCTCACTGCCCAATATCTGGGGACCTCTGATGGTGGCATAACATGGTACTGGTGCAGTTAGACCACTATAGTGGTGACTGGGTGTGATGAATTAGAAGTAACCATCCCAGAAACCCTGACCTGTACCCCCTCCCATGTGGCCAAGGAAAGGTAGCCGCTACCTGATCCTGACCATGTGGTGGTATTATGCGGGAGGATCACATGGGAGGTAACTCGGGTCAGGAGAAATGGAAGTACCTTCTGAATAATGTCCCTAATTATCCTTCAGTCCTTATGGCTTCCTGTAAAATTGAGGATTTTGATTTTGGAATAACTAAGAACATTATGGACTCCAAGTCCCATAATGCTCATAGTACTAACACAAGGAAGTGGGAGCCAGAGTTGCAAAACTCTAATGAGCGGTCTAGTGATTACATTGACCCACATCTGAGCGGGACCTTTAAACATTAAAGGCCCTTCAGTTGTGGGCCAAAAAGAAGGAGAAGGAGCAGGAGGAAGCAGAGGTCGGCACCGCTGCATTGCCAGTAGTGAGACGATGTGCACAGAACGTGGCAGAGGTCCAGTCAGATGCTGAGGATGCACAACGGGAAGCGGTAATGAGGCCAGCTGTCCCAAAGGAGAGAGAAGCTCTCTGTGTCCTGCATCTCGCTCTGGTGTGAGGTTTTCAGTGGAGCACGTTTGGAGCAGTGGGTGCTCCAGTGAAAGATAGCATGAGCAGAAGAAGGCTGACCGGAGCTGTCAAATGTTGGAGAAGCCCCGACGTGTGAAGAAGCAGAAGCAGCCAGTCGGAAGGAGATGCCAAGACATAACACTGAGTTGACCTAATATAGTTGACCCTGGGGCGCTCAGAAGTAGACAGCTGTGCAGAAGTGCACCTTTTGAATGACAAACCTTTAAACTAAAGCAAAGTGAGTGCAGCCTCCCACATGGGAGATGTCCAACCTGAGAATATTGTAACCCACATTGCCAAAGCCAAAAGGGGGCAACAACTAAACAAAGTGAATACAATTTTCCAAAAGGGGGATAACCAACAAGGGGACAGTATAACCAGCATTGCCAAAGCCAAAGAAAGCTGAGCGTGACATTGAGGCAATTTAAATGCAGCTGTCCCAGAGACACTGTAGAGGAAAGTCGTAAGCTACATTGCCAATAGACTAATGGGTTGTGTAGAAAGAAATCAGAGAAGGCAGGAGAAAATCCTTCCTTGTAGAAAGAATCAAGGGGGAGAGAAGTTTCACCTGCATTGCCTATGGCAAACATATCAATGTGAGAATCATTGCCCCTTTGTACAGCATGTTTGTAAATGAACTTGTAGAATTGTGTTGCAAGTCAAAAAACATACCCAAGAACCCATTGTTGGTTCAACTTTCCGCATTGAGAAATTAATTGTGGAAAGTTTGGAACAAGCCTCACCACAGAGTACACGTTGTAGTAGTAGGAGTCTTATCCTGGCTGGTGAGTACACCAAGAAAGGGACAATTATTGGTTAGACCCGGGAGGGGAGTGGACTAGCAAGAAGATGATTTTAAGTACTGTGACTGCGGTAGAAGGTTGTGAAAGTTGTGGTTAAAAAGAAGTGGCAATTCCACTACTGACTTTTGAGGAACTGTTGTATAACCATCCTGACTATGATGTTGCTTTTGAAGGAGAAGTTTTGATGAACTGTTATATAATCAACGTGACTAAAGTGTAACTTTCTGAATGAACCATCCTTAGGAAGGTGTTGCTAATGAAGAAGAAATGCAATGTGATAGAAAGTGATTGGTCTTTTGAGAAAAATAACTCTTTACATTGACTTTTCAACGAGAGGGTATTGCACAATTTGGATGTCAGACGAGCTCTTAAGTTTTATTTGGACAGAACATCTAAACTTAGGAACTCTTCCTAGCTTTTTGTGACCTGCGGAGATTCAAAGGGAAAGCCTCGAAAGCAACTATCTCCCGATGGATTGCTTCCAATATATCAGAGGCGTATACCCTTCAGGGCCTTCAGCCTCCAAAAGGAATTCATGCCCACCTTGTGCGGAGCAAGGCGGCTGCCGTTGCCTTCCAGAAATATGTTCCCTGGGACAACATTGCCAGAGCAGCTGCATGGGCTTCCCCATCAGCTTTTTGTAAGCATTACTGCTTAGACCTGAGCTCCAGAGCCCATGCTCACTTCAGTCAGGCTGTTCTTAAAAACCTCTTTCAGTAAAGGAGTTCCATCCACCCGTTTTCCTGTGAGGAGTGCTCCCAAAAGTATGGAGGAAAGGGGATGGGACATAGGAGCATAACAAAGTTACTTACCGTAGTGACTACCTTACTCCTCGTCCATAGTCCCTTTTCCTCCATACGCCCGCCGTCCCCTCTAATAAGTATCCTCTATTATTGCTTAAAGATCTCAGACCTGGCAATAGAAAGAGACTGAAGGGCGATGCGCAGGGCAGAGGTAAGGAGGGCGGGGTTACGACCGCATGCGGTACACGGCGTAGAAAGAGAAGAAGGACACATTTTTCAATTTGATGCTTTTTTACAAAAAGTGCTCTGGCCCTGCCCCGAAGGATGGAATATCCCAAAGGTATGGAGGAAAGGACTAGGAGTAAGGTAGTCACTACGGTGAGTAACTTTGTTATTTTACACGCAAATAATTCCATGAATCAGGGCCTAAATGTCTCCTTTTTTATATACTTCTCAATGCATTAAAACCTATGAGAGGCTTGGATTCACAAACTAGTGACTTCACTTTAAGGAGGCATTTTTGTTTCGTTTTATCTTCACGAACTTCAAACAAATACTATAACTCTTTCACTTTCCCTGGACCTGCAATGGCCATCTCACATGTCATCTTGCAGCTGCAAGCTTGTTATGGAGGATTTAAAGTCATCTATGCAGTTTTGCCTAAAGGCAGTGTTAGCCAGCATGTGGCCATACAATTAAAAGTAGAGATAGTTTAGCAAAACAGGCCAGTGTGCAGTGGCTCAGTAGGGCAAAACAAATATTCTCGCTTTAGCGTGCCAATCGGAAGTACATCATCTTGTAGACAATTGTTCTTTGTTCCAAGATGGGGTCTTCTATCTAAAACGACAAGTGTGGGATTATATGGCCCAGTCTAAACTCTTATAGCAGAATTAATGTATTGGTTTGTCTTTTGAGTGTGCAGCCCATTACATTATGCTATTTTCATGTTGTTTTTGTTTATAATATGCATTATTTTAGCTGCAGGCTCCCCTTATGAGACCATCTCATTAGTCTCATACCTTTAATACTTCTGGGTGAGCAACTCATATATTCCTGGATCTCGGTTAAACAATTCTTCAGAGGTTTTCATCAAGAGCAATCACGCAGGTACCAGAGCATTTGCAGTTTTCTTTTCTACAGAGGTAAAAAAGGGATTTGGCTAGCAGGAATAAACATATACTCCGATTAAGACTACGACTACTGTGGGGTTTAATGCAAGCCCCAGGGTCAAATGAACTGAAAGGCCATGTTAGGCCCAAAATGTGCAGGAACACCTTCTTGTCATGGGAAGGCACACTGGCTGACTGAGGCCTAAAAGTGCAGAAATCTCGTCGTAGTTGGAAAACACATGGTAGACTGGCCGAAAAATATACATGGCAAAATGTGATTATTCAACAAAAATGCCAGCAGTGAGTTCATTCTCAGCCACAGAAACACTGATAGCGCTGTGTTAAAGCAGGCCTTGGAAATATGAGACTAAACCTACAGAAGGGAATTCAAAAGCACACTTGCAACTGCCCTGTATCAAAATGCTGCATACATTAAAACTACAAAATGGCTCTGGCTTGTGATTGTGTAAAGCTAAAACCAGAGGCCTACTTTTCAATAAGTGACTGGCTGGTGCTTAAAGTGTAACCTTGCTGATACAGAGAGCAAAGAATATAGGGTGTAATTTGCCAACACAGAAACAGTTACCATGGAAGTGTGTGCATTTCGCTGCCTAAAACCATGATCGCATGGGAACCGAATATCCCTTGCCAGAGTAATGTGAAGATATCATGATGGATAAATGAACATTGATGGCAAGAGGAAATCATGTCACAAATAAAACGAAGGCCTCTTGTCTAAAGAAAGATATTGCGACAGAATGTTCTCCATTGGAGCTGATGTCAACACCAAGATTCAATGCCACCTGCCCCCACCACATGATCTTCTCTACTATTTATCTGAAAGACAATTTCTTTGAAGTTGCAGGGCCAGAGAGAAGAGCTGTATTCATGCATTACATATTCATGCATTACAGAGGAATGTATTGGTGTGGCTGGGTCAACAGAAAGGCCACCCTTTATGGGCTGAACTCTGTAAAATTGCCAAAATGCAAGCGGTTTTGTGGTCCATCTCTGGGCTGAATGGGTGGATGGCTGCAATCAAGATTATCACATCATGCCAGAGACCCATGTGGCCAGAGAGATAAGATATCTTCAGCATTCACTAGCCCGGCCATTGGATTCACAAGAATGTTGATTTACACCAGCCTGAGTCAACAAAATGCAACCGATTGCTGGATCTCCATTGAAATTGGGAAATTAAACATAGTGTGTAATTTTAGTCAGAATATGCATGTGTGGTTAAGAGAAGGCCATAGATTTACATGCAGAATCATACTTGGTTGATTTTTTCATGAATTCTGAGATGCAGAAAAATGACTGAAGTATTGCTGTAAAGATTCTAAAAGGCCTACCTGTTAATTTAACTCTCATAAAAACTTGACCTTGGAAACAAGAGTTATCAACTAAATTGTTTTTTTAGGTCCCCAGAAAATGTAAAAAAGCAGATATTCGGGGAAACGATGGCTTAGTAAATTAGATATCTGGTTGGAACATTTCATATTGATAACTGGTATAATTTTTGAATTAATCATGAGAAAAATAATCATGTGCAACATCATGCAGAGACGAGAGACATTTAAAAAAATCTGGGGTGATGAGAGGAACCCAAATATATCTATATTGTTATGCGTAACTATACATTTGCAATAGCTGCCATGTAGTGACTTTTTAAGTGCACAAATTGAAATGTGTAAACAAATAAATGCAAATGGGTGAACTGATCCCCTCCCAATTTGGCCTCGGTAACCTGTAGGGCCAAGCACAGCAAAGAGTCCAGCCCTTGGATAAGGAGATGGAAAATAATTGTCCATTCAAAACTGAT
The DNA here is from genome assembly GCF_040938575.1 of Ambystoma mexicanum. NCBI lineage: Eukaryota > Metazoa > Chordata > Amphibia > Caudata > Ambystomatidae > Ambystoma > Ambystoma mexicanum. The sequence goes on along the minus strand of NC_090925.1, from coordinate 763,386,638 downwards.
GACCAATAATAAGGTATATGGGACTGAAAACGTGTCTCCCCGAAGAAGCAGAATCAAGTCCCTGATTTGAAAAGTGTGATTTCTACAGAAAGTGGGAATTGATCCCTGAGAGTCTCTTCATTCTGGGCCGGTTCATTGTTATTCCTGAACCTAATGACCCAGATGGGCAGGACAGTGCTAGGTTTCATCGATAACAACGAGTTGGAAGGTGACAATGCTGGGAGGTCTAGTCATCCTGCAATACAGTGGTGCAGGCCTGCTACTGCAGTGTGGGTTGAACCTAAGAGGCCACTCACCAGCCAGCAGCACCAACCCAGGGGTAAAGCCAGGAAAATTGCCACTGCCTAAGAGGATTGTCTTCCATAAGTGACAAACTATACACAACAATGTTGCTGCAGTGCTTGATAGGCAAGTTCATCAGTTCAGGAATTATTTTTCCTGCATTTGTCAATTAATTTACCATAAGAGGAAAGCAAGTTTACTTTGTTTTCTGTGGATAGATGAGCAACATGTTCCACTTGCTGCCTATTGAATCAGAGCAAAATGTTAACAATGATGATGTGTTTAATGAACCACTCAACCATTTGCCTTAAACTAGTATGTTATGTTATTTTATGTCAACTGGTATCTATAAATTGCACATCTGCCACGGGTAGTGCATCCATCACCCACAACAACCGGTAGACGTTGCAGGTTATACCCTAAGTATGCTGACACTTTGGGGCACAGCCGTGGATGGTGGAACCAGTGGCCCAGGAGTTGCTCGCCCTGATGTGTCCCATATGTGCTAGAAAATATTAAGGTTCTGGCACGTTTTTTTTACAAATTAATCACTGAGAACAATCACCTTTAGCCCAATGGAAAAGGATCTAAGCAAACAAAGCCTTTTTATCATGGTATCCTTTCTGGTTTTCTTGGGCTTTATCCATGGGAGTTTGAACTATGCTTCTCACTGTGGCCATATGTTCTTTTAATCTTTCAGTTGTTTGGGAGAGGGGTAGTACAGCTTTTTCCTGTTCCCCCCAAGTCTCCCTTAACATGTCAAGGACATCCCCTTGCTCTCTGCCATATAGTTAAAATGGGGGAAAATCCTTTCGAGGATTGTGGGGTCTTTCGGACGGCAAAAAATGGCCCAGGTTGTCATAACATCCCAATTTCTGCCTTCAGCTTCTACTAATTTCTTTAAGATGTGTTTTGGGGTCTTGTTGAACCATTCCACTAAACCATCAGTCTGGGGGTGATAAATGGAAATCCTAAGTGTTTTATGTGTAACATCTCCTTTACTTCAGACATTAGTTTACTCATAAAAGTAGACACTTGGTCAATTAAGATCTCCTTTGGAAACCCAATCCGAGAAACCATGGGATCAAATGCTTGAGAATTTGTTGCCTTGTGTTATTGCGTACAGGAAATGCCTCAGGGCAATGGGTTGCATAATCCAATATTACCAGTATGTATCTGTTTCCAAGTGCTGATGGTTCAACGGCTCCTCTATGTCCATACCTATACATGAACAGGGTACTTCAATTATTGGTAATTGTGGTAAGGGAACTGGATGGAGCATCTGAAAACTAGTCTTTTGACATAAGGAACAAGTGAGAAAAACATTTTTCCCATCGGCATAGAACCCTGGCCAATAAAAATGGCTTAATGTCTGGGCTTGGGCCTTAGCTGTTCCTAAATGACCGCCTGTTAAATGAGAATGGGTGATCTCAGATAAAATTTTTGTATGACTTTTGGGTAGCATTATTTTTGATCTACGAGTACAGGGCTTGTTCCAGAATTCCCTGGGCTATGTGTTCGCCCATCTTTACTTGGTGTGCTTCCTTCCTGTTGTTTTGAATGAAGATTTTGATGTCAACTATATAATCAGGGTCTATGACGCCTGCTAGAACGTCTAGGCTGTATTGCCAGGTTAAACCTGATTTAGTGGTAAGTCTAATGCAGGTTCTGGGAGGAGTAATAAGGACCAGATCAGCTGATATTAAAAGTCTGTCTCTGGGTTGTATTAGTTCTCCATTGATACTGCATAAGTCAAACCCAATGAAACGTTCTGTAGGTACTGATGGGTCGGAAGCTCTGTTGCAAAGTTTCTCACATTTTAGGTTCCTCCAGTTTATGTCAACTGAGCCCGATACCACTTCTGACACCACATATGCGGAGTCAGGAATGAAACTCGGGCACAAGTTGTTCATAGTTTTAGTTATATACTTTCATTAAAGAAAAAGGGGCTGAGAAAAGGCCTCTCTGACCCTGCTGTAGGAGGAATTTCCCTACCTAAACCATAACTAAGGATCAGTCTGTGTCAGAATGTCAAAATCAAAACTGTCCTTGTTACAAAAGTTCTACTCCGACCCTCAAACTATAACTAAACAAAAAGATGAAAAGGGGAATGTCTTTAACCTTTGATGCCTTTTGAAAAAAAGTGTTTGTAAAGTATAAGAAGTTCCAACTCAAAAGTTCTTCAGGGATAAAAAATCCTTGCGCCAGAGGGTGACTTCGTTCCCCTGGATTCCTCTTTATCACAATCAGTTCTTTATACAACAGTACCTTGTATTTTGTTGGTCTCAGAGTGGCACTGTTACTCACACACAGTTCTATAGTTCTATTCACTTCAAAGTTCTGTGGCCAAGATTTTCCTCATGTTTGTCCATTCCTCACAGTCCTAATATCCTTGCTTAGGATCTCTTGCTTCAACACATTTGCAAATTGCCCGGTATACACTCCCGCCGGGGCTTCTTCTATGTTTACCCTTGTGGCTGCCTGGCATACTCTCCTGCCAGGACTTCCGATCTGCATGCACTTGAAAATGACTGGTATACTTTTCTGCCAGTACTTCATGTATTTACCTACTTCCACAATTGTACATCCACTGTGTTGAACAATATATCCTCGTGATATACCATTTGCTTATGTGCTTCCATGTATCTGTATTCCATGCACTCACATACTGGTAAGGGATTTGGTTTCAATTCACTTTCCCTTTTTATAAATAGTCTCTCTGTTTTCTCTTGTTCTTTAGTCTGTTTTACTGTTCATTGTATTTGGTGTGACCTGCCGATACGCCCCGGGGTCCCCACTATTCTTGGGTTGACTCACCAGCTCTTGTTGGCGTTCTTGGGCTCTTGTGTAGTCCCTCGGTGAAGGTACTCTTCCTGTTTTCCCTTCACGACTCCTTCTTTGGCATCTTTCCAGTTCCTGCAGCTTCCCTTCAGCACGCCGGTTTCAGATTAAGTTCTCAGGGTATGCTTTCAGTGGTCAACGAACACCCAGGAGTCTCTTGCGCTCTCCAGCGTCTCTGTAACAGGTCTCCCTCTTGCAGCGTTTTCATTCTTCTTCAGTCTTGAGCCATGCAGCCCCACCACACCTGTTTGGGACCTCGAATTTCGCAGAGACGAGGATCGTTCTTTCACCAACATCAGCAGCTTTTGACACTGGGCTGCTGGGCTTTAAATTTCCTATGCATAGGTGTTTTTTCGGCCAACAGCTAGAACACGCATTGGGCTGAAAGTCACCTAGTTATGCACTGCTCGTCTCCTCTTCCTCGTCCAAGTATTCAGAGGATTCTGGGACATGGAGTCCATTATTGAATTTTGATGAAAAGAGTTTGAATAATTACTTTCAACATGCCTGGATGGCAAAGCAGTTCTGGGTGATGAATAGATAGAATTGATAATGGTATTCTCATTACTTCCACATGGTAGACCAACGTTGGGAGTTTGGTCTGTATGCTTTGATGAAGAATATGTTCTATTCTTTGAAGGGGCATGTGCAGAGGTATGCCAATGGGCCATTAGGGTTTTGGGTATGAGATGATTATCTTCAAGGTCAAATGGAGGATGCCATGTTTCATCCAATGAATCCATGACATCCCCCCGGAGGTTGTGTCCTCCCATGTGATACTCCCTCATATAGCCACCCCCAGGGTCAGGATCAGGTAGCAGCTGTCATCCCCTGACCACATGAGATGAGGTCACCACCATGGTATCAGTGAATACTGCATTGGATTCATCACACATGTTAATGATTGTTTAAAAGAAATACTCTGTTCTCCCAGGTGAAAGGGTTGACAGGCTCTTGCAGCTGCACATCTTTCCCATCGGGACCCCTGGGCTGAGCCTCATGGCAGTGTTCTGCCTTCTGCCTGCAACCACCTCCATTTAGGAGGGCTTAAGCCTATCCAAGCCAGGGGCTTGCTCTGCCACTGCCCAGACATCCTTGAAGGAAATGGTGGCCAAACGGTTTATTTTGTAGCTAAATAGTTGCAAATAATGTGCTAGAACACCGTGAGTTCTACAGGAAATAAAAAGTGCAGTTTGATATGGCCTCCTATAATATTTCCAAATACGTAAACGATTTCCTATCTGGCATCAATGGGAGCCCAATGAGGCTTGATAAACAAATATGCCAGTGTGACGACATTACTTCTGCTCTGATGGAGTACAAGGGCGAGTAGTGACTAAACTGCATAATTAGCCCCCACACATCTACATACCAACAGTAATCTCGATCATAAAGTTAAAACAGGCACGGCCAAGAGATATACCTCCTTTGCATTTTGTTGGGATGACGGAAGGCTATAATCTGAGAAGGGGTGTGAATGTGAGCCGGTAGCAAGCAAAGTATCAATGATATATACTTTAATTACACAAATCAATTGTACATGTATCAAACACACTATAATAGCCCACCCCTGTAAAAGGAAGTCAGAGAAATGCAGAATGTAAAGATGCCCCACTCTAGATGCTTAGCAGGGAGTAAAAATAGGCAAGAGATGATTTGATGTTAGGCAGTTTGACGGTGTCGAACCAGGCTTCAAGATGCTGAAGATGCATGTTGAATCAGGTTTGGGCGCAGTTAGTGCTACTGGGTCAGAGAGCTGTTGTTGGTTTAGCGTTCGAGCGATGCAGGGCAGTCTGCTTATCAGGGTCAGTTGGAAGGTTGAGTCAGTTCAAGATGATGGTAACTTGCTGGTTTGGGTCGACAAGTAATGCGATGCTCCCTCGGTTCGAGCAGAGTTCCGGTGTTTGAAGCTGTGATCCTGGTTGTCCGATGCGATGATCGAAGAGGCAGCGGTTCAAAGTTGTCTGCAGCAGCAAGCTGGTTGTTTCAGACGAACAGGTGAGATGCTGGTGTGATACAGCAGTTATGGATGCAAAACCACAGTGGTTTGAAGTTGAAGAGAGTTCAGAAAAGCAGCACCTGCGGATCCCTTTAGTTCAAGTGCAGTGCAACATTTCTAATGAAGTTCGATTGGCTTGATGCTGTGACAACTGGGATCCTGGCTGTTCTGGCTCATAGGCTGCTGTGACCACCACTGCAGGAGGCACAAGGACAAGGTGAGTCCTTCTCAGTCTTCACTCCCAGCCTAAGGTGATTTGCAAGCAGAGTGGTACATCTTGCCCCTCATCAAGAATCACCTCCAGTGTGCCCTCGGAGTGGGGAGGGAACAGAGCCGTCCTCTGCCTTGGGGCACTCCTTTGTCAGCTCAGTGGTTGAGGGCTTTGGAAAGATCAGCATTCCCAAAAGAGACCCAAATGCATTCTTCCTTAAGTGCTGTATGGCACAATAGTGAGTCAAAGAAGGTGTGAGGGGTGTACTCTTTTACAGGGATAATGCCACACGGTTTGGAGGAAAGCAAGCCTGCTTTAAGAGTTCTTCTCCTGATTGCATCATACCCAAAGCGCTTTGTGCTTAAGGATGTGAAGGAGACAGGAAGGACGTACAGTAGCTGAATGACCTTTCTAGGGCTGCACCTGTAGTGTTAATATTCATTCTTTCTTGAACTATGTAGAGCTCCCACTGCTACCTCCTTCTCAAGAGCATAGCATCAAAGGCCATTTATCATGAACACACTGGTGTGAGGTTAGTCCTTCTGTTTAGGTTGTGTCAGCATCATGTTATTAGTAAAAATCAAAAAGGCGAGGGCTTTTACACTATCGTAGATGGCAATCCTTCACATCCGGAAAACCAAATTTCGGTCATCTTGGTAAGAGGGAGCTGGAAAACAGAGGAAGTAAGGCTGGCAAACTAAGCTTCTGGGCTTTTGCTCTGTTTTCTGGTACTATGTTATCGTGAACCTCAATTCTCATTTATATATTTAGACCAGTCATAATAAGAAAAGAAAAAAAAGGACAAGTTACACAGACCGCACAAGCTTAAGTCTTAAGATAGCTACCTCTAGCTTAGACCTGTATGCAAGGCAGTGACAGAAAAGCTTGCCTTGTGTTCAATTTTCTGAAAAAAGATTGTTTTTTATTACACCAAAAATAAAGGCTGGAACCTCTGAGTTCAATATATATCAGCTATATAGATGTATAGTTTACAGAGTTATGCCACACAAGTCATTAAATAACTGTAGCTGTGCAGTCCCGAGTAGCACACCAGCGTACCTGGTGGCTAAACTCCACATATCTGGTGGCACACGCTCCTCACGCAGCAAATCGCACAACTCGTCTCCAAAGAGAGGACATGCAAACAATCCTTCTCTTGCCCCACACCTACCGCCTGGAACTCGATCCCGTTGTTTGCTCAGAAAGTCCCCACAATTCTCCAGTTTCTCAAATCTCTCAAAACATGGCTCTTTCAACAACATCCGACCGAAGAGAAATTCCAATGGGTACAAATACCGATGCAAAGACCTCAATTCACAGTACTGCGCTAAGGTTAAATGATGCCACCCCAAATGCTGGCTACCCACATTCTACACAGCGTTCTGCTGCTTTCGCGCTAGCTCTGTGCTTTAAACAATAAACAAAAAAATGGACTGTGGACTGAGAATATTCCTTCCAGTACTAAGTTATAACTGCCAGACCATCGGTAACAGGTATCGCCAAATTGGCATAAGTTAGCACTCACACATAAGCTTGAACCATATTGTAATACAACTCGTTTTGGTCTAATAATATAAACTGGGTATTTTCAGGAAACACAATTTGTATCCACAGATACTAGATTTTCCTAGTTTGTAAACAAATCCCTCTTGTATTCAGAAATCATATGTTGTGTCCCAAAATAGAAGTATTTTATTTTATTTTTTGCAAATTAATTTTGTTTCCAAACATCGTCTTGCCATTTCTGAAAATACACTTTATTTGTCTCCAAATACTAGATTTTTTTTCAGAAAAAAAATGCATGCTTTCCTCAAATATCAGCTGGTAATTTATTACATCCTCTCATTTAGACGTTGCAAAAGGATAGCTGTTAGCCACCATTGTAAGCAAAACAGAAGGGGTGATGGCTGGAAGGTTTAGAATTAATCTTAACCTCTGACATTGCTGTGGGCAACCCTGCAGACCATCGTTCTACACCTGTCAAGCCATTACAGAAGGGGAAAGACCATACGCAAATCAGGCTTGGTCCCACCCCAAAAGGGGTAGTCCAGCCCGAACTGCTTGGTCACATCCCTTCTGAACGAAACCACAAGCATCCCCAGACATCCTAGTTGGGCCTCATCAGTGAGAAGTAGCTTGGGTGTTTATGCCCAGCAGGCAGGGGACCCATGTCTGGGCATACCTGTCCCACTTAGGGTGACTACAGCAAAACAAAAGAGGTGATGGCTTGAATGTTTCAAATTAATCTTAACCTCTGCCATTGCTCTGTGCAACCCTACAGACCACCATTCTTCACCTGACAAGCTATCAGGAAAGGGGAAAATCCATATGCAAATCAGGCTTGGTCCCACCCCAAAAGGGGCAGTCCAGCCCAAACTGCTTAGTCACATCCCTTCTGCATGGGACCACAAGCATCCCCAAACATGTTTCAGCCTCTTTGAGCCTCATCAGTGAGGAGTAGCTTGGGTCTCTAGGCCCAGCAGGCACAGGACCCTCGCCTGGGCATACCCGTCCCACTCGGGGTGACTACAGCAAAACAAAAGAGGTGATGACTGGAAGGTTTAGAAATAATATTAACCACTGGCATTGCTCTGGGCAACCCTCCAGACCATCGTTCTTTCCCTGCCAAGCATTTACAAATGGGAAAGACCATATGCAAATCAGGCTTGGTCCCACCCCAAAAGGGGCAATCCAGTCCGAACTGCTTGGCCGCATGCCTTCTGCACCACCCATCACCTCTTTGTATTTCCTTTGTCACCTCAGTGTCAAGCAAATCTTGATTTGCCCCAATACATATATTCCTGGGATAACCTCCTACACTCAGGGTCAGCCTCACCTGCCTGTGAACACCTATCCTAAAGCTGGTACAGCTTCAAATGCCCGATTTCACTCTTACCCATGTAAACCTATCAGTATTTCAGTAACATGTTCATAGGCCCAGGATCTCACCTCACTTGCCTATGTGCATGCATCAAATGCCTCGAACAGCTCAATTTGAACCACATTGCCCCAAATACTTATTCAAATTGGGCATTTTCCAGGAATTGCTTCATATGCTCTAGCTCACGTCATATGCGCATGCACTCCCATGACAAACCTGCATAAGTATGTTTTTCAGGGGAGGGGCGCGTCATCATGATGAACAATAGCTACAGTGGCAACATGCCAGCAATCATCATGTGAGCAACATCATCAGTAATGTATAGTGCCAATGCTGGCATGTATTATTGTGGGCAAGGCTTCATGAAGAGATTAACAGTGGCAATGGTGGCATATATTGTATTTTGGTTTGAGGTATCATGCAAATGTTATAAAATGCTAGCATGTAGTGTTAGTGACCTGTTCGATTTTTGTATATGCTACTCAAAGAGTTGTAATTGTAATTTGTATGTCATTTCCTTCATAGGTTACAATAAAATGTGCAGTAAAACCTACTATTCTGACCTATTGCTATGCTAGATTGCACAGGCTAATTTGAGGGAGATGGTAATGCCCATCCACTGGAATTATTCACCAGCTTCCACTAAGATTGAATCAGTTAGGATGACGTTGCCCCCGCAGCAACCACCTGCCCCCCCTGATACCAAAAGCTGCCTCCTCGCCTTGACAACATTCTAGCCTTTGGCTGCCCAAGACTCAAATAGGCTGAGATTCTGGGGCAAAGGACAGAGGCCTCAAAGTGATGCCACCCACTAATTCTGACTACATCCGCGAGCACCAATCCTGGACTGTAGAGGGCAAGCTTAAGGATAGAGTGGGAAGTGAAGGACCGAGGGCGGTTGTCCAGGCATTTCCTTTTCTTTATGCAATACCGATAACTACTGGGCACCAGTGACATATTTGTCAGCTAGAGATGAGAAGATATATGATCAAGTGTCTAATGTGCAGACTGGGCTCAAATCACAGCTTCACCTCATAGTTTAATGTTGTCATCCTTGGCAAAATATTTGATCTCACTATACTATATCTATCCCAATTTGCATGTTGGGCATCTGCCTTTTTGTGTGAGAGTCCGGGGAGGGGAGGATACCTGGCAGGGAACAACGTGTTTTATAGGGTACTGTTTTGAGGCATTACATTCATAGCATGGTGGGGGTATGATTTGAGCTACCTAGCTATGCTCTCTTTTGTGAGGGTCAAGCCAGTAATTGTTTTACCTTGTAACTGAAATCCCAATTTTCAGAGGTCTGTTTGTGTGCAACCATAACAGACACTTTCTTTGAGACAGGAGTGGCACATTCTGTAGTTGCTTATGTTTGTGACCGTTTTATTTGGCAATTCTTCCCTGCCTCTGTTAAGTTCCTAGGTCCAATGAAAGGTTTTGCACTGCAAATGGGGGCAGTTTGCTGATGTCGCGGCAGCCTTATCCACTGCATGTACCTGGGCATGAAAGGCATGTTGCAGTTCAGGGCTTGGCAACATGTGGCCCTCCCGATGTTTTTGACTACAACTACCATCAGCTCTAGCCTGCATAGTCTAAGATGAGGGATCATGGGAGTGATAGTCCAAAACGTCTGGTGTGTCAGAGATTCCTGACTGCTGCTGAGCCTGGGATGGCCCTAAGGTGTGCACGTTATGTGCCTTGGGGCCTCCACAATGGAAGATGTTGCTCCTGCTGCTGTCGCATTGATGGGGCCTAGATGGCTAAATGAGGAATAGCAAGGTGCTCTGGCTTTTTTTTTAGTCAGAGCACCCATGATTCCTCCAACTCCATTCTGCCGGGGTGGACTGCCAAAACTATTTGCATGAAGAAAAAAAAACTGCCGTGCAAAGAGAACACAGATATTGCGAGTTTACCTTGCTGGGCTTTCTTGCCCACCCTGTCTGCCAATGACATTTTACATTTAAAATACTTCAAACATGTTCATCCACAGATTTCCACTAGGTGGCAGGATTGGCCAACTTTTAAAGCAACATTTAAATGACTGCGGACACGGAGTGGACTCTCCAGATCCTCGTGCGTACCGCTTACGATAACGGTCCATCCGTTGGCCGTATTACCCTTGTTAATACCTAGGCCGATCGTTTCTGGAATATTGTGTTCTTCTGCTTGCGCTCCAGCCAATAAGGACACCCGTGGCACCTTCGGGAATGCTATTATAATAAGTGCAGGTCTCCAAGGCACTTCCAGGCATCACGTTTTGGTTATAGTTTATCTCAACAAGTGCACGAGGGTATGTCTACATGCAGTAGAGAAAAGTGGGCACGGTGAAAGATACGTGTCCGCTTCGTCGCCAATGTAGTATCTCGCAAAAGGACCTCCTCACGCTGCTAGTCAGCCACCCTCATTCATACAAGGATACACCGACACAGGGGCTGGGATGCAACACTTCTCTACTTCATGGCTGTCAGCCTGAACTGCCTTTCTGGCGGTAGCCCCGCCCCTTCCTACACGTAGGTCACAGCCCACTGGTTAATGGTAACAAACAGAGGACTCGTCCTCGGAACACATAAACACTGGCGACACCACAGCCGGTCTGACAGGGCTGCTCCCATTGGTGGCAGTAGCAAGGCTGATTTGCATAGGGCTGGTCACCTTCTGTAATGGTGCTGAGGGGGTAAAAAACAATGCTGTGGAAGATTGTCTAGAGAAATGCCAGTGGTGATGAATAATTCAAAACTTTAACATATCAGAGCTTTTGGTTATACTTTCAAGGTGTCAGCATGTAATCAAAATGTGTTGTTTTGCATTTATGGTTTGCCCGCGCTGCTAAAGCCATGACGCGCAGCTGCCTCAGTGCTCTTCATAAAACACAGGGTGTGAGCGTTGGCATGGTGCAGTAAAGCTATTTCTATGCGTCCCTGGCACCTTCAAACACAGGTTGGTGGTGAACAAAGAATCTGTCTATAAACGGTATAAGGCTGGAAACGCCACTGCACGGGGGGTCAAAGCCGGGGCCTCAACACTCTGTGCTTTGTCACCTGTTCGGGAGAGGCAGCCTTGATAGCTCACCACGGCATGGACGTTGCACCGTCACTATATGGTATAGGCTGTACCCACCAGCGCCAGCAGAGCGAGCCGGTGTCTACACACGGAGGGTTTCCTCTGTTTGAAAGCGTTGTATCTTCTGCCAAACCAGCCACACGTCTGTGACTTTTACCTTCACGGCTAATATATTCAGGAAAGTGTTTACTGTAAAAGCCTCTCACTGATTGGCTGACTGACAGACACACGGATTCACTCAATCTCCCAATATTCTTTAACTAAGGAACGTGGGGCCTGATGTACACCCTTCCCCAATAAAATATCGGAACCATTCAAACAAAAGAAGCGCATCTTTTTTCCATATGCTTTAATAGTGAACTTCATGTTTCTTTATACAGCCGGCACAACGCACAAGCGAGAAAAACTCCATTATCCACGCATATTTCTTCGTTCAGAACTCCAGACATATAATGGCGGAAGGAGGAGAGAGGGGGGTTGGAATGTCTCAAAGGCACATTGGAAAGATTAAGGGAATCATTTAAGACCATGGAGTCAAAAAGGAAAATCAAACGTTGTCATGAAAATATTGTGAACTATCAATATCAAATTGAATAACATAACAAACAGTTTGTTTAGTTGGTTTACTGCTGTTTGGAGCAAGTGCCTAAAATAGGTTACAGCAGGACCCAGGGAGCCTCATCATTTACAGAAGCGTTTTTCAATGGGAAAAATCCCTTTGAAAAATGCATGATACATCTGGCCCACTGGCTCTTTTTCCTCGCAAAATGTGGTTTTGCTGCAACAGAAAGATCTGATGCTGACAGTAGTATTTTCCAGATGTTATCCTTATAAGATTTTATTTACATGTTCGAGTTTGATATTATTATTAAAGTTTCAAATGGGATGTATCAGAATTGCTCACATTTTTACTTTTAAGATTGACATACCAACCAGGTGGGGTGTGCCAGCAACTCGCTTGTTCCCATTTACATGGGGAAATGATATCACTGCAGCAAAGATGACGTCTCATTATGTCATTTCACTCCAGAGAGGGCTACCACACCCGACCCGTACTGATACCCCAGTACTGGCAACCATTTTATGGAGCCTGCATGGCCTGTAAAGGGGTTTCCACAAAATGGCTGCCTCTAAATAAATCAGTACGGGAAGCCATTTTGCAGCACCTTAAGTGGGAGGAAGTGATATCATGGCAGTACAATGAGACTGATAGGAAGGGCAATATGTGGTTGATATCCCCATATGGGAAGGTTATTGGTCTAGCCGTTGACGTTTTGAAGATGACCAAATGGATTATCTCCCAAATCCACTTTTAATTCAATGTATTTTGGGTTGATGGGGGGAAATACTGATGACAGTATGGTTTTTGACTTGGGGGCTGTGTGATGTAGAATAGGATATGTGTACATCTTTTATCCGAGGGGGTGTAGCGGGTGATGCTGGTGCTCTGAAGGGATCGCGGAATCCAGGTTTTTCTTCTCAGTGTGGCTCGGTCTGATGACGCAGTGCATTTCAGTGTGTGCCTGCACTGCCTCCATAGCTTGAGGCGTCACCCTTTTTGTTGCAGAGGTCAGTGTTGCAGCATTCAACCACATATGGATACTTTTCCTTAATGGCATCGTCTTGCCACTTCTTACACTCTTCGTGCGAGGCACATCCTCGGGTGACAGAGTCTGTGCATGTGAGAGATGGAGAGAAAGGGGGGGTTTAGTTCTTCTCATGGGTTGGGTTTGTTCACTTTATCAAACATCTTCAGTTGTGGCCTAGACAACCAGCTGGCTCTCCCCTGGTCTAGCAGACGTTGCCCAGAATTCTCAGCATCTGCGAACCCCGATCATATTGACCCCCAAAACTCCCCTACAGCTGTTATGACCACACTACTACTGCACATATGCCCGAAACGATTGTCTTTTATTTTAATTTATTCATTGTGATTTCGTTGGCCAAAAAACCTTAAAACATTTCTTACAAAAATGTCCTAATATAACATATAGTAGTTATTCATAGATAAAAGTACAATTGATAACACAAATAATTATACATAATAAAAGTCTTCACCCAACATAGCACATATGCATTTTATTATTCGCACGAGAGCTAAAACACGCGACGTCTAGATTCCAGCCAAACCGACGTCCCCAAAAGATGTAATCATTGTATGGACTAAAATCAAAGGCAAATCCTTCCAGCCATTGGCATCTAACCAAATAAGTAGCCTCGCATTCCAACAAAAGGTGCTTCTAATTTTTAACTTTGGCAATAGATGTATGAAGACGACATTATCTGTCAGTACGTGGGAGGCCATGCCGAGCCCATGACGTGAAGTGTGCACAAGTCATTAAAAGAAAATCGCAGGAATAGCGTTTGAAACATTGTCATTGGCAATGTGACTAGACAGAGTGGAAGTGTGTTAGTTTCCCTTATGGCATGTTTGTGATGATTGTATATCTTATATTTCCTAAGGGCGTCATGCTGGTTTGTCCAATCCCAAAGTGTCATTATTAGTTGTACCCTGTTGGGATTAGATAGCGGTCCCTCAGTCTTAGAATTGAATTCATCCAAGGAAGTCAGACACTCATTTTTCATTTTCCCAAGCTGTATTGATGTCCCTGCCAAATAGACTGCTTGCAAATCTTCAAAAAGGGTTTTTCTACGAGGATCCAGTATTTTACTTAGTAACTTGAGTTGATCAAACATGGTACTAAAGTTAAGAGATTGTACACCCAATCCAATACGAATTAAAGTGATTGGGATACAGGATGGATGTTTTGATGACCTGAAACCCATATGTCAATGTCGCAATGCACTTAGCTTTATAGAGTTTAATAGGGGTAATATAGAAAAAGAACAATATTTTGTGTATATTTTCTGCATTTGAGCTGAGATTGGCCTCAATTTACATCTTAGCCTGTCCTACAAATCTGTCCGCCTACGTTTGAATTCATCGTGTGTTTTAGGTTGGGAGTGTCTGTTCCCATGGATCACCTGACAAGACTTTCAGCAAATTTGGGAAGGTGATGGGTCATTACAGGGGCCCCCAAGAATGTCATATCCTTAGCCTTGCTCTGTTCATATCTCCAAAGGATAATTCTGCTCTGATAATCGTTACTCTATACTTTAAACCACAGCCCCCCTAAATCTCTGAGGCAACCACTTCCCTTGGATGTACTTTGCCTCGGCCGCTGCATATTCATGGACTGTACGACATCGCTACCTTACTCTGTACATGCCCATATCCCTGTATCTTACCACTGCTGTGGAACTTTGCCTCCGCCCCTGAATATCCTCACACCTTAACATTGGCTGTGTATATAACAGTACCTTACAGTTCTGTGTGGCCCCCTCTGTACCTCTAGGACTGTAACACTGTAACTATGTATACTGTCTATTGTGCCTAAGGGCCTCATATAACCGGTTCACCCTAGCTCCCTGATGCCTGAGGGCTTGTGTGTGCTATACAAATGGAAATAAATAATAAAGTACCTACACAGAGGGGACTGAGGGTTCTCAATTCTGTGGGCGCACCCTGCGAATGGTAGTGCACGGTCCCTTGCAATGAGCACCCAGGATCTGTCTGGGAGGCCCTGACTGAAATCTGCGTCCTGCTACTCCGCTTGCACACCCTATGCCCTCTCTTGAATAACTCCCCTCATTTCAAACGGCCTAGCTGGATTGAGATACCCCAGCCAGCTTCTAGAGCTCTCAGGTGGACACTGCCACCTTCCTTTCTAAAGGGGTCTCCGCACACCCTGGACCTATAGTAGGGGTATTATGCCATCAGTCCATCTCAGGCCATCTTGGGGCGCATTGAAACACAATTCACTTGCTGTGTAAGCGCCTTACAAATGCACAATAAATAAATAAGTTTGCTATGGGCCTGCAAGAGGTCCCGACCCTCCCTTTTGATTCTCAGAACCCTGTAGTCGATGACATGCTTTAAACATATACAGATGATACAGAACATACTTTGGGACATCATTATGGCAGTTATATACATTTATACATACCAATCGTTGAATAGGTGGTTGTTGCACATGTGTCCTTGTATGTGCTGTCACACTGAACCGGCTTCACATTGTGATCATTGCCCTTGTAGCATTTGATAGCGGAGGCTGCATTTCAGAAATTAGAAGAGAAGAGTGTGAGACAGGGGGAGAGAGAAGCGGCCCGGACCACAATGTGTTAAACCCCAGAGACAGAGGTAACGGAATGATCCTGCCTGTGAGGCGATCATCTCGCTCACCCATCTACCACCCATCAGAGGGAACAATCCCGGGGAGTGACCGATTGCCCGTTCCCACTGCACCAACCCTTGGTCCAAGGGTTTCCTACTGGGAGTTATACTCCACTTTGTTTGGTAGGGTTTACATTGCCTGGGTTGTACGGCTGCATGCATTCAATTGGGGCTTTGTGTTCAGTATCTCACCGCAATAGATTGAGGCCAGCAGGACGAGGACAGTTGTGAGCTGCATTGTGAAGTCTGGAGACCGATTCTGAGGAAGACACAGAGGGTTAATAAGCGGGCAATGGAAGACCAATCAAGAGTTTCAGAAAGGCAGGTGAAAGAGCATGGAGAGTCAATGAGCGACCACAGAAGAGAGAACTGACACTCGTTGAGAGGGGATGGAATAGAGAACTGGTCCCATCTGGTCTAAAAGCAGCCTTCTGGGAAAGGAGGTTATCAGCTGTTCAAGGATATGGGAACATACCAAGGACAGGTGCAGGGGTGTTCAGGAAGGATGCACCAAGCACCACACCCGGAGTGAGAGTGCCATAACTATGCATGATTGGTATAAGACTGGAATTAAAATGATGTACACCAGAACATGGGAGAAAGAGTTACACAAGGTTTATAATACATTAAAGTGAATACTTTAATTAAAACATCCACATATGCCAAATGCACATCAAGGACAGCATTGGTTCAGAGGAGGGGCATCCTTTCCCTATTCCTCCTCCAGGTTCCAGGAGGTCTTACAAACATCTCAATTTAAAGTATAAGAAGAGTTAACAACAGGAGGGCTCCGTCTGCTCTGACAAACAAGCAAACACAAGGCAAATGTCGTGCTAAGGAGACCTGGCCACTGAGGGCTTTCAGAATTCTGAGCTGGGGAAACATCTGAGCTGACAAACAAGCAAACACAAGGCAAATGTCGGGCTAAGGAGACCTGGCAACTGAGGGCTTTCAGAATTCTGAGCTGGGGAAACATCAGAGCTGACAAACAAGCAAACACAAGGCAAATGTCGGGCTAAGGAGACCTGGCAACTGAGGGCTTTCAGAATTCTGCGCTGGGGAAACATCTGAGCTGACAAACAAGCAAACACAAGGCACATGTCGGGCTAAGGAGACCTGGCGACTGAGGGCCTTCAGAACTCTGAGCTGGGGAAACATCTGAGCTGACAAACAAGCAAACACAAGGCAAATGTTGGCCTAAGGAGACCTGGCGACTGAGGGCTTTCAGAATTCTGAGCTGGGGAAAGTTCACGCTCACCTGAGCCCACTATCCCTTCAACACATTGCTTCTCTTTTCAAGTCCACAAAGTTTAATGAACATTTAAAGAAGACTATTTCTATGCATTCTTCTAATGTGACAAAACAGCTTTTGCTGCCCACATAATTGGTTCCACCTGCTCTTAGCACAGGCTTTTTCTGGCAGCAGTTTCAGATGGCTCGTGATGGCAAACCTCAGTATGATCCCCTTTCAGTACTGGGGACCCGCAGTACACTGCCTCTGTGTACCACCTGAATGCCACAGAGGACTACCCAGGCCCTGTGTCTCCCATGCGCCATGCATCTGGCCTCCACTTCCCCCTGAGGGTTTAAACCTTCTTTTGTAAAACAGCAGAAAGAAATCGCTATTGTTTACACATAATCTCCCTCCCTGTCAGGATAACTACACGAGACGGAATTAGACACAGTAGCCACACCAGGCAGGATTATGATACAATCACATCAAGTGGGATAATTGGTTATTTATAATGCGCTTAATACCCAGAGGTTTCTAAACGTGGACCCGGGGATCGAATCTGTGATGCTCCGCATTGTCTTGTTTCTAAGGAGAGCGCACTTGCCCTGAGCTATCCTCCCAAAACGAAAAACGAAAAACAAATAGCATATCAGGCAGGATGTAAAACCATAACCACACCAGGCTGGTGTAGTAAGGCCATCATGCATGACCCCCACACCCTCACTCATGCATGGACAGCTGCAGTTCAAGCACCCGAACAAACAAAAAACAGAGACAAGGTTGTTCTTAGTCTGAGCTTCACTCACATGCGGAAATCACAGCATGTGCAGCACTGAAATGAAGGAGAGGCATGCAGGGGTGCATGTTTCCTTCATGCACATGACAGATGCAGCAGGGCACTCCTAGCATGCTTCCATCACACAGATCCAGTGGTCGAAGTGGGCGGGAGCGGTCGGAAGCGGTGCTCCTCTACTTCTTTTAATTGAATTTTACAGTTCCTATAATTTTATTTTACAAAGAAACCGTTCCGGAATGTTTTCATTTTAAAATAAAAGTGTGGGAGGAAGTTGAAACTTG
Organism: Ambystoma mexicanum; assembly: GCF_040938575.1. NCBI lineage: Eukaryota > Metazoa > Chordata > Amphibia > Caudata > Ambystomatidae > Ambystoma > Ambystoma mexicanum. Next base: position 763,368,816 of record NC_090925.1, on the reverse strand, counting down.
CACTTCGGTGCACTGCACTGGACATTCTCTTAAAAGGCAGGCACATGTGTTTTGGGGTTTGTATTGTGCATGAGAGGGGGCATGGCGATGTTGGTTTGTGGGGAGCAGTGAAGGCCAGGAGGGAACATAGCTCCACTACTTCTTTTTGTACACTTCGACCACTGCACAGATCATTGGTTCAGCTGTGCGGCTACAGGACATACATGGAACACACACACACACACACACACACCCACCCCGCCCACCCCCCCTCCACCCCCCAGGTATAGCACTGCCAGAAGAATTGCACACGCTTCTCTCTCATCCACAGTGCCGGATTCAGAGAATAGCAGAAGGGTGCATTGTGGGAGAATTGCCATCTGGTGGTATAACCGAAGCCTTTTTGATTTCTAATAAATAAAATGATATGATTAATTCTGTTGCTAATCAGACCCCCTTTCATACAGGCTTCATGCCAAAATTATAGTGCAAAATGTGCCTTGGCTAATGCAGTTTTCTGACACCCTCAGGAGCAGCCCTGCCATGGCACATGGCAGGTTCAAACGTTGCATGCACTTTGCTGACTGCTGCTGGAACACAACATTTCTGCAGGTGAAGGTGGCGTTTTACTCATAAGCACCTCCGTTTCCAAACTTGATAATTGCATGCCTTAGTCAGTTTGATGGCACGAAGATCTTTAAATATAAGCCATGTCTGGTTTTGGCATGCTGACTACTAAGAGAACACAATTATATAGCCACAGCAATTTGATATAATTCTGGCGTCAGCTCTGTGAGCAGGGCCCAGCGGTGGCAAGACTGATTTATATTGTGGTCTAATCTGAGTATCTCCTCAGCTACTATGTGGAACAATGGTCAGGTTGCTGCATATTTGAACCCCATGCAGGAAGGGAAACACCTTCCTTCAGCACACAGGAATCTGCCACAAGAGGAGGTTTCCGGGTACCTGGTGCGTCAAAGGTATTACTGACATAACAACGCCACACTCACACCAGGGTGCTGGCCTTAAGGACTCTCTAGCACTTCATGCACTCCCCACTCCCCATTTCCTGCAGACAAGGCACTGTGGGTGTGATGCCAGAAGGCAAAGGGCAATTGTTACATTAGCCTGGATTGGACCCCTTAAATGAGGCTTGATTTGGACCAATCCCCTGTGACATTGTGCCTTTATAAGCAAGAGGCGCCTCCTCTTTCTTTAATTTATCTTTGGGTTATCACAGGAAGAATTTCATTGGACCTCTTTTGGGATTACAGCTTATTCCAAACTCCTCTTCCTTTGTTTATTTATTTATTTATTGTGCATTTGTAAGGCGCTCATACACCAAGTAGATTGTGTTTCAAAGCGCCCTTAGAGACTACAACTGATGTTATCGAAGGCAGATGCAAGTTCTACTCCCTTACTACCCCCAAGGAACATTCATGGGAAAACTGCTGTGTGGACAAAGCCTACTGGAACTGATGCACTAGTACCCTGAACCCTGTCTCTGGATGTGACTAAACCCCTTAAAGCCCCTCTTCAAGCCTCCCTGGTTTGGAAGTTCAGATGAAACGACTCATCTTGCGACTGAAGACAGTGGGCTTGCCAGCAGTCAAGCAACAGTTCTGGGCCTTGATTCTTGCACTGAATCATTTGTGAGCTACACTGGCCCGCACATCGCCTGCCTGCCACAAGCAGCTTCATGCCATGTATCATTGATGCTTGGACCGGAAACGTGTTGTGCCCAGTCGACCAAATCGCCAACCTGACACTGAACGAGCCCCACAGTAAGCTCCTAGAAGTCTGGCTCAATGATGTTGATCCCCCAAAGACCATAAACCAAAAGTACTGTGAATAGGCTGCGTCCTTCTGGGCCATATTTGGACCATAGTGACTTTCACAGTTCCTTCCCAAACTTTTTATACAGGTCTGTTGACATTGTCAAAAAGTCTCGTGCCTCAACACCACTGTTGATCAACCCAGAGTGCCCTTTCACACCACGTTCTGCATTTTGCAGGGATTGCCCAGCATAATAAAGAAGGTCAATCCCATCATTGCACATATATAGGGAATTTCCCAAGTTGGAGATAATCAGCGAGGGATGACAAATGACTACGTGACACATATGTTCCCTGTTTATACTTAAGGCTGCAGGATTTATGGAATAACCTGTATGTGGCTGATGTCCATGAAGAGTTAACTAATTGCCACTCTTAATCACCTAATTGTGGCCAGTTACACATTTTTTCAGTCTTGTTTGTGGATGAAATTGTCATCTTTGATGCTACTCAAATTGGTCTGCAACACTCTCTTTAGGTTTAAATCAGTTTATTGCAAACCAACAATTTAAAAATTAAGTTGACCAAATCAGTGATTCTAATCACAAAGAGTAATAGGAAACAAATCTAAATTCAGGTGGGCTGTTGCCAAGACACCATTAAATATACTATCCCACTATGATTGGGATATCCTATTCATGATACGCCCCAGACCTGCAGACATCCAAATTATACTAAAATCAAAGTTAGCTCTGATGAATGTCCAAATTACAAAGATAAAAGCCAAATATTGTAGATACTTATTTGTTCCCCTTATTAACTTCTATAAGGGCAAAGTATTACCAACCTTAACTTACGGCTTAAAAGTATCAACACTGTTAAAATGGGAGGAACTAAACACGTTGCAGGGCTACTTGTGGATAAGAATTTTCAGACTTCCTAAATCTATACCTATAGTGCTGACACAGCACGAATTTGGTATTCCCCACTGAAGGTCGATTATTTGTTGAAATAAATTAAAATTATTTCTAAAAATCTTAGAGCCTCCGAAGAACTCGGTATACATCGATGTAAATTTGGCTATGTTAAGTAGTCAATCTAAGACCGTAACGAATTTTATTGCAGACTGTGATGGGATCTTAGTAGAAATTGACTCGAGACATCAATTTCTAATTGACAATCCTCAGAAGGTAAAAGAAATGCTGCCACATAAGTGGGTGCAATCAACAAACCCAACTTTCAAGCTACACTCAATTTTTGTAATACGCTAAAATGTTGCCCCTTATTACATCTTGCTAAAATACCTCTGCAAGTTCCCTGATAAGAACTATTGCCATATTTATACAGGATTTCATTTAATTTATTGGGAACTTTCGAAAGCAAAGGTCGCTACAGAGGTCTGGATTAAAGTAACAGAATGTGCTTTCTTTGCCAAATCGCAGCTGAATTAGAGACACGTAAACACTTATCAAGCAGATGCGATTCAACGAGACTGTTAAGAGATTAGGTTTTAAAAAGTTGTGTGCATGACTCGTACTTTCAAAACTCTGGCTACGTTTGGAGTGAACTATCGGAGGGGAGACAGATGGCATTGATAACTGCATTAGAATGTTATAGCATTATGCATGGCCTGTTTTGAGAAAGAATTGCACTATGGATAAGCAATATAATTGTAATTTCCCTTTCAAATTTTGTTAATTATGATCTTTTTATTGTAAAGTAATTCTGTGTGTGTGAAAAGGTTTAGTGAACATAACATAATAAAATATTTATACATTTTTGGGGTATTTCCTTCTGTTTTTTTCTATATTTTGAAGGCAGTGTGTGTATCTGTGCTTATTGCCATTTTATTTAAGCTAGTTGCAACTAGTTTTTTTCCACAATTATCCAAATAAAGAAATGCATTAAGGCCATCACCCAGACATACAGTAAACAGTGGAGATGGGTTATTGGACATCAACTCCAGTTCTATGCTTATCTTATAAAAGGCTGCTGCTGTGACTGCTGCTGACCTGGGCTACATCTCCACAGCTGTTTAAACAGATTGCAGTGCGAAGCACCGTGGCTTTTTACACCCCTTATGCTGCCAGTCTGCAAAGAAGCAAGACTGACAGAATGGGGATCCAATCAGGGAGACCCTGCAAAAAAGGATGACTGACAGAATGGGGATCCAATCAGGGAGACCTTGCAAAGAAGCATGACTGAGAGAATGGGGATCCAATCAGGGAGACCCCGCAAAGAAGTATGACTGACAGAATGGGGATCCAGAATAGGGATCCAATCAGGGAGACCCTGCAAAGAAGCATGACTGACAGAATGGGTATCCAATCAGGGAGACCCGTTTTCCCATTTATATCCGAATGAATTCCACCTGTATTGCTATGTGAACACTTGAAGAATCACAAAGCAAGCAGGGAGCCTTGCTACTAATCCGGTCTGTGAATCACCAGCAGAGAGGCCGTGATAAAGGAGACATCTGAATTATTCCACTAAAAAGAGAGGGAAGGAAACGAAAGCTGAAGAAAGAAAACGGAGCATGATTATGTCGAAGGAGAATAAGTGTGCGCCTCACCTTTTGCCCGTGCTCCTCTGGGGTGCGAGTCTGTGTCTGGGATGCTCCCTTGAGATCGCTGATGGAGTGGACGAAGGGACCCGCTTTTATTCAGTAGAACCCGGATCTTGAACGCAGAGTTTCAGCCCCTGACTCACACATGCTTGCAAACATCTCATGGAATAAATATTTTACTTGCTTAAACAAACCTGGGTGTCTCACATGCTCCATCACCCCGAGGCAGACACGCGGTGTGCTCTGCCACAGGATGTCACCCTTTGGTGAGCTTGCCAGACTTGCACAAGAGGGAACTGTTTTGATGGATTGCCAAAGAACACCTGCAGCCTGCACCTCAAGAGTGCCGACACCCCAAGTGCCTCGAAATTGAGACGGTAGCAACAACAATTGGAAGGCCCGGTCTACAGTTGTGTGATGCCATGTGACTGAGATTGTGGATTTGGCCTGTGCAGTAGGGAGACTACATGGTCATACATCCTAGGGTCGCCATATGCCTACCCGAGATCTTCCTTCTTACCAGTTGTTATCGCAGCTATTATACAATTTGGCTCAAGATTAGAACTCTCAGAATTCAATAATTTGAAAATGGCTACTGTGACAACTGCTCACACGAGCGTTATGCAATGATCCTTTTGTGATCAGTGCTATGCTTGGGTCATTGCACACTGACTCTACAGGCATGAACACGATCACCGCAACATCCAGACCCTCCACTGCCTTCCTTACCAGTACAAACCTTTCCTGTGTGATTAACCTTTCTCCCCCTCTGCCCTTCCACTCATCTAATGCCCTTTTCTATCCTCACTGCCCAATATCTGGGGACCTCTGATGGTGGCATAACATGGTACTGGTGCAGTTAGACCACTATAGTGGTGACTGGGTGTGATGAATTAGAAGTAACCATCCCAGAAACCCTGACCTGTACCCCCTCCCATGTGGCCAAGGAAAGGTAGCCGCTATCTGATCCTGACCATGTGGTGGTATTATGCGGGAGGATCACATGGGAGGTAACTCGGGTCAGGAGAAATGGAAGTACCTTCTGAATAATGTCCCTAATTATCCTTCAGTCCTTATGGCTTCCTGTAAAATTGAGGATTTTGATTTTGGAATAACTAAGAACATTATGGACTCCAAGTCCCATAATGCTCTTAGTACTAACACAAGGAAGTGGGAGCCAGAGTTGCAAAACTCTAATGAGCGGTCTAGTGATTACATTGACCCACATCTGAGCGGGACCTTTAAACATTAAAGGCCCTTCAGTTGTGGGCCAAAAAGAAGGAGAAGGAGCAGGAGGAAGCAGAGGTCGGCACCGCTGCATTGCCAGTAGTGAGACGATGTGCACAGAACGTGGCAGAGGTCCAGTCAGATGCTGAGGATGCACAACGGGAAGCGGTAATGAGGCCAGCTGTCCCAAAGGAGAGAGAAGCTCTCTGTGTCCTGCATCTCGCTCTGGTGTGAGGTTTTCAGTGGAGCACGTTTGGAGCAGTGGGTGCTCCAGTGAAAGATAGCATGAGCAGAAGAAGGCTGACCGGAGCTGTCAAATGTTGGAGAAGCCCCGACGTGTGAAGAAGCAGAAGCAGCCAGTCGGAAGGAGATGCCAAGACATAACACTGAGTTGACCTAATATAGTTGACCCTGGGGCGCTCAGAAGTAGACAGCTGTGCAGAAGTGCACCTTTTGAATGACAAACCTTTAAACTAAAGCAAAGTGAGTGCAGCCTCCCACATGGGAGATGTCCAACCTGAGAATATTGTAACCCACATTGCCAAAGCCAAAAGGGGGCAACAACTAAACAAAGTGAATACAATTTTCCAAAAGGGGGATAACCAACAAGGGGACAGTATAACCAGCATTGCCAAAGCCAAAGAAAGCTGAGCGTGACATTGAGGCAATTTAAATGCAGCTGTCCCAGAGACACTGTAGAGGAAAGTCGTAAGCTACATTGCCAATAGACTAATGGGTTGTGTAGAAAGAAATCAGAGAAGGCAGGAGAAAATCCTTCCTTGTAGAAAGAATCAAGGGGGAGAGAAGTTTCACCTGCATTGCCTATGGCAAACATATCAATGTGAGAATCATTGCCCCTTTGTACAGCATGTTTGTAAATGAACTTGTAGAATTGTGTTGCAAGTCAAAAAACATACCCAAGAACCCATTGTTGGTTCAACTTTCCGCATTGAGAAATTAATTGTGGAAAGTTTGGAACAAGCCTCACCACAGAGTACACGTTGTAGTAGTAGGAGTCTTATCCTGGCTGGTGAGTACACCAAGAAAGGGACAATTATTGGTTAGACCCGGGAGGGGAGTGGACTAGCAAGAAGATGATTTTAAGTACTGTGACTGCGGTAGAAGGTTGTGAAAGTTGTGGTTAAAAAGAAGTGGCAATTCCACTACTGACTTTTGAGGAACTGTTGTATAACCATCCTGACTATGATGTTGCTTTTGAAGGAGAAGTTTTGATGAACTGTTATATAATCAACGTGACTAAAGTGTAACTTTCTGAATGAACCATCCTTAGGAAGGTGTTGCTAATGAAGAAGAAATGCAATGTGATAGAAAGTGATTGGTCTTTTGAGAAAAATAACTCTTTACATTGACTTTTCAACGAGAGGGTATTGCACAATTTGGATGTCAGACGAGCTCTTAAGTTTTATTTGGACAGAACATCTAAACTTAGGAACTCTTCCTAGCTTTTTGTGACCTGCGGAGATTCAAAGGGAAAGCCTCGAAAGCAACTATCTCCCGATGGATTGCTTCCAATATATCAGAGGCGTATACCCTTCAGGGCCTTCAGCCTCCAAAAGGAATTCATGCCCACCTTGTGCGGAGCAAGGCGGCTGCCGTTGCCTTCCAGAAATATGTTCCCTGGGACAACATTGCCAGAGCAGCTGCGTGGGCTTCCCCATCAGCTTTTTGTAAGCATTACTGCTTAGACCTGAGCTCCAGAGCCCATGCTCACTTCAGTCAGGCTGTTCTTAAAAACCTCTTTCAGTAAAGGAGTTCCATCCACCCGTTTTCCTGTGAGGAGTGCTCCCAAAAGTATGGAGGAAAGGGGATGGGACATAGGAGTATAACAAAGTTACTTACCGTAGTGACTACCTTACTCCTCGTCCATAGTCCCTTTTCCTCCATACGCCCGCCGTCCCCTCTAATAAGTATCCTCTATTATTGCTTAAAGATCTCAGACCTGGCAATAGAAAGAGACTGAAGGGCGATGCGCAGGGCAGAGGTAAGGAGGGCGGGGTTACGGCCGCATGCGGTACACGGCGTAGAAAGAGAAGAAGGACACATTTTTCAATTTGATGCTTTTTTACAAAAAGTGCTCTGGCCCTGCCCCGAAGGATGGAATATCCCAAAGGTATGGAGGAAAGGACTAGGAGTAAGGTAGTCACTACGGTGAGTAACTTTGTTATTTTACACGCAAATAATTCCATGAATCAGGGCCTAAATGTCTCCTTTTTTATATACTTCTCAATGCATTAAAACCTATGAGAGGCTTGGATTCACAAACTAGTGACTTCACTTTAAGGAGGCATTTTTGTTTCGTTTTATCTTCACGAACTTCAAACAAATACTATAACTCTTTCACTTTCCCTGGACCTGCAATGGCCATCTCACATGTCATCTTGCAGCTGCAAGCTTGTTATGGAGGATTTAAAGTCATCTATGCAGTTTTGCCTAAAGGCAGTGTTAGCCAGCATGTGGCCATACAATTAAAAGTAGAGATAGTTTAGCAAAACAGGCCAGTGTGCAGTGGCTCAGTAGGGCAAAACAAATATTCTCGCTTTAGCGTGCCAATCGGAAGTACATCATCTTGTAGACAATTGTTCTTTGTTCCAAGATGGGGTCTTCTATCTAAAACGACAAGTGTGGGATTATATGGCCCAGTCTAAACTCTTATAGCAGAATTAATGTATTGGTTTGTCTTTTGAGTGTGCAGCCCATTACATTATGCTATTTTCATGTTGTTTTTGTTTATAATATGCATTATTTTAGCTGCAGGCTCCCCTTATGAGACCATCTCATTAGTCTCATACCTTTAATACTTCTGGGTGAGCAACTCATATATTCCTGGATCTCGGTTAAACAATTCTTCAGAGGTTTTCATCAAGAGCAATCACGCAGGTACCAGAGCATTTGCAGTTTTCTTTTCTACAGAGGTAAAAAAGGGATTTGGCTAGCAGGAATAAACATATACTCCGATTAAGACTACGACTACTGTGGGGTTTAATGCAAGCCCCAGGGTCAAATGAACTGAAAGGCCATGTTAGGCCCAAAATGTGCAGGAACACCTTCTTGTCATGGGAAGGCACACTGGCTGACTGAGGCCTAAAAGTGCAGAAATCTCGTCGTAGTTGGAAAACACATGGTAGACTGGCCGAAAAATATACATGGCAAAATGTGATTATTCAACAAAAATGCCAGCAGTGAGTTCATTCTCAGCCACAGAAACACTGATAGCTCTGTGTTAAAGCAGGCCTTGGAAATATGAGACTAAACCTACAGAAGGGAATTCAAAAGCACACTTGCAACTGCCCTGTATCAAAATGCTGCATACATTAAAACTACAAAATGGCTCTGGCTTGTGATTGTGTAAAGCTAAAACCAGAGGCCTACTTTTCAATAAGTGACTGGCTGGTGCTTAAAGTGTAACCTTGCTGATACAGAGAGCAAAGAATATAGGGTGTAATTTGCCAACACAGAAACAGTTACCATGGAAGTGTGTGCATTTCGCTGCCTAAAACCATGTTCGCATGGGAACCGAATATCCCTTGCCAGAGTAATGTGAAGATATCATGATGGGTAAATGAACATTGATGGCAAGAGGAAATCATGTCACAAATAAAACGAAGGCCTCTTGTCTAAAGAAAGATATTGCGACAGAATGTTCTCCATTGGAGCTGATGTCAACACCAAGATTCAATGCCACCTGCCCCCACCACATGATCTTCTCTACTATTTATCTGAAAGACAATTTCTTTGAAGTTGCAGGGCCAGAGAGAAGAGCTGTATTCATGCATTACATATTCATGCATTACAGAGGAATGTATTGGTGTGGCTGGGTCAACAGAAAGGCCACCCTTTATGGGCTGAACTCTGTAAAATTGCCAAAATGCAAGCGGTTTTGTGGTCCATCTCTGGGCTGAATGGCTGGATGGACTGCAATCAAGATTATCACATCATGCCAGAGACCCATGTGGCCAGAGAGATAAGATATCTTCAGCATTCACTAGCCCGGCCATTGGATTCACAAGAATGTTGATTTACACCAGCCTGAGTCAACAAAATGCAACCGATTGCTGGATCTCCATTGAAAATGGGAAATTAAACATAGTGTGTAATTTTAGTCAGAATATGCATGTGTGGTTAAGAGAAGGCCATAGATTTACATTCAGAATCATACTTGGTTGATTTTTTCATGAATATTGAGATGCAGAAAAATGACTGAAGTATCGCTGTAAAGATTCTAAAAGGCCTACCTGTTAATTTAACTCTCATAAAAACTTGACCTTGGAAACAAGAGTTATCAACTAAATTGTTTTTTTAGGTCCCCAGAAAATGTAAAAAAGCAGATATTCGGGGAAACGATGGCTTAGTAAATTAGATATCTGGTTGGAACATTTCATATTGATAACTGGTATAATTTTTGAATTAATCATGAGAAAAATAATCATGTGCAACATCATGCAGAGACGAGAGACATTTAAAAAAATCTGGGGTGATGAGAGGAACCCAAATATATCTATATTGTTATGCGTAACTATACATTTGCAATAGCTGCCATGTAGTGACTTTTTAAGTGCACAAATTGAAATGTGTAAACAAATAAATGCAAATGGGTGAACTGATCCCCTCCCAATTTGGCCTTGGTAACCTGTAGGGCCAAGCACAGCAAAGAGTCCAGCCCTTGGATAAGGAGATGGAAAATAATTGTCCATTCAAAACTGATGACCAATAATAAGGTATATGGGACTGAAAACGTGTCTCCCCAAAGAAGCAGAATCAAGTCCCTGATTTGAAAAGTGTGATTTCTACAGAAAGTGGGAATTGATCCCTGAGAGTCTCTTCATTCTGGGCCGGTTCATTGTTATTCCTGAACCTAATGACCCAGATGGGCAGGACAGTGCTAGGTTTCATCGATAACAACGAGTTGGAAGGTGACAATGCTGGGAGGTTTAGTCATCCTGCAATACAGTGGTGCAGGCCTGCTACTGCAGTGTGGGTTGAACCTAAGAGGCTACTCACCAGCCAGCAGCACCAACCCAGGGGTAAAGCCAGGAAAATTGCCACTGCCTAAGAGGATTGTCTTCCATAAGTGACAAACTATACACAACAATGTTGCTGCAGTGCTTGATAGGCAAGTTCATCAGTTCAGGAATTATTTTTCCTGCATTTGTCAATTAATTTACCATAAGAGGAAAGCATGTTTACTTTGTTTTCTGTGGATAGATGAGCAACATGTTCCACTTGCTGCCTATTGAATCAGAGCAAAATGTTAACAATGATGATGTGTTTAATGAACCACTCAACCATTTGCCTTAAACTAGTATGTTATGTTATTTTATGTCAACTGGTATCTATAAATTGCACATCTGCCACGGGTAGTGCATCCATCACCCACAAGAACCGGTAGACGTTGCAGGTTATACCCTAAGTATGCTGACACTTTGGGGCACAGCCGTGGATGGTGGAACCAGTGGCCCAGGAGTTGCTCGCCCTGATGTGTCCCATATGTGCTAGAAAATATTAAGGTTCTGGCACGTTTTTTTTACAAATTAATCACTGAGAACAAGCACCTTTAGCCCAATGGAAAAGGATCTAAGCAAACAAAGCCTTTTTATCATGGTATCCTTTCTGGTTTTCTTGGGCTTTATCCATGGGAGTTTGAACTATGCTTCTCACTGTGGCCATTTGTTCTTTTAATCTTTCAGTTGTTTGGGAGAGGGGTAGTACAGCTTTTTCCTGTTCCCCCCAAGTCTCCCTTAACATGTCAAGGACATCCCCTTGCTCTCTGCCATATAGTTAAAATGGGGGAAAATCCTTTCGAGGATTGTGGGGTCTTTCGGACGGCAAAAAATGGCCCAGGTTGTCATAACATCCCAATTTCTGCCTTCAGCTTCTACTAATTTCTTTAAGATGTGTTTTGGGGTCTTGTTGAACCATTCCACTAAACCATCAGTCTGGGGGTGATAAATGGAAATCCTAAGTGTTTTATGTGTAACATCTCCTTTACTTCAGACATTAGTTTACTCATAAAAGTAGACACTTGGTCAATTAAGATCTCCTTTGGAAACCCAATCCGAGAAACCATGGGATCAAATGCTTGAGAATTTGTTGCCTTGTGTTATTGCGTACAGGAAATGCCTCAGGGCAATGGGTTGCATAATCCAATATTACCAGTATGTATCTGTTTCCAAGTGCTGATGGTTCAACGGCTCCTCTATGTCCATACCTATACATGAACAGGGTACTTCAATTATTGGTAATTGTGGTAAGGGAACTGGATGGAGCATCTGAAAACTAGTCTTTTGACATAAGGAACAAGTGAGAAAAACATTTTTCCCATCGCATAGAACCCTGGCCAATAAAAATGGCTTAATGTCTGGGCTTGGGCCTTAGCTGTTCCTAAATGACCGCCTGTTAAATGAGAATGGGTGATCTCAGATAAAATTTTTGTATGACTTTTGGGTAGCATTATTTTTGATCTACGAGTACAGGGCTTGTTCCAGAATTCCCTGGGCTATGTGTTCGCCCATCTTTACTTGGTGTGCTTCCTTCCTGTTGTTTTGAATGAAGATTTTGATGTCAACTATATAATCAGGGTCTATGACGCCTGCTAGAACGTCTAGGCTGTATTGCCAGGTTAAACCTGATTTAGTGGTAAGTCTAATGCAGGTTCTGGGAGGAGTAATAAGGACCAGATCAGCTGATATTAAAAGTCTGTCTCTGGGTTGTATTAGTTCTCCATTGATACTGCATAAGTCAAACCCAATGAAACGTTCTGTAGGTACTGATGGGTCGGAAGCTCTGTTGCAAAGTTTCTCACATTTTAGGTTCCTCCAGTTTATGTCAACTGAGCCCGATACCACTTCTGACACCACATATGCGGAGTCAGGAATGAAACTCGGGCACAAGTTGTTCATAGTTTTAGTTATATACTTTCATTAAAGAAAAAGGGGCTGAGAAAAGGCCTCTCTGACCCTGCTGTAGGAGGAATTTCCCTACCTAAACCATAACTAAGGATCAGTCTGTGTCAGAATGTCAAAATCAAAACTGTCCTTGTTACAAAAGTTCTACTCCGACCCTCAAACTATAACTAAACAAAAAGATGAAAAGGGGAATGTCTTTAACCTTTGATGCCTTTTGAAAAAAAGTGTTTGTAAAGTATAAGAAGTTCCAACTCAAAAGTTCTTCAGGGATAAAAAATCCTTGCGCCAGAGGGTGACTTCGTTCCCCTGGATTCCTCTTTATCACAATCAGTTCTTTATACAACAGTACCTTGTATTTTGTTGGTCTCAGAGTGGCACTGTTACTCACACACAGTTCTATAGTTCTATTCACTTCAAAGTTCTGTGGCCAAGATTTTCCTCATGTTTGTCCATTCCTCACAGTCCTAATATCCTTGCTTAGGATCTCTTGCTTCAACACATTTGCAAATTGCCCGGTATACACTCCCGCCGGGGCTTCTTCTATGTTTACCCTTGTGGCTGCCTGGCATACTCTCCTGCCAGGACTTCCGATCTGCATGCACTTGAAAATGACTGGTATACTTTTCTGCCAGTACTTCATGTATTTACCTACTTCCACAATTGTACATCCACTGTGTTGAACAATATATCCTCGTGATATACCATTTGCTTATGTGCTTCCATGTATCTGTATTCCATGCACTCACATACTGGTAAGGGATTTGGTTTCAATTCACTTTCCCTTTTTATAAATAGTCTCTCTGTTTTCTCTTGTTCTTTAGTCTGTTTTACTGTTCATTGTATTTGGTGTGACCTGCCGATACGCCCCGGGGTCCCCACTATTCTTGGGTTGACTCACCAGCTCTTGTTGGCGTTCTTGGGCTCTTGTGTAGTCCCTCGGTGAAGGTACTCTTCCTGTTTTCCCTTCACGACTCCTTCTTTGGCATCTTTCCAGTTCCTGCAGCTTCCCTTCAGCACGCCGGTTTCAGATTAAGTTCTCAGGGTATGCTTTCAGTGGTCAACGAACACCCAGGAGTCTCTTGCGCTCTCCAGCGTCTCTGTAACAGGTCTCCCTCTTGCAGCGTTTTCATTCTTCTTCAGTCTTGAGCCATGCAGCCCCACCACACCTGTTTGGGACCTCGAATTTCGCAGAGACGAGGATCGTTCTTTCACCAACATCAGCAGCTTTTGACACTGGGCTGCTGGGCTTTAAATTTCCTATGCATAGGTGTTTTTTCGGCCAACAGCTAGAACACGCATTGGGCTGAAAGTCACCTAGTTATGCACTGCTCGTCTCCTCTTCCTCGTCCAAGTATTCAGAGGATTCTGGGACATGGAGTCCATTATTGAATTTTGATGAAAAGAGTTTGAATAATTACTTTCAACATGCCTGGATGGCAAAGCAGTTCTGGGTGATGAATAGATAGAATTGATAATGGTATTCTCATTACTTCCACATGGTAGACCAACGTTGGGAGTTTGGTCTGTATGCTTTGATGAAGAATATGTTCTATTCTTTGAAGGGGCATGTGCAGAGGTATGCCAATGGGCCATTAGGGTTTTGGGTATGAGATGATTATCTTCAAGGTCAAATGGAGGATGCCATGTTTCATCCAATGAATCCATGACATCCCCCCGGAGGTTGTGTCCTCCCATGTGATACTCCCTCATATAGCCACCCCCAGGGTCAGGATCAGGTAGCAGCTGTCATCCCCTGACCACATGAGATGAGGTCACCACCATGGTATCAGTGAATACTGCATTGGATTCATCACACATGTTAATGATTGTTTAAAAGAAATACTCTGTTCTCCCAGGTGAAAGGGTTGACAGGCTCTTGCAGCTGCACATCTTTCCCATCGGGACCCCTGGGCTGAGCCTCATGGCAGTGTTCTGCCTTCTGCCTGCAACCACCTCCATTTAGGAGGGCTTAAGCCTATCCAAGCCAGGGGCTTGCTCTGCCACTGCCCAGACATCCTTGAAGGAAATGGTGGCCAAACGGTTTATTTTGTAGCTAAATAGTTGCAAATAATGTGCTAGAACCCCGTGAGTTCTACAGGAAATAAAAAGTGCAGTTTGATATGGCCTCCTATAATATTTCCAAATACGTAAACGATTTCCTATCTGGCATCAATGGGAGCCCAATGAGGCTTGATAAACAAATATGCCAGTGTGACGACATTACTTCTGCTCTGATGGAGTACAAGGGCGAGTAGTGACTAAACTGCATAATTAGCCCCCACACATCTACATACCAACAGTAATCTCGATCATAAAGTTAAAACAGGCACGGCCAAGAGATATACCTCCTTTGCATTTTGTTGGGATGACGGAAGGCTATAATCTGAGAAGGGGTGTGAATGTGAGCCGGTAGCAAGCAAAGTATCAATGATATATACTTTAATTACACAAATCAATTGTACATGTATCAAACACACTATAATAGCCCACCCCTGTAAAAGGAAGTCAGAGAAATGCAGAATGTAAAGATGCCCCACTCTAGATGCTTAGCAGGGAGTAAAAATAGGCAAGAGATGATTTGATGTTAGGCAGTTTGACGGTGTCGAACCAGGCTTCAAGATGCTGAAGATGCATGTTGAATCAGGTTTGGGCGCAGTTAGTGCTACTGGGTCAGAGAGCTGTTGTTGGTTTAGCGTTCGAGCGATGCAGGGCAGTCTGCTTATCAGGGTCAGTTGGAAGGTTGAGTCAGTTCAAGATGATGGTAACTTGCTGGTTTGGGTCGACAAGTAATGCGATGCTCCCTCGGTTCGAGCAGAGTTCCGGTGTTTGAAGCTGTGATCCTGGTTGTCCGATGCGATGATCGAAGAGGCAGCGGTTCAAAGTTGTCTGCAGCAGCAAGCTGGTTGTTTCAGAAGAACAGGTGAGATGCTGGTGTGATACAGCAGTTATGGATGCAAAACCACAGTGGTTTGAAGTTGAAGAGAGTTCAGAAAAGCAGCACCTGCGGATCCCTTTAGTTCAAGTGCAGTGCAACATTTCTAATGAAGTTCGATTGGCTTGATGCTGTGACAACTGGGATCCTGGCTGTTCTGGCTCATAGGCTGCTGTGACCACCACTGCAGGAGGCACAAGGACAAGGTGAGTCCTTCTCAGTCTTCACTCCCAGCCTAAGGTGATTTGCAAGCAGAGTGGTACATCTTGCCCCTCATCAAGAATCACCTCCAGTGTGCCCTCGGAGTGGGGAGGGAACAGAGCCGTCCTCTGCCTTGGGGCACTCCTTTGTCAGCTCAGTGGTTGAGGGCTTTGGAAAGATCAGCATTCCCAAAAGAGACCCAAATGCATTCTTCCTTAAGTGCTGTATGGCACAATAGTGAGTCAAAGAAGGTGTGAGGGGTGTACTCTTTTACAGGGATAATGCCACACGGTTTGGAGGAAAGCAAGCCTGCTTTAAGAGTTCTTCTCCTGATTGCATCATACCCAAAGCGCTTTGTGCTTAAGGATGTGAAGGAGACAGGAAGGACGTACAGTAGCTGAATGACCTTTCTAGGGCTGCACCTGTAGTGTTAATATTCATTCTTTCTTGAACTATGTAGAGCTCCCACTGCTACCTCCTTCTCAAGAGCATAGCATCAAAGGCCATTTATCATGAAACACACTGGTGTGAGGTTAGTCCTTCTGTTTAGGTTGTGTCAGCATCATGTTATTAGTAAAAATCAAAAAGGCGAGGGCTTTTACACTATCGTAGATGGCAATCCTTCACATCCGGAAAACCAAATTTCGGTCATCTTGGTAAGAGGGAGCTGGAAAACAGAGGAAGTAAGGCTGGCAAACTAAGCTTCTGGGCTTTTGCTCTGTTTTCTGGTACTATGTTATCGTGAACCTCAATTCTCATTTATATATTTAGACCAGTCATAATAAGAAAAGAAAAAAAAGGACAAGTTACACAGACCGCACAAGCTTAAGTCTTAAGATAGCTACCTCTAGCTTAGACCTGTATGCAAGGCAGTGACAGAAGAGCTTGCCTTGTGTTCAATTTTCTGAAAAAAGATTGTTTTTATTACACCAAAAATAAAGGCTGGAACCTCTGAGTTCAATATATATCAGCTATATAGATGTATAGTTTACAGAGTTATGCCACACAAGTCATTAAATAACTGTAGCTGTGCAGTCCCGAGTAGCACACCAGCGTACCTGGTGGCTAAACTCCACATATCTGGTGGCACACGCTCCTCACGCAGCAAATCGCACAACTCGTCTCCAAAGAGAGGACATGCAAACAATCCTTCTCTTGCCCCACACCTACCGCCTGGAACTCGATCCCGTTGTTTGCTCAGAAAGTCCCCACAATTCTCCAGTTTCTCAAATCTCTCAAAACATGGCTCTTTCAACAACATCCGACCGAAGAGAAATTCCAATGGGTACAAATACCAATGCAAAGACCTCAATTCACAGTACTGCGCTAAGGTTAAATGATGCCACCCCAAATGCTGGCTACCCACATTCTACACAGCGTTCTGCTGCTTTCGCGCTAGCTCTGTGCTTTAAACAATAAACAAAAAAATGGACTGTGGACTGAGAATATTCCTTCCAGTACTAAGTTATAACTGCCAGACCATCGGTAACAGGTATCGCCAAATTGGCATAAGTTAGCACTCACACATAAGCTTGAACCATATTGTAATACAACTCGTTTTGGTCTCATAATATAAGCTGGGTATTTTCAGGAAACACAATTTGTATCCACAGATACTAGATTTTCCTAGTTTGTAAACAAATCCCTCTTGTATTCAGAAATCATATGTTGTGTCCCAAAATAGAAGTATTTTATTTTATTTTTTGCAAATTAATTTTGTTTCCAAACATCGTCTTGCCATTTCTGAAAATACACTTTATTTGTCTCCAAATACTAGATTTTTTTTCAGAAAAAAAATGCATGCTTTCCTCAAATATCAGCTGGTAATTTATTACATCCTCTCATTTAGACGTTGCAAAAGGATAGCTGTTAGCCACCATTGTAAGCAAAACAGAAGGGGTGATGGCTGGAAGGTTTAGAATTAATCTTAACCTCTGACATTGCTGTGGGCAACCCTGCAGACCATCGTTCTACACCTGTCAAGCCATTACAAAAGGGGAAAGACCATACGCAAATCAGGCTTGGTCCCACCCCAAAAGGGGTAGTCCAGCCCGAACTGCTTGGTCACATCCCTTCTGAACGAAACCACAAGCATCCCCAGACATCCTAGTTGGGCCTCATCAGTGAGAAGTAGCTTGGGTGTTTATGCCCAGCAGGCAGGGGACCCATGTCTGGGCATACCTGTCCCACTTAGGGTGACTACAGCAAAACAAAAGAGGTGATGGCTTGAATGTTTCAAATTAATCTTAACCTCTGCCATTGCTCTGTGCAACCCTACAGACCACCATTCTTCACCTGACAAGCTATCAGGAAAGGGGAAAATCCATATGCAAATCAGGCTTGGTCCCACCCCAAAAGGGGCAGTCCAGCCCAAACTGCTTAGTCACATCCCTTCTGCATGGGACCACAAGCATCCCCAAACATGTTTCAGCCTCTTTGAGCCTCATCAGTGAGGAGTAGCTTGGGTCTCTAGGCCCAGCAGGCACAGAACCCTCGCCTGGGCATACCCGTCCCACTCGGGGTGACTACAGCAAAACAAAAGAGGTGATGACTGGAAGGTTTAGAAATAATATTAACCACTGGCATTGCTCTGGGCAACCCTCCAGACCATCCTTCTTTCCCTGCCAAGCATTTACAAATGGGAAAGACCATATGCAAATCAGGCTTGGTCCCACCCCAAAAGGGGCAATCCAGTCCGAACTGCTTGGCCGCATGCCTTCTGCACCACCCATCACCTCTTTGTATTTCCTTTGTCACCTCAGTGTCAAGCAAATCTTGATTTGCCCCAATACATATATTCCTGGGATAACCTCCTACACTCAGGGTCAGCCTCACCTGCCTGTGAACACCTATCCTAAAGCTGGTACAGCTTCAAATGCCCGATTTCACTCTTACCCATGTACACCCATCAGTATTTCAGTAACATGTTCATAGGCCCAGGATCTCACCTCACTTGCCTATGTGCATGCATCAAATGCCTCGAACAGCTCAATTTGAACCACATTGCCCCAAATACTTATTCAAATTGGGCATTTTCCAGGAATTGCTTCATATGCTCTAGCTCACGTCATATGCGCATGCACTCCCATGACAAACCTGCATAAGTATGTTTTTCAGGGGAGGGGCGCGTCATCATGATGAACAATAGCTACAGTGGCAACATGCCAGCAATCATCATGTGAGCAACATCATCAGTAATGTATAGTGCCAATGCTGGCATGTATTATTGTGGGCAAGGCTTCATGAAGAGATTAACAGTGGCAATGGTGGCATATATTGTATTTTGGTTTGAGGTATCATGCAAATGTTATAAAATGCTAGCATGTAGTGTTAGTGACCTGTTCGATTTTTGTATATGCTACTCAAAGAGTTGTAATTGTAATTTGTATGTCATTTCCTTCATAGGTTACAATAAAATGTGCAGTAAAACCTACTATTCTGACCTATTGCTATGCTAGATTGCACAGGCTAATTTGAGGGAGATGGTAATGCCCATCCACTGGAATTATTCACCAGCTTCCACTAAGATTGAATCAGTTAGGATGACGTTGCCCCCGCAGCAACCACCTGCCCCCCCTGATACCAAAAGCTGCCTCCTCGCCTTGACAACATTCTAGCCTTTGGCTGCCCAAGACTCAAATAGGCTGAGATTCTGGGGCAAAGGACAGAGGCCTCAAAGTGATGCCACCCACTAATTCTGACTACATCCGCGAGCACCAATCCTGGACTGTAGAGGGCAAGCTTAAGGATAGAGTGGGAAGTGAAGGACCGAGGGCGGTTGTCCAGGCATTTCCTTTTCTTTATGCAATACCGATAACTACTGGGCACCAGTGACATATTTGTCAGCTAGAGATGAGAAGATATATGATCAAGTGTCTAATGTGCAGACTGGGCTCAAATCACAGCTTCACCTCATAGTTTAATGTTGTCATCCTTGGCAAAATATTTGATCTCACTATACTATATCTATCCCAATTTGCATGTTGGGCATCTGCCTTTTTGTGTGAGAGTCCGGGGAGGGGAGGATACCTGGCAGGGAACAACGTGTTTTATAGGGTACTGTTTTGAGGCATTATATTCATAGCATGGTGGGGGTATGATTTGAGCTACCTAGCTATGCTCTCTTTTGTGAGGGTCAAGCCAGTAATTGTTTTACCTTGTAACTGAAATCCCAATTTTCAGAGGTCTGTTTGTGTGCAACCATAACAGACACTTTCTTTGAGACAGGAGTGGCACATTCTGTAGTTGCTTATGTTTGTGGTCGTTTTATTTGGCAATTCTTCCCTGCCTCTGTTAAGTTCCTAGGTCCAGTGAAAGGTTTTGCACTGCAAATGGGGGCAGTTTGCTGATGTCGCGGCAGCCTTATCCACTGCATGTACCTGGGCATGAAAGGCATGTTGCAGTTCAGGGCTTGGCAACATGTGGCCCTCCCGATGTTTTTGACTACAACTACCATCAGCTCTAGCCTGCATAGTCTAAGATGAGGGATCATGGGAGTGATAGTCCAAAACGTCTGGTGTGTCAGAGATTCCTGACTGCTGCTGAGCCTGGGATGGCCCTAAGGTGTGCACGTTATGTGCCTTGGGGCCTCCACAATGGAAGATGTTGCTCCTGCTGTCGCATTGATGGGGCCTAGATGGCTAAATGAGGAATAGCAAGGTGCTCTGGCTTTTTTTTTAGTCAGAGCACCCATGATTCCTCCAACTCCATTCTGCCGGGGTGGACTGCCAAAACTATTTGCATGAAGAAAAAAAAACTGCCGTGCAAAGAGAACACAGATATTGCGAGTTTACCTTGCTGGGCTTTCTTGCCCACCCTGTCTGCCAATGACATTTTACATTTAAAATACTTCAAACATGTTCATCCACAGATTTCCACTAGGTGGCAGGATTGGCCAACTTTTAAAGCAACATTTAAATGACTGCGGACACGGAGTGGACTCTCCAGATCCTCGTGCGTACCGCTTACGATAACGGTCCATCCGTTGGCCGTATTACCCTTGTTAATACCTAGGCCGATCGTTTCTGGAATATTGTGTTCTTCTGCTTGCGCTCCAGCCAATAAGGACACCCGTGGCACCTTCGGGAATGCTATTATAATAAGTGCAGGTCTCCAAGGCACTTCCAGGCATCACGTTTTGGTTATAGTTTATCTCAACAAGTGCACGAGGGTATGTCTACATGCAGTAGAGAAAAGTGGGCACGGTGAAAGATACGTGTCCGCTTCGTCGCCAATGTAGTATCTCGCAAAAGGACCTCCTCACGCTGCTAGTCAGCCACCCTCATTCATACAAGGATACACCGACACAGGGGCTGGGATGCAACACTTCTCTACTTCATGGCTGTCAGCCTGAACTGCCTTTCTGGCGGTAGCCCCGCCCCTTCCTACACGTAGGTCACAGCCCACTGGTTAATGGTAACAAACAGAGGACTCGTCCTCGGAACACATAAACACTGGCGACACCACAGCCGGTCTGACAGGGCTGCTCCCATGGGTGGCAGTAGCAAGGCTGATTTGCATAAGGCTGGTCACCTTCTGTAATGGTGCTGAGGGGGTAAAAAACAATGCTGTGGAAGATTGTCTAGAGAAATGCCAGTGGTGATGAATAATTCAAAACTTTAACATATCAGAGCTTTTGGTTATACTTTCAAGGTGTCAGCATGTAATCAAAATATGTTGTTTTGCATTTATGGTTTGCCCGCGCTGCTAAAGCCATGACGCGCAGCTGTCTCAGTGCTCTTCATAAGACACAGGGTGTGAGCGTTGGCATGGTGCAGTAAAGCTATTTCTATGCGTCCCTGGCACCTTCAAACACAGTTTGGTGGTGAACAAAGTGGATGCCTGTTTAAAATCTGTCTATAAACGGTATAAGGCTGGAAACGCCACTGCATGGGGGGTCAAAGCCGGGGCCTCAACACTCTGTGCTTTGTCACCTGTTCGGGAGAGGCAGCCTTGGTAGCTCACCACGGCATGGACGTTGCACCGTCACTATATGGTATAGGCTGTACCCACCAGCGCCAGCAGAGCGAGCCGGTGTCTACACACGGAGGGTTTCCTCTGTTTGAAAGCGTTGTATCTTCTGCCAAACCAGCCACACGTCTGTGACTTTTACCTTCACGGCTAATATATTCAGGAAAGTGTTTACTGTAAAAGCCTCTCACTGATTGGCTGACTGACAGACACACGGATTCACTCAATCTCCCAATATTCTTTAACTAAGGAACGTGGGGCCTGATGTACACCCTTCCCCAATAAAATATCGGAACCATTCAAACAAAAGAAGCGCATCTTTTTTCCATATGCTTTAATAGTGAACTTCATGTTTCTTTATACAGCCGGCACAACGCACAAGCGAGAAAAACTCCATTATCCACGCATGTTTCTTCGTTCAGAACTCCAGACACATAATGGCGGAAGGAGGAGAGAGGGGGGGTTGGAATGTCTCAAAGGCACATTGGAAAGATTAAGGGAATCATTTAAGACCATGGAGTCAAGAAGGAAAATCAAACGTTGTCATGAAAATATTGTGAACTATCAATATCAAATTGAATAACATAACAAACAGTTTGTTTAGTTGGTTTACTGCTGTTTGGAGCAAGTGCCTAAAATAGGTTACAGCAGGACCCAGGGAGCCTCATCATTTACAAAAGCGTTTTTCAATGGGAAAAATCCCTTTGAAAAATGCATGATACATCTGGCCCACTGGCTCTTTTTCCTCGCAAAATGTGGTTTTGCTGCAACAGAAAGATCTGATGCTGACAGTAGTATTTTCCAGATGTTATCCTTATAAGATTTTATTTACATGTTCGAGTTTGATATTATTATTAAAGTTTCAAATGGGATGTATCAGAATTGCTCACATTTTTACTTTTAAGATTGACATACCAACCAGGTGGGGTGTGCCAGCAACTCGCTTGTTCCCATTTACATGGGGAAATGATATCACTGCAGCAAAGATGACGTCTCATTATGTCATTTCACTCCAGAGAGGGCTACCACACCCGACCCGTACTGATACCCCAGTACTGGCAACCATTTTATGGAGCCTGCATGGCCTGTAAAGGGGTTTCCACAAAATGGCTGCCTCTAAATAAATCAGTACGGGAAGCCATTTTGCAGCACCTTAAGTGGGAGGAAGTGATATCATGGCAGTACAATGAGACTGATAGGAAGGGCAATATGTGGTTGATATCCCCATATGGGAAGGTTATTGGTCTAGCCGTTGACGTTTTGAAGATGACCAAATGGATTATCTCCCAAATCCACTTTTAATTCAATGTATTTTGGGTTGATGGGGGGAAATACTGATGACAGTATGGTTTTTGACTTGGGGGCTGTGTGATGCAGAATAGGATATGTGTACATCTTTTATCCGAGGGGGTGTAGCGGATGATGCTGGTGCTCTGAAGGGATCGCGGAATCCAGGTTTTTCTTCTCAGTGTGGCTCGGTCTGATGACGCAGTGCATTTCAGTGTGTGCCTGCACTGCCTCCATAGCTTGAGGCGTCACCCTTTTTGTTGCAGAGGTCAGTGTTGCAGCATTCAACCACATATGGATACTTTTCCTTAATGGCATCGTCTTGCCACTTCTTACACTCTTCGTGCGAGGCACATCCTCGGGTGACAGAGTCTGTGCATGTGAGAGATGGAGAGAAAGGGGGGGTTTAGTTCTTCTCATGGGTTGGGTTTGTTCACTTTATCAAACATCTTCAGTTGTGGCCTAGACAACCAGCTGGCTCTCCCCTGGTCTAGCAGACGTTGCCCAGAATTCTCAGCATCTGCGAACCCCGATCATATTGACCCCCAAAACTCCCCTACAGCTGTTATGACCACACTACTACTGCACATATGCCCGAAACGATTGTCTTTTATTTTAATTTATTCATTGTGATTTCGTTGGCCAAAAAACCTTAAAACATTTCTTACAAAAATGTCCTAATATAATATAGTAGTTATTCATAGATAAAAGTACAATTGATAACACAAATAATTATACATAATAAAAGTCTTCACCCAACATAGCACATATGCATTTTATTATTCGCACGAGAGCTAAAACACGCGACGTCTAGATTCCAGCCAAACCGACGTCCCCAAAACATGTAATCATTGTATGGACAAAAATCAAAGGCAAATCCTTCCAGCCATCGGCATCTAACCAAATAAGTAGCCTCGCATTCCAACAAAAGGTGCTTCTAATTTTTAACTTTGGCAATAGATGTATGAAGACGACATTATCTGACAGTACGTGGGAGGCCATGCCGAGCCCATGACGTGAAGTGTGCACAAGTCATTAAAAGAAAATCGCAGGAATAGCGTTTGAAACATTGTCATTGGCAATGTAACTAGACAGAGTGGAAGTGTGTTAGTTTCCCTTATGGCATGTTTGTGATGATTGTATATCTTATATTTCCTAAGGGCGTCATGCTGGTTTGTCCAATCCCAAAGTGTCATTATTAGTTGTACCCTGTTGGGATTAGATAGCGGTCCCTCAGTCTTAGAATTGAATTCATCCAAGGAAGTCAGACACTCATTTTTCATTTTCCCAAGCTGTATTGATGTCCCTGCCAAATAGACTGCTTGCAAATCTTCAAAAAGGGTTTTTCTATGAGGATCCAGTATTTTACTTAGTAACTTGAGTTGATCAAACATGGGACTAAAGTTATGAGATTGTACACCCAATCCAATACGAATTAAAGTGATTGGGATACAGGATGGATGTTTTGATGACCTGAAACCCATACGTCAATGTCGCAATGCACTTAGCTTTATAGAGTTTAATAGGGGTAATATAGAAAAAGAACAATATTTTGTGTATATTTTCTGCATTTGAGCTGAGATTGGCCTCAATTTACATCTTAGCCTGTCCTACAAATCTGTCCGCCTACGTTTGAATTCATCGTGTGTTTTAGGTTGGGAGTGTCTGTTCCCATGGATCACCTGACAAGACTTTCAGCAAATTTGGGAAGGTGATGGGTCATTACAGGGGCCCCCAAGAATGTCATATCCTTAGCCTTGCTCTGTTCATATCTCCAAAGGATAATTCTGCTCTGATAATCGTTATTCTATACTTTATACCACAGCCCCCCTAAATCTCTGAGGCAACCACTTCCCTTGGATGTACTTTGCCTCGGCCGCTGCATATTCATGGACTGTACGACATCGCTACATTACTCTGTACATGCCCATATCCCTGTATCTTACCACTGCTGTGGAACTTTGCTCCGCCCCTGAATATCCTCACACCTTAACATTGGCTGTGTATATAACAGTACCTTACAGTTCTGTGTGGCCCCCTCTGTACCTCTAGGACTGTAACACTGTAACTATGTATACTGTCTATTGTGCCTAAGGGCCTCATGTAACCGGTTCACCCTAGCTCCCTGATGCCTGAGGGCTTGTGTGTGCTATACAAATGGAAATAAATAATAAAGTACCTACACAGAGGGGACTGAGGGTTCTCAATTCTTTGGGCGCACCCTGCGAATGGTAGTGCACGGTCCCTTGCAATGAGCACCCAGGATCTGTCTGGGAGGCCCTGACTGAAATCTGCGTCCTGCTACTCCGCTCGCACACCCTATGCCCTCTCTTGAATAACTCCCCTCATTTCAAACGGCCTAGCTGGATTGAGATACCCCAGCCAGCTTCTAGAGCTCTCAGGTGGACACTGCCACCTTCCTTTCTAAAGGGGTCTCCGCACACCCTGGACCTATAGTAGGGGTATTATGCCATCAGTCCATCTCAGGCCATCTTGGGGCGCATTGAAACACAATTCACTTGCTGTGTAAGCGCCTTACAAATGCACAATAAATAAATAAGTTTGCTATGGGCCTGCAAGAGGTCCCGACCCTCCCTTTTGATTCACAGAACCCTGTAGTCGATGACATGCTTTAAACATATACAGATGATACAGAACATACTTTGGGACATCATTATGGCAGTTATATACATTTATACATACCAATCGTTGAATAGGTGGTTGTTGCACATGTGTCCTTGTATGTGCTGTCACACTGAACCGGCTTCACATTGTGATCATTGCCCTTGTAGCATTTGATAGCGGAGGCTGCATTTCAGAAATTAGAAGAGAAGAGTGTGAGACAGGGGGAGAGAGAAGCGGCCCTGACCACAATGTGTTAAACCCCAGAGACAGAGGTAACAGAATGATCCTGCCTGTGAGGCGATCATCTCGCTCACCCATCTACCACCCATCAGAGGGAACAATCCCGGGGAGTGACCGATTGCCCGTTCCCACTGCACCAACCCTTTGTCCAAGGGTTTCCTACTGGGAGTTATACTCCACTTTGTTTGGTAGGGTTTACATTGCCTGGGTTGTACGGCTGCATGCATTCAATTGGGGCTTTGTGTTCAGTATCTCACCGCAATAGATTGAGGCCAGCAGGACGAGGACAGTTGTGAGCTGCATTGTGATGTCTGGAGTCCGATTCTGAGGAAGACACAGAGGGTTAATAAGCGGGCAATGGAAGACCAATCAAGAGTTTCAGAAAGGCAGGTGAAAGAGCATGGAGAGTCAATGAGCGACCACAGAAGAGAGAACTGACACTCGTTGAGAGGGGATGGAATAGAGAACTGGTCCCATCTGGTCTAAAAGCAGCCTTCTGGGAAAGGAGGTTATCAGCTGTTCAAGGATATGGGAACATACCAAGGACAGGTGCAGGGGTGTTCAGGAAGGATGAACCAAGCACCACACCCGGAGTGAGAGTGCCATAACTATGCATGTTTGGTATAAGACTGGAATTAAAATGATGTACACCAGAACATGGGAGAAAGAGTTACACAATGTTTATAATACATTAAAGTGAATACTTTAATTAAAACATCCACATATGCCAAATGTACATCAAGGACAGCATTGGTTCAGAGGAGGGGCATCCTTTCCCTATTCCTCCTCCAGGTTCCAGGAGGTCTTACAAACATCTCAATTTAAAGTATAAGAAGAGTTAACAACAGGAGGGCTCCATCTGCTCTGACAAACAAGCAAACACAAGGCAAATGTCGTGCTAAGGAGACCTGGCCACTGAGGGCTTTCAGAATTCTGAGCTGGGGAAACATCTGAGCTGACAAACAAGCAAACACAAGGCAAATGTCGGGCTAAGGAGACCTGGCCACTGAGGGCTTTCAGAATTCTGAGCTGGGGAAACATCTGAGCTGACAAATAAGCAAACACAAGGCAAATGTCGGGCTAAGGAGACCTGGCAACTGAGGGCTTTCAGAATTCTGCGCTGGGGAAACATCTGAGCTGACAAACAAGCAAACACAAGGCACATGTCGGGCTAAGGAGACCTGGCGACTTAGGGCCTTCAGAACTCTGAGCTGGGGAAACATCTGAGCTGACAAACAAGCAAACACAAGGCAAATGTTGGCCTAAGGAGACCTGGCGACTGAGGGCTTTCAGAATTCTGAGCTGGGGAAAGTTCACGCTCACCTGAGCCCACTATCCCTTCAACACATTGCTTCTCTTTTCAAGTCCACAAAGTTTAATGGACATTTAAAGAAGACTATTTCTATGCATTCTTCTAATGTGACAAAACAGCTTTTGCTGCCCACATAATTGGTTCCACCTGCTCTTAGCACAGACCTTTTCTGGCAGCAGTTTCAGATGGCTCGTGATGGCAAACCTCAGTATGATCCCCTTTCAGTACTGGGGACCCGCAGTACACTGCCTCTGTGTACCACCTGAATGCCACAGAGGGCTACCCAGGCCCTGTGTCTCCCATGCGCCATGCATCTGGCCTCCACTTCCCCTTCAGGGTTTAAACCTTCTTTTGTAAAACAGCAGAAAGAAATCGCTATTGTTTACACATAATCTCCCTTCCTGTCAGGATAACTACACGAGACGGAATTAGACACAGTAGCCACACCAGGCAGGATTATGATACAATCACATCAAGTGGGATAATTGGTTATTTATAATGCGCTTAATACCCAGAGGTTTCTAAACGTGGACCCGGGGATCGAATCTGTGATGCTCCGCATTGTCTTGTTTCTAAGGAGAGCGCACTTGCCCCTGAGCTATCCTCCCAAAACGAAAAACAAATAGCATATCAGGCAGGATGTAAAACCATAACCACACCAGGCTGGTGTAGTAACAATGGCCAGGCCATCATGCATGACCCCCACACCCTCACTCATGCATGGACAGCTGCAGTTCAAGCACCCGAACAAACAAAAAACAGAGACAAGGTTGTTATTAGTCTGAGCTTCACTCACATGCGGAAATCACAGCATGTGCAGCACTGAAATGAAGGAGAGGCATGCAGGGGTGCATGTTTCCTTCATGCACATGACAGATGCAGCAGGGCACTCCTAGCATGCTTCCATCACACAGATCCAGTGGTCGAAGTGGGCGGGAGCGGTCAGAAGCGGTGCTCCTCTACTTCTTTTAATTGAATTTTACAGTTCCTATAATTTTATTTTACAAAGAAACCGTTCCGGAATGGTTTCATTTTAAAATAAAAGTGTGGGAGGAAGTTGAAACTTGCACTTCGGTGCACTGCACTGGACATTCTCTTAAATGGCAGGCACATGTGTTTTGGGGTTTGTATTGTGCATGGGAGGGGGCGTGGCGATGTTGGTTTGTGGGGAGCAGTGAAGGCCAGGAGGGAACATAGCTCCACTACTTCTTTTTGTACACTTCGATCACTGCACAGATAATTGGTTCAGCTGTGCGGCCACAGGACATACATGGAACACACACACACACACACACCCACCCCGCCCGCCTCCCCACACCCCCCAGGTATAGCACTGCCAGAAGAATTCCACACGCTTCTCTCTCATCCACAGTGCCGGATTCAGAGAATAGCAGAAGGGTGCATTGTGGGAGAATTGCCATCTGGTGGTATAACCGAAGCCTTTTTGATTTCTAATAAATAAAATGATATGATTAATTCTGTTGCTAATTAGACCCCCTTTCATACAGGCTTCATGCCAAATTATAGTGCAAAATGTGCCTTGGCTAATGCAGTTTTCTGACACCTTCAGGAGCAGCCCTGCCATGGCACATGGCAGGTTCAAACGCTGCATGCACTTTGCTGACTGCTGCTGGAACACAACATTTCTGCAGGTGAAGGTGGCGTTTTACTCATAAGCACCTCCGTTTCCAAACTTGATAATTGCATGCCTTAGTCAGTTTGATGGCACGAAGATCTTTAAATATAAGCCATGTCTGGTTTTGGCATGCTGACTACTAAGAGAACACAATTATATAGCCACAGCAATTTGATATAATTGTGGCGTCAGCTCTGTGAGCAGGGCCCAGCGGTGGCAAGACTGATTTATATTGTGGTCTAATCTGAGTATCTCCTCAGCTACTATGCGGAACAATGGTCAGGTTGCTGCATATTTGATCCCCATGCAGGAAGGGAAACACCTTCCTTCAGCACACAGGAATCTGCCACAAGAGGAGGTTTCCGGGTACCTGGTGCGTCAAAGGTATTACTGACATAACAACGCCACGCTCACACCAGGGTGCTGGCCTTAAGGACTCTCTAGCACTTCATGCACTCCCCACTACCCATTTCCTGCAGACAAGGCACAGTGGGTGTGATGCCAGAAGGCAAAGGGCAATTGTTACATTAGCCTGGATTGGACCCCTTAAATGAGGCTTGATTTGGACCAATCCCCTGTGACATTGTGCCTTTATAAGCAAGAGGCGCCCCCTCTTTCTTTAATTTATCTTTGGGTTATCACAGGAAGAAGATTTCATTGGACTTCTTTTGGGATTACAGCTTATTCCAAACTCCTCTTCCTTTGTTTATTTATTTATTTATTGTGCATTTGTAAGGCGCTCATACACCAAGTAGATTGTGTTTCAAAGCGCCCTTAGAGACTACAACTGATGTCATCGAAGGCAGATGCAAGTTCTACTCCCTAACTACCCCCAAGGAACATTCATGGGAAAACTGCTGTGTGGAAAAAGCCTACTGTAACTGATGCACTAGTACCCTGAACCCTGTCCCTGGATGTGACTAAACCCCTTAAAGCCCCTCTTCAAGCCTCCCTGGTTTGGAAGTTCAGATGAAACGACTCATCTTGCGACTGAAGACAGTGGGCTTGCCAGCAGTCAAGCAACAGTTCTGGGCCTTGATTCTTGCACTGAATCATTTGTGAGCTACACTGGCCCGCACATCGCCTGCCTGCCACAAGCAGCTTCATGCCATGTATCATTGATGCTTGGACCAGAAACGTGTTGTGCCCAGTCGACCAAATCGCCAACCTGACACTGAACGAGCCCCACAGTAAGCTCCTAGAAGTCTGGCTCAATGATGTTGATCCCGCAAAGACCATAAACCAAAAGTACTGTGAATAGGCTCCGTCCTTCTGGGCCACATTTGGACCATAGTGACTTTCACGGTTCCTTCCCAAACTTTTTATACAGGTCTGTTGACATTGTCAAAACGTCTTGTGCCTCAACACCACTGTTGATCAACCCAGAGTGCCCTTTCACACCAAGTTCTGCATTTTGCAGGGATTGCCCAGCATAATAAGGAAGGTCAATCCCATCATTGCACATATATAGGGAATTACCCAAGTTGGAGATAATCAGCGAGGGATGACAAATGACTACGTGACACATATGTTCCCTGTTTATACTTAAGGCTGCAGGATTTATGGAATAACCTGTATGTGGCTGATGTCCATGAAGAGTTAACTAATTGCCACTCTTAATCACCTAATTGTGGCCAGTTACACATTTTGTCAGTCTTGTTTGTGGATGAAATTGTCATCTTTGATGCTACTCAAATTGGTCTGCAACACTCTCTTTAGGTTTAAATCAGTTTATTGCAAACCAACAATTTAAAAATTAAGTTGACCAAATCAGTGATTCTAATCACAAAGAGTAATAGGAAACAAATCTAAATTCAGGTGGGCTGTTGCCAAGACACCATTAAATATACTATCCCACTATGATTGGGATATCCTATTCATGATACGCCCCAGACCTGCAGACATCCAAATTATACTAAAATCAAAGTTAGCTCTGCTGTATGTCCAAATTACAAAGATAAAAGCCAAATATTGTAGATACTTATTTGTTCCCCTTATTAACTTCTATAAGGGCAAAGTATTACCAACCATAACTTACGGCTTAAAAGTATCAACACTGTTAAAATGGGAGGAACTAAACACTTTGCAGGGCTACTTGTGGATAAGAATTTTCAGACTTCCTAAATCTATACCTATAGTGCCGACACAGCACGAATTTGGTATTCCCCACTGAAGGTCGATTATTTGTTGAAATAAATTAAAATTATTTCTAAAAATCTTAGAGCCTCCGAAGAACTCGGTATACATCGATGTAAATTTGGCTATGTTAAGTAGTCAATCTAAGACCGTAACGAATTTTATTGCAGACTGTGATGGGATCTTAGTAGAAATTGACTCGAGACATCAATTTCTAATTGACAATCCTCAGAAGGTAAAAGAAATGCTGCCACATAAGTGGGTGCAATCAACAAACCCAACTTTCAAGCTACACTCAATTTTTGTAATACGCTAAAATGTTGCCCCTTATTACATCTTGCTAAAATACCTCTGCAAGTTCCCTGATAAGAACTATTGCCATATTTATACAGGATTTCATTTAATTTATTGGGAACTTTCGAAAGCAAAGGTCGCTACAGAGGTCTGGATTAAAGCAATAGAATGTGCTTTCTTTGCCAAATCGCAGCTGAATTAGAGACACGTAAACACTTATCAAGCAGATGCGATTCAACGAGACTGTTAAGAGATTAGGTTTTAAAAAGTTGTGTGCACGACTCGTACTTTCAAAACTCTGGCTACGTTTGGAGTGAACTATCGGAGGGGAGACAGATGGCATTGATAACTGCATTAGAATGTTATAGCATTATGCATGGCCTGTTTTGAGAAAGAATTGCACTATGGATAAGCAATATAATTGTAATTTCCCTTTCAAATTTTGTAAATTATGATATTTTTATTGTAAAGTAATTCTGTGTGTGTGAAAAGGTTTAGTGAACATAACATAATAAAATATTTATACATTTTTGGGGTATTTCCTTCTGTTTTTTTTCTATATTTTGAAGGCAGTGTGTGTATCTGTGCTTATTGCCATTTTATTTAAGCTAGTTGCAACTAGTTTTTTTCCACAATTATCCAAATAAAGAAATGCATTAAGGCCATCACCCAGACATACAGTAAACAGTGGAGATGGGTTATTGGACATCAACTCCAGTTCTATTCTTATCTTATAAAAGGCTGCTGCTGTGACTGCTGCTGACCTGGGCTACATCTCCACAGCTGTTTAAACAGATTGCAGTGCGAAGCACCGTGGCTTTTTACACCCCTTATGCTGCCAGTCTGCAAAGAAGCAAGACTGACAGAATGGGGATCCAATCAGGGAGACCCTGCAAAAAAGGATGACTGACAGAATGGGGATCCAATCAGGGAGACCTTGCAAAGAAGCATGACTGAGAGAATGGGGATCCAATCAGGGAGACCCCGCAAAGAAGTATGACTGACAGAATGGGGATCCAGAATGGGGATCCAATCAGGGACACCCTGCAAAGAAGCATGACTGACAGAATGGGTATCCAATCAGGGAGACCCGTTTTCCCATTTATATCCGAATGAATTCCACCTGTATTGCTATGTGAACACTTGAAGAATCACAAAGCAAGCAGGGAGCTTTGCTACTAATCCGGTCTGTGAAGCACCAGCAGAGAGGCCGTGATAAAGGAGACATCTGAATTATTCCACTAAAAAGAGAGGGAAGGAAACGAAAGCTGAAGAAAGAAAACGGAGCATGATTATGTCGAAGGAGAATAAGTGTGCGCCTCACCTTTTGCCCGTGCTCCTCTGGGGTGCGAGTCTGTGTCTGGGATGCTCCCTTGAGATCGCTGATGGAGTGGACGAAGGGACCCGCTTTTATTCAGTAGAACCCGGATCTTGAACGCAGAGTTTCAGCCCCTGACTCACACATGCTTGCAAACATCTCATGGAATAAATATTTTACTTGCTTAAACAAACCTGGGTGTCTCACATGCTCCATCACCCCGAGGCAGACACGCGGTGTGCTCTGCCACAGGATGTCACCCTTTGGTGAGCTTGCCAGACTTGCACAAGAGGGAACTGTTTTGATGGATTGCCAAAGAACACCTGCAGCCTGCACCTCAAGAGTGCCGACACCCCAAGTGCCTCGAAATTGAGACGGTAGCAACAACAATTGGAAGGCCCGGTCTACAGTTGTGTGATGCCATGTGACTGAGATTGTGGATTTGGCCTGTGCAGTAGGGAGACTACATGGTCATACATCCTAGGGTCGCCATATGCCTACCCGAGATCTTCCTTCTTACCAGTTGTTATCGCAGCTATTATACAATTTGGCTCAAGATTAGAACTCTCAGAATTCAATAATTTGAAAATGGCTACTGTGACAACTGCTCACACGAGCGTTATGCAATGATCCTTTTGTGATCAGTGCTATGCTTGGGTCATTGCACACTGACTCTACAGGCATGAACACGATCACCGCAACATCCAGACCCTCCACTGCCTTCCTTACCAGTACAAACCTTTCCTGTGTGATTAACCTTTCTCCCCCTCTGCCCTTCCACTCATCTAATGCCCTTTTCTATCCTCACTGCCCAATATCTGGGGACCTCTGATGGTGGCATAACATGGTACTGGTGCAGTTAGACCACTATAGTGGTGACTGGGTGTGATGAATTAGAAGTAACCATCCCAGAAACCCTGACCTGTACCCCCTCCCATGTGGCCAAGGAAAGGTAGCCGCTACCTGATCCTGACCATGTGGTGGTATTATGCGGGAGGATCACATGGGAGGTAACTCGGGTCAGGAGAAATGGAAGTACCTTCTGAATAATGTCCCTAATTATCCTTCAGTCCTTATGGCTTCCTGTAAAATTGAGGATTTTGATTTTGGAATAACTAAGAACATTATGGACTCCAAGTCCCATAATGCTCTTAGTACTAACACAAGGAAGTGGGAACCAGAGTTGCAAAACTCTAATGAGCGGTCTAGTGATTACATTGACCCACATCTGAGCGGGACCTTTAAACATTAAAGGCCCTTCAGTTGTGGGCCAAAAAGAAGGAGAAGGAGCAGGAGGAAGCAGAGGTCGGCACCGCTGCATTGCCAGTAGTGAGACGATGTGCACAGAACGTGGCAGAGGTCCAGTCAGATGCTGAGGATGCACAACGGGAAGCGGTAATGAGGCCAGCTGTCCCAAAGGAGAGAGAAGCTCTCTGTGTCCTGCATCTCGCTCTGGTGTGAGGTTTTCAGTGGAGCACGTTTGGAGCAGTGGGTGCTCCAGTGAAAGATAGCATGAGCAGAAGAAGGCTGACCGGAGCTGTCAAATGTTGGAGAAGCCCCGACGTGTGAAGAAGCAG
Source organism: Ambystoma mexicanum (assembly GCF_040938575.1). Classification (NCBI taxonomy): domain Eukaryota; kingdom Metazoa; phylum Chordata; class Amphibia; order Caudata; family Ambystomatidae; genus Ambystoma; species Ambystoma mexicanum. Next base: position 763,334,818 of record NC_090925.1, on the reverse strand, counting down.
AAGCAGCCAGTCGGAAGGAGATGCCAAGACATAACACTGAGTTGACCTAATATAGTTGACCCTGGGGCGCTCAGAAGTAGACAGCTGTGCAGAAGTGCACCTTTTGAATGACAAACCTTTAAACTAAAGCAAAGTGAGTGCAGCCTCCCACATGGGAGATGTCCAACCTGAGAATATTGTAACCCACATTGCCAAAGCCAAAAGGGGGCAACAACTAAACAAAGTGAATACAATTTTCCAAAAGGGGGATAACCAACAAGGGGACAGTATAACCAGCATTGCCAAAGCCAAAGATAGCTGAGCGTGACATTGAGGCAATTTAAATGCAGCTGTCCCAGAGACACTGTAGAGGAAAGTCGTAAGCTACATTGCCAATAGACTAATGGGTTGTGTAGAAAGAAATCAGAGAAGGCAGGAGAAAATCCTTCCTTGTAGAAAGAATCAAGGGGGAGAGAAGTTTCACCTGCATTGCCTATGGCAAACATATCAATGTGAGAATCATTGCCCCTTTGTACAGCATGTTTGTAAATGAACTTGTAGAATTGTGTTGCAAGTCAAAAAACATACCCAAGAACCCATTGTTGGTTCAACTTTCCGCATTGAGAAATTAATTGTGGAAAGTTTGGAACAAGCCTCACCACAGAGTACACGTTGTAGTAGTAGGAGTCTTATCCTGGCTGGTGAGTACACCAAGAAAGGGACAATTATTGGTTAGACCCGGGAGGGGAGTGGACTAGCAAGAAGATGATTTTAAGTACTGTGACTGCGGTAGAAGGTTGTGAAAGTTGTGGTTAAAAAGAAGTGGCAATTCCACTACTGACTTTTGAGGAACTGTTGTATAACCATCCTGACTATGATGTTGCTTTTGAAGGAGAAGTTTTGATGAACTGTTATATAATCAACGTGACTAAAGTGTAACTTTCTGAATGAACCATCCTTAGGAAGGTGTTGCTAATGAAGAAGAAATGCAATGTGATAGAAAGTGATTGGTCTTTTGAGAAAAATAACTCTTTACATTGACTTTTCAACGAGAGGGTATTGCACAATTTGGATGTCAGACGAGCTCTTAAGTTTTATTTGGACAGAACATCTAAACTTAGGAACTCTTCCTAGCTTTTTGTGACCTGCGGAGATTCAAAGGGAAAGCCTCGAAAGCAACTATCTCCCGATGGATTGCTTCCAATATATCAGAGGCGTATACCCTTCAGGGCCTTCAGCCTCCAAAAGGAATTCATGCCCACCTTGTGCGGAGCAAGGCGGCTGCCGTTGCCTTCCAGAAATATGTTCCCTGGGACAACATTGCCAGAGCAGCTGCGTGGGCTTCCCCATCAGCTTTTTGTAAGCATTACTGCTTAGACCTGAGCTCCAGAGCCCATGCTCACTTCAGTCAGGCTGTTCTTAAAAACCTCTTTCAGTAAAGGAGTTCCATCCACCCGTTTTCCTGTGAGGAGTGCTCCCAAAAGTATGGAGGAAAGGGGATGGGACATAGGAGTATAACAAAGTTACTTACCGTAGTGACTACCTTACTCCTCGTCCATAGTCCCTTTTCCTCCATACGCCCGCCGTCCCCTCTAATAAGTATCCTCTATTATTGCTTAAAGATCTCAGACCTGGCAATAGAAAGAGACTGAAGGGCGATGCGCAGGGCAGAGGTAAGGAGGGCGGGGTTACGGCCGCATGCGGTACACGGCGTAGAAAGAGAAGAAGGACACATTTTTCAATTTGATGCTTTTTTACAAAAAGTGCTCTGGCCCTGCCCCGAAGGATGGAATATCCCAAAGGTATGGAGGAAAGGACTAGGAGTAAGGTAGTCACTACGGTGAGTAACTTTGTTATTTTACACGCAAATAATTCCATGAATCAGGGCCTAAATGTCTCCTTTTTTATATACTTCTCAATGCATTAAAACCTGTGGGAGGCTTGGATTCACAAACTAGTGACTTCACTTTAAGGAGGCATTTTTGTTTCGTTTTATCTTCACGAACTTCAAACAAATACTATAACTCTTTCACTTTCCCTGGACCTGCAATGGCCATCTCACATGTCATCTTGCAGCTGCAAGCTTGTTATGGAGGATTTAAAGTCATCTATGCAGTTTTGCCTAAAGGCAGTGTTAGCCAGCATGTGGCCATACAATTAAAAGTAGAGATAGTTTAGCAAAACAGGCCAGTGTGCAGTGGCTCAGTAGGGCAAAACAAATATTCTCGCTTTAGCGTGCCAATCGGAAGTACATCATCTTGTAGACAATTGTTCTTTGTTCCAAGATGGGGTCTTCTATCTAAAACGACAAGTGTGGGATTATATGGCCCAGTCTAAACTCTTATAGCAGAATTAATGTATTGGTTTGTCTTTTGAGTGTGCAGCCCATTACATTATGCTATTTTCATGTTGTTTTTGTTTATAATATGCATTATTTTAGCTGCAGGCTCCCCTTATGAGACCATCTCATTAGTCTCATACCTTTAATACTTCTGGGTGAGCAACTCATATATTCCTGGATCTCGGTTAAACAATTCTTCAGAGGTTTTCATCAAGAGCAATCACGCAGGTACCAGAGCATTTGCAGTTTTCTTTTCTACAGAGGTAAAAAAGGGATTTGGCTAGCAGGAATAAACATATACTCCGATTAAGACTACGACTACTGTGGGGTTTAATGCAAGCCCCAGGGTCAAATGAACTGAAAGGCCATGTTAGGCCCAAAATGTGCAGGAACACCTTCTTGTCATGGGAAGGCACACTGGCTGACTGAGGCCTAAAAGTGCAGAAATCTCGTCGTAGTTGGAAAACACATGGTAGACTGGCCGAAAAATATACATGGCAAAATGTGATTATTCAACAAAAATGCCAGCAGTGAGTTCATTCTCAGCCACAGAAACACTGATAGCGCTGTGTTAAAGCAGGCCTTGGAAATATGAGACTAAACCTACAGAAGGGAATTCAAAAGCACACTTGCAACTGCCCTGTATCAAAATGCTGCATACATTAAAACTACAAAATGGCTCTGGCTTGTGATTGTGTAAAGCTAAAACCAGAGGCCTACTTTTCAATAAGTGACTGGCTGGTGCTTAAAGTGTAACCTTGCTGATACAGAGAGCAAAGAATATAGGGTGTAATTTGCCAACACAGAAACAGTTACCATGGAAGTGTGTGCATTTCGCTGCCTAAAACCATGATCGCATGGGAACCGAATATCCCTTGCCAGAGTAATGTGAAGATATCATGATGGATAAATGAACATTGATGGCAAGAGGAAATCATGTCACAAATAAAACGAAGGCCTCTTGTCTAAAGAAAGATATTGCGACAGAATGTTCTCCATTGGAGCTGATGTCAACACCAAGATTCAATGCCACCTGCCCCCACCACATGATCTTCTCTACTATTTATCTGAAAGACAATTTCTTTGAAGTTGCAGGGCCAGAGAGAAGAGCTGTATTCATGCATTACATATTCATGCATTACAGAGGAATGTATTGGTGTGGCTGGGTCAACAGAAAGGCCACCCTTTATGGGCTGAACTCTGTAAAATTGCCAAAATGCAAGCGGTTTTGTGGTCCATCTCTGGGCTGAATGGGTGGATGGGCTGCAATCAAGATTATCACATCATGCCAGAGACCCATGTGGCCAGAGAGATAAGATATCTTCAGCATTCACTAGCCCGGCCATTGGATTCACAAGAATGTTGATTTACACCAGCCTGAGTCAACAAAATGCAACCGATTGCTGGATCTCCATTGAAAATGGGAAATTAAACATAGTGTGTAATTTTAGTCAGAATATGCATGTGTGGTTAAGAGAAGGCCATAGATTTACATGCAGAATCATACTTGGTTGATTTTTTCATGAATTCTGAGATGCAGAAAAATGACTGAAGTATCGCTGTAAAGATTCTAAAAGGCCTACCTGTTAATTTAACTCTCATAAAAACTTGACCTTGGAAACAAGAGTTATCAACTAAATTGTTTTTTTAGGTCCCCAGAAAATGTAAAAAAGCAGATATTCGGGGAAACGATGGCTTAGTAAATTAGATATCTGGTTGGAACATTTCATATTGATAACTGGTATAATTTTTGAATTAATCATGAGAAAAATAATCATGTGTAACATCATGCAGAGACGAGAGACATTTAAAAAAATCTGGGGTGATGAGAGGAACCCAAATATATCTATATTGTTATGCGTAACTATACATTTGCAATAGCTGCCATGTAGTGACTTTTTAAGTGCACAAATTGAAATGTGTAAACAAATAAATGCAAATGGGTGAACTGATCCCCTCCCAATTTGGCCTTGGTAACCTGTAGGGCCAAGCACAGCAAAGAGTCCAGCCCTTGGATAAGGAGATGGAAAATAATTGTCCATTCAAAACTGATGACCAATAATAAGGTATATGGGACTGAAAACGTGTCTCCCCAAAGAAGCAGAATCAAGTCCCTGATTTGAAAAGTGTGATTTCTACAGAAAGTGGGAATTGATCCCTGAGAGTCTCTTCATTCTGGGCCGGTTCATTGTTATTCCTGAACCTAATGACCCAGATGGGCAGGACAGTGCTAGGTTTCATCGATAACAACGAGTTGGAAGGTGACAATGCTGGGAGGTCTAGTCATCCTGCAATACAGTGGTGCAGGCCTGCTACTGCAGTGTGGGTTGAACCTAAGAGGCCACTCACCAGCCAGCAGCACCAACCCAGGGGTAAAGCCAGGAAAATTGCCACTGCCTAAGAGGATTGTCTTCCATAAGTGACAAACTATACACAACAATGTTGCTGCAGTGCTTGATAGGCAAGTTCATCAGTTCAGGAATTATTTTTCCTGCATTTGTCAATTAATTTACCATAAGAGGAAAGCATGTTTACTTTGTTTTCTGTGGATAGAATAGCAACATGTTCCACTTGCTGCCTATTGAATCAGAGCAAAATGTTAACAATGATGATGTGTTTAATGAACCACTCAACCATTTGCCTTAAACTAGTATGTTATGTTATTTTATGTCAACTGGTATCTATAAATTGCACATCTGCCACGGGTAGTGCATCCATCACCCACAAGAACCGGTAGACGTTGCAGGTTATACCCTAAGTATGCTGACACTTTGGGGCACAGCCGTGGATGGTGGAACCAGTGGCCCAGGAGTTGCTCGCCCTGATGTGTCCCATATGTGCTAGAAAATATTAAGGTTCTGGCACGTTTTTTTTACAAATTAATCACTGAGAACAAGCACCTTTAGCCCAATGGAAAAGGATCTAAGCAAACAAAGCCTTTTTATCATGGTATCCTTTCTGGTTTTCTTGGGCTTTATCCATGGGAGTTTGAACTATGCTTCTCACTGTGGCCATATGTTCTTTTAATCTTTCAGTTGTTTGGGAGAGGGGTAGTACAGCTTTTTCCTGTTCCCCCCAAGTCTCCCTTAACATGTCAAGGACATCCCCTTGCTCTCTGCCATATAGTTAAAATGGGGGAAAATCCTTTCGAGGATTGTGGGGTCTTTCGGACGGCAAAAAATGGCCCAGGTTGTCATAACATCCCAATTTCTGCCTTCAGCTTCTACTAATTTCTTTAAGATGTGTTTTGGGGTCTTGTTGAACCATTCCACTAAACCATCAGTCTGGGGGTGATAAATGGAAATCCTAAGTGTTTTATGTGTAACATCTCCTTTACTTCAGACATTAGTTTACTCATAAAAGTAGACACTTGGTCAATTAAGATCTCCTTTGGAAACCCAATCCGAGAAACCATGGGATCAAATGCTTGAGAATTTGTTGCCTTGTGTTATTGCGTACAGGAAATGCCTCAGGGCAATGGGTTGCATAATCCAATATTACCAGTATGTATCTGTTTCCAAGTGCTGATGGTTCAACGGCTCCTCTATGTCCATACCTATACATGAACAGGGTACTTCAATTATTGGTAATTGTGGTAAGGGAACTGGATGGAGCATCTGAAAACTAGTCTTTTGACATAAGGAACAAGTGAGAAAAACATTTTTCCCATCGGCATAGAACCCTGGCCAATAAAAATGGCTTAATGTCTGGGCTTGGGCCTTAGCTGTTCCTAAATGACCGCCTGTTAAATGAGAATGGGTGATCTCAGATAAAATTTTTGTATGACTTTTGGGTAGCATTATTTTTGATCTACGAGTACAGGGCTTGTTCCAGAATTCCCTGGGCTATGTGTTCGCCCATCTTTACTTGGTGTGCTTCCTTCCTGTTGTTTTGAATGAAGATTTTGATGTCAACTATATAATCAGGGTCTATGACGCCTGCTAGAACGTCTAGGCTGTATTGCCAGGTTAAACCTGATTTAGTGGTAAGTCTAATGCAGGTTCTGGGAGGAGTAATAAGGACCAGATCAGCTGATATTAAAAGTCTGTCTCTGGGTTGTATTAGTTCTCCATTGATACTGCATAAGTCAAACCCAATGAAACGTTCTGTAGGTACTGATGGGTCGGAAGCTCTGTTGCAAAGTTTCTCACATTTTAGGTTCCTCCAGTTTATGTCAACTGAGCCCGATACCACTTCTGACACCACATATGCGGAGTCAGGAATGAAACTCGGGCACAAGTTGTTCATAGTTTTAGTTATATACTTTCATTAAAGAAAAAGGGGCTGAGAAAAGGCCTCTCTGACCCTGCTGTAGGAGGAATTTCCCTACCTAAACCATAACTAAGGATCAGTCTGTGTCAGAATGTCAAAATCAAAACTGTCCTTGTTACAAAAGTTCTACTCCGACCCTCAAACTATAACTAAACAAAAAGATGAAAAGGGGAATGTCTTTAACCTTTGATGCCTTTTGAAAAAAAGTGTTTGTAAAGTATAAGAAGTTCCAACTCAAAAGTTCTTCAGGGATAAAAAATCCTTGCGCCAGAGGGTGACTTCGTTCCCCTGGATTCCTCTTTATCACAATCAATTCGTTATACAACAGTACCTTGTATTTTGTTGGTCTCAGAGTGGCACTGTTACTCACACACAGTTCTATAGTTCTATTCACTTCAAAGTTCTGTGGCCAAGATTTTCCTCATGTTTGTCCATTCCTCACAGTCCTAATATCCTTGCTTAGGATCTCTTGCTTCAACACATTTGCAAATTGCCCGATATACACTCCCGCCGGGGCTTCTTCTATGTTTACCCTTGTGGCTGCCTGGCATACTCTCCTGCCAGGACTTCCGATCTGCATGCACTTGAAAATGACTGGTATACTTTTCTGCCAGTACTTCATGTATTTACCTACTTCCACAATTGTACATCCACTGTGTTGAACAATATATCCTCGTGATATACCATTTGCTTATGTGCTTCCATGTATCTGTATTCCATGCACTCACATACTGGTAAGGGATTTGGTTTCAATTCACTTTCCCTTTTTATAAATAGTCTCTCTGTTTTCTCTTGTTCTTTAGTCTGTTTTACTGTTCATTGTATTTGGTGTGACCTGCCGATACGCCCCGGGGTCCCCACTATTCTTGGGTTGACTCACCAGCTCTTGTTGGCGTTCTTGGGCTCTTGTGTAGTCCCTCGGTGAAGGTACTCTTCCTGTTTTCCCTTCACGACTCCTTCTTTGGCATCTTTCCAGTTCCTGCAGCTTCCCTTCAGCACGCCGGTTTCAGATTAAGTTCTCAGGGTATGCTTTCAGTGGTCAACGAACACCCAGGAGTCTCTTGCGCTCTCCAGCGTCTCTGTAACAGGTCTCCCTCTTGCAGCGTTTTCATTCTTCTTCAGTCTTGAGCCATGCAGCCCCACCACACCTGTTTGGGACCTCGAATTTCGCAGAGACGAGGATCGTTCTTTCACCAACATCAGCAGCTTTTGACACTGGGCTGCTGGGCTTTAAATTTCCTATGCATAGGTGTTTTTTCGGCCAACAGCTAGAACACGCATTGGGCTGAAAGTCACCTAGTTATGCACTGCTCGTCTCCTCTTCCTCGTCCAAGTATTCAGAGGATTCTGGGACATGGAGTCCATTATTGAATTTTGATGAAAAGAGTTTGAATAATTACTTTCAACATGCCTGGATGGCAAAGCAGTTCTGGGTGATGAATAGATAGAATTGATAATGGTATTCTCATTACTTCCACATGGTAGACCAACGTTGGGAGTTTGGTCTGTATGCTTTGATGAAGAATATGTTCTATTCTTTGAAGGGGCATGTGCAGAGGTATGCCAATGGGCCATTAGGGTTTTGGGTATGAGATGATTATCTTCAAGGTCAAATGGAGGATGCCATGTTTCATCCAATGAATCCATGACATCCCCCCGGAGGTTGTGTCCTCCCATGTGATACTCCCTCATATAGCCACCCCCAGGGTCAGGATCAGGTAGCAGCTGTCATCCCCTGACCACATGAGATGAGGTCACCACCATGGTATCAGTGAATGCTGCATTGGATTCATCACACATGTTAATGATTGTTTAAAAGAAATACTCTGTTCTCCCAGGTGAAAGGGTTGACAGGCTCTTGCAGCTGCACATCTTTCCCATCGGGACCCCTGGGCTGAGCCTCATGGCAGTGTTCTGTCTTCTGCCTGCAACCACCTCCATTTAGGAGGGCTTAAGCCTATCCAAGCCAGGGGCTTGCTCTGCCACTGCCCAGACATCCTTGAAGGAAATGGTGGCCAAACGGTTTATTTTGTAGCTAAATAGTTGCAAATAATGTGCTAGAACCCCGTGAGTTCTACAGGAAATAAAAAGTGCAGTTTGATATGGCCTCCTATAATATTTCCAAATACGTAAACGATTTCCTATCTGGCATCAATGGGAGCCCAATGAGGCTTGATAAACAAATATGCCAGTGTGACGACATTACTTCTGCTCTGATGGAGTACAAGGGCGAGTAGTGACTAAACTGCATAATTAGCCCCCACACATCTACATACCAACAGTAATCTCGATCATAAAGTTAAAACAGGCACGGCCAAGAGATATACCTCCTTTGCATTTTGTTGGGATGACGGAAGGCTATAATCTGAGAAGGGGTGTGAATGTGAGCCGGTAGCAAGCAAAGTATCAATGATATATACTTTAATTACACAAATCAATTGTACATGTATCAAACACACTATAATAGCCCACCCCTGTAAAAGGAAGTCAGAGAAATGCAGAATGTAAAGATGCCCCACTCTGGATGCTTAGCAGGGAGTAAAAATAGGCAAGAGATGATTTGATGTTAGGCAGTTTGACGGTGTCGAACCAGGCTTCAAGATGCTGAAGATGCATGTTGAATCAGGTTTGGGCGCAGTTAGTGCTACTGGGTCAGAGAGCTGTTGTTGGTTTAGCGTTCGAGCGATGCAGGGCAGTCTGCTTATCAGGGTCAGTTGGAAGGTTGAGTCAGTTCAAGATGATGGTAACTTGCTGGTTTGGGTCGACAAGTAATGCGATGCTCCCTCGGTTCGAGCAGAGTTCCGGTGTTTGAAGCTGTGATCCTGGTTGTCCGATGCGATGATCGAAGAGGCAGCGGTTCAAAGTTGTCTGCAGCAGCAAGCTGGTTGTTTCAGAAGAACAGGTGAGATGCTGGTGTGATACAGCAGTTATGGATGCAAAACCACAGTGGTTTGAAGTTGAAGAGAGTTCAGAAAAGCAGCACCTGCGGATCCCTTTAGTTCAAGTGCAGTGCAACATTTCTAATGAAGTTCGATTGGCTTGATGCTGTGACAACTGGGATCCTGGCTGTTCTGGCTCATAGGCTGCTGTGACCACCACTGCAGGAGGCACAAGGACAAGGTGAGTCCTTCTCAGTCTTCACTCCCAGCCTAAGGTGATTTGCAAGCAGAGTGGTACATCTTGCCCCTCATCAAGAATCACCTCCAGTGTGCCCTCGGAGTGGGGAGGGAACAGAGCCGTCCTCTGCCTTGGGGCACTCCTTTGTCAGCTCAGTGTTTGAGGGCTTTGGAAAGATCAGCATTCCCAAAAGAGACCCAAATGCATTCTTCCTTAAGTGCTGTATGGCACAATAGTGAGTCAAAGAAGGTGTGAGGGGTGTACTCTTTTACAGGGATAATGCCACACGGTTTGGAGGAAAGCAAGCCTGCTTTAAGAGTTCTTCTCCTGATTGCATCATACCCAAAGCGCTTTGTGCTTAAGGATGTGAAGGAGACAGGAAGGACGTACAGTAGCTGAATGACCTTTCTAGGGCTGCACCTGTAGTGTTAATATTCATTCTTTCTTGAACTATGTAGAGCTCCCACTGCTACCTCCTTCTCAAGAACATAGCATCAAAGGCCATTTATCATGAAACACACTGGTGTGAGGTTAGTCCTTCTGTTTAGGTTGTGTCAGCATCATGTTATTAGTAAAAATCAAAAAGGCGAGGGCTTTTACACTATCGTAGATGGCAATCCTTCACATCCGGAAAACCAAATTTCGGTCATCTTGGTAAGAGGGAGCTGGAAAACAGAGGAAGTAAGGCTGGCAAACTAAGCTTCTGGGCTTTTGCTCTGTTTTCTGGTACTATGTTATCGTGAACCTCAATTCTCATTTATATATTTAGACCAGTCATAATAAGAAAAGAAAAAAAAGGACAAGTTACACAGACCGCACAAGCTTAAGTCTTAAGATAGCTACCTCTAGCTTAGACCTGTATGCAAGGCAGTGACAGAAGAGCTTGCCTTGTGTTCAATTTTCTGAAAAAAGATTGTTTTTATTACACCAAAAATAAAGGCTGGAACCTCTGAGTTCAATATATATCAGCTATATAGATGTATAGTTTACAGAGTTATGCCACACAAGTCATTAAATAACTGTAGCTGTGCAGTCCCGAGTAGCACACCAGCGTACCTGGTGGCTAAACTCCACATATCTGGTGGCACACGCTCCTCACGCAGCAAATCGCACAACTCGTCTCCAAAGAGAGGACATGCAAACAATCCTTCTCTTGCCCCACACCTACCGCCTGGAACTCGATCCCGTTGTTTGCTCAGAAAGTCCCCACAATTCTCCAGTTTCTCAAATCTCTCAAAACATGGCTCTTTCAACAACATCCGACCGAAGAGAAATTCCAATGGGTACAAATACCGATGCAAAGACCTCAATTCACAGTACTGCGCTAAGGTTAAATGATGCCACCCCAAATGCTGGCTACCCACATTCTACACAGCGTTCTGCTGCTTTCGCGCTAGCTCTGTGCTTTAAACAATAAACAAAAAAATGGACTGTGGACTGAGAATATTCCTTCCAGTACTAAGTTATAACTGCCAGACCATCGGTAACAGGTATCGCCAAATTGGCATAAGTTAGCACTCACACATAAGCTTGAACCATATTGTAATACAACTCGTTTTGGTCTCATAATATAAGCTGGGTATTTTCAGGAAACACAATTTGTATCCACAGATACTAGATTTTCCTAGTTTGTAAACAAATCCCTCTTGTATTCAGAAATCATATGTTGTGTCCCAAAATAGAAGTATTTTATTTTATTTTTTGCAAATTAATTTTGTTTCCAAACATCGTCTTGCCATTTCTGAAAATACACTTTATTTGTCTCCAAATACTAGATTTTTTTTCAGAAAAAAAATGCATGCTTTCCTCAAATATCAGCTGGTAATTTATTACATCCTCTCATTTAGACGTTGCAAAAGGATAGCTGTTAGCCACCATTGTAAGCAAAACAGAAGGGGTGATGGCTGGAAGGTTTAGAATTAATCTTAACCTCTGACATTGCTGTGGGCAACCCTGCAGACCATCGTTCTACACCTGTCAAGCATTTACAAATGGGAAAGACCATATGCAAATCAGGCTTGGTCCCACCCCAAAAGGGGCAATCCAGTCCGAACTGCTTGGCCGCATGCCTTCTGCACCACCCATCACCTCTTTGTATTTCCTTTGTCACCTCAGTGTCAAGCAAATCTTGATTTGCCCCAATACATATATTCCTGGGATAACCTCCTACACTCAGGGTCAGCCTCACCTGCCTGTGAACACCTATCCTAAAGCTGGTACAGCTTCAAATGCCCGATTTCACTCTTACCCATGTACACCCATCAGTATTTCAGTAACATGTTCATAGGCCCAGGATCTCACCTCACTTGCCTATGTGCATGCATCAAATGCCTCGAACAGCTCAATTTGAACCACATTGCCCCAAATACTTATTCAAATTGGGCATTTTCCAGGAATTGCTTCATATGCTCTAGCTCACGTCATATGCGCATGCACTCCCATGACAAACCTGCATAAGTATGTTTTTCAGGGGAGGGGCGCGTCATCATGATGAACAATAGCTACAGTGGCAACATGCCAGCAATCATCATGTGAGCAACATCATCAGTAATGTATAGTGCCAATGCTGGCATGTATTATTGTGGGCAAGGCTTCATGAAGAGATTAACAGTGGCAATGGTGGCATATATTGTATTTTGGTTTGAGGTATCATGCAAATGTTATAAAATGCTAGCATGTAGTGTTAGTGACCTGTTCGATTTTTGTATATGCTACTCAAAGAGTTGTAATTGTAATTTGTATGTCATTTCCTTCATAGGTTACAATAAAATGTGCAGTAAAACCTACTATTCTGACCTATTGCTATGCTAGATTGCACAGGCTAATTTGAGGGAGATGGTAATGCCCATCCACTGGAATTATTCACCAGCTTCCACTAAGATTGAATCAGTTAGGATGACGTTGCCCCCGCAGCAACCACCTGCCCCCCCTGATACCAAAAGCTGCCTCCTCGCCTTGACAACATTCTAGCCTTTGGCTGCCCAAGACTCAAATAGGCTGAGATTCTGGGGCAAAGGACAGAGGCCTCAAAGTGATGCCACCCACTAATTCTGACTACATCCGCGAGCACCAATCCTGGACTGTAGAGGGCAAGCTTAAGGATAGAGTGGGAAGTGAAGGACCGAGGGCGGTTGTCCAGGCATTTCCTTTTCTTTATGCAATACCGATAACTACTGGGCACCAGTGACATATTTGTCAGCTAGAGATGAGAAGATATATGATCAAGTGTCTAATGTGCAGACTGGGCTCAAATCACAGCTTCACCTCATAGTTTAATGTTGTCATCCTTGGCAAAATATTTGATCTCACTATACTATATCTATCCCAATTTGCATGTTGGGCATCTGCCTTTTTGTGTGAGAGTCCGGGGAGGGGAGGATACCTGGCAGGGAACAACGTGTTTTATAGGGTACTGTTTTGAGGCATTATATTCATAGCATGGTGGGGGTATGATTTGAGCTACCTAGCTATGCTCTCTTTTGTGAGGGTCAAGCCAGTAATTGTTTTACCTTGTAACTGAAATCCCAATTTTCAGAGGTCTGTTTGTGTGCAACCATAACAGACACTTTCTTTGAGACAGGAGTGGCACATTCTGTAGTTGCTTATGTTTGTGGTCGTTTTATTTGGCAATTCTTCCCTGCCTCTGTTAAGTTCCTAGGTCCAGTGAAAGGTTTTGCACTGCAAATGGGGGCAGTTTGCTGATGTCGCGGCAGCCTTATCCACTGCATGTACCTGGGCATGAAAGGCATGTTGCAGTTCAGGGCTTGGCAACATGTGGCCCTCCCGATGTTTTTGACTACAACTACCATCAGCTCTAGCCTGCATAGTCTAAGATGAGGGATCATGGGAGTGATAGTCCAAAACGTCTGGTGTGTCAGAGATTCCTGACTGCTGCTGAGCCTGGGATGGCCCTAAGGTGTGCACGTTATGTGCCTTGGGGCCTCCACAATGGAAGATGTTGCTCCTGCTGCTGTCGCATTGATGGGGCCTAGATGGCTAAATGAGGAATAGCAAGGTGCTCTGGCTTTTTTTTTAGTCAGAGCACCCATGATTCCTCCAACTCCATTCTGCCGGGGTGGACTGCCAAAACTATTTGCATGAAGAAAAAAAAAACTGCCGTGCAAAGAGAACACAGATATTGCGAGTTTACCTTGCTGGGCTTTCTTGCCCACCCTGTCTGCCAATGACATTTTACATTTAAAATACTTCAAACATGTTCATCCACAGATTTCCACTAGGTGGCAGGATTGGCCAACTTTTAAAGCAACATTTAAATGACTGCGGACACGGAGTGGACTCTCCAGATCCTCGTGCGTACCGCTTACGATAACGGTCCATCCGTTGGCCGTATTACCCTTGTTAATACCTAGGCCGATCGTTTCTGGAATATTGTGTTCTTCTGCTTGCGCTCCAGCCAATAAGGACACCCGTGGCACCTTCGGGAATGCTATTATAATAAGTGCAGGTCTCCAAGGCACTTCCAGGCATCACGTTTTGGTTATAGTTTATCTCAACAAGTGCACGAGGGTATGTCTACATGCAGTAGAGAAAAGCGGGCACGGTGGACGATACGGTCGCCAATGTAGTATCCCGCAAAAGGACCTCCTCACGCTGCTAGTCAGCCACCCTCATTCATACAAGGATACACCGACACAGGGGCTGGGATGCAACACTTCTCTACTTCATGGCTGTCAGCCTTGAACTGCCTTTCTGGCGGTAGCCCCGCCCCTTCCTACACGTAGGTCACAGCCCACTGGTTAATGGTAACAAACAGAGGACTCGTCCTCGGAACACATAAACACTGGCGACACCACAGCCGGTCTGACAGGGCTGCTCCCATTGGTGGCAGTAGCAAGGCTGATTTGCATAGGGCTGGTCACCTTCTGTAATGGTGCTGAGGGGGTAAAAAACAATGCTGTGGAAGATTGTCTAGAGAAATGCCAGTGGTGATGAATAATTCAAAACTTTAACATATCAGAGCTTTTGGTTATACTTTCAAGGTGTCAGCATGTAATCAAAATGTGTTGTTTTGCATTTATGGTTTGCCCGCGCTGCTAAAGCCATGACGCGCAGCTGCCTCAGTGCTCTTCATAAGACACAGGGTGTGAGCGTTGGCATGGTGCAGTAAAGCTATTTCTATGCGTCCCTGGCACCTTCAAACACAGGTTGGTGGTGAACAAAGTGGATGCCTGTTTACAATCTGTCTATAAACGGTATAAGGCTGGAAACGCCACTGCATGGGGGGTCAAAGCCGGGGCCTCAACACTCTGTGCTTTGTCACCTGTTCGGGAGAGGCAGCCTTGGTAGCTCACCACGGCATGGACGTTGCACCGTCACTATATGGTATAGGCTGTACCCACCAGCGCCAGCAGAGCGAGCCGGTGTCTACACACGGAGGGTTTCCTCTGTTTGAAAGCGTTGTATCTTCTGCCAAACCAGCCACACGTCTGTGACTTTTACCTTCACGGCTAATATATTCAGGAAAGTGTTTACTGTAAAAGCCTCTCACTGATTGGCTGACTGACAGACACACGGATTCACTCAATCTCCCAATATTCTTTAACTAAGGAACGTGGGGCCTGATGTACACCCTTCCCCAATAAAATATCGGAACCATTCAAACAAAAGAAGCGCATCTTTTTCCCATATGCTTTAATAGTGAACTTCATGTTTCTTTATACAGCCGGCACAACGCACAAGCGAGAAAAACTCCATTATCCACGCATGTTTCTTCGTTCAGAACTCCAGACACATAATGGCGGAAGGAGGAGAGAGGGGGGTTGGAATGTCTCAAAGGCACATTGGAAAGATTAAGGGAATCATTTAAGACCATGGAGTCAAAAAGGAAAATCAAACGTTGTCATGAAAATATTGTGAACTATCAATATCAAATTGAATAACATAACAAACAGTTTGTTTAGTTGGTTTACTGCTGTTTGGAGCAAGTGCCTAAAATAGGTTACAGCAGGACCCAGGGAGCCTCATCATTTACAGAAGCGTTTTTCAATGGGAAAAATCCCTTTGAAAAATGCATGATACATCTGGCCCACTGGCTCTTTTTCCTCGCAAAATGTGGTTTTGCTGCAACAGAAAGATCTGATGCTGACAGTAGTATTTTCCAGATGTTATCCTTATAAGATTTTATTTACATGTTCGAGTTTGATATTATTATTAAAGTTTCAAATGGGATGTATCAGAATTGCTCACATTTTTACTTTTAAGATTGACATACCAACCAGGTGGGGTGTGCCAGCAACTCGCTTGTTCCCATTTACATGGGGAAATGATATCACTGCAGCAAAGATGACGTCTCATTATGTCATTTCACTCCAGAGAGGGCTACCACACCCGACCCGTACTGATACCCCAGTACTGACAACCATTTTATGGAGCCTGCATGGCCTGTAAAGGGGTTTCCACAAAATGGCTGCCTCTAAATAAATCAGTACGGGAAGCCATTTTGCAGCACCTTAAGTGGGAGGAAGTGATATCATGGCAGTACAATGAGACTGATAAGAAGGGCAATATGTGGTTGATATCCCCATATGGGAAGGTTATTGGTCTAGCCGTTGACGTTTTGAAGATGACCAAATGGATTATCTCCCAAATCCACTTTTAATTCAATGTATTTTGGGTTGATGGGGGGAAATACTGATGACAGTATGGTTTTTGACTTGGGGGCTGTGTGATGCAGAATAGGATATGTGTACATCTTTTATCCGAGGGGGTGTAGCGGATGATGCTGGTGCTCTGAAGGGATCGCGGAATCCAGGTTTTTCTTCTCAGTGTGGCTCGGTCTGATGACGCAGTGCATTTCAGTGTGTGCCTGCACTGCCTCCATAGCTTGAGGCGTCACCCTTTTTGTTGCAGAGGTCAGTGTTGCAGCATTCAACCACATATGGATACTTTTCCTTAATGGCATCGTCTTGCCACTTCTTACACTCTTCGTGCGAGGCACATCCTCGGGTGACAGAGTCTGTGCATGTGAGAGATGGAGAGAAAGGGGGGGTTTAGTTCTTCTCATGGGTTGGGTTTGTTCACTTTATCAAACATCTTCAGTTGTGGCCTAGACAACCAGCTGGCTCTCCCCTGGTCTAGCAGACGTTGCCCAGAATTCTCAGCATCTGCGAACCCCGATCACATTGACCCCCAAAACTCCCCTACAGCTGTTATGACCACACTACTACTGCACATATGCCCGAAACGATTGTCTTTTATTTTAATTTATTCATTGTGATTTCGTTGGCCAAAAAACCTTAAAACATTTCTTACAAAAATGTCCTAATATAATATAGTAGTTATTCATAGATAAAAGTACAATTGATAACACAAATAATTATACATAATAAAAGTCTTCACCCAACATAGCACATATGCATTTTATTATTCGCACGAGAGCTAAAACACGCGACGTCTAGATTCCAGCCAAACCGACGTCCCCAAAAGATGTAATCATTGTATGGACAAAAATCAAAGGCAAATCCTTCCAGCCATCGGCATCTAACCAAATAAGTAGCCTCGCATTCCAACAAAAGGTGCTTCTAATTTTTAACTTTGGCAATAGATGTATGAAGACAACATTATCTGTCAGTACGTGGGAGGCCATGCCGAGCCCATGACGTGAAGTGTGCACAAGTCATTAAAAGAAAATCGCAGGAATAGCGTTTGTTACCTTGTCATTGGCAATGTAACTAGACAGAGTGGAAGTGTGTTAGTTTCCCTTATGGCATGTTTGTGATGATTGTATATCTTATATTTCCTAAGGGCGTCATGCTGGTTTGTCCAATCCCAAAGTGTCATTATTAGTTGTACCCTGTTGGGATTAGATAGCGGTCCCTCAGTCTTAGAATTGAATTCATCCAAGGAAGTCAGACACTCATTTTTCATTTTCCCAAGCTGTATTGATGTCCCTGCCAAATAGACTGCTTGCAAATCTTCAAAAAGGGTTTTTCTACGAGGATCCAGTATTTTACTTAGTAACTTGAGTTGATCAAACATGGTACTAAAGTTAAGAGATTGTACACCCAATCCAATACGAATTAAAGTGATTGGGATACAGGATGGATGTTTTGATGACCTGAAACCCATACGTCAATGTCGCAATGCACTTAGCTTTATAGAGTTTAATAGGGGTAATATAGAAAAAGAACAATATTTTGTGTATATTTTCTGCATTTGAGCTGAGATTGGCCTCAATTTACATTTTAGCCTGTCCTACAAATCTGTCCGCCTACGTTTGAATTCATCGTGTGTTTTAGGTTGGAAGTGTCTGTTCCCATGGATCACCTGACAAGACTTTCAGCAAATTTGGGAAGGTGATGGGTCATTACAGGGGTCCCCCAGAATGTCATATCCTTAGCCTTGCTCTGTTCATATCTCCAAAGGATAATTCTGCTCTGATAATCGTTATTCTATACTTTATACCACAGCCCCCCTAAATCTCTGAGGCAACCACTTCCCTTGGATGTACTTTGCCTCGGCCGCTGCATATTCATGGACTGTACGACATCGCTACCTTACTCTGTACATGCCCATATCCCTGTATCTTACCACTGCTGTGGAACTTTGCCTCCGCCCCTGAATATCCTCACACCTTAACATTGGCTGTGTATATATCAGTACCTTACAGTTCTGTGTGGCCCCCTCTGTACCTCTAGGACTGTAACACTGTAACTATGTATACTGTCTATTGTGCCTAAGGGCCTCATGTAACCGGTTCACCCTAGCTCCCTGATGCCTGAGGGCTTGTGTGTGCTATACAAATGGAAATAAATAATAAAGTACCTACACAGAGGGGACTGAGGGTTCTCAATTCTTTGGGCGCACCCTGCGAATGGTAGTGCACGGTCCCTTGCAATGAGCACCCAGGATCTGTCTGGGAGGCCCTGACTGAAATCTGCGTCCTGCTACTCCGCTCGCACACCCTATGCCCTCTCTTGAATAACTCCCCTCATTTCAAACGGCCTAGCTGGATTGAGATACCCCAGCCAGCTTCTAGAGCTCTCAGGTGGACACTGCCACCTTCCTTTCTAAAGGGGTCTCCGCACACCCTGGACCTATAGTAGGGGTATTATGCCATCAGTCCATCTCAGGCCATCTTGGGGCGCATTGAAACACAATTCACTTGCTGTGTAAGCGCCTTACAAATGCACAATAAATAAATAAGTTTGCTATGGGCCTGCAAGAGGTCCCGACCCTCCCTTTTGATTCACAGAACCCTGTAGTCGATGACATGCTTTAAACATATACAGATGATACAGAACATACTTTGGGACATCATTATGGCAGTTATATACATTTATACATACCAATCGTTGAATAGGTGGTTGTTGCACATGTGTCCTTGTATGTGCTGTCACACTCAACCGGCTTCACATCGAGATCATTGCCCTTGTAGCATTTGATAGCGGAGGCTGCATTTCAGAAATTAGAAGAGAAAAGTGTGAGACAGGAGGAGAGAGAAGCGGCCCTGACCACAATGTGTTAAACCCCAGAGACAGAGGTAACGGAATGATCCTGCCTGTGAGGCGATCATCTCGCTCACCCATCTACCACCCATCAGAGGGAACAATCCCGGGGAGTGACCGATTGCCCGTTCCCACTGCACCAACCCTTTGTCCAAGGGTTTCCTACTGGGAGTTATACTCCACTTTGTTTGGTAGGGTTTACATTGCCTGGGTTGTACGGCTGCATGCATTCAATTGGGGCTTTGTGTTCAGTATCTCACCGCAATAGATTGAGGCCAGCAGGACGAGGACAGTTGTGAGCTGCATTGTGAAGTCTGGAGTCCGATTCTGAGGAAGACACAGAGGGTTAATAAGCGGGCAATGGAAGACCAATCAAGAGTTTCAGAAAGGCAGGTGAAAGAGCATGGAGAGTCAATGAGCGACCACAGAAGAGAGAAATGACACTCGTTGAGAGGGGATGGAATAGAGAACTGGTCCCATCTGGCCTAAAAGCAGCCTTCTGGGAAAGGAGGTTATCAGCTGTTCAAGGATATGGGAACATACCAAGGACAGGTGCAGGGGTGTTCAGGAAGGATGCACCAAGCACCACACCCGGAGTGAGAGTGCCATAACTATGCATGTTTGGTATAAGACTGGAATTAAAATGATGTACACCAGAACATGGGAGAAAGAGTTACACAATGTTTATAATACATTAAAGTGAATAATTTAATTAAAACATCCACATATGCCAAATGCACATCAAGGACAGCATTGGTTCAGAGGAGGGGCATCCTTTCCCTATTCCTCCTCCAGGTTCCAGGAGGTCTTACAAACATCTCAATTTAAAGTATAAGAAGAGTTAACAACAGGAGGGCTCCATCTGCTCTGACAAACAAGCAAACACAAGGCAAATGTCGTGCTAAGGAGACCTGGCCACTGAGGGCTTTCAGAATTCTGAGCTGGGGAAACATCTGAGCTGACAAACAAGCAAACACAAGGCAAATGTCGGGCTAAGGAGACCTGGCAACTGAGGGCTTTCAGAATTCTGAGCTGGGGAAACATCTGAGCTGACAAACAAGCAAACACAAGGCAAATGTCGGGCTAAGGAGACCTGGCAACTGAGGGCTTTTAGAATTCTGCGCTGGGGAAACATCTGAGCTGACAAACAAGCAAACACAAGGCACATGTCGGGCTAAGGAGACCTGGCGACTGAGGGCCTTCAGAACTATGAGCTGGGGAAACATCTGAGCTGACAAACAAGCAAACACAAGGCAAATGTTGGCCTAAGGAGACCTGGCGACTGAGGGCTTTCAGAATTCTGAGCTGGGGAAAGTTCACGCTCACCTGAGCCCACTATCCCTTCAACACATTGCTTCTCTTTTCAAGTCCACAAAGTTTAATGAACATTTAAAGAAGACTATTTCTATGCATTCTTCTAATGTGACAAAACAGCTTTTGCTGCCCACATAATTGGTTCCACCTGCTCTTAGCACAGGCCTTTTCTGGCAGCAGTTTCAGATGGCTCGTGATGGCAAACCTCAGTATGATCCCCTTTCAGTACTGGGGACCCGCAGTACACTGCCTCTGTGTACCACCTGAATGCCACAGAGGGCTACCCAGGCCCTGTGTCTCCCATGCGCCATGCATCTGGCCTCCACTTCCCCCTGAGGGTTTAAACCTTCTTTTGTAAAACAGCAGAAAGAAATCGCTATTGTTTACACATAATCTCCCTCCCTGTCTTCTTTTGTAAAACAGCAGAAAGAAATCGCTATTGTTTACACATAATCTCCCTCCCTGTCAGGATAACTACACGAGATGGAATTAGACACAGTAGCCACACCAGGCAGGATTATGATACAATCACATCAAGTAGGATAATTGGTTATTTATAATGCGCTTAATACCCAGAGGTTTCTAAACGTGGACCCGGGGATCGAATCTGTGATGCTCCGCATTGTCTTGTTTCTAAGGAGAGCGCACTTGCCCCTGAGCTATCCTCCCAAAACGAAAAACGAAAAACAAATAGCATATCAGGCAGGATGTAAAACCATAACCACACCAGGCTGGTGTAGTAACAATGGCCAGGCCATCATGCATGACCCCCACACCCTCACTCATGCATGGACAGCTGCAGTTCAAGCACCTGAACAAACAAAAAACAGAGACAAGGTTGTTATTAGTCTGAGCTTCACTCACATGCGGAAATCACAGCATGTGCAGCACTGAAATGAAGGAGAGGCATGCAGGGGTGCATGTTTCCTTCATGCACATGACAGATGCAGCAGGGCACTCCTAGCATGCTTCCATCACACAGATCCAGTGGTCGAAGTGGGCGGGAGCGGTCAGAAGCGGTGCTCCTCTACTTCTTTTAATTGAATTTTACAGTTCCTATAATTTTATTTTACAAAGAAACCGTTCCGGAATGGTTTCATTTTAAAATAAAAGTGTGGGAGGAAGTTGAAACTTGCACTTCGGTGCACTGCACTGGACATTCTCTTAAATGGCAGGCACATGTGTTTTGGGGTTTGTATTGTGCATGGGAGGGGGCGTGGCGATGTTGGTTTGTGGGGAGCAGTGAAGGCCAGGAGGGAACATAGCTCCACTACTTCTTTTTGTACACTTCGATCACTGCACAGATAATTGGTTCAGCTGTGCGGCCACAGGACATACATGGAACACACACACACACACACACACACCCACCCCGCCCGCCTCCCCACACCCCCCAGGTATAGCACTGCCAGAAGAATTCCACACGCTTCTCTCTCATCCACAGTGCCGGATTCAGAGAATAGCAGAAGGGTGCATTGTGGGAGAATTGCCATCTGGTGGTATAACCGAAGCCTTTTTGATTTCTAATAAATAAAATGATATGATTAATTCTGTTGCTAATTAGACCCCCTTTCATACAGGCTTCATGCCAAAATTATAGTGCAAAATGTGCCTTGGCTAATGCAGTTTTCTGACACCCTCAGGAGCAGCCCTGCCATGGCACATGGCAGGTTCAAACGCTGCATGCACTTTGCTGACTGCTGCTGGAACACAACATTTCTGCAGGTGAAGGTGGCGTTTTACTCATAAGCACCTCCGTTTCCAAACTTGATAATTGCATGCCTTAGTCAGTTTGATGGCACGAAGATCTTTAAATATAAGCCATGTCTGGTTTTGGCATGCTGACTACTAAGAGAACACAATTATATAGCCACAGCAATTTGATATAATTGTGGCGTCAGCTCTGTGAGCAGGGCCCAGCGGTGGCAAGACTGATTTATATTGTGGTCTAATCTG
Source organism: Ambystoma mexicanum (assembly GCF_040938575.1). Lineage (NCBI taxonomy): Eukaryota > Metazoa > Chordata > Amphibia > Caudata > Ambystomatidae > Ambystoma > Ambystoma mexicanum. The sequence goes on along the minus strand of NC_090925.1, from coordinate 763,312,372 downwards.
AGTATCTCCTCAGCTACTATGCGGAACAATGGTCAGGTTGCTGCATATTTGATCCCCATGCAGGAAGGGAAACACCTTCCTTCAGCACACAGGAATCTGCCACAAGAGGAGGTTTCCGGGTACCTGGTGCGTCAAAGGTATTACTGACATAACAACGCCACGCTCACACCAGGGTGCTGGCCTTAAGGACTCTCTAGCACTTCATGCACTCCCCACTACCCATTTCCTGCAGACAAGGCACAGTGGGTGTGATGCCAGAAGGCAAAGGGCAATTGTTACATTAGCCTGGATTGGACCCCTTAAATGAGGCTTGATTTGGACCAATCCCCTGTGACATTGTGCCTTTATAAGCAAGAGGCGCCCCCTCTTTCTTTAATTTATCTTTGGGTTATCACAGGAAGAAGATTTCATTGGACCTCTTTTGGGATTACAGCTTATTCCAAACTCCTCTTCCTTTGTTTATTTATTTATTTATTGTGCATTTGTAAGGCGCTCATACACCAAGTAGATTGTGTTTCAAAGCGCCCTTAGAGACTACAACTGATGTCATCGAAGATGTCATCGAAGGCAGATGCAAGTTCTACTCCCTAACTACCCCCAAGGAACATTCATGGGAAAACTGCTGTGTGGACAAAGCCTACTGTAACTGATGCACTAGTACCCTGAACCCTGTCCCTGGATGTGACTAAACCCCTTAAAGCCCCTCTTCAAGCCTCCCTGGTTTGGAAGTTCAGATGAAACGACTCATCTTGCGACTGAAGACAGTGGGCTTGCCAGCAGTCAAGCAACAGTTCTGGGCCTTGATTCTTGCACTGAATCATTTGTGAGCTACACTGGCCCGCACATCGCCTGCCGGCCACAAGCAGCTTCATGCCATGTATCATTGATGCTTGGACCGGAAACGTGTTGTGCCCAGTCGACCAAATCGCCAACCTGACACTGAACGAGCCCCACAGTAAGCTCCTAGAAGTCTGGCTCAATGATGTTGATCCCGCAAAGACCATAAACCAAAATTACTGTGAATAGGCTCCGTCCTTCTGGGCCACATTTGGACCATAGTGACTTTCACGGTTCCTTCCCAAACTTTTTATACAGGTCTGTTGACATTGTCAAAACGTCTTGTGCCTCAACACCACTGTTGATCAACCCAGAGTGCCCTTTCACACCACGTTCTGCATTTTGCAGGGATTGCCCAGCATAATAAGGAAGGTCAATCCCATCATTGCACATATATAGGGAATTACCCAAGTTGGAGGGATGACAAATGACTACGTGACACATATGTTCCCTGTTTATACTTAAGGCTGCAGGATTTATGGAATAACCTGTATGTGGCTGATGTCCATGAAGAGTTAACTAATTGCCACTCTTAATCACCTAATTGTGGCCAGTTACACATTTTGTCAGTCTTGTTTGTCAATGAAATTGTCATCTTTGATGCTACTCAAATTGGTCTGCAACACTCTCTTTAGGTTTAAATCAGTTTATTGCAAACCAACAATTTAAAAATTAAGTTGACCAAATCAGTGATTCTAATCACAAAGAGTAATAGGAAACAAATCTAAATTCAGGTGGGCTGTTGCCAAGACACCATTAAATATACTATCCCACTATGATTGGGATATCCTATTCATGATACGCCCCAGACCTGCAGACATCCAAATTATACTAAAATCAAAGTTAGCTCTGCTGTATGTCCAAATTACAAAGATAAAAGCCAAATATTGTAGATACTTATTTGTTCCCCTTATTAACTTCTATAAGGGCAAAGTATTACCAACCATAACTTACGGCTTAAAAGTATCAACACTGTTAAAATGGGAGGAACTAAACACTTTGCAGGGCTACTTGTGGATAAGAATTTTCAGACTTCCTAAATCTATACCTATAGTGCCGACACAGCACGAATTTGGTATTCCCCACTGAAGGTCGATTATTTGTTGAAATAAATTAAAATTATTTCTAAAAATCTTAGAGCCTCCGAAGAACTCGGTATACATCGATGTAAATTTGGCTATGTTAAGTAGTCAATCTAAGACCGTAACGAATTTTATTGCAGACTGTGATGGGATCTTAGTAGAAATTGACTCGAGACATCAATTTCTAATTGACAATCCTCAGAAGGTAAAAGAAATGCTGCCACATAAGTGGGTGCAATCAACAAACCCAACTTTCAAGCTACACTCAATTTTTGTAATACGCTAAAATGTTGCCCCTTATTACATCTTGCTAAAATACCTCTGCAAGTTCCCTGATAAGAACTATTGCCATATTTATACAGGATTTCATTTAATTTATTGGGAACTTTCGAAAGCAAAGGTCGCTACAGAGGTCTGGATTAAAGCAATAGAATGTGCTTTCTTTGCCAAATCGCAGCTGAATTAGAGACACGTAAACACTTATCAAGCAGATGCGATTCAACGAGACTGTTAAGAAATTAGGTTTTAAAAAGTTGTGTGCATGACTCGTACTTTCAAAACTCTGGCTACGTTTGGAGTGAACTATCGGAGGGGAGACAGATGGCATTGATAACTGCATTAGAATGTTATAGGATTATGCATGGCCTGTTTTGAGAAAGAATTGCACTATGGATAAGCAATATAATTGTAATTTCCCTTTCAAATTTTGTTAATTATGATCTTTTTATTGTAAAGTAATTCTGTGTGTGTGAAAAGGTTTAGTGAACATAACACAATAAAATATTTATACATTTTTGGGGTATTTCCTTCTGTTTTTTTCTATATTTTGAAGGCAGTGTGTGTATCTGTGCTTATTGCCATTTTGTTTAAGCTAGTTGCAACTAGTTTTTTTCCACAAGTATCCAAATAAAGAAATGCATTAAGGCCATCACCCAGACATACAGTAAACAGTGGAGATGGGTTATTGGACATCAACTCCAGTTCTATGCTTATCTTATAAAAGGCTGCTGCTGTGACTGCTGCTGACCTGGGCTTCATCTCCACAGCTGTTTAAACAGATTGCAGTGCGAAGCACCGTGGCTTTTTACACCCCTTATGCTGCCAGTCTGCAAAGAAGCATGACTGACAGAATGGGGATCCAATCAGGGAGACCCTGCAAAAAAGGATGACTGACAGAATGGGGATCCAATCAGGGAGACCTTGCAAAGAAGCATGACTGAGAGAATGGGGATCCAATCAGGGAGACCCCGCAAAGAAGTATGACTGACAGAATGGGGATCCAGAATGGGGATCCAATCAGGGACACCCTGCAAAGAAGTATGACTGACAGAATGGGGATCCAGAATGGGGATCCAATCAGGGACACCCTGCAAAGAAGCATGACTGACAGAATGGGTATCCAATCAGGGAGACCCGTTTTCCCATTTATATCCGAATTAATTCCACATGTATTGCTATGTGAACACCTGAAGAATCACAAAGCAAGCAGGGAGCCTTGCTACTAATCCGGTCTGTGAAGCACCAGCAGAGAGGCCGTGATAAAGGAGACATCTGAATTATTCCACTAAAAAGAGAGGGAAGGAAACGAAAGCTGAAGAAAGAAAACGGAGCATGATTATGTCGAAGGAGAATAAGTGTGCGCCTCACCTTTTGCCCGTGCTCCTCTGGGGTGCGAGTCTGTGTCTGGGATGCTCCCTTGAGATCGCTGATGGGGTGGACGAAGAGACCGGCTTTTATTCAGTAGAACCCGGATCTTGAACGCAGAGTTTCATCCCCTGACTCACACATGCTTGCTAACATCTCATGGAATAAATATTTTACTTGCTTAAACAAACCTGGGTGTCTCACATGCTCCATCACCCCGAGGCAGACACGCGGTGTGCTCTGCCACAGGATGTCGCCCTTTGGTGAGCTTGCCAGACTTGCACAAGAGGGAACTGTTTTGATGGATTGCCAAAGAACACCTGCAGCCTGCACCTCAAGAGTGCCGACACCCCAAGTGCCTCGAAATTGAGACGGTAGCAACAACAATTGGAAGGCCCGGTCTACAGTTGTGTGATGCCATGTGACTGAGATTGTGGATTTGGCTTGTGCAGTAGGGAGACTACATGGTCATACATCCTAGGGTCGCCATATGCCTACCCGAGATCTTCCTTCTTACCAGTTGTTATCGCAGCTATTATACAATTTGGCTCAAGATTAGAACTCTCAGAATTCAATAATTTGAAAATGGCCACTGTGATAACTGCTCACACGAGCGTTATGCAATGATCCTTTTGTGATCAGTGCTGTGCTTGGGTCATTGCACACTGACTCTACAGGCATGAACACGATCACCAGCAACATCCAGACCCTCCACTGCCTTCCTTACCAGTACAAACCTTTCCTGTGTGATTAACCCTTCTCCCCCTCTGCCCTTCCACTCATCTAATGCCCTTTTCTATCCTCACTGCCCACGATCTGGTAACCTCTGATGGAGGCATAACATGCTACTGGTGCAGTTAGACCACTATAGTGGTGACTGTGTGTGATGAATTAGAAGTAACCATCCCAGAAACCCTGACCTGGACCCCCTCCCATGTGACCAAGGAAAGGCAGCCGCTACCTGATCCTGACCATGTGGGTGGTATTATGTGGGAGGATCACATGGGAGGTAACTCGGGTCAGGAGAAATGGAAGTACCTTCTGAATAATGTCCCTAATTATCCTTCAGTCCTGATGGCTTCCTGTAAAATTGAGGATTTTGATTTTAGAATAACTAAGAACATTATGGACTCCAAGTCCCATAATGCTCTTAATGCTCTTAGTACTAACACAAGGAAGTGGGAGCCAGAGTTGCAAAACTCTAATGAGCGGTCTAGTGATTACATTGACCCACATCTGAGCGGGACCTTTAAACATTAAAGGCCCTTCAGTTGTGGGCCAAAAAGAAGGAGAAGGAGCAGGAGGAAGCAGAGGTCGGCACCGCTGCATTGCCAGTAGTGAGACGATGTGCACAGAACGTGGCAGAGGTCCAGTCAGATGCTGAGGATGCACAACGGGAAGCGTTAATGAGGCCAGCTGTCCCAAAGGAGAGAGAAGCTCTCTGTGTCCTGCATCTCGCTCTGGTGTGAGGTTTTCGGTGGAGCACGTTTGGAGCAGTGGGTGCTCCAGTGAAAGATAGCATGAGCAGAAGAAGGCTGACCGGAGCTGTCAAATGTTGGAGAAGCCCCGACGTTTGAAGAAGCAGAAGCAGCCAGTCGGAAGGAGATGCCAAGACACAACACTGAGTTGACCTAATATAGTTGACCCTGGGGCGCTCAGAAATAGACAGCTGTGCAGAAGTGCACCTTTTGAATGCCAAACCTTTAAACTAAAGCAAAGTGAGTGCAGCCTTCAACATGGGAGATGTCCAACCTGAGAATATTGTAACCCACATTGCCAAAGCCAAAAGGGGGCAACAACTAAACAAAGTGAATACAATCTTCCAAAAGGGGGATAACCAACAAAGGGACAGTATAACCAGCATTGCCAAAGCCAAAGAAAGCTGAGCGTGACATTGAGGCAATTTAAATGCAGCTGTCCCAGAGACCCTGTAGAGGAAAGTCGTAAGCTACATTGCCAATAGCCTAATAGGTTGTGTAGAAAGAAATCAGAGAAGGCAGGAGACAATCCTTCCTTGTAGAAAGAATCAAGGGGGAGAGAAGTTTCACCTGTATTGCCTATGGCAAACATATCAATGTGAGAATCATTGCCCCTTTGTACAGCATGTTTGTAAATGAACTTGTAGAATTGTGTTGCAAGTCAAAAAACATACCCAAGAACCCATTGTTGGTTCAACTTTCCGCATTGAGAAATGAATTGTGGAAAGTTTGGAACAAGCCTCACCACAGAGTACACGTTGTAGTAGTAGGAGTCTTATCCTGGCTGGTGAGTACACCAAGAAAGGGACAATTATTGGTTAGACCCGGGAGGGGAGTGGACTAGCAAGAAGATGATTTTAAGTACTGCGGTAGAATGTTGTGAAAGTTGTGGTTGAAAAGAAGTGGCAATTCCATTACTGACTTTTGAGGAACTGTTGTATAACCATCCTGAACTACTATGTTGCTTATGAAGGAGAAGTTTTGATGAACTGTTATATAATCAACGTGACTAAAGTATAACTTTCTGAATCAACCATCCTTATGAAGGTGTTGCTAATGAAGAAGAAATGCAATGTGATAGAAAGTGATTGGTCTTTTGTGAAAAATAACTCTTTACATTGACTTTTCAACTTGATATATGAAGAGAAAGTCTTTTTGGTTTGATAAGCAGAAGGTTGTGAAAACTTGTTGGTCAAGCAGAAGGTTGTGAAAACCTTAACAATTGTTTTGGGAGTGAGACACCTTTTTGAAACTGAGATAGTCACTTTGCCAAGTGAAGGACATACTGGATGAAAAGAACTGTGTATTCTACTTGAGTGGAACGTGGCTAGTGAAAAGAACTTTCCTGCAATGGAACGTTGGCTTTGAAACATCCTGCATTGATCCAGGGGAAGGGAATCCTACAAGGAATCCTGTTTTGTTTATGTTTGACTTTATATGTTATTATGCAAAGTTGAAGCCACCATATACTTCCTGTGTGAGGGACAGATACTTTAGGACATTAGGTCATTTTCCTTTAGCCTCAGTTTGATAGGTAGGAAACTCCTTTGTAGGGCAGGGAAAGATAGGCGTTTGTCACCCCTTTTATAATTTAATAAAATGGCGACTTGTGAGAAAACTCCACCTATGTGTCCGTCTTCCATGTCTGACCCCTCACACTGGGGAAGTATGAGAATCTCTTACCAAGAGAGACGACAGAACCTGGCACTTAAAAGGCATCCCATTTGATATAAAGCCATTAAGAACCATGTCAAGGTGTTCTCTGATGAGTTTGTTGATACATATTCATACTGTGTCCCATAGGAACAGTCAAGTGGTAGTATTATTCTTTCAGATAATGTATTCATTGTATTATCCACAATCCAAACTACAAGCATCGAGCCTACATGAGCTTCACTCTTACAGAGATCATCAGCACTCATATTTTGTTTGCAACTTGATATACAAAAAGAAATAAAATGTAACACAATTATTACAAGCTCAAAATTGTACAACTATACAAGAGACTTCTCTAACCCTCACATCACGGCCTGAGAGCTCACAGTTTTCAGCTGCTTGTCAGAAACAACTGCCCTGTACATGACCCACAACATACAAGACCCGCGATTGACTAACAGCAATTTTTATCCAAAAACCCAGAGGCAAATAGGGTAATACAACTAGCAAAAGACAGTGTGGCAAGCTGGTGTCCCTGAAAAAACAGACGGTATGGAGAGATGACAGTCAGGTCCAGCAATATGTAAGATGTAGAATTCGTCATGCCTACGCTCACGGATACTAAAAGCTCAGACTTTGGACCATATGACACCTCATTGTAATCTATTGCCAAGCACATGTGTAGAAATACATGCTAGTGCTGCCTGCTTCCGTTCTTTAGGAACACTGCCAAAAGCAGAAAGGGTCTTCCCAGCAGTATTGATCGTTGTTGTGCTGCCTCTTAACCTCTATGGAGCTCATTTTGCACCTCTGCGTAATTCGGTGGCGGACACCCGTTGCGTGTAGACAGTTACTGCAGCCTAATTTCGGTTATTTACAAGGCAGAATGCACGGCAAAAGCAGCATACGAGGATGTACACTGCCTTTTACCCAGCACTTTTGCAATTTGCAGTGCGCATGGCAGGTAGCATTTAGAATGGATCCCTATGTGGTCCGTCTGCTTATTGCTGGTGCATAGAGCTGGTGTTAGGGAGAATTCTCACCCAACTGCTAAATTCCCTCTACCTTAGAGCCCTCCAGCTCTTTTGCTATATTTTGGGACTTTGAACATTTCATTTTCAATGTGTTTTACTTTTGTGTACTTTGGATATGGAGTTTTAAAACAACTCCATAGGCATCGCCTTTTTCTGTGTGTCACACAGAATCCTCAGTGCAGTGGCACAGGGGTGTCTTTCAGACTCCCCAAGGTTTAAACACCTTCTCTGGGACTGACTACTGTCTCCCAGAGCATGTAAAGTTAAAATGACTTTACTAGTCCTTTTAAATTTACAGACCCAGCACACACTATCTTCCTATAGAGTGCTGGAGGGGTTGCCTAGCATCCCCTCAGTCTAAACACTCACGTAACAGTCAAATGCTACCCTTTCCCACTTGAAATGGCTGATGGCAGTGTTTTTAAACAAACTACCATGATTTTTCCCGACCGTGCACACCGGTAGCTAAAGATCGGGTCAGCCATGTTTTCTAATATGGCGCCCCAGACCTATCTGTAAAAACAGACTCCGGACAACTTTTTTCACCATTTCTTTTTGGAAAGGTCCTTCTTGTGTTTGTCTCTGCGCACCAAACCAGGTTTGGTCCCTTTGTTCGTTGGCCTTTGGAGGGCTTCATTGCTGAAGCCCTCCTCTGGTGCCTGAGTGTCTGGGGTGGACAGGATGTGAGGAGGTGCCAGAAACTCCCTGTGCTTAGTCTCCTAGGAGACCTGAATGCACTCTGGCGTGATTGGCTGGCTGGCTGTCCGTCAAGGACAGCCTTCCTGCTGCGTGAGTGCCAGCCAGGCTGGAATGAATGGGGGAAAAATGTTTAAAAGCATGTCTCTGGGACTTGGAAACAGAGTCGACCACTGAAAAGAAAGAACCAAAGACGAGCTGAAGGAAGACGACTGCTGCAACTCCCAGTCCACCGGTGAAGCCCTTCTGCAGGTCTGAATTGCCTGAAACTCCATCGACAGAGAAGCCCTTCAAGGTTAACTTCTTCCCTTGAGTTTGGTGGGAACAACCAACTCGTAAGCCACCTGGACACCATCCCCAACCTGGTCAAATTTTCTTCAGAGTGCTGTTGAAAACCGGATAGTCAGGGGGAAGGACGCCAGCTCGTGGACATTAAGGCGCTCACACCTTAAACCGACATTTTGCCAAGCTTGTGGCCTCTTCCCTGGGCAATGCAGGAACCTCCCGGCGTCCTCCTTCTTGTCCCTGCGACTGAAGCTCAGGAACAGCGAGATCTGCAGGAACTGCCAGGAACAACTGCCTCAGCTACAGCTTTTCTTCACTTACAAGGTACTGTGCAAGTGTGGTGCAGAACTCTGTTCGTCCACTGTGAAAGTTTGTGAAACTTTCCTGACTTCGAAAGCTTGTCCTTCCCTAAACCAACATCTACCTTTTCTTCTGACCAAATTCTTCTAAGATTCGTGCCAAAGACTTAACCATTTAATACCAGAACTGTGCTTTCCTATACAGGACTCTGAACCATTGATTTTGGCCCAGGCCTATTGAATTAAATTGCTGGTTGTGAACTGAAACCCTTTGCCCTGCCTATGAAAGTATTTGTGCTGTTGATTCTTATAACCTTGTCTTTTTCCCTTTTTTAAAGTAACTGAAGGGCCATTTTGTTCCCATTTCAGGGGAGCTGAACTTGTTCAGAAACTGATTGGTTGTGTATTGTAGTATATTAGATTGTGATATTGAGCTGCTCTTAATAGTGGAATGTTTTTCAAACGACTGTGTAAATAAATGTATATTAATTTACCAAGAAACCTTGAGTTATGTGTTTGTTTGAATCACTGTATTTGCTGGTCCTTTGTGTAACCTGTTCTACTGCTCACTTTACTCTTCAGATAAGTCTGGCTGCTCAGCCACCGCTACCACATTACTGTATAGTACAGGCTTGTACCAAAGGTGAAATTGTACTTACACTTGTAGTCTTAATAGTGTGTAGTGTTCCCAAAGGGTACTGCATATGATTCTGCCTAACAGTTGGTAGCCCCTATAGTGATCCACAACATTTGCACTGGCATGAAAATCCATGCCAGTGCAAATGTTGGGAGTATTTGCATGGTGGAGAGGAAGGGAGTGTTGGAAATGCAAGCCCCACTGAGCCCCAATGAAATTGTTCTAGGGCCGAGGGGTTTGAAAGAAGAGCGAATCATTAAGCTTTTGAATGACATTTGGAATAGGACCTTCTGGCATTTTGAGGCATGGCTCCTGCAGGCAGGATCGTAGACATTTGGGGTAGAAGCCCTGGGGGTAGTGGGAGCTCCTTTATCTAAGAGGGTCGAGGAGCCTTTGAGGTTTGGGAGGTGAGGTCGCTGATGCTTCTTTTTTTGTGAACTGTGGTGGTTGCTATCAAACTTTCCATTCGGTGGGGTCTAAATACTCGTCCCGATCAGATTAAGCAAGGCGAGTGTGATTGAAGCCTTCAGAGGTGTTTTTGGTATGAGGGGAGGCTGTAAAGCCAAGAACAAGTAAACAAATTGGTCGTCATAAAGTGCCTTTTATGATACAATTTTCAAACTATATTTCCTATTTAAGAATGATGACAATTGTGGGGTTTGTGGAGCAAATCTGACTACCTCTCGCATGGCGCGGCTCTATCCCTTCTACCCCACCTGAAGTGGTGGCAAAGCCAGCCTTAAACATTTTATTTTGGGGGTGGAGGTTGGGTGACAGTTTTTGAAGCTGGTTGTGACTCGGTCCATTAAACCATCGGGCAGTCAGCGCGCCTTTCCTCTGAGGCCAAAAGGCTGGACAGATATAATGCTTCTCTTTGACCCATTAGATGCATCTCACAACCTAATTCAGAGGATATTAGTTTCGCAAAGAGATGCTACGCATCGGGAGGTGCGAGCCATCTAAAAGCAGAACCCGGCAGTTAAGTCTTTGGCTTCAGCACAGGGCTTAATATAATGTCACCTGAGCTGACATGTGTCCTCTACCCTCATACGTTTTCTGCTGCTGCCACGTTGATAATTGTTTAAAAGTAAATACTGTGCTCTCCAAGGTGCAGATATGGCGCTGTTATATAGATGACATCCTAGTGATATGGAAGGGAAGTGAAGTCAAAGCCAAAGAATTTTGTGAGTGGATTAACGTACAGGATAGATCCTTGAGATTCACATCGGTGATGAATCAAAACACCCTGAACCTTTTAGACATCACAATTCAAAGTAATGAAGAGAAACAGTGCTTTTTGTCAAACCATTTCATAAGCCTATGGACCACAATGCATTGTTGCACTAAACAAGTTTTCACCCTCGCCATGTAAGGATATGTAAGAGATAATTTGCCTTCGCGGCAGTTCCTTAGACTGAAAAGGAACAGCGCATGGCAGCAGGATTACAAAAGGGAAGCCATAGACCTAAGACTAAAGCTATTTGCGAGAGGCTATTCAAGTGTGCTGACAGCCAAGGCAATGAAGAAGGCAAACAACAACAAGCACTGTTAGAATACAATATAACACGAGCAAAGAAAAATGAGGAAGACAAATTGGTTTTTGTGAACACCTACAGTAACTTGTCCAATCAAATCAAGAACATTGTGAGCAAAAATTGGAAGATTTGGGAAAGGGGGAAGTGCCCAATCGACAGCCCAATAGTAGCCTTCAAGAGGAGTAAGATGCTCAAAGATCAGTTAACACAGAATGACATCAGCCGTAGAAATAAGAAACAAAAAAAGATAACAGAAACATGGGGTTTGACTCACCTGAAAGGACATTCACCCTATGGGGTGTGCACTTGCTGCCCACAGACTTTCTGAAGTTCTGTAGTAGACATCGCATTAAAGAACCTTTGGAGGCAGAACAGCTTTACAAATTGCAGTTCCAAGATGGTACTGTATGGAATCCGGTGTCCTTGTAAAACTGTACATAGGCAAAACAGAGAGAAAGATAAGAACAAGGGTGACAGAACACAAGAGCTGTATTAGAAAGAGAGTATAGAATGCACCTTTGTTGCCCACTGGATTGAATATATACACACAGTGGGAGACTCAAAGTGGACAGTGTTATACCAATTGAGGACAGGAAATGATATGAATTGGGATAAGAGAAGACTACTGTTGAAGGAACAAGAAATCATTTTTCTGACACAAAGCGTTGACAAAGGTCTCAATGAACAAACAGAGTGGCTTAAAAATTAATAGATAAGAGTGCACCTGATTACTATATAAACTTGGACGTTATACCACATGGGCAATGTGTGCTGGTTTGAGTGCCAGCATTGGATAGCATTAGAACTAAGCAGGGGATTGACAAACTAATCAGGTTCAAGCTAAAAAAAAAAAAAATCATTGGGAACGTAATTATGGAATAAAGACTAGTGAATTAACGATGATCGTTTACCATCGGAAATCGAACGCCTCTCCATATCAATGTGATGAGAGAGCGGACAATAGCAGCTTTGTCAAACTACTCACAATATAGGTTTAGATGCAATCGACACAATTAACAAAGAAGAAGGACGATACGTGTATGTGCAAATGGCAAGACATAGAGAATCCAAGATGGTGCTTGTACGTACAGAAAGTGGAATACCAGTAAGAGATGTGCGGGAACTGAAGCGACATAGAAAAGGGACTGTTTAGCAAAGCCGTCTGTGAATTTAAACACAGAGAGGAAGACGAGATGCCGCAGTAGCATGTCGGCAAATAAGCAGCCACGCATAGACAAACAAGAATGTAGTGAATTTAACAATGGGACAATGGGAAATATTGTTACGTCTTACGATGTCCATGTAGCTCAGTAAATCCCTTCTTCCAATTTCCCTGGTGCCTGTGGTGATGTAGATATCAAATATGGAGGAAGAAGTGGACAAAGGCAATTGGAATATATAGCCCAGGGGAATATATAACCCAGGGGATACAAGAAAGGAATGGGAAGTCACTCGGTAGACATAACTGAACTAGGTAAATGGGGTTACTAGGATGTAACCCAACAGATGGTTTCGAAACCACTGTGAGCACATCTGCACTTTAGAAGGAAGTAACAGTGGGCCCATGTTTTCACAGATTACTGTTGCGACAGGTCTGCATTTTATAACCAGGAAGACGGTACAGCTTAAAGAGATGAAGAACTAGGTCATTGTTTACGAACCATACAAAGAGGCAGATATATTTATCGCATGAGGTAAATCCTGTGGTGTAGGAACATTGACTTAGCACTTACTAGTGTGAGAGGTTATATGTCGGAATCGGCAAAATATAACTGACCCAGTGGTTTTAACAGTGATAAATTCGAGCAAGGAAGACACTGGTGCAACTGCTGGCAAGAAATATGTAGGTTAGACAGGATGTGAATAGGGCGGGGCAGTACAGTGCACATTATACAGCTTAGTGAATTTAAGACTGTTGAGCAATATGATCAAAAAATGTGTATAGTATGTTGAACATCGTGTAAAATATATTGCATTGGTGTTCTGCATGATGTAGGTTACCGAACATAGCAGGGTTATCAAAAAAAGTAGGAGATTACACAGTAGCAACAAGAGAGAATTTGAGACAGAAATGGGATAGTAACACTTTTTAATCAGAGGTCCTTTGCATGCAAAATTATGGGGAATAATAGTCCTTTTTGTTTATTAACAAATCAAAATATGAGAATTTAAATGTATATAAATGTCGTTTCAGGAGAAGAATTGTTGCCAAAAGTGCCCAGTGTTCTGCATAAGGAGCATATCCATGGGGAAAAGCAGCAGAGTACAGCTGTAACAGTGTGCAGCCTCCAGCCGTAATATACAGTTTGCTTCCAATACAAGTGGGAATCAGCTTATTCCTGAAGAAATTCCTAGCAATATGTTTATGGTTTAGAGGAATGAAACATGTTGGGGGTATGCAGTGGAATTAAAAATGTATTTATGTAAGAGTGAAGAGCTATTTGTAGTTTAAGATTTGCACTTGAAAGCACCAGCACTTTAAAGAATGTACCTGGGTGAAGAGCTGATGATCGCTTTTGGGGGAAGAATTACAATGTATGGAATTGTAGTTGGCATTGAATAATAGAAGCTATATTTTGCTGCTAATTATAGCAAGATTGCTGCTAATTGTGTTGAAATTTCATCACATAGGTGTATTATTTACTAGGAAAACGTTGTGACCTTGGTTTTACTGAAATGACTTGACCGTAAAGCATTTGTGTATTTGTAAGGATAATATCCTACAGAGGGATTGCACCATGAGGTCATTAAATATACCCTCATGTCTTAAAGTGTTGGTGAGGGAAAAGAGTCTTCATCTGCCTTGGACCACTCCTTTGTCAGCTTAGTGGTTGAGGGCTTTGGACAGATCAGCTCTTCCCAAAAGAGGCCCGAATGTATTCTTCCTTAAGTACTGGATGGCACAATAGTGAGTCAAAGAAGGTGTGAGAGACGTACTCTTTTAAAGGGATAATGCCATACGGTTTGGAGGAAAGCAAGCCTGCCTTAAGAGTTCCAATCACAAGGACAAGTGGTCTTCTCCTGAATGCATCATACCCAAAGTGATTTGTGCTTAAGGAAGTGTAGGAGACAGGAAGGAAGGCGAGAAGCAGAGAAAAAGCAAGATGGCGGAATCCTTCCCCAACTATGCCGAGCTCCCTCTGGCTACACTAACCATGCCTCCTTCTCATGATCAAAGCATCAAACGCCCTTTCTTAGGCAACACACTGGTATGAGGTTAGTCCTTATGTTTAGGGTGTGACTGTATCATTTTATCTCTCTATATAAATCTGAATGTATGTATGTGTGTATGTTTGTCTGGCTATACAAATCCACACCGTTGAACCCACGTCTACCAAATTTAGCTTGGATCCCACTTTTGTCTGGGGCAAGATCGTAGTCTATGTTTGGATGCAAAAATCTTCTATGCAAAAATTGGATGTGTGTGTGTATATTTGTCCAGCTATATATAAACACAAAAAATGGACCAAGAGCTAGAGGATGCCAGAAAAGTATATTTAAATCCAATTTTCTAATAATATATCTTTAATCTCATGCAATATATATATATTTCGTGGTTTTAACAATAAAAAAATAATTTTTTAAAAACAATCATATGATGATTAATATTCACTTTTCGAACAATCACTCTCCTTAATCATGCCCACTCTTTCTCACACATTCATAATATTCCTTAACTATACAAATCATTTATCGGTCATGTGTCATGCACAACCTTCAAATACATTATTTCAAAACAATGTATTAACACCCCATGTTTATATTGGTGTGTCTTGTTCAGCAACAGGTGTTGTCGACACATGTTTCAATTGGAAAACAGTGGCCCTCCCTACTGGGCCCCTTGCTTCACTCCAACCTTCTTCAGGACGGAAGCGGATCCCTGGCTACAGTCCACTTCAAAACACTATGGAGTGGGAATCATACTCTCACTTCGGAATCCGGGAGGTAGATGATCCACCATGGAACCAAATCCAAATGCTCACGAGCCTGAACAATTTCTTGGTAGAGCTGTATGCTTGTTCTATGAAAACCCTCTGGGGGTGACTCCAGCGCAGCCCTTTAGTAAAAGCTTGCTGCCAGTCACGGTCACCGGTAATAGTCAGGCCTCCAACTTGTATTAGCCTGATTTGGTACAACCTCCCCGCTGTGACTCAGACATGACAGGATCTATTCCTTGTCAGGTGTTCCATTACAATAAATAGCAAAATAGATAACCCAGTGCACTATGGCCCTGGGATCCAGAATTCTCTTTTAAGAGGACAGTAGCTTCTCAGTCTGGGTGAAATGTTAGCAGCCATTAATACCCATAAACAAGGAAAGGCCCTGCAACCTTTCCCCTACAGGAACAACATTCCCTCCTGGCAGTACAGACCCCTGTGACGTTGTTCCGCAGGAATAAGGGCTCAGTTCGATTACACTATTTGCCGTGGTACTGCATGACCCGTTGGTACTCAGTATGTCCTTAATCACTCTAGTATTTCGGAACCTGATCTTAATAGAATCAGGAACTTCCTTCTCCATTTTGGAGATCCTGACACAATCAACAACAAGTTCCCTGGTAACACAATGACAGCTCTTCACAGATCTCAGCCAATGAAAGAACTTATTTCAAAGTGCTTTTCTTGGTTCATACTGCTTTGAGGTCAATTTAGGAACTGTGCAAGAATATTGACTGGAATGCTAAGGGCCTATTCAATTTGTCAGGGAGATTGTGCAAATGCTGGGTCGACATGCTAGCTGTTTTCATCATATTCTCTCTGAGGGTTCTGTCTACCTGCGAGCTAAGGGGCTGCCTTGACAAAATTGGCATGGCATGGTGTGGGGTCCCTTTAGGCTCGAGGTCAGCTGAGGCTAGTCTACGTGGAGTCCCTTTACCCCTTTGAACTCTATCATTATTGGACCGGCTCTATTCCTGTCACAAAGGACACTGTCTCACTGGGTTGTCCTAGGGTGATTATTACAAAGTTCATGAGTAAGGGGTGCGACTATCCTTGGGTCATTTAGGTTATTCAGGGCCCCTTTCTCTCCCAACTGGTTAATTGGGGGTTTTAAAGGATCTACTATCTTTCCAGTAGCTTCAATTATGGACAAAAGCAAATTCTTTATTAGGAAGAGTACAAACAGAACTACACTGCAACTGCCGCAGCACTTCTTTGGTCCTGGGCACCCCCTCGGCTTTCTGCTCCAGGGTGACAGTGGCCACTTCCTTGATGTTGGTTGCTAGACTGGGTGTACCAATCAATGAAGCTAAATTGATAAGGTGACATCTGCCGAGGACAGATAATAAAAGATGCTGCCAGAGATTTATCACCTTTCATTTCCAAACTCATTAATGCCTCCTTCTCTACAGGTAATATCCCCGCCAACCTAAAACAATCTTGGGTGCTCCTGCTCCTCAAGAAGTAGGCATTAGACCCTCTTATCCCTACCAATTACCATCCGATTACCACTGTACCATTTCTACTGAAGATACTGGACAAAGTGGCCTATACACAAATTCAAAAACACCTTGAACTACATAAGCTACTGGGAGCTAGACAATCAGGCTTCCGTCCATTACATGGAACTGAAACAGCCCTCATTGACTTAAAGTCCCAAATAGATGAACTGAGAGATCAAGGAAAAACAGCACTCCTACTCTTACTTGATCTCTCAGCTGCGTTCGATCTGCTGGACCACAAGGTCCTCTGTAGACATTTGGACTCTGCTGCTCATTTCTCTACACAGACCATCAGATGGATAGAATCCTTTTCTGAGCGAGAGAACTATGCGAGTTTTTTCCCCTTCGGCTGCAGCAGACCCCATACCGATCACATGCGGAGTCCCCCAGGGCTCTTGTGTCTCCCCAACCCTATACAATATATTCACCAAACCCCTTTTCAATGATTTGGACCATCTAGGTATCACCTACACTAACTATGCAGATGATACACAGATTCTCCTCCCGCTTTCTGGGGATCATGGTAAGGACTGGGAGTTGGTGAATAGAGTGTATCTCATCATTCAGGCCTGGATGGATTCTCATGGTCTATGCCTGAATGATGATAAACAGAGCTGATCATTCTGGGCACACAGACCAATATCAACAAACTAGGCCCTGGCTACTCCGAGTTTAGTATAGACGGCAATGTCATTAAGGTCTCCAGGGAGGTAAAAAAGCTTGGTTTTTATCTCGATTCCACTATGTCATTCACTAAACAGGTCAACTCCTTAGCATCAACCACAGCCTATACCTGTAAATTATAAGAGCAGGTAAACCCTTCCTATCTAATGATAGTTGTATGATCCTAGCGAGAGCCCCAATACTTTCCCGACTCGACTACTGCAATGCCCTCTACAGTGGTGCCAACAAAGCCATTATCCAAAGGCTTCAAACCTCACAAAATAATGCCCTTAGAGCAGCACTTGGCATAAATAAAAGGGAGCATATCTCCTCTATCAGACACCAACATAAATGGCTCTCCACTGTTGACAAAATCCATCTAAAAATGATCTCCCTCACACACAAAGCTTTCAACAACGCGGCTCCTAGCTACTTGACGGACAAAATGAAGAGAAAAATATCTAACAGACCTACAAGAACTGTCAATTCCAACTGTCTGGCAGTACCAAGATTTAAACTCGCCAAAATTGGCGGCATCAGTTTCCCTGTGACAGCTGCCAAACTGTGGAATGCTTTACCACATAACCTAAAAGCAGACCAACCTTTCTCACAATTCAGAAAAAACTTTATCAAACACATCAACACTAAAAACTTATAGTCACCCTTAGTTCCCTTAGACTAACTGCATATATGTTGCATTAGAATTCAATCTTTATTTGTATATTACTTAAATATAGATGGCAAACCTTTCTGCATCCTGTATATTAACTGCTATTAACCTTTCGCCATCACTGTATCATTGTAAATATGTAAACTGGATATCTCTGCACTACTGTAAGTTTGTAACATTGTAACGTCCAGATTCTTGTAACATTGTAAGTTTCGCATATTCTTTCTCTGCTGCACCCAGTTACCTTAGGGTCTGGCGCGCATTATAAATAAATAAACAAACAAACAAACAAACAAATTGGATGCCCTGAGATCACACACCAGTCTCCCCCCGGGCTCACTACCCAGACTTACAGCAGATGGGCTAAAGGGTTAGCCGGTAAAGTCGTCAGCAGTCTTTTGAGTGGTGACGTGACCCCGTCCTGCTGCTTATTGGCCAAGTTTTGAGTCAAGCCAAATTACATTGACCCCCGGTACTGTTAAAAGATAATTTTGGATCCCAGGACCATTGTGCACTGGTTATCTATTTGTGCTATTGATTGTAATAGGACAGTTTTGACATTACTAATTGCTGTTGTGAAACGTTTTATGGCTCTACGTGAAATAAATTTATTAACATATTATATTGCATTATTTTGCATTAAACGTTCTCATCTAGCATTTTTTAAACCTGAACCACTCACTGACAATAGTAGATGCGGTTAATAGAACATTAAAGGTACCCGATAATAAAGCGTATTGTGTATATAAAAGATCTACCTTCACATCTACCTTTTCCTTTCATCTGTTCCCCAACCAGCAACTTGCTAAGAGATTATCATGTATATACTTAGAACAGGAGGGATAAGAAACAAAAAGAACAGGTTACACCGACCGACATAGGAGAGCTGCCGCTAGCTTAGACCTGCATGCGGGGCAGTGAAAGAACTGCTTGCCTTGCGCTTAATTTTCAGGAAATAGATTGATCCCACAGCAGATATAACTCTTTTGTTACATCAAAAATAAAGGCTGGAATCTCTGAGTTCAATATATCTATATAGGCTATATAGATTGCAAAGTTATGCCACAAAAGTCATGGAATAACTGTGGTTGTGCAGTCACGAATAGCACACACTAGTGTACCTGTCGGCTATGCTCCTCATATCTGGTGGCACACGCTCCTCAAGAAGCAAATCGATCATACCGGCTTGAATCACAACTCCTCTGCAAAGAGAGGACCCACAAACAGTCCTTCTCTTCCCACATACCCACCCTTTGGAACTCGATCCCGGTGTTGGTTTGAAATGTCCCCATGATTCTATAATTTCTCAAATCTCTCAAAACATGACTTTTTCAAGAACACCCGACCAAGGACTAATTCCAATGGAAGCACATATCGATGCAGAGACCTAAACTCACAGCACTGAACTAAGGTTATAAGATGCCAGCTCAAATGCTTGTTACCCGCACACTGCAAGGATGTCATTTGGGGTTGCCAGGGGTCGCACCTGCGACCCCTTCAGGGAGGTCATTTCACCAAAATGCCAGGGGTAGCAGAAGTGACATCACATGACCCTTGACCTCTAATGACATCACAGGAATTGATGTATTTTGACCGCACCCCAAAGTGGCATCACAGGATGTGATGAAACACGACCTTTCACCCCTTGATAAAACATGAAGTGGCATCATATAGCATTGTTCCTAAATACACTACAAAAGATATGGTTACAATATCACTAATGTGATATACATTTCACACAAGAACAGATCACCATATGTATCGTTAGTATCAGTGTGTATAAGCCCATAATACCAAATGACGGTGCATGCAAGCAAAACAGAAAGGTGATGGCTGGAAGGTTTTGAATTAATCATAACCACGGGCAAAGCTCTGGGCAACACTCCAGACCATTGTTTTTCAGCCTGTCAAGCCATTACAGAAGGGGAAAAACCATATGCAAATCAGGCTTGGTCCTACCCCAAAAGGGGCAGTCCAGCCCAAACTACTAGGTCACATCCCTTCTGCACGAGACCACAAGCATCCCCAGACATATTTCAGCCTTGTTGGGCTTCATCAGTGAGGAGTAGCTTGGGTCTCTAGGCCCGGCAGACTCGGGACCCACGTCTGGGCATACCCGTCCCACTCGGGCAGACATCCAAGGCCAAATGATAATGATGTGTTGTTATATAGCACTTACGCTTAAACGCCTTATATAGAACAAATATACATACAATATCACCCAACCTCTGTTGGTACTCATTTATCAATCTCAGAAGGATGAAAGGCTGAGTTGGCCTTGCTGGGGTTCGAACCTGTAAACTGCAGATCACACACACATCGCAGCAGTGCACACTCAACCCACTGAGCTGTCTTACCAGCTATAGTAAAATGAGCAATTACATGTCTGAATGTTCTCAAAGTCAGAAAGCAAATTACACTCTGAATACCATTAAACTGGTAACTGAGATTTAACAGCGGGCCATTTCATCTGCAGGTTTAGTGCAAAGTTTGCCACATGTCAAGCCTGCATAGATCTACTTTTCAGGCTTCAGAGATTGGCACAATAGGGAAAGCAGGGCACTCACACGACATTCCATACTCTGGGCACTCGTTACCTCATACATGCAAACAAACATCCTGAACAGCATGCCAGGGAGATGGGAGTGTTAGACACATTACAGCAAAGCCTTTATTGTAGTACAATGAAATCAAGGGCCACTTGATTGCTTTGGCCACTTTTCTACACTGTACACAAGCTTTTAGGCACAAGGATTCTGTCAATTGGCCGAGGGCACTGAGATGGAATGTCTTGTCATTATCATAACAGAGACAACGGTGGAAAAAACATGCTATAACTGCAAATTGCGAATAGCAAAATACATATTTCCGAGATGGATGCTTATTATACTCTAAATGCTTTTTGGAAGTTTTTGTCTGCATTGTGAATTTGAGGTGTTTAAGAACAGACAAAATGAGTGACTCACCCCCTGAAGTATGGATAAATAACCCTTTAATGAATATAGCAATTACTGTATAGAATTCCCAAAAGACAAGTTATTTGTTATTTCTTTTCTTCCTTATTTGGGGGTCAATGCTCAGAGTGTTCCACTTGTGAAATCCCCTGTTTCTTTTAAAGAGGCCTGAACAAGAATGCCAGCCACCCCAGAAACAAAGAGCCACATGGTGCTGACCACAGCCCAGAAGCTTCCATTAAAAAAAAGAAAAAAACAAAATAAAATATTTTTTGGTTGTTTTTCTTTTTTAGGGGTTGCAAGAGAGACCACAGGGGTAGCAAGGGAGACCTCAGGGGTCGCATTTGCGATCCCTGGTGACCCCCAAATGACATCCCTGACCTCAAGAACAATAAGATCCTGAACAAATGGCAATCAGGAACCAGGGAAAACCAAGGCAAGGAGACTGCCCTTCTGGATCTGAAGTCCAGACTTCTCCGTATTATGGACAATGGGCAGACAGCCCTGTTGATGTTACTGGACCTCTCTGAAGCCTTCAACCTGGTACAGCACGCATTGCTGAACTCCAGGTTGAGGGAGGTGGCAGGGTTTTCGGGGTCAGGAGCCTGTTGATTTGAATCATTTCTAAGTAATCAATGGTGCAGAGTTATCAGTACATCTGCAGGTGCAGAACCTGTCCTGCTAACGCATTGGGATACCCCAAGGGGCATGTCTGTCTCCTTCATTTTATAACATTTTTCCTGTCCCATTACTCAACCGTCTAGAAGAGAATAATATTGATTTCACTAATTACGCAGACGACACACAATGTATTATTCCACTGTCTGTTAGTTATGTAGTTATGTCGAGGATAAGAAAACCATCAATCGGATCTACGGACTGATCCAACGGTGGATGAGTAACAATGGGTTAGCCAAGAAGGCTGGAAAAACTGAACTGATGGTGGTGGGCTAAAATACGCAAAAATGGGAACTGAGTATTCCCAGTTTCAAATTGATGGCTGTGACAGAAAAATTTAAAATAAAGTGAAAACTCTGGAGGTCCTTTTTGATTCTTATCTCAACATGAAGGCCCAGGTCAGCAGCTTGGTGTCTTCAGCTTCATATTATATCAAACTGCTGCCACAACTTTGCCCTTTTATATCAAGAGCAAATCGTGAGCTATTAACTGGGGCCATAATTGGTTCTAGGATTCACTATTGTAGCAGTCTGCTTGTGGGCATATCTAACATTGACTCCGGTCGGCTTCAGGTCATACAGAATAATGCAGTAAGAGTTACACCTGAGTGAAATGCCGGAAGTGAAATTGAGTTTATGCAACCTTAGATCCAATAACACCAATCAACTCAGAGTTCCAGCCCATAGAATGACCAAGTTAAAGAAAGGAGTGTTCTTTGTAGCAGCCCAGACCACTTGGAATGCTATTCTGCCAGACATCAGGAAGAAAGATCAACGGTCCTGTTCAGGAAAAGACTAAAGACTTTTTTGTTCAGATAGTCAATAACAAATGTACTGACCCATGACCAAGGAAGCCATTGAAAAAGTATCTGTATCATTACCAGACGTGATGTTGTGTCCATTCTTTATCTGTTTGTTTTGTTTTGCGCCCTTAAACCTCCGGGTCAATGGTGCACGGTATAAATGTAATAAAGTAAAGTAAATAGAACCAGGCATAAGATGCTATCTGATGTGGATGAACCCTTATGAAAGACAGTTAGGAAAGGCTATAATAATTTCCTTTGCTCCACCCAACTATTTAATTCCTTTAGGAGTAGTGTAAAAATGAAAAGAATGCAGGACTCCGCGCCATCAAAATGTCTGTATATTTAATAATATTGCATAATCACACATTAAAAAGGAAGCCCATGTATGATAACATGTTTCGGCTCTGCTGAGCCTTTTTCAAATCTGGGCTACATAATATTCCACAGCAAATCACCATACGTAAATAACATAATATTGTAATAAAAAATATATAATTCACACGAAAACATGACATAAATGTACAAATAGTTATAAGGTCATATTGCACGTTGCATTATTCCATCATGCCGCAATAAGACAATAGATATCATTGTGATAAGCGTATAGCGAGTAGACAGAGAAACAAGGATTGGTGAAAGGGAGGATTCAAGGGTGTAGAAAAAGCAAAAAACCCATCATAGATGCATATTAATTTCAAAAGATCAAAAAAATAAATACACAGAACGAAAGAGAAAAAATCGAAAAATTAATCGTTATTTCGAAATCATGGTAACAAATCCATACTGGTCAACTGACCCCTGTAATATCCTGAAACAAAAACAATCAGGTGTCCTTACCCGTATTTGCATATAATCAATCCATAGGACTGATGTCCCTGTAGTAGTAACAGGCTTATATCCCCAGTATAGAGTCTGAAATTAAATAAATGTGAAATCAGGTTTGTCATGGTATAATTATAAAATGGATACTCATTATTGGAATCAAAATCCACAAAAGAAAATTATCTCCCTGCATTTGACTCATGCTAAGTATTGTATTGACGCTTCATAAAGTACATCATTGTATAAAACTAGCCATGGGCTTGGGTGTGTGGGGCATATAGCTAATGTGTGCTCAATCTTATATATCATCCTGCCGTCATCCACGGACCATGTTGTAAATGCGTTCAAGCACTGTGATAGGCATCCTTCATTAAGCATGTTCGAAATTATCACAGACTACGACCAAACTAGAGAACTGGCGCTACACATGACAAATCTTGAGCCCGTATGGCCCTGCTTATGAATAATCAGAATTTGCAAAGTAAACAGAATCAACCGTTAAGATATGAGTAATGCCAGTCTAAAGCCTCCTAGGCTTACCTGATTCCTGTGAGCAGAAAAAGTCACATGCGCCGTCTGCGTACGCCATCTTGATAACTTTGTTGAACACGGTGACCATGTATCTATTGAAACTGGATGACCACATTTGCAATTTCGTGGGTGACCGCCCACGTATGACGTACAAAAGAGCAAGCACTCTCAAATCCATCCTCAGCCCATCTCTTCTGTCAGATATCGTAAGGGACAATCAAGTCACATGGTTACATAAGAAAGAACTTGGTTTCAGGACGTGTGGCATATGCCCGCAATGTAAATATGCACATGATCAAACCACGGTTTTTGTAGACATCAATGGCAAAAATTGGACCATCAAACAGGGGATCAATTGCAAGACAAACTTTGTGGTTTATGGTATTATTTGTGTATGTATGAAAATATATATAGGGAGCACAAAAAGAGAGTTGAGAATCAGAATACGCGAGCATCTGGCAAAAATTGGTAGCCAGGACCCATCTATCCCACTAGCTGAATATTGGCAGAAGATGCACCAATTACATAATAAATCAGAGATTAGATTTATCGGCCTACAACGGGTTACTCTTAATAAAAGAGGTGGGGACAGGTTGAGAATCCTAAGACAAGCTGAGGCATGAGCAATTTGCTATTTCAATTCAACAATCACAGGTCTCAACAGTTACAGTGAAATGGTGTCATTCCTGTAGTGTTAGCCCATTGTAACTTAGCGACTCAGCTCCTGATTACCTGTAGCAAGTAACAGGTTAATGGGTATAGTCACTTTGCCTGAAGTTTCCTATAACAGGTGCATTTTTCAGTACTCTTATTACAATGTATCAGTACATGGTGATTTTCTTAACGATTTCCAGATCTAGGTTCGACAATTCTGAGCACTACTGTATGACGTGATTGGGTGTGAGCACGTGCTGGGGCGTTGATTAGAGTTGTTTCTTACACATAAGAAAGAACATTGTTTATCTTGCTGAGATATTTCCAATATTAGATTTGTACAAATTGGTTTGTTGAAATCACAACGTTTGAAATAATCAATCCAGGGTAATTATAGCCACTTTGGCTTTGGTTGTGAACTTTAGACACCACTCAATAATGGCGGACTACGTCTACAAGATGGACGATAGCCACAGGCGCTCTTTTTGCGTCGGTTGCTACTGTAGCGCACCGCTTAACGCGGATCACCATGGCGACGTGACTCACGTTGCCATGGTCAGCGTGTTCAACAAAGTTATTAAGATGGCGTACGCAGACGGTTCTGTACTTTGCCGACGCGTGTGTCTTTTTCTGCTCGCAGGAATCAGGTAAGCCTAGGAGGCTTTAGACTGGCATTACTCATATCTTAACGGTTGATTCTGTTTACTTTGCAAATTCTGATTATTCATAAGCAGGGCCATACGGGCTCAAGATTTGTCATGTGTAACGCCAGTTCGCTAGTTTGGTCGTATTCTGTGATTATTTCGAACGCGCTTAATGAAGGATGCCTATCACAGTGCTTGAACGCATTTACAACATGGTCCGTAGATGACGGCAGGATGATATTTAAGATTGTGCACACATTAGCTATATGCCCCACACACCCAAGCCCATGGCTAGTTTTATACAATGATGTACTTTATGAAGAGTCAAAACAATACTTAACATGAGTCAAATGCAGGGAGATAATTTTCTTTTGTGGATTTTCATTCCAATAATGAGTATACATTTTATAATTATACCATGACAAACCTGAATTCACATTTATTTAATTTCAGACTCTATACTGGGGATATAACCCTGTTACTACTACAGGGACATCAGGCCTATGGATTGATTATATGCAAATAAGGGTAAGGACACCTGATTGTTTTTGTTTCAGGATATTATAGGGGTCAGTTGACCAGTATGGATTTGTTACCATGATTTCAAAATAACGATTAATTTTTTTATTTTTTTCTCTTTTGTTCTGTCTATTTATGTTTTTGATCTTTTGAAATTAATATGCATCTATGATGGGTTTTTTGCTTTTTCTACACCCTGGAATCCTCCCTTTCACCAATCCTTGTTTCTCTATCTACTCGCTATACGTTTATCACTATGATATCTATTGTTTTATTGCGGCATGATGGAATAATGCAACGTGCAATATGACCTTATAACTATTTGTACATTTATGTAATGTTTTCATGTGAATTATATATTTTTTATTACAATATTATGTTATTTACGTATGGTGATTTGCTGTGGAATATTATGTAGCCCAGATTTGAAAAAGGCTCAGCAGAGCCGAAACATGTTATCATACATGGGCTTCCTTTTTAATGTGTGATTATGCAATATTATTAAATATACACACATTTTGATGGCGCAGAGTCCTGCATTCTTTTCTTTTTTACACTGCTTACGGTGACGGTGAGGCTTTATTACCGTCTGGATACAGTGACCTGCGACATCTTTGAATTTATCCTATGGCCTCAAAGATACAGCATTAGATTGCCAACTCAAATTGATGCCAATTCAGGGAATTGTAAGGTGTCGCCCTCCAGAGCAACTTATACTAAAGCCACCCTTTTCAGTTCCTTTAGGAGTAGCTTTGCAAATATCTTACTGGGGAGTTCAAGATAGCCAATCAGTGAGAATTAGAAGGATCTAATCTATCAACCTTTTTTTCGAATATGGGGATAACACAGATTCTTTACATGATGTTGGCAATTTATTGTGGCTTATGGTGTTTTTAAATAATATATAAAATACACAGGCCCGGCCTACGGCTGTTTTTTAATACATCATTTGGCGTAGCATCTGGTCCAGGAGGCTAAGACTCATTTGCTTTCGGAATATGATTGTATCTATCCTCTGTAAATTCAACCATCAATTTGCAATAGGAGACATTATAAAAGAGTGATCTCCCACATTGATAGTGGGAGTACATCTATAAAATGTGTTAAAACCATCAAAAAAGGTTGGCCACCAGGGGGCGCGCGGATGCAGACCTCCTCTGCGTGAGCTCCCGTCCCGCGGTCCCCAAAAACGTATTGAGCTCCCATTTTTGGGACCCCCCGGACTAGAATTTCGATACGGAGTTGTGGGAAGGTCGCCCCCACTCGCAGCCGAAATCCCGACTGAAAACGGCCGCTGATTCCCAAAGATATTTACATAGGCGCCTGGCGCTGAAAACAAAACCAAGGCCGGCTTCGATCCAACGCAGTGGGCGCCGGAGGCAGCAGCGACGACTACACACTCTGAAGCACGGCCTGGAGGCTGCCCCCGGGCGCTCATACGCCGCCACCCACAAAAGCAAAGCCCCAACATGTGGTGCGGTTTGCTGGCCCCGATGAAAAAGGCAGTGTGAGCCCTTGTGGTCCTGCAACACCGGATCCCTTGGGGGGCGCGTGGCGCCTGGGATCCCGGTGCCTCTCCTTCCGCTGCTCAGCGGTCCCGAAGACTCCACAACCGCATGAGCGGTCGACGGCGATGACCTGCTTGCCACCGGGCACAGAAGTAAGTGCTTCCTCTCGGTTGCCCCCCCCGTCCCCGTGTCACTGTGGCGGTTTCGCCCCAACATTACGGTGTGCCAGAGCTTTCCCCCCGCAAACTGGTCATCAAACTTCCCTGTGTTACGCACAGTGAGGAATCCGTGCTGCGCAAGTTGAATTAACCAGCCTGAATAAGCGAAGCCTGGCCCTGAGGGACATCCCTCGCTCGCGCACCTGCCCACGGCCTGAGGGTACGCTTGGTCAACGAAGTGGCGGCATAACCCCGGATACATCCCTCTGCGCCGTCACGGACCTTGCCATGTTGGTCGCGCGGGAGAGGTTGGCTGCCCATCAGCGGTTGCTGGACGTGTGTGGGCTGGCACCATCCTTGCACATTGGACACCGGAAAGGGATCACAGGGAACTCATGATTGTCACTCTGCACTGAGGCTGCTGGTGGTGGGGAGAGGAGGTGCGAATCGCCAGAGGTGATCCATCTGGGCTTCCTGGACCGCAGAGAGGACCTGACCTCCTCTGGGTCCGCCTCTTGGATTCGATCCTGAGATACACGGTTTGTGTAAAGTTACCGTATGTGATTGAGGGGAAACGACTGTGGGATGGAGCGGAGCCCCTCCTGACTTATCTTGCGATTGCGCCTACAGCCAATTCATTCTACCCAGCTCAAAAAACCAGGCTTCCTTGCACCACGGAGGAAAAGGCCCCCTGAGGCAGTATTGTCCTCTCTGAGTACTATACTGGTGGCGATACGGAGAGAGGGGCGTGTGCCTCCGCTGTGGTGCTGGCCATTACAACAACTGAACCCGTCCGAATTCCAGCACGTACACTCCCAGGCGCATGAACCCCCAACAGAAATTAGCCATCTACGCCTACGGTCCATCCCCCCAGCCCTTCGACAAGCCTAAAATGGCGACTTCGATAACCCCAACCCCCGATGTTGATACAGCAGCGACTAAAGGAGACATTGCAGGATTGCTTGCGGAAATAAGGAGCATGGGTGCTAACATTGGGGGAAAGATTGACAAACTCACACAACGTCTTGACAGCATTGAAGACAGGGTTGAGGGGATTGAGAACAATCAGGCCTCAATCGACACTCTTGAATCGCAGTTGACACTAAGGATAACCGAGCTGGAACGAAGAGAACAAGAGGTTAAACTTAAGATGGACGATTTGGAGAATCTAGAAAGGAGGAATAATTTGCGGTTTTTCGGAATTCCAGAGAAAGAAGGGGAAACGGAAGAGGACCTGAAAACGACCCTACATGACATTATCAAACTCCTCGTCGCCGATGATAATATCGACGAACCCAAAACAGAGCGCATCCACAGGGCGGGGGGACCACCTGGAGGACCACGATCGGTTCTGGCACGATTTCATCGCTATCAAGACAGGTTGAGAGTGCTGGAAAAAGCAAGAAGCGGAGGCGCCATCACCCTGAGCGGGTTCCAAATAACTATTTATACAGACCTCTCCTCCCTGACCTTAGCCCTGAGGGAAATGTGCAAACCACTTACTACATGGCTCAAATCCTGCGACACGCGATACAGATGGGGATACCCTTTCTCTCTTTCCTTTGAACATGATTGTTCAAGAATCAGGTTGAACTCTGTGCAGGAAATTAAAGCGTGCATTTCTGACCTAATAGGCGCGCAAGCTCTGGAAGATCTATGTGACCACGCACCCGGCGACGAGAGAGAGTGGCGAATACAGGGACCGAAGAGGAGGAAGGTGAAAGGCTCGAGAAAATACCGCAGAGGAAATGGCTCCCCGGAAGGGGGCAGTTGACACTAGCCGGCTACGGTACAATTTGGTTGACCTATACTCTTAGACAAATAAGACAAGGGGTTATGTTAAAAGCATGTTCTTATGAATCCCACCCGTTTACCTTCAATATGTTTGCTCTGGGGGGAGGTTTCAGGGGGCTCTTTAGTTATTTTTGATGTCTACTATGCAAGGGGACCGTGAGGTAACGGTCTCCACTGGTGGTTCGGTTATGGGCCAGTGCTTCCAACTCGGCTCAATCGGACGCCACCGAACTCAGGGAGGGAGGGGAGAGGATGGAAGGGGAAAGGGAATGAAGACAAGTGTCACATCAGAGATCCAGTTGAGTATTCGACAAGGGAAGGTAGTCTCGTGGTCACCTGAATATCGAGGGAAAGGGTTGGAATGGTCAAAGAGCCCACATGGGCAGGAAAACCGCCGTTGTGATGATGGCTGAGTCATGTTCCGGGGGTACCATGAGGGTGGGTACGTTGAATGTTAAAGGCCTCAATTCGCCCACTAAGAGATCGCTTGTCTATAGAGAATTCCGAAGGTCGGGAATAGATATCCTTTTTCTACAGGAGACCAAGTATGTGAGAGGTGAAGAAAGGGTAATCCTGGGAAGGCAATCTGTGTTAGAGTTCTGGGGTTCGGGCCCATTGAGGAAGGGAGGGGTGGGAATACTCATCAGGAAAGGAATAGACCTCAAGGTCACGAAGGTCTGGTCAGATGTGGAGGGTCGAGCATTACTTGTCGCAGGGACCATTGGGAAAGTGTCCATTACAGTTGCCACGGTTTACTCCCCCAACGTGGGTCAGATCAGATTCCTTTCTAAAACGATCCCCAAAATCATGCTGGAGGCGACAGGTCATGTAATCCTAGGTGGGGATTTCAACATCTGGGTAGACCCCAGCCTGGACTGGCTTCCAGGTAACCCAGAAACCAGAGACAAAGTTACTGGGGACCACGTTCAATTTAAAACAATGATGGAATTGTATGGTTTGGTTGATGTATGGCGTTGTATGCATCCCATAGACAGACAGTACACATTTTTCTCAGCTCCACACAATACACATACCCGCATTGATTATCTATACTCTTCAAGAGATCTATACGACAAAGCCTCTCGCTCAGAAATCATTACAATCTCATGGTCGGATCATGATATGGTGCATGCTGACTTAGTATGGGGGTCCCTCCCAATTAGAGGCGTAAAATGGAGATGCAATGAGTCATTGTGGAAAGATCCCGTCTTTAAGTTAGAGATGGAAACCGCAATTGAGGAATACTTCCGACTGAATGACACTGGTGAGGTCTCCAAACAAGGGGTCTGGGAGGCGGGTAAGGCCACGTGGAAAGGAATTCTAATAAGGGAGGAGGCTAACAAAAAAAGAGAGAGGCTCCTGATTGAGAACAGACTCCGCAAGGAAATCACGATTGATGCAAGGAAAGGAGATATTATTGATTCTGAACAAATCATATAAGCCAGGAAAAAAAGGGAAGACCTCCGCCTCCTAGAACATGAACAAATAGCTCGCAAACTTCTTCTCCTGAAACAAAAGTTTTATGAGAAAGGGGATAAAGCGGATGCGTTATTGGTGGCCAGACTACGTGTGCAGCAGGCAGACCGCAGAGTGCACGAAATATCTGATCGAGAATCTGCCCCGGATATGAGGCGATCCACCATCCCAGAAATATTCGCAGACTTCTATGAAGCTCTATACACTCCAGAGAAGGATCTGGATAAACCAAGCATCCAATCCTACTTAGACGATGTAGACATGCCCAAATTAACAAACACTGAATCAGAAACCCTAGACGCCCCATAACGGGGGAAGAGATTCAGGAAGCCATAAAGAGACTCACGTTGGGAAAATCCCCAGGAGAAGATGGGTATAGAGCGGGTTTCTACAAAACATTTGCGTCACAACTCACTCCCTTCCTTACTGACCTCTTTAATCGAATCCTAGAGACGGGGAACCCCCCAGATTCATTTGTTAAGGCACTCATAACGGTTATTCCGAAAGAAGGGAGGGATCCCAAAAAATGTGGTTCGTACCGTCCCATTTCATTACTTAATATAGACGCCAAAATATACTCCAGGGTCTTGGCGGCTAGGATTGAATCATTCATCCCCCGCCTTATTCACCCCGATCAAGTAGGATTTATACTCAGCCCCCAAGGTGCAGATACCATGCACAAGACACTACACTTGGTGCATGCCTCCCACAATCTGCACAGCAACCCTGCACTACTTTCCATCGATTCAGAAAAGGTGTTCGATAGGGTAGAATGGGATTTCCTAATGGAGGTCCTTCAGAGAATTGGACTGGGCCCAAACCTTAGAAAGGGAATCCAGGCGATTTATTTGTCGCCCACAGCATCGGTATTTGTGAACAGGGAATGCTCTAGATGGTTTCGATTACACGAGGTACCAGACAGGGATGCCCCCTCTCGGCCATTCTGTTTGCCCTATCACTTGAACCGGTGGCACGCAATATAAGGAAGGACCCTGGCATAGAAGGTATACATCTAGGACACACAGAGTATAAGTTAGCCCTATATGCCGACGACATACTCCTACATGTAGTTAACCCAGAGAGTTCCATCCCTCGGGCCATGCTCCTCCTTGAGGAATATGGTCGCCTATCGGGGTTCAAGATCAATCGTGCCAAATCCGTACTCTTTCCCCTTCAGGGTGACCCAGAGGTAAACATTGCTAAATATTCCTCCCTGGCATTGACGATTGAACATGATACAATGCAATATTTAGGGATACAAATCACAAAACAATTAGACTCCCTATATGAAACGAATTTTCCACAGCTCCTAACTAAGCTCCGTACGGACCTGGCCAGGTGGAACAAATTGTCGATTTCATGGTTAGGTCGGGTCAATGCCATAAAAATAACCTGTCTCCCACGGTGTCTCTATCCCCTTCAGATGCTCCCAATCAAAATACCGGAATGATATTTTACAGAAGTTAAAAGAGAAATTCTAAAATTCTTGTGGCAGGGGAAGAAGGCCCGGATAGCTTACCCCATCTTGACGTAGCCCAAAGATAAGGGAGGAGTGGGCCTACCTGACATTAGGAAATACTACACCGCTACTCAGCTGCGTGTATTTGTCCCTCATTTACGTAGCCATGGAGAGCCACAATGGGTGGCAATGGATAATCATTATCTAGATCCGGCGACACTTGGAGAATGGATATGGGCCCAGCGGAAGTGGGTGCTACGGAAAACGAGGGATCATCTGCTCTTTGCAGCAATATGGGAAATATGGAGAGATGGCCCAGAGATGAAAGGGATCACATCATGGCCGTCCCCGCTAAGCCACCTATGGTCGCCGGGCATCAATAACCATATCCCTAACGTAGAGCGAGTTCAGGCGTGGTACGAGGCGGGACTAGAAAGGGTGTGTCAGCTCCTTCGAAGTGATTCTTTTATCACCCTCCCAGAATTAACGGAAGCCCTAAACATAGGAGTTCTCTCCACTTTTCACTATCTACAAATCAAAGGGATCTTGACGAGGACAGCATGGAAGGAAAAACTGAGTAGGGGTCTCACCCCCTTTGAGAAAATGCTAGATTCTAAGACCGACAGGAAGGGTTTGATTTCCCTAATATATAAGTTACTGCTAGAGGGAGGTAGTGGGTCCTCGCTCACTCTCCCAACGCGATGAGAAAAGGATGTGGCAGTTGAAATTGAAGATGATGTGTGGGACAAAACGTGTATCATGGCCACACGTACTTCGATATCATGCCAATATAAGCTCCACTACATCAAACTTCTACACCGCTGGCAATATGATCCCGTATAGGCTGTCCAAGATGTACCAATCTTCCTTCACCCTCTGCTGGCGTGAATGTGGACAGGTCGCAGACTACTGGCACATGTGATGGGGCTGCCCCAAGGTTAAGGTTTTTTGGGATGAAGTTTTGGGATGGATAAGGCACACGGATGGAATCCAGAGAACTGCAAGTCCGCATTTGGTCCTGTTTAATCTCGAAATGGTAGAGGATGAATAGACGAGGGTCCAAGGCCTAACACCCCACCTACTACTAGCCGCAAGGGCGTTATTAGCCACTAAATGGAAATCACCCATGACCCCGTCTAAGAAGGAGCGGATCAATGTGCTACTAAACATATGCACTATGGAGAAAATCACTGCATCACTCCACGGTAGGGCAACACAATGTGAGCTCTTATGGTCTGACTTCCTAAGTTCATATATGTCTAATGCAAACCCAACCCCAAGCGATAATGAGCCCTCACCCTGAGGGGGTTGGATCTGGTCACCTTCTACTTGAGCGCTGACTTCCACCTCTCTGGCCCATTCTTCCTCTCATGTTGCTAACCACACATTATTCTACTGATGTAGGTTCACCTCCCCTCATGATGAACCTCTGAACACACCACACCAAACTAGTTTCAGCCCCTGCAGATGATCGTATGACCACGACTCCTTAATCCCTAAGCAACAAGTCTTCCATTCCCGGGAGGAGCAGGGGGGGGGAAAGGTGTGAATTTGTTTAAGGAATGAGAAAAGCATTGATGTTTATTTTGTTGTTTTTTGTTCTCCTATGTGCGTACTTTTGGTCATATGCACTGTACTATGATATTATTTGGTTAGGAGAAAGAACTTGCTCCAAGTATGTATCTACTATGCCCACGTATGTAAATGTTTTTCTGTGTTTCCTTATTGAAAAGAATGTTTATTTTGAAAACCTAATAAAATCAAATTTAAAAAAAAAAAACATCAAAAAATAGTCAATTGGCGCTACTCTGCGAGAACAAACACAGCTAAATGACCTGTTCTTTGAGAAGGTACTCACTCGAGAGTCCGCTGCCACACTATAGCTCACTGCACCTTTCACAGAAGGGAAATATCTATTTGCATATCAGTCTTTGTTCTGCCACAATGGGCAGTCCAGCACTGAAATGCTATGGCAATTCTCTTCTGAACAAGCGTACCAACAGCTACCTCAGACACATTATTCAGCCTTGTTCGGCCTTATCAGTGAGGTGGAGCTCTCCCTCTCTGTGCAAAGTGAGCAAGGGGTCCACGTCTGGATGACCCCAGCTAACTTAGGGTGACTAAACCTAAGTTCCTTAAACAGTCTAAAAAAAGTTCATAGGCGCCCCTCTGCGAGAACGAACATGGCTAAATGACCTGTTCTTTGGGATGGTACCCACTCGAGAGTCCGCAGCCACACTTTAGCTCACTGTACCTTTCACACAAGGGAAATATCAATTTGCATGTCAGTCTTTGTACCGCTCACATGGGGAGTCCACTACCGAAATGCTATGGCAATTCTCTTGTGAACAAGAGTACCAACAGCAAACCTAGACATAGTTCAGCCTTGTTGGGTCTCATCAGTGAGGTGGAGCTGAGCACAGTGAGCAAGGGGTCCACGTCTGAGCTAAAGTGTGGCTGCGGACTCTCGAGTGGGTACCTTCCCAAAGAACAGGTCATTTAGCCGTGTTCCTTCTTGAAGAGGGGCGTCCATGACTATTATTTGAATGTTCAAAACGTGTCTGTTAATTTATGGGATTCATTTGTACTGTCTCATTGTTTCTTTTGAAATGTATTATCCATTGACCAGAATATTTGTGTATCGTTTTCTGCCCATACCTGGAACATTGTCATTCCATGGTATTAGTTGTATATCTGTAACTTTTCATCCATCTATCGTATTGTTGTTCTACCTTTTTTATTTATTTACTTTTTTCGACAATGTCAATCACTATATTAAAATGATATCACCTAAAATGTCACCTAACGAATAGTAGCCTAAACATATGTTTTTTTTGTGGCAATATCGGGGTCGTAAAGTGTATTGTTGATACCACTGTGAAAGCAATAATAATCAATACAGGGAACAAACTCAGATGTAAGTCCCTGAACCAATGGGAAATGATTTCTGGTGAGTGTAAATCACAATCAGTATTTACATGCTATGGAACCTTTTCTATGTATTTATTAATTGCTCTTATATTACAATCTACCCAGCATGTGCATTTCCCTTGATAAAACTGCTGTCTCATCTAACATTTGCTGGCTAAAGACTTTTTCTATTTTCAAGTGCAAGTGGGCGTGTAAACATTACACGGTCACTTACTTTATTATTGGTTATTACTAAACTTTCTACTAACCCAACATCTTTTTTTTGCATAAACAAATAATGCAAAGCAGCACCTGACTTCATGGGTTGCTTGTGCTTTAAGAGGAGAAGGAGCAGTATTACAGTACGATTTTTCTAAGTATCTAAGCTCAGATATTTCGCAGAGCACTGGGCATTGAAATCTCATGCAATAATGATTGTGCCAGACAGATTATCAACACGCTAGTTGGATAATGTAGCATTAATACATTTCAACAAATGACCAATTTGCCTCCCGTCCATTGGGTCATAGACATTAATCAAAAGGATAGGGCACTCTTTGTTATTTTCTATTAAATCAATACGTGTTGGCAAAAATGTGGACTGTGAAGGCATCATTAAGTAAGACACAGACAACAGACTTTAAGTTCAACCAAAATATATTTATTAACTTATATGTCAGGATGGTTGAACACCTAACTTGCTCTATGCTAAGGTGGGATTTCCCTACCCGAACGAAACTAAGGAAAGTCTGAGTTAAAGAGCTCAACTTAAAAGTCTGTCTGTGTCCAAAACCTGTATTTGCCCTCACAAGTAAAGCGAAGAAATTTGTAGGGATGTCAAAGTTAAAAGAAATAGTGTTCAACTCAAAGTTCTGAGCTTCTTCCAGCTCGCAGTTTTCTTTCAGCTCCGGTTCCTCAAGCATAAGAGAGTTCCATGAAAAAGTCTCAAACTTTACCTTTCTCCAGTTCAAGGTGATATAGTTCACAACCTGTCCTTGGGGTTTCCTTCCCTAAGTTTCAAGTAACACAATCCAAAACAAAAGGGTCTTGAGACTCAAACCCCAAGACAGCAAGTGTGGTCCTTCAAGGACCATGGTTCCTTTCCCCAAGCCTTTCACCTCGCTAATTGCACTTACTTCAGTATTTAAAAAAAAAAAAAGTCTTCACAAAACAACAGGCTAACTTGACCCTCTTTCTGGATTACCTCGCCAGTTCACTTGCATGGGTTTCATTGGGCTGTTTCACAGTGTCCTTATCTTTCACCATTCAGGGCTCTCTTGTCTAGGCACAGTTGTTAGACCGCACAGTCCACCCATCACAGGTCGTGCAACCAGGATCCCTGGGCGCCTCAGCCCACAGAGGTTCCTTGGCACTTGCTCCTGTGCACCAAGTCACCTTCACTTAGTTCATTTTGTTGGCCTCTTGGCTTAATGTGTATTCTTGCCCTCTTCTGGCATCTCCTTGATAGCATTGTGTCTCTGCCATCACGTGTCACACTAATGAATATGCAGGGATACCAGGTAAGAAAGAGAGGGGAGCAAACCTGGTTTATACAAAACAAGTACACTGTGACAGCTCCCAATCTCATGCATTCTATGGTGTGAGGAGTTCTCTAGGGGTTAGGGACTAAGAGTTAGTCTATAAGTTGCTATGTGATTTTTAAGGTTTACCATTGCTGTCCGAGTATTCAACCTAACTGACAAGGTTAACCAACATCAACATATAGAAACAAATTCTCATTTATTAGCTACAAAAATATGTAAAATACATATTAAATTAAAATCATAGTAAAGTAACTTGTGCTAGATAAAGTGACTAGTGCATACCACCTTATCTGTGACTTGGTATACAAATGCGATACAATACAAAATTACAAGTCTGTTACACAAAATACTGGTGACACATACTGCATATTTGTCACGACTCGCTCCCTTCGCTCCCGTTCCCGCCACTTGGGGGCATGTTTTGGGGCTTATTCCCTACTGGACATTACCTCCGGACCTACTGCTACAGTGCGGTAATGAATTGGGAGCGCAAAATCCCTATTTTCCCAACTACTTCCCTTCCGGATCCATTCCAGGTTTTTGGCAGCCAGCATGCTTCTTTAACCAAATGACTATGCTTCCCAGAATGTCTGGCCCACTGCTCCACCTCCACCCTTGCAGGACAAGGTTGGGTGGAGGATAGGCAACACCTGTGGCTGCAGGTGCAGCAATCAGCACACCTGAGGCGTGTGCTCGTTAAGCAGCTTTAAAAGCCTCAGTCTCACTTCAGTCCAGCGCTGGTCATCGTTTGCAGTGTTCCTTGTTGTGACTAGTCCCTTGTTCCTTGCCTTTGCACCTAGTTCCTAGTTCCTGTTTTCTTGTTCCTCCGCCCTGAATCTCTGAGTCATGCGCTAATTGATTTCTGCTCCCTTGATTCCCTTTTTGTCTTCCTCTGTTTGCAGGCAGCATTTCTCAGTGCTTTCCCCTTTTAGATGCAGCCCAGTTTTTATGTGTTCTATATTTCTTTGACTCAGTCCTTTGCTGCTGTAAACCCGTATGCCTTAGCCTTCCTCTTAGATTAGCTTCCTGTCTTTTCCTTGGAGGGGTAGGCGTTTTTTCCCTGCTCCTGATCCCTACTTCTATTGGGATCCATTCCATGTTTTCCATAGAACTTCTGCATTTATTTCCCATTTGTTTATTAGGTGTGGTGTACGGTTGTAGCTAGCTCCTGTGTGAATGCTTATGTTTTCCTCACTAATTTGTAATCGCTATTCCAACTTAGGTATTTAGTTTTCTGCAGCGGATCACACTCTGCTGCCTTCCAGTCTTCGCCCTTACCCTGCCGGGCTCTCCACTTAACAGCGGATCACGCTCTGCTGTCTTCCAGTCTCTGCCCTTGCCCTGCCGGGCTCTCCACATTACAGCGGATCACGCTCTGCTGCCTTCCAGCCTTCGCCCTTGCCCTGCCGGGCTCTCCACATTACAGCGGATCACGCTCTGCTGCCTTCCAGCCTTCGCCCTTGCCCTGCCGGGCTCTCCACTTACAGCCGATCACGCTCTGCTGTCTTCCAGTCTCCGCCCTTGCCCTGCGTACCCGCTACATTGCAGCTGATCACGCTCTGCTGATTTCCTGCCTCAGCCCTTGTCCTCTGGGCTCCCTGCCCTGCAGTCTACCTCTCTCTGGCAACCTACAGCCCTTGTCCTCTGGACCTTCCTACTTCTCCCATTGCTGTTATAGCCTTTCTGGGTCCCAGCTTCACCAACAGGATTCGTGGGCTAGCTGACATTCAAGAGGTTTATCTCGTCCTCGTGAGTACAGTTCTTTAGTTCCCTTATTTGATACCATCAAGAGTGTTAGTTCACAGATCCTGTCATTGCTTGCCCTCCACGTGGGTTTAGCGCTGTCAGTACCTGTAACAGCAATTGGGGGTAAGGCGCTTGCCGACTTTCCTCGCGGTCAGGTGCTTACCCCACATCCCTTTTCATATATTAGTTTTGATGTCACACTCTATTTGCACTCCTGGGTTCTAGCATACATGAGTCGTTGTTCCGGTGTGCACATTTCCCTTGCCATATTCGCTGCCTTTGTATTTGCCTGACTAATCCTGACAGAATGACCAGCCCAAAATTCCCATTGAATATGGCAAGTTTAAGAAAGAAGGGCAGCAAGGCCTCTAACAAGTTTGTACAGAAAGCTTCCCCTACATTTACCTGTGACAATCAAATCACTAGTCCTGACTTAAATGAACTCCTTGTCACGAATGGGCATTTACGTGCAAAGTATTTTTCCCATAGGATGGCACATCCTACATTGCCTGATCCTAGTTCTATCTTTTGTTTTGATCCCGATTCTATGTCAGCGCAAGCCTTAGCCGCAGAAAACAACACACTGTTAGACTTATTATACAAGAGTACCTCTGTTGTTGAACCCCATGATTCCAGTTGTGCTTCACCTCAGATAGAACAGTTTCATGGTACAAACATAAAGAATGGAGGGGTTCCTTGCATAACTTCTGTTTTCTACCCTCAGTCTAAAGCATACTCCTTTGCACAGGTACATACTGTAGTCCCTAATGCCAAGGGGTCTAATGTCAATAGTTTGCTTAAGGGAAACACAGACCAAGTTGGTAAGAGAAACTATAAATCACAGAACCTGCAAGCAGTAGAGGACAATGTACAATCGGTGCACATCCAGATTGCTAGTGCAGGATCCAGCCCTGATGCCACTATGCCTCCCCCTGAGCCTACTGATAGTGATGTACAGTTAATGCAGGGCATGCTAAGAGCTAAGCTTGAGGAGTTAAGACGAGAACTCATTTCTTTACGAGAGGAGAATAAAACCTTGCACTCTTTACTGAATACACCCCAGACTTTAGATTTACAAGCCACTCCTTTACCAAAAAATTCCTGTGTAGCAGTTTGTCGTAATTCTGAGCTAGCACACACACAAGCTTCTGATTTCCAAACACAATCCCCAATGGTGGCATACACAGATTCAGTCACTACAGTAGGCTTAGGCCCTGCTCTTGATACAGCTGCTGAGACTGAAGTAGATGTTAAAGCTGATGTGGAAAACGATGTTACCTCTGGGTTCACTCTTCCTTCTGCCAATTCTGATCAATACGAACAGTCAGAGACAGTACAGATTTCATGTTCTGATGGACTCATTCCACAGTATACAGAACCAAAAAACCGGCAGGCGATTCCTGAACTGTTGATTGTTAATCTGCCTCTTTCAGAAGCTAAAACAGAGGAATGGACAATTGACGAAATCCTGATTAACAGAGACTTTACTATGGTGATTCCACTGGTTGATTTTGACTTCTACAAAGAAAGAGACTCTGTGTCACCCACTAAAGAAAGGGACTGCAAGGGTACAGCTCAGTCTTGGGTTACCGGTGCTAAGGAGTCTACTGCCCTAAAGGTGCCCTCCATTCCTGAGCCACCAATGTGTCTGTCAACTTCTGAGACTTCTGTCTGTCCTCCTACAACCATTGACTCTTCTATGATCCAATCCACAGCCCTGCAGTCATCTTTGGCACACGTGTCTTCAACCAATGATCCGCTGCCGTGTCTGCCATTTACTCAAGAGCCAGTCCCAAAGACCTGGACATGTTTGTATCCAGCAACCGAGATTGCTTCAGCTTGCTTGCCTTCAGCCTCAAGGTTTCCCCTGGCCTGCCTGTCTTCAGCTACAGTGACTCATCCTGCAGATCATCCTTCAGCTTTAGAGCCTCCGGTAATCCACCAAAAGTGCATGTCTTCAGTCCCGGAGTATACTGAGTATTTGCCTTCAGTTCATGAGACGCCTGTATCCTGCTTAGCCTCGCTGCCAATATCAGAGGTATACCTGTCTACACCATCAGATCCTGCTATATTTTCTTCTGCTCCAGCGATTCCTCCTGAATCCCAACCATTTACTGTCGATGAACGTCTAGCTTGCCTTTCTTTTGCTTCAGGAGGAGCACCAGAATGCCTGCCTTTTCCACAAGACGATTCTCCCAACTGCTTCACTTTAGCATCAGAGCCTCCTAAAGATGCAGCATCAGAGTTTGAGACTTTTGCCAGCTCCCGCTTCAGAGTCATCAAGCTGGACCAAGTGGTGAGTCAGAACCACTCACCTGGGTGTGCACAGGGGGTAGTGCAGACCGGCGTATTACCTACAGGACTTGTGCAACAGAATTCCACCAAGAAGCACCAGTTGGGTGCTAGTAGCCAAAGGAAGGGAATGACTGCTGCAGTTCAAGATGTGTCTGTTATTGCTCATTCTGCGAGTGTGCCTAAAATACCAAGTACTGCGTCTATCACTCCTATCAGTATGCCAAACGTCCCTGCTGTTGTATCCCACGTGCAACAAGGTGGTTACACGACTGTCACCAGGAGTACCAGCCTTGTACAACCCATTGGACTTTCAGGTCTCCAAAGCGTAGAACATGTGCAGTCAAACCTTAGTCACTTTCAACCACAAGCCTTTTCCCAGATGGATGACAGAAGAAAGTCTGAACCTCTACCTCAGCCGCCACCTTCTCTAATGGCTGAACATAAACTTTTCCTGAAGCCAGCAATTTCCTCACCTCCCGCATGTCCACTCTCGGCAGAAAGGCTAACAGGGCTTCTACCATTGTCTAAGGCATGTTGCACCAGCCTGCCTCCCTCCTCAAAGACTTATACGGGTCCACTCCCAGTGACTGAGCTTCCTGGACCTTCCAACTCTGCATCAGGTCCTGCAAGTCCTTCATGCTTTTCTTCGAACCATGAGTCTCTTCCTCACCAGAAGCCACCGTTTCCATCAGTGCCACCTCCAAAGAAAAAGCACTCCCATCATGGAAAGAAGATGTCTCGTGCGGGTGGCGGGCACCCGAAGAAGGCCGTAGGAGGGGGTATACTGTCACGACTCGCTCCCTTCGCTCCCGTTCCCGCCACTTGGGGGCATGTTTTGGGGCTTATTCCCTACTGGACATTACCTCCGGACCTACTGCTACAGTGCGGTAATGAATTGGGAGCGCAAAATCCCTATTTTCCCAACTACTTCCCTTCCGGATCCATTCCAGGTTTTTGGCAGCCAGCATGCTTCTTTAACCAAATGACTATGCTTCCCAGAATGCCTGGCCCACTGCTCCACCTCCACCCTTGCAGGACAAGGTTGGGTGGAGGATAGGCAACACCTGTGGCTGCAGGTGCAGCAATCAGCACACCTGAGGCGTGTGCTCGTTAAGCAGCTTTAAAAGCCTCAGTCTCACTTCAGTCCAGTGCTGGTCATCGTTTGCAGTGTTCCTTGTTGTGACTAGTCCCTTGTTCCTTGTTCCTTGCCTTTGCACCTAGTTCCTAGTTCCTGTTTTCTTGTTCCTCCGCCCTGAATCTCTGAGTCATGCGCTAATTGATTTCTGCTCCCTTGATTCCCTTTTTGTCTTCCTCTGTTTGCAGGCAGCATTTCTCAGTGCTTTCCCCTTTTAGATGCAGCCCAGTTTTTCTGTGTTCTATATTTCTTTGACTCAGTCCTTTGCTGCTGTAAACCCGTATGCCTTAGCCTTCCTCTTAGATTAGCTTCCTGTCTTTTCCTTGGAGGGGTAGGCGTTTTTTCCCTGCTCCTGATCCCTACTTCTATTGGGATCCATTCCATGTTTTCCATAGCACTTCTGCATTTATTTCCCATTTGTTTATTAGGTGTGGTGTACGGTTGTAGCTAGCTCCTGTGTGAATGCTTATGTTTTCCTCACTAATTTGTAATCGCTATTCCAACTTAGGTATTTAGTTTTCTGCAGCGGATCACACTCTGCTGCCTTCCAGTCTTCGCCCTTACCCTGCCGGGCTCTCCACTTAACAGCGGATCACGCTCTGCTGTCTTCCAGTCTCTGCCCTTGCCCTGCCGGGCTCTCCACATTACAGCGGATCACGCTCTGCTGCCTTCCAGCCTTCGCCCTTGCCCTGCCGGGCTCTCCACATTACAGCGGATCACGCTCTGCTGCCTTCCAGCCTTCGCCCTTGCCCTGCCGGGCTCTCCACTTACAGCCGATCACGCTCTGCTGTCTTCCAGTCTCCGCCCTTGCCCTGCGTACCCGCTACATTGCAGCTGATCACGCTCTGCTGCTTTCCTGCCTCAGCCCTTGTCCTCTGGGCTCCCTGCCCTGCAGTCTACCTCTCTCTGGCAACCTACAGCCCTTGTCCTCTGGACCTTCCTACTTCTCCCATTGCTGTTATAGCCTTTCTGGGTCCCAGCTTCACCAACAGGATTCGTGGGCTAGCTGACATTCAAGAGGTTTATCTCGTCCTCGTGAGTACAGTTCTTTAGTTCCCTTATTTGATACCATCAAGAGTGTTAGTTCACAGATCCTGTCATTGCTTGCCCTCCACGTGGGTTTAGCGCTGTCAGTACCTGTAACAGCAATTGGGGGTAAGGCGCTTGCCGACTTTCCTCGCGGTCAGGTGCTTACCCCACATCCCTTTTCATATATTAGTTTTGATGTCACACTCTATTTGCACTCCTGGGTTCTAGCATACATGAGTCGTTGTTCCGGTGTGCACATTTCCCTTGCCATATTCGCTGCCTTTGTATTTGCCTGACTAATCCTGACAATATTATCAGGCAAAAATTCAGTGCTACGGACCACAGTTAACAATAGAATCAATCATGCGTGTTCATGGTTTACTTCATAGATACACGTGCAGGCTTAATTCCAATAAGCCTATTAGTTAATCTTTTAGTGTGATTCACAAAACAATACCTATATCTGGTATTACTCAAAACAACCCAACATGTTTCGTTCCTCTACTCTGGTGTACAGGTTATTGTGAGAAATTCTTTAGGGGCAGACAACAGTTTTGATAGCCTAACTGGTCTATTTGATGGTTACTGTGTGTGGCACTGATGAGACTTGAGATCCTTAACAGTCTTTAATTTGTCATCGATAGCACTATGGAGCAGCTTATAATACAGACACTGAGGTACTCTTGATTTGATTCCTCCATGTTATCCTTGTTGTTCAAGGATGTCCCTGACTACCAATGTGTATAATGCACTGATTTTTGCTGAAGGCTCTCAGTTTAACTGCAGCTCAACTTGATGCACCCAGACGGAACTCACAAGTCTATCGAATGTTGGTCGTCTCATAGGTATAGATGTGGTGTGGTGCACTTAGATAATATTGCTGTACTAGGTTGGCAATATGTAACCTGCTCAATACAAGCAGCGATGATCCTGCATCCTCAATAGCGTGGAAGACAACAGTATTATGGCTTGTTTTACTAGACCACGTGTCACACACCTCTTGCCAATCTGTGGCCTTGCCGCACAGCATTCACCCGTAAAAGTTCACTGATTCGCTCCCTTCACCCTTTAATGTACTTCACTTCAAGGTTTGATTTAAATCGTTGTGCAACATGCATTCAATATTGTTTACTTTCAGCTCGCTGTTCAAAGTGCACTTATGTTGCTTAATTATGTTCAGTATTCCATATGCACTAATTTGCTTCAGTGCTAAATCTCCATCTAGTCTGTTATTTGTTTTAATGGCTCGTGAGGATAGCACAGGGGCAACATGCTCGCCTTGGAAGCAAGGCGATACAGAGCAACACAGGTTCGATCCTGGGGCCGAACTTAGAAACATCTGGGTATTAAGTGCATTATAAATAACCTATCATCTCGTGTCAATGTTAACTTTCCATTTAGTTCAGTATTCAATATGCATTTGTTTGCTTCAATGTTAAATTTCCAATTTGTTCGGTATTCAATATGCATTATTTGCTTACTTTCGTGACTGTTTATCATTTATGGTCCTGTAGGAGCGCCCCGGTGCTTGAGCGCCCTCCCGACACTCACCAGCCTTTCTGTGCCTCTTCCCGGTTGTTCCCGCAACTTCCTCCCGGCTTCTGAAGCAGGGAAATCCACTGGCGCGAGCCCTGCTCACTTTCCATGTGTCTCCTTCCACACACCGGCACCTCCAATGCTCCTTCCTGGATGCGGACAGGGTCCTCTGTGCTCTGCGCTCCTCAGCAGCTCCTGCTGCTCACTCTGGGTCAGGGAGGCTCCCAGACTTGTGGCATGTACACAGCCCACTCGTAACAGGTACCACAAGTCCTCTGTGATAACTGCCGGCGTCCTGGCTATTTCTCCGGTCCCACCATGGCTGCCTCCTCACAAGGGTCTCCTGCTGGTTTTCCACATACAGGTCTCCCTGCTGCTCTCTTCCCTGCTGGGCTGGTCTCCCTTTATACACCTGCATCCCCTGGACAGGATGTAGGTGTGGATGCTTGATTAGCCCTGCCTGGCCGCTTGATTAGCCCTGCCTGACCATAAATAAAGGGACATGCCTGACCGTCACAGCTCTAAGTAGGCATTGTCCTCATCCCAATACTAAAGTAGTGAAAGGGTGTAGTCTTCATCACTCTTCGAGAGGGGAAAGGATCTGTTTGGAGGAGTGGGCCAGTGGGACATCTATAAAAGGGACTAAGTTGTTAGGCTCAAATGATAGTTGTGTGGTCAA
Organism: Ambystoma mexicanum; assembly: GCF_040938575.1. Classification (NCBI taxonomy): domain Eukaryota; kingdom Metazoa; phylum Chordata; class Amphibia; order Caudata; family Ambystomatidae; genus Ambystoma; species Ambystoma mexicanum. The sequence continues at coordinate 763,267,540 of NC_090925.1, read as the reverse complement.
CAGGACACATAATATATTCTGCCAATGAAGGAAACTAGATTGGTAAGTTTTAATTACGCAATGCCATGGAATTGATCAGCACTAATACCACACAGACTTGAACATCGCTTAGAAGTTTTGATCCAAGTGGAAAGGAGAGTTGATGTAAATAAATAGTTGCATATCCTAGAAAGTGTTTGATAAGACGAACGATGCAGCCCAGGTCGCTCACTAGTAGGCCATTCCGTGCACTCATTCTGATGCCATGTGCTTAGTAAGTGAGGATATCAAAGATAAACATTTCATCACAGCAGTCATAACTTTAACAATTCTTTCAGTTCTTTTAGCAGGACTTATTGTGTGTTGTTGTAGAAATCATACTAATAAATAAATGTGAGTATCTATAACACCAGAACTCCGCTAAGAGTATCAATGTGCTACCTAGGGCACTGCGAAGCTAGAGATGTCTATGAATATGATAGTGAAGTAGCAGAAGAAATTGAAGCCCTAATGAACATTACTAGGCCCATTTTTCTAGCTTTCTTGCTAGCTCACGGCATACGGCATATGGCGTTGGTGAATGAACAGCTACTCAAGATTCCTTAGGATTTATACCACCAGACCTGGCCGTGAAAGCTCACTGAGCTTCTGGAGTTCCTTCAAGTCTATTGGCAAGGAAATGTTTATGGAAATATTGTAGGTGGAGCTGTCAAAGGATGCTCTGTTCGGTTTAAGCTCGGTGTCCCTTTCAAGGAGCCTGTTCCCAGACAAGTCAGGTTCTTTCAGGCCCATGGGCAGGAAGAACCTGACTGGAGAGCAATCAATCAAGACCTCCGTACAGACTTTGGCTGTGGTTTTGGATGTGGTTGCTGCCCAGAAAAGCGAGGTTTAAGGACCAGGGTAGTCCAACTAGGCAGATAACGGTGCAGAGCAACGGGGGCAGTATAGCTCCGTCCTCACCCCCAGGCTCCGGGCTAGTTAACGAGCAGGCTCTGACTGAATCAGCCTGACCCCTCTGCCCCTCCCACGGCCTGCATCAAGCAGCGAGTGCATTCGAAGGGATTGTGTCCTCCGACGTATTCCTCATCTTAGATATCTCCTTCCAGCTCTGCTGGCCTCAGAAATTTTTTTCTCTAGAGGGCGCTGCGTGTCGACGTCCTCCGGGTCGATGTCCCTCGACAGCCGCCGTATCGACGTCGACGTCATCCTGCCTATAAAGGCCGCGCGCAGCGTCCGTTGTTCAGTTCCGTTTTTCCGCGCTTACTCAGTGCCTCGGAATACCGTTGCTCAGTTTTGTCAGGTTAAACCTATTTACCTCGAGTTATTCGATCCGTACTCGATGGCTTCTTCGTCGGAACCGACAACTCCTCGATCCGGCTTCAAAAAATGCCGAGATTGTGGGAAAAAGATGTCGCTGACTGACCCTCACAGAGTTTGTCTGTGGTGTTTGGGAGCTGAACACCATTGTTCGGAGTGCGAGGACTGTATGTCCATGACAGCTAAGGCCCTGAAGGAGCGTAGGGGGAAGCTGGAGAAAGGTAAGACTTTTAAAGCTTCTTCTTCGTCGACGAAGTCGAGACATTCGTCTCCTCGTCACCATTCGCGCTCCAGGTCTCGGAGTGGGTCCCACCACTCCTCGAGATCGAAGCACTCGAAGAGGAGACGTCGAAGATCCCCTTCTCCGTCTTCCTCTTCCTCTGTTTCGCCAAAGAGAATCCCTTGCCCCACGAAACATAGTTCCCGGGCTGAATGGGAGGAATTCTGCAAAAATATGATGAGCGTCTTCGAGAAAGCGGCCTCGACCCCCTCGAAGACTGCCGAGAGCGATGCTCTGGTCGAAAGACCCGAAGGTCAAAAACGCAGCGAGTCGCAGTACCCGGCGAAGGAAACCTCTCGAGCGCGTCTCGAACCCTCGACTATGACCTCCAAACCTTCCTCGAAGGTTCCGTCGACGCCGTCGACGAAGGTTCCGTCGACGCCGAGGTCGGTGTCTTCGACGCCGTTGTCGAAGGGACCTTCGACACACGGGTCTGTTGACTCGACGCCAGCTTCGACCGGCGTCGACCCCAAGAAAAGTCACGGTTACGACACACCCAGTGACTATCCCCAGATCCTCGATGACGATGGCTTCGAGATTATCGAGCAGAATCCCAATTCTGTCGAGGTCATCGAGGCCTCCGCCTTTGTTTTCGACGCCACGCTCGAAGCCTTCGACGTCGGCGTCGACGACATCGACGTTTTAGAGGCCGATTATGACAAGTTCGGCACCCTCTGCCTTGGAAATGGGGTTTACACCCTTTATGAGCTCAGAACAATTGAGAACTATGTCCTCAATTATGGAAGAGGGTGAATTGTCTGAACAGGAGGACACATTTGAGTTGCAGGGACCTGTAACCCCAATTAGAGAGGAATTTTCCTCTGAAGAACGCAGGTTAAAGGATCTTCATGATTCCTTACATGAGGCAAGTGGGTTAGACACTTCCCCTGAGGTGGAGTTTGCTAGGCCAGACCCGGGGGAGCATGCTGAAACCCCCTATAGAGCCTTAATGGTCAGGATCACAGAGTTTATGGGGTGGTCTGCACCTTCACAATCTTTCCAACAAGATGACCTCACGGATATTCTTGACAAAGGCCCACAGGAGGATCCTGTGGTACCTTTTCATAAAGCTCTTCAGAGGAAGATTATGACGAACTGGGAAACCCCAGATGTCGTCCCGGCAGTTAATAAAAAACTGTCTACAAAATACAGGGTATCCTCTACAGATCCGGAGTTTTTGTCAAAACACCCATCCCCAGAAAGTCTGGTGGTACAGGCAGCATCTTCTACCGATGTCAAGACGGCTTATCCTACCGTCCCACAGGACAGGGACGATAAAAAATATGATGCTATGGCAAAGAAAGTTTTTTCGGAATGTAGCATGGCGTTAAAATCTGTTAATGCTCCTTGCACCCTTGCTAGATTCAGCCATACACTTTGGGAGTGTGCTTCTACAGCAGCTGACTGCATCCCGGAGGGAGAAGAAAGGGAGGCGTTCCTGAATATCATACAGGACGGTAAAGACGCTATGTGCGAATCCCTCCAGACGGGCATCGATTCGGCTGACAGTATCAGCAGAGCAATGGCGGCAAGTACAACAACCAGGAGATTTGCTTGGTTGAGAAAGTCTGGTTTTGCCCCAGATGTGCAAGCCAGGCTCTTGAACATGCCATTCGATGGCTCTTCTTTGTTCGGGAAAAAGGCGGATGACAGTTTAGAGAAACTGCAAACTTCAAAAGCAGCAGCAAAATCCCTAGGCGCTGCAATCCGTCAGACACCTTTTCGTCCCACAGGAACCTCTGCGAGGGGCAAGTCCTTTTGCTTCTACTCCGCATTCGGAAGAGGTAGAGGACGGCCGGCTCAAAGGGGACAAAGAAGAACTACCCGAGGTGGACGGGGTAGATAATCAAAAGCCGCAGCAACAGCAGGTGCCTCTTTACCATCGGCATCTGCATCAGCCGCCCCAAAACCACTCTGAGGACTTCCCTCACAGGACACCTGTAGGAGGCAGGTTGACTCAACATCTGGCGATATGGCAGGCTATCACGTCAGATGCTTGGGCATTGGAAACAGTTGCCCAAGGTTACTGCCTGCCTTTCCTACGCATACCTCAGAGTCATCCACCGGGGATCAGCTCTCAGAAAGCTCCAGATCCGCTCCTCTTGCAGGAAATTTTGGACCTGCTAGAGAAAGGTGCCATAGAACCGGTACCCGTAGCGGAGAGGAACAAGGGCTGGTACTCCCCTTACTTTCTCATTCCAAAGAAAGACGGAGGACTGAGACCCATCTTGGACTTGCGAGAATTGAACAAATTCCTCAGGAAAGACAAATTCAAGATGGTCACTCTGTCTCAGATCCTCCAGGCCCTTCAGTTCCAGGACTGGTTGGTATCTCTGGACCTTCAGGACGCTTATTTCCATGTGCCAATCCATCCCAAGCACAGGAAATACCTGAGGTTCGCAATTGGCAACTCTCACTATCAATTTCGAGTGCTGCCATTTGGGCTGACCTCCGCCCGAGGGTCTTCACCAAGTTAATGTCGGTAGTGGCGGCAAGTCTAAGGAGGGAAGGGATTCACGTCTACCCCTACCTGGACGATTGGTTGATCAGGGCTGTTTCTTCGGAACAAGCTCAGATCCAGCTAAATCACGTGTGCCACTCCCTTCACAAACTGGGCTTCTCCCTCAATTTAAAGAAGTCACAAATGATACCATCGCAGAGACTCCAGTTCATAGGAGCGATCCTGGACACTTCCCTGGGAAAAGCCTCGCCACCAGAGGTGAGGGCTCAAGATATTCTACAGATGGTTACCAAGTTCCAAGATGCCCAACGTCTCCCAGCCTTCGACTTTTTGAGGTTGCTAGGCCTCCTGGCATCCTGCATTTTCCTAGTGCCAGAGGCTCGCCTGAGAATGAGATCCCCCCAGTGGGCACTGAGGACTCAGTGGTCACAATTCTCAGGGAGAATGACAGATCTTCTTCAGGTTCCCGACAGGGTGGCTCGAGACCTTCAGTGGTGGGCCTGTCAGGAGAACATTCTGAAAGGAGAACATTTTTGGCAACCCTGGCCAGAGATAACAGTAGTCACGGATGCCTCACTCACGGGGTGGGGAGCCCACGCCAACGACTTGACCATCAGCGGTTGTTGGTCTCCATCGGAGTCCAGACTACATATCAACCTGTTAGAGCTGAGAGCCATCAGACTTGCGCTGAAGGCGTTCCTGCCAGCTGTACAAGGGAAAAACGTCCTGATAATGACGGACAACACGGTGGCCATGCATTACCTCAACAAAAGAGGAGGCATAGGATCACTACCCCTGTGCAGAGAGGCGATGCAGCTCTGGTTTTGGGCAATCCAAGAAGGAATCTCTCTATCGGCAGTTCACCTAGCCGGAGAGAAGAACTTGACAGCGGACGCTCTGAGAAGGCAGAGCACAGTCTCCCACGAGTGGGAGCTAGCTCAGGAAGTCCTTCAAGAGATCTTCGGCCTTTGGGGAACCCCTCAGGTAGATCTGTTCGCCACCAGCCTCAACAGGAAGTGCGATCTGTTCTGCTCAAGGGAATTTCCCCCGAGAGGAGCTCTGGGAGACGCGTTCATAGTGGACTGGGAGTTTCCGCTTCTGTACGCGTTCCCACCGGTCCTTGTCATTCCTCAAATGATCAGGAGGTTGAGAAGATTCCGGAGAACCATGATCCTAATTGCCCCGGATTGGGCCAGGAGAACGTGGTACCCGGACCTTCTAGACTTGTCCATCTGCCCTCCAATTCGACTTCCACTCAGAGAGAACCTACTCTCACAGAAGGGAGGTCAGGTTCTCCATCCAGACATCAAAACCCTCAACCTTCACGCTTGGCTTCTGAAAGGCTGAGGTCAAAGGATTGGGACCTCCCTGATGATGTTATGGAGGTGTTGCTTTCGGCAAGGAGGCCAGCAACAAAGTCTTTATACCGCTGCCATTGGAACAGATTTTGCAGCTGGTGTAGAGAACAGAATATCGACCCTTTTTCATGTGGTACACCAATGGTTTTGTCCTTCCTACTATATTTGGCGAATTCAGGCCTTCAAGTTGGCACCATTAAGGGCTATCTCGCAGCGCTATCCATCTTTAAGCGCACTGCGAAAGAACCATCCTATTTCAAGTTACCCTTGGTAATACAGTTTCTAAAGGGGTTAACCAATGTTTATCCCCCAAGACCATTCCAAGTTCCCCTATGGGATTTAAACTTAGTCCTAACTTTCCTGATGGGCACACCTTTCGAACCACTCCATTCTTGTTCGTTAAGATTCCTTACCCTTAAAACTGTTTTATTAATAGCACTTACATCTGCTAGAAGGGTGAGCGAATTACAAGCTCTTTCTTGTAAACCCCCTCACACAATCTTTCACAAAGACAAAGTTGTCCTGCAAGTGAAGCCTAATTTCCTCCCAAAGGTGGTTTCTGAATTCCATATCACTCAGAAGATTACCCTACCATCTTTCTATCCTCCTCTTCATCCGGGGAAAGAGGAAGAGAGGTTACACAGGCTAGACCCTAGAAGGGCTTTAAGTTTTTACATCAGTAGACTAGCCAGGATAAGACAGGCAGACCAGCTGTTTGTAGGTTACACAGGTCACAAGCTGGGGTTACCAATAACTAAGCAGACCATTTCCAGATGGATCATTCTAGCCATTCTGGAATGTTATAAACTGGCAGGGAAAGAGCTCCCTCAAAACCTTAGGGCTCATTCGACCAGAGGTATTGCAGCCTCATCGGCCCTCAAAAGAGGTGTGCCGGTTAAAGACATCTGTGCGGCCGCTACATGGTCGTCTGTCCATACCTTTACACGATTTTACAACTTGGATTCCTCCTCCAGTCAAGAGACTAGGTTTGGAAGGGCTGTACTGCATTCTATTCATCAATAGAAGACAGCGTGAAGTCAGTACTCCCTCCTCCAATAATATAATACTGCTATGGGAGCCTATCTAAGATGAGGAATACGTCGGAGGACACAATCCCTTCGAAGAACAAGTTACTTCTTACCTTGTAACGTTCTTTCGACGGGATGTTCCTCCGACGTATTCCTCATCGACTCGCCCATCCATCCCCGCAGTTCTACTTCCCTTGTTGTTGCAGCTTACGCTCCTTCAGGGTGATTAGTCTAGTCCAGAAAGAATTATTGTGGGCTACAAAACGGAACTGAGCAACGGACGCTGCGCGCGGCCTTTATAGGCAGGATGACGTCGACGTCGATACGGCGGCTGTCGAAGGACATCGACTCGGAGGACGTCGACGCGCAGCGCCCTCTAGAGAAAATTTTTTCCGAGGCCAGCAGAGCTGGAAGGAGATATCTAAGATGAGGAATACGTCGGAGGAACATCCCGTCGAAAGAACGTTACAAGGTAAGAAGTAACTTGTTCTTCTGCACCCTGCAGGAGTCGGAGGGCTAAGGGGGTGGGTTTGGGGGCTGACAGAGTGTATTGAGTCACGCGGTGTGTTATGCTGCATTTTGGGAAAGGTCAGTGGAGATGCCTGTGTTAGTGTGAAGCTGAAATAGAACCAGAAGCACATTGGGGGCTTTCTGTAGGGGGTTACTAAGGTTGCTACATATGGTACAAATGGCATCTACAGGCCTGCTGTTAGGTATGCACTGTAGGGTCTGAAGGTATTGCTAGACAGCGCAACCAGCCGTAACGGCTAGTATGTAAAGGCAGAATGCCTAGGAAGGGGAGTGGGTGCCTGAGCCTAAACCAGATGACTAAAACAGGAAGAACGAAAGTCACCAGGCCCCACCCCCCCTACCTCGGCTAGCAGAGGGCATCAGCAGTCTTCAATCAAGTTGGCCCTTAGAAGTCGGCTAGCTGCTTGATCTATGGACCCTGTCTCACCAAAAGAGGGCTCAGACCCAGAACTTGGTATACAAGATCCCCATGAGCCGAATTCAGACTATATCACTAATGTTGGGTCAGTGGAGCATTCAGTTACAGGTGCCACAGGCTCTATAGACTTTCAGCAATTGGGGGATCCTTCAAATGTCCTGATTTTACTATTTTTACAACAGCATCAAATTGATGATCATTGTACCCTTCCCATCTGGAAAAAGCTGATTTTACCCCCTGGCATCGCCCCAGTAGCCATGGCCATGGATATGGGAGATTTGATGAGAGCCTCTAATGCCTCTGCGATGGAGAAACGGGTGGATGGCAATCTGAAGGCAGAAGCAGAGTTTGTGGATATCCGTAGGGTTGCTGATGTGGGTACTGGTAAAAATAGCTAATGGGCTTCACTACCCCGAATAACCCCTAAGTGTGTTGAAATACAGGAATCCGAGGTATACCCTATGATTGCTGTAGCCCTTTCCAATAGATTAACCTTAGAGGCAATGGAGAGATCTATAGACCGAATGTACAACGGGAGATGTATGGGATCCTTAAGCGATTTACCTCATTGGGATTCTTTCGCTGCGACAGACATAGTGACTGTTGACAGACCAAATGACCCTATTGAGCTCCTGTTGGTGCCTGTTTTGCCACTCTCATTTTTAAATGGCCTTGATCTTGTCTCGCTGCACACTGAGCCTGATCATGACTGAGCAGCAGTGTTAACCAGTCAGGTTTCAGACTTCTGGATGAGAGATCTAGGGTGGAAGCATGCAAGAACCATTCATTTATCCCGGAGATTGGATCAATGATTACTGACGTCAGCCCAAATGAAGAGGGTATAGGTGTTTGGAAGTCGAAGGTGGTCAGTAGCTCCCCCCGAGGGTGGCAACTTCTATAACACAAGAACCTCTGGTAGCTACACACCGGGCATCAGCGGAAACTGGGGTGATGCTATGCGATCCGAGCTGCCTGGAGGAGGAGACTTGTGGTACTGTGAGGCGCCTTGTCTTTGCCCCATCTCCCTCCCCTGCCTTGGTGGTGGATATTCATTTTGCTGACATCATCTTGGGGCACATTGCCCTTGTAGAGGATAAGCTAACTGAAATTATAACAACTTTAGGAAAACTTCCATGAGAGAGTCAGGCAAAGTCAAGGAGCGGAATGTAGTGGATCACTCATTGAGGATTGTGAAGAATGAAATGAACATTCTCCCAAACATTGAAGGTGGAAGTAGATCCCTCTCTTCTGGGGCTAGGTTAATAACTGAGCCTGCCCCAAAGGTAATACACAATATGAGATCGGAAGAGCAGGTTGCCCCGGGCTTAATATCTGGTCCAGAGTCTGGAAATATACAAAATGATGGCTATTGTAAAGGAAGATTGCTGGTTATAAGGATCCCTACATCTGGGATGAACAGATTAATAGAGGTCCTATGGGAGTGACTCAACATCTGAATCATGGCAGGAGATAAGTGGGCAACAGAAATCAGTTGTACTGGAAACCTTGCCCGAGGAGTGTGCGGTCTCCATGAGCGAGTCTTTAGTAGATACACTCAGATTGCCTGTGTACGCTGATCCAGCCTTGCCAGTCCGAGAACTTCGTGAATCATATGCACCATCCATGGAGAGGGCAGTGACGCCATTCGACAAGCTCCCGCCGATGGAGACGAAGGGCCCATCGAATTCTTCACTGGGCAACCATGCCACCTCGTGGCTATCTACAAGTGGAGCTACACTGACTACACAAGGGAAAGCACAGACTAAATGTAGAAATATTGATTGCCCATCTCCTGACCCCTTGGCAGACTGGAGGGAACTTAATTTGATCTGTACTTTTAAAGGAAAACATTATGGTAACAAAAACTCATATAAACGCTCGCTCATTAGCGCTTTGCACAACATCCTGGGGGTGTCAAACATTTCTTTTAAGATCTTCACTTCATTCCGAATTTTATCTGGTTGTATGTACTGTGGGGGCTGTAGCGTACGTTTTGGTTTAAATAATCCATACTTAAGGTTCTGTTTAATACAGTGCAGGGAAGCAATGGCGGACAATGGCATTGAGGTATTTCTGGATGTTAAGGCAAGGCAGTGTCACCAACATGATGTGTGGTATGAAGCCTTGCCCTTTATTAATCAGATGGCCTTTGGAGGGATAGTTAGTTCTCTCACTGCCTCCTGAAATGTTTCTTCACTCACAAGGTAGCATGGTCAATTTATCGAAGCACGCCTCAGACCCAGTTTTCAATTGTATAAAGTTAGTTGTGCCAACTCAGGGGTAACCCACAGTCTGTAGAGGCTACAGAGCCACAAAGCATAAGTATATTTTCCTGAAACATTGCTGGTTTGAGTGAGAAACTACTTGATGCAGAATGGCTATCTCTGATTCGTTCTTATGATATTATCTGTTTCCAGGAAACTTGGGCACTGTTGGCTGTTACCCGGGAGGGGGGGTACACCTGTTTTACAGTGCCCACAAAGAAAGGTGCCATGAGTCATTCTAGAGGAGGTCTCCCCACATGGTTTTGTTCAGAGTTGCCGTTTAATATTGAGCAACTCCCGAGCTACCAGGATGTTCTTATGTCCTTTTTACTTAAGGGACGGGGTTTTGATTTAAATTTGAGAATCTTAAATGTGTATTTGCCACCTAAAGTTAGTGTTGCAAAGGATAAAGTCTTATTTGATGCACTTGAGCGATCTCTGTCATAAAACCTTAGAGAGCATATTTTTATTGTTGGTGATTTTAATGTGAAGTTAGGGCCTTCTGCTAAGTTCGATGAAGAGATCAGAACTCTGGAGGAAATGTATGGGATACCCAGTAGCATGCCATTTTCCCCTATAGCCGATGCTCGCAGAACTGTGTTAAGAGGTGTTTGTAGAGAACACGCTCTTTTTTAATTAAATGGCAGGGCGGTAGATGACTGCCCCTTGGTCCCCACATTTACGAGGGGCGATCACGCCTCCACGATTGACTATTGTATCGTGGATTGCAATTTATTTCCTAAAATTGTCAGTTTCAAGATTTTAAATAGGTTGGAGAGTGACCACTTCCCTCTAACCACTCTGATAAAGTATGGGGATGTGACAAAATGATTGCCTGTTATGACATTGCAAGGAGGAGGTACAGGATGAAAGAGACCGTGTGGCATGACAGAAGTTGGGGAACTTATTCATTCTCCAATGATGAATCAAATTAGGGAACGCATATTGGCTGATACGCCCCTAGGTAGGGGAGTAGCCAGTGAGTATGATGAGTTCATTGATTTGATTCGCTGTATGAACACTACTGATAGGCAGCACATTATCCCCAAAAATGTTAGCTCACGGGACGCTCCATGGTATGACTCTGAGTGCAGGGCAGCGAAGACAAGGTTTTATATGCTGAACAGGGAGAAAGTAAAGAACTGGGCGTGCTGAACAAGCTTAAAAGGGATTCCAAGAAACTATTAAGACAGAAGAAAACAGCATACACTATGAAACAGTGGGACTTATTAGAACAGGCAGTGATGTCTAACAACAGCAAACAATTTTTTGGAAAATGGTAGGCAACGGTTTTGAGGTTTCGCAGGTGAGGGAGAGGTTACTGAGTGCAGCCGAAAAAGGGAGGTCCCATTTCCAGAATGTGTTTCAGGACGATAATATTAATATGGTCCAGATGATGAATGGATTTGCCTCGCCTAAGGAAAGAATAATTTTAGTTTTGAGGAGATTGAGGCGACAATACGATCCTTGCCCCGAGGAAAAGCAGCTGGCCTGGATGGAATACACACTGATATTATAAAGGAATTTTCTGATTGGTGGGCACCAGTTCTATTTACAATTGTGAACACAGTTTCTCAGCCGGGGAACTCCCTCGTACCTGGTCACAGAGCATTGTGGTCCCGGTATTCAAGAAGGGGGACCACGCAGATCCTAATTGTTATCGGCCTATCTCTCTGATTGACAAGGCATTTGCAAACTGCATACTTATTAGAGTAGAGGAGCAGGCAGGATTAAAACTACTGCACAATAGATCATTGCTTGGTGCTCTCCACCCTGATAAACAAATACTGTAAGTTCAGAGGTGGGAAGCTCTATGTGGCCTTTCTTGATCCAGACAAGGCTTTTGATTCTATCCCCAGGCATAAGTTATGGGGTAAATTGGCTGCTTTGAATATGCCTGCAGGTCTTTTAAACCTGCTACAAATCTGTTTAGGGACACACGTGCGTGTCCCCTCGAACGGGTTGCTGTCAGAAACATTCCCAACTAATAAAGGTGTGAAGCAGGGCTGCCCTTTGGCCCCAATACTATTAATTTATATTTGTCTGATTTTAACTAAGCAAGTTTGGGAAATGGGGTGAACGTCCATAGTCTGAATAGTTTTAATTTTGGGTTTTTAATGTATGCACACAATACCGCCCTGATCAATTTAACTCCCGGAGGGCTCCAGCTGAGCCTTTTGTATGCTGAAATTAAATAGATCTAAGACACAAAATGTTGTTTTTTTGACAAGGGAAGAGTGGGCTTTACATGACATATTGGTGGAAAACTGATCGAGGTAGTAAAATCGTATTGCTATCTCGGCATGTTATTTGCCAAGAAAGGGCAATGGACAGAGCCCATTGCCGCCATTGCAGAGAAGGCCTCTGCCAGGTTGGGAGGCCTTCTTATAGTTTATGATATGTATGGCGGACATATGCTTGATAAGTGTCTGGATGTGCACCCTGATGGCCTCTGGGATCTCCGTCAAGCGTAACATTTTGAAGAAACTCCAGAATAGAATAATGAAAAAATGAGTGGGCCTCCCACAAGGCACACCAAATAGTGTGCTGCGGTGGAACTGGGGATTCCATCATTGGAGGTAGAGGCACAAATAAGGTTTGTTAGTCTGTGTGAGCCAACCAATAAACCCACATTTAAAGATAGTGATAGGAGAAATCAGGGGATACCCAGCAATCATTAAATACCAATGATATAATGAGGGAATTAAGACTGTCCTTTCTGCTATACGTTATCTAATATTGTGAGTATGGTAAAACAGGCAGAGAGGACGTGGGATTCGGAGAGAAATGTCGGGATGGCACGTTTATTGCCCTCACTTGCTTCTTTTACAGCCTTAAAACATTTTACCTAAGGGAGTGGGGAAATGTGTTCAGTCAGACCTGGGCCCTGCAGAAGACTTATAATAATGACATGGTTTCATCTGTTACCCTTGAAGGAAAGAAGGAGGTGGTAGCATGATCACATGTCTGCGATATGCCTCTGTAATCAGGATAGAGTTGGGGATTTGGGCCACTTTTTACTTTTATGCCCACGGTACTTAGAGTTGCGTAAACGGTTTTAACTCATTATTTTAAAGCACAAAATATTAGATGTTACTGTGTTGCAATTGGTTTAATTATGAAGTATAATGATGAGGAATTTTTGTATAATTTATATAATCATGTTTTTAGAGCACCTAATGGAAGGGCATCTGGTTTAAATATTGTGTGAGTTATGGCAAACTGTAATATGATGATGTATGTTTGCCTGTATTTAAATGTAACTGGTTTGCTGCTAATGGAGAAATCTGAATCGAATAAAGAAATTGATTGAACACTGAACCTCAGATTATATTGAGGGGATTAATGAAGGTCTATCTCTGTTGACCCGATTCACACGAAACACCTAACAATGTACTAGGGTGAGGAATAACTTGGTATGTCTCCCATGCCTTACCATGAATCAACATGTCTCACAAATACAATCTTTGTGTTCATACACTAATAAACTTCTAAGACAGAATAAGCCTTACTTGTCCTCGGAACATCTTGCTTCAGTAGCTGCTGCACTAGTGAACTCACGCCTGGACAACTGTAACAGCCTATTGGCAGGCACTTCAACCAAAAAATCTCCATAGCCTTCAAATAGTCCAAAACAATGCGGTCAGAACAATCTGCAATCTTGGTCCGTGTGATCATGTTACACAGGCAAGACGGGAACTACCCTGGATGCCTTTTGGCCACCACATTTCCCATAAAATCTTGACTTTGTCATACAAATGCCTGTCCAATCAAGCACCTAGCCATCTGGCTAATAGAATAACAAAGAACTATTCTATTTGCACCCTGAGGTCTAGCAGACAATTTAACCACTTTGTTCCCTGGCCCAAGCTGAGAAATGTTGGTGGCCGGTCTTTTTCCGCTCAGGCTCCTGCCCATTGTAACTCTATAACTGTCGGCACCCATCTTGTGCCTTGTCTTGCAGGGTTCAAGATGGCAGCCAAGACCTTCTTCTTCAACTCTAACGATTAGACTAGGTGTGTCTTCAGCTCTGTACTCCCAGCTCTGACTCCTGGTATCGGCCCTCTTACATGCTGCGCACTGAGGCCTTCAGGCGTGTTGCGCCCTATAAGAATTTAATAACATAACACAACATGTATTGCGGATAAACAGCTAAAGGGGGAAATGCAGGTTTATTATTTATTGTGTTTCTTCTTTTAATCGGTTATTTGATCCCACTGTGTCATTTGCCCTTTTTCTCTGACATTAATGCTTAGAATAGCCTCACTGACGTCTCCTTTATCCCAGCAATCAAAAGTGAACTTTTTACACAATGATTGATTTATTGTTAGTTTTTGGTGTCTTTCTCCATTAAAGTGCATCATTTGAGTTGAGCCATCAGAGTTGCTGAGGCAGTGATTCTCTACGAGGCATCAGAGGTGTCAGGTGGTATAGAGCATGTGGACTGAGGATTTGAACACTCAAAAATGGGAAGTTGCAGCTGTGCGTAAGAAGGAAAATCGCGGTCCTGATCATCGTTTAGGTGGAAGCTTTCCAGAAGAATGCATCTCTGTTGGTTGATCAGCAGGGTTTAGACACCTGCGTCAACAATGGAAGTGCATACGTTTCCAGAAAGAACTTGACACGAAAAGAGGCCTCCTCTCAAAATTGGACAATGAATATTTGTTTGCGAAGGGTCTTCTTAAGGTTTCACTTCAGATCCTGGTGACATAACTTATACGGGTGAAGGGCTGGTGGGTGGCTCAGGATATACGGAATTGTTCCAGTGGAATCAACAGTTCTCCTTGGAGGTTGGCTTGCAAGACAATAAAGATGTCTCTATTTTTGTTACTACCCAGAAGATTGCACAAGCTCACTGGGCAGGGACGTCATTTGGGGGTCGCCAGAGGTCGCAAATGCGACCTCTGAGGTCTCCCTTGCGACCTCTGTGGTCACCCTTGCGACCTCTAGAAAAAAATAGAAAAAAGAGAATTATTATTTTTTTTTTTTTAAATATAATGTAAGCTCATGGGCTGTGGCCAGCACCATGTGGCTCTTTACTTCTGGAGTGGCTGGCTTTCTTGTTAAAGGATAGTTCCGGGACTTTTTTTTTATTGTCCCTACGGTTCGGCCATGTGTTTTTAAGCATAAATCGGTAGATCGTAGAAAACTTTCCTATGGACCTTACCCGACTTTTCGTCCATTAACGCACTCGAAATCAGCCGCCATTTTGTCATAATCCTATCATTTCCCCCCATCGCCCTGGCTCACCTGCGTTTGCGGCACTAAATCAAATCCCCCGCCCCTGAAACAGACTTTATCAAAACATTCATATTCCCCGCCTCTCTCTGTGACGTGACTGTGCTGCGTAGGCAAACGCGCCCAGGCGTCTTCTACGCGACTCCACACAGAACCCGGAAACCAACACAGATCAGCTCACAACACAGCGCGCCACAATTCGGAAAATGAAACTGTACTTTAAAATCAAACAGCAACACGGTACATTTGGTAAAGTACATTTATTGGACATCAAATGTTTAGAGAATATTCAGCGATTTGCATTTTTCTTTGCTCTCGATCCAAAATAGTTCGTCTTGAGGCAAGCGATGTACGTGTGCAGTACACAGGGTGTTGGTTTACGATAAAATAAGCTCTTCGGTCGCACTGATAATCGCATGGCTGTTCCATCAACGAGGCACTAGGCCACCACAACGGTATGTATGTTGCATCTAGCCATTAGTACCGCGTAAGGGCATACTTGTACTTGGCGATCGTCCCATAAAATGGTCAGGGTGGTAACGTTGTTCACGCGGAGAAGCAACTGGCGGCTGTAAAAGCCATCCGCCGGTGTCTGGTACTCGTGACACGGACAATAATGAAGTATGTACCTGTTTTAAAAACATAAAAAATGAAATTAGTCTCACCATCAGATCTTTATTAAAATTATTCATTTTATATATTACGTCGGGAAATTATTTCATAGCTAGGACAGTGCAACTGGGTATTATACGTCATTTCCAGTAACCCACCCCCTCTCCTCCGCCTTTTGCAACGCGCCTATACACAAGTGTTTCAAGGCGTGGCGAGGCAAGGTAAGTGCAAAACAAGTGCTGGGAAGGGGGGGCTGTAGGATACTGAGACAGTCCCCCAGTGCAGGGGTTGACAGGGAGGCTGTGCAGGTGGAGAGTGGAAGGGCCCAGGACCGAGGTCGCAGACAGTGGACCAGTTGTAGCAGGGGAGAGGGAGAGAGAAAGCAGAAGCAAAGAGGAAGGTTTTGAGGTGCTTCCGTAAAAGGAGATGGTTCTCCTCAAGATAGTGCGCGGTACAAAACAATATGCCACATAGAACGAACAAGTACAACTTAACCCGTCTTTAAAGCTACTGTATAGTAATTAAATTGCGGTATAAACTCATCTAAAGAGTTACTTACATTATATTTGCATTTTCCATTGTGTCTGTGCGTAGGGCAGCCCCGAAATACCACTCCTTCTATGCCGACGTTATTTCTTCTAATGAACGAACATTAAATGGCTTTCGTTTCTGAAATTTTATTCATTATCGTTTCTTACGTTATTGCACCACACCCCCAAAAAGAAGTCTTTCGGGATGGTCCCGGCCTGTCAAGGTCAAATAACAATAGAACCTTATACTGAGTCGTGGGCCATTCCGGCACCCGAGCAAAAAATCAAAGCAGCTGACCTTCACTTTGAACGAGCACACATTCCTAGTTAGCTACATTCAGTGTAAGGCCATCTCACAGGACTTGAAATTTACACTCCATCTTTGCATTTTGTCTGCGTGCTTTGCAGCCCCAGAAAACCATAAATACGGAGACATTCTATATTTTTTGAAAAATGATTTATATTACTGTTTGGTTTAATTTAATGCGCAAATGAACAAGGTGGAATAGACACATTGCATGTACACTGAGCAATCACTTTTATTTACACAATACATAGCTACACATATTCAATGGGCCTGCAACATGAGGAGACTCGAGAGCAAAGTCACAGGTGACGCCGGGTGGTTCGCACTACTGCACGGTGAAGGGAGGGGCAAGGGTGGAGAGACACATTGCATGTACACTGAGCAATCACTTTTATTTACACAATACATAGATACACATATTCAATGGGCCTGCGACATGAGGAGACTCGAGAGAACAGACAATCAAATTACAATCATTTGAACCGTGATGTGTATTTCTCAATGAGCTCTGCTTTAGGAGGACATGGAACAGAGGCAATGTTGGGTGGCAATGCAGTTGTCCCCTGCACAGGTTCGTTCACAACTCCATGTATGTGCCTATCTAGTACGTCAACAATAAGTCTCTCAATAAACTCATATTGCATATCCTCAAAAACTGGTTTGATCACCCATTGTTTACTTCTTTTAGTGAAGGCCTTATTGTAGCGAAGCGTCCCTAAAGTTCCGGTCGTCCTACTTTGTTGACGGCCAACATTATGGTTATGTGCCAAGACCGCTAGAAGAGTCCGATTTATCATGCCCTCCATGCCAAAATGCAATCGTTTTGGCCTGTACTTTAGGCACATATTGTGGAACACCTCCAAATCTCCTGTGTGGCAGAATTCCGTGAGTCCCCTCAAATCTCTTGTTATAGTTTTATCAAATACAATCTTTTCAATGGCTTTGTGAGTGGGTGATGAAGGAATCAACCACTTCTTCTTCCGTGCCTCCTCTGTGGACAAATGGCCATGTTCACAATTGTGGAAATGTTGGTTCGTGTTCCAGCGGTGAACGTTGCTACAGTGTAGCATTACTGACCGCCATTTTTCCAGTAGAATTTCCAACGACCCTTCACATGTTTTTGAGCTCCACCAAAGATGGTTGCTGATTGACTTGGACCACTGTGAAATACCTTGCATATCTTTTTTTTTACCTGCAGCCGACATTTTTTTATTGATTGATTTTGCAAGATGCCATACGTCAAATTGGTGATTTATATTTTTGTACTCTTCTCTCATTGTCTTGGCAATTGAAACGTGTCTGTCCGTGGCTATCAGGTCGATCACCATTCCCCGCGATTGTAGTTCTTGCAATGATGCTACAAAGCCAACTTTCTCCATGGCCACTGAGGATGTACTTTGTGACACCTGCACGACCACCGAACTCACAATTTTCTTACTTTCCATGTCCTGAAAGTGGTAGGTGCAGTACTTGGCTGAAAATCCTGGGCTGTCGCACTGTCCATCACCGGCTAGCCTGAACCGTTTGCCCGCGAATGTACTTTCAATAGACATTTTTTCAATTCTCCAAGCTGCGCTAATGACTGGAAATAGATAATCGGTTTGGTATTTGTAGAACTGAGTTTTCGCAATGAAATGGATTCCCACAAACTGAAAGAAATACTCTAACTTTTTAAAACTTGAACCACTAAAAAGTGCGGCCGCTGCACAAAGTAGATTGCCTGCTGGCAGTTGCCCCAGCATGGGTTGTGCAGACCATGAGAACGGATGATATTGTGTACAGGTGGCATGTATTTTAAGGTTAGTGCCTCGAATTGCACGAGTCACATTAATCAATGGCTCCCCACATACTTCCCCACCAACCAAATGCCCACATTTCAGCATAATAATAATATCAATCAAACAACTATCGAATACAATGAATTTGGCCTCTTTCCTTATACTGTCACTCTGCATCCCAGCTGGTTCGGCCTGTAACGTTGAGGACATGTCACTCACAGTAAAGGTACAATCTCTGATATCGTCTTCCGCTATGTTCAGTGATATTGATGGTGTTTCATTGTTGTCCATTACATTCTCTTCCATTGAAACATCTGTTCCTTCTCCGGCGATGGGAGAATAAAACAATTTCTTCAACTTTCTCGCGGTCTTGGTTTTTGCGGGTGTGGATTCTGTGAATTGAACTCCGACTGCATCCGAACTACCAGGAGGACATTCACTATCAATGGCTGGTGGTGGTATAGCTCCGTTGTCAATCACTTCATATTCTTCCCATTGGCACGATGCATCTCCAGTCTCAAGTCCCTGCCAAAAGGTTTGACAAGCAACATCTCTCGTTCGCTTCACTGTCTGTGTAGATCTAGTTCCTACACCCACTCGCAACTAGAGGACAGATTGGAAAAGGGATGTTCAGTTTAAACACAACTTACAGTATTGAACTATTAACAGTGAAAAACAACATAATATAGTGACCGGGACACTAACCTTCTTTTGCTTTCTTTTCTTTGAAACTTTCTTGCCTCGAACTTCAACATCTGGACGCTGTTGCTCCGACTCGTGTGTGCATGTCTCCACTTCCTCTTGCGATGCAACGACTATATTTGCACGATAAGCACATCCATCACTCACTGACGCTCCATCGACTCCCTGAAACATAGAACTTTCATTAGTATGTATAATAATATTGAAAACACAAAATGTACTTGGGGACCAATACCCACGTACATCTCAATAGCAAAACACGAATGAACGCATTGTGTAGAACATTCAAACGACAATTATTCAGGCATTGTTGATCTAGTTAGATGGAACTGTCAAGATCCATACCTCGGGCTCCGCATAGACTTCCATTGATGATATTATTGAAGATGACGCTTCAGCAACTCCCTGTAACACAGTAATTGCATTAGTATGGAAAGAACATAAACTTTGTGCAGGCGTCAACGGCTCATCTAAATAGACCTGCACAAATGATCAGTTGTCAAAAATAAATAATGGATATCTAAATATGATTCGATTTGCTCGATCGTTGGAAGTGTCACCACCCAGAGATCTGCATCGACTACTAGGGGTGATGTTCTTGTAGAAGAAGCTCCGTCATCTCCCTGAAACATAGTACTTGCGTTAATAAAGACGGAAGTATAGCGGATGTAATCACGTCATATGATCTTGCTTGATCGAACTGTCAGTATCCATACCTCGAAATGCATAAGAACATCAAGGGACGCTGTAACTGCGGTGCACACTTCTGCAAGCTGTTGCGCCGACCCGTAACTGCATGCTCCCCCTTCTTCTTGGACTAATGCTCCATCGACTCCCTGAAACATAGGACTTTCATTAGTAATGAACACAATATTGAAAAAAGAAGACACATAGGAGGGCGACGACAGAAGGACATATCAATGGCTAAAAACGAAAGAAACATTGTGTGTAACAATCACGCTAGAAGAATGCAAGATCTGATGATCTCCATCGAAGGAACTGTCCGGAAACGTACCTCGAGCATCTGAGTGACATCAACGGTTGTCGTCAATGCGTTGGACTCCTCAGCATCTCCCTGAAAGACAGTACTTGCATTATTTTGGATAAAATAATTATAACTGAAAACAAAGACTAGTGGACAAGTACTAGGGTGTACCATTAGGTGAAATAATTACACGATAAATTAAAACTATTGATTTACATGCCTAAAACAAGTCAGTGGCAGAATAGCTAAGTAAGATTACCCGATAGGCGCTTGAAGTGGCTGATGACTGCAATAACGACACGGATGGAGAATCTTCCGCCTTCATATTGAGTGGATACATAAATGGGGAAATTATTGTTAGCTAATGCTACACACTACCGCAAGGCCGAGAGCTAAATCCGTAAACTTGACTCACCAGTGGAGGGATGTGGACGAATAGAGTGGGAATAGCGGTTGAGAGCAATTTTCGCCTCGCTCGCGGTGTTTTCTTCTTTATTAGCAATGATGTGGAGTACATGTCTGAGCTAAAGTGCCTGCTGCAGATGCGGTATCGATCACCCCTCTTGTCCGCAAAGACTTCTAGGACTCTACTTTCAAGCTCAGACGGTGGATATCCGCAATATCGGACCCATTCTCTTATCTGATCTATTGTCTTAGGGAAAACATGCATTATAGTACCTTCAGATTTATTATGGGTCTTCGAAGGGCAACCGCCAATGGAACAGGCAGGCATTGTGGAAAGTTCTGAAAAGTAAAGATCAACAATTCTCTATGAATACCAATGTGTTAAAAAATTAAATGACACATAAAAGGTCCAATGCAAGGTTCGGTTTGGTTCTTGGAACTATACACGTTATTCACATGCGGATAAGTATTTGAATAACTGTAAAAAAATAGAAAAATAATTTGACTAAACTCAGAACATGTGACTAGTTCCTTGCATGTACTGTCTTGAACGAAAAGAAAACATGGATGCAATTTGATGACTACTAGCAAATAGATATAAATTAAAAAATTGGACGCAAAATGATTATGGTACATGGCCTTACCTTGACGAACAAACAGTTAGATGCAGGGATCAGAGTAGTTTCTTGTCGTAGAACAGGGAGCAGTTCACAGGTTGCAAACTGACGAGTTTGCTCGAAGTGGTCACGGAAGTTCACAGAGACGAAGAGCAGATAACCAGCACCTTCACGGGTTGACTAGCAAAGCGCAAAGAAGTTCTCATTCGAAATATGAAGTGGGTTATAAAGAATTCGAAACAGGGGTGTGTTTGTGAATGCATGAGGTGTATATGTCGTGGCATTATGCGGTTTGCAGGGGGGCGTCCAGCGTGAGGGGGGATGCTTGGCAGGAGACACGGGGTCTGGGGGTAGACATGGGAACAACAACCCATGCTCTATAGACCACTTTGAAGTGTACATGGTCTTTGGCACCTCTTGGCCTTTATCGCTCCCTGACAGCTCCACTTGCCAGCGCAAGTACCCCGGTGCGAACTGCCTTTGATAGGGCGGGGGGTGGATTGGGGCGGTGGTCGTGCAGACAAGACACAGGAAGACTCGTGAATGGAGACACACTTATGTGGATTGCAGGGGGGCGTCCAGCGTGAGGGAGGATGCTTGGCAGGAGACACGGGGTCTGGAGGTAGACATGGGAACAACAACCCATGCTCTATAGACCACTTTGAAGTGTACATGGTCTTTGGCACCTCTTGGCCTTTATCGCTCCCTGACAGCTCCACTTGCCAGCGCAAGTACCCCGGTGCGAACTGCCTTTGATAGGGCGGGGGGTGGATTGGGGCGGTGGTCGTGCAGACAAGACACAGGAAGACTCGTGAATGGAGACACACTTATGTGGATTGCAGGGGGGCGTCCAGCGTGAGGGAGGATGCTTGGCAGGAGACATGTGGTGTGACAAGACAAGGCATTTAAAAAATCAAAACAACCATTGTTAAAATATATGTTGGGTTTTATTGTAGATCTTAATTTCAATTGAACATAAATAATAAACATTACACATTGTAAAGTTCCGGTTGCAGCACATCCAGGGAAAATCTGCGGTATTGTCCACTGTCGCTGGGGAAATGTTGTCTAATGGCAAGTACCGCACAGGCAGGTATTACTCTCCGAACGCGGTGTCCGAGCCTCCCGTGAAGCCACCAAGTGAAGCAACGATAGGCCACCAGCCTGTACCACCTGTGAAAAAGAAAGATGCAATGGAACCAATTTACATGCGTTCGAATGATATGTAGATGTAATTTTATATGTGGGAGACGACCATGAAATAGTAGTGGCATCACTGACATCACAACCAGAGTATACTTACTCGTTACTCGGATTACGCGGACGAACAGTGCCGCGAAGTTCGTGCATAAGCACCATCATCATCCTCAACACGGTCCGTGAGAGGCAGGCTTCCCCGAACTCTGGCAGCTCGGTGATGCATTGCGGACTTGGCTCGCCTTCCGAAATGTAGGCCAAGCACCCGGAATTTTCACGGCAGCAGCAGTTCTCCTCCTCAGTTGGCATTAGCTCGCACCGATTGCACGTGCACCAGGTGGAGACGCCGTCCATGCGACATGGTCCAGGCTCTTCATCCGTTGACTGGTCCTCCCAACTGCCGTCCGAATCCCCATCGTTTTCGCGTGCTTGCCTTTCCAGTAGTTCCTCCTCGGTGTACTCGGGCTCGTACATATACGGCATTATTGTAGCCATTGTGTGGTAAAGAAAGTAAAATAATTTACAGAGATGGTACAGGTGTTCACAAGGCCTAGAAGCGGCGAAGGTAGCTGACCAGAGCACAGAAACGAGTCACAGAATACTCAAAGTAACACAGAGAGAGGAATGGAATCGGAAATTGGCTGCTGTGTGTTGTGAAACGGTGTGTTTATACTTATTGAGGAAAGAGGCGTCCTGCCATTTCCATGGCGACACTTCATTAGCTGAGGCGCAGCGATTGTTGACACGAAACGTGCTTTGGCGTTGGGAAATGGGCGGTACGCGTCTGCTGATGTCAGGCTCAGGGGCGGGGGATTTGATTTAGTGCCGCAAAAGCAGGTGAGCCAGGGCGATGCGGAAAGTGATAGGATTATCACAAAATGGCAGCTGATTTCGCGTGCGTTAATGGACGAAAAGTCGGGTAAGGTCCATAGGAAAGTTTTCTACGATCTACCGATTTATGCTTAAAAACACATGGCCGAACCGTAGGGACAATAAAAAAAAAGTCCCGGAACTATCCTTTAAAGACCCTTAAAAAAAAGAAGAAAAAGAAGAAAAGTTGTGACACAAGTCTAACATTTTCAGCACTGACCCTAAATAAAAAAGATTAGGAATACCAAATAATGTGTCTTTCTGGAATTCTATACAATAATTGCTAGACTCATTAAAGGTTTATTTCAGGCACACTTCAGGGGGTGAGTCACTGATTTAGTCTGTTCTTAAACACCCCAACTCAGCCTTTAATCCTTCTGAGGTCGATAAATGAGTACCAACACAGGTTGGGTGATATTGGGTGTATATTTTTTCTATATAAAGCGCGTAAGCGGAAGTGCTATATAATAACACATCATTATCATTTGGTCGTGGACGTCTGCTTGCATTCACAGTAATTTGGTAATATGGGCTTATATACACTGATCTTAACGATACATATGGCGATCCATTCTTGTATGAAATGTACATCACATTATAGCGATATCGTAACCATATTTTTTGTAGTGTACAATGCTATGTGATAGCACTTACTGTTTTGTCAATGGGTGAAAGGTTGCGTTCCATCGCATCCCACGATATCACTTCGGGGTGGGGTCAAATTACATCACTTCCTGTGATGTCACCAGGGGTCAAGGGTCGTGTGATGTCACTTCCGCTACCCCTGGCTTTTTGGTGAAATGACGTCCTTGTCACTGGGCTTGGTGCTCATTTAATTTGCCACAACTCTCACCCACACAATGAAATGTCTGCAAGCAACTAACCATATACACTTTGGATAGCCTCAACTTTTGGGTGTGAGGTATGGATTGTCTTGCTTCAGTTGAAGAGGACGTCTTGTTCACCCACATTAGTCCGTCATCTCTTTCACTGCTCGTACATTGATTGCTTAGCCCCCAGCTCCGGAGCAGTGGTTGGAGACTTCTGGGGCGTTAGGCCCACTTAAAGCACTGCCTCTTGTAGTTGTAGGCCAAACGCTCTCCCTTTTACCTCGCTGCATGCCCTGACATGCCCAGCTTGACTCCCTGCTTGCCTCCTCCCTGCTGAGCCATCAAGCTCGCAGTGAGGCATCCACTAAGCACACCATAAAGACTGAAAGAACAATTCATCTGCTAAATTGAGTGTGAGTGAATGGCTGGCAATTTTACGCGCTGCGTGCCATGCGAGCATGTGACCTGTTTCGACAGTTTTGTATTTGTTTAAGCGGTGTCCTTGTTAAAATGCCATTTCCCACCAATGTTACCAAGCAGTGGATACACAGATGAAAAAGGGGTGCAAATGACGCCGTACGGACCTCACACACTACAGACTGCTCCTGATGCACCTCTATATCGAAAGTGCCCGGCGAAACCATTTTGCAAAGTTGGCCACCCTACCTGCATGTGAGCGCTAGGCAATCAAGTGCTTGTGTTTTTGCTCTGTCCAATAGTCCCCGCTCAAGAGCAGGAGTTAAGCGCAGCAAACATCTGTGAAACGGATAAGAAAAACAATGTTTTATGCAAGCATGTTTTGCAGAACTTTGTGCAAAAATGTCTGCAAAACCAAGTGGATTCTTCCATCAAACTACTTTGACTATGGGCCTCATTACACGGATGGCGGTAAGGATTTACCGGTACCGGTAAAATACCGGTACCGGTAAATCCTTACCGCCTTACTACGAGTTCCCTTTGCAGGTTGGGGGATTTAACGCCTGCTTTTTGCAGGCGTTAAAATCCAACCCGCAAAGGGACCTCGGAGCTAAGTACGGCACCGCAAAATTGCAGTGCCGTAATTAGCGCCTTCCCCATTCCCATAGAGCCCTATGCGGCAGAAATGGGAATGGGGAAGGGTAATGGTGGAAGGGGGATTTACCGCCCCTCCAACCTTGGAATGGGGCGGTAAATCCCCTTTCCACCAAGGCGGTGCCGGTATTTTACCGGCATGAGCCATGGCGCTAATAGCGCCATGGCTCACCGCCTACCGTGTAATGAGGCCCTATGTGTCAGCACCAGGTCTGTCCAGTCTGGCATTCCCCACCTTGTCTTGACACACAGGCCTTCATTACGGCTTTGGCAGAATGGGTTAATGGTGGCGGACCCGTTAAACCCATTCCGCCTCATTACGAGGTTCCCTCGCGGGACCCGATGTGGACTTCTGGTTTTACCAGACGTCCTTAGCGGGTCCCGCAAGGGGACCAGGCAGCTAACAATGGGCCGGTCGTAATCAGCCCGTTGTTAGCTCCCTGCACCCATTCCCATTGAGCCCTATGGGGGCTCTAATGGGAATGGGGAAGGTCTGGGCCCGGGTTCCCTGTAGGGGGAATTACAGGGCCCTCCAAACTTGGAATGGCCCGGTAATTCCCCATTCAGGGAACCCGGACCCGGGTGGTGCCCTTACTAAGGGCATGGCTACCGCCAAAGCCGTAATGAGGCCCACAGACTCTACATTAGTGGCCTTACACCTGTGAGGCTGGCCTCCCCAGGAGGACGTTGAGGATGTCTGCCAGTGCAAGGCTCTTTCAAATGGTAGGCCGGAAACTGGGTTTAATGGAAAATCTAAGCAGTTCAGTCATTTGGGGTTCCCCAGCAAGTTGGTGGGGGAACTCAGCATACAAGGTTTGGCAATCACTGCCCCCACATGGTCTCTAGTTTCACCCACTTCTAGTGCTCCTCTCTGTCTCGGGGTCACCTAGTCCACCCATTTCCTGTCTACTCTTCCCCCCGCAGACCCGACATAGTCTCCAGCTTTACCCTTATTTCCCCATAAAGCTCCCACTTCACAAAGGCCCTGCATGGGTGCCTCTGGCTCCCCCGCCTGCCCTCTCAGTACTGCTGTTCTCTTGTGTCAGTCCCATGTCTTGTTCAAATTTGCTTACTGATTTCTTTCTCTCACCCACCTCACATGGTGATAATGTTTTGCAAAGTAAATGTTTTCGCTGCATAAATGATTTAAAGCTAACTGTAGCCTGTTTACCAGGATGAAAGCAGTGACGCGGTGCGGGGAGGCATCTGTCATCGACGGACTATACGGTGGCACCAGCTCTGTGTGTGTCTGCAGTGACACGATGTCTAGATTACATTTATATTGCACTAGAACCATGTGGTCCCACACCATTTATCTTAAAACAAAATGGTTAATCCCCCTCACTTACGTGAGACGGGGTTTAGATTATATTGAAGACAAGGAGGCGAGTATTATGCATAACAATCTTTACTTACTGACACCAAAGCAGCAAAGAAAACCTTTTAAAACAAAAAGCGGTGACTGTGTGCTGGGTTTGTTTTCAGTTGGTATGGGTTAGGCGGTGTTTGGTGTATGAGTGTGTGGGTTGGATTGTGTGTCCATGTCCTCCGCTGGCCTTCGTGTTTTTGTACCCAAGAGCATCACACCGTGCTCTCTTGATGCTCATCTTATTTTAAACTTTTTTATTTGATTTTTCAATGCAATAAAAACCCATTAAAGCCCCTACTACACCCCCCTTCGATCCCCCCGGTGCTCCCCATGTCCCGTCCCCACTTCTCCCCTTTCCCCCTCCAGATCCAAAAGAATGACAGACTGTGTGCACAATCCTACTCTGAGAGTTCATGCAATTCCCAATAATAGCAGTTTTGAGGACACACGGACTTTCTAAAGTCATTTTGTAGGAAGGATGATATCGTTCCCCATTCGGCGCTGAATCAAGCCTGCTCAACCCTTCTAGGGCCAGCAAGTTCCAGACCTTGATTATCCAATCATGTTCCTTTGGAGGTTCTGGCTGCTTCCATTTGTGCGCTATTACCCGCCGCGCCGCGCCGCGCCGCCAGTGACAGGATTGTGTATGCTTTCCTGTGATATCTGACCATTCCGTTCTGTTCTGGGCCCTTAAGCCCCAATACGCTCTTGTCCATGTTCCATGACTTTCTGCATGCCAAACACCTCTCCCAGTCTCCCATTCATGTCGGTCCAAAATTGCAGACGCTTAGGGCATGACCACCAGATATGGCCCCAATCCACTACACCCCCACAACCCCTCCAACAGAGTGGCGACGTGCCCGGATAGAATCTGTGCAGCTTTTCTGGGGTGTAGTGCCACATAATCATCACCTTTAACCATATCTCCCAAATCTGGATTACCCTTGTTAATTTAGGGATATCTTCCCACAATGGCTCCCATTGTTCACTCTGGATTGGGCTTCCCTGAACTTGTTCCCGTTGGGTCATAAACTGCCAGGGTGGGGTCTCACTTGATGCCCATCTTCTCCTTAGATTTCCCAGGTGGCCATTCCCTATTTTCACCAGCTGCACCCATTCAAAATCCTTTCATTTCCTGTCAAGGCCATGTGTCCCGAGCGTCACGTCTAATCCCTGCCCATTTGTTGCCCATCCGTCTTGGATGAACTAACCAACAATTAACATGCCCCACCATCCAGTGCCATTCTCCTGGCTCATCTCATCCTGGCACTCACCACTGTCCAGCTAAACCTTGGGCCATTCAAGCCATTCGTTAGTGCATGGTGGCAATGATTTGACCCTTGATCTCTGTAGTCTCAGGAGGATAGCTCAGGGGCAACATGCTCGCCTTGGAAGCAAGATGACGCAAAGCAACACAGGTTTGATTCCTGTGTCCACGCTTAGAAACCTCTGGATATTAAGCACGTTATAAATAACCAATTATAATAATAATAACCTTTTTCTCACCCTCATGATCCCACCCCGAGTTCGTTCCACACCGCGGACACCTGCTTTCTCCCTTAGTTCAACACCTTCCATCACAGAGCTATTCCCTCTTCATCAGCCTTTCACTAGCGCACATTACCCCCACTTCACTGTTCAGAGTCCCCATCCTGGGCAGCAAGTGCTGTCTGTGTCTCCACTTCTTCAAGTGTCTTGACCCACTGTCTCTTGCTGGGGCCCTTTTGCCCCTTTCTTCATCCCAATGCAAGCAGTGGCGTCTCTAGGGTGAGGCCAGAAGGGGCACCTGCCCGCCCCAACAAAATGTTTTGCACCCCCATTGTGCACACCTCGTCAGGAGCCAGGTGTGGACTAAGGCAATGCTTGCTGCCTCGCTATAGAGAAAGACAGCATAGAAGACAGATGCTCTTGGAGGCTGACACCTCAGGAGCAACAGGTGGCAACTATGGGGCTCCTGTTCAGGTTGTCGGTAATGATAATGATGTGTTATTTATACTGCACCCATTACAGAGAATATATTTACATTCAATGGCTTCATTACGACCCTGACGCTAAGTGTTTAACGGCGCCGTAAAAGTCTGCGGCGCTGTTAAACACTTGGCGCCTTACTACGAGATCCCTTTGCGGGACCCGACCTGAACGGCTGGTCTATATCAGCCGTTAAAGTAGGCACCTGCAAAGGGACCTTGGTGCTAAGTACGGTACCACAATTTGCGGTACCGTACTTAGCGCCTTCCACATTCCCATAGAGCCCTATGGGGCGAAAATGGGAATGGGGAAGGGCCATGGTTCAATGGGGAATTACCGCCCCACCAACCTTGGAATGGGGTGGTAATTCCCCATTGAACCATGGCGGACCCGTTACAACACCGGCACCAACCATGGTGCTAATCGCGCCATGGTTTAGCGCCAGTGTTGTAATGAGGGCCAATATCACCCAACTGAAGTTGGTACTCATTTATCGAACTCAAAAGGATGAAAGACTGAGTTGGCCTTGCCAGGACTCGAACCTGCGATTCTGCAGATTGCACACAGAGCACAACAGTGAGCGTTTAACCCGCTCAGCTATCTTACCAACTTGGGGGAGGGATGCAAGGTTCAGGTTGTGGGTGAGATGCCAGGTAAGGGGCTTGCAGTCTTGGTTGATGCAGACAGGATGATTTTCTCCAAGGAGAAGGTGACTTTGAGAGCCAGGCCCTCCTTTCTTTTTTTGTAATTGCATTTATTTATATGACTTTCAATTACAAAGTCTCATATAAGACAAAGGACTAGATATGCAATACATAAACATATAAACACAAAAGATGAATTAAATACAGCACTTCTTTAGCAAAAACAGGAGTTATAAACAATCGGAAGAGCGATAAAGCAAAGAAAGGGAGGAACACATGGGTGAGAGAAAAAGGTAAACAGTGAACCAAACTTGAACAAGAAGTACACATAATAATGTAAACTCGTTCATACATGACAATCATTGAATGGGCCCCATACTGCATTATAATCATCCAGAGATTTTCTCTGTATGAAGGTTCCCTTTTTCTTGGCTGACAATAAAACCACACCATGCATCCATTATTCATGCAGCGGCTTATCTGCACTCTTCCATTTTCTAAAGATCATTTTATTGGACATTTAATAAAGCTCTATACAACCAGTCATTTGTCTCATAAAACACATTTGGAATCAGTGACAATTGACCCAAAATAATAATCATTGGTGACCTAGGAATATTACAATTTGTCACTATCTATATTTTGTCAATAACATCATCTCAATAATCCCACTTTGATACATTCCCAAAACATATGCAAGTTTGTGCCCCTGGCAGCTTTACATTGTATTGTAGTGTATTGTACCCGTCTTTTATGTAGCGCTTTTAACCATTCTTATAGTCTCATTGTGCTGGTAGTTGGAACACCATCGGTGGACCGAAGTCCAGTGTTGGAGTTCATGGAGCAAGGTTAGAATGTGTGTGTGCATTTGGCCAAATAAGGCTTAGCATGGCTGGCCAGGCTCTGGTAGAGAACAACCCATGTGGTCAGGTATGTGGATGGGTGCTGAGAGGAGTCAGGAGATGGCGTGAGTGCTAGAGACTTGCTATATGTTCAGCGTGCCCGAATTTGCCATAGGTCTTCGCTGCATTCTGATATCTGAGGTGTTGAGGCATAGTCTGGTTTAAGAAGGCAGAGAATTATCTGACCATCATGACCACATTTTGTCATAGTCCTTGCTGTATTGTGATGTGTGTGAGTAGCCATGCCTGTGGCCAGTGTCCAAAAGAGTGGTGCGTTATAGGTACTAACAGATTCTGTGGTGATTTGTTGTTTCTGGGCTTAATCAGGTATTGGCTTCTTTTGTCGATTCTTGCGGCTGCGATAAAACGGTTAGCAACAGCAACAGTTTATGCTCCAACTATTTGCAATTAGAGGAACACGTGTTGTGTTTACCAGTTATTATAGGCAATAGCGTGGCGAGTCTATCCAGATGTCGAGTGCTTACTGAGTCATCTCAATTGTTACGTTTACTATGGGCGGCACATCCTATAGTTCATACATGTACAGTACCTACCCATCCCTAAAGTCCTTCCAAGATGTCTCTGTGCTCCACAGCTGTTTTATGCTGTTTTCATGTCTCGTCTGGGGGGTCTTCTGGGCTGTCCCCACTATCTTCCCTCTCATTTTGGACATAAGGACACTTCAAGGTGCTCCCTTGCTTGCAACAAACTCCTAATGTTACAGTTATTCTTTGTTTCTGCTGGGGGTCCTCTCAGTGGTTTATCCCAACTTTTCTTCTCCAGCCACCCTAGTGAAATGTTCTGGGGGCTACCTCCATGTTGCCTCCCCTTCGCCCTCCTTGGTGCTTGATCTCCCAGGGGACCTGTTAATTCCTGAGGTGTTGAGAATTTCCTAGGGGCGGAGCTGCCCCTCTGACTATTCTGGGCTTGAGTCCCTATGACACCTAGTGCACCCTTGGTGTGTTCATGAGGATTTCAGGCCTCCCCTGGCTTTTCTCCAGACCGTACCTTCACTGGCTCCCTGTTGTTAGCTAGGGAGTTCTGTTCTGCTGTGGCTGCTCCTCCTCTCTCCGGTCTCCCATGCTCACCAGACTGCTCCACAGGACTGGCTCCTCTCCAGATCCTTCAAGGATTGTTCTCGGGAGGCTGGATCTGCTCCAATTGCCTCTTCCAAGCCCTTGTTAGCTGAGCGGGACCTCTCTTTTTTAACTGAAGTGCTGGCTCGCTTTTCCGCTTTCCTCCCTCTTCAGCGTCCCCCGCCTTGCCACATTGTTGATTTCCCCTTTCCCTCCTTTTTGTGCTACTCCTCTCAAGGCCTCTACTCGGTGAGATCTGCGCCATCCCTCCTTTTACTCCAGGCGTCGGAGCTCTTTCTTCCCGCTGTGTTGTGCCGGCCTGTCCCTCAATGCGCCGATCGCTTCTCTCTGCCTCCCCATGCTCCCTTTCTCTCATGGAGCTCTGCTTTCACCTCTTCTCATTCCTTCTTCTTCTGCAGGACTGTTATACATTTCAATTTTATCCATGTTGCTGTTTAAATGCTTTTTTTTGTGGCCCGGTGAGGAAGGAGACACTCACGAACGTCCTTCTCCACCGGCCGCCATCTTGGAATCCAAGTCCGTTTTGTTTTGAGGGGTGGAGTTGCTCATCTAGGTTTGCTCTAGGCGATGCTTCAGCATTTTGAGAGTTTTGAGGGAAGGGGTGTACCACGTTTGGTGTGGGTTTGATCATCAGGAAGGGAACGGGTTGGTGTGAGGTGGGTCATAGCTTTGTAGAGCCATTGATCAAAGAGGTCAATGGAGGGGTGCCCTTCCTTGCAAGAGAGATCAGGTAGTGTGTGAAGTAGGTAATTGGCCAGATCTGGGTTGATGATTTTATTCCAGAGAGGGAGGGTGTTTTGGGTGGTTGAGAAGTTGTTTTCTGGAAGGGATGTGGAGGGGGAGTGGTGATGAAGTGAGAAGGTGGTATAGCGTGGTGATCAGTCCAGATGAGAGGGCAAGGCGGGAGTGGGGAGACTAGACCTGATATGCAGACGAGTGCATCGAGGGTGTGTCCTGCAATGTGGGTCGGGTGGGAAAACAGTTGTGTTAGGCCGAGAGCTTCCAGATTGTCGATGAGGGACCGGGTCATGGGGTTGACAAGGAAATCAAACCAGATATTAAAGTCTCCTAGCAAAGTGAGCTCAGGGTGCTGGATTAGCGTGGTTGAGAGGGAGTCTCATAGCGAGTCAGTGAAATTTCATTCATAGCTGGGTGGTCTGTATAGCAAAAGAAAACTGTGGGTGATGGAAGGGCTGAGGAGGAATTTATAGAAAATATGTATGGGCTTAGTGACTTAGTGTGGCAAGGTAGATTCTCTGTGGATATTACTGAATGGTGTTGTTTGTGGAGGAAGGCTAGACCTCCCTGCTCTGCTGGGCCTGTTATGTACACCCATTCGCACAAGTACATCAGTGCCATGGTTGGGAGGCCACCAGGTGGTGAGGGAGGAAAAGCTGGGTGACCTCCCAGAGGTGTCCGCGGTAGGGGACGTGGCCAGGATAACCAGGGTGGCCAAGGTGGCAGTGGTGGCCGACGTGGGCAGGGTGGCCCACGAGAGGAGTGTGTCCAGGACCATTCAGGGACAGCTATGCACCCCCCAGTGGGTCAGGGAGATGCAGCTGAGCCTGGCCCAGATTGCTCACGGAACAGGCCGTGTCACAAAGTCCAAGCCACTTGTGGCTGTGAAAGTTGGTGTCAGCAGGCCATGTGGACTTGGGGCAGCAATGTC
Organism: Ambystoma mexicanum; assembly: GCF_040938575.1. Taxonomy (NCBI): domain Eukaryota; kingdom Metazoa; phylum Chordata; class Amphibia; order Caudata; family Ambystomatidae; genus Ambystoma; species Ambystoma mexicanum. The sequence continues at coordinate 763,235,113 of NC_090925.1, read as the reverse complement.
ATCTGCTGCCCTGAGCAGCCAGGTTGTGGAGGCTGCAGGGGCAGCTGCAGCTGACACCACCCGGTCTGTGTGTCACCCAGCCAGGACAGTGTTGGTCCCAGCCCCTCACACCGAGGCAGTTGTGGCGCTTGGTCCTGGCAACAGCACCCAGCAGACAATTCCTGCAGTGAGACCATTGGTCATCATGCCATTGTCTGCTTCCAGTGGCCAGTCCACCTGCGCTTCAGCCCCTACAGACCGGAGCGGCGTAAGCCACTCAGGGTCCACACCACCTCTCAAGAGAAAGAAGCAAGCTCTTGTGGAACAGGCTGAGACCCCAGACACGGCTCGGCCCTCTGGCACGTCAGGAAAGCAGAGTTTCAATAATGTGGAACTGGACGCACTTGTGGGCTGCCTGTCAGAACACGGCTGCAACATGCTGGTGACGGCAGGGTGCAAAACTACACCTGCTCAACGTAGGGCCCACTGGCAGTGCATCGCGGACCGCATTAGTGCCTTGGGATTTGTGAAGCGCACAGCTGATGATTGCTCGAAGCGTTGGAATGACCTCAAATGCCAAGCTAAAAACAAGCAGGCTTCTAATTATGCCTCTACTCTGGTGACTGGCAGTGGGACACCAACAGAGGACGATGAACTCATAGAACATGAGGCAATCGCTGGAGGGTTCATCACAGAGGATCAGATCCAAAGCGTGGCATACCTCCCGGATCTTGAGACAATGTCCGGTGAGTGTCCATGTGTGTGTCCAGGCCATGTGTATGTTGCTTGGGTGATGTGTTGTGATTGAGTGCCAGGTCAGGCTATGTAGTCATAACTGCCATGTGTGACCCATGCACTGCCTCCTAGCCATCCCCCGCCCTTGGGTTTGGGGTTCACTGTATCCCTACAACCCACTGCAAACACTTTGCACATGATGACTGCACTTGCCCTTACACTACCATCATGACACGACATTGTAATTACGGTTTTTGTCTTTTATTGGCAGTTGGGGACCTACACATGTACTGCACTGCACCCGCTCACTTCTGAGCCCTGTTTCAATCTTCAACATGCCTATTCACTTGTGTCATGTCAAAGTGACCTACCATTTATGTATCGATGTGCCTCCCACCACTGTATTTGAACACACGGGCATTGTTGCAGCGTGTGACACGTGTGTTTTGTCACAGTCATTTGCATGCACTATTTGAAGACATGCATTTTACATGGATGGGGGACAGTAGTGATTCACTCCCATTTGGGCCTGCTTGTCAGTTCTGCCATGGCTATGCTACGTGCCATCTGTGTGCTGGCATCTGTCATGTTTGTTGATGGTCCGTGCCAGTCACAGGCTTCTGCGTGATGCAGGTGCTATGCACCATGCAGCACATGTGTTGCTTTTCCATTTTAGACTAATAAGTGTCTGCTTTCAGGGTCCCCTTCCACTTCATTGGCACTGCGTGCATGGCTGAGTATGTGTCATGTGCAACATGTCTGATTAATGTGTTGGATGTCAATATTGTAATGCCTATGTGTGTGGGCTATGCTGCTAACATGTGTGTTCATGACTTCTTTTTTATTTTGTGCAGGTGATGAGGCACATACTGCAAAATGGCGTCTTACGCAGACCTTTGACCCATGCCGAAAGCAACACCTACGTGCGTCACGTTACTTACATGCTTACGCACTAAGGCCTTTCCTCAGATTCCACACTAACATGCTGTTTTTTTCACATGCGGAGTCACTGCATCAAGCTGGCCACGCGAAAACACATGGAAGACCACGCTCCTTCCCACAAGGCCATTTACCTGCCCCCCAACGCCCTGAGCTGTCTCCTACAAGCCAAATGCTGCTGTCAGCCAACTCAGTCTGCCTTCTGCCAACATGCCCTGCAATTTGGTGCCTGCACAGATGACATTGCCAGAGGTCCAGTTGCTGCGACTACCTCTGCTGAAACAGAAGACTCCCCACTGCTGTCCCACCGCTCCACAGCCCAGCCCCAGGACACAGTTGCCCACCCACACCTGCCTTGGGGGTTGCCATGTCGGACCAAACAGCATCTCTGGCCAGTGTCAATCTCCCGGCAGAGAGGCAGAGGGCTGCAAGCTTCGCTGCCAATGAAGTTGGCATCCAGGTGGAGCAACTCCTGGGGCATTATGATGCTCTCTTCTCAACATCGCGCTCCGAAAAGGAAGGATGGAGGAGGATCTGGTAGGACATCGTGGGTGCCATCCACGAGGAGGCGATGGCACCCCGTGACTACAAGTACGTCCTGTAGCGCTGGGAGGACTTCTGATAAAGGACTCTATATAAGGCCAAGTGCCTCATCAAGGCTGAGGATGATGTGGGGCGCCGGGCCCAGTTGAGCAATATCCAGATGAGGGTCCTGGAGCGCATACATCCAGAGCTTCACCGAGTTGCAGACCCGTCTGGAGTCGAGTGTTAAGTGTCCATGTGTTCTTGTCCTCCGTAGTGCATGTTGAGGTGTGGCTAGAGTGTGCACCTTGGACTTATGTCAGGCATGCCACATGTATGGATGACTGTGTGCATGGCCATGACTGTGCTGCATGTGAGTCCACTCAAGCGTGTTCCACATCAATAATGTGTGTGTTGCAATGCATGATGTGCACCAGCATGTGAAGATGCACACATGTTTGCATGCCTGTGTCTGAACTTGGCCATGCAAGGGGTGTGAGACATGCATGCTTAAGTCACCTTCATGGACATGCATGATGTACATGTGCGTGTGTCTGAGTGGTGAGTTTGTGACTGGAAAATACCATGGATACATGACACATGAGCATCACGATGGGTGATTGACTGATGCAGGCCAGTTGTCCATGAATGCACTGTGACAGGAGGTAGACATGGCCACATGCATGACTGTCCGGTGGTGTGTGTTCATGTGATGTGCATGTCCCATGATGCATGTGAGGTTCAGCCCTGTGATGCTGGAAATGCATCAGATGGACAGGGCCTCTGAATCCTTGTCCTTTACTGCTTTTTATCGTGTGTTCTGTCGTGTTTTCTGCCCAGGAGTCCATGTGGGACTCCTAGCAGTGCAGCTCTCTCTTTTGGTTTGGTGAACAGACCCATGGGATACCCTTATGGCACCCATGGGTAGGGGTACAACCCTGTGCCCCTAGTGCATGTTTTTGGGCACCTGTGGGTGGCCCACAGAGCAGGGTATGGGCTGGTGGCAGCTCCATGCTGAATTTGACAGGTGTTCTGGGTGTCCTCCATTTTGGGATACCCAGGCCCTGCCATTGGGATCAGTTGATTCCTGATAGGAAACAAGATGGCCCCTGTGGCCTCTTGCTTTCTATTGCCTGTTACCTTGTTTCCCAAAGTCCTGGGAAGCCCTGACTCTGTCCCTTCCCCCTGACTGGCTGTTGGGTGGAAGTTCCATATATGGTGTTGTTGTGAAGGCCCAGCTAGACTAACTGGAGCCTTCCCAGTGATTGTATGTTGTGGGTACCTCCTGTGGGTGGGACCTGAGTGAATGGTGTGTGTGACCAATATACACTCATTGTTGTAGTTGTCTGGTTTCTGGCATGAGAGACAAAGACTGAGACAGCCCTGCCCGAAACTGGCCTGAATGCAGTGTGTAGTGTTGAATGGCTGGGTACTTGTCCCAATCCACATTCCTTGTTGTGAGTGTCTGAAAGGGAGGAGTGTGGCCTGAATGCACTGTGTGCCTGATTGGCTGACTGACTTCATGAATGCCCTTCTGTATGATTGGCTGCTGAGTGTGTGCCAGCAGTGTGGATGAGAGACAGAATAGTATATCTGGGGACCTCTCACCATTGGTAACTGTTCAGAAGCGTTCGGAAGCTGAGTCTCCACTCTAAGAGTAACTGGAACTGCTGATCCTCGACGTCCAGCTGGAAGAAGAAGACTTGCTGTTGCACTTGCTTCGACCGATCTGAAAGCTGCCGAATTCGTCGCGGAGAGGACCTGGTAAGGCGCCCTCTTCCCGTGCTCCGAGGGATCATCGAGCACCGCTACATCTTCGCCGAAGCCCCCTGGAAGTCAGACCCTCGAAAGGCTGCCGACCCGAGACGGGACCGCCGAGGAGATCGAAGTGAAGCACCCGGACATCGCCGCCGTCGAAGTCCATTTCCGTCGACCAGTTTTCGCAGGTCTATGTAACCGCTGGAGGCCCGTCGAAGTTGTGTTGCCCAGCCGTGGGAACCACTTGACGCCATGCCGCCGACGACCGGAGCCGTCCGCTCCTTGCCTAAGAACATTTGAATCGAAGGACTCCCTCGTCCGCACCGTCGACCGCTTTATCCTGCCGGAGAAAGTCGAGGACGACCAACGCGCCGAGGAGAAACCTACCGGTGGGTTCCAGCCACCCGAAGACCACAAAGACTCGAACGACTCGATGCCCTTGCTGGGCCCCCGTCTCCACAATCTTTGCGGTCCAGAACAATTGTCATCGAGATGCCCCGCACGCCTCTGCCTTGCAGGACGCCGACGCTCCGTCGTCGACGAGCACCGCTTGGATCGAAGCTGCCGCCTCATCAACGCCGTTCTACCCTGTTTGTTGTCGGACGTTCGACGCCCCGTGTCTCTCACTTGAAAGGGAAGGCATTCAAGAAGGGCTGTCGATTCCCCGACGCCGAACGCCGAGTTCCTCGACGGACGTTCGACGCCCCGTGTCTCCCGCTTGAAAGGGAAGGCATTCAAGAACGGCCGTCGATTCCCCGCCGCCGAACGCCGAGTTCCTCGACGCTTCTCGATGCCTCTCGACGATCCGTGACTCCCGCTTGAAAGGGGGTCGCTCAAGAAGGATCTGTCGATGCCTCTTCGAAGATCTCAACTCCACCAGGTACATTGGGGGGGTAAAAACATTATAGGAGGGAATAAGACTTGCAGAACAATATATGGACTGGGCTTGTGCTATATCTTTATTTTACAGGTTGCCCAGGTGGGGGGATCTCCACACAGAACTGTGTCTAGTGGTAGGGGCCAGTATTCTGCCTATTGCTCAACCATCTTATTTTCTCTCCTCTCTCTATTGCTGGTTTCACTCTATTGATCTGTGTGACATTGTTACAGTATTGTTGATGCACTTTAATGAGATCTAATACAAAGGGTGGTACCACTTTAGAATTGTATATATTTGCCATTGTTGATTTTCCTAAGTACAAAGTGAGTTATTATGATAAGTGTACATAACCTTGAATATTGATTATATAAAGACTGTGTTCTAATCAATACAGTGTGTGGACATTCCTTTGTGGGGGCTTGGGGATGACACTGTACTTAAGAACCAGCCTGCATCTCCTCCTGAGAAGCTAGGCCTTGATTGCTCGACCATAGCTACCGAATAGAGAATCTAGGCTGGGGTCCTCTGTGCCTCCCCTCTACCATATAGAGAGCAGATGTACAGACCACCCCCTACCAGTCTTTACAAGCCCCCCTTCTGATGCTCACACAGTGCCTTGGACATTGATGTGAATGTCTGTAGCAAGTGCCATGCTTGTATGTGCATGCGTGTTGCTTGCACTGACCCGTGTGTTGTGGAGGGTGATGATGGATATGACGTTTGACTGTGCCACTCATGTGAATTTGCTTTGTATCCAGCAGACATTTGTTCGGTGCCCTGATGCTTGTGTTCATTGTCTCCCTATCTACAGCGTCGATGGAGGAAGAGGGTGGAGATGGCGCTGTGGAGCAAAGCGTGAGGATGCCTCCACCAGGCGGAGATGCAAGGCCCAGTCACCCTCCCATTTTGCAACATCTTCCGGGAGCGAGGGGACTGGTGCTGCGTCCACCACTACGGCCGCAGCTGTCGAGGGGATGCCCAAGAAGGTGTGGTTGGAAATGGGCTCCTCGGCAGCAGAAGGGGCAGGTGAGCCCCCAGAGGGGCATGACAGTGCGGAAGATGGTGCAGAGGCATCCAGGTCGGTGGTGGTTGAGGAGGAAGAATAGGCCGCATCAGTCCCACACATGGGGCCTGGAGGGGGTGATGCCACCGGTGCAAGTCGTGCAGTCCAGGGGCAGGAGGCAGCGCAGGTCACCGTGGAGGTTCCTGTGCCTAATCCTGTCCCTGAAACTGAGACTGCATCACCGTGCACCGGCATTCATGCCTCAGCCCAGGCCCGTTCGCAGGTAGGGGAGCAGTCCACGTAATCTGGCATTCCTCTTCCTGCAGACGTTGCAATCCAAGATAGGGTTGAACCCATCCTAGTCGGTATCGCCTTGCGCACACGCGTGATCCGTGATGATGTGTCTGATTCCAGGCATGACCACGCACGTCATCACGAACAGGTGTGTGCCAACCTGAACTGGCTAGAATGGCTCATTGGTTTCTTCCATATGATGGGCGCTCTTGCGACCCCCTCCTCCTCTTCACCCACTATGCTCCAGTCGACTTCCATGCCGTCTTCCGGGCAGATGCCACCAGGGACCCCTGTGGACCTGCCCCAGCCACCACGGCCTGGCTGGTGGAGATCACATCCCTACCACAGTCGGGAGTCAGAGGTTCAGCAGAGATAGTCACCCCAGCAACAGGACCACTGGCAATGGAGGCTGTGCAGGCACATTCCAGCAGGGCAGGTGCACGACGGCCCCGGGAGTTGCCATCTTCCCGGAGGCAGTTGTGGTGGCACAGTCAGATGGCTAATAGGCAGCAGCAGGCTTGACATAGGAGGTGTCAGGACTCGGACCAAGTACATCACAGGGGCAGGCATCAGCCAATGGGCAGGAGGACCCTGGACAAAGTGTGTCTTCCGTTGGGCAGAGGATGGGCCGGCAGATAGATGCAGAGTGGCGGCGGGCAGAGAGGGCATGGTTCAGCATGGTCAGGGCGGATAACTCCATGCGGCAGGCAGAGAGGCGAGCAGAGTTCCTCGAGGAGACTCGCAGGAAGTTGGTGGAGAACATGCAGCGTCCCTGCGAGCCCTCAAGGATAGAGCACAGTCCCGCCTCCGGGCCATAGACACTGAGTTCAATGATGCCCTGGCCAAAACACTTGGTAAGAACGCTGAGCCGTAAGACTAGCCTGCCGCCATTGTACATAGTTATTTAGGGTTAGGTTTCCTTTCTTTTATTACTTTTTTTTGGAGTCCATGGACATTGCTCAACTTTTGTATATAGTTGTAATTTATAGGGTTTTTTGTAAGTTTCATTTTGTGCTGGGATCATGGACCCTTCAAACTTTACCTTGTACATAGTTGGAGTATTGTGGATATTTTATTATTTTTTTTTACCCATGGAGGAATATTTTGTTTTTGGTTTACCGTTTGAATGTGGATTATTTCAGTTTGGACAAGGACCAGTTTAAGGATTTGCACTTTTTTTTGGATTTCATGTTCCTTTGGATTTTGCATTTCATTTCAATTTACATTGACATTTCATTGTTATGTTTGCTTTTCCTTTTGTCAACTTCATTTTTATTAATACATGTCTATCCAGTCATATATTTTTGTTGTCTGCTCTCATTTGTTTGGTGCATGTGTCAATCGCCATTGGCTGAGGCATGTGTCACTGCTGTGTGGCTATGTTGGGCATGTATTTGGGTGCATGCATGTGTGCTTTGGTGAATGCCATGCCATGGGACCAGTACTGTGAAGTGGGGGCAATGGATGGGTGTGGAGTTGCACTGGGGGGGCAGCGTGGGGCGGCATTTGGGTGGACATTTGTTACATGATTCTATGTTGTATCAATGTGTTTGGTGGGGGGACAGGAGTTGGGGCCTGCCTGCAGGTTGCTGTCACTGGTGGGGTGGGGGGACAGGAGTCGGGGCCTGCCTGCAGGTTGTTGTCACTGGTGGGGTGGGGGACAGGAGTCGCGGCTTGCATGCGGTGTATGATGCCATGGGTGCTGGCTGCGGGGCATGGTCATGTGTGATGAGCTGCCTGCGGGGCATTGTCACATGTCTTAGGTGGACCCCTGTGGTGTGGGCTGCCTGCAGGGCATGGTCACAGGTGTTGTGTGGACCCCTGTGGTGTGTGCTACTTGCTCAGCTAATCTCCACTTTCTCTCCTCACTTCCAGTGTTATGCAGATGACACCCAACTCATCTTCAAACTTCCCTCTGATGCTCCCCTTTCTTTCTCTACCATTCCTGATTGCCTATCTGCTAATCAGTCCTGGTGTGCCTCCAATGATCTCTGCCTCAATGCCAGCAAGACTGAGATCCTTCCGATTGGGACTCCGACCCCCTCTTTCCTCCCTTCACTGTGGCCACCCTCTAGGGGCTCTCTCCCTTCTCCTGCATCTGAAGCCAGAGAACTTGAAGTCATCTTCGACTCCTCTCTCTCTTTCCTCCCTCAAATCTGTGACCTTGCCAAGAAGACCCATTTTCAACTCCACCTCCTCAGAGGTATTCTTCCATTTATCACTTTTCCCCAGAAGCTCAACGTCTCTAAAGCTCTGGTACTCTCTGGGTTTGACTACTACATCAGCGTTTTCCTTAATCTACCCTCTTTGTCTCTCCGCCCCACTCCAGTTGACCCAGAAAAGGGTTGCAAGACTTATCCTTGGCATCAAGCCCAGTGACCGTATCACCCAATCCCTAAAATCCCTCCACTGGCTCCCGGTTGTTGCAAAGATCAAATTTAAATCCCTATGCATCATCCATAAGGCTGGACCTCCTCCAATTACGGAAACTTCTCAAGGCTCTCCTCGTCACCTCCTCCATCCCCTCTCACTCCTTGCTAATACCACACAGTCGCTGAGATTGGTGGACTGGGCCCTATGTGTCCTTCTGGGTCCCGGCTGGTTACCAGCCTTCCCCCTTGTCGCCTTCAGCGTTCCGCACTATCCCTGTCATGAACCATGGACATAGCCCCTTCTGGTCTTCCTGGTCCTGGTACAGACGGAGAGTGTGCTCCTTGATACTTCCAACATGGCCGTGCCCAGTGCCGTGTTCCGTACTAGCCAGTACGTCGGACACGGCACGTTCTATAAATGGACCACGCCCCCGCGCGTCTCAACGCTATCTCTAGGTAGTGTCTCGACGTGTGTGTGCTGCTCGGCGTTACCCTTCCAAGTTCCTGGCCAACTCCCTTATTCCTTCTTCCCTTTTCCCCTGTTTCCAGTATCTCTTACCTTTCTTCGATCCTCTTCCTGGACATCCTGGAACACACGACTTCCTGGAACTTTGAACGCTCGCGCTGGAGTCAGACTCGACTCGCGCGCACTTATACAAGTCCCGGTCCGGCCGGGAGACGGAGTCCTCCGCGGAACCCCACAAGAAGAGAACTCAGGTGAGCCGGGGGGAAACCTTTGACAATCCCAGCACTTGCCTTCTGGCACCCACTGGCTCGTGTTCCACCGGCCTGCACTTACTAATGGCAGGTGATCACTCTGCACCTAGCAATCTCTGCCAGGCACTTACTGTTGCACACTTTCTGTGGAACTCCTAGCACTTATCCCAGTTCCCCGCCCCTCTCTCTCTCCCTGCACTTGCACGTTCTGAATGCTCACAAGGCCTAGTAGGACCGCCCCTTTTTCCCTGATCATCTGTTTAGTCTTTGCCTTTGTTCTCATGTTCCCTCTCCTTTGCCCTGTGGGCGCTTTGAAATACAATTTCTTGATGTATAAGCGCCTTACAAATGCACAATAAACATTAAACAATTTAAAAAATAATCCTAAAGCTAATGCTAACCTAATTTTGACCATATACACACATATAAAATAATAACTCATTAATGCTAATCATGATCTAACCCCATTTTTATCCCCCAAATTTAACCCAAGTCAACCATAAACCCGTAGCCTCGACAACTCGAAATCAAACCCTTAAGTGAACTTAACTCTATCTCCAAATCTTAGCCTCCAGCAAGATGTGACCCTTTCAGTAAGCAGCTCCTCTAACCATGCCCCCATTTCCTATATGCTATTTAGGTTGTTTCATTTATATAACACGTACAACCCAATGGGTATCTAAGCACTGAGTTACTACCCATACAGCAAACAAATGAACCATCAAAATCGTTGAAAACCAGTTGATAAAAAAATCATGTACAGCTCTAAATGTAAAAATAAAGGCAGATTATTAATCAAGACTTAAACACATTTTCACCTGTGAAGACAGTGATTGTAAAAGTTGATTTTTCTAAACAAAATCCGGGTGGCTACTGTTCCCGCAGTCTCCCCTTCAGATGTTTGAGGCACCAACTCTCCCTCTTTGCCATGCTAGAGTTTTGTTTCCGAAGAGCCTACCAAGGTTCATGCCCAGAATGATGTGGGGTACTGGTGGTGGAAAAGGAGCCCCGGTTCTGAGTATGATTAGCTATTTTACTATTGGCTATCTTGGGCATTTCCTTATAGCATCTAAAACACCTTAGTGTATCGGAAGCACCCCAAAAACCTGAAAAACAAAACCTATGTCATATTTGTCCGAATTTGGGCCATACAAAAATCTCGTACAGATAAACATTCGAACAAATACGCCATACGAAAAATTACAGTGAAGAAGGACAGCAGGGCTGTGGGGGTGTCCCCCGCACCCTTCGTCATTGTAATGTGAGCGGGGGTTGCGGGAGTGTCCCCCGCAACTCTGACTCAATAAAGTATTTTTTTTAAAAAAAGGAAACGCGGACCCTGCAGTGCCCGCCCCCATACACGCAAGTTAAGGGAACCAGCGTCACAGAGGGATGTTGGAGACGGTGGCACACAAGGAGGTGTGCCGCCCACAGGTAACTAGGGGGTGGGTGGAAGGGCAAAGTCTGGAATGTCCAGGGGAGAGAAGACCGAAAGGTATTTTTAGAAAAATAACTTTTGGTCTTTTCTCTCTCAAACATTTCAGCCACGGTCTTACAACCCCAATCCATTGTATCAACCCGACACATTATCCGAATCAGGGAGGGAAGCTTCATCTTTGTGAACAAGAGCCTTTTCAATGTTATAGACTGGCATAGGGAGAAGAGCCCTGAATGTAGTCACATGTGGATGGACTGTGCATTTAGGACCACAGATAACTATGTTTGAGTCAGGATTCCAGAAATGAAGGGAGAAAATCCTGTGGTGTTTGTGGAAGAAGGGGATATTTTCAAGAGGGCAGTTTCAAAGAGCTCCAAAGGTATTACTAGATGCAGTGTGTGGCTGTGTGATGGACCTGAGATGTGCTCAAAGTGACCCATGAAGTGTGTCAGCTTTTAATGCTGTGAGTATGTTTAATTAGTCCCTCAAAACAGCAACATTTGGATTTTGGGACTGTCAAGCCTAGTGGCCAAGTCAAGACCAGGCGGTGTGAGAGGCACATGTGGACGGAGACCACCAAGGGAAGAAACCAAATCAAATGAAGAGAGGGGTGGGCTGGATGAAAGTCTGGCATCTTTTTGGTGAAACATCCTAGTAATGTATGCCTTTGGGTAAGGGGTGGACAGACCTTGGCACCTCCCTCATTGTCTTTGTGTCCTTGTTAGCAATGGTGTGTTTGGGCAATGCACAAAGAACAAGACAGCACATGCTCTAGTAATTAATGTTTCCCCCTGGAACGGCCGCAAACCACCAGGATCCATAGTAGGCACGGGATGCTATAGTTAATAAAATGGCTACCTGCATACATATTCATCAGTCATCAAGATCCCGGGAGGATAGCTCAGCGGCAACGTGCTCGCCTTGGAAGCAAGACGACAGGAACCAACACAGGGTCGATCCCTGATCCGTGCTTAGAAACCTCTGGGTATTTAAGTGCATTATAAATACGCAACTAAGACAAAAAAAAAAAATTACTCACCTAAAAAACAAACAATTCCTGTAACAGCGCTGCGATGCCCGTGAGCTGTGTGAGCGCTTTAAAAATGCAAAATAAATAAATAAATCAATGGTTCAGCGAGTGGAGCTGGACTGACATGTCATTTTAACACAGCTAGAGCAGTGTGCGCGTGTTTGAAAAAGAGGTTGGGGATTTTGAAGACCCAGAATAGCATATTAATGGAGGGTATCGGAACGTGAGTCATCATTGAACAGTGCTAGTGCCTTCTAGGATGGGGCATTACCGTTTTCAGCTAAGGTAACGACATTGGTGGGCTCACACTTTGCCCCACTAGTTACTCTCAGCTTGAAACTTGAGGGCAGAACATACAATTTGGCGATATGATTGGACTGCATTGCAATTAGACTTTTTAAAACACCTTTTAAAGGATTCCCTGCCAGATATATTTGCAGATTATGGTAAATAGAGCAAACTCCCATTTTGCCAAATGGGCATCTGTGTATATATGAATAATGGTTTGGATTCGAACTAGAGCAAATTATGCAACTAAATTGGGAATGCAGATTGATAGTCCACACTCCTGCCTAATAATGCAGAGTCAATGTTGATGTGAACCTATTTGACTTTTGGAAGTCAGTTGTGCGTGGAGAGGCAGCGATAAGTGGGACACGGCAACATTCAATTGTTTGCCAATGGTCTGGCTGGGTCCACCGGAGTGTGTGCTGACATCGCAAGGGTGTATGAGTTGGCCATGCCCAGAACACTGTGCCCATGAGCACCTGATTTCTTATTCCGTTTCAGGTTTAGAGCAGACGAAAAATAATTCAGAGGCAGAGCTAGAAGGTGAAGATAAACAAGAACAAATAATACTGGGGGCTGAAAGAAATGCAAGAAGTAAAAAGTATGGAGAAACACGTGTCCCATTCCTAATCAGTCCTTTGAACTTGTGTAGTTAAATGGAATCCCCTTGTTGACCTTCTCGAGGGCAAACATTTATTCTAGAAGTTTCTCTAGGGTGGAGATGTTGATAAACAGGAATCACGTCTCATGTGCACATAATCCCATTCGGGGCAATGTTGTCTCTTCCAGAACCTTCTCAAGGAAAGTATTCAGACACCCTTGACTAGTGAACTTTGGGTTGTTGTTCAGGAACCTTCTCTAGAGGAGGTTGTTGTCGGCATTCATGGGCACTTCACAGACCTTTCTTTCATTACTCATAACATGGCCTTTATCTCTTCCAGAACCTTCATTTTTTTTTAGAAACTCTGCAAACATATTCCTGTATGTTTTTGGAAGTTTCTCTAAAGTGCTGTTGTCTGAGGAATTGTTTTTATGGACGATTTTAGGAGCATATCCGTAATTTACTTTTAGCCATAGCCTCCCCTTGGCAGTGCTTGTCGTTCCAGCGCTTTCTCTAGGCATTGTTCCAGCACTTTCTCTAGGCCTTGCAGTATGCAGCATTTATCGACTGCGGCGGTTGAGGGCATTTTCCCATGGCCTGGCTGGAGAAGTGCAGGTGAGTTCAGCGACGCCTCTTTGGTGGAAAAAGATTATTGCTTTGAGAAATGTACTTTAGGGTTGTGGCCGAGCAACATTAAACATGACACTTGGAGATCCTTTTTTACGCTGCTGTTAATGTTTTTAGACCTTCTACTGGCATTGGTTTAAAGCAAATTGAACAAACCTGCCAGGATTCTTATGGCAGTTATGGAGCATTCTAACTATAATTTCCACGTTTAAAAATGGAAACATTCTAGTGAAAATCAGAACTTTGATTATGGAAGTTGTTGAAATTCCTTTTGCATTATTTATTTTAAAACGTAGTTTAATTAGCGTGATCCTATCCCGATGGAGCAACACGCTTCTGTACAAATCTGCAGGCACCCACTAATCTTTGCACATTTGATGTCTTCCCTTTATAATGTTGAGGCGACTGAAAACATAAAACAGCAACATTGCACAATCCTGTCGGTCAAACCAAAAAGTGGTGAATGGGAGGTGTTGCCTTAGTCATAACCACTGGCACTGCACTATGCAAACTTCCATACCCCTCTTTGCAGCCTGCCTCGCTATTGCACAAGGGAATTAGCTGTATGAAAATCTTAGCCCTGCCACCATTTTGGGCAACCCACCCCACACCGCCAGGCCTGCCCTCTCTGCATTGGAACACAGTAAGCGCCAGAAATGTTTTGGCCTCTTTGGGCCTCATCAGAGAGTCGTATTGAGGTTCTCTGTGATGCAGAAAGTAAGGGACACACGTCTCTTTCTTAGTGAGACATACGAAAACCAAAAAGTGATGGATGCCAGTATCCATATGCAGTGAGTGCAGGAGTTGTGATGAAGTTTGGGGAGTTCCTGGTTAACCATGGACCTGGCTGTGGGACCCCAGGGTAACTGTCATTTCACTTTGGGTCCAATGGAGATCAGGACCATCATAAGGCATTTTGGGGCACAGATACCTTTGCCCCCCCATCAAACAAAAGAACCGAAGGGATCCAGAATCTCTGGTCGTGAACCCCCCCTCTCCCACACCCTTAATGCGATCACAATTCATTGCTTGATATACGGCTGGTAGCAATCTAAATATGTATGTCTACTGCCCTCCATGCCCCTTACCCTCTCCAAACTTGTTGGAATGAGAACAATAAACAATTGGCATTTCAGGGGCAACCATAGCAGTCCACGACCAGGGTACAGGATGCATTATAAAAATAGCAGCCATGATGAGGTTGTAGTCTTAGATGCACTGCAGGGATCAGTAGCAGTATGAAGAAGGTACACGTTCCTCAACATAGACAGAAGGCCCATATTAACACTCACAGAATGCAAAGGTCCTCCAGTATGGAGACCGATTACAAACAATGAGAAAAGTACAAACACCATTGCATGGAATAGAGACTGGATATAAATTTGAAGGTCCAAGAAAGGTACACGTCTGCAAACATAGACTGAGATTAGAAGGGTGCTATGTATTTCAAGCATTATTAATATTAGTCAGCGAAGAAACACATGATTTTGTGGTGAGTACTATATCAAGGCTACGTTATTTAAACATGAAGCAACACAATAGCTCGTTAAATGATTGGATAACACAGGGGCAACGTGCTTCTCTTGGAAGCAAGACCACGCAGAGCAACAGAGGTTTGAATCCAGATCCACGCTTAGGAACCCAACTCTGGTATTATGCGCGTTATAAAATAAATAAATAAAAACGATAAGTGAGACTTTTTTGAAGAGCATACCCGAAGTTCTAAATAACTCTTAGGGGCTGACAATTTTGAATGTGAACGAGAATAGACATTTTGACAGATTAGGCACCACAACACTAAATTAGTTGCACAGGATCACACACTTTGGTTAAGAGGTGAAGCTCGGATTTATGCCAATCTGCAAATGCTGCTCTTGGCACATTGTTTCCCAAATCTTATCATAGAGCTTCAATATTCAATTATTTGTGCATGGTTGAATTTCATGAACTAAAACAATACCCCGTTTTGTAGAGCTGACTTAAGTAGAGACATCACATAATAACCCAACTTGACAATATTCAAAAACAAAACTTTATAAAAGCACGTTATACAAAAGGAGAAGAATTCTGGCTTCATGTTTTCCATCATCAAACGTATTAAGTGATGCAAGCTTAAAAGACTCCATGTGAGGTCTTGTATTCTCTCCTAAAGCTTTAAGTACAACCAACACACAGATTTGTTGATTATTATATCAGATGTACAAAAGTACCTTTGAAATTGTGCAATACAAATTCTTGGCCCAAATTAGCACATCCAAAACTATTCCAGCCAGAGGCCTGTGACATTTTTCTTGGCTCTTCTCTGTCTATGCCCCTTTCACTCAAATCGCCTACATAAAAAGAAAGATCAGGCAAGAGGCTAAACAATGGCACCAGTATGTGAGAAGGCACCCCTTCTGATGGAAGGCAGCAGAGTAGAATGCAGTGAGATAAGAGCATTTGTCCAGGATCACTGTACCGTCCACTGTCAAAGCAAGGACATGAGCCTCAACACTTTGGTTTCCTAATCACCTCTCCAAACTAATAATTTATGCTCTTTTTTGAGGGTGGCTGCTAGTTTTTGCAACCCTTGTTTGGAGGAGCCAAGCTCCCGACCTGCGTCGTGCTGACGTTATGTCACTTTGTATAGCTAGCACAATCTTCTGCCGATAACTGCGCCTGGTTGCGTTTCGGGCCATAGTTCGAGCTCTATACATTTTTATAATAATAATAAAAGATACAGTGTTTTGTAGCACTGTATGTGTTACCATCACAAAATTATAAATACGTGTGCAAGTTTATCAACCTCAGACTCTGGAAAGGCTGCCTCGATAGAATTTGGTACTGTAATCTGGCATATGAACACAAATCTCTAAATGAGTCTTCACCACACTCAGTTATCTTTGGAAAAATGATGTCACTCAAATTTATCAAAATGTATTTCAACTTCCAGGATTATTTATTTTATATTATTTTATTTTTTCATTTGTATAGCGCAGAGGTATCACAGCGCTTGTACAGGAATGGCAGAAAGGTGAGTTGCAGGAAGTTACATTATCAGCGCAGCGCTGCACAAGTCATAATAGGCGATTACAGTAGCACCATAAGGCTGCACAAGTCATAATAGGCACGTTTCCGGAAAATAGGTTATCAGCACAAGGCTGCAAGTCATAGTGGGTGATACCAGGGCCAGCGCGGGCTGAACAAGCCACAATAGGTGAGTTGGAAATTACAGTAGCAGCACAAAGCTGCACAATATCAAGGTGATTTACAGATAGTTATAATGGTAGCCCAAGGCCAAGAGTGAAGTCTGGCCATTGCGGCAATTGCAGATGCAGCCCAAGGCACACACGCAAGTTTCCAGTCTGGCGCGAAGCTGGCAGATCCGGGTCAGGTAGGTTGCAGGAGAGTTCTGGCACTAGGCTAAATAAGTCACGGATGCAGTGCAGGTTTGCTGCCCCAAATAGTCATCATGGGCGTAAGTGGGGAAGAGGAGAGGAGGCATGAGACTATTAATTAATTTTTATTTATTTTCTGGTCATTTGTAAGGCGCTTGTACAATTAGCAAAACTGTCTCAGAGCGCCCACAGGGCGACTGGGTGGGGGCGGGGGAGGTAGACAATGAATCCCAAACAAGGATAAATAAATTAATGAATAGTACAAACAAATAGTGGGTCTAACAAGGAGGGGAGACACACCTTCTATGCCTTGTGAGTGTTCAGAACGTGCAAGTGCAGAGGGGAGGGGGTGAGGGATAGGTGCTGTGGTGCTCATGGAGAAGTGCTCAGGGTAAGTGCTAAGAGGAGAAGAACGTAAGTGCAACCACACATGTGTAGGGTAAACCTAAGTAAGTGCAGTAGAAGACAGCGGCTGGGATGAGAGATGTGGGGGGTCAGGGCCCCAAGGACACATAAGGGCCCTGCACATCAGTCACGCTACTGTATGATTATCAGGGAAGAGAGGAGGAGAAGGAAGAGGTGAGATTTTTCCGGAGCTTAAGGAGGTCCTGCTCAAGAGGCAGAGGGAGAGGGAGGCTGTTCCACAGGAGGGAGGCCACTGAGGAAAGTGATCGACCACCAACTCTGTTTAGCAAACCGCTTCACACGTAAGGAGTTTGTGCCTGAGGAACAGAGGAGTCTAGTAGGAGAGTATTTGGTCAGGAAGCGTTGAAGATGGAGTCCTCCCCGTCCCCAGATAGCCTTGTGGATGATACAGAGGGATTTGAATTTAATCTGTGCTGAGACCGGGGGCCAGCGAAGGCTTTGTAGGGCCGGAGAGATGTGGGTCCCTGGGCTTGAGGCCAAGGATAAGTCTTGCCGCCCTATTCTGGGTGAGCTGGAGGGCTCGGAGGGTGGACACAAGAAGATTAAGAAGGAGGCTATTGCAATAGTCTATTCTGGAAAGGACCAGAGCACGGGTAACATTGAGTCTCTGGGGGAAGGTGAGGAAGGGTAGAGTTCCTTTGAGAAGGAAGAGCTGAATGTGGGACTTCTTGACAATGTCCGGAATATGAGCGATGAAGGAAAGGGAGGTATCGAAGATGACTCAGAGATTCCTGCCTACAGAGGAGGGGCAGGGGGGAGCCCATGGAGGAAGGCCAGAGTGAAGGGAAGAAGTACTAGGCTGCGCATATATATAATGTAGGATACAGGGCCATTGCTGTTGACATGCATCATTGGTGGTCGCAAATAAGGGACGATGCCGGTGAACTGGATATGCAAAGAGGACTTATGGGTTCCAAAGCATGTTCAAAATATCTTTCCTGTTCAGCATTTTGGTAGTTGTAATCCATCCAGGTCCTGGCTACTTCTGGAATGTTGGTCACCAGATGGTGACCTTGATGGCTTAATACATGTAGCCAGTCTTCAAGGGGATGCGTGAATGTAGGTGCAACAGATTGTTTTGGGGAAGGGGGTGAAGCTAATGCGATAATATTGGCAGAGGCTTTTGACTGAGTTCTGCAGCGGGTAAGACACATCTCCTTGGGCCAGGGCGGAGGCAGGGGGGCCAGTGAGAAGAGCCTTTCCACTGCCCAGGTAACAATGGACAAGGGCCTGAACAGCTTCATTTTCCATTAAAGAGTTGGTACCCTGCTGAGTGGGTTTCTTTGCAGTCTGTTTTGTAGGAGAGATGGTTGTCAATGTGGAGTCCCAGGAACTTGACAGTGTAACCAGCGGAGTGCAACCCTCTAACATTCAAGGTGAACAGCCCGTTTTGGCTCTGGGGCAGTTCTGCGTAATAGGAGAGGTGGAAGTCCATCGTTTTTAGGGGGTTAGGTTGGAGGTATGCACTGGACACCCAGGTCTGGATCTGAGTGAGGGCCTGGAGCTTGTTTCTGTCTGATGGAAGAGGTGGGGTAAGGTTGAGTATGTTGCGCATATTAGTGGATGTGGCGGCTGTGGCTGGCAAGGAGGCATCCCTGGGGCACCATGTCGAGGTTGTATATGAAGAGGATTGACCCGAGAGGACTCCACAGGGGATAGGCAAGGGGTCACCTGTCAGGTCTCCATGATGAACCGATGGTGGTCCCGGTGGAAAGTAAACCACTGGAGGACAACCTCTCAGATTCACAGGCAGTTGTGTAGTGAAATGGATCGCATTAGGTGAGTGTATTGCCAACCGAAGAAGAATGCTGCGGGAGTTGTGCTACACTGAACATACAAACTGCGGACGATCCTCAAAAATCAGTGCAAACGAAAGAAGCGCAGAGGCTACACTTTTTTCTTATGCGCTCCTTTCAGAAAAGCGCAAGTCACCTTAGTGTCAGAGGGGTGGCTAAATAGAAGTTCAAAGATGCACTGCTTGTCTCGGGAGCATGCTCCTGACACTAATGTATTACAGGCTCCCAACCCCCATGTGGGTGCTGGAGCGTATTTCAGAGTGAAAGTTGCTTGAAGGACCTGCCCCTATGAAATGCGGTAAACATTTAAAATGTATTTCTATCCTTGTTTGAGGGATAGAAATGGAAGTATGTGAGCAGTGGTTCACACCGCTTCTCTCCCAGTTAAAAGAAAATGAATGAAAGGTTCAGAAATGAACCTATCGTGTGTTGAGCCTTCGCCTGCATCTAGACCAAACAGGCACAGGTGTAGGTCTTTCTTTTTGTGCATTTGAATGCACATCCAAGTGTGGATTCGGGGTGTGCATTGTAATGCACACAAATGCCTCCCTATTTGCACAAATGAGCAAAGCGAGTGTAAGAAGGCATCTGAATGTTCACATTTATGACGCACACATTTAGAGGCCCTTTGGCCCTTGGATTTGGGGGCACTTTCTTTGGCGCAAGTGATGGGTTGCGCCAGTGCATTTCATCACAGCAGCACCAAAAAAAGGTTTGAGAATGCGACCCACTGAGTGTACTAAGGTCAACAGAGAACACTTTAAAGGGTTAATAATTGATCAGGTCAGAATGCACTTGTGGACATCATCCAGGCAGAAGGTTTACAGCACCATAAAGCATCCTGACATCGTTTTGGGAAAAAACCAGCAGTGATTTCCTGGTAACAGGTATTAATATCCCCAACAAAAATATCGCCGTAAATATGGCCGTTTGGTTGGCCATAGGCGATATTTTTATTGGGGATATTATGTGGGAGCGTGGGTTGCGGGGGTGTCCCCCGCACATTAAAAAATGATGCGGGGGTTGCGGGGGTGTCGATATCTTTGTATCGCGATATTTTTGCGGCAGAATTATCACATGGAACCGATTTCCTTGAATCAGGCAGTCATGTGTGCCCCTGCCCCCCCGACCTCCCAAGGTGGACTCTCGGGCACAAGCCCATTTTGCCCCCCCATGAAGATTACTCTGAAATCTAGGCTGCGCCAAGGTGTTGTTGGAAGAGCCAGGTCTTCAGTTCTTTCCTAAACTGAAGGTGACCTAGAGCGTATCGTGAAACATCGCAGACCATCACTGCGAATCTCACTTCATCGCATTTCTTTTCCCCCAATTTCACTGCATATATATGGAGGGGGTGGGTTAGGGTGATAATAAATGTAGAGGGGAATATGGGGGGTCTCCCCCACATATATATGCAGTGAAATAGGTTAAAACGAAAATAAGTCAATGTTATGGGATTGGCAGAGATTTTTAAGATGTTTTCACGTAGATCCGACCTGAAGCAGTCTGGATTGCCACTGGCATGCAACTCCAGCGGTCGGAGCTTAGCAAGAGACTGACTGTTTCCTAGTTTTCTCCTGTGTGAGCCAGTTTAGTGTCCAGTCTCATGAAAGACTTACTGCAAGATGAGGGTGTGCCGCCCAATGTTTTTACTCTGGCCATCAGCTAGGCTGGGGCACGAGCTGGGATTTCCTTCCAGGTGAGGCACGCGGCTGTGACCCAGATCCTAGTAGGCCATGATGGGGAGCACGAGTAGTTTGCACAAGATGGGGGTGAAGTGGTCACGTTTCCCAGAGCTGTAATCAGGCGAGCCACAGTATGGTGGGCTGCCTTGAGGGGGCCAGGTGAGCAGCCGGGAGTTCTGGGAGGAAGGCGTAACCTCTTTCGAGATGCAAGATCACTAGCGTGCACACCACGGTTCGGAAGAACTGGGTAGAAGGAAGTGCTTGATCTTGCAGAGAGGTCTGATTTCAATCTGTTTGAGCCTTTTTCTTGATGTTTTCCTGGAAGAATATATTGCTGCCTACAATGAAGTCTAGCAATTTTGCAGAGTGGATGAGGAGAGGGCTAAACCTGTCCAAGCTTGGGGGCGGTGGGAGCAGGAGTACGAATTCTGACTTAGGGTGGTTAAGGCTTAACTAACCATTGTCATCCATGTTTGAATGGTTGCAAGGCATGGGCGAAGGGGAGCGATATCTTGTGGGCACTTGACCCACTGGACAGAATGCTTAGCACCCATGGACCTGGCAGCCAATGTAGTCTATGGTCGCCACTTTCTGTCGTCTCACTGCGATGCAGGAGCTGGCTGCTATTGGCCTATGTCAGTTTATCTAAGGCTATGACTGGGGGCGGGGCCAGGGGGAACACAAATGAGACCCATCACTTGCCACTGAGCAACGTGCTGAACGAACCAAAGACTTCTGTTACGTATGAGTAACATTTGCTGAAAACATAAAGTGGTGTCCACAATGAACCTATTTTTACGTTACAGGTCAACAGTACTGGATTTAAGATCAATAAGTATTTGGCAGCCATGTGGTGGGACCACTTTGGGTGGATTACACAATGCAAAGTGAGCAGCAATTGTGCCCTGTGGAAGTAAGATGGCAAGATGTCCGACCCGTAACATTGAAGAGAGGGCAGAATATGGCTATCCTTGGCGACTGCCAGCAGGATCCTGCTCTACACCCAGCAGGGCACTACACCAAGAGGTGGAAAAGTCAGGCCATTTCCAATGGCCTGACTATCAAAACGGTGCTAAGAAACCCCAGGCTTGCTGCGTGGCTTGCGACTACTGCACCAGCTGCACATGGTGCAAAGAACCCCATTTCTGTGTGAAGTGAATGAACCAAGAACCTGAATAAATTACAGAAATGAAGCATGATAACTTTGCTCATCCAAAAAAGGCTGCAATTTCTATGTGATTTGGCTTTACAAAGAGAATCTTTGGCCCCATTTCGTTTCTTATGGTGTGGGGGCATCGCCTTCTAATCCTATAGCAAGATCAGAGGTGAGTATTATCCCTCCCTCTTTTTTGCTGCTCCCTACTTCTCTCCGACCTAGACAGTGGTTTGGGTAAAGTGCTTAGAGCATTTTCTTATTAAGAGCAAAAGCACCTTCCTTGTCACAAGGTTAGTTTCACTGTTCTTTGAGCGAGGGGGTGCATTGTATCAATATTCAATTCTACTTTGGCTTTGCATTGTGTTGACACACTAGTCTAGTTTTCTTTGAGCTCTGAGCTGGATGGTTGCCAGTGCCAAACCCTGGAGGGCGAATGCAAGCAGTGAGTGTTCGCGCATTGAGGCGCAGTCGGGGCACCTATCACTCCAGGCGAGTGTTTGCAGTGCCTAGCTCAAGGTCCACCACTGGGGGTGAGCACTCAAGAATCAACAGGAAAGTGTGAAAAACTAAAGATGTTAGATCCGAAATATGCTTAAGAAACTTCTGGGTGCTGGGGAGGTACAGACATCCCTGGCACTAACGATGAGTAACACTTGTAAGATTATAGTATCCTTAATTTTAGGATAGTCCTGTCCCCTGCACACCGGATCACCGAAATCATTCAGACATTTTTATCAAAACGCAATATTATGCCAGTAATCATCATCAGTGCATGGAAAAAGTAAAGAAAATATTGTTTGACCAAGCAACATCCAACTTGTTGTAATAGGAGAAGAATTCCAGAGACAATCCTTTAAGTTTGTAGAAAAATGTTTAATATTTATGTTCCTTATACTTCTATACCTGTGGAAACATCTTCCTTCCTAACTAGAAGTTACAGACCACTCTTATTCGCAAGGTCATAGAAATATATCAAACCCGAATTTTATTATTACCAATAGAACACATTGGCAATACATAGATCCGTACACATGCGAGGGTACAAATGCGACAAAACTACCAACAGAAAATGTATTCAAGAGTCTGAGGGATTTCAGTGAAAAAGTGTGCAGGGGACAGGAGTACCCTCAAATGAAGGCTACTATAATCTTCCATTTGCTTAGCCACAGTGGCTCTGCATGGTACAGATGGAGCCAGTGCACATGATAGCTATGCAGGGCGGAGGGCATGCCAGGTAACAAGATGGCAATGCACGGGAGTGCAGGGGGTTGCAATGTCAATGCGAAGGGTGGATAGCGGAGCACAACAGAGACAATGCGAGGGAGTTGGAGTTGTGGAGGGAGACCAAGGCATGCAATGGTAAAGCTTTGGGGGGAACTGGGGTAGACAATGGTACTGTGCATTTACGTACAGCCCTTCTACAGATAAAATCATTCTTAACAAATAGAACAAACAATGTTTGGAGCAAACCCTTTAAATCCGCTCCACGGCACACCGACTTTGGAGTATCACAAGGATCATCCCTATCCCCACTGTTCTTCAACATCTACCTGGCTCCGCTAATTAAAATCATCAAAAAAAACAACCATACGTGCTACAACTACGCAGACGACACACAAATCATCTTTGAAATCGAAGATAGACAAGAAGAGAACACAACGCTAGGAGCATGTCTCAAAGAACTCTATGACTGGATGAACACAAACAGCCTAAAACTCAACCCAGGCAAGATGGAAATCATGATTATATCCAAAAACCAGGAAAATAACATTTATATCCCATGACCCACAGAACTAGGAACAGCACCCACACCATCAAAAATAGTCAAAAACCTTGGAAACCTAATGGACAATCCGCTAATATTAGAACCACAAGTATATGCAATAATCAAGAAATGTTTTTCCTCCTAAACTTGGTAAAAAGAATCCTACCATCCAGGTCCTTCACCCATAAGACACCAGCAATCATCGCCTTCATCATGTCAAGAATTGACTACGCCAACAGCCTCTACCTCGGAATGACAGAACACCTAATGAAGAAACTGCAACGTGTCCAAAACGCAGTGGCAAGACTCCTTCTCAAACTATCACAAAGAGACCACATCACCCAAGCGTGAAAAATGTAACATTGGCTTCCACGGCCAAGGAGCACAACTCCTACAAAAGAAAATAATGATTTACCAAACGACAAGAACACTCAGATCAAGCAACGACATCCGCCTAGAACCAAAACCTTACAAAAGGA
Source organism: Ambystoma mexicanum (assembly GCF_040938575.1). NCBI lineage: Eukaryota > Metazoa > Chordata > Amphibia > Caudata > Ambystomatidae > Ambystoma > Ambystoma mexicanum. Next base: position 763,211,249 of record NC_090925.1, on the reverse strand, counting down.
AAAAACTATGCTCCTTCTCGCACCGGGCAGCAATAACTTGCAACATCCTCCCGAAAGACATACGAAATACAAAGGATCACCTAAAATTCAGGAAACTACTCAAAACCTAGCTCTTCGCCACAGAACCTTCACCTCCTGTCCCCACCATGGATTACTAGACAGCCTCAGAGATAGGCCACCGCCTCGCGCAGAACCAGGTGAATGAACCTCAGAGGAATGCTCCAGCAGACAGCAAGGCCAAAGATACACAAGACAGAGGCCCGAAAGAACGAGATAACCCCACTAACCTATCCGCTAAAACCTTAACTCACACAAGCCTCACAAATGCTAAAAAACCCAACCACCCTCCTGCACCGCAAACCGCAAGCCCTTCACAATACTGCAACAACAAAACAAACCACACATAGTCTTGCACAACAGCACATGGGAGCCCACAGATCCGGAATCCACACCCATACTCACCGAACGGTGGTAACCAAACTGAAGCTGCCAACAGGACACCACAAACCTCGCTCTACCTTTATCCCGCTACACCCTACTAACCCTCCCTACCCTCTTACCTTTCAGATCCGCCAGAGCGCCAGGCGACCACTCTGGTGGTGATAGTGCATGGTGTAAATATCCTTTGACATAACATAACAAACCATACAGTGGGGAAGGGTAGTGTGCACAGCTGCCGGCTTGGACAAGTCTGCAAGACATACACCTTGTACGGTTCCCAAAGTGTATGGCACGAATGGTATCATCAATGCTACTTGTCATGTCATGACATCCTTTGTGAAGCTCTGCATGGCATGGGTTAGTGCTGAGGTTTTGCATTGTAGCCGTACATTATTTTGAGCTGTTTTGGGAAATTGTAAGGTTTTCGTAATAACCTAGGCTACTTTCAAATTTTAATAAAGTACCTTAACATCCCTCAACCAAAGCCTTTTCATGTTGGGTGCCTTGGGCATGTCTTCGTGGTGTCTGGAGCATGGCCCCAGGCTTTATTCACATGTCGCTTACAGGCCATGCCTCAGAAGTAGCCTTGCACAATGAAGAATGCAATATTGGAAAAGTGAATTTTGTTGCAGGGGCCACAGAAACAGCCTGGTTTCCGTTCGCCCTTCTGGGTGGCCCTCAGGAGCCCTAAGGGTGCAGGTCTGGGCCGGATTGCCTTCTCTACGCTTAACTGCGTTGGACTAGATGCGGAACGTGACTCCAATCTTGAGACACAGTGGAGAAAAACAGTGCTAGTACTTGCACTAGGACTACAGCCAGTGCTTTAAGTGGGGGAAGATATTTAGAGGGGGCTCTCATTCGGCGGTGTGGCATGCATGATGGGTGTGTTGTAATAATTGGTGGGCGTGGACTAAGAATTGATGGGCGTGTCCTAAAGAAGCACATGTAAAAGAGGGCACAGGAGTGGTGTGGGTTGTCAAAACCTATTTATTTAATTTAACACACTACATAAAAAGAGCAATGTCAGCATGCAGCCACACTAGTGTAAGTGCATACAGCCACACTAGCATAAGAACAAGATCCAACTGGGAAAAACCAATTTGTCATAAATTACCGTACCAGCCATCACCGTACTCACCCTGCACTTTCCAACTCCCTACTGAGGAATAGCACAGACGCTGAGAGCTGCACACCGTTGCTGTTGGGTGAAGAATTCCTGGCTTTGCCATTGGCTGGCCCGCGAGGACCCTAGATTGTGCAGCTCCCAGTTCTGAGAGAACGACTACTTTTCAAATAACCTGGTCGCAATTCAGATGGCAATTCATATTGGCCACTAGGGTGTTCGTGGATGCACCCAGTACCTTTCTGGGAGTCATGGACAACATTTCCAAATACAAATTGTGTGCATTTAACAGTATGTTCTAAAATATTGTTGGTGCATATCTGAATAATAACACCTTTATGCATTGTATATTTAGAGGCTATTGCTTAACCAGTTGGTTTTGTGGGTCTTGTGGTGCCACCTCAGCCACGCACTCGCCCTGCAGTGAATGAGAGAGCCAAAAGCCAGTAGGGTGCAGGATCACGCTGCAGCCCTCGCTCTGGATTACACCTCCCAGAATTCTTTCATGTCGAGGAACAGGAGCTCTATCCTAGATTCCGTCATGTCTCTGGCAGGCGAGACATGTTAATGCGTAGCAGACACGTGTGTTACTTTGATTCTCTCAATAAAACCCTGTCAACAAAACGCTCGAGTGGGAATTCAGTTTTCAAATATCCACTCCTCCCATCGCCCCCGAGCGTTTCGCCGACACCGTTTTATTCAGAGAATCAGAGTAACACACGTGCATGTTCGTGAATAGAAACGTCGCCATTCTCTGTGAGGCTTTCTGACTGGAAATGAACTTACTGCGCGAGCCTCTTACATAAATACCCTTGTTCCTGCAGTATATTTGTAAGAGGCTCGCGCAGTGAGTGCATTTTCAGTAAAAGAGCCTCAAGGAGAATGGCAACGTTTCTATTAACGACCAGACACGTGAGTTCATAATGAAGGCTACTGGCAGGGGCGCCGAGTACGGGGGCCTCCGGGGCCCGAGCCATCCCCCCCCCCAACGCGCTGGAGAGAAGTGATGCGGCATTGATGGCCCTTTCCATCGATAGATAATGCATCACTTCTCTCCGGCCGGGTATAATCGCGAACATGTGCGATTAAGCCCTCCCCTCTAGGACTCATATTTGTTGTAACCTGGGGGGCACTGTGGTGGAGTGTGGCCCCCCCTGGGTCTGGGCACCAGCGCGCGTATGCGGCGTGCAAGAACACACGCCAGAGACGTCTGCCTGTTCCGGCGCTCCAGCGCGAACTGCCCTGGGCGCCGCCTTTATTAACTGGCACGCATGCGCCGGCCCGCTGGGCCGCGCATGCGCGCTTCGTGTACCACGTACACAACATCCCTCCTTTTCCCCCTCAAACAACAAACACATTAAACATGGGGAGCCAACATGGCTCAACACAACTTATACTTAACAGACTTAGTTACTCAGGCTGCCGAGTCCATGATGAAATCTTGGAATCTTTGTGGGGGGCGGCGGCCTTCCCTGCGCGGGTACCTGGGCGGGCTCCTCTCGAGGTTCTCTGGCCTCCCAGGATCTTCGGGCGGTTCAACGCCTTCCAGCGGCGCCTCTGCCGCTAGTCCTTGGTCAGGATCGGGTTCTTCCTCCGCTGCCACGGGCCCTATGCGCTTGAAGAAGGACACATTCCTGGTCACCGTCCCTCGCGCGTTTGCAGCCGTGACCATGGAGCCTTTGACGTGAGTTACTCCCATTGGTTGGGTTTCGTAAGTCATTGAGAGTTTTCCTTCCGGTTTCCTGTTCCGGACGAGGACGGTGTCTCCTACTGCTATCTCTTTCTCCGGCAGCCTCCGCCTTGTTGTCTCGCTCTCGTTTCTCGCGGCTCTGTCTGCTGCCACCTGTGCGCCATCGATCGTTCCTGGGCGTCGGTCTCCCGCTTCCGGTATCAGCCCTCTGGGTATTCGCCTGAACAGCGCCTCGCGGGTGCGATTCCGGTGGACCGATGTGGGGTGAACCGGTACTCACGGAGAAAGTCGATTAAGTTGTGGCGCAGGTCCTCCCCTCCATTGACAGAGATGCGAAAAATTTTGTTAAGCGTCCGCATGAAACGCTCGACCTCTCCATTGGCCCTTGGCCACAGCGGGATCACCTTTCGGTGCTTGATGCCTCGTTCCGCGCAGTATCTGGCAAACCGCTGCCCTTGGAACGGCGCTCCATTGTCTGAGCAGATCTCAAGTGGGAAACCATGGGTGGCGAAGATTTTGTCCATGGCCAGGATGGTGTGGTCGCTGGCGGTGGATTCCACGAGTTCCACTTCCGGGTACCTCGACCACTGGTCTGTGACTACCAAGAAATATAGACCTCTTCCGGTCGAGCCGAAATCTGCGTGCACTGTTCCCCATGGCACGTCGCTCCGTTCCATGGCCTGAATGGGCGGACCCTTTTCCGCCGGACTCGTGGCCTGGCAGGGGATGCAGGTCCTCACGAATTCGGCCACCCTGTGTTCCAGATCGGGGAACCAGACCTTCAGCCTAAGGCGCGCCTTCATCCTCGCCATGCCTTGGTGCCCTGTGTGGGCCAACTGGAGGACTCTCATGACCAGTGACCTGGGGATCACGATCTGGTCCCCACGCAGCAGCAGGCCGTCCGTGGACACCGAGAGCTCGTGTCGAGCTTTCCAAAGCAGTTGTAGGTCCCTTTGTACCTCTGGGTTTCTTCTGGCATTGTTTAGGAGGACGTCCCGCCACTCTCCTGTGGCCACCGCCTTTTTCACTCTTAGGAATGCCTCGTCAGAGTTCGAGTCGTCCGCAATGTCCTCTCTGGACAGGGCTACTGGCAGGGCTGATTCAACGACGAGATGCACAGCGTCCCCAGCGTCCGACACCTCTACAGGACCCTGGGCGTTCCTCGTGCCTGGGTGGCGAGACAGGTAGTCAGCGGGGTTATGAGTGCCTGGGCGGTATACCAGCTTGACGCCGTATTCGATGAGGGACAGCATCCATCTCTCGATACGGGGAGGCGGCTTGGAAGATGTTCCCGACAGGATAGGAATCAGGGGTTTATGATCGGTAACCACGACGACGGGTTTGCCGAGGATGTAGATTCTGAAGTGTTTGCACCCCCACAGGATGGCAAGGGCCTCTCTTTCAATCTGGGAATACCGCCTTTCCGTGTCGGTGAGGGCCTTGCTGGCGTATGCTATGGGTCTCATGGCCCCTAGTTCATCTGCCTGCATGAGGACTGCCCCCAGCCCCACCGGGCTGGCATCGACCACAATCTCTGATTCCCGGCTGGGGTTGAAGTAGTTCATTGTCTCTTGTTCTGACAGGGCTTCTTTGATGGCATTGAAGGATCTTTGTTCAGTCACCGTCCACTGCCAAGCCACGTCATTTCTCGTAAGTGCTCTCAGTGGTTCTGACAGGGAGGCCAGGTCTTTGATGAATCGGCCGCAGTAGTTGACCATCCCCAAGAAGCTCCGAACCTCCGCCGGTGATGTGGGTGGAGGCGCATCTCTTATGTCTTTCACTTTACCAGGGTCTGGGGATATGCCTCCCGCATGGAAGGTGAACCCGAAGAATTCTAGCCGGTCTTGGAGGAATTCACACTTTTCTTGGTGCAGGGTTAGGCCTACCGCCTGTAGTCTCTCAAACGTGCACTCTAGCCGTTTCAGGTGTTCACTTTCCGACCTGGCGAAGACCAAGATGTCGTCGGACATGTTAATGACACCCTTCAGACCGGACAAGGCTCCTCTGATGGCATTCTGGAAGACCTCAGCCGCGGACGAGATCCCAAAGTTAAGTCTCTTGTACTGGTACAACCCCTCGTGCGTAGTGAACGTCGTTATGTACCTCGACTCGGGGTGCAGTTCCAACTGGTGGTACCCAGACCTGAGGTCCAGTTTGGAGAAGACTTTGGCGCCTTGAAGTTCTCCGACGATGTCATCTAGAGTGGGTGTGAGGTGGCACTCCCTTTTGATGGCGGCATTTGGGAGCCTCATGTCCACGCAGATTCGTACTGCCCCCGGCTGTTTCGGCTTTGGGGCTACTACGATGGGCGAAACCCAAGGGGTGGGGCCTTCCACTCTTTCGATGATGTCTCGGTCGACCAACTGTTGCAGCTCCTCCTCCACTTGGGCTCTTAAGTGAAAAGGGATTCGGCGGTGTTTGAGGGCTGTCGGCCTCACGGACTTGTTGATGTGCAGGCGAATGGGCTCTGCGTTCAGTTTGCCAATGCCCTTGAAGAGAGTCTCAAACTTGTGTAGCATGCTTTTCAGATTGGCGTGGTATACCCCAAACGTGAAATGGACAATGTCGAGTGCTTCTGACGCCGCACAGCTCAACAAGGAATGTGGGCTGACGTTGGTGACGAAGAATCTTGCTTTGATGGTGTTTTGTCCATGAGAGACTGGGGCGACAAACACGCCTTGGATGGGTAAGGGTGTTTCCCCGCCGAATGCATATATTCTTGCCGTGGACGCTGACAGTTCTGGTGGGCCCGGCAGGGCCACATAATGTTTGGTGGCTAGCACGCAGACCGAAGCCCCGGTGTCGATGAGAATGGGGGTGGGAACGTCATTGATGTTGACAGTGCATGTGGGTTGGCGCCTCGTGCCGGGACCATTCGCGATGCTGGAGATGAAGAAAACTTCTTCCTCCTCCTCTTCTTCTTCCGCGATATCCAGGTCCTGCAGGCCCTGATCGATCGAGGAGATGCCTCCCACTCTGCGAGCGCCTCCTCGTCCAACTCTCTCTGGCCCCCTTCCTGCTGCAACGGGGGAAGCAGCTCGGCACATCCTGGCAAAGTGTCCCGGTGTGCCACACCGGGCGCATGCTCTCGACTTTGCCGGGCAGTCACCGCTGTGGCGGAGGTCATACCCACAATATACGAGCATGATGGGGTGTTGCCTGGTGTGGGTGTGGCATCGGGCCTTCTCGGCGCCCATCTTGACCTACCCGCAGCTGACCGTCCCACTGCAAATGGGTCTTCGTTATTCCCTGGTCGCGTGGCAGCGTCCATTTTCGCACCTCTGGCTTCCGCCAGCTCATGTGCTCTACCCAGGTCCAAAATTTGCTGGAGGGTCAGGCCAGGCTCTCTCAATACCTGCCTCCAAAGTTTTCCGGAGCTGCACCCCTGCAGTAGATGGTTGCGGACCATTTCTTCCTCGTTGGCCCATCTGCAGGAGGTCGCCAGGTGTCTCAGGCGGGCGCAAAATTTGTCTAGGGGTTCGTCGTCCAATTGTCTCTCAGTGCCCATGACAAACCTATCAAAATCCACGTTAGCCATGGGGAGAAAATGGTCTTTGAGTGCCTGCTTGACTGCGTCATACGTGACCACGGGGATGACGAGGGAGTCGTAGATCTTGTGGACTTCTGCGCCTGTCGAGTAGATCATGGTTGCGATCTTGGTGTTGTCATCGTCCACCCCGGATGCCCTGAAGAACATATCTAGTCTTTTGACCCACAATAGCCACTTCGGGCCCAGCTTGGAAGGGGGGCCAGTAGTATCGAATTCCGGCATGGGGGCTAGGGAGCTACGAGCTCTGCGAGGGATTGGGGCGGCGGCACCCTCATCGTCAGCTTCTTCACCCATCTCAGCGCCACGTACTCACAGTTGGCTGTCTTGAGAGAAGGGTGGCTTGTCGTGGCCTCGTGGTAGGGTTGGGTGTAAAACCCACTTCTTTCTTCTTAGTTGCCACAGCCCTGCGCCTGCAGGACTGTGGGCTTTCCAAAAATTCTTCTTCTGTGTTCCCTAACACCGCTGGCGAGTGGCGCACGAGCACCCAGTCGGGCCGCAACCACTGTCGCCACGTGTGAAGGGGAGCGAGTGAAAAAAAGAAGATGGCCGCCGGCGCTCCGCGGGTCCGTAATACGGCAGACTTCCGTCTCTCCGAGGTAGTCGGGCACGGAAGCGGACCGTACCTCCTCGTCGCCAGTGTTGTAACCTGGGGGGCACTGTGGTGGAGTGTGGCCCCCCCTGGGTCTGGGCACCAGCGCGCGTATGCGGCGTGCAAGAACACACGCCGGAGACGTCTGCCTGTTCCGGCGCTCCAGCGCGAACTGCCCTGGGCGCCGCCTTTATTAACTGGCGCGCATGCGCCGGCCCGCTGGGCCGCGCATGCGCGCTTCGTGTACCACGTACACAACAATATTTGTGTATGGTCCTGGAGGGGAGGGTTTAGGGCAGCAGTATTCAAACTGTGGGGAGCGCCCCCCTGGTGGGCCACAGCCTCATGCTGTTTGAAAAGAAAAAAAAGGATAAATGACCAAAGGATCGGGCTGTTGCTTCATCAACAAGCAGCAGCCCGATCCATGGCCCCTGCCACACATGCTTAGTGCGACAGGGGCTGGACCTTTGTGAGGCCTGGGGCTCCATTAATATCCTATTTATGAAAACAAAAGAAGGTGTGTGCTTTTTATTTTCTTCATGAATAGGCTCCTAATGGAGCCTGAGGCCCCACAAAGGCCCAGCCTCTGTCGCACTATGGGTGGTGGCAGCAGGGTAGTTTCTAGCCCATTTGGTGCCCAGGGTGAAACACTAGGAATGCGCCCCCCCCCTCGCGCCCCACTCCCACCGCACCCCACTCTCACAGGACCCTGCGCACCACTTCCAAACTCAATATAACACTGCACAATATTGGGACATGGGGACCAGTGGGGGCATACATTGGGACACAGGGACCAGTGGGGGCACAACAGTGGGACATAGGGACCAGTGGGGGCACACATTGGGACACGGGGACCAGTGGGGGCCGGGGACCAGTGGGGGCACACATTGGGACATGGGGGCACAACATTGGGACACTGGGAACAGTGGGGGCACAACAGTGGGGCACAGGGACCAGTGGGGGTACAACAGTGGGACATGGGGACCAGTGGGGGCACACATTGGGACATGGGGACCAGTGGGGGCACACATTTGGACATGGGGACCAGTGGGGGCGCAACATTGGGACACAGGGACCAGTGGGGGCACACATTGGGACACAGTGGGACATGGGGACCAGTGGGGACACACATTGTGGCACGGGGACCAGTGGGGGCACACATTGTGACACAGGGACCAGTAGGGGCACACATTGAGACACAGGGACCAGTGGGGGCACACAGTGTGAAAAGGGGACCAGTGGGGGCACACAATGGGACACGGGGACCAGTGGGGGCACACATTGGGACACAGTGGGGGCACACATTGGGACAGAGTGGGACAGGGGGACCAGTGGGGGCACACATTGTGGCACGGGGACCAGTGGGGGCACACATTGAGACACAGGGACCAGTAGGGGCACACAGTGTGAAAAGGGGAGCAGTGGGGTAGGGGACCAGTGGGGGCACACACACATCTTCAAACACAGTGCATTCAGATCGTGGAAGTGCACAGACAGTTCCAATGGGGGTCCAAGTGCACCCAGTCGGTGGATAGTAGGGTAAGTGCAGAGAGAGCCACTCTCTTGGGTCCTTTCTCAAGTGCATTGAGGGTGGGGTGAGTGCAGGGCGCTGAGGCAAGTGCAAGAGAGGACTGGTGGGGTGCCAGGGACCTGTGAGACTTTGATGTACACCAGGCGGCCAGTCAGCAACCTGTAGAGAAAAGGAGGGAGAGAGGGAGAGAGAAGGAAGAGGAGAAAAAGAAGGTCTTAAGGAGTTTCCAGAACTTAAGGAGATGAGGCTCAAGACGGAGGGTGGCAGGGGGGCTATTCCAGAGGGAGGCCCCTGCTGAGGATAAGTATCTCCATCCAAATCTCTGCTTGGAGAACCGGCTCATTCGCAGAAGGTTGGAGGTAGATGAGTGGAGGGCTCGGGAGGGACAGTATTTAGGTAGGCAACGTTGCAGATAGAATGAAAAAAAAAACACTTGAAATTGTCACCTCTAAATGATTGCGCAGCCCTGAGCAAATGGTAAATGTCCTATTCAAACGATCTGGGTTGTTTAAATTTGACTAAAAGTGAATACATAAAAACAAACAGGGAATAATGAAAATACAGTTACTGCAAGTATAGGAAATGTGCACCAGCATTTATGTAAAGCATTACAAAAATACATTTAGTTCCGTGTCCGTGTTGAGACCAAGACTGGTACAACGAAGTTTGGCGATGGTGCGTGCCTCAAGCTGGCGTAAAAGTAATTGACGGTCCCCCCCTCTTGGGTGGGAATGCGCTTGAATGAGCCCAATGAACTTAAGATCTTTTACTGAATCCATTTGATGATTCTGTTGCCAATGAAGTGCAATAGGCAGCTTCGGATCTTGACTCTTCAGGTGTGCAAAATGTTCTCAAATGCGAACTCGCAGTTCTCTTATAGTAGAACCAACATATACTTTGCGGCATACGCATAAAATAGCATACACCACAAATTTCCATTTACAATTAATAAAATCAGAAATGTGAATTGACAAACCATGGTGGCAACTAAATGTATTTTGAATAAGAGCATATTGGCAAAAATTGCATAGACCACATTTGAAAAAACCAACAGGTTTGGGTGGAAGCCAAGTCAGAGGCTGTGCATGAGTAGGCTTTGGTTGTAAAAACGAAGGGCAGAGTTTGTTGCGCAATGTTTTATTACGAGTAAAGATGAGTTTGGGTGTAGCCGAGACATAAGGCAGAAGCTCTGGGTCAAGTCTCAACAAATGCCAATGTTTGCTTAACAGGCGATAAAGCATACAATGGTCTTCTGAATATTTCGTTATGAACTGTACATACTCCAGACTTGGTCTGGTAGATTCTGTATTCGTAACCAACGTCTGATCCTGAGTGAATGTGTTGATACGATTAAACCCTTGCTTAATGCATTGACTACTATATCCACGTTCATAGAACCTCCGCCTAATCATGCGACACTCATGTTGAAAAGCCATGTCAGTACTGCAATTACGTCTCGCACGATAAAATTCTCCAAATGGGATGTTAGAAATGACAGATTTTTTATGGCAGCTGGAGGCATGCAACATAGCATAAACTGCGGTGGGTTTCCGAAAGGTTTGAGTTTGTAGTTCACCATTCACAATGTTTATCTGAAGATCAAGGAATTCCATAGACTGAGAGCTCACATGTCCAGAAAATTCTATGCCAAAATTATTACGATTAAGATATTCAGAAAAACCAACAAAGGACGAAGACGTCCCATTCCAAATGACCAGGACGTCATCTATGTAGCGTCTCCATACTATGAGATTCTGTTTATATGGGTGGTCTGTGTATATGTGTTTGTCCTCAAAACAACCCATGAATAAGTTAGCCAAAGAAGGGGCATATTTCGCACCCATGGCTACTCCTTTCGTTGCAGATAGGTAGGTTCAAGGCTCCAGAAAGCCTTGTGGACAATGCAGAAGGTCTTCAACTTGATCCTTGCAGCCACAGGGATCCAGTGAAGGGATTTCAGTGCCAGAGAGATGCAGTCGCTGGTCTTGAGGCCAAGGATAAGTCTTGCGCTTCTGTTCTGGATGTGTTGCAGAGGGCGCAGGGCAGAAGCAGGGACGTTGAGGAAGAGGCTGTTGCAGTAGTCCAACCTAGAGAGAACCAGGGCTCTGGAGACAGAGAGCCGCTGGGGGAAAGTGAGAAAAGGTAGAGTACCTCTGAGGAGGTCTAGCTGATAGTAAGACTTTTTAGCGACGTCAGAAATGTGAGAGGAGATGGACAGAGTGGAGTTGAAGATCACTCCAAGTTTTTTAGCCTTGCAGGTGGGTGCAGGGCCAAGGGAGGCCGGCCAGAGTGAAAGTAGGAAGGCGGGAGCAGGGGTGACTGAGTAGCGGACAGACAGTCGGATATGAGGGGGAGGAGGAGGAGGCGACTGAGGGTAGCCTGAAAGATAGTTGTGTGTCACACGCGTAGCACTGGAAGTTAGAGGAGAAAGTTAAAATCACACTTGCCAAGGCAGCCATATCGACGTTGAAGAACCAGGGGGATAAGTTAGATCCCTGGGGGATGCCACAGGTTGAGAGAGCGATAGTTGAGAGAAAGGCTCAGAGTTCCACCTGGGATGGGCGTCGGAGAGAAAGGAGGTTAACCACACCAGAGCCTGAACTGTGATTCCCAGGGTGTCACAGAGCCGTGCAATCAGGATATTGTGGTTAACTGTGTCAAAAGCAGAGGAGAGATCAAGGAAAATGAGGACAGAGGGGGTGTTAGTGTCAAGTTTGAGAGCAGTTCTTCACAGGTGTTCAGAAGAGCAGTTTTCGTGCCTCTGGATACTCTAAAACAGACTGATGGTCGTGGAAGCACCCAAAAGATTCAGTGTGGAGGGTCAGCTGAGAAATAGCCAACTTCTCCAGGAGTTTGCCCAAGAAAGGAGTGATAGAGATCGGGCGGTAGTTTGCCAGAATGGAGGGGTCGACAGAGGGTTTCCTGAGCAGAGGGTGCACAAAAGAGTGCTTAAGAACCGTTGGGAAAACTCCAGTGGAAAAGGAGAGATTGCAGAGATCAGCCAAGGCTCGGGCGAGGGAGTCAATGTTGTCCTTAATGGTTTTGGAGGGGCAGAGGTCCACCTATTTAGATGAGGCCTTCATGGACTGGACTTGTCTGGCGACCTCAGCGGGTGAGACGGGTGAGAGGAAAGAGAGGGGAAGTGGTGGGGGGGCAAAAGAGGCTCCAGTGTAGGTGTATGTTGTGATGTGGAAGGGAGGGAGGAAAGGATGTCTTCAGTTTTTGTGATGAAGTGTGCAGCCAGAGCCGAGCAAAGGTCCTGGGTGGGTGTGACAGAAGAAGAGGCTGCTTCAGAATTGGTCAGTTCCTTACAGACTGAAAAGGTTGGCGGTGTTGCTTGATAGCATAGAGATGCAGGCTTGAATAAAGGCTCTTTTCTTGGTGCGGATGCAGAGTCGATATCACCTTTGAAGGAGGTGGCAGGCCAGTTTGTCAGAGGGTTCGCCTGAAAAATTCCATTTCCGCACAGCTGCCCTACACTTGCGTTTTAGGGCTGCCAGATCGGAGTCGTACCAAGAGTTGCACTTTTTGGGAGACTGCAGACGGACCCTCATGACATGACATGACATTTTGTAAAGCTCAGGAAATATTACCACAGGTTGACAGAGCCTTTGAGCCACATGTGGAAGTACTGTGGTTTAGGCGGACCTGGAGCGCTCGCTCCTGGGAAGCAAGCGGTAGAGCCACCCACACTGAGTGAGGACTGCAGTCTGCAGGGGGGCCATAGGCTCCATGCTGGCCACTGCCCCCCACAGTAGTTCCGCTCTCAGCACCTGATGCCCTGCGCCCCGAGCCATGGAGCCCCGGGGACGGGTGATCGCGCTGAGCCTGGCACTGGGCCTCGTCTCGCTGGCGGTGGCGCTGCTTGTCACCGACACACTGCCATCTTCAGCAACCACACCTCAGTCCCCCACCCCCAATCTTGCTGAGATATCTCGCAGGCACTGACTCTGGCTTTGTTGATTTGAATAGTCTGCTTGGGGCTTGATGTGGAACCCATTCTTGAGCCGTCACATAGCCCTTTAATGCAGTTTTTCAGCATGTGTGTTCTGCAAGTAAGTAAGCACGTTTAACGTCGGTTTGCGCACTGGTACATCTACTTAAATGGTTGGCAGTGTAGTCGGCACAGCACCTCGGTCCAGGGGTCCTCCTCACCTGTCCTGACTCCTGCGTCGTGGTCATCGCACTGAACTGCAGCATTCATACCATTGACGATTGGATCGGTCAAGGGGGCACTTGTGCTTGGTGGCGTGCTAATGCACATTGCACAGGTGCCAGCGCTGCCACCACACCCATTCGTGACCCTGACCCGGCCCCAAGACCCAATCTTCAGTGCGCCACCTGGTCTGCTGCTGCAGCCAGCCTTATTGCAGACAGTAACGAACAACAGGACCTGTGCTATCACCAGGCAAGGCAGTAGTGTGGGGGTGTTAAAAAAGCATTTTGCAGCTCTAACATTTCCAACATATAGGCAAGCGCCTAACCTTGCCTAGTGATAGCACCGGCCCTGCCAGGGCCTCTTATAGCAGTCCCTGACAAATGAGCTGTATGCTCGTTTCTTGGAAGGTAAGACGTTATTAAGCATAAGTGGGGTGTACTTTTTTTACTGACTCCTTCATTTTTTTGAATAAGGGGTGTTTCAAATGAATGTTGAAAACCAGGAAAGTGGGAGTTTTTAAAACATGGAGACAATCATGGCTACAACATTTAGACGCGAGTGCTTCCATCAGTCCCAAACATCACTTGAGTGCAGGGTGAGCCTGGGTAACTGCTTTTTAACATTGTACACTACTTTACCAGAATTTCTGGTAAACTACAATGTTAAAAGCAGTTAATACTCTTCCCCCCAAGTCTGAAACCACACTTGATTGCATTATACTTCAGCGAGGATTGCATTAAACTTCAGCAGAACATCTGATGTGTCCACTGAAAGGTTTAAGATTAAGCTACATCCCTAAGTCTATCTGGTTACCCAGAGGTAACATCTTAGCAAATGTCACTTGTGGCTGGCTGATCTACAGCAGCACTATTGTAAGTTTGAATTGTTGATGTTTTACTGAACTATGGCACCATACATGTCTTGCTTGGTAGTTTTTAATCGGGAAACGTCTTTACTTCTCGTTTCCCTTGAATTGGGAACTTTATTTTGGTGGTGGTGGTGGTACTCCACCTTGCAGCTGTACCTTCTGTTTAGCAAGGATTTCATTCTCCCATCCTAGTTGTGTTGCTCTGCGTTTTGAGGGAGGGCTACTACAACCTGGACGATTATAGAGCGGTGGAGTAGAGGCAGTGATGTCTTACTGGAATGCAACTCGATGGCTTAAATCTCCTTCTTACTTGACTTTAGTATATGCAGTGCATGCTAGCCAATGTTTCCACTGTTCTGCGCTGCGTGCGCCACCACCACCCCGCGCGCCATTGCACCAGGTGGGCGACTACATGCAAATTTGCGGTCATATAACTGCCAGTGATGTCACTTTCTGTATTTGGGCCCCCCCGGGAAATTCATAAGTCGGCTCCCCTGGCTGGCGAACTGCACTGGCACTTTGCTATCATTCCCTCATGTAGAGGACGAGAAGAGGATAGATGCAGGGTTAGGAGAGGAAGAGGTGCAGAGAGAGGCGGACCCGGGGACAAAAGAAGACAAGGGAACATTCAGAGGAACTACCTAGAGGGCAGAAGAGACAGAGAGTGCAAAAGAGAAGAGGGAAGAAGAGGCTTGGAGGGCAGAGAAGTTACGCAAGGGCCTTCTCCTTTGGTCGGGCTAGATCCTCTCGGGGTGCGCAGCGGGAGACAGTTGACTGGAAACCCAGATGCTGCAGAGACACACTGGCAAGTCGAAAATGGCGCACAGAGCAGCACGCCGCAGGTGCAGACCCTTTCATCAGGGCTGGCCTGACAATTTAATTACCTCTCGTGACCATCAGCGAGGTTTGGAAGCCTTTGCGAAGGGTCACGAGAGGAAGTTACAGTGACTGACAGAAGTGCCAGCCAGTTAGTGGCTGACTGGCACTTCTGTCAGTCATAGCTTGCCTGACTTCGTCATGGCGGGTGCATCTCCAGTCGTGGCTGCGGCCGTGGCGGGATAATGTGTCCTGTCATGATGTGGTGGGACCAGGGGGGGCCCAGCAATGCCCCATCTCAGCCCCACTTTCTGTAGATTGCCGGGGTCTGGCCTTGAGGTTCCAGCTACTTCCAGGCACTCCAGGAAAATGTTCATCTCCTCTTCTGGAAAGCAAAGAGAGCCAAGTTTGGCAGAGAAGAGAGGGGAAGAGTGTCCTCGCTTCTTAAATGTGTTTCGCTAATTTGTTAACAGTACCTGATGCACAGCAAAAGCTCGAAACATTGCGCATCTACGGTGAAGAAAATTCCTGCCTGAAATGTATTTTGATGAGTAAATAATGGTGCACAATCTCATTTCAGTGAATGGGAGGGATTCAATAACCAAACAACACCAGATGAACTGTGTATCCCTCCTCAAATGTCATCTCCAATTGGAAAAGCATTACAGACATTCAAAGTTTCGGCTTAAAGGTAGCGTTTTCAGCACCGCCTATTAGCCCAAACTAAGAAGTAGTGGAACTAAGTTCCATCTACCCCACCTCGATTTCTGTTCCTCGCTCCTCAACCCTCCCGACCGAGCCAATACTCACTGTCACTCACCATCCACAATTTAAACCCCATAACTGCGTGCTTCCTTTTCTTATCTCCAACCTCCACAATGCTGTCTTCTACAACAGTTCTATCAAGACTGAAGAAAACAAAATGAAAGAAAATGCCTTTAAATAAACACCATTACTTTGTCACGGTCTCCCACAGCATGTTATGTTATGCTGTTCTGATTTATACCGCACACCGCTGCCATTCCATGGTCTCAATCGCTCTGGCAGATCTGAAAAGGAAGGAGTGTTAGGGAGGGTTTCATTAGTGGCAATGAGAGGGGAAAAGTGCAGAGAGCTTGGCTGTGCTGTTGGTAGCTTCCGTTCAGAAAATAGTGGTCACTGTGTGCTGGATTGTTTTTAGTTGGTAGACGTTATGTGGTGTTTGGTGCATCATTGCGTATGGGTGATTTGTGTATAATTGGTTTACTTTCCTGTTGGGTGTTGTGCACTGTGTGCCGTTTGTGGTTGTTTTAGGTTTCTGCTGTGATAGAGGTGTGAGTGTGTGTTGTTCAGTGTTTGAGGGTGCGATATTGGCAAGTTTTTCGAGGGTTAGTGGAGCTTCATCTGTCCTTTTGTGCCATGGTTATGTTGATCTGTTGAGTTCGTACTATTCTATGGTGATTTGCGGTGGCCTGCTTTATTTTGTTGGTCTTGTTTTGGTTCATCAATTTTCAGTTGTTTTGGTGTTTCCATTGTGATATCTTAGCAGTTTTCCTTTGTTGATGTGTCCTGTTGACATTGGTGAGCTACATGTTTTTGGCAATTTAGGAACTTTAGGTAATTTTCTGTTGTTCGTATTTCCTTTGGGAGCGAGTTCAATGTCATGCTGGACCTTAGCATTTGTCTGTATGCGGGACACAGCAACCTATTTGTGCGCAGAGCATTCAGTTACAGTACAACTTCATGTACTGAACGTGTAGTGTTTGCCTTCCATATATACTGTCATCCAAAGCACAACATTTATCAGTGCTTAGGATGACAATATATGACAGCAAACAGTAATATTCCAGCGCGGGTAGGTCCCTGCGGCCTGCTCACCATGGCCAACAGGGTGTACCTAAAAGAGACCTGCGCTGAATGCTCAGTGTCGAAATGGTACGTGCCAAAAGGGCTGCTACCAAAGAGGGCATGCTGCCTCCCATTAACCGCAAAGACTACTGTGCCTACAGCAATTCAAATGCAGACAGCTGCGGAGCTGCGATTTTTGGCGGCTTGGGAGGGGGCGTTATGATCAAAGCAGTCTACTTAAATGAGCAAAGTCAATATCGAAGTTGTGAGAATGCGCATTGAGATTTGATGTTGGATTTTTACCGGCAGGGCCCAGGTTCAAATCCCCAGAAGGGGAGAAGATTAAAACAAAAAAAAAAACAAAGATGGTCTTACTTGCTGCACTGCAATGGAGTTCCTGCATCACATAAAGTAAGGGAAGTAAGGAAAGATGACTTTCCTGAAAAGAAAGGGAATGTTGTACCCTTTAGTTTCTGCACACTGATGAGGAAGTGAAAATGGCGGTTGGGCGCAGCAAAAGTGAACTTCTGACATCACGTGGAACCCCCCCCCCCGCCCCCACGCTCCTGCATACATACGGAAGAGTGCGTAAACCCTAAATCATCAATTCGTTATGGTGTGGTGCTCCTTCTCCACGTCATCGCTTCTGTAATGACGTGGAGAAGGCCACGGATAATGTCAGCAGGTTATGCCAAAATGGTACCAATCATGGGGGCAAGGGAGCAGCTTGATACCCCACAGGACTCCACTGTGCTGAAAACTGGGCCATTTTAAATTTGACCTGGACATTTTCCCCAGCTGATGTCACATCAGGAAGGCCCTGTGGCATCGAGAAAATGTCCCTGATACGTGTTCTACGGCATCCATTGCTTCAATGCCCTGCTAATGGGCAGCAGGTAACTGGCTGCAGCAACTCCCCCCTATTTTGGCAATGGTTGAAGGGTCCTGCTCACCCTTCACATCTGTTAGCAGCAGGTCAAAATGCAGAGGAGAAAAGGCATCTTAACAATGGCATCGCAATTACTGCTGTGCACATTTCCTTTGTTAACAGTGCCTTTCTTAGGCTTTTAGTCAATTGACACAGTGATGGTACATTTCCAAGCAACAAAAGAAAACACACCCTCCAGTTACCTACCAAATCAACCTGCTACTTATTCAATTCAAATGAGTAGTGTCGTAAAGCTCCTTTTAAAGGTTCACTTTTATCCAGTATGTCTAATAACATGCAAAAAAGGTTTTGCCTTTATGTGGCTAGTCAAATGTTCTTAACATCATGTAACAGCAAGCTGGAAGTTTGTCACAACCTCTATACCCAGGTGACAATTATTTGAGTGTGTACCCTAAAGTGGTAAAATTACAGTGGTGTGAAACAAGAAATGTTTGAACTTGCATTATGTTATATTCTGAGACTTAAAGCTTTCGATTCAGGGTGCAGAAATAAATGGGGCGGATTGAATGCTTTTAGGGACAAAATGGTGTCCCTACGTGCTCCGATTTTTGGCTCATGAGACCATCATCTAGAATTGTGCTATTGTTGTACTAGCTCTCCCTCCATCCCACACCAATTGATTTGACAAGCAGATATGTAGGCTCAACAGCCAATCAGGGCACCAGAGGTTCTAGTATAGTGGACTGACTGAGGCAGAACTAACTTTATTTTCCTCTCCTGTTGCTGCCAATCACCAAAGTTGCCTGGGCCGTCCAGAGTACTTTCCCACAGACGAATGAGTGAAACTCTGTATCATGGTAGTGTTAGGTTGCTCAGCCTTGCATTGCACACCTTCTGCTGTTTCCATGGGGTTCTTGGTGTTTTATAATCTGCAAGAGGTTGGGTAGAGATCTAGAGTAGGAGTAGGGGGAGCAGGCTAAGGTTGCTTTATAGAAATATACACATGTGCAGATTGAAAATATCGGCCTTGTGTTGGTAAGTTTGAAATATAGTGCAATTTGCCTGGAGCAGTCATTAATGTACGATCCGGGTCGCTAATGTGAATTCTTTGTGTGGTTATGTGTGGCGTCTGTTAGAGGGGTGTTTAAGGAGTGTGAACAGTTGCATTGGTCTGTCTGTGGTGAGTTAGTGTGCTGCATAGGGAAATGTAGTATAGACACGTGTCTTCAGGTGGCGTAGATTCCATTGTTTTGTTTTGGTGCTGGCATAGTGTTGAGATGGGTTGTCTGTTGGGGTTGGAGGTAGAATGATTTTGAGGTGGTTATTGTTATCATGTCTTGCCGAACAAACCACCCAATTTCTGGGGCAACATTTTCCACTTTGAAAGCATCTCATTTGTTTATATCCTTGCAAAGCATTCTTTCTCAAGCTTGTATGGCTTATTTTGCCATTGTGTATGATTTTAGGCTAAGTGATGCTACGTTAGGTAACGCTATGCTATTACCCAAATTAAGGGCCCACTGTTTCTATTCAGTTGGCCAGGACCTTCTGGTGATCTCGTGCAAAAAGGATATGACCAAGCAGTTTAGGCTGGACTACCCCTTTTGGGCTGGGACCAAGCCTGATTTGCATATGGGCTTTCCTCTTTTGTAACGACGTGGCAGGCAAAGGACAATGGTCTAGAAGGTTGCCGAGAGTAATGCCAGTTAAGATGAATTCAAAACCTTCCAGCCATTACCTCTTTTGTTTTGCTTTGTCACCCCGAGTGGGACAGGTATACCCAGACGTGCGTCCCGTACCTCTTGGGCCTAGAGACCCATGCTACTCCTCCCTGATGATGTCCAACAAGGCCGAAACCTGTTTGGGGATGCTGGTGGTCTCGTGCAGAAGGGATGTGATGAAGCGGGTAGGGCTGAACTACCCCTTTTGGGGTGGGAACAAGCCTGATTTGCATATGGTCTTTCCCCTTTTGTAATGGCTTGGCAGGCGAAGAACGATGGACTGTAGGGGTGCCCAGAGCAATGCCAGAAGTTAAGATTAATTCAAAACCCTCCTAACCATCATATCTTTTGTTTTGCCAGGACCTTCCTTATGAAGGCCCTTTGAAAACCTCAAAGACACCCCAACTGTAGTGTCACTCAGTTTTACATGGGATTATGGTAAACTGTAGATGGACATACACCGTGAACTAGCACTTGAAAAAGTCACAAGTGTTGGTCTATCCCCATCCCCCAGACGTTTTGGCATAGTTGTGACCCTAACAGCGTGCATGGCAAACAATACACAGGTAGCTCTTTCCTCTCAAAAATCCCAGCTCTCTTGAAGTATTACAGACTTGTTTGATGTGCAAAGGTTGTGTACATGTTGCAGAACTTTGTCAAATGATGAATGATGAGCGATCCTGGGACTCATAGACCAAAATATCAGGAGAGCCGCAGGTATCAGGCTCCTGGTTGAAGGAGATCTCAAGTTTTCAAATGTCAGTTGTGAAATAATTAACTATTCCTGGCTTTTAGGCTTGTAAAAAAGAAATCAAAAAATATATGTTTAAAAAAACGTTTGTCTGTGTGTTTGTATGTATGTACGCATTTGTGTGTCTGCATTTTGGGTGAAGATGCAGTTTGTGTGCCCTGAGAGCTACATAATACACAACTTAGGGCAATGGTGCCATGCACTGAGACAGACTGCCGGAATGCATTTAGGCACTAGCAGGAAAGGTGGGCAGTGCAGACATATAGTGTTGAGGCAAGCTTTTGGGGGGCACTGACAGCACGAGAATGTGTTTCACAGTGGCAATGCTGGCATGCATTTATTTAAGACCAGTTTAATACATTTTTTGTATCTGGATTGGGCAGAATCCGCTTGAAAGTGGGGCAATGATGGCATATATTGTTGAGAGAGACCCCCCCTGTTTTTTCCTTAGGGACACCCAGCATCAACACCTGTTACAAAATGTTCCTGTGTACTGTTAAAGTGATTCATGTGTTACCCTGCAGAACCGAGTGCACATTGTTTCCAAATTTTACAACATTTTTTGATGTGAAATGCACAGTTGGAACCCATTTTTTGAAAACACTGACGGGGAGGCACCAGGAAAAACCTTACTGTGTTAAGTTCTGGTGGGCATATTTGGTTCAATTCAGGTAAAAGCTTTACACCCCTCAATTTTACAAGTTCGCCAGCTGCAACTGAGCTAGACTGTAGTGGTATTGTCAAACCGGGGCATGGACATTCACAAAGATGGCTAGTTAGCTATTCCTTCCTGCTTTGACCACACATTGGGAAAACCCGATTTCCAGAAGCACAAAAAAAGATCCTATTCCATTGCTCTCCCCCTGCCTCTCACTCACTGAATACTCCCCTGAGAATAGGTTCTACTCAAGGCATGCTGCAGGAAATGCTACAAAGCTTGATTGTTTACATTTTCTATCTGTCTCCAAAGTGAATAGTTTCCAGAGGCATTAACCATTTCACTGCCAGGAATTCAATGGTTTACTGCATGATCTCTGACATGTGTACTCTCCTGTAGCTGGGAAATGGGTAATGTTTAGTCCAAAGCTATTAGTGGGTTATTCTACACCCACCTTAAACTGTCTGTTCCAAGGAGCTGTGCGATGTAGTGTCCTGGCAAGGACACAGTTAACAGAGTAAACAGAGCCTTGGAGCTCTGATGGATGGGCCAATGAGCATGCACAAGCCTCACCTGGGAAGCAGCAGTTTCAACCTGCTGAAGGCTCCTGGCTTTATTACAGGCCTGGGCCTGTTGTGTGTGCATGTGTGCTGCATGTTCTCCTTGCATATTGTCCTCCCTTGAGAACCAAAGCTAAAACAACCAACAGAAACTAGACAAGGGCGACGAGGATGGCATACTTCCTTTGAAAGTAAGAAAATACAGAAACCCTTGTCGCAATGCACATTGCGGATGAGGTTGTGAATTGGCGCCATCATTTGCTGACTGCCAAAATGTCAGAAACCGAAGAACCAAGTAGTGCTGCAACTTTTCATTGGCATGGACCATTTGACATGGGTGACCAGCAAGCCCTGGGGCCCTGATGGGAAAGATGGATCCGGAGATTCAAAAATCACCTACATGCCCGCGGTGAAACTGCGCCATACAAGTTTGCTAGGCGGCTGCTGGTGAACCAGGTGGGAGATGAAGCAGAAGATCTCATTCCCACCTTCAGAAGCGCTGATCAACTACTACACACGTTCAACGGTGCATGCCAAATGGCGAGTGAGTCCATGGATGCCTTTACCACCTGCCTTCGCAAACTAGTGGTACATAGTGAATTCTACAAGTTCACGAATGAGGAAGCCATCAGACTGAGGATCAAAGGAGGGTACCTGTCCTCAGCATTCAGGAAGAAATTAGTACGTGAACCGCTTCCTCTGGCAACTATACCACAAATGGCTAGGACGGAGTCACGAGCGGACACGCAGGCTTTGCAAATTGAAACCACTTACACTCCAGGACGAGAGCAAGCATACTAGGTCTTGTCAGCAGCGTCACTTCGAGTGAGGCCTACAAGCAACAGCACGCCCAGATGGTGCCCTTCCTCCAGAAGATGCTACCGGTGTGGCCTTCAATTTCCTCACCAGGAAGGTGTGAAATGCCCTGCCTTTGGGCAAGCCTGTGCCAAATGTGGTAGAGAGAACCATTTAGCGATCGTCTGCAATTTTCCATCCGTACGTTCGCAGGGGTAAAGCTCCATGCCATACAGGTCGGAGTCCGGCACACGCAGCAATGTTTTGAGGAGACACGCAGGCGCAAGGAGAAACCTTGTGAGACACGTCAGGCAAGCAACTGGAAGATCTCCATCGCCCTCACCATCTACAGATGGCACCCCACGGGAATATGTATATATGATGAATGGAATTATCTCAGCATTGGAGGGCGACATCACTCTACTAGAGACTAAGTTCCTCATTGATACTAGCGCCACTTTAAACATCATGTGCATATCAGAATTTCGCAAAATGACATCTTCACCCCAGTTAAGGTAATCTGATCTCAAAGTATTCCAAGGGGCCGCGAGAGCTCCTGTGCAGAACCACAGAAATTTCTTTGCGACAATCTGCTACAAGAAGAAGTATGCACAAGCTGAATTTCATGTGCTGCAGGGGGAGGTCCCTGGAAGCAACCTACTAGGGTGCACCACTGCTCTTGAGATTGACTTTGCGGCTGTGTCCTACACCATGCAACATGGAATGTGAATCACGCAAGCCTTCCCGAATTTGTTCGAGGGCATCGGATGACTCAAGGGAGACCATGTGACACTTCACATTGATGAATCCATAGCGCCCGTGGCTCAGCACCCGAGGAGAATACCAGTTCACATGCACCCTCTCATTGAAGAAGAAATACAGTGGTTGCTGAAGGAAGGAATAATTGAACCGGCTAACGGTCTGATGCCCTGGGTGTCCCCCACAGTGGCTGTACCCAAGAGAGGATCCTCTGACAAGATAAGCATATATATGGACATGCGACAAGCAAACAAAGCCATCGGATCCCGGAATGCACCTTGATGACATAATCGGCCTGCTGAATGGGGCAAAAGTGTTCTCGAAGCTTGATTTGAACAAAGGCTATCATCAGATCATGATAGACCAAAAATCTTGCTACATCACCACGTTCGCCACCCCAATTGGGCTCTTCAGATACAAGAGACTCAGTTTTGGCATCTCCTCAGCAGCTGAAATATTTCAAGATAGGGTGCGGAGAGTAATTTGGCACGTTAGCAACTGTTTCAACTACAGTGATGATATCATGGTGTTTGGAGCCACCATTGCTCAGCACAATTAAGCACTCCACCAAGTATGCATGGCGCTCGGGGAGGCCGGTCTGCCACTGAACAAGGATAAGTGTGTGTTTCACAAGTCTCGCCTTAAATACTATGGACACAACTCATGCGAAGGCATCAGCCCAGAACCAGGAAAAGTGGCTGCCATCTCCAATATTTCAGCTCCCCAAGATGTCAGTGAGGTGAGGTCTTTCCTAGGGATGGCCAACTACCGCAGCCGATATCTCAGAAACTTTGCGACCACCAGTGCCCTGCTAGGGGAGCTCGCCAAGCAGGACAGGGCATTCCGATGGTTTCAGCAATGTGAGGAGGCATTTACACAAATAAATAAAGAAATTGTCTTGGCTGAACGCATGGCCTACTTCAACCCAAACATGTGCACAGAGGTGAATGTAGATGCCAGTTCATTTGGTCTGGGGGCAATCCTGGCACAACACCAACCTGGGCGAGAATCCCCCAGAGCAGTGATCAAGAGTCTGTCAGAGGTAGTAACAAGATATTCGCAACCTGAAAAGGGGGGTCTGGCTGTCGTGTGGGCTTGCAAGTATTTTCAGATGCTTCCCCTTGCCAAGCCCATTACGATTGTGACAGATCACTAAGCCTTAGTGACCATTTATGGTAGTTCCAAATGCAAGATGGTGCCAAAGATAGAGAGATGGGGCCTGCTACTGCAGGATTTTGACTTTACAATTATTCACAAGCCGGGGAAGGGGTACAACCCGGCGGATTTCATGTCACGGCATCCCCTCTCGGACACGTTCACCAACAACTCAATGGTAGAGGAGTATGTGAACTTCCTCAACCATCATGGACCCCAAAGGGCCATCATGCCAGCAATGAATCTGGATCACACGGAACAGGATGCTACGCTGGAGGGATACAGTCTTCACAAATGGACAGGTGGGTGACTGTGCCGCGACAGAACTGCAAGCCTACAGGAATGTAAGAGAGGATTTCAGAATGTCAGTATTGGCAGAAGGACTTGTCATGCAAGGACACAGACTAGTTATCCCCATGGATTTGCCGCAGCAAGTCATAGACGGACGTAACTCATGAAGAACACTGGGGGTGGTGGTCACGAAGAGACAGGAAAGAGACACCATGCGGTTCCCAGGACCTGATCTGATCAGATGGTCGAATGCACGATTGGCACCTGCCACTTGTGCCAGTGCACATTCAAGCCTCATAACCCAGAACCCATAAAGATGTTCGACATGCCAGAGCTCCCATGGACTTAGCTGGCAATTGACTTCTTCGACCTGTTCTGGGAGGGCAAGTACTGGCTAGTCATCATGGATGAGTATTCACAATTCCCTCTAGTACACCTGGTATGATCCACGGCTGCCAGTGCTGTTATACCATTGTTGGATAGCATCTTCTCCGCTTGGGGCATTCCTGAAGTCCTCAAGTCTGTCAACGGTCTGCCATTCTGCAGCCTGGAGTTTGTGAAATTTATAGAATACATGGGCATCCACCACAGAAAGAGTAATCCCCTCTGGCCACAAGCAAATGGCATGGTGGAGAGATTCATGGTCAGCCTCAAGGAAGTTCTCCAATAGAACGAGTTAAGATCGATGTTGCTCAATGAAGTCCTGTGCAACATGTTGCGTGACTACAGGAACTCTCCTCATGGCAAGACTGGAAAGTGTCCGTCAGAGTTGTTATTCGGCAGGAGAATTAGAACCAGGCTTCCTTACCTGGCAAGTGATCCGAAAGAAGATGTGGAACAGGCCCAAGAGATGGACGCATGCAAGAAGTAGGACATGAAGGCCTGTGCTGATAGTGGGAGATGAGCCAAGAACTCCAACTTGCAGATAGGAGACAAGGTGTTTGTCTGTAGAAGGCAGGAAAGGATGCCAGACTCAAGATTTGATCCAGACTACCTAACAGTGTCCTGTGTCAATGGAACAATGGTGACTGCTCCATCCCCTACCAAGGTGGTCACTCAAAATGTTTCCCAGTTCAAGCTGTACAAGGAAGAGGGTCAGCAACATGGTGAGAGAAACAAATGAGTGATCTCAGGTAGTGAGCCAGCGAGAGAAGAGACTGAGGAAGAGCCAGAAGGATGTCGAGCAGGCCAGCCAGATGCCTCAGAAGACCGGTGTGTCTAATTGAAGAAATGTGAAGACAGAACTGTAAGTGACTTTGTTTTGGTCGACAGGGGGAGATGTAGTGTCCTGGCAAGGACACAGTTAACAGAGCCTTGGAGCTCTGGTGGATGGGCCAATGGGCATGCACAAACCAGTTTACCGTAGGAGTTGAATAAAGAAGGTTCAACCTGCTGAAGTCTCCTGGGTTTATTAGAGGCCTGGGCCTGTTGTACATGCATGTGTGCTGTGTGTTCTCCCTGCATGGTGTCCTCCCTTGAGAACCACAGCTAAAAGAACGCACAGAAACTAGACATGCACTAAGCACACTTTTCACACAAGTTAAAAATGATGTTTGCATTTAAGCTAGTACCCCTCCTATTCGTGGACCGACAGGACTAATAACGGCCCACCAGGCCACGCCTACAGAAGGTAAAGTGTATCAGGGCACCCAGCAAGGACACGTGGAGATTGGTTGCCCTCACTCACTGCCTTATAACCTGGGGATGATGGCTGTTATCATCTTGGGGGTCCCTCTAAGGTGCTACTTATTTAGGGGGGCTTTTTTATGGGAATCAGGCAGTATACCTAAATGGTTGCATCATGGAAAATAGAAAAGGCACATTGTCCTGCTTCTATTTTCTGCGTGTGCAGATGTTAGGGTATGGAGAAGGACGAATTTGGCAGTACATATGTGGGTTGGTGGGTGTATTCAGGGGTGAGAGGAGCCACCAGTGGAAGGGATAAGAGGGGGTGCGTGGCCATGAGGCATTGGTGCAAAAAAAGATTGTAGATGCGGGAGAGGCAATGGCTGGCCAGGGGGGAATGGGGGGGCCTTGGAGTCATGCCCTCGATCCTGGCCACCTGATTGGTTCGGCACCTCGCCCTACGATGCTAATTTTGAATTCACTTGTTTAATGTATTCGTACAGCCCTTTGAAGTACGGGAACATGCCAAAGGGTGCGACAGAGTTTTCATTACTGTGCCGAAAGTCTATGAAATATTTGATATGAAAAGGTTTCATCTGTATTATTTAAAACCCGTGGAGATGCTACAAAATTGAACCACCTTTCTTGTTGGCTTGCTGACTAAACCTAGTTTAAAAACTAAATGTGAACGCTAAAATAGAATTCATGAACCCAAAAAGTCGGCAAAGAAATAGGTTCTCAGTTTGTTTAATGCAGCTATAGGTTTCGACAATACTTTTAAAGCTCATTGATTTGGTGCCACTCTTATTGCATTGTCTCTCTGACACTTATTACATGCTGGACATTCACTGGGCCCCCTCCCCATTACGCTCAACTGTGATCAAGAAGGACTGATGTTCTCTCTGTTCTCACTGGGACAATGGTCTTCAAACTGTGGGGTTGCCCCCACTAGGGAGCCCTACTGGTGCCCAAAGGACGGAGCGAGGCTCTTCCAAAAGGGTGTACAGTGACTGCTTTCAATAGACATATAAGCAGATATAGTATCTGGGGGAGGGGGCAGCAACACTATATTTACTCAAGGGAGGGGCTTAGCATAAAAAAGTTTGAATACCACTGCTCTGAAATAAATGAAGTACTAGTGCTTCCATTAGAGAGCCAGCATATTCTTTTTGGTCCACACAAATACAGTCAACAAGGCTTGTGAACAAGATAATGCTCAGCACGGACCTTAAAGGACAAACCACACCACACCATATACTGACCACACAGACTAACACCTGGACACTTACAGGCAAGAGGTGAGGACTTACAAGTACACAACCGCCCCTGCCAGGACAGCTCTTTCAATAATCTATACTCCATGACACTTCCTGATGCCCCATCAGACCCTCTTGCCCGCCACCCATCCAGCCCTCAGCCCTGATTGGTTGAAAACATCCACTTAACAGAACCACCCAGGGCAGCCCTCTGCCTGTTGCAGCCCCAGTGGCTAAGGACCCGAGGCAAAGGACAGCTCCAGAGGAAGCATCTCCAGACTGTGTTGGCCCGTGTTAGCCTGGGGAGCCGGCGACCATCAACCAGCAGCAACAGATAAGGTAGACGAGGTCTGGACAGATGGACCAGAAATCGCTGTTCCTCATTAGACTGTCCGACCTAATCTTACCCTATCCCATTTCTAATAGCATTTAGCCTGATTGTGTAAGTTAGCTATTTCTAACATCTAGCCTGATTGTGCAAGTTAGCCATATCTCACATCTAGCCTGATTGTGCAAGTTACCCATATCTCACATCTAGCCTGATTGAACAAGTTAGCCATATCTCACATCTAACCTTACTGTGTTAGTTAGCCATATCCCACATTGAGCTTGATTGTGCAAGTTAGGCAACATGGCTGTGATTCCTGGTAAATTATAAACAACTTCCACTATTTTCATAAGAGACTTTGGACGCAAACAAGATATAAATTGCAATGCCCTCTGTATGTACACACAATATGAACCGTGCTTGATAACATATGCACGTAGTTCTTTGTTACCAGAGTTGTAAGCTGCGTACTCTCTTGACATTTTTCTTCAGGTGCACCACACTTGGCAGACTCTTGATGGTAGCCAAACACCAATGGCCTTTCAGCCAAGTGCCTTATAGCGCACATAGATCTGGACTGGACTGAAGCCAGGCACATGTCTTTAGCGTTTTCCACCCTGACCTCGTTTTCATGATTAGGTAAGGTTATGACTTTTCTCTCTGATTACTCTCCTCCAGACAATGAGTTTGACCACTGTTACTATTTTAAGGATAACAAGCAGATCGGGTGGCTTGTGATCCATGTACAACCAATACAGGGATTTTAGGACTATGATTTACTTCCCCCAGTGACACATGTCTTTTACAGTAAGAAGATCACTTTGGATAGGAATATACAGATAGTCTAGAGTTGTTTAATAATTCAGAATTTAGTTGTATTTCTCAACTTGAGCATTTCACGTTCTTTACACGTATACATTTCCTCCTAATGCAAGTGATCATTTGAACACCTTTATAATACCCTTCCTTTTTCTTTCCCCTTCATTTCCTTAAACTATAGGGTCCTTTACCTATTGCCCTGACGAAGGGGGACCTTTATCCTTTTTGGAAAAATTCATCTCACATGGTTATTCCTCCGAAACGCATTCTAACAAGAGGGGACTGGAGGTCTTGACAGACCAAGCCGGAAGTTTGAATCATGGATTACAATAGGTCCAACAATTGAAGAACTCTTTTTGGTCAATTTCTGGCTCCCCCTTCTGTGTTGGCAGACCCTATACTGAACAAGAATTTTTCACTTTGGGATATTGAGGAGGACATGTTCCCTTCTCTCTTCTTAAACGAATGTCCTGAACTAATAACAGTGTTTAGGCAGACCTTATTCTGGACAAGAATTTAGATTTAGTTTGTAGGTACCACAAGTCATGGTTTTACACAACGGTCGATTTGGGACATTTTTGATTTACTTTTGTTTGTGCCAATTACGTTCAAGCATTTTGGTATTCTTGTTCTTTTCAACAAATGTTTCTCTCACCTTTTGTCAATGTCTAACACTTTTTCATAATTTCAATAATATGCAGATGTTATTATAATTTATTGTGCCCTCAGCAGTTGGGTTTCACAAGTTGTTTACTCTTTTTTCTTTGACACTATTATATTGTTATGCTGAACACTTTAGCACTCAGTGTTGTTTAAACAAATATATACACAATCCCTTTTTTTTCTTTTGACGCTTGTGGCTGATATGGTGGTCTTCTTTCCTGTGACTGAATGTATGAATGATGTTTTGAGGACGGAGTGGACTAGGATGTTTTCTTCAAAGTAATTTTACCTAGGCATACCACTCCTTTTACGTGACAGCACACTCTTTTCTTGATACAGTGATTGTGCAAGTTAGCCATATGTCACATTGAGCCTGATTGTGCAAGTTACCCTGATTGTGTAATTTAGCCATATCTCACATCTAGCTTGATTGTGCAAGTTAGCCATGTCTCACATCGAGCCTGATTGTGCAAGGTAGCCTGATTGTGCAATTTAGCCATATCTCACATCTAGCCTGATTGTGCAAGTTAGCCATGTCTCACATCGAGCCTGATTGAACAAGTTAGCCATATCTCACATCTAGCCTGATTGTGCAAGTTAGCCATATCTCAACTCTAGCTTGAATGTGTAAGCTAGCCATATCTCACATCTAGCCTGATTGTGCAAGTTAGCCTGATTGTATAAATTAGCCATATCTTACATCTATCCTGAAAGTGTAAGTTAAACTGATTGTGTTAGCCATATCTCACATCTAGCTTGTGTAAGTTAGCCTGATTGTGTAAGTGAGCCATATCTCACATCCAGCCCTATTGTGAAAGTTAGCGTGATTTTGTAAGTTAGCCATATCTCACATCTAGCCTGATAGTGTAAGTTAGCCATATCTCACATCTAACCTGATTGTACTAGTTAGCCTGATTGTATAAGTTAGCCATATCTCACATCTAGCCTGATTGTGTAAGTTAGCCATATCTCACATCTAGCCTGGTCGTGTAAATTAGCCATATCTCACATCTAACCTGATTGTGTAAGGTAGCCATGACTCACATGTAGCCTGGTTGTGCAGGTTAGCTTGATTGTGTGAGTTAGCTATATCTCACATCTACCCTGATTGTGTAAGGTAGCCATGACTCACATCTAGCCTGGTTGTGCAGTTTAGCCTGATTGTGTGAGTTAGCTATATCTCACATCTACCCTGATTATGTAAGTTTGCCTGATTTTGTAAATCAGCCATATCTCTGCATCTACACACACTGTGTTAGCCGGGCATATCTCCCATTTAGAGAGACGGGTTTGATAACACATAATTTCAAAAGTGTTATACCCCTGACTGTGGCACTCCCTCATAGGGCCTTTCTCCCTCTATCTAGGTGCCCCAGGTCTAAGGTTGATGCATTTGCTGCTCTGGTCCTCTAGCTACGTGTCTCAAATCAAAGTGTCATTCCATTGACTGTTGTGCCCCCTTTGGGTCCTCTCCCTCTACCCAGGTGCCCCAGGTCTAAGGTTGATGCATTTACTGCTGTGGCCCTCTACACAGGTGTCCCAAATCAAAATGGCATTGTAGTGACTGTTGTACCCTCTTTAGGCCTTTCTCCCTCCATCCAGGTGTCCCAGTCCGAAGGTCTAAGGTTGCTGCATCTACTGCTGTGGCCCTCTACCCAGGTGTACCAAATCAAAGTGTCATTGCATTGACTGTTGTGCCCTCCTTAGGCCTTCTCCCTCTATCCAGATGTCCCAGACCAAGTAGTGTTGTGTTGAAGGCTGTGTCTTTGGACCTTCTCCCACTGTTCAGGTATCCAGATTCTAGGTGTGACTGCTTTGACTGCTGTGCCCCTAATTAGGGACTCTCCCACTGCCAAGGTGTCCCAATTACAGGTGGGACAGCATTGCCTCTTGTGCCTCTATTTAGGCACTCTGCCCCTGTCCAGGTGTCCCAATTCTAGGTGTGACTGTACTGACTGTTGGGGCCCTCTTTAAGCCCCTCTCCCTCTAGACAGGTGTTCCAAGTCTAAGCATTTGGCATTGACAGTTCTACCCCCCCTGTAGGCCCTCTCCCTTGTACAGGTACCCCAAGCCTAGGTGTGACTGCATTGCCTGTTGTCCCCCACTTTAATTCCTCCACCCGCTATACAGGTGTCCTGAGTCTAGATGTCACTGCACTGACTGTTGGACCCCACATAATCGCTCATAGCTAAAGTACAGGTGCCCTTTGAGCAATCCCTGTGTCTCCAACCAGACATTCCCACCCACTGTGGGTTCGTACATCGGAGCCAGAAAGAAAAGCTTGCAAGGATAGAACTAAAACGAAAGAACTGTGAGGGTATACTACCCCTGGTTCATCAACCATAACCAAAGGAGCCCCAAGATAAATTACAAAACAACACAGGGACCAGAACAGAAAGGGCAATATACAAACCGAACCATGAAGGTCTTTGAACCAAGATCTCAACTATCTGCAACCTCACCAACTACAAACAACAACTAACCACAAACAGCAAAGACTGAACCCCAAGGACCAGGAAACACCCCAATCCAAAGAGGATGCCAACTCAAAGGAATACAACCCACAACCCAAACATAATGCCTTGCCGCAAGAAAGACAAAGAAGCAAGAACAGACAACAGAAACAAGAATGAAACCCAAACACATGGAAAAATACCGATTAGCATGATCCCACAACTCCAAAAAACTGGACAATAAACAGACCAGATGGCCCAAGAAGACAAACAAAGAATAGAGTAAAGACAGACTACATTGCTTGCAGCCTCTCCATATGTGACTGTGTGGCAAGCAAAAACTGCCCAGCAACAACAAACCGACAGCCAACAAGCGTTATGAATGCATACCCCATCAGGACAGCAACACGACAACTAATAAACCATCACAACCCAGACTAAACCCTGACAATACCCCAACCAGAATCAGGGACAAGTTGGATGCATCACCCTCTACACACCCTACATCACCAAAGATTGGAACAACAGACGGGTACCTACACAATTTACAACCTGGAGCGAACCAAAACCAACCTACACTGCCATAAACCTTATCAGTCTACTTGACAAAGAGACTGATCACTAAAGAACCACACTGCCCAACAGGTTCAACAAGGGAAAACACACCAAAAATGGAAACCCAACCGACAACACACCAGGCCGAACAAACAATACAAACAACCACCATAAAGGAAAATCAAAAAAACTGCACCACAGCCTTCTAAACGTTAGATCCATGGCAAAACACTCAATTAAAATCCATGACCTTCTAAGCGAAGGAGCCACAGATGTGCACTTTCTCACAGAAACCTGGTTAGCAGACAACTACAAAGGCTTTGCGAACGAAGCAATACCGGACAATTATCAATTAATACACGTCAACAGAGAGAACTGAAGAGGAGGCAGAATCACAAACATACACAAAGGGCACATCCAAGCTCCTCAGCTCATCTCAACCAACGCAGAAGACTATGAATCCCTTCTCATCAAGAAAGAACTCAACAACCAAACTAACATAGTATTCCCCTTGATCTACACCCTCTTAAAACTCTGACTTTGCAACGAAACTAGCGGTCATGGCTGCCATGCTATCAACCCACCACGACACCTTAGTCATACTGGTAGACTTCAACATATGGTTCAAAAAAGAAAAACAAGTCCACAGCAAACTCACTTTGCGCACTCCTATAAACTTTGCATTGAAGCAAATAGTAAATAGATTCATACACAATGTCAGACATACCCTGGATGCAATTTTCTGCAGGGAAGGACTATGCACCTCCACTCCAGCTACACCAATGGTATTGGGCGACCACTACTTAATACCATTCTACATCACATCCCAAACCTGCCTAACAGCCGAAAAGGAAGTACTCCATTCCAACAAGAAAAGAAACTGAAAGAACTTAGAACCTTCTAGACTCAACCCTTACAAGCGAAACAGAACCCACTGAAATAACCATAGACGCAGCAGAAGACACACTCAATGATTGGATCATCAAGGCCCTTGACCAATTGGCACCAGCTAAAACATTCAAAGCAACACCAAAAAGACTGGCAGCAAAATGGTTCATAGAAGAACTGAAAAAAAACTCAAACCGCCAAATGGAAAAGAAATAGAGAGAACAATACACAAGATGAGACAAAATTAAATTCCAAAGACAACTATACATATCAACAGTCCTCAAAGCAAAAAGGTTCTATTACGCCACAAGAATAGAATCAGCAAGCAATCCACAGAAAGGACTCTTCAAAATCTTCATTTAAAAAAACCTTCTTCCTGCAAGAATTCCATCACCCCAACACAAGCACTTTGTGACAACATTGCCAAACACCGCAGAGCAAAAATAGGCACAGCCCAGGAGACCATCAGCCTAGCTTAGGCACATATAACCATGACTACCGGACCACAGACACCGGGCAAATCGTAGACTACAGCAAAACTCACCTGTCTAGAACCAATCACAGAAGAAACCTTTGCCACGCTGATCAAGGAGACCAACCTTTCAGGTTCCCCAAGGGACCTCTGCCCACCTAACATCTACAAATGAATCCTCAACCACAGAATCCTGGAGAGACTTGCGGAACCTAATGAACATATTACTCAAAAGTGAAATAGTACTATACACCTTCAAATCAGCATACATTAAACCACTTATAAAAAAGAAATCAGAAAGTGAAGAAGACCCGGGATCACAGGGATCCAGCCTCTCCCCACTGCTTTTCAACATCTACATGTGCCCACAGATGGAAATCATTGGAACCCACGAACTTACCACCTACAACTACACGGACAACATTCAACTGATTGTGAAAATCAACAGAACCCAGGAACAAAATAGCCTCAACAACTTCCTCACAGCTAACAATTAACAACCTTAAACTGAACCCAGTAAAAATGGAAATAATGTTCTCACTCGCAGTATTCAATGGAGGAAACACTCCAATAGACTGTCCGATTGGCATGGGAACGCATCCAAAGTCGATTGATGCAGTAAATGACCTTGGAATACTCATGGACAACTGATTATCTAGAACCGCAAGTCAACACAATCACCCAAAAATGCTTCTTCCTTCTATGACTGCTCAGAAGATTCCTCCCCTACCTCTACTTCCTCACAGAACCCTCACAATCATTTCCCTGATACTCACAAGAATTGACTATGCAAACAGCCTCTACCTAGGAATGGTGGAAAGACTTACCAAGAAACTCCAAAGGGTGCAAAATACATTAGCCAGGATCCTATTAAGACTAAACAGAAGAGACCACATCACTCCAGCACTGAACAGCCTACACTGGTTACTAGTAGAAAAGAATATCAAATTCAAAGCACTCTGCTTTGACCACAAGGCCTTGCACAGACAAGGAGCGGAATTCCTCCAAGACAAGATTAGCTTGTATCACCCATGAAGGAACTAAGATCCAGCAACGACTTACAAAACAGGGGCAAAACACTACAAAAAAAAGGAAATTCAGCGGTACAGCTTTCCCATGTCTAATTGCTAACATCTGGAACAACATGCCGAAAGAAATTAGAGCCACGGAAGACCACATCACCTACAGGAAACAGCTCAACACCTGGCTTTTCAGCAGACAATTACATTCTTGAAGGGGCATCAACCAAAACACCACAGACAGCCTGCGATGTGACTAGATGGGCCAAAAAACCACAAACAAGAACCTGAACCGCCCCATGTGATAGCAAAGAACGGGAATCACACAGACAGTCCTCTTCAACACACCTGGACAGGTAGGAGATGGGGAGGATCTGCAGATTTCCGACCCCACTGACAATATTAGTCACCCTCAACCACCCCATTGACCCACGCCAACATGTTCCCTCTTTGAGATGGTAGTTGAAGAGGGGGGACCAAACCCTACTCCCTGAGGGCACTAAATATAAAGGCCACTGAAGATCATGCGTATCACAAATACGCGACTTCCCCCCTCTCCTTGGTTACGGGTTTATTTGATTATTTCGGTGTGTGAGGACAGAGTGTGACTAGTTGATTTATTTGGGGTTTGATTGCGGGTGGATGCCTGTGGATTTGGTCCTGTTTATTTATTACATTAATTATACGCCCAGAGGTATCACGGCGTAGTTACAGACAGAAGCAAATACAATGTTGGTGATCATAAAAACATTAGGACAGACAATACAGGTTTACCTTATTACATTATCTACAATTATGTACATTTATATACACTGAGGGAGGTGAGTTGGTCTGGGATGCAACGTATCTGGGATCAACTTAGAAATGGTTGAATAGCCATGTTTTTAGTAGTGTTTTAAATAGTGGGAAGGACTGTTCATTCTTGATGTTGATGGGTAAGGCATTCCAGTGCCTTGGAGCGAGTACTTTGAATCTGCTGCCTACTGCTTTTTCACTTTTGTATCGTGGGATTTCGAGGTTTTCACTGTTATTAGATCTGAGGAGTCTATTATGGGATTTCTTAGTGACTGTGTTGAGAAGGTATTTGGGAGCTTTGTTAGTGATGCATTTATGGGAGATGCTGAGGGCTTTGAAGAGTATTCTGGCTTTAATGGGAAGCCAGTGATTTTGTCTCCTGATATTGGAGATATGATCAGATTTTTTTATGCCTAATACAGCACGGAGGGCTTTATTCTGCATGAGTTGGAGTTTGGATAGGTTGCAGTTGGAAGTGCCTAGGAAGAGGATGTTACAATAATCAAGCTTTGATAGTATGAGCGCTCTTGCTAGTGTAATGCAGTTTTCTGGTGTCAGGAATTTGCGACTAAGAGAGATCAGTTTGGTTGTGTAGGAGGTGGAGGAGGCAAGGGCATTTACTTGCTTAGTCATGGTGAGTGTTGCATCAAGGTAAACCCCTAGTGTCTTTACTTGTTTAAGAACTTGGATTGTGGTGCCATCAATGATGAACGATTAGTATACAGGCTGAAGGGATACGATTTTGGAAGATGTTCCTTATATGAGTAGCTCTGTTTTGTCATCATTGAGACACAGGCTGTTGTTGGCCATCCAGTTTTGGATTACTGAGTAGATTTTATTGATAAGCAGGGAGTCTTGCTCATGGTTGACTATTAGTGGGATAAGGATCTGGGTGTCTTCAGCGAAATTGGTATAGATGACACCCAGAGCATCCAATTCTGCGGAAAAGCAGCTTGGTGTAGGCGTTGTATAAGGTCGGGGAGAGGCAGGACCCCTGAGGGACGCCTAGCGGGACTGGTATGGGATCTGCTGATTCTTTTCCAATGGCAACTCTCGAGGTCCTATCTACGAGGAAAGATTTAATCCACTCTGTGGCATTGTTGGATAGGTTGAAGTTGTTATTTAGGGTGGCACAGAGTTTGTCATGGTCGACCAGCTTGAACGCTGCAGAGAGGTCAAGGAGCATTATCAGGCAGAGTTTGCCTGACTCTCTTGAGGCATCCATTTGGATCTTCAGGTCGAGTAGGGCTGTTTCTGTCCTATGGTTGGGGCGGAGCCCTGACTGTCGGTCCCCTAGTAATTGATGGTGTTCTAAGTGGTTTGGAATTAGGGAGTATGCTATTTTGTCGATGATTTTCAATAATAATGTTACGGTGGTTGTGGGTCGATAGTTGGTAGGGATAGAGGGGTCCAGGGTAGGTTTTTTAAGGAGGGGTGTTACCCAGGCTTTTTTCATGCTAGCGGGTACTATATTTGAGCTGAAGGAAGCATTAACAAATTCAGTGATGACTGGTGATAGGGTGTGGGCGTATAGTTTGACTAGATGTGATGGGAATTGGTCTTCTTTGCAGTTGGAAGGTTAGAGTTTCATTATGGTGTCTAATACTTCTTTTTTGGTGACTGGGGTGAATTGAAAAGGGGTGCAGGTGGAAGTAGTGGGTGGGTTGGAGTCTATGTTGGGAAGCGTTTTTTCAGCAAGGAGGGTTTTTTGCTGTCGATTTTCTTTTGTAGTAGTATAATTTTAGAAGCTAATGCATCTTGTATTGTGGTGGACCAGGTTTTGCTGGAATTATAGAGTGCTGTCACTTGGCATGGGTTCTCAAGCTCTCTGAGAATGGAGAACATTTCTTTCTATCAGAGTTGGCATTGGTTTACGTGTGTTAAGGGCGTTGGCTTTATGAGAGATTATGGCTGACTTGTATTTTGTATTGGCTGTTTTGAAATCATGCACTGATTCACTAGTATTAGTTTTCCTATGTAGGTGCTCAAGTGATCTTTTTGTACGTCTGAGGGGGACTAGTTCTTTGTCAAACCAGAAGCAAGATCGTTTGTCGGGTTTCCGAGTTTTGGTAGTGACAGGGGCAAGTGAGTCAATGGTATGGGTGAGACTTTGTTGGTAAAAGTCTGCTAAGTAGTCGGGATTGTTCGTATTGAGGGTGACATTTGCAAAGGCCAATTGTAGGATGGGTGAGAGGTTGTCTTCTGTGAGTATTTTAATGTTTCTAGATTCAAAGGTATCAGGTGCCTTGGGGCTGGCAGGGTCTGTGCTTTTGTATTCCAGGGTGAAAGTGATGATAAAATGGTCTGACCATTCTACTGGGAGGGTGGAGTTTATAGTAATTTGAGAATTGAGGGATAGGATCCAGTCTAGTGTTCTGCCTTTGGAGTGAGTGGGTTCATTAATCAGCTGGGTGAAGTTCATATCTGACATGGCTGTGTGAAAGGCGGCAGCGTTTGTGTCGAGGGGGTCATTGTAGCCTGGGTTGCTAATCCCTAGGATGATGAATTTCGTCTTGGGTTTGATAAGGGGCGTAAGTAGTAGGGGGATGTCTATGCTGGGTGGCTGGCTTTGTTGGGTGATCTGTATATTACTAAGAAATTGGTAGTGGTTTTAGGGTTGGGGGAAAATGTAACTAGTAAGAGTTCATAGCCCTGTATTTGTTCCAGTGGGCAGGCTCTGAATTGCAAAGTGGTTCTGGCTGTTAGGGCAACTCTGCCTCCTTGGAGGTTGTTCCTATCTGTTCTAAGGATACTGTACCCTGGGGGGATGGCGATAGCTAGTAGGGGGCCTGCGGCAGGATGTAGCCAGGTTTCGGTGACTACTAGTATGTCGAGTTGTTGGTCCACGATGAGGTCATGGATTTCTATGGTATTTGCACAGAGGAAGTGAGCATTGATGAGTGCACCTCTGATCGTGGGGGTGGGCTCAATGGGAGTTGCTAAGTTAGGAAGCTGAGTCGTGTTTTTGGTTTCTACTAGTGGTTTGGTTTGTTTTTTGCAGGAAACTTTAAGTTGTCTATTTGTAGGTGATGTTGCTGTATTGGTGCCGGTGTCTTTGGTTGCGGTAGGTCTGGGCGCTTGAAGGTTGGAACTGGTTCTGGCTCTAAGTCTATTAAGTCTGTTGAGTCCCGTAGAGGGTATAGTTTTATGGTTGGTCTTGTTGCAAAAGGAGGTTAGTGTAGAGTTCCAAATGTGTGCTAGTCGGTTAGGTGTTTTTGCTTTACAGATCATTTCTTTCTGCCTTTTTTAGCATGCCTGTATAACCAATACATGTGCGTTTATTATACAAAGTTGTTGTTTGCTCATGACTTATGTAGTGTTCTGTGTTGGATTTGTATCAGTTTGTGTTTATTTCATGTGTTTACTTGCAGTGTCCTGACTCAGGAATGGCAGACAGGACGTAGGGAGCACAACACAGGAGCCAGCAGGTACAAAAGGTAAGTGAGCTTTATTGTAGTTTCAGAGTAACAGGTTAGAGGGATGGAGAGAGCATAGGTGAAGGCGTCCTTCCAGTAATATCTCCCATCCTGAATATCCCAACTGTCCTCTGTGGAACCCTGATGGCACCCAGGGTTCCATCACCAGCTAACAGTCTATGACTTGCATTGCCATAGGCAATGTAAGCCCCACACTTATCTCTGTGAAATATGTGGCTTGGACTCGCGTTTTTCTGATATTCCTCGATTCGTATGCCCTAGTTAGACTTGTGGGTTTACCTCATTGCTTGTGACACTTAAGCTCCTGCAGGCAGGAGACAGCGAGGGCTCACAGCCACGCGATACCCCCCACAAGGACTACTGACGAGGGCTCACAGCCACGCGATACCCCCCACAAGGACTACTGACTCCACAGACATCCACGTGAAACTCCTACAGGCATGAAATGGGGAAGGTCTGTAGGCACCCAGCGGCACACTTCTGAAGCACACACACACACACACACACAGATTAACAAAGTCAGAGCGAGTACTGCTCCAGGGGACAGCAGATGGTACTGGAGCATGGTGTTACTGTAAATACCTATTCAATGCCCACGCAATGGTAGCTCCATTTTGGCCACAAAGGAGTTGGTCTCCTCTTCCCCATTCAGCTATCATTGTCTCTGTTCTTGCTTGTTTTACCATGAGGCAGTTAACATTTGTGGAAATATTTGCTCGTAAATTACCTATTTCTGATGCCTTTGGTTTTGGATCATCACTTTGCTATGCCTATCATGATTTCTTCCCCTATCAGCAGGAAGCTTTTCTAGTCGGGACAAGGACTCTGTGTGGACGATCATTTGGAGCCCTTGGTTTTCGAGCTTGGCTTCTTGGGCTTGTAACTGCCTGGCTCTCGGTGATGATATTCCCAAGCGCCTCTGGCGGTGAACGTCTTTGGGTTTCGTTCCTCCCTCACCCAGGAGTGCTTTAGAGGGTGTCTTGCCACCTCTATTTCTGAGCAGCTGGGTTGGTCTGTGCCAGAGATAGCGCGTGCTTAGCCTGTAGTGACCTCACCCTCCGAGTTCCTCCTCCCCGGGACAGGAGCCACGCCAGCAACAACTGGCAAGTGAGAGAATTGGAGGATGGGAGAGAGACATATACAAGGCACGCGGCACGAAGAGGGGCCAGGAAGGGACTTGAAGGTGATTGAGGGAACCTCGGAGGCAGAGGGATGAGAGAATGCAAGAGGTAGAGCTGAGAAGGACACTGGCAGAGAGAGGAAAGAGAATGGGAGCAGGAGTGGGCAGAGAATTTAGAAGGTACAGTTGAGAAAGAGAGGCAGGCATGTAGAAAGAGAGGCAGGCATGTAGAAAGAGAGGCAGGAATGTGGGTGAGATCATGTATCTTTATTGCTCATTTAACACGTAAAGGAGGTCCCCTAGGTACTCATACACAAGGTCTGCTCCCTACATCCACCCACATCACATATCCACACACACACACATAGAAAAAAGTATCCACTGTGCTCTCAAACACACACACACAGGCATTTTGCATGCCACACTCAGTCAACGTGCATACCGCACAAAGATCTTGATTGTACATATCACACACAAATATTGCACACACAACATTGTGCATATCACAGCGAAAGATTATCCATAAATACAACACACAGACAGGTTGCCTACCGTACAGAGAGTTTGTGCATAGCACAGGCAGACACAGAAGTTCTAGTTTTAGGCTTTTATTGGTGTGGTTGAGATGAACAGAGAGGACAGATGATAAACATGACGTCCCTCAGGGCTTACAGACTTTATTTACAAACGCAGTTAGGGATCTCCTCCGATAACCCAAGTGACAACCAGTTACCATAAATGTCTAACACAAGCCTCACAGAGTTACTTATCCTGAGGTGCAAGACCTTCCCCAGCTGAGGCACTCCCCATCCTAAGGTACCTGACCATTCCCCGCCCGAGTTACTCCCCATCCTGAGGTATAAGGTCACTCCCCATCCGAGGCACTCCCCATGCTGAGGTACAAGGCCATTCCCCACCGGAGGCACTCCCCATTCTGAGGTACCTTTATACGCCTCCGGTCCTTTCTGCCCTTAGAAACTACCCGACCTTCATGAGGTACTTCCAAACTGTAATGCTCCCCCACCAATGGGTCTCCTCCACCTCAATTCCTACCCCACCTCTGTTGGATCTTCAAGACCCCGATGCATCCCCCAGAGGTCCTTGGCCATCTTAGGGCCTTTCTTATTCAGTGCAGCCTCAGCTCCTTCACATCTTCTGGCCTTCATCAGCCCTGAAGAATCTTTTCCTTGTGAACTTCAAATTACCAACATAAGAGAAACAACCCTTCTGATCCTCCATAACCCCATGCCTCTATGTTCTGCCCCTCCCTCCCCCAGACCCTCCCCCCACCCCCTCACCCCACGCCAAATACAGTAAAAAAACATTGACACTGGTTAAAAAAACACACGAAAAACATTGAGCAAGACAAAGCGACGAGGAGTTCAATCTCAAGAGATCCGGGGTAGGAGCCGGCTTCCTGCTGGTATCAGTGACTGGTCATCCGGCACTCTGAGGAGTCTCCCTTCAGCATTTCCCATTGCCACATCCGCCTGTGCGAATAGCAAAGAAAATAAGTTTAGAGACTGAGTTACTGCTGCCCTACATTAAGAGATCACTCGCCTAGGCCTACTTGTCCCTAGAGAGGAATGGATTGGTGTCCCTGTACCGTTCCCCTCTACAAGCACTATACATCTCAGCCATTCTACCAAGCCCACCCAGCCACACAGGTGACATTGCCCTGTGTCCTGGTACCCGGCCCACCGCCAGCTGCAGACCATGGCACTCACCTCTGTAACCTCCGTTCCCCAAGAAGCCGTTCAGCCCGTATTTGGATTCTTTGCCACCTGAAAGAGTACGACAGAAGTTGTGAGGTGACAAGTGACTATTGAGTTCTCTCTACCCTACTGTAATGACTGGTCCTTTTTTCTTGCCTAGAATATTCTAGAACCTCCAGGGGGCCACTTGCAATGGAACCATCTTACTTAAGTCATGCCCGTAAGGTCCATGAAGTTGACTCATTCATGCACATTGGCCAGTAGGGAAAGATGAAACTGGCCCAGCCAACAATGTGCACCTAGGGAGCGAAGCAGGACTTGAGGAAAAGATGGAAAGGGGAGCCACGGACATTAAAATAAATGATGACTTACCATATGGATTGGGGTTCTGTCCCGCTCCCAGTTGCCCATAACCACCTAGAAAACAAATGAAAGGCGGTCAGGGGGCTCAGAAGAGGGAGTTCCACCTTCCTTAGCTGGAGAGCTGGGTAGAAGGCCTGTGCCAGCCCTGTTCATACAGTGGGGGCTCCCAGTAAGATTCCCAGCGGGATCGCCCAGTGATGTTTTGGCAGGGATGTACCAGTCTCCACCAGTAAGAGGTACCACTGATACACCCATTCTGTCTCAGGAAGAGGATAGTGGAGATGTCCCTGTCTCCCCCAGAGGAGACTCTAAGGGGGTGCAAAAAGTGAGGGTCCATATAGGAGGCCACAGCGCACTACCTACTTGGTTGTTAGGAAATTGTGGTGCCTAGGGGGGAACAGCCAACTATAAAGTAATGGCTGCAACTGGCCGGCGGAGAACTGTCACGCCTGGAACAGCCTCCTGAACTATGCACAAAACACCCTCTCCCTGCCCTAAGTGCACCCAGTATAATTATAAGATGATCTAAAAGCATATTTATTCATACAATAATTCAAAAGATAAGTGTTCACCAATTAGCCTACATAAATTCAGGCGAAGCCTTGGCACGTGCACTAATGGGTTGATGTTGGCTAAGAGGGAGGCGAACAGGGTAACAATGAGATGTTTTGCACGGTCATTACTCGTGCAGCATATGCTCTCTGGTAGGAGGCGATGAGGATGATATCAGGGCCCATCGATCCATAGCATAGCAACCAATATTGGAAACATCGGACTTTGTTCTCATTTGTATAAAAACAGTTCACTTTTTTATTTTTATTATTGTGGATCAGTCAACATTTGACTTTTCACAAAACAAAGAGAAACAACATTATTCAAAAAATACATTTTATAATATAGTGAACATAGAGAAAATGCAACTGTAAGATTTGTGACGAGGGAAGAGTAATTGAAGGATACAAGAATTACATCATGATATCGGCAAATTACTTTCACTGTGATGTTAATGTTAATGTTAAAGGATATTTGTACCGCGCACTATCACCACCGGAGTGGTCCCTTGGCGCTCTGTCACTAATGGGTTTTATTATTTTACTGTGTTATCTGAGCTATGCATGTTAATTAACGTATTTTGTAGTATTATGTGTATGCATTTAACTGTGCTTAAGGTTATAAAGATGTAACGAAATAAACAATAAATAAAAATTTAAAAGATAATTATCATATGAATAAATATGCTTTTCAGCACATCGTAGTGTTTTCGATCAACTTATTCTTATATTGTGCGCACTTAGGACAGGGAGAGGGGGTTTTGTGCAGAGACTCTGTGGTTTCCCAACCTCTCACAGTAGGAGGGTCTCTGGGGATATCCCGGTGTCTCCGCATAGGGGAATCTGTGATGATGTTCCAATCACTCCTAGCCAGAGGCTCTGGGGGTTGGGACTCCCAGGCTCTCCCATTGTAAGGCGTAGTAGGGATATCCAGTCTCCTCCAAAAGGAGGCACTCACAGCATATGACAGCCTCTGTCTGGAGGTACCCCTATCAGGACATGCCACATGGCGTAGAAGGTGCCTTCCACCCAGTCTCACACTCTTGCGCTTGCGTAAGCCAGTAGCCACTCGCTCATCTTTTGCAATTGCCATACTCAGTAAGCAGAAGCCACAAACAGGAAGGCTGAAGCATTGCAGGCCCCAGCCCGCCAACTTGGGATGAGAAGCAGCAAGCCAGAAAGCAATGGGTTTCCCTGGATGCCTCATTTCAGCGGAAAGGTCCTGAGGCCTTTCGAACATTAACCACAGATTACTGATGTTTAGAGACCAGCCCACCCTATGAAAACACCCCATATCTGTTCCACCAAACTGCAAAATAACTTCACCTGTCTATTGCAGGGAGTATGAGGTTATGGGTCTCGGGAGGATAACTCAGAGGCAACGTGCTCGCCTTGGAAGCAAGACGACACGGAGCAACACGGGTTCGATCCCCAGGTCCGCGCTTAGAAACCTCTGGGTATTAAGCGTGTTATAAATAACCTATCATCATCATACGGGTGATCACCCTGCCCGGGGTAGCTGATATCTTCCTTATCCCCACATCCCTTCGGTTGCACACCATCATAGGTGCTATGAGCTCAGTGTTGGACAACAGTAACCAGCGTGGAACTGGTGAACTTGCTAGCAGAGTCCGCTCCGAACTAGCACAGGGTTTCTAGGTCCATGGTGCACATAACTAGTTGGAACAGACAACATCCCCTTTGAGGCATCCCCTCCACTCTCGCCCCACACAGATACCTTTGTCAGATTTTGTTTTCCTTGACTGAGCCGCGGGCTCCGGAAGCGGCTGGCGGCCCTGCACCTCCTGCCATGGGGCTAGCGTTCCTGAGGAGTCGAGAATGTGCACAGTGTTAGCTCCCTTGAGTGTGACTTTAGTGGAGTCACACTTTTATGCAAAGCGGGCAAAGAACCGCCTGTCCTTGCTCAGGTGTTCTCTGCCCCTGAGTGCCCATAAGAATTCATT
The DNA here is from genome assembly GCF_040938575.1 of Ambystoma mexicanum. Lineage (NCBI taxonomy): Eukaryota > Metazoa > Chordata > Amphibia > Caudata > Ambystomatidae > Ambystoma > Ambystoma mexicanum. The sequence goes on along the minus strand of NC_090925.1, from coordinate 763,167,052 downwards.
TTCTGTATGATTTGAGGATTTTCCGCTAAAACATCTGAGATCAGGATGGAATTTCCATTTCTTGGGTGGGGGGAGGGAAATGCATTGTGGATGATTAATTTAATCAGGGTCATGCTATAGAGTAATAAGGGTGGCAGGTAAGTAGAATTAGAATAAAATCTTAATGGATCAAGATGACACCAGAAATATTTCTGAGAGGGTGCATATGGCATGCAACGAGTTCAGAAGAGCAACTTACATACCTTGAATAAGAGGGCCGATAGGGACTACAAAGCCCACATGCACTGCCTGTTCCCTGGAAGCTATTTTATAAGCAGATTCTGCATGGCCTCTGGGTCTCATCACGAGTTGGGCGGTATCCCGGTGGTAAATACACTGGAATATTACCCAATACAATTACTATTACTGTCACTTGGTCCGGTGGGATTACCACCGGATTATATGTGGCGGTGGTGTGTAACCCTCCATAGGACTCAATGTGGAATTTTCGAAGCAATTAATGCAACTTTCCTCCAAGCTCGTAATTGGGCAGAGTAGTAATGCAGCAGTAATGCTATTACCACTGCATTTTTACCGGACTGCGGCCATATAGTCTTACGCACCTAGTACTATTGCTCTCCTTTTCTAGGCTGTGGGCTAGTCAGTCCGCTGTTAGAAATGAAGCCTGCATACCCTAATTTTAGTCTTGCTCTCTCAGTACTATTTCTCTCATTTGCCAGGCTCCGGGCTAGATAACACACTGTTTAGAAATAAAGCCTGTGTGCTCTAGGTTAGCCTTGCTCTCACAGTGCTATTGCCCACATTTACCAGGCTCAGGGCAAGTTAACGCACTGTCTAGAGATAAAGCCTGTGTGCTCTATGTTACCCTTGCTCTCTCAGTACTATTTCTCTCATTTTCCAGGCTCCGGGCTAGATAACGGACTCTCTAGAAATAAAGCCTGTGTGCTCTAGGTTAGCCTTGCTCTCACAGTGCTATTGCTCACATTTACCGGGCTCAGGGCTAGTTAACGCACTGTCTAGAGATAAAGCCTGTGTGCTCTATGTTACCCTTGCTCTCTCAGTACTATTTCTCTCATTTTCCAGGCTCCATGCTTGATAACGGACTCTCTAGAAATAAAGCCTGTTTGCTCTAGGTTAGCCTTGCTCTCTCAGTACTATTGCTCACATTTTCCAGGCTCAGGGCTAGTTAACACACTGTCTAGAGATAAGGCCTGTGTGCTCTATGTTACCCTTGCTCTCTCAGTACTATTTCTCTCATTTTCCAGGCTCCGGGCTAGATAACGGACTCTCTAGAAATAAAGCCTTGTGCTCTAGGTTAGCCTTCCTCTCTCAGTACTATTGCTCACATTTCCCATGCTCCGGGCTAGATAACAGACTCTCTAGAAATAAAGCCTGTTTGCTCTAGGTTAGCCTTGCCCTCTGAGTACTATTGCTCACATTTTCCAGGCTCAGGGCTATTTAACGCACTGTCTAGAGATAAAGCCTGTGTGCTTATGTTACCCTTGCTCTCTCAGTACTATTTCTCTCATTTTCCAGGCTCCGGGCTAGATAATGGACTCTCTAGAAATAAAGCCTTGTGCTCTAGGTTAGCCTTGCTCTCTCCGTACTATTGCTTACATTTTCCAGGCTCCGGGCTAGATAACGGACTCTCTAGAAATAAAGCCTGTGTGCTCTAGGTTAGCCTTGCTCTCTCAGTACAATATCTCCCATTTTCCAAGCTCCGGGCTAGATAACACACTGTTATGATATGGCATTTGTAAATTTAGAAATAAAGCCTGTGTGCTCTAGGTGAGCTTTGCTCTCACAGTATAATTGCTCACATTTTCCAGGATTTGGGATAGCAAATACGTTTTTTTGAAATATAGACTAAGAATCTAGCTGTAGCTCTACTCTCCCAGAACTGTGGCTCCCCTGTATCCATCTCAGGCTCCCCTGCTGATCATATATGTCTCTCTACCTCCCAATTCCTCCCTTCTTCGCCTCCTTTCATTCTGCTCTATTCTGAACCCCTCCCGTCTTCTCATGCCCTCTCACGTCTGCCCCATTTTGTCCTGTTTACCATTATCTACGCACGCCGTCTTTTTCGTGAGCTGGCAGGTTGAGAGTCTGCTTAAAGAACTTGTGGTTCGATTCAGACTTTAGGTTCCCATCTCTGAACAGTTTCTAACCTGTATGGATTCCTCTTAGATCTGAGGCTCAGAGAACTGTACACAGTACAGGCTGGAGGCTGTGGCCTGCCAAACGATCTGCAGTGCTCCAGATAGGACCTTGAGAAGTAGACACACTACTCAGAGAGGGCATCCAGAGCTGGACACACTACATCAGATGAATCTAGGTGATCACTGGGCCGCCGGTAACTGCGCCGATGAAAAGGTTGACGCCAATTACGGCAAGGCGCAGTGATCAAATAGATCACTTTACCCACATCCTCCAACCCGCGTTCCCCTACCTGACCCCCCCCCCCACCTCATTTACCTTTACGGCGGCACACTTCTGTGTGGGCCGCTGACTCCCCGCTACGCCTATGGCATCGGTTCCTCCCACTTTCAAGGGTCGGAGCTGACGCTGCAGGGTGCTTTTTTTGTATTACTTTCTTGTCCCCCGCTTACCACATTGGTAAACGGGGTACACCCCGGCAATCCCCGACTCCCGTTACTGCCCCCAAGGAGAGTGAGGGACATCCCTGTAATCCCTGCTCTGCTTGGGTGCAGTAATGGGAGTCAGTAAATGGAAATGCACCAAAGTCACTGTAACTGGGTAGTTGCAGTTACGAGGTCGACATTTTGGTGCATTTCCCATCAGATGAGGCCAGGAGAACTATACACAGTTCTCCATATAATGCAGGGAAAGTGGTGTGGTTAATGCTAACCCAAACTGGCTCTTCCTGTTGGTCTTGCCGCCCCTTCATTCCCATTGCACCGCAGCAGCCCTCTCGCATTGTTTGGTCCCTTCGAGGTCATCCGATAGGAAAATCACAAGATCCTAAACCTGGGGTTCATCTCCCCCCACCCTGGAATTCTGGGCATTGGGATAGGTGTGTGTTCTGGGAGGTGAACGATAAATACAGGTGTCCTCCCAGCTGGGCATTCATCAACCATACATGCCCTTCTCCACCCTGACCTGCATAGGGGACTCATGGGGGAATGGTGGTGAGAAAAAGGGGGAAGCCATCAGAGAGCTCGGTGATGTTGATGTTACCAGAGAGAGACTATTTGAAGCTCCATGTGGACAGAATAGCCCTCACATTTGACTACTGGTTCATAGAAATAAGGCAGGAAGCAAAGACTGAAGGTCAAGTCACTGGAGTGTTTCTAGCTGCCTCTCAAAGAGGACACTTTCAGGCCTTGCCGTCACACCATCAAAGTTGATCCAAGTGCCACCATGGGAATCAATTTGGGTTCTTCTCCTGCTTCAGATCATACACTAAGTAGAGCATATTCCAGGAGACAAGAAGTGCAAACCAGGCTCCTCTCTTCCTCTCTTCCTTAAAGGGTTCATTCAAGCCATGCACCAGGCAGGAGTCCATTCCAGTGTGCCTGGAAATCCATTACAGGTTCTTCTCCTGGATCCAGCAGCACTAATAGTTCATTCCACAAGGCACAAAATGCCAGTCTAATTCATCTTCTCCCTGCGGCTATGCCCAGAGTCCATTCCATAGGTACATAATTCCAGTCCATGGTCTTTTCTTGCCACAGCTCATTGCAGGAGGCAAAACACGAAGCAATGGTTGGTCACATTCCAAGGTCTGCAAAGAATGTCTGCCACCGAGAGCAAATGTCTGGGTTCTTCTGCTTCTCTGGAGGATAGCTCAGGGGCAACGCGGTCACCTTGGAAGCAAGCCAACACAGAGCAACACAGGTTTGATCCCCAGGTCCGCGCTTAGAAACCTCTGGGTATTAAGCGCATTATAAATAAACAACTACAATCTCAAAAAGCTGCACCTAGAGGCCAGGCAATGACGCCCTGAAAACCAGTCTAGGTTTGTGAACTTGGTTCCACTGAGCTCTCTTTTTGTGGAGAGTTGTAGTTCTACATTAAGCCCCCACCAATCCACCCCCTATTTCCAGGTATCCCCTATGCATCACCAGAATCACTGAGCTTTCCATGGTACTCGGCCGTGTGCACTAACCACTTCTGTGAAGGGTGGAACATGCAAACATGCACCCAGGGGAAAGAAGGGTTAGTAATGCCATGCGTGCATGCCCAGAGACAACCCTGCCCTCTGGCCCCCAGGGGTTGTTCTACTCCCCCATTATATCTCACCAGGCACAAGTCCATCTCCGTTCAAGTATCCCATGTTATTGACACTGCCTGAAGGACAAAGGAGAGGGGGTGAGGTTTGGAGAAAAGCAAGTAGGGGGAGGCAGAGGCGGATGCCGCCCCCTGCGCTCGTGATTAAGGCCCAAGGGCGAAAACTTACCATCCAGACCTGTGGGCACCACGGGCTGTCCACCATAGGGAAGCTGGCCTGCACCTGCTGAAATCAGAAAAAAAGGTTGAGTGATGGTGTCAGGTGTGAGGCAAAAATGCGGTGCCGAAGAGGTACAGATAAGCAGAGAATATGCAGGGGGTGGATTGCGAAAGGAAGATAGAGCAGCGGCGAGTGGTTGGGAAGAAAAAGGAGAATGGAGACAGTAGGCGACGTAGAGTGAAAGGGTGATCAGAGAAACACAGAAAAGTGGGGGGTGAAAGCGAGGGAAACGGTTTCCATTTGAGACAATTGTGTGACATTGTAGAGCGCACAGAGGCTCCACCAGGGCCTGCGCAACCACTGCCGTGGGCAGGCTACCACTTGCCATCGCCTATTTAAGATAGACAACCACCTGACCCAATTAGGTCCAACTTCTCTACTGTTTAGCTTCACACTCAAGTGGTGGGCCCTAATACAGACATGTTATGTTAAAGGTACTTATAGAGCGCACCGTCACCAATGGAATTGGTCCCCAGGCTCTCTGGCGGATCTGTAAACGAGCAGGTGGGATGGGTTAGTAAGGTGAAGAAGGAGTAGGATAGTGAGGAGTGGTGTACTGTTGACAGCATCAACTCGGTAGACACAGGGTGCTGAGCTTTGGTGCAAGTATTGGATCGGTGGCAGTCAGCGTGTGCTGTTGGTGCGGCTTATGTGTTGTTGTGGTGTGGTGAAATGTGTGCAGCTTGATTGTGCGAGAGATGGTTGTGTGAGTTTTTTTCGCGAGATAAGTATGCAGAGTGTTTGAGCTTATATTGGTTAGTGGGTTATATGAAATTTAACATGCTAACATTCACAGTTCTAAGTGTAGTACTTGCTGATCTACATAATTCTGTCGAAGTGTGGCACTCACTTACCTTCACAGTTTTATCTAGATATGGGGCAGGATAATGTTCTCAATTCTAAGTGTGGCACATGCTAACATCCAAGTTCCATCTGGGTGTGGCATATGCTAACATTCACAATCCTATCTAGATACGGTGCAGGCTAATGTTCTCAATTCTAAGTGCGGCACATGCTAACATTCAAGTTCCATCTAGGTGTGGGATCTGCTAACATTCATAATCCTATCTAGATGCAACGCAGGCCAAAGTTTGGAATTCTGTCTAAGTGTGGCACATGCTAACTTCCAAGTTCCATCTAGATGTGGAATATGCTAACATTCACAATCCTATCTAGCTACGACGCACGCTAATGTTCTCAATTCTAAGTGCGGCACATGCTAACATTCAAGTTCCATCTAGGTGTGGCATGTGCTAACATTCACAATCCTATCTAGCTACGACGCACGCTAATGTTCTCAATTCTAAGTGCGGCACATGCTAACATTCAAGTTCCATCTAGGTGTGGGATCTGCTAACATTCATAATCCTATCTAGATGCGACGCAGGCCAAAGTTTGGAATTCTGTCTAAGTGTGGCACATGCTAACTTCCAAGTTCCATCTAGATGTGGAATATGCTAACATTCACAATCCTATCTAGCTACGACGCACGCTAATGTTCTCAATTCTAAGTGCGGCACATGCTAACATTCAAGTTCCATCTAGGTGTGGGATCTGCTAACATTCATAATCCTATCTAGATGCGACGCAGGCCAAAGTTTGGAATTCTGTCTAAGTGTGGCACATGCTAACTTCCAAGTTCCATCTAGATGTGGCATATGCTAACATTCACAATCCTATCTAGCTACGACGCACGCTAATGTTCTCAATTCTAAGTGCGGCACATGCTAACATTCAAGTTCCATCTAGGTGTGGCATGTGCTAACATTCACAATCCTATCTAGATGCGACGCAGGCTAGTGTCCACAATTCCCTCCAGGTGTGACAGATGTTAACATTGACTAGTATGTTAGGATGCAGTGCAAGGCAACATTTCAAGTTCTGTCATGGATAAAATCATTTCTTAGTATGCATGGGCTAAATCTGTGGCAGTCCATGTTATAGGAAGTTAAGGTAGAGTTGCGGGGGCTTTCTGGTGTAAAGATATGAAGCCCTTTCGCCGAAATCTAGCACTAAAACTACCCTAGGAAATCTACCAGCTTTATGGAAATTCTGGATAAAGGGCACCACAGGTCCCTGTCACATGTAGGGGGAGTGCTTTTAATGTGCTTGTAATCCTAACAAAAACATTGTGTGCAATTCAGATTAAGGGCTGTTCACACCAGCCACTGTGCATGCCACTGTCTAGCACAAGAGGTTCCTCTGTTTAGCTTTCATGAAGGCGAGCTCAGACGGGCGGCAATGCCCTTGGCATTTCACCTGGAGATGGGGGCAAATGCACAGATATGGAGGGAGAGCATTGTCTACATGGATGTTTTATAATCTCCTTTTTTTGCCAAATGGGATTTACAAATGGATAGTCCCACTCTACAATGGCACTGGACTTAAAAATTCAGAATTATTTTGGCAAGCGAAAAATGCAAGAAATCCTTTAAAAATTGCACCTTTCTGGTTATTGTCAGAAACATGTATTAGGGAACCCCTAGCACGCTCTCAACTCTTACACAGCCCCCGAAGTAACCTCTCTTGGAAGTGCCATGCACTAGGGAGAGGGGCGTTCTAGGCAAAGGACCTTGAGGCATTGCAGGGCGAGTTAATTAAAGTTGTCCAGCTGTGGCCACGGCGTGTTTTTTTACATGGAAGTGGTGTGAAGTGGCAAAAGGGGAATACAGTAAAGGAACCATGCCGAGAGCCAAATACAAAGCACCATATATATACTGACACGCGTGGAACTAATGTAAGGGTTAAGGGGGAATCCGCGTGAAGGAGAAAGACGGCTTAACCCGAACGTGCTACGTAGCGAGTCGTGACCTCAGGGCGTGACCTCGGGGCGTGACGTGGACGCACAGCTCATTCCTAATAGGAGTTAGCGCGAGTACCGTATTTAGCAGCTGCTGGATCGACTCCGAGTCCTCCTTGAATTCCTGCCTGTGCACCGTAGGGTAAATGGGCAGCACCTGTGAAAGCAACGTCGATAGAAATAAATATTGCTAAAGAAAATGCGGAAGTCATTATTAAAAGTACTATTACAAAAGATAACTATTGCTGAGGAAATTGGAGAATATTTGACAGGTAATGAAAACATATGGATAAAGAAATTGGAGAAGTCATTTGAAAATCTATCAGAGAAGCTATAGAAGAAAATGTAACTATTGGCAATGTTAGTAACGTCAATGAAAGAAATACTGAAAAAGAAATAGGTTAAAATTACTAGATACGTTTAAATAAATACTAATGGTATTGGAGACATTGGAAATGTTCTTTGGTAAAGTTTTGATAGATTTTTCGAAGTTATTCCAAAAAATACTGACACATGTTGGAGAATAAAATAGATATTAGAGAAATTGCTACTAAATATACTCGGAGGTCTTTTTGGCAAAAGCACTGGTACATCAACTGGAGAGGCTATTTGCACATCTGTTAACATTACAGAGAAGGTTATTCACTAATTTGTTGTTGAAATTACTGCCCATGTTTGGGGCAGTGCTATTTAGGATGTCTGGGCTGCTATTGGTCAAGGTAGTGATTATGATACCGTAGAGGTTATTTGTGAAGTTGTTGATAGTTAATGGGGTTAGCAGCTGTTTATGGTCTTGTAGTGTTCATTGGCATTTATTCCTAAAATAAACTAGATTATTATTCTTTTTTCTATTATTGTATATATTGGTTTATCAAAAACCTTTATACATATTTATATGAAGATGGTACATAAAACATTCCCTAACTAACTAAATTATGAATTAATGTATTGTTGGAGAGGGTTTTGGTGATTATAGTCACTGGTGAAATTATTAATATGGTCATTGGTGAAGTTGTTTTACCGTATTTGCCAGCTGCTGGATCAACGCCGAGCCCTCCTTGAACGCCAGCCTGTGCATCATACTGTGGCTGCCCGGCACCTATAGAGAGAAGACGGTAAAATGCACAGGATTATATCAAGATGGAATTGTCCTAAACAGTTGCCTTCATCTCTCTTGGACAGTATAGCCGGCTCCTTATCTGACCAATTAGCTGATTGTATGAGAAGGAAACTTGGCCTCACGTGGGTACAAACCGCCAACGCATTTGAATATTGACTGGGATCGGGTTGCTAATGGGAGGAGCCTCCTGACATTTCCACCTGTGAATGTGCGCAGTCTCTCAGGTTTTGGGGACACATTAGTGACTGTATATTGTATGGGAGATGGTGTTATGAATCTGCATTCATGGAAGTTCTGGACTAGGTGAAAGCGCCGCCATTGATCCCCCATTACGTTATCCTGCTAACGTACTTCCACGGTCTAGCTTGCCGATCCGCTATCACGTGGTTCTATATCTTTGGCTAGTGCCGCCCCCTTCTTCGCGTTGCAACCCTTGTTCTCCCTCTTTGGGCAAAGAGACTTCCTGGATATGCTGCCTTCCTACCACTGCCTTGCGCTGCTTTCGTTGGGTCCACACTGCTCTCCAGCTCTGCTTACCTTGATCTACTCTCCATCCTATGCTTGCTTGCCTGCTTCCGTTCACACCATCTCTGAAGTGCTTTGTTTACTTTACGGATCTTTTTGATCCTGCTTGCCCGATGCTGCAATATTCAGGGTTTTTTAATGCCTCCAAACTTTTTCCCTGCAGAGGGGCTGTTTCCGGAAGGTACGCCTCTAACCCCATTTTTTTACTACTCTCAGGGCATAGTGGCGACCTCGCGGAACAGACCCTATCTCTTCGACAAGAAGGGAACATCTAAACTGCGACCAGAGGACACCAAATCAAGCCACTGCAACCCATCCGCCCCCCTTCTCAGGGGAGAGTGAAGGGGAGCACTGCGTTAGTTGTGAGAGATGGCACATTTCCAGTTTTTATAGACATAGTTTTGGTGTGCCCGCTGGCCCCTGCTTTGATTCAGTGGAACTTCCCCACTGACTCTCCAGGGCAGCATCCAATCCATGCAGGGGCCCTGGTGTTCCCCTGGAACATACAGACTCTTGGGCATTCTAAATACCCCATATGCAGCCTTCTCATGTGGACACAATAGTCTAGATCTGGCTTTCAGCGAGAGATACAATACTGCGGGTTGTGGCTTCAGAGCTGCAAATGTTCTTCCAGGTTCAGCTTGTATTTGACACAATCTGAGAGCACATACACAGGCAAGACCAACATATAGACATCTAACAGATAATGATGTGGAAAGTACCATGAACTAAGGAGCACTGAATCACACAAAGCCTTCAGGAAAGCCATCCAAACGTGGTTGTTTGCATAAAAGGGCCTCCTAGATTTCTGTTGCCTCCCTTGTTCTTTTAACTCTGCACCCATTCACTGTAACCTTGTTGTTAAACCTTGTTGTTATTCTCTGAGTTATGATTCATGAAATTTTCCATGTACCTGCCTCTGGCCCATCATGCCTAGGTTCTGCTCTCTGTAACCCACGAGCAATCCTTCATAATGTGTAACTAAGACACCTGCTTGCAACAGAGACTCAATGCCTTTGGCTGTAGTGCGTTTTACAAATGCAACAATAAATAAATAAATAAATGAATTCACAGGGAAGGGTTTTACCGTATTTGGCTGCAGAAGGATCAACGCCGAGTCCACCTGCCTGAGCACCGTATGGAGTCTGGGGTGCCCCTGCAGGGAGAAAGGGGATGCAAAGCATTAGCTCGTGTTTAGTGATGTGAAGCCCCCACTCGGAGCCCTACATTTTAAAAGGCTGGTGCCTGTGAACATCCTGCGGGGCAGTGGCACAATCCATACATGACCTATCACACACTACTTGACAGATGGTGAAGTCTGCCCTAGCTCCACTGGGCTGTCAAGGGCACAACTCCTCGCTCCCCTCTCCCCTCTAAGGATGTCTTCATTCTCTGGATAACTGAATGCCGCTGCCCTGACCCGCCCCCCCCCCCTCTGCCTCTGCTCTCTCTCACCTCGCCCACTTACCGTACTTTCCAGCAGAGTAGTCACCTCCCAAGCCAGTGGGCACGATGGGCTGTCCATTGTAAGGCAGCTGTCCAGCACCTGTAAGAGAGTATGGGCAAGAGTCAAGGGGACGTGAGGCTGGCCACAGAAGCAAAAGGAATGTTGGCTGGGGGCAGCAGGATGGACTGGGGCAGGGATTTCTGCCCCCTTCACCAATTCTTCACCATGGAAGTTCACAACCGGCTCATCTCCAACAGTGGCCCCCTTAAATACAAAGAAAAGCATAAAAAACGGAAGCGCAAGGATCCTCTGGAGACTGAGGGAGGGCGATTATATGGGGCCCCTGGCTGGATGGCTGAATTGGGCGTATGCCCTGCTTTGTTTGTTTTGGGCATTTATATAGCACTACAAACCCAGGTATCTGAGCGCTGCTTATTATTACCCAGTGTGGTGCTCATTTATCAACCTCGGAAGGATGAAAGGCTGTGTTGGGCCCTGCCAATATTCGAACCTACATCAGCAGGTTCTGCACGGATGTCAAAGCGATCGCTCTACTCGCTGTGCTATCTGACCGGCTTTCTACTTTTCGTACAGCTTCAGCGCTCCATAGAGAAGCACAGTTAGTTCATACAATGAAATACCTATAAGGACTGAGAGTCAGTCAGTTAGACAGTGTTTATGTTGGGCTTCAGGCCGATAAAATACATATGCACACATCAATGAACAAGCCATGAATACAATGTTTTAAGAACGACTGAGAACAAAGGTTTTGGCTAGAGCAGAACTCCTGTGGCCTCTTAATTGCACTACCTTTTCCTTCCTTTACGCTGGAGCCATAGACACAATGAGCCTTGTTCCGAATTCAGAGGTATTAGTTGCGATGATACCTTCAAATGGGATTACTGCTACCACTGGTGGTAAGACTAGCCTCTCCGCATGATTAGGAGTTTCTGTCATTCCCTATTCTGAAGTCCCATTTGAGTTCATTGGGGTTACGACCCTGGCGTTGGACCATGGTGCTAATAGCACCATGGTCCATGCCGGTAATTTACCGACTCCACCATGGCGGAATGGGGAATTACCGCCCCATTCCGAGGTTGGCGGGGCAGTAATTCCCCATGCCGCCATGACCCTTCCCATTCCCATTTTTGCCCCATAGTGCTCAATGGGAATGGGGAAGGCGCTAAGTACGGTGCCGCACATTGCGGCACCGTACTTAGCCCCAAGGTCCCTTTGCGGGTTGGTTTTTAACGCCTGCAAAAAGCAGCTGTTAAAGTCTCCAACCCGCAAAGTGAACTCGTAATCAGGCGCTAAGGGATTACCGGTACGGGTACCCTTACCGGTACCGGTAATCCCTTAGCGCCAGGGTCGTAATGAGGCCCGGCAGTAATAAAGATGGCCCCCATGACCGCCATTTTTTATAGGTAATACTGCCATGCGCTATACCTGCCTACATTTCAAAATGAAAAACCCTGAGACCTATGTCACCGGAATGCCCCGCCCACAAGTTTGCAAGGCCATGCCCACATGCTTGCAAGGCCACGCCCACATGCTTTTTTACCTTCATGTTAGATATGAAATGTAATATAACGCTCATGTGCACTGCAAGAAGGAAGTTAAAGAAGGCCCGTTGTTTTCCGATCTCTTTTCTAAATCCATCGCGTTTGCTCAAGCTGCAAGCATGGTGGGAAGCGGTTTTCCATAGAGAATAAATCCCCACGGTCTTATTTTCTCACTTGACGTTATGTCGTGGGGGCAGCAGCAGCGAACCTTCAAAGCTGCATTTTTCCTTTTACCACCGACCTGGGCCAAAACGATTGTTGAAAAAGAGGAGTAAACAATCGTATTGTCACAATTGTGTTTCTCCAAAGGAAAGAGTTTGGGCGTTAAGCCGGGGAGCCCAGACAAGTGTGTTTCCTTGAACCGTGTACAGTAGTGACCGACTGCACCTGTGCGTGTGTATCAATCAGTACTGGGTGCGTGCTAGATGGTGGTGTGTGTGCTTTGTTACGAGCTGCTCCACCACCGGGCGCAGGAATGTGCCTGGGTAGGCCTGGCTGCTGTGGGCTCCACAATGGTACTGAGGGAATCCCAGCCTTTGAAAAGGAAACCTTGAGCAGTGTCACAAGCATTGGGTTCCCTCAGGGATCTCACAACCTGCATAGACCAGGCCTCACAGTGGATGTGTCTAGTATTGCAGCTTGCCAGCAGAGGGCAGTACGTTCAAAGCCTGGAGACTCCACTCTCTTTCCCGGGAGATCCAGAGAAGAACGTGAAAACCCTGAGTCTCCGGGCTAAAGCCAAAGGCTAGGCAGGTATTGCATGCGCAGGCAGGTCGTTTTACAGTTTATGGGTTTACAAGACTGTTTTCAGGCGGACTGAAAAAACGGGCAATAATAATGATACTGCCTGTTTTTTCAGTTACCTTCAAACTAGTAAAAAGGCTCGTAAAAGTAGTACAAGAGCTCTCAAGTTCTCGTGCCCGAGAAGGCCATCCAGTCTGTTTTTTCTCCGTTTGGATTCTGGGATTTGTGGTTTTTTTCTTTTCCATTTGAAATTCAGTCCCAGAATTTCAAGCAAAAAAGGACTAGTGGCCTTTTCACACATGACCAAGGGAAACTGAAGAGCTCAGGTGGTACACACCTATTAAGAAATGTCCATGCTTTACAATGCTACACGTTTGCATGTCTCAGTGCTATATTTTATAACTTTAAGGTCACGGGCTGTCCGCAGAGGCTTTAATTTGAAATTATCCATTTTAAAAATATTGTGATATTGTACTATTACTTAATTGAGTATACCGAGAAGTAATATCACTTTTTGGTAAACGCATCACCTTTGATATGATATGGCATTTATAAGATATTTACAGCTATTTTATTAAATACAAGTTAACACCACTTTTTCTATCACAAAGCCATGAATAAAGGTCAGCAATGCTGCCATTTGCACTGAATGAGAGGGGCCTGAAGAGTTACGCAGCAGCGTGAGTTGGTTCTGCAGCGGCCATTTTAGAGTCTCGCAACACAGTGATATTTTGGGCGAATGCACTTAAGAATTTAGGGCAAAGAATAGTTCTGGTAAAGCGTGGAACAGACGTGCAGTTGGAAATAAGCTCGGGACTTGATCTCAGCATTTATGTTTGTATCAGATAGAAATATTACATGTTTACAAATTCACTCTGCATATAGCAGTGTATAGAAACACAACAAAACCCTACAACAGAAAAAAACTTGGGGGATCGTCTTTCTCTCACCAGGCACCCAAAACCTGGAATAACCTACCTAAGAATATACGGAATACAACAAACCACCTAGCATTCAGGAAACTTCTCAAATCATGGCTCTTCAAAGCGTAACCACAACGGAGACGCACTAGAATGCCCAGTCATTAAAACAATGATGAAAATAACTCCAACCTCGCCAACTTTCAAATTGGAGAAACACTCAAACCAAAGAACCAACCACCCGACAGAGCATAAGACATCATTGAAAATAGCCACAAAGGAAGGCTGCAGAGACTGACCACATACCTAGACCCAGACGAAAGCCCTCAAGTGACTCTCCCACTTGTACGCACCGGACGAACATATCCAGACCGGCAGACGTTAGATAGATGTTGGCCTGCATCGCATCTGGATAGGATCGACTGAAGGATAACATGCCCGCGCCTAGAAAAACGTGAATGCTAGCATGTGCCACACTTAGAGTTGTGAACACCAGCCTGCGTGGCGTTCGGATGGAGTTGTGAATGTTAGCATGCCCACACCTGGACGGATCTCTAAACACCAGCCTGCGCCGCATCTAGATAAAAGTGTGAATGTTGGCATGACCACACCTGAATGGAGTCCTAAACATTGGCCTGCGCCGTGTCTAGATGGGAATGTGAGGGCCAACAAGTGCCACACTCAGACAGAACTGTGAATTTTAGCATGGTAAAGGTCAGGTAACCCACTAACCAATATAAGCTCAAACTCTGCATACTTATCTCACTCAAAAAACTCACACAACCATCTCTCGTACAACAAGCCGCACGCACTTCACAACACTGCAACAACACATAAGCCGGAACAACAGCAGGCGCGGACTGACTCCGATCCGATACCCGCACCAAAGCTCAGCACCCGGTGTATACTGAGTTGAAGCTGCCAACAGAACACCACTCCTCTCACTATCCTACTCCCTTCTTCACCTTACTAACCCATCCCATCTTTATCATTTACAGATCCGCCTGAGCGCCTGGGGACCAATTCCGTTGGTGACGGTGCGCGATACAAATACCTTTAACATTTAACATGTATTTCTGTGCTTGGGTTATTTTTTAAAATAGATTGAAACTGCAATATTCTGAAATATAACTCTATTCATAAAAATTTACGAAACTGAGCACCACACTGTAAGCTTGTTTCAGTTGTTGGGTGGGTCATTCGTAGGTCAATATCAAATCTCATGTCAGAAGTCATTGGACTCCACAATCCTTAATGACTATTATATCTGTGAAGAAAACCATCAATTGTATCTAATATCTGGAGAACACTGGCATGCAGTCCTTACCATACTTTCCAGCTTTGGCACTGCCATCATAGGCACCAGGAAGGGACAAGGTAGGCTGGCCTCCATATGGGCTGGCACCGGCTGGGGGAGAAGGGAGAACATAGTTAAAGGTTTAGATTGCAGGAGATGACCGCTTCAAGTTGGATCTCTGCGCAGGGAGGGACAGTATGGAGGACAGGTGTAACTGAAATGTACGTATACATCCGCGATGGCACTGATGAAGCCCAGTGAGGTGGATACGTGTTCGGGTTTGCTCGTGGTCCAACAATTTGTACCGAACTGCCCCATGTGGGCCAGGGCCCATCCTGGTTTACAAATGGTTTTTCCTCTTCTGTAATGACACCACGGGCTGAAAAATCATGATGTGGAAAGCTGCACAGCGCAAGTACCATTGATTATGATTAATTCCAATCTATTCTATCCTTCACTTCTCATTGCAGCAGAATGTTTCATTAAGGTTACATGCACCCATGTACCAGTCTCTCATACCATAATCAAACAGTCATCACTCATTCATGGGTAGGAAGCGTTAAATGAACCTGGGCTTACTGCTAACCCTGCTGCTGCCACATTGGTATTTCAATGGTGTCAGACCTCTGCTAGTTGATGCCTTGTGTCCCCTTTGCCTCAATGGAATCTCAGTCCCTTTCAGGCATACCATCAATGAAGCCACCAGTTCCCCTTTTGACCTCATTGATCCTCCAAAGCCTTACACATGACAACTACATGGCAAGAGGAAGCTGAGGGGCTCAGTGTGCGAGGAGTCACCTGAGAAGACACGGGTCCCTTCTGAGCGACAACTCTCCCATTAGGTACTTATTCCACTAAGGCCACGGGGGCACACCCTGGTTGGGACATGCTAAGCTGTAGGGTGCGCGCCATATATTGCAACCTCATCCTAGCCAAGAAGAAGTGTGAGCGGTCACTAACCACACTTCGCCCGCCACGTTTCCAAGGAACAGTTCTCCCCTAAACCATTGCTTGTTCTTGCAGGGCCTGCACTTCAGCAGGGTGGTGAGCTGCTTCTTCAGTTTATGTTGCGCTTTTACCTCACATGTGTTGTATTAGGATACGTCATATCCAGTTGAGCTAAGCTAAGGTGTCTTATGAGTAGTTGCATAGTACGTCGGTGCCGTGGCATACATATCCTGTTCAGGTCACTGCTCGGATACTGATACTTTTTGGTAACACCTACCGTACTTTCCAGGCTTTCCTTCGGCGCCGAGCTGTGCGCCTCCGTAAGGCTGCTTGCCGGCCCCACCTGGAAGCATGATGAACATAGATTCAGTCATGTTACAGAGCATATAAATCATAAAGACACATTTACCAATCATGGGGTAGGGAACATTCCATCCCACAATGACTACTGTCGCGTGAAATGTATGTAGGGTAAACGACCACTACTGCGGCCTGAAAGGCTGTAGTTTTTTGCATGGTTCTAGGTTTGTGGCAGAGCGTAGTCTGAAGTGCATCACAAGGTGACAGGGCACTGCAAAATTGAATAGAGTTGCATTTACAGGACTAAAACGTGAACGTCAAGGCTGTATTTTGGCAATGTTAGTTGCCGGTGTTGAGTGTGAAAGGAGTTGAAATGGTGAATAAGTAGGATCAAAGTTATAAAGGCCAGCAAGCAAGCTGGTAGCACCCCGGTGGGCGCCGGTAATGCCTTACCATCAGTGGCCCAACACCATTGAGCTGACTGGGCTTCAGCCCACCCACCGACATTTTAGGCTAAGTTGACTCAACCTGGCTCACCTACAGAGCCGTGTTCGGACAGAACAGGACACAAACGTTAAAAGGCACCTGTGCTTAGCTGTTAACAAAGGCCCTGCAATTTCTAATGTAAAGCATTGCACTGTTAGCACTTGCATACATTTTTAGGCAATGGAAATCGTGATGTGGGTTCAGTACTTGCATGCCAGAGGAGTGATTGGACCGGTAGAGAGGGGAAAGGAGACCGCTCACTCTCACAGCAGTCCTTAAGTGGCTGCTTTCAGGCTTAACTGCTTGTAACATTGAAGCTGCACTAGAATAGTCTCATTAGAATGTGTGAAGAAGTTATATGCCCCCACACAAATATGTTTGTCCCTCCCCCACCGTCCCTGAAGTTAGCACCTCTCCCAACACTTGAAGGGTTAGCCCACCCCCGAAATTTAGGTTTTGTAGCACCCCTGCTTATCATAGAAGCAGACACCTCCTCAGGCAGCCCCCTCACCTTCCTGTGCAACGACCCTACTGTCATAATGAGTGACCTCATTCTAATATAGGACAAGAAACATACAATATGACCAGATCGGCTGTGCCCTGGCTAGTTTGTTTGTGGTAACACATGATGTCTTAATATCTCGTGGGACCGTGGGTTGCAAAAGTTCTTCTATACACGGAACCCAGAGAACGGGGGAGGGGCAGTAGTAGTGGCAACTGTGCCCGGGTCTTACCATTGCGGTATTGCGGCTGGAGTCCTGCAGCAGGGTATGCACCAGCGCCATATCCTAAAGGAGATAAAAACAAATAGCAATACAGTTTAAGCAGACCTGCAGTCATGCATAATAGGACAGTGAGGTACCCCAAGAACACACCTAGGAAAGAATGGATGATGGAAGGACGCTATAACAACACCTGCCCCATACGCTATCCGGATGCCCCACCCGGCTCCTAGGACAGTGAGGCCCCTCTGCAGACATTTCTCTGTAATCCGCAGGGCACGTGCTCCATTCCATTATCCATTGCATTACTTGTGAACGATGAACGGAGGTACTTTTTCAGAATAGCAGGGGGCGCAAGGCACCAAAAAATTCAATACAAATCTTTGCAGGTTTCATGAAAGTGCATGTCTTTCTCTGCAGTGTCAACCTGTTCGT
This sequence comes from Ambystoma mexicanum, assembly GCF_040938575.1. Lineage (NCBI taxonomy): Eukaryota > Metazoa > Chordata > Amphibia > Caudata > Ambystomatidae > Ambystoma > Ambystoma mexicanum. The sequence goes on along the minus strand of NC_090925.1, from coordinate 763,149,275 downwards.
AAATGCTTTTTTATTGTTGCTACTGGTTACACCTTTAACATTTGCATGTGTTGTTTAAAAAAAGGTTATACTATTTGTAGCAAAAAAATAATAAATAATACCATGGCAGACAAGGACTCTACCAATGGATGAACACTAATAACCTCAAAATTAAGCCGGTCAAGACAGAAATCATGATTACGCCCAACAACCAAGGAAACAACCAGTACACCCCGTGGCCTACAGAACTGGGAATGACACCCACACCGTCCAAAGAAGTAAAAAACGAGTTAACTCTAGAACTTGCGATAATTAAGAAATGCTTCTTCCATCTTCATACAATCAAAAAGATCCTACCCTTCCTCTCCTTCATGCACAAAACACTTGTCATCATCTCCCTCATCATGTCCAGGATAGACTACGCCAACAGCATATACCTCGGAATACCGGACGACTTACTGAGGAAACTGCAACGCATATAGAATGCGCTGCCAGACTACTCCTCAAATTCTCACGAAGAGACCACATCACTCAAGCGTTAAGGATGCTACATTGGCTCCCAGTGAAATAACAAATCACCTTAAAAACAATGTGCATAACACACAGAGCAATCCACAGCCAAGGAGCTGAATTCATACAAAAGAAAATCACCATCTCCAAGCCAACAAGAACACTTAGATCCAGCAATGACATCGGCCTAGCACCTAAAGCATACACAAGGGAAAACTTAGGGGATCACCCTTTCTTGCATAGCTTTAAAACTTTGGAACTTTCTCCGCAGAGAAACACAAACTATGGAGGACTATCTAAAACTCAGAAAATGTCTAAAAACCTGGCTCTACAGCTCCGGAAAGGGATGAAAACGACTGAACAACATCCGCACATCATGAAACAAACACACAACAGGAAAGGAATGGGGAGTAGGCCGAACCAGAGCAGAGGGCATGGGAGAACAGAGGAATCTGACTGGGAAGGGTGGTTGGAGACCTGAAGTGGATCCCATCCCCATAGAGGGTCAAAGGTGGAAACAGGGGAGGGACATGTTTCCCCTCAATCGGACGACCGAGGGCGAGAAACTCGTCATACATAGAGGAATGCGGCTGGACGCAGAAACCGTGCAACCTACGGACAGACCGCTGGGAACAGGGAACACATCACTCCTGGAGGAACCCGAGGGGGTGGTAATTGCTACGCACTAGAATTGACGACAGGGGAAGGGATAGGGGTCGCATTTAGTCAGAACAGCAGAGATAACAAATGTACGGCCACTAACAAATCGTACTAAAAACTCACCCTTCTGAATACCCCTTATCAAACTCTGAACTAAACACAACCATACCTCTACAGCACCACAAACCGCACACACTTCACAACACCACAACAATGAAACAAACCACACATAGTCTCGCTCCAACACCACTTGGCGAGTAAAAACCGAAAAACACACTTACGCTCTGACCAGTTTCTCCTAATTGAAGCTGCCAACAGCACATCACAGCTCTCTTGCTCTTTTTCCTGCTCAGCCCTACTAACTTACCCCTTCCTGCTCAGCCCTACTAACTTACCCCCCCCCTCCTTTACCCCTTTGCTTTACAGATCTGCCAGAGTGCCAGGAACCTTTAACATAACATAACACAACATCACAAGCTGAATAGAAAAATGCAGCCCTATTTGAGTATCTTATTCAATCTATAAGGCATGGATGCAAAAAAAAGTTCTGCATGACCACATGAATAGGTATATAGCGTGAAATTCATTGTACAGGCAGGTTTTGCTAATCAGATTCCCTGCCAACTTTCTGGTGACTTATGTGTATTTAACTGATTCTGAAAACACTTTCTACCAGCAGAGCATGTTTTACTAGTGTCTTGCGACAAGCATTTTATTTGCATGTTATTAATGATGTGTAAATGTGCACAAGTGCGCAACTCAAGCTACTTCAAGGCGCAACAGAGAAAGATGGCGTGGGCGCACGGAAATTCATTTACAGATGTTCTGAGTAAAACATTTAAGTAAATGGAAGTGCGCATTATAAAAAACAGGAGTACATAAATACAATATCCGACAAAATGCAAGGGGTCTGGATAGAGCGGAGAAGGATGTGCAAATGATAGCGGCACAGCTGGACCAAACCTGGGCATTAACGCTCTGTAAAAAGAGCTGCTGCTAGAACCCAACTCAATAGTTGTCAAGAGTTGCCTTTTGGGGGTGGCGGCCTGCAATTCATACCTGCGGGGTACCATAGCGCGATCATGCTGCTATCCTGCGCCCAGGGGTCTGGCTAGGTCTGGAAAAGATCAGGGGCTAAGCTAATGTCGGGACTGGCAGGATTCGGGGCTAGCTATAGCCTTTTGGTTGTAGCCCCTTATCTTCTATCTGGGGTTGCAACCAAAAGACCCGGGGCTGTAGCCCCCTCAGCCCCCCCCCCCCCCACCTCCTAGCAACGCCTCCAGGCAGTGATGAGCAGACCGTGGTTACAAACCAAGAGACTGAGGAGCAGAGGCTATGAGGAAGCAAAGGCAGTGAGGAACTGAGGGAGGGTCTGAGGTCCAGGCATTGTGGCACTGCGTGTGTGCCATAGCCTTGAGCATGAGGAGCTGAGGACAGTCTTAGGCTTGGACAGTGAGGAGCAAAGGGTGAGCTGATGGTAGCTGGATATCCGACCTACGCAGGGAGGAGCCAGGATTGCACGCGATAACTCCTCTCCGAAAAACATAAAATAAAGAGTTTTTGTACCTGGGTCTTTCACTTTCCCCTGGGCACCAGCTCCTGCATTGAGAGAAGAAAGAGTGACTTTAGTGAGAGTCGTTCAAGTGTTGAAAACCAGCCATGAGTGACACTCCCTCAATGTGCACGAGCCGGTAATGGGGCAGTGGGCCTCTGAGGCCAGTGTTAGGGAATAAGTGAGGCTGGAAATGCAGGATTGAGCGCGACTCCAATGAAGTGTATGAGATCAGCGATCTGGGAGTGAGTGAGACTCCATTGAAGTCTATGAGGTCAGGGATTGGAGAATGCGTGTTACTCCATTGAAGAGTATGAGGCTAGGGACGGGGAATGAATAAAGCTGCATGGAAAGGTAGGAGGCTGGCGATGCAGAAATAAGAGGGACTCACAAAAGGGAATGAGGTCAGCGATCTGGGAGTGAGACTCCATTGAAGAGTATGCACCCAGTTAAGTGAAGAATGGCGGTGTCTCCATTGAAATGTGTGGGGCCTGTGATAGAAGAATGAGTGGATCTTGCTCGGAAGAGGCGCTTGCCAGTGGCTGCAGCTAGGTAGGGTGGGTGTGCTGGTGGGGGGGTAATCTGATATGAGACATGATGTATGGTCTATGACGCCAGTCACCCCAATTCTCCAATTCTCCCACCAAAAGCACTGCTCTTGTTATAATTATAATGACGCTGATATTGAGCGCCTGGACACGCCCTCTGTGGTGGAAACGGCACGCGCCATAAGTCAACATAGCATATCACAGTCTTGACAGAGTGAAAGGCTAGGACTGGGACGTCCTGTTGTAATGGGTCGTTATGTTGTCACTGCTGTATTCCTTTGGCATGGCACGTTATCTATCACCAGCTTTCTGCAATCCTGTCCTCTGCACCCGCAACATGGACACAGTGAATGGCAGAGCCCGCAGTCGCCTGGCATCCCAGAGCACACTTCAGGCGACGCCCCTCTGGCTCCTCTTAGTGCAGTCTCACTTGGAGCAGTGCGGTAGTGCACTGGCATCAGCGGGCGGCGCTGCCCTCGTGGCCGCTGTATTGCTTATAATGCCATGCTGAAGGGCGAAGCTCGCAATTTGCCTCCAAAGGGACAGGATCCCCAGGTACACCCCAAATAACTGTGCGCTTGTTTGACTCTGCAGTGCACCACTTTACCCAGCACTTTCCAAATGTCCAGGTGAAGCACTATAGAACAGCACATGGCGCCGCCCTGCACTTCAGATACAAGTGCCAGGTTCAGTAACTCTTCTCTTTGCTGCTCCACTCTTCCTCGGCCTGGAAGCAAACAGGCAAGTGTGCTATGCCCTGCGTCCCCCACACCCCCCTAATGCGGCAATAGCCCTCTCCGGGCACAGCCCTGCATCCAGTGCAACCAGTATGGGAAAGTCACCCGAGCAGGTTAGGGTCGACCCTGGGCTCTGTGGCCTGTTACGGTGCCTTTAATGGTGACGCTGCTGATACGTCAGCACGTCTGCCAGGCAAACGCGCTCTCAGGATGGCAAATGGCGGGCGCCGCTCTTAGTGGGGACGCCCACCCAGCCCAATCAGGGGGTTGGAGAGGACGGAGGGACGGACTATACAGCCCCCATCCACAGGGGGAGCATGTCACAGAGGGGCAACAGAGGGGGAGCAGGGCCAGAGAGTGGGGGCTATATAAGGCCCCCGGGCCCCTGGGCACGTCCTTTGGGTCCTGCTCCCCCCCAGCTCAGAGGAACCTGCCCACCCTTCCCTCTTTTGTTGCATGCTCCTCTTACTGTCTTGTAAATATCTGTTTTTATTCTAGAGTTGCCCAGCGGATGTTACATGGTGTTCCCAAGAAAAAGCGCTGACAGATACCACAAGGGGACTGCGCAACCAATAGCGTAGAATGTACGGAGCCCAGGGGTACTAGACTCAGGGGAGGCCCAGGGAAATGGGGACGGATAGGGGGTTTGGAAGTCCTCCCAACTCCAATGCGGGGGGCATGTGGGAAGCTCAGGAGAAGGAGATGAAAGCAAATGGGGGAAGGGAAAGTAATGGGGGAAGGAAAACTTGGGAAAGGGGGGAAGTAGTGGGAAACGGGAAGAATTTGGTTACAGGGAGGATTTGGAAAGAAAAGGGTTTGGGGAAGGGATAATAATGGGGAAAAGAGGGATTTGGGTAAGGAAAGAATTGGGGGAATGGGAAGGGTGGGGAATGGGAAGAGTTGGGTGTTGGAAATGCATTGGGGAGTAAGGATTTTGTGTATGGAATGAATTGGCCGGTGGAATAGACTTGGGTATGGGGGTACTGAAAGAGCCGGGGAAGAGAATGAGGGTACTGGGGATGGAATCGATTAGCAATGGAAGGAGTTGGGGGGGGCAGGCAAAAGCATTTGGGGAACTAAGATGTGGGGCGTAGGAATAACTTGGGGAGGGAATGATAGGTATTTTGGGGACTAGAAAGAATTGAGAAAGGAAACCTTAAGGGGGGAAAATGACAAAACCGAAGAGGGATGAAAGCACTGGGGGAGTGAGAAGAGACTCGGGATTGACGGAAGGGGGGATGGGTGAAGTGGGATGGGTTGGACGGGGGAAGGGGCACTGAGTGGGGGAAAGAAATGGGAACATAGAAAGAAAGTAAGAGAACCAATGAAAGAAGGATAGAATGTGAAGAGAAAATTCATGAATAGAAAGAAAGAAGACAAAGAATGCAACAAAAAATAAAATAAGTAAAGAAATGGCCATGAGTAGAGAGGGAATGACTAGGGAGGGGTGGGTCTACCTGGCAGGGTCCTCTGGACACTGGCAGAGGTGCTTAAGAAGCCACGCCCAGTGTAGAATAATCCTGAGGCCTGGTGGAGAAACGGATCACCTGTAAAATAACTCCTTGGTTTATGCAATAAAGCTTGCTGCAGCACTTTTGACTTCCACCTTTGAAAACTGGCCCTGCATCTTTATTTCAGGGAATACCCAAGGGGTCTTTTCAGGGAGGGGGAGCCAGCTGATGGGAAAGGTATAGTATGATGAGTGAGGTGGTGGATGCCTACAACTATGGGGGGGCGCAGCTGTGGGCTGTCCCCGCTAACTGGAATAAATAGGGTGTCACACCTCGAAACTGTCAGCAAGATAAAGTTCTCTCTCTCGCAGGGTGTGCAAGAGCGGATCCCGAACGAGTGCAAGCTGGTGTACCGTGTGCATACCTCTTGCTAAGCGCTGCTGAGGTCACACAGAACAGTGGTGATGAGGAGGCGTCCTACGTCTTTGGCAGGCGCCAGGTTGTCTGAACCTGCACGAACACGGAGAGGAGTGGCCCGCGGCCTTGTGCACCAGGCTTCAATAACATGCTGGGGAGCACTAGACACCGCCTCGAGGCCTGCTGAGTTTCGTTGTGTCTGCTGATCCCCAACGTAATGAAGGGGTGAATATTCATGAACCTGACACAGCCTGATGAGGTGGAGTGTTCACGGTTACCGGATCCTATAACACTCATTCAATACAAGGGATCTGAGAACAGACATTGGGTGCCACAGGAGCAGGCTGGCAGGAGGAGGGGATCATAACAGAGGTTGTTGGGAGTAACAACACAAAAAAACACAATGAAAAGGAAAAAAATCAAAATAAAAGAACTTTTTTTTACACAAGCAAGAGGAGAACTACTCTGGAGGGCAGTTGAGTCAGTCAGTGGATATCAAGTAATATGCTTTCCAGCAGGGGTGTTGCTAGGTCTGGAAACAATCCGGGGCTACGCTCATTTTGGGCTGTCAGGACTGGGGGCTAGCTAGCTTTTTTGGTTGTAACCCCTGAGCTTGTATCCGGGGCTACAACCAAAAGACCCAGGGCCATATCCCCCTCAGCCCCCCGTCCCCCAAACCCCTAGCAGGGGCCCAGGATGCAGGGAGGCTTTCAAGACAAGGATCACTGGCACCATTGGTGGAGATCGTCATCACTGGGATGTCATCAAGCCTGGGCCCGAGGTATGCATTATGGGTAGAACGACTAGAAATGTGTTCTGATGCCACAGAAGAGTTCAACGACAGTGCGCAAAACGCAATGCTATCGTACTCTGCTGGTCATGCAGTACACAAGATTTTTAAAACGCTTTGCCCAGCTAATGCCCCTTATGCTGCTGTAAAGGATGAGCATTTTACTCCCATGGTCAGAGCAGTTCATCCTCAAGGCTGCAAAGCGAAGAGAGGATTAGACGCTCTATGCCTTTCATGCTAGGCTCCGCCAGCTGTCCTCCACCTGTGTGCTGTTCAACAAAGAAGAAGAGGTTTGGGGTGCCCTTGCGGATATACCAGGTGCCGTCAACACAAGGGATGATATACTGGCGTTTGTGAAGACTGCAGTCGAGCATCTGGAACTCCTGAAGAAGGTACTGGGGTGGATAAAATCCTTGGGTTTGTCATTTCTTGGCTTCATTTTCCAAGAAAGTGGCATTTTGGCTGATCCCAAAAAGATGGTGGACATTCAAAATGCCCAAAATCCAGGGAAGGTGACAGATGTGAGAAGTGTTCGTGGAATGTGGGTGGTAGAATTTGGCGATGCTGTCTGAACCCCTGAGGAACCTGATGGAGAAGGACATGCCATGTCAATGTACGCCTCTGGAAGTGGATGCATTTCTCCAGATAAAGGCTGTGCTCACAGTTGACAGTGCCATGGCAATCTTTGACCGTAGGCGTCGATACAAAATGGTGGTAGATGCCAGTCTATCTGGATCGGGGGTGAGGCTACTACAAATGGATGAGAGTGGGGAAATGAAACCCTGTGGCATACGGCTGTACAGTGCTTTCTGCCACTGAGCAGTGATACTCGCAATTTGAGAGAGAGGCTCTGGCGGTCCTTTGGGGCTGTCGGCCTTATCATCTGTTGGACTATGGCAAGCCCATCTCTGTGGTCACCAATCACAAGCCTCTTCTCCTCATTATGTCAGGGTCGTCTACACTATCTGTCAAGGCACTTATCCGCTCAATGTCTTAAATCAGTCGAAGAGGAATGTGTGACGGAAGATTATGTCTGTCTGGTGACAGAAAGCAGATATACCCAACTGGATAACGAGCAATGAAATAAAAGGAGCTTCTGAGGAAGACCAATGTTTCTAAATAATTCAACAGGCCACCACCAGTGGGGAGTGGAAACAGCTCCTAATGCACCTAGCAAAACGAACTCAGCAAGTGAAGAGCGCACTCAAACAATTATAGAAGGTGAAACACAAACTAACATTTGCTGTCGATGGTATGTGCTGAGGAGCACGAGTGGCCATCCCGACAAAGTTGATTCCAAAGGTCATTGATCTAGCCCATCATGGGCACCAAGGTGTGGCAAAAAGGTGTTGTTTCCATGTCTGAAAGAGATGTTGGATGATTTTGTGAAATTGTGTGTGTGGTGCTAAGCAGCATCTCAAAAACAGGGAGGGCCAATGATTCAGTCCATGGAGAGAAGCTGCAAGCCCTGGGACATGGTACACATTGACTTTGGGTCACAAGTCGAGAGACTCATTTTCTAGTCATGAGTGACCAAAGGCCACGATACCTGGAAGTGGAGCTAGTGGCATCAATGGCATTGACCGATGTGAGACCGGTGATGGAGAAAATCTTCGCCACACATGGATACCCTGCAGAGATTTGCTCGGACAATGGGCCATTGTTTCAAGGTGAGGGTTTTCGGCTGTTCATGCAGGATTGTGGCATTAGTCACCGAAAGCTCACTCTTTTGTGGCTAAGGCAGATGGCGAAATAGACCATTATATGAGGACTTTGAATAAGAGATTTAGGATTGCAGTGGTCAGGGCGAGTGCCTTCGCCTGGCACTGTACCCATTCCTGTTTGCCTAGTGATTCACACCTCAATGCTCAACTGAAGTTGCCACCGCAGAGGTGTTAATTGAGAGGTGTCCAAGAGGAAGATACCGGTCAAGTGGCACAGCAAGTAGAGTGCTCGCTTTGACATTCATGCAGAGCTTGCTAACGCAGGTTCAAATCCCGGCAGGGCCAAACTCAGCCTTTCATCCTTCCGAGGTCGATAAATGAGCACCACACACCGTGGGTAATAATAAGCAGCGCTCAGATACCCGAGGGTTCGTAGCGCTATATAAATGCCAAATTATTATTATTATTATTATAAGGAATGCTTCCCAGTCACAAATCTTGTAGACCCGAGATGATTGATAACGGGTCAGTGAGGGTATACAGGGAGAGAGTTAATGAAAGGACAACCGGAGAAGGAGGTTGCAGGCTACTCCGTTGTCAATTGGAGACTCAGTGCTGGTACGATCCCGGCATCGGACTGGTGAGCAGTCATTGACATATGAGCCACATCCATTCCAGGTGGTGGACAAAAATAATCTATGGTCACAGTGTCAGACGGACTGTACACAGTGACGAGAAACCCCATTTTCTTTTGAAAATTGGAAGGGGTCCTCAAGGAGAGTGAAAGAGCCAATGCGGTTAGTGAGGATTAGAGGCCCCTACGAATATTGTCTGTCATGGTCAAGAAGAAGAAGTGAGTGAAAGGGGAAGAGAAGAGTTTGGGATCACAGGAGACAAGGAGACTGAACAGGATAAGATTTCCAACCCAAAGGAACCAGAAAATCAGAGTGTGGTTCGACGGTTCATCCATTATGTAGATCCCGAGGTTGGCCTCGACATCTACGTGATTATATACTGGACGGATAAAAGAATGATCTGATAGAAAATAGGTCATATGTCATAGGAGTGGGTGACACAAATGTTGGAGTCATATTATGTGAGGTTAATGTTATTGTTGGTTGATTGTTATGAAAAAAGAGGAGTGTTATGTGCCTTTAATGGTGACACTGCTGATACGTAAGCATGTAACTGGAAAAATTAGGACGTCATGCTATGCACAGGGTGAGCACGATCAGAGTCCAAACGAGTGCAATCTGGTGTCCTTTGTTTCTTCTTTGGAGTGCGTGAGCATACCGCTCGGCAAATGTCGGTGAGGGCGCACACAAGATGGCTTAGGCCTGGCTGACCTGGGCAAGGATTGTGTCAGTCACTGCCTGTTCCTTATCATCCTTTAGCAGGCAAGCTCCCTCACACTCTGATGTCCTTGTACTCCCAGAAGGCTTGTCTACCTGAAGAAATTAGGAGGGTGTGCCCAGACGTGTCCTCTGCTTTCCTTTCCACTATTATGAGCTCTGGACTTTCCAGGCAAATATATCATTTGGGAATAAGGCTGGCAACAGGTTAAGACAACAGAGATACCCACTGGCCTTTGAACTCTTTGCCCCAACCCGTACTCCACAATGACTAACTCACTGCCACACCTTAATAGTTTTCACTAACATCACCTGATTTCTCTTCCCAACTCGCCCTCTATCTGCCACCTCCTTTCACCCACACATAATCCCTGTTTCTCCTCACCCTCCTAGCACTGTTAGACCACCATAATGCGATGCTAAATGCTATACACGAAACCTACTTTCATAAATACAATGACATATGATGGGCCAGTGATATAGAAATGGGCGGGACTCCAATGAGGAATGTGAGACAGGTAGCTTAGGAACGTGTGAGACTCCAGTGCAGTGTGTGAGAGCTCAGGAATTGATAAATATGCAGAGACCTGCAGCATAGGCAGGTCTCTCCAGGTGCTATTGTACGTATGAGAGGAGACCTGCAGATTCGGCCGGTCCCTACTAGAGCTTACCATTAGGGTATCCCTGTTGGGCGCCAGCTCCCTGGTAACCGTTTCCTGCTCCGTAACCTGTCAGATAAAATGAACAGTGTGGACTTACAGCCGGGTACCTGAGAGGGTAAGTAGCGGGTGTAGGCACCGCAAGAGAAGAATGGGCCTAAGGGTTAATTGGCACTAATGGATTAGAACGGAAGAAGGAAGGCGGAAACAGGAATTGAAGATACTAGAAGTGCTATGGAAAGATAAGGGAGGGGAGAGGAAGTGCAGGGAAGGAAATGATGAAAAGGCAGGAAGCAGAGAGAAATACGGAAGACCCAGAAGTACAAAGTAGGGAAGCCTGAAGGGAACAGTTAGAAAGGCCTGTAATAAAAAGAGAGCAGGGAGTTCAGGGAAGGCTTTGGAAAGAGAACAGGAAATACAGGGACGAGGTTTAGAAGGGGGGACAAGTGCAAAGGAAAGGTTAAGGCAATTGATGAGAGAAAATTAAGTACAGACAAAATAAAATAGGCAAAAATAGGACGCAGACAAGGAAGAGACGAGGAAGACTATATAAAGAGACTGAGGAACGAACAGGAAGTGCAGATGATGGAAATAAGAAGGGGCAGGAAATACGTGGGGAATAAGGTGAGAACATTAGTGCAAAGAAAATAAGGATGGAACAGGAAGAGTGGATAAAAGGAGTAAGAGCGGATACGTATTACAGAGGAAAGAGTAACATAACTAAACGTAATACAGGGAACAATTGAGAGGAAGACAGGAAGTACAGGAAAAAAGCAAGGAAGGGAAAGGATGGGAGCCAAGGGAAGTACAGACGAAGGAACAACAGAATAAAACAGCAATAAGGGAACCAGCAGGGCGAGGAAGTAGCTAAGGCGGTAGCAGAAAGAGCAAATGAGAATGGAGGAGAGACTACACAGAAAGGAAGTGAGGAGACACAGCAGTGATAGAAATAAGAAGTGATCGAGGGAGACTGGTAAAAGAAGTCAGGAGAGAGCAGGCGGTGCTGAGCAAGAGAAAGACACATGTGGGCAGAAGGTCACAGGAGGGACAGCGGAAGGGACGCCAGAAGCAAGGAGAGAGACAAGAAGAGGTTGCACCGAGGAAGCAAGAGGGAGAATGGAACAGGAAGCTCAGACGGGAACCGGTAGTGCAGAGAAAGAGTGCGAGGAGAGAAGAAGGGGAAAGCAAGTGAGGATGGAAAAGATTCTACAATGAAAGGATGTGAGGAAACAATAGTAAGTAAAGTGGAAGGGAGCCAGGTGAGGACACACATTAAACATGAAAAACACGCAAAAAGAGCAGAAGTGGGCAAGAGGATGGGGCAGGTAACAAGGCACAGGATAAGGAACGGAGAAGCAGAGAGCAAGAAGGAGAAAAGATGGCGGCAGGAGTGGAGCTGGAGAAGGAGCCTGGTATAAGGAAAGGGAGAACAGGAAGAAGAAGAAGAAAAGGGAGAGCAGAGAGTGAGGTGGAAGGAAGCAGGAAAAAGTAAAGTGCAGAGCAAGAAAACAACGAGAGACGAGAAGGTACACAAGTGAGGGGGCAGACAGGGCAGGATAAGCAAGTGACAGTTTAGTAGACGAAAGGTACGGGCGATTGATAGGAAGGAGAGGAGAGAGAAGCAAATCACGGAGGCAAGAAGGAAGACGAAAGCACTCGATGATGGGGACAGGGCAGGAGTGAAACAAAGAGCACGAGACATGTGAGAATAGAGTGCAGTGGGCAAAGGAAAGAAGACGAAGAGAAGGGCGTGCATAGGAAGAACGGGAAGATGACAGGTACTACAGGGTAAGAAGGGAGGAATAACAAGGACACACTAGCTGGCAATGGAGGACAGAGGATACAGTACAGAAGCAGAGGTAGAAGGCACAGGAGAGATGCCGTGGTGGAGAAGTGGGGGCTTCCCTTCGCCATGAGCTCGGCTCAGGGGCCCGCTGAAGCGAGACAGGCCACTCACCTGCTTTGCCTGGTTTAGACCCCAGCCCGGTGCCGGCTCCTGCACCTGTGCCAGGGAGAGAATGCAATGGGTGACAGCAGGAGACATAGGCCAAGGAGGGGCGGCTAAGCGCCATGATAGGCTGGTGTAAAATACACAGTGTAGTGAATTCTGTAGGCTAGACCCTGGGGCGAGGCCCGTATGCAGAACATGCACTCTGAGGGGACTTGCGTATGCACCGCATAGAGGCCAACAGAATCATTTCTACCAAGTTGCCCGGTGTAACTTTTGATTTTTCCATTGTAAGTATGGGCCTACAAGTCTCAGTATGCAATGCGAAAAAACCGGACTGGCTCGGGGTGCCATGCATGACACAGGGCAACCTTCCAGCTATGCATAATAGAGTCTGTTATGATACAGGTAGAGTAGGCCCTGGGGCGAGAGGTTCGCCACTTTAGGGTGGTGAGGCCAGTGGAATAGGGTAGTGGGGCATGAGGCAGGTAGTTTAGCCTATCATGTGACAGTGGGACTTACCATTAGGATATCCCTGCTGGGGGGCAGTTCCCTGGTAACCATTTCCAGCTCCGTAACCTGCCGGGCAAAGAAAGAGAAGAGTAGGAGGTAAGCAGAATGTGCAGGAAGTGGTCCAATATATGACCGGAAGTGCAGCTCTTGACGTTGATGGCACCATGAGTTACAGAGGAAGAAAGCGAGGAGAGGCTAGGAAGCCGGGAGGAAGGGAAGAGGAAGTGTAAAGAGGAAAAAAGGGGGCAATACTAACTTCTAGATTAGGGAAGTGACGAGAGAGCAGGAAGTCGCTAGAAAATGTGAGAAGAAGAGGACACAGAAACAAAGAAACCTGAGAAAGAATTTAAAGGAAGTGACAGGAGACAGGAACTATCCAGAAAAAAAAGTGTGAGGAGGACACAGGAACACAGAAACCTGAGAAGAATGGAGATTAAAGACAAACGTAGTGTGGGGAGGACATGAAACATGGTGCAAAGAGGGGCTGGAAGAGTAGGACAGGAAGTGACGGGAAAACACATCAATCAGTAAAGAGAAAGGAAGGGGGACAAAGAAGCCAGAAGAAGGAAGTGGTGACAGAGGAGGAAGTAATATTGATGAAGGGGAAGAGCAGAGAAGAAAGGAAGGAAGCACAAAGGAGGAGGGGGACAGCAGAGGAAAGAGGCTGCAAGGAAGATTATGGGGTGGGTGATGAAGACGGGGGCTGCCGTCTCACCTGTAAGACCCAAGAGCCCATCAAATTGAGACAAGCAACTCACCTGCTTTTCCTGGCTTAGACCCAAGCCCCGTTCCTGCACCTGTGATTGTAAGAGGAAATACAAAGAATGATAGCATAAAACACAGCTGATTCAAGAGTGTGTACATTCATTAGCAGGAAGCGCTGTACATCTGGGGACCCAAGAGAAGCTTGAGCCAGCATGGGTCAAAGGAAGGGCCACAGCTCGACCAAGCTTCGAACCACTGCTTGACCAAGGAATGGGCCGAGGAGCACCCACAATAAAAGGTAAGTGAAACAAAAGGTTTCACTCCATCGATTGCGCATGCAGGCACATTTAACATGCGCTATGCGCTGGATCAGCTGTTCACTGCCTTTCCAGTACTCCAAGCAGGGCCGGCCTTCAGAACCTTCAAGCTATCCCCCTTTAAAAGTTCATACTCTTCCGACCTAGCCTATTCCGGGTAGAAGTTGCTTTAAACAATCTATTATCGTTAGTGAAAGGCTTAAATGTGTCCCACTTAGCATGATCGCCCACCAATCGTCTTGTGACAAACGTATGTGCTGCCCTATATATTTGTCCAACCTAGTACTTCACTTTTGTACAGTCCACCAACAGATGTCGAATTGTCTCTAGGTTTTCTGGAATGTTACAGAATCTGCTGCAGCTCTGGTATAAGGCCCCCCGCCCCCCGCCCGACCCACTCCTGAACACCCGCCCTCCGTCCCCCGCCCACGACTTTCGTTCCCTAAACTTCTCTTGTGGGCAATACATTCAAAGGGATTTGCATGAAAATCCTCCTATAAGACTTCTCCAGGTATTTCCGCAGGTACCATGAGGTGTGGCTCATCGGCTTATTTCCATTTTGAACGTTTGCACACACCTTTTAGGCCGTGCACTGGATCTAAGGTCTTAATCCCGTCCCACCTCCACATTTATTTCTTGATATCTTGTGGGTTTAAGATTAGCCCCGCCTCCTCGCAATCTCCTTCTCTGCAGGTCTACAAACACCCTTCATTCCACTTAACCAGTTGAGCAACATCTCCCGGGTTTTCAAGTCACGGTATAACATCCTATCTTTACAGGGATATGTTCCTGGCTCGGCTTGCGTTTTCCCCTCAAACCAAGCCTGATATCTGGCGCGTCCCTCCCCAAGAATTCCCAAGCTTCCCTAACTCTAGGTGCTGTAGAACAAATTGAGCACTGACGGCTTTAAAATATGCAGACATTTGGGCCTCATTACAAGTATGGCGTTAAGGCAACAGCGGTGCCGGTATCGCTACCCGGCACCATTGCTATCGTACCGCCATACTACGAATTCTGCTCGCGGGTGACCTTGCAGCCACCCACGACCAGAACATGATGGTAATAACGGTACCGGTGCTACCACCCTCCCCATTCCCATTGAGCCCTATGGGGCCGAATGGGGATGGGGAGTCCCTTATTACCGGCACCAGCGAATTGGCAATTACTGGGTCCGCCAAACTCGGCATGACTCGGTAATTGCCCATTCGCGGTGGGCGGATTTTTTTGCAAGTTTGGAGGTAGCCTGCCTGTATTACAGGCATGGCTACCTCCAAACTTGTAATGAGGCCGTGTTGTGCTCGAGCGCTGAAGCCTTTAGAGTGAGCAGGCCTGGCATGCCTGGCTTATAGTGCCTGTGTGATGAGGCCTGTGTGAGAAGCCAGTCACGTGCGGGTCTTACCATTAGGGTACCCCTGCTGGGCGCCAGCTCCTTGGTAACCATTTCCAGCTCCATAGCCTGCAAAAGAAAGACAAGATGTCGGTCTCGTTCACTACGAGGGAACATAGAAGACGCAGGAAGTGCCACGAAATATGACAGGAAGTGTGCTCTTGAAGTTGACTGGCAACATGAGCTATAGGGGAAGGAAGCGTGCGGAGCACAGCAGGCAAAGGGCAAACACTGGGCGGAGGAGGGGCAGTACGGCAGATGGGGATAAAAAGACAAACAGCGACAGTGAGCAAAGAGGCGAGAAGCAGAGGACAAAAACCACAGAGGAGGGAAGAGATGTCAGAGCAGGATGTAATAATGAAGAAAGGGGGAAGAGGGGAAAGTTTCTTGAAGAAAGGGAAGAGTGGAGGGAGTTTATATAAAGAGCAGAAGGCAGAGGAATGCGCCTTCAGGGTAGGTCCTGGGTGCTCGCTCGTGCCACCAGTAAGACGGTATCGGCTCAAAATACAAGGAAAGAAATTGCTGAATGTGCTGCAAAAGATATCCTGGCTTCCATTACACCTAATAAGATCAGTGGGGGTTGTGGATGAGTCCCCCGCTCCCCTTGTTCGGTGTAATGGGCTCGGGAGTTGCAGGGGTGCCCCCCGTTTCCATTACATGGATGGCAGGGGCAATACAGTTAAGAAAAAAGAAAAGAAATAGAAAAGGGATAGAGGGAGTCGGCGGCACACACAGAAGAGTGCCGGCAGAAGGTAAGTATGGAGGGAAAGGGCAAGCGGGTATGGAGATGTGGGCAAAAGTGATCTATGTGATCATTGCGCATCCTCGTTTTTGTATGTGACTTTTTTTTTGTACGCATTTTTAGTGGCACAGTGATCACATAGATCCGGTAAGACTTAGTCTAGGAAATCGAGATGAGCGCCTCACCTGCTTTACCTGGCTTGGACCCGAGGCCGGCACCAGCTCCTGCACCTGTGAATGGAAGAGAAAATACAAGTAATGCAAACAGGAAACATGTGGTGGGATTACGGGCAATTTATTGGTAGAGGACGCTGTAGAACAAACTGGGAGGTGAGGGCTTTAAAAAATGCAATGTGATAATGATGATGCTTGTAAAGACAAGATAGACTGGGCCTCATCATGAATATGCTGTTATCTGATGTTGGGACCTGAAAACATGGCCAGCCATGAGAGGAGGGGCTGGTAGAGCACGGGACCAGAAACCTGTAGAGGGAATAAAGGAAGGTTGCAGATCTCCCTGTCTCGGTGTGTGTATGTACTTGGCGTGCAAGGCCCGGGCCCTTGGCGCCCCAGTGAGGTGAGGCCAAGCAGGTCACAACAACTGGCGATGAGGTGCCACGTTCTACGCGGTGCAACAACCCAGGACTAATCACCCGCGTAGGTACCAAGAAGCAACACGGACCAGAGATGGAACCGCTGTCAAGACAGCGAGTGCAGCCGGACCAGAATGGGCGCTGACAAAGTGAGCCGGCAAACTCGACCTGCGCAAAAGGAGGGTTGCGCCACAGGACCTGCATCTAAGAGGCCCGCAAGTGAGGAGGACCGGACCGGCGCAGCGACACCACACCAGAGCACCAGGGAATGAGCACCAAGCCCGCTGAACGGCGCATGCGAGGAAGTGGCCAGGGGAAGGCACCATCTGCACCCCAGCGGTGAGGAGATCCGCTACACGGCTGCAAGAGAAGAGCGGACGGAGGCGGAGGAGGCATGCAAGTACGCATACCATCCAGCCCACGTGTGACCAGCACACACCACGTATGACAAGTGGAGGTCACACATAACAGGTGGCAGCCGCGTGTCACATGCAGCTAGAAAAAAAAACGAGGAGAAAGAAAGGAGGAACAGCAGCCAAGGGCACGGCCCTGGGACACATACCTTCCACTAAAACCACCAGGGAAGTGCTCGACCCATAGAACAGTGGAGGGACCATCCTCATGCCAAACAGCCCAGCAGACCAAGGGAAGTGACAACCACACTTGCACGCGTGCACCATGCACAGCAACACAGCACGTGCTCACCAATTGGCACCAAAAGCACAATCCACGAAACAACGGGACAAATAAATGGAGTAGGCCCACCACAAGCACAGCAGGCAAAGGAAGGTGAAGCAAACAAAGAAAACGACACCAAGGGAGCACACACAAATAATCCAAAGGACAGAAAATAAACGTACGGCAGACGGATAAGACCCGCAGAGGGCGCTAAAATTAGGACGCCAGTAGGGCTCACAATTTGGAGACGGAAAGTGCACTGCAGAGAGTGTCTGTAGCTGGGACACGTCACACCTAACAGGACACACCGTTAAGCGCGCACCCACACTTCGAAACAACATGGCAGGAAGCAATGAGATTGGAAGTAAGGCCAATAGACGACAGAGAGGCAGAAACGTAATCTGCATGCGAAAAGGGAGATAGTGAGGACCCAGAGGTAATAAGAACACTGGAGAAGGCGAACGGAGCGACAAACAGAGAGACTGCCCAAGGAGGGGGTCACAGGAGAGACTGCCAAAGGAGGGGGTCACAGGGGAAACCTGCCAAGGAGGGGGCCACAAGAGAGTTCTCCCAAGGAGGGGGTATGGAAAAGAGGGGGTACCAAATATAGGGGGAGGTAGGAGCCCTGCCACTGGCAACAAAGAGACTTCCAAGCTGTGAGACGGTACCCCTGTGTGCCGGAGGCAGAACCAGGACTGCTGGAGGCAAGTCTACCTAAGGGAGAGGAGGACCCAAAGGAATGCCGTAGAAGGGAAGGAGAGCTGCCGGGGAAGACGAGTAACCCAGTGGGAGAGCTGGTGAAAGAGGAGACCGACCCGGGTAGGAGGAGCGAACAGAGGCTGCTAGGAAGACATGCTGGGGTGAGGAAGACCCTACGTAGCATAGCAGCTGGCACAGAGAAGCAGCGCCCAGCATTAACCGGCAAGCAATGGAGGTTTAACGAACAGAGGGAGCCACCACTAAGGAACCAGATCACAGGCCAGGAACAATAGTTAGCAGGACACAACCATGCCTGCCCAGAAAGTCAACCAGCGACTGGGCATGAGGCAGCCACCCACAGAGACTCCCACGGTCAAGCCATTGAGACCAACAAGACAAGAGATTTCAAGGAAGTTCATCCACATCAACAAAGCAGTACAAGCAAGAGCACCCACAAATGCAACAGGCCAGAGAAAGCCCAGACAATGGCTCCAAGTGGCAAAAAAGAGAGAGAGGGGGGCAAGAGTCCGCACAGGCACACCCAAAACACAGAAAGACCAGCTACCAATCAAATATGCCCAGTCGAGTGAGCGGACAAATGGGGCACGACATCCATGCCCCGAGGCACATCACCATACACCACAGCACGCCCAAGCCAATGGGGGAAGAAGGGCTGGACAATAAGTGTCCCCATACACCTTTGGGAAAAGGCTGGACTGTAGAAGCGGCACTCCTAAATTTGACTGTGACCAAGACTACCCCTCCGGAGTGCAAAACACAATGCCGTCAAGGGAAGGTCACAACGAGACTATCACGCGGAAGAACAGAGCACCTCCCTTCCTGCCCTTGTCCTTGGCTTCCCTCTTCTTCCCTTAAGGTGGTTCTTTCCTTAAGGGAAGAAGAACACTCTACCCACAGAGGATAAGCAATCAAAACAGTATAAGGGACTGGCGTGGAGGCAGCATGCTGTAACGCTGGAGGCGCCTCAAGGATAGCAGGCGTGGAGGAGGGGGTACCTACTGCTCGGAATAACAGACAAAATAGGGACAATAGACTGTGGGGCAAGTGCAGGCAACCACAGGGTCCTCCCAGCGGAACACAGGACCACAACATCCCCCGTAGCCAGCACAGCCACTGCCACTGATCAGCGATCCGCCAAGCAGGAGCAAGAAGCAAGAGCAGGCCCCAGTTACCAAGAAGGCCACGTGCAGCACAGGCAGGTGTATCAACAACACCATCGGTCTAAAAGGGGTGCCAGCAAGTCTAATGGGCTGAAGTCACTAACAGCCACCACAGTGATAGAGGGATGCCAGAGGCCTCGACTACGCAACCAGCATGCCTCAGGCTGGTACCACCACAAATCCTGCTACACATGCTGCCTCCTCTCCGACCGCCATGAGGCCACGTGACAAAAGGGCAGCACCTGCACCTCAATCTACGACTATGATGAAACTCTGGATTATCACTATGACCAAAGCGCGGGGCGATATTATAACACAAGCCTCCAACATGACTACAACTCACGGACAGCACAGCATGTGCACTGGGGGGCGAGGGGATTGGAAAACAGACCTATCTCCCAGCTTCAAAAGAATGGTCTACAACAGCGGCACCCAAAGGGCACGGCCGCCAGCGCAAAGGACGAGGGAAACGGAAAAGAGAAACACCTGAGCAGGGTTGCTCAGTAGGTTGCCAAAGACATGGGGCATGGGGCTAAGAGTTTGAAGAGACAGAAAAAGACCCAAACAACGACTCTGACATTGAAGGGACAGAAAGAGAAGGAGATCGGCAACAACAAATGCCAGGAGCAGCTGGGTTGAAGGAAAGGGCGCACAGGCTGAAAGGCTGCGAACGATGCCAAAGAGGACAATGCTAAGGGGAAATCAGTGAAAGGGAACAAGACCAAGGCGAATACCACAACGGCCTGCGGAACGCAGGAAAAGAAAGATCAACCTCTACAAAGATGACAAGCAAGGGGGAGGTGTTCAGACCCGAAAACATGGCCAGCCCACCTTAAGGAGAGAACCACCTTAAGAGAAGAAGAGGGAAGCCAAGGACAAGGGGAGCAAGAGGAGGGGCTGGTAGAGCCCGGGCCCAGAAACCTGTAGAGGAAATAAAGGAAGGTTGCAGATCTCCCTGTCTCCATGTGTGGTTGTACATGGCCTGCAAGGCCCGGGCCCTTGGAGCCCAAGTGAGGTGAGGCCAGTATACCATCCAATGTTTACGGGGATATTTTCCTGGCTCGGCTTGCGTTTGGACCTCAAAACCAAGCCTGAATTATCCAGCTTGTCCCTCCCCAAGAATTCCCAGGCTTCCCTAACTCTAGGTGCTGCAGAGAAAATGGAGCGCAGAGGGCTTTAAAATACGCAGTGAGACATTGTGTTGTGCTCGAGCCTGTAGAGCGAGCGTGTCTTGCATGCCTGGCTTATGGTGCCTGTGTGATGAGGCCTATGTGAGAGGCCAGTCAGATACGGGTCTTACCATTAGGGTACCCCTGCTGGGCGCCAGCTCCTTGGTAACCATTTCCAGCTCCATAGCCTGCAAAAGAATGAGAAGATTTCAGTCTCGTTCACTGCGAGGGTACATAGAAGGCACAGGAAGTGCCACGAAATATGACCGGAAGTGTTCTATGTAACATGGGCTATAGGGGAAGGAAGCGTGGGGAGGACAGCAGGCAAAGGTCAAACACTGGGTGGAGGAGGAGGTGGTACAGTAGAGGGGGATAAAAGGAAGTGTCCAACTACGACAGTGAGAAGCAGAGGACAAACAGCACAGAGGCAGGAAGAAATGTCAGAGCAGGATGTAATAATGAAGAAAGGGGGAAGAGGGGAACGTTTCTTGAAGAAAAGGAAGAGTGGGGGGAGTTTAGATAAAGAGCAGAAGGCAGAGGGAAGCGCCTTGAGGGTATGTCGTGGGTGCTCGCTTGCCCCACCGGTAAGATGATATCGGCCCAAAATACCAAAAAAAAGACTGAACGTGCTGCAATAAAAATCCTTACTCCCATTACACCGAATAAGGAGAGCGGGGGTTGTGGAGGAGTCCCAGGCTGCCCTTGTTTGGTGTAATGGACTCGGGGGTTGCAGGGGTGGCCCCTGCTTCCATTACATGGATAGCGGGGACAATAAAGTTTAGAAAAAAGAAAAGAAAAAAGGACCCGGCAGCGCCAGTTCCGACCCATGTTAGTGGAAGGGGACCGACGCCGCAGGGATAGAGGGGAGTAGGCAGCACACACAGAAGTGTGCCGCCGAAAGGGAAGTAGAGAGGGAAAGGGTAAGCGGGCAAAAGTGATCTATGTGGTCACTGCGCGTCCCCGTTTTTGTATTTGACGTTTTTTGTTGTCTGCATTTTTAGTGGTGCAGTGATCCCATAGATCCGGTAAGACTGTGTTGAGGAAATCGAGACGAGCGCCTCACCTGCTTTCCCTGGCTTGGACCCGAGGCCGGCACCAGCTCCTGCACCTGTGAATGGAAGAGAAAATACGAGTAATGCAAACAGGAAACAGGTGGTGGTATTACGTGCAGTTCATCGGCAGAGAGCGCGGTAGAACAAACTGCGAGGTGAGGGCTTTAAAAAATGCAATGTGATAATGATGACGATGCTTGTAAAACAGACAAGTTAGACTGGGCCTCATCATGAACATGCTGGTATCCGGAAGACCATGTGGTATTTTAAAAGCCACTTAAAAAAAATACCACCTACCTATATATGTGAATCACCTGGGTTATTTACCTCATGTGGTACACAAAAATTGTTGCATGGGTTAGACAATTCATATTTACAGTATGCAGTGTTTTCTATGTACCCCAGGTTCTAAATAATTCATGCTAGCCCAACTCATAATTCGGTGGTGTTTTAAAAATAGGGGATAATTTAAATACCATACGTTTTTACCATCATCTCCACGCTCAGAATAAGTCATTTTCTGCGTGTGTGCTGGGGCCTATAGAACAAGTCGGCTACGCATGTGCGGCAGGGCCATCTTAAGCACTTTTGGGGCCCTGGCTACAGACATCTTTGGGGGCCCCCTCCACCAAACCAAAGGAATTAAGTGTTCAAGAATATCTGCCCCCACCCCTCCTGCCACAATCACAACCCATAGGTTGATTTGCTGCCTCACAACATTCAAAATAAGGAAGCTTACTCCCTTTAAGTCCCCTTACCCTCTTCATTCTTGCTCAAATCAGAATGATAAACAAATACCACTTGAAGGCCAACATTATCAGTCTATAAAAAGGTTACTTCTGTTCTAGCATAGATTCAGGAGACTTGTTATCTATAGAATCCAGGAAGGTATCCAGTCTGTAGTATTAATGCAGGACTGTATTTAAAAGGTACATGTAACCCAGAATAGACAGATAACTCACATTTGCTGCCTTAAAGAATGCAACCGTGCTCAAGCATGGATAGAGGAGACCAATTGGTAGGAAGGAGAATACTACACATTCCATAGCATGGATAGTGGATGCAGATTAGAAGCTACCAGCAAGGTGTCTGTATCCAGACAGACTGAGATTAGAAGTGGGACATGGTTTTCAAATAGTGTTGCCATTAGAGATCAAAAGAATAAAGTGCCCGTGATGTGCAATATATCAATGCTCACTATTATAGTGGAAGCAACACTATAGCCATTGAAACCACGAGTGAGGCTGTTTTGAAGATTATACCCTGAGTAGGAAATCTCTCTGAAGGGTTCACCATTTTGAAAGCTTTAGGGACTGGCCATTTTGAGAAGCTAGACAATACAATATTAAATTAGATGCACAACATTACACACACTGGTTATGGGTGAATCTGGGAGGTGTGCCAACTCTGCAATTACTGTATTTGAACTCTTTCATTACCAGTTCTTACTATGAGCTAAAATAATCTAATTTTATAAAACTGACTTGGGAAGTACACCAATCACATTACCAAACATGACCGTTTTTAAAAACAAAATATTATAGAAGTGTGTAACACAGAATGATTCTAGCTTAATTCTCTCCATCATCAAGAGAAGTATAAAAGTATCAACATACCAATCAGAATGATTTATCAGATTTAATCTGGGATAGTCTTTTGTATTTTAAAGCTTTACATAGTTCCAAAACACTGGCTTGTGAAACTGTCATTCATAAACATGCAGAAAAACCTTTGACTTTTACAAAACTGCCAAGCGTTTTTTTTGTGTCAAATGAGCAGACTTTAAAATATGCTTGCCCGAGTCCTGCACCATCTGTTCCGCTCCCTTCTGTCTACCAGCCCTTCCACTGAAATGGCCTACATAAGAAGAAAGATCAAGTAATGGGCTAAACTATGCCACTAGTATGCGAGGAGGCAAACTTCACAGAAGACAGTACAGTAATGTACGAGAGTGATGATTTGACCAGGATCACTGTATTGTCTGCTGGCAAAGCCAGGATACAACCATGAATGCTTTGGTTTCAAATTTGGATACTTATTCATCTCTTGGACTAACAGTTTATGCTCATCATTGGAGGTGATTGTCTAGGTTTTACAACACCCCATCTGAACAAACCAATTTCTAGACCTTCACCATAAGGATGACATGTTTGTTTTTATAGCAACCCTGATCTGGTTCAGGTACATTGCTGATAATAGCACCTGTTGTGCTGCAAGACCAAGTACATACGCAGACAGGTATACACTTCAGACATAGGAAAGGCTCGGCCAGCTTTACAGGAATGTGCTGTTCTGATCTTGTATAGGAACATATATCTCTGCAATGAGTGCCTAACACACTGAGCTAACCTTTGAACCATTGTGGCACTCAATTTACCAATATGTATTTCAAATTTGGCTATTGCACATGATCAACATAATTCCTGCAGGAAGGAAAGATTGCTCCAGGAGTTGTGCCGCAAGGAACAAACACACAAACGATATATACCACTGGGAACACAGAAAGCATATACATGATTCATTGTTTGAGGCAGATTGTACTTGCCAAAACAGAGAGGCAATAGGTTTAGAGCCTCAGTACCATGCCATCAAATATCCTGATGTGTGCTATTTAAGTCTGGTGAACAAAGGAATCTTACTTCTTTAGATCAGGCAGCCTTGTGGGGACCCCTCCAAGGTGGGGGCCCTTGGCAAATGCCCCTTTTGTCCTCCCATAAAAACGTCTCTGATGTGTGGCCTGTGTGATGAGGCCCTTATGAGAGGCGAGTATTATGAGGCGCTTACCGTTCGGGTACCCCTGCTGTGCTCCCTGGTAACCGTTTCCTGCGCCATAACCTGCCAGACAAAGAGATGAGGATTATGCCATTGGCCCAACGCGAGGGTAAATAGCGGGGGCGTGAAGTCATACAAAATGGAGAAGGATGTGTGGCTCTAGGAGTTGGTGGGAGACAGGAATTACAGACAGAGGAAGTAGGGGCTAAAACCGGAAGTGCAGATAAGGATGGGAAGGAAGGAACAGGAAGCACCGAACGAAAATGAGTGTGTTAGCACTAAGCCTCGTGCTCTCGTGGCCTCGTGGCGCAGTGGGTTGTGCACCTAACTTTTGTTTCCAGTACAGCGTAGTGTGACACAGTCTGTATAACATACACAATGACAGAACAGTTCAGACACGAATAGACACGAATAGACACTTCTAAACTGTAGGGTGAATTTTGAAATAGGATACACATAGGTGCTATATGTGTCAGGCAGGGGGTAAAAACGAGAAAGGACGGAAGGGAGGCAGAAGAGGAAGGAGAGCGTAAGTAAGTAAGAGAAGGAGCAAGGAAGGGGGAGCAAAGAAGGGAGGAAGGAAGGAAGGGAGGGAGCGGGGGAGGGGAGTGAGGAGGAAGGGGCCAAAGGGTGTCCAGCAGATGGAAAAGAAGAAGAGGAAAGCAGCAGCAAGCAGAGAGAAAAGAAGCCAGGATAAAATTGGAAGTTCTATGAAAGAAATGGGAGGATATGAAGGCAGGCGGGACCATGAAGTCAAGAAATAAAGAACCGGGATTACAATGTAAGGGGAACAGCATGCATTGAGGGAGGGGAGGGAGGAGCAGGGAACAGGGAGTGCAGAGAAAGGAGGGCGCATAAAGGCATGAGGAAGGAACAGGCATAGAAGAAGGAGAGCAGACTGGGGGCAAAGCACACAGACGGAAAAGAGAAGGAGGAAAGAGGAGGTGCAACCGTAATAAGGAATTAAAGAACAGTAAGAACAGAGGAAAGAAAGAGGGAGCATGGCCTACAGGGTAAGACAAAAGTAGGGGGCCGGAATCACAGGGTAAGGAGGGTTAGAAGAAGGGGGCTATGGAGGGATCCGAAATCACACGAGATGGAAGTGTGATTGGAAGAGTGATCCTGACAAGAAGGGGGTGGCTCCCACCCCGTGATCAGAGCGATAGGGGACTGCACGCAAGGCAGTGGACTCACCTTGCTTGCCTGGCTTGGACCCCAACCCGGCTCCTGCACCAATGAAAGAAGAGGACATTCAAAAGGTTAATGCTCGAAACCAGACGTCCTGCATGCGCTGGTGGGTACAGGTACTGCAGTGGGGGCGCCGCTGGGGCTGATGGGACACTCTCAACAGGGAGGGAGTAAGGGGTGGGGAGAGGACTATCAGGGGTCAGCAGCAATAGATCATTCAGCCTGAAGTGCCAGCTATACAGTATTCTTATTTTTATATATGGGAGTAATGGACCCTCTACTGTTCGTTATATAGACATTGCAAATCACAGAGGAGTTTCATGACCAAATAGAGGAACGAGGCCAAAGGTCGAGCTCCATTCTAAGGTCACAGAACTCGAGGTCACTTGCAATATCCCTTTTGCGTACAGTAGGGGATATTTTGTTCCTTATATATATTTTGTTTTATTGACTCAAAATGTTTACACATTCTTTTACAATCTTTATGCAAGCATTTTCTGTCCAGATTTTCCCAATGTCTTCCCAATATGCCTCCTCGTGGCCGGTTGGTTTGGAGAAAAACTAAAAAGCGAACCACCTGGGAGTTCCACATAGTTCCACATGACACAGGGTCTATTGACAGATTTGGTCAGTTTACCTGGTCCTGATACGTCAAACCTGTCCACCCAGAGGGAGGCAAAGTCTGGCTAGGGGGAAGAGAGTGGGGGCGCTTCCTGCCCCACCTCCAAGGGCTTTCACAGATGGTTTATCCACTTGTAAGCCTACAGGGCTCAAGGGTAAACCTATTTCTGTGGTTTGTATTCCTTATAACACATAAGCATGCAGTCTGATCCTCTTTAATGCCTGGTGTCTTGCATAATGTAATGCAAGGGATCGTCCATTTGCTGACACATATAATCAATGTAGGGTCTGTTTGGATGGACGACAAAGCTAAAAGCTACTAATGTTTTGCAGAAAAATAGTTTAAGCATTTAAATAAAATGCATCAAAAAGGTTTTCGTTGTGTGCTTGAAAATATGTAGTGACATGTAGGTTCTTAAACTACACGCAGAAAATAAACATACTAACATAAAAAGTTCCTTATCAGCAGAGGCATTGCTGGGGGTGGGGGCGAGGGGGCTATAGCCCCGGGTCTTCTGGTTGTAGCCCTGGATAGAAGCTGAGGGGTTACAACCAAAAAGGCTACCTAGCCCCGAGTCCCGACAGTCCCGACATTAGCGTAGCCCCAGATCTTTTCCAGTCCTAGCAACTCCCCTGCGTATCAGTGAATGGCTGTAAAGTATCACAGAAAGCTTGTCCCAGCCTTGATTAAGAGCTGCAGTGGCAGGTGGTTTTCTGCTCTGTGCACGCAGGGTCGAAGTGTACGAAAAGACGTAGTGGAACTATGTTCCGTGCTGGCCTGGTCCCGCTCCCCACTAAGCCCATCACCACACCCCCGCCACACACAATACACCCCCCAAACAATTGCACCTGCTGTTTAAGGGAACGTTCAGTGCAGTGCACTGAAAGTGCAAGTTTCAACTTCTCCCTACACTTTCCTTTTAAAACTAAACCATTCCGGAACGGTTTCTTTTAAAAATAAAAGTATAGCAGCTGTACAAGGTAATTTAAAAAAGTATAGGAGCACCTCTCCCGCTCACTTCGACCACTGTGTCCTGGCTCCAGCAGCAGGCATTGTGACGTTGCAACTGAAGCGTAATAACTGATTACAGAGCAGTGGTGACGTTCTTTCCTTATTGCAGGCCAGTAGCGTTGCTACAACGAACCTTTAATAAGAACCTTATTTACAGCCATTTATATGGGCATTGTAGCCTTCCGTGCATTCTATAACTTTAATGGTTAGTAGTGGACTGATATCTAAGAGTACCCTGGGAGTCATGAGGGGAAGGCAGGGGCGATGTATAGCTCATGCAGATGGGGGGCAGAGCTCTAATGCAGGGTGCTGCGGGTCACGGTGTGAGAGCCAGGCGTTCATTCCACTGAACAGCACCTGAAGTACGAGACTGCCCTAGGTGGGGGAGATCCCGGTACCCGCTACAGTGACATCTGCTGGCCAAGACGGGGACTGCTGCTGAAGTAACACAGCCAATGGGGCAGAAAGGTACTGCTCCTCTAGTGGTGTCTGCTGGCCAGGGCTGGGAGTGCATCTGCTGTAACATGGCAGCCTGGAGAGGGAAACTTGGCCACTGTTCTCACAGCGACTTCATTAGACCAGAACCGTGCCTACTGCTGGAGTAACGGGCTAATGGTGCAACAGTGACGCGTGCTGCCTGGCAGTGCTACGCAAGGAGTTCCTTACCGTATCCTGGCTGAACCCCTGCACCTGGGTAGGCTCCTCCATTGTAACCTGAAAGAAGAACAAAAAAAAACAATGTATTCCAAATTTAAAATGATGGATACACGAGGAGGTGGCAGAGAATGGAGGTGAAAGTTGCGGTGTGAAGGTGCAACAAGCGGGGGAGCTCTAGTGTATAGTGTAGTGGTGCTAGTAATGAGAGAGTTTTAGTGGGTGGTCTAGAGGTGCTACTTTTGAGGGAGCTGTAGAGGGTGGTGTAGTAGAGCTAGTTTTAAGGGGACTGTAGTGGGTGATGTAGTTATGCTAGATGTCAGGGAGCTGCAGAGGATGGTGTAGTAGTGCTAGGCTTAAGGGGACTTTTGTGGGTGATGTAGTTGTGCTAGGTGTCAGGGAGCTGCAGAGGGAGCTACATGGCGTAGTATAGTAGTGCTAGTTCTAAGGGAACTGTAGTGGTTGATGTAGTTATGCTAGATGTCAGGGAGCTGCAGAGGGTGGTGTAGTAGTGCTAGGCTTAATGGAACTGTCATAAGTGATGTAGTTGTGCTAGCTGTCAGGGAGCTGCAGAAGGTGGTGTAGTAGAGCTAGTTTTAAAGGAGCTGTAGTGGGGGATGTAGTTGTGCTAGCTATCAGAGAGTTGCAGAGGGTGATGTAGAGCTAGTTTTGAGGGGACTGTAGTGGGTGATGTAGTTGTGCTGGTTGTCGAGGGTGGTGTAGTAGTGCTAGGCTTAAGGAGACTGTAGTGGGTGATGTAGTTGTGCTGGTTATCAGGGAGCTGCAGAGGATGGTGTAGTAGTGCTAGATTTAAGGGACCTGTAGTGGGTGATGTAGTTATGCTAGTTGTCAGGGAGTTGCAGATGGTGGTGTAGGAGAGTTGGTTGTGGGAGTGGCATAGTGTGCATTTTCACAGTGTCCCATGCAGGTGGGATTGTAGAGGATGATACTGGATGCTGGTGGGGAATCAGGAATAATGAAGAGGTACTGACTGTGGCAGCGCTGCATGCGGCGGTGCAAGAGCGCCAGCCCCAGTGGAGCCATAGAGCCTGTTGTAGGGGTGAGGGCTGCACAGGGGATGCACGTATTAGCGTAGCAGTGGTGGCTGTGAGGGTTTGCAACAAGGGGACTCTTTGCATCCATGTTTTGACTGCATGGAAAAGTGGGAGTAAGTGGTTCTTGAGCCCACACTGCGTGTGGAGCGCAGTACCTTTGTTGCCGGGGCACATGAGTGGTGCTTGCTCAATTCTGCTAATCCAGCCTCCATGTTACTGTCATAGATGGACAAGGAAGCTACAGCAAGTCACAGGAAGTGGTTGGAGGACATTCCCCCGACTCTGAGCTCTCGCGGCCATGGGCTGGAATTGGCAGGTGAACTATCCTTGGCAACGCAGGGCAAGTGCCAGTAGGCCACAGGCCTGATGGATTCATCAGCAGACATTTGCAGCAGGATTGGAATGCCTCCCAGCATGGTCATGGTGGAGGATCCCATGAAAGTCAATAGAGATACAGAATTATTTTAAAAGGGATGAATGGAACTATAATAAATACAAGATTAACATTATTGCCAACCACCCATATCATACGTTGATCACTAGCCTATTGTGCGTGGGCTTGTGCTTATATATATATATGAGTGCACTCGTATCACATAGGGGAAAAAAGTTTATAAAGTAGTGTATTCGATTTCACGATGATGTATGTTATTTTCTTTTTCCTTTGTATTTCTCTTAGTGTTGCTTAATTAAGCAATAACCCACGAGCTGGAGGTGCAGGTAGTAGTTATAGGCCCAAGTCCCGGTAAACAAAGAAAATGGCTGCCATGGAACGGGGCGAAGGGACTACATGTAGTCCCTTCTCCCTTTCCATGGCGGCCATTCGGGGAAGCAGCATGGAAGGACGCGGCGACAACCAGTGGCTGGCGGGCTTATAAGGACCAGGGAGGGCCAATCAAATCGTGTGTAACAATCTTATTGTCACTCACCCGGTACTAGTGATATTTAATCTTCTTTTAGATTGATTCTTGTAAACGTGTTTTAATTTTGCAATGGATTTGGCAGACTGGCTGATGTTCAGAAGTGGCATTGGAATGTGTTTGTGATGGTGCAGGTCTTACCTTGCTGTGCTCCAGCGCCAGGATATGCTCTGTTACCAGGATCGGCTCCATTCCCAGGGTAGGCTCCATTCCCAGGGTAGGCTCCATTCCCAGGGTTGGCTCCATTCCCAGGATAGGCTCCATTCCCAGGGTAGGCTCCATTCCCAGGGTTGGCTCCATTCCCAGGATAGGCTCCATTACCAGGGTAGGCTCCAGCTCCTGGGTAGGCTCCATTTCCCTGATAAGCTCCAGCACCAGCTCCATTGCCATAGCCTGCTGGAAAGAGACATTTCTTAGAACCTGATATGGCAGAGCTCGGCAACCAATAACTTGATGCCATCACCCTTGGGAACATGGCACCGGGTGCTGTATGTCCCTTGGAGAACAGCGCCCAGGGGTAGCTGCAGTTCAAGTCTAGCAAGGTGAAATGACATGTCCCCCTGGGCATTTCAGACTGCCAGGATCTCCCTACGCCCTACTCTACCACGCTTGTGCATCCTGCAGAAGCTGTCCACGCACTCCCCACCAATGGCGCACTCAGGGTTGATCATGCTTGGGGAAGGTCTGTTAGAGAGTATCCAAGTGACTATTAGGGATTCCATGAGGATCTGTTGCGACCTTTGACACCATGGCACGGCTATGCAAGAGAGTGGTGGAGTTGGATGCTTTGGCTGCTGCACACGTTGGAGGAGAGACCTTTGAGGACTATGTTAGAGTTTGGTGGAGGCTATGCAATGACCGACTGAGGTCGTATGAAGGATTAATGAGGGCTTTGTGAGGGACCTGGGACTATGCGGAGGGTTGTTAGGACTTTCTAAGTCATCTGTCTTGGGGTGGGGGATGTGCATTTCTATCAGGGGCTATGCGAGGTTTAGCAGGTGCTACTTGAGAGGATGTTGGTGACTTTGTGAGGCTGCGCTGGGAGCTTGGGGAATGTGGGATGTTCGTTTGAGATCTGCTCTGCTGGAGGCTGCACGGCCGTCTCTTGAGCACTATGTGTGGGTCGGATGAGGATCAGGGTGCTCTCTAAGGAGCTATGCCACACTCATTTGGTGTTATTGGATTTGTTCAAAGCAATGCCAGCAGTGATGATGTTTAGATGGTGGTGTACTGGAGAGTTGCAAGCTTCTTGAGGCTATTTATTCAAGTGTAAGTGGTCTCTGATGGCTCTTTAGGGCCTACATAAGGGTATGTTGGGGGCAATGTGAGGGTCTGTTAGTGGCTAGGTGAAGGTCTAGCAGGAGCTCTGGGAGCCTCTTGGGACTATGTAATCATCTGTCAGTCATGCGCACTGGTCATTTGGGCCTACGCTAGGGTCACTTGGGGCTATGTGAGGGTCTGTTAGTGCTCTTTGGGAGAGTCTGTTGAGAGCCGTGTGAGGGTGTTTTGCGGCTTTATTATGGTCTGTTGAGGAATAGAGAAAGGTCTTTGGTGAGTTAGATGAGGGTTATGGATGGTAAGTGGGATTCTATCATAGGTTTTGTGATTGACTTGTGTGCTCTGTTGAGCTTGTTTGGACTTCAGTATGGGGCAAATAGGGGCACAGTGTGGCACCTGTGAGGGCCATGTGAGGCTCCAGTATGGACCATGTGAGGCTCTGTTGAGGGCTATGTGAGGCTCTAGCTCCAGTGGGGACGACGTGGGGCCCTGTTGAGGCTATGTGACACTCAATAGGGGCTATATGAGGCTTTCCTGAAGGCTATGTGAGGCTCTGTTAAAGGCTATGTGAGGCTCTGTTAAAGGCTATGTGAGGCTCTTTTGAAGGCTAAGAGAGACTGGTGTGGGCTAGGTGAGGCTCTGATGAGGGCTATATGAGGCTCTGGTGACGGCTAAGTGAGGCTGTGGTGAGGGCTAAGTGAGGCACTCATGAGGGCTATGTGAGGTTTTAGTGGGAGCTATGAGAGGCCCCTTTGAGGGCTATGTGACACTCTTATAGGGGCTATGTGAGGCTGTGTTGAAGGCTATATGTGGCTTTGTTAAAGGCTACGTGAGGGTCTGTTGAAGGCTATGTGAGGCTCTGGTGAGGGCTAAGTGAGGCTCTGGTGGGGGCTATGTGAGGGTTAGTGTTCTCTGCAGCTAGTGCCATGACTCTCTGGCCGCCGTCCTATAGGAGGCCTTTGTACTCCAGTCTCTTCTAATGCTCGCAGAACATTGGCTCCGAATTTGAGGTGGATAATAATGCCCATTATTTAAATGCCAGGAGGCAATTGGTCCCAAAACCCTTAAGTCCCACCCCTGTAGCCTCTTGGATCTGGATCGCTGCTGCCCAAGATCTGTGTACCATCGCAGCACACTCTCACCTGCTTTCTGCTTCCCAGCCTGAGGGTACCCGCCTTGCCGACCTAGAGCTGCAAACCGACCCCCCAAAAAACAGAGGTTTGTTAGTGAACAGTGCTTTGAAAAAAGGTAGAATTGTTCAGGAAAGTACGAGTCCACTGACCTGCTCCGTAGTTCGGCTGTGCTCCCCCGTAACCTTTTGGAAAGGGAAAAAGAAGAAACCTGTTGGGCCAAGCTTGACAGTAACGCATCAACAACAGCGCCTGTTAGGCGCAGTACTCGGTTAACCCTTTTTCGGCATAGCCCTTCCAGTGCCAGCCGTTTCTGCATGGCACGTTCGCTGCAGGTCGGTCTTAGGTGTGCCTGGTGGCCGAGGGCACATGGACCTGTCCATGCGGGATAGTATTGCAAATAGTCATATCCCGGCAGAGGGACCTATCGGCACCACGATGTTACTGTTTCCTGGAACATACTGTCATCCTAAGCACTAATAAATGCAGTGCTTTGGTGACAGTATATTTAAGGGAAACTCAGTACACGGAGCTGTACTAAGTGATTGCTCATGCAGAGACGGCCATGGCCAGCAGAGGGCAGAGGCCTATCCGTGCCGGGATGGTACTGTTTCTGTAAAAATACTGTCACCCTAGGTTATCTGTGCATGGAGCTTCCAGTTATAGTACAGCTCCATGTACTGAGCATGGAGAACTTTCCTTAAATTTACTGTCACCCAAATTACAGCATCTTTAAGGAAACAGGAATATCCCGGCGCAGATAGGTTCCTGCGCCCTGCTTGCTGTGGCCAACAGGGCACACCTAAGAGCAGGACCAGAAAACCTTACAGGAGACATATGCAATCATCCAGGAATGGATGGCGGACAATGGCCTTTGTCTCAATGGGGATAAAATGTAAATCATATTGGTAGGCCCCAAAGAGACCCTGAACAAACTAGACAGCAAATACAGCAACTTCAGCATAGAGAACACTGTAATCACAGTCTCTGCTGCAGGAAAAACACTGGGAGTATACCTGGACTCCACCCTGTCTATAGATAGACAAGTTAGTTATATCGCATCATCAGCAGCACTCACAACTAAAATCATTAATGCCGTAAAACCCCACCTCTCCCCCAAAAATGGTCTCAATATTGCCAGAGCTACCATAGGCGCAGCATTTCATTACTGTAATGTCCTCCTACTAGGTACCTCTTCCAAAAACATTAACAAATTACAAATCACGCAAAATAATGCTCTCAGAGCTGCTCTTAGTATCCCTAGGAGAGAGCGTATCTCTCAAGCCAGACAAGACGCCCACTGGCTCCCGATCAAAGAACGCATGCTGTTCAAGGCACTCACCATCACACACAGATGTTTGTCTCAGTCGGCACCTCCCTACTTAGCAGAACGAATACATCAAGTACAATCCCACAGACCTAAACGTGACCTATACTCGCACCAATTTACAATCCCTGCCTTTAACAGAGCCAAAGCCGGCGGATCTAGCTTTGAAGTCTAAGCACCAAAATCCTGGAACTCACTACCACTCAAACTTAGAAAACAAAGCTCTCTCATGGCTTTCAGAAAGCCATGAAAACCAAACTATTCAAGGAGACTGTACCCTGTTTGCTGTTCCTCTGTTACCATGGAACACGAATACTGTCTGAGCTGTAATTATGTTAACTTGTACCTAAGAGCTGTAGCTATGTTAACTTGCACCTAAGAGAATATTCTGTAACAGCGCCACAATACCTTAGGGCAGTTGTGCGCTTTATAAATGGAAATAAATAAAATAAATAAATAAGAGGACCCTGCGGCAAACGTGCTGGCGTCGAAAGGGCCAGTGCCAAAAGGGTCACGCCTGCATTACGAGCTTTTGTTCTGTAATAGCCACCAAACTGTGCCGTCTAGTGTCTACAATTCGGATAACCTTGTTCCCATACCAGGTGAGGCGCTGAAACATAAGAGGATGTTTAAGCTAACAGCAGCAGCGCCACCTTGTGCCGCGTGTGAGGTCTGCCGGAAATCTACTACACTCAAATATGAGTAATTTTACAGCAAGAAAACAGCAGCAATCCACTGTCCTTAAAGCTAAGGGCGAGTATGTGCATCCTGAATTCCCCACTTCAGCAGTTTTACAGGAGGAAAGTAGTACTGATCCTCACTGGTGAATTTGTTTAACTATAGAATGAAACCAACAGATGCAGTACTAGTACCCAGGAATCGACGTAGCTGCAGAAGAAAAGTAGTACTGCAAACAAGCATTTCCCAAGCCAACAGTGTTGGCTTTTGTGTAGGCATGGAAAAGGTATTTGCCGGGTAATCTCATAATGGTACTGCCTGGCCATAACATGGCAACAGCTGGAAAAGTGTCTTAGTCTCTTGGCATATCAAAGCAGTGCCCGATAAAGCCCTACCTATTACCTATACACAAGCCATTCTTGCTTTTAGCAGGACTTCAGTGCAAGGAACAAATATGAGGAAGCACTTACTGCTAATAAATCAAGTGGCTGAGGGCACACTTGGTAAAGACAATTAAGCTATTAGCTTTTAGAAAAGTGCTTAGAAATAACGCTGGCAGGTACTGTATAGTACAAAGTTTGATTTTACTGTTTCATAGAGCCAGCTCAAACAGATCGCAGGAGGATGTGTTTTAGTCTGGAATGGACAGGTAGTGGTGGGTGAGAATTGTCATAGTGATTGGCCCTGGGCAGTCAATGAGTGGGTAAATAACCAAGCAACACCTACAAGATGTGTGTCCCTCCTCACATCCCATCTACCCTTTATCGGTACACCAATGCAATCGTTTTGGCTTACAGTTGGTTCTTTAGCAACATCAAAAACTCAAAACTTTGAGTCTGAGAAAAGGCATGAGGTAAGCAACATCAATGCAGAGTGGTGAGTGGGACTCGTCGGGAGAAAAGCAGCGCCTCTTAGTGGTGAGTGTGAGTAACTTCAAGAGGAAAGCACCAGTGACACCTGGTGATGAGCCTAAGCAACTTCAAAAGATAACCAACAGCGAGGCCTGATGCCATGACTGACTACAAGAGGAAAGTGTCAATGGACAGCCTGTGGTGATTCTAGACCTAGGAGGGGATGCAGGAGGAAAATAGAAATGACCTCTTGGTGGTGAATCTGTGTAATTACACGAGGGAAAGACCTGACACCCTTATGTCGACTGTGAATAACTACAGCAGGAAAGCATCAGTGAACCCTGAAAAACAGAAGTCATTCCTAGAGTGCGGCATAAGCCTTTCTGCACTTTCCCACCTGCTTTTTCTCTGCCTCACCCATGCACACCCGCCTTCACCAGGCTTCCCACAAGAGGCCATCCCTAGAGACCCCACAGCTCCAGTCCAGCAGGCACTCACCTGCTTTCTGATTCCCGGCCTGAGGGTAGCCACCTTGACCTTGTCCTGCAAAACAACATAAAAAACAGGAACATTGAGCATTTAAGTTACCCGTGTGTTTATTAAGCAAATGACAAAAAAGACAATGGAAACACAGACGCCTCCGTGTCAAAGTAAGAAATTAAATGCGCTGACCTGCTCCATAGTTGGGTTGAGCTCCACCGTACCCTACAGAAAAGTGGGAGAGAGACAGCCAGGGATTATGTGTGTTACGGGGGACCAATGGGCTACAGAGAGGGCGGTGGAGGTTCACTGAACCAGGGGCACAAAAAGAGGATGAAGAGAGGGTGCTGGCTAGTGACCAGTATTAGAAATTCAATTATATTTCAGTACTGTAGCACCACAAGGGATGGAGTTTCTTGGCACTATATGTTGAGATGCAAGGTGTGCGTGGATGAGGGGGATAGACAGAAGTGGCAGAGGAGAGGGGGATATATGGAAGCAAGCAGCCTGGATTGGAGGCATCACTGGGCTATGGTCCTTCTGGGGCGTCCTGGAAATGGGACTGGCACTTTGCTTTTTATATCTGCCGGTGCTTCTTCAGGACATTCTGCATCTGGTGCTTATTCAGGACATTCTGCGTCTGGTATCAGCGACTTTCAGATGCACCCACTCACCCCATAACCCTTCAAAATAAAAGATTGGATAGCCAATTGCCCCCCTCTGACTGAGAACCTGTTTCCTTTTCCCCTGAACTTAAGCCCTTCCACGCCCTACGCCAAAGGGCCCTTACAGTACCAAACGTCTGGTATTATCAGGTACACCAGACCTCTGGTAGCCGATTATATACCAGGTCCTCATAAAGAAGGAAACACTCGTTGGCAGTCCTCGCGGGCTGCAACAAGTCGAATTTACGTTTATAGCCAATGAATATGCAAAGTCACCCTCATTGAAATAAATTGCTTGTAAACGTATCTCATGAACGTTCAGTATGGAAATCCTAAATGCATAACTCGATTCCGTCCCTGGGGGATCTTCAGAGAGAACTTGTGGAAGCGATGCTGGATATGTGAAGTCAAATCTGCTGTTATTCGTGGATCCTGATATGCCACCTCGCAGATATTCAGCATTCTACCATTTGCTAAAATGTTAGAGCCTGGGCAGTTGCTAGGATATACCTGACCTTGATGAAAAATGATGTGCTTTTATGATAGATCCTTGATGTGCACAACATCTTAGACACCAACCTCTGATAGAACTGTCCTTTGACCTACACAAGTCCAGATATATGCATCCACCAATATACCCAGCCCCTCCTCACCTGCTTTATTCGGCTTTCCACCACCAGCACCTGCCACACGCCCATAACCGTTCTGAGCACCTGTTGAGGAGAAATCAGGAAAGCGATGAGTGGATGAGTCTGGCTCGTGTAGCTTGAAAGTAGGCCTGAGGAGTGTCCTTTGGAGGGTGGAGGCTGGGACCTTATTTTTCTTGGGGTGGGTGAATTCCTATGAATCTGCGCCGTGAAAATGTAGTGGTAATACACAGGAAATTCATCAACTTTGGCAAATTTCCCCTCAACAAAAATGCCTGCTCCCTGCATTACATATTCACGATTTAACAATTTTGTTGTCATTTCAAAGCCAAAATTACAGAGAAATCATGAAAATAATTGAAAAACAGCACCAGCTTTATTTGTGAATGGAGCTCTAAAGGCAGACCATTCCGGGGATGTAGAAATCCATTTCCTTGTCTTCTTTTCCCTTTATGGGTGATATCTGAGTACAGTGCAGGGGCAATAGAAATCCATCTAACATCCTTACACCCAGCGCCCATCCCCGGTGGGACAGAAGTTCACCCTGGAGCTCGCTACATCTTCCTAAAACTGATCTGAGTCCATATCAGAGACATCATATATACAGTCCAGGTATTGGCCTTCTCCCATGGACTGCACTGGAGACAATTCCAGAGGGAATGAAATCCAACTCTGGTTCCATTACTTTTTGCAGGGACTGCAATGCTTGTCTCTTCCGAGGGTATAGGGAATTTGCCAGGGGTTTTATCCCAGGTGGTTGTATCCAGGAGAAAAATGACTGCATTTCTGAACCCTCTGTTTAATGTGGTTTCCATCCACACCCTGCATAGGATGCTGAAAGGCAAACCAGTGGTATAGTTGACCAAAAAAATAGAATAAAAAATAAAGAGTACAATATATCGATTTTGGTTAACAAAGAAGGTAAACAATATCTACTAGAGGTATACATGTCGAAATAAAGGTATGAATGTAGAATTACAGGTGTGAGTTTTAGTTTTAAAAAGTCCAATTAGACTTCAGTAAAAACTACTATGAATGGGAGGGAGAAAAAGAGGGTTCATGGATATGAGAGGTCACAGAGGGTCGAGGGGGTGTCCCCCATAAAAGGTATTTGTAAGGCAAATGTAGGTAGAATGTAATATGGGTTAGTGAAAAGACATTAAAACTAGGACTAGAATTATTAAAAAGTCCACTAGATGACACTCTCAGACTATAGATACAGACTGCATGTAGATATTAGGCTTGATGAAAGGTGTAACTCGTTTTAAAAAACAGTTATTTAAGTTTTGTTATAATTTCATTTTCATGTCTGTGCTCTCTTAGTCACCTGGTGTTTACCTTTTTTTGTTTCGGACTTCAATTTGACTACTGAAAGAACTGGTAATTTCTGTTATAATATAAATAATACAAGATCCTTTATGGGTACACAAAAAGACTATCCTTGCAGTTCATAGAAATCAAAAAAAGACTTGGTAATTAACAGCCTACCATTCACAGGCACTAAAGTAGGACTACTGACAGTGGCACAGATCTGTATTAGATGTCAGAGACGACTCCGAGATAAGGTTCTGAAAGGGGAGCCGGTACGTCCTTTAGATGCGGTATATGATGTCAGTGGGTTATAGAGAAATTTAAAATCAAACACATGAATAAATTACATTTGGAGGGTATGGATGCAGAGAGAGCGGTTGCTAGCAAAGCAGCCCAATTCCTGCCTGTCAAGTCCAATGACTCACCTTGTCCAAGTTGCTGTCGCTGGCCTGCGCCGTAGCCTGGGTATTTCCCTGAAAGTACAGATAAAAAAAGTGTAAGACTGTGCTCTGCCCATATTGAAGGCACAAACCGCTCATTGTGAATGACTCGTACTCGATGTCCATCTCCACCATACATGTTTTTCACTTCTATATAATTCCATGCCCGAGGAAACCCCCAAGCCCTGTCTAGCAGCTAACTTAAGGAGCTTGGCAGGATGCACTAATGGGTAATTCAAGAATCCAGAAGCCACATTGGCTGAGGTTCCATAGCCACACCAAGCCAGAAGCGAGGAGTTAGAGGGTTTTCTAGTTTGACTTTGGACGTCGCTCATCCCAGCCCTTGCATCTGCCTCACGATCCCCAGCGCTATCAGCTCTTCTGCTTTCCCATTGGAGATCTTGCCTCATACCCTAGCAGCCCCATTACCTGGCTTTGTTCCACCTCCATACCCAGGTTGCACGCCGCCCAGCGGAAGACTGGCTCCTGGAAGAAAGGAAAAAGAGAATGGGCGATTGTTGAGAATGCCGTATGCCGCAACATATTAACTATGATTCTCGCTGTTCTATCTACAG
This sequence comes from Ambystoma mexicanum, assembly GCF_040938575.1. NCBI lineage: Eukaryota > Metazoa > Chordata > Amphibia > Caudata > Ambystomatidae > Ambystoma > Ambystoma mexicanum. The sequence goes on along the minus strand of NC_090925.1, from coordinate 763,110,369 downwards.
ACGCACCTATGTAGATTAAGGGCCTTATTCATGCAATGTTTTGCACGTGCAAAGTGACTTTTCACTGATGAACAGTGAATCTGCACTGCCAACAAACACGGTGGCGGTAAACCTGCCGCCACCGTTGTTTCCATACCGGGTGATCACGACTCCTGCAGGCGGAGGCGTCTATCCCGCCAGATCTGACCTGGCGGGTTTAACACCTCCCGCCTGCAGGCGGACGAGGAAACACCGGCACCATCATGAGATGGTGCCGGTGTTTCCATGATCCCCATTCCCCGTGAGTCCTATGGGACTCAATGGGAATGGGGATTTACACCATTCCGCCTCCGGAATTCCCGGGACACCGGGGTTGTAATGCCCCGGTAATTCCGGGAATCACGGAGGCGGAATGGTAATACGAGTCCGGCGGTACCAGGAACCATTCCCCATTCCCATTTGAGCCCCCATTGGGCTCAATGGGAATGGGGATGGAGCTAATAACGGGCCCGCTATTAGCGGGCCCGTTATTAGCTCTCCACCTACCTCGCAATGACCCCCATTGTTTAGTGTGTATGACCAGGGGTGTTGCTAGGTCTGGAAAAGATCTGGGGCTGCGCTAATGTCGGGACTGTGACTGGGGCTGGGTAGCCTTCTGATTGGAGCCCCAGAGCATCTATCCTGGGCTACAACCAAACGAGCCGGGGCTATTGCCCCGCAGCTCCCTCCATAGTGACGCCTCTACCTGTACCATTGCACAAAGCTGCAGATCGCAACCTGCAGCATTACTAGACTGCCAGCTCCAGATAATGGGTTAGAATTCTACGTTAATGCTCTGGATTGATGCGGCGTCATTCTAATCCTGATATCAAAGCACGCAGCATTGCACAGTTTACTATGGGGACTCACTTTTGTTTTTTTCAGCCATGTGGGTGAAGTCCAACACATGTAAATTGAAACGTTGCACGTTCTTATATGCAAAGGCATTTGTTATTTGGTGTCAGAATGCAGGGTCTGAAACCTTTGGCTCTCAGATGCATTGGACCACAAATTCCATCAGCCCTAACCAGCATAGTTAACGGCGAGGGATGTTGGGATTTGTAGTTCAACTCATCTGGAGAGCCACAGGTTCCAGATCCCCTGAATGCGATATGAAGGCAACCCAGACCAGGGCAGTGCTCCATAACCAGAGAGCCCCCAGTGTTAGGAGATCAATGGCCGATGGGTGCTCTACGAATGCCACACCACTGCAGCAGTGCCCACACCATGAACACCATCCCTTGCCTACAGTGGCAGCCGCTTGTATTAACCCGGGGATGTCTTGCAATTGGATTGCTAGATATTTTTAATACTGCACTTTATGGGCTAAGTCATTTTTTGAGTGTCGTTGTCTCTTGGTGTTAGATATTCTCACTTTGTCATGTGGGTTGTTTTGTAATTGTCTTCTGTTAGCTGCTTTTCACAAATAGTGCTTATTACTTGATTTGGTTATTGTTTAATATGTGCAGATGCTGTAATAAGCCATGAACAATGTGAATGGGGATGACATACCTGCCACTTGCTAAAATAAGTTTCCAGCAGGAACCACTTGCTGTGTTTTGATGCTTTATCCCCAGGTCCTGCTTGTGTAGGGGACCACCCCTCCGGTGTATGCTCATGCCCCAGACAACAAGGATATCCATCAAGCTGCAGACGGTGTAGCCAACAGGACTGTCCCTCCGGCTTTGCTGGACTCAGACAACAACGCTATCCCTGGGGCTTCTCGGGCCCCAGACAGCAGGGCTATGCCTCAGGCTGAATAGTCCCCAGGCATCCGAGCTATCCTCTCGGGCTGCCCTCGCCCCAGACGGCGGGGCTATGCCTCAGGCATCAGAGCTATCCTCAGGGATGTCATTTCACCAAAATGCCAGGGGTAGTGGAAGTGACATCACACGACCCTTGTGACATCACAGGAAGTGATGACATTTCACCCCACCCCAAAGTGATATCGCGGGAAGCGATGGAACACGACCTTTCACCCGTTGACAAAACAGGAAGTGGCATCACATAGCATTGTACACTACGTAAAATATGGTTACGATATCACTATAATGTGATGTACCCTTCATACCTGAATGGATCGCCATATGTATCATTAAGATCAAATGACAGTGATTGCAAGCAGATGTCCATGACCAAATGATAATGATGTGTTATTATATAGCACTTAAGCTTAAGCGCTTTACATAGAAGAAATATACACCCAATATCACCCAACCTGTGTTGGTACCCGTTTATCGATCTCAGAAGGTGAAAGGCTGAGTTGAGGCGTTTGGGAACAGACTAAATCAGTGACTCACCCCCTGAAGTGTGCCTGAAATCAACCTTTAATCAGTCTAGCAATTATTGTATAGAATTCCAGAAAGACACATTTTTTGGCATTCCTATTCTTTCTTGTTTAGGGTCAGTGCTGAAAGTGTTAGACTTGTGGCCCTTATGTTCTTCTTTTTCTTCTTTTTAAGGGGCCTGAACAAGAAAGCCAGCCACCCCAGAATTAAAGAGCCACAACATTTTTTAGAGGTCGCAGGGGAGACCACAGAGGCCGCACCTGCAACCTCTGGCGACCCCCAAATGAAGTCCCTGTCTATCCTCTCGGGCTGCCAACGCCCCAGACAGCAGGTCTATTCCTCAGGCTGAATAGTCCCCAGGCATCCGAGCTATCCTCTCGGGCTGCCAACGCCCCAGACAGCAGGTCTATTCCTCAGGCTGAATAGTCCCCAGACATCCGAGCTATCCTCTCGGGCTGCCAACGCCCCAGACAGCAGGTCTATTCCTCAGGCTGAATAGTCCCCAGGCATCAGAGCTATCCCTGGGGCTGCTCAGGCCTGAGACAGCGGGGCTATTCCTCAGGCTGAATAGTCCCCAGGCATCAGAACTATCCCTGGGGCGTCTCAGGCCGGAGACAGCAGGGCTATGCCTCAGGCTGAATAGTCCCCAGGCATCCGAGCTATCCTCTCAGGCTGCCCACGCCCCAGACAGTAGGGCTATGCCCCAGGCCGAATAGTGCCCAGGCATCAGAACTATCCTCTCGGGCTGCCCACACCCCAGACAGCAGGGCTATTCCTCAGGCTGAATAGTCCCCAGGCATCAGAGCTATCCCTGGGGCTGCCCAGGCCTGAGACAGCGGGGCTATTCCTCAGGCTGAATAGTCCCCAGGCATCCGAGCTATTCTCTCGGGCTGCCAATGCCCCAGACAGCAGGGCTATGCCCCAGGCTGAATAGTCCCCAGACATCCGCGCTATCCTCTCAAGCTGCCCACGCCCCAGACAGTAGGGCTATGCCCCAGGCTGAATAGTCCCCAGGCATCAGAGCTATCCTCTCGGGCTGCCCACACCCCAGACAGCAGGGATATTCCTCAGGCTGAATAGTCCCCAGGCATCAGAGCTATCCCTGGGGCTGCCCAGGCCTGAGACAGCTGGGCTATTCCTCAGGCTGAATAGTCCCCAGGCATCAGAGCTATCCCTGGGGCTGCCCAGGCCTGAGACAGCTGGGCTATTCCTCAGGCTGAATAGTCCCCAGGCAATAGAGCTATCTCCGGGGCTTCTCAGGCCCAAGACAGCAGGGCAATGCCTCAGGCTGAAGAGTCCCCAGGCTCACCTTGCCGAAAGCAACGGAGCTATCCTTCAAGCTGCCCAAGCCTCAGAAAACAGCACAGTCCCTCGGGTTGTAGTGGCACGCGCCTTCCAGAGGTAGGCTATCTACAGGAGGGCACTGCAGGGGCTCTCAGAGCCAGGACCCCCCTCACTTACCTCCTGCTTTGGCTCCTACTGGTCCCGAGCCTGCACCAGGCTGCACCCCGCCGGCAGCTGCACCTTAGAAGAAAGAAAGAGGCATTACACCCGATATCTGTAGAAACAACGCCCGCAGAGGCCGGGCTCGAGCGGGGGGGCTCACCCCTCTGAAGTGGGCAGCTGCCCGGATGCCCTATGCTGCCTGCTTACCTCTCACATAGGATGGGCGGTAGAGGTTGCCCTGGTTCCCAGCAGCCTGGGGTTTCAGGCCTGCAGGGGGAATACATAAGCCATGATAAATACCGAATAAAGGCAAATAAATACATTCTTTACAACACACACACACTTTCTTAGTTATAAAATGTGGTATTCGGATGAGATGTATAAAGCTCATGGAGTATCTCCCCGAAATGTGAAACTGTAAGCTACAGACTACCCGTTCATGTCTCTGCGACAGGTGCACGCGCGCACTGAGCTACCTGGTAAGCATATACGCATCCGACTGCAGTTCTCAAGCCGGCCGAGCTATCAAATCAAGATTCCAGCCTGTGCCATGCACAGATATCTGAAGCATGGCTACTGGCGCACCAAGCTCACTTTCTGGGATTCCAACACACATATTGGCAATCTGCACACAAACTCGCTGAGTGGTTTTCCTGGGTTCTTAACTTCCATTCTATGCATTACACCCACACAGCTCTGCAGAAGAGGCCTGGACCTGCTTAAGTGTACAGGGTGCCCCAACCAAGATCTGAAATGCATCGTCATGTTAGAATGAAGCAAAATACCAAAAGCTAAGTTCGACAGAAAGCTCATATATGAAAGCGCCTTCAGAACAGCACAACTTTAAGTCACCGAGCCCGGGGACAGGGCGGTGGGAGCGCAATAACTGGACTCTTTGTCGAGGATGGAACATTTAAACAAAGATATTTATAAAAAAATGCCATAATGCTGAGACGATGAATGTGGCACCTGGGTGTGGCGGGCAACACAAGGCCCCATTCATGGTCTGTCGGCTGAGGGGCACTGCCAGGGTGGGTTGTGTAGTGGGCCCGACCTTGTTGTTTAGTCTCCTGTTGATGGATCACACCACATGCAGAAGTGTGTCCTGGCACTTGGATACTCGCTGTTGTTATTTCAGAAGTCAATTGCACTCTTTTTGTAAATCTGGCAAGGGCCATGCTTTGGATGTACAGGCTGGGATCTGGGGCCGCGCGGGTTGCACACGTGTCTCAGGGGCAAATATCTGTTGAGCAGTTTTACTGGGTTTAGAAACTGAAATCAGGAGGCTACAAGCATCACTCCACAGGATGCGCATTATCCCCCCGAACTATCTTCTGAGCCCTCAAATTGTACCATGTGTGGGGTGCGTAGCTCCTCGAGTCTTCTGCCTTTGCTTTTCCCTCCACAAATGCAGTACTACAAATCCCAGAATGCAAAAGAAAAGGTAAGACTGGAGGAGGAATTGCTCACACAGCATATAAAACTACCTGCCATCTTGGCTGGGATTACAACCTTCCATGGTCAGGTTATACACAGCTCTCTATAGTGAGAACATTAACCTGCCGAGCTGTCTTACTGTGATTGTAACGGAAAGCAAGCTGACAATACACAGATCGCTGCAGGGGGCATGGATCTCTACCGCATGCACAATAACCCGTGAGTAATTGTATTGGATTTTACCCGCTCATTGTAATTGACACAGCCATTCTTTGTTGGACTTGCTAGAATGGTTCTGTGTGAGCAAGCTCCGCCTGGTGGCATCAGGGGAGCGTCATCTACATTCGTCTATGTTGCCCTTGTCAACTGTCCTGATATTGCGGCGCCGCTCCTCGCGAGATTACGCCTGATAAAACCCCACCTGGATCAATAGCTCAAGAAAAGAGAACATCTTTTACCAGCTATAGCCACGCAGACATTACATACATGTCAGAGGAATGTCGTTGTAAGAGAAATTCTTTGCGAAACCCGCAACCTTAACCATGTGAAACAAAATGTGTTTTTCCCGCCCAAAACACTGACCATCCTGATTAAGAATTGAAGATAGTCGGAAAGGTTTTGAAAGTTTTGTTCCCATTTGGCAGACCTGCTCCCTGTCCCTGCTGTTTGTTTCCTTTGGCTGCAGAGCAGTGAGTACGTACCATAGGTCTAGTCTAAGCCCATATGTGGAGTGCTGGAGAGTCTGGCCTGGTGGAGGAGGGGCAGGGGGGTAGATGGGACACCCAGGAGTAGACTGCCAAGTTATTTTGTCTCCAGAAGCACCAGGGAGTTTCTCATGGACGGGGGAGTGAGAGACACGCCACGAGGGCAATGGAATACTGCCAGGGTATGAGATGAGGACATGTCCACCCGCCAGACCTTAGAACACATCGCCACTCTTGCCTATCATATCACCCTCCAGGACTACCACTCGAATATGCCAGGACTTTACCAGCTGGAGCTGTCCTGTTCCCATCTGGGACTAACGCTTCAGCATCCTCAGCCTGGACTATGACATCACATGCCGAGATCATCACGCCACCTGCAGGAATATCTGACAGCTATTACAGAACTATTACCAACCGAGTAACCGCATTAGCAGCGGCGACTGTCACCGCATCAGCCAGAACTGTCACATCTCTAGCCCACAGTGATCACATTAACAGCCAAGTCTATTAACACACCCCCAGCCTTGACTGTTCCATCACCAGCCAGGTCTATCTTGTACCTAGCTCTGACTATCACACCACTAGCCCAGGGCTATCATGCACCTAGCCCTGAACCTAGCCCTGACTATCACACCACTAGCCCAGGGCTATCATGCACCTAGCCCTGAACCTAGCCCTGACTATCACACCACTAGCCCAGGTCTATCATGCACCTAGCCGCGACTATCACACCACTAGCCCAGGGCTATCATGCACCTAGCCCTGAACCTAGCCCTGACTATCACACCACTAGCCCAGGGCTATCATGCACCTAGCCCTGAACCTAGCCCTGACTATCACACCACTAGCCCAGGGCTATCATGCACCTAGCCCTGAACCTAGCCCTGACTATCACACCACTAGCCCAGGTCTATCATGCACCTAGCCGCGACTATCACACCACTAGCCCAGGGCTATAATGCACCTAGCCCTGACTATCACACCACTAGCCCAGGGCTATCATGCACCTAGCCCTGAATCGAACCCTGACTATCACACCACTAGCCCAGGGCTACCATGCACCTAGCTCTGACTATCACACCACTAGCCCAGGTATATCATGCACCTAGCCCTGACTATCACACCACTAGCCCAGGGTTATCATGCACCTAGCCCTGACTATCAGACCACTAACCCACGTATATCATGCACCTAGCCCTGACTATCACACCACTAGCACAGGGCTATCATGCACCTAGCCCTGACTATCACACCACTAGCCCAGGGCTATCATGCCCCTAGCCCTGACCATCACACCACTAGCCAAGGGCTATCATGCACCTAGCCCTGAACCTAGCCCTGACTATCACACCACTAGCCCAGGGCTATCATGCACCTAGCCCTGAACCTAATCCTGAATATCACACCACTAGCCCAGGGTTATCATGCACCCAGCCCTGACTATCACACCACTAGCCCAGGTCTATCATGCACCTAGCCCTGACTATCACACCACTAGCCCAGGTCTATCATGCACCTAGCCCTGACTATCACACCACTAGCCCAGGGCTATCATGCACCTAGCCCTGACTATCACACCACTAGCCCAGGGCTATCTTGCCCCTAGCCCTGACTATCACACCACTACCCCAGAGCTATCATGCCCCTAGCCCTGACTATCACACCACTAGCCCAGGGCTATCATGCACCTAGCCCTGAATCGAACCCTGACTATCACACCACTAGCCCAGGGCTACCATGCACCTAGCTCTGACTATCACACCACTAGCCCAGGTATATCATGCACCTAGCCCTGACTATCACACCACTAGCCCAGGGTTATCATGCACCTAGCCCTGACTATCAGACCACTAACCCACGTATATCATGCACCTAGCCCTGACTATCACACCACTAGCACAGGGCTATCATGCACCTAGCCCTGACTATCACACCACTAGCCCAGGGCTATCATGCCCCTAGCCCTGACCATCACACCACTAGCCAAGGGCTATCATGCACCTAGCCCTGAACCTAGCCCTGACTATCACACCACTAGCCCAGGGCTATCATGCACCTAGCCCTGAACCTAATCCTGAATATCACACCACTAGCCCAGGGTTATCATGCACCCAGCCCTGACTATCACACCACTAGCCCAGGTCTATCATGCACCTAGCCCTGACTATCACACCACTAGCCCAGGTCTATCATGCACCTAGCCCTGACTATCACACCACTAGCCCAGGGCTATCATGCACCTAGCCCTGACTATCACACCACTAGCCCAGGGCTATCTTGCCCCTAGCCCTGACTATCACACCACTACCCCAGAGCTATCATGCCGCTAGCCCTGACTATCACACCACTAGCCCAGGGCTATCATCAGCCTGAACTACCACATCCCCAGTCCGGACTACTTAATTAGTAGTCAGAACTTTCATACCACTAACTCATACCCATTACATCACCAGCCATGCCTCTCATGAAGTCACCAGCCTGGACTATCAATTCCCCAAACAGCAATAGCAGATTTCCAGCCAATGTATCCCATCACGGGCCAAGAATAGCACATCACCAGCTGGGGCCATCACATTATGAGTAATGACAATCACATGACCAACCGAAAGCTGCCAGATATTCCGCCAGGGTTATCACCACATCACCTTCCAGGAGTATTGCCACGCCAGCCAACATGATCCCATAGCCCAGCAGGATTATCACACTGTCAGCTACAACTGTCACATCACTCAGCAGGTGCAGTCAGATCCCCAGCCATGATACTTACCCAGCTGAGCTGTTGCATCACCCAGAAACCTCACATCACCAGCCAGGACCCTCACATCAAAAGCAAGGACAACCGGATGCCCAGTCAAATCACTATATGTATGCGAGCTCAAATATGCATATATCTATTTTACACACATACACACACATACATGTTATGTTATTTGCATAGCACCTAGTGCCATTAGTATGGCCTCAAAGCGCTATAGGTGAACTTGGAGGACCGAAGTCAGAGGTATGAGTAATTGATAACAGGAGTTTAGAATGCATGTGTGCATTTTAGCCAGTACAAAGGTAGGTAGGGGTGACTACGATCCCGCTGGCGACCCATTGAGAAGTGGCTTGTGGATGGGTGCTGTGATGGGCTGTCAGGAGAGAATACAAGTCAAGGAGACTGGTTGTGTGCCCAGCTAGAGTACATTTTTGTATTCTACACCAGCTAAACTCCTTTACAGCAGCAAGTTTAATTTATATTTCAGATGGAGAGTGAGAGAGCAAAAGGTGAGGGAAGGGAGAGAAGGGGAGCGAGATAGAGATTGGTGCAATAGAGGGGAGATGGGTAGGATGAAGTGGATAGAAGCCGAGAGACAGACTGAGAGAAAGACAAAGGGGGCGGGGGAGATAGGTAGAAGTGAGTGATAAATGGAGAGGTAGGAGAAGACAGACTGAGGGAAAGTGAAAGCAATGAGAAAAAAGAGGTCAAGCTTTCTCAGTGTAAGGCACACATTCTAGAACTCCCTGATCCGAGATCTCAGACCCACTGGAAAGCCCTTGAGTTCAACCAGAAGATGAAGATGTTGGCATGTTCCCAATCCAAGAGCACCAGCAGGGGTTAAGAGGCCAAGCTGTCTCAGGGTAAGGCACACATTCTGGAACTCCCTGAGCACAGAACTCATATCCAAAGGGAAGCCCTTGATCAGCATGAAGATCAAGGCATTGGCACGTTACCAATGAAAGGTGAAAGGGCCTCTGCAGGAGTTAGGAGGCCAAGCTGTCTCAGGGTAAGGCACACATTCTGGAACTCCCTGAGCACAGAACTCATATCCAAAGGGAAGCCCTTGATCAGCATGAAGATCAAGGCATTGGCACGTTACCAATGAAAGGTGAAAGGGCCTCTGCAGGACTTAGGAGGCCAAGCTGTCTCGGGGTAAGGCACACCCTCTAGAACTCCCATACCAGGGATCTCAGATCTAGTGGAAAGCCCTTGAATTCATCGAGAAGATCAAGACATTGGCACGTTACCAATGAAAGGTGAAAGGGCCTCAGCAGGGATTACCGTATGTCTCCCAATTCCATTACTGGGCGCTTTTGTGCTATTTGTGCCACTCAGAGACATTGCTAGAGGGGGCTGGAGGGGGCTATAGCCCCGGATCTTTTGGTTGTAGCCCCGGATAAAAGCTCAGGGACTACAACCAAAAGGCTAGCTAGCCCCCAGTCCCGACAGTCCCAAAATTAGCGCACCCCCGGATCTTTTCCAGACCTAGCAGCACCCCTGGTGCCACTAACAGTTTGAATACCAAAACACAAGGTCTGCAACAAAGCCTAAAGATATTAAAGAATTCAAGAAAGGTATAGATTTACAGAAATAATGCAAAGTAAGGACCATCCCACATCAGTTTAACACGAATCGAGAGAATAATATACAATAGCACCCTGATGCTGTGCACCGCCATCATGCGTGACAGGACATGGGCTGCATTCATCGATACATGCCGGCGTTCTCGCGCTCTGTGGATGATTGACTCTGCCAACCAAAGTGCTGCCTCTACCTTCTCCCTGCTTCGGCCCGAAAACACCTACGCTCAACCACCTACCCCGCACCCTTTTCTCCCACCTTCACCCTCCCCCCTCGCATCGCCGGCCTCCCTTTGCTCTCCACCATCTTGGAAAATGAAAAGGATGTCGCACAGAGCGCCTTTCACTTCCACCATGGCTGACATCTTTTCTTGGGACATATTTGCCTTTGTCACCGTGCGGCCAACATCGCGCTGCATCACACCACATAAACAATAGAGCCCCATTAGCTCATCACGTGTACTAATGGTGACAATTGCTTGGCAAGTGGGCTGGCGCTGCTGGTAATGCCATTGCCAGCCACGTTAAGCGCCTCGTCTGTCTTCATCTTGCTGACAAACGTTCTCCATCAGCTGTGATTATTAGCTACCGAGGCTTGAGCCTGGTTACGCCATCTTCTCGGGTTGAGTGTGTAGTCGTGGGTTAGGATGCTTCGTGGTCTGTGTGGACTTGACACAGGTGGGCTGGTTTCACAGGGTCTGCAACGTGACGGGCCGAGGGTAGCGGTCCAAAGGGTTTGCAGTAGTGGCAGTGAGGGACACCCGGCCTGTAGGTGTTGTTTGAATATTTGCCCGCCCATGGCCATGCTAATCCCTATGGCCATTCCCACCCACTCCCTTCACCCTCCCCGCCCAAAACACATGCTCCTGGGATCTGTTGGAGCTGGTCATCAAGCCATACCACAGACGTTCCCCGAAGTTCCTGCCAGTGGTTTTTTCAAAGCAGTCTTTTGAGAGTTAATGACTTAATTGAAACTGTAAACCCGATACTGGTGTAATAAAAATGTCTAAACCAGGTCTGCCGTCTGCCACTCGATTTATGCGCACTATGCCTGTCCTTCACAGAAGACCTGTACAAACAAGCATTGGCAAAGCCAACAGTTTTGGCTTGTTTATAAGTATCAGGCATTTGGAAGGCCCTGCTATTAGATGGCCAGGTACTCGCACCATTTTTGCACCTGCTACCATCAGCGGCTAGTTACTACCGCTATGGCTGTGCCTGGCAAGTGCCTTTCCCGTGCTCACACACAATCCCACACCGTAGGCATTGTCAATGCGTGTTCCACTAGGGGGTGCCCCCATGAATTCTGACACCCCTCGGAGACCACAGAACCCCTCCACAGATAATACAATCCACTAGGATGTGCTCCCTGGATCCTGATTCCCCCTGTCCCCCCCCACAGGTTTGACCACCTTCAGCTCGCTCCTCACCTCCTTGCAGGCTGCACCGCGCCAGCCAAAGCAGAACGGACATGCGCAGCCACGTGCTTCCCATCATGTTGACGGACCTTCGAAGCGCTGTACAGAGCAGGGAAGTTCTAGCAGGCAGGGGATCTGAGGCTGGAGCAGGAACACAACCACCCTTCGCACAGACAGGACCCCCCGTCTGGTGCCCACCTTTTATCCCAGGCTGGCTAGGGTGGGCTTCCTGCAGGCTCCACCCAGTCTCCATGTTCCTTGCCCCCTCCCCACCACCAGGCGGTGCATTGGAAGGCTGGGGGTTGTCAAAAAACCTCCTTCTCAAATTCCCCAAAAAATCAGCAAGAAGCTGTGAAAAGCGACGGAATGCGCGAGCTCCTCCTGGCAACATCTGCACTGAGCAAACAACTGGCGGAGCGGGCGGGGCGGGGGCGGCATTTATAGAAAAGAAGGGCCGACATTATTCCTGGGGGGCTTCGGGTTTTCCATCTCTGTGTCAGCCCGAGAACCCCGCTTGAGTTAACATCGTATTCCTCAACCCTACAGCGGCTTGCTCGCGACATCACAGAGAAGCGCACCGATGACATCAGGCCCGGGCTGGCCTCTGGGGCAAGGCCGGAACCAAAAGCGCACAATGCCAGTGTGGGCCCGTTCTTTGGGTCCAAGTGGGCCACTTTTTGGGCCCTTGTGGCCGGGTTTGATAGTAGACTTGACCATTGTTACTGAATGAGTATTCTTTAAAATGCACCGTTGGCGCCACATTTGATTAAAAGCCTCCCCCTTGGGCACTGCCCAGTCTGTTACAACAGGGGTGATTGCCGTTTGCAATTGCGGGCCTCTTTTCCATTGGTGCCCGAGACAATGTCATGGGCCAGTCCGAGCCTGTATGACATCATCAGTGACACACCTGCGCCCTTATTCTGCATGGATTTGCGTGACATGTCAAACGATCAATTTCCTGATACACTCAATATATTATGCCATTGCCACAGCTTCCAAGACGCGGCGCTGCAGCGGCTGTGCGCGTGCACGCCCCCTGCCCACACCAGACTCGCCCTTACCCTATTGACACTCCTGTTTTACACTTCGCTAAGTGGCACTTTTGGGATATTGTGCTGTGGCACTTTTCGTGCGAAGAGTAGGGATTACTGGAGGGGACATGAGTAAGCGTAGAATGGCGAACACGGGGGTGGCAAATACAGCCGCCACAAGTGGCCCTAATCAGTTTTTGCGGATCTCAAACACCAGTGGCCACAGCCCGTGTCTGCAGGACTCATCCACCATCCACTGGCTGCTGCCACCCGTGGCCACAGTCAGTGTCTGCAGGGCTCATCCACTAAACACTGGCGACAGCCACACGTGGCGACAGAGAGTGCCTTCAGGATTCATCCACCAAACACTGGCGACAGCCACACGTGGCCACAGACGGGCGTCTGCAGGATTCATCCACCAAACACTGGTGGCACCCACCAGTATCCACGTTCCGTGCTGGCAGGAAACGCTGTTTGCACTTGTAACCACCAGTGGTCACAGTTCGTCTTTGCAAGACTCATCCACCAGACACTAGTGACAGTCACAGATGTCCACAATCAGTATCTGCATGACTCGTCCACTATACACTATTAGCAGCCACAAGTGGCCCCAGTTCATGTTTGCAGGACTCATCCACAAGTAGCCACATTCTGTGTTTTCATGAAACACTGGTTTCAGCCACAAGTGGCCACAGTCCGTGTGTTCAGGGCTCACCCAATAAACACCGGTGGCAGTGACAAATGGCCACAGTTAGTGTCTGTAGAACTCATCCATTATACGCCCGTGGCAGCCACAAGTGACCCCAGTTCATGTTTGCAGGACTCACCCACAAAACACTGGTGGCAGTCACAAGGGGACCCAGTCTTCGTATATAGGAACTCCTCCAGCAAACACTGGCGTTAGCAAAAGGCAGGTCGTGGGCCCAGTAGAGACGCATTGCCAGCCAGACCAGAGAAAATAACACAAACATCTTTGTTTTGGAAAAATAATAATAATAATAGCAATAATAATTTAGCATTGATATAGGGCCATGTTTAATCCTTTAACATTACTACGCAAAATCACTGTATTCCAAAATAAACATGACCTTAATAATCACAAAAAATGCATAATCTATGTCAGCATATTTCAACATCAACCATAATATTGTGGGGGAGGGGGGGTAGCTCAGCGGCAACGTGTTCGCCTTGGAAACAAGACACACAAAGCAGCATAGGTTTGATCCCCGGGTCCATGCTTAGAAACCTCTGGGTATTAAGCACATTATAAATACGCAACTAAGAAAAAAAACAATTATGCAACAAAAAAAAACAATTCCTGTAACATCCACGGGCTCTGAGCGCTTTAAAAATGCAAAATAAAAAAATAATAACTCACATTAATAGTAGTTCTTCCTTGTGACAGGCCAGTTCCCGGTGGAACTGCTAACTCCTCCCCCTTTAGGAGTTTGTACAGCGGTGAGTTGCCCCCACACCGTCGTGGACCTCCCCGCCATACCCTATGTTGGGGTGACTTCTGGAGACACCCTTCTCATGACCAATAGCTTCTGCCTCCTGGCCCACCCCTGTCGCTGACCTTCCCATCGGACCCCCGCTGGTCCAAAGCCACCCCAGTGAGAAGCAGACCGTGCCCTCGCCACTGCACCTAACCGGCCTTAGGATCCCCTTCGTTCTTTCCGTCCCATTGGTACCAGGTGGTTTCTCCCTCTGTGCAGGATCATCAAATCTGGTTCGGGCAAGCAATGGTTCGCAGGGACGTTATTTAGGGGTCGCCAAGGGTTGCAGCTCTGAGTGACCCTGAGGTCTCCCTTGCTACCCCTGTGGTCTCCCTTGCTGCCCCTAAAAAAAGAATTAAAAAAAAATAAATATATATATATATATATATATATATTTTTTTTTTAATTAAATGCAAGCCCCTGGGCTGTGGCCAGTGCCATGTGGCTCTTTGCTTCTGGAGTAGCTGGCTTTCTGGTTCAGATCTCTTAAGGTCAGTATTGACCCTAAATAAGAAAGAATAGGAATAACAAATAATTTGTTCTATATAAAGCGCTTGACCGTAAGTGCTATATATTAACACATCATTATCATTTGGCCATGGACGTCTGCTTGCATTCACAACAATTTGGTAATATGGGCCTATACACTCTGATATCAATGATACATATGGTGATACATTCTTGTATAAAATGTCTATCACGTTATGGTGATATTGTAACCATATTTTTCGTAGTGTACTTAGGGTAGCTTTTTGGGCTATATGATGCAGTTTCCTGTTTTGTCAAGTGGTGAAATGCTGTGTTCCATCGCTTCCCATGATATCACTTTGGGATGAGGTCAAATTACATCACCTCCTGTGATGTTATCAGAGGTCAAAGGTTGTGTGTTGTCACTTCCACTACCCCTGGCATTTTGGTGAAATGACGTCCTTGATGATTCGCCTTGAATTCTGTCACGATTGGGCACACCTGTCCTATTTACATGCCACCCTTGCTGCTCCAATGTATTGCAGCTTTTGTGCGCCTACGCCAGTGTAGAGGAGCAGCCGAATGCCCCTGCAGGAAGTCCCACCGCCCCCCCACACCTGTATGTTGGAGGCCTGAGATTGTGCCATGCTTGGCACCAGCGGTTGTGACTATTCCACAGCAAATCTTCGAGAAAAGGTATCCACTAAGAAAACACAATCAGATGTATTCCTGAAGAGATGACAATCTAATGGAGGAAGTCCCTGAAGGAATATGAAAAAGAGAAAGAAAAGGAGCTGGTGATGTCACAAGAAGCGAGCGTGACGCACCGAGAAGACTAGCTGAAGCAAATGTATGAACCTTATAGAAACTCATGACGAAGTAAAGAATCGAGTAAACTTTCAAATGTAAAGGGGAGATTTGACTTGTGAAGAGCACTGCAGAAAATGCAAGTCGTTCAATAACTGTACAGATGCTGTAATGGAAGTAGATCAAGTAATCTTAGAAGCTGGCTATGAGTAGTGAATAGATTGCAGGCAAAGCCTCAATTGTATCAAAACTGGACATCAGTGTTATAACTTTAGCAAGCTTAAACCCACGGAGAGAAGAGTCGGGAGCTTTGTCTCAGCAAAGAATTAGCCGAGATCATGGAAGAGGCTGGAAGGGCTGTCCGGCCTGGTGTCAAGGCTGAAGCAGCCAAGACTGCTTATCTATTCTTAAAGGCAGTGAACGTGAGATGCTGAATCATCCCTTGTTAAGGTGCAAAGAAAGAACACCATGGGTGCCAAGTTTTATTAATTTAAGACAAATGCTGAAAAATAGACCAGATCATGGATTCCTGTCACGTGAGCCAAGGATGGAAATACAAGCGGACGAGGAGGTCCAGAATAACGATAGTGCATGCCCACACTTCCTCATATTTACAGAGGCAAGGATACTTTCCAAGGCCAAGTTCAAAGACAATCTTCATGGCAGAAGGCATGGGTGATGAGAGATGTTGGGCTTATTGGGTGGGGAGGTACAGTCAAGTCCACCTCCTGGCATCTGAGGTATGAGCTTCCGTACTGCTAGTGAGCCCAATGTTCCAGATTGGCACAAGCGTGCCAACCAATTGTAGAGGGCCGTATAACGAATGGCCTTATACCTTGAGCCATCGATATACCATGTACCTAATAGTAATGAAGGTGACTTGCACTAAGGGTGGGCATAAGTTGTCCAGCTGACAGCAGAGACCCAATCACAACCCAACACCTAATAGAAAGCAGTAGAGAGTCCTTGTTACCTTGCAACTGTAGGTTTTGTGTTGAGCCTTAGAAGATTCTCACGCTGGTTGCTTAGGATGTGTTTCTTTTATTGTCCAATTGTAGACACATTGGGCCTCATTATGACCCTGGCGGTACGGGGTAAACGGCGCCGTAAAAGGTGCCGGCGCCGTTTACCCCGTACCGCCTAATTACGAGGTCCCCTCGCGGGACCCAGGAAGCAATGCCTGGTCAAACCAGGCGTGCTTACCGGGTCCCGCGAGGGGAAGAGGGAGCAAACAACGGGCCAACTCGTAATGGCCCGTTGTTTGCTCCCTCTCCCATTCCCATTCAGCCCTATGGGGGCTGAAATGGGAATGGGGAAGGACCGGGTCTGGGTTCTTGGAGGGAGGAATTACCGGGCCTTCCAAACTCAGAATGGCCCGATTATTCCTCATTCTAAGGACCCGGACCCGGACGCGATTTCGGCAGCAGGCATGCCGCCAATAGCGGCATGGCTACCACCAAGGTCGTAGTGAGGCCCATAGTCTAAAGGGTGGTCAGCCGACATGTGTTTCGACCGCTGGGGTCCTTCTCAAGGCAGGTATAAATAGGTTGGCCTAGGGGATGTTGCACCAGAGAATTCAGAGGATTCCGTTGGGCAGTTTGTTCAAGTGAAAGGGCGGTGGGTGTTTCTTGGCTAATGCCGTATTCTTGTAGGTAAACTTTCAAACAATGCCTGTGATTCCGAGGTGAGGGCGTGCATGTGTGCTAGAGTGCTTTCCCAGCCAGGTTCCAGAATTCTTTCTGTATTGCCTAGTCAGCAAGGCATAGTAGAGCAATTGTTGAGTAGAGAGCATGCGCCCCCTACATTCCTTAGAGAAAACGGAATTACAAATTCAGAAAAGACACATGAAACAGGGCTTGGTAGATAGCACAATAATGCAGAGCAAATGTGTCCTGCAGAGGTAAAGAACGTGACAAGCAGTTGCCATTTTAAAATTAAACAGCAGAGAATTCAGCTCTGGCGCTTTAAGAAAACACCCAGTTAAGCATGATTGAGCAAATACAGTTAATTCAGGGAAAATGCTGTAGCTAGTTAGATGGTAGCTACATTAAAAGCAATGTCAAACCCCCAAGGCCTTGTAGGGGAGTGTTGCATAGCGGAACAAGATATTAATGTGTGTGTCCAGCTGTCGAGATAAATTAAATCACGACTACATGGCAGACCATTCCAAGTCCATGGGACGAACTGGACATCCCAGGAAGTCTGAAGGAGTTGGCACATTAATGCTTCTGAGATCGACGAGGCGTGACATAGGGACGCAACATGAGACTAGAAAAAAACAACTAATTGCCGTGTTGAGATCTTAGCAGGGTAAAAGCAGAATGACTCACAAAATTATTATTCATAAATATGTCAAGAACAGGATGGCGCGATCACTGTTGTGAGAACAAGTCCTTGAGACTCAGCGACTCAGGGCATGGGAGGTAACATGGGCTATTTGATTTAATTAAAACAAGGTGAAACACTTGCTCTAACTCTCTCTTATCTACATAAACATGTCATCATGCAGCCAGGTCATGGATAGTGTGGCCACATTCTAACCAATGAGCACGTGTCTTTCTTAACCTCAGAAGCAATTTAGGGCCTACCACTAATATTTGAATATGATGAGTAACACACTTTTTTAGGGGAAGGATCATGGGTGGGATCTTTGATAACGATTGTCCGATCCTTAGTTGTGCACATATGGGATTACATAAGTAGCTTAGTAGAGGGAGCTAATGACCAGGAGCGATAGGTTTCCAAACATGCTTATAAACATGTTGTTTCCTGTTGAATTGTGGAGAATGTTGAAGTGAGAGCTTGGCTTTTAATGTTGTTTTTTTCCTCAGTCTAGTGCAATAAACAGGGTTACCTTGCATTTGGCATACCACAATCACTCTGTGTTGGCTTTTTGGGCTATTTGGCTTTGTGATCCTCTTTTCAAAGGCAAATTCAGATCTTTACTGCCAAGAATGGGGAGATCCGAACCTCTGAAATGGGGGAGCAATAGCAGGTGAAATGTTTGGTGTATCGACATATCCTTTCTCCTAAATCTCCCGACCCGTCCATCCTCTCATCCCCTTCTTCCTCTGACTTTGCCGACTATTTCACATCTAAAGTTGCTTATCTTTGATCCACTTTCACTCCTCCTCCTGCTTCTCTCCCTTCTTCCTCCTCTAGTTCACCCCACTCTCTCTTTCCTCATTTTCTCCTCTCACTGATTCTGATACTTCTGCTCTTCTTGCCTGTGCTCACCCTACAGCGTCTCCTTCTGATCCTCTTCCCTCTTCACTTATCCCAAAGGTCTATCCACACCTTCCTCCTTATCGTACTTCACTTATTAATTCTTCTTTTTCAAATTCATGTTTCCCTGCTGTCTTTAAGCATGTTCTTATTCTCCCAATTATAAAAAAAATCAAATCTCCATTGGTCTGTTCCTTTCCTCTCTAAAATTCTTGAATGGACTGCATACGCTCAGGTTGCTAGTTTCCTGAATCTCTATTCTCTTCTACCACCTCTTCAATCTGGATTCCATCCCTCTCATTCTACTGAGACGGCTCTTTTGCATGTCTCCAAATTCTGTCTGCTCGCCATTCTAAGCTCTCCTCTATACTGATTCTTCTCGATCCATCTGTGGCATTTGACAGTGTTGATCACACTCTTCTTTTTCTTCTTTGGGTATCACTGGGCCTGTCCTTGAATGGTAAGCGGTCCCATTCTGTAACTTGGACCGGACACACCTCTTCCTCACTTCTTCTTCTTTATATTGTCCCTCAAAGTTGTGTACTTGCTCTTACACTGCTCCCCTCACTGCTCATATTTATTCATTTAATCTTTCTTTTCATCTGTATGCAGGTGATACACAAATCCTTGTCTCTTTTTCTTTCTTTGACTCCACTCTGCACTCTACTGTATCAACTTGCCTTTCTGTGGTCAAAAACTGGATGTCCTCTCATTTTCTTCACTTCTAAGACTGGGGCTCTGTGTATCTGGCTTTAACTATTCCTCCTACTCTTCCTCCTCTGTTTCTCTTCTTTCCTTCTCCTTTTCTACTCTTTTCCCCTCCTGCGCACCATTTGGGCATTATCTTTGCTCCCTCACTTTCTTTCACACTGTATATCTCTTCTATTGCTCGCTCCTGTCGCTATGCTCCATTCAACATCCGCTGTGCTTGTCCTTAGCTGGGATTTCATGCTCCTAAACCGCTGTTGTTTTTTTTTCTTGTATTGACTACTGCTCTTCTCTTCTTCTTGGTCCCCCTGCTTCACATCCTCCTCCCCTCTGTTCCGTTTATAATTCCTCGCTTTGTCTTCTCTTCTCTTTACCTTTTCGCTCTTCTATGACATCCTCTCTACTGTCCATTTCGCTGCTTACCTTCAAATCGCATCTTCTCTACCATTTTCTTTCAATTGTTTTTAAATGTACTCACGGTCTGGTTCCTCCTTACCTTTCTTTGCTAGCGTCGTTCTGTTCTCCTTCTCGGACTCTCCGTTCACAGAATCTGCTCCTTCTTACTGTACCCAACAACTCTTTGTGCTTCTTCCCGTTTCCAATCTTTTGCCCTCTAAGCCCCTAAATACTGTAATTCTCTTCCTTTTTCATCTCTTCGTATTTTTCAATCTAATCTGAAAGCTCATCTCTGTCCCTTCTTTCCCCCTAGTGATTATCTGGTCTCCTCCCCCACCTTCTGTTTCAAGTAGTTCTGCATTATCATGTCATTTTACTGCCTTTTAATATTTTGTAATAGTGCTTTTGGCAAAAAGAGCTTTATAAATTCAATGAAATGAAAATAGTGCTGTTAGGAAGTGAAGCATCAGGTACAGAAAGGCACCATCTTTGAGTTTTTTAGATGTCTTCTTTTCGGGAGGATAGCTCAGGGGCAACATGCTCGCCTTGGAAGCAAGACGAAACGGAGTACCACAGGTTCGATCCCCAGGTCAGCGCTTAGAAACCTCTGGGTATTAACCGCGTTATCAATAAACTATCATATCATCATATAATATCATTTCATAATCCTGGGGCATATCAAGTCCCATCTAGAATTCATAGCAAAGCATTAATTACACATATTTTGGTAGACGTATTTGACTGTATCATGAAGATTCCAAACATCTTAAGCCTATGAAGCCATTACCATGCAACTGAGCACAAAAGCCAGGCTCAGTCATGCGCACATGCATTCTACAGCTCTCTGGTGAATTTCCCATATTTGGACTTCAGTCCCCCAGGGCGTTCAACCCACAGCATGTTGAGACCATGCCAATGGTGAAAGACACTATACATAGGTCCATTACATTACAGATGCATGACATTATGCCACCCTCCACCTGCATTTCAGCCCCAAAGCTCCTGATTTTAGTTATTCAATTTCCAACATGTATCCCAGATCTTGGCAAATGCCACAGTGACATTTCAGCTGCTCTGGACTAAATCTACCCCCATTTCCATTAAAAACAAAGATATATATATATATGTAGAAATACTTTATACCTCGGTATAAAGTTGAGCGGAGTGCACTCCGAAAAGCAGTCCAGTGAAACAGTGCCACACCAAACACAGAGTCCAGGAACCAAGAGTCTCCAAGCATCAAAATATACTTTAATTAGTTGAATGCCATGGACAAGAAAAAGGTAACACGAAAAACGACGCGTTTCACGGCAAACTGGCCGCTTGTTCACGTTTTTGGGTGAAAACATAAAGGAAGGACATATAAACCAGCATGCTCTCTATGATCCCAGTATATAGAGCTACGTGCAATGACATTGAAACTCGTTTTACAACTTGTTTTACACAGTCGGCCATATATTGAACATATTTCAAACCTCAGTAAGTCGTATTGATTACACTAGAATGTGTTCAAACATGCATCAAATGAACTGTCCGTTTTGTATAGTTGAATTTTTCCAAATATAAAATACAACTAGCGCAAGGATTAATTTATATTCACAAATTGCGTAGTATGCAATGCTGTTGAGAGCATGTGAACAATACCATAAACAATTTATCGCATGATTCAATCTTATGTGGTTAAAGTGCATTGTGTTGTTGGCAGTGGCATGTCAAGTTTGATAGAATGCAATAGTTATGCAGAATGCAGTTACCTTAAATATGCAAATACAAATCTGTTACTAATAAAGTGCAAAGTGCATCAATAACAGCAAATTCAATAGCAGCAAATTCAATTATCCCCCTGTGGGGATACGTAAAGTGCAAGTGCCTAGATGTGCAAATATCCAATAACCCAATATGGGTAAAGTGCAAATGCAATTAAGCAGGCCATGATATACCGTCTGTACGGGTTAGTAAGGAGCTAAGTGCATACACTGCCTGAACATTAGATGAACACAAACTCACAGTGCCAAAAATATAAAAGCAATAAATTGCACAAATGGAAGATATAAAACCACCAGATTAAAACCTCAAAGTTGTAGACTAGCACAATGCGCAGTTGTAGAAAAACATATACAGAAAGGGCACGTTTGATTAAAAGAATGCTGGTTGACTAGTGTTCCTAAATAACAAAGCAAAAACATTGCTCACCCATAAAAAAGAAAGAAGAAGATTAAAATAAGATAGCTAAAAATGGAGAGATGCTAAAATGCATTCAATTTCCTATTTGTTAATAAAATATTGAATTGATAGTTTCTCTGTCATTTAAAAGCTAAAGTGAAAAACTTAACCTGTGTTACCAAAATTAAAACTCTATATATTGACAGTCCAATACATACGGTGCTACCACTAGAGTCCACTTATACTAAACCTACTAATATAGCTGATGGTTAAGTAACCAGTTATCAAAAAATCATGTAAGCAATGGGAATAGAGATAAAGACAATAGCAACACAATCAGTAACGGTTTCTAGTCTACAGGTAAATTGCCTTCCTTGCAGATCCTAGATATAAATGCAGTCACGTAGCTCAAGTGCCCAGAAACGTGTAAAGTTCTTCGTCCGGATTATGGCCCTTTGGCTTCTTTGTTTCTAAATCTAGAATGTACTTGGTCTCAGATTTTCTGAGGAGGAGCTCCCGATTATCTCCTCTAGGCGCCTTGAGAACTGTATGTATGCCAAAGTAAGCAAAGCCTTCTAGTTTACCTCCATGCGTTTCCTGAAAATGTAGAGCCATCGGGTATGTAGGATCAGTGTTCTTGATGGCTCTTATGTGCTGGAGAATCCTAAGCTTCAATTTACCAATAGTACTCCCCACATACCATTTGTCACAAGGACAAGTCAATACATACACAACATACTCAGTTTCACAAATGATACAAGATTTTACAGTCATATTTTTGTGTAGTATCAGATGGAGGTAGTTTTTGGTATTCTTGGCAAATTTGCACGCCTTACATTTGGTTACCAGTCAAATGGTCGAAAACATTTGGTCGACAGACAATTTGGTCGACACCATTTGGTCGAATGCCAAATGGTCGAATTTTTTTTTATTTTTTTTTTACCCATTTTTTGTTTTTTTTGGGGGGCCCCCCCAACCCCCTTTTTTTTCTTTTTTATTTTTTTTCCCCACACGAAAACCCACAAAACACATATATATATATAAAAAAAAAAAATCGACCATTTGGCATTCGACCAAATGGTGTCGACCAAATTGCAGTCGACCAGTTTGTTGTCGACCAGTTGACTGGACACCCTTACATTTCATGCATTTCTGAAAACCTTCTGGTGTAACATTCATCCAACTCTGTCCTACTGGAATAGTCTTAGGGCTCATAAAGCTGGATACAAGGTTATCCCGGAGTGAGGTCGAGCTTCTAAAGATGATGTTAATATTGTTGCCCAGAATGCTTCCTAAATGTTCATCTTTTTTTAATATATGCCAATGTTTGTGCATTATGTGGCGTATATTCTTGGAAGCTTTACTGTATGTCAGAATGAGTCTAATATCTACTATATCTGGGCTTTTCACTGTAGAGACTTTAGACATTACAATGTAGAGCAATCTTTCTCTCGTGCTTTGCTGTGTGCTCTCTCTAAAACTCTCTTGGGGTAGCCTCTTGATAGGAACTTTACAGCCATCCTTCTGCATTCATTATCAAAGGTTTCAATTTGGGAACAATTCCGTCTTATGCGGATAAATTTGCCATACGGTATGCTCCATTTGAGGGCTATGGGGTGGTTGCTTTTTGCATGTAGGGGTATGTTGGAGCATATAGGTTTTCGATAGAGTTCAGTCACTAATTCACCTTGTGCCACAGTAACAAGAATATCTAAGTAAACAATGGCAGTCTTGCTGGGTGCCTCCCTGAGGCCCCTTTCAACTGAAAAGGCTGAGCGGCCCGGATGCCGTCCCTGCTTCACAGTTATTACTAGAGCTGGCAGAGTAAGGGCCGAGGGAAAGGCCGAGCCAGGTGGTCTGGCCTGGTTCTAAGGGCAAGAGGGGGACGAGTCAGGAAGCCGCAGAGCCAGTGCGCAGAGTGGATGGTGGCGAATGGAGGGTGTTAAGGACAGCTGCAATGTATTTTTGGACTGCTTAAGGGAGAGGGAAAGGAAAGGAGGGATAACAGCTCTGAGGAGGGGTGAGGTAGGAACAGCAGCAATGTTTCTTTGGATGGCACAGGGAAAGCGGGATGAGGAAGAGGGATGGGGATGGCGGCACTGGTGTGGGAGGGGGTAGGGTAGATGGCTGCTTCCAGGGATAGGAAGGTAAATGGGTCGGACCGGAGTAGAAAACAGTAGTGCTTCCCGTATGAAGCAGGAAACATGCTTCATATTCATTGCCAGTCTGTTCTTTGTCGTCCTCAGGGAATTCCAGGAAGTGCAGTGTTTCTCCTGTCCTGCCCCAGCCAATCAGTGAGTGGCAGAGGGTAGGACAGGAAGTTAGGCAGCCACTCTCCTGTACGTGCAGCCATCACGCCAGGAGCACGTTTAAAAAAACAATAATTCAGGAAACGGGACTGGTGAAGGATGGGCAGAAGATGGGGCTCATGGTGGTCGACCCTTGTTTTGGGCAGGCACTGTCCCGAGAGGGATGGCAGGCCAGAGCCCCAGCTTGGACCCAGGCTGGCCTGTGCCCATCTGGCAGTTCTGTCAGTCGAAACTTCATTTTTGCCCAGTCGTCGGGTGTCTGCAGGCATGAGGAGACGTAGCTAATCCCCGGCTCAGGAGAACCAGCAGGGGCTGCAGGAAGGTGCACAATGCGTTTCTCCGTGTCCGTCTCCTTCATCCACAGACCCGAGAATGAGTCTGAGTGTGAGGAAAATCAAGAGAAGTCTTGAATACATCAATGCGAATTGTTCCCATCTTATTACAGGTATATTTGCTTTTAGCTTTTACTTTCAATCCTGTAAATGTCATCCAATGACTTGTAGGAAACTCTTGCATATACTGGTATAACCTCCCCAATGTAGACACCCTGCTGAGTCCCCCAAGGCTCTGTTCTTTCGCCCCATGTTATTTCATACACACATGGAAGCTGTAGGTGAAGTGATTAGGATCCTCGAACATCCAGTCATATGTGAATGGCAGGCACCTGTATGTAAGCAAAGTATCACTCGCCTTGTCAAACGCCCACAAGAAATCCCAAACTAGATGTCTACTCAATTCCTAAAATACAGAATTGCTGTTACTCGCGTTTCATCAACAAACCTTCCCTTCGAAACCTTGATGGCACCCTGATCTGCGCGGGGTATCACTCCAGATATCGTCACCAATGCCAAATCATTCTTGTGGTGTCTGGCATGTTCACCTGGCATGTGTGCATGCTGAGTAAATGCTTTCCTTGCTGTGTGGATGAGATACCTTAGGAATGCCAGAGGGACTGTAGAATGTTGTGAGGGGGGATTTTAGAGATTAGGGTTGATGGGGACTTGGCGATGGGAACCTGTAGTGGAAGGATGCCATTGCCCTATTTTTCGCCTATTACCTTCTACCTGAGGTCTAACGAATAAAGTACATTTCCTGTTTGTACCTGCCTGACTCCTGCATGCTTCCTGCGAGCTGGCTGGCCTACCTGAGGTTCCCAGATACTAGCATTCTTCCTCAGAACAGACTACAAATTGATCTCCACATCAAATACACAAGGAAGATCAGCACATTTCAACTACACGCGCTAAGGAATATACAACACCTCATGCCAGAAATGGGCCTTCAGCCAGTGCTACAAGCACTAGTCATCTTGAAATTATACTATGTTAATGTCCTTCTTATTGGTCCTCCAGATAATTGACTGGTTCCTTTAAAAGAGATTCAACACACAGCTACTGTCCTGATGTTTTGACAACACCACTCTGGTTATCTAAATGATATTGTCTCCCCTTGGAAGCAGTCATCTTTTATCACCTCCAAGTCTCTCCATCAAAACCCTCTGAAATACCCGAGAGACAACCTCTCCCTGTCCAGAGGTTCCAGGGGGCCTCTGGAAAACCTCCAACTGGAAATGGCCATCTTCAGGCAGATGCACACTCTGCACCGGTCCTTCCTGGGTCGCAAGTCAACGATCTAGAACTCTCTTCCACTTGAACTTTACTTAATGTCAATAGCAGAAAAGTGAAATGGCAGCCATCTGTACAGGCCAGTGGCAGTGCGGTCCTATCTACTTGTAAAATCCACCATAGACAAGGTATAGAAATAAGAGTATTGTAACTCTCATAAATGGCCACTGTTGCAGTAGAAAAACAGAGTTACAAAACGTAAGATACATGAATAGCGCATGAAACCCTTTCAGATGACATTTGAGCCATCCGATAAGTAGCCCCTCACTATGATCAGGAAAGTACACTGATGTGCAATGATCCCTCAAAAGTGTGATTTGGTGAAGCTTGACATTTTCATTAAAAGCTGAGTAATGTAACATAACATGAATAGCCCATAGAGAATCTCTGCAGTAGCATTACTGTTTTTTTTAGGCTGGGTTCTACTCATTAGACACTGCGCGTTTAAACGTTTGGACACATTCCGCATAACGTACAAAACCTTGGTTGAACACCATGGTGCTGCTTGAAATGTAATTTCTCAGCGAGCAGAACTTCTTCCCAGTGTTTGAGCATGTGTCTGTTTCATTTCCAATATATAAACCTTTAGATAAAGGCACCCTACAAGACTGATTTCCTGGCCTACTTTTCACCTGTAGCCAATGGAGTTTAAAGTTGAGAAGCCCTTGCCTTTTTTCATGTAAAAGTGATGTCCAGCTCTGTGTGTGTTTTCTTTTGTTGCCCATTTATCTTGTGACCACCATATGATTAAGAGGTCGCTGGGACTTCGAAAGCTTGTGGACCTTCCATCTTAGCATAATACTTTGTTAGTCCAATGAAAGGTATACAAACTGCGATTTGGCTTGATTTCAAAACTGAACATGGCGCAGAAATCCCTTCTCAAGTACAAATGTAGCCCTCTGAACTATACCGCTGTGGAAGGGGACCTTAAAAATGGTCGCCTTTCACGGTCCTCCAGCATTCATGTTCCTCGTGTCCAATATAACGCCCCCTTGTGAGAGTAGCAAGATCTCTTTTCTTTCTGCTCCCAAACCCCTGCAGATATGTATTAATAAAATAATGTGCAACTGCCAATATAGTTGACAACTGGAGAATTTGTATTATGTAGATTTCATAGTGCTTGGCTGTTGGAAAAGACTCATGTTAAATAAAACAGAGAACTGTGTGCAGTCGCCAACAGTGTAGAGACGAGAAAAGGGAAAACGTTTTTTAAAAGTTATATTTTCATGATCCATGCCACATGTGCAGCAGCCTTAAATGATGTCTGTGAAAACTTGCATCAGCTCTCTTCCGCCCTCTGCCTGTGCCAGCATATACATTCTTAAAGGAAAGGACCTTACACATGCTGGCAGACAGTGTTAAACACCAAACCCTTGCTTTCAGAGGCAATCATCGTGGACAACTCTCAGCAGAATGTGATCGAGACTGATCCAGTGGTGCAGATCTCTGGCGAGACAGAGGAGGAAGATTCCTGGTAAGAAAAACGTGGCCACTTTTATTGGGGAGACTGTGTACCATTCTCTTACCAATGCAACAGAAGGTCATGCAGTTAAGATACAGTTGTCTCCACATTGAATGTACTGCCCATAAGCTTTGGTACGTCTTTTTGGAGTCAGTGAATAAAGGGCTTACTAGAATCTTAGCGACGTCGGACATCCCCAACAGCCAATGCATTTGACTGAGACCCAGCATGGTATGTCTGATGATCAACACTCCAGACATCTGAGTGCAGTGCTGCTGGGAGGGTCCCTGTGAGGGCTCTCAGGCTTGCGTGACATCCCTCCTAAGCAAGGGGAAGTAGAATATTGCTTCAAGAAGGCAACATAGAACCGGCCCTGATGATGTCACCATGGGCTCAGTGGTGGAATGTTTCTGAGCATGATATATCCACGATTTCCCTTCCTGTATTAGCTACCCCTGATGCAGTTGACCCATGATGCACGTGCCATGCCTGGCACATCAGGATTGGTTGATCACTTTGGGAAAACCTATGTTTAACCCTTTGACTTGGTGCATTCAAACTCTTTAGAGCGGTACACACTGGACCACATACAAAGCTATGTAGCAACTCTCAGAGGGCCTTATTTGAAGAACCTTGAGACCCAGAGTTGATGAGTCGGTGGTCTCAGAGGGCCTTATGCGAAGAACCTTGAGATCCAGAGTCAATGATTCGGTGGGCTCAGAGGACCTTATGCAAAGAACCTTGAGATCCAGAGTTGATGAGTCATTGGGCTTAGAGGGCTTTCTGCAAAGAACCTCGAGATCCAGAGTTGATGAGTCGATGGGCTCAGGGGGCCTTAAGTTTTGTTGCCGATACAAGAGCGTGTGCTAATGATGAGATCCACGCGCTATAAGTATGTTACAGTTGTTCAACATAGGAATTGCAAGCACTCAAGTTCAAAGGTTACTTCCTTGCCCCTATCCCGCCATCTCAAAGTTATCGCCAATGGATTCATCAGGAAACATAACAGTTGTGTAACCAAAAGGGCGACAGAAGTGAGAACATGTTCGGATCGGAATCTTTAAAGCAATATTTTTCTGGTAATGAAAAAAGACAAAGGTCCCCCCCCCCCCCCCTAACCGTATTCAATTTAACAACCTACTTGCTGTGTACAGACCATGTAAAAGTATATTTTGCATGAATACTGCCTGATAGTAAACGATTGGACTAAGCACATTCGCATCGCATTGTATATTGCATTGAATGAACCTGAAACAGGCTGACTACGGAGCCATTTTGAGTTACCTGCCATTTTTATCGCCTCTTGCTTTCTGTCCCATGTTTATAATTGTGTTTTGGCTCCAGTAGAGCAAAATGAACTTTGTACTGTTTCCATGATGTCAACGTAGATAAGAATGTTGAAGCTGCTAAAGTGGATTGTTTGTCCTACACTGAGACACCTTGGAGTTGAAAAAAAGCTGTACTAATCAGTAATTTAGATACCATCGGTGCCAAGAGTGCCTTCTCCATTCAAACAGCAAAGTAGAATGATGAATAGTTGAACGTGCTCTTCTTGCAGAAATCTTTTAAACTCAAGAACAAATGATAGACAAATATAAGTGAGTAAAATAAGGAATGTTACGTTTGTGTCTTATGTTTGGAAAACATGTGAAATGTTTAAAGGAAAACAACAAACTATTCAAACATGTTTAAGCATGACTTAGTTATGTGGATAGGCCATGAACCCTAGGTAAATGTATTACACGAAGAGGGGCTGGATGATGTGTCCGGGATTGTGGAAAACCTGTATAAATACTTGTGTTTTTGAAATGTCCAGCACTCTCATCTCATGGTGTCTGCTTGCACACATTGCGGGGTGTTGAGAGCCAGACAGCTGCCTGTTGATAAATGTACATTATAATTTGACCTTGTGACCGACGTATTTCTATTATGTGGTATTAAGCCTCAATATTATTTAATCTTTCAGATGGCACCCGAATAGGGACCCTCAAGATTGATGTCACATCGCTAGACCAAGACGGGGCTACCGGACAGGGATCAAAGAGAGACGGGGCGCCCTGCAAAGTGAGACGCCATTGCTCTGCAGTATGGCACGCCCGACCCTGGATGGTGAGCATCACAACGAGGGTCCCCGTATCGAGGCCTGTTTTGTGAAAACGCCAGCCATGATGATTTGATGTCCGATTGGATCCGTTAATTTAAAATCAGGTGAGTCGTACCCCGATTCTTAGAATCCTGATATTTGTTGCAAGTGTTGTCTCTGCAGAAACAAACGTAGCCAGGTAAGATCGCGATTTAACTATGCCTGGGAAATTGTCATCCTGTTTCAGAGTATTATTCCGCAGGGAAAGACAGTCTTTGAAACAAGGCTAACCGGCACCACCCGAAGGGTCGGGGGCTTTTTTGATGTATTGTAAGTATGGCCTGGGAGCTATCGTATTTAATGAAATTTGGCACAGACAGACCAGACATGTTTCTGAACTTCAGTGGCCAGTTTATTGTAGTTTTGAAATTGCCCGCCTAGAGCATTTAGAATCTGTATTGTTGAGAAAAAAGGCTAGGCCTGCAGCATTTGATGCAGTTAGAGATTGGAGGAAGGAAGCTATGCAGCAACTCAAAAGTAGAAAAAAGCATGTGCGTAGACAAATGACGAATGTTGAGAAAGCATTATTGCATGATCAGCAGAATCAGTCAGAATCCATTAGAGGTACGGACAGGGCTTTTCTACTAGATGTGCAAAAGATATATCCCTCTCAGGATTTTCATGCATCAGACAAATTAATAAATAAATTATTGAATGAACGTAGGACTGTTTCAACTGCACCACCTCCTTATGTGCCTCCTCCTGTTGTTGTTCCTCCTCTTCCCATTGTTGTTCCTCTTCCTCCCGTTGTTGTTCCCCCTCCTGCACCTCCACCTGTGCCAACAGTTGCCGTCCCCATAATTCTGTTCGCACCGCCAGAGGTATTACCTCCACTACCTATTGAACAAGAATTGTATGAATCTTCTTTGCCAGGTGGGTCTGCTCCACCTGTAGTGGTTGAAGGGGCAGGTGCTGATTCAAGAATAGTGACCCGTGGCACAGTATCTAAAGACAGAAAGAGAGAAATGTATATGTGGGCTGAAATGTACATAGAAGAGAGGGATGAATAGACTGTTTTATTTGTGATTTCTGATCATGGGGGTATTGCTGAACAGAATATTTTGATAGAACAGATGGGAACATATTTAATTGATATATGGAGTGATTTGACGGACATTAATGTCCCACAGGGGTTGAGGGATTTTAATGTTCTTGCCCGCACAAGGGACACTGCGGCGAAAGTATATGAGCATGTAAAGAAGGTATTTGATTTTAAAAGGGACCTAGATCGGTTACAGAAAGATGAGATAGATGATAATGGACGGCAGGCTTCATATGTGCAGAAGCGATTTCTTCCTCCATTGAAACCAATGAATGAAGAAATGCGCATTTGCACAAGAGACGCTCGTAGATGGATTTCGGATGTTTCAATTTCTCCCATTGAAGTGCATGACACGTTTAGTAAGTATGCTCCGGCAATGCAAAGGAGAGTGTTACAAGTGATGGTTGAATATTTACAAGATGAATTTATGAAGAGAAAGGAATGTTGTCCGCAGATTTGATTGTTATTTATCAAAGAGCATTTTTCGCCCGATACTGCATTGACTTCTTTTCACTTGATTTAGCATTGTTGCTTAATAGACGTTCAGATTTGCCTTCTTTACAAGTTCCTCCGACATTTGTTCCGAAAGTAGAGATTCGAGCTAATGCTGCAGTAGGAACACCTGCCAGTCTACTGAAGCACATTATGTCTTACAGTTTGCGCATGTCCCATTTTCTAGACAGGAAGTGAATACCATTAGGCAATCATTTCCAGATATATGTCTTTCATTTGTCAGTTTTCACGCTGGGTGATATAGATTTGTTGTTTCCTGTGATCCTTCCTGCTGATTTATGGAAGCAGATTAGAATTGTAGATGATCAGGCAGGGATGGGTGATAGATGGCATGCCTTAGTACGAGCAGATGGAGAAAGGAATGCCGGTGAAAAAACACCACAGGTGATATTGATGTTGCCAGATAGAATAGTGACTAAATAAAAACCCTGGTTCCTGAAAAAAGAATTATATGGGATAAGCTTACGGCTTGCATGCAAGGGAAGTCATAAGTGCGACAGAGCATTTTAACAGATTTGAGCAAGTATTTTCGGATTTTAGTGGTCAAGATTTAAGTACAGAGCCAGGAAAGAGGCTATTTGTTGATAAGCTTGTGCGTGGATTGTTGCCTGAAATTCAATCACAGATTATGACATCTGAGAGTGCGTGGCAAGCAAAATCACAATCTGAAGTGTTACACATGGCTCAGTATTATGAAAATAGGGTTAATACAGAGAAGGAGAGGTGGAAAAGAAGAAACAAGACCTGAAGACAAGAGTGTTATTGCAGCAGATAGCTTGATGAGCCAGAGGTGGGAATACACAGTTCAGAGGCCAATTTACACCACAGGGTGGCTCACAACAGGGTCCATGTACACATAAATAGAAAGGGGATAATGCGATTCCTTTTCATTTTATTATTGATTTGCGCACAATTAGTAAGGTGGTTGCTCCACAGTTTCTGATTGTACCCGATGTCACCACCATTTTGACTTTCATTCCAGCCACGGTACAAATTTTAGTGTTGTGGATTTTAAAAACAGTTTCTTTAGTATCCCTGTGCATGTTCATAGCAGATATTTGTTAGTGTTCACCCTAGGGGGATGCTTGTTCACATTTACTCGTGTGCCGCAGGGGTACACAGAGTCCAATTATTTATAGAAGAGCGTTGAAAGAGCAGCTTGATACGTTCAAGTAGCCTTCCACTTGCACGTTGTTGCAATATGTTGATGATCTACTTCTAGCTGTTGATTCTGAAGATGCCTGCAAAGAGGGCACTGCGTTGTTGCTAATTCATGTAGCAGAACATGAACATAAGGCTTCATTGAAGAGGTTTCATTATTGTCGACAGGAGGTCGCCTATTTGGGCTATCTCCTGTCGAAGGAGGGAAGAAGAATGACACCTGAACGGATACAAAGCATCTCTGATATGTCTGTTCCAAATACACAGAAAGAGGTCAGAGCTTTAATAGGCATGGTCACGTATTGTAGACAGTGGATCCTGAATTTTATGTTGTTGATAAAACCTATGTTGGCACTGATAAAGAAGAACATTTCTTTGCCTTTACTGTGGAACATGGATTGCAGAACGTTTTTGATTTGCTTAAGGCTGCGTTGTGTTCAGCACCAGTTTTGGGCACACCAAATTACGAAACAGGCTTTGTTTTGTATGTGCATGAACGTGATGGACAGGCTGGGACTGGATCCTATAAGAGGGGAAGTTGGACACCTTCCGGACTGATGCAGGGGACCTACCAGGGAGAATGCCAGAGACAGTCCTGTCTGAGATGCTGTCAGGTGAGGACAAAGGCAGTGAATATGGCAAGGGAAATGTGCACAAGATCACACAGTGAATAGCTTTGAGTCAAACATCATGCATGCAGGAACCAAGACTCATGTATACTAAAACCCAGGAGTGCAAATAGAGTGTGACAACAATACAAATATTTGAAAAGGGATGTGGGGTAAGCACTTAGAAGCTCCTTATGATTACAAGGAAAATTGGCAAGTTCCTTACACACAATTGCTATTACAGGTACTGACAGTGCTAAACCCACGTACAGGGCATGCAACGACAGGATCTGTGAGCTAACACTCTTGATGGTATTGAATAAGGAAACTTAAAAACAGTACTCAGGAGGACCAGAAATACCACTTGAATGTCAGCAAAGCCCACAGACCCTGTTGATCAAACAGGGACCCAGAAAGGCTATAACAGCAATGGGAGGATAACTAAATACATAAGACTCAAGACAAGGGGCAAGTAAGAATAATGATTACAGAATAGTGAGGAAAACATAGGCATTGACACAGGAGCTAGTTACAACAGCACACCACACCTAATAATCAATGGGAAATAAATGCAGAAGTGCAAGGGAAAACCTGGAATGGATTCCAAGAGAAAGTAAAGGAGCAGAGAAAACGACATTACAAAGGCAAACCTCCCCCACCCATCCAAGGAAAAAGGCAGGAAACTAAATCTATAAAGAGGAAAGACTAAATCATTAAGGTTTACAGCAGCAAAGGGCAAAGTCAAAGAAATATAGAACACAGGCAAACTGGGCTGCACCAAAAAGGAAAGCACTGACAAATGCTGCCTGCAAACAGAGGAGGACAGAAAGGGAATCTAGGAAGCAGAAATCACAATTAAGCACATTCAATTCGAAATCCAGGGATAATGAACAAGTAATAGAAACTAGGAACTAAGCACAAAGCTAAGAACCAGGAACAAGGGACCCGTCACAAACAGGAACACTGCATCAATGACCAACGCTGGACTGAAGCAAACTGTGGCTTTTAAAGCTGCTTAACGAGCACACGCCTCAGGTGTGCTGCTTGCTGCACCTGCAGCCACAGGTGTTGCCTATCCTCCACCCAACCTTGTCCTACAAGGGAGGAGATGAAGCAGTGGGCCAGGCATTCTGGGAAGCATAGCCATTTGATTAAAGCAGCATGCTGGCTGCCAAAAACCTGGAAAGGATCCGGAAGGGAAGTAGCTTTGAAAATAAGGATTTAGCGCTCCCACTTCATCACAGCACTGTAGCATAAGGTTCAGAAGGAAAGTCCAGTAGGGAATAAACCCCAAATCATGCCCCCAAGTGGTGGGAACAGGAGCGAAGGGAGCAAATTGTGACAGACGCATCGATTGTGCGTTGGGAGGCCTAGTCCCTGAAACTTCCTCACATGACTTGAATTTTGATATGTGTACCACAGTCTGTTACTCAATGCCCCCAAGTACTTGTTCGAACCAGAATGATCTTTTCTCATTTTCAGGGCAGCAACCCCCAGAACGCACCTGGGAGAAACCAAGAAAACCAAGACCGGAAACAGGGAAATGGGTTCAGGAAGAGAAATCGAACGGAGTGGGATTGTTCTTGCCAAACAGAGATGAAACACCCAACACCTGTCCTACCAACCCCAGACAAACCCCAGACGAATGAGGAAGCAAAAGAAAACAAACTGAGAGTGAACACAGAATGTAGCGGGGACACCAAAATCATCCCCCCAAAACCAAAGTGGAAGCAAAACCCAAGAGCCCATGAAGAAAGCCACAAGGCAAACAAGTAGCCTCAGCACCTTGCTGCTACCCTGCAAATGAAGAAAAGGGGCGGAGCTGAGAGGGTTTATGTAAAGTGTTACAGCTGTATAACCCAACCCCTCGGAAAAGAGAAGCCACTGATTGGCCCACAGAGTTGGGTTACCGCTCGAACCAGGAAGTGAAGAGTATATAATGAGCATGAATGAAGGAGAGACAGGGTGTGATTTGTAGGGGTGAGGGCAGGAGTTATGGAGGCAAACTAACAAATCAGGCAAAGGATTGACTGTGGAGTGGAGTGCTGCCAAGTTGCTGGTGGAGTTGGTGTAGTTTGCAGTTGGGGTATTTATTGTGAGAGAGAATAGTTCCAGTTTAGTGTGGTGTGGTGGGGTGAGTGAGTGAGAAAGAGAGAACGAAAGATAGAGTGAGGGAGAAGTGTAGGAGGAATTAGAGAGAATGTGAGAGTAAGAGAAAGAGTGTATGACCTGAAGGTGTGAAGAGAGTCAAAGGTGGTAGAGGAAGTAATGGTGAGCGTGGAGTGAAGCAGGAGGAGGGAGGAATGTAGTTGGAAGATAGCGGTAGCGAGAGAGATTAGAGCAGAGAGGCATAGATAGGGGATTGTGTGGAGGAGAGAGGTAAGGAGAGTGGCAAGTAGAGGTGTAATGAGAGCAGTAAGAAGAGGAGACAGGTTAGAAGAGAGAAATATAGGGAGGTCAGGAGATGGGGAGAGGAGAATAGAGAGAGCACCACATTACAGTGACAGAAGGGGAGCAAAAGAACAGGAAGAAGACCGGCAGGTGTGATAGAAGGCAGAGAAGACAGAGAGGTTAGGGAGAGTAGAGTAGAGGGTGTGGAGGAAGGAGTACTGAAATCAGGGAAAGGACAGTGCAGGAGCATGTGAGTGAGAGAGCACACCAGGGTGCCTATTACTGGCACAAGAAGAATCATTATTTTCTATTGAGGAAACCGGGGGAATGTAGGTTGGGGACCCCTTAGAAGAACCCAGAAGGAGCAGATAGATAAGGCTTTGGCCTTTAGGTTCTCACCTGTCGCTAGCATTTAGATAGTAGGCATTACCGATAGCTAGTTACCAAACCAGGGGTTGGGGAAGTCTTGTCTAGGAAAGTGAGAGCCTATGGGAGGTTGATGTAGGCAAACATTGATGACAGCCTACTTGAAGAGATGAAGGGGTTGATTTGTTTATTTCCTTTCTGAAATCTTATAAACCATCCTCTTCTAGTGGAGTAGGCAGCCTTTAGTGGCAGGCAGGGGCGAAGAGTTTTGGTTTTCCTGGGGGAAGCCAGGGGTGCTAAAGGTGAAAAAGAAAACAAAAAACATCCCATTCTAACTATAGGGACTTTGACGAAAATAACCTTTCCTTGGGGGTGCCGGACCCCTGGAGCACCCACCTAGTTGCGGCAGGTGGGTGGGAGTGGTTAGCTCCTGAGAGGGCAAAGGAAATCTAAGGGATTCAAGGTCAGTAGCAGTGTGTGTACATTTTCAGTTGCAGGGTGTTAATATTTCCCTGCAGTGAAATGTATCTTCTAACTCATGCAGTTTAGCTAATGGTAGATAATTTGTGATTTTTAGATATATGTGACTCTGGTCTATTGTCTTGTGAAGAATCTCTAGAAGCGCCTGGTTGGAGAGGAGCATGTCAGAAATCTGTATAGCATCTGGATCTGTGTACTGTAGAAGTCATCATGAAATTGGATGGACAATTGATAATAGGATGGACAGAAAATAATTTGAAAAATCCCATTCATAAAGGCATAGAATGGATATAGGTAGGGTATTTTTATGAATGGCTGTGGCTTGTTTTATATTTGTTTATTTGTCTAGCATTTCAATGATAATAAATAAACAACATATTGTTGTTTAGCATGTAGTTGACTGTAAGTAGATATATGAAAATAATAGCACTTTAAAGTGAGGAAAATAGATTGATTGCTATTTAGAAACCCTGGGAAGTTCTCCTCAGATAAGTTTATATTTAGTCCCTTCTGTAATATCGACTTAATACTGGACATCAAGGACATGCATGATAGAGGAACTTAAAAGGGAAAAGCAATCATAGGTGTTTATAGCAAGTGTTTTTGTTTATTTGTCTCATTTAAGTAAACAAGATAGGGTCCTTGGTCCAATGCCAAATTTATTTGCTGCTTAAAGTGTCACCTGCCATGATTTCACTTTTCTGTCAGAGGTGCTGGTCTCTTCTGGAAAAGGACATTTTATGGACTTCACGGTTGGAGGGAAGGCACCCCTCCAATATCTGAATACATAGAGACCTTTGGTGTGTGGAGAGCAGTGAGGAGAGGAGTAAGGGGAGTGCCTCACCCAGTGCTACCCTGCTCCTGAGGTATGGTTTCTGGTTTGCCTCAGGCAACACCCAAACTGAGAAACAGAGCATGTGATGATGTTGCAACTCTTCTTCTGGTACGCTTTTGGCACAGCTCTTGGTATTTTACTGTTCTGGTTAATAATGAAGACTTTTATCCTATCATGTATATTATGGATATGCAGTAGTATTTTTCCTGTTTAATGAGTGCATGGTTACTTCACAATGTTCCTGCTCTTCATTAATATTGGCATTGCCTCTCCTTTCATTGGCATTTATGTTGTATCCAGAATTAACAATTTATCATTTTTATATTATCTCCTGGAGTTTTGTTTGTGTGGTCATAATATTCCAAGTGGTAGTTAATATTGTGTCATGAATTAAAATGTATGTCTATGATATGAGCATCTCTAAACCCCAAGCCATGCCACATCAGCCTGTAGACACAAATGAAACATTCCTGTTAACCTTGACAGAAATACATTCCACAAATCTGTATTCCAACTATTGACTTAGCCGGCCTGCTCTTCTGAAGCCCAATCAGAAATATATAGAAAATTACTTTTCAGAATGCGTTATGTGGTTCATGTGGTGACTGGGAACCTAAAAAGCAAGGTACGTTTAGAAAATGCATTTCTTTCTACACGGAAAGCACAAGGTAAGTGATTGCCTAAGCAACAAGTGTATCTGCTAGCTTTGTCCAGTTGGCTGCATTGTTTTTCAAAACAATCTCCTTGCTTTGCTTCACTGAGCATGTGGTGACCTTATCAGTATTGTGAAAAAAATGTAGAAGCACAGTGCACCAAGAATTAAAAACATATGCAATGTTTAGTTAAAAAAGAGAATTATTTTGAAAAGATTTAATTAGGAGCTACAAACATGTATGTTTATGTGAATGAAAAAGATACAAGTACAGTCTGTTAGAGCTGAAACACTAACCAAGGTTGAATGCTTAATTAGGACAAATGCTGATAGAAGAACATGTTATGAATAAAGCACTGACGTCTTTCATCATTTGGCCAAGGCCCATCTCGTTCAAACACACCAGTTCTTACATCAGCCATAGAGAACAATAAGATTGGCTTAGTTCAAATTTAAACAAGACATTCTTTTCTACTGTTCCTACTGATTACACAAATGACATTATTTTCAGTACAAATTTTCTTAGCTAACAGGGAAGCCGGAGTTGGGCGTAGCTTTTAAAAGCTTGCTATTTTAAGACAGTTGAAGGAGTTAATGATATTTCACTGAAGGCTACACTGCTGTGGATGACCAAGGAGCAGGCACTAGGGGCACTGCGGACCCACACGACTTTAACCTGCCTGGGTAAGGAAGCAAGCAGAATCTTTAATTCCTAGACCAAGATTGTAATTCTAGTCTGTGACCTAAGAAT
The DNA here is from genome assembly GCF_040938575.1 of Ambystoma mexicanum. Taxonomy (NCBI): domain Eukaryota; kingdom Metazoa; phylum Chordata; class Amphibia; order Caudata; family Ambystomatidae; genus Ambystoma; species Ambystoma mexicanum. The sequence goes on along the minus strand of NC_090925.1, from coordinate 763,072,082 downwards.
TGGCACTTTGCCAAAGTATCCATATTCTGATTTGTAATATTTTCTTCAATCATTTAGCAATATATTACAAAGCTCGCCTGCTTTGGATGAAAAGCAGCCAACAGCTTTCAGGTGCCTTTACTCCAATACAATTAACTGCCCATGGGGCTAGAAATTGGCACTTTGACAATTTGTCAACATTTTAATTGTTTGACTGTTTCAATGTTTCAGGGGTTCAAATAAGGCATTTCTACTGTTTCTTTTTCAACATAATTGTTATTTTCCTTGGAGGACCATTAAGAAACACCATGATATATTTTTGTTAGGTAGCCTTTCAATGTTCCCTGTGCCGGTGATGCACTGAGTTTAGGGTGGTACTGAGTTTCAACACAGTGTCCATATATGATCTGTGTTGCCCCTCATAGTTCTTTGGCTAGGATATGTAGATCCATCCTAGTACAAAGGAAGGGTGTGATTAATCCTTTGCAGTGGGATTTAAATTGTTTGGCCTGTAATCATTGTACCCATGACTGTAGATAGCGTTTAGGTGGGTCTTACCCCTAGAAGCCATGGATGTTTCGACAGAGTTTTTACCCCTTTACACCTTATGGGTTATCCACAAGTTGGTCTTTATAACCTCACCTGTCCCCTAGCTTGCTAATCCACAGCATCACAACCGTGAGCATGATTTTAAGGTTCATTGGGCCACAATGGCTACACACACATTGGTGATTGGTAGAAGATAGTTTTAACGTTTTAGAAGAGTAGGATGCTGGGTATGTACTCTACTACGTTTCCGCTGGTATTAGGAACATCCTATTGCTTAACTATTTTATTTTGAATGTTCATATATTATCTGTACAAGAGAATACATATTCACATATTATCTCTACTATGGTATGGTAATGTTTATTTATATAGTGCCTATACACAGGTATGCTGTAAATCATGACAATTGATTCCCTGTCATCCATCAACATGACATCACAAAAATGAGCGTCCACTAAGTGGTCATCCCAGTTTACGATTGGTACTCTGAAAACACCCCAAAGTGACGCTCCTCTCCCTAAAGACTCCTCATCCAATCATGTTATGCAAACTATTCTGGGTGAATGAAGAGCACTTAAGCGCTTTGTGGAAATGACTAACATAAAATTACAAGAGTTGGGTGACAGATGGGCCTTTATTGAACCAGAATTAAAGAGGTGGAATGCCGAGGACATCTTGAATAGAGAAGTCTCACTTGAATGGGCTCTTTTAGATCTAACTAAGCATGCAGAAAACCTAGAAAATTTAGAAAATCATAGTAGGTGCAATAATCTTCACCATATTGGCATACCTGTAGGAGATGAAGGACAGGATGCTGTGCTCTTTCTGGAAAACATACTGCCTAAACTCTTAGCTTTTCCCAAAACTGTCTTTCTGAAAATGCAAAGAGCACAGAGGGTGGGTCCCAAAAATGAATACGAAGAAGAAGTCACAGGCAAGATGTGCATTTTCTATCTTCTTGAATTAACCCAAGTTCTTTTGATTATGAACAAGGTGACAGATTCTAAGAAATGTATTTGCAATGGCCACAAAATATTGCCCAGGATGTGTCCAAGCAACTGCCATCGTAGAATAGAGTTGCTTTCTTTTCGACTAGAGTTGAAGCAATTTACTGTGAGATATGGTCTCATACAGCCCTGCACATTCAAGATCGCTCTAAAAAGGTAGTACTTCAGTATTTGAAAATCCCAGAGACCTGAAGCCTTTTGTTCGGTCATGGAGGATGGCAGACATCTCACTACCATTTGATAGTCATTTGCCTTATACGTCAGATGGAAAGGAAAGACTCTTAGATAAGATGAAAAAGACTAGTTTTACTCGTTTCATTCTTCTCTTTTTTTCCTGGTGCCCATTTCATTGATAACCTGTTTTTTTAACACAGCAGTTGGTGCTTGTGACTGACCCTATTTTTAGTTTCCCTCTCCCTAAACCTTTTTCTCTTGCTAACCTTGTCCATTGTGGCTAGAGGGTATGACTCCTCCCATGCCGCATATTATACTATATATCCTTGATGTTATAGTAATGTTGTGTTGTTGGTCCAAGTTAATCTACTTTTATCTCCCTTGTCCATCCCATTATTGTGTTCATTTTTTGAGTGAAGGTATTGCTTTGGTTTGCTGCTTTATTTATCTCTGGAATGTTAAATGTTTTAAAAAAAATCATATTAAGAGACAAAAGGTTTTGCAATACTTGAATAGATTTAAACCAGCTATTGCATTTCTTCAAGAAACCCATTATTGATAAACGGATGCCGCTAAATTAACCACTTAAGTGCTAAGGACGACTATGCTCATCCTTTATGCATGGACTTGCTTAAAGCCTGGCACTTAAGAGAGGTTATGGGTCAGTGAGGTACTATCCAGTAGATCTGAGGGCAAGCAAAATGGGGACTCTATCTTAGTTAATACTTCTCTTAAATATAATAACTTACATACTGAAGCTGATGATAACGGTAGATGAGGTCTGGTCAAATTACAAGTGAGTTCTACCACATGTTCCCATAGGAAATGTCTATGGCCCCACTTGCCCCTCTTTTTGGGTAAATTAAAAAACATTGATGTTACAGTCTGACCTTTGTGAGACAGGCATGGTGTCAAGGTAGACAGAGACTCAAAGATTATCGTTTCAACACCTTTATTTTGCTAAAGTTCCTGGGTTGGTGTAATGCCTAACTGACCCTAACACTAAAGGGATGGTTCCCTTAACTGATGTTTTTTTTATTTTAATTTTTCATTTATTGTTGCGTGTTTAGTTTGCAAAAACCCTTACACAACATAGAAAGAGTAGAAAAACATTACTAAAATACATTACATTATTTCTACAATCATCCCTATATAGTACAAAAGAGACAAGCAGAAAAGTCATCATAACTAAATTAGTAATACCTAAATCCTATATACCAAGTACATGTAAAAGTACATTACATTACCAAGTTCAATTTTTCCAATTCATCAATAATACCTTGCAAAAACATATTCAGTGCTACAATTAAAGATATATTTAAGCCCCACATGCATCTACTCCAAAAAAGATGCATAGCCATTTCTTAATCTTTATCAAATCTATCTTTAAGGGTAATAACACGTTTAGGCTCAAAGTCGGGGCAAGAGAGTACTAAGTGCTTAAGTGTCTCTACTAAGTTAAGGTCTCCACAAAAGCAACAATGGAAATCAAGTGTACCCAGTACCGGTGCACCTTTATGCACCCAGTGCCAAGTCCTCTCAGGAGTCGGTATCTGGTTGAGCCTAAAGCGCATGTAGATAGATCTGGCCCTATCACATGGGAGGGGCACACATTCCCTAGCGTGACCATACATTGCATACTCTTTATAAGTAGTATGAGAGTTCACACAATTCGCTGTTTCCACCCAATCTGCCCTAAATAGAAACCTCTTCACCAGCCCTGGACGTTGTACCAGGTCCTCTGTACATAAACCAAGAGAGGTTAGTAAAGAAATCATTTTGGAGCAGAACTTTCTGATAGATACGACAGAGTCGGTTCTAGCAACCTCACTTAAAGTTTCATATAATGTATTTGTAGGAGGGTCTCTTATTTTCCTAAACACAGAAGGTTGCTTCCAGAGGTATCTAGCTTTAAGGGATATAAGGCATAACTCACGACAAATAACTGCATTGGGGACTGCCATAGATAAGCCGGGAAGTTCTTTCCACAGATTCCCCTGGATGGTATTAAGAATCACGCTCATGTCATGGGTACAGATATCTAGGCCATAAAGAAAAATTGGCTCACATTTTGCGAGATAAAATCACCTTAGCGGTAACAATGAAAATTTACACACCCTAACTTTCAGAAATTTCATTTGCGATTTAAGTTTACCCGCTTTCTCATCAAGGCTCTGTTTCCAAGTTTTTAAACTGGCCCTATTAGTGAGATTGTAGCCCAAATATGTGATGGCCTGAACCTGTTCCACCAATTCCTCTCCCATACTCTGTGTATAAGTTTGGATCGTTCTTTTTTTTTTAAATACCAACATCCAGGATTTTGATGCATTCAACGAAAGGTTAGTGGCAACTGCATGTTAATAAAAAAGGTGTATCTTTCTCCTAAGGCTGCGCGGAGTGCGGTCCAATAGGATAAAGTCGCCTGCAAAGGCCATCCACTCGATTGCCAAATTCCCCAACCTAGCCTGTACAATGGAAGGACCCTTCCACATGCCCTCCACATTGCACACATATAGGTTGAAGAGAATTGGCACGAGCGAACAGCCCTGCTTGACACCCACATACGTGGCAATTACACCAGACAAGGCACCTTCCTTAGTCAGACGAACCCTGATGGATGTGTTTGTGTGTAGAAGAGCCAAAAGCTGGACAATCTTTCGGGGGATCCTCATGGCCAACATTTTCGACCACAGTCTCGCTCTAACAACCGCGTCAAATGCATTTGAGAGGTCTAAAGATGCTATAAAGACCTCTCCTATATTGGACTGATGTACAGAGTCTCTTATGTGTGCCAGAATAGTACCATTGAAGTTGGTTCCCAGATCTTCTCTGAAACAACCTGAAATTTACTAAGACATGAGTTATCCCTTACCACTTTGTTAAGGTCTCTTAGAAGCAGGGTGCTAAAGACCTTACTAGCCGCATCTATGAGCGATATAGGTCTGTAGTTGCTCGGATTTAGAACGTCACCCTTTTTGTATATGGGGACAATAATACATTGCACCCAAGATTCCGGGACTTATGGGTCTCAAAGATGTTATCAAATATGGGTTTTAATAAGTTTGCCCATATTTCCTGTGCCACCTTTATAACAAAGGGTGGAATGCCATCCGGGGCTGGTTCTCTAGACGGCTTAAGATTGTCAATAGCCCAAATAATATCATCAAGGTCCCAGGAGCACCCTCCCTTCACCGGAGACCCCAGATCCATGTCTAACCCCATAGCAAATTTTTGAGGCAGTGCAAATTTGTTCGTATAATCGGTACACCAAGCCTCAGCTTGGATAGGACAGTCAAGCCTGTCCTTGGCAGGAGTTAAGGTTCTACTAACAGTCGCCCAAAACTTGCCGTCCATGCCCTTACGTAAACTTTCCATCATCTGCTGGTGGACTTTCAAATACTGGTCCATTTTCAAAGATTTTAGCAGATTTTTATGTCTCATAATGATCTTTTTTTTCAACGCCCGTGACTCATTAAAGGATAAAAGATGTTTCTTAAGAGTCGTCAAGTCCCTACACTTTTTAAGTTTAGAATTATAAATTATAGAATCCTAGCTGATGTTCTCAAGTTTATGTATGGGGTACCCCCCCCCCCACCTTGCTACTTTTATAGACACAAGACATCATAATGTTATTATAAAAATATAATTTCCGGAGGAGAGAGTCCAATCCCCCAAATTCAAGTGTGCAAATTTGGTCAGAGTTGTTCTGAGATGAGGGTATTAAATCTCTTAACAGTATTCATATTCCAACTGACCGCTCTCCCTTGTTTTGTAACATAGAGACCCATATACTCTGATCTTACTTGAATTCCAGGAAGGGCCATGGTCAAAGTAAAGAGTAATGGTGTGTGATCACCCAAATCCATATCTATATGGATCAGATTACCACAGGCTTGCTTCCATCCATTAGATACATAAAAGAAACCAATCCTAGAACTATTGAGGCCCCTCTTCCAAGTGTGTTTAGGTAGATCCGAGTTAAACAGATGATCCAACATCCCCAAATCCCAGGTCTCCAAAAGTCTATCCCATCGCATCCCTCTACTCCCGTTAGGGTGGAGCACCTTAGGGATAGCCCCCTCATCATTCCACATAGTACATTCTGTACAAAGTGAATTAAAGTCTCCTCCCATCACAATATGATCACCAAAACCCTTCTCATACCAATCCCCCAGAATCTCACATAGTGTATCCTCCACTTTCTCAAACGATACTTTCAGGCGGTTCCAGTAAAGATTCAGCAATAGAATTGGCTCTAGTACCTTTTCTAAGAGCAATACAATACCCAAATGCCAATCACTACTAAGAATCACTCTACATTTGAGCCCTAGATTACAATCAACAGCAACGGTCAAACCACCACTCGGCCTGCCTGCTATACCCCTAGAGGCGGGGTGAGAAAAAGTATGGAAACCTTCCATATGAATTTCATTGACCATCATAGTTTCTTGAAATATGTAGATAAGTGGGAGAGTATAGATTGAATGCTTAATCAAGTATTTGTTCAAATGTATACTCCCACACGTATTCCATGCAATTATCTCAATTTCAATACTGTCAGGGACAACCTGGCCCCTATCTAAGAGTCTCTCGGGTTTTAAGAGGTGGCTTTAGCCATGACCAGTCCTGGCCGTTATTTAACAAACTGGAAATCAAGGTCATGACCGGTTCAGAGTTTATAGATAAACTGGAGCTGGAGTATATAATTTGTTCCGCTGGAATATTCACACGTTCCTTGTATGCCAGGAAGCTATCAGCCTCTTTAGCATTAGCTAATGTTAACAGACCATAACCCAAACACTCAAGATTTGTTTCTTGTGCTCTGACCATATTGGCTGCCATCTCCGAATGGAAACTACTTACCATCCAGTGGCTGTTATGTCCTGGGAGAGCTATTGCATCTATATCATCAGTCGTCATAGAGTGGAGTAATGGGATTTTTTTAAAGACGTTTCACAAGTTAGTTCTATTCAAATTAGCCACTTGTTCAGCCTTGTTGTTATTGATCCAGCTGATAATTTTCCCTGTATTACTCACCAAGACGGGCTATTTGGGTACTGCCCGCTCCTGTCATTTGATATAAGTGGTTTAGCTATCGATATCTCCTGCGTATTAACGCCCAGTCTATTTGTTAAATTCTTGAGTGTATTGTTAGAAATCAAACCACTATGTTTATTAGCCATCGACTGTATCCCACTAGTCAACAAGGCACTCTGGGGCGTTACGAAGACCAATAATTGAGGGCTCAACACTGGCAATGTACTCAATTGTTGAGGGACTGTGGAAATTCTAGCATGCTTAGTGCTAACTATTTTCACAAAGGCCGCCATCTTAGTTTGTTTTGTTTGTGGGCGGTCTTGTCCTGCCCAAGGTTGATTTTCATGTCTGCTGTCAAGAGTTATTTTTTCTTCTCTTCCTGTAGGTAGGCCCTCCTTGGTCCCTTCCCGCGGATCAAACCCCTCAACACTAATGGGTGCACTCCCACTACAACTACCACTAGGTTGCTCCTCTTGAGCTGGTATATTTCTGATCACATTAAGATTAGAATTCCTCCTCTTAATTTTAGTATTTGGCATATTTTTTGTTTTCTTCAGCATCCTGACCCTTTTTTTTTGCTTTTTTCCTCCTACGAATAGGCGACTGAGGTACCCCATTAATGTCGTAATAAGATATATTTAGAGGTGATGCTCCCTGTCTTTGAGGTCTAGGAGAAACCGGAGTTTCCTCATCTGATTGTTCAAGTATTTTCTTAGTGTGTTTAGTTTTCTGTTTACACTTTACCCCCTTTTTCGGCAGAGTCTGATGAACAAGAACGGATTCTTCACTACTAATGTTCAAAAACACCCCCTCATTAGTGGGTTCCATAATAGGATCACGATTAACTTCCCCCTCTATTGCTACCATCGCATCCAAAAGTGGGGAGGGCTATCGGGAGCCCTAGATCTATCTCGTTGCTCAATATTCTCTGCACTATTCCCTCCCGGGCATAGGGTTTCTTCAGCTCTTACCCCTCTATAGGATGAGGCTGGTCGTTCTCCTGAAATCATAAATTCCAGCATTGTAGTAATTTTAGCATCCATAGTGGACAACCTAATATTTTGTTCCTCCCTTAGACTATCAAATCGATTGGCCTCTTTAATATTTTTGTCATTCTTCATTTTTCCTTCCACAAGGCCTTCTAAAAAGGCCAAACATACAGTTAACTCGTTAAAGGCTGATTGTTGTCCTGCCAGTGATGAACCCAAAGTTTCCTGTGTATCGCCCAAGGTTTTGAGGGCCAAGTTCAAACTAATGTGTAAGTTGGACAGAAGTGGAAAAATGTAATCTCCCCCACCCCTGTTAATAGGTGATTGATGTTCGTGGCTGCCTATAGATGTCGTTCGGCTATCTGGTATCTGCTGGTCAGAATCAGTGGGTCTGTCTACCCTTCCAGACCGATCTTCCAGTCCCTCCCCACTTTCTGTTTGGGTATTACCATCTTTCACACTAATAGGCAGATTAACTTTCTCTTGATCCGGGACTATAGGTTCCTTGACCTTGCCCCCTAAATGGTCCGCAATTATATTGTTTTCTGTAGTTTTGGATACTTCTCGAGCAGCTAGCCCCTCTGAGAGACTCCTCAAGCCCTTCCGATTGGGAAGTGAAAACCCTATCGGCATCTCCAAAACAATAATTTCCTTGAGTAAGTCCCCAGTTGCATCTGCCATTTGCATAAATGAGTCATCCATATCTCCATCACTCTCTCCCGGGTTATGTTTTTGCTGACATGGGGTCGAGATCCCTTTCGGTTGGTCCACCAAACCAGCAATTTGGAGGTCAGCGCCATGTCCTGGTTAGTTTTCCCAAATATAAACACTGCCGGGAAAAGGTGGGTGATAGAGTTCTTTTCAGGTAAATGCCTCTCTTTAATACCATCTACCACTCGACCACTAAAAGAATCAAAGAATGGAAGGCATTTCGCTTTCATTTTTCTTCTTAAGTTAGCCTCCTGTAGTGGTGTGGTTGCTTGAAAGCAAACCACCCTTTTAGTACCCAGGTTGCTTTCCTGTAGACATTCTGCATCGGTAAGTTTGTAACTTCTAACAGACAAGTCAGAGTTTACTAAGGATGCCTCTATAGACATAGGACCCAATTTTTCTAAATGTTTGTGTTCATCAGTGGGAACTGGTATAGTTCTAGCCTGTAGCATAGACTCAATCTCACTCCCCTTTGTAGGCTCTGCTGGTGTAGAGTTCTCACGCTCTTCATGGTTTAGGCATTCAGGTCCACAAAAGGGCACCTCCTCTTCCATAAGGGCTTTTGTCCCCCCCACCCTCCAGCATTAACATCTGTTGTACCTCCATCACCTTAGGCTCCTGTATCTCTACAGATCCAGAGCCACTTCTTAGCGCCCACATTGTTTAATATAGAAGCGCTAGAAAATATGGACAAACAGGAGAGAAGAAGAGCCTCCACTTAAGGTAATGAAAGGAGGTTCCACGTGCCAAAATTGTATGTCAACAGAGAAAATATATAAAAAGAATAAAAAAGATAAGGCACTCTAGAAAACTCTGCAAGGTATATCAGAACTCAGAATAAAATATCTTTTAAAATCCTCCAGTCGAAAGTATTCTGATATTAAACAGAGTAAAAGCACAAGGATTTAAAAAGAACAACTCCATCACCGCTGTTTAAAGAAAACAGTCAATGCCTAACAAGTGGGTTATGGTCCCCAAGGGGAGAGTGAACCTCGCAGCCCCTAAGGTAATACTTTCAACAAATTAATGTAAGACAAAGTTAATTTGTAAGTAAAATATTACACATGCATTGTTTAAGAGCCGAAAAGCAATGTATAAGGGTAAGTGTGAATTGTTTGCCGTTCAGGGAACGCCCGATAGCTTGAGGAGCAGCCTTAGTCCGTCTCTCTCCCCCCCCAGTGACCAGCAAGTAAGTTCAAAAAGAAATTTCCTCCAATCCAGAAGTTATATGAAGCTGTACGTGTCCCAATGTAACAGTGCCTTTACCGCCATTTAAATTAAATGGGCTAAAAAGTAACCGGGATCAAAGAGAGCACCTCTGCAGTCTCCCAGCAGCTGAGTACGTAACCGTTCGCGTTACCACTTACCCCCGCCTTCGCTCAAACGCTGCTCCGTGTTGCAGTCTTTATCTCTAGTTCTGGTGAGCAGGCAATCTCTGTACTTCAGCACTTCTGTAAGTAGGAATAGTAGCTAGGAGTGGCAAACAATAGGCTATATTCCAGCCTCCAGCCCAAACAGCGACAAACAGTATATTCACGACGCCCTTCACTCCTGCATGGCTTAACGCCGCAAGGGCTACGTAGGAAGATTTTTATGCTACTTCCTGGTGGGGGCGGGAACAAGTTTCTTAAAAGCACAGCAACGCGGGTCTCTGGCTCCGGGCTGTATCAGACAGTCACACAGACACAAACAGTATATTCACGACACCCTTCACTCCTGCAGGGCTTAACACTGCAAGGGTGACGTAGGAAGCTTTTTATGCTACTTCCTGGTGGGGGCCGGAACAAGTTTCTTAAAAGCACAGCAACGGCGGTCTCTGGCTCCGGGCTGTATCAGACAGTCACACAGCCACAAACAGTATATTCATGACACCCTTCACTCCTCCAGGGCTTAACGCCGCAAGGGCGACGTAGGAAGCTTTTTATGCTACTTCCTGGTGGGGCGGGAACAAGTTTCTTAAAAGCACAGCAACGCCGGTCTCCGGCTCCGACTGTATCAGACAGTCACACAGCCACAAACAGTATATTCACGACGCCCTTCACTCCTGCAGGGCTTAACCTTAAATGATGTCTCTAAGGGCCGTCGAAGTCTGGAAGTCCAAAACTTGCCGTCACTCTTTGACAGAAATGTGTTAGAAGGTCTTATAAAAGCAAACAAATTGGTGGTTCAACAAAAATAGAAAGCCAGTATTGGTTTTAGGTGGTCTTCTCACCAGTCAGTTGTAGGTTGGTCAGCTTCAAAAGGTCAAGCTCACTCAAAAGGGACTGTTGATAGGACCTTCATAGTTCAAACAATGTAAATGTCAATGTTCTTAATGTCTTGGGGTTCAATTCCCCAAGCTTCAATTCCTTCAGTTACACGAAATAATAAAAATGCTACTTTACTTCCCTTTGCTTCCCCAAGCTTCAAATCCTTCAGTTACATGAAATAATAAAAATGCTACTTTTGCTTTTAGGTCTCTCAGGGTTCCCTTCCCCAAGCTCAGGCCCCTCTTGCATTTCAAAGCACTAATTCAATTTGCCAGGTTGTACCTTTCTTTCATAAACAGTTCTTTAAAGGGGGAGCATCAGAGACTTTAGAAAACGCCAGGTTCTTTGCTCCTCCTAAGCCCGACCACTCTGAGCTTTAACCCCTCTCTTTTATTTCCTGCTCTTATCTCTTTACCTTCAGGGGCTTTCTCCCCTGCTTCTTGTTCCCCTCTGTTTTTGTTACTTATTTCTTGTGCCCACTGGCACCTTCTTTCACTTCCTCTGTGGACACTTGCACCCCCTTTGTCTTTTTTGTGCCACCTGGCACTTTCTCCAGCTTTCTCGTGCACACTTGGACCCTCTTACCTTTCCCAACATTTCCGTGCACACTTGCACACTTTACACTTTGCTGGGTCGCTTGCACCCTTCTCTCTCATTTCAGGTTGCTTGCGCCCTCTTTATTAAAGTTCTTTCACTTCGCGCCACTTGCGCACTCTGCTTTTCTTGCTTTCTCTTAATATTGGCATTCCTCTTTTAATTTATATTGCTTTACTAGTTTCCTTTCATTTCTTTCCTATTTCCGCTCCGTGCAGCTTTATACATTACTTTCGCCCACTCCGTTTCAGTCAGCCGCATGCTCCCGAGTCTCTCTCTCTTACTTTCACGAGACTCACCTGGGCAGCAGCGTGTTGAAAAGCAGTCCCTTCTGGTTATGTGGGCCTGAGGTCAGGGTCTCACCACCTACCCTGAGGTACCCATGGGGCCGGCGCAGATCCCAAGGGAATGAGCAATGTTCTGACCACCAATAGCAGCCTGCAGGGGGCTTCGCTCCGGCTCTCTGAAGACACAGGTCCCTAGCCACGCTGCAGCACCTCACAAACACTGGGCCAGCGTCACCGCACACCATTATCCTCTGGCCCAACAATCTTGCTGCTCTCTGCTCCTTGGCTTGTCTGGTCCAAACAACGTCTTCAGCTCGCACTCTCACCTGTCTAGAGCCACACCTTTTATAGTTGGAAAAACAGTCAAGTGGAGTCAGGTGTGAGTGATAATTAGAAAATGCCTGACTCTACCAATGGGACAACTTGAGTTTTTTCTACAGACAGTTTCCCTTACACTCCCCATGTTATTCATCTGGGAAATCTTCACTACTCCGGGTTGCCTCTTCCATGTCCCAGTATTTGTTGTAAATGGGGAGAGGGTGATGGAATGGGTTTGGAAATACTCCATAAAAGCCGAGGGAAATGGTTCTGAGGTAGAATGAAAAAAGGGGGAATAGCATATCTCACCCGTGGATTTCTCCACCCAATCCCCTGTGACCCTTTACTCAGGTGACCCTCCCTCACTTGTCCTCCCCCAGGGTTGGGATCCAAAAGCGATGGCCCTTCCCTGGCCACATGAATGGAAGATCCCGGGGAGTAGGTGGGGGAATTCCATCAGGTTTCTCACATTTTCCTAATTTAAGACTGTGTGGAGACTCTAATAATGATATACACCCATTTTTACATAGGAAATTAAAATATATATTTAAAAGCAGTAAATGTCATAATGAATGTATTTGTTGTGTCTCTGAGCTTTATCTAATTGATTCACATTGGGTGGTTCACTCTTCTGAAATAGATTTTACATTCCACTCATCTGTGCATGATACTTCATCACACATTGATTACATCTTAATTGTTAGGTCCCTTTTGGCTGCTGTTATTGGCTCTTGTATTGAGAGCATTACTTTATCAGAACATGCTCCAGTTAATACTACATTGGATGTTCAGAAGGAGGTAATTATTTCTGTAGATGGAGGTTTAATAATGCTCTTCTGTGTGATGATGAATCTAATACATATGTTATAGGCTTTAATCATCAATTGTTTGTGCTGAATAAGGATATTGACAGTTCTGTTGTTAACAATTGGGACTCCTATAAACCAAATGCAAGAGGACATATTATTTTCTTTTTGCTAATAGAAAGGCAAGGCCAACAACACAACCGACTCTTTATTAAAGCTGCTAAAGATTTTGGAAAAAGTTATTTTTAAACATTTTGCAAAGCTGAGAGTGGAATTCAATACATTAGCCCCCAAACAAGCACAAGGGTCTCTACTGAAGTACAAAGCTAAACTCTATCATTTTATGTTTTTATAGTTTATTTTAAAACTTTTCACAAGATTATACTATTATTTTTTTGCACAATTATAACATATATGTGCTGGAATTGTAAATCACTTTATACAGAGTTGCAATCACATCATTACATTAAAAGTCTTTATAAATATTGTATAGGTCCATTATTTATTTGTTAACAGTTATAATCCTGCATTCATGTATTATTTTACTGAATTTAATTAAATGATTATTAGGGAAGTCTGGGACCCCTCCATCAAGCATAACTAGAAGAATCTATCAAAATTTGAATAAAGTAATAATGTTAGTAAAGCTCTAGCTAGTAATAAAGCTAGTACAGCTCTAGTGAAATAAATGTAATATTTAAGAAAGAATTACCCCGAATTCCTTGCATTAAAAATGAAAAATAACTCTTGTTTCCTCTGATGAAGCCATTTTGGATGTCTTTATGACATTTTATCAGGATCTTTACTCATTAGAACAGTATAATATTAAAACAGATTTTGGTTATTTTGGGGGAAATTACATAGACATTCTTACCCTTCATGTGACCTTAGTTCTCTAAATAGGACTGTACATTTAGATGAAATTTACACAGTAATTAGTGATCTTAAAAAAGGTATGTCTCCTAGCTCAATGGTTTTTCCACACATTTTTATACACATTTAGCTCAGTTATTATCTCTTAAATTGTGATACTTACTGTCTCACTTTTCTGAGGTATGTGAATCATCTATCGCCTTTTAGGATGCCATGCTAATATTATTTCCCAAACCTGGTAAGGATTGTCAATTCCTTAAGAATGACGTGGGGTACACGTATTCCAGGGGGTGCGTGGGGAGTCCTACACACGAAGGGCCTGGCGCGAGCAGGGTATGTGTATTCTGGGGGTGCGTGGGGGGTTCTACACGTGATCGGCCTCGCACGAGCGGGGTACACGTATTCTGGGGGGTGCGCAGGGAATTTGACACACAATTTGTCAGTGTGGGCCCTCCCAGGTGTGCCCCTTCCCCCCTCCCCATGCCCCGTAGACAGCCCACACCACAGGGGACACACCTGCAACCCCTCCCCATGCCCTGCAGGTAGCCCATCACCCCAGACCATGCCCCGCAGGCAGCCCATCCACCCTCACCATGCCCCGCAGGCAGGCCCCACCCCACCCCCAGTGAGGGAAACCTGCCAGCAGGACCAGACTCATGTCCCCCCCAGCCCACCTCCAGTGAGGGCAACCTGCCAGAAGGCCCCAAAACATGTTTGCCCCACCCTCCCCAATTACCAGGCACCTGCCAACGGGCCCCGACTCATGTCCCCCCCACCCGACCCCCAGTGAGGGCAACCTGCCAGCAGGCCCAGACTCATGTTCTCCCCACCCCACCCCCAGTGCGGGCAACCTGCCAGTAGGCCCCGACTCATGTCCCCCTCACCCCACCCCCAGTGAGGGCAATCTTCCAGCAGGCATAGACTCATGTCCCCCCCACCCCACCCCGAGTGAGGGCAACCTGCCAGCAGGCCCCGACTCATGTCCCCCCCACCCAACACGTCATCACAATCCAGACCCATGGCTCTTATGGCCACCCAAATCCCACCCCACACCACCCCAGTCCAAACACCCAACCAAGCATTCCATCCACACCACATTGAATTCGCCATGTCATGACAGAAACCAAATAACCAACATGCCCATGAATACATGTCCGTCAGACCCACACAATGGCGACACATGACTGAGAAAACCCACATTGTGACATGCACAAAACCAATAAGAGAAGACCACACAAATAAAGTAGAAAATAAAAATGTATTAAATACCAAACTGAATGAATAAAATGAAAGCACACAAGAAAACAAAAAATAAATCCAAGTCCGGATGTCCAAAATTAAACAACAAAAATGATGGCTGAAAACAATAAAATCCAAAGTAAAATGGCTCCAAAGCGTCAGTCCATAAAACAAAATCCAAAGTTCCAAAAAAAGCATAGCATTCCTCCATGGGTCTAAAAAGAAAGTAAATCCAGGTTCATAACTATATACAAATGAATATTCAATGGTCCATGAGCCCAACAATCCAAAGGAAACCTAACCAAAAACCTACCTAATAAATAACTATTTACAAAGAGCCAGGGCATAGTCCATGCGCCCCAAAGAAAATTAAAAAAGAAAGGAAACCTACACCTACATAACTATTTACAAAGGCGGCAGGCCAGTCCCACAGCTCATATAGTGATGTTTCGGGCCAGGGCATCATCGAACTCCACGTCGATGTTCCAGAGGCGGGCCTGTTCCCTGGCCTCGAGGTCTCGCAGGGATGCAGCCATGGAATCGCTCAACTCCCTGCGAGTTTCCTCGAGGCCCTCTGCCCGCCTCAAAGCCCGGTGCACGGAGTTTCCTGCCCTGAGCCTTGCCCTCTCCGCCCGCCGCCTCTCCGCATCTATTTTCTGGCCCAACCGCTGCCACACGGAAGACACTCCCAGTCTGGGGTCCTCCTGTCCCTCGGCCGATGCCTGCCCCCGGGGTGTTGATGGCCCCGAGCCATGATGCCTCCCACACTGAGCCTGCTGCTGCTTCCAACGCAACTGCCTCTACCACCACAACGGCTTCCGGGCTGATGGAATGCCCCGGTGCCGTTGTGCACGTGCCCTGCCCGATGATGCCGGCACATCCTCCATCTGCTGGGGTCCAGTTGGTGGGGTGGCCACCCCTGCTGGACCTCTGACTCCTGACTGTGGCAGGGATGGGATCTCCAACAGGCTGGCTGCGTTGGTTGGGGCAGGTCCACAGGGGGCCCTGGTGGCATCTGGGCCGGAAGATGGCACGGAGAACGACTGGCGTATAGTGTGCACAGAGGAGGAGAGGGCTGCAAGACTGACCGACACATGGAGGAAACCCCCGACCATGATCCCTCCCATCCCAACTGGTCCCCGTTGGCACACATCTCTTTGTGATGACGTGTGTGGTCCCTCCAGGAAGCACGCATGTCATCACGAATGTCACGTGCGCGCAATGCGACACCAATCAGGACGGACTCAATCCTGTCATGGGTCCCCATGTCCACAGGCAGAGGAGTGCCAGATGATGCTGACCTCCCCCCTACCTGCGGATGGGCGTGGGACGGAGCATCCCTGCTGGTGCATGTTGATGCAGTCACAGTGTCAGGGACAGTGATATGCACAGGCCCCTCTGCAGCAACCTGCGCTGCCTCCTGCTCCTGCCACTGGACTGCATCACTTGCACCAGTCGTACCACCCCCACCAGGCCCCATGTGCGTCTCTGTAGCGGCCTCCTCCTCCTCTGCACACACCACCAACCTGGATGGCTCTCCACCGTCTTCCGCCATCGCAAGCCCCTGTGGGGGCTCACCTGCCCCTTCCGCTGCAGCCGTAGTGGTGGACGCGGCATCAGTCCCCTCACTCCCGGATGATGGAATTTCCTGTGAGGGTGACTGGGCCTTGTGTCGCCGGCCGGGGGAGGCATCCCTGCCGCTTTCCTCCAAAGCGCTGTCTCCGCCCTCTTCTTCATTCAGCCCTGTTCAAAGGGAGACAATGAACACAAGCATCAGGGTACGGTACAATAGTCTCCTAGACACAAAGCAATAGCACACGAGTGGCACTGTCAAACGTCACTTCCATCATGTCCCTCCACAACACATGGGTCAGTGCAGGCAACACATATGCAGGAACAGGCATGGCACATGCAACAAACATTTGCATCTATGTCCAAGGCACCTTAGAAACATCCAATGGTGGGCTTTAACTCACATGCATCATGGGGCATGCTGATCACATGCACACACATCACCGGAGGGTCATGCATCTGGCCCCGTATACCCCCCGACACAGTGGATACAAGGATGTCTAGGCTGTATCAGTGAATCAACACATCGTCACGGACATGTGTCATGCATCCATGGCATTGACCTGTCACTCACACACTACTCAGACACACGAATATGTACACCATGCATGTCCATGACAGCAGCACCCATCTCTCACACCCAAAACATGTCCAAGTACAGACACAGGCATGCATACATTTGTGCATTTCACATGCTGCTCCGCATGACGCATTGTAACAGATACACCATCCATGTGGGTCACACCTGACTGGACTCACAAGCAGCACCATCATGTCCCTGCACACACACATCCATATATGACCCATGTCACACATACAGCCAAGTAGCTAACTACCACCACACTGCAACATGCACTGTTTTAAACGGGAATGCATGGGCACTTCCGCTCGACTCCAGATGGGCCTGCATCCTGAGGATCTGGTGATGAAGCACTGGGCGAATGCGCTCCAGGACCCTCATCTGCTGGGTGGTAAGGTGGACCCGACGCCCCACTGTATCCGCTGAGTCCAAGAGGCGCCCGGCCTTCTTGAGGGTACTGGACTTGTAATCCTCTCAGCGCTTCTGGACGTGTTTGATGTCGTGGGGTGCCACCCTTTCCGCGTTGATGGCACCCACTATGTCCTTCCAGATCCTCTTCCGTCCTTCCTTGTCGGCGCACAATGGTGTGAAGAGGGCATCGTAATGCCCCAGGATTTGCTCCATCAGGATGCCAACTTCATTAGCTCTGAAGCTGGCAGCCCTCTGCCTCGCTGCTGGGGGGGTTGCCACTGGTGCCAGATGGTGTTGTGTCCGACATGGCAACCCCCGAGGCAGGTGTGGGTGGGCAACTGGGTTCTGGGGCTGGGCTGTGGAGCGATGGGATACCAGTCGGGAGTCTTCTGTTCCAGCAGGGGTGGTCACAGCAACTGGATCCCTGCAGATGGCTGATGTGCAGGCACCAAATGGCAGGGCACTGTTGGCAGCAGGCAGGCAGGCAGCAGCAGATGGCTTGTAGGAGGCTCCCCAGGGATCTGGGGGCAGGAAACTGGCCTTCTGGGCAGGAGCGTGGTCTTCTGTGTGTTGTTGCGTGGCCAGCTTGATGCACAGTGAATAGGCACGTGAAAAAACATCACATCAGCGTGTAATTCAAGGAAAGGGCCTTAGTGCGTAAGCACATAAGTGATGTAACACGCGCAGGCATTTCCTTCTGCACATGTTAATGGTCCATGCCGGTCTGCAGCGCGCTGTACATGCTTTCAGTGGAGACCGACGTGTGTGTTTTTCCTACTTTGGGGTTCACACGCGATTACTTCACATCGATTACAGTGCCTACGCGTATTTCTTTTCCACGCAGACGGTGAGTCGCGCACGCTATTGCATCCTATTTTTCCCACTGTGGGTGCCACTGTTTCTCACATACCCCATCTATTGAGGTCATAGTAGCCTGCGTGTTAATCACGTATGCTTTTTTGTGTTCCTGGGTGCCACAGCGTATTGCGTGCATTTTTTTTACACACACGTGGCCTACAGGGTTTGCATATATGTTTTTCTTGTATTTTTGGGGTGCCTGAGCGTTGTGTGAATGTCATTTATCCCCAGGGTCCACAGGCAGCCTTGCAGGAGCACAGGGGTACATCTACCATCACGCACCCTGCCCCCGTCACCCCAATTGACCAGGACAACTGTTCAGTGCAGCTCCCATTGGCATTAGTACAATGTGGGCCATGGTTGTGAGGCCACCAAAGGTTAAGGGGGGCTCAGCTGGATGTCCTGCCAGTGTTGGGAGTGGTCGGGCACGTGGCCAGGGTGGCCATAGAGCGGGAAGAGGCAGGGGTGCACCACAGGGGCAGGATGTCCAGCCACATGCTGGTGCAGCCATGCCACCACCCCCTGTGGCTCCAGGTAATGCTGTTGTTGCACTTGATCCTGGCACCCTTGCGACCAGACAGTAATATGTGCTAACACGGACCCACCGGTAGTGGTAGCTGCAGGTGCAGCTTTGGCGACCACCACACAGCCGGCCACCCGCCAGGGTTACTCGTAATATGGCGTTACGGTATGGACGGTGCCAGTGACGTACCGGCACCATCTATGGTGTACCGCCATACTCATAATCAACCCCTTTGTATGTGTGGGAGATTTTTGCCAAGTGAGTTCATCAGGTCCCATGTCAGGTGTGAATGTCTCATGCCTTTTTACATTTCTCACGTTGCACTTAATGACAGTTGTGTCATGTGTTGTGCATTTGGTTGGCTGTTCAGCTGTTGCATGCCATGGCATGGCATGGAGGACCGGGGTCATGGGTGTTTGGAGGGTTTGGGTGACATACCAGTGATTTACATGGCCTGTTTTACATTGGGGAGGTGGGATATGCACCTTGCATGTGTTCCTTTCGGTCACACAGGATTGGTTATGTTTAAGTATCTAGGGATGCATACAATGTAGCTCTTCCATGGAAACATTCTCATGGTGGTAAGGTTGTGACAGTTGACTGTCTCTTTGTCATCATCGATTGTCACTTGGTATGTGCCAGGCCTGCGTGCACTCCGCAGGGGTGGGAGTTTAGGTGAAAAATGTGGCCACAAGCTGGGTCTGGGCTGCCTCGCCACGTGCCCTTTCCCCTCCCATGAGCAGCGCCTGTGCCTGTGGTTGGGGATGTGGGGGCACCACCATGTCCACCGGTACGCCCCGCCATGTTGCAACATTGTGCAGGACACATGCTGCCAAAATGATCCTGCAAACTACTAGGAGTGCATATAGTAGCTGCCCGCCAGAGAGGTCAAGGGAGCGGAAGTGTGACTTGAGCACTCCGAATGTGCGCCTCACTATGCCCCGGGTTGCAATATGGGCTGTGTTATATCTTAGTATGTTCAAATAGGTATAAACAGTCCCTATAATAACATCCTACTCTACTGCCAGGGATATCAATATGTATAATACAATAAAGAGTAAGATAACACGTCTTGTTTTACTTACATCCAACCCCCTTTACACAGGAACTCTATAAGGTTTTCCGGCATCACTAGTCCTGTCAAAATGGACCGTCTGCTATGATTGATTAAAAAATGTGTATAACAAATTTTTATTCAAATAATTCGAACTGAATTTAAACATAAAACACTACCCTCACCTAACACAGTGTACTAAACACTAAAAAACAGTTACTAAAACATGAAATACAAAATTCACTTATTTGCATGACACAAAAGATATCACATAACGTAACACAAAAAAATCTCAATGTGTCTCTAAAACAACAACCATCCCAACATGTTTCTGTTCTTCACTGCCCAGTTCGGGCGAACATTCTTCAGGGGAAATTTTTTTTAAAAAAGCATCCACTAATCTCTTCAACACCGTGCTGAAAGGGTAGATTCAAACTTCTATGCAGGCAAAGGAAGGAAAGAACCTCCGAGCCTGTAAGAGTAAAAGGAAAAACTAATGAGTTCCAAAAAGAGGGAAAGGAAGTACTACAAAATGTAGAAAAAGAACATGGCATAAAGGTTATGCCATACTCACACGGGTCCCAACAGGGCACCCACAAATTTACCTTTAAATGGTGAAACTTCAAAGCGCGTCACAGGATGACAAATTCGCTGGTTTCTCGCCAAATGAGAGACCACTACTTCACAAAAGCGTCATAGTCCGCTAAAGTATCGCCACACCTAAATGAGACAGAACCAATACACAGAGACCACATGCTCTGTTATATCCAGAAAGGGGCTTCAAAATGCAATTACACATGAAAATAGGGCTCCAAATATCATAAAATAAATTACCTTCACAGATGTAGGGATCAAGACTGTAACAAGCAAAGCAGCAATCAATGTGTTTGCAAAGGAGAAATCCACACAGTCAAGCCGTAAAGTATCAATCTGGAAAACAATGGATGCATGGCAATGAACACCATATGTCTGGCATCACCCTTCAACATGTACCGATGGGAGTGCTTTTATTTCACCCTCGTGATTAAGACTAAGTGCCCGTACAATATATAGAATGCAGAAAAAACTTCCATGCTGTCCAACCTACACAACGTGGGGAACCCATGGCAAAAGATAACCAAACTACCCCACGCGTACAGGAAGGGAATGTAACGGCAGTGGGAAAATTATCACACACAGAACCACAATGCTAATGACTCACCTGTACACTCAGAGGGATTAAATCACTCTAATGGCAGCTTCCAAACGCACACAGCCAACACTGAATTCAGTGAAACCAAAAACTGCTGCACACTAACAGTACGTCTATGGTCGTGCGGCAACACAAAGAAAGGACTACACTACTCAGTGTAGGAAGGAAAGTCCATCAAAAGGAAGGGCCATGTTGGAACGGACCCGGCAACATAGAAAAAGGACTACACTACTCAGTGTTGGAAAAAAAGTCCATCAAAGGGATGGGCCATATTGGAACGGACCTGAAGCCTACTGGTGTAGAACAGATTAGTGGACACCACGAGCACTAAACAGGTGTTTTTTAAAACAATGATATGCTGGCACCAACACAATATGGTATATGCATCTCACACTGTCAAAAATCATACTTGGCTGACCAAATGCCAATCAATGCTTTCGTTGAGACCTAGCACATTACTCTGTAATTTAAAAATAATTTTTTGCTCTACATTCAATAATTTTCGATCCGTTTCAATTTTGGTATGTCCATGCACCTTTTTCAAAATCAGCCATGTGAAATCATTGAAACCATGTTTCTTTTCAATAAAGTGTTTGACAAGGGGAGCAGTAATCACCTGGTTTTTGAGACAGCTGCGATGTTCCACCATTCGAACTTTACATTGCCTATTCGTTTTTCCCACATAATGTAGGCCACACGGGCAAGTGATTAAATATACAACATTGGCTGTGTTACAATTTGTCATTTCACTGAAGACCCACTTTACATCAGGTAGAATTTGCAATACTCTAGTTTCTTTTGTTTGTCCACACATGCTGCAATTCCCACATGGAAAATGTCCTTTCACTTCAGGCATACCCCACAGTCTAGTTTGTCTAACCTGTGGAGTTCGCATTTCTGTCACATCATTTCTGATTAGAATATTCCGTAGATTCTGACTTTTTCTAAACGCCACTAAAGGAGGCAACACTTCTTTACCACAATAGACTTTCTTCCAAGTTTTCATCACAATGGTTTTGATTTTATAGGACAAATTCGAAAAAGTGTTAACAAA
The DNA here is from genome assembly GCF_040938575.1 of Ambystoma mexicanum. NCBI lineage: Eukaryota > Metazoa > Chordata > Amphibia > Caudata > Ambystomatidae > Ambystoma > Ambystoma mexicanum. Next base: position 763,050,026 of record NC_090925.1, on the reverse strand, counting down.
AACAGTGCCAATCTTTTTAGTAGTCTTGCTACTTTTCTCCAGCAATGCCTCGCGATTGTTATTGTAGGCTCTTTCTGAAGCATTTCTTATTACTCTAGACGGATAACCCTTGGCCAACAGTTTGTTGGTCAATACATCCGCACTTTAAGCAAAATCATCTTTTAGACTACTGTTACGCTTCAGCCTCAAAAATTGTCCGAATGGCAAATTATTCTTTAAATGTTTGGCATGATGGCTGTTGAAGTGTAATAAAGAGTTCTTATCAGTGGTCTTATTGTAGGGCTTCACTTTCAAAAAACCATTGTGATGAAAAATGGTAATGTCTAAAAAATGGGTCTCCAAATCACATATAGACCCAGTAAATTTCAAAAACCGGTTTTGTTGGTTGAGCCATGTCACAAAACTATCAGCCTCTTCTCTTGAGCCATCCCATACAATCAGTATATCATTTATATACCTCAGCCACTTCCTCAAATGATGGATAAAGGGGTTGGTGGCTGGGTATATCACTGTTTTTTCAAAATACTCGACGTAGAGATTAGCTAAATTAGGAGCCATGGCAGCACCCATAGCAGTACCCTCAATCTGTTGAAAAAAAGTACCTTGAAATTGAAAAAAGTTTTGGGTCAAGGCAAACTCCGTACACCACAAAATAAATGCATTGCTCACAGGATGACCATCCTCTCTATTCATCAACACTTCTTCAACCACCTCTAGTGTGGCTCTTTGGGGTATCACAGTGTACAAAGATTGAATATCCAAGCCAATCAGTAGAGAATGGCCCGGAATAAACTCTATGCTTTCTATTTTGTTAATAGCATCAGTGGTGTCTCTCAAATAACTTTTCATTTTCAAAACAGATGGTCTTAGATAAAAGTCTGCAAATTTGGACAAGGGTTCCAAAATTGAATTAACACCAGATACTATGGGTCTGCCAGGGGGATCAACAAGTCTCTTATGTACTTTGGGCAAGATGTAAAAAACAGGTACCCTTCCGTGATCCCTAATTAGAAATTCACATTCCTGCTTACTGATCATTTCAGCGTCAAACGCTGAAGTCACCTTTTCTTTGATAATATTCATAAGTTTAGCAGAGGGGTCATTAGCAAGTCTCAAATAGCTCACATTATCTGATAGTAGTCTTTCACATTCTCTTACATAATCACTACGATTCATCAACACAATAGCTCCTCCCTTATCCGCTTGTCTGATAATCAAGTTATTATCTTTTGCTAACTTTAGTGCCGATGCTTTTTGTAGCCTACTAAAGTTAGAGTTGCGAGACTTTTCACTGGATTCTAACTTGAGAACCTCTGCCAAAACCTGTCTTTCAAAGACAATGGATTTGGCGGTATGGGAATGACTAGGAGCACAGAACGTAGATGCATTACGCAACCCACTGAAATTGTTGCTGACATATCCTTCATGTTCACTGAAGTATTCGTTCAGACGTACTTTGCGCATAAACGCAAAAAACTCCGTTCTAAATTCAAAAGGATCATGTGATTTAGTAATGACAAAGCTCAGGCCCTTATTAAGGGTACTTTCCTCTTCCGAGGAGAGGACATGAGAAGACAAATTTATCACCATTGATTCCTTGTACGACTCCTTGTCCTGACCTGGTTGTCCCAGTCTCCCCGATTCGGGCCTTGTCCTAAAAAAGGCATCCTTTGTCTTTGTCTATTGCCCCCTCTGGGACCCTTTCCTCTTCCTCTACTCACACTTGCCTGTGCTCCAGGTCATTATCTCCTGTCATGCTTTCTTCACTCGAACTGTAGGAAGTATCTCGAAAGTGTACCCGTCTATTATTTCTCGGAGTTTGAGATGTATTGCCAAATTTGTAACCCTCTGTAACAAATGGAAAAGATTTCTCGTGAGAGAAATTGGTAAGATCTTTCTTCAATCTTTTTACCCTTTCTAAAGTGGTATCATTTTTAAAGTCAACTAGTCCTTTTAAATGTTGTTCAAGTTTTACTTTGAAAGAGTCTAAATCAAGCTCTTTTTTAATTTCTTCTTCAAGTTTAGTAATGTCTATTTCTATTTGTTTAGAAACCTCTGTCGCAGTATCAATAATAAGAACTAGCCAATCTCTCCCACACTTATTAGATATATAACTCCATTTCAATTTAAACTCCTTGTTGTCTAAAAATAGACGTGGCTCATACTGTGTTATATCTTACCTGGGGTGGTGTGGTGGGGTTCCGTATTGGCGTCATCATGTGGTTGCTCAGAGGTTAGGCACTGTTCCCTGCGGAGGTGATGATGGTCGTCGTTAGTTGGGTTTGTGTATTTGTCTGTTTGTGACATGCATGCATGTGCAGACATTTGTACTCACCAATGAGCCATGTGTCGCCATGCTTCCCAGCTTCCAGGTCCCCACTCAGGGCAGACATTCTGTATATAAAACTGTCATGGGTAGACCCAGGATAGTTTGCATAGACAGAGATGATTGTTCCATGGGCATCACATACAACCTGTACGTTGATGGAATGCCAGTGCTTGCAGTTGCGGTAGATGTTCTCAGTGGCCCTAGGTGGACGTAGGACATCATGGGTGCAATCTATGGCACCAAGCACTTTGGGGAAATGTGCCACCCTGTAAAAGTCCTGGGCCGCGGCCTGCCTTTCTGCAGGAGTTCTGAGCATGTATATGACTGAGGGGCGCGCAATGATGATTGCCAACACCTGGTGTAGGCAGCGTGACTGCGTGGGCTGTGAGACACCCCCAACTATGGCAGTTGTCCGCTGAAATGACCCAGTGGCCAAAAAACGCAGGACATTGAGCACCTTTTCCAAGGGGCTCAGTGCTTGGCAGCACAAGGTGGGTGATGTGAGGTCATCCTCCTACTCAGTGACCAGGTCTAGGATGATACAAGGTAGAAACATAGACCTGGTCATCAGGCATCCCAAAAAGGCTGGTCATGGGCAAAAAAATGCGGGGCCTGGCTATTCTCCTCCTCCTGCGGTGTCACACAATCAGTGCTGGGAGAAATGGGACATTCATCGCAGCTGTATATACGTGTTTGTTGTTTGTGTGCACTTTTATACTGCGCAGGGACGCTTCTGCCTACCTTTGTGTGGTGGATGTGTTTACGCCTGTGCGTGTCTTTTGGCGTGCGCAAGTTTTCCCTATTCGATTCCATGAATACGTGTATTTCGTGAGTGTGTGGGCGTTCCGTGTATTTCCCAGCAGTACTTCCCCAGTTCTGCCCTCATTTTCACGTGTTGTTCCCCATTCGGCGTGTTCCGCCCCCTTTTTGGTGTGTGCGCTACACGCTGTGCACTTTCGCTGTGCGCGTCACGTACAGCATTCGGATGTCGCAGTGACGTGTGCGCCCATGTGCGCCACGCATGGATTTGGCGCACATCCCGGGAAAAACACATGCAGGGCCTTCCATGAATCGCATGCGTGCGCTAGCATTTTTCATGCTTGCACCACAAATTTCGGTGCACATTTATTCCATGAATTACCGCCTAAATCGGGCAGAATGGCATTATTTATTTGAATAATTAAAATGGCATGGGGTTGTCTCTTATTTCTTTTCCTTAGTCAAACATTTAAATTCCATTTCCAAAGATACCATTTATTTTATTAATGGTCATTTTTCCTTGGCTTTAGCACTGCACAAAGGATGCACTTAATCTGTCCTGACTAACAAAGTCTAAGGATCTCTTCTGTGACCCCCCCTCACATGTCTCATCCGATGAATTGTTCCTTGTCTCTGAGGTCCCTCTTCTTCGGGATGTCACCTTCTTGGTCTTCTTCTTGACTTTCACCCTCTTATCGTGCAGATAAGGATGGGCTCCGCTGGAAGCCACCTTTGAAGGAAACAGTTCCTAACCAAAAGGGACCCCCAGAAAGCTTGCCTCAGTTTCAGGGGAAAAGCTTCTTTGGCACCAAAAACCCCAGATGTTCCAAAAAGGCAGGCTGAGGTGTGACACGGCAGGCTTCAATGATGTTATGTGGCCTGGCAGGCTTCAATGATGTTATGGGGCCTCAATGGATTCGTCTGTAATATGAGGAAGGTAGCGAAAGAGGTAGAAGAAGTAGGATTGAGCGAGTAAGGAGGTTGCGAAGGTGGGAAGGACAGAAAGGCTTTTAGTGCGTGCAGGAGCACAGGCAGAGGAGGAAGGTCACGGCAGACCCGGAAGCGAGCCGTGGGAGAGACAGTAAGCAGTGGAGAGAGCGGACCGAAAAGCCGGTACTTAAGCGAAGGAGAGAGAGCAGCAGAGAGAGATGCGCCGGAATAGGGGCGGCGGATCTCTAAGCAGAGCGAGGCAGAGAAATGGAAGGGGCTGCAGCCGAGACAGCCGCAAGAAAGGTAAGCGAAAAAACCTCCACACAGGAGGAACGGCGAGCGGTTTAGGAACCGAAACGCCAGCGGGTAACAATGAGTGATACAACGCACAGGACGTAGGCTTCTACGTGTTGTTATAGCAATGCCGTGGAGCGGCGGCCATCTTGGAGGAATGCTAGACTGCGCCTGATGGTGCCGAAGGGCTATCACAACCTGCGATGTGCAGAAACCCATCGATGCCATACCTCCAGATACGGGGCATGACATAATCACCTATTTATTTTCATTCTTGCTTTTGAGCCTTTCCTTGAGTTAATCCATTGTGATGATTAAATCTCTGGAGTTTTATATAACTGATCAGAAATTAAAATGGCTGCCTATGCAGATGACATTCCTATTTATCTTTAACATCCTGAGTGTAATCTGCAGAATCTCAATGGACACAGTCATCCCTTTTCATTGTTTTCTTTGGGTATAGATTAAATAAAGACAAGTTAGACAGGTCCCCCCCCCCCCCAATTCCCCTCTGAATCTCCTTGTTCTTAAAAACAGAACTTCGGACTCTGGCATGAAATGGTTTCCAAATGGTATTAAATATTTAGGTGTTTCCATTGCCTCACCCATTAGGAGAACATTAAACCTGTAGTTGGAAGCCTTATTTTCTAGATTACAAGAATGTGTTAGTGCTTTGTCTCCCTTATACCTAACTTGGTGCAGTCGCCTTGAAGTTACTATGATGATAAGTACTCATATATTATCTAGATATACTTCCTGCTCCTGCTTCTTTTTTTAAGTTCATGGAATCCAGTCTCACGAAATTTCTATGACCGAAGAAAACTGCATTTTCTCTCAGTAAAATGAAACGGTTCAAAGAAAATGGTGAATTTAAATTAATTTCCCAATTTCAAATCACATTATGTAGCCTTTACCTTGAAACAAGCACAATCTTGGTTTCTAGCAGACAATTCCTTGAACCCACCAACTTGGTCTAGAGTTTACGGAGTATTGGTTTCCCATCTTCCCTTAGCTCATATTTATTTATTAGTAGTCACTTTAAAATGCTTGAAGCACAACTATTAATCTCACTTGGTCTAACTTTAGATACGTTTTGGTTTCCACATGCTTCACAACCTTCTAAATGTGTGTTCACAATATTGATGGTTTAATCCTCTGTGTAAAGGTAAAGGAAAGGTTGTTTTTTGAAAGCCTTGGTTTAATAAAGTTATTACATTTGTGTTCCAATTTTTTATAGGTAATGGAATTCTTTTGATGAAATTAGAGCTCGATTTACTCTTCCCTCTTCGACGCTTTCCATATACACTATTCTACTAGATGCTATTGTTGATAAGCTTTCTTTTTTCCTAGGTAATAATGCGGCTCCCGAGCCTGCAAAATTACACCTCATGAGCCAGTCCATCCTTTGCAAAGCATCATCTTGTGATAATATGCTTAATTTCAAAAGACAATTGGATACAAAATGGTCATCGGAACTGAACTGGGAATTGAACTGTGAGGTTGTTTTAGATGCGGATATGTGGTCAAATGGAATAGAATTAACTCTATTATAACTGCAGCAAGCTTAAATCAGTCAGTATTACTGTTTCTGCATGGGTCCTATTTAACTCCTGCTAAATTATTTATTTGGGGTTTAATTAACCAATAGAACGCAAGCGTCGGGGGTTATTACCTGGTACGGTAATGCCCCAGACGCGAGGGTTCTATTGCTATTAGTACCGCGGCCCGCAAAAATTGCGTGACCGGGGCACTAAAAGCTTTTTTTTTGTCCCGAAACGCTTCGGCGTTTCGGCGCTGCAGCGTTTAGGGAAAAAAAAAAAAAAAGGCCGCTGCCATGGAAAGGGAAAACGGAGTCCGTTTTCCCTTTCCATGGCGGCCATCGGGAGCGGACGCGCTGGGAACATAAGTGTTCCCAGTGCGTCCGCTCCCGAAAAAGGATAAAAAGAACGTAAATGGGGTTGGGATGGCGGGAGTGGAACGGGAAAAAAAAAAAGTACCTGCATCCCCGGCCGGGGGACGAGGGAAGCCTCCAGCCGTGTGGAGGCGCGGAGCGGGGATGGCCCAGCTCCGAGTCTCCTCATTGGCTGAGGGGCTGCCACGCCCCCCGCTGGGGACAAAGGCCGTGGAATCCCGACGGAGGGATTCCCGGCCGGGTAGGGACCTGGCGAGAGCCAATCAGAATGCTTGTTGCATTCTGCTTCGCTCTCGCCGGGTTACTAATAGATGATAACAAATGCTGATCTTGTATGGTTGACATAGGTAACTTTAAACATACATTTTTTGATTTCAGATTTGTCAAACAATTTTGGGATTACATTTGGAGAATGGTATATAGCATTTTTTTAATGTTCATGTACCTCTTTCTTTTTGTAACATTTTGTGGTGTAGCCTTGTTCTAGACGTTAAGTAGATGGTTTTTTGCTCATCTGCGTGCTCTTTTTATGCTGCTTGCCATTCAGTGTATAGCGACTAATTGGAAACATTTGTATAAGATCAAAATTCAGTCACGGTGAAATAGTATTTGCAAAGTCCATAGACAAGAGAAATGCCTTGTTATATCACCTAATTTGATACTGAAATGTTATATTAATGGCTAATCTTCATTAAATATTAATCCCTCCCCATCTATGACCAGCTAACACCTAAAATGTTCCAGCTAATACATCAGGGCGTCCATTAGATTGTACACCCCATTGGTACTCTTATGTAGGTATGCCACCTCTTGTTTTTTGTTTTTCTGGTAATTGCCACTGACCAATTCACTTGTGGTTTCTTATTTAACACCTGCATTAAATACCTTCCCCTTCTGTCTTGCTGTTTGTGTCTCTCTATCCCTAGTATGCTTTATATGTGTTCTGATTTGTCATGTCATTTTTTCTGTCTTTCATTTTCCTACATTTTAGGCATTAATTCATAATTCCCTTACATGAAATGCTGACTCTTTTAAACGTTTATTTACTAAATTTAAATAAGTAACTCCACTTAGATGATTTGGCTTGTGTTTGCATGTAAGAGTACTTAATTTCACTTTACGCTTATTACTGTTTTACTCTTCTTGTATAAGAACTTAACAGCTGTTGCTGCTGTGTACTCGATAAGAGATTCAAGTGATATCTGTGAGGTATTCCTACCATTTGTGATTGTTTCTCTTTGTCTGATTTACTATTGGACGTATTGCTGCATTTCTGTTTAGTTTATACTTATCATCAACACAATAATATCAATAAACTTAAATAAACAAGAACATCGAAGTGCATAATACTCACCTCTCTGCCAATAGTAGGATCTAGCCCACCGTATCAGCATTCACATCATCCTGACCTGCCCTATGCATATGGATCCCAGTAGTGAGAGTTCTCCAGAGCTCTTAGAGGGTGCATCCAGCCTGGTTTCACAAGCACCTTGGCATGACCCAGTGTAGAGACATCCACACAGCTTTTGAAGTGCACCTGTATGGTATCTCACAGTAGGCGCTGATATCTGAAAACTGAGAAATAAGCGCAGCTTTCGAAATACAACACTATCCTGTCCTGCACTGTGTAGGACTATTTCAGTACTGCACTATTCGGTGTGCAGTCATAATGTCGACATCAATAATGTCGACAGTCAAAATGTCGCCAAATTAATGTCGAAAAACAATAATGTCGACAAACAAAAATGTCGACATTATTCGATATTTTTTCGACATTAATTTAGTGTATGCATAATTAAATAAATAAATATATATATATGATGTGTTGAGTATGAGGGGTGGTTGGGGGGGTGTGGGGGGGTGGCAGGGGGGTGTTGGGTGAGGGGGGGTTGGGGGGGGGACCCCCCCATAGTAAATACAATTTTTATTTATTTAATTATTGAATAAATAAATAAATAAATAAATAAATAAATAAATAATTGGTATGTGTTGAGTATGAGGGGTGAAAGGGTGGTTGGGGGGGTGTGGGGGGCAGCAGGGGGGTGTTGGGTGAGGGGGGGTTGGGGGGGGACCCCCCCATAGTAAATACAATTTTTATTTATTTAATTATTGAATAAATAAATAAATAAATAAATAAATAATTGGTATGTGTTGAGTATGAGGGGTGAAAGGGTGGTTGGGGGGGTGTGGGGGGGCGGCAGGGGGGTGTTGGGTGAGGGGGGGTTGGGGGGGGACCCCCCCATAGTAAATACAATTTTTATTTATTTAATTATTGAATAAATAAATAAATAAATAAATAATTGGTATGTGTTGAGTATGAGGGGTGAAAGGGTGGTTGGGGGGTGTGCGGGGGGTGGCAGGGGGGTGTTGGGTGAGGTGTTGATAGTTTTAAGGGTTTATAGTCATAATGTCAAAAAAAAAAATGTCGACATTTTTTTTTCGAAAAAATGACTTTTTACATTATAAGTATAGGATGTCGACATTATTATTTTCGACATTTTTTTTTCAACATTTTTGTCTGTCGACATTTTTTTTTCGACATTATGACTATAAACCGCACTATTCACAGAGCTGCCACAAAGTACTTTCATCCACACTTGGACTGAGACTCCTCCTCAGCTCTCTCATTGTACTTCTTTTTTTATCCGCAGCTTGCACTTCTCTCGGAGTATTGAGACCACCGCAGAGCTCTCACGGGGCACTTCTGGTCTGCTCTAGGTGTGTTCTTGCACCCCATTACAGAGACATTCACTGCGGTTTTGCAGTGGACCTCCATCCTGAGCAGTAGCATGCACTTGGACCCCAGTACTGAGGCATCCATAATCACTCATCCATTTCCATCTGGACCTGTGATATGTACCCCAAGTACTGAGACATCCACACATCTCTCACGATAGTGATTTAGTTTTGGTGGGCCCTGCTGGTGCCCCAGTATGGAGACATCAATGGGGCTCTGGCATTGCTCCATAATAGTACCACATTTTATATGACCCTGCCTGCCACTCCTAAACGCTGTAAGAACAGCTTATTTGATCCCACAATTGCTGACACTCAATTTAACCGTTTTGTGAGGAAGCATCACATTATTTTTTTCTCAAGTGTCTTTTCTTCAGTTTTGGGTCTTTTTATGTCTCTCTATTTACCCCCCTCCTCCCACCCCCTCTTTACCATCATAGGGTGGCTCCACCCCATACCTGACTTGGCCATCCTAACTCTCACTCTTACCCACTACAATTATGTACTGCTTTGGGGATTGGTATATGGTACTTTTTTCACTTTTTTGTGGTACAGGTCTTTTGGTCCTTTTCGTATTTGTCTTCGGAAGCCCAGGCCTGTTAGAATGTTTCGCCCACTTAAGGAGGATTGGCTGAGTCAGTGCTACTTGGATTCAAACATGTGTCCTAGTGGTTGCAGGAGGTACTGCTGTGTATACACCACGCTTAAATATTATTATTTTAGCTCAACACATTTGGATTGTGTGTTGTAGCACATCTCGCTTTCTACTAAGACAGCCCAGGGTGTAAATGCACCTGCTAAAGAGATCTGGGGAACCTGCACGTTCACATGTTTAAATCTTCAATGAGGCAGCTTTGCCTTTCCAGGTCGATTAAATTACATGTTCTGTGGCTACAACTCCAACCCTGTCCATGTTTTACACCTACTTGCGAATAACGTGAGGAGTTGTACACAGTTTGCCGATTGGGGAGAAGAAAATCACTCATCCATCACACCCGACAGAACGCATGTACATCACAAAAAAGAATGAAAAGTTGAATGCAGAAAAAAGCTGCTTAGCTCCCATGTACCCACCATTGACCATGATAAATGATTAGAAATTAGAACAGTATCACCCTAAAATATTGCAGACCATCCCTGCGAAGTCCAAAATACATTATTTTTTTTTACCAGCGCCATTTCACTGCATATACATGTGGGGTGTGGGTTAAATGAATATAAAATGTGGAGGGGTATAGGGTGTGTGCAGGGGTCTCCCCCCACATATATATGTGGTGAAACAGGGTAAAAGAAAAACGGTATTTTGGGCTTCTGAATTTATTTTGTGCGGTGATCACTGTGAAGGCTTCATGAGTCAGACACAGACAACAGGTTCAAGTTTTCTCAACAAAGTGTTATTTAACTTAACATGGAGGGTGGAATAATGCCTAATTTGCTGTCTGCTAAATTGGGATTTCCCAACCTAAAGAAATCAAAGGATAGTCTACGCCAGAAAGTCCAAAGCGGATCTTCTGTTTGTGTCCAAAACCTATGTTTGCCCTCACAAGTAGCTGCATAGAATGTGTGGGGATGTCAGCATCAAAAAGGAATTGTCTTCAAAGTAAAGTTCAGAGCTTCTTCTAGCTCTTTGGCTTGTAATAAGCTCCTGCTTCCCCAAGTTCAAAGTAGTTCATCAAACACAGGGGTCCCCTTCCCCAAGCTCAAAGTAGTTCCCCAAACACAGGGGTTCCCTTCCCCAAGTTCAAATGTTCCAGCTTTCAAACCAACAGTTGACTTTCATATCACAACAAGGCCTTTGCACAACACAAGCTTCCTAATAGGTGTTTTCAGTAGCTTTTCCATTCAAGGGCCCCGGTCTAGACGCAGTTGTCAGACCACATGGTCCACCCATTACAAGTCACGCAACCAGTGCCTTGCATTGCAACCAGTACCTTGCATTGACTGCTTTTCCTCAGTCTCGGTGTTACAATTTACTGACACTGTATTGTGGCTTGTGTAATCACCTTGTACTTGTATCACCTTCTTATGTTTCTTTGGCTCTTGCCAATGCGTGTTTACTTATGACATTTTGTTCTTTGCACTTTCTTGGCTTGGACCGATGCTGGATTCCTCATATCATGCATATGGCTCTTTTAGGTTCCGTTGGCTCTTGCCAAGGCCTGTTTGCCTTATGATAAGCAATTCTTTACACTTTCTTGGATGTGGCCAATGCTGGGTTTCTCATATCCTGCATACAACTCTTGGTGCTCTCTTGGATTTACTAGCACTGGTTTCAGTAAATGCAGTTCATTATTTCAATGCAGTTCAAAACATTCCTCTCAATACGCTTTATACTTTTCTTTCACTCCTCTCAATATGCCAGAGTGTTCCCAACTTACTTTAATTTCATTCTATATCCAAAATGCTTTGCTTGCAGTTTGTTCGATATTCAAAATGCCTTACATCTGCTTTAACATGCTTGCATTTTGTGCAGTATTTAAAATGCTTTGCTTTCAGTTCGTTCGGTATTCAAAATACCTTTCATCTGCTTTAACGTGCTTTCATTTTGTCCGGTATTCTTCAGTTCGTTCGATATTCAAAATACCTGTCATCTACTTTAACTTGCTTTCATTCCATTCAGTATTCAAAATGCCTTGCTTTGCTTTATTTATATCAGCGCCTGCCAGCCCGGTGTTCCCGCTTTCCTGGTTGCACACACCGGTTGGTCTTACTGTTCCTCGCAATGTTTTCTCCGCCATGGCTTCCTGTTTCTCAGTGTGGTCGCCCACGTCTTCTCCTGGCGGTCTTTTTGTGGCTCACATACACCCAGCAGAGCTTCCTCTGTGAAGCAGGATACTCACGATCTCTTCCTTCAGTCCTAACGGCCGCCTTCTCACGGATTGCCCCCGGCCTCCAGCTTTGTATGCCTTTGCTTCCTGCTGCATAAACTCTGCACTGCTTCACAGGTCTCTAGCACTCCTCCTGCCATGCCGCCACACCGGAGAGGTGTCCCTGCACACTGTGCTCCCCGCAGCTGACTCTGCTGCCACAGCTTCTTCCACAGCATCTGCGTCCATTTGTGTTGTGCCTTCCATTTTCAAAGTTCCTTACTCGATTTGCATTACAAAAAGGACTAGACCGCTCATCAGCAAAGCAGTAATCCTGCTTGACTCTTGTTGTCCTCCTCCTCGACCCAGTACTTGGCTGGGTTTTATAGGTGCTTGTTTTGACAAAATGAGGATGTGTTGGTCTAGTTATCCTCTTCTTCGTCCCCATTCCATACTGATGCCATTTGGGGAATATTTTAGTGATCACAAGAAAAGGGCTGACAAAAGCCTATGAAGGCTTGAGGGATGGAGGGTTCATGGAGAAAGGGAAACGGGGGATACCAAGTCTCACCTAAGATGGCTCTCTTCCCACTCTCCAAGTCTCCTCCATCCAGGTGATCCTCCCTCGTATATCCATCCCCAGGATAGGGATCTAAAGCGGTGGCCTTTTCTAGGACACCTGAGAAGAGGATCCCAGGGAAAAAAAAGTGAGGACGTCCTCACATCACATAGATCCATTAGAACTAGGAACACCAGTCAACTGTCTCGCAAAGGCACTCCAAAAAAACACCCAATACCAAACAGCATATAAGGTTCAGCACTTGATGGGTTGGCATATGTGTACAGAGAGTCAATTTTCAATGTAACCACTCTTAAAAGGACCCCATAGGACTACACTTAATGGGCAGGCAACAAGATGGGTGGTTGGTCATAATTTCGAAAAAAAAAAAAATGTTGAAAGACAAAAATGTGGAAAAAATAATATTGAAAAAAAAAAGTACAATTATTTTTTTAAAAATTATATATTTATTTTGGGGTCCGGGAATAAAAAAAATGGGTAAAACAAAAAAAAATGTAAAAAAAGAGGGGTTCGGGGGGGGGGGGGGGGAATCCCCCATTTGGAATTAAAAACATAATTAAAAAAACTTTTTTTTTTTCGATATTATTTTTTCGAAAAAATGATTTTCGACATTTCTGTATTCGAAAAACTGACTATAAACCAACAAGATGGCAGTGCTTTCCCAAAGCACTGTAGGAACATGGACATCTTAGGATCAAGGAGCTTCTCAAGGCAGAACCCGTCAATAGGTGGGCCTAAGCAATTGTCCAGGCAGCAGTGTATCCTCATGCGCAGACTGCTCAAATGGTTAGGGAGATTCCTCTACACATTGAGATGCTGGCAGTACACGAGTGGCAGAAGGGCCAATCTACACTTCTAGTGAAACTAACATGAGCTGCTGTGCCTTTCAAGAATTTGCCAATTTTCAGTGCAGATGGACCTTTACTTGAAGTGGAACAAGAAGTGGCATCACAAAGGCAGCCATTTAATCTTCTGACATCTACTCTGATATGAAATGTTGCATCATACTAAGGATTTTCCCCATGGCGGGAATCCCTACTACATTGCAGCCGCCAACTTTCAATCAGGCTTCACTGGTATTTCCACTGACAGGTGTGAACACGGGCCGGCCTTAGTGGTGGCAACAATACAAAAATGTGCCCCTCGCTCACCCCTGGTCACGCGGAGGGGGTGGGAGGAGTTTATTTTTCAATGGGCCCCTGCCGTGACTTCTCCCACCAAGCCGGCTCAGGGAGACCTTGAAAGATTCCCCCGACATGGCGTGGGAGGGGGCTAATTGCACCCCGGGCTGTTACCTGGATGGCCCTGCCCTTACGACACCCCTGACACAGCCGATGGAGATAACGAGAAAACATTCCCCAGTAGGGAGACCTTCATCCTTTGTTTCCACAGGTCTCCAGAAGAAATGTGTCACTTAACAGGCTAATTATGGCATTTCCAATCTGAACACTGCAGAGATTCCTTTCCCTTGCTAACTTCTGTTTACAGCCACACTTCAGTCATAGAAGTAATGCTGGTCCAGGTGTTTCAGAGGGATGGAAATGCAAGTTCCAAGTCATCTTGCAGTTGGCCTTATTGATCATGATGTCTCCACAGGCCACGGGTGGAGTGAGACTCAAAAGAGGCCCTAGAAATGTTTTTCGAACTGGCCCCATATGAGACATTTTCACAAGCCCAACCCTTTTCCTATGGGGACATTTGGAAATACCACACAAAAGAGGCCCATGGTGCAGAGGCCTACTGGGAAATCTCCAGAGTTCCCCATTGGCCAGTCCACCCCTGCCACGGGCTAGTTACTCAAAATCATATTATTTGCCCACCATATCACCACCACCAGCCTGCTGTAAACATTCAAAAAGGAGTGATTACATTTTTAGGACTATAGATGCTCTTATGTCTAAATAAATAAAACCATGGTGCTCCTCAAATGAAATCAAATAAGAATTAGGTAGGAACTGAAAGCAGTGCCAGGATTTTCTTAAAACCACAGGAAGAAGAAGTCAAATTGAATGGCAAGAAGCTGTGGCTTAATCTGCTCTCACCTATTATGGCTACAAATGAGAATCACCACCGTTAAATATGCAGGAGAGGATATCTGGAAAATTCCACAGTGGGGGCCATGAGGTCCGAAATGTCACACTTCACGTGTGAACACTGCACGCTCACCCAGGCACGTAGTGTTACACCAGTGTGACGCGTGTCATCCATATGCCATAGAAATGACAAACAAGTACTTGACATTTGTCACACGTGAGCACCACTACCACATGTATGTTTCGGAAATGTGTCACCTGTGTGACGTCATTGTCAAATCAGAGCTACTTGATGCTCCTCTCCGCATTCAACATCTTGATCCCTTTAACTCTTCTTCAGGACCCTGAGGCTTCCACAACACTATCTTTCCTGCACAGTGCTACTCAGGCCCGTCAATTATTGCTTCTCCACTTTTCTGTCCCTCATCAGGTTCTGTGTTTTCTAGAACATTTTTTGTACTCATCCGCACATCAGGTGCCCATTCGCCATCCTCGACCCTCAAAACTTGAGTGTTAACCCAGGCCTCATTAGGTTCTGTGTGTGTCCTCTCCTCCCCATCAGGTTCTATGTGTGTCCTCTCCTCCACTCATGAGGTTCTGTGTGTGTCCTCTCCTCCACTCATCAGGTTCTGTGTGTGTCCTCTCCTCCACTCGTGAGGTTCTGTGTGTGTCCTCTCCTCCACTCATCAGGTTCTGGGTGTGTCCTCTCCTCCCCATCAAGTTCTGTGTGTGTCCTCTCCTCCACTCATCAGGTTCTGGGTGTGTCCTCTCCTCCCCATCAAGTTCTGTGTGTGTCCTCTCCTCCACTCATCAGGTTCTGGGTGTGTCCTTTCCTCCCCATCAAGTTCTGTGTGTGTCCTCTCCTCCCCATCAAGTTCTGTGTGTGTCCTCTCCTCCCCATAATGTTCTGTGTGTGTCCTCTCCTCCCCATCGGGTTCTGTGTGTCCTCTCCTCTACTCATCAGGTTCTGTGTGTGTCCTCTCCTCCACTCATCAGGTAGTGTGGGTCCTCTCCTCTGCTTCAGGTTCTGTGCGTGTCCTCTCCTCTACTCATCAGGTTCTGTGTGTGTCCTCTCCTCCCCATTGGGTTGTGTGTGTGTCCTCTCCCCCACTCATCAGGTTCTGTGTGGGTCCTCTCCTCCACTCATCAGGTTCTGTGTGTGTCCTCTCCTCCCCATTGGGTTCTGTGTGTGTCCTCTCCTCCACTCATCAGGTTCTGTGTGTGTCCTCTCCTCCACTCATCAGGTTCTGTGTGGGTCCTCTCCTCCACTCATCAGGTTCTGTGTGTGTCCTCTCCTCCCCATCAGGTTCTGTGTGTGTCCTCTCCTCCACTCATCAGGTTCTGTGTGTGTCCTCTTCTCCAATCATCAGGTTCTGTGTGTGTCCTCTCCTCCACTCATCAGGTTCTGTGTGGGTCCTCTCCTCCACTCATCAGGTTCTGTGTGTGTCCTCTCCTCCCCATCAGGTTCTGTGTGTGTCCTCTCCTCCACTCATCAGGTTCTGTGTGTGTCCTCTCCTCCAATCATCAGGTTCTGTGTGTGTCCTCTCCTCCACTCATCAGGTTCTGTGTCTGTGTCCTCTCCTCCACTCATCAGGTTCTCTGTGTTCTCTCCTCCCCATCGGGTTCTTTGTGTGTCCTCTCCTCCACTCATCAGGTTCTGTGTGTGTCCTCCCCTCCACTCATCAGGTTATGTGTGTGTCCTCCCCTCCACTCATCAGGTTCTGTGTGTGTCCTCTCCTCCACTCATTAGGTTCTGTGTGTGTCCTCTCCTCCACTCACCAGGTTCTGTGTGGGTCCTCTCCTCCACTCATCAGGTTCTGTGTGTGTCCTGTCCTCCCCATCGGGTTCTGTGTGTGTCCTCTCCTCCACTCATCAGGTTCTGTGTGTGTCCTCTCCTCCACTCATCAAGTTCTGTGTGTGTCCTCTCCTTTACTCGTCAGGTTCTGTGTGTGTCCTCTCCTTTGCTTCAGGTTCTGTGTGTGTCCTCTCCTCCCCATCGGGTTCTGTGTGTGTCCTCTCCTCCACTCATTAGGTTCTGTGTGTGTCCTCTCCTCCACTCACCAGGTTCTGTGTGGGTCCTCTCCTCCACTCATCAGGTTCTGTGTGTGTCCTCTCCTCCCCATCGGGTTCTGTGTGTGTCCTCTCCTCCACTCATCAGGTTCTGTGTGTGTCCTGTCCTCCACTCATCAGGTTCTGTGTGTCCTCTCCTCCACTCATCAGATTCTGTGTGTGCCCTCTTCTTTACTCGTCAGGTTCTGTGTGTGTCCTCTCCTCCACTCATCAGGTCCTGTGTGTGTCCTCTCCTCCACTCATCAGGTTCTGTGTGTGCCCTCTCCTCTGCTTCAGGTTCTGTGTGTGTCCTCTCCTCCACTCATCAGGTTCTATGTGTGTCCTCCCCATCAGGTTCTGTGTGTGATCTCTTCTCCACTCATCAGGTTCTGTGTGTGTCCTCTCCTCCACTCATCAGATTCTGTGTATGCCCTCTCCTTTACTCGTCAGGTTCTGTGTGTGTCCTCTCCTCCACTCATCAGGTCCTGTGTGTGTCCTCTCCTCCACTCATCAGGTTCTGTGTGTGCCCTCTCCTCTGCTTCAGGTTCTGTGTGTGTCCTCTCCTCCACTCATCAGGTTCTATGTGTGTCCTCCCCATCAGGTTCTGTGTGTGTCCTCTCTCCCGATCATGTTCTGGTGGCTTTCCACCTTTATCAAGGGCTCTGGTGCTCCCGCTTTCCCATCAGCTGCTCTGTACTTCCCTTCCCAATCGGGATAGTTCTCAATCCCCATCAAATCCCAAGCGTACCTCTCGACTCCTGAGTTAGACCGTGCACAGCTGCAAGTTGTGCACTGTGAATATCACTCAACAATAATAATAATCATTTAGCATTTGTATAGCGCTACAAACCCTCATCTATCCGAGAGCTGCTTATTATTACCCTCGCTGTGTGGTGCTCATTAATCGACCTCGGAAGGATGAAAGGCTGTGTTTGGCCCTGTTGGGATTCGAACCTCTGTCAGTGGGCTCTGCACACATGTCTAGGCGAGCACTCTCCTCGCTGTGCTATCGGACGGATTTGCTTAGCCACACATGATTTGCAGCCGATTATTGATTCTGTGTTTGGTATATTTGACTGTATGTATGTCTGTGGTATGCAGAATTGGAAAAAAAACAAGGTCCTCGAGCACTGGCAGCCGCCCGCGTGTGAGTGATAATAAGTTCACACACTGATTCTGGGCCTCTGTTTACCACACGAAAGCCCAGAGCATAACCCACAGCTGAAGGTTAGTGGTTATGTTTCTAGTGTCTGAGTGGTATAGGTATAGGTGTGTAACCGAAACCTACATGCTTTCTGTGCTGTATCATAGTGGTGCACACATGCACCATACATGACCACTAGACAGAAGGCCAAACCTGTGTTTTTTGTGTGAATGTGTAATCAATCATTCTGATAGTATGTCATTATAAGGCTCATTAAAGTAAACATACAACTTTTTGTTCAATGAAATTAAAGTTGCATACCTAGTAAATTGTGCTAAATTGGCAGGAAAAAACATATAATTTGACAAAATATTTTAAGTTTATGCGAGATTACAATGCTGGCAACTCCAAGGATACGAATATTCACATAGGGAAGGCGTGTTCTATGCAACTGTGACACATGATAGAGTGTCCCCGACTGCCATCTTCTATGTCACCTCAGAGGTGACTGACAACCTATTGAGCTGTCGCACCGCAGAAGACCGTGGATTAGGACATTTCGAATTCAATGTGTGTGCAGCAAACATTGAGTGCTTGAACGTAGAGTTTCACAAGTTATTCGTGGGAGTAGGGTGCCTGAAAGGGCAGGAAGTACATTTACACATCAATGAAATAATTCAGCCTTTGCCACTATGTCTTGGTGGGTTCTGTTTCACTTAAGAACAAAAGTGGAAAAAGAGCTCAGAAGTTTGCACCGAGAGGATATTTTTTAAAAGATTGACAGCCTGACGCCATTGGCCGCTCCTATAGTACTTGCAGCAAAAACATAATACATGTTATTACGTGGCTAAACTGGCATTTTGATGCAATCACTCTAGCAATTTCTTACTTTGGCATGCTATTTTATACTGGGCATCTATGATACAGTTTCATGGATGGCCAGTAAATAAAATGTCATGCCAAATAAAAAATGGCTAGACTTACAAAACCAAAATGCCAGTCTAGCCACTAATAACACTTATCATGCTTGCTTGAAAAAAATGATAAAGCATGCATGATACGTGTTATTATGTGGCTAAAAGGAAAATCAGTCTAGCCATTTCTTAATTTGGCATGACATGTTTACTGGGCATAGATGGGCAATAAACAAATGTCACTGCCACAATAAGAAATGGTGAGACTTACCACACCAACATGTCAGTCTATGCATGCAATTACACTTATCATGTTTGTTTTGAAAGCATGATAAATTATGTATGATAAGTGTTATTACGTGGCTAGACTGCCATTTTGATGTAATCAGTTTAGCCATTTCTTACTGTGACATTTTTTACTGGGCGTCTATGGCACAGTATCATAGATGCCCAGTAAAAATGGTCATGCCACCCTAACAAATGGCTAGAGTTAAAAGCATGATAGATGTTATTACATGGTTAGAAGGCATTTTGATAAAATCAGTCTAGCCATTTCTTTATTTGCCATGATATTTCTTTGCTGGGCATTAAAGAAATGTCATGCCACAATATGAAATGGCTAAACTTACTGCGCCAAAATGTCAGTCTATGCTTGTAATAACACTTATCATGTTTGCTTTTAAAGCATGCATGATCATTATTATTACGTGGCTAGACTGGCATTTTGGTGTTTTAACTCTAGCCATTTCTTACTGTGGCATGATATTTTTTACTAGGCATCTATGGTACAGTATCATGGATGCTTAGTACAAATTGTCATGCTACCCTAAGATATGGCTAGAGTTAAAACACCAAAATGCCAGTTAGCATGCTTGCTTTAAACACATGATAAAGCAAACGTGAAAAGTGTTCTTACGTGGCTACACTGACATTTTTATGCAATCCGTCTTGCCATTTCTAATTCTGGCATGACATTTGTTACTGGGCATCTATGATAAAGCAGGCATGATAAGCATTATTACATGACTAAAATGGCATTTTGGTGCAGCCAGTCTAGCTATAATATCTTACTATGGCTTGCCATTTTTTAATGAGCATCTTTGAGGAAGTGTGTCTGGACTGGTCTGCATTGGAGCAGCTAGTTCGAACATGTTTTCTTATTGTGTCATGCAATTTTTAATGGCAAAGTAAACAGGAGTATGTTCTTATGTGCCGGTACAGACATATAATGGCAGAGCCAGTTTAAACATATTTTTTATGATATTAATACTAGCATTATGCACAGCATGAGTTTCTTCTTATATGGGAATACAGGCAGTATGAACATGTTTTTATAGTGGCATATATTGTGAGGAAAGGCATTATAAAAATGCATTGGGAAATGCTCCTGTGCACTGTTGGTGACTTGCATCTACTGAATATTTTCATGATTACCCTGCAAAACCGATTGCAAACTGTCTGGCATGTAAACCAATATTTCACAGTGTGCTTTATAATGCACCATTTTAACCAATTACTAAATAAACATTTCCTCGGGGGGGCGAACCCCGTGGATCATCATTGGTTGGTTCAGACTCACTCACTTTGCTTGGTCGCTCTTGTACATTTGTGGAAAATATTTACGCCCCACCAATTAAACAAATCACCCTCCCGCCCCTAGCAGTGTGAAAACAAACATAAAGTGGGTTCTTAGAACCCGCTTTATTTTTGGAAATCATGCTGTGAAGTTTGGCTTTCTCTAATGTGCCTTATTTGCAAAGACAAGACTGAAGAGCAGTATTTGTCTGTATATGCCAGACAGATTGGATGCTCCAGGTGAAGAGCTCCTTATTTAGAGTCAACTTGTTTGTTTCATTTTTATGAGACCTATCATTTTGTGCAAAAATACTCCATGTTTTGAAGTTACTTTGCCCTAGATTTTCCCTTATCCAAGAAAAATAGTTTCATATCATATTTTCATGTCTAACTCTTCATGTCTGACTCCTGATGCCTCCTGCTTGTAAGCACTCTAAAAATAGGTGTTATTAGTATGAAATGTAATAGTACTTAGTATATCAACCTTAGAAGAATGAAGGACTGATTCAGCCCTGCTGAAATATGAACATGGAAAGAACAGACTGGAACGTGTCAGAGATGAGCTTTTAACTAGCTGAGCTATCCAACTGCAACACATAATGCTGTTTAATCAACTAGTCAGTTAAACACATTTACCTGAATATCTACCCATCACCCTCTCCTGCCTCCTCTAGTCCATTTGAAAAGAAAATATAGCACTACTATTATCAGATTTACTAGTGGGCCATGACATCATTACAGTACTTAAAGCAGTAGGAATATAAGTGTTATCTTAATAAGACATGTAACTATCAGACCCAATGCATTACCAAATGCTGTGGTATTCAAATCTAAGAAGAAATAGCTGGTAAGTTAGCTCAGCGGGTTAAGCGGTCATTGGTGGTGTGTGTTCTGTAGGTTACAGGTGAGAATCGTAGCAAATCACGTTGAGGCGTCATGGGATCCCTTTCAATTTGTTTGTTATGAATTTTTGGATTAAAAGTGGATTGATAGATATTGCCTCTAAGAACCTGATATTACAATGAATGTTTTTCTGTGTTACAAAGAAGAAATAAAGGGCTCTTAGTTACTTATTACAGTGTTTGTGGTTTTGTGTCAGGTGGCTTTTTCTCTGACTGCATCCCATACCAGGTGTGTGGGGCATTATCACACATTGGGTGACATTACAGGGCATCTGAGAATGCACTTGGCATAAGATAGAAGCAACTGGATATAAAATGCTGTAACTTACCTATTTTGACCATACCTAGTCTGTAAGGCGGGTCAGAGACCTGCTTAAGTGTTGGGTGACACCCGCCAAAAGCATGTGAGTTGAGAGGTATTGGTGTTGCAGTTGGCTTGCGTCTGATGGCTTCTGTGTTTTCAGAATTACCCAGTTTTGACTGAAGGGGGGGGGGGTCCGTTTTCATTTCTCTTGCCTTGGGTCCACTAGTAGTCGTCGGCTGGTTCCCCATGACTGCTCCTGACGACACATGTAGCTGACCCATGGGGTTCTCTGGAAGGGCGAGTAATAGGCCTTTCTGGTAGCACCCAAGAAGCTCTGTATGAGGAGTCGGCTCTCGTGCAGTGATGGGTGTGATCTGCTTCCTGTCCCTTTCACTCTGGGCTCTCTTGTTGTTACATTGTAACAAGTTGGCCCAGTATTCTGTTACTGTGTGGCAGGATAAGTAAAGGGTAGTTATTTCTTGATCTTTCTCCAATATTGGTAGACTTTTTCCCAGCATTGTCATTTCTGTATGGCTACTGGGCTATTACAGAATTCTGCAGAACTCTCTGGAGGGATTGCTTCTTGTATTTGGATATAGGGACCAGGTCACCCATATCCAGATCATTGTCTGGGGCTGTATTATGTTGCGTTGTATGGCCTGTTACAGGTGCCATGCATGGCCCATGGGAGGTGGTCTGTAAGCACAGTCTGGTGATGAAGGTCCAGATGTTATGTCCCTCCAGCCTCTGGGCTTTCCCCAGTCGTGGTTCCATTGTGCAGTTCCTGGTTGCTGATTATCTCTTTAGAAAACATACATCCTTGCCTCTTGTAGGTTTGTTCTGTGTCCTGATTGCAAACTTGTTTCTGTAGCTGAACCCCCGGCCCCCCACAACCCACTCGTTATGACTGATGAAATGACAGAGAATGAAAATTACAGGAGATCCAGGCCAGCGGGCTGGGAACCGCTGCACGGTTATTGTGAAGAAAACTAATTTGGCATCACAGCAGGGAATTCTAGAGAGCACATTTTAACCTCCTTAATTTTGGCTTTCAAAGTCAGATCCAGGGCACGGGGTTCAGTCCTGGATTTGAGAACTGCCGATGGGGAGATATCAGCAAGATGCTCAATAGACTCGACTTTTCAGTTTTCCAATTATCCTGTACTTTATTAATCAAAAATCTAATATAAATCTGTTTTACTGTCACTTCTTCTCTGTGAAAGGGGCAGTGAGCTAAAGACTTGGTAGAGTCTCTCCCAGGGGTTATTCACCCAAG
This sequence comes from Ambystoma mexicanum, assembly GCF_040938575.1. Taxonomy (NCBI): domain Eukaryota; kingdom Metazoa; phylum Chordata; class Amphibia; order Caudata; family Ambystomatidae; genus Ambystoma; species Ambystoma mexicanum. The sequence continues at coordinate 763,027,482 of NC_090925.1, read as the reverse complement.
AACAGGTCATTGGGCTGTGTTCGTGCTGGTAGAGAGATTCCCAGACCCCCCCTTTGTTTTGCATACATTAACTTTGGGTCTCACCCCAAGTTACCAGGGCGATCCAGACGTGGACCCCTTGCTCACTGTTCTTATAGAGGCACAGCTTCACCTCAGTGGTGATGCCCAACAAGGGTGAAACACCTGACCCTGGGCAGGACAAAGGCTGATATGCGGGGACATTTCTTCTCTGTGAAAGGGACAGTGAGCTAAAGACTTGGTAGAGTCTCTCCCAGGGGTTATTCACCCAAGAACAGGTCATTGGGCTGTGTTCGTGCTGGTAGAGAGATTCCCAGACCCCCCCTTTGTTTTGCATACATTAACTTTGGGTCTCACCCCAAGTTACCAGGGCGATCCAGACGTGGACCCCTTGCTCACTGTTCTTATAGAGGCACAGCTTCACCTCAGTGGTGATGCCCAACAAGGGTGAAACACCTGACCCTGGGCAGGACAAAGACTGATATGCGGGGACATTTCTTCTCTGTGAAAGGGACAGTGAGCTAAAGACTTGGTAGAGTCTCTCCCAGGGGTTATTCACCCAAGAACAGGTCATTGGGCTGTGTTCGTGCTGGTAGAGAGATTCCCAGACCCCCCCTTTGTTTTGCATACATTAACTTTGGGTCTCACCCCAAGTTACCAGGGCGATCCAGACGTGGACCCCTTGCTCACTGTTCTTATAGAGGCACAGCTTCACCTCAGTGGTGATGCCCAACAAGGGTGAAACACCTGACCCTGGGCAGGACAAAGACTGATATGCGGGGACATTTCTTCTCTGTGAAAGGGACAGTGAGCTAAAGACTTGGTAGAGTCTCTCCCAGGGGTTATTCACCCAAGAACAGGTCATTGGGCTGTGTTCGTGCTGGTAGAGAGATTCTCAGACCCCCCCTTTGATTTACTGTTACTTAACCCTATCACTGCTGAGGCATCCATGATTTCCTACGGGGATTGCTAGCTATGCTGTTCTATATGCTGTCTGTACATCTCAGAGCAAGAGGGAAAGTAACACCTCTTACAGCCTCATTATGATGGCCCTGCTGGAATCGCTGGGAGGAGCGCAACCAATGGCGCGTCCACTCCTGCAAGCCCCTCCGAGTGGTTATGTTCCATCTCTGGACACTGCGGTCTCCAGGACATTCACTGCATGCATGCAGCAACTTTGAAGTGCAGTTTGCTGGGTGCAAATTGCAGAGATCTGCAATGGTGCCACCACCCCCACCACTGATTCCAAAGGATTGCACCTGTTTTTTTCCTTGCTTAGGAAAAATTGGCACAGTCTATGCCACACAGGAATTCTGCCGCATAGCTTCCACATGGGGCTCCTGGACCATGATGTAACCCCATCCTCTACCACTGGTATCAAAATGTCTGCATGCGCTGAAAAGTGCGGGAAGCCATTTTATGTGGTGTTTTTCGTTCATCGAGATGTACAAGAATGATGGTATAACTATTTGGCATGTGCTCATTGCATATAAAATATGCAATACTGGCAGTGGTCATTGGTTGATGCCGGTCCTCTGTAAACATACGTTGGTATGGCGGTGATGCCTGCTACGCTCTTTCTAGCGTCTGACTGCTTTTGGGTTCCAAATTATCCAGTTTTAACTGAAGGAGGTACCCTTTCCTTGTACTTGTCATGGGTCTGCTGGTGGATGGGTAGTTCGCTACTTCTCTTGATGATACTTGTAGCTGGCCTTCTTTAGTGATGACATGTCCAACTCGAGGCCTTGAGTGCCAGGATGGATCCTGATGGGTTTTCCGGATACCCCTCATTAATGGTCATGAGGAAAAATGTGCATACATTTAGAATCATTGTATGCAAATGTATCTCATGAATATTAATGAGGGGTATCCTGAAAACCCGACATGGATCCAGCCCTCGAGGCCTGGAGTTGGACAATCTGTGACGAACCAAATTCCGTAGCAGCAGTGGTCCAGGGATTAATATCAGTTTCTAAACCATCAATCAGTCCCACACCTCTGGTACACAAGAAAGGATGCGAACAGATTGGAAACAAAAGCAAATTATAAACTTCCTTGTCCAATTTTGGTAACGTTGACAGAACGGCAGGCTTATCTCTGCAAGGTCATGAATCATTGGTTAGCTGCAACACAGCGAAAATACAATTATTACCCAAAGATAAAAAGGACTGTCCAGTTACGGTTGTATAACAATGTTTATTTTATTATTATCACAAAAGACAGTTCTAGCTCACTACGAAATATAAGCCACCCTATAAAGGAATACAGAGGACAGAGAGTTACAAAGAAGGAAAATGAATGCACTCTGGATACTGACAGGAGGGTAGTCTGTAAAGTAATGAATCCCAATAGTTCAAGAATACTTGGTTTCAACACAAAGGGAGCAATGGGTTGTAAAATGCCACTACGGGCCTTAAGAGAAGGACCAGGGGGACAGAACCACAATGTGCCTTGTGCTTGAAGAGGTTCATGGTGCTCAACAGGGTAGAGTCAGTTTCAGTGCACTTTGCAGCTTCTGCGACAGAGTTCAAGACGGGAGACAGCTGCAGATATCAGGCGGCAGACAGTTCAGCGAGTGAGGCTGGATGCACAGCTGCAGGCTGGCCTTCACAGCAGCTTGGGTCAGGAATCTTTGTCTCAGTGCTGGTCGGCAGATCTGAAGCACTGGTCGAGGCGTCTCGGACGGCATGAGCGACTGCGGTGTAATAAAAGTCAGCGGTGCAGTTGGTTGCAGCTCGAGGGGCGCGATTGGCTCAATTGGCTCGAAAAACTTCCTCTAAGGCGGATGTTGCTAGATGCTTGTCGATGCACTCCTTCTAGCTTCTTCTCTGGGCTTGTGTCATCCATTAAGGTGGACGGCCCAAAGCTGAGGAGAGTGTTGCAGGCAGCTGCCTTGTCCTTAGTTTGGAGAGACTCTCTGGCCCTTCCCACCTAGTATGTTTGCTTGCAGACCCTAGCAGGGCACACTGTGTGCTGGCTGGGTGTCGGTTCTAGAGCTGCTGGAGGGTCTTCTGCATCAGAATCTCCCTCTGTTGCCTGCGAGATGTTTAGGGGAGGGATCTTGCATGTTTAGGGGAGGGATCTTGCTTCCCTCCTGGATGTCCTGGCCTTCCTTCACTGGTGGACGATGTAAGGCAGACTGTACCTTCAGCCAGAGCCCAATGCTGAGTTCTTCTTGTTACTCATTGTGAAGTCTTCTTCTGATCTGCCCAAAAGAGGGGCTTGTCCCCCTTTTAAAGCCAAATGGGCCACAGTGATTTATGTAGGCTAAACCTACCTTAATGAACCGATCCTGGGTCCCCACCAACAATCTCCTGTATGCATGAGGTCACAGCAAGAGTGCTTTGCAACAGAAAAGATAAAGGGGTGAAAACATGTAATACTAAGTCCTACTCATCTTTCTGTCTGTTGTGGATCAAAGGGTCTCTCTGGTTACTTGAGCTCTCCGTTGCTCCTGATTGAAGCTGCAGGTCCCCCTTGAAGCTGCGTCAAGAACAGACTTTCTGTCTCCTGCAAACCCCATTCTTGTACCTTCTGAATGGGGTCCCCCTGCGGGGGATGCTTACTATAAACACACAGTCCCAGACATGACAGCTCACTGTCATTGATACTTTAGGACGGGAACTGGCTTCAGGTTGCCACAGTGCATATGAAAACGGTGTTGGGGTTTCCTGTCTCCTTTGTTTTAGCCTCTGCAGCCATGCCCCATGTGGGCCTGTTTAAAGTATACTCTATTAGTTTGTTAATTATGATAATTGCTGCCACCACCTGCAGAGGGTAAACAAACAGACAGGGCAGATCCATGGAGCCTTTGATAGTTAATTAGCTTGGCCATGGCAGGAGGAATGTTTTGGCCCTCCCCTTCTGAGATGCGTCATCACTCTACCTGCCAGAACCCAACTAAATATGACAGGGAGGACTGCGCCTGTAGGGAGTGTTCACCCCAGAGTACAGAGGTCTATGGGTATGCAGTGCAGTGAGCATCGGAAAATGTGCGCAGATTAGCCCCACACATTTTCCAGAGGTTCATCTACCATCATCTACTATCATCCAATTTCATTTGAACATTTTAAAAAGCCCACTGTGCAAACGGTCGAATTCCTCACACAACCCTACCAGCCGGTTGACCAGTCCTTTCAGAATAGGACTCAGCCTAAGAGTTTCTAGAAGAGTGAGGGCCCTTGTGGCAGCACTGAAGAAGCCATGCACAGCAAGGTGGCGAGGTTACACACAGGCATCTGGGCATAGGTAAGGAACATTATTTTGAATGTAACACGGCTCCAATGCAATTGTTATTGAAAGATGTAGACATAATTGTAACTATTTATTATGCAAGGCCATGATTCACACATAGGTGTACTCGAGATTTTAATATTTATTTATTTATTTTTCCACCTGTATATAATGAAAATCGCTAACTTTACTTTTCTTCAGAGGGGGTTCATTTTTACCTCCAGAATTTGAGGATTACTTTTTTAGACAGAGTTGGAGAATTCGTCTTACAGAACTAAGAATCTATTCCCCAAATCCAGGGCTTTCCCAATCCAGCGGGATCCAGCTCCATGGATACGCCACTTCCCTCTGTGTATTTGGCCTTCCATGAAATCTACTGGTTCACCATAGTGGGGCCCACCCTATCTGACCTGCCTGCCTCTTCCTCGGCTCCTCAAATGTTTGTGCTGGTGGAGCCCAGTGAGGTCCAGGCCAAATGCAATGTTATCTCCTCTGATGGACTGCCAAGGAGGAAGCGTGAAGGAAGGGGCGGGGGTGTCTAACAGCAATCTGGGCGGGAGGGAAAGGGCATGACAAGTAGCACATCCAGCACCACCACCCTCTCCCTCTGTGCTGGCCTGCACTATGTTGGGCTCCTTCATGACCTGGCAAACTGCACCGCCTTTAGCAGCGCAGCAAGCTCTGTGTCATTGGGGCTTCAGCGGATGCATCCTGCTCTGAAAATGGAGGACAGTCTCCCAAGCGCCCCTCTAAGCTCGCAACAGTATGGGGTGGACAAGATGGGGATTCTCAAAAAGAATGAAGTGCAGCGTCCCCAAAAACCACGCTTGGTAACTGGGGGAAGCCACAGCCAGCCAATGGGCGAGAGAACCCTGCCAGACCATTGGCCAAAAGGAAAGGGTCCATGCACAGGGATTAGGCCTCTTGCTTCCTAACACCAGGGGGTGTGCAGTTAGTGGGGGGCCTTCATGCCTTGCCATCCCACAGAAGCCCTTATCCTAAAGCGCAGCCGTGAAGGGCCAGGAGACCCGCGCCTTCTTCTGGAGTTCTTGCCACCATTCCAGGCTTGACATGTTCTTTGGAAGCCAAAGACGTTCACGGCCAGAGGGGGGGGGGGGGGGCGGAGGGGGGTTGATGACCCCCTCATTCTTGTCCCAGCGTTGCCTTCTGTCTGGGAAGAGAGCTTCTTGGCTCGGGGAGTGCATTTCAGAGCGGCTCTGACGCTCGTCTCTGTTTGCTCATCCTATATCCCTGGACACAGTTTGGCACGAGAACAAGAGACTAAGGGCCCGATTCATGGAATATTTGCCCGGTTCAAAGTGAATTTGCACTGCTGAAAAGTGACTTTGCACTGCCGACACAAACCCTGATTCATGGAACTGTGCAAAGTCCAGGCAAAGTCATTTTGTACTGCAAAAATGGGTTTCGGGTAATAATATCCCTATAAACATGGTCGCCGTATATAATGTTGTCGAGAAAAGGTTGTGGCAACATTATATAGGTGACCATATATATAGGTACAGGGGGAGCAGGGATTGCCGGGGTGTCCCTCACTCCCCTTACAATGTGTCCCTCGCATGTTCCATGTAACAATGTCCCCTCAGAAAACGACAATTTTCCGGCAATTTTCCTGCATGGTGATATTTTTGAGGGAACGTTATTACATGGAACCCAAAAAGGACTATGCGCTGACTTTGCCCAGACTTTGCACTGCAAAAATACACTTTGCACGGTTCCAAGAATCAGGGTTTGTGTCAGCAGTGCAAAGTCACTTTTCAGCAGTGCAAATTCACTTTGAACTGTGCAAATATTACATGAATCGGGCCCTAAATGTGAGCCACTACTCCCTCCCGCCTGTTAAACACTCCTAGACTAATCATGAGCATCAATTCAGCCATTGGATTAGACCAAAGTACCAGCCAATGCGAAAGCAGAGCCATGTACCACTCGCCACATATGTGCGGATTACCTAGTTCAACGTGTACAGCAAAATCCGGTGCTGAGCTAGGGAGACCCAAGAGCTTTTTTCAATAGTAGCCTTTTCGTTGCCCCACAGCGCAGCGCTGTAATTTGTTGCTGCCTTAGTCTGTGCTCTATACACTTCCAAAATAAACTTAATCGGCTGACGCTGGCACATATTCATAAAGCGGGACAATCCCCCCGGGGCTTGTCTCATTCAGAAACACTGTTTATCTATATGCAATGCCCCCGCCAAATTTTGCATTCTTCTCATTACTATCCTCCTACCTCCCCTTTTAGAGCATGACATTACAGCTGACTTTTTGTGTTGACAGATAGTTTTAGGTCAGACATAAGGCAGTGTAGGTGTCTATTAAAAGTTGCAAGGCAAGTGGGGTCCGTGCAATCAGGACTGTGTCATCCGCATAGGCCAGTACAGAGAGGGGCGTCTCACCCAACTTGGGGGAATCAGCCATCGTCTTAACTAGTGCCTTGTATAAACCATTTATATAAAAGGCAAATAGCACCGGGGCCACAACGCATCCTTAGCAAACTCCAGAAGCCACCTCAAAGTAACCCGTGAATTGGCCATGTTCTCCAAACCTCACACAGGCTCTAGTATTTGATCTGTAAGACCTTTACCAATTCAGCCAGGCACCCCATGGACCCGAGCACTTGCCATAGTCTCACTCTATCAAACGCTGTGCTCAGGCCCATGAATGCCAGATAGATTGGTTCATCCCTTTACTGCAACGCCATACGTCTGGCTCAACCATCCGTTCTTACCCATCCCTTGCAGGTGCTGCAAAATGCAGCAGTGCGCCTTGGCACACATATTCCGGTTGGAGCAAGAGTAACGAGGGCTCTGCAATCTCTCCACTGGCTGCCGATCGAAGCCAGGGTCAAATTCAATGCCTTGTGTATTATGCACCAGGCCCTGAATGGCAAAGGTTGTTTGGCCATTCAGGAGAAACTGCACAGATATATCCCAGCACGGTCTCTGAGATCATCGAACGCAACACTTCTGCAGATACCTAAATACAGGAGGGAGCATCTGGTTGGCCGAGCCTTCTTGGGTGCTGGGCCCAAACTTTGGAATTCTCTGCCTGTCCATTTAAGAACCAAAGTGGACTTTCTCCCTTTTAAACAAGACCTCAAAACGTATCTCTTCCGGTAAGGATTGGTTTGTCATCTCAGTCTCCTTTGTTTTTCTCACTTCTCTGGCGTGTCCTGCTTCTAAGCGCCATAATGCCTTTGGTGAAGGGTGCCCTATATCAGTAGGTGATTGATTGATTGAACTAAATAGAGGATGCTCCAACCAAATACAGGTTAAGAGCCTGATCCTGCCGCCCCAGAACTGGCCGAAAACCATATTAATGGCTGAAAGGCTGTCATTATCAGAGATCCACTGTTCCAAATGCTGCAATACTGCCCGTCCATACATCTTAAAAGATGTGTCCAATAAAGAAATGGCCCTATGTGAAAGAGGCTTCCTGGATCTCCATTTTGAAAATAGGGTAGATTATAGAATGTTTCTAGGATTGTGGGTATTCCCCCAATTCCAGATAGGAACTGAAACATCTAGTCAATAGTGGAGTCCATAGTTCTATTTCCACTATAAATAGGTCAGCGGGGATTGCATGAGGGCCCGGTGCCCGATTATGCATTTGTCGACTAACCGCATTTTGCACCTCTTTCACAGTCAGGCGTAGTGTGGAGGACCGCTTAGCGTCCTCATATCTAGCTGCTTGTCCTTTGAATAATAGCTTAAAGTGGTCTGGCCAAGCCCTTGCACTCACATGATTCTCTCTGTGGGTCTTTCCCCTCTTTTACGCTGGCCCACCTGCAACAAATTCCCAAATCTGTTTTCAATCCTTATTCAAAACTGACATAAGAAGTTCTTCGCATGCAAAAGTTACTAGGGAGTTCTTTCTTAACGCCAGGGCATTTTTATACTCTGCTCTTGCACCAATGACCTCCTCTCTGGTGCTAGCCCTATCCCTCAAGATACCCTTCAAATTGTTCTCTGCTATCCTACACGACTCGTCAAACCAACTATGCACAGCACTTTTTCTATTTTGGAAATCGTGTTGGAATAATTCTGTTAGGGAATCCCATATTATTTATGATGCTTGAATAACGTCCCCTGGTTGTATTTCATTGGATAAAATACATGCAATGTGGTCCAAGTTTGGCTGGATCGCCTTATGCTGGGTTAAAACTGGATCACACTTGGCCCATTTTATCCTGCGTCTGTAGAGTGGGTTAATGTCACAGAGCTCCAAATGCGAGTTCATAGTTACTGGCCTCTGAAGAGAACCCAAGACAAGACCAACCTCAGAGGAAAAACTGAACCACCAATGCTTTTCTAAACCAAGAGACACCTTCCCTGGTCACGAGGGGCAACCAACCCCCGTCCAGGGAGCCGATGCCTCGCCATCCACATTGGCACTTCACGACCAAAGATTCCCAATCCTGGTCCTGTGACACATTAAATACTCAAGTCCGGCCAACCCTTAGTTTCCATTTCTTTAATGCTCTATTCAACCAAGGGAGTCCAGCCATGGCCCTCGGATACAATCAACACCTGGGCTCCGTTAATCACTTGCTTCTCATCCATGAATGAACTTCTTTGCGAAGAAGGTCAGTCGTGGTGTGCAGTGGCAGTTGCTTGCCGCAGCCAATGCTTAACAAAGCAGCTATGGTGCAGAAAAGGTGCAGCTTTATCTCTCACATGACACATATATTTCTAATGGGCGGAGCCAAGCTTCCCTTGACTCGTGAGATTGCAGATGCATGGGGAACACAGTTGCAGGAATGGTTTAACTAAATTACTTTTTTTTTATTCAGCAAGGTTCCAAGTTGTGAACCCTGTTAATTCAGAGTTTGGACAACAAGTGATTTGTGGTTGAGACTGCTTCATCAGGACACAAAAAAGAACATTTAAGAGTGATTTACGGTCTGTGTTTCTTAATGTCCCCCATGTGGCTGGTTTATCAAGGCTGTTCATAGGGGCTGCCATATTTAACAAAGTATAGCCAGCCCTGGCCGAAAGGGGCATTGAATCCCCAAGTTCTCTCACTTGTAGACTGTCCACTGGCTGGTGCTCACCCAAGAGAGCCCAACCAGTATCCACCAAGATGCTCAGTCCCTCTGCACAGATATCCCTGGGCCTCCAACTCCACCAAGTGAGACCAACGATGCTGCGAGAGACACTCAGTCTTCAAATTCAGTCAATCCAGTGAAGCCCATGTCTAAGGCTCATTCATTTTTCACATTCATTCATATTGAGGGAGAGCAGCCCTGATGGATCTCAGTGTTCACATTGACTTGAACCATGGAATCAAGCTGATCAGGGACATTCATTTCTCGCGTGCAGTCAGTCCTGTCCGAGCCCAGCCCTGAGAAACATTCAGTGCTCATATTCAGGCCAGTTCCAGGAAACCCAACCATGAGGGACAAACAGTCCTCATAGTCAGTCAACTCACAAAGCCAATGGCTGTGGGTCATTCAGTGTTACCATTTGGTGGGACCCAGGTGTCCCCAACGCTCAGTGAAAGTAAAGCAGTATAAGGGATACCACACCCAATGGTAATTTGATGATCAATCTTCGTAGTCAGTCAGCTGGTAAAGCTAAGCCTTGGAGGAGCATTCGGGCCTCGCCTTCTCTTGGTACAGTCGAGCCTAGCTCCGGAAAGGTTATTCAGTCCTCACATCTATCTTTTCTCGCCTGTCTCAGGTAAGTCTGACCTTGTGGCACATTCAGTCCCCATCGCCAGGCAACTGTAGATGGATCGAGTCCCTCAGGGATATTCAACGCCGTACATTACATTGAGCTGGTCACAGTGAAGCTTTGCATTGAGAGCTTATGGTCCTCATAGTCAGTCTCAGAGGAGCAAAGTCCTGCACGCACATTCCTTTATCAAATCCATTCTGTCCCAAAAGGCTTAGCCTGATGGGCAGTCAGTCCAAGAGCGCAATGGATGTCAGTATTACATTTAGTCAGTAACGGAGGGCAGCCCTGGAAGGATGTTCCCTCCTCGCAGACACTCTGAGTGAGCATGATGTGGGTCCTGGGGGCCTTGTGTTTTAGTGCTTACATTCCGCAATTTTGAGGTCCCCATCTCTGGCGTATCGAGTTCCAGTTGTCCCAAAGGAGTCTCTGAACGTCCCTCGTGCCTCTAAAGGGGTTCGCCTGATAGAGGCCAAGGACAGAACGGAATGAGCATGAAGCGTTAATGCCTGATGCAGAGAGGTGCCCCTCCACAGGACTAAGAGCAGGGTTGGACTGGGACATGAAATAGGCCGAGACACCCAAAAAAAAGGGTCTCACCCCTCGCCTCAAAAAAGTGGCCCACCTGTCGCCTCAAAAAAAGAGGCCCTCAAACCATCATCCGTGAATTGCGTCAATTCACGACTTTACAGAAAATGCTACTTATGGGGGTTCATGTGTCTGTTGCATATTATGTTTTGTGTAAACGCTTGGTAAAGTGATAACATTCCTTTTGGTCTTTTTTTTTTTTAAAAAAAAACAACAACATCACATAGCTAAATACTTATTTTTCAGAACCAGGCTCAAGGCATGTCTACTCGTTGCCACCAGTAATGAAAATAGAGTTGCATTTAATAAGCCGTACAGCCAAATGATGACACCGGAAAGCACCTTGGCAGTTGCACTTATGCTCAAATATTACATTGCAACACAACTCATAAAATAACATTCCCTGATTCCCCTGATGCGCTATCATTCATCATCCTTTATAACTACCACCTATTAAAATTACCAAATGCAACAACTTGATTTATTTATTTATTTATAGAGCGCTTTACACCAAGGCGCTGGTTTGCCCCAAGAGAGTATGGCCCTCATTACGAGTTCGGCCGGTAGCCATGCCGCTATTGGCGGCATGGCTGCCGCCGAAATTGCATCCGTGTCCGGGTCCTCGGAATGAGGACTTACCGGGCCATTCCGAGTTCGGATGGCCATGTAATTCCTCCCTCACGGACCTGGACACGATCCTTCCCCATTCCCATTTCAGCCCCCATGGGGCTGAATGGGAATGGGAGAGGGAGCAAACAACGGGCCATAACGAGATGGCCCTGGTTTTGCCAGGCGTGCTTAACGTGTCCCGCGAGGGGACCTCTTAATGTGGCGGAATGGGTTGAACGGCGCCGTCACCTTATACGGCGCTGTTTAACCCGTTCCGCCAGGGTCGGAATGAGGCCCTATGGCTAAAATCAGTAGACTCACAATTTTAAAGAGCACAGAAGTGGGAGGCACATTGTCATGGATGGGGGGAGGTTGCTCTTTTTTGTGCCAAGTATCTACCTGAGATCATTAAAGAACAGAAGGCTTACAAAGAGGGTAAACTGCAGAAGGCTTAGAGTGAATGGGCCTGTAGAGGCAGCTCTTACACCTAGAGGCCGAGAAATTCCCTCGGCGCACAGCACCGCCCGGCCTGAAGGAGAGCTGCCGTGTCTGAAGTGACCCCCACGGCGGGTCACTGGCCTGCATCTCTGTCGGCTCACCATTGGGCCTGCTCCTCCGGCCTTGGCCCGTGAAGGCCTGCGAAAGGCAAACACCGTTTCAGTCGGGCGCAAAAATGTCTCATCCGGTTGCGATATTTGCTCTCAGAAGGTTAGTAGACAAGAAGGAGGAGGGTAGAGAGCAGAGCCTGTTGAGGGGCTCACGTACCAAAGACGAGACTTCTTTGGACCCGGCCTCCCTGGCCAACTCGCTCACAGGCTTTCGGTGTGCTTCCTGCAGTGTTGCACGTAGTAGACAGAGTCAGATTTAACAGTGAGGCTTTGCTGCGCCACTAGCTGCCTCCCAAGTCACCGAACAAAATATGTTAGTTATGACAGGAAATACGCACTTAAAAGAGTACTGGCAGATCAAAACATATCATAGAGCAACAGAATGGGCCCTTGGGAACGTGGCTTCCTTTGTGCGCATTTTGCATTGGTGTGTTCCGCCACCATTTATTTTACTTGCCATAATGTTTAGAAACGAGATTAACAACTAAAATATTATTGGCAAAGCCGGATCACACTATTTCATTAGCACTGGACACACTTGACAAAGACACATGGTTCCAGCGCAGCCAAGCTACCCTCAGATGCAAGTATGTGGGTATTTGCATAGTCTGTTCCTTGTTGGATGAGGCCTCTTGTTGTGGCTCTGATGTGTTCCTCCTTTTCTTTGGCTCAGATGTCTGCCTTGTTCTTTCCATTCTATTTAGGCTCTTGTATTTGAAATAAGTTTATTCAGAGTGCCCGGCTAGCTCTGACACACTACTCAGATCAACACACAATGTGCTCTTCCCTTTTAGGGCCCCAGGAAGAAAACCTTCTGGTGTTCCCCTGTCCTTCTGATTCTGCCGGTAAACCAACTAGAACAGTCCATGGGGGAGAGGGTGAGAAGACTTAAAGTTGCCACCATTTTAGGCGCTCTCTATAAGAACCCAGCAGCGACCCGTCCTGAAGGCCCCGTTTGAGGTTTTGTGAGGTGCGCTCCATGACCCGACGTGCCAGACGTTTCAAGCCATTTTTAGGGGTGACATAGATAGCTCTGCTTTCCTGGCTAATGGGCGGCGTGGCTGCTGATCACCCCCACCCCTACACTACTTTCTACCCACATCAGGTTCAGAAATGTACATAAAAAATTGTGAACAGTTCTTGGGGGTCAGGAATCTGGAGTCAGCCACAGCAGTAGAACAATCTAGAACAAACTAGGGGCAGGCATCAATGGATTCCTGCTCCTTCATTTAACAGTGAGGGAGTGTGAGTAAAAAACTACACCAGGACACCAGAAAAAGAACCCATGTTTGTAAATCTCGTTTGGTAACTTTGGATAGAAAATTGTTTGAATTGTAGCCGATTGCTCATTTTGTAAGATGTATGGGCCTCGTGAAGCATTTTAAGACACATTGGGCCAGTAACATTGATTAAAACAAGTACTTGAATGGCGTAAATAAGTAATTACACTGCCACACAATGGCCCTCAAAGCGGCCTCATGATAGCCGGTCAGGCCCGCACTTCAGGCGTTGCCCTCTAGACTAGTCTGCGCTGGTAGTACATATTATGTTATGTTAAAGGTTCTTATACTGCACGCTGTTGCCACTGTTGCCACCTGCATGGTTTCTTGGCGCTCTGGCAGATTTGTAAGGCTAGGAGGGAAGCGGGTGAGTTAATAGGACTGAGCGGGAAACTAGAGCACGAGAGCTGTGATGTGCGGTTGGCCGCTTCAGTTCAGAGACACTGTTCACTAAGCGTAGGTGTGTTTTCCAGTTGGTAGCCGCCACGTGGTGTTGGATGAGATTATGACGTATGCATGCCAATGCGCTCGCCTTGGAAGCAAGACGCGGAGCAACACAGGTTCGATCCTCGGGCCCGCGTTTAGAAACCTCTGGGTATTGAGTGCGTTTATACAGTGGTCGAAGTGTATGAAAAGTAGTAGTGGAACTATGTTTCCTGCTGGCCGAACTCCGTGCCCAAATACCCCATCACCATACCCCTCCCACGTGCCAGACAAACCCGTAATCAAACACACCTGCTGTTTAAGGGCATGTGCAGTGCACTGAAGTGTATGTTTCAACTGCTTCCTACACTTTTATTTTAAAACAAAGCCATTCCGGAACAGTTTCTTTTCAAAATTAAAGTATAGGAACAATAAAAAAACGTAATACAAAAAAAGGTAGAGGAGTGGCGCTCCCAACCATTCCCACCCACTTCAACCGCTAGTTATAAATAAGCAATTATTATGATAAGACTGGAGCACACTGCAGCTCAGTCCGTATATCTAACATTGGGGATATGTATGTCTCCCCAAATCTGCCTTACAGCAAGTCTTAGTGACAAGAGCGGCTCTTCCTAGTTCCTTTGCTGTCATTTACCTCCTGTAGGTCACTGATTGTAGGCATGCAACACTGTTGTGCATGCACTCCACACAGAACGCATAAGCACAATTACTTAGCACAGCCGGCTCGGGCTCTTCAGTCAGATAAAAGTATCACGCACTTTAAGACTCTCCAACTTGCCTATCAATTGACTTCCAAGGTCCTTGAAGTGGGCTGCATGGGTAGCAATGCACCCTTTAGATTCTGCATTCGAGGGGGGCCAGGGTGCAAATGGTGTGAATATATTGTCAAATTGTGTGTAGGCAGGGACGTCATTTCACCAAAATGCCTGGGGTAGCGGAGGTGACATCACCTCTGATGACCCCACCCTGAAGTGATATTGCAGGAAGCGATGGAACACGACCTTTCTCCCATTGACAAAACAGGAAGTGGCATCACATAGCATTGTTCCTAAGTACACTACGAAAAATATGGTTATATCACTATACTGCGATATACATTTCATATAAGAATGGTTCGCCATATGTATCATTAAGATCCGTGTGTATAGGCCCATATTACCAAATTACTGTGATGAAGCAGACGTCCATGACCAAATGATAATGATGATGTTATTATATAGCACTTACGCTTAAGCGCTTGATATAGAAAAAATATACACCCAATATCACCCAGCCTGTGTTGGTACTCATTTATCGACCTCAGAAGGATGAAAGGCTGAGTTGAAGTGTTTAAGAACAGACTAATTCAGTGACTCTCCCCCTGAAGTGTGCCTGAAATAAACCTTTAATGAGTCTAGCAATTATTGTATAGAATTCCAGAAAGACACATATGGTATTCCTATTCTTTCTTATTTAGGGTAACTGCTGAAAGTGTTAGACTTGTGGAACCCCTTTTCATTTTATTTTAAGAGGCCTGAACAAGTAAGCCAGCCACCCCAGAAGCAAAGAGCTACATGGCGCTGGCCACAGCCCAGGAGCTTGCATTAAAAAATTAAATTTTAAAAAGACACTTTTTTAGGGGTAGCAAGGGAGACCACAGGGGTAGCAAGGGAGACACAAGGGGTCGCAATTGCGACCCCTGGTGACCCCTAAATGACGTCCCTGTGTGTAGGTCTTGCAGTCTGCTCCCTCCGCTGCCACTGGGCCTGTCAAAGTGAGGGGCTGGGGTGATATTATGGGATATGAGGGGGCTGGAAAAATGCGCAATCACCAGAGGAAAAAAACCACACACAAGCATTTAATAAGTTATCATTGTATATTATTAAATATGCGTCAAATTAGGGAAGCCAGTCCACGGGAAATAAAGGGAAGCAGAAACAACATAGGCATCATATGCGTGGCAGCACAGGGATTCACGTCACAAAATCAAGTCTAACCAAAATGGCAATTTAATGATGTGTTATTTATATAGTGCTTTTCTGGAAGCATTGTACATAGACCTCATTTACATAGATGTATCACCCAACCGCAGTTGGAACTCATTTATCGACCGCTGAAGGAGGAAAGGATTTGAAACTCCAATCTGCATAGCACACATAGATCACAGCAACGAGCACTCAACCTGCTGACCTATCTTACCAACAATGGGTGACTAGATATTTAACATAGCATCAAAACCAAATTGGCACTTGGTAATCATGTCCAGTGTTGCTGAGTGGTCTCTGTTATGTTATGTTATGGAAATTTGTATAGCGCACGGTCACCCGATGGTATCATGGTGCTAGAGAGGCAAGGACAGAGAACCAAAGCCCGGCAACAGCAGTAATCTAGAACAGATATGTTTTTACAGCCTTTTTGAAATCCAGATGATTATGCAGTTTTCTAACTGCCAGCGGGAGATCATTCCAAAGTTTTGCCGCGGCTACCGAGAAAGCCCGGCCACCCATTCGGGACTGGCGAAAGGGGGGCACACAAAGCTAGCCTGCAGAGGCCGATCGCAAGGAGTGCTTGGGGAGGTAGCAGATGAATTTAGTACCAAGATATTCTGCCCCCTGGTCATGCAGTGCCCGATGGACATTGCAGGGCGCCTTAAATCCAAAACGCGGAGCCACCGGGAGCCAGTGCAGAGAACGCGGGACTGGAGAGATGTGGGCCCAATAAGGTGACCCTGTTGCGACACGTGCTGTAAGATTATGCGAGCGTCTGAGCTGTTGGATTACCACCTTAGGTTGCGCCAGGGAGAGGGAATTCCAATAGTCCAATTGGCTCAGCACCATAGCCGCAACTACCGGCAGGCAGAGAGGGGCCGGTATCATAGGAAGCACCTTTTCAATATTTTAAGATGGAAATGGCCAGTTTGACATACCACCGATACTTGAGCATCCATTGAAAGAGACGCAGACAGAACCACTTCCAGGTTTTTCACCTTAACTGCAGGAACGGGAAGGGGGCCAAGAGAAGAAGGCTAGAAATAGGACATCCAGAGTGAGGGATCAGCAGGGGAACCTACCACCAGCACCTCTGACTTGTCCCCATTCTACTTTAGCCAGTTGTGGTTCATCCACTCCCCCACAGCCGCAAGGCACCGATGGAGGCACAACGACACCTCAGCCTGATCAAGATGTAAGCGGATCAGGATCTGAGTGTCGTCAGCATAAGAGTAGCACCTGATGCCGAAGGAGCGGATGAGACACACTAATGGCCAGATGTAAATATTAAAGAGAATGGGGGACGAGGCAGAGCCCTGCGGCATCCCGCAGCTAAGGTGGCAGGAACCAGACAAGAAGGGGGGGAGATAAAGAGTTTGAGTTCTGTCGGCCAGCAACAAAGACAACTAGGCCAGTACTTGACCAGATATTCCGATCTGTGCCAGGTCGGATAGCAGGATAGGGTGGTCCACAATATAAAAAACAGCTGAAAGTTATAAAAGAATCAGGGTGCCAACTCCCCCTGTGTACACCAGCCTGGCCATATCATCCTGGACAGAAACTAAAACACTTTCTGTACCTCTGCCAGGCTGAAAGCCTGACTGGGCAGGATCAAGAAGTTCAGATGACTCAAGAAACAAGGACAGAGAGGTGAAACCAAAGACTCCAGAAGCTCCATGAAAAAAGGCAAAAGAGAAATGGGGCGGAAATTGGAAAGAAGAGAAGGGTTCATCGAAGGCTTTTTCAAGAGAGGGATCATCAGTGCAATCTTTTATTCAGGCGAGACACACCCTGACTGGCAAGAGATATTAATAGCCTTCGTGATCAGGGGAGATCTCTTTCATGACTGCCAGAGGGACAACGTCAGAGGGTGCACTAGTTTTAATCTGTTGAATGGCAGTGAATACCATTTCCTTGTTGGAGGAAGCCAGCCAGTCATTGGAATGCTGCCCACTATGACACATGCATGTGCAAGATCAGGATGCTAGGACTGCCGGAGGGGGCTGAAGGTGACCCTCACAAAGGTTAAATGGGTGCACTTCAGGGTGAATGTTGAAGCTGCAGTTTCCGTATTAGGTGGTGAGTTTATGGACCTTTGGAACATGCATTTGTTGATGGATGGGATTACACCAGAATAATTTTGAGTCCAAATAACCGGACAAACTCAAGAGTATGGCAAGTTACTGTTTTATTAACAATTATCTAAAACAGGGAGGTTGCAATGAACATCAACGGACGTAGGCTCAGTCTTTCCATGATTTCCACAAAAAATACACTTCATATACTCCATTATGCATCAGAGTCACATTATTCTATGTGGCAATAGTGAAAAACCTATAAAGGGATGGGATTGGTTAAGCGAAACATCTAGATATACAATCATTTAGGAGCTAGGATTGTTATTGGCTGTCATTTAATTGGTGTACAACTTATGCCCACCTCTTCAAACATGTAATTTAAGAAACAATGGTTACACCGTGTTTATTTGATCTTCTAAGCTATAAGGCCCTTTGTTATATGGACTCATACAATTGGTTGGTACGCTTGTGACATGTATGGAACATTTGGTGCATTTAGCAGCACGTAAGCCAAGACCCAGATGCAGGGAGATAGGACATGGAGCTACCTCACCACCCAATTAGCCCATCATCTCTCATCACCCACGCCTTCTGCCATGAAATTGTCTTTGTACTTGGTCTTGCAGAGTATTCTCAGCCTGGGACTTCACGGGAGTGAGGGCACTCACTTCTGTGTCTGGAACTCCAAGTTCGAGCTCTATTTCCCTCCTTGATTCACATGACAAGAGACCATGATTTGGTCCATACTGCAGCTTTTAAATGCTCTAAATGAATTCAAACTTGGCATCCTTTGTGTTCTTTCTTGCACCTTAACGTGAGAAGATTCTTCAGAGTAGATAGCTGACCTCGATTTCTAGAATCTTGACTTCAGACCAGACAGCCTCGCTACGCAGTTTCCGAAACCCGTTATTCCACTGCAACACAGCTTTTCATTCCCCCTTCATGGTTTTGGCTTATTTAATTCATGATACCAATGTCCAGTTTCTGTACAATGGCGGCTTCGCCTGCATTCTATTTACTACTCATAGCTAGCCTAGAGAATGACTTGATCTACCTTGCGTTTCAGCGTCTGCACATTTATTGAACTTCTGTTTTCTGCAGCACTTTGTTAATGTGTAATATTCTTCTTTTCCACTTTAATATTCCACTGGATTCTTTACTTCGTCATTTGTCCCCTAGGATACATACATTGTCTTCATTCATTATCTCGGGACGTCGTGCACACTTTCCTATGATGTCATCAGTCCATTTTCTTAGCCTTTCTCGTATTCCTTCCGGGAGCTCCTCCTGTAGGTTGTCATCAACTCGAGGATACGTTCGATAGGGTTGTGTCAATGAGTATCTCCTTCAAAATACTCGCTTCTGTATTGACATGATAGCTGGTGTCAGGCAAGGCACGGTGTCATGTCTCCAATGCAAAGGAGGTAGGGGAGCGGAATCCTCTGTGGATGTACATACATCTGCTCCTCTACAGTGACTCTAGGGATCAAGGGAAAAATAAGAAACTGAGAACTTGCTTTAGATATTTTAGAGCGCCTGTAAAACTGAGAGAGCACAGGCATCACCAAGAGATAGGAAGAAAGGCCTGACACATGTGTGGGCCTCCAGATCCTGTAATCTACTAGAGGAGGGGTCGGCCAGGCTCCACAACCCCTCTCTTCAGGACTTCCACATGGACAGTCCAGACTGCATAGTAATGGGCTCTGACGGGAGAAATCAAAGCAAAAGCTCCTCTGCTGCAGCCGCTTCAGTTTCCATATCGCGAGAGAAGGGCCATGTGACCAGCTGCGGATTCACAGCCCTGTGTCTGGGAGCAACACCAGACCAAAAGCAAAGCAGCCTGAAAGAATGGGACACGAAAGCAACAAATACAGAGAAACAAACTCTAGTATTGAACAGCTACTTTCTTTTGGGCAAAAGCTGATTGAGAATAGGTTTCTTCAGCTATTACATAAGATCAGTGCTTTAAATGGAAAATAAGAAGTGCATATTCAAGCTTAAATGGAAAATAAGAAGTGCAGGTACTCACCAAGCTACGAAGACAGACATTCTGAGCAGCATTTTCGGCGCTGCCGTTTCAACACAGCATCTTGGGCACAGGTCCCTTTTATTTTCAGGCAAAGGCCAGTGAGATTAGATTTTGTGCCAAGGAGTACACACTTGAGTAAAGCAGTGTATCTGAGATCTTTATTCATAGTTTGTTGTTATGCACTGTTGTGAAAGTTTGATTATCTGTATTAAATGAGACTTTCTTTTTACATAACAGACTAGCAGATATCATAGCTGGAAACTAGGCTTTAGAAGGGGAGTTTTATTATTGCTCGCTTTCATTGTCTAATAAGAAATTTGATAGGTAACTGGAGCTGTGTGCGAGTTCTTGGTCCAAAACGTTCAATCAGAACTCCAATTACTTAAACATTTACATATTAGAATAGGCATTGGTAATAACAAAGAACCATTTAAAAAAAGTATGCAGTGATGTTACCGAATGGGTAATACTGAAAAAGGTTACAACGAAAATATTTTCATAGAAGGAAATATAAAAAAAGTTTTTAATGTATGGCGGTGGGGTACGTGGGCAAAATGGGTAGAGGGGTTGTTAGCGTGGGGTTATGAGCATTAGCAAGCAGGGGTTTTGGGGGACCCCCCCCCACATTTCTTTTGGGCGTGTTACCATTTCCGGTAACATCACATGGAACCCGTAAAAAGGTAATTTCCCAAGCTTTCCAAATCAATCCCTGCTCCATCAAAGGACACCAATAGTAAGAGGTCAGTCCCTCTTATGGAAGCAGTGTTCCGCGCATAGTGTGGTCAGAGCACAGTAGATGCATGTTTGTCTCTCTTTTGGTTCTACAGGGTGGGCCCTGAAGTAGACATTATGGGCACTACGTGTGGTGGAGAGAGGAGGCGGAAGCGGGCGCTGCTTCACCCAGCAAAGGTTGCAGAAGCTTAGTCCTTTAAGTTGCGATAAACTAAAATGAAAAGCTTTCGTTTTCACCTCGCAGCATAGTTGACTACTGGTACTCTCTTTCAGGCGTTGAGAAGTGCAGGTGCCTGAAGGCCTGCCTTTGCTGTGACCACGTGCCATCTCCAGTAACTGCCCTGTAGTGTTGGCCGGGCAGCTTCAAAGGTCACAGGTTCATTTGTGAACAGCTTCTGGAACACAAAGTTCCAGCAGGCGGAGGTGGGATTTTAACCAGCTGCACCTCTGGTTAAAAACATAATTATTGTGTACCCCAGCCGGTGGCTGGCAAGATAAACTGTAAATATAAACTAGTTATGAGGTTGGTGCTGAGGCTACACAATCATCCAGCCACAAAATGTGAACGTCATTTTATTGTCAGCTTGTTGAGGCGATTCATTTATGAGAGGGCTGCGTGTGTATTAGCTGCCTTGCCTGGGTGTACCCACAGCAAACATGTGGGACTATGCCCAGGAAGCTGCCTCTTTCATCCCCCGCGGAAGGCTGACACCATCCTTCAGGACACAGGTACCATCCACGGGAGGTCCTCTTAGAACCAGCGAGTCAAACACAGTCCTAACATGGCAATGGCCTTATCAAACCAAGGGGCTAATTATTGGAGTCCTTTTGAATTAGGCAGACAGAGGAAGGGATGAAATTATAGCAGCCCAGAGGAGTGAATACGCCCATTAAGGGGTTCTACCATCTTGGATTTTGCTGGTGCTCTCTAAACATCCTCCCCTGCCCACTATGGAAATGACAATTTCCCTGTACCCTTTTATTTGCAATCTAGTACATGACGTTTAATTTCTCCACTGTATTCAATGTATTGCACAACTTCATTTGACTTTCATGTTTCCTGCTTTGCGGCTGCAGCTCCCCTGAAAAGCGAGCAAATCGGCAGACTTATTTTCCCTTCCAACATATGCTTGCTGTTTATATCTGTCAAGTGCCCTGTGTGTGTATTTTGTCCTGTATTCACTGTGCCTGGTCTCCACATTGCCTGATCACTATATTTTGTATTTGATTCTGGCACACTGTACAGTATGCCTGCCAAATCCCATTGTCAAAAAACCTGTTCTGCCACCTGGGTTTGAAACGGTACTCTAGGAATGACATCAGAAGGCAAAGTAAACTATTTACAGCAGCCTGGATTGGACTCCTGACAAGAGGCCTGCTTTGGACCCATCTGGAGTAGCATTTGGCCTTTATAAGATGGTGGATCCCTCCCCTTACTTGATTAATCTTTGGACTTCAAGACAAGAAGGATTCACCTGGAACTGTGTTAGGGATACAGTCTATTCAAAAGTCCTCTGCCGTAGAAGGGAAGACAGAAGGCTCCAAAGAAGAGTGAAGCTCTTTTGCCTTTTCCATCCCAGGGGCACATTTTGAGTGGAACTTTATGAGGACCAAGGCATCTCTGCTGCCTGTACCCTGGAACCATGATCCTGCTCACTGGCAGTGAAGGACTCCTGCAGATGACAGACAATTGTCAGGATGCCCGGGTCCAAGGCGCAGGAGCGATGCAGAACCAACCACCCCCTCAATGGTCTCAGTGTCTGCAAGTCAGGGCTTACACAGACCTCTTAAACCAGAGCGGGGAAGGAGGGTTAGGATCTCGATGAGTGGATAGGTAGAGGGATTTTAGGTTAACCGGATTGAGGGTTAGGAAGAAGTTATGGATGGGACTGGGGATTTTGGGATAAACGATGACTGCACACTTTTCCTCTAAACTGGCTGGTGTAACTGCTTTAACACCTTTACATGTAAAGGTGTTTCCCTTCACATTGCCCTTCTAAACAAAACATGTACATGCTCCTTTGAACACAAAGTTATATCACACTTGGATTGGTAAATACAATTGTTGGCCTGAGTCCATTTACATTTTCATGAGCATAGTCACATGCACTAGCACACTTAGCTTTTGCTTCTGTCTTTAAGTCCTGTCCTGCAAAGGCTGTCGAGTCCTGTGCCACGTCCTTGAAGTCTGAGGATCAGGTGCAAACTAAAAGAAAACAAAGGACAAGCATTAGCGTGTGCCTTCTAGTTCTGTCGATTTCTCACTCTCCCAAACACACTCCACACGCATTCACAATTCTCAGGTTCCAATGGGTGCGCTGCCGCATGTGGCCTGTTAACCCCCAAGGTCTACAGTTTGCCAAAACACGGTCTTTCTTCAGACCGAGTGTCTTAAGATAATGCGCTTCCGTCTCATGCGCCTTTCCGGCGTATATTCCACGAGACGAATACACGTAAAAACATCAACAATAAACAATCTTCTGTGCCCTTCACACATTCACTGAGGCAGGAACCAAGACTATGATTCTTTCCTGAAAACCCGTCCACTTAGCTTCTATGTGGTGGCGCAGGGGCTGTGGAGGGGTCGGGAAATGCCCCCTGAGCTTCCCCCATGAATCCCAGGAACTGCTTGGGCTGAGCGGTACTTAACTCTTTGAAGCGAGGGGCCGGATCGTTGCTCCGGAGGATCGTGGCCCCTCGCGTGTGAATTCCGTGGAGCTGCTGGGCACACGTCCTCTATCCTCTGTGTCTAGAGAACAAGCCCCGTGCCTTGGGGCTTGCGCATGCGCGTTCGCGTGCCACACCCAGCGCGGCTTCCCATTGGCTCGCGGGTCCGTGAAGCATGCTGGGAAATGTAGTCTTGGCGAGCCAAATGCTGGGATTTGTAGTTTTTAACTGCAATATGTCTACAGAAAGGGCATAACAGCCTTTTAAAGTACAGTAACCTTTTGGACATGGACTTCTTCATGGTCCCTGGCCCCACAGCTCCAACAGTACTTGGTCTAAGGCCAATCCTGCCCCTGACAGCACTCCCCCCCACGGAAGGCAGGACCCCCAGGTTTATCAGGGTCGTTTTTGTGAAAAGTGTGCAATAATCATGGAGCATGCACATGGTGCGAGGGTTCCCAGGAGCGATCTTCGGGCCCGTACCCCACCCAGTCAATCAAATAATAGATTTGTCCATTCTTTAACTTTTTGGAGTTCGAAATGGCTCGGACCTCGTACTCTGGTTCCTCCTGTACGAGTACTGGAGGTGTTTTTTGGGTGCTTACGCCATGGGGTGCTGGTTTTAGCAGCGACGTATGGAAAGTAGGGTGGATTTTCATCTGGGATGGTAGGGCCAGTCAAACTGCTACTGGGTTAATTATCTTTTCAATGCTAAACGGGCCTAAATAGCGAGGTTGTAATTTTTTGGGCCCCTCTAGCGTAGATTTTGGGTGGACAACCATACCAGGTCGTTCTTTTGATACACAGGGCTGGCACGTCGATGTCTATCGGCATAGGTTTTATGTGTATTTTTGGCTTTTATGAGATTATCCTGCACCTCCTTCCAAACCTGCTCTATTCCGATCCGTTGTCCTGCCAATGTAGGCAGTGCTGCTTCTGTTGTTGGTACAGATAAAGGTAAAATCCGTGGGTGTCTTCCATGCAAGCAGAAGAACGGGGATCGTTTTGTGGATGAGTGAACAGCATTGTTTTATGCCAATTCTGCTAGCCAAGTGTGTTGAACCCATGTTGTCTCTCGTCCCGCGGCCAAGCAACGCAAGAACTGTTCAAGTCCTTGGTTAACGCGTTCGGTTTGGCCGTCCGTCTCAGGATGATAACCCGAGGACAATCGCACTGCCATACCAATGATGTTACAAATCTCGCGCCAGAACCTGGAAGTGAACTGCGGACCTCTGTCTGTTATCACACGGCATGGGAGGCCATGAAGACGAACCACATTCTGTAGGAATAATTCAGCAATTTCCTTGGCTGTCGGGACCCCTTTACAAGGGATAAAATGAGCCGTTTTTGAAAAGGCATCCACCACCACCAGTATGGAGGTGTAGCCCTGTACCCGTGGAAATTCGACTATAAGGTCCATGGTGACTGTGTGCCATAGTGTAGTAGGAGTTGGCAGAGGACGAAGAAGACCTGCTGGTTTCTGGTGATCGGCTTTGTTTTGGGCGCAAATTGCACACTGTCGCACGTATCTTTGAACATCAAGCCGCCACTTTGGCCACCAAAAATGCCTTGCTACCAATTCTATTGTTTTTGCCTTACCAGGATGACCCGCTAGGGATGAATCATGGCACCATGTCATAGCCTTTTCTTGTAGATGGGTTATGGGCAAATACAAAGATTGCCCATGATACGGGAGCCCATCTTTAATGGTATCCTGGGAATCTTGTTTGCACCATTGATGAAGATCGTGCATGGAAAGTTCTTTTTGGATGCTCTCGAAAATGTTGGTAGTTAAACCCACTATCCGTGCCGGGGAGACTATTGGCCGGGACACTGTTTCTATTTCCTTGGAGACCTTTTCCGGGTAGCGAGACAGGATGTCAGCTTTCCCATTGTTCGTCCTGGGTCTATAAGTGATAATAAAATCAAACTCTGCAAAATATTGGGCCCAACGCAGCTGACGCGGACTCAAGATCTTGGCAGTCCTGATAAACTGGAGATTGCGATGGTCGGTAATAACCGTCACTGTTTGACGTGCCCCCATCAAATAATGCCGCCACTTGCTAAAGGCTGCCTTTATGGCCAATAGCTCTCTATCTGCTATGATGTAGTTTACCTCTGCAGGGAGCAGTTTCCTCGAGTAATAGGCCACTGGATGTAATAGGCCCGTCTGAGGATCTCGTTGGGACAAAACAGCCCCTAGCGCATAGCTGGAAGCATCCGTTTCCACCACAAATGGCTGGGACAAGTCTGGATGTTTTAGTACCGGGGCATCGGTAAAGGCCTTCTTGAGCCGTTGAAATCCCTGCTCGGCCAAGGCGTCCCAAACAAATGGGCAGCCTTTACGTAGAAGTCTTGTGATTGGAGTAACCAACTCAGAGAAATACTTGACAAACCGTCTATAGAAATTTGCAAATCCTAAAAAGGATTGCACATCTTTTACATTGGCTGATGGGGCCCAATCTAGAATGGCCTGTACCTTTTTACGATCCATTTGCACGCCTGTCGGAGTAAGGTAGTATCCCAAGAATTCCACTGTAGTCCGGTGGAACTCACACTTTTCCAATTTGGCATAAAGATGGTGTTCCCTTAATTTCTGTAAGATAGCGCGTACATGCTCGACATGGTCTTGGAGGCTGTCAGAATAAATGAGGATGTCATCTATGTACACAACGGCACATATGTCCAGATATTCCCTAAGAACCTCATCTGAGAAGTGCTGGAAGGCAGCGGGTGCGTTACATAGACTGAATGGCATAACCTGATATTCATACAATCTGAACTTTGTGCGGAAGGCGGTTTTCCATTCGTCACCTTCGCGCACCTGCACTAGATGGTATGCGCCACGAAGATCCAGCTTAGTATAGATGACCGCGTCGCTAACCTGATCTAAAAGGACTGGAATGAGTGGAAGTGGGTAACGGTTTTTGATGGTTATCCGATTCACCCCGCGGTAACCTATGCAAGTCCGAAGTTCCCGGACTTCTTCGGTACGAAGAACAAGGGAGAGTATACCGGCGAGTTAGAGTGTCTAATAAAGCCATTTTGCAAATTGGCTGTTATGTAATCCCGGAGGTGCTCGTTTTCAGCCTCGGTTAAGGCGTAAATACGGCTGCATGGTAACGTTGCCCCTGGCTCTAGGTCTATTCGGCAATCGAATGGCCGGTGTGGGGGTAAGGTTTCGGAGGCCTTCTTACTGAAAACGTCTACGTAATCAGAATATTCTGTAGGTAGTTCCTCCGAACACACCTCAGGTTGATCACCCGTAATACTTGCGACTTGAGGGGTCGAGGATATCGGCCGCTCACAATGCTCTTGACAATAGGGAGATCTAAATTTTACCAATCCGGAGGTCCAATGAATCTGAGGATCATGTTTTCTCAGCCAAGGCAACCCTAAAATAAGGCTGAATTGCCGGGCAGCAATTAAGTCGAAGGCGATAAATTCCCAATGCCCAACTCCACAACTCAGCGTCACTGAATGAGTGTTGTGTGTAATAGGTCCAGAGCATAGAGGTGTACCATCAACTGCGCGCACGGGTTCAGGCTTCGCTTTTTGCTGTATAGGGATACCCAGTTTAGCTGCACACTGGGTGTCTATGAAATTACCCGTTGCACCCGAGTCAATCAACATGGTGACCTCTTTTAATTGTCCCCGAAACCCAAGACACCCCCTTAACGAAACATGTGGGGCAAAATTGGGAAAACCTTGAATTGGGGCCCTGCTATCAGTCAGGCTCGACCAAGTGACCCTCACTACCGACGAGCCGAGGCGTTTCCCTGAGTCTTAGGCTTTGTGGGGCATTCGCGAACAAAATGTCCCGACTTCCCACAGAACCACTTTCCTCCTCCGTTATTTTTCTTCTTTGGATAGGGGACCTCGAACCGACCCGATTTGCATTGGCTCATCTCCATCAGACTTGTCCACTGTCCCTCGTGTCCCTTTAAATTGGTCAAACCTTGCTACTGGACGTGACTCCCCTTTTTTCCTGTCCCCCCGTCGTACCGCCAGACGGTGAACCAACCGCATGGCCAAATCGATCATATCCGAACATTCTCTGTGTTGGGGGTCAACTTGGGCGATAAGATCTTTAATATCATCCCTTAGCCCCTGATAGAATAGGGACATACATTTGTCGCGCGGCCACTCGGCTTAGGCTACCAATCGGTTAAACTGGGTGACATAAGTCACGAGCTCCTTATTTCCTTGCCTCAAATTCAGCAATTCCCGATCCTTACATAAGGTGGCAGCCCTTCGGTTGAATATTTTCTCGAAATCACTAAGAAACTCATCCCAATCATATAGGATTGTATTGTCCTTTTGGACTAAGGGGTTTGCCCATGCGGCAGCATCTCCTGTGAGGTAGGAGATAACAAATGCAGTCCTAGACTGATGGGATCGGAATCCTGCCGGTTTTGTAAGAAAATGGAGGCGGCACTGCGTAATGAAGGTGGAAAATTTCTGCGGGTCTCCTGCATACCGCTCGGGTGGTGCCAGAGGAACCACGGGCTCTGGGGTGACTTGCACCTGTACTGTTGCTTGACCTGGAAATGGTGCGGTTTGGCTGCCAAACTACATACCTGCGCAGACAGGGTGGCATAGTCCTGTCTGGACGCAGCCAACTCGCCCTGCAGATCCTGCAAGACCTTGGCAATCTCTTCCATAACGGTAATGGGGGTTGGCTGCACCACTCGGGCGCCTTAGTATTACGTGGGCTTGTGCTTCTTTCAGGATGCCCGGGTCCAAGGCGCAGGAGCGATGCAGAACCAACCACCCCCTCAATGGTCTAAGTGTCTGCAAGTCAGGGCTTACACAGACCTCTTAAACCAGAGCGGGGAAGAAGGGTTAGGATCTCGATGAGTGGATAGGTAGAGGGATTTTAGGTTAACCGGATTGAGGGTTAGGAAGAAGTTATGGATGGGACTGGGGATTTTGGTATAAACGATGACTGCACACTTTTCCTCTAAACCGGCTGGTGTAACTGCCTTAACACCTTTACATGTAAAGGTGTTTCCCTTCACATTGCCCTTCTAAACAAAACATGTACATGCTCCTTTGAACACAAAGTTATATCACACTTGGATTGGTAAATACAATTGTTGGCGTGAGCCCATTTACATTTTCATGAGCATAGTCACATGCACTAGCACAATTAGCTTTTGCTTCTGTCTTTAAGTCCTGTCCTGCAAAGGCTGTCAAGTCCTGTGCCACATCCTTGAAGTCTGAGATCAGGCGCAAACTAAAAGAAAACAAAGGACAAGCATTAGCGTATGCTTTCTAGTTCTGTCGGTCTCTCACTCTCCCAAACACACTCTACACGCATTCACAATTCTCAGGTTCCAATGGGTGCACTGCCGCACGTGGCCTGCTAACCCCCAAGGTCTACAGTTTGCCAAAACACGGTCTTTCTTCAGACCGAGGGTCTTAAGATAATGCGCTTCCGTCTCATGCGCCTTTCCGGCTTATATTCCACGAGACGAATACACGTAAAAACATCAACAATAAACAATCTTCTGTGCTCTTCACACATTCACTGAGGCAGGAACCAAGACTATGATTCTTTCCCGAAAACCCGCCCACTTAGCTTCTATATGGTGGTGCAGGGGCAATCGAGGGGTCGGGAAATGCCCCCTGCGCTTCCCCCATGAATCCCAGGAACTGCTTGGGCTGAGCAGTACTTATCTCTTTGAAGCGAGGGGCCAGATCGTTGCTCCGGAGGCTCTTGGCCCCTCGCGTGTGAATTCCGTGGAGCTGCTGGGCACACGTCCTCTCTCCTCAGTGTCTCGAGCACAAGCCCGTGCCTTGGGGCTTGCGCATGCGCGTTCACGTGCCACACCCAGCGCGGCTTCCCATTGGCTTGCGGGTCCGCGAAGCATGCTGGGAAATGTAGTCCTGGTGAGCCAAATGCTGGGATTTGTACTTTTTAACTGCAATATGTCTACAAAAAGGGCATAACAGCCTTTTAAAGTACAGTAACCTTCTGGACATGGACTTCCTCATGTTCCCTGGCCCCACAGCTCCAACAGTACTTGGTCTAAGGCCAATCCTGCCCCTGACACAATTCTATGTCAAGACTGGAGGCGAGCATTATGGTTCAGCTTCTTTATTCACTCTTCAGCAGTTTCAACCCCCCTGAAAATCGAGCAAATCGGCAGACTTATTTTCCCTTCCAATATATGCTTGCTGTTTATTTCTGTCAAGTGCCCTGTGTGTGTATTTTGTCCTGTATTCACTGTGCCTGGTTCGCACATTGCCTGATCACTATATTTTGTATTTGATTCTGGCACACTGTACAGTACGACTGCCAACTCCCATTGTCGAAAAACCTGTTCTGCCACCTGGGGTTGAATCTTTAATCTGCTCTCCTGAGACTTAGTGACAGTTGGGGGGGGCTCTGGTAGGCCCACCCTGTAATTATCCTGAGTCACCAAACTAGTCCCTGCTCTGGGAACCTCCTCCATTCCCTATTCCAACAAATAATCTCCCCAACTGCCCATCACTGTATCCTACAATTAACTTCCACACCTCTGGGCTCAACTCCCCTGACCTCGGAATCACACATGTCCTAAAAACAGCCAAACAAACACTCCTGGGTGGGGATGTGGCTAACCCTGTAGGGGGTTGGAGCAACTCTATGTGTCCTGGCAACAGCCAAAGACTCATGGGTGAGGGGGCTGGCCCTGTAAATGACCCTGGCAATACTTGCCCAACAAATTCTTGCCTTGGTGAGGGGACTGGCCCTAGAAACAACCCTGGCAACACTTGCCCGAACAAACACTTGCCTGGGTGAGGGTGCTGGCCCTGGAAGTGACCCTGGAAACACTTGCCCAAACGAACACTTACCTGGGTTAGAGGCCAGCGCCAGCCCTGCAGTGGGTGGGAACAACAACCTTAAATAAGCCTGTGGCGAAAGGACTGGGGTGTCTTCTTTTTTCATTGGCTGCAGGCGGTGTGGTGTGCTGATGTGGGTTGGGGCAGAGGTTGCAGAAGCCTTTCTGGCAGGTACCCTTCCCCCTGTCTGGCCTTATCCTTCTCCCATAGTTCCCTTCCTCTCCTACTCTGCAGAATTATTTCACAAGTGGGTCTCCTGGCCTCTGTACCTTCTTCCCCTGCTTCTCTCTTAGGGCCTCTCAGCCTCTGCCCCCGTCTGCCTCCCTCCCCTCTCTACTTCTCTCTTCCCCTTGTGTCTCTGTGTCTGCCCCCCTGTGTCTCTGTATCTGTCTCCCTGTGTCTCTGCACCTGCCCCTCTCTCTTTTCCCCCTCACCATCTCTACCGGCCCCCTTCTCCAACCCTTCCCTTTCTCCCTTAGTGACCCCCCCTTGCATCCAAGGGTACTCCAAAGTCACTGGCTTCAATGTCAGTGGGTGTGTATAACTAGTCCAGTGTTTTTAATTTATCCTGCTGGCAATGAATTTACTCCTCTTCCTGTAATAAATATGTTCCTGGTTTCTACAAAGATTCTGGTGCCTTCATTGTGTTCACACTTTTCCATGTAACCTGCATGTTATTAACAGAGGGGGGACCCAGTACATCTGCGTACACAAAGCACCCCCACTGGGTCTGTTGACTCCCTGGTCAAAACTGTGGCTCTGACTGGGGTCGCCTCCATTCTGCCCTGACTCCCACTTCCACATCACAATTCCTGCAGAAACAGTACTCTAGGAATGACATCAGAAGGCGAAGTACACTATTTACAGCAGCCTGGATTGGACCCCTGACAAGAGGCTTGCTTTGGACCCATCTGGAGTAGCATTTGGCCTTCATAAGAATGGGGATCCCTCCTCTTACTTGATATGATATGATATGGCTTTTGTAACGCGCCTATACACAAGTGTTTCAAGGCGCGACGAGGCAGGGAGGGGGGAACAAGGGGAAGACAGACAACGATCCTACTAGGCCAGGTGTCATTCAGACCGCGCAAGTGCAGGGGTAGGGGGAAGGGAAAAGTGCAAGGGGAAGGGGAGGGGGAAGTGCAGTACAAGTAAGTAGAATAAAGTAAATAAATAGGGCCAGCTGGTGGCAAGTGCAAGTTAAGTGCAGACAAGTGCTGGGAAAGGGGGGGCTGTAGGGATACAGAGACAATCCCTCAGTGCAGGGGTTGCCAGGGAGGCAGTGCAAGAGGAGAGTGGCTGGGCCCAGGACCGAGGTCGGTGAGAGTGGCCCAGTTGCAGATTCGGTGCAGATTCAGTCAAGAATTTAGCAGGGGAGAGGGAGAGAGAAAGCAGAAGCAAAGAGGAAGGTTTTGAGGTGCTTCCGGAACTGGAGATGGTTCTCCTCAAGTTTCAGGGAGGCAGGAAGGCTGTTCCAGAGGGAGGCCCCTGCCACAGCAAGAGATCTACCCCCAGCTTGTTGCTTCGAGAAGCGGCTGACCCTGAGGGAGTTGGAGATGGATGAGCGAAGGGCTCGGGAAGGAAGATTAATCTTTGGACTTCAAGACAAGAAGGATTCACCTGGAACTCTGTTAGGGATACAGTCTATTCAAAAGTCCTCTGCCATAGGAGGGAAGACAGAAGGCTCCAAGGAAGAGTGAAGCTCTTTTGCCTTTCCCATCCCTGGGGCACATTTTGAGTGGAACTTTATGAGGACCAGGGCATCTCTGCTGCTTGTGCCCATTGAACCATGATCCTGCTCACTGTCAGTGAAGGACTCCTGCAGATGACAGACAATTCTATGTCAAGACTCGTGGCGAGCATTATGCTTCAACTTCTTTATTCACTCTTCAGCAGTTTCAACAACTAAACATAAGAAAAAACTGAAAAGGTGATGTCTCCTCCAGCCCTTTTCTTTTTTCTTCTTAAAAACTACAAGTCCCACTGTCTCTGTAGTGCATTTAACATTAGTCCAGTATAGGACCACCTCCTATTCCTGGACTCCTCCTCTTCTTTTCCTACTCTTCAAGCAGATAACTACCTTCCCACATCAATTCCCGAATTTAGCATGTTTATATAATTTAGCATGACTAATGATTTCAGTTAAGACAGAAACTGTTGAAATTAAGATACGTATAGTATTATGACTTATTCTATGAGGGAAACAAGGTTTTTGTACTTAAGCGAGTAGCGAACAGCAGCTTTATTAGCACATGATCGATGCGACCACAGCGCAGCGCCATAGTATTGAGCAAGAGTTCAAGGAACATTGGGACTCACTCGCGCGAGCGAATGTACTTGAGAGGGAGGTGAGCCCCGTGTCGCATTACCGGTATAGCCGGGGGCTCGTCCTCCCTCTCAGGCGTCGAGAGCTCCACAGCCCCCACCCTGACAGCGGCAGAGCCACAAAGAGAGCGACGCGGGCGAGGCGGTGCCCAGGAGCCACGTTGCGCACATTATTCATTGTGCGACACACTGCAGTCAGGGCGGGCCCGGCGGTGACAGTGAATATAAGAGAATTTACGATAGAACGCTCTAACTAACCTGTAGAATCACCGGCAGAGCTGTAATTTGCTCTGTGCGAGCAGGAGCTTTCACACGTGTACATAAGCGCAGATACATGCGCACGAGTCTCATAAACAGTGCAACCAGCTCCTAATACAGACAAGGCCCTAGAAACAGCCTTAGAAGCTGAAGACAGTGCAATCAAGCACTAAAGATATTGAAAGAGAAACTTATAGGTGCTAGTAAAAAAAAATAGATATCTAAATACAGATTGAGATAAACAGTGCTTAGCTCAGCAAGCACCAACCACATGAGACTAGTCTCCATTACCGTAAGGCACTAGTACCAACGCAGCAAGGGTGTGCGCAAGACACCGTAGGTACCAGGCACCCAGCACTCAAGTGCCATGTCGGATTTCAAATGGAGCGGGGAGGAACAATCCCTAGACCTCACTGGCAGCTTCAGAACAGTGCTGGGAAGATCGTTTAGTTTAGTTTAGTTTATTTGTAACATGCTCCCAAACCTGAGGCATCTGGGCGCATGGCTTGCAAGTTACATAGTTGGATTTTACATATTCAATTATACATGATACATATGCACATTTACACATAGGTTAAATAATGGATTGGCAGGTGACAAATATACAAGTACAGATATGAATCTTACAGATATGAAGCTTAGGAGTTGCCTAGTTACATTTGGCAAAATGACATATGTACTGAAACATTAAAGCTAGAGGAGGTATTGGCCAATAGCATATATACAGGTGAGTTACAGCATAAGCAGTAGTTGAATTTTGCATGTGTAGGTACAGATA
Organism: Ambystoma mexicanum; assembly: GCF_040938575.1. Lineage (NCBI taxonomy): Eukaryota > Metazoa > Chordata > Amphibia > Caudata > Ambystomatidae > Ambystoma > Ambystoma mexicanum. The sequence goes on along the minus strand of NC_090925.1, from coordinate 762,994,345 downwards.
GAAGTTGCACTATCGTTAGTATACGCCGTGGCGCAAGGGATGAAACTCTTACAGGAGAGGCTGGAGACTCTAGAGTCCATATTGAGCCAGCCCTGAGAGAGAACCTTAGAGACAAATAGCACGCCCAAGGAGCCCACATCAAGTGACTCGAAGGGGAGTAACCAGATCCGAAAGAGGAAATCCTCTAATGACCACCTGGGTCGACTTTACGGGGTACCTGATGAGGCCCCAGAGGCCTCCAGCGCATTTGCAAAGCTCAGAGAGGCGTTCCCGCAACAACCAGACGTGCCAGGCCTCACAACCCCCTTCCCAGGGGAAGAAAATATGGGCAAAGATGACCTAGGCCCGGAAGAAGAGCCAGCGGAGTAAGAGCATTCCTCTCAAGAGGGCGAAGAGAAGGAGGAGGAGGATGAATGGGTAAGACCCAGCGGAGGAAAGAAAGCCTGCAAAGAAAAACATCTGGACGAAGAACCAGAAGAAGTGTCGGACATGTTCATCCCAGACAGCATCAGAATCCAAGATCCTCTGATTGGCAACACTCCCCCAGAGTGACAAAGTACATGGCGCTCAGAGTGCGAAAAGATCTGGACAAGGAAGTGAGGCAACACCTCAGAACAGAATGCCCCCGTCCTGACCTGCCGGGCAACGTGGAAGAGGCACCTGAATTTGACCCGAAGATGCTGGCGTTCATCTAAAAAACCAGCAAAGATTCACGCAAGGGGATAGATAGATCTTGGTAGAGCTGCCAAGAGAAGATTCTGGGTATTTTGGGGCCGCTGACCAAGATTATTGCCCTTGCCGAGAGGGCCAGAGACACCAGGGAGGAAATTGATCCTGAAGCACTGGCGAATTGGACGCAAAGAGCAGTTTGCCTGTTAGGTGATGCCAACTGCGCCATCTCATCAGAGAGAAGAAGAGGCCTCCTTCTCGAAATCGATGCCAAACTGAGCAATCTAGCTTCCTATGAAGCAGGAGAAGCAGCCCGAGGCTTCCTCTTTGGGGAGACCTTCGGTAAAGAGATGGGCAGGTTTGTGGGCACCTATACCTCATTGGAAAAAGTCGAGGCGTCAATATGCAAGATATTCCCTGGCACATTTTTTGCCGGGACCGGCCGCTACTGGGGTCGAGCGACCGGTAGCTTTCACAGAAGCAGAAGGCCCTACAATCCCAGAGCACAGTACTGGGAGTCCAAACAGCAGGATGCCATCTTCCTGCTGAGAGGACGATTCCAGTGGGAATGCAGAGCCAGAGGAGCAGGCTGAGGCCAGAGCTTTACTCCAGGTGTGAGAAGCACACTAGCCTCCGGTAGGGGGAGGACACAGTTTTGTTGGGAAAACTGGTGCAAGCTCTCCAGCGATGCATGGGTCCTGAAAACCATCAGAGGGTTACAGATACAGTTTATACAGGAGCCAGTTCAAGAGAGCTGGCCCGAGAGATAAAACTAGTGCAAACAGAGTGAGAGAGCCTACACCAAGAGCTCTGACAGCTAGAGTTGAAAGGACCCATAGAGAGGTGCAGAGCAACCCTGAGATTTGCAAGCTCTATGTTTCTGGTGCACAGGAAAGAGAAAGTGCAACCAGTGATAAACCTGAGAGAGTTCAACAACTGGGTCGTATATCATCTTTTCAAGATGGAGGGCATACACCAGCTGAGAGACTCTTTAAGAGAAGGAGACTGGCTAACGAGAATGGACTTGAAGGACACTTACCTTACAGTGCCAGTGCAGGAAGAGTTCAGAACCTTCCAAACATTAGAGTATCAGACCACTTCGGTTCAGAACCTCCTGTCTGCGCTGGGATTCCTGGTGAACAGGGAGAAGTCAGAGACCAAACCAGCACAAAGGCTCGACTTCCTGGGCTTCTTGTTAGATACCAAGAAAGCGACCTTAGATTTGCCCTCCAGGAAGATCAAGGATATCAAGAAAGAGACCCGAGACTGCCTGAGAAAGCAGGCGATATCGATCAGGGGGCTAGCGAGGATAATGGGGATGCTATTCAGGCTATATTTCCAGGGCCCCTGCACCACCGAACCCTACAGAGACTAAAAAACAGGCACCTACATCAAGGTATGGGATATCATCAGATGGTTCCCCTCGACCAGGATTCTATCACGGAGCTGCAATCGTGGTAGAAGAATATGGACGCCTGGAATGGCCGTACCATATTTGGAGACTGACCGGACCTAGTAGAGTCAGACGCAAGTAGAGTCGGCTGGTGAGCGAGATGCGGGTCCCTAGAGACCAGAGGGAAGTGGAACGAGGAAGAGCTCCGGCTCCACATAAACTGCCTAGAACTTCTAGCAGGCTCTTTCGCCATCAAGGCCTTTACAAAAGGAAGAGTGAGCTCATGTGTTCTCCTCAAAATGGACAACATATCGGCGGTCAGATACATAAACCACTTAGTAGGGAGGAGATCCAAACTACCAGCAGAACTGGCAAAAGACTTCTGGCATTTCTACCTCCAGTCGGGAACATCAGTCACGGCGGAGTACCTGCCGGGAGAACTCAACATAGTAGCCGACTGGAACTCAAGGTATCTGATGGACTCCAGTGACTGGAAGCTAGACCCGGAGACTTTCCATCAGCTGAACCAGCAATGGGGCACGGTGTACACCAACCTATTTGCATCTCGGCTCAACACTCATACAACCAGCTTCTTCAGCTGGAGGCTGGACCCGTCTGCCCAGGGCACAGATGATTTACTCCACTCATGGACAGGGGAGATACACTATGCATTTCACCCTTCGTGATGCTGAGCAGAGTGCTAGCGAAGTGTCGGCGAGAGAGGGCGGAGCTGATTTTTGTAGCGCCGATCTGGAAATCGGAAGTGTGGTTTTCGACGCTGATGTAAATGACTGCGGACATCCTGCGAGTGGTCCCAGAGGGGGCGCATTTGCTCATGGATCCAGCTGGGTTGTTTCACTCTCTGAGAGTGAGGGGGACTCTCCCGCTGATAGCGTGCAGAATATCAGGAGACGCTGGGAGTTGCCAGGCCTTTTCGGCACAAGCTGCTGAGCTCATCATGGAATTGTGAGCCCCATCCACTAGGAGGAGCTACAATACGGCTTGGGCCAAATGGGCGAACTGGTGCAGAAGGAGAAATGTTCATTCCGGTGCAGCTCCTATAGTAGCGATGCTGAATTTTCTAGCTCATCTTTTACAAAATGAGAAGGCCTTCAGGACTATTGGAGTTTACAGGTCAGCCATTTCCGCTGGTTATCTGCCAGTGGAGGGCTTACCAGCAGGAGAGCACTCAGCAGTGACCAGGTTTATAAAAGGAGCCAGGTATAAAGTAGCACTAGAGCCAAGATATAGGCAGCTGTGGGACGTCACAGTAGTGTTGAGGTTACTAGATAGTTGGCCGACAGACAGATTCCTATCGCTGAAGCAGTTGTCGGGCATATTAGTGATGCTCCTGTGCCTAGTGTCCTGCAAGCGAGTAGCAGATGTTAAAGCCCTAGAGATTCACAGGAAGTCTTTCTGGCCCGAAGGGATGACCTTCTCAATAGTAAGGAGAACAAAATCGAGTTCCACCTCGGTGCATTACACCTATTTCCCAAATAACACTAAATGGTGTGTAGCAAAATGTATTAAGGACTATGAGTGCAGAACAGCAGAGCACTGCGCGCCAGGCACTACACAATTACTAATAGCGTGCAGGAAGCCATTCAAAGCGGTATGCGACTGCCACCATAGCAAGGTGGGTGCGCAAAGGGATGCAATTAGCAGGCATCAATTTAAGAGAGTATGGAGCACACTCAGTGAGAGGAGCTATGGCATCCAAAACATTTACAGCAGGTGTAACCCTGCAAGATATCATGCAAGCAGAAGATTGGGCTAGCGATTGTACTTTTAAAGAAATCTATTTTAAACCATTGAAGGGGTGGCGTCAGCTGTTTTAGGGAAGCTTTGAACAAGCATAATGCTCACCTCCAGTCTTGACATAGAATGAGGACTACCCCTGCTAATTGCGCAGGCAGTCTTTCTATTAAAGACTAGCAGGCAAGCATTAATTTCCCGCCCTCGTATGTACTGTTCAGATGTATTTTGCATTGAAGTGAATGACAGTACAAGGACTCCACCCTGATAGTGTTGTTTGTATGTTCCCTAAGGTAGTTTGGGACAATAATTGAGAATGGAAGTCCCTAAGCAGCCAGGCCTGGAAGATGTTAAGCGCCGCACAGCGAAGAATCGCAGCAAGAGTGGGCATCAGTTGAATTGGTCCACCCCGTTGGATGGACTTTTGTTGGTCAGGCTCAAAAGATGTAGTTCAGAGGAGCATCAAAAGAAGAGGAGGAGTCCAGGAGTAGGAAGTGCTCACATACTGGACTAATGTTAAATGGACTTCAGATACAGTGGGACCTGTAGTTTTTAAGAAAAAAAAAGGAAAAGGGTTGAAGGGGACATCACCTTTTCAGGTTTATTTTATGTTTAGTTGTTGAAACTGCTGAAGAGTGAATAGAGAAGTTGAAGCATAAGGCTCACCTCCTAGTCTTTAATAGAATCAAGAATCCCTGCACAATTAGCAGGGGTAATCTTCATTGTCTTCTAGAGGAAGTGCAGAACAAAGGAGCAACTTTATCGCTGGATACCCCATATTGGGTCTCACATGAACTCAGAAGTCCTGAAACAGCACAGAACCCTTTTTACTGCCTTAAGACACTTGGAGCGGCAACAGGGCCTGCAGTGCTGCTTTTGTCAATCTAAACACTTCGAACCACTTACCTGCACTTTGAGCCTTCACGGCATGGCTCCACATGGTAAAACGCAACACTTCCATGACCCGGCCACTGGCTGGCAGCTGTCGAAGAACCAGATTCACTGAATACTGAGCACCAACTCAACCTAATAGAAGCATTGCTGACGTGACTAGAAAGCCAATTTAACACTCTATTAGTCACCCACACAGCCATCTTGAATGCTGACTAGACTCAGTGGAAGCATCATCTTGACCAGATTCAACCACTGACTCGCTTTGTTAGGAGCCATCGGTTCGACTCAACCACTCTCGAACTCTGACTCGATTCACAGAGAGCCCCCTCTTAAACCCGTCTCTACACGAGCTTGTTACTTGAACGTTGCGATTCCAATGTCTCGACACTGGCTTGTCTGCAGAAAATCACCAAGAAGCCCTGCTTGATGCTGTCAAGCCACCAGACAGGAGCAAAGGCTTTTGCAGTTGTCCTGTTCCACTGGTCAACCTTAAAGGGCCCTAGCGACTTATAACACTCACTCTTTTGACATTTGCTGTTCATATCAATTGCCTGCGCCCCTGTTTTCAGCTAGAGTTCCTCCTTTGCCCTGAACATCGCATTGTCAGCGTTTCCTTTATAGTGTTAAGGATTTCAATCAGGCGACAAACCTTGGTCTCGGCCTAGTATGCAGCACACGACAGAAAGGCTTATCTTTTTATATATATAAATTCAATATTGAGATGGTACACCACTCATATCACACCCCCTTTTCAAATACCCCGGGTCACAATGGATCATGAACCAGGCTGGTTGGTAAAAATAAATTATTTATTTATTTATTTTAAAATTCAAAAGAATTCAGACACTTTTTAATATAGATCAGCAATCACCAATGGGGTGAGAATTACAATGAGAATGTGAGCAATGCACTGGGTTTAACCTGCTATTGGAACATAGACACAGCACAGCGGAATACGAGCATTTTTTGATTTAGGAAAGATAGCCCCCAAGTTAGAATTTCCCCCTGCAATGTTCCCTCAACCCACAAATAATCAATTCTGAGTGGATAAACAAAAGCAACAGGTAATCAGGAATAAGAAACAGGAAACAGAATCCAAATCTGATCTTCCCTCCCCAAATAAGAGAGAAAAACGGATTTCAAACCCTTTGCAATGTTATAAAATGACACTCAGAAATTGACAAATAAATATAATTCCTCACTAAAGCAACAGTGCAAAGATACTAACAATCACACAGCATGGATTACCAAAAGCATACAGTTCGAAAATGAGTGGCAAGTTTAAAACAGATTGCAGCAAAATGACACGTTGGAAACTTTGCAATTTTGCAATTCCCGCCTGAAATTACCTAAACGGTTTTTAATAAAAACAGGTGAAATACACTGATTTGGGGGATAGCTATAGATCACAGGTAGCATCTGGAAGTGAAAGTAAGTTTCTAGCTGATGAATTGGATGAGTTAATGTTAATGTTAAAGGACATTTGTACCGCGCACTATCACCACCGGAGTGGTCCCCTGGCGCTCTGGCGGCTCTGAAAGAGGGAGGGAGAGGTGGGTTAGTGGGTGGAGGCTGGAAAAGTGCAAGATTGCAGTGATGTGCTGTTGGCAGCCTCAGCCCAGTGGTTCCGTCGGCTGGGCCTACGGTGTATGCGGCCGGTAGTCGTCGTGTGCTGATGTGCGAGTCTATGTGTGTTTTTTGTTTTGTTGTTGCAGTGTAGTGAAGTTTGTGCGGTTTGTTGTGCTGGAGGTTTGTGGTTGTGTTTGGTCTGGAGTTTGAGAGGTGTATGCAGAGAAGGAAATTCTTAGTGGTATTGGTTAGTTGGTATCTCTATCCTGGATTGATCGGTTGGGCTCGTGTAATCTTACACGACGGGGTGCTTGCACATCCTGTGCCTCAGGAGGTACGTGCCCGTTTTTGCATTCGAGGCCGTTTGAGCATTTAGCTGTCCCCTCCGTCCGCTCCCTTAATGACTTTGCATGCTCCTCACCCCCACCCACATGACTAGCGCACCTGCTAGTGTCCATACTTCCGATTGTGTGGTGATTGATGGTATCTCGTCCGTTCCACAACCCCGTGGTACCTAGTTGTGGCTGTACGGGCGGTGGGGGATGGTAAGGGTTGGCTGGAGTTGTTGCCTCCGTCTCCCTGGGTCTCTCAGGCGGACCCCTGTGTCCAGCGTCAGCCCTACTTGTGCTCCGAGTACTTCTGTCAGTTCTAGGGCTTGTCAATGTCCTTTCCTGTTGAGTCATTTGTCTTATTGTTGTTTTTCGGTTTTAGTCTCTGGTGTTGAAGAGCCAGGTTTTTAGTAATTTTCTGAATTTAAGGTGATCTTTGGTGTTCCTTATTACTTTTGGGATGTTGTTCCAGGTTTTCGCGGCTAAGTGGTAGAAAGCGGTGCCTCCGAGTTTCTTCTTGATGTAAGGTTTTTGTTCCAGTCGGATTTCGTTGGTTGACCTGAGCGGTCTCGTTGGCTTGTAGATTGTTATTTTCTTTTGTAGGAATTCTGCTCCTTGTCTGCAGATTGCCCTGTGCGTTATGCACATTGTTTTGAAGATGATACGGTGTTTCACTGGGAGCCAGTGTAGTGTTTTTAGGGCCAGGGTGATGTGGTCTCTTCTGGATAGTTTGAGGAGTAGTCTGGCTGCTGTGTTTTGGATCCGCTGTAGCTTCTTCATTAGGTATTCCGGTATACCGAGGTAGAGGCTGTTTGCATAGTCGATACTTGACATGATGAGGCCGACGATAGTGAGTGTTTTGTGTGTGAAGGAGAGGAAAGGTAGTATTTTCTTGCCGTGTGGAGGAGGAAGAAGCATTTCTTTACTGTTGCGTTTATTTGCGGTTCTAAGGTTAGGGTGTTGTCCATCAGGACTCCCAGATTTTTTACTACTTTAGATGGTGATGGTGCAGATCCCATTTCCGTTGGCCACGGGATGGCGGTTTCCTTCTCTTGGTCTTTGGATATGATCATGATTTCTGTTTTTCCTGGGTTGATTTTCAGGTTGTTGGCATGCATCCAGTTGAAGACTTCTTTTAGACAGTCGGTTAAGTTTGAATGATCGGCCTGGGTGTCTTCGATCTTGTAGATGATTTGAGTGTCGTCTGCGTAGTTGTAGCATTTGATGTTGTGTTTCTTGAAGATTCTGATTACTGGGGTTTGGTAGATGTTGAAGTACAGTGGTGATAGTGAGGATCCTTGTGGTACTCCACAGTCGTTGACTCATGGGGTGGATTTGAAGGGTTTGATCCAAACGGTTTCAGTTCTGTCTGCTAGGAATGATTTAGTCCAGCGTAGCGCTGTGTCTGTTATGCCTATGTCTTCTAGTCTTTTGGTTAGGGTGTCATGGCTAACTGTGTCGAAGGCTGCGGAGAGGTCGAGCAGAATAAGGGCAGATGTTGTGTTGGAGTCTGCGTTTGTTTTTAGGTCATCCCAGATGGATAGTAGTCCTGTTTCTGTACCTCTTGTGGGTCTGAAGCCGACTTGAGCTTGGTCTAGCAGGTGGTGTTGTTCAACGTATTCTTGGGTTAGTTTGTATACGTAGGTTTCGAGGAGTTTGGCCGGGTAGGGGATGTTGGAGATTGGTCTGTAGTTGGAGAGATCATCTACGTCCCCGCTTGTGTTTTTCAGAAGTGGTTTGATGTAAGCCGATTTGAAGATCCTTGGTACGGTTCCTGTTGGTAGTGATAGATTTAGAAGGTTTCTGAAGTATTCTGCTGGTGTTCCTGTGCGAGGATTGATTTGTGGATGTCCGGGGGACAGGGATCCATCGGTGAGCCCGCTTTCTTGCTGTGTTTTACCAGCATTGCGAATGCCTCTGCTGATATTTCAGGGAAGTTATTGAGTTTGTGCTGCGGTTCTGATTTAGGTTCGTTTGGTTGTATGTCGCTGCTGGTTGGCCTCTGTTGGATGATTTGTCGGATGTCATTGATTTTCTTTTTGAAGTGGTCTGCAAGGTTGTTGCATAGTTTCTCCAAGGGGGTTGGGGTGTTGTCACAGCCTGGTGGGTATCTCATTTCTTTAATGATACAGAACATTTCTTTTTGTGTGTTGGTGGCATATGTGATTCTGTCATCATAATGCCTTCTCTTTGCCTTTTTAATTTCCTTCTTGTATGCGCAAATTTGCTTCTGGAACATTGTTTTTTTGTCTGGGTTGTAATCTTTCCTCCATTCCATTTCCATCTTTTTGTTTTCTTTTTTCATGGTGCTTAGTAGTGGGGTAAACCATTTTGCCATTGCTCTCTTTTTTGATGGTGTGAATGGTTTTTCTGGGGCCATCTTGTCAATTGTATCTGCAATCCATTTGTGTAGTATCTCAGCTTTCCCGTCTAGGTCAGCTAGGTCTAGTTCTGTTGCTGAGGGCTTGGTTAACTCCAGTTGTTCGAATAGGTTGCCTTTTTTGACGTCTTTCCAGTTTCTTTTTGTGGTGGCTGTGAGTTTAGGAGGTTGGATGTAGACTTGAGTAGGCAGAGTGATTACGAATGGGATGATGAGATGGTCGCTCCACAGTATTTGTATTGGCGGTGCCGTGGTGATGAGTTTTTCCTCTGTGAATATTGCATCCAGGGTGTGTCCTGCCGAGTGAGTTGCCCCTTTTACTAGTTGTCGTAGTTTCATGGTGGCGAGTTGTTCAATCAGTGAGTTTTGGGAGTTGGCATGACTGTCTTCGAACCAGATGTTGAAGTCCCCCAGTATGATTAGGTGTTCGTGGTTGATGGCTATGTTGGTTATGGCTTCTATGAAGTTGTCGATGAAGGATGCATCATAGGTTGGGGGTCTGTACACCAGGATGAATGTGACGTTGGTTTTTGGGCTAGCTGTTATGTATGACCATGGACTCGCAGTTGGGGATGTTGAGTGGTTTGTCTGTTCTTATTTTCAGCTGCTCTTTAAATGCTATTGCGATGCCTCCTCCTTTTTTGTTTTTCCTGTTTATTTGAATGCATTTAAAGTTTGCTGGAAGGCAGTTTTGGAGTGTGATTTTGTAGTTGCCGTCCAGCCAAGTTTCTGTGATGAAGAGGATGGCGATGCCGTTGTCGTCGAGTAGGTCGAAGATCTCTGTAGAGTGTTTTGACATGGATCTTGCATTTATTAGATTGCAGTGGAGTTTTGAGGTGTAGTTTGCTTTGGGTTTTTTTGTTGGGGTCGTTTTCTGATCTTGTTCAGGAGCAGGTTTCAGGTTGTCGGCGTCCTCAAGTAGTTCTTCTAGGTTTAGTCTAGGGTTTTTGTTTTCATCTGGTTCGTCTTCCAGGGAATGTGGTTGTGGGTTGGGGGTTCTTCTTGCTTTGGTGATGTATGGTGTTATTGCTTCAGTTGTGTGCTTGTTGTGTCTGGTGGGGTTCGTCCTTCTTTGTGATTTTGGTAGGTTGTACAATGTAGTTGGTTTTGGCGTTGCGTTGGTTCGATCTGGTGAGCAGGTCTCAGCGAGGTATGGAGTTAGGTAAAGGGATTTGTCTCTTCTTTCAGTGGTGGTCTGATTTTTGAACCTGTCTGTGGGGGGTGTGTTCTGTTGTTGCGGTTCTTAGTTGCAGTTTCGGAGTGTTTGTTCTTTCTTCTCTTCTTTCCCTCTGGGTGGGTCATTTGCGCGGCATTGCACGATTCCGAGTTGTTTTAGTCTTGTTGTCTCGGTCGGGGTGTAAGGGTGGAGTTAAGGGTTGTATAGTTATGTAGTTGGGTTTTAACAGTGGCTCTCTTTAGTCTCCGTCTCCCTGAGCGTGGTTCACTGTGGTGAGCTAACCATGTATGTTTAGGGGCTGGGCACGTGCTGGCCCTGGACTGACTTTGAGGGGCGAAGCTAGGGCTTACTTCCTTGATGCCGTTAGGGCATCGAAGCCCTGCTAGGTTTGAGAGACAGGTCTATTAATGCAGTCTGAATATGATGCAATGTAATATGGAGACGGAACCCCACTACACGAGAGACGTGTATAGTGGGAGAGAGGCCTATCCATGCAATCTAAATATCGTACTATGCAGTCTAATATCACAGGTGCAATTGGGGACAGAACCCCAGCTGGATTTGAGAGACCTGTATAGTGGGAGAGAAACCTATCAATGCAGTTTGGAGAACAGACAATGCAATTTGGGCACGGCGGCCCTGCTAGGTTTGAGACACCTGTATAGTGGGAGAGAGGCCTATCAATGCAGTTTGGAGAACAGTCAATGCAGTTTGGGTGCGGCGGCCCTGCTATCAATGCAGTTTGGAGAACAGACAATGCAATTAGGGCACAGCGGCCCTGCTAGGTTTGAGACACCTGTATAGTGGGAGAGAGGCCTATCAATGCAGTTTGGGTACGGCGGCCCTGCTATCAATGCAGTTTGGAGAACAGACAATGCAATTTGGGCACGGCAGCCCTGCTAAGTTTGAGACACCTGTATAGTGGGAGAGAAGCCTATCAGTGCAGTTTGGAGAACAGACAATGCAATTTGGGCGCGGCAGCCCTGCTATCAATGCAGTGTGGAGAACAGACAATGCAATTTGGGCACGGCTGCCCTGCTAGGTTTGAGATACCTGTATAGTGGGAGAGAAGCCTATCAATTCAGTTTGGGTACGGCAGCCCTGCTATCAATGCAGTTTGGAGAACAGACAATGCAATTTGGGCACAGCGGCCCTGCTAAGTTTGAGACACCTGTATAGTGGTAGAGAAGCCTATCAATGCAGTTTGGAGAACAGACAATGCAATTTGGGCGCGGCGGCCCTGCTATCAATGCAGTTTGGAGAACAGACAATGCAATTTGGGCACGGCGGCCCTGCTAAGTTTGAGACAATTGTATAGTGGGAGAGAGGCCTATCAATGCAGTTTGGAGAACAGACAATGCAATTTGGGTGCGGTGGCCCTGCTATCAATGCAGTTTGGAGAACAGACACTGCAATTTGGGCACGGCGACCCTGCTATGTTTGAGACACCTGTATAGTGGGAGAGAAGCCTATCAGTGCAGTTTGGAGAACAGACAATGCAATTTGGGCGCAGCGGCCCTGCTATCAATGCAGTTTGGAGAACAGACAATGCAATTTGGGCACGGCGGCCCTGCTACGTTTGAGATACCTGTATAGTGGGAGAGAAGCCTATCAATGCAGTTTGGGCACGGCGGCCCTGCTAAGTTTGAGACACCTTTATAGTGGGAGAGAAGCCTATCAGTGCAGTTTGGAGAACAGACAATGCAATTTGGGCACGGCGGCCCTGCTATCAATGCAGTTTGGGGCAAGGAGGTTAGGTATCTAGTGTAAAGCTGTACCTCTCCCAACCCCGTCCCCCCTACCTTACTGGTCCTTGTAGTTGCTGGTTGACGGCTGGCCACTGGGTTGGCTTCCCCTGTTGGAGTCGCCCTTGGCCTCGGGGCCCTTAACCGCTGGGAGGACCGGTGATGAAGTGTGGATGCACCAATGGGAGGGAGGGCGGGCAGGCGGGCGGACTGGGAAACCAGGAAGGGGTGCGGGGAGGGAGGGATGCAAGGGCCTGCTTCTGGACACGGGCCCACCAGTCCCAGGGCTGAGAAAAAAAACCCAGGTGGGTGTTGCTGCTGGGCACACACTCACCGCGCTCCAAGGGTCTTGGAAAGGAGCCGGTGGGGGCCTCGCGAGTCGGTAGACTCGATGCAAAGTTGGATGCACCAATGGGAGGGAGGGCGGGTCGGGAGTCGGGCAGGCGGGCGGGCGGAATGGGGAACCAGGAAGGGGTGCGGGGAGGGAGGGGTGCAAGGGCCTGCTTCTGGGCACGGGCCCACCAGTCACAGGGCTGAGAAAAAAACCCAGGTGGGTGTTGCTGCTGGGCACACACTCACCGCGCTCCGAGGGTCTTAGAAAGGAGCCGGTGGGTGCCTCGCGAGTTAGTAGACTCGATGCAAAGTTGGATGCACCAATGGGAGGGAGGGAGGGCGGGTTGGGAGGCGGGCAGGTGGGCGGACGGACTGGGGAACCAGGAAGGGGTGCGGGGAGGGAGGGATGCAAGGGCCTGCTTCTGGGCACGGGCCCACCAGTCACAGGGCTGAGAAAAAACACCAGGTGGGTGTTGCTGCTGGGCACACACTCACCGCGTTCCGAGGGTCTTGGAAAGGAGCCGGTGGGGGCCTCGTTAGTCGGAAGACTCAATGCAAAGTTGGATGCACCAATGGGAGGGAGGGAGGGAGGGAGGGCGGATCGGGAGGCGGGCAGGCGGGCGGGCGGACTGGGGAACCAGGAAGGGGTGCGGGGAGGGAGGGATGCAAGGGCCTGCTTCTGGGCACAGGCCCACCAGTCACAGGGCTGAGAAAAAAACACCAGGTGGGTGTTGCTGCTGGGCGCACACTCACCGCACTCCGAGGATCTTGGAAAGGAGCCGGTGGGGGCCTCGCGAGTCGGTAGACACGATACAAAGTTGGATGCACCAATGGGAGGGAGGGAGTGCGGGTTGGCGGGCAGGTGGGCGGGCGGACTGGGGAACCAGGAAGGGTTGCGGGGAGGGAGGGATGCAAGGGCCTGCTTCTGGGTACGGGCCCACCAGTCACAGGGCTGAGAAAAAACACCAGGTGGGTGTTGCTGCTGGGCACACGCTCACCGCGCTCCGAGGGTCTTAGTTATGGGAGTTATGCAAGATATAAAAAGGTGCGCTTTGAGTAAAATGGAATGGTAAAAAAGAAAAGGAAATCATTTGCGACAAGAACAGTTTTACTTTACGCTAGAGTATTCAGGCTAGTCCACCAAAGAAAGTAAGCTCCAGGGTTGATTTGCGAGTTCAACCCTCACACCCCAGCACCCAACCCTAGCGGAATCCGTCCGATCACTCGAAATGGGACGTATAAGTTTGGATTACACAAGACAAAAATACTAAAGAGATGGAGCTAGCACTAGAAATCAAGGGCAGGGTTGCAAGAATGATTCTGACAGTTTTAACAAGATAGCAATGTAAGGATAGAATGACTTAGAGAGTGCAATAAGGACAAAGACAAGATAGGATATGGGTTTCTAGGGTTGGCGAAATACTCACAGTCCACTTTTAGTTTGGGATTTTGGACCATCAAGGGTTCTGGTCACTACAAGGCAGCGCGCCTGGCAAACAGCTGGGCATTTCTGGTCACCGGATGGCACTTCTGGACTGGCAATTCTGGTCACTGGATACTAAAGGTCAGCTGGATGGCAGGTTTGCAGTTATGCAGTTAGGTAGCAGCAAGCCAGGCTGGTTCAGGATGTTTCCCAAAAACACCACAGCTTTCCCCTTTGGTTATTTGGGAATTTTAGTGAGATTTCAGAATTGAGGCATTGCTGGAGCAGGATCAGCAATGCTTGGGTTTTGCAGTGGGCCCTGGAGTAGGGTCAGCAATGTTTTGGCCTTGTAGTTGGGATCTGGAATCTGGATGGGTGGAACAGAAACACAGCTCAGGAACGTCAGGAAGAGTGTCTGCAGAGTCTTGTCATAGTGACATCATCAAAGTATATGACTGGGGCAGGCTTAACTAAACACGCCTCTAACAACGGGATTGGACAAGGGTGATAGTCTCCGCCTTGCTCTCAGCCGGTTGGATTTCAGGAAAATGATGTCAGTTATATGATGTGAGTTTTACAATGTCCAAAAACCTTCCACAGTTACTTTAGTAAAATACGATTTTGCCACAAACATACATTTATACAATTGTAATCTCTTAGCAAATTATATACACAGTTTACATGTTTTGTGCAGCACATTGAAGTCCAGTTTTCCAGTCTGTGAGACCTTGTTTCACCCTTCTACCAGTTTTTTGAACTTTTCAATGGGATTTGTATTACTCAAAATTCTATAACTTTATACATATATGTGGATTATCATAAGGGATGTATGTACAAAAATTTGTATTTGCAACACAGATGTTTTTCTTGTAATCTGCCATACATCGCCATTTCTGTCCCCATGGTGTCAGTGAATTCTGCCATGTCTTAAAAGAAAGCACAAAAAATCACTTTTACACTGCGACAATTCTACATTTTTATAAAGTCTTGCTGCAGAGATAAAAGTCTTGAAAGTTTATTTATGAAATAGTCTTTGGAAACAAATTGCAGTCCTTTGTCACTGGATCATTATTTTCCCCGTCCTTCAACTGCTACCAACTTTCATTTCCTTCAAAGGAAGGTGGGGGTTTCTCAGCTTAATTGAAGGTTTTATTTCCCCTTCACACTTTAAACTTCCTTGCCATGGGAGTCCATTGTCAGTGGGTTAGCCTAGACTAGATTCTTTCCAACCTAGCAATTATTATTTAGGTGTTAGTATCTGCTGAGAGTTTATGGTGTGTCTCCCTTCCTTAGGGGGAAGTTTCATGCACTGCCATCTGAAATAACTTGTTTTTGTTAGCTATCCACCTACCACTAGACTCCAGTCATGCACACAAGGTCTCACAGCCTCTGCTAGTTTACATGATACTTCACAAACTATGAGTAAACACACACTCATCTCATCCAGACCTCAGTTGACAGCTAAGCGACTCGTTCTGCATAAGAACCTTCGCCGGTTTACACCAAGTCATGATTTGCACTACATCTCCCAGCGGGCTCAGCCTACGGGACATTACGGTCATTCCTGGCGGTTGGCATGGAAATTATGGCGCCCATGATTGTTTTGTCATCACGTTCGCATCCATGTCATGTGACTTTGAATTACTTAGTGCTCGATTGCCATGGGTTCCGCGCTTCTGATTACGCGGATGTGTGCTTTGTTTCCTGTTTTTTTAACTTTCTGGATTTCTGCTATCTCGACCTCAGACTTCGTTTTTTGGATTCGTTCTCCTGCCCACTCCTTGTCTGCTTTGTTTGCCTAGATATTATTGGAACTTTGGTATTTCGACCCTGGAACGTTTCCTTTGGATTGTCTTGCTGCTCCCTTGTCTGCTTCATGTGCTGTTCGTTCCTATGCAGCGTCTCTTGTGCTGCCCACGAACCACGGTGTACCGGACCTGTTTGATTTAACCTTCACTACCACCTTCCAATTTAAGTGCTTATCCCAGTGTAACTTCAGCCCTTATTCCGTTTCCCTCCAGTCGTACACCTTAGACTAGGGACTGCCTGCTTGGTGTACTTCTGTTCATCCTCGTTTCGTCGGGTCCTCCCATTTGGAACTAGAGACTCAACGAAGGCGTCCTCGTGTCGTCGGGCACAGTTGGGCTGTTGCTACCTGGATACGCCATTTACTCCTTGTTCTTCTATGCTGACATTCCTTGGGTCCACGGTAAGGTACATAATTCACATTGCACATATTTCTCGAAAGTTTAGAACTTCCACCACTTATTCTATTGTCTTTTGTTTGCTCTCTCACAGAATTAAGGAGGATAGTTTTCCCTGCACTTCTTACCAGCTCTTTTCTTCCTGCCATTAGAGGTTGGTTCTGCTACTTATAGTACTCTACGAATATACTGCATTGTGCTGTTACTTGATCAGGGTGTTTTTCATAGGGTCCTGGAGTTGCTGGCATCACCTTGTGATTGATCCTCTGGGCGACTTCTGGGATCCTCCTGGCGGTTCGTGGATTTCCATCTTTCAAAGAATGCCACAGACTGTCTGTTATTAGGCGGCCAGTCAGTGGGATTGTTGGGAAGAAATCTCAGACTACACTATGTGGTCAAGTATTTGACGGGGATTTCTGACATAATCAGAAGCCCTAATGGAAATCCAGGACACCCTAGCACAAATCATGCAGCTGGTTGCGGATTTACACAATGATATGGCTATGGCTCAAGCTAATACGGAACATTGTATAAACGCCTTGCAAGCAGCATTGCAACCTCCTGCCGCTATGCCTTCAGGGTCTGACCAAGCCTCTGCTTCTGGGTTGCAACCACAGAGCTCAGGCCCCGTTATCATGACCACGCAATTCCCGCTAGCTCCTCCGGAAAGGTTTACAGGAGATCCGAAGTAATTCAGGTCTTTCCTAAATCAATGTCGATTGCACTTTTTGTGCCGACCCACGTCCTTTCCGGATTCTACAACTAAAGCTGCGTTCCTCCTCTCTCATCTTGGTGGAACGGCAGCATCTTGGGCCAATCCGTTATTAGAGTCAGGAAGCCCACTCTTGTTTGATTGCAACGCCCTTATCCAAGCCATGAGCAAGGTATTTGACACGAGGTACAAGACCCAGGCCACGGATCTAGAATTATTGGGGTTGCAACAGGGTTCCTTCCCTCTGTTGTCTTACCTAGCTAAATTCAATCAGTTAGTGGCTGAGACAGGCTCGCCAGAAGAAAAGAAGGGGGCTCTTTTTTTATAAGGTTCTATCTGATTCGCTGAAGGATGTTCTTACCACTGTGCCGGTTGTACCGGTTGCCTTTCCAGAGCTCTTAGATTTAGTCCTTCAGATCGATGGCAGAAGAGCGAAACGTAAGGGGGAAAGCAGAACTCTGTTACCCCCTTCTATGTCCACTTCTGCTTCCTCTGTCACTGACAGTGAGCCTATGCAAATTGGTGCTGTCAGGAGCCCATTATCACAAGAAGAAAGGGAAAACGGAAGAAAAAATAATCTCTGTTTTTATTGTGGCTCTCCTGATCACATTCTGAAATCCTGTACTAAGAAACCGAAGAAATCGGGAAATGCCAAAGCTCGGCAGTAGAAGGGGTCCGACTCCCGAGCAATGGTGTTTTGGGCCCAAGTATCACAGCTCCTTTTTTGGTATCCACAAAATGCTCCATATCTTCCAGTTTGGAATGGGATATTACGGCTGTTCTTGATTCGGGTTCCACTGGCAATTATATTGATGCTGAATATGCCAAGGCCTTGGGTATCCCTGTTGTTCCCGAGTCCCATCCTGAAACGGTTAATACTGTTGATGGTTCCACACCAGCCTCCGGACTAGTGACCGAACAGACGGTGGACTTGTGTATGATCACTAATAACAAACATTCCGAGACCATTCATTTTGATTTGATAGCAGCGCCCCAATATTTAATGATCTTAGGTCTACCTTGGTTGGTGCGACATAGTCCTATTTTGGACTGCAGGTTGGGCACCATTGAATTTGTCTCGGACCATTGTGAAAAAACATATTTGGGATTCTCTAGTACAGAGAACAGTCCTTGCCGACCCTTGTTGCTCAATACATCGGCAATTGGAGCAGACACGCCTTCTCTTTTACCCCCAGAATATGAATCCTACAGGGACGTCTTTGATGTGAAGGGTGCAGAGACGCTGCCCCCTCACAGGCCCTATGATTGCCCTATCGATCTGATTCCAGGAGCCAAGATTCCCACGGGTAGAATGTATTCCTTGACCCAGAAGGAGGATCTGATCTTTAAGGAATATATTGACAAATCCCTTAAGACTGGTTTCATACGACCTTCATGCTCACCGGCATCAGCTCCATTATTCTCTGTTTCCAAAAAAGAGGGGGAACTTTGCCCCTGCATTGACTATCGGGTGTTAAATTCGGTTACTACAAGAAATCAATACCCCATTCCACTAATCTCTGTCCTCTTGGATCAGTTAGGAGCCTCAGTGATATTCACCAAATTAGACCTGAGAGGGGCTTACAATTTGGTTAGGATCCGCAAGGAGATGAATGGAAGACGGCATTTAATCCCAAATATGGATTATTTGAGTATTGTGTAATGCCGTTTGGGTTGTGTAACGCCCCTGCTACGTTTCAACATTTCATTAATGACATTTTCAGTGATATGATGGATTGTTTCGTTGTCGTATATCTTGATGACATTTTGATATACTCAGCTTCAATGGGGGTCCATGTCCAGCATGTCACACAAGTATTACAGCGCCTGCTTGAGAACTCATTATACGCCAAATTGGAAAAGTGTATTTTCCATGTTGCCAGAGTGGAATTTCTTGGATATGAGATCTCGTACAAGGGCGTTCAAATGTGCCAGACCAAAGTCAAGGCGGTATTAGAATGGGCAGCACCTAAAACCCTGAAAGCTTTGCAATCTTTCCTTGGTTTTGGCAATTTTTATCGACGTTTCATCAAGTCTTTTTCCCAAATAGCAGCTCCGCTCAGTCGTTTTACCAGCTGTAAGAATAGGTTTGAGTGGAATTCCGAAGCTGATAAGGCTTTTGAGATGTTGAAACAGGCTTTTACTACGGCAACTGTTTTGCAACACCCTGATCTAAAGAAACCCTTTGTGGTAGAGGCTGACACTTCCGATTCTGCTTTAGAAGCTGTGTTATCTCAAGTATGTCCTGATACGGGTTTGTTGCATCCGGTTGCTTACCATTCAAGGAAACCGTCGTCTTATGAATGTAATTATACTGTCATAGAGAAAGACCTTTTGGCAGTATGTGATGCCTTCTTGACTTGGAGACATCATCTGTTAGGCACCAGCACACCCGTCACTGTGTATTCAGATCACAGAAATCTTCTTGCTCTTCAATCAGTCAAATGCTCTACGGTCCGCCATGCCCGTTAGCATGAATTCTTTTCCCAATTCTATTTTGTTATCACTTATCGACCTGGTTCATTGAATGCTAAGGCAGACACTTTGTCGTGTCTGGATGGTGATCTTACAAGACACAGATCTACGGGGTCTTTGCTACTGCCCAATCAAGTCGTTTGTGCTTGTACTCTTCAGGATTCCATGAAGGTCGCCATTCAAGATTGGGTTAAGAAGAATCGGCAGTTGCTAACGAACGACGAAATTCAGGTCATTCACTCCCTTCCTTATGTTCAAGGGAAACTTTATCTCCCAGATACCTCTACAAGGCAAAAAGCCCTGGCATGGTGTCACGATTCTAAGTTGGCAGCACACCCGGGTATAAACAAAACCTTTGAGCTACTCCATCGTTGGTGTTGGTGGCCGGGTATGCTCAAAGATGTTCAACTTCATGTTTCCTCTTATGCCGTTTGTGCCCAAGCCAAGTGTTATTGCGGTAAACCGGTAGGTCTGTTACACCCATTACTGATCCCTGAACATCCCTGGTCTATGATTTCAATGGTCTTCATAGTTGAACTTCCATTCGTACAAGTTCATGATACTATTTGGGTGGTCATTGACTATTTCACGAAATACGCCTTGTTTGTTCCATGTCGTGGTCTTCCGACAGCTCCTGTTTTGGCAGATCTGTTTTTAAAGCACGTATTCCGTCCTTTTGGATTAACTGTGCCAACGGATTGAAAAAAACACATGAGCTTATCAAGCAGTATCTTGTGGAAGCCCAGGCTCGTTCCAAGTTTCACGCTGATGCTCATCGTTCTGCTTCTTCCTCTTATTCCATCGGGATGAAGGTTTGGTTGGCAACTAAACATCTCCACTTACCTGGACGAAGGTCTCTACAACCACGCTACGTTGGTCCTTATAAGATGACTGCCATCATCAATCCAGTGGTCGTTAGACTTGCTTTGCCTAGTTCTTGGAAAATCCATCCCGTTTTTCATGTGTCCTTGCTCAAACCAGTACATGCAGACCTTCGGCTACTTCCTTGTTCTAGACCTGTGGCAGTTGGGGGTTCTGATGAGTATGAGCTTAGTGGTATCTTAGATACTATGGTCAAGAGGGGTGTGAGAATGTATTTGGTGGATTGGAAGGGTTATGGGCCGGAAGATCGCACTTGGGAACCAGCTGGAAATATTCATGCACTTGTTCTTCTTTCTGATTTCTGGTCTAACCGTAGAGTGAGGCGCTCTTTGGGAGAGGGTACTGTTAGGTATCCACCTACCACCAGACTCCAGTCACACACACAAGGTCTCACGGGCTCTGCTAGTTTACATGATACTTCACAAACTATGAGTAAACACACACTCATCTCACCCAGACCTCAGTTGACTGCTAAGCGACTCATTCTACATGAGAACCTTTGCCGTTTTACACCAAGTCATGATTTGCACTACATTTACCAGAGGGCTCAGCCTACGGGACGTTACGGTCATTCCTGGCGGTTGGCATGGAAACTATGGCGCCCGTGATTGTTTCATCATCACGTTTGCATCCATGTCATGTGACTTTGCATTACTTAGTGCTCGATTGCCATGGGTTCCGCGCTTCTGATTACGCGGATGTGTGCTTTGTTTCCTGTTTTTTTAACTTTCTGGATTTCTGCTACCTCGACCTCAGACTTCGTTTTTTGGATTCGTTCTCCTGCCCACTCCTTGTCTGCTTTGTTTGGATATTATTGGAACTTTGGTATTTCGACCCTGGAACCTTTCCTTTGGATTGTCTTGCTGCTCCCTTGTCTGCTTCATGTGCTGTTTGTTCCTATGCAGTGTTTCTTGTGCTGCCCACGGACCACGGTGTACCAGACCTGCTTGATTTGACCTTCACTACGACCTTCCAATTTAAGTGCTTATCCCAGTGTAACTTCAGCCCTTATTCCGTTTCCCTCCAGTCATACTCGTTGGACTAGTGACTGCCTGCTTGGTGTGCTTCTGTTCGTCCTCGTTTCGTCGGGTCCTCCCATTTGGAACTAGAGACTCTACGAAGGCGTCCTCGTGTCGTCGGGCACAGTTGGGCTGTTGCTACCTGGATACGGCATTTACTCCTTGTTCTTCTATGCTGACATTCCTTGGGTCCACGGTAAGGTACATAATTCACATTGCACATATTTCTCGAAAGTTTAGAACTTCCACCACTTATTCTATTGTCTTTTGTTTGCTCTCTCACAGAATTAAGGAGGATAATTTTCCCTGCATTTCTTACCGGCTCCTTTCTTCCTACCATTAGAGGTTGGTTCTGCTGCTTATAGTACTCTACAAATATACTGCATTGTGCTGTTACTTAATCAGGGTGTTTTTCATAGGGTCCTGGAGTTGCTGGCATCACCTTGTGATTGATCCTCTGGGCGTCTTCTGGGATCCTCCTGTCGGTTTGTGGATTTCCATCTTTCAAAGAATGCCGCAGACTGTCTGTTATTAGGCGGCCAGTCAGTGGCATTGTTGGAAAGAAATCTCCGGCTACACTACGTGGTCAAGTATTTGACAGGGATTTCTGACAGTTTTTGAGAGTTTGCAAATCCGGCCCATGTGCTTTAAAATCTTTATTTTCTTATTTTGGGTCCTGAATTAAAACAAACCTGTGGAATAAAATAGCCCATGTATGTATTTTCACCAGCCACAAATCCCTTCACATTGCTAGGTAATGGCAGGCTCTCATTCAACAGTTTACTTTTTAAATGGGCATTTTTCTCCTTTAGTTTTGCAAAAGCCCATTTTTATACATGTGTTGAAAACTACCAGCATTTCCTTTCAAATTCGATTTTGCATCTTCATCAGATTCCCACACTGTCTTGCAGCTATAGTTATTTTCTTGAATGCAGGAGTTTTGTCTGAATCACAGATACCTTGAAACTGACCTGGCTCAGATAGCTGCAGTCTCTTTCGAACTACTGAGCTTTGATACATTTGTAAAGAAATGAACACGTTTTCCTGTGCGAGTAAAAGTGTAGTTCCTTGTTGATTTCTTTCAGAATTGGTTTGACAGGGCCTGCCATTTAGGAGTCATGACTAGTTTTGGTGAAGCACAATGCGATATGCTGGGCATGGTAGGGCCTTTTTAATCACAGTGGTTTAAGGAAGGACAGATGGAAATAACGTCAAAGCAGCATTTTTAAAGGGTAAAAAAGTTTCATTTTGAAGTGGAATTTTGGGTTTTCAGCAAAGCAATATTGCATTTTCACTGTATTCCATTTATACGTTTCAGAACACACTGGCACGCTCCTTCAGTGTGTCCCCTTGTTCCATCCTGCCTGAAGTGTGCTTGGCAGGATGGTGCAGCCATCTTTTTGTTGCTGCAAAAACACAGTTTTAAGGTCCTGGTGCGCACAGGAGCCAGTGCAGCCATTTGTTAGTTTTTGCAAACAGGCAGCTTGGTGATGTGGGGAAATGCTGTTGAGTGGGTCAATATATCCCACAATAGGGTTGGGTATTTAGTGTTTTTAATTATGTGCATTGTTCATTTTTTTAAATTAAAGTTTCTATTTTTATAGAACCTTGGTTGAGCATTCCTTTATTTTGGTACCACCATACTAATGTTGTTTGTGCTGCATCTCTACCAGCTCACGTCCCTCCTGAAGAGTTCCGGCTGCCCTCTGCCCAGGTTATCAAAAGAGACAAAAGATGCCTACCTGTCGGGCTATTCTTGTTTCACCTTTATGATTGGGATCATTGCTAGTTTAGTAGTAGAGTGAGAATGAGTAGGCCCTTTACCAAATAGTCCGACCTGTACTCCTGCAGAGCAGTAGACATTTCATCACAGTGCAATTTAATGGTACAGCTAGATTTCTGGTATTTGGATACAGAGCTCTCTTCTGGTCAAAGTTCAATACTATGGTCACTGGGTCATGCTCACTTTCAGGGCATTCCAAAATTCTTGAGAGATTTGCCAATATGCTATTCTGAGATCTTAATCAAAATATAATCGATATGGAATTAGTGCCCCAGACACTTGTAGGTAGGTCAGGAGGAATTAATACATTGTTTGTAATGCACTAATTTCCAGAGACCTGTCTCTAAGTGCAGGACCGGGATTTGAACCCGTGTTGCTCAGTGTTGTCTTGCTTATAAAACAAACATATTGCCCCTGAGCTATCCTCCTGACCTACCCCGGAACAAAACTACTAAGTCACCCATTGAGTGCCCCACCGGTTTTACACCAGCATTGAGCTATTTTAAGGTCATAACAACGTTCTCTTTTAGAGCTGACATTTAGGTCTGGTGTAGCCAAGATGTTATACTCTTCTTCAAAGATATTGCATATGTCTAAGGCTGCTCATATCCTCCAGAACTAAACCAATGACTCCCCCGTTAGTCTCATACAATTCCAACCAAGTTAATGGCCTCTAATTTCAATAAGGTACTTGCGGTAAGAGTCCTGCAAGGTGTATCGTAGACGTTCACGACTAGACTGTGCAGGCCACTGCGGATCTCTAATACTAGAGCCAGAATATCATCACTCTCTGATAGCAAGACCTGTGCTCTTCTGATCTAATCCATACCCACCAAGGTCATGAAGCCCCGCTGGGATGTTCCATAGTACCTTTGATAGCTGAACTATGGAAACTTGCATAACCTTCATTAGATAACATATTGATAGTCCAATTCTCTGGGAAACACAGAATATCACATTTTCTAAAACAGGACTGTGGCAAAGAAGGCTAGAGATCCAAGCGCTTGTACACCAGTTACTTAGGGAAATTGGCAGCATGTGAGTGTACAGCGTGGGTATATTGCCTAGTACTCGACAAGGAACCTTATAAAGACAGATACATTCACACTGCACACATATTAATATGTTCCATGCATGATTGCATGTGATTTATTGAACTGAAGGTCTGCCTAACACGTGTTTCGAGCCACTGCTCTTCTTCTGAGGCTGAATTGCTACGTCACACATACTTCATTTACCAAATACATCAATGCATTGACATAAAACAAAAACCAAAAGCACAAAACCAGATGCAGGAAGGGGCGGTTATACATAAGCCCCTTGTAGTATGTCAAAACATATATGTAATACAAGTTAATGTAACATTTTTTAGGGAGAACAGTATTCCCATCCATTGTACAGTTGAAAAAATACCATTAGAAAGAAAACAATTGCATAAGACATACAGACATATAGAGAGAAAAAAGACAATAAAGAGAAACCCGTGATTATTGATATCCTTTTAGGTACATGGCATGGTAGTTTTAGTGGTGTGTGTCACAACAGATCTGGCGAATAAAGCAATATGATGGCTGATGTACCTTGTGTGCTTTTCTGTTCTTGAATATATCTATGTAAAGATAATGATAATAGTAGTCATACTCACAGTGCATGACTCTAAGTGATTGCAAGATTCGTGTCATAAAAAAACTCTATTATTACCAACAAATTCATTGCACTCCAAACCGACATCAGTTGGTGTTGGCGTTTGCCACTCCACTGAGATCAAACAAAAGTCAGACAGTTCAGTCTATGACCTGCCATACACTCAGGAGGTATGGAAATGAATCGAACACATTTACTCTGTGAACCTACTTCCTTTGTCCGGGTGTAAACGAGGACCGAGTGACCTCTGATGGGCCCATAGAATCAGAGCTCGCCCTCGAATACCTTAAGACAAAGTAGCTGCACATCGAGGAGGTTGGGGTGCAGGATTCAAATACTTCAACACCATTCAATAAGGACCACTCAGTGGATCAGCACAAAAACTGTTAAGTTCATAAGGGGTAATTTAATCATAGCTGACACAGCACAGCCCTATCTGCTGTGGTCAAGTTCCCTGCCTCAAAAAGAAACCCCCTCAGCATTACCCAGAGCTCATTTTTATAGCCAAATTTGAGGAGGCAATCCTGCTCAGTCTTAGACAACCTCAGTGTTAGCATTAGCTCATTGGGCAATTAATTTTAATTGCACTAAAACCTTCAAAAATGAAATACGCTCTAGCTAGCATTCCTGACTCTTCTTTCGGTGCACTGTTCAATTATAATTTGTACAGCTGGATTCTTTCAGATAAGGGTTTCGACCAGGCCTGATTTAGTCTGGTTTCTGTCCATTAGTCAAGTTTCTGAAGGCAAGGTGTCCTTGAACGTCTCAACTTTAAAATGATCTCATCATTACACACTTTGAGCACTACTCAGTTTCTTCTTATTTTAGTTACAATTTAAGTATATGCATTTTTGTTAAAGGCATTTAGCCCAGGCGATTTTCTGTCTGGGCATAGAATATCTCATTGTCCATTATGTGCCTTGCCACCTTATTCCATCATGGTAATGCCATTTTCGACATTATAAACACAATGCCTTTGAATATTAGTATGTTGTAACATTATAAAAAACCATTTTCGCATAATTGCAACACCACATAAGTCCCTTTGAATTTCTCTGGTTAGGTTTAAGTGGGGGGGGCTCCACTTCATTCAGCTGTTGACTCAAAATATATATATAGGTTGGGATCTTCATTACACTCCCCCGTCTTGAATGTTCAGTTGTTTGTAAAACAACAACTTTAAACCATATTCTATTTCCAGTCAGCTTAACATTTATCTAAATATTTCTTAACACGATCTTATAATTTGGCATATACTAACGTATTGTCATACTAAAACAAACATGTGTGTGTCATCTCCTTCCATGTAAACCCTACTTCCTGTAATTGTGTGCCTTTAATCTAACTGTATGCCTTGGCCAATTCACAGCCATTGTGAGACTCAAGAGGTTTGGTCAAGCTTTGAGGTAACCCATTTAGCCCATTGTCTCTTCGTACGTCACACCTTGTCTGCAATTCCCAACCCAACAAAGTCCAATCTCTCTTTGAGCATCTTCTCCTGCCCATGAATATCATTTCACTTTGTCCTTCCCTCTTGTCCGCACTCTTCCTTTTCTGTATCTTCCATTGTAGTTGTCATGAGTTTGGCGTTAGTGGACCGTCTGTGTCCTGCCGCCTTTTCCTTTCCATTGTGCTGTTTTCACAGTCGGTCTCCCAGGTTCCTTTGATGCTTAGACCAGAAGTCCATTGTCTTTTCCTTTTCACAAGAAGTTCACCTTTTTTTTCCGGAGTGTTTCTCTTCCGAAAGGGTTCATTGTTCAATAGGTCAATAAGAGGGGACAGTTCAGCGTGGAGATGCAGGGTTGGGGGAGTCTTTTGCGGACATAATTCAACGTCGGGCTCTCACTGGGTTTCTCTAGGACCTCACTCTCTCCTCACGTGGTTCCACATCAATTTTCCAAGGCATACAGGTCCCTCGACGTATACCTGTAATATAAAACGGAATGAGTTTCTTTTGTAAAATAAACAGATCTCTCCTATTTAACACATTTCCTACCAACGCATTTCCTTAAAACCTCTTTTTCGCATTGGCTATTATACCTTATTCCCTAGAATTGAGACATTCCCTCTTATTTTACACCCCTGCCTCCTAGACAAGCTACACAACATTTCCCTTTAAACATTTCCCTTTTGTGGGTCATTTTTACACCATAACTAAAATACCCCCATTCCTAGTACTGTGTCAGCTGGCTTAGACAATGATTTTTGTTTTCAATACCACATCACGTTCATCATATGACACATTTTCCCTTCTGGGTGCCACATGCAACTCTAAGGAGACAAAACAATTAAAGAAGGATGTCTTCTCCTTTCCTGGTCTTCTAGGCACGTCCGTAGTAGATGACAGGAACATCCTTGGGGATCCCCGTTGTCTGTAGAAAGTCAAGAAATAAGGAAAAAGTCATTCGGGCATTTGCAAGGGGTCAGGTTTTCTTCCGGACTTTAAGCCCCCTTTCTCCCTTTCTGTTATCAAAAATACTCTCTGGGTCATTCTCCCCTATTCGTTGGTGCACATAAACAACTAATTCCCAATCACCCCGCAGGGATACTTAATTTCAGCTTGGTTCTTTGCTCAGCTTAGCTGTATTCTTCCAGGTTAGCAGTAAATTCTTCTTGGTGAGCTGCACATACTTCTTCAGCTTAGCAGCCATTCTTCCTATTCTTTTTTCTTCATTAGTTGGACCATGGTCTATGCTTGTGCTTTGTGTTCATCCTAGGGAGATAAAACAGAGGTGTTTCGCTGCACACCGTCCCTGTCTAAATTGATCTAGCCTACCCCTGTCTTCTAAGACTATGGCACCAATTCTTACTACGTGCCTCCACCTTTATTGTTCCCATTAATGTTTTGCCTATTCTAATGCTTGCATTCCTCTTTCATAACAATCCTTTTGACATTATGAACATGAGAATAATTACTCACCTTCAATTTTACTTCTGTTTTCTGTGGTTGTCTGGAATGGCCATGCTGTTTATTTATTTCTCTACTCTTTCCGCACCTGATTATACCTATCTTGGGAAAAACAGCTAACTTGTGAAGACCTTGTGTCTCTTGCTACCTTTTCCTGTTACTCACCTGGATACTTTTAGTGTTGATCAATTGCGTGTTCACACCCTTTTGGCGTGAACTAGTACTCACCTTTTTCTCTTTTCTCCCTAATTTAAGGCCATGCAGACAATTTATTGTGCTTTCACGCAAGAGGTCCATAGCTTGTCTGTAAAATAAATCAAAAGTGTTACTGGCATTCACAAGTTGTTTTGCTTACTTCACCATATTTACTTTAAAATGGTATGTGTGAGTTTTCCTTCGTTTAATTGACCCGAATTTTATCAGCCATACTCCTTTTCTTGGTCTTCATGGTCTCCTGATGTTTTTTATTGCCCAGTGCTCCTTTTTTCTGTTAGCCAGGAACCCTCATAAGTGCTATTTGTTTTCCACTTTTTGCTCTTTTTTCTTTATGCTTTTGAGTGTATACCTTATCCTTTTATTAATTTTTTATTCAAGACAACCACTCACTTTCAGTAGTTCCTGATTTATTTATTTGTTTATTTATTTCTGTGACCAATCCTTTTGCGCTTCCTTGCCTCTTTTCTGACCCTTATCTTCTACCTTCTTCTTATCTCTATATTCATTTTTCCTTTGAATTTCCTCATCCCTTCTTTCATGTACCTTTGCTTTTCTTTTAACCTTTGCTGTTTCTGTCTGTCACGTTCATATAGGCTGCTCTCTGGTTTGCGATCGAGCTGCTTTCCTTGCTCTTCGCGATAAAGCTGTTCTCGCCTTAGCCTAACGTTCCTTCTTATCCTTCTGGCCCTTAACTCCTCTTTAGGCTTCCCCTCCTCACTTTCTTTCCCATCGAGTTTCAATGAGATTTGTCCTCCCATCCATTTGTCCCTTGTAAATGCTATCTCATCAGTTCTATTTTCACTTTCTTTCCTCTTTTTTCCCTCTCTTCCCTTGCTGAGAGATGCCCGTGTCTGTACCTGATCACCTCCTTCATTAACGCATCATCGTGTCTCCCCTTGTCCCTTGGCTAGGGATGTGAGATTCTTGTCCTTAACCTTCCCTTGATTTTTGCTACTACTGTATAAAGGTGACTCATAAGCGGGGTTACTATACCCTGTAGCTGCTTTTAGCTCTCTTTAATGGGCAAAGTCCCTTAGGCTTACTTCACTTGGTTCCAGTTTCAGGCGGGGCAGGCGTTGCTGCAGGTGTCTCAACCCCCCTCAGTGCATATTTTTTAGCATCGAGGCTTCTGGAGGCTCTTCCTCCTGTCCTTGTTCTTATATTTTTCACACTTTGAGAACAGCATGGCGTTTTCTAACTTTTTGCTTGTATATGCGGCATGCAAGCAAGTTGTTATGCGTTGTAAGATGGCTTTAGATGAAGACTTAATTTGTGGCCGCGGCATAAACATCTTGTGGCCGGTACCTTTAACCCACTCCTCTAATTGGAGCAATGTTTTCCGGGCTTAACTCTGTTTCCATTGATATCCTTATGTGAGTCAAAACTCCCATACAATGAGAGAGCATCAACTGCAGCAAGCTCCAATCCAGTCCCTTCCCGCCAAATTATTTATACCGCCATTTTACTCAAGAACCTCAATCTATGTGCGATTCCTTCTCAACTGTAGAATCGCATTAAACTTTTACTTGATTTCAACCAACAAGGAGACACAATTCCTTACATTTGACATACAACAGGACATGTCTAACAGACACTTGACAGACTAGACAAACACCAGCTGGTCATACATATACCTGCCTTCTAATTAATACCCCGTCATGGGATGTGAACGAACCCCCTTAATGATGTCTTTAAACGTTATCGTAGCCTAATTGTCCCCCCTCTGGGTTCTGACTACTCTTTAAAGCGCAGGAACAAGGCAAATCTTTACGTTTTTACTCAGGTGCCCCCCTGGTATTCCTTACGTTTTGTTCTTCTCGGGTGCCCCCCGGAATTCTTACGTTTTCTCTCGGGTGCCCCCCACCCCCTGTTTTTCTCTTGGGTGCCCCCCTGGAATTCTTACGTATTTCTCTCAGGTGCCCCCCCCTGGAATTCTTACGTTTTTCTCTCGGGTGCCCCCCCCCGGAATTCTTACTTGAACCACTACTGTCCTTCATGATTCTTATTTCATTCTGCTTGTTCTCTTATCAACTGCCATATTTCCCTATTGTATGGCTGCCTTCATTTTCCTGGAGATCATCCGTTTCACCTCGTGTTTGCAAATGTTCATAATTCGCAGCCTGCGCCTGAATTTCTAAAAATATGTCATTATTTCTTCGCCAGGTCATACCGCTGGCTATATTCATTATGCTGCAAAAATACTAAAAATCTTTTACTTCTCACTCACCCAATCTCATTGGCCTTGTGCCGCGTTCATGCCTTCACAATTGCTTGTTTTTAACTAGGGTATGCCCTAAATAATCATGCTTTCCTTGGTAACCTCAACACTATCATCATGCTTTCACGCTTTGTCATTCAAGTCTTTCTTTGTTCATCTAATTCCTACGATACCAGAATCTCAACCTACCGTCTCAAACCAAAAGTTTTTTCCCCATTTAATAAAAATGTTCTCCACTTCGGCTGACAAGGCCTCAGAAATTGCAAACTATCCCCTGGTATGACTCCATGCAGACTGTCCTACCAGTCATGGTGGAGCTCCTAGAAAAAGCCTTTCGGAGCACCCCAAAAACTCCCTTCACTACATGTGTGCTATCCCCAAAATTCCCCAAAAGCAGGTCACAGATGATCCAGTAACCTCCTTTCATTTCAAGGAGCATTCTAAGTCAGAAGTGACAGAACACACGAATGGCAATGGACCATTCAGCTACAGGGCAGTGCCTGCCCCTGTCTGCACGTTGATTTAAAACCCCATGTAAAATCACTTGCTCCTCATCTCATGAAGTTTATCACTACCTCTTTTAATTCTAACACTACTTTTGTAGCTGTAAAGTAACCCTTGCTCATACCATGCTAGGTTACATGCTACACTCTGTTGCATTTTATCGTTAGAGTGCCAATGCAGGGATGTCATTTGGGGGTCGCCATGGGTCTTGGCTGCACCCCCTGGAGGTATCGCTTATTGCCCTGCGGTCCCTTTGCTACCCTAAGAATTCAAAAATGTTTAAAACCTTTCTTATAGTGGTATCATCAGAAGTCAAGGGTCCTTGAGATGTCACTTCCACTACCTCTACTCTTTGGTGGGGCGACGTCCCTGTGGCATTACTTCCCCTTCACTATCATATACGCTAATGCCTCCGGCCCTCTCCTTTCCTTGCCATACTTAAAGAACACCCTGCTCATTCATTTCTCGTGTCCTTATCAGTGTTAAATTGTATTACTACACCGCCATCCTTGCAGACATCTCACAAAATCCTCACAGGCTCTAAAAGTGCAGAGTGCCGCAGTATGCAACTCTCAGTACTCTTTGAAAGAATACACATGACTTTGCGCCAGATGAGCTGCTCACTGGCTATCCATGGAGGAAAGGCTACTCTTTTAAAGTCACAAATGTAAGTCTTACACAGCGCTGGTACATTTAACTGATGCTGCTGCTAGAGTCAGTTCAGCCCAGTGGCGGCTAGTGACTTTGGAAGTTGGTAAGGCGTACATATCTTGGTGGGAACTTGGGAGCGAGCTAGGCCACCTTACACCAACCAGTGTGCCGGTGGCTTCTTCCTCTGCAAGGCATTTTGGAAAAATGGCTTCCAAGATGTGCAAGTTACTGTCCAGGCCCACAGAAATATGACATTACAAATCCTGGCCTAATTATGAATCTAAACAGCCAGGAATCCACTGAAATGTCTGCAATGGTTTTTTCCCAGCTCACGGACACCTGGACTGTACTAATGTGAAGGCGTTAGCAAATGATGCATACAAATACAATTTTCTAAAATAAAACACCTATTAACACCCCCAAAGGCAGTTCACAAAACTGGGAACACTGTGCCTCTGCCATACAACGCACATACACAATAAACTTAACTAAAAGTCCACATATCAGAAATACAAAGCAATATCTGAGCCAAGGTGTCTGCAACCAAAGGGTATGAAAGCCACGTGTCCTAACAGCACCCCATTGAGTGATATGTATGAGGCTTATGGCATTCATAGATATGCACAGACACAGACTCTGCCCTTTACAGGATCTCTGCCAGCCCAGAAAGGGGTTGAGAGCGAGGAGGCAGCTAGATGAGACTCTAACCCCCATTCTCTAGCTCTTTCAGAGCCACACATGCTATACGGAGCAGCATTCATACTCTGACTGCCATATTCCATTTGCCTAAGTTGCTGGTAGCCCTGCATGTATGTGCCACTGGGACTGCTGGCGCACTGACCCAGCCAATATCTTCTGTGATGCTCGGCCACGGCAAGGTTGCCTGCCTGCACCAGGCTGCTTGCCACCCCACAATATAAAGAAATAGAAATGGAGCTAAGACCTGTCTCATTGTCATCACTGGTTCCCTATTGGGTGCGCAGGATGGTCATACACAGCCTTGAATTCCCCTCCCCATGCAAGGATTAAAATCCCCATTTAACAATTCAGTTATGCACGCTCACCTGCAACCTTAGTGTTAAAAAATCACCACTACTGCTAGTATTCTGTTTCCATACATCACTTAACAATACATAACACATACACACGCGTTGCTGCAGGGCCTACCTAGGTGAGAAGCTTTTCTGACATGTAATGCGAGAAGCAAGCATTTCTTAAATCCTGCGCTACTCCCCAGTGCTCTTGCTCATGGACTCCTTGTTACCCACTGCTGTCCCAATTCACGAAAAGGGGCTAATGTCACAGGGCTAAGCTCCCCCGTCTTGTCCTCAAATCATGGAATGCTTTTCTAGTGAACTTGGCGCAGAACCATCCCTTCTTATTTATCGCAAAATTCTCAACCCTGCTTTGGTTGCCTACCTCTATCAGTTCTCCCAGCAGTGTCTGTACTTATTCCCCTTTTGCTAAATTAACCACTATGCTGTGTTTTACTTAATATACTCTATCCAGTGTGAGCTTAACATGCAGCTCATTCATAGTAACTACAATATATCTATTTGTCCTATAACCACAGGCGATGCTTCATCACACATCCCCTAGTGTATGCCTTTTACTGTAATTTGCAAGCCCCTTCTTTTTAATAGCACCACAATGCCTGCGGGCTTCTGCATGCTCCATGCTACTAGGAATCGCTCATTCCTTGCCACACGACAGTAGACCCCATAGATTTTTTTATTTGAAGGCTCATGGGGTGGTTGCCCAGGGCCCTACAATGCTGCCTGGTCCAAAGCAAGATTCCAGTGTACATTTGGCTAAAAAAGCAAATGCCAGGGAAATTTGATTGCATGCTGCTGAGGCTTCAAACACATTGCCGTCGGTTTTGCCAAGTACATTCTGCCTTGATCAATTAAAACATGCCCTGCCTTTCGTTTTCATTGTGGAATACATAGTTTGGGTAGCACAATCTTTGTAGTGTTACTTTCCCCCTGTGGGAATGTTGCTGATCGTGTGCAATAGCCAAAGTTGAAATCCATATTCATCCACGGGGGTTCAGAAGTTGTCCCAGTGTGTTAAGCACTTATTGTGAAGGATCGGAAGGGCACATCCCAGTGAGACTGGCTGAACCGTTTTTAAATCTGAAGATCACAAATATACCTGCACAATTACTTGGGTTTGCAGCACAAGCGGCGCGATTAGCAGCACTGTTCCTGCAACAGATAGGGGTTAAAATCAGTTTGCTCAGCTGAGCATTCTTAAAACCTAAGCAATCCCTTAAAAGATATGCATAGAATATCTGTCCAAGCGGCAAACAAGTATGCAAATTCAAGACCATGCAGCAAAAGTGTTAATACATGTATCCTGGCTATGCCAGCAGACGGCACAGTGATCCTGGTCAAAACATATAGGATCCCTTGCGTTACTGTGCTGTTTTCTGCAAGGTTTTACCTATTTGCATTGCTGGAACTCCCCTTGATAATCGAGAACTGACGCTAAAATCATTCCCATGTTGTGTAGCCCCATCTGTAATATTTTGGGTTTTAGAATTGTCAGGTATGGAAATACGGGTTGTGTACTCTTGCAAGTCATTTTTAAAACATTAGATTGTTTTAGTTCATGTTGAGAGCTGGAAGAGAAAGTGCTCAATCTGCTTGGAATTGCAATATTGGCACAAATCCCAGCTTCACCCCTTAAACACTGTGTGATCCTGGGCATCTCATTTAATCTTTTATACATCTTAAGTGCTGCATGGCCACATAGTGACAGGCTATGAGAAAACTAATGCATTTCTTTGCCAAAACTCATTGGCACTACGCAAAAGATGTCTTTTCGTCCGCGCTCATTCATGCTTATCGGAATGAATCACTCTTGTTAGTTCCCCAGACCCTCCAGGTCACCCCAATAATGTATGCCTATTCTTGAAACTCCACAATGGGGCCTAGCTTTTAGTCATCCGGCTTCTAAGAGCTGGGATGTCCGCTCACCAGTACTAAAATGAAAGAGTCTTGCAGTGCTTTCCACAACAGGCCAGATGCATTAATATGCAATCAAGCCCTTTTCCTACAATTGCTGGGGCTGCTCTGCTGTGAAACACATTCATTCTGTATGCAATGCACTCCGTTTTAGAAATTAAATGCAATACCTAACACACATGCACTCAAACATTATATAGATCACTAAAATAACCTCACAATTACATCGGCTGTTAGCATGCCCACCACGAGTCAAAAATAACAACATTGTGATGACCCAGCCAGATCTGAGCCCTGCGTTTACCAGCCATCCCACGGAAATATTTAGCTGTTGTTTTCATTAATAAATATCCCCTTAGCGCGTGGTTAAGACATGTAACTGCACTAGTGTATTTCCCTTATCTTTAAATGTGGCCTTTTATTGCATAATTCACAACAATGCTCAGAATGATTCTTTGCATTTTGTGATCTACATTTCATACCTTGTTTCCACGAGACCTACAGCCTGTCTTTTTATAATATTCTGTGTGATTTAGGCAATCTTACAAGGCGCGCCTGGAGAGCATTCTCCATGCTTATCTCAAGTGCTCCTTATTTGCACAATCCTTTCTTTGTTTGATCACCGCACTCTCGTGCACTCTTAGTGAGGGGCCTGTTTTATTTCTCTTGTCAACCCCCCTTTACACATTTCTTCTCAACTGTGTTTTTCCAAACTGCTGCTCTGATGTTAAAACAACCAAAAAAATATACTATCTTCAATCACTACTTGCAACCTAATACAGACATTCTAACAAAACCAGAGCTCTGTTTTTGCTTTAAGAATTTTTCAATCATTTCTTATATTTGTACACACTCCAGGCTCGCAGTTCCTGGTTCTTAGCCGGACCTCCCCTGCACCTCACAGTTAAAACATTGCCACATGTTGCATTCCTTTTCGCGCAGTGCACTTAATGCACGAGAACAGTACTTCCATAAATCAAATATAACTCAGCCACTTTAATGCGAAAATGTATAATTCCTAGCACAATCTATCAGTTATCTTGCCTGCTCAAGGAAATACAACTTTAACTCCATAGCTGCTGATTTGAAACACAATGTGTTTGCTTAAAGTGTACCAGCATTTTTGCACTTTTGACAGGTTGTCTAACTCTTGTTGGGCTGCAATCACCACAAATTTGTGTGCTTTAAACTATAATATCTGACCATTTATTTTGATGCATTTTTTTGCAATTTCAAAACCTTGGCTTGATGCTAATTTTTTATTCAGCTTAAAATATCATTTTTATACTAGTTCCAATGTGTTAACTGCGCACGCAGACAGTTATGCCACGAAGCGAGCCACATGAACAGCCACAACATACAAATTTAGACACATAGATAGCGTGACATGTAACAAAGTCAAACACAAACCCCGACCACCTGCATGCATGTCCCTCATTAATATTTTACTCTTGTTATTGATTTTTAAGTGCAGGTAATGTTTTTGGTTTGTTCCCAAATCTTAACTGCCATTATTCTTTTTCCCCGTTTCCCCGTCTCTCTCTATCGGCTATGGCAGCTTTCACTCACCTTCTGTTCTCCTGCCACCATCCCTTTGCGATCACTGCCTTCTTCAGGTTTTTCTTCTGGTCCGCTGGGATTTGCCGGGTCCCTTCAGGCCCCACCTGCAGTCATTGTCTATGGGGAGCTTCACAGTCTACTAAGCCCGAAATGGCGAAGGACTCGTGATATTGCCGAAGACCTAGAGTTACTTTGTGTCAACGGCCATTAGGTGTCTTATTTTAATTAATAGTTGCTGGTCAAGAACCATCCTCCTCACTACCAAATGTAAACGAGGATCGTGTGACCTCTGTCTGGCCCATAGAATCAGAGCTCACCCTTGAATACCTTAAGACAAAGTAGCTGCACCTCGAGGAGGTTGGGGTGCAGGATTCAAATACTTCAACACCATTCAATAAGGAGCACTCAGTGGATCAGCACAAAGACTGTTAAGTTCATAAGGGTTTATTTCATCATAGCTGACACACCACAGCCCTATCTGCTGTGGTCAAGTTCCCTGCCTCAAAAAGAAACCCCCTCAGCATTACCCAGAGCTCATTTTTATAACCAAATATGAGGAGGCAATCTGCCCCCACCGCTCCTGCTCAGTCTTAGACAACCTCATTGTTAGCATTAGATCATTGGGCAATTAATTTTAATTGGACTAAAACCTTCAAAATGAAATACGCTCTAGCATGCATTCCTGACTCTTCTTTCGGTGCACTGTTCAATTATAATTTGTACAGCTGGATTCTTTCAGATAAGGGTTTCGACCGGGCCCGATTTAGTCTGGTTTCTGTCCATTAGTCACGTTTCTGAAAGCATGGTGTCCTTGAACGTCTCAACTTTAAAATGATCTCATCATTACACACTTTGAGCACTACTCACTTTCTTCTTATTTTAGTTACAATTTAAGTACATGCATTTTTGTGAAAGGCATTTAGCCCAGGCGATTTTCTGTCTTGGTATAGAATACCTCATTGTCCATTATGTGCCTTGCCACCTTATTCCATCATGGTAATGCCATTTTCGACATTATAAACACAATGCCTTTGAATACTAGTATGTTGTAACATTATAAAAAAACATGTTCGCATAATTGCAACACCACATAAGTCCCCTTGAATTTCTCTGGTTAGGTTTAAGTGGGGGGGGGGGCTCCACTTCATTCAGCTGTTGACTCAATATATATATAGGTTAGGGATGTAACGGTATAACGGTATACCGTTAAAGATACCGTGAACCACTCAATTAAACAATAATAACCGTCACATTGTTTATACCGGTATACCATTTATACCGTTAAGTGTGCTTCTCAATCTGATTTGGAAAGTCTGCAGTAAGCAAGTGCTGCACAGTCTTGGTCTTGCACTGTTGGATGTGCCATCTGCCAAGTAGTTTCAGTTGGAGCAGTTTTTAAAGCCATTCCATAAACCACATGTGTCTGACACAAAATCAATATGTTAGCAAAAGGAAGAATAAATACAGTGCCAAGAAGGAAAAAGGCTTTACTTTTGGTTGGCGGCTTTGGGGTCTATATATTTATAATGGATAATGTTTCCTAAACATATGACAATGGGGGATTTCCCTGGTTCTATCATTGAATTTACATATAATAAGTCACACTACGAAATTCACTCATCTCTGTGGGTATTCCCTGCTGCCATACCAAAGGGTAACATGTCCGTGATTACTGAACACCTTTTGGCCCACAAGTAAACTAAAGGTTGTAACGTAAAGAGAATGTGCGTGTGCGTGTGTGTATGCGCACAAGCGTATACTACCATCAGCCTCCATTGATCTGTGACATGCAGATTATAAAGATGGCAACATGTTCATCTTCACCAGTAGCCAGTGAGGGAGCTAAAAGCCTAAATCACCACTTAAGAAAAGCTATTCAGTTTGCTTTGCCACTCTCAGCAGGGCTCCCCCCTCCTCCTCTCCACACGTGTGTTTGTGTTTGTGTTTGGTGGAAGCAAGGGGTGACATTTCAGTGGAAAGTATGTTGAAAAGCCCAATTCTGGCCCTGGGTGTCTGGTTTTGTTTGTGATGATAAATCTGACAATTTATGACCTTTTAGAAAATATTTGTTAAGATTGGTTAACTCCACCTGCTATACTGCGATAACCATGATATACCGTCATTTGGCAAGAAGGTTATCGTACCGT
Organism: Ambystoma mexicanum; assembly: GCF_040938575.1. Classification (NCBI taxonomy): domain Eukaryota; kingdom Metazoa; phylum Chordata; class Amphibia; order Caudata; family Ambystomatidae; genus Ambystoma; species Ambystoma mexicanum. The sequence goes on along the minus strand of NC_090925.1, from coordinate 762,956,786 downwards.
CATAAAACTAATACCGTGACACCCCTAATATAGGTCGGGACCTTCATTACACGGGGGACTGGGGGACTGTGGGGTAGAGTGACCGAGATATGGGGCAAGGCAAGAGGTGGGGTCATGGCGGGCAAAAGAAAGGTTTGTAAAAAACATAACGAAACAGCACTAAAGAAGCACTCGATTTTATAGAGATATAATGAAATGTGAACAAATCTCGTAGTAAGCCAACCCCACAACGTATACTTTGTTATAGTGACATGTTGAGCAAAAAACTGCATGGGTATCTTTAATTTACTGAATCATGAAAGGAAGCCTACAATTATTAGTATGCAAAGTAATGTTAGCTACCAAGACTAAAAAAAAAACAGTGAAAGAAATGCATGATAGGATCACCTGTTTGTAATCATATGCCATCCCATTTCCAACCATTACAATGGTTACCTCTTAAGGGACATGACACACACCATAGCAGCTCCTATTACTCACTCACTGCTGTATCTGCAGCCATTGAACGCTAATCACAATATACAGGGTAATTCATAGAATTTCGCACAAAAGTGGCGCACGCGGCCAGTGCACAGTGTGCGCGTGCAAATGTCTGCTCCAGCCGCGTGCGCTAAAATCGATTTCTGTGCACAGCGTATTCATGGATTTTAGCCTCCAAAACCAGCCGTGGCGCAGAGTGGCGCAGCGACCCTGCAGCAGCGCAAGTTACGCCCCCAAGAACGCCCTTGCGCAAGGAAAAGCCATCAAAATCCCCAATCCAGCGCAAAGGGCTGCGCTAACCCTGGACCAGTTTATAGTGCTGCCAAACAGCAAACGCCAAGCGGGGAACGTGTATTACTGGGGTTCGCGTGAAGTTTCACAAGTGAAAGGGCCTGTGCGAGTGGGGTACGTGTATAACTGGGGTTTGCGTGAAGTTTCACACGCGATTGGAGCAGGGTACGTGTATTACGGGGTTCGTGGGAAGTTTCACACGCGAAAGGGCCTGTGCGAGTGGGATACGTGTATAACTGGGGTTCGCAGGAAGTTTCACACGCGATTTCAGCAGGGTACGTGTATTACGGGGGTTCGCGGGAAGTCTCACACGCGATTGGATCCGGGTATGTGTATTTCGGGGGTGCGCGGGAAGTCTCACACGCGAAAGGGCCTGTGCGAGTGGGGTACGTGTATAACTGGGGTTTGCGGGAAGTTTCACATGCGATTTCTGCAGGGTACGTGTATTACGGGGGTTCGCGGGAAGTCTCACACGCGATTGGATCCGGGTACGTGTATTTCGGGGGTGCGAGGGAAGTTTCACACGCGAAAGGGCCTGTGCGAGTGGGGTACATGTATTTCTGGGGTTTGCGTGAAGTTTTACACGTGAAAGGCCAAAGCCCGTGCGCGATACGTCACAGACGCGCTTACGCGCTATGGGCATTTGGTCCAATGAAATCGCGTACGTGTGCTGACCTGCTTACGCGCTAAGGGTTTTTCCCTTGAATTACACTGTGACGTGCACATTTTTCACGTGCCAAATCACTCCGTATCAAGCTGGCCACCCATACACACACGGAAGACCACGCTCCTGCCCTGAAGGCCATTTTCCTGCCCCCCAGAGCCCCGAGCACGCTCCCACCTGCCATCTGCTGCTGCCTGACTGTCTGCTGCCCACGTGCCCTGCTATTTGGTGCCTGCACATCAGCCATCTGCAGGGGTCCAGTTGCTGTGTCCACCCTTGCTGGAAGAGAAGACTCCCGACTGGGATACCATCGCTCCACAGCCCAGCCCCAGGACCCAGTTGCCCACCCACTCCTGCCTCTGGGGTTGCCATGTCAGGCACATCTCCATCTGGCACCACTGGCAACCCCCAGCCAGAGAGGCAGAGGGCCACCAGCTTCACTGCCACCGAAGTTGGTGTCCTGGTGGAGCATGTCCTGGGGCATTATGATGCCCTCTTCGGAACATCACACGCCAACAAGGAAGGACGGGAGAGGATCTGGGACGACGTAGTGGTTGCCATCAACGCGGAGGGGGTGGCAACTGGCGACATTAAGCACGTCAAGAAGCGCTGGGAGGACTTCAGGTCCAGGACCTTCCACAAGGCCCGGCGCCTCGCGGAGGGGGGCCGGGCACGCATGAGTAACATCCAGATGAGGGTCCTGGAACGCATAGGTCCAGCGCTCCACGCCCGGATCCTTCGGAGGCAGACCCGTCTGGAGTTGAGCGGTAAGTGGCCAAGCATTGCTGTGTGGGACAGGGCATGTTGCAGTGTGCTGGTAGTCTGATGCTTACCTGTATGTGTGACATAGGCCATGTATGGATGTGTGTGTGCAGGGACATCATGGTCATGCATGTGAGAGCAGTTATGTGTGAACCACATGGTTGGTGCATGTGTTTTAATGCAACATGGGGAGCTCTATGCGGAATGCACACATGAAAGCATGGCTGTCTCTGTTCCTGGACATGAAGGGTGGGTGAGGAATGGGTGCTGATGGCATGTACATGTATGGTGCACATGTGTGTGTGTGTGCCTGAGAAGTGTGTGTGTGACTTTGAAATGCCATGGATGCATGTGACTTTGAAGGCAACATCTTGGTTTACAGGGGCCCTTCTACATGGATGTTGATGTTGATTGCAGGCGCCAGGACTATTTCTGCATGTGTGTTGTGTGCATTCACCCATGTGTTGTGGAATGACAGGATGGAAGTGACATTTCACAGTGCCACTCATGTGTTATTGCTTCCTGTCTAGGGTATTTTGTACTTTACCCTGATGCTTGTGTTCTATGTCTCCCTCTACGCAGCGTCAAGTGAAGAAGAGGGCGGAGACGGCGCTGTGGAGCCAAGCGGCGGGGATGCCTCCACTGGGCGGCGACGCAAGGCCCAGCCACCCTCCCAGGAATTACCATCATCCAGGACCGAGTGGGCTGGTGCTGCGTCTGCCACAACGGCTGTGGCGGAAGGGTCGGGTGAGCCCCCACAGGGGCTTCCAATGGCGGAAGAGGGTGTGGAGACATCCAGGTTGGTGGTCTCCACAGAGGAGGAGGAGCCCGCTACTGAGCCGCACATGGGGCCTGGTGGGGGTAGTAGCACTGGTGCAAGTGGTGCAGTCCAGGGCCAGGGTCATGAGGCAGCACAGGTCACCACGGAGGGGCCTGTGCATGTTGCTGTCCCTCACCCTGTGACTGCACCACCATGCACCAGCAGGGAGGCCCCGTCCCAGGCCCGTCCACAGGTAGGGGAGAGTGCCATGTCATCTGACTCTCCACTACCTGCGGACGAGGGGTCCCACGAACGTATGGGCTCAGTCCTGGTTGGTGGTTTCCTACATGTGTTGCGCACTCTGGCGGACCTCTCCTCCTAGGTGGAGACTATGCGCCAGTCATTCTCCACACCGTCTTGCGGCCCAGATTCCACCAGGGCCCCCTGTGGACCTGGCCCGACCAATACAGCCAGCTTGGTGGAGCTCACATCCCTGCCACAGTCGGGAGTCGGCGGCCCAGCAGGGGTGGACACCACAACTGGAGACCAGCTGATGGAGGATGTGCAGGCACCATCAGACACGGCACATGAACAGCAGCAGTAGGAGCAGGCTCTAGGTGGGAGCAATGATGGCTCGGGGACATCAACATCGGACTCCCCTGCACCCCCGAAATACACGTACCCTGCTGAAATCACGTGTGTGACTTCCCGCGAACCCCAGGAATACACGTACCCCACTCGTACAGGCCCTTTCGCGTGTGAAACTTCCTGCGCACCCCCAGCAGGGTACGTGTACTACTGGGTTCGCGGGAAGTTTCACACGCTAAAGGGCCCTGTGCGAGCGGGGTACGTGTATTCTTGGGGTTCGCGGGAAGTCTCACACGCGATTTCAGCAGGGTACGTGTATTTCGGGGGTGCCGGGGACTCCTACACTTGAATTAGCAGTGTGGGTCCTCCCAGGTGTTCCCTCTACACCCTCCACGGCCCCTGCAGGCAGCCCACACCACAGGGGACTACCCTGCACCCCTGGTCATGTCCCGCAGGCAGCCCATCCACCATGGGCATGCCCCCCAGCCAAGCCACATGTCACCTTGCACTACTGATCACCAACTCATGTCCCCTTGCACCCCCACCCCAGCAGTGAAATGCTGATCTCATGACACAAACCAAAAGTCAACTATGTACATCAACATATGTCCGTCACACACATACACTGGTTGGCATTGCTTGTGTAAACCCACATTTTCACATGCATCAACCCAATGAGCGAATCCCACACATGGAACTAAAAAATGAAAATGTATTATGCACATTAAATAAAAAATTAAATGAAAGCATACCAAAATATGAAACATGAAATGAAAAGCATGTGAAAAAGATGATTGAATGAAAATGATAACCAATCCCAAAAAAATTTGAAACAAAAACAGTCCAAAGTCACCCTCCAACAATGCAAATCCAAAGGAAATGTAAAAAAAAATCTCCATTGCTTCATGTTCACAATAAAAGAAAAGAGAAATCAATCCATAGTCCAACTATTTACAATCCGTTGTCCGGAAATCCATTGCTCCATGTCCATAATGCAAAAAAAACCAAAAATGAATACATGATGAAACTATATACAATCCATTGTCCAAGAATGTAACGGGTCCATGATCCCAACCAAACAAATGAAACCTACCTAACTAACTACCTAAAAATATAACTATATACAAATTTGTGTGGCATTGTCCATTGACCACAAATAAAAGGAAAACGAAAAGGAAACCGCACTCTAAAAACTATTTACAAGGGCAGCGGGCTAGTCCGACGGCTCACTTTTGGATGTCCCGGGCCAGGGCATCATCGAACCCCTGCTCAATGTCCTGGAGGCGGTCCTCTTCCATGGCCCGAGGGTTCGCAGGGATGACGACATGTTCTCCTCCAACTCCCTGCGAATTGCCTCGAGGCACTCGGCCCGCCTCAGGGCCCTCCGCATGGAGTTCTCCGCCCTGACCATTGTGAGCCGTGCCTCTTCTGCCCGCTGCCGCTCCGCATCTATAGCATGGCCTAACCGCTGCCACACGGAAGACGCTTCCTGCCCTCTGGCCGATGCCTGCCCCTCCGATGTCAAAGGCCCCGAGCCATGATGGCTCCCACCTTGTTGCTGCTGCTGCTGTGCCTCTGCCTGTGCCCTGGCTCTTGCTGCCTGCACATCCTCCTCCGGCTGGGGTGCAGTTGTTGATGTGGCCACCCCTGCTGAACGTCCGACTCCCGACTGTGGCAGGGATGTGTCCTCCACCATCCTGCCCGCAGGGTCAGAGGCAGCTCCACAGAGTACCCAGGTGATACATGGGTGGGAAGATGGCATGGAGGACGACTGGGGCATAGGGGGTTCAGTTGAGGAGGGGGTCGTAGTAAGGTCCAGAAAACGGAGGAATCCGGCCCTGATGAGCTGTCCCAGTAGGTCAACGCGGTCAACGAGCCATTCGAGAAGACGTGCAGTCTCCTCATGAAAAGACTGCAGGTCACCTCGCATGGCCCATTGACGCAACGCCACCCCACCCAGGACAGGCTCAACCTGGTCCCGGATAGCCACGTCCGCAGGGAGAGGAAGGCCAGTTGTTGTAAGCGGATCCCCTCCCTGAAAACGGGTCTGGACGTAGGCATCCCTGCTGGTGCGGGATGATGCAGTCACAGGATCGGGGATAGGATTACACACAGGCACCTCCGCGGTGGCCTGTGCTGCCTCCTGTCCCTGCCCCTGCACTGCACCACTAGCACCAGTGGAATCCCCACCTCCAGACCCCGTGTCTGTCCCTTGCACGGCCTCCTCCTCCACCAAACCCCCCACCAACCTGGATGACTCTGTGCCATTTTCCTCCGTCGCACCCTGTGGGGTCTCAGCTGCCCCTTCTGCTGCCGAGGAGTCCAACTCCGACCTCCGCCTCTTGGACCTTCCCTCAGCAGCTGCGGCCTGGGACGCGGCACCGGACTCCTCACTCCCCGACAAGATGACAACCTGGGAGGGGAGCCGGACCTTGCATCTCCGGCTGCCGGGATGATCCCTGCCGCTGTGCTCCACAGCACCCTCTCTGCCCTCTTCTTCAGTTGACGCTGCAGACAGGGAGAGATAAAACACAGGCATCAGGGCACTGTACAATGGACTGATACACACATGACAGTTGCACATGAGTGGCATTGTTTAACTACAGACATGGCATCACACTCCACGACACACATGTCATTTTAACTCACACACATGAACATTTCAACAGCAATATTGCACCAGGCAGCACCATCCATACACATACACCAGCATGAACACCCAAAGGTGAGCCTGACATCACATGAAACACAAGGAGTGCACTAGACATGCACACACGCCACCACACTTACATGCATGTCTACATCTCCTCCAACTGTTGCAGCGATTAGATCGCCATACCTGTCACATCTGCCATTCATCCTTCTACATATCAGTGTCACGTGCATCCATGTTGCATCACAGTTGTACACTTGTCAGATACACATACATGCACATGTACACAGTGCAGATAAATGCATTATGAACCACCATCCATGCCACAACCATGCCAATGTACATACACAGAAATTCAAACATGTGTGCTCCCACGCCTGCATTTGCCCAGCATGCTTACCAACACATACACCATCAATGTGTCTCACAACTGAGAGGACTCACATGTGGCAGCCTTACGCCCATGTTCATACACATCCCTACATGGCCTTACATAAACACATGTGCAACCTGCACACTACTGGCACACCACGACACGCACAGCGTACTATCAACATGCATGTACACTTACCGCTCGACTCCAGACGGGTCTGCCTCTCAAGGATCTGGACGTAGAGCACTGGGCATATGCGTTCCAGGACCCTCATTTGATGGTTCGACAGCTGGCCCCGGCGCCCCTTGGCATCCGCTGCCTTAGCGAGGCGCCGGGCCTTGTTGAGGGTCCTGGACCTGAAGTCCTCCCAGCGTTTCTTGACATGATGTAAGTCACGGACTGCCACCCCCTCTGCGTTGATGGCAGTCACGATGTCCATCCAGATCCTGGTCCGTCCTTCATTGTCGGCGCGCAAACTTCCAAAGAGGGCATCATACTGCCCCAGGACTTGCTCCACCAGGACACCAACTTCGGTGGCAGTGAAGCTGGTGGCCCTCTGCCTCTCTGGCTGGGGGTTGCCAGTGCTGCCAGATGGTGTTGTGCCGGACATGGCAACCCCAGAGGCAGGAGTGGGTGGGCAACTGGGTTCTGGGGCTGGGCTGTGGAGCGATAGAATCCCAGTCGGGAGTCTTCGGTTCCAGCAGGGGTGATCACAGCAACTACACCCCTGGCTGACGTGCAGGCAGCAAATGGCAGGGCACGTGGGCAGCAGGCAGTCAGGCAGCAGCAGATGGCAGGTGGGAGCGTGCTCGGGACTCTGGGGGGCAGTAATTCGGCTTTCTGGGCAGGAGCGTGGTCTTCCGTGTGTTTTCGCGTAGCCAGCTTGATACGGAGTGATTTGGCACGTGAAAAAATTGCACGTCAGGGGCACACGCACGCGATTCCATTGGTCCAAAGGCCCTTAGCGCGTAAGCGCGTAAGTTACATTACGCGCGCGGGCGTTTCCCTCATAGCACGTGATGACAGAGCACACGTGGAAAAACTGCACGTCCGAGTGTCATCGCGTGTAATTGGAGGGAAGCGCCCGGGTACACGCGTATCTGACTTGTACGTGTGGGCCGGTTTAAAAGCTACATGTAGAACACCATTTCCTTGTACGTGCTTTTCGTGGAGAGCGAGTGGGTGAAATCTGTACTTCTTGTCAGTTCACACGCGATTACTTCACAGCCTTTCTAGTTCACACTCCCTGTTACCTCTGACAGCTCTTTTATGAATTTTTGTTGGGCCTGTTTCCTCAAACAGAGTTCACTTCTCCTTTTGTCCTGTCTCCTCAGACAGCATACAATTCTTCTTTTGGCGGGGGTGTTGCCAACGGGCACACGCGCGTATTTTTCACGTTCTTTTTCCAGGCAGACGGTGAGTTCCGCACGTACTTAGCAACTGTGCTTGCCCCGTGTGTCGCGTTCCCCTTCAGATGTCATTGTAGGCTGTGTGTATTACGCGTATGCTTAGTTTTGTGTTTCTGGGTGCCACAGCGTAGTGCGGGTTCATTTTTTCACACTTGTGGTCTACGAGGGGTTGCGTGCACGTAAATTTTTGATTTTGGGCTGCCTGTGCGTTGCGTGACCCGTCATCTTCCCCCAGGGGTCACAGACAGCCTTGTTAGAGCATTAGGGTACGAATTCCATCTGGTATCCTACCCCTTTGACCCCCAATTGCCCAGGACAATAGTTTACTGCAACTCCCATACGCACAACAACATCAGTGCCATGGTTGGGAGGCGACCAAGCGGTAAGGGAGGCAAAGGTGGCCGACCTTCAAAAGGTGGGTGTGGTGGGCGCGGTAGGGGACGTGGCCGGGATTTGTAGGGTGCCCCTATACCCCCATGTGTGGAGGAACAATCAGGGACACCCATGCCCCCCCATGGTTGAGGGAAGCGTGGCTGACACCATCCCAGCTCAGCCCCTGTTGGACCAGCACATTTTGGCACCTGACCTGGCACAGGATGACTCCCTGGCTGACTTCCAGGTCAGCAAGTCTAGGCCACGTGTGGCGGTGCAAGTCGTTGTCACCAAGCCACGTGGATCTGGGGCAGCTATGTCATCTGCTGCCCCAAGTATGCAGGGTGGGGAGGCTGCAGGGGCAGCTGCAGCTCCAATCCGCTCCAGCTCTGACTCTCCCAGCCAGGACAGTGTCAGTACAGGTCCATCAAACTGACGTTCCCCCTGCCAACATTACCCTGCACCTAATGCCTGCATCAAGACCTATGGTCATTGTGCATTCCCACGCTCCTACTACTCAGTCCACCAGTGATTCTGCCCCTACTGACCAGAGCGGCGCAAGCCACTCTGGCTCTGCTCCACCTTTAAAGAAGAGGAAGAAGGGTGCTCTGGCACGACAGGCTGAGACCCCAGACACGGCTACACACTCCGGTACCTCAAGGAAGCCTTGCTTTAATGATCTGGAACTTGATGCACTTGTGGCCTATGTGTCGGCACATAGCCACGAAATGCTGGTGACTGCAGGGTCCAAGACCACAACTGGTCAACGTAAGGCACACTGGCAGATCATCGCCGACCGCATAAGTGCCCTTGGATTGCTACAAGCGGTGGAATGACCTGAAACGCAGAGCAAAGAACAAGCTGGCATCAAAATCATGCCGCTACTCTGGTGACTGGCGGTGGGTCTCCACAAGAGGACAAGAAACTCACTGAACATGAGTCTGTTGATGGGGCCTTCGTCACAGAGGAACAGATCCAAGGTGTGGGAGAACTACCTGATTATGATGCATTGTCCGGTGAGTGCCCATGCACGTGTGTGTAATGCATGTGTATGTTGTTTGGGTGATGGGTTCTGATTGAGTGCCAGGTGAGGGTGTGTGTGCCTGAGTGGTATGGGTCACCCATGTGCTTCATCCAAAACATTCAGCGGCCTTGGATTTGGATGTGACAGTATCCCTTCTGCCCACAGTAGTAATTTAGCGCAACAGTACGGCAGTTGCCCTTGAAGTGGCATCTTGCAACAACATTGTTTGTATTTTTCAGTGTTCGTTGAGGTTGATTGTTTCAATTCTCCCACTTTTGCTACGCGTTCCTCAGCCCTATTGTCACATTTGTGACATGCTTCTGTCATTGATGAACCCCACATTGGCCCACATGTGTTACCTTTTTAGGTGAATGATTTGACCATTCAGGCTGATGAGTATTGATGAGTATTGGCCTGATCACATACATTTTTGGGGCCTGTTTGAATGTGGAACATGATAGTTGTTTCCTGTCATGTTGAAGTGCACAACCATTGATGTGTACATCGGCCTGCAATCACTATATTTTTGTACACTGGATGTGTTGCAGTGTGTGGCACATGCCTATTTTGTTACACTATGTAGCATTTTTCATCTCATCATGTCCATCTCACATGGATGGCTGACAGTATTCATTCACTGACATATGGATGTACTTGTGGAATGTACCATGGCTATGGTACATGCTATCTGTGTGATGGCATGTGTCATGTATGTGTATTGGACATGCCACTCACAGGCCAATGTGTGATGGCAGTGCTTCCCAGCATGCAGCAAATGTGTTGCTCTTCCATCATAGTGTCATCAGTGTCTGCCTTTTGCCTCTCCTTCCAACTCAGTGACAGTGCATGCATGGGAGGGTTATAGTTATGTGGGACATGTGTAAATCATGTACTGGTTCTGTAGCTTGTCAGGCCTATTTGTGTGCTATGGTGCTAATGCCTGTTTCCATTTTTTGTCTTTCATGTTTTTGCAGGGGATAACAGACTTGATGCTGTTGAGGTTGAGGAGATGGTGCAGACCCAGAAGGGATCTCAGGCATGACCGGGCACCAGTGGGGGATGTGGTGTGGTAGTGGGTGATAACCCAATCTTGCTGCAGACCATTCTGTCCAGGGGTGCCTCTGGGTGCACCTCCCCAGACCTCTATTCAGGTGCTGATTCGGATGATGAGACCTATGTGGCGTCGCAGGTAAGTGTTTCTGGCAGGGATTCTGTTCTGTCCAACCCACCTGCACCAGGGGTAGAACCCTCTATGGGTATGTCAGTGTTGGTAAGTCCGCCTTTGGCGGTTACGGTTGCAGGGTCACACTCCACAACATCTGATCCTGTTCCTGGGCCAGCAGATCAGAGGGGGAATGCAGTCCTGCAGCCTCAGGCAGTGCCGGCACAGCAAGGCGCAGATCGCCTTGCGCCAAACAGGTGTGGTGCCTGCCAACGCGGTGGCCGTATGCCACCAGGCAATACCGCATGGGAACAATCCATGTATGGCAACCCAACAGACAGCATCAGTTGAGATGATGGCTCAAGCAATGGAGAGGGTGGCCACTTCCATTGTCCCCCCTGAAAGACATATGGAGCAACTACAGCAGGCAACAGACTCCATTTGCCAATCACACAGGGAGGACATGTTGGCGTCCAAAAGGGACAGACGGGCGGCACTGGAGACACTACGCCAATCGATATCAATAGAGTCCCAGGGCCACAGGGAAGCCCTGAGGGTAGAACTCCATCACCTCAGGGAGACTCTTGTTGACCTTGTGGCTTCCACTAACTTGAGGACATAACAGCAGCTGGAGCGGCTCACACGTTCGCTCTCAGCTGAGATGCAGGCAACTCGGGAGGAGATCCAGGCATCACATCAGGTGGTGCATGGGGATCTCCGCACTATAATCCTCCAGAACGAGACCTTCCACACCCGCATGCTTGCTGCCATGGAGGACCATACCAGGGCTTTGCATGGGCTGCCTCCCATAGCACCACCACCTCCTGTGGCAGCAGCAGAGGGTGATGAGGGCGACAGCAGCAGTTCTCCCACATTGGCATAGCCGTGCAGGCCATGAGCCCATGGAGGTGTTTTTTTTCCCAACATCCACACAGGTGGCTGTTGGTGCGCACCCTGTCCTCGGACCTCCTGGGTGGCCTCCCCCCCACCCCCGGCCCCCACATGGCCATTTTTGATTTTTGATTTTTGATTTTTTTACAGTGTGTTGCCTTGTGTGTCTCCCGTGGGCATCCACTGTATCCCGGCTGGGCACATGCAGGCTTGTCCTTGGGTTAGATGCTTGGGTTCGTGAGACACACACCCCTCCTGCTTCCCGTTTCCATGGGCTTGCAAAGGGTGTGCCCAAGTGACAGTGACTTACACAGTGACGTTGTACTCCCATGAGCTGTGTGGGCAGTCTGTAGTCAATACTGTGTATACATTCCTAGTGGATATTGTTGTTGTATTGTATACTGCATGGTGTATAGATATGTGCTTGTGCATCCATGTCTTCCTCCTGATTTGCAGGTTAATTCCTCATCTCTTCACAAGGCCGTCTACTTTGGAGATGGAGTTTATGTTGTAAGCAGTGCACTTACACATTTGCGTGGCAGCAACACTGTACAGTTGGAAGTGGTCGATGCACTGGCATAATCAGGTTGTAAGACTACCACTACTTTAACTTAGTACTGTCATGTTTATGCTATGTTTGAGATTGTGTAGCTGCATTGTATTGTTTGTAAGTATTTGGTCATGTGTGTTGTTAGTTCTACATTACTGGGAGCATTTTGTGTGTGGCCAGTTTCCATTAGGAACACTGTACTTTGTGACACTTGTGTCATGTTTTGGGGATTGCTTTGTTTGCTCTCACATAGCATGACATGCCATGGTGTGTTGGGTGGCGGTGCTGGGGAGGGGTTGGGTGACATGGCACTGTTGTCATATTGTATTTTGCAAGGTGGTAATGAATTTAGCAGCATAGAAGTGTGTCTTTTGATGACACAGCATTGGTGGTGTTTGTGTAGGTAGGGATGCACACAATGTAACACTTCCAGGTGACCAATCTCAGGCTGGTATGGTTGTGACAGTTGACTGTCCCTTATGTCATCATGATTGATTGTCAGATGGTATGTGCCAGGGCTGTGTGCACTCCACAGGGGTGTGATTTTAGGTGAAGTGATTACCCACCAGCTGCGTACTGGCTGCCTCACCCCGTTCCCTTTCCCCTCCCATGTGCAGAGGGCGTGCATGTGGTTGGGGATGTGGGGACACCACCATGTCCACGGGCAGGCCCCGGCATGTTGCACGTTGTGCAGGACACATGCTGCCACTATGATCCTGCACACTACTGGGGGAGCGTATAACAGCTGCCCGCCAGAACGGTCAAGGGAGCGAAAGCGTGACTTGAGCACTCCAAATGTGCACTCCACTATGCCCAGGTTGCAATGTGGGCTGTGTTGTATCTTACCTCGGGTGGCGTGGTGGGGTTCCGAATTGGCGTCATCATGTGGGTGCTCAGAGGGTAGGCACTGTCCCCTGGGGAGGTGGTGATGGGTATCATTAGTGGGGTTGTGACAATACTCAGTATCTGACATGCATGCATGTGCTGTGGCATTTATACTCACCGAGCAGCCATGTATCGCCATGCCGCCCAGCTTCTAGGTCCCGGTTTAGGGTTGACATTCTGTAAATAAAACTGTTGTGGGTGGACCCTGGATAGTTGGCATATACTGAGGTGATGATTCCCTTGGCATCACATACTACCTGGACGTTGATGGAATGCCAGTGCTTGCGGTTTCTATAGATGTGCTCTGATGCCTTGGGGGGACGTAGAGCCACATGGGTGCAATCAATGGCACCTAGGACTTTGGGGAATTGTGCCACCCCGTAGAAATCCTGGACGGCAGCCTGCCTTTCTGCAGGTGTTCTGGGCAGGTATATGTGCCTGCGGACGGATGGGCGTGCAGTCATGATGGCCAAGACCTGGTGTAGGCAGCGTGACTGCGTGGCCTGTGACACACCCCCACTATAGCACTTGTCCGCTGAAATGATCCAGTGGCCAAGAAGTGCAGTACATTGAGGACCTTCTCCAGGGGGCTGAGTGCTTGGGAGCACAGGGTGGGTGATGTGAGGTCATCCTCCCACTCACTGACCAGGTCGAGTATTATGTAAGGTGGAAACCTGTACCTCCCATACACTTGGTCATCAGGCATCCCAAAAAGGCTGGTTCTGGGTGTGAAAATTCTGGGCCTGACTATCCTCCTCCTCCTCCTGCGGTATCCCACGACCACTGCTGCTAGGAGCGGTATATTCATCCTGGTGTCTGAGCTTGTTTGTTGTTTGCGCACACATTTATGCTGCGTGGGTCCATGTACGCCTGCTTCCTGCTGGCGTACGTGTTCCCGGATTAGCGCGTCTTTTTTGGCGCATGCGTTAGCCCCGTTCGAATTCATGAATACGTGTTTTGAACGTGTTCCCCATTCCGCGTGTCACGCCCTCTGTTCCTCCTACTTTTGTTGTGTGCGCCACGCTATGTGCGATTTCGCTGTGCACGTAGCGCACGCTGTTTGGAGACGTGTGCGCCATGGTGCGCCACGCAGAATTTTGGCGCACATCCTGGGATTTACACGCGCACAGACTTCCATGAATCGCTGTGCGCGGGTTTCGCTGGGATTTTCACACTGGCACTGTGATTTGCACGCAATCGCACGCTTTCACACGCTTGCGCAGAAAATTTCAGCGCACATTAATTCCATGAATCGGCCCCATAATGTGCTTTTAAAATATATATATATATCACTAAAAACAACTTTGTTAAGGGGACGTTATGATTAAGTTGCCCTACTAAAAACCTGTGCAATTCACTAAAAAAAGTTACAAACGTGACATTATGGTTCAAAGTAAAACCGAAAAACCCCTGAAATTCGCCAGTTATGGTAGGCTAAGCAACCATACCTGCCCGCCCCATTGTGCACTGCTAACACTAACACCCAGGACTTGAAAGATGGCATCACAAATGTCATTGATGACATCACTGATGATATCACAATGTAGCCCCTTTAATTTTGTTCACTGCCATATGTTCAGCAAAAAAACTTTTTCAAATGGATGTTATGGTTCAAAGTAAAACCGAAAATCCCTTGTCATTCGCTAGTTATGGTAAGCTAAGCAACCATAACTCGAGCCACCTACGTGCATTGCTAAGACTAACACCCAGGACAACAAAGGTGACATCACAAATGTCATTGATGACATCACTGATGCACGTCCCCTTAACAAAGTTTTTTTTAGTGAATTTTACGGGTTTTTAGTAGAGCAACTTAACCATAACGTCCCTTTAACAAAGTTTTTTTTTCTGAATTTCACAGGTTTTTAGAAGGGGAACTTTACTGAATATACATTTTCATCAGATGATTTTGGGAGATATGTAGTATAATTTCCTTACTTTATATACATGTAACATAGAACATACTGAACCCCCTCGCTAATGATATTTGAAAGGCACGGACTGAGCGCCTGCCTGCAGATGGGCGCAGACGAGGTCAACAGTACCCAAACAGTCAGGGGGTATCTGAAATTGTACTATTGTGTTATATGAAAAATGCACAACTTTGAAAAAGGACACATAAAGACATTATGGGCCTCATTACGACTTCGGCGGTAGCCATGCCGCTATTGGCGGCATGGCTGCTGCCGAAATCGGGTCCGGGTTCCCAGAATGGGGAATTACCGGGCCATTCCGAGTTCGGAGGGCCCGGTAATTTCTCCTGGAACCCGGGCCCGGACCTTCCACATTCCCATCTGAGCTCCCATAGGGCTTAATGGGAATGGGAGAGGGTGCAAACAATGGGCCGATTACGAGCTGCCCTGGTTTGACCAGGCGTTACTTACCGGGTCCCGCGAGGGGAGCTTGTAATGAGGCGGAACGGGTTTAACGGGTCCGCCTCCTTTAGCGGAGCCTGTTAACCCGTTCCACCTCAGTCGTAATGAGGCCCTATAAGTACTAATAAATAAATAGGTGAACCTAAACGTCTGAAACAATAACCATGCATTTAATAACCATGTAGAATGAAATGGATTATACCATAACAAAAAAAGGTATGCCTCCAACGTAATTACCACACAGAAACTGTGCAGCCAGGAGCGACAGTAGACGCACACACTACAACAAAGAGAAATTACAACAACATAGTAAGTGAACTTCATTTTTCTTATATGTGTGTGTAATTGTTTTGTACGAGGGGCAGAAAAAATAATAATGCGTTTCTGTTGTTTTGACACAGAAATGTGCAATACTTTGGAGTGGCTGGAGGAGAATTTTCCGATTGGGGAAATGTCCGAAGATAGCGATAATAATGGTACACACTACTCTGCATAAGCAAATTAATGGCCAGTATTTTATGGGCATTTAACATATATATATTTATTTTTAACAGAGCAGGTAAAAAAAGAAGAAAGGCCAACAAACGACACAGAGAAAGACAGGCTGAAATGATAGACGTGAAAATGGACATACTAAATGACAATTTTAACAGTTTAAGGCAATTTGTGGAGGAATATGTGAGAGGAAAAGTACGATATCACTGTCCCACCTGTACCTGCCCCCCTTCTCCATTTCCTAGTGAACCATCCCAAACCTTCAAGAAGAAAAGAAACGTTTTGATGAAACATCCATCCCTTCATCCCCTCGCAAATCATCCCCTCACAACCAGCCTGTGTTAAACCCTAATTCCCCTATATTTGTTTCAGTGTCTGCTTCCCCCTGTATTTCTCTAGATTGATGTGTGTGTGTGTATTGAATGTTTTTATGAGTTAAAATGTCAGCGGACAGCGCGCCTGTTCGAGCTAGCTGTAAGCAATAGAATATGGATGTTCTAACGGCAATACACCTACCCGTACCAATGGCAACCAAGATGGAACTGATCTTAGAACGCACCATCTGTTCAAGTTGTGCGTAAATGAACAGAATTGGTCGTCCTAAGGACATTATACCTCTCCGTACTGCTCACAAACTAGATGAAACATGTTCTTAGAACACACTAGATGTCCGGGATGTCTGTAAATGAACAAAATGGGAGTGTCCTAAGGACACTATACCTGTCTGTACCATCCGCAGCCGATATTGGAACTGTCCGTAGAACAGGCTCGGTGGCCGGCATGTCCATAGTCAAACAAAATGGAGGTGTCCTAAGGACACTGTATCTGGCCGTACAGTCAGCAGATCATGTACGCACATGCGCACTACACCCATAAGTACTGCGAACATCGCGCCTGTCCGTAACTGTCCGTGTCACTTGTGTCGCACTTTTAATTAGTTTCAGGACCTGAACACTGTCCGTAGAACACCCGCGCACATGAGCACGTCCATTACTCTGCATTTGCTGTCCAGCGGGCACCCATTTCCCTCGCGGATGTGTTCAGGACGTCATCATGTGACCGCACCCACGCTGAGCGTGTGGACTAATTTGTGCAGTTTGTCTGCTTCCGCAACATTTCAAAAGAACTTATACAAACATGGGAAATTATTTTACAGTATAAAATCACCATTTCACATGTCCCATACAATGGCCCTACCTTTGAGCGTATTGTTTAGAATTTTTGCAACGCTTTTGAGTGATCAATATGGTCACGAGCCGCACCCCTCACCCCTATAAATGGCCACACCCCCAAGCTCATCTTCATTGTGTTTCTGGCTATAGCAGATTGAGTTGTGCTGCCTTTACTGCTGTAGCGAACATTAGTTGACTAATCCTTATTGAATCCATAGCTACTGTTGCTTCATTAGCCTCAGCACCCCCCCATGCCCTCCACCGCCACCACCTCCCCAAGGGCCTGCAGAGGGAAATACAGGTGAGGATATAGAGAGCAAGGAAGAAGAGGAAGAAGAGAATGTGGTGGAGGAAGTCCGCACTACAAGCACTCGCCGGGAGTCGTGGGTGTGGCGGTTGTTTACCGTTTATGGGAACGTACCAAAAGCACGTGCAAACCAGGTTAAGTGTAACTAGTGCAAGCTGGTGCTGAGTCGCGGGAGACCTGGTGCGTACAGCTTTGGTATGACAACCATGAAGCGACACCTAACTTCGTTCCACAGTGCGGACATTCGCAAGGTGGTCCCATGTGAAGAACGTAGTAGATTAAGTTCCTCCACAGCATCCTCCGGGTCCAATCCTCTCACCACAAGAGACACTCCTGTGGGGGAGCGCATCCCTCCAGCTGCCTCACAAGACATTCGCGATGCTGTTGACCCTTACCTTTCGAGCGTCACAATTTTGTGTATGTACTGCAACGCAGTACTCTGCAGGGGGGAGAGTCTTCGAAGTGCTTTTGAGGCTACGGTCACAGAGCACCAGAAGAACTGCCCCCTACCTAAGTAAAGCCCACCCTACATCTTTCTCTTTCCACCTGCCCTTTCTTATCCCTGTGGTTGGTGTCCCTTCCTTACCCTCCTTTGCCCTCCTCTCCTAGTGTGTCGTGTGCTCAAAAGCAATAAACTGGAAAATAACAAAAATTACAAAAAAGGCTTTTTTCAGAGCTGCCTTTCTCAGTTTAACAATAGAACTATCAAGTGACCGTTGTAGGTCCCTGCGCAAAGTCAGCGGACAGTCGTAGGGCACACAAAAATGGAGGGTGCAAGCGGAGCAAAACCAATGCACCTTTTGCTGGGAGTAAGTGGTGGCTCTGAAAAGAGCCTTTCGGTGGTGTTTTGTGTGTTTCAAAAACTGTAGATTGGAAAAAACGGATTGCCAAATAGATGACTATGAATCCAAAAAAGGTTGCAATGCATTTTGTACATTGCGAAGAAAAATCTGATTGCCAGCATATGTGAGATGGACTCCATCTCTGCGAAAATGAAAGTGCTTCGAAACTAAATGTTTTCATTGTGGAATGAGGACATGCCAACATCTCTTAGAAAGACACAAACAGCCTTATTAACATTGCACCTCGCTTTCTCCATTTGTGGACCAAATGCAGAAGAACGCAGCCATATTTGTCTTTGTGCAATGCGGGAAAAAACTATTTGGCAATTTGGAAACATGTCCATGACCTCTGCAAGTCCTTTCTTCATTGCAAATTGCAAAGACATTCCAGAGACATGGCCTAAACTGTTCCCTCCGCAATGAATGATAATTATATCTGGATGAAGCTCTGTCTGTAAAGTAGCACAGAGAGGTACCAAGTCCAGCCACCTCATTCCACGAACACTGTGCCTGTGCCAGTGCACTTCCACGTGAGGAAATCCAAGGTCTGCAGATAGACCACAACTTTCTGCATGCACCTTCAACCAATGTATCCATGAGTCTCCCAAAATCCAGATACTCTGTTTTTGAGCACACAGAGCCATTGCTGTCTGGTCTCCTGTCAGGGAAAAGAAGTTCTCACTAAATTTCTCCGTTCAGAACACACCCACTGAACTTTACAGACCAATCCCTACCTTGCACATTCTCATTTGCATGCGTCTCCACCCCAGAATCTCTGTTGGTAATACGCGCTGCCTGCAAACTACCGCCATGTGCGCAGACACGTAGAGGATCAGAGTGTGACGACTGTACATTTAAATATTATTCCCCTTTTCCCCTTTAAGGTGGGCTCTGAAAAGAGCCGTTTTTGTTTTTGTTTTTTGGGCAGGTGTCTTACAGACACCTGTTATTTTGTATTTTTAAAATATTTTTTCTTCTTACTTTACTCCTACAATCATTATAGAACCGTCTCCAAAGCAAGCCTTACATTCCAAAAGAACATGGCACGTCCCAAAGAAGATAACGCAACACCATCTGCTTCAAAATAAACCGCATTACTGGGAACAATGTTCTCGTGGCTGCAGAAAAACATACCAGCTCGTAACATGAAAGCACGCATGCCGCGATTGATGTTACACCTCCCAATACTTTGATCAGGTCAGAAAACAGAACTGTTGTCCCATTTTCCTCAAGGGAGTAATCCAAAAAAAATTATTTTTGCGGTTGGAAAGATGTTCATGACTGCTTGAACCAACTGTTCCAAATCTACTAACAAAGTACGTGAACTCACGTAGCCCAAATGGCAAGCACTGTAGTGCAAAAGTACCACATGGGGAGTGGTCATCCTACGCATGTCTCTGCAAACTTGGAGAATTGCTGTAACATTGCGATCAGTCTCAGCGCTCCACACCACCTCCACTCCTCTCACATCGAAATTGTGTGCCAAATGCCGACTTTCGGAATAGTGCTGTAAACCATGGACAAAAATATCTCCAAGCACCAAAACCCTCACTCTCTCCACCTCTGCCATCTTCAGTATACACACCGTCTTTCGACACAAAAGAGAAATGTGAACATCTGGTTGGCTGATGCCTAGAGTCCCCTTTCCATGCTGGATTTGCTGTAGAACCCTGTATGTGACACGCCCTATCCGCGGAGAAGTGTTGTCTATGTGCAGCACGTAACTCTTAGCCAGTCCTTCTACCCTTTCCACATCACTCGCGAATCCATTCCCTCATTGGACACAGCTAAGCAGACACACAACCATCCACCAATCACATTCAACATCTCTACATCTAAGTCCGTCATCAATATTCCGCACTTCAAATGTACTGTTGATCACTCTGAATGCAAGTCGCATATCATTGCAAAGCACCTACTTCAAAAACTACTGTGCAAGTGTCGTGAATTTCTACGTACAGCTCCATGCATGCGCACATGCATGAGTATAAAGTACAGGTATGCATATTTTAATCAGAGAACATGTGTGTAAACAAACTAATGCCACTAAATCTGCATAGCCAATACATACCAACACTCCCCCTTTAAGTGCAAGACTTCCGATTTTTCATTGGCAAACCGCACTACTTCTTACTGTCTCCCGCATAACCTATACATACGTAACAACCCTCCCTATTTAGCGGGAAACTCGATTTTCCATTAGAAAATGTCACAATTTTTTACTGTGTACCGCCTACATTAATGCTACTTCCAATGCGATTGTATGAGAAAAATAAATGCTCCCGATTGCTGTGGTGACATCTCCCTCTGAGGGTCTCCCGATTTTTCAGATTCGTACTTATAATTTGAAAGTAGTGACATTTTTCCCATGTACTATAATGACCTATCACTTACAAACCTCTCTGCTACGGACAACACAGCTTAAAAAAAACAAGGCATTTTCATAAACTAAATATTGTACTCATTTGCGAATCACGTTCAACTAAAATATTGCAAATAACATACAAAGGCAGCACATAGTGAAGTGAAATGCACACATGTACTGTGTTGAGATATCAAAGGAGAATACTCTGACGAAAGATGCGCACCAAAACAAACCTTGATCTCTGAACCATTCTACCCACAGATCCCCATTTATTAAACAAAGAATAACAGGCACAATGGCTCACAAATCCGTGTGTTTTTGGAACTCAAATAACATACAGAAGCCTTAGTATGTTAGTACTAGAAAACAAATAGCTGTTTCAATTTTATACCATTACGTTTACTATTAATGCTTCTCCTCACTACTAGCTCACTTTGTACTCTCATATGAAGCACATTGTAGTATACAAACAGAAAAATAGCCTTCCCAAATTATTGTAACAGCCCAATGCACATTCACACACCACCACAAAGAGCTTCCCCATCAAACTCATGCATGCATACAAACAGCACACATACATTGTACAACAGACCAAACCATGCCTTCTTTTTTTCAACAGACCCCAAAGAATACCTACCAAAAAGCAAGTCCACAGAAAAGAACGCAGAAATAGAGCAAATGAAAATAAAAGTGTCCAAAGTAAGCATCCTTCTGTAGCAGAGTTTGTAGAGAATGTTGGAACAAAACAGCTAATACAGTCGTTTAGCGAAACAAAGGAAGCTTCAACTACCGAAACTTTACCTCCTCCATCAAAATGTGGCAAGAAACACAAAACGCTTCACAAAAAAATCGGCTACCAGTACTGCTAACAATGCTCCTATTAATCCTGATATAGTAATAAGAACCCATAGTAAAAAAATTATTTTAGCAAAAATGTTTCGCCACAGAGTCCTTCATAATCTAACAAGAAGAGGACGAAATCATCTTCAACCCTTAAAACCTACTGTAGAAAATTGATCCTACAAGCTCTCGTGGACAGTGGAATCCTTCTCAAAAGGAAGTTGGTTATATTAGTGTTAAATAGGATGAAACCACTAACACAACTAAGTACTAAACTACAAAAGAAACTTATCAATAAACGGAATGTCAACAAAAATAACTTCTTACATATTTGTGGAGGTGAATGGAGTCACACAACAACCACAGAACCATATTTTAATGAAGAAGCATACAAACAGAATCAAACAAACACAATTGGCATCCATAGCAGTGGACGAGGGTATGAAAAAATCAATGATACCATCATGGAACAAGAAACACTGCTTACAAAAGTATCCCCTGAAAACTCAGAATTACCTCTCGATTCGACTGAACCAGACCGTCCAGTATACAAATGGCTGTGCATGTCAATGTGTGACATTCCTAACAAATCTTTCAAATCTTTACATCATTTCCTCAATCAGTACGTGAAAGGTAAAGACAAAATTAAAATAAAAGTACTGCAAAATATGGATATCTGTCCAGTGTGCAAATACACAGAACTACAAGGACATTCATTAGCCTGCATTTCAGGACCTATTTTCAAAAGCACCTTCCATGATATCAAAAGGATATCAATACATCATTCAAATGTAAGAAATCTAGTGTATTGTCACGACCCGTGACCCAGAACCCCACTGGCATGGTCACATGCCAGGTAGGGTCAGGACTCAGGGTTCATTTGGGGCCCCAAGAGCCTTACATTATCATCATAGACTCTCCTGGAGTCAGTCCTGGCGCCTTGGGCACCAGGCTCATGTTCAGACTGGAACTTTACCTTGAAGGGACTACTTTTCCTGTGAAGGCCTGCAGCCAACATGGAGGCACCCATGTAGTCTAGTTCTTAGGAACCAGACTGTGCGGTGCAGTGTTTTAAGGTGTGGTAGCCTGGACTAGTTTACCTGGACTACTTTACAGAGGGCTATATAAACCACACCCAAGCTACAGAACGTGCTTCACGTTATTCTGCAGCCAACAGCGTGACACTCATCGTGTTCAGAGACCAGCACCCGGCGATCCTTGAATAGCGGACCTGCAGAGGAGACAAAAGAACATCATTAGCAGTCTATGCTTACCTGCAACTTTCCATCCGTCGATTCCTGCTGCTCGCGGTCTTCCATTCAGTTGGCAGCATCATCAGGACACCACGCTCGCACCGGAACAAAGCACCTGGAGGGAGAGAGAAAGAAGGACAATGTTAAACAGGTTACTCACGGCATCACGGCAGTAATCACTAAATCCTCACCTGGCTTGGCATTTCTTGACTGGTTCCGCTCCGGAAATCTTCACATGCCCAGAAAG
Organism: Ambystoma mexicanum; assembly: GCF_040938575.1. Taxonomy (NCBI): domain Eukaryota; kingdom Metazoa; phylum Chordata; class Amphibia; order Caudata; family Ambystomatidae; genus Ambystoma; species Ambystoma mexicanum. The sequence goes on along the minus strand of NC_090925.1, from coordinate 762,934,026 downwards.
ACCATCGCGACCTGAAAAGGAATAAAGAATACAGGTTAGCAAGAAAAGACATTACTGCGCCGCACGTCGCGCTTACCATACCATCCATCATACGCTCCTGCGTCCATCATCCTGGCAGGAGTCTGATCCAAGTAGCGCACCCACCAAACCTCCGTGCACCTAAGGGGAAAACAAACAAGAAAAGACATTATTAGCAAGAAAGGGAAAGCAAGGACATTTAAAGACTGCTATAACCAGACTTACCTCCTTAAAGACTCTTGAATGGGTTAGCACCAGTGAAGTTAACTCGGTCACTACAACCCGCAGAAGATTACGCGCCCCTGCACAGAAGGCAGGACGGAGAGTACGCCAGACATCATAACAAGGTGAGGAGTGGGCCATCAGGTCGAGTCCTGGGGGCTGGTGGGAGGAAACGAAGTCTGTTCCTAAGTCCAGTCCTCCTGTGCTTTCAGGCCCGACCGCCATAGAAGGCATCGTCCAGAATTGGGAACGTCCAGGGTGAATCCGGCAAGCAGGGCATAAGGGCATCCCCGTGGATACCAGGTGACCGTAACATGTATAAAATATACTATGCTAAAAGTCCAGCTTTAGAATTAGCCAATTTAAATAACACTCTTCTGCATGGTACACCCAAATACCTACAAGAAGAAATCGACCGTATCCTGAGAAAATATTTTGGAAGTGAAAGCCACTTACAAAATGCAATAGTTTTAGAACATACTAGCAACAATTCTGCACATAGCAACCTTCTATTACACACATACAAAAAAGAAATACAAAAATGTAAAAGTGCATCGGCTGAAGTACCAAACCATTTGTGTGTGTGTTGCCGCAGAACGTTTTACAAAAGGAACACAAAAATATAGACATAACATACAAAATAGAAGACAATGAAGATTCCAAATGGTTTCAATTAGCTCTCTACCTTTTAGCAGAAAACAAATACCAAATAAGTGAATCCCTAATATGTTGCAGTTACTGCACTACAAAACTGGACAACAACCAAACTCCTTCACGTGCTATCACAAATAATTTGGAATTGTTCCCACTACCAACACCCCTGCAACAACTCAATTTGTATAAGAGCATCATAATTCAAACAGTTCACCCATTTCAAGCAATTATATGCTTTCAACCAAAAACAGCAAAATTGCCTCCCTCTGAATTGGTGAAAGGCATTTGTAGAAAAGTAGTTTATTTGCCATTAGATATAACAGAAAATGTACACACTCTAGGAGTGGAACGTCCAATAAAGCATTCTTTAATTGTCTTGGTAAATGGTGTACCAACAAAAGACAAAATAATTTGGCAACAACTGGTGGATTTACATAAAGTTAGACAAGCCTTGCAATATCTAAAAGACAATAATGAATACTACAAAGAAATAAATATTGAAGAAAGCTTAAGGGAAACAACTGAAATAATTCAAGAGTCATCGGAAACTGGTCAATTTGAACTTCTGGATCCTGCTGCAGTATCCACTCTTTTGGACCATTACACAATTCATCCATTGCATTCCAATGAAAGCATAGATGATGCACTAGAAATTTACCAAATGCGACAAACCAAAGGGTCACCAATGAGCATATGGGAAAAAAGTATAGAAGCACGTGCTTTTCCACTGCTATTTCTTGCTGGCAAAGGCGGAAGATACGATGATAGACCCACTCAGATTACGGCATCAGAATACCGCTCATTACGAATGCATTCACAAGATCCCAGATTTAGCCAAAATGTGGAATACATATTCCACCTACTCTTTGAAAGTGAACTAGCAACCCTATGTTACGGAGTTGCACACATTTTGAAATCTGGAACCCACTTTCAAAATATGTCAGCTACGCAATTAATACAAAAAGTACAAGAAAAAGATGAGGTTTTACAATCAAGTATAACAAATTTGTTTGCAAACATGCGTGGTACAAAATAATACTGGTTCCGACGGCACGGAGATGTACGTTGTATGATCAGAAATCTTGGACCACCAACTTGGTTTGTTACACTAAGTTGTGCAGAATATGCATGGGAAGATTTACATGAGTTCCTACGCATATCAAACAACAACAAAACCAACATAGATATATTAACACCTGGAGAACTTTGCTCTCTAGATCCAGTTAATTTGTGAAGATATTTCCATCATCGTGTCATTGCTATGCTATACTTTATTTGTAATAAAACTGTTGCTCCCCTCGGAGAAGTGCAACACTTCTTTTGGAGAAAAGAATACCAAGTGAGAGGAGCACCACATATTCACATGCTTTTATGGATCAAAGGTGCACCTAAATTTGGCCACGACAGTGATGCCACTGTTTTGCAGTTCATCCAAAAATATGTCACTTGTGAAATCCCTTCACAACGGACACATAGTGACCTGCATGGACAGATTTTACAATTTCAAAGACACAAATGTGGCAAATATTGTCATGGCAAATACAAAAGCAAAGGGAAATACTACACCAAATGCCGCTTTGGTTTCCCTAGACCAGTTACAGAAACAGGTGAAGTGAACAACTTCATGTCTCAGTTCGACATAGTGTTAAAGGTAAATCACCTAAGAACACGTATTACATAAAAAGAACAGAAGAATCAAAATATATCAATGATTACAATACAATCATTGCCCTCTTATGGAATGCAAACATAGATGTGCAGTACATTGTAGACAATTCCACTGCAGTTGCACGATATGTTACAGCCTACTTAACAAAAGTAGAAAAAACAGAGCTTCAAGACCCTGGAATGACCTATCATCAGAGAAGACACTATCTCATAACTTGTACAGCCTAGGCATAAAAATGCTCTCTCATAGAGAATGTGGCGCCTATGAAGCGGCAGATACTTTAACCGGTACTGCTTTGTATGGAAAATCAGACAACATAGTATGGCTAAGTCTTGGTCCTGCTAAATCTAGAAAAAGAGTTCTGAAATCATATGAGGACATAGAAACAATTGCCAGAAATGATCCCAACAGCCTAGACATTTTAAAAAACAATTTACTCGACACATACTATCCAAACAGGAGTAGCTCTTTGGAAAGCATGTGTCTATACCACATAGCTCAAAACTTTGCATACAAAAATAATATAAAACCAATAAAAGCAAAGGTAGATATAGAGTGAACGATTGTGAAGGCAGCTTAGTGAAAGTTACCAAACGAAACTTAATTAATCATGTCAAATTGTCATTAAAACTCCTCAACAGAAAGAACTATATTACATGTCTCTGCTACAACTTTTTAAACCATGGAGAAAAGAGGAAGAGATACTAGATAACTATGACTGCTATAAAGATACTTTCAAAGCAAATGAAAGCGCTATCACTGATGTGAACTTTACGCAGTACAAAACAAGTTTGCACAATGAACAGCAACGCGAAGAAGAACTTCAGGCCCAACTAGATAAGGACACTTTTGACAGTAGTCAACTTCTGTAACAGGAAGCCAAGAACCACTAGGACAGCCACTAATAGCAAATGAGGCAGAATTAGGTATGACAGAAGTGGAAAACACCATGTGTCACTATGAAGAAGATATAGAAGATTTAACTGTACTACAAGCAAAGCTTAACAAAGATCAGCGCACCATTTTTGAAGAAGTAACAAAACAAATTGCACATGGAGTACAACACGAAAATAAAGAATGTACCTGCCAAAATTACAAACCTATACTGCTGTACATCCGTGGTGAAGCTGGGTCAGGAAAAAAATTCTTAATCAAAATCATCAGCAAGTTCCTTCAAAAATTGACAAACAACAAACTGTCAGTGGTTGTAACTGCCCCCACAGGTTTAGCTGCCCACACCATAGGCAGTGTCACTTTACACCAATTACTACTCCTTCCAGTAGAACACCAAAACAAATTAGACTGTTACAAACTTTCTGCAGAAGCTGCAATGGAACTACGCAGAGTATTAAAACAAATGAAAATGCTACTAACAGATGAAGTGAGCATGGTCTCCAACCTAATGTTGGCTTGATTCACCTCAGATTGCAAGAAGTACTTAAAACAAACTACGAAGAACTCTTTGCAGGGAAACACATTATCGTTTTTGGAGATCTTCTACAATTGACACCAGTGAAAGTTGAACCTATTTTTAAAACCTTTGGACACAAACTCTGCCGTAAAACTGTTGTCAGCATAGGAAATGTCAACCTTTGGCAACATTTCCAATACAGAGAATTAACAGAAAACATGCGGCAATCTGCAGATCTCACTTATGCCAACATTTTAAAAAGTATTAGAGTTGGTGTACTGTCTCAAGAAGCACAAGTAATATTGAAAAACCGGCACATTCATGCACTTTATGGCGATAATGCATGTGCTACAGATGTTATGGAACAATTAGCGCACAAAAATGTCAATTGCATTGCCTTAATGCCAACTCTTGCAAGCTGTTTCAAATTCAATGAAACAATGTTAAAAAAAGAAATGCAACCAATAATGGAAATTTGCGCCACAGACAAACTAGACGTACATGGTATGACACTACCCATGTGTGAGCAAGCCACAACAAGACGGGCCTCATAACACGGACGGCGGTAAGGGTTAACGGTCACCATTAATGGTAACGGTGACCGTTAACCCTTACCGCTGTACTACTAGGTCCCTTTGCGGGTTGGGGAATTTAACGCCTGCTTTTTGCAGGCGTTAAAACCCAACCCGCAAAGGGACCTTGGTGCTAATTACGGCACCGCAAATTTGCGGTACCGTAATTAGCACCTTCCCCATTCCCATTATGCCCTATGGGGCAAAAATGGGAATGGGGAAGGGCAATGGTGGAAGGGGGAATTACCGCCCCACCAACCTTGGAGTAGGGCGGTAATTCCCCTTTCCGCCAAGGCGGTGCCGGTAATTTACCGGCATGGACCAAGGTGCTAATAGCATCTTGGTCCACCGCCTACCGTGTAATGAGGCCCTAAATATCTTAGAAAATTCAATCTCCAACACAGCTGGGTTGGAAAAAATATTAAAATTATCCTTAAATTGCAGAGTAATGCTTAAACGTAACCTTGACGTGGAGCAAGAGCTAGTTAATGGGGTACTGGGTACAGTTGTTGGCTTTCAAACATATCCACGTGACAACAACATTCAGTTTGTCAATATTCGCTTTGACAAACTTTCAGAAGTGAAAAGGATAGGGCGCTCAACTGCTCGATCCCTTCTCTTCAAAGACATGTATGTACGTAGAGAACAATTTTCTCTAACTCTTGCATATGCAGTCACCATTCATAATTCCCAAGGTCTTACCCTAGACAAAGCATTGATAGATATAGGAAACACTGGGCCTCATTACACGGTAGGCGGTAAGGGTTTACCGGTACCGGTAAGGGCACCGGTACCGGTAAACCCTTACCGCCTTACTACGAGGTCCCTTTGCGGGTCCTCCCTAGGCGTTAAGGACGGGACCCGCAAAGGGACCTCAGAGCTAATTACGGTACCGCAATTTGCAGTACCGTAATTAGCACCTTCCCCATTCCCATTATGCCCTATGGGGCAAAAATGGGAATGGGGAAGGGCCTTGGTGAATGGGGAATTACCGCCCCCGCTCACCTTGGAGTAGGGCGGTAATTCCGCCATCCACCAAGGCGGACTCGGTACGGTACCGGTGGCAACCATGGCGCTAATAGCGCCATGGTTACCGCCTACCGTGTAATGAAGCCCACAGTCTTTAAAAAAGGCATGAGCTTCGTAGCACTATCACGCTTACGTACACTTGACAGTCTATTTCTAATCAACTTTGATGCAAGTAAACTGAACGCTGATATTCCTTGCATTTTAGAGTACAATAGACTGTGTTCACTGTACACCCCCCATCTGAAACAATATCCTGTACCAGAAAAAGTAAAACGTGGTAAAAGAAAACTAATTCAAACAGAAATGCAACAGAATCTGACGGCAAATCCTTCAAGAAAAGAAGCTAAAACTTCATCAATTACCACAAGCAAAGAAGAACCTATTAGGGAAAGTAAATCAGGTACTTCTTCAAAGAAGGAACAAAATCTCAGAAAAAAAGCACTCAGAGACAGACCTAGCTGGTCCATTCAAATTTTCAAATGAAACTGGTGTAAGTTGCTATGCAAATGTAGCAATGAATATTCTATTTCAATTGCCTCCAATCGTTAACAATATTTACTTACACAGTACAGAGCAATTGTGTTTGCAAATGTTAGTCCTTCATAGAAACGCAACAAATAATCCTGACAACACGTACAGTGCCCACAGAATAAGACAAGAATTGGACTCCTGTGCTGGAATGGTGAGATTCACTATAAACTCACAAGAAGATCCACAAGAATTTCTAATGTACTTACTACAAGTACTGGAAAACAAAAACATACCTATAAATGAAATCTTTCAGATTTCATACATGTGGAAACATACATGCACTCTTTGTAACAATGTGATACAGGAACAAATCCCAAATGAGCGATTTGTGTATGCATCCATACCTAATTGTGAATCCATTCCATTTCAGCAACAGATTATGTACTATGTGCAATTCAGACAATCGCTCCACCTTACTGATACAAACACATAGTAACTACATAATACTTATGCTTCTACTTCATAATGCAGATGGTACCAAAAACAACTGCAAGCTGACTGGATTCACACACGGTCAAGTGTCACTTGGAAAGAAAACCTTTACAACAATAGGTATAATCTACCACGCAGGAGCTACAACCAATGCAGGTCACTACACTGCATACATTAAAAAGAAATGTGGATGGTTCGAATGTAATGATAGCACCATTACTCTAAAGCAGAGATTGCCAGCTAATCTTACAAATGCGCACTTAATCTTCTTAAAGCCAAAATTTAATAACTAATGGGTACTTCAACATTACCAAAAAATCAAGTAAAAGACTATAAACAGTTAGAATACGCCAACAGGTATCTAACTGCCCAAGAGTGTATAACAACCACACAGATAAATGAATACCACGGATCTGTAACAACAAATGCACAGTCAGAATACGCCAACAGGTAATCTAATCTGCAGCAAGGCAACAGACATAACATTAATCAGAAAGAACAAGGAAACACTCAAAGGAAACAAAGAAATAGTTTGTAGCATAGCAAATAAAGTTTTTTTTTAATCCGACAAGGATTTTTTTCCCCCAGACCCAAGGATTAGAAAAACAAACACAGAAACTGAGCAAAATGCACAGTGCACTGGATGTAAACTAAATATGAGGGTAAAAAAAAGCGAAACTCTCTATTATACAATGTAATAAGTCTTCATAAAATACAAACACTAACATGCTCTTTTCTTTTATCACAGAAATTGAAAAAGGATATTTCCGCCAAGTACTAAAGTCAAGTAAGAAATATATGGATTCTGAACAAAGTAAACATTAAGTATAATTACACTCATGTCAGACATATTTGAATCTACACGTCTAATCTATGGCAGTAATATGGTGCAGTGGCTGTAGGCTGGGCCTAGTGTCTTGGATGTATAACCTACCACCTACACCCTACGGCCAAGCAACCAAGACTATAGGTCCTACCCACAACCATCGCAGCATGTCAAAACCATGGTGCTTGTAATTTCACTACTTAAAAGTTTACTCTTGGGTGCATGGTCTGCAGCCATGCACCTAAGACGCTAGGTCGTGCACACAACCACTGCACCACAGCACACCCATGTTCACTTATAACCTCACTGCTTATGACTTCAGCCATGCACCCAAAACTCTGGGTCCTGGCGAGAACCACCACAGCATATGGCACCCATTTTGGCTTCTAACTTCACTACGTATAAAGTTGGGTTTGGGAGCATGGCCTTCGGTCATGCACCCAAAACGCTACGCCCACTCCACAACCACCTGAATGATGTTTGATAGTACGAGTGTACCTATACCTGTAATATGCTGCAGTGGTTGTGGCCACAGGCTACAGTCTTGGGTGTAAGGCCATAGGTTTTTCAATGTATGGGTATGCGGTATACAAAATCCATAGTAGCTTATAACTGCAGTGCTTATAACTTTGTCATGCACCGAACACTCTACGTCCTGGCCACAACTACCACACCATATCACACCCATTGTGGCTTGTAACTAGACTACGTATAAATGTGCTGTTGGGTGCATGGCCTTTGGCCATGCACCCATGACTGCAAGCCCTCCCCACAGCCACCTGAGTGATGTTCAATACTACAGGTGTCTCTATAGCTGTGATATGCTGCAGTGGTTGTGGCCAGGGCCTAAAGTCTTAGGTGTATGTCCATACATATTTCAATGTATGGGTGTAAGTGGCTTATAACTCCAGTGTTTATAACCTTCGGCCATGCACCCAAGACTCTACACACTCCTCACAATCATCTGATTGATAATGAATACTACCAGATACATAATCGATTTTATGGGTGTGGTGTATGAATGTGATATGCTGCAGTGGTTGTGGGCAGGGCCTACACTCTTGGGTGTATGGCGTACAGCCTGCAGCCATGCACCCAAAAGTCTATGTCCTGCCCACAACCACCACACTATATAAAACCCATGTTGGCTTATAACTTCAGAGGTTATAACTTTGGCCATGCACCCAAGATGGCCATGCACCCAAGACAGCAGGCCCTCCCTACAACCACCTGAGTGATGTGCGATACTACGGTGTATCTATAGGTGTGCTATGCTGCAGTGGATGTGGCCAGAGACTACACTCTTAGCTGTATGTCCATAGATATTGCAATGTATGGGTGTGCAGTGGCTTATAACTCCAGTGCTTATAACTTTGTTCTTGGGTGCATGGCCTTGCACCCAAGACTCTACACACTCTCCACAACCATCCGATGGATAAGCAATACTACAGGTGCATCCATTGCTGTGACATGCTGCGGTGGTTGTGGCCAGGGCCTAGAGTCTTTGAAGTATGGCCTACGGCCATGCACCCAAGACACTAGGCCCTGGCCACAACCACCGCAGCATATTACACCCATGGTCGCTTATAAATCATTAGCACACCCATAGAATGAAACATTATAACTGTAGCATGTACTCAATTTGTACCCAGGACTCTAGGCCCTGCCCACACCTACCAGATACATAATCAAATGTATGGGTGTGGTGTATGAATGTGATTTGCTGCAGTGGTTGTGGGCAGGGTCTACACTCTTGGGTGTATGGCCTTCAACCTGCATCCATGCACCCAAAAGTCTATGGGCCTCATTACACTGACGGCGGTGGACCAAGGTGCTATTAGCACCTTGGTCCATGCCGGTAAAATACTGGCACTGCCTTGGTGGAAAGGGGAATTACCGCCCTATTCCAAGGTTGGTGGGGCGGTAATTCCCCCTTCCCCCATTGCCCTTCCCCATTCCCATTTTTGCCCCATAGGGCATAATGGGAATGGGGAAGGTGCTAATTACGGCACCGCAAATTGCGGTACCGTAATTATCTCCCTGGTCCCTTTGCGGGTTGGTTTTTAACGCCTGCAAAAAGCAGGCGTTAAATTCTCCAAACCGCAAAGGGACCTCGTAGTAAGGCGGTAAGGGTTAACGGTCACCGGTACCATTAACGGTGACCGTTAACCCTTACCGCCGTCCGTGTAATGAGGCCCATATATGTCCTGCCCACAGCCACCGCACTATATAAAAACCATGTTGGCTTATAACTTTAGAGCTTATAGGTTTGTTCTTGGGTGGCACCCAAGACTGCAGGCCCTCCCCACAACCACTTGTGTATAGGCGCGTTACAAATGCCATATCATATCATAACCACCTGAGTGATGTGCGGTACTACGGGTGTAGCTATAGGTGTGGTATGCTGCAGTGGTTGTGGCCAGAGGCTAGACTCCTAGCTGTATGTCCATAGATATTGCAACGTATGGGTGTGCAGTGGCTTACACCTCCAGTGCTTATAACTTTCTTCTTGGCCATGCACCCAAGACTCTACACACTCCCCACAACCATATGATCGATAAGCAATACTAAAGGTGTATCCATTGCTGTGACATGCTGCGGTGGTTGTGGGAAGGGCCTAGAGTCTTGGATGCATGGCCGTCACAAACACCGCAGCATGTCACACCCATGGCGCCGTGCAAATCAATAGCACACCCATAGGAAAACATTATTTAATTACGGCATGTACTCAATTTCAATGTTCGCTAACACCACGCGTGTCCTTAGAACAGTTTCAAGGTGCCTGTGCCAGTCCGTGCTGGACTGAAATACTACCCTTATTAGACCCCTCATTTTCTGTACGTACAAACATCCCGAACAAGGCGGGCATAGAGAATACATCATTAACACCTACCGCCTGAACAAATTCAGTTTTTCACCCATCTCTTACTGTCTGAACCTCCCCAAGCACTCTGACACAGCAAAACAGTTTTTGAAATAGCATTTTGCTGCTGGTCGCCGCTGTGCTGTCGGCGGATCCAAGATGTCGGGCGCATCCAAACAATCTGACACAGAACACGGCTCACTGCAGCCAATCGCGGTCATTTTGCCAGACCCTTAGCCAATCGATATCTTGTCCGCGGTGCAAACAGGGAAGTGTGACCGCGGAGCGGACATAGATATCAATAATTTTTTTAGACCTACTTTTTGGTCATTTTAAAGAAAAGTACTGCATGGATTGTCACCAAATTTACAAAAGCACGCTTTCGGGACCAAGCCCCTGCCCCTGCCCCAAATTTGGTGAAAATCCGTCCAGCGGTTTTGCCTGTAGCCGTGCGCAAAGTTTTTCCCCCATTCAGTCTATGGGAAAAAAAGATGTTTTGGGACCCCCCCCCTATAAATGTTCCCCCCTTGGACCAAACATCACCAAACTTTGCAACTTTGGTGAGCATTCGTCCAGGGGGAGCAGAGTTATAGGCCGACCAAAAAGTGCTCTTCCTATGGAAACAGCAACTTAACCATAACTACACAGCCACTACTGTGGCTGTGTAATATATATATATACATATATATGTATTCATTGTTTTCAGCTCTCAACACCCAGAGGTATCACAGCGCTAGTACAGCTACTGTAAACATGCAGAATAGGTATAAGTCAACAGTATGATGCAGGCTTCATAGTTCGAGGGTGGGTATGATTGGGGAGTCTTAGTCATACTTGTTGAACAGACTGGTCTTTAGGAACTTTTTGAATGTTGGGTCGGAGGGCCCATTTCTGAAATGCTAAAATGAGAAACAAAATCAAAAAAGACCAACTGGAGCAGAGCTCTTCTGAGCTCAGGCGATAATCTCCAAGAGCTGGCAAAAGCTGATCACTGTGCATGCACCGCGGGTGGCAGTTCAGGCATGGACTTTTTGATTTCGACGCATCTGGATTCTGGGGAGGCAATGTCTGCCACATTCTGCATCCGGGGGAAATCTTACTTAGTTCCTGCACTGACACTCAGAAAGCCCTCCATCACACACACCTTAGCGCTTTGGTCCATACTAGAGATGAATACCCATTTACACATCAGTGTGATCCCCCAGACAAGAAGAGTTCTGCCCAAAAAGCCAGAGAAATCTCTGAGCAAGCGTAAAACAGTAAGCACACACAGATGCGCTTGCTTCCTTGGGCATCATCAGTGAGTTGGGGCTCAGGTGCCCTGGCCTCCCTATGCATGGAGAGCAAGGGACCCACTTCTGCTCTCCCATTCCCCATTGAAACCGCAAGTGATTCAAAATTAGCCAACAATGTGCTCTGTCTTTCACTTAAATTAGCAGAACCCAAGTAGCTTTCCTAGGTTATGTCACGGGCGCAGTGCTCGCAGGGCCCGACAAAATGCGCCCAATAGGACTGAGGCGCAGGGCGGTCACATTATTTGCCCTGAATCACACATTCTGCCCAAGTGGGGAGGCCAGTTCTAGATTCCGGCTCTCCTGATTCACAGCCTGCAACTTTGCCACTAGTAGCCGCATCGGCACATGGCGCGCGACGTCTCGCTGACCCTTGCATTGATAGAATGTAGTGGTTGGGAGTGTGGGACCATTCATGGACTCTTCCTGCTTAATGTAGCTGCGCACAGGATCAATCATGGCCAGTGAATCTACCGAAGGGTGGGGCGTTCATGGTGGAATTTGGGTACGCACAAATTTGCCTGTCGAATGTCTCACAGTCCTCTGCTAAGTCTCCCAAAAAAGCCTGGATACACAATGTAGTTCCACCTTCCAGGAAATAATGGCCCTTGATATTTTGGCCTGTTGTGGAGTTTGAAGTAAAAAAAACAACTTCTGGGACAAGGGTGGAACGTGGAACAACAGTCTTGTACTACCAGGTTGCAATCAGTTTGAAGAGAAGTGATTTGGTGGCTAGGCTGTTGACTTCAACTAGGGCTTCTGAGTTATATTCCCGCTTCCACACTTGGCAAATCTATTTGATCCTGGACAAATCACCCTAGCTCCCTGTGTCTTAGTTCCCTAATCTGCCAAATTTGGGAGCATTTACAAATGATCCGAACAAAATTATTACAAGTTGTACAACAGCTGGTCATTAGAATTAATGTCCACGGATAGGGGCCTATTGAACACAACTCCCTCTGTTTCGGATGGGCCCTGGGATGGGGCGATTGAAGAGGGACTGTGTCTGGAACAGGGTGGGAAGGACGCGGCGCGGTTTTTGTCCTCGAGTTTTCACTATTTGTTAAGATTTCAGCTGTGCCAGATGAAGTTCCTTCAATCCCTCATAGCACTGAAATGCCTGTTCTCGGACTTGGCAATCTTAACAACTTTGAAAAACAGTTGCGTGCCATCTGCGTAGGTATGAAAATCCACTGTGTAATGTCAACGAAGAAGACTGGTTAAGGGTTTGAAGTTTGTGATGAAGAGGACTGGGGACAGAGCCAGGCATCAAAGAACTCAGCAGGTTGGCAATGCCACAGAGACAAGTAAGTCTTGTGCACATCGTGCAGAGAGAAAGAGCTGGCCCAGTCCGGGGATTTCATATTTTCCCGTGATCTCATTTAATGTGGTGGGGTGACAGGGTCGGACTGGGGCATAAAATTGTCTCGGGCACCAATGAAAAAGTGGCGCACAGTTGCAAATTACAATTCATTCTCTTTGTGACAGACTTTGTGAATAGTACCCAAGGGGGAGGTTTTTGATAAAATGTGATGCAAATTGTGCATTTTAAAGACTATTTATTCAGTAACACCGGCCAAAACGAATCGCCATATGGTGAAGCAACTTATCAAACTGGTTCACATGGGCCAAAAAAGTGGCCCACTTTGACCCAAAAAACGGTCCCACAGTGACCATTTTGTGTTTTTGGTTCGCCCTATAGGCCAGTCCGAGCCTGTAGGCAGCGTTACAGTATTCAGGCGGGTTCAGAAACGCTATCAAGGCTATTTCCATATGTAAGAGCTTGTCTCCGAGGTCTGGCAATACTGTTACTGAACGTGCTGGGCCAGAGATGATCATGAAGTCTTTAGAAGATTGTGAGTGTTGCCAGGATGTGCTGTTAAAAGAAATTTTCCCAAGAATCAGAAAGATCGGCCGTCGGCAACTGAGGTAGAGGTAGGGTGACCAGACCTCCCGCTTTGCCTGTACTATCCGGGTAAAACCCCATCCCGGGATTTGGGGATCGGGTGGATACCATCCCGGTTTTTGGCCGTATATGATGATTTTTCCACCAGTTTGGAGGTGACGACGGGGTAAAACCCTCTATGAGGTGCCGAGATAACAGGGCAGTGTCCTCCTCTCTCCCCCTCGGGTTAAGAGGGAGGAGTTTGGGGAAAACCCAGGAATCCGGTTGTTGAGCCCGGGAAAGCACAATGGAGCGCGAAGCCCGCTAAACAGGCCGGAAAGCCCGCGAAATGCAACAAAAGCGGAGACCAGATGTCCTGGCTTTGCCTGTACTATCCGGGTAAAACCCCATCCCGGGATTTGGGAATCGGGTGGATACCATCCCGGATTTTGGCCGTATATGACGATTTTTTCACCAGTTAGGAGGTGACGACGGGGTAAAACCCTCTCTGTGGTGCCCAGATAACAGGGCAGTGTCCTCCTCTCTCCCCCTCGGGTTAAGAGGGAGGAGTTTGGGCAAAACCCTGGAAGCCGGGTGTTGAGCCTGGGAAAGCACAATGGAGCGTGAAGCCGCCAAATGGGCCGGAAAGCCCGTGAAATGCAACAAAAGCGGTAAGCATGCCAGGGGAGATAAATACAGCACTTCTAGACTGCCAGCATCATCTTCGCAGCCAGCAGACGCCGGAAGAATGAGGTATCGAGCAGTTTTTTCTTCGTCAGCAACCGTGAGCCATTTCTCTAGAAGCAAAGTCGGAAGCAGTTTGCCATTTCATCTTGTATGTGGTGTGTGTGGCAGGAGGCCTCGTCAGGAGCGGAACTGCGGTGAAGGAAGAAAGAAGACAGCTGGCATTTCTAAATTAATGCAGACCGACAAGCAGTAAAGGAGTCGCAAGAAGCAAGAGCTCTGGGAGGCAGTGCATGTGCCATCTGGGGCCGCTGCCAGCAACGGATAACAGGAGCAGGAGGACGGGAAGTGAAGGTGAGTGAGGGAAAAGAGGGGGTGAGGCAGAGCAGCCGACCGCTCGTCCCACTCATCTCGGCACAGCTGCATCGCGATAAGGCGTGCAGCTGGGCCGGTGCAAACCTCCCTTCCCCCGGGAATAGATAGGACACTCCAGGCCGCAGCGGTCAAGGACTTTATTGTAACTGTTAACATTCATAGGGCCACGGCGGTGAGCGATCGCCTGTAATTGCAAAGTCTTAAGAAGTCGAAAGCCGGCAAGCAGGTGGCCTTTCCTTTCGAAATGATTGTTTGCAACTAATTACAGACATTGGCGGGGTAGGAAGTGTTGGATCCCTGCTTCTCAGTGAAGCGGGTCCACGCGGCGGATCCGGCGCACGCCGGAATAACACGCGGAGCCTGGTCCGTGGTCAACCTTCTTTATTCAAACAGTCGGCGGAACTGCCGTAATTCCCCTTGTCCCTCCCCCTCACCCTTGACGTCACGTCCGGGACGTCAATGTCCTGAGGACCCAAGCGGGGCCCTCCCACACAACGATGTGGGGCGACCTGACATCTCCCCCTTTTTTAACACATTAGTTAACTGGTCCCTCTCTTACCCCATCTCCTCGATGAGTCGCATTGGTTTCATGCGACTCCTCTGTGGGCGGAGTGTCTTGGCCGGGGTCGGTTCCTCCCTGGCAGGTGGGGAGCGGGGCACCTCGCCTTCGGACTCTTCCCCATCTCCCTGATACACTTCTTCGCGTGATCTGTCTTCTTCGCTGTCTCGGTCCCATGTCCAGGGGTCTGCTGGCGTCGGTGTGACTCTTTTGAAGTGCGAGCTGTTCCGGGTTATCGTTGAGTGATCCCTCCTTTGTGCCGTGACCATGGAGCCTTTCTTGTGTGTCACGACCAACGGTGTGGGTGCGAAGGTGGCTTCCTCCTTCCTGTTCTTGGGTTGTCTTAGCCACACTTCGTCTCCTGGTTGCATTGTGTTTTCACGAGCCCTCCTTTTCCTGTCCGTGATCTCCTTGGTTTTCGCTTTGTTGGCGGTGTCGTTCACTTGCGCTTCTTGTTCGAGCGGTGTTGGCCTTTGTGGTCTCGGGTCCTCTGGTAATCGCGTGGCGATCGGTCTTCGGAACATTAGATCTGCCGGGCATACACCCGTTGTACTGTGGGAAGTGTGCCTGTATTCTCGTAGGAGTTGATTGAGGGCCTGTTCGAACGGCTTGTTCTGTACATGGGCTATTTGTAGCGTCCTCTTTATGTTGGCCATGAATCTCTCGACCATGCCGTTGGCTTGTGGCCACCGGGGGGTTATGCGTCGATGTTGAAACCCCATGTATTTTGCGAATTTTTGAAAATCATGGCTGATGAATGTGGGGCCGTTATCGGACTTTATGATCTTGGGGATGCCATAAGCAGAGAGCATCCTGTCTATTGCTGGAATGACGCACGTTGTGGCGCTGCTCTCTACTATCTGAGCATCGGGGTATCTTGAGTGCTCGTCCATGAGTACAACCACGTGTGTCCCGTTGTTCAGTGGTCCGAATAGGTCTATTGCCAGTTCTTCCCACACTTTGTTGGGTAGCGGTGAGGGTTGTAGGGGGTTCGGGTGAGGCGGGGGTGCGACTTGAGCACAGACGTGGCAGTTTCCCACTATATTTTCCACCAGGCGATCAAGTTGGGGGAACCAGGCTTTCTGGCGCAGGAGGCGCTTTGTGGCGACTATGCCCCTGTGTCCTTCGTGGGCTAGGTGTATGATCCTCTCCCGGAGAGTTCTCGGGACGATGACCTTGCAGCCTTTTAGTATGATGTTATCCTCCACCACGGTCAGTTCGTCGCAGACTTGATCTAGCCACTTGACGTCCTCTTTTGTGGTTTCCGCTTCATTCCTGGCCTGCTGTCTCATGAGGGGCGCCTTGTCCACTTGAAGGCAGTGCCGGGCGATTCGCAGTGCCGGGTCTGCTTCAGACTGCGCAGCCAGCTCCGCCCAACCTACCGGCAGCGGTTGTAGGTGGTGGATGATGTAGTTAATGTACGCGTCTGCTATGGACGGTTGGGACGTCGTGGTGGGCATGGGATGGCGGGAGAGATAGTCCGCGGGGTTTTCTTCCTTTCCTGGCCGGTGTAGTATGGTGAATTTGTAGTCTTGCAGCCGGAGTCCCCATCTGGCAATTCTTGGTGGCATACTGGCCTTTGGGCTGCCATAGATGGTGAGTAGCGCCTGGTGGTCCGTGATGATAGTGAACTCCTTGCCGAAAAGGAATAGGTGAAAGTATTCGCAGGCCCATACAACCGCGAGACTCTCTTTTTCCGCCTGAGAGTATGCTTGTTCCGTGTTCGTCAGGCTTCTGCTGGCGTATGCTACCACGTGAGTGGACTGTGGTTCCTTGTGGTCTTTTTGCGTCAATATGGCGCCCAGACCCACGGGGCTGGCGTCCACTATCAGCTCGGTGGCACGGTTGGCGTCAAAATATGCCATGTCCTCCGCCTGTGCGATGGCATTCCGTATCGCTTCGAATGCTGCTTGGCATTCCTTTGACCAGGTAAACGGCATGTCCTTTCTGGTGAGGAGTCGGAGGGGATTGCTGACGGTGGCATAGTCCTTTAGGTATCTGGAGCAGTAGCTGGCCAACCCCAGGAACGATCTGAGGTCTGTGGTGTTGACGGGGGGTGTGGCTGAGTTGAGGGCCTCCACTTTTTCCGGGTCGGGCCTCATGCCTTTATCTGAGAAGATGTGCCCGAAGAACCGCAGTGACCCTTTGGAGAATTCGCACTTGGCTTTATTTAGGGTGAGCCCTGCGTCGTCTAGCGCCTGGCATACTCTGTGTAGGGCCAGGTCGTGTTCCTCTTGTGATTTTCCGTATACTAAGACATTGTCCGAATAGTTTAAGCAGTTGGGGACGTGCCTGATCACCTTGTGGATCTCCTCCTGAAAGATTTCGGCGGCCGATGATATGCCAAAACTGAGCCGTTTGTATTGAAATAGGCCGAGATACGTGACAAACGTGGTGATGTAGCGGGATTCTGGTGCTATTTCTATCTGGTGGTAGCCTTTTGTGAGGTCTAATTTGGAGAATATCCCCGCCCCATGGAGTAAGTGAATCATGTCTGTGATTCTCGGTGCTTGATGACGCTCCCTTTCAATGGCTGTGTTGGCTCTGCGCATGTCGACGCATAGCCGTATGGATCCTTCCGGCGATTTTTTTGGGACGGGGACGATGGGTGACACCGATGGTGTCGGACCTGAGACGGGTTCTATGACGTTCATTTTGATGAGCTTGTCCAGTTCCTCTTCTACTTGTCTTTGGATGTTGAACGGGATGCCTCGGTAGTGTTGGGCTACCGGTTTGACCTGAGGGTTGATGTGGAGGTGCACTTTACGGTTGCGGAGTTTGCCCAAACCTGTGAAGAGTCTGGGGAATGATTGTTCAATTGAGTCCGGCTTGGCGAAGTACTTGTGGGCCATCAACTGGTATAGGATATGTATCAGCCCCATGTCAACTGCTGTCCGGAAACTCAGTATGCAGCCACTGTTGGCTTCGGTGTCTAGCACATATAGCTGGAGCTTTGCCACATGTCCTTTGTGTGTGCATGTGGCCGTGATCACGCCTTTGCATGGCAGGGGTGTCGTGGACCCATAGGGGTATATGTCTGCTGTGGCTTTTCGGATCTTTGGTGGGGCGGTCAAGGATTGATATGCGCTTTCGCTGATAATGTTAACCGTCGCTCCGGTATCCACGAGGAATTTTAGAGGAGTATGATTCACTTGGAGTGTCAGGATGGGGCTGTGTTGAATGGCCGTCGTTTTGTCCTTTAGGGCCCACACGTATCCTTTTCTTCTTTGGTCTTCCTCTGACGAGAGGGTGTCGGTGCTGGTGGGGGATCGAGTCTCCACGTATCTTACTAAACGCCGCCTGTGCGATCTTCTTGTGTCCTCGGATGATCTTTTGTCTTCGCGTGTATAGCGACTTCTGCGGTCACTGTCGTCTTTTCTGTTTCGCCGCCGTTCCCTGTCCGCTGGTGGCCTGGGCGGACTCTGTGGTGTGGGCCTGCGCCTTTCCTGGTATCGGTGTTTGGGCGTTGATTGGGTAGGGGTGTTCTTGCACATGGCCCTATAGTGGTCCATACCCCCGCACGCGGCACATTTCTGCCCTATGGCCGGGCACGTGCCAGAGTGCGGATATTCGTAGCCGCACTTGAAGCACGTGGCATCAAGGTGTTTGGTGGTCTGACTTGGGTGGGTGTATAACTTGTTGATTGTCTCCGCGGTATCGCTGGGTTGATGGATGGACACCTTGCCGAGGTTGTCTAGTTGCGAGTCTACCGCTGCTTCCATGCGGGCCAGTGCCAAGATTTCCTCTAGTGAGCGTTGTTTTTGTAGAAGTTGCTTGCGGAAAGGCTGAGAGAGGCATCCAGCTATCACTTGGGACCTGAGCGCCTCTTCATTGGAATATCTGTGGAATTCACAATGTTTTAGTTTGATGCGTAGGCGCATCACAAAACTGTCTATGGACTCCCCTTTTTCTTGTCTTGTTGTGTGGAACATGTGGCGCTCGTAATCCACGTTCGTGTGCGGTGCGAAGTATTCAGACAGCTTGGTGTGTAGTTGGCTATACGTGACGGTGTCCACATCAAGCAACTCCCCTGCAATGTCTCTAACCGCCGGTCCCACCGCCATGAACAGGGTGTTCTTCAGCCTCGTGTCGTCTGTCAAACCAATGGCCCCAGTGTAGAATTTGAAGTCCCGTAGCCATATGCTCCATCTGGGCCCTAGGTTAGACGTATCTCTGATCTCAAATGGGTTGGGCATATGCATGACTTGAGCGGCACCTTCTTGATGTACCTGTGGGTTGTTGTCCTGTGCCATGTCAGCGCTTCCAGACGCTTGTCCTGCTCCTCCTGACGAGGACGCCGGGGTAGTTGCAGTGTCCGACATGACTCTGCTGCCTTAGGGCGTAGAGGTGCTGACTTGTGGTCTGTGTGCGCCGGCGTCAGCGTTTCTACCTGGTGTGGTATTCGGCCTGTGCTGTTGTGGGGTGCCTCCCCAGGTGCAGGGCACACGTGTCCTGTGGGTTGCTGCTGTGGGGTGCCTCCCCTGGTGCCGGGCACACGTGTGTTCTGGGCTTCACAGCACGGCGTTCGCCGTGTCACGCGGGGCCGTGGGGGGGGGGCGCTCTCCCTTTGCGCTCGTGTTATGTGCGCTCAGCTGTTGGGGGCGGGGCCACCCGTGACGAGCGTTGTACGGCGCTCGAGCGCCCGTGCCTGGTCTTAATTATTCAAAAGTCACGCGGGAGCCGGGGCCCGCGATGCGTGCTCGGTGGCTTGTCCGTACCGAATGTCACACGGGAGCCGGGGCTGCGCTCCACTGGTGCCCCCGTAGCAGCGGAGGAAGACAGGCTGGAAGAGGCCTCTTTCACGCGGGAGGCGGGGCCTTGCCTGATGGGTACCCGTGCCCGAGGCGCGCCGACGCGCTAAACTGCTCGGCTGCAGACCTCGGCACGGTGCCTGCGGGGTCCGCGCCCGCTCGTCGCCAGTGTTGGATCCCTGCTTCTCAGTGAAGCGGGTCCACGCGGCGGATCCGGCGCACGCCGGAATAACACGCGGAGCCTGGTCCGTGGTCAACCTTCTTTATTCAAACAGTCGGCGGAACTGCCGTAATTCCCCTTGTCCCTCCCCCTCACCCTTGACGTCACGTCCGGGACGTCAATGTCCTGAGGACCCAAGCGGGGCCCTCCCACACAACGATGTGGGGCGACCTGACAGAAAGTAGATTGGAAATAAAAGAAAACATTGTTGTCAAACGTATGCGGTGCGTGTGCCATAAGGCCCGCTGCGGGGAATACAGACAGTGCGTGTGACGTGCACTCGAAGCAGAGAAAAGAACCGTTATCAAAACCTACGAGTGCGTGTGCCATAAAGGCCGCTGCTGGGGCTAAAGAGCATTGCGTGTGCCACAAAGGCCGCTGTAAGAGTACATGATGGCCATGCAAGGTGGGGGCACATCAGGAGCAAGTTACTCGGAGAAAGACATGGAGCAATTCATACAAATGGCACAGATGGCAGCTGTCAGGCACAGGGTATTGGCTGCAGATGGTGGCAACAGAGCTTGATGGGGAAGTAGCCGGGTCACAGTCCCCCTTGTTGTTTCCCACCTACACAGAGGAAGAGGCCATGCAGGAGCTACTGGCCATTGAGGAAGAGGACACCGGGGCCATTGAAGAAGAAGAACCTGTGGGCAAAAGGAGAAGGACATTTGCAAAGAGGAACAGGCAGCAGACTGAAGCAGCCAAGACACGGAAAGCAGCTGAGGGAGACAAAGGCAGAGGGATAAAGCAGGGGCCTGTTGCCAATCCGGCGACCTTGTCTGTAGAGGTTCCAAGGAGTAGCAGCAGTGGAACCAGCACGCATGTGGTCAGCACAGCAGCGGTGGCACTAAAGGGACCTGCATCCTTGGAGCAAGTCAAAGGTAAAGTTATGCAGTGTTTGCAAGCATGGGGCAATGCCGTGAATGGCAAATTGTTGTGTGAAAATATTAATGCATTTAACCAATCGGGATGGAATGCTGAGGCAGTACACCAACAGGGGGATCTTCAGAGAGGGGTGGTGAGTGGTCTGGAGGGGGCCATGAGCTCCGGCATCCAGGTTCAATCCGGTGCATTGCCCACTGAGATTTCTCTAGGGGTGCTCAACCAGCTGCAGCAGGCGGCCATATCGCTGGCCGGTCGTCAGGGGCAAATGATGGTTTAGGGTAATGGTACACAGTATGGGAGAGGGATGCCAGGCTTTACACCAGTGTAGGCCCTGGGGAACGCATTAGTGTGGCATATCCCTATGGCATACAAGGAGAGGATTTGGCAGAAGGAGTACATTGATAGTTTTAGCTTGCTCGATATAGAACCAGTGGGGCTTGACCTGTGGCAGATTTCAGAAAAAGAAAAAGAGAAGAAGGATAGGGAACAGGTTAAGAAAGAAGAGAACATTCACAATTGGTTAGCGGCTTTCAGAATGCTGACATCCATTGTTATAGAGAAGTTCCCTCAGGATGCTGGAGCGCTATTTGTATATGAGCAATACAGCCATACCGCTTACTTCACCTATTCGTGGGAGCAGACAGAAGAAAACTTGAAAATTTGAGCAAGGCTATTGTCCCTTTGGCAAAATCGGCAAATTCAAGCACTCATGTGACAAATGTTCTGGGAGTCACAGCACGGCTTTGTGAGATGGGCAAAGCAGAGCAGTAGATCAAAACCAAAAGAGAATGCTAAGCGTAATTGACACCTCTCTGCCCACACCCATACTCCTTGCCAAAATGATCCCATTCTTAAACACATACCACAACAGTGCCGATACAAAGCTGCTTTGGGAAGGTTTCAGGTGGGGGTTTGTGATCCCTTACAACGGCACAATGGGAAGCAGGAAAGCAGACAACCTAAAGTCGGCATTGAAAATGCCTGAGGTAGTGGAACAAAAAATTGCAAAAGAGATTAGGCTGGGTAGGGTGGCCGATCCTTTCACTACCCCCTTTGAAGAACTTTTGGGTATCCCCCTTGGGTTCCCAAGAAAGAAGCAGGGCA
This sequence comes from Ambystoma mexicanum, assembly GCF_040938575.1. NCBI lineage: Eukaryota > Metazoa > Chordata > Amphibia > Caudata > Ambystomatidae > Ambystoma > Ambystoma mexicanum. The sequence goes on along the minus strand of NC_090925.1, from coordinate 762,912,044 downwards.
GTTTTGCCTTATCCAACACCTGTCCTTCCCCGAAAGTTTATCAGTGAATGATGGCATAGCGGAGGAGAGCTGTAGGGTGAATTACGCCTCCTTTGACGATGCGCTTGAGCTAGTGAAGGCCACAGGGAGAGGTGCACTGATGGGGAAAGCAGACACAGAGTCAGTCTTCAGGCTACTGCCAATCAACGAGGGAAGCTATAATTTGCTGGCTTTCAAGGTCAAAGGCTCGTACTATTAAGATAAATGCTTACCGATGGGTTGCTCAATTTCGTGTGTATATTTTAAAAAATGTAGCTCATTTTTGGAATATGCGCTAAACAGTGGACTGGGGATGGTGTAGGGATGCATTACCTGGATGACTTCCTGTTCATCGGTAAGAAGGGTACAGACGAATGTGGCTCACTAATGGGCAAGTTCAAGTCATTGTTGCAGGAGATGGGGGTCCTCCTGGCTAAAGGTAAGACAGTAGGCCCTCTCACAAGGTTAACATTCCTGGGAATCGAGATTCAGTACAAGGTGGAGATACTTAAGGAAACTATCAAGGAGTTGAGGGACAAAAGTAGGGCCACATTGAGGGAGGTTCAATCATTGGCATGGAATTTGAATTTCGCTGGTAAGGTGATTCCAGTAGGAAGGGTGTTCACCAGCAGCATTGAGATAAAGACGGTAGGACTGCAACATGCATCCCAGCATGTGCGGCTGGGTGCAGAAGTTAAATAGGACCTCAAGATGTGGGATGGCTTTCTGGATAATTTCAATGGGGCACTACTTTGGGGGGAACAGTGGGCACGTAGCGAAAAATTACAAATTTTCACAGATGCTTCAGGCCCCCACGAGTTTGGGGCAACTCTAGGGAAAGAGTGGTGTCGACAGGCTTGTCCTACGATGTGGCATGAGGAGGGCATAACCAGAGACATCACTTTTCTAGAATAGTTTCCTGTTGTAGTTTCTTTTGGGCTATTCGGAGGAGTAACTGGCCAATTAAAGGGTAATTCCTTGGTCAGACAACCTTGCAGTGGTACAAATCATAAATCAGGGGATTTCAAGCGACTTGAGGGTACTGAGGTTGCTCAGGGAGCTGACAACAAGCCTGCTCAAGTTAAACTCAGAAGTAAGAGCATGACACATACCAGGGGTGAAGAACGTGGCAGCTGACCCTCTCTCTCATTTACAGTGGAAAAGGTTTTGTGGGAGCAGACCAGAAGAAAATGAGAGGATGACCCCATTCAAGGCCAGTGGTGGGGCATGATTGGGAGAATTTGAGCACTCTGATCGACACAGCATTGGCACAAGGTACAGGAAGGAGATAGAAAGTGTGTTGGGAGTGATTCCTGACTTTCAAGGAACAACTCTTGGCTGAGCATCAAGGGGATTCGCCAGTACGCGCCTTTGTCGGATGGGGCTGGCAGACCGGGAAAACCAGATTCTGGGTAGCTTATCACTTGGCAGCTATAGCATACTACCATAACCTTGGGGGATGCCCGACCCCACTAGAGAGCATTACGTCACAATGGCTATGAAGTGTTGGGCAAAACGCACAGAGAAGAGGCCCGACCCCAGGCGTCCCATAGATATCCTGAAACTACACAGTGTAATGGGAACTCTGCCTAAAACTTGTCAGATTGATGGTGAGAGGGTTCTGTTCACAGCAGCATTCACCTTGGCCTTCTTTGGGGCTTTTAGGGTGAGCGAACTGGTCCCAGAGAATAAGGAGGGCTGGGGTTTGGGGTTTTGTTTTTGAGGCTGGAAGAAGTGGAGTTCACAGGGGATCGGTGCACATTCACCTAAGGAGGTCTAAGACGGATCAAAAAGGGAAGGGGAGAGCGATCACACTCTATAGCATCCAGGGAAGCATAGTTTGTCTGGTTGCCGGGCTAGCCGCTTACCTAAAAGCGAGGCAGCCTGCTGAGCAGGGTCACCCTTATTTTTGCACAGGGCTGGCTATGTTTTGCCTATTACTTTACCAGGCATTTTTACCCGGCCAGAAAACAAGATACGCAATAAAAGGAAGGGCAGAAGTAAAGAGCTTGTCTTCAATGCTAGGTTTAGTCGACAGCTTTCAAGTCGCCCCCAGAGTCCTACGAAAGCACACTTATCTCGAAATGTACCACTGCAGTGTTAATGCAGGTAATGCAGTGATAATGCACAACTGCCTGTCAGCTGACTCCCTGCAAGTAAAAATAGGGAGAACCATGCAGTCCAGTGTTAAAAATCAGCAGGGTACTTCAATGCACCTGGAAAGGAGTCAGTGCAAGTCCTCAAACTTAAAAGAGATGGCAAGCGGTTAACACTTCTTTTCGCCAGGAGAGTGCTATCATGAGGGTGAAAAACGGGGCCCAGGTTACTCATGCCAGCTGAACACTTACTCACTGTGCAGTCTACCCGCCGATATCTGCAGGACAGACGAGTCAAGCCCAAGCTGAAGCCCAGGCTCTGCGGGAAAGCAGTTCGGCAGTAGTGAGATTCTTTTGCACTCACCTGCCTAGTGATATTGGACCACATTGCGCTCCAAGAGGACTCCAAAAGGGCGCTCCTGCCCCTACAGTACTTCTTCTCTCCCCGCCACTCCAACACATACACTCTGCCGACGAACTCTGAGCTCCGGGCTCAAAAGACTCAAGTAAAGGACCGAACTGCATCAAGCCGGACTGTTGCGCTGTACGGTCGCTTCCGACACAGCAACCATTTATATAAAGGCAGCCACTCATTGTTTAGTGTTCTTTTTTAGTAATTACCCCAGCCAGTCATCATCAAGTAAGCCATCCACTCAAAGGTTAGTAGTTTCACTGCTAAATTATAGTTCATCAAATAGTATCAGTCAATTACTGAGCGGACTAAAATTCCGAATGTGAAAATGCTGAAGTTTATTTTGCGGATTGCGCCGCAATTATATGTGGGGGTGGGTTATGGTACTTAATTATGTAAGGGGAGTACTGTATATATGTATGTATATAATTGTGTGAAGAGAAAGAAATTCTGCATTTTTGAATTCAGTATTTTCTTTTCCCTGTAATCACACAGATACACCAAGAGAGGGTCTGGCAGAAGGCTTTTAGGTAAGCCCTTTCCTCAAAGGCGCGCACTACAGGTGATAATGGTTTATCCCTGGTCATCCATGATGGCTGCCAAGGGCGACATCACAGAGGCCCGTGTTTTGTCAGTGATCATACCCCGGATCATAGCAACAACATGCAGCGTGAAGGAAGTAGTTTGTTCCTACCAACAACTCTAGCTGTCCAACTCTGCCCGCACTCTGTACTAGATACCAGCCCTGCAGGTAGCCCTCACTTTGAGGCCAGAGGCAAGGACCCCTTTCCGCCTGCACGTCCAGCACAGGGGGCTCGCTTGTCTGTTGCTATCTTTCCTCAGTGTATAGCATTCAGAGGTCACCCGGGAGCTCCTTTCAAAATGCGTCACCAGCGTGAAGGCAGACAGCGAGGCCTCTGTTCCTCGGCTGCGTCTGGCGTGTCTGTTAGGCCCGTCAGCCTCAGGTGCCCTTGGGTGACCGGGTCAGAGCTCCCCTTCCTGTTTGGAGATGGGCCCGACTACTCCTGAATTCCAGGCGGTACACAGGGCGCATTGTCCCCTGGACGCTTTGCTTTCTGCTCCGTTTCAAGCCGCGTTCCTCCCCTGCTTTCAGTGCTGCGCAATAGGGGCGCGCGGTGTTTTTGGAATCGAAGACACACACATTTACCTTAATAGGGCGTGGATCTGAGCAGTGGCGTCGCCAGGTATCAAATTTAGGAGGGGCACAGAGGGGGCCAAAGACAAAAGTAGGGGGGGCACAGACAAAGGTAGGGGGAGAACATGGTCACTGCTCCTCTTAGGTAGGGGGGGCAAAAGGGGGGGCACAGGGTTTCACAGGGGGGGCCGGCCCCCCCAGCACCCCCCCTAGCGACGCCACTGGATCTGAGACCTGGCGGGTTGAGAGCACCAGGCCCAGAGTTCTTCACACTTTCACAGTATTGTCAGCTTTCCACAGACTAGCGCCAATGAGAGGTTCTTATGCACGTCATCAGTGTCACACTGCGCAGAAGTGAGAAGTTGCCACACTGCCCACCAATGACAGACTATCACACTGGCCACCAGATAAATCCTTCCACGCTGCTCGTCAGGGCCACATTCTCACAATGTCCATCAGAGAGACTGTTCCCATACTGCACACCAGTGCAACCATCTCACACTGACCACCTGTGGTAGCTTCACATGCAGCTCGCCAGTGCAAGCTCTTTACACTGATCCTATGCGTGAGCGTCTTGAAGCAGGTGGCCTCCCGTGGCCTGATGGGCGATGCGGCTATGGCAGCGTCCACCCAGGCCTCCAGTTGCTCGGTGCGTCCCCTGGCTTTGCACTGATCGTACGTGTGAGCGTCTTGCACTGAAGTCCAGTGACACGTTCTGATATTAGCCACCAGTGCCAGCGTCTCTCCAGCTGCAGCTAAAAGGCCCCTACTGCAGTCTGATTACACTGCTGAATGGCGAAAGCGCCTGATGTTGCCTGTTAGTGCCTGTTAGTGCCACCCGCAGCTTCTCGCACTACTCACCATTGCCAGCTTCCCACGCAACCATTTGGCGCAGCCACAAGAATCGACAGAGAATGACACTACCCGATCGGGCGTACATACAGCAAATCTCCATCTGAGTTTCTATGTACGTATAAATGCACTTCGTGGGCTGCTTTCTGCCGGAGCCTGGTCAGCCCTGGTCAGCCCCGCTAAGCCTTATCGCGGCCAAATGCACACACTCATCCTATTCCTACTCTGTGATCTCCAACACTCTGGATTTCGGTCCTCAGGGCGTTCTCACCCGCAGCACATTGAGACTATCATAATGGTAAAAGGCGCTATATAAATGACAACTAGAATACAATACAATACAATACAATCTCCTCTTCCATCCTAGACCTAAACCTAAGAAAGCGCTATTGGGTACCTTTTTCTGGGTGGTCCCTAGGCTCTGGAATGCTCTGCAAACTCATCTAAGAAGCTCATCGTCTTTGAGCATCTTTAAAAAAAGAGCTCAAAACCTTCCTCTTTAACTAGTCACCTCTGCCCGCTTCTCATCCTCTTTCTGTATCTACGGCTTCTTGGGACAGCTTTGTTTCTGTTTTATGTTATGTCAGTCTTGTCCGCGCCCTCCCACCCATGGGTCTATGGCTGCGCAGTACAAATGTAATAAAGTAAAGTCAAAGTAAAGTGAATCAGTGGGAGCTCCTCCAGGTGCCTACCAATCAAAGCTCCTTGCACACTACACCCGAGCCAGCTCCTCATAAAGTAAAGTCAAAGTAAAGTGAATCAGTGGGAGCTCCTCCAGGTGCCTACCAATCAAAGCTCCTTGCACACTACACCCGAGCCAGCTCCTCATAAAGTAAAGTCAAAGTAAAGTGAATCAGTGGGAGCTCCTCCAGGTGCCTACCAATCAAAGCTCCTTGCACACTACACCCGAGCCAGCTCCTCTTAAAGTAAAGTCAAAGTAAAGTGAATCAGTGGGAGCTCCTCCAGGTGCCTACCAATCAAAGCTCCTTGCACACTACACCCGAGCCAGCTCCTCACACTGCCAGTCGGGGCAGTCACTGACACTGCCCAGTGCCTTCCAGCCTGGCATACCCCATACCAGGGTTCTGGTCAGGTTGTGGAGAGTGGAATTTAGACTCCATGTCCAATCGTCCCTTCTAAAACTAGCCTATAACATATGGCAATATATTCCACAGGATATTGCAATGTACTGCAGTGAATTGAACGGTCATGCAATGTTTTGGCATTACTATTGGCTCGTAGTTTCCAACTTTATATGTATTTAGTATTTATGACGGTTTTCAGCAGGATAAATTGTAGCCATTTCTAGTAAAAAAAATGTAGCATGCCAAATGTGATACATGGCATTCTGCAATGTCCTTAGAAAAGCCTGTACAGAATGTCCTTATGGTATATTATGTTAATTGTCTTTTATTCTGCGCTATCACTACCTTATTAGTCCTAAACTGCCAAAACATTGTCCACGTGGGCAAACTGCGACCCCACCAATAGTGTAAACCATACAGTGGTCTGTGGGGCGAAAAAGAATGGGGAAAAGGTAAGCGGGAAGTGGCAGAGATATATAATGCTTGGAAGATCTTTATTTTAGCACCCAGAGAAGAAGCTTCGGCCAATCAGATTGCCTGCAACACAGGCGTGAATCCACAGTGTCCACATGAGTCCCTCCTTGGCAAGCCAGTACCTCCCATGTGTTCCATTGTCTCGTCATCAGCCGCGTGCCCCCTCGTTCCCGACACCACACAAATCCCAATGACATAATGCCCCTGCACCCAAACCACCCACAATCTCACTTACCTCTATTGCAAAGCTACCCTCTCCAACTCCCAGTTCCGACTGCATACTAGGGAAATAGAAAAGGGACAATATTGCTTTTTGATTTTCCCAGCAGCCATTTTGGTTATGTATAACTTGAATGGTTTCACCTTCAACATACATTAAGTACCGCTTTGACTGGATGCCTGGAATCATTCAGGCAAGCCATGTGTATCCCATAAAAGGATAATTAAACAAATGCTGCTGTCACTCTTTTGATTGAATACAGGTAGAGCAGAGGTTTAATGTTCAAAGTCCCTGCCCTTCGTGTACTGGACAGACAGACTTTCAGCAGATGGTTTGCTGGGGAGGCGAGAGCTGAAGCAAAACTCTCAATATACACAGGGTAATTCATAGAATTTCGCAGAAAAGTGTCGCAATCGGCTGGCGCAGAGTGTCCGCGTGCGATTGACTGCGCCAGGCACGTGCGATAAAACCGATTTCCGCGCACAGCGTATTCATGGATTACATGCTCCCAAACCAGCCGTGGCGCAGAGTATCGCAGCGACCCTGCAGCAGCGCCAGTAACGCCCCCAAGAACGCCCTCTCGCAAGGAAAAGCCAGCAAAATCGCTAAATCATCGCAAAGGGCTGCGCTAACTCTGGACCAGTTTACAGGGCAGCCAAACAAGGAACGCAAAGCGGGTAACGTGCATATCAGGGGTACACGTGAAGTCATACACGCGATTAGCCAGGGTACGTGTATTACATGGGTACGCGGGAAGTTTAACACGCGATTGGCCAGGGTACGTGTATTACAGGGGTACGCGGGAAGTTTAACAGGCGATTAGCCAGGGTACGTGTATTACAGGGGTACGCGGGAAGTTTAAAACGCGATTGGCCAGGGTACGTGTATTACAGGGGTACGCGGGAAGTTCAACACGCGATTGGCCAGGGTACGTGTATTACAGGGGTACGCGGGAAGTTTAACACGCGATTAGCCAGGGTACGTGTATTACAGGGGTACGCGGGAAGTTTAACACGCGATTAGCCAGGGTAAGTGTATTACAGGGGTACGCGGGAAGTTCAACACGCAATTAGCCAGGGTACGTGTATTACAGGGGTACGCGTGAAGTCATACACGCGATTAGCCAGGGTACGTGTATTACATGGGTACGCGGGAAGTTCAACACGCGATTGGCCAGGGTACGTGTATTACAGGGGTACGCGGGAAGTTTAACAGGCGATTAGCCAGGGTACGTGTATTACAGGGGTACGCGGGAAGTTTAAAACGCGATTGGCCAGGGTACGTGTATTACAGGGGTACGCGGGAAGTTCAACACGCGATTGGCCAGGGTACGTGTATTACAGGGGTACGCGGGAAGTTTAACACGCGATTAGCCAGGGTACGTGTATTACAGGGGTACGCGGGAAGTTTAACACGCGATTAGCCAGGGTAAGTGTATTACAGGGGTACGCGGGAAGTTCAACACGCAATTAGCCAGGGTACGTGTATTACAGGGGTACGCGTGAAGTCATACACGCGATTAGCCAGGGTACGTGTATTACATGGGTACGCGGGAAGTTCAACACGCGATTGGCCAGGGTACGTGTATTACAGGGGTACGCGGGAAGTTTAACAGGCGATTAGCCAGGGTACGTGTATTACAGGGGTACGCGGGAAGTTTAAAACGCGATTGGCCAGGGTACGTGTATTACAGGGGTACGCGGGAAGTTCAACACGCGATTGGCCAGGGTACGTGTATTACAGGGGTACGCGGGAAGTTTAACACGCGATTAGCCAGGGTACATGTATTACAGGGGTACGCGGGAAGTTTAACACGCGATTAGCCAGGGTAAGTGTATTACAGGGGTACGCGGGAAGTTCAACACGCAATTAGCCAGGGTACGTGTATTACAGGGGTACGCGTGAAGTCATACACGCGATTAGCCAGGGTACGTGTATTACATGGGTACGCGGGAAGTTCAACACGCGATTGGCCAGGGTACGTGTATTACAGGGGTACGCGGGAAGTTTAACAGGCGATTAGCCAGGGTACGTGTATTACAGGGGTACGCGGGAAGTTTAAAACGCGATTGGCCAGGGTACGTGTATTACAGGGGTACGCGGGAAGTTCAACACGCGATTGGCCAGGGTACGTGTATTACAGGGGTACGCGGGAAGTTTAACACGCGATTAGCCAGGGTACGTGTATTACAGGGGTACGCGGGAAGTTTAACACGCGATTAGCCAGGGTAAGTGTATTACAGGGGTACGCGGGAAGTTCAACACGCAATTAGCCAGGGTACGTGTATTACAGGGGTACGCGGGAAGTTTAACACGCGATTAGCCAGGGTACGTGTATTACAGGGGTACGCGGGAAGTTATACACGCGATTAGCCAGGGTACGTGTATTACAGGGGTGCGTGGGAATCATCACACGCGATTAGGCTGGGTGGGTCCTCACAGGTGTTCCCTGTACACCCTCCACGGCCCCTGCAGGCAGTCTACAAAACAGGGGACTACCCTGCACACCTGCTCATGTCCCCCTGCACCCCCACCCCCCCAGCAGTGCAGGGGCAGCCTCCACCAGGCCCCCACTCATGTCTCCCACCACCCCCACCCTCCCGCCACCAGGGGCAGCCTCCACCAGGCCCCCACCCATGTCTCCCACCACCCCCCGCCACCAGGGGCACTCTCCACCAAGCCCCCACCCATGTCTCCCACCACCCCCACCAGTGCAGGGGCACCCTCCACCAGGCCCCCACCCATGTCTCCCAACACCCCCACCCACCAGCACTGTGGGGCACGTGGCCAGCAGGCAGTCAGGCAGCAGCAGATGGCAGGTGGGAGCGTGCTCAGGGCTCTGGGGGGCAGTAATTTCGCCTCCTGGCCAGGAGCGTGGTCTCTCGTGTGTGAACGCCTGGACAGCCTGATAGGTAGTGAAATCCCACACGTCAGCAAAGGCCCTTAGCGCGTAAACCCGTCAACAGCATATGCGCGCCTATAGTCACCTGCACGTGCAGGAAATTGTTGCGTGACACGTCCCAGTGTCAAAGCGTGTGATTGGTGAAAATGGATGTACACGTAGAAGTGACAAAGCGTGTGATTGGTGAAAATGGATCTACACGCAGGAGTGACAAAGCGTGTGATTGGTGAACGTACACGCCGCGTAAGTGACGCTGTACGTGTGGGCCTGTATATAAGGTACATGTAGAACACCATTTCCTTGTACGTGCTTTTCGTGGAGAGCGAGTGGGTGAAATCTGTACTTCTTGTCGTTTCACACGCGATTTACTTCACGGCGTTTCCAGTTCGTATTCCCTGTTACCTCTGACAGCTTTTTCTCTTTTTTCTCTTTTACTGGTTTACCTGGGCCTGTTCCCTCAAACAGTGTCCCCTTCTACTGTTGTCCTGTCTTCTCAGACAGCGTACACATCTTCTTTTGGCGGGGGTTTAGCCAGCCAAACGCGCTCATTCTTCACGCTCTTTTACCTGGCAGACGGTGAGTCACGCACGTATCCAACTTCTGTGCTTGCCCCGTGTGTTGCCTACCCCTTCAGAGGTCATTCTAGGCTGCGTGTGACACGCATACGTTCATTCTTGTGTTACTGGGTGCCACAGCGTAGTGCAGGTTTTTCTTTCTGCACACGTGGTCTAGGAGGGGTTGCGTGCACGTCATCTCCCTTTTTTGGGCCTCCTGTGCGTTGCGTGACCCGTCATCTTTCCCCAGGGGTTACAATCAGCCGTGCTAGAGCACTAGGGTACAATTACCATCTGGTACCCAACCCCTTTGACCCCCAATTGCCCAGGACAATTGTCTACAGCCACTCCCATACGCACATTAATATCAGTGCCATGGCTGGGAGGCGAGGATTCCGTAAGGGTGGCAAAGGTGGAAGAGCCACAAGTGGTGGCCGTGGTGGATCCGGTAGGGGACGTGGTCGTAACTTGCAGGGTGAGCCTGTCCCCCCATGTGTGGAGGACCAGTCAAGGGCACCCATCATCCCCCCCCTCCCCCCCCTCCCCCCCTCCCGTTGAGGCTGAAGTGGCTGACACCATCCATGCTCAGCCCTTGTTGGACCAGCCCATTGTGGCACCAGACCTGGCTGACTCCATGGCTGACTTCCAGGTCAGCAGGGCTACGACACGTGCGCTGGTGCACGTTGATGCCATCATGCCACGTGGATCTGGGGCAGCAAGGTCATCTACTGCACCAAGGAGGCAGGGCGGAGTGGCTGCAGGGGCAGCTGCGGCTCCATCCACCCCAGCCCTCACACACCCAGCCAGGACAGTGTCGGTCCTAGTCCATGCTGCTGAGATTCCCCCTGACACCATCACACTCGAGCCAATGCCTGCACCAACTCCCATGCTGAGTGTGCAATCCCACACTCCTGATACAGAGTCCACCAGGGCTCCTGCCCCTAGTGTCCAGAGCGGCGCAGGACACTCAGGATCACCACCACCTTCCAAGCGGAAGAGGAAGAGTGCTCGTCCGGCACAGGCTGATGCCCCAGACACGGCTACACAGTCCGGCCCGTCCAGGAAGCCCAGCTTCACGGATGACGAACTGAATGCACTTGTCGAGTATGTGTCCGGACATGACAACGAGATGGTCATTGTTGCAGGATCCAAGACCACACCTGCACAACGCCAGGCACACTGGCAGACCGTTGCGGACATCGTAAGTGCCCTTGGAATCGTGAGGCGCACAGCCAATGATTGCTATAAGCGCTGGAATGACCTAAAGCGCAGGGCAAAGAGTAAGCTGGCCTCAAGTCATGCCGCAACTCTAGTGACTGGAGGTGGGTCTCCAGTAGTAGACATGGAACTCACTCCACATGAGTCAGTCGCTGGGACCTACGTCACGGAGGAACAGATCCAAGGCGTGGGAGATCTGGCTGATTACGAGGCATTGTCCGGTGAGTGCACATGCATGTGTGTGTCATACATGTGCATGGTGTGTGTGTGAGGGCTTCTGTTTGGGTGCCAGGAGAGAGTGTGTGCGCCTCAGTCGTATGGGTCAGCCATGTGCTTCATGCAATACTTCCTGCGCAGCTGCATTTGGCCATAGCAGTATCCCTTCTGCCAACAGTAGACATCTAGCACAACTGCACGCCAGTTGCCCTTGAAGTGTCACCTTGACACAACAGATTTGCTTATTTTTCACTGTTCATTCAGTCAGTTTGTTTGCATTCCACCACTTTCACTAGGCATGTCGCTGTCCACTAGTCACATGTCTGACATGGGTATGGTAAAGGGGAGTGACTTTGTTACCTGGATATCATTTGTACACACATGTCCCTGTGCAATTTGACCATTACAGACTGGCAGCTCCAGGTGAAAAATCTGACCTGTTAGAATCAGAAAAGCTATTACATGCGGGAACTGGACTGAATGAATAGGTGCTGCCCTCCTCTCCATCTTCACTCAATAGCAATGGTACATGCCATCTGTGTGATGGCATGTGTGTTTCACCTGCCAATCACAGGCCAATGTGTGATGCCACTGCCAGGCAGCATGCAGAAAATTTGTTCATCTTCCATCTTGGTGTCATCAGTGTGTGCCGTTTGCCTGCACTTCATACGCAGTGAGGGTGCATGCATGGGAGGGTTCTAGTCATGTGGGACATGTCAATCAAGTACTGGTTCTCTTGCTTCTCAGCCCTCAATGTGTGCCATGGTGCTAATGCCTGTTTCCATTACTTTGTTTTCATGTATTTGCAGGGGAAGACGCACCTGATACTGCTGGGGTTGTGGAGATGGTGCAGACCCAGGAGGTGTCCCAGGGCCGACCAACCACCAGTGAGGGACGTGGTGTGGTGGTGGGGGAGAACCCACAAGTGCTGCAGGTCGTGCTCTCAAGGGGTGTCTCTGGCTGCACCTCCCCCGAGCTGTACTCAGGTGTTGATTCGGATGAGACCTACGTGCCGTCGCTGGTGAGTGTTCCAGGGAGGGATTCTGTTCTGTCTCACCCACCTGCACCAGGGTCAGTACCCTCCATGGGGATGTCAGTGTTGGCAGCTACGCCTTTGGTGGTTACGGATGCAGGGTCACACTCCGCGACATCTGATCCTGTTCCTGGGCCAGCAGATCAGAGGGGGAATGCAGTCCTGCAGCCTCAGGCAGTGCCGGCACAGCAAGGCGCAGTTCGCCTTGCCCCAGACAGGTGTGGTGCCCGCCGACGTGGTGGCCGTACGCCACCTGGCAATACCGCATGGGAGCAATCCATTTACGGTATGGCTACCCAACAGGCTGCATCATCCGAGATGATGGCTCAGGCCATGGATAGGGTGGCCACTTCCATTGTCCCCCCAGAAAGGCTGATGGAGCGACTAGAGCAGGCAACTGACTCCATCTGCCAGTCACACAGGGAGGACATGTTGGGGTCCAACAGGGACAGGCGGGCGGCACTGGCGACTCTGCAGGAGGCCATCTCCATTGAGTCCCAGGGCCACAGGGAAGCCCTGAGGCAGGAGCTCCTACACCTCAGGACGACTCTTGTTGAGCTTGAGGCTTCAACACACCAAAGGACAGAACAGCAGCTGGAGCGTCTCACCCGTACGCTCTCAGCTGAGATGCAGGCAACGAGGGCGGAGGTCCGGGCATCCCGTGAGTTGTTGCATGGGGACCTCCGCACACTCATCCTCCAGAACCAGACCTACCACACCCGCATGCTTGCAGCCATGGAGGAGCAGACTAGGGCCTTGCGTGGGCTGCCTCCCATAGTGCAACCACCTCCGGATGCAGCTGCACAGGGTGATAATAGCAACAGCAGTGACACTCCCACAATAGGGTAGCCGTGTGGGCCATGAGCCCATGGAGGTGTTTTATTTTCCCAGGATCCACGCAGGTGGGTTCTGGTGTGCATCCTGTCCTCGGACCTCCTGGGTGGCCTCCCCAACCCCCCCGGGCCCATCAATGGCCATTTTTGATTTTTTCTTATTTTTATTTTTATTTTGATTTCTTTTATTCCCAATTTTTTTGGGAGGATCTGTTGGCTCCGATCTGTTGGCTCCGATCTGTTGGCTCCGATCTGTTGGCTCCGATCTGTTGGCTCCGATCTGTTGGCTCCGATCTGTTGGCTCCGATCTGTTGGCTCCGATCTGTTGGCTCCGATCTGTTGGCTTCCGTGGTTCCTGTGGGCATACGCTGCATTGTGGCTGGGCACATGCAGGCTTGTAATGTATTTGGTTCAGATGCTTGGGTTTGAGTCACACACACCCCTCCTGCTTCCCGTTTCTATGGGCTTGCAAAGGGTGTGCCCAAGTGACAGTGAATTACACAGTGACGTTGGACTCCCATGACCTGTGTGGCCAGTCTGTAGTCAATACTGTGTATACATTCCTAGTGCATATTGCTGTTGTGTTGTACACTGCATGTTGCATTGATGTGTAACTCTTCTTCTGTGTCTACCTCCCAATTTGCAGGTCCCTTCCTCAAGTCCACACAAGGACCTCTAGTCTGGCGATGGGGACCATGTTGGCAGCAGTGCACCTACAACTCTACATGGCGCCAACACTGCACAGTTGGTAGTGGTGGGAGTGCAGGCATTTCCAGGTGGTGAGACTACTAATATGTTACATTTTTGATGTCATGTTAATGGTACTACGTGCTCAAGTATGTTGTTGGTCCGGCATTGCTGTGAGCATTTCAGGTGTTGCAGGTTTCTAATAGTGCCACTGTACATAGTGAGAGTGATGTCATGTTGTGGGGATTACTTTGTTTACCTGCAATTAGCATGACATGGCACGGTGTGTCGTGTGGCAGTGCTGGGGTTGGGTTGGCTGACATGGCACTGTCCTCTTGTTGCATTTTGCAAGTGGGTATTCATTTTAGCTGCTTCAATGTGTAACTTCACAAAACTGCATTGGTGGTGTCTGTGTGGGTAGGGATGCACACATTGTGACACTTCCAGGTGAACAATCTCAGGCTGACATGGAATTCCCGGTTCATTCTCCACACATTCAGGATCAGTGCCAGGTTGAGTCATCATTGATTGTCAGATGGAATGTGCCAGGGCAGTGTGCACTCCACAGGGGTGTGATTTCTATGTGAAGTAATTAGCCACTAGCTGTGTACGGGCTGCCTCCCCCCGTGCCCTTTCCCCTCCCATGCGCAGCGGCTGTGCATGTGGTTGGGGATGTGGGGCCACCACCATGTCCACGGCCAGGCCCCGGCGTGTTGCAACGTTGTGCAGGACACATGCTGCCACTATGATCCTGCACACTACTGGGGGAGCGTATAACAGCTGCCCGCCAGAACGGTCAAGGGAGCGAAAGCGTGACTTCAGCACTCCGAATGTGCGCTCCACTATGCCCCTGGTTGTAATGTGGGCTGTGTTAAATCTTACCTGGGGTGGCGTGGTGGGGTTCCGAATTGGCGTCATCATGTGGGGGCTGAGAGGGTAGGCACTGTCCCCTGTGGAGGTGGGGATTGGTATCATTGGTGAGGTTGTGACCTTGCTCAGTATCCAACATGCATGCATGTGCAGTGGCATACATACTCACCAAGCAGCCATGTATCGCCATGCCGCCCAGCTTCTAGGTCCCGGCTTAGGGTGGACATTCGGTAAATGAAGCTGTCGTGGGTGGAGCCGGGATAGTTGGCATATACTGAGGTGATGATTCCCTTGGCATTACATGCTACCTGCACGTTGATGGAATGCCAGTGCTTGCGGTTCCTATAGATGTGCTCAGATGCCCTGGGGGGACGTAGAGCCACATGGGTGCAGTCGATGGCACCTAGCACTTTGGGGAATCGTGCCACTGCGTAAAAATCCAGGGCGGCAGCATGCCTTTCTGCAGGTGTTCTGGGCAGGTATATGTGCCTGCGGACTGATGGGCGTGCAGTCATGATGTTCAAGACCTGGTGTAGGCAGCGTGACTGGGTGGCCTGTGACACCCCACCCACTATGGCACTTGTCCGCTGAAATGATCCAGTGGCTAAGAAGTGCAGTACATTGAGGACCTTCTCCAGGGGGCTGAGTGCTTGGGAGCACAGGGTGGGTGATGTGAGGTCATCCTCCCACTCAGTCACCAGGTCGAGTATGATGTGTGGTGGAAACCTGTACCTCCCATACACCTGGTCATCAGGCATCCCGAAAAGGCTGGTTCTGGGTGTGAATATTCTGGCCCTGACTATCCTCCTCCTCCTCCTTTGGTAGCCCACTGCCACTGCTGCTAGGAACGGTATGTTCATCCTGGCGTCTGAGCTTGTTATTGTTAAAGTCCGCAATTTATGCTTAGCGCGTGTTCTAGGCGAGCGTGTGACCCGCGCAGCCCTGGAATCCTGTTGCCAGTCCAATAGCGTGTGGAAATTCACACGCACCACGGGATACAGCGTGTGACCCGCGCAGCCCTGGAATCCTGTTCCCAGTCCAATAGCGTGTGGAAATTCACACGCACCACGGGATACAGCGTGTGACCCGCGCAGCCCTGGAATCCTGTTCCCAGTCCAATAGCGTGTGGAAATTCACACGCACCACGGGATACAGGTTCGCTGACGTACTTGCGTGTGTAAGTGGCCGCGCACCCATTAAATACACGTACATAGGCCAATCGCGTGTACGCGCACTTTTGTCCAATTACACGCGATGACACTCTGACGTGCAGTATCTCCACGTGTGCCCCGTCATCACGTCCTGAGTGGGGAACACCCGTGCGGGTCACGTCACAGACGCGCTTACGCGCTGAGGGACTCTGGTCCAATAGAATCGCGTATGCGTGCTGACGCGCTTACGCGCTAAGGGCCTTTCCTCGGATTTCACGCTGACGTGCAGGATTTTCACGTGCCAAATCACTCCGTATCAAGCTGGCCACGCGAAAACACACGGAAGCCCACGCTCCTGCCCAGAAGGCCGAGTTACTGCCCCCCAGTGCCCCGAGCAGCCTCCCACGTGCCATCTGCTGCTGCCTGCCTGCCTGCCTGCTGCCACCGTGCCCTGCCATTTGGTGCCTGCACATCAGCCATCTGCAGGGGTCCAGTTGCTGTGTCCACCCCTGCTGGAACTGAAGACTCCCGACTGGTATTACATCGCTCCACAGCCCAGCCCCAGGACCCAGTTGCCCACCCACACCTGCCTCTGGGGTTGCCATGTCGGGCACTTCCACATCTGGCACCAGTGGCAACCCCAGGCCAGAGGGGCAGAGGGGCACCAGCTTCACTGTCACCGAAGTTGGTGTCCTGGTGGAGCATGTCCTGGGGCAGTATGATGCCCTCTTTGGATCGTCCCGCGCCAGCAAGGAAGGACGGCAGAGGATCTGGGCCGACTGTGTGGTTGCCATCAACGCGGAGGGGGTGGCAACCCGCGACGTCCTGAAGATCAAGAAGCGCTGGGAGGACTTGAGGTCCAGGACCCTTGTGAAGGCCCGGCGCCTCGTGGAGGGGGGCCGGGGCCGCATGAGTACCATCCAGATGAGGGTCCTGGAACGCGTACGCCCAGCGCTCCACGCCCAGATCCTTGAGAGGGAGGCCCGTCTGGAGTTGAGCGGTAAGTGTCCATGCATTACTGTGTGAGACAGGGCATGTTGCGGTGTGCTGGTTCTATGATACTTGCCTGTATGTGTGCCATAGCCCATGTATGCATGTATGTGTGCAGGGACATCATGGTAATGCATGTGCGACCAGTGATGTGTGATGCACATGGTTGTTGCATGTGTTGAAATGCCGCATGGGGAGCCCTAATCAGATTATGAACATGAGAGCATGCCAGTCTCTGTACCTGAACATGGGTGGGGGTGAGGGATGGGTGCTGATGCCAGGTACATATATGGTAGCCATGTCTGTGTGCCTGACCTGCGTGTCTGTGACTTGTGCATGCCATGGATGCATGACACATGTGTGTGACAATGCAGAGATTCAGTAAAGCAGCAAAATTACCCTTGTATCCGCTGTGTTTGGTGTGTTTGGGGCCAGATGGATGTGACTGAGGTGATGTGTGTGCATGTGATGGGCATGAGCCATGATGCATGTGAGTTACATATCATTGAATGTTTCAAGAGTCCATTGGACATGCATGGAAATGTCCATGGCATGCACCATGCCTGTTACTGTGTGTGTTTTGCCTGGACTGGCCCATGTGTTGTGGAGGGACATGATGGAAGTGTACTTTGACAGTGGTGCTCATCTGCTATTGCTTCCTGTCTAGGGGACCATTGTACAGTGCCCTGATGCTTGTGTTCTTTGTCTCCCTCTACGCAGCGGCTAGTGAAGAAGAGGGCGGAGACGGCGCTGTGGAGCAAGGCGGCGGGGATGCCCCCACGGCTGCAGCGGAAGGGGTGGGTGAGCCCCCACAGGGGCCTGCTACGGTGGGAGACGGTGAGGAGCCATCCAGGTTGGTGGTTTGCACAGAGGAGGAGGAGGCCGCCACTGGGGCACACATGGGGCCTGGTGGGGGCATCCCTGCTGGTGCAAGTGGTGCAGTCCAGGGCCAGGGGCAGGAGGCAGCACAGGTCACCGTGGAGGGGCCTGTGCATGTCGCTGTCCCTGACCCTGTGAGTGCACCACCATGCACCAGCAGGGATGCCCCGTCCCAGGCCTGTCCGCAGGTAGAGGGGATGTCCATGTCACCTGACTCCCCTCCACCTGCGGACGTGGGAACCCCTGGCCGTGCGGAGAAGGTCCTGATTGGGGTCGCGTTGCGCACGGCTGCGATTCGTGATGCCGTGCGTGCTTCCCGGGAGGAGCACGCACGTCATCACGAAGTGCACCGTGCCGACGTGGCCCAATTGGGATCGGCCATGTTCGGGGGTTTCCTGCATGTGTTGGCCAATGTGGCGGCCCTCTCCTCCTCTGTGCAGGCTATCCACCAGTCGTTCTCCTTGCCGTCTTCCAGCCAAGATGCCACCAGGGCCCCCTGTGGACCTGCCCCGACCAATGCAGCCAGCTCGGTGGGGATCCCATCCCTGCCACAGTCGGGAGTCAGAGATCCAGCAGGGGTGGACACCAGAGCAACTGGACCCCAGCAGATGGAGGATGTGACGGCATCATCGGGCAGGGCACGTGCACGACGGCGTCGGTGGTTTCCATCAGCCTGGATGCCGTCGTGCTGGCACAGGCAGTTGCGTCGGAGGCAGCAGCAGGCTCAACGTGGGAGGCATCATGGCTCGGGGCCATCAACATCAGGGGTGCAGGCATCGGCCGGAGGGCAGGAGAACCCTGGAATGGGAGTGGCTTCCGTGTGGGAGAGGTTGTGCCAGCGGATAGGTGCGGAGCGGCAGCGGGCAGAGGAGGAACGGCTCACGATGGTCAGGGCGGAGGACTCCATGCGGAGGGCGCTGAGGCGGGCTGAGTGCCTCGAGGGACTTCGCAGGGAGTTTGAGCTTGACACTGCGTTATCCCTGCGGGACCTCGGGGCCAGGGAACATGCCCGCCTCCAAGCCATTGAGCAGGAGTTCGAGGATGCCCTGGCCCATGACAACAACCAGTGAGCCGTCCGAATAGCCCGCTGCCTTTGTATATAGTTGTATAGTTAGGGTTAGGTTTCCTTTGTTTTTTTGAATTTTTTTTGGGTTGCGATTGGACAATGCACCACTTTTTTGGATATAGTTCCCTTTTTAGTTAGTAGTCAGTTAGGTTTAATTTGGTAGGGCTCATGGACCCAGGATTATCTTCTTGATTGGCTTATTTTATTTTTTCATAATTTTTTCATGGACATTCATCTTGTTTTGTTTGATTTGCTTTGTGTTTTTTCTTATTTGCTGTTCAATACATATTATTTTTTTAATCTTCAATGTGTCGTATCATCTCATTGCTTTCAGGCATGTCATGTTGGGTGTTTTGTCATTCACTTGCAGCCATTGTGTGTGACAGACATGTGTTAAATTGCATTATTTACATTGGGGGTGTAACATGCAATTGCCTTTGATATGTGGGTGGGTGTGATAGTTGGTTGGGCCTTTTGGCAGGGGAGGATGGGCATTACGGACATGATTGGGGAATGTTGGGACCCAGGTGCAGGGGGGCATGGATTGGACATGGGTGGGGGCCTGCTGGCAGGTGCCCCACAGTGCTGGGGGGTGGGGGTGGTGAGAGACATGAGTTGGACATGGGTGGGGGCCTGCTGGCAGGTGCCCCACAGTGCTGGGGGGTGGGGGTGGTGGGAGACATGAGTGGGGCCCTGGTGGAGGGTGACCCTGGTGGCTGGGGTTTGGGGGTGGTGGGAGACATGAGTTGGACATGGGTGGGGGCCTGCTGGCAGGTGCCCCACAGTGCTGGGGGGTGGGGGTGGTGGGAGACATGAGTGGGGCCCTGGTGGAGGGTGACCCTGGTGGCTGGGGTTTGGGGGTGGTGGGAGACATGAGTTGGACATGGGTGGGGGCCTGCTGGCAGGTGCCCCACAGTGCTGGGGGGTGGGGGTGGTGGGAGACATGAGTGGGGCCCTGGTGGAGGGTGACCCTGGTGGCTGGGGTTTGGGGGTGGTGGGAGACATGAGTTGGACATGGGTGGGGGCCTGCTGGCAGGTGCCCCACAGTGCTGGGGGGTGGGGGTGGTGGGAGACATGAGTGGGGCCCTGGTGGAGGGTGACCCTGGTGGCTGGGGTTTGGGGGTGGTGGGAGACATGAGTTGGACATGGGTGGGGGCCTGCTGGCAGGTGCCCCACAGTGCTGGGGGGTGGGGGTGGTGGGAGACATGAGTGGGGCCCTGGTGGAGGGTGACCCTGGTGGCTGGGGTTTGGGGGTGGTGGGTGACATGAGTTGGACATGGGTGGGGGCCTGCTGGCAGGTGCCCCACAGTGCTGGGGGGTGGGGGTGGTGGGAGACATGAGTGGGGCCCTGGTGGAGGGTGACCCTGGTGGCTGGGGTTTGGGGGTGGTGGGAGACATGAGTTGGACATGGGTGGGGGCCTGCTGGCAGGTGCCCCACAGTGCTGGGGGGTGGGGGTGCAAGGGGACATGTGTTGGTGTTCATTAGTTCAAGGAGACATGTGCCTTTGCTGGGGGGCATGCCCATGTTGGGTGGGCTGCCTGCGGGACATGACCAGGGATGCAGGGTAGTCCCCTGTGGTGTGGGCTGCCTGCAGGGGCCGTGGAGGGTGTACAGGGTACACCTGGGAGGAGCCACACTGTCAAATCACATGTGGAACTTCCCGCGCACCCCTGAAATACACGCGCCCAGGCTATTCGCGTGTGGAACTTCCCGCGCACCCCTGAAATTCACGCGCCCAGGCTATTCGCGTGTGGGACTTCCCGCGCACCCCTGAAATACACGCGCCCGGGCTATTCGCGTGTGGAACTTCCCGCGCACCCCTGAAATACACGCGGCCAGGCTATTCGCGTGTGGAACTTCCCGCGCACCCCTGAAATACACGCGCCCAGGCTATTCGCGTGTGGGACTTCCCGCGCACCCATGAAATACACGCGCCCAGGCTATTCGCGTGTGGAACTTCCCGCGCACCCCTCAAATTCACGCGCCCAGGCTATTCGCGTGTGGAACTTCCCGCGCACCCCTGAAATACACGCGCCCAGGCTATTCGCGTGTGGAACTTCCCGCGCACCCCTGAAATACACGCGGCCAGGCTATTCGCGTGTGGAACTTCCCGCGCACCCCTCAAATTCACGCGCCCAGGCTATTCGCGTGTGGAACTTCCCGCGCACCCCTGAAATACACGCGCCCAGGCTATTCGCGTGTGGAACTTCCCGCGAACCCCTGTAATACACGTAGCCCGCTCCCCCAGGCCCGATCGCGTGAGGAACTTCCCGCGCACCCCTCAAATTCACGCGCCCAGGCTATTCGCGTGTGAAACTTCACGCGAACCCCTGAAATATACGTAGCACGCTCCCCCAGGCCCGATCGCGTGTGGAACTTCACGCGAACCCCTGTAATACACGAAGCCCGCTCCCCCAGGCCCGATCGCGTGAGGAACTTCACGCAAACCCCTGTAATACACGTAGCCCGCTCCCCCAGGCCCGATCGCGTGAGGAACTTCCCGCGCACCCCTCAAATTCACGCGCCCAGGCTATTCGCGTGTGAAACTTCACGCGAACCCCTGAAATATACGTAGCACGCTCCCCCAGGCCCGATCGCGTGTGGAACTTCACGCGAACCCCTGTAATACACGAAGCCCGCTCCCCCAGGACCCATCGCGTGAGGAACTTCACGCGAACCCCTGTAATACACGTAGCCCGCTCCCCCAGGCCCGATCGCGTGAGGAACTTCACGCGAACCCCTGTAATACACGTAGCCCGCTCCCCCAGGCCCGATCGCGTGAGGAACTTCCCGCGCACCCCTCAAATTCACGCGCCCAGGCTATTCGCGTGTGAAACTTCACGCGAACCCCTGAAATATACGTAGCACGCTCCCCCAGGCCCGATCGCGTGTGGAACTTCACGCGAACCCCTGTAATACACGAAGCCCGCTCCCCCAGGCCCGATCGCGTGAGGAACTTCACGCGAACCCCTGTAATACACGTAGCCCGCTCCCCCAGGCCCGATCGCGTGAGGAACTTCACGCGAACCCCTGTTATACACGTAGCCCGCTCCCCCAGGCCCGATCGCGTGAGGAACTTCACGCGAACCCCTGTAATACACGAAGCCCGCTCCCCCAGGCCCGATCGCGTGTGGAACTTCACGCGAACCCCTGTAATACACGTAGCCCGCTCCCCCAGGCCCGATCGCGTGAATAACTTCACGCGAACCCCTGTGATGCACGTACCCTGCAAATCGCGTGTGACACTTCCCGCGCACCCCGGTATACATGCACACGTATTTTTTGTCAGCGGGTGTCCGTGTTTGTGGGTACCCCTTTGCACGTCATTTTTCCTGGAGGGCCACAGTATGGGACATTCATCATGGCAGTATATAGGTGCTATTTGTTGGCGCACCTTTTGGCGCACATTTCTTACAGCCGCAGAGACGCTACCGCCTCCTTTCTTGTGGCGGTCGTGTTTGTGCCTGTGCGCTGGTTTGAGCGTGCGCTTTTTTCCCCTATTCTATTCCATGAATACGTGTTGTAGGCGAGCGTGTGGGCGTTCCGCGCACTTGTGCCCTGTACTTCCCCCGTGACGCCCACGTTTTGGCAAGTTGTTCCCCATTCCGAGTGTTACGCCCGTGTTCCGCCTACTTTTATTGCGTGCGCCGCGCTATGTGCGATTTTCGCTGTGGCCTGTGCGATTTTCGCTGTGACCTGGCGCACGCTGTTAGATGGCCTGTGCGCTAACGTGCGCCGCGCACTTTTTATCGCACATCCGCTGGTTTTCTCGCGCACGGACTTCCATGAATCGACGTGCGCTGCTTTTCGTGCGATTTTCGCACGTTCACTGCGATTTTCGCTATTCCACTGCGATTCGCACGTTTTTGCCCACTTGCGCCGCGCTAATTATTCCATGAATCGGCCTGACAGAGTCTTACTCGGGTCTCTCCTGTTTTGAAAACCATTGAGCTGGAACAATAGGTTATGAGGTTGCTATTGGAAAATAGTATTTTCTTCAGGCACTCATTGATTTGCTGAGGACATTTGTGAGAAATCTGAAAGTTACAGGTTCCAATGCCATCACTTCCAAACCCACATAATATGGTTATGTGGGCTAATGTAGCTGTTGCAGACATCCCAGTTCCGAATCCTGAGTTAAATAGCTCAGGATGTAGTGTGCCTGCAGCAAAGAACTGTATTCAGCCCACAGATCAAGGTTATAAAGAAGGTAGGATAGCTCAGTAGGAAGCGTGCCTGCGACAGAGTTGTGCTTATAATATAGAAAAAAGGTTACAATTCCCACCCACCAACTTTCTCATGTTGCCAAAATGAGCCCCTTTGAATTGAATAAAAGTGACAGATCTTACTAAAGAACATGACTATATTTTTGCAATGAAAATGCCCAGTCTGTGGCAGAAATATCCCTTCCAACATTAGGGTTATTAAAGAGGAATATCTATGTAATGAAGCAATAAGATACAGGTTTACAATTTAGAAACAATGGACCAAATGGATGTACAAGTGAAACAAATATGTAAAATAAAGATGCACATGTCAATTAAAGACCTGAATCCTCACTGTCCCTTCCCTGTAGCGTCAGCCGAGAGCAATGGCGGTGTAGAGGAGCAGGTGGACACATGTTCCCTAACTCCCACCCCCTCACGGCTGTCATACTGGAACAGCAGGAGAAGGGCCGGTGTGAGACTCTAGGGGCTTCATTATGACCCTGGCGGAGTGGGTTTACGCCAGCGGTATTCGCGGCGGACCCGTCCGCCCTACTACGAGTTCCCGTAGCGCCATGGAGCGTTTTCCGCCTGGTTTTTCCGGGCGGAGAAATCCATGGCGCTACGGGACCTTGTTGTTAATTACGCCACCGTATTTTACGGTGGCGTAAATAACGCCTTCCCCACTCCCATTATACCCTATGGGGCAAAAATGGGAATGGGGAAGGGTAAAATGGGGGATGGGGATTTACCGCCCCGCCAAGGTCGGAATGGGGCGGAAAATCCGCCAACCCCCATGGCGCTATCGGCAGCTTTCCGCCGTGCTCCATGGTGCATTTTGCACCACGATTTCCGCCAGGGTCGTAATGAGGGCCTATGTGTTGTGCCTCTACTTCCTTGAGTGTATCCGAGACGATATGCACTTAGACAACCGTACCGAATGTACGCTTGCACTGAAAGTGTGGAAGGATCCCGTATGGAAAGATGTCAGCACGCACCATTGGACATCATGGAGCACTGAGTGAAATCTGATGTGGGCAGTGTGATGTCATAAAGTAGATATATGATGCCATGCTGAAATGATATGAAAATACGTAAGAGTGACAATGTAAATGATGTAACAAAAGAAACATTTACGAGATGATAAAGTAATCATGAATACAGAAGAAGATAAAGTAACTTGCTGACCAATGGATACACAGTAACGCAAGGTAGAAAAAGTACATAGACGCTTGCTATAGAGGAATATATAATGTGTCAAGGACGCCCATAATTGGAAAATGGATGCCAGCTCGTGTAAATATTCAATTCAACTACCTCAGAAACTGATCAGGGTTGGAGAGCCAGAAGATGCTGGAAGAACAGCTTTGTGTTCAAAACAAAGAGCCGTCAATGTTGGCTTGGGATCAAGGATGCTATTTTTGAGGAATAGCTGCAAATCACAAAGGGAGGCAGACGGATAAGTCATATTTCTCTTAAATTAAAGAAGAAGAAAATATTTGAAAGAGCTAAATATTGGACAATTAAAAGTGTCTAAAGTCTATGCAAGTTAGAGTGAGCAAGTCTTTAGAGGCCAAAAGTAGCAATGATACCTAGTATAATTAAATCAAATAGAAGTAAATAAGAGGCTGAAAGTGACAAATTTGTGGTCAATTCACGCCTGATTCAGAAGTAAAAAACAAAAGCTATTCATTAAGCTTCGAATTATAATTGCTCTTTCATAACTCACTTAATACCAGAGATGGGTTTCTCAGCATGGGATCCGGATTCAAACCTGTGTTGTAATGCGTAGTCTTGCTTCCCAGACAAATGTGTTGCCCCTGAGCTATCCCCCCTCACCAACAAAGACAGTTCTATATGTAAATATGTTCCCCTCACCCAAGGTTGTCCAACATACGGCCCGCGGGTCACAATGCGGCCCTCCAAGCCATTTCATGTGGCCCTGCGAGGCTGAACAGAAAACATTGAACAAATAAATAAATAAACCGGGTCGTGGCGGAGGACTGTTACTGCCTCTGCAACGGCCCGGTTTATTTATTTATTTGTTCAATGTTTGTCGGGTCCGTGGACCCGATTAATTTATTTATTTCTGCAATGTTGGGTGCGACCAACATTGCAGAAATAAATTAATTAATCGGGTCCACGGACCCGACAAACATTGAACAAATAAATAAATAAACCGGGCAGTGGCCTGTAACTGCTTCTGGTGCCCCCGGCAGCAGAGGCAGTTACAGGCCATGTCCCGGTTTCAGGGGCGCCGAGTACGCGGATGCTCCGGCACCTCCCAGCCCCCATGCCGGGGAGAAGAGACGCAGTATGGATGGCCCTTTGTTCCATCCATACCATGTCTCTCTCTGGCGGCCCGGGTAAAAGCCGGGGAAAAACGATGTTTAAATATTGAGGGACAGATGCAAAGCAAGAGGCTCTTGTTTTACATCTGTCCCTCAATTTGTAAAATCGTTTTGGTTTGGGTATACTTCTACATCTGTGTGCATGGATGTCGAAGTACACCCAACACAAAACGATTTTTAGAAATTGAGGCACAGATGCAAAGCAAGTCTGTCCCTCCATTTCTAAAAATCATTTTGGGTTGGGTGTATTTGTACATATGTGCACCCCTCTTTGGAAGAGAGGTGCACAGATGTAGATTCAATTATTAAATTAATAAAGCACCCCTGCTTTACTTAATTAAGAATAAAGTAGTACCTTGAGTCTGTCTAGTTATTTGGTCTGAGATCTATATGATAATTCCATCTAGCACAAGAGATGCTTCAAGGTGCTAGAGCACAGAGGACTCAGCATTCCTTATTTATTTTTGTCTGGTGTCTTTTACCATGCTTCAAAACAAACATGCTCTAGCCGAAAAAGAAATAAAAATACTATTAATGAAAACGTATTGTTCAAATGCCTCAACCCCATTCAGTGCCACACGTAGAAAGCAAGGCTTTCGAATCCCAAAGGTTTGTATTCAGTAGCACTTCAGCAGTCAGCAGGGTGCTAACTGATGCAATCACCCCTTTCGTGGTTCGGTGCCTTGCTGGAGCCAGCAGGCTAAACATGGGAAGGCCCAAAAAGGAACATTTGACATTTGAACCTATAAGTAGAAATATCCCAGTCCCCCTCACAGTGATGGCAACCATGTATGCTACACTTTTGGGCTAGTCTTAAGTTACTTGACCCCTTCTAACAAGAGACACCTTTGAATGCACAAATATACAAACTGTGCCATTATGGAATAGCTGAAATAGCTGGTTTTCTGACCATGTATTCCTTTCATGGTTTACACAAACACCTTCCATAGACAACAAAGAAAAGAAATGCAAGAAAGAATGGATTTACAAATGTTAAATGCTTATAGATGCTTATACATAAATGCTTATGATTCACAAAGTGTTTTTCTTGTCGACATAACTTTATTTTTTTTAAAAGGCAACGATTTGGCTCCGCATTCGGCTTTGGCCGAATACTTGTCCAACTACTCGGTGTTTGGCAAAATACTTAAATTTACTGTTCGGTACACCCCAAGTGAACATGTACCATAAGGAACAAAATACTACATGCTGTGCATTATAAGGATATTACAGGTCACCACGCACTTGTGGGACCTCATGAAGGAGCTCAGCCTTCAACCATATTTGTCCACAGGATTCCTCTGTGATCTGCAACATCCTTTATTGAACTCTGCTAGTGACATTTCTACTTAACTATAGTAATATTAATAATAATAATAATAAATGGCATCTCTACAACAACTATAATAACTTACTACAGTTGTTGGGAAACTCCTGCTTGTGCCAGTCTAGAGCAGAATTCTAGCTGTCACTGTAGCACATAATTGACACGTGACTATTCTGATTCCTTTCTTTTAAAATGCCTTCCTGTGACACTTTTCAGCCCTTATTTGATGAGGATCTGCTTGTGAGGGTGTGTGTATGTTGTGCTTTGTTAGAGCTTAATACCAGAGAGCAAGAATCTAGCCGCATGTCATCACTTATTTTAAACCAAAAACCTGCTCTTAAAGGATTTTGAAATTGACGTACAATATTTGCTTGCAACACACTCCAAGTTAAGCTGGTAAAATGTCTCAGCGGGTTAAGCGCTCGTTGCTGTGATCTATGTTTGATCTGCAGGTCGCCGGTACAAATCCCGGGCAAAATCAACTCAGCTTTTCATCCTTCTGAGGTCGATAAAGTGAGTACCAATTTCGATTGGCTAATAATAACAATGTATGTAAATATGTGCTGTATAAACACTTTGTATCAAAGCACTATATAAATATGAAATTATTATTAAGTTGCATATTAGTGGTTCTTTTTTTCCTCTGAACAGATTCGGCATTGGCTATGGGAGTTATAAGGGGTGGAGTGGAAACGTAATGCGTAAAAAGCACGCAGCAAGTTGTTCAGACCTTACTTTTGCTCTACAAGGGGATTTTCAATGCATTTGAAGGAGTAAGGGCATGAAACAGATTTATCATTTCTGCCGTGCATTCCGTCTTCCTCAAATGCCTCCCGGTGTTAAGTCTAAGATTTTCATGCAGATGTAAAACAAATGGGTTCCCATGAAAACTGCCTGCATGCAGCGGCTGTTATAAGCAGGCGGATTGCATAGCAATCCGTTGTAAATGCCATCTGGAAAGCGTAGTTTGCAGATACCATTTGCATACAAAATGAACCAGTAAAGGCGACTTTGCCCGCTTTACTGTTTTATTTTACACGCTATTTTGTAAAGGTTGACAATTGCACGCAGGGGGCCCAACAGAACTACGGGACTAAGGCTGGTGGCCCCCTGCATGCAATTTGCACTTCCTACAAAATATCTCTCAAGATGTTATCAACAGCGGAAAGCTCTTTTGCATTGTAGTAAGCAAGACACGAAGGGGCCATTGTAAATTCAATGCAAACTGCACGCAGGGGATCGACAATGCTAGCACGTACGCGCTGCTGGATACCCTGGAAGCAATTTCTACTTTTGCAAGGCAGAATGCAAAACTGAAGAGTAAAACCAGACACAATCGCATTTACTTTTTACTTTTAACAAGTAAATGCAGCCGGCAAATTACGATTCCTATGCAATCCATCTGCTCTTAGGCATTTGCTAATCTATAATGGATTCCAGGGGAATCCATTTGTTTTACGCCTGTATGAAAATCTTATGCAGGCGTAAAAAATGGTGCTCTTCCTAGAAGGAGGAGGAAAGTACGGTGGAGATGCCAACTCTACTTCTTGACCCTCGTATGCCTTGGAAGAGGATGACAATGGGCTGGAGCGCAAAAGGAAGGCTTGCATGTATTAAAATGAGCCCCCTAGTATTAAAGGCAGGGGTAAAAATGTCAAGGTGCAAGTTACTAGCCAGCCATAAAAAGTCACTCACCACCTCAAGTATGAACATACACATTGCACACCATCTCTTACTTGCCAAGAGCAAATTATCATTAGTCAAAAGCTAGTGGCTAGTGAAAGTTTTTGCTAATGCACATTTTTTATTTTCCCCCGCTAAAGGGGATGACGGCGTGGCAATGTATTATAAGGAATAACTCCTACTGGTAGTACATATTTTCATTGGTATGCGCTAATGTACAGGAGAATGATGGAATTGTTAAAAGCTGTCTTTAACGGTTTCCATGTTACAGTATTCGAACAATGTTGCAATGTCTGGTAATGTAGTGTAGAACTTTGCAGAATGGTGAGGTTGTTTGCAATGCATACTGCAGTTAGTGGTTTCTCTACTGTGTTATTGGTGTTACTCAATAGGATGAATGTTGCATTATTGCAGTACTCCCAACTAAAGTGCCCGAGACACTGAGGGATTGGGCCGGAGGTTCTAGCTTCCCCTTCATTGCTGCTACCCAATGGAACTCCCTACCACCCCAACTCGGAGGAATAGAGTCCCACCTAGCCTTCCACAAAGCAATAAAAACTCTGCTGTTCGCTTGAACCGGCCTTCACCGGTGACTGAGTTATCAATGTACTTCATTTGCTGCACTCAATTGTATTTGCTTCAGTGAGCCACATTGCTGTAAAGTACCTTCGCAACGTAACTATGCTACACTGTTTGTAGCAATGTATTGTAGCCATGCATGTAACTAAGACACTTTCTTGTAACAGCACATCGATGCCTCTGGGCTGCTAGCAGGCTGTATACATTTAATAAATAAATAAAGTGGCACCTTCTACAGTGAGATTGCACTCTGCAGTAAAAGATACATTTGCAGCAGGGCATGCCACTGTACGCTTATGCATTCGGTAGCGCGTCCAGGCGTTCATGCTGCTAGACCGCAACCGCTGTAAGCTGGCACGAGCAATGCGCGGATCCCAGGGGCTCACAATATATGTAGGTATCTCATTCTGCAAATAATCTACGGCTTGGGTGGGCATAGTAAATCACCCCCCTCTGGTAATATTTGAAGAAAAACAGACATTTGTTTGTTCCGCTGCATGATATAAGCTGCCAATCAAATCTTGGCTACTCGCAGAATGTTTTCATGAAATATTTTTTGTCGGCTTCAGCAGTGGTCGAAGTGGGTGGGAGTGGGTGGGAGTTGTTGGCAGCGGTGCTCCTCTACCTATTTTTAAATTAAGTTTTACTGTTCCTATACTTTTATTTTAAAAAGAAACCGTTCCAGAGTGGTTTCGTTTTAAAATAAAAGTGTGGGAAGCAGTTGAAACCTGCACTGTAGTGCACTGCACTGAAGGTTCCCTTAACCAGCAGGCGCATTTGTTTGGGGGTTTGGGTTGTGCGTGAGAGGGGGCCTGGCGATGAGGTTTGTGGGCAGTGGGGGCAGGCCAGCAGGGAACATAGTTCCACATACACGTCGTCGACCACTGCGGCACATTGTTTGCTAATTCCTCTGCTTCTGCCATCCATGCCCAGAATGAAGACCCTCTCCGAAGCAAGAATCTGGGCGCCACATCTCCTGATGCTGATGGTCTGAGATCACTGGCGAGCGAGAAGGGGACTCTTTGTGGATTGTAATGTGGGTATGGGGCGATTTTATTTCATGGAGTGCTATTAATAAGTGCATCCCCTCGATGGAAGCACTGTCCCTGGATTTTGTGCCACCGAAGAGCAGTCCGGTCACCGGACAGTGGTGGTATGGTGGCACATAAGGAAATTGGGAGATTTTCCAGCATGCAATCCTGGACATATGACTGACTCCCAGTCATAGAAAATGGCGGTTCAGGAAGTCTCCTATTTCCACGGGTCAGTTGAACACTGCGCCGCGCAATTAGGAACATGCCCTGGGACTTAAGGTCTAAGGGGGCTATATCCCTGGGTCATTTGGTTATAGCCCTGGATAGAAGCTCAGGAGCAACAACCGAAAGGCTAGCTAGCCCCTAATCCCGACAGTCCCGACAGCGCAGGTCCCGACATTAGCGCAGCCCCGGATCATTTCAAGACCTAGCAACGCCCCTGCCTAGGAGCCTACGCAGAAGTCTTCAAACTGGGGGGCCTTTGAAATTGAAGGGAGGGAATGTATTTAAGTAAGCAATACACCTAGAGGTGCAGGCTTTACTGGCCGGAAATGGTCTGGAAAACAAGTTGCATGCCGGAGCCAGAGAAACGAGGTCCTTACAGAGGTCACCACTGCTGTTATTAGCTGGTAAATCCACCTATTAAGAGATGTGTAGGTTTTATTGCCTCGGACCAGGGTCCCAGAGTGCTTATAATGATAGGAGGAAGAAAAGGTGGGCCGAGCATTCACTGAGTGGTTCTTTGGTGTGAGCACAGAAATTAAGAGAGGACTATTGACGTGTGTCACTCGGACGCTGAAGAGAAATGGGCCGCAGGAAGTGGACAAGTAGGCTCATGGTGAAAAGAGAGACCACTGGCCGTTGCAGGCTATCGAGGCAAGTGAGCCATGTGAATGTGAAGGGGTGGGAGGAGCATAAGCTCCGGGGGGAGTCGAGGGGGCAGGCAGCATGCAGAAACAGCACACTGCAAACTATACCATGAGGCCAAATCCATTGCTCTCAACCTTTAGTGTCACTAAGGCGGGTGAAAATAATGGATTTTCTTTTTGGCGGTTGAAAGCCCACATAAGTGAATGGGCGTATGAGGGACTTGGCGGGTGAATCAGCTGCTTGGAAGGTGGGCGACACCTGCCAAAAGCAGGCGAGTTGAGAGCTATGTCGAATCTGCTGCTTGGCCAATCAGGGCACGTTTAGCACAGAAGGAGGATAGCAATAGAAAAGATGAGCTCTACTGGCATGTGGGTGGCCCAACAACAGTATGGCCCTCATTACAACCCTGGCGCTAAACCATGGCGCTATTAGCACCATGGTTGGTGCCGGTGTTGTAACGAGTCCGCCATGGTGGAGTGGGGAAATACCGCCCCATTCCAAGGTTGGCGGGGCGGTATTTCCCCATTTCACCATGGCCCTTCCCCATTCCCATTTTCGCCCCATAGGGCTCAATGGGACTGGGGAAGGCGCTAAGTACGGTACCACAAATTGAGGTACCGTAATTAGCACCGAGGTCCCTTTGCGGCACCCTACTTTAACGGCTGGTAAAACCAGCCGTTAAGGTCGGGTCCCGCAAAGGGACCTCGTAATCAGGCGTTAAGGGTTTAACGGCGCTGACACCTTTTACGGCGCCGTTAAACCCTTAACGCCAGGGTCGTAATGACCCCCTATGTGTCCTCCAAGGGGAGGCTCATTGGGGACTTTAACCAGTGTGCGGCGGCTGCATGTCCCTGCGATGCTAACTCTACTTGGCCCCTCTTTACTCATCACCGGCTCCAGTTCAGGGGGAAAGATACGTATTGTGTTTGAGGGGGCCTTTTCTGTGTCTCCCTAGGCATTAGGTGTGCCTGTGGGCAGAGGCGTTGCTAGGGGGAGGGCTAAGGGGGCTATAGCCCCTGGTCTTTTGGTTTTAGCCCCGGATAGAATCTCAGGAACTACAACCAAAAGTCTAGCTAGCCCCAGTCCCGACAGTTCTGACATTAGCGTAGCCCCAGGTCTTTTCCAGACCTAGCAACACCCCTGTCTGTGGGTATTTTCAGGGAATCTGTTAAGAGAGTTCATTGGAGGCCATTAGAAATGACTGCTTGATTATAACATAGGCCTGCTAATATCGCACAATGCAAGAATGTGAGCAGAATTCATCCTCAGACACACTACAAGATATACAGCAGAAGTATGCATAGTATATTATTAGAGCGTATATAGCAAAATATGGAGCGGGCGAGCAGTATATGTAGTAACGCTGCATATCTAGTCGTAGCCAAGCTTCGGATTGGTAGTTTGAAGTGCAAATGTGCATACCAACATCTTCTGCTTGTGCAGGAGAAAGTTGGGTAGAGTGCAGATTGGAACTCAGACTCAGCTTCGTTTTTAATAATCGTCATCATTGCATGCAGGGGAACACCAACGTTGGCACTTACATGCTGTGAGGTCGGGCTAGGAAGATTCTATCGCAGGAGATTTGGCCGAATGCAACACCATCACATTTTTTTTGACGGAATTTGGCCAACAATATATGTGGGGGGTGGGTAAGGGTACAATAGAGACAGTGGCAAGGGGTGGGGGGTTTCCCCTCAGCATATTTTGATGGCCTAAAGGATTAAAAGGAAAAAAAATCGATGTCACCGCCTTCTTCGGGACCGAAGATGGAGCATAGCGTAAATAAATGTCCATTGACACGCGGTCCTGAAGAAGGCGGCGATGTAGTTAAACTGTAGAAACGTCGAGCTAGTAGAGGGGCATATAGACACAGGTACTGTTACCAAGAAACGTTGACCCTGATACAGGGGACCTTTTGAATAGTTACTATAGGTCCAATAGGATTCTTACAGAATCTATCACTTTTTTAGCATGTAGGCACTTTAGTCTGCTACATTGATTACTCCGCATGATGTGCAATGTGATGAATTATGTGAGAAGTATGTTAACATGAATGATGGATCATGTGAACAAGTTTACATTTGTTTGTCAAACTAACCAAAAATGATGAAGTAAAATAAAATACTCGCAAGCAAAAATATGTTTATAAAAAGGTGAGGCATACTTGACTACAAGTGCCTTTAGAATAAATACAGCATTACATGCTATGCAATGATGTAAACAATGTATAACGATATATGCATGTCAGGAACGCCCAGTGTGCTGTAGCTAGCTAGTGCCCGCACTCCCTGGCATTAGGACATCCCCTTTAGTACACAGCTTGCCAGGCGCAGGCATCTGAAGTCAGAATGTTGGGAATGAGGTCCAAAACAGACATTTGAGACTGCATTCTGAGTATTCTGATTGGCTGACAATAGGCCTCTTCTGCAATCCATGTATGACGTGTGTAGGTGATTTGCATAGCATGATCCAGGCATGCAGCAAACCATTTTAGCATAGTTGAAGGAAGCGGAAGGGGTGGCGCAGGGAACGTTACAGTTGGCAGCCTGTCATCAACTGTTGATTGCAAACACATTCAGCAAACTATGGGCCTCATTACACGCAAGGCGGTAAGGGTTAACGGTCACCGGTAATGGTACCGCTGACCGTTAACCATTACCGCCTTACTACGAGGTCCCTTTGCGGGTTGGTACTTTAACGCCTACTTTTTAGCAGGCGTTAAAAACCAACCCGCAAAGGGACCAGGGTGCTAATTGCGGCACCGTAATTAGCACCTTCCCCATTCCCATTATGCCCTATGGGGCAAAAATGGGAATGGGAAAGGGCAATGGGGTAGGGGGAATTACCGCCCCGCCAACCTTGGAATAGGGCGGTAATTCCCCTTTCCTCCAAGGCGGTGCTGGTATTTTACCGGCATGGACCAAGGTGCTAATAGCACCTTGGTCCACCGCCTACCGTGTAATGAGGCCCTATGTCTCCACAGACGGTTCTTGTGCTCTCTACATAGTCTGTCTTTCCCATGATGCTATTCAGCTCCCAGATATCTAATATTCCTTTTAAAGAACCACCCTCCTCTTGTCTCATCTCATACAGACCCCCTCCACCTTGTATGCTGACCCATAATGGGAAATCTCAATTAATTGAAATGTCCTCTTGGAGATAAGAGAGAAAGGGGACTGACCTATATATATATGATATGATATGTCATTTATAACGCACCTGTATACAAGTGTTTCTAGGCACGACAAGACAAGGAAGGGTGGACAGAGGGAGGACAGAACAAACGATCTTACTAGGCCTTGTGTCATTAAGATCATTCAAGTGAGAGGGGGAGGGAAGAGGAGAAGTGCCAGACGGTGAGGTGGAGAGTTCAATGGCAAAAGAGCAGTAAGTGCTGCCGGGCTGGTGGCTCAAGAAAGCGCAGGTAGGCAGGCTACTGTAGGGTTGCAGATACAGTACCTTAGTGGGTGGGAGGCCCAGAGGCAGTGCAAGGGGCTACTATTTGTGCAGGAGCCTGGTGACCGTGAGGCTCAGTGGGTGGCCAGGTAACCGGTTAACGCAGCACACAGGAGCATAAGCAAAGAGAGAGAAAGAGAAAGCAGAAGTGAAAAAGAAGGTCTTAAATTGCTTTCGGAACCTTAGGCGGTCCTGCTCAAGTTTGAGAGAGGCAGAGAGGCTGTTCCAGAGGGAGGCTCCACCCGAGAACAGAGATCAACCCGCCACTCTCTGCGTGGGAAGCGTCTGACCCTCAGTGAGTTTGAGGAGGATGATATTGGAGGGCTCGAGGAGGTAGATGCTCAAGAAGAGATAGTTGGATGTAGTGTGGTCCCCGACCCCTGAAAGCCTTGTGGGCAATGCAGAGAGTCTTGAACTTGATCCTTGCAGCCACTGGGAACCAATGGAGAGATTTTAGAGCTGGAGACATCCGATTTCTGGGCTTGAGGCCAAGGACAAGTCTCGCAGTCCAGTTCTGAATTAGCTGCAAAGGGAAAGGAGTAGAGGTGGCAGATTTAGAAAGAGGCTGTTGCAGAAGTCCAGGGCTCTGGAGACAGTAAGCTTCCGGGGGAAGTGAGAAAAGGAACAATACCTCTGAGGAGCTGAAGCTGGTAGTGTGACTTCTTAGAGATGTCAGAGATGTGAGGAGAGAAGGAGAGGGTGGAGTCGAAGATGACACCAAGGTTCTTCTCCTCACAGGAAGGTATTTGTATTTGTATTTATTAGGTCTATATAGCGCTTTACGCCAAAGCGCTGCACATGTTAACAACAGGGCACATTTAACGATAACATAAGGTGTGGGTAGAGGGTTCAGGGTGGGCAGCCAGACTGAAAGAAGGAAAGCAGGAGCAAGGGTCCCAATGAGAAAATGGAGAAATGTGCAAAAAGGCTTGTTACTTCCAAAGGAAGGTGGGGTTATTGTCCCCTGTATCTAGAGTGTAGAAACGGCTTGGGTGAAGTCTATTCCATGCCAATGACAGCCTGATTTCAGCAGAATGTGTCTCAATGTTACCTGCCACTTAAGCACACAGCTGCTATGAATCTCTGAGCGTCCCGATGGACTGCAGTGCGTTTAAGTAGGAACTAACAAGTCCTCCCAGCACTCCTTTCCCCGCTTTGCCAAACAAAACCCACCTCAAACCTGTGGTTTATATGAGAAGGCCTGGCCTTTGCTTCATTGTTTATTTTCATTCTGCTGCATCTGCCAAGATGGCTGCCAAGGTGACCCCACACAGTCAAGATGGCTGCCAGTGAAGCGGAACAAGACAAATAAAGAAAGCCATCTTTCTCCACTCTGCAGCCAAAATCAAAGATCTGCTATGTAAAGGCACTGGCATCCAAAGCACCCCTGTAGCCTTCGTGGAGAAGGCAGAGCCTCGTGTATTCCACTATTCTTGTCTCAGGCACTTCAGTGGAGTCTCACTCATGCACACATCACTGATCCTGTGCAGTTCAGTTCACTCAATCCCATCGTGCACCTCTTTTGCTTCATTGGCGTGTCCCTGTCACTCACCCCTCATGACTGGAATCATGCAATTCTTGGGAGCCTCACTCAGCTTTCCTCACGAGGCCAGTACACTTAATAGTATTGCCCTCATTCCCTATCATTGAGCCCATGCAATTACAGTGGAGCCTCACTCAAGCCCCACTGTGCGCCTCTTGAACTATTCTACAGTGGCGCCGCACCCATTCCCCATCTTTTGCCTCAGACTAGTATCACTCATCCCCAGCGGGATCAGACAGTTCGGGGATGCCCAGCTCAATCTCACTTTGGCATCACTGGAGTCTCACTCCTTACCACTGTAGCAGTGTCTCACTGATTCCACCTCGGAAGCCCCAGGTACTTCCATGATACTTTTTTCACTCTGCTGCGATCGCTGCTATCAGACACTTGAACCCTTTCACTGCCCTTAGGACATGCAGGTAGGTCCTCATTCCAGCAGGGTAGTCCTGGCTCATTCATTCACACCATTGGACTGCTTTGCCACAGAAAAAGTCCCTCATTCCACATCACTTTCCCATACTTTCCAATGGAGCCTCCTCCAAGAACTCACGCAGATCGCCCCACAACCCCACCCATGAAGCAAAAACGCTAAGCCACAGACCACCACACCTGACCATAATGCTCTGATGCACCATAACAACCATCGACCAAAGACACAGCATGTATATACGCCTCAGGGTACACCCAGGCCATGTCCCAACGGCCCAAGCCCGAAAACCCCCACAAAGCGTACCCCCCCCCCCCAGAGAGAGCCTGTTTACTAATGCTCTCTATTCAGAAACACACAGCCAGGCAAACTTGCACAGCTCAGCTATGATATGATATTTTATTGATAGCGCGCTTATACACAAGTGTTTCAAGGCGCGACGAGGCAAGGGGGGGACAAGGGAGGACAAGACAACGATCTTACTAGGCCAAGTGACATTGAGATCGCGCAGGTGCGGGGGAGAGGGAAGGGGGAAAAGTGCAAGGGGAAGGGAAGGAGGAGAAGTGCGAGACATCGGATCAAGACATAGGAAAGGAGTGCGGCCAACAGGTGGCAGTGTAGCGGTTAAGTGCAGACAACAAGTTTTGGATAAGTGCAGGTAGGGGAACTCTAGGGATGCAGATACAGCCCCCAAGTGCCGGGTTGCCAGGAGCAGTGCAGGTGTGCAACTGGGAGGGCAGGGACCTGGGTACGTGATTCAGAGGGTAGCTAGGTAACCAGTGCCTTATCAGACAGGAGATCATCAGGGAAGTGGAAGAAAGAAGACAGAAGCAAAGTGAAATGTCTTGAGCTGCTTCCAGAACCGGAGATGGTTCTTTTCAAGTTTCAGAGCGGCAGGGATGCTGTTCCAGATCGAGGCACCGGTCGAAGAGAGAGATCTGCCCCCAACTCGATGCTCCTTCAAACCAAACCCAGCCCATTCTCCTGCCGATGCCAAAGCACCAAGAGACCATGGAAACAGCAGCAGTTGCGCTATTGACAGACCAAAAACATAGCATAACTGGATCCAAATCACTAGTCTCACATACTTTAATTAAATGTGAACCATCCCCAAAGGTCTATGTGAAAATCCAGAGAATTAAAAAACAGCCAAAATCTAGAATATAAAAAGGCAACTCCAAAATTCTAGACTTGCTAGTACATTATAGGGCCCATATTGGCCAAAATCGGGATTTGATGGCGGGAGCTGAAATGTTTACACTGTAAAGTAAGCAGCTTCCCACCGCCGAATGTTCGTCATTTGCTCTGCTGGGTGCAAATGTAAAGGGCAAATGTTGGTGCAGAAGCGTGGATGTTGCCTTTTGCCCTTCCCATTTGCACTCCGCTGTGCAAAGTGAGCAAATGCTGCCTGGCATGCTCGCATGCCAGGCAGCTTTTACGTTTGTTTGTCAGCGCTGCTAGCCATGCTCGCATGTCAAGCAGGGCTCACAATTGAAATTAAACCCTCCCCGACATGCTTGCACGTGGTGAAGGGTGTCATTTCAACTGGGAACACTGCTTACTATACGTGCCATGGTAAGAGGTGTTCCCAACTGAAATAGGGTTTAATTTCGATCCCTATGGGGTCCTCCTGCTTTATCCTAGTGCAAAAAGCAGGCGGATCCCATAGGGATCTCCGGCATCTGCGTCGGCATAAAAATGCATGCCGTTGCCAATGCTGGAGCATTTGTATGGCAGCGAGGAAGGAGGTGGCGGAAATGCAAGTTGCGTTAAACCCCTCCTCGCAGTCACACAAATACTTGAAAATGGGGCGTGATGTAAATGAAAGGCGGTAAAGCCTTATGTAAGGCTTTTACGCCTTTCATTCACGTTATGTCCCCCAATAACATGAGCTCCCATATCTACAGTACAATTTTGCATTTTAATTCAAATGGTTTATTATACTGCTGGAAGATTTCAATATCCATCTTTTGGCAAAACACTCCACTCTCCCTTTTCTTTTGATTTTTGACTCTCATCTCCTCCATCCTCTCTCTACTCCGCCATCCCATATCTCTGGCTCATGTCTTGATCTTATTTTTATTTTATCCTTTTTGGCTTCTCCTGTGTCTTCTCTCCTGGTCTATCTCTCTGATCACTATCTCCTTTCAGTGTCACTGTCTCCTCAAGTCCCTGTGCCTTCCTGTGCATGTTCTCCCACGTCATCCTTTTCTCGGCGTGATCTACGCAATTTTGACCCTTCATTCTTTATTTCCACTTGTACCTCTGCCCTTCCTCCTCTTTCCTCTCTCTCATCTCTAAAACCCTGACAAGGTTGCCTCCTCCATCTCCTCATCTCTTTCTTCTTCTCTTGACTTGCTTTACCCTTTATCACCCTTCCATCCTACTCGCAAACCTTCCCAACTGTGGCTCTCCCTCATCTCTGCTCTATGCACCGTTTCCTCCGTCACCTTGAAAGACGTTGGCTTAAGACCAAATCGACAGCTGATAACTCATCATATTTTTCTTACCATGCTCTCTATGATGACTGTCTATTCTCTGCTAATCGTCTCAACTTATCTGATCTTTTACACACTCAGACTGCCCACCCTAGGCGTCTTTTTCAAATTCTCTCTAAGCTTCTGTCTCCTCCTACTCTCGGCTATTCTACTAATTCTACTCTGTCCGCCTCTGACTTTGCCCAATTTTTCCCCTCTAAGGAAACCTCTTTCTGTAATGACATTGTAGCTTCTATTTCTTCTGAAGTTATGCCTCCCTCAACCTCTGCTCCCCTCACTTCCATTTCTTGCTTTCAACCTATCTCTAACACTGATGTTTCTCTTCTATTAGCTAAAGCTCCCCCGATTGCCTCTCCTACTGACCCAATTCCTTCTGCACTTCTTCTTAAGGTTTACCCTTCATTAGTGTCTTACCTCCTTTTTCAATGTTTGCCTCTCTACTTCTACTTTTCCCACGTCCTTCAAACATGCTTCCATTATCCATATTTTAAAGAAACCCACTGCTGATCCACTGATTGTCTCAAATGTTCATCCTGTTTCCTTAATTACCCTATCTTTGTAAATTACTGGAACAGACGGTCTATTCGCAAGTCTCTACTTTTGTCTCCAACTCTTCTATTCTTCCATAATTCCAATCTGTCTTTCACCCTCTCCATTTCACAGAAACTGCTCTCCTCTCCGTTTTGGACTCAGTTATTTCTGCGCGTTATTCCAAACATGTATCATTTCTCATCCTTCTGGATCTATCTGCTGCATTTGATACTGTTGACCACTCTCTCCTACTGGCATCACTCTCTTCCCTTGATCCCACAGGTTCTGTCCTTTCCTGGTTTCAATCTTATCTATCTCAAAGAACGTTTTCTATTTCTTGGGCTGGCAAGTCATCTAAATCTTTCCTGCTTGCCCATGGTTTGTCTTGGTCCCTTTTCTGCTCTCTATCTACATGCCATGCCCACCGGGAGCATTGGAACTGTTTTAGGTGGAGCGGCCATTGATTATCCCGTCACGTTTGTTTCTATTCATTAGGTGATGGTCTAGTCTTTTTCCGCACATTGCTAGCGCACAGCGTGCTGGGAGGTATATGTTTCCGGTCCTTCCGGCACTCCACACTTTGCAATGTCGGAGTTTTCACTTTTCGCACACTCCTGTGCCTTGTTTCCAGCGCTCTCTTTTGAGATTACTCTACGGAGTTTTGTTTTTTCTCTGCCACGGTCCCCTGACCTCCGTCCCTCTTGCTCTTCCTTTCTTTCACTTACCCTTGCGCCTCTTTCACTCATTTCTTCTTCCTTCCTTCCTCTTTCTTTCAAGCGCTTCGGCGTTCACTGTTTTTTCCGTTTCTGTTTACCTTTCGTGCTAAACAATTACTTACTCTGCCTCCTGCCGTCCTTGCTCTACACCCTGCCAGCCCGCACTCTACCCGCGGCTCCATTCGCTTCCTGTGCAGCAGCTTACCTCCTCTTCCCCTTACAAGGACTCTTCCTGCCGGTTGTGTACTCTCCGGCATCCCTGTGTCTACATACCATCTCTGCAGTGATTTCCAGATCTGCTGTATCCTGCTATTCATGCAACATCCTACCAAGAACAACTCTGTCTGCAGTGGTTTTTTTTTTTAGCCTAAGGCTTTTTCCCCACATTTCTCGCCCATCTCGGTGGAGGGGCCACAGGAGCTACAGCTCAAAGGTGGCCACTGTGGCTTCCTACCGTGGTGAGCACTTAACACCATCTCCATATCAGTACAGAGAACCAGTCCTTTTCAACGCGGATTCCAGCTCAACAGGTGAGGAGTCGGAGGAGGGCAGTGGGCCTGAAGAATTCCTGCTTGCAGTTGACACTACACTTCACCTCTTGCTGCTGTTATTTCTTCTTTTGGTTTATCACACCACGTTTATGCTGATGACACTAAACTCTTTCTCTTCCTTTTCTAATGAAATTCACCAAATGCTTTCAGCCTGTCTATTGGCTATCAAATCTTGGATGCCTTCTCACTATCTTACGCTCAATGCTGTGAAAACTGAAGTCCTCTATTTCCCCGCTAATAACCTCTCCCCTCATGCATCCCTCCCCATCCTTTATCTCTTTTCCTCCATCCCAACTTCCAATCTCACCAACTGTCTCTACTTTGACTCTCATCACATTTCTCTAACTTTGTGCGCCTTTCGCTTTCACCTAGACAATATTCGTAAAGCACAGCCATTTCATCTCCTCTTCTCTTACCACTCTTGGCTGGTTATCCTTTCACACCCAAATTAAATTGAATTTTCTCTGCCTTGTCTTTAAACCCTCCATGGTCTGGCTCCCAACTGTCTCTCTGCTCTGATATGTTTCGATATTCCTTCTTGTTCTCTCCACTCTTCTTCCCAGTTTCTACTGGTGGCACCTAGTCCCCCTTGTGCTCAATCCCGTTTTCATACTTTCACACTTTTAGCCCCTCTTCACTGGAATGCTCTTCCTTACTCTCTTCGTTCTATCTCGATCTATTTTTTATTTTGTAGGTCGCTGAAGTCTCACTTGCTGCAACATCCTTGATTGATTGTATATCAGAAGTTTTGTTTACTCATTTTATTGTACCGTACAGCTCCTTGGCTTAAGGCGCTTTAAAAAACACAAATAATATACAAAAAATACAAAAAAAGCAAAACAAAACTGTTGGGTAATTTTGTTAAAGCACAATACATCACTTAACCCCTTCTCTGCTTACTTCTACCCTTTCGGAAGTTTTTTTTTAACCAACTTCTTTTTAAAAGTGTGTATCCCATTATACCAATACGTAGATGTATCCTAAACTAAACACTACCCAGCAAAAATGTGCTCATCTGGCTCGACACTCTTCCTTCCTCAAACAGCCCCCAGGCATTTGTTTTAAAATGTGACTGTCTTGTGACTTCTTCCTTTTGACGGTTGATACAGAGTTTTCTAGGTTTTCTCTTCGACATGTGAATCTCCCTATATTTGTCTTTCTCTATTTTGCGTAGTTACCATTCCCACATTACAAGCTTCTTACTCATCAATGGACTTTCACTAATTGCCCAAATCACAAGCCTGACATATTTTTTACACCATCGACCATGCCTTTATCCTGAACCGCTTCGACCAGGCCTCCACTGGATGTCCTCTTTCCTCAAAGACTGAGTTCCAGCCATTTCCTTGGTTTCTTCTACCTTCAATCACCCCCTGGTTGGTATAGGCGACACCCAGGTTCATCCCTATGCGGTTCTTTTCAGATTGTGTAGGCAGCCTGTGGCATCAAATAGATGCCTATGGACTGCAGTTGCTGAACTAAAGCAATGATGTGGGCATTTATGTCAGACCTGATGCAACCCATCTGCCCTCACCCCTAAAACTAGACATATGGTGGCCATTTACAACTTGGTGAAAGCCGCAATCCTCAAAGGTGTGCCTATTTGGAACGATGTACGCCAGTTTCCACAGACCATATTTTTTAACACACATTTTTTTTACTGTTTTGGTGCCGCAAATTGTATGTGCTAGGTTTCGGTGGAGCAATATTGGTATTGGATGGGAAAAAGGGGGGAGTAGAAGGGGGTGGATGCAGGTGTGGGGGTCTCCCCCAAGGGTGTGGGGGGTCTCCCCCCGGATTTTGGGGAAAATGTCAAAAAAGCTTGCTGCTCAGTCACAGGTCATCGCTTTGAAAATCGGCCTCGACCTGCATTATTTTGGAACCACATGGCATGGGCACCTTGACCCGTCGCTGCCATCAGTAATAAAAGTTTGTTTTGATAACAGTTTATTCCATTAAAGGGAGAAAAGTCACTCATGTGAGGCCTGAAAGCCCATGTCATTGTGTTTCTTTTGTCAAAATGTCATAGCCAACACACACTCACCGAAAGATTGCATATTGATCAAATTACTATAGCTTGTTTACCATCTGCCTGGTGTATTATAAAGGTCTGATGTTGGAGTCACCACTGACCATGCAATCCTAACAGGACAGCGTTTAGTGGACGCTGTTGATTTCTTTCTTGATTCTTGCAATACATGTTCATTTACCTTCTTAAAGATAGTGGCACAAAAACCTTTTGAAAATGACAAAGTTAAAATACGCATCGGCACAAATATGGCCTAGAGCACCACCTCACCACAGCCCCATCATTACTATTTTCCCCAGGTCTGAGCGCATTAGGACCCTTGTCATTTGAGTTGAGAAGGAGGAATGCTTTCATGGGTGGTGTCACAAATCGAGGATAGATCTGAGGAATATCTCACCCCCATTGCTCTGGATACTTCAAATTGAATGTGGAATCTGTCCTGCCTGCTTGATTGCACGGTTATGGAATGAAAGATTTCCCATTCTTACTTGTGAAATACCCTGATGTTTCATAATGCTTGATTCCAGTGCCATATGCAGAAGACAGATGAAGGATCAAGCGACGCAACAACTCTAGTGCCAATGGGCCTCATTACAACTCAGGCGTTAAGGGTTAACGCCGTCGTTAACCCTTAACGCCTGATTCCAATTTTAACGGCTGCTTTTAGCAGCCGTTAAAATCCATGGCGCTAAACCGCCTTGGTGCTAATTACGGCACCGTAATTTACGCTGCCGTAATTAGCGCCTTCCCCACTCCCAATATGCCCTATGGGGCACAAATGGGAATGGGGAAGGGTAAATGGGAAATGGGGATTTACCACCCCACTCACCTTGGAATGGGGCGGTAAATCCGCCATCCACCATGCTGTAAACGTAGTTTACACCATGGTGGTAAAGTTGGTGTACTTACCGCCTGGGTCGTAATGACCCCCAATGTGTAAATCTATATGGAGGACAGTGGGGTTGGGGGGGCAGATTATATACTAGCACAAAGCACTGATAGGACCAGTGTTCATACAGTCTACAGAGCTATTGTTTTTTGTGGACATGCATCAGAAGGGCATCCAGTTCATTTCCCCCTTTGAATTCTGGGATGTGAAGCTTCCCCATCTTTCAAATTGGTGGGAAAACTACAAAATCGGCTGATCTTTAAACCGACTCTACTGATTACAGAGAAAGAGCGGTCACAACATCAAAGCTGCATTACTAATGTGGCCTCACTTTTCCATATCCTCTTGTCTGCCAAATGCCACATCCCACAGTGCAAGATCCAGAATTCGCAGCACTTGCTTACTGCAGCCTTTCCAAATCAGATGGAAAAGCTCACTTAATAGCTGCAGGCCCTAAAACAGTATACAGGTATAAACAACGCAACGGTTATTATAGTTCAATTAAGCTGTTCACTGTATCTATAATGCTATACCATTATACTGTTGCACCCCTACTTAGGATGGTACCCACACAATGAGGTCAGAGATGATCTGGCAGCCCACCGCCCAACTGCCATTGCAAAATATGTTGCTGAGCAGATGGAGTACTCTCCTTCAAACCCATGACTGTTCCCAGAGCCCATACAGTGGCAGTCTCCTTCCCACCTTCTGTCATCCCCAAGTACTTGCTGTGAAGAGTGGACACTATTTCCTTAAGTATAAGAAAGATCAGGGAAGTTGCCCTCAGAGGCCCAGGCCTGATTGAGTGTGAAGCAGGGGTCGACTGCCCTATAGGGTATTCTGGAGATTTCCCAGTAGGCCTCTGCGTCGGGGCCTTTTGTGTGGTAACCTATTTTATTTCCAAATGTTCTCATAGCAGAAAGATTGGGCTTGCTGAAAATGTGTAATATGGGGCCACTTTTAAAATTATTTCAAGGGCTTCTTTTGGTTCCCAGTCCATCCCAGGCAGGAAGAGGCAATAGAAATCAGGGTCACACTGTCAACTTGCATTCCGGCACATACCTGCAACACTCAGAGAGCTGGCAGTAGCCTGCCGTATCTGAAAAAATAATGATTGGTGTACAATCTATATGTGAAATTGGGACTTGTATGGCAGTTATGGAGGGTTACATATACCCAGTACCATGACCAGTTGCACATTCTCTA
Organism: Ambystoma mexicanum; assembly: GCF_040938575.1. NCBI lineage: Eukaryota > Metazoa > Chordata > Amphibia > Caudata > Ambystomatidae > Ambystoma > Ambystoma mexicanum. Next base: position 762,867,436 of record NC_090925.1, on the reverse strand, counting down.
TCTTATAGACATTCTTGGCACATTTAGGTGTTTTAAAACCATAATTTCTGCCTGATAAGACAGTTGTCAGAAAGGTAATGGATCCACCACAGCCAATCAGATGCTCCCTATCTGAATCCTTGTCACGTTGAGATTGAAATCATCAACACTTTTGATTTGATCTCTCTTGAAAGAGTCATTGATCTCAATGTGTCTCTACCACCTGAGATCTTACCTTTTGCTCCCCCGTGGTCTCTGCATGGGGAGGTGCATGAAGACAGGTCGACCTGACCTGTCCATGTAATAAGTTATCCTCTGAACCTACCCTTCATCTGCCTTCAAGCTAACATTTCTTCCTCACCTCAAACCTCCTCTGTCCCTCACTTCCTCCATGCTAGCGCTTCATCCATCATGATCGCATCACTAACATAACGGGTCGTACTAGCTACCTGTACTTAAAAATGACCAATGTCTATTGTCCCCAATCTATGTAAGACCTCCCATGTATTGTCCCTGGTGAATTTCCCATTTCCTCCACACTACAACCTGATTGGAATGTCCCTCGTACTCACTCCATTGTGAGTAGCTCACAGCTTCCCGTCAAATCTGATATCTTATCTTTTGTATGTCCTTTTGCGATCAAAAGGGCATTGTTCTTCCCTATATATAAATAAATACAAATAAACACATACATACAAATATATATGTATCCAAAACAATATGACTTCCCAACTTGAGGCCTCACACTGAGTCCTGCGGAGCCGTGCCCCAAATACAGCACCAACAGACCATCACATACCTCCCCACAAACACTTCCATAGACCCTAAAACATGACATTTCTTCTCCCCTTTTGTTCTAACTTCCCATCTCTTTCTCCTGTTCCTTCCCAGCCGAGGGGGGGAATTAAGTGCTCCATGAGCAACCAACATAACCGTATGCCATGTTTTTAACAAGGTCACTTTCCTCGTTTGCACATTACTCATGTATTGTTTGCTCCCTGTGGTCGTTTTTGTCGAATTTATTTTGATATATATGTTGTGTGTTTGAGGGTAGGGGATTGGGAGGTGGTGGGTGAAAGGGTGAGCTCGTGGGGTTGAGTTAGATGGGTATTGGGGACAGAACATTAAAGAAAATGGAGTTTGCTATTTTTGAAGGCTGAGATCGAACAAGGTCTTGCAAAGGTCATGAGGAGGTGCCATCTCCTGATTCAGGGGGTAAAAGTTCAGGCTCTGCAAACAATATGGCGGCGGGAGTCCCAGAGAGACAGAATCTCCTGTTAGTATTATAGGGGGAGTTCTAGAGAAGTCAGGCTTTACACCACTGTTACAGGATGAGTCCTCGTGAGGTCGGGGACCTCCGTCATTGTGACCAGTGGGGTCCCCATTAGACCAGGCTCCACACTTGGTATAAGAGCCAGCCTTAGGCACTGGCAGCCTGGGTGAAGGCTCAGGGTGCCGAGTCTGAGGGGGCGCCTAGATCTGCACGTGCTTTCTCTTCCTCTCATCCAGGTGCTGATTTTTCCCCCACTTGACAGACCATATGGTGGGTGCCTTGTTCAAGGTGGGCACTTGGAGACGATAATCCTTTCACCCACACCCATTCATTTGTTGTTTTGTTAAACGCCTGACAGTCTGCATGCTGGGCTGTCCTGCCGGGCACTCTCACCTCGTGATCTTCAAATTGGGGGATGCAAATCAGTGCAATGCAGGCCAACAGCTGTGTGCAACCACCGAAGCTGGGAGAAGGCTTCTGCATGAGGGGCCTCCTATTATTTTCAAGTGTAGCAACACATTTATTTATTTTATTTGTTGTGCATTTGTAAGGTGCATATACATCAAGAAGTTGTGTTTCAAAGCGCCCACAGGGTAACGGGGAGGGCACATGGAAACAAATGGCAAATAAATCACAATGATGAAATCATTTATTGAAATCTGGAAGAATGTATGGTTTCATTAACTTTGCCAATTTCTCAAATCTTAATTCACTGTGTGGTCCCTTCCCTGTATTTGTCATTTCACTTGGTAGAATATAACAGATCAATTTCTAATGTTTTAGTTTAAGTTCACTTTTTGTGATCTTGGAATGCATCACTTCAATCTTGGAAAACCTGAAAGTTTAAAATATGAAGTTACCAAAGAGGGATTATAAAGAATCTTTGTTACTTGACATTGAAAAGAGTGTCTCTGCGGTGCAGTGGTCTACCTTGTTACAACCCAAACCACACAAGAATCCTTCGAACCTTGTGTACGTTGCATCAATGTCGGGCCATTAAGAAGGTCATTCGTGTAAGATGGCGGATTTTACAACATGATCATTTGACTCCCGGAATTTTTCGCATCCTCCGATGCTTGCATATCGACTCATACATCACTGAGAAAATGGTTAATCAAAGCAGAACGAAATATTGGGGAATTGACACATTTTAAAAAGAAGGGTCCATGCCCTACCTCAATTGCCGCAATTGGCAACACTGCAATAACGCAAGTAAAGGACCATCAATACAACACCCCTACTGCAGGAAATTCATTTCCCTGCGAAGTTACAATGCATGTGACTCTTCAAATGCGATTCATGGCCTCAAATGCCCATGTGGCCTTTATTATGTTGGATTGACTTGTAATTTCTTGTAAAAGAAAATGAGGATGGGCTGAGCTGAAACCTAATATAAGATTACCTGATCTGAAATCCCCAGTGGCAAACCATTTCATTGAAAATAAACACTAATTTGCCCAAAGGCAATTTATTGTTTTTTGAAGTGGTACATCTCCCAAGAAGAGGGGGGTAACTTAAGTAAATTCCTAGCACATCGGGAAATGTTTTGGATTAACACATGGTCAGCATTGCTACCGCTAATGTCACCAAAAGGCGCGAATTCAGATTGAGATTTAGGATGTTTTATTTAAGCATGTTTGTATTATATTTACAACCTAAAATTGAAACGCAGTTTATGTCTCTTTCTGCATGCTTTAGAAACATTTGCAATTTATGACATTATGTATGCAATATTAATGAGAGCACAAGCATTATGTTTTCTGTGACGTCTGTGAGTCCATTTCATGTATCAGTCCATAAATGGATTAATTCAACTGATCAATTGATTTAATTCCATACCATCTACAATTTATTAGCCTCTAGAACCAGGGCTGCCAACCAGTACATCGCGAGACACCGGTAGCTCACCTGAGGCTTCCCAGTAGCTCCTCGCATCAGACACCAAAATGAGCACTGTGTGTTTATTTTGGTGTCTGAAGTCCCTGGGCCCCTTCCACTGACCCCTACCTCTGCTCTTCCTGCAAAACAAGCAGTCAAAAGGGTTCCATGTATTAATATCCCCGCTAAAATATCGGCATACAAAATTATCACCATATTTTTGCAGCGATATTAAGGCATGGAACCTGCGGGGGACACCCCTGCAGCCCCTACATTATTTCTAAAGGAGCGGGGGACACCCCTGCAACCCCCCTTCCGAAAACCGCCAAAAATTATCCCCCCCAAAAATATCGCCTATTGCCGTTCCAGACGACCATATATAAGGCGATATTTTTGGTGGGGATAATATGTAGTGATACCGTCAAAAGCTGTGTGCATGGTCAGAGGAGGAGCTGAGTCTGGCTTGAAGGGCTTGGGGCAGTGTCCCACCTAGGGGTTAACAATCAATAAAAACAGTAGATGGGAAAAGTGTTTTGTGGCCATTGTCACCAAGAGGTGCAAACTTGGCTGAGTAGAAGGGGTGCATAGATCTGCGTGCCATGTGAAACCAAGTTGGGGCTCTGATCGTTTCAGTTTCACTGTTTCTTTCGATTTATTTCAGTTCTTTGCATGCTGGTAATTGTAGGCTTTCAATCAGAATGGGACAATACAGCTACACCAGTAATTGTTGTTTGCTCAGCATGTGTGCATGTATATGTTTAGAAAAAAGACAATCTGTGTGAGTCCAAGCTTGGAAATAAAAAGGTGCATCCAATGGATGCATGCTGCTGTTTATGACAAAACTGGGAAATCATTTTTTTTACTTGAAAATACTGAGCTCTTTGTTTTAAGGCAGTGGTACCCCAATTGTATTAAAGCTTATGGTGGAATTTGCCGTGATATGGAAGAGCCCACCTCTAAGTGTGTCCCAATACAGAAATTCAAGCGCTAACAGCAATTTTACATTTAAGTAAATGTGGGAAACTACTAGCATCATTGCATTATGGTACTTGTACTTAGATTTATGTAAAATACAGAGGAATGTAAAATAATATGTACTATCAATGCCAGGACTTGAAAAACATGATTTGAGAGTTCTGTTTCAGCCTATGTTTCATTAAACAAGATTTCTAATGAAGTAATTAGGTGAGAAAAATTGAGCAGTGGTTTGTATGTATATATTTTTATATGGATAGGATTCATATAGCTTACACCTAGTTGCTAAGTAACGGAACAATGTACAAACCTTGGTGGTGAATAGAGGGAAAGAACATTGAGAAGAGCCATGGGATGGGAGAATAATTAATGGGGTTGATCCCATTTGTCTGTGTACTGTGGTGAGCCAGAAGAAGGACTCCGACTAAGATGTGCTATGCTAATTAGATGTTTAAATAAAAAGGAAATGCCTATCTAGCCCGACTGTTATGAGGAAAGTTCCCGGCACAACCAACTAAGAATAAGAAATAGTACAAAGGAAATAGTCCTTAGTGCAAAACCTATTAGCTAACTTGCCCTGCCACTTAGTGGGGAATAAAAAGAGGATGGAGCAATAGCCCGTGTTCTTGGCATCTGTCTGGCCCAATCACTTGGATGTCTTTTCAATAGGTTTTAAAGGTTTGTCAGTGTCACACGGCACAGTTCACAGCCTCTCTGCAGGTTCTGTATGCCAAATCTCAATTCCATATGATTCTCTCTATCCAGGAAGAAAAGGTTTTCCTAATACAATTCCTCCCAGGTCCAACTTGGTCCCTTTCTCTCCACCACCTCTCTCTCTACCTGTGGCATTCGCCAGGGCTCTATCCCCTCACAGTGGATTTTCAACCTCTACTTGGCCCCTCTGGCTCACCAGATCTGTACCTTCTCCTCTAACTTTCAGTGTTATGCGGATGACACTCAGCTTTCTTTCAGGCTCCAGTCAGCCTCTTCTCCTCTCGCTCATTCCTGACTGTCTATCCCCGATTCAGGATTGGTGCGTCTCCAATGATCTCTGCCTTAATGCCAGTAAGACAGAGATGCTTCTCATTGGGACCCCTGCCCCTGCTTTCTCTCTCTCATTCTGGCTGCTCGCTTTGGGCTCTCTTCCTTCACCTTCCTGTCAGGCAAAAAAACCATTGTGTCATCTTCGACTCCACTCTCTTTTTCTCTCCTCACATCTCAGATGTTGCCAAGAAGTCTCACTACCAGCTGCACCTCCTCAAAGGGACTCTTCCCTTTCTCTCTTTCCCCTAGAAGTTCACTGTCTCCAGAGCCCTGGTTCTCTCTAGGTTGGACTACTGCAACAGCCTCTTTCTCAATCTACCTTCTTCTACTCTCCACCCTCTGCAACTAATCCAGAACAGGACTGCAAGAGTTATCCTTTGCCTCAAGCCCTGGGACCGTATCTCTCCAGTCCTGGAATCTCTACACTGGCTCCCGATGGCTGCAAGGATCAAGTTCAAGACCCTTTGCATTGTCCAGAAGGCTTTCTGGGGCCGATGCCCGTACCACATCGAACTCTCTCTTCCAAAATACCTTCCTTCAAGAGTCCTTCACTCAGCTATCTCCAACTCTCTATGGGTTAGACGCTTCTCCAGGTAGAGAGTGGGGCTAGATCTCACTCCTCTGCAGGTGCCTTCCTCTGGAATGGCCTCTCTGCCCCTCTCAAACTTGAGTCGGACCACCTGAAGTTCTGGAAGCACCTCAAGACCTTCCTCTTCTCCTCTGCTTTCTTTCTCTCCCTCCCCTGCTGACCTACCTGACCTACATGTCTGCTGTACCAACTGGTTGCTTGGCTACCCTCAGAGTCTCACTGGGTACCAGGCTCTTTCTTGATCAATCACCCTTGCACTGCCTCTGGGCCTACCACACACTTAGGGGCTGTAACTGTAACCATACAGTCCTCTGTTCCCCTTGCACTACCCAGAGCCACGCTGCCCTGGTTGCAGTTACTAAGAGCATTGCCGCCTGTTTTCCCCTCCCCTCTCCCTTGCACTTCCCCCCTTCCCTTTTGCCTTGCACTTCTTGGTCTCACACGTGCAGAATCTGAATGACACAAGACCTAGTAAGATCGTTTGTCTTGTCCTCCCTCTGTCTTCCCTCCCTAGTCTTGTCGCGCCTAGAAACACTTGTGTGTGCAGGCGCGTTATAAATGACTTATCATATCATATCATGTCATAGCTAAAAAGGCCCCCAACTACCTTTCATCAAATCACCCTACTTCGTAAAATCAGACCCTTCCTACTGCCCCAGGACTTCCAAACGTTAGTGCTGGCCCTGGTAATTTCTCACATATATATGTGAAACACCCGACTAGCAGGACTCCCAGCCACAATGCTGGCCTCCCCTTAAGGCAGCACACCACGCAACGGCACACCTCATCATCAGGGCACACAAGTTCGACTGTATCTCCCCCACTCGCCATGAGCTATGTTGGTTACCCTGACCAGCTAGAATCTTGTTAAAAATGCCTGCTTTACTTACAAGGCTACCTTGGCTGTTACATCACCTAACCTGAGGGCTAAGTTAACACTGCAGGCAGGTCGCAACATACACTGAGTAGAACCATTGCCAGACTCAAGACTAGATGGGCCCATAAAGCACAAACAAGGAAAAACTCCTTCTCCTGCTACAATCAGGTCCTATGGAGTTCCATTAGAGTACTGTTCCATCTCTCCTCCTCTTCTGGAAGGAGCAGAAAGGCTGGCTATTTCAGTCACACCTTGACGTTGCCTAGAGTCTGAGGCTACACGCCAGTCACAGTGTGACTACCTACAACTCAACACAGTTCTACCATCTAAATTAAATGTGTGCACACAAACCCCCCACACACACAAACACACGTGCACACACACACAAACACACACACAAACACACGTACTAACAGTAATTAGCCTCTACTGTTTCATGTTTTTCACCTCTTGTGTATTATATTATATTTATGCTATACTTCTATAGTGCAAATCTAGCTTAGAAGTAGCAGAGCACTGTACAGCAAGCTTGTGATAACACAACTAGGGAAAAGAGCTGAGGGGCCGACAGTAACGCAATTGTGTGTGTGTGTGTGTGTGTGTGTGTGGGTTGAAGTCATGATCAAGCCATGCATGACTGCCAAAATGGTAGTTGAATATCTAGCAGAAGTCTGTGGAAGGGAAGGCTTGCCAAAAAGTATATTAACGGACAATGGAGTCCAGTTCCGTTCCAAAGAAATGCAAACGTTTTTTGCAGAAAATGCCATTATGCACAAAAGAAGTGCTATATACCACCCGCAGACCAATGGGGTGGTCGAACGCTTTAACAGGGTGCTCAAGGATGCGGTGAGATGGGCTTGGGCAAATGGTGTGAGATGGGAAGAAGCTGTCAGACAAAAGATTAATGCTCATCGTTTCACAACACATTGTACTACAGGTTTGTTGCCGTTTGAAATGAGTAGGGGCCGGAAAGCCAACACTAAGTTGACACCATCCTGGATGAAAAGAATGACTGTGATAAAGAAAGATTTTGGAGATGTGTGTGAGAACATCAGAACTATGCAATTGAAGAACAAGAAAGCCCGCGATAGGTCCATAGGCAGTAATGGAAAAAAAATCACCATTAATGGTTGGAGGTTTGGTGAGGATTAAGCTTCCACCTGTCTTGAGAAATGGTCCGTGCAAGTGGTCAAAACCTGTCGGAGTGGTCGAAGTGTTTAAGCATGCAGTGAGGGTTGAGGATGGAAGAGTTTGGAATAAGGAGAGAGTATGTGTATGGGATGTACCTAAAGTGAATGTGCCAAAACATGATGGTCATGAAAGAGTCAATGGTAATGGTGGTCCTAGTGATGTGGAAGAATGTTGTAGGGATGTAGTGAATAAGAAGAACTTACAAGGTGTTTCCTTGCCAAAGCCTAAAACAGATATCTCACGCAGATCAAGCAGAGGGAGAGTCATTCGTGATCCACGTGGGTTGACAGACTTTGTTTGGGAACATTAAAACAACAAAAGACTTTCTATATGTTGAACATTAAATTTGTGTTATCAGATAAGTTAAGAAGGGGAGATGTGTAGTATCGTGCATCACTTGTATTGCCGGAGCCGCGGGGAGCCAGGCACGCACGAGATATGAGGACGTCACACAGAATGTGACGTGTGCCTGTGATGGAGGAGAACGCAGCGATTCAAACATCAACACCGGTATTTGCCAGCCGGTGGGGCCTGATGTAGACACTTATTGACACCCTTTACAATAAATATATCAATCATAATTCTTACCGTGTCCACATATTAATAGGCGTCCGTGACACTACACCCTTCAATTTAAACTGTAGAACCACGTCCTCGAGGGACATCTCTCCATGGCATATAAACCAGGCCCAACCTTCGCCCAGGCAGCACCCTGGGTGAAACAATATGTGGCGCACCCCTCCCCCACACCCACAGGAAAAAAACACCTCAGCAGCCATACACATCTATATGCAACACTTTAAACCAAGATGACAAACCACTGTTTAACTGTGTTTGCTTCCCGTTGATGTATTTTACACACAAAATACAGCAATACTCAACCTAAAGACTAAAAGCAATATATAATGATTAAAATGGGAACAAAACTGTAAAACTGTTCACAAAGGACACATACCTTATCTTATGTCTTTTACAAAACGTATTTTGAGGGCGCATGGAAAGAGAACTTATAATCATGTGTGTGCGCGACATTAATTTAATGAAGTGTGAATTTTATGAATTGCTCAAATTTCTTTTCTGACGGTGCATAAACAGGGTGCCTATTTCATTTCGCCCATTTGTATAGGTTGCCTGATTGTCAAATGTAGTACATGTGAGCAACCAGATCCAATATACACCCACTGGGATATCCCACACATTCCGTAATTAGCCTCTACTGTTTCATGTTTTTCACCTCTTGTGTATTATATTATATTTATGCTATACTTCTATAGTGAAAATCTAGCTTAGAAGCAGCAGAGCACTGTACAGCAAGCTTGTGATAACACAACTAGGGAAAAGAACTGAGGGGCCGACAGTAACGCAATTGTGTGTGTGTGTGTGTGTGTGCGCGTGTGTGTGTGTGTGTGTGTGTGTGCATATTTGTGTGTGTGTGAGTGTACGTACAGATCAATGATTACTAGACAATATTGTTGCTTACCCTCACTGCAAATTGGACCTAAAATATCCATCCCCAGGTCATTCCATACATTACTTGGGAGGTCTGTAACTACCATGGGGTATTTCTCATTCATACATCCTCTGTCACTCTCTTTACAAAGGATACAATCACGTATAATTCTCTCGATTTGCAGATCATATCCTGGCCACCAAAATTCATCACGTATCCTTCTCTTTGTCTTCACAACACCCTGATGACCCTCATGGCCCAACGCAATGATCCTTTGGCGCAGACTTGTGGGTGGAATGATTCTGTCATTTCTCATAATTCTATTATTCTCCACCTTGAGTTCATTTGCAACTTTCCAAAATTCTAATAGCCCATTTTCTTCATACTTGGTTTTGACCAACGGAGTATCACTTAATATGATGTGTCTCAATTTTCTGAATGAAATGTCTGATTCCTCTGCCTCTTCCCATTCCTTCTCCGATATGGATAGACCTTCAATATTAAGTACAACTTCAGATTTCATATCTTCCTCATCATCTATCTCAGAAACATTAGTGAGTCTTGAAAGACAGTCAGCAGCACGGTTTTTCGTGCCTGGTACATACTTCACTACACAGTTGTATTCTTGCAGGAGTATGACCCATCTTTTTATGCGATTCGAAACATTGTCCAAACCTTTGTTCATTATGACGTGGACCAATGGCTTGTGGTCCGTTCGGAACTCTACTTCTGCACCCCAAATAAAATTTTGAAACTTTTCCGCAGCCCATTTGATAGCCAACGTTTCCTTTTCAATGGCTGCATACGTTTTTTCCGCCCCTTTCAACAGTCTAGATGCAAAAGCTATCAATCTCTTGTGTAACGACTGCACCTTGACCTACATTGATGGCATCTGTTGTGATGACAGTTTTCTCTCCGCTCTTGAAATTCCTCAATGACGGTGCTTTATTCAACTCATGTTTTATCCACCCAACTTCCTCTTCACATTCCGTATCCCATGCAAAGGACTTCCTCTTCAAAAGTTCTCAGAGTGGGATGGTGTGCATGGCAAAATCAAGCATGAATTTAGAGTAGTACTCGGCCATGCCAATGAAGGTACGCACTTCCTCCTTCGATTTGGGTCTTGGCATATTCTCTATAGCATCTAATAGTTGTTTCTCTGGTCGTACTCCTTCAGCCGATATAGTATGTCCTAAGTATTCAATTTCGCAACAATCAATCTTGCATTTTTCTTTACTTAAAGTCATTCCTGCTTCACGTAGTCTCTTGCACAAAAATTGCAGCCTCTCATCATGTATCCTTTGATCAATAGCGTGTACTAGTATGTCATCTTGGAAACATATAAAACCCTGGTCTTCCGCAAACAGTTTATGCATGATCTTCTGAAAGACAGCTGCAGCTGATATGAGCCCAAACGGCAATCTCTTATATTGATATTGTCCATCTGGTGTGATAAATGCTGTCATGCACCTGGATTCTTTATGTAATTTTACTTGATGGTATGCTGAGGTCAAATCAAGAGTGGAGAAATGCTTCGATGGACCAATGGTGGAAACTATTTCTTGGATGTTAGGGAGTGGGTGTCTGTCAGGAATTACACATTTATTCAACTCCTGCATGTCAACACATATTCTCAGTTTCCCCGATTTCTTCCTCAGGACTACTAATGGAGATACCCATTCGCTGGCGTCAATACTTTCTATGACACCCTGTTCTTCTAGGCTCTTTATTTCTTTTTTACTTCTTCTCTAATAGATAGAGGAATACTGCGAAGCTTCTGTGCTACTGGAACACAATCAGGTTTCATCCTGATTTTATGTGAGTACCCTCGCAAACATCCAATCTCATCCTTGAAAACACTTTTCATCACTTCTTCATTGTTCTTTGTCTCACTCATCCTCACGTGTTCTCCTGACTTTTCATTGTCAATGTTCATCACCGATTCATCGGCACTGGCATCTAACTTCACTTTAAGTTTACTTTGATGAGTCCAACTTAATAAGGGAATTCTACCAGCTCCTGTAATGTAGATTTTCCCATTGGCTCTCCTATCTTTAAACTTAAGTGCACCCCAAAACCATCCGATAACATCAATTTTAATTCCACCATAGGCTCTCGGCCTTATGTCTGCTTCATGTAAATATTCATGTCTCCTTTTATCCCACATCTCTTGCGGTATCAAGGTGTATTTGGCACCAGAATCAATCATCATGTGCATATTCATTCCATCTGCACACACCATAGCCTTAGGACTTTCCATTTCCTCTTCATGTTCTTCATCCAATATAACAAATACACACTCATCATCACCATCATCGCTGCCATTATCATCGCGATCCAATTCATGGAGGTATTGTGTGCTCTACAGCATCTAGCATAATGGCCCTTGCCTTTGCATTTGCCGCATCTGATCTTCAAAGCTGGGCATTCAGGATTATCCGCCCAATGATCCGTACCATCACATCTAAAGCATTTGCCAGTACTCCTCCTTCTTGGACTGCTCCTTTGTCTTCGTGAAGGAGAACTCCTCCTTCTCGCACGTATCTTGGGTACTCCTTTGCTTTTTCTATCCTCATTCCACAATGGTTTTCGAATTTTGTCCCACTTGTTCTTTCCACTGGCTACATCTATCACTTGGGCTATCGATTCATTATTTTTGTTAGCGTTCACGGTGCAATTGCTCTTTGTGACGTCATGCTTGACTTCAACAGACTGCATTCTGTTCTCTAGTTCTTGAACACATTTCTCAGTATGTTCAACTTCTTTAGTTATTCTCAAAACTATATTGATGGGTGGATCATCTTCAGCCCGCAGCTTTTCCCTCACCTTGCTGCTCCTGCATTCCAGCATAAATTGATCACGTAATCTCTCGTCCAGCTGAGCATTGAATTTGCAGGTCCTGGCCAATTTCCTCAAGATAGTTATGTACTGTTCAACACTTTCACCTTCTTCTTGAACTCTTTTCCCAAACTTGTAACGTTCAAGGATAGTGCTCAATTTTTTCCATAGTGTTTGCTCATCTTTTTCACTGAGCATTCATATTCATTCAGATCTGCACTTTCTTCTGGCAATAGTTCAGGTAAGTCTTCATATTTTTCTTGCCCAGCTGGTCCTAAGCAGTGCAGCAAAAGTGACTTTCTTTTTTCTACGCTGCAGTTCTGGCCACACACCACCCCCGAGTAGTGCTCGAAGGCTTTAATCCACCTCTTCCATGGAATTGACGGTTCTCCTACGTCTGACAGGAAGAACATGGGGGGTGGAACACCACTGAATGCCATGGCAGACTATAATTGCAAGACTTATTGTTTATTGAATAATGCGGTTCAGCTCTGTTGTGGTTTTTTACTGCAGCAGCACAAATCCATGCATCATCAGTGTGAATTGATAATGATTTTCGGTATTATCTTGTTGTGTGCTTTGAAACATTAAATAGCCACCTAATGAGAGGTGCCCTGCTTCAGATTTGTAGTAAGTATATGTTCAGACATATATTTCTATACTTAAAACATGTATTCCCCTTTGCTGCTCCTCTATACCTTGCTTTCCAAAAATGTATTATTAAACTTCCACTAGTGCTCCTCTATACCGTGTATTACGGTCAAATTGAACAGTTGAGATAGGCCGGCTTTAATGAGGCGGAGCTACAATCCGGAAACAGTATGCGGCGGAGACTTACTTGCTGTGGCCGCTGCAACGCTAGAGGAAGCGGAGCGGCCTCTGCAGAAAGCGAGTTGCTGCTCAGATACCGGGGATCATGCAGTGTGGCCGCTGCAATGCTCAGAGCGGTGGAGCGGAGCGGCTTCTGGAGAGGATGATTGCAGGAACTGCGACCGCGGACGCGCGGGTCCTCAGCAGGCGGTGGAGCCCGAATCCTCGTCGCCACTTGTAGTGTCACGGACGCCTATTAATATGTGGACACAGTAAGAATTATGATTGATATATTTATTGTAAAGGGCGTCAATAAGTGTCTACATCAGGCCCCACCGGCTGGCAAATACCGGTGTTGATGTTTGAATCGCCGCGTTCTCCTCCGTCACAGGCCCATGTCACATTCTGTGTGACATCCTCATATCTCGTGCGTGCCTGGCTCCCCGCGGCTCCGGCAATACAAGTGATGCACGATACTACAAAGGGCTCCTGGCAAATCCCTGATCTGTCCAGGTGGAAGGATAAATACTAAAAAATAAATGATCAAGGTGAGCCCAAAAACATTATGACCACAGAAAAAAAGGATGTTTAATGAGTTTACCTAATTAAATTGTTAGAATTTCATACATCAAATTAGTGTAAGACATTTACTAACAATGGTTTAGACAAAGTGTGTCACAGGAAAGGACAAAATGAGGTAATGAGCATATGGCCCTTTAGGAACGTGCATATGTATTGAATGGGATCACACCAGAATAATTCAGAGTCCAAATAACGGAACCAACTCAGGAAGATAACAAAGTACAGTTTTATTAACAATTATCTAAAACAGGGAGGTTACAACCAACATCAACGGACGTATGCTCAGTCTCTCAATGATCTCTACACAAAATATGTTTTTATATGAAAAATACATCAGGGTGATATCATACTATGTGGCAATAATGAAAAAACCTATCAAGGGTTGGGATTGGTTAAGGAAGACATCTAAGTATACTTTTCTATAGGAGCTAGGATTGTTATTGGTTGTCCATTATCTGGTGGACAACTTATGCCTACCCGTTAAACACATGTAATTTCAGAAACATTAGATACACAGTTTTTCATTGGTCTTCAAACTATAAGGTCCTTCGTTATACGGACTAATACAATTGGTTGGCATGCTTGTGCCACTCTTGGAGCATTCGGTTCATTTAGCAGCACGTAAGCCAAGACCCAGGTCCAGGGAGATAGGACATGAAGCGACCGCACCACCCAATTAGCCCAACATCTATCATCGCCCATGCCTTCTGCCATGAAATTGTCTTTTTGTATTTGGCATTGCAGAAAGTCCTTGTCTTTGAGAATGCATGGGAGTGAGGGCACTCGCTATCGTGTCGGGGACTTCAAGTTCAAGTTACGTTTCCATCCTTGGCTCACCCTTGGCTCACGTAACGGGAGACCACGATTTGGTCCATTTTGCAGCTTTTAATTGCTCCATATGAATTAAAGTTTGGCTTCCTCTGTGTTCCATCTTGCACCCTAATGCGAGATGGTTCATCCTCTGCATACTCGTTTTTCTTCAGAACAGATAGCTGACCTTGCTTCTTGAATCTTGACTCCAGTCCAGGCAGCCTTACCCTACAGCTTCACAAGCCTATTATTCTTGCTGCAACACAGTTTTCTATTCCATCTTCATGGGTTTTTGCCTACTACATTTATGATACCAATGTCCAGTTTCCATACAATGCCACCTTCGCCTGCATTCTATTCACTATTCATAGCCAGCTTCGATGAGGACTTAATCTACTTTGCGTTTCAGCAACTGTACATTTATTGAACAGTTGTTTTTCTGCAGCACTTCGTGCACATGTAATCTTCCTTTTTTATATTGGGAAAGTCACTCGATTCTTTACTTCATTATTAGTTATTTCAAAATCTATACATCATTTTTAGCCAGTATCTCGAGACGTCGTGCACACTTCCTTATGATGTTATCAATTCATTGGTTAGCTTCTTTTCACACTCCTTCAGGTTTTTCCTCCTGCAGGTGATCATCACATCGAGGATACATTCGGTAGGGTTGTCTCAATGGGTATCTTCTTTCAAACGCTCCCTGCAGTATTGGTATTATGGCTGGTGTTAGGCACGGCACGCTTTTGTGTATCCAATACACGGGAGGTAGGAGGGTGGGATTTTCTGCAGATGCACACAGCTGCTCCGCTACAGTAACAATACAATGTGAGCATAGCAAAATTAGACATGTAAAGAAAACTGCAAACATCAATTTTTACAAAAGCAGGAGGGTCACATTACATTTATTGGGAACCACTCTTCATTCTATTTGCTAACAAAATCAGCTTAATGGACAGTATGAACAATCAATACTGTATCGGGATGTCGTCACGGTTGTGTTTCGGCCCCAAGAAGCAGTTGGAAAATGCTGTTGGTAGGGCAGCCTTCATCAGGACGGGTAAAATTGATGCGTTTTCAGTTAATGAGATTTCATGTGTGTATCTGCAAATAATCAAGAATTTGATTTGTAATTGCAAGAGGGGAGTCTGTATTTTGGAGTATTAAGCAACATGATATCTTTAAAGGTATTACTGCTTTAGATAATTCTCATTAAGAACAAAACCCAGTAGGGGCTTACCGTGCACCTGTGTCAATGCATGGCTGTCAGAGGTCTGCTAGTACTTGTTCGTAGGGGACCTGTGAATGTATGTAAATAAATAAATAAGTAAATAAATAAATAATGTATGTGTTCGTTGACACCTTGGTGTCTGGGTCACTACCTTTGGATGGGGAAAAACTGAAAATACTACAATACGTTAAAGGCTGCACTGTTGGCCGGATCTTAGTATTCAGGTCGCACGCAACTGAGTTTGTCACATTCTAGCAGAGGAATAGACAAAGAGAGACCCAATGTCCTGCTGACAATTGAAGAGGTCTGACTTGCCCTTAAGTTAAATGGTGTAGTATTAGTGAGGTTTGTAGAGCCCACTTTGTAGTGCGGTTTGTAGAGCCCACTTGGACAAAAATAAGGATAGTGTGGGGTGATCCCTGCACATGCGTGCCGCAACATTTGATATGGGAAGTGCACAATGATGACTTGTGCTTGTGTGGATGCTGTGGTCCACTAGGCTGTTGAATTACCCGTCTGTGCTGGTGTGAAAATGGTGCAAAGTGTGAGTGAAGCCACTGCCCTCATAGGAGACCAGCACTTTTGTCGAGGGGAAATGGGCAAAGGAGCAGGACTCTAAATAAAAAGAGTTCAAATCCGGCCAGCCAGAGTTGCAATGGAAAGATCCAGAGAGCCCATTCTTTGCAGCCAGCTAAAAAGGCGTGGAGCTGCTGTGAGTAAAGGGAGAGAGGCTAGACTTTGCATACAGTGTACTGGTGGCCCATACTGACCCTCCTCTGCAGGCAATGTGAGATAATGTTCTACGGGTCACCTATTTTTATTTAAAATTAACAACTGGGAATGTTTTAAAGTGCATTTTTGCTTCACTTTTTCAGCTTGCTAAAGAGTGCTTTGTGAGGGCAACTTAGATGGTACATATAGGCAGGGGTGTAGCTACAGCCCCTGAAGCCGCTGTTTTGTGGGGGGCCCTCGGAAACTCTGTCAGTGGCTGGAGGTGTGTGGGGTGGGGATTCTCCATATGTTCCAGTGCATCCCTTTGCCTCCTAGAAGGCAGGAGCAATATTTAATTGTCAAAAATGTTTTTAATAATCTGCCCCCCGGAGTGGGGGGGGCACTGTTATCATGCCCACGGGATCAGGAAACCACAACCCCAAAGGCCTTTATATTGAGGAACAAGGGTCAGTGCCCAGAAGAGGGGGACGCAGGGGTGGAAAATTCTGACCCTAAGTAAAACCAGGAGACGAACGTTCATTTTGTTAATGAAACTTTTGTTTTGTTGTTTGAATACGTCAGGCTCTCCAAAGCAAGAGACTTTCAAGGGCAACAAGACTTTGTCATTTCGGCTCCTGTTAAACTGGAAAAGAACTGTCGAGTCGTGCTGGGAAAGCTCGAGTGTGTGCTGTGCTCCAAGGTCCCACCTTAACTCCTGCTCAAAACGTGCGGAAGGAAGACCCAGGCTAACACATCCTGACATATTATTTGTGAACACATCTTTCTTTTCTTAAGATCTATCCCACAAGCTTTGTGTATTAGTTGTAAGGTTTGGCAATAGGTTTCTTAGTATAGGCCCTTTTATTTGACACAACTCCACAAGGACTACCTTATTTTTTATTTGCTGGTCGACACTTGCTCCCATTTTAGATTTATGTTTAGATTAGGCATTTTTCCAACCTGCATACAGTTTAATAAACACCCTTGAACTGTGATCACTTGAGTCTGTCTTTAATGTTGCCACCATGCGTTCATTACATATGGTGTTAGAAGTGGGATATGAATCAATTGATAAAAATTGAAGACTTATGCTAATAATTGTGGTACCACCCAAAGGCGAAAATAGAATAGTTGATCTCCTAGACTCTTACCACATATTCACGTTGAAAGAGGTATTATCATCTCAACTACTTATTCCGCCCAGTCAACAGGAGCTATTGTTCAAGACTCAAGTCCTACTATATACCCTTCCTCTATCACACTATAACATACAACCCTGGGATAAATAATCCTAAAGGTTTGGCTGGTCTTTTCTTTCATTTGGCCTAGTGCACTGAATCCTCCTCCCTCTGAACATTCAAGGTGTTCAGTCTTCATCGGTGATGGGACCATCAGGGTTACAAATCAATCCATCCCAATCCACTCCTTCGACCGACTCAGAATCAGAGGAATCCAAAGATTTTGAAACCTTATCTGAAGGAGTCGAGAGTTGTTTCTTCTCTGATTCAGATACTACAGAGGGAACCCATGCACCCCTGGAGGAAATGGCTGAACTAACCAATAATGTTGCCCAATTAGTAGACCATCAAATATAGGCCCTAAAAAGACTACAAGAGAATTTAACTAAACTAATTGAATTACAAGCAAGGCCTTCCCTACCCCAAGGTGTACTTCAACCAGATCTCAAAGGCGAAGATTTGGGACATTTTAGCTAAACTTCGAATGTCTAGCTGAGCAACTAGGTGGGAGGAGAATTTAAAAAAATGCTATTTGGGACCTTTACTAAAAGGGCAACTCCAAACCACCTATTAGCTACTTAACCTTGCACAAGAAGCCTCCTTCCTGTCCATCAAGGAAGGCTTATTGAAAAGAATAGGGAAAACCTGCAATTTTTATCGATAGAAATTACGAGCCATTAGGGTGAACCTGGGAGAAACTCCTTTTGAAATGGGTGAACGAGTTAAAAACACAGTGGCCCTATGGGCTAGTAATAAATCTCTAGAGGAACTGACAGAGATGATCACCTTAGAACAATCTAGCAACTCCTTATCCCCTTTTTTGCAAAAATCTGTCCTTCAATTGAATCGACCTACTCTACCCATGACCATTGAAACGGTACAGAACCATTGGGACGCGGCTAAATATTTTTACCTAGCCCATCGATGGGAAGATCGAAGCGATCATAAACCCGTCCATCGGCCTCACCCCCAAGGAATAGATAAACAAGGAGGGTCATATAAGGTCAAGGAAGGGATGACTTGGGAGAGAGCGGAGATCCGGAAAACTGATACAAGACCTAAAGAGGAAAGTAGAAGAGGGGAAAGCGAGAAAGTAAAGGGAGGCAAACCACCTCCTCCAGTCTGTTGTTCCTGTAGAGAAACTGGAAATCTAGCTAGACACTGTCCAAAGAATAACCTTTCGGGACAAAGCTGCCGCTCATAGCGCAAATTTGGTGAACATCCGTTCAGCGGTTTGGTCTGTAGGCACAAGCAAAAAACAATTCCATTGCATCTATGAGGATTTGCACACATTTTGGGGCTCCTTGGACGAAATCACACCAAACTTCATAAAATCATTCTGAGGGGGCCACATACTTTTTTAGGCAAAGTTTGGTGAGGGTTCGTCGAACGGCACCAAAGTTATAAGCCAGCCAAAAAGTGCTCTTTCTATGAGTTGAGCAACTTAACCATAACTACAGCGCCGCTAGTATAAAAACATTCAAAAGCTGGTAATTTAGACTCAGTGGAGTAACGTTGCTGAAAATGTTGTGGGGGAGCATGACATCTAAATGAAAGGGCCCGTGCCAAATGAATGGGACAAAATGGTGTGTCACAAATGTTGCGGGACAAACACCCTTGTCCCCCCCCTAAAATAACGCCCATGTGCAGACACACCTGTCACTTTTCTCACACATTTACTTCATTCACACTTTTTTTTCCCCTTAAAAAATATCATGAAACTGAACTCTCATATGATTTTCCATAGGTTCCGGCATTGTGGCCACATCCATTTTGCATTCCTAGACTGTTCCAATGGAACAACCTGAGATCCTGCCCAATGAGTTGTAGCACTTTCGCGACTCACAGCTTGTTTATATGCAACAATTTTGCAGTTCCACAAAAAGTGTAAGATGTTATTTTCGCAATCAAGCAAGCAAATCAGTTCTCAGGAACAACTCTGAACATAGATGGGCCATGACCGGCCCTTCAGGTTGGGCTCTGGGCAAGGAGAGTGGGCCTTGGACGTCATGCCACCACCTGGCTGCACCACTGCCCCTTTAGGTGACACGTTCCAAATCTTAATGAAAAGTGCGGATGCTCGGGGCCGACTACATTTGCAAGGCAGCCCCTCTGCAGCGTTGTTCATTTTTAATATGTTGAAGAAAATAGGTGTGCTGCCGAACCACGCATTTTACTCTCCCAATCCATCACAACAACTTGCGTGACTATTGCAAACAATGAAAGAAGCCGGTGGCAATGCTTGTTCACACAGCCCACAGGTGAGTACATAGAATGGCAGCTGGTCTCATGCCAGTGTGAGGAGCACCTCCTGCCCCGCCTCCCGGCATTGCATTCTGACACTTGCAGCCCTGTAGCCATAATGGCAAAGCAACATCATGTGCACCAGAATGCAGAGAAACAAACAGTGCAGCGTGCCACGCTCGCGCCTGGCAAGGGGCGAAGTTAGATCTCTAGAGTCACACCATCCTTTTAAATCTGCCCTGCCCCATGACCTGCCAATACTATTGACAACTGAGCAGGTCTGATACCACGTCCTCCCAGCATGACCTTCCAGGTCCTTTGCCTTCTGGTACCTGTAGTTCTTCACTTGCAGTGACACGAGCATGAAGAACAGGTACACGAATGCCACTCACGCCTGACCTGCTGCAAGGGAACATGCCACCAGGTGGGCGCGGCTGAGATCTGCAAGCACACGCAATGTGTGATCTTGAGGGGACTTTCTATTGTGTTTCAGAGGGTGGTCCGGTAGATAAAGTCTTTGTTGACGGAGGGGGGGAGGGGTGATGGAAGGGTGGATGGATACACATGGGTGGAAGAATGTATTGTTCTGTAAGGCTTTTTTGTTTTATAATCTAATTCAGACATTGGTGCTGCAATGGGTGTTATAGGCCCGCTTCAAAGTTAAGGGCCTGGGGTAAGGAAGAGAGCCACAGAGAGGGCAAACTTAGTCAATTTGAGGTTTGAAACCCTGTGCAACAGGGGGAAACGCAGATGGACTAGGGACTGCACAAGTACTGCTGACAACGTAGGCACACCTCTGCAGTTTGAGAGACTAAAGATAGGGGGACGAAATCCCTGAAATAACGGAATTGCAGTTAATGTCAAGTGGTTGTGGCAGGAGAAAGACTTTCAGAGATGCCAGTGCCTGTGTGACAGAGGTTCAGAGAGGTCAGGCTCCGCAGCCAGTGTGACAGAGGTTCAGAGCGGTCAGGCTCTGCAGCCAGTGTGACAGAGGTTCAGAGAGGTCAGGCTATGTAACAAGTGTGTGACAGAGGTACAGAAAGGTCAGGCATGGCAGCCATTGGGCCAGATGTACAGAGGCCAGGCTCTGCAGCCATTGTGACGGAGACTCAGAGGCATCAGGCTCTGCAGCCAGTGAGATGGAGGTCCTGAGAGACCAGGCTCTGCAGCCAGTGAGACAGAGGTTCAGAGAGGTCAGGCTCTGCAGCCAGAGTGACAGAGGTTCAGAGAGGCCAGGCTCTGCAGCCAGTATGACAGAGGTTCAATGAGGCCAGGCTCTGCAGCCAGTATGACAGAGGTCAGGCTCTGCAGCCAGTGTGACAGAGGTTCTGAGAGGTCAAGCTCTGCAGCCAGAGTGACAGGTACACAGAGGTCAGGCGTGGAGGCCAGTGTGACAGATCGAGGTCCAGAGAGGCCAGGCTCTGCAGCCAGTGTGACAGAGGTCCCGAGAGGCCAGGCTCAGCAGCCAGTATGACAGAGGTTCAGAGAGGTCAGGCTCTGCAGCCAGAGTGACAGAGGTTCAGAGAGGCCAGACTCTGCAGCCAGTATGATAGAGGTTCAGAGAGGTCAGGCGTGGCAGCCAGTGTGACAGATGTCCAGAGAGGCCAGGCTCGGCAGCCAAAGTGACAGAGGTACACAGAGGTCAGGCTCTGCAGCCAGTGCGAGTATGACGGAAGTCCGAAACCAAGAAAAGCCAGGCTCTGCAAAGAATGTGACAGCAGGGGAGACCAAGAGGTAGCTGAGAGGATGTGCAGCGAGTGTGACACGGAAGGTGACAAACTATAGACAACAGCAGTGATGGTGATAGTAGGCGCGGGGAGGCTGGCATAGCGTCTGAAGGAACATCCTCACACGTGGAGAGGCTCAGCTTTAGAGGGCGACAGAGAGAGGGTGAGTGAAAGAGACTGGCCAGAGAACGAAAGAGAAAAAAAGAGAAAGGGAGAGAGAGAAATACGCTGAGCGGAGAGAGAGCGAGAGAGGCTATGCATGTATTTGTATGTGTTAGTGAGTGGATGCCTATTTAATAATATAGTAATCTGTTGCTCTGTGGTGTGTCACGTGACAATGTTGGTCTCACTTATCAAGCCAGTAAAGTTAACTTGATTATGAATTGAGAGAGGGAAGGAGACACACAATGCTGCGAGGGGCATGTCATGCAGGGGGGCAGAGAATGTGCTGGAAGGGTGCTAAAAGGGACCATGACAGGTTGAGTCCCTCTCTGAGCCCTGGAATCCCGAAAACTCATTATCACGAGCGTGTCAGCCCCTTAGAATATACTCCTGGTGAAAGACACCAGTGAGGAGGCAGCGGGGCACCCAGGGGACACGACCTCTAAAGGGGCAGAGGTCAGGGCAGGCGAGAGAAGGAAAGAGGGACTCGGAATAGAAAATGGCACGGGCGGGAGCGAGCAAGAGGCTCAGAGATATATTAGGGGTCAGGGAGAAATATAGAACCCGAAAGGAGAAGGGAGATATACAGAGGGAGAAAGAGAGAAAACGATACAAAAGCAAGGGATCTGTGGAAAGATATGGAGCAAGAAATGGAGGTACGTAGAGAGAGAGAGCAACCTGTCGAACATGATGGGGAGATAATATGCAGAGGAAAACACGAAGATAGATCGAGAAAGAAAGAGGGAGATGCTGGGGAAGAAAGGGGGATATATTGAGAGGAGAAGAGAGAAAACACCGAGGATAAAAGTGGGACGCACAGCGAGAAACACACACAAACCCGCAGCAGAAAAACGAGAGGGAGAAACTTAGATTTGTATTTGCATTTTGTCGTACATATATTAAATTAAAGTGTGATCCTCTCAGCCAGGAACGCGGTTTATGAGGAAAACAACATTGAGCGCAGCACGCCTACGCAGGGTTCAAGAGGTCATAGTAACACGTGACCCGGTGCGAGCGTCCAGGTGGGGAAGAGGAAGATACTAATGGCAACATGGACTGTGGACAAGACAGACTGGCGAGAATTCTATGACAAGACAGGAGGCTCATATTATGCATTACAATCTTTACTCTGAAACCACAGCAGCAAAGAAAATACTTTTACAAACAAAAAAGTTTCCACAACAGAACTAGATAGAGTTCAATGTCAATGTATGGGGAACTCCCCAAACCATCATGGAGGACAGGTCATGCCCTGCAGGGGACCAATGAGCAGGGACCCTCCTCTACATATGTCCATTACTCTAACCCCAACCCCTCTTTCTTTGCTGCTGAAATCCACAAGCTAAGTCACTCCTCCTAGTTCTTGACTTCGTGTTGAATTTATGGAGTTTAGAGTGTTATTTTCTGTTATTTATGTATATTGAAAGTGATTTATTGCACTGTACCAGTGAAAGAGTGTTGTATTTTCTTGTACTATGAGTAATTGGCTGAGTGCAGTCAGCGGCGTTTTCGCCATGTTCAGTGTAATCACAGTCACCTGCCTCATAAATCTCAGGCGGGTACACGTGGGATTCTTTCCCTTCAGGGGAGCCAGTCTCCGGAGCCAGCGCGCCCTGCCCACGTGTGTTTTAACATTCTTTCCCCTCAGGGGAAGTGTGGGTTCTCTCGCATAGCTCACTGCACTAGGATCCAGCTTGGGGTAATAACATGGCCTGTTACACAGGTTCGTATCCTACCTTCGGTGTTTAACTTGTGTGTAATAATAACATGGCAAGTCCAGTGCGCATTGCCCAGCATTGCCCATATGTTTGTCACGGTGGCAATACAGCTCCGTGTAGTTTCATTTCTCTTCACACGCGTCGCGTGTGTGTGTGGTTTTCTTTTATACGCTGCTCGCGTTTGAAACCAAATGCACACAGGTCAGGTATGTTCTTGGGACCCGGCTGGGAGGCAGTTCGCTAGGCCCTCATTTCGTTGGTGTAGCTCGTTAATGAGCATTTCTATTATATTCCTTAGTATATATATATATATATATATGAAGGCTTCTGTTTCAGCACACAAGCGACATAGCTCAAGGGGAAGGTTGCCGGTTTACCATACTGAGGGAGCTGGGTTCGCTGCCCGCCATTGCAAGTGTACACATATGGATGTGTATTTATATGTATATGTAGTTACATGTGTTTCTATATATATATATATATATTTAAAAGTGGATATTTTATGTCATGTTTTAATTTGATATTTTCAGCTTATATTTACACCAGTTCGCCTACGGAAGAGCCTCATACGCTGCCTTTCTGCTGGTTTTATTTATTTATTTATTTAAGTGCGGCTCACGGCATGGGTGATTTGCCTTCACTGTAGGTGCCATACCCTGTTTCGGTTTCAGGTTCTGCCCGAATTCTATTGCGAGGTTAACCCCTCGTCTGCTGCTGATTTCCACACCCTGCTGGGGTGAGCAGTTTCAGGTACATTGGCTCAGTGTATTCCTCCCTTAAACTTGGCAGTTTTGTTTAAGGGCGGCTGGTGGCAGATGTCTTTTTCTCCCAGGTTAAGTACCGTCACCTGCTCGGGGGCGGGTCTTGCTTGTGTTTTTTGCTGCGAGGTGGCCCCTCGTATACGCCTGGTTCCACACCCTGCTAGGGTGAGCAGTTTGCGGTACACTTCTCAGTGTTTCCTCCCTTAAAGTTGACAACTTTGATGATTACAGTAACTGGTATGTGCCATACCCTGCTCGAGTTCAGGTTTTGCCTGAGTTCTAATGCGAGGTTACCCCTCGTGTACTGCTGGTTATCACGCCCTGCTCGGGCGAGCAGTTGGAGGTGCACTTGTTCAGTGTTTTTCCTCCCTTAAGGTTGGCAACTTTGTTTAAGTGCTGCATATGGCGGATGTCATTGTTTTTTCTGTAAACATACCATAACCTGCTCGGTTTCAGGTTTTGCCTGAGTTTTACTGCGAGGTGCCCCCTCGTGTACTGCTCGTTGCCACACCCTGCTAGGGTGAGCAGTTGAGATGCACTAACTCAGTGTACTTTGATAAACAATATGTTTAAGTGATGACTGGTACACATTGGCATCTTCAGAAAGGTCTGTAGCCTGCATAGCTCAGTAGGTATCAGCTTCTATAAAGGCCGGGGGTCCGGACCCCTGTGAGGGCGTAACCCCTCTTCTTTGGATATCTTATATATATATTTTATATATTTTATATTATTTATTGAGTACTTTAAAGAAAAGAGTGTATAAAGGTTGTTGTACACAGACCCATAATGGGGGGTCTTACCTTCCTCTCTAGCCATCACTCTGGTTTTAACCTTCGTCTTTTAGTTAAAATTCTGTCGCCCTTTACCTTAGTTAGTTGCAGGACAACTCAGTCCTTTCCTTAGGTTTGCTTTCCCCGATATCAATTGCTCCACCCAATACCGGGGCTGGTTAAGCTGCAGTATTTTTCTCCCAACATAAGGATGAAAAGATGATGCGATTTGCCTCTATTGAGGTCTGCAGGGCTCGAGCCTCTCTTTAGTGGGGACGTGTTTCCCTTACTATGTGTCCCATGGACATTCATTATTCTATTGGACTATTGGTGGAGACAGGGTCAGCTCGAGGGTAACTGTTCAGTTTGTTGCATGGCAACTTGAGCAACCATGTTCTACTTGGAGGAAGTGTTTGGAAACACTTGATGGTTTTGGATAGCCGAATGGCCAAATAATAACTTTATGGCACCTGCCCATGTTTCCTCCCAAAGCTTGGCCTATGGTTCAGCTAACCGTCTAACAGTGTGTTGCAATTTCTCCTCTGCTCGAGGAGTTTAAGCAGGTTTCTGTACCCTCTAGAGCGTTGCTTGACCTCTTTCGGTGTGTATATATATATATATATATTTATATATATAATTTTCTACAGTGCAGCGAATAGAGTGCTGTTTTTCATATTAGTGCTGACCCTACTGATACAGATTCCTAATTTTGGAAAGGTTTGAATAAGTCTTTATCCTGCTGAGATCGATAAGTGAACACCTCTCTCCACACCGTTCATAGTAGTGATAAGCACCACTCGTATACCTGTGGGTTCGTAGTACTATATATGTACTGTTTTGCTATGGACAATGTGTTTAATTTTTCCCTTCACCTGATTCCCTTAGTGGCCAGTCACCCTCACACGAATACAGCAACTCAGACCTCAGGGTTTGTGGGGACAGTGTCCCTGATTTTCTTTCACAGCCCTACATTTGCGGGGCATTAATAATTATACAGGAGTCTTTTTCCCCCTCATTCCCCTTCTCGCCATCCCTGGGGGAGATTGCATCATGATATACACCTCTTGTTGCTCCCGATGGTTTCTGTTTCCTTTTTACAGGAGTTCTGGCTCGTGACCTGTGCAAACTCGCACTGTGCATTTCCCTCTCGCCAGTTCTTTTCCTTTGCGCAAATTCCTGGTATTTCAATAAGTTAAGCGGAGCCTGTCCACGGTCAGGGGATTGGTTAGAGGGGTTAGAATGTATTTATTTCTCTTAAGGATGTAAAGTGGGGCCTTAATGGTCCTCAGGATAGCCTTCTTCTAGGTTGCAAGGTTTTTCCCTTGGATAAGTGAGTGGAGGGTTCTCCTCATTTGTGAAGGCTTAATATCCCTTGGTGGGATAAAGGGGTCTGGGAGTGATACTAATCTCCCATCCAAGTTATTAAGACCCTCTATCACGATGCGTTCCAGCGTCTCTACATTAACTATCAGAAGGTGTCTGCCAGTACGATTCTCAAAGGGCTGGGATATGTATGTTTACTTAGTGACTTGGTTCTCCTAGTCACCTGCTTTTTTCACAAGAGTTTGTTTTTGCAATAAGGTGCCAGCTCAGGGTGCTGTGAGCTTCATGGATCTTCAAAATTGGCTGATATAGAGGTTAGACTTCTTCTGGTGGGCAACTTCAGTTTAACTGTTTAGTGCTCAGAGCTTTACAGTTTAGAGTCTGGCTAAGACTTTGGCATTTAGGTGTCCTCCTTCGGTTAGTTTTGATCCTATGGGGATTTTTTCACCCAGGGAGGGAGAACAAGGTTCAAGCACCGGGTATATCTACAAGGGGGTTTAGATATCACTATAATGGTGGCGATTGGATGTAAGATACATTTTTTCTCCTTGCCAAGTTTGGCCTCTTAAGGATCAGGTTTGTAAATATCTGCCTTTTGTCATGGTAGCTAGGTCCTCCTTCAAGAGTTCGGGAGGTCGGTAGGTCTCCGTGTTGGCGTTTTGACAGCTTTAGCTTCCCAGGTGGGCCCCTCTCTTCCATTCTGCTCCAGGAGTCATCCCTCCTTAGTATACACATATGTCTGAAGACAATTGTGGGTTAAGTCTATTGCTTTTCAGCTCCGCTCAGGATGGGTTGACCTATTACAAGTTAACAAAATGTCTTTTTACTCTCATTTTACCTTTTTAAGATTTGTCTTTCCCACTTGGTTCCCCAGTGTAGTGATGTGACATGCCCTGTTTCCAATGCGATATCTTCCTTTAATGCATGGGATGGATCCTACAAGTCTTTCACCCCTATGGGGTACTTTTCTTTATCTCTAGAAGTGTTAGGTGCTTATTATTTTTTCTTCGGTACACTATCCAGGTTCCCAAAGATGGTATGAATTTAAGTGTTTTAAATGTTTGACTGGACAAAGGCGGCGTTTATTTCAGATGAGTTTTGTCCTAACCTATTAGTATAGGAGAACTTTGTTCAATGTTTTTTTCCCCTCTTTTAACCAGTTGGTTTTGGTGCCCTGTAAGGAACGCTGGAATTGGCACTTTTCTTGTTTTCTTGCAGGATTTGACTGCCTTATAAGACAGTTTTTCGGGCAGCCTAGTCTTAGGCAATCCTCTTGCGGTCAGCTGATTAATTTAATAAAGGCTTTTAAAATGTTTCCTTTCCTATTAGTTATTTTATTTATTATTGGCTCTATTGTATGGATCATGTTGTACTAATGAGATGCAAGGGCTTTGAACTTGCATAATATGAGCCTCCTGTCTTGTCATAGAATAACTAATCCCCCACACTAACGTGAGAGGGGGTTTAGATTCTATTAAAGACAAGGAGGCGATTATTATCCCACCCTCCCACCCTGTATATGATATGATATATGTCAATTGTGATACGCATGTACACAGGTGGTTCAAGTAAGAACATTCGTTGGTTTGTTGTTCTTCCCAACCACCCACCCTTCTTGCTTGTTCTTACAGCTACGAGTTGAGGTTCTGATCAGCAGTGTGGCTCGCAGTTACAAGTTGTGGAGTGCGTGATTAAGTCCTCTCCAGAAGAACTTCGGCATAGATTCAGGCTGCGGGAAGGTGGAGATCTCCAGTTTCGATGGATCCTTTCTCCGCGCTACGCAGTTCAACCGTTTCATTGGACTTCTGGTGCAAGACAGCTGCAGAAAGAGGGGTTGGGGTTAGAGTAATGGACATATGTAGAGGAGGGTCCCTGCTCATTGGTCCCCTGCAGGGCATGACCTGTCCTCCATGATGGTTTGGGGAGTTCCCCATACATTGACATTGAACTCTATCTAGTTCTGTTGTGGAAACTTTTTTGTTTGTAAAAGTATTTTCTTTGCTGCTGTGGTTTCAGAGTAAAGATTGTAATGCATAATAATCGCCTCCTTGTCTTTAATAGAATCTAAACCCCCATCTCACGTTAGTGTGGGGGATTAGTTAGTGTGTGCGTCACCAACAGTAATTCATATTTACAGGGAACATAGTTATTCGCATTTAAGTGCAACGTCGTTGGTTTGGCGGTTAGGAAGAGAGATGATTCTATGGAGAAAAAGAAACGAGGAGCACATATGAGAGGGGGTTATATTTATATAGAGAAACAGAAAAAAAGAGAATTAGAAATATACAGAGAGAAAGGGGGTATGGAGGCAAATAGAGATACATCTTGAGGGAGAAAGAGAAGACAGAAGAAAATGCACAGAGGAGGAACTAATTGGACGAAAGCGAGAGGGAGAATGAAAGGAAGTGTGCATGCAAGAGTGGGGTAATGATAGAGGTGCGGGGAAAGGGAGAAACAACAGAAGGTGACATAGAAAGGGGAACAGGTGGAGAAATATAGAGGATAGAGAGGAAGAGGGGACCATATAGAGGGAAAGGAAGGAGTGAAGAGTGAAAGGATTACAACATAAAGCAATACACACATAGGCGAGGTATCGCCTCGAAAACACGAATTACAAAATAACGAGAGTGAAAATGCCGATTTTAAAAAATTGATATTTTAGCATTTTTATGGACAATAAATAGATGGGGTGTTGCATAAGGGGACAAAATAAGCCAGGAGTGTGCGGGGGCAGGAGACGCGGGACCTCCCCTGCATTAAAAATCCCCAGAGTGGCTGCAGAGTGGCAGTCTCTGCAGAACTTACTACGAGTTTCCTGATCACTGTGTGCTTTGGAGTCTTTTCGGTCTACAGCAGTGAGGGCGGGACATTTGTTTAAAAACCCTCTTTCCCGCGGAGCGGCCGCGGAGTGGCTGCAGAGTGGCAGTCTCTGCAGAACTTACTACGAGTTTCCTGATCACTGTGTGCTTTGGAGTCTTTTCGCAGTGTCTACAGCAGTGAGGGCGGGACATTTGTTTAAAAACCCTCTTTCCCGCAGAGTGGCTGCAGAATGGCAGTCTCTGCAGTCTATGGCAGCTAGGGCGGCAAGACCTGCTAGCAGAAAAGTCTGCACTTTTCTCACCTTTGCCTCCGCCGAAAAGATTTTGCTACCTGATTCAACCCACCCTGCCCGTACTCAGCCCGAGACCAAGGGCCCCCGACTATGGAGTGCAAAAACAAGTATGGCCCTTTCGGGGCTATTACTGCCTCCGTTGGATCAAGAGGTGGATCCCCCCGCGGTGAGGCTGGCAACCATCGAACCTGGACTTGATTTCGGATCGGAACCCGGAGCCTGCCAGCTGGATGTCCCGGAGACTCACCCCACCACTCGTCAATCTACTACGGCTGAGCTCCTCCCTTCTGCTCGCTGCCTCTTGCCGTGTGAAGCGAGTGCAACGGCGCCCCTCAGAGGAGAGGAAACGCCGCCCGCTAAAGGTGAGGTGGGGCCTGCGGGTGGGGAGGGGGGTAGAGGGGACCTTGACTTGATTAAACTGCCTGATCGTTTGTCTCCCGGGCCCGCGGCTCGGGAGCCCGCATCCTTACCCCGCCCCACCGGCCACCGCTCCCTACGTTGTGGAGGGGATTAAAGATCGAGGTGGGGAGGTGAACCCCAAAACTCCAAAACTCCAGAACTGTGCTGCAGGCCTGAACCACTTCATAGTGGTTCCCATTCTACACCACCCTCTTTCTGAGTCCCGGGAGGTACAGACGGGGGGGGGTCCCACCGCTGTCCGACTCGGTAGAGGGTGGGGCCGCAGATAGCACCAGCTGCGACTGAACAACCTGAACCTAATTCGCCCGAAACCCCCACGGGAGCCTCTTTAAAGGACAGCTATACCAAACCCTCACACGCTTCTGCAAACTCCCTTCACCAAAAGAAGAAGGGAGTGCCGGCGCGTAGGAAATGATGCGTCCACCAACGACAAAAGTCGGGGCTTAAAGCCCAGCCGACCAAGCGCCAAAGCCTCCCCAATGCGCTTGACACGCTCCAGAAACCACCCCAGAAGGATGACACGACCCAGTTGTCTGGAAACAACAGGTTCTTCGCAAACTTTTAAAAAAAGAAATCAACAGTCTCGGAAGAACTCTCCGACGCTGAGATCCTGAAAGTTTTCACGGACCAAACTCCTACAGTTAGAACCTCAGAGGGGCTACCGGCGCGGGACCAATATTTTCGTTAGAACCAGCACGCTTCTCATTTACTAGCATGGTCCCTGATGCCAAAATCAGATGGCACTTTGGTTCACCACGACCCGGTGCCTCCCCCTACCTAGACGGTCCACCACCACTTCAAATGACATGGAGGAGGTCAGAAACCCCCCGTTTTCATAGCACCTCGAGGTGGTCCCAAAGGCCACTCCAAATTTGGGACTTCATTCAGGGGAGCTTGCTGCTTTGTCTCTTGCCCCCGTAGCTACACCGCCTACATCTAAGCCTTTACTGCGGAACTGGGGGTCCCAATGACCTTCGGTGATAGCCATTGACGAATTAAGCGACATCGAGTATCATTCGCCTGGCTCGCCCTCGCTTGTACGAGAGGCTTATGCAGAAGAACTGGAAACTATTGACCTTACACGAACTACCCCTCACCCAGGAGTGTCTGTGGGGGAACCTCGGGCGAAAACCGAGGACCCCCCAACAACCTCGACAGTTCAAGCTACGGATACCAGAGAACTCTCAAGGCCAGGTGGGGGACCTGTCCTTACCGCTTCAGCGAGCCCTGCGATTCGCAGAGCTTCCGCTGGGACCCAGAACTTTAGCTCTCAAACTGCATTCAGTCCAACGAGAACCAGACGCTCAAACGAGATAACAGGAAATCCATCGAAAGACTCCTCGCCAAAGAAGACAGACTTAAGGCTAATTATGTCCACAGTAACTCTGGCTATGGCTCCGTTTTGCAAACTGTACGAGTCGATAAACAACTCGTTGAAAGATCATACCTCCATCATAGCAATTAAGAACAGTCGCCTGATCTTCTTGGAAGGCTACATGAATGCACTTAACAACAAAATGGAAAAACGCCAAATGGATGAGGAGTCTGTGAAGCCCCAAGATGCTGTACCATCTACACAAGTCTCACTTCTTGACTCGAGCTCTCAGACCCTAGAGCTGTGGTTGACCCCCCACTCTGAGGAGCACACGGAAGAGCCTGGCCCAGATCCCCCCTCCAGGGGCTCCACGAAGACGAAAGCCAAGCCGGCAACTGTAAATGCAAACAGAGCAATCTATAACGAAACCATCTCCATTTTACCTGACCGTGAGCCAACTCACGACTCAAATGTAAAGGTAAATGTACCTGCAACGAAAGGTCTCGCTATCCTTCAAAATCAGAAAACAAGTAAGTTTTTCTCCCCCAAACTAAACAGCGGTAAAGAGGCGCCCTCCAAAGAGAAAGGGGGCCCCCGCATATGGACTGAGAAACCCTTGTACACGGAATCTATGACAACCCTCGTCGAGCAGAAATACTCAAACCAGAAGAGTGGCGATACCGCCGTGGGCAGCCTACCAGTAACTAAGGAGGACATTTTAGAAGTGGATGAGGACCTACTAAACCTTAGCGTTTATACGTTACCTGACGATCAGGAGGAAACCAGTAAACCCCACTACATGGAAGAGGAGACCTCTCCCTTCGAAACCTTAGAAAATTGCTGTAAGAAGCTGGTAAAGAAGTCCAGTTGGGGGCCGGGACCTCCGAAGTTTCGGACTCAGGAACCACATCGAATCCCGCACAAAGGAGCTGAAAATGGTCAGTCCAGCTTACAGTACTCTCCCCCAAGAAGAAGGATTGAAAAAACCGCCTCCCCGCCTGAAAAGAGAACTATTCCAACGACTAGATGGGTGCATGCTACACGGGCCAAATGGCTACCAGAAATGTGAAATCACTCAGAAACCTATAATAAGGGAAAGAAAAACTGGAACAGCCCTAAATCTAGTCCAAAGCAAGCACTGAGGAGTTCGGTCCTTGGCCTCAAAACAGAACGCAACTTCAAGATTGAACAACTGCCAGATAACAAAAAATATGTGATACTGAACCGAGGTTTCCTACTACAACTTTTCAAATGTGTGCCGACGCTTCTTAGAGTTGAAACAAAAGACCTTGCCCAGGTCGAACCGTTTCAGAAAGGTAAAATCGCCAGTGCCTACCTGCATGTGCATACAAACCGGGCAAAAGTTAGGATCTCTGAGGCAGCAGAACACTTACTAAAGCTGGGATTTGACCTGTTCGAACTCGAAGAGAGTGCACTACCCGCCTCACCACGATAACCATCCGAGACGGCTGGGTATAATAAACTTTTCCATTCAACAAACCCTAGCAGTAAACCAAAATTGTCTGGGGACAACAAAAGAGTCGAGGGGCCCGGAACAGATAGTTCAAATCAACGACCCCCCTTCACAGGACCTCTATATACGGGGTTCGCCCCCGAGTGAAGCAGAGACTCGTCAACCCACGAAATATGCCACAAGAAACGAAATTGCCTAAAAATTCAACGGACTGTAAACCAATCTCTCGGTTCAAAGGATCTAGGCTCTCAACAAATTCTCAAACAAGCCCCATTATCACAACTATGGGCCTGGTTACCGAAGGCCCTCACGCTCAGTAAGAACAAATAGCAACCCGCCAAGCACCTCACCGTACCCCTTTCTATCAGACAAACCCCTGGGAAAGCAGAGCTGTCTTTGGGGTCATGGAACACCCACGGATTCTTACATCTGACCAAGAAAGGGGACCTAAATCTTGGGTGCTTTGATATAATCTGCTTACAAGAGTCCTGGATGATTGAACGTCCCTCCATGGATGGATACAACATGGCATGTGCTCCAGCAACTAAAGGGATCTTTGGCCGTCCCTCATCCGGCCTGATAACGGCCATCCGCTGTGGCTGTGGACTACACCTCAAGAAAACTCTGACATCTACTACATACCTGCTTGCCATGGAAGTAAGCTGGGAGAGTTTTGAGGAGGAAAAGGGCAAGTCCAAACCGCAGCCCTTAATTATCATCAATGTTTACTGGAACCCTGTAGCCATGAGTGATTCATCCTTCATTGCCTTGACTGGAGAGACCATTGATGAAGCTCGTGTGAATTGTCCAGAGGCCTTGTTGATCATTTGCGGCGACCTAAATGCCACTTGGTCCCCGTATGAAACAACTGGTATTCCTCCCCTTTCTTCATCAACCAGAAACAAACGTGGAGCAACGTGGCTGTCCCTGCTCTTGCTCTGTGCTGACAACCTATTCTCTAGAGAAAAGAGGCCACCAACCTTGGAAAGAGGCAACTCTCATGCGGACATAGATCACATTTTCATCAGCAGACATCTGGCACCTCTAACCATCTCGTTTGAAGTTTGAAGTACTAAAGTCCTCTGCGAGCGATCACAATCTGCTGGTCCTGAAATGGAAGACTAGTCCGACTCACAACTTATACATGCCTGCTCAAGTGGAGTCAAATAACCAACAAAACCGCCTAAAACTATCGGCAGCTTCCATTTTGAAGATAAAGTACTATTACTTAAGTAAAGGAAGCGAGCCTGGTCAACAGAACGACCCGCAACTACCAGACTATCAACCTCTCCTGGTGCCATTCAGATATCAATCCAATAGCTCCAGACGGAGAAACAAACTCGCTACACATGAGTACAGCAAAGAACTGGTAGTGAAAAGGCGCCTAGTGAGGAAAGCTAGAAGAAAACTGCACGTTTTTCCCTCGATAGAAAATCAAGCAAGCTTCAATCGGGTCCAGCTAATCTACAAATCCTGGATCAGACGACATCGGATTCACCTATACCAACAAGAGGCGGCAGCCATGTTGAAGTTGGTCAGCGGTCATCATCCGCGAGAGTTCTGGTCCCTCCTCAGATCCACATCTACTCCCCTAGAGGAATCACCAATAAACCCGATCTGTGAAACCAACTGGATGTACTTTTATTCAAACTTGTTCCAGACACCCGCAGCCTCTAGCCCTCCGGTAGACCTGAGCAACGAAGCAGAGATCACCAAAGTTCTTCAAAGACTTAAACCTTCGAGTGCCCCTGGCCCGGATGGAATCACAAACCTTGACCTTAAACAACATCCAAAAGAATGGTCTACGCTGATTAGTGAAATGTTCAAACGATGTAAACAGGCCAGGAAAATTACGTCCTCATGGACCATATCAATTGTAGTGCCTATATTTTAAAAAGGGCGCAAAGAAGACGCAAAGAATTACCGCCCTACAGCACTTCTGGACACTGTCGGTAAGGTCTTTGGCTCACTGCTACTGCAACACTTTCAGCGATGGGCAAGTAACGCATAGTGCGCCGACCCGTTTCAAAAGGGATTTACTAAAAACAACGGCACGACAACAAATATCATGTTCCTCAGCGCGTTAAAAAGCAAAGTCCTCGGAGGAGGCCCGAGAGTGTTCCTGGCATTCATAGATCTGGCGCAAGCCTTTGATCAAGTAAACAGAGCGAAACTGTGGGGAAAACTGAGACTTTGGAAATGCCCCACAGAATTTCTTCAACCGATTCAAGCACTACACCAAAATACCAAGCTGCTTGCGAGGCTAAATCAAGCCAGCTTGTTATCGGCAGAAATCCCAGTTGGTAGAGGAGTGAAACAGGGCTGCCCATTTGCCCCGGCCCTCTTTATTGCTTATTTCGGCGATTTCAAGGATTCCGAACTACCTATTCGCTCCTTTCCGCCATCGATGGGGAAGCAGAAAACCACAAGGCTACTATACGCGGATGATTACATTTTAATGGACATGACCCCGATTGGCCTCCGGCGCCAGCTTGATAACTTGGCCGCTTATACTCGAGCAAATGACTTAACCATCAATGTATCCAAAACCAAGATCATGATCATGGAAAAAACCAAACGACCACAAGGAAAACTATCCTGGTACCTGGAGGGGGTTGAACTAGAAAAAGTCTCGAGCTTCAAATACTTGGGAGTAACGCTGGACTGTTCTAGTATCAATGCAACCCTCCAGAGCTGCTTAATGAACAAAGCAAAAAAACTAGCAGCACAAGCCCGCACCCTGGATAAGAAATGTGGACGTTTTTCCTTGCTACCAATGATCACATTTTACCGTGCAAAGGTGGTTCCGTCACTCCCCTACGCAGCAGAAGCTCTTCCTCACACGCCAGTGCATTTGTGGCTGAAGTTAGAGGGCTATTTCTGGTGCACGGTATTAGGCCTCCCAAAGTCAACATCTGCACCTCTCATCAGAAGAGAGTTAGGCCTTCTCTCCCTAGAAGGGACTATAGAGATAAAATCCATGATGCTTTATAGGAAAACGCTGCTCCCAGACTGTCCGCACCTGTTAGCCATTATACTTACTGAAACCCTGGCCGCACGTTGTAGTGTGTTAAAATCTTGGGAAACAGCGTGCAAAGCGAAACTACTGGAAATTCACTCCTCAGAGCAAGACCCCATCTGTAATCCGACGAAGATAAAAAGAAAAATGGGCGAGCTTGACTGGATCAAAACCTTGGACAATGCAGCAAAAGCAAAATCGGTCAGTCATCTCCCGCCCTATCAAAGTAAATTGAACACTGTTCCAAACTATCTGAGCAAGTTCCCCAGAAAAGCAGCCAGAAACACATGCCGTTTCTGTAAGAACGACACAAAGGTGGAAACCATACGCTACCTGCTCTTAAACTGTCCAGGAACAAGAGAAATAGGCGAGAAATTCCTGCTATCACACCTTTCGGCATCATATATTAAGGAAGAGGAACTGTGGTGGAGCCGCTTAATGAGCGGAGAAAGGAACACTTGGACAATCGCCACAACACAGACTCTTAAATTTATTCTATCTTTATGAAATCTAAACCACTATTCAAACAACAACAAACTTAGCCACTAGTTCGCTGTTGGCTGAAATGACTTCTGCAAAAACGTTTTTCTTCTTGGTTTCCTTGGTTCTTTTCTTTTACACTTCGAAAGCATTGATCGTCCTTCACATGAATCTCTTCCTTTGATATGCAGTTTCTTTTTTTTCGATATACAGTTTTTGATTTACAGTTTCTTCTGCTTCTTCTACAATGTTTTGTAAAAATCATTAATTTGATTAACAGCCTGATTCATGGAATTATTAGCGCCGAAATTGCCGATTTTCTGCGCCTTTCTGCCCGAAAATCCCTGTTTAAAGTATGGGGACTTTCGGGCAGAAAGGTGCACAAATCTGCGATTTCGGCGCTAATAATTCCATGAATCAGGCAGTAAATCAACTAAATAAATTTTTTAAAAAATAATAATCCCCAGAAAGTGAGAAAAAAGTGTTTGAAATTCGATTAAAACAAATGGAACATTTTCAGCCTTGTTGTTTTAAATCGTTATTTTAACGTAGATCCATGGAAAGAGAGAGAGAGAGAGAGGGAGAGAGAGAGAGAGCAATATAGTCAGGAAAGAAAGTGCGGGGGCAGAGGGAGGAAGGGGGATAGAGGCTGTGAGAGAGAGAGTCCTGAATGCAAAGACACAGAATGAGAGCACAAGAACTTCATGGATTGAACGAATAAGGAGGCGAGAAGGACGAAGGGTGATGGAGAGGGAATGAGGAGGGAGGGAGAGATGCTGCTATAGACGGGGTACAGGGCGCAGAGGAGGGAAAGCAGAGGGGGGCTGTGAGTCGAGGGCGTGGGGAAAACGGAAGCAAGGTTTACACAGAGCGAGAGAGGCTGAGAGATAGAGTTTAGGCTTTTTTTTCAGATTATTGCCAGAAATCTCACTTCACCCCCATAGACGCACTCCCTGCCTGCCCACCCCCCCCCTCTGATCCAACGCTCGCTTCTTGTTGAGCCTGAGCGGGATTGAGCGGTCACCCGTAGCCCTGTGTGGCCTGCTGTGAGGCTGCCTTCCAGGCCCTGTTGGACCTGCAGTAAGTTTAATTCAGGCATTTTTTGTTTGTTTGTAGGCACTCCGAGTGCGTTGTGCTGCCCCCTGCTCCCTCCCTCCACCGCACTTCCTGGTCCTCCTTTCCCCGCTCCCTTCCCGCCTCCCTGCCCGCCCACACCCCCCCTCCCCTTCCTCTCCTCCTGCCTTAAATTCCCACCCCCCTGGGCAGCCCCCCTCCCCGGCTGCCCCCCTCGGCTAAGGGCCCCCTTAGGCAAAGGGCGGCTCCTAAGGCTGCAGCTCCCTGTGTCTGCAGGTGTCCTCAGGGGACGCCAGGCGCAGGTCCGCCTTTCTTTCTGGTTAGCTCCACCTGCTGCCCAGCCCAACATCCTACACCTTCCTTTCCTTTTCACTCACATGGTTTCTACACTCAGTGTGTACCGCTAATTGTGGTAAACTAGGGCTTTTTCTCCCCTCGCAGGACTCTCAAACTTAGGTGGCCTCTTCACTGCGTACCTAATTCGTATTTACTGTGCTACTGTTGCTCTGTAATTGTGGTAATCTAGGGCTCTTTCTCCCCTCGCAGGACTCTCAAACGTAGGTGGCCTCTCCACTGGGTACCTAATTCGTATTTACTGTGCTACTGTTGCTCTGTAATTGTGATAAACTAGGGCTTTTTCTCCCCTCGCAGGACTCTCAAACTTAGGTGGCCTCTCCACTGGGTACCTAATTCGTATTTACTGTGCTACTGTTGCTCTGTAATTGTGGTAAACTAGGGCTTTTTCTCCCCTCGCAGGACTCTCAAACTTAGGTGGCCTCTCCACTGGGTACCTAATTCGTATTTACTGTGCTACTGTTGCTCTGCAATTGTGGTAAACTAGGGCTTTTTCTCCCCTCGCAGGACTCTAAAACTTAGGTGGCCTCTCCACTGGATACCTAATTCGTATTTACTGTGCTACTGTTGCTCTGTAATTGTGGTAAACTAGGGCTTGCTGCTTTCACTCCTGTCCGCTTGCTCTCGTCTGTCTTCCGCCCCACTCCCTCCTTATTCCATGGTGCTCTCTATCTCTCCTATCTTCTCTAACTGCTTCTCCATTGACTATCCTGCTCTCCTCACTAAATCTGGTAGGAAAAAGTTTAAAAAGGATATCCTGGTCCCCAACCCAGGCCTCCCTATCGCTGACACCTATACCAGTGCCTCCTCCAAGGAAACTCTTACTGACATCCTCTTTTTCGTGCCTTCCCCTGACCAATGGACTCTTCATATGGTCTCTGTGCTCTCTCCCTTCTCCTCTTCTCCAATTAATGGTGGCACCCGTTGGGTTGTCCTCTTGGCCCCCTTCCACTCCTCTAAGGCCATCATTAATGTCTACGCTAATGGGACGGTCTTGGTCCAAGTCCCTCAGGCCAACCTCTACCTCTTTGATAGACGCTTCCCGCGCCTCATCAACTTCCTTTCCTCCCCTGCTGTCCCCTCTTCTCTGTCCTCGGCTACCTTGCCTCCACCCTCTCACCCTGCCCTCTCTCTTGCTCCTTCCACTTCACCTCCTCAGGGCGTACCTCTGATCTGTACCCCTCCCCGGAAGTCCTTTAAGGATGGCAACCTTCTCCTCATTGCCACTCTCAACTGTCGCTCTGCCGTCAAACATTCCTCTGAAATCTGTCGCCTTCTTGAGGAACTGGACCTTGACATCCTTGGTCTCACTGAGACATGGTTCACAGCCAGCTCTGTCACCAGCTTTGACACACTCCTACCTGACGGTTACAAGATCCTCTCCTTGCCCAGGCTCAACCGTGCTGGGGGGGTGTGGCCCTTATCTTCCCTGAGTGGATTCCTGCCACTGTCACCCCTACGCAGACCTACTCCTCGTTTGAATGCCTTGTCTGCCGACTCTCTCTCTCTCCTAGCCATTCCCTTACCGTGGCTACTATCTATCGACCACCTGGTCAAATTTCCTCCTTCCTCTCTGAGTGGGCTGACCTCTCCTCCTCACTCCTGTCCTCAACCACTCAACTCCTCTTTCTTGGAGACTTCAATATCCACCTTGATGCCTCCTGTCCTCCCTCTGGACTCTTTTGCGACCTCTGCGACTCTCTCTCACTCTCTATTCTCCCGTCTGGGCCGACCCATTCTGCAGGGCACACTCTTGATGCTCTGATCTCTTCTCACCTTCCCCTCTCTGTCCCTCTCTCCACTCCTCTCTCCTGGAGTGATCACTTTCTCCTATCCTCCCACCTCACCTTCCCCACCCCACTGGCAAAGCCACCCTCATCACTTCCACCCACCTTCGCAGTCATCCGACCCATGAAACGCGTGTCAGTTGAGGCTTTCGCTTCCACCTTCTCGCCCCCCCTCCCCCTTCGGCTGACTCCCACCCTGACACAGCCCTCTCCACTCTCCACTCTGCTATATCTGATACCCTTGATATCCTTGCCCCTGTCATGAGAATCCGCCTGAAGCCCAAAGCCAAATGTAACTCCTGGTACGACTCGGATCTCGTCACCCTTAAACACAAGTGCAGGGTGGCAGAGAGGAAATGGTGTACTTCATGTTCATCCTCTGACAAACTGGCCTGCCGCCTGCTCCAAAGGCAATACCGGCTCTCCGTTCTCACTAAGAAGAGAGCCCTTATCCAAGCCCGCATCTCCACGGCATCTAACAATTCGGCCGAACTCTTTAAAATCTGCAAGGAGCTGGCCAACCCTGCTGCAGTCTCCACCTCTCCTGTCCCCTCCCAGGCCCTCTGCACGGCACTGGCCTCTCACTTCATTTCAAAAACTCAGGACATCCTGTCCTCACTCCCCTATCACCTCCCCTCCTCTATTCCCTGCTCTCCCTCTGGCCCTTCTGCAGCCACCCCTCCTCCCTCCTTCTATGCCTTTCCCCTTTTTTCTGCTGATGAGGTTTCGAGACAAGTTCTATCTATGAAAGTCTCGTCAAAACATGTCCACCCCTGTTCCTCCAAAACTATCAAGGACCACATTGACTCCCTGGCGCCTGCCCTGGCTGACTTCTGCAATCACTCCTTTGCCTCTGGAGTCTTCCCATCCCCCCTCAAGCATTCCCTTGTGCACCCCCTTCTTAAGAAACCCTCTTCCGACCCCTCCTGCCCAGCTAACTATTGCCCAATCTCTATCACTCCCTTCCTGGGCAAGCTCCTGGAGAAACTGGCCATCTCCCAGCTTAATCTCCATGCTGAATCTGTTGGAAGTCTTCATGACCATCAGTCTGCCTTCAGAGCTGCCAGAAGCACGGAAACCGCTCTCCTGAACATCCGTGAGGACCTGCTCTCAAACCTTGACTCTAACACCCCTTGTGTTCTCATTTTGCTCAACCTCTCTTCTGCCTTTGACACTGTCAACCACACCATCCTGCTGAACCGTCTCCGTGAAAACCTGGGTATCACTGGTCAGGCTCTGGCTTGGCTGACCTCCTTCCTCTGCAATCGACCCTCCCAGGTCCAACTGGGTTCCTCCCTCTCTGACATCTTTTTCTCTACCTGTGGTGTCCCCCAGGGATGTAACCTTTCCCCCTGGCTATTCAATGAGTACCTGGCACTTCTTGCTCACCGCATTGCCGCTCTCTGTTCCAACTTTCAGTACTATGCGGATGATACCCAGCTCATTTTCAGGCTACGCTCGGCCTCCTCTTCCCCTTCCCTCATTTCCGACTGTCTTTCTGCTATCCAGGAATGGTGTGCCGTCAACGACCTCTGCCTCAATGCCAGTAAGACTGAGATTCTACTTATCGGCACACCCACTCCCTCCTTCCCTGCAGCTCTCTGGCCGGCCTCCCTTGGTCCTCTTCCTGCTCCTACCTGCAAGGCAAAAACCTCAGGGCTCATCTTCGACTCCACACTCTCTTTCTCTCCTCACATATCTGACGTCTCTAAGAAGTCACACTACCAGCTACACCTCCTCAGAGGTATCCTTCCTTTCCTCTCCTTCCCCCAGAAGCTCACTGTCTCCAGAGCCCTGGTTCTCTCGAAGCTAGACTACTGTAACAGCCTCTATCTAAATCTTCCTGCCTCTTCTCTCCGCCCTTTGCAACTCATCCAGAACAGGACTGCGAGACTTGTCCTTGGCCTCAAGCCCAGGGACTGTATCTCTCCAGGACTGAAATCGCTACACTGGCTCCCAGTGGCCGCAAGGATTAAGTTCAAAACCCTTTGCATTGTTCACAAGGCCTTCTGGGGCCTTGGGCCAAAATACCTTCAACTCTCTCTTCCTAAATATCTTCCTTCTCAAGCTCTTCGCTCATCCACCTCCAACTACCTCAGGGTCAGCCACTTCTCCAAGCAACGAGCTGGGGGTAGATCTCTCTCCGCAGCAGGGGCCTCCCTCTGGAACAGCTTTCCTGCCTCCCTGAAACTTGAGGAGAATCATCTCTGGTTCCGGAAGCACCTCAAAACCTTCCTCTTTGCCTCCGCTTTCTCTCCCTCTCTACCCTGCTAAAATCACTGAACCTGCACTGAATCTGCAACTGGCCACTCACCGATCTCGGTCCTTGGCCCTGCCACGCTTCCCTGCACTGCCTACCTGCACTACGGGACTGTCTCTGTATCCTACAGCCCCTTCTCCCGGCACTTACCTTGCACTTGCCACCAGCTGGCCCTATTATTTATCTTGTATTCTACTAACCATGTACTGCACTCTCCTTGCACTTGCCACCAGCTGGCCCTATTACTTATCTTGTATTCTACTAACCATGTAATGCACTTCTCCTCTCCCTTTCCCCTTGCACTTTTCCCAGTCCCCCTACCCTTGCACTTGCGCGATCTGAATGACACCTGGCCTAGTAGGATCATTGTCTGTTCTCCCCTTGTTCCCCCCCCCTGCCTCGTCGCGCCTTGAAACACTTGTGTATAGGCGCGTTAAAAATGCCATATCATATCATATCATATATGTCTGGGGGCGTACTTTTGCAACTACATAGGCTAAAAAAAGGTTCTTTCCTTCCTGAAGGCTGCTCGTAGAACAGGGCGGATCTAAAACCCTGATCCTCCCAGAACTTGACTAGTCAGCTCTGGCCTCAAGCTGATCCCATCTTCCCTGCAAAACAGGGGGGCCCAAAACACGCCAGATCCTGTCGCCCGAGGCACTATCCAATCACCTTGGCTATTCAGTCCCTTTCTTAAACCTTTGGCAGATCTCATTATGCCTCAGGGGTCGAAATAAACATTTGATGAGCACCTCACTGATGACACCCAGCAGGGTCCAAACTGTTTGAGGTTGCTTGTGGTCTTGTGCAGAAGAGATGTGACTTAGCAGCTCCCCTTTTGGGGCGGGACAAGACCTGATTTGCATATCGTCCCCCCCCCCCCTTCTGCAATGGCCTGGCAGGCTGAAAAGAGATGATCTGCAGTGTTGCCCAGAGCAATGACCGTGGTTATGAGTGAATAAAAACCTAGCCATCACTCTTCAGTTTTGCTTAAAGTCACCCAAATTGGATGGATATGCCCTGCCCAGACAAAGCCCCGGAGCCTGCTGGCTTTACAAGCCCAAGCTCACCTCACCAACATTGACCAATTTTTCTGAAACATGTCAGGGGAACTTGTCTCATGCAGTAAGGATGCAACCTGCAGCATGGGCTGAACCCCAACTTTTCAAACAGGACCTAGCATGATTTGCAAATGGTCTTTCTCGTTCCGCTATGGCTTGGCAGGCGGAATAATGATGGTTTTAAGGGGTGCTCAGAGCAATTACCAGTGGTTATGATTAATTCAAAACCTTCCAGTCAGCACCTTTCAGTCGTGCATTTGTGAATAGTTCCAAAGTCTATGAGGACCAAGCACCCTTTCCTTTCCCTTTTGCTTTGGAGGCACCACGAAGTGGCTGTGCTCTGAGTTGGTGACTTATAAAAACACAATAAATAAATATATAAATACTTTCTTTCTGGGATTGCCAAAGAAAACAATAAAGTACACACAGTAGGTCATAAACTAAGTGGCAATACGTATCCTAAGGCTCAAACCCTGGGACCACAACTCACCCACACTACAAACCCTACACATGCTGCCATTGGAATCAAAGATCACCCTCACAACGCTCTTCCTTACACATAAGGCAATCCGCCAACCAACCGTAAGTCTGTCATCACCGACAGCAAAGAATTTCCTACCAACTAACCCACAGGAAGGTGCTTCTCCAGAAATGGACAGTGGACAACTGGCTTTTGCCTGAAGCAAGCAATTCAGAGGTCCTCCTCTCAGGAGGGAGAGCTGCTCCACCTCCCCATTGAACTTGGTTCTGCCAGCTCACCGGACAGGGTAGCCCACAGTATTCGTGCCCCGTACAGCTACTGTCTGTTATTCGAGCCTCGGATGGAGTCTGCCCTGAAAAGTGG
Organism: Ambystoma mexicanum; assembly: GCF_040938575.1. Classification (NCBI taxonomy): domain Eukaryota; kingdom Metazoa; phylum Chordata; class Amphibia; order Caudata; family Ambystomatidae; genus Ambystoma; species Ambystoma mexicanum. The sequence continues at coordinate 762,824,055 of NC_090925.1, read as the reverse complement.
CCACTCCTAGCCTCGCCTAATTCTTAACCTCGGTCCCTTGCTAAGCCTTGTCCATTGGACCATGCTTGCTTGTCCAGGCTGTGCCTCTCTAATGGCTGTCAAACTGTGATAGCGTATTTAGTGGGACAGATTCCCAATTAGACAATTAATTTGTGCCATTAGAGTGATGTGGGGTTTGTGCCTATGTGATCATTTGCACCCATACGCTTTCATTGCGGTTTTTCATGACATCATCTCAGTCCATGTTTCTATACTTAGCCAACCGCAGAGCACATGGGGAGGAGAGATGATGGGGGAAATTTAGACCAAAATCACGTGTCTTTAGTCTTTAGTCTCCAGCCCCAATATCTACAGTATTACTTTTAGTCTCCAATCCCAATGTCTACAACCTTGTCTTTAGTCTCCAGTCCCAATGTCTACGATCTTACCTTTAGTCTTTAGTCTCCAGTGTCAATGTCTACAATCTTGTCTCCAGGCCTAATGTCTCCAATCTTGTCTTTAGTCTTTATTCTACAGTCCCAATGTCTACAATCTTGTCTTTAGTCGCCAGGCCCAATGTCTACAATCTTGTCTTTAGTCTCCAGTCCCAATATCTGCAATCTTACCTTTAGTCTTTAATCTCCATTTCCAATGTCTACAATCTTGTCTGTAGTCTCCAGTCCCAATGTCTACAATCTTGTCTTTAGTCTTTAGTCTTTAGTCACAAGGCCCAATGTCTACAATCTTACCTTTAGTCTTTAGTCTCCAGTCCAATATCTGCAATCTTGTCTTTAGTCTCCAGTCCCAATATCTACAATCTTACCTTTAGTCTTTAGTCTCCAGTCCCAATGTCTGCAATCTTGTCTTTAGTCTTTATTCTCAAGTCCCAGTGTCTACAATCTTGTCTTTAGTCTACAACTGCAGTGTACCACACATGAATGCTCTGCTTATGTTTAGTAATGCATGTACACTTACATTTCCCGCTGTGTCCCATTTTTGTGCTGACACAAGGTGGAGGAGAGGCATGGAGCAGAGAAAATACCTCTCCTGCACTCTCTTCTCCTGTTTTGTGTGAACCCTTTGCTTTATGCATGCATCAGATTGGTGGTTTTATGGCATATTTGGGGCATTCTACCCCATGCCAAGTTTAGAATAATGTGTGGCTCTAGCAGGAATTCTAGTGTTTCCCAGTTAATGCCTCGTATGCTTGGTATAGTCATCATCAGGCAAGGATTGGGTGCTTTGAAACTCCTACGATAGTGATTCAGGCAATGAAAAAGCAGAGTAACATAACATAACCTATGTAAAGTACTGGTTCACTTGTCCAGGTGCTGACGTCACATGCAAAACACGTGCTGAGGTTCCCCAGCATCGTCTCAAATGGCCAAATAATGTATGGTGGCTTTGTGTAACTCATTTTTGTCCATTTTGGCATCCTCCTGGTGCCCGGTTCTGCAAGAGAAGAGGAAAGTGGGGTTGATGGGAAGAGAGAGAGCAACCTGGTGCAAAAACTAAAGTGTGATGAGTGCAGATCAGAAGAGCACATTTCTGTGTGCCGGTAAGAGTTTAGGAAGTTGTGATGAGGGCATTTAGGGGGTGTTCTATCCTCAGGGCAGCCCCAGGTGCAGGAACAGTTTTGTTCACTACCAATAAAGTCTGCTCATGAGAGAGGATCAGAGGAAGCGGCTCGAGGGATGGATGTATGGCATCCAGTGATAATGTCACTGTGAAAGTGGCCGCCCAGTGTTCCTCCCTACCTGTGGTGTTCCCCAGGGGTCTAACCTTTCGGCCTGGCTTTTCAACCAATACCTGCCAACTCTCGCTTGCTGAATTGCCATATTCTGCTGAAATTTCCAGTGCTATGCTGACGACACTCAACTCATTTTCAGGCTTCCCTCGGCCACCTCCTCTCCTTCTCTCATCTCTGATTGCCTAACTGCCATTCAAGATTGGTGTGCTGCCAACAATCTTTGTCTAAATGCCAACCAGACTGAGATCCTCCTCATAGGCACACCATCCTTTCCCCTCACTCTCTGGCCGGCCTCTCTTGGCCCTCCTTCTACCCCTACGTTGAGGATAAGAACCTCAGGGTCATCTTTGACGCCACACTTTCCTTCTCCTCCCACATTTCTGACGTCTCTAAAAAGTACAACTTCCTACTGCACCTCCTCAGAGGTACTCTGCCTTTCCTCTCCTTCCCCCAGAAGCTCACTGTCTCACAAGCACTGGTTCTCTGTAGGTTGGACTATTGTAACAGCCTCTTTCTATATCTACCTGCCTCTACTCTCCGCCCTTTACAACTAATCCAGATCAGGACTGCAAGACTTGTCCTTGGCCTCAAGCCCTGGGATCATATCTCTCCAGCTCTTAAATCTCTTCATTGGCTCCTAGTGGATGCAAGGATAACATTTAAGACCCTCTGCATTGTCCACAAGGCTTTCTGGGGCCTGGGTCCAAAATACCTTAAACTATCCCTCCGTAAATACCTCCCCTCTCGAGCTCTTCACTCCTCTACCTCTAACTCCCTCAAGGCCAGTCGTTTTTCTAGGAAACAAGCTGGGGGTAGATCTCTGTCTTCGGCTGGGGCCTCCCTTTGGAACAGCCTCCCTGCCTCTCTGAAACTTGAGGAGAACCATCTCCAGTTCAGGAAGCACCTCAAGACCTTCCTCTTTGCTTCTGTCTTTGCCCCTCTTCTTCCCTGCTGATCTGTTTTCTCCCTCAGCACTGTGCACCTGGCCACCCTCTGTCCCCCGGGCCCAGGTACCTGCTCACCCTGCCACCCTCCTGCACTACCTCCGGGCTACCCCTTGCACTGGGGTCTGTATCTGTAACCATATAGTCCCCCACCCCGCTTTTCATCTGCACTTATCAGTTATACCCTGTTGCTAAACCCAGCACTTGCCACTTGCTGGCTGCACTAACACTGTTTATTGCCTTATTTATTTATTTCATGTATTATTATTTATATGTTTCTGCTCTGTTCTGCACTTTCCACTTCTCCCACACCCATGCACTTTTCCACTTTTCCTCTTCCCATGCACTTGTGCATTCTCAATGTCACTGGACCTAGTAAGATCGTTGTTTTGTTCTCCCCCGTTCCCCTCCCTTGCCTTGTCACGCTCTGAAACTCACATGTATGAGCACGATATAAATAAAATATCATATCATGTGGTGGGTTGGTGGGGGCTGTGTGGTGCTAGCATGGTGCTGCCTTAACTGCTCCTCCCACTCAACTACCACTCCTACATTAAGGGACATCATGACCCCCTTGTCAAACAGCTCTCCAGGGTAGGTTGTGCTGGCAGAGATTTGGGTGAATACACGCCGCTGCACACAGGTTCCGTTTTCATGGGTGGGGCCCGGGACTCAAGATGTGCACGTGGCATGAGCTGTTCCATCTGTCAAAGTGCTGCCTTGTGTTTCTCTGCACCTGCTGCGCTGTGATTTTCCCGCTCCTGCCACGTTATCAACTTCCTGCCACGTTCCAACCTCCTGACCCCTCTTCTTTTCCCTCAGTAGGAATCAGGAGGAGCAAGGTACGGGACCCGTATAGAGTAATGTTTGCTCTCTGTCCCCAGAACTACCCGTGCAACGTCCAACCCACAGGATGCAAGGCCAGCACCATGGGGGACTACCATCTGGTACCTTTGCTACCCCTAAATGATGTCTGGTGTAGGGGAGTTTTGTTCTGATTTTGGAAGCACTATTTCATTGTAAATTCATAAGAGCACTTTGGATAAGTCCTTCACTTCCACAAGGCATCCCTGGTATTAGGCCTTGTTTACCCTGATGAGGGCACCCTGATTGCTATGATGGTGGATGTGACACTGTTTTGGTCTGTGGGGAGGTTTGTTTGATAGCAACATTGCTCCACTGCCCTGCCCTTGCGTATCAGATGCTTCAGCTTTCTGTGAACCAGTTGTGGTCTTTTCCACAGTTGGGATTCGTTTTGTGGGTTTTTCTGGAGACAGTTATCCAAGGCACAGGCTTCACAGATGGGGAAGGATACCAGAAAGGTTTTCCACGATGGATCCAGAGTTGGCCGACCATTTCCCAGTGGGTTTGTGTGAAGGCTTTTGGGTGGATATTGCTTCAAGCCCTTCTTGGATGGTGTCCTTCCAGTTTTGGGCAAAGGCATGGATTTGGATCACATCTCGTCCTTGATGACAATACCGGAGAGGGCATGCCTGAAACTGGAGAGATGCCAGTAGATTTTCCACTGGTTCTCTAGGACCAGGAGAGCGGGAGTTCAAGGCTGTTGCCACCTGCTTTTGTTAGTGTGCAAATTAGTTTTGTTGCATGTCTTTCTCCAGATACTGGTACCAATCCAGGCAAGAGGAACCGTCCATCATCTGTGGTCCTTCTACTAGAGATTGCCCTTGTCCAAGGACCATGTGATTATGTGCACAGATTGCACAGGGCTATGTGACATGCTTGGCTCACTGGTGAGATCTTCTGTCTCACAATCAGGACCCATGGTATGTAGGTAGGTTGCGTGGGGCGGTACCAAATACGGTATAATACAATGTTCCCAAGTCAATAAAGACAAAGGTCTAGTCAGAGTTAAATATACAAGAAAAGTAGTAACTAATTAAATCAAACACGCCCAGAAGAGTCTCTAACTTTACTGTTGAAGAATTCTGACTCTACACAGCGCCTATCACAAAGGTGGGGCAACTATGGCCATACGGTAGCATACGGGCCAATGCTTCTGAGGTCCCCCCGAAGTGACAGCAATGGTGGATGTCATGGTTGGTGGTAAGCAGCAGAGCTGGATGAGTCCTTCTTCTACGCAGATGGTTCCTCCTGTCCAGCAGCGGTCTAAATCCTGTCGACGTGGTGACGTGGAGAAGCTCAGAGTGGCATTGGTCCAGAAGAAGATGGTGTCAGTTTAGGGTGTTGGTAATTGACTTCACAGATGTAGTAAGGTTATTTCAGGTCAGGTGCAGGGGGGACCGACTGAGGTGTTCTGTCGCAACAGGGAAGGTGTTACCTCAGTGGCTCTGGGATATGTACTGCCAGGGGGGCTGCTGTGATGGCAACAGCTTGGGCTCCGTGTACAGGCTTCTGCCAGTGCTTTAGGGCCAGGCTTAGGGTGCACCCAAGAGGCTCTGGCCAGCAGAGTGACCAGGCCTAAGTGCTCAAAGCTGCTTGGGTGCAGTGGGTGAGTATGCAGTCCCCTGAAGCATAGCATAATCCAGTACTTGCAGTGGAATGTGTGTCACCACTACTGACCCCTGGACTCAGGCCACCCATGTGGGTTTGCTTGATCTTATTTATTAAGAGACAGGCTCCACTGGGCAGGTCAGCAATGACCAGACTTCACTCTTGAAAGTAGGTTCACCCTTTAGCGGGCGATCTTGCTATCGTTTGGCATGCAAGTAGAACAGGGTCCAGGTGGCAAAGAGTCTGCCCCCAGGCTGCATCCCCTTGGGCAGCAGGTGGGCACTTTGGCAAAGCCCCACTCTGGAAGGCCACTGTTCTGATGTCATTGTGGCTCTCCAGGGAAGTTCCGAGCACTGATTTCGAGCCCTGACCCTTGCATGGCCACTGATCACAATGTGAAGGTCAATCCCGCAAATCATATCCCATTCCAACTCTACAGGCCAACACACAGGCACTAACATGAAGAGGAGCCACCACCAAGCATTGCAGCCATGTGACACTACTTTCTATTTCGATCACAATGCTGGATTTTAGACAGGTAGGCCTGAGACAGCGGTGTTGTTGTGCAAAGTGAAACCTTTGGAGTCACCTGAGATCCGCGAGTGTGTCTCTTGTTTACTGTGCAGCTCATATCAATCATTTGTGCCTTCAAGAGTCCTTTGTTGTTTCTGCATAAATAAAGCATGTGATCTCTGTTAGCATATTTTACAGTGAAAGGATTCATTATCATAAATGAACCATTAGTGCCCATGTGACTTTTTGGCCTTGATTGCGCTCAAAAAATCTATTTACATTGCGTTACATTTACATATCATAATCAACATGTGTCTTTCCCCTGTAGACGCTCAGAATTTTGTAATCATAGCTAAATCATGTCCATTTTGTGCTCACTCTGTGTGTTCTTGCAGGTATTATAAGGCCCCCTTGCAGTTGTGTTGGATATGGGTTGTTTGACCTAAAAAACGTGACCTACTGCCTATTTGACCACATTTTTTGACCTGATTTCTTTTTACCTACTGCGGAGGGAGACCCCCAGCAGCTCCCCCCTAATGCGGGAGGAGACCCCCTATGACCCCCAGCATCCAGCCACCTCAACCTAGTCCCTTACCCCATCCCACAAATATTTTATAATTAAAGTGTACCATTTGAACTGCCGAATTATGTCAAAAAGATGCGATCAAATGGGAGTAGGTCAAATTGGACAATACCGTTGTGTTCTCTTGTTATGGTACTAGATATTATTCCATGCACAGCTAGCACTTGCATGGACTCTTGGTGCTATGTGATCTGCAAGGAAAGCGGGTCCGGTTTGTGAAGTAATGGCAGAGGGAGCATGCAAGATTGCTTTGCTGTTGTGTTGATGCATGCAGATCAGAAGTAATCCGTGGGCGGGTATGTTTCTAGGTGATTTGTGTTGTGGGCCCACAATGAATTCATATTCAAAGGGAGCTTTGTGAGGCCACACTGTGAGGATGGGTGACCCGAGAATGCGCTACACAAGCTGGAGAGACAGATATAGAGTTCTAATGTTTCTTTGTGTAAAGAGTGCTCATTTGCTGTGCGGAAGTGGCTTAGTTGATATGCTATTATATAGCGGAAAGCAGTAATTTGATTGGATTAGAAAGAAGTACAGACATTCGAGGCAACAATGGGCGGTCAAAGAATCCCAGCAAGCATCATCGTGCAATTATCACAAAGATCTGCATCCGAACAAAGGTAGCATGGTTGTAATATCACAACAAAACAGGAGCACACCTCAATAATGCCGCACCCAGGAGCAAACACCATAGATGGCTCCGCCCAGAAGCAAGCACCACGGCCCAGGTGCCACCAGCCACCCCACCCACGAAAGAACATCCTTATGTGAATATGGATAATCCTCTCGGGTTCCTCTGGATCCAGAGCAGATATCCCAACAGACCAACCGGGAGCTCAGATCACAATATGCCCGGTTTTAGTGCAAGTGTTATAGTGCTGACATCGCAGATGGGGGGCTTAGATATGGTACATCACAGTGCATCTCTCACCACACCCATATCACACTTTGCAGCAGGTATGGGTCAGATACATTAGAGGATATGGTTAAATCAGTGCCTCCCAACTTTAATCAGCCTTAATCCCCCACCAATCCCTGTCTAACAGCCCAGGGACCCTCATCTCATCACCTTCCCAGTTACTGGTATAGCTTCCTGTGGCCTCCTCAACCCTGTATCCCAGCTCTTTGCCACTAGAAGCCAGCGTTGCCCTGCCACATTCCTCAACTTTCATGGCACCACCACTATCATCCCCCCAGCCCCCGGAGCCATTCTCCCTTCCTCATCGGGCCATCTCAAGCCCTTCGGGGACTGGCACAGCTTTCTGCTGCTGCTCCTGTCAACTGTGGCAGAGCTTGGTTTCCACACCTAGGGCACCTGAAGGCTTCCCTCTAGATGGCTTCCTGGCCTCCAGCTTCCATCAACAGTGGTGGTGCTGCCTCGTGGAGGTACAGCTTCAGCTCACCCATGACAGCAGAATCTTTTCTTTTGGGTCCCAACCAGTTATCAGTAATCAGTTGGTTGCCCTATCTATGCCAGGAATTGTCACTTTAATCATATGCACAAAGCGCTTCAGCCTCTATGCATGTGATTCAACGTGACTCTCACTGACATAGATAGATTGTGGCTGCAGCCTCATATATGTGATTTACACTGACCATCACTGGCATAGATATGTTGTGGCTTCAACCTCATGAAAATAGTATAAAGTGCTCCTATGACGTATACTATTGGTGACATGGCATTTACTCGATTTTGTCATGTGTTACCCTAAAGACCCAACTCTAAATTGTATGGCTTTTTACCTTTTTTGTCAAATATTGTACTGCAAAAAGGCATTAGTTTTGCATATTATTTTAATCAATTGTCCACACTTAATTATTCTGGGCTTCCTCGATACGCTCGGTCACTCACGCTAATTTGAGGAAATATTTAGGCCCCTCCCCTCAAAATACTCACCAGGCATGACTGCCCACGAATCATGAAATGTACTGGATATTTTTTCTTTTTTTCCATACTGGAACAATTATTAATTGTATGGCTTTTCATCTAATTTTTCTTATAAATTGTGCTGCAAAATGAATCACTTAAGCACATTATTTAAAAATGAAAATGTTCAGGGGGGAACCCCTCCATCCACCGGAACTGCTCTAAATTCTTTAGGGCTCACTTGCTATGCTCGGTCGCTGGCCCTAAATTGCAGGAAAATGTAGGACCCTCCACTGAAAACATTCTCCACCCCCTTGAGGCGTCACCCATTAATCTTTTAGAATCTTGAGAACCCCTCAGGAGCTATTCACCCCCGGCACCAAAAGCCGCCCCCACCACTGTGCCCAGGGGGAGGGATGAGCCAATCCCAAAAGTCCCATATCAGGATGGCAACTCCTCCCAAGGGGCAGAAGACAACAGCCCGTTCTCATCACAGCTAACACACCTGATGTTCCTGTCAAGAGAGAGGGGCTGGAAGTCGGGAACACAGCGCTATAAGAACACACAGGGCCATCAAGAACCTCTCTGCCACACCCTTTCACTGGTGAGACCACCTTCTGATCTCCTTTCACCTTTCCCACCCAACACCTAACAAAGTAAGTGACCGTCCCCAGACAGATTCCTCTCTCCTTCACTGGCACAACCTTTCTCCAGGTGCATTTGCCACTTTCCCTCCCTTGGCTCTACATCCTCCAAATCAAGTCTGAAGAACGTCTAGACACAAGCTTGTCTCCTGTCACTGAATCCTGTAATCACCTTGTTCTACCAAAATCTAAATGCCCGGGAAACCCACCTCGCTCCCAGAGCAAAAGTTACCCAGATTAACTTCTTGAGATTGGAAGAGAATGTCGGAGACTGGGGAGTTGCTATAGGAAATAAGCATCCCTGGCCGAGAGAAACACCTGTTAAATCCACCAAAGGGGCCTTGAAGAAGGCATTGACAGAGTAGAAAAAGGCATTCTTCACAAACGCTATTATCACCGCCAAGGTAGACACAGCATCCTGGTTCACACTCTATCATTCTATTTCTCTTCTATTTAATACTTACACAGTGCCAGAGAACAAGACCAAAGGCATCAGGGCGCAAGATCACACAAGCCCGGTTCTGTTCCCAAGCCTTGACCCTCTTCGAAACACCCATTCAGCCAACTCCAGGACTTCTTCACTGGCAAAATCCAGAACCCCAAATCAAGAATTTCTTACTCTCCACTCCACCCTCCTGCTTTCCCTCATTACCCTCCCCCCGGTAACAGAATGATTACTGCTCTGCAGAAGTATAGCGACGAGTAGTGGCTAAACTGCCTACTCATCCCCACACTAATACTAAACCAGCAGTGATCCCAATCATAAAGGTGAAACAGGCACAGCAAGACAGATATACCGTCTTCACCTCTTTTGGTAGCGCAGGCCAAGAACAGCAGCAACTCAAACAGCTTTAATACAATGGCTCCAAAATACAAGAATGCCCACTCAAGATTATATACAAATATAGGAACTTTAATAAAACAAACAATGCAAGAAATGTAAACACTACAAACCCACCTCTGTGAAAGAAACACAGAGAATACATGACGTTGTGTGAAAGGGCATTGTGGGTTGATCAGCAGCAGTGTTGAGGCAAGAGACTTTGTGAAAATGCCAATATTTCAAGGGTATGTCTTTGTGAACAGAGGTAAAGAGGGGGGGGCTTAAAAGTCCCTATGTTCCCAAAATGTGAACAGGAGGAATACGGCCTATTCACAGTACCTTTGGTTTCATGTCGTTGGGGGCTAAGCAGCATTGGACCAGCCTTCTAGGAGCTTCCTGGGGTGGTTATTTAGCATCGGGTTGGTGAGCCGGTCGACTGGGTCCAAAAATGGAAGGCAAAAAAGCCCTTTAAGAGGGGCCAGAGGGGGCCCAAAGAGGGGTATTAAGAGGACCAAGCAAAGGTTATCCATGCACTTCTACTGACCGAAGATGGGGGTGCAAGTAGAAAGTCACTGCAGGAGTTGTGCCTCCTGCCAGTTATCTGGTAAGGTTGGCTCGACAATCCAAGCTCCATTGGTACCACTCCCAGTTGTGGGAATACCATTCGAAAGGGTAGGGATCGACATTGTTGGTCCCCTTGACCCGCAAACATCCTCGGCAATAGGTTTATCCTGGTGCTGGTCGACCATGCAACCAGATATCCTGAGGCCATCCCATTGAAAACTGTAACTGCCAAGTCAGTTGCAAAAGCGTTACTTGGCATATTTACTAGGATTGGCTTCCCTAAAGAAGTTGTGTCGGTTTGTGGCAGCAACTTTATGTCGAAGTATATGCAGGCTATGTGGAAAGAATGTGGGGTCACCTACAAGTTCTCTTCTGCATACCACCCCCAGACCAATGGTCTTGTGGAACGTTTCAACAGAACGTTAAAGAGCATGATTGGGGCTCTGGAAGAACCTCAGAGAAGAAAATGGGATCTTCTTTTACCATGCTTACTGTTTGCCTACCGAGAGGTACCACAGGAGGGTGTTGGCTTCAGCCCCTTCGAACTTCTGTTCGGTCATCCTGTACGGGGACCCTTAGCCATAGTCAAAGAGGGATGGGAGATGCCCACTCCTCCTGTTACTACCAACGTAGTAGATTATGTGCTGGGGCTCAGAAAACGGATGGTACTTCTGATGGGCTTGGCTAGTGATAAATTGAAGGCAGGACAAGCGCTGGTGAAACATTGGTACGACCAGAAAGCTTCCCTCATCAACTTTACACCTGGTCAGCAAGTCCTGATCATGAATCCTATAAGGCCTCGAGCTTTACAGGACAAATGGTCAGGCCCTTACACAGTGGTGGAGCCCCTGGTTGAGGTTAACTATTTAGTGGACCTTGGAAGGCCTGGACAGGCTCCAAAAGTGTTTCACGTAAATAGGCTGAAGGCTTTCGTCCCAATAGTCGAAATCGCAGCACTGCTACTGGCTTCAGATGTTGAGGAAGAGTAGTCTGAACCTCTCCCCGACCTGTTCCAAAGCGGTCCTTCAGATAGCTCCTTTGAGGGTGTCCGAGTGGCCCCTCACCTGACTTCTAATCAGCAGGCTGAGGTGAAAAGTTTGCTTAGGCAGTTTTCCCCACTGTTTTCACAGTCGCCTGGTTTGACACCTTGGTGCAAACATAACATAGACACAGGAGACAGTGTACCTACCAAACGTAGGGGATACAGGATGTCAGACAAAGTACGGTCTTATTTTAAGACCGAGGTCAACAAGATGTTAGACCTTGGGGTGATTGAACCCTCTAGTAGTCCTTGGTCCAGCCCTGTGGTTTTGGTTCCAAAGGCAGGCACTTCTGAATTGAGGTTCTGCGTGGATTACAGGGCTCTGAATGCTGTCACCAAGACAGATGCACACCCCTTGCCTCGAACAGATGAGCTGGTGGATACTTTGGGTGCCTCCAAGTACCTCAGCACGTTTGACCTCACTGCTGGCTATTGGCAAATAGCTTTAGCAGAACATGCCAAGGAGAAGACAGCATTTTCTACTCCAGACAGCCTTTACCAATTCAGGGTAATGCCGTTCGGGTTGAAGAATGCACCTGCCACTTTCCAGAGGCTTGTGAATCATGTGTTGAATGGGTTGGACGAATTCTGTCTTGCATATCTGGACGATATAGCAGTTTTTAGTGCCACCTGGGAAGACCATGTGAAACACCTCGGGATTGTGCTCCAGGCTCTTCAGAAAGCACACTTGACCATAAAGGCTAGTAAATGCCACATTGGACAAGGCTCAGTGGTTTACCTTGGACATGAAGTAGGTGGAGGTAGAATACAGCCTCTTCCCAGTAAAGTACAAGCCCTATAGGACTGGCCTACCCCCACTACACAGACCCAAGTGAGAGCCTTCCTAGGACTCACAGGGTATTACCGCAACTTCGTGGCAGACTATGGCACCATAGCTGCCCCTCTGACTGCCCTCACCACTCCGAAGAAACCCAAGAAGGTAACTTGGACCGACGAGTGTGAGAAGGGCTTCAATGGCTTAAAAGACTCCTTGTGCCAGGCCCCTGTCCTCATGGCCCCTGATTATCAAAGACCTTTTATTGTGCAGACGGACGCCTCTGACACTGGGATAGGAGCTGTACTATCGCAAGTAGATGAGAAGGGTAAGGAACACCCTATTGGTTTTATTAGTCACCAGCTTAAGGACAGAGAGCTCAGATGGTCCACAGTGGAGAAAGAATGTTTCTCTGTTGTGTGGGCCCTACGGAAGCTGAGGCCCTACCTCTATGGGACCCACTTCACTGTGCAAACTGACCATAAGCCCTTAAAGTGGCTAATGAACATGAAGGGAGAGAATCCAAAGTTGCTTAGGTGGTCCATAAGTCTACAAGGCTTCGACTTCACTATTGAGCATGGGCCAGGTGTCCAACATAGCAATGCTGATGGGTTGTCCAGAATGTTTAACCGACCTGAACAAGAGACTCATCCAGGGGTGGATTAGTTCCCCCTGTCCATACTCTGGGAGGGGCGAGTGTTAGGAAAGATTTCTTAATTGTGGGTAATTTTCCTTCCATGTGGCAACCCCTAAACTTTTTGCTGTGTTTTTTCAGCATGATCTAGACTTTGCCAGAGAAGTGCAGCCTTCTGCCGCACTCCTCTGGGCTTTCGCTCCATTCTTACGGGGAAACTGACATGCCCTTAAAACAGTCAGTACCGGGAAACGCTGTTTTCCGTAGTTTCTTTATCATGTTGCAGCTTTCGTGCAACATGACACAAGAGGGCACTGTAAGCTAAGTTACTGCTCTCTTGGGTCTCTAGCCTTCTACAGGCCCTAGATACTCTTTTTGGATTGTAACTGATTGGTGAATGTGAATCATGGACGGGAATGGTGATAGCGATCGTTTCTTGTGTTTTTGAGCTCCTTTTGGCGTTTTAAGCGCATTTCTCGCGCTTAGCCCAAAATGGTGGCCTGGCTCCCAAAATGGCCAGACCACGAGGCTCCTTTGTCCTGTCTGCTGACCGTCCTGCCCCCTTCACCTTCCCCAGGTCGAGCTGACCCGGGGCCTTCCTTATTTGGGCATGTACTTTCCTCGTAAGAATGGAGCGAAAGCCCAGAGGAGTGCGGCAGAAGGCTGCACTTCTCTGGCAAAGTCTAGATCATGGTGAAAAACAACAGCAAAAAGTTTAGGGGTTGCCACATGGAAGGAAAATTACCCACAATTAAGAAATCTTTCCTAACATACACTAAGGTGCACACATGAATTAACTCCCTTAAGACGTAATTCATGAAATATTGGAATGCCGCAGGAGCGTTGCATAACCCGAAGGGCATGACTTGATATTCAAACAAGCCGTACTTAGTACGGAAGGCGGTTTTCCATTCATCTCCTTTTCTGACTCGGACCATGTGGTACGCTCATCGAAGGTCCAATTTGGCATAAATCTGGGCATCTTTAACTTGGTCTAGCATCTCAGGGATAAGTGGCAAGGGGTAGCGCTTCTTCACAGTGATCTGGTTCAATGCGCGGTAGTCAATATGGGTTCTCAAGTCTCCTTCCTTTTTCGGTACGAAGAACAAAGGACTGGCTGCGGGGGACTTTCGAAGGATAAATCCATTTGCAAGGTACTGGTCTAGATAGGATTTCAAATGAAGGTTTTCTGGTTCTGTGAGAGCGTAGATCCTGCCGCAAGGGATTTGTACACCAGGAACAAGGTCGATCTGACAGTCATAGGGCCTGTGTGGCAGCAATGTATTGGTTTGGTCCTTTCGGAAAACATCCTGGAAATCATGGTATTCACTTGGCAAGGTATTAGTTGCTCCCAGGGTTGATACTGTCGCTCCGGGAGTCACGGGGATACAGACATCAGGTTTCTCCTCTTGGTAATAGCAGGCAGGGGAGCAGTCACCGTGGAAGGTTAATTTTCCTGCCCGCCAGTCTATCAAAGGGTTGTGAGCAACCAACCATGGCATCCCTAGTATTAGCCTGAACTGAGGTGCCTTGATGAGATCGAATGAAATAGACTCCCGATGTCTGTCCTGACACAGCAAGGTTAGCCTGGCTGTGCACTGGGTTACTGGTCCGGAAGCGATTTCTGTCCCATCCACGGTGGTTACCTTGTCCATAGTTGGCTTAGAACACAAAGGAAGCCCCATCTCTGCTGCCAGTTCTTGATCAATATAATTTCCAACTGCTCCGCTATCGATGTATGCTTCAACGGCATGCATTCTTGACGACTGTTGGTGGTTAATTAAAATCACTGGTATTGCAAAGTGCGAGGTCAGCAACTCTTTCTTCTCACTCGACAAACTGACCTCTACGTTTGTCGAGCTTGGTAGTTTCCCGATTCCTTAGCTTCATCCTTCTCTGTGGCCTGACTGTTCTTCTTGGGGGTTTTACTGGACAGTCCTTCAGGAAATGTCCTGGTTTCCCACAATACAAACAAAGCTGTTGTTGTCTTCTTTTGTCCCGCTCTTGTGTTGTTAATGGAGGCTGTATCCCTCCAATCTGCATGGGTTCTACAGCATTTTCAGGTACACGGGGTAAGTTTTCCCTTGGTCGAACATACACGGTCTGAGGGTCCGTCTTAGACCGGTCTGTCTTTCGATCCTGCAACCGGTGGTCTAGCTGCAAATAAATGTGGCCCCTTCCATGTTTCAGGAGGGTATCTAGCACCTGGTTGAGCACACAGGAGAAACATGGTTTTGAGATGCCATGAAGCTGCCCCACTGTGTGCTGGTAGGTGCATGTGGCAAGGAAGTGCAGCACAGACACTACCTTCAGCAAGGAGGGGATGCCTGTCCAGATGTTGATGCGGCTTACCAGGTCATCATGGATGAGGTCCACTATTGTGCATATGGGTTCCCTTTCCAGGCAGTACAGGGTGTGGATCTGTGCAGGGGTTAGGTCAAATGGACTGGCCCTTAGGCGAGGGATTGGTGGCTGCCTGCGGGGTACAACTGCCTGCACTGGTGGTATGTGCTGGCCCTGTCTCACCCTCCCTGTCCTCTGCTGCATTACCTGGTTCAATGCCTGCTTGAGTAGTAATAGTGCAGGCATGTCCTCCAGCCCCAGTATTGCAACTGCTAATGGTAGCATTTTGGGTTTGGAAGGGGTGTGGTGTGGGGGTGTGCTCCTTTTGTGCTGTGCCAGACTCAATTGCCTCCACCTGTGCTGATTGTGTTCACCTGTGGCAGGTTTCAACACAGCAGATTGCTATTTACGGCTCCCCCACGATGCCGGTGTTAATGGCAACATGGTATCCGTTCTTACCGGCATCTGGATGCCGGCAAGTGCATGTCTGTGAACCTCGTAATATGCACTTCCTTTCGGCATGCTGGTGTTACTGGCACGGCTGCCACGTGCCTGCGCTCATTGCGGGAAGGTGCCACCCGGTCACAACAGGTCCCTGCAGATGCCGGTAGCACCAGCATTGCGGGTTGTAATGGACCGGTACGGTAGACGATGCCGGCATTCATGCACCGGTATCGTTATTACCGGACCGGCAACCTTGTAATGAGGCCAAAAAAAAATTCCTTTTTTTGGTTCAGCTCTGCTAAAATGCATAGTGGAATCATCCATAGTTCACTCACTCATATATATATATACATATATTCTCTACACTCCCCCCTCTGGGCGATTTATCGACCACTTTCCCATCATCCTTCACATCTAGACATCCTTTTATGAAGAAATGCTTTTCTGGGACCCATATCTTTATCACTCCTTTCAGGCATCCAGCTAACTTCACATGCTCATCCTTGTTCCATCTCATAAGCATGCATTGTCCACTTGGACTGCAGCATATCCATTTCCCCACATAATTCTTGTGGTCCTTTGGGTACATGAATTTCATTCCCTCAGGTGCATGAATACTGGCCTTCACATAGTCTCTGATTTCTTCATCTGTTAGCTCCTTAGTTTTCCATCCTGATTCAACATCAATCATGATCTTTATTCCTATAGCTTTCTTTGCAGTCTTCTTGCATTGTGAAATAGCCAATCTGATTACACAGAATCCAAGTAACAGCATCACTATCAGGGCTCCAAGGAACTTGAACATATCTGCCATCCATTGTGGAACCCATGAAATGAGTGATCCAAGCCAACTGTCATCAGCAATATGTTTCACTTCGTCTACCATCTGGATGTGTAGCTTCGTCAACATCTCTATGGCCTCTGTCAGGGTGCCATTCTCGTCATCATGAGAAGGTATAAATGTGCTACATGAGTCTCCAATTTTGGCACAAACACCTCCATCCATGGCTGTAATCGTGTTCAGGACATATCTATTCTGAAGAGTCATCAGTCGTATAGCTCTCACCTCCTCTCAGATAGCATTGAATCCTGTAGGATATTTTGTGTAAATATGGGTTTTGGCAGTATTTTTCTTAGCGCTGGACTACATGCTGTGGTCTTGTGGTAAATAATCCTTGCATTTAAATTGGGTTTGGCCTCATATCATTCTACTGACCATACATTGTTATATTATATTGGAGAATCTAGTAATATGTATTACTGGTGGTAATATGATTTTTGTGGTATTTATTGGTGAGCGTGGTTTCCTTCCCTACATTATAACCCCATCATACACAAAACCATCCTTACTATTATAATACCTTCTAGTGATCTATAGAGAGCCTTGGACCTACACACAAGAAAACCCAACACATTTATATAGAGCGCCACCTACAGTTCGTGGCCAGTATCACTGGCTTATCTACACCAGCGATCTAGGTGCCCAAGGATGCCACACACACACACACACACACACACACCTATTTTATCACTGCTTATTCTGTTTGTTATTCTATCTGCATGGGCAAATTGACAAGTATATTACCAAAGAGAATGAATCTCCCCTGTATCCACATGTGAAGTCCCAAATGCAAAAATGACACTCAGCAATTCATTTTTATATTCTTATTACATTATATGCAAATACAATTCACAATTCAATGCTTACCATGTACATTTCAGCATTATCTGTAACAAGAAGAGAAGAGAAAAAAAATACAGAAACAGAGCAAACAAGCTTTCTTTTAAAAACATGAATTTCTTTTTAAGATTATAAACATGGCGAATTAAAATGCAGAGGATTTCCCTTGCTACTCTGCCTACATGACATTTCTTAGATCCGTCATTCATCCAACAGCACACCGTGACCTCACTCAAACTGTGTCTGTATACCAAAAAAAGATATTTGTTTGAAGCTCCCACACACGACCTTCCTTCTCTCTCGCCTCAGAAAGACAGGACCAGTCAGCATGAACTGGTCCTGTAATCTTGGTGTCTGGGAGGCACGGTGAAACTTGCAAGCCAGTGCTAGTGACACCAAGAACATCTATCTCCAGAGCTCAGCCAACACAAACTAAACTCCCCACTGTCATCTTCCCCTTAGAAAAACTCAGAGCCTCCCCACATATTACGTGGCATATCTGCAGACACTTTCCTCCAATCAGGTTAAATGCAGCATCACCCTTCACTTTTATACAATGGGATCTTTGCTCACTAAGCAACTGTTTCAAATTTGATTTCCTGCTATGTGCTTTCTGCTTTCTGCAAACTGAACACAGAAGTGAGAAAAAGAAAAAAAAATACCAGTGCACTGTTAAAACAAATTCTCTTTTCACCTCATTTTGTACATGAGACTACATTATAGTGTTAAGGAAGTTAGAGTTAATTTTTATTAAATGTTAATTAAGGTAAGTCAGTTATAACTTTTTGTAGTCTTTTATATGAGGTATTCAAGAGAGAAAAATAAATGGTGCACTTTTATTCTCTGCAGTTTCACATTGGGCCTTTGCTGCATCATGAATTCTGTACCTTACATGCCACCAGCCGCATATTCACATGTTATACTGGCAACATAAAATGACTATAGATGTGTGCCACATTATTGCTGGCAATACAAAAAAATGTACCATCACATTTAGTCAAGCGCTATATATTCTAAAGCGCTATAACTATTATTAAGCGCTATATATATTACTACATACCCCTTCTTTTCTGACAATTTGGCAGTATTCATATCCACAATTGGAAGAAACCCAACTTGTTCTTCTCTTCTTCCATTATATGAATCACGGTTCAAATAATAGCAACTTAATAGAATCAACAATGAAAATATTTCACAAGAAACCACTGTTTGATCATAATAACAAAAAAACATATCCCAAATGGGTCCATGAGTCCTCATACACATGTGCATACGTTTGTATAACCTTTTATTTTTTTAACAAAGTGTCCATGTCCATGTCCATTCAATGTCTTTATTCAATTGTGAAATCAATATTTTAAGTTTAATAACAAAATAATAAAATAAAATAACTAATTAAAACAAAGAATTAACATAATTAATTAAAATAATTAAATAAAACAAACAAATTGTGGGTCTCCATTGCCCATACTTCCAGGATGCATTGGAAATAATGCATCCACAACACTGCAGGTTCAGTTCACCATTGTTCCATTAATGATGTCCATCTCTGATTCGTCCCGACCATTAATTTCTCATCATCTGGTTCATTCAGTGAAATTCTTTCATCCTGGCACTCTTGGATTCTTTTCCCAAAGAAGTCATTTCCTAGAGCGTCCCGGTTACTTTGTCTTCACCCTCGTCCGGGGCTTTTTCTTTGAATCCTGCAGACTCCAGGACTCCATCATCTCCCGTGTCCTCCGGTCCTGTGACCTCCAACCTCAAAATATAGGGTAGTCGTTCTAAATCAAATAGAAAAGAGACAGATTAATTACATAGCACAAAACCAAATTCACCCTTTTTTCCAAAAATAAAAATATAGTCCAAAACATTTCACTCTTTTTCTTTGGTCTCTGAAACTCAGCACATGTTAGAGAGAAAACAAACATATACACAAAACATCATTATACATTAAATATATTCAAACATTGTATTAAAGTACTACCATTTGCTTCAGCCCCCTTTTGTTAATGTTTACCATGTATGGTATTTTTATCTACTTTCACAATAAGAATCACATCTATTCCGGTATTGGGCACTACAAAGAGAACCATATGTTTTTTTTTTATATTCAGGGCACTTGAGCCATTTCTACTTGCTCAAGCCTCCTTACTTCATGTTTGGGATGACATGGCTTAATTTGGTTAACATGAACATATTGCTCTGTAACCGTTTCACCCTCTGTTCTTAATATTTTGTACACCACTGGAGCTACTTTATCTATGATTTGAAAAGGCCCTTGCCAGGCCGCCAGAAATTTATAATTTTTATGTTTCCCTTTTCCAAAATGAAATTTTATACACCTGATCCCCTATGTTATACTCTTTCACAGATGTCTTTTTTTATCATAATATGACTTTGCACTGTCAGCTGCTTTTTCCAAATTACGCTGCACAAAAGCAAATGCATGTTGTAAATGCTTTCTCAGTTCATCCACATAGTGAACTGTAGATGCACTTACAAGTGTCTGTTCATGTGTCCTGTATAATAAATGTTGTGGCAATACCATTTTCCTTCCTGTTAATACTTCATGAGGGCTGATACCGGTTGCTTTGCCAGCAGTTGATCCGATTGCCATTAAAATTAGGGGTAATCGTAAATCCCAGCTGGAACCTGCATCTGCTACAAACTTCTTTAATATGTCCACAACAGACCTGTTGCAACGTTCAACACCCACACAAGAGGCAGGTCTGTATGCAATATGCAGTTTTCATTTCACCCCCAGTATCTGCCACACCTTACTCATTAAAGCGCTTGTAAAATGACTCCCTCGATCTTATTCTATTCTTTGTGGTAATCCAAATCTTGAAAATATATGATTTACCAGTAATGTAGCTGCTGTTTGCGCACTACAATCTGGTGCAGGAATACATTCTATCCATTTTGACATCAAACAAACCACGCTTAAAATATAACAGTTCTCCCTACTCGACCAATTTACAGGCCCAACATAGTCAATTTGCAAATTGACCATGGAAGGGTCAAGCCTCTTTTCATTAGCGGGGCTCTATGCATTGGTGAAGCAGGTTTAAATTGGGCACATACTAGGCATCCCCTAGTATATAATTGTACATCTTGGGACATATGTGGCCAGTAAATATAATCTTTCAGTATCTCCAATGTTTTTTGTGATCCTCTGTGTTCTGCAGTTATTGCATCATGTGCATGGTGTAACATTAGCCCTTTGAATGAAAGGGGCACCATGCACTGTATTTGTCCTGTTATAAATTCCCTAATCATGAGTCCATCCTGTTATCTGATTAGTTTTTTATTCTTTATTAGCACCCTTAACTCTTCTTTTCCAGTACAATCATTTTCAGTTAAAGGATTTTGTTCAGAGTTCATTAAATGATTATAATAGATCCCCAATATTGGATCATCTTTTTTGTGCCTTAATTAGATCTTGATCTGGTGAATCATAACTCCATTGCACTACTGGTTCTTCTACCTCCTTTGGAGCCTTAGATTGTGTAACTGCATCAATCTGTATTTCCCCAATTAAGTGTTCAATAGGTAGCAATTCTCCCATCACAGCCCCAATTTTGGCTAAATGATCTGCTTTATCATTTCCATCCTTACCTTCTCCCGGAGTTTTTAAATGTCCACGAATTTTCCTCCAATATATTGTTAAATCATTCTCAGACACTAATTTGTTTATAGCCTGTATCATTTTTCCATGTTTGAGTTGCTTTTTATTATACGTAAGCATGCCTCTTGCTTTCCAGCCAGGCAAATATTCCACAAAGCTATTTCGTGCATAATCAGAATCAGTCACTAGGACGATTTCACTGAATTTATTATCAATTGCAGTAGTAATTGCTTTATAAATGGCCGCCAACTCCGCCACCTGGCTACTCCTAGCACCAATTCTCATGCCTATACTAGGAATGTCCTCACATTTCAGCCATACACTTCCTATCCCTGATACCAACTGTTTACTGCTGTCATTTTCAAAGTGAAAAGCACATCCATCAACATATACAGTTGGTAAATTCTTGCATGTGTTTTCATCAAAAGCTTTGTGTGGTGATTGTTCAAACTCCTGCAAGCTAGATTCCACCTCTACTTTGTTTGATACAGACTTTGCTGCACTGTCATGCAAATCTGCTAATCCTTGAGCAACTGGGCTCTTTTTGTTTTGGCCATACCTCACTTCCACAGGAAAGCCTTGCAATGCCAATGTCCATGAAGTAATTCTGAACTATGCAAGGTTGCCTGATCTAATCTTTTTACTCTCTAAAAACTGCAATGGTTGATGATTTGTCTCAATGATTACCTTTTCTCCTTGAACAATGGGGCGGAAATGTTGTAATGCTCATGCAGTGGTCAAAGGGCCTTTTCACAATCACTGAATTTAATTTCAACTTGAGAAAATGCCTTACTTGCATAGGCAATGATTTTGTGATTCACTGCTGACATACAATGTTCAGAGAAACCTATTTCTATAAAGAAATCTCTGTTTTTTATGGGGTATGCTAAACATGGTGCCTTAATGAGACATTCCTTTAATTTAGCGACTGCCTCAGATTGCTCCTTTCCCCATTTCCGGGGCGTATTCAGCTTCAATAGTTTAGTTAATGGTTGAGTAATTTCAGCATACCTTTCAATAAATGTCCTGTTGTATCCCGTCATTTCTAATAAACTTTTTAAACCTTTCACACTTCTAGGATCTTTCAATTTCTGTATGGCCTCCGCCTTTTTCTTTTGTGGGTTTAGTCCATGTTCAGTCACTTCATGGCCTAGAAAATTCACCTTTTTCTTGCACCATTATGCTTTCTTGTTAAGGTGTGCGTCCCTAGAACGCTGCGTACCTGGAGTTTCAGTCGCTGTTCACACCGGAGAAGCCAGGCTGTCTGATCTCGGAGCAGAGTGAAGAGAAGGCGACGCAAGGAGGCTCAGGTTCCAAACAGAGAGCAAGGAGCCCAGACCCAAGGGAGCCCAAGGACCCAGGCATGGAGCACAGGAGCAGGCCAGGAATCAGGCAAAAAGAGGAACAGGAGAAAAGGCACCAAATGCTGCGGTCATCCAAGAACAAACCGCGTTAAGACGCGATTTGTTGAAAGGGCTAGATGCAATTTACAGCGTCCGGCATGGAAACGAGACTTGAAGCGCAGGCTGGCTTGCGCATGTGTCGTGGCCGAGCGGGAACCAGAACGAGGCTTGGAACACAAGCTTACTTCCTCGTTCATGGTTACCTGCATGGTCCGCGCACGCGAGCGAGTGCGCTGCAGGCGACCCGCCGCAGAATGCCGCCTCTCCAGAGCCGGAAGTGCGGATACACCCGCCACGTCTGGAGAAGTGAGCTGGGTGAGAGCCAGGTAGGAGCCCAAAAAAAATAACCTCCCTCAGAAAGACCAGAGGCACCCGGTTTCCATGGGTGATGGGAATAAAACTCCTTCACCAAATGAGGGGCATGTACATTCTCCACAGGTTCCCAAGTACGATCACAGGCGGGGTAGCCCTTCCAATCAACCAAATACTGAAATGTTCCCCTAGAATAACGGGAATCACATATTTCTTGTACTTCAAATACAGGTGAACCCTCGATATGTGTTACGCTCACCTGGCTCCCACAGGGGCGTCGGTTGGACCCGGACAGCTGCGGTCTCCACCCACGTGATGCGTAGTGCAGCGATGACTGACTGGATCTGCCCTCCTAATCTTGTCTGCTTAACCCGAAGAAATATTCTCCTGCAAGTGGAGAGATGGATTTAGCCACTTGTGGATTCAAGTGATGGCAGCCCCACAGTCCTCCCCAACTAATCACCTCCGAAATGCCCTCACAGCAATCTCACCTTATATTCTTGAAAGATGAGCTCTCCATCCTGCGTGGATTTGCAGGGGCGTGTCGATTCCAGTTACTTCACTGGTTTGAAGGCTCGGGAGAGTTCCTGAGAGTATTGACTCTGAGGTTCCTGGTGAGGACCAGTAAGTATTAAGTTCATAGTGTTCAATATGTCCGATGTTCACTCTTGTTCCCCCCCTTCCTTTCTTGTCTTGCAGCTGGCTCGTGAAAAGATGCTCTTGTGGCAGCTGGTGGCGCTCAGGTAAGAGTCTGTATTACCCGGCGCTGTCTGGTAAATGTTGCACGAGGAAAACGTGTTGTTTTGTCTCTCTTTACAGATGCGGCACGTGAAAATATGGAGAGTCACAAAAGGATGCCTCCGGTGGTAAATCAGGTAAGTCTATGGTGGTAAGAATTATATTTGTTGGTTCCCTCGGCTCACCTTGTGGTTTTCTTTTGTCTCCTAGGTGCTGAAGTTCGGCGAAGAAATGATGGAGGCAGCGCCGACCCGAAGGATGCTGTGAAGACTGGTGAGTATGGCGCGGCGCTGCAGCTGGAGGTGTGGTGCGTGCAAAAATGATGTTCTTTACAGGTCCGGAAACAAGAATGGATCCATAATCAGGTGTGGAATAGAAATAAGTTTGTTTTCTAACCTTGTCCCTTTCTTTCCTCTTTGTTTTAGGAGCTCCGGATTCGAGGCGGGCGTGGCAGAAGACTGGATGCAGGCTGCAGGCAGGGTGAGTGTTACGCTGCTGGATGCAGAATAACGCGAAGCGTGTGTTGCTGGTCGGGCGTGGTTTAAATAGCCTCAAAAGTAGTCCCAGGTAAGAAGTCCCTAGAACCACACCCGAGTAGAAAATAGTCCTTGTAGAAAAATAGTCCTAAGGCGCCAGGACTGAACCCAGATAGCCCCTAGCCGGGGCTGCTGAGGTTTTACTAAATGTCTAGATGCCTGCTCCCGGGGCTGATGGGCTTGGTCCGGATGCCTGGGGGTAGGCATCATGACAGCACTACCCCCCAAGGCCCCTCCTAAAGTTGTTCTTCCCCTGGGCCCTGGTTTGTCTGGGAAGTTCCGATGGAATCTTTTCACCAACGGAGGTGCATGGACGTGGTCACCGGGTTCCCATGACCTTTCTTGTGGTCCGTAGCCCTTCCAATCGATTAAATAAAAAAGTTTTGATTTAACCATCTTGGAGTCCAGGATATTTTTTACCTCAAATTCAGGTTCTCCATCTATCAAGATGGGGTCAGGTGGTTTGGTTAATCTTGTTCCTGGTTGAACTGGTTTTAAAAGTGAAACATGAAAGACAGGATGAATGCGCATATTAGAGGGTAATTCCAATTTGACGGCTACCGGGTTGATAATGGCCTTAATAGTGTAAGGTCCCAAATATCTAGGGTTAAAAGTCTGAGTTCCCTTCAGAGGTATGTGTTTTGTAGCCAGCCAAAATTGATCCCCAATCTGGTATTGTAGAGTTTCACTTCTATGTTGATCAGCATTTTTCTTATATTTCTCTTTTGCTTGTTTCAAATGTTCTGTTGCCTCTTTAAAGGCTTGTGTAATAGTAGAATTCAAATGACTAACTGCAGGCATTGCTAAATGCTGAGGCGAATCTAGTTCTGAGGTTCGAGGGTGATGTCCATATATGGTATAAAAGGGGCTTTGTCCGATTCCTGAATGTACAGAGTTATTGTATGCATACTCGGAAATCCATAAAATATCTTTCCAATTACTTTCGGTCTGGTGTAGCATGCAACGTAGGTACTGTTCAAGGGTCTGGTTGGTCCTCTCCGTCTGACCATCGGTCTGGGGATGGTGACTGGTTGTTAACCTCATGTCGATTTGCGCCAGTTGAAAACATTTCTTCCAAAAATGTGAAATGAAGTGACTACCTCGGTCAGAGACCAATACAAAAGGAAATCTGTGTATTCGAACAATGTTTTCGAGGAACTCCTTGGCCAGAATTGAAGCAGAAGGTAATCCCTTTAGAGGAATAAAGTGGGCCATCTTGGAAAAAAGATCCACAATAACTATAATGGTGTTAAATCCATTACATGAAGGTAGATCTGTAATAAAGTCTAACGATAAGGTGTGCCATGGTGTAGGTGGAATATCCAAAGGTTGTAAGAGGCCAGCTGGTTTTTTCTTCTGACTTTTGTTTTGGGTGCAAATGCCACAAGACATTACAAATGACTTTACGCCTTTTCGCCAGGTGGGCCACCAGAATTGTCTCTTAATTTTAGCTTCAGTTTTTGCGATACCTGGGTGTCCTTCCATCAGGGTTTCATGATAATTGGAAATGACTAGTTCTTGTAGTTCCTTGTGTGGTAGAAATAGTCTCCCTTGATAATAAGGTAGGTCATTGATGACTGAGTAGTCTGGGCCTTTCTTCACCCAGTCCTGCAGGGCTGTTGGATCGAAGAGTTGTTGGATCTTTACTTGAATATCCTCTAGTGTCGTTAGAGTGGTTATGCCAAGAATTCTTTGTTCTGAAATTATAGGCACCGGTTCTGGGTTCGCATATGCTTCTCCCATCCCTGTACGGGATAAGGCACCTGCCTTGCCATTTTTACAACCTGGTCGATAAGTGATCACGAAATCGAACTCGGCAAAGAACAATGCCCATCGAAGTTGACGCGACGATTGGGCCTTGGCTGTTTTTAAATACTGCAAGTTCCGGTGATCAGTGATTACCGTAATGGTATGCCTGGCACCAAGAAGATAATGCCGCCAAGCCTTGAAGGCGGATTTGATGGCTAATAATTCTTTATCGGTAACCGCATAGTTTAACTCTGGTGGCGAGAACTTTCTGGACCAAAATGCTACTGAGTGAAGTTGACCCGTTTCAGGATCCTTCTGGGACAGGACAGCTCCCATGGCTAAACTGGATGCATCAGTTTCAACTATGTATGGAAGTTCGGGGCGTAGATGCTTTAAGACTGGTGCAGACGTGAATTTCGCTTTCAGCTCTTGGAAGGCCTTTTCAGCTTCTTCGGTCCACAAGAAGCGTTTGATTTTTCACAAAAGTGCTGTGATAGGGTCTACAACATGTGAGAAATCCGGAATGAATCTGCGGTAGAAATTAGCAAATCCGAGCATGCTTTGTACACCTTTAACTGAACTGGGTGATGGCCACTTGAGGATTGCATCCACCTTTCGAGAGTCCATTCGGACTCCTTTTGGAGTCAGGATAAATCCAAGGAATTCAACTTCCGTAGCTTGAAAAACGCATTTTTCCAATTTTGCATATAACTTGTGCTGGCGTAGTTTCTCAAGGACTGCACGAACGTGCTTCACATGGTCTGATTCTGAAGAGGAGTACGCTAGAATATCGTCTATGTATACAACAACACAGACATCAATGAGTTCACGAAGGACATCGTTCATAAAATACTGGAAGGCTGCTGGTGCATTGCACAACCCGAAGGGCATCACCTGGTATTCGAATAACCCGTACTTAGTGCGAAAAGCAGTCTTCCATTCGTCGCCTTTCTTTACACGTACCAGATGATGCGCCCCTCAGAGATCTAATTTAGTGTAGATGCAAGCGTCCTTTACTTGGTCTAGTAATTCGGGGATCAGAGGCAATGGGTATCGGTTCTTAACCGTGATCTGATTTAATGCGCGGTAGTCTATGCACGTTCTGAGGTCACCTTCCTTTTTAGGCACGAAGAACAAAGCTGATGAAGATGCAGGGGACTTGGATGGACGAATGAAGCCATTAGCAAGGTATTGGTCCAAGTATTGTCGTAGGTGAAGGTTTTCGGGTTCCGTAAGGGCGTAGATCCTACTACATGGAGGTTGTACACCGGGTATGAGATCGATTTGACAATCGTATGATCTGTGAGGTGGGAGGGTGTTTCCCTGTTCCTTTTGGAAAACATCCTGGAATTCTTGATATTCCTGAGGTAAATGCACGACTTAAGTAGCGACTGTGGCCAGGCCTTGGTTCAAGGTTTTTTTTTGGGTAACAAGTATGTGCACAATCCGGGAAGGTTATTCTCTTCTCTCACCAATCAATACAAGGATTATGTGTTTCCAACCAAGGTATCCCCAGTATTATTTGGAACTGCGGGGCTTTGATTAAATCAAACACAATAGTCTCTCGATGTCCATCCTGCCCAATAGTGTCATCTCTGCGGTGGAATGAGTTACAGGCCCAGAGGCAATTTCAGTTCCATCGACTGTGGTGACCACATCCAAAGTGGTCTTTTTGCAGAGAGATAGATTCATCCTAGAAGCCAACTCGTGGTCCACATAGTTTCCTATGGCCCCGCTATCAATGTATGCCCTCACTGCATGCATACGTGATGGCTGCCTTGGATCTATAAGGACCATTGGTATGATGAAGTGCGAGGTCTGAGTATCCTTCTTCAAGCTCGGCAAGCGGACCTCTATGCTTGTCGGGCGGGGTCATTTCCCGAATCAGGCTCTGTTTGATTTTTATCAGCAACTCCAACTACTTTTTTAGATGTTTTTATAGGGCAATCCCGTAGAAAATGTCCTGAGGCCCCACAGTACAGACACAATTGCATCTGCCGTCTTCTTTCTCTTTCCTTTTGAGTTAGGGGTCCCTTGACCCCCCCGATCTGCATCAGTTCTGATACATCTGTTCCTTTGAGGGTAACATTGGGTTTAACCAATACCCGATTCTCGAACTTAGCTTGATCAGCCTTTCTATTCTGAAGTCGGTGGTCTAACTGGACCACTAAGTCTCTATATTCTGCACAATCCTGAGGGGGGTTCACAACTTGGGCCAAAATGTCTTTGAGTTCACCCCGAAGTCCACGATGAAATAATATAATTCGTTTTACCTCTGGCCATCCGGTTTCCACCACTAACCTATTGAAAGTGGCGATATAGGTTAGTAGATCCTGGTTACCTTGTCGTAATGATAAAAGTTTGTTATCCAGGGCCTGTCCCTGTGAATGTCTGGCAAATAGTCTTTCCATGCTCAATTGAAAACCTTGAAAAACCCGAAGAAGAGGGTCCTCCTGGTTAACTAATGGAATTGACCAATCCGCTGCGCTGCCACTAAGATATGATAGTACAAAGGCTACTTTGGTTTGGTCGTTCGGAAAAGCTCGAGGTCTGCATAAAAAGTGCAAGCGGCATTGGTTCATAAAAAAGGCAAACTTTTTTGGGTCCCCAGCAAAATGTTCGGGTGGAGCTAAAGGAATGCTCCCTGGTAGAACCACTTGCACAGGAATGCTTGATGAAACAGGAGTTGGATTCCCCCCGAGTCCAGGTAATGGTGTTTGCCCAGCTTGGTTTTGCAGTAATTGTCTAGCAAGATCATCAGTGCACTCCTTTGACACAATCAGTTCTCTCCTGAGGGCATTAGTCTCTTGGCGCGCGGAGTGCACTTCTGCCCTAAATTCCCCTAACAATAGGGCAAGTTGGTTGGTTTCGGAGGTTCCCATAACGCCCGGGTGGGGATTTGTAGATAGGCTTCGCGTTCTGTTACGCTCACCTGGCTCCCACAGGGGCGTCGGTCGGACCCGGACAGCTGCGGTCTCCACCCTCGTGATGCGTAGTGCAGCGATGACTGACTGGATCTGCCCTCCTAATCTTGTCTGCTTAACACATAGAAATATTCTCCTGCAAGTGGAGAGATGGATTTAGCCAATTGTGGATTCAAGTGATGGCACCCCCACAGTCCTCCCCAACTAATCACCTCCGAAATGCTCTCACAGCAATCTCACCTTATATTCTTGAAAGATGAGCTCTCCATCCTGCGTGGATTTGCAGGCGCGCGTCGATTCCAGTTACTTCACTGGTTTGAAGGCTCAGGAGAGTTCCCGAGAGTATTGACTCTGAGGTTCCTGGTGAGGACCAGTAAGTATTAAGTACATAGAGTTCAATATGTCCGATGTTCACTCTTGTTCCCCCCTTCCTTTCTTGTCTTGCAGTTGGCTCGTGAAAAGATGTTCTTGTGGCAGCTGGTGGCGCTCAGGTAAGAGTCTGTATTACCCAGCGCTGTCCGGTAAATGTTGCACGAGGAAAACCTGTTGTTTTGTCTCTCTTTACAGATGCGGCACGTGAAAATATGGAGAGTCACAAAAGGATGCCTCCGGTGGTAAATCAGGTAAGTCTATGGTGGTAAGAATTATATTTGTTGGTTCCCTCGGCTCACCTTGTGGTTTTCTTTTGTCTCCTAGGTGCCAAAGTTCGGCAAAGAAATGATGGAGGCAGCGCCGACCCGAAGGATGCTGTGAGGACTGGTGAGTATGGCGCAGCGCTGCAGCTGGAGGTGCGGCACGTGCAGAAATGATGTTCTTTACAGGTCCGGAGACAAGATGGATCCAGAATCAGGTGTGGAATAGAAGTAAGTTCGTTTTCTAACCTTGTCCCTTTCTTTCCTCTTTGTTTTAGGAGCTCCAGATTCGAGGCGGGCGTGGCAGAAGACTGGATGCAGGCTGCAGGCACGCTGAGTGTTACGCTGCTGGATGCAGAATAACGCGAAGCGTGTGTTGCTGGTCGGGCGTGGTTTAAATAGCCTCAAAAGTAGTCCCAGGCAAGAAGTCCCTAGAACCACACCCGAGTAAAAAATAGTCCCTGTAGAAAAACAATCCCTTTCAGGCTTCATGTTGGATTGGAGTCATTTGCAGCATGGTCTGCCTGAGGTAAGTAATGACTATGAGCCTGGCGCCTAAGGCGCCAGGACTGATTCCTACTATGAGCCTGGCGCCTAAGGCACCAGGACTGAACCCAGATAGCCCCCAGCCACTGCTCTTGAGGTTTTACTAAATGTCTAGATGCCTGCTCCCGGGGCTGATGGGCTTGGTCCGGATGCCTGGGGGTAGGCATCATGACAATATCAATGGCAGCAGATTGGGGGCAAGACCGATTGTAGGGGTCCGTACGATAACAAGGAAACATGGAAAACAGGATGTACCCTCCAAGAGTCCAGTAGCACGAGTTCAAAAGCTACCGAAGACACCCTTTTGGTAATTTGGAAGGGACCCAAGTACTTGGCAGCCAATTTCAAAGGTAAATTTCGAGCAGGCAGATATTTGGAGGATAACCAGACGAAATCCCTGACTCGAAATGAGGGCTAAAGGTTCCGATGCTTATCGGCCTGCATCTTCATGTTCTCATGTGCCTTGGCTAGGGTACCAGCTGCTCGAAGTTGCAAATCTTTAATTTCGGCGACCAAACAATCAGCTGAAGGAACCATACTGGGTTGGACTGGTGCTAAAGGCAACAACCTGGGGTGAAGACCAAAGGAGCAGAAAAAGGAGTCCGGTTGTGGAATGAACAGAATTGTTGTACGCAACTTCAGCCAAATCAAGATGCGACAACCAATCGGTTTGGGAAGCATTGGCAAAACAACAAAGGTACTGTTCCAAAGTCTGTTTAATCCGTTCAGTCTGTCCGTTGGTTTGTGGATGATATCCAGAACTGAGTGCTCTATGGATGCCTAGATGTCGACACAGTTGACCCCAAAAGGATTAAACAAATTGAGAGCCCTGATCAGATATTATCTTGGTAGGTAATCCATGCAGAGGGAATATGTTATGCAGAAAGGCCTGTGCTACTTGAGCAGCCGTAGGAATTCTTGCGAAGGGAATGAGGTGAGCCAACTTGGTAAAACAATCGACAACAACCATAATAAAGGTATGACCTTCAGAAGGTGGAAGATCAACAATGAAATCGGTGGCGATGGTGTGCCAAGGGAAAGGCAGGGTTTCTGTGGGATGTAACAGGCCTATGGTCTTCCTGCGCTGAACCTTGACCTGGGCACAGATGGGACAGCACTCCACATAACGCTTGACTTGAAGAGTCCATCTAGGCCACCAAAATTGTTGAGAAATGAGTTCTTGTGTCGACCGGATACCTCGGTGACCCCCTATCTTGGAGTCATGAAAGCTCTGTAGTATTGTCTTACGGAGCTCCTCAGTAGGTAAATACAGTCTGTTCCAAAAAAAAACAATTTATCCTTCTCCCTCATCTGGAAACGTCTTATCAAGGTGACTCGCGTGGGATCTGTCAGGGTTGCTTGGGCTACCCTATACAGAAATGATGGAAGAGCCAGAAGAAAATGTTTTGGGGGCAATCACAGATTGGTTCCGGCCTTCATGTTGGATGTCATCAGCCAAGGAGCGGGAAAGAGCATCTGCCTTCATGTTCTTGCTACTTGGCGCATAGGTGATACGGAAATCATAGTGTGAGAAGAAGAAGGCCCATTGAGCCTGACGGGAGGTCCTGCACTGAAGAGAACCAAAGAATTGCAAGTTTCGATGGTCAGTGCGTACTTCCACCGGAAAATGCCCCACAAGGAGATGATGACGCCATTCTTCAAAAGCAGTCTTGATGGCCAGGAGTTCTTTTTCGATAACAGGATAATTCTGTTCGCTAGCCGTAAGCCTTCTGGAATAGTATGCCACAGGGAATTCTATCCCGGTGCTTGGGTCATTCTTGAGTAGTACAGCTCCCACAGAGAAATCCGAAGCATCTGCTTCCACAATAAATGGCTGGTTGTCCTGAGGGTGGTGTAATATCGGAGAAGTACTGAAGGCCTCTTTAAGTTGTACAAATGAAGCAGCAGCTTCATGCCCCCAGACAAAAAGTTTCTTGGTACTGGTCAGACTGGATAAAGGTGCAGATAACTGGGAGAAGAACGGAATGAATCGTCGATAGAAATGAATGAATCCAAGAAAACGTTGAAGAGAGCTCCTATCACTGGGAGGTCTCCATTCCAAAATTGCACGAACCGTGGCAGGGTCCATATGTATTCCCGAAGCACTGACTACATAACCAAGAAATTAAATGTGATCTTGGTGGAAAAGACACTTCTCAACCTTGGCATAAGATTGTTCTTGTGTAGCCGCCTCAGGACTTCCTTCACATGTAGTATGTGTTCTTCTAGATCCTTAGAAAACACCAGAATGTCATCCAAATATACCCAGACCGTTGTTCCGATCAGATCAGAAAATATATGATCCATTAAACGCTGAAAGACAGCAGGGGCATTGCACAGCCCGAAGGGCATGACTCGATATTCGTAGTGCCCAGATGGTGTCTTGAATACTGTCTTCCATTCATCTCCTGACTTTATCCGTACCACGGAGATCAAGCTTGGAGAATACTTGTGCCTCATGTAATGATTCCAGAATAGACCGAATCAAGGGAAGTGGGTATCGATCCTTCCTAGTGATGTCATTTAGTTGTCTATAATCAGCACATGGGCGCAGGATACCTTCCTTCTTCTTCACAAAAAATAAAACGGGAATCCTGCCGGTGAGTTGGAGGGTGTAATATCCCCTTTCTGAAGACAGTCCTTGAGATACTCCCGTAAAACCTCCTTCTCTTGGGCTGTCAAGGTATACACCTTGCCATGTGGAATCACAGCGTCGGGTAACAAATCAATGGCACAGTCAAAGGTTCTGTGAGGTGGTAAAGGAATGTACTTTGGTTCGGAAAAGACCTCATGAAACTCAGAGTACTCAGAAGGTATTGACGAAACTGAGAGTAAGCGGGACACATCATCCCCTTCAGTCTGGGTAGCAATTGATAGTTGCGACGAAGACGACCCAGTACCACAACATTCCTGTACACAACGGTCTGAACAAAAAACCAAAGTCTGAGTCTTCCAGTTGTTGTTAGGGTTGTGATGTAACAACCAGGGTAATCCCAAGATGATGGGATATGAGGGTATTTTGATGACATCTAGGGATATCTGTTCATGATGTTCCTCAATCCACAAACTGAGCGTCTCGGTGTGTTGGTAGACTGGACCAGAAGACAATGGGGTAACATCAATAACTTCCACCACTGAAGCACAGTTCTTCTCGAGCAAGGCTATACCATTTCTGGTGGCAAATTCGATATCCATGTAGTTCCCAGAGGCTCCGCAATCCAACAATCCCTGTACCTCAATGGATTCCTTTCCTGGCCAAGAGACCTTGATTGACAAAGCCATGAGCACGACCGGTTGCATTGGTTGTTGGACATGCATGG
Organism: Ambystoma mexicanum; assembly: GCF_040938575.1. NCBI lineage: Eukaryota > Metazoa > Chordata > Amphibia > Caudata > Ambystomatidae > Ambystoma > Ambystoma mexicanum. The sequence continues at coordinate 762,791,209 of NC_090925.1, read as the reverse complement.
ATTCAGGAAGGACTGGAGAAGAAGAGAAGCCCATCGTCGCCTTCCCCATACACGATAGGCTGTTTAGTTTTCCGACTTCCGAAGTGGTCTTAATGGGCAAGTGTTGAGATAATGACCAGAGGCCCCACAATACAGGCACAACCGAAGATCTTGTCTTCGTTTCTTCTCAGCGTCAGATAAGCTCATGTATGTAATGATGTCACTGGATCCTTGTTTCAAATCCATAAGCTGATTTTGAGCAACAGCAGCAAGGTTGGGAGGCTGAAACACCTCTAGGAAGGCCTTTTCAAAGGCCACAAAATCCTCCAAAACGGGACTCTTGGCTACCACCAAAGGTATAGCCCAAGCCTGTGCATTCCCAGTTAAATTTCCCAGAATGTACCCAATCTTGGCCTTATCCTGATTGAAATGCGTAGGGCGACACAAAAAATGGATCCTACAATGGTTGCAGAATTCAGCCACCCGTCTAGGATCGCCATAACATTTTACTGGACTGGTTTGAGCCATCACTGATTCCGCCGAGGTACTGGAAGTAGCTCCTTGGGCAACCAACTGATGCGAGGCCAGATTCTCTTGATGCAATGCCGTCATCTCAGCACGTAGAGCCCGGATCTCATTCCTCAACTCCTGAGAGTCATCCATTTCCGAGTCAGAGCTGGTTGTGAGGCGTCTTAATCTAAAGTGTGCGTCCCTAGAATGCTGCGTACCTGGAGTTTCAGTCGCTGTTCGCACCAGAGAAGCCAGGCTGTCTGATCTCGGAGCAGAGTGAAGAGAAGGCGACGCAAGGAGGCTCAGGTTCCAAACAGAGAGCAAGGAGTCCAGACCTAAGGGAGCCCAAGGACCCAGGCAAGGAGCACAGGAGTAGGCCAGGAATCAGGCAAAAACAGGAATAGGAGAAAAGGCACCAAACGCTGCGGTCATTCAAGAACAAACAGCGTTAAGACGTGATTTGTTCGAAGAGCCAGACGCTATTTACAGCGTCCGGCATGGAAACAAGGCTTGAAGAGCAGGCTGGCTTGCGCATGCGTCATGGTCGAGCGGAAACCAGAACGAGGCTTGGAACACAAGCTTACTTCCTCGTTCATTGTTACCTGCGAGGTCTGCGCACGCGAGCAAGTGTGCTGGGAGGTGACCCGCCGTGGAATGCCGCTTCTCCAGAGCCGGAACCGCGGATACACCCGCCACGTCTGGAGACCTGAGCTGGGTGAGAGCCATGCAGGAGCCCTAACATTTCTGTAAAGATACTTTGGCAACCGCCTTTTGCAATTGGCCAAGAATATGTCTAATTTCATCAAAAAGGTTTTTTAAGTTTTCATTTTTTATCAGTACATCATCCACATAAACTATAGTTCCTCTTTCTGCTGCATCAGGCTTAGCCTTTCTCAAGAATATGCCAAATTCACTCCCACTATTGACGTACTCGAATGGTGTTCTAGCCCATGCGTATTGCGTCTTATCAAATGAAAATGAAAACAAATTCTGAATATCCTCTGCCAGTGGCACACACCACTATCCAGATATGATATGATATGATATGATATGGCATTTCTAACGCGCTTATACACAAGTGTTTCAAGGCGCGACGAGGCAGGGAGGGGGGAACAAGGGGAAGACAGACAACGATCCTACTAGGCCAGGTGTCATTCAGACCGCGCAAGTGCAGGGGTAGGGGGAAGGGAAAAAGTGCAAGGGGAAGGGGGAGGGGGGAGTGCAGTACAAATAAGTAGAATAGAAATAAAATAATAAATAAATAGGGCCAGCTGGTGGCAAGTGCAAGGTAAGTGCAGACAAGTGCTGGGGGGGGGGTGGCTGTAGGGATACAGAGACAGTCCCGCAGTGCAGGGGTTGCCAGGGAGGCAGTGCAAGTGAAGAGTGACTGGGCCCTGGACCGAGGTCGGTGAGAGTGGCCCAGTTGCAGAATCAGTGCAGTTTAGGTGAAGAATTTAGCAGGGGAGAGGGAGAGAGAAAGCAGAAGTGAAGAGGAAGGTTTTGAGGTGCTTCCGGAACCGGAGATGGTTCTCCTCAAGTTTCAGGGAGGCAGGAAGGCTGTTCCAGAGGGAGGCCCCTGCCGCGGAGAGAGATCTACCCCCAGCTGGTTGCTTCGAGAAGCGGCTGACCCTGAGGGAGTTGGAGACGGATGAGCGTAGGGCTCGGTAAGGAAGATATTTAGGAAGAGAGAGTTGAAGGTATTTAGGCCCCAGGCCCCAGAAGGCCTTGTGGACAATGCAGAGGGTTTTGAACTCAATCCTCGCAGCCACTGGGAGCCAGTGTAGAGATTTCAGTCCTGGAGAGATACGGTCCCTGGGCTTGAGGCCAAGGACAAGTCTCGCAGTTCTGTTCTGGATGAGTTGCAGAGGGCGGAGAGTGGAGGCAGGCAGATTAAGATAGAGGCTGTTACAGTAGTCCAGCTTTGAGAGAACCAGGGCTCGGGAGACAGTGAGCTTCTGGGGGAAGGGGAGGAAGGGAAGAATACCTCTGAGGCGGTGCAGCTGGTAATGTGACTTCTTAGAGACGTCAGATATATGAGGAGAGAAGGAGAGTGTGGAGTCGAAGATGACCCCGAGGTTTTTTGTCTTGCAGGTAGGAGCAGGAAGAGGGCCAAGGGAGGCCGGCCAGAGAGCTGCAGGGAAGGAGGTAGTGGGTGTGCCGATGAGTAGGATCTCAGTCTTACTAGCATTAAGGCAGAGGTCATTGGCAGCACACCATTCCTGGATAGCAGACAGACAGTCAGAGATGAGGGAGGGAGAGGAGGAGGCCGAGGGTAGCCTGAAAATGAGCTGGGTATCGTCCGCATAGCACTGAAAGTTGGGGCAGAGGGCAGCGATGCGGTGGGCAAGGAGTGCCAGATACTGGTTGAACAGCCAGGGAGAGAGATTAGATCCCTGGGGAATGCCACAGGTGGAGAAAAAGATGTCAAAGAGGAAGGACCCAAGTTGGACCTGGGAGGGTCGATTGGAAAGGAAAGAGGTCAGCCACGCCAGAGCCTGACCAGTGATACCCAGGTTATCACGGAGACGGTTGAGCAGGATGGCATGGTTGACAGTGTCAAAGGCAGAAGAGAGATCGAGCAGAATGAGAACACACGGAGTGTTGGGGTCGAGGTTCAAGAGCAGGTCCTCACGGATGTTCAGGAGAGCAGTTTCCGTGCTTCTGGCCGCTCTGAAGCCAGATTGATGGTCATGGAGACTATCAACAGCTTCAGCATGGAGGTTAAGCTGGGAGATGGCCAGTTTCTCCAGGAGCTTGCCCAGAAAGGGAGTGATGGAGATTGGGCGATAGTTAGCCGGACAGGAGGGGTCGGCAGAGGGTTTCTTAAGGAGAGGGTGCACAAGGGAGTGCTTGAGGGGGGATGGGAAGACTCCAGAGGCGAAGGAGTGGTTGCAAAAGTCAGCCAGGGCAGGAGCCAGGGAGTCGATGTGGTCCTTGATAGTTTTGGAGGAACAGGGGTGAATCTGTTTAGACGAGACTTTCATAGATCGGACTTGTCTGGAAACCTCATCAGCAGAAAAAAGGGGAAAGGCAGAGAAGGAGGGAGGAGGGGTGGCTGCAGAAGGGCCAGAGGAAGAGCAGGGAAGAGAGGGGGGGAGGTGATAGGAGGAGAGTGAGGACAGGATGTTCTGAGTTTTAGAGATGAAGTGGGAGGCCAGTGCAGTGCAGAGGGCCTGGGAGGGGACAGGAGAGGTAGAGACTGCAGCAGGGTTGGCAAGCTCCTTGCAGATTTTAAAGAGTTCAGCCGAGTTGTTAGATGCCGCAGAGATGCGGGCTTGGATAAGGGCTCTCTTCTTGGTGAGAAAAGAGAGACGGTATTGCCTTTGGAGCAGGCGGCAGGCCAGTTTGTCAGAGGATGAACATGAAGCATGCCATTTCCTCTCTGCCACCCTGCACTTGCGTTTTAGGTTGACGAGATCCGAATCAAACCAGGAGTTACATTTGGCTTTGGGCTTCAGGCGGATTTTCATGACAGGGGCAAGGATATCAAGAGTATCAGATATAGCAGAGTGGAGCAAGGAGAGGGCTGTGTCAGGGTGGGAGTCAGCCGAAGGGGGAGGGGGGCGAGAAGGTGGCAGCGAAAGCCGCAACTGACACGCGCTTCATGGGTCGGATGACCGAGAAGGTGGGTGGCAATGATGAGGGTGGCTTTGCCTGTGGGGTAGGGAGGGTGAGGTGGGAGGATAGGAGAAAGTGATCACTCCAGGAGAGAGGAGTGGAGAGAGGGACAGAGAGGGGAAGGTCAGAAGAGATCAGAGCATCAAGAGTGTGCCCTGCAGAATGAGTAGGCCCAGACGGGAGAATAGAGAATGAGAGTCGCAGAGGTCACGAAAGAGTCCAGTGGGGGGACAGGAGGCATCTAGGTGGATGTTGAAGTCCCCAAGAAAGAGGAGTTGAGTGGTAGAGGATAGGAGTGAGGAGGAGAGGTCAGCCCACTCAGAGAGGAAGGAGGAAATTTGACCAGGTGGCCGATAGATAGTAGCCACGGTAAGGGAATGGCTAGGAGAGAGAGAGAGTCAGCAGATAAGACATTCAAAAGAGGAGTAGGTCTGCGTAGGAGTGACAGTGGCAGGAATCCACTCAGGGAAGATAAGGGCAACACCCCCCCTGCACGGTTGGGCCTGGGCACAGAGAGGATCTTGTAACCTTCAGGTAGGAGTGTGTCAAAGCTCGTGACAGAGCTGGCTGTGAACCATGTCTCAGTGAGACTGAGGACGTCAAGGTCCAGTTCCTCAAGAAGGCGACAGATATCAGAGGAATGTTTGACAGCAGAGCAGGAGTTGAGAGTGGCAAAGTGGAGAAGGTTGCCATCCTTGAAGGACTTCCAGGGAGGGGTACAGATCAGAGGTACGCCCTGCGGAGGTGTAGAAGAAGGAGGTGAAGAGGGAGTGCGAGAGGGGGCAGGGAGGGAGGGTAGATGCAAGGTAGCCGAAGACAGGGGGGGGACAGCAGGGGAGGAAAGGAAGTTGATGAGGCGAGGGAAGCGTCTATCAAAGAGGTGAAGGTTGGCCTGATGTGAGATCTAAGGTAGTAAATACCTTTGAGCCATGCGCCTGAGCAAGGCCTTGATCAATGAATGGCAGTGGCCATCTGGACACTGGCACTCTTTTATTTAATTCTCTCAAATCTGCACACAGACGCCATTGACCATCAGGCTTTAACACACCCAAAATAGGAGTGTTGGATGTACTATGAATGGGCCTGATAATTCCCAGAGACTCCAAGTTTTTAATAATCTCTGCTAATGACTCTAAACATGCCAGTGGTAACCGGTACTGGCGCACAAATACTGGATTTCTACCACACCCTTCCGGTAATATGGCAACATGTAAATTAGTTAGGACGCAATCATATGCATCTTTAGCAAAAACATCTTTAAATTCCATAAATATTTTCCTCAATTCATTTTTATCTTCATCGCTATCACATGCATCTGCTAACAAAATCTGCTCCTCTACCATTTTGGAAAATTCTGGGAAATCCTCCAGTGGAGGGATCTCTGTGCTTTCTTCCAACTGTGTGGCTGTGTCTCTCTGTAAAGCTGCCACTTTTAAATATTTTGGCATATCAGCTTCCATTTCAATGTGCTGATCTTCTGTTTCATTTTCATTTATGTCAAACAATATACAATTCTCTTCAAGACAGCACACTGTCTCATTTGAATCATAAGGGTACGTGGATTGAATTTTAAAGATCCCTTTGGGCTGAGAATCCAGATATTCTGGCAACACACCCTGTGCATCTACATATCTCTCAGGGATATTTCCAATCACCATATTACTGAAATCTGCAGAGTAATGTGATTTTTGTATGGCCATTCATACTGAACAATTCTCTTCTAAATGAATATCCTGACACCCTTTATTATTCACCATAATTTTGATAGATCCTTCTCCAACATCTATCAATGGGGCGTATTCATAGTCCAGGCCTTGCTGTTTTATGGATTCATAAAGGCACACAAATGCATCAGAATCTTTCATTTGCTGTCCATTCTTGCACTTTTGCGTTATAGCAACTTGCTTGGTGAATGCAGGAGTAATAGTATCCTTCCTCACCTGTAATTCAAGTGCATATGGAACTAAATGTGTGCAATGATAAGCCTTTCTCCTGTCTTCAAATTCAGGTGCAGGCCCACCTAGCCGGGACCATATTTTTTGATTAAGGAAATCTAACACCATACACATTCTGTGCATGATATCATTGCCCATGTAAAAATAATTTTGTGTTCCACTCACTATCCACACATTACTGTAGATGGTTTTCTGCCCAATATTAATCGTCAGCATGCATTTCCCTGAAATTTGGTTTTCAAAGTATGAATTGTCCAAATCAGAGACATATTGGTTTTTAATTCTAAATTTTGGGATCTCCTCTCTCTCCATTATTTTCTGTAGTAGTTTCTCATTAATAAAATTCCTTTCCTGTTCAAGCACCAAGGTGGCCTTTATCATTTTAGAATAGTAATTTATACTAATGTGAAACCATGGCTGTTCATCTTCCATATGTATTTCAGCAAGAGTGGTGATGTGTTTTTCTATGTCTGTTTCAGGAATAGTATTCTGTTTGCATTTCTTCTCTTTTAAATAGAAACGCAATGTGTGTTCATTTATTTCAGTTTGCCATTTCTTCCTAGGATCCAAATAAATCGGCACAGATTGTTTTTCTTTTTCATTCTGCATTTTATCCTGACACATCAAAATGACAGTGTCCCTAGGTACACAGCTATTCTGGAGGTATACCTCCATTGCATCATTCATTTTGGCAACGGTTTAGCATTCATTTATACTGCTGTTTTGGGATTTTATTTTCTTAGGTCTTAATGGTTTTTTGGTCAAGGACCAGAGTACTCCATTTACCCTATCTATAAGAGGAGGCAATCTTTTCAGGCAATCTGTTCCCATTAGGAATGGAATTTTGAAAATAGATGTGATCTATACTTCCTGTTTCATTCTGTGTTTTCCTATCTTTATGTCAACCTCAGTGACACCCACGATAGGCACCTCCTCACCGTTAAAATTATGTACTGGGCCTTCACTTTGTCTCATTGTGATCTAATTCTGTGGAGATCTCCCTTCATTGATACCTTTTACCAATTCATTGGACATAATTGTGGCTTGTGCGCCTGTGTCAATTATGGCAAAAGTATTGCATTTCTCTTCCACAACGATGGGAGCATAATACCTGTCTTCAACTTCCTCCAACACACACAAAAAGTGTGAATTTTTACTGATTTCAGGACTCACCTTTCTCAGCCCCTTCTCACTTTTGGCCAAACACATTCGTAAATGAAAGGCCATTTTCCCCTCCTTTTTGTCCATTTCTGTGTGAGAAACCTTACTAATTTCCCCATATTCAGCGGTCCTTTGGAGTGTGGCCACTGCTCGCCCTTCCATTCAGGGATCATCAGAGTTCACACTACAATCCTCCAACTGAATACGTGTAGAAACATTATTTAAACATTATTTGATAATTTGTCATTTTCTAATTCTGAGCATTTGTGGTCATCTTCCTCAAAAATCTGTGGCTCAAAGAACTTTTCAGGTGACTGATCTGAACCCTCCTTTTGAGTACTTATTCTTCCTGCCAGTATTTTATCAGTGTTTTGATTGTCTTGGGAGAGTGCTCTAGCATCCTCACTCACTCCCTGGATCAATTGTATTAATCATGCATGGGGTGTCTTTCCTAAATCTGTCTCTTTGTTCTTTTGGCATTTCATGTTTTTCTTTTTCATTTGTGCAAATTTCTAACGTTTGAATTAACTCCAGGTTAAACCAAACTTCTTTTTTAGATGTATTTGCAATTTCTGTCACATGTTCATTTGCCGGTATTTTCATTTTTAAATCACTAAACAGCTCAGAGTCATTATGCAAAACCAGGTCAGGGCAATCTGTCTTTTTATCATTGCAGGTATCACGAGGACTTAATCACATATTATCAGAAACCACCCGGTCATTGCCTTCTGCCCCCTCCTTTGATGACTGTTTTTGGACCATGCAGAGCTTTCCTATTTGTTCAGCCAACATTTTCACTTGGGCCTCAAGACAATGGAATCTTTCTATTTCTCTATAATCCTCTCTCTGTGGCCTAGGTCGATATTGGTTGTTTTCCCCCTGATTAAATCTATTCTGATATCTCTCGGGAGAATGATTTCTATTGATGTTGTTTCTGAACTCTTGATTCATATGTGAAGGGGAGCCGGTGCACCCATCCTTTGATTGTAGTCCCCGAGTGGTGGTGATTCATTGTATTGATGTGGAGCATAATTCATACTTTGCCTCATGTCTTGTCTCTCATTTTGTGAGTATTGTCCCTATGCTGATTCCCACTTTCAGTGAATCGATCCACATACCGGGGTATGTCCTGATTACCATATATCATGGTGTTGGGGTCAAATCTGCTCTGCGTCCCCAATGTCTGATAGGGACCATTATCTCTTTGGCCTTGATTTTGTCTCTGATTATTATTCATACCTGACATATCAGGCCGGTATCCTGCCCGGGGTCTGTCTTCTAACTACCTAGGGCTAATGTAGTTCTCCCTATTACTAGGATCATTTGATTGAAACATTGGTGCAGGGAGCGATAACCTCTGTTGATTGACCCTTTGTTCAGGTGTCACATTATTTTTGCCTGGACTTTGGGCAGACTCAAGTGACATTTTAGCTGACCTGATCTCCATAACTGTTGCTGAGGATTCTTTAGATTTTGGTCTAGTGTCTTTCATTTTATCACTCTCTCTACCCTGACAATATAGCACTTCATATAGTTTTGTGCTTTGGTGTACAATCCATTCAAGGAACTTGTCACGGTCATATTCACGGACTAACTGGGATATGATGTCTTTCTGTAGCCCATAGAAGTAAGCAGTTTTAAACCCCATTGAATTGGGGTCAAAAGATAGATCAAAGCGAGAAAAAGCTCTTTTTAAGTCTTGCAGAAATTGGCGAGGTGACGTATTAGGCCCAGCCGTAATTGTGTAAGTAACTTTCTTCGCCTCCTGTAATGACTGGAAAGGAGAAAAGTGACGTCTAATCTCTTTTTCAAACTCTGTCCATGTCATATTCTGCTGTTCATTCAACCCTCTAATGATACTGGCTGTGGGAGCATCCAGAGTTAAGTGAAAATATTGTCTGTACTGTTCCATAGGTATCTGGAGGGCTTTAAATATGTCATGCACCGCTTCCAAGTGGTCGTCTATAGAGCACTCCCCTCCTTTTTTAAATGATTTGATCAGAGCCTTGATTGATTTAATTATTTTTATGGGGCTACATGTTGCTATGCATGGAATTGCACTACTTTGTGATTCAACCCTGGTTTCAGGTGTATGGGATTGGTGGCGGCCCCCAATGGGTGTATCAAATCCCCCAAGGGCGTTGCAAACAAGTTCAGTCATCGGCCCAGTCACTGGGGCACTAGTTCTCTGTTTGGAAATATTATTCACCTCAACTCCATTAAATGTGGTGCCCTGTAGTTTGTCCTGGGACCTAGAAATGCACATTTGCTGTTCCAAATCCTTGCACTTTTTAAGGAGCCTGTCTGTCTCCTTATGCAAATAATTGTTTTCATGACTCATCTTATTAATCACATCTTGCATGTCGCTCATTTGCATTTGGTATTCATTAAATTCTTTGTCTCTCTTGTCTCTTTCCTGAAACATTTTAACTAACTCCTGTTCAGCATTTTGAATATCCCTTTCTTTCTGAAAATGTTCTTTTTGCAAAACCTGCATTTCCAAAACAACTTCATCTTTATCTTGTCTAATATGATCTACCAATGCTTTCAAGTGTTTTAATTCTTGCCCACTATCCTAAAACTGTTTCTTGCTCTGAGACAATTGAGTGTCAAGATCTCTATATTTTGACTGCATGTCCTTTTGACATACCTCCAATTTTGCTCTTAACTTTTACTCTTTTTAACTTGCTCCATTTAGATCAGCTCTTAACTTGTTAATCAGCTTGGTATCATTTTCTTGCATTCGCAGGGACCTATTTATTTTAAACCATGTCTTGGCACATAGCCGTATCAGACAATCTTTCTGTACATGTTTCAACTGCATTTAATAGTCTCAAAAGTCAGACCTGAATTATGCTGCCTTCTGCAAAAATGCTGTCTAATGGTTTTTTCTGTACTTCACCATAGATGCGGTTGTCACGCCTCAGGGAACCTGGCGGCTTTGGAAGAAGTGGAAGCTGCACCCGCCATAGCGGGTTCCATCACGTTTTTTGGGAAGCGCGCTGTGCAGGTCTAGCTGTCGTTGCGACGTTCCTGACACCGGTATTTAATCCTTTCACTTCCGGGGTCGGGTGCGTTGCAACGTACAGTGTTTTCGTCCTGTTTCCAGCGCTGCAGTTTTTTCGTGGAGTTTCTCTTTTTTCCACCGTTGTCCTTCCTTTCCTTTTTTTCCCCTTTCCTTGCTCTCCGTACCTTTAGCCAGTATCTTTCCTCGCCTTCTTGACTCCTCCTCCCTTGTCTGTTCCGTTCCCGTCTCTTATCCTTCCTCCCTCCCGTCTCGTGATTTTCTCTCTATACTTATTCTGTTGATTCTTGCTTCCTTCCTGTATTGTGCTTACCTCTCTGGGTCCTCTTCTTTTGCCCTCCTCTGTTCCTAATCTGCTTTAATCTCTGTGTACCGACCATTGCCTGTCTTGTGGATTGCCTCGCCCAGCCCTCATCTGTTTTTCCTGTATCGGAACTATTTCCTGTTGATATCCCGGTGTACTGATCTCAGCCTGCCTTGTGGATTGCCTCGCCAAGCCCTCTACTGTCTATCTGTACTGGAACTTTTCCCATTATCTGGTCTCATACCCGACTCTCATTGGAATTTCTTCTATTTCGGGACCGTGTTCACCAGATTCCTCTCCCTCTGCTGCTGCCTCCGGAGTGTGTTTACTACTACCTCTCAGCGTTTGAAGATCCAAATCTTCCAGGGTTTTTTGTGCCACTGGCTTTTTCCCCATTGACCAGCGACCGAGGAGGGTTGCCACAGATCACCCAAAGGGTGTCACTGTGGCGTCCTACCTTGGTCGTCCCTACCTTCAAAAAAAAGGGGTGAAGACTCGAACAAAGGACAATCCAAAGCTGACTCAACGCCGGAGACTTCAAGGTGAGGAGGAAGGGGAGGAAAGGGAGTCTGGAGCATCTCAGGAGGAAGAAGAGATTACAGACCTTCCTGACAGTTTGCAACGCCCCGAATTTGACATGGCCACTCCGCAGCAGGTTCAGGAGCTAGTAGCTGCAGTCCAAAACCTGAGCCTGGAAGTCCAGAATCTTAAGGGCGCGAATGCAGTGCTACAACAGAGGATAGCAGAGCGGGAACCACCGACTACCGACTTGCCTCCCTGACCGTTAGTCTCTGGGAAGTTTGATGGGACGCCCAAGAGACTAAAGGAGTTCTTGGATGCGTGTCACTTGCATTTTTCATTTCGTCCACTGGCCTTTACTTCTGGTCATGCCAAGGTTGGGTTTATGATAACCCACATGTCAGGCAATGCCTTGGCTTGGGCCACCCCTTTAGTCAATAGAACTGATCCTGTACTTCAGGATTATGAGGCTTTCAAGACCTTGATGAAGCAAACCTTCCTTCGAACCAAGAGCACCTATCTGGCCTCCGAGGATCTGTTGGACATCAGACAAGGAAATTCTGACTTAATGTCCTATATCACCTCATTTAAACAGATCGCAGCGGAAGCGGGTTGGCAAGAACAGGCGCAGTATGCCATCTTTCGGAGGGGTCTGCGAGAAGAGCTAAAAGACGAACTTGCACGTATCGAACGCCCCTTAACCTTTGCTGACCTGATCACTGCAACACTTCGGATTGATTTCCGGCTGTCTGAACAGCGAGCTGAGCGACGTAAGATAAAGAGTGGTATTTCGATGCCTCCAGTTCCTTCTCCTTCGGCACCACCTCCCTCTACCCGTCTCTCTCGTGAAGAGCCTATGCAGATCGGCATCACCCGCTCCCCTCTCTCGGCTGAAGAACGTAGGAGGAGGCGAGAAGGGAATCTATGCATGTACTGTGGATCTTCGACTCACTTACTTCGAGATTGTCCAGATGTGCCTCCCAGACGCTCGGGAAACAAGCACCCTCAGTAAATTTAGGGACGTATTACCGAGGGAAGGATTCCAGTCCCTTTGTTACCCTCCCTGTCACCACTTTGGAGTGTTCTGACGATGCTCGACTTTTGAGCGGCCAGACCTCAATACAGACTCAGGCCCTTCTGGATTGTGGAGCCGCAGGAAATTTCATTGATACCCACTGGGCAGAGAGCCAAGGACTGACTCGGATAGCCAAGACCCAGGACCAGACGGTGGAGGGAGTAGATGGCGAGCCTTTGAGCTCTGGCCTTATTACCCATTCTACTGAAGTTCTCACCATGCGTATCATGCAGCATACAGAATGCCTTTCCTTTGATATCATCAGAGCTGCTCACTTCCCTTTGATTCTAGGCATTGGATGGTTACGTCGACATAATCCCACCATTGACTGGTCCAGAAACCTGTTAAGTTTTCATTCAACCTTCTGCAAGGCAAGCTGTTTGCCAAAACCAACCTTTTCTATGATTCAAACTTCCTGTGGGGTGGAATCTAAGACCATACATTGTTTACCATCCTATTTAAGCGGATACACTGAAGTGGTGACAGAGAAAATCCCTTTGGAGCTCCCTCCTCACAGACCCAAAGATTGCTGTATTGATTTGCACCCAGATGCCTTAGTCCCATTTTGTCGCATGTATCCCTTGACTATGCAAGAAAGGCAGTATCTGAGAGACTACCTAGACAAGAACCTAGCCAATGAGTTGATCAGACCATCCAAATCTCCTGCTGGTGCCTCTTTATTCTTCATTCCCAAGAAAGACACTCAAGAGTTACGCCCCTGTATTGATTACAGAGGATTAAACAAAGTAACCATTAAGGTCAGATATCCTATGCCCCTCATCTCTGAAATCATTCATGCCGTGCAGTCGGCCACTGTGTTTACTAAACTAGACTTACGCAGCGCTTACCATCTGCTTCGTATACAAACCGGAGATGAGTGGAAGACTGCCTTTAGGACCCCCTTTGGTTTGTATGAGTATCAAGTGATGCCCTTCGGCCTTGTAAATGCTCCATCGATATTCCAACGTTTTATGGACAGACTTTTTTCAGATCTCCTGGGACACTCTGTCATCATTTATCTTGATGACATATTGGTCTTTTCTCACACCCAAGTTGAGCATAACACTCATGTCAAGGAGGTTTTTCACAGACTCAAAGACAACCACCTCTCTGTCAAATTGGAAAAGTGTGTGTTTTCGGCAACGTCCATATCATATTTAGGATACATTCTTTCCTCAGAGGGAATTGCTATGGACCCTCAGAAGGTCAATTCTATTCTAGATTGGCCGTCTCCCAAGTCTGTTAAAGACATCCAGAGATTCCTTGGTTTATCGAATTTCTACCGGAAATTTATACCAAACTTCTCACAACGGGTACTCCCGATGACCTCACTTCTTAAGAAATCTTCCTCCCCTTTCCAATGGTCTCCTCAAGCTGAGGAGAGTTTCCAACAACTCAAACAAGCTTTCTGTTCAGCTCCCATATTAAGGCAACCTGACCAGCTCCGTCCCTTTATAGTGGAAGCTGACGCTTCTTCTGCCGCCATTGGAGCAATATTACTGCAAGGGTATGAGGGTAAGGAACATCCGGTGTCCTATTATTCCAAAACACTGAACCCCAGCCAACGTAACTACTCTGTGATTGAGAGGGAATTGCTGGCTATGAAATTAGCTTGCACAGAGTGGCGACGCCTCCTCCAACGTGGAGAACACCCTTTTACCCTCCGAACGGATCATAAGAATTTGCAGGTATTGCATCAATTTGAATGTTATAACACAAGACAGGCAAGGTGGGCTCATTTTTTCGCCCAATTTGATTTCAATATTACTTACATCCCGGGTGAACAAAACTTAGTGGCTGATGCCCTGTCCCGACGCAGTGACTACCTGTCTGAACAAGAAGCTACTACAGAATTGATGTTTGCAAGATCTCAGAGAATAGGAGTGGTCTCCGCGTTCCTGCAACAGGTCAAGGACGATTCGGGAGGGAGATTTGAAGCAGAAAAACATAGCGACAAGACTGATTATGTAATCAAGGATGGGTTATATATGGTCAACGACAAGTTGTATCTGCCAACTCCGTCGTTAAGGAAGACAGCATTATCCTGGTGCCATGATACCAAGATTGCGGGTCATCGTGGCGTTCGTAATACTCAAGAACGCTTATCAAGGTATTTTTTTTGGCCAAAGATGAAGGAAGAGACCAGACAATACGTTCAGTCTTGTGTTACCTGTCTTCGTAACAAGTATTCCACACAAAAACCTCTAGGATTGTTGGAATCCGGTGCCGTTCCCACAGGCCCATGGACCACTATATCGACTGACTTCATCGTAGAGTTGCCAGAGTCTCAGGGTTGTACCTGTATAATGGTGGTCATCGATTCATTCACTAAAATGGTGCATTTTTCACCTCTACCTGGTGTACCTTCTGCATCTCGCATGGCTGAGGTTTTCCTGAGAGACATATTTAAGCTACATGGTATGCCTACTAAGATCATCTCAGACCGTGGTAGCCAGTACACCTCTCATTTCTGGTCTGCCTTATGCAAAAGATTAGGCATTGAAAGGGCCTTGACCTCTGGGTTCCATCCACAATCAAATGGACAAACTGAACGTCTAAATGGAACCTTAGAGCAATATCTCTGGTGTTTTGTCAACCAACAACAGGATGATTGGGTCCAGTTACTCCCGACGGCCGAATTCTCCTATAACAACACTTGCCACTCTGCCCTCGGTACTAGCCCTTTTTTTTGTACGTACGGTTATCATCCCCGTACCTTTCTTCCCTTGACCAACATTGAGTCCTCTGTGCCCTCTGTGGAAGCTTCGTTAGCAACTATCCGAGAGGCTCATAACAAGGCTAGGCTGGGACTCATAGAGGCTCAAGAGAGAAATAGATCCCAAGCTAATAAACACAGGAGACCGGTGCCCGATTGGGGAGTCGGTTCCAAAGTACTTCTGTCCACTAAATTCTTACCACGTTGGGTACGCCCATCTAAGCTGTCCCCTAGATTTATTGGACCATACAAGATAACACAAGTAGTCAACCCAGTAGCCTTTCGCTTACAGCTGCCTACACGATTACGTTGTGTACACCCGGTGTTTCACACCTCTCAATTGAAGGCCTTCATGGAAGATAAGTGGTCCCGAAGAAGGAATAACACTCCGGTCCCACTAGATCCCGCTGAAGACATCTATGAGGTATCCCAAATATGTGACTCTCAATATCATAAGGGACGTTTAGAGTACTTAGTCCACTGGAAAGGATACCCGAGGTCTGAAGACACGTGGGAACCCAGAACACATTTAAATACTCCCCTCCTGTTGCGTAGGTTCCATTTCAGACACCCCAATAAACCTGGAGGGGTGGACCTTAGGAGGGGGCATACTGTCACGCCTCAGGGAACCTGGCGGCTTTGGAAGAAGTGGAAGCTGCACCCACCATAGCGGGTTCCATCACGTTTTTTGGGAAGCGCGCTGTGCAGGTCTAGCTGTCGTTGCGACGTTCCTGACACCGGTATTTAATCCTTTCACTTCCGGGGTCGGGTGTGTTGCAACGTACAGTGTTTTCGTCCTGTTTCCAGCGCTGCAGTTTTTTCGTGGAGTTTCTCTTTTTTCCACCGTTGTCCTTCCTTTCCTTTTTTTTCCCTTTCCTTGCTCTCCGTACCTTTAGCCAGTATCTTTCCTCGCCTTCTTGACTCCTCCTCCCTTGTCTGTTCCGTTCCCGTCTCTTATCCTTCCTCCCTCCCGTCTCGTGCTTTTCTCCCTATACTTATTCTGTTGATTCTTGCTTCCTTCCTGTATTGTGCTTACCTCTCTGGGTCCTCTTCTTTTGCCCTCCTCTGTTCCTAATCTGCTTTCATCTCCGTGTACCGACCATTGCCTGTCTTGTGGATTGCCTCGCCCAGCCCTCATCTGTTTTTCCTGTATCGGAACTATTTCCTGTTGATATCCCAGTGTACCGACCTCAGCCTGCCTTGTGGATTGCCTCGCCAAGGCCTCTACTGTCTATCTGTACTGGAACTTTTCCCATTATCTGGTCTCATACCCGACTCTCATTGGAATTTCTTCTATTTCGGGACCGTGTTCACCAGATTCCTCTCCCTCTGCTGCTGCCTCCGGAGTGTGTTTACTACTACCTCTCAGCGTTTGAAGATCCAAATCTTCCGGGGTTTTTTGTGCCACTGGCTTTTTCCCCATTGACCAGCGACCAAGGAGGGTTGCCACAGATCACCCAAAGGGTGTCACTGTGGCGTCCTACCTTGGTCGTCCCTATCTTCAAAAAAAAAGGGGTGAAGACTCGAACAAAGGACAATCCAAAGCTGACTCAACGCCGGAGACTTCAAGGTGAGGAGGAAGGGGAGGAAAGGGAGTCTGGAGCATCTCAGGAGGAAGAAGAGATTACAGACCTTCCTGACAGCGGTCATGCCATTCTGTGGCATTATTTGATGACCATGTCCCATGTGCTTATAGCTTAGCCGCCATTTCAGACATTTTGAAATTCACTTTTAGTGTCACACTGCTCTCATAAATGGGTTCCCTCTAATGCACGTATGGTAGTGTGAGACACACTTGCCACGCCCAGTAGGTACTCTACAGCCACTTTCCTGGCCAACGCACCATATATGTAGGATATTTTGTGTAAATTTGGGGTTTGGCAGTACCTTTCTTACCGCCAGACTATACGCGGTGGTCTTGTGGTCAATTATCCTTGCCTTTAGATTGGGTTTGGCCTCATATCATTCTATTGACCATACCTTGTTATATTATATTGAAGAATCTAGTAATATGAATTACTGGTGGTACTTTGTGGTAATATGGTTTTTGTGGAATTTATTGGTGAGCATGGTTTCCTTCCCTACATTATAACCCCATCATACACAAAACCTTCCTTACTATTATAATACCTTGTACTGATCTATAGAGAGCCTTGCACCTACACACAAGAAAACCCAACACTTTTATATAGAGCACCACCTACAGTTCATGGCCGGTATCACTGGCTTATCTACACCAGCGATATAGGTGCCGATAGGCATTGCTGGCTCATTGACCTCCAGCAATCTATATTATATTAGATACCCTCCAACAACATGCAAGGAGGGCACACACACACACCTATTTTATCACTGCTTATTATGTTTGTTATTCTATCTGCATTGGCAAATCGACAAGTATATTACCAAAGAGAATGAATCTCCCCTGTATCCACATCTGAAGTCCCAAATGCAAAAAATACACTAAGCAATTAATTTTTATATTCTGATTATATTATATGCAAATACAATTCACAATTCAATGCTTACCTTGTACATTTCAGCATTATCTGTAACAAAGAGAGAAGAGAAAAAGAAAATACAGAAACAGAGCAAACAAGCTTTCTTTTAAAAACATTAATTGCTTTTTAACATTATAAACATAGCAAATTAAAATGCAGAGGATTTCCCTTGCTACTCTGCCTACATGACATTTTTTAGATAGGTCATTCATCCAACAGCACACCATGACCTCACTTAAACTGTGTCCGCTTACCAAAAAAAGATATTTGTTTGAAGCTCCCACACATGACCTTCCTTCTCTCTCGCCTCAGAAAGACAGGCCCAGTCAGCATGAACTGTTCCTGTAATCCTGGTGTCTGGGATGCACAGAGAAACTTCCAAGCCAGTGCTAGTGACACCAAGAACATCTATCTCCAGAGCCCAACCAACACAAACTAAACTCCCCACTGTCATCTTCCCCTTAGAAAAACTCAGAGCCTCCCCACATATTACGTGGCATATCTGCAGACACTTTCCTCCAATCAGGTTAAATAATGCAGCATCACCCTTCACTTTTATACAATGGGATCTTTGCTCACTAAGCAATTGTTTCAAATTTGATTTCCTGCTATGTGCTTTCTGCTTTCTGCAAACTGAACACAGAAGTGAGAAAAAGAAAAAAAAATACCAGTGCACTGTTAAAACACATTCTCTTTTCACCTCATTTTGTACATGAGACTACATTATAGTGTTAAGGAAGTTAGAGTTGATGTTTAGTACATGTTAATTAAGGTAAGTCCGTTATAACTTTTGTAGTCTTTTATATGAGGTATTCAAGAGAGAAAAACAAATGGTGCACTTTTATTCTCTGCAGTTTCACATTGGGCCTTTGCTGCATCATAAACTCTGTACCTTACATGCCACCAGCCACATATTCACATGTTATACTGGCAACATAAAATGACTATAGATGTGTGCCACATTATTGCTGGTAACAAAAAAATAAAATGTACCTTCACATTTAGTGAAGCGCTATATATTCTAAAGCGCTATAACTATTATAAAGTGCTATATATATTACTACAATCCCTTTATGGGATTGTTGATTGTCTGCAACAGCTCCCATCCGGTTATTTGTAACCACTTTGTATTTGCTGCTGTCTGGATCCTTGGTATGAAAATTATCATGAATATCGATGAAGTCTGACTGAACAATCTGTGTTCATAGGGGATGGAATCAAAAGCTTCTATTGACTTGGCTGAGAAGTAGTTCTCTCTCTTCATTCGACCTATCAGCTCCACAGATCTCTTCTTCCTCAGATGAGCATCCGCTTTTGGAAATTCGCCAGTGTTCAGGTCACTTTTAGGAATCACCAATGCTGGAACATGAACATTTACTATAGAACATAGCCCCCCCAATCCTTGGGCAGCGTATTATAAACTCTGGATCCACAAGCCCAGTAGTGATCCATTATCACTGCTGTTCCAATGCTCATTACTGGTGCCTCAAAAACTCAACCACAATTCTGGTTC
This sequence comes from Ambystoma mexicanum, assembly GCF_040938575.1. Classification (NCBI taxonomy): domain Eukaryota; kingdom Metazoa; phylum Chordata; class Amphibia; order Caudata; family Ambystomatidae; genus Ambystoma; species Ambystoma mexicanum. The sequence continues at coordinate 762,772,333 of NC_090925.1, read as the reverse complement.
TCCCCAACTTTTCTTGTGCCATTGTTTCTGAAACACAACTTTGCACTTTCCAAAGGCACTATCTGCAAAGGCCCTTCTTTGTCTTTGACCCATGTCAGTAGTTTTGCAAGTTTTGACCATAATGGTTTACACAGTGTTTCTGCATTTTCAACAGTTGGCTTGTAATGACCAACTATTACCCAATCTCTGCAGATTACCACACTTTCTTCCCAGCCATCTAGTGAAAGTACCGAACCCCAGATCTGCATTTGTCCTCTTTCCTTCCATCTTCAAATTTCTTCTGCAGATTTTCCTGCACTCTGAAGTCTTCTGTTTACTTCCCATCTGATTCCAGCTCCTTTTACTCCAGGCTGTTCGTATCTTATTACATGATTTTTTATATGAGCTCTTAGTCTTGTCTTTGTGTCTTGAACATAGTCATCTTAATCCGGATCGGTCCATTGAGTTGCCCATTTTAGATAGGCTGTTCGGCCCATGAACTGACCTCTTGTTTGGCAGAATGCAATGTGAGATAGAAAATGTGCTGTCAGGACATCTATTTCAATAGTTATGAACATTCTTTGACTTCCCCATACTATAAGGCAGGAGTGCACATACATAGCATTCCTGCTTTAAGGTTCTCATTCCCAATTGTTTCATGTGCTGATACCACATGGTGTTTCCTAAATGTGCTGTATTATGCAGATAATCATTCAAGTCATGATCATCCTCCCTAGTACTTCTCTTAGGTCTCTCTCTTGCGTCATAAGCTTTTTTAATCATTTCATGAATTATATTAGCATCATTTCTTCCTATTGGGGGAATCATAGGAACATTCGTCAGTGAACTGGGTGTCTTTACACGTGCTTCTGGTGTAGGGTCAGTCACAAAATGTGTCTTTCGTTTGGCATAATACGAGGGTAACCAAATATCTTGTAAAACTTGCAAAGCTGACCTCCCTCCATAGGGAAGCTTAGACTTATCCGTTACAGGACCAGGCTCTTTCAAATGTGCCCCTGGAGTAGGAAGAATGACATAAGGTCTCTGTTGTCTTGTTGTTGCCACACCTGTACCCTCCTGCTGCATAGGAAGATGCACAGGGACCCTGGCTTTATTTGGGTCCACATAATAGACAGTACGTACTGTAAATGAGAGAAGTATCACAATAGACAAGATGCAGGTATAAATGATATACCAATAGGCCCACTTGATGCAGCATTAGCTTCTTGCTCATCTTGGTGGCCTCTCATTATTAGCCACATTATTATTGCTATCGATGTTGCCCAATCTTTATCTTTTTTAAGGAAGTAAAAATCAAACTTTATTCAGGCAACATCATAAAATACTCTGGCAGCATCTGGATCTGCTCCACAAGCTCTTCAAACAGCTGGCAGATTGCAGGATTCCTGATATACACAAAGGGGTGTTCTTTTCGCCAAACCAATGAGGATGTGTTTCCAGTAAGTAATAGAAGACCAAGGACAATAAGTTCTGAATGTCTTCACTCGATAGCCTCATTCAGGATGCTTGCGGCATTGCTTTGGAAAATAAACAAACTTGCTCTTTAATGTCACGTAGCAATTGATTATGTGCCTCTAGATTTCTTGGATCTCTCAGGAAAGTACGAACATCAGTTTGCCTTCCAACAAGATGAGGACGTTCTTCAGTCAGGAAATAAAGGACCATTCCACTAGTCTATTAGCATTGTCCTCAGATAGGGGCATTTGTGTTTTCCAAAATGTACCCAGGAAGCTGGAGAACCTGCTCTGTTATGGCTGCAAGCAATTTCCTCACCATTGGACCATTTGTAGGATCCGGCAAGAACAGATGACACTAACAGCTCTCCCCACAAGCACAGGGTATACACGAAGAATGAAGAGAAAAATAGTAATTATGATCCGGTGAACCTGGCCATCAGGCACTACCATGGGTGCCTCCAAAAAGAAACTCAGTAAGAAAGGAATTGGGGAACTGTTTCCTCTTCCAGTCGTCGAAAAGGAATTCCAGATCTGTCATCTTTGCCTTCTCGATCAAGACTGTAATGTGTCTCAGTCCAATGTCAACAAGCTCCAGTGGCTCAAGAACAAATTCGTTCACTCCTTATTTAGTAGCTATAAAAAGTGTCTTGATAGAACCACAGTCCAATGTACTCTTCATCTGTCTATTGGACAGTCTCCCCCGATGCTTGCTTCTGATTGGGGTGGGGGTGTGAGGGACTCTCCTGTATAGACTTTCACATCACAGAGGAATTTCCAAGCTCATCTTCCCAATGTTTTACTGCCGACGGTGTAACTTCTTCCACGATGAAAGGGTCATGAAAGTGCGGTTCAGGCCACTTGCGAACAAAGTTCCTGATTAACACCTGATCACCGGGAAAAAGTGTAGGCAGTAGTAATTTTTCTTGTCTGGTTGCTGTATGGTCTTCATTTGTGTTCTGAGCCCAACTCCCCGTTAGCTTGAGTTGTTCTGAAATGACAAAGATACTTGTAGACATACACGTTAAGTAGGCATGTAGGTCATTTCCTAACAATTCTGCTGTCACCTGGGCATCACTTCTAGTTCTCGACGGTGGAGTGAGGGGTGTCCTCATTCGCCTCCCTGTCACTATTTCATGGGGCATAAGATGGTGGTCAGAGCCTGGCTAATTCCTCAAATCATATAATGCAAGTGGCAGGCAATGTAACCATCCTTTCTTCAATGTAAGCTTCAATTTAGCTATCCTTTCCTTAAGCAGGCCATTGAGTCTCTCACAGATTCCATTCGCTTGTGGGTGATAAGCCGAAGAGAACTTGTGCTTTATACTAAGCAACAAGCTTATTTGCTCAAAGACTTTGTTTACAAAACGGGGCCATTATCTGATCTTAATACTTCACATATTCCCAACCTAGGAAACACTTCTCGTACTAAAGGTTTTGCTGTGCAGGTGGAATCTGGATGTGTACACGGACCAGCTTCAATCCAACTTGAAAAGGGAGATCGTGCTACTATCATATAACTATATCCATTACAGATCTGCAGCATATCGACGTAGTTGATGTGTAAATGCTGAAACAGACCATTAGGTCGCGGAATAACTCTTCTAACTGTATGCATTGTGTGCCCAGCAGTCAACTTTGACATATGATGCAGTTTACTACATAAAATGCAACAGGTCTAGCAGGTTCGGTACAAACCAGTCCTCCGCAATTGTAACTGTGAGGCTTTCTCTAGTGACATGCTCAGGGTAGTTCAGCTGTTCCAACGCCACCCTTAATAAGGCTACAGGCATCACCGGTTGACCAGTGCTTTCCTGTTGCCACAATGCTTCAGAAGGGGTTAAAGAACACCCCCTCCGTGTCCACAGATCTTTCTCATCCTATGGTGCTTCTCCTTGAATTTCCATCAATTGAGTTTTAGATAAACTGTTAAAACTGTCATTCATGCTCATCATCACCACCATTCTTTCATTCGCATCAGGCGTATCAAAATGTATTATATATTCTGAACATGCAACTCGTTTTGTTTCTTCATCTGCGGCTTGATTTCTACATGAAATAAAGTCTGCTCTCTTAGTGTGAGCTGTGCACTTAACGACTGTGATGGCTACTGGGAGCTTTAGTGCTCTAATAAGTCTGTCCAATAAGGCGGCATGCTGCACTGGAGTGCCATCCGCTCGGAGGTAGCCCCTCCTTTTCCAACATGCTAGCCCTGCGTGCACTGTCGACGCTATGTAGGTGGAGTCACTGTACACTGTTACTTCCTGGTCTGCGTTTTTCTCGAGCACGACAATCAGTGCCACTAATTCTGCAACCTGTGCTGAAAAGTGAGATGGTACTCGTGCACTTATCAATACTTCAAAATCCCCATTGGCCCTGTGCTTTACCATAGCAACAGCTGTATATCTCTGCCCATCATTTTGATTGATCTTTGAAGACCCATAAATAAAGAGGATTTCCCCTGCTGCTAAAGCATTTTCCTTCACCCTCGGGATCTCATCATGGAATTCCTCATAATTCGAACAATCATGTGCATGTTCGTCTTCTGTCAGTGGTTCAGCTACAAACATGGCAGTATTCACTATTCTACATCTGACTATTTTGATCGCATGACTCGATATGACCACCTCATAAGCAGAAGCACTTTGAGACGTCAAAGTACCCTTAGGTTTTCCAAAATAGCGAACAAAGCATGTTAAAAAAATAAGGTCATGGAACACCCCATCACTTTGCTGGCAGCTTTCTCAATGGCGAACACGGTGGCTGGCAAAGATTGTTCACAAGGGAAGTGACTCCTCATTGCTGGGTCCAGAATCCCACTGTAAAATGCTAAAGGCTTGTACCACAACATAGTCCTCTGCATGAGTACTGCTGTCATGACTGTACCATTTGTGTGTGAAAATAAGAAGAATTCCTCCGCATAATTGGGAATCCCTAAGACTGGAGCTGCTCAAATAGCTTTTTTCAGCTCCATTTCCTCAGTCCAGACAATTTTCTTCTGGCTTGCCTGTTCCTTTTTCAGAGCCTGTAACAAGGGTGTTACGTAATATCCATGCTCTAACACATATATGTGTTACGTATGAACTATAATCGAATATCCATGCTCTAACATAAAGGCATAGTCCCAAAAATCTTTGCATGTGCTTTATCGTATAGGGCTTTGCTGTTTTCAAAATAGCCTCAGCCCTATCAGGTGTAACTCTTTTACCTTCAGGCGAGATTAACTATCCTATGTATAACACCTCTTCTTGCCAATACTGAAATTCCTCCTTGTCCACTTTATCTCCTTTTTCCTTTATCTGAACTGAATCACATCTGCACTCTTCCTCTGAGGGGCTGCAGACTTAAATGTCATCTACGTATTGTAACACAACACTCTGCAAATCAATATTGCTCAAGTCCATCTGCCGGACTCTATTCAAAATCGATGGGGACTCACAGTACCCCTGAGGTAATCTTGTGCTTTTTAACTTAGTCTGTCTGAATGTAAATTACGTCAGATCTTGAGAATCTTTATGCAATGGGATTGATTTCAAGTCAATTACAGTGACATATCGTGCCTCAACAGGGATACTACACAAGATCCTCACCGGGTTATGAACCAGAGGAAACTCAGCCTCTACAATCTGATTAATTGGGTGCATGTCTTGAATTAAACCCCACAACCTCCCCTTTAGATTCCTTCATCGGATACACTGCAGTATTGCATGGTGACTCTGATGTCACTAAGATGCCTTGATCCATCATGGCGGATATCGTCTTGAAAACTCCCTTGTCTGCCTCTCAAGACATGGGATACTGTCATGCTCAAGGCAAAATTGCTCCTGGCTTCAGTTTAATCTTAACTTCTCCAACCCCTTTCAATAAGCCTACGTCATAAGGGCCTGTAGTTCATAATGAAACTGGGACTTTCACCATGTCTTCATCAAAAAATGCAGGACGTTGCTGTGCTATCATCATCTACTGAGGAACCTTGTGTCTTATTGCCATCACCCAATAAGTGATACTCATTTCAAATACCACTTCGTCATCTGACGGGTGGTCCCTGAACATTTCCTCGTCAGTGACGTCAATCAATCTGTATCCCTCTCCAATGGCAATCACTGTGCTGCATCGTCTGCCTTCATTATCAACTCCATCAAGCATAGCTATTTCTACTCACACTATAGCTGCTTGTAACTCTAAGGGAAAGACTCATCCCCCCTCTTCATCCATAGGTATCCGTGGCCTAAATGAAAACTCATCAGGTATTCTCACTGTCTTACCCACTAAACCAGGAAGTCATGTTACCAAAATGCGTACCCATAGTGAAAAACCTCTGGTTCTAATGGTACTCCTCGTATGGCCATTTGGCCTGTAAATGCCATGATAAATTCACTCACGTTTAAATAATGAACACACTACGCCGTCATCAGTAAATGAAATCGTCATGTTTAACTTTTGACATTAAATCTCACAGTATATTAACTGGTGTCTACCTTGAATACAATAATGGCACAGACATATCACATTCTCCTTTGGAGACTGGCTATCTTTCAGTGAAAGGAACTCTACTTGTAGCTCCTGTGAAACCTTGAGCATTCATGGCATTTCCAGATAATGTAAATTTCCCCTCTCGTATACATGAGCGTGTTGCACCTGTGTCTACCAAAAAAGAAAAAGATGTGCCTCCCATAGTGACATCAAACCTCAGTTCCTCTTGAGGATTGGGAGTCACAGATAGCACTGAACACATCAAGTCACCCAGTGAGCTGTCCTATTGCGGATACATGCTTATTCCCGTGCCCTTCGAAGGATTCCCTCCCTCGACTGTGACACCGCCTATCCTAGGAGTCATTAACTGTCCCATATTTGGGCTCTGCTGTATTTGCATGGGTGCATGCTGTGACTCTCCCTGTGGCGGATTCAATGGTGTCTGCTGTGGTTGCAAAACCTGTTACATTCTCAGCGCTTGTGCATGTTGCACTGTCTGATTTTGGGAAAACCATCCCTACTTTGTTGGCTATATGCAGGCGGATAAGAGGTCCCACCGCTTGAAAACTGCCCATATTGCACAATCCCTTGGCTCCCACACATGCGCGCTATGTGCCCTGTCATTCCACATGTCCAACATACAGGAGGAAGCCTCCTAATTTGCCCTCCCTGCATGTCTTGGCTATCTTTCTGTGTATCCTGAAACCCACCTTGATTTTTCTGGAAACTTCCATGATTATTCTGGAAGCCTGCTTGATTGTTCTGGAAGCCTCTTTCTCCCCCCCCCCTTCCTCGTTGTACAAACCCATTATTTCCTTGATCAAACTGCCTTTGGTTATTCGCTTGTGGCATGCCTGCTGCTTGCTGTGAACCTAATCCTTCTCTGCTAGTCAACATCCCCCCTTCTATGGCGTATTTTGACAATTTTGCTTCTTCACCTTTCCTACCATCATCTTCTTCGATTTTTCTCCTGCAGCAGTTAGCAATAATGCACAATGGTCAGCTGTATCTCTGACCATGGTTTTGCCTCCATACCCACCAATTTCTGGACCTGTTTCTGTACCTGATCTGGCAGCCCATGACATAATGTATGGTAGAATACAGGTATAGATTTCCCCCACGGTTCCCGCGTTTACAAACTCCATTCCTCCTGGAAATTCTGAATGTAAACAAGAGGATCTTCCCCTTCCTTCATCTTTCGTCCCATTATAGCTCCCATATCTGACATATCTGGATATTGCACTCTAAGTGCGTTCCAGACTGCTGCTCTACAGTTATTAAATGGCACTCCATCATGAGCCGTGTTCTGTGCGGTAACACTCGAGTATCCGGTTCGTGACCAAATTTCATCAGCTCTCTCCCCAAGAATAGCGACTAAAAGACCTTTAATGTCGCCTATAGCTAACGTGTTTCCTCCTGTCATTTCCTCCAACTCATGTATCCATTTCCCAGCACTGGAAGATAAACTCGGAAGCTTACACCTTAAATTATCCTTATTCATCTGTGACCATGGTATATACTGCAGTCTGGCCCCTCCTTTTTCTAACCAAGGAAACTGTGAAATCCCAAACTCACATTCATCCCCCATTGTGTGCCTGTCCATAGCAGGATCAATGGTTCTGCACCACCTTCTTCCTGGTAGCGACCTTAACCTGCTCACATAAGGTGGCGAGTCCCCCCTCTCACCATGGGATCGCCCTCTGGGTCGATCTAGCCGTGCCAGAGATTCTAACCTCTGAGATTTAGGTAGGTCTAGATTTGACCATCTTACTTCTCTGTCTGTCGGAGAACATCCTTCAGGACCACATGCTTCATCTCCCTCCTCCCCAGGGAAGGTTTCTCTGTCCTCATCTTACATTTCTTGTCCCCAACTCGTGTGACTTCCCTCCTTCTCGTCTCTATTCAGAGTTAGAGTGTCCAAAACAATGCTCTATGCTCAAGATTGTACAAACTTCCCTCCTTACTGTGCAACTGCGTACTTTCAAGTCGATCGACTTTTTCTCTTTCCTTTCGCTCTTTCTTGTCCTTCATCTCATGATAGGTCTTATCGATTTTGTCCCCAATGCTTCCTATATCAAACTCATCCTCTAGATTTGCTCTATACGGACCTGGTATTGGCTCATGTGCCGGGAAGAATTCTTCTATGATATGATATGATATATTTTATTGATATTGCGCTCATACACAAGTGTTTCAGAGCGTGACCAAGCAAAGGGAGGGGAACAAGGGAAACACAAAAACAAACGATCTTACTAGGACCATTCTACTACTGGATTAGGCTCCATTAATTATTTCTCCATGCAACCAAATTTGCGTGCCCTTTGCCTTCTTTTGCGTTCTATTGCTTCATCAAATTCTCTTTGTTTCCTTGCTTCTTCTCTTAACCTTTCCTCTTTCTGTCTTTTCACCTCTTTTCTGTCATTTTCCCTATGCATCTCTTCATTCTTTATGTCTTTGTATTCTCTTATCTCTTAATTTCTGCTCTTCCTCTTCCTCTCTCTTTCTTTCTAGCTTGTCTCGTTCCTTAATTCCTCTCTGCTTGTTATCGTATTTCCCTTGGTCCGCTGCTCTCTCCTGCTTTCGAAGCTGCTCATCTTGATACAGCTGTTTCCGACTTTGTATATCCTTTTCTTTAGCCTCATCTCCTTTCAATTGTTCCTCTCGCGCTCCGTATTTTTTATCTTGTTCATCTTGGTCTTCCCTTTGCCTTACTTCCTCAATACTTTTTCCATCAAGTTTGAGCAAAATCTGACCACCCATCCATTTGTTCGGTATTAGTGCTATCTCGTCAGCCTTATCTTGTTCTCCTTTCCATCTCTTTATTTGCCACCCTATATCTAAGGGTGTACTCTGTCGATCACTTCTCTCCTTGTCCTGTGGGATTTTAGGAATCACATCTCTTTATGAAGTCTTTTCTGGACTCTCGCTGCTGCTATGCGCAGGTGACTTATATGCCGGATTACTGTACCCTACTGCTGCCTTAAGCTCTCTTAATGGGTACAGTCCATCATCTTTCGTACTATCGCCATTTTCTTCAGGCGCGGCAGGGGGAGCAGAAGGCTCCTCACCCCCCTCTTTGCATTGGTTAAGCATCCAATCTTCAGGAGGTGGATCTTCCCTTTCCACCTGGTACATTTTCCAGAGCTCTAAGCTCACTAACCTCTTTTCTAACTTTTTTCCTGTGTATGCTGCGTGCAAATATGTCATCATGTGTTGCAACACTGCTTTTGATAGTGATCCCCTTGTGGCCATGGCATGAACATCTTATCTGCCGTACCCTTAACCAATTCCGCACTGTACTGTACTGTTTAAGCTTGAGTGCGTGGTTTGGCAACTGCTTGCATAGATGTATAAGTGGAGTAATATCCTCCATTTTGACTCGTCACACTTGACTGTCAATACTCACTGTTGTTTTTACACTTTATAAATACGTTTCAGAAAAATAACACAATATGAATATGCACAAACCGTTGCAGCTCCAAACCTTTTGTATCACATTCTATTTCAATCTACTTATTCACTAAACATCATCAGTTCAACTAAATCAATAAGTAATTAATTTTCAAATCTCTGTGCTTTCTTTCACATTTCTTAAATGTTTTACTACCTCTTCATCATATACACATTATACAACATAAAACAAACATACAAACTTACAGACTTGGCCGGCCTATGTATATCTCAGTCTTCGCTCCTCATGACTACTTCTCTATTCACGCTCTTCATGATTATCCTTGCCCCTAATAATACTCTGATGGAGCGTGAGTCGTTCCCTTTAGACAATCTTTAAATTGTCCGTAGTCTACATCATTCACTTTCACACTTTCGGGACTCAGGATACGACTCCTTCTAATGTCCCTTATGACGCACAATTCTGGGCTTGATCTAACTTTGATGCTCCTCGTCTCACAGTCCTTAATTGCTTGACGATCCTCGTCTAAGTCAATTACTTAATAACTCGATGCTCATCATCTCGAGCTATTCACCTATTAACGTGACGTTCATCGTCTTAAGCTTTTTACCTAATAACTCGACGCTCATCGTCTCAAGATTTTTACCCCAACCACCCTCCGTTACTTATTTCCCCTTATCACTCTCTGCACTCACTGCCCATTCATGTTTTGCCACCTCGCTCATTCTACTCACCATTCGCGTTTTCAACTTCCGACTCTCTGGATCATCGCCTCCTCAACCAGCTACTTCAGCCTTCCGTCCGCTCAACTTCCTGTAGGAATTGGGAGGGGATTCCATTGAAACCGAGGGACCCGTCCCACCTGCACATGCAAGATTCTTTAAGCTAATTTCCGCTATCTACAGGGAGCTTCACGTCCTTTCAGCGAAATGGCGGAGGACGTCCGATATTACCGGGACCCCAAAACTTACTAGGTCGATGGTTCTTTAACCATCATCTCTCTGCTACCACATGAACCAGGGTGCTCGACCCAGCCCTTTAAAATGAGGTAGAAATACTTTGAGGTGGATGGGGATGCAGAAGATACTCAAACATCAATAATCAAACTAACTCAGAAAGTTGGTAAATCAAAGCTGTTTTATTTCAAATTGTCTAAAACAGGGAGTTACGACAGACACCAATGGACATTCAATTGTATTCTCTCAACAAATATTATAAAAAAGCATCTTATATAGTAAAAACTCATCATTGCTGGCGTCATCCTACGTGGCAAACTACAAAAACTTATTGGAGAAAGTGATTGGGTCTAAGGGAACATCTAGGTATAAGTTCCATACTGGTCTAAGAAAGTGATAGGGTCTCTAGTATCAGGTGGGGCAACTAAGCCCTGCCCTCAAACAGGTCACTATGAACATCATCAAATACATGACTTTCCATTGGTTACACAAACTATAGGGCTCTTTACTACGTGGCACTCTATAATTGGTTGGCACCCTTACATCCGTCAGTACTTTTCCACATACGCCAGCAGCACATAGGCTGGCCTCAAGGTGCTGGTGTGTTGGTCTTGGCCATAGCTTCCCACCAATTAGTCTGCTATCAATCATCACTCTGCTGTCTGCCAGTCAATTAGCCCTTTGAAGATTGGCCTTCAGTATGTTCTTCATGGCTGAGAATAAAAGGGAGTATAGCATACTCTATCTCCTTGCGTAGGCGTAGCACGTCACAATTGTCTATTTTCAGCTCTCCATGTGACTGAAGACCATGGTTTTGAGCTTTTGGTGCATTTAAAATACTATTATTTAATTTACCACTGACATCTTCATTGTTTTCGTGCCCGTCTTCTGAACAGAAGTTTGTTCTTTCACATGTTTGTAGCTACCATCTGATCATTCCGGCACAGAGAGGCCTTGGCTTCTTGGGGCTCGTCCAGCCTCACCCTCTTTGATTCACTTCTGTAAATCAATTGCTTTTCAACTGTGATACACTAGAAAAGCATTACTTTTTCTGGTCCAGCTCTGCTAAAATGTGTAGTGGAATCATCCATAGTTCACTCACTCTCATATATATATATATATATATATATATATATATATATTGGCACATGCCGCAATCTATTCACTACATAGCTAGCCTCAAGAATACGTTGTCTACTTGCGTTTCTTTGCATCTGTATACGTGTAAAATGACTTAATGTCTTCATCGTCTCTGTAGCACAAACATCTTCATCTCGATCCTGAAATGTTGCTTATCTTTGATACTTTCTAAAAAATGTTTATGTTCTCTTGCTTGCCTCTTCATCTCTTCTGGGTGCATCAGCCCTGTTTCGTGTGATGTCACCACTCTTCCCTTTCGCTCACTTTTGCCACTTCTTCTGGGATTTCCTTCAAATGGCCATCATATTGTCATGTATGCTGGTATGGCTTTCTTAATGGGAACCTTGCTTCCAAGATTCTCCTTGGTATCTGTATCTTCACTGGCAATGGACGTATTTCACATTCTGGTTCCCAGCATATAGGCAACATGGGCACAATGCTTGAGGTGGGGGTACTTGGCTCCTTCTCTACAGGATGGCCTCAGGATACCTGGTGGTGTGGTCGACCAGCCCTGGGATAAACCTAATGCCTGAGGATGTTTGAGGGTCAAGGGGGCCAACATTGTCAATCCCTACCCTCTCAAATGGTACCCCAACAACTCAGAGTGGTACCAATGGAGCTTGGCCGTTATCCCACTCTTCCCAGATAACTGGCATGTGACACAAATCCTGCAGTGGCTTTCTACTTGCACCCCCATCTTGGGCCAGTAGAAGTGCATGGATAGCCTTTGCTTGGTTCTCTTGATGCCAAGGTGACCAGCAAGGGGGACTTAATGTGCCTACTGCAGGAGGAAGGGTCTTACAGCAAGGGGAATCACCAACCTCCTATGGCCCCCTTCTGTAGACCCTGTGGGTTCACGGTAGAGGAGCCTGCCTTCCCAATAAATCCTGTGCTTCTCAGGAGATTCACCATCAAGCTGGGAGCAGGCCTGTCTCCTTAGGCCTTTTAAAGATGGGCACTCACATTGGCCCTTACTGAATTCACCCCTGTCAGGACCACCTTCTACCAGCAAACTTTGTAGTTCAGGATGGTCATGGGGATTGAGGATTTCAGGCACCACCTCTTCCTCATCAGGTTGAGGTGTTTGACCAACTACCTCCACCTCAGTGTTAGGTGAGTTAGGGGAATATTCTCTTTCCCTTTTCTGTCTTTTTTAAACTTATTTAGCCTTGGGTTTCCCCTTTGACTTATGCTTGGCAGTGGACTTGCTTGTGACCTTGTGCATGGTCACTCTGCTGTGTCACCCACAAGGTGTAAAGCTTTGAGATCGTTCCCAGCAGGACTTTTCCTGGGACTTGCCTATGAATGCTCACTGGAATCCTGACTACTGTACCATTTATAGTAAGATTTACAGGCATAACTGGGAACTTGAGAGGGGGACCATCAGCTAACTTAGTGGGCAACAAAGGAGCTCTGGTAACTTCCTCTGGGTCTACCAAGGTAGAATCCACTAGTGTTTTGCTGGCCCCACTATCCCTAAGGACAGTCAACTCCATTGATCAGCACACTGTCTTTGAAATAGTGGTTGGTGTCATCGGGGATTCTTTGGAAACAAAAGGGTGGCGTCCTACCACTGGCATTTGTATCTTTACACATGTATTCTCAGTAAAGACTTTCTATTTATCATGCTATGTATAGCTGTAGAAAAAATCTGTTTTTTTGCAATCTTACAGTAGATGAAGAGCGAAAAACAATATATTGAGTGTACATAGCTTTTTATTATTTAGCTAGTGTTTAAACTGCAGGTATAGCTCCAAGATTTAGCTTTTTGGGCAAGTCAAGAAATTCTGCATTTTTGTCATATTCATACTTTGTGAATTATCTAGAAAGAAACAAGTTGAGTATCAAAACAAAGTGAACAAACCAGGTACAAAATATATACAGTTATTGGACAATGTGAACAGTATCAGTGAACCTTTCTTTTAACAGAGACATTTTTTTGCAAATACTGTCATGGAGGACATGATAGTGTTAAATACATACATATTCAAAGGGTTGGCATTAGTATACCCTTCAATTAGGTTTTTATACAAAGTACATAGAATGGTCAATGGTGGTTTTCTGATGAGCAAGAGGGTGACCTAGTCGATGGTCTACGTCTGGAAGTAGATCAACTCAAAATGGGGTGTGACGGAAGTTCTTTCTAACGTTTCGGCTGCGTGGTCAAAAAAATCCTTCATCATGGGCCTAGACCCGGTCTCCCTAAGGGGAGGGGGGGGGGGGAAACAAAATAAAAGCAAACTCAATAGGTGTGGAGCTCTTCTAAAAAAAAGGGGGCCGAATGGCTCCCATACATGCATGAACAAATATAGATAAAAAGCCGTAAATTGGGGGATGTGGAAATGAGACAGTTCCCGTCCCACCAACAGCTTGGAAAAACTGCTACTGACCTGGACTGCATTTTCCTGAGGTGCGTCTTCCTATACTTCGGAAGCGTGTGAGCTTGTGCCCATAAACAAATGGGAAGCTCCTAGTGGCACACTTTTAATGTGGACCTCTGAAACAAATAACAAATAGGCAAGGGATGGAGTGAGATGCCTAGGCTACCAGTGTGGCATGATCTGAAGAGGAAAACTCAGAAGAGTAAGTACCTGTGCAGCCTGTTAGAGGAATGTAAGGAATGTAAGGTGAGCCATATATCAAGTACTGGCGTACTCTGCTTGGCTGGAGCTTGTTTGCAGTGGCCTTAATGGGAAGAATGATAAGGTAAGAGAAGGGAACACAATTCCCTAGGGAGAGAGATAAACATCATGAATTGCTGCTGGTTAAAGAACACACATTGAACAACTTGGTGTTGCAGGTACCTGGAGCAGGTAGACTTGTGTTGGGCCCCAGATGTGGGCGAGGTGTTTGGAGAAATGGCAGTCCTTATGGCTAAAACATGCGATCTTGCTGAGGACTTGCCATGTCCTAAAAGGTGATTGAAAAGAACAAGGGAAAGGGGTAAGAGCACTGTTGTCCGGCTGCAAATGGAGCTGGACAGAGACTCAAAGTTTCAAAGGGCGTATTACTGTATGCCTTGCAGTCTGGGCTGCTGCTTACCTGTGGAATCCACAATTGGGAATGAGGTTCGCACCGCGTTGTAACACTGCATCTACACGGAAACAGGCACAGCTCTCCAGTCGCCGTGTGTTGTGAGCTCTACTGGAGTGGCAAGATACGCATGTGCACGGGAGTAGTGTTCCGCTGCAGGGCGCATGCGCAAACAGGTTTGTATTGTTGTAGTCGCTGGCAACCAGAGGAAGGACTTTGGTTGTCAAGCGGTCATGTAGCAGTGGAATTACTGCATATTGCGGGGTACCTCGCCACCTGAGGTACCCCGCAATATGAGTACAATGTGTGCAATGTAAGCTGCCTAAGTGTATTCAAGGTGGCCTATCAGCATGCTAGAATAATGCCAGAATGGTACGGCAGATGTCATTTGAAAAATAAATAAAGCGAAAAGAACTGTCCAGTCCTAGTTTCTTCTGTCCGCGGAAGCTGCTGAGTCCCACAGTCTCCCAGAAAGGTGTGAGCAACAACTGATTGTATTACCACAGCTGACGTTCCTACCCTCCTAAGGGAAGGGGAAATGGATAACAAAACAAACGACACAGATCACTGCCTCCAACTGACTTCAATCTGTAAAGAAATAGAGTTAAAATTAAAATCAAACTTCCTCTCAATGTAATGTTATTCAAAAGTGTTTTCTTTGAAACCATTCATACTTGTGTATCATCTGCAAACAGCTAAGAGGGTGATTTGATTTAGTTCACTTTTCAAATCAAGAAACCTTTTCTTTTGAAATTGTTCATGTGCAAAACATTTCTTCGGAAATGAAAAATCTTAAGAAAACCTCTCAAAAACAGTCTTCAAGATAGTTATGTTCTTTGAGTCTCTTCTTCTCAACAGGTTGCCAAACTTTCCAAAATTAAATGACAATTATGTTTTCTATTTCAACTGCATACTCAATTTGTCCTTTAAAAGATTTAAAAACTGAATGTAACTGTTGTAATGTTTCTTATTATTGTTGTCATTTCTTGTGGTTCCATTGAGCCATTGCTAAATTTAGATACTATTCAGCAAATTTTATTTCTTAGAATTTCCCTTAGTGAATTGTGAGTGAGAAAATGCTGTGGCTTAAATTAACTTTCTTCACAGTAAACAGAATGCCATCACTAACTCTGTCAGAGCTTCATTCCTACAGAAACATCACTTTTCTAGACCACAAATGCTTAACTCAAATTACTTTCACTCAATTAGATGACTGCGAAATTACTCAAACACTCAGTCATAAATGAACAAACTTTGCACGCGTTAAATGCCCGTTTAATAACATAGAGTACATAGCTCTCAACTCACACGCTTTTGGCCGGTGTCACCTGCCTTGTAAACAGCTGACTCACCCGCCAAGCCACCAGCACGCCCATTCCTTTCAATGGGCCTCTCACCCGCCAAAATTAAAATCGGGTGTTTTCACCCGCCTTTGTGACACAAATGGTTGAGAGCTATGAGAGTAATCCTGTGCATGCATGCACTGTAGCTTACCAGCGCTCTGTCTAAATTTGACTAATGCGCCTGTGTCGTCAGCCTGGCTGCTGTGTGCGACTTTGTGCCCAACGCGCATGCGTTTTACCTGACTAGCACACCACCATTTCATTGATGAAGCGCATGCTTCAATTACCGAACACTGACCATTAATACTTAAAACAATACACGCATTCGTTAAAGATGAACACTTTCACTTCGGGCTTGTGCGAGACGCTAAATCCGAACTGCCTCACAGATACTAAATTACGCTAAAAAACAAATACAGTCCATCAACAGCCTGGTTCAATGACTAAGTATTCACAACTCCGTTTCCCTCTCAAAGCGTACTTGACATCAATTTTAAAATGAAGTCACTATCTAAAACATGACGAAATCTGCATTTGTTTTAAAACGGAAAGTCAATGACTAGAACCTTTTGCTTAGTTTTATAACATTCTCCAAGAGTTTATCTATCCTCACTAAATACCTAAACTAAAAGGTTTTTAAGTAAAACTTATTTACAGGTTATTTCTGGCTCAGGTTTTTCTTTCTATTTTAAAGCAGTCTTTCCAATGAATAGCTCATAGTAAATAAACGCTCCCACCAGGAATTTCAGGTTGTCTTGTCCCATGCTGAGATTGAACTGTCTTCTTTACTAAAATAGTTCGAAGCTTCCAAAAACAGTTCTTTTCAAACTTTGACAGTGAGCTCTTGAGAAACAGGACCTTCCTGATTCAGGCTGGACGATGAAAGGCAGTTTAGAACACTGTCAAGATCACCATGTGACTACCTGGACCAATCAGTACTCAGCTCCTCTGCTCCATGTTGGATTGGGTCACTCTTACTCTGAAAATAGTAGTTAAGGCTGAAATAGGATTCTTTCTAATTAAAGTAAGTTTTAATGCCCAAAATCAAATCCCAAACACTTTCTCACACCAAAAAGTACCAACCCTGACAAGAACACAATTATGATGACAGATTCTCAAGATGAGAGCAAATTCATTCAATCGTAGTTGCACACATATTAATAATAAACCATACTAGGCATATGGTAATTGAGGGCAGAGGGCGTTGTAAATGCAATTAAAAGAGACACACTAGTGCATACCAGCTCAATATATGTCTTGTTGGAATAATGTCATTTTAAAGAGAGTACTCAATATACAGAGATTCACCAACATGTGTAACAATCCCAGTCCACAGTAACTCTTTAGGAGCCGTTTCAATCTATCTGGCGTGTCCTCAAAATTGGGCCAGTGGAACTGGCACTGTAAAGGGAAAAGGGATAAATGGGGACCGGGGGCCTGTAAGGTGACAGTAAAGAAAGGCCCTATGCTCCTAGGCAAGGAATAAATCAGCTCATGGATAGAGTGTTGATAGTGTTGGATTCTAGCATAAGCCTCTGAGACTTTATACTCCCAGGGACCCAGGGAAATGAAAACTACCTCAGATTCTATCCCACTGAGGAAGGAGTCTGAGGAGAAGGATGCCCTGTGATCTTTTCTTCCTCATAGGAGGAGAAGGCCAGATTCACAGTGACCCCCAAGGTTTTGACCTTACATCTGGGGTCCCTCTTCTAATGGCCACTTGTTCCACAAGCCACACAAGATCCACTGGGTCTTTGGTCATAGGGAGGCTTACGGTAACAAGAGTTCTGTTTAGAAAGATAACTTCCACTACCCTGTGCATTTTCCTGTGACTTACCCTTAAATATCTTTTTCTGGCTCTTTTGGGAGGACGTTTTATCAGACCTCCCACCCTCTTTATCTTTGGACTTTTTCCCCTCCACCTACTTGCCAGGATGAGTCTTGTCCTTATGCCCTCCGCGCCACTGAAGACCACTTCACTTTTCGCCGGCTGCTTAAAACTACCCTGTTTTAGCCGCTTCTCTCCTTGGTGTTATTACCGCACTGGTTTTGATTCCCCTGCAGTAGCCAGCACCAAGATGCCTTTGGGTGTACGTGCGCTTTACCAAGTTCAATTAACATAACATAACATAGCTTATGGGACCCACTATGTGTCACCCACAAATCTGCTGCAAAGGCCAGCTTCTTAGGATCTAACTCCTTTGAATTTGCCAAATGCTGCTTAAGCTCCAGAGAACAGGATGCAAACATATATTCAAGCATGACAGGACATATCATACCCTCAAAGATGGAGACCTTATAGCCTTCAACCCAACCAGTCAAGTTCTTTAAGGAATCCGTTACATATGATACTTAAGTACTACCTTCCTTCTTTGTGTACTCTCTAAACCTCTTCAAGTATTGAACAGGAGTCTTCCCAAACTTTAAGATGGGAGTTTGCTTCAACATTGCAAAATCTACTCTTTCAGCTTGACATTTCCATAATAGCACTGCAGCCAAAATGGGGTAGTCTGCTGAGCAACCATGCAATCTTATCAGCATTTACAACCTCTTGAACCTCACATGCATACTCAAATGCATTCAGCCAGTCCATAATGTAATTCTTCTCATCATACACACTGTGTGGATCTTTAGGACATTGTGGATGAGAGGAGGACCCAGACCCATGTCCAGATCCCTTGGATCCATTTGGAACTTGAGGCTTGGCCAGTTCCAAATGGTGATCCAGCGGGACGACAGCGGCCTCAGGGTGCCAAACCTTCCAATGGGTCGCCAGCGGTTCCTCAACTCAGTTTCTTAGTTTCAGGATACTTGGATCCTATCCTAGGTTCAGTGAGAACTCAAGATATCGACCTGGTATGGATGTTTGGGGCCTTCTCTTATCCAGAATCTCCTTCGCGCCAAAAAGAAGAGAACCCAATGGGAGATCTGCTCACATACAGGCACAACAGACGTGGACCAATCATGGACCATGGTGGTCCCAGGCATACACAGCACACCAGACTCTGTGGCACCCAGGATGTGTATTGGAACGAGACAGTCCAGCTCACATCCTGGAAGCACACACACAAGGCATGCAGAAGCCTGCAAAAGCTTTGCGTTTTGTGGAAAATGCATGTCCAAACAAGGACTGCCCTGTGTTGACTCGACCTGGGTAAGGCAAAGAGGCAAGATGGCCAAAGGACAAGACAAAGCACCTCGTGGCATGGACATTTTGGAGCCAGGCCACCTTGCTGTGCCAACCGCGGTAAACATGGTTTGCATGGCAAGAAAGGGTTAATATAAAACGAAAAGATAAACTGCTACCAACCCTGTACAAGGCAGATCTGCACTTCTCCTGAAAGGTACATTGTGCACTTGTAACATGTTGCAGAAATGTTGCAACATTGGAAAGGAATAAGGTAAACAAACTCTCCCAGTACTGACTGTCTTTAAGGGCATGTCAGTTTCCCCATAACAAAGTGAGCGAAAGTCCAGTGGAGTGCAGCTGAGGGCTGTGCTTCACTGGCAAAGTCACACAGCAGCAGAAAGTTGCGGGGTACACAACTGGAGGGAAAACTTCACATAAATGGGAATCTTTCCTAACACTAGCCCCTCCCAGACCAAGGATAGGGGGGAACTAATCCACCCCTGGATGAGTCTCATGTTCTGGTCGGTTAAACATTCTGGACAACCTATCAGCATTGCTATGTTTGACACCTGGCCTATGCTCAATAGTGAAGTCAAAGCATTGCAGACTTATGGACCACCTAAGCAACTTTGGATTCTCTCCCTTCATGTTCATTAGCCACTTTAAGGGCTTATGGTCAGTTTGCAGAGTATAGTTGGTCCCATAGAGGTAGGGCCTCAGCTTCCTTAGGGCCCACACAACAGAGAAACATTATTTCTCTACTGTGGACCACCTGATCTCTCTGTCCTTAAACTGACGGCTAATTAATCCAATAGGGTGTTCCTTACCCTTCTCATCTACTTGTGATAGTACAGCTCCTATCCCAGTGTCAGAGGCATCTGTCTGCACAATAACATGTCTTTGATAATCAGGGGACTGGAACAGGAAGTAATTTAAGCCATTGAAGGCCTTCCCACACTCTTCAGACCAAGTTACCTTCTTGGGTTTCTTAGGAGTTGTGAGAGCAGTCAGATTGCAGCTATGGTGCCATAGTCTGCCATGAAATTCCCGTAGTACCCTGTGAGTCCAGCTGAAGGCTGTTCTTCACTGGCAAAGTCAGACTATGGTGTTTAGACAGCAGCAAAAGGTGTGGGGGGGGGTGTATACAACTGGAGGGAAAACTTCACATAAATGGGAATCTTTCCTAACACTTTTCCAGCAATGTTTTAGGAAAATCTGTAAGATAGGTTCACTTCCTGCCAATAACTTCCAGATGAATATCTCAGCGTCCCCCCACTTGGGACTGGAGCCCTGGTTGCCTTGTCCTCCTTCCATCTTTGCCTTTCCCTTCTTTCTGCCTGTCCCATATTAAGCTTGCAGAATAATTAAGATCAAGGTGGGACTCATGTTAAACGTCCTCTACGATAAACCCAGAGAAATCCTGCATTCGATTTTGTATTAGGGTACATCTTTTTTATAAACTATGCACCGCAGAACTGCCTGGAAAGGGCCTGTGGCAGGGGTCGGAGGAGGCACCACGAGCCTACAAGCATCTTCAGCTGGCTTTGAAGTTACCCATGAGGGCAGCTGTAAGAAAGCAACAATGTAAGCTACTTGCTGCTTTGCATAAAATCAGAGAACATTTTTTTATGCAATTTTTAAATATAAGATATCCATGACAGTGATTCAAGTCTGGAACCCTTCTGAGCCCATAATGCTCACTGGCCTTTCTGATTATTTCAGTTATAGTAACACCTTGACAGTAAAACGACTGCACACCATTGGCCTCATTACACGGACAGCGGTAAGGGTCAACGGTCACCGTTAATGGCAACAGTGACCGTTAACCCTTACCGCCGTACTACGAGGTCCCTTTGCGGGTTGGAGGATTTAACGCCTGCTTCTTGCATGCGTTAAAATCCAACCCGCTAAGGGACCTCGAAGCTAATTACGGCACTGCAAAATTGCGGTGGCGTAATTAGCGCCTTCCCCATTTCCATAGAGCCCTATGGGGCAGAAATGGGAATGGGGAAGGGCAATGGCGGAAAGGGGATTTACCACCCCTCCAACCTTGCAATGGGGCGGTAAATCCCCTTTCCGCCAAGGCGGTGCCGGTATTTTACCGGCATGAGCCATGGCGCTAATAGCGCCATGGCTCACCGCCTACCGTGTAATGAGGCCCCATGTGTCAAATATACTTATTTGGACACATGCCACCTTTGGGAGTCAAGTGATAGCTGTCCAGCTTTAACAAGCACACGCTTCTGTGCATGTGTTTATTTCACTGCATATTCATCAATTGTTCCCAGGTGATCCACCTCTGCAAAGTGTATGGTGTTGTCGCGCCTCAATTGGCATCAGAGCACACAGTACAATGAGGAGGATCCGTGATTCAGCAAGAAGTTACAGAAGTTACAGAAGGTCACCTGAATATGCAACGCCTGGGTCCAGGGGTGTTATAACAAGGGGGGATGTCCTACCCTCTATGAATCAAAAAGTATGCAAACAGTGATTTAAGTGCAGACTAGTTTTTAGACCCTTATGGTTGCCCCTACAACTGAGGCAACCATTGTTGGAAGCAACACGCTTGCTGCTGATGAACACATATCTCTTACTCATATAAAGATTTCAGCTTTTTATTATTAGTTGGCTGATACTTTTTCTTTTGCAAAATATTGAAGTTTTTACATATACACAACAGTACATGGTGACCATTGTAGTGAACAAACACATGGTTGCATTAGAAATCCAATGTAACATGTTTACAGATGTCGTAAGGTGTAAACCATCCACTTATACATTAAGAGACAACTTGTTCATAAGTGAAATGTCCCAAGTAATTAGGTACATACAACACAGGATGAAAGTGCAAATGGAGGAGACATTGATTGTAGGTCTCCTATGCCCGGCTAAAGTCTGACCTCATATTTGATCAAGGGGTGTTACTAGGTCTGGAAAAGAACTGGGGCTACGCTGTCGGGACTGGCGGGACTACGGGCTAGCTAGCCCTTTGGTTGCAGCCCTTGTGCTTCTATCCGGGGCAACAAGCAGCCCCCACCTCCTCCCAGCAACGCCTCTGCCTGGGTCATTTGGTCCATAACTATGAATCTATTCTGAATGAGGATTTCTGGACCCTTTGTTTAAATACAAATTCCACATTGACACTTATTGCTCTGTATCAAATTTGGGCAATTATTAAGATGTATTTTGAGTAATGTATTACTGTATTGACAGCATTGGGGATTGTCCTAGGAAGAAGTTTAATTTTCTTTCTTCTTTTGAAATGTCTTCTTTTGAGGAGCGGTAATGCATTATTTTAGTTCATGAATTCTGTTTTAGGAACATTTTAGGATGAATGATGTAGACCACTTAACGGTGTTGCTTGAATGTAGAAAGAGAGATGCTCTTTTGTATTTGCGTTTTGACTCGTAAACTTGATTCTCTCCTTTTAGGTATGTATGTATTTATTTCATGTTTGTGGAATATTGGTTATGTTGTGTGTTTAATATTGTTTATGTTGTAGCAGGCTACAGTATATAATGTTTTGTATAATGTTTTGTATAAATATACGAAAAGTTCTATGAAATAAAATGTATATTAAATAAATAAATAACAATAAAAAAATGTAATTCGCTCTAATGGAGACCTTAAGATTACACAGGTACCAATGAAAGAATTCTCTCTGGGGTACCATTGTCCACTTGACTGTGTGCAATGCATTTAGAGATAAGCAAGTGTAGCCGGGTCAAGCATGCTGACCGTAGTGTTCAGGGTGGGCTTCGTCTGCTGATCACTAGGGTCCTATGATCTGTCACTGAGCAGGGCAGGGAAAAACAGTCCTGGGTCTGCAACGTGCACCCAATCAGAAGAGGAAGCATTCGCGGTATCCAATGAGACTGCAGCAGCTAAAGCAAGGGCAGGGGTAACTCGGATAAGGGGTGCCGGAGATTATGGCCAAAAGGGAGGCCAAAAGGGGGGGCTGGGAGTGAGATGCAAGGGAGGGAGATATGCCGGTAAAGTAAAGCCAAGAATGCTATGCAAGTAGATTACAGAGATAGGCCATGGGCGTGTATAGCATGGCTATGGGTACCTTTGGAGGCAGCCATGGAGCTATTAGCACCATGGCTGCCTCCAAAGTCGTGTCCGGGTTCTCGGAATGGGTACTTACTGGGTCATTCCAACCTTGGAGGACCCGGTAAGTCCCCATTCTGAAAACCATTCCCATTCGACCTCCCATAGGGTTCAATGGGAATGGGGAAGGAGCTAATAACGGGCCCGCAGATAGCGGGCCCGTTATTAGCTCCCGCTAAGTACCCATTTAGGTAAAACCAGCCGGCCTTAGTGGGACCCACTAAGGGACCTCGGAATACGTCGGTAAGGGGGTAACCCTTTACCCCCGCACTCGTAATGAGGCCCTTCACACTTTTCTAACTCCACTCACGAGAAGCAGGGCATGGCAGCGAGGAGGGGTGGGGGTAGTAGGATCAAGGTGGTAAAGTAAAGGGGTTATTCAAAAGGAAAGTAACAGGTCAGCCCTAGGGCAGACGGGCTTCCACGTGAACAGGCTTGCACTGAGCCAATTGCCTGGACCAGTGGGGGAGGATGGAGCAGGAGAGAAACATGGCAGAACATATTGCGACTTGGAGCTAAGAAAGGCTTGGAATAGGGCAGCGAGGGCTCATGGGTAGAGCAATGAGAGGAGGCGCGGGAGAGCGCGAGACTGGATGTGAGGTAGAGTAGGCATTAGAGTGGGTCCAGCTACAGATTTCTACGGATTTCCACTTCGTCTTGTGCTGGATTAGCTCCTGTGCGGCTAGACGCCAAGAGTGAGGCAAGGCCTATTCCCCGGACAGCACCGTCACTAGCTTGTTGGCTAAATCCTTACTCTGTGAAGTATTGCAACGCGCTGAAAACTCGCTCGTTCAGCCTCTAGAAAAGATTGAACACAATCATCCACATTGTGAACTATCTCCTTCTCCCTTCGATGTAACCCCCATCTATCACAAAGCTACCGTGAAGGAGCGCAGATGCCGCCTAAGCGATAGAGTAGACTAAGACGTAAAATAAAAGAAACTTTACTTTCTACAGCCAGAAGAACTGCAGGTTTACTACTGGCCACCAGGGGGCGGCAAAGCATTGAAAATGGCAAGCAATCTCATAGCAAGAATCGAAAGAAAATAAGTGGGCACCATCTATGCACCCTTGGACCATGACCCCACTGTGTCCATCAAACAAAATCTTGAAATACTACTTGATAAGGCCATGGAACTTGACTGGATCAACAAACATGCGTGCAAATTTCTGAACAACACTCATCCCAGGATTCCCAACTTCTACACATTACCCAAAATCCATAAAGACCTTGTCAAACCACCAGGAAGACCCATAGTTGCAGGTATGAATAACATTAATCAACCGCTTTGAGTATATATATCGATTTCTTCCTTCAACCACTAATACAGAAAATTTTTCTTATATCAGAGACACCACACATTTCTTACAGAAACTCAACACCACAACTTTCCAGCGTGATCATCTGATGTTCACTATCGATGTTAAGAGTTTGTACACATCCACACCTCATGATCTTGGCATAGAATCTGTCGAATGGTTATTGCTGGAAGCACCAGCAGTTCGTGCACAAAAAGAATTCATATTGACTCTCCTTCAATTTATTGCAGAGAATTCATATTTTCAATATCGCAATAAGTTATTTCTATAAATGTCTGGTACATTGATGGGTGCCACCATGGCACCATCATATGCAAACTGCTTTATGCACAAGTTTGAAATGGATCACATACTCAACAACCGAGAATGGAGCAAAAATATACACTTGTGCTCACGCTATATCGACGACATTTTCGGGATTTGGATAGGTACTGAAGCCACATTCAATGACTTTTTTGAATATCTCAACAGCATTGACCAGCGCATCCAGTTTACCAGTGAGATATCTAAAGACAGAATTACATTCCTTGATGTCCAAATAGAGAAGAAGGATACGAGCTACAGTACCACTCTGTTCCGTAAAACCACTGATCGGAATAATTTACTACATCGTTTGAGCTTCCATCAACCAAGTCTACTTAGGTACCTACCGTACAGCCAACTATTGCAAGTCAAAAAAATTGTTATTGATCCCGAAGACTGTTTAGCTTAAACATCTGAAATGAAAGACAAATGTGTAGCATGTGGCTACAAAAAGGAAGAACTTGATTTGGCATCCCGGAGAGTGAATGCTCTAGACCGGGACACTCTGTTGTCCAGTACCACCAAACCCAAGAGAGAACTTAAATCTCCAGTGTATGTCTCAAGATTCTCTGTTCAGAGTAACAAGATTATGAATTCCATCAAAAAACACTGCAGCATTTTTAAGAACGATGTAAGAGTGCAGAATCGATTTGACCAACTTCCGGTATTTGTCTAACAGAGAAGCAACAATCTACGAGATGAACTAGTTCGCACAAGACCCCCCATGAAAGAACCCATTACCCAACACACGGGGACATACCCCTGCTTACACTGCGCCAACTGCAATCTGGTAATAAAAGGTAATACCCTATACCATCCCAGCACAGGCAACAAGATCCTTCTGAAGACATTTGGTGCCTGTGATAGTGTGAACATTATACATGGAATAAAGTGTCCCTCTGGGAAATATTATGTTGGACAATCCACAAGAGCAGCTAAAGTACGCTGGAATGAGCATCGCTCCTGTATTCGTAACTCAAACCCTAACTCAGCTGTGGCTCGTCACTGGAGTGAGAAACGCCACAATTTGACACAAATCAGGTTCCTAATCCTGGAAGTGTTGAATAAAGTTAATCCCCATGAGGATGTGGGCCTGCAGCTCAATCAAAGAGAAACATTTTGGATTGACAGACTGGGGAGTCTTTATCCCAATGGCCTCAACGAAGAGATCAACTATCATTGTTACATTTGACCTGTTGTACTTTTCCTTTGATTCTAAGTAATGTTGTATATACTGTTGACGATTTCTCATAGGTTTCATCTGTTTTGCATCACATTTACATACCATCATGTTTGACTATCTTTAAGTGCTTCCGACCTCTTGTGTCACATTGAGACTTTCTAGGAATTTGATACACCCCAGCGTGTGTAGTATTCTTATGCTGTTTAATGCCACCCATAGTCGTTTTTTACATGTTGCACCATATGTATACACTATACTAATACTTTGTAACTTTCGTGCACTGGCGCTTGTGCACCTATGTCGCCACTCCTGGATATTCTGTCTGGGACCCAAGGTAGTACCCATTGGTGCTACCACCTGCGGCAATATATTTTTTTTATATATATTTTTTGACCAGGTTTTCTTGTACATTTACAGATGTGTATCTGTTTGACTGGGCTCAGTCAAACTACAATTTTCTTGACATATATTCATATCATTTGTTCATTTACCTGATGTATATGTTTTAACTGGAACAGTATTTCTTTTATGTCTATATCTTGATCTCTGATTATTCACATTCTTTCATTTTCTTGACCAGTTGCAGTCTATGCAATATATAACTTTTTCTCTGCACTAGTTCAATTGTGTTTCCATTGGATCTGTATCCCTTGCTTTCACCTTACTAGTATTTCTTTTATATCTATGTTTTTATTTTCTCCATTTTCATTTCTGCTCTTTCCATTATTCCTGATTGACCTTCTTGAGTTCCTATTAATATTTTTTTTTGACCACTCTATGCCGCATTATCCCTCATGCAGTGTTCCTCCATGAACGATCCGCATCGCGCCTTTCTTTGGACACGATGTGGTCACGTGTCCATATTAGTTACCATTACCGTGGTAACGCTTTTACTTAGCGATGCAAGGCGGCATTCACTCGTCCGCCGCTGCTCCAGTTCTGTGTCATCTTACCAGTCCACATTCCATTCCCTGACTTTGACACATTTTTTACCCAATACGCCTTTATACCCACAGATCGCTATCTGGATTACGTCCAGCCCTTGATCCTTTGTTTCTTCTGACAACGTTGGAAGACAACATGGCTAATACAGCACCATGTTATTTCTTTTGGCTTTACACTTCTCGTGAGGTAACTTTTCAGCTCTCCCACCGCATTTAGTTATTTGACTACCTGCTTGCACACTACTCATTTCTCTTTTCCTTCTTTCCCCTTTATATCTCTACATGATTTGAATTCTACCATGTTCTGGTATGTGATTATTATAATTATTTTTTCTTGATTATGCTTTGTTGTAATACGTTTTGGTCATTTGCTTAATGATTATGCCATACCTACATTTGTTGTTATTATGATCATACCTTTGTAGCATAGACTTGCCCTGACGAAGAAGACAAATTCTCCGAAATGCATTGGCACATTAAGTCTACTCAAATTACGAGACATGTTAGCCGCGTCCTCACTAATATTGGATTAGTGATCTTTTTTTTAAACTGTTTTTTTGATAAACTAATATTGCTTTGATTCAGACTTGGATTTTACTTGAATTTCTGTGAAATGTATCCAGCTCAAGAAGTGAACATTTATTATTTGGAAAAACTCTTTTTTGGAATTACAATACCCATGTTGGGTTTAAACGGAGAGTGGCTGTGTGACTAGGTTTGTCATCCTTCACAAGCAATCTCCTATCGTCGAGCGAGATGGTGAACAAGCCACAAGCAAAATATGCTTGAAGAGGTTCCAAAAAAATCCTAAAAAGCAGTATCAAAAATGTAAATATGTCCCCAATGGAGGAATTCCACCCAAAATGCTAGGCCACGCCCCTTCTGTATGGGAGTGCAAGCAACCCTAGACACAGGTTGGCCACAAAAAGCTTTAACAACAGAGGTGGGGTGCAAAGGTGCCAAAACCAGTTTCAATATTTGTCAATCTGGTTTGTGAGCAGTGAGCAGGGGCTTAGCTGAACTGCACTTCCTACACAAGCAGAGGAGTGGAGGACAGGGGCCTATGTGTTGGCGTAGTATGGGGAAACTGTTTAAAAGGGAGCCTCAGAAAACGGTTTTTTACGTGCAGGGAAATCTAACGAGGCCGTGGATCTACAGGTTGAAAACACATCTCTGCTGTGGACATAATAATAGGAGTGGTACTTGTGGTGTAAAAGATGACGTAAGGACCTCTGCAACAGGCACATTGATCTGCTGAGATACCATGATTGAAACCTCTGATCTGCATGCAATTCCTGTTTTTCTGCAGGAGGTGCTTTGACCTACAGAAATTATCTTAATGGAATCTTAAAGTGCGCGATGAACACACACACCTACACGCCTACACATATCTGCAGGAGGCATATCATTCAGAATTCCATACGTAGCGGAAAGGGACTAAGAAGGAGTGCATGCATTGTGTTCCCAGAATGCACTGTTACTCTCGCTGCACTTTGCAGAAAAGCATGTTTTGCTTGTAAGCCCAAAATGGCATGGGCAAAATCTCTTGCACAGGTAGTTTTACTTCTGAAAATCTGTCCACAAGTACAATGTTTGCATTTTTTGTTTGGGTTATTGGGTGGCACTTTCGCACCACCTATAAGCCAAAACGATTGCATTAGTGTACTGATAGGGAGAAATGGCATACAAGGAGGGACACAATGCTTGTAGGTGTTGTTTGGTTATTTGCCCATCATTGACTGCACATGGCCATGCTAATTCCTTTGGCAATTTCCACCCAGTTCCTGCCACTCCCTGCCCAAAACACCTCTTCATGCAAACTCTTTGAGATCGCTTTAATCAAGACTTACCATCAAACTTTGCCCTCAATTGCCTGCCAGTGTTTCTTCAAAGCAATCTCCTAAGAGTTAATGACTTAATCAGAGTTGTAAACGAGCTACTGGTGTAATAAAAACATGTTTTCACCAGGTCTGCCTTGAGTAACTCGATTTATAAGCAGTAGTATGTGTGTCCTTCACTGAAGTCCTGCTAAAAACAAGCATTGTCAAAGCCAACAGTGTTAGCTTGTGTATAAGTATAAGGCATTTGCCAGGCACTCCTTATGAAGGCCCAGGTGCTCCAACCATTGTGCACCTGCTAGCATCAATGGCCAGTTAATACCTCTACGGAAATGCCTGACAAGTGCATTTCCCAATGCTTGATTCCTCTTGTGTGCAGACCTTGCAAGCACAAGTAAAACAATCTATTTGCAAATACGCATCATTGGTCTTTGCAGAAGATGAATAGCCCCCTGTGCTGAACTACAAGGAAGCAATGGTCTGACCTGCAGGTTACACACAGACCGCAAATGTAAAACACCTATTGTAAGTGACGGGTCGTTAAAGTGTTGTCACTTAAAGACCCTTAAAGCTCTGTCACTTTCAGTACCCACCCTGTACGCCAGGGTCTGGAGGCACACTGTGTACACGACCCTAACTCCCTCACTGATGCCTCCAACTCCCTCACTTCCTCCCCACTGCTCAGCACCCCAATCATTCCCCAATCTCTCTGCCGCCTTCAGCATAGCGGATCCATCCTCTCTCCATTGGCATCGATGGCGCTTCCCTTGACAAGATCACCTCCTTTCCATCTGACTAATGCTTCTTTATCACGTGAGGCACTCCCACTCCCACTCCCAGTCCCAATGAGGCTTCTAAGGATTTCTACTTGGCCCATGTGTTCACACCCTGCACACCTCCTGTGCATTTGACGTCTCCTATCACCCCTTCACCGATGACACCCAAAACACCTTCTCCTTCCAACACTTCACCCATCCCTGAACTCTCCTCCCATATGTCATACTGCCTCTCTGCCGTTGCCACTGGGTGACACTGCAGCACTTATTGATGCCCTCTTCTTAGACTGAGGTCCTGCACCTCCCAGCTCCCAGTGCCTCGCCCATCCTCTCCTCCATACCCCCCTCAGCCCACCCACTAAGGCTCACATCCATGCTCCCAGCAATCTCAAGACTTGATCGGCTTATCAGTTCCCTGCACCAACCCCTCCGTTCTCAGCTTTCTTCCTCCTCACCTTCTCTCCCCTTGCTTCCAGGCACTAGAACCCCCCCCCACCCCCAAATACCAGGAAGAAAGCCGCACTCATGGCCTTCAAGACTGTTCTCGAAAACGCTTCCTATACAGGCGAGGGTCCCAGAGCCCTATGCTGGCATCAGTCATCCCTATTCCAGCCCTTCCCGACACATGAATGTAGAAAGCTTTGCTTACTGCATACAATGGACTGCCAGACTGTTTTGTCCCCAGCCATGTTTCTCTTGCACCTGTCCTCTTCACCACCTGGACCACATCCTGCTCTCTAATCACTATCAATTATTGTAGGCTGACCAGACATCATGGTTTTCCCGGGACAGTCCCGGAAAATCGACCTCCTGTCCTCGGGTCCGGGGAGTTTTTTCATTTTATAAACCCCATCCCGGGTTTGCATGGGTGGGTGGCTACGGTCCCGGTTTTTGCCGGGTCCCGATTTCGAAATCCCAAAATCGGGCCAGGCGCTACTCTTCCTGCATGAATGGGGGAGTGAAATGCTATTCATGCTCCCATTCCCCCCTCCCCGGCCACTCACCTCCAATGAGAGGAGTGTGCCTGTGAGCACACCCCCTCCTCGCCCCTGCAACAGGCCAACAACATAGAAGCAGGACTACAGTTGTAATTCTGTTTATGTTATTCCTGCTTCTATGTCAATGGCATGTCCCTTTTTTATCTGGTCACGCTTAATTATTGCAGGAGTCAGGGTCAGCAACCTTTGGGCCTCCAGATGTTTGTGACTACAAGTCCCATCGGCCGGACACAGTGCAGTGAATAGTGAAGCATCAATGGGCCTCATTATGAGTTTGGTGGTATTTCAGCAATAAATTAACTGAAATGCCCCCAGACCTGATTACCGTTACCGCCAATTGGTCCTACGGATTTACCGCGGGATTACAAGTGGTGGCATGGCGGTGTAAACCTCCATTTTGGAGTCCATAGGGCTTCATGGGGATTTTGGCAGAATTGCAGCAAGCGGTAATTCCGCCGATTTTTGAAGGAAAAGTGGAGGATTTCGCTCCAACTTTTTGCTGGAGGTAAATTCACCCCTTATCCTCCAAACCCGGAATTTGGCGCTGTGTTAAAAACAGCAATGATGTTCCTGCCAAAAAAAAGTGCGGTAACGGAATTACCAGCACTTTTTCACTGTGCCGCCGAGTTCATAACGAGGCATAGTTCATTAAAACATCTGGGCAGATGCAGGTTGTGGAACCAGCACCCCAGGAAGTGATTGCCCCACTCACCTTTGTTTTGCTTCGGTAGAGTGCTTCGGATCAGTGCCAGTCTCTGCGACAGGCACAGTGCCCGCTTGCACTTATGTTCAAGTTTGATATGCTGGCCTTAGGGGCAGGGAATATTACGCTGTTGCTTGTTACTACCAACAGCAAATAAACAGGTGTGTTTATTGAACTGAAAACATTGCAGAATAGCAATGCTGGCTTTCTTTTCTTTGTGTTTTGCTGCAACAATTTAGTAGGTAGATGACAGGTAAAAAACAACGCGCTGGCCTTGGCCTTCAATATGGCCAGGGGAATGCGTGCTGAATGTGGGACCCGCGTACCCGCACTTAGAAACATAAGGACATATTGAATTTAGCTACATTGATTCCATCTTGTAATCTTTCCAAATATAAACTGCTGAAGGGGCATGTGTAACCTACTTTCTCTTGTTATCTTCAGCGCTGGTCATTGGGCCGGCTCTCGGCGGATCCGAGATCCGGCACCAGATATGGAGCCGGATCTCAGGATCCAGCAAGAGTCAGACACCCAAGCCCATGGACCACGCTGGAATACTTAAAAATAAAAAAAATAAAAAGAAAACGCCCGCGATGGCTGCATTGACTTTTACCCCGGCTTTGGCACTGGTGTGTAACGCACCATGCTGGCTACATGTCCAACTGAAAGGAATCAGTTGTACATGGAGCGAGCATTGTGCATTACACACCAGTGCCAAAGCCGCGGTAAAAGGAAATGCTGTCGTCACAGGTGCTTTTTTTTGTTTTTGTTTTTTTAAGTATTCCCAAATCTTTTTCACCGGTGCCTAAAGCACGGTGAGCGCACTCGGCGCGTGGGCATCTCCCCTCTCCCAACCCGCCTCCTGAACCTCCCTCTACCCGCCTCCCTCAGCGCCCTGATTGGCACATTGAAAAGGAAAAAAAAAAAAACCTCCAGAGCATCGCACAACCTGTAGCGTCCGTCCTGTCTCATCTGGACATGAACTGCTGACCAGGTAGGTGCCCCTGACCCCTGCCATCTTGGGCCTCCCAAATCTTTTTCACCGGTGCCTAAAGCACGGTGAGCGCACTCGGCGCGTGGTCCCTCTCCCCTCTCCCAACCCGCCTCCTGAACCTCCCTCTACCTGCCTCCCTCAGCGCCCCCGGCTCTGATTGGTGCACCACACCCTCATCAAGGACACCGCAGGGCAGCCCCCTGCCCGTGCAGCCCCTGTGGCTAAGGGCCCCAAGGCCCTTGGCGGCTCCGACATTGGTGGCTCCAAGATGTGTCTGCAGGTGTCCGCAGGGGACGCCAGGGAAGCCAGCAGCTAACAGACACCAACAAAAAACTGTAAGTGTGGCATGGGTGGGGAGTAGAGCAATCACTCTACTCCAGAAAACCCCTGCCACTCTACCTTACCTCCAAATAACATAGAGTGCCATAATATTAGCATGTCCACACTTAGATAGAATTGTGAATGTTAGCATGTCCACACTTGGATGGAATTGTGAACATTGGCCTGCCTCGCATCTAGATAGAATTGTGATTATTAGCATGTCCACACTTAGATAGAATTGTGAATGTTAGCATGTCCACACTTGGATGGAATTGTGAACATTGGCCTGCCTTGCATCTAGATAGAATTGTGATTATTAGCATGTCCACACTTAGATAGAATTGTGAATGTTAGCATGTTCACACTAAGATAGAATTGTGAATATTAGCATGTCCACACTTAGAATTGTGAATATTAGCATGTCCACACTTAGATAGAATTGTGAACATCAGCCTGCCTCGCATCTAGATAGAATCGTGAATATTAGCATGTCCACACTTAGATAGAATTGTGAATGTTAGCATGTCCACACTTAGATAGAATTGTGAATATTAGCATGCCCACACTTAGAAAGAATTGTGAATATTAGCATGTCCACACTTAGATAGAATTGTGAACATTGGCCTGCCTCGCATCTAGATAGAATTGTGATTATTAGCATGTCCACACTTAGATAGAATTGTGAATGTTAGCATGTCCACACTTGGATGGAATTGTGAACATTGGCCTGCCTCGCATCTAGATAGAATTGTGATTATTAGCATGTCCACACTTAGATAGAATTGTGAACATTAGCCTGCCACACATCTAGATAGAATTGTGAATATTAGCATGTCCACACTTAGATAGAATTGTGAATGTTAGCATGTCCACACTAAAATAGAATTGTGAACATTTGCCTGCATCGCATCTAGATAGAATTGGGAATATTAGCATGTCCACACTTAGATAGAATAGTGAACATTAGCCTGCCTCTCATCTAGATAGAATTGTGAATATTAGCATGTCCACACTTAGGTAGAATGGTGAATGTTAGCATGT
This sequence comes from Ambystoma mexicanum, assembly GCF_040938575.1. Classification (NCBI taxonomy): domain Eukaryota; kingdom Metazoa; phylum Chordata; class Amphibia; order Caudata; family Ambystomatidae; genus Ambystoma; species Ambystoma mexicanum. The sequence continues at coordinate 762,738,861 of NC_090925.1, read as the reverse complement.
CCACACTTGGATGGAATTGTGAACATTGGCCTGCCTCGCATCTAGATAGAATTGTGATTATTAGCATGTCCACACTTAGATAGAATTGTGAACATTAGCCTGCCACACATCTAGATAGAATTGTGAATATTAGCATGTCCACACTTAGATAGAATTGTGAATGTTAGCATGTCCACACTTAGATAGAATTGTGAATATTAGCATGCCCACACTTAGAAAGAATTGTGAATATTAGCATGTCCACACTTAGATAGAATTGTGAACATTGACCTGCCTCGCATCTAGATAGAATTGTGATTATTAGCATGTCCACACTTAGATAGAATTGTGATTATTAGCATGTCCATACTTAGATAGAATTGTGAACATTAGCCTGCCACACATCTAGATAGAATTGTGAATATTAGCATGTCCACACTTAGATAGAATTGTGAATGTTAGCATGTCCACACTAAAATAGAATTGTGAACATTTGCCTGCATCGCATCTAGATAGAATTGGGAATATTAGCATGTCCACACTTAGATAGAATAGTGAACATTAGCCTGCCTCGCATCTAGATAGAATTGTGAATATTAGCATGTCCACACTTAGGTAGAATTGTGAATGTTAGCATGTCCACACTTGGATGGAATTGTGAACATTGGCCTGCCTCGCATCTAGATAGAATTGTGATTATTAGCATGTCCACACTTAGATAGAATTGTGAACATTAGCCTGCCACACATCTAGATAGAATTGTGAATATTAGCATGTCCACACTTAGATAGAATTGTGAATGTTAGCATGTCCACACTAAAATAGAATTGTGAACATTAGCCTGCATCGCATCTAGATAGAATTGGGAATATTAGCATGTCCACACTTAGATAGAATAGTGAACATTAGCCTGCCTCGCATCTAGATAGAATTGTGAATATTAGCATGTCCACACTTAGGTAGAATTGTGAATGTTAGCATGTCCACACTAAAATAGAATTGTGAACATTGGCCTGCCTCGCATCTAGATAGAATTGTGATTATTAGCATGTCCACACTTAGATAGAATTGTGAATGTTAGCATGTCCACACTTGGATGGAATTGTGAACATTGGCCTGCCTCGCATCTAGATAGAATTGTGATTATTAGCATGTCCACACTTAGATAGAATTGTGAACATTAGCCTGCCACGCATCTAGATAGAATTGTGAATATTAGCATGTCCACACTTAGATAGAATTGTGAATGTTAGCATGTCCACACTAAAATAGAATTGTGAACATTTGCCTGCATCGCATCTAGATAGAATTGGGAATATTAGCATGTCCACACTTAGATAGAATAGTGAACATTAGCCTGCCTCTCATCTAGATAGAATTGTGAATATTAGCATGTCCACACTTAGGTAGAATTGTGAATGTTAGCATGTCCACACTTGGATGGAATTGTGAACATTGGCCTGCCTCGCATCTAGATAGAATTGTGATTATTAGCATGTCCACACTTAGATAGAATTGTGAACATTAGCCTGCCACACATCTAGATAGAATTGTGAATATTAGCATGTCCACACTTAGATAGAATTGTGAATGTTAGCATGTCCACACTTAGATAGAATTGTGAATATTAGCATGCCCACACTTAGAAAGAATTGTGAATATTAGCATGTCCACACTTAGATAGAATTGTGAACATTGACCTGCCTCGCATCTAGATAGAATTGTGATTATTAGCATGTCCACACTTAGATAGAATTGTGATTATTAGCATGTCCATACTTAGATAGAATTGTGAACATTAGCCTGCCACACATCTAGATAGAATTGTGAATATTAGCATGTCCACACTTAGATAGAATTGTGAATGTTAGCATGTCCACACTAAAATAGAATTGTGAACATTTGCCTGCATCGCATCTAGATAGAATTGGGAATATTAGCATGTCCACACTTAGATAGAATAGTGAACATTAGCCTGCCTCGCATCTAGATAGAATTGTGAATATTAGCATGTCCACACTTAGGTAGAATTGTGAATGTTAGCATGTCCACACTTGGATGGAATTGTGAACATTGGCCTGCCTCGCATCTAGATAGAATTGTGATTATTAGCATGTCCACACTTAGATAGAATTGTGAACATTAGCCTGCCACACATCTAGATAGAATTGTGAATATTAGCATGTCCACACTTAGATAGAATTGTGAATGTTAGCATGTCCACACTAAAATAGAATTGTGAACATTAGCCTGCATCGCATCTAGATAGAATTGGGATATTAGCATGTCCACACTTAGATAGAATAGTGAACATTAGCCTGCCTCGCATCTAGATAGAATTGTGAATATTAGCATGTCCACACTTAGGTAGAATTGTGAATGTTAGCATGTCCACACTAAAATAGAATTGTGAACATTGGCCTGCCTCGCATCTAGATAGAATTGTGATTATTAGCATGTCCACACTTAGATAGAATTGTGAATGTTAGCATGTCCACACTTGGATGGAATTGTGAACATTGGCCTGCCTCGCATCTAGATAGAATTGTGATTATTAGCATGTCCACACTTAGATAGAATAGTGAACATTAGCCTGCCACGCATCTAGATAGAATTGTGAATATTAGCATGTCCACACTTAGATAGAATTGTGAATGTTAGCATGTCCACACTAAAATAGAATTGTGAACATTAGCCTGCATCGCATCTAGATAGAATTGGGAATATTAGCATGTCCACACTTAGGTAGAATTGTGAATGTTAGCATGTCCACACTTGGATGGAATTGCGAACATTGGCCTGCATCACACCTAGATAGAGTTGTGAATGTTGGCATGTCCACACTTAGATAGAATTGTGAACATTGGCCTGCCTCGCATCTAGATAGAATTGTGAGTGTTGGCATGTCCACACTTGGATAGAATTGTAAACATTGGCCTGCGTCGCATCTGGACATAATTGTGCATATTAGCATGTCCACACTTAGATAGAATTGTGAACATTGGCCTGCCTCGCATCTAGATAGAATTGTGAGTGTTGGCATGTCCACACTTGGATAGAATTGTAAACATTGGCCTGCGTCGCATCTGGACATAATTGCGAATATTAGCATGTCCACACTTAGATAGAATTGTGAATATTGGCATGTCCACACTTAGATAGAATTGTGAACATTGGCCTGCGTCACATCTAGATAGAATTGTGAATTTTAGCATGGACAATACTGTGAATGTTAGCATGCAAAAGGTCAGGTAACCAACTAACCAATAAAACCTCAAACTCTGCATACTTATCTCACTCAAAAACTCACACAACCATCTCTCGCACCACAAGCCGCACGCACTTCACAACACTGCAACAACACATAAGCCGGAGCAACAGCGCACGCGGACTGACACCAATCCAATACCAGCACCAAAGCTCAGCACCCGGTGTCTACCGAGTTGAAGCTGCCAACAGAACACCACTCCTCTCACTATCCTACTCCTTCTTCACCTTACTAACCCATCCCCCCCTTATCGTTTGCAGATCCGCCAGAGCGCCTGGAGACCAATTCCGTTGGTGACGGTGCGCGGTACAAATACCTTTAACATTTAACATTGATGGATGTCCACTACGAGCCCCGCCCCCTCTACACCACGCCCCTCGGGCACCGCCCCCTCTAACTCCTCCCCACCCCGGCCCTTGTGTTGTGGGATTCCCCCACCACATTTTTTCCATTTCAGCCACTGGTTATCTGCACCCAAAAAAAACCAGAAATGATCACACGGCGGGCCTTAAAAGTCTCAAAATAAATATGCACATTGTTAATCAGCTGAAGCCATGTGTTAAGGGACAGTTGCCCGTCACGTGACTCGTTTTGTGGAATTGATGGCCAGTTCCTGGGGGGAGGGGACTTGTGTCAAAGCTCCTCACCTCACTTCTCCAATCAATCACCACCAATGCTTTGTGCATGCGCACTGCAAACATGCACTTTTATAGAATGCATATGCTCATGTAGCTAGTCATTTGTGTTACACCAGATACAAGCGTGGTGTAATACCACATATAAGGTGTTAAGTGGGCCGGTGCTAGCCAGAGCGGAGCCTCGGCAGTATAAAAGAAACTGCTATTGTGCCGGGGCTCTCCTGGGCTCACCTCGCAACCCACTAATGATTTCTGTAATAAATAACGTTAAGCGGAGTCACCGTCGTGTGGCTAAAATGTGAAGTGCGTGTTTGTAGTGCATGCGGTTCACATTTACTGGGGATGGCCGTGTTGCCGTTTTTGCCTTCTCACCACCAAAACAGCCACATGCAGTGATGGATAATAGGGGCGGGGCCGTTTTTTGTTTTTGTTGTCCCGAGCCACAGTGATTAACTGATGCTAGCAGCAGGCAAAGCAGGTTCCTATGGAAACAGAAAACATAAGGAGAGTCTTTCTGTTTAGGAATACTATTCGAAAAAAACACATTCAAAGGTAACAGAGATAATTATTTCGTAAAGGCTAAATGTTTGTGTCCCCATCTACCCCCACCTCCCACCACAAATACACAAAATGACGTTGACAATCGGAAAATGGCTTGTTTACGTAAAATGTTATGCAGAAAAAAAGCGTTCTTTGGTAAAAAAAAAGATTTGTATCAACTAATGCCATAAATATTGCATTCTACAAAGATATCATTGTAATGCTGTAATTGCAGGAGCGCACGGCATCTCCCACACACATACTGATGCTTCTGTAGATTGGCTGCACTTTTCTAATTCACAGTTTTGGTGTCTGCACATCGCTCTTACTTGCCATGACCAATAGATGGCAGTACACTCCATGTTATAGGACTTTAAATATAGTTTCTGCCTTTGTGACTGTTTTCGAAACACGTTTGATATTACCAAAGCGATGGCATTCTCCTGGTATTGTAACAGTTTTACATATGCATTTGTGTGTCCCTATTAGCTTCACAAGCTGATGTGTTCTGCTGCTCTTTAAGTTACTTCTGTTGTTGAGCAGACCATACTTATTTTGTTAGTCTTCGAACTTTGGGAAATTAGTCATTTTGTGGGAGCATTCCCTGTGGTCGTGTGTTCTGGTTCCCTCATGTGAGGGGCAGTGCATCAAGAAGTGGAGTTCGTTTTCTAGGAGTCCCGTTTCTCAATGTCTCCAGATCCGGTCATAGGGCCTCATTCCGAGTACGGCGCTAACCAATGGCGCTATTAACGCCTTGGTTGACGCCGTACCCGGACCGGCAGCGCCTTGGTGGTTGGCGGAATTACCGCCCCATTCCAAGGTTGGCGGGGCGGTAATTCCCCAATCCCCATTTACCCTTCCCCATTCCCATTCTTGCCCCATAGGGCATAATGGGAGTGGGGAAGGCGTCAATTACGCCACCGTAAATTACGGTGGCGTAATTAACATCAAGGTCCCTTAGCGCCATGGTATTTAACGCCTGCTAAAAGCAGGTGTTAAAAGCACCATGGCGCTAAGGGAACTCGGAGTATGGCGGTAAGGGATTACCGCCACCGCTCTCGTTAGCGGTGGCCGCTATCCCTTACCGCCATACTCGGAATGAGGCCCATAGTCTGTTTTCCTGGTCTTTCTGTGTCGTTGTCTTCCAGTCTCGGGTCTGTTGTAACCAGTGGTCTGTGTTCAGGTTTCTTCAGTGAGGATAAGTGTCCTGCCAAGCCGAAGTTCCTCTTGAACAGTTGGGTACACTTCAGATTGCTTAGTCCTTGGGTGTACCAATATTTACACCATAATCCCTAAGACTGGGGCGGGAGGGGGGGGGCATTACAGCGTCAGGTAATGCCCTGGGGCCCACAGTTGCAGGCTTGAGCGAAGCGAGGGCCTTAACGAAGGCCCTGGGCATTACCATATGTGTTAATGCCCCCATTGAGGGGCTTATTGCTATTAGTACCTCGGTCCCTTAGGCTGGGGTACTGATACAGTATTTATTCAGTTGCGAGAAGCTCAGGCATTTCATAACCAAAAAATAAATAAAAAAATAGCCACAACCTAAGAGGAAACGAAGTTCGTTCTACTTTTCATGGTGGCCATTTAAAACAGTACAACAAATTAAACAAACAAGATGGTGGCCATGGAACGGAAGCAGGACTACACGTAGTCCCTTCTCCATTTTCATGGCGGTATGTCTCAGATTGGGAGCAAACGTGCAAGGGACGGAAGTGTTCCTGGTGTATCTGCTCCCAAAAAGGGCCAGAAAGCAGAAGGTAAGTGAGGTGGGAACGAGGGAAACCTGTGGCAAAAGGGGAGGCGGTGGGCGCACTCACCTTGTTCCCCGGAAGGGGAGATGGCAGCCTTCAGCCCTGCAGAGGCTCAGAGTAGCGGGATTACCATATGGTAATGCATTTAGATAGTGGCTTCCTGGGGTTCTACTGTTTCTCTGTAATGTCTGTGTCTCCGTTTCTAGGGTGTGGGTGTTTTCTTCAGCTGGTGTGAGGTTTAATGCATTGTTTAGATGGGTTTACGATGCTTTGAATTGGGGAGATATTTGGTTACTCTTCTTTCAGTCTTGTTTGTGGTTTGTTTTTCGATCAGTGGTGGGTGTTGCCATGTTTCTGCTCCGCAGGAGATTTTTGGGGTATTTTGTGCCCCATTGCCCCCTGTTTAGAGAGCAGCAGATGCATGGTTTCTGCTGGGCTGGTAGCCCACCTGGTATAATATTCAAGCAACGAGGGGCCCAATAGGCTCAACATCTCAGCAAAAGGAAATGGGTAGCGGAAGTGACATCACCCACCCGTTGGCCCCCCAGTAAGTGACATCACATGACCTTTCCCTATAATAGCATTACAGGAAGTGCTGCCACACAATCATTGACCTTATAGATATCACAGGATTTGGCCCCACTTATGTAAGAAATAGCATGCATACATTAATATAATAACTAAATGTTTAGCCAAAAGGGTATTTCAGTGATCTGCGGCATACTATACTAGGCTACTACCTTGTTACACCATGTTTGCACTGTTATTGTAAACCAGCGTTTACCCAGAAGGTCAGGGGTGCTGCCTCCATATTCCAATGTAGCCTCCTATGGCCAGGTGCTGCCATCCTGTGACAGTTACAGTCTCACTCACATATGCCGGGTACAGCTTCCCATGCCCAAGTACTGCCATCACACCAGCCCTCTGACTGATCCACTGACACCTGAACTAATGAAGGGTACAATGCATGGGAAGGGCTTGGAAACCACAATGAGAGATCTAGCCAATCAGAATGCTGCAATCCATTAAGCAGGCTTAGTAACAGCGTCGCGCTTCAATTGAAATGCCACTGATTTGCATCCTCCTCTTTCCTCTCAACCAAGCTCTGTGCATTGAGGAAAGTCACCTAGCCTTCAGACAATCCCCGAAAGCCTGGCTACTCCGGTCACATGCCAGCACAGCTCCAAAGAAGCCCAGAACACACCTAAGGACCCCTGCCGACCTCTACCTACAGGCAGCCTCATTTTGTTAAACACCGCGCAGCTTTAAACAGTGAGGCGCCCAGACATTTTTCTATGGGACTGCGCCACCGCTCATTCATATCACGGATGAAACCCATGCACTTGGACACAACAATACTCTGATGTGAAGAACGGCATGAAGGACAAGACTGACACAGAGACGGGACCCACTCGGGCAACCCACACTTACATGACACACGCCCGTCAACAACGCTTCAGACATACAGACTAAGTTTGGGGTCAGTCCCCAAAGCCCCATTAAACGCTCCGCTCACTCTCACCAAGATACTGCTCCCCCACCTTCAACGCCTCCACCTCGGAAGCTCAGTGGGGTCGGTCTACAAACCACCCGTTAAATAGATTCACGGAGGTGGGGCATCTCTGCGTACTCTAAGCTACAAGCCCGCACTCAATTCCTCCGCCAAGGAACTAGGGGGTTCAGACTCAGTCGGGTCATTCTCCCTTCATCTTCATTAAATGAACAAACTAGGGATGGGGCCTCCCTTCCGACTGCCACCGCCATGCCGGTGTGTGCCAGGCCTCAGCCTGGGTAATAGGTAGAACTGATTCCTTCCGTTCAGTCTCTCTGTGCCCCCCATTAACATGACCTGGGACTGAGGGGTCCCTCAACCAGATGCAAAACAGCTCAACAAAACGGCCACCCCAGCAGAACAAGAGACGGGAAGTGAAAAGGTTAATCCAAGCCTCAAAACTTAGAAGACAGGAGTCCATGCTAGCCACTCCCCTCTCCCACCCACTCACTGACTCACATCTCCATCTCCTGCAGCCTGGCACCACTCTCATATTCAATGCTCACACATTGCAGCATTCTGCAAACAAAATACCGAATTAACAGTGTTGCGTTATATTGAGACCACCCTTAACATGGGAGTTCGTTCCCACACCCAATCAAGGAGCCCTGCAATATTCCCTTAAATTTGTTAGCGCTAGACTTACTGATGACTCATATAGAGTCACACAAACCCCCTCTCCCCCCACACTCCCCCTGTGCCCACAATGAACCAAAGTGTCTCCAGAGGATAGCTCAGGGGCAACTCACTCGCTTGGAAGCAAGACAACATGGAGCAACACAGGTTCAATCCCTGGGTCTGCACTTAGAAACCTCTGGGTATTAAGCACGTTATAAATATCCAATTGCAATCACAACCAGGCTGGGTATAGGAAATATATTTGTATTTGTTTTAATTATAGTTATAAATAATAGAAATCACACTAAACTACACACGCCACTTTCTTTGTCCATGGTCCATGCATAAAATCCCTTTACATTTGCATTTGCATTGCATATACATTTGCAATGCTGTAAAATTTCGATATTCCTGCGGATTTAAAAGGCTAGCAGTTGGGTTACAGATTTGTACCAATGCATAGAACAATTATGATTTCACCCACATCTTTACTCAAAATAAGCCCAGGGTGATTCAGCTGTGAGTTTTTGGGACACGCACAACAAGGCCACTAAAATGGCAGAGATGTTCTGTACAAGACCACTTTACATTTCCTTGCATATACAATCTGTGCCTCCTTGCACAGGTGCAGCCTGACCTACCACCCAAGCCCCTCGTCAGAGGCTGTGCCTGAATGTCACAGGATTGAGGAGGAGTGCGTGGACAGGGCTGTTCAGCCAATAATGTTGCTGCAGACCTTCTTTACTGCTTAACCTAATTGCAGGAGGAGGTGGTACTACTTCTAAGCACTAAAGCATTGTCATTTGTTCCCAATGTAATGATATTCAATGTATCGACTTTGGAATGGATGGGGTTTCATCGTGTGACTTCAGGATACGCACTTATCTTTGAGGAGAGCACTTAACTCATGCCATTACCTCACCTTCTGATGTGGAGTGGGGAAGCGGGATCTATTCTAGGGGGAAGCGGGATCTATTCTACAAAATAGGGTTTAATAAGTAGCCTAGTTCTTAAATGTTCACAATTTGTTATTGAATGTTTGCCGTGGTACCCTCTTAAAATATGTTTATTTCTTGGAATGTACACAATTACTAAATCAATGTTGAGTAGGAACAAATGAAGGACATCTTAAGTTATCGTATGTCAGGTATGAATAACGTATCGTGTCCGTAGGCCAGACCTCAAGACAAGCAGACACTGGAAAGACATCCTCCTCTAAGGAAAGGAAAAAGCCTTGGCGCACCTCTTTAAAAGGAAAACAAGATTTACTTTGTATACAAAAAGGAAAAAGGTGACAGAGGGTGCCGTAGAACCCAACAGCCATGGAGCTCTTGGTTAGTTCAAAGCAGACATGCCATTATAAGGCAAGACATCGTCACTCGTGATGCACACAGTATACAGTGTTCATCCCTCGCCCTCATTGGCTACCACCTGTATACATGCTACCGGTCCCCTATAGTCTCTCGACCAATTAGCCACACTTTAATGTACGCTTTCCCCCTAACACATGGTTTCCTACTCCGTCACCATGGGTTCCCACTACCTGATTGGCAGGCCTCTCAGTATGTTATCCTCCCCATGGGCCTAGTCACATGGTGTGCACCTGGTTGTTACCATGAGCTCAGTGGATACCTCTGAGGTCAAATTGTCCCTCTAGAATAATGGAGTGCTTCTCTTGATACCGGACATGCGGGCGCCCCACCATGCCTTCCCGTCCTGGGACTGAATTTGTTGGCTTCACCACTTGCTCCTTGTATTACAAATTATGGGATGCATCACTCTTGGCTCCCCCCTTATCAGCTGCGTCTCCCAGGAGCTTCTCCTGGGCCTCCCAAGGACCACACTAATCAGCCAAATCCTGGTTTAGGGGTTCTGTTTCTGGGTATCTGGCCATTCAAATGGGATGGCCATTATCCTGAGGGGCGCTAATGCTATAAATCTAGGCTGGCCCTTTTGCCTGCTGAACACCTTTACCCTGGCTCCCATGAGTTTGTCCTTCAGGATGGGCGCAGCCCTGCCCTTGCTCAGCCATTCACATTACTTTCTGGTTTTGCAGGCCCATAGCGCGATACAATAATATTTGTGAAGGCCTCTGTGTTCAGTTTAACTGCTGGGTCTTGGGATGGGAAGGTGATTCAAAACGTGCTACCACACTACGCTAGAACTTTCAACAGGGCCTGCAACACACTAGGCCTCACTTCAAATATGGCGGTGCTTCCGCGTTTCTCACGTTGGGGACCAGGCCCCACGTTTGCATCCCTGTACACTCCATATCAACGCTTGTACTTCAGTGGCACTCGTGCCCTCTACCCGGGCATACATATATGCTCATGACTACTGCAAAGCAAATATGATTGCCGTTACCACTTCACACGTTCCACCCCGTCAGCCGCGCACGTTCCTTTTTTTGCAGCCTAAATCGTTGGGGCGGGGATGGGAGCAGACCGTGCATCCCAACCCATGTTTGGTTTTTTTTTCGTTGCATTCTTGTGTTTGCAATTGTATTTTCTATATTATAAGTGCACACATACAAGTGCTGGAATGGGAAGAATAAGAACTGTCTCGGACAATGGGAGGGTCCTTCCTCAAGACACTTAAGTGCATTTTCCTAATTTCGAAGGTACATAAATAGTGATACCCTATAACTGTTTCATTGCTTTACCTTAATCTGAGAACATAAACTGTCTCCAACATCAGGGTAAAAACCTATAAATGCTCTCTGAAAAATGCACAGTCCTAGAGAGCAGATCTGCTGGATATTCAAGAAGGATGAGAATGTACATATTATTGAAAATCAGACAGACTTTAAACAAAGCACATATTCTCACATTTAGCATTTCAAGCAATACATGTACTGCTGTTTTTGGAGCACCCCGTTTCCGGTCTCCCCGGAACTGCGTGCCTCAGAGCGCCACACCTTCTCACAGTGCTTTTTGACCAGGTGTAACAGAGCGGGGGTAGCATGGAGGTTGCCAGGGGTAGAAATCGCTACCCCCTCCCCACCCGCATTCGCAGTCCACAGGCCGCAAACGTTACTGCAGTCGAGGAGTGTTGGTTTAATGACACGGTCACATAGTTGTATGCAGAATTTCACAGGAAGGTTTATACTGTGCAATAAAAGGAACTTGAAAGCAATATTGGAACCACCCAGTGTTCTGCATAGAGAATTATACAAGTCCTGTAATAATTATGCTAATGATGAGAATAATATTAATAACGTAGGCCTATCCCGAGGGCCGTACCAGGCATTATGGCCCTGAAGTCTGCTCGGGCCTTTAACGAGGTATACAGGACCATACCACCATCACTGCAAGAGGGCACGGTCTGTGAAGCTGTTAGGACGCATGGCCAATCACAAACACACAAAAAGGTTTTTATATGAAAATATGTAATGGTTTTTATTATTATATTGCTTTTTTCTTTAAATACACATGAATGTGCACCTAGACGTGCATTTAACGATTGAAACCAGTAAACATGTGAATAGATTAATAACAATAATGAGCAGCATAGCAGGGCAGGAGATAGAAAGAATATTTGCAAAATCAAGATCCTGGAAATCACACACTTGTTTTCTACTAAGTAGAGCACCCCATGGGGAACATTTAAGTTAAAAACAACAGTAAACATATCCTGACAAAAACATAATTCATGCGTAATAAAGTGTCCTTTTCGACAATGAATCCAAACGGAAATGGGAGTCTTGGTACAAAGATGTAATTTTCAGTTAGGCCACTAGAGGTAGATAAAGGGTTATATGTGATTTTACTAAAGGTAAAATCAGAATGGTCAATTTCAGAGTGGTCAAAATACCGAAAAAATACAGTTTATTTTTCATTTGTGGGGTCCCCCCAAGCCCCCTGTTTTTCTATCCTTTTAACCCCACCCAACCCCACCCATTTTAACCCCTTACCTCCCTACATAGATATATATATATAAAATTAACATTTTCGGTATTTTTTCAGTATTTTGGCTTTCGGTGAAACTTACCACTCTGTTTCATTTTCGGTAAAATAACTGGGTACCTGGGTAAAGCATTGTTACTGCACTCCTTGCAGATAAAAAGCAGTGTTGACATTTGCTGGCTATGCAAAAACGTCGAGCTACACAACTGGTCTAACCTGCAAATTAGCCAATAGGAATGGCTTCTTCACTTGCACAGGATTCTAATAATGACAATCAGCTGAAGAAGACGTGAATTATTATTATCGTTATTATTATCACTATTATTTTAATAAATAATATTTGTGGCATAATTACTTACTGTTCGCTGTTATTGCCCCAAGTCCTCTCTTCCTGTTTACAGTACACATTCAGTGATGCCCAGCTGCGTCTCACAGACAGGAACCCGGCTAGGCTAGGGCGGTGTATTGGGAGGGGGCGAGGGTGCATGTGGATTCCTGCATTTCTACCCTCTGGTCTCTCTTCTTCCTCACAGTCCTTACACTAGGAGGAAAGGCAGTACAAGATGGCGGCTACGTTACTTAAATGAACAATACCCGCTGGACAGGAAATGCAGCATCCTAGACGTTTTTCACAAGAGAATGAGGATGTTCTAGTGATCAGATCCTCACTCAAAATGAAGCGCATGGCATCAAGGGCTGCCCAAGTTGCCCCAAAATGACATTTTGAAAGGGGAACCACTTCAAGATGCACCTCTAATGTGCAAAGCTATAAACCAATCAGTCTTCAGATTACTCCTCAGCAATTTGTGTGCAACCTGCTGTCACAGGTTCGAATCCCAGCAGGGCCAATTTAGCCCTTCAACTTTTTCAGCTCAATAAATTGAGACCCTTTGGGTAATATAATACAATCTACTATTATAATACAGAGAAGCGGGGGGTGCTATCATGAAGCCCTATATTAAAATGTGATAGTCTTGCTAATTGCTGTGCTGACTTTGCAAAGAAAGGTTTTCGAGCTGTGGCAAGGCCGGGGCACAAATTCATCCAATCCAGGTTTTGGGCAGGTTGCAGCCCAGCGACGGACTTTGGCAGCGGCGGATGCTGCTTGCCATGTGGAGGGTTATATAGGGTTGCCTGGTTGGAGGTTTTGGTAGCTTTCAGTGACTTTTGATCCCATCGATCACAGGATGCTTACTACTGGCTTAAGAGATAGTGTCGAGTTCTGTCCAAAAGCCGAAATACGACAGAAATCTGAATCCATCCATGTGTGCAGCTGATACCAACAGGACCCTAGACCTTCATCAAGCAAAATACCCAAAATGGCAGCTGGACCAGCGAAAGCAGCCCTCCAAGTCAAGGAAATCTTGACACCCATTGGATGGCCTTTGAATGGGATCTTTCCTCTTATAGGGGAAGAAGGAGGAAAAGCAGACACTGGGAGGACAGATTCTGGATATAACTGACAACTGAGAGGACGAAGGAGAGACCTGTAGCCCACAATGCAAGCAGAACGCGGAGCAGGTGAAAACCAAACATGGTTTACAGGCTCGTCTCCTGGTGCCAAACCTTTGTGTCCATTGCTCCGACTGCTGCCATCCCTGCCCAGACCTGCCCGGCAATAGAAGGTAAAGTTGCGAAACATTAAGACCAACTGATGAGATCTTCACTCGGGACTCACAAGGACATTACTGGCCAGGGCATAACTTCCTTAAGTAGTTTCAAGTCCCCCGATCGGACTTGCCCATGAGTTTCAGCTCACGCAAATGCTCTAACTTTTTTTGTGGTGCAACACATCGAAAGTAAAGACAGGACCTTTTCCAAACCACCAACCCAATCCACTACCACTGTGTCTTCTTCCTTGTCACATTCCTCACAATATACAGGCTTTGGATTTTGTGGAAGGATCCTTGATGAAGGAATAACTAATTTTACCCTGGCCCCTAGCCCATCTCATCACCTGTGCCAAAAAAACCTTTGAGAATCAGGCCCAGTGATTCCAACCAAAAACTCAGAATAATGGTAAACTTATGACGGATTGCCATCTCTGGAGATGTTAAAGCTCTAGCTTGTATTAATAAATAACATGATGCAGGTTATTCTGTCTCTGAAAGGGAGGCCTGCTAAACAGACCCACCCTTTTCCTAAAAGCTCCATGCCGAAACCGAGTGCGTCAATGTCCCTGTGCTGCACCAGTGTCCTGACAGCTGCTGCTCCTGCTCTCCGATGGCACAGGGCAGATTCAAAGGTCACATGTGCATTCCTGACAGCTTCTTGTTACCAGGTCCTTGCGGGCAGAGGTAGCATTTTAACTTCTGCTCCTCTGATCTAAATGATGATAACTGTCCACTTTAATCAGTCTGGTGACAGGGTAATGTCTAAATCTAAGTTATGCATGGATGTGGTATGCTGACTGATAAGAACATATAATTATGAAAGCCACAAGCAATTTGAAATAATGCAAGTGTCAACTGTGTGAGCGCAGGCCCAGCTATGTCAGTGCAAAGTGTATTCATGGCTAGTGCTAATTGAGATGAAACCCAAGATGCTGCCCCCTTTGAAATCTCCTTAAGGGATGGGACACCTTCCACCAGGGCATAGAAACCTCCCCCCGGGGGTCTCCTGTGAACTATGCTTCAAAGGCAGGATTGACATAACATTGCCAACCTTACGTAAGGGTGCTGCACACCGGAATTCCTTTTGAAGTCAGCAGTCATGGGAAAGTGGCAGAGTTAGAGTAGCCAGGGAAGGAAGGTAGGCCTAAAGCGGGGTTCCACCCTCTTGGTTTTCTGTCCAGATTCTCTTCCTTCTGACCCCACCTTTTTCAGCAAGGCAAGGCAATTTGCATATGATGTCAGAAGACAAGGGCCACACTGGTGCAGCAAGAGGGCAGGGGCTCCTTACTGCAGGCTTGCTCTAGACCAATCCCCTGTGACGTGTTGCCTTTATAGGGAAGGGGCCTCCCACTCCTTCCTTGATTCATCTTCGGACGCCTGGAAGAAGAAGAATATGCCAGTGGACTTCTATTGTGAGTGCAGTCCATTCCAGAGTCCTCTGCCATAGAGGTGAACACAGAACGCATCCCAAGTCTAGGAGAGGTCTGCCCCCATATATATACATAAAGATGTAACCCACCCTATTGTCTCAGTAGAAAAGGCACATTTGGGGTGATCACTCAATTATTGCTTTGCTGGTAACCTTAAAATTGCATTAATCATCTAGTAGAATTGTTTATAAACATTTTAGAATAATTGAGCTGGTTGGAGAGAGAAAACATTTTAAATAACATGTGCTTTTAATTCATGTAAATAGAAATACAAAAGTACTTAGTGCTCAACATAGATGTCCTTGATGAATTTTGTAGTGGACATATCTTAATCAACAAGAGAAAAACAAACATTTATGTTCATGATTCATCACAAAAAAACATTACACGATCTGACAAACAAAATTAAAATTTCAAAGTGTGACATTCAAAGTGAGTTGAGAAAGGGAAAAACCTGAATTGAGTTCCCTGATTTGACCCCGTGTAGTAGATATCTTGAAAATATCCTATTTCATTTCCTTATAATTATTCTGTTGTGGAAGACGAGGCAGGGGTTAATGAGAGTTCTAAGAATTGTTCCGAGGCTTTGATTTTAGCCACGTATCTGGGTCTTATCTGGTAAAATAATTATTTGTCTAGGTGCGCGCCAAGCTCCACGGGGTGCAACAGAAGGCTTTCCCTTGTCCTGGAGCCCCTGGATTGGAATTCCCCAGCACCCATGGAACCAATGAAGCGGTACCTGTCTCAACCATCCATCTCTGAACCAGCTTGACACTGGTTTGGACACTTTTGAAGCCGGCCAAGCTGCTGCACATGACGCGCTGGAGTCATCCCGGAACTTGACGCTCGGCATCTTCCACGTCTCCAAGCTCGCGTGACGCCGACTGTGCGCTGTCTCTGCATCTGAGATCCGCTGAGTCTTGTAGCATCCCCAACTTAACCCCAGTGCCGGGTCTCCAGCTTCTTCGAGCTCCAAGCTGATGCTACTCCCTTACCTCAATGCCGTGTTGAGCCAGTCAAGCCCGCCAACCTCTGAGGGCCAGTCTCTGCTTCTCTGCACCCATGACTGCAGAGTTTTCCAGCGTTGCCGACCCGAAATAGCCTGCCAACCCCAACATTTTCAACCTGCAAGCCATTGCTGCATATGAACAGCAGTGCATGATTGGACTTGGTGGTGCCGCCCTGTGATTCGACACCGGCAAAGTGCTGAAACCACCCACACTCATGGTTCGACGGCCTGACTCAATGCTGTTCAGCCCCGACGAAAGACATAAGCTACAGTGATGAGGCCCTGTCCCCGGGTCCACTTTTTGGCACCATCTTTAAGACTTTTTCTACAAGACATTTTTGTAAATGCTGACATTGTACCAAGTGAGTTCCTCAGCAGATTGCATCTTCTGTGTTTCTTTACAGCTCTGGGTTTTTGCTTGTGTTTTTAGTTAGTGATTTGCATTTTTATTGTTTAATTAAAAGTATGCATTTTTTTAGGACCTTGATTGAACATTCCCTTATTTGGGGCTATTGTAATTAAGTTGATTGGGTTGCTCCTACTACCACCTGAAACCCCTCCTGAACATATAGCCTGCGCTCGGCCTGCGCTACCAAAAAAGGCAAAGGATGTCTACTGTTCCGGCTGTTCCTGTTTCATCACTATAATTGGAATCAATGCTGGTTTAAAAAGAGTGTGGGGGCTGATTAGGCCTTTTAGACAATATGCATCCCTGTACTCCTTCAGAGCAGTATTCATTTCATCATAGCACTCTTAAGTCATCTGTTGTCATTTTGATTCTGTCAACCTAATGAAGCAATGTGTCATGGACGTTCATCAATCACAGACTGGTTTTGCCCTGTTTTGTTGCAAGTATTGTAATGTACAGAATTTGTCAGGCTTTCAGAAAAATGATGGTCAAAATGGCACCTAATCCTAAATGATTAACAGTAAAGTATGAGTGGGTCTGGGGTGCTGAAAGACTACCGCCGCCGTAAGATCTCACCATCCGTGCTGAAAGCTGCTGCTGAGTGCCACAGATGAGCTGCACCAGGGAACCAAGCAGCCGATAGGTGTATGTGTTGGCAGCACGCCCTGCTCATCTAAGGAAGAGGATCTGCAGACTTTACGGATGGCCTCGCTCCTATGCTTTGGTCGGAGATTAGCACAGTTCCATAGAGCTGGGCGCTTCTGCTGTCAGAAAGTGCGCTCGGTAGGATAGCTCAGGGGCAACGTGCTTGCCTTGGAAGCAAGACAACACTGAGCAACTCAGGTTCGCTCCCTGGTCCACACTTAGAAAACTATTAAGCGCATTATAAATAATAACCAATTACAAAAGTCATGCACCCAATGCAGTAGGGTGCAGATGTGAACCCTAGAAAGCCTACTGAACAAGCAAAGCTCAAATGACACTATATATACTTGACCAACACAAATGTAAGGTATCAGGTAATAATATCCCTATATATAAGGTTGTGGCAACATTATATAGGTGACCATATATATAGGGACAGGGGCAGCAGGGGTTGCGGCGGTGTCCCCCGCTCCCCATGAAAAATAAAAAGGGTTTTAGGGATTGCAGGGGGGATGTCCCGCATGTTCCATGTAATAATGTCCCCACAAAAAAATGGCAATTTTTCTGCTATTTATTTGCATGCCAATATTTTTGAGGGGGACATTATTACATGGAACCAAATGTAAGTACCATTAAAATATCAATTGTGTGAATATAGCAGAATTTCAAAGCGTTTTACCTAGTTTCCTGTGTGCTGGGGTGGACTGATCTATCATGACCTCTGGAGATTTCCTGGTAGGTCTCTGCACCATGGGCCTCTTTTGTGCGGCAAACTTGCTGAATATGTGTAACATGGGGCACCATTGGACATGATTTTCAGGGCCTCTTTTGGTTCGCAGTCCACCCCTGCCTGCGTGGTAATGTTCTGCACGGCCCAAGCAACACCGGTGACTGGAGACAGCAGGAGAGGACATTAATATGGATGCTGCCCCAGTCAGTTGACTGTACCAGCCTCTCTGGTGCCTGATTGGCTGGTGAGAATACATGCCCATCTGGTGAATCGGGTGAAATCGGACCGAGGCAGTACTGGGGCCCCAATAGTGCAATTCAATGTGATGGCCCCGGGGGCCACCTGCAGTAGGAGCATGGGGTGGTGCCAATGTATCCCTAAAACAGTAAGGGGGGCAGCTTCTTCCCCATGCTAAATGCGTAGAGCTCCCGCTAACACTCAGATGGTAGCACTCCTCTCCATGCAATCTTGATTGTCTGCACTGTGAAGTGCAAACAATGCATGGAAATTCTGTCAGACTCCGGTTTCTGTGCATCGTTTACCGGGGGCATTTACATGGATTCCTATGGAATCCGTCAGCTTTCAAAAGCTGACGGATTCCACAGGAATCCAATGCATTTCAACGTGCATTAAATTCAGATGCTGGCGGAAATGCCTTTTTTTTTTTACAGGTAAACTCGACAATGGTGGCTGCTGCGTATATTTATTATTGTGCCTCTGCTCGGCCTGTCAAAATGTTGAAAATAAATCTGGAGTGATAAATGAGACGTAAAACAATATGCAAACATTTTAGACATATTTGTTTACACCTCAGTCATCTCTGCGGAGTATGGAACATGACCCCTTAAATCTGCTTACTGTTAGGGCGGCTTTTTCCAAATATTGTGACCTGAGTCAATTCTAGTGATAAGACACGGCACGATGAAATGATTTGAAGAGGATCACAAACGTTGATTATAGTGGAGTAACTTTGCTGTAAATGTTGGGGGTGACATGACATCTGGATGAAAGGGGCCCGAGCCAATTGAATGTGGTCAAAATGGTGTGCCGTGAAAGTTGGGGGGGACAAACACCCCTGTCGCCCCCTAAAATTACGCCCATGGTTGACTAAGTCATGAAGCAAAGATGGGTACCCACTGTGCAATTTAGGCCTTTGTCCACATACCTTCTGAGCTCTAATTGGTACACACATGTAGGTTTTGAGCTTTCAAATACTACAGTTTTGTAGAATGTACTTGTAAAGTACACACATCACATAGTAAAGCAACCTGGCAATGTACCAATCCCTGTAGAAGCATGCTAAGCCTAATATATCAATGTAGCTTTAGTTTCCACATCCAGAATGGCAGATTAGAGGTGCCAGGATGCAAAGTAACGCAAGCCTAAAAAACCTCCTCTATTTTACCCCACCGTACTCCCAGCACTTAAAGATTAAACATAAAAGAACGTGTGCGATAAGTCACCTGCCTAAACTAGTTGCTAGTCACACACTTCCAGCGTGTTGTTATGCATGCTGTTAAGAACATTTGAATAACCATATAAAAGCAAATCATTTATTTTTTCGGGCCCAACTAGCACACATTATGGATAGAAGGAAAGCTTTGTTTTGTGAGTTACTTTAATTGTAATCGAAGAATAGACAGATTTGGTTGGTAACTGGACGTGTGTGCGGGTTGAGAGAGCGAGCGAGATATTTTAAGGAGCTAGGGCAAGAGGAGCGAAGACACCCGGCACTCAGGTCCCACAGCTCTCCTCCTAATGCTACTGACTTAAAGGGAGATGCCATCCTCTGAATTTTGGGTAAAATGGTGCTCTCTTGACCCTCCCACCAGAGGGTTTAACCTAATGCTGCGCACTCTTCAACGGAGCTCACCCGACGCCCTGACTATAGTGCACTCCCAAAGAGGTTACCCTAAAAAAACAGTGTCTCCCACAGTGGCCTAGCATTACTCCACATAAAGTGGTCTCCCCCTTGGAGGTCTAGATAGGACTAAACAAAGTTAATGCTTGTAAACATATCTTCTGCTGCATAGCACTGCTTGGCTTCTTCGGGAAGAGCTTGAAACTGCTGCGCTTAAACATTTAAATTGAAATGATGGAAAGTGACTATTCTTTCAGACACCGTTTAAATGAAGCCACCAGCAGTGGGTTGAAGAGAGAGAAGGACACGCTGATGGGTATTTTGGACCCGAAAAAGCTGCCACAACTAGGGATTGTACCCGATACCGACAGACATATAAGACACAACACTGGGCATCGTCTGCCCTTCTCTATCTTCAACCCATTTGGGCACAGCCAATAGGATTACGAATTAGATGAGATACTGTATCGGACAAGACTCTTCATTAATGAGAAGGAGTTCTTAATACTCACGCGCATAAATACAACGTGCTGATTTTGTACAGGGTCAACATTGTGTATAAAGAATAAAGGGCCCAAAGGGTCGAAACACGTGTCGGCTGAATACCTCATTTAGATACCAATTAAGCAACATGTTCGCATAACGTGACTGAAAAATCAATGAACTAATTAGATCAGATTATTGGACATCTTTTGGGAAGAGCACTGATACCCCATACCCAGTTATTTTCTACTGTATTTTATGGGCCATACGGGTGGTCCATGGGTTTGGAGAACGCAGCCTCCCGCTGTTACTACTTCACAAAGGCCTGAGTGCATTCTAATCAGGATCGTATCCGCATACTATAAATTCATATATAAAAGAAGCCTTTGGCTTCTAGCAGCATCAGCGACTCGGGCTAGCAGGGGACCTTTGGGAGCCCTAGCAGCATCCCACTTCAAAAAGATTTTTCGGAGACTGGCAGGAATCTGCCCCGGCTAGCCCCACCCCACTTAAAGCCCTGCCATTAGGGCTGCAAAGATAAAAAAAAGCTTCCAATACAGGCGGCCTATCCATTCTCTCTTCCTGGGACCGTGGAGGAGTCCTGCGCAGTTGAAGCCGTTGGCTTTGTCAATCTGTGTTATTCTACAAGAGCGCAAGGGGACCACTCCGGTGGTGATAGTGCGCGGTACAAATATCCTTTAAAATGAACATTAACAGTCTAAAAAGTTGGATGTGATGTATGGTTCCACGTACAAGGACAGTGTATTTCTTGATGAATTAAGTACGCCCCAGCCTCACTCCATGCCCGAGTCAATGCTACAAGACCCATGGGGGTGCCCAAGCTTTGTAACTGCACACAACGCCCCATGACCAAGCTTTGCATTCATGTATTGCTTGAGCTTTCTATTCAGAAATGCTGTCCATGCTGACTACTGCAGGAAGGCGACATATGGCACATGGGCACAGTGGCACAACATCATTGAATGGACAGGGCTTCAGCCCACCCCACCTCGCCCTGAAATGTTAGGCTATGGTGACTCGACCTGGCTGACCTACAGAGCCGTGGCCGGACAGGACAGGACACAGATGTTAAAAGGCGCCCGGGCTTTCCTGTTAACAAAGGCCTGTACTAACGTAAAGCATTGCACTGTTGATGTGGGGTTAGCACATGCATATCAGGAGAGTGACTGGAAGGGTAGAGAGGGGACCTGAGACTACTAATTCTCACAGCAGTCCTTTAGTGGGTGCTTTCTGACATAAAGGAGAGAGGTAACTGCTTGTAACATTGAAGCTACACTAGAATAGTGTCCTTACAATGCGTAAAGAAGTTAGATGCCCCCACACAAATAAGTTTGTCCCTCCCCCACTGCCTGTGAAGTTAGCCCCTCTCTAAATATTTCACTTGTCAGCACCCCCCCCCCCACCCAAAATGTAGGTTTTGTTGTGCCCCTGTATGGGCACAAGATGGCATGTTGGGCTTAAGGCCATTGATTAAAATCATTTACGTTAATGAGGTAGAACCAGTGGTGCACTGAGCATTGGGGTGGGTGGGTGCCATCTTGCCCCATAGCCCCCCCCCTCCCCAGTGGCTCCTTTCAGAGACAGACCGAACATTGGCAGGACAATGAGGGTGCCAAGCAGGAGTTCCTGCTCAGCACCTTCATTGTCCTGGCAACAGGACACCTCCTGTTTGGCACCCTCATTGTTCGAGCTCTAGGCTGCAGAGTGGCTCTCCAAGGTGCCTGACACATTGCTCTGTGTCAACAAAGCATTACACCGTGAGCCATAAGGCACTGATGGGAGGGGGAGATACTATTAGCCGGGACTTTTGTCCCTTAAGAAATGTGAATGGGGGTGATCAGAAGCAAGAAGGGTACACAATGCTGCAGGCTTTATGAAAAAATGACTATTGCTTTAAAACCCAAGGGGGATTTGTTAGGCTCAGAATAATCTGCATGATGTTATTGTGACTTTGCATGCAGGATGGGGACAATAAAACTGAAGCCATACTCGTATTGCACAACATATTTCTATGATGATGTATATAGTGTAAAGTTTCTTTATTTTGAAACCCTAGTTTATTATGTAACGTGGTTTGCTTCCAAGACATTGCTGTAAATAAAGTATTATTTAAGCACATTAAATGCACAGCAACACCTTAATAAAAATATATATTAACTAGACCTGTCAAGATGTGTTTAGTTGCTCAAATTACCCACATCCAAGTTTCAACATTTAACCAAAATGTGTGATCCTGGGCATCTGCAGCTCTGTAAGTGATTCACTGCATAGCTTATATTAATATATCATGTTGTTATTTAAAAGAAAAGCCTGACTATAGAGTTGCTCAATATATAAGGGTATTTATACCGCTCAGCGTCGCCAACAGAATTGGTTCCCAAGCGCTCAGGCGGATCTGTAAAACTAGAAGCCGGGTGGGTTAGGTTAGTCGGTGTAGAGGGAAAAGGAAAGTGACATAATTGGTGTAGTGTTGGCGGCTTCAGTTCGGTTTCCACTGTGTGCTGAGCTTTGGTGTGAGTATTGGACTGATGCGAGACCTTGTGTGCTGTTGGTGTGGTTTATGTGTTGTCTGTTGTTGTTGCAGTGTGGTGAAGTGCGTGCGGTTGCTGGGCGAGAAATAGTTGTGTGAATTTTCGGGTGAACTAGGTATGCAGAGATTTGAGCTTGGGTCAGTAGTTTATATTTTCTAGTCCTTGCAGATCTTGTTCTGTTTATCTAGCATTCCTGTGAGTAGGCTTGATTGCCACTTTCCTTTCTTGTCCATCTAATTGTTGTGAGTGATGGCGTGCCACGTTCCCAGCTGTGCTGTACTGGAACTTAGTGTAATGGGACAGACTCAAATAAGATAGGTATCGATGGACTGCCCAGAGGTTTGGAGTGACAAGATAATGGGAGCCTATGTTTCACTGATGTTAGAATAGAGAATAGCACGCAATACTTAACGCCTCGATTTGAGAGACCTAGACGGCGAGGGAGTGGCCCGGGTTTCAAACAGTCGCGGGTAGTAATTAGAGTATCTAAATTTGAGACACCTTTAGCACGCAGTACTTAATGCCTCAATTTGAGAGACCTAGACGGTGAGAGAGAGGCCCAGGTTTCAAAAAGTCGCAGGTAGTAATTACAGCAGCTAGATGTGACACACCTTGATAACAGGAGAAAGGCCTATGTTTCAAAGAGTGGCAGGCAATAGTTCAATACATAGCTCTGAGGCACCCAGACATCGGGAGCAGGCCTAAGATTCAGATTGCGGCAGGCAGTATTTAGGACGTCTAGAATTAAGGCTCTTGGAGAGCGGGAGAGAGGCCTAGGCTTCAGACAGCAGGAGGCGGCGCTGGTTAGTATTCAAAGTACCATCTCAGTGTGACGTGAGCAATTCTCTAGGACGAGACGCAGCTAGGCAATCACAATACTATCACAGTGTGTGGTGCAGGCTAACATTCACAGTACTATCACAGTGTGCTACTATCTAGATATCATTTGAGACAGTATAAACACTTTTCTACGGTGCGACGCAGGTTAATATTCACAGTACTACCACAGTGTATCCGTATTTTTAAATTGCATCTTGCATTTAATTTTTTTTTATTGCTTTTTGCACAGCTCAGTTCTACTTTTTTTTTATTATTGTCACTCATCATTGTCTACTCATTTGCATTGCCGCGTTCTTCTTTTTAGCCAGTTAATCCATTTTGTGTCTAGTTTTTTATTGGTCATTTGAATTTCTGTTGCCTGATCCCTCGTAGCACTTTAGCCCCTCCTCTGTGCTCAACTATTCTTACTGAGCCATGGTCTGCATCCCTGTAGTGGGTGTTAAAGCAGGCATGACTTGTGCTCCTTTTTAGCCCCCGAACTACATTCCCCAGACCGCCTGCCGAGTCTCACGCCGCATATATTTGCATTTCAGGTGCGAGAGTGCCGGCGCGAGACCACCAAGCAGTCTGTGGCGGTCCGTGAAGGGCCAGAAGAAGGACGTTTATTTTTCATGGTATCATGGGTATCACAGAAGTTCTTGCAGCAGTAGCTGCAACCAGGACTGTATTTGTGCTTAAGGCAGAGGGAGACACTCAACCTAAGGTAACAACTCCAGTTCAAAATGCCTTAACTAGCCCAGGGGAACCTAATACTCACCCAACCATGATTACCACTCTGAAGAACCTGGGCTTGTACCGGACTGCTGTTGACTCTGATGACCTGCCTATTTCACTGCCTGTTGTATTCAGCATGGAACCTCAGTCGGCGGCTTATTCTCCTCCTGAAATCGGGCTTTCTAATTCCTTGATGCCTGACTTGGAACCTGAGTCTGTAAATACAACCCCTAGCACTAAAGTGAAAATTATGACAATTCCTGACCAGAAAATTGCCTTGCTTAATACTAGCTCCTTGATTAAACATGCCATTGAAGTGGCAACACATATCATGGAGCAGAAAATTAATATTTGCGCTATAACTGAATCCTGCGGTCATGAAGCTGCTGGTGCCTCCTTGGATTTAGCCGTGCTCGATGGATACAGTATGGTTAGGCACGACAGGTCCATTGGAAGGGGAAGGGGGGGTTGCCCTTATCTACAAATCATGCCTCTATATCTGGGAAGTGAAATACCAGTTTATTGAAGGCATTGAAATGAAATTTCTTAAAATAGGCCTGAATGGTGAGGCAACTGTTCATCTTTTCTTATTATATAGACATCCTGTGGTCATGGACGATTTTACTTCAGCTCTCTCTAACTTCATCCACCACTTCTAAAACCCAATACCAGATTCTTACTAGTGGGTGATATTAACTTATGACTCGGACAGGATACTGATAGCAGAGCCTTGGAACCTGAGGGCATGCTGACGAATTTAGGCTTCATCCAAAAGGGTTCTGTGCCCACACATTCCAAAGGTCGCACGCTGGATGCTGTTACTAAAGATCTGTCTGTATGCCCATGCCCGTGGTGGGACCACTTTTTTGTTCGCTTCACGTTACTATCAGGACACCCTATTAAAGTTAGGGGTCCATCCAAGGTGTTGGCAATCTGTAGAAAGACAAGGATTTTAACCAGGGATTGCATGGATCCGCTGGCCAAAGCTTTAATTTCCTCTTTTGATAATATTACTAATACTATAGCCCCCATCAAGAAGAAATTCAAATAAGCTGTTCCTAGGAATGCATGGTTTCCGGAAGAGCTTAGGAAACTTAAAACGTGTATGTTATTAATGCCAAACAAATTGTCTTAACAACAGAATTATTAATGCGCAATCTGAAATTAAGGAACTTTTCAAAATGCTAAAAGAACAGGCAACACCTTCCAGGCATGACATCTCCTTATTCACTAAGGACTCTGCGTGGTGTACCTCGATTCATGTAGCAATGCAGGGCAAACTGGACAAAATTAGATCGGACATTGTTAGGAAAAAAAGAGAAACACAATCTGAAATCTCTGCATTCACTAACCATGTTCCTCTAGTCATTGATTCCCAGGCTCCCGTGTTCAATTTCCCCCCGATAACGGTTGATGAATTGGCTCCTATTATCAAGCAATTTAAGACTACCACTTGTAAAGGCGACGCCCGTTCCACGTTAATCATCAAACTCTGTTCTTCCACTTTATTGGATGCCATTTGTAAGTTCATTAATGCATCTTTTGCTGAGAATTTGGTGCCTATGGATATATAACAGGCATGGGTTACACAAATCCTCAGAAAACCTGGTTTATCTGATGATAACCCTTTGAATTACAGACCAATCACTAACACCCCTTTTTTATTAAAGATCCTCGATCGGGTGGCCTATGCTCAAATCTCTCTTCACCTAAATGCTCACCCAATTCTTCATCCACTTCAATCAGGGTTCAGGCAGGGGTTTGGAACCAAGTCCGCCCTCCCGGAACTGAAGTCAAGATTAGTGGATCGCTTGGATAAGGGCTTGCCATCTCTTCTTGTGCTTTTCGATTTATTGGCCGCCTTTTACCTGGTGCATCACACCATACTGATTCCCAGGTTAAGGGTGGTAGCAAACTTCTCTGATAAGGCAGCAATGTGGTTTCCTCTTTTTTAAACAGTCAGGAGTGTAGAGTGTACTCTGGTGAGGCGCAGTCCCCTCCCACAATACTAGAATTTGTCGTGCCTCAAGGCGCTTGCCTCTCGCCTTGTGTTTATAACATCTTTACTGTCACTTTTGAACTGGTTCGCCCAGCTACTTTGATGAGTAGCAATTATCCTTGAGATGGATGGGTATGCAGACCTTATTCATACATCAAATAATGTAGCGAAATCAGGAAGTTGACAAAAAGGAAGACTGTTTTAATATCAACGCAATCGCTCGATCTTCAAACTCAAAGTACTGTAAGAAAAAAACATAACTTTTATAAGCTGTATATGTCATCAATGACGTCTAAACCATGTGTGTACTAACGTCATCCTACGTGGCAAACTACAAAACCTAAGAGTAACAGGGATAGGTTGTTTGTGGACATCTAAGTATACGATCCATACTAGTCTAAAAAAGTGCAAATATGTGATTAGTTACTTAGCATCAGGTGGGGCAACTAAGCCTTCCCCTTAAAATGACCACTATGAACGTCACTAAATACGCAACGTCCCACTGGTTTACACAACTATAGGACCCCTGAATACACAGGTCCTCTACAATTGGTTGGCACTCTACCCTCTTCAGTGTTTTTCCATTTACGTTAGCAGCAATCAGACTGGCCACGCAGGATTAGCATATTCATCCATCATCACCTTGGTGGTCTGCTGTCAATTAGACCTTTGAAATTCATCCTTGAGAGTGTTTTTTATCTCTGAGATAATTAGGGAGTGAGGCACACAGTCTGCCTCCATGCGTAGGTGTGACCATATCGTTCATCCAACTTCATGCTTCCATGTCACTGGAGACCATAAAATTGAGTTTATTTGTGTATTTCATATTATTTTCCAATAGACCTCTAATGTCTTCCTTGTTATGTTCATGCCTTTTGAACAGGAGTTTTGTTCTTTCACACAATTTGCATCCAAAGTCAGTTTTCTCCAGTTTGTAGAGACCTTGGCGTCTTAGCTCGTTCAACCTCGCCTTCAGCTGAAACTGCGACACACTAAAATAAGTCCTTTTTCTACTGTCCAGCCTGCTATAACACGTTTAATTGAAACATCCATAGTTAATTTATTCCTATATGTATACGTTGGCGCTTGCCGCAGTCTATTTAACTATAAGCTTAGAGCTAGCTTCACAATTAGCTAGCTTCACAATTATTTTGCTGCTTGCGTTTCTTCTGCATCTGTACATGTGTAAAGCAACTTTATATCTTCATCTGTTCTGTGGCATAAGCTTTTTCACCTTGATCTCAAGATGTCACTTATCCTTGATACTTTCTTGATGCCTTATAGAATATCCGTATTCTCTGATCACTGCATCTCTTTATGTACGTCATCTCAGCTTCATGCAACTTATACTGACAATGGTAAATAGCATTACCATTCATCCTTGGCCCTTATTGGCTCTGCTTCTTCAGGAATTTCATTTGAATGACCATCATATGTTCTTGTATGTAGATATGGTTTTCTCAATGGGTACTTTGGCTCCCAGATTCTCTTAGGTACTGGACCTTTCACTCGTACTGGACTGAGTCCATACTCTGCTCTTTGTCGATTCAGCTGTTCCGTGTACATCTCATACTTTGGCTTCCAATCTATAGGTAAAATGGGCGGGACGGTTGAGGTGGGGGTACTTGGCTCCTCCTCTACACTTTCTTTAAGCACCTTGAGCTCAATGGTATAGAATTTACCAACTATGCTGACTATACACAGTGGCTTATTTCTCTGTCTGGTGATCATGAGAAGGACGAACGTTATCTCAATAAAGTATATACCACCATAGAAAACTGGATGGTTCAGAACAATCTTTCCTTAAACAAGGAAAAGACCGAGCTCATTGTTATGGACTCTCAGCACATGATTAAAAAACTAGTTCAGGCATATGAGAACTTTAGCCTAGAGGATTGTAAGATTGCAACACAAAAAAAGGATAAGACATTGGGTGTGGTGTTGGACCAACATTTTAACATGAAGGCACATTTTAATTTGTTAGTGTCATCATCTGTTATATTATGTTATGTTATGTTATGTTACTTGGCATTTATATAGTGCCTCATATATAATTGGTATGACCACAAAGCGCTGATAGGTTGAACGCCCTCAGGAACCGCAGTTCAAGTCAGTAGAGAGAGAGAGTGTCGTATGGTGCGTGGGCGCACCGGATATGTGTGCAGCTGGTGTGATTGTTGCATGATAGCTGCTTCTTAGCGGTAGGTGTGGTACTGAGGAAATCAGTTGGATGTGTTCAGTCTGGAGGGTGGACACCCAGACTGAGTTCTGGTTGCGTTAGGCCTGAGGAGACGCTTAAGCTAGCCGGAATGTGCTCAGCTAGCTGTGTTTTATTAGGATGATGAGGTGTTTGTGGGGTCATGTTAGTATGAGAACAGCTAGCCTGAATTTATCATGGTTTAGCTGTGTTCTAGTGAGTGATGGTGTATAGGAGAGAGTAAGCGTAGTAGTGTGATTTGGTGGTTATCAGTAAAGCGCCTGAGACCAGGTACGAGAGCAGAACAGACGGGCGTACATATCAGCATACGTATATAAAGCGACAGGATGGATAGGGTAAACATGTGATACAGATAACACGGGGATACAAGTACATAGCATATATAGGAGATACAGATATGTACCATCTGCCGCAGCATCCGTACCATCCGCAGCATCTGCATCGTCCGTAACATCCGTAGCTTTCGCGCCATCCGTAGTATCCGCACCATCTGCAGCATCCGCAGCATCTGCAGCATCCGCAGCGTCTGCACCATCCAAAGCGTCCGCACCATCCAAAGCGTATGCACCATCTGAAGCGTCTGCACCATCCAAAGCGTCCGCACCATCCGTTACATGCACTCTCTCTGTTACATCTACTCCATCCGTTACATGCACTCTATTCGTTCCATGTACTCTATCTGCACCATGTACTCCATCCGTACCATGTACTCCATCCGTTCCATCTGCTCCATCCATTCCATTTGCTCCATCTGTTCCATCCACTCCATCCATTCCATCCGCTCCATCCGTTCCATCCTCTCCATCTTCTCCATCCTCTCATCCGTTCCATCCGTTCCATCACCTCCATCCATTTCAACCCATCCATCCGATCCATTCATTCCATCCGTTCCATCCATTCCATCCGGTCCATCCATTCCATCCATTCCATCCGGTCCATCCATTCAGTCTGTTCCATGCTTTCCATCAGTTCCATGCGTTCGATCCGTTCCATCACTCCATCCGTTTCATCCACTCCATCCGTTCCATCCACTCCGTCCGTTCCATCCACTCCATCCGTTCCATCCACTTCATCCACTCCATCCACTCCATCTACTTCATCTACTCATCCACTCCATCCGTTTAATCCACTCCATCACCCCATCCACTCCATCCACTCCATCCATTTCATCAACTCCATCCGTTCCATTGACTCGTCTGTTCCATCGACTCGTTTGTTCCATCCACTCCATCCATTCCATCCGTTTCATCAGTTCTATCTATCAGATCCGTTCCATCTTTCATCAGTTCCATCCACTCTATCTGTTCCGTCCACTCTATCCGTTCCGTCCACTCCATCCGTTCCATCCACTCCATCTGTTCCATCCATTCGTCTGTTCCATCCACTCCATCGGTTCCATCTATTTCATCCAATCTATCTATTACATCCGTTCCATCCATTTCATCCGTTCCATCTCTCTCATCCTTTCTATCACTCCACCCGTTCCATCTATTCTATCTTTTCAATCCACTCTATTTGTTCCATCCATTCAGTTTGTTCCATCTGCTCCATGCATTCCATACCTTCCATCCATTCCATCCATTCCATCCATTCTATCCACTCCATCCGTTCCTATCCACTCCATACATTACATCCACTCCATCCGTTCCATCTACTCCATCCGTTCAATCTGCTCCATCCATTCGACGGTATTATCCGCACCATCTGTAACATCCGTAACATTCGCACCATCTGCAACGTATGTACCAACCGTAGCATCGACCAGATCCGTGACATCTGCGCCATCCGCAGCATCTGGACAATCCATAACATCTGTGACATCTGCGCCGTCTGGGTCATCGGCACCATCCACGCCATCCAAGACATTTGCTTGGTCCGTTCAATTCACTCCATCCGTTCCATCCACTCTATCCATTCCATCTACTCCACCCGTTCCGTCCACTCCATCTGTTCCATATACTCCATCCGTTCCATGCTCTCTGTCCGTTCCATACACTCCGTCCGTTCCATGCACTCCATCCGTTCCATCCGTTCCATCTGTTCCATTCGCTCCACCCATTCCATCCGCTCCACCTGTTCCATGGATCCGTTCCATCCCCTCATCCGTTCCATCCTCTCATCCGTTCCATCCACTCCATCCGTTCCGTCCACTTCATCTGGTCCATCCACTCCATCTGGTTCATCCACTCCCTCCATTCCATCCACTCCATCCGTTCGATGCGTTCCATCCATTCCATGCGTTCCATCTAATCCAGGGGTCTCCAACCTTTTCATTGGCGTGAGCTACTTTCAGTGGAGGGCCAATAGTGGAGAGCTACTTGCAAGGGATCGGGGGTGGGGGATGTTCATAAACATTGGAACTTGTACTCATTTTTTTTAGCTGTTAATTTTCCATTTATAAATAGAGTGAATAACATATGCTTCAGGATTATGTTAATAAAGTTCAAAAACCTCTATATTGCATTCTTCTTTATTAGAAGCTGTCTCATAAAAAGACTTCACAATGTGGGAAAATGATTGGGACATTCAGTGTGAAGGTTGACACTGCATGCAATCCACCAGTGCTCTGTAGTCGGGTGTATAACTTGATACAGCTACTCGGATGGAGACACTCAAATGCTCATCGTCAGACTGGTTTGAAATTTCGATTTGAGGAAGTTCATATCTGAAAATGCAGATTCACAGAGATAGGTGGAACCAAACAGAGAAGTCACTTTTAATGCTGCTGTGCAAATGTTACTGTACTTCTTGTAATCAATAAGGCTCCAGAAATTGGTGTGACATTGTCTGCTTTTCAACTGAATGTCCCCTTGCAGGCTGACAATCTCCATTTCCATCTGCGTACTATATAAAACTCCTGACTCACCTGTGCCCCTTTATTACCCAACATAATGCCGAAACTACTGCTAAAGCAATAGTGGGTGCAAAAATAGATTACTGTTATAGTTTGTTGTCAGGTATTAATAAAGGATAGTGCAAAAGACTGCAAGTAATTCAGAATAGCGCAGTTAGGTTGGTAACCGGCACTGCTCGTAGAGACCATATCTCAGAGGCCCATCATAGCCTACACTGGTTGCCAGTTGAATCCAAGTTGCTCTACCGCCTTTTACAAATTGTACACAAATGTCGGTTGGTTAAGATGCCAGCATATCTTCAGGTCCTGATCTAAGAAAAGAATCATCATAGGTGTCTTAGGTCCAGCAATACTGATCAGCTCAATGTTCCTAAGTTCAATACTGTTAAGGTCAGCAAAGGTGCTTTTTTGCACACTGCGCCTAAAGCATGGAACTGATTACCCCCTGATCTTAGGGGTATCAAATCAACTGACGTTTTTTTTTAAACTGAAGACTTGGCTTTTTAATTAACTCTTATTAGCTTTCTTGTATTGTTTTGCTATATTCCTGTTGATAATTTTTTGGTTTTCATGATTTTTATGTATTGGTGCCCTTAAGCTTCGGGTCCATGGACTGCACGGCATAAATCAATAAAAGTAAAGTGTGGAGCTTTCTAGATAAGAATCAAGTCAATATGAACAATTCTCTGGGGTGTGACGCAGGCTAGCAATCACAATACTATCACAGTGTGTAGTGCAGGCTAACATTCAGAGTACTATCACAGTGTGGTACTTTCTAGATATGATTTGAGACAATTCTATGGGGCGCGACACAGGCTAGCAATCCCACTACTATCACAGTGTGGTGGAGGCTAATATTCACAGTACTATCACAGTGTAGGTTAGTTTGCTAAGTGGTAGGGATTCTAGGGTAGAGGGTTCGCTCTATCATTCACCCTGACCACTCCTACCTTGATTGTAACTGCTGGGTGACGCCTGCCACTGGCTTCCCCGGCTGACACCTGCAGACACGATATGGAGCCGCCTCTGTAGGAGCTGCGCTTTCCCTTGGGGCCTTTAGTCGCAGGGGCTGCATGGGCCGAGGGGCTGCCCTGGGAAGGTCAGTTAAGACTAAGAGTCTCCGTGATTTCTGGCAGTCCCAGTAACTCCACCCACACCTCCATGTAATTGGCTACAAACAGGCTGCAAGTGGCCAATCACATGGAGGTGGGGGCGGAGACACAGAATATCAACCAAATCCCACCCATATCTGTCATAAGACTATCGTGTTTGCCATTCTATTTTAAAAAAGAGGGTGATGCGGGTGGGCAAAAGTGGGCGGGACAGTGGGCGGAGTCTTGTGTGGCTGTTGGCGATGCATGAGGTGACGCAAATATCTGTGTTTTTCTTTTTGAAATGCAGGATATAAGCCCTGGTAGTGATTTCGGCAAAGTTCTGAACCTTGAAGGCCAGCCACTGAAGTTCATATACTAGTGAGTGCAGTTACATTGTCTTTTTAAATATGCCACGATTATGCGCATATTTGTCAGCAGCTTTGTGCGCCTAATTCACCCTTACGCGGAATGAGGGGCACCGGGTTGGCTGTCACGCCTGCGGGGCTCTGTTGCCAGAGAGGTGCAGCGAAATGGCCTACGCCAAAAGGCTCACAGGGCGCTCAGGCCTGAGATTCTTCTAGAACAGATACTTCCACATGTTTTGTGCTGAGCCCATCCCCTTACAAAAATGCTGGTCAAGATCCCTAAATGCTGGAAGTGCTGAAAGTTAGTTATTAAGTTAGCCTCAATCCTCTGTTTTGAAATCAGTTATGCCTCCACTGTTGGACCTCCCTCCGTGCCTACCCAGTGGGGACATGTTTGGAAGAGCAACGTTCTAGAAGGTTTTAGGTTATCCACCTGATTCCCTGGGGCAGGGTGATCTAGTGGTAGGAGGTAAGGTAGGAGGAGACATTGACCTTCAGTGCTGGAGAGTGATGGACGCTCTGTGCTGGGTGGGGAGGCCTAATCTGATGGACGCTCTGTGCCGAGTGGGGAGGCCTTATCTAGACTCAACCGATTTTTAGGGTGCGCAGTTCGTAGAACGAACTGTGGTGGGCCCATAACCAACTCCCTCAGTGATGCAAGGCAAAGGAGGTGGAGCTTGGAAAGTCGAATAGGGCATGGTTAGAAAAACTAAGGGAGTTGTGGGTTTTCAACAGAATATAGGGGACGAACAAGTAGGCGGCAGTCAAAGTAATCCATTTTACCCAGGACAACTTTTGCTGAGGGTTTTGGTTGTGTGGAAGATGAAGGAGCGATGCATCTTGCTGGGATTTAGCAAGAGGGATGGTGATGCCTAAAGCAGTTGTGTAGAGGGAGAGAAATGGTTTCAATCACCCCATTTGCTTGTCTGGCTGCCCTACACCAAATGCATATACACACACACACACACTTAGAATCCCTGGATTGCCCCCCTTCTTGTCACACTAGTTGTTAACTCAAATTGCACGAGGGTGAACCTTTCGTTCAAACTTCTAAACTGCTACTTCAAGGCAACAGGTCAGAAAGACCTGCCCTGCCCCAGCTCTCTTTCCCACTTTTGCTGCTTACTGAGAACCCAGCGGGCATGGAAGATGGATCCAATGACAATACCACTGCCCATGCCGTCACCAGACATATGAGCCCAAAGACTAATCCCAACTTTGGGATATTCAACTTACAAGAACAGCAACAAACACAACCACAACAAGAAGACGGGCCTATAAACGGTTACCGCCTCCTGCTCCGTCAATAACACAAACGAGGCAATACAAACATAGATCATCAAGTCCTATTACTCCGCACACCTCTGCGGGTTCACCCGGGGCAACCCATGCATCTCTCCACAGGCCATTGGCTCCCAAGAACACTCCCACAAGTAAGCCAGAGCCATGCAAACAGTTTCAGCACCCACCATGACAACGGCAATGTCCACCATAGCAGCACCACTAAACACATGGATGGCAACAGAGAATAAGGAAGAGGTTCTCTCCCTCTTACTCACACCCGCCGCGATATCCCTGAATCGTGATACCACCCTAGTGTCTTATACCCACAGTGGTGTTGCGACCAGGAATAATGACTGCTGGTACGCTCCACTAAGCCCCATCAGTGGCCAATCACAGGACTACTACTTATAACCTGTTGCCCACACCACCACACATAAACCCAACCAACAAAACAACCCGGAGAGGAAAGAGACAACGCCATTCAAGACAAGAATTGTACAGGGTCATTTCAAATGTAATGGCATCATGCCTCAACCCCACAGAAAGGGCAGTCTAACAATTAAATAATTGCCACAGAAATGAGCATTATCTGGCAAGTGGGGAGATCATTCGAGGTATGTGGTGAATGAGCGTATTGGGTTGACATGCTTGGCACGAAGATACAAATAAATGATTTTACTAGGTGTTTTACATAACACGCATACTGCTATTTGGCAGCTTCTGACCACTTTAGAATGCAAAGGAGGGCAAGGAAACGTGGAAACGGGTCTTGAGGCGGAAGCCCGGCCATCTTCGGATCATTCTTGGACACACCAGCAGCGTGCATTCATGCTTCTGCACTCGCACTCAGCTCAACATCACCAAGGGCCGCCATTTTGCGACTTCAGGATGAGGGAGAGTTGGTACCTCGACAGTATGCTCAAAGATGGCGCCAAGGAACACGTTGCAAACGGCTCAACAGCGAGCATGCGGCGCCAGACATATTGGAGGAGCAAAACAAGGCCCTTCTGTAAACGGCTCCTTGGTCCTGGGTAACGTGGGAGTTGAATTCAGATCGCACACGCAGCCCAAGATTACCTCACCAATAAAAGCGCCCACTCAAAGTGCCCCCAACACGAGCTACATTCCACAGACCACGGAATGATCTGTACAAAGAACAAAGAATGAAAAGGAGGCTCATTTCTGTGTATACTCAAAAACGGCCCACACTTCAACTAGCAAGGATTTCTCCCAAAGCAGAGAATTACCACACCCACCCACACGCAAGTGCGAACACTCGCTAGTTAGCAGGAAAAGCAGGCCCGGGATTGTTATCATCCACATGACGCATTAGTATATGATGGCATACCAGAGTGCATCACGCCACCACACTGTAGCATGGCAGCACAGCATGTCACACTGAACACCAAAGTTTGCCCGAGTGAAGCTCAATTAAAGTATTTTTATTTTTGAACAGGCGAATGGCTCCTCGCGTATTATGAGTGCCCAAGGCCCAAGCTTCCATTAAAAAAAAAGACAAAAACAGAATAGCAATGTTCTTCTTGATTAATCTCTGAGCGCCAGTCGGATAGCACAGGGGTGGAATGCTCACTCCTGGTACCTGTGCTGCAGCCTGCGGTGGCAGGTTCGAATCCCGGCTATGACACCTCATCCTTCTGATGCATTCTGAGACCAGTGGCAGATGTGAGGCAAAGGGCCCCGTGGGCAGCACTTGACACAGGGCCCTAGGTGAGTGGCTCATGGAGGCGGAACTTTGGGTGAGTGGGGTTAATTGTGGTCACAATGGTAAACTTTAGTGACAAAAGCTATTTTTATTAAGTTGTCTTTATTACAGTTACCTAGGGGTCTGACTAACTGGAAACAGCTGGGCCTCTTCAGCAGGCTTTGCTGTCAATGCGAAATATTGTAAACCTAGAGCACATACGCGTACTTGTAGCAGAAAACTGATGTCATTCTGTTTGTGCGGGCGTTGCTGCAGCCATGCATTGCAAAACGGCAGAATTGCATAGTGTTAAGCTTTTGCTGCACCGGTTGGAGAGTGAAAACCTCGACTCTGTATAAGGGCGTACTAGTATGGAATTACAGAGCCCTTGACAAAATGTTGTATCTGCGTGTACTTTAGATGCACAACAGATCAGTGTGGATGGTGTTAATAAACAAGCAAGAAGATCATTGATATTTGTGACAACAGTGTGATGAGCTGCTTGTGATCGCTGTAGGACCAGATGTTGCATCTATTAGTTTATTATGTTTTTTTTCTCGAAAGATGATAGAATGCTGTGACACTCCCCAACCATACCACACCCCTATGTGCCCGATATACAAAACGTTTCCAATGGGATTTTTCCATTGAAAAGGGCTTTTGTAAATCAGGCCATATGGCGCCTTCTAGGATAGGGCTGTGCTCTGTAAACTTCTTAAATAAAGGAAAACAAAACAACAAAAAAAAAAAGTAACACAGAGCAACATGCTGATGTGGATGGTCGTAATATTTAAAAAACTTCGCATTGCAGCATGTATTTTGAAGGAGATTCTCAGATTTGTATATAACAAAGCCATAACGCTGTGACGAATGACATGTGAAACGCGGCACAAGAACTGTGTTTTTTTTTTCATCAGTGACCAAACCCCTCTTCATTGCGCACCAACCCTGTTTGGCTTTCTTTATACTGTGAAAGCTGTGACATAAAAGCCTGCCATGTTCCCTCAGGGCTGACAAACAGTGTTAAGATCCACACTGAGCCACAAGTCGCTGGCACGTGCGCTCCCTCGCAGCAGTCATGGGGAAAGTGAGAAGAGAACTCGCCGCCGCAAAGCAGGCCCGTCACAGTAGAAAGGGCCCTGTGTTGAAGGGGCGGGTCCTAGCACAGGGGCCCGCTCTCCATTTGTCTGGCTGGCGACCGTTAAATCCGCCTCTGTCTGAGACCAATGGGAGTGTAGTGCTTATGAAGAAATATATATATATATATATATATATATATATATATATATATATATATATATATATATATATATGTATATTAAGCCATACATTATGGAGCACCACACTTTAGGTGGTTTTTGCTAACAGTCATGTGCTATGCATGGTCTGAAGAATAAAGAGGACATTTTTTCACAAAGAAAACTGTCTGCCTGGTGATTTCGTAAGGAACGGGGGAGTGCCTCTCACTTGGACTGTGTAAATACAGTCTCAAAATACAGTAGTGGCCATGTAGTTATGGTTAAGTTGGTGTTTCCATGGGAAGAGCACTTTTTGGGCGGCTTATAACTTCGCTCCCCCTGGACTAATCCTCACCAAACTTTGCAAAAAAAGTATATGGCCCACTCTGAATTGTTTTGCAAAGTGTGGTGAGGATTCGTCCAAGGGGGGAAAAGTTATAGGGGGGACCCAAAACTTTTTTTTTCCCATAGACTGAATGGGAAAAAACTTTGCGCACGGCTACAGCCCGAACCGCTGGACGGATTTACACCAGATTTGTGGCAGGAGCGGCGGCCTGGTCCCAAAAGCGTGCTTTTGCAAATTTGGTGTAAATCCGTCCAATAGTTTTTAAAAAAATGACCAAAATGTAAGGCAAAAATATTAGTGATATCTGTGTTCGCTTCGCGGACGGACTTCCCTGTTCACTCTGCGGACAGCACCCCGATTGGCCCATGGCCTTGCGTCATGTCCGCGGACAAGTGATGTGTTCGCTGATTGGACGGCGAGGGGCGTGGAGCGCGTCAGATTTTCTGTAGCGCCCGCCATCTTGTATTCGCCGACGAGCGCGGAGAAACGTGGATAAAAAATTGTATTTAGTGCCCTGTGTTGGTGTGTACGAGTGTTTGGGGAGGGTGGGGTTTAGTTTTTTTATGTGCTAGACGTTTTTGTTGCGTTCGATTTGTCCGCGGAGAACACGGCTGTTCTGACATTTTGTAAATAAACTAAATGGTGGGGTGTTTAGAGGACGGAGTATGTGTCATTTATGTTCGCAAGGAAGGTAAAAATGAGCTATGAACACTCGCGGTGTACTTAATTGTTCGTAAATACACAAACTGGGGGTGTCCTCAGGACGCTGTCCGTATTGTAATCTGTCTAGTTGAATGTGTTCTAAGAACACCTGCGGTGTCCCCAAATGGTTGCAATTACACAAAATGGGGGTGTTCTGAGAACGTTGTTTGTATTGTTGGTTGTCAGGGTGAAAGTGTTTTCAGACCACTCCGTTTGTTCGCTAATAGTACAATTTCCTATGGGCGTCAACCGACTTTTAGTCCACTAAAGAAACGATAAATCCGGCTGGTGTG
The DNA here is from genome assembly GCF_040938575.1 of Ambystoma mexicanum. Lineage (NCBI taxonomy): Eukaryota > Metazoa > Chordata > Amphibia > Caudata > Ambystomatidae > Ambystoma > Ambystoma mexicanum. The sequence goes on along the minus strand of NC_090925.1, from coordinate 762,700,226 downwards.
CGCCGACATTATGTGATAATCCTATGACTGGCGCTATTGACCTGGCTGACTTGCTTTTGCGACACTAAATCATATCTCCCGCCCCTAAGCCTGATATTATCAAAGCATACATATTCCCCGCCTCTCTCCGTGACGTTACAGGGTGCGTCATCAAACGCGCCCAGTCCTTTCCAGTCCTAAGTGACTTTACACAGAACCCGGAAGACAACACATATTATGTCACAACACAGCGCGCCACAATTCGGAATATGAAACAGTGATTTAAAAGCAAACAGCAAGATTGTAAATTTTGTAAAGTACATTTATTTGACATCAAATGTTTAGAGAATATTCAGCAATTTGCATTTGTCTTTGTTGTCGATCTGCAAAAGTTCATGTTGAGGCACGCGATGTTCCTTTGCGGTACAGAGGGTGTTAGATCAGCTTACAACTCAGTGCGCCACAATTTGGAATATGAAACTGTGGTTTAAAAGTAAACAGCAGGATTGTACATTTGGTAAAGTACATTTATTTCACATGAAATGTTTAGTGAATATTCAGCGATTTGCTATTGTCTCTGCTGTCGATCAGCAAAAGTTTATTTGGAGCCACGCGTTGTTCCTTTGCGGTAGATAGGCTGTTGGTTTATGATAAAAGCAGTAAATGGTCGCTCTGATAATCGGAAGGTTGCTCCAACAACGAGCCATTAGACCACCCTATTGGTTGGTATGTTGTTTGTAGCCGCTAGTACTGCGTAAGGGCATATTGGTCCTGGGCGATTGTCCCATAAAATGGTGAGGGTCATGAAGTTGCATATTTGGACCTGCACCTGGCAGTTGAAGACCCCATCCGCTGGAGTCTGTAAATCGTGACATAGGCAAAATGGGGCCACATACCTGTTTTAAAAAACATAAATTAGTCTCACCAGCCGATCTTCATTAAAAATCATCATTTTATTTATTAGAGCGTGAAACTATTTGCTATTGAAGATAGTACAACGGAGTATGTTAATAATAAAATAATAATATTTTTTCGCATTCATATAGCGCTAAGAACCGTGAGGTATCTAAGCGGTGCTTATTATAAACCACGGTGTGTGGTGCTCATTTATCAACCACGGAAGGATGAAAGGCTGAGTTTGGCCTTACCAGGATTCGAACTTGCGTTAGCAAGCTGTGCACGGATGTCAAAGCGAGCGTTGTACTCGCTGTGCCACTTGACAGGCTACAGTGAAGTGGCACAGCGAGTAGAGCGCTTGACCGCCTATAGACCGGTTAAATTATTTCTATAAATCCACCCTGTGTCGTCTGCCTTTTTCAGAGCCCTCTAAACGACAGGGGATCAATTCGGCGGTGATAGTGCGCGGTAGAAAACATTATGCCACTTTCAACGAACAAGTTCAACTTGAGCGGTCTTTAATGCTACGCTATTGTAATTATATTTGGTATAAAATAATCTAAAGGGTTACTTACAGTACAATTGCAATTTCCATTGTCTACGAGTGGTGCAGTCCCAAAATACGACTCCGCGTGTGCCAACGATCTTTCGCATAGTGATATAATATATAAAAGTGGTTTCGTTTCAGAAATGTCATCCTTATCTTCTCTTACGTTTTAGCAACACTCCTTCAAGAGAAGTTTTTCATCACAATCTCTGTCTGTCAAGGTCAAAACACAATACAACCTTATAGTCCGCTTCGTGAGCCTCTCCGGGGCCCGAGAAAAAAATGGAAGCAGCTGACCTTCACTGTGAACGAGCATAAATTCTTACTTTGCAACATTCTGTGTAAAGCCATTTGTAGAAGTTGGTTTTTGCACGCCATATTTGTATATTGTTTGCGTGATATTAAAAAAAGTTTGTTTAAAAGGACGTTACGGTTCTAAGTACAGCCGAAAGACCCATGAAAATCGCAAGTTATGATAAGCTATGAAAAATAACTCGCGCCACCACCGTGCACTGCTAAGACTAACACCCAGGACATCAAAGATGACATCGCAAATGCCATTGATGAAATCACTGATGACATCACATGTGTATGTACTTTTCATGGAATTTGTGTACTAGGGATTTTTATTATAATGTTGCGAAAAAAGTGTCAAGGATATTGCAATAAATATCATACCGTTATTAGTGCTTTGAACGATGCATTGATATAGATAGCATTGTATTATGGGATTCTATCTAGTATACTGAGCTACTAATGGAGAAACATAGCATTGTGTGCAGAGTACAAGATGAAAGTATAATATTTGTAATGTTAATATGTTGAATAATGAAATGATAATTGTCCTGAAATGTTCGAAAATTCACAAAATGGGGGTGTTCTGAGGACGTTATTCGTATTGTGTGATTGCTTAGCTGTATGCAATGAGGGAATGGCACAGAGAGTAAAGTGGACGCCGTCCGCGAACACCATGGCTGTTCGTGGACAGGGCGTGCTACATCCGGGTTTTTCCAGGAAATCCAACATGGAAAGAAGACTGTACGGATCAGCCAATCAGATGTCGAGGTTGTGGATTTGTGTTGAAAGAGACTGTGTGTGGTGAAGATGGCAGAAGTGGAGAAAGTCAGGTTGTTGGTGCTCGGAGATATGTTTGTGCATGGTTTACAGCAGTACGCTGAATGCAGGCATGTTGCAAAGAACTTTGATGTGAAAGGAGTGGAGGTGGTGTGGAGCACTGTGCCTGATTGCAATGTACAGGGAATTGTACAAGTTTGTGAGGATATGGCCACGATGAACAGTCTGCATGTGGTAGTTTTGCACTATGGTGCTTTCCATTTGGGCAACGTCAGTGCCACAACTTTGTTGGCTGATTTGGAATGCTTGGTTCAAGCCGTAATGAAGATCCTTCCAACTGCGAAAGTAATTTTTTCTGGATTACTACCTAGGGCAATATGGGACAATAGTTCAGTTTTTTGTCCTCAGCAAAACATTGCTAGGTGTGTCATCAACCGAGGCATGTGTGCCTTCATGCTCGAGCTGGTATGTTCTTCTGTAACAATGAGAATATCGATGCCAGTAATGCTGTTAATTTTAAAGAAGATGGCATTTCTTTATCTTTTACAGGAAATGCCTTTCTATTTTGGAATGTAAGGGTTGCTTTGGAGAAGGTTATGGGAAGATTTTAGGAGTAAAGTAAGAAAAAAAAACAAGAAAAAAAATACAAAATAACAGGTGTCTGTCAAGCATTTGTAAAAAAAAAAAACGGCTCTTTTCAGAGCCAACTTCAAAGGGGAAATGGGGCACACTATTTAAATTTACATTCACCACGCTCAGATTTTCGATGTGTCCGCGGACATGGCGGTAGTCCGTGGACATGAAAATCACTACGAGGGGGTTAGTATGTTCTATGTTACATGTATATGAAGTCAGGGATATTATGGTTAAGTTGTGCTACTAAAAACCTATGAAATTCAGTGAAAAGACTTTGTTAAAGGGACGTTATGGTTAAGTTGCGCTACTGAAAACCTATGAAATTCAGTAAAAAAAACTTTGTTAAAGGGACGTTATGGTTAAGTTGCGCTACTAAAAACCTATGAAATTCAGTGAAAAAACTTTGTTAAAGGGACATTATGGTTCAAAGTCAAACCGAAAAACCCCTGAAATTCGGCAGTTATGGTAAAATAAGCAACCATAACTCGCGCCGCCACCGTGCACTGCTAGCACTAACACCGAGGACATCAAAGATGACATCACCAAATGTGTCTAAATGGGAAAACATTTTGGTCGCGCCTACAGCCCAAACCGCTGGACGGATTTTCACCAAATTTGCGGCAGGAGCGGCGGCTTGGTCTCGAAGGCGTGCTTTTGTTAATTTGGTGTAAATCTGTCCAGTAGGTTTTTTTATAAACAACCAAAAGGTAAGGCAAAAAAATGTGTGATATCTATGTCCGCTCTGCGGACTCTCTTCCCTGTTCAGTCCGCGGACTGGCATCTGATTGGCTGTTCAGACTGCGGACTGGCCTCCGATTGGCCCGAAAATGTGCTGACTTTTGCGTGGTCCGCGGACATCGGGACACAGCCACTGATTGGGTGGTGAGAAAACGTGAAATGCGTCGGTTTTTCTGAAACGCCCACCATCTTGGATTCGCAGACATTTTGGGGTCCGCGGACAGCGCAGGGAATTTTTTTTTTAAAAAAGCAGCATTGCACTTGTCAAACTCAACAAACAATCTCTGGGATGTGGGGGGGATGAGGATTGGATTGGATAAGAACCCAAAAAACGGGTTGTTTCACCCCCGAAAGTCCACGAACACTCCAGATGTCCTGGGGCAGTCCTGTGGTGTTTACGGACACTTCAGATGTCCTAGGACATCTGTACCTATTTCTGCATTACAGGGTTGGGCAAAAGCAGTTTTTGGATGGCTTATAACTTTTGCGCCACTCAATGAAACTGCATGTAATTTTGCAATTTTCATTCTAGAACTAATCCTGAATGGTTTTTCAAAGTTTCGTGGAATTCTGTCAAGAGGGGGCAAAATTAGAGGGGGGGTCCCAAAATATTGTAAAGGCATATAAATGTGGTGTCATTTGACGAATCTGCACAACATTTGGCAAAACGATTTTGGATCTAGATATAAATGGTTTTCTAAAGTTTGGTGGGATTTTCTCAAGAAGGGGCGAAATTAGAGGCAGGGTCTCAACATTTGTAGATGGCTTATAACTTTGTTGCTATTTGACGAATGTGGACAAAAGTTTTGAGAAAGATTATAGACCCAACCTTCAATGATTGTGTAAAGACTGAATGGATTTTGTCAAGTGGGGGCTAAGTTATATGACTATTGTATGTACACACATTTTGATACTTTACAAAAAATAAAACATGGGCGGATTTCAAGCAAACCCATGAGGAGCATTGGCAAGGACATTAAAGCATGGTTTTGCAAATGTGCCCGTGTTTTATTTTTTGACGAGTATCATATATGTAGGTACAAAAAATAGTCATATACCTTTGGTGACTGAGGTATAGCCTGTGGCCGTGGGCAGTAGCCAGATTGTCTGGGTCATGGCATAAGGTCATGACGCGGACAATCTGGCTACTGGCCATGCCTGCTAGGGACGGAAAATGGTGTTAAAGTGGCTATGTCTACCTGGGACCGGCTATGTGGTAAAGTTATTGGAAGGTAGGATAGGTTTGAAAGGGAAAAAAGTGCTTGTGGTAATATGTTCATAGGGTTTTGCAGGCTGCCATGGCAAGGGAAAAGGGGCTGTGTACAGCGCCCCGCCTTCTCTTTCCATGTTGGCTGTCTTGGAAAAGGATAATCCTTCCTTCTTACAGCGGGACTGCAATGGATGATAATGGTCCCTAGCCCTCCTTATTTATGTATAACGTGCCAAAGCCCACAGACATCAGGCTGTGTGGTTACAGTATTTGTTGAGGAAGATGAGGTGGAGGAAGACAGCTTACTACTCGCTGAGAAAGGAACAACCTTTCTGAGAGCTTTACAGTGGTTGGATTTGGTGTGGCGGTGCATGGAGGTGGTCCCGTAGGAGTACTGTCCAGGTAGTCTGCGACTGAGTACAAAATTGCATTCAGTGCATTTCACTGTGGTAGCTTTATCCTTTGGTACACTCCTAACAGTATCACAGAACTGGCACACCTATGATTTGATCTTGGTGCTAGAAGTAGGCACTTCCTCTACCTCATCTTCTTGGTCCTCTTCATTGTCTTTGAAAGTACTGCACTTTTTTTGTCGTGAAGGTCCTCTAGTTGGTGGTGGTGGTGGCTCTTGGGGAGGAGGGATGGCAATAACTGATGCCATTTTTATGATAAATATCAGTTTTGATTAAATTCTTCCAAGTATGTACTGTGTACTAGATTGGTAATGGATAATGAGTACGAAAAGTTGTAGGAGGTGTGCAAGGGAAACTTTGAAGTTGAAAGTTCCTAGATCAGTAGAAAATGCAGTTTCGAACTGTCTTCGAAGCACGGATCTGATCCCGAAGTGCAGACGCCTTCGCGAACACGTCACCATGCCACATGCAAGCGTATGTTCACGTGGCACTGTCCAGAAGGTCTGCGATTAAGTCAGATGTTCCCGGACATCTACGGATGCAAAATTATTTCAAAAAGTTGCTAAAAGTGTATAGACGTGTTAAAAATGATGCTGCAAGGTGGGAAATGGCAGAGTTTTAAGGTGAAACTTTGTAAATTGGACAAAAATATTGCTTCTTGGCTAAGTATGATATTAGTAAATTGTAGGAAAAAAGCATGCACTGTTAAAAACCCATGAAATTCACTGAAAAATCTTTGTTAAAGGGACGTTATGGTTAAGTTGCACTAATAAAAACCTTTGGAATACAATGAAAAAACTTTGTTAAAGGGACATTATGGTTAAGTTGCATTAATACAAACCTACAAAATTCAATGGAAAAACATTGTTACAGGGACGTTATGGTTATAAATAAAACCAAAAAACCTTAGAAATTCACCAGTTATGGTAAGCAACCATAACTCGCACCGCCACTGTGCACTGCTAAGACTAACACCCAGGAAATCAAAGATGACATCACAGATGACATCACAGACTCCATGTGGGGTACAGGACTGAATATACATTTTCTCTCTGCTCTGTCCCTGTATTATACGCTGTTAATGGTACCCTTCGGTACATGTATATATGCTGTATATTTTTGTAACTCACTGTAACTACTGCTTTTGTATGTACATGTATATATGCTGTATATTTTTGTAACTTCTGTAACTACTGCTTCTTGTAACATGTTTAAGAGTATGTGCCTGGTTGCCCCTGGGCCTGTTTTTTTGCGCTTTATAAATAAAATAAAATCATAATAAAAAAATTAAAAAATCACTGATGACATCACATATCTGGCTCACTTATTTTGCTTCATTGAAAAATCTAGACAAGATGGTTTTATTCACTGACAATCAGAATATTAAAATTCAAAAGGTGCTGTATATCAAAACGTTAACCTTCTCATATGTTCTTAAAATACTTTCCTTAGGGTTTGGTCTCAGCTAATGGTGCACATGCATAGGGCAACAGCAGGCCTCAAACACACAATTCATTTGTATACAGGAAGAAAAACTTTAATGCTATTAACATTTTCTGATGATGCTGTTTCTTTCTTCCTTACTTTAGTTTCCCTGTATGTGCCTCTGTTTTATATGCGTTGTGGGTCTTCATATGTATTGTTTGCACTAGCCGGTAAAATAGCTCAGTGGGTTGAGCGGTCGCTGCTGCGATCTGATTGTGATCTGCAGGTCTCAGGTTCGAATCCCTGCAAGGCCTACTCAGCCTTTCATCCTTCTGAGGTCGATAAATGAGTACCAATTTCGGTTGGGTGATATTGTATGTAAATATGTGCTCTGTAAAGCGCTTTGATTAAGGCGCTATATAAATAACAGATCATTATCATTACTAGCACAAGTGTGTAGTAAGTGTTGAATTGTTAGCTAGTTATTATGTGTTTAGCATTACACAATCACCCCTGACATCTTGTTACCAACATAATTAAAACAAACCCTTGTAGGTAAGGACTTTTCATCAACATTAATTTCACATGTGATGTCATCAGACATCAATGACATTTTTGATGTCCTGGGTGTTAGTCTTAGCAGTGCACGGCGGTGGCGCGAGTTATGGTTGCTGAGCTTATCATAACTGGCAAATGTCTGAGGTTTTTTGATTTTACCTGTAACCATAACGTCCCTGTAACAATGTTTTTCCATTGAATTTCATAGGTTTTTACTAGTGCAACTTAACCATAACGTCCCTTTAACAAAGTTTTTTCATTGAATATATATATTGCCATGTGTCTCAACCTGGATCTCATAACCTTAGCTTGCCCATTGAAGGACTAGAGTATCTCTTACTGCACACCACATCTTACCTTGTGGTATCCTAGAAATCTTCTGCTGAGTGATGTCACCTGAGATTGTTTATATTGGAACCTGTGCAGCTGTGAGGGAGAGAGACAGTTAACTGGTGAGTAGAAAGGGTAAGAGTCAAGCATCTGGACAAATAAACCTTATCCCCAAATTTAATTTCCGACCTTTTGATAACAAGCTCCAGTCTAGTGCTTCCTAGGCACGGCGGCCTCTACTTGGCGGCAAAGATGTTGTGGGCTGTGCTACAGGGCCTCACCTCTGGATCCACTCACGTGCTGCACCGGCACATACCGAGAGAAGTGCCACCGTTCATGCTAGTCTCACCTTATGCGGGCGCAAAAGTTCGACTGCCTCCCAGTGTCACAGCACTCTGCTCAACTTCAAGTGTTGGTTTCCGCACTGCAGTGCCCTTGGGGCCTGTGCCATGTCCACTCCTGGCCCTGGGCGCCTGGAGAAGTGATTTTCCCCACACTCTGGCTGCCCGTGACCCAGAATCCTGCTCACTCAGTGGCCGGATGCGAATTCAGGCTTTATCCGCTGCACAGTAAAGGGGACACTTGCCACATCTCCTTCCCCACTTTCCCTCCTTCTTATTTCTCACTTTCTCTTGTTCTCCTTTCAGCAGAATAGGAAACACGTGTGTATACATGACATATCATATCATGGTTTGGCTACCCAAGGTGGTGGCGGGGGGCATAATATGCCATGGAAAAGGATCAGTGTTTTTAAACTACCACTGGGTACAGTACAAAAGAATAGCAACATCACATAACATGATACAGCATCTTGACATTTTTCAGAACTGTTGGCACTTCAAAGGAAGTTGATACCCCCTCTGCCCGGCCAGCAACCCGTCAACAGCACACACCTGTGGCACTTGAGCCTCCATGAACCAGAATGTTGCCAAGTTGTCAGGTAGCCTAAGAAAGGTTATTCTAGATCTATGAGGTCACCAAAGTGACAGTGGCAAAGACTTTGTGACTACAGTAGTGAGGCCACATCTTCAGAAAAAGGGAACGCAAGGAGAACTGCTGATTCCACAAAAGGTCATTGTTATAACTTATCTTTTTTAAATTAAAATCTTTCATTTTATTTGCATATAATTCAAACCATTTTTTAGCAAAACAAAAAAAATCGCATTTTTACATAACATCTATAGACAAAACTAAACGCTTTCATTACTGTTCAAATGTTAAACAACGGCTCCAAGAATTTGACCATAGCAATCACATAACCTGTCCTGCTCCCTGCGATCAAAAGTGGCCACCACACGTCCATCTCTTGCATTCAGAAGTCAGATAATAAATGATTGAAGTATTTTGTGCGCCGCTCCACAAGAGCCGGGCACGAAGTGACATGGTGCCTTAATGTTTCTACAACAGAAACATCTTTGCAGAAGCGACATTTATTACTTTCTGACAGTCTGCAGATTGCTTGGATCTCATTCGTAGGCTGAAGGTTAAGGCAGGCCCGCAAGAATTGTTCTCTAAGTTTTCTGTCTGGGAGTTGTTTTACATATTCACAGATGACATCCAATTTTCTTGGCTCCGATGCGTGCGACAGATTGATATCTACTTGCTGCGTCCAAGGTGTTGATCCAGTCCAACTCTCTGAATTTAGTCTTGATCCACATAGGGTTAGTAACTAGGATCCTAATTGAGCCTCCCATTTCTTCCAAAATGGAGCACATTTTCCTTCTCCAGTTTTGCAGCAAGGAGATTTTTGATGCTATCATTTTTTTGCATAGCATTTCCAAGATTTCGGGTCGTGCAGCCGTCAAGCATTTCCTTAAGAGAGCAAGGCTATTCCAGACAACCGTCAATTTTAGTAATGAAAGTCTCAGCTCCTGTCGTATGATTTGAATTGGTGTAGATGGCGGGAGTCCTAGATCTTTTTTTCCAAAATAGGCGTTCTAGTTGAGGCCAAATTCAATAGTAAATACATAGGAACTTGTTACTCTATAAATGAACAATGATATATTCTATATCCACCATTGCACCACCTCCTAAGTAACAGCACTTTGACTACCATCCAGAAACCCGCCCAACCACCAAGTTGCTTCAAGGCAGAAATGTCATATATGGACCGTAACAGACAAAGGTTAAGACGTGTTGCAGGGCAGAGGTCGCTATCAACAGTTGAAGATGCCAAGCAGCCTTTGGGATGATTCTGAGTCCAGGAGAACTTGAGAAAGTAATGTAAGTGGGCATTCTAGAAATAACCTCAGAGGTCATGGGCACATTTCCTGAAGTTTTCAAAGGGGAAATTGGAAGACTGAAGGGATTCGAGCAAGAGATGAAGTTGAAGAGTGAAGCTGTCCCAGTGAAATTCTCAGTAAGAAAGACGCCCCTCAGAATTCATAAAAAGCTCACAGACATGAGTGGTAATCAAATCATTGAGAAGACTGAGTCTTCCGAATGTGTGGCACCCATAGCATTGTTCATCAAATGTAACAATTCTATTAGACTTTGTGTGGACCTTAGAGATCTCAACACAAATATTCTAGCTGACCAGCATCTTCCCGTGAATATTGGTGACCTCATGCTTAAAAACAGAGGTGCAGGGGTCTTCTCCACTTTGGATATAAGGAGTGCATTCCATCAGAAGGAGTTTCTAGAATCCTGCATGGACCTAACAGCATTTGTGACACTGTTTAGCTTAAACAGGTTTAATAAGATGCCACTTGGGCTATCCTCAGTAGCATCAGTTTTGAAGAGCACATTTGGTGGGTCTGCTGAATTTATTATATTGTAAAAATGATGTTACGGTATGTCCTGATACTGTAGCATAGCACACTGAGATGCTAGAAAAAGTATTGAGAATCTTGTAGAACCATGATCTTACCCTCAAAGCTGAAAAGTGCAAAACAAATGCAGAGAAAGTAGATTATTTGGGCAGGACACTTTAAGAGGAGGATTTAATCTGAATAAGTGCCTATCAAACTCCATTGAGGATGCAATGGAACCCTCAAACAGGGACAACATTGTCAAATGTGTAGGGCTTTGCGATTATTACACCAAATTTGTAAATTAGTGCTTTACACTGGTGGATCCTTTGCCAAGGCTAATAAAGAAGGGTATACCATCCGAGTGAGGGCAGAATAGGGAAAAGGCTCCCTGGTAACTAAGCAAAACATTTTGCAAGCACCCATGCTAAGTATCAACAACACCTTCAGGCATGCCACACTCATGATTGATATCAGTGCCATCAGAATGAAGAAAGGGGCACACTGAAGCTGTGGCTTCCTCTTAATTAGCCAATACAGAAAATAACTATTTGGTGATTAAGTGTGAAACACTGGCATGAGCATGGTGTGCTGAACACAATATTTGTGTGGGAAGAGTGTACTCTGGTCACGGATTATAAACATTTGCTCTGCATACTCTTAAGTGAGTGGTGCCAACAAGGTAACCTCGCTGTGACAGAACTCCATCTGCTGCGAGTAAATCTGTCTCTGAAAGTGACATCTACTGATCACACCCCCATTTTATAGTTCTCAATGGTGAAAGGAATAGGGCAAACCTATTACTCTGCTGAGCCTGTCTACCGGTACCGCTGTGCAGCTGTTTTGTTGTTTGGCAACTTGGCAGCTACAAAGTGGCATGTGCATTCTCACCACAGCTGAGGGAATGAAGACTCCAGCAGCCAAGGTCTGCCTTTAACCATGGGCAATTCTGATCCTAAATTAAATTATAAAATTCTACGCTCCAAGAACCTGGTATCAGATGAAAATCCAAATATAAGCCACACCTGGTCTTGACATGGTAATCTCTGGCAATCCACAGCTAAACTGGCCAACATCCATTGCTATCATACTGTTGTCAGATTGGTTGCTAGTGACTCACTGGCAGGTCCCTTATGTGCATCAGCACCTGGTAAGTAGTTTTCACCCAAAACAACCAGATGGGCCCAACCACGAAAAACACCCATAATGATCTCGCTGGTAAGGCTTTTTGCCTCCCCCATAAGAAAGGAAGTCTCCATAGGGAGTTAGATGGGGCCCACTACTTTAAAGGCAATTCCCTTTCAGGACAATGGAGATCTCATGCCAGGATGATAATAAACAGAAATTCTTTGATGGAGGCAGATATTGGAAGGGGGCAGGGTAGAATATTCCAGGAGAGTACTTTGCAGCAGGGGAGGGGTTTCACCATCTTTGGATTTCATAGGACCACCAAACATCCTGTGCTCCCTCCCAATTTCCAGCAGTCAAAACACTCTGGGTATGGCTACACCAGGTAGAAAACTCTGAAATAGCTGCCAGGATGGGAGCCATTGCAGAATGCTAATAGGGAACAAATCCACTTTAGAGATGTGTTTTTAAGGACGCAAGACCATCCTTCCCTGTTGAATAATTTTAGGACCACTGAAGAAGAAGGCTTTCCCCTGGAACTTTGTTGGGGGTACAGTCTGCTCCAAAATCCTCTGCCATAGTGAAAACAATGACTTCCATGAAAAGGACAAGGACAATGACTTTCCCCCTCAATTATCGCAGAGGAACATTAGGGGTGACCTGCTGACTGGGTAAGGCTGACTGCGAGCTGACACTACTGGTACCCAGGTGCCTGCTCACTGGATGCGACAGACTCTGCTAACAATCACTGGCTGGGAAGTGCAGAAAATATCCACCCCGGGGACATCATGTGGGGGTCACCAGGGGTCGCAGCTGCCACCCCTGTGGACCCCCTTGTGATCCCAATTATTTAAAACAATTTTAGAAAATGGTTTTGTTTTATGAAAGAAATCGAAGCTCCTTGTGTAGCAGGGCCCCACAGTCCCTGTAGTGCGGGACCCCTGCCAGATCCCTTCTGTGGGGTCCCGGCCCAGTCCTCGCCCATCAGTATGAAGACTGGGCCAGCTTCAACCCCTTATCCTTCAGCTTCCTCGCAGCTCACATACAGGAACGAAGAAGCTCTCGCAGCTTCCTGGTTCCTGTTTGTCAGCAGGACGGAGGAGGTAAGAGTGGGCTGGAAGGACGAACCAAAGCTGCAAGAAAAAGATACAAAATAAAAAGGCTTAAAAAAATATGATGTGTATTTTGCATATGTGAAGGGCATGTCAGATGTATGTATGTGAATGGTGGTTGAATGAGAAGTAATGTGAAGTGATGTGTGATTTTCAATGTTCTGGGTGGGTGGGTGTGGTCCTGTGCAGAGCATGCAATGAGTGCATGTGAGAGAAGGTGTGAGTGACTGGTGGGTGAAGGAGTATGAATGTAATGGTATGTTTTTGAATGTTCTGGATGGGTGGGTGTGTGGCTGTGTAGAGAATGCATTGAGTGATGTAAGAGAAGGTGTGAGCGAGTGACCGGTGGGTGAATGACTATGAATGTGATAGTGTGTGATTGAATGTTGGGTGGGTGTGTGACTGTGTGGTGAATGCAGTGTGAATGAATGTGAGAGGGGATGTATGGGTGAGTGACCAGTGGGTGAAAGGGGATGCGTGTGTGCATGTGTGTTTAAGGCCCTGGGAGACTGGGGATCACTAAAGCATTTTTGACACATCCTTTATTGACTTTGCATGTTTTACTGGTGTCTTCAGGCAAAACCAAGTTCATGTGTGTCATTACCTGGCTAGACTGCCATTTTGATGCAGTCAGTCTAGCCATTGCTTACTGTGGTATGACATTTATTACTCGGCAGCTTTAAAAAAGCAAGCATGATAAGTAGTCTTACCTCGCTAGACTGATTTTTGGGTGTAGCAGCCTGTATATTTTTTTACTGTAGCATGATTATTTATTAACGGAGCATCTATGATGAATCACGCATGATAAGTGTTCTTATGCATCTAGACTGGCTTACACAGGAACCAGTTTGGACAGGTTTTCATATTGTGACATGTCACTTTTAATGGCCAAACCAAAGGGAGTTTGCTGGCAGAACCGGTTTTGTGCCCAGTGCCAGTAATGATTCTATAAAAAAAATCTTAAAGCGAACATGAGTATGATCTTATATGGTAATGCTAGCATATGTTGGCGGAGCCAGCATGGACATTTATGGGCACAGCCGGCATGAAAATGTTTTTTATATTGGTATATATTGTAGGGACCAGCATGATAATGCATTGGGAAATGGCTTGTACACTTTTGGTGACTTGTATCTATTGTAGTTATTTTCATGATTTACCCTACACCCTACAAAACCGATTGTTGGCCTTTTACCCAAATTGTTGGACTTTTACCCACATTTTCACAGAAAGTGCCCTGTGCAATGCACCATTTTAACCCATTATTTAAAACATGTTCTCATGGGAGGGGAAAGAGTCTTCCCTGAACTCCCCCTACCACTCCCCCCAAACCCATTTTCGTTAGTTTGGGCTCCCTCACTACACTCGGTCGCAATCACATACCTGTGGCAAATATTTACACCCTCTTAAAAACCAACTCACCTGTGTTTGGTAAAAATTGGCGCAGCCACACTGTGTGAGACTACACAACATCTATCTACTTGGTATTGGTAACCCACCTTTTGGTATAGGTCTGTATTATACGAGTTGGTAGTGTGACTGAGCAGCCAGGCCTGTCTCAAGAGAGGTAAGTAGCCAAGTAACACTTACACTCAGGGTTTCAATTATAACTAGTTATTTATTTAATTAACATCAATTTTTAAATAAGCGTTCTTTTAAAAGGCAATTTGTTGTAACAATGTAAATATACTTTAAAATCACTTTCCAGAAGCAAAACACATTAGTGGATAATCTTTGTATATGCTTCTTACACAAGTCCTACACCCCGAGGTGACTTCAATTAAAAGGACAGTAATGGCATTTATATATCTCACTAGTTATATTTTGCAAATAATGAGGTTGCACAAAGGAAAGGTTAGGGAAGGAAAAAGGTTAGACATGTTCTCAATATATGTGAGGACAGCTACATCTTTCAATGAAATCTAGATAAGCCTTTCCCAGCAGTAGCAATATACAACAAGCTACCTCCTATGAGGGACAAACAGTATCAAAGTCAATGGACTAGAAGAGTCTTCAGGCAGCCAGGACAGCCAAAGTCATTTGGGACACAGTCCACGGAGCTGATGCACTTCTTAGAACAAAGTCTTGAACAAAGTTAGAGAGTCTTTAGAAAAATCACTTGTAGGGTCAGAAGCTGTTAAGCCTGTGAGAAGAGAGTTGAAATCAACTCGAAAAGGTAAACTAATGCAATTCCCAACTGGGAAGAGCGCGGCTAAAAGGCAATGAGGTAAGTACCCCAAGCCTAAACAGTACCTCTGGTTTGAAGAAGAGTGGTCCAGCTGGATTCTGTCTAGCTACATCGGTGCAGACCCTTGTTCTTGAGCCTCATTCGTGGGGACAAGAGGGAGGACGTCTGGAGGGTTTCTGCGGAGGTACTTGGGAGGTCATTGGCAACTAGGGGTTCTTTTCAGTTCAGTGGCACGTCGCAGTTTCAGCGCTTAGCAAACAGCACCGTTGCGGATCTTGGATACCAGTTTCACTCTCTTCGCTCCCTCGGTCCTGCACTCTGGTGAGGGGGCTCTGGATCTGGAGGTCCTGCTTCTGGAGGGTCATTAGGAGTCTCCTGGAGTTTCTAACTGGATTTGTTCCATGGCAGATGTTACACTCGACTACGGACACTCGGCCCCTGGCATTGGGCTTCCAAAGCAAAGGAGAGGCACAGCAAGTCGGGTATGGTGGTCCAGTGGAGTTTGTCTCGGGGTTAGTGGGCCCCACTAACCCAAGGGGAGAAGTGGGTACATCTGGAGCTTCTCTGTAGAGGTGAAAAAGGAGTTTAGCACAGCATCTGGGCTGCATTGGGCAATTCAAAGGTCCAGGAGGTTGCAGCAAGCTTCGTTCATGGTTTCTCTGTCGGGTGTTTCTCCCAGTGGTCGACTCTGCCTGTAGTCCCAAAACCCTTTCCTTTTAAGCAGGTTTCTTCCATTCATGCACAGCCTAAGCTGCCAATCACACAGCAGTGTGGCTGTCCCAGCCAATCAGGACTAGTTGCATTCAGGTATTCCTAGAGACAAAGGACAGGGGAATTTCGGGACCCTCCCTCACATCCCGTCCTTCCAGACACACTGGAGCAAGCCCGCCAATGAAAAGACAAACACAGAACTCAAATCTATCTCAACGCCCAGAGTAAAACCCAAGAAAGACCTCACAAACAGAAAATTATGAAAAAAGAAGACATGGGCCATTTTGACAAAATGGTCAGCCATGGGTGCTGTACAGCAGCAGAGGATTCAGCATGCGGTAAAAAAAGCACAATGGTAGGAAAATGTAAACCACTGCCAACAGCTATTTAAAGTAGTGAGGGTAACATAAAAATGTAACATGAGACTGTAGGGTAAGGGGCTACTAGGTAACCCCCCAGCACTCCACATAAGATGGTGTGTGCTGGACCTACAAAGAGAAAAAGTAAGTAAAGTCAACTTAACTTTACTATTCTTAGGAACTATAGTTCACAAACGAAAAGGTATTCAAACCTTATGAAAAATCTAAAGGAGTTCTCAGTGACATTGCACTGAAGGTTCTGTGTGTCACCATACGAAAATCAGATGCCTATGGAGTTTGTCTGACTCCAAAAACAGTGAAACACAAAATCCAAATCAGGTAAAAGAGAGAGAGTGAGAAAAAGGTGTCACTCCAGGGTTAAAATTAAAAAGTCCTAAGTCCAGCAAAAGAGTTGGGGTTTTCTAAGCTTGAAGGGAATTAGCACAGAAATTTGAATTCGCCCTAACAACAAGCCACCACTGGTTGCTGGTATATTTGTGGACCAGGCATCAGCCCCTTCTTTCTACGCTACTTGAAACATTTAAGCATTGATTAAAAAAAATATGTACTTCTTTCTCTTGCAGTAGTGAAGGCCCCTGTAGTGGCAAAATCATCATGGACGTTGTGCACACATGGTGGTCTAGGCCGGCCCCAGATGTGGCGTGCCCTGTGCTTTGTTAAGGAGCTTGCAGGGGACCCACAACATGGCTTTCTGGGGGCCCCCCAAATGTTGTGCTATGCCATTGTCTGACAAAGGGATAGTGTGCAGTGCGTGCCTTGAAGTCTGCCATTAAGTCCGCGAGTGAGAAGCAACTTGTGGGTTTTTTCAATTTAAAATAACTAGGTGGTGCTTTTTAAATCCTCTGGCACCCAGTATTACACTTAGATAATAAAAACTATGGGGGGTCTTGGGAATATTGAAAGAATCTTTCCCAGGTATTATACTCCAGCAAAGATAACATTATCAGGTGCACTCCACTGTGTGCACGCAGACCAGCCTAAGTTTCTTATATCGTAGTGGTAGCTGACTCTTCGGTGCATTTATAACCAGGGAATTTTGTTGATACTAAATCCTGGTCAATTATTTAATTTTCAGGCCTTTAATCGTGCAGCATTTTGCTGCTGGGTAAACCGCAGTGCACACCTCCCCAGGCCAGTTCTTTTTTGGCTTGTTTAACAAAGCAATGCCACGGATAATGAGTACTTCTGTGTCCATTGATCTATGGATGTTTCATACACTAGTTGAAGCCTGCATTAGAGATTTCAGTTACCCTGTTACAAGTACTGCATTATGTATGCTTTACATATAGACCCCATGTCGAATATGGAAAATGACATTCCCCATATGCGTGATCGTGGACAAATCACGCCTCCCTCAGTGCCTTGGTTCTTATATCTGGTTGAAATGAGAGAGACTAGAAACACGGGTGCTAGATGCTTCTGAAAAATCTGAAGGGTGTTTGCTATCACTTCCTGTGATGTCATCAGGGGTCATGGGTCGTGTGACGTCACTTCTACTACCCCTGGCACTTTGGTGAAATTACGTCCCTGTTCCACCTTTCCCATGGAGAGCATGGACAAGGTCCCAGAGCAACCAAAGACGTGACCCCTGGCTCTCTCTGTCTATTAAAATTGCGGTGACGCCCCTTCAATGCTGTCGAAGCTGCTGAACACCCTGTCATTTTTTACCCTTACCCTCAACTGCTGCTGCGTTTCGCTCGATGTCGATGCAGAAGTTGTTGTCTCTGCATGCAAGACCTGCTGAGTCTTCTAGTGTCAATAACATGACACTATATAGATATAAAATGGATACAAGCTACCCCTCCCTTCTTTACCTGAAGGTATGAAAAAACCATTCCACTTAAACAGACACCTAACATTGGTCTGTAATTTTCATCAAAAACCAGATCCCTCAGATTTAGTAAAGAAAAAACACAATTTTATTTGTCATCATGTTGTTAAAAAAGCTCCACTGTTAGGGCTTCACCCTATAACATACACAACATTTTTATAGGACTTAAATTTGTAGTTGGCACCATATTAATAGTCATATAGTGTTTCAACAATATACAGTTTGAACCATTATAGTGAGGTAGTGAAAAGGTTAGTGAAACAGTGACTTTATGTGATGTTGCTATTCAAAACATATTCCAAGTCGACACTGTTGGTGTTTCTGACATAGGACGAGAAACCTGCTGTCAATGTCTCTCTTTCTATGCTTTCCTGAGGACTGGACTTAATGCAAGTGTGTGAGTCTTCTTATAAGGATATAGAAGGTCCCATAATTGCTACAACAATAGAAATGATGACATTTAGTAGAAAGGGTATCTGTGTCCAATGTATTGACATGCACTGAGCAAAAATGGAGGGAAATTCCATACCTGTGCTATGGCTTTTCGGTGAATTGGGATGTAATTTCTTTGGGCGTCATCTGTACGATGGTCACTCACTCCTAATCTTAGTGATAAGATACTTTTTGTGTTGCTCTCACGTCCTTTTTGAGAATCTATGAACCAAGGGTAAGAGCTAGCTCATTTGATGTATTTTCTTCTGATGGCGTTTAGTGCTAGGTTTTTTAATGTACACAATGTTTATTTTCTGTGTCAGCGTTGCTTAATTTCTTATGGCAGATAACCTCTAAAATAGGCTGCTTATTGCCAAAGTGCTGACTTATTAACTTCTAGGTTAGTGAGCGCGTGTGCACGGGGTGCCTCGGCTCATTACTATTGAAAATGGGTGAATCCCAGCGTCCCACAACAAGTCAATGACTGAGTAGGGCACTGCGCGCGGCTGCACAGCTGGCTATTGGGCTAAGGAAACGCCGCTGGCAGGATCTGCGCGTTCGTGTTGCTACACACCTATCTGGGACAAGACGGGACTCGAGTGTGCCTAGTAACCCGAGCCTTGTCCTAACTCATCCATTGTTTGTATTCAAACAACAAGAGGGATCACTACCAGCGAACACTGTAAAAGCGAACACGGTGTGCCCATTCCGTAGCGTACTTACAAGGACGTCTGCTTCTCAACGAAGTTCTCTCTCTGCAATGGTACGCGCATGCGTGAAGTGTCTGGGGGCGCGTACTTTATTGTCAGTAATTGCCCTTATCAGCTTATATGGGCACCCAGTCTCCCTCATTGAAGTATCGTGATTCTGTGGTGAGCCACTTGCGCCCGCTCTCCACCATAGTCAAGTCTTCAAGTGCCACCACCTGCCATTTTACAGCATCTTTAACCCTCAAGCCGTCACTGCTGCCAAAGCACACTGCATTGTTGTATACTGTCACCACTGCTCCCTGACTCGACCTTGGCTCAGCACTGGAAGCACCTAGACTCCTGGTTCTCAAACCAAAAAGCCTCAGAAGCAGCAATGAAGCCACTGATAGTGGTGCTGGCCCTGAGGCCTGCTTAAGAATGGCCCTAGTGACATTTAGCCTTTTTACGACAATCCTTTGAACTGGAATTTTGTGGCAGAAACTGTATGCCTGGTTACCTCAGTCTTTAAACCCAGAATGTCCCTTTATTCCAAAATCTACCTTCTCTGTGTTTTCTCTTACAGTGGTGGGTCATTTAGGTTTTCATCAGTTGTGTTGGCCTTTAGTTTAGTTACAGATTCCTGTTTTAATTGAACTTTGGCTAGAGAGTCAAACTTACCACTGTTATATAATTGTTTGGATTGCCAGCTCACACCCCCTCCTAAAGAGTATAGTCTGTCCTTGGCCCATGTTAGCTCAAAGAGGTAAAGGAGGTCTATGCCTGTCGGACTATGCCAGTTTCACCTTTATGATTGGGATCACTGCTGGTTTAGTAGAAGCATGGATCTGAGTAGGAGTTTTATTTACTACCCTTCCCTCTGCACCTGCAGGGCAGTAGTCATTACATCACATGTGCCCTAGGTCAGGATAGAATCAAGGCTTGCAGAAGTCAGAGACACCATAAACCTCAGAGCAGGCTGTCCAAGTGACATGGCAGGGTGCTTAATTAGGCAGCTGGTGGACTCTGCACAAAATAAGGGCAGGAACGATGGCAGAGGTCTGGCAAGCAACTCATATGAACGTCCATGGGTTGGGGAAGTTCTTACCAGGGGTGTGTGGGGGAAAATTGAGAAAGAACACCCAGTACTCACTGGTGTAATGGTTCTGTTGGTCAAGGGTTGGCCTTACAAAAGTCTGTTCGACTACAACTTTAAAATGTATCCCCTCATTGAAGATAAGCTCAGCATATAGAAAGGCACGCTATGCAGTGGAGAGAAAAGCATTCCCCTAATATCATAAGATCAAAAATCATGGGGCCCGCACATGTAACACACCCCAGTTTACCAGGCACAACATTTCTAGCAATGGATCACATCTGGTGGACCGGAGTTGACAGGAGTGTTGACCGATGGGTAAGGAACTGCTGTGAGTCTCAAGAAAGTGACAAGTCCTCTGCCCTTCTGTTACTTCATACATACCACAAGGTGCCTGAAGGGCTATGGGACAAAATTGCATTGTCTTTAGTGAATCTTTCCATGGATTACCATGAGAAATGAAATTTTACATAGTGTTTATTAATACTTCTCCCACTGGTTAAAATATAATGTATGGGAGAAAGTACCACAGAAAGAACAATAGAATTCCTAGATGATGCATTTTCATTGGATCACTCCAACACATATCGCATTGTATCACTCCCAGGTCAACGGCCTGGTGGAAAGGTTCAACAGGGTGGTGAAACATAGCTTTCTCTATTGGTTAGAGTGGAAAATATGATCCAACAAGGTATTTGTGAAATTATCTTAGTGTACAAATTATGCAAGCACAGCACTACTGGGTGTGTACCTTTTAAACTCATGAGGGGTTGAGAACCAAATGATGGCAGATGTCCAAGTTGGCTCAACACAAATGTCAAGCACACACATATCAAATTACAGGAAATCATAAAGGTAAATATTTAGAAGGCACAAATAAGACGGAGGACAACATACGAAAATATTAGGGTGGGTCTGAGAATGCACATACAATTACTCCTCAAAGTAGCCAAGGGGGATTCCAGATCTAGTGAACCACACAAGGTGATGAGCATGGGACCATCTTCTATAGTTACCAAGAATGGGAGAGTGTGAAAAGGGAGGCGTGTCACTAGGAATCCCTGTCTGAATGAATGAAGGGAGAATACCACAGACACCTCACAGCACAGTGGTTCTATGGTCATCAGGGTATATGATAGCCAACACAAAAGTGAGACACCACATAGATACTAACAATAATAGTGTTCTGCCCCAAAGTCACTTTTGTAATTTTATGGATTGAATGTAAAGATGCAAATCCCAAGGAAGGGAAGTTTGTTCTATCATAGTAACCATAAACTGAGTGATGTCATCATTGTTTGTTTATCTTGGAACCTTACCAGCAGTATGGGAGAGAGAAATCTGCATGGGAAAGTTGACTGATGGCTGGCAAGACAGTGAGCCAAGCAGTTGGGCCAATAAACCGTATTGCCTGGCTTATTACTACAATGATAAACTAATTTGAACAGTTTGCTCAATCCCTCAAAACACAACTACACTTTGCCCCATGTGCATTATGCCCAGAAGACAAGAAGATAGCAGGGTTCAAGTGGAAGAGCGATACATGAAAGCAATGGAGTCTGCCTTCTCAACGTCTACCAATGAACCTAAGCTAAACATTGGAGCAAGCCCTATCATCTCCCCTAAAATACCTCTGTTGGCCTTCCTCTCCAGTTACATCCACAAACATTGTCCTGCATCTGCACCTGGCAATCCAATACCACCTCCACCAGCATCTCAATGTGCAGAGACCTACCACAAAACACAAAATAATCTCATCAAACTCCAAACAACCTTGTCTCCAAATGCTAAGTCTTCACCTCCTTTCAGACCAACTCCCAGAACCAGCCCACTCCAGGATTCATCTGTGATTACACTTTACATCACCCAACAACACCCTCCCGGCATCCCCCACTGGAGCCAGGGCAACTAAACTGACCAACCAGAGAACCCACACAGCTTGCTTGAGGATGAAGACAGCAATCATGAACCCTCTACACAGAGGAGCCAAACAGAAAAAGTTGCAACCTGATACCTCCTCATCAGTGCCCGCTCTATCACTAAACATTTGCTGGCCCTCTATGATCTCTTATGCACGGGCAAAATGAACCTACTCTTATTCACTGAAAATTGGCTCTCCACGTGCCACTCATCAATCATATATAAAGCCATTCCCACAGGTTAAAGATCAAGTGTGAAAACAGAACAACCAAGTCAGGAGGAGGAATTGCACTTGTTCAGAGAGACTTCATCAAACTTAAACCACCTCTCTTCCACAACATCCGTGACTGAAAATCACTTGTCTTAATCTGCTCAACCTTCCACACCTCCACACTAACCTTCCTTCTTATCTACAGACCACCATCTTACAACTCCTCCTTGCAGATAATCTGGCTGATGCAGTTTCTAACATTTCCGTAGACTACCAACACTTCACCATACTGGAAGACATTAACATATTGCTTGAGAAGGAGGACAACACATCTGCAAAGTCAATCCCTGTAAATCCTGGGGCATTACAGCTCAAAGAACTGGAAAAGGACACAGACAAAGCCGGAAACAGCTTAGAGGTCGTCTTCTGCAACAAGAATTACCCTACCATTTTCTCCCAAATTCGCTTACAATGGAAAGACCACCTATCCATCCCCTTCAGCATGAGTACTCGAAAAATCATCCAAAGAACATTTAACGTTAACAAGGCCATGGTAACAGATCCAACTGGTCATGTTCCTGGAAAATCACTAAGCATCCAAACTCCCCCTCACAACCAAAACCCGGAGTAGAACATCAGGTCATCAACTCATTATATACACCATTGGAAACACAGCACCATTCAAGCCATTCAAACTCTTGCAAAGAAACAAGTCACCAAATGCTTTAATCCCAAGCTCAGTCACATCAAGAAAGATAATCGAAAGCTTGAGGAAAAAGAAACTATCTTCCTACAGACAAACTAGCCTGCTATGGACCGCTACTGCACTACAGAGTGACAAAGATCAAAGCAAAAAGCCCATTATTCCCACCGATTTGAACACAACAAAAAATCATCCAAGAATTCAAAATCCAGGTAGCCTGCAACATGGCTCCAACACCTGCACAAGAACTCTGGGACTCCATTTCAAAACATTTCAGCTACAAAACCAAAATCACCTGGAGAAGGAAGGACCAATTGCATGGTACCAAACTAGGGGCACACTACAAATGGAACAACCTAGGTTAACAGCCTTTTGTCCTTAAAAACCCACAACCAACCAGAACAAACCAGCAAACTACCGTCCAATCTCCAACACACCTTTCATCATCACAATCCTCAAGAAGTTCCCAGAAACCATGAGAATGCATTTAAAACAACAAACGTCTCAATGAGTCACAAAATGGTTCTCAGCCAATGGGAGGAACAGAATCCAAATTACGCTCGAAATGGGACCTTCTAATGGACAGTGCAGTCACTGACCCATTGTGTCACCAAGTAAACTCATCCTACTAGACATTATAGCTGCCTTAGACATCATCAGCCAAAAGATCTTATTAAAAGACTAAAGATCACTGTAATAAAGGTAATTTTCGAGGGAGAGATTGGAGACAGCATTCCTGTCATCTTTTAGGTCACCTAATCGATACCTGACGTACAGATACGCGACCTGGTCTTTGGCTCTCATTAAAGGGGCAAGCCCTGCATGCTTCAACTGCACAGATGACATGCAAATTGTCTCCAAACTCCCAAATGACTGACCAGAGAACACACCTGACATCAGCACATGCCTTGCTCACGTGGATTCTTGGATGACATCCAACAGACTTTTGCTCCACACACCCAACCCCTACAGTAATCCGCTAGCCAGTCGTAATGGACTCCTGTCCACGTCAACAATGAGAAACCCTGGAATCACAATTGACAGGGATCATACAATTCAACCACAGCTTTAAGCCTCCACAAGGAGCTGCTTTTTCCAGCAATGCACTGTCCGATGCATCATGCCATAACTGGCCTTCACGCACAGGACTATGGACGTTACCACGCTGGTTAAGACTTGATTATGCCAACAGGCTGTACATGTGACTCCCAGAATATGATATGATATGATATGATAGGTTATTTATAACGTGCTTAATACCCAGAGGTTTCTAAGCGCGGATCTGGGGATCAAACCTGTGGTGTTCTGTGACGTCTTGCTTCCAAGGTGAGCACATTGCCCCTGAGCTATCCTCTCCTATACTCAACACAGTACACCGTGTCCAAAACAAAGCTGCCACACTGCTTCTGGGGCTAAACATACCCAAACACGACTGGAAAGATGTTATTTGAAAGAGTGGAGTTGTCAGGTCCTTCCTGAAGTGTAGGAAGAAGGCACCCAGTTTAATCTGCATTGGTAACGTGTTCTAGAGAGAGAGTGCATAGTAGGACAAGGCTTGTTTCCTGTTTTTCCCCTTCCTGCAACATGACATGGGTGTGGCTCATGGTGGTGTGCTGTCCTCCACGGATGGTGAGTTTCTTGGCCAAGTAGAATGGTGTTTTGGTTGTGACTGCTTTGTAGGTGATGCAGGCAACCTTGAGCATGATGCGTTCTTGAATGCTCTTGAATGCTCTTAGTCCTGTGGTGAGGCATGCTGCAGCGTGCTGGGCGACTTTCAAAGGGATCAAGTTGACATCTGGTAATGACGTGTGTAGGGCGTTGCCACTGCCCGGGCCGGACAACAGTTCTGAAACTCGGGACAGGGACGAAAGACTTGACTTTGTGGA
This sequence comes from Ambystoma mexicanum, assembly GCF_040938575.1. Classification (NCBI taxonomy): domain Eukaryota; kingdom Metazoa; phylum Chordata; class Amphibia; order Caudata; family Ambystomatidae; genus Ambystoma; species Ambystoma mexicanum. The sequence goes on along the minus strand of NC_090925.1, from coordinate 762,675,385 downwards.
AGAGGGCAAGCTGTTACCATGCTGCTTGGTTCATCTTGGTGATCTGTGTTTTGAACTTTACACCTTTCACAATCAAGCGTTATACCGCTCAAGCGCAAGCATCCAAGATCCACTTCCTACACTCCAGCAGGGGTACGAGGCACAGCTCAGAGCCAATGGAGAAGTTTGCAGAACTTTAAGCTTTAAAAGAAATCAAAATCGGGGACAAAGCTTGTCTACATATAAGGCTCCAGGCCAGAGGCGTTGCTAGAGAGGGCTGGTTGGGCTATAGACCCGGGTCTTTTGGTTGTATCCCTGGATAGAAGCTCAGGGGTTACAACTAAAAAGGCTAGCTATCCCCCAGCCCCGACAGTCCCAAAATTAGCGTAGACTCAGATCTTTTCCAGACCTAGGAACACCCCTTCTCCAGGCCTGTCGGTCTAGAAAAATGGACACCTCTCTCGATTGACGGCAAACGTATTTTGGTGGCCGAAGGCCAACCGTCTCATGTACGAAATGATAGAAATACAGGTTTCCAAGTTTGACCAATGAACGGCCATTTTGATGTAACAAGGATCGCCATTTTGTTTTCTAACGATTGCTCATTGCTTCTGTTCAAATTGCTTCGCAGCACATTTCTGCTTACACTGCTCGACTGTTAACATTGTTGTCTGAACTTGAAAGGACAAGGCTGCAAGGCCGCGAGGCTAATAATAGTTTGTTGAAACACAACGTAGGCAGCTCCGGAGAGGAATGCCCAGCTCCCTCCCGAATATAGCCTTGAAGCAGAGCCACAGGGCATTTAATCATTTCACAGCTGCCAGCCAGTCTCGTTATATGATAGAATATGTTAGAATAAAGCAGCTAAAGGCTTGAATTATGCTCTTCTTATGGCCCCCCTTTTCCGAGCCCTGTAGAGCGTGTTGGCTCCCAGGACACGAATAGCACCTCATAGATAGCAAGGTCTGGAATGTGACTCTTCCCCCGTATGTAGCTTGCTTACAAGAACAGAAGCACTGTGTTCTGTTCAACAAAGAAAAGATGTCTTTGCACTTGCAAGGTTGCATATTGTTACTAGAATAGATATTTGAAGGTGTCATATTCGTCGGAAGTGTCCATCATAAAACCGAGTTCAAAGAAACCCAATAAAGGGGGGTGTTAAACATGTGACAGCGGATTGTATGATATGCATTTTGTATATATGTAACTGATGTACATAATTCACTCTCTTGCGTCCCTCGAGGTTTAGAGACCGAGTTGGCCAACTGAGACTATTTGCTTTGCAATAAACCCTAGCCTTGGGAATACAACCTTGTGTCTGGCGTATCTATCGTGTGTGGTTACTTGTCTTGTTTCCATAACGCGAGGGACCCCTAGGGGCCCCTTTCAGGCCCTGGTGGCTTATTTGCTTCTTGCTATAAATTATTATGGTGGACTAGCCGCAAGACAATTCAGCCTGTTTCCATACATTTGAGACAGAGAGACTGGAGTTGGGTCTCATCGCAAACCAGACATGGGTCATCATCTCCCTGTCAGTGCCGGCGGATACCATCCAATGCTGTACATACAGAGCTGACTTTCTTGCTGATACTCAAGCACGCTCAATGATGGTTGATTGCTGATGGCTGATGTGTCATTTCAGCTATGGCATGCAGGGTTGCGGAGGCCGGGGGGGGGGGATAGCACATTTTTCTCCAATTGATGGGGCCCAATCCCTCAGTGAGAGCAGTAGGGGGATTCCCCATCCAGACTGCTATTGGGTGAAAAAAGATACGAGTTGGTTCCCCTGCCTACAAAAACCTGGATCTTAAATACAGAAACCCAACAACATAACATAACAAAGCATCATGGCATAATTACACAGCAACTTAGCATAGCATACCATAGCAGAACTATCATGACATGGGATAGCAAACGTCTAATGTAACACAGTATAACTACATAGGATAAGATTGTATAAAAAACCTAACATAACATACCAATGTAACAGGGGAGTGCAAAGCGGCCTTAGGGGAGGACGGGCCGGGTGACCACCTGCGGCGCCACACCCCTCCAGGGCACCATTAGCCCCCACCACGACAGCTCGGGGGAGTCTTTCAAGGGCTCCCCTGAGCTGGCGTTGTGGTGGAAGACGCGGCAGGCGGCCTTTTGCATAACAATAAGGTGCAGTTGTCAGCACCCTATTATTAAATGCGCCCCACTGCCGGGGCCGCATTTAATAACAAAAGGGCAGCATTAGCCCCCTCACCACGCCAGCTCGGGGGAGTCTTTCAAGGGCTCCCCCGAGCTGGCGTAGCAGCAGAAGGCGCAACAGGCGCCCCTTTGTCATTAAATGTACCCGCTGCGTCTGAGTGCATTTAATAAAAAACAGTTTAAAAAAAAAATAACAATAGGGAGCTGATGCGCCCTATTCACATCATTACATCCTAGTAAAAAACAAAAAACGTGGCACATCCTGGCCCCGCCCCCCCTCCGCCCTGCCCCGTGTTGACCAAGGGCACGCGGGGAGGGGCCCGGCGCCAATTCGCCCAGGGCGCTGCTGCCCCTAAGGCCGGCCCTGGGGGAGTGACATACAGACTGAAGATGAGACTATAAAGAGGCGGGACCTCTACAATGAGGAGGGCTATGTATGCCAAGCCATGGAAGAACATGTACACACACAGACAGGGGACGACATCTAGAAAGGGAATACACAAGGACAAGGGAGAGGGACCTTCGGTGGAATACGAGCAGCTGGGACTGTTGATGGGCCTGTGCGGCAGTTTGAGGGCATGTGTATCTTACTCAGCAAATGAAGTAATCTCACCACAGCCGACTGCCCACACAACCCACAACAACGTCCTTATCGGCTTATGTTTGGTTAAGGCGTGTTACCTTATTTTGTCACATGGCACACTGTGTATTATCTTATCTAAGTTTATTTTATCCAATGTTTTGTAATGTTACCTTCTGTTGTTTGAAGCTATGCTATCAAGTTAAATTAGCAGTGCTTTATCATGCTTGGCACGCCGCCAGAAATACTTCCGCCAGAGCATGGAACGGGCAGAAGCTGCTAGTGAAGTGAGCCAATACCGGGAATTCTGACGTCACTTCCTCAAAAGCTCTTCCATTCTTACGCAAAACCGGAACCCTCCACAACCAGTCCTGATTCCCGAAGGCACAGTGTCCCAGAGCCCGAGTTCCAGAATTGAAAGGCTGGCGTTTTAATGTTTACTCACCTTGCGACCAGAGCGTGCTTTACGTTCCATTGCAGATTTTGGGCGGGTGGATAGGGTCATGGAAGTTTATTGGGCCCTTACCTCTACCGGTTATGTGTGGAAAGTCCATAATTTTTAACTCTATACTTATGCTACCAGGAGTGCAATTCCCGCCAGGTGGGTGTGATATGATCCTTGGCCATGGGTGTTATTTTCTGGGTGAGGCACATAGACCATTTTGACCTTTTCCGAGTTCTGTTTTTTGCGGGAAATTCCACCGACATGGAAAGACGTGGCAAAATCGACATTCTGACCAGAATGTTGTGCCGAGAAAAAATGTATAGCGAGAGACTCCTTGCAAGGTTGAGCTAGCACTGATTGGCTGGCCCTCAATGCAAGAGCCTGGCTGGCGTCTGGTAGAAAGTAGATGCTTAATAGCGCCCCCAGCGAGTATACTTTGGAGACTAGAGATGGTATAAAGCCAAACTCCAGGGTGTAGAGGAAAGCAATGAGGGGTGTAATAGGCCAGTGAATACTATCTCTTCTTGTCGTCTTCCACATACTTGCCAACCCTACAGATTTAGGCAGTAGGCTACTGCTTTTTAAGCAGTCCTACCGCCAAAAGATTTCAGTGACAGATCCGACTGCTTTTTACAGTGGCAAGTAATTTATGTGATTCTAAGGCAGGCTCCAGCACAGAGCATGCAACACATTAATTAGTCTGTCTATACAGTGGACTGGTAGGTGATTACTTTGATTGCACTTATACCAATCCACTGGCCTGACAGCTGCGTGCCTCAGTCCTGCACTCTTGCCGGTACAACCCTTAGGTGAACCAGCAGTGAAAGCAAGTGGCAGATTGTAACACCATCACACAGCATCTGCCGACAATTTGGTGTTAGCATTCAGAATTATACATTTTTAACATTTCAACATCTTTCCATGTTGTGCTGTTTGTATGTTTTGCTTTTTCCTGTGATGTCATTGTTATGGGAATTATTATTTTTCAAACTTGAAAAATCCTACATCTTTTTGGTCACAGAATGTTGGCAAGTATGCTTCCAGGACCAGCGATCCCCTTTCATCCATGCTGGGAATGCCACAGAGGGGGGCCTAGACGGCCTCCAGGTTCCTCAAGACATCCCCCACCACATAAGGTACTGGTTACATAATGTCCCTACACAAGCCTATGTACAACTTCAGGCAGTGCATGCATGTAACTCTTGCAGAAAAGACGGAAGAGTGCAGAATATTGGCGTACACCTCATTGGTTGGGTTTATATGATGTTCAGTGGTGTTTGGGGTCCCCTCGTACCTAATATCTTTACCCAGTCGTCTTACTGAATGTCACCTCATCCCCAGACGTCTCTTTGCCCCTACGTCTAGCTTTCTACACTCACCCCCTCTATTCTCACAGCTGTCTCTCTCCCGAGTCTGAGCTATTTCTCGAGGCCCTGGGGTGGATGCGTCCGGCCCGCAGTTCTTAGTAGTACTGCTGTGGCATCACACTGTGAAGGTGGTGGGTACCAGGGGTCAAGTCCTAAAAATAAAAAAAGTGGGGGGGGAGTCATTAACATACCAATTGAATGTGGTATCACCAGAAATGAACATATGAAGGGGCCCGCTGAAAAAAGTGGGGGTACTCTGTCCACCCGCGTGTACCCTTGACTTCAGCCCTGGTGGGTACCAAAGGTGAAGTAGATTAAAGGGGACTTTGCATCCCCCCACCCCCGCCCCTGGCTTCATCAGGTGACAAAAGCAATGCCCATCTAGAGGAATTCACTTTTAAATGAAAATAGTTATTTTTTCCCACCACTAATGCTACTGCAGTTATTAGGTGTAGTAAACGATTTGGGGTTGTTTTACTGAAGCGGAAATGTTCGAGGGAGAAAAGACTGAAGATTATTTTTTCGAAATAATCTTAGGTCTTTTCTCCCTTGAACATTACTGCCTTGCCCAAACCCCTACCCACACCCCCACCCCTGCCCACACCGCCCACCCCCCTACTTACCTTGCATTCCGTCTTGCTCTGTCCCTGCGATGCCGGTTCCCTTTCACTTCCGTGATCGGGAACCGGCGACACAGGGTGGGTCCTTTCCTTTGTTTTTTGGGTCAGCTGCGGGGGTGTCCCCGCAACCCCCGCTCACTTTATATAGTGAGCGGGGGATTGCAGGGGACACTCCCGCAGCCTTTTGTTTTAGTGGGGGACTGCGGGACAGCGGCGGGGGACAGCGGCGAAGGACACCCCCACAACCCCTGTTCACAGTATAGTGGCAGGGGTCGCAGGAGACACCCCAGCAGCCCCCGCAGCGCTAGACAGAATCCAAATGACCTACCCAACCAAAAGTCGACCTTTTAGAAGGTCGAACATTTGGTGGTACCTTCTTTCAGACTGTTGGTTGGTTAGGTCATTTGAATTCTGTCTTTTTAGCCAAAACCAAGGTCTCTACTTGGGAGGAGATGAGCACAGCGCATGTTGGGTTAGCCTGGTAACCATATACTGAAGGTCCTTACCTGGGATGAGCTGAGCACAGCGCATATTGGGTTAGCCTAGTCACCATCTACTGAAGGTCGATAGATTGGAGGAGATGATCACGGAGCATGTTGAGATAGCCTGGTCATCATCTAGAGAAGGTCAACAACTGGGAGGAGATAAACACAGAGCATGTTTGGTTTGCTTGGTCACCATCTACTGAATGTTGATACCTGGGAGGAGATGATCACAGACCATATGGGGTTAGCCTGGTCACCATCAATTGAAGGTCGATAACTGGGAGGAGATGAGAACACAGCATGTTGGGATAGCCTGGTCACCATACCGAAGGTCCCTACCTGGGAGGAGATGTGCACAGTGCATTTTGGGTTAGCCAGGTCACCATCTACTGAAGGTCTCTACTTGGGAGGAGAGGAGCACAACGCATGCTGGGTTCGCCTGTTCACCATCTAGTTTTGGTCCATACCTGGGAGGAGATGAGCACAGAGCATGTTGGGTTAGCCCAGTCACCATCTACTGAAGGTCTCTACTTGGTAGGAAAGGAGCACAGCACATGTTGGGTTAGCCTGGTCACCATCTACTGATGGTGTCTACCTGGGAGGAGATGAGCACAGAGCATGTTGGGGGAGCCTGGGCACCACTTTTTGAAGGTCTCTACTTGGTAGGAGATGAGCACAACACATGTTGGGTTAGCCTGGTCACCATCTACTGAAGGTCCCTACCTGGGTGAAGATGAGTAAGAGGAGATGAGCACAGCGCATAGTGGATTAGCCTTGTCACCATCTACTGAAGGTTGATACCTGGGGGGAGATGAGCACAGAGCATGCTGGGTTAGCCTGATCACCATCTACTGAAGGTCTCTACTTGGGAGGATATGAGCACAACGCATGTTGGGTTCACCTGGTCGCCATCTAGATGAGGTCCAGCCCTGGGAGGAGATGAACACAGAGCATGTTGGGTTAGCCTGGTCACCATCTACTGAAGGTCCCTACCTGGGAGGAGATGAGCACAGTGCATGTTCGGTTAGCCTGGTCACCACCTGCTGATGGTCCATAATTGGGAGGAGATGAACACAGAGCATGTTGGGTTAGCCTGGTTGCCATCTAGGGAAGGTCCCTAGCTGGGAGGAGATGAGTACAATGCATTTTGGGTTAGCCTGGTAACCATCTACTGAAGGTCTCTACTTGGGAGGAGATGAGCACAACACATGTTGGGTTCACCTGGTCTCCATCTAGTTGAGGTCCAGACCTGGGAGGAGATGAGCACAGAGCATGTTGGGTTAGTCTGGTCACCATCTAGTGAAGGTCCCTACCTGGGAGGAGATGAGAACAGCGCATGTTGGGTCATCCTCAATGTCACCTGCTGAAGGTACCATTGTTCTACAGAGCTTCAGCATCAAGTCTTAGTGACATTTACCACTTCTACAAGTAGTGCTCACTGACTGACTTCTTTTCACTCCTTCGAGGGACGGTGCAAACCTTCCAGTGGTTCCAGAGTACTGGAATAGAGAGGAGGGGTTAGGTCATAATCAAGGGGGTGTTGGCATGGTCAGGAAAGGTCTCCATGATTATGAGGGGTTCATGCTGTGTGCACCATATTGATGACTGGGGGTTGGTGGCAAACTAGGAGCCATGTTGCAATTTCATATGTGTTAAAGTGTAGTTAATTATGGATGGGATATGCTACTTTAGCATTACTGTTTGTCTAGAAATTGGTACATATTAGCTTGCATGCATGTAGAAAGATACAAAATTTCAAACCCACCAAATGTAAAAACATGCACGCACATGAATACAAACACATTGGGAATCTATGAATCTCAATATAGTGGGCTTATACAAATGAATCAAACACACAGTAGTCAGTATTGTCTACAAGGTGAATTTTCACAGTTAAGTAACTGATTCTGTGAGCCAGGGCAGCAGTTAATAAGTAACTCTACAACCTTTGCGGTCAGCGCTACAGGAACTTGCCATCAGTTTTATGGTTTGATCAATATCATTGACGCAGAAGGCAATCTCCTGATGAATGGGAGCATGATAGAAGGGGTTTTCATTATTTATTTTAGCTAGCAGTCAAACACGGGGTGAGCCAATGCCCACGGCTAAACTAGTAAGAAATTAGGAGTTGCTACATTGTCAGATGTGCTTCATGCAATAAAGCGGCTGGGTATTTAGATCAGAATTTTCCACTCATGCTAATGACCTGGGGAATGAGATAGTATCACTAACTCAAGGAGAAATTATTCACCCAGGCTTCCTCATATCGCTGGGAATATTAATGTAAACCTGTGCAAATCAAGAGTTAGGGTTTAAACAAATTGGGCGAGTTATTGCTAGTAATGAATTATGTATCAATAGCAATGTTTGACCAGGTGCTGACATCATGCCCTACTACGGACGAATCCTAAGAAGAGGTGGGTTATGAATATGATCTGAATATGACTATTAAGAGAAAACTGACCAATGAAAATGTAGGAATTGGGAGAAGATGGGATTTCTTTTAAGAGGTTTTTGTCCAATCATGTTTGAGGGGTGGATTGCAATAAAGTATCTGGGAGTGTTTTAACTATTGCAAACATGTATAAAAGATGTCAACTGATGTGGTTTGCTGAGATTTGGGTTCGTTTGGTCCTGCAACACCATCTAACTGTGACCCGGATAATTGTACAATAAACTTGCTTTATGTACAAAGCGTGCACTCATTCTTCAAGTGATGGGCCTGCGTAGGTTGAGGTGATTAAGGGGCCCGCCCCTACAGGGATAATTCTTTCAAACACACATGATGCAACCCGATCGTTGTGCTCAGCACCACACTGATTGTTCGATGGCGATGATTTCAGGGATACTGTGACGCAGCTGCTGTGTTCTGTTACATGTGCTTCTTCCCAGAGTGCCAGTGTTTTCGTTTCTCCTTTTGGTGTTGTGCTCCTGGGACTCTCCATACCCTTCCTGGAATGCCAAACAGTCAATGGGACAGTAGCTTACACATCACCCTACGCAAGTCCTAACATTAAGTCAGGGACCCGTACGTATACAAGTAGTCTGCATTGCCGTGGTTGCAGCAATGCCATTGAAGGGTGGTGAAGGAGAAAGGCAGCAAAGCCAGGAACCACTGTTGGCCTCTTGCATTGGAATCCTTGTTGCGGGCTAGCCATGTGAGAAGGAGACTGGCCTCTGCAGAAAAAAGTTATAAAGGAGTTCTACTGCCCACTTGATGGCAAGGCAACACTTCTCCATTTTGGAATATCATTGCTCATGTGGGAGCAGCTTGGGGCTTAAGGACACTGTTATCTTGGGGTCCTCTGGTGATCCCTGTGACAGGACTGCTCGAAACCAACCTCTGATGCATCGCTTTTCATGATGAAGGGCCTTGTGAAGTCGGGACCATGTAAAATAGGTTCTAGGGCTAGCAGGGTTGCAAATGTGTGGAAGACCACTTGGGCTAATTCGTCCGAATCCTTGGTTTTGAAATGTATGGCTTTTAGTGAGTCCATCAAACAAGCTGCCATGGTAGCAAAATGTGGAATTAGTTGTTGGTAGTTGCCAACAAATCCTAGGAAGGTGCATACCTCTTTTCTGGTTGTGGGGAATGGTATTTGAAGAATGGGCCAGTCTTTGTTGAGTTGGGGTTTGTTTTTGCCTATGCCCACCGTATATCCCAAGTATCATGTATGGGTGGACCCAAGCATGGGTTTTGATCAACTGATATATATATATATATTTTTTTAAATGTTTATTTAAAATTTTACTACAACAAGAATACACCAATCACAAAGCAAACGCAAATTAAAAGCGGTGAACCATAATATAAGTAACAGTAAAATACATAAGGAAAGAGAAGGGAAAAAAAAAAAAACACCTATCGATATATACATTCCTCTTGCCAATACAGGTTTACATACAGTTATTTACTAATACAGTTCAAGGAATGCATCCCACACCTTAGCATGTATCCGCAATTTCCTCAATCGCTTATACATCATCCTCTCAATATTTGCCAAGGAATTCATCTCATCAATCCAACCATCTGCAGTTGGCGGGATCCGGGATTTCCAACCTCTCAAGATCAGTTCCACGATCAACTGATATTTAATCTGGATTGTGTTATGGTGCGTATTGTTTTTTTCATATGTGACAGATGTTCCTCCCAAGAAGGACTGAAGGCAGCGATATTGAGTAGGTGGTGGCATACTGGTTATGAGGTCTCAAAAGATAACAAATCAGCCAGTGCCTCATGCAGCCGGAAGGGTACCATACTAAATTGATACAACTCTTGTGGGTTGGCAACCCCATTTTTCCTTGTCCTGTGGCCTCAACAGTATTTGCCAACATCCCTTTGTGCAGTGAATAGTGCTGATATAGTGGTCTGACCTCAGGTAATCTAGGAGCTCATCCACCCAAAGCATGGGATACAACTCATACTGCGCAAATCCTGTTCAGCTGTCAGAAGTCCATGCAATATTGGGAGACTCCATCAGATTTGGAGATATGATGATTGGAGAACACCAGTGGCTGTGTGTTGGTTCTATCCAACCCAGTTCCATTATCTCTGTGATTTGTATCAGCACTTTTGCATATTTTGTTTCAGGAATTGGTAGGGTTTTAGGCTTATGTCGGACCCTGGTGGGGCCTTTATTGCATGTTCAGACAGGCTGGATGTCCTGGCGAGGTGTAAAAAGGTCTTCATTATGGGAAAAGTTGCTTCATTAAGTCTGTTCATTGTTCAGAGGTCAGTTGGTCTCCTAGGTGCACATCTTGTAGACAGACAGCACTTTTATCGGGAACATTTCAAGGTATTCTTCTTGTTCAGCATGATTAGTCCCACCCGTGGTGTATCCTCATGCTACCTTTTCAGCAGGTTGACATGGTATATTTGTTTTGGATATTTCTGGTTGTGTTGAGCCACTAGATAGGTTACTAGCCCCACGACTTTCACAACAGCACATGGGCTCCAACATTGCACCAGATTTTCGTTCTCACTGGTCCGCACAGGTCTAGTATAGGTTTCCTGGTTGGAACATTCTCGTCTGCGTTGCCTGGTTATAATCAATTTCCTTGAGGCACTGGGCCTAGACCAGGGTTTCTTCAGGGAGTTCACAGAGGTTTTTTTTAGATGGTCTTGTAACGGTTACACGCTTTACACTTTGGAACCATCTAGCTCTTGTGATTGTTCCTAGGCTTCACCAACCAGGTCCATGATTTATTTATTTATTTCCATTTATAAAGTGCACAAACTGCCCTTGGGCATCGAGGCGCTGTTACAGCATTTTCACTTGGAAGCAGGTTAACATAGTTACAATACTTAGGTACAGGTTCAGTGGTTAGATACATATGCTGTTCTTGTTCCAAGGTTACAGGGGAGACAGCGGAGCAGGTGCAGTTTACTTGACTAGTTTGGTTTTCAGTTCCTGTCTGAAAGCCATGAGGGAAGTTTCTGTTCTGAGTTCAAGTGGAAGTGAGTTCCAGGATTTTGGTGCTAGTACCTCAAAACTGGAGCCACAGGCTTTAGTTCTATTAAAGGTAGGACTAGTGAGCTGGTGTGAGCATATGTCATGTTTAGGTCTGAGTGTTTGGACTTGGTGTATTCGTTCCACTAGATAAGTGGGTGCTGATTGAGATAGGCATCTGTGGGTTATTGTAAGTGTCTTGAACAGTATGCACTCTCTGATGGGGAGCCAGTGGGCGTCTTTTCTTGCCTGAGAGATGTGCTCTTTCTTAGGAATGCTGAGAGCTGCTCTAAGTGCATTATTTTGAGCGATTTGTAATCTGTTGATGTTTTTGGCAGATGTGCCGAGTAGGAGAACATTACAATAGTCTAGTTTTGCACCTATATCTGCTCTGGCAATGTTGAGACAATTGATTGCTGAGAGGTAGGGTTTTATTGCATTGATCATTTTGGTTGTGAGTGCTGCTGAGGAGGAGGCATAGCTGACTTGTCTATCCATAGATAGTGTTGAGTCCAAGAAGACTCCAAGGGTTTTTACAGCAGTCGAGACTGTGACTACAGTGTTCTCTATTTTGAAAGTGCAATAATTCTTGTCTAGTATTTTTAGGGTCTCCTTGGGGCCAACCAGTAGGATGTTGGTTTTGGTCTCAGGGTGTCGATCAAACATGAGCTCAAATAGGGGTCAAGCTGCTTGATGATTGGGGGTATCCCGTAGGATCCTCAGAATCAGTGGCGTGACTTTGTTCATTCTCGTTCGTGGTCCCACTGTTTTTTTTTTGTCATAGCCTTAATGGTCTGGTTATATTTGTCGACCAGCCTGTCAGACTGTTCATGATATACAGAGGTTTGGAGGTGTTTCAATTGCAGTTGCTGACATACTTGTTTCTTCACAATGGACAGTAAGTGGGTGCAATGGTTTGTAAAGATATCTACTCACGTAGAGCTACCCGGGAAAAACATGGGATTAGCAAATCACAGATCCGCTTGTCCGAAGTGGCTCTCATAGGGAACTCCGTCCGGTACCTGGTTGCATAGTCCACTATAATCAGGATATATTTACACCCTCTACTGGCTGGTTCAAGTGGGCAAACTAGATCTATTCTGAATCTTTGACATGGTACCGTAGTGAGTGGCACCTTTTGTAGCAGTGAATTGGTGAGACTAGTCTGGTCCTTCAGCCAGCACGTCCAGCACGTCGAACACTTTTGACAGTAGCATGATACTTTCCCAGACAGCCCTGGCCCATAAAACCTCGCGACCAGTGCCAATGCCTTCTGAGTTATCTCGGTACCCAAGTGTCCAGCTCCCACATGATCGTGGCTGATCTTTAATAACATGTCCTGATGTATTCAAGGCACCAAAATCTGTCTTCTTTATCATCCTGCGAGTTTTTGGAAAACACAGTAAAAGAGGCCACTTTCCCGGAAGACCGCTGGCTCCTGTAGGTTCTGAGGGGTGTTTCTTTATTCACATTCCTCTCACACCTTCTTCAGAGTGTTGTGGAGAGACCCCGCCCCTCGTCCATGACCTTCCAGTCAATGTTCGCTGTTGACTGCATGGATTCTCTTCATTTTGATCTACTTTCTCTCTTCTCGCGGTGGGTCTTTCGGGACTTGGAATGCAAGTCTGGTCATTGCTCTCAGGAAAAAGGTGCTTTCTTCCACCAATTGTTTTCCACAGCTTGGACCATTTCCTCGAAGTCATGAACATCATTCCTAATTACCACTGGGGTGGGCAGTGAGGGAAGTCCAGCAGCTCTCACTCCTTTTTCTGTCTTGGATTCTCAGAAACACCAGCTTGGTGGGATAGGTTTTTGTGTCCCTGTTAATATACTTGATCTTCACCTGTAGTTTCCCACGCTTTAGGGATGTACCTAAGCGGGTTCTCGCAGCTGTTTGTTGGCTTCTGCTATCCAACATTGCACAAGCGGTTTTTCAGTCACTTGACCCTCACAGGTGTAAGGATATCTACTTGACAAGGATACTCTTGGCATATCCGAGTGGTTCAGGCAAGCTCCCATCTCCAGAGGTCTAACAGTTGTCTTCTGGAAGGCCAGAGGGGCAAGCTCGGTGATGGACGAGGCAACCTCCCAACACAAGGGAAGGTAACACTCCGGCAGCCCCCAATCTTTTGCTAGGTGGAAGCAATGTTTATAGCCACTTCCTGGCTAGGGCAATGATTATAGTAGGTCCATCTTTGAATGAGTGGGGGCAGAGCTTTCCGGTGCTGTTATAAATGGACCGTGTCCACAAGAGCTTGTACAGTGATAGTGGGTTGAAGCCATGAATCTGCCAAATCCTTCACTCTGTAATATAACTGTCTGGGGGGCTCATTGGGGAGAAATCGAGTTTCTAAAAATGTTTGTGTATAGATGTCTTCTTCAACCCCAAAGGGTTCAAATATTGTGCTTTTATGTCTGGGTAGGGGATGTCCCCCGCAGGAGTGATCGGTTGGTAGACCATTTGCATAGACCATTTTAATAGCATGGTGATGTATTTCTCCCACTTTTCCTGGAGCCCTTAAGCCTTCCAGGCAAATTGTGCAAAGCTGGTAAAGAAATACGCAGGTTTTTCACCTTTCCGTATATTTCTGTAATGCCGAAACTGGTGTATTGAGTAGTACCTGGGTGGAGGCCAGCCCTTCCTTTGGCTACATTAGGGCCTCCTGGTTCTTTTCTTGTGCTGCTTGTCTGTCGAGGGCCTCCTCGTTCAGTTCTCGTGCTGCTCGTCTGTCGAGGGCCTCCTGGTTCTGTTCTCATGCTGCTCATCTGTTGAGGGCCTCCTGGTTCTGGCCTAGTGCTGCTCGTCTGTTGAGGGCCTCTTGGTTCTGTTCTTGTGCTGCTTGTCTGTTGAGGGCCTCCTAGTTCTGTTCTTGTGCTGCTTGTCTGTCAAGGGACTCCTGGTTTTGTTCTCTTGTTGCTCGTCTGTCGAGGGCCTCCTGGTTCTGTTCTCTTGCTGCTCGTCTGTCGAGGGCCTCTTGGTTCTGTTCTCATGCTGCTCGTCTGTCGAGGGCCCCCTGGCTCTGTTCTAGTGCTGCTCATCTGTCGAGGGCCTCCTGGTTCAGCTCTCATGCTGCTCGTCTGTCAATGGCCTCCTGGTTCTGTTCTCATGCTGCTCGTCTGTCGAGGGCCTCCTGGTTCTGTCCTTGTGCTGCTCATCTGTCGAGGGCCTCCTGGTTCTGTTCTCATGCTGCTCGTCTGTCGAGGGCCTCCCGGTTCTGTCCTTGTGCTGCTCATCTGTCGAGGGCCTCCTGGTTCTGTTCTCATGCTGCTCATCAGTCAAGGGCCTCCTGGTTCAGGCCTTGTGCTGCTCATCTGTTAAGTGCCTCCTGGTTATGTTCTCATGCTGCTCGTCTGTTGAGGGCCTCCTGGTTCTGATCTTGTGCTGCTCATCTGTCGAGGGCCTCCTGGTTCAGTTCTCATGCTGCTCGTCTGTCGAGGACCTCCTGGTTCTGTTCTCGTGCTGCTCGTCTGTCGAGGTCCTCCTGGTTCTGTTCTCGTGCTGCTCGTCTGTCGAGGGCCTCCTAGTTCTGTTCTTGTGCTGCTTGTTTGTCAAGGGATTCCTGGTTTGGTTCTCTTGCTGCTCGTCTGTCAAGGGCCACCTGGTTCTGTTCTCATGCCGCTCCTTTGTTGAGGGCCTCCTGGGTCTGTCCTTGTGCTGCTAATCTGTCGAGGGCCTCCTGGTTCTGGTCTTGTGCTGCTCATCTGTCAATGGCCTCTTGGTTCTGTTCTTGTGCTGCTCGTCTGTTGAGGGCCTCCTGGTTCTGTTCTCGTGCTGCTCGTCTGTTGAAGGCCTCCTAGTTCTGTTCTTGTGCTGCTTGTCTGTCAAGGGATTCCTGGTTTGGTTGTCTTGCTGCTCGTCTGTCGAAGGCCTCCTGGTTCTGTTCTCATGCTGATCGTCTGTCGATGACCTCCTGGTTCTTTCCTTCTGCTGCTCATCTATCGAGGGCCTCCTGGTTCTGTTCTCGTGCTGTTCGTCTGTCGAGGGCCTCCTGGTTCTGTTCTCATGCTGCTCATCTGTCGAGGACCTCCTGGTTCAGGCATTGTGCTGCTCGTCTGTCGAGGGCCTCTTGGTTCTGTTCTCATGCTGCTCGTCTGTCGAGGGCCCCCTGGCTCTGTTCTAGTGCTGCTCATCTGTCGAGGGCCTCCTGGTTCAGCTCTCATGCTGCTCGTCTGTCAATGGCCTCCTGGTTCTGTTCTCATGCTGCTCGTCTGTCGAGGGCCTCCTGGTTCTGTCCTTGTGCTGCTCATCTGTCGAGGGCCTCCTGGTTCTGCTCTCGTGCTGCTTGTCTGTCGAGGGCCTCCTGGTTCTGTTCTTGTGCTGCTCGTCTGTCGAGGGCCTCCTAGTTCTGTTCTTGTGCTGCTTGTCTGTCAAGGAATTCCTGGTTTGGTTCTCTTGCTGCTCATCTGTCAAGGGCCACCTGGTACTGTTCTCATGCTGCTCGTCTGCCGAGGGCCTCCTGGTTCTGTCCTTGTGCTGCTCATCTGTCGAGGGCCTCCTGGTTCTGTTCTCGTGCTGCTCGTCTGTCGAGGGCCTCCTGGTTCAGTTCTCGTGCTGCTCGTCTGTCGAGGGCCTCCTGGGTCTGTTCTCATGCTGCTTGTCTGTCGAGGGCCTCCTGGTTCTGTCCTTGTGCTGCTCATCTGTCAAGGGCCTCCTGGTTCTGTTCTCGTGCTGCTCGTCTGTCGAGGGCCTCCTGGTTCTGTTCTCATGCGACTCGTCTGTCAAGGGCCTCCTGGTTCAGGTCTTATGCTGCTCATCTGTCGAGGGCCTCTTGGTTCTGTTCTTGTGCTGCTCGTCTTTTGATTGACTCCTGGTTCTGTTCTCATGCTGCTCATCTGTCAAGGGCCTCCTAGTTCTGTTCTTGTGCTGCTTGTCTGTCAAGGGATTCCTGGTTTGGTTCTCTTGCTGCTCGTCTGTTGAGGGCCTCCTGGTTCTGTTCTCATGTTGCTCGTCTGTCGAGGGCCTCCTGGTTCTGTCCTCGTTCTGCTCATCTGTCGAGGGCCTCCTGCTTCTGTTCTCGTGCTGCTCGTCTGTCGAGGGCCTCCTGGTTCTGTTCTCATGTTGCTCGTCTGTCGAGGGCCTCCTGGTTCTGTCCTCGTTCTGCTCATCTGTCGAGGGCCTCCTGGTCCTGTTCTCATGCTGCTCGTCTGTTGGGACTCCTGGACCGCAAGAGCCTGTTGAAATGCTTGTCAGTCTGCTTGGACCTGCTGACTGTGGAGCTGCATCATCTGCTGCAGTTGCAACCGTCCATCCATGAGTGCCTTGATAATGGCTTCTGTGGCATTCAGGGGTGGGCTGCGACCCAAAAGAGGCCCTGGAAATAATGTTCAAAGTGGCCCCATATTACACATTTTCAGCAAGCCCAATCTTTGCCTATGAGAACATTTGGAAATAAAATAGTTTACCACACAAAAGAGCAGGGTTCAAGTCGAGGGTACACCTGGGTGGCCATAGTCCCTCCACTTTTTTAACAGGCCCCCCTCTAAAATAAGAAACATTGAATGTCCTCTTTGAATTTATGAATTAAAGCTGACAGGTTTGCCGGCTGGGCACTTCACCACTGCACTTTAACCTGATGAAAAACAAGAAACAGCTAAAGGTGATATGCACCATTTCGGTACTGCAAGTTGCTGGGAATACTTTTGTATTGGTTCTTGGAGTTTAAAACATGCACACCTTTCAATGTTTTCAAAAACACTATTAGAAGAAAATATCCTCTTTTGGTTTTGTGTGTTTTGATTTTATGAAAGGCAAATGCCATTCGTCCTGTGCAATTTGGGTGGGTATGCAAAGCCAATTTAATGAAATGTGCATATTTTACCTTGATATGCTAATTTCCGGCGACGTCACATCCCATAGCGTTTTTGATGAGTCCCCCACTTTAATTTGTAGGACTTGACCCCTGCAAAAGAGGCTCAGCGTGCAGAGGCCTAGTGGGAAATATCAAGAGCAACCTATAGGCCAGTTCACTCCTGGTGGGGTTCCCCTAATCCCACTTCTGATACCACTTGTAGTGGACAGATGAGCTATATTACCAGTTGTATAGGATTATTGACTTAATTGGTGGCATAAAAGGATTTTAGAGGCAGGCAGCCCCCCTACTACAGCTTCTCGTGGCTAAACACTAACAACTAGACATACTGGCATCAAGAGGCATACTCACACAGCCAGCCAGGCATGTTACTTGCCATCCTGTCGGGCTCTAGGGATCAGAGCCTAAGGGATAAAGAAATCAAGTAATAGGTTGATTCAGCAGGTTGCAGAGGCACAAGAGTGGAGGGGGCTACAGAGCAGCCTAAGATTTAGGGGGTCATTTTTTATCAGGTTTTAATGTTAATGGATTTATGGCTTTCGCTAACATCACCCCTCATTTTCATTGATTGTATAGTGAAGAGGAGGGTAGGAAGGCAACTTGCGTTTCCACTGCCTGCCTTCCTCTCTACCATACAAATGCCCGAGCATTTGCACCAGCATTTGTTCGTGCCGGCGCAAATGCTGGGGTACCCTGTGGGGTCTGTCTGCTTTATGCACTAGCATAAAGCAGGCGGACTTCATAGGGATCCATTGTACATGCTGCCTGCCATGCTTGCATGCGTCTACAATTAAACGCTGCCTGCCATGCGTGCATGGCAGTCAGAGTTTAATTGCAATTGTAAACGCTGCCTGCTATGCAAGCATGGTAGGCAGTGTTTCCTTTGCCCTGCACATTTGCACTCTGCCGTGCAAATGACCAACATTTGGTGGCGGAGAGCCACCTATGTGCATGTCTACATGCAATATTTCTTTAGTGCAGCCTTCAATCTAACATCTCTTTAGCCCCTCCGGTCCCTCTCTCCAGACTCTCTCTCACTCCTTTTCTCTCTGCTTCATCCCTGACTCACGTTGTCACTGTTACACCTCCTTTCTTCCTTCCCCACCTAGTCTGCTTCCCCCATCCTGTATCTCTCTGCCCCCATCCTGTATCTCTCTGCCTCCAACCCTCCTTACTCCTGTCTGTCTGTCTCCCTCCCCCGACTATCTCAGCCGCAGGCCAGTCCTCACACTCGCTTCTCTCCTTCACGTCACATGAACTCGCTGCTTTGCCCAGGCTGGCTCTGTTCCACTTCTGTCGACCTGATAAATGAGAGAAGCAGCAGAACGCAGAAGCTGCCATCTCCCCCACAGCCCACTCAGCCTGTGTACCACTCAGTGATGAGAGAGACTGGCAGTGCCATCGCAACATATGCATAACTAGAGCTCCTACACCATGCAACTGAACAGGCGCTCTTATACAGCAAAACAACAAACAGCGCTTTACAAGCAGTCATTTTAATTCCATTCCGTGACCCCGGATCATGCAAATGATTGAAAATGCGTAGTTGAGTAGGACGCATGATTGTACGCATACTTGCTACTCTTCCCCACAATGAACAAGGCCTCCAACCCTCACAGGCGGTCATTTTATGGTTCTATGTCATTATTTCGATTTTTGTGGGTCTCCTAACCAAAAGACCGATCTTTTTCTGCCGATTTTAGGCGGCCTACAAAAATGTAAATAGTCATACTTCCACGCCCCCCCCCCCCCCCCCGCCGGCCAGCCCCACCATCTCTTCCTGGTTTTACTCCGAATCGGGGGGTTTCCCACATGGGACCCCCTTTCCTAAGCCCCTGCTGCCTCCCTCCATTCCCAAGACCCCATCCAAAACGCACACATACACTCAACACACACACATACACTCAACACACACATACACACATACACTCAACACACACATACGTATCTGTTCCCCGTCGCGGACGGTTCTGTTTCCTGGCGCGCCTTACAGCTCCTGCGTGCACTCGTGTGCGTTGCTGCGGCTGACAGTTAGAATTTGAAAGACCGCTCTGTGCGGTCATAGAGCAGTCTTTCTAAATCATTTTTTTGACCTAACACCCATTTTACAGAAATGCAAAAATCGCATGGAAGGAGAACGTTACCATTGCATTTATTTGCAAAAAGATCCTAACCATTCAACGATCATGATTTGCAATGCAAAGTTCAAAAAAGGACAGGCAGGCAGGCAGGCAAAATGGTCTCCATGCCCTACTTTTGCAGTGTGTATTGCAAAAAGTATAAATGCAGCTGCCATTTACTCGCGGCAGAGGGCATTTAAAATGGATTCCAATTGATCTCCGTTAAGCAGGTATAAAAAGTAGTCAGTTTCCATAGGAATCCAGTGCATTTGCCCCAGCATGGAAATATGGCAATGGTAAGGGGCCAGCGGAAAACAATTCCACCCTAAAGGTCCACTACCAAAAAGGATATATATGCCCCAGAGGGGTATTTGAGAGGTAAAATAATGTGCAAACATTTCACACGTTGGGCCTCATTCTACGGTAAGCGGTAACCATGGCCCTGTTAGCGCCATGGTGGCCGGCGGTATGTTACCGTGTCCGCCTTGGTGGATGGCGGAATTACCGCCCTACTCCAAGGTGAGCGGGGGCGGTAATTCCCCATTCACCAAGGCACTTTCCCATTCCCATGTTTGCCCCCATAGGGCTCAATGGGAATGGGGAAGGAGCTAATTGCGGTACCGTAATTAGCACCAAGGTCCCGCAAAGGGACCTCGTAGTAAGGCAGTAAGGGTTTACCGGTACCGGTGCCCTTACCGGTACCGGTAAACCCTTACCGCATTCCGTATAATGAGGCCCATTGTTTCTACACCTCCAGGTATCGCTCGAGGGACATAGAAAATGAGGCAGAGTGTGCTCTTATTCAACCCACAGAATAGCACTCACACATCAGCCACCCGTGCACCACCACCTTACTACCAGCGCTCTTACACCATTCCACAGAACCAAAGGTCTTATAGCACCCCACAGAGCCGTCACTCTTGCACCATCCCACAGAAGCAGCGCCCTTGCACCCTCCACAGTATTCACAAGCCATTACATGGAGCTAGCACTCTTACACCCCATGACAACCCACAGAACTAAGGCTGTGGTATAGTCCAAACACCACAAAACCCTTCCGCCGGTGCTCACACACTCAACACAATCAACCCCTTGAACAACCCCAAGGAACCAACCACCTGTCCTCCATCTCATGCCCTGTGTTTTTACACCATTCCACAGAACTGAAGGTTTTTATATTATCCCACAGGTCTATCACTGCTACATCATGCCATAGAATCAGCACTCTCACACATGTGCCAAGAGGCTGCCAGAATAGCAGACGTGCACTATACAAGAAAACTTTACATGACATTACATTACCATGCAACAGCGGAATGGGGCTTTACCACCATTACCGGCACTCATAATGCAGCGGAATTTCCACCAGACTGAGTGCCGGTAACGGTATTACCATTTGCTGGTATCCTGGTGGTATTAGCCAACTACACCAGCGCTCTTACACCATCATACAGAGCCAGCCCTCTTACAACAGCCTCGTGGTCCTCTAACATTGACAGAGCCAGCAGTCTTTCACTCCATAACAGCTCCAGTCCCCTGCTGCATCTCCCAGAATCAGGCTCAGACCATCCCATTGAATCACAGCTCTTGCATCTTCCTGCAGATCCAGTTGTTAGGCCAGAGGCCAAAACTATAACTTTTCCACTCCCCCAAACTCCTCCCCTTTTCGTCACGGGTCACGTGACTTCGCTCAAGGGCCTTGTCTCTGTCTTAAAGAGACAGATGTCCCTGACACCAGTGACTCTACGCCAGTGTTGTCCAACTCCAGCCCTTGATGGGCTGGAGCCACGTCGGATTTTCGGGATACCCCTCATTAATATTAATTAGATACATTTGCATACAATGATTCTAAATGTATGCACATTTATTCTCATGAATATTAATGAGGGATATCCTGAAAACCCCTCAGGATTCCGGCCCTCGAGGCCTGGAGTTGAAAATCCCTGCTCTACGGCATCCAACAAAACAACATTCTTTCACCACCCCGCAGAATTACCACTCTCACGACATACAAGACCGTTAGCACTCATACATCATATCAGCGAGACAGCAGCACTCTCACACATATGCCAAGAGGCCACCAAAATGGGATACAAGTGCGCCGGACCACTTTACATTACATCACCATGCCACAGACCAGAACTATGACGTCGTGCTACAGAGCCACTCCCCCCTACTATATCTCATAGAATCAGCAAACCAACACTGTCCTCTCAATCACCATTCATGGAACAACCCACCGAATCAGAGGTGGCACGCCATGCCACAGAGTCACTACCCCTACAGCATTGCAGACAATTATCACTTGTATACCGTAAGATAGAGGAACCAGCACTTTCACCATGCCACAGTTTCATGCCCATGTAACTTCCCACAGATTCAGCATTCAAACAGCGGCCACACTCAAAACCCGTGTCCCTACAATCAACTGCAAAACTAGCACTTATATACCATGCCACATGCCAAGGGCTCCTAAAATATTCAACAAAAACAGCACTTATATACCATCCTACATGCCAAGGACTCCTAAAATATCCCCACAAACCAGCACTTACACACCATCCCACATGCACAGAGCTCCTTCAATTTCCCACAAAAACAGCACGTACATAAAATCCCACATGCCCAGGACTCCTTTAATATCCCACAAAAACAGCACTTACATATCATCCCACATGCCTAGGGCTCCTGCAACATCTCACAAAAACAGCACTTACATACCATCCCACATGCCCAGTGCTCAAACACTTCCCCACAAATATCCCACAAAACAGCACTTACATACCATCCCACATACCCAGGACTCCGTCAATATCCCACAAAAACAGCACATACATACCATCCCACATGCGCAGGACTCCTTTAATATCCCACAAAAACAGCACTTGCATACCATCCCACATGACAATCACTCCTGCAACATCCCACAAAACAGCACTTACATACCATCCCCCTTCCACAGGGCTCCTGCAATAACCCACAAAAACAGCACTTACATACCATCCCACATACCCAGTGTTCCTACACTCCCCCACAAAACCAGCACTTACATACCATCCCACATGCGCAGGACTCCTTCAATATCCCACAAAACAGCACTTACATACCATCCCACATGCCCAGTGCTCCTACTCTCCTCCGCAGTATAACATCCCACATGCCCAGTGCTCCTATCCTCCCTAACAATACCAGCACGTACATAACATCCTACATGCCCAGGGATCCTACAGTATCCCACAAAAACAGCATTTACATACCATCCCACATGCCAAGTGGTCCTACACTCCCCCACAAAACCAGCACTTACATAACATCCCACATGCCCAGTGCTCCTATCCTCCCTAACAATACCAGCACTTACATAACATCCTACATGCCCAGGGATCCTACAATATCCCACAAAAACAGCATTTACATACCATCCCCCATGCCAAGTGGTCCTACACTCCCCCACAAAACCAGCACTTACATACCATCCCACATGTCCATGGCTCCTGCAATATCCCACAAAAACAGCACTTAAATACCATCCCTCATGCCCAGTACTCTTCTACTCCCTCACAAAACCAACACTTACATACCATCCCAAATGCCACAATCCCACAAACTGCATCGATAGGCCTCTCTCCCACTATACAGGTGTCTCAAACTTGGCAGGGCCTCTGTGACCGAATTGCATTGTGTGATCCCAAACTGCATTTATAGCAGGGCCTCTGTATCCAAATTGCATTGTGTGTTCCCAAACTGCATTGATAGGCCTCTCTCCCGCTATACAGGTGTCTCAAACTTGGCAGGGCCTCTGTGACCGAATTGCATTCTATGACCCCAAACTACATTTAAAGCAGGGCCTCTGTACCCAAATTGCATGGTGTGATCTCCAAACGAGATTGATAGGCCTCTCTCCCACTAAACAGGTGTCTCAAACTTAGCAGGGCCTCTCTGAACAAAAAATGCATTGTTAGATTCCCAAACTACACCGATAGCAGGGCCTCTGTGCCAAATTACATTGTGTGATCCCCTAACTGCACTGATAGAAGGGCCTCTGTGCCAATTTGCACTGTGTGATCTCCAAACTGCACTGATAGCAGGGCCTCTGTGCCCAAACTGCATTGTGTGATCTCCAAACGGTATTGATAGGCCTCTCTCCCACTATACAGGTGTCTCAAACTTAACAGGGCCTCTCTGCCCAAACTGCATTGTGTGATCCCCAAACTGCATTGATAGCAGGGCCTCTGTGCCCAAACTGCATTGTGTGATCTCCAAACGGTATTGATAGGCCTCTCTCCCACTATACAGGTGTCTCAAACTTAGCAGGACCTCTGTGACCGAATTTCCATTGTGTAACCCCAAACTGCATTGATAGCAGTGCATCTGTGCCCAAGTTGCTCTGTCTGATCTCCAAACCGCATCGATAGGCTCTCACCCACTTTGCAGGTGTCTCAAATCTAGCTCACTCGCAAATTTAGCAAACTCTCAAGTGAGACAGAAGCCACCAGCGAATTACGGTGGTAGGTCACTCTGACTAGGGCCTCTCGCATCACAAGGCAAAAGTCCAAGCTATGCCCGTCCAAGCCACCCTCCAACCAGCAGATACCCTTCCCAACCCACACAGCCTGCTCAACATAGTGAACCACGCTCAGGGAGATGGACAGTAAAGAGAGCCACCGATAACACCCAACTTAATAACCCCTACCACCCCCCTTCCACACCTAGGACAGCGACTGAACGAGTCGCCAACTCCATCTGGAACACCCCCCACAGACGAGACCCAAACTAGTAGCGGCACCCACTCACCCGCCACTACACCACAAGACCACAAGACAACCAAGCCAAAGCAGGACCAACTTGACGTCACCAAACAAAGACTAAACAACTCTCAATCCTACAATGCCGCGCAAACGACCCATTCCAAGGAAAAGACGAAGACATGAAAGAACAAACACTCCAGAACAGCAACATAGAACAACAATCATAGACTGGACCCCAACAGACAGGAACACAAACCGAAGGAACTCTGAGAGAAGAGAAAAATCCCTATACTTACCTCCATACCTCGCAGACAACCGGCCACCACAGCAATCCAACCCAACATTAGAAGCAGCAACAAACAACCTAACACAAGCAAGTAGAAGAAGGATGACCAACACAAACAACAAACAGATGACCAACCCAATAACCCCCTACATCACCAAAGCAAGAGGAACTTCCAATCAACAACCACATCTCCCGGAAGACGAACCCCATGAAAACACAAAAAACCCAAGACAAAACCTAGAAGAACTCTTTGAAGACGCTGACACCCCGAATCCCACAGCCCAACAAGTGACCGACCAGGAAGGAAACCTCAACACCGAGCAGAAGTCGACCTCGACAAAGCCCAAACCAGACAACACCTCCAAACTTCATTGCAATCTAATAAACACAAGATCCATGTCAAAACACTCAACAGAGATCTTCTACCTACTCGACGACAACAGCATTGACATCCTGTTCATCACAGAAACATGGCTGGACGACAACTACAAAATCACACTCCAAAGCTGCCTCCCGACCAACCTCAAATGCCTACAAATAAACAGAGAAAACAAAAAAGGAGGAGGCATTGCTATAGCATTCAAAGAACGCCTGAAAATAAAAACTACCGAACCACTCAACATCCTCAACTGCGAAACCATGGTAATACACCTAACAGCGAACTCAAAAACCAACATCACATTCATCCTGGTATACAGACCACCAACATATGATGCAACATTCGTCGATAACTTCATAGAAGCCATCACCAACTTATCCATCAACCACGAACACCTAATCATCATGGGGGACTTCAACATCTGGTTTGAAGACAGCCACGCCATCTCCCAAAACTCACTAATTGAACAACTCAGCACCATGAAACTATGACAACTAGTCAAAGGAGCAACGCACTCGGCAGGACACACCCTAAATGCAATCTTCACCAAAGAAAAACTCATCACCACGGCACCTCCGATACAAATACTATGGAGCGACCATCTCATCATCCCATTCGTGATCACTCGGCCTACCCAAGCCTACATCCAACATCCGAAACTCACAACCACCACCAAAAGAAACTGGAAACACGTCAAAGAAAGCAACCTATTCGAACAACTGGAATTAACAAAACCCTCAACACAGAACTTGTGCTAGCTAACCTAGATGGGAAAGCAGAGATACTGCACAAATGGATCACAGATACAATAGACAAGATCGCCCCAGAAAAACCGTTCACCCAATCAAAAAAAAGAGCAATGGCAAAATGGTTCACCCCACTATTAAACGACATGAAAAAGGAAAACAAAAAGATGGAATTGGAATGGAGGAAAGAATACAACCCAGGGAAAAAAAACACTGTACCAGAAACAAATCCGTGCATACAAGAAGGAAATTCAAAAGGCAAAGAGAAGACATTACCACGACAGAATCAACAATGCCACCAACACACAAAAAGAAATGTTTAGTATCATTGAAGAAATGAGAAACCCACCAGGCTGCAATAACACCCCAACCCCCTCAGAAAAACTATGCAACGACCTGGCAGATCACTTCAAAAAAAAAATCAACGACGTCCGTCAAACCATACAAAAGCGACCAACCAACCACAACATACAACCCAACGAACCTATCACGGAACCACAACACAAACTCCGAAGCTTTCCTGAAATATCAGCAGAGGCATTCGCAATGCTGGTTAAAAGAAGCAAGAAAGCGGGATCACCCATGGACCCATGTCCCCCATCTACAAATCAATCCTCACGCAAGGATCGCCAGCAGAACACTAAGGAAACCTTCTAAACCTATCACTATCAACAGGGACTGTACAGAAGATCTTCAAAACAGCATACATCAAGCCACTCTTGAAAAACACAAGTGGTGACGTAGATGACCTCTCCAACTACAGACCGATCTCTAACATCCCCTACCCAGCAAAACTTCTAGAAACCTACGTATATAAACTAACCCAAGAATACATAGAAAAACACCATCTGCTGGACCAAGCTCAAATCGGTTTCAGACCAGCGAGAGGAACGGAAACAGCACTACTATCCATCTGGGACGACCTCAAAACTAACGCAGACTCAAACACTACCTCAGCCCTTATTCTGCACGACCTCTCCGCAGCCTTTGACACAGTTAGCCACGACATCCTGACCAAAAGACTAGAAGACATAGGCATAACAGACACAGCACTACGCTGGACCAAATCATTCCTAGCAGACAGAACAGAAACCGTATGGATAAAACCTTTCAAATCCACTCCACAAGTTAATGACTGTGGAGTACCACAAGGATCCTCACTATCTCCACTATATTTCAACATCTATCAGACTCCGGTCATCAGAATCTTCAAAAAATACATTACATGTTACAACTACGCAGATGACACTCAGATCATCTACAAAATCAAAGACACTGATGCCGACCATTCAACCCTAACCGACTGTCTAAAAGAAATCTTCAGCTGGATGGATGCCAACAACCTGAAAATCAACCCAGGAAAGACAAAAATCATGATCGTATCCAAAGACCAAGAGAATGAAACCACCATCCCATGGCCTACGGAAATGGGAAACGCACCGACACCTTCGAAGGTAGTAAAAAATATGGGAGTCCTAATGGACAACAACCTAACCCTGGAACCACAAATAAATGCAACAGTCAAGAAATGCTTTTTCCTCTTCCACACGGCAAGAAGAATTCTACCTTTCCTCTCCTTCACGCACAAAACACTCACTATCGTCACCCTAATTATGTCAAAAATCGACTATGCAAACAGCCTCTACCTCAGAATACTAGAGCAAGTCCCAGAAGTCCCGCTTTG
Source organism: Ambystoma mexicanum (assembly GCF_040938575.1). Lineage (NCBI taxonomy): Eukaryota > Metazoa > Chordata > Amphibia > Caudata > Ambystomatidae > Ambystoma > Ambystoma mexicanum. The sequence goes on along the minus strand of NC_090925.1, from coordinate 762,648,493 downwards.
GAGACTCTGTCGTTGCGTTCTGCCTGCAACCGTCGGATTTCACTCGACCCGGATTTACTGGACTCCATCTCCCAGAAGGCATTCTCCTCATTTAGAGGCGGGACTATATAAGGGCAGCTGCGCGCGCACCGTGCGCGCGCACCCAGCAAGTCCCAGAAGTCCCGCTTTGCCGCGGGAGACTCTGTTGTTGCGTTTTGCCTGCAACTGTCGGATTTCACTCGACTTGGATTTACTGGACTCCATCTCCCAGAAGGTGAACTCTCTAACGGACAATAGATATTTACTCTGCTATAGGATCACTCCATTGATACCTATTTTTCTTTTTCTTAAGCATTCTCCTCATTTAGAGGCGGGACTATATAAGGGCAGCTGCGCGCGCACCACGCGCGCGCACCCAGCAAGTCCCAGCAGTCCCGCTTTGCCACTTCGCCGCGCTCGTCGCGGTAAAGCGGTGAAGGTTTGTTTATTATTGCCTCGCTCTTATAGCATCCATTCTGTATTTCTTGGACTTTGTGCAAAATTAAACGAGGCATATCCTCCTTAAAGTCCGGAATGCCTGCTGTAAACGCGTTACATAGCACTAACGGTGTGAGCTTTTCCCATGCCGCTTCACCTTTAGTTTAAAAAAAAAACCTGTTTAAGCTCTACTCCTCGTGTAAGCGCTTCAAAATCCAATACAAGGAGTAGAGCTGAGACACTGTTAGGTATGGATATTCGCTCCTTTTGCCGGGACTCTAGCTGTGTGGAAAATACAGCATGTATTAATGGAAACCCCTCAGTAGCAGCCCCTGGCCGTCTGGTCAGTGCTTCCACGGTCTTGAAAGTTTCCTCGCATGGACAAGCAACGGACGCAAATGCTACTGCGGAAGAATCCCGTGCACAAACAATGTCCTCCAACGCTTCAGTAGAGGGTAACAGTGGCGAGGCCTTAAAATCTGTGCCAACAACAGGCTCTACGGTTAAGTTTGCAAAAGAAAATGTCTCCCTTACTGATAGCATTATCCTAACAAACGTTTTAACTGGTGTTGTGGTTCTGTCTGGTAAAGCATCTAACATCTCTGTGTCTTCTGTAAGTGATACCTCAAATGCTAAAACAACTTCCATATTAGTTTCCAAGGATATACCTGTCATTGATCTAGACATACATGTCTCTGCTTTTTCACCACACACTGTGTCTGATAATCTATCAAAGTCACCTACGCTATTTACAAACATTAGCGCTGCCGATTCTGTAGCAAATTTGTCTTTCAGTGCTCCAACGCCCAGAAAATTGGGAAAAAAGGGCTCTCCTGATGTTGACGGCTGCGTTACTCAGAATGTAAATATTAGCATTGCGCTCACCTCTATGAATACTGCCATCTTAGCTCTGGCTAAGCTGTTTGAAGTCCTAGTTACAGAAGCTGAAGTCCACTCTAATCAGCTCAATCAGTTACTTGCTGAACAACTTACGATTTCAAACAGACTTGAGAGCTTGAAACAGTTGGATAACGCATCAATTATCAAAAAGTCTGTAATGTCTCAAACTTCGGCTGATGCTATGTCATCTGCGCAAACATATTAGCCTATACCTTTTATACTAGATCCGATAATTGATGTAACAGAGAATGTAAATGAAACCTCAGTGGTTCAGCAGAAAAAACCCTCTTGCTCACTTTTTGGGGCCAAGGCTGCCTTTCCGGATGCAGGGCAACTAGGCCCCAAAAAGATCCCCTTGTCAAAAGGGAAAAAAACTAAAAATATTAAATCTGTGCCCAAACACACTTCCCAAATCAAAGCTTTCATTAACAAGCTTTCAACCCCAGTTACATCCACTGTTTCTGCCTCCAAAGCAATTACAAAAAAGACTCTCAACAAATGCAGGCAAAAAAGGCAAAATTAGTGCCTGCAGTAACTGATCCTGTTATGGCATAGTCCTTTAAGTAAACTGATAAGTGTGGCTGATCAGATGTCACAAAAAACTTCCAATGCATCAACATCAAATAGCTTCACTTTCACTGCTCCCAGTACTAGCAAATGATCAGCAAATGGTTTTATTTTTAACGCTCCAATGGCCATGAACACATTGAATGGGGAAAACCGTCGCAAAGAGATAAGGCATGCCGTGGATGAGTACCTGTCTTCTAAATCTGTCTCCAAAAATGTGACATTCAAGCAGAGTCTACCAGCTGCTTTTCATGAACCATCTCCTCCAGTGGTTCAGAAAATAAAAAAAACAAGTGCGTCTGTCACATTTGATTCAGGGAAAACTGGCTCCCTTGCGCCACCACAGAAGGATGAGATTGCGAATGGTTCCAATTTCGTTACCTCTGGTGATGTGGAAAGATTGTTACAGACAACTATGACTACATTTTTGGACGCTGCAGCTGCCTCGCAATTTAACTCACAATCTAAAATATGTAGTGGTCCCAATCAAATCCCTGAGGATCCGCCACAACTAGTTAAACAGAAACCTGTCACCACGCGATTCAAACGCCCGGCGGTACACTCATTGACCCTCAGCTGCCAGCCACTGCCGGCCAAACAATACAATCTCAATCGGGCCTCTGTGTTGACACTATTTCGTGAAATCCCAGAGCTTGATGATATTGGCACCATAGACATAAAGCTTGTTGAGTTCTTGGACCCAGTAAAACGGTCCGCTGTGAATCTCTGGCTTAACTCGAGGGTTGTGGTCAATGCTATCTGGGCCGTGAAGTCTCAATTTGCGGAGCTTGGTTTTACTCTACTGCCAACTCCTGATGCACCAGATATCTTACCAACACGCCATCAAGGTGTGCATCCAAAGAAAAATATGAATAAGCCCGAAGGTCGATCTGCACAATCATGTATTTGTAACTGCCAAAACAATCAATGTTAGCAGCTTAATTTCTTCAATACCCGACCTTTCTTTCATCAGCTGGAATTCCAGAGGGAACAGGCACCTATTGAATAATCGTACTGTCCAGTTGTCGGATCACGATGTTATTTTCCTTCAGGAATCCTGGTTGACCACTCTTCCATCATGGAACAACTATGATGTTCTTTTGGTACCTGCTGTGAAGCATCTTTTGGGGCTCCCAATCTCTGGTCTTTAACTGCGGTTAAGCAGTCATCTTGTTTAAAAATCAAACCGTGGTTTTCTCCAAATGAATTTGTACAAATGTCCAGAATTGTTGGGAAAAGCTTCACATGTGCCGCATTTAATATCTATTGGAACCCCCTAGGCATTCATGATGACTGTTTTATGGAATCGGTGAATAAGGCATTGGACATTGTTATTCTTGATGAGCACACAGATTTGATCTATTTAGCTGGCGATTTAAATTTACATTGCTTGGGTCCGTTGTGTCAATCTGAACAAAAACGCCTTGACATGTGGTTAACTTTCACTGAATCCCGCAATATCTACATGTTAAACGGTGCCTTTCCACAGGACATTCCACCTCGACCTACCTGGCACCGCGAACGTAGTCAAGGGATCATTGATTACACCCATGTCAATGCACATATGCTAAATAATGTCACAACTTTTCAAATTATCCAATCAGAAGCGAGTGACCACAATATTTTGCATACAATTTGGTCCTCGAATTTGATTACACCCAACATAAAAACCACGTGCCTCATGGGTCCTATTAAGGTTAACTCAGCCAGGAATTGTCTAAAGTGGTCAGAAAACTCTTTGAAAGCATTTAGACTATGCTGTGATATCAAATTAAAAAACAATGCTATGAGTGAACTCCCGTCAGATGTTGTATATGATGACCTAATGCAGCTTTTTCAACCGAGCTCAACCATACACAAACTAAAACAAACACCGCATCTACACATTTTTTATCATAATATTAGACTCAAAAAATCTATGGTTAGGGCCGAAAAGAGGAAAGCCTTAAAGCTTCCTCCAGACTTACGATTAGCTGCCCTTACTCGTATACAAACCAAATACAGAAATTGGGTCAGAGGCATGAAGGCTAAACTTTATCAGGCTGATGGAAGCAATATGTTGATATCCCTGGCATCCAAAAACACTGCCCAATCTTGGAATATTATAAATCAAGCAACAGCAAGTCACCAGGTTGCTGTCCAAGCAAATGATTTGTCTGAGGATATGTGGGTACATTATTACTCTGAGTTATTTGCTCTCCCTCTCGCACATCTCTCTATACCCGCTTCTGAGGGTCAGCTCCCATTCCATCTATGCTTTGACAAAGATGATATATTATACTTCATCAAACAAGCATCTAATTCGAGAGCACCCGGCCCAGATGGCCTATCGAATGTACAATTGAAGCAATTCCCGGACATCTGGCCAGATATATTATTTCTTATGTTTGAATCTATTAACACCTCTCAAAAAATTCCGATGTCTTGGAAACAATCAATTGTCATTCCGATTTATAAAAAGGGCGATCGGGCAAATCCGGCTAGCTACAGACCCATTTCTCTGTTCGATGTGTCGGGCAAGATTTTTTGTCGTCTGATTCTTAGAGAACTGAACAATTGGTCAAAAAATCTTTTCAAGCGGGACCCTCTGCAATCAGGTTTTGTCAGTGGTCTTGGTACGATCCCTAATATAATCACTATCAACATGCTTAAGTCACAATATGCCCCCAGGAAACAAACCTTATATTTTGTGTTTATTGACTTCCGATCTGCCTTCGATTCCATAAATCGTGACTTTCTATTTTCCAAGTTAAAATTACTTGGCTGCCCTTCCTCTCTTTTGGCTCTAATTATACAACTACATACGGAGACCTCCATGAGAGTTATGCTCACTCTCAAAGGGCTTTTGTCTGCCTCTTTTCCGACCTTTGTGGGACTTAAGCAGGGATGCATCTTGGCATCCATACTGTTTAATTTGTTCATTCTTGACATGGGTATCTCCTTCCTTAGAATTATAGCAGATGCACCGGAGTTGGGTGGCCAGCGTATCCCGTGGATGCTTTACGCTGACGATCTTGTCTTAATGTCACAAACCCCTAGAGGTCTCCCTGTCAAAATCCCAGATCTTGGTTTGTAGGCCTCTTGGTAAACACAAAACACAAAACTTATAATGGGTGTTGGCGCCTGCAACAGGAACGTATGGAACTAGTCTCGGAATATAAATATCTGGGTATGTTTATTCAAAATACCGTCAGTGATGGCAAACACCTGCTCAATTTACAGTCAAAAGTATTGACCTTGATATCACAGGCCAAAATTCTTGTATACAAGTATGGGAAATGTACGCTGAAGCATCTTCTTATGTTTTATGAGCAAAAGGTTGTTCCCATTATCCTTTATGGTGGCGAATCCAAGCTATACTCAAATGATGGCATATGGAACAAACTTGAGGCGACCTTTTGGAAAAGGGTTCTGCACCTACCAAATTGTTCCCCCTTGCCCATATTGCGGTTCGAATTGGGTTTGAACTCACTGTGTAGCAAAGTTAAATGGAAAATGTGCTCCTTTTTTCGTAAAAGTTTGCTTGGAGTGGACAATAATAATATATTAAGCACGGTAGCTCGCTACTTGTCTGCTTCCACTTCTGATTTTCCTTCAAACTGGCGAAATCATGTTTTGGATACCCTAGCTGAAGCTAATATTTCATCAAAGTTCCTTATTGAAAACCCGGTCCGTGCCAAAAAAAAGTATTACCAATGGGATTGGATTAAAAATTATGATCTATGTCTGAAATACCAAGATTTCGATGTCAATCGCTTTGGAATAAAATGTGTGGGTCAAGCGGCTGGCTATCTTTTGAAATGTCCATCTGCAAACGTCCGTAATAAACTATTGCGGATGAGGTTAAATTTATGGTCGACGAGAGAAGTGTTGGCGAGGCGTAAAATAATTCATGCCGACTTAAACTTCTGTCGCTTTTGCGAAGACCAGAGTGTAAAAGAAACCTTACAACATATAATTGTGTCCTGCCCTAATTTGAAGAATATGCGAGAAAAATATTTTAATAATTTGCTGAATTTGTATATGGAAAAGGATGATAATGAGATATGGAGTATTTTGTTTAAAAGTGTCAGATTTTCGGTGATAAAGGCGTTGGTGCACTTTTTGGAAGCTGTTTTACCTGCTGAAATATACGTTCAATCTTGATGTGAATGTTCACATACGGTAAATCGGTGCTTGTGAACTGTAAAATAATCATCATCATCATCGCCGTGAAATGTTGCTGTCACTAATTTTAGTCTTCTCATTTAACTGCTTGTTTTCATCTCATTCTTAATGTTTTAATTTGTAAACATTTCTTTTTTCTAGCATGTTTGATTTTTATTTGTGTCAAATGTATTGTTAATTTAGATCTGTTGATGATTTTGTAAAGTTGATTAAGTCAGCTGTATCAAAATAAAAAAAAAATAAAAAAGAATACCAGAATACCTCCTGAAGAAACTGTAACGGATCCAAAATACAGCAGCAAGACTACTCCTCAAACTATCCAGAAGAGACTGCATCACTCCAGCCCTAAAAACACTACACTGGCTCCCAGTAAAACATCGCATCACCTTCAACACAATGTGTATAACGCACAGGGCAATCAGCGGACAAGGAGCAGAATTCCTACAAAAGAAAATAACAGTCTACAAACCAACGAGACCCCTCAGATCAAGCAACGAAATCCGCCTGGAGCTCAAAACATACCTTAAGAAAAAACCTGGAGGCACCTCCTTCTACCACTTAGCCGCAAAAAGCTGGAACAACATCCCAAAAGAAATAAGAAACACAGAAGATCACCTAAAATTCAGGAAATCACTAAAAACCTGGCTCTACAACACCACAGACTAAACCTGGAAACCAAAACTGGAAAAAGGATGACTAAACCGGAAAAGACACAGACATTCCTGACCCGAGAGAATAACTCTGACGGCACCTGGACGGATGACACCGGATAGACTGGAACACAGGCCGCACGCACGGAGACTTAGTCAACTACCCCAGACAATCCTACCAACACTTTCGCCTGCCCCTTAATTACCGCCAGGTACCACAATGGTGTGGAATTATCGAGATATTGGCAATCACCCCACTACCTGAGAGGTTGTCATTGGCAGGTGCACTGGCCACAGGAGTATGAAGGGAGGATAAGGGGAGCTATGAGAGAGCATGTTAGAGGTGGGGGCCAGAGGAGTAAGGAACCTGTATGCCAGTCGGACCCAGATCAGGACAGAGCTGCATAAGGGGAGACTACGCAAGCTGAGTGCATCAATTCAGGATAGAGACGCAAACTAACCTACCCTACTAACAATTTCCCTTTCTGCATACACCTCTCAAACTCCAAACTAAACACAACCAAAACCTACAGCACAACAAACCGCACACACTTCACTACATCCCAACAACAAAACAAAAATACACATAGCCTTGCACAACAGTACACGATGACTACCGGCTGCAAACACCCCAAGCCCAGCCAACGGACCCACCGAGCTGAGGCCGCCAACAGCACATCACTGCTCTCTTGCACATTTCCTGCTTCCTCCCACTAACTCAACCTACCCTCCTTTTTCAGAGCCGCCAGAGCGCCAGGGGACTACTCCGGTGGTGATAGTGCGCGGTACAAATGTCCTTTAACATTAATATTAACATGCCCAGGGCTCCTGCAATATCCCACAAAACTAGTACTTACATACCAGCCCACATGCCCAGGGCTCCTGCAATATCCCACAAGAACCGCACTTACATACCATCTGACATGCGCAGTGCTCCTACACTCCCTCACAAAACCAGCACTTACATACAATTCCACATACCCAGCACTCCTGCAAAATCGAACACAAACAGCACTTACATACCATCCCACATGCCCAGTGCTCCTATACTCCCTCAGAAAACCAGCACTTACATACCACCCCACATGCCATGGGCTCCTTTCAATATCCCACACAAACAGCCCTTACATACCATTCCACATGCCGAGGGCTCATAGAATATCCCACAAAAATAGCACTTACATATCATCCCACATGTCCAGTGCTCATATACTCCTTCACAAAACCAGCACTTACATGCCATCCGACATGACGAGTGCTCAAATACTCCCCCCACAAAACCATCACTTACAAACCATCCCACATGCCCAGGGCTCCTGCAGTAGCCCACAAAACAGCACTTGCATACCATCCCACATGCCCAGGGCTCCTGCAATATCCCAGAAACACAGCCCTTACATGCCATCCCACATGCCCAGTTCTCCTATACTCCCCCACAAAACCAGCACTTACATTCCATCCCACATGCCCAGTGTTCCTATACTCCCTCACAAAACCGGCACTTACATACAATCCCACATGCCCAGTGCTCCTCCAATATTCCACAAAAACAGCACTTACATACCATCGCACATGACCAGTGTTCCTATACTCCCCCACAAAAACAGCACTTACATATCACCCTACATGCGATGGGCTCCCTTCAATATCTCACACAAACAGCACTTACATACCCTCTCACATGCCCAATGCTCATATACTCCCTCCCAAAACCAGCACTTACATACCATCCTACATGACCAGTGCTTATATACTCCCCCACGAAACCAGAATTTACATACCATCCCACATGCCAAGGGCTCCTGCAATACCCCCCAAAACAACACCTAGAAATAATCCCACATGCCCAGTGTTCCTATACTCTCGCACAAAACCAGCACTTACATACCACCCCACATGCCATGGGCTCTTGCAATATCCCACAAAACAGCACTTAGATACCATCCCACATGGCCAGTGTTCCTATACTCCCCCACAAAAAAGCTCTTACATATCACACCACATGCCCAGGGCTCCTAGCATATCCCACAACAACAGCACTTACATACCATCCCACATGCCCAGTTCTCCTATACTCCCTCAGACAATCAGCACTTACATACCATTCCCACTGTTCCTATACTTCCCCACAAAACAGCATTTACATGCCATCCCACATGCCCAGTTCTCCTGCAATATCCCAGAAAAACAGCACTTACATAACATCCCACATTCCCAGGATTGCTTCAATACCCACAACAATATCTGCAATATTTGATTTGATTTATTTATTGGATACTTATAAGGGGCTTATACAACAAGACAGTCTTTCAAAGCATCACAATATCCCACACAAACAGCACTTACATACCATCCCACATGCCCAGTGCTCCTCTACTCCCCCACAAAACCAGCACTTACATATCATTCCCACATGCGCAGGACTCCTTCAGTATCCCACAAAAACAGCACTGACATACCATCCCACATGCCCAGCAGTGCCCCTGCAATATCCCAGAAAAACAGCACTTACATACCATCCCACATGCGCAGGATTACTCCTTCATAAACCCCCAAAACATACATATCATCCCACATTCCCACTGTTCCTATAGTCCCCCACAAAAACAGCACTTATATGCCATCCCACATGCCCAGTGCTCCTATACTCCCTCAGAAAACCAGCATTTACATACCACCCCACATGCCATGGGCTCCCTTCAATATCCCACACAAACAGTCCTTACATACCATTCCATATGCCGAAGGCTCATAGAATATCCCACAACAACGACACTTGCATATACTCCCCCACAAAAAGAGCACTTACAAACCATCCCACATGCCCAGGACTCCTGCAGTATCCCACAAAACAGCACTTAGATACCATTCCACATGCTCAGTGCTCCTCTACCCCTCACAAAAACGACACTTGCATACCATCCCACATGCCCAGGGCTCCTGCAATATCCCACAAACACAGCACTTACATGCCATCACACATGCCCAGTGTTCGTATACTCCGTCACAGAACCAGCACTTACATACCGCCCCACATGCCATGGGCTCTTGCAATATCCCACAAAATCAGCTCTTACATACAATCCCAAATGCCCAGGGCTCCTCCAATATTCCACAAAAACAGCACTTACATACCATCGCACATGACCAGTGTTCCTATACTCCCTCACAAAAACAGCACTTACATATCACCCCACATGCGATGGGCTCCCTTCAATATCTCACACAAACAGCACTTACATACCCTCTCACATGCCCAATGCTCAAATACTCCCTCCCAAAACCAGCACTTACATACCATCCTACATGACCAGTGCTCATATACTCCCCCACGAACCCAGAATTTACATAACATCCTACATGCCCATGGCTCCTGCAATACCCCCCAAAACAACACCTAGAAAAAATCCCACATGCCCAGTGTTTCCATACTCCCTCACAAAACCAGCACTTACATATCACCCCACATGCCCAGGGCTCCTAGCATATCCCACAACAACAGAACTTACATACCATCCCACATGCCCAGTTCCCCTATACTCCCTCAGAAAATCAGCACTTACATACCATCCCACATGCGCAGGACTCCTTCAATATCCTACAAAAACAGCACTGTCGTACCATCCCACATGCCCAGCAGTGCCCCTGCAATATCCCAGAAAAACAGCACTTACATACCATCCCACATGCGCAGGATTCCTTCAATATCCCACAACAGCAGCGTCAATATTTTAATGTATATATTTACTGGATATTTATAAGGAGCTTAGACAACAAGACAGTGTTTCAAAGTGTCACAATATACCAGAAAAACAGCACTTACATGCCATCCCACATGCCCAGTTCTCCTGCAATATCCCAGAAAAACAGCACTTACATACCATCCCACATGCCCAGGATTGCTTCAATATCCCACAACAATAGCTGCAATATTTGATTTGATTTATTTATTGGATATTTATAAGGGGCTTATACAACAAGACAGTCTTTCAAAGCGCCACAATATTCCACACAAACAGCACTTACATATCATCCCACATGGCCAGTGTTCCTATACTCCCCCACAAAAACAGCACTTACATATCACCCCACATGTCCAGGGCTCCTACATTCCCCTGCTAAACCAGTGCTTATATACCATCCCACATGCCCAGGCATCCTTCAATATTCCACAAAAACAGCACTTACATACCATCCCATATGCCCAGTGCTCCTATACTCCACCACAAAACCAACACTTACATACCACATATGCCCAGGGCTCCTATACTCCATCACAAAAGCAGCACTTACATACCACACATGCCCAGGGCTCCTGCAATATCTCACAAAAGAGCACTTGCATGCCATCCCCCTTACCCATTGCTCCTCTGCCCCCTCGCAAAACCAACACTTACACACCATTCCACGTGCCCAGGGCTCCTGCAATATCCCACAAAAACAGACAGCACTTACATACCATCCCACATTCCCAGTTCCTATGCTCCCCCACAAAAACATCACTTACATACCATCCCACATGCCCAGTGCTCCTATACGCCCTCAGAAAACCAGCACTTTCTTGCCAGCCCACATGCCCAGGGCTCCTGCAATATCCCACAAAACAGCACCTAGATACCATCCCACATGCCCAGTGTTCCTACACTCCCTCACAGCGCCAGCACTTACATACCATCCCACATGCCCAATGTTCCTACACTCCCTCACAAAACCAGCACTTACATACCACCCCACATACCATGGGCTCTTGCAATATCCCACACAAATAGCACTTACATACCATCCCACATGGCCAGTGTTCCTACACTCCCCCACAAAACAGCACTTACATATCACCCCACATACCCAGGGCTCCTATACTCCCTCAGAAAATCAACACTTACATACCACCCCACATGCCCAGTGCTCCTATACTCCCTCAGAAAATCAGCACTTACATACCATTCCACTTGCACAGGGCTCCTGCAATAACCCACAAAAACAGCACTTACATCCCATCCCACATCCCCAGTGTTCCTACACTCCCCCACAAAACCAGCACTTACATACCATACCACATGCGCAGGACTCTTCAATATCCCACAAAAACAGCACTTACATACCACCCCACATGCCCAGGGCTCATGCAATATCCCACATAATCGGCACTTACATACAATACAACGTGCCCAGGGCTCCTAGAATCCCCCACAAAATCACTACCTATAAAACGTCCTAAAAAAACACTTTTATCCCAGGAAATAGACCAGAACTCTTCCACTCTCTTTCAGAAACCTTGCTGTTAAATCATCCCGAAGAGCAGTGTCCCTGCACGTGTGCACATAGTCCTATTTCTCTTGCGGTCTAACAGTTCACTCTCCTGCCTTAGTTTTTGCTCAGTGAGGTAGCACTTTAGCACTGCCTATAACTGAGACAACATGAAGGGTATAGAAGTCTGGAAATGAGGGCTGAGAATTGAGAGGACGATATAGATAATATGGATTCTTGTCTAGGAGTGCAGGGGGTTGTCTTCAGTGCCTTCTTCCCATTTTGCAGCTATTTTACGGTTAGCCATTTGCTTGCTATTATTTGCATTGGTGAAGGGAGTGGGCATGCATGCTGGCTGGCTCCACCACCAACAATTGTTGACCACCGTTGACCAAAGTGAATTATGGTCAACCTTCTCTCACAGTAGAGAAATGCTGACCATCACCAGCATTTGCTGACCAATGAAAACATCTGCAAGCATAGTCCAACCAGCCATTACCGACCAATGAAAACATCAGCAGCCACAGTTCACCATTGTTGAAGATTGGAAGTCATTGTCACCAATTGCAATCTATTGTTGACTTTTGCAATCCATCGCCTCCCATTGCTGACCGTAGCCAACTATCACCGGCCATTGGTGACCATTGCCAACATAGTCAACCATCACCTACCCTAGTGGACAATCGCTGTGCATGGATATGTCTGGCACGGGCTCCATAGGAAGCACTGCAACCCTGGTGCATAGACACCCCATGAAGGACTTTGGATAGGCCCAAACCCATAAATATTCCATACAATCCCAATCCCCAATGAGCGGGTACTTATAGAGGGTATTTAAGATGGCACTTCTTTTTACTGTCATCACCATCCCTCTTGCGTAGCCCTTAGTGTCAAGCACTGGATATTTCCCCCTTGGAGTCCAAGGGGGAAATCAGAGTAAATGCACCCGAATATGCCTGCCACACTCAGGCCCAGCTGAAGATGTGTGGGGGCCCATTTCAACATAATGACTGGGGTCCCCCACTTGCTCAGAGCAGAACACAGTTTGAGGCACCTGTGGGGTGCATACATTATAATAGAGACAAAGAAATAAAGCCGGGGTTAATAGCCACCAATCATCATGTGACAGCCAACCAGCAGTGAGCTGAAACACCATGGCCACTGAAAAGCTATAAATCCTGCCTTGTCAGCAAGTGGGTGATGTGGAGGAACCTGTGTTAAAAGGTAGCAATGTGATAACACTTCTGTTTTCCCCATGGGAAGTGACGGCCGGAGGGGTTCCAGGAAACGCAACTTGTGAGGTGAGCACTGCAAAGTGCACCTTTTAAGCCCCAGAACGAAAGTATTATAGAAAGGAATATATTGCGTGTCATAAAACTGTTGACTGGAAACATGGGGGCAGTTACTGGGGGCCCCCTGAGGTTCGAGGTCCCTTTCATCTGAAAAAATGGAAAGGCCCCTACACCAACCCTGTCCGTACTTTACATATGCAGCCGAATACAGGCCGCTGAAAAAACGTTCCACTGAACAAGAACTCTGGAATTTTCCACGTGCACACTGTGATGGGGCCTGTTACGTATTTCCTCTGTGACTGCAGCAAAATGACAGGGACGTCTGGGTGAAAGGAATGGTTACAGTACAGGTGTGGGTGACGAGGTGATAGGGAGCAAAAGGAGCAATGATAAAGGGCTCTGTAGGGCCTGAATCAGTTTTTAACCCACCAGTTGTCCACATATGACAGCCCTGCAAGGCCGGCCCTATGATTTGAGTGGCCCCCGTGATGTCACAAAATGAGTCATTCATATCTGTGGGGATCAAATGAACCGACGTTCAGTATTTGAATTTTTGCTGCTATTATTACGGGTGTGGCAATGTCAGGAGTGGGGCTGATTTTGGAATAGCGGTCCACGTGAGCGGAATCATTTGTAGCGATGGGCAACTCAAAAGAAAGTACTGCGATGAAGAAGAGCAGGACAAAGAGTAATGAAGATCACCAGCAAGTAATCCAAGCATACCTAATGTGACTGCCCGCTCCAAGCATGCAAAGGCAGGGATTGGCCCATGGCCAGACTAGGCAAAGTGCTTTTTCTGCACGATTGCCTTTCAGTGCAATCGAAACAAAGCCTATTTACCGGAAAGGTATTGAGGCATTGAAAGTATGCAATTCCGCAGCTCCTCAAATGTTGTCATTGGCGATGAAGTCCCAAAAAAAAGTCTGGGCTGGGGCTCAGTAACATATGTACAGGGACTGAATGTATCCTAAAGTGAAATATGCAAATTTAATTCAACTGACTTTTCCTAATAGAAGAAAGTTCACAGTACAAATGCACATTGGCTTTCAAAAAATGAATCAACAATACCCAAAAAATAACCAGCTAGAGGAGATTTTCCTATAACCTTGCTGGCAAAGTATAAAAGGTGCACACCTTTTAACCCAACCATCTATATTGCAATATTCCATGGAAAGTAAAATACCAACACAAGACATGTATTTTGAAGGCACTTTCATGTGGGTTTTTTTGTGGGTGGGTGCCCCGAGAGCTTGAGGACCTGGGTTAAAATCCTGGTGGCTGAAAAAACCAAGCAAACAAGCTTTTTTGCATTCCGGCCTAAAGAACACCCAAGGGGGATACTGTCCGCACTGTGAAAATTTGTGAGCGGATGCGGTCAACCCACATGCATCCAAGACTTGCAACCATGCTTCCGGCTGCTCTCAAGGGCTGGGAGTCTACCACCCTGTTCATTTAAAAAATGGATAAAAACACATCTATTTGAGCTGGGCTAATGTAACCATTTCATTCCTTGGTACTGACTCTCCCGTTTCGACATGGATTTCTGTGTTTCCTGTTTGTCTCTTTGCATCATCACAACCAATTTGACCTCTGATCCTTTTCCCTCTTCCCCGCCAGATTTGGCTTGCAACAATACTCTGTATTATAAATCAGACTTGAAAAGTGCACACATCATAATTACAGAAATGCAGCAATATAGGAATCCATATAGAAATATGTTAAACAGAAAGAGTACAAAGGTTGCGTTATTTTCACCCCATATTGACTGTAAATGGCAGAATGCAATTTCAATAAATGATAGAAAATGGCGTGTAGGCTGCCTTTCAAGACTTAGGGCCTCATTACGACCCGATAGAAAATGGCGTGTAGGCTGCCTTTCAAGACTTAGGGCCTCATTACGACCCTGCTGGTCCGGAAAGAACGGTGGTGGTAAAACCGCCGCCACCGTTCTTTCCGGACCGGCTGATTCAGAGTCCTGCAGGCGGGAGGTGTCACTCCCGCCAGGTCTGACGTGGCGGGTTTAACACCACCCGCCCGCAGGCGGACATGGAAACACCGGCTCTGGCATAGACGGAACCAGTGTTTCCTATGGGACTCCATGGGAATGGGGACTTACACAATTTCGCCTCCGGAATTCCCAGGTCACCGGGGTCGTAATGCCCCGGTGATTCCGGGAATCACGGAGGCGGAATGGTAATACGGGTCTGGCGGTAACCTGGCGGTTTTTCCAGCTCGGGTACCGCCGGACTCGTGATGAGGCCCTTAGACTCATCATAAAAGATAATGTTAAAAGGCAACCTGGGTGTTTTAGTTTAGATGACGCAAGTGAAATGTGACGCTCTCCAAAAAAGAAAAATGTATTTAACACACCAAAAACGAACACATGAAAACTAGCGAGATAGAACGCTTCTCTTTTTTGTTAACATGTTTTAATTGTCTTCAGTGAAGACAGATTTGGGCAGCAAGCTAGTTTTTCGATATGTGCCTTCAAAATAAAATGGCCCTTTTGAGCCCCTTGTCCAAAACAGAGTTACTTAAACTCGCCATTGCTTAAAACAAAGAGCGTGTTAAGTCCTAACTGTGAGGCCCCAAGGCCAGGTCTGTTGGGCTGCCGGGAAGGTGGGCGGAGGGGGTATTTGTCTCTAAGAGACCATCACAGGGGCTTGGGGGCTCACAGCCCCACTAAGATGGGCTCACAAATAAACCCTGTGCCTGGAAGCAGCACAGACCCTGCTAAAAGTAACTTGAATTACTTTTTATGCTCGCTGAAGCTGGTGGCCGTCGCATGGGGCCCCCAAGAGCATGGGGCCCCGGGCCTGTGTCATGCCCTGACTCTTTTGACTGAGGTGGCCCAAGTGGGGCACTGACTTCTGCAGGGGTGGCATGAAGTACGAGCGCACACACATACATCATTATAATAGTTTGGAATAATGGGGTGGCACCTGGGGTGGCCAATCAGATTTCAGGGGTAGCACGTGCCACCCCAGGCCACTCCCTGGACACGCCACTGCCCGGGCGATGGCACGGGCTGGCCATGCCTCAGGCCGGCCCTACGCCTCTGCGACTGATAGCAATTATAACTCACTATCCGCAGTTATTCCTGGTCAGAGCCCCCTTGCTTTTATTTCGGTAGTCCATCCATTTCTGCATTCTCTCAGATACAGCCTCCATTTTCTAAGGCAAAATAGGATTAACGTATATATAGAATTTTATTGGTAGGTACTTTTATAGGAGCAGTTTGGTTTTGCTTCAGCTTAATCAAATGTCTTCTTTCCATTTGAATGTAACTATCTTTTAAATACATGAGAAGGACAAAAACACAGAAGATGAGGGAGTGATAAAGCACGACAGAGGCAATTCAGTGCATTGGAGTTAAACACATGGGCTCTCATGTTGTTCCGAAACTTATTTTGACGGTGCGAACCTGATACATTTACACACAGGCATAGCCAGGTCCCTGCCACCAAATTGTTGGCATTTGCACAGCAGAGTGCAAACCTGCAGGGCAAAAGGCATTGCTGCATGTCGGACAGCATTTGAATTTGCTTGTGAACGCTGTTTACTATGTGTTCATGGTAAGCACTGTTCACAGTTACAATGAAATGCTGCCTGACATCTGAGCATGTCAGACAGTGTTTGATTGTAATTTCTTTTTTAATTTTTTTTATTTAATGGTATAGTTTAGTTATAAACGTTTCGTTAATAGTACATTGAGTAGTGATTTGTGATATTAAATTAGTAGTACAGTTCTGGACAAATCAAAACTATGGGGGTCATTACGAGTCGGGCGGTAGGGGATACCGGGCACCGGTAAGGAGACCGGTGCTGGTAATCCCCTACCACCCGATTCCGAGGTCCCCTAACGGGAACCGCAAGGGACATGTGGTCGGTCCTTTTGTGCCAGCATAAACATCAATGGCGCACAAAGGATTGAAATGTGGCATGGCGTGAAAGCAAGGCGTTGAAAGCCTGGCGTTTTACACCTTTCATTCACGTTACTCCCTTACAGAAAATTAGCTCCATGTAAGTTCATATTCAAAACCTTTGTAAATCATGCCGAGGGGATCTGTTAAGTACAAACAGTTCCCCATCTCATCATTTGCCCTTTGAAGTGCAAAAGGGAGGTGTAAAGAGGAGACAGGGCCTCATTACGAGTTTGGAGGCAGCCAACACGGGTCCGGATCCATGGTCCCTGAATGGGGAAATACCGGGCCATTCCGACTTTGGAGGGCCTGGTATTTCCCCATTCAGGGAACCCAGACCATACCCATTCCCATTTGAGCCCCCATAGGGCTCAATGGGAATGGGGAGTATGCTAACAACAGGCCCGTTAATGACAGGCCCGTTGTTGGCATGCTGGTCCCCTCATGGGACCCGCAAAGGACGTCTGGTCTGACCAGACGTCCAGAGTAGGTCCTGCGAGATAACCTCGTAATGAGATGGTACGGGGTTAACGGCGCCGGCACCTTTACCGGAGCCCTTAACCACTTACCGCCTCAGTTGCAACCAGAACAAGCTCCTTCTCCCAATTTACCTACTGTTAACAATAACGTGGACAATCAACCTATTTTTTATTTTCAGCAGGTATCGGAACAAGAACTGTCTAAGGTCATCTCGCAATTAAAAAGCACGAGTTGCAAAGGAGATCCCTGTTTTTCAGTTATAATCAAAGAATACTCTCCAACTCTAATCCCGGCTTTGACGAAATTTGTCAATTCCTCCTTTGCCACAAATAGTGTGCCAGATAAGATCAAGAATGCCTGGATTACCCCTCTACTGAAGAAACCAAATCTCTGCCCTTTGTCCACCTCAAATTATCGACCCATCACTAAAACCAACTTCTTACTTAAGATCTTGGATAGAGTGGCATATAACCAGATCTCCTCCTTTGCGGAGCAAAATCAACAGGGTAATTCATAGAAATCCACACAAAAATGGCGCACACGGCTGGCGCACAGTGTCCCCGTGCGATACACTGCGCCAGCCGCGTGCGAAAAAATCCTTTTCATCGCACAGCGTATTCATGGATTTTAGCCTCCGAAACCAGCCGTGGCGCAGAGTGGCGCAGCGACCCTGCAGCAGCGCCAGTTATGCCCCCAAGAACGCCCTCGCGCAAGGAAAAGCCTTCAAAATCCCCAAATCATCGCAAAGGGCTGCGCTAACCCTGGACCAGTTCACAGGGCTGCCAAACAGCAAACGCCAAGCGGGGAACGTGTATTTCAGTGGTTCGCGGGAAGTTCCACACGCGATTGTCCTGGGTACGTGTACATCAGGGGTGCGTGGGATGGAACACACGCGATTCCATCAGGGCACGTGTATTGAAGGGGTGCGTGGGAAGTATCACACGCAAAAACAGCAGGGTACGTGTATTCCAGGGGTGCGCGGGAAGTATCACACGCAAAAGCAGCAGGGTATGTGTATTTCAGGGGTGGCGGGAAGTATCACACGCAAAAGCAGCAGGGTACCTGTATTTCTGGGGTGCGCGGGAAGTATCACACGTGATTCCATCAGGGTACGTGTATTCCAGGGGTGCGTGGGAAGTATCACACGCAAAAGCAGCAGGGTACGTGTATTCCAGGGGTGCGCAGAAAGTATCACACGCAAAAGCAGCAGGGTACGTGTATTCCAGGGGTGCGCAGGAAGTATCACACGCGATTCCATCAGAGTACGTGTATTCCAGGGGTGCGCGGGGAGCACCACACGTGAATTGCACGTGTGGGACCTCCCAGGTGTTCCCTCTACACCCTCCACGGCTCCTGCAGGTGGCCCACACCACAGGGGCCTACCCTGCACATGTCCCGCAGGCACCCCATCCACCATGGCCATGCCCCCCAGCCAACCCACATGTCACCTTGCACTACTGCCCACCAACGCATGTCCCCCTGCACCCCCAGCCACCAGGGGCACCCTCCACCAGGCCCCCACTCATGTCTCCCACCACCCCCACCCCCCAGCATCCAGGGGCACCCTCCACCAGGCCCCCACTCATGTCTCCCACCACACCCACCCCCAGCATCCAGGGGCAGCCTCCACCAGGCCCCCACTCATGTCCCCTATCACCCCCACCCCTCAGCAGTGCAGGGGGAGCCTCCACCAGGCCCCCACTCATGTCTCCCTGCACCCCCACCCCCCAGCATCCAGGGGCACCCTCCACCAGGCCATCACTCATGTCTACCATCACCCCCACCCCCCAGCAGTGCAGGGGCAGCCTCCACCAGGCCCCCACGCATGTCTCCCATCACCCCCACCCCCCAGCAGTGCAGGGGCAGCCTCCACCAGGCCCCCACTCATGTCTACCACCACCCCCACCCCCTAGCCAACAGGGGCACCCTCCACCAGGCCCCCACTCATGTCTCCCACCACCCCCACCCCCCAGCAGTGCAGGGGCAGCCTCCACCAGGCCCCCACTCATGTCTCCCACCACCCCACCCCCCAGCATCCAGGGGCACCCTCCACCAGGCCCCCACTCATGTCTACCATCGCCCCCACCCCCCAGCATCCAGGGGCACCCTCCACCAGGCCCCCACTCATGTCTACCACCACCCCCACCCTCCAGCATCCAGGGGCACCCTCCACCAGGCCCCCACTCATGTCTACCATCACCCCCACCCCCCAGCAGTGCAGGGGCAGCCTCCCCCAGGCCCCCACTCATGTCTCCCACCACCCCCACCCCCCAGCATCCAGGGGCACCCTCCACCAGGCCCCCACTCATGTCTACCATCACCCCCACCCCCCAGCATCCAGGGGGACCCTCCAACAGGCCCCCACTCATGTCTCCCATCACCCCCACCCCCCAGCAGTGCAGGGGCAGCCTCCACCAGGCCCCCACTCATGTCTCCCACCACCCCCACCCCCCAGCATCCAGGGGCACCCTCCACCAGGCCCCCACTCATGTCTACCATCACCCCCACCCCCCAGCATCCAGGGGGACCCTCCAACAGGCCCCCACTCATGTCTACCACCACCCTCAACCCCCAGCATCCAGGGGAACCCTCCACCAGGCCCCCACTCATGTCTACCATCACCCCCACCCCCCAGCATCCAGGGGCACCCTCCACCAGGCCCCCACTCATGTCTCTCACCACCCCCACCCCCCAGCAGTGCAGGGCCAGCCTCCACCAGGCCCCCACTCATGTCTACCATCACCCCACCTCCCAGCAGTGCAGGGGCAGGCTCCACCAGGCCCCCACTCATGTCCAACTCATGTCTCCCTGCACCCCCACCCCCCAGCAGTGCAGGGGCAGCCTCCACCAGGCCCCCACTCATGTCTCCCACCACCCCCACCCCCCAGCAGTGCAGGGGCAGCCTCCACCAGGCCCCCACTCATGTCCCCCTGCACCCCCACCCCCCAGCATCCAGGGGCACCCTCCACCAGACCCCCACTCATGTCTCCCACCACCCCCACCCCCCAGCATCCAGGGGCACCCTCCACAAGGCCCCCACTCATGTCCCCTATCACCCCCACCCCCCAGCATCCAGGGGCACCCTCCACCAGGCCCCCACTCATGTATACCACCACCCCCACCCCCCAGCATCCAGGGGCACCCTCCAACAGGCCCCCACTCATGTCTCCCATCACCCCCACCCCCCAGCAGTGCAGGGGCAGCCTCCACCAGGCCCCCACTCATGTCTCCCACCACCCCCACCCTCCAGCATCCAGGGGCACCCTCCACCAGGCCCCCACTCATGTCTACCATCGCCCCCACCCCCCAGCATCCAGGGGGACCCTCCAACAGGCCCCCACTCATGTCTACCACCACCCTCAACCCCCAGCATCCAGGGGAACCCTCCACCAGGCCCCCACTCATGTCTACCATCACCCCCACCCCCCAGCATCCAGGGGCACCCTCCACCAGGCCCCCACTCATGTCTCCCATCACCCTCACCCCCCAGCAGTGCAGGGGCAGCCTCCACCAGGCCCCCACTCATGTCTACCACCACCCTCACCCCCCAGCCACCAGGGGCACCCTCCACCAGGCCCCCACTCATGTCTCCCACCACCCCCACCCCCCAGCATCCAGGGGCAGCCTCCACCAGGCCCCCACTCATGTCCCCTATCACCCCCACCCCCCAGCAGTGCAGGGGCAGCCTCCACCAGGCCCCCACTCATGTCCAACTCATGTCTCCCTGCACCCCCACCCCCCAGCAGTGCAGGGGCAGCCTCCACCAGGCCCCCACTCATGTCCAACTCATGTCTCCCTGCACCCCCACTCCCAGCAGTGCAGGGGCAGCTTCCACCAGGTCCCCACTCATGTCTCCCATCACCCCCACCCCCCAGCAGTGCAGGGGCAGCCTCCACCAGGCCCCCACTCATGTCTACCACCACCCCCACCCGCCAGCATCCAGGGGCAGCCTCCACCAGGCCCCCACTCATGTCCCCTATCACCCCCACCCCCCAGCATCCAGGGGCACCCTCCACCAGGCCCCCACTCATGTCTCCCACCACCCCCACTCCCCAGGATCCAGGGGCACCCTCCACCAGGCCCCCACTCATGTCTGCCACCACCCCCACCCCCAGCATCCAGGGGCACCCTCCACCAGGCCCCCTCTCATGTCTCCCACCACCCCCAACCCCCAGCATCCAGGGGCAGCCTCCACCAGGCCCCCACTCATGTCCCCTATCACCCCCACCCCCCAGCAGTGCAGGGGCAGCCTCCGCCAGGCCCCCACTCATGTCCCCCTGCACCCCCACCCCCCAGCATCCAGGGGCACCCTCCAACAGGCCTCCACTCATGTCTCCACCACCCCCACCCCCCAGCAGTGCAGGGCCAGCCTCCACCAGGCCCCCACTCATGTCCCCCAGCCAACATGTCACCACAATCTAGATCCCTGGCCCTTATGGTCAGCCTCCAAATGCCAAACACCCACCTGAGTATTGCATCCACCCACTTAGAAATGGCAAACACATGATAGAACCCCAATTGCAGGTTTGGAAATGAACACATGTCCCTCACATACACCCAATGGGTGTCAGTGAATGTCAAAACCCATATCATGATATGCATGAAACCAATGAGATGATACTACACATTGTAGTTTGAAGAAAAAATATGTATTAAAAGCAACATAAATTGAATCAAAAATAAACAAACAATAATGGAAATTTAAAAAAAAATAAACCAGCAGGTACGTGAAATAATGCAAAACCACAAATCATAATGCAAAGGAAAGGTGTCCAAAGTCACAGTCCACAAAAGTAAATCCAATGGAAAATTAAAATCGAAAACCATTGCTCCATGGGGAAATCATTAAAAAAAATGAAAATCCAAAAGTCAACTATATACAGATAAACAATCCAGGGTCCATGATCCCAACTGAAGAAATGAAACCTATCTAATAACACTACCTAAAAA
The DNA here is from genome assembly GCF_040938575.1 of Ambystoma mexicanum. Classification (NCBI taxonomy): domain Eukaryota; kingdom Metazoa; phylum Chordata; class Amphibia; order Caudata; family Ambystomatidae; genus Ambystoma; species Ambystoma mexicanum. The sequence goes on along the minus strand of NC_090925.1, from coordinate 762,625,861 downwards.
AAAGAAAATATATACAAAAATGTGGCCCATTGTCCAAAAGGTCCAAAAAAAATGCAAAACCAAAGGAAACCTAACCCTAACTACAGAACTATTTACAAGGGCAGTGTGATAGTCCGACGGCTCACTTCGGGATGTTCCGGGCCAGGGCATCATCGAACTCCTGCTCAATGTGCCGGAGGTGGTCCTCCTCCATGGCCCCGAGGGTCTGCAGGGCCGTCCACATGTTCACCCCAAACTCCCTGCGGATTGCCTCGAGGCACTCGGCCCGCCTCAGGGCCCTCCGCATGGAGATCTCCGCCCTGACCATCGTGAGCCGTGCCTCTTCCACCCGCTGCCGCTCCGCATCTATGGCGTGGCCCAACCGCTGCCACACGGAAGACACTTCCCGTCCTGGGTCCTCCTGCCCTCCGGCCGATGCCTGCCCCTCCGATGTCGAAGGCCCCGATCCATCATGGCTCCCACCACATTGCTGCTGCGCCTCTGCCCGTGCACTGCCTCCTGCTGCCTGCACATCCTCCGCTGGCTGGGGTGCAGTTGTTGATGTGGCCACCCCTGCTGGACGTCCGACTCCCGACTGTGGCAGGGATGCCTCCTCCACCATCCTGGCCGCACCGTCAGAGGCAGCTCCACAGGGCACCCAGGTGACTGATGGGTGGGAAGATGGCACGGAGGACGACTGGCGCATAGGGGGTTCAGTTGAGGAGGGGGTCTGAGCAAGCCCCATCAAACGGAGGAATCCAGCCTGGGTGACCTGTCCCAGTAGGCCGACACGGTCAACGAGCCATTCGAGATGACGTGCAGTCTCCTCATGAAAAGACTGCAGGTCTCCTCGCATGGCCCGTTGACGCAACGCCACACCAGTCAGGACAGGCTCAACCCGGACCCGGATAGCCACGTCCGCAGGCAGAGGAAGGCCAGTTGTCGTGAGCTCATCCCCTGCCTGAAAACGGGTCTGGACATAGGCATCCCTGCTGGTGCAAGATGATGCAGTGACAGGATCAGGGACAGGATTGCACACAGGCACCTCCGCGGCGACCTGTGCTGCCTCCTGTCCCTGGTCCTGCACTGCACCACTAGCACCAGTGGAATCCCCACCTCCAGACCCCATCTCTGTTGCTTGCACGGCCTCCTTCTCCACCAAACCCCCCACGAACCTGGATGACTCCGTGCCATCTTCCTCCGTTGGGCCCTGTGGGGTCCCAGCTGCCCCTTCTGCTGCCGAGGAGTCCAACTCCGACCTCCGCCTCTTGGACCTCCCCCTGTTAGCTGCGGCCTGGGACGCGGCACCGGACTCCTCACTCCCCGACGAGATCACAACCTGGGAGGGGAGCCGGGCCTTGCGTCTCTGGCTGGCGGTGCGATCCCCGCCGCTGTGCTCCACAGCACCTTCTCCGCCCTCTTCATCAGTTGACGCTGCAGACAGGGAGAAATAAAACACAGGCATCAGCGCACTGTACAATGGACACATACACACATGACAGTTGCACATGAGTGGCATTGACAAACCTCAGACATGGCATCACAATTGGCAACACACATGTCATTTCAACATGCACACATGAGCCATACCACAGCCACATCGCAACTGCCAGCACCATCCATACACATACAACAGCATGAGCAGGCAAAGGTGAGCCAGACATCACATGCAACACAGGGAGTGCACTACACATGCACGCACACCACCACACTTGCATGCATGTGTACACCTCAGCCAACTGTCGCAGTGTTCCGATGGGCATCCATGTCACATCTGCCAATCAGGCTTCCACATCCCGCTGTCACATGCATCCATGTTGCATCACTGTTGCACCCTTGTCAAATACACACACATGCACATGTACACAGTGCTGATACATGCAGCTGAAAGCAACATACATGCGTGACATCACAAACATGCCTACTTACATACACATTCATCCAAACATGTGTGCCCACACAACTGCATTTGTCATGCAAGCCTACACACACAAGCACCATCCATGTCTCACACATGACAGCTCTCGCATGTGTTAGCCTCATGATCCTGTACACCCCCACCCATACTCGGCCCCATACAAACAGATGTGCAACCGGCACACTACTGGCACATCACCACACGCACAGCTTACAATCATGATGCATGTACACTTACCGCTCGACTCCAGACGGGTCTGCCTCTCAAGGACCTGGACGTGGAGCGCTGGGGATATGCCTTCCAGGACCCTCATCTGATCTGCCTTCAAGAGGCGCCAGGCCTTGTTCAGGGTCCTGGACCTGAAGTCCTCCCAGCGCTTCTTGAAATGTTGGAAGTCGCGGACTGCCACCCCCTCCGCGTTGATGGCAGTCACTATGTCCGTCCAGATCCGAGTCCGTCCTTCCTTGTCGGCGCGCACACTTCGGTAGAGGGCATCATATTGCCCCAGGACTTGCTCCACCAGGACATCAACTTCCCTGCCACTGAAGCTGGTGCCCCTCTGCCTCTCTGGCCGGAGGTCATCAGTGGTGCCAGATGTTGCAGTGCCCGACATGACAACCCCAGAGGCAGGAGTGGGTGGGCAACTGGGTCCTGGGGCTGGGCTGTGGAGCGATGGAATCCCAGTTGGGAGTCTTCGGTTCCAGCAGGGATGGTCACAGCAACAGCACCCCTGGCTCATGTGCAGGCAGCAAATGGCTTGGCACGTGGGCAGCAGGCAGTCAGGCAGCAGCAGATGGCAGGTGGGAGCGTGCTCGGGGCTCTGGGGGGCAGTAAATCAGCTTTCTGGGCAGGAGCGTGGTCTTCCGTGTGCTTATGCGTGGCCAGCTTGATACGAAGTGATTTGGCACGTGAAAAGTCCTGCACGTCTGCGTGTAATTCGAGGAAAGGCCCTTAGCGCGTAAGCGCGTCTGCACGCATACGCGATTTCATTGGCCCAAAGGCCCCCATGCGCAGCTATGACGTCACGCGCATGGCCGTAGAGAATGGCGCGTGTAAAAAAAAAGATACACGTCCGAGTGTCAAAGCGTGTAATTGGTGGAAATGGCCTCATCGAGTATGCGCGTCTGTGACGTGTGTATAAAAGGTAAGTGTAGAACGCCATTTCCTTGTACGGGCTTTTCGTGGAGAGTGAGTGGGTGAAATGTACTTCTTGTCGGTTCACACGCGATTTACTTCACGGCGTTTCAAGTTCGTACTCCCTGTTACCTCTGACAGCTTTTTCTCTTTTCCTCTTTTTCCTGGGCCTGTTTCCTCAAACAGCGTTCCCTTCTACTGTTGTCCTGTCCCCTCAGACAGCGTACAATTCTTCTTTTGGCGGGGGTGTTGCCAAGCCGCACACGCGCCTATTTTTCACGCTTTTGTTCCTGGCAGACAGTGAGTCGTGCACGTATTTAACATCTGTGCTTGCCCCGTGTGTTGCGTACCCCTTCAGAGGTCTTTCTAGGCTGCGTGTGACATGCATACGTTCATTCTTGTGTTTCTGGGTGCCACAGCGTAGTGCAGGTTTATTTTTGGTCTAGGAGGGGTTGCGTGCACCTTACTTCCCTTTTTTGGGGTGCCTGTGCATTGCGTGACCCGTCATCTTTCCCCAGGGGTGACATACAGCCTTGCTAGAGCACTAGGGTACGATTACCATCTGGTACCCAACCCCTTTGACCCCCAATTGCCCAGGACAATAGTTCACATCGACTCCCATACGTACAATAACATCAGTGCCATGGCTGGGAGGCGAACAAGCCGTAAGGGTGGCAAAGGTGGCCGAGCCCCAAGTGGTGGCCGTGGTGGATCCGGTAGGGGACGTGGCCATGACTTGCAGGGTGCCCCTAGCCCCCCATGTGTGGAGGAGCAGTCAGGGACACCCATGCCCCCCCCCTGGTTGAGGTTAACGTGGCTGACACCATCCATGCTCAGCCCTTGTTGGACCAGCCCACTGTGGAACCAGACCTGGCACAGGGTGACTCCATGGCTGACTTCCAGGTCAGCAGGTCTAGGCCACGTGCGCCGGTGAACGTTGGTGTCATCAGGCCACGTGGATCAGGGGCAGCTAGGTCATCTGCTGCCCTGCATAGGCAGGCTGGGGAGGCTGCAGGGGCAGCTGCGGCTCCATCCACCCCACCTCTCACACACCCAGCCAGGACAGTGTCGGTCCAAGTCCATCATGCTGACATTCCCCCTGACACCATCACACTTGAGCTAATGCCTGCACCAACTCCCATGCTGAGTGTGCAATCCCACACTCCTAGTACAGAGTCCACCGGGGCTCCTGCCCCTAGTGTCCAGAGCGGCGTAGGACACTCAGGATCCCCACCACCTTCCAAGCGGAAGAGGAAGAGTGCTCGTCCAGTAGAGGCTGATGCCCCAGACACGGCTACACAGTCCAGCCCGTCAAGGAAGCCCAGCTTCAATGAGGCCGAACTGAATGCACTTGTAGAGTATGTGTCCGCACATGACCACGAAATGGTGATTGTTGCAGGATCCAAGACCACACCTGCACAACGTCAGGCACACTGGCAGACCATTGCGGACATCATAAGTGCCCTTGGAATCGTGAGGCGCACAGCTACTGAATGCTACAAGCGCTGGAATGACCTGAAGCGCAGGGCAAAGAATAAGCTGACCTCAAGTCATGCCGCAACTCTAGTGACTGGAGGTGGGTCTCCAGCAGAGGACATAGAACTCACTCCACATGAGCAGGTTGCTGGGACCTACGTCACGGAGGAACAGATCCAAGGCGTGGGAGAACTGGCAGATTACGAGGCATTGTCCGGTGAGTGCACATGCATGTGTGTGTCATCCATGTGCATGGTGTGTGTGGGAGGGCTTCTGTTTGGGTGCCAGGTGAGGGTGTGTGTGCCTGAGTGGTTTGGGTCACCCATGTGCCTCATCCTATACATTCTGCACACCAGCATTTGGGTATAGCAGCATCCCTTCTGCCAACATTAGACATCCAGCCCAACACCACGCCAGTTGCCCTTGAAGTGTCATCTTGCCACAACATTGTTGCTTATTTACCTCTGTTTATTCAGGCAGATTGTTTGCATACCACCACTTTTACTCGGGATTTCTCAGTCCTATTGTCACATGTCTGATATGGCTATGGTACAGTGGACTGGCTTTGTTTCCTGGACATGATTTGTTTAGACATGTCCCTGTGCTATAGGACCATTTTGGACTGGCAGCTCCAGGTTAAACATTTGAACCATTTCAATGAAAAAATCAATTTCATGATCAAACTGGACTGAATGAACAATTGGTGCCCTCCTCTCCCTCTTCACTTTATGGCTAGGGTACATGCCATCTGCGTGATGGCATGTGTATTTGACCTGCCAATCACTGGCCAATGTGTGATGCCACTGCTAGGCAGCATGCAGCTAATGTGTTCATCTCCATCTTGGTGTCATCAATATGTGCCATCTGCCTACCCTTCACACGCAGTGACGGTGCATGCATGGGAGGGTTTTAGTCATGTGGGACATGTGTCAATCAAGTACTGTTTCTGTAGCCTCTCAGCCCTAATTGTGTGCCATAGTGCTAATGCCTCTTTCCATTTGTTTTCTTTTATGTCTTTGCAGGGGATGATGCACTTGATACTGCTGGGGTTGTGGAGATGGTGCAGACCCAGGAGGGGTCTGAGGCCCGACCGACCACCAGTGAGGGACGTGGTGTGGTGGTGGGTGAGAACCCACAACTGCTACAGGTCGTGCTCTCAAGGGGTGTCTCTAGCTGCACCTACCCCGAGCTGTATTCAGGTGTCGGATGATGAGACCTATGTGCCGGTGCAAGTGAGTGTTCCTGGGAGGGATTCTGTTCTGTCCGACCCACCTGCACCAGGTTTAGAACCCTCAATGGGGATGTTCGTGTTGGCATGTATGCCTTAGGTGGTTACGGATGCAGGGTCACACTCCGCGACATTTGATCCTGTTCCTGGGCCAGCAGATCAGAGGGGGAATGCAGTCCTGCAGCCTCAGGCAGTGCCGGCACAGCAAGGCGCAGTTCGCCTTGCCCCAGACAGGAGTGGTGCCCGCCGACCTGGTGGCCGTCCGCCACCTGGCAATACTGCATGGGAGCAATCCATATACGGTATGGCAACCCAACAGGCAGCATCATCAGAGATGATGGCTCAGGCCATGGATAGGGTGGCCACTTCCATTGTCCCCCCCGAAAGGCTGATGGAGCGACTACAGCAGGCAACAGACTCCATCTGCCAGTCACACAGGGAGGACATGTTGGCGTCCGACAGGGACAGGCGGGCGGCACTGGCGACTCTGCGGGAAGCCATTTCCATAGAGTCCCAGGGCCACAGGGAAGCCCTGAGGGTGGAACTCCTTCACCTCAGGACGACTCTTGTTGAGCTTGAGGCTTCAACAAACAGAAGGACAGAACAGCAGCTGGAGCGTCTCACACATATGCTCTCAGCTGAGATTCAGGCAACTAGGGCGGAGGTCCGGGCATCCCGTGAGTTGTTGCATGGGGACCTCCGCACAATTATCCTCCAGAACGAGACCTACCACACCCGCATGCTTGCTGACATGGAGGAACAGACTAGGGCTTTGCGTGGGCTGCCTCCCATAGTGCCACCACCTCCTGATGCAGCTGCAGAGGGTGAGGAGAGCGACAGCAGTCATTCTCCCGCAATAGGGTAGCCGTGTAGGCCATGAGCCCATGGAGGTGTTTTTTTTTTGCAAGATCCAGACAGGTGGGTTTTGGTGTGCACCCTGTCCTCGGACCTCCTGGGTGGCCTCCCCTACCCTCCCGGGCCCATTAATGGCCATTTTTGATTATTTTCTTTTTTTTTGTTGTTGTTTTTTTTGGGACAGTGTGTTGCCTTGTGTGGCTCCCGTGGGCATACGCTGCATTGTGGCTGGGCACATGCAGGCTTGTCATGAATTTGGTTCAGATGCTTAGGTTTTTGTGACACACACCCCTCCTGCTTCCCGTTTCCATGGGCTTGCAAAGGGTGTGCCCAAGTGACATTGACGTACATGGTGACATTGGACTCCCATTCGATGTGTGGGAAGTCTGTAGTCAATACTGTGTATACATTCATAGTGCATATTGTTGTTGTATTGTACACTGCATGGTGTATTGATATGTGCCTCTGCATCCATCTCATCCTCCTAATTTGCAGGTCCATTTCTCATGTCTTCACAAGGCGGTCCATCTTGGAACTGGAGTCCATGTTGTAAGCAGTGCAACTACACTCTTGCGTGGCGCTAACACTGTATACTTGGAAGTGTTCGAAGTGCTGGCATCATCAGGTAGTGAGGCTAGCAAATATTTAAGTCTGTAATGTCATGTTTAAGGTAGGTTGGAGGTTGTGTATGTGATTGGTATTCTTGGTAAGTATTTGGTAATGTGTGTTGTAGGTCCTGCATTACTGTGAGCATTTCATGTGTGGCCATGTTTCCATTAGGACACTGTAGCTGGTGACACTTGGGGCATGTTGTGGGGATTAATTTGCTTGCTCTCACATTGCATGACATGCCATGGTGTGTTGTGTGGCCGTGCCGGGCAGGGGTTGGGTGACATGGCACTGTTTTAATGTAGTATTTTGCAAGTGGGTATTCATTTCTGCAGCATGGAAGTGTGTCTTTTGATGACACTGCATTGGTGGTGTTTGTGTAGGTAGGGATGCACACATTGTGACACTTCCAAATGAACAATCTCAGGCTGCTATGGTTCTGACAGTTGACTGTCCCTTTGTTCGTCATAATTGTCAGGTCGAGTCATCATTGCTTATCAGATGGTATGTGCCAGGGCTGTGTGCACTCCACAGGGGTGTGATTTCTATGTGAAGTAATTAGCCACCAGCTGCGTACGGGCTGCCTCACCCCGTGCCCTCTCCCCTCCCTTGCGCAGTGGGCGTCCATGTCGTTGGGGATGTGGGGGCACCACCATGTCCACAGCCAGGCCCCGGCGTGTTGCAACATTGTGCAGGACACATGCTGCCACTATGATCCTGCACACTACTGGGGGCGCATATAACAGCTTCCCGCCAGAACGGTCAAGGGAGCGAAAGCGTGACTTGAGCACTCCGAATGTGCGCTCCACTATGCCCCGGGTTGCAATATGGGCTGTGTTGTATCTTACCTTGGGAGGCGTGATGGGGTTCCGAATTGGCGTCATCATGTGGGTGCTCAGAGGGTAGGCACTGTCCCCTGGTGAGGAGGTGATGGGTATCATTGGTGGGGTAGTGACATAACTCTGCATCTGACATGCATGCATGTGCAGTGGCATTCATACTCACCAAGCAGCCATGTATCGCCATGCCGCCCAGCTTCTAGATCCCGGTTTAGGGTAGACATTCGGTAAATAAAGCTGTCGTGGGTGCCCTGGATAGTTGGCATATACTGAGGTGATGATTCCCTTGGCATTACATACTACCTGCACGTTGATGGAATGCCAGTGCTTGCGGTTCCTATAGATGTGCTCAGATGCCCTGGGGGGACGTAGTGCCACATGGGTGCAGTCAATGGCACCTAGCACTTTGGGGGAATTGTGCCACACCGTAGAAATCGAGGGCGGCAGCCTGCCTTTCTGCAGGTGTCCTGGGCAGGTATATGTGCCTACGGACTGATGGGCGTGCAGTGATGATGTTCAAGACCTGGTGTAGGCAGCGTGACTGCGTGGCCTGTGACATCCCACCCACTATGGCACTTGTCCGGTGAAATGATCCTGTGGCCAAGAAGTGCACTACTTTGAGGACCTTCTCCAGGGAGCTGAGTGCTTGGGAGCACAGGGTGGGTGATGTGAGGTCATCCTCCCACTCACTGACCAGGTCCAGTATTATGTGTGGTGGAAACCTGTACCTCCCATACACCTGGTCATCAGGCATCCCAAAAAGGCTGGTTCTGGGAGTGAAAATTCAGGCCCTCACTATCCTCCTCCTCCTCCTTTGGTAACCCACGGCCACTGCTGCTAGGAACGGTATATTCATCCTGGCGTCTGAGCTTGTTTGTTGTTTGCGCGCACTTTTATGCTGCGCGGGTCGACGTACACCTGCTTCATGCTGGCGTACGTGTTTCAGGATTGGACCATTTATTTTTCGGCGCGTCGTAGGCGAACGTGTGAATCTTCCCGCCCACCCCAGGAATACACATAACACACTCTCCCAGGCACAGTCGCGAGTAAATATTCCCGCCCACCCCTGGAATACACGTACCCCACTCTCACAGGCCCAGTCGCGTGTGGAAGTTCACGTGCATCCCGAAATACACGTACCCAGGGCAATCGCGTGTGGAACTTCCCACGAACCCCGTAAAACACGTAGCCCGCTGGTATCGCGTATGTAAGTTCACGCGGACCCATAATACACGTACCCTGATGGTATTGCATGGGAGACTACCCGCGCACCCCAGGAATACACGTACCCAGGTAAATCGCACGGCTGGGGGGTGGGGGTGCAGGGGGACATGAGTGGGGGCCTGGTGGAGGCTGCCCCTGCACTGCTGGGGGGTGGGGGTGATAGGGGACATGAGTGGGGGCCTGGTGGAGGCTGCCCCTGCACTGCTGGGGGGTGGGGGTGGTAGGAGACATGAGTGGGGGCCTGGTGGAGGCTGCCCTTGCACTGCTGGGGGGTAGGGGTGATGGTAGACATGAGTGGGGGCCTGGTGGAGGGGACCCCTGGTGGCTGGGGGGTGGTGGTAGACATGAGTGGGGGCCTGGTGGAGGCTGCCCCTGCACTGCTGGGGGGTGGGGGTGATAGGGGACATGAGTGGGGGCCTGGTGGAGGCTGCCCCTGCACTGCTGGGGGGTGGGGGTGGTGGTTCGACATGAGTGGGGACCTGGTGGAGGGTGCCCCTGGATGCTGGGGGGTGGGGGTGCAGGGAGACATGAGTGGGGGCCTGGTGGAGGGTGCCCCTGGATGCTGGGGGGTGGGGGTGATACGGGACATGTGTGGGGGCCTGGCAGAGGCTGCCCCTGCACTGCTGGGGGGTGGGGGTGGTGGGAGAAATGAGTGGGGGCCTGGTGGAGGCTGCCCCTGCACTGCTGGGGAGTGGGGGTGGTGGTAGCCATGAGTGGGGGCCTGGTGGAGGCTGCCCCTGGATGCTGGGGGGTGGGGGTGATAGGGGACATGAGTGGGGGCCTGGTGGAGGCTGCCCCTGCATTGCTGGGGGGTGGGGGTGGTGGGAGACATGAGTGGGGGCCTGGTGGAGGGTGCCCCTGGATGTTGGGGGGTGGGGGTGCAGGGAGACATGAGTGGGGGCCTAGGTGGAGGGTACCCCTGGATGCTGGGGGGTGGGGGTGATAGGGGACATGAGTGGGGGCCTGGTGGAGGCTGCCCCTGCACTGCTGGGGGATGGGGGTAGTGGGAGACATGAGTGGGGGCCTGGTGGAGGCTGCCCCTGCACTGCTGGGGGGTGGGGGTGGTGGGAGACATGTGTGGGGGCCTGGTGGAGGGTGCCCCTGGATGCTGGGGGGTGGGGGTGCAGGGAGACATGAGTGGGGGCCTGGTGGAGGGTGCCCCTGGATGCTGGGGGGTGGGGGTGATACGGGACATGTGTGGGGGCCTGGCAGAGGCTGCCCCTGCACTGCTGGGGGGTGGGGGTGGTGGGAGAAATGAGTGGGGGCCTGGTGGAGGCTGCCCCTGCACTGCTGGGGAGTGGGGGTGGTGGTAGACATGAGTGGGGGCCTGGTGGAGGCTGCCCCTGCACTGCTGGGGGGTGGGGTGGTGGGAGACATGAGTGGGGGCCTGGTGGAGGGTGCCCCTGGATGCTGGGGGGTGGGGGTGATAGGGGACATGAGTGGGGGCCTGGTGGAGGCTGCCCCTGCATTGCTGGGGGGTGGGGGTGGTGGGAGACATGAGTGGGGGCCTGGTGGAGGGTGCCCCTGGATGCTGGGGGGTGGGGGTGCAGGGAGACATGAGTGGGGGCCTGGTGGAGGGTGCCCCTGGATGCTGGGGGGTGGGGGTGATAGGGGACATGAGTGGGGGCCTGGTGGAGGCTGCCCCTGCACTGCTGGGGGATGGGGGTAGTGGGAGGTGGGAGACATGAGTGGGGGCCTGGTGGAGGCTGCCCCTGCACTGCTGGGGGGTGGGGGTGGTGGGAGACATGTGTGGGGGCCTGGTGGAGGGTGCCCCTGGATGCTGGGGGGTGGGGGTGCAGGGAGACATGAGTGGGGGCCTGGTGGAGGGTGCCCCCGGATGCTGGGGGGTGGGGGTGATACGGGACATGTGTGGGGGCCTGGCAGAGGCTGCCCCTGCACTGCTGGGGGGTGGGGGTGGTGGGAGAAATGAGTGGGGGCCTGGTGGAGGCTGCCCCTGCACTGCTGGGGGGTGGGGGTGGTGGGAGACATGAATGGGGGCCTGGTGGAGGCTGCCCCTGCACTTCTGGGGGGTGGGGGTGATGGGAGACATGAGTGGGGGTCTGGTGGAGGCGGCCCCTGCTCTGCTGAGGGGTGGGGGTGGTGGGAGACATGAGTGGGGGCCTGGTGGAGGCTGCCCCTGCACTGCTGGGGGGTGGGGGTGGTGGGAGACATGAGTGGGGGCCTGGTGGAGGCTGCCCCTGCACTGCTGGGGGGTGGGGGTGCAGGGGGACATGAGTGGGGGCCTGGTGGAGGGTGCCCCTGGATGCTGGGGGGTGGGGGTGGTGGGAGACATGAGTGGGGGCCTGGTGGAGGGTGCCCCTGGATGCTGGGGGGTGGGGGTGCAGGGAGACATGAGTGGGGGCCTGGTGGAGGGTGCCCCTGGATTCTGGGGGGTGGGGGTGGTGGTAGACATGTGTGGGGGCCTGGTGGAGGGTGCCCTGCACTGCTGGGGGTGGTGGTAGACATGTGTGGGGGCCTGGTAGAGGGCGCCCTGCACTGCTGGGGGGTGGGGGTGGTGGTAGACATGTTTGGGGGCCTGGTGGAGGGTGCTGGGAGACATGTGTTGGTGATCAGTAGTGCAAGGTGACATGTGGGTTGGCTGGTGGGCATGGCCATGGTGGATGGGTTGCCTGTGGGACATGAGCAGGGGTGCAGGGTAGTCCCCTGTGGTGTGGGCTGCCTGCAGGGGCCGTGGAGGGTGTAGAGGGAACACCTGGGAGGACCCACACGGCCAAATCACGTGTAGCATTCCCCGGTACCACCGAAATACACGTACCCTGCTGAAATCGCGTGTGAATCTTCCCGCGCACCTCAGAATACACCTACCCAGGCCAATCGCGTGTGGAACTTCCCGCGCACCCGAAGTACACGTACCCAGGACAATCGCGTGTGGAACTTCACACGCATCCCGAAGTACACGTACCCAGGCCAATCGCGTGTGGAACTTCCCACACACCCCGAAGTACACGTACCCAGGCCAATCGCGTGTGGAACTTCCCGCGCACCCCGAAGTACACGTACCCAGGCCAATCGCGTGTGGAACTTCCAGCGCACTCCGAAACACACGTACCCAGGATAATCGCGTGTGGAACTTCCCGCGCACCCCGTGATACACGTAGCCAGGCTAATCGCGTGTGGAACTTCCCGCGCACCCCGAAGTACACGTACCCAGGCCAATCGCGTGTGGAACTTCCCGCGCAACCCGAAACACACGTACCCAGGCTAATCGCGTGTGGAACTTCCCGCGCACCCCGAAGTACACGTACCCAGGCCAATCGCGTGTGGAACACACGCACACGCTATTTTTCACACAGCGGGTGTCCGTGTTTGTCGGTACCCCTTTGCACCTCATTTGTCCTAGAGGGCCACTGTATGGACCATTCATCATGGCTGTATATGGGTGCTTTTTGTTAGAGCACATTTTGGCGCACATTTTTTTCAGGCGCAGGGGCGCTACCGCCTGCTTTCTTGTGGCGTACTTGTTTGGCCCTGTGCGCGTCTTTGACCGTGTGCTGGTTTGCCCTATTCGATTCCATGAATACGGGTTGTAGGCGAGCGTGTGGGCGTTCCGCGCACTTGCCTCCTGTACTTCCCCCGTGATGCCCATATTTTCACGAGTTGTTCCCCATTCCGAGTTTTACGCCCCATGTTCCGCCTACTTTTGTGATGTGCGCCGCGCTATGTGCGATTTCGCAGTGGCCGTGGCGCATGCTTTTGGATGACCTGTGCGCCGGCGTGTGCGGCGCACATTTTTAGCGCACATCCAATGTTTTTCTCACGCACGGACTTCCATGAATCGATGTGCACTGGTTTCCCTGCGATTTTCACACTTGCACTGCGATTTGTGCACTTTTACTGCGAATCGCACGTTTTGGCACCTCTGCGCAGGAATTTTCGGCGCACATTAATTCCATGAATCGACCCCCAAATCTATCATGATTTTCAGTCAGGTTTCCGTATAAATCACGGAACTGAGACTGCCCTCCTGGCACTCAAGTCCCATCTTCATCATAGGATGGACAGTGGTCCTATCTCTTATGATTCTCGATTTATCAGCAGCTTTTGAGCTGGTGGATCACTCCATTTTATCCACCAGGTTAAAAAACAATGCCAATTTCTCTTAAGCGGCTGTGGTCTGAACTACATCCTTTTTGAAGGGTAGGCAAGTCAGAGTGGCCAGCGATAGTGCAGAAGCTAAACCTTTCTCACTTACATATGGTGTCCCACGGGGGGCCTGTGTGTCTCCCTGCTTTTATAATATGATCATGATTCTTTTCTTCCAGATGCTGACAGAGGAAGGGATAATTTTTGCAAACTGTGCGGATGACACAGTTATACCGATAACAGGCGTCCATTCGGAGGATGAATTATTGATTAATGCCATATATCAAAAAATTCAGGATTGGAGGGTGACTAATGGCCTTGCGATTAATTGTGCTAAAACTGAGCTCCTTCTAGTGGGGTCAGAAAACAAACTTGCGAAGCTGAGTCCTTGCTATAAGCACTTCATTATTGACAACTGCACAATAGAAATTCTGAGTAAAGTAAAAACATTGGGGATCTATTTGGACAAAAATCTTAGTATGAAGTCTCAGGTTAATAGCCTAGTCTCCTCTGCCACCTATTACATTAAGCTCTTCCGTTGCCTCAGGCCTTTTGTGACGGAAAAGAATTCCGAAACTATGGCAATGGCTATTATTAGTGCTAAAATCGACTATTGTTGTAGTCTCCTGGTCGGTTTACCTCTATCTGATTTTCATCGCCTCCAGGTTATCCAAAATGGAGCCGTTCGAGTGGTTAAACGCCTTGCAAAATGAGACCATGGGCCTCATTCCGAGATTGGTGGTAGTCATGGCGCTATTTGCGCCATGACTGCCACCAATAACGGGTCCGGCACCGGTGTAGTTCAATGGGGACTTACCGGTGTAGTCTGACCCTGGCGGGACCGGTAAGTCCCCATTGAACATGCCAATCCCCATTCCCATTGAGCCCTGATAGGGCTCAATGGGATTGGGGAGGGCGCTAATAACGGGCTTGCGACTTGCAAGCCCGTTATTAGCGCCCTGGTCCCTTAGCGGGACCCGTAAGGGACGTGTGGTCAGACCACACGTTCCTTACGGTCCCCGCCAAGGGACCTTGGAATAGGGCGGTAAGGGATTACCGGCACCAGTCTCCTTACCGGTGCCCGGTATCACTTACCGGCCACCTTGTAATTACCCCCCATGTATCAGAGGCGCGTAGAAGCCTGCATTGGCTCCCTGTTCAAGCCAGGGTTTCATTTAGACGGCTTCTCATCACACACAAATGTATGCATGGCACTATGCCGGCCTACGCCTACCTGAAAGAACTCATTATCCCCAAGCAAAACATCAGAAATCTTAAATCCGATGAGTCTTATATCCTCTTGGTTCCTCGTCTCAAGTTGAAGAAATCAAGAGATGCTGCATTTGCATCTGCAGCCCCTTAGTCTTGGAACTCTCTTACCCCCATGCTGCGAGCCACTCCTTCGACGGAAGTTTTAAAGAAGGGACTAAAAACGGCCCTGTTCTCTTAAATTTACATTGCCTTCCTCTTTTTTTTGGCATTCTGTCTCCTCTCGATCTGTGCCATTTTTTCCTCTCTGTCATATCTCTGAATGTGTTTGTCTCCTTTTTGTTTCAGCGCCATTAAGCTCTAGGGTACCTGGTGCGCTTTACAAATTAAATAACATAACATAACATAACAGTTGTAATGAGGCCCCTAATGCCCTTCACACTTTTCTTTTTTACTCTGCTGTGCAAACTGAGTAAACGCTGACTGCCCTTTAGCATGTCAGGCAGCATTTGCAATGGATTCCTTTGGAATCTACCTGGCTTTTGCTTGTGTAAAAAAGAGGCAGATTTGATATGAATCCACAGCATTTACGCCAGCAAGAAAATATCAGGCTTGCATTAATTTACATTTGTATGGCAGAGAACAACGGGGAGGCATCTGTGCCCCTTCTCGACCCAGTAATGGGTCAAAGTTGCACACACAACTTTTACGCATTAATTGTACGTTACTCCTCCAGGAACACGTGCCCCGGGGTAGAGGAGGGAACATCGATATATGAGAGCTGTTATGTGGAAATATACTAAGAAGGTGGATGTTTTTCAGGTAAAGGGCCTAATTCATGGAATTTTTAGCATGGTGCAAATTGACTATGCGATGCCAACAAAGACCCTGATTCACAGAGCGGTGCAAAGTGTATGTGTGCAGGGTAAAGTCACTTTGCACTGCAAAAGTACTCTTTGCACTGTGCTAAATGGGGGTGCAAAGAGTACTTTTGCAGTGTAAAATAACTTTCTCCACAAAAATACACTTTGCACGCTCTGTGAATCAGGCTGTTTGTTGACAGTGCAAAGTCACTTTGCACCGCACTAAAAGTCCCATGCCTTAGGCCCAAAGTGTAATAAGTGCAACAAGGATTAACAAACTGACACTACCACGTTGGAGGGTGAGGTTGAGGCAGTAAACATGAAAGAAGTTTACACAAAGGCCAGTGTTGTTTACCATAGAAAACAAAGAGTTAAATCGAGTTTCGCGCTCGTACTCTGTCCTTTTCATCTGTACTGTGCTGATTGGCCAATTTATTTGGGAAGTACACACGCATGTTCCACTGAAACTTGACAATGAAGACCTCCCAGAATTGACGTGCGTCTTGACTGAACGTGACCAGACTCCCCCGATACAGCGCCATCGTGGCGCCCTGGATAGTTCTGCCAAAGCAAACCCAACGAGCATGGGGAAAAACCGGGAAAAGGTTCTTGTGCATGGCGGCACGGCACAGGGGAAATAATTGCGATGGTAAAACACCTCACTTAAGGGTGTGTGGTGTTACTACTGATCATTTCATTTGGGCCAAAGATAATGTGGTTCATTTGCAAAGAAAATTATCATTATTATTAGTAGAATTGTTATCATTATTATAATTGTATAGCACAACACAGCTGGGAAGCAGTGGAAGGTTGTACAACAGGATTAGGGTAACATTAAAAGGCAAGAGTGTAGAGGGGCAGACAGTAAAGCAGTGACGCGTGTGTGTCTACAAAACAAATGACACTGTAGCACTGTGCTAAATTGCAGATATTCACCGCATGGCTGGTGAGCGTCCCAGAGTTTTAGTACCGCCCTCTGTGTCCCATCCCCTATTTCGGCCCCACCCAGCAAACAGCCAAAGCCCTCATCTGCCTTCTTAACATCACTAGGGTGCCTGGTCTCATGAAAACAGCACCAGGGCGTGCATTACTGGGAGGATAGCTCAGCAGCAACGTGCTCGCCTTGGAAGCAAGACGAAACAGAGCACTGCAGGTTCGATCCCCGGATCCGCGCTTAGAAACCTCTGGGTATTAATCGTGTTATGAATAGCCTCTCATATCATATCATTACAGGGCCAGACTCATTCACTACATTAAACAGGAGGCCCCTTGCTCATGCCTCCTGCGATGCCCCTTGTTAAGGTGCACGTGGACACCATGTCAGGTGACCCAGCGCACCGCTGCTAATAAAAGGGGGAGGAGTTCCCGCCTGGCGGCAGTTCTTCCCTGTAATGCACCAAAGATGCCTTGTGTCTTTCTTGCGGGCCGGAGCAACCTGCCCCTGGGCCTATAACAACTGGCAATGAGGATGGGATCCCAAGCGTCCCATCAAGGGTGGGAGCTCTGGCACTCCTCGTCTCTCTGGGCACGCCACCATACGGCTTTGTCCTTCTCATGGTCGAGTTTTTTATGCCTCCCTGGGCAGATAATTTGTGCCACAAAAGGTGGTCGCACAACCAAATGCAGTCCAGGCGACTCAATTTAGCATTTCTTCGCAGAGGTACGCACTGTTCTGTTAATAGGCGCCTTATAACAACCACCATGATATGTTATGTTATGTTACTTGCCATTTATATAGCGCCTTACGTATCATTGGTATGACCTCAAAGCGCTGGTAGGTTGAACGTCCTCGGGAACCGTGGTTCAAGTCAGTGGAGAGAGAGAGAGAGAGAGAGAGAGAGAGAGAGAGAGAGAGAGAGAGAGAGAGAGAGAGAGAGAGTGTCGTATGGTGCGTTGGCGCACAGGATATGTGTGCAACTGGTATGGTTATTGCATGATAGCTGCTTCTTAGGTGTGGGTGTGGTGCTGAGGAAATCAGTTGGATGTGTTCAGTCTGGAGGGTGGACACCCAGACTGAGTTCTGACTGCGTTAGGCCTGAGGAGACGCCTAAACTATACAATGCCAAGACTCCCGTTGGGCTGCAACATCTGTTGAATGGACTGAGCAAATATGCCAAAATAAATGGTCTTTCAATTAATCCAAAAAATCAAAAATGTTGGTGTTTAAGCGACCAAATAGGCATATTAATTTTGCAGGGTGGTTTTTGGAGGGAGAAGCCATCCCAAGAGTTGAGGAGACACTATACTTGGGCTACATGATCTATGCCTCTCCAGTTACTGGTAAAACCGAACAGGAAATAAGGGTCAAAGTAGAGAAAGTAGTCCCACAGATGAAGAAGATTCTGCGAGAACTCTGTACATTTTCCGTCGTTCCACTCCTGAAGTTATATGTTACAAAAATAGTTCCAACAATTCTGTACGGTCTGGAGTCAAGACCAGCAACTTGGGAACTGGATTGGCAAAAAGTGGAAGGGCAGGGCAGATCTGGAAAAAATCTTTAGGTTTGCTCCTGAGCCTCCCTATGTCAGCCCTCAGGTTCGAATTGGGCCTAAAATCGCTGGAATCTTTGGCTTCTTTCACTTTACAGACTGATAATTGAGCCGCAAGAAAATTCCTTGTATGAGGATATTAATCATTGGGCCTCATTCCGACCCTGGCGTTAACCAAGGCGCTATTAGCGCCTTGGTTGACGCCGTTATTTTTCCGACTCCGCCATGGTGAATGGCGTAATTACCGCCCCATTCCAAGGTTGGCGGGGGCGGTAATTCCCCATTCACCATGGGCCCTTCCCCATTCCCACTTTTGCCCCATAGGGCTCAATGGGAATGGGGAAGGCGCTAATTACGGCACCGTAAATTACGGTGCCGTAATTAGCTCCTAGGACCCTTTGCGGGTTGGTATTTTAACACCTGCAAAAAGCAGGCATTAAGTACCAACCCGCAAAGGGAACTCGGAATAGGGCGGTAAGGGTTTAACGGCACCGGTCTCGTTACCGGTGACCGTTAACCCTTACCGCCCTACTCGGAATGACCCCCACTATCTACAGACTCAGAAATCGAAGATCCTAATACATTTGGAACATAAAGTCTCAATGGTTTTGAGTGAAGCTGACTCATCTATCGAAACGCTGAAGACCAATCCCATGAAAGCAAAAAAAGATATCGAAACGTAGGACTGGATCAAAACCGGAGAGAAAATGCGGCAAATGAAAGCCCGGGATACCTTCTTAGTGGTGGATAAAAAACTAGGCCAGTTGCCAAACTACCTAATGAAACATCCAAGTTGGGAATCTAGAGACACATTCCTAAGGGTCCGCTTGAATTTAATCCACACAGGAGAAATACTAGACATCAGAGGTCAAAGCCATAAGGAAATTAAATTATGTAATACCTGTGAAGATCCAGGTAAGCAAAATCTGAGTCATCTACTCCGGTACTGCGGTGGCACATGGGATACAAGAGTGAACTACCTTTCCAGATTTGTAGACAAGGAGAACTGGCTGCTCACAGAAAACTTTTGGAACCTGTTGATCTCATGGCATAATACAGCTATAACAATAGCAGTCGGTCAGATTCTCCAAAGAGTTGGACTAACCTACAAGGCTGAACTACAGGGTGCCGGTGGTACATAAAAATGCAAACAGTCAAGACAAGGAAGTGGCCAAGATTTTGTTGGCCTTAGATTTCAGACAGAAGGCTCCTTGTGGAAAAACTTTTTTACTTTTTTTTTTCCTCTCCTTTTTTTTATTATCATGACTAATTACTCACAATCATCTGCTGTTTTATATATTAAAAGAAATTGAGCCTCATTACACGGACGGCGGTAACCATGGCGCTAGTAGCGCCATGGTTGCCGCTGGTATTTTACCGATTTCGCCTTGGTGAATGGGGGAATTACCGCCCCATTCCAAGGTTGGCGGGGCGGTAATTCCCCATTCAACAAGGCCCTTCCCCATTCCCATTTGAGCCCCCATAGGGCTCAATGGGAATGGGGAAGGAGCAAATAACGGTACCGCTGTTAGCGGTACCGTTATTTGCCCTGAAGTCCCTCAGCGGGTCCCTTCCTTAACTGGTTGTCTGGCCACACGTTAAGGACGGGACCCACTGAGGGACCTCGTAGTATGGCGCTAAGGGATTACCAGCACCGGTGCCCTTACCGGTGCCGGTAATCCCTTAGCGCCATCCGTGTAATGAGGCCCATTGTCTTTTCTTTCCTTTACTCCCACTCATAAAATATATTTCAAAATTAGTTATATTAACAATGTGAGTACAGGAAATGTAACTTTTTAAATGCATTTATTCTTTTTCAACTTGTAATTTTTGTAAAGGTCTATTTATGACTAAAATAAATAAAAAAAATACAATGCATATCTTTCAGGTTTAGTCTCACTGCTGCAGTAAGTCTGGCTTCATTTCGAAGAATTCATTTTTGCAAGAGCACGAGATAACACTTGCGTTCCCACCTGCGATATTGTCTACGATTTTTTCAAATGCACTTTTCATGTGAGTTATCCCTCTTCAATGAGTACAACTCGTCTCAAACAGAAGTTGCAAGACTGTTTTAATCACACATGGTTAACCCAATGTCTGTCTATTTTTGGACTTTGAGGGTGTGCTAATGGCAAGCTTGTGCACACAATTGTTCGCAATGTATGTGGCACAAAGCAAACATCCTACTCTTGTGTTTGTGAGTAAAACCATACCTGCAACTGAAGCCTAGAGGGCAACGAAGTGCATTTGCTTTGTTTTCTCGCACGTGAAAGCAGTGCACATTTCATGCAATTATTGTGGTGCCTAAAATGAGTTTGGGCCTCATTAGGACCCTGGCGGAGTGGGTTTCCGCCAGCGCTAATCGCGGCGGACCCGTCCGCCGTACTACGAGTTCCCTTAGCGCCATGGCGCCGTTTTCCGCCTGGTTTTACCAGGCGGAGAAAACCATGGCGCTACGGGACCTCGTTGTTAATTACGCCACCGTATTTTACGGTGGCGTAATTAACTCCTTCCCCACTCCCATTATACCCTATGGGGCAAGAATGGGAATGGGGAAGGGCAGAATGGGGATTGGGGATTTACCGCTCCGCCAAGGTCGGAATGGGGCGGTAAATCCGCCAACCCCCATGGCGCTATCGACGGCTTTCCGCCGTGCTTCGCGGTGCATTTAGCACCGCGAAATCCACCAGGGTCCTAATGAGGCCCTTTGTCTTTTTCCTTTTTTCTGTTTTATTTCACTGACCACCACAAATAACACTTTAACAAAGAATTCTAGTCAGGATGGAGTATGCTACAGGTTACCTGGTCAGCTGGAGGCTCTGCAAAGCTGGGCAGCATAAGCTCTGCTAAGGGAGTTGCCATGTAGTGGTATTCGTTGGCTGCATTGCATCTAGTGTGTGTTATACAATGCCATGCACTATAACCATCATGCTTCATACCGCCTCCAGCCTGCTGAATCCTCTTACAGCCAACACTAGCTCTGCCCAACTGCCCCACATCATCTTTTACTACATCAGCAGATGAGCTTGTGGGCCCCCCCCCCAAATGATTTCTAGGGAAAGCAGTGGATAAATGTTAAATACTAGAGAGCATTCAATTCAATTATACATGAGTTTGACAACACCACCACCACCGTGCTCCACAAATAATATATGGGATCATTTGTTTCAAATTGCGCTTTTAGAAGCACATTTGAGGCACAGCATCACTGAACCGGATGGGGCTAGAACGATGGAATGGACTTGAGGTACAAATATGTGTAACTGATACATATCAAATCTAGAACACTGCAGGAAGTACATCTATGTCATAGGTCCAATTTAGTGCTTACATGTTCCACCCCCCAACACAATATATCGGAACAAAATGTCAGCACATTATTTCCCCCATACCTTTAGTGCACATATGAGCCACAGTCAGCACAAAACCACATCAGAAACTAGAGGCAACGCCGAAAGATAATATTGCTTATCAGCAAATGGCCACTTAGTTTGTGGAATGCACTTTAACAGATATTGTCAGTTTTTACAATGCCCCAATAAAGGTGCATTTCCAATCTGCACATTCCTCCAATTGGCACTGCACTCACACCAGTTGGGCACATGATGTATTATTTACCTTATGTCCACTTAATAGACCTGTTGTAGCCTCATGCCATTTCGTGAGCTGTCTGGCCGTAGCAGCTTTATTTTATATTCATGGTACATTGGTCATCACACAGCACTGTACATCTGAAGGGTGGGCTTTACATCTAACGGTCAAGTATAATCTTTCATACGACTCAGGGGTTGTATAAACTGTTTGACCTTATTCTACTCCCATCTTATCTTGAGATTACAATCCTCTCTATATAGCTAATCAACCTAAAAATTTCACTGTGAATGATACCTATATTATTTGGATTGAACTACTGATTTGACTAGTTATTGTTACTCTTACACCCAGTGGTGTATGGGGCCCATGTTTCACGCACATCAAAATGTTGACAAGTGGGAACACCCCCTGCTTCTGACCTTGGCCCCTCCCCCTTTTGATAGTGTTTTGATATAAAGTGACTATAGAGTTTATATAAAAATGATATAAAAATGATATTGATTTGATACAAAATGTATATTTTATTTAAAAAGTGGGTGTAAAAGGGTTATTTAAAAAAATTTTTGATAGGCTGTTGAGATGATTTGATATAAAGTCAATATATATTTTATATAAAAAGTTCATAAACATTGGAGCAGCGGGTGGTGGTGCTGCTTGGTTGACTACAGTGGGTAAAGTGCGCTCTGAAGACAGGGAACCTAGAGTTTTGCAGAGTGATCCTGTGATGAAGTCAGAGAGGGGTTTGGCCTTTAATGTTATATGAAGTGGATGTACATTCTACATAAAGTATAGATGAAGTCATGATTTAATAATTTAAATGACATGGGCTAGAGAGTTAGCTTCAATGGCTAGTAACATTAAACTTGGATATAGCTTTGATATAGAGTTCAAATAGAGTCTGGTGTGGCTTTATAGCACTAATACAAAAGCCCCAAAATTATTGGCTTTGGACAATGTGTGTTGCTTTTAAATAATGAAAGCAATTTGTTTTATAAGTAAAGTGAGTTTTCTACAGCCTATACAAAAGTCCAAACTATTGCGTTTGACAATGCGTGTTTCTTTTAAATAATGAAAGCAGTTTGTTTTATAAGCAAAGTGTGTTTCACAGATCCTATGCAAAAGCCCAAGCTATTGCTTTTGACAATGCGTGTTTCTTTGAAATAATGAAACCAGTAAAATTTTATAAGCAAAGTGTATGTCTCAGAGTCTATACAAAAGTCCAAACTATTGATTTTGACAATGCATGTTTCTTTGAAATAATGAAATCAGTTCACTTTATAAGCAAAGTGTCTTTACCAGAGTTATACAAAAGTCCAAACTATTGCTATGGCAAAATATAAATGACAGAGCCTAAGGTGTCTTCACTAGAGTTACACAAAAGTATGCTGATCTGGACAATGAGTGTGACACTTTTACATAACAGTATGGGCTTTGTCAATGTAGCTGATCAGCTGTGAAACAGAGCTGCGGTGGGGAGGGGTCTTTATCTGTCAAACTCAAGAATTTTGCATTTTCATCAAGTACAGCAGAAAACACAGATGAAAGGCCTGTTAAGGACTGGCGACCTTGGCGCATTATAGGGGAGGGGGCCTGGAATACACAATTTTGTTATCTATGACTGGCCAAAGGGGGGCTAGGTAATTTTAGTTTTATTACAAAGGCCAATATTTTGCAAAGTAAGTAAATAAATACATGGATTCAGGAAACCTGGATGTGTTGATAAGAAAAGTGTTTAGGGAGTGTCTGTGTTTTCACATCTTTAAAGGGGGCTTAAGCCTGCACAGGGGTATCCCTTTACCTGGACATGGGAATTCTGGCAGAGCTGCGGCCTGGTGTTTTCACTGCTGCACGACTAATTGGCTGGAACATCTGCTTGTAACGCTGCGTGGAAACCTTGTTATCTGGAGTTAACTGAATTTGAGCATGGCTCTGGGATACTGGGACAGAGGAGACCCACTGCAATGTTTTTTGATTGAAATCAGGCCAGGTCTTTCATTCATATCAACATTCAGAAAAAAGTGAGTTGTATTTACTTTCAAATTAAACGACTGTGTGTATTTTAATGACGTTTTTTTAAAGTTCAGTTTGTGTGGGCTTTCACAATTGAAGGATTGACAAAGCTTTTGTTTAAAAGGTGTATTTAGACTTGTGTGATGCTCTTTTCACAGGTATTGCAGATCCATTTTGTGCACACCCATTTTGAGGCAGACTGGTTGCATATATTTTAGTGTTTTAGAAGGCACTTAAAGGCACTAGCCTATGTTCTGTGAATTTATATTGTATTGTATTTTATTCATCATTTATATAGCACCCTTTCACCCATTTGTATGGCCTTAATAATGCGTTTTGTGGTTGGTACTCCCTTGGTGACCGCAGTCCATGTGTGAGAGGTTCTAAGAGTTAAATTAGAGATGCGTGTGTGCATTTTGCCTTGTTAGGACTTAGGTGGGCTGGCTATGTTCCAGTAAACAGGCCCGAGATGAGGCATATGGGTGGGGGCTCTTGGTGTTTTAGGATAGAGTACTAGTGCCGGAGATTCAATTTGTGCCAAGCTAGTCTGACATTTTTCATAGGTTGTCACTGTATACTAAAAGCAGACGTGTTGAGGTATGTCAGTGGTTTCAATGTGGATGGCTATGTGAGCTGCTAGACCGGAATAACCTACCCGTAGCTGCATTCTAGGGTGCATGGATGGGTGGTTGTGCCTGTGGCCTGTGTCCACAGACGTGGTGCAACGTATAAATATCGTAAGCTTGGATGGAGTTCGACTTCATTGATGATTATCTTGGTCCAGTGCTATTGGCTGGTCTCCCTGGAACAAATATCCAGTGTCAGAGGGGCTCAGAGAGACGGGGCTGAGAATGTGTCATGGTGTGCCGCTGCAAACGCTGCCAGCATCCGTGGGAGTATTGGTGGATATGAGTGTTGTTGTGTTTGGGTCTGTTTTTCTGTGTACCTCTCGACAGTGAGGGCCTTTCTGAATGCCAAGTGATTGTCAATATTGCGGACGTGCCGCGGTAGAGAGTTCCATGGATGGAGAAGGAAGAAGGATCTGCCCAGTCTGGTGGAGTTATAATGTGGGACAACTAGGAGAGATGCTGTGCCAGATCTGAGTGTCCTTGAGGGGTTGTGTCAAGTACCTGGTTGTCAAGCCTGCGTGTGTTGACATGCTATTTCTTTCTTGGTCCTTCCTGTGTCCTCCAGTGTTCCAGTAGGTGAAGGTGTGATGTGGTGGTCAAACCCCACGAACCCTTTTGTGGTAGTGATTCAGGCCGAGTCCCTGTGAGCTGACTCCCCTCACCATGAAACAGATGTTCCCAGATTTGCATGGCGAAAGAACAGCACAATGCCCTGGCCAGGACAGCTGGTTGGATGCTAATGCAGCCCCCACAAGATTGTGGGGAAGAGAAGGAGAAAAGGGTAGATTCAGAAGGAACCAGCCAAGGAAGGCAGACAGAATCAGTGCAAAGCAGGATAAGGCAGGTAAACATCAGGAAGGCAACAGGGAACAGTAGTGAAAGGCAGAGAGCAAAAGCCAAGGAATCCAGTAAGCGACAGACGCTCAGCAACTCACGGGCAAGCAAACATACGGATCACATTAAGGAACGTCCATTCCAAGGGACAGTCCGCTTATAAAGACTACACTTCCTGTAAGTCACCCCCAAGTTGGGCGTCATTGCCAAGGGAACGCAAGATGCTGGGTACAGGGCAGCAGCGCCAGACACAGTGTTCTGATCCTGCGCATGCGTCCTGGAACCAAGAACTGTGGTGTTCGCTCCGCGAGTCCAGCTCAGACCCTGATGGTGCTGTTGGTAGCCAGTCAAGAGACCACTGCCAATAAAGCACCCGCCGCATCTTCCGGCCCTCAGTCGCCATCAAGAGTAGAGATACCAGGTAAGAGGGTGCTGGCCAATGCAGTGACAGGCCTGGGGCATGACACCATGCCCCCCTCCCGAAGCACCAGGCTTCCACAGAAATCTCATGTAAAAGCGCATGACCAATCTGGGCACATGCACTGCAGTGGCAAGCTCCCAGGAGCGGTCGCAAGCAGCATAACCCTTCCAGTCAATAAGGAAGTACAGGCGCCCATGTCCGAATTTAGCTTCACAAACATCATAGACCTCATATTCTGGGAGACCATGAACCGTGACAGAAGGTGGACGAGGCAAGGCACAACCAAAGGAGTCCTGCACATACGGTTTCAGGTGAGAGACATGGAACACTGGGTGGACACACCAGGCCATGGGCAGCTGAAGATGAAAAGCCACAGGAGAGGCCACTGCAACAATCCGGAAAGGCCCCAAAAACCACAGAGCTAGCTTCACAGGTAAGTTACACAGAGGCATGGCCCTGCTGGATAACCATACCTTATCGCCAACCCGATACAATGGGGCCACGGAACACGTACGATCCGCCATGGATTTCTGGATGGATACAGTTAGTCAAAGTTCAGCAAAAACACCCTTGTGGACTTGAGCCAATCGTCGCACCAGATTGTCAGCAGCGGGCATGGTACTCCGGGCAGGAAGAGACGGGAAAGGATCTTCAGATGTTGACCAAAGATACAAAAGAATGGACTGCAACCAGTAGATGAGTGTCATTCAATGTTATAAGCTACCTCAGCAGTATCCAAAAAGGTTGCCCAGTTGGATTGTAGGGAATTGGTCTAGCAACAGAGATTCTGCTCCAGGGTCTTACTGGTGTACTCAGTCTGCCCAGTGGACTGTGGATGGTAGCCAGAACTCAGAACATGGTGGATGCCCAATAGATCACAGCGAGACTTCCAAAACCGAGCAACAAACCGAGATCCCCGGTCGGAAACTATCTTTTCAGGGAGTCCATGTAATCGGTATACCTCATGGAGGAACACCTGGGCCATCTGCACAGCAGCAGGCAGGCAAAGAAACGAAATGGGCAAGCTTGGAAAAGCAGTCAACGATGACCAGGACAGGTGAATCCGGATGACTCTGGTAGTTCCACTATGAACTCAACAGCGATAGTATGCCAGGGATAGGGTGGTTTCTCAAGGGATTGAAGAAGACCAATGGGATGTTTTTAGCTGGTTTTGCTTTGAGCACAGACCTGGTAGTGTTGGACGTATCTTTGAACATTATGCCGAAGTCCGGGCCTCCAAAATGGATGCAGAAGTTATTCTGCAGTAGTCGCCATTCACCTGTGTGTAGCAAGACGCGAATCAGACACATCCCATTGAAACATAGTCCTAGAGCTGAGCAGATGAGTGATTTCCGTGATCAAAAATGAGAGAAGCCAGGAATGAAACACCTATAGAAGTTAGCTAATCCTAGGAAATGCTGTGTGGTTTTCACATCTTTAGGCTGTGGCCACTCCACGACAGCCTTGACGTTGCATCGGTCCATGTGCACTACAGCTGGACTGATGACATTCCCCAAGAACTCAATCCACATGATGAAAAAGGCACTTCTCGGCTTTTGCGGATAAATTATTAGTGGCCAACCGAGACAGGACCTCAGAGACATGCCCCACGTGTTCATTTACAGAATGGTAAAATATAAGAATATTGTCCAAATACACCCAGACAGTCACTCCAATTAGGTCAGAAAGATGGAATCCATGAAACGCAGGAAAAACTCTGGGGCATTGCATAGTCCAAAAGGCATTACACGGTATTCAAAATGCCCCAAAGGTGTTTTAAATGCGGTTTTCGATTCATCAATCCCTCTATATTAAATGGTATGCACCACGTAAATCCAACTTAGTGTGTATGTGGGATGATTGCAGGGATTCCATAATGTTGCGTATCAAAGGCAGGTGGCACCGATCCTTAACTTTTATCTCGTTCAGCAAACGGTAGTCGATACAAGGTCATAAGATCCCTTCTTTTTTCAGCACAAAGAACAAGGGAGCACCTTCCGGGGGTTTGGATGGTGTGATGTATCCCTTTTCAAAACTGTCATCCAGGTATCGACATATTTCTTGCTTTCCTAACAGGGTTAAGGAGTATATGCGTCCATGTGGAACGGGTTTATCCGGAAGACGGTCAATTACACAATCATGAACCCGATGAGGGGGTAGAGGAATGTGATCTGGTTCAGTAAACACAGGGGAAAATTTGCAAATTCCTCAGGTACTCCCAGCATGGTAGATACATGGGAGTCATGGTGGCTTGTTTGGCATTGACATCTAGTAATGGTATGAGTTTCCCATTTTCCAAAAATCTTAGGTTTTTGGCTGTCCAATTGATCAAGGGATTGGGTCGAAGCAGCCATAGTAATCCCAATATAATCGGTTAGGACTGAGTGTGCATGACATCAAACGCAATCTGCTCCTTCAGATTACCCGTAGTCAACAGAACGGGCATCGTGTGTTCTAACACGGGTCCGGATGCCAGGGGAGACCCATCAACAACTTCAATCGTACAAGCCACAGACTTGTTTAGCACTAGTATCCCAGTTTTCTGAATAAACTAATTGTCAATATAATTCCCTGAGGCATCACAGTCCAACAGGGGATGCATAGTTATAGAACCAACCCTTTCTGTCCATGACAGACTGACTTCAAGGGAAAGGAGCCGTGAAGGAGACAGTGGTGGCACAGGGGAATCCAGAAGGCCTTTGGAGATACTCAGACTTGTTGTTCTCTTCTGCATGCTCAACAAGCCCTTTAGTTTCCCACTTTTCTCTCCGAAGGGCACTTGCATAGGTTCATCAGGGACGTCCCGAGATGGTAGAGGCATGGTAGGAGGCAGTGCCATTTGGGATATAACTTCTCCAGTTTTCCGTTGCACACCTCTTCTTTCGGAAAGGCGATGATCTATCTGTATTACATGGTCAATTAGTCCTTGAAAGGTTTCTGGCTCGAGGAATGAACCAATTCATCTTTGTATTCCTCTTGAAGTCCCAGTCGAAACAAGGTTCATTGTGTCACCTCTGGCCACTGGGAATCATGGCTAACCGACAAAATCATCTTAGGTAAGCCACTAGCTCCATATGCCCCTGTTTCAGGACAAGTAGCAGGTTCTGGGCCGTGACGGCTAGGTTGGGTGATTGAAAAACCGCCAGAAAAGCCTTTTCGAATTCACTAAAGTCATCTAATATTGGGCTATTGGCAGAAATATAGGGAGCAGCCCAGGCCAAGGCGTTTCCCATCAGGTTGCTCAATACGAAGCTTATCTTGGCTTTATCATATTGGAAATGCTGTGGTCGAAAGTGGTATTGGGCTTTGCAATGGTTACAGAATTCCACCAGTTTCCTAAAATCATCATTATATTTCATGGCAGTAATGTGGGCAACTGTAGTCTCAGCGGAGTCAGAAGCAGGGTCCCTCGTAAAGGCTTCTTGCAAAAATGTGTTTTCTTGTTTCACTTCTTCCAGCTCTACTCTGAGAGCCTGTAAGTTGTTTCTTAATTCCTGCACAGTTTCCATATCGTATGGGGTATTTTAACCCCCTCTTGCCCCACTTACAATATTTTGGCTACGGCGGCCCTAGCTGCCGCAGCCGCACCTTCCGTAAAGTTAATGGCCATCGCTTTGCTTGAGATGTTAACTGGAGCCGTGGGCCATTACCGCCCGGTGTTGCCCGTGGAACGGGTACATAACGCCATATAACATATAAAAACTAAAATAAGCAAGTTCCCCTGTATCAACAGAAGCCAAAATACTATATACTGCCGCAGCCGCACCTTCCTCTCAGCTTCCCACAGCTGCCAGAGAAAGGGAAGAGGGGCTCTGTGCAGAGCTCTGCCTTCCCTTTCCACAGTGACCATGTTAGTAAAGGATTTTCCTTCCTACAACAGGACACGCGCAGCGTACCATTGTAGGAAGGGAAATCCTTTTTTTTTAGCAACTGGCTTGCTGCTTTGGTAACCCGGATTTCTAATCGTCTTATGTACCCATTCCACGGGCAACACTTTGGGGTAACGGCCCTGGGCCCACGTTAATGGCCATTGCTTTGCTCGGGATGTTAACTGGAGCCGTGGGCCATTACCCCCCGGTGTTGCCCGTGGAACGGGTACATAACGCCATATAACATATAAAAACTAAAATAAGCAAGTTCCCCTGTATCAACAGAAGCCAAAATCCTATATACTGCCGCAGCCGCACCTTCCTCTCAGCTTCCCACAGCTGCCAGAGAAAGGGAAGAGGGGCTCTGTGCAGAGCTCTGCCTTCCCTTTCCACGGTGACCGTGTTAGTAAAGGATTTTCCTTCCTACAACAGGACACGCGCAGCGTACCATTGTAGGAAGGGAAATCCTTTTTTTTTGGCAACTCGCTTGCTGCTTTGGTAACCCGGATTTCTAATCGTCTTATGTACCCATTCCACGGGCAACACTTTGGGGTAACGGCCCTGGGCCCACGTTAATGGCCATTGCTTTGCTCGGGATGTTAACTGGAGCCGTGGGCCATTACCCCCCGGTGTTGCCCGTGGAACGGGTACACAACGCCATATTACATATAAAAACTAAAATAAACTAGTTCCCCTGTATCAACGGAAGCCAAAATACTATATACTTGTAATTTATCAAGGGTACAAAGCGGCTCATTTGTGAGTTACAGCACAACCCAGAATATTTATACATGTTAAAATTCTTGGGAGCCGTGGGGGAATCACCACCAACCATTAATGATAAAGGACTCTGTTACTTTTTCTCTCATCTAGAAGCATGAAATTGAGCTTCCAGTTCAACACGCAGAGGCACCGCAATGCCCCAGATCTTTTTATTAAAGGATTTGAGCCCCAAGTCAAAACAAGGGCTGATGAGGCTTCAGAAGGACCCAATACTTTTCAAGCGGTGTCACGCAACCAGCGAAAACCCTCATCTTTTAACCTGCCATGCAGACACGGCCACACACACACACACACGCATGCATCAGACTTCATTTCTGAAGTGTTCAAATATGGAAAGTTGTATGTAAGACAATTTCTAATTTGTGGGCAATTTTAAAAAATGTATATGGTCCCAAACATGCAAAAATGCAAAGCGCTTCATTTAAATATATGCTTGGGTGGACTCGGTGCAAACTTGGTTCAAGATCTCAGTGCTAAAATGATAGTGCAATTCATTAAAGAACGCGCATTGACAATACCAACAGTTTTGGCGTTTGTGTAGGCATGGGAAAGGCACTTTCAGTAATAAGTTTACGTACAAATGTGTAGGTGGATCAAATAAAACTCTATCAAATGTTCTATACCCTACATCAGGGATCTTATACATTTTATATAAAATGTAAACCGGACCCTCAATAATCTGCAGCTACTTACCGCCTCCCTCCATTCCTTTATCTATTTTTTTGTGTGCAGTTAAATGTATAGGGGTCCAATTACATTTTCATATATGCCCTACATCTGGATTCTTATCAATTTTATATAAAATTTGTATACAATCTGTATATCAAATTTATATAAAAATGATCAGGGTTATCAAATTTATATAAAAATTATTGTGGTTCTTATGAATGTATATAAAACATTGTGGGGGTCAATTACATTTTTTGGGTTCAATAAAATGTATGGGGTGTGTAAAAGGGGTGGGGCCACCTGTCAACTGAAAACCTTAATGAAAGGTGTCCCACCATACTTCTAGCCACTCCTTATTATTGTACTCCTGCAGAGCAGAGCAGTAGTCATTTCATTACAGTTACCATCAGTGTAGGTGGTATTTCTGAAATGGGCGGGTTTTCTGAAATACCACCAGCTGAGGTGCTAAATTCCTGTGGTGGTATTTCATCAAAACAATCTGCCCCCACTGTGATGAATCCTGCAGTCATCACTGATTCCCCGGTGATGAGCTCCCCGCCCCCATGGCCAGGGGACGGCAGCCGCTACCTGACCCTGACCCTGGGGGTGGTATTATGAGGGAAGATCATGTTGGAGGTGATGACTGCCGGGAGGAGGTGATGACTCCATTGAAAGAGATGCAGGATTTCCCCCTTCATTATGAAGAAAGCTCTATGACATCTAAACATCTGATCGCATATTGTCATTCCAGTCAAAGGTTTATTCATGCAACATAGACACATAACACACACCTAATATCTCCTGTCTCTGATGCTTTTTTTTGAATAAAAGCCCTGAACAATACCACTCTAGAAATTCTAAGGACTCCAACTCCCATAAAGCCTTAAGTACTGAGATGAGAAAGAGGAAGGAGTTAATGCAGTTGTTGATTTTGTGAAGCACAAGTGAGCGGGAAATGTAAAAATGGTGTCCACATTCAAGAAAGTAGAAGAACCGGAGTAGAAGGCAAAGCCGGAGAAGGACGCAGTATTGGAAAGGATTGTGCTGGAGAAGGCAGTCACTTCCAGACAGCAGCTCGCCATTACTCACGTTGCCTATCAACATGGTCTGACCCTTCACACCACCTACATGTATCTTACTGTCTTTTGCATGATTCTCATTGTGTAAAAACCCTATTAAAAACCCTAAGAAATCTGTGTTAGGGGGCCACATTTTTTTGAACTGGGCTACTCTGCTGGTTTCTTTCTCCATTTCTCTGCATCGCCACTGCAACCATATGCGACTATTGCTGCTGCCATGGTAATCGTAGTACATTTATTGGGCATGC
Source organism: Ambystoma mexicanum (assembly GCF_040938575.1). NCBI lineage: Eukaryota > Metazoa > Chordata > Amphibia > Caudata > Ambystomatidae > Ambystoma > Ambystoma mexicanum. The sequence goes on along the minus strand of NC_090925.1, from coordinate 762,593,798 downwards.
TTCCACAGTGTGTGCCATGACTTGGATCGGTCATGCTGACCTGAGACAGTAACAGGAGTACCGGACCACTACACCTCGGAAAAACTTGCGCACACAACAGGCCAGGTAGGAATCCTAATTGAAACCTTTAAAAGGAGTTTTGAGGGAGGGCCACTCGTAAAGCTTAGTGTCTCCTCTTGGCCTTCATGTTCCCTTTAATGGTGCAGCCAAAGCAGCAACGGTAAAGGGAACAATTTGGCAAAATATGGTTGGGGTGGAAATAATGGGAAGACACAAATCAATATAAGTGATTTAGAATAAAAGGTGGGCAAAGACAAAAAGGAACTGAGGGTGGTGCCAAAATAGCCGAGGTTATTCTGAAATCACTCAGGAAATGAGAGAATAATATGGAATTAAAATTCGGGTAGGACCCGCCGAAACCTTCTGTGGGGAAACAGGTCCACTGTGGTGCGAAAGAGGGATGTCTGTTTTACGCCCCTCCCGATACTCGGAGGAGTAACGCGAAGGCTTTTAAAAAGTGAAACTAGGAAAGGGGGAGTCAAAAGAATGTAGTTTCCCGGAAAGGGGTGTACCCCCCCGCACATTTTTTCATACTTGTTAGCAACTGAGCACATGTAAATATCTAGGAAATGAGAGCTCCAGAACACAGGGGAATAACTGTAGGCAATTCGCTGTGGAAGAAACCTTCTGGTTTGGCTACACTTCTAGATGTACAGGAGGCGTTTGGACCAAAAGGTAATGGCTAAGTGTTTCTAGACTGATTTACAAAGCGTGTTGCAGAATCTAGAATGAGAGATTTAAGTGATGCAAGCACTGAGTTCAGAAGTGAAATACAGAATGTTTAAAACAAACGGAGCAGGATCGGGTCCACCAAACCTGATGAATCCTTTTACTTGATTGCGTCCACCCGAGCATCGAAAGACTCATCATGAGTTGGGCGGTAGCCCTTAAATTACCGCCACATTTAAGGGTCCAACCAAACATGAGTCTGGCAGCATTTACCCCAGTTCCAAGCTGGGGGAAAATACATCGGAAAAATTCCCATTTTCAAGCGCAATTAGTGGGGCGCTAAGTGCGCTGAAAATGCCCACAATGGGGAATAGCCATTACTAATAGCGCCGGACCGGCTGGCAGTAACGCTATTAGGGCGGACGGATGCTGCCCAACTTGTGATGAGGCCCGAACACAAACTGCACAAGATTCTGCGGCAGCAGTACTGCACTCCCAAGTCGCAACTACGGAATGCACACAGTCCCAATCTCCAAGAGAACAGGGCGAGTAAACACAGCAGGAGACCCGCCTGGGCACGCCCCTACCGAGCAAGCGGGGGTCTTCATACACTATCAGGCCCTCACACATTCCGCTCTTTCTCGGTGCTGGCTCCCACTCTGTGGAACTCCCTGCCAATGTGCCTACGTAACATCACTGAATATCACCGGTTTCTGAAGATTCTGAAAGCTTACTTGTTCTGTTTCTGCCCTGCATCAGCTTTCACTTCTGATGATGATGATACGTTATGATGATAGGTTATTTATAACGCGCTTAATACCCAGAGGTTTCTAAGTGCGGACCGAACCTGTGTTGCTCCATGTTGTCTTGCATCACGTTGCCACTGAGCTATCCTCCTGAGACAACTTCCCTCTTCCCTAGCGCCTAGATGCCTCTTTGGCCTTAGCCCATGCTTTATAAATCCCTACACATTACAGGCAATGTTGATTTGATTGTGCAACACCTATTAAAACCAGAAAAAAATCTGTGTTTGAGGAAGAAACTTTCTGGGCGGGTGGTGGGGGGCAGAACTCTGTCAGTTTCTCTGTCCCTTTCTGAGCAGCTGCAAAGAAATCACACCTTTCTCAGCAGCTATTGCCGATCTAGAGAGTTTGGGATGTGCAGAGGCCTAAGAACAATCTTGGGTGTAAGCACACGGGGGAAATGGGCACCAGCATAGAATTGCTGTGCCATGGGTTGCCTGACCAGCACACCCTGAGCAATGTACTTCTACATGGTATGATATGGCATTCATAACGTGCCTGTATACAAGTGTTTCTAGGCGTGTAATCTTCTAATGTACTGCACCACTTGGTGCATGATGGAAGGCTGCCGCCTGCGCCGACACCGGCCTGCGGAAGTAATACAGTTTCCAGAAGTGAAGGACTGTTAGCCCACCGACATGGGAGGGCAGCGGGCTGTGAGGGAGGTCAAATCCCCCCAGAATATCGACTGTCACCTAGCTCGTGTATAACAAGAACTCCCTGTCAACTCCTCACCAAAAGTAGACAGCGTGAATATCCTCCTCCGGCACCAAAGCTACTCCCAGGTTTCGCCCATTTTTGAATGTGCAAATCATCCGCTTAACATGCTACGCCCACTGTAACACCCACATTTCAAGCTACATTTACAGTTTCCGCGTGCTCAAATTTTAGCCACGTGACCCAATTGCTCCCACACATGTTATGTCATGTTAAATAATATTTATACTGCGTCCATCACCGCCAGATGAGTGGTCCTAAGACACCTGATGCTGTCCGAGATATGACACATGGTGACCCCGCCCCGGTGTCTACAAACCTTAGCCCCTGAAAAACAAGAAAGAGGGTGGGGGTGGCGGGAGATAGAGAAACGGGTCAATAAAAGACAAGACACATATAGTGAGTATGATGGTAAGGGAGTAGGTTTGTAGTGGTAGGGATGCATGTTTCTTAACTGTGATTATTTAAAGATCAGTGTGAGAAAATGGCAAGAGTCTGCAGCTCGGCCAATGCACGGCACTAGATGTACACGGTGTGTGGCTGCATTATGGCCCTGAGATGTGCTCAAGTGGGGCCTTGTAGTGTGGAGGCTTTCACCAGCTTAGAAGGGAAGAAACCATCCCGGGACCCAGGGAGACCCTTTGCTTTGCCGAGCCAGCTGAGCAGATGTGTCAGCACCACGAGTTGGGCCTGCATGGGCACGTATGGTGGGAAAACACGGGGTACGGTGTGGAGTGGAGTAAGACGACAGGTAAGGTGCAGAGTGGAGTAAGACGAGAGGTAAGGTGCAGAGTAAGACGAGAGGTAAGGTGCAGAGTGGAGTAAGACGAGAGGTAAGGTGCAGAGTGGAGTAAGATGAGAGGTAAGGTCCAGAGTGGAGCAAGACGAGAGGTAAGGTGCAGAGTAAGATGAGAGGTAAGGTGCAGAGTGGAGTAAGACGAGAGGTAAGGTGCAGAGTAGAGTAAGAGGAGTGGTAAGGTGCAGAGTAGAGTAAGAGGAGAGGTAAGGTGCAGAGTGGAGTAAGATGAGAGGTAAGGTGTAGAGTAAGACGAGAGGTAAGGTGCAGAGTGGAGTAAGACGAGAGGTAAGGTGCAGAGTGGAGTAAGACGAGAGGTAAGGTGCAGAGTAAGACGAGAGGTAAGGTGCAGAGTGGAGTAAGACGAGAGGTAAGGTGCTGAGTGAGTAAGAGGAGAGGTAAGGTGCAGAGTGGAGTAAGACGAGAGGTAAGGTGCAGAGTGGAGTAAGACGAGAGGTAAGGTGCAGAGTAGAGTAAGAGGAGAGGTAAGATGTAGAGTAGAGTAAGACGAGAGGTAAGGTGCAGAGTGGAGCAAAACGAGAGGTAAGGTGCAGAGTAAGATGAGAGGTAAGGTGCAGAGTGGAGTAAGGAGAGAGGTAAGGTGCAGAGTAGAGTAAGAGGAGTGGTAAGGTGCAGAGTAGAGTAAGAGGAGAGGTAAGGTGCAGAGTGGAGTAAGATGAGAGGTAATGTTTAGAGTAAGACGAGAGGTAAGGTGCAGAGTGGAGTAAGACGAGGGGTAAGGTGCAGAGTGGAGTAAGAAGAGAGATAAGGTGTAGAGTAGAGTAAGACGAGAGGCAAGGTGCAGAGTAGAGTAAGACGAGAGGTAAGGTGCAGAGTAGAGTAAGAGGAGAGGTAAGGTGCAGAGTAGAGTAAGACGAGAGGTAAGGTGCAGAGTAGAGTAAGAGGAGAGGTAAGGTGCAGAGTAGAGTAAGACGAGAGGTAAGGTGCGGAGTGGAGTAAGACGAGAGGTAAGGTGCGGAGTGGAGTAAGAGGAGAGGTAAGGTGCAGAGTGGAGTAAGAGGAGAGGTAAGGTGTGGAGTGGAGTAAGAGGAGAAAAGCTTGATTTGAGTTCATTTAAATCAGGCTCTATAAGCTATGACCTGACTGAAATGCACAGAGTTTAAGTTGCATGAGATATATTAAATGGAAGTTATATCCTAAGAATGTGACTCAGTAAGGCCGGACATTCTGTCTGGAGTCACTAGTTATGTTGGATTTTGTCATTTGATATTTGTGTAGCACCTACTGCCATGTGCCATGGCCTCAAAGCACCATAGGCCAAGTGGCCGCTCGGCAGAGCACAGTCCGAACATCACATTGCATGAAAAAAGTGGTTATAATCCAAGCAACTACACAGTTGCTAGCAGAGAGGGCAGTGGCGTTACAGAAGACGTACTGCGAAGAGTGTTGAGGCACGGCAAGAGCCGCCATGTTAGATGGCGGCGGAACTGAATCTCTGGTGGGACCCGTTCGAACCCCGTAGGGCACAGCGCCACAGGTGGAAAAGGAGATACACTCATCTGTGCTATCAATCGCTTTTGGGGATACTTTAAGAGCGCATGTCCCAAACAGCAGCCTCCACTCCAATTCACGCTCTATGGCACCCTCCCCCAGTTCAACCCTCCACCCCGCACACCAGGGACGGCATTTGAGTGTCACCAGGGTCGCACATGCGACCCTGAGGTCTCCCTTGCTACCTCCGTGGTCATGCAAGCCCTAAAAGAAATCTTTTTTTTTATTTTTTATTAAATTGTAGCTCCTTGGCTTTAGCAAGCACCATGTGGCTCTTTGTTTCCGGAGTGGCTGGCTTTCTTGTTCAGGCCTCTTAAAAAACAGGGGGTTCCACAAGTGTAACATTTTTTGACCCTAAATAAGAAAGAATATGAATAACAAATAATGTGTCTTTCTGGAATTCTACACAATAATTGCTAGACTCATTAAAGGTTAATTTCAGGCACACTTCAGGGGGGAGTCCAGGTTTAGTCTGTTCTTAAACACCTCAAATTCACAATGCAGGCAAAAACCTCCAAAAAGCATTTAGAGTAGAATAAGCATCCATTTCGCCTGATCACGACTTTGGCGGTAACCCTTAAATCCGGTGGTAGCGCTATTACCGGCGGATTTAAGGGTCCGCCAAATCAGGACTTCAGCGGATTTCGCCCCAGATCTGAGCTGGGGGGAAATCCACCGAAAATTCACACTATTACCGCCGGGGAAATCCGCCGGCGGTAAGAGTGTGAAAATTCCCCATTGAGCCCAATGGGGAATGGGGCATTCCCGAATGGGCTCAATGGGGAATGGGGATTAACATTACCGCCAAACTCGTGATCCGGCGCTATTAGCGCCGGGGAGTTCGGCGGTAGGGCTAATACCGCCAGCGGTAATACCGCTGGCGTTACCGCTAAAGTCGTGATCAGGCCCTATTATGTATTTTGCTTTTTGTAAGTTACATTTATAGTATGTGTTTTTCTGACGATGTCTCTGTTACGATCATCACAGTACAATCCATCACAGTGTCCTCGGTCACTTGACAACATCCTTGTGCCTAAAATGTAGAGTGTCAAAATGTTTGACCATAGCACATCAAGTGGCCCTTGATTTAGTTGTGCCACAATTAATGCTATGTTGTAATGTGTCTATCTTTCCCATCTCCCTGGCATGCTGTTCAGGATGTTTTTTTGCATGTATGAGGTAATGAGTGCCCAGAGTACGGGATGCCGTGTGAGTGCACTGCTTTCCCTGCGCTACTCTAAATACTTTAATAAACAGTTATGAACCCTCTCAATGGTATGTATTTTGCCAACCTCTGAAGCCTGAAAAGTAGATCCACGCAGGCTTTACATATGGCCAACTTTGCACCAGACCTGCAGATGAACTTGCCTGCTGTTGAATCTCAGTTACCAGTGTAATGGTTTCCACTACAGAGTGTAATTTGCTTTCTGACTTTGAGAACATCCAGACATGTAATTGCTCATTTTACTACAGCTGGTAAGATAGCGCAGTGGGTTGAGCGCTTGCTGCTGAGATGTGTGTGTGTGATCTGCAGGTTCAAATCCTGCCATGGCCAACTCCCCCTTTCATCCTTCTGAGGTTGATAAATGAGTACCAACACAGGTTGGGTGATCTTGTATGTATATCAGTTTCATATAAAGCGCTTAAGCATAAGTGCTATATAATTGCACATCATTATCATTTGGCCTTGGACAGCTGCTTGCATTCACAGTAATTTGCTAACACGGGCCTATACACACTGATATTAATGATACATATGGTGATCCATTCTTCATGTGTATCACATTATAGTGATATTGTAACCATATTTTTCATAGTGTACTTAGGAACAATTCTTCCCTTCCTGTGATGCCACTTTGGGGTGAGGTCAAATTACATCACGTCCTGTGATGTCATCAGAGGTCAAGGGTCGTTTGATGTCACTTGTGCTATCGCTGGCATTTTGGTGAAATGACATCCCTGCCTCACACATGTGCCAGAAATTCATCTGCAAGTTGCGTATTTCACCTTTCGCTGAATTGCCTGCCTTTTGTACATGCGCAGTTTGAGCTTTGCTATCACTAGCAATCAGCGCTGGCTAATGAGCCGGCTGCCACCGGACCTGAGATCCGGCATCAGTTCTCTAGCCGGATCTCGAGATCCAGCTTGGCTCGGCCCCAGCCACATCAAACAGTGCACAGTGCGCTTGCACGTGATCTAATGTTCTCTGTGTATCAAAGCCTGTGTGCACAGTGCGCTTGCACAGAGCATATTAGATCACAGAGGCCCAGTGGCATAGCGAGCAGGGGGGTTTAGGGGGGGGGGGTTGGGGACCAGCTTCAGGACATTTATCAGTGGGACACCTCTCCCGTTCGGCACCTCAAAGAGCAATTCCTGCTCAGCACAGCACGCTCATCGTCCTCATCGTCCTGGCACCTGGACACCTTACCTTTTTTGAACAGGGAGAGGTGCCCTGCTGCCAGGACAATGCCCCAAGCAGCTCTGGGCAGCAGGGCAGCTCTCACGTTGCTCTGCGTCAACAGAGCATTTCAATGTGAGCCAGTGGGCACTGATGGGAGGGAGGGGGGACTATTAGCAGAGACGTTTGTCCCTTTAGAAATATTAATGGGAGGGAGTGATAAGTGAAGATAATGTTGCATGCCTTATGAAATAAAGTGGCTTTAAAACCCCTGGGAGATTTGTTAGGTTCACTTTGAATGCAGGATTGGGGGAAAAAACTAAAGCCATACCCTTATTGCGCACCTTATTTCTATGTCAATGTATGTAGCGTATAGTTAGTTTACTATGATAGGATTGTTTATTATGTAATGTGGTTTGCTTCCAAGGCATTGCTATAAATGGAGTATTATTTAAGCACATGACTTTAATAAAGCTGTATATCATCTAAACCTGGGAAGATGTGCTCATTTGCTTATATTGTCCACATCCAGGTTTCACCATTTAACCAAAGTGTGTGATCCTGGGCAGATCCTTTAATTGCACTGTGTCTTATCGGCAGCTCTGTAAGTGATGCTGATTCACTTCATAGCTTATGTTAATACATCATCTATTATTTTAAAAAAAGCCCAGTGACTATACAGTTGGTCCATCTATAATAATAGTGCCATTTAGATATGTTGCACCACAAAGTTATTTGCCGCTTGGCTTACACTTGGCTTACTTAAGGCAACTTGATCTAGAGTCACTTCCCTGATGCCTCCAAGTATCAATGCTGAGGCTCCTTGCAATGTCCTTTTCTCTGAAGTCACTTCTATTGGTGCTGACCATATGCACATTTGGAGGTTTGCATGTATTTTGCCCCAGGGCGCCTAGACAGGCTGTAATTTATGAGTTTCCTACATCTGTAATGATCATGCAGTTTTTTTTTGTTATGTGTTAACATGCCATCTGCCACTAATGTTACCAAAAAAGTAGATTGGGGTGGGGGTGATTGATTGATTGATTGATATTTTATTTCTATCGCGCTCGTACACAAGTGTTTCAGAGCGCGACAAGGCAAGGGAGAGGAACAGGGGAGAATAAAACAGCGATCTTACTAGGCCCAGTGACATTGTGAACGTGCAAGTACATGGGAGAGGGGGAGGGGAAAAGTGCATGGAAGGGGGGAGAGGTGGAAAGTGCGAAACAATAAATAAAAAATAAAGGCACAAAACAGTGGCAATGCAACTGTTTGGGGGCCGTTTTGGGGGCGCGAATGAGACCGTATGGAATTGCGCGCACTGCATTTGGGGGAAAAGTAACAGAACTTTTTTCGTGGCTTAACCCCCGCCACCCCCACCCTTGCATTGCTGGATACTCCCCTGCAGAGGACAGCCCCCAGGTTCGCAGATGGTCAAAGAAAGACCCGGTGACAGAGTAGAAAGCACACTGTACCTGCAGAGCAGAATCCATTCGGAAAGCACAATGGTCAGCGAGCCCCCAGCTTCACGGGCACGGTAATGTAAACTGCTCCGTGCGCTGTGCACACAGAGCAGTACATTATCTATCACGCAAAGCTGGGGGCTCGGTCACCATTGCCTTTCCCAAACCGACTCTGTTATTTGTAGTCTTGAGAAGATGGCTTGAAAAGTACACAAATGATAGTAAGATACGCACACATATATTTGTGTGCATACCTTACTATGGTTTGTGTACTTTTCAAGCCATGAAAGAAATTGCTACATTTTTAAACTCTTTCGAACATCCTTTGATCAGCGTTCAACTGCCAGCTCCGCCCCCTCTGAACTCCGCCTCCTCGGAACTCCGCCCCTCCTCCTAACGCCACCCCCGGCCCTTCTGGGATCCCCATCACATTTTTTCAATTTCCACCACTGCTAGCAAGGGATGGTTATAATATGTATTATGTTTTGTGAATGGGGACATTGTGGCGCATATTAATAAAGGTTGGAGTGCCGCAAATGACTTGGCATGTGATGTTGGGACATTTTGAGTCTGACGTTCAAGGCACGTACTACTAGGCACTAAATAAATGTGCATGCAGTGCATTCCTGCCTAACCTGCGGGTTTATCCCGGAGACTCAGCGTTTTCACGGCCTTCTCCGGGTTTTCCGCCGCAGAGCCAGTGTTTAAATAAACATACACGTCCGCAGGCATTTCGCGTTCATTGCTAGCTTGGGGCTCGATTTACTGTGGTCTGGAGGTGGGCAAAGAGCAGGAGGGCCGTGTTTCAAGAGATCCGCAACATCCTGTGATTAAAAGCAGCTGCCAGACAATGCCCTGTGATTATCTGTCCATTCACATGGAAAAGGGATGCCAGCTAGGGACACAGCAGAGAGACCAATTGACTAGGGTGACCAGATTTTTCACACAAAAAACCCCGGACCGGCCATAGACATAAAAGTAGGACTAACATAAATAAATACAAAATGGCCACCCTACAATTGACCCCACGCAGTTAACTAATCTATCCAGCTTGAACCACATGAGTAAAAGGACTCAACCCACCAAAAAGACGACAAGTGCATTGAAATTAGAAGTGAAATGCTGCAAGTGCAGTGACAAAGAGCGCATACCAATTAAAAAAAAACATGTATTGGTCATTTTGCGTGCCAAATTTATAAATGTCATTCACTTCAGGGAGACAAAATTTGGATCCAGGATCCCAGGGAGGCCTTTTGCAGCATCTGTTCACATTACACCAGTCCATTAGCCTCAGCAATCACAGTGATTCCGATAAAGGTAAAAAACTATGGCTGGACCTTAACAATAGGTAGATATGCCTTGGAGAGCAAACGCCTGGCCCCCACCGTGGAAGCTTCCCACGCATGGCTGCCTGTTTCGAAGAAGTCCGTGCTGTGGATGAGCTGCACCTGCTTGCAGCGTGTGTGTGTGTGTCGTGTGTTCTGCTTTTGCATGTGTGGAGTAGCGTAAGGTTTCCAAATGCAAAAGGGCACTCCGAAAATAAATGGCAAATGCGTTTTTTGAGGGCACAGCTTCATTTAGTGCAGTTTTGTGCACATAGCCGATCACACAATCAATATAGTTCAAGGAACTGAAAGAATGAATTTAGTGCAACATAGGCAAATAACTTTCTTTTGGGGAGGCAGCTGTGTGGTGCATAGATTACGATAGAAATAGGGTTTCTAATACTGCAAATATGTTTCTATGGCAGCTACAACAACTGAGTTTACCTTTTTGACATGTGGGCGGAGTCTTGTACAATTGGGCGGAGTCTTGTGTGGTTATGGGCAGGGCTTCAATCTCAGGGTTTTTGATTTTCAAATGTAGGCAGGTATGATGCCGTGTTGTCAGGCTCTTAATGCGCGGACGTCGTTTTCCAAGAGTAACAGAGCCCTTGAAATCATATATGGTGCCGTTGGCTTTTTGCCACCTTTGAGAGAAAAGCTGAGCAAATGCAACTTGTCCCCTTGGGAAATTGGGCAAAACAATCAGCTGGATCTAAAGATTATTCTGAAAAGAAAGGGGTTTAACAGGGAGCAGGCGGCAAATGGCCAATAAGAAGCAGGCCCTTCTGAGGCCGTAAAGACGAAAGCAGTAGTAGAGGAACTGGATCAGCTTTGTCGGTTTAATTAATTCCCGCTCAAAAGGACGAAATATGTGAAACAATTACTTTGAAAAAATGTTGGTGAAAGAAGTTGATTTTGTAGGTCATATTCGTGTCTCTAATAATAATTAAAAAATATAACTCAAAATGAATCTGCCTATTTATCACCCAGCGGGAGAGGAGAAGCAAATTCAGGGAAATACATTAAGAAGGCCTGGTGAGTCCCAGGTCTAAGAACCAAGGATTCATGTACCAATATAATACTCAAGTCTGAGAGAGCAGGATTAATTCCAAATGAACAAATATGTCTAATTACATAGATAGCTGCGTACTGGAAGTGGCAGACCTCAGGCTCACCCTCTGACAAACTGGCCTGTTGCCTGCTCCAAAGGCAATACAGACTCTCCATTCGCACCAAGAAAAGGGCCCACATCCAGGTTCACGTCTCTGGCGCATCCAACAACACGGCTGAACTCTTTCAAATCTGACGGGAACTAGCCAGGCCCTCCACAGTCTCCTCCTCACCTCTTCCCTTCCAGGCCCTCTGCAACGCACTGGTCACACGCTTCACTGCAAAAACTCAGGACATCTTGAGCACCCTTGCAACATTCTCCCCCATGCAGAGGCGTAGACAGGGTAAAGCCTGAGCAGGCAATGCCCACCCAAAATCTGTAAATGCCCACTCAGCAATGCTGTGGGGGCATTTACAGATGTTAATAGCACTGCGGTGGGCCCAACTATATCAGGTTCAAGCACCACTTGTTAGACAACCCTGGCCACGCCTCTGCCCCCATGCCTCCTGTTGCCTCCCAGCCTCACTCTGCCTTTCTCTCTTCCTTCTCTCCTGTTACACCTGATGAGGTCACCAGAGTTGTCCGCTCCATGAAGATCTCCTCCAAACAGGTCTTCCCCTGCTCCTCTCGAACCATTAAGGACAATGTTGACTGTCTTGCCCCAGCACTTGCTGTTTTCTGAAACCACTCTTTTGCTACTGCATCTTTCCCCTCATCCTTCAAGCACTCCCTTGTGCGCCCCCCCGTTATTACCTTTTGCAGACCCCTCTTGTCGAGCCAACTATCGCCCCATATTTATCACCCCCTTCCTTGGGAAACTCTTGGAGAAGCTTGCCTTTCCCCAACTTACCCAGCACCCTGAGCTTGTTGGCTGCCTCCGTGGCCATCAATCTGGATTCCGAGTATCCAGAGGCACGGAAACTGCTCTTCTAAACCCCCGTGAGGAACTGCTTGCATTTCTTGACTCCAACTCTCCAGCTGTTCTCATTCTACTTGATCTCTCCTGTGCATTTGATATAGTCAATCACTCCATCCTCATAAAGTGGCTACATGATACCCTAGGTATCTCTGAGCAGGCACTGGACTGGCAGACCTTGTTGCTCAATTACCATCTGTCCCAGGTTATTCTGGCTCTTTCTCCTCCCCCCACCTCTATCTCCACCTGTGGTGTCTCCCAGGGCTCCAACCTCTCTCCGTGGCTCTTTAACACCTATTGTGCCCCGCTTGCACACCTCATGTACACCTTCTCCCCTAACTTCCAGTGTTATGCAGATGACATACAACTCTTCTTCAAACTTCCCTCTGACCCTCTCCTTATTTCCTCCATCATTCATGACTGCCTATCTGCCATACAGTCCTAATGTGCCTCCAATGATCTCTGCCTCAACACCAGCAAGACCAAGATCCTTCCTTTCGGGACACCCGCTCCTTCTTTCTTCCCCTCACTCTTGCTGTGTTCTATAGGCTCTGCCCCTTCTCCTTTATCTGAAGCCAGAAACACTGGAGTCATCTTCGACTCCTCTCTTTCCTTCCTCCCTCCCATTCAGGACCTTGCCAAGAAGGCTCTAGAGCACTGGTTCTCTCTAGGCTGCACTACTGCAACAGTCTTTTCCTTAATCTACCCTCTTCGTCTCTTCGACCATTCCAGCTAATCCAGAATAGGGTTGCAAGACTTATCCTTGATCTCAAGCCCAGGGACCGCATCTCTCCAGCCCTAAAAACTCTCCACTGGGTCTCGGTTGCTGCAAGGAACAAATTCAAATCCCTCTGCATCATCCACAAGGCTGTCTGGGGCCGGGGACACCGCTATCTACAACTTGACCTCACTAAATATTCTCCCTCCAGGTCTTTACATTCCTCCGGTACCAACTCTCTGTGCGTCAAGCGCTTAGCTAAACAGCGAGCTGGTGGCTGATCTCTTTCCTCAGCTGGCTCCCTCCCATGAAACGGCCTCCCCCTTCCTCTCCATCTTGAACCGGATCTCCTCAAATTCCAGATGCTCCTCAAGACTTTCCTTTTCACCTCCTCCTTCCCTTTCTCCCTCCTCTGCTAAAAACCCACAGTTGCTGAGATTGGGACCAGGGCCCTGGGCTCCCGCACCCAATCGCCTTCAGCCTCCGACCGGGTCCCAGCACTTGCCTTGGCACCCTTGGCCTATGCTACCACAGTCCTGCACTTACTATTTATTGGCAGCTGACCACCCACCTAGGCACTTACAACTGATCACCACTTAGCACTTCCCCTGATAACCACCTAGCACTTCCCACTTACACTTAGCACTTACCCCCCCACTCCCTCATCCCTTCTCTCTTTCTCTGCACTTGCACGTTCTGAATGCTCACAAGGCATAGTAGGTCCGCCTCTATGTTTCATTGTTATATTTGTTCTTTCCAATTTACTTGATGTATAAACGCCTTACAAATGCACACTAAATAAAAATTAAATAAATAATACATGGGATAAAGTACCCCAGACCATACGTTGTAAGGATACTCCAAGTCAACTGAGGAGTTCTGTGACCAAATAGAGGAAGAAGGCCTTTATAGTTTGACAGAGCTCAGGGGTGACTTGCAATATCCTTTTCATGAACAGCAGAGATATTGTATTTCTTAGAACAAATGGCCACACGCATTAAAACCCTCTAGTACGTGGCTTCTTGCTTAATCTGATGTAAGGGCTCTACCAGTTACTGATACATATGATCAAAGTAAAATATGGTTGGACCAAGAAAAAAGCAATATGCAGCTTTTAATGTTTTGCTGAAAAATAGTTTAATCAAATGCATTTGTTTTGTTGTTTAAAATAAATGATAACATGCAGATAGGTCATTGTTATCCCGGGTTCAACTCCAGCAGTGCACAAAATAGACATCCAAGCCAGTCACGGCTTGAATTAAGTGCTCCAGTGACAGCTGGAATTCTGCCCGGTGCTGTCTCAAACAGCAGGCATTTTGATGTCGCCATACACTGCGATAACCTATTAAATTTGAGGAAGTGGGGCCATTTTCTAATTACAAGTTATTGGTGATTAATTAATTGATCTTTTATTACACTCTTAAAACCTGAGACCAGCCTCCAAGCCGGAGTGGGATGTGCACCTGTGTTGCTCTGCATTGTCTTGCTTCCAAGACAAATACATTACCCCTGAGCTATCCTCTCAACGCGCGTTTAGCCTATAATTAGAACACTGTTTATAGGCCGGTAGACCGATGTTGCAGGCTGCAATTCATTGTTGTTATTACACACTCAATAGACTATTTAGATCTGAGAATGAAAGATTAGTCACCAAATACATTAGGTAGGCCCAAGAAGAAAGAATTCCGGTCCAATATATCACCCTGGTATGAGAATGAAGGTTTCATACCCTGATTTAGCACCCTAGTATGAGAATGAAGGCTCTATATCCCAATATATCACCCTAGTATGAGCATGATGGCTTCATGACCCACTATATCACCCCAGTGTGATTATGAAAGATTCCTGCTCCGATATATCACACTGGTATGCGTATGAAGGGTTCATGCCCCAATCTATCACCCTGGTATGAGTATGAAGGGTTCATGCCCCAATCTATCACACTGGTATGAGTATGAAGGCTTCATGACCCACTAAATCACCCCAGTGTGATTATGAAAGATTAATGCTCCGATATATCACACTGGTATGCGTATGAAGGATCTATGTCCAAATATATCTTCTGGGTATGAGACTGAAGGATTAATGCCCCAAAATAGCACACTGATATGAGTATGAAGGATACATACCCCAATATATCACCCTGGTAGGAGAGTGAAGTATTCATGCCCGACATATCAGTCGTGTATGAGTATGAAGGATTTGTGCCCCAATATATCTCTCAGGTATGAGTATGAAGGTTTCATGCGCCAATATATCATCTAGGTATGTAAATGTAGGATTAATGCCCCAGTATATCATCTGTGTATGAGAATGAAGGATTATTGCCCCTCCCCCTTTATATCCCAAGTAGGAGTATGGAAAAATAATACATCACTAAATCATCCGGGTATGAGTATGAAGGGTTCATGCCCCAATATATCACCTTGATATGGGTTTGAAGGGTTCATGCCCCAATATATCATCTGGGTATGAGAATGTAGGATTAATGCCCCAGTATATCACCTCAGCATGAGAATGAAGGATTATTGCCCCTCCCCCCTTTATATCCCAAGTAGGAGTATGGAAAAATAATACACCACTATATCATCCAGGTATGAGTATGAAGGGTTCATGCCCCAATATATCACCCTGATATGGGTTTGAAGGGTTCATGCCCCAATATATCATCTGGGTATGAGAATGTAGGATTAATGCCCCAATATATCACCTTAGTATGAGAATGAACGGTTATTGACCCCTTTATATCCCAGGTACGAGTATGGAGAAATAATACCCCAATATATCACCCTGGTATGAGTTTGAAGGATTCATGGCCCAATATATCACCCTGGTATGAGTATGAAGGGGTGATGCCCCAATGTATCATCTGGATATGAGAATGAAGGATTAATACCCCAATATATCACCCTGATATGAGTTTGAAGGATTCATGCCCCAATATATCACCCTGGTATGAGTTTGAAGGGGTGATGCCCCAATATATCATCTGGATATGAGAATGAAGGATTAATGCCCCAATATATCACCCAGGTATGAGTATGAAGGGTTCATGTCTCAATATATTATCTGGGTATCAGAATGAAGGATTAATACCCCAATATATCACCCAGGTATGGGTATGAAGGATTTGGATCCCCATATGTAGGATGCATGACCCATTATAAGAACCCGGAATAATAATGAAGGATTAATGCCCTACCATAAGTGGCAGAAGGGCACTACATAAAACCACTTCCAGTATAGTAATTAGGCCTATACCACTTTTTGAAGAACAAACAATGGCACTTTGTCAATCCTTCCTGAAAGTAGATTGTAAGTGC
Source organism: Ambystoma mexicanum (assembly GCF_040938575.1). NCBI lineage: Eukaryota > Metazoa > Chordata > Amphibia > Caudata > Ambystomatidae > Ambystoma > Ambystoma mexicanum. The sequence goes on along the minus strand of NC_090925.1, from coordinate 762,577,987 downwards.
ATTCTTTTAAGAGATTTCAACCTGTGGTTCACCGACAGTCAGGACTGTGTGGCTTGCTCTGTCGAGCAGACTTAGAAGTACTGGGATTTGTGCAGTCAATTAAGGAACCCACTCATAACGCTGGACATATCCTCGATTGACTTTGTTCCCTGAGCATTAGGGTGAATATGCAAGAGATCAGGGCTTGTCTATGGTCGAATCATTTTTCAGTTCACTTTGCCTGATCAGTTCTTGGTTTATTGCCTCACACTTGTCCACCTAAAGTTTTGGTGCCCAAGAGCAGCTTAGAATGAATTACGCCCAGCCTAATTGTACCATTTCTGACTCCCCTGCTGCCCCAGCATGCTCAGAGTTCTACAGATGGTTTTACCTCCTGCTATAAACAATGGGCCTCATTAGGACTGTTGCGGTAAGGCGACAACGGCGCTGGTAGTGCTACCGGCGCCGTTGTTGCCATGCCGCAACATTATGAGTTTGCTTGCGGGTACCCGCGAGCAGTCCAGGATGGTAGCAATGGTACCGTTATGAACGGTACCGCTGCTACCATCCTCCCCATTCCCATTGAGCCCTATGGGGGCTCAAATGGGAATGGGGACGTACCGGCTCTGGGTCCCACGAAAGGGAATTACCGGGCCCTTCCAGGTCGGATTGGCCCGGTAAGTCCCCCTTTGTGGGACCCGGAGCCAGCCCCGAGTTTGGGGGTAGCCATGGCCTTATTAAGGGCATGGCTACCCCCAAACTCATAATGAGGCCCAGTGTCTATCTAATGCACTGGATAGTGTTGCTCCCTTGAGATTGTGTCAACATAGCTGCCCTGTTAGCCAAGATTCACGGGTATTAAGAGCCCTGCAGTATAAGGCATATAGGCAATGGCTGCTAAGGCCAAAGGAAAAAGACCAGTTGGCATATAACCAGCCTGCTAAGCAGTATACAAAAGCTATTCTACTTGCAAAGAAGACTTCCTTTGATGAGAACATTTTGGTATACAGCCTTTATATCGAAGATTTTATGTAGAATGCACATATAACGAACATTTTATAACGAAAAACATAACGAAAATGTATGTGGGGCTTGGGTAAAGGGTTACATCTTGTGGGGAAGCAGTTGGGGTGGGTTTTTAGGGGTTGGAAACGGGCTCTGGTGGGGGACCCCCCCCCCCCCAAATAAACGAAAAGATTTTTTTTTTTTTTTGTCGTTATCAAATTTTAGTTATATGTGCATTCGTTATACAATTATTCGTTATAAAGACATGTAACCCGCATGTTTAATGCCATTCTCTAACACAAAGGAATTGTTCAAGATCTTGAATGAATTGGAGAAGTCTTGTGTGCATCTGGAAGACTATGTGGTAAGGGATAAGCAGCGGTGCACTGCTATACAGCCGGCGATCATGGACAGGGTGGGCAACCTAAAAATGTCAATGGACGCGAAGGAGCTTCTGCCCCGACAGACCGGAGCAATATCATACTCCAGCATCAACCCCAGTGCCGCTATTTTAGGTTAGAAAAGTTACTCGACATTACGTGTTCCAGGTATGACAGTATCGTAAACCCACTGGCTGCCCAGGGGACCCGTGTCCTGTGAAAGTTGATCAAACTTGCGCTGTTAATGGAGCCCTCCCTATTGCTAATTGTATTAATGTTTCTTTTGAATCACCGCAGGTTCCAGCTGCGATTAAGCAGGCGTGGATTACCCCCTTACTCAAAAAAGCTCCTCTGGATCATCGCCCTATTTCTAATGTTCAGTTTATTTTGGCCATTTTGGACAACATGGCGTATCTCCAAATCCAAGCCAATCCCGAAGGACACGATCTTTTAGGATCCAGGCGGTCTGGTTTTCATACCCACCACAGCACAGTGATCAGCGCTTTCAGATTTAAAGTCTAGCCTTTCTCTAAACATGGATCAGGGGCAGATCTCTGTGCTGCTTTTATTGGATCGTCAGCAGCCTTTGACTTGGTAGATTTTAAAAGGTTTTTCAAGAGGATGCAATCTGAGGCATTTTTGTCAAAACAGGCAGCTGAATGGATCTTATTCTTAATTGATAGGTTTATGATGGTGATGTGGCCGGCGACCCCATGGATCTGGTACACGGTGTTCCACAGGGGTCTTGTCTGTCCCCAACTCTTTTAAATATTTACATCAAGCCCTTATTCTCAATGCTGGATGCTGCAGGTTTTTGTTTTTTTACACTGATCATGCTGAAGATTTCCAGATCATGTTGAAATTGCCAGGAGGCTGCACCTCTGATGCTGAAATGGTTAATACTACTTTTGATCTGATACAGCATTGGATGCCACTAAATGGATTGGTGCTCAATGAAGCAAAAACTGCTGCTTGTAGGTGCGCGGCAAAGGCTTGAAAAACTGCTGGCCACGTGTAGACATTTTACTATAACTGCCTACCGTCTACAGTTATTGTCCAACGTTAAAACATTAACTCACGCCTTGAAACACTTGTGTATAGGTGCGTTATAAATGCCATATCATATCATTAGGTGGTTGCCTGGCTGCTACTTTATCCATGAAACACTAGTTTTACATGCTATGTTCCACCTCTGCATGCTAACTCAGGTTACTGGCCAAATGTCGCCCCTATCGATCCTCGACTAAAGCTGCTATATTGGCTTGGGCCATTATAAGTGCACAACTGGTTTACTGTGCTAGTTTATTGGGGTGGGCGTTCAAGTCAGAAGAACCTCTTCAGACTGCAAGTTATCCAGGATAATGCAGTCAGGATAGTAGCCTGCCTGAAGCGGCACAACCAGAATACAGAGGCCAGACAGGCTTTACACTGGTTGCCAGTGAGAGAATGGATTAAGTAGGAAGCAACATGTGAGGAATCTTAGGTCTAGCCACCTGAACTCACTGTTGGTGCAAGGAAGCAACGTGTGAGGAACCGTAGGTTTAACCACCTGAGCTCACTGTTGGTGCAAGGAAGAAACCGGTCTAGCCACCTGAACTGAATGTTGGTGTAAGGAAGCAACATGTGAGGAATCTAGGGTGTAGCCAAATGAACTCACTGTTGGTGCAAGGAAGCAACACGTGCGGAATCTTAGGACTAGCCACTTGAACTCACTGTTAGTGCAAGGAAGCAACACGTGAGGAACCTTGGGTCTAGCCAACTGAACTCACTGTTGGTCCAAGAAAGCAACATGTGAGGAATCTTGGGTCTAGCCAACTGAACTCACTGTTGGTGCAAGGAAGCAACATGTGAGGAATTCTAGGCCTAGCCACCTGAGTTCACTGTTGGTGCAAGGAAGCAGCATGTGAGGAAACGTAGGCCTAGCCACCTGAACTCACTGTTGGTGCAAGCAAGCAACATGTGAAGAACCTTGGGTTCATGTGAGGAATCTTGGGTCTAGCCAACTGAACTCACTGTTGGTGCAAGGAAGCAACATGTGAGGAATTCTAGGCCTAGCCACCTGAGTTCACTGTTGGTGCAAGGAAGCAGCATGTGAGGAAACGTAGGCCTAGCCACCTGAACTCACTGTTGGTGCAGGGAAGCAACATTTGAGGAATCTTAGGCCTAGCCACCTGAGCTCACTGTTGGTGGAAGGAAGCAACATGTGAGGAATCTTAGGCCAAGTTACCAGAGCTCACTGTTGGGGCAAGGAAGCAACATGTGAGTAATATTAGGCCTAGCCATCTGAACTCACAGTTGCTGCAAAGAAGCAAGATTGGTGCAGGGAATCAACATGTGAGGAATCTTAGGTCCAGCCACCTGAACTCACTGTTGGTGCAGGGAAGCAGCATGTGAGGAATCTTAGGCCTGAAGCAACATGTGAGGAATCTTAGGCCTAGCCATCTGAACTCACAGTTGCTGCAAAGAAGCAAGATTGGTGCAGGGAATCAACATGTGAGGAATCTTAGGTCCAGCCACCTGAGCTCACTGTTGGTGCAAGGAAGAAACATGCGAAGAATCTTAGGCCTGAAGCAACATGTGAGGAATCTTAGGCCTAGCCACCTGAACTCACTGTTGGTGCAGGGAAGCAACGTAATGGGAATCTTTGGCCTAGCCACCAGAGCTCACTGTTTGTGCAGGGAACCGGCATGTGAGGAATTCTAGGCCTAGCCACCTGAGCTCACTGTTGGTGCAGGGAAGCGGCATGTGAGGAATCCTAGGCCTAGCCACCTGAGCCCACTGTTTGTGCAGGGAAGCGGCATGTGAGGAATCCTAGGCCTAGCCACCTGAACTCACTGTTGGTGCAGGGAAGCAGCGTGCGAGGAATCTTTGGCCTAGCCACCTGAGCTCACTGTTGGTGCAGGGAAGCAGCGTGCGAGGAATCTTTGGCCTAGCCACCTGAACTCACTGTTGGTGCAGGGAAGCAGCGTGCGAGGAATCTTTGGCCTAGCCACCTGAACTCACTGTTGGTGCAGGGAAGCAGCGTGCGAGGAATCTTTGGCCTAGCCACCTGAACTCACTGTTGGTGCAGGGAAGCAGCGTGCGAGGAATCTTTGGCCTAGCCACCTGAGCTCACTGTTGGTGCAGGGAAGCAGCGTGCGAGGAATCTTTGGCCTAGCCACCTGAACTCACTGTTGGTTCAGGGAAGCAGCGTGCGAGGAATCTTTGGCCTAGTCACCTGAACTCACTGTTGGTGCAGGGAAGCAGCGTGCGAGGAATCTTTGGCCTAGCCACCTGAACTCACTGTTGGTGCAGGGAAGCAGCGTGCGAGGAATCTTTGGCCTAGCCACCTGAACTCACTGTTGGTGCAGGGAAGCAGCGTGTGAGGAATCTTTGGCCTAGCCACCTGAACTCACTGTTGGTGCAGGGAAGCAACGTGTGAGGAATCTTTGGCCTAGCCACCTGAGCTCACTGTTGGTGCAGGGAAGCAGCGTGTGAGGAATCTTTGGCCTAGCCACCTGAACTCACTGTTGGTGCAGGGAAGCAGCGTGTGAGGAATCTTTGGCCTAGCCACCAGAGCTCACTGTTGGTGCAGGGAAGCAGCGTGTGAGGAATCCTAGGCCTAGCCACCTGAACTCACTGTTGGTGCAGGGAAGCAGCGTGTGAGGAATCTTTGGCCTAGCCACCTGAACTCACTGTTGGTGCAGGGAAGCAGCGTGTGAGGAATCTTTGGCCTAGCCACCTGAACTCACTGTTGGTGCAGGGAAGCAGCGTGTGAGGAATCTTTGGCCTAGCCACCTGAGCTCACTGTTGGTGCAGGGAAGCAGCGTGTGAGGAATCTTTGGCCTAGCCACCAGAGCTCACTGTTGGTGCAGGGAAGCAGCGTGTGAGGAATCCTAGGCCTAGCCACCTGAGCTCACTGTTGGTGCAGGGAAGCAGCGTGTGAGGAATCTTTGGCCTAGCCACCTGAGCTCACTGTTGGTGCAGGGAAGCAGCGTGTGAGGAATCTTTGGCCTAGCCACCTGAGCTCACTGTTGGTGCAGGGAAGCAGCGTGTGAGGAATCTTAGGCCTAGCCACCTGAACTCACTGTTGGTGCAGGGAAGCAGCGTGTGAGGAATCTTAGGCCTATCCACCTGAACTCACTGTTGGTGCAGAGAAGCAACGTGTGAGGAATCTTAGGCCTGAAGCAACATGTGAGGAATCTTAGGTCTAGCCACCTGAGCTCACTGTTGGTGCAAGGAAGCAACATGTGAGGAATCTTTGGCCTAGCCGCCTGAACTCACTGTTGGTGCAGGGAAGCAGCGTGTGAGGAATCTTAGGCCTATCCACCTGAACTCACTGTTGGTGCAGAGAAGCAACGTGTGAGGAATCTTAGGCCTGAAGCAACATGTGAGGAATCTTAGGTCTAGCCACCTGAGCTCACTGTTGGTGCAAGGAAGCAACATGTGAGGAATCTTTGGCCTAGCCGCCTGAACTCACTGTTGGTGCAGGGAAGCAGCATGTGAGGAATCTTTGGCCTAGCCACCTGAGCTCACTGTTGGTGCAGGGAAGCAGCATGTGAGGAATCCTAGGCCTAGCCACCTGAACTCACTGTTGGTGCAGGGAAGCAGCATGTGAGGAATCTTAGGCCTAGCCACCTGAGCTCACTGTTGGTGCAAGGAGGCAACATGTGAGGAATTTTAGGCTTAGCCACCTGAACTCACTGTACTCACTGTTGGTGCAAGGAAACAAGGCAGCTTCCCAATGGATTGTCCCAGGTCTACACATGGAGGTTTCATGATAATTATAATATTGCCGATTTAAATAGCGCGTCACACTGAATGCCCTGTGATGATATGCATTATTATTGCCGATTAATGGTGCATAATGTTTCTACCTCGGTAGAATGAACGGCTGAGTCGGCCTCACGGGGATTACAACATATCGCTGAGGGCGCACATGGATATCCGAGCGGCGTGCTTAACTCTCTCAGCTATCCTTTTGGTTTTAGATAGATTTATGCCACAGAGGAGTCCTTCATGCTTAGACTTAGTTAATCCCAGAGGAGCCAGCCTTCCATGCCAGCTTCTTCCCTTAACAAAGCCCGGCATAGGGAGGGTTGCTCTCTTCCTGCCAGATAAGATTAAGTGGGGGGGCGGGGGTGAGAGTAAGGTTTAGGGAATGCGCACACACTGTGCTCTCGAGATGAACCCATCTCATACTGGCACTGCCCAGCACAGAGCTGCGTGAAGCCAGCACACGCCGCCTGGAACCAGAGGTGGACTGGAAGCCAAAAGAGGCGCTGGAAATAATTTCCAAAGTGGCCCCATATTACACATTGTAACCCCAACCCTTTCCCTATTGGAACGTTTGGAAATACCACACAAAAGAGGCCCAGGTTGCAGAGGCCTACAGGGAAATCTCCAGAGTTCCCTATAAGCCAAACCATCCCTGCCTGGAACACGTCCACGCGGGCAGGCCTGAGAGAAGTCGGGGGTGCCAAATGTGGGGTGTAACCTCTGACCTCTGGCGATGGATGGGCTGGGGGTGGTCTGGCTCTTGGATATGGGGCCGGTCACCATAAGGATTGGAATGGCTTAGGGGAATGTCGGTGGAGTGTGCGTGGGCGGGAATACAGAGCTTGTCATCTTTATAGCTGGGTGGATAGGCTGACTGTCACACAAATAGAACATGCCACATTGTATACTCAGGGGATTGTCATGGGAATACACAGCATGTAACCTGGCAATGACACACAGACCCTGCCCACCTAGGCTCAGCGCATTGGCACAGGACTACAGAGCATGTTCGCTTTAGAGCTGGGTGGCTATGCTGGCTGCCACAAATGCATAACCTGCCACCTCTGTGGATTCAGGGGATTGGCACAGAAATACAGAGCATGTCACCTTAGGAGGTGAATGGCTATATTGACTGGCACAGACACAGAGACCCTGCCCACCTAGGCTTGGGGCAATGGCACAGGACTACAGAGCATGCTCGCTTTAGAGCTGGGTGGCTATGCTGGCTGCCACAGACACATAACCTGCCACCTCTGTGGATTCAGGGGATTGGCACAGAAATACAGGGCATGTCAGCTTAGGAGGTGGATGGCTATACTGGCTGGCACAGACACACTGACCCTGCCCACCTAGGCTCAGGGCATTGGCACAGGACTACAGAGCATGCTCGCTTTAGAGCTGGCTGGCTATGATGGCTGCCACAGATACATAACCTGGCACCTCTGTGGATTCAGGGGATTGGCACAGAAATACAGAGCATGTCACATTAGGAGGTGGATGGCTAGACTGGCTGGCACAGACACATAGAACACCCCCCACCCATCCCTCCACTAAACCCTTGCCCCCCCCGTCCTCCACCCCCTGCTCAGGGTATTGGCACAGCAATACAGAACCTATCACCTTTACAGCTCAGTGGCTATACTGACTGGCACAGGCACACAGACCCTGCCAACCTAGGCTCAAGACATTGATTGACATAGGACTACAGAGCATGTTCCCTTTAGCTGGGTGGCTATGCTGGCTGGTACCTTGATATACAACTATAACACGATTAAATCTCTGGAATGTTGGTTGTACTGTTTAAACACTGATTTGGGTGCTATACACATCACACTTGTTAGGGTATGGCAAAATGTAGCACTGCTTTTAGAAAGAAACCTGTAAAGAGCATAAGGAATTTGTACTGTGTTGTTGATTGAAATATAAAGGTATACATAGTTTATTATTACATTATATGTTTTGTATGAATGTATATAAAGTTGTAAAAGTTTATAATGAACTAAAACAACTATAAATAAATACATTAAATTAAATACAAAAATGTGTAAAGAACCTGTCACCACATAAATGGATTGAACTCCAGGTCCATGGATTCAGTGATGGGGGAACTGGCAGCAATGCCCGAGACAGTTAGCAAACATGTCCAGGGTTTTGATCATAACACGATAGGTCGGTCTTACGATGCGTGCTACAGGTGAGCTACAGGTGAGCTACAGGTGAGTTTGGGCGCAGGTCTTCCCATAGTTCTGTTCGACCTGCGCGTGATGGGAGCTCGTGTGCCTGCAGGTGTCTTTCCCGAGAGGTCTCAGGCGATACAAAGTCAGACGCTCTGCTTGTCTTGGTGTAACCTTAGGCCGATCCAATACTTTCTAATCTTTCTAAGGGCTTTTCAACACCTCTTTCCTCCTCCCTTTCACCTTCTCTCGCTCCCCCCTCTCGTATGTCAGCAGGTGAGGATTTCTCTCTGATACTTTAATATGACACATCTTTAAGTACAAGCAGAAAACGGTAAATGGAGCATTGGGTAAATACATAATATTCATAAGAGCATTCTGCCAGAATATATGCATGCCCTCATTGTTTTCGTGAAGTGTGCATAATGCACAATTTATCACAAACTGCTGTTTTAAGGCTGCTCGTTAAAAACTAAAGCTGGGTGAGTCAGCTGAGGCCCGGCCAGCGAGTCAAAAATGGGGTTCTGGCCTGACGCTTCTTTCCGGTCAGTGCCTGCCCAAATCAGGGGCTGCCACGAGCAACACCTTAAAAAAGTGCTTCCAAACGTGACTTCCGTTGCAGCATCGCTGTTGCCTGAATTCCTGTCCCGCCCCTGCTCTACTCATTGGCTGGTGCTGTGTGTAACCCTTTTAAGTGTGGGCCCCTTTAAAAATTAGTGTCATGCGCAAGAGCCAAGAGGCAGTGCAGCAGAGCACCAGGAAGTGGAAACTCGTAACTGTGTCTCTTTGTTCGCTGTGTGACCACGGCCTTATGCAGCAGCCCCGGCCTGGGTGCGCCCGTAGCCGAGGCTGCCATATGCTGGGTGCCCCCGCCACAGTAACAAGTCCGGTGGACTGGGTGTTGCATGGTGTCCCTTGCTGGTCGTGTGCTGCGCGTCCGCAGCACGACTGGTGAGCCGGGTGATCCCGACATCTGGTGCCGCCCGCCCTGGTGACCTGTGGGGCAGGACAGGGAGTGCAATCGATGGGTCGTTGCAACAAGCATAGCATAGCATGAGTGGGAAGGCTAGCGCAGGACTTCCCAATCGAGGCAGAGAGAATAAGGGTAGGGGCCATGGGGTTGAGCGAAAGGTGCGAAAGGACATGATTTTGTAACACGTAAAGAGGGAAGTAGCTAAGGTTTGTGATTCGGGTTGTTAGGAGAGCGTTTATGTGCAAAGTGTTAAAGTGGGAGAAGGACTTGTTGCTGAGTTGTCTGTGCAGGCGTGCAGAAAGCGGCTATGTGAGGAGGTTTGCGGCACTGACAATGGGAGCGGGAGGTGAACTGAAAGCTGGGTCGAGCTGTCGGGGGCTTTTGAAGTGTGTGCTCCTGGAGAGGCCTGAGAAGAGTCTCCAAGTTGTTGTCAAGGAGAACGAGGGTCACGTGGGAGGGTGTGGGCCCTGTAGGTGGAGCACAGTGAGCTGTGAGCAGGGAGTTGAGCTGTAGGGGAGGGCAAGGCCGTACGTTTATCAATGGAGGACTCCACTGGTTCTAGTGATTCTGGCTCTGAGTGGCAGTCCACTCCTTGCAAGAAGAAGTGTAAGCGGCAGGATATGAGTAGGAGCAGGTCTCCTGTGGATATGTTGGTCGATGGTGACTGTGGCATTGCTGTTTCTTTGTGGTGTGCAGTGTTGGAGCAATAGGAGGTGGTGCCTCCTCATCCAGCTGGGGTGAATGGTGCAGTAGGGTATGATGCGGGAGCTGTGGAGGTTAGTGGATCTTGTGTGCTGCATGAGGTTGCTATTGTACCCTTAAGGAGAGGGATTTTGTGGTTTTTGTATTTCTATTGGTATTTATTTGTTTATACAGCGCTTTACACCAAAACGCTGCACAATTTAACAACTTGATACATAAAACAATATAACGGTAGAAGCAATTTACAATAACAAACCCCGCGAAACAAAAAAGACCATCTTACAAACAGTACAAAACAGTTCCACATCACTGGATATGCCCCAACATGTAGACAACAAATAAGGGATCTGGGCCTGGTTACCAAAAGCCCTCACAATACATCGAAAAAAATAGCAATCCATCCACAGAGAGCACAACCCTACAGCAACACTACAAGAAGAAGACCCACATCGTAAAGTGAAATTATGCTCGTGGAATACAAGAGGGCATTCGCATCTAACAGTACCAGGAGACGTCAACCTTGGAGAATATGATATCATCTGTCTCCAGGAGACATGGCTAACAAGCCCCCCAACTTTAGAGGGATTCCAAATAGTATTGGCCCCAGCAGCCAAGGGCCATTTAGGACGTCCGATGTCAGGGCTCATGATCGCGTGCCGCACCGGATGTGGCCTCTCCATTGGACCTACCCTGATCGCAAATCTGTCCATCTTGGCATTAAGTGTTACATGGAAACAAAAAAATAACACCAAAGAAACAGAGAATACAATAGTCATTGCCAACACATACTGGAATCCTGCGGCAATTAGTGAAGAAAGTTTCATCACAATGTGCGAACATGTGATTGACGATGCAATGGCCAAGCTGTTAGTGACCTCCATAATGATATGTGGCGATCTAAATACGGTCTGCAACACTCAGAAGAACACCCGAGCAAAAAAAACAGCCCACAGCAGCTGAACAGCGTGGCAGAGCATGGCTCGACCTGACTCAATCTCGCAAACTGCACAATCTCGATGTTGCCTTCCCACAACCAAATAGAATACCGACCTGGGAACGAGCAGACTCGAGTGAGAGAATCGACTACATATTTGTTTCCAAACCGCTACTAAGCGCCACTATCTCCTTTAATGTACGACATACAATTGCCAGTGACCACAACCTCCTGGAGACCTGCTGGTTAATCCACAGTGCAAAAAATCTTCGAGCAGGCATGGACATCGAGAACAATGCCCAAGAAACACGGCTCAAACTAAGCACAGCTGCGATTAAAGACCTAACGCACAGATACAAAGAAGACGTCCAGACGGCAGAAATCAAAGCAGTCGATTACCAACCACTGCTAGTGGCATACACATGCCCAAAAACAAGCTTGAAGACCACAGGCGTCATCAAAAAAACACCTCTACAACATCGATCTGGTAGCCAAAAGACATGAGTATAGAAGAGCCACAAGGAACGCAAAAAAACCCTGCCAACTGCAGACGGCAACACCACACTCAAAGTCCTGAAATCAGAGTATAAAGCCTGGGTATGAGTCCATCGAAGCAACCTATATCAGCTGGACGCAGAAAACATCAACAAAGCACTAACAACGAACAACACCAGAGACTTTTGGTCCTTACTGAAAGCAACAGAATCTCCAGTAGAAAACCTGATAACAAACAATATCCCTCAACTTACCTGGGAAACACACTTCGCTGAAGTGTTCAAATCCGTCACACCCGAAAACACAGGGGAGTGTCAGCACTATAATGCAAAATGGATTAATCTAGAAGACAAATTTGACATCCTAGAAGTCATCAAAAAGATCAAAAACTCACAAGCGCCCGGCCCAGATGGGATCACCAACTTTGAACTCAAAGCGCACCGCAAAGAATGGGCCGCCTTTATCAGTGCAATCTTTCAACGCTGTGCAGCGTCGAATTCTGTGCCTAAATCGTGGACCACAGCAACGATAATTCCCATCTACAAAAAGGGAGACATAAAGGGCCCTATGAACTTTCGGCCGATAGCGCTGCTCGACTGCATAGGTAAAGTTTTTGGTTCCCTACTTCTAAGGAAATTTCAAACCTGCGCCGCTTCAGCCAATTGCAATGACCATCTGCAATCATGCTTCAAAAAAAACACCGGGACATCAGCCAACATATTAATCTACAGCATACTGAAAAGCAGAGCCCTGCAACTTGGTCAACGGCTCTTTGTCGCGTTCGTCGATTTCACGCAAGCTTTCGATCACATTGAGAGACACCGCCTTTGGACGAAACTGAGAGACTGGAAATGTCCAGAAGACATATTGGCTCCCATACAAGCCTTGCATCATAACACCTCGATGAGGGTGCATCTAAGTCTTGAAGGTGACCTATCTGATGAAATTCCGATCACACAGGGAGTGAAGCAGGGATGCCCATTAGCATCAGCTCTATTCTTAGCCTACATAGGCGATCTACAAGAAAGTACAACTACTATGCGTGCCTTCCCACCAAAAATTGGAAACACCATGATAGAACGACTCCTATACTCTGACGACCTCACATTATTCGACCCGACACCGGTAGGCCTGCAACGGCAACTCACCGGTCTACAAGAGTGTACAAGTGAAAACATTTTGGAAATTAATAGAAGTAAAACCAAGGTATTGATCCTGCAGAAAAGGAAAAAGAAAATCGAAAACCTAAAATGGTTTCTCGGAGATACAAAAATCGAAATTGTCCAGGAATTCAAGTACCTGGGGGTACAACTTGACAGCACAAAAAGTGAAATCACCATGCAAACAGTTTTGTTCAAGAAGATCAAAAAACTAGCAGCTCAGGCCAAGACAATCGACCGTAAACATGGGAAATTCTCATTACAGCCAACACTCAACTTCTACAAAATGAAAGTGGTGCCCGCTGTAACATATGGCACTGAGGCCATGCCAACCATCCCAAAAAACATCTGGCCCAAATTGGAAGCCTCATTTTGGAAATCAGTGCTCAAGCTCCCGAATTCTACCTCAGGAGTGGCGATAAGACGTGAGCTGAGCCTCCAGTCCATGGAATGCACGGTGAATTGCAACACACTAATGCTTTACAGAAAGTGCAGAATGGTCGATGGCAACGAAATCTATAAAATGATCAAGCGCGAGATGGATGCAGTTAAATCCGAGATGCTAACAAATTGGCAAAAAAACAACACCTTGCTCTTGAACACCATTGCCTCGGACGAAGATGACCTCATCCATAATCCATGCAGAACCCTGCGTAAACTGAAGGAAGCAGACTGGGCAAAGACGACCAAATTAGCTGCGACCCAAAGGCTCACTGCTCATCTCCCTGGCAACACAAAAAAATTGAACGAGTTGCAAAACTTTAGAAAGAAATTTCCAAATAAACGTGCATGCAACCTGATACTAAGAGCACGACTAAATATTTTACCAACGAATGAAATCTTGCACATAAGAGGTTTATCATCAATAGCAAATTGTCGTTTCTGCCAAGGCACTGTGCCTCCACCACAAGAAATTATTCGACATTTGATGGTCTGTCCCGCGACGCGCTCAATAAGACAACGGTACATCTAACATGCATCAAGAGATGATCCTCTGATGGAAGAACAAACATGGTGGTGCAGACTCATAGGAGGCGACAGAACCAGCTGGCAAATAATTACAGCAAAAATACCAGAATATATCGTGACTGATCTACTAAAAGATAAAGAATGACTCAAAGAGACTTACTGGCGTATAGTCAATATGCCCCATCGACATGAACTCAAGCATGGGAGGCAAGCTTTGAGACTATGTTCAAAGACCTTTGCCGTCTGGCCAGCGGTGCAGGCTGCACTCCTATCACCACTAAAAAGTGGTATCTTTAAATAGATGATGGATTCTTCTTACTGACATAAAATATACTCGAGTGAACTGTTTATCTTCCATATAGTTAAGTTTTATTTCAATTATTTGGCACTTAGTAAATGAATACTGTGCAGATGCTTAATGGGAAGGCCAATGCATTTCGGAATGTGATCCTTCATCAGGGCCTACATAACATCAGTAATTTATTCAAAACAATGAATAAATACAACAATTCACAACCGCACCAAAATATAACCAACAATAGGAAAGTAAAACAGGTCATATTTAACACGTCCAGGATTTGCCCAGATTATGCAAACAACATTAATTAAATCACCAGTTCAATAGGCATTTCATGACGTTAGAATCAGTCGGTATGTGTGCAAAATTGCCACCATGTGACCCACGGGTGTACAATTCGTGATAGTATAAAAAGCATACATACGTATATGAAGTATGTTCGGGCTGGAGCAAAGGTCGTTTCATTTCAGAAAAGCACAAAAAAAACACAGAAAAAGAAAAACAAAGGTCGAGAGATGTAACTAAATCCCCAATTAAAAGTTAAGAATAAACGAAAAGACTGTAGGCTAGCACTGACCTTAAATCCCTCAAGAATCAGTCAAGCTTGCAAAGTAGCTAAGCGTTCACTAGCTGAAATCGTGCGACTTCAGCTGGAAAAAGCCGGTTTCCCAAGTACATCTGTTAAAGTAAATATACAGAGTTTATCAAACTCATTCCATAATCAAGTTGTAGCCCTTATTATCTCGGCAAGGGCACCGGCTTACCTGGCGCTGCAAGAGGTTGCCTCAGTACTCAGTGAAACCGCAAGGACGCGCGTTTCACACAGAGTATATTTGTTGTGTTCCGTTACCTTGGAAACTGATCGAGTTTCCTGTAGAGGAAACCCGGACTAGGGCGGTGGCCATCTTGGAGTAGTGTTATTAAAACGTAATCGATTCAGAAACCTGCCTTACCGTCTGCTTATTCAGCATAAAAACTCTCATTAATCTGCATAGGTAACAAAAAATGACTAATCTTTAAATAGTAACTCAAATCAAGATAGATACTAACTAAAAGTTAACTGATGCGACATTGCTCATTAATCCGTAATGGAACGGCAATCTATTATTGACAACTCCTATTGCTGTAAAGCAGCCTAATTTCCGTATTATAAACCGATGGGGGTGAGCCAAAACACTTAGTGCGAGAGTGGGTGAAAAATAGTGAGCCGTAATCACATTCAATGTGAGTCCGCATCATCAGATGCTGTCCTACTATCAGCGTCCACAGACGGCGAAAAACTCATACACAAAGGAAAGCCAGTGCTTGTAACGAATAGAAGGGGTGAGTGTGGAGGACGCATCACTCTATCGTATTGCCACAATTCAGGGAGTAAAAGTCTAAATCCTATGCTAATCTAAATAGCTGGGGGAACCCGAACAAAGGGCATTCATGAAAACAGTACTTGACATCAAAATCAGTAAATTAATCACCCGGATCAATCCTGGCGTGGAACACTTGTTCGACAAGGTAAGCCCCTAATATGCGTCCGAAAAACACAATCTCCCATAATACTTTTCTAATGATACCCGATAGACAAGGGTTGTCTCAGTACAAATCAGGTCATAGAATAAATAGCAAATATATGTTGGGATTGAATCTCTTTCTACTGTAATTGTAGTTCCCCAGATACATATTGAAAGTATGTTGCCTTGTGTAACCATAGTGTCCTCTGATACATAAAGGCAATATGGCCAATCATTCCCCCCTTAGTCGGATAGAATCATAATAAACAGTTGGGTATTAGCTGCCTGAAAAAAACGTAATTACATCACAGTCAGAAAAGGGTGTGTGATAATCTGGCGTATTGACCTGGACGTAGAATACCTTCAAGGTAAAGAATCATGATCACAGACATTCAAAAAGGAAACATCTTCATAAAAAACATGATCATAGACATTCGAAAGTAAACGTTTTCATAAAAAGCAACTCAAATCTAGCTCCTCGTTGATCCCATCGAGAGCTAGTGCGTCCAATTTGTCTATCCAAAATGCCTCTTGCTGTGCTCTCCATTTCTCCATATCTTTATTGTGTTTCTTGGTAGATAGCACCTCCAGTACTGCAAATCTCAGTTGTGAAAGGGAGTGTCCATTAGCTTTAAAATGTCTCGCTATGGCTGAGGTCATGTTACCATCACGGATACATGACTTGTGTTCGTTGATCCTTATGCGTACTTTGCGCGCTGTTTCTCCTACATAGTAGACGCCACAAGGGCATCTAATAGCGTAGACAACATTTTCTGATAAACATGTCGCATGGTATCGCAGTGTGATTTTAGCTCCAGTTTTGGGATGCAATATGGTGTTACCTTTCATTACATTGTTACAGTTGCTACAATTCATGCATGGGGAGGTGCCCGGGCAAGCTTTGAGACACACGAAGAGACAATCATATTGTAAAAATCTTATTTTTGATTATAACAATAAACATTTTTTTTAAAAATAATTATGAATCAGTCCAACAAAACAGTAACAAGAGCAATTAAACTGAAGGGAATAGGGAGAGTGGTGCTGTAGGACTGTGAGGGAGAGGGAGGGGTGAGGAGAAGAAGGAGGGGGGAGTCCTCTGGACTTCTTATTGTGGCGAGTGCTGTGGAAGGTCAGGATTTCAGGAAGGTGTGGAATTGAAACTGCGGAATCTGTGCATGTTCGCCTCAGTTTACACATAAGGTGGATGAGGGTAAGAATTTGGTTTGCTGCACGACTTTTAAACAACAGGAGAAGGTGCTGCACTTGTGCAAAGTGATGGGGATTCCTGTGGTGTGTACTGTCCCACCCACACGTGTGAAAAGAGGTAAGGGGGTGATTTATGGAATACCAACCAAAACTGATTTGGACCTTTTCATGGCAGAGATTAAGCACGATAATGTGGCAGGGGTGCCACGGTTGGGTCAAAGGAATGGCAATGGGGTAGTGCGCTTGACTACTGAGTTGGTCAAGTTTCAGGCTGTGGAGTAGCCCCTGTTTCTGAGGTTTGGTTATGAGAGGTTCTCGGGTGGCAAAGTATGTGCCCCCTCCATTGCAGTGTTTTTGGTGTCAGAGGTTTGGTCATGTAGCCAGTGTCTGCAGAGGTGTACAATGTTCTGCAAACTGTGGAAGTGAAAATGATGTCAAGGAGTGCGTAAGTGAGGCAAAGCCTGTCTGTAGGAATTGTGATGGGATCACTGTGTTATGTATAAGAAGTGCCCTGTATATGTGTGTGAGGCACAGGTGCAACCAGTGAAAGTGTCTAACAATTCGACTTCTGCTGAGGCAGTTGCACAGTTGCAAGTTGACAGTGTGGATTGTGATGGGCAGGATTGACAAGTTAAGAGTGGGCTCTTGCCTCCTTCCCTTGAGTCTGAGGAGCGGGTGGTGCAGAGACAGATATTTTGCTGATGACGAAGGAGCAGTTTTTGTTTATGATTGAGGTTATTAATTCTTCCTTTCAAACGTAGAGTAAGACTGAGAAAATGATGATAATAGTTAAGGCTGGCGAGAAGTTTCTGGACATTGTCAGATTTTCAAGCGATTACTTGAATGAGGTCTTGAGTAGGGAGAGTGTGTGATGTGCAGTGGTTGTACTGCAGTGTGGGTAGTGTTAGTGGGGTTAGGTTTTCCTGGGAGGTTGGTTAGTACCTGCGTTTGAGGGGAATAGGCGAACACCATCTCTCCAGATGGAAATCGCCGGCCCAAGAAGAAGAAGAAGAAGGGAGTGCAAGCATTTCCTGTTAATGGGCTGGAAGAGAGGCGACTTTGAACTAGGTCATTGTTTCACTGACCGTCTCCACTCCCCCAGCCCCACCAGCACAGCTATCCCCCATTCTCTTCCCCTTCCCTGTGTCTCCAGCCCCCTCCTCCACTTAACTGTGCAAGCATTAACAAACATAGCCCCTTTTCTCTGCGCCCCCAGCCAGCCTCTAACACAGACCCCCACAACAAACTTTAGCATGACCATTTCCTTGGCCCGGCTCACGTTTGGCAGACCCCTCGGCTCAGCCCTATCCATGAGACCACTGCCTCTGCCAGCTATGTTAAAAACTAAGCATAATCACCACTTTGTGAAATGGTGATAACTTCTATAATCTTTGCTTAATTTCTCAGTTCAGATCTCTGTTTGTCTTTTTCTCTCCAGAAGGTGTCGCTGTTTTTAAAATTGCCTCTCCAACTGAGTCATCACACCTGGGAATGGGTAGCCAGTCCAAGTACCATCATCTGGCAGGAACTAAGGTTTTCTAAACTCTGCATGAAGCGTGCACATTATGAATAACCTTGGAAAAATTCAAGGTGGGAATGAGTTTAGATTCAGCCTCTGCGTTTTAACTTCATCAGGAATCATGGACAAGATTGGATGTTGATCGAAGAAAATGCGACTAGGTGCCTAACGCTAGATTTCATGGATGGGCCACTATATGTATAACTGTCACAAGGGTCAGCTATGTCCTCTTCTTCATATGTAGTTTCAGTCTCATAACCCTCCCCTTCCTCCTCACCTCTGTCTTTTCTCCTGGTTTTCCTTTCCTCGTTTCTCCTTTTTTTTATGAAGGTATGGACGGCCACGAAAGGACGCCACCGCGACACCGTATAGGTAAGGCAGTGAAAGATCTTCCGTGACTGTCGGATAAGGGGAAAAAGCCAAAGGCACAAAAAGCCCCTAAGAGATGACTTCAGGCTCTGAACAGTCCGAGTGGCACAGCGGAAAGGTAAGTAGAACCGGAACGATACCAGATCACAAGGGGAGGGCTGAAGCAATCCGTTAAGCAGGCTGGGTCGGCACACAGGAAGGATGAATGTCCACAGAAACGTAAGGCGGAGGCAGTCCAATAAGCAGGCAAGGTCGGTACACAGGAAGATGAAATGTTAAGAACAACGGGAGGCAGAGGCAGTCCGGGACGCAGGCAAGGTAAGTGCAAACGAGAGGAATAGGAAAAAGAGGAAGGAGGAAAACAGGGTAGATGAGAGAGGAAAGAAGGAGAGAAGTGCAGAGCGAGGGCGGAGAGAGGACAAGGGGGGGTAGACGGGCAGAAGAGAGAGAGAGGGAAGGACGAGAAACACAGGGAAGAGATAAAGCCAAGTACGAAAGAAACAGAAAGAGCGGGGAATGGCAACGCAGAATGCAAACCAAGCGTGGCAAACTACGCGGAACCAAAGGTGCGTTGCAACGCGTACGCGACCCGGAAGCTGGAGACTAAAAGCTCCCGGTCGCGTACGCGAGTAGAGAAAGACTAGACCTGCAAGCACGTTGGGGAGAAAAACGTGACGGAAAGCTCTATGGCGGGCCGTGGCGATAACGATTCCAGACTCGCCATCTTCTCCACGATGTGACAATAACAGACCTTAACAAGAAACCCCCAGTTCCTTGAATAGCTTGGTAAAATAAATCTGGGAATTTGGGAACTGTTTGTCTTCTGGCTCCAAGCCAAACGGCTGAAGATGGCAGTCTCCATTTTAATTCATTAACTTGCCACCAATCAATGGTCGCTCAGCTTTGGATGACCTGACGGTAGCAGGAGAGGGATACGAATTGTTGACTGCTTCTCAGTTCCAAGATGCCTCTCAAGAAAAGTGACATGCTATTCAAATGTTGGTCTATACCATATTATATATTCATACAGAGTTGGACGCTATCACAGTGCCAACCGAAGCACCTCTATCAGAACCAGAAGGGGTCTCATGAAAACCTTCCAGAACGCTGCAGACAAGGTGGGTCCCAGCAGGCACCTTCAGGTCAAAGTAAAAGGGGCAGTCATGCAGGTTTCAAGTTGTACCTGTTGTGTTAAGCCCTGGAGAAGGCTCTGGACCCCTTGAGTGCTGTGGAAGCTGCACTAGTGACTTGTGGTAGCGAAGCTGGTAGCACAGGATGCTCAGCCCATATCGAAGCAGATCTTTGGTCAAGCAGGACCAATATGATTAATTCCACTGTATCAGCCAACCAGAGTGAGGCATACCTCATAGTCACTAACACGCCCATGGGGTTCTCTAAGGCTTTGTTGGCCAATAGTCAACAAGCCGTGATTTTCCAGGGCATTGGTGTCAAATTAAGCCTCAGGCTCCACTCCGGGTGTGCCCTTCCATCAATTCCTTTACGTTTCAACTTTGCAACCAGCTGCAGCTCATTCTATGGCTTAAGCCCTTACAAGGAGACTCGCGATTGGCCTGTAATTCCTGGCATGAGTTTGATCAATTGAAGGTTTTTTCATAATAGTTGAAATAAAAATGACACTCCTACCAAAACAAAATTATTAGTTTGGTATACTTTCATTACCCCTCCTAGCAAAAGTCCTGTGGGGAATACAAACAGTGCTAAATAGCTTTCTGTGAAGGCAAGGGATTGGACCTAAGAATTCCCATGAGTGTATCAAATATGTCTGAGTGCCTTTGGTTTTCCTGATGTACACGTTACACCGCCTCTAACATTGGATAGGTGACAAATTCCTCACCGAACATGGTGGCTGAGATACGATCAGTGAACCCTATCCCAGGAAATTCCCCCTTTCATATATACCAAGACATGAGCCCACACAGAACCGTTGATCTATTGTGCTGAAGGCGATTTGTAAGACGACAGCCCTATAAACCCAATGCCAGACACCGCTAATGGGCTTGGGCTATCGACTTCAAAGAGACCTGTCAAAATGTGTCAAAATATAGGCATCATAAAAAAATTAATTAGTTGAATATGTGCAGCAGTTGTCTAATCTTCATGAGAAACTAAAGACATTCTGTCTTGACACATATTGATATCATGAAAAAGGAGTATGCAGGAGATGTATAAATGGTTACCTCTATGTAATGAAGCCAACGTGTCTTCACTTCCAAACTGGATAGGAAAATACATGTTATCTGTTTAAACCCAAATACTGAATCATAAAAAAAAAAATAACTTTGTAATACAATGTCCAACTAACACAGAACAAATTACATTTTGTACCTAGAAGTTATATCTACCAAACAATGTACACATGCACATAGAGTCCCACGTAAAGATTGGGAGATAGATGGAAAAAACAAGTAACTCATCCAAAAGTTATCACCGATCAATAGTTTACATATGTGATTGTTCGCACCGATCTACAGAATTTTATGACATTCGTTTTATTAATCTCGATTGTTCACATCCAAAGAAAGGCCTAAAACCAAACTGGCATTGTTTCAGTAGGAGCGATTGTACCCCTACTTTCAGTATCATAATACTTCTAGAAACCACACCTTTGTCACAAGATCTGTGTATGTATTTGTCTGCCCATAGACTGATTATTATGGAATGTGGTGAGGTAAAGATAGAAGAATTTTGGAAACAATTAGATGGTTGAAGAAATCTGAGACTTATGGGAGACTGACTTTCCAGACATGCTGGGGAAGGAGTCATTGCAGAGAACAGCTGGAATGTATGGAAGAATGAAATTCCAGATAGCCAGCTGGAATGAGAGCTTGTAGATGGATTGATTGCAGATTGATTGGTTCCCTGCTGATTCTACACAAATGAGAAGCCACGTTTAAAAAAGGTAAATGAAACCCCAATGTAACTCCACATTTTCCCTATAGACTGAACTGGGTAACTCAGGGGGAATAGAGGGCTGAGAGTCCAGGAGAATACAATTCAAAACCAGGAAAACAGGTTGGGTATTAAACATAATGCTCTGTGTTTTCCCTTTTGCATTTAATATAAAGTGACATGGTATTTACGTAAAGTCCAATGCATTTTCTATTGAGAGACGGGATTGAAAAAACCAATGGAATTTTTGTGCAGTTTAAATGCAGACTGTTCTATAAACGTAAGAACCTTCTAAAATGGAATCCCTGATTTAATCCTGTGTAGAGTCATTTGGCCCATAGTGTACTCATGACACACGTTTGTCAACAGGGAATATCATGCATAATGTCTGCCGGGAGAGCCCTAGCCATGAGTTAGATGTTTGTGCAACAGACATGAGTATAAATAATTAGTTCTATTCACTAGGAATCATGCAAGTGTTAAACCATTGCAGCCCCTTATCTTTGAATGCATAAACATACCCATGCGTAACATCACAGGGAAAGGGTTCTGCAATCTTGAAAATTTGACTGTGGAAGATTCCATCTCCAGCCCAAATTTGATGTCATGTTATTTGATATTGGTAAAGCACCTTCTGCCATTGTTATGGCTTTGAAAATCTGTGGGGTGGAAGGCCCTATGGAAGACCGTAGTCTGTGCAAACATTGAAAAAAAAGAGCATTAAATTGCATGCAAATAGTCATTAAAATTACGTGACTATTCAATTACTGGCAGAGATGACTAGTTTAAAATGTTATATACATCATGCAGATGATTGTATTCAGGCACAGAGACGACTGTTATGTCAGTGACTATGTGACAGGTGGACTGAATGTTTAGTGGGACTCAGCTGTATTCTATGGGTTACAGTGCAAGAGGGGGAATGGGTATTATTAATAGTCTATCAACCTCTAGGGCAACTGTTTACAGTTGAGGGCTCTGCTATACTTTACATGCACACTGAATGCGACCCTGCACTCCCACCACTGGTTTCTTGCAAAGAGGTTGCATCTCACTCTCTCTGTCTGTCTCTGCCTGTCTCCCTCTGTCTCTCTCTGTCCCTCTCTCTCTCTCTCGCTATCTTATTGATACATATTATCTAATGTGCAGCAAAACACGCATCTGTGAATTGGAAGATGAGGGGCAAGGGCTAGGCAGTCTGTTACTCTGGTCAATTACCATAATCCACAGCTAAGCGTTATCGGAAGCAAGAACCTTTGGTTCAGAGAAAAGGCAACTTGTAACTTGGGGCCAGAGTCACCCATTTTGCCTGGCTTAGCCTGCTTGTTGGCAGGCTGAGGGATTCCTCAAAGCTCACTCTAACATGCTGAGGTACTGCCCTCAGTGGTCTGCTGGAATTCTGGCCATCATGGACAGGGCTCATTTTGGGCAGAGCAATAAAGAGTTTGTCAGGCATTTGTCAGGTATTGGTCGGGGCATGGGCCTGGTCAATTCTCTCAGAGGTCTACCTTGCTGTCTCTCTTAAGCCCCAAATTCTTTTCACACAGTCCACAGTAAATATCCCCCCTCCACCACCACCAACAGACACAGACTCACCAGATTGTAACGTGACACCAGGCTGAAATGATGCAGGTTATTCTTCATGTTGAAATGCAGTGCAGAAAAGATGGGGGGAGGGGATGGGAATTCCTCAAAAATCTGCTGCACTTTGAGATAAAAAAAGGTGAGGAGGAGGTATGATGGACACAGGATGGTGAGGAGCAGTGTGTTGCCAGTAACAGACAGGAGTTATGGGGCTGGGGCATATGATGGGTTTTCCATTAAGTGTGCCATCTCTAGTTTGCAGTCTCTTTGGAACGTTTCTAGCTAAGGGTCTCAGAAGGCTTTCCTTACTTGTGCCACAGGTAAAATGTTGGCGAGCAGGACAAAGACAGTGTGATGAATCCCAGGGTATTATCAGATCTTCCATGGGGGAGGCCCCTTTCCTTGAGGCCAGGGAGGTGAGTGTCACGCTTACCTCTGGTGCCCTGCAGGAGTGCCTAGTCCAGACTGTGCTGCAGAGTGGCCCCCGAACTGGTTCCCTTCACCCGGTTGTATGTCCCAGCCATGCCTTCCCTCACCTGTCAGCTGGAGGAAAAACCTCCAGGGGGCCGTGAGGTTGGGAGGGGCCGGGGTGTATTCAGGACTTGAGTTACTGGTGTTCTGAGGGCGTTGTGGAAACCTAAAAGGTGAACACAGGGTAAGTCTACTAGAGAAAATGACTGCAATGTTCCCCCCTTTCCCCGCCCCTAGGCCCCTAAAAAAGTGAGGCTGGCTTGAGCGTGTGGATGCGGCTCACCTGTGGTTCTGTGTCTGCAAGCGCTGCCTCAGAGATGGGGTCCTGAAGAGGAGGCTGAGCGGACAAGGTTCTCTACCCCGGGTGTGATATCTCTGCTGATTGTCTTATGTTCTTTCTCCCTTCTAGGTGATGAGAATTCAGTGCAAAATCGGTAGCGGAGCCCTGAAGGAGGATCGCTCGTTTCTGTGTACAGGTAAATTCTCGAGTTCTTAGATGGGAGGTTTGATCTGATGGGAGAATGGGAGGTGGATACTAACCCTGTTGCTTGCTTTCAAACAGGGCGCCTGACACCAGGAGCTGGGACTCGGGAAGACAAAGGGAGGAAGCAAGTCTGAGCAGGATGCAAAGAGAACAGAGTCCACCGCAGAGCGGCGTTGAACAGGATGCAGAAGGCCATAGACCAAGACTGATAGCCCGGGTATAGAGGATTGCTGAAGGATGCCGAAGGACCGAAAGATGCTGAAGGACCGAAGGGTGCTGAAGGACCAAAGGATGCTGAAGGACCGAAGGTTCCTGAAGGACCGAAGGATGCTGAAGGATCGAAGGATGCTGAAGGATCGAAGGAGGCTGAAGGCTCGAAGGGTTCCAACTGGATACAGAAGATTGCTCTTGACAAAGAAGCTCAATGCAGGAAGATGCTTGAGCGCAGAAGCGGTAAGCGAAACGCTACTCTTATCAGGAGCAGAAGAAACGCTAAGCACAGGGTGCAGTCCGGGGTGCGGCTTTATAATCCTGAGCCACACCCTGCCGGAGCTAGATGCGTAAGGGCGTTGGCTTCGTGCACTTGCCAGGTACTTTGTTGGACGTGCTGTAACTAGGTCGCGCCCACCCACACGCTCACGCCAGCCAGCCATCATCCCTGTCCATCTTTTCCCTATGGTACGAGAGGGGCTTCCCTCCACCAGTTAACCCGGCACCCCTGGACCCATAACGGGATCGTGACAGCACTCCCCTCCAAGACCCCCCAAGGAGCGTCCCCTCACGGTCCTGGTTTGTGGGGATAGTTATGGTGAAAACGGGCAATCAATTGGGGAGCATGAGTGTTTTCCTTGGGTTCCCATGTTCTATCCTGATCAGTGTACCCCTTCCAGTCTACAAAATAGTATAGGCGTTGCCTACATATCTTTGAGTCTAGGAATTATTTTACTTCATATTCTTTTTCTCCTTCCTGGATTTCTATTAGGGGAGGCTTGCTGAAGGAATCCTGAGTTCCGGAGTGTACGGGTTTAAGCAGGGATACATGGAAGACTGGGTGGATTTTTAGATTTGGGGGGAGTTCAAGTTTTACCGCTACTGGATTAATAATGGCGCATATAGGATAGGGTCCTATAAATTTAGGGTGGAACATTTCTGATCCTTTTAATCGAATATGTCTGGTGGAGAGCCATACTTTATCCCCATCTTTATATTCGGGGGCCTCCCTTCTTTTTCTGTCTGCGAAGAACTTTTGTGTATTTTTGGTTTCCTGAAGTGTTGCATGGGCTTTTTGTAATGTTTCTTTAATGTGGCTATGAAGGGATGTGACCGCGGGCATCTCCAGAGCAGTGGGTGGATCGAATTTGGTAGTTTCTGGATGTCACCCATAAAGAAAATAAAAAGGGGTGAACGCAGTGGCGCTATGGATGTTATTATTGTAAGCATATTCGGCCACCCACGGGAGGTCGAACCAACTTCCCTCAGTTTGAGGTCTGGTTGATTCTTGTGGTCTGACCATCCGTTTGCAGGTGATGGCTTGTAGATAGTCAGACGTCAATATGGGCTTGTTCTTAGCAATGCCTCCAAAACCTGGATACAAACTGACTTCCTCTATCTGAGATGATGGTTGATGGAAAGCCGTGTAATCTCACGATGTTGGTCAAGAAAGCGTACGCTAACTTCTCTGCATTTGGCAACCCCTTAAGGGCAATGAAGTACGCCATCTTTGTAAGTAAGTCCACTACCACCATAATGGTATTATATCCATTACACAGAGGAAACTCGGTTATAAAGTCCATTGAGATGGTGTGCCATGGGACAGGTGGTACTGGTAAAGGGTGGAGTAACCCAGAGGGTCTGGTCTTAGGCATTTTACTACATGCACACATTGCATGTCTTGACATATTGTATTACATCCTTTTGCTAGGTGGGCCACCAGTAATTTTGGTGGATTTTCCCTAAGATTTTAGTGATTCCAGGGTGGCCGGCAAGCAGAGTATCATGGTAGTTATGCATTACTTCAGTTTGCATTCGAGGCACAGGAACATAGAGCCGTCCCTGATGGAACAGAATGCCATTTTCCATGGAGCGATGCTCATCTTGGGTTATCCACTCTTGCCATTGTTCTGGGGTCAGGGCTTGCAGAATATCCTGGTGGAACTGGTCTAGAGGGGACACTATTGGGCTGATTAGCCCTAGCAATTTGTTTCCTGGTATGTTGGCCATGATTGCAGGGGATGCGTAAGAGTCTTTCTCTTCCTGACTCCATCCAATGCATGACTGGGCGTCCGATTTTCCATTCTTGACTCCAGGGCGGAACGTGATTATAAAGTCATATTCAGAGAAGAACTGTGCCCAACGGAGCTGACGAGATAATTGGGCGTGGGCGGTCTGTAAATACTGCAGGTTTCGATGATCAGAGTAGACAATGGTAGTGTGCCGCGCCCTCAATAAATGATGACGCCATTCCTTGAATGCCGCTTTGATGGCCAAAAGTTCCTTGTCGGTTATGGAGTAATTCATTTCGCTAGGTGAAAACTTTTTCGACCAAACGGCGAGTGGCTGTTGATGAGTGGTAATAGGATCTCTCTACGATAACACCGCCCCCATTGCAACACTGGATGCGTCTGTTTCGACTACAAAAGGCAGGTTCAGATTTGGATGTTTTAAGATAGCGGCTGTTGTGAATTGTGTCTTGAGTTGCCCAAATGCTTGTTCTGGTTCAGGCGACCACTTGAAGGATTTGTGCTTTCGTAGTAGAGAGGTGATAGGATGCGCTATATCCAAAAACCCTGGTATAAACCATCGATAGAAGTTCGCAAAACCAAGGAAGCGCTGCACTTATTTTATGGACATGGGAGTAGGCCAATTTAAGATTGCTTCCACCTTCCTGTTATCCACCTGAATGCCATGCGGGTTAATATGAAGCCCAGGAATTCTACCGTCTTGACGTTAAAAAAGTACTTCTCTAACTTGGCGTACAAGTGATGCTGGCGTAGTTTCCTTAGGACTGCGGTTACGTGTTGAACGTCTTCCTCTTCCGATGCTGAGTAGATAAGTATGTCGTCAATGTACACCATGACGCACACATCAAGTAGTTCCCGTAACACATCTGTCATAAAAAACTGGAAGACCGCTGGAGCGTTGCACAATCCGAAAGGCATAAAAGTGTATTCGAATAACCCATATTTCGTGCATAAGGCTGTTTTCCATTCATCCCCCTCTTTTATACGAACAAGGTGGTATGCTCCGCGCAGATCTAATTTGGTATATATTTTCGCATCCTTAAGCTGATCCAATAGAGTGGGAATGAGCGGTAGGGGATATCTATTTTTCACCGTAATCTTGTTGAGTCCCTTGAAGTCAATGCAGGTCTGGAGCTTGCCTCCTTTCTTTGGGATGAAAAACAGCGCTGAGGATACAGTGGATTTGGATCGTCGCATGAACCCATTGGCGAGGTACCGGTCTAAATACTCCCGCAAAATGTTGGTTTTCTTTTTCCATCAGCGCGTAGATACAGCTGAATGGGGGTTGCGTTCCCGGCATCAGGTCGATCTGGTATTCGTATGGCCTGTGCTGTGGCAAGGTCTTCCGCAGCCTCCTTCTGAAAGACGTCCTCGAACTCTTGATACCGGTGAGGAAGGAGCCCCAAAGCAATAGGGGATGCCGCAGCTCCCAATTTGAGCGCTCTGTGGACTGGGGGCCAGTACGTGTTGCAGGTACGTAGGCAATCTGATGGGAAAATGACGGTATGGTTTCTCCAATTGATTACTGGGTTATGACGTTCAAGCCAAGGCATGCCTAGTATTAACTGAAATTGAGGAGCAGTGATTAGGTCAAAGGTTATACTTTCTCGATGGCCGTCTTTACACAACATCTCTACCTCCTCGGTGCATAGCGAGACGGGTCCTGATATCAGCGGCGAGCCATCCACTGAAACGATATTATCGATCTTTCCCCGCTGCTGTCCTTGAAGACCAATTCTTCGCGCTATGTCCATGTCAATATAATTGCCGATGGCTCCGCAGTCAACGTAGGCCTCTAGCGAATGCATCTGATGGGAGTGTCCAGGCTTAATCAGAATGACGGGTACAGTAAGATGTGAGACCGTATTTACTCTAACCTCTCTCACCAAGCCGATCCCTACTCTTGTCAGGTCCAGCAGTTTTCAGACGGCGCCGCAGGTTTCTCAGGATCATTCGCTAACTCTCCCGTGACTCCCAAGGCCTTTTACTTTGTTTTTTTCATGCAGTCTTTGAAGAAGTGACCTGCCTTGCCGCAGTACAAACATAACTGATGTTGCCGCCGTCTCTCCCGTTCTTCTTTCGAGAGGGGCCTTTGTGCACTATCCAAATGCATGGGTTCTGGGGAGCTCTCTGAGGGACGCCCTGTCCCTTCACGTGGGCGAACGCAAACAGGCCAGGCTTCTACCTTACTCCGATCAGCCTTTCTTTCTTGTAAGCGATGGTTCAACTGGATTACTAGGTTTTTGTAGTCTGTGCAGCGCGCGGGAGGGATTGACCGCCTGAGCCAAGACATCTTTTAATTCTCCCCTGAGATCCCGATAGAACAGAGTGGTTCTTTATTCCTCCAGCCAGTTTGTTTCAGCCACCAGTCAGTTAAAGGCAGTAACATACACCAATAGGTCTTGTGACCCCTTCCGTAATGCCAGTAGTTCGGTGTCCAGAGATACCCCTTGGTTGTTACGGGCAAACAGTTCATCTAACCCTTGCTGAAAGGTGCCAAAGTTATGCAGAATGGGATCATCCCTATTCACCAGGGGCAATGACCAATTGTCCGCATGGCCCCCCAAATAAGAGAGGACAAAGGCTACTTTAGTCTGGTCGGAGGGGAAGGCCCCAGGCCGACATAGGAAATGCAATCTGCATTGATTCATAAACACTGCATATCTTTGAGGGTCCCCTAGGAATCGTTCCGGCTGGACCAAGGGAACTGAGTGTGGTGTGGTAACCTGGATGAGGGGCGCCCTCTCAGCTTCCCTTTCAACAGGTCCAGGAAGGGGGACTTGGCCGGCTTGAGATACTAGTAACCGTTTGGCCAAAACCTCCGTCTTTCCCTGGTTGACCACCACTTCCCTCTTTATGGCGTTTGTCTCAGAGCGGGCCGCATGCACCTCGGCCTGCAATTCTCCCAAAAGGGTGGACAGCTGACCTACCCCTAGATCCATGGCACTCGGGCAGGGCTTACTACATGGGCTTAGTGTTTTGTCACGCTTACCTCTGGTTCCCTGCAGGAGTACTTGGTCCAGACTGTGCTGCAGAGTGGCCCCTACGCTGGTTCCCTTCACCCCTTCGTATGTCCCAGCCACTCCTTCCCTCACCTGTCACCTAGAGTAAAAACCTCCAGCGGGCCGTGAAGTTGGGAAGGGCCGGTGTGTATTTGGGACTTGCATTACTGGTGTTCTGGGGCTGTTGTGGGCGTCTAAAAGGCAAACACAGGGTAAGTCTACTATGGAAAATGACTGCAATGTCCCC
The DNA here is from genome assembly GCF_040938575.1 of Ambystoma mexicanum. Lineage (NCBI taxonomy): Eukaryota > Metazoa > Chordata > Amphibia > Caudata > Ambystomatidae > Ambystoma > Ambystoma mexicanum. The sequence goes on along the minus strand of NC_090925.1, from coordinate 762,548,620 downwards.
CCCTTTCCCCTCCCTAGACCCCTAAAAGAGCGAGGCTGGCTGGAATGCGTGGTTGCGGCTCACCTGTGGTTCTGTGTCTGCAAGTGCTGCCTCAGAGATGGGGCCCTGAAGAGGAGGCTGCAGCAGACGAGGGTCTCTCCCCCGGGTGTGATGTCTCTGCTGATTGTCTTATGTTCTTTCTCCCCTGTAGGTGATGAGTCTTCAGCGCCAAATTGTTAGTGGATCCCTGAGGGAGGATCACTCATTTCTGGGTACAGGTAAGTTCTCAAGTTTTTAGATGGGAGGTTTGTTCTGATGGGAGAACGAGAGACGGATACTAACCCTGTTGCTTGCTTGCTTGCTGGGACTTGGGAAGACAAAGGGCAGAAGCAAGTCCGAGCAGGATGCGAAGAGAACAGAGTCCATCGTGGAGCGGTGTTGAACAGCATGCTGAAGGCCATAGACCAAGACTGAAGGCCCGGGTATAGAGGATTGCTGAAAGATGCCGAAGGATGCTGAAGAACCAAAGGGTGCTGAAGGACCAAAGGATGCTGACGGACCGAAGGATCCTGAAGGACCGAAGGATGCTGAAGGACCAAAGGATGCTGAAGGACCGAAGGATGCTGAAGGCTTGAAGGGTCCCAACTGGATACAGAAGATTGCTCTTTGCCACGAAGCTCAATGCGGGAAGATACTTGAGCGCAGAAGCGGTAACCGAAACACTACTCTTATCAGGAGCAGAAGAAACGCTAAGCACAGGGTGCGGTCCGGGGCGCGGCTTTATCGTCCTGAGCTACACCCTGCCGGAGCTAGATGTGAAAGGGTGTTGGCTTTGTGCACGTGCCAGGTACTTTGTTGCACGTGCCGGACTTGCACGTGTTCAGTGCTTCTTGGCTTGCGATGGGCGGTGCCCCTGCTTCCAGCCCTTTCTAATGGGCCGTAACTAGGTTGCTCCCACCCACACGCTCACGCCAGCCATCGATCATCCCTGTCCATCTTTTCCCTATGGTACGAGAGGGGTGTTCCCTCCCCTTGTTAACCCGCCACCCCTGGGCCTGTAACGGGATCATGACAGTGAGGGTGCTACCTGATAGTCCCCCTGGCGGTGATACTCAGTGGGTGGATCTTATGGGCGGGGAAATCCCTCATGGAATTGGTGACAATGGTCCTGGGAGAACGCAGTGTTCCTTCACACCTTTGGTGTCACCACCTTCCTTAACTCCCACTCAGGTCCCTCTTGTCCCCCACACCACTTGTTTTTATGACGAGGAAAAGGGAGACCTACCCAAAGGTGATTCAAAAGATAACTGCAACGATAAAGATAAAGCAAGGAGGCAAAAGTCGACTGTGGAATCACTGCACATGGTGCAGCTGCCCAAAGGCAGGATTGATGATAAAAAAGGGAAGGACTCACGTCGTGGTCTACCAGCCAGCCCTGGAGGAGCAGGGAAGGAGATGCTGGTTCTCTACCAAAGAACCTGAGAACTGGAGACGAGGAAGCTGACTGCCACAGGTGCCTGAGAGGTCTTCGTAAGGCAGACCTGATCAGTGGCAGAGAAGCAAGGAGCCAGACTGGCAGAGTCCGGCCAGAAATGGTGACACGGACAGCTGAAGGCGAGGGAGAGAGATGCTGCAGCTGCAGAGCCGCAGGAAAAGGAATGTCAAGGATGGCAGGAGCAGAGAAACGTCACTCCAACTGCAGAAGAGACCACAGAGTTCCCAAAGGTAGGGAAATGGCTGGACCGGTTAGGGGGTTGTTAAGGGAGATAAGGAAACTAATGATAATATCCCAAAGAGCAAAAGGGTGGAAAGGCACCTTGTGCAATGAACTTTGCAAACTTTATAAGAACACCCCGAAGATAACAAAGGGATGAAAAAGGAAACATACAAATAGTTGCAAATATTAGAAGACCAGAAGAAACATCCCTAAGAGCATGAGGGGGGTGGGAAAGAGAGTCTACAGTACAGTACGAACTAAGGGACACAAGAAAATAGAAAGCAAGGCATACAGTCAGATATGAACATTGGAAGTACACCTACGTGGGACAGAACCTGGCATGGGAGTACACCAGATCTATCCGAGTAGACACTAGGTAACGAATGGGCAGGGATCCCGCCAAGTCAGAGCAACAGGGTTTGGGACCCGGATGAAAGTGGGCAAAGCCCAAAAGTGGAGTGCATAAGGGTCAGGGACCCACATCTACAGGAGAAGAATTATAACCGGAAAGTGTAACTAGTGCAAGTCAAGTCTGGCAGGCAAGTAAACCAAACGTTGTACCTTATTGGAAAAGTGTATGGTGAGGTCTGGCAGGTTAGTGGGCCAGACCTGACAAGAGAATGGGAAGGATCATTCTTTGTGCTACGAACTGGGGGGAGAAGAATTCCCCAGAGGATCATTGAGGAAAGCTGTTTTTGCAGATAGAAGGAACCAAGAACCCAGGAAGAGGTTCTCCCAGGAGACTGGCGATGGGTTATCTTTAAGTTCGATGAACTGGTGAATAGTGAAAATTGAACTATTAACACTGAACTATTTATATCCTTTTGGCAGAGTAACTGCACTTGGGTGGCAACAACCAGAACGGGGGAGGCCTTCTTCTGGAATCATGAAGACACCAATTTTTTCCTTTATTTGGAAAGAAAGTATAAGGGATGGAAATAGGATTAGACACAGGACTGTGGACATTGTGTTTGACGGACATCCTGACAGAGTCCATACTATTATTTTGATTGAGGCAGGGCAACCCCTCTTAGTGGTTAGGGATAGTTGCGCCTTTTCCCACCCCCTTGTTACTTTGAATAAAAAGCTTCTAAATCACAACAATGCCACCTGTGTTTTGTTTTCCTTCTGCACCCTTAAAACAGCCATGCTTTGTTCATCTAGATTCTAAGGGCTGTCCTTCCAAGGGTAGGGAGTGGCTGTTAGGGATTAATATATGCACATGGTGTCAGCTGTTCCCCACAGTGGGTCTCCTGGAGCTAGGGAAGGTTCAGTCTCACCCATTAACAGCTATTTACACTACAAAAGAGAGGGCACGAGGAGAGGGGCTGTAGGGCTGTCTTTCTGAAGTGCTGGAGGTGTTGACTGAATTGTGCTCTTACATTTACAACTTTTGTACAAGTTGGTAAGATTTTGTGGGGAAATGTCAGAGAAGGCAGTAAAAGAACCCCACACTCCTCCTAAACTGGCTAGCTGCTGTGTGTGCCCTCTGTGTACCACCTACATCCTATGTGCACTAGCACATTATATGATGATAATACAGTCCAGTTGATCATACAACTTTTTCAGGCTAATCTGAAATTAGTATCATATTGGGATGCACTAGTCAGCCTCCATCACCATTTTGCTGATATTAATCTGCTTACAATGCAGCAACATCTATTTGTGGCATTTTTAACATGGAGAGCACTATGCTCCAATATGGCGCTTGGTTTTACACAGTGCCATTAGCAGACATTCATGTGACTGGTCTGGAGCAGTAGAGAGGACAGCTGTCTAGACAAACCCAGTTTGTTTTTAAAACATGTGCCTGAACGGTGGGTAATGAATGCACCTGATGAAGTCCCAGCCTTGGGGATAGAACGCATGGTGAGCACAGAGTATAAACTCCAGGACTGAATTATCCTTAGTAAGTCCATATATTTTTCTAACGTTGTATTTGGTCATTAGCACACTGGTGTTGCAATAAATATCACAATTGTTGTTAAGCACAGATTGAGTGGCCTGATCCTTTTTGGATGTTGCATTGATTGGATTGTCTTTAACATTACATAGGCAACTGCAGCCTTAGCAACAATGTCTTTGTTTATATTAGTGGCATGCTTCTGAAGTCACCCAGGTACACCCACTAAGAGGCTGAGCGCTGCTTGCAGAAGCGAGTGTTTGTGGATACATATACTCTATTCTAAACAGAATCTGGCTGTGTCACAACGCCAAGCGATCTCGGAATTGCAAAACCTATCCAGTATTGTTATCAAGCCAGTGGATAAGGGCGCCAACATTGTTGTTCAAGATCATGTGAACTATGTTGCTGAAGTCAATCGACAACTTCGGGATTGCTCATGTTATCTTGCGTTGTTGACCAATCCCTTTCCTGAAATACAGTTGAAACTTGCATCTTTATGTACCAAATGGCTGGAGAGGGGTTTACTTGATGATGATCTTGTTCAATTTCTTTTCCCCCTTTGTTATACCATACCCACTATTTAGTCTTTGCCCAAAACACATAAATCTTTGACACATCCACCTGGTAGACCCATTGTTACTTTGTGTGGTTCTCTGTTAGAACACCTGGCACAATATATAGATGAAACTTTGATTTTGTTTCTTTCAGTTTTGCCATCTGTTTATGTGTATAGCTTCTATATACATTGTGTACAGGCACTATACAAATAAACAATCAATTCAATTCAATTCAATTCAATCTTGTTTGCGGGATACCAAGGACTTTTTACAACACATTAACGACACACCATGGGAAGAAGGACTTATTTTGGCCAGCCTTGATGTGGTTTCATTATACACTTCCATCGATCATAATATTGGAATGACAGCCTGTAAATATTTTTTGGACACTCGATCATTGAATTTATTAGGACAAAGCATTATGATTTTGGAAATGTTATTGTTTTATTTGACTAACAATGTTTTTTTTTTTCGAAGGAGTTTTTTTTTCATCAGGTAAGGGTTACTGCTATTGGCAGTACCTTTGCTCCATCTTACGCCAATCTCAATATGGGGTGGTGGGATGCAACTTTTTTGTCTGATTTACTTTTTGCGAATTTCTCAACACAGATTGTTTCTTGGTGGAGGTACATTGAAGATGTTTTTATAATTTGGAAGGGCACTGAGGGTGTTTGGCTATCATTTGTTACGAGCATCAATGTCAATTTGGAAAAATTAAGGTTTACTGAAAGCCATAGTTATACGGAAATTGTATATCTTGATGTCACCGTCACACTTGATACATCAGGCATTCATACGTCTTAGTATAAAAAATCTTCCAATACTGGGTTTCCCTTACATGCCAGTAGCTGTCATCCGCCAAGCTGTAAGAAAAGCATTCCACATGGCGAATTCATTCGTTATCGCTGTAATTGCACCGATATCATGCAATATGATCATTGTTGTGCTGTGGCTGCTTCAGACTTCCTAACACAAGGCAATGGCAAAAAAGTTATTGAGACAGCATATATGAGGGCATGGGTTCTTCCAAGGGACAGGCACCTACATGCTACTGGATCTGATGAATCAATTTCTAATGATGTAACACGCCTAATTGTTACCTTTGACAGCTCATCCTCCAGTATCCAAATGAAACAATTGTCCGAAAACATTTGCATGTCCTCACTATGGATAAGGATTTGTCTCCTTTACTGTCTGCCCGTCCAGTGTTGACTTACCAAAGAGCGCCATCTCTAAAAGACAAATTGGTATTTAACTTTCTACTCCCTCTGAACATGAATACGATGGTGACTAATTGGCTTCCTGGCTCTCCGTTAGGCTTTAACAATGTTTTAAATGCAAAGTCTGTGTCCATGCTACTGTCCAAAAATCTTTCACCCATCCCATCACTGCTTTGAAATGTGAGATCAAACATCTGATCACTTGCAATACTACCTTTGTAGTATATGTCCTTTCTTGCCCTTGTCAAAAGTGGTACGTTAAAAGTACCACTTGTAAATTGAAGTTAAGAATTCTCCAACACTTAAGAGCCATAAAAAATTTGGATCCGGCATATCCAATGACCAAACACTTCAAGGAACAGCATGGGAATGATTTCTGTTTACTAACTTTCTTTGCAGTGGCTCATCTTCTGAAACATCCAAGAGGGGGTGACCGGATTGTGAAACTACGACAATTGGAAACTAAATTAATTCTTGACTTTGACACTTAAGTATCCAATGGACATAATGTGGAAGAGGAACTCTATACTTTTTTGGGAGCGTAAATATGTATATGCTAACATTTATTTTATTGTTTTTTGGTGTCCCTAGGCTAAACTGTACTTTATTTTTGATTGTGTGCTTATCTCGTTGCTCTTTTTAATGTTTATCCTTGGCTGTCAGTCGGCTAACTTGCACTTTGCCTTTGTTAACAGGAGACTGTGGAGCTTATGTCTAATGGTTTGTGCTTAACTGCTTTTTATGTGAGCACTTGCACTTTACATCAGATGATCATCAGGGGATGTCATCATGGGCCCGTACTCATTAGAGTCTCTGTCATGTATGCATTACATCTGTCACACTCTGCCCCCGGTCTTACCTGTTTGTCCTTTGTCGTTTTCTTCTTTGAAGGTTTCTCTGTCCTCCGGGATGTCCGGGACCTATACAGGTAAGGGCGGTGGTCGTCCATATCCAGTGTGGAGCGAGAGCAGACTCGGAGGAAGACAAGAGTTAAGGCCGACCTCTTCTATATCTAGGGCCTGATCACGACTTGGCCGTTACCGCCGGCGGTATTACCGCTGGTGGTAATAGCCCTACCGCCGAACTCCCCGGCGCTAATAGCGCCGGATCATGAGTTCGGTGGTAAAGTAATTCCCCATTCCCCATTGAGCCCATTCGGGAATGCCCCATTCCCCATTGGGCTCAATGGGGAATTTCTGCGCTTTTACCACCGGCGGATTTACCGCCGGCGGTAATAGCGCGTATTTTCGGCGGATTTCCCCCCAGCTCAGAGCTGGGGCGAAATCTGCCGAAGCCCTGATTCGGCGGACCCTTAAATCCGGCGGTATTAGCCCTACCGCCAGATTTAAGGGTTACCGCCGAAGTCATGATCAGGCCCCTAGAGTCACAAATCCTGGAAACCTCAAATTCAATCTGATCGTTGACAAGCACTGGGTTAGGTCCGTGAGCTGATCTGGTGGATTTAATATAAGGTTCGAGCAAGGAGGTGTGAAAAACGGGATGAATTCTCTTCCAGGAGTCTGGTAACTGAAGTCGATATGCCACTTGGTTGATGACCTCTTTGATAGAAAAAGGCCCATAGAATTTGGGTGTCAGTTTATTAGGATGCAGATGTCGAGGCAAGAGTTTAGAAGACAGCCAGGCCTTGTCACCAATTCCGTAGACGGGAGCAGGTCTCCGTTTAGCATCAGCATGTCTTTTGACATCCATTCTGGCCTTTTCTAAATGTTCTTTAGCATCCTTATGTGTCGTGACCAGTCTTTCAATCCAGGAATCGACTGATGGAACCGGGGTGGAATGAGGTAGGATTGTTGGCAGGACAGATGGATGGAAACCTTGACTACAGAAGAAGGGGCTTGTCTTGATAGCAGAATGAGCAAAATTGTTATAGGCAAATTCGGCTACTGGAATTAAAATCGACCAATCATCCTGGACCTTGGCTGAAAAACACTGCAAATACTATTCTAGGGTCTGATTTACTTGTTCTGTTATCCCATTGGTCTGGGGGTGGTATCCAGAAGACAAGGCATGTTGGATGCCCAGCATGTGGCATAGGTGTTTCCAGAATTGGCAAATGTATTGAGGACCACGATCTGAAATGATTTTGGAAGGGAGGCCATGTAGTCTAAACAAGTGCTTCAAAAATATTCCTGCCATTTCTTGTGCTGATGGCAACTTGTACAACGGGGTGAAGTGAGCCATGTGGGTGAATAGATCGATGGTAACCATAATGGTAGTAAACCCTTTAGAAGGGGGCAGTTCCACGATGAAATCGGTAGCAATTATTTCCCAAGGACGCTCTGGCAATGTGGGTTGATGGAGAAGACCTGCAGGTTTTCTATTATCAGACTTATTCTGGCTGCAGACAGGGCAAGTTTGGACATATGCCCTTACTCTATCAATCATGTTAGGCCACCAAAATTGTCTTTGAATGTGGCGAAGAGTAGCAGTAATGCCTCGATGCCCGGAATGGAAGGTATCATGACAGAGGTTTATAATCTTGGTTTTCAATTTGTTTGTGGGTACTGCCAGTCTCTTATCTTTGAAGAGGTAGCCATCTTTTGCGACTAAGGTCCATTGGTTTGTCTTGATGTAATCCTTCTAGAGATCAGACGGTGGTGTTTCAGCACGGATATTTTCCAATAAGGAGTTGGCTTGAGCCACAAACACTGTGTCAGGAAACATCTTCGGAAAGGCGCGGGCCTCCACTGGCTCGTAATCAGGATGCCTCGATAATGCATCAGCGATTAAATTGTTAGTTCCTGGGACTTGATGTATGCGAAACTGATACTGGGCAAATAAATAGGCCCAATGAGCTTGGCGACTGTTCCTGCATTCTAGGGATTGCAGGATCTGCAGGTTTCTGTGATGGGTTCACACTTGAACAGGAAATTTGGCACCCAAGATTAAATGACGCCACTCAGTAAAGGCTTGCCGGATGGTGAGCAATTCTTTCTCCAGGACTGAATAGTGGGTCTTGCTGGGAGTTAATGTTCGGGATAGATAAGCGATGGGATGTTCCCCTTTATCCTCGGATTCTTGTTTTAGCACAGCACCTATTGCATGATCTGAGGCATCTGTTTCTACCAGGAAGGGTTTATTGGTATCTGGTTGAGCCAGGATGGGACCTTGAGTAAATCTCTGTTTTAGCCCCTGAAAGGCTGTCTCTTGAGCATCAGACCAAATGAAGGGAATGTCCTTCTTCAACAATGTGACTATCGGCTGTACAATGTCAGAGAAGGTGGGAATGAATTTCCAGTAAAAATTGGCAAGTCCCAGGAAGGATTGAATCTATTTTACTGTTGTAGGGGCTGGCCAAGAAAGGATAGATTCAACCTTGGCGGGGTCCATTTCAATTCGCCTTTGCACTCAGAACGAACACGAGGTAATGAACTGTTTGGACATGAAATATGCATTTTTCTGGTTTAACCAGGAATTTGTTCTCTCGTAGGCGTTGTAAGACCGATGTCACATGTTCCTGATGTAACTGGGAATCATTGGAATAGATCAATATGTCATCCAAGTACACTATGACAAAGAGAAACAACATATCTGAAAAGACTCTGTCCATGAATCGCTGAAACAACGCAGGGGCGTTTGCAAGACAAAATGGCATTACCAGGTATTCAAAATTCCAAAGGGGGTCCTGAAGGTGGTCTTCCACTCATCGCCTTCCCTTATCCGGATGAGATGGTAGGCGCCCCGTAAGTCGAGTTTAGTAAAGATTACAGCACCCCGAACGGCTTCCAATATGTCGGAAATGAGCTGCAGAGGGTAACGATCCTTAAGGGTGCATTGGTTAAGTCCCCGATAGTCCAGGCAGGGTCGAAGTTCCTTAGTGTCCTTCTTGGGCACGAAGAACAAAGAGGCACCGGCTGCAGATTTAGAAGGTCGAATGGTTCCATTGGCAGGATTGGTGTCCAGGTACTCCCGTAATGCCCTTTTCTCAGGTTCGGAAAGAATAAACATTCTTCCAAATGGTATCACTGCCGAGTCTTCAGTATCAATTGCACAATCTTCTGGTCGATGGGGTGGTAGTGATTGGACAATGGCTGTTGAAAACACATCCGAGTATTGTTGGTAGATCTCAGGTACCTGGGAAATATTGGAGACAAAGATGGGTGGTCGTTCGAGGATCTGGGGTTCCATAGATATGTTCTGTACCATGCTTTGGGATAAACAATGGGACAAGCAGAATTTGGAGCCTAGAAATAAGGATCTGGCCACCCAATTGATGTATGGGTTGTGTTTTTGTAGCCAGGGCATCCCCAGAATCATGGGGTAGTGTGCTGCCTTGATGATATCAAAACGAATCATCTCCTGATGGTTGTTGATTGAGAGCAACAACTCCGTGGTTAGCTGGGTTATGGGTCCCAAAGACAGTGGTTTCCCATCAATTCCTTCAACAGCTTGGATTGTTTCCTTAGTTTCTCGAGGAATGTTATGCTTCAAGGCCCATTCATTGTCCAAGAAGATTCCCATGGCACCACAGTCCACTAGGGCCAGGATGGAATGAGTCTCCTTATTGGCGGTAGATAAGGATGTTTGCAGGACCACCAAAGTATTCAATCGGGGGTAATTCAAGGAAGGAGCAGAAGCGGAGCAAGTATCTTTCTCCCGAAGCTGGGCTCCGCTCAAGATCGGGAGCTGGAATTTCCCAAACGCCTGGGTGGAGCTATAGGACAATTCTGTACTAGATGTTTATCAGAGACACAATACAGAGCCCAGTATTGATCCTACGCATCCTTTCATGTGCAAAAATTGGACCCCGTATGGAGCCCAATTGCATAGGCTCGGGATCAGGAGAGTGCAATGTGGTCATTTCCTTTGGGCTGGGATATTCCATAGAAACTTTTGGAGAAACAGTTTTTGTTTTTCTCTTTTGTGCCTTTATTTCCTGTATTCGAAAGTCAATTTGGAGGGACAAATCTATCAAAGCCTGGAAGGAACTTGGACGGGCTACTCTGGCGAGTTCGTCCTTGATTTCGTCATTCAAACTTCTGCGAAACAGGGTAAAACTTGCCTCCTGGGACCAATCGGCCTCTTTAGCCAACTGCTTAAAGCGGGTTACATAAGAAAGCATGTCTTGATTCCCTTGTTGGAATTCCAGGAGCCTTTCCTGAGCACTGTAAACTTTTTCAGGACGGTCAAACATGGTTTTGAAGACTTCTACAAACCCGTCATAATTGTCCAGGAGTGGATCTGCAGCATTCACCAAGGGAGTTGCCCAAGCTAAGGCATTACCATAGAGATGGGCAATTATAAATCCCACCTTTGCTCGGGGCATGGAAAAATAGTAGGGTTTGAATGTGAAATGCACCAAACAGGAATCAAGGAAGGACTCCAGTGTTTTGGAGGAACCATCATATTTGTCCACTATGCCCCCTACCAGAGCATTTTCCTGTAACGCCGAATCCCGGGAAAGCACGAGTTGTTTTAACGCTGCATTTTCGGCTTCGAGGTTTTGAACCTCTGTTGTTAATTCTTGCATTCCTCTCATTAGGTCCTGGACAGCAGCCTCCACGTTGAGCTCAGTATCAAGTCCTTGGCGTCTCAAACTGACACACTCTGCCCCCGGTCTTACCTGTTTGTCCTTTGTTGTCATCTTATTTGAAGGTTTCTCTGTCCTCCGGGATGTCCGGGACTTATACAGGTAAGGCCGGTGGTCCTCCGTATCCAGTGTGGAGCGAGAGCAGACTCGGAGTAAGACAAGAGTTCAGGATTCCAGGAAGGTAAGGAATGAGCAGTCAATGTCTGGGATTAAGCGCGGAACAAGGGAAGGGAAACACTACTCGCAGAGTACTGGGATGAGTCTGCGAGCGCGGAAACATGGAAGTGGGTCCTGGAAGGAATTAATCGGACGGCCTCAGGCGAAGGCAACAGGCCGCTTCTAATACTCCAGGAAGGAAACGGAATATGGAAAAGTATCGGATAATAGCACAAGGGAAAGGAAGGTAACAATGAACACACTAGCTGAGAACTCGAAAAGTAGCATTGAGACGCGCAGCGCCGCAGGGACGTGCACGTTTTCTAGGAAGCCAGGGCTCCTGCGTAAACGCTAGACCGCAACGTGACTGAGGCGCCGGCCATGTTGGGAGGAGAACGGCTCCAACGGTGCGGTGCACCATGGACCAGGAAGTCCAGAAGGGGCGTATTCGGCGAATCATGACAACATCTGTCTGTGTCATCAGGTCAACTTGCTATAACTGTTAGGAGTCTATAGTTGCTCTCTGCATTCACACTTTATTGACATGCTGTGTCTTTTTTGCAATTCCTTGTTACGCTGCTTTATGCACGTGCACTTTACTATGCAGGCTTTGCACTGAGATCCATTTACATATGACGGTTATGTGTTATTAATATCCTTTTGCATTTGCACTTTATCATGAAGTCGCTTACGCTTTAAGAGCTTATAGCTGCTCTCTGCATTGATTGTGTATTACACTGCTTCTTTGCACTTTACCTTAAATGTTGCCTTTATGCACTAGCACTTTACTATGCAGGTTTTTGCACCTTGACCATGCCAGACCTGCTTGTTTGAGCATATTTCTAGGCCCTGGCACCCTTGGATGACTGCTATCATGACTGCTTAGTATCCTGCCTTTTTCTACAGCAAACAGACCTTGCCATCTTGCATTAGGTCTTTATTGTCAGCTAAACATTGTATATTTGAAAACTGATGACCACTGTGACCCACTTTGGGTGCAACCTTGTACCTTTGTTTACATATTTTGGTCATTTTTGCATTGTATGTAATTCTGCATTTTAACCAGGCTTGTATTCTTGACTTAGTGTATTTTATGCTGAAACACTCCAAGATGTCTGCCATTGGTGTCACATACTTATATGCTCAGCTTTGTAACCAGTAGACATCATGAAAGGGCTACCTTCATTTATTTAAGCTCTCTGTAAGTCCTGTCCCATGTTTGTGAACAAGTGCTATTTAAAGCGTGAAATGCGTCGTAACCGGACTTGCCCTATGGTGTCCCCCCTCTGTTGTTTGTTGTTGCTTTTAGTTTCTGAATAAACTCGTGGTCATTTGACTTCCGAGTGGTGTTTAGTGGCTTTGGAACTTCGTGACAATTTATTCCCTTGCCCCGGACCCAGAGTTCAAAAAAGACCAATGAAGCTCCAAGCATCCAGAAATATTCTTTAATCAGTAAATGTCATGTACAAGAGAAAAAGTGGACGAAAACGATGCGTTTCGTGGCAAAGCTGGCCGCTTGATCACGTTTAGGGTGCAGAAACAGAAGAAAGACATTTAAACCTTTGTCCTCTCTATGGTATGTGTGGATAGAGTCACGTGCATAATTGTAAGCATGCATTTACACAGAATCCGCCACGTTTAAACATGTTGTATACCCTTGTGGGTCGTGTGAAATACACTAAAATGCATGAAAATACATATATTTAAGACATTGAATAAACTATCAATGTTTCTCTTTTCTCAGTATTTGTAATTCGTGCACAATAAGCATAATTGTATACATAATTTGCACATGCTGCACACTTTCGTCATACTAAAATTTCCACGTGTTGGACCTGCTCTACATATAGAGCTAGTCGTTAACCTTGTTTATCAGTTTGGAAATTTTGAACTATGTCCATGTAGATTTATGAATCCAACACGCATGGAAACTACTTGGTAAATTCATAAACAAATGGACAGTTAACGTGAAATAAATGTTAAAATCAGTGTTTATCGTAAACCATGTTATTTAGCACGATAACAGATAATGGGCCTCATTACGAGTCTGGTGGTTACCGCGGCGGTATCACCGCCTGGTTACCGCCGGACTCGTATTATCATTCCGCCTCTGTGATTCCCGGAATTACCGGGGCATTACAACCCCGGTTTTCTGGGAATCACGGAGGCGGAATGGTGTTAATCCCCATTCCCACTGAGTCCTATGGGACTCGATGGGAATGGGGATCATGGAAACACCGGCAGCATTACCGGGAACATTACCTCCCGCCTGCAGGACTCGGGATCAGGCGGTCCGGAAACAACGGTGGCGGCGGGTTTACCGCCACCGTTATTTCCGGACCGCCTTAGTTATAATGAGGCTCAATGTTCCTAGAATTCACATTTCGAATTACTGATGTTAATGTCAGAACATAATAAGTGTGGTTTATTGGAGTGTTTGTCCAAATGATTAAATTAATATAATAATGGGCATTGCTACTTTAAAATGCAGATGCCTCTGTGGGCTGCCTGTGCAGTTAAGCCGAGGCCAGTCTGCTACTAATATAATGCTCAGTGCATTAAAAGCAGCTTTTTGAGTATACCACATATAAGAATACGTAAAGTGCAAGTGCCTATGTGCAAAAATGCATGTGCAAAAATGCAATAGCCTACCCATGTGGGTAAAGTGCAAATAGCAATATAGCAGCTAATGATGTATCCTATATGGAGGTATATAAAGTGCTTGGTATATAAAGTGCTTAGTGCATGCAATGCCTGAGTATTTAATCAAAGAAAACCGCACTGCCATATGAATAATAGTACAATTAAAATACATGGCTACGACAGTAGATAAAACTTAAATGGTAAAAACACGCAAAGTTATATACTGTCCATATGTGCATTGGAGAAAGGACATATTAAATACATGATAGTTAAAATACGGCCGCAGGTTTAACTGATGTTCCAAGATAGCATAGCAAAAGAATTGCTCACCCTTAAGAAAGAAAAAGGACAGATTTAAAATAAGATAGCTAGAGGAAAAGAGAATCTAAAATTCATTCAATTACAGTCAATAAAATATTGAATTGATAGACTCAGTATCCTACAAGCTAATGTGAAAAACTGTGGTTGTGTCAACTAAATATAACATATAAACCTTTATGTGATATAAGTAAGTAACATAATAAGATCCCCTCTATAGATATAACACGGCCCGCGGTAGACCACTTTTTGCGCAATTTATAACTTTCCTCCCCGTGGACGAATTTGGATAGAACTTTGCCAAAAAAGTATATGGGGCATGCTGAAATGTTTGGGAAAGTTGGGTGCGGTTTCTATTTTTTCCCATAGACTGAATGTGCAAACACTTTGCACACGCCTACATGCCAAACGGCTGGATGGATTTTAACCAAATTTGTGGCAGGAGTGGGGGCTTGGTTACAAAAGTGTGCTTTTGTGTGTTTCGGGGAAATCCAACCAGTACCTTTGTTGCAAAGAACTGAAATGTACATCTCAAAAGATTAGTGACATCTGGCTCCGCTCCACGGACCCATTTCCATGTTCGCTCCTCAGACAAACGTCTCATTGGCTTGCAGTATGCTGTGATGTCGGCGAACACTGGACACGGGCTGTGGTTGGCTGGAAGGAAGCGTGCTGTGCGTCAACATTTTTACGGAAACGCCGCCATGGTGTATTGGAGGACAATGCAGCGCCAGACGGGCCTGAAAAACATACTTTACGCCATGTGGTGGTGGTGGGAAGAAGTGATGGAAAGGGTAGGGGAGTGACAAGTGGTTCATCTGATATATCTCATTAGGTGGAATAAGACGGTGGTGTGCCTGGAGTATCTATGCTTGCGCCAATTTGCGGGTACCGCCATAGGCGACTACCTTGTGTGGTGAATGCAGGCAGCCTGCCTTACGGCACGATAGCTGGTGCGGCGACCTCTTTCCACGGTGACTGATGGCAGATCAATGGCAGAAGGGGAGTGCATTGCACATCACATGAACATTTTAGCATACAGTGTACTATGGTGTGTTGCGTGTGGTAAGGCCGTAGCCCCTTCGATGCATGGGTGGAGGCCTTCCACCGACAACTATGTACCCTGGCTGCAAGTAGGTTTCACATTGTTGCCTTGTGTGTGTGGTTTGTCAACATTGCAGACTGTTGGTTCCATGGGTGTGGGGTTTGTTAGCACATCCTATAGTGTGTAGTCCATGGCTGGACCTGATGGAGTGAACAGGCCTGCAGTGTGTCCACTGGGTGCATTGTTGAAGTAATGTGTGCATAGAAGTGGATAGGGTTGAATTGCATATTTTATCGGCTTGGGTACTGTCCATTGCGCAGAGTGCTGACTACTCTACTGCACTATCAAGTATTGGTTTTGTGCACTTAATAGAGTGCTGGGAGCAGGGCCACTGTTGTGAAGATTTTGTGGTTGGGTTGGCAGTTATACAATGCTATGTGAATAGAAGTGGGTAGGGGTGCCGGACACTGTGGTATATTTGTGTATTCTGCTGTTACATGTATGCATGCATCGCTGTATTATGCCGCGGGGGTTGGGTAGAAGTGTCGCTGCCTATGTTATGTTTGTGGATTGCGGTACCTGGCTATATGTTCGCCTGCATGGCTCTGTTATGTAGTGCAGGGTGTGGGTAAGGCCTACACTGTTGGGTGCATGACAAAAGGCCATAGACCGTAGGCCATGCACCCAAGAGCCTAGGCCTTTACCACAGCCACCACAACATAATGCATCCATGCAGTTTTAACTCTGCATCTCTCCGAGGGTGGTGACCTTTAAAGAATGGTTGTGGAGGACATTTTAGAGGTGGTAGATCAGCAGAAGTGAGCTGATATGCGTACATTACCATATGGTGTAGGTTTACACGTGTTGCACATTAGGAAGCCACGTGTGACCATTTACGTTTGCTATGGTTTGCCCTTTATAACACCCTTCCCATGTTACATTTGTGGATTGTGGTACGTGACAACATGTTTGCATTCATGGCTCTATTATGTTGTGGTGGGTGTGAGAAAGGCCTACACTCTTGGGTGCATGGCCAAAGGCCGTAGGCCATGTACCCAAGAGCCTAGGCCTTGAAGATAGCCACCACAACATAATGCAGCCATGCAGGTTTAACTCTGCATCTCTGGTGACCTTGAAAAAATGGTTGTGGAGGATATTTTAGACTTGGTAGAACACCCGAAGTGAGGTGATATGCGTACATTACCCTATGGTGTAGGTCATTGCACGTATTGTACATTAGGGAGCCACATGTGAGCATTTGCATTTGCTATGGTTTGCCCCTTATAAGACCCTTGCTTTAGGAAGTGCTTTAAGATATTGTGCCATGAAAGGAAGTCCTCAGCATCACACATTTAAAGTATGGACAATGTACACAGCCACCCACATACCGTTCACCACACCCAACGCAACGTCATGCAGCCATGCATGCACACATGTGGTCAGGGTGAAAGTTGGCAGGCTCAATTGCAGATGGGGAGTGCACTGCACATGACATGACCATTTAAACATAGGGTGTACCATGGTGTGTTGTGTGTGATGAGGCCCTAGCGTCTTGGATGCATGGCTGGAGCCCTTGCACCGACAACCATGTGGCCTGCTTGCAAGTAGGTTTGACACTGTTGCGTTCTGTGTGTGGTTTGTGAGCATTGCATACATTGTTGGTTCCATGGGTGTGATGATTGTTAGCACATCCTACAGTTTTTAGTCCATGGCTGGAGCTTATGACGTGAACACTCCTGCCGTGTGTCCACTGAGTGCTGTGTTGAAGTACTGTGTGTATAGAAGTGGATAGGGTTGAACTGGATATTTTATGTGCTTGGGTAGTGTGCATTGCACAGAATACTGTACTGCACTTTGAAGTATTGGTTCTTTGCACTTACTGGAGTGTTGGGAGGAAAATAAATATTGCTACCTGTACTTAGTGGTGATGGCTTCCGCTCTGGGTGAATCTGGATGCTGAAAGCGTAGATACTTTTGGAGAACTTTTAACTGCCGGTGCTTTCAAATCACACGAGACGTGTACTCTGAGTGTGTAACGGTACATAGGGAGTGCTGTACAGAAATGATAGTGTTCAATGCAGAGGTCTTGGATGTGATTGCTGCATGCCTGTGTGACTATTTGATAGTACCTAATGAGGGAGTGCTGCAAAAATAATAGTGGATAGGGAAGGACTGTCCCTGCTATACTGGGGTACGGCCCTCGCTGTAGCTGGGAAAGCACAAGTGCCACATTCTGCCCTGCTCAGCATGGTGGACATGGAAATGGAACTGTGGGGATTATCCAATCAGGTGTCGAGGGTGTGCTTCACAGGAATGGGTGGTACTATCTTTTCCCAATACTCTGTGTAGTGAGGTTGGCAGAGATGGAGAGACACAGAGTGCTGATCGTGGGTGATACCTTTGTGCAAAATATGCACAGGTATGCCATGCAAAGAGGCATTGCTGTTCATTTTGAGTTGAAAGGAGTGGAGGCTTTCTGGGGCACTCTCTATGAGTGCATTTTCAGTGGTATGGTTGACCTTTGCAGATGTGTGGCCTTTGTCGGTACTGTTGATGTTGTTGTGGTGCATTATGGAGCCCGACATTTGGGGTACATGTTGTGTGGACGTTTGCTCCATCACCTAAAGAAGTTGATGAAAGAGTGATGCATATTTTTCCCAGGTGGGTTTCTCAAGCATACCACCAAGAGGCGCAAGGGACAGTGCTGGTGTAATTTGTCCACAGCCAGAACTCGGAAGGTGTCTTATAAACAGAATCATATGTCACTTTATGTGCATTGCTGGGATGTTCTCCACCGACTATGACATCATTAATTAACTAAATTTGCACTGGTTCCATGGAAATGGAATTTCTTTGACCGCCATTGGCAATGCTGTTTTGTTTTACACTGTGCAAGAAGCGTTGAAGAGAATCCTGTAAAAATGTAAGGAGGAAAAGAAAACAGAAACTGAGATAAAGAGCAAAAACAAAAAAGGTTCTGTGCAAGCACGTAAAAAAAAAGGCTCTTTTCAGAGCCACCACTAAAGACGAAATCCCCTACCCTGGTTAAAATGTATTCGCCCACTCCTGGCGATGTGGATGTATCTGGATGCAGAAGTCTTAGATAGTTTCACAGAACTTTCTACTGGAGGTGCTTGCGAATCACCCGAGGCTTGTATGTTTAACGGTACATATGGAGTGCTGTATAGAAATGATAGTGTTCGGTGCAGAGGTCTTGGGTGTGATTGGTGCATGCTTGGGTGAATTTTTCAAAGTACCCACTGAGGGTATGCGGGACAAAAAATAGTGGAAAGGGAAGAAGGACTGCTCCTGCTTTACTGGGGCGCCGCCCTCGCAGTACTTGGGGAGTACACGTGCCACATTCTGCGCTTCTCAGCATTCTGGCCAATGGGAATGGGACTGTGGGGATTATCCAATCATGTACTGAGAGTGTGGTTCACAGAAAGGGGCGGTAATACTGTTTTTCACTTCTCTCGATAGCGACGCGGACTGACATGGAGAGACGCACTGTGTTAATTTTTGGTGTTGCCTTTGTGGTAGATCTGTATAGGTGTGCCCAGGAAAGAGACTTTGATGGTGATTTCTGTTTGGAAGGAGTGGAGGCATTGTGGTGCGCTGTCGATGCCCGCAGTTTCGACATTATGCTTGCACTTTGCAGAGAAGTGGCCAGTTTTGGTACAGCTCATGTTGTTGTTGTGCACTATGGCAGCATGCATTTACGTTACGTGGCTTGTTCACGTTTGTTCCATGAACTGAAGAGGTTGATGATCGCAGTGAAGAGGCTTTTTCCAACTGCCCCTGTGGTTTTCTCAGCCATACCACCAAGAAGAGTATGGGACTATCCTAATGTATGTTGTACCCAACCTGGCTGGAAGGTGTCTCATCAACAGAAGCATGTCTGATTTTATGTGCGCTTGTGGGATGTTCTTTTGTAACAATTACATAATTAATTCTCAAAATGCGTAGTTTTTCCATGCAAATGGTATTTCTTTGTCGAGCATTGGTGATGCTCTTTTGTTTACCCATCTACAGGATGCATTGAAGAGTTTACTGCTGCTTCTTTTAAGGCCTGGGAAATAGTCGTATGTAGGGTTTTAACCGCTGGCATTTCAAAAGGGGTTGGGAGACCCAATTCTGAAGTACGTGGATGTCTACCATATATAGTGTAGTGCTGGTGGGTAATGAATTATTATTGGCATATTCAGCTATCCATAACAAGTCCTTCCAATTTCTTTCCACTTGATGTAACATGCAACGTAAGTATTGCTCGAGGGTTTGGTTTTTTCTTTCTGTTTGGCCATCTGTTTGAGGATGGTGACTTGTGGATAGTCGAATGTCAATTTGGGCCATTGAACATAATTTCCTCCAGAAGTTTGATATGAACTGACTACCTCGATCTGAGATCAAGGCCGATGGAAAGCCATGTAGCCATACGATTTCCTCCAGGAATACTTTTGCTAAATTGGATGCATTTTGAAGACCCTTAAAAGGAATAAAGTGTGCCATTTTAGAGAACAAGTCTACAACTACTAAGATGGTGTTGAATTCTTGACTGGGAGGTAGATCTGTAAGGAAATCAAGGGACAGTGTGTGCCATGGTGCGGGAGGAATTTCCAATGGTTGGAGAAGACCAGCTGGTTTCTGCTTTTGGGACTTGTTTTGTGCACACACACCACAAGATTGGATAAATTGTATGATGTCTTTACGCCATGTGGGCCACCAATAGTTTTGTTTTACTTTAGCTAGAGTTTTGGCAATTCCAGGATGACCTTCAATCAGGGAGTCGTGATAACCCGAAATAACCTGCTCTTGTAATTCTTTACTTGGCAAGTATAGACGGTTCCTAAAATATGGTAACTGGTCTTTAATGGTGTAATGTTCTCCTTGAGTACACCACTCTTGTGAGAAAGTGGGATCCATTAAGAGTTGGATCTTGTTTTGGAGTTTACCCTGTGTCAATGTTGTTGTAAGACCCAGGAATTTGTTATGTATGCATTTTCATCAACACCCATGCGGTACAAGGCGTCAGCCTTTCCGTTTCGGACTCCTGGCCGGTAGGTGATCACATAGTCATATTCAGCGAAGAAAAGAGCCCACCGCAGTTGATGGGATGATTGAGCCTTTGCTGTTTTTAGGTATTGCAGGTTTCAATGATCAGTTATGACAGTGACAGTATGTCTAGCACCAAGGAGATAGTGCCGCCATGCCTTGAAAGCTGATTTTATAACCAAGAGTTCTTTGTGATAGCATAGTTGAGTTTGGGAGGTGAGAATATTCATGACCAGAAGGCCACAGGGTGTAACTGGCCAATTCCTGGGTCCCTTTGTGAGAGAACAGCTCCCATAGCCTTGCTAGAGGCATCTGTTTCAACTTTATAAGGGAGGTCTGGCCGAGGATGCCGTAGAACTGGAGCAGAAGTGAGTTTTTTCTTAAGTTTTTAAAAAGGCCTTCTCTGCTCCTTCGGTCCAATGGAACTTTTTATTGTTTTTTCTCAATAGTGATGTAATTGGATGCACTATTTGGGAAAAATCTGGGATGAATCGGCGGTAAAAATTTGCAAAGCCCAACATACTCTGGATTCCTTTAAATGAAGTTGGTGACGGCCAGTTAAGAATGGCATCTACCTTCTGCCTATCCATTCTGATACCTTTTGGTGTGAGGATAAAACCGAGGAACTCCACTTCGGTGACATGAGAAGAGCATTTTTCAAGTTTTGCATACAGTTTATGTTGGCAGAGTTTAGTAAGGACGGAGCGGACATGCCTGACATGGTCTTCTTTTGTAGCAGAATACATAAGATGTCATCATTGTAAACCGGGCGCAAACATTGATTAACTCCCACAACACATCAATCATAAAGTGTTGGAATGCAGCAGGAGCATTGCTAAGTCCAAAAGGCATTACCTGGTATTCATACAAGCCGTATTTGGTACGAAAGGCGGTTTTCCATTCATCTCCTTTCTTCACTCAAAGAAGATGGTACGCCCCCCTAAGGTCCAGTTTGGTATAGATCTGGGTGTCTTTGACTTGATCCAATAATTCAGGAATAAGGTGCAGTGGATAACGTTTTTTTACTGTGATCTGCTTTAATGCGCGATAGTCGATGCAAGTCCTCAAATCTCCTTCCTTCTTTGGTACGAAGAATAAGGTACTGGCTGCCGGTGATTTAGATGGGCGGATAAATCCATTTGCCAGGTACTGATCAAGATAAGATTTCAAATGGAGGTTTTCTGGTTCAATAAGTGCATAGATTCGACCACAAGGAATTTGCGTACCAGGTACGAGATCGATCTGACAATCGTAGGGCCTGTGCGGTGGTAGAGTATTGGCATGTTCTTTCTGGAACACGTCCTGAAAATCTTGGTATTCATTTGGTAGAGTCACACCTAGTACAATCACCACCGTACTGGGAGTAGCAGATGTACATAAGACTGTTTTCCCCTTTTCTTGGTAATAACAGGTACGAGCGTAGTCATCGGAAAAGGCCAACTTTTTGGCACGCCTATCTATTAGAGGGTTGTGAGCTACTAACCATGGCATCCCTAAGATTAGTCAAAACTGAGGAGCTTTGATGAGATCGAATGTAATAGATTCTCGGTGTCCATCCTGGAACAGTAGGGTTAGTACTGCTGTGCAGTGGGTTACTCGTCCGAACGCTATTTCTGTCCCATCAACAGTAGTAACTTTTTCAGTAGTCGACTTAGAGCATAAGGGAAGCCCCATCTCTGCTGCCAGATCTTGTTCTACATAATTCCCAACTGCTCCGCTGTCTATGTATGCTTCGACAGCATGCATCCGAGACGGATGTTGGTGATTGATCAAAATTACTGGTAATGCAAATTGTAAGGTCTGTGGCTCATCCTTCTCGCTCGACAAGCGGACCTCTACTCTTGCCGGGCTTGGTAGTTTTCCAACTCCTTGTTATTATCTTCCTTCTCTGTGGCTCCAACAGTTCTCCTTGGTGGTTTCACTGGACATTCTTTGAGGAAGTGGCCTCATTTTCCACAACATAAGCATCATTATGCTTGCCTTCTCTTGTTTCTTTCTGTTTTAGTTAAAGGGGGCCGTACACCTCCGATTTGCATGGGTTCTACCGTGTTTTCCAATGTACATTATCCTTTGACCGGACATACACAGCTTGAGTGTCTAACCTTATCCGGTCCGCTTTTTGTTCTTGTAATCTGTGATCTAATTGCACCACAAGGTTGATGAATTCTCCACAGTCTTTAGGTGGGTTAACCACTTGAGCAAGGACATCCTTTAGTTCCCCTCGTAGACCCTGATGAAATAGTATGGTCCTTTTTTCCTCAGGTCACCCAGCTTCAACGACTAGTCTGTTAAATGTTGCTATATATGTAAGCAAGTCTTGACTTCCTTGACGGAGTGACAAAAGTTCATTGTCTAATGCTTGGCTTTGGGTATGAGGAGCAAAGAGTTTTTCCATTTCCATCTGGAAACCCCCAAAGTCATGTAACAACGGGTTATCCTGACTTACCAATGGTACCGACCAATCCGCAGCACTGCCACTCAGATTTGACAAGACAAAAGCAACCCGGGCATGGTCGTTAGGAAAAGCCCCTGGTTGCCAAAAGGAAATGAAAATGACACTGGTTCATGAATGTTGCGTACTTCTTGGGGTCCCCTATAAATCGTTCAGGTGGAGCTAAAGGAACTGCCCCAGGAAGGGTTATTTGTACTGGATTGGTGGAAGAAGTTGGTATGGTGCTGGCGGAATTTTACCAGGCAATGGGGCCTGTCCTGCCTGTGATTGGAGCAATTGTCTACTTATTTCGTCGGTACGATCCTTAGTAACAATCAAATCCCTCCTAATAGCGTTGGTTTCTTTCCTGGCTGAATGTACTTCAGCACGTAATTGTCCCAACAACTGAACTAACTGGTCATTCTCTGAAGTCTCCATGATGCCCAGGTGGATAATATTATTGAGGCTTTGCGTTCTGTTATGCTCACCTAGTATCCACGGGGATGCCACCCAGCCCTGGTTGGATGATTTGCACTCTTGAACCCTCTCCCGGTCCCTTGGTAAGGCCTCTGGTTAAAGATGGGTCTTAATATTGTAAAAGGTGGATTCTCCGTCCTACTCCTCGTGGCAGGGGTGTGTAGATGTAGGGGGGAGAGCAGCGACCAAGTTACTTCACTGGTGCAAGCGCCCCTGTGGGAATCCAGGCCTGCTGCGACTCTGTAGGTTTTCTGCTTTACAGTCTTTATATGCAGTTCTTATGTTCTTCTTAGTTCGAATAATAATGTCTTGCTTCTTTCCTTTTAGATATGGAAAGGTATTTTAGTGTTGTCATGCAGTTTGAAGATAAGCATAGGCCGGTAGGTGAAAGCGCGGTGTGCGCGATGCTGTCCGGTGAGTAATGGGCGATGCGCGGTGCTGTTTCGCCTTTTATATTGCTAACCTGTGTCTTTTCTCTCCTTGCAGGTTGCGATGTTCCTCGCCGAGCACCATAATGTTCCAGCAATGATACTGACCAGGAGATGACTAACCAGGTAAGAATTGTGTGGCTTTCTTCATTCGGTAGGAAACGTGAGTAAACGCTTACTAATGCTGTCTTTCTTTCTCCTCTTTCCAGGTTATGGTATTCCAGGATGCATGCGGTGCCGGACGATGAAGTTCGCACCTTCAGGTGAGTGAAACTGAAGTCGGCGATGGATTGAAGACAGGATACTGTTCCAGGTAAGTTTCATAGTGTTCTTTCTCTCTCTGCAGGTCCTTGGTTTCAGGTAAACTGGCACCAAAGAACTGGACACAGTGAGCGTTACGCTCCCCACAGCAGAATAACGCAAAGCATGATCTTCTGTTTGGGTGTGGTTTAAATAGTCTCAGGTAAAGTAGTCCAGGTAAAATAGTCCCAGGCCTGCCACACCAAAAGTAGTCCAGGTATAGTAGTGCCAGACCTGCCACACCCAAAAGACCAGACCGCATAGCTCAGTTCCTTGTAACTGAGCTATGTGTGTGCCTGCATGTTGGCTGAACCCATGTAAATAGTCCCATTCTAATGTTGGTCTTCATGATGGTTATGAGCCTGGCGCCAAAGGTGCCAGGACTGACTCCAACAGAGTCTTGGATGAGGTTTTAAGGCCTTTGACCTGGCCCTAACTGGAAGGCTGACTTGCAAGTGAGGGCCAGGGGCAAGGGTCATGTCATTGAGGTATCTTTGTAACGTCTTTGATCACACAGATTTTCAGGGGATGGCGGGCTATGAAATGGGGAAGGGGTACACGTGCAGGTTGGGCAGTGGTATTTTATTTTGTCCATAATATGTCCTTGTACGTAATATTTTAAGGCGGCAAAATTGTTCACCAATTCTTCCATTTTGGCTTCCAGGCTGTCCAGTTTGCTATTTACAGAGTTTCTTTCCTTTCCTGTGTCTGTATGCTGTTGTGGAAGGGGTGCCGCTTGTGCTGCATTGCTTTCCTTTCCAATATGTTCTCTTACAGAAAACAAAATCTGTTAGGTGTACATGAAGCAATAGATATTAAATATTTCACATTTCAGACTGCGGTGCGTACCAATGGGGTTACTATCGTAAGTGATTTCATTATGAGGGAAATTCTTTTCCAGCCACTCTAAGGTGCTTGCCACTGCTGCGTATGGAAAGAAACTTTATGCTTATCTACCATTGTATACTGCACCACCTGTGCAATTATCAGACAAACTTTAGTGTGCTTACTACGTTGTAGTGAAGTTCTGGTCTTAGTACTTTCCAGTCCTTACTGTGACCGTTCGTTCTTTGTTCTTATGTAAAGCAGCAGTGGAGTAAGATTGTAGAAGGCTGACGTCACTTCTCTTATTGGTGCATTACGTTATGGTGGACTCCTGATGCCTTTGTTCTGTTTCTTTCATACGTACACAGTTCCCAGACCTCCTCTATTTTCCCTTGCAATTCACATACATAGTGCTGTTTGTATATGTTCCTTGTGTTCTCTGAATGGTACCACTATGTACGAGAACCTGTGTCTTTCTAAGCAGTTTGGATGCCACATGATGTCCGCGACCACACGCATACTCCGCGATTGCTGTGCGCATTAACATGGTGCCAGCGGGTTAAGTATGTTGTACGGCACATGTTTACACACTAAGGGTATCCTGGTAAAAAACTATGAAATTCAGTGAAAAAATGTTGTTAAAGGGACGTTATGTTTAAGTTACGCTACTAAAGACCTATCAAATTCATTGAACAAACGTTGTTTAAGGGACGTTATGGTTTAGTTGTCCTACTAAAAAAGGTATCATATTCAGTGAAAACATTTTGTTAAAGGGACGTTATGGTTCAGTTGCCCTAAGAAAAACCTATCAAACTCTGTGCAAAAGGTTTTTTAAAGGGACATTGCAGTTACTCTGTAGTACTACCAACCTATCCATATTATGGTTACACGTAAAACGGAAAACCCCCAGAAATTCACTAGTTATGGTAAGCTAAGCAACCATAACTCGCGCCACCAGTGTGCACTGCTAAAACTAATACCCATGACATGAAAGATGACACCACACATGTCATTGATGACATCACTGATGACATCACATATCTGGCTCCCTCTTTTTTGTCCACTGACATATCTAGACCAGGTGGTTTTCTTCACTGACAGTCAGCAAGTAAACAGTCAAGAGGTGCTATATTTGTAGAGTTTACCCTTCTCATATGGTCTTACAGTAGTTTCTTTATGGTTTAGTTACATCATTTGATACCTATACATAGGGGAAAAATCAAGCCTGAAACACAGCAATTACTTCTGTGCATGAAGATAATCAGGTAGGTTTTGACCACTTTATGGTAATAGTGCTGCTTTTTTGCTTACTTTACTTTCCGTGTGTATGCTCACTTTGGTATGCTTTGTGGTCTCTTTATGTTTTGTGTGTAGTAGTACAATGATGTAGTAATTAAGGCATTGTTATGTGTGTGTGACATGTTTACAGTACACAACACTCTGAAACGAAAGCATTCACCATTTTGCTATCCAACATGGCAAGATGTTGAATGGCTTAGTTATCTAGTGAAAAAGATATTCTGCAATTCAATAAATACACCAGTTTATATTACAACTAACACACATTGGATGATCAAAAAAAGTAGCTGCACAAGAATGAATGCAGAGAATAGACGGAAAGACACATTAAGGGACATAATGGATGTATTAAGGACAAATCTTGTTGAAGCAAAGTCAAAAATAACAACTGAAGAAACAATTAAATAGCTGGCAGACTACTAGTCAGGGGTCAACAGAAGAAACACAGATTTATCAGCAACAAAAAGACTCATTATAGAAGGAATTACAGAATATGAAAGAAACACTGGCTTTCAAATCTAGGGCATTTGACACAAGCCGGGCTAGTTTTAAGGAGTTTAGGGAACAGCAGATCATAATTGAAATGGATAATAACGCTAGTTTGGGACAGAAAATTAAAGATGTCCAAGCGACTTTGGACTCACAGTCTGAAACCCGCAGACAGATCAGTTTATTGGAAGAGAGGAGATTGCCCCCAATCTATGAGTCTGTCTCTCCACT
Source organism: Ambystoma mexicanum (assembly GCF_040938575.1). Taxonomy (NCBI): domain Eukaryota; kingdom Metazoa; phylum Chordata; class Amphibia; order Caudata; family Ambystomatidae; genus Ambystoma; species Ambystoma mexicanum. The sequence continues at coordinate 762,521,996 of NC_090925.1, read as the reverse complement.
GCCAAACACGTCCCAGAGACATGCTAGTGGTTTTGGGGCACATAGCCACATGCAGGATATAGGGGTGCATCTCTTCTTCCCAAACTCACCCAGATACAAAGAAAGATCTTATTTTCCTATCAGATACAGAGGGATACAACGAAAGCCAAGTGAGAGGAGAGGGGAGTGACACACTTAGCATGTCAAAGGTGAACAGGAGAGGGAGTAAAAACACATCCCTGCAGAGACTAAGTGAATCAAGAGATGAATATTAGTTAAAGGGACAAGAATTACAGCATACTATTCAACTTGCCCATGTGGCTGACATTGAAAGACATAAACTGCAACCTAAAAAGGCATTTTAAAATCACCCATCTATAGTAATACTCCATAGCCCCTAGGTGTATGGGAAACCACTGAACCGGAGTGACAATATGAAGACACGCCACACTATCCAGCCCCTCAGAGAAGTGCTGAGGCCTATAACCCAGCAGACCAATGAGAAAGGGGGACCCCAGCACCATGCACACAGGAAACCTACTAATAGTCACAATGACAAAGGGGATATGCAAGCAGGGAAGGGGGTTCTGGTAGTGCCTCTGACTATGACGACGGTGGCTAGATCCAGGTAAGGAGACTTAGAAAAAGAAAGTCGCAGTAACAACTTGTGAAAGACCCAATCAAACAGATTGAGGCTATAAAATTGTTATGACCCCTTACCATAAAAATGCTAAATATTCTCTTTGGGAACAACTAGAAATGTTTGAATAGATGTTGCCATCATTCTGATTGAAGAATTAACAAAATACTTTGATAATGGGTGTTCTCTCCCAGGTTTTCTAGCTTCTTTGCTGGGCTGGAAGATCAAAATCATTACAAATGGTCCTCTTACAATGTGGCCATTTTGAAATATTTATCATCTTACAGAAATCGCCAAGAATCATGCAAGGATAATGTGTGCTGAGGATCAATCCTCTAGGGAGGTTGATGAATAACTCAAGAGCACATGTGCCCATATTTCTCGATGTGGCGATACTGAAAGTCGAGAATTCAAAACCTCATTCTTCCATGTCCTTCCAAAATACAAAATGACTCAGTTAGTCTGTGATTTTGATGATTCAAACCCTTTGGAATGGATTATCACCAAGGCTTTCAGGATCTATGAGGTACAGAACCCAGCAACACCCAGGCCTTTTCCACCTACTATTAGGGTAGCTAAGGTGAAGAGTACTCCTCAGTTGGATTTAGAGACCGGGGCAAAAGACCTATTCCTCTGCTGTTAAGGAGCCTAATGATTGCAGGAAACACTGTCAATAAACATTACCAACAAACATCAGAAAAGGACAGATCTTGATTAATGAAAACACTTTTAATAAATTAAACAATACCTTAAAGCACATGGGCCTATTTCTACACCCAATGCCAAATTCAGATCTCAAAGAGCACTCAATACAAACACTGGTGGATAATAATGACCCCCAAAGTATAATTTTATCTTCAGAAACCATCATTAGAATTGCTGTTCATTCTTAACACTTTTGCATGGATGTAACTAATCCTATAATTGTTCCCATGCCAGAATATTGTTATGACATTACTGATGGTAGCAGACCACAATTGCGACAGTCACCAGTAACTGCCTAAATGCTAAGGAAGCAACCACCCATGTAGATGGCACAAGCAGAGACCTCTCCAGTCAATTGGAAGACACTTCAGAAATAGTCTTCCCAGAAATATTTCCAGGCTACCACCGGATGGTAGAACAATAAATCAGTATTGCTGATGTCTGTTAGCCAGAAGAGCAGAAACACAAATGAAGACAAATATTAGTGGATTTTCAGAATGTTTTCTCTGTAGTTTCATAGGATTATGGATATACGTCTCCTCATTATACAACTATACCTATGGACCCTAGCATGGCACCAGTATTTCTAAAACAATAACGGTTACCTTTAGCGTCCACTGACTCACTTGCAGAGATTATCAAGAACCTGGGATTTCATGGGATTTTTCAGCCAATCCACAGTACTTTTAATAACTCAGTTCTAGGGCTGTTGTTCAGGCTGCTAAAATGGACACATCATGAGAGCACTCCGGTGACAGACCAATATATCCATTAAATAACATCCTGTTCCAGAGTAGTGTGTGTGGCACACTCGGCAGATTCATTCTCTGCAATAGATCCTGAGACTGAGGACCCCTTACAGCAACCCCTAGGAGAGCGCAGCACAGTGTTCCGCAACAGAGGTCTTTGGAATTGGAAGGTAGACATACAGCACGGGAGAGCGCAAGAGCATTGTAGAAGCTGGCAGCAACTCCCGTGGGATCTGGGGCAAGGTCATGGCACGGGCCGTGCCCGTGAATCGGAGCGATCTTCCTGTGATCAGGCAGGCAGTGTGAGGAGAGCTGTTGAGGATCAACGAGAAGCTTCTCCATGGCGGGGTGCGACTTTTCCGGACCCGGTAATTGGGCCCGTGGTGTGCAGAGGGGGAGAAAGAGGAGTGCCTGCTACACTGGAGCCACAGAACAGGAAGCAATAGAGCCTTGCCTAGGTGCCCATGGCCCATGTCGGCAATGTAAGAAGCTTGGGGAGAGAGCGTTCCTCTGATCATTCTGCTGGCTTGGGGGTAGAGGTACCAATCTCAGCCATGTGAAGGTGGCTGCGGCCTGGGCCTGTTTTGGTCAGAAATCGAGGGAAGAGGGAGGGGGGCACATACAGAATACATTTTGGAGACTGCAAAATAGAACAGATGAAACGGCCAAAAAAAGTGCTCGTCTACTACGGTCCTACAGAAGCAGTCTCACCCAGAGAGATATCAGCTGGGTGGTGGCCAGGGACCCACCTGGGGCGCGAGAGGCGGGATGAGGCAGGCAACGCATAGAGCTGCACTCCAGCGCATTGCATTGCAATTGGTCCCAGGGGTTGTGAGCCCCACGGGGGGCCTCAAATTTGCCGCTATGGTGAAAACAGGCAAAGTGGGGTCTCCCTGATGACACTGGAGCGCACTTCCCCGGTAGATCAGGGCAACGTGTATGGCAAACCAGAGGAGGGGGCAGCGACTCCAGGCTAGGATAAGATAGATCACTTGGCTAAAACTGGCCCTACCCGACAGCAAACACCAGACCAACCTACAGGACCCTGGAATGGGGATGTCGTTGCACTGAACCAACCACTAACTGCCCAAAAACTCAGCACAGATATGATTGGTAAGAAAATAGATGCCCTAACGTGCAAGTTATATATCTCTGCAAATAGAGAAGCTATGCCGACGTATGTCAGAGACAGAGCAACAAAATGGAGATGGAGAAGATCAGATAGCAAAATTGCAGAGGTAGGTGTCCCAGCTCCAGCAAATAGTCAAGAAAGTCGTCGCCAAGAATGAGGATTTGGAGGGAAAACGTGGTGCAATAATCTGCATATAGTGGGAGTGTCGGAGTCCATGGCCATAGATAACATGGAGTTAATTTTGGATAACCCAGTGTTCTCATCAAACTTTATGTTGGAGAGAGCATATCGATCATGGGCCCCGAAACCTCCCCTTTCAGGACCCTCATCATCACTCGCATCTTCTGCTATAGGGATAGGGATGTTCTTCCGAAGGTGGCTAGAGAGAAAGGAGAGTTGAAATACGGATCAGCGATAATATCATTGTTCCCGAATTTTAGCCCTCAAGTCCAAGAACAGAGAAATACTTTCCAAGAGGCAAAAAGTATCCAGCGTAAAAGGGGACTGTGATGTACCATGCAATAAACGGCAAAGTTTAGGGTGGTACATGAGGGAAAGACTTGTTTCTTCACCGATCTGAGAGCTGCTGGGCGATTTGCAAAGGCGGTCGCTGGGTCTGCATACTCCCATTGCTCTCCGCCTCGTTGATCAAAGAATAATAAGGGTGACTGTGTGCTACGCTTGCCTATCCTCCGGATTAACTGTTATCAGGCACTACTGCATTTCCATACGTTGAATAATTTGGGGGACTGCATCATATATGTGTACCTAGAGGAAGGGCAGAGTTGTAGGTGATGGGAGGTGATGCAGAGAAAACATATATGATTTCCAGTTTTCAGCCACTAGGAGGAGCGTCAGCTTGTTAGAGCAACTTCCCGGAGCAGTAACTGTAGTTGTAGGGGGGATTATTAGTTTGGTTTGCTGGGAGGGACCATTAGCCAGTATGTTGCTGTTTCGGACGTGGGAGGGGGGAGAGTTGGGAAAGGGGGAGTTTGATTGTTTTTGCGCGGTATACACAGCTGTGGCAGGGACACAAAGAATTGGTGGTTTGACTAAGATGTACTGGACTCAGGGCAAAGACACAACTAGGTGGGAGGGAGGCATCAAGGCAGTTCATAAATATCCAAGAGAAGTATGCATGAGGAGGCTAAATGGATAGTATTACACTAATGACCTGGAGTGTCAGGGGGTTCACAAATGAGTAACAATTCAGTCAAATTATTATTTATGCTAAGAGACATCAGGTGAAAATCCTTATGTACAGGAGACGCACCTGGGGCAGACGGGGAAACTACCTAGGGCACAGGGATGGGGAGTGCATAGATAGGGCGCTCCATTCACTTGACATTCTAGAGGGGTGGCAACTTTCCTTCATGGGTCCCTGGGATTTGAACTGCATGATCAGATATGGGGTGGAGAGGGATTGTATCTTCTTTTAGCAGGGGCATTGCTAGGCAACAAAGTGTCACGAATGGCTATATAATCGGCGAATGTGGTTTCGCCAGAGTTCTTCGTAGAGTGTGCTGGACACATCCATGGGTATGCAGGATACGAACTGCTAGGCTGGGGATTTTAACTTCTCATTGACACTAGATATGGAGAGGGCCCATAAGACCTAGGTGAAGTTGCCAAAGGCGGTTGAGACCAGGCAGGGTATCGCAGGGTATCATAGGCTGGTAGATCCATGGAGACATAGGCACCCGAACTAGAGATAATATACATATTACTCTGGCAATCACTACTTTGCGTCAACGATCGACTGTGTAATGGTCTCATATGACATAGCGAGATGCATAGAAGATGTGCAGATATTGTCTAGAACATTATCAGACCACTACCCAGTCATTATGTCTTTCCAAAGTATTATTCCGTGGCCTAGGCTTCCTTGGTGGATATTTAAGAACCACACAATCGAGGACCCGGTGTTTAGGGATGAGACTGCACAGGATATTGAGCAATTCTTTCTGAAAGATGAAGGTCCTGTCCCTGACACTCGGGTGGTCTGGGAAACGATCAAGGTTTGCATAAGGGGAAGCTGTATATCTAGGAAAGGAGGGGCTGCTGAAGGCTTTGCAGAGTAGCTTAAGAACTTTAGAAAGCAATATTAAGGAACTCGAGAGTGGCAGGCAGAAAGTGGTGGGCCTGAGGAGGAGCATCAGCTACGGGAAGACAGGAGTGAATTTGCTGATATTTTGGAAAGAGAGGTAAAATACATAGCAGGACATGCAGTAGCGGCACCCTATGGGAAAGGAGATCAGCCAAGCAGAACGTTGGCATGGTCCATCCTCAACGAAAGTGAACCTGTGAATATTATTGAGATAGTAAATAAAGCTGGTGCACCCGTCAGAGATAAGGGTGACATCAATAAGGTATTCGGGGACTATTACGAATCCCTTTATAAATCCCAGAAGAAGGTGGATATGGTCGAGGTGGATGCGTTCCTGGATCGAGTTGCCTTGGGGTGGCTCGATCCAGTGCAAGCCATGCGTCTGAATATGCTGCCAACGGCCGAAGAGGTCAAGAATGTCATTATGTATCTTCCTCATAATAGAGCCCAGGGGACAGTCAGCCTTACGGTCTAATTCTACAAAGACTTTGCAGATTAACTCATTCTGTACCTTTTACAGATGTATGAGTCCGCATTTGATCCGAGGATCTTACCGGAGTCCACACGATTGGCCCTAGTGATGGTACTTCTGAAACTGCGTAAAGATCGGGCAAAATGTGCCTCATACAGGCCATTGACTCTGGTGAATACGGACAATAACATCTTAGCCCGCCAATTAGCTGACCAACTACAGCTGCACATGCCAGCACATGCCAGCATTGGTACTCCCCGATGAAGCAGGGTTTATCCCGGGTAGATCTACCCAGAATAACTTAAGAAGACTCTTCATGCTGTTGCATAACATCAAGCAGGAAATGCCAGAAGTGGTGGCCTATCTTGATGCAGGTAAGGCCGGTGACTCAGTCGAATGGCCTTTCCTGTTTGAGGTTTTACGCTCTGAAGCATAAGTAATATTTTCATGCAATGGATATGATTATTATACTTAGCCCCTTGGGCCATGGTGATGATGAACAAAATGCTATCTGGACCTATAAACCCCTCTCACGGGATTATGCAGGGTTGTCCCCTTTCAACACTTCTCTTTGTACTAGAACCGCTGGCGTGCTATAGCCAGGAAAACAATAGGGAACATGATTCAAAGATCAAAAGAGCTTCATTTGCTCTCCTGCCATTAACAATGACTATTTTAACACAAAAGAACAGTTATGGGAGCACCTATTTCACATCAACATAGCATTCTCGCACGTGCCGGCAAGAACAAGTCAACATTCAAACTGCCCCTAAAAGAAGAACACCCTGTCCCTGTGTGGGGGGTGTGCTTTCCCTGGGTCTCCGGTGGTGCTCCGCCTATCTAATAGGGATAGCGGGAGAGGATCTGTTCCTCATCGCCTTTTTTCACATTCATTAAATCATGTTTTTTTCTAATAACCCAATAATCTACCTTAGATAAATGGCGAATAAAATCAGAAAATCCACTGTCAGTTGTCTTCTCACAGATATAGAAGAGACATGATTTAATTTACACGTCCAGTCTCACTTTCTTTTTGGTAGATTATTGGGTTTTTAGTGAAAAGCATGACTACGAGAGGGGGGGCTGGATTTCTTGGATATGTGTCTCTAGTACATACTGGCAGAGGTACAATACGTGGTATGGTGGTGGGTGTTATGCCGTCCATTGGTCATGCCCCGCAGACGGACTCCCTTAGTTCCCCGGTTCCTTCACCCTCTGGTCCCGGTCCGCATTCACCCTCTACCCACATGTCCCCAATCTCTCATGCAGTACGGCAGCGGCGGCAGGTTGTCAGGCACAGGAAGGGCACCTGGAGGCAGCCTGTTGGCTATGGACACACTAACCTGTTAAACTCGTCACATCAGTGGCGATTACCCTGGTGTCTCGCAGCTGGCCGGCGGAGCCACTGATTCCTCCCGCTGCATCGTCACGTGTCCAGGAACCCGGCAGTATGTTGATACTTTGGGTCTTGTGACGAGGAAGCGTGCAGGATCGCGCGTCATGTGACGGTATCACCTGACTCTCCTCTGCCCATTCAAAAGCTGTGAGGGAACGCTCATTCAGTGCTTCACAGCTGTTTCATTCAAGCACTGTTTGGCTTTTTACTGGTGTTACAATTATGGTACTGAACTACGGACTGTTTACCTGGACTTTCTTTGTTAAACCCTTGGTCATCGTATTGCTCCGCTATCAGGATCTTTCAGACTGTTTTTTGGATTCCTTTGGATAACCCTCTGCTTTGACGTACACGGCTGGTCTTGACCTCGGAACTCTTCACGGATTGATAACGGACCCTCGACTCTGCTACTGCCAAACATCTTAGATGATGGAGTTGCCCACGCAGGTATTGCGGTGCAACTCCATCTGAATTGCCATCCAGTGCAACATCTTACCTGCCGCTGCCAGTCACACCCTGCTGCTGCATGGAACACCTTCCATCCTATCTGTGCTACTTAGGACTCAGGCTCCTCCACCTTGGTAAGACCCTTTATATTGAGTTCCATTCTGCTCTCATTGGTTCGCTTGTCATTGTACTTACCCATTGCTTGCCTTACAGCGGTCGGGGGGTCTCCGGTGTTCCTGGTTACGGCATTTCCAGCATTCAAATACCTGTGGCCTCAAGGATCGCTCAGGGAGTTATTTTGTATTTCCCTGTGAGGTACTTGGGGACAGGGGCCCCATAATCTTCACGACCATCAAGCCATAAAAGTGGGCCCCATCAGAGGAGAACCCGCATGTGGGAATCGAGAAGGCCACATCTCACCCGAATGATCTCTGGGTGGCACTGTGGGGCAAACACCAAGATCCCGTAAATAAATGCAGCCAGTGCATACCACATGTTGTGCTTGGGATAAGGTGGCGCAGGTCATTGGCGAAGAATGCCTATATTCACCAGACCTCTCTATCTTTGGGGTACGTGGGGTAAAGAGGACTCAAGAAAAGATATTTCAGGAACATTTTGAGGGTTTATATATACACACTCTGCTTGACCTGTTCCAGACTGGTAGGTTCCTTACTCTGCAGCAACTGAAAGATAGAGGAAGGTGCCGCACGATAACTATACTCTTGTATTACAGTTTTAAACACAAGATACAGGAGTACTGAGTACTGGCCATGTCTACCAGGGCAACTCATACCTAATCCAATAGCACAATTCATTACTAGACCTCCTAGATACACTAATCTGGTGTTGTCCCTATATAGGATGATAAAAACTCTGATGATAGATAAGGAAAACAGTAAGGCTAGGGAAAAATGGGATCGAACCCTCGCGGTGGTAATAACAGACAGTCAGTGGAAGATATTGTGCATGCAGATGCAAATTATTTCAATTAACAGCATTTATAGGTTTCGGCACCAAATGTATTACACCAAAACGCAGTTACATAAGAACTATCCCAGTAGATCTACAGAATGTGGGAGATGTCAACAACTTGATGCACATTTCTAGCAACTGGCATGGCAGTGCGGAAGGATGAACAAGTTCTAGAAGTGAATCGTCGAGGTGACGGGAGAGATGTTGGAGTAGACTATGCCGGACACCCTCCCACCATACTTCCTGCCTGGCTGCTGGAGATATTTCAGGAGGTGGAAAGGCAAACACATAGACTGCTGAGCATGGCGTTCATGGTAGATCGATCCTTAATAGCTAGAGCTTGGCTCAAGGGTTTTACTCCCAAGTTTACACACTGGTTGAGTTGCATGTCAAACTGTAAGGCAATGGAGACAAGATACGCACACTCAATGCCAGCTAGGAGCAGGTTCAAAGATATATGAGTCCCACTGAGGACTTACATGTTAAATTGTGATAACTTAGGAAGGTCACAGGGAGAAGGCTCTAATGATTGGGGGACGATGGTGGTACCCAAAACTAAGAAGAGATATGCATAGAAGGGATGGGGGAGCATTGATGGACAATGAGCGGGGCCCATCCACAGGATGGAAGATATGGACACAGAGGGTAGGTGAAAATGAACGAAATCAACAAGATGTGATGAAGATGGAGAGGGGTATGGGATGGAGGGTAGGGGCTCTGACAGATTGTGTTAATTGTATGTATCACAGCCGTAAAAGCAGAAATGTATTACTGTGTGGTTTGTTTTTAGTTTCTGATTTTATGGTTATTTAATGTCGATCTGGTTTATGAATAAAGAAAATAAAAAAATAAAGTGCAAAAAATAAATGATTCAGTACTAGGAATATTGAAACCCAATGAACAGTTTAGACTGTGCAGACCTAAAGGAACTGAACAAGTGAGTACAAATGTCACAGTTTCCTCTCGTTTATGTTGATCAGGGCCTTGCACAGATCCAGGACCTGGAAGTATATACTGCCCTCAATTTGAGTAATTGATATTGGACTGTCTCGGTACTCTGTGAACACCAATATAAACTTGCCTTTATGTTTGGGGGGTCGCTTCTACACCTAGACCCAAACTTCCTTTGTGTACATTAATAGCACAAATTAGTTAAATATATTGCTACATAAGGCAATGCCTGACCTTGTAGAAAGAGGGAATTTGGCTTACGTGGATGACTTATTCACCACAAGTCAAACTATTGAGGAAGACCTGTCGGAGATGCGCCATGTGTTAACTCAATTAGGAAATGCAGGTGCAAAGTTATGACTTCAGAAAGCAGAATTGTGTAAAACTAAAGTAAACTTTCTAGGCCATGAAATCAAAGCGAGGGTCTTAATCCTCAGAAGAAGATTGAAGCTCTACTGAAATTGAAGAACCCCACAAATCTACATGAAGTATGTAGCCTATTAGGATTGACTAATTATAGTAATAAATTCATAGAGGATTACGCCTCGATCACTCAACCCGTGGTCCATCTTTTGAACGGAGGGGTCAAGTGGGAGTGGGGGGACTCCAAAACAGAGGCTGTGAAACAACTGAAAAGAAGTTCATCCCAAGCTCCTTGCTTGGTTCAACCCATGACAAATAAAGAATTCTTCCCAGAAACAGGATTTTTCAATACCTTTTTAACTGCTGTCTTGTATCAGAAGCATGTTATGTCATGTTATGATAAAGGTCCTTGTGCTTCAGACTGTTGCCACCTGTGTGGTCTCTTAGTGCTCTAGTGGCTCTGTAATGCAAGGAGGGTGGCGGGTGTGTTAGTTGGACTGAACAGGAAAAAGAGCAAGCGAGCTATGATCTGCTGTCGGCAGCTTCAGTTCGGAGAAACCGACCACTGACAGTAGGTGTGTTTTCGGTTAGTAGTTGCCATGTGGTGTTAGGTTGAGATTATGTCTGTTTTTTGTCATTGCCATGGTGTTGTGAAATGTGTGAGGTTTGTGGTGCTGTAGAGGTATGGTTGTGTTTAGTTCAGAGTTTAAGAAGGTGTATGCAGAAGGTTGAGTTTTTAGTACGGTTAGTGAGTGGCAATACCTTTCCTGCCCTCGACCTTCTGACTAAATGCGACCCCTATCGCTTCCCCTGTCATTCATTCTAGTGCGTAGCGATTACCCTTCCCCCATGAGTTCCTCCAGGAAAGATGTGTTCCTTGTGCCTCATGGTCGGTCCGTGAGCTGCACAGTTTTTGCCCCAACATATTCCTTTATGTGTGATGTATTTCACACCCTTGGTGGTCTGATTAAATGTGACATATTTTCCTCTCCTGTTTTCTCCTTCACCCCTATATACTGGTGAGATACACTTATGGTCTCAAAACCACTCTTCTCAGTTGGATGCCTCTCTTCACCCCTGCCCTCCACTCCTGTTCGTCACACTCCCTACTCTTATTCATAAGTATGGGTTTGTAACAAGGCTGAGGTGTTTAACCTGCAGATACATGCTAAGTGTGAGAGTGGCTGATTTACACAAGCATTGTATATGCTTGATGGGACTGGTCTATGCAGGTAGGCTAAATGCTAGTAGGAGCATGGTAACAGGTTGTTTGGGTAGCGGGTTTCCTGGGGTACTTTAGTGGTAGTGTTTCCTTTTTTCAGGTTTGTTTCTCTTCGCTGGTTCTGTTTGGTTTGGCTTGTTGTATTGCTTGGATGGGCCAGTTTTGTTGCTAGTTCTTGGTTCATGTCGGGTGTGTTCTTTCCGTGCTTCGCTTTACTGAGATCCTTTTCAGTGTGTGTGTTTGCTTTGTGGGCATAGATGTTGTTCAGTCGTGTTCATCCCATTCGTAGCTGAACAGCCAGGATTTTAGAAGTTTTCTGAATTTTAGATTGTCCTCCGCAGTTCGTATTTCTTTCCGGAAGGGAGTTTCAGAGTTTTATGGCTATGCAAGAGAAGGCTGATCACCCAGGTTTCTTTCTCGTGTAGAATTTCGGTTCTAAGCGAGTGTCGATGCTGGATCCTAGTGTCCTTGGCGGTTTGTAGAAGGTGATTTTCTTTTGCATGAATTCCACTCCTTGGCAGTGGATTGCTCTGTGTATTATGCACAGTTTTGAAGGTGATTTGTTTTTTACTGGGAGCCAATGTGGCATCCTTAGTGCTAGTGTAATGTGGTTTCTTTGGGAGAGTTTGAGGAGAAGTCTGTCCGCTGCATTCTGTATTCGTTGCAGTTTCTACAGTAAGTAGTCCAGTATTCCGAGGTATATGCTGTTGGTGTAGTCTATCCTGAACGTGATGAGTGAGATGCTTGCAAGAGTTTTGTGCGTGAAGAAGAGGAAGGGTAGAATTTTTATGACTGTGTGAAGATGGAAGAATCATTTCTTGATTTTCACATTTACGTGCGTCCCTAGTTTTAATTCGTTGTCCATTAGGATTCAAAGTTTTTGACTACTTTGAACAGTTTGGGTGGTATTCCAGCTCTATGGGCCACAGGATGACATGGTTATTTTCTTGCTTGTCGGGTGTGATCATGATTTCTGTTTTGTTCATCCATTCACAGAGTTCTTTGAGGCAGTCTGTTTTCGTGGGGTTCTCTTCTTCATTACTACTGATTTTGTCGATAATTTGGGTATCATCTGCGTAATTGTAGCATTTGAGGCCGTGTCTTTTAGTGAGGTTGATTAGTGTTGTCATATAGGTGTTGACCAGTAGTGGGGATAATGAGGAGCCTTGTGAAACTCCACAAGTAGTGCGCTGCAGTGTGCATTTGAATGGTTTTAGACATACTGTGACTGTTCTTTTGGACAGGAAAGAGTTACTCCAAAGCACAGCCATTTCGGATCCCTATTTCTTCCAGTCTCTTGATGAGGGTTTTATGTTTGACTGTGTCGAATGCTGCAGAGAGGTTGAGTAGTATCAGTGCCGGAATTGTGTTGGCATCTGTGTTGGTCTTTATGTCATCCCATATAGAGAGTAGTGCCATCTCTGTTCCTGTCATTGGTCTGAAGCTTACTTGTGCCTGGTCCAAGAGTTGGTTATTTTCAACGTGTTCCAGCATTTGTTTGTAGACATAATTCTCTATTAGTTTTGCCGGGTGAGGAATGTTTGAGATCGGTCTGCTGTTTGATAGGTCTTCCAAAATGCCCATAGTATCTTTGACGAGAGGTTTGATGTAGGCTGATTTAAAGGCTTGTGGTACACCCCCCATTGAAAAAGATAGATTGAAGAGGTTTAGGTAGTATTGTAATGCTGTACCCTGTGTAAGGATTGATTTGTAGATGTCTGGTGGACAGGGGTTCACTGGGGAGCCGGCTTTGTTGCCTTTTTCTCTTGATATTGGTGCAAAACTGCACAGCCTGTTCTGTGGTCAAGGGGTTCGTTGGATGAGGTGAATGGTCTGGGTGTTTGGTCTACTTTATATGATCCAATGTATGTTGGTGATTTTACTCTTAAAGTGATCTGCAAGATCATCGCATAGTTTTCATTAGGTCACTGGTGTGTTATTGCATCCGGAGGGTGTGGGGGGGGTTCCCATCTTGTTTATGATGTTGAAGAGTTATTTCTGAATGTTGTTGGCTTTTGTGATCCAGTCCTTGTAGTATTTCTTTTTTGCTCAGAGAATTTCTGCTTTGTACAATGTTTGTTTTTGATATGTTATTCTTTTGTCTTGGTCGCTGTTTTTCTCCATTCTTGTTCTGTTCTAGTTTCCGGTTTCCAGTTTGTTGTTTTCATTGCTTTGAAGTAGAGCGTGAACCATCTCGCCACTGCCTTCTTTTGCGATGGAATGAGGACTTTTTCTGGAGAGATGATATCTATTGTTTCCATGGTCCATTTCAGGATCAGGTCTGTTTTTTCATCTATCGCAGTTGCGTCCAAGGTTGCAATCGATGGTTTTGAGTATTTTAATTTCTCTTGTAGGTTACTGCTTTTGACAGTTCTCCAGATTGTTTTCCAGATCGGGGGGTTCTTTTGGTGCTTGTTGGATGCTTTTAATGGCATTTGGATCACAAAGGGTGTAATGAGGTGGTCGCTCCATAGTATTTGGATTGGTGGTGCTGTTGTGATTAGATTTGTATTGTCGAAGATTGCATCTAGGGTGTGACCTGCTGTGCAAGTCGCTCCTTTCACCATTTGTCATAGTTTCACTGTCTCAAGCTGCTGAGTTAGGGCTTTCAGCGAGTTTACATTCTCTTCTTCGAACCATATGTTGAAGTCCCTGAGAATTATCAAGTGATCATGTTTAATGGCCAGGTTCATGACTACTTCTATAAAGATGTCTATGAAGGTTGCGTCATAGGTCGGGGGTCTATAGATGAGTATAAATGTGAGGTTTGTTTGCAGATCTGAGGTCAGGTGAAGGACCAGGGATTCTTTTTCTTTCTTTTTTTTAATTATGTTTTATAGTTTGCGTAGAAACTTTTAACATTTCATTTATCTAAAATATTACATGTCTTAAGGAACGAAAAGAAAAGTCAAGGCTGATCGTTTATGATTGTTTCCCAGAATTGGATTGTCCTGAAAATAAGAAATGTATTGCTACTGGGTAGTATTTGTGGCCATCTTTCGATGGTATTGTATTGAAGCCGTTCTTGAGGTAGCATATCTCCGAATACTTTCCTTTGATTGCAAAGTACAGGGCAATCCATTATAGTTTATTTTATCTGGGGGCAGTTGTTTTGTCTTCACAAGATATTTGTTAGTTGGCAGAACATTGAAGCAAAGTGTAAGGAAGATATCTCTTGTTCGATGGCAACAACATTTTGTTAAGTACTGCGGGAGTTCATTCAGGGCTCTGACCTCCATTGTTAGATTTAATGAATTTTGATATTGTTCCTTCTCATCGATGGTATTTATCCAGTCATTTTGTCGAATCCTCTTTTTTGCTTCCATGGGTCTATTTATCAATGTTTCGAGTGTTATCTCATATTTATTTAGGAAACAGAGGCATGAATCTTTCCATCTATTCAATTTTGTATCATTCGAAGCTTTAGATTTTAATCTAAATAACTTGATAGCAGGGATGTCTTCATCAGTGATAACCTATCTGTAGAAATCATGGTGTTTCCAATTAATGATTGATTCCAACGATTGGAGTCCCAACTCAAATTGAATTCTCGGCATGGGATATGACGGTGGAAGAGAAAGGATAGTGTGCCAAAATATTCCTTCAAGCACAGTCCATATTTGGTGGGATATATTGATTATAGCTTCACTTCCATACGTTAAAATTGCAACCACATTTTGCTGGTAGACTGCGATTATGGGTCCCATTGTGCATGATCAAACAAGCTTTGATTTTCAACTGATCTGACCATTGTGAGTCAATTGTTGATTGATTAAGCCAAAAGCCAAGATATTTTGTTGTTTTAACTGGGTTGAGTTGAGTCCCTTTTAGATGTATTCGGACGGTTTTGGCTCCTCTGTTCTTCGGAGGACGCAGGCACATCACTTGCAATTTGTTGATATTTATTGTCAGATCGTTTTCCTCCACGTATTTTTCAAGAGCCCGCAATCTTTTTTGCAGACCAACTTGTGTCTTGTCCAGTACTACAAGGTCGTTTGCATATAGGATATAAGGTATGTGAGTGGCATTCAGTATGGGAGGATTAGCAGTAATATTGATTTGGTTTTCAATTAAATCGAAAAGACAAAAATTAAAGAGTGTCGCTGCCAGGGGGCAACCTTGTTTGAGTCCCCTGGCTGTTTGCATCTCCGATGTTACAAGCCCGTCTTGCGTTAGGCGAACTCTTCCGGTGGTGTCCGTATATAATGTTTTGATGGGGCAAGGATTCCGATAGGGCAGTTCCAGATCTTTAATTTGTTCCATAGTTTTGTTCTATTGACACTATCAAAAGCCAATTGTAGATCTACAAAGGCAGCGTAGACTTGGATGTTAGCTCTTATTGATGCTTATTTTAAAATATTGAGAATGAATAGATTAATGTTTGTTCCTGTGTTTTTTACAAAGCCAGTCTGACACAGATCTTGTATTCTGTTTTTTCTTTACCCACTCTGTCAGTCTTTTTAATATCGTTGAGGCAAAGATTTTTCCCAGCGGATCGAGCATCGCCAGAAGTCTGTAGTTTGTGAGTCCTTTTCTATCACCTTGTTTGAATACAGGAACTAAAGTTGCTGATTTCCATGTTTTCGGAACATATCTGTGTTTGGAGATCAATGCAAACATTTCCATACAGAGGCCTTCCCAGGCTTCAGGATGTTTCTTTATAGTGGTGTTATTGAGGCCATCCGAGCCAGGAGCTCTAATACTATAAAGTTGTTTTATGTGAGTAAGAATTTCTTCGTAGTCCCAGTTTTTGTACGAGGTTTCTTCACATTCTGGGGGCTTCAGAAGCTGTTCCATGTGGACTGGAAATTGAGTATAGAGCTGGGAAATGTAAGCTATCCACTCTCTCTCAGGAACATCTATGATCATCCTTTGTTGATGAACTTAGTTTCTATTATGCGGCACCATAATTCTCTTGTGTTCCTGTTTCGCAATGCTTTCAGCATTGATTCAGCATCATTCTGGATGAGAGTGGCTCGCATATTTTTCATCCAGTTACAATATATTGTTTTCAAAATTTTGATTAGTTTTGTCGCTTCATCTGATGGCAATTTACAGGCAGCAGTTAGGCTCTTTTGTTGCTGCTTCTTCCTATCGACAATCAATTCATTATAAAAATGAGTATGTTCTGGCTTTACGTTGCCTCTAGGTATCAATTGGAATTTGAAAGGTGTCAGTATCCATTTGTAGTCTATTTTTTCTTTTTCGGAGTTAGAAGATTTGCAAAACGTTTCTTTTAGCGTATATACCTGATGGGCAGAGATTTGCAGTCTATTTAGTCCTGTATTGATTTCAATATTGTTTATTCTTTGTTTTGTCAGAGGCTGATATCGAGTTGACCATGTCAAGGAGATCTTGTGGTGATCGCTCTGACTCGCCGGGATAACCACTAATTTGGGAGTTTCTTTCAGAATACAATTGGATACATATATATAATCCAAATATACTTTGGATTCGCCTCTAAACCATGTGGCTTGCGGAAGAATGTCTCCTTTGGTTTCCCCATTTGCCAGGGTTAAGTCTCTCCTTGTTATTTCTTTTACCCATTGCTTGGCTTTAGGTTCAAGTTTATTGAACGGTTTTTTCACTCCATTGGGATAGAATAGATGGATATTAAGGTTGCCACAGATGATCATGGCCAATTGTTTCTTTTCCACTATAAGTTCCTCTATGTTGGTTAGGACCTCATCTAGGAACATGACGTCGCTCACTGCCGCAGAGTTCCAGTGTAAATTTATGATGACAATTAGTTTCTGTTCTTTTGCTTTTGAATAGTTAATCGTTTGATTTTGAACATGATTTAACAGGGTTATTTGGATCCAATGATCGGGGTTATAGAATTCAATCAAATGTAAATTAGCTTCTGCTTTCCAAAGGGTCATAAAACCAGCCTGTGGGCGGCCTTTTGTTCCTATGATGGCAGGATTAATACAGTTCATATATCTGTCACATATGGGTTGATTGATACGCCAAGTCTCTTCGAGACAGATTATTTTATATTTTAATAGTTTGTGATTTCCTTTCCTGAACAAATGTGAGTGTCCTCTGGTGTTCCATGAACATAGGTTTATCTGACATTTTTCCTCTTTCAATGGGTGTTATAAACCGGTTTTCATTTGACCTTGTTCATGAGATTTCCAAGCATGATTCCTCTTTGAAGTGTGTGATTCGTAGATTTTTCTGTCCGAGTTTGTTGGACTCCTTATGCTTCTTTGTACCCATGTGTTTCTTGCTGGAAGGCCGTAGTTCCTTTTTGGAGACAGACGCAGTTCAGTTCTTAGTCTATCATTTTCTTGTCATTTGTCTGTTTGGGCTAATTTATTTGATATAACCGGGTGGTCACGGGAGCAGTTGGAGTTAATGGAACGTTTAAAACCTAATTGTCTGAACTGCTCAGAGGCAGCTAGGACTTTATCTGAAAATCGTTGAATAGTGATTTGGATTTCATTGTGATCAGTTCTTTCATCTCTTGGGACCTCTACTACTTTTATGTCTTCAGATTTTAGCGTTTGGAGTGAGGGGATGGCATGCATTAAGCGAAGTAGATTTGTTCTGTTCAATATAAGCTCATCATTATGATCTGTTAATATCTGTATATTAACTGAATTCCTTATAAAATGGTTTCTAGAGTGTATGAATAGAGGTAGCTTTAGCTGGTCATATTTCATTCCTGTCTTTGGCACAAAGTCTGTAGGTCTGTACTTGGCTTTTGCGACTTTATCCAGACTTTTTGGTTGAAGGATTTTCTCAGCGTCATATGTTGTCCCGTTTTTGGATTCATTTGACATGTCGATGTTTACAGTGGGATCGTCGGGCCATTCCCCTTCATTGTCTGATGTGTCTTCACATGGGCGCAGTGTATCCTTCTTCGTATTCATCTATAATCGTGCAAAATGCAGTTTTTTCCATGGAGATCCTACTTTCATCTATGGAGATTACTGAAATGTCTTCTTCATGAGTCGTCAAATTGAGTAAGAGCTCCATTGTAGCTTTTCTTCCATCGCATGTGCCTTGTTCTGCCGGAGTTTCTCTGTCACATTGGTTTGAATCGCTAATGATTTTGGTATCTTTGAGTTAGATTTTTGTTCGTTTTGTTTAGAAATGGTTGAGGGATTGGAGGGGATGGTTAAAATCCTTAGGACCGCTCGGGATCCCCTCTTTTTCAGCTTTAAGTTTTGTTTATTCATTGATTCTCGTGCTTTTTTTTCTTGAGTGTTTATACATTTCTTGGCATTGTCAAAAGTGTAGTAGGGTTTCACTTTGTTTCCAATGTGCAAGAGTTCATTTAGTTTTATCTTGTGTGTGAATTGTCGTCTTGTTAAGGTTTCCCTTCATCAACAGATGGACTTTTGATTTCTGTAATTGATTTCCTTTTTCTTTGCGAGGTTCTATTTGTGAGATATCAACGGTCAGACGGTTAGGCAGGGGTAATTTTCCATGTTTGTTAGCTTGTTGATCAGCGATGTTATCTCTGGGCTCTCTGTTTTCATTATTATTCAGCGTATTTTTTCCAGCAGTCCGGAAAGTATCTTCAGATCTGTGTATAATTGTCCACACACTATTCTTTTGTTTGTCTGGTCTTTCCTGTTGTCTGGCAGTGAAATGATTGAGTAAAGATGCAATGATTTGTTCTTTCCCTGCACGGTCGCTTCTCGCTGTGTCAAACAGGCGCGTTTGCCATTGGTGGGATGCTTCTGCTTTAGAATCTGGACGAGACTGAATTTTCGTGGAAACAGTTTCTATGTAAATTGTGTGTGAATTAACGCAACGAGTGTCGCTTGATCCCGGATAGAGTCATTGATGGATTCGTACAGTTTTTTAAAGGGAATGAATGCATGGCTGGTGGCTGCCAGCAAAGAACTTTGTAGTTCTGCCATAGTCGTGGGTATTGGGATATCAAATTCGTTATTCTGGGATTCACATTGGCATCGCTGTTCTTTTTTCGTGCAGTTATTATCTGGCCTCAAGTCTTGTGGAATGTGGGAATATTGGTGAAGTATTTCACCGTTGTGAGTTTCTTCAAATTGAATTTTGGGTGGGTTTCTTTATAATGAGGTTTGAATATGAGGTTCTTTCATGAGTCTCAGGGTTGAGGTTCCATCTGGTTCTCTTAAACAATAATAAAGATTTCTTCTCGTTTCTCATGGTTTTGCATACGAGATTCTATCTCAGCGATATCTAGTGACAGTCTTGCTAAGCGTTGTTTTTCAGCTTTATTCATAGGAAGTTTGTTTTGTTGAAATTATCAGCCCCTCAATGGCAAGAGACTTTTATTAAAAAGAGACTTTACCATCGAAGCACCTGATAGCTGGAAGAACCTGATAGCTGGTACGGGAAAGCTCGCGTGTATGCTGTACTCAGGAGATCCACCTTGTGGGGGAGACCCCTGGCAATGACATTTTGACTTATTATCTGTGAACACTTCTTTCTTTATTGAAAACCCTATTGCACACACTTTCTGTAATTAGTTGTAAGGATTTGGCAATAGTTTTTTTTTAGCATAGGCCTTTTACTTTGACAAGATGCCACAAGGACTGCCTTGTGTTTCATTTGATGGTCGTAGCTTGCTCCCATCTTAGATTTAGGTTAAGGTTAGGCGTTCTTCCACCCTGCATTTACAGTTTAATAAACACCCTTGAACTGTGATCACTTGTGTCTGTCTTTACTGTTGCCACCATGAGTTCCTTACAGCATGCACACAGGGAGTGCACCTGACAATGTTTTTGTCTTTGCTGGAGCATAATACCTGGGAAATGTTCTTTCAATATACCCAGGACCCCCCATCATTTTTATTATCTAAACGTATTACTGGGTGCCAGAGGACTTACAAAGCCCCCACCATTTAATGTAATATTATTGCTGCACACATAAATCTGTGGCACCACACAGTTGTTTTAAAATGGAAAACACCCACGAGTTGCTTCTCACCCGGGGACTCACTGTCAGACTTCAAGGAGAGCACTGCACACTACCCCTGTGTCAGACAATGGCCCTCATTACAAGTCAGGCGTTAAGGGTTTAACGGTGCCGTCGGCGCTGTTAACCCTTAACGCCTGATTAAGAGGTCCCGGGTTTTAACGCCTGCTTTTCGCAGGCGTTAAAACCCATGCCGCGAAGTGACCTTGGTGCTAAGTACGGTGCCGCAATTTGCGGCACCGTACTTAGCGCCTTTCCCCATTCCCATTATGCCCTATGGGGCAAAAATGGGAATGGGGAAAGGCAAATGGTGAATGGGGAATTACCGCCCCACTCACCTTAGAATGGGGCGGTAATTCCGCCATCCACCATGGCGGAATCGTAACCTTAGCGGCATGGACCATGGTGCTAATAGCACCATGGTCCTCCGCCAAGGTTGTAATGAGGGCCAATGGCTGAGCACAAAATGTGGGCCGCCCTCTGCTGGCCATGCTGTGCCCCCCACCCCAAGCTCCTTATCAAAGAACATTGCACGCCATAACCCGAGGCGGCCCGGACCATCACGTATGTGCAATGTCCATTATGATTATGCCGCTGCAGGAGCATGCACTACTGCAAGTGAAAGAAGTAGATATGTTTTTTAATCAAAGCTTTAATGTTTCACGTAGTGTAGACAGAAGGTGGCGGTGCCTGGTCCACAATATACCAGTCACCAGTGGTGGCTGTTGAGTTGTTTTTTGGAAGGTGTAAATGTTTGCCACTAGTATTCTATTGTGACCGAGAGCAGCGAGGGAGGCCGAACTAACGAAAATAGGTTTGGAGGTTGGGGAGGATTTTTCCCATTTCCCTGAGAAAATGTTTTGAATAATGGGTTAAAATGGCGGGTTACACAGCACACTTTCTGTGAAAATGTGGGTAAAAGGCCAACAATTTGCTTTTCCCATTGTGCCTTACCCTGCAACCATCGTGTCATGGATCGTCTATGCAGCCACGTATTTCACTGCTTTTATTTATTTATTTATTCGCATTTGTTGAGCGCGCAGCAGACCGGAGGCATCGTGGCGCTTGTTACAGTGATTCTTAGACTTAGTTACATACAGATTGGTGCCCGTGGTTACAGTGGCCATACATTGTACTTTAATGACATACATGTTTTGATCATCTAGATCAGAATGGTAAGTTAGTTGAAGAGGGTAGTTTTGAGTTGTTTGCGGAAGGAGAGGAGAGATGTCTCGGCTCTGAGTTGGGTGGGCTGCGCGTTCCATAGCTTAGGTGTGAGGTATGGGAAGCCTATACCTCCAGCCTTGGTTCTATTGATGCGTGGAAAGGTAAGTAGGTTGGTGCAGGTAGATCTGATAGGCCTGGTGGATTGAGATCTGTGCAGTGTGTTGGATAGGTAGGAAGGTGCTGTATGGTTGATGCATTTATGTGTGGTTGTGAGAATTTTTAAGGTGATCCGTTCCTTGACTGGGAGCCAGTGGACTGCCTTTCTCGCTTTGATCTCTTTTAGGTATGCTGAGGGCTGCTCTGAGCGCGTTGTTTTGAGTGGTTTGGAACCTGGATAAGTTGTTCTTAGAGGTGCCGGCTGGGAGAGCATTACAGTAGTTCAGTTTGGCTACAATAGTGGCTCTGGCGATGGATAGGCAGTTATCTTTAGTTAGGAAGGGTTTTATTGCGTTAATGAGTTTGGTACTCAGTGCAGACGCCGATACTATGGAGCTAACTTGTTTGTCCATGGATAGGGTGGCATCTAAGTGCACTCCTAGCATTTTGACTGAGGATAAGATTGGGATGATGCAGTTGTCTATGTATAGCGGGTTTAGGTTGGACAGGGTGGGTTTCTGACCTAAGATGAGGATTTCGGTCTTGTCCCCATTCAAGCAAAGGCCGTTGGTAGCAATCCAAGCTTGTATGGTGGAGTATATTAGTTGTAGGGTGGTGGAGTCTTGGTGATAGTTCCCTGTCAGAGGAAGGAGAATCTGCGTGCCGTCGGCATAGTTGGTGTAGGTGATCCCCATAGCGTCTAGTTTGTCAAATAAGGGCTTGGTGAAAAGGTTATATAGAGTGGGGGCTGTACAAGAACCTTGTGGGACCCCACAGTGTATGATGGCGGGTGTTGCATGAGCTGTGTTGGAGAATACTTTCATAGCTCTGCCTTGTAGGAAGGAAATTACCCAAGAAGCAGCGTCCTTAGAGAAGTGTGCTGCATGCGTTAGGTGACTGGTAAGAGTGTGTGATCTACCAAGTCAAATGCCGCTGATAGGTCGAGGAGAAGGAGGAGTGCGGGCTTACCTTTGTCCAGAATGTTTGTGATTTCGTTTTTTAGGTCTAGAAGGGCGGTTTCAGTTCCGTGCGGGGTCTAGCGTAGGCTTTTCTAGGAGATGGCGTACCCAGGCCTCTTTGAGGCTGTCCGGGACTATGCCTGTCTTCAATGAGGCATTGATGAAAGCCATGAGTAGAGGGGCGAGCTGTTCTGCACAGTCTTTGATGATTTTAGGGGGGCATACATCACCCTTACATTGTGAGGGTTTGAGATGTTTGAGGATGTTAATGACATCGGTTTCGGAAATCTTGGTGAATGTGAATTCGGTTAAGTTGGTAGCTTTAATGCTAGGTTTCAGCTGTACATGTGTACTTTGCTTGGGTAAGGAGTTGTAGTGGTGGGCTATTTTGTTTTGGAGGAGGTTTATTTTTTCTAGCATGGCTGATAGTATGCCTGCGCACCAGGCCTCGTCTTTGACGATCTCATCTGGGCACGTTGGTGGTACAGTTAGTTCTTTAAAGATACTGAAAAGTTCTTTAGATTGGGAGTTAGCAGCGGTGATGCGGTGGTTGTATGCTTCAGATTTAGCAAGGAAGATGCTTCCTTGTATTTTTGGGCTATGGCTTTGAATATTTCTTTTGTGTTGTCACCGGGGTTACGTTGCCAGTTTTTTTAGCGCATGACGTTTGTCTGTGCGCAGAATTTGGAGATCCTCCGTGAACTTTTTGTGTTCTAGGGGGGCAGCTGAGATGACAGCCTTGTAATGGACTCTTTGAATATATCAGCGGGAATATTGGGGTCTGATGAGAAAGGGGGCTTTAGACAAGACACGTTGAGGAGAGCGCTGATATTGGCTGCCGTGAGCTTTTTGGCACTTCTGGCTAGGGTTGCCGAGGCAATAGTGGGCACTTTAGAGCTTGTTGTGACAGGGATGTCGAATAAGATGAGATTGTGGTCTGTCCACGGGAGGCTAGAATTGGCAGTGATTGCTATGTTACAGTTGTGGTCTATAATCCTATCTAGGGTGCGTCCTTTGGCGTGTGTGGGCGAAGTGATCTTTTGGGAGAAGCCCAGGTTGTGGAGGTCTCTGGCTAGGGATATAGCAGCTTTGTCCTTGGGATTGTTGAAACCTAGGTTAAGGTCTCCTATCAGGAGTGCTTTAGTAGATTTTTTGAAATTATTTCCTATGAGGTGATTAATTTGACCTTGGAAGTTGGTGGTAGGGCCAGGTGGGCGGTATATTGTATGAATATTTATAGTGCTGTTGGGCGTGAGTGCTAGCTTGATTGATAGAATGTCAACATTTCCTTCCTCTTGGTGGGGTAGGGTTCTGATAGATAGGGTTTCTTTATGGATAAGGGCTACCCCCCCTCCTGATTTAGCGATCCTATCTTGTCTGATGATGGCATACCCTTGAGGTAGGGCTAGTGTGATGGCTGGGCCAGACGCTGCGTGGAGCCAGGTCTCCGTAATGGCGAGTATGTCTAGATCATGGGTGGTTATAAGGTCATATATTTCTAAGGCATGGGCATTGAGGGATCTTACATTGATTAATGCGCATTTGTATGGAGTGTGGCATGGGTTCTTAGGGCCTGTGGTAAGAGGGTCTACTTTAGGTATAGCAGTTCCTGGAGAGCAGAGATTATTGTTAGGTGTGGTATATGTGGGCGTGCTGCTATGACATGAGGCAATGTTCTTTCGGCGGTGGGGTGTGTTGACTTTTATGGTGCGTGAGCTAAGTCTACAGTTTCTTTGCGGTGTGTGTGCAGGTGTAGCCTGGTATTGGGTGGGAGAGGTGCGCGCTCTGAGTCTGTCTAGTCTGAGGCTAGTATTGAGAGTCAGCGCAGTGATTTCTAGTGGGTGTGAGTGCTTGGATAAGAGGCCCATCGTGGACGGATGATTTCGGGAGATTTGGTGGTGGTGGTGAGGCTCTTGGCTGCCGAGGAGTGGTGTGTTCGAGAGGGTTAGTATCGCACTCAGTAGGCAGGTGTGGAGGAGCGAGGAGTACATATTGAGCATGAGTTAGTAGCGCTATGCAGTGGGGCCAAGGAGGCGCTATGCAACAATCACAGTGGGGCCAAGGAGGCGCTATGCACAATCACAGTGGGGCCAAGGAGGCGCTATGCAACAATCACAGTGGGGCCAAGGAGGCGCTATGCAACAATCACAGTGGGGCCAAGGAGGCGCTATACAACAATCACAGTGGGGCCAAGGATGCGCTATGCACAATCACAGTGGGGCCAAGGAGGCGATATGCATCAATCACAGTGGGGCCAAGGAGGCGCTATGCACAATCACAGTGGGGCCAAGGAGGCGCTATGCATCAATCACAGTGGGGCCAAGGAGGCGCTATGCAACAATCACAGTGGGGCCAAGCAGGCGCTATGCACAGTCACAGTGGGGCCAAGGAGGCGCTATGCAACAATCACAGTGGGGCCAAGGAGGTGCTATGCATCAATCACAGTGGGGCCAAGGAGGCGCTATGCATCAATCACAGTGGGGCCAAGGAGGCGCTATGCAACAATCACAGTGGGGCCAAGGAGGCGCTATGCAGAATCACAGAATAATCACAGAGGGGACTGGGGTGGCGCTGGTGGGTCGTGGTAGACAACTATACAGTTGACCCAGTGTTAGCCTGGGGTGGTGCATGATGGCTAGGAAGCATCCAGTAAGCATGATCAGGATTGGCTAGTGTGTACACAATGAATGGGATCAACATTGGCGAGGGTATACAAATTTAAACTGGATCAACAGTGGCTGGGATGCACACATGGAGCATATGAAGGGCGTCAACAACAGTTTAGCATCATTTCATCAGTGGGCACAATGGTAAACGGGGGACTTGCATTTAAGCAGCTGGTATTAGAGGGGGATTGCGACACCAAATGAGAGCGCACAAGGGAGGGTTATAATGCGTGGATTTAACAGTACCGTAAATTGCATTGCCCGGTCCAGGATCCAGCAGAGTTTTCAGCCGACGGCGAGGAAAGGCGTGGACAGGCTGGGACAGGAGTACAGCCTTTAAGCAGGCCTTCGAGCAGAGGCCGGCTTACGCCTCCCAGTCTGCAATTGGCCCAATTGTAGCAGTGGGTGGCCAATGGGAGCGTAGGCGGGTCCAGAGGGGTCCAGGCACAGTATGGGTAGTGCCTAGCGTTACCGGGCGGCCATCTTGGAATGGCGCCGAGGCAAAAAAGAAGAATAGATTTTCGGCGATGAAGTGATCACAGCAAACATGTGCTGTTGCGACTGCGGCGATTTCGGCATGGAGGGCTGCGGCAGTGATGATCTGTAAATGCCCTTTACAGAACGGCGAGATAGTATTAAATTCTCGCGTTTCGGCAGAATTTCCGGGTGGCCTGCCTATGTGTCCACACCCGTGCATTCTGACAGCTAATATATGTTCACATTCACCCATAAATCCACACAGTGTATGTTCAATAATCTCCCAATGGTTTACCTAGAGAGCCCTATCCTATTTTCCCAAATCCTGAAGAGAGATCTTGACTCAGTTCCCAGGAGGGTTGGCTCTGGTGCAGTACGTAGATGATCTGCTCCTAGCCTCCCCCTCCCTGGAAGCATGCATGGAAGACTCCCTTGTTCTGTTGACAGTGCTCACTGAAAAGGGTGACAAGGCATCTAAAGACAAGCTACAGTTGTGTCTGCCCCGTGTGCGATATCGGGACCATGACATTTCAGCTGAGGAAAGACATCTATCCCAGGATCGGATTACAGCAATCCAAAGAGTCTCAAGTCGCAGGCCACGAAACAGATAAGAGAGTGGTCAGTTACTGCACACAGTGGGTACCGGGATATGTCACCATAGTTAAGCCCCTGCAGCCCCTCACACACAAACCGACCCCCGATCCCCTGTCATGGCATCAAGAAGCAGAAGATACCTTTGTCACCATCAAGCAAGTGCTCGCAACAGCTTTGGCTTTAGGTTTGCTGAATCATAGTAAGCCCTTTGTGTTGTATTGCAACGAGTGCAATGATTTTGCCCAAGGTGTGTTGACCCTGTTACACAGTGACCGGCACTGGCATGTATCCTACCATAGTATAGCCCTGGACCAGTAGCCAAAGGGCTCCCTGCTTGCCTGCGAGCCATCGCAGCTGCTGCCCTCTTGATAGAGAAACCTTAATTATTGATACAAGGTCACCCTGTCACGATTGCAGTCCCACATGCCATGCTGTCCGTATTGCTGAAAGGGAAGGCACCATATGTGTCACAATTCCTATCTCACATGATATGAGAAACTGCTAATTCCTGCTGCCAATGTAACTTTGAACCATTGTTCTGTCCTGAACCCTGCCTATTTGATGCCAAAACCTCAGTACGGGGAACCACACAATTGTCTAATTGTTGGAGAGACGCTTATGTTCCCCTGTACTAATTTATCAGATGTGCCCCTGCTAAATCCCGATCTGATCCTCTTCGTGGACGGCTCGTGCTTCTGTGTTCCAGAAACAGGGGAATAAGTCTCTGGTTATTCTGTTTATACCTCCATGCTGTCTTGGAAGCAAACCTCTACAAACACTACTTGTAAGGGAAGAGAGTTTGTCACTCCCCCCGAACCACAGAAGCCGAAATAATTCGACCGTCCCACCGTGGTTGGCAGAGGCACCTGATTTTAGAAACACAGGTCACTACGTGGTAGCCAATGGGGGGAAGAGGGATTAGGGAGAGATTGTGGATAGGGTGGGGAAGTTAGGAAAACCGGAAAGAGGGTAAAGAGAACACCTAGGTTGGTCAGGAATGGGGAAGCACAGGGTAACGCCTAACATGCTTGAGCATAATCATACATACTCATACAGCCCAACACCTGCTTGGCTGTACACTCCACATGAAATAGAGTCACCCTAACCTACCTGCCTCCTACACATAAATAGTCAAACACAAATAATACATGTAACATGTAAACATGAATGCATGGAGGACATGTTGCAGCAAGCTGAATGAAACAAACAAAGAGGAAGCTTCCCAAATGAGATGACAAAATGCATGGCCCCTTGGGCAGGCATAGGCAAACATATACGGACCCAAACAGCACTCCTTAGCCAGCACCATTCTTAGCACTAGCTTGTTTTAGACAAATGACCCGTGTTATCTCATCACACATGGACCCATGATCGAGCATTACTTGTTTTTCCTCGCTTCTAGACTCCTTGCTCTTGACACCTTAAGTTCTGTGTTAGTAATCCTAAACACCCTCTCCCTCCTGGTAAGCAGACATGCAGTCCATACCCCAACTGCTATTGTTCTAGAAAGCACGTAGCAAGCACAGAGTAGCCAACATAGCACAGCGTAACCCCATGAGTTGCACCAATGTGTTTCTTTAGCAGTTGGAAGACCGACTCAGCAATTTAGAGTTTCGTTCATGTCAGGCACACCAGTACTTATATTTAGTCCGGGAGCCCTGCGGGACTAGCCGGATGGAAAATGCAGCGCGTAATGAAAGACCCTGCTGAATCACCACCACTCGGCCTGTGATTCTTCTTCTTGTTGTCAGCTGGAATACCTCATCTGAGCGGCGTGCAGGGAACTCCGTCTTCCTCCGACCGAACCTCACATAACAGCCAAAATAATCTGCACCAGCACCGCTCCATTGCCTGCTGATAAGCTCTCCCAAATCACGGTTAGCTGGCAACGCGTGTAAAGTCTGAGAACTACATTTGGACCCAATGACTGCTGGGAGTTGAAGTTCCAGACCCCCGTTAGCCTGCAATCACTGCTAGCGAGCAAACTGCAGCACCCCATGTCTGCCCCAGCCCCTATTCCTGAAACAAACCGTTTGCCCATGACTCAATCTGCACAGGTCCCTGAGCTTGTAGCCCTCACCCTTCCCTGTGCCTTGGCCGGGATTGGTCTACCATGACCTCTACTGACTCCAGGTATGCCCATTGGGTTGTGCACAATTTCAGAGTCCTCTGGAAACAGCATGGGTATTTAACGTCCACGGGCACCCCAATACCCAATGGAAAGTATGTGTCAGCCTTACTGAATGCAGTGTTACTCCCCACTGATTCAGCTCTTGTCAAATGCAAGGGACCTGATCCCTCTCAGTCTTTCACTGCCCAAGGAAATACCTTAACAGACACTGCAGCACGTTCATCTCATTAAATGGACGCTGTCTCATAATGATACTCTTGTTTGTGTTGCAGTCCAGCAGTCGCTAATTCTCTCACCTTTGCACCCTGGCCATTCTCCAAGACCAAGCTCCTGAAGTCAAAAAGTGACCTGGACCCAACATTACTTAGTTAGGAAGTGACTCCCTGTGGCGTTCCCCAGACAGCCGGCTGGTGACACCCAAGGATCTCCTCCCCTACCTGGTTCATAAAGCCCACGGCTTAGCTCATTCTGGTAAAAATTCTATGATAACCCTATTGAATCGAGACTGGATGGCCCCACATCTAGCACATATGGCTCAAGGTTACTGTGAAAACAGTACTACGTGTTTAACTCAAAATGTTGGCAGAGCAGTGCCCATAAAACTGCCTGCACGTCCAGTACCGCAGGGTCCCTTTGTAAAAATGCAGACAGACTTCCTACAGCTCCCCACCTGTATGCACTTCACCTGCTGCTTGGTAATCGTAGACATGTTCTCCGGCATACCAGGTAGAGGCATACCCATGTAGGAAGGCAGACGCTGATACAGTTGCAAAAAAGGTTGGCAGATTTCATAACCTGATTCAGACTGCCCTTGAGCATAGACAGCGAATAATGCACCCAATTTACTGGTCAGATTATTATAGAAGTGTGCAAAGCTCTAGGAATAGCTCAGCAGTTCCATTGCGCTTATCACCACCAGTCCATCGCGCATGTAGAACACCGAAATGGGGACCGCAAGTTAAGACTGCCTAAGGTGTGTAGAGAGACTGGGCTGAAATGGCCCCAAGCATTGCCCCGACATTGTTCACCATGCGCAATAATACACAGCGTAAACATACATTGTCTGCACATTAAATCCTCCCAGGTGACACCAATAGAATGGGAACTGCTCCCCCAGCATCCCTGCACCTTCAATGCTTACCCTTAGAATATGACACAATACTCCAATACTGTTGCATGTTGATTAAACTGTAGGATCTCTCCATGCCCAGGTCCATGATGCCCTGGCTGATCCACCAATGGAGCCCTTCCACCCTCAGCAACCCAGAGATTGGGTTCTGGTGAAGGTTCATTAGTGGAAATTGGCACTCCAGCCCAGGTGGCGTGACCCGTACCAGGTCCTGTTAACCACGCACATGGCGATCAAGTGTTCTTGGATCCCAGCGTGGATCCATGCAGCCCATTGCTGCAAGACACCACACCAGCCGATGACACCACCTCCATTCCGAGCAATTTACCTCGGCTTGGCTCCAGTCCCAACATGGCCACTGACGCCTCAACCAGTAACACTGCTGACCACTTGCCAATGTAGGGCCCTTTTGTCATTGCTGGAACCGTACGGTCAGCATTAGAGCGCGAGGCCGCGGCCCTAAATTGCTCAGTACTGTGAAGGTATCATGAAGCAAGACATAGACAACAGATTCAAAATTCAAAGTCTTTATTAACTTAAATGTCAGGATGACATAAGGCCTAACTTGCCCTATAGTGAGGTGGGATTTCCCTGCCTAAATAAACTAAGGATAGTTTGTGTAATTTCAACTTAAAAGTCTGTCTGTGTCCAAAACCTAGTCTTGCACTCACAACTAAAGCTAAACAATGTGTAACAGTGTTCAAATTAAAGTTCTGAGCTGCTTCCAGCTCCAGGCTTACTCTTGGCTCCCTTCCTCAAGCTCAATACAGTTCTAGCAAAAGGGTCTTGGCTTCCCTTCCCCAGGTTCAACACAGTTCCACAAAATGGCCTCACGGTTTTCTTCCCCAAGTTCAACACAGTTCCACAAAAGGTCTCGGGGTTCCCTTCTCCAAGTTCAACACAGTTCCACAAAATGTTCTTGGGGTTGCCTTCCCCAAGTTCAACACAGTTCTTTAGGCTTCAAATTCACAGTCTCTTCAACTTGTCTTTTCTTTCCATCACTTGAACAACATAGGCTGACCAGCTTCAGCCTCTTGACTTCTCTTGGTTTACCCCAAGGAAGGGTTCCTTGTCTAGGCGCAGTTGTCGGACCACACAGTCCACCCATCACAGGTCATGCACCCGATAACCATTGGCACTTTACACCAGTTCATTCTTTCTCATAGGACTTCCTTGACAACACAGGTTTCCTTTCTGCATCTGTGTTATAAGTCCACTTATAATTCTGGTTCACTTTATTGGTATCTTGCCTTTATCAACATGTGACTCTCACACACTTTCCTTTGTGGTATATCTCTTGGTTACCACCTTGCGTTCACACCGTCCAATAGTGTTTGGCTTTTTGCTCTTTTCACGTTGCTTGCAAATGCTGTTTCTTTAAATTCCTCTAGTTCATAATTGCACTTCACTGTCAGTTTCATTTGTGTGATATTCTCATATTCTTTTCTTTAATTCAGCATTCAAAACATATTCATTGCTTTTCAACTTGTTCGGTATTCAATAGTTCATATTTGGTCATCCAACCCATTTAGCAGTATTCAATACTCATTACTTGCTTACCACTTTGTTTGGTATTCAATAATTCACTTTTCGGTCGCCAGACCCTTTTATCATATATTCTTGCTTGTTTGGTATTCACTGCAACCCACACCATGCCCCTGGAATGCTCCTGTCTCAGTGAACCTTCCCTGTCACTTACTGGTGCGCGGCTGCTCCTCCAGGTGCTCTGGTCTCGCCTTCTGGGTTTTCGTTCGCTCTTCTCTCACTCCCCAGGGGCTGCGCTCGCCCCCCCCCCAGTTCTTCCTGCAGTAATCGCCGGGGTCTCTGTGTTTCCCACTCCCAACAGGGAACACAAGGTTCCAGACCCTCTCATGGCCTCAGTGTCTTTCTGGCTTCTCTGCTGTCAGCGTCCTTTTCACCAGCCCACAGTCTGCCCACTCGACCTCAGATGGCTGCACTCTCCGGACCAACTGGTTCTCTTCTCTGCTGCTTTGGACTCTTTTTATACACCTGCAACCATTTAACAGGTTGCAGGTGTGAACAGTTAGTTTCACCTGCCTGACCATAGTTATTGGGACATACCTGACCCTTACAGCAGTACTCAGGCCTCCTCCTCGTCTCAGTACCAGAGTGGTGAAATTACCTCTTAGTGTTCACTACTCTTAGTCGCCTGTTCCTCGTCTCAGTACCAGAGTGGTGAAAGGACATGTAAGTGTTCAGTGCTCTTAGTCACCTCTTCCTCATCCCAGTATTATAATGGTCTGAACGAGGAAATGTGTGGGGAGAGGGTTTACAACAGCCTATAAAGGAAGGGGGAGGGTAAGGTTGGTTCTCACAGCAAAGGGGGATAACATATCTCACCCTTGAAACTCCTCCTCTTCACCCTTTTTCTTGTGTTTCTAGACAGATAATATATTCTGGTATTATACTGACCAGAAAGAAAGGGGTAACAATAACCCATGAAAGAATCTGGGATTAAGGGTTCACTACAGAATGGAAATGAGGAATACTGCATCTCACATAAGGGCATCCCACTAGCACTCGCCAAGTTTCCGCTGCCCAGGTGATCCTCCCGTGCATCTCCACCCCCAGGGTGGGCATCCAAAAGCGATGGCCCTTCCCTGGCCACCTGAGTAGAAAATGTTGAGGAGAATGAAGTGAGGACATCCTCAGGTTCCTCACAGTACGCACATGTGCAGAACCAGAACTCACAACTTATTAATCTCTGCCATACTGTGAGGTCCCTGTGGAAGTTATTGATGAAGCTCCTTTTCAGCCGGCCTAAGCCTCGAAGGGAATGACCCAGATTCTGGCCTCACTTCTAGCATACCACCTTCAGTGCCTGACACCCCCTGGATCTCACAATGCAAACCCGGAAAGGTATGCTGTGTGGTCCGGCTGAAGAGCTCCCCAGTGTCAGTAGCTCAGGACGGAGTGGCAACTGGCCAGACCACTCGCCCCTGGATCTGTCCCATCAATGATGATGAATCCCACTAAGGTAGTAGTTAGCTGGTAAATGGTGGAAGCCACCACCAAGGGCACACCAATACCCATAGGTTTGGACCCTGCTGCTACTACCTGCTGGTCATTCCCTTTGTTCTGATGACCATCATATGCATGTGGCTCTGGTACTTTTGGTATTTCTAGTATGGACCTTTAACTGGAACCTCTCTGTCACAAACTATGAACTGAGCAACTCTTTGCTCAGCACCTGACTTCATTTGTAACGTTTGAACAGTGGCATTTGCTTTGTTGCAACACCACAAACTCCACGACCTCTGAACTAAAGACTCTGGCCAGGTGAGTTTATATCATGGTGTGCCCTGCGCACTTCCTGCCCCAATGAACTGAATGGAACTTGGGCCACTGCTACGAACTTTGATGACAGTGCACCGATCAGACTTTAAGACCCAAACACCAGGGGTCTGGTCCCTGGTATGCACCATGTCTGGATATGTCTCAGTTATCATTGTTATTCCCGTTTCTTGATATTGATTCACTGTGACTGCTGGTGTTCGACCAACTTGTCATGATAAGAATGGTCCCTATTCCCATTCCTGGGATCACAATGAACACACTTACCTACACCTCTCTTGGCAATATGCCTACATCTTCAACGCCACTTACTGCCGGTGCTGTGCCCATCTGCCTCATGACTTATCCTCCAAGTTCCCTATCGCACCTATCCTCTTCTAATGGGGGATGTCGGTATGGATCTAAAATTGGTTAAAAAATGGTCTTATCTCAATTTCTATGATACCGAACTCAGGAACTGACATTGATTAATGCCTCTACCACTTGTGAATACTTAGCAATCCTGCAAAAGCACCTCCAACATGCTGTGGCCTATGCGCAGAGAACCTCGAAAAGTCTGTGGTAAGTACAAAAACCTATGGTGAGCTGCAGACATCCAAAAAGGAGTACCAGGTAGGTGAAAGAGTTTATCTTTATAACGTTCAAAAAACTTTGCAAGCTGGAAAGGATAATATGAGATCATTGATAAGATATCTCCCGTTGTGTATACAATATGCATTCCAATAGGGGAACAGGCTAAGGAACGTCAGGTCCATGTGAACCAGCTGGAACCCTGTCACCTTCTAAATGCTCATCATTGGATCAAGGAGTCCGTTGTTCCTATGGATCAGCCAAATTCTGACTTAGGGAAAGAATCTGAGTAAAGAGGTGAGTAAGATTGATTTGGTTGAAAGAATGAACGTTGGTAGAATGTCAAGAACAAAAGATGGATAAATTATATGTGTCTTTTTAATTCAATTGGGTAACCTCCGAATAAAAATGGTGTGAGAACAATGCCTACTGCCAAATGCCTTTTTGTTTACATTGCAAATTAAATGTGAAACATTGATATACAGTATAGTATGTAGAGCATACAAAAAGAGGTCTGGAAGCCCCTCTACCGAAAACAAACACAGCAAAATAACCTGTTCTTTGGGCAGGTGCCCACTCGGGAGGGTCTGCAACCACATTTACACACAGTGAGCTAAAACGTGGTCGTAGATCCTCCCGAGTGGGAACCTACCCAGAGAACAGGTTATTTGGCCATGTTTGTTCCCGGTAAAGGGGTTCCCAGATATTTTGTATATATGTTTAGGGACTTGGGGTTTCACCCTAGGTTTCCCAGGGTAATCCATACGTGGATGCCTTCCTCAGTGTGCTTAGGGAGGCACATCTTCACCTCACTGATGAGGCCCAACTAGGCCGAAACTCGTGTCTGTGGTTGCTGTTGCTCCTCTTGTTCAGATGAAAATGTCCTACCATTTCGGTGCTGGACTGCCAAAGTGGGTGGGACCAGACTGATATGCAAATGGATATTTATCCTCTGTGAAAGATACAGTGAGCTAAAACGTGGTTGTAGAACCTCGCGAGTGGGAATCTAGCCAGACAACAGGTTATTTGGCCGCATTCGCTCTCAGTAGAGGGGCTCCCAGACCTTTTGTATATAGTATGTAGAGTAGGACAGAACGGGGAGCTGTAGGGAGCTATATATAATATAAACATTGTTAGTATGAAATACTAAACCAGCCTTTCGACTTATTCTCTGCAGCAAAATGACAGAAACCTTACTTCCACACTCTCAAACCCAAAAAGGGGGAGCGGGGGAAAGGAAACCCAAAGATAAAAGGACATTGGTCATATTCCCCAACAAAGGATAAGGGGATGATGACCAGAATATCCCTATCCGAAGAAAGGAAGATCTACTCCAAGCTGCAAGGTTGTCGAACCGAAGTTGCAAGTGGTCTTTTTGGTGGGTCTAATATGGACCCCAAGTTGGGAGAGACGGGGGAACTTATTTTCTTACAAGAATGAAACCTGAACCTTTGTCCTTCTCCTGCAGACATCAGTTCCAAGAGGGGGGATCTGTAAAGGAAATATAGTGCAGGATAATGGCCTAAAATAAACTGATGACGAAAGTGATTCTGAAAGAGCGAGAGGGGTGTCATTCACAAATGATGCTTCCTGTTGGATTTACGCATCTTGCCCACTGCTACAATAAAAGGGCACTAGTGCGAGGTGTAAATAAATGTGCACATGGCCGAGAACATTTTTCTCCAACAGTGTAAAATTGTACAACCATTTCCAAGGCCCGAGCATTGAATTTAAAGACTGACTTATCAGTGCTGAAGGGAAGGCTGAGAACACAATAGGAAGTATACCCCATGTAAAAGACAAGCACCATAAATTTGGAGTGCATTTACTTCCCAAAATAATTCAGAAGGCTCAGAACCTTTGTTTGAAGAAATTTGATAAATAATCTTCATTGTATACAATTGCTATCTTTGCTATGTATTCTAGAGTACAAAATTATGTAAAATGTAAGACCTACTGCAGCCTCATGTGAAGCACCCCTGTATTTTACCATATTTTAACTTCATTTCGAATAAGCCTGTGTTTTCTATAAAGAGACTTGCTCAAACAGATTATTCAATGTAATTTAGGGGCAATCTGAAACTGTCTGAAAATGCCCCTCTCAGAAAACTCCAGTTCAGGAATACAATATGAGTCCACACAGAACCATTGATCTATTGTGCTGAAGATGGTCTCTAAGGATACAGCCCCATAAACCCACAGCCAGATACCAGATAATGGGCTTGGGCTCTGGGCTTCAAGCAGACCTGTCAACATTGGTCAAAACATAGCACTAATTAGAAAATCCATTATTTGAATGAGTGTGTCAGTTGTCTAATCTCCACGAGAAGCGAAAGACATTCTGCCTTCACAAATATTGATATCATGAAAAAGGAGTATGTAACACTGATGCCCTCCATAGGACGAAGCCAACATTTCTTCACTTACAAACTGGATAAGAAAATGCATGTTATCTGTTAATGAGGTGATATGCCCTGAGGTAGCAGGCCGACCCTATCGGTAAGGGCCTGCCGCCCAAGTTAAGTGCCCGGGCGAAGTGAGGGTCCCTTACTGTAGGCGGCAGTGCCATTACCAAGAGAGTCGGCCTGCCGTCGAAAGGCATATTGCCTTAAGCACCCGCAAGTAACTACACGTGGAGGCTAAAGGCATGTTAACATTTTTTTTAAAAGGGAAAAGTTACATTTACTCTGTTCTGCGATGCCACGGGAGTCCGTCTTCAGTGCTGATTCCGAGTCAACACTGAAGATGGACTCCTGTCCGCGATGCAGTGTCGCAGGATGGAGTAAAGGTACGCTTTTCCTTTTAAGAAAAAATGTTAACATCTCCTTTAGCCCCCACATGTGGTTATTTGCAGGTGCTAACGGCGTTATGGGGGAGGTGGGAGGGAGCAAGGACGGCACAGGGCCAGGGGCGCCCAGCCTTGGGGTCGATCGGAACGTGGGCTGATACCAAAGGATTCAGATGCATTCCAAGCTCCCTGATAGGCTAGCGCCCCCGCCCAAGGTGCTTAACCCCCAATATGTGATCATTAAAAATAATCATAACTCTGTGATGCAACCTTCGATTAATATTAAACATTGCTAGACTTTATATCTACCAAATCACTTGGTTTACTTCACTTTTGATGTTGGTTAATCAAAATTATAACATTTTGATTCTTTTCTCTTTTTTCAGTAATTAGGGTAGTTAATTATATACATTTTAGCAAGATGTATGCCTAGTTGTGTCTCTATTTTCACAATGTTCATGAGTGCCATGCGTCTGCTATTTGCTGTTTTAGGGCAACACGTAGCATGTTGAGTGCATACACTCATTTGCTCAGTGTCTGTGGTTTCCCTCAGGTGGCGCACACATAATTCTTTCTCTTGTGCAAATTATTCGTTATGTACTTTGTAATCAATTATCTGGAAAACACTGCACATAATTGATGTTCTTGTTGGGCTAAAAAAAATGATAAAATGAAGGCAACTTTTAGAACAATCATTCAGTAGGTGGTCCAACCTCTTCCATTGTCTCTACTGCATATGCCCGGCACAACACACCACGTAGCAAATGTGAACATACAAATAAAAACTTAAAAACAAGGACAGCCGTGTCATATTGGCTCTGTCACAAATGGATTGGGAAATTGAGGTCTAAGAACTTTAAATCTATACACCCATAGCATATATATCCTTGTGTTATTTTTGTTTTCATATTGATATAAAAAATTAACGCTGTTGGGGTAGATGGATTTTATCTCAATAGAAAGGAAAGATTAATGTTGTACACACCATATTAATGTACAAATGTATGTGATATTGTAACAATGTTGTAGTTGTTCAAGTATCTAGAATAGTTCATTAAGGGTTGTTAAAGGTTCGTTTTAGTGTTACTTTGTGTCAAGTATGGTATATTTAGATTTGCATATAGGTAGCAACATAATGAAGATTGTGTGAGCATAATGTGGGAGCACATTGTGCACAATGAGATTTAAACTGCAGAGCTTCATGCATAGTGGAAAAAGGATCTTGAATGGGAAACCCATTATGAGGGGATGTGGTAGTTTTGAACACACATACGCTGAGGTCTGGGTTTGTGAATTAGATTTCTAGCTTGTTCGGAAGACTGGCTGGCTAAGGAGGAAAGTATCAATTGGCAGAGGAACAGCTGCAACAACATGGAAGTGGCTATGTGAAGCTGAAATAGAATGAGGGCATGGGCACAGGGTTTTCTGAGCTTGGAAATAGTTTTTCGAGTGACCGAAGAAACATCTGCCACCTGGCACTGTCAGTCTAGGATTAGTGGCAAAAACTGTGAAAGGGTCACTGGGAGCGGAGATGACAACGGGCCTATGAGAAGGTCAAATAGATTAGCAGGAAAAAGATTATAATGGGAGCAGAGGACAGATGGATTGAATTGGTGGTCGCATAATGAAAGGGTGGGAGAGGATGCCAAGAATAAATATCCAGAGTGTCAGAGTGTTTGGAGAAACAAGTTAGTGCTCGATCAAAGAAGCCTTTTGTTATCTCTCTATAGCCTCATAAAGTGCCCATACATAAACTATGCAGGTCAG
Organism: Ambystoma mexicanum; assembly: GCF_040938575.1. Lineage (NCBI taxonomy): Eukaryota > Metazoa > Chordata > Amphibia > Caudata > Ambystomatidae > Ambystoma > Ambystoma mexicanum. Next base: position 762,484,226 of record NC_090925.1, on the reverse strand, counting down.
ATTTACTGTTGCAAGTCTGTGACCAAGTGGAATGCCATGTTTGGGTTGTGTGTCTTGCAGAAAGAAACCCAAGAAGAGGGTTTGGCTTGTATTTGCAATGTCATGAAAGTTGTATCTCTAAGGGGATGGTGCCACAGTGAAGGCAGCCAATGAGATTGAGGGGATTAGATTTCCTTGTATAGGGCCAGCCCACTTGTATTTTGGGTGATGACTTTGTAAGGGAACATGAGGGAGATGTGGGAGATGTGGGAGTGTGTTAACTGTTCTGGAAATGTACATATCCTGTATATGTTCTGTGGTTCAGAAAGACTCAGGTTAGTTCAATCTCCAATCTCCAAGGAGTTGTCTATCCCCACTCCCAGCGGCCGCTGTGAAATATAATTGGTTTAATGACAACGTGCATTCACTTCTTGAGAGATGAGCTATTTTAGAGTGCAGAGATCCGAGGTCAGCCCTTACATTTGGTGACCCTTTGAAGTGATCTCCAGCCCCCCCCCCCAAAGAGGTTGGGAGTTTCCTGTCTGCATATATTGGCTACAGCACTTTTCTGAGGGGACAAGGTATGGTGCACATAGAAAAGGAGTGGTTTGCAAGCACCATATTGGTTAAAAGTGTGTCTGCTCCCTAGGGTGTAGTGCCACGGCTCAGCTGTGCAGGACGATTGAGAGGAGAACTACTTTGGAGAGCTTCAGAGGAAGTCTAGTTTATGTGAGTGCACTTTGGCAAGAAACCAAGTAGGGATTTGATAGGGTTGTGTATTATATCTTTTTGGGGAATGAAAATTGGGGATGCCTATGTATGGAGTCAGATAGTATGTTTGTGTGAGATGAGTGTGTGGCAGGAGTGAATGAATTGTTATATGTTGTAAGTTTTTTGTCCTATTTTTTCTATTTTTTACTTTGTTTATTATTTTATTTTCTTGGTTAGTCAGAAATAGTGATGGAAATCTTTCTGTGGTCCTAACAAGACAGTGATGTAGTGGAGAGCATTGTAAAAGATATGAAGAGATAAAGAGTATTTTTTGGCCAGGTCGGTGTAATAATATGATGTCTTTTGTGTATGAGTGTCTTGGAAAAGAATAGGGGGAAACGTTAGTGAGACAATTGTAGTGTGGCTAAGAAGTGTATGAATGATTGGGGGACAAGTTTAAGAAAATGGGAGGAAAGAATTGGCTTTGTGTTGGGGATTTGATTAGATTTTCGTGCTGTAGGTTCAGCTGTTACGTTTTGGTAGAAATAGATTGTTATATCAGGATTAATTCAAGTATGGAGACTGTTGGGTATTTTGTGTAGATTTGGGGCCTGGCGGTATTTTCTTACCGCCAAAATAATCTAGCAACAATCACTACTTGTACTCAGATTAGGTTAGGTATAATAATAACACGGTGGATATGCATTATTTCAGTACACAGACATGCGTGGTTGGTATGCGTGGTTGGTGGTATTTTTGGTGAGCATAATTCCTTTGTTTTATTTGAGGCCCCAATATCCAGAACCCCTTATTTTTGTTTAGATTGTTCATGTGATCACTAGAGAGACCTCAGGCCTACATTTCAGAAATACCACATTTTCATTTTTAGTGTGCCACCATAGGCAATTCTCACTGAATTATTTACAACAGCGAGCTAACATGTGGTACAACACTCACTATTTTATATACAATAGTGAACTATGTCCCGGGTCTCTATTTCTGCTGACTCATTTACCTTCAGCAGGCTATTTCAAACACACAGTTATTTATAATTGCTCATACTGAATGAAATCATGCACACAGCTGCAGCCAAGTCTTATTTTTAGCTACCTTAAAAATGACACTTGCACTGTCTAAACATCTCCCCACATCATCAGCACTGTAATGGTAAATGCACAAAGGAAAGAAAAAATAAAACACACTACCCGTCTGCTTTCAGATATTTTTGTGTATTATAAAAATTGCATTTAAACACGATCTTACTCTTTTTACAGAGATAAATGAAATAGCACAGTCAACATTATCTGTAACAAAATGAGAAGAGGGCGACGAGAACAGTCGCAACATTAAACCTGATGATAAAACACTGGAATCCTTTCTTCTACACTGACTGAATAGTTTCGCACTCATGCACACTGCCCCCGTACTTTGCAATGTATAATTACCTAATCTGTTCAGCATGTGAAATTCTTCGGCTGGTCGCCTTCTGGATGTGGCAATTCCCTCTTCAAGCACCCCCAGTGAGAACAGGCATCTGCCGTTACTCAAACCAGGGATTATTGTCTGGGATTCCCAGTCTCTGCAGCAGTGCAGCTGGGATCTGCTTTTTCAATCAGGAACTCCACAGCCACCAGTCAGGTCTTTCTCCGAGCTGTGTAAAAATGTATTCTGCCCCTCTCCTTCCCCCAGATACTACAGGAAAACTTGGTTACAGCCTCTAATATGATGCTTGTCCGATACGAATCTCCTATGTCCTATCCTCCTCCTGCACACAATAGAAATCTTTTACAGTAAGCAACTGTAACAAAACTGATTTCCTGCTTATTCGAATCTTTGCTTCCTCAAATACTGTGGACAAAGCAGCAAAGAGAAAAAAAAATCTGGATGCGTGTTTAAAATGACTTTCAGAGTCTGCCTCATTTTGCAGTGGAGAACACATTATATTATTAAGAAGTTAAGATCAGGTTAGTTTTGTTAGTGAGGTTAGTTTATTAATTCTCAAATGCGTCTCTTGCAACAGAGGAATTTCAGGTGATAAAATGGTGTGCATTTTGAATGTGAAAAAATGTGTGCTTTTAAAATGAGAAAATGGTTTGTTTTTTACCTGTGTAGCCTGTCTTCATTTACATGTCCATAGGTTGCACTGGCAACACATATCTTGAAACAATTGCATCATAGCAATGCACCAAACCCATGCAATGGCGCTGCACTTCAAAAACATGCTATACATTGATCCTGTGCAGTGGTGCTGTGCTCTGTGTTCCCAAAACACGCTAATTAATCTTACAAGACTCTGCTCGATCACTTGTGCCAGGTGCTACCAGGGCATAAAATAAACATTCTAAAGTACCACAGGGAATGAGTACGAGAAACTAAGGGGATAATGTTTTATCATGGCTAGAGGAAGGTACATTTGATAAAGGGATATTAGAAAATATGCATATCTTTTTCGTTATGCGGTATAATGGTTCTAAATTAGAAACGTACTTGAATATTTTAGAGTTATGAAATAAATATGATGAGATTTAGAGGACTCACTGGGACATGAAAATGGGGTCAACCATAATAGGCGCTGAGGGTCCCTCCGCGCCACCACCATATGGGTGTTATCCCTTTGCGTGTTCTGAAGGATACTCCAATCCATGAGCCCCGAGCAATACTACTCTGGTGGCTGTGGATAGACGAAGGCAATAACCAACACCTTCAGAGAGGAGCTATGGAAGATTGAGGATTGGCGACAGAGGAGAAATTACACCTTCGGCAGCCTGGTTAGCAGAGAGGTTATGACTAGAAGAAAAGGAGAGGGTTACGCCCCAAAGCGGGAGTCTTCCTGATAAGTCTGATTGGATAGAATGGCGAGGGAATATACCGGTGACTGGAAAGTTAGACGAAAGACTAGAGGCCGCATCACGAGTTGGGAGGTATCCCCGGCGGCTATTGGCGTTACCGCCAAACCGCTGGCGCTATTAGCGCCGGATCACAGGTTTGGCGGAACGGTAACTCCCCATTCCCCAATGGGCCTATTCGGGAATTCCCCATTCCCCATTGGGCCCAATGGGGAATGTTCGGCACTATTACCGCTGGCAGTATTAGCGCGGCGGTAATAGTGCAGAAAATTGGTAAAATCGTGGCGGATTTGTCGTCAGCTCAATCCTGCCGAACCCTTGTTTTGGCGGACCCTTAAATGTGGCTGGAATACCGTTACTGCTGCATTTAAGGGTTACCGCCAAACACGTAATGAGGCAGTAAGTGCGGAATGTGAGAGAAGTTCAAAATTCTCAGCAGGTAGGACCAATAGAAGAGGACTAGAAGGGCCTTAGACAGCCAGGATAGAAGATAGGTTGAGAAGGGAACTTGAAAATCAGAGGCAAAGAGATTGGGATGAAGCAGAGTTACGAAGAGAGCAAGAGGTACTGGGACTACAACAGAAAAGCAGGGAAGAAGGGAATAGACAGGAAGGATATGAGAAATGGAGGTACGGACAAGTACTTTTAAGACTTGATGCATTTTCCAACAAGGATGTTCAGGTAGACTTTGATGAGAATAGTGCTACTTTAGGTCTAGGATTTGAACAAGAAGGAAGAGAGGTGGATGCACCAATTTTATGTATTTATTTATTTATTTTTACATTTGTATAACGCTCAGGCAGCCCTTGGGCATCGCAGCGCTGTTACCTGTGCACAACTTACTTACAGTTATATCATTTTACATAATTTGGGCTATAGAGGAGGAAAATGTGGATTGGGAAGATGTGACTGGAGAGGGGGCTCAGGATGCAGCAGACCCGGCATTCCCCATAACAGAAGTCACAGAATCCACACCATGGAGTCTTAGGACACGCCGTGGTCACTGCGTGGCATTTGTGTGTAAAGTTGGAAGAACAGAAAATATAAGAACAATTCAATTTTCGTTGCTTCAAAAAGGACAAGCAAAAGCTTATTATGTCATCTGCTCGCACATGGACGGGAATAATTTAATGAAGGCACTGCAGTAGCAAGGAAGTGGATTTATGCTTTAGAAAAACTTACTACTGGGGTTATGTTAGCTATTAGGGACATGAAAAGTTTATTTTCAGCTTTGAATTGGGAACAATCAGAAAATCTGTGGCGGAAAGCAGGGTACCCCAAAGTTAGATTATAATTGAATACATATGATGGATCACCTTTCAATAATTGTAGGGGGGCGGATGTCTAGAAGGCACTACAGGCGATGTACCCCAATACACCGGACATTAATGAACTGTTTAGCTAAGACAATGGGGGTCATTGCGAGGTAACCATGCCGCTGTTAGCGGCATGGCTACCCCCTTACCAGGTACCGGGTCTGGGTTCCTTGAATGAGGAATTACCGGGCCATTCCGACCTTGGAGGGCCCAGTAATTCCTCATTCAAAGAACCCATCCCCATTCCCATTCGAGCCCCCATAGGGCCCAATGGGAATGGGGAGGGTGCTAACAATGGGCCCGTTATTAACGTTTAGCACCCTGGGCTGCTCGCGGGACCCGCTAAGGGTGCCTGGTAAAACCAGGCGTCCTTAGCAGGTTCCCGCGAGCAGACTCGTAATGCAGCGGTAAGGTGTTCACGGATCCGGTACCTTTACCGGTGCCGTTAACCCCTTACTGACTACCTCGTAATGACCCCCAATGAAATTGGAAGATGATCCTACTATACATATTCAGACAATTCAGGAAAGGGGGACAGCAGAAACAGGAGAAGAATTGGATAAGAACAGAGTGATTTTTTTATCTTATGTTGAAAAAGGGGTTTCCTAAAGATGTTTACCATGATTTGGACAAGGTCGTAGGGGTAGAGGCCAAGAGGTGGCCAGAGATACACTTGCATATTATTATTCATTTTTGCAAAAGAAGATTGGAAAAAGAAAAAGAGCAACAAAAGCAGAGGCTGGGCTTGTCCAAAGGAAATTTGCTAAAATTAATCTGTAAGGAGCAGTGATTACCGGCTCTGCGGAGGGACAGCATGGATGATTGCAACAACGGGGACAATTTGAATCAGGATGGACAGATGGGTATGCTACTGATTTAAGGCAGGTGGCAGGATTCATGCGGGGAAGAGGAGCATTGCCCGAGAGGAGATGGTGCATTTGGCAGGTTTTGTGGGATGAGGCCCAGGTTGATTGGGCCGATGGGAGGTCAGTATGGAGGGTTGTATGGAGTGCAATGCAGGTCTTGTGGGAAAATGCAACTTGTGTCGAGAGATTGTCAGAGTTTTTTTGATCCGCGTGCAAGGGTCTTGCAGGTGGGTTTTCATACAGTCTTTCGCAACAGATGCAGCCCCTAATCATGCCATATGCCTCAGGATCTGTGCAACCACAGCAGGTTCATGTTGGTCAGAACCCAGTGACTGAAGTTACGCAGAACTATATACCTACGTAATTAATGCCAGCTGAGGCATCGATGCAGAGATGGAATAAGAATCATTTACCTCAAGGAACAATGGCGCATTAGTCTGGAGCAAGTGTTTTGGAAGGAAATCCTTTCCCACTCCTAAGTGCCAATGTGTAGCCAGATTAGGAAAGGCCACAGAAATCTCCAGTGTGCCCAGTCCTGTCTGTTACTGCTAATGCGGAAGAGGAGCCCCAGATAGGTGAGGTCAAACTTTTTTGTTTATGATAGACACAGGGGATACCCAATCGTCTATCAAGGAAGGCAAGTTTCCCTTATCAAGAAAAACAATGGACATGCAGGGATTTTCTGGGGGCAGTCCTGTTGGTTCAATACACGGAGGATCTGCATATTAAGGTGGGTAATCAAAATGTATATGCTCCCTTGTTATATTGTACACCAGGGAATCTTTTGGGTGTAGACATTCTCAGCAAACTAAATATAACCCTTGCATTCACAGAGAAAGGTATTGTATGCTCAACTCCAGGATTGTACCCAGTAAGAACAACAGTGTTTCTGCATGCACATTACTGTGTGAGCCACGATAAGGGGGGGGGCCTGTGCATGCAACACTATTCTTTTACGGGGTCATGGTTGTGCTAGGATGTGTCCGTGGGATTCAATACAGGATTTGGTGAATACCCCTTGAATTTTTGTTTCGGCCTGCAAATTCAAAAGAGATAACCCAGGTACCATTGTTACTATAATTTTAGACACAGTGATTATAAAAAAAGACAGGGTGATTTTCTCAGGCTTCAATGAGGAAGGTGCAGAATGATGCACAGTTCTGTGCATTGATAATCACAGGACATAGGAAGAGTACACCACTTACCTCTATACGTACTGCAGCAGATGCCCAAAGGTCTGTAGAGATTCTGGGCAATGTGTTTAGGGAGTACTTTAAGGTCTTAACCAGAGCTGTCAGAATGATATCTCCTAGATTGAAAATATTCATCAATAGTCGGCTGCAACGAAAGACAAAGGTATCAAATTTGAAGAGTCAAAGCATCAGTCATTGCTCCCAGGAGACCAACTCAGTGATCTACGTGACTCCAAATGCGGTCGAGGTGGGGGACATCAGGGTTGGCTGCATCTGACTGGTGTGAGCCGGGACACCGGAATTCCCGACTGGCACAGGAGAAAGATAGAAAACAAAGTTCAGTATGGCCTAGCAGACTTCCTTTCACTCCAGTTTGGTTAGCACAAGGCTAATTAGGACTTTGAGATATATTGTTCAGACATAATAAGAGCAATAATAAGTTCAAAATGAATATTAGGATTTTCTGTTGGGTAGGTTTTCTTTTTCCTTTAGTTGTGTGTCTTAACGAATCAACAAGAAAACATCTCAATATTTATGATTTTTTTAGGGATATAGGGCCTCATTACGACCCAGGCGGTAAGTTACCGCCTGGGCCGTGACTTTACCACCATGGCGTAAACTATGTTTACGCCATGGTGGTTGGCGGACTTACCGCCCCATTCCGACCTTGGCGGGGCGGTAAGTCCCCAATCCCCATTTACCCTTCCCCATTCCCATTTTTGCCCCATAGGGCATAATGGGAGTGGGGAAGGCGTTAATTACGCCACCGTAAATTACGGTGGCGTAATTAACTCCATGGTCCCTTAGCGCCATGGATTTTAACACCTGCTAAAAGCAGGTGTTAAAAGCACCATGGCGCTAGGGGACCTCGTAATTGGCGGTAAGGGGTCCCCTTACCGCCAGGGTCGTAATGAGGCCCATAGACTTTAATGAAGTATGGTTATGGTTTCCAAGAGACCTGAAACAGAATCTATGAAATTGTATGATGAACCAAATTTGATAAGATTTTAAACATGCATGTTTTAGCTGCAGAGAATATCTGGTATGGGCATAGGAAGGAGGTGGGGAGAGAGAAATCGTCAGGCTCTTGTTATACCTGCCCACTCATTCCCAACACTTCTGGCATACCTAGGTTATTTATTCCAGATGAAAGAGAATCTAGAGTTGCACTGTATTTGGTGCACCTAACATTATGTCAGGTTAGAGGGCAGTTACCAGGGAAGTCTGTTACAGCTTCAGTAATTCCTGTCGATTAAAACACATGAATGCATAAGAAGAGATGTTAAGGAGCAAGAAAATAATGTACATTGTACCAGAAGGGTACAACTGAATCTCGAAGTCTCTATTGCCATAGATAACCAATGGGAGCAAGGGGTGAAGAGTTGTAGAGCTGGTGGAATGAGAAGCTATTCTTATGAAATGGTAGCACAAATTAATGAAGATTGTGGAAATATCTGGAAGCATCATACACAATGTCTGATATGACTCAAGGAGCCAGGGAAACCTGTTAAGAATCATCTAATTACACTTTTGTCTCTGTGTTTTACGGGTGATACACGGTGCCTGTGGGCCTAATGGGCATTGCAGTCACATAAAACATCTTGCTGACCTGGCTGGAGGAACATCTGCATTGTTGGACACAGCCAGGAGTTGTGGAAGAAATTCCTGTTGGCCCTTGCCTCCAGCCTGGTGGTGTGTGTGCAGCTTGACTACACTGCATGTGCCCATCTACGTGGTTCTGGAAAAACACTTGATGTATGGAAGTACAGTATCAAAAACTGTATCTGTGCCTACCTTGCCCTCTGTGCCCCTTGCATCCTTTGAGTTTCTGGATGAGATCAGTACATCAAACCCTTCTGAGCCTATGAAGATGGAACTTCCTTGTAGGGTGAAACGCTCAAATTAAGATTCAGCAGCATCTACAGAAGCACTTAACAAGATTTGTGAGCAGTACTGACTTTTTAGCAAAGATGAGATGATGTTTGCCTCATTCCTGGCCCCGGGTGTTCAAGTCATAGCAAATGCAAAATGGCTCCAGATTACCTGATTGGAACTGATTTTGTTGGTAAACTCTTCAGAGTTAGCATTTAGTGCAATCAAGGAAGAAATGCATGCTTTGAGGCTTTTGATATTAAAGAATCGCTATGTCCTCGACCTCCTCACTGCTATGGAGGACGGGGTTTGTAGCAAAATTGGTAGTGCATGTTGCACCTTCACACCTGTGTACAATGAGCAGAATGAGGCACTTGCCACAGACTATTACTGCATTGCATAAACTAAAATAGTCCATGGAAAGTGAGGCTGCCATTAAATCGGATTCATAGATTGATTCTTGGTTTGTGTGGATTCTGTCATGGATTAGCCTTGCAATGAAGATCCTGATGCCAATCATAATTTTGGCTCTGTGTATTTTTTCCCTTTGTCAAGATTTTTCTAGATGCAGTTCCTCTAACATGCTAAGAACTGCTCATATAATATCTGCCAACCCGTCCAAGGCTAGGGCTACCACCATTTCATGCCATGTGGGTACAAACTGTAAATTGGGAATTAATTGGGGGTTCAGATTTGTGTCAAGTAAATGTAGTAGTTAATTCTTTAACTAAAGAGGGGAATCTTCGTGTAGATGGATTATATCTCAATAGAAAGGAAAGATTCACATTGCACACCCCATATTATTGTTAAAAATGGATGTGATACTGTTACAATGTTGTAGTTTTTAACGTATCTAGAATAGTTAATTAAGGGTTGTTAAAGGTTACTTTTAGTATTATTCTCTGTCAAGTATGATATATTTAGATGTGCATACATGTAGCAACATAATGAAGATTGTGTGAACATAATATGGGAGCACATTGTGCAACTTAGTGCAATTAGATTTAAAATGCAGAGCTTCATACAATGTGGAAAAAGGCTCTTGAATGGGAAACCCATTGTGATGGGATGCAGGTGTTTTAAACACTTGTAAACTGAGGCCTGGGTTTGTGAAATAGATTTCTAGCTTGTTTGGAAGACTGGTTGACTAAGGAGAAAAGTATCCATTGGTAGAGGAACAGTTGCGACCACACGGAAGTGGCAATTTGTTGCTGAAATAGAATGAAGGCATGTGCCCTGGGTTGGGTAAAATGGTGATTGGGAGCATAGATGACTGTGGTACTATGAGAAGGTCAAATAGATTATCACTAAAAAAGATCAAAATAGGAGCCGAGGCCAGATGAATTGAACTGGTGGTCGCATAATGAAAGGGAGAAGAGGACACCAAGAATAAATATCCAGAGTGTCAGAGTGTTTGGAGAAACGAGTTAGTTCCTGATCAAAGGAGCCTTTTGTCAGCTCTATATTGCCTCATAAAGTGCCCTTATAAAACCATGCATGTCAGATTTAGCATTGCAGGTCTGTGACAAGTGGAATCCCATGTAATAGTTGTGCACAAAAAAACAAAAAAAGGGTTGGGGTTGTATTTGCAATGTCAGGAAAATTGTATGTCTAAAGGGATGGTGCCACAGTGAAGGCAGCCAATGAGAATGTGAGGGTTAGATTTCCTTGTATAGCCCCAACCCATTTATATTATGGGTGATGACTTTGTTAGGGAATATGAGGAAGATGTGGGAGTGTGTTAACTGTTCTGGAAATGTATATATACTGTATCTGTTCTGTGGTTCAGGGAGACTAGGGTTAGTTCAATCTCCAAGGAACTGTCTAGCCTCTCTCCCAGCGGCTGTTGTGAAAATAATTGGTTTAATGACAATGTGCATTCACTTCTTGAGAGGTCAGCAATTTTAGAGTGTAGCAATCCGAGGTCATCCCTTACAGTACACATATAAAGTTGATGTCTATGAGAAAGTACCAAGGGAGAGAAACACATGTTGGCTAGTTTGGTGGCATTGATGGACAACATTGTGTGCCACTAATGCCCAATATTATTTGACACTGCATGTGAATAATATGTGGCTTTGATGGTTAATATTCTGAGCCACTGAAGGGCATCTATACATACATATATATATACAAAATACTTATGTATGTTTTTGTACTCAGCTGACACAAGTTAGGTTGCCCTCTGCTGTCAAACTGGGAAAGTGCACCTCTGTGTGCCCTTCCAGTGCCCTTCCAATTCAACAAAAGCTATAATTTTAACAAACAGAAAGAGTACGGTTCTATGCGGTCACCTTCACCTTCCACTATCGCAAACATTCAGAATAATTTCAAGTTACTTCATTCCACCCCCACTTCTCTTCACACAGGACACAGTGGTTCCAGAGTCAATGTCTATAAACATATAAATAATGAACAGTCAATTAATGGCTCAATATTTCAGTCTCTAAAGAATGAAACACTGCAGGACGAATGCCTCCTCATGAGCTAAAACTGAAAGTAGGTGCTGTAATTATGCTACTACACAATCTTATGCCATCACAGGGACTCTGCAATGGAACAGGGTTGACAATTATGTGTCTACAAAGACACATCATAGAGGCCTGTGTAGTCGATGGAACTTATATACTGTTCCTATACCGCGCATACCTCTCATTCCATCTGATACAAATATGCCTTTCAAATTCAAAAGAAGACAGTTACCTATATGTTTAGCCTTTTCAATTACCATTAATAAGTCACAGGGACCTACGCTCTCTTCCTGGAAGCGATCAGTGGTAATCCCGATATTTAAAAAGGGGGACAGAAGTGACCCTGTGAGTTACCGACTGATATTGACCTTTAAGAAATACTAGAATGGCATATGTTACAACAGGAACAGCTAGTTACTGTTTCAAACAGCTAAGCTAGCCTACAGGTGCAACAATGGGAAATGTTCTGTAACACTGATATGCACTGTTCTAGGGCACCGATGGGCAATGTTCTTCAGCACTCAGAATTCTCTGATGTGACAAGCATTACTTTGTGTCACTGCTGGATTGAATTCTGCTTCCCCACATTGCTATTTCCATTCCAGTGACATTTTGTCGGCACCTTTGGGTCAAGTATATAGCTGGATATTGCTCCTTTCGCGTCCTCTCAAGCCCAGCGCCACAGTGAGCCCAATAGACAGAGATGAAAGACTAAGCACAAGCACACCAAATCTTTCATCTATCTCTGTCTACGTAAATGGGCTCATGTCCATCATGTAAATGGGAAAGGCTTACAGGTTGTCTGGAGGAGGGATCACAGGGCCAACTCTAAGGAGTGCGCAATACTGCCAGCAGCACTTTTCAAATTGTGATTGAATTGGATTCACGATCATCACTAAAATCGGCTTCAGGTATGGAAGGGAAGAGGCTGGGCACATGATTGTGTTCCTGCATGGGACAGCTGTGCCATTACAAGCTGGCCTGTGCACTGCATTTCCCGCCGCTGCCCCTTTAAGCAAACCTCAGCGTGCAAGTATATGCTGCTGTTTTCCGTGGCTGTGGGGCTGCTGTGTAGCGTATTCACTCATAGTGCAGCAAAGCTCGAGTGTACAGCCAGTGGTCGAAGTGGGTGGGAGCGGTAGGGAGTGGGGCTCCTCTACTTTTTTAAATTATGTTTTACTGTCCCTATACATTTATTTTAAAAAGAAACTGTTCCTGGAACAATTAAGTTTTAAGATAAAAGTGTAGGGAGAAGTTGAAACGTACACTTTCAGTGCACTGCCTTGAATGTTCCCTTAAACAACAGGCGTATGTGTTTGGGGGTTTGTATTGTGTGTCGGGGGGGCGTGGTCAGGGGTGGACTGGGAACTAAAAGAGGCCCTGGAAATAATGATTGGGGACCAAAAGAGGCCCTGGAAATAATTTCCAAAGTGCCCCCATATGACACATTTTAAGCAAGTACAATGCTTTTCCTGTGAGAAAATGTGGAAATACCACACAAAAGAGGCCCAGGGTGCAGAAGCCCACCGGGAAATCTCCAGAGTGCCCTATAGGCCAGTCCACCCCTGGGCGTGGTGATGGGGTTTGTAGGAAGCAGGGGCAGGCCGGTAGGGAACATACTTCCACTAATTCTTTTCGTACACTTCAACCACTGTGCACAGCTGCTCACCCATAAAGGCACCCAGTGTACAGCCTCTGGCAGGTAGAGATTCCCTGCAGGCCTGGAAACGGAAGCGGGACTATAGGATCTGAGCTATAAAACAAGTGCCACATCCCGCAAAAACAAGAAACATTTCATGCAAAAGCGTTGCAAAGAAGCCCAACCCCAAATGACAAAAAACGGTTTACAAAACAAGCATTAGCAATGGCAACAGTTGTGACTTTTGTGTAGAGATAGAAAAGGCATTTGCCAGGCACTGCCGTAAGTATACTAATTGGCCATTAAAGGCAGCAGCAGGAAAATGGTGCAAGTAACTGGGCATATAATAGCACTGCCTGGTAAATGCCTATTTAATACCTATACACAAGCCAAAACCGTTGGCTTTGCCAGTGCATGTTTTTAACAAGACTTCAGTGGAGGACACGCATTGGGCTTCATTACAAGTATGGAGGTAGCCATGCCGCTCTTAGTGGCATGGCTACCCCCATACCAGGTACCGGGTCCGGGTTCCCTGAATGGGGAAATACCGGGCCATTCCGACCTTGGAGGGCCTGGTATTTCCCCATTCTGGGAACCCAGACCCGGTACATCCCTATTCCCATTTGAGCCCCCATAGGGCTCAATGGGAATGGGGAGGATGCTAGAAACGGGCCCGTTAATGACGGGCCCGTTGTTAGCCTCCTGCTCTGCTCGCTGGTTTTACCAGGCGTCCTTGGCGGGTCCCGCGAGCAGACCTCTTAATGAGGCGGTAGGGTGTTAACGGTGCCGGCAGCTCTACCGGCGTCGTTAACCCCCTACCGCCAGGGTCGTAATAAGGCCCATACTGTTTATAAATAAAGTCACTGAGGGCAGACTTGGCTAAGACATTTATATTACACCAATAGCGCATTTACAACTCCAATTAAATGGTATCAGTCAATTACTGAGTAGACCATAATGTTGAATGAAAAAATGCTGAATTTCGATGGGCATATTTCCCCGCAAATATATGTGGTGAATTAAGGTTATAAAAAATAGAAGGAGAGTATGTGGGTGGCTGCAGGGGGGTCTCCCCCAGCATGTTATACAAAATATAAGGGAAGTATGCGTGGCGGATGAGGTGGGTCTCCCCCTGTATATAATTGCGGGGAAATGTTCGGAAAAAATGAAAACATTGGCATTTTTGCATTCATTTTTTTTCTCAGTAATCCCACACATCCAATTAAACCACTTTGACTTCCAGGTACAAGCAGCAGAAATACTGGTAATTCCCCATTCCATGGAGTCCCATAGGGGTGAATTGCCGGTATTTATGGCACTGGTAATATTGTTGCCGGAAATACCGTCTGTTTAATGCTGGTAGTTTGCCGGTCCGGAAAAGTGTTGGTAAACATTATTACTGCCACTTTATTTCCAGAACGGCAAACTTATAATGAGGCCCTTTGAACTAAAGGTCCACGCTGTAAAACGAACTAGTGGTACGGCGTACCAATGAATTATATTACACTTCCATCTCTGGATATTGCCCCATGCAATTTTTGGTATAATTGTTTCCTGGTTGCACAGTGTCAAACCATGGAAAAAGTTGATCAGCCACTGAACGAAAGAGATGACAATGGAAGGGAAGGCTTACCAGGTATGTGACTTGGAGAATTGCATTGTGGCATTGGTAATTGGTTGTGTACTATTTCAGAACGTGTAAAATGTTTGTGCTTCTATTGCAGAGTACTAGGACAGAATGGATTTACATTAGAAGTTGCCCCTAGAACACTCCTTGGAACTGGCCCTTCAGTGGAAAAAGGAAGACTGGAACCACTCAAGAGGTTTAATCTGATGCCAGCCCGTGTCCAGCAAATGCATCAGAAGTAAGCACCTCTTGAGTAAAATAAGTTGTTTGATGCTCCTATTAAACAAAATAAATTCTTTATTTTCTCAGTCAATGTGCAAGTAGAATGAGAGCCTGAGCCTTCCTCCCGTCTCACCTCTCCCCTCTTCCCCTGCCATTCCTGTGAACCCATCCTGGGGGGTACCCTTATAAAGTTCTACAAGGTACTATATGCCCAAGCCTACAGTAATAAATGTGATGTATTGTGTTTGTAAAGCTATTTCACCAAAGCACTGTACAACCACAACATGAGGTTGGTACAATGAAAATAAGTGATGACCAATTATGCAGAAAAATTGAAACAAAGTTAGATAAGCAGGCAACCCAAAGAAGGAGATAATGCCTGTGGACCTGGCTTTATTATATATTGAAATCTAAAAGAATTTGCATATTTTGATCCAAATTGGCAGTTTTGAGAAACATGCTAATTTTTCATTTCTGTGATTTCGCAGACAAATATTTCTCTTGTGACAGGTGAAACAAGCAAATTTGATGATGTCTTGGTGAACCTTGTGAAACTAAGGGAGATGGTGATGACGGCAAAATAGTCTGACGAGCAACCCAGCATGCTACCTGCTGAAAAAAGCTGGGCCTTTTATTTAGCAAAGAAGAGTTGATTGCAGCAAAGGAAGATGAACATTGGATTTTCATCAACAAAATCTGTAAAAGGTACATGCATGCCGTTCAGAAAGCCTGTGTTGTGAATATTTAATGGGGGGAGGCTGTACAGTGCAAATTGTCTACTGTGCTTCCTTCCAACAAACCATCCCTGTGTCAGGTATATCTGCATCACGTAAACTAGAAGACTTGTTGAACACATCCTTTCAAGATCTGACGGTTAGTTAGATCTTTCTTGCTTGCTCTTTCCAAACTAGTCCTGCAGAATCCCTCCCTTTTGGATTTCAGAATGTATCCATGTTGAAGCAAAGGAAATTGTTTTTGCAGAACTCTCCCCATTTCAGTACCGGAAAGCACTGAAAAACCAAATCAGGAAATAACGAATGAAGTGGAAGGCACCAGACAAGTTTAGTCGTATTTTAAGGAATGGCAAAGACATCTTCTGTTGCAAGACATTTAGTTAGTTATTCTACCATAAAATGCTCCCTGGCTGGTTCTGTGTCACTCGCTTGCTGCATGGGCTGGTTCTGCCCTGACTCCTCCACCTTACTTCCAGGGCTGGGTCTGGGTCCCGCCTGCCGCTTTCTCCCTGGGCTGGTTCTGTGTCACTCACGTGCTGCATGGGCTGGTTCTGCCCTGACTCCTCCATCTTACTTCCAGGGCTGGGTCTGGGTCCCGCCTCCCGCTTTCTCCCTAGGCCGGTTCTGTGTCACTCGCGTGCTGCATGGGCTGGTTCTGCCCTGACTCCTCCACCTTACTTCCAGGGCTGGGTCCCGCCCCCCGCTTTCTCCCTGGGATGTTTCTGGGTCCACCGGCTCCCATGCTTCCCTAGTCTGGGTAACCCTCCTCTGTGCTCCCTGGGCTGGATCTGCATTTTCCGTCTCCTTTGCTCCCTAGGATACTTCTGGGTGCTCACCTGACTCCCTTGCTCACTGGGCTAGCTCTGGATCACTCCCTCACTCCCTGGGCTCGGGATGTGTTCACCCTCTCCTTTGCTTCCTATGCTGAGATCTGCATACCCTCCACCCCCTTTTGCACCCCAGTCTACTTATGGGTCCCCATCTTATTCTCTGGGCTTGTTCTGGGTCCCCACCCACTCCCTTGATCCCTGAGCTAGTTTTCAATCCCGCCTGACTCCCTGGTTCCATGGACTGGGTCCCAGTTGCCGCTGCCCCATCGATTCCTGTGCTCAGTGGGCCGAGTTCTCCTTACCTGTTGGGCTGGGTCTGCGTCCCTCCATCTGCCTTCCTCCCTGGGCTGGACCTGTGCCCCACTTCAACTCTCCTCTATTGGCTGCATCTGTGATCCTCATTCCCCTTGCCTTCTGTGATGCGTATGAGTCCTCCCTCCCTCTTGCTCCATGTGCTCGGTCTGAATCCCCCCTGTAAACATAGACCTTGCTCCCTGGGCTAGGTTTGCGCTTCCACCATCCCCTTTGCACCCAGAGCTAGTTTGGGGTCTCCACCTAACCCCCTTGCTCCTTGCACTGGGTGTAATTCCACACCTAACCCCATTGCTCTCTAGTCTAAGTCTAATTGCCAACCCGACTCCCTTGCTCCTTAGAATGGTTCTGTGTACCCACTTCTGGAATGGTTCTGTGTACCCACTTCCACTCCACCCTCCCCCTTGCTCCCTGGGCTAGTTCTGGATCCCTGCTGACTCATTTGATCCCTATTTTCGGTCGTGTTCCCCAGCTGACTCCCTTAATCCTTAAACTGGTTCTGGGTATCTCTCCTCCCATTGCTCCCTGCACTGGTTCTGGATCCCTGCTGACACCATTGCTCCCTAGGCTGGTTCTGGGATCCCCCTACTCCCTTGGTTGTTTCGGGACTTCTCCTCTGCTCAACCCTCCCACCCTTTTGCAGGATCTGGGCTTCCCATCCTACCAGTCTTTCTTCCCATGGGTGGGTTCTCGGCTCCCTTCCCTTGGTGGGATTTGGATTCCTTCCACCTCTTGTAGGTTTCCACCCACTTACCACCCTTTCCTTAAGCATTATTTCATGTTTTCCATGAATCCCTGCATTTATGCAAAATGTAAAGCACTCATTTCTGGGATTGCCACAGTCAGGCATTTGTGCTATGTACAGTTTCTGTTTGAACCTCTTTCTGTGTCTTTTAATAACTACAAATGAAAATACACTTTGTTAATTTTTCTTAATATAGGTAATATCTCATGAAGCCTACTCCACTTTCATGGCCATTTTACCAGATCTGCGTGAAATTTTTGAATACAAAAGTCCGACCTCCAAAAGTCCGATATTATTTGTCTTCCATTTTTCCGCAAATATATATGTGGGGGGAGACCCCCCCACACCCACTCCCACCTTACTCCTATACAGTTTTATTCACTTTACACCCCCACATATATATATGCAGAAAATTGGGGGTCGGACTTTTGGGGGACGGAATTTTGTCATTAGGTAATTTCATACAATACCCAT
Organism: Ambystoma mexicanum; assembly: GCF_040938575.1. NCBI lineage: Eukaryota > Metazoa > Chordata > Amphibia > Caudata > Ambystomatidae > Ambystoma > Ambystoma mexicanum. The sequence goes on along the minus strand of NC_090925.1, from coordinate 762,466,389 downwards.
TTTACCTAAATGTGTGCAGGTATACTAATGCCCAATGAGTTGTAATCACTATTGATTTAAAAGGGAGCATCAATCGAAAAGCAGTATTATTATTTAAAATGCAACTCTGAAACAGGGCAGCAAGTGACAGTGATCCTTTTGAACCTGCACAGCCTTGTATTTCCCAAATACATTTTGCTAATTTCCAAGCCCCAATTCCATAGTATGCATTTTCAACCATTCCATTTTTAAGGAATTCTTTTCAGGTTTATAATTAACATTGTTTTGGGATTTAAATACATAAAATAAATGCATTTTTCAGGTGCAGAAGCTAAAGGCCAAAACAATTCTTAAAACATTAGTTGGTAATTGCATTGCTTTTGGATTGTTAAGCAATTCTTTTTGGATTGCATTGCTTTTGGATTTTTAAGGAATTGTTAAAGGATTGCGTTGCTTTTGGATTTTTAAGGGATTGTTAAAGGATTGCATTGCTTTTGGAATTTTATTGGTTTATTTAAGGATTGCATAGTTTCTGGATGTTAAGGGATTATTTTGGGATTGCATTGGTTTTGGATGTGTAAAGAATTATTTGGGGGTTGCATTGCATTTGGATTTTTAAGGGATTATTAAAGGATTGCATTGCTTTTGGATTTTTAAAGGATTATTTGGGGAGTGCATTGCTTTTGATTTTTGAGAAATTATTTAAGGATTGCATTGTTTTGGGATTTTTAAAGGATTTTTTGGGGATTGCATTGCTTTTGATTTTTGAGAGATTATTCAAGGATTGCATTGGTTTCGGATTTTTAAGGTAATATTAAAGGATTGCGTTGCTTTTGGAATTTTAAGGGATTATTTAATGATTGCGTTGCTTTTGGAATTTTAAGGGATTATTTAATGATTGCATTGCTTTTGGACTTTTAAAGGATTATTTGGGGATTGTGTTGCTTTTGGATTTCATGATTGCATTGCTTTTGGATTTTTAAGGATTATTTGGGGATTGCATTGCCTTTGGACTTTTTTAAAATCCCAAACTACTAAGGATTTCTAATTAACGCTGTTCGGGTGCAATAAACCAAAGTTAAACCAGATCCAATGCAATGAATACAATAGGCATGTCTGCATTGAAGGAGGATTTAAAGGCCATTTAAATGATACAAAAATCCATTAGTAGTGTCCTTTCAATCCAGCTTGTTTTGGTAGGCAAGGCACAGGCGTCCTTTTCCAAGAGTAAGTGAAATTATATATGCTGCTCTTGCCTTTTTGCCACCTTTGAAGGAAAAGCCGACACAATGTAATTTGTATCCCCCTTGGGAAGTTGGCCAAAACAATCAGTGAAATCTAAAGATTATTCGGAAAAGAAAGGGGTTTATTCAGGGAGCAGTTGGCAAATGGCCAATAGGAAACAGGCACTTCTCATGTCGTAAAAATGAGAGCAGTAGGTAGAGGAACTGGATATCTTTTTGATGTTCAATTCTCGATCAAATAGACAAAATAAATTAAATAATTACTCTAAAAAATTAAAATTCTCGTGAAGGAAATTGAGATTGCAGGTCATAAATGTGTCTAATGATAATTTTACAAAACACATAACATGAAATATATTGTCCTACCACTGAGCAGGAGCAGAGGAGCAAATTCACAGAAGGAGACAAAGAAGGCCATGGTGAGTCTCAGCAGAGGAATCGTAGTGTGAGAGTGAAGACGGAATTAACCCTTCACTTCTAGGCTTGGGAATAGATTAAGAGAGGATTTGTCTCCCAATATATGTTACCCGGGTTTAAGAATTAAGGATTCATGTCCCTTATATTACACAGGTCTGCAAAAGCAGGATTAAATTCACCATATGTAGATGGGATAAAGTACCCCAGCGCATACGTTATAAGGATATTGCAAGTCAACTGAGGAGTTCTGTGACCAAATAGAGGAAGAAGGCCTTTATAGTTTGACAGAGCTCAGAGGTGACTTGCAATATCCTTTTATTGAACAGTAGTAATATTTTATTTCTTATAATGCATGGCCACACACTATCAAACCCTTTAATAAGTGTGCAGAAAGAGTATTATTGGGCAAGACAAAGTTCAAATGTATTTTTTTGTAATGTAAAAGTGGAGCGGAGGAGAGAGGCAGCCATAACCAACCATAACCATTAAAACGTTGGATGGCTCACACGGGTCTCAGGCAGAGAACCCGCACAAGCCACAGATGCAACACAGCTTCCTCTTTTGCATTAACAACATCAATGAACAAAACGTTAGTACGTTACATAATCCTTGTATTTAATTGGAGGACCCCTCAACATAGATCTTCTTCTACCACTGGTTTGCGCTACACACTCTGTCCCCTCCTAATCTTGGGAACACTTGCGGCTGTCTCTTTGTACTTCATTTGCCTTAGCTACAGGAATATTCTTCTGTTCATTCGCTCTTTGTCCTTTCACCAAATCCTGCTGCGTACCACTCATTCCATCCTCACTTGCACTTCTTCCCCCATGACTTGGTGCAATCCTATTCATGTTCCATCTAGCGACCGTTTTCTGCCTGCACACAGATTCCCCTGCACTCTTTCACCCTTTTTGGAATTGAACATCTTGACAATCCCTTCACCGTCTTTCCAGGTAATTTCACTCTTACCTAATCACCTCTAGGTATATCAAGCATGTTCACTCCTCGTTTGTCATCAGTATATCCTTTCTGCTCACTTTATTTATTTCATACTCTGTCATGCAACTCTTTCAGCATCTCCTCATTCCACTAATATTGTCTTTCTTCACCCCCGAACCATGCTGGACACAACCCATGGCAAAGCAATCTCCCTCGCATTAACTGAAAAGGCGTCACCTCTGTTACACTGTGGGGGGTAGTTTGGGATGAAACAATGAATTTAACCAACTCACTCTTAAAGTTCCAATAATTTTGTATACACATCTGAACCAATTCTTTCAACCTTCTATTAAATCTTTCAATCATGCCATTACCCTGTGTGGGTGGTATAAGGAAGTACACACATGTTCCACACCGTGATTACTTAACAATGTTACCATTTCTTTTGATCTGAATTGTACTCCATTGTCCGATACCAATTTCTCTGGTGCTCCCTCCTTAGCAAATATCTTCTCTAACAGAATCTTCACATTCATAGTATTCACCTCACTCATGGGTTGTACAACTGACCACTTGGAATATTAGTCCATCCCACTCACCAAATATCTGCATTCATCTGGTAACACTTGGAATGGTCCTGCTATGTCTATGGCAATTTTCTCCCAGGATCCTGCTGGAAATTCCACAGGTGTCATGGGACTCACTCTTGTACTTAGCACCTTAACACTATTCTGACATGACATAGGACAGATACCTTCACCACACTATCTATCTCTGAGTCCATCTACTGCCACCAAAAATCAGCTCTAATTCTTCTCTTCATAGCCGATATACGCAAGTGTCCTTCATGTGGAACTTGAATTACTCCCACCCTCAAGGACCTGGGAGGAATCAACACCTCACCTCTCACAACACATTCTCCTTGAACACAAATTTCATCTGCTATTTTCCTCAGTGAACTCCATTCCCCTTTAAATCGTCTCTCAAATGGGCTGACTGTTGCCACAATACTCCTTAACTTGAGTAAATACTCACCCTTACATGCCTCTAAGACACTCATCTCTTGAAATCACTTTTTCCCCTAGCCATTCAATTTCCATACAAATTTGCTCTTTAGTTTCAATCCAGGCAACCTCACTTACAGAATCAACCAGATCATTAGCTACATCCATTGGTAGCCTTGATAAACAATCAGCGTGTACATTATCTCTTCCTGGTATGTATTCCATCTTGAATTTATATCCTTGTAGTTTGAACACTAGTCTCTGCAATCTAGCACTTAAGTTCAAGCCTCAGCCTGGAGCCAATACATGTAAAATTGGGTTATGGTCTGTTTTAATAGTAAATTCCGTTTGCCACAAAAACATTCTGAAATGTTCCAAGGACCAACTACAGGCGAGTGCCTCCTTTTCGATTACTGAATACTTCTGTTAACCTTCAGTTAAAGTTCTTGATGCATGTGCAACAACTCGTAGCCTGCCATTGTCCTTTTGCGATAATGTACCACTCAAACCATAGTTGCTCGCATCCACACCTAACACGCATCTATTCCCACTCTCAAATGTTTGAAGTGGTAATGACACTTTAATTTCCACTTTTACCTCATTCAAACATTTATCTTCAACCTCAGACCACTCAAACTCAGTTCCTCCAAATTTGCATTTTTCGTCTTTCAGCGTCATTTGTAAGAGGATTCAATTCAGCACTACAGCCAAGTCAACGCCTAGTCTAGAATACTGAATGAAAACCCTTATTGATATATCTTTATGTCCAGTTCATGCGTTCTGGATGACTACCCCTATATAACACCCCTCTCTTGGAATCCTCCTGACCCCACTGAGCCAAGAAGTAGTTCTGTTTTGCAAGTTAAAAGGTTTAATTGATAGTTTAAACAATAGATATATATATCACACTTTAGAATAAATTAATAATTGAATAGCACACTTAATCTGATATGATAAAGATTAACAACGGAGAATCTGGCACTAGCACACTTCTTTATAATCAATGATGAGTGGTTATAGGATGGATAAGATAGCAACAATACTTTTACGGTTTCAAATGGATGCAATGTGGAATGAAATGCAGTACAGAAAATAACTTGATAGGATTTCAGCAAAAGACAATGTAATCACTTTCTTGGACAATTCACCCCTCCCTTTTATGCAATGCAAGGAAATGGAAGGGAGGCACACAGTTCTCAGAAATGCAATCAAATGTAATTCAGTTCACCCCAGCAACTTAGACTACAGATCGGAGTTTTAAACACAGGCCCAAAATGCTTTTATATGTGCTGGCAATGAAGAAAAAAAATATGCTAAAATGCTTTTAATTCCCTCTAGAGGTTCAGGTGAGTGGTATCTAGTTAATATTAGTCCAGGCTCACTTTAGCAAGGATCTAGGGTGTAACTAGCAGGTTAAACGAATTTTTGGCAACTGAAAGCAAGAAGCTTCTGTTTTCACACGTGGAGAAATTTGCAAATCGCGGCAAAATTCGCGAGTGCGTTTTTCACCATTGCGGCAAAACTATAGGGGGTGGGAAAGCGGTTCTAGGTTCCCAGAAAAGCCACGATTCCCAGCTTTCAGAGGAAAGTTACTGCAAGTCTCTAGCACAAACGGTCGCGGAGATATGAGCGATTAAATAAAGGTCGTTTTTCAGATTTGAAATTTTAAAGTTCAAAAAGACAAGTGCAGCTTGCAACTAGAAAATGACAAGTGACAGCTTTACTCAAGTTAAAATAGCTTGCATTAGATTATTTTAAGTGAGAGATTGGGTTCTGCACAGTTTTGCTAGGTACTCACAATATATTTAGAAATATGCCTCGCCACGGATGTGGTCAGGTTTTAGACTGGACTCTGGTCTCTGCACTTCACAGTGATCTGGGTCAGCTCTCCCTGGTTCTGCTAACAGCGGTCTGGTCTGGGTCTGCTCTCTCTGGATTCTGGAGATTGATGGATTTGAAGTCTGGATCTTTCTGCACAGCTTTCTCTAGAGATTGATGGAGGTAAAGTATGGATTTTCCCGGCAGAGCTTCCAGCTGCAAATGGATTTGAAGGTCCCTATCTGTCCTGTCTGTCTGCTTTTATCTGTTTTTAAAATGGGTGTGTGTGCAGCATCACTAGACCCTACCCCTCTCCACTTGTCATTGGTCAAACTTCCATTTCTCACTTGATTGGGGAACTGACTGTGAGTCAGAGCGATGTCATTTTACAGCCTGCAGAAAGTCCACTCCTCCTGTCAACTTGCACACAAATCTAGATTTGAACCAAATACATATTTGCAGAGGTACATATTGTTTTAAAATTACACGCACCCATCACATATCACAGGAGGTATCCCCTGTTCAAACTCTGCTCTTCCTGGGGGCTTGCATTCAGAAATGGCACATATTTCACTTTTTAACTGATTTTGCAATATCGGACATTAACCCAAATTTACACACATGTGCGCAAGGAGTATGGACATTAGTTGATGAAGTGTCAGATTTTTCACATGCACACATTTTGAGTAATATCCTCTTTTCCGCTAAAACCCCCCTGAACATACCACCGGGTCCTAACACGTCTTAAAATGTGGGCAGAAAAATCACAAGAATTATGGTATCATTTAAATAATTTTCACAAGTCCGTACTATGAGTTATTCATCTTTTTAGAGTTATGTTCTGGCCCCAAAGGGGTGTGGTTTCCCCCCAGCACAAGGTTGAATTTCTGGTTTTTCCAGTTCTGCCAAGCCAGCTTGCTCTCACAGGCAGTGCCCCTCCCCTGTCCTTCCAGGAGGAAGCTCCATTTACGACTCCCGCCAATAAAACATTTGCCTGAGTCAGGACAGGGCTTTGTTCAGAGCTCCTGTATTTATCAGAGAGATGGCATATCCTTAGTGTGGCCAGCAAAAGGCAGATAGGCCTGGGAACACAGCTGTGACTCAAGTTTCACTCCTGATGGGGGGTAGTTGCAAGGCAAAATTGGAATCTCTTTAAGCCAGTTTTTAGCTACATGTCATTTATGTTCCCCAGTTTTCTGCATTCAAATACAACTAACAATTTTACACATGCAGCTAGAATGCTGATTCTAAATTTAAAACTATGACATTTAAACAATTGCAACCTATGTGACACTCAAAAGTAGGTCACTCAGTCAATTTAAACATTTAGATTTTTAGTGTCTTTCAGTCCAAATTTACTTAAACTGCTGAAATCCACAGCTCAGCCAGTCTTGTTATAAACCTTCAAGTCACTTCAGAATATAACTTTACATTGGATCCACCTCTCAGTAAGTCTTTCTTTGGCATGTTTTGGGTTCATTTATTCAGTTTTCTACAAAAAAGTAAAATCTGGTGTTGTTTTAAAACGCCGGCTTTTTGATAGTGGTGAGTACTGGTACTGCACCCCTTTTTGGGATTTAAGAAAATTAATTCCCAACAGTTATGGGTTTGCTTTTGGCAATCAGCACTGCCATTCCCAATGGTTTCAGACTATTGTGTAGGTAGTCCAATGGTGGTTTTAGGCAGTGTCCTTCTGTGCCCATAACATCGGCAAAAATGAGTGGCAGCCTATTCTTCATGCATTTCCCTGTGCATTTTCTGGGAAGCTCTGGCCATCATGATGTTTTCCATGTCAGTACTGCACAGTTTTGAGGTAGGGCTTGGATGCGTGGATAAAAACATCCCACAAGCCCCCCTCTTGCGATGGCCATTCTATTTCACTAATGGGACTCGCAAGACCTGGGATGTTTCCTCATCTTCTTCCAATAGATGGCACAGTTCAGCATCTTTTTCTCCATCCGGTCGGAACGATCGGTTCTCCTCGCCGGTCCTGATGGGAATATTGGGCGGTACACTGGGCCCCCTTGCGTCATCCTCCCAGTCTCCGGATCATCCTCCTTGGCCGGTCTCAAGGTTTTCTTTCTCCTAGGATGACAAAGGAAGAGCGGCAATACCTATCCATGGACATTTCTTCCACCACTGTTGAGATAGTGGGGCAGCATATGCATTTCATCATAACGAAACATTACATTCTTATTTTGAAAAAAAAAACAGTATAACTAAGAGACAGTTTCATGCAAATCACAATATTTTAGAGACTAGATGTGGTATGTTTTATGGTTGGAACTGAATTAGTCTGAGACAGTACCCGCTAGGGTTCCAGAGGATTCCTCCAGTTGTTGCAGAGTGTGCCTGGGATGGCAACATTTCAACTGGTTTATGTGGACCCACTTGTCTTCCCCCGCTGCCAAAGGACCTTTGGGGATGTGGATTTTGTAGGCCACAGGGGAGATCTTGTCGATGATCTCAAAGGGTCCCTTCCATGTAGGCAAGAATTTCCGCTGTTTTGCCTGGTTTCTTTGGAAGTTGTATAGATAGACCCGGTCCCCCACCTGATATTCCTTCCTGGAAGTCTTCAGGTCATAGTGGGTCTTCATGCTATCAGCCGATCTTTCTAGATTCCGCTGAGCGTAAGCAAAAGCATGTTGAAGGTGTTTCCTTAAATTCTCCACATACTCATGAGTTGTGGAGGCATTTATTAGTGTCTGCTCTTGGGTCCTGTAGAGCAAATGCTGAGGAAGCACCATCTTGCGCCCAGTCATCAACTCAAATGGTGACATTTTGGTTGCAGATGAAGGGGTAGATCTGATGGCCATTAGGACCAGAGGTAATCGGATATCCCAACTTGGCCCAGAATCTGCCACAAACTTCTTTAATATGCTCACAATTGTCCGGTTATATCTCTCTACTGCCCCAGAAGAAGCTGGTCTATAAGCAATATGCAGCTTTCTCTTGACCCCCAGTATCTCCCACATCTTTGTCATTACTTCACTGGTGAAGTGGCTACCTCTGTCTGACTCAATCCTTTGAGGTAGACCAAAACGGGAAAAGATGTGGTTAATCATCAAGGCAGATGCAGTTTCTGCCTTGCAATTTGGGGCTGGGAGACATTCCACCCACTTGGTAAACAAGCATGTCACAGTCAACATGTACTTATTCCCCCTAGCAGAGCGAATCACGGGGCCTACAAAGTCGATTTGTAAATCTGACCATGGCAGTGTCATCCCCCTCTTTTGGAGGGGTGCACAGTGCGTGAGGGATGATGGCTGAAATTGTGCACACACAAGACACCCCTTCAAGTATTGGTCGAGGTCCTGCCCCATGTGTGGCCAGTATGCAACCTCTCTTAAGATTTCCAATGTTGTGTGAAACCCCCTATGACCGGCGGTGGCCGCATCATGGGCGTGACTTAACATCAGGCTTCGGAATGAGGTAGGAACCACCCACTGATAGTGGCCAGCTTTGGATTTCCTTACCAACAAACCGTCTTGGATCCGGAACATTTTTGGACATTTCATCAACACTCTTAGGTCCTCTTTCCCAGTGTAATCGGTATCCGTCAGGGGAAAGTTCTCAGGGTCCTCAAGGTGCTGGTAAAATTTACCAATTATTGGATCCCCCTTCTGAGCGGTAATCAAATCAGCATCAGGGGTCTCCTTACTCCATTGTGCAATTGAAAGGTCGTTGTGAGCATTTGTCTGGGACCTAGTGATAGCAGTGACCTGGATTTCCCCCAACAGGGACTCAATCTCAATTAGATCCCCTTGGATGGCCCCGGTTTTGGCCAGCTGATCAGCTAAGTCATTTCCAGTTTTGTCTGGTCCCTCTACTTTGGAATGACCCTTGATCTTCTTCCAATAGATGGTCATCTCATTCGTGGTGACCAGATCATCAATGTTTTGGATCAACTTCCCATGTTTCAAGGGTTTGTTATTAGCACATAACATGCCTCTGGTTTTCCAATTAACCAGGTGCTCCACGAACCCGTTCCGTACATAATCAGAATCTGTGATTATGACCAGTTCGTGTAGTTGATGCTGGACAGCAGTGAGGATGGCCTGATGCACAGCCATCAATTCTGCCACCTGACTACTTCGGGGACCAATTTTGTATCCAGCGGAGTCAAGTCAGCCAGACCTTGCGCGAGGGGACTCTTCTTGTTTTGGCCATATCTGACCTCCACAGGAAAGCCTTGCATTGACAGAATCCAGGAAGTAATTCGGGAATTACTCACATTTCCGGCCCGGATTCTGTCACTTTGGAGATATTGCAGAGGCTGGTGTGGAGTCTCCACTATGATGTGTTCCCCCTGGATAAACGGGCGGTAATTCTTCAATGTCCACACCGTTGCCAGGAGTGCCTTCTCACAATCGTTGAATTTTTCCTCCACAGAGGATAAAGTTTTGCTCGCATAGGAGATTACTTTATTGACCTTGTCATGCTTTTGGTATAATACTGCCGTCAAGCACGTATTAGAGAACCCCGTCTCCAGGAAGAACTCCTTGTTTCTGACAGGGTAAGCTAGGCAAGGCGCTTGTGAGAGGCTTCTTTTGAGTTGTCTTACTGCCTCAGCTTGTTCTGGACCCCATTCCCACTTGACCCCCCCCTTCAGGAGATGAGTCAGGGGTCTGGTGATCTCTGCGTAGCCCTCAATGAACTTTCTGCTGTAATTAGTCAGTCCAAGGAGGCTCCTTAGTTCTCGCAGAGTTGTGGGGTCTTTCAGTTTCTGAAGTGCTTCCACTTTCTTTTCCTGGGGACAGAGACCCTGAGGAGTAATCTCATGCCCCAAGAAATTAACACGGGTTCTACACCACTGTGCTTTCTGAAAGGAAAGTTTTGCTCCGGCGGCCCTCAACTGCGTCAGAACATAACGGATCTCCGCTATGTGTTCCTCCACAGATGAACTTTTGATGAGGACATCATCTACATAAGCCAGGTTACCCCTCGCACCCAGGTCGGGCATGGCCTTATGTAGGAAAATGTTGAATTCATTGCCGGAGTTGAGGTATCCGAAGGGAGTCCGGGTCCATGTGTACTGCTGGCCCCCAAAGGTAAAAGCCAGTTTGTATTGGTCCTCCCTACTGACAGGCACAGTCCAGTATCCATTGGTCAGGTCTATTGCAGTGAATACCTGTGACCCCTGGATCTGGGCCAGCCCTTGGTCAATGTAGGGCAGAGGCCATCGGGAAGTATGGACCCGTTTGTTGAGCTCCTTGAGGTCGGCACAGAGTCTCCACTGGCCGTTTGGCTTCAATATTCCCAGCACCGGATTATTGAAGGTGCTGTGGACTGGACGGATTATTCCCCGGGACTCAAGGTTCTTAATTATTTCAGTAAGGGACTCCATTGATGCGAGAGGCAAGCGATATTGCTTCACAAACACAGGAGTCATGCCAGGGTCTGTGGGGATTGTTGTTGTGTGGATGTCAGTGCGACCACAGTCATATGAGTCTACCGCAAAGAGATCTTGGAAATCCAAGAAAACTTGTTTCAACTTTTGCTTTTGTTCCAGAGTCACACAGGCATCAGCTAGGTTGACTCTCTCTTCCACCATCTGCCTGAAGCCTGGAAAGACTTCTGGTTTGGCTATCTCAGCGGCCTCCTCCAGCTGGGTGGAGAAGTCCCTGGTCAGAGTGCTGATTTGGACTGGAGGCTTCAGGTGGGAAAGGCAGCCCTCATGGACTTGGAAAATCACCTCATCCCTCCTGAAGTCACAAGTCACATCTTCCTTACCATAAGGGCAAGAAGTGTACACCAGGAAGTTCCCCCCATGCCGGGTAAAAATCCTGTCTGGTGTTGTATTGTCGTCACTGTCACTGTCAAAGCAGTCCTTGGGGATTGGCCCTAACAGTTCATTTCCTAAATCAATGGAAAAATGTCGGTCATCAACCGCCATTCCAATAATGGTGCCTGCGGCTAGAGTAATACTCTTTAAGTCGCTGTTATCCACCTCTATTGGAATGGTGTCATGTTCTATGTTGACTAATGGAGTTGGGTTTACCCCTAACCCTTGCAGTTGGAGAGAAGCATTTAGATGTATGTAAGCATCAGGGTTTTTCAACTCTTGTCCCCTTTTAACTTTCACTTCCAGGGAGAATTGTCGGGTCCTTTCTGGGATGGTGACTTCCTCTTTGATCTGAATTTCAACTGCATAAGGTAGCAATTGAGCTGACCTAAATGCTTTTTCTGGATCATCAAAGCCCATGGGATTATCCGCTAATCGGGACCAAGCTTTGAAGTTTATTAGGTCCAAACTAATGGCAAAGCGATTGAGAATGTCACTGCCTAAGTAAAAGGCGGCAGGGACGTCTCGCACGACCCAACAATTGTGGACTATGCTCTTGTTGCCAATGGAGATTTTGAGCATACACCTGCTTGGCAGGAGATGTTGGGAATTAGGTGCTTCCAGGTCCATTTCCCATTTGTCTATCAGTTTGAAGGTGGGAATGGCTGGATCTTTTGGGAGTTGGCGGAACATGGCTTCGCTGATGAAGCTCTTACCGTTGCTCACACACACTCGGGCGAGAACAGAGTCCTTCCCGTCATTTAACTGAACAGGGATGAACAACTGCTCTCCAATTTGCTGAATATCAGCCAGGCTCTGAGCTAATTTCACATCTTTCTGGACTATAGGAGTGGGAGTTTCTGATTGTGGATTAGTATAGAATCTCAGAGTGTTTCCTTCCAGCGTGGAGTACCACTTTAGACTGGAAGGAAGGTTGATTTTCAGAAATAGAGAGGACCCTCCACCACCAGTCTCTTGTCCTACTGCTATTACTGTCACGTCTGGAATTTGGCTATTCTGGAAGTGAAATTCTACTTGGTCAGGTTTTTGTTCAACCATGTGGCAGGTGCCGTTTAAACTAACATGGTTGACACTCTGTTTTAATTTTATTGGTCGGCTAGTCTGGGTCCAGAGGACCTTGTTTACACAATCTATTAGGGGTGACAACCTTCTCAGGAGGTCATTCCCCAGTAAACAAGGGGTGCCCTCTGGAGTCACAACTATGACTGGGTGTTTCAACTTGTGTCGCCCAATTTTAATGTCCAAGTCTGCCGTCCCCTCGACGGGAATTTCATTCCCGTCAAAGTTCTGGAGTTGTCCAGGAAGTGAGGTGAGAGGAATTTGGTAATTCTCTCCCCTTCCTGCATTCAGTTCATCAAAGGCCCTTCTGGACAGAAGGGTGGCTTGAGATCCAGTGTCCACCAGTGCCAAAATTGTACCCTGCCCCTGTACTTGTACCGGGGCATAGTATCTTCCCTCCTTCTCCTCAAGGGGGCACAGATAATGCACATTTTTGGACAACTGGTGGGCTAACTTTCTGGTTTTGGACATCGCTAGCGAAGAGATTTGGGCAGAATTCTGTGGAGAGCCTTGGGAATCTGAAAGAAAAAGTTGGCAACTGGAGATCAGAGCCATTGTGGGTTCCCCTGGCTCTGGTTCTGGGCCGCCCTCCCCTTTTTGGAGGCAGTCATCAGGATGGGTTTGAACCAGGGGATTTTCTTGCTGTTGGTTCTGGGATGAGATGGTGGGCGGCGGTAGCTCAGTCTCCACATCTCCCCAGTCAGGATTTGCATCCCTAGGGACCCATTTTTCTTTGGGAGGAGTTCCCCCCTCTCTGAAGGAGAAGATCCTTTTCCCAGGATCCTCTGAGGATCCCTCTCCCTCAAATTGGAAGATCTGTACCTCCTCCTCAAACTGAGTCTGTTTGGGTCTTTTGTTTCTCCTACCACCCCTCTGCTCCTTAGGAGGCAGACTTACAGGGGCACGAGATTTTGTTTCCGGTTCCTGGGTTTCCAGGGGCTGTTTACAAGTGAGGAAGGAAGCTTCCTCCAAGGCTTTACACCCCCTTCCCCTTGTGCCTCCTCCCTGGGAACCGGTGTGTTATCGGGGTGCTGCCCCCGTCATTGTTCTGGAGCACCAGGTCCAGAGTTGGGTGCGTTCTGCGCCGGCATGCCGATCTGAGGGTTCTGCTGAGCCCTCAGTATGTGACCCAGATCCCGCGCCATGTTTTGAACCTGGCGCTCTAACTGGGAAATCCGCTCAGGCTGATACAGGGCCCTGTTTTCTCCCCTGGGCTGATCCCGGGAAGGGTAGCTGTCCCTCCTCTGGTAATACCCCGGGTTGGGAAGATTTGGGTACCCCTCCACCCTTGGCCTCCCCTCTCCCGGATTCAGTGGTCTGGGCTCAGGGAATTGGGGAAAGAAGGATGGATGGTTTTGGGGCTGAAAATCGGGTGGATATCTGGGGAAAAAGTTCTGCCCAGGGTTTGGTAAATTTCTGCCCTCCTGTGGAAAGTTTGGAGGGAAGTTCCCTGGGTTCGATGCTCGGTTGGATCCCCCCCCTTGGACTGGGGGAGTCCACACATAACCCAGGATGGGTCGATTACCCTTGTAACGGGGACTTACATAGTCAGGAGGGCGAGGGACCCCATTTGTGGGGCTGCCTCCTTGGCTCCCTGTCTGTGACTGGCCCGAGGACCTTCTGGGCCTAGCATTATTAGGTGCAGGTAGGTTTTTAGGCCCCCCCATCTCCAAATCTAAAACGGGGGTGACCTTTACCTCTGCCACCTTGGCAGCAGCAGGGGTGTTGTTGGCTTTGGGGTTTTTCTGGGCATTACTTTTGCTATCTACCGGTTTCTGCACCTCATAGATCCGGGTAGCCTGTTCAATGACCCAGTCTAAAGATCTTTTCTCGTGAAAATCCCTCACGAGCTGGGTCATTATGTATTTGGGCAAGGCATGAAAAAATGTATTAATGAATTCTCTACTGTCTGTGCGCACCCTTCTGGTGGTCTGCGCAAAAGCACGTTTCAGTTCTTGCACAAATTCTTGTGGGGCCTGATCCTCCCCACATTGCAAATTGTAGGCTGCCTTGCGAGCCTCTTGAGGATTTCTATGAATGGAAAAATGTTTCAAGATGGCCGCCTTATAGGTGGACCATCTTAAATGATTTTGGTCCTCCAGCCCCGCAAAGAAACTGGAGTATTCCGGGGAGAAGGTCCACTTTACATATTGGATACAGCTTTGGCTGTCCTTCAAATGAAAAGTCTCCATCATTTGCTCAAACAACTCTAAGTGCTCCCAAACAGAATACTTGGCGTTCTTATGGTAAGGCGTGATGACGCTCCTGATCGCCTTAATCTGCTTTAAGGGGTCCTTAAGCAGGGCCCTTTTTGCCTTATTGGCCTTTTTGGTTCGGGTAACCCTTGTCCATTCATCCTCTGACTCAGAGGCACTGCTCCCAGAGGTTCCTGTCTGTTCTTCCAGGTTTTCCCGGATTCTGCGAGCCTGGGAATGGCTGGCAGAATGTGGGGACCTGGTCTCCTGTTTCCTGTGGTGCTCAGAGGAGTCCTCAGATCCCTCCTTGCTACCAGGATTTGCTGGGTACCCCCCCCCCCCACTGACCTAACTGGGCAGAGGTTTTCAGGATGCCCTTAAGGGGCCTACTCTCCTGGGGTTCCCCACTGAACTGTACTGTACTTGGGTGCCCATACCCGGATGCCCACCCCTCCATTCCTGAGTGGTACTGGCCTATGATCCCCATACTTTTAGCTGGATAGTAATCTGCCATCCCTGTGGCCCTGTGCTCATGTGCGCCAGGGGACATGGGGGTGGTAGAGTCCAGGGACTGGGAGAGATGAAGGCCCCTGGTGTTAGGGCTCCTGAGGTTATGGTCAGGAGTCTCTCTTTCCCAGCGGACCTCATCTCTATCCGCCCCTGCTCCCTGTTGCAATGCAAGAGCCTGCATTTGTGCTTTCAGTTCCTCAGTCAAGGCCTTACTAGACTCTATCAGTCTCTCCTGCATCGCTACCTGTTGTTGGAGCCTATCATTGTGTTGACAGAGGGCCTCATTTTCCCTCTGTGCTTTCTGGTTGGTCCTGGAGAACTGGGCCAGTCTTTGCTGCAGGAGGTTTACCTCCTGAGTCCCATCCCTACTGGCCTGCTCCTTTCTTGCCAGAGCATCTTCCACCCTTCTGGTGTGCTCTACCAAGTTCTGGTTTTCTTTTGGAGGTCACCCAGCTCCTGGAGGGCCAGGTGATTTTCTTCAATTTCCTTTTTTAAGTGGCAGACTTCCTGGCCTAAAGTGTCTCTTTCCTGACTGAGAGCCTGCATCTGTGCTGCCAGGTCGTCCCTCTGTCGTTGAAAGGCACCAGCTTTTTGGCGCTCCTCATCAAACTCTGCCTGGGTATCCAGGTCTTTCAGAATCAGTTTATTGCTCTCCTCTTTCTCTCTATCTAGCTGGATTTGCAGGGTGACTACCTGCTCCGCGCATGCCCTGTTGAAATTGATCTGTTGCTCCAACTTTTTCTGGTTCTGCAGTAAGCAGTCCAAACTGTCTTGGTGCTCCTTCTGCAGGGCCAGAAATCTGGTATCCTGGTCTGTCTTTTCCTGTTGTAGGATGCCCATATCCTCTTTTATTTTAATGATGTACTGCCTACTATCATCTTCTGACTCCTGGCTCCTCTGCAGCCTCTGCTCAGAAGAGACCAGGTCAGATTGGACCTTCTCTACTGCCATCTGTTGCCTATTTGCCAGATCTGGGCTTTCAGTGCATTTATCCTGCATGTCTCCCATATATAGGTACAGGTATGCTGCTATCCTGGCAATCTTATTGTGTTCATCTTTGGCTTTAGGAGCCATATATAGTTCACTCAGGGCCACATGTAATGGACCCTGATCTCTCCATAGGTCCGACCCTGTTTCAGTGACCTGTCGCGTGATGGCCTGCAACCAGGCATCCTGGCCCTGTTCAGTCCATTCACCTCTCACAAATAGTTTATGTAAGAGGTGCTCTCTGGCTATTTTCATGTCTACTAAGGTCGTCATTCTAGAGATTGGTCTCTGTCCTGACTTACAGAAGTTTGTATTTTATTTTTGCAAAACAGACCTTTTCCTAAAAGCGTTCCTTTGAGGAGTGCTTTACAGCGTAACACAGCGTGGTGATCTGACCGGATATGTGTATCTGGTCAGCTGGCACACTGTATTAATCTGCACAAGTGATAGATCTAATCCAAACGATCCCGGACGAGCCCCCAATTTGTAAGAGGATTCAATTCAGCACTACAGCCAAGTCAACGCCTAGTCTAGAATACTGAATGAAAACCCTTATTGATATATCTTTATGTCCAGTTCATGCGTTCTGGATGACTACCCCTATATAACACCCCTCTCTTGGAATCCTCCTGACCCCACTGAGCCAAGAAGTAGTTCTGTTTTGCAAGTTAAAAGGTTTAATTGATAGTTTAAACAATAGATATATATATCACACTTTAGAATAAATTAAGAATTGAATAGCACACTTAATCTGATATGATAAAGATTAACAACGGAGAATCTGGCACTAGCACACTTCTTTATAATCAATGATGAGTGGTTATAGGATGGATAAGATAGCAACAATACTTTTACGGTTTCAAATGGATGCAATGTGGAATGAAATGCAGTACAGAAAATAACTTGATAGGATTTCAGCAAAAGACAATGTAATCACTTTCTTGGAACCCCTCCCTTTTATGCAATGCAAGGAAATGGAAGGGAGGCACACAGTTCTCAGAAATGCAATCAAATGTAATTCAGTTCACCCCAGCAACTTAGACTGCAGATCGGAGTTTTAAACACAGGCCCAAAATGCTTTTATATGTGCTGGCAATGAAGAAAAAAAATATGCTAAAATGCTTTTAATTCCCTCTAGAGGTTCAGGTGAGTGGTATCTAGTTAATATTAGTCCAGGCTCACTTTAGCAAGGATCTAGGGTGTAACTAGCAGGTTAAACGAATTTTTGGCAACTGAAAGCAAGAAGCTTCTGTTTTCACACGTGGAGAAATTTGCAAATCGCGGCAAAATTCGCGAGTGCGTTTTTCACGATTGCGGCAGAACTATAGGGGGTGGGAATGCGGTTCTAGGTTCCCAGAAAAGCCACGATTCCCAGCTTTCAGAGGAAAGTTACTGCAAGTCTCTAGCACAAACGGTCGCGGAGATATGAGCGATTAAATAAAGGTCGTTTTTCAGATTTGAAATTTTAAAGTTCAAAAAGACAAGTGCAGCTTGCAACTAGAAAATGACAAGTGACAGCTTTACTCAAGTTAAAATAGCTTGCATTAGATTATTATTTTTACAGTTTTGCTAGGTACTCACAATATATTTAGAAATATGCCTCACCACGGATCTGGTCAGGTTTTAGACTGGACTCTGGTCTCTGCACTTCACAGTGATCTGGGTCAGCTCTCCCTGGTTCTGCTAACAGCGGTCTGGTCTGGGTCTGCTCTCTCTGGATTCTGGAGATTGATGGATTTGAAGTCTGGATCTTTCTGCACAGCTTTCTCTAGAGATTGATGGAGGTAAAGTATGGATTTTCCCGGCAGAGCTTCCAGCTGCAAATGGATTTGAAGGTCCCTATCTGTCCTGTCTGTCTGCTTTTATCTGTTTTTAAAATGGGTGTGTGTGCAGCATCACTAGACCCTACCCCTCTCCACTTGTCATTGGTCAAACTTCCATTTCTCACTTGATTGGGGAACTGACTGTGAGTCAGAGCGATGTCATTTTACAGCCTGCAGAAAGTCCACTCCTCCTGTCAACTTGCACACAAATCTAGATTTGAACCAAATACATATTTGCAGAGGTACATATTGTTTTAAAATTACACGCACCCATCACATATCACAGGAGGTATCCCCTGTTCAAACTCTGCTCTTCCTGGGGGCTTGCATTCAGAAATGGCACATATTTCACTTTTTAACTGATTTTGCAATATCGGACATTAACCCAAATTTACACACATGTGCGCAAGGAGTATGGACATTAGTTGATGAAGTGTCAGATTTTTCACATGCACACATTTTGAGTAATATCCTCTTTTCCGCTAAAACCCCCCTGAACATACCACCGGGTCCTAACACGTCTTAAAATGTGGGCAGAAAAATCACAAGAATTATGGTATCATTTAAATAATTTTCACAAGTCCGTACTATGAGTTATTCATCTTTTTAGAGTTATGTTCTGGCCCCAAAGGGGTGTGGTTTCCCCCCAGCACAAGGTTGAATTTCTGGTTTTTCCAGTTCTGCCAAGCCAGCTTGCTCTCACAGGCAGTGCCCCTCCCCTGTCCTTCCAGGAGGAAGCTCCATTTACGACTCCCGCCAATAAAACATTTGCCTGAGTCAGGACAGGGCTTTGTTCAGAGCTCCTGTATTCTGTGGGGGCTCCCCTTAATTCAATTATCAGAGAGATGGCATATCCTTAGTGTGGCCAGCAAAAGGCAGATAGGCCTGGGAACACAGCTGTGACTCAAGTTTCACTCCTGATGGGGGGTAGTTGCCAGGCAAAATTGGAATCTCTTTAAGCCAGTTTTTAGCTACATGTCATTTCTGTTCCCCAGTTTTCTGCATTCAAATACAACTAACAATTTTACACATGCAGCTAGAATGCTGATTCTAAATTTAAAACTATGACATTTAAACAATTGCAACCTATGTGACACTCAAAAGTAGGTCACTCAGTCAATTTAAACATTTAGATTTTTAGTGTCTTTCAGTCCAAATTTACTTAAACTGCTGAAATCCACAGCTCAGCCAGTCTTGTTATAAACCTTCAAGTCACTTCAGAATATAACTTTACATTGGATCCACCTCTCAGTAAGTCTTTCTTTGGCATGTTTTGGGTTCATTTATTCAGTTTTCTACAAAAAAGTAAAATCTGGTGTTGTTTTAAAACGCCGGCTTTTTGATAGTGGTGAGTACTGGTACTGCACCCCTTTTTGGGATTTAAGAAAATGAATTCCCAACAGTTATGGGTTTGCTTTTGGCAATCAGCATTGCCATTCCCAATGGTTTCAGACTATTGTGTAGGTAGTCCAATGGTGGTTTTAGGCAGTGTCCTTCTGTGCCCATAACATCGGCAAAAATGAGTGGCAGCTTATTCTTCATGCATTTCCCTGTGCATTTTCTGGGAAGCTCTGGCCATCATGATGTTTTCCATGTCAGTACTGCACAGTTTTGAGGTAGGGCTTGGATGCGTGGATAAAAACATCCCACACATACCATTCTTTTCCAAAATTGTCAACACTTCCTTCAAAATATTGCAATGTTACATCTCATTCTTGCCATAGATCAACATGTCATTCTGAAATGCCACCACTCCACTTAACCCCTTGAATAAAACATGCATGATTCTCTGGAACACTGAAGAGGCACACGCTGAGACAAACTGCATTCTTTTAAATTGATAGAAACCATAAGGTGTTTTGAAAGCTGTTATTCGTCTCGAATTCTTATGTAGTTTAACTTGATGATATGCACTGGTCACATCCAAGGTGCTGAACATTTTGGCCTCACCCACTAGCGCTAACATTTCTTGCAAATTGGGCAAAGGATGACAATCGGCTACCTAAAACTCATTCACATTCCTTAAATCAACACACATCCTCAGCCTTCCATCAGATCTTCTTGTTAGAACCACAGAAGAAAACCATTCTGACTGTCAAAGGGTTCAAATATATCATCCGTAACCATTTCCTCTAAAAGCAATTCCAAATCTTTTCTAACTGTAACTGGTACATTTTGCACCTTATACCATAAAGACACTGCCCCTTCTGTAAATTGTATCCCATTCTCAAACTTACTTAATATGCCCAAGTCTTAGTTGAATAGCTTGGGATAGTCACTAATTATTCCTTGTGTTACCCTATTTCCTATACACAACACGTGTTCCTCTTCCCCGGATGTAACTTCATTTCTAATTCATGCTGTTGAATCCAAACCAGAATGGGTGCACCTGAGCTTGCCATATGCCCCTCATCTTGTGTTGTCCTTCCATTATATTAAATGTCACTGAACACATATCCCAAAATATCAATCTTTCCTCCTCAATATCCTCTTGGATGAATATCAGACTTAAACACTTTGCAATTCCCAAACACATCCTTAAACTCATCAAGTCCCAAAATGGTAAACTTGCAACACAAGTCTACCATTACTCTCTTCATGTGTCCATCAAACAAAACAGATCACCAAGGTCTCTCACGATTGTTCTGATCTGGTCCTCCATTTATCATCAGAACGTAATCTGCCACTTCATCTTCTCTGCTGACCATGCTGCCTTTCATATGGAATATCTTGTTCTTATGTCTCACAGAACACATCCTTGACGAAAGGCATCTTCGTCCACAGTTTGAACAATCTTTTTCTAACGCTGGACAGTCCTTGCTGTTTGTAAGAGGATCTTCTTTGTCACACTTAAAACAATGTCTCATGTCGCTCCTAGATTGATGCACTTATGAGCTCTGTACATGCCTTCTACCTTTTTGCATCTCCTTTCTTGCTGGCCCAATAGCGTACAAGTGATATTTCTTTTCTCCTTCAAGCGCCTTAATGCTTAATTCTGATGCTCCAATAATCCTAGCAATCTCTATGGTAGAACGCAAATCAGGATTAGCTCCCGCCCATGGTCTCTCTCTAATGTTCTTGTTGTAAGCATTAATTAATATCTGGTCACGCAAAACTTATTGAGGTGTTATTTTCTCAAAGTCACGCTTTGCAGCCAGGCCTCTTAACGCCCCTTACATAGTCATCAATGACAATTTCTTTGATGCTCGTAGTTCCTTCCCATCCTTTGCTCAGTTCCAAATACTCCTCAAAGAGTTCTCTCCCTAATTCCCATTTCACGCTGGGATTCCTTGCAGAAGGCAGAAAATGAACTGGAATTTGAACAGACATACTTAAGTTCCTCCTTGCATTTACAGGGTATCTTACTTATTTATACACAAATCTTCCCTTTTTCTTCTTTGCAAGTAAATATTTCCTTTTAACTCCCTTGCAAAAGGTTTTTTAAATCTCCTTTGCTAAAAATACTGCTATTGAAATCCCTCTCTTCCCCTTTAATACTCCTTACCGACCTACTGGATGTAGCTGAAGTTCCTGGACCTCACAGGGTTAATTTCTTCCCCAGATTAACATTTCAGTTGAGAAGGCAGGGTGTAAACACACTCGCGTGCAGAGCAACGTGAAACAAGCGCAGCTCAGTCACCACCGCTGGCGTGCTCTTCAATCCCACCCTTAGCTGCTACTTGTAGAAAGAAGATTACTGGGCCAGAGAAGGTTTACACATATTTATTTGTTATGTAATAGTGGAGCGGTGGAGCGAGGCGGCAGATGGCAGGTGCCGTTGGACCTCACTCTCACCAACTGCCACCTTTAGAACGTTGGACGGCTGACGTGGGTCTCGAGCAGAGAACCCGCGCGAGCCACAGATGCAACAGCGTGACCTCTTGCTTAATCTGATCTAAGGGTTCTTCCAGTTAGTGACAGATAATCAATGTAAGATCTCTTTGGACAATATGCAGCTTTTAATGTTTTGTCGAAAAAGATGCATCATAAAGTGGTTTGTGGTTTAAAATAAGTGATAACACATTATTGTTATCCCAGGTTAAACTCCAGCAGTTCACAAAATAAGCATACATGCCAGTCATGGCTTTAGCTGCGGTGACAGTGACACATGGAATTCTGATCTGTGCTGGCCCAAGCAGCAGGCGTTCTGACGTCACCTACAACTGTAATAACTCATTAAAGATGTGAAAGTGATGTCATGTTGTTATCACACGTTAGTCGTGACGATACAAATAGCCTATAATAAGAACATTGTTTACAGGCTTGTACGCAGATATCGCAGGCTGCAATCTAGTATAATTATTACAAGCTCAATAGACTAGCTTTGAGGACGAGGGATTAGTCACCCAATACATTAGGTATAGCTAAGAAGAAAGCATTCCTGTCCAGCATATCACCCTGGACTAAGGTGAATGCTTCATGTCCCGACATATCCCCCGGGTACGACTATGAAGGATTATTGTGCCAATAGATCACCCAGGTATAATATTGAAGATGAATGCCCCGCTAGATGAGGCCGCTACACAAGACCACTTACAGTACAGTAATGAGGACTATTAATGAAGAGTTATTCACTCAGAAGGTTATCTATTTTTTTGAATAATGTATTGGTCAACCATTACATTGGGTAGGTTTAAGTGAATAGCATTCAGGCCCCTCTATATTTGTCCAAGTCTACAAATGAAAGTTTCATGTTAATTTCAACAAACCCGTTTTATATAGCGCTTCACACTGCAATCGCCACACATCAAGTCGCTGTGATCATATGCATTATTGCAGATTAATGGGGCGTAATGTCTCAACCTCGGCAGAATGAAGGGCTGAGTCGGTCGTATAGGGATTACCACATATCGCACATGGATATCCGAGGGGCGTGCTTAACTCTCTCAGCTATCCTTTTGGTTTAAAATAGATTTATGCCACACTAGAGGAGTCCTTCATGCTTAGATTTAGTAATCCCAGAGGAGCCAGCCTTCCATGCCAGCTTCTTCCGTAAGAAAGCCCGACATAGGGAGGGTCGCTCTGCCCTGGACGCTCCCTGCACCTTCTAACTGCGAGATAAGATAAAGCGGGGCGGCGGATGGTGGTTTGAAGGGGTGACTAAGGTTTAGGGAATGCGCACACACTGTGCTTTCGAGATGAACCCATCAAAAGGCTGGCACTGCCCAGCACAGAGCTGCTGAAGCCAGCCCACGCGGCCTGGAACACGTCCACGAGGGCCGAACTGAGAGAAGCCGGGGAGCCAGATGTGGTGTGTAACCTCTGACCTCTGGCGATGGATGGGCTGAGGGGTCTGGCTCTAGGACACGGGGCCGGTCACTATAAGGACTGGAATGGATGCAGGGATTGGAACGAGTGTAAAGAGCCTGTCAGCTTTACAGCTGGGTGGCTATGCTGGCACAAACAGAACCGGTACCCTCTCTAAGCTCAGGAGATTGCCACGGGAACCTGCCCCCTCCCGTAGGCTAAGGGGATTGGCACGGGAATACAGAGCCTGTCATCTATAAAGCTGGGTGGCTATGCTGAATGGCACAGGCACAGACCCTGCCCCCTCTGCCCTCTGTAGGCTCAGGAGATTGGCACGGGAACCTGCCCCCTCTGTAGGCTCAGGGGATTGGTACAGGAATAAGAGCGTGTCACCTTTACAGCTAGATTGCTATGCTGACTGGCACAGGCACAGACCCTGCCCCCTCTGTAGGCTCAGGGGATTGCCACAGGAATACATAGCTAATTACCATTATAGCTGTATGGCTATGTTGGCTGGTACAGACACACATAATATGCCCCATCTGTGGATTTGGAATTGGCATCGGAATACAAAACCTGTCACATTTAGATCTGGGCGGCTATGCTGACTGGCACAGAGACACAAACAACCTGCCACCTGTAGAGACTGATGAGGTTGCCAGGGACAAGAGAGCCTGTCACCTTAAGAGCTGGATGGCTCTGCTTCTTGGCACAGACAAACAGACCCAGCTCACTCTGTTGGCTCAGGGGATTGGTTGGCATGGGAATACAGAGCCTGTCACATTTAGAGCTGGGTGGCTATACTGACTGGCACTGACACAGAGACCCTGCCCACCTAGGCTCAGAGCAATGGTACAGGCATACAGAGTGCGCCACCTTTACAGCTGGATGGCTCTGCTGACCACACTGACACACAGAACATGTCCGTTCTGTAGGCTCAAGGGATTGTCATCGGAATACAGAGCATGTCACAGACCCTGGCCACCTAGCCTCAGAGCATTGGCACAGGACTACAGAGCATGTTGGTTTTAGAGCCGAGTGGCTATGCTGGCTGGCACAGACGCATAACCTGCCAACTCTGTGGATTCAGGGGATTGGCACAGGAATAAAGAGCCTGTTACCTTTGGAGCTGGGTGGCTATACTGACTGGCACTGACACATAGATCCTGCCCCCACTATAGGCTCAGGGGATTGGTATGGTAATACAGAGCCTGTTATCTTTAGCGCTGGGTGGCTATACTGGCTGGCACAGACACACAGACCATATTCACCATTCTATACAGAAGATTTGCCCATTTATGTCTTTGTGCAAGTGTAAAGTCACTAAAACAATTGCAATGCCATGGCTGCAACACCGTGTCACCTGTTGCACTATGCTTCCGCCTACCCCTTCCCCTGCCGAGACCAAAGTTCCACTACTTTTTTTAGGACACTTCTACCACTGCCTTTATCCCCCTACCAGTGTCTGCATTACGGAGTGGGTAGTGGTTCCCGGCCCCAAGGCTCACCCGCATTTCCAACCACTAGCCACCAACCTGTGACATCCTCACAGCACCTGACAACATGGTATCGGAAGTTGCAACAGTTTCAGAGCTTTAATCAAGTATATGCAGAAAGGACAAGCAAACTCGTCCTTAGCACTTAAGGGAATAACCTTGTTTCCTCAGTGTACTCCAACGCCATTACAGGCCATTTGAACTTGCAAGAGTTTCTCTTAACCCCATCTTCTGAATATCTATCTACTCACCATCTCTTTCCATCTGCTCCTCCTCCGCCCTCAATCACACTGTCACACTCCCACCACCCTCTGTGCTTCCTCTTGCTTCTGCTCCTTCTCCCTAATCGGCCCAGACAGCTGGGACCCGTGGACCATAATCACATCTTCTCAATATGCTCCAGCTGTATCACAACTGCTTAATGCACTGACAACAGCCTTCCTCTAATCTCTTATCCTCACACAAGCATATTACTAAGAATGTGGCATTTGAACTTGCAAAGGTTTGATTTTTTGTATCAATGTTTGTTCTCTACTCTCCGACCGGTTATCATACCTGTGCCATTGTTACCACAGTTTCTCTTCACCTTGTAGCACCTTCTCCACATTCCTGTCCAGGGCTGGTCTTACACCAGATTGCACCCCAGGCCGGAAGCATCATTGACGCCCCCGCATCCAAAGAAATTACAACAAAAAAATGGTATGTTACAAATATTGTAGATAGGGCACTCGATAAAGAACTACCTCTATATAAACAACGTATCATTATCATTACTTCACTTGCAACACTTCCCACTGAACACCCTGCTCTCCTTCAAGGCTGTGTCACCCCACTATACAATAGAGGCACCCACACCGTAGATTGGTGGTGATCATTCTACTCAAGCAGGCCCGGCTGAACATGTGTGTGGGGCCCATTTCAACATGATGGTTGGGGGACGCCCTAAGAGCGAAAACAGTCTGAAGCACCCGTGGGGTGCATAATGCATACATTACAATGGCAACAAAGATAAGTTTAATAGCCACCGATTATCACGAGATGGCCAGCCGCCAGGGAGCTTAAACATGAAATGCCCACTAAAGAGCTCTAAACCCTTCTTTGTCAGCAAATGGCTGATGTGGATGAAGCAGTGTTAGAAAGCAATGAGGTGATAACACTTCTGTATATCCCGCGGGAAGAGAGAATGAAGCTTGTAATGCAAGTGCTGCAAAGCCCACATTAAAAGCCGGAACATAAATACCTGTCACGAGGTGCTAGAGCAGGACAGTCCCAGAAAATCATATTTTAGAGTCCTCAGCCATGACTGTGTAACAAGCCTGCCAGGCCCCAATAAGCCCAGGGGTCTTCGTCTGTTATATAGGGCCTCATTACATGGATGGCGGTAATGGTTAACGGTCACTGTTAATGGTAACGGTGACCGTTAACCATTACCGCCTTACTACGAGGTCCCTTAGTGGGTTGGTGCTTTAACGCCTGCTTTTTGCAGGCGTTAAAAACCAACCCGCTAAGGGACCTTGGTGCTAATTACGGCACCGCAAAATTGCGGTGACGTAATTAGCACCTTCCCCATTCCCATTATGCCCTATGGGGCAAAAATGGGAATGGGGAAGGGCAGGTGGAAGGGGGAATTACCGCCCCGCCAACCTTGGAATAGGGCGGTAATTCCCCTTTCCACCAAGGCGGTGCCGGTATTTTACCGGCATGGACCAAGGTGCTAATAGCGCCTTGGTCCATGTGCTAATACCGCCATCCGTGTAATGAGGCCCACAGTCTGTGAGTTGGGTGGGGGAGGGTATGAACTCATTTAAGGTATCGGGTGCACCTGATTGTTGCAGAGGTGTGCGACCTTCCACACATTATTTTAATTTGTCTTCGCTCTCTCCTACCATCCAGGACAAGTGGATATGCTGCCTGCTACTTCCTCCTTTGCCTGCTGGGGGAGAGTGGAAACGCTCTGAGGGGCATGAGTCCACCAGCAACACTGCTTGCCGGACACTTCCCATGCATGAACCAACTCAAAGCTACTCCATCTATCAGCCTACAAGGGTTAAGTGGTTTGCCAATACGTCAAGGATACAAACGTGTGACCTGTAGCTTGCACACAGATTGCTGCAGCAAGTCCATAAAACAAAGGAGTTACCTTACACATTTTATTCATATTACATATTCTGTGGGTTTTCTTCTGACTCATCACCGGCAGGAAGAGTGATGAAGGATGGGTCCTTATTGTACTAAAGGGAGGCTGATGTGCATGCCGTGAAATGGTTATTTCATTAGGTGGGGTGCAAACTGTCACATGAGGGGGGGGGGTGGGGTACCACACCTCCAGAGCAAAGCCATTTCTGAAAAAATCCCTGCAGGTGTTTATCACAGCTTTCGGGAGTGGCGCAGGAAAAGTAGAAGTGAGGTAATGGGGAACCCATTTAGAGGTGTTGTAATTAGAAACTTAATTTGACACCCAGATATTGGGGGCACTAAAATGTTGCATGCATTCCCTATGCAGTGATGGGGGCCAACCATTGGCACTGTCTTTTTCTGGTCACTTTTCAAATAACACACAGGAATACCGTCATTTCGATGCACCACCCCCGTGCATTGTTAGCTACACCTTAGGCACTGTAGTCTAACTCCTAACACCCACACTATACCTATGTAGGCTTCTCCATTTATAGGAATGTGGTCTCGTGCACAGGTGGGCAGGCAGGGTGTGCGTGTCTGTGGATTGATGTGTGGCTACACTGACTACCAATTCTCCATGTGGTTTCAATTGGGGAGCAGAAGCCCTGCGGTTCCGCTTTCTGACATTGCAAAAGTTCTGGCTGCCATTTTAAATTTAGTACTTGTATGCAGGGAAGAGCGCTCACCCAATCAAGTGGCTGGAAAGGCAGGTAAGAATACACAGGTTACCGCCCACACTTTGCAGCCACCCGAGGCCCTTCCCTGGGTGGCACCATCTTAATTGTCGGGAGGCAACAGGGAGCCTCTCATGGAATGGAGACTAAGTTCCTTTTCCTGTGGTCATCTTGTTTTTTGTTTTCTTTCCAGGAGATTGGACTTGCGCAATACACGCAGAGCCCATCTCCCGTTAAAATAAAATATAATTACTTTTTGTAACCTAGGCGAACCCCAGCGTGCGAATAGCTATCACCCCCTCATTGAGGATGCGTGTATGGCCGGTAACAGTCCACAACCCTCGCCCAGGCACTTGCTTCGTTCAGGCCTGCCTAGGATTGTGCTGGCGGGCATGTAGCGGCCATGTAAACACCTCCTTCCCCGACTCTGGGGTTATTGCTATATTATTGCGAGTCAGATTGCTGCAACCCCCACCAAAGGTCGCTGGGCTCTCCTGGTAAATTCTGGATGAAGCACAACTTCTTATGTTCCCCTGGCGATTGCAGCTTTCCATGACTGGGTAAGCACAGTGCCCAAGACCTTTTCCGCGAGCAGCTCTCACAGCAGATCAGTGAAGGGCTCACTTCAACTTATAGTCATATAGAATGTCAGCAGTGTTTTCATGTCTTTCAAGGCATCTTCTAGCGTGGGGGACTTGCTGCACACCAAGAGGCTAGGGAAGGGATGAGGGACCTGGAGGATCCCCTTTATCCAGTGCTCCAAGCAGAGGCGTTGCTAGGGGGGGCTGAGGGGGCTATAGCCCCTGATCCTTTGGTTGTAGCCCTGGTTGAATCTCAGGAGCTACAGCCAAAAGACTAGCTAGCCCCCAGTCCCAACAGTTCCGACATCAGCTTAGCTCCGGGTCTTTTCCAGAACTAGCAACTCCCCTGGCTCCAAGTGAGCGGGAATGGTCGGGAGCGGTGTTTATTTTTTTCAGTTTACCATTCCTCTACTTTTTACATCACCATTCCATTCATAAGATTTGTCCATTCATGTCCTTGTGCAAGTGTAAAGTTGTAATAGGAGCCTTAGTTACTAGTCAGCCTACCCCTTCCCCTGCCTAGACCACTTTTCCACTACTTTTTTTTAGTACACTTCTACGAGTTGGGGTTAGAAGCCTGTGATGGAAATATTCGAGGGAGAAAGGACTGAATGTTATTTTTCTGAAAATAACCCTTGGTCATTTTTTCTCCCCTGAACATTTCCGACTTGGCCCCCACCCACACCCCCACCCACATCTCCACCCCCAACTTACCTTGCAGTGGCACACTTCACTGTGTGCCGCCGACTCGCTGTGTCCCTGCGATACCTGTTCCCTTTCACTTTCGTGATGGGGAACTTGCAGCGCAGGGTCCTTTCCTTTTTTTAAAATGTATTATTTATTCATTTGTTTTTTAACTGTTGGGGATTGGCTGCGGGGACACCCCCGCAACCCCCGCTCACAATATAGTGAACAAGGGTGTGGGGGACACCCCTGCACACCCTGCAACCCTTACTACTGAATAGGGGATTTGGTCAAACTTTTCAGGTCGTTCGGAATTTTCAAACAGCCGGAATTCGGCCAAATCTCCCATTCACGCTTTTGTTTTGGGCTTTTTTTGACGTTTCCCGCTTCTACCACTACCTTTATCCCATCTGTGTCTGCATTACGGAGTGGGTAGTGGTTCCCGGCCCCAAGGCTCACCCGCATTTCCAACCACTAGCCACCAACCTGTGACATCCTCACAGCACCTGACAACATGGCATCTGAAGTTGCAACAGTTTCAGAGCTTTAATGAAGTCTATGCAAAAAGGACGCGCATACTTGTCCTAAGCACTCAAGGGAATAACCTCTTTTCCTCAGTGTACTCCAACGCCATCTCAGGCCATTTGAACTTGCAGGAGTTTCTCTTAACCTCCTCTTCTGAATATCTACCTACTCACCATCTCTTTCCCTCTGCTCCTCCTCTGCCCTCAATCACACTGTCACACTCCCACCACCCTCTGTGCCTGCTCTTGCTTCCGCTCCTTCTCCCTAATCGGCCCTGACAGCTGCAACTCCTGGACCCTAACAATCATGTCAAACCTCACGGTGGATCCTGTAAAACCTTGGCCTAAATTTCACCAACTGGCCAAAGAGCACTCGCCCGCCCAACCTCCCTGCCTTACTCTACCACTCCCAGCAGTGCTGCGTAGTAATGTAATTGTGTCTAATTGTACAGCAGTCGTCTTTAGTTTGCAGCCCTTGCCCTATGGGTTATTGTTACCTTTTGTAAGTCACCCATTTTATTTTATCCCAGGTGTATGCCCCACTTTGTTCACACCCAGATAAACTGTCTCAACACGTGTGCTCCTTTTTATGCTATTGTACAGACACCCTTCGTGAGAATGCCGCCACCATCTGGAAATGTGATGTTTCTGATCGAAATTGGCATCCGTGTTTTTCATATAATAATAATACTTGATATCAGTGCATTTCAACTTGCAACAATTTCTCTTAGTCGCGTCTTCTCAATATGCTCCAGCAATGTCACAACTGCTTAATTAACAATATGCCACTTGCACTGGCAACAGCCTTCCTCTAATCTCTTATCCTCACACAAGCCTATTCCTAAGAATGTGGCATTTGAACTTGCAATGGTTTGCTTTTTCGTATCAATGTTTGTTCTCTACTCTCCGACTGGTTATCATACCTGTGACGTTGTTACCACCGTTTCTCTTCACCTTCTCCACGTTCCTGTCTGTGCCTCACGCAGTGCTCTCCTTCAAGGCTTCGACTCTGGCGCTCTATTCCGGTCTTCTCTGTTCTCTTCTAGTTCGCGGCCTCGGGGTGCATTTCAAGACTTGCACGGGGCACCTTCTTCTTTCCACTATGCAGCGTGTTGCTCACCCTAACCTGATGACCAGATTGTCAATCGCCTGCCCCCAGTGCCCACGCCCGTAAACTGCATCTCTGTTCT
Source organism: Ambystoma mexicanum (assembly GCF_040938575.1). Taxonomy (NCBI): domain Eukaryota; kingdom Metazoa; phylum Chordata; class Amphibia; order Caudata; family Ambystomatidae; genus Ambystoma; species Ambystoma mexicanum. The sequence goes on along the minus strand of NC_090925.1, from coordinate 762,436,034 downwards.
CTCCTTCCTCGTGACCCAGCATGCATAGCATGGGTCCCTTTGCTTCCTCTCTTATTCTCTGAAAACTGTGGTGTCCTGTGGCCAGCCTTGCAGTGTAGGCTGGCACGAGGTTCTTCCTTCGTCCTCACTGCTTCCCAGAAGATCCATGTCTGATGTCGCATGACTGCACATCCACCAAGTGTGCTGTCGCAGTGTCTCTGCGTGCCCTGACGGCAGTCACATGCATATGGTCATTTTATTTTTGGGTGCCATTTGTAAAGGCGAAGGGTTGCCATTTATATGGCCTCTTGGCACTGACGACTTTCTAAATGGAGGAAGTTCCTAAAGGAAGGGCAGTATCGCTGCGTCTCAAAACCCGAGGTGTACAGACACTGCAGAGGGCTTCCTGAACCCTTTAAAGACACACTGGACACACTTTATATTCAAGGATGACACAGAGCCTTGCCACTGTTCAACTTGCATAATTCCCTATCCCATACAGACTCCTCTTCCCTTGCCCATCCTCCTTCTCTCCACGTGCATCTCTGGTGCTCTTAAGGTCGTCCTCCCATTCAAAGACGTGCTGATCCTTCTCACCAACAACATCTCGCCCCACTTAACATGGCCTCTCACATCTGCTCAATTAGTCTCTGGTGCCTCTTGATGGTCCTTCTGCGCTCATAACGTCAACAGTCGCTCCTGTGTCAACGATGAATTCATGATTTTTCCCTCCTATCTGTAGCGTCACTCTCGGAGCTGTATCGGCATCAGCATCGGCTTCCATGCTTATCAGCCACACATACTCTCTGCTGTAGTTGACCCTCGCGCATTAGTCGTTCGGATCCTGGACTGTGGGCGGGTTATCAAATTGATCTTCAAAATACAGTGGCTCGTACATGGAATCCTGGGGCTCATATGACTCTTTATGGACCTGAGTGTACTCTGTGTCCTCCTGGTAATTCGGTGTCAGCTGAATGTTGAGATCCTCCATGGCTCTGATCATCTTGCACGGTGGTGTGACCTTCATGTTGTTTTAGGCTGTTTTTTTTTCTTTCTGTAGGATGGTTGTGGTCATGGGTAGTTTGGCGCCTGGTATCTTGGGTTGTTGGCTGTCCGGAACAGATCTTGTCGTGCTTCGTCTGCTGATGGCGGTGTGACTTTTTGCACGGGATAAACAGCAATCCTTCCCTGCACATTGATAGGAAATGGCTCTCCTTTCCGCATCTCATGCATATTTGTCCGATCGCTGGACATGGTCCTCTATGTGGAAAGGTAAACTCAGATGGGTAGCACAGTCTCTCCCCTTGGCTTCTCGGGTACAGGCTGCCATAGCCGAGTCTTGGGGCTCCACCATTGCTTCTGGCGCTTGGCACAGATGTCCAGTGTCTTGCTACAACTCCCCCAACCTTCTTTGGCTTTTCTACCGTGGCTGCTTGGATATCCACTCTCTCATATACCCAAGCAAAGTCTATTATTTCTGGCAGGGTGATCGTGTCACAGGTTTCCCCCCTTCTCACCTGTCTATGTTGTTTGTTGGAGTTCTTCGATGGAGTCTTCTTTCGCAGAGTTCGGGTCTTGTATAACCCTGTGTGCAGGTCCTCGGGTTCCAGCTTGCATTCAGCGTTCTGAGTCCTGGGAACGTTCAGATGTCCGGGGAAGTCCAAGGAAATCCAGGAGAACAGCGAAGAGTGCACCCAGAAGACGAGTGCACGGAGATCCGGGATGCAATAGAGGACAAAAGAGGGGGAATGAAGGAGGAGGAATTCAGGGGAACCGGGAACCAGGAATCAAAGGATAAACACTAGCGAACTACGGCAGCACACGTCTAGCCACGGCAAGCGGTAGCGTGAGATGTGCAGGGCAGCGGGGGCGTGTCCGCTTTATAGAATGTAATGCGTATGGCACGGAAACTGGTAAACAGTATTCTGCGTTGAGCAGCCATGTTGGGAGTACTGCTGAGTGCAAGCCCCTATGGGTCAGGGACCAGGAAGTCAAGAAAGGACGCGTCAGATGGTTCATGACAGCATGCCTCCTCCGAAGGCCTGTTCCTCCGGGTTTGCCTGGGTGTATAAGGTGGTACCTTTGAAGTAGCCTGGGTGCGTTTAGGTTTGAGACTGGTTCCCAGGTGCGTTCACTGGGTGGATAGCCTTTCCACTCCACCAGATAATGTAGCTGACCACGTCTGTACCTGGAGTCACATATTCTGGACACTTCATATTCTAGCTGGTCGTTGACAACCACAGGGGTAGTTCTTGGAGCAGTCGGGAGGTCTGGATGTATGGTTTCATTAGAGATGTGTGAAACACTGGGTGGCTCCTCTTCCAGGAGTCTGGTAATTTGAGTCGGAAGGCCACTGGGTTAATGATTTCCTTTATGGAAAAGGGGCCATAGTACTGAGGAGCCAATTTATTAGGTTGTAAGTGTCGAGGCAGTAGTTTCGAGGATAGCCAGACCTTATCACCCACTGCATAGGAAGGTCCTGGTCTTCTTTTGGAGTCCGCATAGTGCTTGATGTTAGTTTGGGCCCTTTCGAGGTGTTCTTTGGCTTCCTTGTGTACTTTGATGAGGGTTTCAATCCAGGAGTCGACTGTAGGAACTGGTGTAGGATGTGGGAGAAGGGATGGTAGAACCGAAGGGTGGAATCCTTGGCTGCAGAAGAAGGGGCTGGTCTTGACAGCTGAGTGATTCGAATTGTTGTAGGCAAATTCAGCCACAGGTATTAAAAGAGACCAATCGTCCTGGACCTTGGTGGTGAAACAACGAAGATACTGCTCCAGGGTTTGGTTCACACGTTCTGTAGCTCCGTTGGTCTGTGGATGATAACCTGAGGAGAGGGCACGTTGGATTCCTAGTATACGGCATAAGTGTTTCCAGAATTGCAATATGTATTGAGGACCTCTGTCTGATATGATCTTGGAAGTCGGAATATGTGTTCCAGGAAGATTCCAGCGAGTTCTGAGGAAGATGTTAGTTTATACAAGGGTGTAAAATGAGCCATGAGAGTGAATAAATCTATGGTGACCATGATAGTTCTGTATCCCCTGGAAGGTGGTAGTTCCACAATAAAGTCTGTAGCAATAAATTCCAAGGGCCTTGTTGGTAGCGTTGGTTGGAGTAGGAGACCCACCGGCCTCTTGTTATCATGCTTGTTTTGATTGCAGACTGCACAGGATTGGATGTACTGCTGGACGTCAACTTTCATCTTTGGCCACCAAAACTGTCTTTGTACTAAACGGAGAGTGTTGGTAATGCCACAATGTCCTGAATGAAGGGTATCATGACAGATGCTTGTAATCCTTTGTCGCAGTTTATCTGTGGGAATGAGCAGGCCATTGTCATTGAACAAATACCCGTCCTTGGTTTTAAGATTCCATCGATTCTTCCCAGTAAATTCCTTCCAGATCTCCGAGGACTGGGTTTGAATCCGAATGTCTTCCAGGAGAGTGATTGCTTGAGCTACGAAAATTGTATGGGGAAACATCTTTGGGAAGGATCGATCTTCAAGAGTTTCATAGTCGGGACGTCGGGATAAGGCGTCAGCAATTATGTTGTGTGTTCCAGGTACATGATGGATTTGGAACTGGTACTGGGCAAAGAAGAAAGCCCAACGGGCTTGACGACTATTCCTACATTTCATGGATTGTAGAACTTGGAGATTCCGATGATCTATACGGACCTGAACAGGATGTTTAGCTCCCAGGAGTAGATGACGCCACTCTGTGAAGGCTTGATGGATGGCCAACAATTCCTTTTCCAGAACAGAATAGTGGGTCTCGCTAGGAGTTAGGGTTCGCGAGAGATAAGCGATGGGGTGTTCTAACTTGTCCTCGAATTCCTGCTTTAAGACTGCTCCGATGGCATAGTTGGAGGCATCAGTCTCCACTAGGAAAGGTTGAACAATTTCAGGTTGAGCCAAGATGGGGGCTTGTGTAAATTCCGACTTCAAACGTTGGAACGCTTCGTCTTGGGCTGCGGTCCAGAGGAAGGGAGTATCCTTCTTCAACAATGTAATGATCGGTTGAACTATCTCCGAAAAGGAAGGTATTTATTTTCGGTAGAAGTTGGCAAGCCCCAGGAAGTATTGAATCTGTTTCACAGTAGTTGAAACCTTTGAAAATGGAGAAAAAAATGGTTTACACTTTACACAGTGATGTCAGAGGTCTCAATGAATCCATTGAATGGCACAATATCTAGCTCTATCTCCCCATGGTGCCACTGGCAACTACCAGTTGCAATCTTCATCCTCTCCATTAGCTTAATACGAGATCCCCTCCTCTTCTCATCCACACTCTAGAGACTAATGCTTACTCTAACCCAATTGTACTCCCCCGTCTTCTTAGTGACTAGCCTGTTCTATCTACTTTGTAGATTACACATTCTTCATCTCCTATTTCCTAGTAGCTCACTCCTTGCCAGCACGACCTTACAATAAACATTCTTCTTTAACAACTACATATCTATATGTAGCGCTCCCGTACATTACTGCCTACTCCCTGTTTTCACAGCGGAGCTCCCTGTCAATTCCAATTCATTAATCCTTTGTTTACCCACTGCGACTCCTCTGAGCGAGTAAAAACCATTCCTACTCCTAATTAGCACTACCAACTAGATTTTCGTAGGAATCCGTTTCCCTGACTTTCTAATATCTTTTTAGCTTTATTCTTACCATGGGTACACTGACTTATACACATTCACACTCCAGACAAACATGGCCGCCATGTTTACGCCACACTCCCAGCGTTTCCTCGCTTGACTAACACTGAAGTAGGACCACCGGCATCTCCATGACTACTCGGAAGCATTGGTTCCCTCGCCCTAACAGTCGTCTCTGCAGAGCTTCCCGACTAACACCCGGCATCACACGCCACGGTTACTCGACAATAGGTAAGCCTCACAGATGATCGATACGGGCACACCTCCTATACTTTCATTTTTTCCTTTCGCTTAACGCGTCATCTCCCGCTCTGTTTCAGTGTTGAGAAAGAGATCCTTCCCATCCGCCTGTCATACCTTCATGGTTACTACTCCGACCAGACTATTCTTGCTCCAGCCTGCAGGTACGACTCCCCTGCTACCTGCACCTTTTATTTATATGACTTTCACACTCACGGTGCAATGATCGGATTGGCATTCCCCAGATATCCTGTTACAGATACACTGCATGTGTCTACCTCGCCAGATTTCCTTATTCTACCACTCTAATGACAAACCTCACCCTTCACCCTTCGTTCACCTAACAGCCCTTTTTTGACAGAAATAGACTTTATTCACAAGGTGTATAGCAATTACAACAGCGTTTGTTATTCATTCGAGCACTAGCACGCCACAGGACCCTACTTTTTCAACCTCCCCACACTAGGTATCTATCTCTCTGCAAGCATATGCATATACCACTCCGTTTTACGGCAAAACTTAGCTATTCATGGCTAGATGGTTGGCAAATTTTGTTATTGTGTTGTGAGCACAAATAAGGCTTCTATCTTTAAGCAATCCTGTATGCTTAACGTGTTAATTATATACTTTGTAGGACTGATTAATTCTCCTATACCTACCTACTGGCAGAAGTAGAGAGCCCCCACCAGCACCATTTAAGGTAATTATCCCTCATTAGATGGTGCCCTAGTTCTTTCATTTGAACTCATCAAAGTACCCAGCTACCCACAAGCTGACCCTTTATTTTATGTGTTTTTAACCCCACAGATGCTATGAGACAGACGTTGATTATATTCATGATCCAATAAGAATCAGGCTATGTCGTAAAAACTACTTCCTCCTGATGAATGTTCTATACTAATGTTTAAAAGAACAGAAACATGTTGAGACAACTCTCTGGACTAAAAACAGAGACATAAATCTATGACACATTAACTCCAATAGAACCTGGTACTTCATTATTTGTTTTACAAGTACCAATTGTGTATGTATTTTCTGTGAATTTGTTTTAACACGCTATCCAAGCCTGTTACGTTATCCCCTGTTTTATATTGGATGTTATGTATTGTATGTGGACCATCTTATTTAATTATATGTTTTAACTTTTAAGACCAATTAAAATTGATACTGATCTTTTAACTTTGACTGGTTCCCCCTTACCTGAGTTATAGTTTTTAAACTCTAGCATCTGTACACTAGCTTTGTCTCTTAATATATATTCACAGTAGTAGGAATAGGCCAGGATAGTATGGAATTTACTTTTGAATGGTCCATTCCAATTCCTTCTGGACTAAGGACAAATCCGAGATAGTGAACAGTAGAGACATGAAAAAGGCATTTGTCGGGCTTAGCCAGGAGTTTATGTTCACATAGCTGTTGTAAGACTGCCTTGACATGCTCTTCATGCTTACGATGGTCCTTGGAGTATATCAGTATGTCGTCCAGGTAAACTATGACGAAGAGGAACAGCATATCGGAGAACACCCAGTCCATAAAACGTTGGAAGACCGCTGGGGCATTGGCGAGTCCGAAAGGCATGACCAGGTATTCAAAGTGACCAAAGGGTGATCTAAAGGCTGTTTTCCATTCGTCACCTTCCTTTATATGGATCAGATGGTAGGCACCTCTGAGATCTAATTTCGTGAAGATTACGGCTCCTCTCACCGCTTCCAGGATATCCAAGATTAAGGGCAATGGGTAGCGGTCCTTGAGGGTGCATTGATTAAGACCACGACAATCAAGCTAGGGCCTGAGCTCCTTAGTATCTTTCTTGGGAACGAAAAACAATAAAGCTCCCACTGAGGATTTAGATGGTCGTATGGTGCCATTTTCTAGGTTGGTATCCAAGTATTCTCGGAGGGCCCTTTTCTCTGGTTCTGATAGGATGAACATCCTTCCAAAGGGAATCACTGCCGAGGGTTCAGTATCGATAGCGCAGTCTTCAGGTCTGTGAGGGGTAGGGCTTGAACTATGGCAGTTGAAAACACATCAGTGTAATCCTGATAGGCCCTGGGGACCTGGATAATATTTGAGAGGGTGGGTGGGCCTTGCTGGTCTGTCAGCGTACCTTCAGAGGATCTTGACGAGGAATCCAGGGATAGGCAGTGAGACATGCAATGCTCGGAGCCAAGAAACAAGGATGCTGTTGCCCAGTTGATTTATGGGTTGTGCTTCTGTAACCAGGGCATACCCAGTACCTTTGGATAATGGGCAGACTTTATGATGTCAAACTTGATCATCTCTTGATGATGGTTTATCGAGAGTTGGATCTCTTTGGTTTGTAGGTTTATTGGTCCTGAAGAGAGAGGTCGTCCATCGATGGCCTCTACAGGTTGCATGATGTCTCGAATTTCATATGGAATGTGGTGGGTAGTGACCCAATCCTGATCTATAAAAATCCCCATGGCTCCACAATCCACTAATGCCAGAATGGGGTATGTTTCTTTCTTGGACGGCGATAGAAAGGCCTGTAAGATCACAAGGTTGTTTTGTCCAGGAGAGTTCAAAGATTGAATAGCTGTGGAGCAAACATCTCTCTCCCGAAGCTGTGCTCCATCTAGGATCGGGAGCTGGCGTTTCCCGAACGCTGTGGAGGGGCCAAAGGACATTCTCTCACAAGATGTTTATCTGAGGCACAGTACATACACAGCCCGGTGTAAATCTGTCGCAATGTTTCCTGCGGGGATATGGGTCTGCTAAAGGCCACCAGTTGCATGGGTTCAGGGTCTGTGGTCGGGGCAGGAGTGGGCTCGGGTTTAGAGGGAGATTCTATAGAGGTCTTTTGGTAAGGCATCTTTGTTTTCTTCTTTTCCGCCTTCCTTTCCTGGATTCGAAAGTCTATTTGTAAAGAGAGGTCCATAAGGGCCTGGAAGGAACTTGGGCGAGCTACCCTGGCTAGCTCGTCTTTTATCTCTTCGTTTAGTCCTCTCCGGAATAGGGTAAAACAGGCCTCCGAGGACCAATCTGCTTCCTTGGCCAGTTGTTTAAAGCATGTTACATAGGTAAGCATATCGTGGGACCCTTGTTGGAAATCCAATAGACGTTCTTGGGCACTGTAAACTTGTTCTGAGCGGTCAAACATGGTCTTTAGAGCCCGTACAAACCCATCATAATCCTCCAGGAGGGCATCTCCAGAATTAACTAAGGCCGTAGCCCAGGTTAATGCATTCCCGGAGAGATGCAAAATCATAAAGCCCACCTTTGCCCTGGGGGTGGAAAAGTAGTAGGGCTTAAAGGTAAAGTGCACTAAACATGAATCAAGGAAGCCACAAAGGTTCTTTGAGGAGCCATCATATTTATCCACTACTCCGCCCAGCAATACACTTTCCTTGGTTGCGGAATCACGTGACAGGACTAGTTGTTTTAATGCGGCATTCTCAGCTTTGAGATTCTGAATTTCTGTGGTTAACTCTTGCATGCCGCGCATAAGGTCTTGAACTGCAGCCTCCATGTCCGTATCTGTATCAGTTTGTAGGCGTCTCAAACTGTCACAGGTTTCCTCCTTCTCACCTGTCTATGTTGTTTGTTGGAGTTCTTCGATGGAGTCTTCTTTCACAGAGTTCGGGTCTTGTATAACCCTGTGTGCAGGTCCTCGGGTTCCAGCGTTCGTTCAGCGTTCTGAGTCCTGGGAACGTTCAGATGTCCGGGGAAGTCTGAGGAAATCCAGGAAAACAGCGAAGAGTGCACACGGAAGACGAGTGCTCGGAGATCCGGGATGCAATAGAGGACAAAAGAGCGGGAATGAATGAGGAGGAATTTAGGGGGACCGGGAACCAGGAATCAAAGGATAAATACAAGCGAACTACGGCAGCACACGTCTAGCCATGGCAAGCGGTAGCGTTGAGACGCGCAGGGCCGTGTAGGCGTGTCTGCTTTATAGAACGTAATCCGTACGGCGCAGAAACTTGTAAACAGTATTCTGCGTTCGGCGGCCATGTTGGGAGTACTGCTGAGTGCAAGCCCCTATGGGTCAGGGACCAGGAAGTCCAGAAAGGATGCGTCCGATGGTTCATGACAGATTGGTTTGTTCAGCAGGTGCGTTCTGAACGCTGATGACGTGCATTCCTTGATAATTCTAAGTCTTAAGGATTCATCATCTGAAATGTTTACGAAGTCGCAGTACGTGATTTTCTTTTGAAGTCGAATGACGAATTCATCCATCGTCTTGTATGGCATCTGGACGCATTGAATGAATGAATACCTCCAATAATCTGTGTTGGGGAGGATTATCAGCTTTTTGTTGAGCGCTGCTACTGTCATCTCATATGTGGTTCTCTCCTACTGCAGATGGTCTTGAGAATACTCTTTACCTCCTTCCTTGCAAGGTTGGTAAATATGTTGATCAGGTTGGGTGAATGGTTGTCTCCTATGGCATTGATGAATCATTGAACTCCTCCAGCCATTCCTCCCATCTCGGTCCTCTGTCCTGCTGTGGTTGTAGGCGCAGTCTCCTCAAGAACGTGGCTCCGGAGGAGATGCTGGCCATGGCTAATGCTTGCGCTGCCGTGTTGGCTACAATGCTGGTGGCTGCAGGCGTGTTCTTCGCCCCTGCCTGCTCCTTTGGTCTCTCACATGCTGGCCTGTTCTCTGTACCCTGTGCTCCTTTCTGTACTCTAATGGGTTCTTTGGGCTTCTGTGCTTTACTTCTTTATCTCTTTGCCTATGTGCGCGCCATTGGTGCCTGTCTCGTGTGTCCCTGGGGTCTCTCACACTCCTTTGTTGCCTGTACTGTTGTGGCCCTCTTCCCCGGGCTTCCAATCTCTTCAGTCCCCTTTTTTCCTCTCATGTTCCCTTGGCACTTATTTCCATGCTTTCTTTGCACTCTTCTGGCACTCTTTCCTTCCTTGGTGCTTGTGTTGCTATCTTTCTCTTATTATACGTGCTGACTCCTCCCGCCTTTCTAGCGTACACTTATCACTTCTTGCTCCTGCGGCTTCCTTTCCCACATGCATGTCTTTTATTTTTCCAGCATTTGCTGACTACCAGCATTCTTGTGGTGCTGTGTCATCGTCCAACCTCCCCTTTGGCCAGGCGGCCGCTGCACACTGCTGCCGGTATGTCCGGTAGGCATACGCGTGCCTCTCCCTCGTTGCTAGTTGTTATGGCTACCTGGCTAGGTATAGCCATTGTAGGGGATTCCGGAATCCTTTAAAGACACACTGGACACACTTTATATTCAAGCATGACACATAGGCTCGCCACTGTACAACTTTCTTTATTCCCTGTCTCATACAAACTCCTCTTCTCTTGCCTTTCCCCTCCTCTTCCTCTTTCTCTCCACGTGCGTCTCTGTTCATCATAAGGTCGTCCTCCCATTTAAAGACGTGCTGATCCTTCTCACTCTACATCACAAGGGTGGTGGGTGAGTGTGTTTTGTTGGCTCGGGCAGGTCAGGCTCTGTGAGGCCTTCCACGATGCCCGAGTGTCAGTGGCTCTTTATGGGGTTGACTAAGGAGTCTTTCCTGAAATCTGATTGTGATGATGCGTTATGGACCTGGGAGGTGTTTGCATTTGCCCACTTGTGAAAGTTCTAGACTATATGAGTGTTGTGAGTGAGTGCAGTTGTTGGCTCGGGGGGGGGGGGGGTCAGGCTTTGCGATACCTTCCACCTGGATGTCTGTTGTTTTCTCATTTCAGTGATACCCGGTTCACAAAAAAGGCACGTCTACCGAGAGGTTATTGTTGGCTGTTTCTTACTGCATTGTATGCAATGGCCGATTATGATTGCAGAAGTACACATCTGATAATTATGATGCAACCTTTTCATAGCAATTTATCAGACATGTCTGTGATAGTAAATCAAATGTTTAAAAAAACTTAAATATAATACAAAGTCATTTAGAATTTGTATACAAAAGAACTCTACAGTATTACATCACATTAACTAATTGCTCTATGTGCATTCGATTGGGCCTCGGGTCTATACGGAACGCAGCTGTGGTGTTACGCTCACCTGGTCTCTGCGGAGGCATTGGGGCACGGTTACAGCCCACCCGGGGGTGAGGTCAGGCGGGTCCGACTTCATCCTCTGCGCTTATGTGGTGACTGGTGGTAATAGGTGATGCTCCTCAGGACTGCTCCTGTTGATTAGTTTTGGCGAGCACTCCGTCCTGCTGCTTCTGGCAGGGGCACTTGTATGATCTGGACGGAGTTCCTTCACTGGTCCCTTGCACGTGGTATTCCAGTCCTGCTGTGACATAAGCCACTATACTTCAGGTAAGTGTTCTTGTTTGCCTTTGTCTTTCCTCGTCTCTTTTTGTTGTATTGTAAAGTTCGTTGTCTTGTATTGCTGTCCGTTCCACTTTTGATGTTTGCTCTTTTGCTTTCTTCCCTTGCAGGTGATGTTGCCGGCCCGGCAGAAGCTGCAGAGCTCTAGGCAACAGCCAGAGGGAATGAGGAACAAAGCTGCAGCAGTACAGTAGCTGGTAAGTTGTTAACTAGGGGCTGCGCGGGGTTCAAATGCGGCGCGGCCTTAGTACAGATGTTCTAACCTTGTCTTTCTTCTTCTTCACAGGGTCCGAGTTCGTGGATGCGGAGTGCGATGCTGCGGCGTCGGGATCAAGATCACTGGATGTCAGGAGATGAGTCTGCAGATGAAGCGATGAAGCACCGGTTTCCTGGAGGTGAGTATGCAGGAGAACGCTTGGTTTCCAAAGGTAAGTAAACTGGTCCAAGCGACGGTGAGTGTCACATTGCACACAAGTGCACAGTAACGTGAAGCACCAGCCTTAAGGTTGGAGCAGCTTGTTTAGCTGAGCTTCTGAAGCCACGCCCACCAGGTTCAGCCTGCCTGCCATACCCTGCCACACCCGATGAGTCAGCACATGAAGACCAGCCCTATGGAGCCACACCCTATGAGTCAGCACATGCGGATGTTCTCTGGAATAAAGGATTTCACCTCCTGTAAAGTTCTTGTAGAATAAAAGCACCCCTGCACTGAAATAAAGTAAAAGCACTCCTGCACTGAAATAAAGTATTCCTGCTCACATTTCTAAATGAGCCTGGCGCCAAAGGTGCCAGGACTGAGTCCAGCCAGGGCCCCTGTGTTTATAGGTCCCAAAAGGACATAAGTGAGCCAAGTGACCCATTGCCCCATCACTAGATGGTGTGGTTTTTGTGTTCTGGGGACTGTGGCCATGACATGTCGCAAGACATTTTTTTGCAGAGGCTCGTCTTGTTCCAGCCCAATTCCTCCCCGGCCTTTGTTCAAAGCTGGGGCGAGCAGAACGGGGAGAGCAGAACGGATGGAGCCAGACGGGTCTTCCAGGTTAAGGCAGTACCTGTAGATCCAAAAGGTGTTTCAAAGGAATTCCAGGTTTTCCTATAAAGGCCAGGCCGAGTCCTTTTTTGGCTATGCCCAGCACATAGGCCATGCCCCCCCACCCTCCTCGATTTCTCATCCCACTTAAAGCACTGGAAACAGGGGGGCACTGGAAACGGGATGAAGGGGTCACATGGGGGCAAGTTGACTATGTTCAGAGGTAAGGGGCATGCTTGGAGTGCAGAGAGGGAAGGCACAGGAGACTTGCATGGGGGCCCCCGAAGAATGCGCATGGGGAAACAGAGACGTGTAATGGTGGAGGGGGTGCACGCGAGGTAGGCATATGCACATGAACGAGGGGGTCATCAAGGGGGTCAGCAGGCATGTAGAGTGTGCATATAGGAAACCAGTACCAGCTCCGTCACCTGATGCGACCAAGCCATGCGTTGCCAAACCTTGCATGGTGCCGGCAGATTATAACTAATCGTGGCAGAATGTAAGGTGTGAATGATAACAGCAGGAATCAGGAACAAGATTGAGATCCAGACGGAGGAGAACACAAGTGGGCACCCCCCTCTAGAGTTCATAGATGCACCGCTGCAGGTATAAGATACCCAGAATCCTTTACTCTGAGTTACTTGCAGAGCTTGCTCAAAATCATCTAGAAAGATGGGAGCTGGGTGTTTTCTGGTTACGAGCCGAACATCTGAAGATGGCAGTCGCCATTTTAATCCATTAAATTGCCACCAATCATTGATCGCTCAGCACTGGGTGCACTTGGGGCACCAGGATGGGGAGAATCATTTTTCACTGCTTCTCAGTTCCAAGATATTCAAATGTTGATCTGTGCCATACCATCTCTTCGTACCCAGGTGGACCCTGTCAGTGCGCCAGCCAAGGCACCTGTATCCGAACCAGAAAAGGTTGCAGGAAGATCTTGCAGTTCACCCGAAACAAGGAGGGTGGCGGGACGGTGCACCTACTGAGTTTACTCCCCTGAGTGGAGTTTGAATGCTTTGGGTGCTGTGGAAGCTGCACTGGTAAATCCTTGTAGTGCAGCTCTTAGGTCTAGCAGGACGAATATGACTAACTCCATTGTATCAGCCAGACAGAGTAAGGCGTGCCATGTAGCAGCTAGAGCTATGTCCATCCCTTTCCATTGCCATTTTGTGACCCATTCTAAAAAGGAGCTGAAGGTCTCGAAATAACTAAATGAAATGGAACACCCCATAGGCATGCATTTATCAAAGTAAAACATTCCCCCCGCCTGAAGACCTAGCAGTCGGTAGTCATCCGAGTGGACCGGTAGTAACCTGACTGAAGGCTGATTCTATGTCTACGTTTTCCAGCAGGGCCCCTTTACCAAGAACACGTAACTAGCAGAGAACATCATCACATGATGCGTATCTATCGCCTCATTGATTACGTCATTTACTGATGCCCCTTTAGGGGATGATAGATTGTGAATCATCCTGAACTTTCCTTCGTCTTTTTTGGCACAATACCAACTGGGGAGCAAACAAAAGAGGGGAATGGGGGATGTGTAAATGGGCCTCCTATCCTCCCCATTTTTCTTTCCTTTGCTATTTTTCCCATCAGAACCCTATTGTTACTTGATGCTGAGGACTGTTTTCTTGGTAATTCCGGGGATATAAAACCCTGTACTGGATTGCAAAATCCCCTGAAAAACCCTCTACTAGCAACTGTGCAACCGCTATCCTAGGGTACTTATTAGCCCTCCATCGCAGCACATCCACTTTGATAGGCGAGGGCAGGAGGCATGTTGAAAGGGGTTACTATTCATTCTTTTTGTGCTTCCTGTCTTTTTCTCTCTTGTTACATCTCTGCTCGGGGTGTCCCGGCAACCCGCAGAAAGAGCATGCATGCTTAAATCTGCATATTGTCCTGGTACATGACTTGGTGTTGAATGCCCAGCATGTTCCCTTTTTATCCCTCCAGTGGGGTGGGGGGAGTCCAAAAACACTGCCCCTACCTTGGTGCCCAGGCCTCCTCTGTCCATACCCCTTGGGTCCTCCCTCCCTACTGGCGGCCATGGTGCAACTGGCCCAGAGGTCCAGAGCCTTGGTCCCCCAATCCAGCTACACCCTCCCTGCCTTTGATGTCCTGAACCTCTCATTATAACTGTGCCATGCACCTAATGTACATTCACGGTACATGGAGAGTATTAAGTGTAAGTAGGACCATAACCTTTGATATAGCTCAGAGAATTTATTGACCAAAACTGCTGCAAATATTGCAAAAACCTGTTGTCCATTTTGCGATTGACTTTTCTACCTGGACCTTCTTTTCCTTCCCCTCTTCCTTAGCCTCCTTTACCTCTTCAGGTACAGAGTAATTCAACAATGAGAATATGTCTATGACTTTGTCTTTCCAAATGTTATCTTTTAGTTCTGTCGAAATGTGCCATGTGAGCATACCCGAGGGGTTGTTGATGGGGGCCGCTGGTGCCCTCACATCCCCTCCGGAAGTGCTTGTTGCTGGATCACCTGAACCTCCTTGTGATCCTAGAGCACTTGTCCCAAATACTGCTGTACCCATCCTACTTGTATTCTGTGCCGTCCCCCCATGTCATGTCAAGGCAGGGTTGCCCAGATTTGTGCCATTCCAGTTTGCTGCTGTGTGGTCCAGCCCAGGACATGCCGTGTTCTGGGCGAGTGTGCCCTGTACTGGGACAATAGTATTTACTATCGGTCCCCCAGTTCCCTCCTGGCTCCCCCAGGGACCTCCACCAAGCCCAATGCTCCCTGACCCTGCTGCCCACTGCCCAGTTATGGGCCCGCTGTTACCTGCATTTGTGGCCCCCTGACCCAGTTGGTTGTCGGGTACCCTTTCAATACCAGTCTGTGTTGTGGGCTGGACCCTGCCCATGTGCTCAGGGCTGCCCTTGTTGCTTCTGCAGCATACGCCCCCCAGGACGTCTGCCCCATTGTTGAGAGGAGTGCCCCCCCCATATTGGGGCTGGTTGAGCTGCTGCCATGGGCTGTGGCTGCCAAGGGCTGTGGCATTGCCTGCATTATTGGGTAATGGTTTGTTTCCCCCAGCCCCCTGGGGCCTCCTGTCTCCCCGCATGTGAGCCTCCCCCTTTGAAGTACTTGGTGATTGCTGCCCCCTGCGTCACCACTGACACCACGTTGCTTGCCTCTGTATTCATGGTGCAGTTCGGTGGGGCTGTGGATGTGTTACTTCCTGCAGTGTTGCTTACTTCAGCCTGAATTACAGGCTGCTGTAGGGCTGGAACTGTCTGAGTTTCCTTTCCCCCTCTTCACCCCTTTTTCTTCTCTTTGTGGCAGGGAATGCAGTCCTTGGGGCCACGTTCTTCCTCCTGGGTCTCCTCTTTTCCCCTGCCATTCCTGTCCCCAAGTTGTGCCATTACTGAATCTATCCCCCTGTCCTGTATTAGGGCAAATAATGCTGCCACTTCTCTGGGATCCATGTTATCTTGTGTCCCAATCTTTTGGCTGCACTGTTTCACCCAATCCCTACACCACAGCTGTTCCTTATTTCACTGAACCGGATGTAATACTGTGTTTGTCGCTATCTTGCTCTGCCCCCTTCACACGGTCCAGTTCACTTCGGTAAGAGGTACTTGCCGTGTTGTCTACCAAAAATAACAGCCATTTACTTCCTTTAAACCTTCAAATATAAGCTAGATTCCTGCAATATTTTAAATATGAACACTCCCTCTAGCTGATTCAGAATGGGCAGCTGAATATAAAAACATTTCCCTGTCCTCGCATAAAATCTACTTCTGCGTTCCAGATTTTTAAATATGACAAGTAGTTACACAATGGGCAGCTACGTACAACACAGCAGAAGCCTCTCATAAAAAACCACGCATGCATTCATACACGTTCTCATTTTGTAATTTGGCACAGCGCAATGGCAGACTTTTTACACAGCTCGCCCCTTCTCCGCCACCACGCCACTTCTGCCATTCAACCCGTGTTACTAGAAAGATTTGCTTTCTTCTATCCTCTCCTTTGCCCGTCGCCATACAACTCCCAATACCACGGAACAAAAATACCACACAGTGCGCCGACCCCAGCTCAAACCTCCCAACCCTCTGGCTCACCCGCGCATGTTATCCTGCCGCCCCTGAAGTCAGGGCTAGCATAAAACACAGCCCGCTCGTGCTTATCTGCTGTGAACACCATGTCTCCCTCTTTAACTTGGGAGTTCCTCGAGTCCTGGTCCTTCCAATGCATAGTGAAGGATTCCGGCACCAAGCCCACGTCCACCAAGCCCACGACCCGCTGGAGACCCGAAGTGGCAGGAGATATGGGCTTCCTCCAGGCAGCAGGTAGACAGTCCAAGAGCTACACGAATAGCATTGGCAGGGTCGCTTGAGGGAGTGGAAGAGCTGGTGCTCTCTCAATTTTTCAGCTTTCTTCTTCTTGCTGATAGATTGTTGGATAATTGAATAATCAGCTGTGATTATTTGATACCGAGGCTTGAGCCTCATTACTCCATCTTCTCGGGTTGAGTATGTAGTCGTGGGTTAGGATTCTTCGTGGTCTGTGTGGACTTGTCAAAGTCTACCAAACCCCTTCTTAATGGATATAGGTTGTCTGACCACAAACGTTTTGTTCGTGGGCGGACAGCCTGCAGTGTAACTGCTCGTGCCCCCGTTTTGACCGTTCATTATAACGGGGGCCTGAGCAGTTTTCATCCCCCGCCGCCAATGTTATAGATGCGGGTGACACCCCTGCAACCCCTGAGGCCGAAGATACCGCACATGGGGAGCAGGGGGCAACCCCCGCTGTTCATGTAAGGTATTTTCAGACCTGAATTGATTGCAAAAATTCGAACTAATGGTAGGGACCGAATTCGATCAAATTTTACGATTCTTTCAAATGTTTTCGATCAATGTCGATAATACCCTCTACAATGTGGGTTGTCTGCATGCAAATGTTTTGCACTGCCGAGGCCCCTGCTGTTTTGCCCCATTGTGGTGGCTGAGGGCGCGTCACGAAGCCCCCAGTCAGGTTTAGGCAGCTGCTTCCTGCTGCAGCCTGTTTCACCAGCCGATCTGGCGCCTCTGCATCGCCCACCCTGCAGCCCCTCCACTGGTGGAGGGGACCTGCCTTCAGAAGGCAATGCAGAGACAGAGAATGGAAGCACACACTCTTATGCTGGTTTCCTGTAGGCCCCTAAAGGCTCTTAGGCTGCCCCCAAGCCCTGAAGGTGACAGAGGGGATGATTTAGACGGGAACAGAAATTAGTTAATCTTGTGTAACTATATTATGGTATTAGTCTTTTATACTGCGCACATCCATCATAGTGGTCTTAAAGCAGAGAGCCTTTTGTGTGGCGGCAAATTTGCGACCCGGCCTGACTGTGGTCTGTGGGGGTGGGGAGGGGGAGAAAATGGGGTCAAAGAGAGCGAGTCAAGGGAAGAGTGGGAAAGTCAACGAGACAAAAATGTACATACTTAACTAACAGTGTGTGGGGAAATGAAATGAAAACTAAAAGGTGTGTGATTGTGATCGATAGGATGACGTATAGTGTTTAGTGTTTTAACAGACGAAAATGTAATCAAGACAAGGGACAAGAGTTTCCCTTATTGGCCTGCAGAATTTTTTCGGGGGCAGCTGCTAGTGTGGCAGCGGTATTTCGTTAAGTCATGCTGCGGATGCGTGATAACCTTGAGATGTGCTCATGAGTTCCCCAGAGTTTTGAGGGCCACCAGCCAATCATACAGGATTCCTTCCTGCTATTGGCTGAACGAATAGCCTTGTTGTCACTATCCCTGGTTCAGTTCAACAGTGCAGACCAATCGGGCAGGATTGCACTGTGCTTTCCTTGACCTATTACAACACTATTTGCTATTGGTGGAATTGCTACACAAGTATCCAGCGTGCAAACAATAATGGCCCTGACCGGCTTTGCCAAGACTCTTGGGCTTTTCTGTGAAGGAGCCAAGAGCACTGTGAACATTTGGAGAAAACTCAAAATGCCAGTTTTGTCCAAAGCCTGGCCCTGTTTCTGTACATTTCTTTCTTTCTCTCTTTCTTTCTTTCTTTCTTTCTTTCTTTCTTTCTTTCTTTCTTTCTTTCTTTCTTTCTTTCTTTCTTTCTTTCTTTCTTTCTTTCTTTCTTTTTTTCTTTCTTTCTTTCTTTCCTTCTTTCCTTCTTTCCTTCTTTCCTTCTTTCTTCCTCCTAGCCTTTCAATATGTGCAATCTACGGATTCTATTAAATAGCATCCCCCTTTTTGCTGACATCTCAGTGCAATCAAATAGGTGATTTTCCGGAGTTTGCAATGCTCCACTGCAACAGTCATTCAGTCTACTTTCCTTTACAACTATTTTCTCCGAAACTTCATTTCATGAATTTTTCTTTTTCAATTTGGAATGAAAATATGCTTCGGTTTTGAGAAGATTGTAAGGGGGAGTAATATGCAATTGCATATTCTTTCTGTCCATTTCTTTTTTGTTTGACCATATGGGTATGTTAATCTAAAGGTGCCAGATGCTGAGACTGTGTGGTTCCTTAAAGACCAGGGATAGACCCATGACAGGGCTACCCTGACAATCCTTATTATTTTATCTCTATCCCAAACCCCCTACCTATTGTATCCCCTTGCCCGCCCACCCCCTATATTTACTGATGAGTTTCTTTGATGAACATTATACGTAAAAAAAACATTTAAACAAAACCTGGCGGCAAAACTAGCGTACACTGATCAATTATGTTGGATATATTCAGCATGCTTACAGCTATCATTAAGTGGCTGCATTCAAGACCCTACTTAACTGTAAACGCAGTATTCTGCCAACACCTGCATTCCATGTAGTGCAACACATTCTACAATTGCCTAGCATCCATAACATGCTCACTCGCATGAACTCGACTAAGTGCAACACCCTGGTAAACTGCACAACCCTTTCAAGTGCAATACAATGGCTATCACAAGAGATGAAACTCCTAGGGTTATGACAATCTGGCTTTCGCCCCAGGCACGGAACAGAGACCGCCCCACTTGACCTCAAAAACCAGATGGACGATGCGAGAGACCAGGGTAAACCAGTCTTACTCCTACTTCTTGACCTCTCTGCGGCATTCGACCTCATAGACCATAATGTCCTATGCCACCACCTCACCTCCACAGCCAAATTCTCCCCTGACACCACTGCATGGATCATCTCCTTCTTACAAGGTAGGACCATGCATGTTTTGTCTGACCTAGCCTCAGCCTCACCCACCATCATGCTCTGCAGAGTGCCCCAAGGCTCCTGCCTCTCCCCTACACTCTACACCATCTTCACACACCCCCTCTTTCTCATCCTGGATGCCATGGGTATCTCCTACACCAACTAGACTGACAATACTCAGATCCTCCTCAATCTCACAGGCAACTATGGCACAGACTCCACAACCCAACATCTACAACACCATCCAAACGTGGATGGCTGTCAACGGACTCTGCCTCAACTCTGACAAGACAGAACTCCAGCTGGTAGGATCCACTGAAACTCTCAAAAATCTTGACACCCAGTTCAGCCACTTCACCATTGACTCTATCAAAATGCGAGTAACTGACACAGTGAAAACCCTTGGAGTCTACCTGGATTCCAACCTCTCCATGACGAGACAAGTCAATGCAATTGCCTCAACTGCAGCCTACCGTGCAAAACACATTAACGCTGCCAGGCCCTTTCTCTCCTAAGAGAACTGCACCAACATAGCCAGAGCTATCACCGGCTCTGTGCTTAGAGAGGCATCAGCTTCACCTCACTGATGATCCCCAACAAGGTTGAAACACGTGTATGGGGTTGCTGGTGGTACTCTCGTTCAGGTTGGAATTGCCATTGCATTTCGGTGCTGGACTGCCCCTGGGCAGTACAAAGACTGATATGCAAATGGATATTTCCCATCTGTGAAAGGCACAGTGAGTAAAAGCAGTGGCTGCGAACTCGCAAGTGGTTAATAACCACTGAACAGGTTATCAAGTCTGTTCTTTCGAGAGAGGGGCGCCCGCTACCTTTGCAAAACTATTTTTCAAGGAACCTGGGATTGGTAACCCTAGGTCTCCTGGGGGCAACCAGACGTGGTCTCCCTCTCACGGTGCTTAGAGAGGCATCAGCTTCACCTCACTGATGATCCCCAACAAGGGTGAAACACGTGTATGGGGTTGCTGGTGGTACTCTCGTTCAGGTTGGAATTGCCATTGCATTTCGGTGCTGGACTGCCCCTGGGCAGGACAAAGACTGATATGCAAATGGATATTTCCCATCTGTGAAAGGCACAGTGAGTAAAAGCAGTGGCTGCGAACTCTCAAGTGGTTAATAACCACTGAACAGGTTATCAAGTCTGTTCTTTCGAGAGAGGGGCACCCGCTACCTTTGCAAAACTATTTTTCAAGGAACCTGGGATTGGTAACCCTAGGTCTCCTGGGGGCAACCAGACGTGGTCTCCCTCTCACTGTGCTTAGAGAGGCATGAGCTTCACCTCACTGATGATCCCCAACAAGGGTGAAACACGTGTATGGGGTTGCTGGTGGTACTCTCGTTCAGGTTGGAATTGCCATTGCATTTCGGTGCTGGACTGCCCCTGGGCAGGACAAAGACTGATATGCAAATGGATATTTCCCATCTGTGAAAGGCACAGTGAGTAAAAGCAGTGGCTGCGAACTCTCAAGTGGTTAATAACCACTGAACAGGTTATCAAGTCTGTTCTTTCGAGAGAGGGGCGCCCGCTACCTTTGCAAAACTATCACCGGCTCTAGGCTGGACTACTGTAATGTACTCTTCCTAGGGACCTCCACAAGAAATCTACAAAAACTGCAAGTAATCCAGAACAGTGCTCTGCGTGCAGCCCAAGGTATCTCTAAAAGAGAACACATCTCACCCGCTAGAAAATCAGCTCACTGGCTCCCAATAAAGGAGAGGGTTATATTCAAAACCCTGACTCTTACCCATAAATGCATCCACCTCTCTGCACCAGCTTACCTTTCACAAAGAATCCACCCCGCCACATCTACAAGGCCAACCAGATCACCCTACGCAAATATGCTCACCGCGCCCAGGGTAAAAAGAGCCAAGGCAGGAGGTGCTAGTTTCCCCTACCTTGCCTCCCTACACTGGAAGACCCTTCCTATGACGCTTCGTGCCGAAGCCTCACTCATTGCCTTCCGCAAAGCCATGAAAACCACACTGTTCACCTGATCAACACCACAGACCTATGGGACTTCTCGCCACATCTCCTGATAAACCTGAAAATGTACCTGCAACAAGCTTACTGCATTAATGTGCTACTAATGTAAAATATGTAAAATGTAAAATATGTATATTGTACCTCCCTGTAACTAAGTTCCCTGCAAGTAACAGCGCCACGATGCCCATGGGCTGTTTGTGCGCGATACAAATGTAAAAAAGGAATAAATAAAAGAAAGAAATCTTCTGGTTCAATATAATGGCAACCCACATAAAATCCTCCAAGAGCAACACCGAGGTGGCTCTCCTGAATTATTCCAAATGCGACACAATGGCCAACTGCACTAACATTCTAAGTGTAACATGTTGGGACCCTAATAGACATTCACGGGGCAAAATCATTGACTACACTTAAAAATCATCTAAGAGCCGAAGCAATGGCCACCGTTCTAATGATGTGGTTCAACACATTGGCCACCCTCAGAAATACCTCCAGTGCAATACATTGCCCACCCCCAAAATCCATCTGATTGCAATACATTGCCCACCCTCAAGAAACATCTAAGTTCAAAACGTGGCATACCACCAAAATCCATCTAAGTGCAGTACATACCCACCCCCAAAATCAATCTAAGTGCAATACATTGCCTATCCCCAAAATACATCTAAGTGAAGCCCATTTCCTGTCCCCAAATAAATGTAAGTGCGACACACCACCCTTCCCCTAAATGCCTCAAGTGCAACATAATGTCTGTGTAAAGACCGCAGGGGGGTGTCTGTACTTCTGCTCTCTATATGGCAGAGGAGAGGAACAGAGGACCCCAGCCAAGATTCTCTAGTATTGGTAACATAGTCGAGCAATCAAGGCCTAGCATCTCAGGAGGTGATGCGGGCTGGTTCTTAAGTACAGTGTAGTCCCCACGCACCCACAAAGGAAGGTCCACACACTGTATTAGTTAAAACACAGTCTTTATATAATTAATATTCTTAGGTCATGTACAATATCACGATAACTCACTTTGTACTCGGTTATCTATAATGGCACATCTATACAGTTCTACGTGGTACCACAATTACTATTAGATCTCTTTAAAGTGCACCAACTGTACGGTTAAATGTCACACAAATCAGTTCATAAAGGAAACCAACAATAGATATAAGAGGAAAGCAGTTGGTTGGAACAATTGGCAGAATACTGGCCCTGTTTACCTAGACACAGTTCTGTGTAGAGATTCCCCCCACCTGGGCAACCTGTAGAATAAAGACATATCACAAGCCCACCCCATATATTGTTCACAAGAGTCTTTGCAATAGTTCAGCAACCCCAAAGTACCTGGCATTGTAGCGTTCCTCGTCAGGGCATCAACGGCCCTTCTTGAGTGTCCTCCCTTTAAGGCAGAAGTCACGGGTTGTCGAACATCCAGCGAAGAACAGGGTGAACTATGGCGGTGAAGTGGCAGCTTCTTTCCTAGCAGTGCTCGTCGACGGGGAAGCGTAAACGTCCTGCAAGGAAGAGGCATGCGGGGCACCTCGGTGTCGATACTTCTTGACCGCAAAGAGTTTGAAGAACTGTGGCCCATCAAGGGCGTCAAGTCATCGGCGTCTCTGTGGTCTTTGGGTGGCGGGAAACCCAGCGGCGGATACTCCTCGGCGTGTCGACAGCCTGGCCTTCTCCGACGGGATAAGGAGGGCGGCGGTGCAGATGAGCCTGTCCGTGAATTGAAAGTTCTTAGGCAACAGGAGCACGGCGGCTCCGGTCGGTGACGGCGGTCCACGACGGTGATGGATAACAGTCCAGGCGTTTCTCTTTGGGATTCCACGGCAGTCCCCGTCTCCGGTCGACGGTTTATAGTCAAAAAAACGAATAAAAAAATCTCGAAAAAAAAATATCGAATTGAAAATCTCGAAAAAAAAATCTCGAATTTTTTTTTAATACGTTTTTATTTCGAAATGGGGGGGTTCCCCCCCAACCCCCCTTTTTTCATTTTTTTTTTATTTTACCCTTTTTTATACTTACCTGAACCCACAAATACATATAAATAAATAAATAATTCGAGATTTTTTTTTTTCGAGATTTTAAATTCGAGATTTTTGTAATTCGAGATTTTTTTTTCGGTTTTTTACCGACCACCCCGGTCGACAGCCTGTCATAGGTCTGTCTACCAGGGAGCTTTGGCAAAGATCAGCTGGTGCACGATGGTCCCTCGTAGCTCGGGAAGAGGGCGCCTTACCAGGTCCTCTCTGCGTCAGTCCTTGGAGACACAGCAGCTTTCAGATTGATGAAGAAGAGCAACAGCAATTCTTCTCTTCCAGCTGGGCTTCAAGGTTAAGCTTCAGTTTCACTCCAGTTACTCTTCGTAGTTTGGACTTCAGCTTCTGAACACGATTCCTAGCAGTGAGAGGTCCCCAGATATACTGTTGATCTCCCATTCATTCTGCTGGGTCACACTCAGGCAGCCAATCACTGCGAAGGGCATTCAGCAGTCAGTCAGCCAATCAGGCACATGGTGCATTCAGGCCATTCTTCTCCATCCAGACACTCACAACACAGAATGTGGATTCGGACAAGCACCACACCATTCAGCACTACACACAGCATTCATTCCAGTTTCGGGCAGGGCTGTCTCAGTCATTGTGTCAAACACCAGATACCAGACATCCACAACAAGAAGTGTAGATTCGTAACACACTCCATTCACCCAGGTCCCACCCACAGGTGTACCCACAACATACGGTCGTTGGTAAGTCTCCAGCCAGTCTGGTCGGCACTTCCCCACACTACCATCTATGGAACTTCCACCCAACAGCCAGTCAGGGGGAAGGGACAGAGTCAGGGCTTCCTGGGACTTCGGGAAGATCAAGGTAACAGGCGATGGAAGGCAAGAGGCCACGGGGGCCATCTTGTCTCCATCAGGAATCTACCGATTCCAATGACAGGGCCTGGGCATCCCAAAATGGAGGACGCTCAGGGCAGCATTCAATTCAGCACGGAGCTGCCACCAGCCCTTACCCTGCTCTGTGGGCCACTCATAGGTGCCCATAAACATACACTAATGGCACATGGCTGTACCCCCACCCATGGGTGCCATAAGGGTTTTCCATGGGTCTGTACACCAAACCAAAAGAGAAAGCTGCACTGCCAGGAGTCCCACATGGACTCCTGTGCGGAAAACACGACAGAACACACGATAAAAAGGTTCCATGTGATATTTTCACCGCAAAAATATTGCGATGCAAAAATATCGCCATGCAAAAATATCGCCATATTTTTGCGGCAAAAATAACACATTGACCCTGCGGAGGACACCCCCGCAACCCCTGCATCATTTTTTTATGTGCGGGGGACACCACCGCAACCCCCGCACCTAATATTTTCGCCACCAAAAATATCGCCTATGGCCGTTCCCAACGACCATATGTACAGCGATTTTTTTGCTGGTGAAAATATTACCTGATACCGATAAAAAGCAGTAAAGGACAAGGATACAGAGGCCCTGTCCATTCGATGCATTTCCAGCATCACAGACTGCCCCCTAAAATACATTTATCAGGCTATCTAAGGAGGGCATCAGGTAATCTATGCAGTCTTCTGATTTGAAGGTAGTAATGAAAAAGTGGCAGGGTTTTAATTGAGCACACTTATGGCTGTGCTCACCGCCCATACCACTTTACCTTAGTTATTGCTGTAGAGTGTTATGTCAGGCATCCATGGGTGAACAGGGGCAAACAGGGAGGGGGCTGCCCAGAGGGGAGCTGCCCTTTGCTTCTGGCCCTTATCCAGCTGCCCGGGCAAGGCTTCCCTGGGACCCTCCATGAAGAGGGCTACCTCCTGTATGGAGCGGCCAATCGCTGGCCTGGGTGGGCAGAAGTGGGGCTGGGAAGGATAGGGGAAGAAGTAGGGGAAGAAGGCAATGGGCGCAGGGAAAATTAGTAAATATCGGGCTGGGGAAATAAATAAATGTGGCTGCAGGCGGTGGATGGGTAATTAAATAAATAAATAAGGCAGGATACAAATAAATATATGTGCAGTGGGCATTTAATCAAATAAATAAATACGGCGGGTGGAAAAATAACTAAATAAATGTGGGTGGGGCCACTTACCGCAATGCAGGTGCAAGGAGGGAAAGGGGAGAGCACGGCCTGCTTCCATGGGCCTGAGGCAGAAAGGAATCTTGCTGAATTCCCCATGCTAAAACATGGTTGTAAACAAATGTGTTCAATGGTTTTGTCATTTAAATATGATGTATAAAGGTATATTTTTTTGTGAAACAGTCCCCTGCGTTCCTCCAGCCTCCTCCATATCTCAGTCACAGGGGCATTATATAGATTCGTCAGCCTCTTGAGAATAATGGGGGGCAGTAACATCTCTTTTTTAAACATACATTTTGCCTACAGGAGGATAATGCAAACATGAGAACCAGCCCCAGGCTCTTCATCACGCACTTCTGCATTCTCAGTTCCCTTGCAACCCCCCTCCCCACGACACGTGGCAGTGAGAGTATTTCTCAGTAAGCAGATCATTGGGCAGTATTTTAGTAAGGGTAACTGCCCCTTGACCAGTTTTTCTTGTTGCCTTGTCGAATGGCTGGAGGATCTTGGATCGTGGATGTTGAATACATGGGACCATATATAGAGCAGTACTAGGATGAAGCCATGTGCTCTGCTTAAGGAGGTGCTGCAACAGGTGCCAGGCATAGACGTCTCTAGGGGGTGGCAAAGAGGGGCAATTCCCCCCTCCCCAACTGGTACTTTGCCTGCCTAATTTTCGTCCTGCCCCCACTAACAAAGAAAACTTCAGGACTCAAAGTTACTCCTTTGACCATCAGTCATTGGCGTGTTGACAATCCCTTTGTTTCTTGAGCTTTCCTTTCTTCTGGTCTGAAGTAGACGCCGCAGGATTAGATGGGCCATGAAGATCATTGGGGTGTGGGCTGGACAAACTATTGTTTTTATAAATGTGTCGCTCACAATGTCATAGAAACAACAAAAAGACATGTCCAAAGTGAAACATGCTTCTCAAACTTAAAACCGCCAATTTTCTTTAAATTGTAGTTTTCTTTAAACAGTGTTTGATTTTATGTTTTGTTGGACTATCCCCACAAATACCATGTGGTGTTTGTGCCCCCTCCTTTGAGTTTTTGCAAAGGATATACTAACTGTGCTATTTGCTTGTCAAACTGCTAAATCCAACTGTGCATTGTGTTCATCAGTGTCATCCTTTGAATTTCCCTATGGGGCAGCACAGCCCTGAAAATGAGCAAATGTCCAGCCCAACCCATGCACTGGCCCAACAATGTAATTTACAGTACCTATTTTTTTTTTATAAGGCATTGCAAATAGGCCATAATATTTATAGCCAACTTTAAACATATAATATTAAAAAACAGTCACTCAACCTGATGAGCTACTATGGTAGCTTTCTACTTTAGGGCGTGCCACCTACCTTCAAAGAATTCAACATTAGACATGGACACCCTGATTGTGCTCGAAATCACTGCACTTCCAATGGTGCAGCTCATGTAGGTGACTTTAAAGCCAGTATTGCTTCATCTCCAGCCACACTGACACTGCACACAGTCTCATTGGTATGCAGTAATAAAATTGCAGCAAAAATGTCGCCTGTGCAAACAATCGCGGCAAAAATGCTGTGGTTTGACCCGGTAAAGGTGTACCCCGTTATACCATTTAAGGGGAGTGTGGGTTGTCGATGTGTCCCCCACTCCCCTTAAATGGTATAATGGGTCTGGGGGTCGCGGGTGTGTCCCCTGCATCCTTTACATGGATTGCGGCGGCAAAACCACAGCCTTTTTGCCGCGATTATTTGTGTAAACGGCCATTTTTGCCGCGATTTTAACACATGGAACAGTCTCATTTAGGATCTACACCCAGAAACTGAAAAATATGAACATGTCTACGGGGTTAAAGTGAGGTTTCTGCCCAAGCTGCTAAAGATCTATGGGGCAGTTGCCCCGTTTCCCCCTGATTAGATATCACTCACATCCCCTGACACATGTGGATGATATCTCATCTGTTAAGCACACTGTCTTTGACTACCTATCATTTGAAACTGAGCCATGAGCGATATCTCTTCTGCTAAATTAACTGTTTTAGACAGTCGAATTTTTTTTAACTGAGGTGGTAGTGATATCTGGTTTAGTTAATAAGCACCCCGTCTCTGCTTAAAAGAATGCTATTATGTAGTTGAACTATAAGTGATGTTTTCTCACTAAAGGTATACTTTCTCTTACTTGTATGCGCATAATCCTTAACTAGCTGCATGCCTTCATCAAACAATGACTACGAGCAGGTGACTATCAGATGTATAAACCAGTGGGAAGATTAAAGATATCTTGGGAGGATAGCTCAGGGGCAACATGCTCGCCTTGGAAGCAAGACGACATGGACCTCCACAGGTTCGATCCCTGTGTCCGCGCATAGAAACCTCTGGGTATTAAGCGCGTTATAAATAACCTATCATATCATATCATCTCAAATTAGCGCATATCAGGTGTGAGGTGCTAAACCAGTTCTCAGCATCTCATTGCATACTGGTACTTATTCAACCTGGCTTTGTGTCTGAAATGAAAACTAACGTTGTTGGTCAAGAATACTGAATGAAGTGTGCTGAAAGCAAGGACGTGAACATCTGAGTCCTTAAGGGCACAGCTCAAGAGCTTTCTTTCAAGAGCTTACATCGTATAAAGGAGCAGCTGTGGATAGTCATGTGCCACAGAGCCATTCCTACAGACTGTTGAGATATTCCTAGGACTGAAAAGGGGTTGAAAAAAAAGGTGTCTCAGTTCCATGTAGTTATGTTGGTTCTCTAGTCGACCGCTCCCCTCACTGACACACAACTGCAAACCTTCAAGTGTATTAGGGCCCGGCTAACAAAAGATAATATTCATGGCTTCACAGACAGGCCCATGATCCCTGCACGCAGCAGAAATAATTAGATTTAGTGCATTACAGTGCAAATTAGTGCATGAGCAGTATAAGGGTGCAGATGTAGGTGCAGGACACAAAGGTGGCATGCTTGTTGGCATAAAGCTTTATTGAACTAAAAATAAGGAAATGTACCCTATCCGTCCCTATAGCTAAGAAGGGTTTCCCTGTGTCAAACAAAACTAAGGATAAAATCAGAATGTCCGTCAAAAGTAAATGGTCCACTGTCCTATGTCCCAAATATATTTCCGTCCCTTACACTCCAACAGAAACCTATAACTAGCTTGTACCCTGCTTATAACAGGATGAATCCCTCCTTCGGGATGTTTCAGGCTGTTCATAAATGGAGGGGGAATATCCTTCTATCCCCGGCTGTCACTAGGCTTTAATGTGTTGTTTCCCGTGGCTGGGGAGGAGGTTTTTCTCTCCCCAGACGCTCTCAGCTGATTTATCAAAGTTCCAAAACAATATTGGGAAGGCGTCCCCCTTCACCAAGCTTTTATCAGGCTCTATTTTCCAATAGCTTTAGTTCTATCTTCTGCCAAAGGATATATCTCCTTCCTCTGGTCTTCTCGTAACTTGTTCCAATAGGATCTCTTCTCCCCTTGGGCTTTTCATGACTTATGCCAAAGGATCTGTTCCCCCTGGACTTCTTGTGACTTGTGCTAAAGGGTATCCTCCCCCTGGACTTCATGTGACTTGTGCCAAAGGGTATCCTCCCCCTGGACTTCACGTGCCTTGTGCCAATGGATCTCCTCCCCTTGGACTTCTCATGAATTGCACCAAAGGATCTCCTCCCCATGAATGTCTTGTGGCTTGTGCCAAAGGATCTCTCCCCGTGGACTTCTCGTGACTTGTGCCAAAGTATCTCTCACCCTGGACTTCGTGTGACTTCTGCCAAAGGGTATCCTCCCCCTGGACTTCTTGTGACTTGTGCTAAAGGATCTCCTCCCCCTGAATGTCTTGTGGCTTGTGCCAAAGGATCTCTCCCCTGGACTTCTCGTGACTTGTGCCAAAGTGTATCCTCCCCTGGACTTTACGTGTCTTGTGCCATATGATCTCTCCCCCCTGGAATTCTCATAACTTGGGCCAAAGGGTCTCTTCCCATGGACTTCTCTTGACTTGTGCCAAAGGATCTCTCCCTCTGGACTTCTTGTGACTTGTGCCAAAGGGTAAAAACAAAGATGTTCCCAGTCTCACTGCGCCAAGAAATTATAATTAGTTGTTTGTGCAAAGAAAAGCCTTTATTGTTTGTGCGAAGAGAAGCCTGACACGTGTTTCAAGCTGTGTACAGCTTTTCATCAGAGGCTTAGGTTGCAGCAATAAGAACTCCACATTTAGAGTAGGACAATGCCAGATACAGTTCTCAAAATGCCTCGCAGTTGCGGAAAGCTCAATGACCGCTTGTTACAGTCTACTCGTGTTACCAATCCACCGGGTATCCTCCCCCTGGACTTCACGTGACTTGTGCCAAAGGATCTCCTCCCATGGACTTTTTCATGACTTGTGCCAAAGTATCTCCTCCCCCTGGAGTTCTCGTGGCTTGTGCCAAAGGATCTCTCCACTGGGACTTCTCGTTACTTGTGCCAACGGATTTCCTCCCCTTGGCCTTCTCGTGACTTGTGCCAAATGATATCCTCCCCCTAGACTTCTCGTGGCTTGTGCCAAAGAATCTCTCCCCCTCCGACTTCTCGTGACTTGTACCAAAGGATCTCCTCCCCCTGGACTTCTCGTGTTGCTGTGTGAGTCCCAGACCTCTTTCTCAGCTCTGTAAGATGGATTTCTTGAGCCCTGTTCAATAACCTGCCAGGCATGATCTCATCTGTATAACTCTCTTGGTTTTCCAATGTTTGGGTCCCTCGCCCCTCTTTCAGCTCTATAATGTTTCTTAACTAGGCTCAGTTCACTATCCTGCCAGGCTTCACTTTAAGTCTCTTTGGGGTGCTCTTTCACCCCCTGCAGTCTCAACTGGTCTCTCTCTTCGGTCCCACTGGGACAAGGAAGATGGCTCTGCACTTCCTGCTGATTGCAGCCTCTGCGATCTCCCTGTGCCTTCCCGTGTCTCCCTCTGCATACCTTTGCACTTGGTCCATGAGGGTTCTGGCCCTCGGCAACACTGGTAAGCTTCTGCAGCTTCCCCTGGACTCTCACGGTCTTCCATCATCGGATCTCGCCTGGAACACTTGCTTGCTTGGTTTCTGCCACCGGACACTGGGTTCCCCAACAACCAGGTAGTGTGTGTCTCTTCTCTGCAATCTGGGTTCCTGCCTTCTTGCTCCAGGAGTTTGGGCCTGCAGTGCGTTCTCTCTGCGTTGCTCCGCTCCCCAGCATGAAGCTGCTCAGAGGCAGGACTGCCCTCGGGGAGATTCCTTCATTAGTTTTTATGTCGGATTCTCTTTTTAGCTTCCAATAGCTAGTATGTTTGTAGCGGTTCTACGTAGGGCTCTTCATTTCTCTGCTCTTCCTTGTGGCAGTGCTTTTGGAGTCATCCATATTCACAAATCCCTCACTCTTCCATGTCACAGTATTATTTGCCTGATATATATAATTGCTAAATATAAGGAAATGAGTAGAAGAATGAGGAGGTAGAGAGGCTTGGGGTGTCTGAGCCCTATTTGTACGGTTGGGTGAAATATGTCTGGCATCATGATGGTGTGGATACCGCGTTCTCCGTTGACAGTCCTCACTTCTCCCATAGAGGGGGTCCCCATGCATGGGATCCTTCCACTGAGTACCACCCCCAGGGGGACTTTCGGGTAGTGGCTTCACCTCCCTGGCCCCATGGGAAGGGTCCCCATCCCGGGGTGAAGTGGCGACATCAAGGGATTCATCACAGCAGTAAAGGCAAAGGTTTCTCTCATGCAGAAGATGCAAGCTACACCTAAACACCTAAACCTAGACCTTATCCTTCTCACCCTCTACTCCCGCTGACCGCAGTCTCCTCACCCACCTCTATTAACAGGTCAATATTTGGCTACTTTCCTTCCATGCAACTAAACCACCTGCCCCCAAGACTTAGTTTAGTTTAGTTTATTTATTTATAGAGTGCACTGAGCCCTTGGCCAACTCAGCTGCGTAAATGTGCATGCTTGAATTATGCCAGAGTCATTTTTCCTTCCCAGGTGGACCTCAGTATTCCCTATGAGCTAGGCAAGCCCAAAGTGTGGAAGTTGACCATTCATTGCTTATCGGAAGCTAGTATTGTGACTTCAGTGCCGCTGGAACTATAAAAGAGTTCAAGACCCTCCTCTTCAAGGAATGGCTCCTCCCTGACACCTAGACCCACACACAGGGCTTTAAGTGGGCCGGGGCCTGCCGGGGCTGGGCCCCGGCAGGCTCCGAAATTTCGTTTTGAGGCGGGGCCCTGCCGGGGCCCACTAACTCCCCGGGCAGCCCCGGCCACTACACGAAAAGGCATTTTTTCTACAGCCTGAAGCTCTCGCTCGTGTGCGAGAGCTTCAGGCTTCAGAAAAAAATGCCTTTCAGCTATAATGGTGGCGCCGCACCTGCGAGGCATCCCTTTAATCAAGGGATGCACGTGGGCCGGCGCCACCATTATGAAGAAACGTGAGGCCGCTGGAAGCAGAGGCCTTGCTTTCTAAATACTGAAGCTCTCGCGGATTCGCGGGAGTTTCAGTCTTTAGGAAAAAGGCCTCTGCTTCCAGTGGCCTCACCCTTTCAGCCTTAATGATGACGCTGCCCCTCCCCAGCTGGCGAGGGGCAGCACCACCATTAAGGCTGAATAGGCGAGGCACTGTCCCCTGCCAGGCAAGCCTATGCAAAATAAATGCAGATCAGCACCCTCTCCCGCACAGGGGAGAGGGTGCTAATCTCTACAAAAGGCTGCCTGGCCGGGCAGCCAGTAGCCCATTGAGCCGGGGCTCGTCAAGGGGGCGTGGCCTAACGGCCCATCAAGACCCAGTTGTTAGGCCACGCCCCCTCGATGGGCCCCGGCTCGATTTGTAGTGCCACTTAAGGCACTGCCCACACACCCTCCACTCCCTCCCTAACAGGAGGCTCAGTGATCTGCTCCTCCCCTGACTCCATCCCTGGATTCTTGTCAAACCCTTCCTGCTAAATTGCCTGCCATCTCACCCTACCGTTGTTACCTCAACTCTCTTGTATTGTTCCTTTGCTTGCCTGCTTCCCTTGCCATGTACTTCCCCTTTCTCTTGTAAAACACTCGGTTACTTCAGAAGCTTATGGGCCTCATTCCGAGTATGGCGGTAAGGGATAGCGGCCACCGCTAACGAGAGCGGTGGCGGTAATCCCTTACCGCCATACTCCGAGTTCCCTTTGCGCCATGGAGGTTTTAACACCTGCTTTTAGCAGGTGTTAAAAACCATGGCGCTAAGGGACCTTGATGTTAATTACGCCACCGTAATTTACGGTGGTGTAATTAACGCCTTCCCCACTCCCATTATGCCCTATGGGGCAAAAATGGGAATGGGGAAGGGTAAATGGGGATTGGGGAATTACCGCCCCGCCACCCTTGGAATGGGGCGGTAATTCCGCCATCCACCAAGGCGCTGCCGGTCCGGGTACGGCGTCAACCAAGGCGTTAATAGCGCCATTGGTTAGCGCCGTACTCGGAATGAGGCCCTATGTCTATGCTCAATAAATATCCTAATAGTAAAAATAAAAAAATAAAAAGATATTTGGCTGCATGATTTCAGACAAATTAAGTGTTTGCATCCGATATCTGTGTACAACCAAAGTCACACATTTAAACTGTGGCAGAATTTGAATGAGGAGATACGTTTGCCAAGGAGGGAGGTGTAGAGTGTAAAAAGGAGCAGAAACCTCTTTAGGGGAGGGCAAATTGGATGTTTGCCTACATGGCTGCCTGATTCAATGAAGTCAGTGCTTGTTTTTCCAAAACATGTCAGGATGTTTTATGGCGCGCTGCTGAAGCTGGAAACCTGCTGCCTGGATGTTGTTCACAAGTACATTCTGTCCTGATCAATTAATCCTGTAAAACTCTCTGTGTTCACTGTAGTACACTGGGTCACATTCTCAACCCTTTTTCTGGTGCAAGTGATGAAATGCACTGGCACTTCTCTTTACTTGTGCCAAAAAAGGTGCACCCAAATACACAAAGGGCCTCTAAATGTTTGCATCTTAGATGTGCATATTCAGATGTCCTGTTTCACTCTCTTTGCTCATTTGTGCAAATAAAGAGGAATTATTGTGCATTTCAATGCACATCCTGAATCCACAAATGAGATGCACATTCAGCTGCGCAAAAAAAAGAAAGACCTTCACCTGCACCTGTTTGGACTAGGCACAGGGGAAGGCTGAACCTTTGGTGCATTTTTTTTTAAGTAGGAGAAAACCGGTGTGAACCGCTGCTCACCCACCTCCATTTCTATCCTTCAAACAAGGATAGAAATGCATTTCAATGTTTTACCGTATTTCAGAGTGGTAGGCCCTTTAAGAGACTGTGGGCCTCATTACAAATCGCCCGGTATGGAAACAACGTTGTTTCCATGCTGGGCGATCACAACTCCTGCAGGCGGGAGGTGATGTTCCCGCCAGGTCTGACCTGGCGGGTTTAACACCGCCCATCTGCAGGCGGACGAGGAAACACCGGCAGCATTACGAGATGCTCCCGGTGTTTCCCCATTCCCATTGAGTCCTATAGGACTCAATGGGAATGGGGATTAACACCATTCCGCCTCCGTGATTCCCAGAAAACCAGGGTTGTAATGCCCCGGTAATTCCGGGAATCACAGAGGTGGAATGGTAATACTAGTGCGCCGGTAACCAGGAGGTTTTACCACCTCGGTTACCGCCGGACTCGTAATGAGGCCCTGTAACTCTCAAATACCCTCCAAGCACCCACGTGGTTGTTGGGAGCCTGTAATGTATTAGTGTTGGGTATTTAAGAGGACTATGCAGAGAATCTTTGTGTTTCTGTTTAGCCACCCCTAAAATGTGCAGGTCACCTTTGAGGATAATGTGGCTTGCGCATTTCTGAAATGAGCACAAATGAAAAAAGCATATGCTTTGCGCTTCTTTCATTTGCACTAATTTGTGAGAATCTTCCCCAGTTTGCATGTTCACTATAACACTATAACACAACTCCTGCAGCATTCTCCCTCTCTTGGGAATACATTTATCTTGTGCAATGCGGGAAGTTGAAATACATTTTGATAAATTTGAGTGCCACGTTTTTCCAAAAGATAGCTCAGTGTGGTAAACACTCATTAGAGATTTGCATTAATATGCCAGATCACAGTACCAAATTCCACAAGGTAGGCTCAGCCTTTCCTATATATATTCAGTGAAAACATGTTTTTAAAGGGACATTATGGTTAATTTGCACTAGTAAAAATCTATGAAATTCAATGGAAATACCTTTCTACAGGGATGTTATAGTTACAGGTAAAACCGAAAAAAACCTCCAGAAATTGGCCAGTTATGGTGAGCTAAGCAAACATAACTCGAACTACCACTGTGCACTGCAAGGACTAACACCCATGACCTCAAAGATGACATCACAAATGTAATTGATGACATCACTGATGACATAGATAAATACACTTAGAGTCAAGGGGCTGTCGCCTCCTGTCTATACCCTAATATCTGTAACACACAACCGACAGAAGTATTAACGTAAAAAGGTTATTCCTACATCTGAGTCCCTATGAATAACTTGTTTGTCCTGTTGACATCACATGTCTGTCTCCTTCTTTTTTTGTTCACTGACATATCTAGGCCAGGTGGTTTTCTTCAATGACAGTCAGGACGTAAGAATGCAGAAGCTACTATGTTTGCAGACCTTACCTTTCTCATATGTTATTACACTACTTTCCATAGGGTTCAGGCACACCATATTGTACATATACATAGAGGAGGAAGGCAGCATGAAATACAGCAATCACTTCTGTTCATCAGTTAGGTTATGAACACTTTCTGGTAGTACTGCTACTTTTTACTTTACCTGCCCTGTATATGCTCATATTTGTATGCGTTGTGGTGTCTTTATGATTTGTGTAGAGTAGTACAATTATCTACTAAGTGAGGCATTCTTAGAAACTTATTACATGTTTCACAGTACACAAAACTCTGAAACGAAAGAAATCATCATTTTACTATCCAACATGGGAAGATTTTGAATATTGCACCTCTATAATGCATGCTGCAGACAATGCCTACGTTTCTACATGAGGTGGTGCAAGTACTGGAAAGAAGTCTGTAATGCAATGGTGTTTACAGCAATGCATTGGTTAATGAACTATTTATGTCATGATAGTTCTTCCAATGGTCTTGGATAGTTTTCTGCCAACATTACAATGAAAATCCCTTGTGGAGGCTTTTTGTGAAAACTAAATACACATGTGATGTCATCAGTGATTTTGTGATGTCATCTTTGCTGTCATGGGTGTTAGTCCTTGCAGTACACAGTGGTAGCGCGACTTATGGTTGCTTAGCTCACCATAACTGGTGAATTTCTGGGGTTTTTCATTTTACCTGCAACCCTAACATCCCAGTAGCAAGGTATTTCCATTGAATTTCATAGGTTTTTATTAGTGCAACTTAACCATAATAACGTCCCTTTAAGAACGTTTTTTCACTGAATTTCATATGTTTTTACCAGGATACCTTTAGTTTGTAAAGATGTACTGTGTAACATACTGAAACTGGTGGCACTATGTTAATGCGCACAGCAGCCGCAGACTATGCGTCTAGTTGCAGACTTCGGGTGGCATCCAACCTGCTCATAAAGGTAGGGGCTTTCTTACGTAGTGGTACCATTCACCAAACCCAAGGAACATATACAAACAGCACCATGTGCATGAATGCAAGGGAAAATAGAGGAGGTGTGCAAACTGTGTACTTATGAAACAAACAGCGCAAAGGCATAGGGAGTACACCATAATGGAATGCACCAACAAGAGAAGTGATGTCTGCCGTCAACAATCTTACCGCACGGCTACTGTACATGGTAACAAAGAATGAACGGGCAGAGTAAGGACTGGAAAGTACTAAGACCAGAACGTCACTGCAACATAGTAAGCACACTGAAGTTTGTCTGATAATTGCACAGGTGGTGCAGTATACAACAGTTGAGAAGCATAACTTTTATTTTTTTATGCAGCAATGGCAAGCACCGTAGAGTGGCTGAAAGAAAATGTCCCTCATGACGCAATGACTGACGATAATAACCCCATTGGTACACACCAGTCGGAAACGTAAAATATGTAATATCTATTGATTCATGTACAACTAACAGATTCTTTTTTCTTTAAGAGTACATATTGGAAACAAATACAAGGCAGCACAAGCGACACCCTTTCGACAAATGCATACGGGCACAGGAAAGGAAAGAAAGTCTGTAAATAGCAAACTGGACAGCCTGGAAGGCAAAATGATGGAATTGGTATCTACTTCTGCTACCCTCTCCCTTTCCTAATGGCATGTATGAATGTGTGGAAGTAAACGTTGATATGTAAATTGTTGCTGAGTGTACATGTGGCTTCTCCTTTGGTTTTAAAATGACGTTATGACTCAGCGGCGCACAGTACTGGTGGGAATTACCGCAATTAAGGAAAAGGGAGGTGTCCTGCCTGCTGACACCGCACCTGCCCAGCCTATCCGCAATCACAATGTAGGCAACTGTACCATGCCATTGTGAACCGCATGTCCACACCTTATGAACCACCTATAACTAGTTGTGGGAGCGGACGTTTGTCTGTTGCACAAGTACGCGCATGAACATCTCTTCCTCTACCTCCTGGTAACACCGCCCCTGTCCAGCATATGCAAAGAAACTTGTGACAAACTTTAAGTAGTTAGAGGCACCCACCCACGTCCTACAGGTAGCTGTACACATATATATCCCACCTACTACACCCTACAAACACCCAGCATGTCCCAAAATGGTCAGTGCACGTGTGTTGTACCATTAATTACTGCAGAGATCCCATGGTGTGCATAGGACACCTATGCACATGCGCCCCAAAGTATTCCGCCCCAAACACATCCTGTGGACAGCAATACCAATGAAGAACATGCATGACATTACCATGGGACCACACCCACGCTGTGCTTGGGCCCTAATGGCGTGGACACGATCCAGTCCCTCGACCAGTAGAAAAGTGCAATGTTCTGCGATCTACGAAGTGTTATTGGGAAATTGCATGCTTACAAACTCCCCACAATGTGCCATTGCACATGTATATATTTGGTTCAATGATGTAGGCCTCTTTGCCGGTTGCAGGGTCTCTGCAGCAGCCCTACAAAAGGTCACACCCCAGAACTGCTTTGCATTCTGTTTGTAGCTTTTCTGAACAGAGTAACAGCCTACATAGCTGTGAGATGTAACTGAGTTTGAAACAATTTCTGCTATGATACATTACCTTTGCAAGTAATGGCAACCATGTCAGCCCGGCTCACTACACACAGTAATGGAGAGAAGTATTAACGCCCTTCCTGTGAAGCACACCCTCAGTACCGATAATCTCCACTATGCCATTCCCATGGGCAGCATGCTCACAACTGATGTATGTGGCACGTACGCTTCCCGAAGTATCTCAAGGGTCACGCCCTAGTAAAGCAGTAACAGCCCTTCTTCCCTTTCCACTATCTTCTTTCCAGCAACCACTAATTTGGTACTGATAAATAGTCACACACACATTCACCAATCACAGTAAAGTGCTCTCCATATAACACTATCAGTTCTGAACAACATTCCTCTGCGTAGACACCACACCCAGAAATGTTATTGCACAATCCCTTAGCCTTCACAGTCCCATTTCCATGCCCGCCATCCTCAAAAGCCCCGGATGTGGCTTTCGTGCTGTGTGCGTGTGTGGGGGAATACATTGCAACCAGGGTAGGTGATTTCGTCTTCAATGGTGGCTCTCAAAAGAACCTCTTTTGTTTGTAGATGCTTCTAGAGAAACACCTTTAGTTTCAGTTTTTGTAGGGTTTTCTGTTTTATTCTCCTCATATTCTTACAATAAACTTTTCAACGCCTCTTGTATATGGGCAAACAAAAGAGCATCACCAATTCTGGAAAAAGAAATGCCATTTGCATGGAAACACACTGCATTTCAAGAATGAATGCTGTCATGGTTGCAGAAGAACATCCCATGAGTGGACAAAAAAATCACACATGCTTCTACTGACGAGACCCATTCCAGCCTCTGGCTGGGCACAGCATACATTAGGATAGTTCCATACTCTTCTTGGTGTAATGGCAGAGAAAACCACCTGGGCAGTGGGAAAAAGCCTCTTCACTGCCTTCATCAACCTCTTCAGTTGATGGAACACACGTGAACAAGTCATGTAACCCAAATGCATGGTGCCATAATGCACAACGACAAAGTGCACTGTAGCAAAACTGGCCACTTGTCTGCAAAGGTCAAGAACGCCAAAACTGCAGACATCGACAGCGCACCACAATGCATCCACTCCTTCCAAACTGAAATCGTCATCAACGTGCCTTACCTGGGCATACTTGTGCAGATCTACCACAAAGGCAGCACCCAAAATTAATAGAATGCATTTCTCCATGCCAGGGCTGGGGCAGTTAGGGCAGTTGAAGGGGCAGTGGGGTGAGTAGTAGCCCCTGTAATGGCCATTGGGGGAGTGGGTGAAGTCTTAAAACACCCAACCAGGTTTTCCAGGCGTGTTCTCCACCCCTTTTGCAGGACCAAGGCCCAAGGATGGAGAACTGCCCGGAAACTACGTTTCCCAGCAGGCCGTGTGCAGCACGAGCCTGCTGGAGAGGAGAAAGCCACGCCCGCACAAATGCGCATGCGCGAGCCGCGCCCAGTGAGCGTTGCTTGCCATCCTGACTGATGGAAAGTGAAGACGTGTATGTATTCCGCGAGCTCCTGGAGGCACGCCTATGTGGGGCATCAGCCCATCTGCATCCACACCCCAGGCCCCGCGTACAAAATACAGATAAGTAGCAGCCTTATTCTCATTACGCACAGCTGATTTCTCCACTTGGAAGGGAGATGCGCTGTGGGGGAACGTTAAGTACTAACAGCCCAGAGCTATGAACACCACGGGGAGACACGATTGAACAACGCATATTAATCCCTGCATGACACGCATGCCTAACTGCTCCTAGAGTTCTGTTTAATTAACAAGCGGTGAAAGGAACTGCACCAGTAACTTGTCTTAACTCTTAGGGAGCGTTCATGGGAACGGAACCTCTGCGCACATGTACTGACTTTACTTTGCTCATTTCAGCGTCTAATGAACCCGAGTGACGGCGCATTGGCCCAGAAACATGAAAAGGCCAGGAGAACCTTGAACTCACACAGAAAACGAAGCTAACTTTATTTGCATACTGTGTGCATATTATTTTCTATCCTCGCATGGGGTAATGTGGGGAATCCGTTTGCTCTGCATGGAGAAAATGCAGGGACCTTGCCTACATGATGTAATGTGGGATGGGTGCTAGTGCTAGACATATTCTGCGAGGGTGGGCAGTGTAATCA
The DNA here is from genome assembly GCF_040938575.1 of Ambystoma mexicanum. Lineage (NCBI taxonomy): Eukaryota > Metazoa > Chordata > Amphibia > Caudata > Ambystomatidae > Ambystoma > Ambystoma mexicanum. The sequence continues at coordinate 762,396,285 of NC_090925.1, read as the reverse complement.
CATTGAAGACGTCAGCACGTAATACTGTCAGTTCTGCACAACACTTCATATGTACTGTAACACATTCAGAGTGCAAGTGCCATGTTATTCGAATGCACCACCAGTAGAAAGTTCTGTAAAACTATCCAAGATTTCTGCATCCACATTCATCCATCACTGCAAAGCATCGGTAGAAATATTTTCTGTACACTATTTGTACAACTCTGTTGTAAGTGCCTCTGAGCAGGCTGTCTGCCACTGAACATACACAACGTACTTAAAAGACGTACTGTTCTTTCTTCCATCACCTGCTATCTAGTGCCACTGCAATGGAATAGGTTTTCAATGTTTTCATTTACCCATATTAGCCATTCTAATATCCAAACAGTGGGCCTCATTACGAGGTGGGAGGTAAGGGATTACTGGCATCGGTAAGGGCACCGTGCCGGTAATCCCTTACCTCCCTACTACGAGTTCCCTTTGTGGGTCCTTCCTTGACACCTGGTTGTTGCAGGCATTAAGGACGGGACCCGCCGAGGGACTCTAGAGCTAATAACGGTAACGCAATTTGTGGTACCGTTATTAGCACCTTCCCAATTCCCATTGAGCCCTATGAGGGCTCAAATGGGAATGGGGAATGGCCCTGGTGAATGGGGAATTACCGGTCCCTCCGACCTCGGAATGGACAGGTAATTGCTCCATTCACCAGGGCGGAGTCGGAAGGGTTTTGGAGGCAGCCATGGAGCTAATAGCTCCATGGCTACCTCCAATCTCGTAATGAGGCCCACAACTGTCTTCTTTCCTTCCGACAATGCTACACATTTTGTCCCGCACTTACCCTTCTCCTACAAAATTCATAGAAATATCGCACAAAAAATACCTTACCTTGCACACTTCAACCTTAGCCTTCTGTAGGTCTCTGTACAAATAGACCTTCTGCCACAGTTTTTGCGTACATACCACAACCAGAAACCTTATTGAATAATGTGTTAGCCTCCTCAGTCCCATTTCCATGCCTGCCATCCTGAAAAGGGCCTGATGTGGCACGTGTAATCCTGAAACTACCACGTAATCCGTGGCGTTATCATGCTAGGAAGGGGAGGGGGGAATGAAATGTGAAACAGGGTAGGGGATTGGGTCTGTAGTGGTGGCTCTGAAAAGAATTTTATTTTTTGTTTTGTGTTTTTTATGTGCTTGCAAACAACCTTTTTCTTCTCATTACATATGTTTCTGATTGCTTCTCTTCCTTACATTTTTACCAAATTCTGGCCAATGCTTCTTGCACAGTGTAAAAGAAAATGGTATTGCCAATGTCCGTCAAATAAATGACATTTCTATGAACTCCTGCATTTTTTGTGATCTCATAATCTCATAGTGGGTGGAGTGCATCCCAGCAGTGCGCATAAATTCACACATGCTTCTGTTTTGTAAGACACCCTCCGTGCTCTGCCTGGGGACAAATTACACCGTCATGGTCCCATACTGCTCTTGGTGTTATGCATGAAATCCGAATCACTGCATTCAGCACTTCTTCAGGTGACAGAGCAAATGTCCACACGACATGTAACCCAAATATAGACTTCCATAATGCACCATGACAACATTAACGATAACCACAGAGGCCACATATGTGCAAAGAGGAACCATCCCACAGAAACTGCACTCATAGAGACTGCCCCACAAAGCGTCCACTCCTTCCAACTTTAAATTAGCAGTAACGCCTCTTTGCACAGCACACCTGTGCAGATGTTGCATAGAGGTATCACCCACGATCAGCACTGTGCATCTCTCCAACTCTACCAACCTCACTACACAGAGTATTGGGAAAAAATAGAACTGCCCCTTCCTATCAACCACCCCCTGAACACCTGATTGGATAATCCCCACAGTTCCATTTCCATGCCCACCTTGCTCAGAATGGTAGGATGTGGGACATGTGCTTTCCCAGCTACCGCGAGGGCCGTGCTCCAGTAAAGCAGGGACAGTACTTCTTCCCGTTCCACTGTTCTTTTTCCAGCACTCCCTCATTGGTTACTGTGAAATATTCACACACGCATGCACCAATGACAGACAAGACCTCTGCATCTAACACTATAATTTCTGTGCAGCACTCCATATTTACCGTTACACGCTTCAAGTGCTTGTCACATGTGCTTCCAAAGCACCTCCAGTAGAAAGTTCTGCAAAAGAATCCATGATTTCTAGGCCTTGCCCACACCCAGCACACCATAATGGAGCCATGCATGTGAACGTGTGGCCAGATACCACAATCCACAAACATAACATAGCCAGCGGCACTTCTACCCAACCCCCGCACCATAACACAGCGATGCATAGACACATGTAACAGTTAGCAGAATCCACAAACATACCACAGCCTCCGGCACCCCTAACCACTTCCATTCACTAAGTATTGTGTCACTGTCAACCAAACCACAAAATCTTCACAACATTGACCCTACTCCCACCAATCTCCACAAGGCAGAGTATCCAAGCACATAGAAGATCCACTTCAACCCTACTCTCTTCTATACTGACAGTACGCCAACACTGCACCCAATGGCCACACTGCAGGACTTGTCACTGCACCATCTCCAGCCATACACTGAAAACTGTAGGATGCTCTAACAATGACCACACCCTTGGAACCCACAATGTACGCAGGTCAGCTCACTTCTGGTGCTCTAGCGAGTCTAAAATGTGCTCCAAAACCATTCTTTACAGGTCACCAGCCTCAGACTGATGCAGAGTCTAAATTGCATTTCTGCAGTGGGTCAAGTCCTTGGTCAAGGCCTACGGCCTTAACCCATGCACTCAAAAGTCTAGGCCTTGGACACACCCACCGTAAAGTAATGCAACCATGCATGCCAACATGTGACCAAGTACCAGAATCAATAAACGTACCACTCCCTCCGCCACTCCTACCCAATCTCTGAACTGTGATCAGCTATATGTGGAAACATGCACCAGTTAGCAGAATCTACACACATACCACAGCCTCCGGCACCCCTAACCACTTTGATTCACATACTACGTTGTTACTGCCAACTGACCCAAAGAATTATTCACAACAGTGGCCCTGCACTCAACAGTCTATTCCGTCCACAAAACCAATACTTCACACTGCAGTACAGTAGTCAGCACTCAGCGCAATGGACACTACCCAAGCCCATAAAATATGCACTTCAACCCTATCCACTTCTATGCACACACTATTAGAACAATGCAACCAGTTGACACACTGCAGTATCCAAGCACATAGAAGATGCACTTGAACCCTACCCTCTTCTACACTGACAGTATTCCAACACTGCACCCAGTGTGAACACTGCAGGACTTGGCACTGCACCATCTCCAGCCATACACCGAAAACTGTGGGATGTTCTAGTGCTTCTGGTGCTTCCATCAAACCAACAAAGTATGCAATGCTGACACACCACACACACAAGGCAACATTGTCAAACCTACTTGCAACCAGGGCCCATAGTTGTTGGTGCAAGGCCTCCAGCCATGCATGGAAGGGCTATGGGCTTACCACACGCAACGCAGCAAAGCACGCGCTATGTTACAATTTTTATGTCATGTGCAATGCACTCCCCTTCTGCAATTGATCTGCCACCATTCACCACGGTAAGAGGTCACAGCACGAGCTACCGTGCTGTAACAAAGGCTGCCTGCATTCCCCACACATGGTAGTTGCCTGTGGAGGGACCCACGAATTTCCGCAGTATACAGAGATACTGCAGACACACCACAGTCTTCTTCCACCTAATAACATATCTCTGATGAATCACTTCTCACTCGCCCACCCTTTCCATCCCTTCTTCCCACTACCACATGGTATAACGTATGTTTGCCAAGCCCTTTCGGTGCCGCACTGTCCTCCGATACACCATGGTGGTGTTTCCCAAAAATGTTGACGCACAGCACGCTTCCCTCCAGCCAACCACCGGCCACGTCCAATGTTCGCCAACATAACGGCGTACTGCAAGCCAATGAGACATTTGTCAGCGGAGTGAACAGGGAAATGGGTCCGCGGAGCGGAGCCAGATATCACACATTTTTTCAAACATACATTTCAGTTCTTTTCAAACCACACACACAAGGCAACATTGTCAATAAGAAAAGTACTGGTCGGATTTCCACCAAATACACAAAAGCACGCTTTCAGAACCAAGCCCCCGCTCCTGCCTCAAATTTGGTTATAGTCAGTCCAGCCGCTCGGCCTGTAGCCATGCGCAAAGTTTCTGCCCATTTAGTATATGGAAAATAAAATTGGGACCGCCCTATAACTTTGCCCCCCCTCCATGAAGCCTTACTCAACTTTCCCCAACCCATATACTCTTTTGGCAAAGTTTTAGCCACATTCGTCCATGGGGAGCAAAGTTATAAGACGCCCAAAAAGTGGTCTTCCTATGAGTTTAGCAACTTATCCATAAACTACATGGCCGCTACCGCGGGCCGTGTAATATATAGCACTTGGCACAGTTTATTGATGAGGCATGTTTTCCTTTTGTTTCTCTTTTACCTTCCTACTTGCGGGATACTAAGGATTTTTACGCCACATCACCAATACACCATGGGAGGATGGTCTTATTTTGGCAACTCTTGATGTCGTTTCGTTGTACACCTCCATTGATCATCAGGTGGGAGTGGGAGCCTGCAAATATTTCTTGGATACCTAATCTCTTAATCATTTTGGACACAGTTCTATAATTGTGTACATGTTATCTTTTTGTCTGACCAACAATGTTTTCTTATTTGAGGGCTCCTTCAACCGGCAAGTGAGAGTTACACCCCATCGACATACGCCAACCTGACGATGGGGTGGTGGGAGGCAACCTTCATATCCGATTTGCTTCATTTCAGTTTCCCCACCCAAATTGTTTCTTGGTGGTGATACATCAATGACATTTTTATAATTTGGAAGGGTACAGAAATCGACTGGCAATCGTTCGTGAAGAGCATTAATACCAACACGTCCAATCTACGCTTTACTGAATGTCACAGCAGCATTAAAATTATTTATTTAGATGTTGTTGTGACCCTGGAAAGGTCTGATTTGCATACAGCATTACATAAAACCCCCCCCAACACAGGATTACCTTTACATGCCACCAGCTGTTACCCTGTTTCATGCAAAAAAAAGTATTCCCTGCGGTGAATTTATTCGCTACCGGAGGAACTGCACTGATCTTGCTTGCTTTGATTATAACTGTGCAAAGGCGGCTACTGATTTTTTGAAGCAAGGTTATGATAAAAGAACAATAGAAATGGCCTTTACCAGGGCACGTGGATTGTCCAGAAATAAACTTCTCTATGACATTAAGTCCGATAAAACTCTTACTAATGATGAACCCAGACTTATCATTTCCTTTGACAATGCCTCGACTGATGTTCGCAAAATTGTTGAACGACATTGGCGTGTTCTCATTTTAGACAGCGATCTATGTCCTCTCTTATCCAAACGTCCTACCATCACTTACAAAAGGGTACCTTCACTGCGAGATAGGCTAGTTTCCAGCTTTTTGCCTCCCATTGATAAAAGTCCTTCTGTGACCAATTGGCTTTCGGTCTCCCCGATAGGATTCACTAAATGCCTTAAATGCAAAGCTTTTGCCCATGCCACCATGCTAAAATCTTTTATACACTCTGGCCCTCATTACGACCCTGGCGGAAATCGAAAAACGATGGCGGAAATGTAATACCGCCATCGAATACCGCTCGGTGCGATTATGACCCGTCACCGTAAAGTACGATGCCATTAGCGACACCGTAGTGAACGCCAACGCTAACTGCACCAAGTACGCGCACGCGCGCCATGCAAAACCGTAATTACCACCATGGCGCAACGGTACGCGAATTCTGACCCTAGCGGACATTTACTTAACGCCATCAAGCATGGCGGAAAGTACCATTCCGCCATGGTGAGAATTACGGCATCGTGAACCAACCGTAAATGGCCCTACTGAGTGCCTGTACACCACTCCCTGCCCACATTGCACAACTCCTCGTAGGTGCAATGAAGTTACACAATGCAACCAGTGAAATGTACAAGTCACCCATGCATGCCAACGAACAAATGAATGTAGGGGCTCCAAGTGCCTTGTGAGTGGCCATCCATATTTGGCATGTCACCATTGCCGTACTGATGCAGCACAGGCATGTGAAGGTTCAAGTACAGCAATATGAACTGAAATATGAGACAAAACAACAACAGGCCCCCATCGCTTGACACCAGTGTAAGGCAACATTCAAAGCAGTATCCTGAGGGAGACTGCACCAGCCCTGTACTCTTGCCAGTAAACAAACCAACCATCAGCATAAGCATGTACCACACAAGTTGGCAGAGTGACTGAGCAGCCAGGCTCATCTCAAGAGGGGCCAATGGGAGCTGCAGGGCACAGATGGCACGAATACAGAAGCTATTCCAATGGACATGACCTCAGTCTCCCTCCAAGAAACGCACGCAAACACAGGCACCTGTGACCAGCCATTTTCTGATAATCACATCATTCCACCAATCCACCTGGCTGACCGGCATCTGTTACACAAAAGCTAATCCCCCGCCCCTGAGCATGACATCATTAAAACAGTCATAATGGCAGCCCCTATCCCTGACCTTAGTGGGCTTCGTAGGCAAACGCGGCCAGTACAGTACCACGCAACTATACTCAGAAGCCGGAACCCAATGCAGATCTTCTCACAAAACATCGCTCCACAAATAGGAATATGCTACATTACTTGCAAAGAATAACGCTACACGGTTAATATCAGAATAAAATTTTAATGCACATCAAATTCACCAAGCCCATACAGCTATTAGGTCATAAACTCCAAAATATTTTTCATTACTGTGGGCTGCATCCGCAATAAATGACCAGCTTCTTCTTGTGTGACGCCCTGTTCCTTCATGGTACACAGGGGCTACATTCACGTTCAAAAAGGCAACATGGAAGCGCCTAGAACCGCAGGGCCGTCCCATTAGGTAGGCACTAGTCCAGCTGAAAGGTTGATATGTTGCTCCTAGCCACTAGTACTGCGTAAGGGCATGTGGCCCATTGGCGATCGTCCCATAAGATCGTAATGGTGCTCCACTGATTAACTCGAAGCAGCAGGTGTCGGGAGTAAAAGCCATCTGCAGGAGTGGCATACAGATGGCAGCGGCAAAAGGGGAGGAGATACCTGTCACCCAAATGAAATGAAAAAGAATAGTATGGGCATCAGAACTTCATTTGTATTACTCACTTCAATGATCACACTAAATCTACAGCCATATGCATGCTAGCCCACTCAAAAGGATTATTTCCACCCAAAAATCACTTGCGAATCATAACTATATAAATCGAGGTGAAAACACTATTACAAACGAGTGTTTGTGTGCATGCGTCTGTTAAAACAGAATCCATTAGATGGGATTAGTAACGTGCATAGACACAAGTGTTTGAAGGCGCGTCGAGACAGGGAGGGTTCAACAAGGGCAGATAGACGATGGTCCCACTATGGCAGCTCTGCATCACATAGCGCAGGGGAAGGGGATAGATTCCAAAAAGCCATGTACATGGCAAACTCTCAATTAAATCATCTGTCCATGCATCCATACATCATTCCCTCATCCCGGTATAAAAACGCCTGATTATTTACTCACATAACATTTGAAATTTCCATTGAGTCTGTGCGTAATGCAGTCTGCAAAATCCACTGTGCTCCAGCCCGGAATTCTAGTGTTGTGAAGTAACATGTATTTGGGAACGTCCTGCCTTATCGTCCACTACGCTATTGCGCATCCCATACTATTCATATCAATCATTGCATTCTCGCCATGGCCCCTGTCCCAAGGACATTAAACAATAGAACGTTATATTTGCAATCAGACCTGTGGGCGTCTCCTCGCCGCTAGCTGAAAACCGAAAGCGCTGTCCTTCGAATTCCTCATTTGCAACATCACGTCGAAAAGGCATCTGTGACCGCTTGAAATCACAAATTCATCCATGTAGTGCGGCAGTGTGTGAAAATGGCAACTGGCTTCACTCACAAATGGGACGCCCCGCCCGTCGGTGAACCTCGGTACAGTGCTGCATGAGGGTCCACCGTTAATCGAGTACTACATTCCACTGACCCTTCACAAGTTTGTTCGCGACTGCAAAGATAGTATGTGAAACAATGGGACCATAGCAGAATGAACATATAAACCAATATTTCACTGCCATCGGGATTAAATACATGATTGTAATAGCAAGATGCCATGCGTCACATTGCAGCGTTGTGTGCGGGACGTGCTCGCCCAAAGGGGATTGCAGCTGGCACAGGTGGAATGAATCACCACAGGTGGAGGCTATACAGCCTGAAAACACATAAATTGCACACCCAACCCCCTCCCACAACCACACCCACTCCAAAATGCTACCGGCAGGACTAGCGATGTTGGCCCTGGGGGACCTGATAGCACTGCAAGTACTCCAACTTCAAGAAGAAGATGAACACCAACTACTACAACAACCGGCCGCACAGAGGAGACGCAGGAGGAGGAGGAGGGCAAGGCAGGGCCAGCAAGGCCCACCAGCACAGCCACTACCACCACGCAGGCAGCCCGCAATCCCACGCCTCCGAGCTCATCCGTTCAACCTCACTGCTGAGCAGATCCACACCCTCTACCGTTTGGACCGGGACACCATAACCGCCATTGTGGACATGACACACGCTGACCTTGTCAGCATGATAGATAGCCCAACCGCCATCCCACCCCTACTGAAGGTGGTGTCTGTACTCCACTTCCTGGCCACAGGCACCTACCAGCACACAGTCGGACAGTTGCATGGCATTTCACAGCCACTGTTGTCACGGACACTATTGCAAGTGCTCGATGCCCTCCTGAAGCACGCAGACGACTACATCTCTTTACCACGCTCGGAGCAGGAGATTACAAACACAAAAGTGGGATTCCATGCACTTGCCGGCATACCGGGTTGCATTGGTGCCATCGACTGCACCCATGTGGAATTGGTTGTCCCACATGCCATGGAGGTCCAGTACCGCAACCGGAAACAATATCATTCTCTTAATGTACAAATGGTGTGTGACTCCAACAGGATCTTTACACATTGTTGTGCCCGATTTCCTGGATCAACCCATGATTCTATGGTCTTGAGGAACTCTACTATACCACGCTACATGGAGCGACACGCAGGGAACAGATCCTGGCTACTCGGTGAGTCTCATTTCATGCATGATAATGTGGGGTATGTGATGCGGCAATGACCTGGCAGGAAGGGGTGGGGGGATGCGTACGTAGCAATGTCATTCCACAAACATCCTTTATTGTCCACATACAGGTGATGCCGGGTATCCACTGAAGAGATGGCTCCTTACACCACTCCGGAACCCACAGAACCAGCATGAGGAGGACTACAACCATGCCCACTCACGTACCCGTGTAGTCATAGAACAGGCATTCGGCCTACTGAAGGCTCGTTTCCGCTGCCTCAGCAGGTCTGGCGGGGCACTCCTGTACCGCCATGAGAAGGTTGCAAAGATGGTCATGGCATGTGTCATGCTACACAACATGTGCGTACGTAGAAATGTGCCCATGCCCCCTGACGCAGAACTGCAAGCACCTGAAGATGGTCATGATGAGGGTGGGGATGTGGCAGCACCTCAAGGAGTCCGCGAGGCACAGGAGGCCCGTGAAATTCGTCAGAATATCATAGATTCATGCTTCTAGCACTCACGCCTGGTGGCTGATACATGGACACGGGACTTGTGGCACTGTGTGTGTCTGGAACATGCACAATGTGGACTGTACGCCTATAAAGGCCTCGTACACAAAGATCAATGTCCACACATCTCATTGGATGATTATGAAATGTTTATAGCATATGTGAAATTATATTACATACCCCATCGACCCGCCACCCAAGAAAGCCCAACACCCCCCCTCCACCCTCCTACCTCCCCCCCGAACACCAGTGTCCAAAGATGCTCATTGTCAGTGGGCAGACGCTATTGCAAGCCCCCTCTCCGGGTATCAGGGGCACCCCTGCCTGTGGAGCGCAGGTTCCTCCCAGATCTACGTTGGGGGCTGCCCTGGACGGAACTTGCAACGGATGATGTCTCTGCCTGCTCACGTCCATGCATGTCCCTAAGGGTTTGTGAGAGCTCAGTGAGCACACGGCGCACAGCGGCAAGTTCACCACATACGTCTTTGGACGTCGCATGCAGTTCCCCCCTCAGGCTCTCGGTGCTTCTCTCCATTTGTACCCTTAGTGTCTCTGTACTTCTCTCCATTTGTACCCTTAGTGTCTCTGTACTTCTCTCCATTTGTACCCTTAGTGTCTCTGTACTTCGCTCCATTTGTGCCCTAAGTGTCTCAGTAGATGTTTCTATGGCTGCCTTAGAACCCCCACATTCATCAGCATGCTCCTTGAGGAGCGTGGCCAGTTGCTGCTGTTGCACGATCACCTGGTCGAGGGACTGTTGCCTCTGCTGGGCCATGCCCATTTGCGGTGGTGTCACAGAGGGGCTGATCACCTCATGTTGCCTTGCCACAGGGCTTGTGGGGGATGGCCAGTCGTCGTCTTGTGGGTGCCCCTGCGTGGTATCCTCATGGTGTACGGGATGAAACAAACAGGGGGATTGAGACAGGTCATGGATGGGTCCTACATCGACAGCACCGTTTTCTGTGTCGGAGCATGCTGGCATTAATGCAGTGTCACCTATGGTGCTGCTGCCACCAGAAGCAGTGCCTTCTGTGGCATCCATTGGGGGGACCTGTGGTGCTGCTGTTGTGGGCATGCTGGCTGCTGGGGTGCCTGTTGAAGTCCCCTCCTGTGTGCTGCCACTTGATTTGTGCTGCTGCTGTGTCTTGATCCGTGCAGCTGAGGTGGAGGGTCTTTGGCCGTTGGTCTTGGCCCTCTTTGCAGGTGTGCTGGTAGGGGTGTCCTGAAGCTCGTCGTTTGAATCGGACCCTGTGGTGGAGTAAAGGAGGGCGAGCGTTATTTATGGGTCTGTGGAAATTGGAATGGCAATGTATCACATGCATTGGGGTGGTACCTGAGGGTGATTTGGGTCAGGGCCTTGGAGGTGGTTTCATTTTTGTGTGGATTGAGGATGCAGTTGTTTTGCAGCCTGCAGTTAGGGTGTGCATGCTGCATGTGTAGAGGGTGTTTTTAGGATTTTAAATTATTTATGTATTTAATGTGACTTTTAAAGTGCGCTATCAGGCCAATGTATGTGGACGTTCTCCTGGACATGTGTTTCTGTTGCACTATGTGGACACATGGTACTTCACATGATTGGACATTGTGGATTTAGCATTGTTTTATTTGGCCCACCTACCTGATTCTTCGGATGTCTGCACTCCTTTCTCCATCCCTCTGACTCCCTCTATACTCTCCATTCCAATGGTGGAGGCACAGATTTCTTCCCAGGGGGTCAACTTGATGGGTGATTCCGATCCTCCCCCGGTAGCTGTGGCAATGTTACGGTTGGCTGATAGTATGCTCCGTACGCGTATCCGCAAGTCGTCCCATCGCTTTCTGCATTGCTGTGGGTTGCGGGGTGCGGTCCCCACCGCACTTACCCGCTGTGCCACCAGGGCCCATATGGCCTTCTTGTTCGCAAGTGCCGTCCTGGTCATTTGCGTCGAGAAGACGACGGCAGCATTCTCCTGGAGGGTCTCTGTGAGCACGGTGAGTTCCTCATGGGAGAAGTGGACCTGCCGCTTGCGGTCGCACGCTTTTTTAGCAACTTTTCCCATTTTGATTGTTTTAACTAGGGTGGCTAACGGGTTGGGATGTGTCTCAGGGTCGGATTTTTAATGGTTGTGTTGGGATTCTGATTTTATAGGTGTGCGGCGTGCTGTTTCCCGTTCCGGCCCCATGTTTTTACTTCCGTTTCCGTATATTTACGGTCACCGTATTTTGCGATTACCGCTCATTACGGTGACCGCTATGATGGGTGGCGGAATTGCACCTAGGGCGCCGTACGACGGCGGTGAGGGGCGTTTTGGGGACATTTCCGCCATCGCGGACTTTGCACTTCCGCCATGGCGTAATGCTCGTGCCCGATGGGTCAGAATTAGCCGCACTTTACTCCATCGTGCAATGGCGGAAACGCTATTTACGCTATGGCGGTCAGGTCAGTTACTTTCCGCCAGGGTCGTAATGAGGGCCTCTGTCACCAAACTGAATCAGGTTATTAGATATTCAATCAATTGTGATACCACATTTGTTGTTTATGTTTTTTCATGTCCCTGCACCAAGTGGTACGTCGGAAGTACGACATGTAAACTCAAACTGAGAATTTTCCAGCATCTCAGGGCTATTAAAAACTCTGACCCCGCGTACCCTATGGCCAAGCATTTTAAGCAGGAACATGAAAACAATTTTCATTTGCTTACATTTTTTGCAGTGGCACATATTCCCATCCATTTCAGTTGTGGAGATTGTGTCCTAAAACTGAGACAATTGGAAACAAGGTTTATTTTGGACTTCGACACCAAGTTTCCAAATGGTCACAATTTGGATGAGGAGCTGTATACATTTTTGGGCACTTAATTCAGTCATGTTTCCTTTCTCTGTAATGTTTCTTCAATGTGTTTTTCATTTCTTTTACTTCTTTTTCACCCAAAAAATGTCCTTTGTTTGTTTACTTCATATTCGAGGTATGCATTTTCTCCAGTAATGTTTTTCACCTGTTTTGACCCACATTATGCCCTAATTTGATTATTTTCTTTTTAGGTCCATTGTGTTTTTTTTGTTGCTTGGCTGTCGTTGTCCATGACTACATGGGGAATTAGCACCATGCCATCTATTTTGGTTTTATATGCATAGACCTGTTTTTCTCTTCCTTGGATATTCTCACCTCATTGTATGTCACAATTTCAGGGCTCATATTATTGTTTATTGTTTTATTATGGACATTCTGATTTGGTTATTACTTTTATGGCATTGTTGTTTTATCATTTCTTGCAGATGTTTCCATCTCATGTCCGTGGTTACAGGTACTTTTTAACTGTGATCCATTACGGGCTTTTTGGTGCTTTTCCTTTGGTTCTGCTATTATGTGGCTACATTTGTCATCATGTCTGCACTTTATCGCTGAGTTGCTTTATCCTGAATGCTATTGTACTTTTTTCCATCAGACTGGTCTTCAGGAGTATTGCTTTTCCTGTTGGCACTGATGCCATTCAGTTATATTCCCTGGCTATTGACAAGTATTCTAGTTATTGTGCTCGCATTTCTCGAGCCTCTTTATTCCATTGCTGCTATTTCCTGCCTTTACGGCTGCACTTTACCTTCAGATTTGTTACTTTGATCATGTTTACATCTAGATGCTGCTAATTTGGCTTGCACTTGCACTTTAGCCATTTAATGGATTTAGAAAATTTTTTACATCCAGATGCTGCTACTCTTGCTTGCACTTGCACTTTAGTCTTTTACTGGATTCAGAAGCATCATATTCTCAGTGGTATTCGTAGCAGACGCCAGCACTTGCCTAGTTAGCATTCTTACTTTATTCCATTGCATTTTAAGGACCATTAATTCTACTATCAATTGACTATGTGATATTTATATTTCCATGTTTTTATGCTGTTTGAAATCTGCAGCCCTGTAAGCCATTGCGGAGGTATCTTATTGCCTCAGCTTGCCATCTGCACCTTTCTTTTTACTTTATATTATGGAGAATACCACATTTAGCATCATCATTATGCTGTTGTTCCATTTTAAAGTATTATTGTGGTCCTTGATGTGTCTGTAGTTGCATTCCAATCATGTAAGTTTCTACGCTGACAGCTCTAGCATATAAAAAAAAAAAAATGTTTTTTCCATGCACTTGGATTCAGGCATACTGCCAGATGCGCTTAGCTTTTTGCATTATTTCTGGTGAGCTGTTTTTTGCATACCGAATTTCCATCTAATCTGCATTTCCTTATTATGTCATTCACACGCCCTTTATCGTTCTGTTCATTCAATGCAACCATTCTGTGTGGATCATTGTGATGTCTGTGTGCAGCATTTTTTATTTTGCTTTGCTGGAATGGTCACATGCTTCCTTCTTTCAATTGGGTGCACTGCGCACGCCATGCCTCTTTTGTACTTCGGGGCATTTTGCATGTCTCTATTTCTGCTACTTGATTGCTTTTTCTATTCCATCTTGGCTGCCACACAGTACACATTGTGACACATACTTGGTGAGTGGTATTAAAATAGTTAAAGGACTATAAATTGATGTTTTTGTTTATATGGTGCTTCCATACATTTTCTCCTTACTATGAACAAGCGCTCAGTTGAGCGTGAAATGCGTTGTGTCTTGGTGGCTTTGCCCCATGGCATCCTGCCGCTGTTTCTTTGCTGCTGTCCTAACTGTGGCATTTTAATTTAATAAAGTGCTTTTACTGGTATCCATTTCAGAAGTCAGCACGCGTTTTCATTTTTCCACTGGAGTTCTATTTGGCCCGCGGAGAGTGCGGTTTTTCTTCCTTCTTTTACCATATATATATATATATATATATATACTTTTGTGATGGTAACACATACAGCATACAGTGCTACAAAACACTGTCAGGCCGATTCATCCAAATAATGTGCGCTGAAAAATCCTGCGCAAGCGTGCGATATCGTGCGATTCGCTGTGAAATAGCGATAATCGCAGTGCATGTGCGAATATCGCAGGGAAAGCAGCGCACAACTATTCATGGAAGTCCGTGCGCGAGAAAAATGTGGGATGTGCGATGAAAAAGTGCACTGCGCACGCCGGCGCACAGGCCATCTAACGGCGTGCGCTAAGGCCACAGCGATAGCGCACATAGCGCGGCGCACACAACAAAAGTAGGCGGAACACGGGGCGTGACAGGCGGAATGGGGAACAACTCGAGTAAATGTGGGCGTCACGGGGGAAGTACAGGAGGCAAGTGCGTGGAACGCCCACACGCTCGTCTACAACACATATTAATGGAATCGAATAGGGCAAACCAGCGCACGGCCAAAGACGCGCACAGGGCCATACATGTCCGCCACACGAAAGCAGGCGGTAGCGTCCCTGTGCATGAAAAATATGTGCGCCGAAATGTGCGCTAACAAAAAAAGCGAATAAATAGCCATGAAGATTGACCCACACTGTGGCCCTCCAGGACAAATGACGTGCAAAGGGGTACGCGACAAACACGGACACCCGCTGTGTCAAAAATAGCATGTGCGTGTATCTCAGGGGTGCGCGGGAAGTTTCACACGCGATCGGGCCTGGGGGAGCGTGGTACATGGATTCCAGGGGCCTGCGGGTGGCCTCACATGCGATCGGGCCTGGGGGAGCGGGGTACGTGTATTTCAGGGGCTCGGAGGAAGTTTAACATGCGATTGGCCTGGGTACGTGTATTTCAGGGGTGCGCGCGAAGTTTTACACGTGATTGGCCTGGGTACGTGTATTTCAGGGGTGCGGAAGAAGTTTTACACGCGATTGGCCTGGGGGAGCGGGTACGTGTATTTCAGGGGCTCGTGGGTGGTTTTACACGCGATCGGGCCTGGGGGAGCGGGCTATGTGTATTTCAGGGGCTTGTGGGTGGTTTTACACGCGATCGGGCCTGGGGGAGCGGGGTACGTGTATTTCAGGGGTACGCAGGCATTTTCACACGCGATCGGGTCTGGGGGAGCGGGGTACGTGTATTTCAGGGGCAGAAGAACACGTAGCCAACACCCACCCGCTGTGAAGTAATAGCGTGTGAACCCCAACACCTTCAAAACACACGCACCGCACCCCACGAAAAGCACGTACAGAGCAATGGAAATCCACGTGGGATCTTCAAGCCCTGCCAGGGCAACGCCCGTGCGTGATACGTCACAGACACGCTTACGCGCTAAGGGCCTTTGGTCCAATGGAATCGCGTATGCGTGCTGACGCGCTTAGGCGCTAAGGGCCTTTCCTCGAATTACACGCTGACGTGCAGAATTTTCATGTGCCAAATCACTCCGTATCAAGCTGGCCACGCATAAGCACACGGAAGACCACGCTCCTGCCCAAAAGGCCGAATTACTGCCCCCGAGAGCCCCGATCAGCCTCCCACGAGCCATCTGCTGCTGCCTGCCTGCCTGCTGCCACCGTGCCCTGCCATTTGGTGCCTGCACATCAGCCATCTGCAGGGGTCAAGTTGCTGTGTCCACCCCTGCTGGAACAGAAGACTCCCGACTGGGATACCATCGCTCCACAGCTCAGCCCCAGGACCCAGTTGCCCATCCACGCCTGCCTCAGGGGTCGCCATGTCGGGGCAAACACCATCCGAGACCACTGGCGACCCCCAGCCAGAGGGGCAGAGGGCCACCAGCTTCAGTCAGAAGGAAGTTGGTGTCCTGGTGGAGCATGTCCTGGGGCATTATGATGCCCTCTTCGGATCATCACGCGCCGACAAGGAAGGACGGGACAGGATCTGGACGGACATCGTGACTGCCATCAACGCGGAGGGGGTGGCAGTCCGACTGTTCCATCATGTCAAGAAGCGCTGGGAGGACTTCAGGTCCAGGACCCTCAACAAGGCCCGGCGCCTCTTGAAGGCAGAAGATGCTAAGGGGTGCCGGGGCCACTTGTCGGAATTTCAGATGAGGGTCCTGGAACGCATATCCCCAGCGCTCCACGTCCAGGTCCTTGAGAGGCAGACCCGTCTGGAGTCGAGCGGTAAGTGTCCAAGCATTGCTGTGTGAGACAGGGCATGTTGCAGTGTGCTGGTTGTCTGATACTTGCCTGTATGTGTGACATAGGCCATGTACGCGTGTGTGTGTGCAGGGACATCATGGTCATGCATGTGAGACCAGTAATGTGTGAAGCACACGGTTGGTGTATGTGTTTAAATGCTACATGGGGAGCCCTATGCGGAATGGACACATGAGAGCATGTCAGTCTCTGTTCCTGGACATGGGTGGGGGTGAGGGATGGGTGATGATGCCATGTACATGTATGGTGTTCATGTCTGTGTGTCTGACCTGCGTGTCTGTGACTTGTCAATGCCATGAATGCATGACACATGTCTGTGTCAATGTTCTGATTCACTGATGCAGCCTAGCTATCCTTGCATCCACTGTGTCTGGGGTGTACGAGTCCAGATGGATGAAAGTATGGTGAAGTGTATGAATGTGATAGGCATGACCCATGATGCATGTGAGTTCAAAAACAACATTGTATGTTTCAAGAGTTCCTTGGACATGTTTGCTTATGTCCATAGCATGCGCCATGCCTGTTACTGCATGTGTATTGCCTGCACTGACCCATGTGTTGTGGAGGGACATGATGGAAGTGATCTTTGACAGTGCCACTCATCTGCTATTGCTTCCTGTCTAGGGGACCATTGTACAGTACCCTGATGCTTGTGTTCTATGTCTCTCTCTACACAGCGCAAAGTGAAGAAGAGGGCGGAGACGGCGCTGTGGAGCAAAGCGGCGGGGATGCCCCCACGGCTGCGGCGGAAGGGGTGGGTGAGCCCCCACAGGGGCTTGCAATGGCGGAAGACGGTGTGGAGCCATCCAGGTTGGTGGTTTCCACAGAGGAGGAGGAGGCCGCTACTGAGCCGCACATGGGGCCTGGTGGGGGCATCCCTGCTGGTGCAAGTGGTGCAGTCCAGGGGCAGGGGCAGGAGGTAGCACAGGTCACCGTGGAGGTGCCTGTGCATGTCACTGTCCCTGACACTGTGACTGCACCACCATGCACCAGCAGGGATGCCCCATCCCAGGCCCGTCCGCAGGTAGGGGGGATGTCCATGTCATCTGACTCCCCTCCACCTGCGGACGAGGGGACCCCTGGCCATATGGAGAAGGTCCTGATTGGTGTCACGTTGCGCACGGGTGTCATTCGTGATGAGGTGCGTGCTTCCCGGGGGGAGCACGCACGTCATCACGAAGAGCACCGTGCCAACGTGGCGCAGTTGGGAGCGGTCGTGGTCGGGGGTCTCGTACATGTGTCGGGCACTCTGGCGACCCTCTCCTCCTCTGTGGAGGCTATGCGCCAGTCGTTCTCCATGCCGTCTTCCGGCCCAGATGCCACCAGGGCCCCCTGTGGACCTGCCCCGACCAATGCAGCCATCTCGGTGGGGTTCCCATCCCTGCCACAGTCGGGAGTTGGAGGTCCAGCAGGGGTGGACACACCAGCAACTGGACCCCAGCAGATGGAGGATGTGACGGCATCATCGGGCAGGTCACATGCACGACGGCGTCGGTGGATTCCATCAGCCTGGATGCCGTCGTGCTGGCACAGGCAGTTGCGTCGGACGCAGTGGCAGGCTCGACGTGGGAGGCATCATGGCTCGGGGCCATCAGCATCAGGGGTGCAGGCATCGGCCGGAGGGCAGGAGAACCCTGGAATGGGAGTGGCTTCCGTGTGGGAGCGGTTGGGCCAGCAGATAGGTGCGGAGCGGCAGCGGGCAGAGGAGGAACGGCTCACAATGGTCAGGGCGGAGAACTCCATGCGGAGGGCGCTGAGGCGGGCTGAGTGCCTCGAGGGTCTTCGCAGGGAGTTGGAGCTGGACACTGCATTATCCCTGCAAGACCTCTGGGCCAGGGAACATGCCCGCCTCCAAGCCATTGAACAGGAGATCGATGATGCCCTGGCCCATGACAACAACCAGTGAGCCGTCGGACTAGCCCGCTGCCCTTGTAAATAGTTATGTAGTTAGTGTTAGGTTTCCTTTGCTTTTTTATTTATTTTGGACCTTTTGGACAATGGACCACATTTTTGTATATAGTTTTTTTATTAGGTAGTATTTTTAGATAGGTTTCATTTGTTCAGTTGGGATCATGGACCCTGGATTGTTTATCTGTATATAGTTGACTGTTGGATTTTAGTTTTTTTTTTGGATTTACCCATGGAGCAATGGTTTTCGGTTTTGTTTTTCCCTTGGATTTACTTTTTTGAACTGTGACTTTGGACACCTTTCCTTTGGATTATGATTTGTGGTTTTTCATTATTTTACGGACATGCTGCTTTTGGTTTTTGATTCCCATTGTCGTTTGTTTATTTTTAATTCCATTTATGTTGCTTTTAATACATTTTTTTCATCAAACTTCAATGTGTAGTATCATCTCATTGGTTTCATGCATATCATGATATGGGTTTTGACATTCACTTACACACATTGTGTGTATGTGAGGGACATGTGTTCATTTACATACTTGCCATTGGGGTTGTATCATGTAATTGGCATTTCTAAGTGGATGGATGCAATACTTGGGTGGATGTTTGGCATGTGGAGGCTGCCCATAAGGGCCAGGGATCTAGATTGTGATGACCTGTTGGCTGGGGGACATGTGTCAGGGCCTGCTGGCAGGTGCCCCGCAATGCTAGGGGGTGGGGGTGCAGGGGGACATGAGTGGGACCCGAGTGGGGGCCTGCTGGCAGGTGCCCCGCAATGCTGGGGGGTGGGGGTGCAGGGGGACATGAGTTGGTGATCAGTAGTGCAAGGAGACATGTGCCTTTGCTGGGGGGCATGCCCATGTTGGGTGGGCTGCCTGCGGGACATGACCAGGGATGCAGGGTAGTCCCCTGTGGTGTGGGCTGCCTGCAGGGGCCGTGGAGGGTGTACAGGGAACACCTGGGAGGACCCACACTGCCAAATCACATGTAGGACTCCCCGGCACCCCCGAAATACACGTACCCTCCTGAAATCGCATGTGAAACTTCCCGCGCACCCCAGTAATACACGTACCCTGCTGAAATCGCGTGTGAAACTTCCCGCGCACCCCTGAAATACACATACCCAGGCCAATCGTGTGTGAAAACACCCGCGCACCCCTGAAATACACGTACCCAGGCCAATCGCATGTAGAACTTCCCGCGCACCCCTGGAATACATGTACACTGCTCCCCCAGGCTCGATCGCGTGTGAAGATTCCCGCGCACCCCTGAAATACACATACCCAGCCCAATCGCGTGTAAAACTTCCCGTGCACCCCTGGAATACACGTACACCGCTCCCCGTGGCCCGATCGCGTGTAAGACTTCCCGAGCACCCCTGAAATACACGTATCCAGGCCAATCGCGTGTGAAAACACCTGCGCACCCCTGAAATACATGTACCCAGGCCAGTCGAGTGTGAAAACACACGCGCACCCCTGAAATACACGTACCCAGGCCAATCACGCGTAGAACTTCCCGCGCACCCCTGGAATACACGTACACCGCTCCCCCAGGCCCGATCGCGTGTATAACTTCCCGCGCACCCCTGGAATACACGTACCCAGGCCAATCGTGTGTAGAACTTCCCGCGCACCCCTGGAATACACGTACACCGCTCCCCCAGGCCCGATCGCGTGTAAGACTTCCCGCGCACCCCTGAAATAAACGTATCCAGGCCAATCGCGTGTGAAAACACCCGTGCACCCCTGAAATACACGTACCCAGGCCAGTCGCGTGTGAAAACACACGTGCACCCCTGAAATACACGTACCCAGGCCAATCGAGTGTAGAACTTCCCGCGCACCCCTGGAATACACGTACACCGCTCCCCCAATCCCAATCGCGTGTAAAACTTCCCGTGCACCCCTGGAATACACGTACACCGCTCCCCCAGGCCCGATCGCGTGTAAGACTTCCCGAGCACCCCTGAAATACACGTATCCAGGCCAATCGCGTGTGAAAACACCTGCGCACCCCTGAAATACACGTATCCAGGCCAGTCGAGTGTGAAAGCACACGCGCACCCCTGAAATACACGTACCCAGGCCAATCACGCGTAGAACTTCCCGCGCACCCCTGGAATACACGTACACCGCTCCCCCAGGCCCGATCGCGTGTATAACTTCCCGCGCACCCCTGGAATACACGTACCCAGGCCAATCGTGTGTAGAACTTCCCGCGCACCCCTGGAATACACGTACACCGCTCCCCCAGGCCCGATCGCGTGTAAGACTTCCCGCGCACCCCTGAAATAAACGTATCCAGGCCAATCGCGTGTGAAAACACCCGTGCACCCCTGAAATACACGTACCCAGGCCAGTCGCGTGTGAAAACACATGTGCACCCCTGAAATACACGTACCCAGGCCAATCGAGTGTAGAACTTCCCGCACACCCCTGGAATACACGTACACCGCTCCCCCAATCCCAATCGCGTGTAAAACTTCCCGCGCACCCCTGGAATACACGTACCCATGCCAATCGCGTGTAGAACTTCCCGCGCACCCCTGGAATACACGTACACCGCTCCCCGAGGCCCGATCGCGTGTATAACTTCCCGCGCACCCCTGAAATACAGGTACCCAGGCCAATCGCGTGTGAAACTTCCCGCGCACCCCTGAGATACACGTACCCAGCCCATTCGCGTGTGCAACTTCCCGTGCACCCCTGAAATACACGTACCCAGCCCAATCGCGTGTGGAACTTCCCGCGCACCCCTGAAATATGCGTACCCCACTCGCACAGGCCCTTTCGTGTGTGTAAGTTACAGCGAAACCCGTAATACACGTTCCCCGTTTGGCGTTTGCTGTTTGGCAGTCCGGTAAACTGGTCCAGAGTTGGCGCAGCCCTTTGCGATGTTTTGGGGATTTTGATGGCTTTTCCTTGCGCGAGGGCGTTCTTGGGGGCGTGACTGGCGCTGCTGCAGGCTCGCTGCGCCACTCTGCGCCACGGCTGCTTTTGGAGGCTAAAATGCATGAATACGCTGTGCGCAGAAATCAATTTTAGCGCACACGGCTGGTGCAGACATTCGCACGGGCACACTGTGCGCCAGCCGCGTGCGCCACTTTTTTGCGAAATTCTATGAATTACCCTGTGTGTCTGCAGCAGATCGCGTTAGCTATAAAAAGTGACATAGCATCAGTATAACGCAGGTCTTGAGCTTGATTCTTCCAAACAATGGCTGTAAAAATTAGCAGCCACCCCCAATAAAAGCATTAGTTTGGAAAGTTGATTAGGGAACCAAAGTGTTGAGGGTCATATTCTGGCTTTGACAGCGGATGATACAGTGATCGTCGACAATTCCTGTAATCTCAATGCATTCCACTCTGCTGTCTTCCATGAGAAGGTTTTCCCTATCACATACTGGCGCCATTGTTTATCCTGTTGCCTGATCTTTCTTTTTATATAGGTAATTTGAGTGAAAGGGGCATAGACAGAAAATAACCAACTCAATGTCACAGGCCTCTGGTGAGAATATTTTCAGATGTGCTTATTAATCCAATGAAATGGGTTGTTTTGTATACAATTTCAGAGGTACGTTTACACATCAAATATAATTAATCAACAAATCTGTGTGTGGGTATTTAAAGCTTTAGATTATAATAGAACAACTCAGCTGGAGTCTTTTAAGCTTTCATCTATGCATATCCTGGTATGTCTATACCTTCTTTAATGATGGAGAGCATGAAGCCAGAATCCTTCTCCTTTTGTGTATTTTATAGTTTTGTTTTTGAATATTGTCAAGTTGGGTTATTATGTGATTTGTGTACTTTCCAAGTCAGTTCTACAAAACAGAGTATTATTTTAGTTCATGAATTTCAAACATTCACATATAATTGAACCTTGCTCTGTGATAGGATCTGGCTGGGAAACAATGTGCCCAGTGCAGAAATTGCAGATTGGCTTAAATTCCAGCTTCACCTCTTAACCAACATGTGTGATCCTGTGAAATTCATTTAATCTTGTGGTGCCTAAACTGTCAAAATTGCCACTCTCTAAAAAATGCAAAATTGTCAGTCCATGGGAGTGATTTATTTCTTAGGATATGCTCCTCACTTATTGTTTAACAAGCTAGTGTTTTGCTTAATGTATAATAGTAGTAGCCTTGATATAGTATACACCACAAAGTCATTTGTTTTTTCACTAATAGTGATACTGCTTGAAAAATGTAGCACTCTTCTAATCTCAGTCCATGTTAGCAGACATGCACCTTTCTGTGAGCTTCTAATTTATATCCACTCTCTATTCCATGCAATGGCGTGTGTACCTTTTTCATTGCTTATAATCTGTCCCCATGCTTGAGGACCATTGCATTATGTGAGAGTGTTAGTTATGGGTCTTCTGTCTATGTTGAGGAATGTGTACCTTCTTCATACTGCTACTGATCCGTGCAGTGCATCTAAGACTACAACCTCATCATGGCTGCTATTTTTAAAATGCATCCTGTTCCCACGTCGTGGACGTCTATAGTTGCCCTTGAAATGCCACTTGTTTATTGTTCTGATTCCAGCAAGTCTGAAGAGGGTAAGGGGGCATGGAGGGGAGTAGCCGTGCATATTTAGATTGCTCTGGGGCATATATCAAGCAATGGTTTGTGATTGCATCGCGTGTGGGCACAACCAGAGATTCTGGATCCCTTCATTTCTTTGGTTCTAGGGGGAGGTGTCTGTGCCCTGTACCCCGGGTCCCAAAATACCTTGCCTGGACTCCAAAGGAGAGGGGATAGGCACTGTAGGGCACAGTGTTCCAGGAAATAGGGAAGGAGTGATCTGCTACACAGGAGATGAAGAAGGGTCAACCCCCTCAAAGACAACATGTGAGAGGAGCCAAAGGAGGAAGCAGCGATTAACATTGAGTGCAGCATACATACAAGGACTGCTGTGGGGTGCAAACTGGATGGGGTCCCTGAGTGGAGGGGACAGAACCCTTCATCCCTCAGTAGTTCATACATTGGGTACATTTAAGATCCTCCTTCTCTTTCCTAGCAAGCAACCTGTGGATCTCAATGCCCAGGCGACTCCGCACAGAAGACAATCACCTAGTCTTCAGAAAATCTCTGAAAGCCTGGCTATTCACTAGATCGTAACAGACAAACTAGCATGACACCCTCTACAGGCCGAACCAGGCAGAAGTTTCAACCTCTATGCATGTGAGGTTCCGGCCGTAAGACTCAATAGAACCATGAAGGTGAACCCGCATGGTCCTGCTGCTCCCACGAGATGGACCACTCAGATTTGAACACCATAAAAGCCATGATACATCTGGACACACAGACTGGTCAGAGCACCACCCCTGCAAACAGGACATTCAGGTTAGCCTCACTGACATGTGCAATGTGCTTGTGCACAACTCTTAAATCAGGGACACTTTGGACATCGGAGCCTGGGTCCGTCTCCCCAAATGTATTTCCCCATCACACATAACACACTGACACCTCCCCACAGTCATCATAAAATGGAACCAAGAACAATAACAACACCTCATCCAGATGGGTAACACAGCTTGAGCGCCACTGATTCAGTAGAACCCTAAATTTCTAATAGGACTCTTCGGTAGCCCCAAATCATCCTCTCCTTCTCCAACCTTTCAGTCTAGTCGTACCTTTAAACTACACACACACACACACACACACACGCCCATTCCCCTTCCCTGTTAGCACCATACCAACCATGGTAACCCTCATTGTGCAGCCTTCTACAGCTGTAGCCCTGCCACATATTGTTCGCTGTCAAGGGCTCTCCCAATGTCCCAGTGATGTCATCTAATTGATATTACGTTTTTCCTTTTAAACAGAACCCATACCCAAGTGTGATTGGCACCAACCACATACAGCCATACCAGCACCCAGGACTCTGGCACTTCCAGCCCACACTCATGAACACCACATTCTTAGTACCTGCTCTCTTTTATAACCACGCCTTCTTTTGTTTTGCTAAAACCACATGTCACAAGGCCACCACACATTTCAGAGATGAGCTATACAAGACCACTTTCCATTATATTACATTACCATTAATTTAAGTAATAACACTCACTACAGCATTCAGCAAAGGGAGCTATATGCTATTAAAACTAGCTAAAAATGTGATATCATTATTATTGTTAAACTTGGAATAATGGAGCAGAATTGGATGGAACATTGTTGTGCATTTTTTATTAAACCACTTAGAGGCCACTTTAAGGCAGACATTTGAGCACTCAGGTTGGAGTTGTAATATGGAAGTTGTCTGGTGTGCATTCAGGGTGCTGTAGGTTGGAACTTGAAGGTACAACATGAAGGGGAAGAGTGGGGTGTATTTGCAGACTGTTCATTTCTTTTGTAATGCAATTTTTCATTAATTGTTTTAAAGTTACAGGAACAAATGATGATGACTTTTATTCAAGGAAAAACGTAGCAAAACACTTGTAGCACTAAATGCCTATGGAATTTTGTTTTTTGAGGGTCTTATTGGAACTTCTGAATATCGGGTACATTTTTACAGTGTCTATTAACTTGATTCAAAACTTGTATTGCCTTACACCTATTCTGAATTTGCATAATATCACTTTTTAACATATGTTTACTTAACCCAGTTGGGCCTGTTAACCCTTATTTCCTGACACACCCCTTCCCTCCTTCTATCTGTGCCCCCTGCTTTGCCCCCCTCATATTGATTGCTAGAGACGCCACTGGTGCCAGGCACAGTTCCACATGGTCGCTGTCTTCATCACCTGCTGATGTTGTCTAGTGCTGTTCTTTTCCTTTGCCTTCTGGGACTTGTAGTTCCACCTTTCCCATTATAAAGCTCGGACTACAGGTCCCAGAAGGCAAAGAAAAAAACGGGATTGGATAAGCACCTACAGATTGGAATGGGTCATGTTGGCAGGTATGCAGATGTGCCTATGGGGATATTATGCTAGTTACTTTCTGATGACTCACGTCTGCACCCAGACTCCTCCTGGAAACCATCTAAGAGAAATGGCTGAGCTGGGTGTAGACATGAAAAGCAGCTGTTAGTGTTGCATTGCAGGCAGGGCCCCACCCGCTGTATTTATTTGGATAGAGAGGAGCTCTTTGGCAATCATGTACACACTTCCCATGAGCATGCGTAGCTGATCAGGTACTGCCGTCGGCGCTGGGTTCCTTGCATTAGCATTTGGAGTAAAGTGCTCTATAAATGTCAAATAAATACAAATACAAAATACAGATTAGCTGGTGAGTAGCAACAGGAAATCCAGTACCCAAGTGTTGTACAAGAGATCCTTTAGTAGCGCACCAGGGGACGGTACCAGCAAGAAATGATTAAAACCTCTGGGCAGGGGGATTCACAGGGTACAGTGTTTACATATATCACAGGGTTCTATCACAGTATTGTAATGCAATTGTCAACTCAAGTCTTTGGGACTCATTTTGTTTGTTAAAAGCATGGTATTGATTTCAATAGAGACAACTTAAAACACATAGATACAGGCTCATATGGTTCAATTGGAATCGCTCCATGAATAGGCACCCTCTGTACCCCGACCCTTCCCTCCCCTGTCCTGATTGCAATTTAAACCAAAATTAAAGTGAGCCAGAATAACAGCATCACTGTTCTTAGAGTACATTAATGTAGTCCAATTTTAAAGAATGTCACCATTTGTTTCAAACAAATGCAGGCTCACAATCTTTGTGGGTGGGACGGATTGTCATTTGGCAATGGTGTATTAATAACATGGTGTGGGTAATTCTATCTCTGAAAATGTAATCTGCTGTTCAGATTCCTCTTTCATAAGCTGCATGCTAAAAGGATAGTGTGTACCTGTGCCCTGCTGCATCGGTACCCTAATTTGCAGCGCCTGCCCTACCAGTGGAACAGAGCAGGTTCAGAGGTTACAAGCGTGCATTTGGCAGCTGCAGTGAGAGCCCCGTCTCTGCAGTGCAGGGGCTGCAATTAAGATATACACCCTTGTTGCAAAACCTTATAATTATGGGTCTACCTCTTGGTTGCACAATAATCTTTAAATATAAACAATGCCCGGGTCAGGGTATGTTGGATGGTATTCTCATAATTATTACAGCCACATCCTATTTGAGATCACAAATGTGCCAGCCAGGTGCAACTGTGGAAGGTGATGTGTTATTGGGCCAGACAGGTTGAGCCTAACAGGAGAGGAGTCTGAATGGTCATGCCTCTTCTTTGAACTTTTTGTGAGGGGAGGTAACACCCTCCACCAGGGACAGCCACACCGCAGGCAGCTGCCCTCGCCCAGCCATCAAAGGAGCACACACATTCATAGGGAGTACGCTTACACTAGGATGCTGCATTTATAAAGGCCTTTGATCCGGGTGAGAAGGAAAGCGGGCAGAGTTAGAGTAGTCACGCATGATCTGTACAGTAGAAGGAGATTCCCACCATTTTGTTTCTGGCTTCCTGTCCCCTCCACTTCCTCTAGAGCAAAGCACTTTGGGTGTGATGTCGAAGGGCTACATCCACTTCTTTCAAGAACAGTGATTGGACCAATAAGACAAGCTGGCTTTATTCCAATCACCTGAGGGCTTTTGTTTTTAAAAGAAGACCTCTCCCACCACTTCTTAGATCCTCTCAAGACAACCTAAAGATTTGCTCTGAGGTACGTGAGAAGAACACAGTGGACTTCCTTTGGGAAAGTTGCATTTTTCAAAGCACTCAACCTGAGGTGAAGGAGTCATCCAAGGCAGAAGAAAGATCTGCCTCCTCTTCTACCCGCTCCTAGGGCACATTGGGGGTGAACCTTTGTTGTGGAACAGGACCTGCCACTCTACACCAGAATCTCTTGAAGCTGGGAGAGCAGACTCTCAACAGACCCTTCCTGTCCTCAACTCCCTCTGAGTGGGGCTCACAGCAGCCAGAGGACCAGGCCAGCAGAAGCTCCCTGTTCTGCTACACCGAACCAGTCACTCCGTGTTCACCGCTCCTTGAACAAGATGAGGACGCCAGCGCTGGATTTTGCACTCCTCCCCCAATCCGAACTCCTGCTTGCATTTCTGCCAACTCAACATTACATCATGTCCTAGATGTGCCCATCACTTGCTGGGCTCAAAGCTACTGCTCGATGGGGGAACCCAACCCGAATCACTGGTGAGTCACATGCCGTCTCTGACCAGGGGTTACAACTATGGCTTGGCCCAACAAGGCCTCAAATGGCCACTTTACCAACCTGCACATTGACGCACCCAAGATCACCCCCTTTGATGACCGTCGCCCGCTGACTAAAACGGCTAGTTCATCACGCATCTACCACTCCCATCAGCTAGAAGCCTGACTCGGCTTGGCCCAATGTGAAAGTGATCATGGGACCACGACACCCTGCATTGCCGAGAGTGCCCCTTCGACCACACAGAGCAACATATTTGCCTATATTCAACACCCACTTGTTACGTGGATCCACAGGATTCAAACTGTCCAAAATGAGCCTAATCCGCTCACATCTGCATTCAACACCGGGTTTGCCATCCGTCAACCCACCAAGAACCGAAAAATTGTGTTGTTGGTCCAAACTGTCACCTCGGTCCACTGGGACCCTAGAGACTGGTTAGGTGACTACAACCTCTTTTTGCACCCAAAGACGTATCCTTTTTTGTGGTTGGCAATTTGCCTGTCACTCCTGTATTCATGCTCAGATGGCAAACATCTTCAGTCTGTTGCATTTTTTTGTCTGTCTTTCCACAAGGGTGGGTTTTCGTACAGTGTTTATATGCATTCATTCATTCATTCATTCATTCATTCATTCATTCATTCATTCATTCATTTATTTATGCATTTGTAAAGCACACTAAACCAAAAGGCAACTAGGCGCTGGTTACATAGAAGACAAAAAACAATGTGCAGAGAAAAGGAAAGAGGTGATACAGTCTAATTAGTTCATCAGTAAGATGGTGTGTTTTATTGAAGTATATCGGTTATTTTAGAACCTTGCTTAGATTTCCCTTAATTTTGGACTGTTTGCTGTGTGGGTCACTACAGAATCAAATTCACAACACTCTTAAGAGCATAGCCTTCCCTCGGTCAACGTTACCCCAAAAGGCAAAGGAGGTATAGCTTTTAACTGTGCTAGTTTTACCTTTATGATTGTGTTGGGTCTTTGTTTGTAGAGGTGTGAGGGCTGAGTGGGCACATGTGTATCCCTACTCATCCTTGCACTCCTGCAGAGCAGACTCCAATTCCTCAAAGTGGGACATGTGCTCTGCAGTCCAATGCCATAAACACTAACAGTGAGTCCCACTTTCTATGAAATACTTTGTTGCTCTCAGAGAGTTTTGTACACATTTTCTCATTAGCAAATGTAGACCACAATCTAGCCAACCAAAACTGAATTGCTGGTGATTACTTTTCTCTCCGGTGTGTGGCTATCAACAGTTTAGCTGCTTGGACTATTTTCATAATTATTTACCCCACCACTAGAAAAGAGCAGGTATTTTCCCTTGATCAGTATCCACAGCAGCAGCACCCCTGGGTCAAACGGGAAGTCTTGCTCCCCCTCCTGTAACACATATCTCTGTAATTCCTCCCAGAATGGTCTAATTCTTGGGCAGTCCCACCAAACATGTAAGGCCTTTCCCCCGCACTCTTGCTGACAGTCCCCTTATATATCCTTATTAGCCTTGTTCAGGCGAGAAGGTGTCCTCTCCATTCCTGCTCAGTAATCTCCCTTCCCAAATTCCTCTACCATGCCTTTATATATGACCAATCTGTCCTGGATTCCGAGTAGATAAGAGAGTCCTGTATAAATTTCCAAATCAAGTATACAAAGGGGCACTGGGCAATACCCTGATCTACCCATGTAGTCATATGTTTATATATATGAAAAATGATCAGGGCGAACATGGATAAAGAGTGACACCGTCTTAGTTATTCCATGTACCACATCTATAAGGGCAAGTTGAAATCCCAGACCAATATGATTACATTAAAAGTTGTAGTACAGGAAAACAGATATAGTGCATTACATGTGCATGACAATCAAAAACCTTAAAAGAAAAACACAAATAGTGGCTCATATGAATGTGAAACAAGCCTGTTCACTCTATTGGGGTCGCATACATATATAACTGCCAGATTAGTTAGCCAATTGTACAGTGTTTTGGTTAAGCCCTGCCCTTTCATTTAGTTGTTGACACAACTGTATTTCGGCATGTTGAGCAGTTTGAAAGTGCTCTTATTTCATCAGCCTTCATCAGTACATAAAATGATTTTCGTATCTCTTTCAGTGAGGTATCCTGTAGTCAAAAAGCGTGCACTGTGATATTATGCACTTCTAGGGACAACTCTGGATGTATTCTCTGAGATTCTGTGTGTGGTATCTGTAGCTATGTAGCTGGTACTGTGTGTCCTCATGTATTAGTCCAATCTGAAAAAAGGCCTATCAATGAGCCAGTGATTGCCGGGTCGTTGCTCCCTCAAAAGTAGGGTGGTCCGCCCGCCGGCACCGCCTCATGTGGACGATCCACATAAGTGTGGAATAAATAAGAGTGGGTCACTCTAAATTGGAAATCAGCAATCTTGCTGAAGTTGAAGTGACCATAATCCCCTCGAATTTAGTAGGCTCTCACATAGCGGCCTCTCTAACTGCTTTATTCATCACCCAATGCCTAATTTGATAATACTGAAAATGGTCCTCCAATATCAGGAGGAACGCACGCTTACATTGTTAAAACAGTTTCAATTCTTTGAAGAGGTCAGAAATGCACACACTCCCCTTATTCTCTCTCCATTTAGTGAGAGCTTGTGACGAGTTGGCTCGGGCAAAGTCGGGGTTATCATGAATGGGCCTGAACAATGATGGGAATGTCATTAAGTGGAGCGTAGAGTTTACCCTATACCATGTGGTCACTGTCGGCTTGGTTATTGAGTTGATGTGTAGAGATCTTGGCCTCGTCCCTTCGGTAGCCACAATGCCCGCCCTAGTGGGACTCCCCCCAGGGGCATGTGTCCATTACCCACCACTGCTTGTTTGAGTCTACTTGGCGCCACTCCCTGAGAATCCCAAAAATGTGCTGCGTGGCAATAGGCCTGAAAATTCGGGCAATGGAGACCCCCCTCTGTCTAGTGGCATTGTGAGAATGTGTCTGAATGACCTGCTTCTCCCGGCTCCCCAAATACACCTCATGACCTCCCCCTGTAATGTATTAGTTCCTGTCTGGGGCTTGGATAGGGAGCTCCTGGAGCAGATACAACAGATGTGGGAGAATGTTCATCTCTATTGTATTTATTCTGCCTATCCAAGATATCTTGAGCCTTTGTAATTTTGTAATTGGTTATTTATAACGCGCTTTATAACCATAGGTTTCTAAGCGCGGAGCCGGGGATCGAACCTGCATTGCTCCACGTCATCTTACTTTCAAATCGAGCGCGTTGCCCCTGAGCTATCCTCCCGAGACTTTCTTACTTACGCTTATCTTCAGCAATTCTATAGCGCTATGTAAACGAAATAAGTACAAATAAATACAAATACAATTCTGGCTAACAGGCCCTGGTAGTTCAAATTGTATAGAATCACATTGTTCGCCAGCTAATTGACTCCTAGGTATTTAATAAATTTGCTCACCCATTTGAATAGATATGTGTTTTGTAAGTGTGTTTGTTGCTCTAGGGTAACTGCTAGGTTCAGGGCCTCTGATGGGCTGAGGTAAACTTTGAAGCCGAGACTCTCGCGTAGACCTCCAGCTCTTCTTGGACTGCCTTTAAGGAAGTTGCAGGGTTTCTAATAATCAATAGAACATTGTCTGCAAATAAAGGTATCTTGTACTAGTTTGGCCAAATGTTATCCCCTGAATGTTCAGATCTGCTCTGATTTTCCTGGCCAGGGGCTCCATAACTAGAGCAAATAGAAAGACGGAGAGAGGGTGACCCTGTCTGGACCCCATCCCCAGAAGGAATACTTGCAATAGCGTTCTATTACCCCTAACCCTAGCCATTGGAGCTCTGTAAATAGCCATGATCCATCTACTGAAATAAGCCCCAAAATCAAAGCCTCCAGCACTGTCCTCAGAAAGCTCCATTCAGCCTGTCAAATGCTTTCTCTGCATCTAATGCCTCAGGTATTGCCATATCCCCCTGAAATCAGATGGACCATTCACTTTATGTTGTCTAAGGTTTGTCTACCCAACACAAAGCCAGTCTGGGCCAAGCAGATGAGGGTAGGCAGCAGCGGCTCCAATCATGATGCTATGATTTCAGCAAATATTTTCTCATCTAAATTTAAAAGGGTGATAGGTCTGTAAGCTCTGGGTCCTTCCCTAGTTTCGGTACGATCTGTATAGTGGCCTGAATCATGGATTCAGTGACCCTACAAGAGGACAGACAGGAGTTAAATAGCTCCACCAGGTGTTTCAAAAGGGCACCACCAAATTCCTTGTTAAAATGGGCAGTCAGATCATCGGCTCCTGGTTCTTTATTCACCTTCAATGATTTTATCGCCCTCAACACTTCCTCTGCTACAATGGGTTGTTCCAGGCATGCTCTCTGCTGTTCCGTTATCGTCTTTATAGATGCCTCCCTGACGTATTGATTGGTTGTGGTGTTGCCCACCTCTTCTGCCCTGTATAACTCCTCACATATACTGGCTAGTGTACTATTGCAAACTTTCTCTGCGACTGCGAAGTATCTGCCCACCGGGTCCATCAATGGGTCCTCTCGGCTCAAAGCCCAGATGTCTACAAAAGAATTTGGCCGCCCCACTGTCTTGTTCTGTACTACAGCATGAAATTGACTGGGGAAGTCCCTGTTGTGAAGCCGAAACCTATCTTTCGCCAGCAGGTGTGTCTCCTGCACCATACCTATATCAGCATCCTTGTTCCTCTGAATATGAAAAAAAGTGTTTCCTCTTCTTTGGCGTGTTGAGCAGTTTTATATTTATGGTGACTATTTTCAGCGTGTTTGGCATATATCCTGTGGGTGTAAACTTCCTGCCTGTATCGCTGACCTTCACTCCGTCCCGTTGGATTTCCCTCCTCCCTCCCCGTCCCAACTTCCCTGCGCCAACTAGGATGCAATCTGCTGCATGACAGGCAACTCGGCACGGCCCAGCTTTGACTGTGCCAGTGCCGGTCTGCCCGCTCTCAGATCTCCTGCCCCGCGATGCCCGCTCCTCCTTTGCGAGTCCAATTTCTTAATCAAGCAACCCTTGTGGTTCTGACTTCTTGCAGTTGAGTGATCCACTCATCAACCATCCCTTTCTCTCGGTTTGCTTGCCTCATATCCCAGCCTAGGCCCCCCAATTGCATGTCATGTACAAGCTCCATGACCCTACACTAATGTTCAAGGCATCCACCCCTCTGGCCAATAACCGCCTGTTAGGCAGAATCGTGTGCCGTGCCCTTAGGGACAACTACACACAATTAAGACTACAGGTAGCAATACAAGTTTTACCTTTGGTACAAGCCTGTACTACTATGTCAGAGTGGTAGCAGTGGCGGAACAGCCAGGCTTATCTCAAGAGTATATGAGCAGTAGCAGAGATTACACAAAGGGACCACAATTACTGTGACTCAAGCAAACACTGACTCCAGGTTTCAGGTAAAAAATATAAGTACATTTATTTTTAAACCATTCGTTATAAACACAACACTTCTATAAAATTCAAATAAAACCCACACGTTAAATATACTACAACTAACCAATTCACTTTGTACAGTAAGTCTCAAGGTAAGTACCCTGTGTTGAATGAACCTGTGTTACGAACAAAACACGTTACCGTGAATACGATTGCGATCACAATTTTGACAGTTCGGTCTACTAAATAAACGCGTATCCGTGACATGAAATGCTACAGGGGCAAAAACACACTTAGCACCTGAGATACCCAGAGGGAGTTGGAGGCAAAAATCACAGGCAATATTTTGGTTAGGCGGGCAGAATCAAGAAACACTCAGAGACAGGAGTTCAAAAGTCAAAGGGCCGGAACCAGGGTCGAAAGACACCGGGGCCTGTTGCCGAAGATCACACAGTCAGACAGTTCACGATTCAACGTAGCCAAAAGTACTTCGATATTGTCAATGTTCGGAAGCAAAAGTTATAAGAAGGAGGGAAGACAAGGGCAAGCCTTGGAAATGAAGAAAAGGGATTCACCCAGTTTCCTCAAGTAGAACACAGTACCTTGTTCCAATGGTGCCCTGGCAGTTGTTCCTGTTGGTTTCCCGCAGACCCACGATTCCTGGAGCGTCTTTGTGAAGGAGGATGTCTGAAGGGGGTCTGCACCACACAGGGATGAAGCTGGCAGCAGCGACGAGGAATAAAAGGTGCGCTCCTTAAAAACAGCAGAGGCTCTCCAGGTGGCTATCCGGACCACTACAGCAACGTGCAGCGATTTCGACCAAGGAAGATGATCCTCTGGCTCTGGAAGATGAGCTGGTTATCCCCACCAAGCTCAAGGGAAGAAGACTCCGGACTGGATCTTCTCTGAGTCGTCGAAGGGAAGATAGCTCCGGACTGCAGCAGGGCTTCACCGGGACGGGTCGTTCTCTCCACTTCTCTTCGGTTCCTTGTAGTTCCAGTGGTGACTCTCTGACTTCTAGCCCAAGAGACCTGCTTTTATGCGGAAAACCCCCATTCACACAGCCTGGCTGTCAATCACCCAGCAGGGGGGTTGTCCAGCCCGGACAACTACCCTGGCCAATCATGACAAAGTGCGACTTGGGTTTCCTAGGATACCCTGTGCAGGGGGTGACTACACCCCTCCCTCACATTCAGCCCACTGAGACACCCACGCGCCTTGAGGAGGGCTTCTGAGCAGAAGCCCGCCAAAAGACAGTGAACAAAGAAGGCAAATCTAGTTTGCCGCACAAAGTAAAACACAAGAAGGATTTTAACAAAAAGAAATGGCGAATAAACCCAACCGCAGCCAAAAGAAAGACGATTTGGTCAAGCGGGTTTATGTTCGAGGCTAATATAATAGTCAAGAACAGTACCACATTTATCTAATATAATCGCGGTAGAAAAGTTAGGGTAGATACCACTGCCACCAGCCAAGTCTAAATTTTAAAAGAGCGAAACAATGCTCTAGGAGGTACAGATAAAAAGGGATACAAGTTAACCCTTTCCAGTACTCCATGGAAGATGGGGTGTACTGGATCTGTGGTAGATTGACTAAGTAAAGTTAATGGTAACTTTACCCTTTTCTGGGAGACGTTAGTCGCCTCAGAAATGGAGTCGAGCGAAGTCTCAAAGACAACCCTGCGTCACGGCACTGAAGGTGCTGTGTGACACACAAAAAGAAGAGGGCTACTGAAGTGGTGTACTTCAGAGTCCACAATCACAAAAACAGGTAGAAACACATAACAAAACACAGGTAAGAGGGGAGAAAAGCTCTCACTCTTACCAAGTGGAAAAAAGAATAAACGGCAGAAGTCCAGCAAAGCTGCTGGGGGACTCAGTAGGTGAGGGAAATTAGCCATGGATGAGAATTCTCCCTAACACCGACCCACAAGCGCGGGGGTCACCTCTCCCCAACGTCATATTCACACCTCCTGAGATCAGCAGAATATTTTCACCAGTTCAGACCCTGGTCCTGCAACATGACCTCTTCCAGATCAATCAGTCAACTCAAAATTAGTCATCATGGCATCTTTTTTTTGCGGGTACCCCAACCAACGCCTCGGCCTGCTGCTGATGGGGCTCCTCTTTATTCAGAATTTTCCAGCCTTGTTCCAGAGAGTTGGTCACGTGTTTCTGGCCCTCTTTTTCGAATTCAATCCCAGTTGGGAACAGCCACCTAGAACTAAACTTCGATTGTGTTAATGAGTTTGTGATCGGTTTCTGTTGTCTGCGCTTCTGGGTGCGGTATTCGACAGATCCTGTATCTTGGGCCCTTTAAGGTCTACTGCACCTTTCTCCCTCACCGCTCGAATTAACTTCTCCTTGACAGTGTAGTGGTGGGGCTTGAACACAGCGCGGTCTGCTGGCATGTATACTGGGCTTGTATGGGCCTATTCTATACGCCCTGTCTATTGCCATCATGGACACCGGTTATGCTTGGAGCAACTCCAAGAAGAGGCCCTTCAACAACCCCTCCTGATTTGATCCTTTTGTGAATTTTTTCAAAATCTTGACTCAAATCTTGTCACGTCGGGATCTGTTGTTCATGTCTTCACATTTGTTTTCCAGGTCTTTTGGGGTGTTTCACATAGTTTCCACCTTTCCCGCCTTCGCTGGGGTAAGTTCCACTATTTCTGTAACTGATTGCTCCAGATTGTGGACCCGGTACCCCAAGGTGTCCACCTTGATTCTCAAGTCGGCCACACTTTTTTCCACCTCCACTTGGTTGTCTGCCAGTTCCTGGGTGAGATTATCCTGTAATATTTTCAAACAGGACAGAAGATCATCTTTGGTGAAGGCTACCAGCGAATCCCCAGAGGGTCCTGCTGTTCATGACGCCGCCATCTTGTTTGTTTCTGTGGGCTGGCGGGGGCTGAGCGCAAACTGATCCAGCTTCCCCTTCTGTGTCCTGTAGGATCTCTGCATTAGATGGCCCCTGCTTGCTCACACATTGTTCGGCGTACCCTGCAACAAGTCGGCTCACTGGGAAGCTGCTCTCCTGTGTCCTTCCTCAGTCATGGGACAGTCGTAACTGTCTGATGATTCCTCTGGTATTTATATTCTGCTGGAGAGAGGCCTTCTCTCCCACTCTCACTCTGAAGAGTATCCCTCTGCCTATCAGGGAGGCTAAACTATGGCCGCTTCTCATGTCCTCCAGGCCTCCACCACTCCACTGCCATAACAGCCACTCTGCTG
Organism: Ambystoma mexicanum; assembly: GCF_040938575.1. NCBI lineage: Eukaryota > Metazoa > Chordata > Amphibia > Caudata > Ambystomatidae > Ambystoma > Ambystoma mexicanum. The sequence goes on along the minus strand of NC_090925.1, from coordinate 762,359,930 downwards.
AACACCCGGGCCCGCATGCTCGTTCCCTCTGCACACCGGGAGCACCTCGGGTCATGCACCCACATTCTACCACCGGGCCCTCCCGGCCTCGCCCTGCCAGGCTGTGCATCAGCCTCGGTCACTGAGTGCAAAGAAGTCTCACCCACAACGTTGGGGCTCGTACTTGGATTGTGACAAAAGCCGGGCTAGGGCACTCCACATGCTGCTTCTCCGTCGCTCCTGGTTCCGGGCACCCCCAGCCAAGATGGTGCCTACAACCTCCACAACGGAGTGCTACAGCAAAAGAGTGGTCTCCACTTCTCAAATTGTTTCCTCAGGTGCCACCGTACAAAACTGCAGTTATCCGTAGATAAGTGCACACCCTCCTATCATTAATAATACAATTCATGCGTGAAAACGCCACACAATCCCTTTCAAAGAAGCCAACCCTACTTAAAGGATGTGTATTCTAGACAAGAGGCAATGTATATGTTGGAATTCATTAATTCTATTCATCAATCAAATATCATCATAGAAAAACATTTAAAGAACATCACATGAAACACATTAACATCACATCTATTATAAACCAATTTTAGATACACATATATCACACCAAACAATGATCTCATCTCACACATCATTTCTCAGATACTCTTTCATCCCCATTCATACAAACAACCTTTCGTACTTGTGCAAAGACCGCAAATTTAATGATTCTGTTCTGTGATCAGAACCCCCATCTAATTGGGTTCATTCCTTGTCTACTAAAAATGCACAGTTGATAGTATTTTGAAAATGAAAACTAGGGTAAATGTTCCTAACTGATTATTTTTTAACATATGTCAATTACCACATTCCTTTATATAAACCCAAGTTAGAGCCAGCTTTGGAAGGAGTGGGCTCTATGGTTATGTCTACTCGAGTTTCGGCTACCAGACAGACCTATACAATTTCCATCTAGAGCACCTCATCAGGACATATACATTGTTGCAGTAAATCAAGTTGGTGTGAATTAAATATTGTCCAAAGTTCAATGTGTATTTTCTTCCAATTTACAGAGTCCCATGCTTCTGTAGGTCAATTGTGTTACTGAGGAAGCCACTTGCAGTTGCATCCCTTTCCATCCGTGCAAAGTTTTCTTCAACTGGCCCTAAGTTGGGGCCAGGCAGCTCAGAGGGATGTTGCCAAGGGTGCAAGGTCCCCATGTGTTTTACCAGGTGGACCCTTGTTGAATTTTCCATCGCATACTGTGTGTGTCCTCAGATACTCATTTGTTCAATTGAGACAGTGTTTCGTGTTCCGCTCTATGCCTGCCGGAGCAGCTCACATTCTTCCCGTCAAACATTGGCGTATGCCAGAGCCAGTGAATGGGGCTTTTAGTATCACTGGCCCACGACCTACAGAGCCTCATGCTGGCACGTCCGACCTGTCCACCACTTGGCTCCTCTTCCCCACCTTTGGGGCTCATCACGAGTTCGGCAGTGTTGTAATTTTTGGCCAGTATTTCTCTTACCATCATTTTTTTGGCAGTGACAGAATAACCACCAGTATTTCTAAATTGGGGAATTCTGACTTTGGAGGTGAAATGGAGGATATCCCCCGGCATAAAGATCAAGGTAAATCCTCCACTTTACCTCGAAAAATCATTGGATTTACCACATCGGGACTACCACTTACTGTAAATCTGAAGAAATCCCCATGGAGTCTTATGGGCTCCAAAAATGAGGATTAACACCATTGTTAATCCACTGGTAACCCCACTATAAACGTATGGGACCAACGGGCAGTAAAAATAATCGAGTGTGTTGGTAATTCCATGGAAATCCCACAGATTTACCACCAGACGCGTAACGAGGCCCTTTGGTTTCTTTTAGGAGCAATGAGAGTATACACCGTCATAGTACCATGTGACGTTTTTATTAAGCATTCGGCCACATGCCTTTGCTAACAGAAGGTCTTTAACGTATCCAAAGGTGTGCCCTGCTGCCTGCCTGCCATACGCCCCGTGTGCATCGCCAGGGTTGCACTCCTTGGATGAGTCAGGTGGTGCTGCAGGGAGCGGGTGAATGGTGCGCGTGCAGCTGGAGGCGCATGCGCAGTCCGATGTTGCTCCATCGCCGGCAGTCCTTCATGCGCTAACTTTCATTTCGTACCCTTTCTTGCTCCACCTGCACAATGCACCATCTCATGGCCTCTCCTGCACAGCATCTACCTCCCGCTTGTGTTCACTCCTGCATGCTCTTCTTTACGTAAACACTGGAGGAATGGGGCTCACGCCGGGGCGCTCTCCACAGAGGTGCGGCGCCTGATCCGGGTGTCAATGGGTAGAAGGGTGAGAGCCAGGGGAGCCGACTTTTGAATTTTCCGGCGGGGGCCCAAATACAGGAAGTGACATCACTGGCAGTTATAGGACCGCAAATATGCATGTAGTGGCCAACTTGGTGCAACGGCGCAGGGGGGCGGAGGCGCGGGCAGCGCAGAACAGTGGAAACATTGGCTAGCATGTACTGCACATACTAAAGTCAAGTAAGAAGGAGATTTAAGCCTTTGAGTTGCATTCCAGTAGGCCATCACTGCCCCTACTCCACCCCTCTATAATCATCCAGGTTGTAGTATCCCTGGAAAGGCAGAGCAACACAACTAGGATGGGAGAACGAAATGCCATCCCATCCTGTGAGTGTGTCAAACGTCAGAGCAAACACTGTGCGTGTGCCTCCTACCTTGGAGCACAATCTCACTAATTTGGTGCAAATCTCGCAAGTGGGAGCATGGGAATCCCCTGTGTGTTGTGGGCTGCAGACCCTGGATCACATGCTCCCTTCTTCAGTGTGAAACTCTGGCCAAGGCTCTTTGGGCAAGCATTCAGGATGGGTCTCACACCTATAAACAGTGTGATATATTGAGTGGGCATCTCACTCCTTGGAGATTAGTATCAACCGTTGCTGGTAATCTCACAACTGAATGTACAGTTTCACTCTTGGTCATCTCAGTGACCCTATGTATATTAATGGAGTCAGTCTCCCATCTGGGAAGACAATTATATTTCTGTTAAAACACTCTGAATTGTCACTCCAGTTTTCTCGATCTATAGATCCATACCATATTCATTCAATGTGTGTACAGGTCTCTGCCTGAGAGAGCTCATTCTTTCATTGAGGAGAGATAAAGGGGTAACACCCCCCTGTATGTGGGATCAGGCTCATTTTGCCCCATGGCCCCTCCAGAAGGAGTGAGCAGGTTTTAAGACCCTGCTGATTCTACTATGGGACAGGCTCGAGCCTTCTATCCCTTGCCCCATCACGGCTCCCAACATCCTGAGTGGCAGCTTATGGACAGCAGGCAGCTCCAGACATGCCTGTGCCAATTGATTGTAGACAAATTTGCTATTTAGACACTGGGAGAGAGCCATGAATCCACATTGGTGGTGAAGAAGCGCTCAACATACATAACACAAAGGTATAGTGTTGCAGTCCTGCTCAGAAATGACAATTCTGAGCATGTGAGCAGTAAGCTGGATCAGTGCTGCCCCATAAAAGGTGTAGAAGCCTCTGTGAGAAGTGGCAGTACTGTCCCAATGGTGAGAAGTGTAGTATTTTCACATTAACTATGCTTAAGAACTTTGGGTTATTGAATAGTGCTGCTACATTCTGAGTAATTCCATCCCTTTAAATATATGAGCTCTTGTATAACCACGACAGTGTTGAGTTATTCTGATGATGATAGACTTGCTCAATAGTTCTAGTTCTGTATCATTAAATGTACTTCAGATCTTTAGAGTATCGGAAGGATAGCTCAGGGGCAACATGCTCGCCTTGGAAGCAAGACGACACAGAGCAACACAGGTTCGATCCTTGGTCCGTGCAACACAGGTTCGCTCCCTCGGTCCACGCAACACAGGTTTGCTCCCTCGGTCCGCGCAACACAAGTTCGCTCCCTCAGTCCGGGCAACACAGGTTCGCTCCCTCAGTCCGCGCAACACAGGTTCGCTCCCTCAGTCCGCGCTTAGAAACCTCTGGGTAGTACACGCATTATAAATAACCAATTAAAATAAAAAGAAATAGATCTGTTGAGAAGTGCTGGGGCCTTGTCAATAATAGTGTAGCAGCTCAACTGAGAAGTGCTGATGTTGTCCCATCAAATATATAGCAGCCCCACTAAGATAAATTAGCATTGCCCCAACAAAAGCATAGTATTATCGCTGAGAAGATTCAACAACTATAGAAGCCCTGTTACAGCAGTACTATCCCATCAAGAGTATAGCGAGCTAACTGAGGAGTACCAGCATTGCCCCATTTCAAATATGGCAGCTCTACTAGAAAGTGCTGGCTCATACGCCTCCGCACCCCGCCCATAGCATTCACCCTCACCACGTGCACACTCAGAGACCTGCAAACAGTCTCATTTGCCCTCATCCTGCCCCTTCTCCCGGCCCATTCCCTCGCTTTGCATCTGTACCTCCATTTCTAAAAATCGTTTTGGGTTGGGTGTACCTCTACATCTGTGCACCCCTCTTGCCAACAGGGGTGCACAGATGTACAAATACACCCAACACATGAGGGACAGACTTGCTTTGCATCTGTGCCTCCATTTCTAAAAATCCTTCTGGGTTGGGTGTACCTCTACATCTGTGCACCCCTCTTAGCAAGAGGGGTGCACAGATGTACAAATACACCCAACTCAAAACGATTTTTAGAAATTGAGGGACAGACTTGTTTTGCATCTGTGCCTCCATTTCTAAAAATCGTTTTGGGTTGGGTGTACCTCTACATCTGTGCACCCCGGTGCACAAATGTAGAAGTATACCCAACCCAAAACGATTTTTAGAAATTGAGGGACAGATGCAAAGCAAGAGCCTCTTGCTTTGCATCTGTCCCACAATTTCTAAACATCGTTTTTCCCCGGCTTTTACCCGGGCCGCCAGAGAGAGACACAGTATGGATGGAACAAAGGGCCATCCATACTGCGTCTCTTCTCTCCGACAGGGGAGTGGGGGGGGCGGCGGGGGTTGTGGGCTCAGCCCTGACCTTATTCTGGGGGGGACCGGGCCCGCAGTCCCCCGTACTCGGCGCCCCTGGTGAGGGCAGAGGGCTCCGCTGGCTATTGTGATGGGTCAGCCCTTCTCTTGCAACCAGTGCCAACTTTGCAGTGGCATGGCACTGGGTTCTGCTGACAGAGTCCGCCCACACTGCTCCTGGGCTGCCATGGGTGCTGATGCGTTTACACCAAACCTCCGAAAAACAATAATAGATACATATTGAAGTTCTAACAGTAAATTAAAATTCCAGTCCCCACCCTGATATCAAGAGATATGCATTTCTCAAACTTTTAATCAAAACACGAATCCTTTAGCAAGGTTTGGCTGCACGTTCAATGTAATCCTGAGCCCAGCCATTTTACCATCTCATGCAACAGCGCCTCGATGCCTTTGGGCTGTAGCACGCTTTACAAATCCAAAAAATAAAATAAAATAATAAAGGTAACCGCACCTGTAACTAGAGCCTTGAGGCCCATGGGTTTAGCATGGTATACAAATTTAAAAATAAATAAGTAAGGCTTCCTGGTTTGGGACTTCCTGTAGCCAGATAATTCCCCTGACTCTATAAAGGCCCAGAGGTCCTGTGTGCGCGGACTAGCCGTTATCTGTTTGCAGAGAGCCAGACCTGTCAAGCTACACCTGGTATCACACAACAACATGTCACAAGGCAAGGTTAACCCCTTCATGTCCTTGACCACAACAAAAAGCATTGCTTCACTTGGAGACAGCAGCTCAATGGAGCAATAGGTAGTCAGGCACAAGGGTGCAACTAGACTACCATTTCAGGGGAGCGGGCTAAAGCCCCATTTGCCCAATGCTTGTTGAGCCGCTGGTGAGGCATAAGGATTCTAAAGAGAGTTCAAGTGTTCCTGTGGGTCTTTCCACTTTCCCCGGGGCCACTGATCAGACTGTAGTCCGGCATGACCAGCCGGCAATCCATGGAGGCTTTGACTCAGCTCAGGTGCAGCACTATACGTTTTGTTCTGTAGAGATCCATCGGCGTTGAGTCAAGGTGGGAAATGTAACTCACGATGCTGAAGGAAAAGGCGCTCTCCTCAGTCTTCCCTTCTTTCTTCAAGATTTACCACTAAATGACCATCTCTGCTCACAAGCAAATCCGTTTTCCTAGCCCCAACCTGCTCAGCCACTGCGCCCCCGAAGAGAGTCTGTCTTGGGAAAGCATTCCAGGGCCTTGGGGAGCTCTGCTTTGGATTCCCCATCTGGTGGCAAGAGGAGCATGAGACCATACGGAGTCTGTCTTGGGAAAGTATGTCGGCCATGGGAAGCCCCTTTTGGGACATCATTTCAGGTCTTGGGGAGTCTCTCTTGGGAAAGCATTCAAGGGCGCTGGGGAGTCTGTCTTGGGAAAGTATCTCGGCCTGTGGGAAGCCCCTGTTGGGACATCATTTCAGGTCTTGGCGAGTCTGTCTTGAGAAAGTATTCCAGGGCCTTGGGGAGTCTGTCTTGGGAAAGCATGTTGTGTCTTATGGAGCTCTACTTTGGATTCCCCGTCTGGTGGCAAGAGGAGCATGAGACCATAGGGAGTCTGTGTTGGGAAAGTATGTCGGCCATCGGAAGCCCCTTTTGGGACATCATTTCAGGTCTTGGGGAGTCTCCCTTGGGAAAGCATTCCAGGGCCGTCTTGGGAAAGCATGCTTTGTCTTATGGAGCTCTACTTTGGATTCCCCGTCTGGTGGCAAAAGGAGCAGGAGACCATAGGGAGTCTGTCTTGGGAAAGTATGTCGGCCATGGGAAGCCACTTTTGGGACATCATCTCAGGTCTTGGGGAGTCTCTCTTGGGAAAGCATCTCGGGCGTTGGGGAGTCTGTCTTGAGAAAGCATTCCAGGGCCTTGGGGAGTCTGTCTTGAGAAATCATTCCAGGGCCTTGGGGAATTTGTCTTGAGAAAGCATTCCAGGGCCTTGGGAGTCTCTCTTGGGAAAGCATCTCAGGTCTTGGGGAGTCTGTCTTGAGAAAGCATTCCAGGGCCTTGGGGAGTCTGTCTTGAGAAAGCATTCCAGGGCATTGGGAGTCTCTCTTGGGAAAGCATCTCATGTCTTGGGGAGTCTGTCTTGAGAAAGCATTCCAGGGCCTTGGGGAGTCTGTCTTGAGAAAGCATTCCAGGGCCTTGGGGAGTCTCTCTTGGGAAAGCATCTCAGGTCTTGGGAAAGCATTGCAGAGCCGTCTTGGGAAAGCATGTTGTGCCTTGTGGAGCTCTGCTTTGGATTCCCCTCCTGTTGGCAAGAGGAGCAGGAGGCGATAGGGAGCAAACTCTGTTCCCATGGATCACAAGCACCGGGATCGCCCAGTGGACAGGCAGTCCCACGCTTTGAGGTCAATTTGCAGAAGGCCATGCTGGGCCTGTTGGCTAAATCATGAGATGGAAAAACCTTTAAAATAAAAACAATCTTTAGAAAGCTAAGTCAATGGGAACTCTTAATCACATTTTTATAAAACCATATTTGGTAGTGTTTTAAAATGAAGTACATTTATCCCTACAAGTTACTCTGATAGGGTTTCTTTTTTTGTTTTTGATTGCCCTCACCTTTGCAACTCGGCTCCTTTCTTTAATTTAAATGATTATTTCTCTTTCGATCTTGTTGGGTTTCCTGTTTTTATAAAATGCAAATCTCTTTAAGTTAAGGTAAAAGTTAGACTTTACAGGCGAACATTTTTCAGCTCCACTCACAGTAGGTTATAATTATGTTCTGGTTGACCATAAAGTATATGTAACATTTATTTTAATATCTTTTTTTTTTAAAAATAAAAACCTCTTTTACAGAGTGAAACCTTTTCCGGATATGGGGACTGGAACACCAAACATGTTTAAAGGTGGCCCACAGGTGGTCATTATGTTGATTACTCCGCTCTACCCGTTGGTGCAGCTTCCAGCTGCTTCCGTACTAAAGGTCTCCACTGAGCTTTGCGTGTAATGGTGCCACCACCCCACCCACGTGACTACAGTTCTAGGAAGCAAACTTCTTGTGAGAGTTGTTTCCTTCCATCATCAAATCTCAATTCCAAATCCTTGGCAGCCCTTCAATGACAGGAGAAGTAGTTGGCAGTAATTCACTCTGAAGTTCTGTCCTCGCCTGTTCTGTTATGTCAATCAGCTACTATACCATACCCCTGACCGCCGCAGAGGTCTTACAGGGTCACGGCCATATCCGATCAGTTACATAATGCTGAAATGACTTCCTGAAAGTATTCCAGAGCAAAGAGAGTAGAGAAGAAGACATAGCACAGGAGGCAGGTCTGGAGGGATGATGAGATCTGTAAGAATTAAACAAATTGATAAGAAGCAAGGAGAGAGGCAGAGGAATGGTTAAGTGACAATGTGTGGCTAGGAGTGGGGTGCTCAGTATGTGAAATAATCAGGAAATGCTCTTAATGAAAGAGGAGAGAGATAGCATTAGTAGTGCCAATGTGTGATGGACCCAAGAAGTGCTTGGACAGTCCCTATTGGGGTGTTGTCCAAGGAGGCGTCCAATCGATAGGTACGTCATGATTTCCTGAATATAGGGTTTGCCAGGCCAAATTATAAGAGGTGATACAGCCAAGAGTTGAATGTGAAAAATGGGAAGTAAGGTACAGAGAAGGGAAGCTGGGGGAGGGAGGGGAGCCATCGTTATCCTCCAGGACCATCCCAGTATGGTCATTTGGTGGTGAGGGAAAGATCATTCATGTAGTTACAAATGGAATTATCACTACGTCACAAGGCCAAATTCCGTATGGCTCTGCAGATTCTGTACAAATTGGTTGCAGGCGTGTTATTAGTCTCAGCAAGTTAATAAACACGAGTAAGGAACGGCGATCCCTGAGTTTCTTGCTGCTGTGAACCCTCTCAGGCCCTTCCAGATCGCACGTCGTCTCCTTCCTGCATGTAGTAGAGTAAGTACCAACAAAGGCTACTTGGCCTATCAAGGGAGCGGAGTACAGAGTGTTGCTCTTCTTGTGTATCAAGATCAGAGTCTGTGTTACTATCCAAGCTCAGGCTTGAGAGTAACATGCAGCATGGGTGGAAGAAGGCACATGTAGAGTAATACATTCATAGTTCCATTGCATCTGGGGACAATTCCAGCTGTTTAAGGGGAAGAGGTGGAGCTTCCACAGGGGAGGGTCCATACAAAAGCTAAATAAAGCATGTCACAGCCATAGATATATGTAGGAGAAGGCAAGCAAATCAGAACTGTTTTAAGTACATAGTTACTTAATGGCATATAAAGTTTGAAGTCAGGAGCTCACAATCCGTGAATTGGTATTAAAGTAGTGGGATGCCACTGTAGAAATCTAAACAATACCCAGTCCTTCAGCATTGGCATTGCATAGCTCAACTCTAGGACAGGACAGGCAAGGGGTGTCAGATAGAAGGTGGGATCATGCACTGAGCACTTCTTTGAGTGATGTTGGAGCTGGTTGTTGGATGTTGTCCGGTTAATATCTTTAATTATATGAGTACTGTGATTAGTGCGGGGAGAGCTATGTCTTAATGGCTTTCTTGATCATCTGAAATGCTAGCTCTAATGTCAGTAGACAAGGGGTTCCGGAGCTGAGAGGGGGTAGGTGCAAGAATGCAGGACCTCCCACTTTTTTCTTAGGGCCACCCGAGATTTGGGATTAGACGGAGTAGGTTGTGGGTCTTAGTTTATTCTTGTGGTTGTAATGGTCCTCTTAGCTGTTTGGCTTTAAAGCTGATGCACTGTGTTTTAAAAGCAATTCTCCTGCCCACAGGAAGCCAGTGCAGAGAGAGACGAGGGCCGTGGGGATGTGTTCTCATGGGCTTATTCTGAGTAAGGTGTGTGCTGCTGCATTCTGAACTCTCTGGAGTCTTGCTAGTGTGTAGGCCGGGGCTCCTAGATAGAAGCTATTTCCATAGACTTATCCAGCTCGGACAGTGGCATGAATGGCCATGCATCTCTGTGGCAATGCTAAAGAAGGCAATGTTTGTTTGAGCTCTTTTAAGATATCTGAAGGCCATTCTTGCAACTCATGTGTTTTGAGCTATGAATGACCTGGGAAACCTCCTTGAAGGTGGGTCGAGGAATGGATGGTGCTTAATGAGAGCAGCAGGACTTGCACAAAGCCTGCCCCCATCGCTGTCCCCTTGGGCTGCTGTTATAAATGCACAGACCTGAGTTCCCACAGGTGGGAGCCAGATTACATGAAGCGAAGTCAGCCACACACTTGCCCATCAGAGTGACTTTGCTGCTTAAGATTGAAACATGTTTGTACACTATCAAATATGTGTTGGTGAGGTTTCAGTAAAGCTTCTAGTTGACCTGCTCTAAACAGAAATACTGACTGGCTGCACAAATGGGTTTGTTTTACCTTTATTTTCAAAATGTTTTCTTCTGCTAGACATCAAAAATATAAACCTTTCAGACAGGCAGAACATTATCTAAACTTAAGGCTTTGCTGCGTTTGTAGCTTTCTCATGGGATGTCAACTTTAAATTCCTGGAACTTTTCATATTTTAAGAACTTTTTTAAAAGTAAGATCAACTTACATTTCCTACACGACATGACCATTCTCTACTTTTTGGAACACACATCCAAATTTCCTATCTTGCTTTTGGCTAGAGAGCTAATTTGACCAATCATCCATTGTTCATTTTGTTACATAGCTCTCCTTCTGCCTCACCATGATATAGATCCAATTCCTTGCCCTGCTTGAGGTTTCCTTGCTGTGATGAAGATACTTAGGGACATGTTCTTCCAATGTAAGTTCCATGACATGGTTCGTGGGCTTCCTATTATGCATCACAACTCTTATTTCTGTTCCACAGCAGTAGGAAAACCGTACACAACGGCAATATCCAGATAACAGTGGGTGTACATAGACTGAACCCTATAAACCCCCTCTCTCATGGCAGTCCTTCCACTTTTCTTACTGTGGCACAGCTAAGTATATTGTTTGTTGGTGTGTATGGACGGTTCAGTCATGTCTGAGGGCTGGCAGCCATTAAGGTTGCAGGACTGAGTGTTGGCATTAGCATAAAGATCTTTTATTTTCATATTTGCACAGAATACAGCCTTCCAATGAGCCTACCACCAAAAAGCTCTTCAAGGCCATGGCAGCAGGTGCTATATACAAAATAATGTAACATATATCTTCTGGGCCTGTCATTAAAGCCTGTCATCCTTCTATCTTTATCAGCTTCATGGCTTCTTTGTCAAAGTTACTCTCTAGACACTTGCCTTGTTACGTTCCTGAAACTTTTTACCCATTGTTAATGATTCTTGCACTCTGGTTCTGTTGTTCCCTCCACTTTCAAGTCGACCCTTGCCACCTTTCTTCTTAAGAAACATTATATAAACCATGAGGTTATCAATCATTTCCAATGTAGCTTTCTTCTTCCAGCCCCTACAAAACTCCTTGAGGGCAATGTCATGACTCAGCTCCAGGTTTTTTGAGAGCTCGACTAGTCTTCACCCATTCCAGTGTGGGTTCAGTCTTGGCCACAGGACTTCTCCCCCTCCCCTATGCTGTTATGAAAATAATCTGGATGGCAACGGATTTGAGACGTGTCAATTCTTTTATCATGCTTGATAAAAGATACTTGCTTGATACTGTCCACAGTATTTAATACCATGGACATTGACACTCTCTTGAACCAATGTTGTTCCTGAGGCACTGGAGCCTCTGAACCTGCTGTCACCTCATGTGTTGTTTCTTAAGCACTGCTTCCAATCGGTCTCTCTTCCATCTTTCATCTCCTCCATGTGCACTTACTTGTGGTGTGTCCTAGAGGTTCTGACATTTTAACCAATACTATTCAATACGTTTGTTTGTTTGTTTGTTTGTTCGTTCGTTCGTTCGTTCGTTCGTTCGTTCGTTCGTTCGTTCGTTCGTTTGTTTGTTTGTTTGTTTGTTCGTTCATTCGTTCGTTGCTTGTTTATTTTGGAAGAAGATAATTCCATAACATAGTCAGATATTACATACAGAACACACCATTAGCAATAATAATACATACAGAGTATAATACAATGATAAAAACAGTCAATAGTAAAATCAGTCAAAGTCAAGTCAGTCATTTTACCGAAAATAAATCAGAGTGGTAAGTTTTACCAAAAAGCCAAACAGGAAAAAAATAAAATGAAAATTGTAATTAAATATATATATGGTAGTGGATTAAGAGGTTAAAATGGGTGGGGATGGGGTTGCGTTGTGGTTAAAAGTATAGAAAAATTGGGAGCTTGGGAGGGGTGGACTCCCCCCGCCAAAAAAAAAAAAAATCGGTATTTTGACCTCTCTGAAATGTAGCACTCTGATATTACCTTTTGTAAAATCACATATAATAACCATTATGATCTGCTATTACTTTTCTATTCCTTATTCAATAGTAGTGCCCAGCCTACTAATGGAGTCCCAGCTCTTAGTAAATAATAAAGAGCCCAACGGCATAGTGTGATCCCAGCCCCCCTGAGAATCACTTTTATCTTTCTTGCTCTGACCTGTTGGAATGCCGTATAGAAGAATATGAAGTGCAATAAATCTTCTGATGAGGCAGATGAAACATGTGGCACTTTTCACCACAGTCATTACCTGCCCAGTTTCCCGTTTTCGCCCTGAGAGATAAGCAATTAAAACAAGCCCTTGTTATAAGGCATCTGGATTGTGTTTGCGGCAAGCAATGCATAGTTCTGGTTAGCTGGTTCCTGCATTTCTATGCTCTCACGCCGCTCAGAACAGAAAATTTTAAGCTGATCAAATATTTTTGCCCTTGTTGAGGGATCTAATAATTATGCAGTAGAAAAAAGGGATATAGTATTAATTTCCGTTAGGGCGTGCTCAATGTGCTTAAACCAGGGGATGGATGGAGCACCCGTTTAGTTCAATCCATGATATGATATGATAAGTCATTTATAACGCGCCTGTACACAAGTGTTTGTCACTTTAATTTCATCCTTTGTTTTGACTTTTTTGATGTACGCAAAGTATACTTAGCTTCTCGTCCGATTGGGCAATGAGCTGGGCTAAACCACTTCATGTTTTCAATCATGTACGCTTGCATCCCTCACTGGATGAGTGCCAATTCCCCCCACACCCGCAGGCATACACCGGACAAGACCAAGGTGGTTACCTTCGTAGGACAGTCCATTTTCTGATGGCCCTCCACTTTTGGAGCTGGCAACAGCCCAGTCCCTGTGGCTGAGAATGTCGGGTTTAATTTGGAAGAACATCTCCCTGACCTCCCTCAGAGTAGCTTGCTGTTCTCCTACTGTTTTTATTACCATTGTCTCCTATCACAAATATTTATTTTCCTCTCCATATCCGAGTGTACCTCAGCAGCCACCACTTTCACGCAATCCTTTTCTGCTATTCTGACTCTCCATACTTGGCCATTCCCGCATGCAACCTCAGATGCCTTGGGATTCTCCAGAACTCTGAAAAACACTGTAGAGTTGGCCTTCAGCGGTTGTCTCATATTTCCCCAGTTCTTGCCAAATTTCACTGGCTTCCGGTCCTGTGCCTGACATGGCGGCTTTTGGTCCTCATTTGAGTGAAGAGCCACAGTACATTGATTAAGTGGTACTGAATATATCAATAAACTGTACAGATATTATAACCCACATAAAACATGGATGCGAATGTGACAATATCTCAAATTCATCTTCTCTTGTGATACAGATATAACCTGTGCTGTGACTACATGCGCTTTGAACTATCATTTGGCTCAGTGCGAATTTGCTTTGCATGTCTTCTACTATTTAATTGCTATTATTAATATTTGGCTAATTTGCTGACACATGTATGGCATAACTTGACTAGAAGGAATTGGCTGTTAGCGAGTTAAAACATCCTGGTGATACTGGTGGCATATTATTTCCAGATTTCAGACACTGTCACATCCTTAAACAAGCCCAAAACTGGTTCCTGCCTGAGTATTATGTTGACTCACCATCATGGTTCACGGCCGAAAAAGGAACACGTGTCCCCTTTATTTAAGACTTTTTCCCTAAACCTATTACTGCCAAATCCATTCATCTTACATTTCTGTACTTAGAGAGTTAATTTCCCACATATTAATAACCCGTCAGAATCTTTATAGACTTATTTATGGTGAAACAAAAGCATTAAAATAAACTGGAATATGGTGCTGTGGAACCCTTGGCTGGCTAAACGTATTACATTTGTTTCTCAAATCTTTCCTGGTACTGATGTTTGATCTTTGAGGAATTTAAAAATATGCTCACCTCACAATCTCTGCTTTTAATCACTACTAGCTGGGGTACCCGGCATTGCCCGTGTCCTGATCTAGTGGTGTCTCATGTGCCCTGGAGGATGTTGCTCTTGTCCTCATGTCAGCAAGTTCTGCTTCAGTTTGCTCTGGCCTCTCATTTGTCCTGGAGAAAGTTGCTCTTGTCCTCTGGTCGGCAAGTGGTGCTGCTGTTTGTAGTTGTGTTTCAGAAGCTGTTGATATTGATTTTCGCTTTGCGTCAGTTGGAGCATTTCCAAGTGATGTTGGTTTTTTTGTGCGACATGTTTCAGTCACTCAATGGCTTCAGCACATTTGAGAAAATGCCCAAGAAAGATTGATTGATTGCGCTCACTTCTCGTAAACCGTAACCTTGCCATTTCCCAAATTTGGAGTGGCGTGATAAAAAAAAATGTGTTCCCTCTAAAAATGCTTTAATAAACAATTTCGAACTGTATTCAGTAGTAATACATCTCAAAGGAATAACCAACACATTGAACATTTAGCTTCAGACACATGTTGCCTCCTTCTAGTACCTACTGTAGTGAATCGGGGTGAGCATCAGTAAATTAGGGTGTCTACAGAGTGCTTTGTTTGCATCCAAATGTAGACTTCAATCTTGCCCCAGACAAATGAGGAATCCATGCAAAATGTGGTAGCAGTGGATTCAACGGTGTGGATTTGTATAGCCGGACTAACATACAGACACACCTCCACATTTTGTTTTCATGCAAAATGTGGTATACGCGAGTTCAAATGTGTGCATTTGTATATCCAGAAAAACCTAAACACATACATACATTGCGCTTTATATATAAAGATACTAAATTATTAAATCGTTGTATTGACAACCATATTTCCCTCGCAGATAATAAACATAATCCTCAACCTACCAGATTGTGCTGTATGGAATCAATTCCTCTATATAAAGATTCAAACTTCTATAGGGTGATAATCAAAAAACGAGCACCGGATTGGAAATGGTCTCCTGATCTGCAATGGAAGAGTGACTGTGAAAGGGTTTTTGATGAGCATATTGCCTCTACTTGGAGTAAAGTTAAAAGTATCTCTACTTGTGCCTATAAACCTCCAACACTATTTTTCTTTACGCTCAGAGCCTTTGTTACCCCGTCGACACTGTTCAATTCTAATATTCAAACTGGTAATAATTGCTGGTCATGTCTTACCAGTGTAAGAACCTTTAAACATAAGTTCCTTTCTGCTCTTATGGTAATACATTTTGGTGTGGTGCGATTTGAAATGCATATTTAAAGTCAATTTACTCCTACATTTCTGTAATTGTTACCAGAACGCCTCTGCTTTAATTCAATGAATATTAATTCTTTGTATATTGTTTATGATCTTTTCATTCTGGTGGGAATTTGCATGGTAACGGCGGATTGGAAACACTTTCAAAGCATCAGTATCAAGGGCTGGTGGAATAATAGTTGTAAGATTTATAGATCAGCAAAATGCTAAGCCAATTCCCCCCACCTTATTGAGGAAAATTAGATGAAATGGCATGCATTTAATAACTACTTAACTATCACAACCCTGCCAGCTCTCGTACATCAATTGATCAATATTATATTAGTTAAGCAGTTGAGTATTTGTTAATGTTGCAACTTTTCTTCTTGTTATTATCCCATATAAATGTCAGCGTGTTGTAAATAGATCTACTATTTATTGATAAATTCCCTCCATTTCCTTATCCTGCTCTCTTCTCCCCTCTACCTCTGCATGTGTGTGTTGTTGGCGTTCTGTACGTCTATGCCTCTGTTTTTCCACAGGGTCATTTCATATTACTTCATTATGAGTGCATTTGTATTACTCATCATTTGTTAGATGTCTCCTTTTTACCTTTAGATTTAGACGAATTTGGTGTAAACAATACAGCATTATGCAATCTATGTTGTGGGTTATAAAGCAGATGTAGAACGAAAGTTAATGTTATGAAATAGGTTATAATACATTTCATATACAAGCATTGGTTTACTGGATTTTCGAGTGACCTGTAATGACATACACAAGGTTATTCCTGTTATAATGTTAATGTAATTGTGGGTTACATGTTCTTCATAAAATAAAACAGTAAATAAAAAATGAAATTGAGTTTCATCATAAAGTGCAAAGTGCATTTAAATAAAATGTAATGACACATTCTAACCTCTATATATTTTGCTTTGACAGTACATATGTGCATATTTTATATAGAGATAGGAAATAAATGGGGCAATGGAGCTTGAACCAGCTGCTCATGTCAATTAAGTTCACAGAACTATTTGCACAACAGGAAGATGCACTGTATCTGCTGCGGGCAGTCGTGCAAGGAAGGACCCTATGCCCCAGGTGTCCTAAAAAACAAATTATTCAACAGGTCCAGAACCCCACTGCGCTGAACAAAAAGCAATTTGTCAAGAGGACTCAATTTTGATTTAAAAAAGGAGAACAGCATCTCCCAGGCTGTTATGAAAATAACATGGCAAAATTATACAGTGAAACAATATAATGGATTATTACACACATCATTTCTCCTATCACCATGCTCACTCTCTACACCAACAAACAATAGAGCACAACTATACCCCTCGATCAATTCGGCCTATCTGCTCACATATGAACAATGCTCCATAAACACCTCAACATCCTACTAGAACGCAGCTATACCTCACAAAGAAATCGGCATAACATCACACATAAGCGTCCCACACAGGCCTAATGCTGCCAGAATGCTGTCCCGGAGACCAACCACCAGACTGGACACATTCAACTGATCTCTCAATACCAGCGCACCTAATGCTAGGATGCAGCTACCATCAGGCAATCACATCAGCTGCTCACATATTGAGTGCACCCAAGCACCCGACTCTCTCGACTGACCTTGCCTACGGTCCCCAAGGGCGTTCAACCCACAAGCGCTTTGAGATCATACCAATGAAATATAGGGTGCTATATAAATGCCAAATAACATTACATAACATAACATTGGAAATTGATACAGTACGTAGCAACATATTACATCATTAAGAAACACAGAGCACAAACATCAGGAGCAATAGGGTCGGAAAGATAACCACATTTGTCGTAACAAAACAGTTCAAGCAAACAACAACAAAAATTAATATACATCGCCCAACCATTAGTTTAACATGCACATAACAAAAATGATTAGGTAGAGGGAGATAAAAAACAGATTTAAATCAAGTTACATGACAGATAAAAATACAAAGCAATACATCACCAGTTGGATACAATTAGGTGATTTCTGAGCCATGCTTGATCATGCACACAGACAGGTGCCCCCACACCCTGCGTGTGCTGTCAATTTAGAAGCTGACCCTTACATATTTATAAGACATCAACTAATTAATAATTGTGGGCCTTCAAGTACTGAAGTCATTAGCAGTGTTCCAAACACCATTGGTATATTACAATGTCAATTAGTCCCAAGAAAATAATACAAGAGACCAAATGAACAATGATCAATAAACAAGAGCAAAATAGTAGATACGACCAATTTAAGGGTCAGCTTGTAAATTGACACCGCACGCAGGGAGTGGGAGCACTTTCCTGTATGCATGATCAAGCATGCCAACCCTTTATTTAGTTTTTTGCTTGGTGGGGCTGTTTTGTTATGACAAATGTGGTTATCTTTCCGACCCTATTGCTCCTGATGTTTGTGCTCTGTGTTTCTTAATGATGTAATGTGTTTCCACGTATTGTGTTAATGTCCAATGTGTATGATAATCCATTATATTGCTTCACGGTTTTATTTCGAGTCCTCTTGACAAATTGTTTTTTGTTCAGTGCAGTGTGGTTGTGTACATGTTGAATTAATTACTTTATAGAGTGCGCTATGCCTGGTCGTTTCTGTTAGTGATGGCTTACGAGTCACATGACCTTCATGAAAGAACATGTGTATTCATATGTGCACCACCTTCTCTGCTACTGAGTTATCTCACAGCATACTTGTCATATCACAAAGTATTTTGTAACATGACTGTTCACTTTCCATTTAATTTCAATAAAGTGTGAGACTCAACCCCTTCTTAATTCATTTTTTTTTTAACTTGATTTCATGCTTGCACCTTACAATAAAGAGAGTATCATGTTATCATTGGGGATTCATGACATGGATGCATCACACAGGCACGTGTTAGCATTGTTTAAATTGAATGTTAAGGGAGAAAAGGGAGGATGAGAAGGATACAAATTATACAGGCTTTCAAATTTAGGTCTACACAGTTCATTCATCGGATGGGTCTTCTGTGCTTCTTAGGTACTCCCTGAGGGGTTCCCAGATATCTTCTTAATTCATTTTTAACCAGCATACTTGCCATAAACCACAGAGGCCCAAATCAGTAATTGTTTCTTAGAATTTTATTTCAAAGAGAAAATGTTACACCTAAAACATTGAAATAAAAGAACATTGTTCAAATGTATCTCAGTTAACATCAGTATCATCTCTTGTACATGCATAAAAACATTTCCCATTGTATAGTATAATTCATATGTTTCATGAATTTCAAGAAATGTTTTCTCTTTTGTGGACCACATATTCAGGGTCCTGTGTGCCTTGTCTCATAACCCATTCTGTACAATCAGCAATTTCAAGAGATAGTTTAAATTCTGCCTTTCTCACATTTTTCCTTGTGAAGCATATATATTACCTAAAACTAAATTTCTATTTTGTCACAAGTATTGGGCATGAAGCTGATTCTTAAAGGCCATTGTACCTCCATTTTAAAGTGTATGTTTAATTAATTAAAATTTCGGGTTACTGAAATGAAGTGTTTTACAGCTCATGTATCCAGAGGAAATGATGAGGTTAATTAACAGTAAGAAATGAAAGGTCAAAGACTGCAGCTTGTTTAAAGGATCTTTCGCTAGTAATACATTTGGAAGGCGACTAGAAGTCAAGATCACATCTCACTTAGAAGATGTTATGGATGTGTTATACTTCATCAAATGAGTATTGAAGATACTTCTCTCTTTTTTGCCCTTGAAAAAGGTCTGCTAAAAGTGATAGGACTAACACATGTGGGGCCTCGAGATTTCAACCAGGAAATCTGTCACCAGTGAGACAAGTGGGACGTATGGCATGTTTTTTGTTTTGTGTAACCTCTAATCAATCATGTTTTGGGTATAAACAAGTTGATGTGATGTGATGTGATGTGATGTGATGTGATAGTTTATTCATATAGCGCCTATACACAATGTGTTTCAAAGCGCTTCAAGGCAAGGGAGGGAACAAGGGAAAATATGACGCCATTCTTACAGGCCATGAACAGTAAGGATGTGAAATTAACTATCGTACTCGGCCTGACGACATTTCAGATAGTGCAAGAGCTAAGACATAGATAAGGAACGGTGGGGGAGAGTGGGAAGGAAATGGAAACAGACAGGCGACTACTGTACTAGGCCTGACGACATTTCTGGTAGAGCCGGAGGAAAACAAAAGGTGAGGGAGAGGGGTGCAGAAAGGGAGGGGAGGAACAAAACAAGCGACTAACGTACTAGGCCTGACAACGTTTCAGAGAGTGCTGGAGGGAGGGGGTGTACAAGAAGGGGATGGGGCAGCCACAGACGAGGTTGCTATCATACTAGGTCCAGGGACAATTCTGATAGAGTAAGTGCATAGAAGAAAGTAATGGGAGGAGTGGAGGAGATAGGAAAAGCGGGAGCAGAGGGAAGGAGTGTTGTGTGCTTTAACAGAAAAACTGATCTGTCTATTGTCAACAATGTTTTTAGGGACAGGAAATCTTGTGGATATGTTGGTTTTTGAAAGAACACAAGATTTCAGGATGGCTGTGATGAACTTTCCTAACATTTTGGATTTTCTTGATCATTTTGATATACAACAATTTATATAAATGATTGTATAAGATTTACAATCTGTGTGTTTGGACTAATTAGGATAGATGATTATTTTTCCCAGGATTTCATGCCTCTTAAAAGCTGGGGTTCCTCATATGTATTAGTGTATATGTGGCATCTGGGGGTTTTCCTATCCTGGAAAGAGCTTAATTGCAATTAAGCTGCTTGGTGACTATAATATGCAGAATGTCTTCATAAAATGTGTCGTTCTCCACACACATCAAATCAATTATTCATTTTACTTTCCACTTCCAGCCTTTGTGCCTTTCTCTTGTGTTGCCTTGTCATATAATCCTATTATGATAATGTGATGTACACTTATTTGATCCCTGTGAGAGCGGGGTGGGAGAGGAAGGGGAATATGGGTGACTGATCTTTTATTGCATAAAATCCTATACCCTAACCTTAGATAAAACAGTATTATACGGATATATTCTGCCCCTGTCCGTTTCTCTTCTATTTCACAAAATAACATGACTTTCAACACATGTAATTCACCTTTTTGTGATAAAAGAGCAATTTTTAACCTTCCTCAGAATTAATTCCTTATTCAATCTTCCTTACCTGATAATCCATTTGGGCACTACGTGTCTGTAAGATCTCTCTTCATCAAACTCCCCCTACCCCCCCATACCCCACCCCGCACCCCACTCCCAGGGCTCAGCTTTCATATGTTAAGCCCTCAGGGTTTCCTTCATAACTACCTGCACTAGGCATATCATTTGTCAAACTCGCTTTCTCTCTCCCTTCCCCTTCCCCTCCCCCTCACACACTTTCCTTATCAGTTCCTCTCCCTATGTCTGTGCTTTAGCTCAAAAGCCTCCCCGTGACCCTTCCCGCACCTGAAGGTATTCTGTGATGCAAGGGAAGGGGAGTTTTGGAAAGGGGGGGGCTGAGAAAGGGAGCAGGGGCCGTATATTCACAGTGACCACATCTTCAAATCAAAAACTGGATTGGGCCCCCAGCATAAAATTAGAACTACAATTTGATAGTGACTGCAAATACTAAAGTAGGACTACACTTCAGTAACATGGGCAGGTGGAGTTGGACACCGGATATTGGGTCTCATTACACGGTAGGCGGTGAACCATGGCGCAATTAGCGCCATGGTTCATGCCGGTAAAATACTGGCACCGCCTTGGTGGAAAGGGGAATTACCGCCCCATTCCAAGGTTGGAGGGGCAGTAATTCCCCCTTCCACCATTGCCCTTCCCCATTCCCATTTTTGCCCCATAGGGCATAATGGGAATGGGGAAGGCGCCCATTACGGCACCACAAATTGCGGTACCGTAATTAGCTCCCTGGGCCCCTTTGCGGGTTGGTTTTTAACGCCTGCAAAAAGCAGGCGTTAAAATCCCCAACCCGCAAAGGGACCTCGTAGTAAGGCGGTAAGGATTTACCGGTACCGGTAAAATACCGGTACCGGTAAACCCTTACCGCCTACCGTGTAATGAGGCCCATTGTCTAGTATGCAATCTCTTGGAATGGTAATCGAGTTCATCTAAACCCGTGAAATTATTTGTCCAACTGCAAGTCATGCCATTAAAGCGTTATTGCATTGAATTGAATTTAAAATGGGCCGGTGCACGATTCTTCTGCCCTGTTGTTCGAGTAGATGGGCAGACGGAGAACCACTTGGAGTGGTAATCCAAAGTGACCATTTTTATCTGGTGCCCACGTGGGGGAGGGGTGGATTGGGCAGACTTCCGGCACCCTGTCCTCTTTTGCCCCCTCCCCATCCACCTTACTTGCTCCCAGTTTCCTAGACCCACTCCAGGCGTTACTGGCAGCAGTGTGACCAGAGGAAAAACCCAGATATCTTAAGGAAAATGGGGGAGCAAGGTGCTGTGTTATTTCTACGATTAAATAAAGAATGAGAGCAGAAGCGAAAGGTCTCAGGAGGGGTGAGGGCGATCAAAAGCCCAGAATGAGCACACACAGCAAGGACACTACAAATTACTCTCAGTCAGGTATATATGAAAAATACATGTACATTTATTAAAGGCCTTTTAAATCAAATACAAGTAAAGATCAGCAATAATACTTAAACCCACACAACACTACTATAAAACATATATACAGTTACAATTGGCCTAAAGAAATGGCACACAGTAAGGGTCCAGAACCTGTAAGGGAAAGGGAGCAAACAGTGCGAATATAGTGTTTCATTTTATCAACCCTACCGGAGAGGCAATCCATAAGAAGAGTGGAGCCGTATGCCCAAATGTACTTTCGGATACAGATGCACGCGATCGTGAGGTTGTCAAAAACGGGGTCTCTTGCAAGGGCAGTAGCAGCTCAGGAAGGCAGGTGAGGCAGTGAAGAATAAGTTCCCACTATTTGAGGAGGGTCTCGCCAAGAGGGCAGAACAGGTTCCGAGAGTTGGGAATAGGATGGCAGCAGAGGCTACCTGGAGAAAGGTGACTGGCCCTCAGGGGACACTTGTGCGTAAAAGTGGATGTGCCAGGAGCCACCGGTAAGGGCTGCAAGTACTCACCGACCCAAGGCGCATTCTGGACCAAACTTTGCCAGTCGAGTCCACTTTGGTTGCTGGTTCAAATGCTGCAATTGTGCAGCTCTGCAGCTTTCAGCTGCTGAGTTCCAGGGATGATTCTGTGGTGGGACAGTGATGATTTCTCCTCTCCTGGTGAAGGGATGAACTCGATTTCACTGCAGCACATTGCAGGGTAGAGGGGGGCACAGCAGCAGTGCACCCTCGAAGTTTGCCACCACGGATGGACGACACGGTGACCGCGGGCACTTAGGTTCAGGCGTACTCTTCTCATTCCAGACCCAGGGCACCTAGGTGTATGCAACTCGGTGGGCTAGTGCCTTGGATCCAACGCTTATGATCTCCAAAGTATCAATCAAGACAGCAGCAGTTCCAGAGCAAAGGTCCTGCGCAAGCTGCTCAGTCCACTGGTTGTCCCAGGAACACTTCTGAGAAGGCTTGCATGCAGGTTAAGGTGCAGGTGCCGTGAATAGTTGTTCCCACTATTCAAAGGGGTCGAAGCACCTTTGCACCCCTTATAATTTCAATCAGAGGCAGAGGGGTCATGCAGGACAACAGCAGGCTCAGGGTGCCAAACCTTCCAGCGGGTCACCAGTGGTTCCTCGACTCTGCGTCTTAGTTTCAGGATGCTTGGATCCTATCCGAGGTTCAGTGAGAACTCAAGAGATCGGCCAGATATGGGTGTTTGGAGCCTTCTCTTATCCAGAATCTCCTTCACACCAAAACGAAAAGGACCCAATAGGAGATCTGATCACATACAGGCACACCAGATATGGACCAATCATGCACCACGGTGGTCCCAGTCATTCCCAGAACACCAGACTCTCTGGAACCCAGGATGTGTATTGGAACTAGACAGTCCAGCCCACATCATGGAGGCAAACACACAAGGCGTGCAGAAGCCCGCAAAAGCTTGGCGTTTCGTGGGAGAATGTATGACCAAATAAGGATTGACCTGGGTCTGCTCAACCTGGGGAAGTTAAAGGGACAAGATAGCCAAAGGACAGGACAAAGAACCTCATGGCTTGGCCATTTCGGAGCCAGGCCACCTTCCTGTGCCAACCGCGGTGAACACGGTTTGCATGGCAAGAAAGGGTTAAAAATATGCGAAAGTATAAGCTGCCACCAGCCCTGTCCAAGGCTCATCTCTACTTCTACCAAAAAAATCCTTTGAGGGAATCTAGGGCCTTTGTAAGTGAAAGGAAGACCCCAGTGCTCTGTACTGTAAGGTACTTTGTGCACCAGTAACATGTTGCACAAAGGTGACAACACTGGAAAGGACTAAGGGAAACAAAGTCTCCCAGTACTGACTGTCTTTAAGGGCATGTCAGTTTCCCCATAACAAAGTGAGCGAAAACCCAGCAGAGTGCAACAGAAGGCTGTGCTCCACTGGTAAAAGTCAGGCTAGGCTTGTCAGACAACAGCAAAAGGTTGGGGGGTTCACAACTGGAGGAAAAATTACACAGACATGGGAATCTTTCCTAAAGCTCGCCCCTCCCAGACCAAGGACGGGGAACTAATCCACCCCTGGATGAGTCTCATATTCAGGTCGGCTAAACATTCTGGACAACCCATCAGCATTGCTATGTTGAACACCTGTCCTGTGCTCAATAATGAAGTCAAACCCTTGCAGGCTTATGGACCACCTGAGCAATTTAGAATTATCTCCCTCCATGTTCATCAGCATCTTTAAAGGCTTATGGTCAGTTTGCATAGTGAAGTGGGTCCCATAGAGGTAGTGCCTCGGCTTCCTTAGGGCCCGCACAACAGAGAAACATGATTTCCCTACTGTGGACCATTTGAGTTCTCGGTCCTTAAGCCGACGACTCATAAAACCAATAGGGTGTTCCTTACCCTTCTCATCTACTTGTGATAGTACAGCTCCTATCCGAGTGTCGGGGGCATCTGTCAGCACAATAAACGGTATTTGGTAATCAGGGGCCCTGAGAACAGGGGCTCGGCACAAGGAGTCATTGAAGGCCTTCTCACAATCCTCAGAACAAGAGATCTTCTTTGGTGGCTTTGGAGTGGTGAGAGCAGTCAGAGGGGCAGCTATGGTGCCATAGTCTGCCATAAAGTGTCTGTAATACCCTGTGAGTCTTAAGAAGGCTCTCACCTGGGTTTGTATAGTGGGGGTAGACCAGTCTTGTGCTGCTTGTACTTTACTGGGTAGAGGCTGTATTCACCCTCAACCTACTTCATGTCCAAGGTAGACCACTGACCCTTGACCAATCTGGCACTTACTGGCATTTATGGTCAAGTGGTCCTTCTGAAGAGCCTGCGACACAATCAATTCTGAGGTGTTTTACATGATCCTCCCAGGTGGCACTGAAAACTGCTATATCATCTATATATGCAAGACAGAATTCATCCAACCCATTAAGGACATGATTCACAAGCCTCTGAAAAGCGACAGGTGCATTCTTCAACCAAAAGGCATTACCCTGAACAGGTAAAGACCCTCTGGAGTTGAGAATGCTGTCTTCTCCTTGGCATGTTCTGCTAGGGCTATTTGCCAATACATTGCAGTGAGGTCAAATGTGCTGAGGTACTTGGAGGTATCCAAAGTATCCACCAGCTCATCTGTTCTAGGCAAGGGGTGTGCATCTGTCTTGGTGATGGCATTCAGAGCCCTGTAATCCACACAGAACCTCAGCTCAGAGGTACCTGCCTTTGGAACCAACACCAAAGGGCTGGACCAAGGACTACTGGAGGGTTCAATCACCCCAAGATCCAACATCTTGTTGGCCTCTGTCTTGATGTAAGATCTTACCTTATCTGACATCCTGTATCCCCTACTTCTGGTAGGTACACTATTGCCTGTGTCAATGTCATGTTTGCACCAAGGTGTGAAACCAGGAGCATGGGAAAACAAGGGGGACATCTGCCTCAGCAGACTTCTCACCTTATCTTGTTGAACAGAAGTCAGGCGAGGGGCCACAAGGATACACTCAATGAAGCTGTCTGAAGGACTGCCCTGAAACAGATCAGGAAGAGGGTCTGAATAATTCATCCTCTATATCTGATGCTGAAAGCAGTGCAGCTATATCAACTCAGAAAGGTTGCAACATTGGAAAGGACTAAGGGAATCAAAGTCTCCCAGTACTGACTGTCTTTAAAGGCATGTCAGCTTCCCCATAGAAAAGTGAGCGAAAACACAGCAGAGTGCAGCAAGAAAATGTGCTCCACTGGCAAACGTCAGGCTAGGTTGGGGGTTCACAACAGGAGGGAAATTTACACAGAAATGGGAATCTTTCCTAACAAGGAAATAGACTGGTTCAAAAAGGTCCTTTAAGGCAGACATCGGCAAATGCTCATAAAGGCACTTCTCCCAGCTTCTTCAATGGGCTTGTGTTGTCCTTTAAGGTGAACGGCCCAAAGCTTGGGAATGTTGCAGGCAGCTGCCTTGTGCTTTTTTGTAAGTTCAGAGACCTTCTGGCACTTCCTATCTAGGAAGCTTGCTGCAGAGCCTAGCAGTGCATGTTGTGTGCTGGCTGTGTACCAGTTCATGAGTGGCTGGAGGGTCATCTGAGTTCTGTATCTCCCTCTGTTCCCTGGGGGATATGTAGGGGAGGGATCTTGCTTCCCTCTTTGGAGATCCTGGCCTTCCTTCAATGGCGGATGCTGTAAGGCAGACGGCACTTTCAGTTAGGGTCCAAGGTTGAGTTCTTTGTGCTGCTTCTTCTGAAGTCTTCAGTGATTGGTGTAGGTCAAGCCTGCCTTAATGAACCAATCCTGAGAACCCTAACAACAATCTCCTGTATGCAGGAGGTCATAACCAGACTGCTTTGCAATGTGAAAGGTAAAAGGGTAAACACAGGAACAAGGTGTGCCCCAGAACTAAAATGGTGGAACCTTCTCTCAGCAGAATGATCTCTGGCTACACTCCCTTGTTATAGTTAGTCCCACCCATCTTCCTGTCTGTTGTTGATGAAAGAGACTCTCTGGTTAATGGATCCCTCTGTGGTTACTGATTAAAGTGGCAGTTCTCCCTTGAAGCTGCGGCAAGACCAGACTCTCAGGCTCCTGCAAACCACATTTTTGTACCTTATGAATGGGGTCCCCCTAGCGGGGTGGCATACTGTAAACAGCTGTCCCAGACATGGCAGCTCACTGTCCTTAATACTGAAGGTGGGAGCTGGCGTCAGGTTGACACAGTAACATATGAAAGGTTGTTGGGTTTCCTGTCTCATTTGTTAACCTCTGCAGCCAATCCCCATATGACCTGTTTGAAGTGCCCTCTATTGATATGTTAATCGCTGCCACAAGTTGCAGGGCCTAACAAAAGAGCTGGACGTATTTATGTAGCCTTTGTTAGCTAATCAGGTTGGCCATGGCAGGGGGAAGCTTTGTCCTCCCCATTCTTGGAGATGACATAGTGTACTCCTGACTGTCACATTCCAACCAAATTTGACAAAGCCGACTGTGCCTGTAGGCTGTGTCCACCCAGAGCACACAGGTCTGTGCGTTTGTTGTGGTGTGAGCATAGGAAAATGTGTGTGGATTAGCCCCACACATTTTCCTGAGGTTGGTCAAACATCATTCCATTTAATTAAACATTTGAAAAATCCCAGTCGAGCGCACACCCACCATGCAGGTGGTCGAATTCCTCACACCGAGTTTCATTCAGCTTCAGCCATGCCATTATAAAATAAGATTAACAGATATCCCAAGGTAGCAAAGATACACTTGATAATGTTTTTCATACAAACATGTATGAAGTTGAATAAGAGTCACAGAAGTCACACTTAAAGTGACACTAATTTAAGAATATGACAATATTTTGAGCCTTTGCTTGGATTGATTCAATGTTAACTTCTTGGGACACCAAAGCATTTAGCATAAAACACTCCTACAAAATTATTACCTGGCAACTGAAATTCATACTTTTTTGTCGACCTCAGGTGAATTAACGCATCAGTAGACCTTGCTATGATTCAAACCTGCAACTTGCAGATTATACACAGATTCCAGCAGCGAGCACTTAACCCACTGAGCTATTTTACCTGCTAACTCGCCTTCAATGTGCAAACCGCAGCATTTGGTAATGCTTTGGCTCTGGGCTAAGTTATCATTAATATAATATATTACAGTGCTTAGAAGCAGGAGCAATATGTTATGGGCCACTACTAAATGTGACAATAGAAGTGTTTTATTTTTGTTTTATGGATAGTAGATGTTAGTGGGTACGTATCGTAATTTATGTTTCTATTTATCTGCACAGTTGATTAAACACAATTGGAGAGCCCAGTAAGGTTAAAGCTCAAATCTGACATGTGCCAGCCTGGACTTTCCAGGTTCATATTTCAGCAGGGCTGAAGCAACCCTTTGTCCTTCTGTGGTGGATAAATTAAGTACTATTATATTTGATGGTAATAACCCCTATTTTTACCGAACTTAAAATGTGACACTGCGGCTCACATTAGCAGCGATGTGCACAGAGTTCATGTGACTAGAGTGTGCATAGTAGGCTCATGGTTCATGACCCTAGATACTGGGTCATAGGTGACATATGTTGGGCGACTATGACATGATCTTTGCAAGATTTCCAGTGCATTTAGTCTCCAGATTTACCCAACAAACAGTTTTGATTGTAAGTGCAATTGTTAGCACCCTGCCATACCAGCTCGGTGGAGTCTTTCAAGGTCTCTCCCGAGCTGGCGTGGTGGGAGAAGCCACGGCAGGTGCCCTATTGAAATTAAATGCACCCCGCTTGGGAGCGGGGTGCATTTAATAACTAGAGGGCGCCGCTGATGCTCTCGCGTCGGCGCCTATTGAAAAATGCCCCTCCCCCCGCCCTGGCATGAACAGGGGCATGCAGGCGCACGGGGGCGAGTGCCACATTTTTGTTTAGGTTCCAGGGGCGCTGCCACCGCTAAGGCCAGCCCTGCAATGCAGAGTTCGCCGTTTCACACTATCCTGGCGCTGGGGATACTGGCCTGGGGTCTGATACTTTTATACCTAAAAAAACGAAAAACAAATAGTTAAATATTGTAGTTCTAATAGGAGATTGATTAAAAATCCACACTTTGGTACCAAGAGATATGCATTTCTCACACTTTTAATTAAAACAGGAATCCTTGAACCAGGCGTCCTAGTTTGGGACTTCGTGGAGTTGTCAGATAATTTCCTCGACTCATTAAGACTCCCAGAGGTCCTGTGTGCTCACGCCGGGCCGGCCTAGAGGTCCTGTGTACTCAGGCCGGGCCGCCCAGAGATCCTGTGTGCTCACGCAGGGCCGGCCCAAGGGTCCTGTGTGCTCACGCCGGGCCGTTATCTGTTTGCCTACACTCGGGATTGTAGAACATTTCACAAGACAAGATTAACAACTGCATGTCCTAGACCGCAAACAAATATTGCTTGACTTGAAAACACCAGCTCAATGGAGCAATAGGCGGCAGGCCTAAAGATTGAAAAGAGTGTCGCAGTGGGTATTTCCGGTGCCCTGGGAGGCCGGCTCACCCTGCATTCAGGCAGCACTAGCCTGCCCCCAGTGGAAGGCGTGCCTCAGCTCAGGCACCGCACTAAACATTTTCTTTCGTGAAGGCCTGAGGCCGCCGCCTAACTCTTGCCTTCAAGCCATATTACCGATGGATTCTGCGGTGCAGAGTCAAGCTGGCAATAGTAACTTAGGGTGCTGAGGGAAAGGCGTTTGTCCTCCATCTCTCCTCCCCGCATTTACCACTAAATGACCACCTCAGTTCACAGGGAAAGCCTTTTTCTGGCGCCATCTTGCTCAGCCACTGACTGTGTGCTGGGGACTCTGTCTTGGGAAAGCCTTGCAGGCCCTGTGCACCTCTGCTGTGGATTCGGATCTTTGAATTTCTCCTCTTTTTTTCCAGCTGAATTTTTTTTTCTCCAATGTTACCACTTATTTTACCGCAAAAAGAGGAGGGAGACCCCCAGCACCTCCCCTACTCTCCCCTCCCGCATCTATATACCTTACCCCAAATTACCATCTGCATGTCTGCAGCAAAAAAAAGTGGTGAGAAAAGAGCCAAAACAAATTTGGTGAAAGTGTCCTTTGCCGAAAGTGGGTAATATCGTGGATTCCCCTCTTGGAGGAGCAAGAGGATCTCATTTTCCAGTCTTGGCTGCCAAATACTGGAACTCACTCCCACCTGCCCTTAGAGCGAAAGCATCAGTATGGATCTTCCGAAAAAACCCTCAAAACGCGGTTATTCTCATAAGCCCATCCCCATACACCCATGGTCCCCCCACCGCGGCCCGCAGCCAGCACGGTTTAAGAAACTGCCATGGCCCAATCTATGCACGTGCCACCATCTGTGGCTATATGACCATGCATGTAACTGTATCCTCTTCACCCTATGACTCGCCAACTGTCTCACCGCAACTGTAATGCTTGCAACTGTATCCTCTGTATTTACGTCTCATCCAACCTGGACCCATGTAACTGGAAAAAGCGTCCTGATGCCCCCGGGGTTTGTGTGCGCTCTATAAATATCAAAATAAATAAATAAATATAGGGAGGCAAACTCTGCTCCAATAGACTGCATGCACTGGGACCTCCCAGTGGACAGGCAGTCCCACGCTTTGAGGTCAAGCTGCAGAGGACCATGCTCGGCCTGGTGGCTAAATCATGAGATGGACACGCCTTTGCAATGAATAAAACATATTTACAAAGCTAAGTCAATGGGACTCCTTAATCAAGCTTCATTAAAATGTGCTTGGAAGGGTTTTTAATATTTTACCTTTATCCTAAAGTTACTCTGAAAGGGTTGGCGTTCAGCAGTCCTCACCTGTGTAACCCAGCTCCCTTCTTTCAGTTAAATGTTCATTTCTTTTTCCATCTTGTTTCATATCCTGTTTTCATAAAAAGAAATCTCTTTAATGCAAGCTAACAGGTGATATAAGTGATACATGTTTTCAGCATCAGGTGCCATTCTCAATAGGCTGTAATAATGTTCTGGCTGTGCAATATCTGAAATGTATGTTATACATTTACCCTTTTGTTCTTACCATGGTCTCCTATGACATATTTTACTTTCCTCCCCTCTTCTTGTGTGTGCCCCGGAGATACCACTGCCACACATTCCATATATATGACTCCAACTCTGCGTTCTTAGGCCTTCCCATATGCGACATCAGAGGCCTTCAGATTCTCCAGAACTCTGAAAAGCCCTTACTTTTGCCTTCTGAGGTTCTCCCACATCGGTTCTCCCACATTACCCCTATTCACTGCCACACATTCCATATATATGACTCCAACTCTCCGTTCTTAGGCCTTCCCATATGCGATATCAGAGGCCTTCAGATTCTCCAGAACTCTGAAAAGTCCTTACTTTTGCCTTCTGAGGTTCTCCCACATCGGTTCTCCCACATTACCCCTATTCACTGCCACACATTCCATATATATGACTCCAACTCTCCGTTCTTAGGCCTTCCCATATGCGACATCAGAGGCCTTCAGATTCTCCAGAACTCTGAAAAGTCCTTACTTTTGCCTTTTGAGGTTCTCCCACATCGGTTCTCCCACATTACCCCTATTCACTGCCACACATTCCATATATATGACTCCAACTCTCCGTTCTTAGGCCTTCCCATATGCGACATCAGATGCCTTCAGATTCTCCAGAACTCTGAAAAGCCCTTACTTTTGCCTTCTGAGGTTCTCCCACATCGGTTCTCCCACATTACCCCTATTTACTGCCACACATTCCATATATATGACTCCAACTCTCCGTTCTTAGGCCTTCCCATATGCGACATCAGAGGCCTTCAGATTCTCCAGAACTCTGAAAAGTCCTTACTTTTGCCTTCTGAGGTTCTCCCACATCGGTTCTCCCACATTACCCCTATTCACTGCCACACATTCCATATATATGACTCCAACTCTCCGTTCTTAGGCCTTCCCATATGCGACATCAGAGGCCTTCAGATTCTCCAGAACTCTGAAAAGTCCTTACTTTTGCCTTCTGAGGTTCTCCCACATCGGTTCTCCCACATTAACCCTATTCACTGCCACACATTCCATATATATGACTCCAATTCTCCGTTCTTAGGCCTTCCCATATGCGACATCAGATGCCTTCAGATTCTCCAGAAGTCTGAAAAGCCCTTACTTTTGCCTTCTGAGGTTCTCCCACATCGGTTCTCCCACATTACCCCTATTTACTGCCACACATTCCATATATATGACTCCAACTCTCCGTTCTTAGGCCTTCCCATATGCGACATCAGAGGCCTTCAGATTCTCCAGAACTCTGAAAAGTCCTTACTTTTGCCTTCTGAGGTTCTCCCACATCGGTTCTCCCACATTACCCCTATTCACTGCCACACATTCCAAAAATATGACTCCAACTCTCCGTTCTTAGGCCTTCCCATATGCGACATCAGAGGCCTTCAAATTCTCAAGAACTCTGAAAAGTCCTTACTTTTGCCTTCTGAGGTTCTCCCACATCGGTTCTCCCACATTACCCCTATTCACTGCCACACATTCCATATATATGACTCCAACTCTCCGTTCTTAGGCCTTCCCATATGCGACATCAGATGCCTTCAGATTCTCCAGAACTCTGAAAAGCCCTTACTTTTGCCTTCTGAGGTTCTCCCACATCGGTTCTCCCACATTACCCCTATTCACTGCCACACATTCCATATATATGACTCCAACTCTCCGTTCTTAGGCCTTCAGATTCTCCAGAACTCTGAAAAGTCCTTACTTTTGCCTTTTGAGGTTCTCCCACATCGGTTCTCCCACATTACCCCTATTCACTGACTCACATTCCATATATATGACTCCAACTCTCCGTTCTTAGGCCTTCCCATATGCGACATCAGAGGCCTTCAGATTCTCCAGAACTCTGAAAAGTCCTTACTTTTGCCTTCTGAGGTTCTCCCACATCGGTTCTCCCACATTACCCCTATTCACTGCCACACATTCCATATATATGACTCCAACTCTCCGTTCTTAGGCCTTCCCATATGCGACATCAGATGCCTTCAGATTCTCCAGAACTCTGAAAAGCCCTTACTTTTGCCTTCTGAGGTTCTCCCACATCGGTTCTCCCACATTACCCCTATTCACTGCCACACATTCCATATATATGACTCCAACTCTCCGTTCTTAGGCCTTCCCATATGCGACATCAGAGGCCTTCAGATTCTCCAGAACTCTGAAAAGTCCTTACTTTTACCACATTACCCCTATTCACTGCCACACATTCCATATATATGACTCCAACTCTCCGTTCTTAGGCCTTCCCATATGCGACATCAGAGGCCTTCAGATTCTCCAGAACTCTGAAAAGTCCTTACTTTTGCCTTCTGAGGTTCTCCCACATCGGTTCTCCCACATTACCCCTATTCACTGCCACACATTCCATATATATGACTCCAACTCTCCGTTCTTAGGCCTTCCCATATGCGACATCAGAGGCCTTCAGATTCTCCAGAACTCTGAAAAGTCCTTACTTTTGCCTTCTGAGGTTCTCCCACATCGGTTCTCCCACATTACTCCTATTCACTGCCACACATTCCATATATATGACTCCAACTCTCCGTTCTTAGGCCTTCCCATATGCGACATCAGAGGCCTTCAGATTCTCCAGAACTCTGAAAAGTCCTTACTTTTGCCTTCTGAGGTTCTCCCACATCGGTTCTCCCACATTACCCCTATTCACTGCCACACATTCCATATATATGACTCCAACTCTCCGTTCTTAGGCCTTCCCATATGCGACATCAGAGGCCTTCAGATTCTCCAGAACTCTGAAAAGTCCTTACTTTTGCCTTCTGAGGTTCTCCCACATCGGTTCTCCCACATTACCCCTATTCACTGCCACACATTCCATATATATGACTCCAACTCTCCGTTCTTAGGCCTTCCCATATGCGACATCAGATGCCTTCAGATTCTCCAGAACTCTGAAAAGCCCTTACTTTTGCCTTCTGAGGTTCTCCCACATCGGTTCTCCCACATTACCCCTATTCACTGCCACACATTCCATATATATGACTCCAACTCTCCGTTCTTAGGCCTTCCCATATGCGACATCAGATGCCTTCAGATTCTCCAGAACTCTGAAAAGTCCTTACTTTTGCCTTCTGAGGTTCTCCCACATCGGTTCTCCCACATTACCCCTATTCACTGCCACACATTCCATATATATGACTCCAACTCTGCGTTCTTAGGCCTTCCCATATGCGACATCAGAGGCCTTCAGATTCTCCAGAACTCTGAAAAGTCCTTACTTTTGCCTTCTGAGGTTCTCCCACATCGGTTCTCCCACATTACCCCTATTCACTGCCACACATTCCATATATATGACTCCAACTCTCCGTTCTTAGGCCTTCCCATATGCGACATCAGATGCCTTCAGATTCTCCAGAACTCTGAAAAGCCCTTACTTTTGCCTTCTGAGGTTCTCCCACATCGGTTCTCCCACATTACCCCTATTTACTGCCACACATTCCATATATATGACTCCAACTCTCCGTTCTTAGGCCTTCCCATATGCGACATCAGAGGCCTTCAGATTCTCCAGAACTCTGAAAAGTCCTTACTTTTGCCTTCTGAGGTTCTCCCACATCGGTTCTCCCACATTACCCCTATTCACTGCCACACATTCCATATATATGACTCCAACTCGCCGTTCTTAGGCCTTCCCATATGCGACATCAGAGGCCTTCAGATTCTCCAGAACTCTGAAAAGTCCTTACTTTTGCCTTCTGAGGTTCTCCCACATCGGTTCTCCCACATTACCTCTATTCACTGCCACACATTCCATATATATGACTCCAACTCTCCGTTCTTAGGCCTTCCCATATGCGACATCAGATGCCTTCAGATTCTCCAGAACTCTGAAAAGTCCTTACTTTTGCCTTCTGAGGTTCTCCCACATCGGTTCTCCCACATTACCCCTATTCACTGCCACACATTCCATATATATGACTCCAACTCTCCGTTCTTAGGCCTTCCCATATGCGACATCAGAGGCCTTCAGATTCTCCAGAACTCTGAAAAGTCCTTACTTTTGCCTTCTGAGGTTCTCCCACATCGGTTCTCCCACATTACCCCTATTCACTGCCACACATTCCATATATATGACTCCAACTCTCCGTTCTTAGGCCTTCCCATATGCGACATCAGAGGCCTTCAGATTCTCCAGAACTCTGAAAAGCCCTTACTTTTGCCTTCTGAGGTTCTCCCACATCGGTTCTCCCACATTACCCCTATTCACTGCCACACATTCCATATATATGACTCCAACTCTCTGTTCTTAGGCCTTCCCATATGCGACATCAGAGGCCTTCAGATTCTCCAGAACTCTGAAAAGTCCTTACTTTTGCCTTTTGAGGTTCTCCCACATCGGTTCTCCCACATTACCCCTATTCACTGACTCACATTCCATATATATGACTCCAACTCTCCGTTCTTAGGCCTTCCCATATGCGACATCAGAGGCCTTCAGATTCTCCAGAACTCTGAAAAGCCCTTACTTTTGCCTTCTGAGGTTCTCCCACATCGGTTCTCCCACATTACCCCTATTCACTGCCACACATTCCATATATATGACTCCAACTCTCCGTTCTTAGGCCTTCCCATATGCGACATCAGAGGCCTTCAGATTCTCCAGAACTCTGAAAAGTCCTTACATTTGTCTTTTGAGGTTCTCCCACATCGGTTCTCCCACATCGGTTCTCCCACATTACCCCTATTCACTGCCACACATTCCATATATATGACTCCAACTCTCCGTTCTTAGGCCTTCCCATATGCGACATCAGAGGCCTTCAGATTCTCCAGAACTCTGAAAAGTCCTTACTTTTGCCTTCTGAGGTTCTCCCACATCGGTTCTCCCACATTACCCCTATTCACTGCCACACATTCCATATATATGACTCCAACTCTCCGTTCATAGGCCTTCCCATATGCGACATCAGATGCCTTCAGATTCTCCAGAACTCTGAAAAGTCCTTACTTTTGCCTTCTGAGGTTCTCCCACATCGGTTCTCCCACATCGGTTCTCCCACATTACCCCTATTCACTGCCACACATTCCATATATATGACTTCAACTCTCCGTTCTTAGGCCTTCCCATATGCGACATCAGAGGCCTTCAGATTCTCCAGAACTCTGAAAAGTCCTTACTTTTGCCTTCTGAGGTTCTCCCACATCGGTTCTCCCACATTACCCCTATTCACTGCCACACATTCCATATATATGACTCCAACTCTCCGTTCTTAGGCCTTCCCATATGCGACATCAAAGGCCTTCAGATTCTCCAGAACTCTGAAAAGCCCTTACTTTTGCCTTCTGAGGTTCTCCCACATCGGTTCTCCCACATTACCCCTATTCACTGCCACACATTCCATATATATGACTCCAACTCTCCGTTCTTAGGCCTTCCCATATGCGACATCAGAGGCCTTCAGATTCTCCAGAACTCTGAAAAGTCCTTACTTTTGCCTTTTGAGGTTCTCCCACATCGGTTCTCCCACATTACCCCTATTCACTGACTCACATTCCATATATATGACTCCACTCTCCGTTCTTAGGCCTTCCCATATGCGACATCAGAGGCCTTCAGATTCTCCAGAACTCTGAAAAGCCCTTACTTTTGCCTTCTGAGGTTCTCCCACATCGGTTCTCCCACATTACCCCTATTCACTGCCACACATTCCATATATATGACTCCAACTCTCCGTTCTTAGTCCTTCCCATATGCGACATCAGAGGCCTTCAGATTCTCCAGAACTCTGAAAAGTCCTTACTTTTGTCTTTTGAGGTTCTCCCACATCGGTTCTCCCACATCGGTTCTCCCACATTACCCCTATTCACTGCCACACATTCCATATATATGACTCCAACTCTCCGTTCTTAGGCCTTCCCATATGCGACATCAGAGGCCTTCAGATTCTCCAGAACTCTGAAAAGTCCTTACTTTTGCCTTCTGAGGTTCTCCCACATCGGTTCTCCCACATTACCCCTATTCACTGCCACACATTCCATATATATGACTCCAACTCTCCGTTCTTAGGCCTTCCCATATGCGACATCAGATGCCTTCAGATTCTCCAGAACTCTGAAAAGTCCTTACTTTTGCCTTCTGAGGTTCTCCCACATCGGTTCTCCCACATTACCCCTATTCACTGCCACACATTCCATATATATGACTCCAACTCTCCGTTCTTAGGCCTTCCCATATGCGACATCAGAGGCCTTCAGATTCTCCAGAACTCTGAAAAGTCCTTACTTTTGCCTTCTGAGGTTCTCCCACATCGGTTCTCCCACATTACCCCTATTCACTGCCACACATTCCATATATATGACTCCAACTCTCCGTTCTTAGGCCTTCCCATATGCGACATCAGATGCCTTCAGATTCTCCAGAACTCTGAAAAGCCCTTACTTTTGCCTTCTGAGGTTCTCCCACATCGGTTCTCCCACATTACCCCTATTCACTGCCACACATTCCATATATATGACTCCAACTCTCCGTTCTTAGGCCTTCCCATATGCGACATCAGAGGCCTTCAGATTCTCCAGAACTCTGAAAAGTCCTTACTTTTGCCTTTTGAGGTTCTCCCACATCGGTTCTCCCACATTACCCCTATTCACTGCCACACATTCCATATATATGACTCCAACTCTCCGTTCTTAGGCCTTCCCATATGCAACATCAGAGGCCTTCAGATTCTCCAGAACTCTGAAAAGTCCTTACTTTTGCCTTCTGAGGTTCTCCCACATCGGTTCTCCCACATTACCCCTATTCACTGCCACACATTCTATATATATGACTCCAACTCTCCGTTCTTAGGCCTTCCCATATGCGACATCAGAGGCCTTCAGATTCTCCAGAACTCTGAAAAGTCCTTACTTTTGCCTTCTGAGGTTCTCCCACATCGGTTCTCCCACATTACCCCTATTCACTGCCACACATTCCATATATATGACTCCAACTCTCCGTTCTTAGCCTTCCCATATGCGACATCAGAGGCCTTCAGATTCTCCAGAACTCTGAAAAGTCCTTACTTTTGCCTTCTGAGGTTCTCCCACATCGGTTCTCCCACATTACCCCTATTCACTGCCACACATTCCATATATATGACTCCAACTCTCCGTTCTTAGGCCTTCCCATATGCGACATCAGAGGCCTTCAGATTCTCCAGAACTCTGAAAAGCCCTTACTTTTGCCTTCTGAGGTTCTCCCACATCAGTTCTCCCACATTACCCCTATTTACTGCCACACATTCCATATATATGACTCCAACTCTGCGTTCTTAGGCCTTCCCATATGCAACATCAGATGCCTTCAGATTCTCCAGAACTTTGAAAAGTCCTTACTTTTACCTTCTGAGGTTCTCCCACATCGGTTCTCCCACATTACCCCTATTCACTGCCACACATTCCATATATATGACTCCAACTCTCCGTTCTTAGGCCTTCCCATATGCGACATAAGAGGCCTTCCGATTCTCCAGAACTCTGAAAAGTCCTTACTTTTGCCTTCTGAGGTTCTCCCACATCGGTTCTCCCACATTACCCCTATTCACTGCCACACATTCCATATATATGACTCCAACTCTCCGTTCTTAGGCCTTCCCATATGCGACATCAGATGCCTTCAGATTCTCCAGAACTCTGAAAAGCCCTTACTTTTGCCTTCTGAGGTTCTCCCACATCGGTTCTCCCACATTACCCCTATTCACTGCCACACATTCCATATATATGACTCCAACTCTCCGTTCTTAGGCCTTCCCATATGCGACATCAGAGGCCTTCAGATTCTCCAGAACTCTGAAAAGTCCTTACTTTTGCCTTCTGAGGTTCTCCCACATCGGTTCTCCCACATTACCCCTATTTACTGCCACACATTCCATATATATGACTCCAACTCTCCGTTCTTAGGCCTTCCTATATGCGACATCAGAGGCCTTCAGATTCTCCAGAACTCTGAAAAGTCCTTACTTTTGCCTTCTGAGGTTCTCCCACATCGGTTCTCCCACATTACCCCTATTTACTGCCACACATTCCATATATATGACTCCAACTCTCCGTTCTTAGGCCTTCCCATATGCGACATCAGATGCCTTCAGATTCTCCAGAACTCTGAAAAGCCCTTACTTTTGCCTTCTGAGGTTCTCCCACATCGGTTCTCCCACATTACCCCTATTCACTGCCACACATTCCATATATATGACTCCAACTCTCCGTTCTTAGGCCTTACCATATGCGACATCAGAGGCCTTCAGATTCTCCAGAACTCTGAAAAGTCCTTACTTTTGCCTTTTGAGGTTCTCCCACATCAGTTCTCCCACATTACCCCTATTCACTGCCACACATTCCATATATATGACTCCAACTCTCCGTTCTTAGCCTTCCCATATGCGACATCAGAGGCCTTCAGATTCTCCAGAACTCTGAAAAGTCCTTACTTTTGGCTTCTGAGGTTCTCCCACATGGGTTCTCCCACATTACCCCTATTCACTGCCACACATTCCATATATATGACTCCAACTCTCCGTTCTTAGGCCTTCCCATATGCGACATCAGAGGCCTTCAGATTCTCCAGAACTCTGAAAAGCCCTTACTTTTGCCTTCTGAGGTTCTCCCACATCGGTTCTCCCACATTACCCCTATTCACTGCCACACATTCCATATATATGACTCCAACTCTCCGTTCTTAGGCCTTCCCATATGCGACATCAGAGGCCTTCAGATTCTCCAGAACTCTGAAAAGTCCTTACTTTTGCCTTTTGAGGTTCTCCCACATGGGTTCTCCCACATTACCCCTATTCACTGCCACACATTCCATATATATGACTCCAACTCTCCGTTCTTAGGCCTTCCCATATGCGACATCAGAGGCCTTCAGATTCTCCAGAACTCTGAAAAGCCCTTACTTTTGCCTTCTGAGGTTCTCCCACATCGGTTCTCCCACATTACCCCTATTCACTGCCACACATTCCATATATATGACTCCAACTCTCCGTTCTTAGGCCTTCCCATATGCGACATCAGAGGCCTTCAGTATCTCCAGAACTCTGAAAAGCCCTTACTTTTGCCTTCTGAGGTTCTCCCACATCGGTTCTCCCACATTACCCCTATTCACTGCCACACATTCCATATATATGACTCCAACTCTCCGTTCTTAGGCCTTCCCATATGCGACATCAGAGGCCTTCAGATTCTCCAGAACTCTGAAAAGTCCTTACTTTTGCCTTTTGAGGTTCTCCCACATGGGTTCTCCCACATTACCCCTATTCACTGCCACACATTCCATATATATGACTCCAACTCTCCGTTCTTAGGCCTTCCCATATGCGACATCAGAGACCTTCAGATTCTCCAGAACTCTGAAAAACCCTTACTTTTGCCTTCTGAGGTTCTCCCACATCGGTTCTCCCACATTACCCCTATTCACTGCCACACAT
The DNA here is from genome assembly GCF_040938575.1 of Ambystoma mexicanum. Classification (NCBI taxonomy): domain Eukaryota; kingdom Metazoa; phylum Chordata; class Amphibia; order Caudata; family Ambystomatidae; genus Ambystoma; species Ambystoma mexicanum. The sequence goes on along the minus strand of NC_090925.1, from coordinate 762,319,926 downwards.
TCCATATATATGACTCCAACTCTCCGTTCTTAGGCCTTCCCATATGCGACATCAGAGGCCTTCAGATTCTCCAGAACTCTGAAAAGCCCTTACTTTTGCCTTCTGAGGTTCTCCCACATCGGTTCTCCCACATTACCCCTATTCACTGCCACACATTCCATATATATGACTCCAACTCTCCGTTCTTAGGCCTTCCCATACGCGACATCAGAGGCCTTCAGATTCTCCAGAACTCTGAAAAGTCCTTACTTTTGCCTTCTGAGGTTCTCCCACATCGGTTCTCCCACATCACCCCTATTCACTGCCACACATTCCATATATATGACTCCAACTCTCCGTTCTTAGGCCTTCCCATATGCGACATCAGATGCCTTCAGATTCTCCAGAACTCTGAAAAGTCCTTACTTTTGCCTTCTTAGTTTCTCCCACATCGGTTCTCCCACATTACCCCTATTCATGTCAAACTTCACTAGCTGACTATTAAGGAGAGGGACCAGTTCAAAACCCTCTGCATTGTCTTTGGGTCTCTGTTCCATACAGGTATTACTTTATCTCTTATTACGTCATTGCCCACTACCAGAGGCGATAGCTCCGCTGAGCTCGCCACTCCCTTCTTTCTATACACTGACACTGTTTGGCCCGCAAAGGTGGGTCTGGATTCATCTTTGGCTCCATCCCCTTGGAACGCCCTCTTGAACGAGATCCAGACTATGTACCTCATTACACGGAAGGCAGTACGGGTTAACGGTCACCGGTAATGGTACCGGTGACCGTTAACCCTTATCGCCTGATTACGAGGTGCTTTGCGGGTTGGTACTTTAAAGCCTGCTTTTTAGCAGGCGTTAAAAACCAACCCGCAAAGGGACCAGGGTGCTAATTACGGTACCGCAATTTGCGGTACCGTAATTAGCACCTTCCCCATTCCCATTATGCCCCATGGGGCAAAAATGGGAATGGGGAAGGGCAATGGGGGAAGGGGGAATTACCGCCCCGTCAACCTTGGAATAGAGCGGTAATTCCCCTTTCCTCCAAGGCGGTGCCGGTATTTTACCGGCATGGACCAAGGTGCTAAAAGCACCTTGGTCCACCGCCTACCGTGTAATGAGGCCCTATGCCTTCCCACCAAGGCCCTCATTACAAGTCAGGCGTTAAGGGTTTAACGGCGCCGTTGGCGCCGTTAAACCCTTAACGCCTGATTAAGAGGTCCCGGGTTTTAACGCCTGCTTTTTGCAGGCGTTAAAACCCATGCCGCAAAGTGACCTTGGTGCTAAGTACGGTGCCGCAATTTGCGGCACCGTACTTAGCGCCTTTCCCCATTCCCATTATGCCCTATGGGGCAAAAATGGGAATGGGGAAGGGCAAATGGTGAATGGGGAATTACCGCCCCACTCACCTTGGAATGGGGCGGTAATTCCGCCATCCACCATGCCGGAGTCCGGCATGGACCATGGTGCTAATAGCACCATGGTCCACCGCCTGACTCGTAATGAGGGCCCATATGTTTTCCATTGAAAGTTCAGCTCTTTGCTCTTTACCAGTGCTTTCAATTGCTAGTGTAGGCAGCCACCTCCTGGTGAGGGTCAGCACGAAGAAGTCAAGTGGTGGTGTATGTGCGCTCTACAAGAAGCAATAAATATCAAATTGAGATTGAGGTTCATCAAAAAGTGCAAAATGTATATGAATCTAACATGAAATAACACTAGTGGGTATCATTACAAGTTTGGAGGTAATAATTCTGCAGTTGCTCTACTTAATTACTGCCAAACCAAATTACTGTTACCGCCACTTGGTGCTGTGGGATTACCACGGGATTACAAGCGTTAGTAGCACCCCATTTTTGGAGTCCATTGGACTCCACAGGTATTTTGGGCTGGATTTACTGTCAGCAAAATCACTGTGCGGTAAATCTACCAATTCTGGGAGGCAAAGTTGAGGGCTTTCCTCCAGCAACAAGCTGGAGGTCAATTTGCTACTTTTCCTCCAAAAATGGGCGGATTTACTGCACGGTCATTCCGCAGTAAATCCACCAATAAGTATTATTTAGTGGCGGGCGGAAAAGGGCAGTAATTCCATTACTTCCAAAATAAAATTGGTGGCAATGGAGTTGCTGGCACTTTTTTCCCACACCACCAAACTTGTAATAAGGCCCACTGTCTAACCTGTATATATATTTTACATTGACAGTACATACACATTCATGTAGTACTTCATGCCTCTTGTTTTTTATATTAGTACCCGGCGAGAGTCAAGCAGAATGCAACACGCATTCTGATTGGCTCTCGCCGGGCCCTTACCCGGCCGAGAATCCTTCGATTCTCGGCCGGGATTCCAGCAGCCCTGTCCTCGGCGGGGGGGGGGGGGGCGTGGCAGCCCCTCAGCCAACGTGGAGCTCGAAGCAGGGCCATCCCCGCTCCGAGCCTCCCCACGGCTGAGAGGCTGCCTTCGCCCCCCACTGGGGACTCAGGTAAGCTTTTTTTTTTTCTCTTCCCTCCCTCCTTCCTCCCTACCCCACCCCACTTACCTTCTTGCTCCTGCGTCCCTGGTGGGGGACGATGGCAGCCTCCAGCAGTGTGGAGACTCCATGCCTCCACACAGCTGGAGGTTTCCATCGTCCCCTGCCGGGGTCGCAGGTACGTTTTTTTTTTCCACCCTTCCCCTCCCTCCCTCCCGCCCTCCCAACCACACTTACCTTCTGCTTCTTTTTTTTTCTGGAGTGGACGCGCTGGGAACATTTGTGTTCCCAACGCTTCCGCTCCCGATGGCCGCCATGGAAAGGGAAAACGGACTCCCGTTTCCCTTTCCCGGCGGCCATTTTCTTGGAGACTCCATGCCTCCACACAGCTGGAGGTTTCCATCATCCCCTGCCGGGGTCGCAGGTATGTTTTTTTTTACCACCCGTCCCCTCCCTCCCTCCTGCCCTCCCAACCACACTTACCTTCAGCTTCTTTTTTTTCAGGAGTGGACGAGCTGGGAACACTTGTGTTCCCAGCGCGTCCGCTCCCGATGGCCGCCATGGAAAGGGAAAACGAACTCCCGTTTTCCCTTTCCCGCGGCCATTTTCTTGGTCGTTTTTTTCTTTTTTTTCTGTCCCGAAACGCTGCGGCGTTTTGGGACAGAAAAAAATGCTTTCATTGCTCCGGTTACGCATATGTTGCGGGCCGGGGTACTAATAGCAATATGACCCTCGCGGCGGGGGCATTACCTGAGTAAGGTAATGCCCCCGCCGCTCATATTGCTTAAGTAATGGCTTGCCTATCCTATAACCTTCATGAAAGTGCACACGTATTTATAGCTTCACCCCTTTCTCTGCTATTGAGTCATCTGACAAATACAAAGAAGAGGGGGGGGATTTGTCCCATGAGCAGAAAGGGAGGGGACAGAAGACCAAAATAACACCATTGATCCCTTACTGCTATGTATCAAAGTCAACGTGATTAAATTGTTCAGAAAAGTACCAAACTCTGGTATCATGCACTTTTGTGAAATTCTCTGAAAACAAAAAGGGCAAATTTCTAGAAAATTATTTGAAATATTTATTTTTTAAACAAAGAAAATCCTAATAACACAAAAGTTGTAATAACGGAGAAGTATAACAAAAATTATAAAAACACTCAGAATTGTAAATCACAGTGCAAAATTTTGTATAGTTTTAAGAACAAGAAAACAATCAATTATTCTTTTTGTGAAACAGTAAAAAAAAAAAAAAAATTTTGTTTTTTGAATAGGTTGTTCTTTTTATAAAGTCACAAAAAAGAAGAAAGAAATAATGAAGGATTGGAGTACTAGTGGAGAGAAAGTATATGGACGGTTCTTAAGGTAAAAAGTTCTTCCTTTTCTACACAGAACAGCCGTGTCCACTCAAACTCTAACTCCAATAATCCTAATGACAGGTCTGCCTACGTGTAGGTGTCAAAAAAATATTTCAGAAAAAATCAAGGTTGACATCATCACAACAATGTTTCGGCTAACATGCCGCCTGTCTGGCCATAGTTTCTTTGCATAGTTGAAAGTTTACGTGTAGGTGTCAAAAAAATATTTCAGAAAAAATCAAGGTTGACATCATCACAACAACGTTTCGGCTAACATGCCGCCTGTCTGGCCATAGTTTCTTTGCATAGTTGAAAGTTGCCTTCCTCAGGGCGAAAGAACCTCACAACAGTTTAACCCTCAATTTCGATATATTCTACATTTGTTGTTTTCTCCAATATGAGTCCTTACTCGATGCAGTGACACCAAGGGCCCTGTCGGTTCCGCTTTGCAGGCATCACTGTCGTGGGCTCCTGAGCCCCTTTTTTCACGCCTGTATTTCTAACTTACCCACAGCCTTCGAAATTGAGGGTTAAACTGTTGTGAGGTTCTTTCGCCCTGAGGAAGGCAACTTTCAACTATGCAAAGAAACTATGGCCAGACAGGCGGCATGTTAGCCGAAACGTTGTTGTGATGATGTCAACCTTGATTTTTTCTGAAATATTTTTTTGACACCTACACGTAAACTTTCAACTATGCAAAGAAACTATGGCCAGACAGGCGGCATGTTAGCCGAAACGTTGTTGTGATGATGTCAACCTTGATTTTTTCTGAAATATTTTTTTGACACCTACACGTAGGCAGACCTGTCATTAGGATTATTGGAGTTAGAGTTTGAGTGGACACGGCTGTTCTGTGTAGAAAAGGAAGAACTTTTTACCTTAAGAACCGTCCATATACTTTCTCTCCACTAGTACTCCAATCCTTCATTATTTCTTTTTTGTGACTTTATAAAAAGAACAACCTATTCAAAAAACAAAATTATTTTTTTTTTTACTGTTTCACAAAAAGAATAATTGATTGTTTTCTTGTTCTTAAAACTATACAAAATTTTGCACTGTGATTTACAATTCTGAGTGTTTTTATAATTTTTGTTATACTTCTCCGTTATTACAACTTTTGTGTTATTAGGATTTTCTTTGTTTAAAAAATAAATATTTCAAATAATTTTCTAGAAATTTGCCCTTTTTGTTTTCAGAGAATTTCACAAAAGTGCATGATACCAGAGTTTGGTACTTTTCTGAACAATTTAATCACGTTGACTTTGATACATAGCAGTAAGGGATCAATGGTGTTATAATTGAGTCATCTGACAGCTTGCTATTGAGTCAGCTGACAGCTTAAGTGTCATATCACATATGATGTGATATAATAGGTTATTTATAAAGCACTTAATACCCAGATGTTTCTAAGCGCGGACCCGGGGATGGAACCTGTGGTGCTACGTGACACCTTGCTTACAAGGCGAGCACGTTGCCCCTGAGCTATCCTCCCGAGACTATACTGTATCCCTTTAATTGTAAAAACGTGTGAGTATCTGTTAGTGGTAAAGTGCATAATGTGTGTTATGGAAGGGCATGGTAATTACATGTTTTGAGTAATCTTTTTTAATTTGTTTCAAATCCGCATTCAGAGGGCACAAACTATACCATGACCATCCATTGGGTTTCGGCGGGTCGAAACCTCCCAGCGGGTCCGCCATCCCACTCTGTTCACCGTGGAGACCGATGTTTTTCGATCTTTGGTCCGCGAGTCTGGAACGCATTGCCCTCCGATCTCCAGAAAGTGAAGTCCTTGTTGTTGTTTAGAAAGAACCTAAAGACTTAACTTTCTCAATAACCACCATTCTCCTGGATGCTCCAACTGCCTTTGATCATCACATTAAGTACACCTGCGCCTAGATGCAGTTTCTGCCTGGTTTCTTTTGGATTTACGCTATATAAATAGCCAAAATCAAAATCAAAACATACAGATCAAAATTAGAAAATGATGCTTACCGTTTCCTTTGAAAGAGAGGACAAAAATAAGACCTAAAACACTGGAACAAAAAAATCAAAATTGTTCACATTTATCTCCATCAAAATCATTCTCCTCTCTTCCACATATATATTTATTTTTTTAAATTTTTGATAAAGCACCAGCTCGTCCAAGGGCCTAAAGGCGCACACGAAACGAACAAGACTGAAAACACGAAATCTACAAACGTTTACACTTCAATTCTGTAATTGACGCACGTTTCACATCCAAATAATTAATTCTAAAAAATATTCTCTCTTTTGTGCACCACATCTCCAAGAGCGTATGCACCAGGCAGGCAGAATGTTCATTTGTTTAAAAAAAAACTCCTCATAAACCATTATGTGTCATCAGAAAGGTCAAGAGATTGGGCCTCATCACAAGTTGGGTCGGTAACGCCGGCACTATTACCAGCAGCGCTATTAGCCCTACCGCCAAACCCCCCAGCGCTATTAGTGCCGGATCACGGGTTTGGCGGAATGGTTAGTGCCCATTCCCCATTGGGCCCATTCGGGAATTCCTCATTCCCCATTGGGCCCAATGGGGAAAATTCGCGCTATCACCGCCGGTGGATTTCCCGCTGGCAGTAATAGTGCAGGAAATCGGCAATTTTGCCGCAGATTTCCCCCCAGGTAAGAGCTGGGGGGAAATCTGCCAAGGCCATGATCTGGCAGACCCTTAAATGCGGCGGTAATAACGCTACCGCCGCATTTAAGGGTTACCGCCAGACTCGTGATGAGGCCCATTGTTTTAAGTTTTAAGTTCCGCTGTCTCCCACAGCTTTCCCTCATGGAGCTTGCATACATCATGTGAAAATGCATGTCTGTTTTGTACACGCGTGGGCATAAAGCTGATTCTGAAAATGCATAACACCTTGATCCTAAAGCGCATATTTCATCAGCTGAAAGTTTCCAGTCAGCAAAATGAAGTGTTTTGCAGGTCTTGCATTCAGCAGAAAGGAATGAGGTTGAGCAAAAGTAAGGGGTTAAGTAGAAAAGGCCACCGTGTGAGAAGGCAGCTCGTTTAAAGAGTTATTGGGCCTCATTACAAGTATGGGGTAGCCATGCCACTATAAGTACCGGGCCATTCCGACCTTGGAGGACCCGGTAATTCCCCTTCCCGGGAACCCGGACTCCGTACATCCCCATTCCCATTCGAGCCCCCATAGGGCTCAATGGGATTGGGGAGGATGCTAACAACGGGCCCGTTAATGACGGGCCCATTGTTTGCATCCTGGTCTGCTCGCAGGACCCGCTAAGGACGCCTGGTAAAACCAGGTGTCCTAAGTGGGTCCCACGAGGAGACCTCGTAATGGGGTGGTAGAGGGATAACGGGGCCGCATCTCTGTCGGCCCCATTATCCCTCTACCGCATACCTCGTAATGAGGCCCATTGTCTAGTAAATGCATCCAGAAGATGACTATATGTTCTCATCTCACTTAGAATATTTTATAGAAGAACTATGCTTCATTATGTCAGTATTAAAGATGCTTGTCTGTATTTTGTCCCTTAAGAAGGTCTGCTAACAGTATTATGGGCCGAAACATGTAGAGTTTAGGGGTGTAAACCAGAAAAACGTTTACCAGGGTGGCAAAAGGGACATTTGATATGTTGTTTGTTTTGTGAATTGTGTAATCAATCACGTTTGGATACAGGCAGGCGTGTAATATAATCATGTGCTTTAACACAGGCCTCATTACGAGGTGGGCGGAATGGGTTTACCGGCACCGGTAATGGTGCCGGTGCCGGTAAACCCATTCCGCCCTATTACGAGGTTCCCTTGCGGGACCCGCTCAGAACTTCTGGTCAGACCAGACGTCCTTTACGGGTCCCGCAAGGGGACCAGGGAGCTAATAACGGGCCCGTTATTAGCTCCATCCCCATTCCCATTGAGCCCTATGGGGACTCAAATGGGAATGGGGATGGGTTTTTGAATGAGGAATTACCGGGTCCTCCAAGGTTGGAATGACCCGATAATTCCTCATTCAAAGAACCCGGAGCCTAACACGATTTTGGAGGCAGCCATGGAGCTAATATCACCATGGCTACCTACAAACTCGTAATGAGGCCCACAGGGTCATGGCTATGACACGGTCAGAGCAGCCCCGGGAATCTGGGGCAAGCGTCCTGACAGGGCGTAGACAGTGCCATAGTTACCCCAGGAGGGCTGGGGGAGTCTTGAAAGGGACCCAAGGACCTAGCTCTCAGCAGGTGTGATATTGTGTTTCCTGATTGGTATCACTGCCTAGTACCCTCTGTCTTGGCCATGGCACCCTCTCCAATGTTTCTGATGGTCCCACAGAGCCATTGTGATCAGAGCGGCCTGGTATCTCAATTCTAGACCTAGAGACTACAGCTACCAGCATGCACCAGACTCCTTATACCACCGTAATGTCCAGTAAACCACGGGAAGCAGTACCTTCCAGAAACCAACATCAAGGACCCAGGGCTTTGGATCCCAATGGATGTTGCACTGATTATGCTACCGTAGTGGCAGGAGAGAACACGCCTCTAATGGGAAAGGACTACAAGTGACAATGCACTTGGTTGCAACAGTTAAAACTTATCCCAGAACATAAAAGAGAAATGGTTGCTGTGATGTTTGTGCCAAATGGGAGACCTATTTCTTGGCAAAGGTTCACCCAACCTGCTACAAGGACAAATGTGAACAGCAGTGGCAAAGCTAGAACCATCAGGAAGATGAGGAGAGTTGGGAACACTCCCCAAAAAATCTATAAACAGTAGCTTGCCTGAAACAAGAAGAGGAGAAGGGGAACAGAGAGCAACCGACATTACAAACTGCATGGCAGGGTGGGACAAAATGGAGGCTGAAAGGCGGCAGGGCTAAAGGCCCCTATGTAGTCTCCCAGGAAAAGTTCCAACAAACAAGAGGAGAAGATAGAGGTATTTTGGTTTAGTCTTGGCAGGATAGCTCAGGGGCAACACGCTCACCTTGGAAGCAAGATGATGCGGGGCAACACAGGTTCAGGGTCCGCACTTAGAAACCTCTGGGTATTAAGCGCGTTATAAATAACCCATCATATCATATCATAGAAAAGATTGGCCCAGGAGGAAAGCTGACCTGAGAGACCTTTGGGATTCTGGGGAAGTTTCCAGACAGGAAGGGGAAGGCTATAACAAACAAGGAGAGCCAGTGTTCAAAGAGAGTTGTTCGAGTTAGGTTGGAGGAAGTGCAGGAGGTCCAGAAGACAAGAGAGAAGTGAATAACGGTGGAGGAGTTGGAGTAGAGAGAATGAAGGTAATGTTTTGGGACTCAGAGAGTGATAACAGTTGGGTGTGAGTGAGACAGTGTTTGAAGATTATGTTGGTAGGAGAGGAGGGCAGTTGCGAGTAGGTATGGGAGAGAAGTATTGAAGGTCATTTTGGAGGGAGAGTAGGAGGACGGTTGAGATTAGGAGTGTGAGAGGAGGAGTGGAAGGAGGAGCAGGAGGAGGGGAGAATGGCTATGGGAAGAGAGAGGATGAGTAAGAGGCCGAGGGGAGAATAGTGAGGAGAAGTAAACAAGGTCAGAGGTAGGATACTTGGGATGTGGGGGAGGAGTAGTAAGAGAATGTGGGTGTGGGAGAATGAGTAGGAGGAAGAGTGAGTAAAGACTGTAGAAGTGGATGGAGATAGGAGGACCATTGAGAGTAGGAATGAGAGGGAGTGTGAGAGGAGGAGTGGAAGGTGAAGTAAGAGGCAGAGGGGCGAATAGTGAGGAGAAGTATACGAGATCAGAGATAGGATATTTGGGATGTGTGGGAGGAGTAGTAAGAGAATGTGGGTGTGGGAGAATGAGTAGGAGGAAGAGTGAGTGTGTCAAGACTGGAGAAGTGGATGGAGATAGGAGGATGGGGCAGGACGGAGAGGGAAAGACTGTGAATCCCCAGGAGAGGCACTTTCACTGTTAGGACACTTAGGAATTCCTAGAGGGTGTGAGGAAAATGAGGCAACAGATTTTCAGCCTCCATACGGATAGAGACAGACTAGACAGCAGGGCAGCCCTGTCTGTAGGAGGTCAACTAATGAATGGCCAGCTGGTGCAAGGTGCACCTGGGCTAGGAAGATGGGAGACCCAAAGGGTGGGGCACCGATTTAGGGAACCATCCGTATACCCAGGGCTGTTGCTAGGTCTGAAAAAGACTATCGGGACTCGGGGCTAGCTAGCCTTTTGGTTGTAGCCCCTGAGCTTCTATCCGGCCTCAACCAAAAGACCCGGGGCTAGAACCCCCGCAGCCCCACGCACCCTCCTCCCCAGCAATGCCTCTGCATAAACCTAGTGCTCCACCCTAGTGTGCAAATAGAAATAGATAACCGCAAACCACTGTCTTGGTGTGAGAGAATTATTGACGACTTGTCACAACATAAAAAAGTGATTTGCCTAGGGTGAAACATGTTTTTAGGGGCAGAATGTTTGTGGGAAGAAGTTTTGATTTTAGAATGGATGTGATGAATTTACTTGATATTTGATATTGTTGTAATCCTGTTGTAATAACATTTTGTATATAACTGATTGTATACAATTTCAAGACTACTTGCAGGGAATTGATGTGCAGATATATTAGCACTTGTCCTGGGTTGTTCTGCTTTAAACCGGCTGGGGTTCCACACATGTACTAGCATCTATACTGGATCAGATCATCTCTATATCCTGGTTGGCTGTCCCTTCCAAGTAAAATCCGCAATGCCTATAATTAAAGTGCAAAAGACCTTAAAAATGTGTTGTTATTCACGTCTATCAAACCTACTATTCATTTTGTTTTCCACTTCTAATCTTTGTGTCGTTATCATTTTTTGTATTTCACAACAACCTATTAAGATAATTTGCACCCTGTGAGAGCCTGCCTGGCGAGGAAGAGAAACACTGGCGATTGATCATTTAATGTATACAATCCAGTACCATAACCTCCAATAACAAAAGAGGTAATATCAACCTTGCTCAACAAAAAATCCATTACGCCCCAACATTTTTTATGTTATGTATCCTTTCGAATGGATTGTGTCCTCCCACGTATTCCTCATCTTAGATATATCCTTACCTTCAGCGTTGCTGCTTAGCAAAGCTGAAGGTAAGGATATATCTAAGATGAGGAATACGTGGGAGGAACATCCAATCGAAAGAACGTTACAGTTGGTAAGTAACTTGTTCTTCGAATGGATTGTGTCCTCCCACGTATTCCTCATCTTAGATATATCCTTACCTTCATCTTTGCTGCTTAGCAAAGCTGAAGGTAAGGATATATCTAAGATGAGGAATACGTGGGAGGAACATCCAATCGAAAGAACGTTACAGTTGGTAAGTAACTTGTTCTTCGAATGGATTGTGTCCTCCCACGTATTCCTCATCTTCGATATATCCTTACCTTCATCTTTGCTGCTTAGCAAAGCTGAAGGTAAGGATATATCTAAGATGAGGAATACGTGGGAGGAACATCCAATCGAAAGAACGTTACAGTTGGTAAGTAACTTGTTCTTCGAATAGATTGTGTCCTCCCACGTATTCCTCATCTTAGATATATCCTTACCTTCAGCGTTGCTGCTTAGCAAAGCTGAAGGTAAGGATATATCTAAGATGAGGAATACGTGGGAGGAACATCCAATCGAAAGAACGCTATATTTGGTAAGTAACTTGTTCTTCTATGCCGATATTAAAAAGCAGAATTTAATTCAATATATCATTCTTTTGCCCTGTAATTCGAGCTGATGTGCAGGCAGAGAGCCGCTGTCGGAGCAGTAATCCAAAGTGGTAGTTCTTATGGGGGTTCCATGACAGGGGTGAGGGGTCGATTTTACAGAGTCTCTGCATCCTGCTCTCTCCTGCCCTCTCTCCTGTAGCGCATTACTCGCTCCTCATTTTCTAGAGCCACCCCAGCTGTTGCTGACAGCGGTGTAACCAGGGGGGAAAACACAGATATCTTGAAGAGGAGGAGCGGTTCTGTTTTTTATGGGAAAATGTTGAGTGGAAAAAGAAACGATAGAGGGATACCCCCGAATGGGGACCTGCCTAGTAGCCCAACAATGCATCGTTACTGTGTGTCTTGCTGTCATGCTGTCATTACACTGAGGGCGAGCGCCCATACAGGGGGATGGGAGGATGACACAAATACGAACCATGCTGCAGGCTCTACCACCGCGTATCTTATTTTACATTTTTGGTTAATTTTTAGTATTTGTAAATACTGCAACACATGTGCAGTTTCAGTAGCACTAACCAGCACTGTTAGCGTGGCACCATTTTGCATCTGGGAACACCCCTGTTTTGTCGGAATTTTAAAAGCTCATATTGGCTTTGACACTTCACAGAAGCGTTTTATAATGAAACAATCCCATTGGAAACCATTCTGTGAATCAGGCCCTTTGTGTGTGTGTTCTCAGACGATGGCATTGGAAAACACTGAAAGGTTGTGGAATTTATGAAGATGTTATCCAAATGTTGCCCCATTCACACAGTTTACTTCATTGCTGGAGGCACATTTTTGTCTCCGTTCCCACGGAAGCACCGCGGAGGGGTTACCTTTCACCCACTTTTAGAGCAGGGGGGCTGGGCGATCCCTGTTCTAGCAGCTAGTAAAGGGCACTGGTCTTTGGCTTTACTGGGTGTGAGTGGTATACCTACCGGGTGCTTTTCTAGGGGAACATATCTCGCTGTGTGTAAGGTGAATATACAGACAGAAGAAACACTCTTTGGTGCAGTACGTAGCAACACAAAGTCTGCATGCACACTGCGCCAATGTTATTTTATGTTTACACAACACTCACACTAACATGAAAGTGGATTGACAGCCTGAGGATTTGGATGTGAGGATAAAATGGCTGTGACACCTGTCACTTCAGTGGGGTCAGAGAACTTTAGAAGCAGAGGACTGAGGGGAAACCAGCTCTTGCACATGCTCAGTCCCCCACAGACATCCTTAGAGAATTGTATATAAAGGCTACTCATTAAAACAGATATAGGTTGATCCATGATGGCTGCCGGGGTGAGGACACTGTGATAGAGGTGTTCCCCACACCAAAAGGAGGAAAGGCACGCTAAAATCCCCCCCCTAGGCGTTTATTTGAGCAAGTTTGGACAAGGGGAAGAAATGGTATTAAATGAGGGAAGTGAAGTGAACGTGAAGCGCGGGTGAAGGCTAATCCGTGGTGCTGCCTGGAGAGTGGCCACGTCGGCAGCAACAAGGAGACAGCCACAAGGAGACCGACCGTTGGAAAATGCAGAACGACTTCACCCTGAGGGAATCCAGCCGGCACCCGTCTGGAGAGGAGCCCCCCCAAAGTGAGCAGGAGGTCTGCTGCCCACAGGGGGTGGAGTAACGGCACAGCCCTGATGCGGAGAAGCGGGAGACACCAGCCGGCGGTCGACCTTGGAAAGCAGGAAGGAGGAGGAGCCACTGCCGAAACAGAAGGCCCAGACCCTGAGAATGTGAAAGCGGACCCGGCCCGATGCCTGACAGGGAGCTGGCGCCGACCGAGTAACAGGGAATTGTGAGAGGAAGGAGCGGGCACGCCCGGTACCCACAGGAGGAGCGGCAGCCTCGGTCCATCTAAGGCGGGAGGAGCGGAGGAGGCGAGGACCGAAGCGGAGATGAAAGGAAGCCCAGCGGAACCTAGTCAAGGATCGAAGTACAAGTGAAGGCCCAAAGGGCAGTGCAAAGCAGCAGCAATGAAGCAGTAAGAGCCCAGGAGCAGAGGCAGCCAAGGCTACCGCAGCAGATCACGGAGCAGGAAGAGGAGGAAGGAGCAGCAGCGGTGAGGAGGTAATCCAAAGCCCGCTCCCCCGGCAGGAGATAAATCCACCTAAAGCAGAGGAGGCACCAGAAAGGAATCCAAGAGGGGCCCTGAAGAGGTATAAAGCCTAAAGCCAGGGCCAAGAAGTAACAAGCAGTGACAAACACTCCCCCAGAGACCCCAGATTTGCAGGGGGCTAGGGGAGAAGAGAATCAGGGCCCGCACTGGGCTAACTTTAGAACAGTTCATAAAAGGCAGCAAGTAAGACTGCTGAGACCACTGGGGAGGCGGAAAGCGCATTGGGCCTTCGCCTGAAAAAACCCCACAAGGCCCTCCCCGACCACAATTGTGACCCAGAGAGGTGGAGGCCACCAGGAGAAGCCCCCAAGGTGTAGAAAAGGTTCAGTGGAAGGGGCAGGAAGAGGAGGTCAGGTGCTCCCCTAGTCAAAATACGGGACTGCTGAAAGGCACAATCTAAGGGCCCATACAACTGAACCAGGGAGATTCAGGGGCCCAGGTGCCCCCAAGAAAAAAGCTGGAAAACGCATCATAAAGGCAACAGTGACACACCAGGGGACTGTCAGGAGCAGTACACGGGGAAACAGAAATACAGCAGCCAAAATAGCTGAAGAAGTGGCAAAAATGTCAAAAACAGAGGGAAAGTACCCCCAACCCCAGCAAAAGGAGAGAAGAGGACTTCGGAAGGGGCACTCCAAAAAATGTGCAGAAGAGAGGAAGGTCCCAAACTCGACTACGTAATGGGGGTGGAAAGGAGTGAAGAGGAACCCCCAGGAGGAGGAATAAGAGGTTAGAGGGGTTACAAAAAGAATCATGGAACAATGCTTCCAAACCTTTGGGGACAGGATGGCAAATGTGATGCAAACCCAACTCGAAAAAATGAAGGAAGGGCTGACGGGAGCGCTTAAAGAGGTAAAGAATGACCATCATGTATTGGAAGCAAGACTCGATACCAACAAATCTGCATTACAGGAGCTTTCGGATGATGCTCATATTGTAGACGAACTGATGGAATACCTGGCCAGGGCCACAAATAATCTAGAAATACAGACTGAAGACCTAGAAAATAGGTCGAGAAGGGCTAACATAAAGATCAAATGAATCCCCTAGACGGTGGGGGATACAGAACTACAACAAACAGTGAAACAAATATTCGCAACCATAAGTGACATCTCATATCCCGAGGAGATACTGGTAGATAGGGTTTACAGAGTGGGACCGAAGAGAAATGAACCAGGAGCAAGGCCAAGAGACATACTACTGGCAATGCACAAATACACACAGAAGGAAGGTTCTGCTGGCAGCAAGACGGACGGACAACCTTAACTTCAATGGGGCCACGATCAAGTTATACCAGGACCTCTCCCAAATAACCCTCACTAAGAGAAGACAAATGTGCCCAGTAGTACAAGAGTTACTATAACGAGGTATCACATACAAATGGACCTTCCCATTCGGCCTCCTCTTTGAGGTAGACAAAAGACAGAGAAGGATTACCACTATAGAGGAGGGGGCAGACATACCCGCATAGAGGTAACTCCGACATAGAAGGAGCCGCAAGATATGGGAAAGGATCAGCCATAGAGGAGAACGTGGGAGTGGACAACCCAGGAATCAAAGAGGAGGGTGAGGAGAAGGAGGAGCCCGCTGGGCCTGAGTCCGCAGACAAAGGTCTTATCAAGAAAATCAGATACCCTGGGCAGGAGCCCCAATCGATAAAACCACCATGGCTTCGAGATTACAGTAAAACGGCCCGGTAAGGGGATTAAGGTTGCTAACAGAAGCGTTGGGGGTGGGGAGCTGGGGGGGGGGTCAGTTGGATCACCACATGGGTCAGGGAAGACCTGCTAGAGGGGACACTGGGAGCAGAATAGTTCCCAACACCCGGGGAGGAGTTTCGGGGGGGGCTATAGGCCGGTGGAACCAACCCGGTGAGGGGTAGGGAGTGGGGGCGGGAGTGGGGGGCTGAGGGGGACCAGTTCAGGAAAGATTCAATGGCTCGAGGCAAATGGGGGACACTGATAACTAATGGCAAAGGATAGGTCCCTAAAGATCATGTCCCTAAACATCAAGGGGCTCCACTCGCCGATTAAAAGGAAAAATCTGGAGTTGCTACTCGCGAGGGAGAACCCAGACTTAATAGCCCTACAGGAGACGCACATACAGGAGAAGGATAGACATAGAATGAAAATGAAGGGGTACAACCGAATACAACAATCAAATAACCCCGGAAAGAGAGGGGGAGTTCTTATAGCCCTAAAGAATAACCTCAAGCTGAAAATTATGGACACAACTAGAGATGCAGCAGGTAGATTCATGGCAATGGCCCTTCAGGGAGGTGGGCATATAATAACAGTTGCAACAATCTACGCACCCAACATAGGTCAAGGTCACTTTATTCAAATTATGCTGCAAATAATAGTAGGGTTCGCTAAAAGGAACATAATACTCACAGGGACTTCAATTTAGCATGGGACCCAGCAAGGGATAGGAGTGCAAGAACTTCACATACCCAAATTAAACCCTCGAAGGAGTTGCAGGAGAGAATGGACACACTGGCACTGGTAGACACGTAGAGGGAGAAGAAGGGGTACTTCAGGCGATACACTTTCTATTCCCATGTTCATAGGATGGCGTCCAGAATAGACTATGCGTGTGTCTCTCGCCCCCGCTAGGCAGAGTAACGGAAGTGGAGGTAGTTGCTATCACCATTTCAGACCACGCCCCAGTTACGGTGACACTTACACAACCGACACATGCAGTGGGGCTGTGGAGATGGAGGTACCCTGGGCACATATTTAAAGATGAAGTCCTCAGGAGGGAACTGAGGGAGGAGATAGATCAATATTTTCAGATGAATGAGTTCCAGGATTCGGATCCGTCTATAGTGTGGGATGCCTTTAAGCCACTATCAGAAGGAAGATAATAGTTATAAAGGCAAGAAGGTAGGTTGAAGGTAATCATGCAGGAAATGACAATAAGGCACTCGGGAGCGACCAGAAGGGAGTATAGGGCAGTTAAGGGCGGTCGTTACCCTCCACTAAAGCGGAGAGGGCCCTTATGCACCTGAAACAGAGGTATTATATTAAGGCAAACAGAGCGGATAGACTCCTTGCTGGACTGCTAAGGAAAGAGGAAAAAGATAGAACCATCCTAAAAATTAAGATGGCAGGTGGGGGGGGGGGTTTAGCTCAGACCTCAGGACCATTAAGAGGGCATTTTTGAAATACTATGGGGAAGTTTATCACTCGGATAGTCCAGATGAAGAGGCCCAGGCAAAATAACATGAAAATTGTACGTTGCCGGCGATAACGGCCCTAGAGAGGGAGGAACTGGAGAAGGAGCTAACCAGAGAAGAGGTGCATTGGGCAATAGCTGCACTCCCAACTAATAAAGCCCCGGGCCCCAATGGCTTTACGTCAGAATTTTATAAAGCATTTAGTGACATGCTGGCCCCGCGCATGGCTGCCCGGTTTAATGGCTTTGGGGGAAGGGATAACACCTTCAATAAACGAGGCAAAAGTGGTACTACTACCCAAGACAGGGAAGTACCCCACATTATGTGGTGCATACAGGCCGATTGCTCTAATAAACCTAGATGCAAAAATGTATACTAAGATCCTAGCAAGAAGACTAGACCCTCTATTGCCTGGTCTGGTAGACGCTGATCAATCCGGATTCATACGCGGAAGACAAACCCATGATAACACTAGGAGAATCGCCCATATAATAGAAAAAATTCATAAATCACGTACCGCAGCCCTAGTGGTCGCGATGGACATGGAAAACGCATTTGATAGGGTGGAGTGGAGGTTCCTCTTTTCCACAATGTGCAAAATGGGATTTGGGGAAGCATACATTGCCAAAGTAGAAGCCAATTACTGAAACCCATCGCTACACTTACTGATCAATGGGGAAGTCTCAGACCTGGTGGCAGTGTCTAGAGGGACAAAACAGGGTTGGCCCCTGTCGCTGTTACTATATGCCATCTTCCTAGAACCACCCTTGAGCACAATCAGATCCACCCAGAAAATTGAAGGGGTTCCATTTGGCGGGAGAACCCATAAAGTGGCTGCATTTGCAGACGACATGTTGCTAACCCTGACAAACCCACAGGTATCACTGCAGGCAGTTAATAGAGTCATGACTGAGTTCGGCCAGGTGGCAGGGCTGAAAATAAATAAAGACAAATCCGAGGTGCTGAGTCTACAAATGGCACCAGAGAAGCAAAGGGAGATAAAGGTCGGCTCATCATACTTTTGGGCCTCAGATAAAATAAGATATCTGGGAATATACATAACAAAATCAATTGACCTACTTTTTGGGGCTAACTATCCCCCTCTGCTGGACAATGTTAAGATGCTACTTCATGGCTGTGGCCCCCTAACCATATCCTTGATGGGCAGGATTAATGCCTTAAAAATGGCAATCGTCCCGAAACTATTGTACGCATTTATGGCGATCCCTGCTTAAGTCCCAATCTCCTTCTTCAGGAAACTACTTAAATACACACAGGCATTTATCTGGGAACAGAAGAAACCAAGAATAGCACGCAAACTGATGCAACAGCCTAGGGATAATGGAGGAATTGGAGAACCTGACCCGATAACATACTACATATCTCTCTCTTAACACTGACAAGACTGAAGTCTTGTTCTTTCCTTCCAACTCCCTACCCTCTCCATCTCCCCCTCCATCCATCCATTTTCCCCCTACTAATCTTCCAATCTCCAACCATGCTCGTAATCTAGGCATATACTTTGACTCTTCCCTCTCCTTCTCTCATCATATCTCCCTCACTGCTCGGGCATGTCGCTATCATCTCTTCCACATCCGTAAAGTCTGTCCCTCTCTCACCTTCCATGCTACCAAACTCTAATTTCCTCCCTCATCTTCTCTTGCCTTTTCTATTGTTCTCTCATCTTCGGTCTTCCCGCTTCCCATCTTGCCCCCCTCAAATCTCTTTATGACTCTGCCATAATTACTTTCTGTATACTCTCTTCTCATCACTCTATTTCCAACTCACTTTCTTAACTATGATGGCTTCCGTTCCATTCCAGTTTAAATTTCACTTCCTTTTTCTTGTCTTTAAATCTCTTCATGACCTTGCTCCTCCTTACCTCTCTCCTCTCATTCTATACCCCCTCTCGCTCCCTTCGTTCTGCCAATCTCTTCTTACTTTCTGTTCCCCCACCACCATGTGCCGCTTCTCGTTTCCGCTCCTTTCAGCTTCTTGACCCCTTACACTGGAACTCCCTACCTCCCTCTATCCGCTCCTCCCCCAACTGTTCCTCTTTCCGCTCCTCACTGAAAGAAATTATTCTTCACTTCCCTCCCTGATACCTTCCCCCTCTCTCTATCCCCCCCCTCCTTCTATTATTCTCTCTCTGTTCTCCTTATCTTTATCTGTCCCCATCTCTCCTATGATCTCCTCTCTTTTGTTGCTCACTTCACTCATTACTCTCCCTCTCGATCCTTCTCTACCCCCCTTCTCTCCTCTCCCTTCTTACTTGCAAATTGTTCTAAATTGTTTATGGTTTGATTCATGTTTGTTGTTTTGCTTCTACTGTTCCATGTTTAATGTGTTACTTGTTGTTAACTGTAAAGCGCCTTGGATTAAGGCGCTATATAAAGCAATAAAAAATACAAATACAAAATACTTCAGGGCAGCCTAGATCAGGGTGTTAAGAGATTGGCCGAAGGAAAAAATGGAGGGAAATGGACAGAGCACTGGTGGGTACAGATCTGGAAGAAGTATTGTGGCTTCCCCGGGAAGATAGGCCCTGCAATATGTATTGTAGTGACATTGAGGCACTGGTAGGACACACATGGGACAAAGCAATAAAGGGAGCCCAAATCATCACCTTCCCATACCTCTTCCCCCGATCTTCAAGAACCCACAATTCAGACCCGGGTGGGGGCTGCATTAGGCTTTGACAAATGGCAAGAAGGGGGGTGTCGGATGCTAAGGGATCTTTATGATGGGGACGAGGTGAAGTCCTTCCTCCAATGCAAGAGTGACCTTGAAATAGGGGAGGGGAAACGATTCCGGTACGCTCAACTGAGACTTTGGGCCCAGCACCCCAAAATAAAGGAAGCAGCAATAAGGGAGATGATGGCATTCGGGAAATATGTCTAAACCAATACAGGGGACAAGCACATGGTGGGGGAGCTGTACAGGCTGCTCTAGGGAGGGGAAGACTCGGGGGAAAGAATGTTAATTTGCAATTAGGCAAGGGAAGTCAACCAGGAGATTGGCATGGATCTGTGGAAAAGCCTGGGGGTAAGTGTACCGCAACTGACGAACTCAGTGTCAATCCAAGAAATATGGGCAAAACAGATGCATCAGTGGCATCTCAAACCACGTAAAACTGGCAAAAATATATCAAAAGACTTCAAACGCTTGCTGGAGGGGTTGCAGAGGAGAAGGGTCCTGGGGCCATATATGGTGGCAATGCCCGATAATCAAACCTTTTTGGGGATGATCCAAGAAGCAGTGAAGGACATACTAGGCCTGGAAAGAGGGTCAAATTTAGAACTGTTAATACTGGGCTTGGATGGAAATCTGGAAAAATTGGCCCGAAAGCCCAACAGAAAATATATGTAATTCTAGTGATGGCAGGGGCCTTACTGGTGGTCAACAAATGGAAAGCTAAGAGGGCACCCACGGAACACGAATGGATAGGGAGAAAATGGACCATGGCTGCCCTGGAGAAAGTGAAAATAAGGGAAGAACACCAGAGGTTCCTTCAATAATGAGTCTTAGTTATACAATTATAAGGATGGACTCCTGGAGAGCGTGGAGCCCGCAGGAAATTACGCTTCTGGGTCTTGCATAGAGGCGGCCCAGGCGAAGAAAGGGGGAAGATTTGCAAAGGAGAAAGGGAAAAGGAAGGCTGGGCCTTTGGCACGGCCCAGAATGGGTAGGAATAGAGGCGCATACAGATCAGGAGCAACTAACAGACTCGATGAGACAAGAAGGAGAATGGGGTGTATACGGCCCAGACGAAGATACTAGAAAGAAGAACTCTGACCTGGGAGTGGGGGTGGGAGAGCGGAGAGGGGGGTTTTGGATGGGAAAGTTCATATTTTACAATGCAGAATTGTTTAAGAAATGCCAATAAAAACTTCTTTGAAAAAAAAACACACATGAATTGGGAATGGTCCAGTATTATTTTTAATCACACTTGCATGCTCAGCAGTTCATTCACACATAGGGGCTCATTAAACGTTTGGCGGTAACAGTTAAAAGTATCAGTAACAGAATTACCACCATTTTTACTGAACTACCAAATTAAAGTACTCCAAAATCAGTAGTAATTCCTCCAGTGGTAGATCCTCCAGAGGAATTAGCACTGGAGAACTTGCCGCCAAATGAACAGTGGTAATTCCTCCAGTGCTAATTCCATTAGAGGAATTGGCACCAAAAAAGGAAACAGTAATTCCACCATAATGCAACGTAAAATACCACCAGAAGAATGGCAAAAACAGGCAGTAATTTGTTCTGACAAATCAGTGCAGTTACCTTCACCTTAGAGGTGGAGGTAAATGCATGCAAGTGGTGAAAATGAAGCCACAGATGCATCCAGCTGCATCCAAAATATTTAGGGCCACCACCTTTCACCAAAACCACTCTCGTGCAACCTTCAGCCCCTAGCAGACATGGATGATCGGATCTACAATTTGCTGGTGCACATTGAGCTGCAGGGACATGGAGTGGAAGTGCAGCTGCTGCCGGGGAGGCCAGCCCACCAAAGGCAGAGGGTACATGTAAGGATGAGGCCACCCATACCCTGCATCAGACCCTCCCCCTGGGCAATGATCGATGAGCAGGTAACCACACTCTATTGGCTAAACAGGGAAACGATAGCTGAGCTGCTCACCCGTATATAGGCGGACCTCCAGAGCGCCATCGGCATCAGCACTGCCATCCCACCTGTGCTGAAGCTAATGGCGGTCCTGCACTTGCTAGCATGTGGCCTTGGACGGCTGCTGGAAATGGGTGATATCCAATGGATTGCATTTTTAAAGATGGCCGCTGTGCAGCTTCCTGTTTTCATCGTGACACTACTTCCGCTTGGTGCTAATTTCTGCCAATTTGTGGAGGAATTGCTGTTCGGTAATTCCTCCGATTAATGGTTGCCGTAACGTTCATTTCTCCAAATACTTGCAGTATTAGAATTGGATTGCGGATTTAGGCAGTAAATCCTCCAGGCAGAATCAAGGTTTTCACCAGGTGGCTTGGTACATGGCCAGGGGCTCACAATATGGCAGTAATTCTGCCAGACACAGTGACAGTCATTCTGTATGGAGGAATTACAGCCACATTTACTCCAAACTCCTTATGAGCCCCATAGTGCTGATAGTTTCCATAAACAGCACTTCTCACATACCTTTCATCATCTGACGTAACATTTCATGAAAAATAAGGAATGATGCTGAGCCAAAGCTCAGAAAAAGATTCATTGCATTGATACAAATGTCATGTTTGGTTGAAGTGCACTTTTGTTAAGCACTTTTGGACATAATCTAAGTCCAGAAAACCCTCAAATACCTTTTATAAATTGGAGCTGGCAAGTCAAAGAGGTCCATAGTTTGCATTGTGTTTAGAATGTGACTTCCAGCTGAGGGGCCTCTAAAGTTTTCTTGTTTTTTATATTGTGCTTCATTGTCTCTGAGTCCCCTAAGGCTGGACTGCAGGGCTCCCCGATACCATGCAGGCTCTTTTATTAATCCAACTGCAGCTTTGTCTCCTGTTTTGTTCTCGGACTTGAAGCCCAGAAGGCAGGAGAACTCAACCATCTTCTTACCCAACTACTCAACTGAAATATGCACATTTCTTTCACTTTCTCTTTCTCAACTGAAGAAAGTGCACAGGACAAATAAACATTTGCCAAGAGAACAGATTTTCCTAAGTTATTGCTGGCTAAGTATAAAAAGGAGTGCATCATATTTTTAATTGTGTTATGGCCAAATCTATGGTCTTCCACAAAAAGAAATCACAATATATCACAACAGACAAAAAAGAGCACAGATCATAGAACACAATATTCATCCAAGTATAGAGACATTTACATATTACAAAGTCATTGTATATCATTAATATTTCATGTCATTTCTAATCAAGAACAAAAGAAGAGAATCAATATCAAAATAGAATTATTTCAAATATCAAAATACAGTAATTACAAACAACTCAATAAATTATCTAAAATACAAATTTCAACTAGTTTCTAAAATACCTATTTCACATAACATTCTCACAACTTCCGTGGTTAAGAACAATTCATGTCCTGCACTCACTCGATACCATACATCTTCTATGGAAGAGCAATAACTCAGACTGGAAAATGCCCCATAAGTTTATTCTTACTTCTGCCAACAAAGGGCATTCAACTAGTAGGTGTTGAAGGGTTTGTGTAATACCTGGATCTTTGAAGTAATTACAAAGGAGAGCATCTGGATTACGGTCCTTAGTATGAATACACAGGATCTCCCCAGTGGGCAGGAAATTAAGCCTAAATCACAATAATTGTTCTATAAAGGTTTGAACAGGGATACTGGACAAGATATTTGGGCAAAACTCTCAGGGATTTATTGACCTGTGAGAAAGTGGAATGCACTTTATACTTCTGGGTTTGATGGATAGTGTCCCTCCAGTCTATTTCTTTCATGTGCTTTTTCACCTTTAGTGGATTCAATCAGTTCTCTTCCACTGTGTTCTAATACAGTTGTTACATATGACTCCATCATATTTAAACATTTAGATGATTATCCGAAGTTGCTGCTTGTAATCGTGCATTCAAAGTGTTTGTACCAGATGACTGAGTATCTTCCCCAGAGAGATACCACTCTCCATTGGAACCACGATTGCAATGATATGAGGCTGAATTCATAGCGTAACGGTACAATGGGTAATGATGAGGGCAGGTTCAGAACCCTCTTCCACACTCTACCTTCCAATCTTTCCCATTGCAAAGTATAGGCCATTTGTTCGCCCACTAGACCATACAGCACATTTGGTATTATCTTTCCAACATAGAATCTTAATAGTGGTTTAATTGAGAATTTACAATATTTGGTGTATATTATTTTCATTTTGAAGACTAGTTTATCTAATTTATTTTCAATTCTTTCCACCAGTTCTTCACTCTTCATTTGTAATGTAAAGAAGAGGCCCAGATATATAACTTCACTCATTATATCTATTTGGATACCATCGATAGTCCATTTGACTTGGGGTCCCTTATTCTTATGTTTATGGAAATTAATAATACAAAAATGTTTATGATTGATGACTAGTTCATTTCCTTTCAAATAGGATCTTGGAGCGACTAATGACCTCTGGAGTCCAATAGGTGTAATATCTAGGAGGGCAACGTCGCCATCATATGTCAGCCAATTAAGTCCCTGCCCTCCGAGTTTAGGACTAACTAACGCCACATTAAATACAACTCTTCCAGGTCTGTCAAACACACGTTGAACAGGCAGGGAGCTAATATGCATCACTGCCTTAGTCGTCTTGTTTTATTAATGTTTTCTGTGAGGTTACAGGCACGTCCAGATGAATCTGTATCCTTGTAACCTCATGAATACATTCGAGAATTGACAATAATGGTGGAGGGATGTTCAATTTTTTCAACTTAGTCCAAAGGGGATTCTGATTCACTGTGTCAAATGCTTTGAAAAATCGATCATTGCCACATGAAGGGAGAATATACATGTTTTTCCCCCAGACCATGCCTTATCTTTCAAGACTGATAAAACCATAGCGTTGATTGTGGTCACCATCCCCTTTCTGAAACCAGTTTGGAATTTTGATAGAACACTTTTTTCCGAAATCCATAATTCACATTTTTCAAGGATTAGAACGGAAAAGATCTTGCTATCACAATCCAACAGGGCTATTGGTCTATAGTTACATGGATCCCCCCAATTCCCTTTCTTATGGATTGGAAATATAATTGAATCCCTCCAAGTTTCTGGCATAGATTGATGTTTCAATATATCTTCAAATCAGTGTTGACCAAAATTCTTTGTAGAGTTGTAATATCATGTTAGATAGTCCTTTTGGTCCTGTGACCCTAGAGTTTGATGCCTTTTCAATAAATCTTCCTATGTCCTATATCTCAAAGTTCACGTCCCAAGACACTAAATCATGCATGATCTTATTGCTCCTAACTTTACAATTCATTTCAATCCAGTTAGTTCGCCATCTACACTCGCTTACCCCACTGCTTTGTGATTTAGTTTGGAATTTGTCTTAGCTGTTTATTAAAGTCCAAAAGTCCCACAAATTATTCTAGAGAGGCACTTGAGCATTGTGTCACCATCTGTTTGGGCCATTTGGTATTTATGATTACAGATCCACTGCTTATATCTTCAAAATAGCTCACCTTTCTTCTCCTCGATAATTTGAATCACTTAACTGATTCAGTCTTCTCTGTCTTAATTGATGCATGTGCATTTTATATTCTAAACCATAGGTCCTTATCAAATATATTAGGATGATTAGCACTTCTATGTTGTCGACATGTTGGCATCTCATTTTCCCACAAGAAAGTATTTAAATCCTTTGTTGAACATACACCCATCACTTCCTCCTTAGTAGCATTATTATTAAATACTTAAGTTTATTCACCAATTTAGTCCCCCCATTTAGACATTTCTTTTCCTATTACCTTCAGGATTTACCACCAGGTTCTCATAATAGTTTGATTGATCACCCTTTGTATGAAACTCAAATGATGTTTCCAGCATATTGTGATCACTCAGATTAGTTTTCTTCACTTTAAAAGTATTGCATATACCGAACATTGCTCTAGAGAGAATTACATAATCAATGATCGATGATTGAGTCCCCCTTTTCCAGGTTTACTTTCTCTGTATAACTCCCTTAATGTTACCATTTACAAACATCAAGTCCCACACTTAAAACAGTGGTCTCCATTTTCTCCCATTTAAGATACTTTGACTTTTATCAATTCTACTTTTGTTGAAACAGTCAGAGTTTAGATCCCCGGCTAATATCACTTGAGATTGCCTAGCAGATAACCAATTACCTAGGATTTCCGAGATACCATTTAGGAAAGCACCTAAACCCGCTACTGCCAAGTTCCAGTAGAGGTTTAATAATAGCATATATGATTTCTTTCCATTGCTTTCCCCTATTTCAATGGAGACCGCTGGGATACCAGGTACGCTGTCTGACACAGTCCTTGTGGTTTTTGTCTTTGAATTTCTTATTGCAATTAATGCACCCCTAATGGTCGTCCACCATTCAGATTAACAGCCAATTGCTGGATATCAGTGAACGCATCTATAGACATTTTCTTGGAGAGCCACGTTTCTTGGAAAGAGAATAATGTCATTTGTATCAAAGATTACATTTTTCCCCTCATTTCACAAGAAGCTATTCATGCCTCTAGTGTTCCAACCAATTAAGTGCAGTTCATCTGATATCAGAGTTGCTTCCTTATACATTCGACCTTTGCCAATTGTCGGTTCAGAGTTTCCAGCATTCATGACCTTTTTCGCTGTGCATCTATCATACTCAATGTACTCAGTCTTTCAACAAAATTTCCCAATGTTCCTGCTGATACTGGCTATAGCAGGCACTAATACTTGGGAGCCATGTGTATCTTCACGTCTATTATTATTTTCACACAGTAATGTTTTTATCTCACTCATCTCTTGATACACAAAGCATCCAAGTCTCAGCAATTCCCTTCTTTCCTCTAATAGAGACTTAACAACAAAAGAAGACTGCTAGTGTACCTCCACTAAATCAGTACGTGTCTCATTGGGAAAACTAACAAAATCAACATCTGATGTAGTTATTCTCCCTAGAGCAGGATTTTCATGCAACATTTTAAAAATATTAGCTTGATTAAGGGCCATATCCAAGTTTATTTGTGGGCGGAGTTCAAAGTATGCTATAAGATCTTCTTTATTCTTTATTTTATGGACCCCGTCAAATATTCTGCACCCTTCTGGTACTTGATTTTATTTTCAGGGAATCCTCCACCTGATTCGATGACTTTCTACCAATAACATTATCTTTTATCTCAAAGATTTTTGTCGGTCATTTCCTGTCCCCTACTTCTCATCCTTTGTTAGATGATTGACAGGGGTCAATTCTAGTATAAACTCACCCCTCATTCTGGGGATGACGCATCCATGAATTCAAACAAATAGACTAATTTTCAGTACTCTCCTTCTCCAATAATTACTTCTCTTTAATGATTGAAATGTGTCCTGACCATTGAGGCATGTTAATAATTGCTGCTCATTGCTCTTTCCCCCTGATGTGTTTGATCTATTGGTTTATCAGGGGCCGTTTGTACTGAGGCCTCAATAGTTTGCCTTTGTTCAGATGTTATTTGCTTCTCAATTTCATTTGCAAGGTAGGGTGTCTGCATGGAAATACTATTATTCTTTTGATCTCCAACAATCATTGGCACCCTACTTGTCGAGGTAATACACAGGACCATAGGAATTTGACTGAGTTGATTGTTTTTGTTCAAGTTGTTTTCATCCGAATGTACACTATTAGTTTGACATGCCCTATTTAGATGGATTACTGCAGGTTGATCAGAAGTCACTCCCTTTGGCTTCTCATTTATGATAACAATATTACGGCTATCCTCCTCTTCCATTTCTTCTAGCTGTACATTTCTGAGATATTTTTGGGAGTCACATCTCAACTTATTTCTCCTCCTGTTTTTTTATTTGTTTAAGTGTTTACATTTTTTTTTATTGTTTAACTCTGCAATCAGGGTCATGTTTCTCCCTTTCATCCAGTTAGTTCCCAGGCCTGTCAATGAAACTGCTACTCTATCTCTTAGCATATCCCTCTCACTAAGTCTGGTAGGAAAAAAGTTCAAGAGGGATATCCTGGTCTCCAACCCTGGCCTCCCTATCGCTGTTATCCACAGCAGCACTTCCTCCAGACAGACCCTAACCAACATCCTCATTGTCGTTCCCTCTCCAGACCTATGGACCCCTCATATGGTCTTGGCTATCTCTCCTATCTCTTCCTCTCCCATTAATGGTGGCACTCAGTGGGTGGTACTGTTGGCCTCCTTCCACTCCTCGAAGACCATCATTAATGTCTATCTGAATGGCAGCGTCTTGGTCCAGGGCCCTCGGCTCAATTTCCTCCTTTTCGATAGGCGTCTCATGTGTCTTATCCACTTCCTTCCTTCTCCCGCTACGCCTAATAGCACCTCTATGGCTCCTCTGGCTACCATGCCACCACTTCTGCCCACTCTCTGGCCCCTCTACCACTTCCGCTGGGAGTACCTCAAGCCTGTACCCCACCCCAGAAATCTTTAAAATGTGGCAACCTGCTCCACGTCGCTACTCTTAGCTCTCGCTCTGCTGTCAAACACTCCTCTGACATCTGCCACCTCCTCGAAGAACTTGACCAGGATGTCCTCGCTCTCACCGAGACATGGTTCACAGCCAGCTCTGTCATATGTTTTGACACTCTCCTCCCGGATGGCTACAAGATCCTCTCCAAGCCCAGACCCAACCAACCAGGAGGTGGAGTAGCTCTGATCTTTCTTGAGTGGGTCCCTGTTTTTGTCATTCCTACACAAGCCTACTCCTCCTTTGATTGCCTGATCCGCATGCTCTCCATCTCTCCTGGCCTCTCTCTGACTGTGGCCACCATCTACAGCCACCTGGCCAGGTTTCCCTCTACCTCTTAGAGTGGGATGACCTCTCCTCTTCTCTCCTTGCCCCTTCCTCTCAACTTCTCCTCCTCTGAGACCTCAACATCCACCTGGATGCTTTGAATCCCTTCTCTGGGCTTTTCTGCAACCTCTGCAACACTCTCTCTCCATGCTACCCTCTGGTCTGACACACTCTGACGGACACACCTTGGATGTTCTCATCTCCTTAGGCATCCCCCTGTCCAAACCTCTCACCACTCCTCTCTCTTGTAGAGACCACTTTCTGCTATTCTCTCATCTGAAACTCTCTGTCCCTCAGGCAGAGCCCACCACAGCACTGCTACCTACCTTCTCTGTCATTCGGCCCATGAAGCATGTTTCCGTGGATGCCTTTGCCTCTACTTTCTCTGCTCCTCCTACTGCTGTGGCTGACTCACACTTTGACACAGTCCTCTCTAACCCGCACCTTTCTATCTCCAACACTCTGGACATCCTTGCCCCCGTCATGAGAATCCGTCTGAAGACTAACCTCCAAGTGCAAATCTTGGTATGACTCTGACCTCGCCACCCTGAAATGCAAATGCAGGGTGGCTGAGAGGAAGTGGAGGGCTTTGGGCACATCCTCTGACAAACTGGCCTGCCGACCTGCTCCAAAGGAAGTACAGACTCTCTGTTCTGTCCAAGGAGAGAGTCAACATCCAAGGAGCTGTGCACCCCCTTTAAAAAAGTCTTCTGCCTATCCTACCTGTCCAGCAATCTATTGCCTGATCTCTTTCACTCCTTTCCTGTGCATAATCCTGGAATACTGGCCATCTCCGACCTTACTCTCCACACTGAATCTGTTGGTTGTCTCCATGACCATCAGCCTGGCTTCAGAGCAGCCAGAGGCACGGAAACTGCTCTCCTGAACACCGGTGAAGATCTGCTCTCTAACCTTGACGCCAGCCTTCCTTCTGTCCTCATCTTCCTTGACCTTTCCTCTGCTTTTGACATGGATAATCATGCCATCCTGATCAGTCAATTTCATCCGCGATTGCGTAGGGTGGGTGAATGCATAGAGCAGATGAAGGTATGGTGCATAAGAGGGGATAAAGCAGACAAATGCCTAGAGTGGAGGAGTTACATAGACCGGGCGAGTGCGCAGAACGGATAAGCATGTAGAACAGATGAGTGTGGATTGCATGCAGAGCAGATGAGTGAGTAGAACAGATGAGTGCGGGGAACTGATGGATGAGCGGAGCGGGATGGATGAGCTGAGCGGAAGAACGAATAGAGTGGAGGACTGCATAGAACAGACTAGTATGTAAGGCCAACAAGAATATAGAGCAGATGAGTGCATATGATCGAAAGAGTACATATGAAAAAAGGGGTGCGTAGAAGGAGATGAGTGCGTAGAGAGGATGAATGCATAGATGGGCTGAGCGCGTAGATGGGCGGAGCACATAGAGGGGCTGAGTGCGTAGAGGGGCTGAGTGTGTAGAGGGGCTGATTGCGTAGAGGGGCCGAATGCATAGAGGTGGCTAGTGCGTAGAGGGGGCGAGTGCATAGCGGGGACGAGTGCGTAGAGGGGACGAGTGCGTAGAGGGGGATGAGTGCATAGAAGGGGACGAGTGCATAGAGGGGGAGTGCGTAGAGCGGGTGAATGAGCAAAACAGGTGAATGCATAGTGCATGTGAGGGCATAAAGAGGACGAGTGCCTGGAGCAAATGAGTGCCTGGAGCGAACGAGTGCCTAGAATGGAACGGACGTGTCGGGTAGTGCGGACGAGTAGCGTAGAATGCATGAGTACGTAGAGCAGCTGAATGTGTAGTATGCGGCGGCAGACAGGAGTGCATGAGTGCGTCGAGCGAACCAGAGTGTCTGGAGCAGATTGGGATGCATGGAGTGGATAGGAGTGCATGGAACGGACTGGAGCGCATAGAACTGCGTGACGTATGTAGTATGGTTTGGAATGCAGAGAACGTTTTAAAAGAGCATATAACCCATCACATCACACCACCATGCTTACTCTCCCCTCTACATCACCACTCAACTACAACACAGAGATACTATGACACCATTCGGTATAACTGTTCTCATACCAACATCCGCCGCATACTACACATCATTCTAAGTAAACACTGCTGGTTACACACCCCCAGCCAGGCATTCTCCTCAGGCCTAACGCAGCCACACTCGGTCTGGATAAATCCTCCCAGAACAAACACATACTCCTGATCTCTCAACCACCACACCTACAGCTAAGAAGCAGCTATTACACGAATACCGCACCAGCTGCACACATACCCGGTGCTCACACGCACCGTTGACTCTCTCTACTCTCTCTACTGATCTGAACTTTGGTTCCCAAGGGCGTTCAACCTACCAGCGCCTTCAGAACATACCAATGGTATATAAGGCGCTATATAAATGTAAAATAACATAACATAACATAACATGAGAACCTGGGCATCACGGATCAAGCCCTGGAGTGGTTGGCCTCCTTCCTCCTGGACTGACCCTCCCATGTCCAACTTGTGCCCTTTCTCTCCACCACCTCTCTCTCCACATGTTGTGTTCCCCAAGGCTCTACCCTCTCACCCTGGCTCTTCAATGTCTACTTGGCCCCTTTGGCCCACCTGATCTATACCTTTTCCTCTAACTTTCAGTGTTATGTGGATGACACTCGGCTCTCTTTCAGGCTCCCCTCAGCCTCCTCTGCTCTCTCGCTCATTCCTGACTGTGCCTCCAATGATCTCTGCCCTCGGGGCTAGCCTTAGGGGCAGCAGCGCCCTGGGCGAATTGGCCCCCTCCTCTGCCCCCCCCGCGCCCCTGGTCAACAGGGGGTGAAGCGGGGCCAGTATGTGCCTTTTTTTTTTAACCTCCTCGCTTGGCGAGAAGGTAATGATATGAGTAGGGTGCATCAGCACTCTATTGTTATCATATGCGCTTCGCGGCCGCAGGCGGATTTAATAACAATGGGGTGCCTGCCACGCCTTCTGCCACTACGCCAGCTCGGGGGAGCCCTTAAAAGACTTCCCTGGAGCTGGCATGGTGGTGGGCTAATAGCACTCTTTTGTCCTTTAAAAGCACCTGCGGCGGAGGAGCGCATTTAATAACAATAGGGTGCTGACAACAGCACCCTATTGTTCTTAAATGTGTCCGCTGCCGCAGGCGCATTTAATAGCAAAAGCCCACCTGCCGCACCTTCTCCCACTATGCTAGCTCGGGGGAGCCCTTGAAAGACTCCCCCAAGCAGGCGTGGTGGGGGCTAATGGCACCCTGGGGGGCGTGGTGCCCCAGGAAGTCGTCCGGCTCACACCCCCACTAAGGCTGGCTCTGTCTGCCCTAATGCCAGTAAGATGGAGATTCTTGTCATTGGGACCCCTGCTCCCGTTTTCCCTTTCTCGCTCTGGCCCCCCTCCTTGGGCCCTCTTCCTTCACCTTCCTGTGAGGCAAAGAACCTTGGTGTCATCTTCGACTCCACTCTCTCCTTCTCTCCTCACATCACGGACCTTGCCAAGAAGGCCACCTACCAGCTGCACCTCCTCAGAGGTATTCTTCATTTTCTCACTTTCCCCCAGAAGCTCACTGTCGGCAGAGCCCTGGGTCTCTCTAGGCTGGACTACTGCAACAGCCTCTTTCTCAATCTGCCTTCCTCTACTCTACACCCTCTGCAACTAATCCAGAACAGGACAGCAAGACTTATCCTTGGCCTCAAGCCCAGAGACTGCATCTCTCCGGCCCTGAAATCCCTCCAAGTTCAAGGCCCTCTTCATCGTCCACATGGCTTTCTGGTGCTGGAGCCCACACTACATCCAACTCTCTCTTCCAAAATACCTTCCTTCTCGAGCCCTTCACTCAGCCACCTCCATATCTCTTTCGATCAGACGCTTCTCCAGGCAGATAGTGGGGGGTAGATCGCTCTCTATCTCTGCAGGTGCCTCCCTCTGGAATGTCCTCCCTGCCCCTCTCAAACTTGAGCTGGACCACCTGAAGTTCAGGAAGCAGCTCATGACCTTCCTTTTCTCCTCTGCTTTCTCACTCTCCCTCCCCTGCTGACCTACCCATCTGCTGCGTCGACTGGTTGCTTGGATAACCTCAGAGTCACGCTGAGTACCAGGCTCTCCATGATCAGTTCCCCCCCACCCCTGCACTGCCTCCTACCTACTGCACATTTAGGGGATGTAACTGTAACCTCTTCAGTCACCTGCCTCCTTGCACTTACCCAGAGCCGCACTGCCCTGACTGCACTTGCGCAGAGCACTCCTGCCCTAATTGTACTTCCCCCTTCCCTCTCCCTGGCACTTCCTCCTCTCCCTGCAGTTTGCCTGCGCACTTGCACAATCTGAATAACACAAGGCCCAGTAAAATCGTTTGTCTTGTCTTCCCTCTGTCCTCCCTCCCTTGTCTTGTCGCGCCTAGAAACTCTTGTGTACAAGTGCGTTATAAATGACATGTATAATGTGCGCGAGATATACGAGATATGTAATAAATAGTCCCTTCGATTTAAAGAGCTAGACACTGCAATTCAATTCACATTTTCCTTTGATCCCGGAAGCAGTGTAGCCAGGGCTTTAAGTGGGCCGGGGCCTGCCGGGGCTGGGCCCCGGCAGGCTCCGAAATTTCGTTTTGAGGCGGGGCCCTGCCGGGGCCCACTAATCTCCCCTGGCAGCCCCGGCCACTACACGAAAAGGCATTTTTCTCTACAGCCTGAAGCTCTCGCTCGTCTGCGAGAGCTTCAGGCTTCCGAAAAAAATGCCTTTCAGCTATAATGGTGGCGCCGCACCTGCGAGGCATCCCTTTAATCAAGGGATGCCACGTGGGCCGGCGCCACCATTATGGAGAAACGTGAGGCCGCTGGAAGCAGAAGCCTTGCTTTCTAAATACTGAAGCTCCCGCGGATTCGCGGGAGTTTCAGTCTTTAGGAAAAAGGCCTCTGCTTCCAGTGGCCTCACCCTTTCAGCCTTAATGGTGACGCTGCCCCTCCCCAGCTGGCGAGGGGCAGCACCACCATCAAGGCTGAATAGGCGAGGCGCTGTCCCCTGCCAGGCAAGCTTATACAAAATAAATGCAGAGATCAGCACCCTCTCCCCTGTAGGGGAGAGGGTGCTAATCTCTACAAAAGGCTGCCTGGCATGGGTGCCAGTAGCCCATTGAGCCGGGGCTCGTCAAGGAGGCGTGGCCTAACGGCCCATCAAGAGCCTGTTGTTAGGCCACGCCCCCTCGATGGGCCCCGGCTCGATTTGTAGTGCCACTTAAGGCACTGAGTGTAGCACGTCCACGCAGCCACCAAACACTTTGCCAGAGCACTGCTGCGCACCTTTTATGTCTAAGAATCGCTCATAAAACATGGCCTGTATAGAAGAATATCCATATAAAGCCTGTTATAGCTTTGCCGCGTGCATTTCGAGTGGCCTTGTGGGCAAGTTTCTTGCCCACGAGCTTCGCGACCTGGGTTCGAGTCGCGGCCACGGCCCTGTTGAAGTGGGGATAGAATTATGTGTCTTAATCACTTGACAACACACAGGGGGGCAGCATCCAGCCTCTGGAAACTCTGTACCCTGCCTAACTCACACTATCGGCACTGAAAAAGGACAAGTGAGACCTTAGAAGTAAGAATTCCTGCCACGCCACACAGCGCTTGGAATTTGACATACATGTAATATAGCACATCGAATGTGCATTTTAAACCCGGTCATGGGCGCAATTTTAGCGGGGGGCACCATTTTGTCCCCATTCATTTGGCTGGGGCACCTTTTCTTCGGATGTCATGTCCCTCCCCCCCCCCAACATTTTCAGCAAAGTTACTCCACTGAACCCGGTAGTATTGATGAGGGCCAACCATATGCCTCACGGGCCTAGGTGGAAGAATGGGGGGCTGTAACAGCTAGTTATCTTCCTTTACATATATTTGGGGTTCGCAGCCTGTTGCAGTGTTCAAGAGGTATTGCCCTGTCCCCCTCCTTAGTGATAATAATGTACACATTTCTGTTGAGACCAAAACTTCAACGCGCAGATCCCAACAAGAGATATGTATTGTGATGTACACATTCAATCCATAGAAATGTGTGTATTAACAAATTCGTGAGGTTTTGGTGTCAACAAAAAGTCTGACATTATATTGTAAACCTGACCTACAATTCTGACAAATATGAAACAACCAGTACCTTGATCAGCCAGCAAAACTGAAGAGTAATGGATGCAGAGTTTTGAATAAATCATAACGACTGGCATTGTTTATAGCCTGCCATGCCATTACGGAAGCGTAAACACGTTCTGCAAATCAGCCTTGGTACAGCCCCAAAGGGGGGCAGGCCTTCATCGGCTAGGATGCCAAAAGAAGAAGCATTACATCACCTCAGGCTGGGAACTAAAGGACTACTGGAAAGTCATAACGTGCAGGACACAGAGTTTGGAAATGACAGATGTGTTGGGAGGCTAATTGTTTTTTGTTTTTTTTGCAGGAGCTAAATAGCCTGGACTTAAAAGGAAGTGTGGGGGCTTGAGGGAGGGGCATCTGGAATGCCTGCGAAAACAAGTGGTACGGTTTTCTGGGAACAAAGGAACTAATGGTAAGTCAGCCAAGTGTGTTCTCTTACACATGGAACACTCTTCCTCCCATCCATCCTGCTTCCCCATTCTGTCAGCAGACCTGGCTCACTTTGCTATTAAGTGTCTCAGGTGTGTTGTTAGCCGGGTATCCATGGGTAACCTGAGCACGCTCTGTTGCTAAAGATGCGGGTGCATCATGTGACCTCCCCTGAGAGGCAGGTGTACATAGCCACGACTCAGATCACCTTACCTGTATGATCTCCCCTCCCCCTCTGCGCGAGATGCAACGAGAGACAGACTCCCCGTCTTCCACTGCTCTACAAACTCATTGATCATAGGATGGCAGGTCAATGAACACACTCTACACAGTCTCCAGCTCTGTATTTGTGTGGGAGTAAAATAGAAGTGAGCACTGAGTAGCGCCTACACTAATAAGGAAGCAGGAACATTTGCAGGTACACGCTGAAGCTAAGACCGGGACAGGCAGAGACAGGGAAAGAGTATGTACTGAGAAAGCAAGAATAACGCTGGAGACCATATAATGCATGAATGTTTACAAGGAAGCTCACAAGTTAAATACTCACCTCTGACATGCCCACAAGCCTGTTCTTCTCAAGTAGAAATCCTGGAGCAGGGCCACTATGCCCTTCATCCTTTAGCAGTCAATACATTGAGAACCAATAGATTCTGTAATAATAACAGCTATTAGCGCATGGAAGACATTACTGACCTCCTCTCAGCCAATCAGAATGTTCGGAATGCAAAAAAGTACATTCTGACTTCAGAAGCAGCAACGGAAACAACAGAAAGCATGTCTCTTCGCTCAGTAAACAGAAATGCAATTTCCCAGCAAGGTTTTTTTCAGGAAGACTGTGGCAGAAAGCCATCTGGTGAGGGAAACATAGCCTGGGCTTTTTTCTATATTATTAATAAAATAATGGGGATAATTATTTTGCTGAAAAGGAGGTCTGCTAATCAGAACCCCCTTTCATCATGCACAATGACAAAAATATAGTGCATTCATGTGCCTTTGGTCAGAGTCTCTGGGTCCCCAGCACCAGCCCTGAAGTGGCAGCAGGTCAGGTTCAATGGCCCATTGTATTCCTGACAGCTGCTGCAACACAAAATTCCAAAAGGCAGAGATGGCTTTTTAATCGCCTGCACCTCTGATTCAAAACAAAATAATTATGTATCCTAGTCTGCTTAGTGGTATGTAAACTGGGAATTGCTGCTTCAAAGGAAGTCCTAACATTAAAAAGAGCCACACTCACACAAGGGTACTGATCACTGGAATACTTTTGAAGTCAGCAGACATGGCAACGGGGTGGAGTTATAGCAGCCTAGAGGAGAAAGGAGGCCAGGAAAGGGGTTGCACCATTTTGGTTTCTTCTCAGGCTCCACACCTTCCCAACCTCCCCACCACTGAACGCCATCGACTTGTCTTGGATGCCGACTCGATCCAACAGGAGCCCAAACCTTGCACCAACTCGACACAGACTCGCCATTGGGAACGCAAGACTCGACCGGTTTGGCACCTGCTCAAATGCAGTAAAGTGCCTCAATGCCCAGTGCGACGCTGTTGATTTGCTCCTGAAGCTATAGTCCCTGATCAATCCACATTGCCAAAAGAGGCAAAGGTACACCTTTCAGGCAATGCCTGTTTTAACATTACGATTGAGATGGCTGCTGATTTAGTAGGATTGTGGAACTGAGTAGGCGGTTTGGCCACTACTCATCACTGTACTCCTGCAAAGAAGTATTCATTTTGGTCACAGACACTCTAACCTAATTTAACACAACAAAAGTGAAAGCTAAAACATGGAATAATGCATTCACTTTTTTAAAGGAAAAAAGGTCACTCTAACATTATACCTAAAGCAAGCTCATGCTAAAACAGTTAAGGTTCATCCAAGTTTACAATTAAAACGCTTACCTTATGATATGATAGGTTATTTATAACGTGCTTAATACCCAGAGGTTTCTAAGCACGGACCCGGGATTGAATCTGCATTGCTCCATGTTGTCTTGCTTCCAAGGCGAGCACGTTGCCCCGGAGCTATCCTCCCAAGACAATAAAGACAACCTAGTCATTTAAGTATTCAAAATTAAATTACATTTAATTTACTAACACACTTTGTTCACTTTATCGATTATGCACAACTCTAAAACGTGTATTGCTAGCAGCCTTGTGTGCTAATAGCCTAACAAACCTTAAGATAGGTAATTATCCCTTGGAATAATGACCCTTTCTAGACGTATGACCCTCGGCTTTACCTTTGGACTATAACTAGGGAAAGGGTCATTATCCTGTAATAACTACCCCACCCTCGTCTATGAGGCTATGTTAGCATCCTGAGCACGGGCGGCAGCCAGACACACAGTGCCGAATGCAGGCGTATTTATCGATCAATGCCCGCTTTCTGAGCAAGCCGTTAGCTGCTCACATGCCCCAGGTTCTCACAAATGCCACGCTGCCCACTTCCACCTGGCTCACACTTCTGGCCCCACTCCCAACTCCCACCCCTGATTCTCAGCCCCCCAGGATTCACCCGCCAAAGCAGTCACCTCAGCTGGGACATGATCCTCTAGTCCAACACTGACCCTTTCTTGCTGCCACCTTCCGGCTCCCAGACCTCCTGGCACGTCCTGCAAAAGCCATGGAGTTCCGGCATCCAGTTGCTTAGCAGTCATCTTGAGGCTATTTTTCTTGTTCTTTGTAAGAAACAAGGGGTCACTGTGGCCTGTTATTTCTCACAAATAACGGCCCTTAGTATTCCTGGCTTTCAGGCCAAGGTGTCAAAAGTAGGGTGTGTGGGTCTATTCGTTGGTAATGATCTGAGGTCCTCTTAAATGTCCCTTGCTATGCTCTAGCCAATGAATATGGGCCTGGGCTGTTACCACCTGGTACGGCTAGTACAATGAGTCTTTACTGATTAATTAACACATGGAGGTCATGATTGAACTCTGTTCAGCCAATTAAAATGCTCAGAATGAAGTCAATGATATATTGTTAATCCCCGGGTTCAGGAGCAGGTATCGCTGGTTCTGTCCCACCAGACAGAGGCTGTGTCCACGCCCAAACTCAAGGACTAATGCTTTTGGCACCCTAAGCAAAAATCCTTTTTATTGTCAGATTTACTCAAAGCAATGCGCCAATTTTACATTAAAAAAAACTACAAACATTGTGTCTCGCACTGCAAATATCAAAGTGTGTAAGTATTTTTACTATGTCCATGACTGCGTGAAGCACGTGCAGAACACTGAGCAATAGGCTAGGGCGGAAAGGTTGGACAGTTAAGTGGAGGGTGGCTCAGGGGTAGGGGTTCTTCTTGTGGTGTGGAAGTAAAGCGAGGGGGGTAATACAGGGTCCAGGGCACTGGCCAATAGGCAAAATGGCAGACCTGCAGCAGAGGCACTGGTGAAAGCACGGAACGTGGTCGTTTCGGGCGTATTCCACCTGAATTCCTGACCACTTGATTCGCTGTTGTGTTGTGGGTGATGGCTACTGGCATTGACAGCATTCCAAGCAATCTGACAGCAGAAGCAGACAAGGAAACAACATGGGGGAAGAATAGCTAAGATTCCACTGTTGGTAAAAATTTAGCAAATGAGGAGATAAAACAAATTGAGCAGTCTTTGTCACAATCTATATTAACTCAAATGTTTGCAATGGGCCTGATTGCTGCAAAACATGAAAATCTGTTTATTTAATTTGCTTTCATGTTACGCAGCAAACATAGTACATAAAACTGTCATTTGTGCCCTATGAAAACATGTATATAATTGTACGGACGGAGGCAAAACCGTTTTACTCCATTCCATATTATCTAAGCAGCAAAATTGATGCTAAATTCAGTTGTTCCCCTTTTTTTTGCACAAGGGCAAAGTTTGTCTTCTTACTCTCGATAGCCAGAATGACCAACACGGAGTCAGAAAATGGGGCAGCATTGGGGTCAAGCCACCCTCCTCCCAAAAAAAGTGGGGGGGCTCATTAACATACCAATTGAATGTGGTGTCACCAGAAATTAGCATATCAAGGTGCCCTCTGAAAAAAGTAGGGGGGGCTTCTGAAAAAAAGTGGGGGGGGGACAGCAAGTACGAAAAAATACAAAGTACCATCTGCCTGCACCACCGTGGTCCACGCGTCAAAATGTTCAACGCCATACAAACTGCTCTCCTAAACCCAGAGCCTGTGCTCCAGGGAAACATGTCTACAATTACTTTTACACTCCTTTTCTCCACAACTTCAACATGACAGGCAACATCCAATTAGCCACTCGAAAATGACAGGTAAAGCACGGAAAAAATGCACGCAGGCCCACGGTATCCATTCCATTTGAGAGATGCGAGTCCAGTCCTGATTTTAACGTTGCATTCTTGGACTTGTAGTCCTGGGTTTATAATGTCGAAACCCAGGACTACAAGTTCCAGGACTGGACTGAAGTAGCGTGAATGGTATATGAACATGCTTTCTGTGTCCTGAACTGAAAACCTTCTCTTCTGTATTACACTTAATGCACACAGAGTTTAAAAAGTGTTCCAGTTCAAACAAGTTAGCAATTAAAATGCTTACCATATAAACACTCTGCTGTAAAAATATTCAAAAATAAAACATTTAATTCACTAACGCGTTTTATCTATTTACTTAACTCCCAATTAAATGTTTTTAATTAAGCAGCACAACGCCAACGAAAGCCTATAGTTCTGTTGGCATTATGTGCAACTAGCCTAAATTATAAATCGGGAGGGTAGCTATCAATTGGGTTAATGGCCTTCCCCAACGTATGGCCCCTGTAGAGAAATCTCGCAGAGCGTCTATTAACTTATAACACCTGTGAAAGTCAATCTCCTCGCAGCCTATTAGAACACACAGTGTGAAAAGCCATCTCTTGTGCCTGAATTACACAAAGCTCTTAGTATTGTGCTTGGGTGGGAGGCGGGTGGGCACGTTAATTATACATTCACTGACCACTCGGTAATGAGGGCCGAATTCCTGCATACAACTCCCATTTACACCCCCAGTTGGAAGCTTAACACACACCCAAGACCAGGCAGGGTGCCAAGTCAAGGGCCTCAAGGCACACGGATTCCAAGGCTGCAACAACTGGCTTTGGAAACACAGAGGAAAAGCATTGTTTAAAATGGCCGCGATATTTACTGTAACAGTGTTACCATGCCTGTCTTGCTTACATCTTGCCTAAGGCCCCACACTTAACAAATTAGAGATTGTTCCAGTGTTTGTTCACTAGCACATTTCATTGTAGAGAGGAATGTGTAGTAAACACGGAAACGTGTTGTTAAGCTCAGTCTTTTTCACTGTGCCTCACTGTATCTCCTTGAGTAGTACACCGGGAACGCGCTTTAAAAATGGCTGCCGCGCCACACCTTGCAAGCTTTTTCACCATTTGAAGAGTATGAGGAACTGCTAAGGAGATACCGACTTCACGACCACCGTGCCCTTGTATCACTTTTAGTCTTGCAAAATTGTCTCATGTATGTGAAGATATAACAGAGACTAAGATTCCACTGCTCCCTTTAATAGAAGTAAGATTGGGGTGACTTCACATGTGCACATGCGCCAAAAAAGATTTGTGCTACTACAACATTTGTGGTTGTGTCAATTCGTGTTTATGTTAGCGAACAAATATTAAAGGTAGTTGTCGGCCCTCTGTGATTACACGTGTTTCGGCAAACACTCTGCCTTTTTCAAATCAGGCCAAGTCATGGTTGTATTCTTTAGTCTCAAACTTTGATAGTGCAAGTTTTCGTCACGGGTTAAATCCCTCCTGGGAAGTGTGCGTCCCTTCCCTGATTTGAAAAAGGCAACGTGTTTGCCGAAACACGTGTAATCACAGAAGTTTTTTTACCATGCCTTCTTCGTCAGTGCGTGCTTATCGTTCTGGAACTTGCTGTTAAAATAGATGCTATTTTTATTTTATCTATTTTTAATCCTTTGGAAGGGGTGCTTCAATGCACCGAAGGCAACAAAGGCCATCCAGGATACTTCCTGGGATTTAGAGAGGTCAGCAAAAATTGCCCCTGCGCTGGGGTTCTGATTTCCCAGCACTAAACGTAAATAAAAAGATGATGAGTGCCAGTGCTGTTCTTCCCCACTAGATGTCACTGTCACACATGTTTAGACTTACATTATCAGTTTCAGGCATTTGGAGTTAGATTATTTGAGGAAAATACAATAGAGAGAGTTTGTCTCATTACGAGTCCGGCGGGAACCGGCCGGTGCTCCACGCGGGGTGACGCCAGACTCATAACACTTAACCGGAGCCTAACTTCCCGGTGACACCGGGACATTACAAGTCCAGGTGGATCGGGAACTCAGGCGCCACCGGAAAATGTTGTTCCCCATTCCCATGGTACCCCATAGGACTCCATGGGAGTGGGGAGACAGAAACACCTGCACCGTTGCTAACTGTGCCAGTGCTTCCATGACAAGTCGGCCTGCAAAGCCGTTGCACCCGGCAGGTCAGACTTGCCGGGCACTACTGCTCCTGCAGGCAGACTTGTAGTGTGGCTGTCCGGAATGGGTGGCGGTACGCTGCTAGCAGCACCCTTAATTCAGGTCCGCCACACTTGTAATGAGGCCCCCTGTCTTTATTCCCAGGTGCAACAACTCACCTGCATCTGTAAAGGTGCAGGCCTTTCAAAGGTTCCTTAGAAGCTATTCTTAGGATGCACACAACACTTCTTAAGCTCCCAAATATTATTTCAGAACACGTTAGCCCCGCCCCCACCCCTCGGTTTCTTATCTCACTTAAAGCACTAGAGACGTCTCCTGAATCTTGAATGCCAGATCGCTACTGCATATTTAGAGGTGGGGAAGAGAGGCAATGTATGTGTACAGCACATCCAGAGCCAAGCTGATTGGCTCTAAGAGACAAACACGTGCAGAGCCAGGAAATACATGCATTGGAATTCCAAATGAGTAGGTACTGCAAAGCTTTTAGCACACACCCAGTACAGCACCCCTCACTAGTGCCCCCTTCCACAACCTGTCATCCTTCCCACACCCTCCAACTACACAAGAACCCTGCATGGCTTCCTACCTCTGCAAGCCACAATTACAAAAGACGCATACTGGCATTCATACTCAAACCACCATGATTTAGCGCCGGAGTCCTAATGAGGGCCATTGTGTTGTGGCTCAGTAACGTTTGCATGGGGCACAGTGGTACGTTTCCTACACTCTTGAGGAAAATAATTCATCAGGTTGTTTTGATTTTTAGAATTATCAGTACCTAGAGAGGTAGTAAGATCAATTGTTTTCTCAAATCGTGCCTCCTTCCCTCTGCCACCTTTCAAAGTAACAACATTTGGGAGCACGGAAATATTGCCCTCTTTTGCAATATTATTTGTATCTGTAGGAGGGTGCACCGGGGTACCAACAGCCCCAAAAATGCCTGCCTCTCCTGAGTTAGTTGCTCAA
Organism: Ambystoma mexicanum; assembly: GCF_040938575.1. Taxonomy (NCBI): domain Eukaryota; kingdom Metazoa; phylum Chordata; class Amphibia; order Caudata; family Ambystomatidae; genus Ambystoma; species Ambystoma mexicanum. The sequence goes on along the minus strand of NC_090925.1, from coordinate 762,277,708 downwards.
CTTCGATCGTATCATCATTAGCTGAGTTCACATTTGGAAGTTTATCCGTAGATTGCTCCTCATGCTGCATTACCTAATTTTCCTTTTTGTTTTTCTCTTTTTTATCAATGGAGTCCTTAGGCAAATTTGAACTTTTTCCACTCTTTTCACTGCTTTGAAATCTAACTTCTTAGAGCGTCTTGAGATGAAGCCTCTCCTTTCCTGAGATTTATCATCCACCGCTATATCATTCCCCATCTGCTCGATTATTTTGTAAGGGCAGAGGGACTGTCAGTGTTAGGGAGATGTCTCACTCAAGTGCTAAATTCCCTCTACCTTAGAGCCCTCCAGCTCTTTTGCTATATTTTGGGACTTTGAGCTTTTTATTTCCAGTGTTTTTTACTTTTGTTTTCTTTGGTTATGGGGTTTTAAAACAACTCCATAGGCATCATCTTTTTCTGTGTCTCACGCAGCACCTTCAGTGCTGTGACACAGGGATGTCTTTCAGACTTCCCAAGGTTTAAATACCTGTTCTGGAACCGACTACTGTCTCCAATAGAACAATTAAATTTAGAGAGACTAGTAAAGTCTCTTTCTCTCCAGCATGGGGTCTGGCATGGATTCACATGCACATGAATATTCCCTGTCGTCAGGCCGGGAATCCTCGGTAAAGAAAAAAATCAGTATCAGTTTCGTTTCTGATCGGTCTTTCTTAGTAGTAACCAATCACTGATCTCTGGGTCATACTGCCCCCAGCCAATGACTGTCCTCTACCTAAGCCCCTCCCCTGGCAGCCAACCTCAGATTTTTACCACACGTTCAAGTGTTGGGAGTCCTCGTGTTTTAGCTCTCAAACTTTTACTGCGTTTTTGCGTTTTTTTCAGGAGATTTTTCTCTTTTTTTCGGTTAATCAAGCCTCAAGCTCCACCGTTTCTACTTTTGATAACGGGGACCCGTTTTGGAATTCATCTACGCCCCTCAAGGGTGAAGTTTTCGTAGAGTTACGCTTCTTGGAGGATTCCAGAAGATCTGTGGCCTACCTCAACGGACATGGCCCAGGACAAGGGAAGCTCGACGCCTGGATCCAAGCTGTTCAGGAGCTGCCCAGGATGCGGATTGCAAAATGTTTTCAAGGAGGACGAGCATTCGAGATGTCTCTACTGCCTTCATGAGGACAAGACGCACGTGGAGAAGGACTGTGCGTTCTGCAAGAACCTGTCGGAACGGACCAAGCAAGATCGCCATTCCCGCCTCGCCGCCTGGCTGGAGAAGGGCACAGCAGGTGAGAAGGCAAAGAAAAAGTCTGAGCAGTCTTCTAAGACCTGTGAGGGCGCCCCGGCGACTGGGGCCCAACAGAAGGCCAAGCATCGCAAGTCTGCGGGAACCGGGAGCGCCGAAAGGTCAGGCTCCTCGGCTGCCAGGCAGGGCGCGACTTCCCCGGCACGATCAACCACGAGCTAGCGCTCTGGTTCGGGGAAGAGGAAGTCAGAGAACCCGGGTAAGCTTCTGGAGAGGCCCCGGTCGATCTTGAAGGGAGCCGAGGGGGAGCAAGGCAATGACCCTCCCTCCAAAGCGAAGGCCCAGGACGCACCTAAGGTGGTGAGGGCCTTGATCCACCCGGCGAAGGCCTCTATCGAGGTTGCCGCAGTGGCCCTGGCGAAGCCGGCAGAGGCTACGCCAGTGGAGGCGGCCTCGGGGCCCAGAGTTTCCCTGCCGCCACGGAGGTAATCCTCTTTCCAGACCATCGTTAAGACCCCCGTGAAGATCCTGGTGGAAAAAGAGGGGGGAGCAGTGGGGGGGTCGCCATTACGGACTCGGATTCAGCCTCCGAGGAGTATCCGGTGGAAACCGTGAAAGGCCTCAACGAGAGGTTCATAGGCCTCAACGAGAGGTTCGAGAAGGTTCGATCCCAGGGGAAGGTTCCCGCTGATGTGATCGAAGATAGCGACGATGAGGGCCCAGTGGAGCAGCCATCCCGTCCGTCGCAGCCATTACCCGAGCCTCAGGATAGCTCGGCGGCACTTTTTGTTGGCGATTCAATCCTTATGTACTGAGATAAGGACGAGGTTACCACGGACCCGGACGGGGGATCCAAAACCAGGCCCGTCGGGAAGCCCTCCGAACAAGCGGAGGAGAGTCCACCCCGCTCCGCCCTTCGTGCCTGCGAGGCCTGTGGATCCCTCATCCCCCTCGCTGGACCCTCGGGAGGATACAGCGACGGGGACGGACGACGATGACGGCGGCGATGACACAACGGGCATCCCGTCATCACCCCCTCCGCCCCCTCGGGCCTCTCCGCCCGACGAAATTGGCTCTTTTCACGCCATGATAGCCAGGGCATCCGAGCTCTTCCAGCTCTGCCCTGAGGAACAGAAAAGGGAAGGTTTTCTTTACCAACGATGAGAGGCCAAGAGAAAGACAGTCCTCGCTGTGCCGTTGCTCGGCGACATCTGGGACGAGGGGCTGGCTATCCTCAAGAACCCTTCCACGACACCCGATGAGAGGGACAGGTACGAGAAGAAATACCAGGTCCCCGATGCCGCCCCCTTGTGCCTCAGGGCCCAGCCCACGCCGCACTCTGTCGTCTCGGCAGTGGCCAAGAAGAAAGCAGCGGGTGCGGCAGCTTCAACTTCCACTTCCCCGCCGGACAACGAGGGCAAGAAGTTGGACTCCATGGGACGACGAGTCATCTCGTCGGCGACGACGATTAAGGCGGCCAATGCCTTAGCGATTGTGGCCCGTTACGACAGGGAGCTCTGGTTCAAGATAGCTCCTCTGCTGGACTTCCTACCGGATGACAAGAGGGCGGAGGCCCTACAGATTCTGCAGGAAGGAGAGGTGGCGTCAGATCACGCCATAACGGTGGCAACGGACATTGCCGATACCGGATTTCGCCAACTGGGCAACAGGGTTTGCCTCCGATGACGAGGATGGCTCAAGGCGACGTACTTTCGCCAGGACATCCAGACCAGAGTGTTGGACATGCCTTTCGACGGCAACAACCTGTTTGGAAAGACAGTGGATGAGTCCCTCCAGGCCATCAAGACAGACACGGAAACAGCCCGAGCCCTAGGAGTCCTTCAGCAACGGCGTCCCTTTCGGAGCTCTGGAGGCAGACAGGGAGCCACCAAGGGATCCAGCGGCGGCTCTTCTACTTACCGCCAGGCGGCCCGCTCCTCGTCCCAGGAGGCCTACAGAGGCCGCGACAAGCAAGGAGGGTCTCGCCGCCATCGGCAAGGAGACCAAGGGGGCAAGGCCTCTTCAAAGCAGGACTGAACTGGCCGTAGCGTCGGGCCCCCACCGAAGCACCTCGGTGGGAGGCCGGCTGACGAAGTTTGTCAGCTTGTGGGAGTCCATCTCCACCGACCGTTGGGTGCTGGACACCCTGGCCCACGGACACTCGCTGGAATTTCAAAAGTGTCCTCACATTCCTCCCGTGGCCAGGAAGGAGAATCACGTCCCTCGACTGCTGTTGGAGGTAAGGGCGATGCTCAAGAAGGGTGCCATAGAGCTTGTCCCCAAGAGGCTCCGGAGTATACTCAAGATACTTCCTCGTCAGAAAGAAGACAGGCGGTTGGCGCACCATCCTGGACCTGTGTCGGTTGAACAAGTACATCAAGGCACAGAAATTCAGGATGGTCACCCTCCAGCACGTGCTGGGAAAGCTGGAGGAGGGTGACTTCCTATCGTCACTGGACCTGGAGGATGCTTACTTCCACATCCCCATTCTAAAAGGACACAGAAAGTTCCTCAGATTCGTAGTCCAGGGGCGTCACTACCAATTCAGAGCCCTGCCGTTCGGATTAAAGTCGGCACCCAGGGTGTTCACCAAGTGCCTCGCACCTGTGGCGGCGCAGCTGCGCCTGCAAGGGATCCACGTCTACCCCTACCTGGACGACTGGCTAATCCGTGCAAGGTCAAGAGAACTCGCCATCGAACACACGGCGAGGACCGTCCGCCTGCTCACGGAGCTGGGATTCGCCATCAACTACCCCAAATCTCATCTGGTCCCGTCGCAGGTGGCACTGTTTCTGGGAACTAAGCTCAATACAGTGAAGCGATTGGCATCTCTGTCGGAAGAAAGGACAAAGGCCGTTTTAGGCAAGGTGCAGCGCCTGTAAGCCACGGATGTGGCCAGAGTGAGGTCCATCAAGTCCCTCCTCGGGATGATGTCCATTTTGAGAGCGGATGAGTGTGGGGAACGCATGAGTGTGGGGAGTGCATGAGTGTGGGGAGCGCACGACTGATTATGGACTGAACGAGTGTCCTACCTCGACCAGTATGTAGACTGGACGATTGGATAAACTACACGAGCATATAGTCTCGACAAGTGTCTAGACCTGACGAAGTGTGCGGTCTGGACGAGGGTGCGGTCTGGACGAGGGTGCGAACCAAACGTAGGGTGCGGACTGGACGAATATGTGGAGCGGTCGAGTATGAGGAACGGACGATTATGTGCAACGGACGATACTTAACATGCCTTGGAATGAAGGAAACTCTTGAAAACATACATCACGCCACACCCCACGCTTACTCTCTCCCTTACACCACCACTCATCTAGAACACAGAGATACTATGACACCATTCGGTATAACTGTTCTCATATCTACATCTCCCGCTTACTCCACATCACTCTAAGTAAACATTGCTGGTTTCTCACCACCCAGCCAGGCGTTCTTCTCAGGCCTAACGCAGCCACACTCGTTCCGGATAAAGCCGACCAGAGCGAACACATACTCCTGATCTCTCAACCACCACACCTACAGCTAAGAAGCAGCTACCACTTGTTTTCGCACCAGCTGCACACATACATGGTGCGCACACGCACTTTTTGACTCCCTCCTACTCTCTCTACTGACCTGAACTTCGGTTCCCAAGGGCGTTCAACCTACCAGCGCCTTCAGACCATACCAATGGTATATAAGGCGCTATATAAATGCAAAAATAACAAAATAACAATAAGCCCATACCTGGCTCCTTGCCTACCCAATCCCAGCAACATAAGGCTCATACTTGCCATCCTGATTGCTCAAACCCCCAAAACAAAAGGCCCATATCTGTCTTCCTACCTCCCCACAAGAAAAGGCCCATAGCCTGAGTCCTGCATGCCCAAACCCCAACAAAAGGTCCATATTGGTGTCCTGCCTCCCCACAACAAAAAGGCCCATACCTGGCGTCCTACCTGCCCGCAACAAAAGGCCCATACCTGGTGTCGTACCTCCCCACAACAAAAGGCCCATACCCAGTTTCCTGCATGCCCAAACTCCAACAACAAAATATATGTCAATATCCCCACATAAAAGCATACTCATGCTTGCTCTGCCCATAATGTCAGTAATGATGCCATAAGATAACATGTTCATGCTTGCTCTGCCAACATATGTCAGTATCCCCATATAAGAACATGCTCCTGTTTGCTTTGTCCTTAAGGAATGGTTCGGTCAGAAATTTGTATTGTTCCTACGGGTCGGCCAAGTGTTTTTAAGCCTAAATCGGTCGATATTAGAAACATTTCCTATGGACCTTACCCGAGTTTTCGTCCATTAAACACACGCGAAAACAGGCAGTAGGGCGCCGCCATTTTGTGATAATCTTATCACTTGCCGCATCGCCCTGTGTGACCTGCTTTTGCGGCACTAAATCATATCCCCCGCCCCTGAGCCTGTCATTATCAAAACATTCATTTTCCCCGCCTCTCTCCGTGACGTTACTGTGCTGCATAGGCAAACGCAACCAGTCGTCTTCTACGCGACTTTACACAGATCCCAGAAACCAACACAGATCAACTCACAACACAGCGCGCTACAATTCGGAATATGAATCTGTACTTTAAAATCAAACAGCAAGATTGTACATTTGGTAAAGTACATTTATCTGACATTAAATGTTTAGAGAATATTCAGAAATTGGCATATTAAATCGTAATGGAATTTATTTTCTTTGCTCTCGATCCGCAAATCCGCTAAACGTTATCGTGAGTCACGCGCTGTTCCTTTATGGTACACAGGGTGTTGGTTTTCGTTAAAAGAAGCACTTTGGTCGCACAGTGAATCGCAAGGCTGTTCCATCAACTAGGCACTAGGCCACCGTAAAGGTTGATATGTTGCTTCTAGCCGCTAGTACTGCGTAAGGGCATATGGACCCTTGGCGATCGTCCCACAAGATAGTCAGGGTAGTGCAGTTGTTTACAAGAAGTTGCAGCTGGCGATTGAAGAATCCGTCGGCCGGGGTCTGGAATAGGTGGCAGTTGAAGTACGGTAGGATGTACCTGTTTTGAAAACATATAAATTGAAATTAGTCTCGCCAGCCGATCTTTATTGCTATTATTCATTTTATTTATCAGGGCTGATGTGAAACTATTTGCTTGCGAGGATAGTGCAATGGAGTATGTTCGGCTCTAAAAGCAATGCGAAAACTGACAAAAGAAATTGAGGTTAACACACAATGTAATGATTTATTAACGTTGAACCACTGAGAAACGACTATTTGTCTACATGTGTGTCAAATGGGCAAATGCATGCCCATGTGCCCGGTAGAAAGACGATCCCACAAATGTTTTACTTGCTCTTCATTGTAATATGCCACACAGAATGAACAAGTACAACTTAACCTGTCTTTAACTGAACGCTATTGTTATATTCCGGTATAAAATCGTCTCAAGAGTTACTTACATTATATTTGCCATTTCCATTGTCTCTGAGTAATGCAGTCCGTAAATTGCACTCTGTTTGTGGCAACGATTTTTCGTATACTGAACTAACATGAAACTCGGTGTAGTTTCAGAATTTTCAGCCTTATCGACTCTTACGTTATTGCACCCCTCGTCCAAATGAAGTCCTTTCGGCATGGTCTCTGTCTCACAAGGTCAAAAAACAATAGAACCTTATACTGCCAGTGTGAGTCGTGGGCCTCTCCAGCCCTCCAGCAAAAAATCAAAGCTGCTGACCTTCACTCTGCATGAGCATACATTCATACTTTGCAACATCCCATGTAAAGCCATCTGTTAAATACATGAATTTTCGACTCCATCTTTGTACTATTCCTCACTGTGCTAATGCGAACTGGCTTCTCTCCCATCTGCAATGCCTCGCTTGGTGCGTTCCAAGGCCCCCAAGTTTGTCCTTGTGGTTCGCAAGCTTTGCAGCCCTAGAGAACCATAACTATGGAGATATTGACTTTTTGGGGGAAGGTGAGGAAAAGTATAAAGTACCCGAGGAGTCTAGTTGAAAGTGAAATTTATTGTTTGTTTGTTTTATTATTTGTAATGCTCAAGCCTCCACTCAGGTAACAGTACGCAGCATTTACATGAGATTGCGAAGGTTAGTTACAACAACAAAAATATATACATACACATATTGACAAGGTCAGCGATATGAGGTGAATAGAGAGAGAAGTCAAAGATGACACCCAGGTTGTTCGCCACCCAGGATGGTGAAGGGAGGGGTTAGGGTTAGCATACTTTGTATGTACACTGTACAATAACATTTTTTTCAAAAAGACAATCAGATTATAATAATTTAAACCGGGATTTGTACTTCTCAACGAGCTCTTCTTTGGTTGGACATGGCACAGTGGCAATGTTTGGTGGCAATGTATCTGTGCTCTGCACAGAATCGCTCAAAATTCCATGTGTGTGCTTCTCTAGTACATTAACAATAAGGCCTTTAGCAAAGTGGAACTCCATTTCCTCATATACTGGTTTGACCACCCATTTCTTACTTCTTTTTGCAAAGGCCGTAGTGTATCAAAGCATCCCTACATTTCCCATAGTCCTAGATTGTTCACGGCACACATTCTCTTTATGGGCCAAGACCACTAGTAGAGTCCTATGTTTCATGCCCTGTATGCCGAAATGCAATCGCTTTGGTCTGTACTTTAGGCACATATTGTGGAACACCTCCAAACCTCCTGTGTGACAGAATTCTGTCAGTCCCCTCAAATCTCTTGATAGAGTTTTATCAAAAACAATCTGCTCAATGGCTTTGTGTGCAGATGAAGATGGAATCAACCACTTCTTCTTCCGTGCCTCCTCTGGGGACAAAGGGCCATGTTCACATTGGTGGAAATGTTGGTTTTTTGTCCAGCGGTGAACGTTGGCACAGTGGTGCATCAGTGACCGCCATTTTTCAAGTAGGATTTCCACTAACCCTTCACAAGTTTTGGAGCTCCACCACAGATGGTTGCTGATAGACTGGGACCACTTTGAAATACTTTCCAAACCTTTTTTTTTCCCTGCAGCCGAGATTTTATAATTGATTGATTTAGCAAGATGCCAGACGTCAAATTGATGTTTAAAATGTGGGAACTGCTCTCTCATTGTCTTGGCTATTGAAACGTGTCTGTCTGTGGCTATGAGGTCAATGTGCATTCCCCTCAATTGTATCACAGAGTTCCCGCCTTCTCACCTGAGAACGATCCTTGCTGGACTCCGTGGGCGCTGTCTTCTTGCGGACAGACCTGGACTTGAATAAGGCTGAGCGAGTCTCTTCCGACTCCAGCGTGCGTTTAAGATTCCGGGATGCAGCAATCCGGGGATCCGGGAAACGAAGAAGGCGTGCTGATGGTGCACGAGTCCAGGAAGCAAGAGGAACAGGGAAAGGGGCAAGGAATGGGAGTAGAAAAGCTAGGAACCAGGAAAGCAATACAGCGAACTATGGAGCACACGTCTGATCGCTACTTGGCAATAGCATTGAGACGCGCAGAGCCATGGGGGTGCGGTCTATTAGTAGAATATGTTACGTCCAACGTATAGACCGCGGAAGGCGTGTCATGCTGGACGGCCATGTTGGGAGAGTCAGGGAATGCAAGGCCCGTGGCGATAAGGACTAGGAAGACCAAAAGGGGCGCGTCCTGTTGGTCATGACAGCATGTCTCCTCCGAAAACCTGTTCCTCCAGGTTTGCCTGGGTGTATGAGGTGGTATCTTCTGAGCAGTCGAGGGGTATTCAGATTAGAAAGTGGTTCCCAAGTTCTTTCACTGGGGGGATATCCTTTCCATTCAACCAGGTATTGAAGCTGACCCCGTTTATACCCGGAGTCGCATATCCGGGACACTTCATATTCCAGTTGATTGTCCACCACCACAGGAGTGGGTCTGCAGGATTTCTGGCCGGATTGCATGTAAGGTTTCAATAAGGCGGTGTGAAAAACAGGGTGAATCTTTTTCCAGGATTCTGGTAGCTTGAGCCGGTATGAGACTGGGTTTATAATTTCCTTGATGGAAAATGGACCATAATACCGGGGGGCCAATTTGTTTGGCCGTAGATGTCGGGGTAGTAATTTCGAGGACAACCAGACTTGATCTCCAACTGCATAAGAAGTCCCGGGTCTTCTTTTGGAATCCGCATATCTCTTGGTCTGTGTTCTGGCCTTCACTAAGTGCTCTCTGGTCTCCTTAAGTATGTTGATGAGTGTTTCAATCCAGGAGTCGACAGTAGGTACCGGTGTGGGTTGTGGAAGAACTGAGGGCAGAACTGATGGATGGAATCCTTGGCTGCAATGAAAGGGACTGGTCTTAACTGCTGAATGATCGGAATTGTTATAGGCGAATTCAGCCATGGGTTTCAGGAGCAACCAGTCATCCTGAACCTTCGTGGCAAAACATCGAAGATATTGTTCCAGAGTCTGATTAGCATGTTCCGTGGCCCCGTTGGTTGGAGGGTGATAACCTGATGAAAGAGCGCGTTGGATTCCTAATATTTGAAAGAAGTATTTCCAGAATTGTGAGACGTATTGAGGTCCTTCGATAGGACATTATCTTGGAAGGAAGTCCATGAAGGCGGAATATGTGCTCCAGGAAGATTCCAGCCAGTTCAGATGAGGATGGTAGCTTACTGAGGGGTGTGAAATGAGCCATATGAGTGAACAAGTCAATGGTGACCATGATGGTGGTGTAACCTCTGGAAGGTGGTAATTCCACAATGAAGTCTGTCGCTATAAATTCCCATGGCCTTGTTGGCAGTGCGGGTTGTAGCAGAAGACCCGCCGGCCTCTTTTGTCATGTTTATTCTGACTACAGATTGCACAGGCTCTGACGTATAGTTGTACGTCAGTCTTCATTTTAGGCCACCAAAATTGTCTTTGTATGAGGTGGAGGGTGTTGGTGATGCCACGATGTCCGGAATGAAGGGTATCATGACAGAGGTTTATTATCCTTTGTTGAAATTTTTGTGTAGGAATGAGCAGAGTGTTGTCCTTGAACAAATATCCTTCCTTGACTCTCAGGTCCCATTGATTCTTTCTTGAAATATTCTTCCAGATTTCAGAGGATTGGGTTTGTACTCGGATTTCTTCCAGGAGATTGACTGCTTGAGCTACAAAAATCGTGTGGGGTACATCTTAGGATAGGCCTTATCTTCGGTCGTTTCATAGTCAGGCCGTCGAGATAAGGCGTCAGCAATCAAGTTTTGTGATCCAGGAACCTGAGTGATGTGGAACTGGTACTGGGCAAAGAAGAAGGCCCAACGAGCCTGACGACTGTTCTGACACTCTAATGACTGTAGAATTTGAAGATTTCGGTGGTCCGTGCGGACCTGGACTGGATATCTAGCCCACAGGAGTAGATGTCACCACTCAGTGAAGGCTTGGCGGATGGCTAAAAGTTCTTTTTCCAGGACGGAGTAGTGTGTCTCACTGGGAGTCAGGGTTCGTGAAAGGTAAGCAATGGGGTGTTCTAGTTTATCCTCAAATTCTTGCTTCAACACCGCTCCAATGGTGTAGTTAGAGGCATCCGTTTCCACAAGGAATGGTCGATCAATGTCGGGTTGGGCCAGAATGGGGCCTTGAGTAAATCTTGTCTTCAAGAGTTGGAATGCCTTATCTTGCGGAATAGACCAGACAAAGGGGGTTGTCTTTCTTCAGGAGAGCAACAATCGGTTGAACAATCTCAGAGAAGGTGGGTATAAACTTCCGGTAGAAATTGGCAAGCCCCAGGAAGGATTGAACTTTCACGGACGTGGGAGCAGGCCAGGATAATATAGCCTTTACCTTTGAAGGGTCCATGCCAATTCCCTCTGGATTAAGGATAAATCCTAGGTAATGAACAGAAGCAACGTGAAACAGACATTTCTCGGGTTTGGCCAAGAGTTTATGTTCACGGAGTCGTTGTAGTACTGCCTTTACATGCTCTTCATGCTTTAGAAGGTCCTTGGAGTAGATCAAAATGTCGTCCAGGTAGACGATGACGAAGAGCAATAGCATGTCAGAGAACACCCTGTCCATAAAACGTTGAAAGACTGCTGGGGCATTAGCTAATCCAAAGGTCATGACCGGATATTCAAAGTGACCAAAGGGTGTTCTGAATGCTGTGTTCCATTCGTCTCCTTCTCGGATACGAATCAAATGATAGGCACCCCGGAGGTCCAGTTTCGTGAAAATCACAGCGCCTCTGACAGCTTCCAGGATATCCGAGATTAAGGGTAAAGGGTACCGGTCCTTGAGGGTGCATTAATTTAATCCACGATAATCGAGGCAGGGTCTTAGTTCCTTAGTGTCCTTCTTCGGAACAAAGAACAATGAAGCTCCGGCTGGAGATTTTGAAGGTCTTATGGTGCCATTCTCAAGGTTGGTATCCAACTATTCTTGGAGGGCCTTTTTCTCAGGTTTGGAAAGGATGAACATCCTGCCAAAGGGAATCACTGCTGAGGGATCTGTGTCTATAGCGCAGTCTTCAGGCCTGTGAGGGGGTAAGGCCTGGACTATGAGAGTTGAGAAGACATCAACAAATCCCTGATAGGCCTTAGGAACCTGCACGATATTGGAAACCATGAGAGGTGCTTGATGGTCTATTGGTGGTTCTTTGGAAGGGGTCAAGGAGGGATCCAGGATTAGACAGTGAGACATTGACATTGAATAGAGACACACTTATGTGGATTGCAGGGGGGCGGCCTGTTTCAGGGAAGGCCTGCCTGGAGACACAGGGTCTGAGGAGGCCATGTGAGCAATGGCCCCTGGGCGTGGGATACCTTTTGAAGTGTACAAGGTGTTTGGCACCTTGGCCGTTATCGCCCCTGACAGCACACCATGGCAGTGCTCATCCCCGGGTGCGAACTTCCTTTGATAGGGGGTGGTGGATGGGCCGGTGGGCGTGCAAACAAGGCACAGGAAGACTCTTGAATGGAGACACACTTATGTGGATTGCAGGGGGCGGCCTGCTTCAGGGGAGGCCTGCCTGGAGACACAGGGTCTGAGGAGGCCATGTGAGCAATGGCCCCGGGGCGTGGGATACCTTTTGAAGTGTACATGGTGTTTGGCACCTTGGCCGTTATCTCCCCTGACAGCACACCATGGCAGCGCTCATCCCCGGGTACAAACTGTCTTTGATAGGGAGGGGGCGTGGATGGGCCGGTGGGCGTGCAGACAAGGCACAGGAAGACGCTTGAATGGAGACACACTTATGTGGATTGCAGGGGGGCAGCCTGCTTCAGGGGAGGCCTGCCTGGAAACACGGGGTCTGAGGAGGCCATGTGAGCAATGGCCCCGGGGCGTGGGATACCTTTTGAAGTGTACATGGTGTTTGGCACCTTGGCCGTTATCGCCCCTGACAGCACACCATGGCAGCGCTCATCCCCGGGTGTGAACTGCCTTTGATAGGGGGGGGTGGATGGGCCGGTGGGAGTGCAGACAAGGCACAGGAAGACTCTTGAATGGAGACACACTTGATTCATTTAAAAAATCGAAACAACCGTTGTTAAAATATATGTGTTGTTTTATTTTGTTTCATATTTTGATGGCACAAAAATACAAAACTTTACACATTGGACCGGTCAGGTTGCAGCACAGCGAGGGAAAATCCCCTGTACTGACCGCTGTCACTGGGGAAAGTTTGTCTTATGGCACCAACGGCACAGGCGGGTATTACTCTTCGAACGCGGTGTCCAAGCCGCCCGTGAAGCCACCATGTAAAGGAACGATAGGCCACGTGTGAAAAAGAATGATACAAACAGTTTTTAAATGACCAAGATACATTTATTAAACCTTTGTTGTCAATGACAATTCTTGTAACTAATGGCATTCTGCTCGGACAAATGCTATCTAGACACTGCACACTACTGAACGACTTTCATGTGTTACAATGATATGTAGATGTAATTTTGAATATAGGAAACGACTATGAAATAGTAGTGGCATCACAACCAGAGTATACTTACTCGTTACTCGGATTACGAGGACGAACAGTTGCACGAAGTTCGTGCATAAGCACCATCATTATCCTCAACACGGACCGTGTGAGGCAGGCTGCCCTGAAGTCTGGCAGCTCGGTGATGCATTGCGGGCGTGGCTCAACTTCTGAAATGTAGGCCACACATCCAGAGTTTTCACAGCAGCAGCATTTCTTGTCCTCGGTTGGCATTAGCTCGCACCGATTGCATGTGCACCAGGTGGAAACACCGTCCATGGGATTAGGTCCAGTGTCTTCATCCGTTGATTCGTCCTGCCACTGCTGTCCGAAGCCCCATCGTGTTCGCATGTTTCCCTTTCCAGTAGTTCCTCCTCGGTATACTCGGGCTCGTACATGTGGGGCATTATTGTAGCCACTGGGCCTCATCACGACTTTGGCGGTAACCCTTAAATCCGGCAGTCGCGCTATTACCGCCGGATTTAAGGGTCCGCCAAATCAGAACTTCGGCAGATTTCGCCCCAGCTCTTGGCTGGGGGGAAATCTGCCAAACATTTGCGCTATTACCGCCGGCGGGAAATCCGCCAGTGGTAAGAGCACAAATTTTCCCCATTGAGCCCAATGGGGAATGGGGCATTCCTGAATGGGCTCAATGGGGAATGGGGAATTACATTACCGCCGAACTCGTGATACGGCGCTGTTAGCGCAGGGGGGTTTCGGCGCTAGGGCTAATACCGCCGGTGGTAATACCGCCGGTGTTACTGCCAAAGTCGTGATCATTGTGTGGTAAATAAACTAAAATAATTTATAGCGAAGGTACTGGTATCTGTTCACACGGGCTACAAGCGGCGAAGGTAGCTGACCAGAGCACAGAAACGAGTCATAAAATACTCAAAGTAACACAGAGAGAGGAATGGAATCAAAAATCTGCTGCTGTGTGTTGTCAAACGGTCATTTTATACTGACTGAGTAAAGAGGCGTCCTGCCATTTCCATGGCAACACGTCATTAGCTGAAGCGCAGCGAATGTTGACACGAGACGTGCTTTGGCGTTGTGAAAAGGGCGGTACGTGTCTGCTGATGACAGGCTCAGGGACGGGGGATATGATTTAGTGCCGCAAAAGCGGGTCACCCAGGGCGATGCGGCAAGTGATAAGATTATCACAAAATGGCGGCGCCCTACTGCCTGTTTTCGCGTGTGTTTAATGGACGAAAACTCGGGTAAGGTCCATAGGAAATTTTTCTAATATCGACCGATTTAGGCTTAAAAACACATGGCCGACCCGAAGGGACCATAAAAATTTCTGACCGAACCATTCCTTTAATTCCAGTTAATATCTCATCCCACAGTAAGAGAGTATGCTCTTGCTCACTCATCAAATGCCATCCTCAACCATGTAAGTACACTTATGTTGGTTTTGTCCTTAATGCTAGTAAAAAAATGTCATGCCACAGTAAGAAAACATCTCTTTGCTGGCTGCACAAATGCCCCCCTTCACCCGCACACCACCATGTAAGAACACTCTCTTGTTGACTCTGCCCTTAACACCAGTAAAAATGCAATACCACAGTAAGGAGCTATTTCCTTGCTGGCTATAAAAATGTCCCACTCCTCACCAGTTTAAGAAAAAAAAACATATTGGCTTTAACCCTAACACATGTACAAATGCAATACCACAATAAGGAAACATTTCCTTTCTTTCTGCACAAAAACCTCCCCCCTCTCATCATGTAAGAACACTCATCATGTTGACTTTGCCCTTAACGCCAGTAAAAAAAAAGCCATTCCATAGTAAGAAAACATAATCTCTTTGCTGGGTGTACAAATGCCTCCAGCCCCACCGTGTAACAACACTCATCATGTTGACTTTTCCTTTGAAGCCAGTAAAAAAATGAAATGCCACAGTGAGGAAATATTTTGTTGCTTACTGCATAAACGTCTCACCCCCATATAAGAACACATATCATGTTGGTATTGCCCTGAACATCAGTAAACAAATGTGATGCCAATGTCATGAAACATTTTCTTGCTGGCTGCACAAATTCCCCCCACCCAGGCTTTACCTTTAATGTGAGTAAAAAAAGTAATGCGATAAAGAACGCATCTGTGCTGCCTGACGCATTGTAGTACAATAATTGTTGCAGGTGCTGCACCTGGTGAGCCTGCAGTGGGTAGCATGAAAGCCTGTAGGACACAGTCTGTGTATCATGTAGCAACCTTTTCATAGACATCCCGTTCTGAACTGCCCCATCCCTTGATTATTACTCATAGCACCATCACTTGTGAACCATGCTACCCTCTGAAAGAAATGTTTAAAGAAGTACAACGTTTGGTTGGCGGGCAGCTTTCTTGAGCCTTGACTATGTAAAGAACCTGCCAGACTGATTTGAATTTGGCCCCCATCAGCATTCGGCATGGGTCTCCATTTGCTACAGTTTGTGAGCAGGGTTGGGTGGAGGAGAAGAAATTTATTTTAGGCAGGGGGGCGCTTGCCTAATCCTGAGGCTTGCCACCTTCCATGCAGTGCTTTGCTTTTTCTCCCCTCTCCTACTATCCAGGACTTGTGGGAGATGCCTGCGGCCTCCTCTTTTGCCTATCTAGTAGCTGTGAGAAGTTAATCTACATTTAAGGCCATTAGCAGCCAGGGGCATCATTTAGGGGTCGCCAGGGGTTGCAGCTGCGACCTCTGAGGTCTACCTTGCTACCTCTGTGGTCTCCCTTGCAACCTCTAAAAAAACCATATGGCTCTTTACTTCTGGAGTGGCTTTCTTGTTCAGGCCCCTTAAAAAAAAGAAGAAAAATAAGAACAGGAGTGCCACAAGTCTAACATTTTCAGCACTGACCCTAAATAAGAATGAACAGGAATACCAAATAATGTGTCTTTCTGGAATTCTATACAATAATTGCTAGACTCATTAAAGGTTTATTTCAGACACACTTCAGGGGGTGAGTCACTGATTTTATCTGTTCTTAAACACCTCAACTCAGCCTTTCATCCTTCTGAGGTCGATAAATGAGTACCAACACAGGTTGGGTGATATTGAATGTATATTTTTTCTATATAAAGCGCTTAAGTGTAAGTGCTATATAATAACACATCATTATCATTTGGTCATGGACGCCTGCTTGCATTCACAGTTATTAGGTATTATGGACCTATACACACTGATTTTAACTATACATATGGCGATCCATTCTTGTATGAAATGTACATCACATTATAGTGATATCGTAAGCATATTTTTCGTAGTGTACAATGCTATGTGATGCCACTTCCTGTTTTGTCAACGGGTGGAAGGTTGTGTTCCATCGCTACCCGCAATATCACTTTGGGGTGGGGTCAAATAGCATCACTTCATGTGATGTCATCAGGGTGTCAAGGGGTGTGTGATGTCACTTCCGCTACCCCTGGCATTTTGGTGAAATGACGTCCCTGCTAGCAGCTCTGATTGCTGTTTACTCTTCACATCTAGACTATATTTGCCTGCACAGCCAGGAAACAAACTTACAGCCCGCACCTTTTACACAGATCACCGCAACAGGTGAATCAACCAACTGTGGTCCCTCACAAACTATAGTCAAATGGTCTACTGTGTGGGGTTACCTTCTTGAGGATAGGTGAAACATGATGGTTGATATATGAGAAACGTAATTCGGGAAGAAAAAGCAGAGTAAAATCAAAAACTAATTTAAAGTAATTGAAACTGGATTTTGCATAGCATGACATCTGATGGATATAAGGCTTTGAATGATTCCTGACCACTATCTTTGCTTCGGGCAGGTTTCCATGGCATCGGGTTTTAGCCTGACTGACCCGTTACAGAAGGGAACCAGCGAGTTGCAAAGCAGTCTTGGGCCTGCTGCCAATGTGCAATGTGTGGTATGTAAGGTTGCCCAGAGGATGGTAAGTGATCATGCTGATTTAAAACCTTCTATCTATCTATCTATCTATCTATCTATCTATCTATCTATCTATCTATCTATCTATCTATCTATCTATCTATCTATCTATCTATTCTTAGTTTTGGTGGAAAGGCAACTGTCATTCAGAAAACAAGGCCTAGTGTGTGTATAGCTCGTGTGGTTCTCTGTGTATGTTTAACGTGGTTCGAGGATCCAGCAGGGTTGTGGAACCAGTTAGCAGTTAGAGTTGGAGCTGAGCCATGCTGGGTGCCTGTCGCTTGCTCCTTGTTAACCCAGATTTTTAAAGGGGGGCATTCAGTTAGCTATGAGGACTGGACTGTCGTGGGTGGAGGTTTTAAAGGAGACGGTATGGAGCTATTGTATCACACCCCATTCTGTCACCAAGGTGTCACCATTCGTGCCACTAAAAGGTCGTCAGCCAGCCACCAAGTTGTTTCCAAGTTGGATGGGGTTGTCTGGGTGTGTGGATGTGGACCGCAATGAAGTCATGAACTTGATAGAGAAGGCTCAGCATCCATATAAGTGACATTTTGAAGATGCAGCTAAGGTTAAGGCGCAAAAGTGTTCAGTAGGGGACCTGGTCTTGATAAAGAATCCCAGATTTGGGCTCAAATGCGTGGCGAGCAAATTCTTGGGCCCCAAAAGAATTACTGCTTTACGTGGTGGTGTGGCAATTGCGGAGGGGGGTGAGGTTTGGTCCAAGGGGAGGTTGGTTTAGAGTGGTGCAGATACGAGTGATGAAGGGGAACATGAGGATGAGGTTGTGAGGTATGGTGACCGGAAGAGTGTGGTTGAGGAGGAGATTGTACGAAATAATGAACAGGAAATATATAACCAACCAAGAAGAAGGACCAGGAAGACTACCATCAGGTTCAAAGACTTTTATTGTAATTAAGTTGTTTGTATTCTTATAAGGAGGGAGATGTGTTGTGTTTATATCTTGTGTGGTTCTCTGTGTATGTTTAACGTGGTTTGAGAATCCAGCAGGGCTCGGGAACCAGTTAGCAGTTAGAGTTGGAGCTGAGCCGGCCTGGGTGCCTGTCGCTTGCTCCTTGTTAACCTAATAAAATATCCTTGTTCCACTTACCCTCGGTTTCTGACCCAGATCACTTTACCTAGCCAGTGCGTCACCCAGAGACACATGCATGTTAGCTCACTTCCTTTGACGTTGCTTCCCATGACATAGCCTGGTTGAAAGGTTCCACCATGAGGTTAATCTCTCCACACACCCCTCTCCTCCTCCCATCCCTCCTAGTCACCCCCAAACTCCCCCTCCAGGAAATGTAACAGTTGGCATCCCTGCCTGTGAATGCAAATAGGGTTGGCACGAGCTCATGTAGTACAGTTTGGAAAAATAACAAAATAAAGAAGGGGAGCACTGAGGGACAGAGAACGGCCTCATCAGGGCTGGTCAGAGGGACACGGTAACACTGCTATGACCTTGACTGAAACCTCTATCGTGTCCCCATGTTCCATTTAAGGCTGAACTGTGCGGGGCGGGGCAGGAAATCAGGCAAACCCCACAGCTCATTGTCAGGCAAGATTGTAGTTTTCTGTTTTAGCAGCGCAAGGAAGCGGGGGCAGGTCTTTGCCCATTTTGTGGATGTTTAGTGGCATGAATATCAGGTTAAGCTAGGATCAGCCACATGGCCCGGGCCAGCCCGAGGACTGTCCGGCTCCCTCAGCCTTAAGCATATCCCGTCAACCGTTCGCACCAGGAATATTAACTTGGGGAATCTAGATTACAGGTCATTAAAGGTGTCGGACAGGGTTATCGGGAGCCCCGGGCACGTGAAAGGCATATGCAGTTCCCAGAGCCCCTAGGATGATCTCTCAATGCCTTACACTCTGGGTAATCTGGCGGGAGAGGGAGCACGAGTGAGACAAGCAGAGAGAGAGTGAGGAGGAGCACGATATGGAAACATCTACCCTCAGCCAGCTTACCTGTCCACCGAGCGAGTCTGGGGTCTGGCTGGCCATAGGTCACCGCTAGAGTATGTAGATGAAGAAAGTGACCCGGCAGCTAATTATTTGTGCTTCCCTTTCATTCAGATGGGGTAGTGCAGTGACAAGAACCTCACAGCAGAGGGCAGGGGTGTGTCTGGATGAATGGATGAAGAGAGAAAAGAATGTTCCGGAGGACTCACGGGAGCTGCATGAGGACTTGGGAGGACTGAGCCGTTAGTTGGAAGCACGGAATCCAAAGTCCAGATTAGGTAGATAGATATTAAGTAATGGGGGCCTTAGCAAAAGCAGAGAGAGCCCCCTGCTGAGCACGCCCCCTCTCCTGGGTCCCACTGATCTCTAGACAATCTACGTTTGCCAACTTTAAGAGAACTTAGCTGGTTGATGTTCTGAAAACGTGTGTGTGTGTGTGTGTGTGTGTGTGTGTGTGTGTGTGTGTGTGTGTGTGTGTGTGTGTGTGTGTGTGTGTGTGTGTGTGTGTGTGTGTGTGTGTGTGTGTGTGTGTGTGTGTGTGTGTGTGTGTGTGTGTGTGTGTGTGTGTGTGTGTGTGTGTGTGTGTGTGTGTGTGTGTGTGTGTGTGTGTGTGTGTGTGTGTGTGTGTGTGTGTGTGTGTGTGTGTGTGTGTGTGTGTGTGTGTGTGTGTGTGTGTGTGTGTGTGTGTGTGTGTGTGTGTGTGTGTGTGTGTGTGTGTGTGTGTGTGTGTGTGTGTGTGTGTGTGTGTGTGTGAAAATTCAATTCCCTTCTTCCCATGAGCTCCAGTCCATCCCCGTATCCACCAAACACATGCGTTCAGTCCCAATAAGTAGCTCCTCCAGTCAACCAACATGCTCTTTTCTTACCGTACCCCACTGTTCATGAACGCAAAAGAAGAGCTCTTCTGGTGGTTAAAGAACCTGGTGGCATAGGACTGGATAGCAATATTCACACCCGCCCTTGAACTTCGGTTGAACCGATGCAAGCCTGATGAGGTTCAGCTGTGACTGGAGGACAGCGGTCCCATCATGGATCTGGATGGCACGTAAAACACTTACAGATTCCGGCCGGATCGTTGGCAGTTGGCGGTTTTGTGAAACATCATCTGCACAGTCTGGTAAATCTTCTCAAGGACAGCAGATGGCTTTACAATAGATCATTCAGCTGTGGGCTGTGAGGGGTAAGATATGGGAGGTGGACCAGTTTAGATGATCAAGCATCAATTGAGTTGGATTCGAGAGAATCGTCCTCTGCCTTCCCAGTGTAAATATGTTAAGTAAGGATAAACAAATATTTCTAAATCGTCCAGATAGGCCTTCCAATAATTGATTTATTTTTAGTATGGTCAGCTGACATGTGTTTTGTCCTTAGTCATCCTCAAGGCCTTGTAACACTTCCCTTTTAGAGGCAAATAACACAGTTTAGTGAGGGATCCACAGAATTCATCACCGGGGACAACATTAAAATATCTCTCAGACTTGGCTGTACATTTTTGGAATTTCTGTCTCCGAAGCCACAGCAAAGTAAAGGCAGACTTCTTTCCAGGAACTCAGAACCTAGTGGCGAAATGGTGTTTCCGTCACTGGATGGACACCGGCAATTGGCAAATGCATAGGTCAATTTTTCTTAATCTTTGGAATTGGCGTACCTCCTTTCAGGTAGACTTTTTTTTGCATTTTGCCACAGTACTCAAAAACTCCTTTTTAGTTTTGGCTACTATGGTGTGCTGAAAGTCCTGCCTAGGAGCAACATCTACTAACAGGGGAAGGAAGTGAAGGTAGGAGAGAGATGGGGTATTAGGACGGAGACACAGCTTGTGGGTGTTGTTTGGTGATTGACCATTTTATTGACCACCCATGGACGTGTTAATCCTTGGGAGTATGCAGTGATAAAATCACAGCAAAAATGTTCCCTGTACAAAAAATTGCGGCAAAAATGTTGTGATTTGACCTGTTAAAGGTGTACCCCTTTACACCATTTAAGGGGATCGGGGGTGTCCCCCGCTCACCTTAAATGGTATAATGGGTCTGGGGGTTGCGGGGGTGTCCCCTGCATCCTTTCCATGGATTGCGGTGGCAAAACCACAGCCTTTTTGTAGCGATATTTTGTGTCCACAGCCATTTTTGCCGCGATTTTAACACATGGAACTGTCCTTGTGGCCATTCCCAGCCTCTACATGCACCTCCCTGCCCACAACACACCACACTGGAATGTCTTTGGGTCTCCATCTAAGCTTTATGATCCTCATTATTGAAGGTAATTAGTTTATTGCTGCTATAAACCAGCCGAACAAACATATAGAGTAATGAAACTGTCTTAACTGAGTGTGGCTCCAGCCACTTGATTTATAAGTAATATCTGTTTATTGCAGTGGATTCCTGTTAAAAACAAGTATTGGCATATCCAGCAGCTTTGGCTCTTGTGTAGCCATCTGCCAGGCACTGCCATAATATGTCCGGGTACTAGCACCATTTGCCAGCTCTTGCCAACTTACACCCGGGTAGCACTACTATAGCAGTGCATGGAAAATTCAGATCCCATGCTTAAACAAAAGCCTAAACTGATGTCTTTGCCAATGCTTGTTTTGACTCGGGAATTGACCTTTTTTCAGAAGTTCATAGATGCCGCCATTCAAACTTGTGAACAAGGGGGCCATTTCTCCATGATTAGGGGAAAACTACTTCACAATTGAAAACTGCTCCTTGCTGGTGATCACGCCATTTTGGCAATCTCAGGCGTGACTTCCTTTGGTCATGGACATGACAACAGAGTCTCTCTTGCGCTACTACCAAATTTCAGCAACCTTCATCTGAACAACGATACCGATCCTTACCCTCTGGACCTGACAGGCTGGCATGGGAAATGCTGGGAAGATGGTCCCCCAGAGGCCTGGCACCACCAACTCTTGCAAATGTGACTGGAGCACTTGGGTGCGTTGGTGCCATCAAAGGAACTCAGATCGTTTTCTTGTGGATGTAATTCAGTTTCTAAACTTTCTAGAAATGTTCTCCTCTTCATACTCTTATCCTATTGTCAACTGGCACCGTTCTGTAATCTCTTCGTTCATCAATTAGTGGATGACTGGTCGATGGGATTCCAGCCCTTAGTCTGCAGACTGCTGTAGGGTGGTGGACTTGCTATTCTGCCCAAACCCAACTATTCTGGCACCTAAGGAGCAAATGTAGCTGTTTCATTGTTTAGACGTTGGATTGTCAATTCTTCTCACTCGGTTCAAGAATGTTCTTACAAGCCAGTAACAGTGATGTGCCTGGTTTATTTTCACAAAGTACCCAAGGATAGGACTTTGAATTTCTCTGGTGGCTCTTTCGCAACACATGGTGTGTCTTTTAAAATATCGAGGAGAACAAAACCTGGTTCATCCATTATTGAGTTTCCGTCCTCTGTGGAGCCGCTGTGTGTATGTTGTATATGAGAATCTCTCCTCGTCAGCTTTTCACATGCTTGGCCAAAATCAACTGACTTGTATTCTATCCTACTCTTGCACAATGGGTTTGATGGGTTATTTCCCAGGCGGGTATTGATGTTTCTATGTTTGGGGCTCAATAGTCATGGGGGGCAGGGAGGTGATAGCTTTGAAGGCTTTTTGGGCAGGTGCTGGACACACACAATCTCATAGCTGCTGATTTGTCAAACAGAGAAGTATTTCACAGATTCTATGGTGTACCCATAGTTCATGCTGTTTTGTGGGGATTTCTATGCTTTGAATATGAAGGTTTCCATGCCATAACATACAATTTCAATTATTTCGAGTATATATTATGACGCAGAGTCAGTATTCTACTAATGGCATGTAGGCAAGTATGATCCCTCCCTTCTAAATTTCACTCTTGTCTTTGTTTATCAAACAACTTCTCTGGGCCTATTTTATTCTGAACCCTTCATTGGTCATGCAGAGTTCTTGGATTTAATATGGGGGATGTCGGGTCTGTTGGCTTTCCTGGTATTCCTTCCGAAGCTGGTGGATAGTGAGGTGGACCATCACATTGGAAAAGAGGACATTGAATGAAAGGAGGAGCGACTTATGGGAAGGAGCACATGTGATTCATGTTTATAGAGATGGACTTGGACACAGGAAGAAGATAATTGTGGGAGCAGTAGTTCATGAAAACATTTTCTTTATTTTAATATTTTGTTTTAGATTTTAAATAAACAATATACAATATTCCCATTAAAATAGCGGTGGAAAAAAGAAAAAAAGAAAAAAGCATATACATATCCACTGTAATTTAACTGATTAATTATGTACACTGTAATGATCGATTAAATGTATGATTCTATATTCCTGTAAGCGATGAAAGCCTGTTCAATATTTATAGACTAAACATATAATATACCAAGACATAAACACACATGCACAGTATAGTCAGGTCCCCTCGTTATCCTATTCATATATCTGATAAAATCTCAGTGCAACTAAAAACCTTAGGTTCCTCTTTATCCAAATAATTTGTTAAAAATGCCTACATTTCTAAATATAAATCTTCTCTATCTTATCTTGTATATACATCACCTTCAGATTGACAGATAATATCTGTAGATCAGTTTTCCACTTCTCAACCTGCGGCTATTTCCTGGTTTTCCAAACTTTTAGGATCAGTTTCTCAGCTACTACTGAAGCTCTGTCAATCCATCATCCTTGGCCATAAGTAACTTATTTTCCTTCTATTTTCGACAATAAAACAAACTGAATAGGATTTATTGCTATATTTATATTTGATTCCATATTCAATCTGTTTTACACCTCAGACCAATACACTTTCACACTTGAACAACTCTGTAGTAAGTGTAGCAAAGCACCCTTTTCTTTATCACACCCCCGGGAAATATCATTACCCAAACCAGATTATTGCATTCTATCAGGATTCCAACACAAGTGCACTATTATTTTCTGTTGTATGAGTCATAAATTTAGATCTAACTTTGTATTTAATGCGTTCACTGTTATTTTCTCCCACTGTTCTACTGAGATATCACATTTCAAGACTGCTGAGCAAAACTGCTGGAATCAGTCCCACTGTGCATTATATTGCTTTTCTATAGGCATAATTTTAAGATATGTTGAAACCATGAGTTATCAAATATTTTACAAAATGTTGGTCTATCTAACATCGGAACATCCCTAGCCTGTGTGATAGGAGCAATTTAAGTGCTGTTTAGCTTTTTAGCTCCTGTTTTCCTAAATTATATTTCTTACACAGATGAGCAAAACTGACTATTCATTCATCCTCCATAATGTCACTTATTTTCATCACACCTCTTGTGACCCAGCTTCTCCATAAAGCTTCTTGTTTTCAATGTGAAATGCCGGATTATCCCATATAGATGCATGATTATGTATCCAAATATTCTGATAATTATCTTTTAACCATAAAATCAGTGTATCTCGAGTAGCTGCTATTGTGATAGCTTCCCTACTGAATATATATATATATATCTATATATATATGATCGAATGCTAATGGAGCCATCACTTCTCTTTCATATCAATCAGAAGTGGAGGGGTGTTCTTGTTACATCTGAAGTAGTACAGTGATTTCTTAAGCAAAAATCCTTAATGAGTTTACAAGATGAGAGCAACCAATCCCCCCTTCATTGATATTACGCATCCACATGAAACAAGGCATGTTCAGTGATTTGTTATCCTGAAAAACGTTGTCCATTCTCTTAATCATTTTGTTGGTAAATGTCAGTGCTAGAGTTTGGAGAATGTACAAGACTTTGGGGAGAAGGCTCATTTAGATAGCCTTTATTTTGGACCAGACATTCAATTGTAGCTTTTCCCATTTTCGAACATCCCTTCCATTATCTTGTTCACATAGAATTCCAGTAGTATCTTTTATAAATCAAGTACTAGATATATCCCTAGATATTTCACATACTGCTAAGACCATTTACAATTCCAGGATTCAAAATCAGTTCTAGAGCATTTTGTCGCAAGTGGAAGTACTTGAGTCTTATCCGAATTAATGTTATGCCCAGATAGATTGCCTACTTCTTCAAAGGACTTTGTCAATATTGTGCTACATTCTAAAGGCCTGCATAAGATTACTGCCATGTCATCTGCATGTGATAGCATTTTATATTATGTACCTTCTGATACTACTTATTGTATTCACCCCATCTATCAAATGTATGCTGCAAGAGGTTCTAGAGTATTGTTAAATAAAAAAAGGTTATAATGGGCACCCCGTCTAGTGCTCTGTGTTTGTTTAAATTATCCGAAATCATATCATTAGCCCATATTGTAGCTGTTACTTCATCATGCAAACATGTTACCTACGATCTTTAAAGTATTTGGACCAAAGCCCATTGTATGCTACTTTGATTCCAAAAACTTTCAGTTGACTCTATCAAATGCTTTTTCCACATCTAAATTATCCAAATACATTTCAGAAATAACCGTGTCATGAAGTCCAAGCATATCAATGAGTGTTATGTAATGACCATAACCATATCTCTGGTTAATAATTCCTGTTTGTGAATTGTGCATAACATCCCCCATACACTGTTCTAATATTTTTGGAAACAATTTGGTAAATAATGTAATATCTAAGTTAAGCAATGAAATTGGACGGTAATTGTATGATCCTTTCCTGGTTTTGGAATTAGTGTTTTTAAAGTTTCTCTCATTGTGGGGCACAATGTTCCCTTGAATAAAATATAATTATATAATTCACACAGCACAGGAGCCAATTGCTTTAAAAAAAGATTGTTAAACTTCAACTGCTAACCCTTCCAGACAAGGATGTTTACAATGTTTTAAATGGCCAATACTAAGTACAATGGTAAGTACTTCCTCTATTACAACTCTTTTATCTAAAGAATATTTATTCTCAGGTGTCAAAAAAAGACAAGTCAATCTTTTCAAAAAATAGATCCATAATCGACTTCGAAGGATTAATATCCCTGCTCATCACAAGGGGATCGGAAGCTTCCTCAGGCTAGGAGGCCTAGCAGAGCAGAAGCCAGAGTCACATCATCCCCAGAGGAGCACAGTGGCAGTTGAGAGCACCCCAACTTTTGTCCCCTCCCCAAGTGCCTGCTTATATACGTACACTACCAACTTGCAACACCCCATATCTCTTGAATAAAATGCTGGCCAGGTTTTCTCTTTCTTTCCTAGAACCAGAGTAGTAAGACCACAGCAGCATTGGGAGACCACCCACAGGACTGCAACCTATCAGTGCCGCCTGCTACTGGTCTACAGTCATCTGAGACTCATAGAGAGAGAGAAAGCCAGAGGACGAGAACCTGGAGAACGTACACAGCTGCCGGAGATGCCATGCACCTCTCCCCAGCGCCGGCAGACACAGTAACTAAACCACTGACTCACATTTAATTCAGCAAGGACTTCTGATGGAGATGCAGTTAATTAACGATATTTGTGTTGGGGGGCATGGTGCAGTCACCTTCGGGTGACAGCACCGAGCCCCCCTATCACAGACTCGGGCACTTTGCAATGCGGCCCACCATTGTTGCATCACAGCAGCCCGACGTAGAGAAAATGGGGGCTTAACCCGCTATTTGGAACATTTCCTGTTTGTAACACCTCCCAGGTGGAAAAGACAAGGCAATATTGGTCAGCGGCAGTAATCCAATGGGAGCTGGAGGGGGAAGATAAGAGGCGCTATAGGAAGCAGGAAGTGATGGGCTGTTTGGGTGAGGTGAGAGGAGGAGAGAGTGGCAGAGCAAGAGACCAGCAAGAGGAAGGATGGTGGATTGGAGTGTTGAGGATAATTGGAGAAAAGGTGAGGTATTGGCTAATGAGAGAAAGTATTACTCTGTTGCGAGTGTGCATGCAGGTGGGTGTATTAGGAGTGCAGGCAGTGACTGGAGGGTGATTTAGAGAGTGAAAGGGGGAGGCTGGGGAGAAGCTGGGTCGGAGTTGTAGTAGTACTGTGCAGTGGTAGCAGTATTGTGGTATTGTGGTGTAGGTCGTATTTTTGTAGTGGAGGGAGTAGTAGTGTGGAGTGATAGTAGTAGTGTGATGTGGTAGTAGTATTGATGAGGAGTGAGTTGTAGTGTGGAGGAGAGAGTAGTAGTGTGGAGAATGGAGTAGTATTGTGGAGTGATAGTAGTATTGTGATGTGGTAGTAGTATTGATGAGGAGTGAGTTGTAGTGATGAGGAGTGAGTTGTAGTGTGGAGGAGGGAGTAGTATCATGGAGAATGGAGTAGTGTGGAGTGATAGTAGTAGTGTGATGTGGTAGTAGGATTGATGAGGAGTGAGTTGTAGTGTGGAGGAGGGAGTAGTAACATCAAAGGGTGGAAGTAGGAGGAGGAGAGAGAGGGACATATCAGAGGGACAGAGAAGGAAGACGCAGGGAGAAGGAGAGAAGGCAGATGGAGTAGGAGGCAAGAGAGTGGTGAGAGGAAAACAGCAGTCAGAGACAGGGAGCGCAATATCAGAGTGTGATAGGAAGGAGACGGAGTCGGGTGGAGCATCTGAAATCACTAACACCACCTGTAATGTAGGGGCAGTTTTAGAAAGCCCCCGTGGGAGGGAGTTTAGATAGACAAAGCAATCACCTTTAGGCCATCACCACGAGCCATCTAGCTATGTGATAGGAGGGACGAACACGGTCAGTATATGCGGACCTGGGCAAGAGGGATGCCTAGGTTACGGAGGGTTTGGTGCATTTGAGACAAGAGAGGGGTGGCCCTAGCACCCTGCCCAGGAAATCAATAGAAGCCCTTGACATTTCTCTGGGAGTCGGGGTGCTCATTGCGCCCCCTGTGACGCAGCTAAACGTGAAATAAATGAAAAGATGTCGGATAATCCTCATGAACAGAATCCCAATTCTCTGTCGTAACATTTACGGGGAATAGTCCAAGTGATCCCCCGTCTGATCATGGGCTATTTGGCCATATTCATCTTCTTCTCAGATGGCTATTCCTGATCATTAGCCATTCAGAGATTGCAACATAGGAGTGTTATCCCTGCCTGGCTGCTGGCGATGTACTCTGCAGAGCAATGAAAGCTGTGCCTGGAATGGCAGGAGTGGGCATCTGTGCCAAAGGCAGGTGCATGCTCCAAGTGTGAGCCCAGGTGGGCGCATTGTCCCTGAAATGCTCATTTCTTGAAGAGGAGTGCCAACCTTGACCCTTAGATGCACTTGTGTCCCCTCCATGCAATGTTTGACATTTGCAGGACATGGGGCCTCATTACGGGTCCGGCGGTAACCCTGCCGGTGCTAACGGCGAGCTGCCGCCAGAATCGTAACAATTTACCAGCGCCGGATTTCCCAGTGCCACATGCTCATTACGAGTCCCGCAGCTGGGAGGTCAGACGCTGGTGCATTTATAAATTCGCATTTGCATAGAGTCCCATAGGACTTTATGGGAGTGGTGACACGGAAGCACCGGCACCGTTGCCAACGGTGCCGGTGTTTCCGTGAGGGGTTTGCCTACCGTGACTGCTGCGCCCGGCAGGGTCAGACCTGTCGGGCACAGCGGCCACAGCAGCCAAACACATAGTTTGCCGGTCCGGGAACAAGGGACCGGGGAGCTTACTGGGAACCTTGTTTCCAGACCGGCAAACTTGTCATGAGGCCTATATTGTAAAAGCAAAGTGTTAAAACAGGGGACATTGCCTTTATCCCTTTCTGTTATGCCTAATTTTGCAAAACAGTGTAAATGGCGCCTGTTATTTGCAAGACAAAGGATTGCTATGGATCTGCCTGCTCTTAACAGGTGTAAGACGCATTTCATAGGAATCCGCGTGTTTTACGCCAGCATGGAAAGGTCACGCTGGCTGGAAGCCATCCGCCTTTGCTGGGGGTGGAAAAGGCCGCTGGGAACATTATTCCTGTTCCTGACCTTACTCCACCTGCAGCACTCTCCGAACTCCGAATGGTTGTAAACCCGGTGTAACACTTTCATGCCTGGTCTTTTACATCTTTTTTCTGCTCTAGTGAACTCGAAATTGAGCCCCACGGGTATTTAGAATCCATATGTTTTTAAATGATGTAATATGTAACTTATTTCAATTGCAGTCAGGGCCACGGCTCACGAGTGGCATAGCCATGTTTGAGCTTTGCAAATTCAGCTTGTGCTGTAAATGTTCAATCTACTCGGCTTATAATGCCCAGATCTAGCTCTCTCGCTCTCTCCCTTTCTCTTTCTCGCCCCTCTCCCTCTCTCTCTCCCCCTCTGTCGCTAATGCTCAGATGTAGCTCTCGCTCCCTCTCTCTTTCTCGCCCCTCTCCCTCTGTCACTAATACTCAGATCTACCTCTTTCCCTCTCCCTTTCTCGCCCCCCTCGCCTTCTCTCTTTCCCACTCTATCTCTGTCCCTCTCTTACTTTCTCTCCCTCTCTCTCCATCCTTCTCTCTCCCCCTCTCCCTCTCTCGCACTCTCTACCTCTGCCTCGTCCCGTCTCCCACTCTCCCTCACTGTCCCTCTGTCCCTCTCTTCCTTTCTCCTTTTCTCCCCCTCTCTCTCTCTCTCTCCCCCTACCTCTCTCGCCTTCTCTCCCTCTCCCTTGATCTCTGTCTCCCTCCCTCTGTCCCCTCTCTTGCTCTATCTCCCTTCCTCTCCCCTCTCTCTCCCCATTCTCTTCCCCCTTTCTCTCTCTCCCTGTTTCCCTCTCTCTCCTTTGCTCTCTCTCTCTCTCTCTCGCTCTCTCTCTCTCTCTCTCCTCTCTTTTTCTCCCTCTCTTACCCTCCCTATGATTTGGTGGGAGTGCCCCGCTGACCTCCCGCTTCCCCCTGTCCCAGAAGGCCCCCTGGGATGTGATTGAAGGAGGGGCTGAGCAGCAGAGCGGGGCTGTCGCTCTCTAGTCAATGTTTTAGTTAAAGGAATAGTGCACTCAAAAATATTATTGGCTTAACAGATGGCCAATAATTAAAAATGTAGATTAAACATCTTTTCAAAGAAAGTTCCTATGCAAACATTTGAGCAAACGAGGCTCAAAGCGTTTACATGGTGGCATCTATTTTGGTGATTTGAAGCAGCCACCTCTGCATGTTAAGCTCTGCTTTTGCGGCACTAATCAAGTTGCAAAAGCCCCCTAATGGGAGCTTGTGCTTACTGCAGCCAGAGCAGAGCTGAACATGGAGGAGGCTGCCTTCACTTTCATTTTACATTTTCGGTGCTCCCCAAACCCAGGGAAGCACAGAAAACGTAAAATGAAAGTCAGAGCAATTATAAATATTTCGCCAGCTGCCGGCAGAGTTTTAATAATTGCTGCCACTTTCTTTTCTAGTTTCCTGTGCGTGGGATACTAGAAAAGAAAGTCGCATAAATTATGAAAACTGTGCCGGATGCTGGTGAAGTATTCATAATTGCCTGAACTTGCCTACAAGCAAAGACGTGGCAATTATAAATACAGCGTTGTTGTATCTATGATTGCTGATTGCCGTGGTTAGAAAACCACAGAAATCATAAATACAACAATTAGGTAGACCCATTGTGAAAACTGTGTTGAAGGGATCCGAGCCTGAACGAGGGGTAGACCAGGAGACTCAAAGCGAAAGCTGCTGAAGTCATAAATACAACATTGTTGTATTTATAAAAGCTGTGGTTTTCTTTCTAATTTTCCTGGGCTCCTCTGAGCCGGGGGAGCCCGGGAAACTTAGAAAGAAAACCACAGCATTTATAAATACAACAACGTTGTATTTATGATTGCAGTGGCTTCAGCTTTGAGTCTCCTGGGCTCCCCGTCATTCGGGCTCGTACCCCTTCAACACAATTTTCACAATTGGTCTCCCTAATTCGGCTCAGACCCCTATAGCACAATGTTCACAATTGGTCTGCCTCATTCGGGTTCAGACCATGAATCTCACTTTCTAAGTTTTCCTCTTTGTATCTCAGTTTATGGCCCTTTGGAAAGTGCATATGTAATGAATGGGATTACACCAGAATAATTCTCAGTCCAAATAACAGGACAAGCTCAAGAAGATGGCAAGTCACTATTTTATTAGCAATTATCTAAAACAGGGACGTTTCAATGAACATCAACGGACAGACACTCAGTCTCTCAATGATTTACATAAAAAATACAATTCATATACTCCTTTATGCATCAGAGTGACATCATACTATGTGGCAATAGTTAAAAACCTATCAAGGTCAGGATTGGTTAAGGGAAACATCTAGATATTCAATCATATAGGAACTAGGATTGTTATTGGCTGTCCTTTATCAGTTGGACATCTTATGCCTACCTCTTCAAACATGCCATTTCGGAAACACTCATTACATTGTGTTTCATTGGTCTCCTAAGCTATAAGGTCCTTTGTTATATGGACTAATACAATTGGTTGGCACGCTTGTGCCATGTCTGGAACATTCGGTCCATTTAGCAGCATGTAAGCCAAAACCCAGGTGCAGGGAGATAGGACATGATGCTACCTCACCACCCAATTTGCCCAACATCTTGCATCACCCATGCCTTCTGCCATGAAATTGACTTTGTACTTGGCCTTGCAGAGTATTCTTGTCTTGGGAATGCACGGGAGTGAGGGCACTCGCTATTGTGTCTGTAACTACAAGTTCAAGCTGTATTTCCATCTTTGGCTCACGTGAAAAGAGACCATGATTTGATCCATTCTGCAGCTTTTAAATGCTTAAATGGATTAAAACTTGGCATCCTGTGTGTTCTTCCATCTTCATTCAGTATCTCTGGACTTCCTGCACACTTTCTTATGATGTCATCCGTTCATTTTCTTAGCTCGCTTTCATATTCCTTTAGGGAGTTCTTCCTGCAGGTTTTCATCACTTTGGGGGTACATTCAATAGGGGTTGTCTCAATGGGTATCTCCTTCCAAATACTCGCTGGGGTATTGGTACGATAGCTGGTGTCAGGCAAGGCACTTTCCCATGTCTCCAATACAAAGGATGTAGGAGCTGGGGTCTCCTTCAGAGGTGTACATCTGCTCCTCTACATATCAAAAATCGAAGACTTTCGAATGTGCAATGGGTTTTGCTTAAACCGTTGCAGGACCACTTGGATTCACTTCACTTCTCATTCTTACCAGCCTTCTACTTTTGTTTCTGCCACTTCTTGGCTGGATACCTTACAGAGATTGAGCACCCTCCTGGTGCCAGACCCAGGGGCGTTGCTAGGGGGGGCTAAGGGGGCTATAGCCCCTGATCTTTTGGTTGTAGCCCCGGATAGAATCTCAGGAGCTACAGCCAAAAGACTAGCTAGCCCCCAGTCCCAACAGTTCTGACATCAGCTTAGCCCCGGGTCTTTTCCAGACCTAGCAACTCCCCTGGCCAGACCACTCTGTCACTGGTATTGTATTTTTCTCTGTTAATGTTCAAACATCCATCAGCAATTAGGCTTTCCTCGCGTCTTTCATCTCACACGTTACCAATCTTTGTTTTTGTGCTCTTTGTACAATGTTGCTGCTGGCAAACTTGACTTCAACACAGACCGGTCTTCTTTCGGTCTCCCCAACTCACTGGCTGTGTTGATCTCTCTGGCGCTGCTTTGATCTTGGAGCCAAGGACCGTACCACAGCAGCTGCTGTTCCTCCCCAACTTGGCCAACTGTGCAGGAAGGCCCCGGGTATTTTTGACACACAATACAGGGTTCTTCGGTCTGGTTTCCTGGCCTTACACTTTCTAATCAGAAGGGTTCTAGAAAGTAACGGTTTCTCGTCGGAAAGGTAACGGGTATCTTCTTCCTTGCGTACCCTTCTCGGTTTGCCGTCTTTCTTCCCTCGTTCCTTTGACTGCTTTGCCTCGCTCAGAGTGTGCTTTCATTCTCCGCCTTTTATCCATGTGGGGAAGCTTAATGGAAGTAAGGTGTGAGTGGTTACCAGTAATTTCCTGACCTTGTCTGACCATAGTAATGGGACATGTCTGGTACAATGCTCGGGTGTGAGTCTGTTTTCTCCCAGAGGGGGCTGTCCATGTGAAAGTGTTTGTGAAGGAAAGGGGATAGAGTTCCTAAATATCCTACCAGGTAGGATAGTGTAAAGGGGCTACGGGGAGGAGGATACCACATCTCACCATCTGGCGTCCCACTCCCCGAAGACCCCTCACCTGGCCACCTGAGAGAGAGATCGCTGGGCACCACCGGGTGGGACACCTTCTGGTTTCTCAAAGCAGTCTCAAGTGGAAGGTTACTGTTTTCTTGGTGGTCAGGTGTGTTGGTTGTATTTTTGCTCAGGGAAGAGCAAGGTTTGCTATTTTGCACATTTATTATCCTGTCAGCCAGTGATGGCAGCTTGTGGTCTTTGTCTTTTGGTCAATTCGGTGGACTCCATGTGGCCGTTCATTTTTGCGGTGTTTTGGTTTGAGTGTTGCAGGAGGGAGTAGGTTGGTGTTTTCTGTTTCAGGGTGGTTTGCACGTTTGTGATTATGCCGGTGGAGCATCGCAGGTTGCTAGGGTGTGTGTTTTGCATTAGGGTTTGGGTCTCCTGTCCCATTCAGTGGCCATGGATGGTTCTGGGAGCTTTGTGTGCTCTGGTGCAATGCGTTTGAGGTTGGCATTTTTGGTGGTATACGGAGGGAGAGGTGTGGTATTCTGCTGGTCAGTATGCATGGTGCAACCCTTGTAATGCATTGCATGGTGGAATGTGGGTTGTGGCTGGTGCTGAGGGTTCCACTTATTGGCAGTTGGAAGGAGCTGGCTAGGGTGCTGGATGTCCGTAGTGCTACTCTAGAGGTCACTGGAATAAAGCACTTAGCATGCTCTGGACTGTCCTGGTACTTCCTTGGCGGATGAAGCCTGCTACTACTATACAATGTCATTTTGGTTTTGCCCGGGGGCGGGGAGGATAGCTCACGGGTTAAGTGCTTGCATCCCACATGAGATGAGTCTACACTTGGCAAGTTCAAGTCCTGCGGCAGGGCTGACACAACCTCTCAAAATTGCGAAGTGGATCCATTGAATACCGTAAAATGGGGTCAGAATATAGGACACCTGTGATTAGGGCGCTTAGAAGCAGGAGAGCCCAGCATGAAACTCTTCATTATTAATAAATGGACACCGGTTATTGCACTTCCCCAATGAAAAGAAGGATTGATTTAAGATGGACAAAGAAAAGGAAAGAGAAAAACCATTCAACACCGCCAAACAAATCTTTCATATTTCTCATTGCCCTTCTATGCTGTTTATGGTCTTGGTGAAGATATGGTGATGGCGGGAAAAACAAGTGGTGTTTGCAGTTTCTCATCGTTTTAAAATGCCACCTAATTACTGGTTGGCACTGCATGGACTATGTATGGCACGGAGTGTATAGAAAGTACTGCACAGGGTAATGTAGGATATTTAGTTAAGTTAGTGGTCACCCTTTACATGAGGTCAGCCTTTACCACCAGAACTGTGTGAGTCTCCTGTTAGTTGGTTGTAGTGCTGTGGAGGCTTTTACTAGTACAGAGCGAGTTGGCTAATAGCACCATGGCTGCCTCCAAACCCGTGTCTGGGTCTGTGGTGTCGGAATGGGGATTTACCGGGACATTCTGACCCTTGCCGACCCGATAATTCCCCATTTCAGAAACCATTCCCCATTATGGGGGCTCGAATGGGAATGAGGAAGGAAGGAATGGGGAAGGAGCTAATAACGGGCCCGTTATTAGCTCCCTGGTCCTATAACGGGTCCCGCTAAGGGCGGCTGGTAAAACCAGCCGGCCCTGGTGGGACCTGCTAAGGGACCTCGGAATGCTGCGGTAGGGGTTAACGGCACCGGCATCCTTACTGGTGCTGTTAACCCCCTACCGCTGTACTCGTAATGACCCCCAGTGTCTCCTAACTGCATCGTCCTCATGCCTCTTAAGGGCAGCCTTCCATTTAAAGCACCCATATTCCTCATACTCTCCCATGCCGGTTCTTTCTGATAAGCCAGAATGGTGAAAGGCCACACATCAAAAAAGCAGATTTATTTTTTATTTTTAGACCTATATTGTGTGTCCCTCAAATGCATGATTATGACATTTTCGTGGGGTTTCAACTCTGCCCCCTCTGGATTCCCTTCCCAGCTGATTCCCCACCTGCCCCAACCCCAACCCTGTCGCCCAGTAGTGAGATTTCCTTTAGTTTGGGGGGTTTTACCCCCAAATCCCTCTTTGCTCCCCTAGACCCCTTCTTTCCCCACCAAAAAACACACCCCTCAAGGACAGACACAGACACTTACACTTACCTGCTCCCCATGCCCCTTCACTCCTGCCTCCTCCCTTCAGCGTAACAGACATTCCCCACACCTCCCTTCCATACTACAAACATTCATGTACACACACACACATTCTTACCTTACACCCCCGCGACTTCAGTCTTCCGGCTACGCCTGGCCGTCCCTGCGCGCACTCGTATGTGGCGAGGGGCATGGCCCGTCGATTTAGAGAGACCGCTCTGAGCAGTCTCAGAGCGCTCTTTCTAAATTGGCCTTTCATGGCGTTTCGAGTCAAGGGAGGGGGAACAGAGAGAGGACAGAGACAACGATCTTACTAGGCCAAGTGACATTGATATTGTGCAATTGCAGGGGCGAGGGGGCAAGGGAGGGGGCAGTGTTCTATATGGGATCAAACAATAACAAGAAGTGCAGCCAGCAAGTGGCAAGTGCAAGGGTAAGTGCAGACAGAAGGTGTGCAAAAGTGCAGGTAGGGGGACTGTAGGGTTACAGATACAAACCCAAGTGCCAGGGACGTTATTTCACCAAAATGCCAGGGGTAGCGGAAGTGGCATCACACAACCCTTGACCTCTGATGACATCACAGGAAGTGATGTCATTTGACCTTACCCTGAAGTGATATCACGGGAAGCAATGGAACACGACTTTTCACCCCTTGACAAAAGAGGAAGTGGCATCACATGATATGATATGGCATTTATAACGTGCCTATACGCAAGTGTTTCAAGGCACGAAGCCTGTGACATTGCATGGCATTGTTCCTAAGTACACTATGGTTAAGATAGCACTATAATGTGATATTCATTTCATACAAGAATCGATCGCCATATGTATCGTTAAGATAAGTGTGTATAGGCCCATATTACCAAATTACTGTGAATGCAAGCAGACGTCCATGGCCAAATGATAATGATGTGTTATTATATAGCACTTACGCTTAAGCACTTTATATAGAAAAAAAAGCATACAATATCACCCAACCTGTGTTGGCACTCATTTATCGACCTCAGATGGATGAGCGGCTGAGTTGTGGTGTTTAAGAACAGAATAAATCAGTCACTCACCCCCTGAAGTGTGCCTGAAATAAACCTTTAATGAGTCTAGCAATTATTACATACAATTCCAGAAATGACACATTTTTTGGTATTCCTAGTCCTTCTTATTTAGGGTCACTGCTGAAAGTGTTAGACTTGTGGAACCCCTGTTCTTTTCTAATTTTTGGAATTTTTGTTAAGAGGCCTGAACAAGAAAGCCATCTACTCCAGAAGCAAAGAGCCACATGGTGCTGGCCACAGCCCAGGAGCTTGCATAAAAAAAAAGATACTTAAAAAAAATGTATTTGATTTTATTTATTTTTAGGGGTAGCAAGGGAGACCAGAGGGGTAGCAATGGAGACCCAAGGGGTCACAGTTGCGACCCCTGGCAACCCATAAATGACATCTCTGCCAAGTGCAAGGGTTTCTGAGAGACAGTGCGGGTGTGCAACTGGGCGGGTAGGGAACTGGCCCCTAAATTAGAGGGTAGCCAGGTGACCAGTGCAGTATCTGACAGGAAATCAGCAGGGTAGAGGAAGAGAGAAGGCAGAAGCAAAGAGGAAGTTCTTGAGGTGCTTCTGGAACCGGAGATGGTTCTCTTTAAAGTTTCAGAGAGGCAGGGAGGCTGTTCTAGAGGGAGGCACAAGCCGAAGAAAGAGATCTACCACCAACTTGTTTCTTGGAGAAGCGACTGACCCTGAGGGAGTTGGAGGTGGAGGACTGAAGAGCTTGAGTGGGAAGGTATTTACGAATAGAGAGTTGGAACTATTGAGGACCCAGGCCCCAGAAGGCCTTGTGGACAATGCAGAGGGTTTTGAACTTAATCCTTGCAACCACTGGGAGCCTCTGCAGAGATTTCAGTGCTGGAGAGATGCGATCCTAGGGTTTGAGGCCAAGGACAAGTCTTGCAGTCCTGTTCTTGATGATTTGCACAGGGAGGAGAGTAGAAGCAGGCAGATTTAGAAAGAGGCTGTTGCAGTAGATCAGCCTACAGAGAACCAGAGCTCTGGAGACAGTGAGCTTCTGGAGGAAGGAGAGGAAAGGAAGAATACCTCTGAGGAGGTGCAGTAGGTATTTTGACTTCTAAGAGACATCAGAGATATGAGGAAAAAATGAGTGTGGAGTTGATGATGACCCCGAGGTTCTTAGCCTCACAGGTCGTAGCAGAAAGAGGGCCATGGGAGGCCATCCAGAGAGTGACAGGAAAGCGGGGTGCAGGTGTGCCGATGAGGAGAATCTCTTTCTTACTGGCATTAAGGCAGAGATTGTTGGCGGCATACCACTCCTGGATAGCAGTCAGAGATGAGAGAAGGAGAAGAGCTGGCAGAGGAGAGCCTGAAAACGAGCTGTCATCCGCATAGCACTGAAAGTTGAAGCAGAGAGCGGCAATGCGGTGGCAAGAGGTTCCAGGTATTGGTTGAACAGCCAGGGAGAGAGGTTATACCCCTGTTATGGTATCAGGTATTAATATTGCCACATATATGGTTGCCGTAAATAATATCGCCGGGAAAATCTTGTGGCGATATTATTTGGGTGACCATATATGTAGCGATAAGGGCAAAAAAAAAAACATTTTTTAAAAAAAAAAACATTTGCGGGTTGAGGGGGTGTCCCCCACATGTTCCATGCAATAATGTTGCCACAAAAAACGACCATTTTTCTGCGATATTTTTGTATGCCGATATTTTTGTGGCGACATTATTACATGGAATCCCTGTTATAACCTCTTCACAAGCCTTCATGCCTTCTTGTGCCTACAAATCCTTTTATATCAATTTCCATGCCTGTTTATGCCTTATCTGGCTTTAAATCCACCATAATGTCCTAGACTTCAATCCACATTTCAGACCTTTAACGTCCATCCTATATACTCTGGCAAGTCTTTTTCCCTGAATGCAACATTTTACCCCTTTATGACTCCAATGTTTTCTAAAGCCTCCCTGTCCCTCTCGATGCCCCTCATCCTTCTCTAGTCACGTGCCTCTTCCTTTTATTCCTACCACAAGCCTTTAATTCTCCTTGTATGCCCCGCGTGGCTTTTAATATGCCTGTAGGCCTTCCAGGCTTTCTAATGCATCCTCTTTGTCGTCCATGCCCTCTACTATAACCCCTATGCTGATGTATGCCTTCCAGTTCCTTTAATGCACATTAATGCCTTCCATGCTGTCTAATACATCATCTCTGTCTTCCATGCCCTCTGCTATAACCCATATGCTGATGTATGCCTTCCAGGTCCTTTAATGCACATTAATGCCTTCCATGCTGTCTAATACATCATCTCTGTCTTCCATGCCCTCTGCTATAACCCCTATGCTGATGTATGCCTTCCAGGTCCTTTAATGCACCTTAATGCCTTCCATGCTGTCTAATACATCATCTCTGTCTTCCATGCCCTCTGCTATAACCCCTATGCTGATGTATGCCTTCCAGGTCCTTTAATGCACATTAATGCCTTCCATGCTGTCTAATACATCATCTCTGTCTTCCATGCCCTCTGCTATAACCCCTATGCTGATGTATGCCTTCCAGGTCCTTTAATGCACATTAATGCCTTCCATGCTGTCTAATACATCATCTCTGTCTTCCATGCCCTCTGCTATAACCCCTATGCTGATGTATGCCTTCCAGGTCCTTTAATGCACCTTAATGCCTTCCATGCTGTCTAATGCATCATCTATGTCTTCCATGCCCTTTTCTATAACCCCTATGTTGATGTATGCCTTCCAGGTCCTTTAATGCACCGTAATGCCCTCCACGCTGTCCAATGCACCATCTGTGTCTTCCATGCCCTTTACTGTAACCCCTATGCTGAAGTATGCCTTCATGGCCTTAAATGCACCTTAATGCCCTCCACGCTGTCTAATGCACCATCTGTGTCTTCCATGTCTTCTACTGTAACCCCTGTGCTGATGTTCCGTTGTCCTTTAATGCCCCAGTTTGGCTTTGTATGACGTCCATCCTTCTTTTTACCCCTTTTATGTCTTTTCATGCTCCCATGCATTTTATGCAATTCTGGCCTGTCTATGCCTTCCATGCATTTTTGGGACCCCTCTGGCCTTTTATGCCTTCCCCTCAATACAATGCATTGAGCAATGTCGAACTATGGTCCCTTGGAATGCCAAGATTGGGCAATCTGGCATATCCGGACTCGCGCGAGCAAACGGCTGCCAGATGAGTACTCTACACATGGCAGGTAACAGTGAGACTATGCTGCCACCCAGGGGAATTGCTAGGTCTGGAAAAGACCCGGGGCTAGGCTGATGTCGGAACTGTTGGGACTGGGGGCTAGCTAGTCTTTTGGCTGTAGCTCCTGAGATTCTATCCGGGGCTACAACCAAAAGATCAGGGGCTATACCCCTCTTAGCCCCCCCCTAGCAACGCCCCTGCTGCCACCCTTATTGCCAGGTTTCATGGGCAGACATTTCCAGCCATATGAAGACTTGCCGGGACCAAGTGTTTCCCGCCCCAGACCCCGAAACACTCAATACCAACAGTGACAAAAGAAACAACAACAAAAAGACACTGAAAAACGTACCCCTGAAATGTAATCCATTGCCCCGCATTTCTGACGATGCACCCTGGCCCTTCACCTGACACTCTTGCCTATGAACGTCCAACATTAAGACACATTAGGAGGGTGGTGGCTGGCACGTGGGTGCCACTGAGCCTCGCACTCGACTTGTGCCAGGATTAAACAACAGCGGACCTGACTCAGGAGTGACGAGCTTCACAGACCCTATAGTTGCAGTTACACAGACGTTACATTATTTATTTTATGTATTTATTTATAAAGCGCGTAAGCCTGAAGGTGTCAAAGTGCTGTAATAAAAGACAACAAACATAACAACAAAACACAAACTGCCTCATCACAAGTTTGGGGGTAACCATTGAATGGAGCGCTAACGGTATTACCGCTGCATTTAAGGGTCCACCAAATCACGGGTTTGGCAGGATTTACCACCAGCTCTGAGCTGGGGGCAAATCCGCTACGATTTTTCCGATTTTCAGTGCTATTACTGCTGTGCTAATACCACCGGCGGTAGTAGCGCCGACAATTTCCCATTGGGCACAATGGGGAATGGGGAATTCCCGAATGGGGGGAATGGGGACATACCGTTCTGCCAAACCCGTGATCCGGTGATAATAGCACCGGGGGTTTGGCAGTAATGCTAACAGCCCTGGCGGTAATACCGCCGGGGATACCGCCCAACTCGTGATGAGGTACTCCTCCAGAACCCAGAGAATCCCCACAAAGGGCGTAAGAACTAAGTGATGGATTCCCTAAAAAGGCTGTTTTCGGATTCTTTCTGAAAGGCGCAAGAATGGGGTCAAGCCGCAAACTCTGCGGTAAAGCATTGCTTAGAGTTGAGAGCAGTGGGTTTGCCTGTGTTGCAGACCCTTTGCATGGAGTGTATGTGGAACTTAATGAGAGGAACCCCCTTGCTTTCTGTGAAAGCACCCAAAGAAATGATGAAACCAGAGGAAGGTCCAGCCTGTGAGTAATGTTATGTAAACAGGGTTCCTATCATCCACTGCTGCCATTTGCATGGTCTCCAGCAGGTGCCCTGTCGGGCCTGAAAAAGAAACGGGTGCGTTAGGTTAGCGAGCAGAGAGGGAACATGTAATACAGCTCTAGTCTTGCGTTGATGCGTGAAGACCGGAAGTATCCCACTTTCTGTGTGCAGGCCTTATTATTAGGTGTTCTGCCTCGATAGCTTGGAGGCATCGGAAGGGAGTCTTGTGTCAGCTGTTCTGCCTTGAGGTAGTGTGTTTGAGCAAAGAAATTGAGAATGTTTGTGCGGGGAAGTTAGTGGAGGGCCCAGCAAGCAATATTGAGCATCCATCCGGTGTGCCTGTGGCAACAACTCAATTGGGTGCCATTGGGGCAATTCCTTGGTAGTGGTGCCCTTTGGGCGATGTGCTTGTGAGGAGCTGCCTTGAGGCATGCGGGTGTGGGCTGTTATCTCTGGCAGTGGACGGTGTGAAGCGACTGGTTTCCGGATGAGAGAAGGGAGCACGGGCAGGGGAAGTGTAGGGGGGTATGCCGTGGTAGGTGCCGAGTAGACCATGGTTGAGAATAATCCAGAAGGAAAATGTGGGGAAGGGATTCTAATGAGGGCAGAGTTCATATAGTTTTTTTGGAACATCCCCGCCTGCTATGAGTTACAGGTGTAATATGGGGCAGCCGTTCATGCAAATGTAAATTTGGAATTGGGGAAGTCCCCATAGGTTCTTAATGGCATTGAGCATCAGGCAAGAATAAAAGCAAATCAACATGTACGTGCAGCGCATTCTTCACGAGCTGTCAGGTGATGGTTAATCTACTCTCAAAACCGATACAACCAGAAATGATGATCCTCTCTGAATCACCTGCTGCTATTTTTCTGGGAGTGCAAGGGCACAAGGTAAACAAAAGAAATTGAACTTGAGAAGAAAAATGTGTCATGTTAATGAATGCTCCTGAAGAAGCGCATGAATGACCCATGACTGACCTTAAAGCGCGTCGAAACACCTGTTGACGGACGGTAACCTGACTGCGAGCCAAAATCATTACCACAGTTGTTATTCTAATTTACTGTGCTAGGTGAGAGACTTTTCCTCAACAGCACTAAACGCTGATGCTGCAGATAATCCCCTTGAGCAGGAAATGCGATGAACTATGATTATGGAATAAATGCACTTAATGATTTGATCTGGGATTAAATGTTTGTGTAGCCGGTGTGCCACCACAGCAGCTTTTCAGGCAGACATTCTTGCCTTCCAAACACAGCATTTCTCCAGAAAAAGGCTTAAATTCAGAGATCAGACCCTGCAATTTATCCATTCTCAGGTTCTGAGTCTTTGAGTGTCGCCACCGGGAGATCACATCCCTTGAGACATAGGGCCTCATTACATGGAAGGCGGTAAGGGTTAACGGTCACCGGTAAGGGTACCGGTGACCGTTAACCCTTACTGCCTTACTACGAGGTCCCTTTGCGGGACCCGACCTTAACGGCTGGTGTAGACCAGCCGTTAAAGTTGGGACCCGCAAAGGGACCTTGGTGCTAATTACGATACCGCAATTTGCGGTACCGTAATTAGCTCCTTCCCCATTCCCATTATGCCCTATGGGGCAAACATGGGAATGGGGAAGGGCCATGGAGAAAGGGGGAATTACTGCCCCACCAACCTTGGAATGGGGTGGTAATTCCCCTTTCCTCCATGGTGGTACCGGTATGGTACCGGCGGCAACCCTGGTGCTAATAGCACCATGTTTTATCGCCTTCCGTGTAATGAGGCCCAAAAAGCCCTAAAGCCGAGCGCCTTGTAAGGGGAATGGCAGACAATTGGGTCCCAGAGCCGAAAGGAAACTCCTCCGGGCCAGATTTTGAGCTTGTGTTAAAAGTAATGAACAATGCAGGCATTCCCCCTTCCCGTTTCAATCACCACCATTCTAAGGGGAGGGGGTGGAAGGATTGGAGGAGAGATGTCGTGCTTTCCAGAAGCAAAATCTGCTTAAATGTATCCCGTTTCTAAAGGGACGGCATCCGGGTCTTTCAACTTTTTCAGATGAACAGGGCCTCGATTCGAGCCTCACTGGGTGCCAACAGCCACTGCCCCCATATTGCCAGTCAACAGTCTTCTAAAACGACAATATATTGTTTTATATAGCACTTACATTCTTGGGCTTACAATGTGCGCTTTGCATCGCTCGTTTTACAAGCTGCGTTTGCTGGAGCCCTTCCGGCCGTCACTTTCCTTGGGGCATACAGAAGTCTTATCACCTCATTGCCTTTTAACACTGGTTCCTCCACTTCAGCCACTTGCTGACAACAAAGTTTTGATAGCTATTCCGTGGGGCATTTGGTGTTTCAAACCCCCGCTAGCTCGCCGTCTTGTGATAATCGGTGGCTATTAAGCGCTGCTGTATTTGTCTCCATTACAACGTATGTACCCCAAGGGTGCCTGATGCTGTTTTCCACTCTAAGCGAGGAAGGCCCCCAACCATCATGTTGAAATGGGCCCCCACACATCTTCAGCTGGGCCTACTTTTGATAGAAGCATGTGCATCAGTGGCGATGTGAGCATTTTTTTTAAAGACTACCACTTTTCTAATTTAAGAAAGTTTTCTTAAGCTTTCCTTAAACAAAACATGTGGTGCTGCCATCAAGGAAATGGCAGAGCCTGCCTTACATTCTCTTGGTTGCCAAGGCTGTTATCAAGCAGTAAATCAGGTACATGCCAAAACGGTGGCTTTGATGCCAGACCGCCACTTTAACAGAATATGGTGCTTTCAAGGCAAGTGTTCACCCTTCATGGAAGAATACTTTCTGGTTTTTGCATGCACCTCAGAATCCAGCCCTAAAAGGCCAGACATTCTTAAAAAATGTAAGGTAGCTAAAAATGGAGTCCATTACTCCTGAACAGGTTTCCAAGATTGATTTATCGTTGTTTTTAAAAAATAATTACTAAATGGTGTACACTACAGAAATCATAGTTTAATAAAGGCACGTGCTCTATAAATAGCCTAAATGAAATAAAATAAAGATGTGAGACGTGGAGGTTTGCCTCCCATAATGAATATGGTGCTATTGTTCGTGCTAGGGAGTAAGCCCCACCCTTACGGGAGCCAGGGGTTTCCATCTTGCTCTGAGTGGGAGGCGCTGTGACATTTGCTGGGAGCTGTTCATTGCAAGCAGTGGCTTAGCTTTGGTGTGACTATGACTAGGGCTGCTTCTTGAAATGCCTCTCCTGCAGCTTATTATTTAGCAAAAGAGGAAACTCGCAAATAAAGAAATGATGAACTCCTGCTGTAG
The DNA here is from genome assembly GCF_040938575.1 of Ambystoma mexicanum. Taxonomy (NCBI): domain Eukaryota; kingdom Metazoa; phylum Chordata; class Amphibia; order Caudata; family Ambystomatidae; genus Ambystoma; species Ambystoma mexicanum. The sequence goes on along the minus strand of NC_090925.1, from coordinate 762,233,818 downwards.
TCAGCATGGGTCGTGAGTGAGATTACAATGAGGTTGTTTTCTCTCTCCTGGTATCCGGAAAATGAGGAGCTAGCGGGGGCAGTAGGAAGGGGAGTTACATTTATCGGTGTCCTTGATGGCCGGCTGGAGGAAGATGATGAAAGAATGATCAGGTTGCAACTCCGCGCCGTAGGAAGGGAGGGGCGCTGATTGGATGACAGGACAGGCAGCGCGCGCTAGTCAACACATGAGAGGGTATGGTTACCAATAGGAAGGAACGAGAAATAGAAGAAGGAAAAGAAACGGGGCGAGGGAGTGAGAGAGCGCGCGAGAGAGAACGTTGTACACTGTACAGAAGATATATAAACACGTAGATGGAGTTAACAGGATTTCCTACAAAAAGTAAAGCCTAAAAACAGTAGAAACCTTATGGATAAGCCGGACAAAATCTTTGGTGGAGTGCGGTAATTCTTCATGAAACATTCTAAAAACGACTGTACTCTGAATCTTTTGTGACAGATTTGTGAGGATGTCACGAAAGGGCCGAGTTATTAGAGTGGGGGCTCATAAATTGCTTTCGTCTGTGGGAGAACCGAAGCAAGAATGATCCGCCAGATGACAGGTACAGTGTAAACCCTTGGCCACCGAGCAGGCGAGAAAGGGATGCGAACGAGTGGCACCAAAGAGAAGACACATTGAGCCAGCAGGAAAATACCATCACCTCGAGGTGTCACTAGAATGTAGCAAAAGCCATCACCTCGAGGTGTCACTAGAATGTAGCAAAAGCCACAGACTCACCCAGAGGATAAGCAGGGGGAGATGTTGGAGAGCAAACAAGGTCAGGCCTCCTTAAATCAAGGACGACCTTAAGAGAGGAGGAAGAAGGACTGGGCACGAGCGATGAGGGAGGAAGAGGAGGGGCTACCAGAGACCAGGCAGTATCTGTGTAGAGGGAATTAAAGGAGGTTGTATTGAAGGCTGGCTTCTGTGTATTATTGCACGCACTATTCCAGGGCCTGCAAGGACCGGTTGGCCTGTTGTCATTATCCCGTGGTCCAGGTGGAGGTCACAACACCCCTCCCCCGAATTTTAAAGAGTTTATTAGACTATGCCTGCCATTGGTCCACGGAGTAGACCTCTCGCAGACTGGATTGTATGAAGACAGTCAACCTAGTTGGTTGAGATGGGGCGACCAGTGTGCACAATGGACAATTGTTGGGGTATGTGAGGGACATAGAGAAGCAACATTTCATTTCACAAAAGGCATATGGTAGCCAACTGGGAAAGTGTTTGTGGAGGCAGATGAGGTACAGGATGCCCCCAAAATTGTGTTAAAAAAAAAGAAAAAGGTTTTTTCAACCAGAGTATGCAAGGCCACCTGTGGGGTCCATGTCCACCAAATGTGAGTGGGGTATTGCAGCCCTCTTGCAATCCCCCTCATCCTAGGGAAGCAGAGGTTTGTACACACATGGGTGCATCATGCCTCCATAAAAATAAATTGCAGTTTTGGACACAGGGTGCAAGGGCCACCATCCCGGTCCATGGGCATGGAGGAAGACTCATACCCCTCCTTGAAGTCCTCAGACATACTATGGGGTGGGGGGCGGTGGCCACCGAGTCAGACCACAGGACATGGCTGGTGGCCACCTGCAAAGGCCATGTCATGGGAAAAGATACTAATGGCTTTGGCTGTGTTCTATGGCCAGTGTCCGCAACGGATAGCATGGGCGCGGCCTGGGAATCCTACGAGCAAAGTGACTACTAGCCTTGGCCAATGATCATGCCTGAGCAAACTGGTTCCTGCCCATAACCACCGATTATGAACAATAGCCACTAAATGTGGGTTTGGGGTTGGTACCACTTGCCAATGCCACAGGACTTGCTCTCTGTGCTTGGACGCAGATGAACCGTAAACCCCGAGTCCTGAAGAAGTCCACCTGTTGCATGAAACATGTGCTGTCTCAATTGGTCCCATGTAGTCTTTCAAGTTGAAGAAAAAAATGTATATCTTTTTACCGAGCAACTTTCAGACTGAGCGTTAGTGTTCATTAAACTCTCTTTAGTGATGTGCACAGAGCACTACTTGCTGTGCACACAGTCCTCACATATGAAGGATATGATCTGTATGTCTGGGGTGGCAACATGCATCCAGGAGTACGATGACATTTTCTCAGCTTTTTGAGTGTATGATCTCAACTCTTGTATGACCTTATCAAGCATGTTTGCTCTGTGCGAAGTGTCCAGCCATGCATGATGTGTGTATGCATTCACTAGGGTGACCTGACATCACGGTTTTCCCGGGACTGTCCCGTTTTCTCGGCTTTGGTCCAGACGTCTCAAGAGTTGTTTTTAGCTTAAAACCCTGTCCCGGGTTTTTGTCAGGGACCGATATACAAATCCCAAAAACTGGCCCAGCCCCCCGTCTTGCTGCTTATTTTTTGCACCCCATTTCCTACCCCTTCCTTTCTGGCCTCTCTCCTCCAATGAGAGTGCTGTGCCTGCAACACCCCCCCCATACTTTGTGTTGGAACAGGCCACTGACATAGAAGTAGGACTACAGTTTTAGTGGAGTCCTATTTGAGTTTGAGTCCATCTTTTGTGTTAATGTCCTACTTCTATGTGCATCACCCGTCCCACTTTTTTATTTTGGAAATCTGGTCACCCCAGTATTCAGTTGGCATGATCCAAGGTTACAACTCCTTGAATGAACGTTTACGCCATGGTGGTTGGCGGACTTACCGCCCCATTCCGACCTTGGCGGGGCGGTAAGTCCCCAATCCCCATTTACCCTTCCCCATTCCCATTTTTGCCCCATAGGGCATAATGGGAGTGGGGAAGGCGTTAATTACGCCACCGTAAATTACGTTGGCGTAATTAACTCCATGGTCCCTTAGCGCCATGGATTTTAACACCTGCTAAAAGCAGGTGTTAAGTCCGCCATGGCGCTAAGGGACCTCGTACTCAGGCGGTAAGGGTCGGCGCTGTTTACGCCGCCGTAAAACCCTTACCGCCTGGGTCGTAATGAGGCCCCAGGACTGGGGTGTAGTGTTCCAGATGACATGAAGTCCTCTGGTATCCTTATCCACAAGGCTTTGGGGGTGGGGGAGTGGATGTGTGGGGTAAGCCCCAAGGTACATGGTGATTTTCCCCCAACTGGGGCCTCCCTCTTGAATAGCCTCCCTGCCACTCTAAAACTTGAGGAGAACCATCTCCGGTTCTGTAAGCACCTTAAGACCTTCCTCTTTTCTTCTGCCTTCGCTCCGCCTCTCCCCTACTGATCTATTCTCTCTTGGCACCGTGCACATGGCCACCCTCTGTCCTCTGGGCCCAGATACATGCTCGCCCTGCCACCCTCCCGCACTGCCTCCGCGCCACCCCTTGCACTGGGGTCTGTATCTATACCCATACAGCCCCCCCTTTTCTTCCTGCACTTATCAGACCTACCCTGTCTGCTGCCTTCAACCTAGCACTTGCAAATTGCAGGCTGCACTACGACTGTTTGTTATTATTTATTTATTGTTATTTATCTGTTTCTCCTCTGCTTCGCACTTTCCACTTCTCCCCCTTCCATGCACTTTTCCCCTCCCCTCTCCCATGCACTTGCGCATTCTCAATGTCACTGGGCCTAGTAAGATCGCTGTTTTGTTCTCCCCTGTTCCCCTCCCTTGCCTTGTCACGCTCTGAAACACTTGTGTACGAGCGCAATGGAAATAAAATATCAATATCAATATCAACTGCAGTTAGGCTACGACAGTCATCAAATGACATTTGTCATGACACATTTCAGGCGCATAATGCAGATCCAGTTGTTTAAAATTCTCTCATACATGTATTTGTCACCTGTTCCTGAGTCAGTTGCACTCAAAGGAGGCAACTCCCTGTACTTACATTGTCACTCTGGTCCAAGTGCATGCAAAAGTACCAATCTCTTCTTTTCGGACATCAACCCTTCATGTTCCACTGTCTTCATGTAATGTCTCCAGTACTCTTTCCACTGAATTTTCGGTTCACCAGGATTTGTAAAAACAAACTGCAGGTGGTGTACTGTAATACCTTGCATTCGGGCACTATTAACTTTCCTTTAGAATTCAGAAAATGTTATTTCTAATTCTCTATGCTCTTTTATATGTAATCCTTAAATGTTGTATGTCATTCTAAATGTATTTATTCATACCACCTAACACTAATCCATTCAAAAATTGTTACTTTTGATTCAATATTTCAATGTTCACACCTTTTACTTGCCGTGTGTCTATTTCCACAGCTTTGTTTTTTTTCTTGCTGGGTATCCGTTAACATGAGGTTGCCTTGGAAACACTCCCTCTCTCCGCAGTCTTTTCTCTTTGTTTAACCACGCAAAGTCACGTAGAGTGGTGCCTTCCTCTAAAGGGGTCGCACCATCTTGCGCATCTCCGTTAACCACAGTGCTTTCTCGGTCTCGCCCCTCGGCTTGCCCTAAACCGCCATAGGGAAAAAGAACTGATGGTTGCATTACTGTTACTTCGGATTATAATTTATAATTGGTTATTTATAACATGCTTAATATATCCAGAGGTTTGTAAGCGCGGACCTGGGGATCGAAACTGTGTTGCTCCGCACTGTCTTGCTTCCAAGACAAGCACGTTGCCCCTGAGCTATCCTCCCGAGACAAGTAAGACGATCGGATCCTACTAATGGGATACCACTGCGGGACACTGAGGCACGCGTGATGACTGCTGCCAATGTCCTGCTCCATTCTCCGTTATCTCACTCGTCGCCAAAAATGTTGTATCCTCTTCCCTGAATCATGAATGGACATTTATGAAGATAGAACGTACTTTGTTCCTTTACAGCATCGGCACCCATATCAGCAGACAGGTCAATGCCTCTCTGCCACTGATCTCCTCCCAATTGTCAAACCTCCTACCTCTACATTCTACCCTCAACATTCTACACTCAAAGTTCTCTGTCAGCTCCCTGCACATTCGACATTGAACACCCAGAAATGGACGTTACTTCTGCTCTGCACACATCATAGCAACAGCAAAGCTAGCTTCATTTTTCCTCTTGCCCCTAACCTTACCTATGCCCCTCACTTTTAGGTCCAAAAGAGCAGAGAGACTATGCAAATGGCTTTGGAGAATGGAATGAATCCCAGTAAGTGGCAGGATATAGCATAACACCATTTATTTAGTTAGAAAACATTTGTTGTGGTCTCACATTTATGACAGGAACAAATATTTAGAAATGTTTAACAAATATGATAATGACAGTTTTCTGCCAATACATTCTTTTCCTACTTCTCCACTACCTGGAAAGGGAGAGGACCAAGTGGGGAATGGTGCAACTTGCTGTAGGTTGACCCAGAAATTTGGCAAAAACCCTTAGTGACTCACCAGATCATTATGGGACCAGGCGTAATCGGATACTTTGATACCTAAATCTGGCCTGAGCCCTGCTGTGAAGACTGGAGCGGGTATCTGTACTTCTGCCCTCTATATGGTAGGGTAAAGGCACAGAACACCCCAGCCAAGGAACTCAATTTGGTAGCAATGGATGAGCAGCCAGGCTTAAGCTTTCAGGAGGTGATACAGGTTGGTCCTTAAGTACAGTGTTACCATCCAAGCCCCACCAAAGGAATGTCCACACCCTATGTTAGGTGACAACACAGTTTCATTATATAAAATAAGATCCAGTAATATATATACATTGAAATAACAACACTTTGTACTAGGAAATACTTATTCAAAGAATGGCAAATGTAGACACTCTATGTGGTACCACACAATACTTAAATTCAGTTATACATGCACTAACTGCAGACAGTTCATAAGTGAGGTGTATCAGCACAGAGTAGGGAAGAAATGCAGGTTAGTTATTAACAGCGGCAGAATGCTTTCTTTAGACTAGACACACAATTATCCCTGCACCTGTGCAATCTGTAACACAAAAGTTAGGGAGTAACGCATCTTGTCTTTGACAGCCCTGTCCAATAATGTTCAATAACCTTTCTTTTAAAAGGTTCGACCACCCCAATGTACCTGAGAGGCCACAGGAGAACAAGATCCAAGACGAATCTGGGACCCTTGGACAACTCCTGAAGCTAGAAGAGGCTCTTCCTCGTCACAGTACCTTTGGTGCCTTGGCAGGCTAATTGGCAGAGTTTCTCGATTTCACTTGACGATTCCCCCCCTTGGAAGAAGGAGCCACTGGGATGTTGAGTCCACAGGAAAAATGGAACCAAACTCTTTCTGAAGTGCAGCAGTTTTGCTCTTTGCGGTGCTCTCCTTTGGTCGACGATTTCTCTGACTGTAGAAGTCCTGTGAAGTTGAAACTTGCTGCGGGCTCCTTACAGGCTTGGTAGATGAGTGTAAGACCCCTGGGACTCTTAGATGACTTCTGGCCATGACGGGTGCATAGGTCCCTTTTGGTGTCAGGTTTCGGAATATTGCGGTTTTCCGACTTTCGGTTCTTCGGTGCTGCTGCCGCAGCATGGACATCTGGACAGCCTCTGCTGACCTGGACTCGACCACTGGGGTGGACCTCAGACCCTCATCATGTCTGGACCCTTGGGATGTCTATGTTAGCTTCTAGTGGTGGGAAACCCACCGGCAGACCTTCCTCTGCACCCCGTGACTCGGGACTCTCTCTGGTGGGAAAATGTGGTCAGTGATGATGGCAAGGATGTCCTTTGAAATGTTCTTAGGCAGTTTGGAACTTTTACAGCTTGGGGTGTCCAGCAGCACTATGCCATGGCACCCCCTCTTCTGGACGGTAGACTGAAGCGACTTGCAGCAGTCACAAAATACACCTCCGGACACTGGGTGACACCAATGGACTTCTCTGACTCAAGATGTCCAGGCACTCCTCTTCAGGACTTACGAAGATCCCTTCTCCGGACAGCAGGCACACATGACTGGCTTCCGGGATACTTCAATGAAAAGTAGCAGGTTGCACGATAGTCCCTCGAAGCTCAGAGAGTGGTCTCCTTTGCAGGTCCTCTGTGGATCATTCCTTGGAAGAACACAGCAGCTTTTGGATTACACAAAGAAAATGCAGCAGCAGACTTCTCCTCCAGCTGGGCTTCAAGGGACAGCTTCTTGCTTCTGCTTCAACTTCAGCTTCTGAACAAATTGGTAAGTGAGCGGTCCCCATATATACACATCTGTTCCCCATTCACTCTGACTGAGCCAGGCTCGGGCAGCCAATCATACAGAAGGACATTCATGCAGGCAGGCAACCAATCAGGCTCACATGCATTCAGGCCATTCACTCCACCCAGACATAACAAAGAATTTGGATTGGGGTAGGCACCTAGCCTTTCAGCACACTACACTGCATTCATGTCAGTTTCAGTCAGGTGGGTCACACACACAGGAACCAGACACCCACAACACAGAATGTGAGTTCACTTCAGACTCCATTCATACAGGTTCCACTCATAGGGTGTACCCACAACACACGGCCCCTGGGAAGGCTCCAGTCAGTCTGACAGGAGGCAGCCCCAGAGCCACATATGGTATTTCCACCGAATAGCCAGTCAAGAGTATGGGACAGCATCAGGGCTTCCAAGGACTTTGGGAAACAAGGTAAAAAGCAATACAAACCAAGAGGCCACAGAGGCAATCCTGCCTTCCTGTAGGAACCCATTGATTCCTTTGGCAGGGTCTGGGTGCCCCAAAAATGGAAGACACTGAGAGCCACTGGCAAGTCAGCATGTCGCTGCCACCAGCCCATACCCTGCTCTGTGGGCAGCACACACGTTCCAACACAAACACACATAAGGGTGTACCCCCACCCATGGGTGTCATAAGGGTATCCCATGGGTGTTGCTCACCAAAGGAAAACATGAAGGGCTGCACTGCCAGAGGTCCAGCTGGACCTCAGTGGCAGAAAACAGAGAAAACACACACACAGAAATCGTAGGACAAGGACCAGGAGGCCCTGTCCCTCCATACAGCATTTCCAGCATCACAACCACACACTGCAGCCTTTCTTGTCCCAGTAGACATTACAGTGAGGGCTGGCCTGCAACTCCCGCCAGCAGAACAAAAAGATGCACAGTTCCCGATGTTGATCCAATACATCCAAGTGGACCAGATGACGACCACTTTCTGTAATGCACCAGCATGACTGTCCAGTAATGCACCGGCCCTCCGTACAAATGAATGTCCTACCACCTAGACTACTTGATCAGACACCATGAGGGGAAGAAACAACATTCAGGCCAGAGGAAGGCTCCCACAATGGCACCGCTTATAGCAAGTGAAGTCAAACGTTTCAGCCTTCCATCTGCCAATCCTCTCAATCTCTGCTGAGGTTGCACCCGCACCCGATGCAGAAGTGATGTGGGAGCCCAAATCCAGAGAGAATGTGCCATGTCTATTTCCATGAGGTCGCTGGATGGTGAGAGGGAGGTGCTATTGCACTGCACCTGCATAGGAGAGAGTCTGTCATTATCTATCATTGCATACCACCTGAATCCTTTTGGTGTTTCACTAAACCCTGGGTGTATATATGCCATGCCTCCACTTGAAGTATTATGGGCTCTCCAAGTAACCCTCGGCAGGACACACTACATCTGTGACTCACAAACACTCTTGCACAGAATGGTGGTTTCAAACATGCTCTGCTTTCTTATCATAAACATGAGCAAGAAACAAGGCAAAGTATGTACATAACAACGATATGTAGGTTCCCTTAACTATGACAGTGGTTCTGGGTAGCTCCCAGACCCCCTTTGAAGTTCTAGAGACTCTTTTCCTGGGCTACAAATACCCTAGTTCCTTTGAGAGCCACATTTTCAGGAGGAGATTAAGGACTGTAGTCCTTATTCCAGGGGGGAAAAGTCCTAATCCACTGCTCTGCAGGAGAAACTGTAGGGGCGGTAACTAGGAAGAGGAAACTGAAATGTATATCCATGAAGTGGGTGCGTATCTGCAGCCTGCGTACGGTACAGTTTGCCTCACAATATACAGAAATGGTGTTGTGCACTTTCAGTTTGTTTAACTGGTTCCAGAGATGGCAAGTTTCAGCTTACCCGTTGTATCGAAATCTTGAGTACGAGTCCTCCCACATGTAGGTGATCTCAACCTAGGTGCCCTCAAGGGAGCACTCATCTCAGATCAACGCATGCCGGCACCCAGGAGGCCTGCACTCCTCAGGGAGCACAGTCAAGTATCACCAAACTCCCACAAGCTCTGCAGGACCAGGCAGCACAATTCTGATGTTCTGGTGATATTTTTCTTACTGATCACAGGTGTCTCACCAGCAGGACTGCGAATAACCACGGCTCACCAGGTCAGGGATTCTTGCTAATGGGTCAAAGCTGCCTCGAGGTGCTGAAATGGCCGACCTCAGTGACGGCCTCCAAAAGAAGAAGGCTTGAGAGGGTTTGCAAAGGCCACACTCTCTGTGCTAGTCAGCTCTGTCTCAGAAACTCTTCCTGTCAGGCAGCTTGGAATGTTCTATTAGTTACAATGTTGGAGGTGAGGTCCCTTGCTTGAGCCCTTTCCCATGCCGCTGTGTTAAAGGTGCTAATTCAGCACCAGCTAGTGGGACGGACCTACCAACTACGGGAGTAAATAAGATGCACGGTGGGGGTGGCCACATGGGGAATGACACAGACACTCTGAGCCACAGACACACTGTATAAAGGACTTCACCAGGAATGGTAGGGGGTAATGATAATTGGAAATAAACTTGGTCCAAAAAACTGCTCTATGATTCGCTAAAGGTGGGGAGGGACAAAAATTGCAAAATCACAAATACGCATAGTGCGGAATCCCTTGGGGCAGGCTGGATCTGGGAACTTTCAATTTAAAACATGTGACCACAATGAAAGGGATGTGCAAAGGGGGAGGAGGCTCACTTTACTCGTCATATTGGAATGAACACAATCAGAACTGGGTGATGTAATTGCAGGGCGAGCAGCAAAACAAGCCGCCCTGCACGTTAGCAGGGAGAGAGACTCTGTTCCAGTGTGCCGGTCACATGACCGCCAATGCCCATCGAGAGTGGGAAGGGAACACTGGACGGAGTGGCGTTCCCAGAAGGACCAATCAGACGTAAGTTCCTGAGATCTGACGAGGTGGCCCCCTAAAAGTATCTACCACAGAGTCCACGAAGATCATTATCTAACAGGTATCGTGTAAATGTGTCCTTTCCCACCAGCTGCAGAGTGCCTTGTGACCGGTTCTCAATGGTGCAGACCAATGGCAGTGTATTGAAGTTCTGGCGGTCAGCACAAATGTTGCTTCATTAATAACAAGATGTTACAGGGTGGGTTGTGAATAAAATGTGGTACAACAAGGGGAGGTGAGGTGATGGGAAACTATTGAACTGTTTGCTCTAATGACATTTTTCAATAATAAATGTAATTATCCAGGAGGAGGAGACTGCAAGCCAATCAAATCCCTGGGAAGCACAGAACAAATGAATCCTCCAATAAACAAGTGTTTCTCTTGACTTCTGACTAATGTATTTCTTGTTACAAAACTACTGTTCATAGTCCATTCAGATGTCAGTCTCTCGATCAGAGCTAATCCACTGTTCTGTTTGATTTGTGTTCACGCAGCTGTAATAAACAGTGTTGCGTCTTGCCCGATTTGTGCTCCATTTTTGAGTACATGTTTTTTATTATGCACTAATTAGCGGAGGGTATCCAGGCCGCCCTCCCTGGGGGTGAGAGTCTGGCGACCGCAGACCTGTTCACAGTGCATCACCGAGGAGGCCCTGCAGATGGCGAGTTCGCGAAGGTCAGTGAGGTCCCAAGAGCTGTCCCACATTTCAGTGGAAGGGCGTGCCTGTGGTGGAGGCTCAGTGCCGAGGGGACTCGAGAGTATCCAGGGCGTGAGTATAACCGTGCAAGAATACACTGCACAATAGGTGTATGGTGGTAGAAGGTGGAAGGATAAATTGTTTTTATGGTGTATAGGACGTAAACCTCGAAAGAAGGGAGGATGAGCGGCTGCAGAAGTGTAGATATTAGAGCGTACCACCCGATAACTAGTGGGGGCTGGTGTGGGCACGCCTGCAGTAGAGGAGGGGTGTGTGTGGGTAGACACTGGACACTCTTGCACTAACATAGGGAACAGTGAGTCCGTGGAGAGGGCTGTCAAGTACTAACTTCGAGTGAGTGGTCGGGCCTGTGAAGAGGGCCAGTGTGAACATTGAAGGGTGTGCTTGGGAATAAAGGAGGGGGAAGAGTAAGGCGAAGAGAAAAGGGGGAAACACAGAGTAGTGGAATAAAAAAGAAAGGGAAATACTGGCATATATGGACAGCCCTCTAGAGCATATGTGCCGTAACTTGTCCCAGTATCACGATAAAATATTAAAATACTATTTATAGTGGGCAGAGGAAACTGCCTGGTAATGTTTCTATGCTTGGCCAGCAGAAGGGACATTTGACAATAAAATAATAAAATAATAGAGAGTACGTTCTCGCTCCTGTTAACAAAATATAAAGGCTCTAATCTAAAAAGCAGGCAGAATATATTGGGTCTCTGTAAACTATACGAAGAGAATAAAGAGGACACATTTAGGAAAAAAGAAGTGACAGGGGGAGGGGATGGTCTGTGCTCACCACCCCGCCCTACGGATTATATCCCACTTTACGACCAGTGCATGGTACACTAACCCACAGCAAGAAAAATCTAAGGTAGATCAGGGAAAAACACACAGGTGAAGATGATTTAAAAACCAGAGGTTGGCTCGAGGGAAATCTCCCATGCCCAAGAAATGGAGGAGTCCAGAAATGTGACAAATTGCTGCTTTATTATTCAAAGCAGGGATACACTCACAGATTTCTACAACTTCCAGATGCGCTCCCAACTCATTACAGGCTGGTAGTGGGGTTTTAAACCAATATGACCTCACAAAAAAAGTTACATCTCTGGGCTCTGGGCGAAATGGGATTGGGTGAACGTTATAGGCATAATTACAGCCTATAGGGGACAAATAATCTGGTTGGTCTGGACAGATCTGGTAGCTCTGCCTAGCACCACCCGCAGTAGTTCAGTGCAAGACTTGTCAGTTTAGGACATTTACCAGCATGTGAACAGAAATGGATGGTGTGGGGGATGATCTCAAAGCACCACCTGTTTTCCACTAATGTTACCGCTAATGTTACCGCTTCTCCACTTCTCGGGCTCAGAGCAAGGACATTGCAGTCTCCTTCTTCACGCTGTGTTACATTTTTTCATCTTCTGTGTTCAGTTTGATGGGAACAACATTTTCTGTCTGCCTCACATGAAGAGATCACATGCTTGTGGACTGTAAAAGGGATTTTTCTCTGCTTGCATTTATGAGGGATTTCAGCCTTCTGTCCTTGTAGGTGCTGCTTCTTTTCTGCTAACTCGAACTCTCCCTCCCAGCGTCCTTGGCAAGGCTGGACATGATGACTGGTGATGACTTCTCTGCCAGATGTGCTTTGCGTTTCTCAGGAAAATCTGTGTGTCAGGTTTCCCGCTGTGTTTTAAGCTTTTCCATTTAATTTCAATTAAGCTGTGGTTTCCATTTCGCTTCCATGGCTGTTCATGGTTATTGCTTTTCGGTGTCAGCAGGCAGTTCATGCGTGTTCTTTTGCACCTGGCTAATGTCTCTGTAGGTGTGTTCAGCCATGTCACCTCTTCATGATTACTTTGGTGATGTCATCCAGTTATGGTCTGTGGGGCTGGTTCAGTGTGTGGCATCTGTCATATTGGGGGTATGCTGGGGTGGGGGGAGGAACAAAGAGAGAGAGAAAATATCTAGCAGACATCGAAAGGAACACGCGTCAGCAAGTGGATGCATTGTTCAGTGAAGCAGAACAGGTAATTTGAAGAGGAGGCGAGGAGGAATAACAAGGGGGAATGGGTATCAGTAAGATTAACATTCAAATTAGACAGAGCTCCATTTAACAATTGTCGAGCACATGTCTGGGAAGTTCTAAGAAGCATGTATCCAGACGGCTATTACCTGGGGACAGTGATGACTCATTTAATGAAAGGAGAAGACGACCTGGTATAATATATAAAAAGTTCAGGATTTATGGAACCATGAGACATGAAGGTCCTGGGACTAATGTATACCATTGTTCTATCACATACTAGTGAAGGGATTGCCAACAGAAGTATAGGATAGTGGGCATAGAAGCTAAAGGCTGGCCCAAAATACAAGCCACAATAATACACTATTGTAAAAGGAAACAGGAAAGCGAGAGGCAGGCAGCAGAGAATGCTGCAAACAAATTAGTACAAAAGAAGCTGCTAAGTACACTATGGAAGGAGCACTGTTAGTGCCAGATGCTGCTGCTGTGACACCAGCACTGCAGGGAGGGTTTCCTGTAGGACAAACGCCACAACAAGGAGGCTACATGCAGCCACAGTACAGGCCACAATGGGGAAGGCAACTCAGTGGAACTACATGAATGGGGTATACTTCCCTATAGGAAGAGGATTTTCACAGCGAAGTAGAGGGGGGCATTGAGGAACAGGGTGCAGGGTCTTTGGACTATGCTACATATGTCAGAACATGGGACATGTGGCACGCATTTGTCTGTATCTGCAGCAGTCACAGGCGCAACAGAAAGGACTCCAGTGACAGCAGATACAGAATCCTCCACACAGGTACAAGCAGAGCAGTGGGGAGTGCAGCTCCAAGGAGGAACAAGTGACAGTGGGGCAATGGTCCCAGAGGTGACCTAGCCACCCACAGTAGCAGGGGGAACCACAGTGGTGTTAGGATAAAACGTGGCGTCCCACTACACAGGAGTCTGCGTGGTAGGAGGCAATCCCTTTCCCTTCCTGACGAACAACACACAGCATCAGGGGGCCCAGAGAAAGTGTGAACATGTCTAGTCCTAGCAGTAACTGATGTCCCCGAAGAGGAACCTGAGGTGGCAATGAAAATAGGACCAAGAGAGTTCTCATTTCTCATAGATACAGGAGCAACCAAATCCTGCATTAAAGAGGGGGATGGGATTCCCACTATCTAACAAAGTCATGGATACACAGTGGTTTTCTAGGGCGGTGGTTGCAGTTCCAGTAACAAATGATTTACCATTAACTATAGGAATGCAACATCTCGTAGCTCCCTTACTATACTCCAAAAACACACCCATCAACATATTGGGGAGAGATTTACTCAGTAAATTGAATCCAACTATATCATTCACAGACAGAGGGGTGCTCCACCCCGGCATTTACTGTGCCTGGGTTTCAGCTCTTCTCTTGGCTGTAAATGCTCCGCAAAGCACCTGGCGAGCACAGCCACTATATCACAGCATGACCCTATGCGCGGTCAAAGTTCTGCTAGGATGGGTCCCGGGAATTCAAGGGAAGGTGTTCCGACTGGCTCCAGCATTCCTATTCAGACCACAGTGCCAGAAGGATGACTTAAAGGGGAAAACAATGGTGCTACCATTGGAATAAGTAGTAATACGCAAGGCCATGGTGATTCTGTGTGGTACAGAGGCTGAAAATATGGAGTGGCGAACAGTGCTGTGTATTGACCCACCTTTGGCAATTACAGGAGTGTCGGATGAACAATGTTTGCCGATGACAAGGAGGAAGGAGAGAGGGTGTTCCAGATAGAGATACCATGCCAAGTTCAGGTAGTGGAAAAACTGGCACAGTTAGTGAAGAAGAAAAACAAACACACAGAGGGAGATCTCAAAGACATTCCAGATAAGTTATCAAAGGGGCCTAACAATGTAGGGGTACTGAAAGGGATTGGGGCCATAAAAATAAAACAAGGTGCCCTGCTGCCCCAGGCAAAACAATACCCATTGAACAGAGAAGCAGATGAGGGGATACATTCCACTCTTCGCGTATTGTGGCAGCAAGGCATAATTCAGACATCAACATCCACCTGCAAAACAGCAATTTAGCCAATAAAGAAATCAAAAGGAGGGTCATAGTGTGTCATTCAGGATTTGCGTCCCCTAAATGAAGTGGCAGAAGCAGAATTTCCTGTGGATCCAAACCTTGGCACAATATTGTGTAATATACCAGCAAAGGCAAAATTCTTCACAGTCATTGGGCCTAATTACAAGTGTGGCGAACCGGAAACAAGGTTGCTGGTAAACTCACCGGCAACCTTGTGTCTGGACTGCCACACTACAAGTCTGCCTGTCCGGGCTGCTGCACCTGACCGGTCTGAACCTGGCGGGCGCAGCGGCCCCGGTCGGCAGAGTCATCACGGAAGCACCGGCACCGTTAGCAACAGTGCCCGTGCTTCCATCTCCCCACTCCCATGGAGTCCAATTGGACTCCATGGGAATGGGGACTTACAAAATCAGCCAGGTGCCTGATTCAGTGTTACGGGGTAGCCAGCAACCCGCCAGTGACAATGGCAGGTTACCGCCAACCTCGTAATGAGGCCCATTGACTTGAAAAATGCCTTTTTCTCTATACCTTTGCATCCATATTCAAGACACCTGACCACCTTCACGTATCATGGAATCAGATTTGAACATACTTGTTTGACCCGAGGTACTATGAATCAGCCATCATCTTCAATAGAATAATACAAATGGATCTATGCACTGTGCAAACATCAAGCACAGTGATTCAATATGTAGATGACCTGCTAATATGCAGTGAGACAGAAGAAGAAGAGTGTAGAACAGACTCAATACACATTTTGGCACTACTCCCAGAAAAAGGGTACAAGGTGGATAAGGAAAAATTACAGTATTGTCTCGAAGAGGTAGTGTACCGTGGGAAAATAATTTCTATTGAAGGGAGAAGATTAATGCCGAAAGAACATAGGCCATTCATTCAACTGCTTGCCCACGAACAGTGAAAGAAATGTAGAGGTTTATAGATTTATTCAATTACTGCAGAGCTTGGGTATTCGATTATGCCACATTCACTAAACCCCTACTGAAGGCTCTTAAGTAAGTGCAGAAAGAGAAGAGGGACATAAAATGGACATCTGACATGAATGAGATTTTCGCAAAACTAAAAGACGCGCTAGTGCATGCAGCAGTGTTAGCAACACCAAACTATAACAAGAAATTATATTTGTTCTCATATTTAGATGGCTCAGTTATGACGGCTGTCCTCACACAAAAGAAGCCGCAGGGACATCAACAACTACCTTACTACAGTGAAGCTTAGACCCAGTAATGCAAGAACACTTCCCTTGTGAACAATCACTTGCGGCTGCAGCGTTTGCAATTGAGAAGGCATCAACTATTACCATGGGCTGTCCCATGGTATTGTCCATGGAACACTCATTATTCGCTGTTCTTGAGAAATAAAAAAGCACACTGACCACCCAAAGGGCATCAGGATATGAGGTCATACTGACAAACCCAGCCAAAGAGGTGGTAAGGTGTCAGAGTGTAGGCCCAGCAATATACCTAGGAGAACCAAAGGAAGGGGATTACATACATGAATGTGCAGCACAAATGGACAAGATGGAAGATGACGTATGGGTAAAAGAGGAAGAAATAGCATGGGCAGACATGGTCTATATTGGCGGATGCTCAAGTATTGATACAGAGACAGGAAGTAGACATACTGGTGTGGAAGTGGTATGCTGCATAAATGGGGCATTTGTAATAGCATCCCAGCAGTGGCTACCATCGCATTATTCAGCACACGCAGCAGGATTGGTGGCAATGATAAGAGCACTAAAAATGATGGAGGGACATGCAGCAATTATCTTTTCAGATTCTGCCTATGTCACATCAACTATCCATTTCGGACTGGCACAGTGGGAAAGGAGGAGATTTAAAAGAAGTGATGGTTCTCCTGTATAACATGCAGAACTATCAAAGGAATTAATTGAGGCATTAAAAGCTCCAGTAGAGTTGCCAATAATATAATGCACCGCCCATACAGGAAAACAAGGCAGGTTCTCATTGGGGAAAGAAATGGCTGACAGAGCGGCAAAAGCAGCAGCAGCATATTTACCAGAGGAAGGGGGGAGTGCTGAGGTACCCCGAGGAAGGAGAAAGGGTGCCACTGATCGCAGTGGAAAGAAAGAAGGGTGAGGAGGAAGAAAGGGAGGAATGTTTCAACATGATCTCCATAGTACGCATAATAGAATTACAAGGAGAAGTGCCAAAAGAGGAAAAAGAATAATGGATACACAGAGGGTGTTCAATATCTCCAACAGACCTGATCTGGCAGCAGAATTGCACAGGATAGCCTGTGATTCCCAAACTAATTGTTAAATGTAGCTTTAGAACAGTTGCATTTCCCCACTCATGCTTCCAAAGAGAGCATAGCAGCAGAGCTGAGTGAGGGATGGTACGTTCCAAACATGCATGAGCGAGTAAATGAGTTTCTGCAAAAATTGTATGCTTTGCAAACAGTTTCTGTCCGGTCACACATTGAAAACCTTGAGGGGATACCACGGCTAGAAGGGCCATTCCGGCACTTGCATATCGACTATGTAGATATGCAAGAGAGATGTGCCTCCTACAGGTACCCAATAGTAGTAGTCTGTCCATTTTCACATTGGCTTGAGGCGGGAGGGACCCTGTGCAAATAATGATGCCAAATCCATGGCAAAGTTTCTAGTGAGGTAAGTATTCCCAAGATGGGGCGTATGTGAACAGATAAGATCGGATAATGGTCAGCACTTCGCCAATGATCTCTTTGAGGAAATAACAAGTCTCCTAGGAATTAAACACAAACTTTGCACAGTTTACTGGCTGCAGCCAAACAGGATTGTGGAAAGGATAAATGGCTTACGAAAAGAGCTCTTGGCTAAGCTAACAAATACAATGTGTAAATAATTGGCTTTTTGTCTTTCTCTTGCACTCTTTGCCCTATGTAACACACCTTCTGCGGATCACCACCAGACTCCACATGAAATTTTAACAGAAAGGGGAAAGCATGCGCCTCTACCTCCTTCACGTTCAATTTCAGACGCTAACCCTAGAAGTCCTTGGAAAGGAAATGAAAAACTATCTGACTGAGATGACAAATGTGCTTCGCTACATTTCCTGCCAGGTCCAGCAGTCTATAAGCGCGCCAACCAACATTAAAGAGTGCACAAGCATTTCCACAAACACAGCCACTCTATCCGGGGGACAAGATCATCATTCGAAACACAGTAAGAGTCTTGGTTTTCTGGTCCATTTTAAGTAATCTTTTCAACACCCACAGTGAAGATAAAAGAACGTTGTGCATGGATTCATCACTTGATGTTTGACGAGATACCAGCAGCACGTTGGAAAGAGGAGGAGTGACTTGACCAGAGGTATAACCCAATTTAAATGAAAATTTTGTTCTATAATAAGGTGTTACAGGAAACCCACAATCAAGATGGACGATGGACAAGGAAAAAGAAAAGGGGCTGGGATTCATGAAAAGAGTGGGGCAAAAGTAAAAATTATTATATTGTTCTGCATCTTTGTTTTCTGTTTTCTTCTTCTCTTCTGGTATTTAGCACATAAGGATAAATTAAGCCCATCAGCTGGTGGTGTTAGGGAAACACGCACTAGCACACTGGAATTATTAAACAATGTTGGGGAAGAAGTAGAACTAGCCTCAGAAAATATATGGTATGGGGAAATGAAGAAATTGGGATGGGGAGCACCAATGATACCTTCTACGTGTCCTCACTGATTCCACACATCACGGGAACACCAAAGCATTTCTTGCCACAAGAGCTGACAGCAGAAGACGAAGGCTGTCTGGTACATATGGCCTTGTGTCAAACCAGGGGTATGTTCCAGGGATATACGGTAGGAGTAAAGTGGATTGATGAGGTGGAGGAGGTGTACAAGGACAACTTTATACAACTGGAAAGCAGCGCCCAGGAGGAGAGAAATAAGCACTTGGTTCTGGAATATGTAACAGAGATGGACCAAAAGGGAAAACAGGTGGCCACTCTCCATTAAAGAATATACTGAAAAACCTCCACATGGTGTGATGTACTATAGTGCCACGCCAGGCCCTTGATGCGAATCCAGGGTTCAGTGTTACACAATGGTAAATGGGAAAGAGGAATGGCACAATGCCATACAAAAGGGCTGGTGGGCTTTGAAGAAAGGGTGATTAAGAAAATAAAAGCTAGATGAAAGAACGTTTGGAACAGTTTTATACATGCTTTAACGTGGAGAAACGAAAACACATGTCCAGAAAACATAAACCCACTGACACAATCTTCTCTATGTTTTAGAGCCAATGGAACACTAATGCTGGGGATGAATACCGGCTGCAGGAGGATGATGGACATCAAAGTGTGGCAGAAGGAGACTGCTGCTGTGATGGACACTTGGTGGTTGTGTGGAGCAAAATCATACGTCCAGCTACCACAAGTTTGGAAGGGAGTTTGTGCACTGGTGACCCTTCATAACCCGACATTAGTGGTGCCCCATGCAGACTTGATACTGCTTAATGGGCTGCCCATGGCTAAAGAGAAAACGGCAGCAGAAAAACAAACCAACATAAGGTAACAAGGAAGAAAAGGTCCAGTAGTAACTATATCTCGCCTGTGTCCACCAAGAGCTTAGAGAACATTCCATCTCATTTGAAACTGTTCAGTTCAACATCTGTTTTCTTTACTTCTCTTCTGGTGCCTGGTGTGCAATCTGCACCTAATGTAAAATGGCTGCAGATCACCTGCTACGAACTGCTCCAAATGGCAAATGCAACTGAAAAGGGGCTCTACGGTTGATGACCCTCCAAAGCCGCTTCGATCTCGATCTTATGACGGCAATGGAGGGAGGGGTGTGTCATAAGATAGGCAGCTCATTCTGTACCGCAATTCCCACCAATGACACCACAAATGGAACAATCACAGAGGCGGCAGATGAAATAAGAACAATACATGAGAGAATAACGAAAGAGACGTAAGACATTTCATCAGCATCCTGGTTGGATTACCTTTTTGCCTGGGCGCCCAACTGGCTTGTGGTTATGTTTACGATAACTGTCCCTCTGCTTGTCGTGATCCTCATCTTCAACTGCATCGGTCGTCTGATCTTCCAGTGGTGTAAATGCCACAAGCACAAGAAAGGGTATGTATTGGCAATGCAAAAAATGAATTTCAAGGAGGTATTAGGTGAGGAACACCCGAGTTTGAATGATAGCGAGAGTGAAGAAGAAATAATATTTTCAGCAACACCACCAGACTTAGAGAATTAACAAGCATTATGGGGAGAGTGTCCACCTGTTGGAACAAAAATATTCATTTTTGGGTAATACTTGAGTAAGGCAGTCCAGAGGATCTGGGGGTTCACACCAGAAAGCACAGATTAGCAGAGCACCTAGGGGTCATCAAACCCTCCCCTGGCAATGATGGAGGATTCAGCCATGGGGCAAAGCAGAACTGTCTTTTATTTTCTAAAGAGACAGGGATCATACAGGAAACACAGAGATCTCCAGCAATCACAGCTCCTGAGGCAGTGTCACAAGCTTTTATCCCATTAAGACGTCACAATCTCGAATCCTTCCCCAAAAGCCTAATACCTTTCTTTGTTGGGTAGCTTGAGTAGCAGCACCTGTAGGTATACCTTATATGAGTGGTCCTTCCATGTCAGGTGGGTTTGCCTAAGACTTCCCCAAAAATGATCTATTACATTGTTGCAGGGTCGCAGGACTACCATTGGGCCTTCCCTCATCACACACCACCCCAGGATGTGTGTGCCCTAATTGGCTGGAGCAAGTCTCCTCATGCCTGGGACCCTGTTCCGTTCACAGCGCTCAGAGTACCTTCTCAAGGTAATGTTGCCCCTGGAATAGCCACATAGCCTGGGAAAGTGCCTGCAGATTGGAATGTTAGGTGGACAACACATGTATCAATTCCGTCTGTGTTCGCTGGGAATGGCTTCTCTTCCCACCCCGGGTAAATGACCATTGTTCGGCTTGGCTGAGTCACATGGGTGAAGACCACAAAACAGAGCTTTTCGTTCTGTAATTAGTGAGGATTTATAGTGTTATGTTGCTGGTGGCTCCCTGTCCTGGGAGCCAGGAATGTGTCCTCCTGCCCTTGTCCTTGGCTGCGAGCACTGGCCCTGTGCTTCGTGCTGCAGAGTCTGCGTCTCTTCATCCTTTATTCTGAAGCTTGCGACTTCATGTGAATTCACTAAAGTCACTCTATGGTTTGCCTACATATATATTGTATTATTCTCCTCAGGGTTTAGTAGCATTCGGCTCTTCCAGTTTCCTTATATGTCCCTGTAGTTCCATATGGTTAGTTGTAGTGAAGCGGTTTGAAGCCTGCTCTGTGTGATTCTTGTTTTTTTGCGTTTCTGCAGTTGGCTAGTGAAAAGGAAAGGCTTCTAACAGTATGTGTATGTATCTGTCCTCTATCTACAGAACTGTGTATGCATGTTCTTTGTGATTGCACATTTGTGTCTGCATAACTTTGTGCAGGGATGCGAGTTTACTTTGTGACTACATGGTGTCACTAATGACACAGCATGGCTGCATATTTATCATTAGTCAACCTGGTTCAGTGATGGGCCACCTGTATCTGCAAAGACATCAGCTGGATATGATCTGAATGAGAATATCTGCTCACATACGTGGAATGCACTGATCCACCTGGGGGTTGGCCAAACAGTGACTGGCATCTGTCGTTTCTCATTCTTCGGACAAGTCATGCGAATAGGGAACATGAGGGCCATTCCAGGGACCCTCTCTTCACTTGGACGGTTAAGAGGAAGAGGGGGACAGGACTATGGTAACAAGGGTGTGGTGTGTAAAAAAAAGGAGATGTAAGGGGCAGAAGTTCGATTGAAAGATCGATAGAAGGGGGAATGTGTTAAAGGTGCTAATTCAGTGCCAGATAAGGGGACGCACCTGCCAACTGCAGGAATAAAGAAGATGCATGGTTGGGGTGGCCACATGGTGAATGACACAGACACTCTGTGCCACAGACACACTCTATAGAGGACTTCACCGGGAAGGGTAGGAGGTAACGATACATCGGATGTAAACTTGGTCCAAAACACTGCTCTATGATTAACTAAAGGAGGAGAGGGACAAAAAAATAGCATAATCACAAATACGCGTAGTGGGAAAATCATTGGGCTGGCTGGATTTGGGAACTTTCAATTTAAAACACGTGACCACGACGACAGGGATTTGCAAAGAGGAGAGGAGGCTCAATGAACTCGCCATATGGGAATTAACACAACCGGGACTGGGTGATGCAATTGCAGGGTGGTCAGCAAAACAAGCCGCCCTGCAAGTTAGCATGGAGCGAGGCTCTGTTCCAGTGTGCCGGTCACATGACGGCTGATGCCCAGCGGCAGGTTGCAGTGGGAAGTGTGAGAAACCTGAAGGTGTCTCACCGGCTAGTCCCTGGGGCTCTGTCATCCAGTTGGCCAGGACCCGGCTATCTCTTCTGAATCCAGTTCCTGGGGTGGGCCAGTGCGGGAGATTCGCCTGGGTGAGGGGTCTTCAGTAGAAGGAGTAGTAGTGGGACACCAGATGGCGAGATGCGGTATCCCCTTCCCTGTAACACCTTTATCCCATCCTACCAGGTAGGATACTTAGGAGCTCAACCCCCCGCCCCCTTCACAACGCAAACACTTTCTCACAGGTAGCTCCCTATTAGAGAAAATGGACTAACACCTGAGCCGTATTCCTGACATGTCATAATACGATAGCCAGGCAGGGTCGGGCTATTACTGACCATCACACACACCTGACTTCCATTACATTTCCCCACACGGATAAAAGACGGAGGGTTGTGAATGAAATTTGGTCCCACATGGGGAGGTGAGGTGATGAGAAACTATAGAACTGTTTGCTCTAATGACGTTTTCACTAATTAATGTAACTATTGAGGAGGGGGGACTGCAAACCAATCAAATCTCTGGGAAGCACAGAAAAAACGAATCCTCCAACTTGCAAGTGTTTTTCCTGACTTCCGAATATTGTATTTCTTGTTATAAAACTACTGTTCATAGTCCATTCAGATGTTAGCCTCTCGATCAAAGCTAATCCACTGTTCTGTTTGATTTGTGCTCACCCATCTGTAATAAACAGTGTTGCTTCTTGCCCGGTTTGTGCCCCATTTTTTAGTATGTGGTTTTTATTATTCACTAATTCTGCTCTCCTCATAATTCTTGGAAAATAATACATTAAGATGAACAGCATCCATTTGCCTAATACTTTTCCACACATATTTTAAAACACAGTGCACATTAGAGTACATTTTACTAGTAGCTGTGACAGGCCCTCTGGGGTGCTTGACTCGGGGGCCTTTGCAGGGTACTGTTTTCCAGTCTTTGGGCCTCATTACACGGTAGGCGGTAAACCATGGCGCTATTAGCGCCATGGTTCATGCCGGTAATTTACCGGTACCGCCTTGGTGGAAAGGGGAATTACCGCCCCATTCCAAGGTTGGCGGGGCAGTAATTCCCCCTTCCACCATTGCCCTTCCCCATTCCCATTTTTGCCCCATAGGGCATAATGGGAATGGGGAAGGCGCTAATTACGGTACCGCAAATTGTGGTACCGTAATTAGCTCCCTGGGTCCCTTTGCGGGTTGGTTTTTAACGACTGCAAAAAGCAGGCGTTAAATTCCCCAACCCGCAAAGGGACCTCGTAGTAAGGCGGTAAGGATTTACCGGTACCGGTAAAATACCGGTACCGGTAAACCCTTACCGCCTACCGTGTAATTAGGCCCTTTGTCTCATGACTTGATGCATAATCCTGGCACATGTTCAAAATCCATTCTGTGCTACCAATCCGAACATTATTTAAACATGTGCAGAGGCAACTCTACTGCTGCAGGAGTTGCATACAGGCTCCTCATAGTTTTTGTTTGTGACCACATGGGGGTTACATAGGCAGTGTGCATCCCTATGGTTGTATACCCAATCTAACTAGTCATTTCTCACAATAAATGTGGAGGGAGGGAAGGAGAGGGAGAGAGAAAGAGCTCAGTAGCTATCTCTGGAAGTGCCCCTCTCATTTAGAGCCACGGAGCAATGCATTGTGGGTATGCAAATTAGCTCAAAATCATAATGTTTGCTCCTGCAAATTGGCTTAGACTAGACTGAGGGATAATTATGAACTCCCCATCTGGCTCTGTGATGGGATGTCTTACTGGTCATGTGATAGTCAAGGGTTTGTGCTGTGTTGGTTTGGCTGGTGATGAAATAATCCTGTTGGATGACATGGGAATCTTGCTGGGTGTTGCAATATTCTTGCCTAAAATGTGATAGCCACATAATAGTGTTGTCTGGTGATGTAATAGTCCTGGCTATTGATGGGAGGGTTCTGGCTGGTGATTTCATGATCTTGACTATTGATACCACAGGGCTAGATATAGCCCTAGGTTAGTGATGCAATAGTCCCGATTAGTGATGTCACATCTAACTGGTGATGTCATTGCCCTGGCTTAATAATGTCATGCTACTGGAAAGTGAGGGTTCTGTTTTACTGGTGTGACACTTCTATGTAATGATGGGACAGTGTTGTTTGGAGATATAATGGTTTTGGCTAATGATGTAACACTCTTAGCTCATGATGCAACCATCCTATTCAGAGATATGATTTCCTGGCTGTTGATTGGGCATTTCTGGGTGCTGATGTGACATTTACAACCGGTGAAGGACACTCAACCAATCAGGTGGCTGGAAACACAGCCAAGAACATACAGTAAACTCCCTGCATTTTCCCAACCACCCAGGGCCCTTCCACAGGTGCCGCCTTCTTGATTGTGGTGCGGCAAAAGGGAGGTCCTCCTTGTGGCCTTCTCTTGTCCCCTCTTCACCCCCAAGGCATCTGGAACCAACCCTCCAATCCCCATCTCTCCTCACTACCCTGCTTTCTGCTCCGGACATGGTGCTCCATCCCGTTGTCAGCCGCCATAGAAATAGAAGAGGGACTTGGTTTCTTCTCTATTTACTATGGCAACAGCCATCTTGTTTGTTTATTTTTCTGGTGATGGGGCTCACGCAACATGCGCGGAGCCTGTCTCCATTAAAAAAATAATAATAAAACTATTTACACCCGGACGAACCTCGGGTCTGAATAGTCATCACCCCCTTGTCAGGGGTTTGCAGGGCAGGTACCCTAGGTTCAGCTGGCAGACTGTTACCAGTCCTGTTGCAGAGGTATAGATAGGGTAGGGCCTGAGCGGGCGAGGCCCACCCGAAATCTGTAAATGCCCACTCAGCAGGGGCGTGTGGGCATTTACAGATGTCAATGTCACTGCGGTGGGCCCAACTACGTTAGTTTCAGGCCACACTTGTTAGACAATCCTGGATACGCCTCTGCCTATACGCCCCCCGCTAGGGGTGATTCATACATTCCTCGCTGTTGATGTGATGTCTTAGAAGGAGTAGTGATAGACATGGCTGTAATGGCTAAGCCTGCAATAGTGATAACAATGTTATAATGCGACCCTGGTCAGTGATGTAATGGCAATAATTGGTGGTGTGCTTTACCTACCTGACTGGTGATGTGATAATCTTGGCTTTGGCTGCAACAGTCGGGGATGGTGGTTGATGGTCTTGCCAACTGACATGAATGTTCTACTGGTTATGGAACGGTCCTGGCAGATAATGAGCTAGACGCGTCTGGTGATGTGATGGCGGCTGGTCATGGGAGTGGTCCCGGCTGGTGATGGGATTGTCCGGGCAGCTGATGTGATGTTGCAAGGTGATGTGGTGAGTTGGTCTGGTGGCCTTATATGCAGATGTTAGCCCCACCTGGTAATGGTGTAGTGGCAGTTGCCGCCGATGTGAATGTCCCTGCTTTAGGCTTGCTTATCCTAGACTTTTAAATGATGATCCTGAATGGTGATGGGATGATACTGGCTGGTGCTTGGAAAGAGTGCGATACTGGTGTGATAGTCCTGATCAGTAATGCAGTAGTCCTAGTTTGTGGCGTGATAGTCCTGGCTCCTCATGTCATATGTCCCACTGATGATATGATAGTACTTACTGGCAGAGTGATGGACCTGCTTTTAAGTTCTTGTGTGAGGCTGTGATAGTTGTGTCTAGTGATGCGATAGTCGTAGCGAATGATATGATGGTCAAGGCTGGTTATGTATTAGTTTCATCTTGGTAGTATTGTGTTGGTCCTTGCCGGTGAAATGATGGTACCGTCTGATGATGTGATGGTCCTGTCTGGTGAAGGGATTGCCCTGGTTTGAGGTCTGATCATTCTGCCTTGTCATGTGTTGTTAGATGCTGGTGATATGATACTCATGCTACGATGGCCCTATCTGGTGAATTGTAGTTCTAGCTATTGCTGTGGTGGTCTTGCAGGGGGTGGAATAATCCTGGCTGGTGATGTTATGGTCCTGGCTGGTGTTGCACTGGTATGTGTTGGTGTTGAAGTGTTCCAGGTTGGTGATGCACTGGTCCAGGCTAGTAAAGAACGGCCCGACTGGTGATGAAATGGTTCTTGGCTGTTGATGTGATGGTCCTGGCTGGTGATGTGTTGGAAGTGGCTGGTGATATAATTCTCCTAACTCATGCTACGATGCTCTAGGCAGTGAAGTGATAGCCCCATCTAGTGATGAGATGGCCACGGCTTGTGATGTGATACTTGAGGGTCTTGACAGGTGAAGTAGTAGTCCTGGATGGTAATGTGAGGGTCTTGTCTGCTTATGTGATTGCTCGGGCTGGTGTAGCAGGGGTGTGTGCTGGTGATGCAATTGTACAGGTTAGTGATATAATAGTCCTGATTGGTGATTAGATGGTTGGGTACTGGTGAAGTGAGTGTTCCGACTGCTGATGGGTTGGCTCTGGCTGGTGATGTGATCATTCTAACTGGTGATAAGGGACTCCTAAAGGTTTATGCAAAGGGCCTGGCTGACGTTGCATTGGTGTGTTATGGTGCAATTCTCCAGGTTGGTGTCACAATGGCCCTGACTGGTGATTTGATGATCATGGCTGGTGAAGTGATAGTTCTAGTGGTGTCATGGGCCTATCTGGGAACATGGTAGCCCTGGCTGGTGATACAATGCTCCTAAATGGTGATGCAACGGGCACAGCGGGTGTTGCACTGGTGCCTGTTGGTGATGCATTCGACATGTCAGGTGATGAGACTGGTGCCTGTTGGTGATGCATTGGTCCTGTCAGGTGATGAGATGGTCCTAGCTGGTGTTGCACTGGTGCCTGTTGGCGATGCATTGGACCTGTCAGGTAATGAGATGGTCACAGCTGGTGTTGCACTGGTGCCTGTTGGTGATGCATTGGACCTGTCAGGTGATGAGATGGTCATAGCTGGTGTTGCACTGGTGCCTGTTGGTGATGCATTGGACCCGTCAGGTGATGAGATGGTCACAGCTGGTGTTGCACTGGTGCCTTTTGGTGATGCATTCGACCTGTCAGGTGATGAGATGGTCATAGCTGGTGTTGCACTGGTGCCCGTTGGTGATGCATTGGACCCGTCAGGTGATGAGATGGTCATAGCTGGTGTTGCACTGGTGCCTGTTGGTGATGCATTGGACCTGCCAGGTGATGAGATGGTCATAGCTGGTGTTGCACTGTTGCCTGTTGGTGATGCATTGGACCCGTCAGGTGATGAGATGGTCATAGCTGGTGTTGCACTGGTGCCTGTTGGTGATGCATTGGACCTGTCAGGTGATGAGATGGTCATAGCTGGTGTTGCACTGGTGCCTGTTGGTGATGCATTGGACCCGTCAGGTGATGAGATGGTCACAGCTGGTGTTGCACTGGTGCCTTTTGGTGATGCATTCGACCTGTCAGGTGATGAGATGGTCATAGCTGGTGTTGCGCTGGTGCCTGTTGGTGATGCATTGGACCCGTCAGGTGATGAGATGGTCATAGCTGGTGTTGCACTGTTGCCTGTTGGTAATGCATTGGACCCGTCAGGTGATGAGATGGTCATAGCTGGTGTTGCACTGGTGCCTGTTGGTGATGCATTGGACCTGCCAGGAGATGAGATGGTCATAGCTGGTGTTGCACTGGTGCCTGTTGGTGATGCATTGGACCTGCCAGGTGATGAGATGTCACAGCAGATGTTGCACTGGTGCCTGTTAGTGATGCATTGAACCTGTCAGGTGATGAGATTGTAATAGCTGGTGTTGCGCTGGTGCCTGTTGGTGATGCATTGGACCTGTCAGGTGATGAGATGGTCATAGCTGGTGTTGCACTGGTGCCTGTTGGTGAAGCATTGGACCTGCCAGGTGATGAGATGTCACAGCTGATGTTGCACGGGTGCCTGTTGGTGATGCATTGGACCTGTCAGGTGATGAGATGGTCATAGCTGGTGATGCACTGGTGCCTGTTGGTGATGCATTGGACCTGCCCGGTGATGAGATGTCACAGCTGATGTTGCACTGGTGCCTGTTGGTGATGCATTGGACCTGTCAGGTGATGAGATGGTCATAGCTGGTGTTGCACTGGTGCCTGTTGGTGATGCATTGGACCTGTCGGGTGATGAGATGGTCATAGCTGGTGTTGCACTGGTGCCTGTTGGTGATGCATTGGACCTGTCAGGTGATGATATGGTCATGGCTGGTGTTGCACTGGTGTCTGTTGGTGAGGCATTGGACCTGTCAGGTGATGTGATGGCCATAGCTGGTGAGGTGGTGATGCCCTGGCTGTGATGCTCCACCCTGGCCTTTGGATCTTGAGTCTGCTGTGTTGTATATGTCCGTTGAGCGCCTAGTGACAGGCGATTTGTGTCATCACTCTTTTTATCACTTTCGCTCTCACCATCTCTCTCTCTAGCGTCCTCTGTCGCCCCCTGTATATTCCTGTCCTTCTTTCCCACTACACGCTGCCCCTGCTTCATCTTGTCTACCCCCACTCTCTGCCCTACCCCCTCATTCATTCCCTTCCTGCCCACATCGTGTACTACCGTTCTCTTCGCCCCTCGCTCCCCCTCTCCTCCCTGCCTCTCCCATTTCATTCCTTGGCTCCCCCTCCCTCCCCTGACTTCTCGGTCCCTCCCTCCGCCTCCTCACATTCCCCTCGCCATTCCTCCGCCCGGCCTCACTCCTCCACGGGGCCGGCTTCCCCCTCCCAGCCGCAGAACAAAGGGAAAAGTAAGAAGCCCGAGGAACAAAGCACAAAGGCCTGAATAGAGACCTGCCTTGAGGGACACAGGACTCCAGGGTTCCCATTACAATGACGTCAGCGACACCCGCCCCCTGCACTCTAGGCCGCTCCCAGTAGCAGGTGCCGCATAAAGTGCTGTGGGAGCACACACCAGTGACACCACCGCACTCGGGCACCTTGGAGCAGGCGCACCTGTACTGTTATCCTGGCCTGGAAGACTAACCACGTCCTCTGGCAACGATGAAAGCCTGGAATGCACCGCACTCAGCCACTGTGACTGAGGACTAGACGGGTGTCTTAGCACTGGCCAGAGGCACTGGCAATCACCCAATTGCTGAACCGCTAAGACTGAAGACTACCTGGGGGCACTGGCACTGACCAAAGGCACTGCCAATCACCCAATTGCTGAACCACTGAGACTGAAGACTACCTGAGGGCACTGGCACTGACCAAAGGCACTGCCAATCACCCAATTGCTGAACCGATGAGAGTGGAGGCTAGACGGCAGCACTGACCAAAGGTAGTGGCAATCACCCAATGGATGAACTGATGAGAGTGAAGACTAGACGGCAGCACTGCCACAGACCAAAGGAACTGCCAATCACCCAATTGCTGAACCGCTGAGACTGAAGACTAGACGGGAGAACTGGCACTGACCAAAGGCGCTGCCAATCCCCCAACTGCTGAACCGCTGAGAGTGAAGACTAGCCGGGAGCACTTGCCCTGCCAATCACCCAATTGCTGAACCACTGAGACTGAAGACTAGACTGGAGCACTGCCATAGACCAAAGGCACTGCCAATCACCCAACTGCTGAACCGGTGAGAGTGAAGACTAGCCGGGAGCACTTGCCCTGCCAATCACCCAATTGCTGAACCACTGAGACTGAAGACTAGACTGGAGCACTGCCATAGACCAAAGGCACTGCCAATCACCCAACTGCTGAACCGCTGAGAGTGAAGACTAGCCGGGAGCACTTGCCCTGCCAATCACCCAATTGCTGAACCGCTGAGAGGGGGGAAGGGTCTGGGGGGGCAGTTTTGGCACTCAACTACTGGGATCAAAAACCATCCACGACTGACCCCAATGCTCAACCATTGCAACCAAAGTCCATAAGAGAGTCCTGGCACTCAACCACTGGGATCAGAGCCGATCGATGACCACAACGCTTAACCGACAGGAACCAGATATTTGTTTCTGCCAAGAAAATAAGTGGACGGTCAATGAAGCTGGCGTCCAATGGAGATAGCACGGGCCCTCCTTCAACGATTCAATCTTGCAGCATTCACTCACTTTCTCGTTGACCCCCAGGTTGGGACTTCACATCGGTAAGTTTGTCACGTGAACCTTTCCTGCACCTGCTCACTCGCTTGCTGACAAAGAACTGAGATTCCTCGAATCCATTTTGAACCATCCCCTTGGCCACCCATCTGCTCGGTTTTGGTGCACTCTTCCAGCCCCACTGAATTGCTGTCGCCCGACAGAGGTTCGGTGGAATCTTCAAGGTCAACAGCACACCGGACCAACCTTGTAGGACCTAATACTTGTCAGAAGATACACCAAGATGCCATCTGCCGGGCTTGAGATCATGGGCATCTCCATCAGCATGGTGGGCTGGATGTGCGCCATCATTGCCTGCGCTCTGCCATTGTGGAAGGTGACGGCCTTCATCGGCAACAGCATCGTGGTGGCCCAGATCATCTGGGAGGGCCTGTGGATGAACTGCATCGTGCAGAGCACCGGCCAGATGCAGTGCAAGATCTACGACTCCATGCTGGCGCTGCCCCAGGACCTGCAGGCGGCGCGCGCCCTAACGATTATCTCCATCCTGGTGGCCGTGCTGGGTCTCTTCATCAGCATCATTGGTGCCAAGTGCACCAACTGCGTGGAGGATGCGGGTGCAAAGGCCCGGATCATGGTGGTGTCTGGTGTCTTCTTCATTGTCTCTGGCCTCCTCTTCCTCATTCCCGTCTGCTGGTCGGCCAACTTCATCATTCGGGACTTTTATAACCCATTGGTGGCAGAGCCCCTTAAGCGGGAACTGGGTACCTCACTCTACATAGGCTGGGGGGGTAGTGCCATGCTGCTTCTAGGAGGGGCTCTGCTCTGCTGCTCCTGCCCACCCCGTGACGACCGCTACCAACAACGGGTAGGGTATTCAGCTACCGCCCGCTCCTCGGCCCCGCCAGGAGGCCTCGACAAGCGTGACTACGTATGAGCTTACAGAAGGTAGGCACGGGACGGAAGCCCAGGAATAATGGCGTTGATGTGAGGGGACTCAGCATTGAAAGGATAAACACTATATTGTGAATTCATTGGTTTGGGGGAACGTTTGGACATCCATTGATGAAGGCTCGTTGAAGGGGGAAAGAGACAAAGCTACATTGGTGTGAACATAGAAGAGGGACTTTTTCACGGCACACACCCGTCCCCCTGGCACGCGGACGCCGGAAGCGGCTCGAGTCGCTCTGTAGCGAGAGCCCTCCTCGATACCGTTTGTGTGCCCGGTATTTCCGTCTCAGGTGCGGGGGGATTCTGTTTCACGTGTGTGGGGGGAGGGGAGCGGATGCCTGCTTCGATCATACAGGTGTCGTTGGGGGGGCGGGGGCCGGATGGAAGCGGGCACCAGCTCGAACACTGAGGTCCACCTCAGTCTATTCATGAAATGAAGGGGAGGCAAGTTACACTGGCATAAGACACCGGATGGGAGCATCAAATGAAAGATTGCATATTGTCTCAACATAGCAGGGGAGTGTCCGCCGCAATGCTTCCTGCTATTTGTAGTCCATGACCCCTAAGGTTGCCGACCACACAGAGACCGTTGGAGAGGTGTAAGAACATTTTCCCTCGTAGTATTTTGTTTAATTTTTAATTCATCAAACTTCTAACACATGCTTCAGTCTGGAAAATACGTTTCTGCTGTGTTAAACATGTTAAATTGAATATTTGACTTGTATACAATCTATAAAATAAACAAAACTTAAATTGTGCATTGTTCGTCACACAGATATTATCCGTCATCAAATTGAACATAAATTAACCGCACGAATATTGGGTGAAATGAATAACGTATTGCGTTTAAGAGACGCATAGATTGCCCCCATTAGCCCAATGGCTGACTGGGACTGGAACCTGGCGCCTTCACGTGCCACCTTTCTATGGAGCAGGTGCATTCGCCGACCAAGCTATGTCATCCGAAGGAATGGAAAACCAGCACGCATGAACAGTGTGCCAGTGTTGCCTTTTTAACACATGCGTTAATGTTTTCCCTGATCAGACCACATGATTTGCCGCTTTACCTCTGGATGTTCGTGCACCTGCTGCAGAGAGCTGGGTATCCGCTGCGGAACACAGGTTTGCATGCTGGCAGGAAAGGCTTCAGGTAAAGGGGCTGCTGCAGGGACCTCGTCTCCGGGATGTGAGAGCGAGTTTGTTGGGGTGTGTAGGAAGGCTGCTTTGGAGATCTGTGTGTTATCTGCACACGGCCCCAGCCCCTGCTCCCCCCCCCGGCCCTTTCTGAGGGCAATACTATAGCGGCTGAGCTGAAAATAGTGCCGTATGGCAATGAAATGAGGACTTGCAGTTTCCCACATTTGCCAATCAAGGGAAATGACACACTATTAACACCCCCCCCTTGTTTTACCAATATTTAATTACTGATGGTTTTGAATATGTTTTGCGTACTCTTTTTTTAGCACTAATTCCGTAAAACTGATTTATGCCTCAAATATTAAACCGTGTTCTATTCCACTAGACTGGCGTTCGTTTTTATTTGAGCTTCCCTGCTGGCACTCCCACTACTTCAGTGTGCCAATCGTCTCCATTGTCACCTTCTCCTGCGCTGTTTCATTCCTTGGCCAGCCATATGCTCTTCTGCAGTGCTGAACCTGGCAGAGTTTCAGGGGTCAAGTCCTAAAAATTAAAGTGGGTGACTCATCAACAAAGACATGGAATGTGACGTGGCCAGAAATAAGCATTTCAACATGAAATCTGCACATTTCATTCAATTGGCTTTGCATAACCACCCACATTGCACAGGACGAATGGCATTTGCCTTTCATAAAATCAACACACACAAAAAACCAAGAGAGGAGATTTTCTTCTAATAGTGTTTGTGAAAGTGTTAAAAAGTGTGCATGTGTTAAACTCCAAGAACCAATACAAATGGTTTCCCTGGGACTTGCAGTACCGAAATGGGATATTTCACCTTTAGTTGTTTGTTACTCTTTATCAGGTTATATAGTGCAGTGGTGAAGTGTCCCGCCTACAATCCCGACGACTGCGGTTTGATCCTTGAGATTGGCTTGAATTCAAAGAGCACATTCAATGTTTCTCATTTTAGCTGGAGGGGACTGAGTCCACCCTCTGAATAAAGTGGGTGGACTCCGTCCCCCCGCGTGTACCTCCAACTTGAGCCCTGCAGTGTTTGAAGATGTTATGCTAAGAGGTGCTGCCCTTTGCTTTATCGCGCCTTTCTATACCAGGCTGAGAACCGGGGGTCAATGCTTGTGCACGGGTGTTGTTATGTTCTGCTGACATTATTTTTGCTGTGGCACAAGTAAGGAACCCCCCCACTGCGAGACCTTTTATCTAAAGGGGCCAGCGACTACAAACTCGAGATTGCAGTCTTACTGGAAAGTCCATCGTATCGCCCAGCCCCTAACCCCCGGCCTGCCACTGCCTACACACCTCTTTTCACCACCCTGCAGCCATCCCATCTCTGCATCCCCTTTTTACGCCAAGGTGCAGCATATTTTTGGGAGGAATCCACACCCCACCCTCCATCTTTTCAGCTCCACATTTCATCCTGAAAAATCCCTGCAAGGTTGCAGCATCACTTTGATACCGGAGGCCTGGTGCCACGTCAAAATCTGGTGAGCTTGTGCCTGTTGGTCGCGGTGGAGGGTGGTTGGAAGGAATTTTAATTTTAGACTGTGTGAAAAGAGTTTGGGCCTGAGGGAGACCGCAGGGTAGACCTTTTGGTGAAATGAGCAGCGATTCTAACCCTTGCCCGATTGAATATAGCAAATCAAAGGAGGTGATGGCTGGAAGGTTTAGAATTAATCTTAACCTCTGGCATTGCTCTGGGAAACCCTCCAGAGCATAATATGTATCTGCCAAGCCATTAGGGGAAAGACCATATGCAAATCAGGTTTTGTCCCACCCCAAAAGGGGCAGTCCAGCCCGAACTGCTTGGTCACATGACGAATGCCTGGCAAAGACCTTCTTGCCCTGCCCAAGATGGGCCCTGCCCTAGAGGGCAGAATTCCCAGCATGTCACTGAGTACCGTACCTGAGCATGATAGAGTGAGATTTGAGGCATCTCTCAGACTCAACCAGCATTCTAAGGAAGGCAAAATGGGTGACTGTGGCCCCACATTTCAAGTAGCCCGTTCTCTGAAAGAAAGGCGTTGGCCTACCATAATCCTCAGCTGTAGTTTATGGTAGTTGACTGGAGTTTACTGACTGCCTATTCCCCCTCGTCAGCCAACTTGCAGATCTTGTTTTGTTGAACATGGGATACAATGTATCGATGTGAGTGGGGTGGGGTTGACAGGAGCAGTGTGAGCTTGTGAAACTGGACCTGTTTGCAAAAGGCCCGTGGTGGGAGCTCAGGGTTGCAGGTTGCCTTGTAAAGCCTACTCCCCATTCCTCGGTCTCCTCTCTAAGATCTCCTGCCACCTTACACCAAACACACAAATTCCCCAGAAATGCCCATTACAAGCTTAACCGTGAGCACATCCACACTAACCGAGCCACGACAAAGCTCTCCTCTTTAGCCCGGTCGCATGCTCCCACACCAGCGGCTAGCCAGACCCATCCAGGCTATCCAGTCTATCCGATCTTGGGCTCTTCCCTATGGATAACATACTCCCAAGTCTCTTCCTCCAAACCCATAGAAAACAAATTGGCACTCAGGAACCAGGTACTGCTAACCTGCACCCATCAACACCACAGGTTTTGCATCTGCCTTTCTCACTGTCCCATTAATGAACCCGCGCCCCATTTTGTTTTACAGAGCCAAGAACAGCAAGGCCACCAATAGTGGCAGATGGGTGCTGCGCAAGACCGCTTACATTACATTACATTACACTACACAATACCTATACAAAAGCCAAAACGTTTGCCTTTGTTAGTACTTGTTTTTAACAGGACTTAAGGGCAATGAACAAGTGCAAGAGCACACTTCTGTCTTATTTCATTTACAACAGGCATGCACAATTAAGGCATTACATCTCAGAAGATTGCTTCAAAATAACACTGGGCTGGCATGTCATACACAACACACACACTCTGATGTTACTACTCGACAGGAATAGCTAGATTTCAAGGAACAGACATTTCCCAAGCACTGCCATAATGGACCAGGCTATAACATAGCAACATCTGGAAAATGTCTAAGTACCTACCCAATGAAATGATGCCAGGGTGTCACAAAGACCTATATATGGCCTACACAAAAGCCTACATTATAACCTTTGTTAATTCTTTTTAACTGGACGTAAATCCAAGCACAGATGCAAGGGCACACATCTGTCATATTTTAATTGAAACCAGAACTCATTTACATGCTCAATTACGGTATTGCATCTCAGAAGACTGCTTTGACAGGTCCCATGCAACACATATTTTGATGTTACTACATGATAGATGTAGCTAGAAACCAAGCAATAGACCTTTAGCAAGCCCTGCCATCTTTTACCTATACAAAAGCCTAAACTACTCGATTTTTAACTTGACTTAAGTGCAAGGAACAGATGCAAGGGCTCACATCTGTCTTACTTTAATTAAAACAGGAGCTCATTTACATGCAATATTAAGGAATAAACTCCCAGAAGACTGCCGATAGCCATCACTGGCAGGTC
Organism: Ambystoma mexicanum; assembly: GCF_040938575.1. NCBI lineage: Eukaryota > Metazoa > Chordata > Amphibia > Caudata > Ambystomatidae > Ambystoma > Ambystoma mexicanum. Next base: position 762,198,047 of record NC_090925.1, on the reverse strand, counting down.
CTATACAACAAACTTTGATGTTGCTACATGATACGCTATGCTTTATCCTGATGAGCTATTCACCCATATTGCCTCATGTGTATGTTAGATTTGATTTGTAAGTAAGAGATGGTTTTCATAGGATATGTTTTAGAATGATATTTAAGGATACTGTTACCTTGTCATTCCCGCTGATATATTGCCATTTATACGTATTGTGACGATTTGCAGGATTCAGTCACTTCTCCACAGGGGCGAGCCTTTCCTTGTGAGGCTAGGGAGATGAGCCTGAGTTAAAGCGGTGCTTCCTTTGAAAGGATGAGACTGCAGTCACCGGTAAGATGCGTAGCTTATTTACTTCATGCTCTGGTCACAAGTCTTCAAGTTACAAGTAGAAGCTAAGTACATTAGGTTAAAGAGACACAGAGCCATCCACGGGCACCCTCACGATCAGGCAGCTCACTTCCACCTCACATTCACAGAACACTCACAGGGAACCACACACTCAACATTCCACGCCCCAACACTCCACAAGCTTCACAGCAAACCACATGCTCACAGCCAGACACGAGGGGAGAAGTACATCACAACAGCCTGCTACAGGATACCCTCCCTAGCGGTTGCAGAAAGAGGGACCTCATCAGGAGAGACTCCCCCTTGGGACAGGTACTCCTGTTCCTCAGAGGAGCCCCCAAAATCTCTCACTCCTGGACCAACAGTAACACTAAGGCGTAAGAAAGGCCCAGTAGACCAATCCCATGTTAATTTCTATGCCATAAAACCCAAGATTCAACCGAAAGAAATGCATTATGGCACTAGTGTGAAGAGGAAGAAGGAGCGAGTGATGGAGAGTGCGGCAATGAAAGTGAAAGAGGACTGTCATCTTTTGCCGGGGAGGGCCCAGCCATGTGCCATAAAATGAGAAGAGGCATTCGATTCCAAGGAGGAACTTGCTTCCCAGTATCCTCACCCATCCGAGAATACCAATCCCATTGGAGGAGACAGGAAGAATACCTGTTTATTTGTTATACTGATACTTTGGGTAGAGAGCAGTACCTGCTTGATAATGACATGAAGAAGATCCACAGAGTTATAATGAATGCAACTCTGAAACAAAAGTAGGACTGCCACGAGATACCAGGGAGGCCCCAGAGCCTCGTCATTAAAGTGGGAGGAGAGAGAGAGAGATGGAAAGAGAGAGAAGCCCAGGAGTTTGGAATCAGCTGTGAGAGGGACGCTGATGTGCTAGGGTAAAGGCAGTTTTTTTCCTAAAACTGAGAAAAGCCATGGGAGTCAAAGCCTTACAACCCCCTGTTGGAGAGGCAGGGTAACTGTCAGCTGAGGAGCTTGCGACAGTTCAAACCGGGACACGTGAAGAGGTGGTGGTGGCACAGCCAGAGAAGGGGAGGAGAACTCTCTCAAAGCCAAAACTGCTCATCAGAGGTTCCGTCGGAGAGGACCGAGACAGGAAGAAGGAACAAGTTCCAACCCTCACACACGAAGAAGAGGAGATGCCAGCACCAGGGAAGGAGAGAAGAACCCTTGCAAAGCTAAAACTGCTCTTCAGAGTTACTGTTGGAGAGGGCCACGATAGGAGGAAGGAACAATAATGCTAGGCGTCCTGACAATGGGGAAACCAGCTGGAGAGAGAGAAGACACCAACCCGGTGATGCAGACTCTGAACTGACAAAGGTAAATGGGAGAGCAGGAGACCCGGAGAGAGCGGGAGACCCAGGGAGAGTGGCCCTTTGAGTTTTAAGCAAATAGACATTTGTTTGTATGAGAACTACAAATATAACTATTGGGGCAATCATCTTAGTCACTTTTAGAGGGGAGGAAATCTAATCATGTATGATGATAATAACTTAAGACGAAAATAAGTATATAAATATTCACCCACCCATCATACTCATACCATTGATACAAGAAAGAACCAAGAGAGTGAGAATCATCACAGGACTCATACTACTTACTTGTCCCAGTGGTACGAGGAAGAATCAAGAAAATGAGAATCGTCACGGCACTCATGCCACTTGTCCCAGTGATACAAGAAATAACAGAGAGCGTGAGAATCATCAAGGGCCTCATCCCACTTGTCCCAGTAACACCAAACTTCACCAAGAGAGCGATACTCATTGCTGGAATAATCTTCCTCGTCTCAGTAATATAAGCAGCGACCCAGAGAGTAAGAATAATAACTGGACGCATACTCGTCCCAGTAATACCAGAAATAAACAAGCAAACGAGAATCATTACTGAACTCATCCTACTCATCTTAATAATACACAAAGGGGCCAAGAGACTAAGAATAACTATTGGGCCTATTATGCTTGCCCCAGTGAGAGAACAAGTGAGCCAGAAAAGCAGCTTTCTGACATAGGATATCTTAACCATCCATGAGGAGCTAAATGAGCATAGTAAGACACAGCGCTTGAAGAAAATAAAGACAGATACTATTTTCCCTGGTGATACTAGAGAAAGAGAGACTTTCAGAGACACTTGAGAAAAGCATAGTAAAAGAATCTCAAAGGCCAGGAACGCCGAAGAAGAGGACTTTACCAGGTCAAGAGAAAGGGGACCAGGGTATTGGAACTGCATGAGTTAATACAACAGATAACCAAAAACATTCTGAGAATTGTATATTAAGCCTGTGGAAGCTATTCCAGCAGAGGGGAGTCATTCTCTCTGACTTTCGTTGTTTTGTCTTAGTGGTAGGTAGGGTCCGTGCAGTTTAGCTTTGGACAAAGGACAGACCATTTGCTTGGGACCTCACACCTTACAACGAGCACCCTAGTTCGTTTTGTTAGGCAGAGAAACCTAAGGATTAGTGACAGTGAGGCCTTTCTTTCTTATATTTTCAATAAAATATCAAAAAGAATGACAAAAACTGTCCTGTCTCCAACTTCTGATGTACCACAATATCATCATTTGAACAGTGATTTGTCTACTGGGTATACCCGAGGGTCCCCCCGGTGGGTGGACGTTCATTGCAATGTTTTTCTGCCGAGACTGCCAAGTGTGCATGTTGAGTTTGTGTTGTCATTGTGCTTGAGGTTTGCTATTAGGCTGGAGGGGGTTCAAGGCGGCTTGTTGGATACCAGCAGGAGCATATACTTCACTAGAAATCCCACTAGCCCAAGGTCAGGCGCACAGGACGTTTCTGGGCAGGTAAATGGATGTTCAGGGACTCGGGTGGTTGGCAGTAGTGAGTATTTTTTCTCTAGAGCACTGGGATTCTTGGAGAGTGGTGATGTCATGGAGGACGAGGCAGTATTTTTCTCTATAGATGGCAATGTATTACCGTCATCACGTTTGTACCCAATATAAAACATGTCTACTGCAATAAGCCGATTATACAGACAACATGCGTTAAAAGTATCCTTGCCATATCTGACAATTGTGCATATCATTTTCATGCAACTGCTTGTTATTCAGTGTGCATGTGCTCTGCAGGTAAACTATAGCAGAACCCTTAGCTGTAGCAAAACAAATGAGGTGATGGCTGGAAGGTTTAGAATTAGTCTTAACCTCTGGCATTGCTCTGGGCAACCCTCCATACCATCGTTCTTCGCCTGTCAAGCCATTATAAAAGGGGAAAGACCATATGCAAATCGGGCTCGGTCCCACCCCAAAAAGGGGCAGTCCATCCAAAAGTGCTGGGTCACATCCCTTCTGCTCGAGACCACAAGCATCCGCAAAACATGTTTCAGTCTTGTTGGGCCTCATCAGCGAGGGGTAGCATGGGTCTCCAGGCCCAGCATGCATAGGACACACGCCTGGGCATACCAATCCCACTCGAGGTGACTACTGCAAAACAAAAGCAGTGATGGCTGGAAGGTTTAGAATTAATCTTAACCTCTGGTATTGCTTTGGGCAACCCTCCAGACCATTGCTCTTTGCCTGCCAAGCCATTACAAAAGCTGAAAGACCATATGCAAATCAGGCTTGGTCCCACCCCAAAAAGGGTAGTCCAGTCCGAACTGCTTGCTGGGCCTAGAGACCCAAGCTACTCCTCACTTTTGAGGCCCAACATGGCTGAAACATGTCTGGCAGGGGTGTTGCTAGGTCTGGAAAAGATCAGGGGCTAAGGTAATGTCGGGAATGGTGGGATTCGGGGCTAGCTATAGCCTTTTGGTTGTAGTCCCTGAGCTTCTATCCGGGGCTACAACCAAAACACCCGGGGCTATAGCCCCCTCAGCCCCCCCCTAGCAACGCCTCTGATGTCTGGGGATGCTTGTGACCTAGCAGTTTGGGCAATAGTGCCCCTTTTGGGGTGGCACCAAGCCTGATTTGCATATGCTCTTTCCCCTTCTGTAATGGCTTGGCAGGTGAAGAAGGATGGTCTGGAGGGTTGCCCAGAGCAATGCCAGTGGTCAAGATTCATTCTAAACCTTCCAGCCATCACCTCTTTCTTTAGGTTTGAGCCCTTAGCTGTAGACAGTTGCCTCAGGGGTTGATAGACTATTTATAATACCCATTCCCCCTCTTGTGCTGCAACCCATAGAATACAGATGAGTCCCATGAAACATGCGGTTGAGCTGTCATAGTCACTGACATAGCAGTCATCTCTGCACCTGAACACAATGTGCTGTATGGTTTTTAAAATGTTTTAAACTAGTCATCTCTGCTAGTAATAGATTAGTCACCAAATTCTAATTACTAGTCCCATGCAATGTAATGCCTTTTTATTCTCATGTTTGCACAGACTGCGTTCTTCGGAAAGGCCTGCATCCACCACAGCACCTCGAAGCCATAAGAATGGCAGTAGGTGCTCTACAAATACCAAATAACATAGCACGTAGAACTGTCACCTGCTGGCTTAGACTACGCTGTACGGCTCCTTTCTACTAGGCTGAGAAGTACAGGGCTATGCTTACACAAGAATGCTGTCATGTTACGCTGACATACAGTACTGCCATTTGCTGGCTTAGACTATGCTGTACAGCGCCTTCCTATACTGGGCTGAGTAGTGGGGTTCTATGCTTATGCAATGATGGTGTTATGCTATGCTATGCTGACATACAGTTCTGTCACTTGCTGGCTTAGCCTATGCTGTATGGCACCTTTCTATACTAGGCTGAGAAGTTGGGGGGGGCTGTGCTTATGCAATGATGCTATTATGCTGACACACAGTTCTGTCACTTGCTGGCTTAGCCTATGCTGTATGGCACATTTCTATACTAGGCTGAGAAGTTGGGGGGGCTGTGCTTATGCAATGATGCTATTATGCTGACACACAGTTCTGTCACTTGCTGGCTTAGCCTATGCTGTATGGCACCTTTCTATACTAGGCTGAGAAGTTGGGGGGAGGGGCTGTGCTTATGCAATGATGCTATTATGCTGACACACAGTTCTGTCACTTGCTGGCTTATGCTAGCCTGACCTTTGCCCTTTTTGGTAAAGCTTTGATGTGCTAGGCTAGGTTATCAACATCTGCACTATCTTAGACAGATGTTTTATGGCAATGTCAACGCCGGTGGAAGGCCTTAAACATATTAGCTAATGAGATGGCACTTTTTGCAATCGGCGCACATGCTTTGCTCCGATAATAAATCATCACGCAAAACCGTAACACCGCACATTAAAGTGGCCTGTTCAGCAGAATGCTCCAGTGTCCCCTATAGTAAAGGATAAAGGTCAAACCATCTTAATTGCCCACAGGTGTAACGCCCACCCTCTCCCCTGCACCCAAGGTTATCCGAGTATGGCTCGCGTAGGGCGATGCGTTGACATGTTTTCCCTTCGTGCTCCCTAACTTTCATTCTCACACAGCCAACTCTTGGCTCGGACCCCTCTGTCAGTGGGCTCGGCCTTACCAGATCCCCTGAGTTCGCCTCATGAGGGGATTCAATAGGAATATCTGGTTTTAAGCCCCCACAACTCAGAGGAACACTTGTGCACATTTCAAGGCTAGCACACATATATAACTCGATTGTTCAGGCTACATGTCTTTATATCGAAACATTTTATAAAGAATGCACTTATAACAACATTTTTAGAACGAAAAATGTTATGAAGAATGCACTTTTTCTTTTGGGGGTGTGCCCCAACCCCCGATTCCCACTGCTAAAAACCCACCCCGACCCTTTCCCCACAAGATTTAACCCTTTAACCCACACCTAAGTGCATTCTTCATAACATTGTTCGTTATAAAATATTGATATATAATCATTCTTCGCAAAATATCCGATATAAGGACTGCATACCGATTGTTCATACCACCATCAGCACACTGCATTATTAACCACTGCCATAAAGTGAGGTGTGCGATATAAGGACTGCACACCGATTGTTCATACCACCATCAGCACACTGCATTATTAACCACTGCCATAAAGTGAGGTGTGCGATATAAGGACTGCACACCGATTGTTCATACCACCATCAGCACACTGCATTATTAACCACTGCCATAAAGTGAGGTGTGCGATAAGGCCAGCTCCTGATCGTTTTCATGATTTTATTTTCTGTTCATAAAACACACACAACTATACATACACCCCAGAGATCACTAATCCTGACCCTTAAATTGCCTCTCCTTTCTCGTTGTGAACTAGGTCTGCGCGTTTTGTTCTCCGACTCTCCCCCTCTTTGCCCTGTCCTCCTTTCGAATATAAAATCTACATTAAAAATTAGATACATTAAATATAATACATTAAATATTACATTAATCCAAAACAGCTGAGTACTTTCAAACCACTTTGGTGCTGATGTGCACAGTATAAAAGTAATTTTACACAGCTGTTCAATTAATGTGTAGCTCACACCAACTATATTGTCCCAGCAGCAGGTGCTCAACCCACAGGTCTATCTTACTAGCAACAATTCTCCAATCGTTTGCGTTAAATGGTCTCCGCGTGCGCAGTGATGTCACAGGATGAAGCCAGGTTCAAGGAGTGCCGTCAATATTTAGAATTTAATTCTATTAACCTCATTTCTCTACAGCATTGTTTTTCTCGCCTGATGTCACAATCTGACACCAGATCCCTGGAATGATGTCATAGTTTGATGTCAGGTTCATGGAGTAATGAGTCAGCCTCGGGTCACGTTTCTGAATTGAGATGCCAATCTGACATTTGACCCTGTAGTGATAGGTCTGCCTCCTGACACAGACTGGCAACATGTTCCTGACAGATATCTCAGTTTCATGTCAAATTTCTAAACTCATCTAACAGCCTGATACCAGGTTAATGGATTGATGTCACAGTCTGACGTCTAGTTCCTGGGGCGATTGTGCTCTCTCGTGAGACTCCTACAGCAATGTCACATTTCTGCTGCGATGTCACAGTCTGAGTTCAGGTAGATTTCTGCAATGATATCATAGGGTCATGTCCAGTTCTTATAGTGATGTCAATGTCAGATTTCAGGAGTTGTATCATAATATGATATCTGGTCCCTGACTTGAAGCCACGGCCCTATGTCGGCTTCCTGGAGTAATGTCACAGTGTCACATTAGGCTCCTATGTGAGTTCAGAGTCTGACACCTGGTTCATAAAGTGAGGTTACAATATGACATTAGGTTCCTAGAAAGATATCCCTTTTTTACTTCCGGTGCCTGAAACAATGCCACAACGTGACACCAAATGCAAACACAATACAAATATCGTGTTAGATACATTCCACATGTGCACAGGAATCATCCTAGAATAGCGTGAGAAATTCACAAAAGTAAAGTGGTCAGGAATTCGAAGGAATTCATACAATACTATATATTATACGTCAGTATTTCCCCTTTACCAAGAGTGAAGTAAATGTATCAGTAAGTGGATCTAGTGTGGGAAAATAGAAGACACAAAATACAGTAGTTTACTGCTGTGATTCACACATAATGCAAGGCAGTGCAATGTTAACAGCAGATGAATTTAAAATGACACATATTCACACTACTTACAAAGTATGCATTTATCCTTTTGGGCAAAGAGACCAATGAGAGGATTAATTCAGTAAGATGGGGCAAGATAAAGTATGAGTGGCGAATAGCTTAGATTTGTATATGGAAAAACAGCCTATAGCCTTATGGCCAAGATCACTCATTGGTTATTGTAACGACTGAGTACTTGTCATCGCTAACAATACTATGCATCTTTTCCTTCAAAAGCTCCTCTCGCCGAGGATCTGTGCAAGCTGCTGAGGTGAGTCTTGGATTTCTACCACACTCGCCATTCCTATCACAGCACAACTGTGGCATGATATGATATGTCATTTATAACGCGCATGTACACAAGTGTTTCTAGGCACGACAAGACAAGGGGGAGAAGGCAGAGACCATCTTAATAGGCCTTGTGCCATTCATATCGTGCAAGGGCAACAACGCAGAAGTGCAGGCGGAAGGGAGAGGGAAGGGGAAGTGCAACCAGAGCAGCAATGCTCAGAGTGAGTGCAACCAGGGCAGCAATGCTCAGAGTGAGTGCAACCAGGGCCGCAATGCTCAGAGTGAGTGCAACCAGGGCAGCAATGCTCAGAGTGAGTACAACCAGGGCCGCAATGCTCAGAGTGAGTGCAACCAGGGCCGCAATGCTCAGAGTGAGTGCAACCAGGGCCGCAATGCTCAGAGTGAGTGCAACCAGGGCCGCAATGCTGAGAGTGAGTGCAACCAGGGCAGCAATGCTCAGAGTGAGTGCAACCAGGGCCGCAATGCTCAGAGTGAGTGCAACCAGGGCAGCAATGCTCAGAGTGAGTGCAACAAGGGCCGCAATGCTCAGAGTGAGTGCAACCAGGGCAGCAATGCTCAGAGTGAGTGCAACCAGGGCAGCAATGCTCAGAGTGAGTGCAACCAGGGCCGCAATGCTCAGAGTGAGTGCAACCAGGGCCGCAATGCTCAGTGTGAGTGCAACCAGGGCAGCAATGCTCAGAGTGAGTGCAACCAGGGCAGTAATGCTCAGAGTGAGTGCAACCAGGGCCGCAATGCTCAGAGTGAGTGCAACCAGGGCAGCAATGCTCAGAGTGAGTGCAACCAGGGCCGCAATGCTCAGAGTGAGTGCAACCAGGGCAGCGCAGCTCTGGGTAAGTGCAAGGTCATGTTGTACATCATCGGCGAGGTAGGCAGGCAGACATTTCCCAGGACCTTTCAGTTTTAGGTCGAGCTGAACGAAGCCCCGCCTTTCAGAAGCCGTAGATTTTTCCTTAATAAAAAAAAAAAACACAATTGAGATCAGTTTCATTTAAAATCTAAACTGAATGGAGGGACTCACGCCCACATGCACTTAAGTGACAGAGGTCCCCCATGCAACGTTCCACTTTCCCACCATGCAGTGGGAAAGTACAATAATGACGAAATGGCGTTGTCACTCGACTCCTCTGCTACGTTTGTGGGAAAAGGTCAGGGCTCAAGTCGAGGGTACACGCGGGTGGACAGAGTCCCCCCACTTTATTCAGAGGGTGGACATAGTCCCCCCAGCTAAAAGAGAAACATTGGATGTCCTCTTTGAATTTATGAATTAAAGTACACCTCAGAAATCAAACCGCAGTCGTCAGGTTTGTTGGCGGAGCACTTCTCCACTGCACTATATAACCGAAAACAACAAACAACTATTGGTGAACTATCCCATTTCGGTAGTGCAAGTCCCAGGGAAACCATTTGTATTGGTTCTTGGAGTTTAAAACATGCACACATTTTAACGTGTTCAAAAACACTATTAGAAGAAAATATCCTGTCTTGGTTTTGTGTGTGTGTCGATTTCATGAAAGGCAAATGCCATTCGTCCTGTGCAATTTGGGTTGTTATGCAAAGGCCATTTAATGAAATGTGCATATTTCACCTTGATTTGCTAATTTCTGTCAACTTCACATCCCATTACGTTTGTTGATGAGTCCCCCCCACTTTACTGTTTAGGACTTGACACCTGGAAAAGTCAGACATCTCCCATGGTTAATGATTGAAAGACAAGCGCTTGAAAGACTCCCTGAGCTGGCGTGTTGGGGGGCTAATGGCGCCTTTTCTTGTGAAAAGTGTCCACGGCGGAGGGGCGCATTTAAATGCACCCACCGCCGCGGGCACATTTTACACTAAAAGGCCGCCTGCTGTGCCTTGTCCCACAACGCCAGCTCAGGGGAGCCCTTGAAAGACTCCCCCGAGCTGGCGTGGCAGGGGCAAAGGGCGCGGGGGGGGGGGGGGGGGGGCGAGGCGCCCCGGGCGGTCGCCCGGCTCGCCCCCCGCCCCCCCGCCCCCCAAGGCCGGCTCTGAACACACCCTTCCATCACTTTGATCGTGTCGATTGCATTGCACCTGCATTTTTTAAGCCAGCGGATGGGCCCTTCCTTGTTAATATATCGGGCTCGTTTTGCCAGACATAAACAGTGCATTGTTTGGTTTTCTGGTCTGAAAAGATACATGCAAAAAATACAGAGAGTACCCCTAGCAGGTTCCTTTGATGGGGAAATGAATACATACAAATTGCCCACACGGAAGTTGGCTTCCAAGAGAAGGTAATACCGAAAAATGAGTGAAGGCAGCAGCAGGCTTTGGGGGAGAGAGAGTGCAGACAGCTGCTGGTTCTGAAGAGAAAAGAATACACAAACAGACAGGGGTCATGTCAGTGGGGGGACTCATCAACATACCAATTCAATGTAGCGTCACCAGAAATTAGCATATCAGGGTGCCCTCTGAAAATGGGGGGGGCTGTGTTCACCCACTGTACCCTCGATTTGAGCCCTGCAAATAGAGTGCAGACAGTGGCAGGCTTTGAAAGAGAAAGTGCTAAAGAGTGCGGGCAGAACCTGTGGAGGGGAGTGAGCAGGGCGGTCGGGGAAAATGTCTTCTTTCTTTTTCTTTTTCCAGATGGTTATATGACAAACCTTTAACAAAATACATATCATCATATAAAACAAATACTTAGATATCGCAATGCAAATACACATTGCACATATCTACCATGGTTTTCCCTATCTAAACCTGATTAAAAGCGTATAAAATTAAATAGGCAGTCCATTAAAAGTTATTTAAACGCTATTTACTAGTACAGTTGATGTAATGGTTCTTTCCATACATGAAAAGTCGCTGCCGTTATAACTATACTCTCAGCTCTGTATATAAGGCTCCAAAATTGTTCTTCCGGTATAGCGCCAAGGTTATGTACAAAAATAATACAGGGCTTGCAGGGGTGTCCCCCGCAGGGTCTATGCCTTAATATCGGCCCAAAAATATGGCAATATTTTTGTAGGGTGATATTTTTGCGGGGATTTTAACACAGGGAACCATTTTTAATATTTGGAATAATACTTTTCCGGTACACCGCTACTAAGCCTTGAATGTTATAACCACCCTTATTGCGTATAAAACTCTTTTAGTATCCAACATTTCTCCATTATTTTTGTTTGCACAAAATCACCATAAAATTGCTGAATGGGGTTACTACTAATAGGTACACCAAAGTAAATATATGTATTCACTACTTCCAACCGAGAGCCCTTATAGCACCAGATACATTTAAGTTTGCCTTTCCTCTTTTTGCTAAATATCAATATTTTTCGTCTTAGGACGGATAACACGAAGATGGTTATTTTCAGCGTGTGTAGCTAGCGCGTCTAAGGACCTCTGTAAACCTATGGGTGTTCTGCCTAACAATATTGTGCCATCTGCATAACCTATCCGGGGCACAAAGGTGTCATCGATGCGTGGAGGGAAGTTATGTGTGGCCCATATCAGAGACGTATAAGTTATACAGTAATGGGGCCAAGGCACAGCCCTGCTTTAAACCCACATTTGTTCTCATTTCATCTGTGATCTCTCCACCTTGATTTACATGAACTGTTACCGCAGTATTAGTGTAAAGTGATGTTAGACAATGGAGGAGTCTACGATCAATACCCCAATTCGACAATTTGGTCCACAACAAGGTGAGGAAGACTGTGTCAAATGCTTTGGTAAGGTAAAGTCTGCAAAGCACAAGTACACATGGCCATAGATATTATCCGGGCAATGCCAGACGATGGCATGCAGTGCACTGAGATTATGCAACGTAGCGTGCGATTTACCAAAACCTGTTTGAAACGGCAAAAGTAGATGTCTTGCTGGAGCCCATTTTAATTTTCGCCGGAGGATGTTAGCGAACATTTTTGAGCTAATATCTAACATAGCTAATAATGCATAATTTTGAGGGCTAAAACAGGAATTAGTATGGATTTTCTCCAACTCAATGGAATATTGCTAGCGTTTGTTTATTTATTTATTTTTATTTATTTAGATTTGTAAAGCGCACTGCAGCCCACGGACATCGAGGCGCTAAAATGAGCTTAAGAAGGCTTGATTCTGGGTTACATGAATGCCACCCAAGGAGAATTCTTATACATGGAAAGGTTTATACAGACATAAGAGTGACCGCATGGTTACAAGCCTGCATGGTTACAGACGCAGCGGTAGACGAAACATATTATGATTTGTAAAAACAATTTTTCTAATATTTGGGACCAAAAATACAGGTCTGCCTTGAATATCACATTAGACAGCATATCAGGTCCAGGGGTGCGGGAACTTTTTAATGATTTAATAATGATTGCAATGGGCCTCATTACGACCCAGGCGGTAAGGGGTTTACGGCAGCGTTAACAGCGCCGACCCTTACCGCCTGAGTACGAGGTCCCTTAGCGCCATGGCGCTTTTAACACCTGCTTTTAGCAGGTGTTAAAATCCATGGCGCTAAGGGACCATGGAGTTAATTACGCCACCGTAATTTACGGTGGCGTAATTAACGCCTTCCCCACTCCCATTATGCCCTATGGAGCAAAAATGGGAATGGGGAAGGGAAAATGGGGATTGGGGACTTACCGCCCCGCCAAGGTCGGAATGGGGCGGTAAGTCCGCCAACCACCATGGCGTAAACATAGTTTACGCCATGGTGGTAAAGTCACGGCCCAGGCGGTAACTTACCGCCTGGGTCGTAATGAGGCCCAATGTCATCCTTGTTTAATCCCATACAGCAGGTGGGGTTATAGGTATAAGCTACTATACATTTTGATAGCTTCAGTCCATTTCAATACACTAATTGGATTTAATTCTGGCTGATTGGAACCAATAACACATTGTCTTATTTTTTACCTACATTTTTTGTCATCATTGCTTCTTAATAGGCGAAACATACATTTCCAATCCACACCCCTGATCGAGAATTTGGGACTATGTGGCCAGTTCTTATATTTCGTACAGAGGTGAGCCAATAAGTTATTTTTCTCCAAATCTCTATCGTTCCCAGACTTCTTGATGGCATTGTACTTCCTGCGATGGCCTTTCTTGGAGTGATGGACGACAGTATCAAAATTATTCAGGTGGCTAACCAACGGCGTAGCGACCTTATAACTGAAATGTAACGGTTCTTCCAAGAATACCATTACTTTAGACAAGTCCCACTCTTGGTCAGACAGCCATTCCAGAAGTATATGCTGGCTATGTGTGATAAAATGACTATTCATCGAGTCACACTCCCATCACTCAGCACAATACGGTGACCCTGTGTGCTAATAGATACAGAAGCATATACACGTTCCAAGTGTCTAGGCGAAGGCCATTTATAGGACCAGCATAACATAGCATGATCACTAACCGTGTTCAATGTTATTGTGAAGTCCCCACAATGCACCCAATTTAATCTGCCAACACATATGTAATCCAGGCAGGACCCTTAGACCAAGTGACTTTGGAGATGGAGACCTGCAGCTTGTGAAACATTTACGAAGAGCACATCTGCCAGCTAGCTTGGAAGCAAGGAGGCGTATATACTGTGCTGCAGAGCCAAGTACACATGCAGTCTTTCTCTCTGTAGAGACTGTACATGTCTGCCTGCTTTTCCTGCTCCCACTGACTAATGCAGCTGCATTGCTGCCAGCATGCATTCTCAGTGCTGCATTGCCCCGTGGAGGCCCCTAGGCAGTTGAAATTCCACGCCCCCCCCCCTCGCAAATGATCTCCTGATATGTTTTAAATTTTACCAACCAACAATTTTAATAAACCAATTGTATTACACAAAATGAAACATTAATTAAACATTAACAATTATTAATGTTATTAAACAAAAATATTTTTTAAACGTTTTAATAAACCTACAAAACTAGACATTTTCACTTTCCTCAATTTATTTGTGATGAAATCTGGACACAAATACAAAAACCAAATTAAGCACGGGTGGGCGCTTGCAGCCTTAAAGGGTGTGAGGCCCATAGGCCAGTGCCTACGTGGCCTAATTGATAAACCGGCACTGTGTATTGGCATGCTGGCTCTAATGCAATGCATTTCCATGGAATCTGCCTTTAATTGCTGGTAAAGGCAGAGTGATTCCATAGGAAACCATTGTAAAGGCCTCACCGTCATGCAGTGGAAAAGTAAAAAAAATAGCATGGAGGGACCTTTTGCACATACCGTAGAATTTACATATCAAGTTAACATGTTTTGTTATGTTGATTTATACGGTGCACCGCTACCACCCAAGGGCAGTCTCCAGGCGCTCACGTGGCTCTGCAAGATAGAGGACGGGGTTGGTTAGTGATGGAAGAGTGATAGGATAGGTCCAGAACCAGGAGAAACTGGTGTCTATGTGTTTTGGCTTGCAGATGGTTGGTTGCGTGCACTGGCTTGTTGTATCTGTACGGGTATGGTCCAATGCCTCTGTTGTTTCTATGTGAATGTTTGTTATGAAGTAGTATGTCTGTGTGTTTTATGTGTAGATTGGATGGTATTTCAGTTTGTGCGCACTGGCTTGTTGTATCCATATGTAAGGTCAAGAGTCCAGGGGCCAGATTACAGAAACTTTGCACCAGTGCAAGTGCAAAGTTTGCATGGTATTAGCACTGGGGCAAAGTTTGCCCTATTCTTAAAAACACTGGGACACATTAAAAAACTATTGCACCTCGACAAGTGCAGTTTGGCATAGTAAAAGCAGCAAGGATAAAATTACCCTAGTGCTAAAAAAGATATATTTTTGATGCATTTTTACGATTCTGTACATAGCACTAGGGAAAACTTTGCACTGGTGCAAAAATGTAGTGAAAATGCATCTCCTTTGCACTAGGGCAATATTTGCTGTGGTGCCTTTAATATGCCAAACTGCACCTGTCGAGGTTCAATGGTTTTTGAATGTGTCCCAGGGTTTTAAAAAATAGGGTAAACTTTGCCCTAGTGCTAATACTGAGCAAACTTTGCACTTTTACCAGTGCAAAGTTTCCGTAATCTTGCCCCAGGTTTGTTGTTGTAAGCTTGTGTTACTTGTGTTGGGTGTGTGTTAGTGTATAGGTTGGCTAGCGCAGTGGGCATGTATAGTGTTTGGTGGTGTGTGGGAGGAAGCAGGAGCGGGGTGGTTAGTACATTGGTCACTCCCTAAATTCTTCTATGTGGCTAATCTACACAATTCTATATCTTGATGCGAATGGTTAATTTCACAGTCTATCTAAATGTGCCACGTGGCTAAATTTCACAATCTATCTAATTGCGACACGTGGCTAATCTTGACAATTCTATCTAAGTGAGATGCTTGGTTGGTCCTTGCTATTGTTAACAGCCGAAAATTGCTTCCTGACAGCTTAAAAGCAGAATATGGCTACATGACACAAGTGGGCTAACAGCAGAGAATTGCTACCTGTCACAGTAATGATAAAAGCAAAATTTGGATAGCTGGCACAATTGAGTTCACTGCATGTAGGCATATTATATTAGTTAATAGGCGAGAGATTTTACACAAATAGGCTAAGTACGAGGTATGGCTGACTAACACAAGTGGGCTATAAGCGATTTGAGACTACCGTACACAATTTGGATAAATGCAAAATATGAATACCTTAGACAGATAGGCTATATTTGTAACAGGTAATAAGTGTGGTGGGGTTTTAACGGAGTACAGTAATGGCTGTACTCCCCGCCCACACCACACTTACCTTATCAGTCGCTGCAGGTTGACGACGGCAAGCTTCCCAGGCAAACACCGACTGGAGCTGCTTCTTCTGGGACTGCCCTTTGCCTAGGGGCCCTTTGCCAAGAGCTGCCTGGGCAGAGGCTGCCCTTGGAGGGTGTCTCATATGGAAAATAGTGGAATGATCACAGGGTGGTGGGAGGGCTAGGGGTAGGGAGGTTTCGAGAACAACGAAGCGGCTGGATGGGGGTTTGGAGGGTGCGAGATGGTGCAGGAGAGCACAGAGATCCAAACTGAAGTTAAACACTTCAAAAACTGGGTTCGCCCACAGATATTAAAAACAGGTACACTTACACGTCGGCACCAGGAACTAAAAGAAGGTGTGCAGGGAGTTGTTAAAGGTCTTGGATCGCTGCAGGGATTGAAGCCTGCGGTAGCGGGCCAATCACAGAGTGGTGGGAGGACTAGGGGCTGGAGGGCCCGGGAACAAGGAAACGGCTGGATGGGGGGTCTGGAGGGCACGAGATCAAACACAAAGATCCAAAATTAACGTAAACACTCTGAAAATGGAGTGGCCCACAGATATTAAAAGCAGGCACACTTACCCATCGGCAAAAGGACAACCACCGTGCCCCTTAATCACATCTGGTAAATGGGCTATGCAGGGGCATTCTGGTAGCACTTTGCAGTCTGACGATATTACGGGAGGAGTTACTTCATGTGTGGGGTACAGGTTTGTTTTTGGCTTCTGCTTATGTGATGGGTGTGCACTTACTGGGATTGTGTATATTTGAATCATGAACTGAGCAGAGTGGTGGTCCTCGCCATGCAGTGTTTAAATTTTCCAACAGGTAGAGGCAAAATAAAGAGTAAAACACTTTACTTTTCCACTTCAATGGCATGAGCTATTTACAATGGATTGAAATAAACAGACCTCACCTGCTTTTACCAGGTGGGCTCTTCAGGCGAATTCAATAGAAATTGCACCAGAATTAAAATACATGCTGGCGGGAATGCCGCCGCATTTTAGCGGTTGGAGCATGATAAGCAGACTGATATGTAAAGTCTGTCCTGGTCCCCAACTCCTGTGACACATTGTCAGAAATACCACAAATTGGTCAACATGGCAGTGAAATTATACTGCCACAATTCCTGCCATTTGTTTGGATCCACAGGTCCTAGAAGATCACCGCACTATATCTACAACGGAAATTCCCATGAGCATATGTCACAGATGGCCTTAAGAATACCCAGACTCCAGAGGGTGGTTCAAGGATTTTGATTGGTAGAACTCAGATGGTAACGGTATGTACATGGGATATGGCATAATAAAGGCGGCCCCTCTGTCGCCTTCCTTGGGCTTTGCACCTCCCACGCCCAGGTGTCCCCATTCCCCAGGTTGGCAACCAGATCTCGGTAACAACTACTATCTACAATTCTGGCTAGAGTTGTAGCCTAAAGGCTTCCCACTTTTCTGTCTGACTCCCTACAGTACTCCTCTAAAGGAAACCTATCCTCCAAAACTCCTGTAGAAAGTGTGCCTTTTCAATTTCCCAGTTGCTCACACTCAACACTTCTACACCTTTGCATTCCTGTCCCTAATGTCCATTTGCCCACTCTCTCCCTCCTCTTATATTACTATACACCTTCTCCCTCCTTCCCTCCCTTCTTCGTTACTCCCTCCTTCTTTCCCTCTGATGGTCACACAATCTCCTAGGCACCCTTCCCCTCTGTCCACCGGACTCTCCCACCCTCTGACCTCCTCTCAACGCTCCTCTCCTCTAGTCTCTCCTATCATCTCCCTCCTCCTCTGCTCCCCTCTTCTCCTCCCACTTTCAATCACCCTGGTACACTCCCTGAGAATCTCTTCTTACTCACTTATCCTTTCTCTATTCCACACTCTCACATTCCAACAACCATTCACACACTCTCATACACAGGTATCCTTCTCTCTCACAACCAACACCTCAACTGCCGCATCTCCACCACAGTCTTCTCAGCACTCCCTCCACCGCCTGGTCTCTTGGTCTGCCTCCACTCCACCTAACCTCAAACAAAATACCCACACCCCTCCTGTGTTTTGCTGGATTGTTATAAGCCTGACTTCCTATAGTGGTCGTTCCCTCCTCTTCCCATTGGCTTGTGGACCACCCGTTCTTTGGGGCCAACACAATCTTGCTATTTCCCTCTGATTTCTGGGTAGTGGCACAGCGATGTGAAACTTTCAGACCCTGGTTTATCCCCACCCCCTTTTCGTTTATAGCAGTTGCGTCTTTCTGATACGGGTTCCAGTGACTGTGTTGCCATTTTAAAAATGTGGGGACTTTTATCTCGCTCGGGACACGTTTTGCGGGAGTCTTGCTGCTGTTGTGCGTGAAGCTGGTGAGTTTTTCTCCCAGAGGGCAGAGACTTCCATATGCTGCACTGCTTCCTGGCCCATGGAGTTCTGGAATGAGAGAAACAGCATTCTGAGCAGAACACTATACTTCAGGCAGTGGGTGATTGACAGTGGTATCTTCCTCTCATAACAATGCACATACAAGTGGGGCACAGAGTGGGGCCCTCCCAACTCCCTCACCCCGCCTCTGGGGCAGGACTGGCTCTGGTGAAAACCCTGGTAGGCCTCCTGCCCCAGGTTGAGAGGGCTCCCCATCCTCCTTTGACACGGTCACGTCCCTGATCCCTATCACACACATCATTTCAGGGTTGTCATGCCATACACTATTGTAACCCCTCTCTGGCGTGAATTGTTATATTGCACTTGATCCGAGCTGACGGTGAGGGAACACACCACACACAATCACACCGGATCTGCATTCATCACAGCGTGTGGTGTGCAGGCAGGGACGTCATTTCACCAAAATGCCAGGGGTAGCAGAAGTGACATCACAGTGCCACACCCCCAAGAGTGGCATCACAGGAAGTGATGTCATTTGTCCACACCCCTACAGGAAGTGATGTCATTCGACCACCCCCCCACATGGAGTGATGTCATTAGACCACACCCCCACAGGAAGTGATGCCATTTGACCACGCCCCCACCATGACATGGCCTCATGAAGCATTATCCCTCAGTGCACTAAGAAAAAAATGGTTATGATATCAGTGTATTGTGACATTTCATACAAGAATGGATCATCATATGTAGCAGTGTCAAGGTTCATGTTGCCACGTAAAGTTTATGAACCCCAATCCCAACTTGATGTAGATCTGCCCTGTTATTTCAACAGGACTACAGAGCGAAATCACATTCTGGGGGGACAAGGATAGGGGAAAGCCACGATAAAAGGGGAGAGGGAGAATATTTCAACAGCAAACATGTATGGCACCCTCAGTTTTTAATGATTCTTCTTCTTGTGTTATTTTGGCTGCCAAAAGATTAGTTCAAAATGTGTTTGAAGCATACAGTGCATACTGAGTGTTACAAACTTCAGTACCCAAAGCCTCATCAGTCCTGTCCCCATATTTTATGGGGGAAAAAATCCTGGCTGCATTTTGCATTCCTGCCACACTCACCAACACTCTTTATATGCCTAGGTTTCTGTTCCTACATGTTCATTGTCCTACACACCCCGCACCTCTCCACAATGGTACACATTCCAACAATTAGTACTATTATATAGATTTTGGGATAATGCCCAACAGTTGCTCTTCCTTCACTCTGATCATAAGACTTAAAATGTAGTTTCTTACCAGATTAAGCAGAACAGTGGCTTAACAGACGTGCCGGTGCTGCTGTTTCAATGGCATGTGAGGTGAAGATTCTGACTCGAAGGCAGGTTGTTGCTTAGGTGACCGGAAACCAGAGGAGAGGTCTGTGAGTGTTCAATGGCAACTGATCAAGAAGACACAGAATTCTGGTAGTGGAGCTGCAGGTGTTTGGCGGAGAAGAGGCTGCAAGTATGGCAGGTGATGTTTTGAGGTCACAGAATACTGGCTGTGATGCAGATGGTGCCAGGCTGGTTTTAACAGAGTTTGCAAAGGTAGCGGGCGCCCCTCTCTCGACAGAACAAGGCCTGATAACCTGTTCAGTGGTTATTAACCACTTGAGAGTTCGCAGCCACTCCTTTTACTCACTGTGCCTTTCACAGATGGGAAATATCCATTTGCATATCAGTCTTTCTCCTGCCCAGGGGCAGTCCAGCACCGAAATGCAATGGCAATTCCAACCTGAACGAGAGTACCACCAGCAACCCCATACACGTGTTTCACCCTTGTTGGGGATCATCAGTGAGGTGAAGCTAATGCCTCTCTAAGCACAGTGAGAGGGAGACCACGTCTGGTTGCCCCCAGGAGACCCAGGGTTACCAATCCTAGGTTCCTTGAAATTTAGTTTGCAAAGGTAGCGGGCGCCCCTCTCTCGACAGAACAAGGCCTGATAACCTGTTCAGTGGTTATTAACCACTTGAGAGTTTGCAGCCACTGCTTTTACTCACTGTGCCTTTCACAGATGGGAAATATCCATTTGCATATCAGTCTTTGTCCTGCCCAGGGGCAGTCCAGCACCGAAATGCAATGGCAATTCCAACCTGAACGAGAGTACCACCAGCAACCCCATACACGTGTTTCACCCTTGTTGGGGATCATCAGTGAGGTGAAGCTAATGCCTCTCTAAGCACAGTGAGAGGGAGACCACGTCTGGTTGCCCCCAGGAGACCCAGGGTTACCAATCCCAGGTTCCTTGAAATTTAGTTTGCAAAGGTAGCGGGCGCCCCTCTCTCGACAGAACAAGGCCTGATAACCTGTTCAGTGGTTATTAACCACTTGAGAGTTCGCAGCCACTGCTTTTACTCACTGTGCCTTTCACAGATGGGAAATATCCATTTGCATATCAGTCTTTGTCCTGCTCAGGGGCAGTCCAGCACCGAAATGCAATGGCAATTCCAACCTGAACGAGAGTACCACCAGCAACCCCATACACGTGTTTCACCCTTGTTGGGGATCATCAGTGAGGTGAAGCTAATGCCTCTCTAAGCACAGTGAGAGGGAGACCACGTCTGGTTGCCCCCAGGAGACCCAGGGTTACCAATCCCAGGTTCCTTGAAATTTAGTTTGCAAAGGTAGCGGGCGCCCCTCTCTCGACAGAACAAGGCCTGATAACCTGTTCAGTGGTTATTAACCACTTGAGAGTTCGCAGCCACTGCTTTTACTCACTGTGCCTTTCACAGATGGGAAATATCCATTTGCATATCAGTCTTTGTCCTGCCCAGGGGCAGTCCAGCACCGAAATGCAATGGCAATTCCAACCTGAACGAGAGTACCACCAGCAACCCCATACACGTGTTTCACCCTTGTTGGGGATCATCAGTGAGGTGAAGCTGAGCCTCTCTAAGCACAGTGAGCAGGGAGTCCACGTCTGGTTGCCCCCAGGTAACATAGGGTGACCAACCCCAAGTTCCTTTCAAAAATACAAAAAAGGTAGCAGGCGCCCCTCTCTCGAAAGAACAAGGCATGATAACCTGTTCAGTGGTTATTAACCACGTGTGGAAAAGGAGAGCACACGTATTACGGAAACTGAAAGCAGGATAAGTGTGAACGAGGACACAATACAAAAACACAGTCGAGATATAGCCCACCTCCAAACAGAACTACACAAGACTCAAACCAAGTGCGAGGACCTCGAATCGAGATCCCGGAGGAACAACATCCGGATTGTTGGAGTATCGGAAAAATTCGGAAAAGGCCCCATGGAGAGGCAAGTTGAGGCCTTACTGAAAGACATCCTAGGCGCTGACTCCTTCTCGAATCACTTCCTGATTGAAAGGGCCCATCGTGCCCTAGCACTGCTCCCGAAGCCAGAGGCCCCCCTCAAACCATAATTGCGCACCTCCTAAACTACCGAGACAGGGACACTATACTCCGACTGTCGAGAGAAAAAGGTACCCTACGCCATGAAGAAAACACGATTCACATATATCCAGATTTCTCGACCAATGTGCAAATGCAAAGAAGATCATATGAAGGAGTGAAAAAACAGCTACGACTGCGAAAAGTACCTTATGCCCTCATCTTTCCGGCAAAAATGAGGATACAGCATGGGGGACATGCTCATTTCTTTGAAAATCCCACAGACGCCATGTCATATGTTGAGTCTTCCATACCAATACCCACCGGAGATCGAGTGGCAAACCAAAACGCGAATACATAACCAAGAGGTGAGCAGTAAGACTGGACCAGGCTAGGATCGCCTAACATATGGTGAGAAATTATTGACATTGGAAGACATGTAAAGGTGACGAACTGAACTAAAATGTTGTTTTATCTGGGCTGTGAGCCTCAGCCTAAAGCGTGCCAGATGGCTGCTATTAGTGACCCTCAGGAAAGTTCCACATGTTTAAGGGATTGTTTATTGCGGGGCAGCATTGTCATGTTGGGGTTGATGATGAGGGTAGGGGTTTAAAGTATCATATGACTGTACGGGAAGGAGGCAAGGGGGGAAAAGTTGGGGAATGGGACTCAGTTCGAGAAGTCTCACAAGTTAAAAAATGTGGTGACATTGCAACGCACGGAAATCTCCTTAACAACAGAAAGGCCAAATATATAAACTGGAAACACAGATATGGCTAACTCTGTTAGGGTAACCCGAGGGCTCCGATTGAAACTGTTTACTTGGAATGTCCGGGGTCTGAACAACCGTAACAAATTGAGGAAAGTGGGAGCCTATATTACTCTGCACCAACCCCACATTGTCATGTTACAGGAAACTCATGCGCTTCAAAAGGTCAATGCTGAGTTCTTGAGAGGGTGGGGGTCTCACAGGTATTGTACGGAATACTCCTCACAGGCAAGAGGGGTACTAACCCTGATACATCCATCCGTCGGGTTCCAGTTCGAGAGGAGCAAAATAGACCCAATGGATTGCTATGTTTTACTTTGGGGCACCATCAAGGGGGAAGCAATGATTTTCATTAATACATATGGTCCAAACATAGATGACCCTGAATTCTACATCAATGTACTACATGAGATTGGCGCCTGTGGGGGCGAGCAAATAGTGTAGGGAGGAGATTTTAACACTATTTTAGATACAGTACTGGATCGTTCTACCTCAGCACATAGGAATCCCTCGAAAGCAGCCAACACGCTGCATCAAATCATTTTACAGCTACAGCTGGTAGACGCCTGGAGAACACTTAATCCCTTAAAACGACAGTACTCCTTTTACTCCTCGGTACATGACACTGAGTCCCGCATTGACTATTGGCTGGTGTCAGCGTCCCTAGTACACCAAATTAATGGAAGTGAAATATTTCCCCGCACCCTGTCCGACCATTCTCCCATAGAGTTAGACATGACATTGGAAAGTCTTAAACCTCCGGTCAGGAGATGGAGAATGCCTTCCGACATTTTTAAGGACCCTGGGGTGGTGGGGGTACTACAGTCGGAAGTTGAACTCTTTTTTGAGACCAATAAGGGTTCGGTGGATAGCCCCTCGGTGCTATGGGAAACATTCAAAGTGTGGGTGAGGGGTATCCTGATCTCCAAGTCTACGGGGCTATTGAAAGTGGTCAGGAAAGATCTGGAGGTGGTTGAGAAGCGACTGGGGGACCTAGAGCAACAATACACATCCTCACATGAGGATAATGCCCTGGCAGAAATTAATAAAAACCTACAAGAATTTAATAAACTAGCAAATAGGGAGTTGATGTACATGGCCACTCCGGTCAGAGTACGCCGATATGGCGAAGGTAACAAGGCGGGGCACACACTGGCTAACCTGTTGAAAGTTGACAGGGGCTGCACCCTGATCTCCAGCATAATAGGGAGCGACGGCATAGTACAGACAAATGAGGAAAACATCAATGGGGAATTTGTCCTCTTCTATAAAGAGCTCTACGCTAATCATGACTTCAAAAACGCCAGGGATACTCAACTTTACTTAGACAGCATAACACTTCCAAAATTGGGTGATGAGAATAAACTACAGTTAGACCAACCCATTACGATTGAGGATATTAAGGAAGCAATTAAATCATTGGCCGACAGAAAAGCGCCTGGCTCAGACGGTCTGGGAATCGAATTGTACAAAGAACTAAGCGAAGTATTGGCCCCGATATTGTTGTCCATGTGGGAGGAGGCCACAGAGGTAGGAACACTGCCACCATCCAAGCGAGAGGCTATAATTACAGTGCTCCCTAAGCCCAGACGTCCCCCCAATGAGATGTCCTCATATAGACCCTTATCTCTTATTAACTGTGACGCTAAGATATTTGCGAAGATCCTGGCTAACAGACTCCTGCCGCACATGCCAGTGCTAGTGCACCCGGATCAGTGCGGGTTTATTCCCACTAGATCTACAGCGCTCAATCTACGTAGGCTGTTTGGCGTAATGGCCCAAATCAAACCAGAGGCCCAGGCGGTAGCGGTATCCCTAGATGCCGAAAAAGCGTTTGACTCTGTATCATGGGCTTACCTGTTCATGGTGCTTGGTAAATTCGGGCTGGGCCCCAGCTTCTTGAACTATGTCAAAGTGCTGTACACTAACCCGGGGGCCAGGGTATTGAGTAACCACACTATGTCTGATTGGTTTGAGTTGAAGAGGGGCACTAGACAGGGCTGCCCATTCTCCCCCATACTGTTCGCTCTCACTATGGAACCAGCTGCAGCGGCGATAAGAGAACATCAGGAACAGAGAGGTATACGGATGGCGGGCCTCACTCAATCGATATCACTATATGCCGATGATACCCTATTGTACATTAGGGAGCCGAACACACACTTGGGCGCGCTAATGGACGAAATGCACAAATTCGCATCACACTCAGGATACAAGACCAATCGATCTAAGTCTGAAATTTTCCTTCCCCCTTAGCCCCGCCACCAACTGCCCAAATGACACACTTGGCCTAAGGTGGTCCCCGGACAAAATTAGATACCTAGGGGTTATAGTTTCTGGAGACAGGACATCTCTACTCTTGAACAACCATGATTCCCTGCTGTCCACTATTGCCACTAAACTCCGCTTCTGGGCCAAACTCCCCATATCATTAATAGGTCGGGTACCCATATTAAAAATGGTCATCCTCCCTAAACTGCTGTATATATTTACCAACATCCCGATCTGGCCTGGTAGGAGATTCTTTGACACTCTCAGGTCCCTGGCGGTGGAATTTGTTTGGAGTGGGGGGGCACCTAGAATGAAGTGGGAAAAAATGGTGGAACCATACAATAAAGGGGGCATAGCTGCTCCTGATTTTGAATTATATTATCTGGTTGCACAAGCACAGTTTGTCAAACATTGGTACGATGAAAACGACACTTCACCCCACATTCGTCTTGAAAAACACGCAGCGCGCCCGACCGACCTTAGGTCAGTCATTTTTTAAACTAAACACAGGGATGAATGCCCATTTGACCCGGTTAGTACGACGGCCCAGGCATGGTTTAAAATCTTCCGAAGGCTTGGGGTAAAGACGCCTTACTATGCTGAGGCCCCCTTTTGGAACTTCCCAGGCATAACACCCACATACGACCCAGGCATACAGAATAAATGGGACCCAGATGAAGAATTTAAAATCAAGGACATATTTCCCAATGGGAGGTTTATAACACTTGAGGACTTCAAAACAGGGATGGGGAGGGATCAGCTGATGATTCTCCAATTTTATAGAATGAGACTGGCCTTTAAGGCCCGTTGGCCAACATTCCCAGACGAACCCCCACCGCATCCATGTCTACTGACACTTTCAACACGGGCGGGCACTAGCATCTCGGGACTATATGTTGCGGTGCAGACTGGTTCCCCAACACTGAATGTAATGAAGGCTTCCTGGGAAACAGATCTGGGTGAGGATATATCGGACAGACAATGGGAAAGATACTGCGAAATGACCAAGAAAGTGTCCATGAATGCCGGACTCCGGTTAATTCAGTTTAAAATGTTGAATAAACTACACTATACTCCATTGAAGGTGGCTAGGTTTACAAACAATGGGACTGGCATGTGTCCAAAGTGTGGAACAGACCGGGCTGACTCGATGCATATGTATTGGAATTGCCCTCATGTGCTTGCTTTTTGGGGGGAGGTGGCGAATATCCTGGAGGAGGTGACACAGATACCGGCGGACCTCACACCGCGAAAATACCTGTTTGGGGACATTGGTAAACATTCAGAGGTGACACGGAGACTTTTTAACGTCACATGCGCAGTAGCGAAACGGTGTATACTGCAAAAATGGAAGAGCGCACAGGCACCGAGAGTGAATCATTTTCTTAAGGAATTCATGTATGTAAATGAATGTGAAGAATATTACATATTGACTATCCCGAATCCAAGTAAACCAAAAGACATATGGGCCCGGTTTAGAATATATCTGAGTGAAATGAACTCGGACAGTGACAGCCTGACAGGGGCAACGGCTTCATCAATTCAGTAAACATTGCTTATGCTGCAAGGTGCCTAATACTGAAAGTTGATGTGTTCAAACAAATGCGTTATATGTTGTTGTTGCAATGTCAAGTACCACAACCGTTAAATAAAGTTTTTAAAAAAAAGAAGTTCATTATTATCAGACAGCAAACGCAATATTGATATGAAGTTTCCCTTATTGTGGGAGTCTTGCGATTCATCTGTGGCTCGGAAAGCAAGTCCTTGACGACCCAAAACACATACAACCTTAAGTAATTGCAGCACATGTTGACGATTCTCTTCAATCTCTTGGTCCCCAACCTTTTCTAGCATTGAAACAATTGAGTGGTGAGGGCCTGTAGTCTGTTGTACACGCCTAAAGTCTGCCCAAGCTACAACCAAAGACTTATGCTTATCAGAATCTGAGTGCATCTTTAAAGAACGACGTGTCTTTTCCCATTTAGCGAAGCCGATGTCAACAAATGGAACATTGCCACGTGCACGCCCCCCTCCTCCAGAATTAGAACCAAAATGTCTGCATGCAAAGCAGTATACTTTATCTTTCAGAACGGAATACTCCACCCAAGGATATGTTATGTAGTCTCCGTTAAACTTATGGGAACCAGTTGCAGGGTATGTAGGAAGTTTTGGCTGTACAGGGTCACTGCATGGATTTGGTAACAGATCAGTCACTACACTGTTATCTAAAATGGGAGCGGGAGATCTTCTTGGAATGCCCTGCTCAGCTAGACAAATCTGCATACTGTTATCGCTCTGCAAGCAAGAGCTGCTTGTGCCCTCCCCGAGGAGTGAAATGTCAGGTGAGCAAGCACCAGTGGGGGGATCATCAAACATGCCAATACGGGAAGAACAATCCTCAACATCAGGGTTGAAAGAGCACTCAGCACTATCCATGAAAGGTGATGTGTTGCGTGGGTCATCAGCATCACGTGAAACCATCACAGCAATGTCTGCACGTGGACAAGAGCCTTCAGTGGCCACTACAAATGAGGGAGATGCTATGTCTGCCAAGGAAGTTGGAGCTGTAGACAAAGAGTCAGCATGTGAAGATAGTGAACCAATGTCAGCACATGTTATTATTATGTAGATGCACTGTCTGCACCTGAAGAAGCAGCTTCGCTGCCAGCTAGAGTTGATGTGCTGGCCGATGGTTGGACAACATGTGCAGCTGTGTTTGAACTGCCACTTGAGGTATCATCAGACCTCTTGCGCTTGCTTGAATCAGAGCCTGTAGGAGGGCCAGCTCCTCTTGCTTTTGGAGAAAACATGTCAACGATTGACCTCTGTTTTGGATCCTTGGGTTTTCCTGTAGGTATAGACATGTTTGTTCTTTTAGTACTGCTAAATCAGAAGCTATTATTCAAGCAAATGATGGATTCCTCAGTGTCCTCCCGACTTCTTTTGTGCTTCACACTTCTTTGGAGGACCACTTCCGCTGAATACCAAAGAGGAGACAAATCTGAAATATATTGCTTTGGCTTACAAGTTTATCAGTGTACTCCCTGAAAATAAGCGAGTACTCCCCAAAAAGAAAAACAGATTACAAATAATCCCCAAAAGAAATAGGAAACAAACAATGTGGACCCTGAGCCCCTGCTTTCACGCACAGAGCTCCATGGATGTTAGGAGAGGTAGCGCACGTAGTTCCAAAGGAAGAAAGTACTATTATTACTGCTCAATCTGTAGACATGCACATGATCTTTTAATGTGTATGAGTACTAGGTGCAACATAATTATTGGAAAAACCTTTCCGTATTTCAGTTAAAGCATTTTTACTTGCTTACAAAATACTGCCGTGGGGAACTAGATTTACATTTTTACTCCCTAAAAATCATTTTGCTTCCAAGTTTACAAAATAGGGAATACAATAGTCCCACTTTAAAATCTTATCTGGAGCACTGAGTACATACCTAAGCAGTGATTTCAAGTATGTATCTGTCAGGGTAATACTTTACATTTGAGAGATTAAAAGTTGCAACCTGTTCAAACTCTGCCCCTAAGAAAAAAGGAAACCCGTGGGTCCCAAAAAAACTGAAGTGAAGCATGTGTTCAGTGTCATACAGTTTGAAGTTAATTTTGTGGTATTCTCTGATTAAATGGAAGAGAAAGGCCATCTTTAGTGTTGAAACAACTAGGACAAGGCTGCAATGCATAAATAGATAAGGACTAACAGATCAGATCATTAGCATATGCTGTAAATTTTCAATATGTTGCTTCACGTTCATTTACCTCTCACAGCGGTCACAGATAAAGATGGATGTCAGCTGCTCAGTGGTGGTACTGTTTGCTGGCGTTGAGAACACAGAAAGGAAGGAACTCCCACACGAAGATGCAGGTCTGAAAATAACAAAATATCAGAAAGATTCATTTGTGCAACACCACACCGGAAAAACATGGCAGCTGTTCTGCTGGAACACAGCCTAGGTTTATTGTACATTAAACCCTGTAACAGCCGCAGACGACGACAGAGCCACGTTTACTTGACTTTGTTCCCCTATATTCTGGGTTAAAGTCAGTACAGGAAAATGAGCGAGAGGGTAATCTAAACAAAATAATGCTCATGTCAAGGGCTGCCATAACTTGTGACGACTGAGTTTCTAAAGTGCTAAAGGCCGGAGTCCATTCTTTTCTCTGGGTCAGGGCCGTGGCACCCTGTGTAGGCTGGACAGTCACTTTCACACTGTTTTATCCACTTTTGCCATCCCTCTTTCTTCTCCATCTCTACCTCACTCTTACCTCAATCCTCCTTCATTATATTCCTTCTCTATGGCCACACAGTGCTTTTCTTTCATTCTGCTGACCTTCTTCCTTCCTCTAAGTGTTTACTTTTCTGTTGCTCTTCCTTTCTCCTTCCTTCCACCCTCCTATGTGGTTTTCTCTCTTCCTTGCTTCCGCTCTCCCTGCCTCTGTTGTTTCAATATCGCCTCTATACTCTCCTTGCTCCACTTGGCCACTTCTCTCTCTTTCCTTACCCCTAGCTCTTCCTGCTCTATCTCACCCCCTCTTTCCCTGCCCCTCCTCATATGCGGTCTTCTCTCTACACCTTGCCTCTTCCATCCTTATGTCGCTCATCCATCTTCTTCTCACCTCTAATCTCTTTTAGTCCTACCTCACCTCCCCTTTCTCTCAGTCCCTCGTCACTCTTTGCAATCTGCCTCCTACCTTCCACCACATTTATTGGGACAAATGCCTTTTTATATCCGTGCTTTCCATGTAATTGGGCTGATTAGTACTGCGCTGGGGACACCTGTTTGCTCTTAGATATTCACAGGTCTAGGTTGGGTGCTTGTCCATTCTCCCACTTTCAACTGAAGTGAAACTCCTAACCTTTGTTACTCTGTTAGGTGGTCTGTTGCTCCATAGGAGGAAGCCACAAAAGGGTCCCCACAATTTTGGAGTAAGATGTCTTTGTCATGGTGCCTTTGTCTTTGAAATGGTGGGTGCCTCGGCCCCACCCCTTAGCCTCTTGTTAGTGACTCTGCCACAAAACATACATGTTTAATTTATTTTGGAGGCACTCATATTTCATTTCTAGCACCCGTTTCAGCCTCAGTGGTTGTGGTTTCTGAGGACTCGGATAGGGAATTGAAACACAGAGGAGTGGGACCCCAGCCTGATAGGTTCGCCCCATTGCATTGTAGATACTGACAATCTCAGAACAATTTCCTGCCTCATCAAAACCTCAGCACAGGTAGGTTTTGCCGTTTGCTGCTTTTAATTAAGGAGTAGTTCCTATCCCTTCTGGATCTGCTCGATCAGTGGACCACATTGCTGTAGAATTAAGCAGCTTTGTTTAGATCTTACAGGATTCTCAGTTCATATATCCTATGCTCTTCAGATATGTTAACTTTCCTGCAAGACATGTATATTTATCTATGTTTCTTTTATAGTGGACCCCTGATCCCACATATAGTATGCACACAATCATAGGCTTTATCAAGTTCTCATTAATACAATGTTCATATAAATATAGATTGTTTACTATAATATGCACATGCACTCACTAACGGGGCAACGAGTGAATATTGTTTTTCCCACTGTCATAACGCAACCAAACAAGCACAACAAAATGCATAACCTTATAGAATATGTGTATTTGTATGATGTCCCATACCACAATATGGCATAGGTGGAGACACTAAGAAACCAGTGGTGGGGCTGGCCTACAAGGAAGTCTGGAGATGTCCCTGTTGGCCTCTGCACCATGGGCCACGTGTGTGCGGGCGCTCTGCTGCATGGCTCAGTCGCAATGATGATGTAATCAAAACAGAACAAACTCTGCGTATGTTTATGCTATAGTGGCTGGGATAAGTTCTGCTTGTTTATTGGAAATGGTAACTGGGAGGTCCCACAAGGGAGGGCAGAAGGAGATGGTGAGGGTATAATATGTCCACCCCTGCAAGGAACGGAGCAATACTGTTGTGAGTCCTGGCTTGTTAAGGAAGGCTGTTTGTATTGCCTCTGACCTGTGAGGCAGGGATAGCTAAGAGGGAAGCTCGCGAAGTCCCCTGATGGCGAAGAGCAGGATTTAATGTTGTATATCATCTAGAGGTTTGAGAGGAAACGGGAACTGCACTACTAGCATGACCCGTACTCGTACAGCTACTAGTATTAGACAGTTTCCGTTTTTTGTGCACTGGTGGTTCATTTTGTGTAAGTACATGCAAGATCCATCCCTTAAGTAGGCCATTTTTGCTACTTAATGCTATATCGCAGTGGAAAATGGTTCCCACTAAAGAGAAGAAGGGCTACATTAAGTCAAACCTTTATCAACATATCAAACCCTTGCCCATTCGCCTTTCGGTATGTCCGGGAGCAAGTATATTACTTTCAGGTAACGGAGTGCCTGCTGTCGGCACCAAATTCATTTTACTAACGTGCAAATATGTGTCGGCGGCAGCTTGCAAGCCGCCGCCGACACATATGCACGTTGATAAAATGAATTATGTGCTGCCTGCACTCGGCACCAAATTCATTTTACTAACGTGCAAATATGTGTCGGCGGCAGCTTGCAAGCCACCGCCGACACATATTTGCACATCAGTAAAATGAATTAGGTGCTGCCTGCAGTCGGCACCAAATTCATTTTACTAACGTGCAAATATGTGTCGGCGGCGGTTTGCAAGCCACCACCGACACATATTTGCACATCAGTAAAATTAATTTGGTTCTGGTGCTGCCCTGCCGTCGGTCGGCGGCGGCGACCGCTGGACTCAGTCGCGTGTCGCTCACCTCGAGAGACGAGTCGGAAGTTAGTCACTGGTCACTAGTCTGGCCTCCTGGATCAACGTGGATGCAGCCAGCCTGTGGACAAAACTCTCAGCCTCAGCAGCGCCAGCGAGATGAGAAGCGCACCACACGCGTTTCACATGCAGCAACAATAATCAATATGGAGGCCACAAGCGTCGCAGCACGCTGTGGCCACGCCCCCTCCTCCTCTGATTGGTCAACGCCAGAGGTCTCAAGAGATTGACAGGGGTCGCTGGCCAATCGCCAGCGGTCGCTCTTGCGACCTCAGGCGACCCCCAAATGACGTCCCTGTGCGCAAGTGCATGATTAATGTGACACACGCGGTACCAGTGCCTGGAGTATGAGGCAGAGGAAAAACTCCAGGCAAAGCCATATTACCCTGAAGCACTCCCCTGAAGTGGCTTCATGGCGAAAGATGACTACCGGCCTCATCTAATCTGCTCATCATTCCACCTCCTGGAACACCTTAGAGTTTACACCAAATGTGCTGTGGCCATTTTACAGCCTTTGTCATTCAAATTACGAATTGTCTCCGGGAATGACTATCAGCGAGACCTCTGTTCCACTCAGACTGGTGTGTGTTGCACACCATAGTGCTTTTTGAAAATATAACTCTACACAAATAATTATCTTCTTTGTGCTCAACTGTGAATGGAGATCATCTGGCAAGGATGTGAAAGTCATGGCTTTTTTGATTTTTATTAGTAAAACTGGTTGTATACGAATTGTTTGTTTTACAACTGTTCGAATTACAATTGACCTTTTCACAATTGACCGAATTGTGAAGGTCAATTGTAACATATATGTGGGGGGAAACCCCCCACAATCCCCCACCCAACGCCATACCCCCCAAAACCCATATATGTATATATATATATATATATATATATATATATATATATATATATATATATACGGTCAATCGTGAAAAGGTCAATTGTGACCCTTTAAATTCGGTCAATTGTTCATTCGAACAATTGTAAACGAACAATTTGGGTACTATCGTAAAACTATGTGGGTAATCCTGTGCCTGAAAGGGAGTTCTGCAAAAACAGACCCCCCCTTTCAGAAAAAGCTCCTTGCCAAAAGCATATTGTATGACTGTGCCCTTGCTAGACCAGTCTCCTGACGACTGCAGCACCTGCTCCTCAGTGATGCTGCACATGTTCAAATGTCACATGTGCATTCCTGACAGCGCTGTGAACCAAAGTACAGACAGTAGTGGCATTTTACCTTCTGGACATCTGATATAAAATGTAATAATTGTTGCCTTATCATTCTGGTGGCAGGGTAATATCTAAGAATACGCCATATGTAGTTATGGTATGGTGACTGATAAGAACAGACAATTATTAAAGCCTGTGAGCCCATGTTAGTCATATCAAGTCAATTCATATTAATAACTAGCCTGATTGTCTCCAATGCTTCTTCTATTGAGACAACAGCCAGGATGCTGTCTTCTTTTGGTTCCCCAGGAGGAAGGGTAATACCCCCTCAGGCCACAGGAAGCTCTCATCAGGAGATCTCCTGCAAAATCATCTTCAAAGGAGCACTCACATAACAAAGGCCAGACTCACACAGGGTTCTGAACTACGAGGGCCTATGAAGTCAGCAGGCATGGGAAAGGGCCAAAGTGAGAGTAGCCACAGAGTGAAAGGTGAACATGAGGTGGGGTTCCACCATCTTTTTTTCTGTTGCGGCTCTTTTCCTCCATTCTGTGCAATACAATGCTATCTGGGTATGACATAATAAGGCAAAGATCACTTGTTACAGAAACAGGGATTGGACCACTTACAGCAAGCCTGGCTTTGTCCAACCCCAGTGCCCATTCACCTTTATAAGGAAGGGGTCTTCCACTCCTTCCTTCATACATTTCTGGACTTTCAAAAAGAAAAGAAGAATTCATTGAACCTCGATTGGGGGTACAGTCCACTGTAACACTGCAACAGTGACGTGAAGATAGAAGGCATCCAATGCAGAGAGCTCTGTCCCCTAACACATCCTGGGAAGAGTCGGGGTGACCTGCTGTGGACTAAGGCGTGCCACACTGTTAGCTGAACAGGGACCAGGCGCCTCACTGGAGGTGAAGGAACCCCTGTAGGTGCCAAACTCTCTGGACTCGGAGAGCAGAGCATGAAGGGTTTACCTTCTCCTTGGAGGCCCTGGATTCAAACTTCCAGCAACCAGAACGGCCAGGAGAAGCTGGAATCCTGTTCACTTTGAACCACATTCGAACCATCTTACATACCCTTTGAGCGGATAGAGGCCTGGTTGTGCTGCATTTGGCACTTCTCAACTTCAAACTGCTTTCCTGCCCCTTCAAACCGACCCAACTCTTATTTACGCCTGTAGTACACATTGTCGCTTCTACTCGAACAACGGTGTACCACTGCAGAAGCCTTAACTCGCATAATCTTTGAGCACTGCAATAAAGCAAATAGGACTTCACCTCGACCTGCATGAAGCCATTGTGTCACGAGCTGACTCGACAAAGCAGTGAAATCGTCTCAAACTGTCCCGACCATTGATCTGAATTTGGTAGACCATTCGAACCACACAGCATCGAAAGTCGACTCATACCGCACAGAGACCTCTCTCAATGCAGACTTGCTCCCTGGCTCAACGTGACTCACCATATCTCGAACCCGGTTTGAGTACAAGGAAAAGAACAGGGAAGCTGAGTTTGATGCTTTCCGACCACTTAAGACCCAGAATAGGGTACTGTCAAGAGGCCATCGTCCACTTTTGGTACCGCAGTGACCAATACGACTCTTTTTTTAAATCCTTTTCTTGAAAGAGCTTTCCTTTGGGTGTTTGAGCAGGGGTGTTCATGCAAGCAATGGCAGCAATGGCACTGTTCAGAGTGCCAGACAGCACTATCTGCATCATCTGTGCTCTTTCTTACAGGTGTGAGGTTTTGTTTGTGTTTTCTAGATAGTTATTTGCATTTGTGTTTAATTAAAAGTCCATATTTTCATAGACCCTTGGTTAGACATTCTTTCTGTGATCATTCTGTGATCCGGCCCATGGGGCCCATTCTAACTGGACAGCCGGGTAGGTAATCAAGGGGCGGAGCCCCCGGTAAATAAACTGGTATTGCACTGTACAGCCTCTTGCTCAGTCATGTTGTGATTCTTTTTATTTATCTGTGTGCACCACAGGATGTTGTTTCAAAATATTTTGCTGTGATTAGTTGTACTTTGATCATTCAAATTGTAATGATAATTTGTATGTCTTAGCAACCAAGGGCGTGGCCCTGGCCAATCAGGAAGCATGGAATGCAGGGGCGTCATTTCACCAAAATGCCAGGGGTAGCAGAAGTGACATCACATGACCTTTGACCTCTGTTGACATCACAGGAAGTGATGTCATTTGACTCCCCACCTCAAAGTGACATCACAGGAAGCGATGGAACCCAACCTATCACCCCTTGACAAAACAGGAAGGGACATCACATATTGTTCCTAAGTACACTACTATAAGTCATACTACAAAAATAAAGAGCCACATGACACTGGCCACAGCCCAAGAGCTTGCATAATATTTTTTAAAAATGTCAAATAATTATTTTTTAAACAAATATTTTTTTCTAGGGGTAGCAAGGGAGATCACAGGGGTAGCAAGGGAGACCTCAGGGGTCGGAACTGCGACCCCTGGCGACCCCCAAATGACGTCCCTCATGGAATGCAGGCTTCAATATCCACATTCCAGGAGATCTTCCTGAGCCTGTCACCTGGCTTCCATGGTTATTCCTGCTGTGCTGGTCTTCCAGGCCACCCCTCCTCCACCCCGGGCCCCCGCACTTCTGACCACAGTTCCCTACCGTCTGCCGTTCCTTACATTCCGTCACCGCTCACATGCCACTTACTCAACCACAACGTCATCCCGGCTGCCTGCCCACTTCCCGATACTTAAAATAGGATTAGGGATGTTGGGAGCTCCATATTAGTTAATTGTTTATTTTGAAGGAAAGTAGGTGCGCGCAAATCATGCAAGTCCTGCTTCTTTTTAAAACAAAAAGAAAACAAGCATTGGCAACGCCACCAGTTTGAGCTTTTGTGTGGGCATGGGAAAGGCATTTGCCATGCACAGCCGTAATGGTATTAACTGCCCATTCATGGTAGCAGGTGCAAAATGGCACAAATACCTAGGCATCTAATAGCAGTGCCTGACAAATGCCTAATACTTATACACCAGCCAAAACGGCTGGCTTTGCCAATGCTTGTTTTTAACAGGACTTGAGTTAAGGAGATGTATAGTGCTTATAAATCGAGGGGCTGAAGGCAGACCTGGTTAAGAGATGTTTATTACACCAGTGGGGGGTAGGGGGCTTTACAAAACCAATTAAGTCATTAACTCTCAGGAGACTGCCTTGAAAAATCACTGTTTGATGGCAAGGGTTGATAAAGGGAGCATAAAGAGTTTAATTATTGGGTAGTTATAAAGTGCCTATACAGCAAATAGTGTTTAAAGGTGCAACAAGACGAAGGGGGAGTAACAAGAAGTGCAGGGGAGTGGGGATAAGTGTGAGTCAGAGCGGAATGTGCTAATGCGAAGCAGCCAATGGACGTGCAGGTCGGAATGGCGAGCGTGCAATTGCTGGGGGGGGGAGATGGGGAGAGGGCCCCTTGGCTAGGCGAGTGCTAAGGGGAGGCCAGTGGAAAAGTGCCATGGTGAAGGAGAGTGCAGGGGAAAGAAGGTCCACATGCTAAGTGCGAAGGAAGGGGCTGGATGGGATCAATAGGGGCGCAGGCCCGGCCAGGCTAACACAGGGGGAGGGAGCACAGTAGGACAGTGCAGGTGGGGGGGGGGCAGGGGAGATTAAGTGCTGTGGTAGACTGGTCAAAGAGAGCCCGGTGCTCTGCAATCAGAAGGAACCATGCAGCCAGTCAAAATGAGGCAGAGGGGGACAATAGCTGGGGAGGGGTAAAGGAAAGGAGGAAGAGAAAAGTAGGTGTTGTGACCCTAAGTGGGGTCTGCAAGTCAAAGGATACACTGGATGCCAGGTGTTCATTAGTTGCTTTAAAATGGTGATACTCAGGAGATTCCTCAGATATATTCAGGATCAGAGCTGAGCCCAGTGGCTCCCACCACCCAGGCTTCATAATCTCAACTGTCCCTGGGTAGAACACTCACCACACAGCATTCCACACAATCATACGCAAACACTCCATTCATGAAATCACCACTCAGGCACTCACCATACATGCAAGCAAGTGGACAGGGAGGACAGACTGTCACCCTTAACGCCTCCCTTCCTTCAAAGCATAACAACCCTAACAGTAGGGTCTTGAGAAGTTTCTGGAACTTGAGGAGATCCAGCTCAAGTCTGAGAGGGGCAGGGAGGCCATTCCAGAGGGAGGCACTTGAAGAAGAGCGATGAACCCCCCCACTCACTGCTTGAAAAGGTGTCTGATCTACAGGGAGTTGGAGCTAGAAGACCGAAGGGCTCTAGCAGGGAGGTATTTAGGGAGAGAGAGTTGGATGTAGCAGGATCCCAGGTCCTAGAACACCTTGTGAGTGATGCAGAGGGTCTTGAAATTGAATAGGTTTGGTTGGAGTTTGGAGGACGGGTGGACCCCTGCGCTAACTCGTGGTTGATTAGTTGCTATAATATATCCTGCAGCCTAACACATGGTTTGTCTGGGAACCAAAACTCCATGATTCCAAATGAAGATTTTAAGAAAGGATGGGTTGGCAAACCTTGTTGAGTAGAGGCGCTGGTGGTATGTTTTAACCATTGATTATGACCATTGATTTCTTACTTCTTCTTTGTTGAAATAAGTGAGCAACTCTTGATTTGTTATCATCAGTGAAGGTTTAATGTTGTTACAAAAATAAACCAGAAGGCATAGCAGAATGTGCTAGCTGCATGTGAGAGGGGAGCCAACACGTGTTTCGACCGTAGTCTTTGTCAAGGTGTGGGCAATGTTGGGCGGTCCTATTAAGGGACCATCTCGCCTGGTGAGTAGATCTGAATCTGTACGAGCTGAAAAAACGTTCTGTGGTTCGAACACTGAACCACAGAATGATTTTTTAGCTCGTACAGATTGGCTAATCAGCCCGCCGCCGAGAAGGAATAGCGATCTACTCACCAGCCGAGATACTTCCTTAACAGGACCGCCCAGAATTGCCCACGCCTTGACAAAGACTACGGTCGAAACCTTGTTATTTCTTTTACTTTACAGCATTGTTGTTTTTGATAACATGATGAGATGTCTCTTCAATGTCAAATAAATGCCTCGAATGACAAATTTGCATTTTGTTTCTGGCTGCGCAAGCTCCTGAGCCTGGGATTACAAAGGGAGACTGAGCGCCAGCCCCCCACCCCCGGGTGGCAACGAGAACCCCCCACAGGAGAGACAAGCCTGTGGCACCTCCGTTCCAATGCTGGTGCAGATCCAACATCGGATGGCGGAGTAAGCCGTGCCGACAGCTGGAGAGAGACGGAGGGCACGAAGGAGGGGAGACGGACCATGCAAGTCCCACACAGGACCTCCAGGAGAAAGGCCCTGTGGGCTGTGACGCAGAGTGAGTGCTCCCTGTGCTGCAGGCAGGCCGCGAGGCAGTGAACCCCCACCCAGTGGTCGAAGTGTATGAAAAAAAGTAGTGGAACTATCTTCCATACTGGTCTGCACCGCTCCCCACACACCCCATCGGCACACCACATCCCATGCACAGCACAAACCCCAAAAACACATGTGCCTGATGTTTAAAGGAACGTCCAGTGCAGTGCACTGAAAGTGCAAGTTCCAACTTCTTCCTACACTTTTATTTAAAAATGAAACCATTCTGGAACGGTTTCTTTTTAAAGTAAAAGTATAGGAACAGTAAAACGTAATTAAAAGAAGTAGAGGAGCACCGCTCCCGACCGCTCCCGCCCGCTGTGAGTGTGGTGGGCCCCGCGGGGGCTCATAGGGATAGCGGCTTCCCTGGAGGACACCCTTGAGGGGCACCAGCGACATACAGGTGGGGGAGCGGAGGCAGCAACATCCCACGGGGGGGCCCCTGTTGAGGAGAGGGGTAGCCATAGAGACACCCCAATAGAGCAGCACCTGGAGGTTGAGGCGCAGAAGGAGGAGTGAGGTGCAGGAGATCCCCTGGTGGAGGCCTCAGAGTCCCCTGGTGAGGCAGACCCATGAGGGGCCTACGCTGTTGCCCATGAGCTGGTAGGGCACCCCCAGGGGCCGTTGACCTGGAAGGGAGGCCCACAGAGAGAGCCCAAATGCAGAGCTACCTGGAGGAGGAGGTGGCTGCCCGGCGAAGCAAGTTTAGTGTGGGCACAAGACAGACAACGCTAGTGGTGAGGTGTGGGCCCCCTGAGGCTGAACAGGGGTGTGTGCCTGCCTCACCACACCACTGGATCACCTAGCACAGTGGCTCTGAGAAGCACTGGTGAAACACAGGGAACCCCCACAGGGGAAGTGAGAAGGTTGGGCAGAGACACAAGGGCAGGCCCTAACTGTGATGTGGCATGAGACCGTCGAGACCTGGAGGAGCACGCCACCATGGGAGGACCCGATTGGCCATACTGACCATACAGACCCCAACGGGGTTCAAGTGGATGCCTCTGGGGGTTGTGGGGGCGCCACGTCCAGGAGTGGGCCCCCACCAGCAGACTGAAATGGGGGACGAGTCCCCAAGCCCAGTGTTGTGAGAGGGGATGAGAATCCCTGGGTTAGCGCTGGAGCGTAGGCCCGCCTTGTTGGACACTGCAGTAAGATTGCTCCTTGGGTCAATCTGGTGGAAGTCCTTGGGATACCAAAGGAGACCTCTGGCCACTGGGGAGAGTGAAGCGATTATTGGGGAGCGCTTCCTCGGCACCGAATAGAGGGCCCTGGATTCCCTATGGAATGGAAAGGGAAATTGGGTAGATTTGAATACCCACATGGCCAAGAACACTACCCCGGAAAGGAAGATGCAGGAAAGAGGGGAGGACCCCATGTCCACAAAGAGGGATATTGGAGGCAAAGTGGACAAAATGAACGTCCGGATTGACGCAATGGACAAGAGGTTGCAAGCAGTTGAAAATAATCACTCCTCCCTTGAAACTCTGGAACTCAGGTAGATATGAGGATGGCGGAACTTGAAAGGAGAGAAAGGGAAGTCACACTTAAAATGGATGACTTCGGGAATCGAGAAAGGAGGAACAACTTGCTATTCCTTGGGGTGCCAGAGAAGGAGGGTAAGATGGAAAGAGACCTCCTCAGATTTGTCCATGAAACGTTGAAAGTGCTGTTCGGAAATGATACCATTGATGAGCCCAAACTTGACAGGGTACACAGAGCAGATGGAGCAGGCAGGGGCCCGAGATAGGTGCTGGCACAGTTCCATAACTATCCAGATAAGCAGAAAATATTGGAAATGTTGAGGGGAATAGGCACAGTGATGATGGGCAACACCAAAGTTGTGATTTTTCAAGACCTGTCTTCACCTACGTTGTCAAAGAGATGTCTATGTGCACCCCTCACGGAATGGTTGAATGAGAAGGGGGTACAATACAGATGGTGCTTCCCCTTCTCCATCTCCTTTGAAGTGGATGGGTATGACTATAAACTGATCATGAAGGAGGATATACACAGGGTCACCAGGGAGCTGATGGGGGAAGCTGAGTCCGCATCAGAGGGAGGATCGAAGGGCCCAGAGGACAGGAGGTGGCGCATACAAGGACCAAAGAGGTGAAAGGTGCTAGGCTGAAGGAAATACAGGAACCCTAACACCCCGCCAATGGGGGACACTTGACCTATGGCCTGTGCATCTCTCTGGAGGTGGGGAATGCAGGACTGCTGGTCTCGGAGGGGCCTTCCCTTCTTCTCTTTTTTCTCTATGGAGGCGGGCAGCAGGGGTCTGAAGGTCTGTTAAGGGGCATGTGATGGACCCTCAATTTAAGCCTGTGGAGGGGCTTAGATATTGGACTAAATGCTGGAATGAAGTGTTTATGCTGGATGGGTCCGGTTGGGAGTGTTGGTAGGGGGAGGGATCTTGGGATGTTGGAATGTTGAAATGTTGTGGTATGAAGGGAGGAGGGGGCTCATGGTCTTGGTGGTGTTCAAATGGATGGCCCGGGGCTCGGGTCCTATTGGTGGTCCAGTATTCGTCCAGTGATGGTACCTGATGGAAACCATGCGCCGCAAGGGAGGGGGAAAAGGGAGGAGGGGGAGGGGTATTGCTGGGGGGTGGGGAGAGTCAGAGGGGGTACAACTATTGCGCACTGTCACAAGCCACACTGAGATTACCTGGGGTCTGAGGGGGTCTGTCCAAAGGGATGTGCTGAAGGTGGGGAGATGGTGGACCTAAATCGTGGGGGAGGAATGATCGTTTGTAGATCTGCGCATTGAATGTTAAGGGGCTTAATTCACAGACCAAGAGGTCCTTAGTGGCCAGAGAATTCCAGAGAGCTGGGATTGATGGTCTCTTTATCCAGGAGACTCAGTTTTCCCGGGGTTAGGAAAGGGGAATCCCCTGTGGTCTTATGGGACAAGAATACTGGAGTGCTGGGGACTCACAAAAGGGGAGGGGGGTGGTATCCTGCTACAAAGGAGATTGAAAATGGAGATAGCAAAAGTATGGAGGTGCCCAGAGGGAAGGGCGGTTCTGCTGTCTGGTTTCATACGGTGGGTCAGTTTTACCTTTATGATGCTGTACACTCTAACCATGGTCAACTATGTTTTCCCGAGCCCATACTAGCAAGACTTCTGAATGAGGGGACGGGACACCTGGTATTGGGGGGGATCTCAACATGTGGGCAGATGTGCAGTGGGATAGGAGAACCATGGGAACAGCAAGAGCAAGGGCTGCACAGGTGGGGGAGGTGGATTGCAGGCTTGTCTGGACTTGGAGCTTCTTCCACCCCCAGGAAATGGGATTTACATTCTACTCCGTGTTAGGGCGAATTCTCTGTAAAGGCTAATTTCCCAAACCCAGTGAGTCCCCCAGCAGCTTTGCTGGATTTTTGGGGTTTAATTTTTTCTCCTGTTAAGAGTGAGACTCTTTTTCTCCCACTCATAGGCATGATTTGAGAATGTCCTTTGACTGTGAATGTGTTTTATGGGCTATGGGGTCTTTTATTTCATAGGGCTTCATGTGTTTTAGGTAAGTGTGTTACACAGCACCCTCAGTGCAGTAACACAGGGGTGTCATAGTGACCCCCAAACATAGACTCCATACCCTGGGACTGACTACTGTCTCCCAGGGCATGTAAAGTCACCATTGACTTTACTAGTCTTAAATTGTGAACAGAACCAGTACAAACCATCATATTGTGGAAGTACTGGTAGGGGTAATTAGATTGCCCCTGGGTCTGTTTTTCGAGGGGGCACTGTCCAGTCCCCCCTTGTCGAGTTTCTGGCTGGTGGCAGTGGTTACCACTCGAAATATTCCACCGGAATATTTCCTATGGGATTTTCCCATTCATTTTTAACACACCACTTTTTTGGTGCCATGTTAAAGATACCGCTGGGTTATTTATTTAATATTTATTCCCCGGTTGGGTCTTTTTGCCAGGACTTGGTTTTAAAATGGCGTTTGTGTTCGCCTCAGTAACTCCAACCCAAGTCGAGCCCTTTGTTCCACTTTTGGCGGGCTTCTGCACAGAAGCCTCCAAAAGTGGTGCCACTCTGTCTGGGTCTACAGGATGTGTGGGAGGGGGGAATAGGCACCCTGGACGGAGTTACCTTGGCAACTCAAGTCGCACTCTTGTGTGATTGACCAGCATGTTTGATTGACAGCTAAGATGGTGAATGGGGGTTTTGCTGCATAAAAGCAGGGCTTTGGGGACTGGAACTTCAGAAGTCACCACAGGACCTAAAGAATCCGAAGAGGGGAGAAGCTGAGCCATCTACAACGACGACACCACCAGTGGAGCCCTGCTGTACGAAACTCACCACTTTCCCGACGACAGAGAAGATCTTCTTCCAGGAGAGTCTTCTGCCCTTTGAGCTGGTGGGGCCAACCAGTTCGCCTTTTTCGCCTCGCTGGATTGTCTCATGGTCGAATCGCCCGTGCCAAGCACCCCGGCGGCCGGATAGCCACGCTTCACCACTACCGCGAATAAAAGGGTAGTACCTTTTAACCGGGAAACTCCGCAGCTGGTTTCTTCCCTGGCAGTGCAACGACCTCCAGCTTTCCTCCACGTCAAGATCTTCTCTTCCCCTGGACGAAGCACTGACTTGCACCCGCTACCAGGAACAACTGCCCCCACTGGAGCTTTCTCACCATTTCAGGTACTGTGTCCCGCCTGATCTCCCTTGCAACAGACCATCCAAGGTGTCCCGTAAATCCTTGACTCTCTATCCTGGGGTGACCTCGGACCTGTTAACATTACCTTTATAACTTGATCCAACCTCTTTTTGACTTTCCTGCAAAGACTTTTAGTGCATTTCCACTGTGTGATCTTGGGCACATTCCGCCTTGCTCTCTCCAAGAGTGGGCCTGGCCTAGGAACTTTTTTGCTCTACAGTAGACCCTGCCTTTCTTGACTTGCTGCAGTTCTTTAAAAGTGTTGGTATTGTGTGTTTTTCCTATTTCTGCCTTTTCTCTCCCTTTTTAAATAATTATTGGAGTGCCATCTATGATTACACGCTCA
The DNA here is from genome assembly GCF_040938575.1 of Ambystoma mexicanum. NCBI lineage: Eukaryota > Metazoa > Chordata > Amphibia > Caudata > Ambystomatidae > Ambystoma > Ambystoma mexicanum. The sequence goes on along the minus strand of NC_090925.1, from coordinate 762,155,035 downwards.
CCTCTGTTTTGCTAAATAAGTGGTGTACTAACCTAGACTTGTCAAATAATTAATTAGGGAGGTGTATATATTTCCAGTGACTGTGTTTGAACTTGCTTGATATATTAGTGCCAGTGTATTTTTACAAGTGTGTTTTTAAATAAATAATTATATACTTTTATACCAAAGTTCTGGTCAGTGTTTGCTTGTGCTACTGTATTTTTAGCCCTATTGTGTATACTCTATATACTGCTTAACTCTTCTTGAGGGAAGTCTGACTGCTCAGCCACAGCTACCAGGTAAATCTGGGTGGTACAGACTGCTACCAATTGGGTTTACTGCTAACACCTGTAGTCTTAAACTTTTTGCAGTGGTCCCTAAGGGAACTGCACAGGTTTCTGCCTAACATTCCGCACCCCATGGGACGTATACTAAGATATATTACTTGTGTGCACCAAGAGAGCCTCTCGAGGTTGCATCGGATTCCGAGATCCACCCAATTGCCTGGTCGGACCCCGACATAGCATCCCTGGATTTGCCATGGTTTGGGCTGAGTCCTGGGAAATCGATATGGAGGTGCAACAAGTCCCTATGGAAGGACACAGTCTTTAGGGAGGAGTTTGAAGAGGCGATGAAGGAGTATTTCCTCTTGAACGATACGGGAGAGGTGGATGAGGGTACGGTTTGGGATATGGGCAAGGCGACATGGAGGGGTCTCCTGATCAGGGAGAGGGTACGTAAAAAGAGAGAGCGGACCTTGTTGGATAATAGGCTGGGGGCAGGGATAGGGACCTTGGAGGAAAGAATACGAGCAACGGAAGAAGGGACGGGGGAGTGGATAGAGGAAGTCCGGGGTAAGAGGGAGGAACTCTGTCTTTTAGAAGAAGGAAGGGTAGTCCGGAAGCTCCAGTTTCTAAATCAAAAGTGGTATGAAAAAGGGGACACGGCGGATGCTCTGCTGGCAGCGCGCTTGCAAGGCCAACGGGCAGAAAGATGGATATCTGGTTTGTAGGAGCCAGAAGGCACCCTAATGACATCACCTGGGGGGGTAATCAAGGATTTTGCTGACTTTTATGAGGGTCTATATAAGGGGAGGAACCAGCCATCAGGGGACTTGTTGCCACCTTACTTTGAGGACGTGTCCTTTCCGGCAGTGACTCAGGAAGAGGCAAGGTCAATGGATGACTCCTTCACAGGGGAGGAAATCATGCAGACCATATGTAAATTGCACTTGGGTAAGGCACCAGGGGAAGATGGGTATACTGCAGGATTTTACAAGACATTTGCAAGGACCCTGGTCCCACAGCTAGTCATATTGTTCAATAACATATTGGAAACTGGATGGGCCCCGAGATCGTTCCTACAGGCGCTTATCTCGGTTATGCCTAAAGAGGGTATGGATCCCCGGCTCTTTAGCTCATATCGCCTGATCTCTCTCCTCAACGTGGATGCAAAATTGTTAACGCCTGTGTTGGTGACCAGGCTGGACGCACACATGCCAAGGTTGGTGCATGGGGACCAGGTGGACTTCATTACGGGCCGACAAGGGGCGGACATGATGCGTAAAACTCTCCATCTGATTAAAAGGGCCCGGGGTGGAGAGGGAGGGAACCCCACGCTCCTATCAGTCGATGCAGAAAAAGCATTTGACAGAGTGGACTAGGGGTCCCTAAAGGCGGTCCTTGCCAAGTTTGGAATAGGAGATAAGTTCTTGCGGGGAACCATGGCACTGTACTCAGAACTGATGGCCTGTGTGGCCACAAATGGGAATTTCTCACTGTGGTTTGGGCTGGGTTGGGCACCAGACAGGGGTGTCCCCTCTTGCTGCTCCTTTTTGTGCTGTCCTTAGAGCCCCTGGCCCAGAGGCTGCAGAACGACTTCAGAGTGGAGGCTATTATCGTGGGTGGAGTGGAATATAAACTGGGTTTATACGCCAACGATATCTTATTGCATCTTAGAAACCTGACGTCCTCGGTCCCAGTGGTGGTGGAAATAGTGGAGCAATATGGAGTCTTTACGGGCTTTAAAATTCACAAAGGGAAATCCATCCTCTTCCCACTAGACCCGGAGGGGGAGGACAATAGGTGAGGCCTAACCCCACTGGGAATGAGGATTGAGGAGGATAAACTGCGGTACCCAGGGATAGAAGTTACGAGAAGGATGGGGTATCTATACAAGGCAAATATCCCCCTCTGTTAGCAAGGCTGTTCGACGACCTGGAGTGATGGGGCAAACTGACGATCTCATGGCTAGGATGGTTAAACACAGTAAGATTAACTTTCTCCCCAGAATGGTTTACGTATATCAAATGCTCCCGATTCAAATCCCAGACTCATTCTTTTGGGGGGTCAAGGAGTGGCTCTTGCGGTTCCTGTGGCAGGGGAAAAAAGCCAAGGTGGCATATGAGGTACTGATACTCCCGAAGGACAGAGGGAGGGTGGGCTTCCTGAACATACATCTCTACTAGAAGGCAGCACAGCTCAAGGTTCTAATTACGCATCTGAGGGAATGGTGGGACTCCCAATGGGTGGATCTGGACAATTTTAGCTTAGTCCGGGGACGGTGAGGGAGTGGATCTGGGGACCAAGAGATCATATCCCGAGAAGGATCAGGGAACAGCCTATTCTCGGGGTAATTTGGAGGAAGGGACAGGTTTGAAACATGGTTCATAGCGGGGTTAACAAGGATTGGACAGTTGTGGAGGAATGGCCACTTCATCTCGTTGGTAGACTTGGAGGGAACGCTGGGAATAGGGAAACTCTCTGTGTTTTCATACCGTCAACTGAAGGGGGTGACCACTGTGGAGCCCTGGAAGGATCTGATACAGGGGGAGCTCACACCCCTGGAGAAGGTCCTAGACTCGAAAAGGGAAATGAGAGGCTTAATTTCGTCCTTATATCTGGCGTTACTGGAAGTGAGCGGGGAAGCACAGAGAAGCTTCATAGGAAATGGCGAGGAAATTTGGGAGTGGAATTGGATGACCTCTTGTGGGGCTAGATGTGTCGCAAAGCATACAGGGGTTCCATTGCATGCCAGTATAAACTTCACGTGATCAAACTACTTCATAGGTGGCAATATGATCCAGTGCGGCTCTCGAAGATGTTCCCAGAGGCAAGTCCTCTCTGTTGGCATGAATGTGGGGAACTGGCTGACTACTGGCACATGTGATGGGGCTGTGAGAGGGTTCAAATGTATTGGGATGAGGTGCTTGCATGGATTAAGGGAGTGGAGAGAGTCCACCGAAGGAAGACGCCACTGTTGATATTATTTGTGCTGGAGGGCGGTGAAGGGGAATATAGCAGCCACCCACGCCTACCGCACTTTCTATTATTAGCGGGCATGGCGTGTTTGGCAAGGTACTAGAAAAGGTTATGCTTCAGGTGAAAAGGAATGGGTACATTTCTGGAAAAATATATACGTGATGGAGAGAATTACGGCAGCTTTACGTGGCAGGAGTGCAGGGACCGAAACGTAATGGGGGGAAATCAGGAACAGATATATGCCAACGGAAGCGTGAACTGGAGGTCAAAGGGCTGGTGAGGGGGCGGTAGGACGGGTTGAGGCAGCACAAGGTTCTACTTTTATAAATATGCAAGAATTGTGACTGTTAAAAGGCACAAGACAATGATGAAATCCAGATTGTGAGGGGGAACGATCGGGCGGACTGTGCGCAAGGGAGACTTACAGGAGTCAGGTGGTTGTGACAGCAAGGGTTGGGAGGTTTATTCAGGGGGGGAAATGTGCTGGGTGCCATTGATATGTGGACCACTTTAGCTTGTTACTGATACTTGGCAGTACTGTGCATTGTTTTCTGAAAAATGACAATAAGGTTTAATTTGAAGAAAAAAGGTATTCTCAATTGTGCATATAGTGGCTCAGAGTATAATATGGTAACAGACGATATTAAGAAGTTGTAGAGGGAATTCAGGATATGGTTTGTGCTATACAGAAAGGAAAAAGCTTCTGAAATTTGGAAACACATGGCATGGGTTGCTAGGCAGAAGGAACCCAGAGCAGTATAGGATTTAATAAATGGGTCTAAGAAGAGGATTTTACCCATTAATAGTGTCTCTGGAATGAATTAGGAAAATGTTGTTGAATTGACTCTGGGTGTTCAATTTGGTAAGGAGTCCTTTTCTGAACAGCAAACAGAGATGTGGAGCCCTTAGATTGGTATAGTGGGGCTAGCAAAATTAATACCAGGACTGACTTATTCTGGAGCGGCGGGACCATATGGGACCTGTAATGCCCCTATTAAGAAAAATCAATGGCAATGGGGAATAGCGCTGTGGGCATTATTTGATGGTATACGTAAAATTGGGGAGGTACCGTCTTCTTGGACAGAGAGCAATATACTGCCTGTATATAAAAAGGGCAGCTGGAAATATCCAGGCAATTAGCAGATGTTGGTGATACTAGACATCCCGGCCAAAATATTTGCACAGGTTTTATTAGAGGAAATAAATTGGTGATGATAATGTCATTGTTCCTCCTAACCAAACTGAGTTTAGGAAGCAGACTAGCACAGTTCATAATTTAATCACACTGGTAACGTTGGAGGCGTATGCCTGGGTAAAGCCGCTGCCGGTACACTGTGCTTTTAGAGATTTTTCTACAACGTTCAACACCATTATCAGGAACTGGTTGTGGTGTAAATTAGTGTCATGGAAGATCCCTAATGGGTTGCTATCAGTGATTTTACAATTGTATACAGATAGAAGGGTAAAAGAGTGTGTGTGGATGGACAGGGGCAGTACAGATTGGATTCCCACTAAAAGGGGTGTTAAACAGGATTGTATTCTTGCACCAACCCTTTTTAACCTATGTTGGCCAATTTAGACAGAGCCATTAAAACTCCTGCAGCATGTCCACCAAAATTTGGAGGTCTGAAAGTGGGATGGTTGGGATATGCTGATGATCTGGTGCTTTTAGATTACACCCCAAATGGATTACACTCGCAAATAACGGCTTTGAGACAGTATGCACAGGTGAATGGATCAACCAGTAACACTGAAAGGACCAAAATAATGGCCTTTGTAGAAGGACAGAAAGTCCCTCGGAAGTACATGCTGAGATTGAATCAGATACCCATTGAGCATGTGTCTAGTTACAAGTATTTAGGGGTGCTTGTTGATGATAAACTCAAATGGTCCAACCATTGGGACTATGTGAGAGATAAAAACAACACAGCAAGTGCGAGCTTTGAGTAACTTGATTGGAACGCAAGAAGGTATTTCTATTAGGATAGTTTTGCTGCTGTATAGATCAAAAATGATATCAAGTTTGCTATAGGGGGCCGAATACTGGACGAGTAAATATGTTACTGAACTGGGTTCGCCAGAAGCAAATGTTTCAAGGAATCTGCTTAGATTGCCAAAGACATTAACTAAGGGTTTTATACAATTGGAATATGAGTTGATGGAGCTATCCAGTATAGTGTCCATAAAAGGATCATTGTGCTATGCCAATTTAGTAGAGATGAACGGTTATATAGTTACAAAACAGGTTTCCTCTAATTTTGTGGAAAGAGGTGCATAAGATAATATTGGATTTCTAGGCAAAATACATTCTCTAGACGCAGTTTGGTGCACACGTAGCGAATGAAGCTCTTGTGTATCTGCTGAAAGTACGTTTAAGAACTCTGTGAAAAAGGTATTGCAAGCTTATCATAAAGAGAAAACATTGATCAGACTAGACACTAATGTGAACATTGGTAGTTGTATTTATTATATGATGAATTGTGCTGAAACAATGAAGTACACTGATGCATATCCTTCGAGTTATGTTGTATCACAATATCTTAGAATAAAGTGTAAGATTGCCAATTCGCTCGAAGTGATTGCCGCTAAATTGGGGATACTACAGAATGAACGGTCTTGCAGGCTGCATGGGGAAAATCTAAATGAAACAACAGAACATGTGTTGCTCAGTTGTAAACGTTTTGACATTTTGCATGCACAATATTGCCCTGCCCGTGGGGAGCATAGAGTTTTTAAAAACAGTGATATTTTATGGAAGAGGGTAAATAAAGTTGAGCAATAAGGTTCCTCTTTTTTGTAACAGGGGGCTGTTGTGGATAAGGAACAATATACACTCAAAAGAAAGGTTTTTTTTTCCAAAACTAGCTACCTTACTTTCACGTACACAGGTTGGCTATATCCTCAGACAGTGCAACTAGAAACCTGTAATCAGTTATTTATACAGCAAGATACCAGGTCGGGTAAAATAACCACATATTTGAATTGATATCTGGCTGTATAAATAGCAGATTACAGGTTTCTAGGTGCACTGTCTGATGATATTGACAACCCTTTCTTTGGACTAGTTATTTATGTAAGGCAATGATGTGAACTGTGTGTATTATATGGTAACATTTTGGATCAAGATTAAGCAAATGTTACATGATTTAAATGAGGGTATTTTTTAATTTGACATTTTATTTGTAAAAATGAATGGGTGTTTGTTCTCCGGTTAGTTTTATATACAAAGCCTGACATGGCTATAAGTATATGTAAATAAAAAATAAATGAATTTAAGGCACAGAGCCAGCAGAGACCCACCAGTGTGCTCAAGTAATTCCCAACTAGCAGGCCTCTCCTACTTCCTTCCTCCCTTTTATTGGGAAAGCAGGTCTGCCTCAAGGTTAAATCAGTTGATTATTCCTCATGGATGTATCCAGATTCAGCACTTATCTGGTGGGGACAGGTGTTTTTTTTCCTGCAGCTTTCATTCCTGAATTAGAATCCTATTTCCTTTAAAATGTGCAATATTCTCATGGTTATATCACAGTTGTTGATTGGTGAAGTTCTTCCTTTGACTTATCTAACAGTCAACAGTCAGACCTTAACACACACCCCAATCTCCCATTGGATGTTCACGTTTCAGAGCATGAACAAGGTTGGGGCCATTTTGCTCTGAGGAATATTGAATTCAAAACCAGTTTTTCTTTTATATTTCTCTGTAGCGACATGCCACCTTGATAAAACACAGGTTTATGTAATCCCTGGCTGAAAACGATGTCTAGATATGTGGCAAAAATACATAGCATAATTCTTCATAAAGTTACTAATATTTTGAGTTTTAGGAAATTCGAATTTAGACTGTTTGGATGGAGGGGAATTAAATGATAACAGAATACTTTCCTGTTTGATTGTAACTGATTTGTTAATTTATTTGGCCCATTGTTTCCAAAGGAGAGTTCCAACCTTAGTTTTGTTTCTGTGGATAATGAAATCCATGAGGCCAGCAGGTCTTTCAATCAATAATTAGCCTGGGTCTGCTGGCCTCTAGTTTACTTTAGGCTGTCCATCTGTTTTTATTCTATGTCTTAACTGATGTCAACTGCGATCTACTAAGTGCAAGAAGATGTGCTTGAAGCTCAGCACTAGGAAAGCAAACCATTTGGTTATCAGGTAGCACACTGTAGATTTGTTTTTGTGTTGTGTTGTGTGTTTCAGTTTGTATTCATATGAATATCTTGTCCTTAGATGGACATGCAAATGAAGGTGCTTCTCATTAATTCGGGGCCCATACACAGGGCTTTTCCTTCTCAGAATGTAATGAGTTTTTGTGATGTGATAAATGAGCATTCCCCACAGGGCATTCCCCCACAGGGCAGGAACATCAGATTGAAGCCGGGCTTAAATGCACACCCTGAGCTGTGTAAAGTTCAAACCTGGTATTCTCTTAATTGGAATATCCAAAAAGGTACATAACATTGCCACAACCACATTGAAACCATTGATTTCTCATATACATAAATGTAATGTATCATACTAAAAGTGTACCACATTGCTATAAACTTTGCCCAATAACATGACAAGTGTTGGAACATCATTCACTGTTTTCATTTGCCAGTTTCACCTGCTTTCATTAACATACATTGCAAGCTTACAGGAGGACCTTTTATGAGGTGATGGTACATTTGCGTTTTCTGCATCAAAACACATGGCAACATCCCATGAAATTACAGAATAATAAATCGGACGTTTATAACTTTAAAATGAATATTTCTGTAGTACAGGCCATGGTCTCTTGCTTGCTTAGTTACATTTACGCCTTGGTGTTCTCCAACAAGGCTGTGCAGTTCCATGATTTGTTGGGAACTAAGCAGCATCTGTTGAAATAAAATGTTGCTCTGCATCTCACCAATCCCTCTGGTTTGTACATTGCTGTCAATCACATTGTTCCAGGGTGGGAAGCACAGTTCTCCATAAATACAAAGGGTGTCTTTACAGTGTAGCTTTCAGCATTTCCTGCTGTCAATTCAGTATTGTTCAAAATCCAGGCTTTGGGCCAGATCGCACGAGGGTTCCTGGTATGTATGAAACTCTATGTCATTTGTGGAGTTCTATTTCTTGAGGGTGCAGGCAACACATAATTCATTATTTGTATCCTCTAAGCGCACCCTGCTCATGATAGCTGGTGAGACGTGCAAGCCATGAAATAAGCAATGCATTATTCTGGCACCTCTAAACTTTAAATAGAAGCAGTCTCCATGTATCTTTGATTTTCCTCTACAACTATTACTACGCAAGTCAGGAAGATATACCTGAGGGAAAGGGCCACAAGGCCTTAAGGAAATTCTCCCCAACAACTCCCCAGGAACAGCACCCTGCAGGGCTTCAGCATCAATCTGAAACCACAGTTAGAAAACTGCCTCAAAACTATTTGATGGGTGGGTGGGTTTCGGGTGCAATTCAATTTTGGCATGTGACTGTGTGTAGACTGCTGGGAGAAACAACTAGGGATAGGGGCTCATTACAAGTTTGGTGGTATCTCGGCAGTAAATCTGCCGAGATACCACCAAACTGCATTACTGTTACCACCACTTGGCCCGGCGGTATATTACAGCTGGTTTACAAGTGGCAGTAGGCAGTGTTAGTCCCCATTAATTGGAGCCCACTGGACTCCATGGGGGAATTGTGCCAGAATTACTGCAACGGTAATTTCGTCAGGGTAATTCCACCAAAATGTGTTGGAAAGCTGGCGGATTTACCTCCAGCTTCTAGTTGGAGGTAAATCCTCCTACTTTCTGCCAAAGTTATAGTTGGGTGGTGCGGTAATGTGGCAGTATATGGTAGTACCGCTGCATTCTACCTGCACCGCCCAACTTGTAATGAGCCCCACTGTCCCTTACCCCAATTACTGAACAAATGTTTTTTTCCCTGATGGGCAAAAGTCCTAACTAGCCAACTAGGCACAGTCCCTGAGCAAATTAGAGTGATGCTTTTGACAGCTCTCAGACTTCCAAACAACTTACTTCAGAATGTGAAATGAGCATCTATAGCCCTTTCCTGGACTCAAAGTTCATGACACCCATAATCTTTAATACTTTGCTTATGTAATTAGTTGAATTTCCAGACTGGTGCCTACCTTTATCTGCCAATTGTCAGATCCTTGTTGCACACCGGGTACAATGCATTTATTTGCACCTCTACGTGGAGACCTTGGAACTTGCTTAATCGGAGCTTCGTTTACTGACCGGCACTGCGAGTCGCTCCTCGACTCTTGCCGCCGTCAGCTGCGCTACACGCTTCCTGGAGGAGGCGGAGCCACGCACGGCACGTGATCTATCACGTGACTTTGGGAGCAGCCAAAAGACTCAGGCTGCCTCCCGCTCCGTGAATTGCGCCTCTACGTGGAGACCTTGGAACTTGCTTAATCGGAGCTTCGTTTACTGACCGGCACTGCGAGTCGCTCCTCGACTCTTGCCGCCGTCAGCTGCGCTACACGCTTCCTGGAGGAGGCGGAGCCACGCACGGCACGTGATCTATCACGTGACTTCGGGAGCAGCCAAAAGACTCAGGCTGCCTCCCGCTCCGTGAATTGCGCCTCTACGTGGAGACCTTGGAACTTGCTTAATCGGAGCTTCGTTTACTGAGCGGCACTGCGAGTCGCTCCTCGACTCTTGCCGCCGTCAGCTGCGCTACACGCTTCCTGGAGGAGGCTGAGCCACGCACGGCACGTGATCTATCACGTGACTTCGGGAGCAGCCAAAAGACTCAGGCTACCACCCTTGCGGCGTTAAGCCCGACAGGGGTGAAGGGTGCTGACTGTTTTGTGACTGTTCGGTGCTGTGACGCTACCCTCAACTCGGAACCTGTGGAGGTGAGCCATTCATATTACAAACTTACAAGTACAGTGTCTTAGTGTACTCTTGCTCTTATACATCGTGGAACCTGATACAACTGAAGCGAGATAGTATTTACACGACTGTACCTATCCCTTCATCACTACCCCTTTTTAGGAGAAGGGTGTTTAAAATCCACCAAAATCCATGGCCAAAACCAGGCAGAACAAAACTCGATACAACCTGCGTAAAGGCCAAGAAGAGTCAAGGAACCTTTTATTGCAGAAAGCTAATAAGAATATTAATCCTACAGAGGTGGAGGGTAGATCGATTAAAGGGACTATTCCAGCTATGTTTGGGAAAATCCACACCAAGCCAACTAACGCTGGGGAGAAACCAGGAACGGAAGCCAGTAATTATCAACCGCCAGTCCAACATAACAACAGTATTTCTTTGGATAATACTAACTTTAATGACATTGATAACAACTCCCTCTTAGATTTATGTTTATCAATTCAAAAATCAATGGCCCCATTAAACAATCCCTCTACAGTATCCAACGATTGCCCACTTGTGATTGAGGCACAGGTTCTAAACGAAGCTCAGAGGGGGCAGCAAAAGCCTGGGGGACTTATTAGCCCAAGACAACCAGGTAATTCAACATCAAATATATCGGGCTCGTCCCCCATGCGCCCCTCCTCTATCTCCTCAGTGGTTTTGTCAGAGGAACGGCTATCAACTTCCCCAAATCTCTATATAAGCTCTGAAGATCCGGAATGTATGGACAAAGGAGGCAGTGGAAACTCCGAAGTCTGTAACAACCCAGCCATCATAGATCTGCAAGCCTCAGTGGCTTCTCTTCAATTTGCTATGAAAATACTGCTAAAACTATGTGGGAGGATCCACGCAAACTCGATAATACAGCTGGGGCTACCCAATCCTCTCATTCCCATGGGGCAAGATCTACCCAACCAGTACCCCCCTAATGGTGATGAGGGACAGGATTCACAGATGATACCTGATAATTTAGATAAATCTATAGAGAAAGCCTTGGAAATACCTCTGACAAAAAAACAGCGACGTCAACAAAGACGCCTAGCCTCAAAAAATTTGGTGGCTGAAATAGCCTCCCCTTTACCTGCCACTAACGCCCCAGCAACACGTGCAAAAAAATCTAAACGTAAGAAGCGAAAAACTAAGAAAAATGCTAAGAAAGGGATGGGGACCCTAACAAGTTGGATCATCCCGGATATATCACAGGAAATCACCAGCACGATTATAGAGGACCCCAACTCTGACCTCTCTACTAGCTCAGTTGAAGTGGACACTATATGCTCGCACCAAGAAGAACAGCATAAAGTGGACAACAAGGGACCCCCTAATCCACTGGAAACAACAGAAATTGACACCCCTAATACAAGTAAAATATGCATTATCAAAAACTTAAATCAAAAGAAGAGGGACAAGTGGTTGACAAGAACGGAGGTTTTGAATAAACTGCATTTGATCCCACAATTGCGGGTAATCCGCTCGGAGGACTTCTCTTTTGTAGAACCACTTACTGTATGCAATCCCAATGTGACAGCCCTCCATTGCTGTGTCTTGGCATCTGCTCAATTGATTCGATCTCATAAACAATGTCTATTACAGGTGGGGGTGGAAGTAGATGCTTGTAAAGAGAAGGAGGATCCCTTACTTCCAAGTGCTGAGCCAACGGCATCCCCAAATAAGAGTGGTATACCCACCCAAAAAACGGGAAAGAATGTACAGATGGCAGACATCCAAAATACACTGAAATGGTTGGCAGATTCGCTGCCCCTAGTTCTACAACAATCATGAGATCAAACCCTGTTAAGCTGGAATACATATGGTCATCAACATTTTCTCACCAACAAGGGCTCTCTAACAATGATAAGTAAATATCCCATCTTTCTATTACAAGAAACTTGGCTGCTACAGCAGACAGCCATGGATGGGTACACTATTTATCACACCCCTGTGAAGAAAGGCATACGCGGACGACCATACGGGGGACTAGCGATTGGGATATCCAATAAGCTGAAAAGTAGAATGATCCCAGTGGATAGTGACTATCTGTGTGCTGCTGCTCTGACCCTCAGGATTAAAGCAAGATGGGAAGAAATATTATTAATAAATATATATAACCCCCCCGGGCGCAAAGCATAGAGAACGTATACAAGATACCCTGCATAATCTCTTAAGTGATTGGAATGTAACCAACGGTAGAGATTTTGTTATTTTGGCCGGGGATTTAAATTGTAGAATTAACAGTGGTAGTGGTACAAGTAATAATCAGCTTCTAACAAGCAACAGTATATGGAATCAGGCTTATACGGATATAGAGGGGATGTGCTGGAGGGGCTTTTTTGAATGCTGGGACCTTGAAATAATTAATGGTCGTACTAGAAACGATTGCCCTGGTAAATTTACATGGAAGAATGGGAGCAGTGTGAGCACCTTAGACTATATCTATACTAGTGTAGAGATCGCATTAATTGTAAAAGATATGAAGGTGAGCGAGTACAAATGGAGTGATCATGACCCGCTGATATTATCATTGGGACTCAGCCACTCGGATGCTGCATTGGTTAATTTGGGAGATCTCGTAATTAATCATTCCCTAAATCGTATTTCCTGGTCAACGAATAATATCCTAAAGGCCACAAGGGCGTCCGAAGAGTGGGGTATTGAACAATTAAATTTGTTTATGCAAAAGTCACCGGAACAAATAGAAAATTGGATAAGTAAGTTCTCTGCGCTGCACGGTTCCCATAAAATGGGCCTGATGGTGGGCAAGGCCTCAAACGAATTAAAATGTGACCGTGCGATCAGAGATAGGAAACGCAAGCTTAGAGGAGAGATGAGGTATATAAGAAATGGCCCGGACCCCAAGAGGAAGAGTGCTCTCAAAATAAGAAAGTTGAAGACCACTTACCAAACATGGTTAAAAATACACAAAAACACAAGGAAGATAGAAAGGTGGCAACATACAGTCAGACCATTATGTGGTAAGAACACTCGCAAAATTTGGTCCATATTGGGAAAGGCGAAGGGGAAAACTCTACCCAGTATGGTTAATCCTATAGGAGGTGACAAATGGATCTCCTTTTTGGAAACGAGAAATACGGGGAGCAGCCCTGGGATTTATATTCCCAAGGCCAGCAAACCCCCTATTCCCCCATTCTCAGTTTCTGTGGAGGACCTACAGATAAGAATTAAGGCCTTAAACACCTCACGAGCCCCAGGACCTAATGGCCTTTCTAATATGGTGCTGAGGAGTAACCCCCTCTTTTGGGCAAACCTCTTGAAAATATTGTTTGATAAGATATTAAACGAAGGTAGTATACCGACATCTTGGCAGGCAGCCATCATCATACCTGTCTTCAAGAAAGGTAGCAGGTCCGATCCTATGAACTACCGGCTCTTATCTATGCTGGACTACTCTGGGAAACTGTTTGCAGCACTCATTTTGAAAGAATTGCTAATATGGGTAGAGAAAGCGGGGATCTTAGATCAATTCCAAAATGGTTTTAGAGCAGGCTATTCTACTTCCAACAATATATTTATTATGAATACTCTGCGAAACAAGGCTCTATCTCGTGCAAATCCCCCTCTATATGCACTATATATAGATTTTAAGGCGGCTTTTGACTCGGTCAATCGCTCCCTTCTATGGAACAAATTGAGTAATCTAGGCTGCCCTGAACCTCTACTGTATTATTTGGAGCTATTACATTCAAATAATACTGTTCAAGTTAGGCTGGACAATTTGGGTTCGGTAACCAAACCCATCCCTCAGAGGCGAGGAGTAAAGCAAGGATGTGTTACTGCTCCAACATTGTATAACTTGTTTATCTCAGATATACCCAAATGTCTCCTAGGGATTAATAATTGTCCCCCTAAGTTAGGTTCCTACCACTGCCCACTTCTAGCTTATGCAGACGATTTGGTGATCATGGATCACACTTTTAGTGGCATCCTGAGATCAGCCAAACAGCTATGGCGTTATGCAGAAAGCAATGAACTAGTCATTAACAATAGTAAGACCAAGTTGTTGTTATACACTGTTGGTAGAGTGGCTAGACCAAGAATGATGATGGGTGCGGTCGAAATTGAATATACATACATGTATAGATATTTGGGGGTAGAATTTGATAACAAAGGAAACTATTTCACTTGCATCCAGGAGCGCAAAACAAAAGCTGCTCAACTTACAGCTTTAGTCTATAAATTCACACGAGAGCAGTGCGGATTCTCAATTTGGGCAGCACGTCAGTTATATATTCAATGTTTAGCTCCTATGGTGACGTATGGTTTAGACCCACTGATAAATATGAATTTAGGATGGTTACAACTGATTGAGGGTAAGTTCTGGAGGGAAATCCTCGGCCTTCCACAGTGTATTCCCATGGCAATCATTAGACTTGAGCTAGGAATCTTTTCCCTTAGAGCCATGGTATTAGGAAAGAGGATGGAATTCCATATTAAACTCAATAATAAACCAACAAACAATCTATTACTGACGATCAGGGAAGATTGTGCGGCTGGTAGACAGGCTAAATTTGAAAATCAGATTCGATCTCTGACTGAAGAAATCAGCTGGTCACCTGAATGGGGCCGGGAAAATGAAGTCCTGATTACCAGCATGCGCAATCGCCTCAACCTGTGGGATTGGCAGAATAATTTTAAACATCTTAATAGTCTGAAAAGCTATAGCTTTATTCTATTTATGCTATATACCTATGGAAAGGCGCAACTCTATCTAAATCAGTGCCCATCAGAACACCTGAGGCGGTTTATCCTATTAATGCGCCTCAATCACTTACCGACTCTATCTACCCAGGGCCCTGCACTGGGGCTAAGCCTAGCAGAAAGATATTGCAGGATTTGTGATCTCCCTACTGAACTTGAGACGGCTCAACACGTGTTGACGAGCTGCGGCAGGATGAGAATAGAGTACATCAAGTATCTGGGCGAATTTGTCCATAACACAGACTATATGGGCCAGGCAGATTTTTGGAAGCAGTGTGTTAACACATATAACCCTAAACTGCATTTAGCACTTTTTCAGGTCTGGCGAGTGGCAGTTGCTCTCATGAAATTAAATTCAAGGGGGTCTTCCCCCGATAAGTGATTGACATTTTGTTGTGCAAGCATGAAATGTTTTATCTTAATTATGAATCAGAATAGGATGTTCTCTCATCTCTTTTAGATCTTGAGCCGAATTCATATATAAATTAACTATCTAGAAATTGTATCAAGGATTTTACTAAGATCTGGAATTGTTTTGTATTCTACTGTATTCTATTTATGCATTTTAGATATTTGATGTTAATTTATGTGTAAAGTTTTTTTACATTTGTTTAAAACTGTATCACATTAATAAATAATAATAATTTATTTGGGAGAAAGCGCATGTTTGACAATGCCAAGTGAGAAAGTGAAATGGGAGCTGTCTGCAAAGGACAGTGGTAAAAGTGCAGGAATGAGGGGGCGTGGCCTGGAGCGCCACTGATGAGGCTGCTCTGCTAATGGCCTCCGTAAGGACCCGCGGCCTCATCTGAAATTTAACCGGCCCCGGCGTCGCCGCTGCTGTCCCTCTGGCGGGAGAAGCTGGCGGAACCACTGGTGCACCCACCGCTCCAATTTTGAAAGCGAACGCGGCGGGAACACTGAAAACGCGGCGGAAGAACTTGACGCGGGTGCCTCTCCGTGCCGAACCAAGATGGTGGCCGCGACTCAGGCCCCTCGCCTCCGCCGGCGCCCAGTGACGAGACACCCATAGGACCTCCTGCTCCCGCCCTCCGCCCCGATCCTGAGCCTCGCCATCGGAGATCTCTGGAGAGACGGCCGCTCCGGTCCCCGGGGCCCTTCCAACTGAGGCCGCAGCACGGGTTCGGATGCTCCTCCCACCCGCCCCCCCTCCACCGGAGCGGAGTACGGGGTTGGCGCCACCACCATCTCGACCCCCCTGCGGAGCCACTCAGTCCGGCTGACTCTCCGGCCCTCCAGACCTGATAAACAGACCTCGGAGAGAGGCCTCCGGAGCTCCCCGACGCTCGCCAGTGCGGCGGACCGGCTCGCGGGGGAGACGACCAAGCCCCCGGAGCCCTCCGGCTAATGGACCAGCTGTGGGGGCGGGGGCCCTTGTTCCGCCCCCCCCACCTCCTTCACTGGCAACGATCAACCCGAGTGGGAGAGTCGGCGGCTCCTTCCTGGCCCCCAGGTCTCTGCATCGGCCCACAGCCCAGCACTCCGGAAGCGATATCGGAGGCCTGATCGGGTGAGTGTCCATCGCCCCCCACAACCCCCCCGGCGCTGAATCCGGAGCCCCCTTCCAGCTTCCTGGGGTGCCCCTGCCCACCAGATACCTCGCCGGCTGGGGAGAGTGGTCATGTTGGGCGCCTGCCCCCCCCTAGCCGCGCAACAGCTTTCCCCAACCTCCTTCTGAAGACACCCACACGTCTCCAGCCGCCATAATATCCTGGGGCGCTCCTGCCCACTTCACCCATCAGGCCCATCACCCTGGATAGCAGCAGCCCCCTGGCAGGGTGGACATCTACCTCAAGCTGAATCGACCCCTCCTCTACATCCAAGAGTGGCAAGGCCCAGATATAACCACTACAACTCTGACAACAAATACGGCGGGCGGATTTCTCGCCTCCTACAGCAGATTCATCCGAAACCAAGCACCCCCCCCAAAGCACCCCCCCGAGGGGCTCCCAGCCAGAAGAGGATCCCCAGAGCCCCAGCCCTGGCAAAATGTCGAGACTCACCAAACCAGCCAAAACCGCGGACATTTCCACCATGCTTCTAGTAACAGACAAGATAAGAAAACCGGACACCTCACTTAAACTTACCCCGCAAAAGCCCCCAGAAGAACAGGGTAACCTCGCCACCAGAGATGACTTAATGGCCTTCATGAGGGACATCAAAGCCGAAATCCGGTCCTGCATGACCGAGTTCACTACACGGCTAGAACAAATGGACCAACGACTCACGGAAACGGAACAGAGAATAGGAGAGGTCGAAGACTTGACCCAGAACCACGATGCAGCAATAATAGAAATGTGACGCGAGATCCGAGCGCTCCAGTCCAGTAATGAGATGCTCGCATTCAAGCAAGAGGACTTAGAAAACAGGGCCCGACGGAATAATCTGCGCATCCGTGGGGTCCCAACAACGATCCAAGATAAAGTGCTCCCGGAGTACATAGGCAACTTCTTCCAGGCTCTCCTCCCGCTCACGGACAAAACCCAACTCGTCCTGGACCGAACCCACAGACTACGCCCGAGACGAGGAGTAGACTCAGACGGCCCTCCGGATGTGATTACTAGAGTACACTTCTACGCTACCAAAGAAGCCATCTCGGCAATAAGCCGCTCTAAGGATGAACTGTCATTCATGAGCACCCCCCTGCAGATATACCAAGATCTCTCCCCGATCACCATACAGAAAAGGAGAGCTCTCAAGCCCTTGACCCTGTTCCTCCAGAACCAGCAGATTCGCTACCGTTGGCTCTTCCCCGCTACGTTACAATTCTCGTACCAGGGGACTCTACGCAAAATTAGCCACCTGGAGGATGCGAAATCGATTTTGCACCCGAACTCTCCAGAGGCCTCAACCACCCCCAGTCCACTCCTCCCGCCAGAGGAACCAGATCAGTCACCTCAAAGACAGCAACAACCCTGGTCTAAGGCGCAGAGACGCCGAAAGATGAAGTAATTCAGAGGTTTGCGGCTATGGTACTAAGACCGACGCCGAAGCCAAAACGAAGCATGGCAAGGCCGCGGGCCCCGAACGGCCCAGTCCCCCTCTCCAAGGAGTATGTCACCTACCCACCCTTGGAGCCGAGCCGATCTGTCCGGTTCGACCCTCGACCCGTTGGCGAGGGAAACTGTTTGGGCCACGTTGGCCGTGATGGTGGCTGTGCAGAAGATCCCAGCCCCCCGCACAGTCGGAAGTTTTCCCACCCGTTTAAGTTTGCCCACCCGTTGGTGGACCCACTCAGATAAAATGTTGCCCTCCCGTTGGAGGACGCAGAAAACCCGGCTGCAGGAGGACCTAGCTAACTCGGAATCTCGAAATGAAGACTGAATACCCCCAGCCCACCCACGAGGAACAATGTCCCACCCCAGAAGGCACCCAGGAGGCCCCCCCGCCGATCCAGAAACTAAGGTTCCTAACGCTGAACGTTAGAGGCCTCAACGCCCCACAGAAGAGGAAAATGATCCTACAACGCATCCAGAATGACGGGGCCTCCGTGGTCTTCCTGCAGGAGACACACCTGATCCCAGCGGACTTCGCAAGGCTCAGAGATCGGCAATTCCCAACGCAGTTCCTAGCTTCGAATGGAGCGAAGAAAGGTGGCACAGCTATTTTAATCGCCAAAGATTTGAAGCCTCAAATCCTAGACTCTAAACGGGACCCAGATGGCCGCTTCGTGGCGGTGAAATGCCGAGTTCTCGGCCAACTATACACGCTGATCTCAGTATATGCGCCAAATCAAGAACAAGAGGCATTCTACTCGACCCTGGAAAACACCCTTCTCCCGTTTGTGGAGGGTCAGACCATCATCGGGGGAGATTTCAACGGAGTCCCCAACCCACTAGTAGATAGATCACACCCCCCTGCCCGCGGAGACTTTGGCTTGGCGATCGCTCTGCTTAAACTGTTCCGAACCTTCCAAGTGGTGGATGCCTGGAGGATCCTCCATCCAGAGGAACGAGACTACTCATGCTACTCCTATGTGCACAGGACTTATTCACGTATAGACCTCTTGCTGACATCCCCGCAGATCCTGTCGTACACGGACGATGTCCTCATAGGCCCCAGAATCCATTCAGATCACGCACCCGTAATACTGACGCTAAGAGCCTATAACCCGGACCCGCCCCCAAGACGCAGATGGTCTCTTTATGACCCGATCCTAAATAACATGGCGACGAGAGACGTAGTAGCTAAAGCCATCAAACAGTACTTCGAAGTCAATAAAAACGAAGATACCTCCCCAGCGACGACATGGGACGCGATGAAGGCCGTAGTGCGAGGGCTGCTGATCTCTCGGGGAGCGGCCTACCATAAGCAAAAGCAACAGACCCGCCGCATCCTAGAAGACAAGGTCCTTGAGGCAGAGACGACATGTAAAGCTAGAAACTGGTCCCCGAGAACCTACCGAGTCTTGCAGACGGCACGGAGGAAACTAGAGGCTCATTACGCGGAGGACACAGCCCAGTTGCTAACCAAGACGAAGCAGAGCTACTACGCCAGGGGAAACAAAGCAAATAAATTCCTGGTGGAAAAACTCGCAAGAATCAAGAGAAGGAACACTATACTAAGCCTCCGGGACCCTCAGGGTGCAGCCCAATTTGCAGATCGGGATAAGCTGAGAATTGCAGAAGCTCACGTAACCGAAACTATGTCAGCTACCCAAAAACCCCAGGAAGAGCAGCAGTCCTACCTGAGGGAAGCCGCCCTGCCTAAACTCTCAACTATGAGTAGGGAAGAGTTGGAGGCCCCGATCACCAGCGAGGAGATCGACAAAGCCGTTAAAAGCTTAAGAACTAGAGCCCCCGGCCCAGATGGTTTCACGTCCCGGTTCTACAAACTCTTCCGGCCTCAGCTACTAGCCCCAATGACGACCCTCTTTAACTCCTTCGCCACCTCTGGATCAACAACCCCATCAATGAAAGAGTCAATAACAGTATTAGCGCTGAAACCAGGAAAAGACCCCAGCGACATAGCGGCTTACCGACCCATCTCCTTACTAAACCTGGATGCGAATATCTACTCGAAGGTCTTGGCAAACCGATTAGCGAGGCTTCTTCCGGACATCATAGACCCAGACCAGACGGGATTTATCTTAAACAGAGCCACCACAGATAATACGCGCAGAGTCCTCGACCTGATCGAGATAGCCAGACAAGACTCGAAGAAACTCGCCCTGCTAGCCTTAGACGCGACCAAGGCTTTCGACAAAGTGGACTGGTCGTTCCTCCGCCTTACTCTGGAGTCGTTCGGCGTTGGGCCCACCTTCTTGAAGCTTACCCTAGCGAACTACCAATCCCCGACCACCCTGCTCCGAGTGAACGGCCTCCTGACTAACCCGATCTCCCTAACATGCGGTACCAGACAGGGCTGCCCCCTCTCCCCCTTACTGTTCGCTATGGTGATGGAATCGTTGGCCCAGCGGATTCGCCTTAACCCCAGAATCAAAGGCCTCCAAGTAGGCTCTACCCAGCACAAGATAGCGCTCTACGCTGACGACGTAATGCTATCCATCACAGACACTTCGCAATCCTTAAGAGCCGCCCCAGGGAAAACCACAGATTTGGGAAGGTGTCCGGATTTGCCATTAACTTGATGAAATCGACAGCTCTGGGGATAGGATTAAATCAGGGAGATAAGGCATCCTTCAGTGCCCAGTGCGCGGTTCCGCTAAATGACACATCCATCCCCTACCTCGGAGTGCAGATCCCCGCCAACCCGGGAGACATCTATCGGATAAACTTCCCGCCCCTGATGAAAACTTTGGAAAAAGACCTAGACTCTTGGCACAAGCAGGAAATATCCCTAATAGGTCGCATCACAGCCTGCAAAATGAATCTGTTGCCACGATTCCTATACGCCTGCTCAGCTCTCCCCATCATAGTCCCTCGTCCCCAACTACAGAGACTTCAAAGGAAGATATTCGGATTCATATGGAGGAGGAAGAAGGCCCGCATTCCACGGAAGACAATGCTAGGTGCTCCGGACCAGGGAGGCCTAGGGGTCCCTGACCTCCAAAAATACCAAATGGCGGCGCAGATAGCGCATAACAGGGCCTGGACTATAACGTCAGGACGCCCCAAATGGATGGACATAGAGCAATCCCGAGTACCCCTCCCATTGCGCTTTCTTCTACACCTGCCAACCGCGCAGCGCCGGACATGGCCAGCCATACTACCCTCAACCAAGCAAACACTGAAGGCATGGGATTGGGCCCGCAAATCCAGAGGTATCCCGAGAGCTCTGGGCCCCTCAGCCCCAGTCTTCCACAATCCGGCGTTCTCTCCGGGAGCTCACCCCTCAAACTTCAAGAACTGGATCACCGGAGGCCTCTCCTCCCTAAGCCAACTATTTGAGGGGACACAGCCGCTGACATTCGCCCAATGCAAAAGTACGTTCAACCTAGCAGAGTCAGACAGGTTCGCATATTGCCAAATCAGACACTGGTGCACTCACCCCCAGACGCGAGAGGCGGCCACCAGGACCCTAGATGCCTTGGAATTAGCAGTAGCGGACCCTCCCTCCCGAGGGCGGATCTCGACGCTGCATCGACTATTCCAGGAGAACCTCCTGTCCAATAGAGCGACATACATGGCGCAGTGGGAAAAGGACCTAGGGCTCCCAATCCAGGATCAAGACTGGACCGATATCTGGGCCCGCACACACTTATCGTCCTTTTGCATCACCAACCGAGAATGTGCATATAAACTGCTCATGAGATGGTATTTCCCGCCACTACAACTACACCACTTCAACCAGTCGCTAGACCCACAGTGCTGGCGTCGATGCGGCTCGCCAGGCTCCTACTTACACATGTGGTGGTCTTCTGGTCCCAATGTATAGCTACCATCACAGACATAACCCAAATCTCACTGCCACTGGAACCGGAGCCACTACTGCTGGGGACCCCGATCCCAGACACATACCCGAAAGCGGGCGCATCCGCGGCCCTCATCACGCAATTACTCCTAGCCGCCAAAATCACAATAGCTCGGACATGGAAGACCCCGGAGGGCCCCCTAACGGTGCTATGGTGGTTGAAAATCTGGGACATCTTCATCGCTGAGAAAGTGATGGCAGCAAACAGAGGCCGCCTCCATCGTTTCACGAACATTTGGTCGCCGGTGATAGACTATGACTCACGCTTCCCGGCCCTGACATACAAACCGCGCCTGGTGCAACAGGCCCAGCAGGCGGCAGACAGAGAACAGTCTCAGCTGACAGAGGAGCAGGCCCCGGAGGATAGCCAAACCTAGGATTTGAGGACGTAAGTCGGGAGAAGAAGGAGGAAGGCGAATCGAGACAGGAGGAGACGGGAGCGAATGAGCCCGAGACTAAGATGGGGGGTTGGGTGTTGGGGTATAAATAAGTGTATAATAATGCTGAGATAAAGTGTTAATCTGACATGCTAATGCATTCTCCTGTATGCCTACCGAAAAATAAACAAGTTAAAAAAAAAAAAGTGCAGGAATGAGATCAGGTTGTTTTGCCCTGTTTGGTCTTTTTATTCTATCCTATATCATTAAGTACCTGTTCCACGGGCTATACAGCAGGTGGCGGGGACATTGCCCCCCACCCATATAGGCCATGGAACAGCTACGCACCCATTCCAGAGGCTGGACCGGGGTTAATTTGAAGTATTTTCTTTCCTTGAACGTATCGCCTCACGGCGTTCCCGTTAGCGGAAAAGGAAATACTGTACCAAGATGGCCACCATAGATTGGGGAGGCGGGGCTCCATACTGAGCCCATTTTCCATTTCCATTGCAGCCTTGCAGACTGGAGAGGAAGCAGTAGCTGCGGTGGCGGCATTCGTCACCGTCACAGCAAGGAGGCACGTGGGGAGGGGGAGGAGGGGAAGATGGCGAGCGCGGTAACCGGCCATCAGGCGGCTTGGAACGCAGGCTAGAACGGCAGTTTCAGCCGACGTTCCTAGCTTCCTGATTGGTTCCCCCTGCAGGGTGCTAACATGGCTTATAATACGTTGTTATGCCTTTTAAGCCTTTGTGTGCCCTTTGCATGCATTGCTATGTCATGCTGTGATTTGCTGTATGTGACTTCAAAATGTTCTCTGCCCCTCACGACTTCATCGAGGGCTGCACTGACTTCTCCCAGCAATAAGAAGCTCAGATTCTGCATTCCAATGCGCAAAATGCATATCAAATAAGACACCCAATCACATGAATACTCGCCTCCCAGCACTGAACAGGGAACACAACAGCTGTACATCCATCTTTTGAACCACAGCAAGAGCTAATGCATCGTAGCACCATGGCCAGAGACGAGTTACCTTCAGACAGCAACGCCTCTCAGCTCTCAACGCTGAACACCTAGAAACACACCCACACGCACAGGTGTTACTGACCCAGATTGGTTAAACGCTCAGGGTGAGGGTCTGTTCAAGGATTTGCAGTCCCCGGACCAATGGCCTTGAAGCATCTTGCCCGTGTGGCCACATTTTGTGACAGGTACCGTCTGATTAGATTTACAGACGAGGGGGCAGGTGATGCCATTTCCTCACCAAGGCTCAGACATACGGGAACCCTGCTGTGACTCTGCACTGCTGCAGTCCATCAGGGCAAGGTCTTTTTAAATGTCTTCTGCGTACGCAGAACAACCGAGCCATTCTCGCAGACACGCGCACGCACTTCCCCATCACTCTACCCTCTCTACTCTTATTCCGAAGGGCGGTGGGGGGGTCTATGGAGCTGCGTGTGGTGGCAGTGGGGATTCTGAGGGCCTATGTGGTGGCACGGTTGAGTCTGTGGTGCTGCGTGTGGTGGCAGGGAGGGGTTGGTGGGGCTGTGTGTGGTGGCAGGAGGACTCTGTGGGTATGAGTATGGTGGCAAAGTGGTGCATGTGGGGGTCGGCACTCCAACTGAGACCACCCATGTAACCCCAGGCACTACTGCCACAACCCAGTCCACTCAGGGCATTTTCTTTTGGAGGGAAGTGGGCAACTACATCTCCCATAATCCCTTGGGTTTACTAAAAGAAAACCTGAACTGGACCGGGAAACTAGAATCATGGTCACAGGGCCTGGGGAATTTCGCAGGGGGCAATCCACAGAGGGGTGGGGTGCGTTAACCACCCTGGAAGATAACGCAGAAAGACCCACACTCCTTGCTTACCTGGAGGGGAGAAAGTGCAGCCCCTTCTTAAAATGCATTGAAAAGAAAACAATATCTCTACCTGTGCCATCCCAGCTATGACCCCATAGCACCCTGGGGGAATGTTGAGGCGTCGGGAGGATATACAAAATGTCTATTTGAAGGATGACTTACTTCCTGGGTCTGTGGATGAGTGTCAGGCAGTAGCCAAGCAGGGACCACTAGTGAGTGGGATTAAAAATGGCTGCAGCACCTGACAAAGCCTCTTTCTCATTAAACCACAACCCTTGAGAGACTCGGCAAGGAAGTAGAATCAACCAATCACCAGCATGCCCACCCCATAACTACTCAGCGCGATGCAGGTTCCCTACCCGTGCGAGACTTCTTCAGGAAAGCCCAGGAAGAGACCTTGGACGTTAGGGTACATATTTAGCCTTGGTAAATTCGCTTTTTTACTTTACAACAGAAATATACTAGTATGGAACCAAATTTGCTTTGAAAATGAGGGGACACGTGCTTCAAGCAAAAGCTTTTCCTCAGGGCTCTAAGTAGTTATAACAACAAACTTTTCACAATTTATGTTGTATCAGCTGTGATATAACCTCATATAATGTCCCCAACAGGGGTGTGACAGCGCGCAGGCATATGCACGCCAGCCAACAAATGCACAACCACTCAAAAATCTGATTAACAGAAACAAACTTTTTTTGCGAGCCTCGCGCGTTAACACAAACTTCGGTCGTGTGACCGGATTTGGTGTGACACCCTGTGTCACCTAGTCAGGTGACCGCGGGCGACACTACATCTCCCCCAAAATAGCATCGTCCTACCCTATTTCTTCAATCCATCATCTTGGCTTCGGAATGGTGCGGCAGGGTCTGTTCTCTGTTCAGGGTTGTGCTCCTCCTTTGGCCTGTGCTCCTTCAGGACGGGCTTGCTCCTCTTTATCCGATTCGTCCTCATCTCCTGAATACCCACATGTTTGGTGAAGGTTGGGTTGTACTGCGATTCTTCACAGAGTTCAATTTGGTGATATCCTTAGTTTGCGTCTAAGCGGGCGAAGACTTAGGCCTCGTTGAGTAGATGCATCATATCATTGATGCGTGGGGTCTGGTGGTGTTCTCCGAGTATAGCTTGGTTCGGTGCATGCATGTGTACGGACAGTCTTATTTGTCCTTCTAGTCCCTTTTTTGGCACCGGTGCTATCGGTGAGACCCATGGGGTTGGTCCCGACGCTGGTTCTATTATGTCGGTTTCAACGAGCGTGAGTAGTTCTTTTTCTACCAGGTGTTGAATGTTGAACCGGACGCCACGGAAGTGCTGTGCTATCGGCTTCACTGTTTGGTCTATGTGTAGCTGAATTTTCCGCCCCTTTAGTTTCCAACCCCTTTGAAGAGTTTGGGGAAGTTTGCCACTATCTTGGCAGTGTATTTGTCCGCCATTACTTGATATAATATGTGGAAAAGTCCCATCTGAACGACCAATTTAAAACTCAGCACACACCCACTAGCGACCTCTGTGGCAAGGACAGGGATGAGTATGCAGTCCTGCTTGTCTTTGTGTCGACGGGAGGTTGTGAAGGTACCTAGGCATGGGAGTGGTTCTTTAGCCCCACATACGTAGATGGCTATGCATGCTGTCTTCAATTTGGGGCTTTGGGCGAGTTACCGATATTCACATTCTGGCATTGAGTTAATCATAGCCCCTGAGTCAATGAGGAAGTCAACGTCTTTGCCTTGGATTGTCAGCAGTAGTGTGGTGCTATGCTCTGAGGCTGCAGGATTGCCCAGGGCATACAGATATCCTCTCTTCCTCCATTCTGTGCTAAACTGGGACTCATAATCGCTCGTGGATGGCATGTTCATGTGTAGGTGGTGAATCCGCCTCCTGCCCTTGTGATGGGTGTCAGGTGATGGCGAGTCCTACGTCCAGGTGTGGCGTCTCTGTGAAAACCTTGGTCTTTCCTCCCAATACTGGCGGGGTGGAGAATTGGGACAATGTGGTTTTTGGTCCGTTGGGCTAGCCCTGGAGGGGCACATCACTCAAAAATGGTGCGCGGGTGGCAGCAGTGGGCTCACCGCCTCGTCACCAATATCATATTCCCAACAGGGGTGTGAGGGACGCGGGCCTACACGCGCCAGCCAATAAATTCACAACCACTCACGAATGTGATTAACAGAAACTACATTTATTTGCGCTCCTCACAAGACCGGATTTTGTGCGCCACCGCGTGTCCCCTAGTCAGGGGACCGCGGGTGACGCTACACCTCCCATAGGAATAACATAGATCCAATTCCTAATATCTCATGTGCTGGCAATGGAGTTCTAGGTATGAGTTGACGAATGTGCTGGAAACAATATAATTTGATCGGACTCTGTCGTGATTTTGGCGTGTGTTTTTCATTCGGGTATCCCCTTTGAATCGTTTGAGTGCAGCAGTCCTCTGTCCGGTCCTTCACCTAGCGTTTCCGAGCGGATACAAAACAGATAAGGAACAGTTTGTTGTTATCACCGTTTTGGGCCCTAAGGAAAAGCTTTTGCTTGAAGCACATGTTGCCTAATTTTCAAAGTAAAGGGTAAGGAGGGAGAGTTCTTAGTGGTGAGGGTTAAGGTGAGGTCATTGGGATGAGGGTTCTTGAGAGGGTTAAGGCATGCAAATCCTTGGGGGCGAGGGTTAAGGTGGTGGCAGTCCTGGGAGGTGATGTTTAAGGCAGGGGAGTCCTTTGATGTGTGGGTTGAGGAAGAGTCCTTGGGGGTAAAGAGTAAGGATGGAGAGTTCTTGGGGGTGACAGTTAAGAGGAGGTTCTTGCAGTGAGCGTTAAGAGGAGGCCGTTGGGGGTGAGGGTTTAGGTGGGTAAGTCATTGGGGGCAAGGGTAAAGCCACTGGGAGTCATTGGGGGCGACGTTTAAGGTAGGGAAGTCGTTGGGTGTGAGGGTTATGGGGGAATCCCTGGTTAGGGAAGTCCTTTTGGGAGGTGAGTCCTTATGGTTAAGGGTGAAGGGGAAGAGTGCTTGGGGGCGAGGGTTGGAGGAAGAGTCCTTGTGGGTCAGGAGTTAAGAGGGGGGGCATAGGGGTGAGTTTCTGGAGGGGTTCCTGGGCGTGAGTTATAGAAGAAGTTGTCACTGGGTGAGGGTTAATAGTGGGAGTGCTATAAGGGGGAGTTCATAGGTGAATGTTAAAAGGTGAGTCCCTGATTTAGAGCTAGAAGAAGGCATCTTAGATACTTTCTGGGTGTGGTTCTTGGCTGATGGCTGCAGATCTTGACTGAGCGGGTGGTACTTGGTTTATTTTATTTCTTTTATTTTTGCATTTGTAAAGTGCCCAGCCCCCGGGGGCATCGAGGCGCTGTTTCAAGAAAATGACTTAGTTACAGCCAGGATGAATAGTCAATGGATGTAGACAGAGAAAGCGTGTCTAACATTAGTTTGGCCATGGAGGTTGCCTTACATATGTTATACAGTTGGCAAGGGTGAGCACTGACATGTGAGAAGTGTGCATATCCAGTACCAGGTCAGGGTGGGATTTACACGAACAGCATGGTTTTTATTACTTTTCTGAAGCCCAGGTGAGACTTGATACCTCTGATAGAGGCGGGTAACAGGTTCCAGTTGGTGGCTGCGAGGACTGGGAAGCTAGCGCCGCCTGCTCAGGTCCTAATGCTTTTTGGAATAGATAGTCGGTTGGTATGGCTGGATCTGGTCGGTCTGTTTGAGAGGGGACCAGAGAATCTTTGCGCAGGGTAGCGGCGTGCTGTGTCTTGGCGACATTTGTGGGTGAGTACCAGTGATTTGAAGAGGATCCGTTCCTTGACGGGTAGCCAATGGACGGATTTCCTGGTGACCGAGATGTGGTCTCTTTTAGAGACTCCAGTGGCTGCTCTGAGGGCATTGTTCTGCACCGTTTGAAGTTTTTTGGAGGAAGAACATGTGAAGCTGACATGAGGAGAAGTTATTGGAAGTAGTAGAAATTGGGTTGCAGTGGAGAGGGAGGGTGGACCATTTTCATTGTCTTCATGAAATAAAGGTTGATTTTAAAAAATCATATTCATTGCATATTTCAGTATCCATGAGTTACGACACAATGTGTTGAGTGCACTGTGGGGCACATTAAGGGTGTCATTTTGATTAACCCCATTCAGAAGATGTCCTAGAATCACGCTGAAGTGATGACAACCCCTCCTGGAGATTCATCAAGTCTTCCTTTAGACCCATCCAGAATTTTACTGAATCATTCTGGAGTCTTCACACCCCATCCGTGTGTTGTCAGTAAGTCACCCCAGAATAATCACTAGTCATCCGGTAATGGTGATGGACTCATCCTGGGGTGATCCCCATCCCTCTTCAGGTTGGCATGGAGAAATCCTGGAATAGTAGTGGATCATCACAGTAAGACAAAGGGAACTCCCCTGGGATAATGACTGTGATTATTCTGGAGTCGGCTCATGTAAATGATTCCTCAATAAGTGTACTTCCGGGTGGCTTCAGATGATCTTCCAGGGGAAAGTCATCAGATGACTTAGAAGGATTATAGGAAGACCTTCCTTTTCGAGGTGGGCACTGTCATGGCGGACAGCAGATTTTGTGATTAACTTGAGTGTATTCTATGTAGTGTCTCTTTTATCCAAGGAACTTTAGAGGTGCATTTAGTGTGCATTGTCCATAAATCTTTAAATGCACATCTTTTTTAAAAGAACCCTTATTTTTCTCTGAATGACTGGTCTTGTAACTGTTGAAGTTCCAATCTGGGGAAATAGGATGATCCCACTAGTTCCAGCTTCCAGATCTGGGGTGTGGGTGCATGGTGGGTCGCAAAGGCTCACATGTCAAAGGTCGGGCTCGGTGCACTTTGAGAAGCTTGGTCACATCATCTTCCAACCTTTGCATTCAAAGGACATGCACCATCGCTTAATGTTCATATGTCAAAATTAACATGTATTTGTAGAGTGCCCTTCATGTGTGTGTGTGTGTGCGTGTGCGTGTGTGTGTGTGTTATGTCCTATGTGGATCATCCGGGAGGCCAAGGGATTGTTCTCTGATCACAGCTCACCCTTCTTGCCGCTGTCTATTGCATTACAGTGTGTGTGCATAAGCTGCTGGCTGAATGATGTTAATGTTAAAGGATATTTGTACCGCACACTATCACCACCAATAGGCACTGCATCAGTCCAGCTGCATGGATCCTATGGGGTAGACCATTGGCCAAGAACCAAGGTACACGTGCTTCTTATGCATAGCTCGAAGTTGGTGTGTTTGGACCTATGCCCGCTGTTACTGTACACAGGCGTGTATGGCTATGGTCCATGATTTGACGCCCCGCTCTATAAGTGCTGTCGAGCAGCTGAAGTGCTATACAAGAGAGAAAGTATGTTTTCCTGACAGCTCTATCTCTCTGTACCCTGGAGCACTTGAGCCAAAATATTTGACTCTAATTCAGCTATATTTTATCCTTTATCTGATCCCATCTTTGCTTTGTATGTTTTCTCTTTTTTAATTCTCAAGAGTGAGTGATAGGTTTGTTCTCAAGCGCTACATTATGCATCTGTATTGTTGTATAACTCTGTAAAGCACTCCGTTGCTTCTCGAAGCTAGGTCTGCTCTCAATAAATGCAATAATAATAATAATTTTGTTCAATCAAGTTGTTCTTCTCAGCGTGGATATTTCAGGTAAGACTTTGCCATCTTTATGCTGAGACTATATGGGTCTTGGGTGTTGCCCTCATCCAGGCTGGAGGACGCCACTCACATGCAAAAGGAGCAGAAGGTCACTTTGACATAGTCAGGAGAGGTGTCCTTGCCTTAAGCACATGCCTCCCTACAGTGGGATCAAATATAGGTGAAGCGGTCAGCTCTGATTGGGTCGCCTATGGGCCTCATTATAACTGCGGAGTTAGCCGTGCCAGTAAAAACGGCAGGCTGCCACAGAAGTTATACTTTTTTTCCACCGAAAAAGTAACTCCCCATTCCCATTCGAGTGCCATAGGACTCAATGGGAATTGGGAGGACGGATGCACCGACACTGTGTGCAGCAGTGCTGGTACATCCCCCAAAGTCTGCAAGCGGGTGCAGCACCCGCACGCAGAACTCGGAGTGAGCCGGCCCGGTAACAATGGTGCCGGTAGCTAACTGGCACAGTTGTAACCGGACAGGCATACTTATAATGAGGCCCTATGGCTTCATACTGAGAAATAATGACTGTGAATGCAGTCACCCATTCCCAGAGCCACCTATGCCCGCTAGCAACAGATGAAGAGCTGCCAATGGTGGTCTGTATTCTGCTCGGATCAGCAGGTGCGAATATTCACTATGCGGGCTAAACTCGGAGAAGCTCATTTTATTAAAATCGTAAATTGCCCAGAGAGGACTGCTTGTGTTTGCAGTGAGTTTTTCATCATTTCCTCTGGGTTGTGCAAATGAGAAGTGTAAAGAGATGGAATAGCACCAAAAGCTCGTAAATAACAAGTCGAACGCGCTTTTAGTGCGCATTCGGCTTCGTAAAAAAAAAGAAACATAGCCCATAATGCAGAACAAGGGGAGCAGGGGTTGCGGCGGAGTCCCCCACTTCCCTAGTTCCGCATTATGGGCTGCGGGGTTTGTGGGGGTGTCCCCCGCATACATTAAATGTAAAGCGGGGGTCAAAAAGGCACATTCAGAAAAACTCGAGTTACAAAATGTGAGCAAGTCGGCTCCGCTATTTTGTAACGCGAGCCTTTACAATACGGTCTTTTAACGTAGATCCAAAGAGAGGACAGAAGCCTCTTTAAACTTCTCTTTTGCACTTAGCTGTGCAAAAGGAGTAACCGCTGCCTGCCATGTACAATGATTTCCTATGGAATCCGCCTGCATTTTGCTGGTCTTCGTTTGTCTTTATCGCCCCCCACCCTCCCTTAACGCTCCATTGGACTCCAAAATGAGCCCCAGTCCAAGAAGTACATGTTGCCCAGCCTACCTACTCAATATTGTCGTGTGGCGCCCTGACTGACTTGTACATGTGCACTATGTGGGGGGAGTGCTCCTGAGAATCTCAGCCTCACTGTCAAGGTGGAGAAATGTCCATTTAGGAGCTCATTTTATGTTATGTTAACACTTCAACGTAAACAGGTCCGTGCCATCAAATTTTGTGTCATACGGTGGAGTGCAAAATGAGAGGGCAAAAGGTGGCATGCAAGCATGTATGTATGTTGCCTTTTGCACTCTGCCGTGCAAACAGAGTAAATGCAACCTGCCATGTACGCATGGTTTGCAATGTTTACAATGGATGCCTATAAACAGAGTAAATGCAACCTGCCATGTACGCATGGTTTGCAATGTTTACAATGGATGCCTATAAACAGAGTAAATGCAACCTGCCATGTACGCATGGTTTGCAATGTTTACAATGGATGCCTATAAAGTGTGCAGGCTTTTCGCTGGTGCAAAAAGTCGACAGACTCCATAGGGACCCCCCCATCATTTACGCCAGCATGAAAATGCATGCCGGTGCAAACGCTGGCGTATTTGCATGGGAGAGAGCAAGGCAGCAACGGAAATGCAAGCTGCATTCTAACCCTCCTCGCTGCCATACAAATTAATGAAAATTAGCCATAGAGCGCCAGGGGACCGCTTCGGTGGTGATAGTGTGTGGTACAAATGTCCTTTAACGTTAACATAACGTAAATGGATGCCGTAAAAGCCTTACGCAACACTTTTACGCCATCCATTTACGTTCCGGCTCGAAGAAAATGAGCTCCGTACTCTGGTGGAGCTCGAGTACCCTCAATATTTCGAGGAGAGGGGCACAGTGACGCCCCTGGCAGCCAAAATAAAGGCAATTGCCAGCTAGGCAACTGCTGAGCTGGAGACTCGAATGAGCTCTTTCGCTGGTCTTCAGGGCTGCCACATGAGCTTCGGCCAGCGCTTCAGTGCCAAAGCTGGGTCCCTTCAGCTGCCATGCTACCACCATGGCTCAAGTCGAGGGTACACGCGGGCGGATGGAGTCCCGCCACTTTTTTCAGAGTGCACCTTGATATGCTAATTTCGATTTCTGGTGACGCCACATTCAATGGTATGTTACTGAGTCCCCCCACGTTTTCTTTAGGACTTGACCCCAGGCTACGATACTGGTGAAACACAAATCCAAATCGGCGGCAATGAAGCGAGCCATGAGGCGCAATCCAGCTAAACATCAGGAGTATAAACGTATTTTTTGTTGTGGTCACTGTACATATTGTTTGTCACACACGCTTGCGGTGTCTCCTGTATATTGCCCCTTGATTTCTTTTGTTGTACTATTTTCCTGCCTAGAACGCCTAGGCGCAAAAACATGTGTTGGCATTTCCATATGACTCCGTTCTAACCCTGTAGACAAAGCTACTGGAAGTGAGATAGAAGCACTTGGAGGGTGTGTGTAAGTGCAGGTGGTGCCGGGCCATGGAGCGGTCTGGACCATCATCTCCTTCCCAATATTGGTTAATGTTTGTGCTTCATGGTCCAAGATCATCCTCGTTTTTTAGATTTGAAAAGTACACAGATAAACCAACCTGAAAATAAAGACATTGTTGAGGCAGCATTGAACAAGTGACCAACCAGAGCAGAGCTCTTCCAGTGTGAACTCGGCGGTTGGCCTCTCAGCACTGGGGAGACTGGTAACAGCTCCCTGGGGTGGCACCCGCTTCTCCTGCCCCCAAGAAACAGCCCTCCATTTGATACTCGACTTGGGTGACCTCGGGGTCCCCAAGGAATATCCAGTCTCTTATTGGATTAGTGCAGTGAGCACACAGTCTGGTTTCCCGTTCTTGGAGTAATGGCGATGCCTGACGTCGGGTTCCTGCCAGGGTTCAACAGTCTGGAAATAAAGTGTTGTTTTTCTTTTTAAATAATGCCCTGTAAATCATTTTGCTTTCACTTAAGCACTGCAGAACATCCAATCAAGGCACTTGGAACTACGCATACACTACGGTGAGCAAGGCTTTCCCCTTGACTTACATTCTGTCTTTTGAACATGTATGCAATATGCGCCCATATTGCTACTGTCCCACAAATCAACTTTGTACTCCGATAGAAAAAGAAAAAATGACATCTGTCGATAGCTATTTGCTCCCTCACCGACTTCGACAACTTCCAGACTCAACCTGTGTATTTATACTAACGCACACTCGCTCATCGCGCATCGCGCCCACCACTTGCCGCAGTGTCCCGGACTCAAGTGCCTCTGTTATGCATATGTCAAACATCTTTACCTGCCTTATCCTCATGCCTCATGCCCTATGACACCTCATCAAAGTATTGCCTGAACTTCTGCCTACCCTAAGTCTTACTGCCTGCCTCTATCATTAATATGATATGATATGGCATTTATAACGCGCCTATACACAAGTGTTTGAAGGGGCGACGAGGCAAGGGAGGGGGAACAGAGGGAAGACAGACGACGATCCTACTAGGCCAGGTGTCCTTCAGATCGCGCAAGTGCATGGGAAGGGGGGAGGGGACAGTGCAGTACATGGGAAAATTAGAATAAATAACAATAAGGCAAGTGCAGGGGTAAGTGCAGGCATCAGGTGTCAAGTGCTGGTAGTGGGACTGTAGGGATACAGAAAACAGTCCCCAAGTGTGGGGGTTGCCAGGAAGGCAGTGCAGGTGTGCAACGGGCGAGGGAGGGGACCTGGGCATTGTAATAATCAATAGCGTATATTCTGCAGTTAAGTTTACAGCGAACTATTTGATATTGTACTGTGTCCATCTAAAGCTATACGCTGTAGACTCCAGTGCTATTGATCAAAGTACTGCACTACTAGCCTTGTTTACCTCGTTCCGCTTGTCATATGGCCACTGGCAGCGCACGCATTGCGGCCTTTACAACTGCTAAACACCTTATGTGCATTCTAACGCCAAGTTAACACTTCCTTGCACTGCCCAGGCCCTTCATCTCTGGCATAGCACGTTCATACACTGTGTTTACTTTAACACTGTGAATAACTATAGCCGGTGGGTACCCATCGGGGTCCTGCCCTCAATACTGTGCGAAATATATCACGGCCTACATAGTGATGCCGCCACCGAATGTGAACATAAACAAATAACTTGTGTAAGTGTGCCTTCCACCAATGCCTAGAGAATTTCATCTGACTTCAACCCACTGGAGGACCCTTACGCCATGAGTAGTTCACTCAACATTTTGCTGTACCCCACTACTCTCTTAAGCTTGCTGCACCTATTCAACATAGCCTATAAAGCTACCAACACAGACCTCACTCATGACCACACCTCCCTCTGCTCTCGCAGTACTACAATTGCTATGTCGCCAACATTACCACAATCTGACAACATACCACCATCACAGTTCCTACCACCTTGCCTCCCAGTTCGCTCTAGTTAGCCTACCAAATCAACCTCACCCAACCAGCCT
This sequence comes from Ambystoma mexicanum, assembly GCF_040938575.1. Taxonomy (NCBI): domain Eukaryota; kingdom Metazoa; phylum Chordata; class Amphibia; order Caudata; family Ambystomatidae; genus Ambystoma; species Ambystoma mexicanum. The sequence goes on along the minus strand of NC_090925.1, from coordinate 762,120,706 downwards.
ACGTTCACACCCACACAATGGTTAAATTCATTTGCTAAAAGACCCGCCCCAACCAACAATGCCCAACATCGAGTAGAAACTTAAGACTAGGATCTAGACTACTCCTGAACCACACAACTACCAATGCGAAATACAAAAGAACTACTAAACACTCCACCATGAGTACCATAGCACCTAACACCACAGCCCAATGACACCTCTTCATACAAGAATGTCAAGCATCAGCTCCCTAACCCAGTGATTAAGGGCACACTAATAAACGCTAGAGCTATACGTGCCCATGCTCTCGACATAGCAGACATTATAACTTCCAATGATCTGTATTTCCTCGCCATTACGGAGACATGGCTCCATGACGCACCAGGACCTGCCCTCGCATGGCCATACCTGATGGATACTCTATATATCGCCTGGATAGAGAGACAGCAAAAGGAGGCAGGTTTGCTTTCATCGTCATTAAACTTAAGACCCATTCTTAACCAAACCTTCCCATCGGAGGAATTACTTTCAATCGAACTATCTATTACTGACACAAGAACAATCCCCATCCTTCTCACATACAGACCTCCCGGGACAATGTCCCCCTTTGAAGATGACATTGCTCGTCTGCTCTCCAACAACACCAAACCTAATTCACAGATCCTAATTCTAGGAGAAGTCAACTTAGGCTACCAGGACACTAGAGGTGATAAAGCATGCACACTTGCCAACACCATCTCTGAGCTAGGTTTTACACATCGCATTACGCAACCAACTCACAACAAAGGTAGAACCTTAGATTGGTTAGCCAACCTGAACTGCAACACCAACATACTATCTAACCAGAGGCGTTGCTAGGGGGGGGGTAAGGGGACTATAGCCCCTGGTCTTTTGGTTGTAGCCCCAGATACAATCTCAGTAGCTACAACCAAAAGGCTAGCTAGACCCCAGTCCTGACAGCTCAGACATCAGCGTAGCCCGGGGTCTTTTCCAGACCTAGCAACACCCCTGTTGCTAACACACCTTGTGCTTGGACTGACCACCACCTCATCACATTCACCATCAAAAAAGACAACCCCTCGCAGCAGCATACATCTAATGCACCATCCCTCCTCACGAGAAACTACAAAAACATTACAGCCGGGAAACTACTCCCATTACTTCAGCCCATCATTGACTACACGCCCACTAAGGCTGACCCTACGGCCCTAGTAGACTTATACAAGACTACTGTGCTCAAAGCTATCAATACCATCGCACATCTAAAACTACGGAAGGCCAAACCACGCTTCCATCTTAATTCATGGTTCACCCCGGAACTAAAAACCCTTTGTAAGAACAAAAGACATGCAGAATCTGCGTGGAAAAACTGCCCTTCAGCCACTGACAAGATCACATACATAATATCATCCAATAATTACAAAGCAGCCATCACCCAAAAAAAAACAAAACACCTACAACGAGAGAATTATCGAAGCCAAATCTAACACTAAAGAGCTTTTCAACATCTTGAGAGAGCTAGAATCCCCCTCTCCCATACCCGACAAGTGCACCAAAGACATTTCTTGGTGCACTAACATCCAAAAGGCCCTACTCTGCAAAATATCAATGCTACAATCTAAAATTGAGTCCAAAAAAGCTAGTCTAACCCTTAACGAAGGCCAAACTTCACCTTTAAGTAAAGAAGCTAACACTAACGCCCTATTCAACTTTTTGCAAACATATCTATAAAAGAGGTTGAGGACATAATCTCTACTCTGAAGCCATCAAAATGCCAGGGAGACAATATGCCCTGCTCCAATAATCAAAGATGCAGCTAAACAACTGGCCCCATTCATCACAACATTAATCAACGCGTCATTTACATCAAGCATAGTACCAAACAACCTGAAATCCTCTTGGGTTTTACCCCTGCTAAAAAAAAAACACCCTAGATCCCAACATCCCAACTAATTATAGACCCATCACAACTGTGCCGTTCCTTCTAAAAATCCTGGAAAGAGCAGCTTACCTGCAGATCCAGAACCATTTAATAATTTAAAAAAACAATCTACCGCCCTGATGGACCCCAAGACACAAATGGACAAATTAAAAGACAATGGCAAACTTGCCCTCCTACTTCTACTAGACCTTTCGGCTGCCTTTGACTTGGTAAACCACAAAGTTGTATGCAATCACCTATCCTCAGCAGCCCACTTTTCTGGCAAAGCCAATGCCTGGATCCAGTCCTTTATAAACAACAGATCCATGAGGGTCTTTGCACCCTCTGCCGCCGCTGAACCAGCTCCTGCCTTCTGTGGTGTCCCTCAGGGCTCTTGTGTATCACCAACACTATACAATGTGTTTACCAAATCTCTGTTTGATGACCTAGATCATTTGGATGTCATCTGCACGAACTACGCAGATGACACCCAAATACTCATTCCGCTAACGGGTGACTATTCCAAGGACTCTAAAGTCAATGACATTTACTCCATCATCCAAGCTTGGATGGCTAAATATGGACTCTGACTCAACAAGACAAGACTGAATTACTACTACTATGCTCCAAATCCACACTTAACAATATTGGCAAACTCTACACATCGTTCAACATAGACGGCAACAACATTACAGTATCCAAGGACGTCAAAACTTTAGGCATTTACTTAGACTCTTCACTCACCTTGACTAGACAAATCAATGCTATTTCTTCATCCACTGCCTACACCTGTAAGCTTATCAATACTTGCAGACCATTTCTAACCACCACTAATTGCACAACCATGGCCAGGGCGCTAGTGCTATCCACAATTGACTACTGCAACGCACTCTATCTGGGCACTAGTCAATGTAACATTAATAAGATTCAAGTGATTCAAAATAATGCATTGAGAGCAACTTTGAACATCCCAAGATCTCAGCACATTTTGGACCTGAGACGAAACATCCCGTGGCTATCCGTATCCCAAAGGATAGAGTATAAAACACTCTCTCTCACCCATAAGTGTTTGGCCAAACAGGCACCAAGATACCTAGCCAACAACTTCACCCGCAATACCACTTCACGCCCAACTAGATCGGCACAAGCTCATTGTCTGAAAGTCCCCAGGTTCAAGCTCCAGAAAGCAGGAGGCACCAGCTTCCCTGTGCTTGACTCTAAACTTTGGAACACTCTACCGCTGACCCTTAGAACAGAACCGTCCTTCCACCGCTTCAATAATACTCCAAAGGGGGGCGTGGCTTGGCGCCGATGAAGACGGATGCGTAGCTGGGTAGCTCCGTCCCACAGAACACTAAAAAAAAGGCATTTAATATCTAAATAAGTATTTTACCTACCTTTCCCTGTCTGCGCAGCGTTCCGGACCCCGACCTGGAACGCCTCAACGAAACTCGTCGCAGTTCCTCATAATTCCGGAAGCTCGATCCTGATGACCGCGGCTGCCGCCTTCCACAGTCCACAGCACATGAAGTAAGTGCCGGCGTCACGGCCACTACGACGCGCCGGCTGTGGCCTGGTCGGCCCTCCCCCATTTGCATTGCCGCCTCTGGTGAAGGCGTGCAACTGCCCTGAATGCCAAAACCTCCTTTAACAAAGGAGTGGGAGGTAAAAATAAATAAAAAGGAGGGCAAAAGAAGGAAAGAAAAAAAAAAAATAGAAAGGAAAGCAGAACTTTTTTTTTTCCACTTTCTTAAAAATATTAAGAAAAACGGAAGCAACACTGAGGTACTGACTGCAATAATATCATTCCCATTATATACCTCTTCTCAAGAGTCATTCTGAAGAACCCCCTCCTGTTATTCTTTAAGCTTTCTGTGGCAAGTAAAACTTGGAAAAGCACATTGTATTATTCCAGCGGACAGTATGCATTTCGAGTTATAACAGCGGCACATCCCTTGCTGTTCTTCTATATTATGGACGGTATATATCTGACCTACTTATATCCTCACTATCTATGAACTTTAAATGCAACATATTGCAATATACCAAAAACCCGGCACTTCCATAATTCTTAAATGCACCTACCTTTTACTGGTTATCCATATAATTGGAAGCATACTATTGATACAAGGCTGGTAGTACTGGTAGTACTAATAATATGTACCTGAGTTTACGCCTTATTATCTAAGAGTGCTCCTATTAACCTCCTATAGCAGGAGGAGTACTACATTTATAATATGGATATAATAATTGTAAACTCTCGGTTATAGAGTCTCACATATCAGGAGCTAAGAGTCTCTATACTTCTGACTACCACAAGCCTTTTGCTAAACAGATCTCTTTGGAAAAGATACTTACAATTGCTTTTGTCTTAACAATTACCAGCGTCTCTTAACAGCTCAACATCAATATTTATAACCAAACGCTCTGCAACTGTTCTCATATACACTTATCACAACTAATAACATGGCAGCTAATAAAAAAAACAATTCATCCACTACCAAAGAACCTATTATGCCTGCTTCCAACCTCAAAAGACCCAAAAGTGACTCTCCTCCTCCGATGAGCATCTCAGACCCTGCCATAGAAGCAATCCTATCTGAAATTAGATCCCTCAAACCCTTTATAGAGACCACAAATCTAAAACTACAACAGCTGGATGATAGATGGAAAGGATTTGAGAACAGAATGGATGAGGTTGAGAAAAGAGTAGGTCTAGTGGAAGAAACTACTCCTAAAGTAGCACTTCTGGAAAAGTCAATTAAGGATCTTCAAAAACACAATGAAGATTTGGAAAATCGTAGTAGGAGAAACAACCTCCGTATTTCAGGTCTACCAGAGGGCACAGAAGGATCTGACGCCATTATCTTTTTGCAAACATTTCTAATAACTCTGCTTCACCTACCCCCTGATTTAAAGCTCAATATTCAACGCGCTCACAGAGTTGGCCAAGCAACCTCCTCAACCTCTCATCGACCTCCAACCAGAACACTGATTTTCTATCTACTAGAATACTCCCAACTTCAGCTCATCATAGCTGCTGCTAAAGAACGCAAATCTCTCATATGGAATGGCAATAAGATCTATATATCACAGGATGTAGCTAAAAGCAAAGCTCAGCGAAGACAAGTATTCTTATCCTTCCATCCAGCCTTGAAACAGCTCAATATACGTTATGGTTTATACCACCCCGGTTCCTTTAAAATAACATATGAAGGCCGCACTATAATGTTTGATGAACCCGCAGAACTAAGAACATTTATACAATCCATCAAATCTGAGAATATGGACACATCCTCTATTGCAAGTACCTCTTCTTCTTTTGCTCTTTGAACGTTTTTGCTACCTTCATTTACTGTATAATCTTTAATATAATGCCAGATTTATCACATATATATCAAATGTGGGACGGATGGCCTTGTGATGTTCGTCTTCCATCCTGAGTCGCTCTTTTTCCTTTTTGACGACTCAGGGGGTGTCACACCCTCCTACAATTTTATTCTCCCCTAGCCTCTTTTATCCTGTCTGATCTGTGTTCTATTCCATATTTTTAAGTTTTCAAGAAGTTGGTCATGATCAGTCTCCCCATCCCTCATCCCTCTACCTTTTGTGTCCTCCTTATGTGTCTTACCACTGGCATATGTTACTCAAAATATTGTTCTTTTGCACCTATTATCTGTTCTTACATGGTCTCAGGTTACGGCTTTATTATCATAAGCTTTGAAATGTTACAATGATTCTCAAATGCGTCACATGGAACATGAAAGGATGTAATAACCCCATTAAGAGATGTAAGGTCATTTCTCATCTTAACAAATTCCACCCCTCAATAGCATGTATACAAGAAACACATCTCTCTAACAAAGAAGCACTAAAACTGAAATCCCGATGGGTTAAAGAAATCATCTCCAGCCCTGCTGTTGCTAAGAAAAATGGTGTAGCAATTCTAATTAATAAAAACCTACCCTGGAAAGTTCTTGAACAAGGTGCTGATACAGAAGGAAGGTGGGTTTGGGCTAAACTAAAAATAGAATCTACGTGTATCACTATTCTGAATATTTATGGACCCACTAATCCTGACCCCAAATTTTGGATCGCCATAAAAAAATGATACTTCAAAATGACTTTGCAAATCTCATTATGTGTGGAGATATGAATCAAATCCTTGACCCTTTTCTTGATAGGAAATCGAAATGCGTGTTCAAAAGCGACAAATCTCACAAGTCTTATTTGGGATGTCTAGCTGAAACGAGCCTTATTGACACTTGGAGGATTTCTCATCCTAACCAACTTGATTACACCTTCCACTCTTCTGCACATAATACTCTCTCCTGCCTAGATTATATTTTCACTACTAAAAACCTGACAGGCACCATCATCGACTCTAAAATAGACCGCATCATCATTTCAGATCATGCCCCTGTGGGTGCCTCTTTTAGTCTTTCTGACGTGCATAAACCATCATCCCGCTGGAAGCTTAATAATTTTCTTTTACAAGATCCTCAATTTATTATATCTGTTGAGGCGTTTGTTCATCAATACTATGCTGATAATCAAGACTGCGATACATCGGTAGTAAATAACTGGGATGCTTTTAAGGCCGCTTTAAGAGGTCACATAATGTCTTACTCTGGAAAAATGAAAGCTCTACGCAAAAAACATCTAGATGACCTTTACTCTCAGCTTACTACCGCCGAACAAAATTATTATAAAGACTTCAACCATAACAACTTCCGACTAGTACTGTCAATTCGCTTCCACATAAATAAGGAGTTTACAAACCTAGCAGCCGGAACTATTCTCAAATATAAAACAAAAATTTACCAAACATCCAATAAAGCCGGAAAAACATTAGCGTCTTACTTGAAAACGAAAAAAGAGAAATTTCTTATCTCCCATATTAAAGACTCATCTGGTACCATTAAGCACCAACCTAAGGATATTCTAAATTGTTTTAAAGATTTCTATACTAACCTATACACTCCTGAAAATTCTATTCCCCATAACACCATCTCATCCTTTTTCGATAACATAGACAGATCCTCATATCCTCAATTAGACTTATCCGATCTTGATAACAAAATTACTATGTTAGAGATTTACAGAGCAATAAAAGGCCTAGAAAGGCCTAGAAAGGCCCTGGGCCCTGATGGCCTCTCTACTGAATTCTTCAAAAGCCTATCACAAGTTCTAACTACTAAGCTCCTGAAACTATTCTCTTACTTTTATTCCCAGAAAGCCTCCTCAGGTTCCTTCTCAGAAGCCTTACTCGTACTATTCCCCAAGCCCGATAAAGATCCCTCCTTACCTGGAAATTATCGCCCTATCTCACTTATCAATTTAGAAAGCAAAATCTTTGCTAAAATATTAGCCAATAGGATCGAATCTTCTCTTCCTTCACTTGTAAAACCGGATCAGGTTGGCTATGTTAAAGGTCGTAACATTTCTTCCAACGCTAGCCTACTTTTAAACGCTATCCATATATCAAACAAAAACTGAAAAGATAAACAAGGCTCGGCCATTATAGCACTTGATGCAGAAAAGGCCTTTGACCGGGTCAACTGGGACTTTATGTTTCAAGCCCTACACTGGCATGGTTGTGGCAACGAGTCCATTTCTCTAGTTAAATTACTTTACTCCTCCCCGAAATCCTCATTAAGTATTAACAGCTTATCATCCCCATTTTTTTCCCTTAAAAGAGGCACCAGACAGGGCTGCCCCTTCTCACCCATATTATATATACTTTCCTTAGAACCATTATTAGAACTAATCCGATCTAACAAAAATATCCCTGGGATACCAAGTGGTACATCTTCCATTAAAATAGCCGCTTACGCGGATGACATCCTCATCCTCATTAAGAACCCTAAAACATACCTCCCATACTTACTTCAAGTGCTTTCTCAATTCAGTTCAGTATCAGGTTATAAACTTAATAAAGACAAATCTGAAATGATGCCACTCAATCCCTACTGCCTTAAACATGACATCGACACCTTCGGTTTCAAATGGAGCAGTTCTTCCATTAAATATCTAGGTTTAAGATTTGCTCCTACTATCCAAGAAACTATAAAACTTAACACGCAATCTTTATTAAATAGATTAAAGGAACTAACATCCAGATGGTCTCCCTTATATCTGTCTTGGTGGGGACGACTTGATACCATCAAGATGATGTTATCCCCAATAATCCTATACTATCTACAACTCCTGTGTGTGCCAATCTCTCCCTCCTTTTATAAATCTATTTACTCCATTTTACTTAATTTCCTTTGGGGCGAGGGCAAAAGTAAGAGAATTGCCTTGATAAAACTGAAGGATCCTTACGATAAAGGAGGAGTTAGGTTTCCAGATTTTAAAGCATACCACACTGCCTTTCTCTTAAAACAATCTAGAAGTTGGTTCACCTGTCCAATATTATCAGATATCCCCACATGGTGTACCACAGAAAAGCACTTAGTGTGCCCATTTGAAATAACAGACCTTATTTATACATTTAATCATTCCTCAATGATCATTTCAGACCCTATTAGAGCCACAATATCTGCACTTCAATTATTCTTATTCCCACATGTAAACTCTCCAAAAAAATGCCTGTCCCCTTTTCTATGGCATAATAGTAAGATTCTGATTAATAACAGAACCCTAAACAGAAAATCATGGTTGAAAAAGGGCATTAGATTCATACAACAAATCACTAACAGGTCAACCATACTTTCTTTTCACCTGCTTAAAACTCAGTTCTCCATTCCCAATACAGAATACAATTTTTATAACAAATTAGTTAACTCTTGCTCAGATCCACTTCATACCTCCTCCAATGATATTTTAACACCGAATGCCTTTAGACTGCTTCAACTTACAATGCCCGCTGACACTAAAGCTTCAAAATTCTACAACATTCTCAGCACTTCACTAGAGTTATGTACAATTCGTCACAAATGGGAAGAAGACTTTGGCCACACCTTAGATGATAACACATGGACTATGATTTTTTCTAGAATTAAACATATCTCCACCCCGGCGAATATATCTCAGCATTTCTTCTTCTTTATACACAGAGCATTCATTACACCTACTAAACTACGTTTATCCAAGATTAATAACAATGACAACTGCTGGTCATGTGGAGCTCCCTCAGCATCATTTATGCATATGTTCTTTTGGTGTCCCTATACTTTCAAGTTTTGGCAACAAGTGTGGAAATATCTAAGAGCTATTTTTTTCACAGACATTCCACTTTCTTTCATGAATATTGTTCTAGGAAACCTCGCTATTAACACCGACTTACCAGAAGGTGCTGCTAAGCTATATGATCTCTTTATTTCTCTCGCTCTGAAAAGTATAACTGCTAATTGGAAAAACTCACGTTCATTGTGCATCAAAAGCTGGTGGAATAACATTTGTCTCACACAACGGATGGAATTGTGCATGGCTAACAATCTCAATGCTTTACCTAAATACAATGCTAAATGGTCATTTTTCATTTGTTATCTTCATCACTTTAATGCAACCACACATGGAAGGTGATTTTGCCTAATGTATAACACTCCTTGGATGCTCCAAATATCTGTTAATATATGAATATTACACCTGATACGTTATTGAATATTTATATTAATCGCAAAAGTGCCTCTCGTCCTTATTTAGCCCCCTTTCCCCAATCTCTCCCATCTTCTCGTGTTTGTCATGTGTTTGTCATGCGTTTGTCCTCCCCCATTTCAACATATAAGGATGCAGAATTGTTTCCACACTAAGTTGCGCATAACATATGGCTATACTTCATTGTGGTTTAAGTAAGCCTTATTACAATCTTTCTATTGCTAGTCAGTACTCTAGCTGAATCTTCTTAACTATTATATATAGCAACATTTGTTTAACTGTTGATCATTAAGTGGTTTTGTAGTCAATGGATTACTGCATTATGCCGTAGATATAATGAATATATAGCTGAACATGATATACTTCAATAAAAACTATAAAACAAAAAAAATTAATACTCCAAAACTTGAATACTCTCGAAAGAGGAATAAGAAACACAGATGCTTTTCTCATCACTTCCCATCACACTAATCACTGTCTCCACTATTTTTTAGCTCAACTATTATCTGCTCACCCTATGCTACATCAACAAGCCACCGACCGTATATGTAATCTATACAACCTCCTGTCCTATTTTGCATCACCTGCAACTGTCAACCTATTGCCTTGTTACGTTTCTTCATATGTTGACTGTGCAACTACTCACTGTATATTTTTGTATATATCTGTAAATGATATTGCCTCTGTAACCACTTGTGTGTGCAATTGTAATACTACGCCTATGTCACTAAGCAATGCGCCCAGATGCCTTAGGGCCAGGTTGCGCTATATAAATAAATAAACAAACAACTCCACTTGCCTCTGTTGCCTGGTATTGAGGCTGCAGTATAAATTTGCCTCCAGAATAATGCTAAGACCCTGAACGGGATTCTTCCTGGAGAGGTCAAAAAGATGAGGAGCAGGAATCATAAAAAGGTGAGTGTGGATTCCTTAAAGTGCCCCACAAAGCAATGTCCACCATCCTCTGGGCCAAAGGGGGTTCCACAGCTGCAGGACTGTGAAGAGAAGCATGCTGGCAGTGAAAAAGGTAGCCAGGTCAAGCAGATAACCGCGAAAAAGGTCACTGGGTCATAGATCACCCCAATTAAATGGCACAATGTGAACCTGGAACTGTAAAATAACTTTGTTGCAGAAAGTTTGAGTTTAGAGGAAAGGCAGACCCTGGCGCTGTGGTGTGTCTGATTGTAGGGTTGATTTGATCCTGCTTGCTGCCGGGTACAGGGTTCGCTTGGGACAAGCTCACTGATTCCCAAAGGTTGTAGAAACGAGAGAAGGTAGGAGACCCTGTGTGGCTTTGCGCTGGATTTAATTCACATATCGTGGATATGGATGTTTGAAAGAAAGGGGGTCAGGACGCCCAGATTTGTTGCAGAGTCTTGATTTATTATGCACGTTCAGTTCTAGTGGTTGACTGGGCACATGTGGTGCTGGTCACATGAGAAAAATGCCAACACGTGTTTCCACCGTAGTCTTTATCAAGGCTGTGTGTGCGTGCGTGGTGATGTGCAAATGTAAAGTGACATGTAGGCACATGGTTATTTATTATTGCGGCGCACCAGTTTGAATACATGAATGCATTTGTCATGTAGGTTATATATGTTCATAGTAAGGGTGAGGTAAAGGTGATGTAATGGTTAAGGGTGTACGAAAACATTCATTAAGATTGAGCAGATTAAATAACAACCCACTGGTTAATTACATACATAGTTCAATTGTTTGCACCAAGGAGGGGATGGAGAGGAGAGGAGAAGAAGAGGGAGGCGGTTAGTTCGGAGGAACTATGCTAAGGTAGTTCTAGAGAGTAGTCAGACTGAGGTTCTTACCGAAGTCAAGATAGTTGCTGATCCTTCAGTGAGGAAGCTGAACAGCCACTGCAAGAAGGGGAAGGTAAGGACCAATTAGTTATTGCACGTATGCTAGGTGTGTGGAGGCTAGGAAGTTTTGATGTTTGTATTCAAGGCTGGTGGTAGGGTGTAATGGAGGGGCTGGGTTAGCTAGGCATACTTTTTAGCATCTGCGTGGCCTGGTTGGCGATCTCAAAATAGTCAGAGTAATTTCTCAATGTGTTCAAGATGTATATTGCTACTGTAGTGAACGGATGGATACCTGTGTGCAATGACTTGGTATCAAGTTGAACTATGCAATGGTTACACTGTTAACCAGTGCAAGGTGCGGCATGATGGTGGGGTGTAGTAGAGGCACTGCTGGCTAGACAAGATGGGTGCTGCTGTGTAAGTGTGGAGCTTGAGGCAACTGTTGGTTGCAGTAGCAAAAGCCCAGATTTTTAAAAGTAATAGTGATTGTCTCAACGTCATTGATGGACTCGTGCATGAAAACGGCTGGATGAATCAGCCGGGGGATGGCAAGGTGTGCTTGTCCCATGTGAGGTGGTATGACTGGGTCCAACATGCACAGGTGCGGGTTGTGTTCATCCAATCCCAGCTCGCCCAAAGTCCGGAAATTTAACTTTTTGATTGTGATGTAACGGTGGAACAAAACCTCACTGCCAGCCTGTGATGAACTGAGGGTGCATTTGGATGCTGCAGAAATCTGTGTGCCTATGCCTGCTTTTGAATTAATAAAAGCAGTCATTTGTCACATTTCTGGACTCCTTGGTTTCTTGGGCACGGGGATATCCCTTGAGCCAACCTCTAGTTTTTAATTCCACTTCAATTTGTCAACAGAGTATGGCTGCTAATGCCTTCGATGACAAATGCAGTCTCCCCTGCATTCCTGCATGCTCCCCGTGCAATGTCCAGAGATCAGAAGGTGGGGGTGGCAGGCTGTGGGAGTGACGGCCAGTCCAAGGGCTTCAGCAGTCCCACAGGGTTGTTGTAAGTATGGGCCCAGAAATCTGATAAATACAGGTGGGAGGGAGGTTGGGGCAACAGTTATGTTTGTTGTTTGTTGTTTTGTTGTAAAGAAAGGAAATATGAAAAGAAAGGGGTTACCTGTAAATCTAGGTGCTACCTTAGTTTATGGAAGAAAAATATTTGAAGGAAAAAGAAAATGGATTGCCTGTGAGTTAGGCAATTCAGCTTGGTTCATGGATGATTATGTATGGTTACCTGTGTGTAGGCATTTAGCGGAAGAAGCGGAAATGGGCAAAAATGTCGCTCTCAATTGCGACGGCCGAAATGCCTGACTTTTATTTTTTTAAACACCCCCTTTACACCACATATATACGTGGGGGGGTATGGGATATTATATTAATATGGGGTGCTGCAGGGGTCTCCCCCCGCATATCTATGTGGTGTAAAGGGGATTTAATGAAAAATAAAGTCGGCATTTTCAGCTGTCGCAATTGTGTGTGGTCGCAGTGAACACATAGATCCGAAGAAGCTAGCTTATATTACAGAAGGTGGTTTCCTAATTTATCTCTTGGCGATGGTTTCCCATAATGTGGCGGTATGGAAGAGGGACCACCTGATTTGTATTACCCTGTTAGGCAGGAAGACGGCCGTGTATTCATGTTATGCTGTTATTGTGCCTATGTTGAGGGAAGTGAGGGTATATTTTGGACCATTACGGTTTTCTTTTGAGGGTTTGTGACGTCACAGGTGAAGTTGGTGAATAGGACTTACAATGCTTAGAAGGGAGTGGATTCTATTTAAGTGATATGTGGCTTGAATTGGCTCGAGGAGCACATGAAAGACTTGTACAGTGGCCTTTGAGGACAGAGAACACAGGGGGTAGTGCGCGAAGTGCACTCTTGTTGATGCTGGAGGGCCGGAGAGGCTTGTTGTGATTTTGAGAGAATTGGTTCAACATTTATGGCAATTGAGAAATGGATTGTGACCCATGGCGGGGCACGGAGTGGTTGCTGAAGGTAAATGGACAACACATTGAGGGATTTAAGCTGTGCAAAATGAAGGGTGCAGCACTATTGGGGAGGGCTTGAGAAGAATGTGGAATAATGATGGACTGGCCTAGGGCGGAGGTCAAAGTTAAGGCGGCTCGTGGTGTGTGTGTATGTGTTTTGAGTTCATTTGAACAGTGGTGTGTGTGTGTGTTTTGGGTGCATTTGAATATACAGTGTGTGCTGGGAAATATAGTAATTGTGTGTGTGTGTGTGTGTGTGTGTGTGTGTCCTTTTTTCCTATTCTCTCCCTCTTGTTCGTGCCGCGGCTGTTCGTCTCATATTTGTGTTTTTTATTGTGTCTCAAGTCACAATGGACTGTGGTGCCTGCGGAGAGGCACAAACCTCCCACGTAGAACAGAGAGTTTTATAAAGGGATTGAAGGAGGTCATGTCTCTATCAGCAGGCAGTGTGACAGCAATGGGCAATGAGGGAGGGGGAAGCTCAGGTAGACAAAGCTAACTTTCTAGCTCAGCGAGCGACAGTGCATGCAGTTGATCTTTCAGCCTATGTTTTGGGGCGAGATGGTTTAAAATTAAGCAAGCAAAAATGTATTGAGCATTTTTGGTCGGTAACTGAAGTATGCTTTGCGGGGTTAAGCTCCAAAGGAGTAACGTGTTTGAGTAGCAGGAGTAGGAGAGAAGCAAAACAAATAGGCATTTCAGTATAGTAAGAGAAGAGTTTTTTGTGAAAGTCAGCTTTTATTACATGGCAAATGATGACAATACAAATATTTTATGCAGGAGGGAAAAACGCATGGTACCAAGGGATTGTAAAGTGCAAGGTAAAGGAGCCACAGTTTGCTGGTAGTGATTAGGAGGTAACTAGAGAAATGACAGAGGCACAGAGAAGGGAAGCTTTGGAAAAGATGGGGTTTTGGGTGGCTGGAATAGATTGCAGGGGGCTTATGGGATGTGATTTGGGGAGCAAAAGAGAATTGGGTTATGGAGTAAGTTAAGTGAGGAAGAATGAATCCCTTTTAGTGGTGTGATTTTAGGCGCTTAACACACAAGTTTGCACATTTATATTGGCATAAAGAATTACATATGTGCCAACACCAGCATATTTTGCATGTTCTTGATATGATTTTGAACAATTCATTAGGACAACCACTTGTTGAAGAAGAAAATGGCATTTCAGGATTTTTCTATGTATTACAGTACACTCCCCGTATTTTGCAGGATTAAACTCAGTAATGTCTGCATCTAAGACTGCAGAACCTCCTGTCGCCAATTAGTGATCAGGGGCGCATATAGTGAACGCAGGGAGAAGCAGAGTATTAGGGCATGAGACTTGGGCCAGAATGTTTAGGAATGAGTAAGAGGTGATGTATGTATACCTAGGCGTGCATATGCCTAGTGTAGATTGGTGGACAAGTCGAAGCAAAGAATGTGTAAATCCTACCTATACCGGGATGAAACAAAACCTTGTATACAGTGAGCACAGTGATTTTTGACTGACATTGTTAGGGGAGCAAAAAATATTGTTTTAAATACTGACCCAGAGACAGGATTCATTTGATGGGTTATTTCTAGTAAGGTTTTCATGAAATATATGGCTAATAATGTTGTTTTGACTGTGGAGGTAACTTGGGGACAATCCGTGTGGACATTTTACTTGAAGGAATTTAAGGTTGATGGTCTTTAATAAAGAGAGCGCATTGAAAAGAGAGTGTGTTATCAGGATATTTAATGAAATTGGGTATTTATGGATAATGGAAAATGGATTAGTGTTCTGAGGTTATATGGGGTGAGGATATCCTCTGGTTTAACAAACAGTTGATTTGGTCGCAACTAGCAGCTTTTTAGTTTTCAAGGCACAATGGAGCAGCTGTTCTGAAAGTTGACAGTGCGCCAGGTATTTTTCAAGCATTCCATGTGAGCACTGCCTAGAGACACATTGGAGAATATTTTGTTATATATTTCATTTCGCCCTTGCAAGTTATTTCATTTGCAATACGTGGGATCCTTTAATGGGAAAGAGACAGCCTCACAGAGAGGCAGTCCCGATTTAAGAAGGGAAACCACATTTGGAGTTAGAAGCATTGCAAGACAATTTGGCCAAGTATGAAGCCTTGGATACAAATGCACATAGTTCAACTGTGCACGCGATGATAGCAGGGAGGCGGTGAAAGAACGCGTGCGTAAGATTAGGACATGTTTTTCAAGGATGCAAGAAAAAAAAAAAAAGACAAGGGAAGAGAGGGGCAAGACACTCCCTTTGCAGTACAGTGCAAAACCACATGAACAGTATGCCAAAGATCACACAGGGACAGGGGCAGGCGCATGCGCCGCGTGTTAAACGCACATCATAGACAAATGTGACCACTGCAGGCACCAAGGCCCATTCTAGGAGGGCATGGCCTTTTTTACACCATGTATGTCAGCATTCTATGGCTAGAGGAGGCACAGGAGCGCACCACTAGAATGGGAAATAGCTCCAGATGAAATTCACATGCAGTCAACATGAAAGGCACACACAGATGAGGCACAATGACAGACAGCTATGAGCCAGCCCAAGAGTCGTGATGGTGAGGAGGGGTGGCAGAGTGACTTCACACGGGATAAGGACAAGGGAGTTAAAGTGGGGAAGGGAGACAGCTCTTGATGAAGGGGCATGCTGACTCATTTGATAGCTGGAGGCGTGTTAATATCAAGTGAAGGAGTATTTAAAGTTAAAAAAAGAATCAGGAAGATGAAGAATTTTACATCAAAATGAGGTGTTCAAATGGACACTGGACAAAAACCAGGAAGGAGGGGCTGCAGGGGGGAGTGTGATGTGCAAAATAAGAACACCCCTGCCAGTAAAGAAGCAGCACATCAAAGTAAGTAATACAACATTTTGGATATTATTAATGGACCCTGGATGTGTCATAAAGTTAGGAAGGTCATTCTCTTATATACTATCATTGGTGTAGAATAAGAATGTAACCAGAAGGAGCAACACTTGAGGGGGTAGGTACGTTTAGGAGTAAGGGGTAGGTGAATAGGGATGGCAGGTAAGTACTGGTGGAAGTGAAGGGAGAGTGGGGGGTCCCCTATTCATCTCTAGGGAAAGACAAGGAGCCGCAGGTGAGTAAAAGACAGAAAGTGAAAGAGAAGCAGAGGGGTTTCAACTAGGTGCATCTTTCTGTACAGGTAAAGAGGCACAGATGAAGCCTGGCACTCGGAAGGTGGCCAGCAATGAGAAGAGAATACAAGTGTCCTTTTATGCAGTGTACAAAATGTAAATATATAATATACCCTGTGTTTGTTTATGATTTGAAATGGAATATTTTATGTGAAATGTATAAATAAATATATGTGGTGAAGACAAAGAATTGTATGTGCTAGAGATGTTAAGCAAACATGTGTACACATATCTCACACCTGCATGTACTCATCCATCACTGGTGCTTACTTCAGCATAAAAGAAAAGAAAGGTTACAGAGGTAGCAGCTATGTTCTGCGGGTACACCAAAGCATAAAAAAGAGAGACATGGGGAAGTGCCAAGAGACAGACAGCTCATGCAGGCCTGCCAACAAACACAGCAATCCCAAGGGACATGTTCAGCGTTATTGGGAAAAAGAAAGCATCTTGGACATCACATGAGAGCAGTCACCATCACATTGGCCCAGAGCACAGAGACACAGAAAATGTCAGCTTATCACATGGAGGAGTCACACAGCAGCAAGGCCAAGGCACCATACACAGGAGAAGAGAGAGCTCATTAAAAGGGAGTAATATTCTGCACATTACTTTGTTATGACTTTTTGTCCCTATCTGGTCTCTACAGGAGAAATTAGTTCAGCGTAAGGATGTACCCAGCAGAAGAACAGAGGTGGCAAGGGCAGGAAAAGGACTATGTTGTTGTTTTTGTTGTGTTCTTTGTCTCTCTCATGCGGGAAAAAAAAAGTGGCACAGTCCATGGTCCAGAGGAATTTGGAGAGCAACAATATCATGCATGAAATTAAGGGCAGAAGTGGATGGGGTAGTGGGCATGGGAGATGTGAATTGGATGAAGGGAGTAGATAAGTAAAAGAAAGAAGCATTAGTAGCAATTACTTAGGCAATGATAGGATGTGAGAAAGAAAATGTATATGTATTTTGAAAAACTCACCCAGTTTTCTCTGTGTTTCAGGCGCAGGGGGACGTTTAACCAAATACCAGATGAAAAACAGAGCAAGTGACCCACGCCCCAGAGCCCACGAGCAAAGAAAGAAGGCCTATCGCCAGGAGGGCCTGTGGGACCCACCTAATGCCCTGCCCGAATGTCACAAGCTGGGAAATAAGAAAAGCTCTCTGATTGTGTGCTCCCCAACCCCTGTATCCCCTCATATTAATGTTGTTTTCATACATTGACCATCTTACTACTTAGCACTTTGACTCAAGGTTCCTGGACGTAGAGCAAATCGCATTATACGTGTTGTGCAAGTGAATGACAAAGGGGGAAAGGGTCAAGAGAAAATAATTTGGGATAGAGAATAAAATGAATTTGGGGTGGCAACTTTTAAAGGGAAAAAACTAAATAAATAGAAACCATTAACAATGGACTAATGGCTTGCACTATAAGTACTGGGGCCTCATCAAGTAGCATTCTCTGCTCATGTTGGAAAGGGTCACCCGGTGTGCATCACCTAAATACAATAATGGGTGATCACGCACTTGCAACTTGTGGAACTGCACCGCTGGAACACATTCGGTTTATGATTATTTTGTACTCTGCTGTCTCTACTTCTGTCCCCTCCCAGGAGTGTAAACAAGGACAATCTGTTTTCCTGCTTTATGCACCTGAACAAACATGTCCCCTACATTTTTGCAGTAACAATCTCACCCCTTACTAGTGTCGTAAAGAGATGAAGCAGCTCCAATAGAGCGTCATTATCAATTAAAAAAAATAAAACATGAGTGCTTCTATGACCAATTTGGCCGCCACCGCTAACTATATAGTACCAGCACGTGATCTGTGTGGGGAGGGAGGCGTGTGGGGAGGGAGGCTTCAGGGGAGGGCGGCTTCAGGGGAGGGCGGCCACGTGACCTATCCCACTTCCCAGGCCATGAGGAACTACAAGACTTCTGTGGCAGTTCCAGGGGAAGCAGGCTATTCTACGATGAATGGCATGGAAGGTATTGCCCCGTGAGGGGAGTTAGATGAAAACATGGACAAGGATAGAAGATTGCTGGAATGCAGATGGCCTGATACAATACATACTGAAAGGCCCAGACAATGGAATTGTAACATAAGGGGAATTTTAGTGCCTCAAGAGTGGAAGAAGAGAGGTGGGAGAACTGCCTGAATGCTGCAAGAAACACCAGCTACCAGTATTTAGACAGGAGTATGCAAGAGAGGAATGGGTCGGAGGCTGCAGGGATGCATTGCACAAGTGCTCCTGGCAGTTCCAGTGGAGACGGTGCAGAGAGAGAAGCATCTTGAAGTGGCAAGCAGTTCAAGATGTTTACAATGGTAGAAAACAAGGCAGGCCCCTGACCAGATTGCCCTCAAAGAACAATACCACTACATTGCCAGGATGAAGGTTCATTACGGATTGGAGAGAGAGAAGGCTACAGACACATCTCAAGGGTACATGGCACGCAAGGAGGCAACAATATTCGCAGACCAACATTGGGCCTGAAGCTCACATGCAGGTGCCACCCAAATGGAGAAGAATATACCCTGATTCCATTGAGCACAGCAGCCTTGATGGTGCCCCAGAAAGACACAGAAGTGAATGGATTGCCCAAACTGGACGCACAGCGGAGGAAGAAGTGGATGGAGCGAGAAGAGGTCACTGAAGCTGAGCAGGGTGAAGAGGAGGAGAGGATATGGAACATGAACCAACCCAGAAGGAGCTCAAGCGACCTGAGGGAGGTGGCAGGGGTGTGGAACCACAAGACATCCATAGGTGGGAGGGGTTTGAGTTTTGGGTCCAGACTGTCTGGACCAGCGGGGAATTGTTAAGGGGGCCTCAAACCCCACCCTGGCATACCTCCAAGATCACAGATGCCACCCACTGAAGCAGCCCCAGAGACCATAACTGGATAACATCACCAAAGTAATCATGAAGAGGCAACATGGCTGAACACACACGTAGAAGCATTAGTCCGGTGTAAAAGAACACACGTGAACTGCTTGCAGAAACCTAAAAGCAACTAACATGAACAGCTATAAAAATAAACTCAAACCCTCGTCCCTCCTGTCACGGCCCCAAATACTTTAGCTACTCAAAATGGGGATGCAAGACTACCAAATGTCATAACCTCTGATTTTAATTCTGCAGTGTCGATTTTGAATGAGGTCCACCCTGCCTTACCTCAAACTCAATCTTCTTAATCTGTATCTGAGCCTCCCAGCGCAGTCGAAAGCATTAGCGGAAGCGTTGACCGACCACAAAATGATCTCCCTCCTACGAAGGATACTAATGAGATTCAAGAGGTTCCCGCAAGTTGAGTGATTTTCAAGCCCACTTCGTTCGATATCTTCAGTGGCCAAGCTAAAACTCTAGAGTTAACCAAAACTCATATGAACGGTCCAAAGCACGATGGAAAACTCCCATTTAAATCTGGATCAAAAGATGCACAACAAAAAAATAAGCGCACAAACGTCAAAAAATTCATAAGAACCTTGACAACACCAAAAAAAAACAGTCTGTTGTAGGGGACAATGTTAAACCACATGCTGAATTAACACAATCTCAAGGGCCAGTCCAAGCAATTGATCAAAAAAAAGTATTGTCTAAATTACCAACTAAACGCCGTCGTTTGAACACGGACTCTGAAATTTCGGATTGCGCCAGCAAAGTTAGCTCCATTGATTTATGCGACTTATCTACGTACTCTATTAGAAGCGAAATTAACAACGACTTTTCTTCTGCAGCTTTGGCACCAAATGACAAAGGAAACCAGGCAAGGAAGAAATCCCTCCTGAAACAAAATGTGACTAGACGTCACTTTAGGGAATCCCGAAGGAGGGAAAGTCCTACTACCTCAAAGGTCCTGCTTTCACCTGCCAGCTCTAAACTAAATCCGAAGCTAACAACAAATCAAAAGAAAAATGATCCACACTTTCGCTCAAGAGCACACGACAACCTAAGTACAAAATCTACAATAAGTTCATGGAAGCTGCGTCTCCAGAACATTTATTCTGATGGAAACGAAGTAAACCTGAACAGAGCTAATGTTTTAAAACTATTTGCCTGCGTTCCTCAACTCAGAACAATAACCACAGATGACATCAAGATTGTGGAGTACGCAACGGAAAAAACAACTGACCAAGTATTACTACATATAACATCGTCTGCGGTAAAAAACATCTTACTGCAAGCAGTCGAAGAACTGCTAGTATATGGATTCGATATTACCCTCGAACCTGACTTGTCAATCCAAAAAGAAGTTCCGACTAGTCAATCAACCTCAGGAAAACCTCAAAGTTCAATCTGTCGAACATCCTTACGGAAGTCACTATCTTTTTTCCACAGGCCACAAAATGACACAGACTACAAACCGAGTAATAGAGGATCCAGACAGAAGACCCAGCGCACTAATAACGATATCCAATATCAATGAGCGACACGGATGGAGCTAAAGTTACTTTCCTGGAACACTTGCGGATTCTCTCATCTGTTTAATAACTTTACAGAATCGCTCGATGGGGTCTTCGCAATTTGCCTTCAGGAAACATGGCTACGCAATGCTCCCAATCGAGACGGTTTTACTACTCATTTGAACCCAGCCAAAAAAAACACCAAGGGTCGACCTTATTCTGGCCTAATCACCTTATTAAAAATTCAAAACTGGATGACTCCCCTCGAAGCGGTCAACCCTAACCCGTTTGTACAGGGTACGATAATTCGAATTGAGAAGATGAACTCTGGAACACACAGCCATCTACTCATAATCAACAGCTATTGGAACCCGGTAATGATCACAACCATGGACTTTATCGAATCGATAACAACTCTGATTGACGACGCTTTCCTTAATTATCGAGATCTTTCTGTGCTCATATGCGGCAATCGGAACTGTAGCTGGTTTCGATTTAACCATCAAACGATGGAAAATAGTGTTATATCTGAAGACGAAGTACCAGAACGAGGGAAACTATGGTCACAAGCACTTTTGTCGCGAAATTGTCAGATGATTAATGGCAACACAAAAGGAGACCAACCCTGCAAGACAACCTGGAAGCGATTTCTACTTAGAAACACACTTGATTACATTTGGGTCTCTCGTAATCTATTTGAAAGAGTTGTTTCACTTGAAGTAGTACAGAAAGACGTAAGCAATCATGATTTGCTTCGTCTATCTCTGGATTTTGAAACTTTGACACAACCAGAGCCTTATAAAATGCCACTGGCCATAAACGCAGCCGGAAATCGGCTGAAAACTACCGGCACAAAAATTCAGCAAATAGCGTTGCATCTTGAAGACTCAAATGATGTGGAATATGTTCCTTTGTTGTTTGCAGGTTCTCAACAATATGCTAACTCAAAATCCCACGGCCTTATGTCGAAAAATCTTTACAGTTCTGAAATAGCAGCAGCCAAAAGGTTAATGAGAAAAGACCTACGAATGCTAAGAAAAACACATGGTAATCAAATTGACATTCAAAGAAGCATAAAGGCTCGACATCAGGTATATAGAAATTGGCTAAAATCCCACTCTGTCATAATCGATCAAAACAGAGCTGAAATCATGTTAAAGGTAATTATCACAAAGAACTCCCGAGAAATGTGGGCTATCCTAAACAAAGGATATACAAAAACTAGCCCAGTTATCTCAAATGCAATTTCAAGCTCTTCATGGGTGGATTATTTCACAAAGGCTTACGAACAACCTCATCAAATCTCCCAAGTTCACTGTCTGCCCTCCAACAAAGAATGGGATATAACCCCATCACATGTTGACCTTGAATTAGCAATTCAAAAGCTAAAAAATTTGAGGGCAGCAGGACCTGACCAAATATCCAACATCATGCTAAAAAAACACAAGCATCATTGGGCCAAATTTATGGAATCTCTGTTCCGTCGAATTTCAATCTTGAGGAAAACACCTGAGTCCTGGGCTAAGGCAATAGTGGTACCAATTTATAAGAAGGGAAACCGAGATGATCCGTCGAACTATCGTCCAATAGCCTTGCTCGATACCATGGGCAAAATTTTCGGCTAGTTTCTTCGCATGAAGTTGACTGCTTGGGCACATAAGGTGAAACAAGTGGACTGACGACAAATAGGCTTTACGAAAGATGTAGGTGTTGATGCCAATCTGACCATACTAACCATCTTAAAACTTGAAGCCCTAAGAGCGAAAACAAAAATCTTTTTTGCCTTTGTCGATTTGAAACAAGCTTTCGATGCAGTTCATCGCGAAAAACTGTGGGCTAAGCTAAGCGAGTGGAATTGTCCATCTCAGGTTCTTGATCCTCTTATAGCGCTCCATTCCAACACCTCTGTTCAAGTAAGAGTGAACTCTCAAGGTGACCTGACTGACCCAATTCCCACGTATACATGCGTCAAGCAAGGGTGTCCATTGGCGGCCGACCTGTTCAAAATATTTATCTCTGATCTACCAAAATGGTTGGACGCTGCACACTGTTTTCCCCCAAAGATCAATGCAAGGCCAGTTAATTGCCTCGTCTATGCTGATGACATTGTGCTGATTGATCGCACTCAAATAGGCTTGCAAACTCTGCTGTCGAAGTTGAATGAATATCTAAAAGTAAATGATCTGCAACTAAATACAGGAAAAACCAAGATCATGTGTATTGGCAAAACTGTCTCACGGAGGGATAAAAACTTTCGATGGGCCATTGAGAAAGTCCCGCTTACCATCGTAACATCTATACGATACCTAGGAATAATGGTTAACAATTCCATCTGTGAATCGGCCTGGACAAATGACCTATTGGAAGGAGCAAACACACTCGGCATTCAAGGTGCAAAAATCAATAAAGATTATGGAAAATTCTCAATTGAACCACTAATAACATTTTACCTGCAGAAGTTCATTCCCACTATAACTTTTGGTGGAGAGTCAGGATGGAACCTCGATTATCGGCTATGGCAGAAGCTTGAAGGCAGGTTCTGGAAAAGTGCATTGGGGCTCTCAAAAGACACTTCAATGATGGCCCTGAGATATGAATTAGCCTTTTGCTCACTTCATATGACAATAATTTGGAAAAGTTTATCCTCTCTGAGGAAAATGAAGCTTGGTCTACAAGTCTCAGCATATGAAATCTTTAGTAACGATAACGTAAGTACACAATCGTGCTTACTTCAATCATGGCAATCTGTTTTGACAAATATCATGGAAGCTGCCAACATCAGTATCGAGGAATTAATCGATCGCCCACAACATGCACAAAAAAAAACTTGAATTTTGGGACTGGATTCTAACCTCTGAACATCGTGCATCTCTTAAATCCACTCTACCAGGTTCTAAGAACATGTTGAAATTACACTCTCTTCCGAAATATTTATCATCTTGTCCCTCTCGTCATCATCGGATCCAATTCTTGAAATTCAGAATAAACGCCCTCGCCACAAGAGAAACTCTCTGGCGACGACGAGACAAATCCATCGAGTCCGACAAATGCAGGTTTTGCATGACAGGAGAAACCGAGTCATGAAAACATCTTATAACTGCATGCACAGGGCTCAATATTTCTCGTGAACTACATCTTGGTTCCTATAAACCAATTTGTTATGATGCAGACGACTGGTGGGAACTTGTCTCGATTGGGAGAAACATCATGATCACATGTAGTATAATAAACTTTTTAGATATGATTTTGGTCCCTGAACAACAAGAATGTTTACCAACAACATGTTCAAACTCAAGTGCAAGGACTTTTTGAATACCCTAATGCACTTTAACGTCATGTTTTCGGGTGCAGCCCACATATGCACTCTTACTGGAGCTTATTAGCTGAACTTTGGGATACTGTAATGTAACAAAAGTTTGATTTTATTTTGAACTGAAGTTTTACAATATAAAAAATAAAAAAAATAATAAAAATAAAGATGGAAGCCACCGCTGCATTGAAATGACTGGAAGGCATTGGAAAAAACTCAAAACACAGGTTGAGGCCTCACACACTGATTCCCCAGGAAAAAGCAAAGCAGGGCTCGCAGTGCAGTCGCTGTGCCCAACCTTGTCAAGGACGCTGGGAGACAGTGTTTCGAGCCAACATAAAAGATAGAACACCTGCAAGTGCTGGGAGCTGACACTTCATAAATGCAAGCAGAGAGCTCAGTTCTGCGGTCCCTACACACGTGGTCACCTGGGGAACAAGGCCCATTCATCCGAGGCAAGCAGAAACTGTTGCTCCCATCAAACTGAAGACAGAAGATGCAAAAATGTAATACAGCATGAAGCTGGAGGCTGGAATGATCTTGCTCAGGGCCAGAGGAGTTAGAGAGGTGGTACCATTGCTGGGAAACAGGCGGGACCCTGAAGCCATTCTTTCCACCCATTATTGTTCTGACAT
The DNA here is from genome assembly GCF_040938575.1 of Ambystoma mexicanum. Lineage (NCBI taxonomy): Eukaryota > Metazoa > Chordata > Amphibia > Caudata > Ambystomatidae > Ambystoma > Ambystoma mexicanum. Next base: position 762,095,881 of record NC_090925.1, on the reverse strand, counting down.
GCAGGTAAATATCCTAAGTTCAGAAGACTCACACTGGCTTCCTGTGGGTGGTGCCAGGTGTAGCAACCCGATATGGCCAGGCCAATCAGATCGTCTATCCCCTATAGGATCTACGTCTGGCTATACTGTTCATCCAATCCCAGCTCGCCCAAGGACCAGAAATTTTACTTTTTGATTGTGATGTAATGGTGGAACAAAACCTTGCTACCAGCCTGTAATGAACTGAGAGTGCATTTGGACGCTGCAGAAATCTGTATGCCTATCCCTGCTTTTGAATTAATAAAAGCAGTCATTTTTCACATTTCTGGACGCCTCTGTTTCTTGTGCAGGGGTCTTTCCTTCGAACCAACCTATGGTTTTTTATTCCACTTCAAGAGAAAGAAAGCAAAGAGGGGGAGAAGGAGGAGTCAAGGAGAGGTGGGTGGGTGAAGAAGAGAATTTCTGTCTTAGAGGGGTTCAATTGTAGAAAATGGGAGGACATCCAGGATTGAATAGAGGAGAGACAGGCAATGACTCAAGAGTGAAGAGCCTCAGAACAGTCATAGAAAGAGAAAAAGATTTGGGAATCACTGGCATAGAAATGATTGAAAGAGGAATTGCATAGAGCAGTGGTCTTCAAACATTTTTGGCCTGGGCTCCCCCTGAGCAAAATGTGGGCAAGCTGCCCCCCCCACCCAAAGTGCCAAATGGACAGTAAGTCCAAAAGGCTATGAACTATCGTGCACCGTCACTGCACCCCACTCCGGGAATAGTGCCTGGGCTTCCCCACCTGCTCCCATCACAGTCTCTGGGCTCCCTCATCCCACTCCTAACCCAGTCCCCGGGCTCTCCCCACCCCACCACAGAACCTGTGCTCTCCCGACCCTGCTTCCACCTATGTCCCTGGGCTCTCCCCACCCTGCTCTCGCCACTATTCCATGGCTCCCCCATCCTGCTCCCACCACAGTCCCTGGACTCGCCCCACCCCGCTCCCAGCACAGTCCATGGGGCCAGTGGCAGCTGGTGAATTTTTTAAGTGGAAGGGCATAATTATTTCTCCCAGATATGCCAGAGCAACTGAGCGCAGAGAGGGAGCACTAGCCAATCAAGAGAGGTTTGGGGGTGGGAGGGGTCTCCCCTCAGAAATTATGTTTAAAATAATGGGTTAAAAGGTTGCATTTTAGAGCACAATTTTACAAAACATTGGTTAAAAAGCCAAACAGTTTGCAATTGGTGCTGGGGGTGTTCCAGGCATGGTATTTTTTTTTACTGGAATCTATGATAGAGGTCCAGTAAAAAGATATGATCCCTGTCCCCTGGGCCTCACAGCACTTAACACATGCACACAATCAAAGTGATTATGTGTGTATGAAAGGTGCCGGGGTGCCCAGGGGGAAAGCATGGTATTTTTACTGGACATCTATGATAGATGTCCAGTAAAAAAAGACTAGCCGTGTCTTCTGAGCTGCACAGCGCCTCAGAAGGAGAGCTATTTTGGCAGGTGGGTAGGAGGACTGTGCAACAAAGGCATTCTTAAAATGCATTTGTTGTGCAACCCCCTTCCCCACTCACCAAAAGCAGCTCCACGGACGAACACAAACACACACACATTCACAACGATTCAAACAGCAAGCACTCTATCATTCACACGAGCACCCATCACCATACACTCACTCATAGCACAAGCATACACGCATCCATACACATCAATAAATAAAAAATAAACTAACAAACGTACCTTTTGTCCCTGTCCTGAAGTGTTCTTCCCAGCGCTCCAGCTCCTGCATCATGAACAGGAATCGGGAAGCAAAAGCATGCAGGGGCCTGCGTGTGGGTGCTGGAACGCCCTGCTCCAGCCTGCCCTGTATATATTGTCGAGGAGGAGCAGGAGTGCCCCCTCATTTGTACAGACATGCAGTTCCCCAGCCAGCATTTCCAATGAGCTATGCAAGGCTAGCGAAGCAAAGCGCCCTGAGCATTGCATGGCTCATTGGGCATGTGCGGCTGGGGAACAGAACTGTCAAAGGGAAATAGTGTTTCAGCACTCCCTCAGCTGGACAAAGCAGATGAGGGAGCTCTTAGTGTTTCACTGGGCTGGCTTCTCAGATCCTGGGCTCCTCCATAATGGGTGAGGGGGCCACTGGGCGACGAGCATGCCCCACAGTTTGAATGCCTCCGATATAGAGGCAGAATAAGAGGGGACCAAGGACAAAGACCTGGGGACACCATATGAGAGAGGTTCGGGGACGAACGTCATGATCCCATGGCAGAGTGAGAACGACTAGAAAGATATGAGCGGAACCAGCTTAGTTCACTGTGTGAAAGTCTGCAGAGATCTAGAACAATTAGTACAGAAGATAGTTTATGACGTCAGAAAGAAGTAAATCAGATGCATGCAAAAGGGCAGTTTCAGGCTAATGAGCAGGCCAGAAGCCAGACTGGAACAGTGGGAGAAGAGAATGAACACGTACGAATTAGGAAACTTGAGAGTAGACAATTTGCTCCAAGATTTTAGCCAAAAAAGGAAGAAGGGGAATCAGATAGAAGTTTGAAGTGAAAGAGGGGTTCTTGAGAGGGTTTCTTCAAGATGGGGATGATAGTTTGTTTATTTGTTTTATTCATTTATAATGCGCACCAGACCCGAGGGTAAGAGGGCGCAGCAGTAAAGGATATGCGAGGCATAGGTTACATAGTTACGTAGTTACACATACAATTAGAGGTACATAGCTCGCTGTATCAGTAATACAGTGAGCTATATAGTGGTGTGTTTAATGGAGGAGGGAAAAATGGAAGAAAGAGAAAGATTAATGAGAGCTGGGAAGAAGCTAAGGATAAACAGACGGTTTTAGAATAGAAGGGATAGGATCATTAGGAGAGGGATGAGCACGATAAAGAAAGTGCGAAGTTCTGAGATCATTAAAGGGAGAAATGGCAGAGAGAGACGAAGAGGAGAAGGGGAAGGGAGGGGGAAGTGAAGAACATCGGAAGCAGATCGAGAACAGGGGAGTGAAGGCTCTGGCAGAGGTGGAGAAAGAACATTATTAAGAAGTTGAAAAAGACGATGAGGGTGATGGGAGAGGGAAAGAGTAAGTGAAGAAAAATGTAGCTTTTTAGCGGAAAGGAGGAGAGAATAATAGGAAACGTGAAGAGAAAAAACTGGTCAAATTCAGAAGAGGACTGAGATTTTTTTCCAACAGCCCTCAAGTTTGCGAAGGAAGAAACGGAGAGACTGGTTGAGGCGGATTACGAGAAGGAGTGAAGGACTGTGCAAGATAAAGAGAGTCAAGTGTAGAAGTGAGAGAAGACGAGAGGGGGGCAACAGCGGAGTCAGCGGAGAGTTGTGTGAAGGAATTAAGAGGGGGGGCCAAGGAAGTTTCGAGGGAAGTATCAAAAGAGCATAGATAGCCATATTAAAATAGGATGAGGCGTTAGGGGCCGGGGGGCGGGAGAGGAAATGAGAGTAGAGAAAGAAAGAAGAAAATGATCAGATGAATAAATAGGACATGAAGAAATAGAAGTATCAAACGAGACGCAGGAAAAAATAAGATCCAAAGAAGACCCAGAGACATGGACAATGATGCTAGGAATCCATAAGAGAGGGAAAGCCGAAGCAGAGGGACCAGAGTCAAGATGTACAATGAACTCGCCAAGAAGAAAAAGGGGCAAGCAGAGGGGAGAAGAGAAGCAGGAAGAAGAAAAACGGGCAAGCAGAGGGGAGAAGAGAAGCAGGAAGAAGAAAAAGGGGCAAGCAGAGGGGAGAAGAGAAGCAGGAAGAAGAAAAAGGGGCAAGCAGAGGGGAGAAGAGAAGCAGGAAGAAGAAAAGGGGCAAGCAGAGGGGAGAAGAGAAGCAGGAAGAAGAAAAAGGGGCAAGCAGAGGGGAGAAGAGAAGCAGGAAGAAGAAAAAGGGGCAAGAAGAGGGGAGAAGAGAAGCAGGAAGAAGAAAAAGGGGCAAGCAGAGGGGAGAAGAGAAGCAGGAAGAAGAAAAAGGGCAAGCAGAGGGGAGAAGAGAAGCAGGAAGAAGAAAAAGGGGCAAGCAGAGGGGAGAAGAGAAGCAGGAAGAAGAAAAAGGGGCAAGCAGAGGGGAGAAGAGAAGCAGGAAGAAGAAAAGGGGCAAGCAGAGGGGAGAAGCAGGAAGAAGAAAAAGGGGCAAGCAGAGGGGAGAAGAGAAGCAGGAAGAAGAAAAAGGGGCAAGAAGAGGGGAGAAGAGAAGCAGGAAGAAGAAAAAGGGGCAAGCAGAGGGGAGAAGAGAAGCAGGAAGAAGAAAAAGGGGCAAGCAGAGGGGAGAAGAGAAGCAGGAAGAAGAAAAAGGGGCAAGCAGAGGGGAGAAGAGAAGCAGGAAGAAGAAAAAGGGGCAAGCAGAGGGGAGAAGAGAAGCAGGAAGAAGAAAAAGGGGCAAGCAGAGGGGAGAAGAGAAGCAGGAAGAAGAAAAAGGGGCAAGAAGAGAAGCAGGAAGAAGAAAAAGGGGCAAGCAGAGGGGAGAAGAGAAGCAGGAAGAAGAAAAAGGGGCAAGCAGAGGGGAGAAGAGAAGCAGGAAGAAGAAAAGGGGCAAGCAGAGGGGAGAAGAGAAGCAGGAAGAAGAAAAAGGGGCAAGCAGAGGGGAGAAGAGAAGCAGGAAGAAGAAAAAGGGGCAAGAAGAGGGGAGAAGAGAAGCAGGAAGAAGAAAAAGGGGCAAGCAGAGGGGAGAAGAGAAGCAGGAAGAAGAAAAAGGGGCAAGCAGAGGGGAGAAGAGAAGCAGGAAGAAGAAAAGGGGCAAGCAGAGGGGAGAAGAGAAGCAGGAAGAAGAAAAAGGGGCAAGCAGAGGGGAGAAGAGAAGCAGGAAGAAGAAAAAGGGGCAAGAAGAGGGGAGAAGAGAAGCAGGAAGAAGAAAAAGGGGCAAGCAGAGGGGAGAAGAGAAGCAGGAAGAAGAAAAAGGGGCAAGCAGAGGGGAGAAGAGAAGCAGGAAGAAGAAAAAGGGGCAAGCAGACGGGAGAAGAGAAGCAGGAAGAAGAAAAAGGGGCAAGCAGAGGGGAGAAGAGAAGCAGGAAGAAGAAAAGGGGCAAGCAGAGGGGAGAAGAGAAGCAGGAAGAAGAAAAAGGGGCAAGCAGAGGGGAGAAGAGAAGCAGGAAGAAGAAAAAGGGGCAAGAAGAGGGGAGAAGAGAAGCAGGAAGAAGAAAAAGGGGCAAGCAGAGGGGAGAAGAGAAGCAGGAAGAAGAAAAAGGGGCAAGCAGAGGGGAGAAGAGAAGCAGGAAGAAGAAAAAGGGGCAAGCAGAGGGGAGAAGAGAAGCAGGAAGAAGAAAAAGGGGCAAGCAGAGGGGAGAAGAGAAGCAGGAAGAAGAAAAAGGGGCAAGCAGAGGGAAGAAGAGAAGCGGGAAGAAGAAAAAGGGGCAAGCAGAGGGGAGAAGAGAAGCAGGAAGAAGAAAAGGGGCAAGCAGAGGGGAGAAGAGAAGCAGGAAGAAGAAAAAGGGCAAGCAGAGGGGAGAAGAGAAGCAGGAAGAGGAAAAAGGGGCAAGCATGGGGGAGAAGAGAAGCAGGAAGAAGAAAAGGGGAAAGAAGAGGGGAGAAGAGAAGCAGGAAGAAGAAAAGGGGCAAGCAGAGGGGAGAAGAGAAGTAGGAAGAAGAAAAAGGGGCAAGAAGAGGGGAGAAGAGAAGCAGGAAGAAGAAAAAGGGGCAAGCAGAGGGGAGAAGAGAAGCAGGAAGAAGAAAAAGGGGCAAGCAGAGGGGAGAAGAGAAGCAGGAAGAAGAAAAAGGGGCAAGCAGAGGGGAGAAGAGAAGCAGGAAGAAGAAAAAGGGCAAGCAGAGGGGAGAAGAGAAGTAGGAAGAAGAAAAAGGGGCAAGCAGAGGGGAGAAGAGAAGCAGGAAGAAGAAAAAGGGGCAAGCAGAGGGGAGAAGAGAAGCAGGAAGAAGAAAAAGGGGCAAGCAGAGGGGAGAAGAGAAGCAGGAAGAAGAAAAAGGGGCAAGCAGAGGGGAGAAAAGAAGCAGGAAGAAGAAAAAGGGGCAAGCAGAGGGGAGAAGAGAAGCAGGAAGAAGAAAAACGGGCAAGCCGAGGGGAGAAGAGAAGCAGGAAGAAGAAAAAGGGGCAAGCAGAGGGGAGAAGAGAAGCAGGAAGAAGAAAAAGGGGCAAGAAGAGGGGAGAAGAGAAGCAGGAAGAAGAAAAAGGGGCAAGCAGAGGGGAGAAGAGAAGCAGGAAGAAGAAAAAGGGCAAGCAGAGGGGAGAAGAGAAGTAGGAAGAAGAAAAAGGGCAAGCAGGGGGGAGAAGAGAAGCAAGAAGAAGAAAAAAGGGCAAGCAGGGGGGAGAAGAGAAGCAGGAGGAAGAAAAAGGGGCAAGCAGTGGGGAGAAGAGAAGCAGGAAGAAGATAAAGGGGCAAGCAGTGGGGAGAAGAGAAGCAGAAAGAAGAAAAAGGGGCAAGCAGAGGGGAGAAGAGAAGCAGGAAGAAGAAAAAGGGGCAAGCAGAGGGGAGAAGAGAAGCAGGAAGAAGAAAAAAGGGCAAGCAGAGGGGAGAAGAGAAGCAGGAAGAAGAAAAAGGGCAAGCAGAGGGGAGAAGAGAAGCAGGAAGAAGAAAAAAGGGCAAGCATGGGGGAGAAGAGAAGCAGGAAGAAGAAAAAGGGGCAAGCAGAGGGGAGAAGGGAAGCAGGAAGAAGAAAAAAGGGCAAGCAGGGGGGAGAAGAGAAGCAGGAGGAAGAAAAAGGGGCAAGCAGAGGGGAGAAGAGAAGCAGGAAGAAGAAAAGGGGGCAAGCAGAGGGGAGAAGAGAAGCAGGAAGAAGAAAAAGGGGCAAGCAGAGGGGAGAAGAGAATCAGGAAGAAGAAAAAGGGGCAAGCAGAGGGGAGAAGAGAAGCAGGAAGAAGAAAAAGGGCAAGCAGAGGGGAGAAGAGAAGCAGGAAGAAGAAAAGGGGGCAAGCAGAGGGGAGAAGAGAAGCAGGAAGAAGAAAAAGGGGCAAGCAGAGGGGAGAAGAGAAGCAGGAAGAAGAAAAAGGGGCAAGCAGAGGGGAGAAGAGAAGCAGGAAGAAGAAAAAGGGCAAGCAGAGGGGAGAATAAAAGCAAGAAGAACAAAAAAGGCAAGCAGAGGGGAGAAGAGAAGCAGGAAGAAGAAAAGGGGGCAAGCAGAGGGGAGAAGAGAAGCAGGAAGAAGAAAAAGGGGCAAGCAGAGGGGAGAAGAGAAGCAGGAAGAAGAAAAAGGGGCAAGCAGAGGGGAGAATAGAAGCAGGAAGGGAGTCGAGATCAGAAATAAATGATAGCATAGGGCCAGCTGGGCGATAGATAACCAGAAAGAAAAAGCGACAAGGGTTTAGAGAAGGAAGAGAGGTGATATCCAAAAGAAAGAGAAGAGGGACGATTAGGACTGGGGGAGAGATGTCCGGGAGGAGTGAAATTGGAGATGGGCAGGCCAGAGAGAGAATGGGAGCCAAGGGACATGAGGAGGGCGAGCTGGTCAATCAGAGATTGTCAGCGGAGAGGAGGAAATTAAAAGGGGGGTCAGCGACAAGCCGCCCAGGGGAGGGTGGGTTTAAGGATAGAGGAGAAATCGCTGCAAGGGATGAAACAGCACGTGACAGGGTAATAAGGGAGACGATGGGCAGACTGAGGTAGGAGGGTGCCAGCAGGGAAGCTGAAATAAAAACGAGTGCCTGTCTAGTGGAATGTAACACGGGTCATATTTGAGGCAAAAGCCGTTTTGCGTAAACAGTGCGAAAAGAAAGAGTAAATAAAACATGTTGAAAACCAGCAGTATAGGCGCCAATACGTCCTGCTGCGCCCTGCAGAAGCCACTGCACCTGAAGCCTTTCCTGCCAGCATGCAATCCTGAGTCCCGCAGGTCATACCCAGCTCTCTGCAGCCGGTGCACGAACATTCAGAGGTAACGCGGCAAATCATGTGTTCTGATGAGGGAAAACAGCACATGTATGTATGCCACACTCGGACACTGCTCGTGCGCACTGATTGTTCTGCGCCCTTCTGTGAGATAGCTTGGTCGGCTAATGCACCTGCTCCAGAGGAGTGTGGGGCACATGAAGGTGACATGTTCCAATCCCAGTCAGCCGTTGGGTTAATGGGGGGCAATAACAAGGGTTCTCCCCGCTCTTACAGCGCCCCTTGCGGAGACGTTCGGACATGGCCGTGCACTGAACATTTCACACAGTACTTGTGCGGTTAATTTATCTTTAATAATATCTGCATGTCGAACTATGCACATTTTAAGTAGCGTTTATTCTATTCATTGTCTACTAGTCAAGTATTTCATTTAACACGATTAACACAACAGAAACAAATATACCAGTTTTAAACACGTTTTACAATTCTGCTGAAAGACAAGATAAGCAAAATACTAAAGGGAACATTTTACGTTCTCTACACCCGCATCTATGCTATCGGGGCACTCAGGGGCCAACGACTACAAATCCCAGCAGGCATTGTGGCGTAATCTCCGTCAGGCTAAGTGGAGACCTTTACATACGATTTCATTTGATGCCTCCGTCGGGTAACTTTGCGAGTCCTACTTGCCCCAATTAATTTCACTAAGTGCCCGCCCCCTTCCCCGCCTAGTACATACATGTGTAATAATACCCCCACAAATCCGTGGTGGAAGTGGAAAAAAGGAACTAGTGGTACTCGACTGCATCCAAAAAGGAGGAAGTGGGATGGTCAAGCAAATAGGAGGGGGGGGGGGGGGCAGGATCACAAACTTTGACTCAAATAGTGGGATTTCAAGATCTGCAGTAATAATGTCTTATAGGGTTTACTTAAAAAAAAAAACAGATATTGCATAAAAAAGCCACATGACAGCATGTAAATCCTTTGGTGTGGTCTCTCTCCCTCTCTGCACTTTGCTACCTCGTATCCTTGCTTAGACATGCTTGATGGCTGCATGTCTTGTCCCCCCTCTATCACCCCTCTCCCCTCTTCCCCCCTCTTCCTGTCCCTCATGCCATTGGCACTTACTCTATCATGTGTCCCTTGACCTTGGATAGCAGCCTGTCTGTCCATCCTCCCCTTCCTCTTGTTTTTCACTTGCACTACATTCAATTGTCATCATGCATTAATGTTACTGCTTGTTTGTTCTCATGTTCTTTCCCTCCCCCTCCCCTCCATAAATCTTTCAGCACTTGCGCTATCAGAAATGGTGCCTGGCCTAGTACGATAGTTATTTTCACATTCTGAATTGTTTCAAGGACTTGTAAGAATGTAATTTTGTTTCTCCCATGTTCCCTCCCTCCTTGAAGCCCTTTGAAACACATTTGGTATAGATGCTATACAAATAAACAATCAATCAATTATAGAAACACGTTAAGCCAAAAGACTATAATTGTGGCTTTAATTTTCACATCCCGAATGGTAAACTATAAGTCCCAGAATGCAAGACAATGCCAACCTGACAAATCTAGTTAACCCCGCTGTGCTTTAAGTGATTTAAGACATGTAATAATAGAAATTGTGTAATCAACAAAGACAGATTTGCAGTTTCTTTGCCATAAACTTCCAGCTCGTTGTTAATCAAGATGTTGAAAACATTTGATTAGTGACTTAATGCAACTTTATTTTGTGGCATGCCACGATAGTAGACACCAGGGATATAAACACATCTCTAAAAGGGCGCTTTGTGATGCTCACGGATGTGCAAGGTAACTGGCGCTTTGTGGGCTCTTTGAGCTGGAAATGTGCCATGAATCACCTGCAAGGCCCTGCCACTGATAAAAGAATTTGCAACAGGAGCACCTTAACGACCCACGGGTCTCATGTGGAGCAAAGTGTCCGATTCACCCCTCCCCCGCTGCTCCCAACAACAATAATAACACACCTTCATAATCTAGGTGCCAGCCCTTCCCTTTTCCCCTCCCCCGCACTTGCAACAGAATCCGCCTGCTCCTGAGAGTTGAATGCCCGCCACACAAACGGAAAAACTATACGAGCAGGGCTCTCGTTACAGGACGGACAGAACCGCTGCCGGTGTCCCGCGCCGTACCGGCGCCTGAGGGGGTGGGGGCAGCTTGGAAAATGGCGCCCTCTATGTCCACGGATCGCTTCAAATATAATTCCCTTGGCTTGCCTCTTTTTACTCAATGTGTCTTTTTCCTCCTTCCCCCTCGAACGAGCCTTCATCAGGGGATGACGAAACGTTTCCAAAAACACAATGAATCCACAATGGGATGTTTCCCTTTTAAATGTGGCGCCCCCTACATCAACACAATTTGCCCTGGCCTCCTGGTCCCGTTACTACCCTCTGTACACTTAGAGCTGAGAGAGCCAAGGCACTCATAGCAGGGCCGAGCCAGGGAGTCGAGCCTGGCTCTTGGGGCCAAACACGAGCTGAGCCAGGGGAATTGCTGGTTTAGTGGATGTGGTCGGGAGTCAAAAATAGGGGTCTAGGAGGCAAGACAAGAGGTTAAAATGGGCTGAGGGCCGAGAAAATTGGCTGGGGGCAACAAAAGTAGCTTGGGCAAGAAGAAGGGCTAAATGAGGTTGGGCAGAGAGAATGGGCTGAACAGAGATGGGGAAAAAAAGGGGCTAGGGACTGGAAGGCTGAGGTCAGGGGATGGGGTGAGAAAATGGGCTAGGGTGAAAAATATGGGCTGAGGGCCAGGAAAGAGTTGAAAGGAAATCGGGGCAGAGAAAATGAAGGGAAAAAGTTGCTGGGGGGCGAGAAAACAGGATGAAAGGGTTGCACTGGTATTTTGAGGATGATGATGCGAGGCAGGGGGAGAAAGAGGGTTGTCAACACTTGCGTGAGGTGGGGCATTGTGGATGGCGGCACAAGTCAGGGGGAGAAAAAGAGGACTTGCAGTACACGAGGTGGGGGGATTCTGTATAGTGGGGCAGGGAAGGGAGGAGAGAAAGCAGGATGGAGCCACGGGGGGAGGGGGGCAGAGCCGAGGAGTGGAAGCACTTACCCTATGAAGCACCATGCTTCAAAGTTGCCACCAGTCACTGCTCTGCCAATGCCACCCACAACAGAAAACACTTAGACTCCCTGTCCCACCTAGCCAATATAAGGGGATGGGACAGGAAGTCAGGCAACAGCACTCTCCTTGTTTATTTTTTTTAGGAAACTTTTTTTATTTTCCCGTTTGGGGCGGGTAGCAGGTGGGGCTTGTAGCTGGCCCCTGCTTTGAGCAGACACTGACCCAAAGGCACGGTCAGGCCATAGCCACAATTTTGACCCGGGTCAGCCCAACCCTCACCGGGCTCGCCCAGCTCTATGTATGCTCATACGTAGTCCCGCTTGTCAAAGCCTCCCGGCGGGACTGTGGAGCGGGCAGAGGCAGCTGAATACCCTACACGCTGTTGGTAACGGTCATCACGGGGTGGGCAAGAGCAGCATAGCAGAGCCCCTCCCAGAATCAGCATGGTACTGGCCCCCCAGCCGATATAGAGTGCGGCCCCCAGCTCTCGCTTAAGGGGCTCTGCCACCAATGGGTTGTAAAAATCCTGGACGATGGAGTTGGCCGACCAGCAGACGGGAACGAGGCAGAGAAGGCCAGAGACAATGAAGAAGACACCAGACACCACCATGATCCGGGCCTTTGCACCCGCATCCTCCACGCAGTTGGTGCACTTGGCACCAATGATGCTGATCAAGAGACCCAGCACGGCCACCAGGATGGAGATAATCGTCAGAGCGCGCGCCGCCTGCAGGTCCTGGGGCAGCGCCAGCATGGAGTCGTAGATCTTGCACTGCATCTGGCCGGTGCTCTGCACGATGCAGGTCATCCACAGGCCCTCCCAGATGATCTGTGCCACCACGATGGTGTTGCCGATGAAGGCCGTCACCTTCCACAACGGGATGGTGCAGGCAGTGACAGCACACATCCAGCCCACCATGCTGATGGAGATGCCCATGATCTCAAGCCCGGCAGATGGCATCTTGACGTGTCTTCTGAAGGGAATTAGATCTTACAAGGGTGCTCCTGGGTGCACTGATCTAGAAGGCTCTACTGAGTCTCAGTTGAGGGCAGAGAAATGAGCGGGGCTAGGGGAGTACACTAAGAAGTGACCAAAGGGGTGGCCAAGGGGCTTGTTAAAATGGATTCAAGGATTCTCAGCTCGGAACCAATGAGTGAGCCAGCATTTGTAGGAAAGGTTCACGTGACAAACATACATCTAGATGTCCTCACCTGAGGGTCAACGAGAGAACAAGCAAATGGGCCTTTACATGAAATAAACGGGACAAGTCATCTCTGTTGGGGGCTAAGAAGCAAGTGAGTGCAGCAAGCGTCCATTGATGAAGGACCCAGGCTTTCTCTATTGGACACCAGCTCCATTTGCCCTTCGCTTTCTTTCTAGGCAGAAACAAATATCTGGTCCCCGATGGTCAACATTGATGATCTGCTTTGATTCTAGTCGTTGATGGTCAGGAGTCTCTTATAGGCTTTGGCTGTAATGGTTGAGCATTACAGTCAGTCGTGGATCATCCTTGATCCCAGTGGTTGAGTGTGAAGACTATGATGGACTTTAGTTGCAATGTTTGAGCATTAGGATTGGTTGCAGTTGGTCTGTGATCGCAGTGGTTGAGTGCCAAGACTGTGTTATGGACTTAAGTTGGAATGGTTGAGCATCTGGGTCAGTCATGCTTGGTCTGTGATCATAGTGGTTGAAGGTGAAGACTCGCATGGACTTCAGTTGCAATGGTTGAGCATTGGGGTCAGTCGTGGATGATTTGTGATCCCAGTGGTTGGGGAACAATGCTCCCGTCTAGTATTCAGTCTCGGTGGTTCAGCAATGTGATGAGCGGCACTGCCTTTGGCTAGAGCCAATGCTACCGTCCAGTCTTTAGTCTCCGCAATTCAGCAATTGGATGATTGGCAGTGCCTTTGGTAAGTACCAATGCTCCCATCTAATCTTCAGTCTAAGAGGTTCATCAATTAGATGATCTACACTGCCATTGGTCACAGCCAATGCTCCCGTCTAGCCTTCAGTCTCAGCAGTTCAGCAATGTGATGAGCGGCACTGCCTTTGGCTAGAGCCAATGCTATCGTCCAGTCTTTAGTGTCAGCAATTCAGCGATTGGATGATTGGCAGTGCCTTTGGTAAGTACCAATGCTCCCATCTAATCTTCAGTCTAAGAGGTTCATCAATTAGTTGATTGGCAGTGCCTTTGGTCACAGCCAGTGCTCCTGTCTAGTCTTGAGTCTCATAGGTTCAGCAATTGGATGATTGGCAGTGCCTTTTGTCAGTGCCAATGCTCCCGTCTAGTCTTCGGTCTCAGCGGTTCAGCAATTGGATGATTGGCAGTGCCTTTGGTCAGTGCCAATGCTCTTGTCTAATCTTTCTTCTCAGCGGTTCAGCAATTGGATGATTGGCAGTGCCTTTGGTCAGTGCCAATGCTCTTGTCTAATCTTCCTTCTCAGCGGTTCAGCAATTGGATGATTGGCAGTGCCTTTGGTCAGTGCTAAGACACCCGTCTAGTCTTCGGTCTCAGCAGTTCAGTAATTTGATGATTGGCAGTGCCTTTGGTCAGTGCCAATGCTCCCGTCTAGTCTTCGGTCTCAGCGGTTCAGCAATTGGATGATTGGCAGTGCCTTTGGTCAGTGCCAATGCTCTTGTCTAATCTTTCTTCTCAGCGGTTCAGCAATTGGATGATTGGCAGTGCCTTTGGTCAGTGCCAATGCTCTTGTCTAATCTTCCTTCTCAGCGGTTCAGCAATTGGATGATTGGCAGTGCCTTTGGTCAGTGCCAATGCTCTTGTCTAATCTTCCTTCTCAGCGGTTCAGCAGTTGGATGATTGGCAGTGCCTTTGGTCAGTGCCAATGCTCCCGTCTAGTCTTCGGTCTCAGCGGTTCAGCAATTGGATGATTGGCAGTGCCTTTGGTCAGTGCCAATGCTCTTGTCTAATCTTCCTTCTCAGCGGTTCAGCAATTGGATGATTGTGAGTAGCTTTGGTCAGTGCCTATGCTCCCATCTAGTCTTCGGTCTCAGCGATTCAGCAATTGGATGATTGGCAGTGCCTTTGGTCAGTGCCTATGCTCCCGTCTAGTCTTTGGTCTCAGCGGTTCAGCAGTTGGATTATCGCCACTGCCTTGGGTCAGTGCCAGTGCTCTTGGATAGTCTTCAGTCACAGGGGCTGAGAGTCGGAGCGACGGTTGCCTTTGGCCTCATTAGTTAAGGGCCGTGGCCCATGGATATTCCTCCATTCCAGGGTTTCATCATTGCCAGAGGACGCGGCTAGTCTTTCGTCCCACAGGTACAGGTGCTGCCACTCCAAGGTGCCCGAGTGCGGCGGTTTATTCTCCCACGGCACTTTATAAAGGCACCTGCTACTGGGAGCGGCCTAGGAGGGAGCGGGCCGGTACTGCTGACGCAATTGTAATGGGAACCCTGGCGCCCTGTGTCCCTCAAGGCAGGTCTCTATTCAGGCCTTTGTGCTTTGTTCCTTGGGCTTCTCACTTTTCCCTTTGTTCTGCGGATGGGAGGGGGAAGCCGCCGGCCCCGTGGAGGAGTGAGGCCGGGTGGAGGAATGGGGTGAGAAGGAAGGAGGGACCGGGAAGCCAGGGGGGGGAGGGGGTGCCAAGGAATTACATGAGAGAGGCAGGGAGGGGAGGGGGAGCGAGGGGCGAATTGAAAGGTAGTAAAGGGAGAGCAGGAAGGGAAGGAACCAAAAGGCTAAGGGGGAGAGTAAAAAAGAGAGCTGGGGTCGGGGATGGACAGGTGAAGGTGGGGAAGCGTGGAGTGCGAATGTGTGAGGGGCCTAATTAATTAGCATTCCTATTGACCTGGTTAGGAGTGACATTGCAGAAAACGACCTCCCCAGCAGTCTTCCATGGTGGGTACTTATATTACAAATAACTCTGTGATCTGCTTATGAATGATCCCTATTATTATCAATATTATTATTAATGAATAATAATAGAGCAATACTACCGTCTAATGAAACTCACATTGTAGCCTTTTCAAAAACGGTGCACTATAAGCTGATACAGACATGTGTCTGGCAGATCAGGTGCAGCAAGAGAAATGATTTGCCCAAAGTCACACCCTTTAGTGGTGAAGCCGGGATTTGAGCCCAGGCAGCAATTTAGGCCCGTCCCTGCCATGTATCTTTTTAGCTATGGTTGGACAAATGTATAATAAAGCAGCCCGACAAAACATTTGAACCCTTATAGAAATATGTTAAGCAAAACCTTATATTCCCCATTCTGTATTGATTAATAAAAGTAACAGAAGGCAAAGAAAAACAGATAATTAATTTAAAAAGGGAGCAAGAAGGTTTTTTGAGACGGTTTAATTGTTTGGAGAAAAGAGGGCCTTCGGCAGCCGACTGGAGCTGTGCGGATGCTTTCAGATGCCAAAAACATCCATCAACTCCTATCATGCACACAATAACGCCAATTCATAGAGACTTGCTGACATTATATTGCATTGTAATGTATTTATGTAGCGCCCTTTCCCCATTTGTATGGCCTCAGTGCGCTTCGTGGTTGGAACGCCCTCGGCGACGGCAGTCCATGCGTGGGAGGTTCTAAGAGTTTAAATTAAAAGATGCATTTTTGCCAGGCTCGGACTTAGGTGGGTTGGCTAAGCTCCAGTAAGCAGCCCGGAGGTCAGGCATGTGGGTGGGCGCTGTTGGTGGTTTAGGATAGAGTGCTAGTGCTGAATATGTGGGCCCAGCTAGACCGACATTTTATTTTGTTGGTTGTCGCTGTATACTAATGGAAGAGGTGTTGAGATACATCAGGAGTGTCAATGTGCACGGATATGTGTACTTCTAGACCGGATAGCATAGCCATAGCTGCAGTTTAGGGTGCATGGATTGGTGACCGTGCCTGTGGCCTGTGTCCACAGACGTGGTGTGAGGTGTAAGTGCCGTATGCTTGGATGAGTTTGACTGCAGTGTTCTTTTTCTTGGTCCAATGCGATTGGATGTTCTCGCTATTCGTGGTCTCCCTGCAATGAAAGTCTAAGAAGTGGGAGAGGAGACCGGAAGGAAGGGGAGGGTGGGATGAGGGGAGGATGATAGTTTGTTACGGTGTACCTCTGCGAAAGCTACCGGCATCCGTGGGGTATTGGTGGATAGGAGTGTTGTGTTTGGGTCAACGTTTCTGTGCGCCTATCGAGAGCGTAGTGTGGGGGACGGTATCAACAGAAGGGAAAAGCCAGGTGTTGAGGGCCTTTCTGAATTCCAGCTGATAGTCAATATTGGAATGTGCAGGGGTAGGGAGTTCCAGCTGATCAGCGCTTGGACGGAGAAATAGGATCTGCCCAGTTTGGAGGAGTTGTAATGTGGTACCTCTAGGAAAGATGCTGTGCAAGATCTGACAGTCCTTGAGGGCTGGTAGCAAGTGATTTTGTCTTGAAGGCGTTCCAGACCGGTGTTGTGGATGGCCCGGTGGGTGATGCATATGGCTTTAAAGGTAGTGCATCCACCAATAGGAAGCCAATGGAGGACTCTTAGTGGGGCTGATGTGTTCTCTGGGTGGAAGGGTAATGAGCAGGCGGGTAGAAGCGTTTTGGATTCTTTGCAGTTTCCTTAGCTGAAACGCTGGTGCACCTAGGTAAAGGCAATTTGCATAGTCTAAGCGGGAGAGGATGATGGAGATGATGGCGGAAAAACAGTGAGGGTAGGTGAGGTAAGGGAAAATACGCCCGAAGATGCGTAGATGGAAAAAAACAGGTTCTACATACAGAGTTGTTTGGGAGAGGGATATGTACAGTGTGCATCCAGGGTTTTTCACCGAGGTGGACGTTGCCGGTGGGGGGCTTAGGTATTGCGGCCAGGGAATAGGTTGGGGGAGGAGCGTGGTTTTCCCACAGACTAGGATTTCAGTTTTCGCAGGATTGAGGATGAGGTGGTTTGTCGTCATACAGTAGTCAACATCCGACAGGCATGATGACAGATCTGGATGCTTGGAGCCTGGTGATTTGGGGATTTTAAGGATGATTTGGGTGTTGTCTGCGTAGTTGTAACAGGTAAGGTTGTGGGAGCGGATGCGTGCAGGCAAAGGGTTTAGATAGATGTTGAAGAGCAGGGGAGATAGGGATGCACCCCTTTTGTTACTGGATCTGAGGTGCAGGTGAACGGATGGAGGAGCTTGATTTGTGAGCGATTAGAGATGAAAACAGGGGGCCTCATTACGACCCTGCGGGTCCGGAAAGAACGGTGGTGGTAAAACCACCACCACCGTTGTTTCTGGACTGGCTAATTCAGAGTCCTGCAGGCGGGAGGTGTCACTCCCGCCAGATCTGACCTGGCGGGTTTAACACCACCCGCCTGCAGGCGGACAAGGAAACACTGGCTCTGTGGGAATGGGGATTTACAGAATTCCGCCTCTGGAATTATCGGGCCACCGGGGTTGTAATGCCCCGGTGATTCCGGCAATCACGGAGGCGGAATGGTAATACGGGTCCGGCGGCTGCCTGCTCGTTTTTCCAGCACGGCTACCGCCGGACTCATAAAGAGGCCCAGAGATCCAGGTGAGGGTTGTGTCTTTGATTCTTAATGAGTGTAGCCTGTCTAGGAGGATAGTGTGATCAATGGTATTGAAGGCGGCCGAGAGGTCAAGAAGGATGAGTACAGTACAGCCTTCTGCATCAGCTGTTCTTTTTAGGTCATCCGAGACAGAGAGTAGAGAGGATTCTGTTCCTCTGAGCATTCTGAAGCCAGATTGCACAGGGTCCAGGAGGTTGTTGGCTTCAGTGAAAAGGCCAAGCTTTGTGTATGCTGTGTGGCCCATGAGTTTGGCCATGAAGCGGGTGTTGGAGATTGGCCGCTAGTTCTGGAGGAGGGGTGGGTAAGTGTTGGTTTTTTGAGGAGGGGTTTGATGTAGGAGGTTTTTAGGGCTTCCGGAAAGGTTCTTGATATTAGGGAGTGGTTGAGGATTGAGCGTGCAATACTGACTACACAGGTTGAGGCTAGGATGTTTTTGAGGACGGTGGGTAGGCAGAGTCCCTCAGGGGAGTCTGATGGGCAGCTTTGTGCTAGGAGCGAGCGGAACTCCTGGTGTGAGATGGGAGAGAAAGAGGTGAAGGTTTGTATCAAAGGGGGGGTTTGATAAGGGTCGGGCTGTGGGTGGGTAGGGAGCGGGGACAAGAGTCTGTCGAAAGCGATATTGTGGAAGTGTTCTGATAAAGTGTCTCATAGGGATTGGGGGATGGGTGGGGGTGGGTTAGAGCAAGATGGGGAGTTGAATTTTGAAATTATTCCATGCAGCTCCTTGCTTGGGTTGCAAGAGTTTAAGATTCTGTCCCCATCGAATGCTGTCTTGGGTTTTCTGATTTCTAGTCTGTATGCTCTGGTTAGTCTTGCTAGGGCGGTCTTGTTCTGGGCTGTAGGGATGGTTCTCCAGGTCCATACCAGCAGTGGCGTCGCTAGGAGGAGTCTGGGGGGGGGCAGGGACCCTCCTGTGAAACCCTGTGCCCCCTTGTGCCCCCCTACCTAAGACGAGCAGTGACCATGTTCTCCCCCTACATTTGTCTATGCCCCCCCTACTTTTGTCTTTGGCCCCCTCTGTGCCGCTCCTAAATTTGATTCTTGGCGACGCCACTGCATACCAGACAGTGCTTGTAGATGTTTAGTGATTCGAGATTGGTGGTGAACCACCTGGGTGTGGGTCGTGGTCTCTGAGAGGTCTGTTTTGTTGGGGTGAGGGGTGTAAGGGCATGTGAGAGCCAGAGGTTGAAGATTTTTATGGGGTGGTCCTTCCTGGAGGCAGATTGTAGGGAGAGAGGTGAGGAGGGAGTTGGTTATATCTGGGGTGATAACAACTTTATTCCATAGCAGAGTGAGATGTGTGGGGGTTGGTGGTGGTTGTGAGTGGCCTTGGACATGGGCCGCGGTGGTCAGCGGTACAGAGAAGAAGATTGCTGAATGATCAGTCCATGATAGGGGGAGTGGGGGCAGTGTGGATATATTTGTTGTGCTGACAAATGACAGAGTTAGTTACCTATTTGCATTCATGGCTACAATACACTGAATGCCAGGTGCTGCGGGAGTGGTTTTCCAGGATCCATCAGCCTTCTAATCCCACTCTTGAGGTGAGTAGGGGCTGCAAAGGCCCCTGTAGAGCTGTTCCCTAGGCAGCTGCACAGGTGGCCCGTGCCTTCCGCTAGCCCTGCTAGAGAGCTTGGGGAAGAGGAAAGCATGAAAGGAAAAAAAAATAAATCACCCTGCCTCTAGGAACTGACTGAACATATGCCACACAGAAGTCTAAAGACCCATTGTGATGCTGGAAATGCATCAGAGGGACAGGGCCTCTGAATCCTTGTCCTTTACTGCTTTTTATCGTGTGTTCTGTCATGTTTTCTGCCCAGGAGTCCATGTGGGACTCCTGGCAGTGCAGCTCTCTCTTTTGGTTTGGTGAACAGACCCTTGGGATACCCTTATGGCACCCATGGGTGGCGGTACAACCCTGTGCCGCTAGTGTATGTTTTTGGGCACCTGTGGGTGGCCCACAGAGCAGGGTATGGGTTGGTGGCAGCTCCATGCTGAATTTGACAGGTGCTCTGGGTGTCCTCCATTTTGGGATACCTAGGCCCTGCCATTGGGATCAGTTCATTCCTGATAGGAAACAAGATGGCCCCTGTGGCCTCTTGCTTTCTATTGCCTGTTACCTTGTTTTCCCAAAGTCCTGGGAAGCCCTGACTCTGTCCCTTCCCCCTGACTGGCTGTTGGGTGGAAGTTCCATATATGGTGTTGTTGTGAAGGCCCAGCTAGACTGACTGGAGCCTTCCCAGTGACTGTATGTTGTGGGTACCTCCTGTGGGTGGGACCTGGGTGAATGGAGTGTGTGACCAATATACACTCCTTGTTGTGGTTGTCTGGTTTCTGGCATGAGAGACAAAGACTGAGACTGAGACAGCCCTGCCCGAAACTGGCCTGAATGCAGCGTATAGTGTTGCATGGCTAGGTACTTGTCCCAATCCACATTCCTTGTTGTGAGTGTCTGAAAGGGAGGAGTGTGGCCTGAATGCACTGTGTGCCTGATTTGCTGACTGACTGCATGAATGCCCTTCTGTATGATTGGCTGCTGAGTGTGTGCCAGCAGTGTGGATGAGAGACAGAATAGTATATCTGGGGACCTCTCACCACTGTTCAAGGGGTTCAGGGAACGTTCAGAAGTGTTCAGAAGCGTTCTGGAGCTGAGTCTCCACTCTCAGAGTAACTGGAACTGCTGATCCTCGACGTCCAGCTGGAAGAAGAAGACTTGCTGTGGCATTTGCTTCGACCGATCCGAAGGCTGCCGAAATCGGACCTGGTAAGGCGCCCTCTTCCCGTGCTCCGAGGGACCATCGAGCACCGCTCCACCTTCGCCGAAGCGCCCTGGAAGACAGACCCTCGAAAGGCTGCCGACCCGAGACGGGATCGCCGAGGAGATCGAAGTGAAGCACCCGGACATCGACGCCGTCGAAGTCCGTTGCCGTCCACCAGGGTTCGCAGGTTGGTGTAACCGCTGGAGGCCCGTCGAAGTTGTGTTGCCCAGCCGTGGGAACCACTTGACGCCGTGCCGCCGACGACTGGAGCCGTCCGCTCCTTTGCCTAAGAACATTTGAATCGAAGGACTTCCTCGTCCGCACCGTCGACCGCTTTATCCTGCCGGAGAAAGTCGAGGACGACCAACGCGCCGAGGAGAAACCTGCCGGTGGGTTTCCCGCCATCCGAAGACCACAAAGACTCGAACGACTCGACGCCCTTGCTGGGCCTCCGTCTCCACAATCTTTGCGGTCCAGAAATATTGCCACCGAGGTGCCCCGCACGCCTCTGCCTTGCAGGACGCCGACGCTCCGACGCCGTTCTACCCTGTTTGTCGACGGACGTTCGACGCCCCGTGTCTCCCGCTTGAAAGGGAAGGCATTCAAGAAGGGCCGTCGATTCCCCATCGCCGAACACCGAGTTCCTCGACGCTTCTCGACGCCTCTTGACGATCCGTGACTCCCGCTTGAAAGGGGGTCGCTCAAGAAGGATCTGTCGACGCCTCTTCGAAGAACTCGACTCCACCAGGTACATTGGGGGGTAAAAACATTATAGGAGGGAATAAGACTTGCAGAACAATATATGGACTGGGCTTGTGCTATATCTTTATTTTACAGGTTGCCCAGGTGGGGGGATCTCCACACAGAACTGTGCCTAGTGGTAGGGGCCAGTATTCTGCCTATTGCTCAACCATCCTATTCTCTCTCCTCTCTCTATTGCTGGTTTCACTCTATTGATCTGTGTGACATTGTTACAGTATTGTTGATGCACTTTAATAAGATCTAATACAAAGGGTGGTACCACTTTAGAATTGTATATATTTGCCATTGTTGATTTTCCTGAGTACAAAGTGAGTTATTAAGATAAGTGTACATAACCTTGAACATTGATTATATAAAGACGGTGTTCTAACCAATACAGTGTGTGGACATTCCTTTGTGGGGGCTTGGGGAATACACTGTACTTAAGTACCAGCCCGCATCACCTCCTGAGAAGCTAGGCCTTGATTGCTCGTCCATTGCTACCGTATTAGAGAATCTTGGCTGGGGTCCTCTGTGCCTCTCCTCTACCATATAGAGAGCAGAAGTACAGACACCCCCCACCGGTCGTTCTTTTTTTCTCTACACTGGTGGCAGCGGTGGGATGCTTATGGTTTTAAGAATCAGTGTATAACCGTGCCACTTACAAAGGATATCCGCACTTTATTAAATTAAGGTTTAGTTGTGTACAAGATAACTGCATTACAAACAATGGAGTCTATTGCAAATGGCAAACTGACTCGGATGAGCTTGGAGGCTCTCCAGAGTGCTTGTGAAGCCAGGGAGTTAGACTTTGTGGATAAGTCTAGGGCTGAGCTGATAGCTGCCCTGGTGGACTACCGGACTGATGGTGAAACTCTTGATGAGGGGGGGAATGCAACCAATGAGGACTCTGCCCCTGGGGTTTCTGCTGAATCTGTTTCTGGGAATGCCGCCATTCCTGCTGCCTCTGTTCCAAACCCCAGCAATTCCTTGGAGCTTGAGTTATTAAGGATGAAATTGGCCTTTGAATACCGCAAGTTGGAAATAGATGCTGAACTTAAGAAAGAGGAGTTGGCTCAACAAGTGGAGCTCAGAAATAAGGACCTTGAACTCAAGAGCCAGGACAATGAATGTCAGTGAATCCAGCTAGAGAGAGCTAGAGTGGAGACTTCAGTTAAAACCAGTGAGAGTGTCAGGTCCCCAGCCACCAAGTTTATGAAAGATTTGGTTGGTGTGTTTGTGGAGGGTTCAGATATCCTCCAATGGATTGAAGCGTTTGAAATGGCTTGTGCAATTCATGATGTTGATAAAAGAGATTGGGCTAAGTGTTTGTTAAGCAGAGTGCCTCAAACTGGATATGACTGTATTCTGAAGCTGAGTGTGGAAGAAAGGGGTCAGTATGAGTGTATGAAGTCTGCTTTGATTGCCAAGTTTGGCAAGACACCTACCCAATACCTTAGAAGGTTCAGGGATTTTAAGAAAAGAGAGAATGTGTCTTGGGTTGACTGGGTGAGTGCTGCGCACATGAACATGATGGGGTGGATAGATGGATACAAGGTTAAGACTTTTGTTGAATTGTCCCACCTCTTGTTTTGTGAGCATTTTTCTGAAGCCTGTTCACCAGAGCTGCATCAGTATGTGGCTGACCAGAACATTTTGGACCCCTTTAAGCTGGCTAGGTTGGCTGACAAGTGGGTCTCCCACCGGGTGTCCCCTAAGGACTCCAGTGGGAAGGACAAGGACAAAGAAAAGGGGGCCTCTCAGAAAGCTGAGGAGTCCCACAAGCAGTCACAGTCGGGTAAACCTAAACCTTCCTCTCCCAAGACCCAAAAATCTAGTGGGGATAAGTCATCTGTGGGTGGGAATAAGAGTAGTGGTCCACCTGCTGCAAAGCAGGCTCCCCGTGGTTCCAGTACCGTACCCGCACTCCTGGCGCTTGTTGGGACTGTGGGGCTCTGGATCACAAAAGGGGTGACTCCTAGTGTAAAGGTAAGACACTCGGAGTACAGGCTGTCAGCCTGACCTACCCTTACCCCGTATCTGAGGTGGAGGCCACTGTCCTCCCCTCCTCTACCGGGATCACCTTTGGTGCTCCGGTAGAGATTTCCTTAGTGTCCCTTGGGGCCTGGGACCAGTATGCAGAAGTACTGGCGACTATCCCACAGAACACCCGTAGGTTTTTGAGAAGTGTCCTTTTGAATGGCCAGCCTTCTACTGGTTTGAGAGACACTGGGGCAAGCATGACAGTGGTGGACAGGACCCTGCTCAAGCCAGAGGACTATGTAGGTGCTCCTCTGCAAACCACCAGGTTAGCTGGTGGGCCTCCCAAATTATCACCTGTAGCCTTAGTCACACTCATGATTGGAGACAAGACAACAAAGCTTCCTGTCCTGGTTCAGGACAATATCCCTGCTAACATTCTGTTAGGAAATGATCTAGTAGAGTTGGGGTTGATCTCGGATGGTCTTCCCATGACTGCTGCTGCAGTCACTAGGTCACAGGTGACACCGGGTCTGGCTGTGAGTCAGGTACCCGAGCCAAAGGCGAGGCCTAAGGCAAGAAGAAGGAAGACCAAGAAGGCCACCTCTGTGGAGGGAACACCTTCTCTTCCTGCTGTTCCGACAGCACCCATTGGGATCCATGCTCCGGACGGGCTGGGTCCAGTGGAAAATCCAAACTCAACTCCTGTGGGAGAAGAGACAGAAGACTCTCCTGTGGGAGAGGTTCTCAACCCGGAGGATCATCCCGACCTTCAATGCTTGTTAGCTGAAGGGGGACCCTCCCGGGCAGACTTCTGTAAGGGACAGAGAGAGTGCCACTCTCTCGAGGGACTGAGGAAACAGGCCCTGTCCCAGGCACAAGGAGAAGTGCCTAGGACATTCCGAATTTATTGGGAGGGTGAGCTCCTTGTTAGTGAGCCCACTAAGCCTGAACCTGGTGCCCTCAAGAGGTTGGTGGTACCCCAGGTTTACAGGCCCTTCCTACTGCAGTTGGCGCATGAGGTGCCCTTGGCTGGTCATCTTGGGACCAAGAAGACTAAGCAGAGGCTCTCTGCCCATTTCTACTGGCCACGGATGGGAGTAGAGGTGGAGTCCCACTGCAGGACCTGCCCAACTTGTCAGTTGTCTGGCAAGACTGGAGGTAGTGTCATTGCCCCACTGCAGCCATTGCCAGTGGTTGGCACACCATTTGAGAGGGTTGGCATCGACATCGTCGGTCCCCTTGACCCTCCCACTTCAGGTGGACATCGGTTCATCCTGGTCTTGGTAGATCATGCCACCAGGTACCCTGAGGCAATACCCCTTCGGACTGTTACTGCCAAGGTGGTTGCCAGGGCTCTCCTGGGCATTTTCACCCGTGTTGGATTCCCCAAGGAGGTTGTCTCTGACAGAGGATCCAACTTCATGTCTAGTTACATGAAAACCATGTGGAAAGAGTGCGGGGTAACCTACAAGTTCTCCACCTCTTACCACCCCCAGACCAATGGTCTGGTCGAGAGATTTAATAAAACTCTCAAGGGCATGCTAGGGGCTTTGGAAGAACCCCTAAGGAGGAAATGGGATCTCCTCCTGCCATGCCTGCTGTTTGCTTACAGAGAGGTACCTCAAGAGGGTGTTCGTTTCAGCCCCTTTGAGTTACTCTTTGGACATCCCGTGAGGGGGCCCCTCGCCTTGATCCGAGAAGGCTTGGAAGCCACCCCTCCAGGTCCCGCCAAGCAAGTGGGGGACTATGTGTTAGGCCTCAGACGGAGGATGACACAGATGATGGGTCAGGCAACAGCAAATCTCAAGGCCAGCCAGGAATTGAATAAGTACTGGCATGACCTTAAAGCCTCGCAAGTGGATTGGACTCCGGGACAGGAAATCCTTGTGATGGAGCCTACCAAGCCTCGAGCTTTGGCAGACAAGTGGACTGGACCCCTCAGGATCATCTCCAAGATGGGCGAAGTCAATTATCTGGTTGACATGGGAGCCTCTGGGGTAGCCCCTCAGATATTCCATGTCAACAGGCTCAAGCCTTTCCACCGGCGAGCAGAGGTCTCATGTCTCTTGCTATCTTCAGGGCAAGAAGAGGATGAGAGTGAGCCCCTTCCTGATTTGCTGCATAGCAACCCTCAGGATGGCTCAGTGGAGGGAGTACATCTCTCTCCGGATTTGACAACAGAGCAACAGAGGGCCTGCAGGGCTTTACTCCAACAGTATGCCTCTTTGTTTTCACTGACGCCAGGCCTTACACCGTGGTGTAGGCATGAAATTGACACTGGCGACAGTGTGCCTGTCAAAAGCAGGTGCTACCGTATGTCAGATACCGTCAAGAACCACATCCAGGCTGAGGTCGCCAAGATGTTGGATCTGGGTGTTATTGAACCCTCAACCAGTCCCTGGTCCAGTCCAGTGGTCCTTGTCCCCAAGGCAAGTTCCCAGGCGGGTACCAAGGATTGGAGGTTCTGTGTGGACTACCGAGGAGTCAATGCCATCACCAAAACTGACGCGCACCCATTGCCCAGGGCTGATGAGCTCGTGGACACCATAGGTGCTGCCAAATTTGTGAGCACCTTTGACCTTACCTCAGGCTATTGGCAAATAGCTCTGACGGACCATGCCAAGGAAAAGACGGCCTTCTCAACACCTGAGGGACTCTACCAGTTTAGGGTCATGCCTTTTGGGTTGAAGAATGCCCCTGCCACCTTCCAGAGATTGGTCAACCATGCGCTCAGTGGGCTGGAAGCCTTTTGTGTGGCTTACTTAGACGACATTGCCGTCTACAGTTCCACCTGGGAAGAGCATTTGACACATCTGGATAAGGTGTTGCAGGCCTTGAAAAGGGCTAACATCACTATCAAGGCCACCAAGTGCCAGATAGCTCAGGGGAAAGTTACCTATCTTGGTCATGAGGTAGGAGGGGGTCAAATCCAACCTCTCTCCAGTAAAGTACAGGATGTACAGAACTGCGAGACTCCCACTACTCAAACCCAGGTGAGAGCCTTTTTGGGCCTCACTGGGTACTATCGCAATTTCATGGCAGACTATGGGACCATAGCTGCACCCCTGACAGCTCTAACTTCACCCAAACAGCCTAGGAAGGTTAATTGGACCGAAGACTGTCAGAGGGCCTTTGATGGCTTGAAAGAAAGTCTGTGTAGGGCACCTGTGTTGTGTGCGCCTGACTACAGCCGACCCTTTATCGTCCAGACGGATGCCTGCGACACCGGAATTGGAGCTGTCTTGTCCCAGTTAGATGACAAAGGGAGAGAACATCCTATCATATTCATCAGTAGACAACTCAAGGGTAGAGAACTTAGGTGGGCTACTGTTGAAAAGGAGTGTTTTAGCATAGTTTGGAGCCTTAGGCGTTTTAGGCCCTACCTTACGGGGTCTACCTTCAAGGTCCAAACAGATCATAAGCCCCTGAAGTGGCTTATGCAAATGAAGGGTGAGAATCCGAAATTGCTCAGGTGGTCCATTAGCCTGCAAGGGCTAGACTTCACCATAGAGCACAGACCAGGGAGGAGTCACGATAATGCAGATGGCCTTTCCAGAAGGTATGTTGACCGTCTGGATGAGGGTGTCTATCCCGTGGGAGATTAGACACCCTCCACCTCAGTCTGGGGGGGGCGACTGTGATGCTGGAAATGCATCAGAGGGACAGGGCCTCTGAATCCTTGTCCTTTACTGCTTTTTATCGTGTGTTCTGTCATGTTCTCTGCCCAGGAGTCCATGTGGGACTCCTGGCAGTGCAGCTCTCTCTTTTGGTTTGGTGAACAGACCCATGGGATACCCTTATGGCATCCATGGGTGGGGGTACAACCCTGTGCCCCTAGTGTATGTTTTTGGGCACCTGTGGGTGGCCCACAGAGCAGGGTATGGGCTGGTGGCAGCTCCATGCTGAATTTGACAGGTGCTCTGGGTGTCCTCCATTTTGGGATACCCAGGCCCTGCCATTGGGATCAGTTGATTCCTGATAGGAAACAAGATGGCCCCTGTGGCCTCTTGCTTTCTATTGCCTGTTACCTTGTTTTCCCAAAGTCCTGGGAAGCCCTGACTCTGTCCCTTCCCCCTGACTGGCTGTTGGGTGGAAGTTCCATATATGGTGTTGTTGTGAAGGCCCAGCTAGACTGACTGGAGCCTTCCCAGTGACTGTATGTTGTGGGTACCTCCTGTGGGTGGGACCTGGGTGAATGGAGTGTGTGACCAATATACACTCCTTGTTGTGGTTGTCTGGTTTCTGGCATGAGAGACAAAGACTGAGACAGCCCTGCCCGAAACTGGCCTGAATGCAGTGTGTAGTGTTGAATGGCTGGGTACTTGTCCCAATCCACATTCCTTGTTGTGAGTGTCTGAAAGGGAGGAGTGTGGCCTGAATGCACTGTGTGCCTGATTGGCTGACTGACTGCATGAATGCCCTTCTGTATGATTGGCTGATGAGTGTGTGCCAGCAGTGTGGATGAGAGATAGAATAGTATATCTGGGGACCTCTCACCACTGTTCAAGTGGTTCAGGGAACGTTCAGAAGCGTTCAGAAGCGTTCTGGAGCTGAGTCTCCACTCTAAAAGTAACTGGAACTGCTGATCCTCGACGTCCAGCTGGAAGAAGACTTGCTGTGGCATTTGCTTCGACCGATCCGGAGGCTTCCGAAATCGTCGAAGACTGATCCGAGAGAGGACCTGGTAAGGCGCCCTCTTCCCGTGCTCCGAGGGACCATCAAGCACCGCTCCACCTTCGCCGAAGCGCCCTGGAAGACAGACCCTCGAAAGGCTGCCGACCCGAGACGGGATCGCAGAGGAGATCGAAGTGAAGCAGCCGGACATCGACGCTGTCGAAGTCCATTGCCGTCCACCAGGGATCACAGGTTGGTGTAACCGCTGGAGGCCCGTCGAAGTTGTGTTGCCCAGCCGTGGGAACCACTTGACGCCGTGCCGCCGACGACCGGAGCCGTCCGCTCCTTTGCCTAAGAACATTCGAATCGAAGGACTTCCTCGTCCGCACCGTCGACCGCTTTATCCTGCCGGAGAAAGTCGAGGACGACCAACGCGCCGAGGAGAAACCTGCCGGTGGGTTTCCCGCCACCCGAAGACCACAAAGACTCGAACGACTCGACGCCCTTGCTGGGCCTCCGTCTCCACAATTTTTGCGGTCCAGAGCTATTGTCACCGAGGTGCCCCGCACGCCTCTGCCTTGCAGGACGCCGACGCTCCGACGCCGACGAGCACCGCTCGGACGAAGCTGCCGCCTCATCGACGCCGTTCTACCCTGTTTGTCGACGGACGTTCGACGCCCCGTGTCTCCCGCTTGAAAGGGAAGGCATTCAAGAAGGGCCGTCGATTCCCCGTCGCCGAACACCGAGTTCCTCGACGCTTCTCGACGCCTCTCGACGATCCGTGACTCCCGCTTGAAAGGGGGTCGCTCAAGAAGGATCTGTCGACGCCTCTTCAAAGAACTCGACTCCACCAGGTACATTGGGGGGGTAAAAACATTATAGGAGGGAATAAGACTTGCAGAACAATATATGGACTGGGCTTGTGCTATATCTTTATTTTACAGGTTGCCCAGGTGGGGGGATCTCCACACAGAACTGTGCCTAGTGGTAGGGGCCAGTATTCTGCCTATTGCTCAACCATCTTATTCTCTCTCCTCTCTCTATTGCTGGTTTCACTCTATTGATCTGTGTGACATTGTTACAGTATTGTTGATGCACTTTAATAAGATCTAATACAAAGGGTGGTACCACTTTAGAATTGTATATATTTGCCATTGTTGATTTTCCTGAGTACAAAGTGAGTTATTATGATAAGTGTACATAACCTTGAACATTGATTATATAAAGACGGTGTTCTAACCAATACAGTGTGTGGACATTCCTTTGTGGGGGCTTGGGGAATACACTGTACTTAAGAACCAGCCCGCATCACCTCCTGAGAAGCTAGGCCTTGATTGCTCGTCCATTGCTACCGTATTAGAGAATCTTGGCTGGGGTCCTCTGTGCCTCTCCTCTACCATATAGAGAGCAGAAGTACAGACACCCCCCACCGGTCGTTCTTTTTTCTCTACACCCATACAAGAGTACTGCAGGGGCACAACATCACCAGCCAGGACCATCATCTAATCACCAGTCAAGGCCATTGCGCCACCAGTCAAAACCATTGTATCAGCAACACGCACCATTACATTACATGGACCAATGTAAGGCCAGCCGGGAGCATTACATCACCATTCAGGACCATTTTATTACCAGCAAGGGTTATCACATCACAAGCTTCAATCAACCAATCACTAGCCAGAACAATTTCTTCACCCTACACAACCAGCTAATCACCATGGATATTGCATCACCAAATTGGACCACTGTGTCAGCAACACGCATCTGTGCAAAACCATCACACCACCAGCCAGGACCATCATATAACACGCCAAGATCATAACATCACCAGCAAAAAACATCAGTTCACAAGATAGGGCCATCATAGCATGACACTGGAGTATTATATCACCATCCACTGCCAACACATCTTTAGCCAGTGTCATCATTTCATCAGACAGAAAGATCACATCAACAGATAAGACCATCACATAACTGGCCAGAACTAAAACATCACTGGCCAAGACTAAACTGTTATCAGCCAGGACCAGGATATCACCAACTAGGACTATCATATCACCAGCAAACTGTATATCCTCACCCGGTAAATCTCATTGCTAGGTGGGTCCTTTACATGACCAATCAGTTGGACATCATATCACCTTACCAAGCACCACCCAGCATCACCACAACACCAATTAATATCATGTAAAATGCAAGGATATCAACAGCAGGGGCAATCCCATAACACACTGCGACCATCCTATCAATAGCTAAGACCATCACATCACCAGACCAATTCACCACTTCACCTTGCAGTATCACCACATTACTCTTTAAGACTACCACATCAGCTGGCAGGACAATCACATCACCAATCTGGGATAATCCATCACCAACCACCATCACATCACTAGGCGGGTCTACCATATCAGGAACCAGGACTAGCACGTCATTCCATTACCAGTTGAAATTTCACATCACCAGCCAAGTCCCTCCTATCAACAACCCTGATTATGACATCAAAAGCCAAGATTATCACATCACTAGCCATCCAGGTGAAGCACAGCACCAATCATTGCCGGTAAACCACCAACCTGAATCACCTCATTACAGCAGCAGCCACGCATCACATCACTAGCTTGGGCTATTGTTTCACCACACATATCCAGCACACTGCTCATCAGGGCATCACATCACCAGCTAATCTGGACTGTTGGATCTAAGCTAGGGCTATCACTTGCCAGGACTGTGGCATCAGCAGTCTGTGGCATCACTAGTCAAGATCATGGCATCACCAGCCAACACCTTCACGTGACAAGCCGTATTTCTCACATCACTAGCAGGAGCGTCACAACATCACCAGACAAGGTCACCATGTGACTACCACCTTCTTAGGCAGGACTAGCACATCAGCAGCTAGCCCAGTAGAAGGCCAATCCCATTAGCCAGGAACATTAGATCACCAGCCAAACTATCCCAACACAAACCACACGACAATCACATGCCCTGGTAAAACCATCCCATCACAGAGCCAGATGGGGAGTTCATAATTCAATCACACTTTAAAGGCAACTTTCTGGAGCAAAAGAAACGCCCCTTTGAACTCATTTGCAACGCCAGAATAAAGTGCTCAGTGGCTCTGAACTAGAGGCGCACTTCCAAAGGTAGCCACTGCGTCAAGCGGTGGTACATGTTTCTTAGCTGTGTTTGTGTTTCTTAGCTGCGTTTGTGTTTCTCAGCTGCATTTGTGTTTTTCAGCTGCATTAACCAATTCTACTCATCAGAACTTGGGTGGTGTTTGCTCTCTTCCTCTGTACACACACACATACTACACATCAAATGCGTGAAAAAGGAAAAAAGGACTAGGGGTATTGCGCATACAATTGTAGGGCTACACACTGCATTTGGGCCCCATTTAAACACGTGATCACAACAAAAATCACCAAGGAGCCTCTATGCAACTCCTGCAGCAGTAGAGTTGCCTATGTGCAGGCTTACATGATGGTATGAGTGGTACCACAGAATGAAATGTAACCATGTGCCGGGATTATGAATGAACATATGTTATGTTATGTTAAAGGATGTTTCTACCGCACACTATAACCACCTGAGTGGTCCCCTGGCGCTCTGGCGGATCTGAAAAGCAAAAGGATAAGCTAAGTTGGTAGGAGTGAATGGGAAAAAAATGCAAAAGAGCTGTGAAGTGCTGTTGGCAGCTTCAGTTCGGTTTAAACTGTTCGCTGTATGTAGGTGTGATTTTTCGGTCGGTTTGTAGAGGAGCAGGTGTACATGTTAACACTAGTTCCCGCCCTCTCCCCTCCGTCATACTGGAATAACAGTAAGCGAGCACTATGTGCGACACCAGGCATTGTCCCAATACTGCATCAAAGATATGAACGACGTTATGCATTCAGACAACCATATCGAATGTACCCTCGCACTCATGTGGTGGAAGGATGTCTACATACACCCTTGGACATTGAGGAGCTGTAATTGAAATTAGACGAGGGCAGAGTGACGTCATGAAGAAATAAACACGAACTAAAACAATATGCAAATACTTAAAGAATAAATATGTAATTGAAGTAATAAGAGAAACATGTAATTCAATATGAAGAAATCATGTGCACCAAAGAAATAAGTGAGGAGAGATAAAGTGAATGTACATACGCAGAAACACAAGGTAGACAAGACATATAGAAGCTTGCTGCAGAAGAAAATATAATGTGACTAGGGCAGCCATGATTGCCAGATGAACGCCTGACTCGTGTTGAAACCAATCAAGCTATCTCGGAGACAGACCAGAGCTGCAGAGCGAAGAAACGCTGGAAAACAGCTTTGTGTGAGGAATAAAGAATATCTATTGGACTGCAATCAAGGATGTTACATCAAGGAATAATTGTAAGGCACGAAGGGAGTCAAGAGGATAAGCCATGCATTTGTTAGGAATCCGACGGCCTTGACCTCATCGAGTAGCCGTGGAATTCCTCAAGACAATTTGCCAATTGGGCGTAGATACAAACTACACACACCAAGTAGAAGATTGACCAGAAGATGGAGATCAGCGGGATGTCGGGGTAAGTTTGGAATGCCGACAATCCATCAGGGATGGTTGTTCTGGCTCGCGTGATGGATTAACAAGGTGCAAAGTGAAGATTAACCTATAGAGAGATTGACCAGGTCACCACAAAGTTTGAACATGAACGTAAATAGCAATTATACAACACATGGACTGACCTTAATCATAAAATGGTAGGGCAAAGAATATAAGTAGAAAGAACGATAGCGATCTTCCCCTGCCAAGTGTAATGAAAAGGTAATGAGAAATTTGGAAACAAAAGAGAATATTCAGAGCAGAATATCCAAGAAGAATCACGGCTTACCACTGTGTAGAGATGGGACTATTATGCTCTGGTCCAAGGAAGGAAACTCAACTCGACGACACGCGGACGCCTTTAAACCTAAGGTGGCCAGTCTCTAGTCCCCAAAGAGCCACCAGACCGATGACATGAGGACGCCTGTTGCTAAGGTGACTAGTCTCTAGTCCCAGAAAGGCACCGGGCCCGACGGCACGAGGACGCCTATTGTTGGAGAACCTCAGACTAGAGCGAAGCAGGAGATTTGTTCTTGTAGTCTTGAAGACAGTGTTGAAAATCCACGGGTAGGTATAGAGTTCACCAATGCAGCCCCGACAACCAATGGGCTTTGAAGACTAGCGCTGAAACAAGGTGTTTACATGACGAAGTGTGAGCCACCGCGGGACGTAGAAATATGGACCTCCCAGTGGTTCAGTAGCAAAATGAATGATGACAACAAGAGCAGACAAACGAAATCCAAAGAAGTCCGTGCAGCAAATGGTGTTCGGCAACTGGCAGATGAATCCGAGCAGACGAGGGTAATCCGATAACAAAGTCTGTTCAGCAAGCAGGGTACAAAAGCATAGGACAGACTGTGGTTCGTAATCAAAAGACCAGGTGACAGGTTAAGTAGAAGGATGAGACAGAGGCAAAGTCTGTAAAACAAGGCAAGGGGTCAGGAAACCAAGAGACGTAACAGGAAAAGCTTCTCACAAGGCAATACGACTCAACTAGAAGCACTGGGCTTCTTCCTGTACCGGCTTATGAGACACATATCACGTGACCGCGTCTTGCGTAGCACGTGATCACGGCAGGACGAAAAGCATCCTAGTTTCCAAGGCAATCGCACACGTTCCAGGAAACGGGTTCGGGCAGTAATGAATACCCGAGGAGTCAATGAATCTGAGTGTTGTCGGAAAGGGGAGAACCTGAAGGTTCTGGTATGAACAGTGTCGTTGACCTTTAGGGATTGCGAATGTGGAGCCTGACCCACCCTGGCAGAGTGTTTCTTAACAGCATGTGAGACATATTTCTCTTAGATTAAGCAAAGAAAAAAACATCTGTAGCTGCCAAGTGGTAGACAATCAAGAATGCAGAAAGCATGTGTGAAATAGTGCAGCCAGGTCTCCAGAGGCCAAGAGGAGTAATGACACCGTGCCTTACTGTGACATGAGGAGCCCTCTGATAGGGTGCCTCAAAGAGAAAACACATTGGCTTTCCTGATGGCGGAGCTGGCCAACACGACAGCCGCACCCAAAGGCCGTACCACAAGGGCTTGGGAGCTCTCTGCAGCTCTGCTGCGATCCCATACAGCAGCTGTGACCCTGGACCCCCAGATGCCTGGAGATGCCTCCGACAAATCGGATGATGCACCCCTGTAAATATGGCCACTGCCAAAAATATGATGCACCCCGGTGCCTCACTATGACCTGAGGAGCCCTCTGATAGGGTGCCTCAGAGAGAAAACACATGGGCTCACCGTAGCCGGCCAGCCCCTCAGCCGGCCCCAAAGGGTATACCATAAGGCCTTGGGATCTCTCTGCAGCTCTCCGCTACTCACCTCTGTTGCCACTGGAACACGCTGACCATGCCCTCCCTCATCCACTCCAAGCGAAAGGTAAGCCTGACATGCTGCTTTGTACTGCCGGCTCAATTATCTCATTGTGTAATGGTTTTGCTAGTATCCGTTGCCCATGGCACTTCCCTGTCCCGTGTCCCACACCGTTGCTTCCATTGGAAGTCTCTTTTGGACCCCCTTCATACCTATCCCCCTTAGAAAAGGCAATTGTGGCTCTTCCAAAGCTCCCTGCCGCCTACACACCCACCATTATAGCGACCGCAAACCTCCCCGCTAAACACCACACTGCGCAGAACAACCCCACTCACAATACCAAAGGCCCACTGAACATGCCAACACAAGGCCTAATAACCCTACAAGCTACCCTACTGAATCAAACAGCCAGCCAAGAGCTGTACATAAGTAGTTACCAAAACCTCCACACTTCACTGCAAGACTATTGCAAAATCAGTCCTCCCACTGAAACTCACACTCAAGCCATCCCCATCCCCAATAGTTACCACACCAGACAGCAGTTGCACAAACCCCTCATAAAATCAGTCAGCACCACAACCCCCAATAGTGCCCCATCTGCACCCACCTCTCCCGCAACAGCTATGGCACCCAACAACCATTTCACCAATTATGCTTCTGACTCAGCACCCCTGCCATCCCACTCAACTCCCACAGTCAGTCAGTCACAAGCACCAGGCTGCCTTGGCCACTACCCCAGTCTCTACTGCCACAAGGAACACCAGACTGGGCACAAGACTGCAAAGAGTTAATCCCTCCCTCTCCCACCACCCATTGTACCAATAAAACTCATTGGCAGAGGGGGGAAGAAGCGAGGTTCAGCGCAAGGACCTGTAATTTTAGGTGTAGTGAGGAGTGCTGCAGGTGAGTGCAGAGGGCGGGATTTGCCAATTCTGCCGCCAGGTAAGTAGAATGAGTTACAGGTTTTGCTAGCACACTGCGCTCAGACACTAGTTAAAACCAAAATGGTGTAATGATTTTTAATTGACACTAGGGTAGCCTGACACGTGTTTCGAGCACTTGCCCTTACACTGAGGCTGAAGTCAGGTGTAAATTGAATGTGAACAAGATTTAAGGTAAGTGATTGATTATTGATTTCTTACGGGCTCCACTGTCACTTGCAGTTGCAACAACTTATAATAATGCGTTTCCGCGTTTCAGCAGCGTCTCCGCTGCAAAACGAAACTGGAGCCTCCAGCGGAGACGCTGCTGAAACGCGGAAACGCATTATTATAAGTGACTTCAGCCTCAGTGGAAGGGCAAGTGCTCGAAACACGTGTCAGGCTACCCTAGTGTCAATTAAAAATCATTACACCATTTTGGTTTTAACTAGTGTCTGTGCGCAGTGTGCTTGCAAAACCTGTAACTCATTCTACCTATAAAACTCCACTGCAGAGCCAGAACCCGCTCTAAACACCTCTGCCAACATGCTTGCCCTAAACGCACGCCATACAACATGCACACTGTTAAAACCCGAACCAACGTAACCTTAGCCAGGATGCCTCCCCCCGAATAGCACCAATGCAGACACACCTACAGGCAATAGGCCGAGGAGAAAGAAGCCCCACACCTCCACTATGATCCAGCTTCTCCCACCTCTAACCTTGACGCCCCTCTCCTCCACAGAGCCCTCATCAATGCTAGGTCCCTTCCTGCCCATGCACTAGACATTAACGACTTAATCCCCACTAGAAAACTAGACCTATTGGCAATCTCAAACATGGCTCAACCAGGCCTCAGGACCAGCCTTATCCCTAGCTCTCCCAGAGGGTTACACCATACTTAGATGCGACAGAACAGGCAGCAGTGGCGGAGGCGTGGCACTCATCTATAGAGACTCCTTCAAAATTAGATCCATTAGCAACTCAATGGAGGGAAAGTGGGAACTCCTAACGGTAAATTGTGCTACCACCCCCTCATACTCTATCACTATGCACATCATTTACAGATAGTCTGGACCTTCCACCACACTCGAGGAAGAGATCATGAACGTGATTGGGAACAACATCAAGCCTTCCTCAAGAGTCTTACTCCTTGGCAACCTCAATTTAGGCCTCCATGACCCACTAGACACAACTGCAACCACAGCGGCGATTGCTCTAAGTGACCTAGGCTTCATCCACTGGGTCACAGAACCAACCCACATCAAAGGGAGAACCCTGGTTTGGGTTGCTGACTGGAACAATCAGTTCTCCATCACCTCTAACTCCCTTGACCTTGGTCAGATCATGTACTATGCTTCACTCTCCCCCTGCAAAACCAACAATCCCCAGCCACCCAGAGCCTGCCACCTACCCTGGCCTGCAGCTCGCATAACATCCTCAGGGGGATAGCTCAGGGGCAACATGCTCGCCTTGGAAGCAAGACGACACAGAGCACCACAGGTTCGATCCCCTGGTCTGCACTTGGAAACCGGGTATTAAGCATGTTATAATAACCTATCATATCATATCTCCAAAGAATCTATCTCCTCACTGTTATCACCCCTATACCTGGAACACCTAAACTCAACAGACCCAGCGATCCTAGCAGATCCATACGCGAGTACCCTGGCCAAGGCAGTTAACATGGTAGCACACCGTCGCCCAAGAAAGCCCAAGCCAACTAGCCATATCAACTTCTGGTTCACCCCTGACCTCCTGGCCATGTGCACGAAAAAAAGGCAGATGGAAGCAATCTGGAGGAAAGACCCAACCATCATCCCTAAAACCACCTTCGCCACTATATCTAGAGACTACAAGCAGGCCATCAGGGCAGCAAAAGCTGAAACCTACAATTAGATGGATAGCCATGGCCAACTCCAACTTGCAAGAGCTATTTAAAATCCTTAGAAAACTAGAGTCTCCTACCCCGCCACTCACCACCTTTACCAAGGACGAAACCTGGTATACCAACATTCAGAATGCTATGCGCAATAAAATAAGCTTCCTACAACAAAACATTTAAAGGAAACAAGCCATGGTTTGCCCCACGAACCTCCCCCTTCCGCTATAACTTAAACACACCCCTCACCACCTTTCCAGTTTAGAGAATTCTGGGAAGCAGAAACATAGAGCATTCTTAGAAATGTTACACCAACTAGATGAAAGGAAGACATCTGCCCTGCCACCACCATCAAAGATTGCACGGAAGCCCTGGTGCCATTTATGACACGATTCATAAACTCATTGTTCTCGTCTGGCCGGGTACCAGTGAGTTTAAAACAGTCATAGGTACTCCCTCTACGAAAGAAACCCTTGCTGGACCCACAATCTGCCAATAAATAACGGGCCATCATGACAGTTCCCTTCCTCCTAAATATACTAGACAGAGCAGCCTGTAATCAAATACAGCTATACCTTGAAACAAATCACATCTTAGGGATGCGCCAATCAGGTTTCCTGCCTGACCATGGCATGGAATCAGCGCTACTAGATCTGAAATGCCAACTCGATGCATTTAAAGATGAGGGCAAACCAGCACTCCTCCTCCTTCTTTATCTATCAGTCCCCCAAGGACCAAACCCCTTTTTGACCTCCTGGACACCATCGACATATTCTACACCAACCATGCCGACGGCACCCAAATTCTCCTTCCCCTGTCAGGCTCCCACTATGAAGATTCCCTTACCATCAACAAAATCTACTCCACAATCCAGACCTGTATGGCCACCAACCACTTGCGCCTAAATGACGACAAGACGGATAGCCTACTAGTCGCCTCCCCTGCCACGCTCATGAAACTCACCCTCCAATTTCGCCCCTTCCCCATAGATGAAATACAGATACCCATCTCCTCCACTGTAAAAACTGTAGGGGTCTACCTGGATGCCACTCATTCCCTTCCCAAACAAGTGAATGCAATCACCTCCACATCGGCCTACATGGCTAAACTCATCAACGCAGCCAGGCACTTCCTCTCACCAGTCAGCTGCCTGACCATCGCCCGAGCAATCATTGGTGCAAGACTGGATTATGGTAATGTCCTCTTTGCAGGAGCATCCAAACAAATCCTGAGCAAATTACAGATAATCCAGAACAATGCTGTCCAAGCAGCCCTGAACAGTCAAAAAAGATACTGCATCCCTGCTGTGAAGAATAAAGCTCACTGGCTACCAATGCGGGAAAGGATCATCCTCAAGACTTTGTCCATCACCCACAAATACCTATTCAACACAGCTCTCCAATATCTGTCCCAGAAAATCTCGAGAGCCAAGACCTCCAGACCAGCAAGATCCATGCATGCTCATCACCTGGCCCTAGCTAGAGTCAAAGAGAAAGAGGAGGAGGATCCAGCTTCCCCACAGTGGCAGCAAACCACTGGAATTCCCTCTCGCCTGACCTAAGGGCTCAAAATTCCTATTGGCCCTTCCTAAAATCTCTTAAAACGTGGCTATTTGCCTAAAGTGACCCCAATGTATATAAATCTTGTTGTTTCTTGTCATGCTTGTTTTGAGACCATTCAATGTAACTGAATTGCAACAGCGCCCTGATGCCCGTGGGCTTGGGAACTTTACAAATTTAATAAACAAATAAATAACTGAATTAAATAGTACTAAATAAAAGGTTCAAATCGACAAAATCGTGGTCTCCTCACACGTGATTCAGAACTCGAAAACAAGCACTATTCATTAAGTCCAAACAAAGATAGTGGTGTACCTACACTCCCTTAAAAGTACCAAAGAAGAGAACAGTCTGCGATGTCAACTACAAAGAAGAGGCCTTGGCCTAGGGCCTGACGAATGAGAGATAATTAACTAATTGGGCGAGCGGGTAGTAGTCCGACGTTGTTCTCTGCACCTGAGTTTCATTTTGCTTATGTGCTGCTAATGAGCTGAAAGTCCAAGGTTGCCAGAGAATGCCAACCAATCATAAAGCTCTATGCCACAGAGTGTTATTATGAGGAAATCGACTATCCGCACAGGGAGTGTGCGCTCGCCTGGGCTTTTAAAAAAAAGTTTTGTAATGAAAATGAATGATGGTAGATCGACCTCAGAAAATGTGTGGGGCTAATCCGCACACATTTTCCTCTGCTCAACGCACAACAAACACATAGTCATGTGTACTCTGGGGGGACACAGCCTACAGGCGCAGTCCTCCCTGCCACATTTAGCTGGAATGTGACAGCCACAGGTACATCAAAGCATCTCAGGAAGGGGGAAGGCAACATCTTTCTCCGGCCATGGCCAGCCTAATTAAAATATCAAAGGCTCCATGGATCCGCCCACTCTATTGTCTAAGTTCTGCTGGTGGCACTGCTTTCTAATGAGAGTTAATTGAAACAGGCCTGTGATAGGCCTGATCGCAGAACTGACAAAAGAGGGCAGGAAACCCCAACACCTCTTTGATGTACGATGTGTCAACTTGAAGCAAGCTCCCACGACTCTGTATGAAGGACAGTGAATGGCATGTATGGGACAATTGTTTACAGTAGGCAACCCCTTCAGGGAGACCCCCTTTCAGAGGGAAGAAGTATGTGAATTGATGGAGACAGAAAGTCTGTTCTCACCACAAACTTCAAGTGAGACCTGGCTTTGATCAGGAGCCACAGAGAGCTCAATTAACCAGAGAGACACTTTGATCGACAACTGACAGGAAGATGGGTGGGACTTCGTACATGTTGTCACCCGTTAACTTTCCTGTTGCAAAGCACTCTGGTTATGACCTCACGCATAACAGAAGATTGTTGGTGGGGACCCAGGATTGGTTCATTAAGGTAGGCTTAGCCTGCACCAATCACTCGGGCCCACTTGGCTTTTAAAGAGGGTTGAGCTCTTTGTTTCTCAGATCATCTGACGACTTCAAAAGGAGTAAAAAGAAGGCCTCATTTGGACCCTGGCTGAGAGTACAATCTGCCTTATAGCTTCCACCAGTGAAGGAAGGCCAGGATGACCAAGAGAGAAGCAAAATCCCTCCCCTAAACCTCACCCAGGGAACAGAGGGAGATAACAGACTCAGGGGACATGTTCAGCAGCTCCAAAACCAGTACCCAGCCAGCACACAGCGTGCCCTGCTAGGTTCTGCCAGCAAGTTCCTAGGTGGGAAGTGCCAGGAAGTCTCTGAACAAAGGACAAGGCCATTGCCTGCAAACACTCTCCTCAGCTTTGGCCTGACCACCGTGAAGGACAACACGAGCCCTGTGAAGAAGCTATGAGGAGTGCCACAGCAGCCGTCCATCCAGCCTCACTTGCCGAACTGCCTGCCGCCTGATACCCGCAGATATCGCCCGTCTTCAACTCTGTTGCAGGAGCTGCAAAGCATCCAGGAACCGACTCAATGCTGTCGAGCATCAAGATCATCTCAAGCACGAGGTACATTGTGGTTCTGTCTCCAAGGTCCTTCTCCGAAGGACCATAGTGACATTTATGACCCCTTGCTTCCTTGGTGCTGAAACCAAATCTTGAACATTTAAGACTGATTGTTTTGCCGACTACTCTCCTGTCAGTATCCAGAGTGCACCCATTTCCTTCGTGAAACTGTGTGTACTCTGTGTTCCTTTACAGGGTAGGTTGTATTTGGTAGTGTGCTAGAACTGTCTGTTGTAATAATAATAAAGTAGATCTTTTTATACAACCTTGACTGGACATTCCCTTTTATCATTGGGTAATAATTGTATTTTCGCTATGTTGCAACTAACCAACGATCGACAACCTTGCAGAGATAAGACTGCCATTCCGTCGACGTTACCGAAATTAGAGGTTTATAATTTACTTGTGTTTCCAGTCTGTTCAGATCCCTTTTGGTGTACTAGAGGTGTGGGCTGATTGATGGTTTATAAACCAATATTCATCCCTGGACCACTGGTGCCACGGAAGTCGATTTGTCACAGCCATACATTGTTGCAGAAACCAATCCGCTTTGTTATACTGCTTTTAATCTGTATTGTACACATTTAGAGATAGTTCAAGGCGTACCTACCAGATAAGGGGCATCCAATAATGTTACTAACACCAAAACGATATATAGGTACATATGCTCGCTTAACCAATCCCTCCCGTCAATAGGTTTTTGAAATTTGCCACGTAGGATGACATCATAGCTGACGTACATTGAGGTATAAAGCCTTTGTATAATCAAATTATTATCGTAAGTGTGTGGACTATGGATCGTTGTTCGCCAGGTTTCCCTACTTCATTGAGGTCATAATAAAGTAGTGTTTTGCCATATTCTTTGAGTCTGTCCAGTTATTTGGGTCTGAGATCTTTATTGATAATTCCATTTGGCACTTGAAACGCTCCAGGTGCTAAAGCACAGGTAGTTGTCATATGCTCTTGTGCGAGGCAATGTGTGGTTTGTTTTGTTGATGTAGTCTAGTAGTGAAGTGCATGCAGTTTGTTGTGCTGTATAGGTAGGTTGTGTTTTGTTTAGAGTTTGAGAGGTGTAAGCAGAGGGATGAGTTTTTTAGTGTGGTTGGTTAGTGTAATGTGGTAATTCTCACCGACGTTGGTGTTACAAAGACAATGGAGAAGTAGGACAGTCATTTATTAATGAATGTTTGTTACTTTCACAATCTGAGACGACAGCAAATGGGTTCCTAACTAAATAACTTGTGTCATGTGATGTTGTATACTGGGATTTATTTTGTGCTTCAGGGCTATTTTTAGACTCTCTGTGCGCTGGTGGAAGTACATGAGAGGGGTGTGGGTTAGGCTAGGGGGCGAGAGGGTTTTGCTGTTGCATTGATGAGTGAAGAGCCGAAGTACCTCAAGCTCTCTATGCTGCTCTTTTGTAGGTGTATGCTCTGTGTCAAGAGTATGTGAGGTGCTGGTGTCCTAAGAGAGCCTCATGTGCTCATACTGCAAGGACGTATTGGGTGGGACAGTGATGTGAAGTTGGTTGGTGAGCTGTAGCATTCTGATGTTGGATGTCTATTGGGAGGGGTGCTCATTTGGCATCTTTGGGTAACTAAGCTGGTACAGTATTGTGTGTTGGAACGTACAAATTGAGCATGTTATGCTGACTTATACCACTCACTGCGGTCTCCAGGCGCTCACATAGCTCTGAAAGAAGGAGAACAAGGATGGTTAGTGAGGGTAGAGTGATAGGATAGGTCCAGAACCAGGAGAAACTGGCGTCTTTGTGTTTTGGGTTGCAGATGGCTAGTTGCATGCACTGGCTTGTTGTATTCATGTGGGTGAGACCCAATGGTTGGGTTGTTTGTTCTATGTGAATGTTATGTTGGGTTGTGTCTGCGTGTTTTATGTTTAGATTGGCTGGTATATAAGGCTGCAGCTGTGCGCACTGGCTTGTTGTATCCATAGGGGTAAGGTCCAGTGTCTGGGGTTGTTTGTTGTATGTGAGTACTTCTTACGTATTGTATAGTATTTGGGTGGTGTGTTGGAGGAGGGCGGGCTACTCTCAATGTTAGTGCAGGAATGTATCCAGTGTGTCCATGCTAGCCGGTAGTGAAATACCACCATAGTGGTTAAGTTCTGCTATGTTAAGTGTGATATGAAGTCCTGAGGCAACCTGAGATGGGCTGGCATTCCCAGTGCGGGACTGTGTGTGTGGCGTGGTCCCACATCACAATGGTAGAAGACATCCTAGGGTAGGCAGGAGTGGAACAAGTAACTCCAGGGAAAAACCCCTTACGGAAAACTAGAAGCAGAACGACAGTGGGGCAACTGGGAGTATAAACACAGCAGGGCAACATTTTATGGGGACACCTTGGAACAAAGACACAGAGGGCACAATTACAGTTGGACCCCTCAGAGGAAAACCCCAGAGGGGTACAATTACAGTGGGACACCAAAGAGCAAAATCACAGCGGGACACATAGGTGTAAAATTTCAGTGAGATGCATTGGGATCAATCCCTGGTGGGTAAAATCACAGTGAGACATCTGGGAGCAGTGTGGAAGGGTGAGTAGGTCAGTAAAGTTGGCACGAATAACAAACAATCAAGCCACACATGCTAAGGCCTAACATGGCATGCCAAGACATGATAAAGGAATAACAAGGGATGAAAGGCATAAGAAAGCATCGGAAATCATAGCAAAGCATGAAAAGGTCTACCAAGTCACAACAATCTGGTCTCCCTGCACTCCTACCACTGCCTTATGCACACAACTCCTATTTTGCTTTCGCGTGTTGCGACTGTTAAATTATGTCTCCCTCCTGCATTCAGTCTCTTAAACCATACATTGTACACCGTGTGCAGCAAGGATCGTGGAACTGGCAGATGAGAGGAGGCAGCAGAATAGGGGCTTGACTCATTTCCCTAAGGGAAGCGGGCAGAGGTGTAGACAGGGTAGGGCCTGAGCGGGCAAGGCCCACCCACAATCTGTAAATGCCCACTCAGCAGGGCTATGTGGGCATTTACAAATGTTAATGTTACTGCAGTGGGCCCAACTACATTACGTTCAGGCCCCACTTTTTCGAGAATCCTGGCTACGCCTGTGAGAAGTGCCAAGCAGGCTACCTATAAATATGAAATCTTTATTATTTTCCTGCGTACACACCAATTTAGAGAACAGGACAGTGTAACGGTCAGGTTACTTGACAGAAACCAGAACGCTGATTTTGATTTTGATCTGCATGGATGTAATTGCAGGCCATGGAGAAAAGCCTCTGAAATAGACCATTTTTTCTATGAAACCTTTCAGAAAGAAACCGCACACAATGATATAAGGAATGGTTTCTATCTGTTCAGCTTCTGCTGTGTTTTGTGTCTAGATGCTCATGGTAATCATATCATTAATGAGA
The DNA here is from genome assembly GCF_040938575.1 of Ambystoma mexicanum. Lineage (NCBI taxonomy): Eukaryota > Metazoa > Chordata > Amphibia > Caudata > Ambystomatidae > Ambystoma > Ambystoma mexicanum. Next base: position 762,052,300 of record NC_090925.1, on the reverse strand, counting down.
TGGAAAATGGAGTTACAACTGAAAACTCTCTTTTGTAACAAGTGATGCTTTTTTGCTGTGAAGGCAAACCAGTATTGCCCACAAGTATTTTTCAGAATTCCTGTGCTGTATTACTTTATCATCAAGATGCACATGGTGTGTTCATACACATTATTGTGTAGGAAGGTTTCCACAAATGTAATAAATAGTTTGAAACCAGACATCTTTGCTGAACAACTGTTTTGTTTCGAAAGGTCCTATTCATTTTCAGGTTTTGTCATGTTTTGATTGCCTTTTGCATACTTGTTACACTCTTATGGAGGCAAATAATTTTTACTTTATAATTTAATTTACACTATAATTTGAAAAACGGTGTGTACAGTGATGAATATGCAAGGTCTTAGTTTACATCCATTCAACCTTAACTTGCAGTCAATGGGGTCAATTACTTTATATGGTCAGTGGCAGCATAGTCCTTGCTCAAGGGTGAGCGATTGGTATTACACCAATCACAGGAGTCACAGGCTCTGTCAAATCCTCAAGACTACAATTAAAATATCCAAAACATGACCTGTAAAAACAGTTACATGTGTCATTGAAATATAAACCCAGCAAAACCTGTCTCTGCAGTGATAATACAGATGGGTATTTAACTTCTTTATGTAGAGCTTCATACATAGTTTGTCCAACTTCGAGGCACTGTGATTATTATACCTCAGTGTACTGACCTTTGTAGGATGTAGGAAGGTAGCTCAGTCCATTGAGCACTCGCTGCCGCAATCTGTATGTGATATGCAGGTCACAGGTTTGAATCCCAGAAAGGCCTACTCAGCCTTTCATCCTTCTGAGGTTGATCAATGATTACCAGTTTCGGTTGGGTGACAATTGTATGTAAATATGTTCCATGTACAGCCCTTTAGCAAAAGCGCTATATAAATAACAAATCATTAACTCTGTCTTCCCGGTGGGCCTCTGCTCCCTGGGCCTCTTTTGTGTGGTATTTCCAAATGTTCTCATAGGAAAAGCATTGGGCTTGTGAAAATGTCTCACATGGGGCCACTTTGAACAATATTTCCAGGGCCTCTTTTGGTTCCCAGTCCACCCCTGGCCTCGAGCAATGTGCGCAGCAGTGCTTGCATCTGCGCAACAATGGATGCCTCCAATGGGAAAGAGGTGAAGCGATTCCCCTCTGATCTGCTGTCTTAGTACTTTGGTGGGTAGAGGGTGAAGGTGGGAAGTTTATATCCCCCCTCAGTTCCTGGAGAAACCTCTGGAATCTGATTCGAAGAACTGCGCCAGGCCTTGGTGAGCTACAATTTGAAGGATGAAGTAATTAGGTTTAATTGTGATTCACCAGGCATTAGGCGAAAATGTTTATGACTCTACTTTTAAGAGAAACTATTAAGCAAGACTCCTGGGTAGTTTTAGAAATATATTAGTTATATTTACATCCTATTACCCTTTTTACTTGTCGCTTAGTTGATGTAAGGTGTTATGAATTGTAAATTACTTGGGGCCTCATCACGAGTTGGGCGGTAGTTCAATAATGCGGCGGAAACGCTAATACTGCCACATTTAAGGGTCCGCCCAAACAAGAGTATGGCGTGTTTACCCCCAGCTCAGAGCTGTGTGTAAACATGCCAGGAAAATGCTGATTTCCAGCACAATTACCACACGGTAATACCGCCAGTCGTAAATGCGCCAAAAATTCCCCATTGGATTCAATGGACAGAATGGGGAATGGGGAATTACATTTACCGCTCAACCCATGATCTGGGGGTAATACCGCTGAACAGGTGGGAATGCAAATACTGTTGGCCAGTATCCCAGTCGGGATACCGCCCAACTCGTGATGAGGCCCTTAGTATTGTAAAGCTGTATATTCTAGTCTTTTTGTACCTCAGAAGTAATTTGTGTAATTTAGGAAAAATAATGTTTTTAAAATGTGTAAAGGTTGTAATAAACTATACGCACAGACACTACAACACAAATATTGGGGTCAGGGCAGACAAGAACAATGATATTATATATTGAAATAATCTATCTCAGAAAATGAAATGAGTGGTGTGAGATGGGCTGCAGCCGTTCATTACAAGCTGGCTGCCGACATGCAATCCTTTATTTTAAAGGTGTCCAATCGCTCTCATATTTAGACCGTTCCAACAGAGCAGCTGAACGAGTTCTGCATGTGGAGTGTGGGCGCCTCTTGAGTGCCAGTCTCTGCTTCCTGCCCTAGTCAGAGTGCTCAACCTCTTCCCGGCCCTGCAGGCTCACATCTGCTGCAAAACAGCCCCTCGCAGCAACTGTCAAAATGCAAACGCAGTTCAACTTGCACAAACAACACTGCTTTGTTGAAGGGACGCTTGCTGCATGAGCCTCAGGGTTAATGGTCTTCGTAATTCCTTGACTTCTGTTTAGGGGGGCAATCCAGTCATTCCTGTTACCTAGAAGAAGGGCACATTTTGCAGAGTTGGGGCCTAATTCACAGAAACGTTTTATAATGGCAAAACCCCATTGGAAAAGGCTCCTTTCCCTGGGTCCTCCTTAGCGGCGTGCCTGTTTAGGAGGGCGTAGAAGGCTCGCTACAGTACGGACATGGCACACCTGAATGGTTTGCACTGTGTGACCCACAGCTGTACAATGAAGTAAGCTCAGTGCGAGATCAGCTGTTGCTGAAAGGTGGCAGGGGTGGACTGGCAAGGGGGGCAAAGGGGCAATTGCCCCCCCCCCCCCCCCCGCTGGCTGGGCTTTTGCTCCCTGGGCCAGAGCTCCAACATGTAAAAATAATAATTACAAAAGACGAAATCCTATCTAGCCTGCCACCAAGGAAGTGAGTGCTGCGACGCCTGCGCAGATTCTGTGTAAAGGGGGCCAGGCATTCATCTTGAGTTCAGCAATGTTGCACATGTGCCTGGATGGCCCCCACGCGTGGGTCTCCACAGTGAGTGAGAGGAGTCCAGGCTGTGGGGGCATGTTCACACTGCCCAGTATGTATTTAATTGTCAGGTTCTGGGACCCTGAACGGTAATGTTGGCAGCACTGCCCCCCATTCACCATTGGTATGTAACACGCCACAGCAGCGTATCACGGCGCCTACTTGCCAAGGAAGTAAAGGTCCATTTCTTCTTCCAGTTTGTCCTCGGTTTATTCTGTACGAATGCTCCGTCTATGTTCTGATAATCTTCATGATCACCAGTTTGTTAATACAAAAGAATAGTTTAATGACACCCTGAATAGCACACATGGGTGCTACTTACGTAGTGGTTTTAGAAATGGCTTCTGGACCGTTTGTGGGCACACTTGAAAAACGCGCATAAGAAAGGTGTACTTATTCACATATTCTTAAATTAAATGACTGCAGACTAAGGCGGGCATTCACTGTTGGGTGGATTTTTAATACTACTGAAGAAAGTTACCAGCTCTACCAGTGTTATTTTGGAAAATCCACCCTACTCAAAGTTTACCACCAGCAGAGGTGGTATTTCTGGAAGGCCCCTAGTGCTATTTCAATGATACCACCTCCAATGGCAGTGATGTAAAAACGTTGTTTTATTTTTCAGCAGAATGTGAAGGGAGGAATGGATTATCTACAATAGTGGCTCATATTACTAATGTTGATTTTCTTTATGCACAAAGGGGTCAATTTGGCTATTTTATGCATTACATGGGTCCGGTGGTGACAGAAGTCAGTCAGGAGATACTCACCTTTTTCACCCCTAAACTTGGCCATTTGTAAAAACATTTTTCACTCTATTGAAAGGAAGCACCTGTGCTTCCGATCTGTACAGCAAAATGAAAGATTTCAAACATTTGGGGTCAGTTTGGATTTTTTACATCAAACTTCAAGGTGGAGGTAAAAATAGGTTAATTTTATGCAAAAGGCCTGCCTAAAATACCACCGCCGGTATTCCCCTGGAGTACCATAAATAGTATTTCATCAAACCCTGAACTGAGTGGGCAGTAAAATCAATGGTATTTGCCAAATACAGACGATTTTACTGTTAGCCGCCAACTCCAATTGTCACAAATACACTCAAACATATTACGCCAGTCACATTAACTGAAACACACACAAACACACACACACACACACGCTCTCCACCTTATTCCAAAACATCTAATTTTCAAAAACACTCTCACCATCAGAGCCACGAACACCAACGCCATCCCCAATTGTGAATCCCTACTCGCCAAGCTCTCCACGTCCGCCACCAGTTCCATCACCATCCTCCTCATCTATCCACCGCCCTCTTGGCCCCAGCCTTGCCTCCGAGGACAAACTACTTCAAAGCACCAACTCCTCCATTAACCCAACTCAAACATCTTAGTTCTTGGGGACCTCAGCCTAGGCCTCAACGATCACTGAGACAGTGTTAAATGACACAGGAAGGAATGCAGCCATGTGGCAGGTTTTTAGGTGTTAAATGCTGTGTCTACATGCTTCTTTCATGTTTAGGTGACCGTACAAGATTCCTTCCTGTGGCATTTAACAATCTTTTGTTTGATGTAAATGATAATTATATGTGATTTTTTATGTTTGTGTAGAATTTTTCTGTATACTGCTTTAACATTTTTGTTCCATACGCAAAGCAATACACACAAATATGTTTAAGTTTTAGAAATACATTTAACAATCTTGCAAGAATAAATGCAGAATAAATAATTTGCAATGTGCAAGGTGAAAACGATCAATAAATGGTCAGATGTGATCTTTCTGCAAGAATGCAATACCCTAAATTTTGATTCCAACTACTAGGAATACGTATACACCTTAGAGCACTCTCTAACAACCTACATTGAATAAACTACCAGGAACCTATCTCCTTCTAGAAATCAATTTCCTGTCAGGACATGTTCTTGTTTTACATTATAAATCCCGGCCCTGGGCAGAGTAGTGCTTGGCCCTTATGTGATATGATATGATATTTTATTTATATCGCGCTCATACACAAGTGTTTCAGAGCGCGACCAAGCAAAGGGAGGGGAACAGGGGAGAACAAAAATACGATCTTACTAGGCCAGGTGACATTAAGAACGCACAAGTGCAAGAAAAGGGAGAAAGGGGGAAAGTGCATTGAGGGGTAGAAGTGGAAGCTGCAGACAGAAGAGAACAGAATAAATAATACGTGGGATAAATAAATATATTAGATTAAATATAATTCAATTCTAAGATACCAGGTGACTAAGTTGCAGTTAAATCGGTAGGCGGGTACAGCAGCTCTCCAGTCCACACGGCAACATTCTGGCATCCTAACAGCTGCCAAATATATGTGCAGGCCTTCAACAAACAAAACCTACAATACTGAAGTAGTAATGGCCCATCAAGAGGCAACCATTGAAGAAATAATGCGAGGGATTCAAGAAACCTAAAAGTAAAGGGGTAAAATGCAAGCACTCTGGTGAATGTTTCTTATCTATCAAGGATTACAAATATTATCTTTGTGCACGCTGACAAGATGTCTTACTAATACCTTATCGTATTTATTCCGGTTACGGGATTATTTTTTGTTTGTTTTTTCTATTATTACAAAACTCTATAAAGGGGACAGAAAAAAAGGTGAGTAAATATCACATAGGTTTGTTTGTATGGTATGTATTTGATTCATTCAAAAATATTTGACCTAAGGGAGATTTCAACCAAATTTATTTCACTGAAAAATGAAATTAACATTTTACCTTTTCTACTTTTTTAAATGTAATGCGGGGGAGACCCACTGCAGCCCCCTTCACCTCTCTCTACCCTAACTTATACCCTTACCCGAACCCCACCAATTATGCACTAAATATATACCACTTTACCTACCATTTTCGGTGAATTCGATTCAGTTAAATCTCCTTAGGTAAAATTGCATTCAGTGAAATGTAGGTATACGGTTTGTATGCACCAGCTGGCCGGTGAGTGCCAAAAGTAGCTGCTACTGTAAAGCTAACCATGCTCTCACAGGCTGCAAGCAGAAGCTGAACAGCTCCCAGCGATGTTGTACCCTGTACCAGCTTGCAATAGGAAATGTGTACCCCTGTTATTTGCTGGGCAGCATCTGAAAGCCAGTAGCATCCCACAGAAGTGATGTAAGGCAGCAGACCGATTCTCTTTCAGCATGTGGCTATAGCCCAATACAAATTGCCCAGCACCCTATTAGCAACTTTTTCCACCTTGGTCATTTTTTCTCACCTATATTTACAACACCTGCTTTGCGTTTTGGATTTTACATGTACCTCCATATAACACACACACATTGAGGAAACAACCAATCAGCAAAGAGAAATTGAAATGCCTTGTCTGCAGGCTCTCTCTCTCTCTCCTGGACACTCTCTTACCATTGCTACTATCTATTGGCCACTTGGTCAGACTACCTCAGTCCTCTCTGAGTGGGTTGACCTCTCCTCCTTCCCTCGACCACTCAACTCCTCCTTGGAGACCTCAATATCCACCTAGATGCTTCCAGTCCCTCCTCTGGACTCTTTCTCGACCTCTGCGACTCTCTCTCCCTTTGTATTCGTCCCTCTGGCCTGACTCACTATGCAGGGCACACTTTTGATGTTCTGATCTCCTCCGACCTCCGCCTCTCTAACCCTCTCACCATTCCTCTCTCCTGGAGTGATCACTTTTTCCTTACTCCCATGTCTCCCCCTCTACTCCGCAGGACAAATCAGCTCCAGCACTGCCACATACCTTCTCGGTCATCCGGCCCATGAAGCATGTGTCAGTTGAAGTTTTCGCTGTCACTTTCTCGCCTTCTCCTCCACATCTGGCTGACTCTCATCCCGACACTGCCCTCTCCAAGCTTCACTCTGCTAGCTCTGATACTCTCAGTGTTCTTGCCCCTGTCATGAGGATCTGCTTGAAGCCCAAAGCCAAGTGCAACTCTTGGTACGACTCTGACCTTGTCACCCTTAAACGCAAGTGTAAGAGGAATGGCGGGCATCTTGTTCATCCTCTGACAAACTGGCCTGCCACCTGCTCCAAAGACAAAATGGACTCTCTGTCCTCACTAAGAAGAGAGCTCACATCTAAGCCAGCGTCTCTGCGGCATCTAACAACTCAGCCGAACTCTTTAAAATCTACAAGGAGCTGGCCAATCCTGCTGCAGTCTCAACTTCTCCTGTCCCATCCCAGGCCCTCTGCAGGGTCCTGGCTTTTCATTTCATCTCTAAAACCCAGGACATCCTGTCCAACCACTCTTCCTCTCGTCCTCTTCCCGCTTCTCTCTCCGCTACCTCTGGCCCCATGCAGCCGCCTCTCCACCCTCTTCCTCTTCCTTTTCCTTTTCTCTGTTCTCCTCCGACAAGTTCTCTAGACAAGCCGGATCTATAAAAGTTTTGTCAAAACAGGTTCTTCCCTGTTCATCCAAAACCATCAAGGACCATATTGACACCCTCACTCCTGCCCTGGCTGATTTCTGAAACCACTTCTCTGCCACTGGAGTCTTCCCCTCCCCTCTGAAGCACTCTCTTATGCACCCTCTTCTCAAGAAACCCACAGCCGACCCCTTCTGCCCGGCTAACTATTGCCCGATTTTTATCACTCCTTTTGCTGGGCAAACTCCTGAAAACGTCAGCCATCTTCCAGCTTAATTTTCACACTGACTGTTGGTTGCATCCATGTCCATCATTCTGGCTTCAGAGCAGCCAGCAGCATGGAAACTGCTTTCCTGAACATCCGTGAAGACCTGCTCTGCAACCTTGATTTTAATCTCCCCTCTGTCCTCATCCTACTCGATCTCTCTTCTGCCTTTGACACGGTCAACCTTGGCATCCTGCTCAACCGCCTCCATGATAACCTGGGTACCACTGAACCAGCCCTAGCCTGGCTGATCTCCTCCCTCTCCAACTGACCCTCCCAGGTCCAACTTAGGTCCTTCCTTTTCTCTATCTATCTCTCCGCTTGCGGTGTTCCCTAGGGGTCCAACCTCTCTCCCGGGCTTTTCAACCAATACCTGGCACCCCTCACCCACTGCATTGCCACTCTCTGCTCCAACTTTCACTGCTATGCAGATGACACTGAGCTCAATTTCAGTCTCCCCTCTGCCACCTCTTCTCCCTCGCTCATCTCTGATTGTCTGTCTCCAATCCGGGAGTGATGTGCCACCAACGAACTCTGCCTTAATGCCAGTAAGACAGAGATCCTCTTCATTGGCACTCCTGGACCTTCCTTTCCTGTCACTGTCTGGCCAGCCTCCCTGGGCCTTCTCCCTTCTCCCACCTGTGGGGCTAAGAACCTCAGGGTCATCTTCGATTCAACGCTTTCCTTTTCTCCATACATCTCTGACGCCTCTAAGAAGTCAAACTACCAACTGCACCTCCTCAGAGATATTCTTTTTTTCCTCTTCTTCCCCCAGAAGCTCACTGTCTCTAGAGCTCTAGTTCTCTCTAGACTGGACCACTGCAACAGCCTCTTTCTAAATCTGCCTGCTTCTACTCTCCACCTTCTGCAACTCATCCAGAACAGGGTTGCGAGAATTGTCCTTGGCCTCAAGCCCAGGGATCTTATCTCTCCAGCTCTGAAATCTCTTCATTGGCTCCAAGTGCTGCAAGGATTTAGTTCAAGACCCTTTGCATTGTCCACAAGGCCTTCTGGGGCCTGGGACCTAGGTCCGCAATACCTTCAACTCTCCCTTCAGAAATACCTTCCTACTCGAGCTCTTTGCTCCTCCACCTCCGCCTCCATCGGGGTCAGTCGCTTCTCCAACAACTAGTTGGTGGTAAATCTCTTTCTTCAGCTGGGGCCTCCCTCTGGAACAACCTCCCTGCCTCTTTGAAACTTGAGGGGTTCCAGAAGCACCTCAAGACATTCCTCTTTGCTTCTGTCTTCTCTCTATCTCTCCCCTGCTGATCACTGTTTCTGCACTGGGCATCTGATTACCCTCTCATTTCAGGCCAAGATCCCTGCCCACCCGGCTGCATACCCGCACTGCCTCCTGGCAACCCTTGCACTTGGGTCTATATCTGCAACCCTAAAGTCCCCTTAACTGCACTTATTGACACCCTTAGTCTGCGCTTAATTCCTGCACTTGCCACCTGCTGGCCGCACTACCTGTTGTTGTTTTGGTCACTTGTTTGGCACTTTCCACTCCTCCCCTGCCCCTTGCACTTTCCCCCTTCCCTCTCCCCTGCACTTGCGCATTCTCAATGTCACTGGGCGTGGTAAGATCGTGGTTATGTCCTCCCTTGTACCTTCACCCTTGCTTTGTCACGCCTTGAAACACTTGTGTATGGACGCGATATAAATAAAATATCATATCATATCAAGCCTAAACAGGACTTTGGGAGGGGCCTTGCTTTAACAAACCCACATTGAAACAGAGTTAAGCCTTTTGATGATGTGGTAAAGTTGGGTATCAAGCCCATCAACCAACGGCGACACCTTTTGCACAAAGTGCATATTTACCAAGTATGTGCATCCTGCACTGTGTTACACCACATTCTGCACAATGCTCCGTATGATCCAAAATCCTGGTATAAGCACAAAGAGTGCTTATACCAGGTATGGTATGGAATGAATTGCATTCGTATTGTTAACGCTTATGTTGGCATAGCATTTGAATAGCTTCCATTTGAATGTTGGCATTCCATTTGAATGTGCCCAGTTGATTGAGTTTTGCATCTCTGTGTCGCAGCCGCCCTGCAACATGGGGTAAGGCTCCAAGAATGTGCCCACTTGACTGACTTCTGCATCTCCGTGTCGCAGCCGCCCTGCAACATGGGGTAAGGCTCCATGAAAGTGCCCACTTGACTGACTTCTGCATCTCTGTGTCGCAGCCACCCTGCAACATGGGGTTAGGCTCCAGGAATGTGCTCACCTTGAACTCTTTTTGCACTTTGCTTGTGATGTAATTACCTCTGTACACTGCTCTATGATCTAATCACTGCTTGCGCTTCCTCTCTGTAACTAGAAGCACTGTAACCAATCTCTTAATCATAGCGCCTAGATACCGCTGGGTTTTGTGCGCTATAAAAATAAATAAAAATAAATAAAATAAAAATAAAAATACAAATTAGTACTGTGCATCTTAATTGACATTTTGATTGATTGGTTACAAGTTACAGGGAATTAGTAATACTGATTGATCTTTCAAGATGGGCAACATGCTAGCTCTAAACAGGGCTGCATTGTACAGGCTTACAGGCCACACCTTTGTCTTGATCCAATATGCCGGCCATCTTAAAATGGAAGAACCCGAATATTTGCACAATAAATGTACCTCAAAATAAATGCAGGGGAACTGCTAAACCTTTGCTTCTTTCTTGCAGCGTGGGAGGATCAAAGAGTTGCTGGCATGCAGACGGTGCAGTGGCGTCCTGGACTCATGGCTTCCGCTGGTGTGAAGTCTGGGAATCCCACAATTCTTGAAGGAAATCCCATGATCTTGTCAGACTCAACCAATCTCAGATTGCAGAAAATGGCATGTGCAATATATTGACAGTGCGCATGCGCCCCCGGCTGTGCAGTGAAAGAGTGGTAAAAACTGGGAAAATACCGGTCATGTCCCAAGCTTGGGACATGCATTTTGCGGAGTCAAACGTTTTGGGGTGCAAGAATAGTGCTGAAAAAAGGGGGCAGTGCTGGAAAAACCAGTGTACCTGGACACTGGGTGCATTTTGCATTCTAACTCCCATGCACCAAGCAGTAGAAATGATGGCGGGACTTAACGAATGGCGCCAACATAACCGTCATACACCACACTCTCAGACAACACACAATCCAAGGCCATACAGTGATCAACATGCCACTCCACAACAGCACTAAACACATTCAGAACCACTGACACACATTAGAACACAACCATGTGCGAAAAAACGAAGCACTAACACACACCCAGAACAGCCAGCAAACATTCAACGCAAATGATGCAGCACCAATGGGCAGTCGCCGTGGGATTGCCCATCGCTGCGCATACCCCCTTCAGGCTGGATCTTCACTATGTCTGCACCGCCACCTGCAAACCAAACGCCTAGCATGTTCGATGATCAGTCCACTAACACCGTTTCCATATATGCCAGCCTGGCCACAGGGGAGTGTTAAACACTAGCAAAAAAGTGGGCAGAATGACAACACTCGCTTCAATTGTTGAAAATCAATGATCCTGTAGGTCACTGTTCTGATTCGCATGACGTGTTTTGAACTCTGAAGTAAACTGCACTGAGAAAGGGTGTGTGTGGCTGGCTGACATACCCTGCAGCGGACGTTGGGGGGGGAGGGGTGCTGATGTGCTGCCGCATACTGGGACCTACTGGGCTCTCTCCCCACCTGTTGCCTCACCCTGGCGTGGTGCAGTTTGTTGCGGTGCAAATGTCCAAGTAACCTTGTATTCTAGGGTTGAGGGCTGGTCCTTCTATGGCCACATTGATGTTTCGCCAATTCTAGGCAATCATCTCATGGGTGAAGGGGGAAGGTGCTGAAATCCGGGGAAAGGGGTTGGGTGTCCAAATGTTATGGAGCTAGCAATGTCCGGAGGGTCCGAATAGGGAACTATTCAAAATATAGTGTAAATTGGTAAATCTGTGTGGAATTGTATAAGGAACAACACTTTGCCAAGTCACAAACAAATTTAGCGTTTTGCTGGAATCCAGGGAAAGGGGCAGGCTGTCCAAATGTCATGTATCCAGTAATGTCAGGAGTGTCCTAACAGGTAGCTATGACGAACTTGGCGCAGATTGGTGAAATGGTGTGGAATTGTATAAAAAAAAAATATTTGCCAATCCACAAACTCAGCCACAAACCCACATATTTTCACTTTAATAAATACAGTTTGCAAGAGTGGGGGGGGGGCATGAAAAAAGTCCTGCTACTTTCCTCCCAAATGCAGTGCGCAGAATACCGTATGGTCTCATTCGTGCCCACGAAGCACCCACCCCCGCCCCAATCTACTTTCTTGGTAACATTAGTGGCAGATGGCATTTTAACACAACAACAAAAAATAAAACTGCAGAATCATTACAGACAAAAGGAATTCATCTATTAGAGCTTGGGTCAGGCACTCTGGGGAAAAATACATACAAACCTCCTAAGTTGCACATAGACTGCACCAACAGAAATTACTTTGATATTTGGGGGGTGTTGTGTTTCCGCCCTGCGTCCCGCTACGCGGTGACGCAGGGCAAGTGAATAAAAGCTCCGCCCCTTGGTGAAGGAGGTAGTTCCGGGGCACAAAGCTACCTGTGTGTGCGCGTATTTCTTGTCAGCTCCTGCGGGAGCGACGCCAGAGCGGCCTACACACACGGCCACTCACGTTCGGGCCCAAGCCGGCACTACGCGAGGCCCGAACGCAACATTGGCGACGAGGAACGGGATCCGAACACGTGTGCCACACATCGTCAGACGTGCGCTTTGAAGCGACGCACATCATTTTTGAACACCCGGTGGGGGTGGGCCACACGACAAACCCCCCCACCCAAAAAAAAAATAATTTTTTTTTTTTCTTTCATATGCAGCCATCACGCGCGCACGCTGTGATTTGTCAAATGGTGATCAAGTCACCTCTGTAAACCCAGCAAACCCGGGACATTGATGGGCCAACACACAGGTACAAGGAAAGCAGTGAGCAGGTCCACATAAACTGATGGTGTCAGGAACACTGGAAAACAAAACCCAAGTCCAATTGAGACCAGCTGGAAATTATCGCCCGCAGGAGGAGCCACAGTCAATGCTCTGAGGTGAGGAAAAATTCCCTGGCAGGGGTGAGGGAGGCCACGCCATGGCCACTGGAATGTCCACCCCCAGGCCGAGCACACCATCTAGACTTGCAGCCAACCTATCTGTGTCAACGCCACAAATTCGATCACAGGGCAGCTCATCCATAATGATACAGCCATTTGACCCTTTCACGGATCCTTCATCGGTTGGCCCCCGATGGCAGTTATGGATTCAGAAATTTGAAATGGCTATGGATTGTAAAGATATTACTACTGCCAGGAAGATGAGATCACATTTGTTGTTAAATGTCGGGGATGAAGTACTGCGAATCTTCAACTCACTAACCATTGACGATGGCCAGGACATTTACCAAAAGGCCAAGGATGCCCTAACGGCCCATTTTCTCCCACAACTCAACCCGGATTCTGAGACTTTCATATTCTGTACAACAATTCAAGCAGAGGAGGAGACCCTTGATGCATACCACACCCTGCTCAGAAAATTAGCCATTTCATGTGAATTCACAGACACTGAGAAAGAAATCAGGAGACAAATAATTAATGGCATCCAATCGGAAAAGTTGAGAAGGATGGTATTAAGTGAAAGAGGTATCACGCTAACACGCATTCTGGAATTGGGTCGCCAGAGAGAATTAGCACATGCCAGAGCAGCCCACATGGCCACAACGCTTCAAAAACTACAACCTGCCCTCACAACAACCATAGTGGCTCATGTCGCCAATCGTCACTCAACAAAAGAAGAGGTTGGGGGAAACACTATACATACCTGATGGCAACCGCGAATTCCAGGGCCAATGGAGTGTGGATGGTGTGGTGGTCCTCGACATGGACGGCAAAACTGCCCGGCACAAGGGACCACTTGTGGTGCATGTGGTAGGATGGACCACTATGCAAAAGTATGCCGGTCATCAGGAGCTCAACCATCAACAAACAAACCACGCCAATGAGAAAAGTGGGAACAAGAAAAAGAAACAAGCTGGAGCCCGACAAATAGAGGCCACAAACTCATCCACTGACGACGAAGGAGATGACATGAGTGCAGCACCTCAAGAGGCGATCAAGGAAAATTGGAGAAAAGGGAGAAAAGTATATATGGTCTCAGCCCTTAATCACCGACAAGCCACGTCAAGAAAAGGCCGCAGGAGACGAAAATGCCAAGTCATGATCCAGGACCAGCACGTGTGGATGACCATCGACACGGGGGCATCAGTCAATGTTATGCCCATAAGCACTTTCCGGTTACTACAGCCTCAGCCGGACCTCAAAAACACGGACACGCTACTATTTGCATATGGATGTAAGAAACCCTTACCTGTGGTGGGCAGATTCCGCACCACTCTTAAGCATGGAGAAAACAGTTTAACATCCAAAATATATGTAGTAAATGCTGGCATCGAGTGCCTTTTGAGTGGTGACGCAGCAGAAGATCTGGGGTTGGTGAGATTCATTTGCAAAGTGAATGAAGCACAAGAGGTTGAAAAACTCATGGGAACGTACCCTAACCTGTTGAAAGGAATCGGGTGTTTAAAAGGAAAATCCATTAAACTCCACATAGATGAATCCGTCCAACCAAAGGCTGTCAGACACCGAAGAACACCATTCCATATGCGTGAGCAAGTGGAAAAAGAACTAAGAACACTTGAGAAGGCCGGGATAATCGAAGAAGTAACAGGACCTACACCTTGGGTTTCTCCAATGGTTGTCACAAAAAAACCAAAACAGCAAGGGAAGGTCCGCATCTGCATAGACATGAGGTTACCCAACGCTGCAAACAAGAGGGAGCGACACATAACGCCAACACTGGATGAGATCGTGGCTGATCTCACGGGATCAAAAGTATTCTCCAAAATAGATTTGAAGGCTGGATATCACCAACTACGATTACATAAGGAATCCCGGTACATAACAACGTTTTCAACACATATTGGTCTGCGACGAGACAAACGTTTAAGTTTTGGGATCTCCTCAGCAGCGGAGGTTTTTCAGCAGACTATTCAAGAGCTCATAAGGGACATACCGGGTGTGTTAAATGTGAGCGATGATATTTTAATCCATGCAGCTGACAGAGACGAACACTTGAAAAGACTGCATATGCTCCTCGGCAGATTGGAAAGTGTTGGACTAACCATCCACCGTGAAAAATGTGAATTTTTCAAAACAGAGTTGTCTTTTTTCGGCTATACATTCAGTAGTACGGGCATCTCGCCTGACCCACAGAAGGTTGCTGACATTCAAACAGCCAGTCCCCCTACATCACCGACGGAAGTGCGCAGTTTCCTAGGGATGGCCACATACTGTGGAAGATTTATCAAGAATCTAGCTACACTGTCGGAACCACTGCGTGAGCTCACTAAAACCAACACAAAGTGGGAATGGGGGCTAGCGTGTCAAGATGCATTTGAAAACATTAAAGAATCCTTATCAACGGACACCAAAATGGCCTATTATGACACCACACTTCCTACAGAGCTGTATGTTGATGCCAGTCCCGTAGGTCTGGGAGCCATACTGACTCAGGTGACAAGAGAAGGGGTACAAAGGCCGATAGCATATGCATCACAAGCTCTCACTATGACTGAACAACGATACTCTCATATTGAGAAGGAGGCCATTGCTGTTTTATGGGGTTGTAGACACTTTCACATATATTTGTATGGCAGGAAATTCACAACATATACCGATCATAAGCCTTTATTACCCATATTCATGGGCACCTCCTCCCATCCTCCGGCCAGGATTGCAAAATGGCTTTTGCATCTGCAACAATATGACTTTGAACTAAAATATCAACCAGGAACTGGAAATCCAGCAGATTTTCTGTCAAGGCATCCCAGAGAAGCAACCACACAGGAGGTCCAAGTGGCAGCAGAAACAGAAGAACACATATGCCAAGTGGTGTGTGAAATGAGACCAAAAGCGGTCAGCAGCAAGGAGATTGCAGAGGAAACACGCAAAGACCAATGTTGCGACTTGGTGAAAAACACAATCTTATCAGGTGAATGGAATTCTTTCCTGAAGAACATTCATAACAAGACACAAGAAGCCAAAACATTTCTTGAAGGGATGTTCACAGTACGGCAAGACTTATCTATCACAGAACAAGGCCTGATCCTTAGAGGAGACCGCATTATCATCCCCATGAGTCTTCAAGAAAGAATATTAGCGTTGGCACATGAAGGCCACCAAGGAATGGCACGAACAAAGGCTCGCATCAGATACCGAGTGTGGTTTCCACAAATCGATGCCATGGTTGAAAAACTCATCAACACTTGTTTACCTTGCCAAATCACTGGTGCCCCACCACACCCGACGCCGATTCAGTCACCAGTGCGAGGATGTGGCAGATGGGACGCTATCAGCCTTGATTTTTGCAAAATACAGGAAAACTTATATCTCCTAGTGGCTATTGATGACTATTCGCGCTACCCTGAAGTAGAGATAGTGAACTCAACAGCTGCGGAAGTGGTAATTCCAATGATTGAAAAAATGTTCGCGACACACGGTTTACCCACAAGAATAAAAAGTGACAATGGCCCTCCATTCCAAGGGGAAGAATTCAAACGTTACTTACAGGATCTAAACATACGATATCACCACATAATGCCAAGATGGCCCCAAGCCAATGGAGATGTGGAACGTTTTATGCGGACACTAAATAAAGTGCTGAGGATATCGAAGGAAAATGCCAGCTCTTGGAAACTCGATCTGTATCGGTTTCTACGGAACTATAGGGTGACTCCACACAGCACGGCTGGAATTCCCCCAGCAGACTTAATGTTTGGTGTGCTGGTCAACTCTTCCATACCACACCTCCCTAACAGAAGTCCAGATAATTTTGACACTGAACGAACAGAAAGAAGAAGAACAGAAGCCAATGAGCACATGAGCACCATGAGAAGGGCAAAGCAGTCAAATCTTCAAGTGGGTGACCACGTGATAATGTTGCGTAATCCTACCAGATCTAAGTTGAACTCTCGGTATGAGCCATCCCCATGGATCATCAAGGAAAGAAAAGGCACCATGCTTACAGCACAAAAAGGACACCAAAGTGTAACACGTAATGCAGCATGGTTTAAAGCTGTGCCCTGTAATCTGTGGACTGATGGTGAACAGCCCCAAGAAGCTGACACCTCTACGCCGGATGGCGGAGGGACAGTATATCCACACGAAGAAGAAAGAGCTGATGATGGAGCATGGGAGCTGTGGAGTGAGCCTGAGATGGGTGAGCAGGACACTGAAGGTGAGGCACCCTGTGAGACAGTGGGACCCCGGTCACAAGGGGGGGGGCTATAGCCTGAGAGGAGCCACCCGGCCTCCAGCTCATTTAAAAGACTATGTATGTCCAGTGTGGGCCCCCAAGGACTAAAATGTGGGAGGCACTTTTCTGCTATAAATGTTTATTCATATATCTAATGTTTATCCACTAATGCAACGGTGGGCTGTCATTTGAACAGATCTATAGTTGATGCCTGTTTGTGTTTGGTTTTATTCATTTTGGAATAAAGGAGGAATGTTGTGTTTCCGCCCTGCGTCCCGCTACGCGGTAACGCAGGGCAAGTGAATAAAAGCTCCGCCCCTTGGTGAAGGAGGTAGTTCCGGGGCACAAAGCTACCTGTGTGTGCGCGTATTTCTTGTCAGCTCCTGCGGGAGCGACGCCAGAGCGGCCTACACACACGGCCACTCACGTTCGGGCCCAAGCCGGCACTACGCTAGGCCCGAACGCAACAGGGGGCACTGTGGAAGTGACGTTAGAATAAGTTGCCATACGTAAGCCAATGGCAAATAACTGTGGTGCAAAATACCTAAATTGCACTATTGTTATATATGGAACAACTCTATAGTCTGGCTTTTTTTAAAAAATAGCAGCATGATATATTAACATAAACTCTGAAGTTAACCACTTACAGAGCTTCAGATAAGACACTGGGCCTCATTACACGGACGGCGGTAAGGGTTTACCGGTACCGGTAAGGGCACCGGTACTGGTAAACCCTTACCACCTTACTACGAGGTCCCTTTGCGGGTGGGTACTTTAACGCCTGCTGTTTAGCAGGCGTTATAAACCAACCCGCAAAGGAACCATGGTGCTAATTACGGTACCGCAATTTGCGGCACCGTAATTAGCGCCTTCCCCATTCCCATAGAGCCCTATGGGGCAAAAATGGGGAAGGGCAATGGGGGAAGGGGGAATTACCCCCCCGCCAACCTTGGAATAGGGCGGTAATTCCCCTTTCCACCAAGGCGGTGCCGGTATTTTAACGGCATGGACCAAGGTGCTAACAGCACCTTGGTCCTCCGCCTACCGTGTAATGAGGCCCACTGTCTGATTAAATGATCTGCCCAGGATCACACACTTTGGTTAAATGGTGAAACTGGGATGTGGACAATTTAAGAAACTGAGCACATCTTCAGAGGTTTAGTTGATATGTATATTTATTAAAGTTTCCCTTTGCATTTCATGTGCTTAAACAATACTTTATTGCAATGTCTTGGAAGCAAATCACATTACATAATAAAGTATCCTTTCATAATTCACTTTACACTCTATAAATCATCACAGAAATATGTTGAGCAATGAAAGGATGGCTATAGTTTTATTCTCCCCATCCTGCATGCAAAGTCACGATAGCATCATGCAGATTAACGTGAGCCTAACAAATCCCCCTTGTTTAAAGCCATAGTAATTATTTCATAAAGCTTGCAGCATTATGCCCCCTTCTCACTGCTGATCACTCCCTCCCATGCACATTTCTAAAGGGACAAAAGTCCCTGCTAATAGCCCCCCGCCTCCCATCAGTGCTTAATGGATCACATTCAAACGCTCTTATGACACAGAGCAACGCGAGAGCCCCTCGGCAACTGCCCGGAGCTCCTTGGGACATTGTCTTGGCAGCGGAATACCTCTCCCATTCAGAAAGGGTAAGGTGTCCTGCTGCCTGGACAATGACCGTGCAAAGCAGGAATTGCGTAGCAGACATTGTCCTGCCAGCGGGACACCTTTTCTGTTGGGCACCCTCATTGAGGTGTCAAACGGGAGAGGTGTCCCACTGACAAACGTCCCAGTCAGGCTCTAAAAAGAGCCTGTGGGTGGGCAGCCTGCCCCTCCCCCCTCAGCTCGGTACGCCACTGCCTGGCCACCAAACGACATACCCCTTCTCAGCCCTCACACTGGCCTGACACCGCTATGCCATCCCACTGTGCTATTAAAGCTCCGTTCAGTAAGGTCAGTGATCCAAGGTGTGCATGCAATCGCCCACCTAGGTTTCTTCTAGCACTGCTAACATCCCTCTTCACCACAGCCCTTCTGCCAAGGCCCTACCTATCTGCCTCTCCTTAACGGATCACACAGTTATAACCAACCCATCCACCAGCCTTGACTCAACTGTACCTGTCAACGTTATTACCCCTAATGACCTCTGCCTAGATTAACATCCAAGAGGTATCTGCCAATCTAACTTACTTGAATGGTGCTGCCAATGCTAGATGCCAAATGGAACCTGCTACTGCTAACAGACCTATTGTTTCTACCCAAGACAATAGCCAACATGCGGCTGCCAATGTTATTAGTCTATGTGCTGTTGTTATTGCTGATAACCCAAATGTACCAACTATGCCATTAGTCAAAATGTATCTGCCAATGTGTTTAGCCTAAATGACCTTGCTATTGCTCATAACCGAAATGCACCAGTGCTTCAAAATGTCGCTGCCAATGTTTTTAGGCTAAATGTCCTTGCTACTGCTCATAAACTAATGCACCATTGCTTGACAACCGCCATAAGAATACTCCTTTGTAACAAGTTATCCCCAGTTCTGTCCCTGCACCATACTTGGCTGATGCCATCATTCACGTACCGGACCCTGCCAATGGCTCCAATCCGGTAAACAATCACATTTCGGTTGCTGCCTCCCCCTCTCACTCGGCGCCTTCTAATTCCAACCTCCACATCAACTCGTGTGACACTGTCAGCTGTTCGAAAACAGCTCTGAGCAATGCCTCCGCTGTCACCGGCAATCACCTGGCTCCAATTGCCTTCCGCTGCATCCATGCACCGGCCATTGCCAGCAGCCCAAAGAATTCCCCAAGTACTCCTCAAGTAAGTCGTTGCGAGAGCTGCAACCACCACCTGCATGGCACCACTTATGCTGCCGCTCTCAACACCCTTGCCATGGATACCTACACTGACTCTCCTGAAGCCAGTGCCAGCCTTCAAACAAGTGTCCAGTCCAAGTCTTGTTATAAGGTTGAGCCTTCCTGGAAGCTCACCTCTAGACCTCCAACATGATCTACCCAAAAGGGTGTCTCTTGCCAACCAATCTAAGCCCAAAAAACAGCAGCGTCCTCCCTTAGGAAAGGTCCCTTAGCTGAACTGCACCCTAATCAACACCCAATCCTTACGAGCACATGCCATTGACATCTCCGACTTCCACACCTCCAGCCACCTTCACTCCTTAGCCATATCTGAAACCTGGGTTCACAATGCTAACGGCCCAGCTCAGGCCCTTGCCCTACCGAGAAGCTACACGATATACTATAAAGACCGGCCAAACGCAAAAAAGGTGGGGGTGTGGCCCTACTGGTCAAAACCTCCCTCCCATTTAGGCAGATCAACACGTCCCTACAACAGAATGAGGACATCCTGTCCCTTAAGCTGTCCACCTCACCTACATACACCATTACATTCCATATTATTTACCGCCCCCCGGGGCCGTTCGCTTAGCTTCAACGAGATTCTCTTCCACATCTTGGGAAACAACCTCAAGATCTCTTCTAAAATAATCCTTTTGGGACACCAAAATCTGGGCCTCAATGATCCAGAAGACCCCCCCCCATGCCACCTCACTGGCAAAAGCCCTCAAAACCTTAGGTTTTAGGCACTGTGTCAACAATCCAACCCACTCCAAAGGCCACACTTTGGACTGGGTTGCAGGCTGTAATTGCCTGATAACCGTCAACTCCAGTACTCCTTTTCCTTGATCAAATCTAAACATTATC
The DNA here is from genome assembly GCF_040938575.1 of Ambystoma mexicanum. Classification (NCBI taxonomy): domain Eukaryota; kingdom Metazoa; phylum Chordata; class Amphibia; order Caudata; family Ambystomatidae; genus Ambystoma; species Ambystoma mexicanum. The sequence goes on along the minus strand of NC_090925.1, from coordinate 762,031,674 downwards.
CGCTTCACTATCGCACACCCCATGAACCCCAAGATCTCTACCTTGTCTCTGCCTTCAGCGCCCGCACGCCCGCCCGCAGCTCACGCAAGCTCACAAAAGAAAGTATACTGCCACTGTTGGAGACGTCTAACGTTAAGCCGCCTTACTCGAATGACCCTAACATCCTAGCCAACATTTATACCTCGCGACTTGCCACTATATAAGACACAATTGCCCCGCTAACCCTGCAGAGAGCCAAACCTGTCAGACACTCGAACTCGTGGTTCACACCAGACCTGCTAGAACTACGTAACAAAAAATACCTTGCCGAATCAACCTGGCAAAAAATCGGACTCCACGAGAGCAGAATACAATAAGATTTCCAAAATCTATAAACTAGCTATCATTTCAGTGAAATCTTCATCCTTCAACGTCAGAATTGCCAATGCGGAATGTGACACCAGAGAACTGTTTACCATCTTTAGGGAACTTGTGACCCCGGCCTCCCCCCTGACCCATTCACCAAGGATGCAGCTTGGTATACTAACATATAGGCAGCCATGCCCAACATAATTGACACACTGAACAGAAAGACCCTGAACAATCAAGCTAGTCTGCACATCCCTCTCCACAACCTTGCCCAAGATGCAATGCCATTTAAGGGGACCCGGCAGTTACAATTCAAAGACATCACAGAGTCTGAAGTCCAAGCCATCATAAATAATCGAAAACCGTCCAGGTGCAAAGGGGATATCTGCCCAGCCTATATTGTCAAGGACTGCTCGGAAGCCTTGAGGCCCTTCATCACCACCTTCAAAAATGCCTCCTTCTCCACAGGCTTCATGCCATCCAGCCTCAAGGAAGCATGGGTACTCCCTCCTCTAAAAGAAATCAATGCTAGACCCCACAGGTCCCAACAACTACAGGCCCATGACCACAGTTCCCTTCTTACTGAAAATACTTGATAGAGCTGCCTACCTACAAGTCCAATACTTCTTAGAAACCAACCACATACTAGGTATGAGACAATCAGGATTTCGCCCTGGCCACGGCACTGAATCCATGCTGCTGGGTATATAAAAACAGCTGGATGAGATGAGGGGCAAAGGAAAGCCTGCCCGCCTCCTCCTACTAGACTCATCAGCTGCCTTTGACCTGATTGATCAAAAAATCCTATGCCAACTTCTCCCCTGAAGCCACAGCCTGGATTGCCTTCTTCCTACAAGGGAGAGTCATGAGAGTGTTTGCAGAGAATGCCAGTGCTGCTCCCACCCCGAACCCCTTGTGGGGTTCCTCAAAGCTCATGAATATACCCTACATTATATAACATCTACACCAGGCCCCTTTTTTACATCCTTGATTCCATCGACAGCCTACACCAACTATGCCGATGACACGCAAATCCTCTTCCCTCTCACTGGCAACTATGCAGAAGACTCCAGTACCTTCAAGGTGACTTACTCCAATATCCAGGCCTGAGTGGCTACTAACCGCCTATGCCTAAATGGCGACAAGACCAAATCCTGCTGGTAGGGTCCCATGCCGTATTAAAAAATCTTAATGACCAATACTCAGCCTTCCTTATTGACGACACTCTGGTCCCAGTCTCGACCTCACTTAAAACACTAGTGGTTTACTTCGACTCTACACTATCATTGTCCCATCATGTTAACAATATCACCTCCTCTGCGGCCTATGCGACTAAACTACTCAACGCAGCCAAACCTTTGCTGCCTATGGATAGTGGCCTCACCATTGCAGAGGCCGTCATGGCTCAAGGTTGGACTACTGCAATGTCCTGTTAGCAGGCACCACTTCTAAAAACTTCCAGAAGCTGCAAGTTATTCAAAACAATACGCTCCGAGCAGCCCTTAGCATCCCCAAAAGAGAACACATTTCCGCTGCCGGGTGATCGGTCCATTGGTTACCCATTAGGAAACGCATTGTCTTCAAAACTATGTCGATTACCCACAAGTGCCTGTCCAAAACCACCCAGCCTACCTCTCAGAAAATGTCTAGAGTTAACTCTGTCAGATCAAAGAGAACTCCATACACCCACAGCATCGTCCAACCCAAAATCAGACACCCCACAGCAGGAGGCCTGAGCTTCCCCAACATCGCAGCTAAACAGTGGAACACCCTGCCCCCGACCCTAAGAGCTGAACCTTCCTACTGGGTTTTCCACAAAGCCCTCAAAACCCTGTTATTTGAATAGTCTGTCTGCTACCAACCTATTTGCTTGGCACCTACACCAGCTCGTCTGGTTGAATTGCGTGTGTTGAATGTGAATAACTGGTTTGTAACAGCACCTCGATGCCTCCGGGTCATTTGTGTGCTTTATGATTGAAAGAAATAAATACACACAGAACCTGCTGATTTACCGATAAAATCAATTACTGCTACTTGGTCTCGTGGACTTACCACAGGATATCTTGCAGTGATTCTGTGGTGTTTATCCCCATATTTTGAGTCCGTAGGACTACATGGGGAATTTTGGGGAATTACCGTCAACTGTCATTCCACGGAAGTCCTGATGAATTTTGTAGCTCTTTGCTGTAGGTACTTCCTCCGCCTTATTGCCAAAATTCATAGTACAGTGGTGCAATAACGTGGCATTAAAGAGGCGGTAACGGATTTACCACCACTTTACCAGCACTTTTGACTCATCGTCATATTCGTAATGAGGCCCATGGACACATGCAGATGTTTACCTACTAAAGGCACATTTGCATGGTTGAAAACTCCACATTTTCGAGAATTGCACATTCTTCAATATTGTATTCCTTGTTCCATTGGTCAAATGTTATAAGAAAAGTTTAACATTACTTCAAAATCTTTGGCAGGATGTCTTCTTATAAAGGGAAATGTATTGAACAAAAATGAGCATTCAGCAAGCAAACATGTCCCCCATTTTTCTTTTTTGTGATAATTTTATTTTCATATTTTCCATAAACACAACACGCTATTTCACAAAACACAGACCATTCAAATATGAAATGCAATATGAACAATGCATATTACAAAGATTATTCATCTCCCCCACAACCAGTTAAAAGACCACTCAAAACATGCAAAAGGGAGACGGAACCAACACACAAAACCACACATGCACACACATACACAACCAACAAACCAAACATGTTGATACACAGAATCACCCAACCAAACTAACCATACAGCTCATTAACACATGCCCACAATCGCAGTCCTATCCTGCATAGAAAACAAAACTTCTCAAAACCAGACAAAACCTGCAACTCGTACGGCCAAACCTACACCTGTGATTTCTTCCGTGTCTTCCATTTTCTAAAAGTGTGACGGGCATGTCAAGAGTTGCTAATAAACAGCACCAACAATTTTCATTTGAGAAAATTATGTTCAGGAATTTAAAAAAGGTGGAACAGTTCTGTAAACATGGCATGGTTTTGTAATGTGAAACATTCCGGAATTTGAAAATAGATGGAATTGTCAGTTAAAAAGTTATAAAATCCCTTAAGAGGTTAAAACATTTGTTATTGAAAGTGTTTTAAAGGCTACATTGGATTCACAGTCACTTTCTGGTGCTAAGGGCGCTGTCCTCGATGCACACACGAAGTGTAATCGGGAGTGTTAGAATCTGTTCACCTGTGAATGTGTGTTATGACACTGGGATGTGTACCAAGCTCTGCTGGCATATGCTCGGTTCGAAATTGAGGGGAGCTGGGAGCTATTTGACTGCTGCTGGTGGCCTAAAAGACCCTTGTTAGCTTGGCACTAACAGCTACCAGGACAATCTATAAATACACAGTAGGGCACATCTATCTGACATTTAAAGCATAAGGGGTCTCAGCAAATAAGCAAAATGTCAACTTTTTATCCTATGATGAAGTTAGATTTTTGGAACGCTTTGTACTAGCTCCTGCTCACTGGTTATGTCGGATACCCAGGAGCTGTGATTAGCTCCTGCTTATCTAATCTTAATTGTGACCCCTGCCTGTGCATGGTCTTCCAGCGCTCTGGTGGTTATGAGCTCCACTGGGATGGAATCGGTTAGTCTAGCTCCTGCTCACTGGTTATGTCGGATACCCAGGAGCTGTGTTTAGCTCCTGCTTATCTAATCTTTATTGTGACCCCTGCCTATGCATGGTCTTCCGGCGCTCTGGTGGATCTGAGCTCCAGTGGGATGGAATCAGTTAGTCTAGCTCCTGCTCACTGGTAATGTCGGGTACCCAGGAGCTGTGTTTAGCTCCTGCTTATCTAATCTTAATTGTGACCCCTGCCTGTGCATGGTCTTACAGCGCTCCGGTGGTCATGAGCTCCAGTGGGATGGAATCGGTTAGTCTAGCTCCTGCTCACTGGTTATGTCGATACCCAGGAGCTGTGTTTAGCTCCTGCTTATCTAATCTTAATTTTGACCCCTGCCTGTGCATGGTCTTACAGCGCTCTGGTGGTTATGAGCTCCAATGGGATGGAATCGGTTAGCCTAGCTCCTGCTCACTGGTAATGTCGGATACCCAGGAGCTGTGTTTAGCTCCTGCTTATCTAATCTTAATTGTGACCCCTGCCTGTGCATGGTCTTCCAGCGCTCTGGTGAATCTGAGCTCCAGTGGGATGGAATCGGTTAGCCTAGCTCCTGCTCACTGGTAATGTCGGATACCCAGGAGCTGTGTTTAGCTCCTGCTTATCTAATCTTTATTGTGACTCCTGCCTGTGCATGGTCTTCCAGCGCTCTGATGGATCTGAGCTCCACTGGGATGGAATCGGTTAGCCTAGCTCCTGCTCACTGGTAATGTCGGATACCCAGGAGCTGTGTTTAGCTCCTGCTTACCTAATCTTAATTTCGACCCCTGCCTGTGAATGGTCTTCCAGCGCTCTGGTGGATCTGAGCTCCACTGGGATGGAATCGGTTAGCCTAGCTCCTGCTCACTGGTTATGTTGGATACCCAGGAGCTGTTATTAGCTCCTGCTTATCTAATCTTAATTTCGACACCTGCATGTGCATGGTCTTTCAGCGCTCTGGTGGACCTGAGCTCCATTGGGATGCAATCTTTTAGTCTAGCTCCTGCTCACTGTTATGTCAGATACCCAGGAGCTGTGTTTAGCTCCTGCTTATCTAATCTTAATTGTGACCCCTACCTGTGCATGGTCTTTCAGCGCTCTGGTGGATCTGAGCTCCACTGGGATGGAATCAGTTAATCTAGCTCGTGCTCACTGGTTATGTCGGATACCCAGGAGCTGTGTTTAGCTCCTGCTTATCTAATCTTAATTTTGACCCCTGCCTGTGAATGGTCTTACAGCGCTGTGGTGGTTATGAGCTCCACTGGGATGGAATCGGTTAGTCTAGCTCCTGTTCACTGGTTATGTCAGATACCCTGGAGCTGTGTTTAGCTCCTGCTTATCTAATCTTAATTTCGACCCCTGCCTATGCATGGTCTTCCAGCGCTCTAGTGGATCTGAGCTCCAGTGGGATGGAATCAGTTAGTCTAGCTCCTGCTCACTGGTTATGTCGGATACCCAGGAGCTGTGTTTAGCTCCTGCTTACCTAATCTTAATTTCGACCCCTGCCTGTGAATGGTCTTCCAGCGCTCTGGTGGTTATGAGCTCCACTGGGATGGAATCAGTTAGTCTAGCTCCTGCTCACTGGTTATGTCGGATACCCAGGAGCTGTGTTTAGCTCCTGCTTATCTAATCTTAATTTCGACCCCTGCCTGTGAATGGTCTTCCAGCGCTTTGGTGGATCTGAGCTCCAGTGGGATGGAAGAGGTTAGTGGGAGGGAGAGGGAAAATGCAAGATAGCTGTGCTGATGTGTTGATGCGCACAGTTCAGAAGTACCTGGGTTCTTACTCTGCGCAGGTCTAGTGGCGTACCCCTCCCCTTCTCCTCCCTGAAGTGAGTTCCAAACTCACTGATAAACAAAAAAGAAATGAAAACTCTCACCTTTTAACTGGAAGTACATGTTTCCACTGAAAAGAAAATTCTGCACTGATGAGACTTGCAGACATTTCGTGCAAATGTGCAGAAGCTAAAGAATGCACATTCTCAATGTTGCTTTAGTTTAATAAAAGAAGTTGGAGGAGCAACATTTGATTATTTTGCACGTGTTTAATTAGCAATAGCAATTAAGCAGCCTCCCATTATCCAGGGTCCATTAAGCACCAAAGGTTGGAGTTTCTGTGCATGAACTTAATTGCTCATGGGTGGGTTCGGCAACAGCGAAGATGCATTACAAGAGAACATAGCCCTCGAGTTGTTAGTTATGTAAGAACGGTCAGATAGTTCATGGAGTTAAGCTCGTGCTGCCCAGATCTGTGTTCAACCTGCAGGTCAAAGGTTTAAACCCCAGCGTTTCGCCTCAACCGTCACCCCCGTGAACCCGAACCCTTAAGTGAATAATTGAGCACAACTCAATTGTGAAACAGGCACGTGAGTTCTTTACAGGACTGCAATCAAACAAAGTATAATGGCATAGTAAAACGTTTTGACCACAACGCCCTACGTCCATATTGTGCGCAGTTACGTCTCCGCCCTGCCTGCCCACACTCACAAAAGTGCCAGCAGTCTCAGCAGCAGGCACAGTATGATGCCACGTGCATGGCCGTGCCAGGGTTTGGTGGTCGCCTGTGCTCGCACTTGCCACGGCTCTGTTCAGCTTCTACTACAGACAGTAGAGGAGAGGATGCAGAAGCCGCAAGTGAGCCCAGTTGGCATGGTAACAGCGGGTGCGGCCAGCCCTGGGGAGCACCTGTAGAGGAATTCAAGCGGGAGAGTACACCAAATGTCACGTGACTGGAACACCACATGTGCAGAAATAGAAAGACAATTTACTTTGATTGACCTCACTTTTACCACTGTCCTTGCTAGGCTTTAACCTGGCGTGAACTCGGAAAAAAGCTTGCTTTCAAAAACAATTCGGTTTTAAATTTGGTTAGAAATTAAGATTTTTCAATGTCTCTCTCCATTTGACCTTCATCAGGGTTCATAGAAGAGCTCGCAAAATGTAAGTAACAAACAAGTCGAGTGCACTCTAGGTCATTCATTTAGAATCAATTCCTTTCTGTTGTCGCGTTGTCCCTTTTCTGTTTCCCTAACCGATAAGAAAACAAAGTCACACGTAGTCCCGTTGACTGAGGCCGGCTGGCGGTGTCATGGTGGGGGCAGGGGCAGGTGAATTTCCCTTCTTCTGCTGGTAGTTACCTTCTGGTAGTGGGCAGGAACAGCAGAGGAGGCCCCCTCCCAGCAGCAGCATGAAGCTGCCTCCCCAGCCGATGTAGAGTGAGGTACCCAGCTCCCGCTTAAGGGGCTCGGCCACCAGCGGATTGTAGAAATCCTGGATGATTAAAAAGGCAATCCAGCAGACCGGGATGAGGCAGAGTAGTCCAGAGAGGATGAAGAGGACTCCGGCAACCAGCATGATGCGGGCTTTGGTGTTTGCCTCCCCCACGCATTTGGTGCACTTGGCACCAATGACGCTGACGAAAAAGCCCATCACGGCCATCATGATGGAGACGACCATCAGTGCACGGGCGACCTGCAGGTCCTGAGGTAGGGCAAGCATGGAGTCGTAGATCTTGCACTGCATCTGGCCGGTGCTCTGCACGATGCAGTTCATCCACAGGCCCTCCCAGATGATCTGCGCTGTCACGATGCTGCCACCGATGAAGGCCGTTACTTTCCAGGTGGGTAGTGCGCAGGCGAGAAGGGCACACAAACCGCCCACCGTGCTGAAGGAGACGCCCATGATTTCCAGTGATGTCGATGGCATCTCAGTCCACCTGAGGATGCCTAACCCACGATGATCAGGAAAAGTGAGTTACCCTATGCAGGGAATATAACAAAACAGATGTGTTCCAAGGACCACCTCTTGGCTCCGTCAAGCAAGAAAGCAGTTGCAGGGACGCGTACTTGCCCTAGATGTGCCAAAGAGTCTGTGTTGAATACCAACAGATGAGCAAGTGGCTTGAGTTAGCTGGATACCAACAAGAGACTGGGTACAGCAGCATTCCACTGACAAAGGTGGATCTATGGAATCTCCATTCGGGACTTGAGAGCAAGAATGTGCCGGGCGTTCACTTGAAGAAACCGTTTCAAAAGATCTCGCTTGTGCAATCACAATCAAGCAGAGGTAGGAACCTGCACTTGACTTACTGTGGTCCAAGCAATCTTTTCTTGGTGCTTTGGGGTTTAGGGGACTTAACACTTGATCTAGACAAGTCCAAGGAATTTCCCCTTGCAACCAAGAAGCCAGCTTGTAGGTTTGGTGCAGGTGGGATTGAGCCAAAAAAGAATGTGATCCTTTTATTTAAGTATGGGCTTTGGTTCTAGTAGTTGCTGGTTCACGAAAGGGTCTTCATTGGTGTCAGTGGTTTGGTGCTGCTTATTGTATTTGGTTATAATGGTTCCTTCGCACCGAGTAGTTAAGGATTGCCATTTGGTGTTGGTTCCAATGGTTGGGGCTTGTAGACTTCCTTGAGTCCAGTGACTAGAAATAGTTCATTCTTGTTGGTCCCAGTGACTGCGGGTTTCAGATTTCACTCGGTCCCAGTGGTTCTGAGTTGCAAATCATGGTTGGTGCTGAGCGGTTTAAGGGTTGTTGAATAATGTCGGTACCTGAGGTAACGCGATGCCTATGTTCTTTGATCCCTGTGATTAGGGGTGAAGGATCATCTCTGGTGTTGTTGTTCGGTGTTGTAGCTTGTCGCTGATCCTGCTAGTCAGAGGTTGTGGATCTCTTTTAGTCTAAGCAGTCATCCTCTGCCCATGCAGTTGGGGATTCCCAGTTATCTTGGTATTGGTGATTGGGAGTTGTGGAAGGCCTTTGTTCCTGAAATGTTGGCGCTGCACATTGTTCTTGGTCCCATCGCTTGGGAGTTGAGGATTGTTTTGCGTCTCTGATCCAACACCGGGATCACAGATCCTTTTTGGTTTTGGTGGTAAGCCGCCCCAGTGGTTGCAGACTGTCTTTGGTCCCAACGGTTAAGATGTTGCAGTTGTGACTCACTGCTGGGCCTTGTTGTTTAAACCCATGGATTCCAGCCAACGCTTGGTCCAGGTGTTGGAGCGTCAGGGTGCAAACGGTTTCCCACGTTCTGCTCGTCTCTCAAAGGGCGCAGGCAGTCTCTCGTGGAGGGAAATCACAATGAATAGCTGTGTGCACACAGTCCGCTTTATAGAGGCGGGCTGATGGGAGTGGCGGAGAGCACTGGCCTGGGAGCGGGCGGGGCCACTGGCTTTGGAGGGCCTTGTTGTTGTTGTCAGTGGTGTGATGGAACCTAGAAGTCCTCTCTGCCTCCGGACTGGTTTCTGTGAAGGGTTTTGTTCTTTGTTTTGCCTTCTATTTCTTTTCAGTTGTTCGAAGGCCAGACTGGAGCAGTCCAATGGGGGAGGAAGAGTGGGTAGAGGAATGGAATGAGGAATGTGAGCAAAGGTGGGTGGATCACGAAGAGAGAGAGAGCTGCTGTGTATTTGCAGCCCCAGTGGAATGCTGTACAATAACCATTGCTGGATTTGATATAGCACTTGCTGCTGTAGTATTCGACATTTTGTGGTTCTGTAAATAGCAGGTAGCACAATTACCTAATTATATGGTACTCAATTTATAAACCACACAAGGATGAAAGTCTGAGTCGGTCCTGCCGGAGTCAAACTGTGACCACTCTGAACATAATGACAGCAGCAGTCACTTAATCCACTCAGAAGTCCAACTGCCTTCTTGGGCGAATTTCACATACAGGGAAAATGGCAGATAAGAAAAAAAAAAAACTTTTTTTTGGCTTGGATGGGCCTTGAGGATGTGGGGCCGGATGGGATGAGTTCTGCCTAGGGACTCAACTAAGACTCAGAGATCTGCCCAAGGTTAGCGCCAATCACGTGGACTTGTGGGTTACCATGAGGCCACACCAGAAGTGCTGCCACACTTCTTGAATGCCATGCAAGCACCCGCACTCCCCAGCCACATTTGGGATGCTGGCCTTAAAATTGGGGGGTTGTCCCTCCACAAGTGAGCTTCCCGGGATCAAGTTTTCCCCTTGTTGGGTTTTCCGTTGCCAGGGGGACCAGATCTTGAAAATGAAAAACCAGGACCGGCCATAATCATAAAAGTAGGACTAGTACCCCCAGCCAATTCAAACCCTCACCTGGCCGCCATAACCTCATCTACACACACCGCTGGGAGGGAGGGGGTTCAGATTAAAGTAAATGCCATGACCAGCACTGCTCATGTATATAAACAGCAGATTAGGCTCCAGTAGATTAGGTTAAAGGAAAAAAAAGAAACTTTTGCGCTGGATGTTATCGAAGGAATTGCTATAACTGGTGCCTAGCGGTTCAAGGTCATTTGGTCGAAAATAAATGGTCGACAGGACAAATGGTCGACACCAAAAGGTCGACAGGTCAAATGGTCGAATTTTTTTTTTTTTTTTTGTTTTTTCACATTTACTTTTTTTTTGGGGGGGGTGTCCCCCAACCCCCTTTTTTTCCCTAAACAAAAACCTAAAATATATATATATAAATTAAAAAAAAATTCGACCATTTGACCTGTCGACCAAATTGTGTCGACCATTTGTCTGTCGACCATTTGACTGGGCACCGTGCCTAGCCAGTCTCCATGGTGCAATCAGTAAATGCTTGTGGCTCAGAACAGAAAGGTTGTAGGTTCGAGCCTCCTATACTTTTTTCAATTAACTTCTACCGTTCCTATACTTTTATTTAAAAGGAAACCGTTCCAGAAAGATTTTGTTTTAAAATACAAGTGTAGGAAGAAGTTGAAAGTTGCACTTAAGTGCATTGCGCTGGAGGTAACATGGGAAATCGGGTATTTCGCGCCCCCACCTGTAAAGACACATAACACCCCTTTGTAGCCAACCCCACCCCTCGGCTAAATAACTGAGGCCGGACCAGTTTTCCTAATTTGTAGCATAACAAGGCTGCAGTTTATTAATACACATTTCACACTATCACATTATTACAATCCCAGACGATCGCCCGCACCTTTCTGTTTACGCCTTCCTTGGCACCCCCCTTTTTCATCTTTCTCTGTTCCTTCATATAATCCCAGGCAGCTCTCCTTTACGTATCCATTCCTTTCTAGCATACTTAGGCCACCACTCCCCGAACCTCCCAGAGCCTTGGTCTGGGCAACACACATTGGTCAGCACCGCTGATGGGGTGCAGGGAGTGCCGTTATGCTTTCCTTGTCCACCAGCCCAAGCTGGAAGGCGACAACCACGGGGGTATCCGGCCTCTCTTATACCGTGCAGGCCCACTGCCGTGTTAGGCTACCGGGGAGGAGGCTAGTTTAGGCACTGCTCGATCACTTGAGTTACTGCCACAGCAAAAACGGGTTTCCACCCCTTTTCTGCCCGCACTCTTGCCTCAAACTGCCCTTCGATTCTCATCCTCGCCACTCACGGCGTCCACAAAGCCCCACCATAGAGGTATCAACCCATTGCTGACAGGTGAAACCCCTCCCTCTCGTAATACCCCGGCACTCCTAGGGACCTCAGCCAGAATTGGTCTCCCTCCCTGTGCCCCTAGGAATCGTTACTGACTACGTCCCTTCTCCTTCACTTACTCCCACTGCCTGGGGATAAGCTGCTCCTGACTCTTACACCGGGCAGCCGGGTGGTCTCCGCCGCATATGCTGCATGTTTGCCTGAACTTTCACTCGGCTCCCCACGTGCAGTTTGCTTTTTCGAATTTCCAGCAAGAGGTGTCCCTCCCCAATCCGTTGTCCCTTAGCCAGGCACCACCCCTGCCCTGAAAAGAGCACCTTCCCCTCTCGCCATTCTGATAACTCCTGTCCCCCCGATCCGGCGATTCACTCCTCCCTGGCCGTTGCTCCTCCCCGGCATGCTCTTGCACCCATTGTTGGATATCATTTTATGGATGTATCCTGACATGCCTTCGTCATCCCAGTTGATGCTGGGAAACATTTGCATCTTCAACCTGAAGCCCTCATCATATCTGGGCCAAGCGTCTCCCATATACTCCCTATGTGCCTCTTGGATGCGCTGCTCTTATGTGATGAGCGTAGCTGCGTCACCCAGGTACTTCTCCACCATGATGGAGGTATAACTCCTGAAGGCATAAAGCCAATTAATAATACTCATTTCCTTCCTCACTCTCTTCCTGCTATCCCTCCGATCGTCCTCTTTCTAGGCTTCCTATAGCACGAGCAGAATGAATATGTCTATGAAGACCTTGCTCCAAATGTTTTCCTTGATTTCCAATAGCACGTGCCACACTAAGCCAGCAGCCCTGTTGACCAAAGGTGTGAACTCTGCGCTCCTTATGACCCCTACTGCCGATGCTCCCATGTCTGCTGCTCCTACCGCCCCCTGGAGGCCCCCCTTTTTGAGCCCCCACGCTTACCCAGGAAAGCCCATTGGTAGGGGACCAGCTCCCTCCCTTCTTGCTAGCTCTCCCCCACTTACCTCGTGAGCTGCGCCCCTCCCCTGTGTGGACAACCCATGAGCTGTTCCGGCCCCCGTTGGCACTCCCCACCCGCAATGGCTCCATCACCTCCCCCTGTTGCAGGCCTGCTTCTCTCCCCCAGCACTGCTCTAGTGCTGCCACCCAAATTTGCCCCATCCTGCAGCCCATAGTTATCCCTGCAAGCATTCACATTCTCAACCCGCCTGCTGTCATGTAAACTTTTCAAAGCTCTCTCTATATGCATCTCTACCATTTTTGCAATCCTTTCACCTAAAGCGTCCTAGTTTACTGCCGCCATTAAGGCCCCTAGCGGCTTCTGAGCCCTGGCATTCGCCTGCTGTTTCTGCTTCCACGCGTCCGTCTCCCCACTCACTTCCACCACCTTCCACAAAGCCTTCCTGGCTCTTTGAGGTCTTTTCGCTGCTGGTGGATCGTTCTCCTCCTCCATGCCTTTCCTTTTTAGAGCTGCGCCCATTCCCTCTGGCACTTCGGAATAACCCTCCAATGTCTCGCTCTCAATCTCCTTGGGCTCTATCCGCCCACTCACCATGGGGGGGTTGACACGTAGTCCTCACCCTCGGTATCTTCCGACATTATCAATGTTTCTTGCTCCTTCTCCTCCTTTGCCGTTGCCCTGGCTATGAGCCAGTCCACCCATCTATCCTTGGTGGCTGCTGTGTTTCCTCACACAAGGCCCGCCATCTCCTCTGGGGTTTCTATTCAATGTTCTCTTCTTTGATCTCTAACACTTTTAATGCATAAATTGACCCGAAATCGTATGTAAAGTCCTTCTTTTTTTCTGCTGCCCCTGTATGCTGGTGCCTTTGTGCCTGCTGCTTGCAGCTCCACTCAGACTGTAAGTATGCCTCTAACCATTGCTTATTTCTTCTTTTCCCCAAAGCACTCTCCTCCTATTATACTCCTTTTCTTTCAGCTGTTCTTGTATGGTATACCTGTCCACCAGCCCACCCCAAGATGATTGCTGCATTATTTGTCCTTTTTTGTCTTGTTAACACTCGATTCCAAAAAGCCCCAAGATGGCCGCTGCTTTGTCAAGTCCTTTCTTCTAATGCCATGCATTGATATGCTCTGTCCCCCCCACAGGGGTTCTTCGGTACAATGCTTTGTTTCCTGGCCGTACCCCCCCCCACCCTGAGCAGGCGGATTAATACGGAATTTTCCATTAGTGGGCGAGCATGCAGTGCCTCGCCTCACCAGCCATCCTGCGATGCACAGGCCTCCCCTGCTGCACGCTCCGCCTGGACCCAGCAGAGCTTGGCCCATGTGGGTCTTTGGCCCCTCTCCCCCTGCCGCCTCTGCACCGCTGCCACCGGAGCATTGCCACCGCTCAATCGAGGAATCTGTGGGTGACAGGAGACCCCTTGCGCTGGTGCTGCCCTTGCTACGCCACTTTCTCCAAGCAGCTCTTCTGGAATCAACATGGAGGTCCCCCACTCTTCTACCGCAAGTGGCCATCCCAGGTTGATGATTCCCTCAGCTGTTTGCCAGCTGGATGCCCACAGCCCACACACAGGTACACAAAACTTATCCGGCTGCAGGGGGAGCGGATGTGCAAAGAGGCCACTCGCCCTGCGCAGGTACCATATATATAGGGGCCAATACTTCCTTCTCCTGCCTGCGCCTCCCTACTAAGGCAGTAGGCGGGGCGGGAGGGGCTCGGCCCCTCCGCTCTGTTATGCCTTGGCGCTTCAAGCCCCTTTGTTGCAGCGCCATGTGCTTCCGCCTTAAATAGCAAGCACGCTTGTTTAGGGGTTTGTTTTGCATGTGGGAGGGCGCGTGGCAATGGGGTTTGAGGGGTGCAGGCCAGCAGGGAACAAAGTTCCACTACTTCTTTCCGTACACTTCGAGGCAGGGGGTGTTCAATAAAAAAAACTCTTGGGACGAGGGGCCAGAGGACCCTATTGCCGAACAGTCCTGGCAAAACCGGGACGTCTGCTCACCCTATCCATGGCAGTCGCCTCAGGATCTGCTTTCCTTCAGACAAGCTGGAATCCTTCCGGGTAACCCTGATCCCAGTAGTGAAGGCAGCTTTTGGTGCCTAGGGCGGAGGATAAAAAGCCACCAGGGGAGGACCGAGTGGAGGGGGGGGGTGTCCACCCCTGGCCAGGGACGTCATTTAGGGGTCACCAGAGGTCACACATTTTTTAAATCAGAGGCGTCAACTTTAAAAAATAAACCGCCTTCAAAGCATAGAATGGTCACATGGTGGACTTATTTCGAAATCCCGCTCCTCACTCCTGCTTTCCTGAAGCAAAGAAGACAAATGCAAATCAGGACAATGAATGCTGAGCGATCAGTGAAATGAGCGCGCACAGCCCTGACCCCGCATGACCCTCTTCAGCGCGTCAGCGCGCACGCCTTCGCATCCAGTACTCATCATGCCGGGCAGCAAGGACACGTGCACCCTGTTCAAGTGCAAAGGTATGAAGTGGTATAGCCTCAGATTGTCCTCTGGTTGGACGTGTGTTGGTAAATTGCTGTTTCCAGTCTTCGGCCAGACACCTGGCAGGCACTGGATGTCTGAGCTTTGGAGTTTAGGCTCTTCGATATGCTCTGTCTGTTTACAGTTTCTCCCGAGTGATGTACAATAGAGTTTGTATAGGCTGTTTGTATTGTGTTTAACTATTAGCCCCCTGAGTGGTACTCATTGTTTCGACTGTGTAAGGATGAAAGGCGGGAAGGGCAGTGCCATGATACAAATTCATTGGTTATTTGTATGGCGCTGTGAACACATTCGTATGGTAGTGCCCAATGCATGCAGATTCCACAAATATCTCTGGTGAAGTACATACATGTGAACCTGGTCTCATGGGATGAACTTTCAGAATTGCCCTCTCGCCGCCCGGCTCTCCCCAGGGATCGCTCTCTGTGTTCTCTCTTTTTTTGTATGGTGCATTATTGCTTGGTAGAAAGTTGTGTTCTACAGAAACCCCACACATATGTGTACATATTGGCATTTCTGTCATACAACAGTAATATGCATTCAAAATAACTGTGGAGTGTAAATATTCTGAAGCTGGTAATTTTGACAAACCACTGGCCATTTTTCTCTGCACTACCTCTGGGTATTAAGCGCGCTATAAATAACCAATTACAATATATTGTACAGTTTGTAAATACAGGGGCTCACCCACCAAGATGTAATATCACGTAAACTGAAAAAGCTGAGACTGATTGATTATTTTGCACCAGGCAACGTGGAAATGGAAAAAATGTGAAGGGGGATCCCACAAGGGCCAGGGTGGGGTCCTGAGGAGGTGGAGCTCAGAAGGGGTGGAGCTGGCAGTTGAACTCTGCTCAAAGGAAATGTTCAAAATAATAGTTGAAAAATGGTGCTATTTCTTTCATGCTGCTTTGTTTCCAGTAACTACGCTGGCAACATATAAAAGGTGCACACCTTTTAAACTCAGCAATCTATAGTGCAATATTCCCTGGAGAACAAAATATCCAAATATGAGACATGTGCTTTGATGAGAATTTTGTGTGGTCTTGTGGGTAAGCGTCTACACTGGGAACGGTATCAGTCACAGTAAAATTGCTGCAGTGGAGCCCAGGAGTTCACGCTCCTGCTGCAAAGGTCAGTGTTAACCTGCAACTCACAGGCTGCAACTGCCCTAAAACAGCTCATGGGATTCCTGCACCTATTGTAAACAAGGCTGGAGATAGCCCCATGATGAGTTCTGGCCCCCTCTCCCTGCAGCAAATAACAGGGGATATGCCTACAGCTCATGTCATGCAAACTTAAGTATCATACCAATACTTAATTTTGCATGACAGTGAGCTGGATGCAATGCGCCCTTTATTTGCTATAGGGCAAGAGTGGCGCGCTGAGCCACACACAATACAAGACCTGCAGGGGGTTCAATTGTCAGGAACACTCTCAGCAACTGAGCCCCCTGCTGTTGTATTGTGGGTGGCCTAATTCTTTCATATGCGTGGCAGCGAAACTTTTCTCTGTCCCTTGGTTCACTGAACCAAGGGACACTGATAAACCTTTTTTTCGGTGCGCCCCCGCTACCCAGACGGTGTGTGTGAGATCTTTGCTGGGGCTGAGGCAGAAGCAAGCCAGATCCAGAAATCCGGCTAGAGATTTGATGCCGGATCTCATTGGCCAGCGCTGGCAACTGGACATCCTGCCCAATAAGGGCAATAGTCACATGTTTTTAGTCATTTCAACATAGGCATGCAGCTTAAATGTATTCTGTAGTTTGGCAAGAAGCTGACATCAGTTTCAACATCAAAGATCTAATATGCGAACCCATCAGCTGCCACAACATCGGTAGTAAACACTGTAGAAATACTTAAATTAAAAACGCGAACTGCTGTGCCCTCATTTTCCTTGCAACATATTGGAATGAAGTGGGGTAAAAGCTACACGTTTTCAAGTGTAAAAGCCTCCTTTGCTGGTAGTTTGTGTGACGTCACGTGTCACGGTTTGGTCTCCCACGAGAGGCTTTGGGCCACCGAGTTCCAAGACGTAGCTCCATCTAAAAAACGTCCCCTACCTCTGAGCTATTGCTAGTTCCTGTGCTGCTAACCCTCACCACATCTGCCGCCCCTGATCCTGAAGCAAGCCCTTTCCGTCTTGTCAGTAGTATTAACGGCCTAGTTGATTATTGACTTTGCAGATCCAAGCGCTCTGCCCACCTGCCTATCTGGCTCAACAGACCTGAACAAAGAATCGCTCTAAAACTTAATTACCAACCCGGAAGCTCCTCCCCGACACAAAAAACAGTGGGCCGAGTTCCTTTTACGAGCGAATATCGGAAAAAAGGCCCGTGAGCCTGGCCTCCAGGTAGTATAGAGCGCTTTTTTTTATTTGCGCCATGTTTTGTAATCATATAAACGCATAGCTCTCAACTCACACGCTTTTGGCGGGTGTCACCCGCCTTGTAAAGGGCTGACTCACCCGCCAAGCCTCCTGCACGCCCATTCATTCCAATGGGCGTCTCACCCGCCAAAAACAAAATCGGGTGATTTCACCCGCCTTTGCAACACAAATGGTTGAGAGCTATGTAAACGGGGCCCCGCCAGCACATGCTGGGGAAGGGAGGGGGGCTGGTGCATAGTAACCTTCCTGGGAGCATGGTAGCTCCCAGGATGTTGTCATGGGTCACGTGGCAGTAGCCACGTGACCAACATAATAAAAGTAACGAGTCGCTTCCGGCTCGTCAGTCACTCCACAATCTGGCTCCGGTGTCGTCCTTTGCCTACCTGGCACAACACCGCGTGGTGTAGGCCCAGGGACTGGGCCTCCCACGAGGCTGGCGCCCCTGCTGGGCAACGCCAACCTCTCCTGCAGTAAGGCCATGTGAGCATGGCTGTTTATGGCAACCCCGGCCTGGGTGCCCCCAGAGCCGGGGCCGTCGAGTGCTAGGTGCCCCCAGCCACCGGAGGACCTCCAGTGATCTGGAGCTCGTGGGGTGACCCCCACGACATCATCTGCGGCGTGATCGCCGCCCACAGGTGCCCCGTCGGGTGCTCCCGACATGTGTCTGGGGCTGCCCGGTGATCCGGAACGGTATACACGCATTTCGCCGACCTATTTTTCAACGTGGGACTTTTCATCGTCAGAATTTTCATCGCCAAAAACCCAGTTTTTTCAATTTTTTATTTTGGGGGGTGTTTTGTAGGGGTTGGGGTATGATTATAATAGTAAACGGGGGGGTCTGGGAGGGAGAACCCCCCCAGAATAAAAAAAAAACAAAAAACAGGGTTTTGGCGATGAAAATTCTGACAATGAATAGTCCCACGTTGAAACGTAGGTCGGCGAAATAACAGAGAACCATCCGGAACATCCCCCATAACAATGGCGACGAAGATACGGGCCCCGCGTGCCCCAAAGAAGATATGGTGTGGCGGGCCCAATTCCAACTGGGCCCGCGAAAGGAAAACAACGATGGCGGGCTGCCTGCTTGTCCCCATAGGGAGACGGGAGAAGTCCGCGGCCGTGCTGCAACAATGTGAGGTGGCCCCGGGAGGAGGATGTGCGGCGGTGGTCGCGTGAGCTGCCCCCCCTCTCCCATCTGGGGGGAGGACTGTCCCAATGAGGGGAGAGGCGGCGCGGGCCACGAAGGAGCCAGCTGCGAATTGGGGCCGCCGCACAGCTGAGGCGGCCCCGAACCACAAGCGGCGTCGGCCGCAGCACTTACACCATGCTGGGGCCGCCAAACAGCTGAGCGGCCCCGGGAGAGTGGATCAGTGGCCCCTTTTCCCCTGAGGAGAGGGAGCATGCTGGCGGAGGTGCTGCTCCTCCCCCACCATGGAGCCGGCCTCTCCCGCAGCAGCGGATGGCGGAGATGAAGCTCCCGCCCCCAGGAGATAAAGCGGCTGCGGCCGCGATGATGAGGTGTGCTGCCTGCACCTCCCCACCCGCGGGTGGGGGATGCTGAAAAACAGTGACGGTTGCTGCAAAAAAAAAAAAAAAAAACTGGGTTGCGGTGCCCCCCCCATCGGCCGCACATGTGAGGGTGAGCTGCCCCCCCCCCCTTTTCACCTGGAGGGGAGGAATGCCCTGCGGTGCCGACCGCGTCGTGGTGCCTGGCGGCCCCGAGCCGCAATGAAGTGGACCTGTCCTTCGCCCCAACAAGAAGCGGACCACCGTCACCTGGGCCCGCGCAGGTCAGAAGTGAGCTTCGGGCCGGAGCGGAACAGAAAGGAGGCGGGCTCGTCACCACCTGGGCCCGCCACTGAAGATATGTGCTCCGCAGCGCAGCAGAAAAAAAAAATGAAGGTAACGGAGCCCTGCAGCGGGCTATACAAGATCAAAGGAGGTGTGGTGGCCCACGCAACCCGGGCCAGCAGTGGCCCTTAGAAGGGAGCGATAAGCGGGCCCATTACCACCCGGGTCCCTGAAGAAGAAATAATTTTAAAAAAAGACCCCGACCTGTGTGGCAGCCTGAAAGGAGGGGGATGGCCTCCAAGCAACAATGATGAGGGCCCAGATCCAACTGGGCCCGCAAAGGTAGTAAGGAGGATCAGCTGTCCCCGCCCGTGTGGAGGGGGATTGCCAGTGAGAAATGAGCTTCTCCTCCCCTAGCTTGCCCACTGGCCATCCACCACAGCGCGGTGGTCACCACCATCGGGCCCGAACAGGACAAAAGAAAGGGGCAGAATGATCATCCTGCCTGGACGAAGAATCCAGGGACCAGCCCCTAGCTGAGAAGGGAGGGGTGGCTGCTCTTGTGGAGGGGGGGTTTCGGACACCATCCCAGTCCTGTGGCTCAGGCAACCTGCCACTGGTGGTGTCCTCACAACGGCCCTACGAGGAGGGGAAATAAGATGCCGGCCATCAGGGTGCTAGGATGCCATCACAGACGCCCCTAGACTATGGACTAGGCCGATGTGGCCCCTTGGCCTTCCCAGGTGTGGCTTTGCCGGCTGTGTTGACTTTGGTGTGGCTACCCAATACGACCAGTGGTGAAGACACAGGCTGGTGTCCTGCAATTCCAGGAGTGCGGAGAAATGGACATCGTCACCGCCGTCCTCGATGAAGACTCCGGGCCTGCAGAGACGGACTGGTGTAAAATGGCCCTGGTGGTGGGCAATGTAACATGGTGCCAGTACCTCTGAGAGTTATTCTGTTATAGTAGAACCACTCACCCAGGTAAATAAAGTGGTGAACAATTATTAGAGTGGTTATAGGAGCGGTAGTGTGTCGTGGCGTAAGCTTTGTTTTGTTGTTATTAAAAAATGGAGTGGCGTTACATAATAACCTTCCTGGGAGCATGGTAGCTCCCAGGATGTTGTCATGGGTCACGTGGCAGTAGCCACGTGACCAACATAATAAAAGCAACGAGCCGCTTCCGGCTCGTCAGTCACTCCACAATCTGGCTCCGGTGTCGTTCTTTGTGTGCCTGCCTGGCACAACACCACATGGTGTAGGCCCAGGGACCGGGCCCTCCACGAGGCCGGCGCCCCTGCTGGGCAACGCCGACCTCTCCTGCAGTAAGGCCATGTGAGCATGGCTGTTTATGGTGACCCTGGCCTGGGTGCCCCCAGAGCCGGGGCCGTCGTGTGCTGGATGCCCCCAGCCACCGGAGAACCTCCAGTGATCTGGAGCTCGTGGGTTGACCCCCACAACATCATCTGCGGCGTGATCGCCGCCCACAGGTACCCCGTCAGGTGCTCCTGACACATGTCTGGGGCTGCCCAGTGATCCGGAGCAGCCCCCATAACAGGGGCCCACTTGGAGAGAAAAAAATGAAAAATATGTTTGAATTCACTTTGCATTAAGGCAGAGTGACTACAACTTTCTTTTTGAAGTCCAAAGGCTCCCCCACCCCATGGCGTGGAAGACCCTAGGCTGGAGGCCTCCATGTCATGGGGCAGGAGGAGCCCTGTGACTTCAAAAAGAAAGTTTATTTTTGAAGTCACTCTGCCTCCACAAAGAAATTATTTCTGTTATGGTTCGGTCCTTAACGGAAATAATTTCTTTATGAAGTCAGAGTTACTTCAAAAAGAACCAATTTCTTTTAGAAGTAATAGGGCTACCCTCAACCCCATGTCGTGTGCGCATGTATTGTGAAAGGGTGCACGCTTAAATGTGTGGGTGGCTGCATGGGTGTGCCTGTTTGGGGAAAGAGTGCACACTTAAATGTATAGGCAGCTGCCTGTGTGAGTGTATGGTGAAAGGGTACACACTTAAATGTAGGGGTGGGTGGGTGCCTGGTTGTGTGCGCCTGTATGGTGAAAGGGTGCACACTTAAATGTGTGGGTGGCTGCCTGGGTGTGCCTGTATGGGGAAAGAGTGCACCCTCAATTGTATGCATGGCTGGGTGTGTGTGCGTGTATATTGTGAATGGTATGTGTGCTTGCGTTCAGGGGCGCAACAAAACCTACATTGGGGGGGCTAACCCTTCAAATGTTGGGAGAGGTGGTAACTGCACAGGCAGTGGGGTAGGGCCAAACCTATTTGAGTGGGGGCATCTAATTTCCTTACTCATTTTAATGAGACTATTCTAGTGCCGCTTCAATGTTACAAGCAGTTAACTCTCTCCTTTAAGGGTGAAGCCACCCACTTATGGACTGCTGTGAGAATGAGTGGTCTCATGTTCCCTCTCTACCCTTCCAATCACTCCCATGCCATGCAAGTACTAAACCCACGTCACAATTTCAATTGCTTAAAAAAATGTGTATTCAAATGCAGGTACTAACAGTGAAATGCTTTATGTTAGTTCTAGTTAACAGGGAGTGTGTGGGGTGGGGGGAGGGGGTTGTGTGACAAATCATAATGGTTGTCCATGTCCAGGCTAAGCAGACTTGATATGTGGTATTAGTGGCTAGAGAGGCATTTTGGTGCTAATCATTCCTCAGTTTGGTATGACATTTTTTAACTGTGCATTTCTGATAAAGCAGTTCTGCTAAGTGTAATTACCTGGCTAGACTGGCATTTGGGTGCTGCCACTCTAGCTGTTTCTAACTGCGGCATTGTATATTTTTCTGAGCATCTGTGATGATATGATATGTCATTTATAATGCAACTGTACACAAGTGTTTCTAGGTGCGACAAGACAAGAGAGGGAAGATAGAGGGGGGAAAAGACAAACGATCTTACTAGGCCTTGTGTCATTCATATCGTTTAAGTGCGAGAACGAGAAGTGCAAGGGGAAAGGGAGGGGAGAAGTGCAAGGGACAGGGGAGGGAAAAACAGGTCAGCAGTGCTCTGAGTAAGTGCAGCCAGGGCAGCACAGCTCTGGGTAGTGCAAGGAGAAGAAGGGACTGTAGGGTTACAGTTACAGCCCCTAAGTGCGTGGTAGGCCCATAGCGAGTGAAAGAAAGAGTCTGGACCCAGTGAGACTCTGAGTGTAGCCAAGCAACCAGTCGGTACAGCAGACAGGTATGTCAGGTAGGCCAACAAGGGCGGGAGAGAAAGCAGAGGAGAAGAGGACAGTTTTGAGCTGCTTGTGGTACTTCAGGTGGTCCAGCTCAATTTTGAGAGGGGCAGGGAGGCCATTCCAGAGGCAGGCACCTGCAGAGGAGAGAGAGATCTACCCCCCATTCTCTGCCTGGAGAAGCGTTTAACCCTTAGCGAGTTGGAGGTAGCTGAGCGAAGGGCTCGAGAAGGAAGGTATTTTGGAAGAGAGCGTTGGATGTAGTGCGGGCCCTGGGCCCCGAAAGCCTTGTGGACAATGCAAAGGATCTTGAACTTGATCCTTGCATCAACCGGGATCCAGTGGAGAGATTTCAGGGCTGGAGAGATAATATCCTGGGCTTGAGGCCAAGGATAAGTCTCGCAGTCCTGTTCTGGATTAGTTGCAGAGGGCGGAGAGTAGAGGAAGGCAGATTGAGAAAGAGGCTCTTGAAGTAGTCCAGCCTAGAGAGAACCAGGCTCTGGAGACAGTGAGCTTCTGGGGGAAAGTGAAAAAGGGAAGAGTCCCTTTGAGGAGGAGCAGCTGGTAGTGGGACTTCTTGGCGACGTCCGAGATGTGAGGAGAGAAAGAGAGAGTGCAATCAAAGATGACGCCAAGGTTTTTTGCCTCGCAGGGAGGTGAAGGAAGAGGGCCCAAAGCGGGCAGCATAGAGTGAGTGAGGGAAAGCAGGGGCAGGGGTTCCAATGAGAAGGTTCTCTGTTTTACTGGCATGAAGGCAGAGATCGTTGGAGTCACACCAATCCTGAATCGCGGATAGACAGTCAGGAATGAGCGAGAGAGGAGAGGAGTCTGAAGGAAAGCTGAGTGTCATTCGCATAACACTGAAAGTTAGAGGAGAAGGTAGAGATCAGGTGGGCCAAAGGGGCCAAGTAAAGGTTGAAAAACCAGGGTGGGAGGATGGAGCCAGGGGGAACGCCACAGGTATAGAGAGATGTGGCAGAGAGAAAGGGACCAAGTTGGACCTGGGAGGGGCAGTCCAAGAGGAAGGTCAGCCACTCAAGGGCCTGATCTATGATGCCCAGGTTCTCATGGAGTCGATTGAACAGGATGGAGTGGCTTACCATGTCAAAAGCAGAGGAAAGCTCAAGGAGGATGAGGACAGAAGCCATGCTGGAATCAAGGTTAGAGAGCAGATCTTCACGGGTGTTCAGGAGAGCATTTCTGTGCCTCTGGCAGCTCTGAAGCCAGACTGATGGTCACAGAGACAACCAACAGATTCAGTGTGGAGAGCAAACTCGGAGAAGGTCAGCTTTTCCAACAGTTTTCCCAGGAACGGGGTGATGATGATTGGGCGATAGTTTGCCAGGCAGGCAGGATCCGCAGGTGGCTTCTTGAGGAGTGGGTGCACAAGGGAGTGTTTAAGGGGAGAGGGGAATGTTACAGTGGCGAAAGAGTGATTACAGAAATCGGCCAAGGCTTGAGTGAGTGTGTCAATATGGTCCTTGATGGTTCTGGAGGAGCAGGGGAGCACCTGTTTGGATGAAACTTTAATAGATCTTACTTGTCTAGAAACCTTGTCAGGTGTTGTCAGAGAGAAAGAGGAGACAAGAGGAAGAGAGGTAGAGATGGCCAAAGGGGGGGCCAAGAGAGGAAAAGTGAGATGAAGAGGAGGTGGAGGACAGGATGTCCTGCGTTTTAGCAGAGAAGTGAGGACAGAGCTATACAGAGGGCTTGGGAGGGAACAGGAGAGGTAAATACTGCAACAGGATTGACCAGTTCCTTGCACATTTTAAAGAGTTTGGCCATGTTGTTAGAGGCCACAGAGCCGCAGGCTTGAATGTGTCTTCTCTTCTTGATGATTGTTATTTCTTCGACTGGCATTTTGGTGCAACCAGTCTAGGTATGTCTAAATGTGGCCTGACATTCCTTTCTGTAATGTTATCACATGTCTACACTGGTCTACATTGTGCTGCCAGCTGCGCATGTATTCATTGTGGCATGGCATTTTTATTAGCAAAGCATTAATGTTCCTGTGCACTGTTGGTGACTTGCATGTATTGGATTGGTGTTACCCTACAAAAAAATTACAAACACTCTGGCTTTTTAGCCAATTTTTCTCAGAAAGTGTGCTGCATATTCCATTAAACACATATTTATATCTTTCTCCTAGTGCAGTGTGCAGCATATCCCTTCAGCAACACGTTTGTGTGTTTTGCGCAAGTGTGATAATCTAGGCCGGCCCAGAGTGTGGCGCGACCCATGATTTAATGCTGAGTTGGGGGTGGGGGCCCTCAGCATGGCTCACATTTTGTGTTATGCCACTGCTGGTGACACCACATTAACATACAAATTGAATGAGTCACCCCACTTTATTTTTAGGACTTGGCCCAGGCATATAAATAATATGGGGCAAATAAGAAAAGTGTTGTTCCAGCACAGAATGGCACATTCCTATATTACATAGAGGTCAGAACCAGGCTTACTCCTTTCCTTGACAAGCCGATGACAGCTCGTGCCTGGCGGTGTAAAGTTCACATGATATCCACGGGGACACCACTCAGCCTGTTCGGACCTCCCACAAACCCCTTCCCTGGAGTCTGCTTGCCTGAAGGCTGGGCCTGAAACACAGGATTGTCTGAGTTTAACCCCTGTTGTCTCTGCTTGCTTGACCCTCTCTTTCCCGGTGTCCAAACCTTCCCCTTAGTCCACTCCTCACCTTGTTTTGTTGTGTAGGGCGCTCTCTGTCCTGCCTTAAGTGCAGGGGTGCGTTGAATGATGCAGACTCGATGCTGCCTAGTTGCTTCACTGGCATGAGTCCGATGGACAGGGCTTGCTGTTTGTTCAGCCCGACTGGTAAGTAGAAAGAGTCTTATGAACAGTTCTATTGACTCTTGTTCCTTCTCTACTGTGTCTTTCCTTCCTTAGGTGATGGAGGGAGTTCGGAGACGGAGGCGTGCTGCTGAGGTGAGCGACTCTAGCGATGAGTGCTCAGTACGCGATGCGATCCTTATTACTTGTATTAACCAATGTTCGTTTCTTTGTCCTTTTAGATGCCGCAATGTCCCAGGGTGGGTATCAGCTGAGAGATAGATACACGGTGAGTAAGCACGATGTGTGGTGCCATTGAATGCTTTCAGTGCTAACCTGGTATGCCTTTTCTCTCCTTGCAGGTCGATGAGATACTCCAGAGTCTACGTTGCCCCGAGCAGCTTGAATTCAGGTAAGCGTTTGAGACTCGTACAGCTTTCGGTTAAGCGGAAATATGCAAACTGCTTACTAATGTCTTTTCCTCTGTTCTCTTCCCCTTTCTCAGGGTGTGGCGTGCCGGGATGAAGATGACACCGCCAGAGCTGCCCACTGGCCTGGAGGAGCGATGGATGGAAGCTGGATGCTCAACAGCTAAGGCTATTACTAATGATGTTCTTGTTCTTGCAGGGCGCTGGACACGGAAGAAAGGAGAAGGCCTTGTGGAGACCGATCTGAGCAAGGTGAGCGTCATGCTGCAGGTGCAGAGTAAAGCAAAGCATGTTTCTCAGCCTGGCCGTGGCTTAAATAGTCTCTAGGTATCCCAGGTCGCAAGGTCTTACTCCAGGTGGGTCTCTGGGAGGCCTTTAGGGGCCATGTAGGTGAACGGGCCTGGCTCCAGCCTGATGTCTCAGTGGGCTGGAGGCAGGAGTCGTGACAGGCGTCCTGTCATGGGGACTCGCCACCAGCACTTGAGTTGGCTGTCAGTTCTCCTCTGCGGTGTTCCAACATAGGCTAATTTCTCCTCTGACATCCGCGTGACAAGACACAGGCTAATGTTGTCTTGCTCTATGGCTGTCCTTCTCCAAGAGGCTTCCCACCCTTTTTCTCTCTTGGTCCAAACTTTCCCTCCTCCCTTCCACTTCACCTTTCTCTCGTCAAAATGTTTACATCTCTCTATCGCCTCACTTCTTCACCTGCTCCAATCTTATGCTCGCTCCCCTCCTCAATGTTCACCTCTTCCAACTAATTCTGTGCCAGCCCCTCCCCCTGATCCTTCACCTCCACCAACTCTCTCTTCTACACCATCACCTCCTTCTGCACCTCCACCATCTTCTGCACCTCCTCCTCTCCAAGTTTACTGCTCTGTTACTCCAAATGCTCACTTTAAAGCCTTCGCTCCCTGGTTTTTATACCTGCCTAATCCCCCACACTGGCCTGGATGTAATTCAATAAATGAACATAGGGGGCAGAATTAGTTCTCTGAAGGGATTGACCTGTGGGCTAACAGGCAATTGATTCAGGTGTTTGTAATTGATTCTCCCAGCTTTGCCAGGCGTCATGGGCCAAGCCTATTTCAGCCTTGTCTGCCATCTTGGTATTTAGACTTCCGTGCATTTGCGTACAACAGAATGCAATTGCGAGGCCGAAATAGCTAGACCAGCCAACCCATATGATGTACATGAGAGTGCATTTGAGAATACATCATCCCACACTCACAAATTGCATTAGACTGTACTATATTGTGCCCCTTCATGGGACTGTGTGACACACACAGTCATGCAGTGTCAGCCTAATAAAGGGGGGGCCTGTTGAGACACACACCTGTGTCCGTGTCTTCATTTACTGCTCTGAGCCTGACCTCGACTAGGCCCACCACATTGGCGACGAGGTGGGTGATCCCACATATGTGCCGGGGCTCCTTCCTGCTTGCCGGTCTGCTCCTGAAGCCTTTTGCCACCCACCCCCTGCATCCTCTACCCCGCGGCTCGGGCCGCCAGTGGTGTAAGACACCAGGAGAACACTGAGGTGAGGGGCATATCATCCGGTTTGACTTTGCCAGTGTATCTTTTGCCCAGGCACCCCCCTGAGCCTACTCCTGCCAGGGATCACTACCACAGGGTGTCATGGGGGATGGAGACGAGGTACGTGCAGCTGCCAGAGTACCACACTCATCGGCACACCTGGCCCCATTGCAAGAATTACATGCCGCTGGGCCCCAGATGGATTGCATGGGTGAAGAGACTGGGCATGTTCTTCAGTGCCACTGGTGAGATCGACGACAAGGCCATGACTTCCATCATGCTTTACTCGGCTGGCCCGGGTGTCAACAACATCTTTGAAACTCTGCGGCCCACGGACAATTCATTTACAGCTGCCACAGCAGCTCTGCTGTAATACTTTGCGCCCATGGCGAAGGTGGACTATGAGAGGACCCTCATGAGGACTGCTGTACAGAAGGAGGGGGAGTCTCTCAACGCCTTTCACAGCAGACTACGGCGCATGTCGGTGGCGTGTGCTTGGCCTGATGTGGTGCATGAGGTGTGCCAGTAAGTTATACAGGGCTGGCTCGTGGCCAAATTGAGGTTCCAGATACTGCGCAATCCCAGAATCACGCTAATGCACATCCTAGAACTGGGGAGGTCCCACGAGCTGGCGGATGTTCGGGAAAACAAAATGTGTTTGGCGATGAAGGCTGTCAAGGTGAGGATGCCTGCGCAGTAGGGCAGAGGCAGTTTCAGAGAGGTGACAGGCGCCAGCAGTGGAGCAGGAAAGAAGAAAACATGGGGGAGATGGCACCATGCCTCAACTGCGGTTACGACCAGCCCCATCTCAAAGACGGCCCAACGAAGACCCAAGATGCTGTGGCATAGCAAACCATTTTGCGCGCTTCTGCAGGGCGCTGGCACCGTCGACACACTCGAGTGGGCAGACATCCATGAGGCCAGTGACACAGAGATCGCAACGCAAGGTGGCCAAAGTGGAGCTACCGAGGGCTGAGGAGGACGAACCCGAGGAACATGAAGAAGATGAGGAGGATGTGTTCTTCATCTCGAGCATGTCTGTGCTGCAGCGGTCAAGGTCACGCCGGCCCAAGTGCATGGTCCATATTTGTGATTCACCCAGTCCCTGTACTGATTGATACTGGAGCCTCTGTGAGCGTCATGGCGGAGGAACAATACTGGCAATTGAACAATGCATCACCCCTGAGCAAGACAAATATGCGCATATTCACATTTCCGAGGGAAACACCCACTACTCCTGGAAGGTGTGTTAGTGGCCCGTGTCCGTCATGAGGACTCGTCCATCAGAGCCCGTTTGTTTGTCACTAAGGTTAGCGAAGTGACCCTGTTGGGGGTACGCCACCGCTGAGGCCTTGCGCATAGTGAATTTCACATTTGGGGTGTTCCTGGAGGACGTCCATACCCTGCTCTCCAGGTATGGCAGTGTCTTCAACGGTATTGGGAAGCTGATGGGTGAAACTGTGCGGCTGCACATTGACAACACGGTCCAGCCCGTCGCACTGAAACATCGAAGGGTGCCATTCCATCTGAAAGAGTGCATAGAACAGGAACTGGACAATCTGGTCAGATTGGACATCATCAAGAAGGTAGATGGACCAATGTGATAATGGCAATGCATCGGAGGGACAGGGCCTCTGTATCTTTGTCCTTTACTGCTTTTTATTGTGTGTTCTGTCATGTTTTCCGTGCAGGATTTCATGTGGGACTCCTGGCGGTGCAGCACTCTCCTTTGGTTTTGGGGAACGGACCCCATTGGATACCCTTATGGCACCCATGGGTGGAGGTACAACCCTGTGCCCCTAGTGTATGTTTTTGGGCACCTGTGTTTGGCCCACAGAGCAGGGTACAGGCTGATGGCAGCTCCGTGCTGAATTGACTGGTGCCCTGAGCGTCCTCCATTTTGGGATGCCCAGGACCTGTCATTGGAATCGGTAGATTCCTGATGGAGACAAGATGGCCACCGTGGCCTCTTGCCTTCCATCGCCTGTTACCTTGATCTTCCCGAAGTCCCAGGAAGCCCTGACTCTGTCCCTTCCCCCTGACTGGCTGTTGGGTGGAAGTTCCATATATGGTATTGTGGGGAAGTGCTGACCAGACTGGCTGGAGCCTTCCCAACAACCGTATGTTGTGGGTACGCCCGTGGGTGGGACATGGGTGAATGGAGTGTGTGACGAATATGCACTTCTTGTTGTGGATGTCTAGTTTCTGGTGTTTGACACAATGACTGAGACAGCCCTGCCCGAAACTGGTATGAATGCAGTGTGGAGTGTTGAATGGCTGGGTACTTGTCCCAATACACATAACTTGTTGTGAGTGTCTGGAGACAAGTGAATGGCCTGAATGCACTATGCACCTGATTGGCTGCCTGCCTGCATGAATGCCCTTGGCAGTGATTGGATGCTTGAATATGACCCAGCAGAAGTCCACCACAACGAGTAACTGGAGTAAACCTGAAGCTTAACCTTGAAGCCCTGCTGGAAGAGAAGAATTGCTATTGCCCTTCTTCATCAATCTGAAAGCTGCTGTGTCTCCAAGGACTGACCCAGAGAGGACCTGGTAAGGCGCCCTCTTCCCGAGCTACGAGGGACCATCATGCACCAGCTGATCTTTGCCAAAGCTCCCTGGTAGACAGACCTGCAACAGGCTGCCAACCAGAGACGGGAACTGCCGCAGAATCCCAAAGAGAAGCGCCCGTACTGTTGTTCGCCAATGTCGACGACTGCCGTCGCCGACTGGAGCTGCCGTGCTCCCGTTGCCTAAGAACTTTCGATTCACAGATGCGCTCGTCTGCATCGCCGCCCGCCTTATCCCGCTGGAGAAGGCCAGGCCGTTGACGCGCCGAGGAGCATCCGCCGGTGGATTTCCCGCCACCCAAAGACCACAGATACGCTGACGACTCGACGCCCTTGCTGGGCCACAGTTCTTCAAACTCTTTGCGGTCCTGAACTGTCGACACCGAGATGCTCCGCACACCTCTTCCTTGCAGGACGTTTAAGCTTCTCAGTTGAGGAGCACCGCTAGGAAAGAAGCTGCCACTTCACTGTCGTAGTTCACCCTGTTCTCCGTCGGACGTTCGACGACCCGTGACTCCTGCCTTAAAGGAAGGGCACTCAAGAAGGGCTGTCGATTCCCTGATGAGGAACGCTGCAACGCCAGGTACTTTGGGGTTGCAGAACTATTGGAAAGTCTCTTGTGAACAATATATGGACTGGGCTTGTGATATATCTTTATTCTACAGGTTGCCCAGGTGGGAGGGGATCTCCACACAGAACTGTGTCTAGGTATCAGGCCAGTATTCTGCCAATTGTTCTAACTAACTACTTTCCTCTTATATCTATTGTTGGTTTCCTTTACAAACTGATTTGTGTGACATTTAACCGTACAGTTGATGCACTTTGAAGAGATCTAATAGCAATTGTGGTACCATGTAGAACTGTATATTTGCCATTATAGATAACCGAGTATAAAGTGAGTTATCGTGATATTGTACATAACCTTGAATATTAATTGTATAAAGACTGTGTTTTAACTAATACAGTGTGCGGACATTCCTTTGTGGGTGTTTGTGGACTACACTGTACTTATGAACCAGCCTGCAAAACCTCCTGAGAAGCTAGGCCTTGATTGCTCGACCACGTACCAATAATAGAGAATCTTGGCTGGGGTCCCCTGTCCCTCTCCTCTGCCACATAGAGAGCGGAAGTACAGACACCCCTCTCCGGTCTTTACAACCAACCCCATGGGTTTCACCCATTGTAGTTGCAAGAAAGCCTAAACAACCCGAAGCCATACGCATCTGTGTGGACATGCGCCTCCTGAATAGAGTGATCAGACAGCAGAGGCACATCACACCCATCTTGTTAGACATCCTGGCAGACCTCCAGGGGGCACGCTACTTTTCCAAGCTGGACCTCTGTGCCGGATACCATCAGCTGGTGCTGGATCCTGAATCACGCTACATCACTACGTTCACTACACACAAAGGCCTGTATAGGTAGAAGCGCCTGAGTTGTGGAATATCGTCAGCCGCAGAGGTTTTCCAAAATACCATCAGAGGGACGCTCGCTGGCCTGAAAGGGGCGATAAATATCAGCGATGACATTATGGTCTATGCAGAGTCTGAACAAGACTACCTGGAGAGACTCGAGAATGTCCTAAAGCGCATCCAGCACCTGGGTCTCACGCTACATAGGGACACGTGTGCGCTCATGGAGAGGAAGATTGAATTCTTCCAGTTCATGTTCCAGGTAGTCTTTCCTCAGACCCAGCGAAGATAAAGGAGATACGAGAAGCCTGTGCCCCGGTGAACGAGTCAGAGGTGCGTAGCTTCCTAGGGATGTCCTCGTATTGTGGCAGGTTCATACAGAACCTGGCCACCCTAGCTGAACAGCTCAGGAGCCTCATGAAGAAGGAATGTGTGTGTAGGTGGACAGCACTGGAACAGAGCCCATTTGATGACATAAAAAGGGCCCTAATAGCAGAGGACACAATGGTGATTTTCAACCCAGAGAAAAGGTCGGAAATCACAGTTGGCACCAGCCCGTTTGGTTTGGGAGCTGTGCTTATGCAGTCGGATGAGAGTGGATCGGATCGACCAGTGGCATTTGCCAGCAGAGCGCTGTCGGCAACCGAGCAAAGGTATTCAAAAACTGAAAGGGAGGCTCTGGAGGTGCTATGGGGATGCATACATTACCACCTGTACATCTACGGTAAACCAGTGAAGGTCATTACCAACCACAAGCCTCTGATACCGACCATGATCGGCATTCTTCCAGCAAGCCGCCAGCGAGGATTGAAAAGTGACTACTCGCTCTGCAGGAGTATGACATCAAACTGACATTCTGCCCTGGAAACACCAACGCAGCAGACTACCTGTCACGGCACCCTAGTTGTGGGAACAAGACTACGGAATTGGTGGAAACAGAGGAATACCTGCACAGTTCAGTGGAATCAGCGACCCCCGTCTCCATGTCAATTGATCACATTAGAAAGGATTTGGTTGAGGACGAGTGTTTCAAGGTACTCCAGACCGCTGGAACAAAGGGTGAGTGGTGGAGAGTCCTCAAAAGGCTTGTCAAATGCACCATAGAGGCGATAAAGGCGCTAGAGCAGATGTGGAGAGTGAGGGGAGAGCTCAAGTTCATTGAATATGGCCTAGTGTTCAGAGGCTTGAAGATGGTGGTTCCTGCCAGCCTCGTGGGCAGATCATTGGAACTGGCACACAAAGGTCACCAGGGTGTGGCCAAGACCAAGGTGCATCTCTGCCTGAAGGTGTGGTTTCTGGGCCTAGAGGAGTGGGTAGAAGAGTTTGTCCGCAGCTGTGTGCGGTTCCAGGCGGCGCTGCCACACTGACAAGAGCCCTGTGTTAATATGATATGATGTGGCTTTTATAACGTGCCTGTACACAAGTGTTTCTAGGCACGACAAGACAAGGAGGGGGGAAACAACCAAATAACAATCTTACTAGGCCTTGTGTCATTCAGATCGCGCAAGTTCAGAGAAGAGGGAAGGTGAGAAGTGCCAGGGGGTAAAGGAAGGGGGGAAGTGCAGTTAACTCACAAGTGCAGCCAGCAGGTGGCTCATAAGTGCAGAGCGAAGGGACTGTAGGGTTGCAGATACAGACCCTTAAGTGCTGGGTAGCCCGGAGGCAGTGCAAGGGCAACTGGACATTGCCAAGCCTGGCCCCGAGTTCAGAGGGTGACCAAGTGACCAGTGCGCAGAGCAGTCAGGTGCATCAGCAGGGGAGAGGAAGAGAGAAAGTGGAAGCAAAAAGTAAGGTCTTGAGTTGCTTCTGGGACCGGAAGTGATTCTGCTCAAGTTTGGGAGAGGCAGAGAGGCTATTCCAGAGAGAGGCCCCAGCAGATTAGATAGATCTACCCCCAATTCTCTGCTTGGAGAAGTTTCTGACCTTAGAGAGTTGGAGGTGGATGAGCGTAGAGCTCTAGAAGGAAGATGTTTTGGAAGAGAAAGTTGGAGGTAAAGCAGTCCCAAGCCCCAGAAAGCCTTGTGGACGATGCAGAGGGTCTTGAACTCCATCCTTGCCGCCACCGGGAGCCAGTGAACAGATTTCAGAGCTGGAGAGATACGATCCCTGGTCTTGCTCTGGATAAGTTGTAAAGGTCAAAGAGTAGAGTCAGGAAGATTTAGAAAGAGGCTTATGCAATAGTCCAGCCCAGAGAGGACCAGAGCGCTGGAGATAGTGAACTTCTTGTGGAAAATGAGAAAAGGAAGAATACCTCTGAGGAGGTGCAGCTGATAGTTTGACTTTTTAGAGACGTCAGAGATATAAGAAGAGAAGAAGAGGGTGGAGTTGAAGATGACACCAAGGTTCTTAGCCTCACAGGAAGGAGCAGGAAGAGGGCCCAGAGTGGACGGCCAGAGAGAGAGGAAAGAAGGGAGCGGGTGTCCCAATGAAGAGGATCTCAGTCTTACTGGCATTAAGGCAGAGATCATTGGCGGCACACCATTCCTCAATTGCGGCCAGACAGTCTGGTATGATATAAGAAGCAGAGTCGATGGGAGGAGCTGCGTGCCCTGGGGCTCGTTACATATGGACTTTGGATCGACCTGCCAGGACAATCACTTTGTGGTCCTCGATCAGTGGTGGAGGTACACTTAGGCCGAGTTCATCGGCTCCACATCCCTGCGGGATGTGATACCGGCATTGGAGAATGCCTTTGCCATACACAGACTTCCAATGGAAATATGTTCCGACAATGGGCCTCCATTTCAAGGTCGAGGGTTCGCAGAATAACTGCAAGACTGCGACACACACCGAAGGATCACACCGCTGTGGCCGAGGGCAAACGGGGAGGCCGACAGACTGATGCGGACACTGAACAGAGTTTTCAGGATAGCCCATGGACAAGGGGCGTGTGAGAAGCGCGCTCTGTATTCTTGGGGGGAGTATCGTGCAACCCCCCACTGTTCCATGAGGGTATCCCCAGCTGAGGCGCTATTCCAACAGTGCCCGCAAGGACTTCTGCCAGATCATACACCATGAACACCTGGAGTCATTGATGATGACGCGGTATCCCAGGGAAGAAGAAGAGCCAATGAGAGGGAGAACGATTGGAGGAGACTGAGGAGTGAATGCCGGGAGACAGGTGGCCCGGTGCTGGTGAGAACCAGGAACGTGAGAGGGAAGTTGTCCTTGCCACACGAGCAGATCCCAGTCATAATGATGGATACTAAGGGATCGATGGTGATCGCATCGCATGGCAGCACAACGGTGACCAGGAACTCCTGCTTCTTCCGGAAGATGGGACAGTCACCGGAATCGAGCCCTGACCAACGCTGATGGTCTGAGCCTCTAACGAGGTGGCCGAGCCTGGCAGTGAGAGGGAAGGAACCAGCGAGGAAGGGTCGTCATCCAGTAGCACGGAAGACAGCCTGACAGACGAAGGAGGAGGTTTGAACTCTGCCGAGGACGATCCTGGCTGGGAGAGGCACTATCCTGTGCGATAGTGCCGCAGGTAGCTCAGCTACCTGCGTGACTTCAAAGTAGATCTCCCCCCCCATGACGCACACAGTCACGTGGTGTCAGTCTAATTAAGGTGGGCCCCTGCGACGCATCCACCAGTTGGAGCAGGGGACCCGTTGAAACACACTCCTGTGTCCGTGTCTTCATGTACTGCTCTGGGACTGACCTGGCTCAGGCCCACCACATGTACCTGGAGTGACGTTGAGGTTTCCAGCTGCTAGGTAGGCGTCATTGAGAGGTTGGATGGGATGCACCATCCTACGACTACTAGCTATGTAAGTGTTAGGATTTCTTTCAGCTTCTCTTTACTAACTCTATGCCTTAGATCAGGGGTTTGCAACCTGCGGCTCACTGTTTGTTTTGGACTACAACTCCCATGATGCATCAACGTTCACTGTAATGCTGGGTTGACGAGAATTGTACTTCAAAAACATCTCGAGAGCCAAAGGTTGCAGATAATATCCTTTTTCTTTTATAACAAGCTTAATACCAGTGAGTGGTTCCTATACGTGGGATCGGGATTCGAACATGTGTTGCGCTGCGTTGTCTTGCTCCAAGACAAACGCGTTGCCCATGAGCTATCCTTCCTCCCCAAAATGCGCTTTGAGTCAATGCAATTCCAGTGATAGGGTTTCTGATTTTGGGTTACCTGAAAAGGGGGACCTATGTTGTTTTGAAAGCTTGCAAACCAAAATATGTCTTTGTCTTATAAAGGCACCCTTTTCGTAAATATGGTTTCTGGTTTGGTTGCGTTTTTGTTCACAATATCATCTAAAAATACTTTAAAATGAAATGCAATCAGTGGCATTGTCCTTTATCTGTTTCATCATGCTCGCCATTAGGCTTCAAGGGCAGTGGCAGTGAAGGCTATGATGCTACTCCCATTCCTGAGGTCAATGTCCAGAACCTGGAATTAGACTCCTCACAGCAGGTAAACATGGGATGAGACTTTCATCGGGGAACATTATTCGGGTGCGGAGGTGGAGTATAATTGGCAGACACTCGAGGTTGAGTTATGGCTGGTGGGCAGACCTCCCATGGGTTAATGTGTCTAGCCCTGGAGCATTACCTTCATTACTATGCCCAATTCTCCTCGCCCGGAGCATGTATTTGGGGAGTAGGATGTGGCTTTGAAGCTCTCATGCAGAGGTTCGTGTCCTGTTCTGGAGGCTCCATCTGGAGTATTGTGACCTTATGGACTTGTCTCATCACTCTGCTTAATGTAGGGTCTTATTTATGTTGCAGTGGGTTACAGGGTTTTGACTGTGCATTGCAGTGCCTAAAGGGTATTGTGCCTACTTTGCGGTGTGCGTTGGGTTGTGATTTTTAGTTGCAGTTGGTTTAAGGTCTTGGATATTATGTGTTAGCTTATGAGGGTGTTGATGTGCTGCTCCCTCACTTTTTGCAGTGTTGCAGGGGTTGGCTGGGGCACCCAGTGAGATAGGTCAATGCCTCCTCTGTCCCACATTCCTTGGAACTCTGTGTGGGCTATGACCCAGCCTTACTACAAATCCAGAATTGCCAGTGGCTTGACAAGATTCTGCGTTGGAGACCCAAACTCCTTTATCGGTCCTCGAAAAGGGATGAACCATGCCAGACTTAAAGAATGACCTAAAGGGCTGAGCCCAATTTCAGGGAGGTATCGCCCAGGCTGCTGGTCGTTTGACAAGCCGTCAGAGCACCTCTAAACCTTTTGCAAAGTTAGCAGTTAGAGTTCAACTTTTTTGTGTTTCCCAGTTTTGTTCTGATTCTACCTGGTGCTTTTAGTGGGCTGACCCTGCTTTGCCTGCAGAGGTGGTCTCTTTGCTGCACAAAATGCTGAGAACCAGCTAAACAGCCCTGCTTCTGGATTCCAAAGCAAAGGGTCAGGTCAGTTTTGCTTGACAAGATGATGATACATCAAAGCAACACAAACTTTGCTTTTAAGGTTCATTGAAAATGTGTATGGTCACTGCCAATTAGTTGAGAACCGAACAGAGGTAGGGGGCGACCTGCGATCTGGGCGTGATCTGCAGGTCGCAGGTTCGAATCCCGGCAAGGCCAACTCAGCCTTTCATCCTTCCAAGGTCGATAAATGAGCAGCAGTTTCGGTTGGGTGATATTGTATGTACATATGTGCTCTGTAAAGCGCTTTGGATTAAGGCGCTATATAAATAACACATCATTATCATTATTGAGGCTCAGGGGCTACAACCAAAAGGCTAGCTAGCCCTGAGTCCTGACATTAGCATAGCCCCGGATCTTTTCCAGACCTAGCAATACCCCTGTTGCCATGAACAAATAAACAGTTCAAGTAAATGAATCCCACAGCCTATGGAGGCCATACAGTCAATTTATTAGGGTACAACAAGTGTATGCTGGACTTCAAAGTGGGCCAA
Source organism: Ambystoma mexicanum (assembly GCF_040938575.1). Taxonomy (NCBI): domain Eukaryota; kingdom Metazoa; phylum Chordata; class Amphibia; order Caudata; family Ambystomatidae; genus Ambystoma; species Ambystoma mexicanum. Next base: position 761,994,820 of record NC_090925.1, on the reverse strand, counting down.
GCTAACACCGAGTTATATTTCACAGCACATTGCCCTGTTGTCCTAGGCTGGCATGATCACACAAAGTTAGACATAATGCTGTACCCCAACTGTGAGGATCAAGTGTTAATTCTGGGGGAAACAGACAGACAAAAGATGTAACTGCATAAAGAATTACATCCATAGAATTGAGTTGCATCCAGGACTGGTCCTGACCAAGCACAAACTCAGACAAGTGCCGGCCATGGCAAGAAAGGCTGTCTGAGAACTACTACAAAGATTACCAGGTACACAAGGATGCTTTTCGTCCTGTCATCCGTGCCCTCTGTTGACCAGAAAATCATGAACCCACTATTCAAGGGTGTGCCCAACGTACCATATTTCCGTGACGACATTCTCATCCACGGCGAGTCTTCCCAGGCACATGACCGGACACTGGACACAGTACTGCTGAAACTTCAAAGGGCTGGTCTGAAGCTTGGCAAGGGTACATTTGAATTCCATGTGGAATACCTTGGATATACCTTATCGGCAGAAGGCATGAAACCCAAAAGAGCTCTGGTAAAGTCCACAGCGGAAGCTCCTTTACCCACTTCAAAGGACGAATGGAGGTCTTACCTGGCGCTCACCAAAGTTCCTCCCAGAGTTCTCCGAATGAAAAGAGCCACTGAGATGAAAACTAAGTTAAAGCACAAAATACCTGCGGTCCGAAGCCTAACAGAGGGCCTTCAACGATATAGAAACATATTCTGCATTCCCCGTGCCTCAAACCTGTTGACCCCAATTTGGAAAATGGTACTTCAGTAGATATCAGTGTTTATGGATTAGGAGCCACACTGTCCCAGAGAATCACAAGGACGAAACAATAGTGGCTTTGGCATTCAAAGCACCTCCGGCTGCGGAAGTATTCTACTCTGTCAAAAAAAAGGAAAATATTGCCCTGTGCGCGGAGGATAGACCATTTCCAGATGCTCCTTTGGGGCAACAAGTTCAATCTCTACAAAGATGACAAGGCCTTAGTCTACACACTCAGTTCTAGAGGAACCAAGTCATCCAATCTAAGGTTCATGAGATTGGCGGCATGGCTCCAAGGATACACCTTCTTCACATCACATGTGCCAGGGTGGAAAAACAATCACGCAGACTGCATGTCCCGACTTACGGTGAAGAACGGAAGTGAAGTACCCTTTTGCAAGTTAGATACATAGTAGGCAGCCTCAAAGAATGACGTGCAGGAAATAAACACAGAGGATTGTAGCAAGGCCATGGATATGGACAACACCCTACAAAAAGTGAACCAGTACATAGTCTGGGGTTGGCCAGGTGAGAGAAAATTGTGTTACAAATTAAGGTCATTCCTCCAAGTCTCCCACAAGTTGTCATCCATGCAAGACAATTTTGGTTCGCAGTCAAGCCTCAGGGCAGAGATCGGGAAGGATGCCCATCAAGATCACCCGGAGGAACCCTTGCCAAGTGGTAGGTATGAGAGGCATATTGGTGGCCGTAGATGGAAAGTGAGATTGTGAGAACAGTGTACCAATGTCCTTACCAATGTCCTTAGAGTATGGGTAGTGACGGGAGACTAAAATTGAGACAAGTGTCACTCCGCAACTTTGAGACACCTTCCAGGCCTTTGAAAAAAAATGGGGCTTCTTAAGAAAGGTTTCTTTGAAAGCAACTTTCATTCCATCATTATGGACCCCAAACCTTTTGCTTTGGTTACAGTATCCTGACCTGACTTTTTACAGTGGAGCAGAGCCTTCAGCTACACTCCACTGGGCCTTTGCTCATTGCTAAGGGGAAACTGACACATCATTCAGGCTGTCAGTACTGGGAAATGTTATTTATCTTAGTCATTTGACTTTGTTGCCATTTTTTGGTAACAGTTTATCATTGCACAAAGTACCTTACTGTTCCACGCCCTAGGATCTGTGTTTTCTCTGGCCCGAGACACCCTCTAAGAATGTTTGGGTGATTGTATAGTGTGCCTAAGAACAGATTGGTGGCAGCAGTAGCTTTCTCTTTTATTTTTACAACTTTTAATCGAGCCATACCACACTACCACACTTATGGCTTTTGGCTCATGACTCTGGCTAGTGTCCAACATGGCCATACCACAAGGTATTTTGCCTGCTGCTTTGGCCATTTTGTCCCTTGTCCTTCCCCCTGGTATTCCCGACCTGGGACTTCCTTATTTGGGCATGCAGTTGCCCACGAAAACTGCTTCATTCACGGGTCTCTGCAGGTCACATGGGTGGGTACCCAGGAATGGGTCTGGGACTGTCTTTCCCCAATCCACACTACTGGTGCCAGGGTATCTGGTGTACACAAGGGCATGAGCGCCCAAGTGGTACCTGATTGAACCACTGCTGGTGTGCATGCATGTGGCAGATCTTCTCATTGGTGAGACAAGTGCAAGTTCTTGCCTGACTTTGGATATGAGGAGGGGACCTGAATACATTCCAGTAGGTCAGCAACAGGACAGAACTGACCTGCAGATGGAGACAAGTATCCGGAAGAGACACGCAGAGGAAGGTTGCCACCGAATGCCGTTGCTGCCCTGGAGGAGCCATGCTTTGCGCTTGATCTCAGAAGACCTGCAAAGCTGCTTCGAACCTTTAGAGTGGTGGGGCAAATCACTCTCAATCCCTCCTCGTTTTCCTGCAAGTGAGCCTGTTCGGAAGTGTCCCAGAGTCATCCAGTGGACTGTTCAGCTCTAACCTCGGTTACCATGCAGGAGCGTTGCTGTTTCAAGTCTAAATTGCCCTGCAAAGCACCCCTCCACTGAATTTCATCATCCCAGCACATTTGGGTCATGAGATAGGAGGCTGCGTTATTCAGCGACATTTCAGACCCCTCTCGTCACTGTGCCACAGTGATGGTCGCTGAAGGCAGGTTTCCTGAGTTGCATCTTGTACTCTGAGACCAGCTGCATCAGTGTTTTCTTCCTTCATCACCCGAATCAAGATTTACAGCTCCTGTTCCATACTGGACCTGTATCCGCACCCGGAGCGGCTGTGCACCTGGAAGCCTAACTAAGGGCGGGAAAATCGAACCTCTAATGACCACCTCCAGACCTGTCAAGTGTAGAGAAGCCCCTCAATGCTCACACCGGAAAAAATACAACCCTCTAGGGAAAAAGGCCCAGCACACCTCTTGCAGGGAGAACAAGGTTTATTCTCATGAAAAACAAGTACGCGATAGCAAAGAACCCTGCTGCCATGGAGCACTCTGGCAAACTCAGCATAAGCAACAGTTTTTGAAGATGGAACGGGTCATAACTGACACACATCACATAGGGTACAAATCCACGTAGCTGGTTGGTGTGACCCTAAACCTAGGCGGCCTGCTCCATAGGGGATGCCAGGCCATTGGGCCCTGCTTCATCTGCTTATCGTCTTCCCCATGGTATTATTCTTCGCACATCATCAAGCGCAGAGCTCATAATTGCATTAAAAATAGTTCACTACATCTCCTCTCTGTGGTCTAATGTGCACCTGGTACTGCAGACAAGGGCACAGAGGCTACTTTCTAGGTCACTATGGGCCTCATTACACGGATGGCGGTGGACCAAGGTGCTATTAGCACCTTGGTCCATGCCGGTAAAATACCGGCACCGCCTTGGTGGAAAGGGGAATTACCGCCCTATTCCAAGGTTGGCGGGGCGGTAATTCCCCTTTCCCCCATTCCCATTTTTGCCCCATAGGGCTCTATGGGAATGGGGAAGGTGCTAATTACGGTGCCGCAAATTGCGGTACCGTAATTAGCTCCCTGGTCCCTTTGCGGGTTGGTTTTTAACGCCTGCAAAAAGCAGGCGTTAAATTCACCAACCCGCAAAGGGACCTCGTAGTAAGGCGGTAAGGGTGTACCGGTACCAGTAAAATACTGGTACCGGTAAACCCTTACCACCTACCGTGTAATGAGTCCCTTTGACTCTAAACTCCTGCTCGATCCCAGACGCGTCAGCACCGTTCCAGTTCTTCCCACCCCGGGCATAAATGTGTTACTTTCCGTCCCTGGCACCTCACAGCACAAATCACAGTGAACTCTCCTTTCTGCTCTGATGTTTCTAATGGCTTAGCGCACTAACAGTTTTATGGTCAGTGGTCTGGGGTTGACCAGTACACTGGAATGCTGGGGTCCTGGGACAGGGGCATCTGGGCACTATAACGTATGGTTTGGACTGGTGGAGCTCAGAGGCTCATGCCCTCTTTCTCATCAGATAACTTTGCAGGGCGCTCTTGGCCTTGCAGAGCACATTCCTTCTGAGATACAAATGCTAACAGTGTGCAACAATTAAAGGTTTATGGATCTCCGCAGGTGTGGTCTCTCTCACTGCTGCCTATGTTACAACCCGATCCTGCATGCACACACTCATCTCTCTGTTCTGGGCCCATCTCTACCACCCTGGCTGCAGCACGGCGGTCGGCCTTGATTCCAAAATGACTACTGTTTTCTAAGATGGCGTTTCGTTCTCAGCACAATCTACACTAAAACATTTAGTCAGCTGACCATGGGGCAGCTTCTACTGACACCCCTCTCCCCATACAGGCTCCCTGAATCCTTACATTAAACTCTTATGCCTCTGCCTTAACCAAAACCTCTTGGGGGACTGGGACGATCGTCCCCACTCCCCAACACAAGTTTGGACCAAAACCGAGCTCTGGGTAATAGGTAGCGAAGACACTTACCGGTGGCCCCTTTTCATCCATACGCTTTTATGCATAGAGGAGCTATCATGGTCTTCTCTTTGGCTTGGGTGGCCCTCGCTTCCTAAAGCCCTCTTAAAGTCAGGAACAGCTTTGTTCACTCCTGACTCTTGGAACTTGTTTCACCCCTTCAGAATTTTCTTCCACATTTTTTCCAGCTTCCTAAAAAGGTACTTTGTGACTTTTACGCACGGCCGGGCGCTTTTATGTGTGCACCGAATATTGAGCACAAGGCTCCATTCATCGTAGGGCTGGACTTCTAAAGTTAGGGTTGCCATCTCTGAAGTTTGTCTGTGCTCTAAAAGTTATTCGCCATTTTCCCTTAGAGGTGTTGCTTTTGTGGTATTTTGCTATTGCTTTTTTAAATTAATTTGTGTTGATTATTGGGGCTATAATAAATAGTATATTTGTGTATACTCCTGTCTAATTGTAATTCTTGGTGTTTCACTGTGTGTGCTCAATGTGGGCCTCTGTTCACCCTTACTCCTCCTGAGATTCAGCCTTGAGTGCTCTCTAAACTACCGTGAATTGGTCTGGCCATCTTCCCAGAAGTGTCCCCTGTTCACCTAACAAGGGTTGCCTCCTAAACAGCTGTCCAGCAGGCCAGAGTTCAGAAATCCATTTTAACAGGGCTCGATTTCCATGGTCCGTTCAGCCACATGGACCCATAGAGATGTTACGATGTCATGCTGGTAGACTGCTTGTGAATGTATACAAAAGTGAATTTGGTACCAAACCACCATGCACGAGCACTGTGTTGCAGGTACTGAATGAGATTTGATCATGATGGCTTGCCGTAGAACATTGTTACCGACAATGGAGACCAGCTCGTATCAAACAATATGCATGACATCATGGGAATTGACATCACACAATGCAAAGCTGCCATTTTCCACCCCCAGATCCTTAGGCCAATGGGCAAGTGGAGAGAGTCAACAGATTTACACAGGGCAGTGTGCAACTGACTATTGCAGCTGACAAAAAATCCCACGCCACAATACTGGCTTCAATCAAAGCTCACAAACGTACCCCCAACACGGTAACAGGGGTATCTCCCTTTCAACTCATGAGAGGCGACCAGGCCTACTCAGATCTTTTTCCGCCACGGCTTCCAGACATCATGGAGGACCCGTCTGTGTCAGTTGGGGACATAACAGAAAGCAATGAAAAAAGACTTTCTGACATACGAGAAGGATTCTGGATTAAGATAACACGTAGCCACAGAAACAAGGAGACTTTGTCCAAGTTTGGCTCACTCAGGAAGATGGTGAAAATGACATCCTCTGTGATGATAGCAGGGGGTGCCACCTGGAGAGGGTGGCCCTGTATAGAAAGGGAAGCATTGTCTAAAAGGGATAGCTGAGTATTCATGAAGAGTCAGTGATCAGAGAGAGAAACACCCCAGACACTTGGTGAGACAATCCTCACGAGGACTGAACTTGAAGAACATGCAGTGTTGTCCAGAACCACACGAGGGAGAAAGGAGGCCCACCGTTTATGACACTCTGAAGCACATCCCAACATGGTCGGACTGGGACAAGAAATAGGCCTGGTCACCCAAAAGAAAGTATCCCACACCTCGCCTAAAAAAAGTGGGCCACCCCTCTCCTCACAACCCTTAACCTCTTATGACATCACCAGAATTGATGCCATTTGACCCCACCCCAAAGTGACATCCCTGAAGCGATGAAACACAAACTTTCACCCCTTGACAAAACAGGAAGTGGCATCAAATTGCATTGTTCCTAAGTGCGCTAAATTACTGTGAATCCAAGCAGACGTCCAAGGCCAAATGATAATATGTTATTGTATAGCACTTACGCTTAAGCTCTTTTTTTATAGAACAAATATGCATACAATAGCACCAACCTGTGTTGGTACTCATTTATCGACCTAAGAAGGATGAAAGGCTTTTTGGAAAAAAAAGAAGAAAAAAAAATTAGGAACAAAAAAATCTTATTTTTCTATAAACATTTTTCCAAACCGGCCCAGGCATGGCCAGAAACAGCAGCAGAGGGATGTCCACATGCAGCCCTGACAGAGAGCAAAATGACAGGATGGTAGGATGACTTTGCACTAAACTCTGCTGAAAAATAATTTTGCTGAGAGAGGGTGATGTGCCGTACTGACTGCTCACTTCATAGCACACACCTGCGTGATGTGATGTGACGTGCCGTGACGCGGTCGGGCGCAGTCGAGGGGTGAAAGAGTACGCACAGGATTTAGGCAGGCGTTGAGAGGGGAGCCGCAGATGGAGGCATCTGTGAACATCCTCCTGTCCTTTCCTGCCACACAGCTATGTTGATCACACTGAGATTAGATCAATTTGCCTGTTAATAACTACTGTTATCTAAAATAAGCGAACCAACTCCACAAAGGAACTCTTCCAGGTGCACCTCTAGAGAAACCTTTTGCCCTGGCCCCATCACAGCTGATATAACATTGCAATGTGTGAGGCTATATAGAGTTGCAGCTTTCTTTCTCGATGCATTCTTTTTTTCTATGGTTATGTTCGGATAGTTTTTGTACTATGCCAGTCACCAGCAGCGCCTTCTAACAGCCCAGAGGCTTGTCCAAAAGTGGCATGTTCAGGGCCCACAAGGTGCAGTCAGACTGTGGCATGTGAGAGAACTGAAAAGGACAGCCTGGAAGAGTAGGGTTATTATTTTCTTATGGCACACTTCACAGTATATGCTTTTTAGTCGTATCCGTTTATCTACCTCCGCCCCAACCACCCTCCGCCCCATTCATCCATTTCCATTTAGCAATAATGCCTGTTACATCCAACACCACATGATAGTATTAAAAAAAGGAGGGGTATGTTAAAACAGACATGAAAGATTGGCATGGGGGTGAGAAGAAAGGGGTGGAATGTGTGATAGAGGCCTGAAAGCGGAACGATGATCAGAATAGGAGCCAATGGTTAGTGCTTATGAAAAAAGCCATACCCCTCAAGGTAGTTTCCAGCACCAATTGGAAGGCACAGAAATTAGCCAGCGAGTGGCTGCTCGATGGGGTTAAGATGTGCTTAAGTGTAATCTTGAAGCGTGGAGGCTTCTTTGTCGGGTTACCTTCACCAAAACACAACAAACCCCAGAAAAAGGAAACTGGGATTTCCCATGCTACTGGCAGAAGCAACAGAGCCAAGAGCACGCTGTGTAAGAAACGCGAATACAGAAGGGCACACAGGGAAAGAGTTTGAGGGTCGTGGGGTGGGGGCTTGGGGGGCACACCATCATGCATGCTTGGCCACACACTAATGAACGGGTGCTGTAAGAGAAGAGAGGGTTTCAAGTACCAAGCTCTCTGACAGATTCAGAATCCTGGGTAGGAGCCTCGGCGGCTCTGCCTGGCAGAGTTTCAACTAGAGAGAGATCAGTGCACCTGCTCTGGCAAAGAAGTGTCTTGTGATGCTCCAACAAAATGCACCCATTGTGAGCCTGTGTACCTGATCCTCTGATCAAAGATACACCCTACAGTGCACTCTTGCTTACATGTTAATGGGGAGCAGGGTATTTTTGTTGTGCTGTAGAGGAGCAGCCAACTGCCCCTGCAGGAAGTTCCGCCCCACCCACTACTTATATGCTGGAAGCCTGAAATTGTGCCATGCTTGACCCCAGCAGTTCTGACTATTCTGCGTCATGTCTTCGAGAAAAGGTATCCACTAAGAAAACCCTATCAGATTTATTCCCGAAGAGATGACAATCTCTTGGCGGAGATCCCCGAAGGATTATGAAAAAGAGAGAAAGAGAAGTTTGTGACATCCCAAGAGACGAGTGTGACGCACTGAGAAGACTGGCTGAAGAAGAGAAGGTATGGACCTTATAGAAACTGATGACGAAGTAAAGAATTGAGTAAACTTTCATGTGCGAAACAAAGATTTCACGTGTGAAGAACACTGTAGAAAATGCAAGCCATTCAATAACTGTACAGATGCAGCAATGCAAGTAGATCAAGTAATCTTAGAAGCTGGCTATACATAGTGAATAGATGCAGGCAGAACAGCCATTATATAAAAGATGGACATCAGTGTCACAATTTTAGTAAGTTCAAAGCCATGACGAGAAGGGCTAAAAGCTGTGTCGCAGCAGAGAATTAGCTGGGAGCATGGAAGAATCGAGAAGGGCTGTCTGGCCTAGTGTCAAGACTGAAGGCAGTCAAGACTGGTTATCTATTCTTGAAGGTAGCAAACATGAGAAGCTGAATCATGCCTTATTAAGGTGCAAAGAGAGAACACCATGAGTGTCAAGTTTTATTAATTTAAGACAATTAAATGCTGCAAAATGGGGCTAATTGCGGTCTCCGGTCACGTGAGCCAATGATGGAAATAGAGTTGAGCACGCAGTTCTAGAACTATGACAAGCATGTGCTCACACTCCCCCTTATAGTCCCAGAGACGAGAATACATTGCAAGGCCAAGTTCAAAGACAATCATCATGGCAGAAGGCATGGGTGATGAGATATGTTTGGCTAATTGGGTGGGGAGGTAAAGTCATGTCCACTTCCTGACACCTGGGGTACGAGCTTCCATGCTGCTAGTGAGCCAAATGTTCCAGAAGGGCACGAGCGTGCCAACAGTTGTAGAGGGCCATATAACAAAGGGCCTTACAGTTTGAGAGCCAATGATGTACTGTGTTTCTAATAACTGATGAAGATGACTTGCACTAGGGTGGGCATGAGTTGCCCACTTGACTGTAGAGACCCAATCACAACCCGACCCCTTATAGAAAGTATGCTTATTGTTTGATAGTTTATTTATATAGAGCCTATACACAATGTGTTTCAAAGTGCTACAAGCTCTTGATACATTCAGAATGTGAAAAAATCAAATCAACTATCATAATCAGCTTGGCCACGTTTCAGATAGAGCAAGTGCTAAGACAATGAAGAAGAAGGGGGGGATGAGACAGACAAGCGGCTACATTACTATGACTGACGACAATTGAGGTAGTGCTGGAATTTAACAAGAGGAGGGGGGTAGGAGGGGATTGGAATAAGGGAGAAGGAGAGGAACAGAACAAGTGACTATTTTACTAGGCCTGATGACAATTCAGATAGTGCTGGAGGGGGAGGAGATGGTGGGCACAAATGGGGAACAAACAAGCTGCTATCAAATAGGTCAGTAGAACATAAATGAAAGAGTACGAGTAAAATTGACAATGATAGGGAGGAGAAGAGGGGTGGGCAAGAGAATGAGACAGACAAGTGGCTACATTACTATGCCTCACGGCAATTGAGGTAGTGCTGGAGTTTGACAAGAGGAGGGGTGGGTAGCAGAGATTGGAGTAAGGGAGAAGGAGAAGAACAAAACAAGCGACTATCATACTAGGCCTGACAACATTTCAGATAGGGCTGGAGGGGGCGAGTTGGGTGAGAACAAAAGGTGGGTTTGGAGGCGTGGGGGGGTTTAAACAAACAAGCGGCTAACAAACAAGTCAGGTGATATATTTGAAAAATGTAAGTGCTAAGGGTGGGGGACACAAACAGCATCACGAGGGGCAGGGGAGTGGGGACACAAACAGCATCATGGGGGAGGGGAAACACATACAAAATCGCAGGGGAGGGGGACACCTAACATCACAGGGGGCTGGGATGGGAGTGGGGACTCATACAACATCAAGGGGAGCTGGGCAGGGGAGGGGGGACACAGACAGCATCACGGGTGCAGGGGAGGGAGGACTCATACAGCATCACAAAGGGCTGGGCAGGTTAGCGGGACTCATACAACATCACAGGGGGCTGGGCAGGGGAAGGGAACTCATACAGCATCACGAGGGGCTGGGCAGGGGAGGGGGACTCATACAGCTTCACAGGGGCTGGGCAAGGGAGGGGGACTCCTACAACATCACAGGGGCAGGGGAGTGTGGACTCATACAGCATCAGGGGGGCTAGGCAGGGAAGAGGGGACTCATACAACATCATGGGGGGGTGGGAAGGGGGACTCATACAACATCACGGGGGGCTGGGCAGGGGAGGGGGGACTCATACAGCATCACGGGGGCTGGGAGGGAGGATACCTACAACATCAAGGGGGCTGGGGAAGGGAGGGGAGGGGAGACACATACAACATCACGGTGGGCTGGGCAGGGGAGAGGAGGAATCATACAACATCACCAGGGGCTAGGCAGGGGAGGGAGGTCACCTAAAACATCACGGGGGGCTGGGCAGGGGAAGGGGGACACCTACAAAATCACAGGCAGCTGGGCAGGCGAGGGGGGACACCAATGCTTAGATGTTGCCCTTGAGCTGACCACAACCCTCACGTAGTTTATTCTTATTTGCCACATAGTATGATGTCACGTATGATGGGATTTTACTATAAAAGTGTTGTTTTTTATGAAATGCTTCAAGAGAACGCTGTGTGACGTCCGTTGAAGTCCGCTGTAACTCCCTGTTTTAAACAATTGATAATAAAACAGTAAACAAACTTTGCCATCTTCCTGAGTTGGTTTGATTATTTGGTGTAAAGAGTTACTCTGCATCCCATCTACTGCATGACGCGTTACACGCCAAGGGCCCTTAGCTCACATGGTAGCAGTGGTAGGATGGTTCAAACCCATTGACCAGTTAGTGCCAGAGTTTCGGACGATCGGACATCCTCCGCCAGCTAGCAGGAAGATCGCAGCATTTCCTGTGGAGAGCGGACAAATAGAAATCTTGCAAGAAAAAACCGAGACAGTGGGCAGGGTCCCTCTTTGACAAAATCCCTATCTGGTTTCCATGGGCGCTCTGCAAACAGAAGGCGAAAATGGTCGGTTGGAGGGGAAGACAATACCGAAGGCCTTGAATATGGTGAGTAGACTGAGAGGAATGGGAAATGAAGGGGACGGAGTTGTGGTAATTTAAAGGTAACAGGAAATATTGTGTGGAGATAGCGATAGAAGCGCCCAGAAGAATGACCCAAGTGGGTCTAGAAGAAGTTGTCTCACACTCCAGTAAGAGTCGCTAGGCCACGTGTGAACAGGTTCACGTAAGGAGACGACTTAAATCCTGTGACAGGATATTTGAATAAGGGAGAGGAGAAAAAGGGGTGATCACAGAGTATCTTTAGTAAATGTGTAAAGTCGACTAGTCTGTCTGTGTTATGTGTTGAGCTAAGGTGTTGAAGAGTGAAAAAAGTTGTAAAGGAATTGAAATGAATTTAAGGAGCTAAAAAGACTATCTAGGAAAGTGGTTGGTACCAATCCAGAGATAGACAGAGATAATTGGAAAGGTGAAGGCTTGAGCGGTGATTGTTGGAGCGTGCTTATATTTGTTGTTTTAAAAATATTGAAAAGTGGCAAAAGTATTGCATAAAACCTGGTAAGTATTGACAGTCAATTGAGACTCATCACAATGGGAGACACGCCACTGATGCATGTATGTAATAAATTGCCAAAGCACCTGCCCAATCTCAAACAGTATAGTGCGGAATGGGTCAAAGGCAAGACAGATATTCATGCCCTGGCCACAAGGGGGATCACTGTCAAAAGCTGTATTGAAACACATGACCACATACTTGCATGCTGCGTACACAGGGAAGAAATTGGAGAAAAGATTAGCTATCCTAGAGCTCTGAAAAATGTACCATGAAGAAGGGGAAGATCCGCCACCTGAGAAGTGGATGCTTAATCAGTGTAAGGAGAAGGTGTTGAGCCTTCAGCTCCCCTTACCTCGCCTGAAGTAAAAGGTGCTAGCGGGAAGAAGTAGGGTTGTATCCTCTAAAGGAACTGAAAGCAGCAACAGGGTACAGTAATCCGATATACGAACCGCCCGCTTAAAGCAGTGACGATAGTCCAGAGGAGAGTAAGAGAAATGAAGAAAAATGGGCTGAATTGTTGTCTCCTGTCACGTGAGCCAAAATGGAAATAGAGTTGGGCACGCAGTTCCAGAACTATGATAAGCGTGTGCTCACACTCCCTTACATTCCTAGAGATGAGAATACATTGCAAGGCCAAGTTCAAAGACAATCTTCATGGCAGAAGGCATGGGTGATAAAAGATGTTGGGCTAATTGGGTGGGGTGGTAAAGTCATGTCCACCTCCTGACCCCTGGGGTACAAGCTTACGTGCTGCTAGTGAGGCAAATGTTCCAGAACGGCATGTGCGTGCCAACCAATTGTAGAGGGCCATATAACGAAAGGTCTTATAGTTTGCCAGCCAATGGTGTACTGTGTTTCTAATAACTGATGAAGATGACTTGCACTAAGGGTGGGCAAGAGTTGTCCACCTGACTGTAGAGACCCAATCACAACCCAACCCCTTATTAAAAGTCTGCTTAGATGTTCCCTTTGAGCCAGCCACAGCCAGCTGTAGGTTTTTCTTATTTGCACGTAGTATGACAAGTTTCTACCATAAAAGTGTTTTTTATAAAATGCTTCGGGAGACCGCTGTGCGACGTCCGTTGATGTCCGTTGTAACTTCCTATTTTAGACAATTGATAATAAAATTGTAAACAAACTTTGCCATCTTCCTGAGTTGGTTTTGTTATTTGGTGTAAAGAGTTACTCTGCATCCCATCTACTGCATGACGTGCTACCCACCCAGGGGCCCAAGCTCAGTGCCTTGAAAGGGTGCATCTCCCCGGTTGTCACCCAACCCAGGGATGGAGAAAACCAACCACGTTCGCCCCTTTTCCTTGTGCTGAAGAAAGCCCTGCCTTCATGTCGCTGATCAGCAGGCGAAAGCAACTCCTCCTGGTGCTTCAGACTGCCTCAAAGCCCAATAATGCACAGAACACATAATATAGAAGGTATAATTATATACTTTGCATTCCAAAACTGTTTTCAGAATGGATGTAGGTTTTCTATTCCAATTATTTGTATCTGTATTTGGCTGAAGCATATTTCTGCAACTGATTAGTGGATACATTTTCTCATGTCTGAGTATGTTTACAAATTGTTACTTCCTTGGTGGATTATTAGGCATTTTTCACCACCCCACTCAGAGGAGACGCGACAGTAAGAGTGATATTTTCAAAGCATAGGAGACATTTTGATTTAAAGGAAACTAAGATAAGAGTCACCAAACCAACCAGCCTAGCAAAAGCCTTCAGTATGATTATACTTGGGACTGGCAAACATGGCAGACTCAACCCTTAATCTGCAAAGGAATTGCTACCAGAATGACTGAATATTTACTCAATCGACAAGAGGAAACAGCCAATTTATTCACAAAACGAGGGGATATGAATCATGTATTCTCTACGCTCAATCCAAAAAGGGAAGTTTTGAGATCACTGTTTATCAAATTAGAAAGGATCTCCAAGAAGGAGATTGATACATATTGGTAAATTGTGTCATTAGAGAATTACGTGAAGAATGAACTATCCCACGAGGATTACGGATTCTAATTTTTCCTAATTTTACCAATTAGTCACTAGATAAGGATCTAGCGGACCTGTGGGAGAAAAATCTTAATAATAGCTCAAAGAAAATGCTAGAACTAACGATCAAGCATGCAACTAGGAAACACAAAAGGACAATTGAACAGATTGATAAAACCAAGAAAGAGATATTGGAAATGAAATCACTGGAAACAACCAATTTATTTTTATTTTTAAATTTGTTTATTGGCATTTTATAGTGGTATCAGTTACATGACATTCAAATGTGCCACGCACATGTGGTAATAGCAATGCACTGTAACATAACATTAACATTATAACAAACAACATCAACTGTCTCCTTGTTCGTTCGTGTGTTCTAGTATCTCATGTCCCGGGGTGGGGAGTGGGAGGGGAGCGATCAGGTGGCATCAGAGGGAGCAGGGGCGGGGGGGTTTTCAGGGGGCCAACATTGTCTATGGTGGTTTCACCTTGGTTGCCCTTGTTTGTATTGCGTGTGTGCTTGGTTTAAGGTCTTTAGTTCATGGGGGTTTATCATCGGAGGGATGAAACCTATGTCTGGTGAGTTCTTTCCATGCCTCGAGCGCCCTGCTGGATTCATCAGTGGACCTGGCAATGCATTCCTCCCAGGCCTTAGTCTCCGCAAACACCCACCGTTCCGTTTCGCTTTGCCATAATTTGTACTGTGGTCCCGCAGGTTTTTTCCAAGACATTGCGATGGTTCTTTTGGCCAGTATGCACGATATGTCCTTGAGTCTTACCGTGTGCTTGAGCTTGGCTAGTCTGGGGTAAGTTCCTAGTAGGCACTCTTCGGGTGTCCATTTGTATTTGGTCATGCCTGCTTCCTCGCATGAGAAACATTATGTTAAAATGCATGAGATTTTAAAGGATTATCAGGACGAAGTGAAACTACGTAAAAATTGCGAAAATGCTCTAGGGATGAAAGAGACTACAGGGACGATAGAGTCTAAACGTTCCAAGAAAAATATAACCAATATCCAAAGACAACCTCGAAAAATAGTACACCTAATACTTCTTCACCTAGCTAGATTGCGGACTCAGAGGGTGATACCGCAACTACTGAAAGCCCTAATACAATTGATAAAGGAGCCAAATGGAAGAACAAAGGTTTTATGAACCAGATCAAAAAGGTTCAAGAGAGGTACTATAAATATACCCCAAAAACAGGTCAATTTTCAGGTAACAACGAACTTGGCATCAACGCAACCTACACAAGGAGGAGAGGAAGGAGGGGGGCCCAGGCACAAGAAATCAAGACACCTTAGAAAACTCAAAACAGAAGATTTACAAGATCTAGCGTGAAGGAAGTCAGCAGGAACAAATAGTAACAGACATTGTTTTGAATATATGAAAAACAATACTTACCAAAAGAAGAAAGGAAGTTACTGAACAAAGGACTCTCATTTGCTCCTACAACTCACTTTAATAAAATTGACATCCATATTGATCTATTCAAATTTGTTTGAACATTTGTATTTAAAAAAGAATTTGCAACCAGAGCACCAACGAATTATGTAAGACCAATACGAATAGAACAGAGTGACTTAACCATCCAAGAAATACAAGACATACACCTGATAAGATCAATTATCGATACTTTTTATAAAGCAGTTACGGAGGACTTTTATAAACTGACCGAGAGGAAACATCAAAAACCTCACAGATACAACTTAACATTCAAAGAATATCGAGCCTTGCAAAACCTAATGTCTGACACATCAGTGGTAATTAAAGAAGCCGAAAAAGGCGGGAATATAGTTGTGATGGAAAGATCTGATTATTTACAAATGATAACGAAACATCTCGAAAGCCCAGGGTGCTACACAACAATCGCTACCAATCCTAAAAAGGCAATTGTGCAACAGTTAGAGGAAAGTATTTGCAAATGGCACAAGGGAGGACTCTTAAGTGATGATGAAAAGAGCTACTTATTGATCAATGAACCAGTAACACCAACTACGTACTTCCTTCCAAAGGACCATAAACACTTTGACTATATTCCAGAAGGATGACCCATCCTAAGTGGAATAGGTTGGGCGACAGAGAATATTTCTGAGTATTTGGACACTGTTCTGAGACCAAGAGCAAGCAAATGAAAGTCATACCTGAAGGATACCACGGATGTGATTCTCAAATTAAGATCAGTAGAATGGAAAGATGATTCCAAACTAGCAAGCTTGGATGTTAAAGCATTATACACATCTATACAACATCAATGGGCACTCAAGACTGTGGAATACACATTTAAGGATGATTCAGCCTATATGTATCAGCAGATACAAATGATCAAGGATATGCTAAAATTAACACTTGACTTGACTAATGATTTCAGTTTCAACAATTGTTTCTACAAACAAGTAAAAAAAGTAGCCATGGGCACGAAATATACCCCAGTCCTGGCTAATCTCATTATGGCATCTTCTTTAAAACAAAGGTATATATAGAGATGAAGCATACCCCAACAAACTGATATGGTGAATGCGGTTTATTGACGATGTACTTATCATTTGGGAAGGGACAGATGAGCAATTTCAAAAATTTACGGAGAGAATAAATACCAATCAATTTGGAATTCAATTCACTGGAACATGAAATGCAGAATCAATTAATTTCTTAGATCTTACAATTTATGTGGAAAATCATGGATTGAGTACACAAACCTTTAGAAAAGAAACAGAAGTTAATTCCACACTGCATGCCAAGAGTTGTCACCTAAAATCGACAATTCTCAATATCCCTACGGGGGAATTTGTACAGGCAAGGAGAAACTGTTTGGCACAAAACTCTTGACCAAGAATGTACCCTCCTCAAATCTAGATTTCTAGAAAGAGGCTACACGCAGAACTGTATCAAACGAGCATTCAACAAAAGTAAAAATCTGACACACGAACAAACACTAGTACCCAGAAAAAAAAAAGATGGAGCAACAACTAAGAGTGGGATTTGTGACCAAATATAGTAGCAATCAGAAAGATTTTAAGAAGATACTGTCACAAACCGGAGTAACTGGCGCATATGGAAGAGATGGAGACTTGGCCTCCATTCAAATGTTCCGTTACGTTGCTTGCTCGGTTTTTCCTTTCACCGGTCTAGTGTATTGCAACATAGCCCCCGCCAAGTGCTTTTAGTCATTCAACCCTCGGCGTCCGGCGCATTTGCAACGTACTTGGATTTCTCCTTTGTTGTAAGCGCTCCTGGTTATTTCTCTTGGCGGAGATCCGCCTTGCCTTTCATCATACCTTTCCCTCTTTGCTTTCTGCCTGTGCCAGTTACCCCGGTTTGTGACAGTATACCCCCTTCGAAGGCCTAGTCCTCCCGGCTTGCCTGGGTGAGACCTGTGGAATCTTCTCAACAGGAGAGGAGCTTGAAGGTTAGACCAGGGTTCCTAAGAATCCTCAGAATCAGGGTATCCTCTCCAATGTACCAAATACTCTAAACAACCTCTGCGATATCTAGAATCGCATATTTGTGATACCTCATATTCCTCGAGAGAGGGATTAGGTGGTAAATCCAATTGGGGAGTTGACCGTGCCCAAGTATCGGGTAAATAAAGCTGTAACAGAGAAGTATGAAACACAGGATGAATGCGTTGTAGATTCTTGGGTAGTCTAAGGCGGAAGGCCACAGGATTAATCCTTGAAATTATCTCGTAGGGACCTATGTAATGGGGAGATAACTTAGAGGGATGGATCCAGCGAGGTAAATATCTTGTGGAAAGCATCACCTTTGAACCTATTTCCCATTCAGGTGCCTGTCTACGGTGTTTGTCGGCCTGTTCTTTGTAACGGTCACCAGCCTCTTGTAGACTCTTCTTAGCTGTTCTATGGGATTCCTGAATTTGGTTAAGGGTGGTTTCAATGGATGGTATATTAAATCCAACCAAAAAAGAAGGGGATATGGCTTGAGGATGTATACCATAGGTACAATAGAAAGGACTTATACCTAAAGCAGTGTGTATTGAGTTGTTGTATGCAAACTCTGCTGTAGGAAGCGGAGATACCCAATTATCCTGTTGCCGGTTAATAAAACAACAAAGATATTGTTCCAAAGTACTGTTAAGGCTCTCTGTCTGGCCATTTGTTTGAGGATGAAAACCAGAAGACAATGCCCTTTCAATACCCAGTCTTTCACACAGCACCTTCCAAAATCTTGAGGTATATTGGCTTCCTCGATCGGATACTATTTTCTGGGGAAGACCATGCAATCGGGAAATACCTTTCAGAAAGACTTCTGCCATTACAGAGGCTGATGGAACTCCTGCCAGTGGAGAAAAATGGCCTAACTTAGTGAACAAATCCACCATTACCATTATGCATGAACAGTCTTATGAGACTGGCAGGTCCATGATAAAATCCATAGAAATCTGCAACCAAGGTCCTGGTGGCACAGGACTTTGTTGAAGAAGACCCAAGGGTTTCTGTGTCTGCTCTTTGCTTCGAAGACACACCAGGCAAGTCCGAAGATACTCATGCGTCTCTGCAGTCATATCAGACCAATAGAAGGAACGTCTGAGAAGATCCAGGGTACTCTTTAAACCCTGGTGACCAGCTAGCTTAGAGTCATGGCACCAAGCAAGAGCCTCTCGTCTGAGCTTACAAGTGGATAAGTATAACTTTCCTTGTATGAAGTAGAGCCCTTGTTTCCTTTCGGAGGAACACCCTCAGTGGGATAGCGTAGATTCTTTCAATCCGAGAGAGGCTTCCCATACTTGCTGCAGGAATGAGGAAACCAGGGAGATGATCTTAGTATGAGGAAACATAAGCTCCTTTTCCTGATCGGGGTTAGCATGGGGTACACAACAGCGAGATAAGGCATCAGCTACCTGATTTTGGGAACCAGGAATGTAAGAAATGCTGAAATGAAATTGGGCAAAAGAATGAGTCCACGTTGCCTGGCGTGTGTTGTAGCATTCCATCTGTTTTAGCACCTGTAAATTATTGTGGTCGGTGCATATAAGAAATGGATGAGAACCTCCTTGCAGTAAATGCCTCCATTCTAGGCACGCTAATGTCATAGCCAGTAATTCATGTTCTATCACAGAGTAATTCCTTTGGCTGGAATTCAAAGTCTTTGAAAAATATGCTACCGGATACTCAACACCTTCCTTGGATTGAAGGAGGACCGCTCCCAATGCTGCTGCTGAAGTATCCATCTCCAAGATAAAAGGGTGGTTTTGATCTGGTTGTCTCAATATGGGAGCAGAGCAGAATCTCTGTTTGAGATGGATAAAGCTTTCTTCAGCTTCTTGGGACCAAAGAAACAGAGTGGAAGACTTTTTGAGCAAAGAAGTAATAGGTAACACTAGTTGAGAGAATTCTGATATGAATTTTCGGTAGAAATTTGCTAGTCCAAGAAATCTTTGGATCTCTTTGACTGGAGTGGGAGAAGGCCACTCAAGGATGGCTTCTACCTTTCGAGGATCCATGATAACACCTTGGTCAGACAAAATAAACCCCAGATAAGAGATTGTAGATTTTGAAAAGGCACACTTCTCTGGTTTGGCCAAAAGATGATGAGACTGTAGTCTGTGTAGAACTTCCTTGACGTGTTCCTTATGATCCTCTTGGTTCCGGGAATAAATTAGTATATCATCCAAATAAACCACGCTGGATTGGCCCAACAGATCGGAAAATAGACGTTCCATGAATCTTTAAATATGGAGGGCGCATTAACCAGCCCGAAGGGCATCACCTGGTATTCAAATAATCCATACGGAGTGCGGAATGCGGTCTTCCCCTCATCACCTGCTCTAACACGAAGTGGGTGATAAGCATTCCGGAGATCCAGTTTAGTGAACACTTTAGATCCCTGTACAGTTTCCATTATCCCAGAGATGATAGGCATAGGATAACGGTCCCTGATGGTTAGTTTATTTAGCACTCTATAATCTATACAGGCTTAATTCCTTAGAGTCTCTCTTTGGTATAAAAAATAGAGGCGCCCCTGCTGGCGTGCTTTCTTTTCACCTACAAAGAGAGGGTACATCCTGCCAAAAGGAACCAAAGCTTCAGGAACCAGGTCTATACGACAGTCTTCAGGTCTGTGAGGGGGTAACTCCATAGGAACCCTTTCTTCGAATACTCCGACATACTCGGTCAGGTAGCTAGGAATACAATGGACGGTGCTGGTTTCAGCAGAACTAACAGTTCTGACCGTCTCGAATCTTGGTTCAGGTAGACATTCTTTTTTACAGTAAACAGAGTGAAAACTTAATAGATTGTTTGTCCAATTTATGGTGTGAATGCGTCTCCGGAGCCATCCGATGCCCAAAATCACAGGAAAGTGTGCAGCTCGGATGATGTCAAAAGTCAGCCGTTCAGAATGTTGCTGTATTAAGATCTTCAATTCCTCCGTAGTATGAGTAATAAGTCCAGAGCTCAAAGGTTCAGCATCCACCCCTTTGATCTTTTGATCTTCCTTCTTAGGGATTCTCTTCAATCCAACCTTATCAGCCCAAAGGGTATCTATACAATTCCCAGCGGCCCCACAATCCAATAAGGCTTGAGTATCCACTTCCTTACCACAGAACTGAATCTTGATAGCTATTACCATAAGACGGGAGTCTTCAGATATCTTAGAGGAGGAGACAGAAAGTGTTATGTAGGGACTATAGGACATCCCTCGATAGCCTGTCCTACTAACTATCGAGGGCATTCATTTCCCAACCTTCTGAGGGGTACATCTGGACAGTCTCTCAAAAGATGAGTCGCGGCACCGCAGTACATGCAGAGACTCCCTTCTCTTCTTTTCGTTTCTTCTCTCCGTCATGCGGAAATATATACGAAGCACCGCAGTAAGGAGATCCGAAAAGGTAGTGGGACGAGGGATTTGAGCTAGTTCGTCCTTTAAATCCTCTCTTAGACCTCTGCGAGAGATAGTGTATTGTGCTTGTTCCTGGTATCCTGCTTCTACAATTGCTTAAATGTGGTGATATAAGAAAGCAATTCGGCGCTGCCTTGGCGTATGTCCAATAGGTCTTTGATGGCAATGAAAGCACTTTCTATTCTCAAAAATGTTTATTGCAAAAGAGTTTTAAAGGCCCCGTAATCCTGCAAAACATGGTCTGTCTGGGACACTAAGGGTGTGGCCCATGCCAAGGCATTACCAGTCATATGTGTGATCATAAACCCCACCTTGGCATGGTCTGAAGAGAAGGCACCCACTCTAAAGGCGAAATGAATGTTACATGCTTCTAAGAATTCCTTCACCTATTTGGCGGACCCATCAAACTTCCCGAAACAAGGGCCATCGGAGGGAGATCAGAGGTTTGTTGTTCTCGGGTAGTGACCCTTTGTTGTAGGGAAGCGTTTTCAGTCTTGAGTGTCTGTACTTCCAAGTTTAAGCTTTGCACAGCAGCAACCAATTCTTGGATCTGTTCAGGAGTAGCCATGGTTTCAGATCTTGGGCGTTGGAAGCTATCAGAATGGTCAGTAATATCCTCTTCAACCTCAGAAAATAAGGATTCCGTTTCCTCCCCTTCCTCCTCACCTGAGGCAATTGACGAAGTGTCCAGACGTCTCTGTCTTCTTCTCTGTGGTCTCTCCTTTTTTTATAGAGATAGGGTCTGCCTCGAGAGGAAGCCTCCATCCTTCCTGTGCGGAGCTTACCTCGCTTAGTTACTTTCCTTTGCCCCAGGCGGGTTAGTCAGCAGCCCTTCTGCCCGCTGCCTCCTTCCCTCCGGTGTCTGGCTTTTTCCTTTAAACGTCAGAATCCTTTCTGTGTTCCGGTGTCGGTTGACATCGGAAGAGACCTTGCTGTGCTAGCCTTACTCCTCGCAGACCAGCGATCTACTCTTCAGAGTGTTCATTACGTTTGTTTTTTTTTAATGCCCGTGGCTTTTTCCCCCACTACGTTCCTGGCTACTTCGGGAGAGAGGTCACTGGACTGCATAAGACTTGGGTCACAGTGGCTTCCTCTCGAGGAAGACCCTATCTCCCTAAAAAAAAGAAGGAGAGACCACAGAGAAGAAGAAGGAGACGTCTGGACACTTTGTCAATTTCCTCAGGTGAGGAGGAAGGGGAGGAAACGGAATCCTTATTTTCTGAGGTTGAAGAGGATATTACTGTCCATTCTGATAGATACTGATGAGACATTGGCCTCTTTTAAAGTTGGATGAAAATATCAGAGACCATATAGATGATAAACCCAAATTAATATTTAAAAGGGCAGGAACACTGAAGAATAAACTTAGCCCGTCACTACTACCAGAGATCAAGGACCCAGTCAAGCCGACATGGTTACAACCACAGAATATGGGTTTCGAAAAATGTGGAGGTTGCACAATGTGCAAATTTACCTATGATGGAACCAAAAGGTTCAGGGACGAGAATGGGAAAGAGATCATCATAAAACAAGCAATTAACTGTCAAACAAAATGTGTGGTTTATGGTATGCTATGTGTATGTAACAAAGTTTACATAGGTAGTACCATTAGGGAACTGAGGATCCGAATCAGGTAACATTTGGCGAAAATAGGGAGCCAAGACCCAAGTCTCCCCTTAGCCGCACACTGGCAAAAAACACACCAAATGGAGAATAAATCAGACATCAGATTTATTGGACTTCAACAGGTCAACATTGGAAAAAGAGGTGGCAACAGAGAAAAGAAGCTTTGTCAAGCAGAAGCATGAATAATTTGCAAATTGAATACCACAGGCCTAAATTCTGATAATGAGATGGTGTCCTTTTTATAGTAACTTCCACGCATACAAATTCTTTGATTTTAAGACTTAATACATAGCGGAGCAATCGAATCATATTGACCAATTTATTTCGATGTGTTATCCTCTCCCATGTCTAAGAGAGGAATTGTCTCATGCACAGCAGTACCAATGGAATTAACATTTTTTGTTAATGAAGGACCGGATCAGAACAAACATGAGAGAACTGTATGAACTGGTTTAAGTAATTGTTGCGTTCTACTATTTTCTCACATGTATATGAAGTGAACAGGTTCAATTGCAGAAGTAACTTCAAGAGGATTGTTTCTGTTAAATAAGGACACCATTTATGTGCAACCAAATACGAGAGGTACAGCAATTAATTTGTCGAATCTAGGAACATGAATGACATATCTTCTTTATTTACCTTGTTAATTACAGGGTTATACTGCTGAATGCTAATGCACTATCATTAAGTTGTCTATTTCAGGATAATTTGCGCACGATTGTGGATGTTTACAAAGGGATACAAAGCAATGCGCGCTTTGCCTTACCAAAAAATGGCGGCCGGACCAAAGTTACGAGATTAGACACTAAGAAGCGACTATAATGCAAGCGTTGCCATTAGCAACGCTCAGTAGCATACACAAAGAGGACACATTTCGCGCCCGAGCCTCAGCCGGCGCAGCAGACCCCTTACGGATTCAACTCAGGTAAGAGACCATCTATATTTGTCCGACACAAACACATTTTCACACACACGCACCAACTATCGTATTTTGAAATGATTTCGCATTCAATTCATCAACAGGGATTTAACCCTTTTATGATGCAACTGTCTAAATAGACCATAGGCAAGACCACAATTCCAAGGTAACACTTAACTCAAGATGAAGTTGGTAGAATATAACGTAAGAAATGTGAACTGTAGTTGATTCACAATTTTTATTTTTCTCACATTTGTTATTTTTTCTTTACTTCATAGTTGTCTCTAATCAACCCCATTAATCCCCCCCTATGCCAACCTCTACTCTCTGTTTTCTTTGATACTAATGATTCTTGTTAAACCAACATTGTGATGCAACATTGTTGTGTTCTTCTACATATGTGTATATATATGTCCTTTTTTATTTTTTTATTGTTTGGTGATTGTAACTTGCAATTTATGTACCGATAACATAAAAGAAAGTATGAGCCCTGATTTGAGAAAGGCTTTATAAGCCGAAACACGTGTCATCAACGAGGGCCCGCAACATGACCAATTAAAATTTGATCTTCACAAAAACAAACTAGCGCAATGTCTCATGTCTTAGTATGTTTACAAATAATTACATTTTAATAATACCTATAAGGCCCAGCTATGAATTAGGAAGGCATCTATGTGCTATGCTCTAATGGGAGTCCGCCCCTCCACCATCTAGCCAGCCTAAGCATTCTACTTCGCTACCAAATTAATTAATTATGGAAATTTTATACTGTGCCAAATCACCACCATAGTGGTCTCAAAGCACCTATCCATGTCCATGATGTATTTTAGGGTGTATTGTGTCCCCACCCAGTGATCACCAGACCTTAGTCTGCTGGAGGAAAATTGAAGTAGGGTATTAGAGGTGAACCGAGAGAGAGACTGAGTGCGGAAATGAAAATAATTAGACTGTAAATGGATAGTCTGGATGCACGAGGGGGTTGAGATGTGCTTGGCCTATCCTAAGTATGGTGAAGTAATGATTAACCATGAATCGGATACCACTGGGATAGGCCATGCCTTTTAAAGCTCCAGAAAAGTTTACTGCCAAAGGGGGCACCAACTGTTTTCACATACAACTTGTTGGGATTAGAGGAAACTTTGTGCATGGTGGGGTGAGACAGAGGCCAACAGCTAATACACAACTTTCTTTCATGACAAAATGGATGCACTCCATGCAGCTCTGTTCCTGAAATCAAATGCAAATCTACAGATTCTGGTGAACTACAGACTCATGTCCTGCCAAGAATCCTGCAGATCCCCCCTGAAACCCTGCCTAAAGTCTCCTCCCAGGTGGTCAGGGAATGGCACATGCTGCCCGATCCCAACCCTGGGGGTGGTGTACTGCAGTAGGATCACCTGGGCGGAGACGAGGCCCAAGGTAATGAGGAGATTTTGTGGGCTGAGACAGTATTTTGCTCTGAATGGGGATATCCTTACCACTATGCCAGAAGAAGTTAGGTCTTATTGTCATTTTAATATCTCTCAACCTCCTGTTAAAACTAAGGTAGTAAAACCTAAGGTTGTAACACGCAAACCTGTTATATTAAAAGAAATAATCCTTTTGGTCACCAAAAGAGAGTATCTTCTTTGATACCAAGGTTACACTACATGGAATAGCAAAAGTGTTGCCTTCTCTATGCCTTCTTCCTCTAATAAGGTTAAAACCTACAGCCCCTCTTTTAAAAATACTAAGGAAATTAAATCTACCCTTAAAAATATACAAAAGGTGGAAAAACGTAACTTTGATAAAGTGAACTACATGTCCCAGAATCCCATAGGGACTGAGACGAAGGGGCATGTAGAAGTGGAAGACGGCAATTAGGCCCAGCATCCTTTGCCAGGGCCAGGCAATTAACAGTAATGGCCTGCACCTGAAATCAATTGCCCCATCTAAGAGGCATAAAAGGCTGGAGCAGAATGGGGAAGGAGGAAGTAGAAGCAGAAAGAGAAGAGCACAAGGCTAGCAGAGTTCATGAGGAAGTGTGATCACTTAAGGGACGCTGGCACATGGAGAGAGCAGATTTCACCTGCATGTTCTAAAAGGGTCCTGTGTTCACAAACCCTGCTTGCCATGGCTGCACTGAGAGACGTGCTGAGAGTGAAGGTCTTGCCAGGTGTGCCTAGTGGCTGTAACTCCAGAGCCGTGACTGTGCTGAAGCCCAAGTACCGTAGCAAGAAGAAAGCTGAGGGAAAGAGGAGTGAAGGAAACTTCCAGTTGGCCTGGCCGGATCAGAGACACCCGTTCTGCAGAGTGGTGCGGGTCCCAAGTGTATTTACAGCCATGGTAGGAGACAAAGTCGGGAAGTGGAAGCAGCCCGCAACTGCAGTGTTCATGAAGCCGGTGAATAAAGCTTGGCGTTCAGGTTCACTCAAACCCTTGCCAGTAACTGTTACCAGCTCTAAAATGGATCACGTAAGAGTGGAAGCGAGTATAAATAGTTTGTCGTTGTGAAAGCTATTCTTTACAGTGAAAACTTATAGTAAAAGTTATAGTGCTCGCGTGTGAAGAAAAGTCTTTCAATTCCCATTGTCCAACTTTTAAATGTGGCCAGAGTAGTCGTGTGTCTCCAATAGAAAGGGGAATGCTATCTAAAGTACTCTGAAGCTGACTTTCACACTTGTTATGACGCGCGACCAATTGTGATTTGTGACTTGAATGGAAAGTGTCTCTGAGTTAATACGTGGGAATACAAACCCTTACAGATACTTAAGGTTGAAGATTTTTCTTAACGAGGAGTTGCGTATGTCTAAACTTCTTTTTCCTTTGAAGCCTGAACCTTGTAACACTAAGAACAAGTATGATTTAAACGCAGAAGTTGTTGAATTAATAAGAAGAACAGCATTACCCAAGCCAAGGGGCAAACCCTTTCTATAGTGAAGAAACCCCTCTTTAAATCAATCCATCTAACTGGTGAAGGTGTTAAAGGTCCAGTATCTTCCAATACAAGTGGGACATTGTTATCTAAGGTTGGCAGTGTGGCAATACAGCTTCAAGGTAGCTACTGGAACCAAGAAGGTGTGTAGGGAGCAGGGGAAGGGAGCTGGGTGCTTGTAAGAACATTGACCAAATATTCTGTAATGCTCAGACTGTTTAAGTTGAGAGAAAGTCGGTCTGGAAGCAGAGGCAGGTTATCATGGTGGCAGTATGGCAGACAGAAGAGGCAAAAAGGCTGCCCCTTTCTTGGAGCCTAGGAAAGAAGTGTGTCTTGCCTACCTGTAGAAGTCAAAGCATCTTGGTTTTAAAAATGCCTAACCTTTCTAATATATAAAGTTGAAGCAGAAATACCAGAACTCTGGTTGTGTAAAATACTGTCAGTGGATGTCACATCGAAGTTGGTTGAAGTAGTGGCATACTGTGAAACCAAGGAGTCTGTTTCCACAGTAACAGTAGTAGAAGGGCGGTTGTCAAGAGGAAAGCAACAACCCAAGAGGAATCATCCCGACAATTATACCAAATGTACTGCCGAGGCTATGAACTCTTGTAGAATTGTAGAAGAAATTTCTAATCTATTCTTTGAACTGTGGCAAAACAATCTTGCAAGGAAGACATCCAGGATCACCATTGGTGCTATTTCTTTGGCTGGCATTGGAAAGGGATTGTTTCAACCGAAGGCTAAAGAACTTCTACCAGTGCTTTTTTGTTTGGTGAACTTGATTCATTTGGAACTTACAAGAACTGGGTCAAGAATTTGGATTTTCTTTTTGAACATTTGGGGCAATTGACATTGAACAATCTTGGGGAAAGTATTTACCCAGGACGGGTGAACTTCATCCAAATTACTGGTTGTTTGTTATTCACTTATTTATGTTGTTTATGATTTACTTTGAATATTTTGTTGTTTAGTGTGAAGGCCGGTTTGTTTCTGTTAGGAGTGATTCCCTTAGTTCTTAGACTAGGCAGGGAACTCCCTGATAGAGGAGGTTTAGCAAGGATTTATTTGCAGCTTTTTCTTTTAATAAAATGTTTAATTCTGAGAAAAATACAAGGCTTTGTCTGCCTCGCATTACTGACCCCTCACACGCCCTTGAGAAACCTTCTTAAATCAGTTAAATTGTTACATTATACAGAACACTTTCTGTGAAAAATTGGGTTAAAAGCCAAACGGTTTGCAAATGGTTTCAGAGGGTATTACATACAAAAATAGATGCAAGCCACCAAGAGTGCAGAGGGGCATTTTATTTTCTTGATGCCTTTTCCCACAGTACATGCCAGTATAAAACACGTTTTCATGCTGTCTGTGCCCATACATGATCATGCTGCCTGAACCATTATATGCCAGTATTCCCATACAAGAACATACTCATGTTTGATTTACACATCATGCCACTAGGAATACTATAAGAACTGGCCCTGCCAATATGTGCCAGCATCAACATGTAAGAACCTACTCCCGTGGACCTTGGCAAAAAAAAGACATGTCCCAGCCTAGTAAGAATAGATAGCCAGGCTGGAATAACCAATATAGATCAGTCTGGCCATATAATAACACTTATGTTTGCTTTACTTTAGATTCCCAGTAAATTAATGCTGTTCCAAAGTGAATATATGGCACTAATGAAAGCCCGTCTAGCCACACAACAACACTTAAATTTGCTTTACCCTTGATTCGCAGTAACAAATGCCTGGCCACAGTCTGCTCTGGCACAAATAGCCCCACAATCAGAGATCAGCTCTACAGCACACATTCATTCATACATCCATTACATTCTCTGATTCACACACATGTTCAGACATCCATTCATTTTTCTCATTCCCTCAGGCACACATACAACAGACTCTCTCAGTCCCTTGTACACACTTAAATATACAAACACTTGCATGCATGCGACAAGACAGACATACATAAATACGTACACAAATACATTTCATGTATTACCTGCAGCCCCATTCCGGACTGCACCTGCCCCAATGGCCCTCCGGCAACCTTGCAGCGCCCAACACGAACCAAGAAGCAGAGAGCTTCCCGGTTTCTGAAGGCCTGCACAATGGAGCCAGAGTGCCTCCTTGATGTGGTCCTCAGACCTAAAAGTGCGGGGAGGCGCAGGAGAGCCCCCTATGTACATTAGTCCTATGATTCTACAGTCTGCATCCCCAATGGGTCGTGCAAGGCTGGGGAAGCAAAACACCCCCAGCCTTGCATGGCCCATTGGGAATGCATGTTGGGGAACTGAACGTGTCAAAGGGACACTCTGTTTCCCTTTGACTATTAAAGCCAGCACAGGAGTGCTCCCTCAGATGCTTGCTCCATCTATGGGAGTGTTCAGTATAATCACTTGGCTAGTCCATAATGGATGATGGTGGTAGGTTGGCACCCTGTCAGTCATTATGGATGAGTCACTCCTGAATAGTTCTTATACTTCCTCGTAAAACCGCACACACACCACATAAAATACCGCCCATTTCCCATGACTGTACCAGCATCTTCTGTGGAGTTCTGAAATGTTGTTGACACCACTGACAACAGGGTCGATGGTAACGCATGGGTAGTGAGTTGAGATTTTAACTTGCTCCAAAGATTTCACCCTTTGTTCTTAGTTCCTGTTAACATCCCTCAGCAGCAAAGTATTTACCATCAACGTGCAGTAAGAAGTACTTTTTGTTTTATTTTGGGCCCAGGCTGACAGTCACCGTCAGCTCCTGAAACACAGGTTTCCCTGTGTATGCCACCAACACCCGGAATCACTCCAGAATTCAGGATGTGGATTACCGGAAAGGGAGTGGCTCGGTTACCTCCCATACTCAGAAAGGGATGTGAAAGCAGACTGATCCCCATACAAAAGTGCCCTACACAATTCTAAAAAGTAGCTTACAAGAACTGGTGAGAAACGAGTGGGTTTTTCTGAACAATAATAAGAACTTAAATGACACAAATGCTTATTGAAAAAAAGTTTGAAGTAGGGTTTATGTAAGATATCATTCCGTTAAGAGCCTTGTGAGAAAATCAATGAGACGTCTGTGACACTAATTACTGTGGTCAGGTTTGGAGACCGGTCTAGGGGGCTGTGCCCAAAAGGCTGATACCTTCCAGCACCTGCTACCCCTGGCTCCCCCTCTGCTACCTCTAGACCTCTCCTTGCTACCCCTGGGCAACTGGACAAAGAGGCAGTGCCAAGAGCATATATCTGTGTGGCACCTGCAAAAGACGATTGTAAATGCAGCGAAATGTGCCACAGCTTTTTACACCTGGAATCTCGATCTCGTTAGCTGGAGAAATAACTATGAAGTGGCCATCAAAAACAGGTTGGCAGTCCATTAGGGAAGAATGTCTGAAGTATTGGGTTCAGAGTCGGGGATGTCTGTGCAGCTCAGACCTAGTACTGCAGCAACAGGAAGGCTATGGGGGCTAGGTATAGCAAGCTGGACATGGTTAAGAGCAGCCTGCAGTACTCAGTGACAGCACAGTATGCACGCAAATCTCATCACTTCTTATGATGTCATTAGAGGTCAAGGGTCGTGTGATGTCACTTACGCTCTACCACCATCCCATGTGGGCTGGTTTTATGGGCCTGTTTGATGGCTAAGTGCAGCGTACAGCTGGTAATTTGGCCAATATGCTTTAAAAAGATTTCGTTTGAAACAAAATACTCGGGTCACTTTGTTGCAAAAAGTCAGGACTTAATGTTCGTGAACGTGGGCCATTTTTTGGGTGCTACTGTTTTTGTTTGAAGCAGTCTGATAGCTGCTGGGCTCGCAGTAGCAATGCCCCTACCCCTGAACTACAAATACATTTTTGCTGGGCTTCCTACCATCCCTGTGCGATATCATGTGCTTAGTATTAACAAGTTAGCTATTTCCTGCTAGGGGCTTTTAAAAGAAGTATGCCAGAAGCATTAGTGAAACACTACCCTGATGACTTCCTATTCACAGGTCCAGCAGGGACTCACTTATGCGAGCAGGAACTGGAAATAAGTCACAGAAAAATGGGGCAAACCACTGGCTCATGAGAAAACGGTGGGTCCAGCACACAGAATTACATTCTTGGGAATAGAAATAGATTCAGTCAAAGGAGAGTGTAGGATTCCAAAGGATAAAATAACAGATGCTGAAAAGCATAGCCTCCCTAAAAAGAAGAGAAAAGGCTACAGTTTGTGAGTTACAAGTATTAGCTGGTAAACTCAAGTTTGCTTACAGCATAATTCCCCAAAGGGTGCATTTTTCAGCAGAATTTGGGCCTCATTATAAGCTTGCGGGTACCATTGTTACCGCACCGACAAACTACGAGGTCTGATCTCAGGTGCCTTTCCGCCTGCCAGGTCTGACCTGGCGGGCGTATTGGCACCCGCGAGCAGACCTCGACGGATTCACTGGCACCATTCACGAATGGTGCCGGTGGATCCGGACTCCGCGTTCCCATTGAATCCAATGGGACTCAAATGGGAATGGGGAGTAATAATTGCTGGCACCCGGTAATGGGGATTTACCGGGTCAGCCAGGGTTGGAATGCCCCGGTAAGTCCCCATTGCCAGGTTCTGGTAAATTCATGACTGCAGCAATTACCGGCATGACTAACGCCAGAGTCTTAATGAGGGTCATGGGGCTTAAAACAAAGGATGCAGTGAAAAAATGTCATCACGTATGATTGGGGAGAAGAGTCGAAGACGATTTAGCTATGTGGGAAGAATATTCGCAAAGTTTTAACTGTTCAGTAAATTGGAGGAGACTGCTACATGATGAGAACAAAAGGGCATTGTTTACAGATGCTGCTGCCAGTGGTGGATTTAGAGCAGTACCGGAAAATAAATGGAGCGCAGGGCTGTGGCCAACGCCTTGGCGCACACACACAAAGGGGCGGGACTAAGAATATCACGTTGCTTGAGATTTTTCCTATTGGGGTCGCACTATGCCTGTGGAATGTGCAGTTGAAGGAAAAGAGAGGGGCCGTTTGGTCGGATAATATGGCGGTAGTGCAAGTGATCAAAAAGGGCCCAGAGCATGTCAACATGTGTTGGGAGCTTTGAGGGCAATAACAAAAATGTCATTAAAAAGCAACATTGAGTTGAAAGCCAGGCATATCGCTGGCTAAGCGAATAATGTTGCCGATACTTCATCTCGTTCACAGTCCACAATTTTCAGGGCATTAACGCCGGAAGCCGAAAAAGAAATGACATCGGCGTCAGAGGAAGTTTGGGGAATAATGGAAGAACGCACAAAGGCAGGGTTGGGCATGCAAAGTTATTAAGAGAAGTGCATTTCATTTAAAAGGAGCCCCATTGCCCCCACATGACCATAAGAAATCGCACCGGGGTTCTGGTGGAGCTGGCAAAGAACAGCCTTGCTCCTAAAAGGGCCAAGCACTATAATAACTGCCTAGAAACGTTCAAAAGAATAGTCAAATGTGGCCATATTATCGAGATTAGTAAGGAAGAGCATTTACTAGGAATGGGCCTTTTTACAGGATAAAAAGAAATCATGGGCAGGGTCACACCTCACCACAGCAGTGGCATATTTCTTCAAATTAGCGGGGGGGGGGGGCAGACCTCAAAGGTTGGGACAAGGTGGAGGGGCAACTCCTGATGCACGTCGCCCGTTGAATTTTGAAAGTTGCTGAGGGCTATTAGAGTTGTTAGAAGAATGTTGTAGCAACAATTATGAAACAATATTGTTCAGGGCAGCGCTTGTCCGTGGCCATTTTTGAGCTTTCAGAGTTAGCGAGCTGATCGCCAAAAATACATCCGCGGAAGATGGGTTGGCAAAGGGCGACATAAACATGGCGGAAGGAAGCAGGACTATATTGCTGAGAAAATCTAAAACTGATCAGCAAGGAAAAGGGAAGTTGATTAAGTTGTATTGCATTGGTAATCCACAACATTGCCCAGTATGTATCACAAAGGTATTTCTGGGGGCCCGTCCCAGGGATGGACTGGCCTATAGGGTACTCTGGAGATTTCCGGGTGGGCCACTGCACCCTGGTCCTCTTTTGTGTGGTATTTCCAAATTTTCTCATAGGAAAAGCATTGGGCTTGCTGTAAATGTGTCACATGGGGCCACTTTGAACATTATTTCCAGGGCCTCTTGGTTCCCAGTCCACCCCTGGCCCGTCCCCGTATGGGTAAACAGTTGATAATTCAGAAAGATGGTAAGCCAGATTTCTATTCCAGGCAGTATTAAAGAAAGCAGTAAAATTAGCAGGGCAGGATTCTACAGAATTTGGGGGGCACTCTTTTGAACAGGGGAAGTCACTTTAGCATGGATGGGGCCTGGGGATCAAAAGGGTGAAACGGATTGGTAGATGGAAGTCAGAGAGTTATAAAAGATACATAAGGGAAGAACTGATATAATACGGTCTATTTTCCACAAAGTCATTCATGGCCCCTTCAGATCAGCATGGATAGTAGGACACTCATTTTTGTCCCATGCAAGCAGGTAGGAGGAGGAGAAACAACAGGGCCTGCACTTTCAGGACACCATCACAGCATTGTGGGGGAACACTGGGTATGTGGTGGGAGGACATTCATGATAAGCTGTCTGATGTAATTGGTTTCAGGGACCCACCGGAGTACCTGGTAATACACCTAGGTGGGAATGACTTGGCATGCCTGGGTAGGAGAGAATTGTTGAGGGACGTGTGTACATCCCTAGTCAAAATAGCGCATTGTTGGAGGGATACCGAGATATTCTTGTCTGAATCGATACCCAGATGGCATTGGCGGGGAGCCATATCGTATAAGGCAGTAGCATTTGTGAAGAATTCGAACATCCGCACGGTGGGACTGCGCTCAACCTGTTCTTTTTTGAAATTTTATATGAAATGGAATGATAGTAGATCAATCTCTGGAAAATATTTGGGGCTAATCCGCACACATTTTCCTATGCTCACAGCACGACAAACACATAGACCTGTGCACTCTGTGTGAACACACACTACAAGCACAGTCCTCCCCGTCACATTTAATTGGAATGTGACAATGAGGAATTAGACCTTTCGCACAGTGGGTGTGCAATTGCCTGGGCTTTTTTGATATTTTTTAATGAAATTGAATGATTGGAGATCAACATCAGAAAATGTGTGGGGCTAATCTGCATACAGTTTCCTATGTTCACTGCACAACAAATGCATAGATCTGCATACTCTAGGTGGACGCAGAATACCAGCGCCACACCCCCTGTCCCATTTAGTTGGAATGTGACACCCTGGAGTACAGGAAGGCATCTCAAGTGGCGGAGAGAAAATCCTCCTCCAGCCATAGCCAGCCTAATTAACTATCAAAGGCCCCATGGATCCGCCCTGCCATTGCCAGTCCTGCGGTGGCAGGCGAGACTGATGAGTTAAATTAAGCACGACTGCGAGAGACCTGGTCGCAGAGCTAACAAGGGCAGGAAATTCCAACACCTTTTTGATATGCATCTGTGTCAATCTGAAGCCAGCTCCCACCCCCTCAGTATCAAGGGCAGTGAAGTGTCATGTCTGGTACATGTGTTTACAGTAGGCAACCCTGCAGGGGGGCCCCCATTCAGAGGGTAGGAGTATGTTATTGGATGGAGACAGAAAGTCTGTTCTCACCACAACTTCAAGGGAGACCTGCCTTTAATCAGGAACCACAGAGAGCTCAATTAATCATATAGCCACCTTGATCCACAACAGACAGGAAGATGGGTGGGACTTAGTAATACATGTGTTCACCATTTACCTTTCCTGTTGCAAAGCACTCTGGTTATGACCTCACACATAACAGAAGATGGGGGTCATTAAGGAAGGCTTATCTTACACAATCACTGGGGCCCATTTGGATTTAAAAGAGGGTTAAGACCCTCTTTTGGCAGATCAAAAGGCTTCACCAGAATCAGGAAAGAAGAACTCATGTGGACCCCGCCTGAAGGTACAGTCTGTTTTACAGCTTCTGCCAGTGAAGGAAGGCCAGGATTTCCAAGAGGGAAACAAGATCCCTCACCTAAACATCTCCCAGGGAACAGAGGGAGATACTGAATCCAGAAGACCCTCTAGTAGCTCCAGAACCAGTACCCAGCCAGCACACAGAATTCCCTGCTAGGGTCTGCAAGCAAGCTTCCAAGGTCTCTGAACCGAAAGAAGGACAATGCCGTTGCCTGCAACACTCTCCTCAGATTTGGGCATCCTTCAAGGATGACACAAGCCCAGCGAAGAAGCTAGGAGGAGTGCACCGACAAGCATCAATCAGCGTCCGCCTTAAGGACATTGTCCAGCCAGTCGATCCCCCTCGAACTGCAACTGACTGCACTGCTGACTGTTGTCACACTGCAGTCGCTCATGCCGTCTGAGATGCCTTGACGAGTGCTTCAGACCTGCCAACCAGCACTGAGACAACAATTTGTGACCCGAACCGCTGTGTAAGCCAGCCTGCAGTTGCTCATCCAGCCTCACTCACCAAACTATCCCCAGCCTGATACCCACAGCTGTCTCTCATCTTGAACTCTGTCACAGAAGCTACAAAGCGCCCTGAAACTGACTCGACACTGTCCAGCACCAAGAATCTCTACAAGCATAAGGTACATTGTGGTTCTGTACCCCTGGTCCTTCCCCCAAAGGCCCCTAGTGACAATTTATGACCCATTGCTCCCTTTGTGCTGAAACCAAGTATCCTCAAACTATTACGATTAAATACTTTACCGACTACCCTCCTGTCAGTATCCAGAGTGCATCCCCTTTCCTTCTTGAAACTGTCTGTCCTCTGCATTCCTTTAGAGGGTGGGTTGTATTTTGTAGTGTGCTAGAACTGTCTGTTGTGATAATAAAGTAGATATTTGTATACAACCTTGACTGGACAGTCCCTTTTATCATTGGGTAATAATTGTATTTTCGCTGTGTTGCGACTATTCAACAATCCACGACCTTGCGGAGATGAGCCTGCCGTTCCATCCACGTTCCGAAAATTGGATGAGGAGGTTTATAATTGACGTGTTTCCAATGTATTTGATCCCTTCTGGTGTACTAGAGGTGTGAGGCGGATTGCTGGTTTAGAAACCGATATTCACCCATGGACTACTGGTGCCCCAGAAGTCGATTTGTCACATTGGTGGAAAGCGGTCAGATCATTTGGAGCCTTGTGCACAGCTTAGTCACCCAACGATAAAAGTACTGTTGCAGGCAACGTTTAGACACTGCTAGGTATTTGTAATAATCAGGGACCTTGACATGGAGACTGTAAAAGGCATGACCAAGGCTGTCGTGTGCATCCTATGTCAAGAGAGGGGACTGCCCCACAGCACTAAGGTTAATAAACATGAGCTGCTGACCAGCCTCCAAGCTTGGGTTGAAGCAAGGGTGGTTGGGGAGAAGATCCCAGGGGACGGGGTAGGCCCTGTGTACCCACACAGAAAAGACCTTCCGGATGGGGAAGTGGAAGATGATGAGGAAGACAGCATGAGCAGTGTTTCTCACCAATCATCCCAGTCAGGGGAAAGCCTGGTTTCTCAACACTCTAGAGTGTCAGTGAGGCGCGGGGCTAGTGCAGCATCCCGCAGATCCTAGGCTTCCGCACAGTCTCTAAGTGGCCCAGTAATTGTTCTGGCTGTTAACAAGGTAGCGGCTAGAAAGCTCCTGCTCGAGGAGAGGGGACTAATGCTAGATAAACAGCAGAACAAGGTCACCATAGAGCTGCGTAAGCTGGAGCTTGAAGAGAAGTAGGCCAACAGATCCACCTCTAGTGAAAGCATCAGCTGCGGCTCGAACCATAGTGCGGGGATAAGCCCCGGCAGCGCATTCCCAAAGACTTAGTGCAAGCTTACGAAGTGGGGAAGGATATTTTTGACTTTCTGAAGCACTCGAGCTGGCTTTTCAGCTACATGAGGTGGACGAGGTACCTTGGGATGCAGCCCTGATGAGTCGCTTACCGACACCAGGGACTGATGCAATTCTTCTGTTAACTCCTGAGGAAAGGCCCATTTAAGAAAGCATGAAGACAGCCCTCAGGAAGTTCTGCAAAACCCCAGAAACGTATCTCAAAAGCTTCACAGAGCATGGAAAGAAATGTGGGCAGACATTTGAAGCATTCACACACTTGTCATTGAACTATCTGAGCGGGTGGGTGGCTGGTAACAAAGTTGACACATGCAAAGGGATGTACAATTTGTTTGAGTGTGAGCACGTATTGAAGAATTGCGAGGTTGGCCTACGCCAGCATCTTGTGGACAAGACTATCAGAGACCCTAGGAAGCTTGCAAAGGATGCCATTAGGTTTGTGAGTACTCGAGTCCAGAAGAAGGCTCAGGCGATCACACCCAAATCGAAAGAGAAATCTTCAGACAAAAAAGTAAACAAGGATCGGAAGAAAGGTCCAAACCCACTTCCCTTCAAAGTCAGGTCCCCAAAAGAATAAAAGGTAATCCTAAAACTTTAGTTCAGCGGTATACACTGAAAAGAAGAGTGCAGGCGCCCCAACACTGGGAGACCTGCGTTCTCACCACCCAAAGGTTGTTGCGTGTGTACGGAGCTGGGACATAGGAAAGGGTATCCTGCTTGCAAGGGCTTCCCCAAGCAAGCCATAGTGACTCATGGAAGAGGCCATCATTAGTGTGGGCCTCCTAGAGGAGGACTTCCTATTAGGCCAATGAGTGGCAGGATGTGGATTGGTTACACTGAGTGGGAACAGTACCAGGTCTCCAGAAGAGATCCCAGTTCCCAATAATACTAAACTCTATTTAGAACATGAGTATATCAATGGACACAAACCTCCTGTGGTCCAAGACACTGCGGCTAGCTTCACTGCTGTCACTCAGCAGTGGGTACAGCCAGGCCAATATATTGATGGGCCTGATGTAGCTTCAGTGGGTTTTACGGAAAGAGTAAGTTCCCCTTGCCAGTGGCGTCACTAGGGGGCGGTCTGGGGGGGCCAGGGCCCGCCCTGTGAAACCCTATGCCCCCCCCTTCAACCCTCCTACCTAAGACGAGCAGTGACCATGTTCTGCCCCTACATTTGTCTATGCCCCACCTACTTTTGTCTTTGGCCCCCTCTGTGCCCCTCCTAAATTTGATTCCTGGCGACGCCACTGTCCCTTGCCGATAGTAGAGTTCAGCTAGCGAGGTGAAATGACCCAGCACCATGTAGCGGTAAAAGACTCCATCCCTGTCCCCTGTCTGTTGGGTAATGATCTTCCTGATCCCGAGATAGTTGCAGCGGCTACCCTATCGAGCACCAAAGAGATCACCAGATTGAACACTCTCAGAGCCTTAGGACCTGGAGTGCTTCCAGGGGACTTGTTGGAAGGACTGGCATGGCCGGTAGCCCCTAGTCCAGTTCCACAGACTGCTGAGTCACCTGCTCCTGCAGGAGAGGGGCCAGTAGCCACTGAGGACCCTGCTGCCCTATCCAGCACCAAAGAGATCACCAGATTGAACACTCTCAGAGCCTTAGGGCCTGGAGTGCTTCCAGAGGGCTTGTTAGAAGGACCGGCATGGCTGGTGGCCCGTAGTCCAGTTGCACAGACTGCTGAATCACCTACTCCTGCAGGAGAGGGGCCAGTAGCCACTGAGGGCCCTGCTTTGGTAGCACGTGACTCAGTGCCTTCAGAGTTGCCTGGCGCAGCACAGGAACCTGAGGTGGGGGACCAGGTGGGCGCAGATCTGAAGGGTCTGCCCAAGCTGGGTGAGTTTGCATCAGCTGGTGGCCCATATCAGACTGTCCTCTTCAAAGCCCAGAAACAGTGTCCCACTCTGGCGGGTCTGCGGAAGCAGGCGGAGGTGCAGGCCAAGGGCAAGGCCCCTGGACTGTTCAAAGTGTACAGGGAGGATGGACTCCTGTACATTGAGCCAAATGATTCTGAGGACGAGGGCACCAGAAGGATGTGATTCCCCAGTGCCACAGAAAGTTCCTTTTGGATTGGTCTCATCAAATTCTTTTAACGGGTCACTTGTGCGTAACTAAAATAATCCGTTGTCTGTGCACTTTTACTGGCCACAGTTTGGCGTGAATGTTAAGGAACTTGTCCGGTCCTGCCTGACTTGTGAAGCCACTACCTGTGGTTGGGAGGCCTTTTTCGGGAGAATAGGATTAGACATTGTGGGTCCTTTGGGTCCCCAAACCAGCTCAGGGATCAGAGACATCTCGGTGGTGGTAGACCACGCCACAAGGTACCATGAGGCTGTCCCTCGGCGGAGCATCAAAGCCCCTATGGTTGCAAAGGCTCTGATTGGGATATTCTCCCGTGTTGAATTCCCCAAGGAAGTTGTTTCTGACAGGGCATCAAACTTCATAACCGCATATATGAAGGCTATGTGGGAAGTGTGTGGAGTCACCTACCAGTTCCCTATATCCTTCCATCCACAGACAAATGGGCTTGTTGAGCGGTTCAACAAGGCCCTGGAAGGCATGATCGGTGGCTTGCAAGAGCACCAGAGGAGAACATGGGATATTCTCCTGCCATGCCTTCGGTTTGCCTACAGGGAGGTGCCACAGAATGGAGTAGAGATTAGCCGATTTGAGCTTATATTTGGACACCCTGTATGACCTCCCCTCAGTCTAGTGAAAGAGGGATGGAATGGCAAAGTACATGAAACAGTCAATAAGAAACCTAAAGGCCAGTCAGGAGCTGATGAAGCACTAGCACGACCAGAAGGCCACAGTGACAGTCTATTCTCCAGGCCAGTGGGTGTGGATTATGGAGCCTGTCAAAACAAGTGCCTTTCAGGACAAGTGACTGGGCCTTACTGTGTGCTGGAAAAAGTCAGTGAGGAAAATTATCTCATGGACGTAAAAGAACCTAAACAGATGTGCAGGGTCTTTCACGTCAACCGGCTTAAACCCATTATAGTTGGGATGACTTGGTCATGGCATTAGTGCCTGACGGAGAGACTGAGGAGGAGACTGATCCCCTTCCAGACATAATGCACACTGAAGCCAAAGATGGGTCAGTTACAGGTGTCAACCTTGCAACAGACATGTCAAAACAGCAATTGACAGACTGTAGCCGTTTACTGGGACAGTTTGCCGGTCTGTTTTCACTAACTCCAGGTCAGGCGGATTGGTGCACCCATGAAGTGGACCCTGGAGACAGTAAGCCGGTGAAGAGTCGGATTCACTGGATGTCCGATAAGGTCAGGGACACCATCAAGGAGGACGTTTCCAAGGTAAACAAGAGTCTTTGAACCAAACCAAGGACAAGGCTGTTGCCTGCAACACTCTCCTCAGCTTTAAGCCATCTGCCTTAAAGGACGACGCAAGCCCAGTAAAGGAGCTGGAGGAGTGCTTCGACAACCATCAACCAGTGTCCACCTTAAAGGACATTTTCGAGCCAGTCGAAACCCTCGAGCTGCAACCGACTGCACCACTAACTGTTGTCATGCGCAGTCGCTAGCATCATCCGAGTCGCCTCAATCAGTGCTTCGGACCTGCCAACCAGCACTGAGAACGATTCCTGATCCCGAGCCGCCGTGTAGGCCAGCCTGCAGCGGTCCATCCAGCCATGCTCGCCGAACTGCCTGCCGCCCATTACCCGCAGCTG
Source organism: Ambystoma mexicanum (assembly GCF_040938575.1). Taxonomy (NCBI): domain Eukaryota; kingdom Metazoa; phylum Chordata; class Amphibia; order Caudata; family Ambystomatidae; genus Ambystoma; species Ambystoma mexicanum. Next base: position 761,954,965 of record NC_090925.1, on the reverse strand, counting down.
TGTCCCATCTTGAACTCTGTCGCAGACGCTGCAAAGTGCCCTGAAACCGACCGTGTCAAGAACCAAGAACTTCTACAAGCACATGGTACATTGTGGTTCTTTCCCCCTGGTCCTTCTCCGAAGGCCCCTAGTGACATTTTACGACCCATTTCTCCCTTTGTGCTGAAACCAAGTATCCTTGAACTATTGAGATTAATTACTTTACCGACTACCCTCTTGTCAGTAACCAGAGTCCATCTCTTTTCCTTCTGGAAATTGTCCTCTGCATTCCTGTATAGGGTGGATTGTATGTTGTAGTGTTCTAGAACTGTCTGTTGAATAATAATAAAGTAGAAACTTTTATACAACCTTGACAGGACAGTCCATTTTATCACTGGGTAATAATTGTATTTTCGCTGTGTTGCAACTAACCAACGATCCACAACCTTTTGGAGATAAGCCTTGCGTTCCGTCCACGTTACCAAAATTGAACAAGGAGGTTTAAAATTGTCTTCGTTTCCAGTGTACTAGAGGCGTGGGGCTGATTGATGGGTTAGAAACCGATATTCAGCCCTGGACCACTGGTGGCTCGGAAGTTGATTTGTCACAGCATTATCAAGGAGGAAGCTCAACACAGCATTGGCAAAATGTTTTATATGGGTGGGTTTGAACTTCATCAGACATGGGGAAATAACATTAAGCAACCCAGATCTTTTTCATCATGATGGGAATGTATGAGCTACGTATGTCTATAGTGAGTATGTATGTATTTACCAGTAACATTTTCAAGCCCTAGCAGAAAAAGGTTGTGCTTGAATTGACTTTCTGGGGAGGACCTGAGCGACCGTAGAACACTCAGATGTGGGTATACGGGTCAGAGTAGAGGAAGACCACAGCCAGAAAAGGAGGAAAGGGCACGACTTATGGAAGGCCGTGGTTGTTCCGCCTGCTCTATGCTACAGGGGACTTGGACCTGTGAACAGAGCTCACCACCCGTGGAGGAATCACAAGATAAAAGAAGGATGAGCTCTGGTAAGTTATGGAGATGGGCTGGCAAAAAGTGGGACTACTCTTCCTGACCATGCGATGCACAAAAGCACTGTGAGTAGTTGTTCATAATAAAATGGTGTAAATGATAAAGCCTGCAGCCATAATTTGTCCTACAATCACACTGGTGTCTTTTTTATTTAAGCCGCAGTATGCCTCTACTCTGCTTATGCTACAAATACATATTGGCTGGACTTCCTACCTACCAAGGCAATGGTCCTGCGGCATCTACAGCCGAGCTCCTCACCTCAGCAGAGGCATGGAAACCTCCGGCCACACTACACCCTGCCCAGAAACCATTAGAGCGGCTCCATTAAGCGACACACTGAACTTCAAAGCTCCCCACCTGGCTCACAAAGAAATCCAGAGGCGTGCCAACGAGTCCTTTACTAGGATGTCCCCTCCCTTTCAGCTGGCTAAAAGCCCGAGATCAACCTCCCATTGTAAATCTCATCTGCCTAGAAGGAGGCGGTTATTTTGTGGTGGAAGCCCTCTCCACAAACAAGCCTGTACTCAACTTTGAGGCACTTACCCATTCCGTCTCTTACTCACAGCGAATTCCTGAAATAGAAACTAGAAAGGGCTAAACATCCACCTGTTTCTTGGCCCTTAAGGTATACTGATTGCCTCCCAGAAGCATTCACTCCCGAGCAGCAGGTATGGGCTTCATCTGCAACTGACTCTCCCCACTAGGAGCACCCGAGAAGACCGCCAGAACACAGAGGTGGCGCAAAGGCAGCACAAAACACTACCGCCGACCAGTGCAATTCAGTAGAAAGTTGGCCAGCATTTCCATTGTGACTGGTTGTGGGAATAGAGTGGGTAAGGGGACAGAGTGCGCATAGCCCGGTAAAGTGGCTGCAGGGCGCGTGAGGGGTTGCACTCATGGGTGAGGAAGGCACAGAGTGGACGAGAGCACAAAGAGGCTGGGTTAGGTGGTACGGATTAGTGGGGACAGTGAGAAGCTAATGAAGCAAAGAGAAGAAGAGGTTAGAGGAGTGAATGTGAGGGTCTCTCCACGGTTGATAGAATCACAGAGCGATTGAGCGGAGACGTGGGAGGGGATGGCGCACAGACTTCCAGGATCAGGAACATGGAATGTGGTGGAGGCAACATCTGGTGGATAGATAACAGGGAGGCGAGGTGGCTGAGGGTGGCACAGACAGGGGCGGAGCCAGCCTCAACATTTGGGGGTGGGGGGGTGCTGGAGGGCCGTTTTGAAAACTGTTAGTGAGACGGGACATTAAACCTATTGCGCTACTGATCCCCCCCATCCTACCACCCCCTCCCCAAGCCCAGGAGGCTGAGTAGATATTACACTTTCCTTTGGCCCATTAGGTCAATTTTTCAGCCCAACGCACCAGAGGCGTAGCCATGATTCTGTAACAAGTGGGGTCTGGAGCTAATGGAGTAGGGCCAACACTAAGAAGGGCCCAGAGAAGGAAGGTCACTTGTTCTGTCCCCAGCCAAATGCCCAGGAGTGACAAAGCATAGCGAGGGAGGGCGAACCAATCAAGAGGGATTGTCTCCTTGCGATACATTTTTTAAAAATGGATTAAAATAGTGCATTTTTTTAGTACACTTTCTGTGATACATTAGGTAAAAAGCCACACAGTTTACAATCTGTTTTGTAGGGTAAAACATTAAAAGTCCATTAGATGTCAAGTTACTAACAATTCACAGCAACATTTTCAAACGCATTTTCATAATGCCTTTGCCCACTATATGTCAGTACTCTGCAAGTGTAAAAAGCTTTTTCATATCGATTGTGGCCACATTCTGGTGCACCTATATATGCCACTATTGCCACATAGGAAAATAATCATGTTTGCTTTGTCCATAATGCCAGTTAGGCATGCCAGTATCCCCATGTAAGAACATACTCCTGTTGGCTTTGCCTTAATGCCAATGAAAAAAAGCCATGCCACAGTAAGAAAACATATCCTTGCTGGCTACACAAATCCCCCCACTCTCCATATAAGAACTCTCATCATGTTGTATTTGCTCCCTTCTGTCATGCCACAGTAGAAAAACATTGCATTGCAGGCTTCACAAATTGCTCATCCCAATGTAAGAATCCTGTAAGAATACTTATGTTGCCTTTGGCCTTAACACCAGTAATAAATTGCAATGCCACAGTAAGAAAACATGTTCTTGCTGGCTAGCTGGTAAGAGAGCTCAGCGGGCTGAGTGCATGCATTTGTAAGCGGAGTGTGATCTGCAGGCTCAAATCTCGGCACGGCCAACTCAAAGTGACCTCCCTGATTTCTACCCTCCTCTACGGGCCTTGTACTATTATGTTGCTTTTGTACCTTGTTACGTCTCTGTTACTCTGTACTGTACAGTGTTTTCCCTGCTCACCAAGTTGTACCAGCGCCGTGATACTTACGGGTTTGGGCGCAGTCAATAAATGCAATAAATAAATAAATAAAGCTATATAAATAACATCATCATTACACAAATCCCCCCATATAAGAACACTTATGTTGCACTCATCATGTTATACTCCCCCCATGTAAGAATATTTATGTTGCCTTTGACCTTAACCAGTAAAATAAAAAACCAAGTCAAAATAAGGAAACATGCCTTCCCCATGTAAGCACACTCATCATGTTGGCTTTGCCCTTAATGTGAGTACAACATGCCATGCCACAGTAAGACCCAGCCAGGCCAGCCCCACTGTAGTATTTCCCTCCAGCCCCACCATAATATAAAAACACTCATGTTGGCTTTCCTTTGCCCAGAAACGGCAGTAAAACATGTCACGCTCTTGTCAAAAAATGTTAATGCTCCAATGCCCCTCGCCGGGTCCCAGCGTGCACACACACAGATACACAGAGAGATATATTGTATTGTAGTGTATTGTTTATAAAGCGCATAGACACAAAACGAGTGCTACAAAGTGCTCCAAGACGGGAGGGGAACATGGGATACAATCATTCATAAGGGCTTGCAAAATTCTGTATGATATACAATAATAATAAGCATACTAGGCTTGATGACATTTCTGCTAATTAAAGTGTGTTAACAGATAGTGGTGGAAGGCAGGGAGGGGGAAGGAGAGGGAGGTATATGCAAAACAAACGGACAGTATGCAAGTGTGTGACAAGCAGTGAGGGTAGTAGGGAAGGGGGGGGAAGAGGTGGAGGCATGTAACAACTCAACAGCCATACTAGAGAACATTTCTTGCTAGAATTAACACTACGTAGACATTGACATAAGGTAATGAGTCAGGGGAGCGTAAGGGGCATGGTTATGTTAGTTGGGCATTTTATAATGTGCCACTAAAACAAGTGTTTCAGGCGCACAAAGCTGGGCGGGGGGCGGCGAGGGAAAATCACGCTAAGCCATCATCTTACCGTGACTCGATTATTGTAACTCACTGCTAGGAGGAGACAGTGAGGACTACATTTAAAAACTGCAGAAAGTGCTAAACGAAACAGTGCGCATAGTTTATCATATCGCATGTAGAGAATCGGTAACAGCGGCCAGAAGAGAGCTTCATTGGCTCCCGGTGGCAGCCAGAATTCTTTTTAAGTTGTTGAAACTGGGACACAAGTGTCTTTTTGGGTCTGCACCCCAATATCTAAAAGAGAAACTGGAGATCTCCAGCCCCAGTAGGAACCTACGTTTTGCAAAGGCCTGTACACTGAAGTACACTGAAGGTTTATTGATTTAAAAGAGTCTCGGGTAATGATTGTTCCTTCTCTGTTCGGGTGGCGCAGGCTTGGAACGAGCTTCCTGAATCGCTATGGAAGGAAGAAAATTATTCTACTTTCAGGAAACTTCTGAAGACTAGGTTGTTTGCTTAGGATGGATCTTAGAGTGTTTGTTCTGTAGTTCTGTCTTTGTCTGTATTTTCTATCTCAGTGCCTGGATGCCTGAGGGCTTTGGCGCTTTATAAGCAAAAATAGATAGATAGATAGATAGATAGATAGATAGATAGATAGATAGAGACAGAGGGGCAGACAATGGACTTACTGGGATCAGTGCATTCAGTATGTGTAAGTGCGCATACAGGAAGTGCGAGGGGTGCGGGAAGGGATAAGTGCACCTAGTGCAGGAAGGCCGGGTTAGTGAAGAGGGTTATCTCTTTTGAGAAGTGCGAATGCAGCCAGTAATGCAGGGGCCTGTGGACAAGTGCAGGGACTGGTGTGGGTGCCTGTGGCCTGTAAGGTTCTGAGGTGATCAAGGAAGCCAGTCAGCTAGCTGAGCAGAAAGAGCAGCTTGCAGCTAGGGAACAGAGGTTAGCAGGGGAGAGGTAGAGAAAAGGCAGAGGAGAAGAGGAAGGTCTTGAGGATTTTCCGGAATTTCAGGAGATCCGGCTCTAGACGGAGAGAGGCAGGGAAACTCCATCAGAGGGTGGCCCCATGCAGAGGATAAGGATATACCCCCCAAGTCTCTGTTTGGAAAAACGGCTCACTCTGAGAGTTTGAGGAGGACGAGTGGAGTGCCCTTGAGGGAGTGTATTTGAGAAGAGTGGGATATGAGTAGGGCGGGCCCCGGCCCCAGAAAGACTTGTGAACAATGCAGAGGGTCTTGTACTTGATTGGTGCAGCCATGGGGAGCCAGTGGAGGGATTTCAGTGCTGGAGAGATGTGGTCCCTGGGCTTGCGGCCAAGGATAAATCTTGTAGTCCTGTTCTGGATGAGTTGTAAAGGTCAGAGTGTAGAAGTAGGGAGATTGAGAAAGAGACTTTTACAGTAGTCGAGTCTAGAGAGAACCAGCGCTCTGGAGACAGTGAATCTCTGAGGAAAATTGAGAAAAGGTAGGCTACCTCAGAGGAGCTGCAGCTGGTAGTGACATTTTTTGGATATGTCTGAAATGTGTGAGGAGATGGACAGAGTGGAATCGAAGATGACCCCCAGATTTTTTGCCTCACTGATGGGTGTGGGCGCAGGGCCAAGGGAGGCCGGCCGGAGTGCAAGCAGGAAAACAGGAGCAGGGGTCCCAATGAGAACAATCTCTGTGTTACTGGCATTAAGGCAGAGGTCGTTAGCTGCCCACAAGAACTGAATTGTGGACCGACAGTCATGAATGAGCAAGGAGGAAGAAGAGGTTGAGGGTAGCTTGAAGGAGAGCTGATTGTTATCCACATAACACTAGACGTTGGAAGTGAAGGAAGAGATCCTGTGGGCCAAGGCAGCCATGTAGATATTGGAAAAACCAGGTGGATAGGTTTGAACCCTGCGGGACCCTGCAAGTAGAGAGAGTGATAGAGGAGAGAAAGGGCCCGAGTTACACCTGGGATGGTCAGTCGGAGAGAAAGGAGGTGAGCCATGCCAGGGCCTGATCAGTGATGCCCAAGGTATCACGGAGACGATCGATCGATCAGGGAGTTATGATTTACTGTGTCAAATGCAGAGGAGAGGTCAAGGAGAATGAGGACAGAAGGAGAGTTTGTATCAAGATTTGAGAGCAGGTCTTCACGGGTGGTCAGGAGTCCAGTTTCCATGCCTCTAGATACTCTGAAGCCAGACTGATGATCATGGAAACAACCAACAGAACCAATGTGGGGAGTAAGCTGAGAGATAGCCAACTTCCCCAGTAGTTTGCCCAGGAAAGGAGTGATAGAAATAGGGCGATAGTTTGACAGGACATAAGGGTCGGCAGAAGGTTTTTTGAGTAGTGGGCGCACCAGAGAGTGTTTGAGATAGGAGGGGAAAACTCCAGAGGTGAAGGAGAGGTTGCAGAGGTCCGCCAAGGCTGGAGCTAGAGTGTCAATGTTGTCCTTGATAGTTTTGGAAGGGCACTTGTTTGAAAGAGGCTTTCATAAAAAAGGACTTGCCTAGTGAGCTCCTCAAGTGTGACAGGGGAAAAAGCAGCAAAGCGTAGAGGGGGAAGAGTGTGGAAGGCCGAAGGGGGCTCGGAGGATGTTGGTGCATGGGCGGGTGAAGGAGTGAGAGAGGAAAGGATGTCCAAGGTTTTGTTGGTGAAATGTGCTGCCAATGATGAGGAAAGGGCTTGGGTGGGTGCAGTGGCAGATGAGGCTGCTGAAGGATTGGCCAATTCCCTGCAGACTTTGAAAAGTTTGTCCGTGTTGTTAGATGCCGCAGAGATGCAGGCTTGAATATGGACTCTTTTCTTTGACCGAATTCAGTCTATATTACCTTTGAAGAAGGAGACAGGCCAGTTTGTCAGGGGGTGCACATGTGGCCACCCATTTCCATTCTGCTGCTCTACACTTGCGTTTTAGGGCAGCCAGCTCAGAGTCGTGCCAGGAATTGCACTTTTTGGGAGGCTTCATACGCACCCTCATGACAGGGGCAAGGATGTCAAGAGTTTTGGAAATGGAGAGATGAAAGTTAAAGAGGGCTTTGTCAGGGTGGGAGTCAGCCGCAAGAGTAGGAGGCGGCGAGTAGGAGGAGGCAAAGGCAGCCACTGTCACTCTTCGCGTGGGTCGGTTGGCCTTGAAGACGGGAGGCTGTTTGGGGTGTGCCAATGCCGGAGGAGACGAAAGCTTAAGGTGGGAAGAGGGAAGAGAATGATCGGACCAGGAGTGTGCTGTAGTAAGAGGGGTAGAGAGAGGGATATCAGTGGAGATGAGCGCATCCAAGGTGTGGCCTGCGGTGTGAGTAGGCCCAGAAGGTAGAATTGATAGATAGATAGAGCCGGAGAGTTTGTGGAAAGGTCCTGGAGAGTCTGAGGAGTTCAGATGGATGCTTAGATCCCTGAGCAGGAGTTGTGAGGAGGTAGGCGGCCAGGTCGGCCCATTCAGAGAAGAAGAGGGTGGACTGGCCAGGCAGCCTAAAGAAGGTGGCCAAAGTAAGCGAGAAGATTGGAGAGAGAGAGAGCCTGCAGACCAGGCATTCAAAGGAAGAGTAGGCCTGAGTGGGAATGATGGAGACAGGGATCCACTCTGGATAGATCAGGGCTACTCCACCTCCTTGTCTGTTAGTCCTGGACTCCGAGAGGATCTCGTAGCCTTCAGGGAGAAGTGTGTCAAAACGTGTGACAGAGCTGTCCTTAAACCAAGTCTCAGTGAGTGCAAGAACATCAAGATCCCAGAGTTCAAGGAGGAGGCAGATGTCAGAAGAGCGCTTGACAGCAGAGCGAGCGTTAAGAGTGGCAACATGGAGCAAATTGCCACTTTTGAGAGACTTGCGGGGCGGGGGGTACACGGAACAGCGGCGAGAGTGCCTGAGAGATGGAAACAGGAGAAGGTAGAGAGACAGGAGATAAGGATGATACTTGGGCTGTAGCGCATGTGGGGGTGGAAGCAGAAGGAGGCAAGGGTGCCCTTGAAGAGGAGGGTGAAAGGTGATAAGGCATGGGAGTATCCTATCAAAAAGGAGGAGGTTGGGTTGAGGATCCTGTACCAGGACAGTACCATTTAGATAGACATTGATGACCCTGGAGGAGGAGGCAAGAAGGACCTCACAGTGGGTGCCACCATTGATGTGTGAGGAGGAGTAGGGAGAGAGCAGAGCGACCATATGAAGGGTCCATAGGCAGGGTGAAGGTACGACAAAGAGGATGTGGGTAAGAGTTTCTCTGGAGGAGGCGCTGACATAGGTGTCAGCGATAAGTGATCCTGGGTTGAAGACAAGGGTGTCCTTTTTGTTTTTATTCCTGCCAGATTTACTGATAGGTGAAGGATAGGAGAAGCAGAAGCAGTTGGAAAAGATAGGGGTGATACACTTAACCTGGCAGGAACCTGGGGGTTGCGACAGGGATGGAGCAGGCAGACAAGGACACAGAGGGATGGGACAAGGACAAAGGGGATGCAGAGAGTGGGGGGAGACAACTCGAGCAGAGGGTAAGCGAGTACCAGGCAACGTGTATATATATATATGTGTGCACACCGCTAAATGTTATTTTAGGTTAAAACAGAAAAAACAATATTGGGTGTGCACACAGCTAAATGCGATTTTAGGCTAAAGCAGAAGAAACAATGTTATAGACACATCCACCCACCAGTCACGCAGCCACACAGCTGATCTGTCATTCACAGGAGCACCCATAACATTTAGACTGTGCCCTCATTAATACACGCAGTCACACCCATCTACACCATTCACAATGCATTCATAGGTATGCAATTGCAGACACCTCCTATCATACAAACATACACCCACTTACAAACTCCATCGCATGCATGCATACAATCCCCACATGCAAAATGCAAAGATGGAGTGTAAATTTCAAGTCCTGTGAGATGGCCTTACACTGAATGTAGCTAACTAGGAATGTGTGCTCGTTCAAAGTGAAGGTCAGCTGCTTTGATTTTTTGCTCGGGTGCCGGAATGGCCCACGACTCAGTATAAGGTTCTATTGTTATTTGACCTTGACAGGCCGGGACCATCCCGAAAGACTTCTTTTCGGGGGTGTGGTGCAATAACGTAAGAAACGATAATTAATAAAATTTCAGAAACGATAGCCATTTAATGTTCGTTCATTAGAAGAAATAACGTCGGCATAGAAGGAGTGGTATTTCGGGGCTGCCCTACGCACAGACACAATGGAAAATGCAAATATAATGTAAGTAACTCTTTAGATGAGTTTATATTGCAATTTAATTACTATACAGTAGCTTTAAAGACGGGTTAAGTTGTACTTGTTCGTTCTATGTGGCATATTGTTTTGTACCGCGCACTATCTTGAGGAGAACCATCTCCTTTTACGGAAGCACCTCAAAACCTTCCTCTTTGCTTCTGCTTTCTCTCTCCCTCTCCCCTGCTACAACTGGTCCACTGTCTGCGACCTCGGTCCTGGGCCCTTCCACTCTCCACCTGCACTGCCTCCCTGTCAACCCCTGCACTGGGGGACTGTCTCAGTATCCTACAGCCCCCCCTTCCCAGGACTTGTTCTGCACTTACCTTGCACTCGCCACCAGCTGGCCCTATGTATTTATTATTTTATGCTACTTACCTTGTACTCCACTTCCCCCCTCCCCTTCCCCTTGCACTTTTACCTTCCCCCTACCCCTGCACTTGCGCGATCTTAATGACACCTGGCCTAGTAGGATCGTTGTCTGTCTTCTCCTTGTTCCCCCCGCCCTCGCCACCCCTTGAAACACTTGTGAATAGGTGCGTTGCAAATGCCATATTATATCATATCAGTGACGAAGTGGTCCACTGGCGCTCAGGCGGCTCTGAAAAAGGCGGAGGAGAGGGGGTGGGTTACTGGAAATGACGTATAATACCCAGTTGCACTGTCCTAGCTATGAAATAATTTCCCGACCTAATATATAAAATGAATAATTTTAATAAAGATCTGATGGTGAGACTAATTTCATTTTTTATGTTTTTAAAACAGGTACATCCTTCATTATTGTCCGTGTCACGAGTACCAGACACCGGCGGATGGCTTTTACAACCGCCAGTTGCTTCTCCGCGTGAACAACGTTACCACCCTGACCATTTTATGGGACGATCGCCAAGTACAAGTATGCCCTTACGCGGTACTAATGGCTAGATGCAACATACATACCGTTGTGGTGGCCTAGTGCCTCGTTGTTGGAACAGCCATGCGATTATCAGTGCGACCTAAGAGCTTATTTTATCGTAAACCAACACCCTGTGTACTGCACACGAACATCGCTTGCCTCAAGACGACCTATTTTGGATCGAGAGCAAAGAAAAATGCAAATCGCTGAATATTCTCTAAACATTTGATGTCCAATAAATGTACTTTACCAAATGTACCGTGTTGCTGTTTGATTTAAAAGTACAGTTTCATATTCCGAATTGTGGCGCGCTGTGTTGTGAGCTGATCTGTGTTGGTTTCCGGGTTCTGTGTGGAGTCGCGTAGAAGACGCCTGGGCGCGTTTGCCTACGCAGCACAGTCACGTCACGGAGAGAGGCGGGGAATATGAATGTTTTGATAAAGTCTGTTTCAGGGGCGGGGGATTTGATTTAGTGCCGCAAACGCAGGTGAGCCAGGTCGATGGGGGGAAATGATAGGATTATCACAAAATGGCGGCTGATTTCGAGTGCGTTAATGGACGAAAAGTCGGGTAAGGTCCATAGGAAAGTTTTCTACGATCTACCGATTTATGCTTAAAAACACATGGCCTAACCGTAGGGACAATAAAAAAAAAGTCCCGGAACTATCCTTTAATGGTAATTATTGAAAGCATGGGCCATGAAAAAGCTCAGCCAGCAGTTATGCCTTTAGCTGCAACATGGGGCTGGGGGGGTCTCTCTACTGATATCCCCTGGGCAGGCTTTTGTCCTCTGCCTCTACCTTCACTTCAATGCCTGTTTACTCACCTAACAGAACTGTATTTGCTTAAGTTAATACACTGCTCCCTGAGGTGAGAAATGTGACATGTTCTAAGTGTCTGAGCCTCAGGCTGGGAGTAACAGCAGTGTGATGCCTGCTGTGACAACGTGAGGGGGCTTTAGCCCTCCCAAGCTCAAGCCTGGCGCCGCCCCTGGCCACAGACTGTACTGCAGCAACTGCAGCCAACCCTTCCACAGAGGGCAGCCAAGAGGAAGGTAATCAAACCTAAAGATGAAGACATTGAGCTAAATTCCATGAGAAATAATGTCAGTGCCGTTGGCGCCCGCCGAAAAGGCACAAACTGGCAGTATGTCACTCACATGGGAAAATACGAAGACACGTTGGGCAGATGGTTCTGCAACCTTTGCATCTCCAGAGATACAAGGAACTACATCAACGATCAGCCCTATCCAGCATGCGCAATGGTGATGCATGGTGGGAGTTGTAGTCCACAACATCTGGAAAGCCGCAGATTACGAACTTGATCAACCTCCTTTTTCATTGCAATTTATAGATGAGCACACTTCACTCCTGGAGCCTCTGTGCACCCATTACCTCTCCAATTGTATGCTTACTTAACTGCTCACACATAGACCAGGCAGAGGCTGCAATAAAGGCTTCTTAGGGGAACCACCAAAAGCTATGCCACATCTGGTTAGACATCCGGTTATAAACATTATTTTAAAAAAACATACTTTCGTGAACCGACTGATGGAACAGTGTTACTCAGATGAAGAATGCAAATGATGGTAAAACGTTCCACAGGCGCTTGGCACTCTTGGTCGCGCGCACGCATTGTGCTTGGCAGACGCCCTTTCAACGTGAAGGTGCCTGGATTGTTCGAACGCACCCCACGGTGCTTTCCGAATGCAAAGTGCATGTTTGGTAAAGTTACCCTGAGAAATTTAAAGAAAATATATACAGCAAAATGGAATCTATTACACAAAACACAGACCTATTCAGTCATGCCGATGAAGATAGAAAAGAAAATGTGAGACATTCATTGAAAATCAACGGGACCTTGCAGAATTCACGTCAGTCAGTAACTACAAGAAGCGCGCGCCGAATAGTCAGGCGGGGTGAGCTGGCACGTGACAGACACCAGAGCAGCGAGAGCTGGTGTTCATGAAGCTGTCCTGGTCTGTGGCTACCTGGCTTTCAGCCATCTTGAGGCCCCACTCTGGCAGTGCGTATCGAAAGCATGAGGGAAACGCCATGACTAACCAGCTTTCTTTTGGCTTACTGCACAAAAACCCAGACTCATTTAAAAGTGGAAAAGGTTGCTTTAATGTGACAGGCCAAAGCTTACAATCACAACGCTTAACTGGCTCCATGGCCTAACAAACTAAATGGCTATTTAAACAATCAATTAAATAACTTAAACATTTCCCATTTTCCCCCAACAATTAAATAATTAAATAACCCATTTCCTCCCTAATGATCCCTTGGATCCTACCGAATCCTTGCCCCTTTTCCAGGCGTCCCGCTTTTTCCCCAGGGGCCATGCCCCTCCAGGCTCAATACCTGATCCCCCGGGGTGACCTGCTTGTGCAAGCAGCGCCACCCCCTCCTTTCCCGTGTCATTCCCCCATTGTGCTTCCCCCCCCACATCAAAAGGGGCCATGCCCCCGGCACCAGAAAAACCCTCCCCCGAGGAGTTCTTTCTGCCCCAAACCCCCCCCTTTCTACCTCAAACTTTTCACCCAGTCTCCCAGCCACAAACTCAAGTCCGCAAGGTAGTAACTGTTCCCGTATATGGACAAGTGTACCCCATCCCCTCTAAAAACAAGAAACCCCTCGTATGTTATCTCCTTATGGTCCATGACCCTCACTTTCACTGACGCACAAAATTTCTCCATTTCCCTGTTTATCCCCTTCCTAGCCCGCTCTATCGCTCCCTCATTCCTTGCACCCCTCCAAACTCTTCTCGGCAACAACTTCGTCCACACCACCACCGCTTGAGGCCACATATCCCTAACCCAACCTAAGTCCCTCTTCATCTTTCTCAGCAGAGCCACCCCCGTATCCCTAACCAGGTCATTCTCCCCAGCATGCAGCATCACCACCTGAGGAACTCCATATCGCTCTCTCATTCCTGCCAATATGGGCAGCAGCTGATCCCATCTCAGGCCCCCCAAACCATGCCACCTCACCACCACTTCTTTATAACTGCACCCCAGCTGTCTACCAAACACCCTTTTCTCCGCCTCTTTGCCAGCCCACTTCACAATGGAATGTCCAACAATCCAAACTTGCGCCAACTCCCCATTTCTTTGCGCAGCATCTGTAACAAAAATTACACAAATTACTGACAAGTCATCTTATTACAAAACAAAACAACTCGCCCCCCCAAGTCCTCCACTAACTGTCTTCAGTAATCCCTTTTCCCAAAATCCCTAACGTAACCCTTGTATTTTCCCGATCTCCAACGCCCCAAGCTTTTCACCCGTTCTTCAGAAAAACCCAGCCTGCTACCCTCAGATGCTGCGCCCATCCTAAAAGAATGAGTCCCAAACTCCTCCCCCTTTTCTCCTACCCTGCCCAGCGCCTTACGCAATACTCCCAAAACCTGCGCTGCTGAAACCGGGGATCCATCCGCATGCTGGAAAACCAAACCAGAGTTAAACCCACAGCGCTCCTTCCATACCTTGCCCACCTTAATTGGGCATAGACCCACGCTCCCTCGACCCAGCCGGACCCAAGAGCCCTTTCCCTTCTGATCCGTCTGACTTTTTAATCTTGATGTCTAGACCTTCCTCTGTAATCTGCACATCATCCCACTGCAGCCCCCCTAGCCCCCCTTTTCCCCCTACCAACTCAGAAACCCTAAAGGCCCCAAAAAATAACCATGTAAAACAAGCTGAAAACAATTCCACTTACCATACCGACCAGCAAACTCCCCCCAAAACCTCAATCAAACTCTGCAGTATTTCGGCCGATATCGGCCTCCTCCTATCTTTGTCCCTCTTACTCTCCCTTGCCCATCCTTCCAACATCCTACTTGCCATCTCCCCCCCACTTGGTTGAAAACCCCAAAACCATTTTCCGTAAAAGGAGATCCCTGCTAGTTTTCCTGTTATCGTTGCCCTTGACCAGCCCCTGTCAATGCACCTCAGTATGAAATTAATCACGTCATCCCTCCTCCGCTCTTCCGCATCCCATCTACCCCTCCAACTACTAGCTCCTCCTCTAATAAACTCCTCCCAGGCCCTCCTGTATGACTTCTTGGATGCCGCGGCCAATGAACCCTCCACCAGTGCCAGCGCTCTCAGCCTCCTATCTTCCACAGCTCCTCCGGAATCTGCCGCCCCTCCCGATCTGCCTCTGGAGCCAATCCACGGAATCTCTGCCATTGAAAACGAGATAATGCATCAGCGATGCCATTATCCTTCCCTGGCACATGTGTTGCTTTAAACACCACATTCCATTCCATGCAACGCAGGACAAATTCTCTCATCAACCTTGCCACCCTCTGATCCCTTGCTGACTGCCTGTTCACCACATGGACCACGCACTCGTTGTCTACATTGAAATTCACCTTCTTATTTCGTAGCTCCTTCCCCCACAACTCCAATGCAACTAGTAATGGAAAAAACTCCAAGAACGCTATGCTCCTCCCTTCCTTCAACCATCTCTCCGGCCATTTTCCGGCACACCATTTTCCTCCCCAAAACACTCCAAATCCGCCAGCCCCCGCTGCATCCGAGAGAATCTGAACTTCCCAAGTCACTGGATCTCCCTGCAACCACATAGACGTTCCATTGAAACTCTCCAAAAAACGCAACCAAATCCTGCAATCCTCCCGCACTGCCCCCGATATTCTTATCCTGTGATGTGGGCACTTCGCTCCCGCCATAGCCCTTGCCATATTTCTGCAAAACGTCCTCCCCGGGGCCACCACCTTACATGCAAAGTTCAGATGTCCCACCAATCTCTGCATCTCCACCAGCATCATTTTCTTGGCCCCTACTGTTTTTTCCAACAGTACCACCAATTTGCTCACCTTGTCGTGCGGCAAGCGTGAGGTCATGGCCACTGAATCCAACTCAATTCCCAGGAATGTTAACACCACTGCCGGCCCTTCCGTCTTGTCTTCGGCTAATGGTACCCCCAGCTCCTCCATCAAGTCTTGAAACAACTTTAGCATTCTTCTGCACTCCTCCTCCCTTTTTGCCCCGCTAATGAACAGAAAGTCATCCAAATAGTGCAACACACTCTCCCACCCTGAGCTGAATGAGAAAACCCACTGTAAAAAAGAGCTAAATCGTTCAAACAGCGCACAGGAGATTGCACAACCCATAGGCAATGCTTTGTCTATGTAAATACGGTCCTCAAACTGCAACCCCAACAACCAAAAGTCCTCTGGGTGCACTGGCAATAATCTAAACGCCGCTTTGATATCGCACTTGGCCATGAAGGCCCCTCGCCCTTCTTTCCTTATTAGCTCCACCGCCTGGTCTACACTCGCGTACACCACCCCACACTCTTCCGGGGCAATGAAGTCATTAACTGACATACCCTCCGGCCAAGACAAGTGATGAATCAGTCTGAACTCCCCCGGGGCTTTCTTGGGCACCACCCCCAGTGGAGATATTACTAGGTCACCCGGTACTTCATCGAACGGACCCACCATCCTGCCCGCTGCCAATTACTTGCTCAATTTTTGCCTTACCACTTCCATGTTCTCTCTTGCTGACTTCAGATTTTCCGCCCATCTCCGCACCCTTGGACCCTGGTAACCTAATCTAAACCCCTGCCCAAAACCCTCACTCAAAATCTTAGCACCTTCCCTATCCGGGTAGAATTGCAACCAATCCTCCAGCACCTCCACTTTAATTGGAGTAAAAGCTTTTCCCCCCAACCCCTCTTCCTGCCCCTCTCCCCCTTCCCCTGTCTCCTTGTTGGAAACACTGCGTGAGAGGGTGTTTCCCCCCGCACTTGCTGCACTCATGCTTGAACCTACACATGGTTCTTGCGCAGCTCTCCTTATTGTACCCCCAGCATGCTGCTGAGGATTGGCCCCTGCCTCCTCCCCCCGCCCCTTCATGGGCGGGGCGACCAAGAAAGGGCCGGAAAGGCACTGGCAGCCCGCTCGCCGTGTGTAATGTCGGGGCTGGCCTCGTTGGGGCCATCCATTGCAGCCAAAGATCCATATCTATCTCCCCCCAGACCGCCTGACTGTCCTCCGCCATTCTTGCTCTAAATTCCTCGTCATACCTTACCCAAGCAAAACCCCCAAAGCTCGTGAAGGCCTTCCTTATTACATCCATGTATTTCAACAGAGCCACGCAACGCTCCGGAAATTTTTTGCAATACACGCTGGCATAAATGATAAACGCCGACGTCCAATTCTCAATGGTCAGCGGGACCCTCGGGCGTGAAGCCAACTCTCTCTCTTCCTCCTTAGACCCCTCTTTCGCTCTCACCTCCCTATGCAGCAACTTGAAGACATCCACAAATTCACCTCCCTGTATCTTCTCCCTGGTTGCTGCCATCAAATGTGCCCCCAATGGCTTTGTTATCCCCATGTATGGCAATTTCTTCTCCTTTCCCTTTACCTCCACCTCTTTATCTTTTTCCGCCTGCACCTCGAGCCCCAATGGCTCCACCACCTTGTCCGTTTGGACCTCCACTGAGCAAATGTTCTTTCCAACCCCTTCAGCTCCAAAAGCCTGCACCCCTACTTCCTTCATCACACCTTGTAGACCACCCCGGTCATCCCCCAGCCCCCTATTTGTGACCCCTCTCTGCCATGCAGATGACCATTCCCTTTCCCTCTCACCTCTTTCCACGCCTGCCAACTGCGGCCTGGCCTCCACACCGCTGCTCCTCCTCTCCATTCTCAGAGGGCTCCTGCTGCGGGGACAAAACATGTCAGCACAATCTCCCAGCCAATAATTTCCTCGACCCGTTTCGCCCCGACCCCCTTGTACTTCCCTTTCCCCGTCCCACCTTGAACTTCTCTCCTCCGCCCTTCCCCTTTCCGCCCTGTAATCCTCAAATTCACATTGCCCCCCATATTCATCCCAACCAACTTCATCACCCCTTAAAACGTAACCCTTGACAATCGACAAGTCCTAACCGTCACCTGCCTCCCGAACCTTCCCTGAGCCCTTAAGTACCCCGGGAAAAGGCGCTCTACCCCCCGCGGCCACTCGCTGGCCGTGTGCAGCGCCAAAATACTCCCCGGGGGGAAACGCTTCGCGTTCCCCCCGGGGCCCCCCTTTTGGCTTACTGCACAAAAACCCAGACTCATTTAAAAGTGGAAAAGGTCGCTTTAATGTGACAGGCCAAAGCTTACAATCACAACGCTTAACTGGCTCCATGGCCTAACAAACTAAATGGCTATTTAAACAATCAATTAAATAACTTAAACATTTCCCATTTTCCCCCCAACAATTAAATAATTAAATAACCCATTTCCTCCCTAATGATCCCTTGGATCCTACCGAATCCTTGCCCCTTTTCCAGGCGTCCCGCTTTTTCCCCAGGGGCCATGCCCCTCCAGGCTCAATACCTGATCCCCCGGGGTGACCTGCTTGTGCAAGCAGCGCCACCCCCTCCTTTCCCGTGTCATTCCCCCATTGTGCTTCCCCCCCCCCACATCAAAAGGGGCCATGCCCCCGGCACCCCGGCCACCTTTGACCCCCTGAAACTCCCCTCTACACCAAACTCCTCTTACCTGGGACCTGCAGCCAGCCTGACCTGCCACATCAGCAACAATATTACACATAACTTCCCCGATGCCCTGACCTGTCACACCAAGCTACCAACCCTGCCCTCTTAACCGACCCCTAACCCATAACCCCCCCCCTCTTCCTCATAATCCACTGCCAAACGACCCCCCCCATTACATAACTAAATTCCCTAAACAAAATGAAGGGGTGGGAGGGCGGGACAATCGACAAGTCCTAACCGTCACCTGCCTCCCGAACCTTCCCTGAGCCCTTAAGTACCCCGGGAAAAGGCGCTCTACCCCCCGCGGCCACTCGCTGGCCGTGTGCAGCGCCAAAATACTCCCCGGGGGGAAACGCTTCGCGTTCCCCCCGGGGCCCCCCTTTTGGCTTACTGCACAAAAACCCAGACTCATTTAAAAGTGGAAAAGGTCGCTTTAATGTGACAGGCCAAAGCTTACAATCACAACGCTTAACTGGCTCCATGGCCTAACAAACTAAATGGCTATTTAAACAATCAATTAAATAACTTAAACATTTCCCATTTTCCCCCCAACAATTAAATAATTAAATAACCCATTTCCTCCCTAATGATCCCTTGGATCCTACCGAATCCTTGCCCCTTTTCCAGGCGTCCCGCTTTTTCCCCAGGGGCCATGCCCCTCCAGGCTCAATACCTGATCCCCCGGGGTGACCTGCTTGTGCAAGCAGCGCCACCCCCTCCTTTCCCGTGTCATTCCCCCATTGTGCTTCCCCCCCCCCACATCAAAAGGGGCCATGCCCCCGGCACCAGAAAAACCCTCCCCCGAGGAGTTCTTTCTGCCCCAAACCCCCCCCCCCCTTTCTACCTCAAACTTTTCACCCAGTCTCCCAGCCACGAACTCAAGTCCGCAAGGTAGTAACTGTTCCCGTATATGGACAAGTGTACCCCATCCCCTCTAAAAACAAGAAACCCCTCGTATGTTATCTCCTTATGGTCCATGACCCCCACTTTCACTGACGCACAAAATTTCTCCATTTCCCTGTTTATCCCCTTCCTAGCCCGCTCTATCGCTCCCTCATTCCTTGCACCCCTCCAAACTCTTCTCGGCAACAACTTCATCCACACCACCACCGCTTGAGGCCACATATCCCTAACCCAACCTAAGTCCCTCTTCATCTTTCTCAGCAGAGCCACCCCCGTATCCCTAACCAGGTCATTCTCCCCAGCATGCAGCATCACCACCTGAGGAACTCCATATCGCTCTCTCATTCCTGCCAATATGGGCAGCAGCTGATCCCATCTCAGGCCCCCCAAACCATGCCACCTCACCACCACTTCTTTATAACTGCACCCCAGCTGTCTACCAAACACCCTTTTCTCCGCCTCTTTGCCAGCCCACTTCACAATGGAATGTCCAACAATCCAAACTTGCGCCAACTCCCCATTTCTTTGCGCAGCATCTGTAACAAAAATTACACAAATTACTGACAAGTCATCTTATTATAAAACAAAACAACTCGCCCCCCCAAGTCCTCCACTAACTGTCTTCAGTAATCCCTTTTCCCAAAATCCCTAACGTAACCCTTGTATTTTCCCGATCTCCAACGCCCCAAGCTTTTCACCCGTTCTTCAGAAAAACCCAGCCTGCTACCCTCAGATGCTGCGCCCATCCTAAAAGAATGAGTCCCAAACTCCTCCCCCTTTTCTCCTACCCTGCCCAGCGCCTTACGCAATACTCCCAAAACCTGCGCTGCTGAAACCGGGGATCCATCCGCATGCTGGAAAACCAAACCAGAGTTAAACCCACAGCGCTCCTTCCATACCTTGCCCACCTTAATTGGGCATAGACCCACGCTCCCTCGACCCAGCCGGACCCAAGAGCCCTTTCCCTTCTGATCCGTCTTTGACTTTTTAATCTTGATGTCTAGACCTTCCTCTGTAATCTGCACATCATCCCACTGCAGCCCCCCTAGCCCCCCTTTTCCCCCTACCAACTCAGAAACTCTAAAGGCCCCAAAAAATAACCATGTAAAACAAGCTGAAAACAATTCCACTTCCCATACCGACCAGCAAACTCCCCCCAAAACCTCAATCAAACTCTGCAGTATTTCGGCCGATATCGGCCTCCTCCTATCTTTGTCCCTCTTACTCTCCCTTGCCCATCCTTCCAACATCCTACTTGCCATCTCCCCCCCACTTGGTTGAAAACCCCAAAACCATTTTCCGTAAAAGGAGATCCCTGCTAGTTTTCCTGTTATCGTTGCCCTTGACCAGCCCCTGTCAATGCACCTCAGTATGAAATTAATCACGTCATTCCTCCTCCGCTCTTCCGCATCCCATCTACCCCTCCAACTACTAGCTCCTCCTCTAATAAACTCCTCTCAGGCCCTCCTGTATGACTTCTTGGATGCCGCGGCCAATGAACCCTCCACCAGTGCCAGCGCTCTCAGCCTCCTATCTTCCACAGCTCCTCCGGAATCTGCCGCCCCTCCCGATCTGCCTCTGGAGCCAATCCACGGAATCTCTGCCATTGAAAACGAGATAATGCATCAGCGATGCCATTATCCTTCCCTGGCACATGTGTTGCTTTAAACACCACATTCCATTCCATGCAACGCAGGACAAATTCTCTCATCAACCTTGCCACCCTCTGATCCCTTGCTGACTGCCTGTTCACCACATGGACCACGCACTCGTTGTCTACATTGAAATTCACCTTCTTATTTCGTAGCTCCTTCCCCCACAACTCCAATGCAACTAGTAATGGAAAAAACTCCAAGAACGCTATGCTCCTCCCTTCCTTCAACCATCTCTCCGGCCATTTTCCGGCACACCATTTTCCTCCCCAAAACACTCCAAATCCGCCAGCCCCCGCTGCATCCGAGAGAATCTGAACTTCCCAAGTCACTGGATCTCCCTGCAACCACATAGACGTTCCATTGAAACTCTCCAAAAAACGCAACCAAATCCTGCAATCCTCCCGCACTGCCCCCGATATTCTTATCCTGTGATGTGGGCACTTCGCTCCCGCCATAGCCCTTGCCATATTTCTGCAAAACGTCCTCCCCGGGGCCACCACCTTACATGCAAAGTTCAGATGTCCCACCAATCTCTGCATCTCCACCAGCATCATTTTCTTGGCCCCTACTGTTTTTTCCAACAGTACCACCAATTTGCTCACCTTGTCGTGCGGCAAGCGTGAGGTCATGGCCACTGAATCCAACTCAATTCCCAGGAATGTTAACACCACTGCCGGCCCTTCCGTCTTGTCTTCGGCTAATGGTACCCCCAGCTCCTCCATCAAGTCTTGAAACAACTTTAGCATTCTTCTGCACTCCTCCTCCCTTTTTGCCCCGCTAATGAACAGAAAGTCATCCAAATAGTGCAACACACTCTCCCACCCTGAGCTGAATGAGAAAACCCACTGTAAAAAAGAGCTAAATCGTTCAAACAGCGCACAGGAGATTGCACAACCCATAGGCAATGCTTTGTCTATGTAAATACGGTCCTCAAACTGCAACCCCAACAACCAAAAGTCCTCTGGGTGCACTGGCAATAATCTAAACGCCGCTTTGATATCGCACTTGGCCATGAAGGCCCCTCGCCCTTCTTTCCTTATTAGCTCCACCGCCTGGTCTACACTCGCGTACACCACCCCACACTCTTCCGGGGCAATGAAGTCATTAACTGACATACCCTCCGGCCAAGACAAGTGATGAATCAGTCTTAACTCCCCCGGGGCTTTCTTGGGCACCACCCCCAGTGGAGATATTACTAGGTCACCCGGTACTTCATCGAACGGACCCACCATCCTGCCCGCTGCCAATTCCTTGCTCAATTTTTGCCTTACCACTTCCATGTTCTCTCTTGCTGACTTCAGATTTTCCGCCCATCTCCGCACCCTTGGACCCTGGTAACCTAATCTAAACCCCTGCCCAAAACCCTCACTCAAAATCTTAGCACCTTCCCTATCCGGGTAGAATTGCAACCAATCCTCCAGCACCTCCACTTTAATTGGAGTAAAAGCTTTTCCCCCCAACCCCTCTTCCTGCCCCTCTCCCCCTTCCCCTGTCTCCTTGTTGGAAACACTGCGTGAGAGGGTGTTTCCCCCCGCACTTGCTGCACTCATGCTTGAACCTACACATGGTTCTTGCGCAGCTCTCCTTATTGTACCCCCAGCATGCTGCTGAGGATTGGCCCCTGCCTCCTCCCCCCGCCCCTTCATGGGCGGGGCGACCAAGAAAGGGCCGGAAAGGCACTGGCAGCCCGCTCGCCGTGTGTAATGTCGGGGCTGGCCTCGTTGGGGCCATCCATTGCAGCCAAAGATCCATATCTATCTCCCCCCAGACCGCCTGACTGTCCTCCGCCATTCTTGCTCTAAATTCCTCGTCATACCTTACCCAAGCAAAACCCCCAAAGCTCGTGAAGGCCTTCCTTATTACATCCATGTATTTCAACAGAGCCACGCAACGCTCCGGAAATTTTTCGCAATACACGCTGGCATAAATGATAAACGCCGACGTCCAATTCTCAATGGTCACCGGGACCCTCGGGCGTGAAGCCAACTCTCTCTCTTCCTCCTTAGACCCCTCTTTCGCTCTCACCTCCCTATGCAGCAACTTGAAGACATCCACAAATTCACCTCCCTGTATCTTCTCCCTGGTTGCTGCCATCAAATGTGCCCCCAATGGCTTTGTTATCCCCATGTATGGCAATTTCTTCTCCTTTCCCTTTACCTCCACCTCTTTATCTTTTTCCGCCTGCACCTCGAGCCCCAATGGCTCCACCACCTTGTCGGTTTGGACCTCCACTGAGCAAATGTTCTTTCCAACCCCTTCAGCTCCAAAAGCCTGCACCCCTACTTCCTTCATCACACCTTGTAGACCACCCCGGTCATCCCCCAGCCCCCTATTTGTGACCCCTCTCTGCCATGCAGATGACCATTCCCTTTCCCTCTCACCTCTTTCCACGCCTGCCAACTGCGGCCTGGCCTCCACACCGCTGCTCCTCCTCTCCATTCTCAGAGGGCTCCTGCTGCGGGGACAAAACATGTCAGCACAATCTCCCAGCCAATAATTTCCTCGACCCGTTTCGCCCCGACCCCCTTGTACTTCCCTTTCCCCGTCCCACCTTGAACTTCTTCTCTCCTCCGCCCTTCCCCTTTCCGCCCTGTAATCCTCAAATTCACATTGCCCCCCATATTCATCCCAACCAACTTCATCACCCCTTAAAACGTAACCCTTGACAATCGACAAGTCCTAACCGTCACCTGCCTCCCGAACCTTCCCTGAGCCCTTAAGTACCCCGGGAAAAGGCGCTCTACCCCCCGCGGCCACTCGCTGGCCGTGTGCAGCGCCAAAATACTCCCCGGGGGGAAACGCTTCGCGTTCCCCCCGGGGCCCCCCTTCTCCCTCTTCAGCTTATGTATGTTTTGTTCCTTCTCGGGGCCCGTCTCCAGGTTTTCTCCACTCAGGGCCGCAGAAAGAAGGGGGATGGGGAGGGGGGTTAAGCTAAGCCAACCTAGTTATCAAAGATGGCGCTCTGAAGTAGTTGAAGATGAAAGCATTTAATGCCAGGGTTAGCAGGTCTCACCTTGATAATGGGGGCTGGACAGCCCAAAGAGGTGCCAATACCGGGGGCACCCCAGCACACTACATGTACACCAATTTAATAGCAGACTAAATATTCGCAAGAGTGGCATGCTCGGATTAATGGAAATCAGCACAAGAAATTTCCGTTGTGCGGCCATTTTGATATTGACAGAATGTTGAACCTGAAATGCATGCTACAAGCAAAAAGGGGTCAGATCTGCTCAAAACCATGGGGTGTTTATTCCAATTGGTAGGAGGAAACATTGGGTGAACAAAATGACTTCAAATTAAGAGGATTAAACGCGTGTAATGAAAAACTTAAAAGCCAAATTGAGAATCAGAATTGAATGGGCAAATTAGCAGACTATGTAGACTCTGAGCCAGCTCTCGATTTACTATAATTGATAAAAGGCCAAAAGGATGAAGAAAGGGCAGAGGATAAAATCGATCCCTTTACCACTAACCTGATCCCTTCATTGTTCCACAGTCAACTGCCTCACAGCACGAGCACTAAACAGCACATAGCCCATTCCACAGGTTCAGTAAATTGTTATTAGGGTGTATATTGAGCGCAGAAGCAACCGATCGCTTTAAAAATCATAGGGTGAAGGACAGAGTGAGGGAAGCAGGGATATAAGGATGAGGGGGGGGCAATTTGCAAGTAAAGGATCAACAAGCAACCATTGGAGGAAACAGAAGGGCAAAGATCACCCCGTCGCAGGTGAGATGAACAGTGTGGACCTTGGTGTTGGGGGGTGGGGGGGAATTCCTTGAAGAGGTGCTTGAGCTCATCATTAAACAGCTTGCTGCCAGGCTCGGGCTGGCCTATAGGACAATACCTGAACCAAAAAACGCAAAATTCTAGGGTGGGGCCCGATTATTGGTCCAAGTGGGACACTTTTTTGGCCATGGTGGGCCAGTTTGATGAGTTAGTTCACTATGCGGCTAGTAGTTTGGAATATTGTTGCAGAATACATATTCTTTAAATTACACAATTTCCATCACATTTTATTTTAAAAAACTACCCCTTGGGTACTATTCAAACACTCACACAAGGAATGAATTGCCATTTACAACTGTGGGCCACACTTTCATTGGTGCCAGAGACAATGTTATGCCCCAGTCTGACCCTGCTTGCTGCCCAATACTTGCCTGAAGCGAGATTTCACCCAAAGCATACCCCCTTCACAGGTCTTCTAGTCGCTCAATGAGGCACCCGGGGAGCTGGCCACCCAACATTTTCAGCTTCCCACTGTGACAACACGACTTCTGCTCTGCAAGAGTATAGGGAGGAGCAGTTAATTAAACTCCTACTCAGCTACACACTGATACTACTAAACCAGCAAGGTTCCTATTCATAAAGGTGAACTGGCACAACATGTATGGTATAATGCCTTTGCATCTTTAGAACAGTACGGGCCGAGGGCTGCCTAAAACGTTCAAGCAAAAAAGCCTCCAAACAACAATGGTACTGTGATAAATTGACAAAGTCAAAGGAGACTAATTTACACACAACTATGCAATCACTAATATAAGACACAGAATATGCAGACTTTTTAGGGCAACAGAGGCCCTCTTGGTTTGAAGACGGGGGAGACAGACAATATTTCCAGAGGCCATGATCAAGTTCAACGAATGGGTCTTTCTTATCAGTTACGGAGTGGGGTCTTAAATGTCACTATTGTTAGTTAATTCAGGCCAGCGCCGAGCATCACTACAAACGGCTTTTAGATTTAAGGCCCAAAGTGATCAAGACTATGATATGATTGGTTATTTATAATGCACTTAATACCCATAGGTTTCTAAGCGCAGACCCGGAATCGAACCTGTGTTTCTCCGGGTCGTCTTGCTTCCAAGGTGAGCACATTGCTCCTGAGCTAGCCTCCCGAGACAGTAGCAAATGGATAGCTTCCAGCCCTGGGTCATTAGCGATCGGCTTGAACACAGCTGGAGCACAGACAGGCAATGGTCGAGTCAGCAACTCAACAGCTCAAATCAGTAACTTGTGTTCAAGTACTACAGCCAGAGCTGCAAAGCAAGATAATTTGTGTTGGGTAAGCAAACAAAACCCATATCGGATCTGGTTATGGTAGCAAACCACTTTTTGCATGGCCTAACGGAAGAAAAGAAAAAAAAACACTACAGGCAAGGTCATGGCCTTGCAGCTGATAAATCTTCACAGGCAAATGTCTCAGAAAGGAGGGAAGTGGAAAAGAGAAGGGGGATGGTAAAGACTACAAGGAAACGGTCTCACAACTGGCAAAATGAGAGGGTCACTGGAAGAAAATAAAAACACCCAAATCAGCCCAACCAAATGTTCAGCCGCTGCCCAAAGATCCGCCCATGTTCTCTAATACAGGGGGACCCCGCCTTTACAAACATTGTAGCGCCTAACACAAAGATTAGTATTAAGACAGTCAAGAGAAAATGTAACCATGAAAATGTTTGATATCCACAGAAGAGAAGGCCCCCATTTTGAGGACCATCTCTTTCATGTTTGGTGGATGCAGTGGCTAGTCAGTGTATGATCTGTTTGTCTTTTTCTTGTACCATAATCAATGCCATAGGCATTTCTAAGGCACCGGTGCAAAGCCTGAATCTGTTACACTAGTTTGGGTCTATTTGACCTAAAACATTTGATCTAATTTATTTGATATTATTTTTTGTCTAAAATGCGTGGGTAGACCCCCCTTAACACCCTCACTTACCCTCAGCCTAATCTATACCTATATATACATCCAAGACAAAAAACGAACTGCAAAGCAGCTGCTCACAGCGGCACTCCTCCGTCTTGCATTCCTTAAAAAAGTACACCCCACAGTTGTGCATTAACCATTAATAAAACGTCCTTTATTCTTTGGTGTGGACATTCAAGAGCACACCCATGAAAAAGTTGCAATAACGCGTTTCACCCCAAACTGGGCTTCGTTGAATTGTAACTGACACCATGTTTACAATGAGATATATTGCATTTCCTGTTTGGCTTGGATCTCTTTCCTGTGTTGTAACCACTAGACCTGTGCTTTTACCATTACTTTAAAGTGACTAGTGCTTAAACAGAGATTACATTCTATTAATATGTTAATAAAGATCAAGTGATCTCATGCTTTCGGCAAATTTTTTGCTACTCACAGGATGACTTATTATGCCATGTGTAAAAAGCGCTGTATTCTGACTCTAAAATTTGGTACACTATATAGTAAAGTGTCTAGTGCATTGTGCAATATCAGCTGGTTGTAATACCATGTGCAAATATGCTATATGTACCTGAAGAGATTCAATGTCTCATATGAAAAAGTGCCTAGTGCCTTAAAATACAACATTAGTTGAATGTATGCTATATCTAGTAGCTTTTTATTTGCCTTTTAATTGTATATGCACCCATATATTGGATCTAATCCAATGTAATGTGTTCTCATGTTTTGTGTAGTTACCACCTATCGGGCGAATTAATGTCCCACCATATTTGATTGCATCCTGATGTTTCATCATGTCATGAATAATTGTGTTTGTCTTCTCCCCTGTCTTGGCCTGATTCTTTTAAAATCAGAGTAGCATGGTTTCAGTAAAAACATTTTAAGCAAATGCGCTAAAACCTGGATATATAAATGTGCTAATGTGAACTAAAGTTAAAAACTATATCAACCACAATTAAACATATATTGAAAAAAGCCACACATTGAAAAATCACACATAGAAAAAAACTTATTCAGTGAGTGTACTAAGTTATAGTCCAATATTAACAACTTATTAAATGTCCCTGCTACGTAGTTCTTTTCTCATTTAAACTGGATCCATCTTAATATTTATTTTCTTTTTTCCATATTCATCCATCCAGAACTGTTAGGGTCTTTTTGAAACATTGTATTAGTTAGGTCACTCCCCTATGAATGTATACAATTCTTCATCTTTATTGTGTCCACCGGAGGACTTGGTGTTGTAGTCAATTATATATCGACTTTCCAGTTGTCGCAATCTGCGCTCCCTGTTTCCCCCTCTTACATGTGGCTGTACATGATCTATACCGAAGAATTTAAGGGACTGAATATCTCCTCCATGTATATCAGAAAAATGTTTTGCTAGAGGATAAATTGGATCCAAGATTTGAATTGCTCTGAGATGCTGCAAGATTCTGACCTTGACTTCCAGCTTTGTACCTCCTATGTACCAGAGATTACAGCTGCAAGTTATCACATATATTGCAAATTTGGTACTGCAATGTATGGTTTTAATAATCCTGACATCTCGCCCTGTTCGAGGGTGGATGTATTGTTTTGTGTTTTGTCAAAAGGTGCACGCTTTGCATTTTATACATCTCTGAAACCCTGCTGGTTTTTCTGGTAGCCAATTTGTTTTTAATTTGCTCTGAAACATATTTGGAGAAACTTTAGATCAGGGGTGCACAACTGATTTTGACAGAGGGCCGAAAGTACCTTACATGAGGGCTATAGTGGGCCGAAAAGTAAATGTGGGCGGGGCTGTAGGCGGGGCGTGGCAGGAGGCTTTTTAAACCCCCAATTTCTACTAAACACATGGAAAAATAATGTTTTTGAGGGGTAACGATTTTTATTTGCATTTCAAACTTACTTACCGGACAAAAGAGCATGGCGGGCCGCAACTGGCCCGCGGGCCGTATGTTGTGCACCCATGCTTTAGATTGTAAAGACATGGCCTTTCTGAATGTTACAATTGGATTCACATTTATCACTGGGCTGATGTCTTGATCTTTTCTCAGGATATACCAGTGTTTGGCCAGTATTCTCCTGATTTCCTTGGCGCCATTATCAAAAGTTGTAATAAACCTGATGAATTTTTGTTTGCTATTATGGTCTGTCCTTTTTTCTGCATTTTTAGTTGTTATTTTGGTCAGAAGCTCTTGCCTGGTCTGTTTGTTGCATTCTTTATAAACTTCGTTAATAACAGATCTCTTATAGCCTCGGGTTTGAAATCTACTTGCTGTTATCTTAGCATTTTGAATAAAAGTGGATGTTTCACTGAAATTTCTTTTCATACGAAGAAATTCTCCATATGGAATACTGTTCTTAAGATTCGTTGGATGGGCACGTTTGGCGTGTAGAACTGTATTGGTACTTGTTGGTTTTCTATATACCTCTGTTGTTATTTTGTAATTTGCAATTTTCACCTTAATGTCCAGGAAAATCACTTCTGTTTCGCTGTGACACTCTGTAAATTTTAGACTTCTGCTGCAAGTATTGATAATTTGAAAGAAGTCTTTCCACTCTGTTTCCGTGCCTTCCCATAAAATGAATAATCGTCAATATATCGATGCCACAAGATAACTTTATTGGTATATATGTCCATTGATTCTTCTGCAAATAGCTTCTCTTCCCAGGCCCCAATGTATAGATTTGCCAATGTGGAGGCTACCGCTGTGCCACATATTTGGGTATAGCATTGGCCATCAAACATAAAAGAATTATGTGTCAGACAAAATGCTAACATTTCAAGTAGCATTACAGAGTGTTCTCTATAACTTAGTGATCTTGTGGATATAAATCTTTTTATTGTTCCCATCCCTTCATCATGTTCAATACACGTGTATAATGAGACTACATCTAACGTGATCAGCAGATAGCTGGATTTCCATGGTATTTGGTCTATCTGCATCAGGAAGTCTGTTGTATCTCGTGTATACGATGGTAGAGTTTCTACAAAGGGAAACAAAAATCTGTCCAGGTATTTGGAAGTGTTCTCCAAGAGAGAGTCAATGGATGCAACTACTGGCCTACCAGCAGGTCTGGTAGCAGATTTATGTAGTTTAGGAATTGAATGGATAATAGGTGTTGTTGGAAAATCCTTTGTTAGATATTTTTTATCATTCAAAGAAATCAGACCTGCTTCAAACCAATTGTGCAATTTTATGTCATATTCAATTTTGTAGTCCTTATATGGATCTTTTGAAAGTTTCTGATAGTTTTCATTATTTCTTAATTGACGTAGAGCTTCTCTTGTGTAGTCTTCTGAATTTAAAACTACCACATTGCCTCCTTTATCCGCCCTTCTTATTACTATCGAATCATCCATTTGTAGATTTATTATAGCTTGTTCTTTTTTTGTTACATTGTGGTTCATTCTGTTTGGGTAGGAGGCAAGTTGTTTCATTTCCTCTATAATCAGATCTTCAAATAGATCAATATTCGGTGCATTGTGGACTTGAGGATTGAACTTAGATTTCTTTTTGAGATCACAGAAAGGTCTTATATCTGTTGTTAAGTTGGCTGATATTTTTGTAGTCCATTGATCTTGTTTGGGATTGCTGTCATTGGGTCCAACGTCATTTTCCATATACAGATATTCAAGGGTGTTCAACATTGAAATATCATTAACTGTTAGTTTGGATGGTGCTTCTTTGCTCTCTGTCCTAACTTTTGTTTTGTCACTGTTAGCAAAATGTTTCACCAGTCTTAATTTTTGAATGAAACAGTGTAAATCAATTCGAGATTGTGTATAGTTGTAGTTAGACGTCAGACTAAAAGATAGTCCATTTTCAAGTACCATTACTTCAGTACTACTAAGTTCTTTCTTTGACAAATTAACAACTTGAAGTTTTTGGTCTGTTGGTGTTACTTCCTGTTTTTCCCAGAGCTCATTTGACAGCCTGTTGATTAACTTCTCTTTTTGGTTTTTCCTTTGTCCTCTTCTCCCTCACCTGCTCTTCCTCTTGTTTGAGTGGTGGGATTTTGTTTGTTTCTGTCTGTTTTGTCCTCTTCCTTGTGTTGTTTTGGCCACTTGGTGTAGCAACCTCATTTCTTCTAAAAAAATTTACCTCGGAGGTGCCTCATCATTGTTGCTAGATATGGATGAGTCTGTCGAGAAGCCTGCACTATTTTCAGTTTCGAGTCTCCCTCTGAAAGATAGTGAGCTAAAGACTCTGGGTAAGTCTCTGGTAACCAGGACTAATGTCTGGCAGAGGGACTTCCAGGGCCCCCTTGTTAATTTGCATATTTAAGTAACTTTGGGTTTCACCCTAAATTACTAGGGGAATCCAGACGTGGACCCCTTGCTCACTATTCTTAGAGAGGCACAGCTACACCCTACTGATGAGGTCCAACCAGACCGAAACACGTGTCTGGGGTTTCTGTTGGTACTCTTGTCCAGAGGCGAATTGCCTAGCATTTCGGTGCTGGACTGCCCCAGGGCAGGACAAAGACTGATATGTTTGGGATATTTCTTCTCTGTGAAAGATAGTGAGCTAAAGACTCTGGGTAAGTCTCTCATAACCAGGACTAATGTCTGGCAGAGGGACTCCCAGGACTCCCTTGTTAATTTTCTGGTGTTTGCAACTACTTCTGTGTTTGGATGCCTTTCCGCATTGTATCATATTTCTTGGCAAAAGTATATATTCATCCTGTTGCGTAGTCTTCTTTATCTCTTATAAATTTTCTTTGTTTTCTTTCTTTGATCTCTTCCCCGTATTTAGAGATATTTTTATCCATATATACTTTTAGATCTTTAGCAGTGCTCGCATCTCCTCCCATGTAGACTACTGTTTCCAATTCTTCTACACCTTTAAGTGCTTTTGCTCTGTCACTTTTAGCGTATTTGACTAATGTATGGAGCATTTTAAATGAACATTCATTTGTGGCTTCTCTCCACTCTTGCAACAATTCGGGGTCTGGATCTTCATATGTAGGAATGGTTAAAATTCTCAAGCCTCTTGGAATCCTTTGATTGTCTATGTAATTTTGAAGAGACTTGATTTCCCACCACTTATTTGTTTCTTTTTTGTGTAGTTTCTCTAATGTAAACATTGTTTGTTGAATGGTTTTAGATTGTCCACGTTGTATTTGTTTCATAATTTTAGGTCCTATCGCCAAACTGAATAAGGCAGAAGCTTCCGCATCCCGGCTTCTTTCTTTATCCACCATATTGAGACACCTGTATTCGTATTTTGGACACTGGCTGCACAGATGGGGTACTTTAAAAGAGATGCTTGCGCACTAGTGCTTTTAGATGGGCTTATTGGGCATGTGTTACGTTTGGGATGTCTTTTATTCCAATGCCAGCATAACCAATGTATTTCGGATTGTTTTATATTACGTGCGCTATGATTCCCACAGGTTAGTAGGGTTTAGAGCTTACCGCGTAACTCCCTCCCATGGGTCCTCTGACTCAGAAGTTGAAGAAACGGCAATTTCATCCACCTCACTGCCTGTGAAGCCGTCACGTTATTTCTTTATTTTTCTGGCACTCCTCCAAATGGGCGGCTGCATTGACGTGGATCCTCTGGCGTCTGCAAAAATGATTTCCCAATTTTGGCGTCGTGCTCAGCCTCAGTGTTGACTTCAGTTCAAGTCTGCACGGGTGCCGGCTGTAAACATGTTGGGCACACGTTAAATATCCAAAACAAAAAACGAACTGAAAAGTAGCAGCTATATATATATAATTAAATTTGACCGAAAAAAGGATTAAAAAATAAATAAATAAATTCGATAAAATGTTTTTGGTCAAATATGCAAATACTGTTACACTGGGTCCTATCACCAACAAACCTGCATTTCTAAGTAGCCCGTGGGACCAAACCAAACTAATGGGGCAAGATCATCCATGTAAGCTAAATTGCACCAAGTACTGTACACCAGATGGGTTATCATTAGAGATTCCTGAAAATGAAACAGAAGCCATATTGGCAACCCTAAAGGAGAAGACCTGAACCCCAAAGACACCTGGCTGTTCCCAGAGCTTGATGAATTGCTATTTGTATTTATTTTATTTGTATAGCGCACCAGGCCCAGGGGCAACCGGGCGCATCACTTAGTTACAACATAAGAAAAACAGACAGAACCATAATTACAAAGTTTACAAGTATAATACAGAATTTACAGGTATAATAATAGCAATGAGAGGTCCCCCATCGACTATGGTCCTTATCTGCTAATGAAGTAGAATGTACCCATAATGCTGAACCTGTTTCAATACGAGTAGTTCCATCCAAACCGGCCAGAGTTCCACAGTACCAAACGTGCCCCCAAAACAGAGAAAAGAACCGCCCCCCCCTGCATTCAGGTACCATGACGAAGGGAATTATAGTCCCAATGAGTAGAGCGTGCAAGTCATTCACCCCATGGAAGATACTCATCGATTTAATAGGACCCATATATGCTGCGTTTTACCCTTGTTCTCTGGGGGTGCAAAACCCAGCTAAAATACTGTCTTACTCTTGCATTCAATAATCAGCCAAGCCTTTCACGTTTGTACATCTCTGTTCTGCCTTTTCTCCATCCCAGGCCACCCAGGTAGCTGCTACTACTTTGTCTTTCCAGAATGTAGAATTTCATTACACATAGACCTACCTTCCACAGGGGTACTGCACCCTACTTTCTAAACTAATGGGGAGAAGTCTGAATTGGGTCAGTATGTGTTACGTTTCCCACGACACGCCCTGTCCCTGCCAAACAACCCACAGGTACACGTATTAACCCCTCTACACTTCAAAACAAGGGTATCCCACGCACACATTCCGGCATACGGAGGCTGCGTCCTCTCACCCGTTATGCCAGAACATTGTTTTTCGGATCAGGTGTTTACCGGCCTTCGCATCGCTGGCGTCTACAATGGAAACATCTGCTGGCCTGCATCGTTCCATATTGTCCACAAAGATCTACACGTCACATGATCGGGCTAGCACGATCAAACGTCACGTGACGACAACACGTCACTGCATCACCTGACGCACGTCACGTGACCTTCCCCATTGGCTCAAAAGATGTCCTGAAATCGATAGCGTTGCTTCACAGCCGATTACCTTCAGGACTATACGGCTCTTGTTCGCGTGCTTGAATCTTGTTACTACGACCTCGGATATTGTCTACTGGATTGCCTTGTCTACTTCTTGCTTCTTGAATCTCAGATCTACACGTTACTAGACCTCAGACTTTGTTTACTGAATTGTTCTGTCAACCCCTGGCATTTGTTACCCGACCTTGGTTTTCGGAATTGGACTGTCTTACGGATTTCGTTTTTGGATTCAGTGACTTTGGCCATTGGCCTCCTGCTAGGCGTTTACCTGACTTACACTACCACAAGCCTCTTGTGTGCCGCTATACAGGGTTTTGGATACCAGACACCCACCTTCCACACCGAGAAGCTCACCAAGCCCTCTGTCCCGGGTTTCACTGCCTTTTCCATCAGGGTGTCACTTCCCGTATTTCTAGGTAAGAGGTGCTTTGTTTCCTTGCTGGGTATACCTTGTATAAATTGCACATTATCTGATCACCACTCATTGCCTTACAGCGCTCAAGGGGTCCTTCTGGCAGTTCCCGGTTCCAGACCTGACGGTTCACAAACAACCTGTGGCCTCAATGACTGCACAGGCATTATATACCAATTGTCTGTGTGGTACTTGGGGACGGAGGCATTATATAATCTGCACGACCATCAAGATCTTAACAGTATGCCAACACGTTATAAACAATATAACACATTATAAACCTCACGGAGGATACACAAACATTACTAACAGCTCTAGCTCAAAAGGATCACGGGGCAACAAAAGAAGTTACAGGTATGAAGCGAAAACGTGCATGTCTGGGGTAAGACGCAGCAGGGCATGGCTAACTAACGGGGAGACAGAAGTACCCAGACCCACAGCAATACTGCACATGTGTATGCATGTCAGGGTACTGCAGCCAATCAGTCCGAGGATATGCAGAACAGGGTTAACCATTACAGGAATAGGCAAGGCTAAAAACACCAACCCTTGTCATGACCAGAAGAAACTGAGCAGAATGTAACATTAACTCTCAAACACAGCAGCTTTGGGGTCGCCTGATTAGCGGCGTAAACAGTGCAAATGTAATGTTTTAGGCTCACCACTGGAAGTTAGTCCCAAATGATGTCTCCATTGTTAACTATGACCGCCCTTGCACTTTCCCACTTGACTCATATTACACTTTGTCCTGTTTTAAATGCAGCTTCCCTCTTCCCCAGTCTCTTTGATGGGGAACCCCACAATTGAATAGTGATGACTGGCAAATTCTTACAGTTCAGAAAGGATCACCTCGATATGCTCTTAAAACCCGATTTGATTTATTTTGTTGATTTTTTTAGTTCCCGAGATGAAAAGGGAAATTCATTCCAGGGTATGCAGTTTGTTCACCCTAAGCAGTAGCCAAGTATGCCAAATTGCCCAATGTGTTCTCCACCCAAGATGCAGAATTGATAGCCCAAGATGCAGAATTCATAGCCCAGACCAGAACATTTTATGCAAGCTATTCAACAAAGAATTACAATTTATCAGATTCTAGGTACATCACACAATTTTGGTCAACTGTGGAAGCAAAGAGGCTTTCTGACATCATTACGTTCCCCAAAAAACAATTCTGTTTCAGCACTCTTTGACCCTATAGTTTTACGCAATTAGCTGTTGTAACATCAATCCCTTCATTATAAATTCTGAAACAAACATCTGCTGAATAGGGGGGTTTCCCCGGCTCAGCATGGATTAAACATGTGTTGAGACAGCGTGGATGGTGAGTGGGAGGTCATGCTGGGATTGGAGATGCCTGGAGGTAAAAACAGGCCCTTATGGATGTGATAAGTAACAAAGGAAGGGAAATGCAAGATAGCTTTGCTGTTGTGTTGGTGTGCAGACCGGATGTACCCCCGAGTTGCGCCTGTGGATCCGTTTGTAGGTATTCTGGGTCAAGAACAAAGAGAAGGGGGGCAATGTTTGCACTTGTGTAGCTAGGGTGCATTTGGTTCAGGGTGTGGTAAGTGAGCTGCACAGGAGTAGTGTTTGAGGTCTGTTGTGAGGAGCGTTCAATGCCCATGTTTGGATGGCTTAGTTGGTATGCACATTTTGTAGAATTTGAGAAGGTTGGTTCGGTGATCAGTCAGCGACCTTGATGGGCAGAAAAACCTGAAACCACAAAACATGGCATTGCAAGGCATGCACAATGGAATGAATGCCATCACAATGCATGCAACATCAAACACCCAGGAAAAGCCTTACAGCCTGGTCTTCTCCCCATGATCCTACCAAGAGCCTTTTGCTGACAAGTCCCATTTCACTTTCTCATTTTTCCACCATCAGATCCTATGCGTCGCACTATCTCAAATAGACACATTTTACCCTATGTGCCATATTATTAAGCAACCTCGCCGTGACACCTAAGGGTTTGGGCGTGTAACAAATGCAATAAATAACCTAAAGCTCATGGGAGGTAAGAACTGGTTGAGATATGAAGACCCAAGGAAACCCTTTCAACTTCTTGTATGTTGGTTGGTAGGCCGAGTGATTCTCAAATCTCACTCTAACATGCTCAGGTGCTAGTCTCAGTGTGGATCAGGAACATTTGCCCCTCAGGGCACAGGCCCGCATTCACCTGGCATTCAGGGGAAGAGAGACCGGATTCCCTCATACTCTCTCCCGGAAGTCTACCCCAGTGTGTAACAAAATGGCTGCTGCTCTGCAGGAGAATAGGGATCATTAGCAAGATTAAATGAATGCCAATGATTCCTGATAAAAGGCAAATCGTCAACGTGGGTTGATAAAACCAAGCCTGCTATAAAGGGCCCAATCCCTGTTGCTGTAACAAGTGACTCTTTCCTTATCACAACCTACCCAGAGTGCCTTGTCCTGCAGGAAATGCAAGTGACAGGAAAGAGTCCTAACAGAAAAGTGAAGAGAGGGTCCCTGGAATGGCCCTCGTGTCTCTTATGCGCATGACAGCCCAAAGAATGAGAAACGAGAGATGTCAGTTTTTGTTTTACCAGCCCCCAGGAGGGCCAGTATATCCTACGTATGTGAGCAGGTATTCTCTTAGACAACCGTTCAAACCATATCCAGCTGTCTTCACAGATACAGGTGCCACATCACTGGACAAGGTTGACAAATATCCAGCTGTGCTGACGTCATAAGTAACACCCCGACATAGTAATGTTAGTCACGAAGCAAACTCGCATCCCTGCACAATGTTACATAGACACGTACCTGCACCACACACGACGAACATGCATACACAGTTCTGTAGGCAGGCCATATACATGTACATATTCTCAGAAAATTCTCTTTCACTAGCCAAACACAGAAATGCAAGAGTCACACACACACAGCAAGCATGCAACCGCTTATTGCAACTAACTATATGGAACTTCGAGGATGTATAACCTGGAAGAGCCAAATACTACTAATCCCTAAAGGAGAATACCACAATATATATATGTGTAGGGAAACCATAGAATGACTGCAGTGAATTCACATAAAGCCGCAGGTCTCAGAATAAGGAACAAAGAGATGCAGACAAGTGTGGGTGGAACATTCCTGGCTCTCACGGCAGGGAGCCACCTTTGAAATAACAGAATAAATCCTTGCTAATTGCAGGCTGAAAAGCTCAGTTTTGCGGTCCTCACCCACGTGACTCAGCCAAGCCAAACAATAGCCCTTTACCCGTGGTGGGAAAAGAAGCAGTTCCCAGCGAAGACAGAATTGTTACATGTTTTGCTCTACAACATTGCGACATGAAGGCACTCTCCCATGGTAGGTGGTTATACCAGTGGCAACAATTGGCACACATTCTCTCATTACCATGAGAAGGTACTCTGAACGCTGTGAACAGAGCAGGGTCCCAGGCCTGGGGAGACCCGCTCCGGTCAATCAGGGAGCACAAATCCTGGGGTGGTGTGTAATGAGGCAAGTATCAATGGCTATCCTTCAACCGTGCAACAATGTAGTAGTTTTTGGTGAAGTCTCAGGCAAAACCATTTGACATGGAAGGACCAGTGAGAGCACTCGTATAAGGGACACCTATAGGTAATAGTACCTGAGCTACCCAATAAAACACGCCCTTAGGTTTTTGGGGGAAGGGTTCGCTATTGTGCTGTCATAATACAATAAAGGCTTGTGACACAGGCTCAGGAGCTGCAAGTGCTGGAGAATTCATTTTTTCCTTTATGATCCCCGTCTGTTTGGAAAATAAAAGACAGTTTTAAGTTGCCTTTGGCGGAGCCCTCCATCATTCCCAGGGGAGGGTTTGTTGGGCCCTGGGTACTCTGAGTGGTGACTCAGTAGCGCAATCCCCGGTACTCTGGCATTCTCTTTTGCGAAAGCAGGATGGTGAAACCACCTCACAAGGTCCACTGTTGCGTTTCTGCCTACTCTACACCCGTTTGGTGTGCAGTACCCAACAGTGAAGCTTGCCTTGTTTATGCGCGTGCCACTTTGAAGGGTTGCCAGTAGAGCCCTCTCATGAGAACCCCTGGGCCTGAGAGGAGGCATTACCCTTCCTGCCAGTGAATCCAAGGACGACTGCCTGCCGACTATTGTATTGGAGGCAGCCAGGAAAGTCATGAATACACATGCGTTGACATCACTGGGCTGGGCACACCTGAATATCAAATTGGTGTGGCTTTAATAATTATCATCATAACAATGTATTTTTTTTTTTAGAGCTTACCCTGCCAACACTGAAAAGACAACAATCATACTTTGAATTAGAGGTGCCAAAGTGAAAATGCCACCTCTGGCTGCAATGACTTTGGGTCACAGCAGCTTTCTGGTAATCACATGTGACCTTTTAACATGCCCTGTGCCAATTAAGAGCAGGAAACAGGAGACTGGTGCAGCAAGGGCATCCCACCCTAGCATGAGTGTCCGGCTCATCATCAAGGTGGGAAAATATATAGATGCCATCTGTATTAGAAAATTGAGATCCAGAATGCCAGTTTGGAATCTCTATAGAAATATGGCCCAGTACCAAAGTCATGGAATATTTTTAATGCAGCCTAGTTCGCACTCTGGCTCCCCCAAAACGCTCCAAAATCAGCCTTCCGCTGAAATGGGCAACATGCCAATCATCCACTGGAGCTCAGCTGGGCTTCCTGCTGCTCTTATTTACTTCCTAGTCGTGGAGTTATAGGAATTGAGGCAATGCACAAAATTTCCATCAGTGAAAAGTAGTTTCGGAAGCAGATATCTACTTACCTTTCTGTGGGTGGTGTCTACATAGCCAGAGCCATGAACTGACCCCCCACCCCCACTGTCAGTCATTAATTCCTGAGGGGATCCCCCCCTGAGAAGCGCTCCCTTTCCTCTCAAGGCTGTCTAACCACAGGTGGGATTTAAGAGGGTCTCGTTCAGGGTGTAAACAACCTTAGAATCCTTGGACTGAACAGGAATGGGCTTGCATCAGCTCCCTGTGCTGGAAGAGGGCATGCACCATTTCATCTTTTGGGATTAGACCAGGCCTCTTGCGCCGTGTCTGCTCCTCTGCGGGCTTCCACAGACACTTTGTCCCCGCCAAAGGCAACCTGAGAGGGGCACACCAGCTGAAGACAACTGTTCCAACATGCCCTGTGGGTCTAAACATACTATAGAAGTGGTTCAACATTTATGCCAATTGAGAAATGCATTGTGACCCATAGTGAAGCACAGAGTTGTTGGAAAACATTGAGGTTTTGAAGTTTTGCCAAATGGAAAAGGTACGACAATTAGGGTGGGCTTTAGAAGCATGTGGAAGAATGTCAGACTGGCCTAGGATGTCAGACTGGCCTCGGGTGGAGATAAGAGTTAAGGTGTCTCGTGGGGTGTGTGTTTTTGGTGAAGTTAAACATGAAGGGTGTGTTGAGGAAAGGATATAATTGTGTGCGTCATGTGGTGTGTTTTAAGAATGCCGGTCAAGTGGCACAGCGAGTAGAGCGCTCGCTTTGGCATCTGGGCAGAGCCTGTTCACGTAGGTTCGAATCCCGACGGGGCCAAACTCAGCCTTTCATCCTTCCGAGGTCGATAAATGAGCACCACACACCGTGGGTAATAAGCAGCGCTCAGATACCTGAGGGTTCGTAGCGCTATATAAATGCCTAATTATTATTATTAAGAACGACAGTAATAGTGTGTGTATTTTCTCGTCCATGCCATGGCTGCAGTATCCGTGTCTAAATTAAGTGCTGTGCTCTGCCAGCGAAAAGGCAAAAACTCACATTGCTTGGAGGTCTTATTTCTGCCTGAAGGCAGTGGGAGGTCACAGGAAGTGAGCAAGGGGAGGCCCACATCAGCGAAGCTGGGTCTACCTAGCTCAGAAGGCAACGGTGCATGCGGCTGGTTTTTCAACCTGTTTTTGGGCAGCATGAGATACAATTAAGCCACCAAAAGGAAATGTACTGAGAATCTTGGTAGGTAATTGAAGCGTGATACCTGGGGCCATCCCACAAAGAAGCAGCGTTGAGTGGCAGGGGTCTGGGAGAAGCAAAACACAAGCATTTGAGTATGTGAAGAGGAGTTTGTGTGAATGTCAACTTTGATTAAATGACAAATTATGGCAATAGAGGTATTTTATGCAGGAGGCAAAAATGCATGTGAACATAAAGTGCAAGGTAAAGAAAACATGTTTTGCTGGCAGGGATTGGGGGGTAACTAGAGAAAAGACAGTCTTTGGAAAAGGTGGGGTTTGGGATGGCTGGGATAGAATGGGGGATTATGAGATGTGATTTGGGGAGCAGAAGAGAAGTGGGCTATGGAGTAAGTTAAGTAAGGAAGAATTAATCCCTTTTAGTGGTGCGATTTTAGGCAATACACAAGGTTGCACATTTATATTGGGATAATGAATTACATATATTTCAACACCAGCATATGTTCTTGATTTCGTTACATCAGGGCAACCACTTAAAGTTAGAAAAATCCTGAAATGCAATTTCCTTCAACAGTGCACTCCTCAGTACCATATTTTGCAGGATTAAACACAGTTCTGTTTGCATCTAGGACTGCAGACCCTCCCGTTACCAATTAGTGACTGGGGCACATACAGTGAAGCAGATTATGAGACTTGGACCAGAATTTATAGGAATGAGAGAGCATAGGTAATATATATATAAATATATATATAATAGGCATGCATATGACTAGTGTAGATTGGTAGACAAGGCAAATCAAAGAATGTCACTCATCTAGAAGGATAACCATGTCTCAAGTTTAGATGCATTGCACAACAATCACTTGGAAAAGGGAGATGCTTGTTCAGTGTTTCCACAAACAGGAATGGCATCAAGGTTCAAGACAGAGCTGTGATGACAAAGATAATTATAGGGAAGTAGGGAATTATGGGAAGTAGGAAGCCTCAGATATAAATGCACATAATTCTACTGTGGTGAAAGAACACGGGTGTAAGATTAGGGCATATTCTTCAACCGTGCAAGGGAAAAAAACAAAAGGGCAGAGGAAATTTGCGAGAGTCGGGGGGGGGGGGGGGGTCGGGTGGGAAGAGCCTTAGTACAGTGCATAACCACATGAACAGTATGCCCAAGATCACACAGTGGCAGATGCATGTGCCGTGAGTTGAGCCCACATCACAGAAACACGGCCACTGCAGGGACCAAGGCAATGCAGATACACATAAAACAGGAGGGGTGTAGCACGTTGAGAGGGGGACCCTGTTCTAGTAGAGCACCACCTTTTTTCTACACCATTTATGTCAGCGTTCGAAGGCTAAAGGAGACGCTGGAGCACACCATTAGAACGGGAAGTGGTTCCACATAAACACGCAAGCAGTAAGCATCACTGGCCGGACAGAGGGCAGACACTTACAGCTACTAACAGGGGTTTTGATCAGATGAAAGGCACGCATAGACCTGGGAAAAAAATGTGGCAAACTGCTATGAGCAAGCTCAAGAGTTGTGATGGGGAGGGAGGCCAAAGTGGCTTGACTGGGGATAAAACGGAGGAAGTGAAGTGGGGAATTGAGACAGCTCTTGAAGGGGCAGGCTGACATTCGATAGCTAGGGGCATGTTCATACCAAAAGAATGAGTATTTAATATTTTGTGTATCAAATAAAAATAGAAACTGGGAAAGGGAAGGTTTAAAATCAAATCTTATAGTGCTGCAAGCTGATAGCACACACAGTGGTCACACATTGAGTCGGGGGGGGGGGGGATTTGTTAGCATGAGAAGAGGGCATAGTGCACCAACTAGGTGGAAGCAGAGGTATTTCATTGGGGGTTTTGTCCTTATAGTTTTTGCCAAGAGGGAAAGAGGACAACATCCATATTTCTGCAACAAGATTATAGTAACAGACCATGTAACTGAAATCAGGTGTTTAACTGAACACCTGACAAAGGCCAGGAAGAAGAGGCTGCAGGGGGAAGCACAATGTGCAAAATAGGAGCGCCCTTGCCAGCAAAGAGGCAACATACCGAAGTAAGTAAAACATTTTGATTATTATTAAAATACCCTGGAGGTGTCAAAGAGTAAGAAGGTCATTCTTTCATATAGCCTTATTGGTGTAGAGGAGTGGTCTTCAAACATTTTAGGACTGCCCCCACCAGACCTCCATCCCGAGCAAACTGCG
Source organism: Ambystoma mexicanum (assembly GCF_040938575.1). Lineage (NCBI taxonomy): Eukaryota > Metazoa > Chordata > Amphibia > Caudata > Ambystomatidae > Ambystoma > Ambystoma mexicanum. Next base: position 761,913,164 of record NC_090925.1, on the reverse strand, counting down.
GGCAGACTAGGCCCCCCAAAAATGCCAAATCCAAACGTCTATGGACCATTGCATGCAGTCACCGCACCCTACTATAGTCCCTGGGCTCCCATCACAGTCTCTGGGCTCCTTCATCCCACTCCTACCCAGACCCTCGGCTCTCCCCGACCCTGCTCCCACCACTATCCCGTGACTCCCACCCATCCTGCTCCCAGCACAGGGCCAGTGGCGGCTGGTGAAACTTTTATCCCCCAGATATGCCATAGCGACAGCATTGTGAGGGAGTCTGAACCAATCAAGGGAGCCTTCCCCTGGGTATTTTTTTTTTTATTTAATGAATTTAGAAGAGAAATTGGGTAAAAAGCCAAACCGTTTGCTATTGGCGCTGGGGGGGCCAAGGAGCAGGCATGCTATTTTTTTTACTGTATATCTTTGATGGATGTCCATTAAAAAGATATCATCCCTGTCCCCTGTGCCCCCACAGTGCCTAACACAAACATGATTATGTGTTTATGCAAGGCGCTGGGCGTCCCAGGGGGAAAGCATGTTTTACTGCACATCTATCATAGATGTCCATTAAAAAATATTATCCCTTTCCACTGAGCTCCACAGGGCCTCAGAAGGAGAGCCAATTTTGGCAGGTGGATTGTGCAACAAAGGCATTTTTAAAATGCCTTTGTTTTACAACCCTTCACCCCCATCTGCCCCCACTCGCCAAAATCAGCTCCACGGACCAACACACAGCAAGCACTTTATCATACACACTTAAATAAAAAATAAAGAACAAACTTACTTCTGCCCCAGTCCTGAAGTTTCCGCGCAAGCGCCTGCATCATGAACAGGAATAGGGAATTAAGAGCTTCCCGGTTCCTGCACATGCGTGCAGAGACCTACATTTGGGTGCTTTATCGTCCCAGGTTGCTCTGTCCATATGTGCGAGGATGTGCAGGAGCCCCCCCTCACACATACAGACATGCAGTTCCCCAGCCAGCATTTCCAATGAGGTATGCAAGGCTTGTGAAGAAAAACGCCCCATCACTCAGTGAGCATGTGCAGCTGGGGAACTGAACTGTCAAAGGGAAACTGTTTCCCCTTTGACAGTTCAGCCAGGCCAGGAGCACTCCCTCAGCTGGAATAAGCTACTCCATAGTGGGTGAGGGGGCCACTGGGTTGATGCCCCCTCACCCATTATGTATGAGCCGCCAGGCTCAGACTGGCCTATAGGGCAATGCCTGAACCAAAAATGTAAAATGCTAGTGCAAGCATGTTTTTGGATTAAAATAGTCCACTTTTTTGGCCATTGTGTACATGTTTGATGCGTTACTTGCCAATGCAGCTAGTAGTTTTGACCATTGTTGCTGAATAAATACTCTACAATTTGCTTACATTTTAACAAAAAATAACCCCTTGGGTACTATTCAAACAGTCTGTCAAATGGAATGTATTGCCATTTGCAACTGTGGGCCACTTTGGTGCCCGAAACTGTTTTATGCTCCAGTCCGACCCTGTGAGCTACTCCAACCCATTTCCTCCATTTAAACTTTTTTTTTTTTTTATTTCAGGCTGGGCTCTCGAACCCCCTCAGGAATGAGGCTGTTTGGGCAGTGCCCCACAGTTTGAAGACCTCTGGTGTAGAGTATCGATGGAACCAGAAGGAGCAACACCCAAGAAGGTAGGTGAGGGGTAGGTGAATAGGGATAGCATGTAGGTATGGGGGAACAGAGGCGTGTGGGAGGTCCCTGTATTGTTTGTTTGTTTATTATTTATAGCGCGCGCCAGACCCGAGGGTAACCGGGCGCGTTGTTCAAGGATATTTTAAACTTTACAGGTTACGCATGTTTACAAGTAGTGGTTATACGTCGTAGAAGTTACATAATGCAGGACAGTAAGGAGAATATACATTGTGCATAATATATACATATAACATAATATATACAGGAAATATGCAGTAGGAAGATAGAGAGTATATAACTATGTACATAGTACGTTTGTAGAACAGTGGTTATATTGGTGTAGGGCAGGACTATCGGTCATTTTCTTTGATCCAATTGATACAGTTAGATCTGAAGAGAGCGTAGGATTGGGTAGATCTCAGGCCAGGCGGGAGGGAGTTCCAAAGCTGGGAAGCTGTTTCCTCCGGCCGTACTTAGTTTAAATGGGGGTATCACTAATTGGTTAGAGTATGCTTCTCTGGTGGGTCTAGTGGAGATTTTTCTGTTGAATCTAGCAACTAGGTATTTGGGTGCTAGATGGTTGATACTTTTGAAAGTTAGAGAAGCTGTCTTGAGTTTGATTTTGTCCGCTGTGGAGAGCCAGTTGGATTGTCTTCTAGGCTCTGAAATATGCTCCCTTCTTGGAATTCCTAAGGCAGCTCTAAGAGCATTGTTCTGTAGTGTTTGAATCTTTTGCAGCGTATGTTTATTGGCCCCTATATATAGTGCGTTGCAATAGTCCAATTTCGACAGCACTAATGCTCGAGCAAGGGTTAGGCAGTTGGCAGTGGATAGGTATGGTTTTGCGGCTCTAATCAGCTTGCAGGTATATGCGGTGCTGGATGCCATTGCGCTCACCTGTTTGGTTAGGGAGAGGTGGGAATCAAGGTAAAACCCTAATGTTTTTACCTCTTTTGCCACCTTGATAGTGTTACCGTCTATGACGAAGGAGGAGTATTCTTCTTTTAATCTATTGATGTTTTGTGTGTTCCCCAGTATGATGAGTTCCGTTTTGTCATCATTCAGGCATAGCCCGTGTGTGGCCATCCATGCCTGAATGATGAGATAAATCTTGTTCACCAAGGCCAAATCTTGTTCATAATCCCCTGAAAGTGGTAAGAGAATCTGAGTGTCATCCGCATAGTTAGTGTAGGTGACACCCAGATTATCCAGATCATCGAACAAGGGCTTTGTGAAGATGTTGTACATGGTGGGGGAGACACAAGAACCTTGTGGGACTCCACATGTGATGGATACAGGGTCAGCAGAAGTAGAGAAGACTCTCATAGTTCTACCGGTTAGGAATGATTTGATCCATGCGATGGCATGTGTGGAGAAATGGGCAGCTGTTTCTAGGTGGGTGCAGAGCACATCATGATCCACCAGGTCGAAGGCTGCAGAGAGGTCCAGTAAGAGGAGTAGGGCCATCTTTCCGGAGTCTCTCAGCTCATCGACCTGAATTTTAAGATCGATGAGCGCGGTTTCAGTTCCGTGCCGAGGTCTGAAGCCTGATTGTCTTGTGCCTAAAAGGTGGTGCAGCTCTAGGTGTTTTTGGATCTGCAGGTAGGCTACCCTGTCTAGGATTTTTAACAGGAAGGGTACCGTTGTGATGGGCCTGTAGTTAGTCGGGATGGATGGGTCCAATGTTTGTTTTTTTTTAGGAGGGGGAGGACCCAAGATTGCTTGAGGTTATCTGGTATAGTGCCTGATGCAAAGGAGGCATTAATAAGTTTAGAAATGAATGGGGAGAGGTCTCTGGCCGCGTCTTTTATTAGTTGGGCTGGGCATAGGTCGCCTCGGCAATTGGATGGCTTGAGTGAAAGTATTATCTTTTCGGTTTCAAGTGTAGTTACTTTCGAGAAGTTAAATTTATGGTCTAGTTTAGTGCTGATTGGTGGTTTGCCTCTTAGGTTAGGTGAGGGTGGAATATTCTGTTTCTTTATCTCAATTTTTGTTTGGAGTGTGGCAATTTTGTCGTTTAGTGCTTTTTGGATGTTCGAGCACCATATTTTGTTTTTGTCACAGTTATCATGGACAGGAATAGGGTTTTCTAGTTCCTTTAGTATAAGGAATAGTTCTTTCGTTCCAGATTTGGCCTGCAGTATTCTGTTGAAATTCTCTCTTTTTGCTTTCTTTATTTCATTTTTGTAAATCTTGGAGGCATTGATGAGTGTAATTTTATTTGTCTCTGTTGGGGTTAGTCGCCAAGCAGATTCGCATTTACGTTTTTCAAGTCTTAGAGATTTGAGGTGAGGAGTGAACCAGGTATTTAGGTGGGCTCTGGGCTTACTCTTTCTCAGTTTCAGTGGGGCAATAGTATCTAAAGCTGTAGCCATGGAAGAGTTGAATTCATTTACTAGTGATGAGGTGTCCAATAAGTCAGGTAGAGAGTTTAGTCTGGGGAGGATGAGTGGTAGCAGTTTTTCTGTAGTTATAAGTTTTTTGTTTCTGGTTGGCAAGGGGGGGGAGCCAGAGCAGTTTCAATGGGTAGGGCCAAGTTAACATTTAGGAGGAAAGTTATCAGTGCATGATCAGTCCAGATTTGTGGAGTGATATCGACAATCGTTGTATTACAGTTATAGTCAGCAACCCAGTCAAGTATACGGCCTTTTTCGTGTGTTGGTTGTAGGATTTTTTGGGAGAAGCCTAGTTCTGAGATGACATTAGTGACATTAGTTGCTTGCAGGTCTTTAGGGTCATTGTAGCCTAGGTTTAGGTCTCCCAGAAGGATGGCTTGGGATGAAGTTTTTAGGTTGTTTGAGAGGATCGTGGAAATGTCCTCCTCGAACGTGCCAATAGGGCCTGGTGGTCTATAGATAAGGTGAATAGTAATAGTTTGAGAGGGAGATGCGAGGAGTTTAGCCGTTAATGATTCGCAGGAATTAGTCGTTGAACTTGATTCAGTTTTTAGGGTGAGATTATTTTTAGCAATGATAGCTAGGCCACCTCCTCGAGAGTTGACTCTGTCTTCTCTAAGTATGGTGTAATTATGGGGTAAGGCAAGCATTAGGGCAGGTCCTGCAGCTTGGTGCAGCCAAGTTTCTGTTATGGCGAGGATGTCATAGTTTCCTATTTGAATGAGATCCGCAATTTCGGTAGCGTGTGCTATTAGTGACCTGGCATTAATAAGGGCGCACTTCAGTTGGATGTTCGGCTTTGCTGTAGCCTGAGTGGCATTACTTTTCTTTTTAGGTATGCTATTATTAGCATTGGGCTGCTTATTTGGGCGGTTATTGCGATGGAGGTCAATTTTTATAGGAGGAGTGTTTCGGATGTTAGTGTTACTTCTATTGCAAGAGGTATTGTGTCTAGCTAATGGTTCGTAAATTTTAGGTAGTCTTGAACGTAGTTTTGCGTTTCTACTTGCAATATCACAGGGAAGGTATGTTAGCGATTGGTGGGTAATAAGTGAGTGTGAAAGTTGATGGCTGGGCTCTAGGGGGGGGAGTTAAGAGTCCTTCATCCACGGGCGGTATGCCCTGTAGTGTAGGCCTCGGATGGTGGTTTACTTTAGGCATTGTGGTCCAAAAGGCTGACAGGTAAATAAAAGTTAGTATCATTATGACCTGGTTTTAGGCGCGGGCAGTTGGTTTGCAAGAGTCAGGTACCTCTAGGCTGGACGGAGCAATCATATGTAGGCTAAAAGCAATCAGAGACAGGCTAAATGCAGTCAGAGACAGGCTAAGTCCTAGGCGACCATAGGGCACAACACAGTTCAAATGTAGTCTGGGGGCTACCATAGGGGCACAACACAGTTCAAATGTGGTCTGGGGGCGACCATAGGGCACAGCACAGTTCAAATGTGGTCTGGGGGCGACCATAGGGCACAACACAGTTCAGATGTAATCTGGGGGCGACCATAGGGCACAGCATAGTTCAGATGTAATCTGGGGGCGACCATAGGGCACAACACAGTTCAAATGTGGTCTGGGGGCGACCATAGGGCACAACACAGTTCAAATGTGGTCTGGGGACGACCATAGGGCACAACACAGTTCAAATGTGGTCTGGGGGCAACCATAGGGCACAGCACAGTTCAAATGTGGCCTGGGGGCAACCATAGGGCACAGCACAGTTCAGATGTAATCTGGGGGCGACCATAGGGCACAACACAGTTCAAATGTGGTCTGGGGGCGACCATAGGGCACAACACAGTTCAGATGTAATCTGGGGGCGACCATAGGGCACAACACAGTTCAGATGTGGTCTGGGGCGACCATAGGGCACAACACAGTTCAGATGTGGTCTGGGGGCGACCATAGGGCACAACACAGTTCAGATGTGGTCTGGGGGCGACCATGGGGCACAACACAGTTCAGATGTGGTCTGGGGGCGACCATAGGGCACAACACAGTTCAGATGTGGTCTGGGGGCGACCATAGGGCACAACACAGTTCAGATGTGGTCTGGGGGCGACCATGGGGCACAACACAACTCATATGCAATGGGGTTGTATGTTGGCTGGAGTACATCAAAGTATTTGAGTGCGAGGCTGGATGTGGATGGCAAGAGGGTGGCAAGGTGGGTATGGAGTAAGGCAATGAGCATGAGAGTGAGACAGAGGCTGACGGGCCTTGATTGTCACAGGAGAGTACAAGGCGCATGCATGTGCACGTTGCCTAGGGCCTTTATGGGGCAACTCGGAGCATTTGTGTGCCTTTATACCACAATGAAGCAAATTCGCGGCTGGATGACCAACACAAAAACAGAGATAAGAATAGCGCAATGTGGCCGCGCTTACCAAGTATTTGATCCCGGAAGGTTTCCTAGCCAGGTCCGCTGCTTCTGCAGTGTCATGAGCTCCTGCTCAGCCGCTGCGTTCCCCGGTGTAAGCCCATGTATTGTCCTGGGGCATCAGGGGGTCGTGAGTGTATAGTATGGGAACTCGCCACGCGTCGTAAGCGGCGAACAGGGGCAAACAGGGCCTTAGAATGGCCTTTGAATGTGGCCGGCTCTTCCGCCTGCCGGCGGATGTTGTATGCTAAGAAGCATGGTTGCTTAGCAACCAGGATGCCGAGCCTCGCTCTGGCGCCGCATCGCGCCCGACATTTTGTTTTTTTTTCCTTTTCGAAATCGGCGCGTTGCTGGAGCGCAACCCGGGCCGCTTCTGGGTGAGGGGTGGCCGATGGGGAGGTGAAGAGTTCCTCTGGGAGGGGTGGGCAGCACAAAGGTGCTGGTGGGGGCTCGTGGGGGCCTGGCTGGACTGCGATCCTCTTCGTGCCTCGTGGCACGGTGCGGCAGCTCTGATGAGCTGATCCTGGGCTGTGGAGGGTGGGGGCTCCTGCCCACGCCACCTGGCTGATGAGGACTGAGTGCAGAGGGGCAAACAGGGCCTTCGAATGGCCTTTGAATGTGGCCGGCTCTTCCGCCTGCCGGCGGATGTTGTATGCTAAGAAGCATGGTTGCTTAGCATTATTGCTACCGAAAAGCAAATGCAGGCGAGTAAGAAATAAGGTGAAGATAAGTAGAGGGGTTCTTAAGGAGGGTCTTTTTTGTACAGGATAAGAGGCACAGATGAAGCATGGTCCTCAGAAGGTGGACCTGACAAGAAGAAAAGTATCCTGTTTATGAAATTCACAAAATGGAATTTTAATTTGAGAGATTGTTCACCTTATATGCAAAATACATACATTGTTTTTATAAATGAGTCGATAAACAGCATCAGGTCATCTTTGGTCCAGTTGGTCCAATTCTTTTTTCACTGTACACTTACCTGGAGGACCATAGACATAGTACCAGGTTTCCCTTATCTTTATTATATACTCCTGTGGGTGGTGCCAGCCAGAGCTACCTCATATGGCCAGGGCAATTAGATTGCCTGTCCCCTACAGGATGTAAATGTTATATTCACCCAATTGGTATCTAGTCATTCCAGCAACAGCCAAACTGTTAGCCATACCATTGGAAAAAAGAAAAAAAAAAAATTTTTTAAAAAAATAAAAAGGGTTGGAACCCCCCCCCCCCCCATTAAAGCCTTTTAAAAAAATTAAATGCATTCAATGCTTTTTCACAGTGCATTTTTGTCAATGGTATGGGTGCCGATGCAATCACTACGAACCATCCCAGTCCATTTAAGGTCCAGGAATGTAACTTGGTTGCGAGGTCATGGACTAAAACCCTGTTCCTAGCCTGTAATAAGTGATGAGTGCCTTGAAAGCTGCAGAAATCTGTGTGCCTATCCCCACTTTTGAAACTCATTAATAAAAGCAGTATTTGTCACATTCCTCAGCTCCTCTGTTCCTTGGGCAAAGGGGTGGATTTCCCCTCAAAGCCAAGTGCTGTTTTTTAATTCCACCTCAGCCAAATACATCTCAGCAGAATCCACCCAGAGTTTGGACACGATCCCGCGCCATTGGAGATTGTTCAGCAAGCATCCATATTTTTCAGTTCACTCCCGTTTCTGGGAGGTACAAACAGCAGCCAACGCGTAATAAGACGTTATAAGCTGCTCCAGTTAAGAATGAACCCAGTGCGAGAATACCTCAGAGCTTTGCGTCTGCTGGCTCTACAGATGAACCTTATGACTGCTATGTAAGGTGGCGAGTGCCACAAGATTGGGAGCACATGTTGCACAGCAATACCAGTTAACGAAGACAATGGGACACCAACAGACACTGAAGGAGATCAGCAGAACACCTGGCTCATTTCATTGTTTGCTTGGATCCCAGATTGGCTGGCACCAATTGTCCCTGTGCTCGTCACCATCTGCATCAGTCAGTAGATCATTGGCCAGTGCAACTGCTCAAATTTTGTGAAGGAGTCTGCAAGCGTGAATGAGTGAGGCCGATGCAGAGATTTGCTATGCCCACACAAGATTTAAAGAACTATGTAGAACTTTGGGCCAAATGCTCACCAGATGTGAGAGATACTGGTGGAGAATACTTAGGCTGGTATGATGAAGGTGACATGAACAGGGTCACAGGTGTGGGTGCTCAAGGAAATGAGCACAAAGGTTGGAAAATATTAAAAGGTGCTAGTTCAGCACGAGATATGAGGGGTACACCTACCACCTTTCAAGAGTATGCAGAGGGCACAGTACACCAATGAGCTGTAGTCACACCATGAAAGAAATCCAGAGATATGGTACAGATGCACTGTATTTGGCTCGGCCCAGGGAGCTTTTGTATAGTATAATGAGAAAAGGAAAACTCTAGGTAAAAACTCTGGGATGCCCCCAGGCTGGGCATCACCCAACACATCTGCTCTGAAGGCATGACCATCAGGTCAGGGTAGAGGGAGATGGGGCTGAAGCTGCACATCATGAGCTCACTGAAGCAGCTAGACAGGGCAACAGGCCAATCCTGCTGACACAGGGACGGCGTGTGTACCAGAGCACCACTCACATGACTACAACTGCCTTTTCAGCAAGTGATTATGCAAATGGGAAGCTGAACCGAGTAGTGTTCCTGGGAGGACCAATCAAACTCTAAGTTTCCATGTCCCTGGGAGGCGGGCAGACTTCAGAGTATCCACTACAAGACTTGGGAAGGCCATTATCAAGCAGGTACCGTGTGAATGCCTCCCTTCCCACCAGAAGCAGGGTGTGGTGTTCCTCTCGCAATGGCGACAACCCTTGACGAACCAGTGTAGTAAATCAAGGATCTCCATGATTTATTAAATTGAATGATGGTTGTGCACGGAACGTGACAGCAGGTGTGAAGAGGGGAAACCAGCGCAATGCTGGGCTTCCGCTTGTGAGGCATGGGACAGTTGTCACACGGCTCAAGAATTAAACCTCCCAGGAACACCTCCATAATCCCCTCCTCCCTTCAGTGCATCTCAAGGGAAGACAATCCCAGGGCTTACAAGACATGAGAGCCTATAACCAGGAGGGCCCCCTTATCCTGAAACCCACCGATACAGCTTTGTTCATGTGTGGAATGTAGAGCCCCTGGCCCGATCTCTCCCCCCCCCCCCAAAAAAAAGCTTCCTTCGAAGGCACAAAAGTATTAGGAATCTAAAACCGGCTGTGAGCAACTTTTCCATCTCAGAAACCCAGCATTTAGTAGGGTTTTAAATACCATGGTTATGGGTTCATGAAGCAGCGTCTGTATTAAACACAAAAAAAAAAATAATAAGATGGGGCACGTATGGGTGAAACCAAATAGCAACTTTTGCCCAGTCGACAAATTTCCCCAAAGCAACTGCCCCAAATGTAGCCACTTGTAGTTACTCCTCCGGTCACAGGTCAACAGGCCCTGACAATTCATGCAGGAGGGCATTCAATAACCACTACGCAGACACTCCTAACCATTATCCATTCGTACCAAATACCAAACTAAGGACACCATCTGGCTAAAATAATTTACTTTATTGGTCAGGTTAAAAAAAAAAAATTATAATACATTATTCAACGCGGTGCAAGCCAGGACATGCAGATCAAAAATGACTGCTGCTGCACAAGCCCACAATATAACTGTACAAATAGAAATATCGCCCATCACCCCCCCAATGAGGGGCAGAAGTCAGGAGTGCACAGCCCGGGGATAAAGTGGCTCTACAGTCAATTCTGGCAACTTGGGCCCTACACATAGTTCTTGCTAGGATAGTCACTCCTGGGTTGGGAGGTGGCAGCTGTGTAGCGGGCAGAGAAGGGCTCCTCTCTCTTAGGGCAGGAGCAGCAGAGCAGGGCGCCGCCAAGCAGAAGCAGCGCAGCCGAGGCCCAGCCAATATAGAGTGATGCGCCCAGCTCCCGCTTCTGGGAGGCGGTCACCAGCGGGTTGTAGAAGTCCCGAATGACGGAGTTGGCGGACCAGCAGACGGGGATGAGCAAGAGGACGCCGGCGATGACGAAGATGATGCCGGACACCACGCTGATCTTGGCCTTGGTGTTCTCCTCCTCCACGCAGTTGGTGCACTTGGCACCGATGATGCTGGTGAAGAGCGCCAGGACGCCGACCAAGATGGCGATGACGCAGAGGGCGCGCGCCGCCTGCAGGTCCTGGGGCAGCGCCAGCATGGAGTCGTAGATCTTGCACTGCATCTGGCCCGTGCTCTGCACGATGCAGTTCATCCACAGGCCCTCCCAGATGACCTGCGCCGTCACGATGCTGTTGCCGATGAATGCGGTCACCCTCCACATGGGCAGGGCGCAGGTGATGATGGTGCCAACCCAGCCAATCAGAGCTAGTGCCACACCAAGGATCTGGAGCCCAGTAGATGCCATTTTTGTTCAGATGGACAAATGAAGTACCTGCAAAGAAAGAAAAAAAAAAATGCACCACTGTTAGTTTCAAAATCAACCCCACTAGTCAACAGGATTAAGCAAGACATGAATGATTGCTAGTTGCCATTAGTGATAGCAATGCCCATCCATTGGGCCTAGATACCAAACCATTGAGACCCACTCCAAATCGTAGTTTTGTTAACTGCACTTCTGCGGTTCCAGTATGTGTGTAGAATTGTGCTAACACAATATGCATGAAGGTTTGTCAGGGGTTAAACTTCCAGCCACCTCTGTTTCACGAGGACACTGAAAGACCCCCCCCCTCTCCCCACACCACTGCAGGGTTGCCAGACTCATTGTCAGTTGGAGGTTAATTTTGGTACATATATGAAGGGGCCAGTACGCGACGAGAGCACACACCTTCCTTATCCTGGATCATTGCTGGCGCAATCCTACCGCATGGCCTGAGCCCCAACCACTGCTTTTGCTTTGGAGACTTCCTGCTGTCCTACGAGGAGGGAGTTGTTTGGAGACAAGAGTCGTGGGGTCCTGTCACAGCATGGTCAAGGCATGCAGCAAGGTACAGTGACCGGGGAGGGCTGGCGAAATGTGATTGTTTGCAAACAAGATTGTGGGACGCATGCAGAGAGGGGCCCGTCGCTCGATTTACAGACTGAGCCCTAGTGTTGCCAAATCCTCAGTAAGGAAAGTAGCTATTGGCTGTCCTAAATGAGGTCATCCCTTAATTTACATAGTTGGCCATGCGCATGATGGGCAATTGCAGAGGGCACGGTTGTTATAGCCTCATTCAATTTTTCACCCAGCTAGCTGCCTATGCAGTGCACATGCAGTGTGGTCTGATGACCTACAGACAATAACGCATAAGTGCAGCACAGTATGCATGTCAATCTGTCACAGCCAGAAGTAAATACCCATCAGAAATATAACTATATTTTGCTTCTTTATGAATTGCAGGAAAAAGGTAAAGACAAATTCAGCTGCAGGGCCCTTGTCAGTTTTCCAACCAGAAACAGATCTGAGCCCTAATAGCCGTACAGGTTTGAATGCTATGGGAACTCAAAGCACCCTAAATTTAACTGTTCCAGTACTGACACAATGCACTGCTCGGCCAAAGCACCTCACTTAGCTGCTTCTGGTCTGCAGAACCCCCTCTAAGTCAGTGTCACCGTTGGACTGGGGCATAAAATTGTCAATTAAAAAGTGGCCCACAGTTGCATATGTCTTGCAAGTGTGAGTTTGATGAAATGTGATGCAAGTTGTGCAATTGAGAGTGCATTTATTCAGAAACAATACTAGCCGCACAGCTAGTGAGAAATCTAGCCACTTTTTTCTACTGGGTTTCCAAACCAATGGAAGAGAGTAGCTAGATTTCTTGCCAGCCGCTTTTACAGTAGAAAGTCAATGGAGGGTTGCGGGGGGGGGGGGGGGGGGGGTGATTTCTCGCTAAACATAGCGAGAAATTCACCAAGTTGGCAACATTACTCAGCCCCACAGTTGGTTTCCAGGCAACCTGCGAGGAAGTACACAACACATTTGCCGGGCCTTCAGATGCAGCAGCAAGATGCAGCAGCACGCCTCTGCTCCATATCTGCTTACTAGATTAGGAATAAAGTGCGCAAAGGGAAGAGAAGTTGCCTATAAAGCAGTAATATAGTGGCAAGCAACAGCTACCCAGAGAAGTAGGAATATTGATAAAATAAGTTACTGCAATACTCAATCTCTAGGGGAATATAAATACAGTTAGAGCTCACTATGGACACCAAGTTAAAAGTAGTTTATTAAATTTTAAAGCGCACCAAACCCGTAGGTATCTGCACAAAATGAAGGTTACAGTTACATAAACATTACAAAACATAGTGTAGCAATACAGCAGGTATCACATACAAAACGGGCAACAGGTACATTGCCAAAAGTCAGGGGTAAAGACAGGCATAAAGTCATAAAAGACTAGGCAGAGTTAGATGTCATTCATAACTAGCCAGTTTAGTGGTTTTCCTAAAATATATGAAGGTTTGGCCGGTTCACAGGTGAAGTGGTGGGCAGCCTGAACATGGAAACTCTGGCCACCTGCCCTTTTCAGGCAGCACCTGGGAGCTGCAATGCAGCAGGAGTTCACTGTCCTTGTAGGGTGTGTTGGCATTTATTTGATGATTCTCTGTTAGGTACTGCGGGGCTGCATCGTTGGTCTCAATCACCCACAAATGTCTAATTGGACCTATCCATTTGTGCTTTCTTCTGGCCTCAGAAATGTGGGAATGCTTAATGTTGACCTAAGCATCATTTTGTAATATTTGGAGTTTATTCGTGACATGTTTGCTGGCTCCTGCATAGAGGGCGTTGCAATAATCAAGTGGCTAAAAGCTCTCACTAGTGTGATGCAACTTGTAGTACATAAAGGTTTGCATGCATGGGCGTACATTTTTTTTGTAATCATACGCAGTTGCAGAAGCTGTGGCGTTGCCTAGCCATATTCAAAATTGAGTCCCAAGTAGAATCGCAACGTTTTGGTTTCTTTAGCAACTTTGACGACGATACTATCAAGGTTGATGAGGTGAACCGGGGCTCCTAGGATCAGGATCTCAGTTTTATCACCATTCAGGCACAGGCCATGGGCTGCCATCCATGCCTGAATGATAGGAAAAATTGTTGACCAAGGCTAGGTCCGCAACATAGTCGCTAGAGAGATAGGACCATCTGGGTGTCTGCATAATTCATGTAGATGACACCGATGATCCAGGTCAAACAAAGGCTTTGTAAATATATTATACATGGTGGGTGACATGAGCCCTGCGGTACTCCGCATGTAATGGAGGTTGGATCAGCAGCAGCTGAGGGAGAAACCCAGTCAGAGGCTTCTTGGGAGAAGTTAGCAGTGGAGGAGGTGTTCACAAGGGACTTGATGGTCCACCAAATCGAAAGCGGCCACGCCACATTCCCCCCCCCCCCCCCCAATTATCTTTGAGTTGGTCAGTTTGCATTTTCAAGTCCAAGAGTTATGTGCCATGAAGTGGTCTGAAACCAGATTGTCTTGAGGTACAACTGGATCTGTACGTATGCAGCTTTATCTATTTTGAGAAGGAACGGTACCGTGGGGATGGGCCAGTTGGAATGGTTCGGTCCAATGATGCTTTTAGTAAAAAGAAGAACCGACGCATCCTTCAGGCAAGTGTGAAATGAGGCATTTATTAGCTCTGATGGCGCCAGGTCTCTGGCGGCTTCCTTGATTATTTGGGCTGGGCAAGTGTCACCTTGGCATTTTGATGGCTTGAGTGATGCGATAATCTTTTCAACCTCTATGGTGGTGACATGAGGATTTAAATTACTGGGGAAGATGAAGGGGGCGTTCTTGGGGTCTAGTATCTAGTTTAGTGAGGTTAAGCCTTTTTTCTCCCATTTTATTTTGGAGGGTGGCAATTTTGTTGGACGGAGCATTTTGGATGTTAGTACCCCATACTCCTCAGAAAGAACTGGAGCTGGCTTTATTATTCCTGTCATGTGTTTCGCATTTAGTTTGTAGGATTTCAGCGCTGTATTTTGTGGAGATCAGTCAAATTGTGTTCTTTGGATGGCTTATTTTTCTGTAAGACTTAGTTTTCTCTGCCTGAAAGGTTTAGCTGGGGGTGAACCAAGAGTTAGGTGGGATTTTGGTTTGCTTTTGCGCATTTTAAAGGGGGCAAATGCTTGTGGAATTATATAGGCCTACTAGCTCAGCTGGGTCGGATGCCTCGTACCAAGAGTTCAGGGCAGGAAGAAAAAGGGGTAGAAGCCATCTGTTATGTTACGTTTGTCCCTAGTGAGGAGAGGCGGAGCTATGAGGTTAGTCTTGGACATTACTCGCTTGGCAGGGATAGTGAAAGATATTAGAAAGTGGTCTGCCCAAGTCTGAGGTTCGATCGATGTGATAGAGGTTTCACAGGTGAAGTCTGCCACCCAATCTAAGGTTCTGCCTTTCTCATGGGTAGGTTGGTTGACTCCTTGCGCGATACCCAGTCAGTTAAAGTATCAGTGTCTTGGCATGTTGGAGTCAAGGTAGCCAAAGTTAAAATCACCTAGCAATATTTGCGAGGTGGGTTTGGCGTTGACCGAAAGTATGGTCATGATGTCCTCCTTGTGGGAGCCAAATGGGACCTGGAGGTCTGTAAATTAAATGGATAGTAGTGTACTTGACTTGGTTGTAGTTAGTTTGATATAATTCACAGGACTTAACGATGGGTGAAGTTGATAGTCGTCACAATGCAAGCAATACCGACTCAAAGTTGTTCCATCTGCTCTCACGCCGGTATACGACTCAGGTACTGCCAGTAGGAGGGAGGGTTCTGCCACAGCATGGAACCATGTCTCGGATAGACAGTTATTGCCTTGTTGCAGGGGCAGGATGCGATCCTTATCCAAAAGCACCCCACCAGATCAAGGGGCAATAGAGAATGAGGGGGAATGCCTCCTACAAAGCCAGGAGGAAGAATTCCTGCTCCTCAACACCAAACACCCAGACCTGGCTATCAACCTCAAAATCTGAGGGCTTCACACACAAGCTCACCCCCAGAACCAAGACCCTTGGGTTCCACATCGATATGGTGTGGAACCCACCCTTGGTATCAGCACTCCCCCCTGCTAAGTGGCAAGCCCTTCCTCCCTCCGAACAACTTTAGATCCACTGTTCAAGCACTGATCCCATCACACCTGCATGGGGGCACAGCACTCCTTGAAGGCCTCCAGTCATCCTCCCAAGAAGTGTCCTACACATGACCACACCTCATCAGGATCTATGTAGACAGGGTGTCGCTAGGTCTGGACGACCCGGGGCTATGCAGATGTCGGAACTGTCAGGACTGGGGGCTGGCCAGCCGTTTGGTTGTAGTTCTGGATATTCTATCAGGGGCTATAGCCCCCCCCCCAGCAACACATATGCAGATACGACCTGATCACCCCAGCCTGTGACCAAAGGAGTCCTGCATCATCTACAAGGCAGTTGCCCTCATTTCATTTCACCCAGATACTTCAGAGAAACTCTGCACGCACCACAGAAACCAAGCCTCTCTAGGCCCAAAGACTATGTAACCTCTGCATCAGACTTGCACCCCCGCTCTTACAATTCAGAAAAGAACACACCTTTTCAAGGAGTCTTTACTTTTCAATACCCATCACAGCACCCAACTCGCTAGATACCACCCTCTACTCTCCATGCCACCTGTTACAGCTGTACATCTATTCTGTTACTAAAAATCGCTCATGTTACGCATCTGTATTGGTGTATACCTCTAAAGCACCCCATTGCTTTGAGAAGCTAGGTCCACGCTCAGATACCATAATAAAGAAAGTAGCACCCAGTGCTTCCTTTCCCCCAGAGGAAAAGGGGGCAAGAAGAGATTGTAGTGATAACCACCCCCACACCCTTGTCAGATGGGCCTTGTGTCAGGGGGAATGGTGACCACTGGAGCCTGGCAACATAGGTGCGCCACAGGTGCCAGCAGGCAGGGCTCAGTCAGCCATAGTTTCACCAGACATGGTGGGGGTACCACAACCATTACAGGATGGGCAGGAGGGGAATAAAAACTGGTAAGGGTGTTGGAGCGCTCGCTACCCGATCCCTCAGGAGGGGGTGGAGTTCCAAGGAGTCCCCCAGCAGATTCAGGGCTGGTTTTCATCAGGGTGCCTTGGGAGAGGTGCTGTGGGCTTGCCCCCCAGTTCAGGGTGACTTATGGGGGGGCCCAGTGGGGCAACCCCAGGTAGTGTGGATGCAATGGCACTGAAGCGGGTCCTGCTGGGGGAGCAAGGGCCCCTATAGGTCAGAAACAATATCAATTATGAACCCGCCCGTGACGGGGAGTGTTACTGGTGGACAGTCTGTGGGCACAACTGTCAGTGTATCAGGGAGCAGACGGGGTTAGCCTCAACCCCAGTACAGGCAACAACATTGGGTATGGCCACGTGGCATGCGTCACAAGACACTAAGTAAAAGTTACAGAAAGAAAAGAATGGCAGCATGTTTTCCCTGCTAGATTATAGGAGGGTAGAAAGATCCAAGGAGGGGGGGGCGAAGAAGAAAGATCCTTGGCTAATTGGGCAAGGGGTTTTGCAATATTTGCGGCTATATTGCTGCTCAGGGGGATGAGGGCAATGGACGTGCGAGTCAGCTGCACAGTAGCACGCCCCATCATCAGGCAAGGGGTTGGCACAGGGGCATGTGTTGGGCATTTTACACACCCAATCTATAAAGTCAAGCAGGTGGTCTCATTCAGCAAGATGTTGGGGACACAAGGGTCCAACGCAGCAAAGAGCGCAAACAGTGCCAGGATTCCCGGCGAGTCCTGGGTGGGGGTCCCCCCCGCCCCCCTCACCCGTGCAGGCAGACTTATTGGCTTGGGCAAACGGGTACCCACATGGAGGGAGGGGGGGGGGTGTGAGAATGCTCATACCTGGGCAAAAACACAAGCCACATACATTGGCTGCACAGGAAGTAGGGATTTGTTGGCGTTTCAGGAGGGGGAGATTACTTGGACAAAGTTCTCCACCCTCTAAATGATTTCGTAGATATGGGTAGACTGGGCACAGAGCAGTGAGCAAGGGCACTTAGCATTCGAGATGGTGACAGATGTACTGGGGGTGCCACTCACTGCAGGAAAGATGGAGGTCCTGACCATGTCCATGCTTTTTGAGGGATCGAGATTTAAAAATAAATAAAGGGTGAATGTCACTGTTGAGTAAAAGTAGACATCTTTAGGGGGGGCAATGGCTACTTGCTGGCTAAATGATGCTGCAGAGCCTGGTGGGGCAGCTGAACTTTGCACTTAGGATCAAGCCTATGGCGATCCCTCTCTGGCAATGGCGGGGACTTTGTCAGGGGTAACCAAGACACACCACAATATCGGATTTTGTGTGGGGTAGTCAGGGTTCTCCAGTTAAATGGGAATATGCATTTCAGGTGCAAATGGGCAAAGACTGTCTCTAGGCCACTGAAGACTAGAATACAAAAGGACACAAACATAACTCGTTATATGCCAACAAGCGGCCCAATGGTGTACCCCCTGCGGGGGTGGGTGAAAAAAAAATCCCAAAGCTTCAACTAAAACGTGAGATGTAACAGACCCGGGTGTGTGGGCTATCCTGTTCCCAGAGGGGGTGTAGTGCCACTGGAGGGGGGCATCTCTTGGTATTGCCTCCCAAAATAGGCATGATGGGGAGGGGACAGGGCCTCGGGACCACCCCTGCAGGCCAGAACCATGGCTCGCCTGGTCCACTTGCTAGCATAAAGATGGAATCGCGTTATTTCATGTTTTAGGGGGAATGTCACATGTTCGGTGTTGGTTTATGTTGTGTGGTGGAATAAAATGTGGCCGAAATGGCATGTGTCTAGAGAGTTCACCCTTCCCCCTAGGTACTCATCCCTGCAGAGCCCAGTATCCACTATTACCAGAGAATAAGCAAAAGTTTACACGATTTCCCCAAAGTTTAACTGACGTGCCGCTAGAGACAGGAGACATCGGAACCTCCCAATTGTGCCTCATGCCCACTGCGAAGTGTCAGCAAGAGGCCGCAACGGGCTACGGTCACCCCGGGCACTAGTGCGCTTCCGGTTATTAGGCTGGTCCAGAGAGGGCTAATGGCCTCTCAGCTCCCTGGGAAAGCGCCATCAGCAACTCCCCCCCGCCCCCACCCCCCTCCCCCATGTATCCTCCACAGTAAACACTTGCATCATATAAGCATGATATAGTGCAACGCACCCGATTCAGAAGATGCTTCTGCGAAAAAGCGCAATACAGCAATACACAGAGGTCTTGCCCAGATAAGAAGTGTTCGAGCATTGTACAGGGGGCTGTAATGGTTTACGGACTCCTGGGTTTCAGGAATAAGGGGCGTGTCAAACAAACGATGAAAGGGGGGTGTTTCATAAAAATAAAAAAAATGGAGACTGAGAGTGCCATCATGGTGCCACTTTCAAAATGATTTCCAGGGCCTCATCTCCACCCACCCCGCATGTGTGTGTGTTTCTTCTGCCTTCCCCCCACGCCTACTCCTACCCATCCCCAAGGGAAGGCATCGCATGCCCTCCACCGCTGCCCTAGCAACACACTGGTTTCGGGGTCCTTATCCGGCTCGCATTCCTAGCCTCGCCATCACCTCACAGAAACTCCGGAGGATCCGTTCCCGACCCTCACCTGGGAGGGCGGCCAAAAGGGGGATAAACAAGGTCCGCGCCTGGAAGCGGATAACAGAGCGTCAGCCAGAAGTACATCGACTAAGACCGGCCGAGGGAGCCGCGTAAAGGCAGCGCACGCTCCCTGGCACCGCGCAGGTGTAGAGGCGCGGCCATCACGAAATGGAGGATTCGTGGCAGCCCCCAAACATCCACCCCGACTGCCTTTTTACTGAGGCAAACTGCCAGCCTCGCGTATGCACAAGTAGTACCACGCCTAGACGTTAATAAGTAACTACACAACAGGCACGCAGCCACACCTCCATCACCCAGCAAGCTTGAAGTAGCCGGCGCCTTTTAACGTTAGAACCCCACGCCTCTTTAAGAAGAGGCCCCAGGCTACCCAAAACATAGCTTAACAGGTGTCTTTGAAAGCAAGCCCAACCCCTCAGCCCACACAAGCAACTAAAACACTCTACACACACACACAGGCGCTAGAGGAGACAACACAAACACCTTCTCCTCACCCTCGCCCGATTTAGCGCGAGTTTACCTGCAGCCGCCCACACAAGTTCTGAAATTGCCGCCCACACAAGTTCTGAAATTACAGCCCGAGAAAGAATATTTTCTCAACCCGCCTCGAGGGTTTATATGGCAGCCCCCCCCAGTGACGTCACCGCGGCTCTTCGCAGGTGGCGCGCATCCACCGTGGGGGATGGGCGGCCAGGGACAAACCCGAAACTCTTTCTGAGGTGGCAGTACAAGGTGGGGGAAGGTCTGGGCACGACCTCCCGTCCTAGGCGGGGAGGGATCTACATCACAATCCTAAAAGTACCTGGAAAAAGTGCACTACCCAGGTGCACGACGATTACTCGGTGTCAAATCCATGCAGCTTTTCATAATGACCGCACCCCCATAGCTTTTTTTTTCCAATTTCGATTCCTTAATTTCTAGTCCAAATTAAATAATTTAAAAATTAGCATTTTAAAATGTTTCATGTCGAAAGTGTGCTTAGTGTTCTGTTGTGGTTCCTGTTTGAAAGCCTTGCACAGAAAGGCATACTAAAATAAAGAGACACAGAAAGAGGCAAATCGCCTGCATGATGCGTACGTTACCCAGTCTTGTTTAGTAGTTTGCATTCGGGGGTTTGAATTTACCGCGTCTCTGTTTTGAATTCCGGACTACAGGTCCCACAATTCCAAATCAAGAGAACAGGTTGGAGAACCGAAGCTCTGAAGTTTCCCTGTTCCACACGCGAGGACGTCATCCAGTCCCGAGTTTCTCTTACAAAATTGGGGCTTCTACATTTGGCTTTTCCATTTTAAGTTTAGAACAACAAATCCGAGAAGGATGAAGGAAAATCGGGACTGAGCGGATTTCTTACGTTTTGGTGGGGGGAACTTTGAGAGCTCAGGGCAGTTGTGTCACAACTCGGGCTGGGGTCCACAGCTTTGGCAGACACAGAATAGCGAGGTGAACACAAGGAAAGGGTTGGGTTGTAGCTTGAGAGTGACCTCGTATCCGTCACTCATTGGCCTCCAAGCATGATCTTCCCGACCACCCAACCTCAGCCCTGTGCCACCAAGCTTTCATTTGATGTGAAGTGTATTTTGGGAGTTGTAGTCTTCATTAACTTCAATTGAACTCATTTCTTGTTAACCCCCTGATACCAATGTGGGAGGAATTCGACCATCCACACGGCGGGTGTCCGCACGCCTGGGCTTTGTTGATATTTTTTAACGAAATTGAATGATGGGAGATCAACCTCGGAAAATGTGTGGGGCTAAACTGCACACATTTTCTTATGCTCGCCGCACAACAAACACATAGTCACGCATACTCTTGGTGGACACAGCCTACAGGTGCAGTCCCCCTGTCATGTTCAGCTGGAATGTGGCAGCCACGGGTGCATCAAAGCATCTCAGGAAGGGGGAAGGCAACACCTTCCTACTGCCATGGCCAGCCTTATTAAATATTCCTCTTTCTCTACGTTCAAAGTCCTTTCTTTGTTCTGGGACTCACTTAAGTCCTACTGACTTCACTTTGGTTAATGGTTGTTAAGTTTTATCATGTGTAATTTTATGTACTGCCTGATGCAATGAACAGCGCTCTATAAAATTCAAGTAAAATACAATATCAAATGCTCCATGGATCCACCCTCTCTATTGTCAAAGGTCTGCTGGTGGCTACGCATACTGATGTCAGTTGAGGATAGAACAGGGGCAAGATGCTACAGAGGTTCGAATCAGCGCTTAGAAACCAAACTCAGGTATTAAGTGTGTTATAAAAAACAATTACATTAAATAAATAAATGAGCCTGCGAGAGGCCTGATCGCAGAACTGACAAGAGGGGACAGGAAACCAAAACTTCTATAATATGCAATGTGTCAACTTGAAGCTAGCTCCCACCCCTCTGTATGAAGGGCAGTTAATGTCATGTCTGGGACAACTGTTTACAGATAACCACTGCAGGGGGACCACCATTCAGAGGGAAGAGGTATGTGATTTGATGGAGACAGAAAGTCTGTTCTCGCCACAAACATCAAGGGAGTCCTGAGGTTTGATCAGGAGCCACAGAGAGCTCAATTAAGCAGAGACACTTTGATCCACAACAGACAAGAAGATGGGTAGGACTTAGTAGTACATGTTGTCACCCCTTACCTTTCCTGTTGCAAAGCACTCTGGTTACGACCTCACGCATAACAGAAGATTGTTGGTGGGGACCCAGGATTGGTTCATTAAGGTAGATTTAGTCTGCACCAATCACTGCGTTAGGGACGGACTCCCAGGTATGCCAGAGTGATTCTGGGGGTCCACAGACCCAGAGAGCCTAACTCCCGCCCCAGAATAAGCAGAGGACTCAGTAAGACTACAAGTTCAAACTGCGGTTTATTACAGCCAAAGCCAACAGGGATCGATACAAGAACTCAAAAAAAATTCCAGCAAGTCACATAGTAAATGGTGCGCAGGCCAGTTTTGTCTTGGAAACACATCACTTCTCTGTCATCACTTGGGCATTTCTCCAAAAACCTATCGTGGAGTGGGATTGCCCGTCAGGAACATCTTAACCTATATGGGCACCTATATGTGTTATTCTACTGGTTCACAAATGTCAGGTAGCTGGCCTGTCCCATCCCCATTTTACTAACTAATACAATATTTCAGAGTAGTGGACTTACCATTGGTTCTTGCCAATTGCTACGCACCCCTAGTGTACTAAACTGTAATTGGCTAGAGCTGACGTCCCAAGGTCTGGGACCTGAAGCGGTTCTCAACTCACTCTGCACCTTTTGAAGGTGATGTGAACAACTGTGTGTCTGAATTGTAACTTGTGTGTACAACCTTTGCCTATGAGACCATGTCCCGCGCGTCACAAGACTTTGTTGCACATTTCTTCCTGCCTGCCTCTGAAGGCCTGGGATCGGCTCCCGTTTTTCACCACCGATCACTGTCCATTGTCTGTTTCAGCTGCATCATGTGTCCAGAGACCACAAAATTGAGCTCTGCAGCTCTGAATTATGAGGATTTATTTCCTTTTTCTGCAGCTGGTCCCTTTGTCGCCTGCGGATTGGAATGTCTTCATATCTCTTGTCCTTGGCTGTGGGCCTTGTCTCACACACCTGGCTCCTTGTGCATCCTGAATCAGCTCAGCTCGATAATTTGAGACGTGCAGTAATTTTCCTAAACCTTATAATGCGGTTTCTACATTGTCCATGCTACACTACATTCTCTATGAGTTAGCTATTCATGGTTTGCTCAGGTTCCATATTTACTCCTGTATGTCTACGGAACTATATTCTCCATAGGTTAGTCACACGTGGCTCTGTCAGGTCCTATGGGTGCTCCTGCAGTTTGATTGAGTTATTCGCATTTAAGCATCTGCAAGCTGGTGCTCAGGATCTCTTGTGGCTTACGGTTATGTTATGTTATTTTGCATTTATATAGTGTCTTATATACCATTGGTATGGTCTGAAGGCGCTGGTAGGTTGAACGCCATTGGCAACCGAAGTTCAGATCAGTAGAGGGAGTAGAGAGAGTCAAAGATGCGTGTGAGCACCGGGTATGTGTGCAGATGGTGCGGTATTCGTGTAATAGCTGCTTCTTAGCGGTAGGTGTGGTGGTTGAGAGATCAGGAGGGTGTTCGTTCTGGCAGGATTTATCCAAACCGGATGTGGCTGTGTTAGGCCTGAGGAGAACGCCTGGCTGGGGGGGGTGTAACCAGCAGTGTTTATTTAGAATGATGTGGAGTGTGCAGCGGATGTTGGTATGAGATCAGTTATACCGAATGGTGTCATATTATCTCTGTGTTCTAGTTGATTGGTGGTGTAAAGGAGAGAGTAAGCGTGGTGGTGAGATATGGTGGGTTATATGGTCTTTCGAACGTTCTCAGCATTCCAAACCATACTATGTACGTCACACAATTCTATGTGCTCCCGTCCGTTCCATGCATTCCTATCCACTCCATGCACTCCAGTCAGTTCTCCACATTCCAGTCCGCCCTGTGCGCTACAGTCCGCCCTGTGCGCTCCAGTCCGCCCGGCGCGCTCCAGTCTGGCCCACACATGGACTCCTGTCAGCCCCACGCACGCACTCCTGTCTGCACCATGCTCTACGCATTCAGCAGCTCTACGTACTCATCCGCTCTATGCAACACGTCCGTTCACTCTAGGCACTCCTTCGCTCCAGGCACTCCATCGCTCCAGGCACTCCATCGCTCCAGGCACTCCTTCGCTTTATGCCCTCACACGTACTACGCACTCATCCCCTCCATGCACTCATCCACTCTATGCACTCATCCCGTCTACGCACTCGTCCCCTCTACGCACTCGCATCCTCTACGCACTCTTCTTCTCTATGCACTCTTCTCCTCTACGCGCTTGTCCCCTCTATGCACTCATCCCTTCTACACACTCATCCCCTCTATGTACCCCTTTTTTCATATGCACTCATTCGCTCATATGCACTCGTCTGTTCTATATATTTGCAGGCCCTACCCACTAGTCTGTTCTATGCAGTCCTCCACTCTAAACATTCTTCCGCTCAGCTCATCCATCACGCTCCGCTCATCTGTCCGTTCCTCACACTCTGCATGCATTCCGCACTCATCCGTTCTACATGCTTATCCGTTCTACTCACTCACCCGGTCTGTGTAACTTATCCGCTCTAGGCGTTTGTCTGCTTTAACCCCTCGCGTGCATTACACATTTATCTGCTCTACGCATTCACCCACCCTACGCAATCACCTGCTCCCCGCATTCACCCGCTCCCAGAACTCAACAGCTCCCCGCGCAGATCCACTCTCCACACTCATCCGCTCTCCACACTCATCTGCTCTACACACTCATCCGTTCCCCATACTCATCCGCTCCCCATACTCATCTGCTCTCCGCACTCACCCGCTCTCCGCACTCATCCGCTCTATGCATCTATGCATCTGCTCCCCGCGCTCATCCACTCCATGCACTCATCCACTTTATGGACTCGTGTTTTCCACGCATTCAACAGCAATATCCTGTTCTGTATATTTATCTCTACACTCATCTGTTCTATACACTCCACCGGCTCTGTACACCCATCTGCTCTATACACCCTTCCGCTCTATACACCCGTCCGTTCTATACACTTGTCCCATTCCATACACTCGTCCGCTCACAACACTCGTCCGCTCTATCCACTTGATCTAATCGTCCGCTCGATCCACTCGTCTGCTCGATCCACTCATCCGCTCTATCCACTCATCCGCTCTATACACTCATCCGCTCTGTATACTCATCCGCTCTATACATTTGCCAGGTCTGCACATTCATCTGCTCCAGCGATCTACACACTCTCCGCACTTCCGTATTCATCCGTTAACTACACTCATGTGCTCTATATACTCAATGCGCTCAGCATACTCATCTGCTTTACACACTCAACTGTTTTACCCACTCCTGCGTTGTACTCGCTTCTCTGTATTTACGCACTCGTGCTCTCTATACACTCATCCGCTCTATACACTCATCCGATCTACATACTCACTCGATTTATACACTCATTCCAACTATATAGTCATCTGTTCTTCCACTCATGCATTCTTCCACTCAGCGCATTTATCTGTTCAACACGCTTCATCCATTCTAACTATTTCATCCACGTCATTCACTTTGTTCACTCCACATGTATTATGTCCATTTCAGGAGTTTAAATCTCTTTACTGTTTCCGTATGATTTACTCTTATTTACCATTTCACTGCTTTGATCTACTTTACTCATTTAATTCTGGTTGTCATTGCAGTTTATGTTAGGGGTTATTAGCTGTCCATTTCTCACATCAGGTAGTTTGTTGGATTGGTGTTATTGAGATGCTGTTAGTCTGTTTGGGTTAGTTTGGTACGGGATGGTTTTAGGGGAAGAGCCAGGTTTTCCGCAGTTTGCGGAAAGACATTAAATCCTCAGTTAGGCGGATGTGGGGTGGGAGTGAGTTCCATAGTGTGGGGGCCAAGGCTGAGAATGATGATCTGCCTAACCTGACTGAGTTTGTCTTCGGTTTAACTAGGAGGCCGGCTGAGCTTGATCTTAGGATGCGTGGGGGGTGATAGGGTTTTAGCTTGTCTTGAAGATATTGAGGTCCTGTTTTATGCAGTGCTCGATGGGAGATGCATAGGGTTTTGAAAGTCACCCTTCAGGCTACTGGAAGCCAGTGCAGAGTCTTAATGGCTGGGGAGATATGGTCTCTTGGGCCGAGGGCAAGTACCAATTTGGCTGCTGCGTTTTGTTGCTGCGTTACTGCATTTGGCTAATGATAAAATAATAAAAGCACTGACAGTATGTATATGTATTTGTCCTCTATCTATAGAACTGTACACATGTATTCAAGTGTGTGTTTGTGTCGGCAGTGCGGCTTGCAAGTGTGCTTCATGTCTAACGCTGCTATGTCGTGGTGTCTCTAGTGACGTCAGCACCATGGCTTCTTGGTGTTTAGTCTATGTCGTACATATAGGTTTTTCTGACCATAGTCTTCAGCACTTCATCCACACATGGATAGATTTGTACAACACCTGGTCTGTATGGCTGGCTGAGAGGGTAACTTGCTGTGTATTTGTTGATCATTGGTGCATTTCTGATTCGTCAGAAATAGAATGGGTGGTTGCGGTAATTTCTGGCCTTTCGCCTTTTCACGATCTTGGTGGAAGGGGGGTGGTGGCAAGATCCTGAGTCCCTCTTCAGCCCCCCCCTGGTCGACCTGTCGACCACATCCTTATATGACAATCCTTTCGCTCTTGGTTGCCATAGGTTTGTTATTCCTCCAAGGTGTCTGTAACAATTCGTATGATCATCAAATGACCAGTTTATATAACAGCACACTCCTTCAGGGTTGCACCACACCCATTTTCCTTCATAATACTTTGCATCGTATGGGTTGTCCAACTTCATCGCTCCAAGCGGGAACAACTTGCATGTCGCTATTCTCATTCCCAGCTTGTCTCTTTCTGCCACAATCTCGTCCCTTGCTCCTCCTATGTTCACATGAATGAGGACCTGCATCCCATGGCTTCCTCCGCCGTCTTCTTGCACTAGGTGATGCAGATTTTTATCCCGCACATTGACACTGCTACCAGTACCAGTGCTTCCATTATCACCTTTAGTCCATCCAACAGCCATGATGGCATCCATGACCATATGTATGTTATCCAGCTTTGGTCCTTTCCAGTCCCTTTTGCTTTTTGTTCCATTTTGGCATGCATCTGGGATAGTTGGGATACTGCTTCTGACAGCGTACCATTGTCCTAGTCATTGGCAGGAATAACCGTGCAACAGAAACTCCCAATTGTTGTGCAAACTCCTCCTTCCATTGCTGTGAGCAGATCCACAATGTACCTATTCTGGAGTGCCACCAACCCTACTGCTCAGAGCTCTTCTATTATCGTATTGAACCCATTTACTGTGTAATTCGTTGTCACCATCAGCTCCCAATAGGTAATCTGTAACCATTTTGCATTTGTGTGCATCTGTACGGATGGTATTATTGATGCAAAGAACATCTGTGTCCTGCTGGCACTTCATCTAGTGCTGTTTCTGATGCTTCTGAGAAGTAATTTCCATCTCTATTTACTCTGCTCAATTCAGCTGGCTTCTCCTTCTTGTCTGTTTGTTCCTCCTTCAGTGACCTCTTCTTCCTTTTGTTGGTGCCCATTTTCGGAAATGTATCAAGCTTCACATCTTTCTGTGGCACAACCAACAAAGACATGTTGATGTGTACCAACAAGCAAATTCCTCCCCAGTTAGGTGGCAGCTTCTCGTATGCCCTCGATCCGCACTAGTTCCATTAGTGGTCCATTAGTACTGTTGTGCCCATCTTCATTGCTGCATGCTTCTCTTCGCTCCTGCATTCAACATTCTCGCCAAATTCTACTTCACTGTTATTCTAGTAACACAGTGCTGGTGCCTTCAGTGGTATTATTGGCATTGGTACCACTTAATTCTCCACCAAGGTCAGTTACTTATGCGATTGCTTCCCGTTCCTTCAGACACTTGTCATTTTTTTCCTGTACCTTGTTCACAGGGGATTGTGCTAGAGTGAGCGCTTTGCTCCCCACTCTTACATCCATCTTCTGTGTACACTTGGCCATACACAAGTATCTATGGTCTCTCCCAGCATCCAGGCTCTCCTCTTATTTCCTTCACTCTGTCCATGGACACAACAATTCCTTCAGGGTGATAGTCTTTGTATCTCTCTTCTCGGGTCCATCTGTAATGTACTGTATTGCTTCATCTAACTGCCAATAATTGTTCATCATGTCTAATGTCTTGATGTAATTGTCTTCATATGGGAACGTTGCTCTGGACATCCATCTCAATGTTGCTGTCTTCCCCTTGAACCTTCCTCGAGTAGTCACCATTGAGAGATACATCAAGCATTGTGCTCTTGCTGCTGGTATTTCAGCTGCTATGAACGTTCTGGAGGCACTCATGGCATAGGGGATTAATGAGCAGACATAGCAGCTCTCCCCGGTGGTTTCCTTGCCTACTTTTGTCATGTGTTTGTAGCATATGTTATTAGACACTCGAAAAGTATCAGTGAAATACATGTCCACCCCTTTCATGTCTGTGTTAACACTGCGCTCACCTCTCCTTACCGAATCAGCAGCATTCTCCTGTCCACCTGCATTGGTCTTCCACCTGCTTGGGTCGGGGGAATGTTAGTAGAGGGGATAGCGGTAACACTAGCAACGAAGGAGAGCCTCCAAAATATAAACACCACAATACCGCTAGGAATAACAATAAACAACAAAATAGCAATGTTCTTTATTATTTCACTCATTTTGTACCTGAGCTGCTGAACCTCTTGCATCCTGAAGATATAGTTGCCTGCCTGAAATGGGCGATGAAATGCATTATTGTTTTAGTATTGTAAGTGACTCTTAAGCCTTGCGTACCAAATAATCACTTACAGCAAATGCAAACACTTCTTCCCACACTTTTCTTACTGACGGGTCTGCCAGTGAGGTGAGGATAGGGGGATTGCAGTACTAAAGCTGTGGGTAGGTTCGGGCCAAATACTCTATAAATGCAAGGTAATATACTCTGGTGGCTCATTCTCTGAATCTACTGGGTCTTCTCACAGTGTGGATAAATTGGTTTGAGAAGGTATCTGGGTGTTGGGCAGCGGGCAACATGACCAATGATCAAGAGTTACAGCAGCTTACTCGTCGAAGGTGTGTAGAGAGTAAAATAACCAACAGAAAGTGTCCCTCACTCTATATCTACAAGAAGTCTGGTCCCTATCTCTGCTGGGTGTGAATGAGTAAGCATTGGGTGTCCACCACTCTGTCGTGAAAGTTCAAAGTTCGCTTGTAGCTCTACCAGCTGTTGAACGTTGGCCCTATCGATCACGTTGCCAGGTGAGGCTGCTGCTTTGTAGGGCATGATGTCAGAGAGGTGGTTCCAGACTTGCTTCCCCTCAAGCTTAACAGCACGGACTGCCACCTTTTCTACAATGTGAGGTCCGGTGAACCATGGCGCATTCCAGCACCTTACAATGTTCCTCAACCGTACGATATCACATACATTCACTGGTTTTTAAGTCTGAAGTCTTTAGGCATGTTGTCACAATCTCTCTCTCTGCTGTCTTCTGGGCCACCCGTTGTCGCGGTATCTGGCGAGATATAAAAGTGGCACTGGCAATCACGGAAGTCATGTAGTCATGCATTTCCTGCCCTAACACATCTGCACTATTCTCACAAACATTCAGTGCCCTTGTGGGATGAGCCAGTGGGATATGCATTCGTCATCCTGTCACCACCTCATGGGTCGTTAAATGGTGGCCAGGACCCAGGCTTATTGCGCAATGCAAACATGGAGAGAGGCAAGCAGTGCAGCCCATTTTTCTTTGTGTTCTGCTCTGGTTTGGCTATGGCCTCCTTCAGGAGAACGATCAGACATTCACATACCCCATTTGCTTGTGGGTGGTATGCACAGGCGAACTTGTGTTGAATGCCCAACAACGTGGTGATGTGTAGGAACATTTCATTGGCGAAGTGAGGGCCATTGTCAGGCCGCAGGACCTCACACATGCCCCATATAGGGAAAATGTGGCTGCCCTGAGGGCGTCAGCATGTGAACAGAGACTGGCCTCTATCCACCTGGAGAATGGGCACACAACCACTATCATGTAGCGGTACCCTTGGAACACTTGGATCATGTCAACATAGGTGACCTGTAAATGCTGGAATGGACCTGCTGATCGAGGTATGGCTCCTCTCACAACTCTCAAGGTATGTCCTGCTGTACACTGCTTACACGTCAAACAATTACTAACAAATTCAGCCACGTGTTCTGCCAAATTAGGACAGAACTATGTTTCTCCATGCGGGCAGCAATGACCTCTTTCCCCGTGTGTGTCGGGTAGTGTAATTGTGCTAGAGCGGTGTTCAGTAATGCTAGTGGCATAAGCACTTTCCCTGTGTTATTCTGCCGCCATAGGGCATCTGTCGAAGACACTGTACATCCTCTTTTTGTCCAAAACTCCTTCTCTTCCCTGGGAGCAGTTCCTTGCAATTCCATAATATGTGCTTCCGGCAATACATTGTACCCTTCCTTAAATACCATGTTCGTGGTGCACTCTCGGGTATTGGATGCTCTCTCCATTTCTAGTAGCTCCCCAAAATACGCTGCACATTTTGCTTCAAAGACTGCTACTTCATTCCTCCTTGAAATAGGATCTTCCCCTTTAGTGTGTGCTTGGCACTTCACTATGGCTATCCATGCTGAATATTCAATTACTTCAATCAGTTTGCCCAACAAAAGTGCATGCTGTACTGGTGACCTATCTGCCCTTCGGATCCACCGTGCCAGCACTGAGTGTACTCTTGATGTCACATAAATTGAGTCAGAGTATACTGTCACTTCCTTGTCTCTGCTGTATTCCAATGCTAATATTAGGGTCACTAGGTCTGCTGCTTCTGCTGAATAATGGGATGATAGTCGCGCACTGGCTTCTACCTTGCTCGTCCCATCTTGTTACAGTCTCACTACTGCAGTTCCTGTTTGTCTGACACCATAAATCTGGTCAATCGTTGAAAACATGTCAATGTACAACACGTCTCCCCCCCTCAAGTGCATTCTCAATGACCATGCGGGTGTCACTGAATGCCTGTCTGTTTTCTGTGCAGTCGTGTACATAGTCACTCTCTTGTAGGGCATCTGCTAGAAAAACTGCAGGGTTCACAAGTCTACACCTCACTATCTTCAGTGAAGCATTTGACAGGATTACTTCGTACCCTGATGCTCTTTATGTAGTGAAGGTGCTTTTTGGCTTCTGCAGTATCGTGAAAAATCCATGCTCCACGTACAGAGTGGTAGTGCACCCCATGGTGATTGCTGCTGACTTCTCTACTGCAAATCCGGCAGCTGCCAAATCTTGTTCACACTGATAATGTCCTCTCATTACTGGGTCAAGTTTCCCACTGTAGTATGCAATTGGCTTGTGTCCCACACTTGTTTTCTTTGTCAGTACTGCCTTCATGACTACACTGTCAGTGTGTGAGAACAGGAAAAATTCCTTTTATTAGTCTGGGATCCCTAGCACTGGTGCTGTGCATATTTCCTCTTTCAGCATGCCAAATGCATCAGTCATTTCGGTAGTCCATGT
Source organism: Ambystoma mexicanum (assembly GCF_040938575.1). NCBI lineage: Eukaryota > Metazoa > Chordata > Amphibia > Caudata > Ambystomatidae > Ambystoma > Ambystoma mexicanum. The sequence goes on along the minus strand of NC_090925.1, from coordinate 761,882,019 downwards.
CAGTGTTTTGTTTCCTTTCTGTGCTTCCTTGAGAACACCCAACAGAGGCTTTGTGTATGTACTGTAATCAAAGACCCATGCTCTGCAGTAGTTGCACAGCCCTAACAACTGTTGCATTTCTCTCACTGTCGTGGGCTTGGCTGTCTTGTGTATTCTCTCTGCCCTTTCTTGGATATTGTCTGTCCAATGTATAGCACCTCTTTCTGACAGTACTGTAACTTGGCCGTGTCCACCACGTATCCCTTGTCAGCTAACACTGTCAACATGTGTACATCACTCTGTTAAAGATAGATGGTGACTTGTAGTACCATTGAGGAAGTCTTGTATGTTTCCACTTTTGTTTCTATACATAAAGGAAGTCAAGTCTTGTGGGTCTGGGTGTACTGGCACTGAGAAGAATTCATTCTTCAAGTCAATCACTGAAGCAGGCAGCTTCTTTGAGAATGTTGCACAATATTGTAGCTGGATTTGTGAACAAAAGGTACTCTGCTTCTACAATGTGGTTAAAAGGCCTTAAATCCTGTATGAAAAACCATGACCCCCCCTTTGCCTCCCTCAGTGGGTACCCTGCTGTGTTCCATGGGGACTCTGACGGTACTAGGATGCCCCTCTCTATTAGTGCTGTAATTGTCTTATAAATGCCCTCGTCTGCCTCCTTTGTGAGTGTCTTGATATGGGCAAAATCTTCCTCGGGGCCAGCCCTTTGAGAGCAAAAATACCCAATTCAGCCCAAAATACAGGTTCTATTGTGCTGAGCAGTGATCTCATGCTAGTGACAAATGACACCCTCAAAGTTTTAGCATATTTATTCTAAGCAGTGAATTTCATATACATTTGGGATTCAAGTTAAAGAATATTACAAAGCATAAACTTAGAACAATGCAAAATATAGTGAAACATGGAACTTAGATAAACATAGAGAGACATAGAGAAATATAGAGAAACATAGAGAAACACAGTCTTACGTCCCTTTAATCAGCACTGGGAGACCTGGGCTTTTCATAGAAAAACAATGCTGGAGGACACCGTGAGAGCCAATTCCGGGCACTTGACTGTACACGAATCAAGTCCACAGGACGATCTCCCCCCGAGTCATGTGTGCATGGATATTTTATAATCTCTTGCTGTCAGTCACCATGACGCATAGTTCCAGAACTTTCCCTGTGCAAAAATATAGGCTGGTTCATGGAAAAAACCCAACTCTCTCTGAGAGGCTCCCTGCTCGCTCCTACCCCCTCCCTTGGAGCCCTCTCCGCGAACACTGGAATGTCCTTATCAGTGCCTTCCCAGAGAAAAGCAAGATTAGCTTGGAGCCAGGGCTACCGTTAGTGAGGCTGAATATTCTAAGGGAAGCAGGGATGTATTAACCCCATCTGCAAGCTCTAAAAGGCATGCACTCATAGCTTAGTGTTTATAGCGCTTAAGACTGGCTATCTAAGCGCTATATAGGTGCCATGATGTTCCAAACACTCCAAAAACCTATTAGCTACAGAGCTAGGGACCCTCTCCCTGCCGGTCTATCAACAATGCATAATGTGACCTATTTCATACTAGGCCTGCATATCCCTTGTAGCTCACTACTGCATAATGGAAGTGCTACAACAGACTACTGTCAGCATTTTTAGCACATACTTTGAATACACTATTGGCTTTCAGCGGCTAATGCTGTCATCTAAAGCCCTGATTGGCAAGGTTGCAATTTCGTGTATCACTACATTCCACCCCTATTCAACGTTTGTGCGACAAATGCTGACTAATACCTATCAATATAGTATTTAGTGCAGTGATAAAGACCTTGGGGCTTTGCAAGAGGTTTAAGCAAACTATCTTCTAGCGGTTAGTTAGCGTGGCATGCAAGGTAAAACACTACCTAAACAAAAATGTACACAAAGTGAACAGTGACATATACCCTTGCCAAAACCTGGCCTACACAAAGTGAACATGGACATTTACTCTAGCCAAAACCTGGCCTACACAAAAATACCTACACCAAGTGAACATGGACATTTACTCTAGCCAAAACATGGCCTACACAAAAATACCTAAATCAATTTTGTATAACTGATTGTCAGTTAAAAAGCAGCATGCAGTTAAAATGTCAAGGCAATCCAGTGTAGTCTAATCTACAATGCACTATTGCATTTATGTATGGTTACCAATTCTAAAACCTGGCAGCCTTTCACTCTAAGGGCCTACCTCCCCCTGATCCCAGGGCATTCAAGCGTGACTATGGGCTGTGTGACTAGACACTTCCCCCAGGTAGGTGGAACCCAACCAGAAACCATCTAATTTCGTGAACAAGGTGAACCCATGGGCACCAGGTTGTCTAAATAAAAACAATTCTACTAATTTACATCAAGCATGGCATGTGTTATTCATGAAATCAAAAGCAAGCAATTCAATCCATATGTATGCTGGTAACTGTAGCTCTGCGTGCCAGTGTGTGGAGGATGGTTGCCCCCACCCAGTAAAAAGCCAACACCTGCTGATTTAACAATGTTTGCCATACAATGCATTGTGTGTATTTAGCAGTCTTGTTGACCTGCCCTATTGCAGAAAAAATGTCTTCATACCTAAAATTCTGCCATCTTCAGTTGGCTGTCAATACTTGTAGCAGTGTTGGGCATATCAATGGGCCCCACTAGGCCAGAAGTTCTATAGCAGAGCTGGCATCAGAACCCATAGTGGCTAGCTTATAGTGCACAGTTTCTATGTCACAAGCATATAAAGCTCCTGCAATTAATGAATCTAGCTCCCTAGCTACGCGCACTCTAGTGATGGGCCATAGAAATGGACTCCATTTGTAGCAGCTTGGTAGTACTAAGGAAACATTGCCTCATGGTAAATCTATGTCTAAGTGTATCACTGTAATTATGGATGTGTGCATTACCAGCCTGCAATTGTGACTTGGAGAATACTCTTCTTCAAGTGGGATATCTACCATATACAATATTAACTTTAGCCACAAACACCATACTACTATCCGGCAGTGGCTGTTTCATCACACCATGGAAAAAATTCATTTAGTCAAGTTATAGTCCATAAAATCTTGGCGAGAACACTCGCTGCAGTTCTTGGTCAGAAAAACATCACATTAGACAAATTAAACAAATGGTATCCATTCAGTGACAAAAGATGCCCGACAATGTGCCAGGCCAGTACACTAGCAATTCCATGTGGATACTCATTTGTAGCGCTTTTCCAAAGAATTATTCCAAATGTCTACAATCAAAAGGTGACTCTTTGCATTAGTGTGCTGGAGACAGCTGTCCCCACAAAAACATGAAACTGGTTGGTTTAACAAAAACCGTGTCACACTCTGTGTCATAAAATCAAACATCAAGTCAGTCATGGTTTCATTTACCTGCCTTAAGCTGGCTGTAAAAGTATCCAGTGTTTCAAAGATTACCATTTCAAATTATAGCTCACACACTTGGCAGCATTACTTCAATTAAGAATCTTAACCTACGCACAGGTGACTTTGATGTGCGCACTCATCTTATCTCAAAATAAATTACGCTCCTGCTTGCATAATTCTGCTGCCCCAACAATTCATAAATCATTTTCCTGCCTACGTGCAATGTAGAGTATATATTTTTTTTCAAAAACAAAACATCTCTGGTTAAAGCAATTCAGTTGGAAGAGTAAAACCATTTCGTTTTTTCAGATTCATCTCAACAGTGCATTTAAAAACCATTTTTCAATGTGTTAGCATTCAATTGCTGTGTCACACAGCTGTTTGTGGTGCCTGATGTTACAGTCCACAATTCATTGTCCATAGTCCTTTAAACAAGAAAGGGCAAGTCATGTCAATTAAGTTATTTCCAGCAACTGAATCATTTGAATGTGTAGCATCAAATATTTGATAATTAGCCAAGTCTGCACCGTGCCAGTTCAGCAAAAGTTATTACTCTGTTGGACACTTTTCACAGGTTGCAGCAGCATTGAGTGCGGTGCAGGGCACGTTTAAAGTTGAAATAGCATGTCGCAGTGGCTCGCTTTCTCTGAGAATGCGTCTGTTTCCTTGATCAGTGTCACCCGGCATTTGCACACGTCTACCCCCCAATCTATTTCTTGGTTATTTGCCTAGGCAAAATACAAACAGAAATGTTAGGATTTCATCAAAAGTTCAATATCATTATTCTTCATGTTAGGATGTCATCAAAACTTCAATATCAGCGTTATCCACCCCTTCCCATAATACCACCCCCATCTTCAAAAAGTCTCATCAGGTAACTACACACTTTGTCATTGCTACTGCAATTATTTATCACCCTTCTGCATGTTTCTGGGGGCTTATTTACACTCAACCATACGGGGTGTAACTGCCTAATCACAAACTCATTTGTGCAATGCGATCATAGTTGGTCAATGGTACCTCAGACTGATCTGTGCTTTTACAAAGCCATATAGTAAGTACCCAGGTCGCACAATGCTTTTCTTTTTCACCAAAGCGATCACAAATGCCAGGCGCCAACTTGCTTCCAGTGTCTCATGATCTTGATTTAGTTTGCCCTGCTGGCATCACTCCATTTTTCAAAGGTAAAGTCTTTCAGTCCAATACCGCTTACAGTTGCACAAGCAGCTGTTTATTTTTCTTTTCCATACAGGCAGTGTCTTTCAAGCCTCTGGTTTTTTCACTTGTCATTTTTTCAAAGGGTGTTTGCTGTTTCTTGAACCACCCCTTTGAGTGCGATAGTCTAAGTCAGTTTCTTTTGTTGCTTCAACAAATCATTCATTCTTGCACTAAGCCGTGTGGCTTCTGGATCATGGCTAATGTGCAGTGTTCATGTTATACTCCAAAGCCCCGCTCTGCATGTTGTCTCTTGCAAAACGGCTAAGCACTTTTGTCAGTTTTGCTTCCATCTGGAATGCCATAATGTCTTTGTCAGTTACTCCAGCCCTGGCAATGTAGCTTGCAGTTTGCCAGATGTGTATTTTCTCTTCTCAAAGCGCCTAGAGGTCTCTTCTCCAGTGCACAGCGCTTTACTTCAGTTCACATCACATGGAGCACTGGAATGCAGCTTGCACAGCAATAGCGTTTCACTTCACATCACATCACATGGGAATGCTGTTTGCACAGTAATGTCTGTTGGAATGGGCAGCTGTCTTTTCTTGGCCCATTCACAGATGCATAGGTAAATGTTCAGATGTGATGTGCCCGTCTGCCATCCTGCATGAAGCCTTTGTTTCCCTACCACAGTGTTCATGGGCAAATTCTTTACTTCTGAACAGCTCTCTGTCTTTGCTCCCCCTTCCTCAGGAATGCAGGCATGTTTATCTTTCGTGTGCACCTGGGAGCGCCATGAGCACGCAGCATGCTTATCTCTTTTGACTATAACTCTTACACTGTGGCGGCTTCAATGGGAAGCACTCGTTTCAGACAGTTCACCCAGATTAACTCTTTCTTGTACTGTTTCTGCTTTTGTTTGCCTTCCTTTCGCACACCTCGCCCAAGACAGCTTCAAGGCACAAGCTCTGCACACACAGCAAGACTCTTGTTTTCAAAAGCGGCACTTTTCTTGTCATCAGATTCTACTCCATGTAATTTTGCAAAATGTTAAAGCGTCTTTTTGCCTGTTTTAACCTGGTTAATGTCCCATTTAAAAGCATACGTTTTCTTTTCTTGTAATGTGCGATCTTTCAAGAGAACTCACAACCCACTAAATCTTTGTGCTATCTTATCACACACAGATATTTCATTCTGTTGTACCATTGCCAAACTATAACCACTCATTTCAGTGCATTTAAAAAATAAAAATGCCATATTTAGTGCAGCTCCCTGCACGTTTTCCTGCAAGAGCAACCCACACTCTATTACTTGTGGGCTGTTTAATGTGTCAACAACATTTTTTCACCATGTATCACAGTCAACAGGTTACTATTTCCAAATCATACATCACTTATAAGGCAACAGCACAAATCCATGGCATAGCGTGGGATCAAAAATACTCCAGGGGCAATTTAGAAAAATATAAATTGTTTTTCCCCCCAACCATTGCAAACTGATTCAGCAAATTCAAATCAATACACAAAAATCGAAAATCCAAATAACATTCACTCACTTTCCTTTCAAGTGAGTCTCTCACCCATTAAAAGCATGGCACAGCTTAAAATGCAATATAATCATTTTAGTGTGTTTCCTTTAAAACAGAATTCGCCACCACCAGCACATGGAATTTTACAGTTGCCAAAAGAAAAACAAACCCTTTAGGCTCTCAGCACAGATGTTACTCATTCTCCTAAGCATGGCTCCTCATTATTCAGGAATGCCAACACTCAAAAGCATACATCAAAAAAGCGAACCTTCGCCTCCGAACATTACAGCCCCCACTCGCTAGCACACTGGGGCTGAGTCAATGGTTAAATCACTATTCATAATTTGCATGTCAAATTCTTGCAATTATTTTTTTCCTGCCCTCATGACAGAATAGAGATGAGAACTCCGTCTCACTATGCATTCCAAATTACAACTTTAAACTGGGGAAACCGCATGATAAAATTCTTTTCTAATTGAGCATACATCTTTCTTGACCATTCATCGGAGTGCTTTAAACAAAGCCATTTCCCGCTCGTTTATCGCCTTGTACTCCCTGGCACCATCCCAAGCAATAAGTCAGTCACGACTGATTTACTGAAGGGAGTCTTAACCACACAAGCTATCGGCCACGGCAAGCCGACACAACATTGCTGCCTTTTGAAGTCTCAGAGCTGCAGTGAGACCATCAAGGAAATGCGACAGCCTGCTCCCCACTCTACACTGTGTTCTCTCACACATTTTGTCATGTCATAGCATGGCACTGCTCTTCACAAATCCCACCAAGCTGCCACCAAATGTCTTGATATGGGCAAAATCTTCCTCGGGGCCAGCCCTTTGAGAGCAAAAATACCCAATTCAGCCCAAAATACAGGTTCTATTGTGCTGAGCAGTGATCTCATGCTAGTGACAAATGACACCCTCAAAGTTTTAGCATATTTATTCTAAGCAGTGAATTTCATATACATTTGGGATTCAAGTTAAAGAATATTACAAAGCATAAACTTAGAACAATGCAAAATATAGTGAAACATGGAACTTAGATAAACATAGAGAGACATAGAGAAATATAGAGAAACATAGAGAAACACAGTCTTACGTCCCTTTAATCAGCACTGGGAGACCTGGGCTTTTCATAGAAAAACAATGCTGGAGGACACCGTGAGAGCCAATTCCGGGCACTTGACTGTACACGAATCAAGTCCACAGGACGATCTCCCCCCGAGTCATGTGTGCATGGATATTTTATAATCTCTTGCTGTCAGTCACCATGACGCATAGTTCCAGAACTTTCCCTGTGCAAAAATATAGGCTGGTTCATGGAAAAAACCCAACTCTCTCTGAGAGGCTCCCTGCTCGCTCCTACCCCCTCCCTTGGAGCCCTCTCCGCGAACACTGGAATGTCCTTATCAGTGCCTTCCCAGAGAAAAGCAAGATTAGCTTGGAGCCAGGGCTACCGTTAGTGAGGCTGAATATTCTAAGGGAAGCAGGGATGTATTAACCCCATCTGCAAGCTCTAAAAGGCATGCACTCATAGCTTAGTGTTTATAGCGCTTAAGACTGGCTATCTAAGCGCTATATAGGTGCCATGATGTTCCAAACACTCCAATAACCTATTAGCTACAGAGCTAGGGACCCTCTCCCTGCCGGTCTATCAACAATGCATAATGTGACCTATTTCATACTAGGCCTGCATATCCCTTGTAGCTCACTACTGCATAATGGAAGTGCTACAACAGACTACTGTCAGCATTTTTAGCACATACTTTGAATACACTATTGGCTTTCAGCGGCTAATGCTGTCATCTAAAGCCCTGATTGGCAAGGTTGCAATTTCGTGTATCACTACAGTGAGTGGGTACTGTTTCACGCTTGGTAAAATTGCTCCTGGTTTCAGCTTTGTCTTCACTCCCCTATGCTCTTTATGTGTCCCACATCATAAGGACTTGTCGTTCATAAAGTGCTTGGTACCTTGGCCAGATCCTCGGCACAGAATGTGGCTGGCACTTCCAGCGCGATTTGAATCCTCTGCGGTACTTCCCTGTAATATATCCTTAACCAGTAAGTCACACTTATCTCGAACACCATTTCTATTTCTAATCTCTCTTCCCCGAATAGCTCTTTTTGTCTTTCACTGTGGTCAACCTGCACCCTTCTGCCACTGTGATCGCTGTTCTCCATGTTCATCCTGTGTCATCCATCCCATGCACCGCTATCCAATCCTCTCTCGCAACTATTGCCTCTATTTCTATGGGCACTATGGTTCCCTCTTCCTCGTCCAATGGTAATTTAGGCCTGAATAGGTATTTGTTTGAAACCCACCATTTTTTCTGTGCAGTGTCTGGAAGCCATGCAATATCAAAGTCAGTCCCATACTGAAACATTTCCGCGTCCACTGGCACCCCCATCTGCACCTTCCATCCACAATAAGCTTGAAGCTGTCTTACATTGACCATGTGTATTCCCGGTGTGGAGCACACTATTCCCTTGTCTGTGAAGGAAATAGTCATGTTTAGTATGCTCGTGATGTACCGTCCCAGTATGTTTACAGGTCTCTGTCGAGAGTAGAGTAAAGATAGAGCCAGATCGTGTACTCCTATAGAAAGTGAGATATCGTCTGTGAAAGGAACCACTTCCAGAGCCCCAGAGAATCCTTGAGTGTTCCTGGCATCGCCTGACAATGTAAATGCTCCTTCCCTAATGCAGGGCCTAGTCGCCCCTGTATAAACGAGAAAGGAAAAGGTTTTGTCACCTATCGCCGCCCATATGAGAGGTTCCTCCGCAGGGTTGGGTGTGATCAACAGGATGGGACACATCAAGTTCATCTGTGGGCTGTCCTATTGAGGGTATAAGGACATCCCATTCCCTATAAAGGGGTTGTTCGCCACCATGGTGACTCCCCCCAAGTTGTCTAACGGAAACCATTGCCATGGAGTCCACGTGTGCTGCTGCATCATTGCTGTATATCTATGCCAATTGCTGTGTGTTCCCTTGAGCCGGTGGTGCTAGTAAATGTTGTTGTATTGGTGCTTGCATCTGTGGTGCTTGTGCTTGTGGCATCTGCTGGTGTGTGTTCTGTGCCTGTCCTTGCTGTTGGTCGTATGTGTAGTAGTCATCCTGGTCCCCCTGGTATGGCTGCTGCCCCAGCGCTCCCCAATTCTGTTGCATCCCCCTGCTCTTACACACTCTCGAAATGTGTCCTAATTGCCCACATGTCCAATACTGTGGTGGCTCCCTCCCTTGCCCTTGGAAACCCTCTGAAAAATCCCCTGGGCCCTGCTGCCATATCCCTGAAACCCTTCTGGAAAGCCCCCTTGGTTATGATGCATCTGTGGTCCGAACCTGTGCCCTCTCAGTTGGCCCCCTCTTCCTCAAAACCCTTGTTGTGTGTATCCCTGCCCGATGAACCCTCCTCCCATGGCCGTTGCAAACTGCTGTGGTTGTGGCTGCTGTTGCTGCCCTCTCTATCGCTTCGATAGCTTTTTCTGTACTAGTTTCGCTTCATCTATATTCCTGTCCTTTTCCATTTTTCTTGAGCTTTTCCTGCCATAGCCTACAATGGTGAACTATCGTGAGCTTTATTTCTATCCATCCCTTTGCTTCCATTCCTACCAACTTCCTTCAGTGTTTCTGGATGGGCTCAGGTAGCCCCTGCACGGATATATGTTAGAATATTGCTACTGTTTTGTCTCATGGTTCTCTAGTTTCAAGGCGCCAAAGCTCTTGAATCACCTGTATATACTGTAAGGCAGTGGTATTCAAACTGTGGGGTGTGCCCCCACAGGGTGCCGAAGCCGCATCCCTAGGGGGCCGGAGAGCACAGCATGAAATGTTTATTTAAAAAAAAGGCTTATTTTTTTAGATTGGAATAAATAGCCTGGGGCGGCTCACATGGTCGGGCTGAAGCATTAAAATGTCTCAAGCACCAATGAAAAAGTAGCCCGCAGTTGTAAATTGATATTCATTCCTTTAGTCACAGACTGTTTGAATAGTACCCAAGGGGATGCTTTGTGTTAAAATATAAGTAAATTGTGATATTTAAAGAATATTTATTCAGCAACAATGGTCAAAATTACTAACTACATAGTGAAGTAACTCATCAAACTGGCACACATTGGCCAAAAAGGTGGCCCATTTTGACTGGCCCACACTAGCATTTTGCATTTTTGGTACAGACATTCGCCTGTTGCCCTATAGGCCAGTCCGAGCCTGGCGGCTCATCCATAATGGTGAGGGGGCACCCACCCAGTGACCACCCAGGAGCTAAGGAGCCAGCCCAGTGAAACAATGAGCACTCCCTCACCTGCTTTTTACAGCTCAGGGAGTGCTCCTGGGCTGGCTGAACTGTCAAAGGGAAACACTTTTTCCCTTTGACAGTTCAGTTTAGTTCCCCAGCCACACATGCTCACTGAGCCATGGAAGTGCTAGGGAGTTTTGCTTCGCCAGCATTCCATAGCGAATTAGAAATGCTGGCTGGGGCACTGTTTGTTTGTATGTGCGAAGGGGAGCTACTGCGCCTCCTCGCACATACGGACAGAGCAGCCGGGAGCAAAGCGTTTCAGCCCCCACATGCAGGCCAATGCAGAAGGTACGTTTATGTTAATTTTAACATGTGTAAAGATGCGTGTATGCTTGTGTTATGAGTGAGTGTATGGTGATGGAGGCTCATGTGAATGATAGAATGATTGCTGTATGGATGTGTGTGTTTTAGTTTGTTGTGGTCGTTGAGCTGATTTTGGCAAGTGGTGGATAGAGCGGGGAAGGAGGGTTGTACAACAAAGGCATTTTAAAAATGCCTCAATGCCTTTGTTGCACAATCCCCCTACCCATCTGTCAAAATCAGCTCTCCTTCTGAGGCGCTGTGGAGCCCAGGGGACAGGGATACAGGGATGGTATTTTTGTACTGGTGTTCTATCATAGATGTCCAGTCAAAAATACAATGCTTTCCCCCTTGGCACCCTAGCGCCTAGCATACAGACATAATCATGTTGATTGTGTTAGGCCCAGGGGACAGGGATGGTATCTTTTTACTGGACATCTATCATAGATGTCCAGCAAAAAATGTCATGCCTGCACCTTGGGCTCCCTAGCACCAATTGCAAACTATTTGTCTATTTACCCATTTTTTAAAAAAGTATGCCCTATAATGTAACATTTTAACCAATTATTTTTTTAAAAAATTCACGGAGGGAAAACCCCCCAAAATCCCCCTTGATTGGTTTGGGCTCCCTCACTAGGCTTATGGTCCACCAGGTCTTAAGGTTATTTGGTATGGTGCCTGAGGTGAATGACGCGTTGAGTGTTCCGTGTCACCACTCCAGAGAATGCCACCCTCTTCCATACAACAGCAGCGTCCCCAAGGATCGCCACTAGTAGTCCCTTTAAGTCTCCCACTACTAACCTGTTCCCCGCTGTAATTTTTTCCATCTCCTGAATTAATTTCCCAGCTCCTGGGCTGAATGATGAAAGCCTACACTTTACATTCCCCTTGTTTGCATGTATCCATGGTATGTACTGAGGTCGTACTCCTCCCCTCTCCAATAAGGGCATCTGGGTGATTCTTTCCTCCCCATGCATGTTTCTCGTCAGTCTCACTTGGCTGTCCTCTCTCGTGCTTTCAATGCCTGTGCATACATCTATTTGTTCTAGTATGGGTATGCATGTACTGTCGTCATATCTCTTTGTTAACCTTCACCTTCAACAGGCTAGGGCTGTTTCCCCCTTCCTTCATCCTGGGAGGTCTCTATGTCTATCGACATATTTAGTGGCGTCATGTTGGGTGTGCAAATAATTCGCCAGCCGTGCCTGCTCATCTGAGTTGCCCCGCCTTCTTCTTCTGTGTGTGTCCTGTGCTCCCATGTCACCCACATGTCTGCCCCTGTTCCCAGTCACTGGGATTGATAATGCTCCCCCTTCTTTTCCCCAATGTTCATGTCTCCATTGTCAGACCCTGAGCCCATGTTACTGCAAAAATCATCTGCGCAACTCAGTCTCCTAGATGTCAAATCTGCGTTAGTTTTCATGCTGAGGTCAGTATCCCTTAAGTCATATCAGCTTCCTCCTCCTTAGGCCCCCAAGCTGGCTCCGTCTCTGCCCATGGTGCTCCTGCCCTGTGAGCTTGTGCTATTTGGTTCCGTTTGTCTGTTCTCCTCACTTCTGTCGGTTCCCCTGTGCATTGTCCCCTGTGTGTTTACCGCCCTTATTGCTCACTTGTCCTCACCCCTGCATGCTCGTTCCCTTGCCAGTCTGTCCAACTGTAACTTCCTCTGATCCCTGTCAACTACCTTGCGTTTTTTGTTCTCCGCTACTTCCCTTCGCCTCTTGATATCTTCCACTTCCCATGTCTTTCTATCCCGGTGCTCCTGTTCTGCTCTTTTTTTCTCCTTGCGATCAGTTTTAATCATCTCTTCCCTTTCCCTCTCCACCAGCTCCTTCTCCTCCTTCTTCCTTCGTTATCTATCTTCCCTCTCCAACTTCTCTTCTCTCCTCCTCTCCCTGTCCTCTCTTTCTAGTGTTGCCTCTCATTCCCTCTCCCCCCTATCTCGCTCACCCATTATCGCCACCCAGTCTGATGCTTCACTGCTTAACTTCAGACCTTATATTGCCTTTGCCGCCCCTTCTACCTCCCCGTCCATTTTCCCTTCCAGCTTCAGGAGCATCTGTCCTCCTATCCATTCCTTCATTGCTATGCTCTCAATCTCTTCCTTCATGCCCTTCTGAGCATTGCTATTCGCCTCTCGTTCAATAGCTGGCTGCCCTGCGCCTCTCTGCACTTCCTCCTTTGTATATGGTGGTGGCTTATGTCAGATTTGAATACCCCTCTACTGCTCTAAATTCCCATAAGGCTCTTATCTCTTGCAATGGGTACATCCATTGATCATCGTCTGTCTCATCAGATGCTACACCTGGAGGGACGTGTGGAAGAGCGGAGGGGTGAGCCCCTCTTTCACCTCCTGCTGGCTCAGCATACACTGACACCTTGCTGTGTCCTCCCCGCCCTCCTGGAACATGCACCACAATTCAAATATGGCCATGCATTTTGTTAACGTCTTCCTCTTATACGCACCCTGTACATGTGTCAATAGTGATTGCTGCACGTCTTTGGAGAAACTTCTGCAAGGTGGCCATAGTTTAGTTAACTTTCCATCTGTACTTTAGACCATTCTATGCTATATTTACATATTTTTCCCTGTAGGGTGGGTGTGTTTTACACGGGTGCTGTAGGGGCGTGTCACCCCCGCACTTTCCCTGATACATTTTCCTTTCCTTTACCTGACCTCAAGTCGAGAGTTTTGACAATCTGCTGTTTAGGAAAAAGGGTACAATGAAATAATGATACTTTTCAGGTTACAACAAGCCTCTCTGGCTCCACAACTTATCAGGCGTGCTAGTGCACCGCCCTTTTACAGAGTCGCTGTCACTGCCTCCTCAGGCACGCCCAAAATCTTGTGTATGTGCCCTTTCCGTGCACCGCCATTTGTTCACCTCGTCTGCCAATCCCAAGTTTCCAATGCTAGCTCCTCACCGTCTCATGCTCTCCATGTCCTATGTGCAAACCTATGGGTGATGTCACCAATTTACTGACCATGGTAGTGCTAAACAATCTAAAACCGCGCACACACTGTTATAACCTGTTACTCACAAACCACAAAAAAACAGCCGTCTTCCCGCCTCCAGGCAGAGTATACAAATATTCTCTTGTGATCGAACTGTAGCTTGTGCATTGCCTAGCGTGCAAAACGTCTCTCTCCAGGAGACTTAACCTGTCAACTCACCTTCTGCAATCTGGGCCAGCTCCCTTGCTAACCTTTACGAGGATACTGTCATCCATGCCCTCGAGTCAATAGTCTAGGTTATTCACCAGAACCGTTTACCTCTGAACTCGAATGTTCCCTAGACATAAAAAAGGGACATTAACCTCTGCTCCCGTCCCTACTAAATTTGACAATGCTAGACAATACTTAACAATACTTCATATCCTCCCTCAAATCCACAGTTACAGTTCAACTGGGTCAACACTTACACTCCGTGGTCTGATGGCACTGCTCGGCTGCAGTGCCCCCCAGGTGCTCACTTCTCTGCCTTAGTCTGCCTGGACTCCTTGCTGACTTTTGGGCAGTTTGATTTCCAACCGGCTCCTGACGTCCTTTCCATGGGTACGCATTTCCTGTCTTCTCGAAGTATGCTGGGGTCCTGCAGCCTCTCAGGTTCCGCGGCGGAGGAGATGACCTTGTGCCGGGCTGATACAGCCAACCATGAACTCTACTAACAACCTATTAGGGATGGACTCCCAGGTATGCCAGAGTGATGCTGGGGTTCTGCGGACCGGGAGGGCCTAACTCCCTCCCCAGAATAAAAAGGACACAGACGGCAAGTTCAAACTGCAGTTTATTACAGCCAAAACCAACAGGGATCGATACAAGAACTCAGAAAAATGCCAGCATGTCACACAGTAAATGGGTCACAGGCCAGTTTTGTCTTGCAAACACCTCACTACTCCGGCATCACTTGGGCCTTTCTCCAAAAACCTATCGCGGAGTGGGATTGGCCGTCGGGAGCATAATAACCTAAATGGGTACCTATATGTGTTATTCTACTGGCTCTCGCATCTCAGGTGGCTGGCCTGTCCCCTCCCCATTTTACTAACTAATACATTGTTGCGGAGTAGTGAGCTTACCATTGGTTCTTGCCCATTGCTACCCACCCATAAGATACTAAACTGCGATTGGCTAGAGCGGATGTCCCCAGGCCTGGGACCTGAAGTGGGTTTCAGCTCACTGTGCACCTTTTCAAGGTGATGTGAACAACTATGTGTCTGAATTGTATCTTGTGTGTACCCCCTTTGCCTATGAGACCATGTCCCGCTCGTCGCAACACTTGGTTGCACATTTGGTGCAGCCTGCGCCTAGAGGCCTGGGATTGGCTCCCCTTTCTCACCACTGATCACCATCTATTGTCTGCTTCAGCTGCATCACGTGTCCAGAGACCACAAAATTGAGCTCTGCAGCTGCGAATTATGAGGTTTTATTTCCTTTTTTTTGCAGCTGGTCCCTTTGTCGTCTATGGATTGTAATGTCTTTGCATCTCTTGTCCTTGGCTGTGGGCCTGGTCTCACACATCTGGCTCCTTGTGCATCCTAAATCAGCTCATCTCGTCTACTGCTCAATAATTTGAGGCCTGCTGTAATTTTCCTAAACCTTACAATGCGGTTTCTAAATTGTCCGTGTTACACTTTGTCCCAGGAGGATAGCTAAGTGGCAACGTACTCGCCTTGGAAGCAAGACGACACGAAGCAACACAGGTTTTGATCCCTGGGTCCATGCTTAGAAACCTCTGGGTATTTAAGTGCGTTATAAATATGCAACTAAGACAACAACAAAATTCTGTAACAGCGCCTCGATGCCCCCAGGCTGTGTGAGCGCTTTAAAAATGCAAATAAACACTACATTCTCTGAGTTAGCTATTCATGGTTTGCTCAGGTTCCAAATATACTCCTGTATGTCCACGCAACTATATTCTCCATAGGTTGGTCACACTTGGCTCTGTCAGGTCCTATAGGTGCTCCTGAAGTTCCATTGAGTTAATTGCGTGTAAGCATCTGCAAGGTGTTGCTCAGGATCTCTTGTGGCTTGTGGTTTCTGCATTAGGCTAATGACAAAATAACAAAAGCACTGACAGTATGTATATGCATCTGTCCTCTAACTATAGAACTGTATGCTTGTGTTCTTCATGTATTCAAGTGCTTGTTTGTGTCGCACTGTGCTTATTGCAAGTGTGATTCATGCCTAACTCTGCTATGTTGTGGTGTCTAGTGATGTCAGCAGCATGGCTTCTTGGTTTTTAGTCCAGGTTGTCCATATAGGTGTCTCCGACCATAGTCTTCAGCTCTTCATCCATGCATGGACAGATTTGTACCGCACCTGGCTTGTATGGCTGGCTGAGATGGTATATCTCTGTGTATTTGTTGATCATTGGTGCATTTGGGATTCACCCAAAATAGAATGGGTGGTTGCAGTATTTTCTGGCCTTTTGTCTTGTCATGAACTTGGTGGAAGGGTGGGCTGTGGCAAGATCCTGACTCCCTCTTCAGTCCCCCCTCTGGTCAACCTGTCAACCACATCCTTATACGACGGTCCTTTCGCTCTTGGTTGCCATATCTTTGTTATTCCTTGAAGGTGTTCATAGTAATTTGGATGATCATCGAAGGACCAGTTCATATAACAGCACTCCCCTTCGGGGTGGCACCACACCCATTTTCCTTCATAATACTTAGCATTGAATGGGTTGTCCAACTTCATCACTCCAAGCGGGAACAATTTGCATGTCGCTATTCTAGCTCTCAGCTTGTCTCCTTCTGCCACAATCACGTCCCTTGCCCCTCCTATGTTCACATCCATGAGGACCTGCATCCCAATGGCTTCCTCCGTCGTCTTCTTGCACTTGATGATGCAGATTGTTATCCTACACATTGACACTGCTGCCAGTACCAGTGCTCCCATTATCACGTTTAGTCTATCCCACAGCCATGATGGCATCCATGACCATATGTATGCTATCCAGCTTGGGTCCTTTCTAGTCCCTTTTGCTTATTCTTCATTCTGACAGCGTACCATTGTCCTGGTCATTGGCAGGTGTGAACGTGCAACAGGAACTCCCAATCCTTGCGCAAACGCCTCCTTCCCTTGCAGTGAGCAGATCCAGAACGTACCTATTCTGGAGTGCCACCAAATATACTGCTCGGAGCTCTTTATCGCATTGAACCCATTTACTGTGGAATTGTTCGTCACCGTCAGCCTCTATCCACCTGGAGAATGGGCACACAACCACTATCATGTAGCGGTACCCTTGGCACACTTGGATCATATCAACGTAGGCAACATGTAAATGCTGGAATGGACCAACTGGTCGAGGTATGGCTCCTTTCAACTCTCAAGTTATGTCCTGCTGTAAACTGCTTAAACATCAAACAATTACTGTCAAATTCAGCCATGTGTTCTGCTAACTTAGGACAGAACCATTATTCTCCAATGCAGGCAGCAAGGACCTCTTTCCCGGTGTGTGTCGCATAATTTAATTGTGCTAGTGCAGTGTTCAGTAATGCTAGTGGCATAACCACTTTCCCTGTATTATTCTGCCGCCATAGGGCATCTGTCAGAGGTGATATGAATGACTGTCTGAATTGTAACTTGTGTGTAGCACCTTTGCCTATGAGACCGTGTCCCGCTCGTCACAACACTTTGTTGCACATTTCTTGTGGCCTGCATTTGGAGGCCTGGGATCAGCTCCCCTTTCTCACCAACGATCACAGTCCATTATCTACTTCAACTGCATCACGTGTCCAGTGACCATGAAATTGAGCTCTGCAGCTCTGAATTATGAGTATTTGTTCCCTTTTTCTGCAGCTGGTCCCCTGGTCATCTGGGGATTGGATTACCTTCATATCTCTGGTCCTTTGTAATCCTCTCGGCAGAGGTCTTCAAACTGTGGGGCGCGGCCACATCCCTGGGGGGGCGCCAGAGGCAAGCATGAAATGCAAAAAAAAAAATTTAAAATTCGAGGAAATGGGAAGGGGCAGCTCACCTGGTCAAACTGGACCATAAAACGGTCTTAGGCACCAATGAAAAAATGCCCAGCAGTTGCAAATGGATATTCAGTCCTTTAGTCACAGACTGTTTGAATAGTACCCAAGGGGTTGTTTTTTTGTTCAAATGTAAACAAATTGTGATATTTAAAGAATATTTATTCAGCAACAATGGTCCAAACTACTAGCTTCATAGTGAAGTAACTCCTCAAACTGGGCCACATTGGCCAAAAAAGTGGCCCATTTTGACTGGCCTACACTAGCATTTTTGGTACGGTCATTGCCCTATTGCCCTATAGGCCAGTCCAAGCCTGCCGGCTCATCCACAATGGGTGAGGGGGCGTCCACCCACTGCCCACCTCAATCATTTTGGAGGAGCCGAGGAGCCAGCCCAGTCACTGAGGACTCCCTCAGCTGCTTTTTCCAGCTGAGGGAGTGCTCCTGGGCTGGCTGAACTGTCAAAGGGAAACACTGTTTGCCTTTGACAGTTCATTTCCCCAGCCACACATGATCACTGAGACATGCAATGCTGGGGGTGTTTTGCTTCGCCAGCCTTGCATAGCTCATTGGAAATACTGGCTGGGGCACCGCATGTATGTATGTGCGAGGGGGCGCTCCTCGCACATACGGGCAGAGCAACCTGGAGCGGGGTATTTTAGCAACCACGCGCAGGCCCCTGCAGAAGGTACGTTTATGGCAATGTATTTTTTATTTAAATATGTGTATGCTTGTGTTATGGGACTGTGGTGGGAGCAGGATGGGCGGCAGCACTGGGATAGTGGTGGGAGTAGGGTTGGGAGAGCCCAGGGTCTGTACTGGGAGCAGGGTGCGGTGACGGCACGCAAACGTTTATAGCGATTTCTACATACTGTCCATCTGGCAATTTGGGGGGCCCAGCCTGCCCAAACTTTGCTTGGGGGGGCCCAGGCCAAAAAAGTTTGAAGACCACTGCTCTAGGCACTTAAACGGCTCAAACAAATTCTTTCACTTCAGCAATTGTCACGTAGCACATATCCTTTGAATCATGGCTTTCCTTGGTTCTTCCGCCATTAGGGCTACTTGTTTGAGGCGCAGTTGTCAGGACACAGTCCACCCATTACAGGTCACACAACCGATAACCCATGGCACTCTGATGGTCTTGATTTTCATTGGCCAACACAGACTTTGTCCCTGGACCTGTGTCAGTAATTCAGATTCATTGTCACTCTGTACTTGGCTTTTCCAAATGCATTCAAATTCATCAACTTGTATTTCACACTTGCTTTTCTGCTTAATTCAATAGTGCTCATTATGAGCTTTCACCTTGTTCATCAAATGCTTCTGGGTGGGTTTTCACAGTGTTCCTAACTGTACATCATTTGTTTTTTGCTCATCCAGCATTTATATTCAATAAATCTTGGTTTATTCCAAAAAGGTACCTTGCAGTTCATTATTCAATAACTTGTGTCAAAAAGTGCTTTGTAGTTTACTCGTTATTCAATATTCTTCCCTGCCAAGCCCCACTGTTAGGCATTTTAACTGAATCACTACTTGCAAATGTCCAATTCATGCCCTGGAGTGCCCCGGTACGAGTGCTGCCTTGCTCACACTCACTGGTACTCAGCTACTCCTCCGAGCATCTCTGTAGTCTTCTCCACCTTCCACTTTCTTCTCGGGTAAGTGTCGGGAGCTCCAGCAAGCAGTGCTCGCTATTGAGAAACCTTGTTGCAGCGGTCTGTGATGTTTGGAAGTCGTTCTCCAGCTGGGAAAACGCAGCTCAGGTAGTTGCTGCAGCTCTGGTCCTCACGGCCCCTAGAGTCGTATACCCTCTCACCCCCTGGCAACACACAGAATCCACTCTGCCGGCCCTGCACCAGCCTGTTCCTCACTCTCACAGCTGCCACCTTCTCACCAGGAGGGTTTCCCCCTTCTCCACTCTCAGGCTACCATTGTATGTACCTGTGGCCCATCAATTGGCAGCAGACATAAGACATTTGCCTTTAACAGGACATCCTTTGCCTTTAAGAGGACATGCCTGATCTTCCATAGTCCTTCCCCCCTTCCCCCTCCCCCCCCCCCCCCATCTCAGTCCCATAGTGGTACAATGTGTGCATTACTCCTAGTTGCCTCGTCCCAGTGTAAAGGTATGTGAAAGCAGGACTGTGGGTGTGTAGTGAAGGGAAAAGGACTTGCAATACCCTACAGAGTTCAGGGTAGGACTCATTCTTGAAAGGGGGGAAAATACCATGTCTCACCTGCAGACATCCTCTCCCCACTCCACAAGGACACTCCACCCTGGTGATCCTCCCTTGCATCTACACCCCCAGGGTCAGTATCCAAGAGCGATGGCCTTTCCCTGGCCACCTGCAAAGAGCATCCAAGGGGAGTAGATGGAGGATGCCCTCCGGTTCCTCACAATGAGAAAACACAAGTCACTCTTTGAACACTGTTCTCAAGTATCATGGGGGAGGGGGTCACCTCCCCTTGTTCTTCAATTCACAAACAGAGCATTAAGTCTGGTTCACTATCTTGCCAGACTTGACTGTAGACCTTTATCACCCAACAACAAAGTTCCCAGGGGGTTCATTTCTTCCCCCATGGTCTTTTCCCCAACTCACAAATTGTAGCGTCAAGTCTGGTGCACTATCCTGCCAGACTGGACTCTAGATCTTGGAAGGGTATGCACAACTTGTTCTGTTCCTTCTCCGTTGTGTGGGTCCCAGTCCCCCTATGTATCAGGCACTTTACTGTGTGCTTCAAAAGTCTGGTATGGGTCCTTGACCCATGTGTTTTGTTTTTGTGAGGATTGCTCAACATCTTATGGGTCCCCAACCCTGGTGTGCTGTTTTTTGTGAGTTCTCCACCCCACTGTCACTCAATGTCCAACTGAGCAAACCATGTGTACTCTCCTGCCATGTACTGTTCCACATAGGATATTTTGTAAAGTTTCTTCCAGCTTTTACAGTTTGTTAGTTATCCCTTTCTGTGTCTTGGGATATTGGTACGTATAACTTATTTGGTGCCCTCTGTGTCCCACTAGCTGGCCTTAAGCTTTCCCTACCATCAAGAAACGTTGTTGCAGTCTCCTGTCTGTCCTCGGAGTAGAGAAGGGATTCAGCACCACTTCCAGAGTCTGCATTCTGTCCTCAGCAGCTCCCCCTCATCCTCAGCTGTGCATCTTCCCCCTTGCTTTGGCTTCACTGGGTCGGGTTTCCTCCATTCATGTTCCTGCTCCATGAAGCTACTGTAGAACACCTTCCCTTCTCAACAGCGTCTCGTTCTCTTGTCCAGAGGTCTCTCGCCACAAAACCAGGTCTCTCGTCACAAAACCAGCATCCGATTCCTCACTCCTCTAGGGCTGGCTCAACATGGTACAGCCCTCGAGTTCCTTACTTTTGAGCACCAGGCCAGTCTTTAATAGACTGCATTGTGTATTTTGGTTCCGTGGTGGGCTTTTGCCTCCATGTCTGCTCCTCTTCATGTCCGAGATTGTATGCACTCCACCTATGTAAGCCTAACTCTTCCTCATCCCAGTACAATCTGTATGAATGAAACCCTCTACAGAGATGCATAGAGGCGCGGGGGGCACCCACAGGGAACTGAGTGTAGTGAAAGGAAGGTCAGGACAGAAATGAAGAGGGGTAAACAATTCTCCCAAGGCGGTTTTCACTGGTCCCATGGAGGGCTTCCATCCCCATGAGATCCTCCCACTGAGTAATGCACCCAGGGGAAGTTTGGGTAGCAGCTCACCTTCCTGACCTCATGGAAAGCAGCTTTCTTCCCCACGAAAGCAGTGATTCCCTAGTATTCGTCACAGTACACAGGTTTAGAATCAATGGGGAAAATACATCTCAGCCCACTCAACATTAAACTGATGGTGCTCCTGGGCCTTCCAACAGCACTAGGCACTGGCAGGGACATTTTGGAGCACAGTGATGCAATGCACACCGTGGACAAAGATAGAACTCCACTGTATGATCGAGTATATGAAAATCCTACTTTTTAGAAAAGATCAGATAAAGAACCTAGCCTCTCTGGCATTCCTTCTCATTCATCATCAATAGATAATAGCGTCAAGAACAGCAGGCGGCATAGCATATACTGCTGACTCCCATCCCACTTTGACCATCTCTCTCCCTGTGCTCTCCACCTACTCACCCTAATAACCCTTTGAATGTTCTTTCGGTATCAAATAGAAGGTGTCAAAGGGAGTCGAACTCTATATAAACACTATTTGTATTGAAAAAGGCGGACCAGATGTACTGAAAATTGACACCCGGTTTCTATTTTGAAAAGTCATGCATTAGAAGTGAACATTTAGTATATACTAAGTGTGTGGCACAAGTGGTCATCTTGTTTAATATAGTGACTTCAGTTGCTGATGACCAAAGCTAGCTAATCTACTATTAATAACCTAGATGTATTCAAAGAGTGGGACATCGTCTGGTGTGGTAGATAGTGCTCCCCATTACTAATACTAACTTATAGCTTTATGATGGGTTCACTATTGGTGTGTGTGAGGGATGAGTAGGCACCTTGGCACCCCCCACGCACCTCACCCCCCCCCAACAAAGCTCTGAGGGACATTCAGCATTGCAGAACAGCACCTAAAAAATTGGCCAGCTCATTAGAGCAGCAAAAAGAACAGCGAGGCGGCTTTTAATCAAGGGTTTCCTACCACCATTTTAGTGTTTCTATGCATTTTGGCAGAGTACATAGGATGGCCTCATGCAGAAAGTACGCTGGGGAGGGTGCGGTGCGAAAAATCAAAAGTTATTCTGGTATTTTCCAAGTTGGTTGCTTGCATAGTTGGGTAATCACTATACAATAAAGCAGTGTGTTGCTTCACAAAGCAAAAGTTGCAATCCAGTCTTCTTTTAATGTACTGCTGTATCAGAAGTGTCAGTCATTAAATGTCGGTATATTCCATACTAATGAAGCTACATTTTCTTGCTTTCTTTAACATAATAATAACGAGGAGTCTTTCAAATCTCAGAAGCTTGCAAGGCATTGTGTGATCTTGTTAACAGTGGCCACATGCAAGTATTTAATAGGAGCGTGCAAGCAGCCATGGGAGAATTGTGACGACTCCAGTGGGGTCATCAATGATTAGCCTGTGGTGACTATCATGTGTCGAGGGGACAGCAGCCGCTACCTGAACCTGCAGGGCAGCTATATGATGGAGGATCACAAAGGAGGCAACAACTACCAGGGAGAGTCTGAGACTCCATTGGAGGAGTTGCAGTAAGACTCCCTCTGCCTGAGGAACACGCTATAATGCCCACGTCCTTAATGGCTTACTGTCATTAAGGAGTTCCCCTATGGTAATAGAAGGGGTCACGAATCATGCTCGTCAAGCTCACATTTATGACTCAATCATTCACAACTTTCTAGTGTTGATGCATCTTTGTTAGACTTTTGAACAACATCCAAGAAATCCAATACCACCTATCGACTTCAACTCCCATAAATCCTCGGTACCATGGAAGGAGTCTACGCAGATCAAGAGAAGCCCAAAGTTTAACATGTAGACCAGTTTTACTAGACCTAAAGTACAGACAAAAAAATGGAAGGGGCAGTGCGAGAGAAGACCTTGCAGGAGAAAGCCTGAGCAAGAGGGTGTCCCAAAAACCTTGCAGCAGCTTACAAAACTATGGTACACATACCAGCATGGCAGCAAAGGAGAGGAAAGGCACACCTGAAGGATCTTGGAAAGCACTGGGAGTCGCAGCAGGAAAAGAAGCACTGTTCTCCGGTCCAGGCCACAGAGGGAAACTGGGGAAGCGACCACCAAGCTACTGAAAACGCTGGGGGAAATGTATACTATTTAAACCAACCCAGGGAGGAAGCTTCATTCCAAATGTATGCCAAGGGTCAGGCATGTCGTGAGCGACCAGCGAATCTGCCCCAAAGTCATTGGGAAGACACGGACGTGTGCAGGTGAAATGACTGAATGTTATGAGGTTGCAAATACAGACAGCATATATGCAGACAAACCCCCTCCTCCCCCCAATACCGTTATATCCAGACACCACTACACCCTAGCCTCATAATTTCAGCCCTGCCCCCTACTCCTTGTGGCTCCTCACTGTCCTCTTGCATGGAATGATCTTCCCACCCGACAAGCTGACGGTGCACGCAGATTTGTTCACAACCAAAAAAGCCTGTCTGCTGCACTGACTGGTTGCTTGGCTGCCCCACGTGTCACTGGGTACTAGGCTCTTTGCACTGCCTCTGGGACCACCAAAGGGGGATGTAATTAACAGGTTCTCCTTGCGCAGCGCTACCCTGGCTGCCCTTAGTCAGCTCCATGTCCCATTCACCCCCCCACTTGCACGCATTGTCGCACGCTCTGAATGACACATGTCTGGTCCCACCCAGACAGTCCAGCCTTGAAAAGCTAGGCAATTCCACTGAGAAGAGTGCTAACAGCAACCCCATTGTGGGATGTTTTTACCCATGCATCCAAGCCCTACAATAAAACTGCAGTACTGGTATGGAAAACATCATGATGGCCAGAACTGGCCAGAACTCCCCAGAGAGTGCACAGGGAAAACATGAAGAATAGGCTGCCACCCATTTTTGCCTATGTTGTGAGAACAGGGGGGCACTACCTAAACCCACCATTGGGCTACACACACAGTAGCCATTGGGAATGGCAATGCTGATTGCCAAAAAAAGCAACTCAGAACTGTGGGGAATTAATTTTCTTAATCCCAAAAATGGTTGCATTACCAGTACTCACCACTATCAGAAAGCCGGCGTTTTAAAACCACCAGACTTGTGTAAACTGCACAAATGAAACAAAACCAGACCAAGGAAAGACTTGCTAAAAGAATGTAAAACCATATTCTGAAATGACTTGAAGGAAGTAATTATTTAATGCATAGGTACAAATTGTCAGTTTGATTTGAATGTAGAAAACTGGGAACAAAAAGTGACATTTAGCTGAAACCTGGCTTAGTGAAACTGGATTCTGCCTGACAACTACCCCAGAAAGGAGAAACCTGTTCAGCCACTCTTCCAGGCCTAGCTGCATCCTGCTGCCCCTTGCCAAAAGGAGTTGTCACCTCTCTGATTAGATTAGGGGTGGAGCACCTGGGAACTGGAAGGAACAGAACAATGCAACTCCCTTGACTCAGGCAAATGTTATATTGGGGGCATCGTAAAGTGGCTTCCTCTTAGGGGAAACTGGGAGGGGCATTGCCTCTGCTAGCAGCTGAGCTGGGGGGGGGGGGGGGGGGGGAGTGGATAAACCAGTTATTCCGCCCTGTGATGTGGGAAGCCACACCCTTTTTTTACCAGGGCATAATTTTTAAAAAGATAAATAACTCATAGTGCGGACTTGTCAGAATTATATAAGTAATTTATTTTTGTGAACATTTGAGACATTAGGACCCTGTGGTGTATTCTGGGGGTTGCTAGCGGAAAATAGGGTCTCCCTCCAAATGTATGCATCTTAAAAATCTGACACTTCATCAATTAATGTCCATACTCCTTGCGCACATGTGCGTAATTTTGGGTAAATGTCCGATATTGCAAAACCAGTTAAAAAGCGCAAAGTCATTTTTGAATGCAAGCCCCCAGGAAGATCAGAGGCGGACAAGCATGGACCATAAGGAATATGTAATGTGCACATGTAATTTCAACAAATTGTATATCTGTGAAAGATGTATTCGAATCAAATATAGATTTGTGGGCAAACTGACCAGGGGAGGATCCTCTGACCCATAAACAGACCTCATCATGATGACAATCCATTTCCTTCCCCCAATCATGGAGAGGGGAGAATTGGGCCAATGACAAGTAGAGAGGGGCAGGCTTAGCTAGGCCCAGGCACACACCCATTTTCAAAACACATAAAAGAGACTGCTGGGACAGGTAGAGACATTCAATTCCATTTGCTGCGGCGCATGCTGACCGACGACTTCACAATCCAGAGATCCAACACTTGGACTTCCTAGCTAAACAGAGACTACAGAAACTTTGAACCAAGAAGGCCCACTGCAAGCAAAAGTATTTGTCAGCAGGCTCAAAATCATGCAAACTATTCCACAGCCGGGCGAGCTGTCTGAATTCTTTT
Organism: Ambystoma mexicanum; assembly: GCF_040938575.1. NCBI lineage: Eukaryota > Metazoa > Chordata > Amphibia > Caudata > Ambystomatidae > Ambystoma > Ambystoma mexicanum. The sequence goes on along the minus strand of NC_090925.1, from coordinate 761,856,339 downwards.
GCCAAGAACTCTTGCCAGTACCCAGAAAGCAGTGTTACATCCAGAATCCACTTGATCCGGACCGGAAACCAGAGCAGTATCCAGAACCAGAGGCCGCTGAATCCAGAGAGGCTAGACCAGCAGAGCAGAGCTGACCCAGATCGCTGTGAGCAGAACCGGTGCCTGATTGACCCGCCGAGCAGACAGAACAGCAGCCGGACGTGTTGACCAGATCCGTGACGAGGCCTAGTTCAAATTTATATTGCGAGTACCTAGCTAAAATAATCTAATCCAAACTATTTTAACCCAAAGTAGAACTGCCTCCTAGAAAATCGCGTCATCTGTCAATTTTTAAAGCTGCACAGCTGTCACCTGTCATTTTGAGTTTACTTTAAATCCGAAAAACTACCTTTAATAGTCCGTATCTCTGGAACCGCTGGGCCAGGAACGAGATTTAACTTTCCTCTGAAATCTTAGAATCTAAGCTTTCCAACAAGCCTAGAACCGACTTCCCACTCCTTATACTTTTTCCGCAATCACGATTCACGCACTCGCAAAATTTACCGCGATTTGGGCTCAATTTCTCCACTTGTCAAAATAGCAGCTCCATTCTTTCTTTTGTTAAAATCCATTTGCAACTTGGCAATAACTCAGAGCATTGCTAAAGTGAGCCTGAACTAATACCAACACGCATCTCCACTCAACCTGAATCTCTAGAGGGAATTAAAATTGTTGGCACATTTTCCCATCACATTTTAAAAGCATCTTGGGCCTGTGTTTTCAAAACTCCTACCAGTTTCCTCTAAGCTTGCTGGGGGGGGGGGGGGGGGAAACTGAATTTCGTATTGTATTTGGTTGCATTCCTGAGAACTGTGTGCTCCTCTTTCCATCTCCTTCCATTTCTTACATTGCATAGGGGAGGGGGGGGGGGGGTGAAGAGAAAAAGTGATTCTTATCTTTTGCTAAAATCATATTAAGTATTTCTGTACTGCATTTTATTCCTCATTGCTTTTCCCTTGAAATCAAAAGTATTTTTGCTACTTTATTACTTTATCCATCCCTATACTAACTCCTCATTGATTGTAAAGAAGTGTGCTAGTGCCAGATTACCCATTGTTGATCAACATCATATGTCTAAGTGTACTGTCGATATGAATGTATTATAAAGTGTGATATACATTGTTTAAATTCTTAAATAAGCCTTTTAATTTGCAAAACAAACCTACTTCTTGGCTCAGTGGGGTCAGGGGGATTATAAGAGGGGGGTGTTATACAAGGGTGGTCATCCAGAGTACTGAACTAGACATAAAATACATTAATAAGGGTTTTCCTCAGCATCCCAGACTAGGCATTGACTTGGCTGCAGTGTCGATATCGCTTACACCATATGTTTCAGCCTAGTTGGTCCTAATCAGAACGCTGAAGTTGTGCTTCTTAGGCCGTGAGCAGGGGGTGTGGGGGGGGGGGGGGGGGGGAAGAGTCCACACCTGATTACCGCTCAAATATAACTGTGGTAAATTAAGGATTGCTAAAATGTTGAGTTAGCTGAACTGCTTGCATGGCACAGTTGTCACGAGGCTGCAGAAGAATGAACCCACCTATGACCACCCCCCAATGCAAGACAACCCAGCGTTCAGAAGACATGCCACAGAATACCCAGGAGGTGCCCCATTCTGGTGACACCCACCTGTTGCAGAGATTCAACATGTAAATTTGCTTGCAGCAAGTACCGCTGCGCCCCCCCCAGCCCCCCCCCCCCCCCCAAAAAACATCCCTAGATTTTCTTTTAGAGAAAGATGGGGCAAAACCAGCGACCTTCCCAGGTCCAGTTGCCCTCTCAGGAACCTAAGTGTTCCCGCAATTTTAACATTTCACCAATTCAAGTGTACTCTTGTGAAGCTGGGGCCGCACAAAATAGGAGTAAAAGCAAGGTAGTGACGTGACTAGACCAGCCACGAAATGCATAGTTAACAAGCATCTGCACCAAATACAGCTGCTACTCTACCATGGCATAGGTCAGCGAAAATACACATATTCACCAAGTTATTTGGAGGCGTTAGTCATAGGTCAGCCACAGGAGCATACAAGAACCACACGCAAGCACCCACAAACCATGTTGTAGCCGATTCCAAACTAATGTAGCGCATCTGTCTTTAAAAAAATTACTTTATTGCTCATGTTAAAAAAAATATACATACAAGTATTTAGCATGGTGCAAGCCATAACGCACAAATCAAAGTGAGTGTGCTTAGATAGTACTCATTCGTGTCCATCACCCCCAATGAGGTGCACAAGTCCTGAGTGCAAAGCCCGGGGGTGAAGCGGTTCAGTCATTTCCGGCAGGTCAGGGCCTACACGTAGTTCTTGCTAGGGTAGTCACTCCTGGGCTGGGAAGAGGGGGCCGTGTAGCGAGCGTTGAAGCCCTCCTCTTTCTTGGGGCAGGAGCAGCAGAGCAGGCCGCCGCCGAGCAGAAGCAGCGCGGCCGAGGCCCAGCCAATGTACAGCGAGGTGCCCAGCTCCCGCTTCTGGGACTCGGTCACCAGCGGGTTGTAGAAGTCCCGAATGACGGAGTTGGCGGACCAGCAGACGGGGATGAGCATGAGGACGACGGCGATGACGAAGACGATGCCGGACACCACGCTGATCTTGGCCTTGGTGTTCTCCTCCTCCACGCAGTTGGTGCACTTGGCGCCGATGATGCTGGTGAAGAGCGCCAGGATGCCGATCAAGATGGCGATGACGCAGAGAGCGCGCGCCGCCTGCAGGTCCTGGGGCAGCGCCAGCATGGAGTCGTAGATCTTGCACTGCATCTGGCCCGTGCTCTGCACGATGCAGTTCATCCACAGGCCCTCCCAGATGACCTGCGCCGTCACGATGCTGTTGCCGATGAAGGCCGTCACCTTCCACATGGGCAGGGCGCAGGTGATGATGGTGCCGACCCAGCCAATCAGAGCTAGGGCCACGCCGAGGATCTGGAGCCCAGTGGACGCCATTTTGCTCAGATGGACAATTGAAGTATCTGCAAAGAAGAAAATAAAATGCATCACTGTTAGTTTTACAATCAACCCCAATAGTCAAGAGGATTAATCAAATCAATGAAAAAGATGCGAGTTGCCATTAGTGATAGCAATGCCCGTCCATTGGGCCTAGAGACCTAACCATTGAGACCCACAACTGCACTTCTGCGGTTCCAGTATCTGTGTGTAGAATTGCGAACACTAATGGCTATATGCACGAAGGTTGGCTCAGTGTTGTCCGGGGTTAGTGCACAAACTTCCAGCCACCTCGGTTTCACGAGGACACTGGCAACTGAAACATTAATAACCAAGAAATCCATCCCTTGCAGCGAATATAAGTGCCAAGGCAAAGATCCCCCCCCCCCCATTGCAGGGTTGCCAGTAAAAACTGGTTGCACCCCGCATGGTTGAGTGGATTTGCAGGCTCAAGGTTGGGGTGGGGTAATTTTGGCACACACAGATATCAGGTGCCAGGGGACGAGGAGAGCACACATCTTCCTTGTCCCGCTGGAATCGTTGCTGCCACACTCATGGCCAGAGCCCCAATCGCTGCCTTTGCTTTAGTGACTTCCTGCTCCTCTGGTTTTCTGCCTGCGGTCCTATAAGGAAGGAGTTGTTTGGAGAAAAGAGCCGTGGGGTCCCGACATCAAACACGGAAAAGGCATGCAGCAAAGCAGGGCGACCAGGGGGGCGTGGGGCAGCAAAATGATTAGATTTGTTTACGAACAAGATTGTGGGACGCGTGCAGAGAGGGGCCGGTTGCTCGCGATTTACAGACCGAGCCCTGCAGTTGGTTTCCGGGCAACTCAGGCGGCCTGCGAAAAGCACAAAAATAAAAAATAAAACGTTTGGCTGGCCTTGCAGACGCCTTCACTCCATATCTGCGTACTAGACTATGGACATTAGCAGCAGTCGTTTCCTTGTTGCAGTAGGGCTGGATGCAGTCCTTATCCAAAAGCATCCAACCAGATCAAGCAGATGGGGCAATTCAATTCCTGCTCCTCAACACCAACACCCAGACCTGGCTATCAACCCTCAAAATCTGAGGGCTTCACATCCAAGCTCACCCCCAGAACCAAGACCCTTGCGTTCCACATCGACAAACACTTCCTTCAAGACACCTTGGTATCGGCACTCCCTACCGTGAAGAGTCAAGCCCTTCCTCCCTCCAGACAGCTTTAGATCCACTGTTCAAGCACTGGTCCTATCCCACCTGGGTGGGGTCACGGCACTCCTCGAAGGCCTCCAGTCATCCTCCCAAGAAGTGTTCTACACATGACCACACACCTCATCAGGATCTATGCAGATACGACCACATCACCCAGCCATCTACCAAAGTCTTTCTGCATCATCTAGAACGCAGTGGCCCTCAAGTCACAGATACTTGAGTGAGAAACTTTGCGTGCACCACAGAAAGGACTAGAAAACTAGCCTCTCTGGGCCCCAAGACTATGGAACCTCTGCATCACTTACCCACGCTCTTACAATTCAGAAAACAACTCACACCTTTTCAAGGAGTCTTTCCTTCTCAATACCTAGGCCATCACATCACCCTACTTTACTCGCTAGATACCACCCTCTGCTCTACTCCATGCCACCTCGTACAGCTGTACATCTATTCTGTTACTACCACTAAAAAGCGCTCATGTTACGCATCTGTATTGGTGTATACCTCTAAAGCACCCCATTGCTTTGAGAAGCTAGGTCCACGCTCAGATACCATAATAAAGAAAGTAGCACCCAGTGATTCCTTTCCCCCAGAAGAAAGGCAAAAGGTAGAGATTGTAGTAACCACCCACACCCTTGTCAGATAATGGTCTGTGTCAGGGGGCATGGAGACCACTGGAAACAGGTGCCAGCAGACAGGGCTCAGCCTGCCACAGTTACTGGACATAGTGGGGAGAGAATACCCACATTACAGGATGTGCAGGGAAGAGAATGAATAATTGGTCATGGTGTTGGTGTGGTTGGAACACTCGCTGCATGGTCCCTCAGGGCAGGGTTTCCGAGGGGTCCCCCAGCATCAGGGCTGCCTTTCACCAGGCGGGGGCTGTGGGTTTGCCCCCAGTTCAGGGTGACTTCAGGGGGGAGCCCAGAGGCAAGCTGAGGCAGTGCTCACGCAATGGCACTGAACCAGTTCCCGCTGGGGGAAGCAAGGGCCCCTATAGGGGCAGCAGCGGGTCAGGGAGGAACATCAGCATCAACTTAAATTATGAACCCGCCCATCACGGGGAGTGTTCCTGGTGGACAGGTCTGTGGGCACAACAGGTGCAACTGTCAGAGTGCATACATCAGGCAGGGTTGGCCTCCACCCCAGTACAGGCAGGACATTGGGTATGCTCACGTGGCATAGACACAGAAAAAGTATGCCGACATGTTTTCCCTGCTAGATTATAGGAGAGTAAAACAAAGATCCGAGGAAGGGCGTGGGGGAGATGCTTGGTAATTGGGCTTTGCAATATTCCCGGCTAGATTGCTGGAGAAATGGTGGTCTCATTCAAGTGTCAAACGCAGCAAAGCACAAATAGTGACAGAATTGAGGAGCCCCGGGTGGGTACCCACCCCCCCACCCCCCTCACCCATGCAGGCAGAGGTATGAGCAAATGGGTACCCACAAGTAGGGGGGGGGGGGAGAAAGCAAAGTTGTTGGGGGAGGATTTTTCGAATTCCAGTTCAGGGGGGGGGGGGGGGGGGAATCACACCTGGCCAAAAAAAATAAATAACATTCCAAAAACCACACCGACATCGCACAGGAAGTAGGGAGATTTGTTGGCTTTTCAAGGGGAGGGGGGGGCGCGTATTACCTCGACATATGTAGGCCCATGCAAGTTGTCCATTATCTAGCTGATTTATGGTCACATAGCAGTGAGCAAGGGTACTTCAAGCATTTGAGATGGTGGTAGACACACTGGGGGTGCCACAAACTGCAGGAAAGATGGAGATCCTGACCATGCCCAGGCTTTTTTTGGGCTCGAGATAAACAAAAAAATGTGGGTGAATGTCACCGATGAGGAAAAGTACACACCTTTAGGGAGGCAGTGGCTACCTGCGTGATGCTGCAGTGCCTTGTGGGGCAGCTGAATTTAGGATCATGCCTATGGTGATTCTTCTCTGGCAATGGCGGGGATCTTGTCAGGGGTAACCAAGACACTCCACACACAGTTATCAGAAGTACTGAAACTGGGCCTGGTGATATGGGACAATTTCAATGAGGTGCAGTCAACAGAAGTCAAGGACAATGTACAACTGGGGCTTTACAACAATGCCATAAGCAGTGTGGTGTTGGAGCCTTCCTGCAGGTGGTGTGGGCAGCGGTGGCCTTCCAGCCGGGTAGGCAGTGCAAAATAGTGGTGGCATTAACAATCTGGGGGATGCATTGTAAGGCAGAGATGTGCTGTCCGCTCAGACAGCACGTCATCGGTCTGCTCCATTAATAGCCAGAGGGCCGCTTGCCCACTGGTATTGGTGCATCTGTGGGAACGTGCACCTTCAGGCAAAACATGTACCAGGTATTCATAATGCGGCCGATGCCTTGTCCCGCTTCAACCTACAGAAGCTCCAGCGCCAAGGAAGACAAAGGGCCTATGAAAGATACCTCACGGAATTTTGTGGGGCTCAAAGCCTGATGGACATTCTATATGGCCATGATTAAATTATTGGGTCAGCGTGTATCTGTAGGGGGTCATCACACGAAGATGGCCGCCATTGGGTTTTTTCGCAGGTCTGCAAGAAGGTCCTCAACTACTGGCTGGAAAATGGTGGGGGGGTGAATCTGCAGGCATGAATTCATGGCAGCCTTTGCCAACACTTGGCGCCTTCAGGATCGGGGAACTTGTGGGCTCATCCACGACAGATCTGTTGGGACCTCCTTGGAGGGGTGGTAATAGCGCACCTGTGGTCAAGGCAGTCAAAAATGGATTAAGCAGCGGGGGAGGGGGGGAGCCCCAGGGTTACAATGTCCATCGCATGGTATACATTTGTCTATTGTATTGTGGGCATATTTGGTACACGGGAGGACGGTGGTCTGCTGTTCTCACAAGAATGGCTCGTGCGTATCCAGGTTAGGAAGATCTTGGTTCAGGCTTTGCCTCACCACACCACGGTCACAGAGTACAGAGGCAATGGAAGCCCCATGCCCACAAGAGGTTCACTAGGCAATCTGTTGATGACCCGGCTGGAGTAAAGGGGGTAAGGGTGATGGACACAGGACTAAAGCAGGGGAGTGTGGAGACATGGGTGCAGTGGGGGCTCCCCTGGCCAACCCCCCACCCCCTGGCTGTGGAGACAGGACTAATGAAGAGGCCAGCGCCCGAGGGGCAAGGCCCACCCAAATCTGTAAATGCCCACTCAGCAGCGCTGAGGGACACACCAGAGAATGGAATGGTGGGTTCTAGAGCACCAGGGGTGGATATCAGACATGGGAGAATGTGAAGGGGTACACAGGTGTGCCAGGTACCCTCGTTGACATGTGGAGGCAACTACATGGTGCAGTTAAGCAGAACGGGTCCAATTGTTTACTTCTTGGCTTGGACGCTTCTGCCTCAGGGCTTGGTTGGCTGGTCTCAGATCATTCCAAGGTTGAACTTGGGACGGAGTCTGCATGCCCATTCAACATTTCGGCAAAAAAAAAAAAAGTAAACCATGAACTCGCCTGGCCGCATGCCACTGGTACCTGCAGATCATAAAGAATGGCCTGTTGAGGAGCTCTGGGACACTAGTTACAGAACTTTTTGGCCATAATAAGAGCATTGGTACAGGTATGGAGGGGGATGTTGCAGACGAGTTGTCTGAACACCTGTGGCAGGATCATGGGGACACTGAAATCTCCTTCCAGGTTGGAATATTGCTGAAGGGGGGGCATGCCCCGCATATCCCCAACCAGAAGGGGTGTAGCGCCATGGCGGGGGGGGGGGTGGGCAGGATCAGGTGGCAGCTTGGGCTAGTAACGAAGGGGTGCCTCCTGGTATTGCCCCCAAGATGGGCATGGTGGGGAGGGGAACAGGGTCTCAGTACCAGGGCAGCTCTTGCGGGCATCGAGCCATGGCTCGCCTGGACCACTTGCTGGTATAAAAATGGAATTGTGGTATTGAAGGTTTTACGAGGAATGCCAAATGTGTGGTTTAATAAAATATGGCCGAAATGGCATGGGTCTAGAGAGTTCAATCTTCCCCCTAGGTACTCCTGCCTGCAGAGAGCGGTCTCCACCATTACCAGAATTAGCAGAAGTCCCCATGATTTCGCAAAGTTTAACTGACGTGCCGCTAGAGACAGGAGACATTGGAACCTCACTAGTATGCCTCATGGCCACAGCCAGGGGTGTTGCTAGGTCTGGAAAAGACCCGGGGCTACATTAATGTTGGAACTGGGGGCTAGCTAGCTAACCTTGTGGTTGCAGCTCCTGAGATTCTATCCGGGGCTACAACCAAAAGACCAGGGTTGTAGGCCCCCGCCGCCCCCACCACCACCCTAGCAACGCCTCTGCCCACAGCGAAGTGTCAGCAAGAGCCTGCAGTGTGCTACTGTCCGGTCAATGGTCGCAACCAAGTGCACTAGTGTGTATGCCGATCTCTGGTAGAGTGGAGAGTTCCAGATAGGCCTCTGCACACTGGGCCTCTTGTGTGGTAACCTATGTTATTCCCAGACGAGTCTTGGGCCTGCTGAAAAGGCGCAATATGGGGCCCTCAGAAGTGACACGTATCCTAGTCCCAAAACACAAAAAAGGGGGCATTTTTGAAGTCTAAGCACAGAGGTCTGCCTCCAACAAAAGGGCTGTTTTTTTTGCATACTGTGCCCCCAACCAGGGCTTTGAGGTACAGTGATGGCAAAAGCCATAGCTGGGCCTCACAGGGCCCAGGTCATTCCAAGGTCTGTTATTTGCTTTGATATTGGGCTGGTACAGACAAACCAAAATGGAGTGCTCTAATGGCCTCGCAGCTCACTGGGAAAGGGTCATCAGCATCCACCGCCCCCCCCCCACCCCCCACACACGCCATAGTAAATGCTTTCACTACAAGCCTGAAACAGTAACGCATGCGCACATTTTATTCAGAAGATGCGTCTGTGAAACAATTCTGTGATGTGAAGATAATTAGAGCAATACACAGAGGTCTTGTCCAAATAAGTATTGTAGCATTGTGCAGGGGGGACTCCTTGATTTCAGTAATAAGGGGCGTGTCAAACGAATGATGAAAAAGGGGTGGTTAAAAAATGGAGATGAGTGCCATCACGGTGCCACTTTCAATACGATTTCCACAGCCTCTTGGTTTCCCAGTCCACCCCTGAAAGTGTATGCGAGTTTCTTCGAGGTTGAAGTGGGCGGGAGCGGTGCTCCTATACAGTTAAGTGTAAGAAGAAGTTGAAGCTTGCACTTCAGTGCACATTCCCATAATTAGCAGGTGTGCTTGGGGAATTCGGATTCTGTGTGGGAGGGGGTGTGGTGATAGGGTTTGTGGGAAGAGGGGACAGGCCAGCATGGAACATAGTTTAAATATGTCTTTTCGTACACTCATTGGAGTAACTTTGGGGGGCGGCGGGGGAGAAGAACATGACACCGCTGTGCCCCCCTAAAATGACGCCCATGCGTACACTGGTTTATTCTGCCTTACCACAACATCCTCAGCGGGAAGGCATCGCATGCCCTCCACCGCTGCCCTAGCAACACACTGGTTTCGGGGTCCTTATCCGGCTCGCATTCCTAGCCTCGCCATCACCTCACAGAAACTCCGGAGGATCCGTTCCCGACCCTCACTTGGGAGGGCGGCCAAAAGGGGGATAAACAAGGTCCGCGCCTGGAAGCGGATAACAGAGCGTCAGCCAGAAGTACATCGAAGCCGAGGGAGCCGCGTAAAGGCACCGCACGCTCCCTGGCACCGCGCAGGTGTAGAGGCGCGGCCATCACGAAATGGAGGATTCGTGGCAGCCCCCAAACATACACCCCGACTGCCTTTTTACGGAGGCAAACTGCCAGCCTCGCGTATGCACAAGTAGTACCACGCCTAGACGTTAATAAGTAACTACACAACAGGCACGCAGCCACACCTCCATCACCCAGCAAGCTTGAAGTAGCCAGCGCCTTTTAACGTTAGAACCCCACGCCTCTTTAAGAAGAGGCCCCAGGCTACCCAAAACATAACTTAACATTACGGAGAACAGGTGTCTCTGAAAGCAAGCCAAACCCCTCAGCCCACACAAGCACTAAAACAGCTACAGGAACTAGGTGAATAACCCCCCCAACGCGCGTTTACCTGCAGCCGCCCACACGGGTCGTCAAATAACAGTCCGAGAGCGAATATTTTCTTAACCCGCCTCGAGAGGGCTTATATGGCAGCCCCCCGCCCGCCAGTGACGTCACCGCGGCTCTTCGCAGGTGGCGCGCATCCACCGTGGGGGATGGGCGGCCAGGGACAGAACCGAAACTCTTTCTGAGGTGGCGAAAGTACAAGGTGGGGGAAGGTCCGGGCACGACCTCCCGTCCTAGGCGGGGAGGGATCTACATCACAGTCCTAAATGTACCTGGAAAAAGTGCACTACCCAGGTGCACGACGATTACTCGGTGTCAAATCCATGCAGCTTTTCATAATGACCGCACCCCCATAGCTTTTTTTTTTCAATTTCGATTCCTTAATTTCTATTCCAAATTAAATAATTTAAAAATTAGCATTTTAAAATGTTTCATGTCGAAAGTGTGCTTAGTGTTCTGTTGTGGTTCCTGTTTGAAAGCCTTGCACAGAAAGGCATACTAAAATAAAGAGACACAGAAAGAGGCAAATCGCCTGCATGATGCGTACGTTACCCAGTCTTGTTTAGTAGTTTGCATTCGGGGGTTTGAATTTACCGCGTCTCTGTTTTGAATTCCGGACTACAGGTCCCACAATTCCAAATCAAGAGAACAGGTTGGAGAACCGAAGCTCTGAAGTTTCCCTGTTCCACACGCGAGGACGTCATCCAGTCCCGAGTTTCTCTTACAAAATTGGGGCTTCTACATTTGGCTTTTCCATTTTAAGTTTAGAACAACAAATACGAGAAGGATGAAGGAAAATCGGGACTGAGCGGATTTCTTACGTTTTGGCGGGGGGAACTTTGAGAGCTCAGGGTGGTTGCGCCCCAAAACTCAGGACTGGGGTCCACAGTTTTAGAAGACCTGGATTAGCGGGGCGTACAACAGGACAGGATTGGGTTGCAGCTTGAAAGTAGAGAGTGACCCAATAATCGTCACTTATTGGCCTCAAAGCATGAGCTTCCCGACCACCCAACCTCAGTCCCGTGTCACGCAGCTTTCATTTGATGTGAGGTGTATTTTGGGAGTTGTAGTCTTCATTCATTTCAATTGAACACATTTCTTGTTAACCCCCTGATACGAATGTGGGAGGAATTCGACCAGCCACACTGCTGGTGTGCACTCGCCTGGGCTTTGTTGATATCTTTTAAAGAAATTGAATGATGGGAGATCAACCTCAGAACATGTGTGGGCCTAAACCGCACACATTAAATGCATAGTCACGTATACTCTGGGTGGACACAGCCTACAGGTGCAGTCACCCTGTCATGTTCAGCTAGAATGTGACAGCCACGGGTACATCAAAACATCTCAGGAAGGGGTAAGGCAACACCTTCCTCCTGCCATGGACAGTCTAATTAAATATTCCTCTTTTTGTAACGTTCTGTCACAGTGCTTTCTTTGTTCTGCAACTCACTTAAGTGCTACTTACTTCACTTTGGCCAATGGCTATTAAAGTTTGATCATGTCTAATTTTATGTACTGCCTAATTCTATGAACAGCGCTTTGGAGTAAAGCGCTCTATAAAATTCAAATAACATACAAAATACAATATCAAATGCTCCATGGATCCATCCTGTCTATTGTCAAAGGTCTGCTGGTGGCTGTGCATACTGATATGAGTTGAGGATAGCAGAGGGGCAACGTGCTGGTCTGGGAAGGAAGACCACGCAGAGCTACAGAGGTTTGAATTGGCGAAACCAAACTCAGGTATTAAGTGCGTTATATAAAACCAATTACAATTAAATAAATAAACAAGCCCTGATCACAGAACTGACAGGAAACCAAAACTTTTATGATATGCAATGTGTCAACTTGAAGCTAGCTCCCACCCCTCTGTATTAAGCGCAGTGAATGTCATGTCTGGGACAACTGTTTACAGTAGACAACCTCTGCAGTGGGACCCCCTTTCAGAGGGAAGAAGTATGTGATTTGATGGAGACAGAAAGTCTGTTCTCACCACAAACATCAAGGGAATCCTGAGGTTTGATCAGGAGCCACAGAGAGCTGAATTAACCAGAGAGAAACTTTGATCAACAACAGACAGGAAGATGGGTGGGACTTAGTAGTACATGTTGTCACGCCTTACCTTTCCTATTGCAAAGCACTCTGGTTATAAAGTCATGCATTACAGAACATTGTTGGTGGGAACCCAGGATTGATTCATTAAGGTAGGCTTAGTCTGCACCAATCACTGTGTAAGGGACAGACTCCAAGGTATGCCAGAGTGATGCTGGGGGTCCACAGACACAGAGGGCACTAACTCCCTCCCCAGAATAAACGGAGGACTCAGTAAGACAAGTTCAAACTGCGGTTTATTACAGCCAAAACCAACAGGGATTGATACAAGAACTCAGAAAAATTCCAGCATGTCACACAGTAAATGGCACGCAGGCCAGTTTTGTCTTGGAAACACGTCACTACTCCGTCATCACTTGGGCCTTTCTCAGAAAACCTATTGCGGAGTGGAATTGACCGTTAGGAGCATAATAACCTATATGGGTACCTATATGTGTTAATCTACTGGCTCACGCATTTCAGGTAGCTGGCCGGTCCCAACCCCATTTTACTAATACATTGTTTCAGAGTAGTGGACTTACCATTGGTTCGTGCCTGTTGCTATGCACCCCTAGGATACTAAACTGTAATTGGCTAGAGCTGACGTCCCCAGGCCTGGGATGCAAAGCGGTTCTCAGCTCACCCAACCCTACTGTTCGGAGCTCTTCTTTTATCGTGCTGAACCCATTTACTGTGGAGTTCATTGTCACCATCAGCTCCCAACAGGTAATCTGTAACCATTTCACATTTGTGTACATCTGTACAGATGGTATTATTGATGCAAAGAACATCTGGGTCCTGCTGGCACTTCATCTAGTGCTGTTTCTGATGCATCTGAGAAGTAATTTCCCCTATCTTTACTCTGCTCAATTCAGCTGACTTCTCCTTCTTGTCTGTTTGTTCCTCCTTCAGGGACCTCTTCTTCCTTTTGTTGGTGCCCTTTTTCAGAAATATATTGTTGATGTGTGCCAACGAGAAAACTCCTCCCCAGTTAGGTGGCAGCTTCTTGCATGCCTTCAATCCGCACGGCCAGTAGTGGTCCATTATTACTGCTGTGCCATCTTCATTGCTGCATGCTTCTCTTCGCGCTTGCATTCGACATTCTTGCCAACTTCTACTTCACCGTTATTCTAATAACACAGTGCTGGTGTCTTCAGTGGTATTATTGGTATTGATCCCACTTCATTCTGCACCGAGGTCAGTAACTTTGCACTTGTTTCCCATTCCTTCAGGCACTTGTCATTTTCTTCCTGTACCTTGTTCACTGGGGATTGTGCTAGAGTGAGCGCTTTGCTCCCCACTCTTACATCCATCTTCTGTGTACACTTGGCCATACACAAGTATCTATGGTCTCTCCCAGCATCCAGGCTCTCCTCTTATTTCCTTCACTCTGTCCATGGACACAACAATTCCCTCAGGGTGATAGTCTTTGTATCTCTCTTCTCGGGTCCATCTGTAATGTACTGTATTGCTTCATCTAACTGCCAATAATTGTTCATCATGTCTAATGTCTTGATGTAATTGTCTTCATATGGGAACGTTGCTCTGGACATCCATCTCAATGTTGCTGTCTTCCCCTTGAACCTTCCTCGAGTAGTCACCATTGAGAGATACATCACGCATTGTGCTCTTGCTGCTGGTATTTCAGCTGCTATGAACGTTCTGGAGGCACTCATGGCATAGGGGATTAATGAGCAGACATAGCAGCTCTCTCCGGTGGTTTCCTTGCCTACTTTTGTCATGTGTTTGTAGCATATGTTATTAGACACTGGAAAAGTGTCAGTGAAATACATGTCTACCCCTTTCATGTCTGTGTTAACACTGCGCTCACCTCTCCTTACCGAATCAGCAGCATTCTCCTGTCCACCTGCATTGGTCTTCCACCTGCTTGGGTCGGGGGAATGTTAGTAGAGGGGATAGCGGTAACACTAGCAACAAAGGAGAGCCTCCAAAATATAAACACCACAATACCGCTAGGAATAACCATAAACAACAAAATAGCAATGTTCTTTATTATTTCACTCATTTTGTACCTGAACTGCTGAACCTCTTGCATCCTGGAGATATAGTTGCCTGCCTGAAATGGGCGATGAAATGCATTATTGTTTTAGTATTGTAAGTGACTCTTAAGCCTTGTGTACCAAATAATCACTTACAGCAAATGCAAACACTTCTTCCCACACTTTTCTTACTGACGGGTCTGCCAGTGAGGTGAGGATAGGGGGATTGCAGTACTAAAGCTGTGGGTAGGTTCGGGCCAAATACTCTATAAATGCAAGGTAATATACTGCAGGGGAACATGCTCTGAATCTACTGGGTCTTCTCACAATGTGGATAAATTGGTTTGAGAAGGTATCTGGGTGGTGGGCAGCGGGCAACATGAACAATGATCAAGAGTTACAGCAGCTTACTCGTCAAAGGTGTGTGAAGAATAAAATAACAAACAGTGTCCCTCTGTCATGATGCCTACCCCCAGGCATCCGGACCAAGCCCAGCAGCCCCGGGAGTAGGCATCTAGACATTTAGTAAAACCTCAGCAGCCCCGGCTAGGGACTATCTGGGTTCAGTCCTGGCACCTTAGGCGCCAGGCTCATAGTAGGAATCAGTCCTGGCGCCTAAGGCGCCAGGCTCATAGTCATTACTTACCTCAGGCAGACCATGCTGCAAATGACTCCAATCCAACATGAAGCCTGAAAGGGACTATTTTTCTACAGGGACTATTTTTTACTCGGGTCTGGTTCTAGGGACTTCTTACCTGGGACTACTTTTGAGGCTATTTAAACCACGCCCGACCAGCAACACACGCTTCACGTTATTCTGCATCCAGCAGCTTAACACTCACCGTGCCTGCAGCCTGCATCCAGTCTTTCCTCCTTCCTCTCCGAGTGGGCGGACCTCTCCTCCTCACTCCTGTCCTCAACCACTCAACTCCTCTTTCTTGGAGACTTCAACATCCACCTGGATGCCTCCTGTCCCCCTCTGGACTCTTTCGCGACCTCTGCGACTCTCTCTCACTTTCTATTCTCCCGTCTGGGCCAACCCATTCTGCTGGGCACACTCTTGATGCCCTGATCTCTTCTGGCCTTCCCCTCTCTGTCCCTCTCTCCACTCCTCTCTCCTGGAGTGATCACTTTTTTCCTCTCCTCCCACCTCACCCTCCCTACCCCACAGGCAAAGCCACCCTCATCACTGCCATCTTCCTTCTCGGTCATCTGACCCATGAAGCGTATGTCAGTTGAGGCTTTCGCTGCCACCTTCTCGCCCCCTCTTCCCCCCTCAGCTGACTCCCACCCTGACACAGCCCTCTCCACTCTCTACTCTGCTATATCTGATACTCTTGATATCCTTGCCCCTGTTATGAGAATCTGCCTGAAGCCCAAAGCCAAATGTAACTCCTGGTATGACTCGGATCTCGTCACCCTTAAACGCTTGTGCAGGGTGGCAGAGAGGAAATGGCGTGCTTCATGTTCATCCTCTGACAGACTGGCCTGTCGCCTGCTCCAAAGGCAATACCGGCTCTCCGTTCTCACCAAGAAGAGAGCCCTTATCCAAGCCCGCATCACTGCGGCATCTAACAATTCGGCTGAACTCTTTAAAATCTGCAAGGAGCTGGCCAACCCTGCTGCAGTCTCTACCTCTCCTGTCCCCTCCCAGGCCTTCTGTACGGCACTGGCCTCTCACTTCATTTCAAAAACTCAGGACATCCTGTCCACACTCTCGTCCCATCCCCTCCTCCCCTCGATTCCCTGCCCATCCTCTGGCCCTTCTGCAGCCAC
This sequence comes from Ambystoma mexicanum, assembly GCF_040938575.1. NCBI lineage: Eukaryota > Metazoa > Chordata > Amphibia > Caudata > Ambystomatidae > Ambystoma > Ambystoma mexicanum. The sequence continues at coordinate 761,840,233 of NC_090925.1, read as the reverse complement.
CCCTCCTCTCTCCTTCTCTGCCTTTCCCCTTTTTTCTGCTGATGAGTTTTCGAGACAAGTCCGATCTATGAAAGTCTCGTCAACACAGGTCCACCCCTGCTCCTCCAAAACTATTAAGGACCACATTGACTCCTTGGCTCCTGCCCTTGCTGACTTCTGCAATCACTCCTTCACCTCTGGAGTCTTCCCATCCCCTCTCAAGCACTCCCTTGTGCACCCCCTTCTTAAGAAACCCTCTTCCGACCCGTCCTGCCCAGCTAACTATCACCCTATCTCTATCACTCCTTTCCTGGGCAAGCTCCTGGAGAAACTTGCCATCTCCCAGCTTAATCTCCATGCTGAATCTGTTGGTAGCCTTCATGACCATCAGTCTGGCTTCAGAGCTGCCAGAAGCACGGAAACTGCTCTCCTGAACATCCGTGAGGACCTGCTCTCGAACCTTGACTCTAACATTCCATGTGTTCTCATTTTGCTTGATCTCTCTTCTGCCTTTGATACTGTCAACCATACCATCCTGTTCAACCGTCTCCGTGATAACCTGGGTATCACTGGTCAGGCTCTGGCTTGGCTGACCTCTTTCCTCTCAAATCGACCCTCCCAGGTCCAACTGGGGTCTTTCCTGTCTGACATCTTTTTCTCTACCTGTGGTGTCCCCCAGGGTTCTAACCTCTCTCCCTGGCTGTTCAACCAGTATCTGGCACTTCTCGCCCAGCACATCGCTGCTCTCTGCCCCAACTTTCAGTGCTATGCGGATGATACCCAGCTCATTTTCAGGCTACCCTCGGCCTCCTCTTCTCCGTCCCTCATCTCTGACTGTCTTTCTGCTATCCAGGAATGGTGTGCCGCCAACGACCTCTGCCTTAATGCAAGTAAGACCGAGATTCTACTCATCGGCACACCCACTCCCTCCTTCCCTGCAGCTCTCTGGCCGGCCTCTCTTGGCCCTCTTCCTGCTCCTACCTGCAAGGCAAAAAACCTTGGGGTCATCTTCGACTCCACACTCTCCTTCTCTCCTCACATTTCTGACGTTTCTAAGAAGTCACACTACCAGCTGCACCTCCTCAGAGGTATCCTTCCTTTCCTCTCCTTCCCCCAGAAGCTCACTGTCTCCAGAGCCCTGGTTCTCTCGAAGCTGGACTACTGTAACAGCCTCTATCTAAATCTGCCTGCCTCTACTCTCCGCCCTCTGCAACTCATCCAGAACAGGACTGCGAGACTTGTCCTTGGCCTCAAGCCCAGGGACCGTATCTCTCCAGGACTAAAATCGCTACACTGGCTCCCTGTGGCTGCGAGGATTAAGTTCAAAACCCTCTGCATTGTTCACAAGGCCTTCTGGGGCCTGGGGCCAAATTACCTTCAACTCTCCCTTCCTAAATATCTTCCTTCTCGAGCACTTCGCTCTTCCGCCTCCAACTCCCTCAGGGTCGGCCGCTTCTCCAAGCAACGAGTTGGGGGGAGATCTCTCTCTGCAGCAGGGGCCTCCCTCTGGAACAGCCTTCCTGCCTCCCTGAAACTTGAGGAGAACCATCTCCGGTTCCAGAAGCACCTCAAAACCTTCCTCTTTGCTTCTGCTTTCTCTCTCCCTCTCCCCTGCTAAATCACTGAAACTGTACTGAATCAGCAACTGGGCCACTCACCAATCTCGGTCCTTGGCCTAGCCACTCTCCCCTGCACTGCCTTCCTGGCAACCCCTGCACTGCGGGACTGTCTCTGTATCCCTACAGCCCCCCTTCCCAGCACTTGTCTGCACTTATCTTGCACTTGCCACCAGCTGGCCCTTATTATTTATCTTGTTCATTACTAACCCTGTACTGCACTTTCCCCTCTCCCTTTCCCCCTTGCACTTTTCCCGTCCCCCATGCACTTGCGCGATATGAATGACACCTGGCCTAGTAGGATGGTTGTCTGTCTCCCCTTGTTCCCCCCTCCATGCCTCATCGCGCCTTGAAACACTTGTGTATAGGCGCGTTACAAATGCCATATCATTATCATCATCATATCATCCTTCGGGTCGGCGCTGCCTCCATCATTTCTCCGCCGAACTTCGGCACTTAGGAGACAAAAGAAAACCACAAGGTGAGCCGAGGGAACCAACAAATATAATTCTTACCACCATAGACTTACCTGATTTACCACCAGAGGCATCCTTTTGTGACTCTCCATATTTTCACGTGCCCCATCTGTAAAGAGAGACAAAACAACACGTTTTCCTCATGCAACATTTACCGGACAGCGCCGGGTAATACAGACTCTTACCTGAGCGCCACCAGCTGCCACAAGAGCATCTTTTCATGAGCCAGCTGCAAGACAAGAAAGGAAGGGGGGAACAAGAGTGAACATCGGACATATTGAACTCTATGAACTTAATACTTACTGGTCCTCACCAGGAACCTCAGAGTCAATACTCTCCGGAACTCTCCCGAGCCTTCAAACCAGTGAAGTAACTGGAATCGACGCGCCCCTGCAAATCCATGCAGGATGGAGAGCTCATCGTTCAAGAATATAAGGTGAGATTGCTGTGAGGGCATTTCGGAGGTGATTAGTTGGGAGGACTGTGGGGGTGCCATCACTTGAATCCACAAGTGGCTAAATCCATCTCTCCACTTGCAGGAGAATATTTCTACGGGTTAAGCAGACAAGATTAGGAGGGCAGATCCAGTCAGTCATCGCTGCACTACGCATCACGTGGGTGGAGACCGCAGCTGACCGGGTCCGACAGACACCCCTGTGGGAGCCAGGTGAGCGTAACACCTTCACTCTATATCTACAAGAAGTCCGGTCCCTATCTCTGCTGCCCGTGAATGAGTAAGCATTGGGTGTCCCCCACTCTGTTGTGAAAGTTCAGAGATCGCTTTTAGCTCTACCAGCTGCTGAAGGTTGGCCCTGTAGATCACGTTGCCGGGTGTGGCCGCTGCTTTGTAGGGCATGATGTCAGAGAGGTGGTTCCAGACTTGCTTCCCCTCGAGCTTGACAGGACGGTCTGCCACCTTATCTACAATGTGAGGTCCGGTGAATCGTGGCTCATTACAGCACCTTACAAAGTTCCTCAACAGTACGGGTTTTTAAGTCTGGAGTCTTTAGGCGTGTTGTCGCAGTCGCTCTCTCTGCTGTCTTCTGGTGCAGCAGCTCTTCCATATGGAGTAAATGGAGGTTGCCGTGGAAACTCTCAACCAAGGCTTACTGCTCGGTTCATGGGAGGAGCCGACGTACGCTGCGGAAGCACGCTACTTCTCAGTCTCCGCCCTCGCAGGAAGTGTAAATAGCTGTCACTTCCCGTGCTGTGGTGCTTCTAATTAGAGTTAAGGTGTGAATAGTGCCTGTACCTCAGACAAACCCCTTTTCGTCGGGGGAATGTTAGTAGATGATATAGCGGTAGCACTAGCAATGAAGGAGATCCTCCAAAATATAAACACCATAACACTGATAGGAATAACCATAAACAACAACATAGCAATGTTCTTTATTATTTCACTCCTTTTTTATCTGTGCTGCAGATCCTCCTGCAGCCTGTAGATTTCGTTTCACACCTGAACTGCGCAAAGAAATGCGTTATTGTTTTAGTATTGTAAGTGACTCTTAAACCCTGCATACCAAATAATCACTTAGAACAAATGCAAACACTTCCTCCCACACTTTTCTTACTGATGGGTCTCTCAGTGTGGCGAGGACAGGGGGATTGCCATGCTCAAGCTGTGCGTATGTTTGGGCCAAATGCTTTATAAAAGGCATGGTAATATACTCTGGGGGATCGTGCCCTGAAACTTCTGGGTCTTCTCACGGTCTGGACAGATTGGTTTGAGAAGGTATCTGGGTGGTGGGCAGCGAGCAAAATGAACAATCATCAAACGTTGCAACAGCTTACTTGTCGAAGGTGTGTAGAGAATAAAATAACAAACAGTGTTCCCTCACTCTATATATACAAGAAGTGCGGTCCCAATCTCTGCTGCCTGTGAACGAGTAAGAATTGGGTGTCCTCCACTCTGTCTTGAAAGTTCAAAGTTTGCTTGTAGCTCTTCCAGCTGCTGAACATTGGCCCTATCAATCACCTTGCCAGGTGAGGCCACTGCTTTGTAGGGTTTGATGTCAGAGAGGTGGTTCCAGACCTGCTTCCCCTCGAGCGTGACAGCACAGTCACGCTCGAAGGGAAGTTTTCTACAACATGAGGTCCGGTGAACCATGGCGCATTCCAGTGCCTTACAAAGTTCCTCAACAGTACGATATCACCTACATTCACTGGGTTTTTAAGTCCAGAGTCTTTAGGCATGTTTTTGCAGTAACTCTCTCCACTGTCTTCTGGCCGCCCTGCTGTATCTGGCGAGAGATAAAAGAGGTACTAGCAATCAAGGAAGTAATGTATTGATGCATTTCCTGCCCTAACACATCTGCACTATTCTCACAACCTTTCAGTGCCCTTGTGGTAGGAGCCAGTGGGAGATGCATACACCGTCCTGTCATCACCTCATGGGGCATTAAATGGTGGTCGGACCTAGGCTTATTGCGCAATGCACACAAGGTAAGAGGCAAGCAGTGCAGACAATGTTTCTTTGTGCTCTGCTGTGTTTTGGCTATGGCTTCCTTCACGAGACATTCAGATGTTCACACACTCCCTTTGCTTGTGGGTGGTACGCACATGCGAACTTGTGTTAAAAGCCAAACAACATGGTGATGTGTTGGAACATTTCATTGGCAAAGTGAGTGCCATTGTCAGACCGCAGGTCCTCACACACACCCCATCTAGGGAACACTTCCCTGATCAGAAATGTGGCTTCCCTGAGGGCATCAGCATGTGAACGGGGACTAGCCTCTATCCACTTGGAGAATGGGCACACAACCACTATCATGTAGCGGTACCATTGGCACACTTGGATCAGGTCAACGTAGTCGACATTTAAATGCTTTAATGGACCTACTGGTCGAGGTATGGCTCCTCTCACAACTCTCAAGTTATGCCCTGCTGTAAACTGCTTAAACATCAAACAATTACTGATAAATTCAGCCATGTGTTCTGCCAAATTAGGACAGAACCATGTTTCTCCAATGCGGGCAGCGATGACCTCTTTCTCTGTGTGTGTCGTTTAATGTAATTGTGCTAGTGGAGTGTTCAGTAATGCTAGTGGTATAACCACTTTCCCTGTATTATTATGCCGCCAGAGGGCATCTGTCGGAGGTGATATGAACGAATATGTGTCTGAATTGTAACTTGTGTGTACCACCTTTGCCTATGAGACCATGTCCCACTTGTTGCACATTTGTTGCAGCCTGCGCCTCTTACCGATCACAGTCCATTGTCTGCTTCAGCTGCATTACATGTCCAGAGACCACGAAATTGAGCACTGCATTATAAGGATGTATTCCCTTTTTCTGCAGCTGGTCCCTTTGCCATCCGGGGATTGGTATATCTTCATATCTCTTGTCCTTTGTCATCCTCTAGGCACTTAAATGGCTCAAACAAATGCTTTCTTTCACTTCAGCAATTTTTATGTAGCACATAGCCTTTGTATCATGGCTTTCCTTGGTTCTTCCTCCAGTAGGGCTACTTGGTCGAGGCGGTTGTCGGACCACACAGTCCACCCATCACAGGTCACGCAACCGATAACCCATGGCACTCTATGATGGTCTTAATTTTGCTTGGCCAACACATTTTGTCCCTGGACCTGTGTCAGTAATTCATATTCATTGTCACAATGCCACACTTCACTGCCACACTTGATCTCCTTAGCCCTAAAATTATCAAAATGATACCACCACTCCCGACCAGAAGCAAAAAAGACATTACTACAGAAAAACTCATCCCCCTCCTCCTGCCCATTATTAATGGCTTGGAGAATAATACTGACCCAGATACGCTGGTAGACACCTTTAATAAAGCCATGTCTCATGCACTAGATACTATTGCACCACCCAAACTATGCAAAGCTAAGCAAGAAGCCCACCTTAACGCGTGGTTTACACCACAACTCAAGGACCTCAGAAAGCAGAAAAGAAAACTCCAAACTATCTGGCGCAATTCGCCCACGGACAACAATAAAGATAACTTAACTCAATTCTCCAAATATTACAAGACAGAAATTATCAATACAAAAGAGAACTTATTAAATGACAGAATTACTAATGCGAAATCTAATACCAAGGAACTCTTCGTCATCCTCCGTGAAATGGAATCCCCCATTCTACCAACTGACACTGTCCCCAGGGACAAGATATGGTGTACTAACATTCAGAGTGCTCTATCAAATAAAATCTCCACCCTCCAACACAAAATAACTAATAAAAAGGACTCCCTCCCTCCTACTGATCAACAAGTACTTCCAGCGACTGAACCTAATACTATCCCGCCGTTTAGCTTCAAACCTATCTCCATCATCGCCACTGAAAAGGTTATCCTCTCACTGAAGCCATCTAACTGTAAGGGTGACAGCTGCCCAGCACAAATAATAAAGGACGCAGCTAGAGATTTAGCCCCGTTTATCTCGAAGCTCATTAACTCCTCTTTCAAATCCAACACTGTGCCGGCCAACCTAAAAGAATCTTGGGTCCTCCCCCTACTTAAAAAACAAACCCTTGATCCATCCATCCCTACTAATTATAGACATATCACCACTGTACCTTTCCTACTAAAAATCATCAACAGAAAAGCCTATCTCCAAATTCAAGATTACTTAGAAGCTAACCACCTACTAGGCTCGCGCCAATTGGGCTTCTGCCCTCTCCACGGCACTGAAACAGCCTTGATAGATCTTAAAACCAAAATTGAGGAATTCAAGGATAGTGGGAAAACAGCGTTGCTACTCCTCCTGGACTTATCAGCAGCCTTTGACTTGGTGGATCATGCAGTCTTATGCAACCACCTCAAGCTCGCTGCCAATTTCACAGGGAAAGCTATATCCTGGGTCCAATCCTTTCTAGCCAACCGGACCATGAGAGTCTTTTCCACCTCTACCTGTGCTGATCCCATCCAAATCACATGTGGAGTCCCACAGGGCTCCTGTGTCTCACCCACTATGTACAACATTTTCACCAAGCCACTGTTCGACAAGTTGGACAGACTGGGTGTCACCTACACAAACTATGCAGATGACACTCAGATCCTCATACCTCTTTCGGGCAACTACGAAGCGGACCTGGCCTTGGTGAATAAAATATACATCCTCATTCAGGCATGGATGGCCACCCATGGCCTCTGCCTGAACGACGATAAAACTGAAATCCTGCTCCTCGGATCTGACCATAACCTAACTAAACTTACCCCAGACTATGCCTCATTTAACATCGACAATAATACTATTAAGGTTATGCGAGAGGTAAAAACTCTAGGTTTTTACCTTGACTCAGCTCTCACCCTTAAAAAGCAAGTGAACTCCCTTGCCTCTACAACTACCTACACTTGTAAACTTATCCATGCTGCCAGACCTTTCCTGTCCAGTGCCAGCTGCCTCACTCTGGCCAGTGCCCTTATGTCTAGACTGGACTACTTTAACGCCCTATACTCAGGAGCAAATAAGGCGGTCATCGACAAACTCCAGAGATTACAAAATAACGCCCTAAGAGCAGCTTTGAATATCCCACGTAGAGAACATATCTCCAAATACCGGACTGAGGCCCATTGGCTAAAGATAAAGGACAGAATCCTCCTTAAAACTATTTCTCTCACATCAAAATGCCTAAACAATCAAGCACCCCCTTACCTAGTTGAAAGAATCAACTGGAGACCCTCAAACCGACCGACGAGATCTGCCAACACCTTCCTACTTGAAGTCCCTAGATTTAAACTAACCACGGCAGGAGGATATAGCTTCCCTGTTAGAGCTGCACAATCATGGAACATACTCCCACCTGACCTCAGACGCCCATCACCCTACACTAGATTTAGAAGGAACGCTCTTAAATGGCTGCATAACGACATGTAACCTCACCTTTATCTAGTTAATCATGATATACATTTGTTAATACTGTATCTTTCTAATTCTTACCCTTCATGACCCTATGTGTACTGTATCATTTGTACCACTTGTTGTAAGTCACTTCTGTTTGTAGTAGCCTGTGTCAGGCACTGTAACTAAGCTTTGAGTCTACTTGTACTGTTTGTGCCCAGCTGCCCAAGGGCTTGGCGCGCATTACCACATAAATAAACATTGTAGCTTTCATAATGGTAGTCTCTTGGCTTTGCCCCACTTGTATTCAAGTCACTCTGTACTTGGCTTTTCCAAATGCATTCAAATTCATCAACTTGTATTTCACATTTGATTTTCTGCTTAATTCAATAGTGCTTATTATGAGCTTTCATTTTGTTCATCAAATGCTTCTGAACAAATATTCACAGTGTTCCTAACTGTAAATCTTTCGCTTTTCACTCATGCAGCATTTATCAGATTTCAATATTCAATAAATCTTGTGGTATTTCAAAAAGTGCTTTGTAGTTTGCTCGTTATTCAATATTCTTCCCTTAGCGTTCCAACCCCCATTGTTAGGCGTTTTAGCTAAATCAATACTTGCAAATATTCAATTCCTGCCCCAGTACGAGTGCTGCCTAGCTCACACTCACTGGTACTCAGCTACTCCTCCGGTCATCTCTGCAGTCTTCTCCGCCCTCCATTTTCTTCCCAGGTACGTGTTGGGAGCTCCAGCTAGCAGTGCTCACTATTGAGAAACCTTGCTGCAGCGGTCCGTGATGTTTGGAAGTCTTTCTCCAGCTGGGAGCACGCAGCTCAGGTAGGTGCTGCAGCTCTGGTCCTCGCTGCCCGCTCGGGTCGCAACACCTCTCACCCCCTGGCAACACACGGCATCCTCTGCGCCAGCCTGTTCCTCACTCTCACAACAGCTGCCACCTTCTCACCAGGCAGGTTGCCCTTCTCCACTCTCGGTCTACCATTTTAGGTACCTGTGGCCTGTCAATTGGTCGCAGGTGCAAGTCCTTTGCCTGACCGTAATTGCAATTAACAGGACATGCCTGACCTTCCTTGGTAATGTTCCTAATCTCAGTCCCATAGTGGTACAAAGTGTGCATTACTCCTAGTTGCCTCTTCCTCGTCCCAGTTGTAAAGGTATGTGAATGCGGGACTGTGGGTGTGTAGGGAAGGGGAAAGGACTTGCAATACCCTACAGAGGTCAGGGGAGGGTAGGACTCATTCTCGAAAGGGGGATACCGTCTCTCACCTGCGGACATCCTCTCCCCCACTCCTCAAGGAACCTCCACCCTGGTGATCCTCCCTTGCATCTACACCCCCAGGGTCAAGATCCAAGACCAATGGCCTTTCCCTGGCCACCTGCGAAGAGGATCCAAGGGGATTAGATGGGAGGATGCCCTCCGGTTCCTCACAATGAAAAAACACAAGTGACTCTTTAAACACAGTTCTCAAGTATCGGATGGGGGGGGGGGGTCTCTTCCCCTTGTTCTTCAATTCACAGAGCATTAAGTCTGGTTCACACTACCCCAAAATCTCTCCCTTCCCGCCTTAAACATCATCCTACTCTGGCAGTGTTGTGGGACTCCTGGAAACCTGATAGGAACAATAAACGGCTCTCTTCATGTCCATCCCCCCTGGCGTCGCTCTGGGGCCTGTGGGCATGTGGTTTATACAGCGTTTAAGGAAAAGTTAACACCTCTCTTCTCTGTTGATGTCTGAGTGCCGGGGATTCCCTGTGCATCGTTTTGGATGTTTGAGATGTTAATAAAAAGATATATTTTTTAAAAAATCTGGTTCACTATCTTGCCAGGCTTGACTGTAGACATTTTTATCACCTAACAAAGTTCCCAAATATCAAGGGGGTTAGACTCTTCCCTGTGGTCTTTTTCCCACTCACAAATTGTAGCATCAAGTCTAGTGCACTATCCTGCCAGACTGTCTGTTTTATTATTTGTATTGCGCACCAGACCCATGGGTATCAGGGCGCATAGCATAAGATAACTTACAGCTTAGTTACACATCAGAGTAATACAGTACACATGAGTTATGCGGAACAGAAACAATGCACAAGCAGAGATCAAGTGACAACATAGGCATGACAGTCAGAGATAAGGACATATACAATGGATAGTCAAGAATGTAACTAATGATATTAATATCATCGGCAGGTAGACACTAACTAAATTATTTACATAGAAGCAGAAGGTGTCAGTTATAAGTGTCAAAGAGCAGACCTTACTTGTCAGAGTCTTTGAACCATCTTATAAGGTTCTGGCGGAAGTTTTGGTAAGATTGATCTGCTCTCAGTGGAGGGGGTAAGGAATTCCAAAATTGGTCTGCCTTGACTGGGAAGCTACTACCCCCAATTCTTGACAGCTTAAATTTTGGGACTAAGATGCCGATAATCTGGTAAATCTTGTAGAGGATTTCCTGGAGAGTCTGTCAAATAGCAAGGTGCCGCGTTGCTCAGGCATTTATATGCAAGTGAAGCAACTTTTAGTTTGATGTTGTCATAGATCTTCTAATCTCGTAGATATGTTCTCTTGGCAATTCCCAGTGCTGCTCTAAGGGCATTATTCTGGAGGAATTGGATTTTCTTAATGGTTTATTTGCCCCTAGGTACAGCGCATTACAATTGTCTAACTTTGACAATATGAGCAATCTGGCCAGGGTAATACAACTGTTAGACACGAAGGGTTTTCCTGCTCCAATCAATTTACAAATATATGCTGTGACCAAGGCCATGGTATTTACCCGCTTGTTGAAAGATAAGGTAGAGTCCAGGTAAAAACCCAAGGTTTTCACCTCCTTAACAGTGATAATGTTGTCGATGTTGAAGGTAGAGTATTTGGGGCTCCATTTTTTAAGGGTGAGGTCATGCCCAGGATAATGATCTCAGTCTTATCATTCAGGCATAGTCCATGGGTGGCCATCCATGCCTGGATGAGGTATACCCTATTCACCAAGGCCAAATCCTTGTCATAATCCCCAGTAAGTGGTATGAGTATCAGAGTATCACCTGTATAGTTAGTGTAGGTGATACCAAGATGATCCAGATCGAAAAGGGGCTTTGTGACGATATTGTATAGAGTAGGTGACACGCAGGATCCCTGAGGTACTCCAGAAGTGATGGGGATGGGGTCTGCAGCTGCAATGGGGGAGAAGACTGTCTGATTACTTAGAAATGATTGTATCCATGCAATGGCTTCTGCTGAAAAGTGAGCGGCAGCGTACAGATGGCTACATAAAACCCTGTGGTTCACAAGGTTGAATGCAGCAGATAGGTCCAGGAGGAGAAGGGCTGATCTCCCTTTATCCAGAGTTCATCAATCTGTGCCTTCAGATCTATTAGAGCTGTTTCAGTCCCATGCAGAGGCCAAAAACCAGACTGGCGTGATCCTAGTAAAAGGTTGGATTCCAGGTGTTTTTGTATTTGTGAATAGGCCATCTTGTCTATAATTTTCAGAAGAAAAGGCACTGTTGTAATTGGTAGGTATAGATGGGTCTAGGGACTTATGGGAGCAACCAGAATTCTGAGGTTGGATGGGATAATGCTTGAGGAAAATGAGGCATTGATGAGTTTCGAGATGAAAGGGGCCGGGTCTCTGGCTGCATCCTTTATGAGTTGGGCAGGGCATTGATCACCCTGACAGAAGGTTTAAGCAGTAACATGATTTTTCCAGTTTCAATTATGGTCACTTTAGAGAACTAAACAGAGGGGTCAGCAGTGTTATTAGGTGGTGCAGGGGTGATTATGGGGGAGTGGTACAGGTTAGTGAAGCTTTTTTCTTGGCAATTTTTATTTGTAGGGTCGTAACTTTATTGGCTAGTGCTTGCTGTATGTTGGAACACCATGGTTTCTTTCATGCAGTTGTCCAGCACTGGGATAGGGGCTTCTAGCTTTTTCAGGAAACAGAGTTCCTTCTAACTTGATTTGGCTTGCAATATTCTGGAATCGTAGGTTTCGCGTTTAGCTAAAAGTATTTGTTTTATAGAGAGCAGTTAATAGCGCTGAGGTTAGTCTTGTTTTCCTCAGATGGTAGTAGTCTCCAGGAAGCCTCACATTGTCTTTTTATTTGTAGGGTTTTCAGGTATGGTGTGTACCATGAGTGGAGGTGGGCTTTAGGTTTGCTATGTCTCCTCTTAAGTGGCGCTATTGAGTCAAGTGAAGTGGCCATAACTTGAATATATTCCTTGACCAATGCATCAGGCCCCAGATTTTCAGGAAGCGCATTGAGTGTAGGGAGAATGAGAGGGAGTACATTGTCATAGGTTATGTTTTGTTCCTTGTAGGTATGGGTGGAGCTAGTGATCTAGGAATGGAAATAGGTGTTTCCGTTGCTGGAGCAAAGGTTATAAGGTGGTAGTCTGTCCAGATCTGGGGGGGGGGGGGGATATGGATGAGATTGAGGCGTTGCAGTTGTAATCTGCCACCCAGTCGAGTGTTCTACCTTTGTTGCGAGTAGGGTGGCGCACTCTCTGGGTAAGGCCTAGTTCAATTAAGATATTAGCCATGCTAGATGCATGTGTGTCTTTAGGGTCATTAAAGCCAAGGTTCAAGTCCCCTAATAAGAGGATGAGGGGAGTTTTTTATGCTGGGAGACATCTTCCTCAAAGGTTCCGATGTGGCCCGGAGGTCTGTATATCAGATGGATTGAGAGTCTGGGAGTTGTTGATAGTAAGCTTAGCTGTGAGATTTTCACATGATTTGATGTCGAGGGGTGGAGCTAGTCAAATTGGTAGATTAGATTTAGCAATAAGGGCAATACCACCTCCCGGTGCTTCGTTTGTCAGATCTTAAAATAGTGTAGCCATTGGGAATAGCCAAAGGGAGGGCTGGGCCTGCAGCGGCATGTAGCCATTATTCAGTGATCGCTAGGAAGTCTAGGTTTTCTGACTGGATAATGTCGGATATCTCAGTTGCATGTGCGACCAGAGATGTGCTACCAGAGATCTGGCGTTTAAGCGCCCTTAAGGTCTGGGTCGGTGGATGCTGGAGTGGGCGAGACTTCTATGCTTTGGGTCTTAGACGTGGTGTGATTGATTGACGCATATACTGGCAGAGGGCTATGGAGGCATTTTCCTGATATTGGAAGTTTTAGTTGTCCTATTTGGACTGGCGAGAGTTCTTGCTAGAGGTTCATATCATTTGGCTAGTTTTGGAGTCTCATTTCTAGCAATAGTGTTACAAGGTTGGGAGTCATACATGGGAGGCTGCTGAGGGAAGGTGTTAGGTTTAATTGACCATTGAGTATGAGTCAGGCTATTTGAATGGGTAGTGGACTGGGCCATTAGAGTGAAGAATGATATAGGGCTTCTGCACTGCTTCCAGTCAGCGCCCTGTCCTTGGCGGCTCTGCAGCAGTAAGCTCACTCATCCCCAGCTGTACATCTTCCCCTTGCTGTGGCTTCACTGTGCCGCGTTTCCTCTATTCCAATCACCAGACAGGTTCCCACTCTGAAGCTACTGGAGAACACCTTCCCTCAACAGCGTCCCGTTCTCTTATCCACGTCTCCCGCCACAGAACCTGCATCTGGTTCCTCGCTCCTCCAGGGATGGCTTGACATGGTACAGCCCTTCAGTTCCTTGCTTATCGTCGGCAGGGCAGTCTTTAGTAGAATGCACCGTGTATGTTGGTTCCATGGCAGGCTTTTGCCTCCCTGTCTGCTCCTCTTCAAGTATGTGATGTGTATGCACTTCACCCGTGTATGAAATCCTCTACAGCGATGCATAGAGGTGTGGGGTACTACAGAGACCTTGGAGTGAAAGGAATGCCTGGACAGAAATGAAGGGGATAAATACTGAATCCTCCCATGGCGATTGTCACTGGTCCCTTGGAGGGCTTCCCTCCCCATGAGATGCACCCGCTGAGTAAGGCACGCAGGGTGAAGTTTGGGTAGTAGCTAACCTCCCTGGCCTCATGTAAAGGGGCTTTCTCCCCACTCCACCCCCCACGAAAGCACAAAGTATGAACGGGTTCAAGGGTACCTCAGCCAAAATAGAACTCCAGTGTTATGCTCCCACTACAATGGTGGGAAGTCTAGAGTATATGAAAAGCAAAAGATCAGATAAAGAACCTAGCCACTGGGATTCCGTTTAATGCACTGTTGATATAGCGTCAAGAATAGCAGGCTGCATAGCATATCAAACTGCTTACTCCCATCCCACCCTGAACCATCTCTCCGATACACCAGACCATACTCCCTTCCCTACTACATGCCACCTCCAACACTCCCTGTGCTCTCCACCTACTTACACGGCCACCCCTTTGAATATTATCACCAAACATAAAGTGTCGAAGTCAAGCTGTAATGAAGCAAGAGGGAGGCTGGCCAATAACCATTTGTATTGAAAAAGGCAAACCAGAAAAGAATGTATTGAAAATTGATACCAGGTCCGCATTTTGAAAAGTCATGCATTAAAGTGACTTTGGGCTTCTGTTGTCCAATGCTAGCTAATCCACTATTAATAACCTAGATGCAGTCAAATAATGTGGCAAACTTCCGCAGTGTGGTAGATATCCCCATTACTAATCTATAACTTTATGAATTGGTTCACCATTGGAGTGAGGGATGAGTAGGCACCTTAGTCTGCCTACCAGAGAAAAATATATGATTAACGACTCAGCCCAAAAGCACAAACAGAGCCAAGAGGGAGATTCAGCATTGAAGGCCACCAAGATGGACATCGAAGAGCACAGCTCATAAGAGCAGCAAAGCTGTTTTTAATCAAGGGTTTCCTAGCACCATTTTAGTGTTTCTATGCATTTTGGCAGAGTACACAGGATGGCCGCTATCATCCGGAAGGTATGGCGGGGGCGCAGGGGGAAATCAGCTGCCCATTTTATTCTGAATGGGCTAAGTGGGGGGGGGGGGTCCTACCTAGTTGGGTAATCACTAGACTGATTACTCACAAATCAAAAGTTGCAATCCAGCCTTCTTTGAATGTACCAATGTATCAACGTATGAAATGTTAGTCATTAATGCCAGTATATTTACACTCCCATTCTATCTATCAAGTCGCATTTTCCTGCTTTCTTTAATTTGAAAATAACGAGAAGTCTTTCAAATCCCACAAGGCATTGTGTGATCTTGTTTCTACAAGGGGGGGCTGAATGGGGGGAAGGAGTCTATGCAGATCAAGAAGCCCAACATTATCACGTAGACCTGTTTTACTAGACAAAATAGGGGCAGAGCAAAACATTGCAGCAGCTCACAAGGGACACTTTAGGAGAGATACACCTGAAGGATCGTGGAAGCACTGGGAGTCACATCAGAGCTCCCAGGAGGTACGGTTGGGCCACGAAGCAATGTTCGCCGGTGCAAGCCACAGAGGGGAAACTGGGGAGCGATTGCCAAGCTGTAGAAAACAGTGGGGGAAAATGTCCCTACTATTTAAGAAGCCAACCCAGGGAGGTTAAGTGTGGTAAATTAAGGATTGCCACCATATTGGGTGTTTGTGATGTGACACGGAGAAACGGCACAAAGCGGGGCTGCTTGCATGGCACAAATGTCATACAAGGTTCCAGAAGAATGAACACACCTCCCCAATGCAAGACAATAAGCAACATAAACACGAGGTGCCCCATTCTGGTGACACCCACCCGATGCAGTGGGGCTGCAGAGATTCAAAATGCAAGTTTGCTGAAGCTGGGACCGAGCAAATAAATCCATGTATTGACTAGGCCAGCCGCCATAATCCATATCCCCGATATAGGTTAACAGGCAGCTGCACCAAACGTAGCTGCTACTCTACCATGGCACAGGTCAGGCCCAGGAGCATACAAGAACCGCAGGCAGACACCCACAAACAGTTATGTTGTAGCAGATTCCAAACTAACGTAGCTCGTCTGTCTTAAAAAAAAGTTACTTTATTGGTCATGTGTTAAAAAATATACATACAAGTATTTAGCACGGTGCAAGCCATAACGCACATATCAAAGTGAGTGTGCTTAGAATAGTACTCATTCGTGTCCATCACCCCCAATGAGGCGCACAAGTCCTGAGTGCAAAGCCCGGGGGTGAAGCGGTCGAGTCATTTCCGGCAGGTCGGGCCTACACGTAGTTCTTGCTAGGGTAGTCACTCCTGGGCTGGGAAGAGGGGGCCGTGTAGCGGGCGTTGAAGCGGTCCTCTTTCTTGGGGCAGGAGCAGCAGAGCAGGCCGCCGCCGAGCAGAAGCAGCGCGGCCGAGGCCCAGCCAATGTACAGCGAGGTGCCCAGCTCCCGCTTCTGGGACTCGGTCACCAGCGGGTTGTAGAAGTCCCGAATGACGGAGTTGGCGGACCAGCAGACGGGGATGAGCAGGAGGACGCCGGCGATGACGAAGACGATGCCGGCCACCACGCTGATCTTGGCCTTGGTGTTCTCCTCCTCCACGCAGTTGGTGCACTTGGCGCCGATGATGCTGGTGAAGAGCGCCAGGATGCCGATCAAGATGGCGATGACGCAGAGAGCGCGCGCCGCCTGCAGGTCCTGGGGCAGCGCCAGCATGGAGTCGTAGATCTTGCACTGCATCTGGCCCGTGCTCTGCACGATGCAGTTCATCCACAGGCCCTCCCAGATGACCTGCGCCGTCACGATGCTGTTGCCGATGAAGGCCGTCACCTTCCACATGGGCAGGGCGCAGGTGATGATGGTGCCAACCCAGCCAATCAGAGCTAGGGCCACGCCGAGCATCTGGAGCCCAGTGGACGCCATTTTGCTCAGATGGATAAGTGGATGTACCTGCGAAGAAAAAAAGATTCATAAGTCAAACCTGCTAGTCGCCAGTAGGATTAGTCAATACACCAATTAAAAACAAATTTCGCGAGTTGCCGTGATAGGCCTAGAGGCCAAACAATGGAAACCATGTGTGGTCACACCTATCGGGGTAGCTGTGCCGTGTCTACATAATTCCCACATTAATGACGACATGCGTGAAGGTTGGTTACCAGTGGTTATTTAACACTTCCAGCCACCCCCCCTCCCATTTACGAGGACCCCGAAATCACACATCGCCCCCTACCACCACTTTCTGGGGGACACATCCAAACCTTGCAGCTAATTCAACATGAAATTAGTGGTTTGGCCCTGCCGCGTGCAGCCAACCCGCGCTCCTGTGCCGGCCCTACAAACTGGTTTCGGGATATTTTATCGGGCGCGGGTGGTGGGAGACGGCCACAAGAACAGAGTCCGCGCTTGGAAGCGGGCAATGTTTAGCCGACACTACAAGCCAGCTGATCAGAATTATCCCACACTCTGCGCCAATCACAAGTGCATTGAATACGAGCCACCGAGGAAGACGAGTGAAGGCACTGGAGTAACAGCGCAGGTGTGGAGACCGTGGACCAGGATTTGTGGCAGTTCAAAGCACACATACAAGAATATATGTGGCAGCCCCAAATAAGCTAAGCAGGTGCCCAGAACAGCTGCCCTGTTTCAACCAAGGGAGGGGGGTTGCCACATAGTACATAAACTGGTTTTGAATGATCCTCCCGACCCACCCACCATCTACTAGACGGCTTGAAAACGCTACACCGCCCTTAAGGCCGGTCAGCCTCGCGCCTAGGCGGAGTGTATCGGCTCGTGCACCCCGGGGCGCGGCCATGGCTCCCTCCACTGGAGAAGGAGCAGGTGCGGCCTCCTGCGACCCTAGTCAAGGGCCAGAGACGGGGGGCGCACAGCCGGGGCTAGATGTACACAACTTAACCTCAAGCAATTATAGTACATAAACAGCGTTACCGCCCCTGGGATATTGCTGCGCAACAGGTATGCGGCCACGCGTGCAACTACTCTACTGCCCAAAAAGCGTGAAATTGGATAACATAGCCCGCCCCACCCGTAGGCGGAGGCTTCACAGAAAAGACGTTATAGCCCCACCCCTCTACAATAAACCCCAGGCTACCCAAAACATAACGCAGCACGAGGAACAAGTGTTTATCAAAGCAAGACAAGCCCCCCTGAGCCCACACAAGCAACTAAAACAGTCTGCACAGGTCCAACACCAACTGAGGGGAGAGGTGGGCACAGACACAGCAAACCCGTCTTCTCTTCCCCACCCCAAGAGCCCCTGCGCGGAGCGCGCATTTACCTGCAGCCGAGCACACGCGGGGTCAGCTCACAAAACAGTCCGGTCCAGGAGTGAATATTTCCTTACCCCGCCTCGAGGGCTTATATGGCAGCCCCCCGCTCCGCCAGTGACGTCACCGCGGCTCTTCATAGGTGGCGCGCATCCACCTTGGGGGATGGGTGGGCGGTCCGGGACAGACCAGAAACTCTTTCTGGGGTGGGGAACCTACAAGGTGGGGGAAGGTCTGGACACGACGGGGGTGGGGGGAGATTAAACAAAATGCTAAAACTATCCAGAAAAAATATAGCGACGCAGGTGCAAGTCGATTAGTCAATGTCATATCCATGCAACTTTTCATAATGACCACATCCCCCTCCGCTTTTTTCTTAATTTCGATCCCTTCATTTTTAGTCCAAATTGAATGATTTGCTCATTTGAATTTTTAAATGTGTCATTGTGAAAGTGTGAATATTGTAATTTTTGTAGTTCCGGTTTGAAAGCCTTGCACAGAAAGGCATAAAAAAATAAAGAGACACAGAAATCTGCATGATGTTTATGTTTCTCAGTCTTTTTTCATAGTTTGCATTCCTGCATTTGAATTTACGGTTTGCCCGTTTTGAATTCAGGACTACAGGTCCCACAATTCCTATTCGCGAGAACAGGTTGGAGATTCATGGCACGGGACCCGCTCAAGACAAGAGCGCTCAGGTTCCCAGTTCCACACTCGAGGAAGGCATCCCGTCACGCTTTTTTCTTCCAATATTGGCATTAGACAGAATGTTAGAGCAAAATCGCGACTGTGTGGCCTTCTTACGTTTTGGCGGGGGGATCTTTGATAGCTCGGGCGGTTGCGTCACAAAACTCAGGAATGGGGTCCACCAGCAGAGCTTTGGCAGACCTGAAATAGCGGGTCATACACCAGGACAGGGATGTAGCTTGAGAGTAGAGTGTGACCTAATGACCGTCACTCATTGGCCTCCAAGCATGAGGTTCCCTACCACCCAACTCAGCCCTCTATCAACGTGCGTTAATTTAATGTGAAGTGCATTTTGGGAGATGTAGTCTTCATTAACTTCCATTTGGCACATCGCTTCTTAATCCCCTGATACGATGATTATAAAATGAGAGGCCTTGAACTCGGTGTCCCAGTGACACGCCTAATCACTCACTAACCTCACAACAAGAGGCGTAGAGAGCACCCAGAAGGGAGAGCAGGTGCACAAAACGGTACAGGAAAAACCCGCCACTCACACGGCAAATGTTTTATCAGTGAGCGTAACCTCAAAAGGCATGCAAATAAAGTGTTGTTGTTTTGTGTTTTGACATACAGTCACGTGGCCGCCCACGTCACCGTGGATCGATTCTTAGAAGACAGGTGTGAATCGCTCACACATCAGGGGCTGTTCTATAACGTCACTACGCACGGTGGAGCACCTGCTGCTTCACCGGGGTACAGTGGGCGACCCTCATATTTCAGTGAGGCTTCCATACCCCAACGAGACTCTGGGGCTCTCGTGCATTCATGAGTTGTTCCCAGTCCCAGCAGCTCAGAGTGGGGAGGGGCAGTGAAACCCGGACAGGCTGCTGTGGGGGAGGGTCAGTTTCACTCTGTCGGGTATCTGCTCCCCCACCCCATTCTTTGCCTGCCCCCCTGCCGAGTTTGCTTCCACGGGAGAGGGGCGCTCCCTTTGTTTGGGGAGGGGGATGGGGGGAGCTTCTCACCTTGTTAGTAAAACCGGCCCCATTCATATGTGTAAATCAATACCCCTTCCCGCCCACATCACTTCCCCGCCTCTGGGAGCCGGGTCTGGCCGGCGCTGGCCGCGTCCCACCTCCCACATGGTTTATTAACTCGGTGATTGTGTGGATGCGTTTGCTGGCTCCCCTCGTCCGTAAAATCTTTATGGCCGCTGGCATTTCACTCCGAAGTCCTAACCAGGCCACTAACAAAAGGAACATCCGGCCGGAAGAATGGCCCCATATGTCAGGTTTTGGAATCCAGGTAGCTGCGCCAGAATCTCCAAGCCTTACATGCGTGGGTATTCCCTTTCCAACCAGTAAACACACTGCCCCAGCGATGCCGCCACCCTTTGCTGCCAGGACTCATGCCCACGTTTATAATATTGAAGCAGACATAGCACTGGAAAACACGAACCGGACCTCTGACGACTTGAGTTCGCCAGTAGCGTATTTTATTTTTTATTTACTTGTCAGTTGTTAGTAGCTTATACAATGACTAATCCCCCACACTAACGTGAGATGGGGGTTTAGATTCTATTAAAGACAAGGAGGCGATTATTATGCATTACAATCTTTACTCTGAAACCACAGCAGCAAAGAAAAAACTTTTACAAACAAAAAAGTTTAAACAACAGAACTAGATAAAGTTCAATGTAAATGCATGGGGAACTCCCCAAACCATCATGGAGGATAGGTCATACCCTGCAGGGGACCAATGAGCAGGGACCCTCCTTTATATATGTCCATTACTCTAACCCCAACCCCTCTTTCTGCAGCTGACTTGCACCAGACGCCCAATGGAACGGTTGAACTGTGTAGCGCAGAGAAAAAGGATCCAGCGAAACCGGAGATCTCAACCTTTCCGCAGCCTCAAGCAATGAAGAAGTTCTTCTGGATAGGACTTCTCACCCGAAATCACGCACTCCAGAACTTGTAACTGCGATCCACACTCCTGAGCAGAACCTCAACTCGTACCTGTAAGAACAACAAGCAAGAAGGGTGGGTGGTTGGGAAGAACAACAAACCAAAGAATGTTCTCACTTGAACCACCTGTGTACATGCGTATCACAATTGTCATATCATATCATATCCAGGGTGGGTGGGAGGGATAATAATCGCCTCCTTGTCTTTAATAGAATCTAAACCCCCATCTCACATTAGTGTGGGGGATTAGTCATTCTATGACAAGACAGGAGGCTCATATTATGCAAGTTCAAAGCCCTTGCATCTCATTAGTACGTACAAAATGATCCAATATAATAGATAATATAATAAAATAATAGGAAAGGAAACATTTTTTAAATGCTTTCATTAAATCAATCTGTTGACCAATCAGAGAATTGCCCAAGACTAGGTTGCCCGAAAAGCTGTCTTATAAGGCAAAGTCAAATCCACTGCAAGAAAAACAGGAAATGTGCCAATTCCAGCGTTCCTTACAGGCCACCAAAACCAACTGGTTAAAAGAGGGGAAAACATTGAACAAAGTTTTCCTATACTAATAGGTTAGGACAAAACCATCTGAAATAAACACCTATGTTGTTCAATCAAATATTCAAAACACTTAAATTCGTACCATTTTTGGGGACCTAGAAAGCAAACCAATGAAAACAAACACCTAGCTCTCCTGGAGATAAAGAAAAGTACCCCATAGGGATGAAAGTCTTATAGGTTCCATCACATGCATTAAAGGAAGATATCGCATTAGAAACAGGGCATGTCACAGAACTACACTGGGGAACCAAGAGGGAAAGACAAATCTTCAAAAGGGTAAAATGGGAGTAAAAAATCATTTTTATAAATTTTGTAATAGGACAATCCATCCTGAGCGGAGCTGAAAAGCAATAGAATTAATCTACAATTGTCTTCAGACATATGTGTATACTAAGGAGGGAAGTCTTCTGGAGGCAGAAGCAGAATGGAAGAGAGGGCCCCGCCTGAGAAGCTAAACCCGTCAAACCGCCAACACGGAGACCCTCAGACCTCCCGAACTCTTGAAGAAGGACTCTGCTACCATGACAAAAGGCAGATATTATAAACCTGATCCTTAAGAGGCCAAACTTGGCAAGAAGAAAAAATGTATCCGACATCCAATCACTACCATTATAGTGATATCTAAACTCCTTTGTAGGTATGCCCGGTGCTTGAACCTTGATCCCTCCTCCCTGGTGATAAATCCCCTAGCGGATCAAAAGTAACCGAAGGAGGACACCAAATTTCCAAAATCTTAGCAAGACTCTAAACTGCAAAGAACTGATCACTAAACGGTTAAACTGAAGGTGTACACCAGAAGAGGTCCAACCTATATTTCAGCCAATTTGCAGATCTTTGAAGCTCACAGCACCCTGAGCTGGCACCTTACTGCAAACAAACTCTTGTGAAAACCCCAAAGGTCCAACTGCCATGCAGGTGACTATGATAATCAAGTCATCAACCAAATATATATCCCAGCACTCTGGTAATCGTATCGGCAGACACCGTCTGAAAGTTAATGTATAGACTCTGGAACGCATCGTGATAGAGGGTCATAATGTGGATGGGGGATAGTATCACTCCCAGACCCCTCTATCCCACCAAGGGATATTGAGCCTTCCCAAAAGAGGAGAAACCTCCCCCACTTATCCAAAGGAAAAACCTTGCAATCCAGAAAGAAAACTACCCTGAGGACCACATTAAAGCCCCGCTTTACACCGTTAAGAGAAATAAATACCCACTAGCGCCTCTAACCAATCCCCTGACTGTGAACAGACTCCGGTTAACTTATTGAAATACCAGAGATTAGCACAAAGGAAAGTAACAGACGGGAGGGAAATGCTCAGTGCAAGTCTGCACTGGTCACCCGCCAGAACTCCTGTAAAAAGGAAAAAACGGAAACCATTGGATACTCCCAGAGGTGTAATATTATGATGCAATCTCCCCCAAGGATGGCAGGAAGGGGAATGAGGGGGAAAGAACTCTGGATAATTATCAATGCCCCGTAAATGCAAGGTTGAGAAGAAATCTGGGACCACTGTCCCCTCAAACCCTGAGGTCTGAGTCACTGTATTCATGTGAGGCTGACTGGCCACTAAGGGAATCAGGGGAAGGAAAAACTAAGCACATTGTCCATAGCAAAACAGTACTTATACAGTACTACGAACCCTCAGGTATATGAGTGGTGCTTATCACTACTACGAACGTTGTGTGGTGTGAGGTGTTCACTTATCGATCTCAGCAGGATAAAAGACTGATGTAGACCTTTCCCAAATTAGGAACCTGTATCAGAAGGGTCAGCACGGATATGAAAACAGCACTCTAAAGAGGTTAAGCAACGCTCATGAGGGTACAGAAGCCTGCGTGTACTCCTCGTGCAGAGGAGAAGTTGCAACACACTGTTAGACGGTTAGCTGAACCATAGGCCAAGCTTTGGGAGGAAAAACATGAGGCAGGCGCCAGAAAGTTATTATTTGGCAACTCGTCTAACTGATACCATCAAGTGTTTCCAAACACTCCATCCAAGTAAAACATGGTTGCTCAACTTGTCAAGTAAAAAACTGAACGGTTACCCTCCAGCTGACCCTGTCTCCACCAGAAACCAAAAGAATAAGGAATGTCCAATGGGACAAAAGTAGGGGAGAACAAACGTCCCCACTAAAGAGAGCCTTAAGCCCTACAGACCTCAATAGAGGCATAACGCATCATCTTTATTCTTCCTCATGTTGAGAGAAAATACTGTAGCTTAATCAGCACGGGTATTGGGTGGAGCAATTGAGGTCGGGAATCAAAACCTAAGGAAAGGACTGAGTTGTCCTGAAACTAACTAAGGTAAAGGGTGACAGAATTTTTAACTAAAAGACGAATGATAACACCAGAGAGATGGTTAGAGAGGAAGGTACAACCCCATATGGGTCTGTTTACAACCACTTCCACACTCTTTTCTTTAAAGCACTTAATAAATAAATAATATATAATATATGAAATATATATAAAATATCCAAAGAAGAGGGGTTACTCCCTCACAGGGGACCAAATCCCCGGCCCTTATATAAGCTGATACTCACTGAGCTTTCTGAGCCACTGACAATTCTGAAAAAACACAAATGTGTTCCAGTCAACACTTAAACATATTGTTTATCAAAGCGTACACTGAGCAAGTGCACCTCAACTGCTCACCCCAGCAGGGTGAGGCAGCCAATAGTACACAAGGCAGCACCTCGCAGTAGGAACAAGGCGAAGCCTGAAACCGAGCAGGTTACTGCACGCCTACAAGACCAAACAATGGCGTCAGCCATATGCAGCACCTAAACAAAGCTGCCGACCTTAAGGCAGGAATACACTGAGCAAGTGCACCTCCAACTGCTCGCCCGAGCAGGGCGTGATAATCAGCAGTACACGAGGGGGTAACCTCGCATTAGAACTCAGGCAGAGCCTGAAACCGAGCAGGTTATGGTGCATGCCAGTTAAGGTAATTACCCAAGTTGCCGACTTTAAGGGAGGAAACACTGAGCAAGTGTACCTCAACTGCTCACCCTAGCAGGGTGTGGACACAGCCGTATACAAGGGGACCCCTCGCAGAAACCCCAGGCAACCTTGCCACCGAGCAGGTGACTGCACCTTTCCAGGGAAGATAACCCAAACAAAAGAAAACTGTCAAGTTGAAGGTAGGATACACTGAGCAAGTGAACCTCCAACTGCTCGCCCGAGCAGGGTGTGATAATCAGCAGTACACAAGGGGGTAACCTCGCAATAGAATCAGGCTGAACCTGAAACCGAACAGGTTATGGCACCTACAGTGAAGGCAAAGCACATAACTTAAGAAAAAGTAAATGAATAAATAAACAAAGAAAATAAAATAAAACTGCAGACTGGCAGTGCATCGGGCTCTTGCGCTGGATGGTCAGACTTTGACCTAACAAACCCACAGTCTATCAGTATACATTCTTTCTTTCCAGCACTAAAGGTAAGGAAATGTGTTGTGTCACCAGGGATACGAAATTACAAACATTTAACAAAACCACATTTTTACTATTAAAATGTTTGTGCTATAATCTTTCTGAAGAAGTCATGAACCCACCAAATGCCCATTAGGAAATCCCTGCTCAACTGAGCAAAAAAGGTGACAATCAAATACCTCCACTGTAAAATACAATTATTTAAAATATAATAATTAAAATATCTAATCTTAAAATATACATGCGCTGGTCGGCCCGGGAACCCGGGTCTTCCTGCATGGGAGACCTGCAGCTCTATATTTGAGCTAACTTGGCTCAGTACTGAAACAGAGGCTTTTGTTACAAACATAAGCCACAGGGGCAGGCCGAACCCAAAGCCTGCAGCACCTGGAATCCCCAGGTGACCATAAATCTGTCAAGGGGCACAAATTCAAACAAGAGCCCCGTACACGCCGGGTGTCAAGCAACAGCTTCTTTCTTTTCTGACCGGCGCACAACAGGAGCCTAAAGGGAGTCACGCCCAATAAACCATTACACCTGGAATTCACAGGCGAAATGAAGAGGGAACAGTGTAAACAACACTGCTCTCGCGCACGCCGGGAGCGAGTTGATTAATGCACTAGAAACACCTGAGTTTACAAGCGCGAGAAATTTTTAAAGAAGAAATAAATTAGAGAGCTCCCTCAAACTCAACCATTGCACCACTGCTTCAGCTGAAACATGATGTATAAGCATAATACATATTTTCTTTTTGAAAGCCACCAAAATGACCCAACGGCCGCACGCGGCTATCCAGATACAATGTATCAAATACACAAATTCCTTTATAATAAAAGGTAATTAACACATATTTACCATATATGCCATATTCAAACTAATAAAGCCTACTACTGACAAACAATGTAAGACACAACTGAAAGAGGTGACTTAGCTCTGTGGTGTCAGCAGCAAAGAAAGAGGGGTTGGGGTTAGAGTAATGGACATATATAAAGGAGGGTCCCTGCTCATTGGTCCCCTGCAGGGTGTTACCTATCCTCCATGATGGTTTGGGGAGTTCCCCATGCATTGACATTGAACTTTATCTAGTTCTGTTGTTGAAACTTTTTTGTTTGTAAAAGTTTTTTCTTTGCTGCTGTGGTTTCAGAGTAAAGATTGTAATGCATAATATGAGCCTCCTGTCTTGTCATAGAATTAGCAAAACTGTTTGAAAGCGACAACAGGGTACAGACGGGAAGGTAGACAATGGGCCTCATTACGAGTCCGCCTCCGTGATTCCAGGAATTACCGGGGCATTACAACCTTGTGACCCGGGAATTCCGGAGGCGGAATTCGGTAAATCCCCATTCCCATGGAGTCCGATAGTACTCCATGGGAATGGGAAAGTGAAAGCGGAAACACCGGCACCATGCTGTAATGGTGCCGGTGTTTCCACGTCCGTCTGCAGGCGGGTGGTGTTAAACCCGCCAGGTGAGACCAGGCGGGAGTGACACCTCCCACCTGCAGGACTCGGAATCAGCCGGTCCGGAAAGAACGGTGGTGGTGGATTTACCACCACCGTTCTTTCCGGACCCGCTGACTCGTAATGAGGCCAAATGAGTTACAACAAAGATAAATAATTTATTCAATATTACAAACAGATCATGATAATAAAAGGGAGGGGAGACAAACCTACTATGCCTTGGGAGTGTCCAGAACGTGCAAGTGCATAGGGGATGGGGGTGGGGGATAGGTGCTGTGGTGCTCATGGAGAAGTGCTCTGGGTGAAGTGCTGAGAAGCAAAAAACATAAGTGCAGCCTGCTGTGGGGAGGGTGAGCCTAAGCAAGTGCAGTAAAGGCAGCGGCTGGGGTGAGAGATGTGGCGGGGTCAAGACCCGAAGGATACATAATGCTTGCATATCAGTCACACTACTGTATGATTAGCAGGGGAGAGGAGAAGGAAGAGAGAAAGGTCTTGAGGCCTTTTCAGAACTTGAGGTCCTGCTCAAGACTCAGAAGGGGTGGCAGGTTATTCCACAGAAGTGAGCCCATCAAGGAAAGGGATCGACCACCAGCTCTCTGGTTAGCAAACTGCTTCACAAGCATGGAGTTGGTGCCAGAGGAGCGCAGGACTCTAGAAGGAGAGTATTTGGTCAGGAAGCGTTGAAGATGGAGTGGTCCCCGGCCCCAGACAGCCTTGTGGATGATACAGAGGGAATTGAATTTAATATGTGCGTAAACCGGGAGCCAGTGAAGGCTTTGTAGGGCAGGAGAGATGCAGTCCCTGGTCTTCAGGCCTAGGATAAGTCTTGCTGCCCTCTTCTGGGTTAGCTGGAGGGGACGCAGGGTGGACGAAGGAAGATTAAGGAGGAGGCTATTGCAATAGTCTAGCCTGGAGAGAACCAGAACACTTGTAACATTGAGGTTCTGGGGGAAGGTGAGGAAGGGTAGAGTTCCTTTGAGAAGGAAGAGCTGAAAGTGGGACTTCTTTGACAATGTATTGTATTGTATATTTATATAGCGCTCTTTCCACACTTGAGTGGCTTCAATGCAATTTTTCTCGGTTGAACGCCCTTGGTGTCATGCCTCGCTCACCTGTCATGCCTCATTTGCCTTCTTTTGGTACCAGGAATCCTTATGCTGGTACCAGGAATCCTTATGCTGTTAGATCTGCAGCAAAACCATTTTACACGAAATGGAGACTGTTTAACAGACTCCCTGGAAAACGGCGTTGATTCCAACATTAGGATCACGTGACTCCTCGGGTCTGTGTCACGTGGTCCGTGAACGTATTTAGTTGCCTTCCTCTAATGGGTTGCTGCTTCTGATTGTGGATTGCTATCATTCACAAATTCGCACTGAGTTGCCTTTTGTTTCCAGCTCGATTCAAAGCGTTTATGATTCCTTTCTTCAAGTCAATTTTCTTGAGCTTTGCGAACGTCCAGTTTCCTTACTGGGACGTCTCAAGAAGACGGTACCTCGCATGTCCGCCTGGTTTCCTTGTCCTTTGCAGTGTTTTCCTGTAATGGCTTTTTTACGCGTGTAAGCTTTCTGCACGCCGCTTTCAGTTCTACATTACGGCGCATTGGAAACATTGCTGCTCGCCGCCCCCAGTTCTACACTGCAGCAGCTATTCCTCACTGTTAAGACAATAATAGAGGAACCGCTCAACCTGTCAAATCTATGGTATTTCCTGGAAGCTACCCAACCTGAACAGACACACGTTGCTCATCAAAACAGGTGAATGCTTCATTCTTCTGCTTTAAAGAAGTTTGTTTTGTTTTCTTCTAAACGCGGCCCCAGGTCCTTGTTAACAGCCCATTAGGGAATCCATTTAATTTCATATTTGATTATCAAGGGTGAAATATTCCTCAATATTGCATTTGAACAAGGTCCCTGTAATCTCCAGGATCATATGTTGGGTGGAGATTAACCCAGTTCTGGGAAGAAGAACTTTTGTTTATATTCCTGAATACATCAAAGAACTTGTGGAGTTTACTTTAAATGCACAGAACTAGAGGACGCTTTCCAGAGTGCACCAACCCGACACTAGTGCGGGCCTCGTTCCGCCCAGGTTTAGTTTCTTACTAACTTCCCTTTTGTTCTAATGGTGATTAATTTTCCTGGAGTTTATTGGACCTTGGAATTCCTTTGAACAGCTTCTATTCAGGTTAGTGGGGAACTAACTAGGGTAATATTCTGTTTAGATACCAGTGGATCGCATTCTAATTGGTTCTTTTCTTTATACAGATTGAAGCTTGTGTTCTTTATTCGCCCTTTCAATTGATTCCTCGCTCTGGCTGTGTTTCATTGAGGATACAGCATTGAAGTTAGGAAGAAGACCTCATCAGGATACTGTATCCTTTTGTTACACCTGTATCCTTTCTTGGTATATAAACTAGATTGACCCTGAGGGCTGCATGTCACTTGGTGACATAGTCAGTGTGGTTGGAAAGTTCTAGGGGGTTTAGTTTAGTAGATGCGTGTGTGCATGTTGCCATTCTATGACTTGGGTGGCTGGCAAGGCGCGACTAAGCAGTCCAAGAGAGGACAAGCCACGTGAGTGGGTGCTGGTGGGGGTTAGAGATAGTTTGCTATTGTTGAGAGAGTCTGTGTGTGGCCAGCTACACCAAATTCCTTTCGGGTGGTGGTCGCCATATACTAGTGGCCGAGGTGTTGAGGTACGTCAGATGTTTCAGTCTGGGCAGCTATGTGTGCACTAGACCGGGTGTGCTTAGCCGTAGGCCTGTTCTATCATGCATGGATGCTTGGCCGTGCCTGCGACCCATGTCCACACTAGTGTCCTGAATGTTCTGAATATGAAGGATGAAGGAAAGGGAGGAGTCAAAGATGACTCAGAGATTCCTGGCTTCAAAGGAGGGCATAGGGGGAGAGCCCATGGAGGAAGGCCAGAGTGAAGAGAAGAAGTAGGGTGCAAGGGACCCAATGGGGAGAAACTATGTTTTGTCTGGCATTGAGGCAGAGGTCATTAGCAGTGCGGAAGTTGGGGGGTGGGAGGCACTACTAGAGATTTGCGATATATATTCAATGGAAATTTGTGCTAGTAACGCAAATATGTAGCTAGTTAGTCTAGAGAAGTAAAAAGAAAACTTCAGGTGCAGCTGGGCAGATCTCGAGGCCACTCGGGTTCCAAGATACAAGGAACAGAAAAACACACTCTGGACGGTGCCGACCAGAAACCCAGTGTTGCACTCCTAACAGGAAAAAATCCCATGTAAAGTTTTACACCTCAGAGGGGTAGACCCTAGAACATGACCAGTCAGCCATCCCTAGAGGTTGAGGCGATAATATTGTGGTTTAGTAGCGAGCACTCAACAAAGGCTCATGAGTAATTTATAACTCTGTAACCATTACAATGTAACCATATATTAATATTTCTGTCCGACCTGCTGGAGTAGAGAGAGGAAAAAACAACCACACTAACTCTGGACAGGTTGAACATGTGAAACCACAAGTATTTATATAACAAAGTTATTTGAGATCACACTGTTAGCAGCACAGTGTGTTGTATAACACGTAGAAAATATCATAAAACAATGATTCAATACAACAGTGGTACAATTTTTGAGCTGAAAAGCTGCTCAGAAAAACACAAAAAGCATAATTTGCAGAGTTATATCACAATTACACCATTGTAAATAACTTTTAAAGTTTAAACATCAGTAATCCAGAATGCTCGGAATCCAGACTGGTGGTCGTGTAGACCACCACCAACTTCAGTATGAGAGATGAGTTTGGGGAGGGCCAACTTCTCAAGCAGTTTCCCCAGGAAGGGGGTGATGGAAATGGGGTGGTAGTTGGCCAGGCAGGAAGGCTCTGCAGAGCAGGGGTGGACTGGGAACCAAAAGAGGCCTTTGAAATAATTTTTAAAGTGGCCCCATAGTACACATTTTGAGCAAGCCCAACCCTTTTCCTATGAGAAAATGTGAAAATAAAATACAAAAGAGGCCCAAGATGCAGAGGCCTACCGGGAAATCTCCAGAGTTCCCTGTAGGCCAGTCCAGCCCTGCTGCAGAGGTTTTTTAAGGAGGGGGCACACAAGGAAGTTCTTGACAGAGGATGGAAAAGAACCAGTAGTAAAGGAGTGGTTGCAGAGATCAGCAAGAGCAGGGGTGAGAGAGGAGATGTTGTCCTTGATGGTTCTGGAGGTGCGTTGGGCAACCTGTTTGGAAGAGAACTTCATTGAGTTGACAACTCTGGTGACCTCCTCAGGGGAGACAGGAGAGAAGGAGGAGAACGAGTCATAGGGCCTCATTACAGGTCGGGCGGTCCGGAATTAACAGTGACAGTAAACCCGCCGCCACTGTTAATTCTGGACCGCACGATCCCGACCCCTGCAGGCGGAAGGTGATCTTCCCGCCAAGTCTGACCTGGTGGGTTGAACACCTCCCGCCTGCAGGCGGACGTGGAAACACCGGCACCATCACGAGATGGTGCCGGTGTTTCCACTTCCCCATTCCCATTGAGTCCTATGGGACTCAATGGGAATGGGGATTAACACCATTCCGCCTCCGTGACTCCCGGGACACCGGGGCTGTAATGCCCCGGTAATTCCGGGAGTCACGGAGGTGGAATGGTAATACGAGTCCGGCGGTAACCAGGCGGTTTTACTCGTAAGGAGGCCCATAGTCTCATAGTCCAGCATCCTACTGTATCATCTATTTTCCTTAATCCCCCAATCAAATCTCCAATCTTTATCATTCTAATCTCTCATTCTCATCCTAGTCCCTTATTCTAGTCCTAGTGTCTCACCCTAGTGCGTGTCACTCATCCCAGTCCCTACTCTCTCATCCCTAGTCTCTTATTGTCAAAGGCTTCATCACTGGGGCACTGCTCACCAGGTCCTGGCTGTGCTATAGCCCCAGATATTTTGGTTGTACATGCCCTTGCAGAGATGCCACCCACTCCGTGATATATCTTGAAACACCTACCAACCCCTTAGGGGCGAATAAACCCATCATCGGCTTGAGGTCAGTTTGCACCGTGAACCTGCTCCCCAGACAAACAGAATTTTTTGATAGCCCATATCGCACAAAATGCTTCTTTTCTTTCTCAATTACTGAGCATCTGGTTTCCATGTTCTTCAGTTTACGCGATGCAAACTCCCTGTTGTCTTTGAAACAAAATTGAACTGAGGCCTGTGTCACTGGCATCAGTCATGAGCTAAGTGGGACACTGCAAATCAAACTAGCTAACACTGGTGTCCTCACAATTGCATTTTTATTGCCAACAAATTCCCTCAGACACTCCTCAGACCAACAAAATTCCATTCTTTTTTACTGAAACTCCTAATCTCCTTGCACCTGTCTGCAATATGGTCAACAAACTTTGCATAGTACACCATAAGGCCTACAAAAGACATGCACCCTTGCCTGTCCTTTGGCCTTTCCAAGTTCACAATGGCCAAAACCAACATATTTATTTATTTATTAGATATACTTTTAGCCGAAGAGGCTTTGTATAACACAAGACATACAACATATAGGTAATCAATACAAAAAGCTAAAATTACACAATTCTTTGATATAGCAACCTATACACATTAAAATACATCATTCAATACACTTTAAAATCGCCACAATCTTTACATAAAATATAACAAAATAGTATATTAGATTTGTATCATTACCTCTCATAAAAGACATCCACAATTCAGTAATTTGCATCATGTCAATCGCATTATTAAAAGATTTAAAAGATTTGGTTCTTATCGCAATCAGGCTTTCACATTTCATAATTAAGTGGTGAAGTGACTCATAAACATTGTTGCCACATAATCGGCATTTCCTCATTTCATGTGGGATACCGATGATGTCACCTTTAGTTGCCAGTGCTTCCGTCACATTAAATTTCATTAAAAGATAGGTACGAAAAGTGCTGGTGCTAGGATATGCCACAATATATTTTGGGGGCGTGGCTCTGGTTAAAAACTCCTCAAGATATGGACCACTATTAGACTTACCTTTAGGCTCCACTGCATCCGCGCTCAATATGTGCCCTAAATATTATCTTGCATTTATCCTTCTTCAAGGTCAAATCTGCCTCCCGGATTATTTTAAGCACGCTCACCAACCTCTGATCATTATCCATCAGATCCAGTGAGCAAAATGACATCTTGGAAGCAGAAGACGCCCTTAAACAAAGTATGCATCACTCTTTGAAAAAAAGCTACTGCAGATACAAGCCAAAAGGGCATTCTACGAAACCTGTATGTATCATCTGGCGTAATGAAGGTGATGTAATCTCTAGAGTCAGGATGTAAATATACCTGATGATAGGCCCAAGCACGATCCAGAGTGCTAAGCACTTTGGCCCCTCTCACTAGACTAATCATTTCTCCAATGTTCCCCAGAGGCGATGTGTCCATTATAACAATACCATTGAGCTACCTCAGTTCCCTGCATAACCTAACTTCTCCTGGGGAATTTCTGGACACCTCAATAGGTGACACCCATTCAGATGCTTCTGCCTGTTCAATTACCCCAAGGCCCTCCAATTTCTCCAACTCTTTGCTCTTCTCTTCTCTGAGGCAGATCAGAATGTTCCTCACCTTGCCTACCACTGGTTCAGCATTAGCTTTAATCCAAATAAGATGTTGCATTCCCAACCTGTTCTCAAAAATATCTGCAAAATTATCCTCCACCATATCCAATTGCACCTATCACCAGCACCATCTCCGGCACACTGAGATCAAGTATGATGTTCATTTCACTCTGTTCATAGCAGCCAAGTAAACATCCTCAGTCTTTGACACATAGACATCCGCCATGGTTGATTGCCCCAAACATTAAAGTTTCCCATCAAATTTCATCCCCCTGCCCCCTAGGCATTTGGCGTGTGCACTTGGCTTAGCAAGAGCATAGGTGGGCTTCTAAGCTGGAAGGGGGGGGTAGAAAAAGCCAAAAGATGAAGTTTAGAGTGAAAGTGTATGGGTAAGGTCAGAAGAGGAGGAGGATCAAGAGATCAGTGAGGAGGGTGTGCTTTGAGGGAGTGAAGGTAAGGGGTTGTGACTGAGAAGGGGGTGCCAATTTGGTTGTTTTTTAGAGCAAGTTAGAAACTGATTTAAGGGAGTTTTGGCGGAAGAGTAGGAAGGGGGCTGAGAGTAGGTCTGAGAGGCGGAGTAGAAAAGTAGATGACAGTAGAGGCAAGGGTAAGTAGGGAATTGGAGTTTTGGAGAATGGGGAGACCAGAAAAGAGTCAACAGGTGGAAACAGGAGATAGGGAGAGAGAGAGAGAGAGAGATAAACCAGGGGAGGGCGGAGAAGAGAGGAGACAGGATAGTGACAAAATTAAAAGACTTTCAGGTGGCGAAGGGCATCAGGACAACCAGACTACCTCACTAGTTAGTAAATTCCTGTGAGAGTCAGCTAGATAAGGCTACTGCCTTTAGGCCTCCATAGGGCAGGTTAGAGCATTAGACAGTAGGGGTACTTTGGCTGTAGATGACCTTGATCTTGGAGCAAACACTGGCGGAATAGGAAGCTTGTGCTAAGGATGTGGGAGTTCCCTTCAAGGTTGAGGGAAGAAGTACATGGACCACCCCTATGCTGGAATAAAGTTTGAAACGTATTGGTTGCTGTCATGAGATTCTTTGAGCGTCTCATCACAGACTCTAAGTACTGTAAGTACATACACACTTATGATGGCTTTGCCCAATAATCGCTAGGAAGGTCAACAGTGATACAAGTGACAGTTGAGGTGGGTTTAAACAAAGTGGGTTTATTCTTTGGTAAGTGACGGTAAGGGTTAGACCACATGCCTCTAGAAACTCAAGGAAGTAACAAATAAAAAAAAAGGAAATTCCTGATGAAACAGTGTCAGGAATGAGACAATACACAGTGGGATATTCTTGGTATATCTGACAACGTCAGTGGGGTTTTTCTTGAAATCATAGAGTTCATAACATAGTTTTCCTAGAGTCCCAGAAACGCCCTATTCTTCAAAGCAATGTCCGAAAAGGTGCTCAACAGAAAGAGGCAAAATCAATTTGTAACAAGTCCTTAGCCTCCTGGCTAACCCTAGGCTGAAACATAAATGTCCCAAGTCTTGGCCAACTAAAGTGTTCACAAAATCCTATTCTTAGTTTTCCAGCCCTAATCTAGAACACAACATAGAATGTTTTCCTGGCAAGGCTCATCCAGCTATGAGGCACAGCCTTGACGCTTCTTTGATCTTCCTCTGGGCTTTTAGACTTCACTCTTTGGCTTCTCTTCAGTCTCTTGTCTTCTAGCTTGCCTTGCACAGAGTGTTCCTTTGATGCCTTTCACTGCACCTTTGGGTCTCTCTCCAACCTCTGGTACTTTGTAATACCAGGCAGTTCTCATCCAGACCTGCTGATAGTTGCAATGTTCAGGTCTCTCACAGATCCCTGATTTCTCTGCATTCAGTATATAGGTCTATAACAGACCTCTGATTTCTCAGCATTCAAGATGTAGGTCTCTCCTAGGCCTCTGGCACAAGGCACACCCTTGTGCCTCCACTCCACACACACTGCATGCAGGAAGCAGGGGGTGCCATTCAAACGCCTCTCACTTCCTGGTGCTTGTGGTGCGAGTGCGGGGATCTCAACCTCGCTGGCAGGCCTTCCGCATGGGGATTTGCAGGTGCACCCAAAACACCATGTTTCACCTGCGTTGTACCAGACTACATGCCCAATGTGCCATGCAAGTATGGGGAAACAAATCACCCTGGCTTTACAAGACCTAATGGGCATGCACCCCTTGGTAATCCAAGCCCAGGGGAAGCCCGGTTACCTATATAACATTAGTCAGTCTAAGAGCACTTCCTAGGTTGCCCAGAAAGCGTTCATGTTTTTAACTGGGTCAGCTTTGGCTCCTCCATAATAAGTGGAAGTTTGATGCACTATTGGCCATTACGGATGAGCAGCCAAAGGATGAGGGTCTAGGAGTAAGATGCAGGACTAAGATGAGTGACTAGAACCTGGATCAGATTCTAGGATGGGTAACTCGGATTATACACTATAACAAGGAGCTAGGACGAAAGTCTAGGATGCAGGACTAGTAGAGAGACTAGAATGGAGGACTAGAATGAGGGACCAATACAGGAGATTAGGGGCTAGCATGAGAGACTAGGATGACAAGGAATTAGAACAAGGACAGGAGACTAGGACTAGTATGATACTAGGAGGAGGATGACGAGACTAAGAGTAGGATGGGAGACTAGGATGGGGGACTAGGCTGGGAAACTGTAGCAGTAAGAGATCCCCACAAGCTTGAATCTGACATGGCTCCTTGGAATATTTCAAGCATGCACCTTTCTGTTGACTCCAATAGGTGTAAGTACATCAAGCTTCTCAAGGTTTTGGAGATGGGGCCAGGAGTCTTCCCTAATACTCTCTACTCTGCAAGCCCCATCTCCCCCTGCAAGCCTGCCCCACTGTGTGTCTCTTCTAAATTATACTACTCTGAGATCGCTGCTTCAGTTTCGTGCCCCCTTCCACCAATTACACCTACCTTTGCCTAGCCCGGTCTCCTTGTGAACACTACTCTTTCTGGTTTTGACACCACCTTTTTCAGCTATTACGATCTCCTCCTGTTATCGCAGCCTTCTCCTGACTCGACAGCTCCTCCTGTTGTAACCACCTCCTCCAAGTCTTTACCACCTCCTCCTGATGTTACCCCCACCAAACATGCTCTGTCTCCTCCTGCTACAGCCATCTCCTCCAAACCTCATCCTGATTTTAACACCTCTTCTAACTCTTCACTATGTACTCCTGCTACTGCCTTCTGTCTCTTACAAACACCTTTTGATATAACCACCGGCTCCAACTTGTAACCACCTCCTCGTGGCTCCTCCTCATCTTGCTTCCAACATTTCCATGCTCCCACAGTCCTCGTATCGCACTCTGAATCCCTCCAGCTGCCTGCCACACCCTACCGCAACAGCCCACACTGCCAGACTAGTCTTACATACAGCAATGCCCCTCCCTGAGAGGGATGCTGGGTGAGGCCTGCCCCTTGTTCCTAGTCCCGGGTAGCCCTGGGTTTTGTTCAGCTTGCTGGAGTCACATGAGGTTTGAAATTAGCAGGACTAAATCTATATCAGTTCTGGTGGCCATCTTGGATTTCATGAATGTGTACGGAGGGGCTGTAAGGAACAAGCCTGTGTGTGTTTGTTGTGCAGGCAAGTACAGTTTGGGCCATCTGAGGTGTTTTTAATGTGATTTTCAGGTCCTCCATGATGTTTACGGTTTGGCCAGTTTGTGACTTAGCCGCAGATGTATGCAAAATATGTGGGACCCACAAAAAGCGGGTTTACTGATTCCAAGAGCCACAGGGGGCCCATCAAGCACCTCTTTGGGATCCTTAATGAGATATGTGGAATTTGGGATCCCTAGTTTGGGCAGGGGAGCTGGTGGGTTCAGGGTGACTGGCCACTGCCATGCAATGTGAACCAAAGGAGAGTGATCTGGGGATCCTCCAATCTACCCATAGGTCCATAGTCCACTGGCTTGCAGAGGCACCCAGCCCCCGGAGCTACTCTCCTAGGCCCTAGCGATCCACTGAGCCAAGGAGGAGACTGACTAAGATGGGGGCTAGGATGAGAAACTAGTACGTAAGGCTAGGATGAAGAGGATTTAATAGGATCAGGATCTAGGATAAAACACTAGGACTAGAAAAGGAGACAAAAATGAGGGACTAGGATGAGAGATTGAGTTGAGAGTTATGGATGAGAGATAGGGTAAGAGGATGTGGAGGGAGAGACAAGAAACTAGGATAAAAGACTATGGAGATAGACTAGGACTGCGATGAGGCACTAAAAGGAGTGGCTGTGATGAGAGACTAGGACAAGGACTAGGTTGAGTTTCTAGGATGAGGGACTAGAATGAGAGATTACAGTAGGACGACAGACTAGGGTGGAAGACTACAGCAAGGACTAGGATGAGATTTTAGGCGTAGGAAAAAGATTAGAGACAAGAGCTAGGATAAGAGGCTATGACTAGGATAAGACCAGGGCTAATATTTGCATGAGAGATTATGATTTGGATGAGAGGCTAGGATGAGGTACTGGAACTAGGATGAGAGACTGTGACTTCATAATTAAAGAAACTAGGAGAAGAGGCTAGGTGGACAGATTAGGACACGAGGGACGAGGGACTACGAGGTGGATCTAAAACAATGGATTATGACTGAATAGAGATTAGGATAAGAGTTACATCCAGCTAGCCCGCTGCCCTCATCACATACCTGTCAGCCCTTGGCGATTGTATCCCAGGTGGTGTTGGCAGGAGCCTTAGCTTCTGGGATCATTTCATTGCCTACGATCATGGCAGGCAGCGGAGGAGTGTCCGCGAGTGATCTGTTGTCGTGCTGAATGTTTCCACGGCCGCATAGTGCCTACGATACGATGCAACCTTCAAGGCTCGGGTCACGTGACCGCTCTCCTGACCTGTAACATCTCTGTTGGCTGGCAACCACTGCTGCCAGTGATTCAGGCACTATTTAAGGCTGGCTATGCCTCAATCCAGTGTGTTTTATCGCTCCCATGATCAGGTCTGCTCCAGTATCTCTGCTTGGACTTGGGATATTTCTTCTTGTTTTCTTGTCAGCCAGTCTGGTCCTGATTTTGCCTTCTGCAATCCATCAACTCTCTCTTCCTGCCCTGTTGGCTTCCTCCCTCTTTCTTCCTTTCAGTCTTCCTTTCCTCCTGCTTAGTTCCTGTTTCTTTTTCTTCTCTGTGCCTTCCTTGTCTGTCAGTGTGTGGCTTCTCTGTCAGACCATCATCATTAACAGCACTTCCTGGTCCAGTAGAACCCCTGTGGTTTCACTGCCTTTACAATATGTTAATTCCAGGAAGCTGCTCAGCACGTGGTGTGGGGGAACCAGTCCCCGACCCTACCCTAGTAAACATCAGCTTGGAACGGCAGGGGGCTGGGTCTCCTGCCTGCATAGACCCCAGTTCATCCTGGATGACTCCTTGTGACGCGGTGCCTCCAAGAAGAAAGGGAAAGGATTATCACAGCCAAGCTGTGCAAAGCTACAGAGAAGTGTGCGCTGAGCCGAGAACTACGAGAGAAGACACCCAGAGGAGCAACTAAGGACCGGCGAGTGAATCAGAGGGAACACTCATACAGGAGTGCTCCCAGGGATGTAATTTCACGAAAATGTCTGGGGCAGCGGAAGTGACATCCCATGGCCCTTGACCTCTGATGACATCACATGAAGTGATGTAATTTGACCCCACCCAGAAGTGACATCACGGGGAGCAATGGAACATGACCTTTGACCACTCAACAAAACATGAAGTGGCATCACATAGCATTGTTTCTAAGTACACTACGAAAAATCTGGTTACACTTCCACTGTAAAGTGATGTACATTTCATACAAGAATGGATCACCATATGTATCATTAATATCAGTGCGCATAGGCCCATATTAGCAAATCTTTGTGAATGCAAGCAGACATCCAAGGCCAAACGATAATGATGTGTTATTGTGTAGCACTTATGCTTAAGCCTTCATATAGAACAAATACACATACAATATTACCCAACCTGTGTTGGTACTCATTTATCAAACTCAATAGGATGAAAGGCTGAGTTGACCTTACTGGGAGTCGAACCGGCAACCTGCAGATCACACACACACACATTGCAACAGCCAGCGCTCAACCCAATGAGCCATCTCACTGGCTACAGCTATCAGAAAACCAGCCACTCCAGAAACAAAGAGCCACATGCTGCTGGCCACAGCACATGAGCCTCAATAAAAAAAAAAAAAAAGACACACTTTTAAAAAAGATTTTCTTTAGGGTTACCAAGGGAGGGCACAGGGGTAGCAAGGGAGAGCACAGGGGTCGCAGTTGCGACCCCTGGCGACCCATAAATGACTTCCATGGGTGCTCCTGTGGCTACTACAGAGCAAATGTGATTGCTGGATGAGTGGGAATATATGTGCAATTGAAAGTGAACCCAAAGTAAGGGGTTTTATTGAACAATACGAGCAGTAGAATTATAAGTGAAAGAACGCGAATCAAGCATTATTTAATACCGAACCAAACCAAACTAAAAGAAAGCTTTGATGAGCCTACGAATGGAATGGAATGCAAGTCTGCATGAAACACACGTGATGAACACTGAAAGACAAAGAATTAATCTTATTGAATAAAGTGAAAAACAAGTAATGAACATTGCTGAAGATTGTGAAAGTACAGTGGTGAAAGAGAGTGAGCACCACAAAATGAATTGCGTGAAATAAAACACTGTTGCAAAGCCAAGAGACTGTCACAGAGAAATGAAAGTGAATGTGAACCAGAATACAGGTGCAGTGACAGAAAAACCTGTATGTCATGATCCATCGATCACGCCCTTTTTGGTCCTCCTGGTCCCTGGCACGTCGGGGGTTACTCGCTGTAGTACACCCAACATGGCCGTATTCACAGAACGCGGTCTATTGGCCTTTACATCCATGCAGCATGTTCCATAAATTAACCACGCCCCTGCGGCTCCGCGCGTCTCAACGCTATCGTTAGCTGAGGCTAGACGTGCGTCACGTTGTGCTCCTGGAACTGAGTTGCTGCTCGAATTCCCGGATCCACTGCTTCTCCTTCCCTTTCCTTGTACCGGTTTCCTTCCGCGTTCCGCGCACACCTCCCCCGTGTGCGCTCTTCCTTCCTGGTCTTCCTGGAGTTTCCTTGATCCCGGACGAAGAAGCTGAACGAATCCTGGAATCCGACGACGGCCGAGCGGCCTTATACAAGACCCGAACAGCACGGAAGAAAACCCTGGCGAAGGATCCCGCAAGGCTGCATAAACAGGTGAGAAAACAGGAAACCTGTGACAGATTGAGACGCTACCTGACTGAATTCGACACAGACATGGAAGCAGCCATCCAGGACCTTATGCGTGGCATGCAAGAGCTGACGACCGAAGTGCAAAATTTAAAGGCAGAGAACGCCGCCTTAAAGCAATTGGTGTTGTCCCGTGAATCTGCTATGAAAGAGAGTGTAATACTGGGCGGCGTTGTTGATAAATATGATGGTTCCGCAAAGAGCCTTCGTGGATTCCTTGACTCATGTTTGGTCCACTTTACTTTCAAGGCTTATTATTTTTCTACGCCCAGGGCTAAGGTGGGCTTTATTATTTCGCATCTTTCCGGCAATGCCTTTACCTGGGCCACCCCACTGGTTAACTCTGGGGATTCTCTGCTGGATGATTACGATGGCTTCATACAGGCCCTTAAAACCATGTTTGACCGCCCAGAGCAGGTCTACAGTGCCCAGGAACGTCTACTCGACTTTCAACAAGGAACCCAGGATATGCTTACGTATGTCACACGCTTCAAACAGCTGGCTAAAGAAGCGGATTGGTCCTCTGAAGCCTGTTTTACCCTATTTCGAAGAGGGCTAAACGAAGACATCAAGGATGAACTAGCCAGAGTGGCGCGCCCAAGTTCTTATCAGGCCCTAATGGATCTTGCCCTGCAGATTGACTTTCGCATTCAGGAGAGAAAGGCAGAGAAAAAGAAAAGCAAGTCGCCACTCCAGAAGAACCCCATTGGGATACTCTCGAACCCCAAAGGTATTTCCACTTCAAGTAACAAGCCTGAACCTATGCAGCTAGGGGCATTCTGTGGACCCATATCCTCCCATGAAAGAATGCGTAGGATCCATACCGGGTTGTGTATGTATTGTGCATCAGACAAACATTTAGTGAGAGAGTGCTCAATAGCCCCCCCACGGCGCTCGGGAAACGCCAGCTCCCGATCCTAAATGGAGCACAGGTTCGGGAGAGAGATGCCTGCTCCACATCAATTCCATCCTTGAACTCTCCTGGACAAAATTCTTTGGTGATTTTACAGGCCTTCTTATCGCCATCCAAGAAGGAAACGCATCCCATCCTGGCACTGGTGGACTGTGGAGCTATGGGGATTTTCATAGACCAAGAATGGGTCCTTAAACACCATATTCCTTGCGAATCCCGGACTATCATGCAACCTGTAGAAGCTATTGATGGAAGACCCCTTTCTTCAGGACCCATAACCCTTCAGACCAAAGACGTCGAACTTGCCATAAACCACCATCGAGAAAGGATAAAATTTGACATCATCAAGTCGGCCCACTACCCAATGGTTTTGGGAATGCCCTGGCTTCAAAAACACAATCCGTACATCAATTGGGCAGCGGGTTCCTTGTTGCTGGGCTCAGAATTTTGTATGTCCCACTGTTTATTGTCAGACCTTGCTCTGACACAATCAGAAGGACCTCCTACGAATCACCAAGGTACAATCTCCGTCTCAAACATTATCCGGGTTCCGGAGATATACCAGGAATATTTTGATGTCTTCTCCTCTGCCATTGTCCATGCGTTACCTCCCCATAGACCAGAAGACTGTGCTATAGAAACGGACCCTTCCGCTGTAATTCCCTTTGGGAGGATGTTCATCTTCTCCGAACCTGAAAAGAAAGCCCTTCGAGAATACCTGGATACTAATCTTGCAAATGGCACCATACGACCCTCTAAATCCTCAGCAAGGGCCTCACTGTTTTTTGTTCCCAAGAAAGACACCAAGGAACTCAGACCGTGTCTGGACTATCAAGGTTTAAATCAATGCACCCTTAAGGATCGTTATCCGTTACCCTTGATCTCTGACATTCTGGAGGCAGTAAGGGGCGCAGTTGTTTTC
This sequence comes from Ambystoma mexicanum, assembly GCF_040938575.1. Lineage (NCBI taxonomy): Eukaryota > Metazoa > Chordata > Amphibia > Caudata > Ambystomatidae > Ambystoma > Ambystoma mexicanum. The sequence continues at coordinate 761,798,471 of NC_090925.1, read as the reverse complement.
ACCAAGTTGGATCTCAGGGGTGCCTACCATCTGATTCGCTTTAGGGCAGGAGCCGAGTGGAAACGGCCTTTAGAACACCCTTTGGTCATTATGAATACTTGGTCATGCCTTTTGGGCTTGCTAATGCCCCGGCGGTATTCCAACGCTTCATGGATAGGGTGTTCTCAGACATGCTATTCCTTTTTGTGATTGTCTATCTGGACGATATCCTAATATTTTTGAAGGACATTTCCAAGCACGAAGAACATGTAAAGGCAGTGTTACAACGACTACGCGAAAACAAGCTCCTGGCAAAGCCCGAGAAATGCATCTTCCATGCTTCTACTGTACACTACCTAGGATTTGTCCTTAGTCCAGAAGGCATTGGAATGGATCAATCCAAGGTTAAGGCTATATTATCCTGGCCAAGCCCCACCTCTGTGAAACAAATCCAGTCTTTCCTGGGCTTAGATAATTTCTACAGGAAATTCATACCTTCCTTTTCCGGGATAGTCCAACCAATCATTGTCCTGTTAAAGAAAGATGTTCCCTTCCTTTGGACCACAGCTCAAGAGGAAGCCTTCCAACGGCTGAAGACTGAGTTTACACAAGCTCCCATCCTGGCTCAACATGATGTCAACCGGCCATTCATAGTGGAGACAGATGCCTCCAGTTACGCGATTGGAGCCATCCTCAAACAGCTATTCGGGGACAGGATGGAACACCCCATCGCTTACCTTTCTCGGACGTTAACTCCCAGTGAAACCCATTACTCAGTGTGGGAAAAGGAACTGCTGGCCATCCGTCAAGCCTTCACTGAGTGGCGTCATCTACTCCTCGGATCGAAACATCCTGTCCAGGTCCGCACGGACCATCGAAACCTGCAAGTACTGCAGGCCTTGGAATGTAGGAACAGCCGTCAAGCTCGGTGGAACTTCTTCTTTGCCCAATACCAGTTCCAGATTCACCATATTCCCGGAACACAAAATCTAATAGCTGACGCCCTCTCTCGACGTCCAGACTACAAACCTCCGGGAGATCGGGCATATCCCAAGATGTTTCCCAATACAATATTTGTAGCTCAAGCAAACAATCTCCTGGAAGACATTCGTTTGCAAACTCAGACTACGGAACTCTGGAAGGATCTTTTGAAAAGGACTCAATGGGATCTGAGAACCTAGGACGGATACCTGTTTCAAAATAACAACCTGGTCATTCACCACAATGAAACTACAACAAAAGATAATAAACCTCTGCCATGATACCCTTCAATCCGGTCATCGCGGCATTTCCAACACCCTCCGTCTAATACAAAGACAATTCTGGTGGCCCAGAATGAAGGCTGACGTTCAACTGTACGTGCAATCTTGTTCTGTCTGTAATCAAAACAAACATGACAACCAGAAACCAGCAGGACTCTTATTACAGCCTACACCACCAACAAGACCATGGGAAGTCATCGCTACAGACTTTATTGTAGAATTACCGCCATCCAGAGGCTACACCACTATCATGGTCACCATTGACTTGTTCACTCATATGTCCCATTTTACACCTCTGTATAAGTTACCATCCTCGTCAGAACTTGCTGGAATCTTCCTGGAACACATCTTCCGACTGCATGGACTTCCTTCCAAGATTATATCGGACAGAGGACCACAGTATATCTCTCAATTTTGGAAACACCTCTGCAGGATACTAGGAATCCAACAAGCCCTCTCCTCAGGATATCATCCCCAAACCAATGGGGTCACAGAACGAGTGAATCAAACCTTTGAACAATACCTTCGTTGTTTTTCTACTAAGGTCCAGGACGATTGGTCGCTTCTGATACCAGTGGCAGAATTCGCTTACAACAATTCTGACCATTCGGCTGTTAAAACCAGACCCTTTTTTTGCAGCCATGGATTCCACCCTGCGGTATTACCTTCAGTCCTTCCGCACCCTACACCAGTTCCAATAGTCGATTCCTGGATTGAAACACTCATCAATGTACAGAGAGAAGCCAAGGAACATTTAGAAACAGCACAGATCCAAACTAAGCACGATGCAGATTCGAGGAGAAGGCCAGGGCCTTCTTACACCATTGGGGATAAAGTATGGCTATCCTCGAAGCTACTGCCCCGACATCTCAGACCGAATAAGTTGGCTCCTCGATATTATGGGCCTTTTCCTATAAAAGAAGTCATTAACCCTGTGGCCTTTCAACTTAAACTACCGGACTTCTGGACGAAAATCCATCCAGTTTTTCACAAATCTCTATTGAAGCCTTACATCCAAACCACCCGGACTGATCTTAGACCCAGTCCTGTGGTTGTCAATGACCAGCTAGAATATGAAGTGTCTCGAATATGTGACTCCAGATATAGACGAGGACAACTTCAATACCTGGTGGAATGTAAGGGCTATCCACCCAGTGAACATACCTGGGAACCAGTCTCAAACCTAAACTCCCCCAGATTGCTCAGAAATTTCCAGCTAATACATCCAGGCAATCCCGGTGGAACGAGTTTTAGAAGGGGACATGCTGTCATGATCCATCGATCACGCCCTTTTTGGTCCTCCTGGTCCCTGGCACGTCGGGGATTACTCGCTGTAGTACACCCAACATGGCCGTATTCACAGAACGCGGTCTATCGACCTTTACTTCCATGCAGCACGTTCCATAAATTAACCACGCCCCTGTGGCTCCGCGCGTCTCAACGCTATCGTTAGCTGAGGCTAGACGTGCGTCGCGTTGTGCTCCTGGAACTGAGTTGCTGCTCGAATTCCCGGACCCACTCCTTCTCCTTCCCTTTCCTTGTACCGGTTTCCTTCCACGTTCCGCGCACACCTCCCCCGTGTGCGCTCTTCCTTCCTGGTCTTCCTGGAGTTTCCTTGATCCCGGACGAAGAGGCTGAACGAATCCTGGAATCCGACGACGGCCGAGCAGGCTTATACTAGACCCGAACAGCACGGAAGAAAACCCCGGCAAAGGATCCCGCAAGGCAGCATAAGCAGGTGAGAAAACAGGAAACCTGTGACACTGTATGGGCAAGAAAGTTTAGGATTATCGGTTGCAGGATCTGTAATGGGTGGACCGTGTGGTCTGACAACTGTGCCTAGACCGAGGATACCCTGTCTGAAAAAGCCAAGGAAAAGATAATGAATCTTCACTTGTCAATCAGATTGCCGAAGTGAATGCAGAGGATAGCAATCTTTATCAACTATTGAAAAGTCTAAAGGTTTGTAAAGTCGACCTGGAACTGGTTTTGAGTATTAAGAGACTGGAACAGAGTGTGAGTTGGCAAGCTGCACAAGGTAACGTCTTGGGAAACCTAAGACTTTGTGAACTTTGTTATTGCCTTGGGGAAGTGAACCCTGAGGCCCTGTTGGAACTTTGCTGTCTTCTTGGGGAAGGGAGCCCCGAGGCTTTTTGGAACTACTTTGAACTTGGGGAAGGGGAGCTGGAAAGTGAGCCAAGAGCTGGAAGAAGTTCAGAACATTATTTGCAACACTACTACTTTTATTGCTGACATCCCTACACAGAGTTTAGATTTAGTTGTGAGGGCAAGTATAGGGTTTGGACACAGACAGACTTTTACGTTGATCTTACTCACTCGGACCAACCTTAGTTTCTTTAGGCAGTGAAATCCCACCGAAGCAAGTTAGGTCTTACACCATCCTGATATTTGAGTTAATAAAAGTATTCTTGTTAAACTTTGAATCTGTTGTCTGTGTCTTGCTTCGTGATGCCTTCAGACTACCCTATTTGCAGAATGTACTAAGATTGCAGTCATACTTGCATTACTCCCCTCTCCCACCAGATGTCAGTGGAGCACACGTCTGAATGCGGCAACATATAACATGAGAAGTTCTTCAACTCCTTCTGACCGTTCCTCTTTAATCCTTGCTTCAAATAACTTTAAGCACCCGTACACACACAATGTAGGCTGTTCAGGAAGAGCAGTGAATGAAATTAGTATTTTTTCTTGTGTGATATTAAATATAGCCCTTTATAATGAAAAAGAATATTGTGAAATGTCTAATGCTTTCACTTCCTGAACCCTCCTGCATGAGGTAAAACACAAAAGCATTAGCCATTTCCAAGAAATCTTCACTGTGGTCTAAAATGTATGGTTAAAAGCAAACAAAATGAAAACCAAATTAACATCTGTGACAAGGAGTCACAAGACAAATCCTATATGTTTTCAGTCACTTTTACTCCATCCTACCAGGTAGGATACATGGGAACTGTAACCCCCCACCTACCCATCCCTACACAAACACTTTCACACTGACAGCCCGCTCTGGGAGAAAACAGACTCATACCCGAGCATTGTACCTGACATGTCCCACTACTATGGTCAAGCAAAGTCAAGTAATTACTGTTAACAACTCACACCTGACTTCCATTAAGCTTCCCCACACGGATACAAGGCAGAGCACGAGAGCACACTCTGAGCGAGGCAAAACACATGAAGGAACATATTTTCCAGATGGCAGATGAACGGGTGGAGAAAGGCTGCAAACCGAGAAGGGAGAGCAAGGAGGGAGATACATCGACCTTTCTGGCGAGAAACCATTACTCTCCAGAAACCTTCAGATTAAAAGGCATAAGGCCGGGAAACCAGACTGAAGAATCCTGCATTGTGTGTCAGAGATACCTGGGGCCCTCCTGCATGACTGGCCTAGTCGGACAGGACCAGCAGCCACTGTGCTACCGAGTTTGGCTCCTGGATCTATGCAGCGCCAGAGATATCAACACAGCCGGTGAGTTGGGGACACCGATGCAAGACTGGTCTGTGTTGAAGTCAAGGTTGCAAGCGGCAACATTGTATGAAGAGTGCTAGAGCAAAGAATATTAACGCGTGTGATGAAAGACACGAGTAAAGCTCAATTGCCGATGGATTTTTTAACTTTAATATGAATCAGAGAAGGTATGAGACAGAGTAACAAAGTGGTCCGGTACCGCGGGTGTGCTCAATCAAAGGTCTCTGTGTGATGTACCCAGCCATGATGTGGCAGAAACAAAAGCAATAAAGTGAAACTTATGGATGAAGTGAATCAAAGTGGTCCTGCAATGGTTTAAGAAAAATCCATTGCACAATCGAAAGTGATAACAAAAAGAAAGCAAAGAAAGTGAGATTATAAGGTCCGAGCCGGATCGAGGGAAACCTGTGGTTCGAGCCTGATCGATGGGAACCCATGTTGAACAATAAACCTAAGAACTTGTGAATGTGAACATCCTGATGAGAAAGGAACTTTGGTACTTGTTTGTTATGCCATGCACTCTACAATAAGATACTTTTTTTGGGAAAGAGACTTTGGTGCAGAAGACCCAGATACCTATGTTTTGAACTGCATCCTCGTGGCAGAGAAGCCAGAGTGTGTTCAAAGCTCGAGTGTGCCACTGTGGGGCAGGGAAGCCAACTGCTCAACTATCCTGACATACTGTTTCCTGAACACTTTACTTTTGAATGCATTGTTTTTCCCACACCATTTGTATTTAGAAGTAAGGACTGGCAATAGGTTTATTAGTATAGGCCCTTTTATTTTGGCAGAGACTCCACTAAGACTGTGTTATTATTATTTGATGGTCGTGGCTTGCTCCCATCCTTAGATTTAGGGTTAGATAGGTGTTCAACCAACTTATTGAAGTTCAATAAATACCCTTGAACTGTGATCAGTTGTGTCTGTCTTCACTGTTCGATACCATGCCTTCCTGACACCACCCTCCAGCTGATATCTCACCTCCCTCTACTGTACACTTCGTCTCCTCGTCCTATTACTCTCTCTCCTTTCTCCTGTCTCCACCCTCCAGTTCCATACTGATCTTAGCTGCTTCTCTCCAAATATCACTCCTCCCAACAATAGCCTTACGTCTATTCTCTTCTACCCTTCAACCTCATTATCTTTCTAAACCACAACTACTCTCAACCCCCTCTCCTGCTCTCCTTCCAAAACTACCTTCCTTAACTCTCTCGCTCGCCCACTCACATACAAACTGCAAAACTGATAGCACGACATCTGTTCCAATACCTTACCGTCACTCAATCCAAATACTTCAAATTCCTCATCCAAGTCCTCCAGGTCTCTACCCTCCTCTCTGGTCTTTTAACCAACTTCTTTGCTTCTAACCTCACCTGTACACCACTTACTGTCAACTGATTCTGTTGTTTTTTTTATAGCCCTCTTCTTCTTGACTAGAAGCTTCCTACTGCTCCCATTTGTTACCCAAATCAGCTGCTTCTCTGGGCCAATCTCTGTCTGAGCTATATCCCAGTGACCTGGGACTTCCCATGGAAGTCTTCATAAGGATTTCTAGCCATGCCCCCTTTTCAGCCTCCATCTTTGCCAAGCAGTCCATGCGGTCACTGTGGTCATCTGTTCTCTGTGTCTCCCCTTCACTCAGTATGTCAGTGGTCCAACAGGATTTGGGGAGTGTTATTTGGTCTCTCCTATTCTTGGGCAGTGTCTTGCTGGTCCCTGCTCTGCGGCAGGTGCCCTGCTGTTCCTCTTTAGCCAGGCTGTGGTTCGTGGGATAGATGTTGGGTCTCTGATTTACTCCTGAATGGGGAAGCATATTCTATTCCCATTTAGGTAACAAGTTTGTTCCTCCTGTTCCAGGTCGGGTCTTGTCTATCAGGCCCAGGTGCATTGGGGTGCTTGTAGTTTTTCTATTAATCGTGCTGCTTCCCAGGAACTATTATCAATCCCAGCTGTCTGATGAGTCTGGTGCGTTCTCGTTGCTGCAGTCTATTTAGAGTTTTTTCCAGAGAATCACCTATAAGGGAAGAAAAAGAGACCTGGTCGGGACAAGGGCGGATAGGCATCGGGTCAGAGAAAGGCACCCCAATATGCCTACACAGTTCAAGGAATTCCAGGGACAAGAATCCCCTCAACTCCCCCCTCTTTATTGACAGAAATAAACCCATGACCCCATCACAAATCCCACTGTCAGTCCCAATTGCACCAATGAGGATGAAGTGATAATCTGCCAAAGCAGAATGGTAAACCCAAAAGTTCTGAGACTCCAAAATAAACCTCCTCTGGGTAGGATAATCAATCATGGGCATATGTGATTTCCTTAAGCTAATGTCCTTTGTTACTGTTATTGTTATTTTGCATTTATATAGCGCCTTATATACCATTGGTATGGTCTGAAGGCACTGGTAGGTTGAACGCCCCTTGGGAACCGAAGTTCAGATCAGTAGAGAGAGTAGAGAGAGTCAAAAGGTGCGTGTGAGCACCGGGTATGTGTGCAGCTCGTGCGGTATCCGTGTAATAGCTGCTTCTTAGCGGTAGGTATGGTGGTTGAGAGATCAGGAGTATGTGTTCATTCTGGCAGGATATATCCAGACCGGGTGTGGCTGCATTAGGCCTGAGGAGAACGCCTGGCTGGGGGGTGTCTAACCAGCAGTGTTTACTTAGAATGATGTGGAGTGAGCGGCGGATGTTGGTATGAGAACAGTTATACCGAATGGTGTCATAGTATCTCTGTGTTCTAGTTGAGTGGTGATGTAAAGGAGAGAGTAAGCGTGGTGGTGAGATATGATGGGTTATATGCTCTTTCAAATGTTCTCTGCATTCCAGACCATACTATATACGTCACGTAATTCTATGCGCTCCAGTTTGTTCCGTGCACTCCTATCCACTCCATGCATTTATGCATTCCTGCTCGCCCCGCGTGCTCGAGTCCACTCCGCGCGCTCCAGTCCGCCACGCCTACTCCAGTCAGCCCTACACATGCACTCCTGTCAGCCCTACACATGCACTCTTGTCTGCCCACGCATGCACTCTTGTCTGCCCCTCGCATGCACTCTTGACTGCCTCACACATGCACTCCTGTCTGCTCCACGCATGCACTCCTGCCTCCCCCATGCATGCACTCCTGTCTGCCCTATGCTCTACGCATTCGGCAGCTCCACGTATTCATCGATTCTACGCACTCATCAGTATTGGATGCAATCTGTGTTCGTTCGTTCTACGTACTCGTCCGCTCTACGCAACACGTCCGTTCACTCTGGGCACTCGTTCGTTCTAGGCACGCGTTCGCTCCAGGCATCCGCTTTATGCCCTCAAATGTACTATGCATTCACCTGTTTTACGCACTCATCCCCTCTATGCACTCACCCCCTCTACGCACTCACCCCCTCTACGTATTCACCCCCTCTACACACTCACCCCCTCTATGCACTCACCCCCTCTATGCACTCATCCCCTCTATGCACTCATCCCCTCTACGCACTCATCCCCTCTACGCACTCACCCCCTCTACGCACTCACCTCCTCTATGCACTGATCTGCTCCCCGCACTCATCTGCTCTCCGCAGGCATCATCATTAGGCACTTGCGCTTTTCACGCATTCAGCAGCAATATCCTGTTCTATATATTCATCTCTTCACTCATCTGTTCTATACTTTCATCCGTTCTATACACTTATCCACTCCTCCGCTCCATCCGTTCATCCACTCATCTGCTCATCCACTTATCCACTGATCCACTCGTCCACTCGCCCACTCGTCCACTCATCCACTCTATCTACTCATCCGCTCTACTCATCCTCTCTGTACACTTTATCGACTCATCCGCTCTATCCACGCATCCGCTCTAGCCACTCATCCGCTCTATCCACTCATCCGTTCTATCCACTCATCCGTTCCATCCACTCATCCTTTCTATCCACTCATCCTCTCTATACACTCATCCGCTCTATACACTCATCCGCTCTATCCACTCATCCGTTCGATACACTCATCCGTTCTATACTCTCATCCGTTCTATACAGTCATCCGTACTATACACTTATCCGCTCTGTACATTCTCCAGGTCTGTACATTCATCTGCTCCAGGGATCTACACACTCTCCGCACTTCCATATTCATCCATTATCCACCCTCATGTGCTCTACATACTCATCCGCTCCACATACTCATCTGTTCTACACATTTATCCGGTTTATGCTCATCCGTTCTGGACATTCATCTGTTTTACGTACTCTTGCGTTCTACTCGCTTCTCTGTATTTGCGCACTCATCCGCGATACACGCTCGTCCGTTCTACACATCCAGCCGCTCTACACACTCATCCACTCAGCATGTTCATCCATTCCATACACTCATCCGATCTACAAATTCATTCAATTTCCACCCTCATTCGAACTACATAGGTATCTGTTCTTCCACTCATGCATTCTTCCACTCAGAGCATTCATTTGTTCCACCTGTTTCATCCATTCTAACTAATTCTTCCACTCAGCGCATTCATTTGTTCCACCTGTTTCATCCATTCTAGCTAATTCATCCATGCCATTTACTTCATTCAGTCCGCATGGATTCTGTCCATTTTAGGAGTTTAAATCCCTTTACTGTTTCCGTATGATTTACTCTTATTAGCGATTTCACTGCTTTGATCTACTTTATTCGTTTAATTCTGTTTGTCCTTCTAGTTTAGATTAGGGTTTATTAGCTGTCAGTTTCTCACATCAGGTGGTTTGATGGATTGGTGTCATTGAGTTGCTGTTGGTCTGTTTGGGATAGTTTGGTACGGGTTGGTTTTAGGGGAAGAGCCAGGTTTTCAGCAGTTTGCGGAAAGACGTTAAATCCTCAGTTAGGCGGATGTGGGGTGGGAGTGAGTTTCATAGCGTGGGGGCCAAGGCTGAGAATGATGCTCCACCTAACCTGCTTGAGTTTGTCTTCGGTATGACTAGGAGGCCGGCTGAGCTTGATCTTAGGGTGCGTGGGGGGTAGTAGGGTTTTAGCTTGTCTAGAAGATATTGAGGTCCGGTTTTGTGCAGTGCTCCATGGGAGATGCACAAGGTTTTGAAAGGCACCCTTCGGGCTACTGGAAGCCATTGCAGCGTCTTAAGGGCTGGGGAGATGTGGTCTCTTGTGCCGAGCGCAAGTAGCAATTTGGCTGCAGCGTTTTGCGCTCTTTGGAGTTTATTCAGTTGGTACGCGTGGACTCCGAGGTATAGGGGGTTTGCGTAGTCCAGCCTTGATATAACGATTGATTGGACCACAGAGAGTCTGTTGGGAAAGGAGAGATATGGAAAGATGCACCTAAGGGTTTTAAGGTGGTAGTGGCAGGACTTTGAGACGTTGTTGACTTGGCGCGAGAGTGTTAGATCAGAGTCAAGGGTGCATCCAAGATTTTACACTGAGTTGGAGGGGGTTGGTGAGTTGCTCATGGCGGATGGCCAGGGTAGTGGGTGCGGAAGAAGTTCGGAGTTGCCACATACCATGATTTCCGTTTTGGAAGGGTTTAACAAGAGGTCGCTTTGGGTCATCCAGAGTTCTATGTCAAGGAGGCAGGAGGCCAGGTCTGGTTGGGAGTTGGGTTTTGAATTCAGGAGTTTTAGAATTAGTTGAGTGTCGTCGGCGTAGTTGTAGCACAGGATGTTGTGTGAACAAATTATTGGTGGGAGGGTGATCAAGAAGAGATTGAACAGGAGGGCAGATAGACATGCTCCTTGTGGGACTCCTGTGTCGACTGGTCAGGCTTGAGAGGTATAGGTGGAGAGTATCGTTATTTGGTACTGATCTTTGAGGATTTAAGCTATCCATTTAAGAGCGGTTGCACAAATTCCTAGGGAGTGGAGGCGGTCTAGGAGGATTGAGTGATTGATTGTGTCAAAGGCGGCGGATAGGTCAAGAAGGATTAGTGCTGCGCATCCTGCGGAGTCTGCCGTCATTTTAAGGTCATCCCAAATTGAGGTTAGGGTGGTTTCCGTTCCGTGACGGGCTCTGAAACCTGATTGAGCGGGGTTTAGGAGATTGTTGGCTTCGACAAAGGCATTTAGTTGGGAGTAGGAGGTTCGGTCAATGAGTTTGGCAAGGAATCTGGTGTTTGAGATGGGGCGGTAGTTTTTGGGGTCGAGCGGGTCGAGCGAAGGTTTTTTAATTAGAGGTTTGACATGAACCGTTTTGAATGCGTCGGGAAAGATACCAGAGGAAAGGGAGGCATTTATGATGGATCTTGCCTGTTCTCTTGCGTAGGTGGAAGCGAAGGGTATGGAATCTGATGTGGTAATACCCCTGGTCCCAGATCCAATGGTCCCAGATCCAATGGTCTATGCAGGAGGGGAGAACCCCACCATGGCCAACTTCTGCCACTGATCTAAGGATAGGATTTGCTTGATCAACTAACTTTATTCCAATGTCTGAGGGTTCCCTCCTGAGCATTTCAGAATCAACATTTACATCAGTATTTGTTTGACAACACTGATCAGCCTTTAAATGGGTCAGGTCCGTTTGACAGGATTTGTCTACCTTTAGGGTATGTACCAAAGGGACCCTCATGTCCAAAGACTCAGCCCAGATACTAGATTCATGCACATTAGTACATGCGTTAAGATCACGTATGATGAGGTACTTAATATCCTGCCATTGGTCTCCATTACCAGCAACATCATCAACCCCATTCTGTTATCCGAATTGCGATTAGCTCAGTTAGAGATAAAAAGAATAACGCACTAACCTGTACATACAGCTGTAACCGGGAAGGGCAAAGGTACTGACGACTGCAAAGGCTTCCCTATAAGCCCAATCACTCCCTACCCGGATTGAACAACCCGGAGAAGAGAGGACTGCGCCCCCAGGAAAACCCTCTAAGGGGAAAAAACCCTGCGGGGTACTGAAGACACTGGTTCTGGGCTGGATTCAATGTCCTGGAATCTTGCGGGAACTGTGATGCTGAAGTACGAGTTCGGTCGGGAAAAGTTCTGTAAAATGAGAAAGGGCTGATCAGAGAGGTGAAGGTCGGAAGAGGAGAGTCCCACAGAAACCCTGCGCCTACCTATATCTGCCTCGGATGTTCTAATGCAGACAAATTGTGCTCCGTGTATCAAGGAACTCGAAAAGCTGAAGGGATGGAAGGAACACTCCTGGAAGGTACGGAAGAGGAGTATGGTTAGTAGAATAGTAGCAAGTAGCAGAATGGTGGGTCTAGGAAGAGAGAAGAGGAAATGACCTGAAAGTAAGTACCATAGAATGAAAGCAACAGTACTAGATTCGGACAGAGGTCCGGAGATACGCTGCAGGGGGTCTCGGCGGGTGGAGTCAAAGAATCCCTGAATTCTGGAAGATTCAATGCTAAAGCACACAAGAGGGAAAAGGGTTAGCAATCGAACACAAGTCAGAGAGTAAAGATCCCTAGGAGGCGATCACTTACTAAGCGTCTGGGCTAAAGGAGTAGCGACGCGCGGAGGCAAAGCAATCGGTTCCTTATATCCGGTCACATGACCCGCTGGCAGCGTCTGAGAAGTACGTGAAACAACTATGCCGGCACTCGAAGAATAGCAAGAAAGATACGCCACCATGCTGGGCGGATTCACAAATGCGGAACGGCACGTCCTGCCGCGATGCCACAAGGACCAACGTTTATAGCAAGATGTAACACTTTCTTCACATATGCGGAATGCCCAACAACCTCGGGAATTACATCCTCCATATGTTTAAGTGGAGACTGCATTGCCAAGATGATGGCAGGTACCAAATCTACATGATTGTCCATTCCATTTCCTAGTGAGGCTTCTGCAAGGAACCCATGGTGGCAACAGTAAAGACAGACACAAGCAATCACAGTTCAAGGGTGTTTTTAAAAACTGTAAAGGTAGGTTGGAAAAATGCCTAATCTACACCTGGTGCAAGATGGGAGCAAGCTTCGACCATCAAACAAAAATAAGGCAGTCCTAGTTGCCTCTTGTCAAATAAAAGGGCCCGTACTAAGAAACAACCTATTGCCAATCCTTACGCTTAATACAAAAGAAGTGTGGGATAATGTTCATAAGAACGAAGGAAGCGTTCACAAATAATAAGTCAAGATGCGGTTGTCGGGGGTCTCTCTTCCCCACGTTTTAAGCACTGGACAAGGCGGGACTCTGGAGCACAGCTCACGTCTCAGCTCTCCCAGCACGAGACAACAGTTCCGCTCTTAGCTATTAGGACCTTCGGTGGTTAAGTCTCTTTTCTGAAAAAAAGTCTCTTGCCTCCGTGGACCTGATGTATTCAAAATAATATACAAAAGTTCCTTTCTGCTTGTGTGTTGGGTGATGCCTTTTCACCCGTGGATCCCCCTCTTTCAGGCTCAGAGCCTTCTCGAATGTTAGCTTCCCTTCGTCGGGTTCACTACGGCTTTCCACTCATTCTCGCCTGTGACCTTTCACGAATCTTAATGTCTTTTTAAACAGTTCACTGTGGACATCCCTCTGCCGGGTTCACTCTTGTCAACACACTGTATATCGGGACTTTAGACTTCACCCCCTCTTTATCGGCATCCCTCCTTGTGTTCACTCTTGCCAACTTTCTCAATCGCACATTTTCTCAATCAACTGTTATGATGCATGATTCACTTCCCTTAGCTTCACAATCATCTGTCGGCCAAAGATTTTCGACTGTATTTTACAAGACCCCTGCATGACTACTTTGACCCCCTTCTCGCCTTTCCCAAGGCCTTCTGGTAACAGTAGTTTCAACAATCGGTGTGTAATAAAGATGCTCACACATGGTCCATAGTATGAGAAAGTCTTCTTTATTCATATAAGTTCAGTCCATAAATCCCCCATCACAGGACTGCCAACTGACACTAACTGAAAGTAAACATTCTACTTTGACATGGCAAGGATTCAGGTTCCACCTTGATGTTCCACATTCTTCCAGAAATCACATTACAACACATCTCCTTCCCTTGGTCATCATTTAACAACAACTATATACAACAATGCACAACTAAGAAACTATTTACATGCTTGAACATCACATTGATATGATTACATTCGCACACATCAGGCTGGAATTATGCGTATTACATTTATGCTTCACATGCTGTGAAAACCTCGACAACCTTGCACTCACAACGGCTTCACAATGGCCACTCTTCTCAGGTTCCACATCTGACCACCTTGCACTCTCACAGCACCTCATCACTTGAACAGGTTTGGTGTACAACAACTCCCCTTTTCTTCCCACCACCCCCTTCTTTATTTGCACCCAATCTCCAGCTTCAAACTTTACACTTCACCCTCCCAACTTCTCATTTACCTTTCTCACCCATTCACTCTTCCTGACCTCCATTTTTGCCCTCACACCGTCCATCATACAATCAGATTCACGAGCCCTTCCTAACAAGGGAGGCATCACTCTAGTATTTGGTTCCTCTCCCCATGAGCTCAAATGGACTCACTCCAGTATTTGTATGAGGAGCTAAACATATCTCTAACAGTAGTTTTTCTGTCCTTCCCACATACCTTTGCCATCCGCACTGCCTCCATTATGCATCAATTCATTCTCTGGACCATTCCATTAGTTTGGAGGTGGTACAACACAGTTTTCTTATGTTTCACACCACACAATCTAAGGTACTTCTGGAAATTTACGCCAATAAACTGCTTTCCACTATATGTTACTACTGAATCGGGCAAACCTTCTCTTTCAAATACACTTTTCAAGAAACTAATCACACCTTGGGACGATATATCACTTACTATCCAAAACTTTGTCCACCTCAAAAACAAATCAACAAGTACTAACACAAAACTCCCACGTCCTCTTCCCATATCCACGGGACCTAAAATGTCCTCCTTCACCATTGGTTGTTCCTTCGCCATCACGTTCTTACCCGCCACTTCACATTCAACGCACCCTCAAAACATTCTCTCCACATCTCTATCAAACCCGGGCCACCAGTATTCATTTCTTAGGACTCCTTTGGCCTTCGAAATCCCCATGTGACCCTCATGGTCAATCTCTCCCAACTTACTCCTCAACATACGAGGTACAACCACTCTATCATATCTGTATAAAACATCTCCCTCCAGATGCAATTCCAGCCTCACTTCCCACAATGTCCTCTCTTCACCATTTAACAATCTCTTTTCAGGCCATCCTCCTTCTATGAATTGCATCACTCTCACAAATGTCTCCTCCTCCCTCAAAACTCTTTAACCACTCTTCTTGGGAATGACTCCTTCATGGTTAACAAATGCAGTATCAGTGATGACATCTCCTATCCGTTCCTCATCACTTTCCTGTTCACAAATAAACATTCTAGAAACATGATCCGCCAATACATTTTATTGACCAGATACCACTTCCATTTATGACCATGCATCCTCGCAACCCAACATGCTACCCTCCTCGATACCTTTTGCAAACCTTTTCTTTTAAATATTGCCTTTAGTGACTTATCATCGGTCCTCATCACGAATTTAGCTCCCCAAACAAAATTTCAGCCTTTTTGGGCCTCATCAGTGAGGTGGAGGTGTGCCTCTCTGAGCACAGTAAGCAGGGAGTCCACGTCTGGGTTCCCCCTGCTGAGGCCCAACAAGGCTGAAACACTTGTATGGGGTTGCTGTTGGTATTCTTACTCAGAAGGGAATTGCCATAGCATTTTGGTGCTGGACTGCCCATCTGAGCGGGACAAAGATTGAAATGCAAATGGATATTTCCCATCTGTGAAAGGTACAGTGAGTAAAAAGCGATGGCCAGTGGAGTAACTTTGCTGAAAATGTTGGGGGGGACATGACATCTGAAGAAAAGGTGCCCCAGCCAAATGAATGGGGACAAAATGGTGTGCCATGAAAGTTGGGAGTGACAAACACCCCTGTCCCCCCTAAAATTACGCCCATGACGATGGCTGCGGACTCTCAAAGTGGGAAGAAAGCACAAAACAAGTTATCATGCCATGTTCTTTCTGGAGAGGGGGCGCCTGCTACCTTTTTTGAAAATGTTTGCAAGGAACTTGGGGTTGGTCACCCTGAGTTACCTGGGGGAACCCAGACGTGGACTCTCTGCTCACTGTGCTCAGAGAGGCACAGCTCCACCTCACTGATGAGGACCAACAAGGCTGAAACACGTGTATGGGGTTGCTGTTGGTACTCTTGTTCAGTTCAGAAGGGAACTGCCATAGCATTTTGGTGCTGGACTGCCCTTGTGGGCGGGACAAAGACTGATATGCAAATGGCTATTTCCCATCTGTGAAAGGAACAGTGAGCAAAAAGCGATGGCTGCGGACTCTCAAAGTGGGAAAAAACCACAGAACAGGTTATCATGCCATGTTCTTTCTGAAGAGGGGCACCTGCTACCTTTTTGAAAAATATTTGCAAGGAATTTGGTGGTGGTCACCCTGAGTTACCTGGGGGAACCCAGACGTGGACTCCCTGCTCACTGTGCTCAGAGAGGCACAGCTCCACCTCAATGATGAGGCCCAACAAGGCTGAAGCACGTGTACGGGTTGCTGTTGGTACTCTTGTTCAGAAGGGAATTGCCATAGCCTTTCGGTGCTGGACTGCCCATGTGGGCGGGACAAAGACTGATATGCAAATGATTTCCCATCTGTAAAGGGTACAGTGAGCAAAAAGCGATGACTGAGGACTCTCAAAGTGGGAAAAAACTAGAGAACAGGTTATCATGCCTTGTTCTTTCTGGAGAGGGGTGCCTGCTACTTTTTCTGAAAATATTTTGCAAGGAACTTGGGGTTGGTCACCCTGAGTTACGTGGGGGAACCCAGACGTGGACTCCCTGCTCACTGTGCTCAGAGAGGCACTGCTGCACCTCACTGATGAGGCCCAACAAGGCTGAAACACGTGTATGTGGTTGCTGTTGGTTCTCTCAAGGAAACCTCCTAATGCAAACGCAGGTCGTTCTGCTTTTACGCTGTTGAAGGGATCTGGGATTTCTATTTGCACCTTAATTTTCTGGACTTGTCCCAGTACAGGATTTGTGACTGTCTCAGGCTCCAATCCTGACCACTTCGGCTCTGTTTCTTCAGACAGAATCGAGCCCCACATGACCTACTATCTGGGAATCATCTCCCTTCCCGTCTTCAGATTCTGAAGTTGAGGTGTCTACATACCCTGAGGCTGTCGTCCCAAGATCTGGTTCCAGAGTGGGTGGCTTGTTCTCACACCCATTCCGATCATCAAATTCTTCAGCTTCTTGAGATCTCAACATATTCGGTACCTCGAAACTGGATTCAGTAACGGGGACTGAACCCTTGGTTTCAATTTTCTGACCATCCTCTATCTTCACTCAGGGAACTGAGACCTCATGGGCAGCAGAACCGAAACATTTATGTTTGGCTGCTCTATTAACCTCCACTGGCTGGCTGGGCGTTTTGGACCAACAGTCACTTGTTGAAATACGGCTGGAATGTTTCATAGGCTGGATCAAAACTTTGTTTTTAGAACAGGACTTCTCTGAAGGTTTTTTTCTGGGTTCACCATGGCTCGCTTCCTTCCCTCTTCTTGCCGTTCTGAGAACATTGATCATCTCTGAGCCTGGTCTGCCCCATTCTAGGTGCAATAGGAGTTTGCACTGGGTTTCTGAAAACAACCTCTTCAACTCTTGGGATCAGGGAACTTTCACGTAGTATCTGGGTGATGGCTTGTCCTGCTCGAATGTGTTAAGTGTGATTTCCCAGGTTGAAGAGAGGGACCTTCACTTCACTGATGTAAGTTCTCTCTATAAACCCTATCCCTACATCCAAGCAATGCTGGTGCACCAAACCGGATATCAGTCTAATCCTCCCATAGATTCCTTCAGGGACGTTGATCTTCAAACTCGTCCTTACAAGCACCTTCCTCCCTGGTTGGACTGTCACGTACTCATCGCAATATAAGTCGTAACCGGCAGCTGACAATGATTGTCTGGTCGCTAGTCCCGCAGTTCGGGTAAGGCGTGTTACCTTCAGGATCGTCACAGCAGTGGTGGTTTGTCTTGTATAGGCATAGGTGATCTCTGTTTCGGGGCCTGGTCTATCCCACAATGACACCACCTGTGATGGGGGGCCTGCCACAAATAATCATACTGACTCTTATGAAAAGTCCTAGGGTGTTTATTTAAACACTTAATTGTCAGAATGGCTGCTTCTGTTCTTGATTCTTTGGGGTCTATGGGACGAGAGATGATTGGTGCTAGGGCCGTCCCTTTCCTCTCTCAGCTTCCACGGGCCTTCAACTCAACTCCAGACGGCCCTACCGGGTTGTTAATTAACTACCGATCGGTAACACCTATCTTTTCTTCTATCACTATAGGTGTTTTCCCTAAGATGCTGGCTACCTGTCTCCCTAGGGAACTTCTAACTTTCCCCTGCTATCGTTGGTTAGTCTCTCTGGGAATAGGGAATGGTGCCTTCTTTCTCCCAGCCTCATGCTCACACGTTTCACAACCTCTCACTCCGGACCCTACACTATACTGAACCTTCTAACTGTTCTCCTCCCACCACATCACTGTCCCTTCAATCTCACACTCCACCTTTCCACCTCCACCCTTCGATCTTACTTCCTTGTCCCACTCCTATTCTTACTACCACTTATATCGCTGACTACTCCTCTCCCATGCTTCCTTTTCCCTCCTTCCACTCTCTCTACTTCCTCACCTCTTGCTATTCCCCTCATTACAACTTCTATCTCACTTAATGCCAAAAAACCTCCTACTCTCCCACTCAATGTCACTCTTCCCGCTCTACTACTATTCCTATTTCCCCACTACCACTACCTCTCTACTGAGAGTCTCCAAGACTCTCAGGCATATGGTGCCCTGCACACCGCTCTCACTGTTACATAACCTGGGGATATGGTGTCCCCCTCACCCTCTACTAGCCCCTGTTCGACCCTCAGGGACCCTCGGGATATAGTGCCCTCTACACCCTTCTCACTGCTACAGAAATCAGGGATATGGTGTCCTGCTCGCCCCTGTACTACCGACTACCACTTGTATTCTTCCCTGGCTACTCCTGTCACCTACTAAATTTACTCCCAACAACGACTACTGCCACCTCTGCTCCTACTACTATTCCACTCCGCCACTACTCATATTCTACCTCTAATAACCACACTCTCCTCTCTCTATCACAAACACTCCACAGACATCCTCCTTAACAATAGCCTCCACACTCCAGTTGCTCTCGCCTCCTTAGGGTCTCTTGGATGTCCTCTTCTGTCTCCTGTCCTCACCCAACTAATCCACACCTACACACTCACACACACCTCCTTAAATATCCCATCCCCTCCCAGGATTGGCCATTCACACTGTCCAATCACTTACCTGGCTCAAGGGGGAGTGGTAGGGGGAGTATTTAGGGAGGCTTCAAAAAGGGGTTGTAAACCCTGTCCCCTTTTCTGGAAGCATCTCTGAGGAACTGGAGTGCCTGTTCCATAAGGCCTTCTAATAGGCCTTTCAATCTTAATGTCTCTGGTGAGCTGGTGGGAGCGTCATTAATAAGCCCTCTTTTCTTGAATGGTATCTAGATTTCTGGAGATTTTGCTAAACCCCTCCCTCGCGTGACCGGTGTTAGGCAACCAGTTGTGTGCTGCGAAGAAGTGCAAACTGCTTCTGCCTGGTAGCTTCTCTCTGCTTCCCCCTGCTACGGCTTTCCACCGTCAGTGTTAGCCATCATCATAGGTAAGGTGGGGATGGGAGGAGGGCTGTACACAGTCGCGCGATCACCAGGGAATGTTTGGGGTGGACTCCCTCCCTTCCCTGACATGGCCTGTAACCAGGCCTTGTCACACTGTCAAACTAGAAATTATATCGTGCCTCCTATTGCTATGAACCTATGTATATTGGCCTACGCCAAGCTGCTAACAAGCTGCTTATAAACTACATGTGAATAAACTCGCATGGCAAGGTCCTGACCTTAGAAACCATGTAAACTGTCATTTTGGGTCAAGCCGCCATTTTAGGTTTTCTTACTCTATAAAGTCACCATGTGAGCTAAAATGGTAGCCTATGTTATTCAGAACAGAACTCGATTGTCATGACCTCTGCACAGTTAATGTATAACTTGCCTGCAGGCCACTTGTTAGGGTCATGAGCTGAGACCTTGTCCTTCTGCTGACCTGTGTGCAATGGATTACCTGTATCACCGAAACTGATCTATAATTGAATGAGAACACCTGCTTAACTATATTGTATAAATTAAGTCCCGCATTGTAATGTTAGGCCTAGAGCATACATTATTACCATTTCTTCTTGTTAATGTATAAACCTAAGATGAACTAGATTTGACCTGGCAAGGGACATTAGAGCAGTAACTTATTTATGGAATGGTTAACCCAAAGGAGGGCTGAACAGCAGGCTTGAAATGTATAAAAACCTGACTGTTTCAATGAATATTTGCACTCACTGAGCACACCGAACCACGCCGGAGTTCGCTGTGTTGTACTAAGGGTCGATAGCTATCTGAATTTTGTTCTGTTCTTTTGTAACTGGATTCAGTATAAAATAAAGTACTTTGTATGTTCCTTTGTAACCTGTGTTTGGTGTGTTTCCTTTTTGGTTACCCTGCCTCATATTATTTCCTTGTTTTCACAGTTGGCGCCCGGAATAGGGACCCTCAAGATTGATGCCGGATTATTGAAGGTTGACGCACGCTATCGGACCGGGATCGGACGGTGTGACATAACGGGCCTGACTGAACGAGACGCGACACCTCAAAAGCGCTGCAAGATCCGTTCCCTGGACGATAGCCGTGTGGTCTGAGACGGTATCTTGACTTGAATTTTTTTTTAGGCGGGCAGATTTGCCGAAATCACCATACACAAGGTAAAATTCGTTAGGTAAGTCCTTTGTAAACCGATCGATCCTCCTTAGGTTTGGTCAGGTGAGTCGTTACCCGACTCTTAATTCAACCCTGACAATTTGAATTTGGCGCATTGTATCTGCAGACACAATTATTGACCAGGTAACACCAAGTATTTGAGAAATGCCTGGGAAATTGTCTAGCTGCTTTAGGGCATTATTCCGCAGCGATAGACAATCTTTGGAATTTAGCCATCCGGCACCACAGGAGGGGTCGCCGGCATGTACTATGTACTGTAAGCATGGCATTGGAAGTGTAGTATTTAATAAAATTTGGCACAGACAAACCAGACATGCCTCCGAACTTCAGTGGCCAGTCAATGGTAGTTTTGAGATCCCTCGTATTGAATATTTAGAGTCAGTCTTGTTAAAAAAGAAGGCCAGACCTGCAGCATTTGATGTTTTGCAAAATTGGAAAAGAGAAGCGTTGCAGCAGCTTAAAAGTAGGGAAAAACATGTGCGCCGTCATAAAACAAATAATGAAAAGGCGTTGTTATATGATCAGGACAAACAGTCTGAGTCGGTTAGGAATATGGACAGGGCTTTCTCACTCGGTATTCAGAAAATCTATCCTTCTAAAGATCTTCATGTTTCTGATGAGTTTATCGACAAATTGTTAAATGAACGAAGGCCTGGTGCCTCTGCACCACCTCCGTATGTTCCTCTTCCTCCTGCCGTACCTCTTCCTGCTGTTATTCCTGCTCTTCCTGCTCAACCTGTTGTTCCTATTCCTCCGGTTGTTGTTCCTCCACCTGCTCCTCTGCCTCTTCCCATTGCACCAGTAATAGCACCTCCATTGAATTTGCCTGCACCCTCACTCCCAAGTAGTTCTGTACCGCTTGTAGTTGATCAAGGTGCGGGGTTGAGGATTGTTACTCGTAATACTGTTCCTACAGAAAAGAAACAGGATTTGTTTGCATGGGCTAAGCATTGTATGGAGAGAGATGATCGAGCTAATGTTCTTGCCACACTTTCTAATATGGATAATTTTCCTGAGAAAAATGTTTTCATTGAAGGTTTAGGGATTCATTTATGTGTAATGTGGGGTAAATTAAATAATGCAGACCTCCCACAAGGGTTGAGGGACCTGAATACTTTAGCGTTTTCAAGAGACACTGTGGAGAAGGTACATGAGCATGTTGAGAGGATATTTGAGTATAGAAAGGAGTTGGAAAGGTTACGGAATGAGGATGACGAAGAAGAAAGTATGTATGTACAGAAACGATTTCTTCCGTGTCGTAAATCGACATCTGAGGAGGCGCGAATTTGTACAAAAGATGCGATTAGATGGATTTCAGACATATCGATAACTCCAGTTGAGGTATATGACACATACAGTCAATATACGCTAGAAATGCAGAGGAAAGTGATACAGGTAATGGTAGAGTACCTGCAGGATGAATGTTTAAAGAGAAAGGTTAGTTGTCCCACAGAGTTGTTGAGCATTTATAAGAGAGCTTTTTCACTTGACACTTCTTCAACTGCTTTAGCGCTCGACTTAGCTCTGTTGCTTAGTAAGCGTTCGGAGTTGCCTACATCTCAGTTGCCTATGAGAGAGGTTCCTCCGACATTTGTCCCAAAGGTTGAGATTCCTGCTAATGCTGCAGCAGGTACACCTGCTGTGGACATTCCTGCACATTATGTATTGCAGTTTGTTCACGTCCCGTTTTCACGACAAGAAGTGAATACTATTAGACAAACTATTCCTGACATTAGGAAAAATCCGACAAGGTTCTATAAAGAGATAGAGTCCGTTTTGCAGTCCTCACTGTTTACCCTAGGCGACATTGATTTGCTATTCCCTGTACTCCTGCCTGTAGATTTGTGGAAACAAGTTAGAACTATAGACGATGTACCAGGGTTGGGAGATACATGGGCTAACATAGTTAGGCTTGATGGGGAAACGCCAGCTGGTGAGAGACCACCTCAGGTGATACTAACTTTGCCTGACAGAATCATTGCAAAACTGAAAACTATAATCCCCGAAAAGAGAATTATTTGGGACAAGCTTACGGCCTGTGTCCAAGGAAAATCTGAGGGTGCTACCGAGTTCTTTAATCGGTTCGAACAGGTATTCTCGGATTTCAGTGGACAAGACTTAGGCACAGAGTCTGGGAAAAGATTATTTGTGGACAAATTTGTACGTGGATTTCTGCCTGACATGCAGTCACAAATTATGTCTTCTGAGAGCGCTTGGCAGGCGAAATCCCAATCAAAAGTACTGCACATGGCTCAGTACTACGAGAACCGTGTCAATAATGAAAAAGATAGAGTCGAGAAGAGAAAAGGTGATTTGAAGACTAAAGTATTGCTACAGCAAATTGTTAGAGGCCCCAGAGGGGGTAGTTCGCAGATTAGAGGTCAGTATGTTCCACAAGGGAATGTGCCCTTGGGTCCTGTGAATATTAACCAGTGTGCCTATTGTCGCCAGGAGGGTCATTGGCGTGCACAATGCCCCGTCCTTCGACAGAGGCCGAATAACACATTTGGAAATATGGGTAGACAATCCAGAGGTCGCCCGGGTGTAGGGGGCCCTGGTAGAGGCCAGTTTTCGCAGGATCCCCAACAACCTTTTTCACAGGATAATCAGACTTCGAGTGTGGATACTAGAAACATATTTGATCATCCTTCTGCTGCATATCTATCTGAAGAGCTTCCTTTTGATGATATTTTGTTTCGTTAGGATTGCCCGAAGCAGGGTTTGGAACCTACACCTATTCCCGTTAAACAGAAAGGTCCCTACGTTGAAATGGTAGTGGTAAATAGGAAACATCAATTTTTGATAGACACTGGAGCACAGAAGTGCTCCATTGATCATTCTCGGGTTCCAAACATTCCACTGTCAGGGCAAACCAATGTTTCTGTAGGGTTTTCTGGCACACCAGTTGTTTGTCTGGTTTCTTCACCGGTACCTATTTCTTTGGGTCCCTTTACGGAGCACTGTCCATTTCTCTTGACTTCGAATTGTGGAGAGAATTTGCTGGGGTTGAATCTGTTGAAGGAATTAAATGCGGTAATTCATTGTTCTTCTGATGGAGTGCGTTTGACGATTTCACCACAGCAATGTTCTGTTTCGCAATTCTTGACTAGACCTTTGCCGCCAGAATTCAGTAATGTACCAGAGTGTTTGTGGGCAGTTGATGACAATGATGTTGGTGTTTTGCCTGTTAAAAAAGTTTTGAAACATGGAATTAAGCTGCCCCGTATTCCACAGTATAAGATCTCAGTTGAAGGCGAGCGAGCTTTGAAGAGCATTGTTTCCGATTTTGTGCATCGTGGGGTGATTGAGGAGATTGCAGGAAGTTTGTGCAATAGTCCGATTTTATCCGTGTACAAAAAAGGTGATAATGCAGTTCCATTTCGTTTTATAATTGATTTACGTGCCATTAATAAAGTCGTCGCTACGCAATTTCCAATTGTGCCTGATGTGACGACAATATTAACCATGATTCCAGCTACGGCTACTCACTTCAGTGTTGTGGACCTAAAGAATGCTTTCTTCAGTATTCCTATACATGAGGATAGTAGATACTTGTTCGCGTTCACCTTAGGGGGACGCTCATTCACATTTACTCGTGCACCTGAAGGTTATACTGAGAGTCCTAGTATTTATAGTAGGGCTTTGAAAGAGCAGCTTGATACCCTTGGATTGCCCCCTACTTGTACATTGCTTCAATATGTTGATGATTTCCTTTTAGCCGCTGACTCTGAGAGCTCTTGTAAAGAGGGCACTGTGTTGTTGCTCATCCATCTAGCTAAGCATGGTCACAAAGCTTCGCTTAAAAAGTTTCAATATTGTTGCCAGGAGGTCGCCTATTTAGGCTATCTCCTGTCAAAGGAGGGAAGAAGATTGACACCTGAAAGAATAAAACACATTTCTGGCATATCTGTCCCAAATACACAAAAGGAAGTTAGAGCCTTGATAGGTATGGCTTCTTACTGTAGGTTATGGATCCCAAACTTCTCACTAGTGATAAAACCGATGTTGGCCTTGACGAAGAAGGGTATTTCTTCGCCATTGCCATGGAATACGGAGCATCAACATTCATTCGAGTTGCTCAAGACTGCATTATGTTCGGCGCCAGTTTTGGGCACAACGAACTATGAGAAGGCCTTTGTGTTGTTTGTGCATGAATGTGATGGATGTGCTTTGGCTGTATTAACGCAGGAACATGGAGGGAAGAATAGGCCATGCGGTTACTACTCTTCCACCCTTGATCCTGTTGCATGCGCTTTGCCAAGATGTTTTCGCGCTGTCGCTGCTGCTGCTGCGTCTGTAAAACAGAGTGAGGGAATGGTCCTAGGCCATGATTTAACCCATATGGTGCCTCACTCTATAGATATTCTATTGAACAAAACCCAAACGCAACACCTCACTTCCGCACGACTGACAAGATATGAATTAATCTTGTTTGCTCCCCACATTCAAATTAGGAGGTGCTGCGTTCTTAATCCGGCTAAACTCCTACCTTTCCCGCAAAATACTGTTTGAGGTGACGAAGAGTCACATGACTGCCTGTATACTACTGAACAAGATACAAAAGGCAGAGTTGATTTGAGGGACACTCCTTTGGATAACCCACAAGGGGAGCTGTTTTGTGATGGCTCCTGCTTCAAACTACTGGATGGTACATCCACAGCTGCTTATGCAGTCACTACATTGAGTACGGTTGTGGAGACCAAGAGAATTACGCATAACTCTGCGCAGGCCGCAGAGATTATAGCATTGACTCGAGCTTGTGAGCTTTCCGAAGGGCTAACAGTAAACATATATACTGATAGCCAGTATGCCTTTGAGGTGGCTTACAACTTTGGGAGACTTTGGTCAGAGAGAGGGTTTTTAACTTCGCATGGCACCAAGATCCAACATGGCTCCCTGATAGTACAATTGCTTTCAGCGCTTGCGCTCCTGTAGTGATAAGCTGCTAGGCGCTTGCAGTAACCTGCATTTGCACTAACCCACTGAGCTATCTTGTGTGTATTAGAGCCTATTCGAAGCGTGGAGGAAAATGCTGACATCAACCAGGACTCTCAAACTGGGTGAGCCTGCATGCTTGCAAGGGGTTAATTGCAAAGGCCTTTTTTGAAGACATAAAACATCGTGCTTTAGCAAGAGGCTCCATGCAGTTCGTGGGAGCCAGGCATTGCTTTGCCCGTCTTCGCTCTGCAAGTCAGGTGCACTGATAAGACAAGAATGCAAAGAAACAGTGCCCGAAGCCTGGGAGCCAAGACTGGCTGTTTCCAGTCTTGTAACTTTCCAAGCAAAAAACATGTTTACTGCCAGGAGGGAAGAGCCTAGAAGCTTCTCGAAGAGCTGACACGTCATGATGATTGACGTGCAGCTCCTAATAAGAGAACTATACTTGGACCAGGGAGGGGGGACTCATCCTGGACTGTTGGAAAGACGTGCGTATCAAGGACAGTGCCTGGACGACCAGCTGTGCGCTATCAGGGCCGAGGCTCCTAACATCACATCCCTGCTCTGGTGTAGGACTGTGGGGGCTTGGCCAGTCCTCCCCTCCTCTGCTGAGGAGTGCCGGGCACCAGATAGCGGCGAGGGTCCTGGATGTGATCAGATCGTATCTTCATCTACATTTCATTAGGAGCGTAAGACCAAATAATTGCATATTCATCTGTGATTGATAATTGGCATTATATAGCTTGCACTCTCTATTTCCACATTATTATAAATTGCTGCTTAGTTTTCATTAGTCATTGTAGATAATAAATGCAAGCATCATATTCTGTGTGATTGGCTTTTTTCCAGACTGAGTTCATCGTGCTTCTTAAACCTTATTTGTGTGGGAAGGTAATTAGGAGTGATTTACTTTGCACAAAGGGCTGGATCCCAGGGAGGTGCGGGTACTGTTTATCACTACAGCTCCCTAGTCAGTAAGCAATCATTAAGTGCGCAGCACATCGCAAGATTATAGATGATGTAGGGAAAGGGAATGCTTTCTCTGATCAAATAGCTATACAAACTGCCTCTGATCTCTTCACGGAGATGTATGTTTCAAGGGAGACTGTAGATGCCTATGCAATGGATGAGGGTGTTGGGTCTGTACGGGATATCCAAGCCGATGCCACATTAGAAGAATCCAAGAGGTGGGCTGAGGGCTTGGGGAAACTCGATGATGATGGGTATTGGGTGGACATGGTTGAAGGGAAATGGTTGCTTCCTAATGCCTATATAGTAATGATAGTTACTATGGCACACGGTCCCACACATGTGTGCGCTCACCAGATCACGAGAATGTTAGAGAAAGTCTGGGTAAATGATAAGATTTCAAAAATTGCCCAGCATTGTGTCCAAAATTGCATGATTTGCCTACAACACAATGTGGGAAAGGGGACAGCAACTCCAAGAGGTAGCTTTGGGCCTCCTTCTGTCCCGTTTGAAGTGATTCACTTTGACTTTATTGAAATGGAGCGATGTAACAATCTAAAATATGTCTTTGTGGTCATTTGCGCCTTTAGTAAGTGGGTCGAGGCTTTCCCTGTTAAAGACGCTACAGCCATGACCACTCCAAAGACCATGTTAAAGGAATTCTTCCCACGGTTCGGTTTGCCGAGAGTTATCTGGTCGGATAATGGTCCGCATTTTATCGCTGCTGTAATTCTACAGATATGTACGGCATTGCAAATTGACAAGCGATTCCATTCGGCCAGACATGCTCAGAGCGCCGGATTAGTGGAAAGACACAATGGTATCATAAAAAACAAGCTCGCTAAGACGTGTGCCGGCACCAAACTAAAATGGCCGGACACCTTACCGATCGTGTTACTTTCAATGCGGACAACCCCTCAAACTAAGACTGGGCTCTCTCCCTTTGAGGTGGTAATGGGGAGATATGCTAATATTTGGGGTTTGCCTAAAAGCTGCGCATTGCGTGATGTAGAAAATGTACTTCTCTCTGACTATTGTAACCAATTGACTAAAAACCTGGTTTCAATTTATCACCAGGTGCGAGAGGCATTGCCGGTGAGGTACGAGGGCCCCGGTCACAGTCTACGACCAAGGGATTGGATCCTCGTTAAATCCTTCGATAGAGCGTCTTGCCTCGCACCACGTTGGAGGGGCCCCTACCAGGTGCTCCTGGTCACTCAGACTGCGGTGCGGGTAGGAGGACGTCGCCACTCGATCCACGGCAGCCACACCAAACGGATCCCACACACAGTGCCATACGATACAGAAGACGCAGAACCCCTTTCCGACATTGAAACCAACGTACTCGAAACGGCAGACGGTGGAGAGAGAGTATCGGAGGCCGTTCCAGAAGTTGTAAGGCCCGACAAAACAGCCATCTTGCCTCCTTGCTCTCCCACTGCATCGTTTGTGGATCATCCATCTTCTGATCCAACTTCCGTTCACTCGCCACCTCCTGTGGGAAGTGACGACATCCTGTCTGCTGATTCTTTTGCACCAGAAACTGTGAAGTATAATCTCCGCCCAAGGAGATAGGTTTGCAATATGGCTCTTGCTGTACAATTGAAAGAATTTGAGGGCTTGCCTTTTTTTTGGCCCAATTGCATAAAGGGTTCTGCTAGCTAAGGGTTGTGGGAAAAGACATTAAGAAGACGCGCGACCGAGTCGCCAGCAAACGAACAATTGGTGTTTCTCGATTGAAGACGACAATGCCCGCATCCGCTACCGTTCGTACTGAACTTTTGGACAAAAATGTGACTAGGAGAGACAATGAGCAGATATGTATGGGGGCCCCGAAAACGTTTTGTTTTCTACTGGTGATAATCACGGGACTTTTAGTAACTGTTGGTTGTGGGTTTTGGTATTTGGAGAGAATGTACCCTTTCAATGATTTCCTACCTGTTGAAAATATAACTGTTGTTCCCACTCCTTCTGTGCAACTACATACCTTGTCACCTAGAGATCTTTTGCATAGACGGAATTATCAAAATAACACTCTACTTCTAATTATGAATGCTACCCATGCAATCTTTAACAGAACCAATTGTTGTATCTGCTCGCATTTACCGCAACATGGGGATAAGGGGCTAGGTTGGTATATTCACCCTTTACCTTTGACAACTGCTTGTTATGCTTCACTTAGAGCACTGTTCTTTGGCCGATGGAACGATAGCATCTTGGGGAACTTTGATGGCACTAATTTGAATAGTTTTGAGAAACGTGCTCTGACTCCCCTGGGAGGCTCGCTTTTCGCAAATAGGAGTAAGCTCAATATTGCTTCTATTAGGCCTTCTGATAGACTGTCTCGTCCTTTCCAATCTTTGGTTTCCTTTAAAATGGCTCCGATAGGCAATAAGGATGCCGTGCCTCCTTCTTATACTGTTAACCATATCCCCGATTCAGTTTCTTTCTGCATACAGAGGAATGGCACCCGGTCAATGGGAGATTTTAA
This sequence comes from Ambystoma mexicanum, assembly GCF_040938575.1. Classification (NCBI taxonomy): domain Eukaryota; kingdom Metazoa; phylum Chordata; class Amphibia; order Caudata; family Ambystomatidae; genus Ambystoma; species Ambystoma mexicanum. The sequence goes on along the minus strand of NC_090925.1, from coordinate 761,769,552 downwards.
AGGTTGTGCCAACGTTGCAAATTTGACTGGGGAAGACAGACCTTTGTATGTAGGCGAACCTATCTATTTTGTTTGCGGCAATGTAGCATTTCCATGGTTGCCCAGGGATTGGCAGGGAACTTGTTATCTAGGCATCCTGTTACCTGGGGTGTTTATAGCAAGTACTGTAGAGGTTTCGAAGGCTCGTCCACGGCGGGACGAGAATGGCGACACTCCAGCACAGGTTTTAGGAGATGTAGCGAAATCATTCCTTCCATTCTTTGGGCAGATAGCGAATTCCGAGGATATCAGGAAACTAGCGAGAGTACTGGAGAGAACCATCAACCGGACCACAGATATACTCTATAATATGACTTTAGAGCAGAAAGCGATCAGATTGGTAGCGCTTCAGAACTGGATGGCATTAGATGTCATTCTGGCTGAACGTGATGGAGTATGTAAACTAGTGGGGTCCACTTGCTGTGTTTTCATACCGGATTCCTCCCCAACTATTTTTAAAGCAATACAGAATCTGCACATTCTTAGTTCAGAAGTGCATGTTCCCGAGGGAAATTGGGATCTTAGCGCTTGGTTCTGGGACTTCTTGCGGTCTTGGGGTTGGAAAGTGCTTTCAGTCTTGCTGATTATTTTGGGAATTATGCTATTTCTTTGTTGTTGTATCCAATGTCTACCAAGTATATGTTCAATGCTAGGGGGATGTTGCGCTCAGGCGAAAGGTACAATAGGACATAAAGTGTATGCCCCGGATAAAACCTCTAAGGAGTATGTACTGAAAGAGATCTTAGTAAAAGATCTAATGGCGATAGATATTTCTGACAGCTATTCAGGGTGTATGACACATGGAGTTACTTGCAGGGAGATCAGAAGTAGTTTAGCACTTGGCATAGGCCAAAAGGAGGGTTTGTCAAACTAGAAATTATATCGTGCCTCCTATTGCTATGAATATATGTATATTGGCCTACGCCAAGCTGCTAACAAGCTGCTTATAAACTACATGTGAATAAACTCGCATTGCAAGGTCCTGACCTTAGAAACCATGTAAACTGTCATTTTGGGTCAAGCCACCATTTTAGGTTTTCTTGCTCTATAAAGTCACCATGTGAGCTAAAATGGTAGCCTATGTTATTCAGAACAGAACTCGATTGTCATGACCTCTGTACAGCTAATGTATAACTTGCCTGCAGGCCACTTGTTAGGGTCATGAGCTGAGACCTTGTCCTTCTGCTGACCTGTGTGCAATGGATTACCTGTATCACCGAAACTGATCTATAATTGAATGAGAACACCTGCTTAACTATATTGTATAAATTAAGTCCCGCATTGTAATGTTAGGCCTAGAGCATACATTATTACCATTTCTTCTTGTTAATGTATAAACCTAAGATGAACTAGATTTGACCTGGCATGGGACCCTAGAGTAGTAACTTATTTATGGAATGGTTAACCCAAAGGAGGGCTGAACAGCAGGCTTGAAATGTATAAAAGCCTGACTGTTTCAATGAATATTTGCACTCACTGAGCACACCGAACCACGCCGGAGTTCGCTGTGTTGTACTGAGGGTCGATAGCTATCTGAATTTTGTTCTGTTCTTTTGTAACTGGATTCAGTATAAAATAAAGTACTTTGTATGTTCCTTTGTAACCTGTGTTTGGTGTGTTTCCTTTTTGGTTACCCTGCCTCATATTATTTCCTTGTTTTCACAACACCTGTTATAAATACACAGATGACACCCAGATCATTCTCAAGATCCCCAAGTCTCCAACCTCCCCCACCCTGACCTCGCCTCCTGCCTCCATGAAATCGACCAATGGATGACGAATAACCACCTCTTCCTGAATTCTGCCAAACTGAAATCCTAATATGCGGTAAAACATCTCTCCTTCCCCAACCAACCCCTTGGCCACACTCCCTAGGAGCCCCACCCATAGCATCCACATCAGTAAAGTGTCAGGAATTTGGCTCAACATTCTTGGAGGAAATGGAGAATGAGTCATTCTCGTCACCAACAATGGAACTCAAGATGGCACCTTATCAGCGTCATCTTCACAAAACACTTGCCGCTCTAGTCTTTTCCAACATGGCGACCGCGTCTTCCCATTCTATATCTTTCCTCTCTATGGTTTGGTAAGACGCATCGCTTCTGTTCGCTGCACCGTGTCTTTCCGGTGTTTTCCTGCGTTTCAGCTGCTTAGCCTCCTGAGAATTCACTAAGACACTCTCTCCTTTTTCTGCGCCCCGCACGTATCTGTTTTGTGTTCCTTCCTCGACTTATTTCACCTTTCCTTACCTTGCTTATTTCCTTTCTCCTCGTCTTGTTTCCTTGTTCCGTGCACTTGTGTTCGGATTTCCTTTTCTTCCGCTGCTTATTCTTACCTCGTTTCTCTCGCTTCCTCTCCTCTCCGTCTGCTATTATTATAGCGTTGAGTACGGCCGGGCTTCTTCCCATGTCGGTGCTCGTTCCTGAGTGTGTTTACACTCCTCCTCTCCTAGCGAGATCTCACTGCTTACACGAATACTTGGAATCATTCTTCCTCTTCAGCCTGCAGCACTTGCCGTCCTTCCTCAGCATTTTCCATTGGACTTTGTAGACACCATCCCCCAGGAATCGGATTTGGGTTTTCTTCTCCACGAGGGTTTCCCAAGGGTGATGCCCTCGGGGTGCACCGAGTCCAGTTTCTGGCCTCTGAACACTTTGGGGGAAGCCCCTATTGCATCAGAATCAATTCTACACATCTGCTGTTCCGGACAATCGTGAGTACTTACCGAATTGTAATAGAAAGCGACGCCCAAAAAAGATGGAACAGCAGATGCAACAAGTAATGGCAGCCATGCAGAGTCTCAATACTGAAGTACAGACATTAAGAAACGAAAATGCTACACTGAGACAAATGGTTGCTAACAGGGCGGAAATTCCTCCAGGACCCTTGCCCATGGGAAAACACGACAGCAACCCTAAAAAACTAAAAGAATTCCTGGATTCCTGTTTGGTTCAATTTACTTTGAAGACCTTGTTTTTTCCCACGGATCGAGCTAAAGTAAGCTTTTTGATTTCTAATCTCGCCGGCAGCGCTCTTGCATGGGCTACACCACTAGTCACCACAAATAATCAGCTAATGGATTCATATGCAGGATTTACCAACAGTCTTCAAGCCATGTTTGGCAGAAAAGAATTAGCGGTGTCAGCACAAGAAAATCTACTTGATCTTAAACAAGGGAACACTGATATCCTTACTTTCATCACACAATTCAAACAATTAGCCAATGAAACGGCATGGGCTGATGATGCCCTGCTGACCATTTTTCACAGGAATCTATGTGAAGAACTCAAGGATGAAGTCTCTAGAGTACCGAGACCTCCAAATTTTGCAGAAATTGTCATTTTAGTACTTCAATTGGATTACCGCATACAAGAACGAAATCTAGAAAGAAGAAGAGGGAAACCTCGTCCACCACTAGCACCTTACAAGTCGGATATTCCTACGACCAGTAAGAACCTGGAACCCAGAGAACCAATGTTGTTGGGTATATCCCGTGGACCGCTAACACCGGAAGAAAGACAAAGAAGAAGAACCTTAGGATTATATATGTATTGTGGTTCCGATAAACATGTAGTAAAAGACTGACATCTGACTACTCCAAGACATCAGGGAAACGACAACACCCACCCATGAAGAGAACCATGAGTGGGTTTTTGGTACAAAGTTCCCAGGAAACAGCCTCAACACATCAAAGGATGGTGGAGATCAATGTTTCTCTACAATTTCTAGATAAGCACATTCAACAAATTCCCGCCTTAGTAGATTGTGGGGCGGCAGGATTGTTTATGGATTCCGAATGGGCATCTAGTAACAATATACCTCGGGTGGCTAAGACCCTGAGCTTGCCAGTGGAAGGAGTGGACGGGAACCCTTTATCATCAGGACCGATTAAAGAAAATATGGCTCTTCTTACCATGAAGATTTCCACGCATGAGGAAAAGTTATCCTTTGATTTGATAAAGGCAGCCCATTATCCACTTATACTCGGACTCCCGTGGCTTGTTCATCATATTCCACTTATCAATTGGACAGCAGGAACTTTGTTTTTGCGGTCGGAACAATGCTTGCATTCCTGCCTTCCTGAAGGAGTGGTGGGTCTGTATTCTACTACTACTTCCCTGGACAAAATCCCGGTAATGTCTACCATTTCCAACCTGAACCTACTTCCAGAATGTTACCACAAGTACAGCTCTGTTTTTTCAAACGATGAATACAAGGAACTACCACCACATAGAAAGGACGACTGTTCTATTGATTTACTACCAGATGCGCAAGTACCCTTTGGTCGTATGTGCACTCTTTCTATTCCCGAGAAGGCGGCCTTGAAGGAATACCTACAAGCCAACTTGCGCCATGGTCTTATCACTGAGTCTAAAAGCTCGGCTGGAGCCTCTCTTTTTTTTATTCCTAAAAAGGATTGTAAATAACTCCGTCTTTGCATCGATTACAGAGGTCTAAACAAAGTTACTTACAAAGATCGATACCCACTGCCTCTCATCCAAGATATTCTGGAAGCAGTACGAGGCGCGTCTATCTTTACGAAGCTCGACCTTAGAGGGGCATATCATCTGATCAGAATAAAAAGGGGTGATGAATGGAAAACTGCTTTCCGCACGCCTTTTGGGCATTATGAATACCGCGTGATGCCATTTGGGCTAGCAAATGCCCCTTCAGTCTTTCAACGCTTTGTAGATCACATATTTGCTGACTTACTCCTTCATACTCTAATTGTTTATTTGGATGACATCCTCATTTTTTCCAACAATCTACAAGAACACATGATCCGTGTATCTGAAGTTTTAGAACGTCTTCACCAAAATCAGTTGTTTGCCAAAATTGAAAAATGTTCTTTCCATCTACCCAGCATACCATATCTGGGTTTCATTCTATCTGCAGAAGTAGCTGCCATGGATCCAAGGAAGGTAGAGGCTATCTACAATTGGAAGCCACCACAGAACATTAAGGAGATACAGAGATTCTTAGGGTTCACTAACTTCTACCGAAAGTTTATTCTGAATTTTTCTCGAATCATCAAACCCTTCACTCTTCTTCTTCAAAAAGGAAAGACTTTTATTTGGAATTCTGCTACACAAAAGGCCTTTGAAGGGCTCAAAATTGCCTTCTCTACAGCACCGGTTCTACGGTTACCAGATCAGACTAAACCCTTTATATTGGAAACAGATGCTTCAGATTCAGCAATAGGAGGATTACTTAAGCAAGTATCAGAAGAAGGGATCGAACATCCGGTTGCCTACATGTCTAAATCCTTGACAGAATCTGAACGTAATTATACAGTACTAGAAAAGGAACTCTTAGCTATAAAAAAAAGTTGCCAGGAATGGAGACACCTCCTTTTGGGGGCTCAGCATCCTGTTCAGATTCGTACAGATGATAGGAACTTGAGAGTACTACAAAATATGGAGTGTCAAAACAGTCCACAAGGTCGTTAGGCGTATTTTCTTTCATCCTATGATTTTGGCTCACTTACATTCCTGGAACCAATAACCAAATTGCTGATGCTCTTTCCAGAAGTTCTCACAATACACTGTCTTTTCTTCTGGAAAAGATGTGGCCACACACAACTTTTCTTTACTTTGTATCATCATATTTGCAAACAATACGAAAACAGCGTCAAGTGCTGACTCAGAAGGAAATAAGTGATCATGACCTGAGAATGGAAGACGGACTTCACTTCCGAGAAAACCAACTGTACATACCTGAAGGAACACCAAGAAAAAAGGTATTATATATGTGTCATGACCATGGGACTGCAGGACATAGAGGAATCAAAACCACACTGGAACTCATCAATAGACATTTTTGGTGGCCAGGAGTAACACAAGACGTCTAGGATTATGTTTCCTCTTGTTCCATCTGCCAACAATCAAAGGTTCCCAGACGCCTGCCCACTGGACAGTTGGTTCAACCTAAGCTTCCCACTCGGCCATGGGAGTGCATATCTACAGACTTCATCATAGAGTTACCACCTTCTTCACACAATACAACCATCATGGTGACCATAGACACTTTGACCAAATTAGCGCATTTCATTCCCATGAGTCGATTACCTTCAGCAGCTCCAATGGCCTCTTGTTTTCTACAAACTATATTCCGTCTTCATGGACTTCCTAAACGCATCATATCGGACAGAGGATCTCAATATGTTTCCACATTCTGGAAAATATTATGCAAAACCTTAGGTATACAACGAAACCTCACCTCTGGGTATCACCCACAATCCAATGCGCAAATGGAGAGATTAAATCAATCCTTGGAGCAATATCTATGTTGTTTTGTGTTAGCAGCTCAAGACAATTGGTGGCTTCTACTACCATATGCAGAATTCACATATAACAATTCTTTTCACACAGCCATCTGAATGACACCTTTTCTATGCACCTTTGGATTCCATCCATCCAGTTTCCCTACCGTAACTCCTCAATCCACTAAAATCCCAGCTTTAGATGCATTGGTCTCTGATATCCAGAAAGGACATTCTACCGCTCTTGCTACCCTTTCAGAAACCAGAGACAGAGTAAAACAACAAGCTGATAAGAAACTCTTACAGGAACCCACTTACAACCCAAGGATCTGGTATGGCTTTCCTCTAAGTACCTTCCTAAACATTTGGTACCATCGAAATTATCTCCCAAATATTTCGGCCCGTTTTCCGTCATTGAGGCCATGGGAAAGGTAGCATATAAACTACGCCTTCCTCCATCCTGGCATCGGATTCATAATGTTTTTCATGTTTCCCAACTCAAGACACAAATATCAGACAGATTTAATAGGGGCTTCAATCATACTCCCCCTCCAGTGGATACTCAAGAAGGTCCATAATACGAAGTAGCAGCAATATGCTACTCCAGATACCATCACGGTAAATTGCAATACCTGATTGATTGGAAAGGCTACAATGCTTCAGACAGGACTTAGGATTCATCAGTTCATGCCTCGAGGTTGGTGAACAAATTCCATCGCTCTCACCCATGGAAACCTGGGCCAATCACCCCACGGGGAGGGCATACTGTCAGGAATTCGGCTCAACATTCTTGGAGGAAATGGAGAATGAGTCATTCTCGTTACCAAAAATGGCACTCAAGATGGCGCCTTATCAGCGTCATCTCCACAAAACACTTGCCGCTCTAGTCTTTTCCAACATGGCGACCGCGTCTTCCCATTCTATACCTTTCCTCTCTATGGTTTAGTAAGACGCGTCGCTTCTGTTCGCTGCACCGTGCCTTGCCGGTGTTTTTCTGCGTTTCAGCTGCTTAGCCTCTTGAGACTTCACTAAGCCTTTCTCTCCTTTTTTCTGCGCCCCGCGTGTATCTGTTTTGTGTTCCTTCCTCGACTTATTCCACCTTTCCTTACCTTGCTTATTTCCTTTCTCCTCGTCTTGTTTCCTTGTTCCGTGCACTTGTGTTCGGATTTCCTTTTCTTCCGCTGCTTATTCTTACCTCGTTTCTCTCGCTCCCTCTCCTTTCCGTCTGCTATTATTATAGCGTTGAGTACGGCGGGCTTCTTCCCATGTCGGTGCTCGTTCCTGAGTGTGTTTACACTCCTCCTCTCCTAGCAGGATCTCCCTGCTTACACGAACATTTGAATCATTCTTCCTCTTCAGCCTGCAGCACTTGCCGTCCTTCCTCAGCATTTTCCATTGGACTTTGGAGACACCATCCTCCAGGAATCAGATTTGGGTTTTCTTCCCCACTTGGGTTTCCCAAGGGTGCTGCCCCCGGGGTGCGCTGAGTCCAGTTTCTGGCCTCTGAACACTTTGGGGTAAGCACCTATTGCATCAGAATCAATTCTACACATCTGCTGTTCCGGACAATCGTGAGTACTTACCGAATTGTAATATAAAGAACCTTGGATGCACCCTGACTCAGACTTCTCACTCTGACCACATCAACACTGTATCCAGAACCTGTCACTTCCAACTATGCATCCTAAGGCGACTCTTCCCCTATCTCTCCTACCCACACAGAGTCTCAGTAATCCTTGCTATCATCCTCTCCAGCTTAGACTATGCCAATTCTCTCTATTTGGGCACTCCAGCTTATCAGCTCAGGAAACTTCAATGAATCCAAAACTCTGCAGCTAGAATCCTTCCTGCCCTCACAGCCAGAGAACACATCTCCCCTGACCTTAGAGTACTACGCTGACTTCCCATCAGCCAACGAGCAATGTTTAAGGCCATGTGCATCACACAACACGCCCTCTATAATACGGGCCCATATTTCCTCCAGGAAAAGCTCATTTGCTACCAACCCAAGAAAAACTTTAGATCTATTGCTGCTTTCCTCCTACTGATCCTCCTTATTACCCCACCAAAATTGGAGGATCCGCCTTCTCTATCCGAGCTCCCACCATCTGGAACTCACTTCCACTGCACATCCTCTGCAATGAAGACTACCACTCTATCAGAAAAGCCCTCAAAACCTGGATATTCCCTGTGGCTACCTGAAGATCTTCTCTTCTCTCCCTCATTACGCCACCAGATGCTGCATCAAAGCTTTTACCTGAAGCATATATCCTTCAGAGCAAGGTAAAGTTCAACTCTCAGAGCAATCGGGGTGAATTAGACTCACTCGTCAAGCCAAAAGGTAAAGCACGAAGCAAAAGTTCAAGCTACTACTACTACTTAAATGTATTTTGGAGGCAGGAAATGTAATGCACTTAGATGTATCTTGTGGACAGACAACGTATGAACCCTAGAGGCATTTTAGAGGCAGGCAAGGTATTTGCACTTAGATGTACTTTGCGGACAGAAATGTGATGCACTTAAAGGTGTTTTGGGGGCAGACAATGTGTAGAAATTAGAAGTTATTTGCAGGCAGGCAACATGTTGTACTTAAAGTATTGGGGGCAGACAATGTGTAAAAATCAGATTATTTTGGGCAGGCAATGTGTTGCGCTTAGATTTTGGGGGCAGGCAATGTGTTGAAATTAGAGGTACTTTGAGGGTAGCACTGTATTGCGCTTAGATGTCTTTTTAGGGCAGGCACCGTCTGGTGAAGTGTCCTGAACAGGTCTGCATCAGAGCCTGTTGCATTTCTCCACTGGAAATGGAGCTGAGACTTTACGAGGGTAGCCTGTCTATTATACAGATGATCTGATCACAGAGCTACATCAAAGACAAAGCTCTGTCTGAGCCTCAAGGTACATATTTACGCATCACTTCAGTGGACATCTGCCACACTCACGGCTACACGCATGCATTAGAATGATGTGACTATCCACAACAAAATATTTGGTCCAGCTGGACACATAATGATTTGCCTCCATACATCAAACTTAAACACAAAGCACAACATCTCTACAGTCAGAAAGCATTGACGACCTGCACCCGCGCACTCTCCTGACCACTTCAGCACCCATCCACATGCCTGATCTTCATGGGTAGCTTACTGGAGCTCGGCCAGCCCACATAAGCCCATCTTAGCTAAATGCACACGTGCATTCTAATCCTTCTGCCAATGTTCCCATACCTTGGACTTAGGTCCCCCAAGGGCATTCGCACCACAAGCATGTTGAGGACATACTAATGGGATAAAGGTGCTATTATTGTTTATTTTATACATGGCGGATATGCAAACGTCGCAAGGAACTGTAAGGGCCTTTCCACCAAAACTGGAAAAAGTCGACCTGGCATGGGTCCTATATGCAGACAACATTGTCTTTATGGATCAAACAGCAATAGGTTTACAAAGAAGGCTGGTAGAATTTAAGAACTACCTGGATAAAAATAAAATGAAAATGAACATAGATAAATCGAGAATCCTAATAATGAACTCGGCCCGTGGCACGAAGAAAAATATCCCGTATATGTGGTCACTTGAAATCCAAGCTCTAAAAGTCGTCAACACCATAATCTATCTAGGTGTTATGATAAATAAAAACATCAATGAGCAAGCACAATACGACTTCATAAAGGAAAACCTTTTTAAGTTAACCAAGCAAGGGAAAGTCCTGCACCGAAGATATGGAGCATATTTCATGAAACCAATTATTATCTTTTTTAAAGAAAAGGTGACACCCATACTGACATATGATGCAGAGAGCTTGCTAAATTTAACATGGGAAGTCTGGGAAAAACTAGAAGCATACTTTTGGCGGAAGATCCTTAGGCTCGACTCGCCAAATTGCTTACAAATAGCCACAATCAGGCACAAACTAAGACTCCAATCTATGACCTCAATAGTTCTTTGGAAATCACTTTCTCTATATCGCAATTGCATAGTCGAAAGACCATCAGCCCCTTTTGAAATTTTGGAGTCCAGAACGAGTCTTAAGGGTGACAAAATTCTGACTGCACGGAAACAAAAATGTATGGACTTACTACTCCATAATAACATCGATTTGGAAACTCTCAAAGACAATCCTGATAAAGCAAAAAGATGCCTGAAAGAAAGAGAATGGCTGGAAACAGATATATCAAAACCAGACCATCGATACTGTCTGAATATCATCTGGGAAAAGAAAGCATTGAACTGCCTCCCGGCCTAGATGGAGAGATTTCCATCACCCTTGTATCGTGATCTCTTGATGCGGTGTAGACTTAACATATTACCATCGAGGGAAGTACAGTATCTGAGAAAGCAGATAAGCGAGCGGGACGCCGCATGCCGCTATTGCAAGAACCCAGAAATAATAGAGTCTACGAGGCATTTAGCTCTCTCATGCCCGGAACTACAAAGAGTAAGAAACAGGTTCCTGAGGAAAACACGGACTCATCTAGACTGCACCGTAGAGGAGGAATGGTGGGAACGATTAATGACGGTACACAAAATTGGCCAGACACTGGACGTGTTGAAACTAGTGGAATGGATTTTTAAGGAAATAAGGATAGCAGATGGTCACTATTAACTTGGTGTGAAGAGCAGAAAATGTATATATGATCACTTGTTACAGGTTAACAATGAACCAATAAAACAGAAAAACAAATAAATAAATAAATAAAGGTGCTATATAAATGTCCTGCTAGTGCTACTTTAAGTGAAGCAATGGACGACTAAGTCAAGTGGGCATTTTACTCCCGCAATGGCCCACGGCATTATTTGGAGCGGCCATAGGGTTGCCACCTGCTGGATTTGGACCACACTGACCGTATTTTTCGAGATCTGTCCGGTTGTCTGGTTTAGATGCAGTAAATCCAGAGTTTCCAGACTCAGAAGCCAGTGAAGTTGCAGCAGGAGCGGCCTGTGGCCCTTGAAGGTGTGTGTCAGCCAGGGCTGAATAGGCTTCCTGCAGTGTTCTTTGGAGCTGTGATTTACAGCTCGATTGTCAGAAAAGGGCTGCCCAGCAGACAGCAATTAATAGAAACTGGGTCATGGGGCAAGTTCACCTCCAATGACCCTTTCACGTTCAAAGTAGTAACTCTGCATGCAAAGTGCTAATGTTGGGGCTGTTCATTTTGATGGCCCATGTGCATTTTCAAGGCAAACCCAGGCAACAGGTCTCCCAAACTATTTGGTTTATTTGTGAGCGAATAGGTCAATTGTATATTTATAAACAATGTACAAGCCTACCTGCTTGTTTGAAAGTGCAAAAAGAATGCCAGTTTTCAAAAATTAAATAAGCAAGCAATCTTTATTAATAAAACAACTAACTTACAGCAGACTTCAGACACCTCCTTGCTGCAGTGTCCTGTGTGAATAGGGCACCAGGCTGCCTCCTTTTGTGCATTCTGTCACTTACAGCTCTGCAATGAATGCAGAGGCACACTCAGCAACAGGATGCACTACTTAAACCTGACTTACAACTGACCTACATGCTGTAACGGAATATGCATCTCTGCTTCACAGCCACCATATAGACTGCAGAGGCAGTGGTGGGAAAGAAGCTGTCTGGGGTGGGCGTTTGCTTTTTAGCCAGTGTCAATCTGCCTTTGCTTTGCTGTACACACAAAGCTGAACTACAACTCCCAGAATGCAAACCGCTGTTAAATGAACAGCCAGCCTTGGTGGGAGGTGCCATACATGTTATGGGACCACTTAGTGCTTAAACCTTTATCGGAATGCACTCCCTTCTCTGCAGACCTAGCCAGCTAACTAATTTCTAGTGAGAGTTACACCATTCATGGATTCCTGGAACACATCAAAACAGGCAGGTTTCTGTAAAAGGCTAGGATGAACAGCGAAAAGTCAGTCGCAGGTTAGTGTACGCTGCCCAGCCTCTTATCTCACAAAATGAATACGTTTCTGGTGGAAAATGTTATCTGGCAGGATTTTACGAATGGTCTATGTCTCTATAAGGTTGGTAGGGGTTGGGAATAGCTTAATGTTAGATGTACCTTAATCAGCTTTTAAACTTTCTTGCTCCTATAAAATGTATTTTCTTGGGCAATATTGGCAACATATCTTAGAAATGTCAGAAGACCATTCTGTTAGTGGTGTGCACTTTATAAAATGGTTGAAGAATCACTCACACCTTTTCTTGCTACGAATTTTGTTTTAGAATGTTGGCTTAGTGGGTTAACGCTCCAGCTGCAGACAGTTATGTGAAGCCTGCAGCTGAATCTCTGATGCAGGATCTTAACCCACTGAGCTATTCTAAGGATTTACTGACTTCCGAAGCTTAAAATAAAGCTCTGGGAATGGTTTTACAAAGGTGCGAAAGAAACAAAGCGTGTCCCAGTTCTGAGCGAAGCTGACTCGCGCAGGTGTAAACCGCCCGCTTTTTTTCGGCTGTGGCCAAACTCTCTGCATGGGCTCTGCTGCAGTGCTTCCGGGTCGCACCCGCGTGACGCGTGTCATAGTTCTCACGATGTGCTCTGTAGCTGGGTGATCATAGAGCTCCTGCAATGTGTTTCTTCCAGCTGGCGATGGAGCCTAACGATTCGCATAAAGCATTGTAGTGGTACAGCCACGATGTGCTTGTGTTGCTGCTATCGATGTCATGTGTTTCATACACCCGGGCCCACCCGGATGGGAGGCCCGGGGCCGTAAGCTGGGAGGTGGGGGGTTTGTGCTAAGTCCGGTGGGGCAGTGCCTTTTGGCGCTGCCCCACTTAGCATGCACATGGTGGGGTCGGGCTGCTGGGTCCCTTTACAATGGGAACCCAGACAGCGCGTCTCCAAGACAGGAGGGTGAGGTGAGAGGGGCAGGTGACAACCGGCAGTCGCTGCCCCCTGTCACCTTGCCCTCCATACTTCAAAGGCCCCCCTTCCCATCCTGCGGATGCTGAGCGGGGGGGCCTTTTGAAGTTCAAAGAAGGGGCCGCCTTGCCCCCAGGCCGAATTTTGCCTTTATCTGGCGGGGGCAAGGTGGCCCCTTCTCATGCTTCCTCCCCGTCAGCCACGAACAGACAGCAGCAGGACGGCTGCAGGTCTCCTTCAAGGCCAGGGAGAATTTGTGGGTTTCCTTGCGATTTTTCGTCCATCTGGCTTCACTGGAACACTGCTGGACGGCAGCTACCCCAGCCCCGTGGACATCAACGCTGCTTGGAAAACAAACAAGCTGTCGGACGGTCAAGGAAACTAAGATCACCAGCAGGAGGAACAAAACTGCTCGTAATCGCATTCAGGAGCAGAAGAGCATTTTTATCTGCAAATGCTATGATGCACAGCAGGTCTTTTTGTGTTCTCCAAGGCGCGATCTCCGGTCACGAAAAGCATTAGAGTGGCGACCTTTTTAACCTTTCGCAGAGTCACTGGGAAGGACGGCCTAAATTCCAGTCCCCTCCGGCACAGCTACGAATGCAACAGCTGCTCTGGGGATACTGCGGTGAGGCTGCACAAATATAAGGAAATAAGTTGCCGCGCCTGAAGGGGTAAGGGCTAAAGAACCCCAATCTTGGAAGCAGGTCGACACAGAGCCACCTCGAAGGAGGTAAAAGTCGAACAGCACGAGGAAAGCTTTAGAAACATAATACTGAACTATTCCGCATTAGCACATCAGCGCATTGCGGAAGGGAGACCGGCAGAAAGTGTGCTCTTTACATCCCGGGGGAGCCGAATGCTGTGATAAGAACAAGCCGAACTGGGGAAAAGAAAAGGCTTTACATTTATACCCGTACCCAGGCCAAGCCACCACCGAGCGGGGCCACTGTGGTGTTGACAAGCCATCTCCTTTTTCAAAACACAGCACCGGCAAGCATCTGAAGAGGACGCAGACAGCGCTTTACTCTGCTAAAAGCGCTAAACAAATTTTGGAAGCAGGAGGACACGGAGCAATAATTGGATCTTATAACTGGTGCACCAAAGAAGAAGAAAGGCGCCCCACATCATAGGCGAGTGCTATACCCTTGGCAGCACTCATACATCAGCACACAGAGGCCAAAAAAGGAAAGTGATGGCCAAAGCGTTATCCCTAAAAGAAACACTACTCCTGGAATGGGCCAAAACAGCGGAAGCCCTCCATGGCATGGACGTGGTGCAGGAAAGAATGGCAGAGCTCGCATCCACCGGCCTCAACGAGGATGACGCAGGCGCTCTGGAAGAGGAGGTCGACGGCGATGAGGAGCCAGCAGAAAGGGAGCAGCCGGCCAGGAAGAAGCAGCGCCTTGACGTCCGCAGCATGCCCGCCTCTCCAGACACCCACCCAGGCACCAAAAGGAAAGCAAAATCAGGTACTGTGAAAAGCAATGATTTGGGGCCTATGCTTGAACAATTTTTTGGCATAAGGGTGCGGGTGCTGAAAAAAAAAAAAAAAAAAAAAAAAAAAAAAAAAAAAAAAGGAGGCACAGGGATGACTCGAGCAGCTCCAGCAGCGAGAGTGACAGCACAGACACAGAGTCGGAATCTGGGGGCGAGGATGACCAGGGCCACCTTAAAGCATGGGTTGGGCCTAGCAATGATGTACCATCTCCAACCCCTCATATGACTAAATATGGGAGGCGCACTGCCGGCAAAAGTGTAAATAGAAGCCTAAAAAAGACCATTGCATGGCACATTGAGCGGAAAATTAAGAGAAAGATCTGGAAAAAGCAATTTATTGACATTTTCTGCCTATTGGAATATGAAGAATTAGGTTTTGGCATTTCAAAAAGGGATAAGAAAGAGGAAGAAAAAGAGAGAGCAAAGAGGCCCACACTGGAGAAGAATATTCAGATCTGGGAGGCCTCTTTTCAAATACTATCTACAATAATTCTAGAAAAATTCCCAGAAGAGGGCACGGCACTGATTGCCTACCACCACAGAATATTGGAGATTCTCAATACCTTTGGGGGGGAGTCTTGGCTGAACTATGATAGAGAGTTCAGGAAGGAGATGCAGAGATTCCCTGACCCGGGCTGGGAGGAGGAAGACCCTAAATTGTATCTTTTTCATGTATTAAAAGAAAAC
Source organism: Ambystoma mexicanum (assembly GCF_040938575.1). NCBI lineage: Eukaryota > Metazoa > Chordata > Amphibia > Caudata > Ambystomatidae > Ambystoma > Ambystoma mexicanum. The sequence continues at coordinate 761,754,230 of NC_090925.1, read as the reverse complement.
TCAGCTAAGAGCGCCCAAAGCAGCAAAGACCATGAGCATCAGTATAATAGAAGGGGTAGAAACAGGCAACATAACCAGCGCAGGCCTCAACAAGACAGTATAAATACTAACAAAAACAAACCCCCCTTTCGAAGAACGCCCCCAGGGGGGCAAAAAACAGGGCATAATCAGGGGCAGTCTGGCAACCGCAGCAACGGGGGGGCAAAAGGAAGAACTCCGGGGTCCTGCTGGTACTTCAACAGAGGGTCATGTAACAAGGGCACCGAGTGCAGATACAAGCACCTATGCAGCACATGCAGTGGTGGCCACAGCAGCAACAATTGCACAAAGGCCTCTCCTTCCAGGCCCAGCCCAAAAGTCACTGAGGGCAAAAACATGCACTAGCTATAGATTAGGGGCCTCACCAATAAAAATTGACCAACTGCTAAAATGCTAGAGAACTACCCTGACCCAGCAGCTAGAGCATCCCTGGCCCAGGGTTTCAAAGATGGCTTCCGGATCCCATTCAAGGGCCAGGGATCTCCCACCATACCGAAGAACCCACAATCTGCCTCATCCCTAGCTACCATAATAAGCGAAAAAATTGATAAAGAGCTACAACTAGGGAGGTTTGAGGGCCCCTTCCAGCACCCCCCCCCCTTCACTGAGTTTTTATGCTCCCCCCTGGGCATTGTGCCCAAAAAAGGGCCGGGGGAGTTCAGGATGTTCCATCATTTATCACACCCACCCGGCAGCTCTTTCAAGGACGGCATCCCTGCCACGGAGGCCACTGTCTCTTACAGCTGCGTGCAAAATGCTGTCGACCTAGTAAAACTGTCAGGTAGACACGCTCTCATGGCAAAAGCGGACATTAAGTCAGCATTCAGGCTGCCACCTGTGCACAAGAACACCTACCAGTGGCTGTGTTTCCATTTTGACAACAAATTCTGTTTTGATAAACGCCCCCCCCCGCCCCCCCAATGGGCTGCGCCATCGCGTGTGCCTACTTTGAACAGTTCAGTTCTTTCCTACAAAGGGTACTCCAACAGGCCACGCCTAGAGCCAGAACGGTACACTATCTAGATGATTTCTTCTTCACTGGCCCAGCAGGGTCTCCCATATGCAGCGCATCCATTAAGTTATTCAGTGAAACCAGGCAGGCATTAGGGGTTCCACTGGCGCCTGAGAAGACGGTAGGACCCACCACCACCCTGTCATCCTTAGGCATAGAGATTGACTCTTCCAAGAGGGAATGCTGCCTACCCATAGACAAAATAGAGGACCTTCTAAAGTCAATAAGGTTGATGACAGGCAGGGAATAGGCGACGCTGTGGGAAATACAGTCCCTTGCTGGGAAGCTCAATTTTGCTACCAGAATCATGTTCCTAGGCCGGATCTTTAACAGGAACGTGGAACTAAAAATGAGGGTGGGTTTCTAAGCCACACCACCACATCAGATTGGGCAAAGAAATAACACTAGACATGGCCATATGGGAATCATTTCTTAACAATTTTAATGGCCAGGTGATATGGCGCAAAACCATGAATGGAACAGACAAAAGGTCCTTGTTCACAGATGCGGCTGGCAGCAAATGATTTGGGGTATGTTTTGGTAACAAGTGGTGCGCTGAGCACTGGCCTCCCTGCTGGCAGAGGGGGGGCTGGTTCAGGAACATCACACTGCTAGAGATATTCCCCATAATGGATGGCACTCTATTTAAGGGGGGACTTGTTGGCCAGCACAGAACTGGTCACACGGTCAGACAACATGGCGGTTGTACACATGTTAAACAAGGGTGCTGCCTCCTGCCCTCTGGTGCTGAAAGTGTTGAGAGAAATGACAAAAAGTCACCCTGGAAAATAACATGGTAATAATTGGGCGGCACATTGCAGGCAAAGATAATAAGGCCGCTGACGCTCTGTCCCGTTTTTCAGTTCTCCACTTGCAAGGCACTAAACCCACAGGCAGAAGCCAGGAGGACAGCAGTTCCAGAAGAGGTTTGGGCCACCATGGACAAATCCAAGGCAACCCCCGCCAGCCAGCTCTCCCATCTGTCAGCAGTTTCATATTACACTAGATTAGCGGTGGCACCCGACCCCACCCACGGCGCACTAACCAGATATGCTCTCAACGGTTGGTCCAAAATGGAAGGGGTCAAGACAGACACCAGGCGCCCCCTCAATTTTGCTAAATTACAAAATTCTGCTAGACACCCTCCCTGCAGTATGCAACAATGCCTACGAGAGCTCACTATTTAGAGCTGCCTTCACACTCAACTACTCTGGGGCGTTCAGGATCAGCGAGATAGCCTCCAAAAACACAGGATCAGAGGTAGGGCTGTGAAACTGTGTAGGCCCAAAACTGACCAATTAGGAAAAGGGAGGATCATCAACCTGTACCGCATTGAGGAAACAGAATATTGCCCTATCCGCAGCACCAGGGCCTTCACGAACAAGCGCCCCAGCCGGGGGGGGGGGCAATGATTCACACACAAAATTGGGTCTGCCCTCAGTAGATTCCAGGTGAGGTCTGTCCTCAGGAAGACTATAATAGCTATAGGATGGAATCCTACTGTGTTTGGATCCCACTCCTTCAGGAAAGGAGCAGCCACTTCAGCCTGGATGGGGGGGTTGCAAGAGAAAGCCATAAAAGGGAGTGGGGGTTGGAATCGGGGGCTTACAAAAGATACATCAGGAAATACTTGATTTAATATTATCTTCCTCCCCCCCCCCCCGATTATCTCCTCATCATCCACCCATGTCGGGGGCAATGACTTGCCTCAGCTGGGCAGGACGTTTTTCTGGCTTAAATCGGCACCTCCCTCAGATCCCTGGCACGCATGCTAAGACTTCGAACAGAAGTGAAGAGGTCAGAAATCATCCCTCGCCAACAGTGGCATGAGGCAGAGTGCAGCAAAGCCATGGAGATTTCTAAGCGCAAACTGAACAAAGCCGTGGCCAATTTCTGCCTTTTTTATCAGGCCTCAAATTTATTAAACATGGGATCTCGGTACACAACCAGGCCATGTTCTGCAATGACAGGGTTCACCTGTCCATTGAAGGTATGGACATTTCACCAGGAATATTTTCTGGACCCTGGCAGCCAGAGGCTGTACTTAATTCATAATCTCTTATTTTGGGGGGACCTGGGAGACGCCGGTCAGCATCCCCTCAGGGTGGCGGCGGGGATCAGCCTCGAGCGGGCCCCTAATTGGGATTAGGGCCCCCCGCTCACCTGTTCCCTCTGTCCCCAAAATATAGTATTGTTATCCTTATGTGATGTTATGGCTGGTTTTTCTTTTGCACCATGGCTGGTACTAAAATAAAGCTTGTGGCCAAAGTTTTTTCCACCTCACATCATGCTCGTCAGTCTCCTCATTCCTGCAACTGTCATTCTGTATTGCCTGTCTTGTCACACTTGTCATCCATCCGTGTCACCCGCATGCCACTCCCCAGCACAAAAACACTTCCAGGCTTATACACCCGGGCCCACCCGGATGGGAGGCCCGGGGCCGTAAGCTGGGAGGTGGGGGGTTTGTGCTAAGTCCGGTGGGGCAGTGCCTTTTGGCGCTGCCCCACTTAGCATGCACATGGTGGGGTCGGGCTGCTGGGTCCCTTTACAATGGGAACCCAGACAGCGCGTCTCCAAGACAGGAGGGTGAGGTGAGAGGGGCAGGTGACAACCGGCAGTCGCTGCCCCCTGTCACCTTGCCCTCCATACTTCAAAGGCCCCCCTTCCCATCCTGCGGATGCTGAGCGGGGGGCCTTTTGAAGTTCAAAGAAGGGGCCGCCTTGCCCCCAGGCCGAATTTTGCCTTTATCTGGCGGGGGCAAGGTGGCCTCTTCTCATGCTTCCTCCCCGTCAGCCACGAACAGACAGCAGCAGGACGGCTGCAGGTCTAAAAAACCATCCCTCCCACCCTACAAATAACCGTAAGGAAAAGCTATAGCGAGGGCCAGGTAGAAAATGGAACACAATCATAGCATTAGGGGAGGCTAAAACGCCTCACTTCAAAAAATAATCATAAAAATTCAACTCCAAGAAGGGCCTTCTCAAAATACCGGGGGGTCTTTTTGTCTATTAGTTAATATTCCAGGAAAATACAGTTATAGAAGACCCAGGCGCTCAGAATCCACCAGAGAACATCAATACAGGTGGGAGCCCTAGGGGTACAACAAAAGTGAAAAGGAGAGAGGAACTTGAGCAGAAACATGTACTAGTAAGCCTCAAGTATCCACCTCCATGCATGCAGAAGGGGGGGTCTCACCACAAGTGGATCAGGAGCAGGGTAAGTTCCTAGTAAGGCTCCGGAACCCACCCCCTCACAATTTTGTTTATGCAAGATAAGCGCACTGGGGTACGCAAGTGGATCGTGGGCGGGGGAAGTTCCCAGCTAAGCCCTTAGAACCCACCCCAGCAGCGAATTAGTACAACACAAGCACTGAAGGGGTCTCACAACACAAGTGGATCGGGAGCAAGGAACATTCTAGTAAGGCTCTCCTTTTGAACCCATTCCAGCTGTAAAAACAGGCAGCCTTAAGCGCTGAGGGGGTCTCACAACGCAAGTGGATCAGGAGCAGGGTAAAAACCTAGTAAGGCTCTTTGAACCCACCCCGGCTGTAAAAACAAGCAGCTTCAAGCGCTGAGGGGGTTCCATAATGCAAGTGGATCGGGAGCTGGGTAAAAACCCAGTAAGGCTCTTTGAACCCACCCCTGCTGTAAAAACAAGCAGCGCTAAGCGCTGAGGGGGTCTCACAAGGCAAGTGGATCGGGAGCAGGGTAAAAACCTAGTAAGGCTCTTTGAACCCACCCTGGCGGAAAAAACAAGCAGCTTTAAGCGCTGAGGGGGTCTCACAAGGCAAGTGGATCGGGAGCAGGGTAAAAACCTAGTAAGGCTCTTTGAACCCACCCCGGCGGTAAAAACAAGCAGCTTTAAGCGCTGAGGGGGTTTCACAATGCAAGTGGATCGGGAGCTGGGTAAAAACCCAGTAAGGCTCTTTGAACCCACCCCGGCTGTAAAAACAAGCAGCTTTAAGCGCTGAGGGGTCTCACAATGCAAGTGGATTGGGAGCAGGGAAAAAACCCAGTAAGGCTCTTTAAACCCACCCCGGCAGTAAAACAAGCAGCCTAATGCGCAGAAGGGGTCTCGTAGCACAAGTGGATCTGGAGCAGGGAAGACCCTAGTAAGGCTCCTAGAACCCACCCCCGAGGAAACAACTAGCCCGCAAACGGAGCGTGGGGGCTTCAAAAACTCAAGTGGATCATGTGTGGAGAAAGTGCCAAATTCATCTCCAAAGAGTGGACCAAGAGGCTAAAACGCCTCCATCCGTGGAAAAGTACAAAACACATGACCAAAAAATCAAAATGGCTCCAAGAACACATCCCGCGGAGGATAAAGTGAATGGCTTCACAATGCGGGGTTTTGTTTTATCAAGAAATACGGATCAAGAGCCATAACTTCAGCGAAAATCACCCTGTGAGCAAGAGAGGGCGCAAGTGCTAAACCTGGTCAGGTTGGACATCAGTAAAAGGCACACAAGCGCACACCTACCCACCTCACTTGGAAAGGACAAGAGAAAGCAGGATGAACCTGCTCCAAAGACAAGCAATTATGAACATGTCACAGCTCACACGCTGTGGCCAAACAATTGTCACAAGCTTTCATATGAATGGCGGCGGGGATCAGCCTCGAGCGGGCCCCTAATTGGGATTAGGGCCCCCCGCTCACCTGTTCCCTCTGTCCCCAAAATATAGTATTGTTATCCTTATGTGATGTTATGGCTGGTTTTTCTTTTGCACCATGGCTGGTACTAAAATAAAGCTTGTGGCCAAAGTTTTTTCCACCTCACATCATGCTCGTCAGTCTCCTCATTCCTGCAACTGTCATTCTGTATTGCCTGTCTTGTCACACTTGTCATCCATCCGTGTCACCCGCATGCCACTCCCCAGCACAAAAACACTTCCAGGCTTATTGTGTTCAGACGGCTGCTTGCTTTCATGGGATGTCTGTATTGCAAAATATGTCTGTCGCTGAATTGACACAATCTGGCGTGGGATCGACGCGGGAGTGCGCCTCGTAGGGATGGGCTCGGGGTGTCATTAAATCCACTCATTGCATGCTGTTCTATGATGCATTATGGGGGGTGAGGGGTAGGCGCCACCAGGTTTCGAGAAGACGGGGGGGGGGGGGAGCAGGACCAGACAGAACACGGTTGCTCACTTCGGTAACATTTCATGAACATTCAAAAATGCACACACCTCTGCTCAGGAACAGAACTTTTTTTGGAAAGACACGGGATCCTCGACATGATGGCGTTATACAAAATGCGCACAAGGCTAACCGAACCCAACATTCTGGGTTATTTTACAAAAAGGTCGTGAATGATACAAATTCTTTTAAATTAGTACTAACCTCCATGGGGCTCGGATTCAAATCTTTAAGGAACACATTGAAAATAAAAATAAAACCAAAAAACAACTCCATAAAACCAGAAGACTGATAATATCACAATAACATAACATACAAAAACACAAAAAGAGATAGCAGTCGACTGATCGAAAGGCACAATGTGGGCTATCAGTTGGCTCTTACCGCAATAGATAATATGCTTTCCGCAAAAATCTTTAGTCCTCTGCTGCCCTCTTGTGGATACTGGCACATCTGGTGCCTTCTGTTCCATCACTGGCATTCACCAATAGCTGGGATATATAAGAAAAGAGTTCCTACAACAACAATCACGGGAAACACTAACATATCTTCGATTCATTGATGACTTCTTGCTTCGGACATAAGGCAACGATTTTCTTAAACAATTCCATGAATTTCTTTTCTAAATTGTTTTAACCAATGCATCGGAACCGCCGAAAATGTCGGGAAAAAATGCTGAATGCGCGTTTTATGTGCATTCGGCTTTATAAAAAAATATATATATATATTCCTAAAATGTCGAATAAGGGGAGCAGGAGCTGGGTGTCCCCCTCCCCACTTGAACGACATTATGGGAGTTCGGTGGTTGCTTGGGGTGTCCCCCGCTTCCATAAAAAGGAAAGCGGGGGGAAATTAAAGATTTTTTTTAAAACGGGGACCCCGATGCGCCGCGCCGCCGCCCCACAATTGGAAGGAGGAACTCACGTCGCAGGGAAAGCGCTGCAGGAGTGGACAGACGCTAAGTGTTGCCACGCAGGTACGATTTAGGGGCACGGGGTGGAGGATGGGGGCTGGGGGAGATGTGTGATTATTACGCCCCATACACTTTGATTTCATAATTTTCAGATTCAACATTTTCAGCGACGCAATAATCACGTATATGCCATCAAGTTCACCATGGTCTATTAATATTACTTCCTGGGTGCACCTATCTCTGTTGGAAGGAACACCCAACTGGAAATGCCTGTATACAAGAAACACAGACAGGAACAAATAATTGCACAGGGGAAGTTTCCATGCAAGCCATGCAAAACGCATGGGCGTAATTTTAGGGGAGGGGGGGACAGGGGTGTTCCCCCCCCCCCAACTTTCATGGCACAACATTGTGTCCCATTCATTTGACTGGGGCACCTTTTCTTCAGATGTCATGTACCCGCCAACATTTTCAGCAAAGTTACTCCACTGGCAAAACGGTCTGTTATCTGCAGCCAGGCAGTCCATTACCAGCATATATGTTCCAACAGGAAGACCAGGGAGAATTAGCTTGCCACAGCCCGTACATGTTTCTTGCAAAAGGGTCTTTCAGCCAGACAAATTGACATGGAATTTGTTTGTGCATCGAAAATACCCAGAGACAACCTGCTGCAATTCAAAGTGCAACTACAGAACCAATATCATTGGGCCTCATTACGAGATAGGCGGTAATAAACCGTCATTACCGGCATGCCGGTATGAAAGTGTCCGTGCTGTACCCGCACCGCAAATAACGTACGATTACGAGTCTGCGTGCACGAGTGTCCCTGCTTGCTGGTAACAGATGCACCGGCTTGCCAGTAAAGTCCCCCCAGCTCCCTGATAGCGGCATCAAGGAATTTGCTGAAACTTCCTCCGGCGCCGTTGGTACCCTAAATAATGGTACTGTCACTACCGGTACCGTCACTACCGGCACCGGAAGCAACATCATCGTGCCAGAACAGGAAACGCACCAGCGGCCATCTTAAAAAACACAATCCATTGCAATCCTCCGCAGACAGGACCTGAGCAGTCAATTTCCCAACCCCTAAAGGTGGACAGTGTCGAAAGTCACCAAGAAAGGCGCAGCACCTACGCGAAAACCGCATTTCAGCGACAATGAGCTAAATATGCTCGCTGATATGTTAGTGGAGCAGGCAGATGTGGTCTACAGTGCAGACCTGCGCCGTCCAGCACAGCTACTGAAGAAAATAATATGGAAGGAGACTGCCAGAAAGGTGAGTGCGGTTGGAACCACTGCACGGTCAGTAAAGGACTGCAGGAACCGGTGGGATGACCTGTGCCTGCAAGTCCGAAACATCCTATCGGTCAACCGCAGCCAGGGGCTGGCAACAGGCATAGGTCCAAACTCCCCCATAAAGCTGTCGAGGTGGGAAGGGACCTGTAGCTCCACTATCGACATGGAGGCCATTGAAGTAGTTGGTGGAGTGGAGTATGGAGTTCCATCATCGGCTGATGAAGGTGAGTGACCCTTTCTGCACCACACAAGTCCCCACAAACACCTGACATCCAAAGTAAAACGTAGGCCAAAAAATGTGAACCTGATGAAAGCAAATACATGGCTCATTATACACACATACACACATCCCTGTCGAGAAGCTGGGCCCACCACTGTCACATCAAAATGCATGCTGCATGCGGCTCCTATACCCAATACACACCCAATACACAAACAAAAATCACATTTCACACAGCACGCAAGCCACAACACACCTGTTCGCCTCACAGCAGCCACCATGGAAAACATGATTACACCTGAGGGATGCCAATACTACCCCCCTGCCCCCACAATCATGCAAGCACCCTGTCCACCACGCCAACAAGCATGCAATGAACCACAATGCCCTGTGTGGGTTTATGTGGGTGGGGGGAGGTAGGAGGGACTGTGTGAGGGTGTGTTGGGGATGGAGGGTTCATTCATGTTATAAATAACATCTGTTCAATACACTCATTGTGAAAATAAATCACATGACTGGACATTGCTTCTTCAGCGTGTGTCAATTTATTGCATGACAGTGTACAGTGCAAATTCATCCCCAAACCTAGTGCCCATATTCCCCCTGTCACAGTGCCCAGGGTCCCACATCCATATCACCCTCTGCATCCCAGTGCATCAGAAACTATGGTCTATCACTGATTGGCGCACAGCACGTCCATCATGTGCATTGCGGCCTGGCCAATGTGCAACATCTTCTCCTTCCTCATCTTCTCTTCACCTGGTGGTGGCTGGTCCATGTCAGGTGGCAGAGGAGCGTTCCGCCGGATGCACATGTTGTGCAGCATGGCACATACCATGATGATTTTGCCCACCTTCTCAGGACCATAAATGAGTGTGCCACCTGACCTGCTGAGGCAGCGAAACCGTGCCTTCAACAGGCCAAAGGTCTGCTTTATGACCACACGAGTGAGTGTATGGGCACGATTGAAGTCCTCTTCGTGCCTGTTCTGCGGATTCCTGACAGGGTGAGGAGCCACGGCTTCAGGGGATAGCCAGTATCACCTGCATGGGAGCACAATAAGGTATGTGGAAGGGTATTTCCTCTATTCCATTTGTGCTCAGCCTGTACATCGTTCATGCTCATATGCAGTATATCGTGAATGGCAGCTATTGACTTCACATCTGCGCAACTATTTGCCCTGTACACAATTTGGCACTCCATGGTGCTGATCTTGGGTGACGTACACGATTTAGGGGCCTTGACATTGGAATCACCAACCACCCAGATGGAGTAACAAGGTCCATGATGTACTCACATGTGAGGGTTGTGTGGCAGGGATGAGACCAAATGCATGTTGGGCAATGTTTGATGCATTAGGCTAATGCCCAACGTGATACAGCTTGTTTAGTCTATCATGCTTTTGGATAACTGTTGACGGTGAGTGGCAGTCTGGCAGAGCATTCTGCCGTGTGGTCTGTCTTCCCTGTCCTTCCCGAGCTGCTGTGCTAAGAGGCAGAGCACCAGAGAAATACCTGAGCGAAGTGGCGGCGAGTGGCAGTCTGGCAGAGCATTCTGCTGTGTGGTCTGTCAACCCTGTCCTTCCCGAGCTGCTGTGCTGAGAGGCAGAGCACCAGAAAAATACCTCGCTGACCCGCGGAGCCGCGTTGAGTGGCCGTCTGGCAGAGCATTCTGCCGTGTGGTCTCTCTTGCCTGTCCTTCCCGAGCTGCTGTGCTGAGAGGCGGAGCACCAGAGAAATACCTTGCCGACGAGCGGAGTGGCAGCGAGTGGCAGTCTGGCAGTCATGGCTGGCAGGACTGCCAGGACTGCGTCTGCCCCGGCTGTATTCCAGGAGGAGTAAGGCTGCCGCTTAAGGAGTTTGCGGCCGCGACAAGTCCTTGAGTGTTCTCAGCTGAAAGATATGCGAGGCAGCACAGTAAGTTCAATTGTTGCCCCCAAACTAATTGCCAACGACGTCACCTTCATTTGTGACCTAGAAGGAAGGTCTGTAGAACAAGCACTGACAAACAAATCAAGGCGAGACAAACCCACAATCACTGCCAATAGTATCCATACGGTCACACCTGAACATTTGGACATCCAGAATCCGGTGACACCTGTTTTCTCGCCAGCCCCGGGCTTGCTTACCGTGACTGACTCGCCGATGACCCCCACAGGGGGATTGGCGTGACAACGCCGGTTGCCTCTTGCCCGGGTACGCAGGAGGCCGCAGGATGACCGGACATGCCTGAAGAACCAATTGGAGGGAAGCCGGAGCCGTTGACGGAGACCCTGCGCGAAGTCGCGGAGAGACCACCCTCGAGGAGAGAGGCCGCCTGCGGGCTTCCCTGGAGGGCAGAGACCCTGATTGTGCGTCGGTCTGAGGGGTGCCGCTGGTGGAAGGTCGCAGCGAGGAAGCTGACTCTCGACACAGATACACGCAGCCCCGGATATGCGGCTGCAAAGTGAAAATCCAGAGCCCTCGCAAGTTTCAATAATCACAAATCTGCCCCTAACACCTGACAGAAACATTGCTGGAAAAGGACTCAATTCCAAAAAACGTCTTAGAAACAGCACAGACAATTTACTTCACATAAAAAGGAAAGTACTCAAAAATAAGAGAACTTCGAACCTAAAAGGGCCACGATTTTCCACTTTGAAAAAATCAGCTTCTTTGTACAAAGGCAGCCGTGGCACCAATGAAGCGCTTCGTTCACCAAGAACTGGGAAACCTGTGTCACTCACTCTTTTGATAGACTTTTTTCATGCCCACACCAATCGCCAACAAGACAGTTTTGGAGAGCGGTCGGACGCCGAGATGTTGGCGGTGGTAAAAGAAAACTTTCGGCGTTTGAAGCAAAGAAGGCTAGACGACCTTACTGTGAAAGTTCAAACAGCTATAGTTACAACGGAAAAAAAAAAAATGCCACCAAAGGGTACCCCGAAGTTGCACTATGGGAAACCAAATGCCTTCACGTTTATGAAAGGTATACCAGAAAAATCAGGTTAATTTAGGAAGACTGATATCAGTTCCCTTACGCCTCCAGTTCCATCACCATCAGACACAGATCAAATACCAGGACCTGTACAAGAAGGACGTTTGGTAAAAGACCTTCAACCTCTAAAACAGTCAACTCCGGTACAGCAGCGTTAACCTCTGTCGCCTCTTCCCTTGGAAAAACTGGTGATGGACTCGGATGAGACACCAGAAAACAACATAGAGGCAGACTACATCGCCCCTCTGGATGACCATCGTAGATCGACTATAGGTACACCAGAAAAAGACGATGTAACCATAAGGGACACAGACAAAAGCCCTAAATCTCCATGTAGGGCAAAACTACCAATAGAAATTAGACATCTAGTAGTGGGTGACAAGCCTATGAGAATTCCATCTCAAGACCCTTTTCTGCTGGCAAAATCCAGTTCTCTGAGAAGATGCTCTTTGTGTTCCTACTCTACTGCACGTTTACAAAAAATCCATTCCAGAAACTCACTAACTTCAACACCCTCTAAAAGATCTCCTACTCAGTCTTCATCCCCCCCAAAGGATACTCCATCAAAGAAAACGGACATTTTTTCAATAATGCCAGCATTGACAATAGCGTTGGCCCCATTCACTAAGTTATATGAATCGATCAATGACACGTTAAAAGACCACACGACTGTGCAAGCAATGCTTCACACCAAACTCATCTTTTTGGAAGGATATATCACGGCCCCGGGAAGAACAAGAAAAAAACGCAAGGAATTCAAATCTATCGTTAGACCATCAGTCATTATTAACATCAGCCCTACAAAATGAGCAAGCACCTCCAGGGGAAAACATAACCAAGAGGAAACAAAGACAAGAAATGCGGACACAAACAACCGCATTCATAGACCTAACACTTAACTCCAAAATTCTGGTTGGAAACCCAAAAGCTGACACATCTCACCAGGAGCCGCATGGGAAGCCCGCCCGCCAAACCGATTCAAAGACGAAACCGGAAGTGTTGTTGGCAGTGAATAAGTGGCCAAATGTGTCACCTAACAACCGCTCAGAAGAAAGCGGTCTAGAACCGGCATTTCCAATTTTTGACATCTCCAAGACAAGACCTACGGTCACGCTCAAACCCTGCAGAGATGGAGGCTTGGGTCTGAGTGTTCAAAACCTCCCAGAGAGGTTAAACAACCAGAACACGAGAGAAGAAGTAACAAACATCACAGAGCCTGCGCTCCAACCGTCGTCAGCCAAACAAAATCACCAAAACCTTTGACGTAGTATAGTGGAAAAGAAAAATGAAAATTTAGCGTCTCCCAAAACAGTGGAGGATTTCCTTAATAACGAAACGATGATGAACGTTAGTGAACACCTAAGGGATGAAATTCCTATATGTCAACCGGCTACCATAGCAGGAGTGTCAGTAAATACAGTCGGCTGTCTGAATCACAAAACAACAGGCAATGAAGAAAGCCCACCAAGTTACTTTCAAACATTGTAAGAGAGATGTAAAAAGCTCGCTCACAAAGTAAACTGGTGTAAACCTGATCCCAGTAGTTCCATCAATTCGAAACATGATGCTAAAAAAAGTCAGGTAAAGAAACAAAAGAGAACTAGCTATCAAGAGGAATGTAGAAACCGATACTCAGACTCAAGGGCAAACCATAACGTTAATGACCACCCTAAAAGACATGAATCACACACAGACTATTCTTCGAAAGAAAAGAAAGATAATTCAACGTTTAGATCTCGCTACAGATCCTGCACTGACACTTATAACAGAAAGATCATGAGGTCCAAAGAAACAAAATGGATCTTTAAACTAGAACATTTACTGGGCAACGATGATGACATAATTTTAAACAGAAGATCAATAATAACCTTGTTTAATTACATACCGAAGCTCTGATCGATTAAATCAGATTATCTCATGATTGTGGATCCAAGCCATCACCATCACAGAGCACTATTCCATCATCATATTGCTTCACCAATGGTGAAGAAATTATTAAAGGACAAAATTGATCTTCTCAAATTGGGATACGATTTGACAGACATTCTTCTCAGAATCAAACACGACCAAGTGGAGAAGGCAGAGAATTGTTGCCCAGATCTACGAAACAGAATTGGAAAAGCGAAACCAAGTGACTGCGACTTCCACAAGTAAATTATCCTCCATCGGTGGGACAAGGCCTAAAGAAAGTGGCAAAAACAGATCAACTGTGGAAACAGTTCCCAAAAGGAAGTGTTGTTACCCCCCTAAAAGGCCCACAAACACACAAGAACGCTGTGTTGACACAAGAGTCCAAGAACGAAACAAACAACTCAGTGCCAAAGGGGGGCAAGACAGAGCGGCCAGAGGACAACGAGAACCATCACGCAAATAATACCCACAACACGGGCACTCTCGCCACAAAGAAGCAAATCTCAGACATTGCACAGTATTTGGTCCTGGTTACCTAAAGCGCTTAATCCCACATTAACAAGTAGTAATTCAGGAATCTCATGCAGAGCCAACATACTGATAGCCAAGCAGAAGAATACCATCGTGATCTGAGGCTGTGCTCATGGAACACCAGAGGGCACCACGACTTGACAGCTCTGAGCGATGTTAAATTGGCCAACTATGATATCCTCTGTTTTCAAGAGACATGGCTGACCCAGAAACCGATCCTTGACGGATATGAAATTGTCCTTGCACCAGCAAAAAAAGGTCACTTGGACCGTCCTTTGTCAGGTATCCTGACGGCATGTCGAATAGGATGTGGCCTCTCAGTGAACAAAATCTTGGCCTCTAGTTCATCATTGTTAGCAGTAATGCTAACATGGGATCAAACGAGGCCCCCTGGGGGAAAAAATATCTCCTCATCAATGATAATAGCAAATACCTACTGGAATCCGGGAGCAATCGAACCCATAAAATACATAGAAATGATAGAAGTTCTAATTGATGTGGCATTGTCGGTGTACATGTCACCCTATTTTGTGATCTTTGGTGACTTAAATGCCATCTGCTACACGCCGGGTAATTTAAAAAACCTGACAGCAAAACCAACAGCTGCACAACAACGTGGCAAACTCTGGACAAACATGATGAATTCGAGAGACCTGTTCAGCCTAGACGAGGTATTTTCAGAAAAGAGCTGGTTGCCAACTTGGGAACGAGAAGATGCCGGCGCCTCCATCGACCAGTTCTTTGTAACAAAGCCATTACTACAAATGAAAACACGCTTCGAGGTGACACACACATAGGCTAGTGACCATAACCTTCTCAAAATATCTTGGTCCTCAAAATGAAAAAAAAAAGGAAGGATGAAGACCGAACTGGAGGTAAACGTTCAAGGCTCAAGAATTAAACTGTCAGCCAATTCCATAAGAGAACTGACGGACAAATATAACAACAACGAACAGGAAGGATGTCAGAAACAGGTCGATTACCAACCTCTGTTGATGCCATATACTGAAACTGCCTCCAGAAAGCAAAAATCGCTAATACAGAAGAAGCACAACTATGATAGAGTACTAGTAGAAAAAAGACGGGAATACAAAAATGAAGAGGAAAGCAGCAAAATTACCTGAGCAGCTAGTAATAATCAAGATAACCGAAATCACTAAAACTTATAAAACCTGGACCAGCCATCATCGTTTGAAACTCTACCAACACGATTCTGAGACCATGCGAAAAGCCATAAGTAGATACAATTCTAGAGAATTTTGGTCTCTGTTGAGAACTACTACCTCGCCAACAATTGACACCATTTCAAACTGCATTGGTGTAGCGACTTGGGAAAATCACTTTTCTAATCTATTCCAACTACCGTCTACGAACGACACAAAACCGTTTCCCCGAGAGAACATTCCCTGGATTAACCTTGAACATTAACAAGACATACTGGACTTAATGAAGAAACAAAACTATTCCAGGGCTCTGGGACCAGACGGAATCACAAATGTCGACCATAAAACCTTTCCGGAAGAATGGACAGTGCTAATCAGTAATATCTTCCGAAGATGTGCGGAAACTCAGTTGATTCCCAAATCATGGACAATGGCGTTAGTAGTTCCGATTTAAAAAAAAGGAGACAAAAACAATCCTCAAAACTACCAACCCATCGCGCTGCTTGATCCTATAGGGAAGGTATTTGGGACCTTATTATTGAAAAACATTCAAGTATGGGCAAACCAGGCGGACTGCAATGATCAATTTCAATGAGGTTTTAAAAAACATTCAGGAACTTCAATAAACATTCTGGTACTAAGTGTGTTCAAGAGTAAAGTCTTGGAGGGCGGCCCGCATCTCTTCGTCAGCTTCATTGATCTTACCCAAGCTTTCGACCGAGTCGACAGACAGCGATTGTGGGCAAAACTTGAGGCTTGGAACTGTCCTAAAGATCTACTTGCACCTATTAAAGCTCTCTACTCTAAGACGTACATGAAAGTCTGCCTAAACCAACAAGGCGACTTATCCTCAGAGATTCCAATAGCTAGAGGCATCAAGCAAGGTTGCCCCTTAGCCCCAGCATTATTTTTGGCCTACATGGGAGACTACAAGGACTCCGAAATGACCATACGTTAATTTCTGCCAAAGTTGGGAGAGTCAAAGATGCCGATGATCTAATTTTATTTGACCATACACCCATCGCCTTGCAGCGACAATTGAATGATCTCCAACTGTACACTGCAGGAAATAACCTAGAGGTTAATAAGGAAAAAACTAAAATCCTGATATTGGACTCCTCCCTAAAAAAAACAGATAAGAACAAATGGCATCTTGAAGGAACTCTAATAGAAAAGGTTCAGAACTTTAAATATCTGGGAGTGATGGTTGATAGTTCCAAATGGGAAAACTCTCAGCAACTGGCCTTACGAGACAAAACCAAAAAACTGGCGGCTCAAGCCAAAGTCATGGACAGACAATGTGACCGCTACAGATTCCTTTAATTAACTTCTATAAAATGAAGGTTGTACCAACTCTCACATATGGGGCAAACGCAATGCTGACCATCCCATGTGAGATATGGCCTAAACTGGAGGCCCTCTTCTGGAGAACAGTTTTATCTCTCCCTAGTTCAACATCAGTAGTGGCTATCAGACGAGAACTTAGCCTAGTATTCTCTTCAAGGCACGGTCAGTTGCAATTCTCTGATGCTTTACAGGAAATGTTGGATGCCCAACAGCAATTTCATCTACAATATGATAAATTAAGAAATGTCAGGTCAACGAAGCAAAATGCTTATACAATGGAGTAATGCCAACACACTGCTCTTGGATTCAATTGAAAGTGGAGAGGAGGAGTTGATCTCCAACCCAGTCAGGGTCCTAAAGAAGTTAAAGGAACTCGACTGCATTCAAACACTGCAGACAGAAGCAAGAAATAAATTGATGACTCATTTGCCTCCCAACACAAAAAAATGAAATGAAATACAGAACTTCATTAAACAATTCCCCAGCAGACCGGCGCGGGATTTAATCTTAAGAGCACGATTAAACTTGCTGGAAACAAATGAAATTCTACACATCACATGGCGCTCTTTGACATCGGAATGCCGTTACTGTCAAGACCCAGAGAAGAAAGAAACAGTACAACATTTACTTATGTCATGTACTGCGACGCGACAGATAAGAACCCACTATCTACATCATCACTCTAGCAGTTCACTACCATTTGATGAGGAAACTTGGTGGTGCAGATTGATTGGCGGAGACAGAAACTGCTGGCTCATCGCACCGTTTAAAAGTTTACAACACGTTGTCTACAAAATGTTCCCCCGATGTGAACTAGTCGAGTGACAAAAAAAAAGGGATTGTGAGAACAAAACAAACAAGAATTTAACAAATCAATAAGACTTGAATAAGAAGTAATTAATTCGCCAATTTCTTGTAAAAATCTTTTTTTTGATTAATACAAAAAACAAAGAAATCTTTTTTTTAAATAATTGTTTGACGCCATGCATGTGTCCCTCGACGTCTTCACACCAGTCACAATGGCACAATATGATTGTTGGTAGGGTCCCCCAGCATAGGGATGTGTTCCTTGGATGTTGCAGGGTATCGACTTGCATGCTGGTACTCATGTGCTGTGGGTGATTCCCGCACCAATCGCACCCATGTAGGTGTTGTTCAATACTTAATGGCTCCAATTTGAGGCAACCTTGTCACATGTGTTTATCCCATTTTTATTCATCTGCACATGTTGCCATGGTGTTATGCAGTGTTACTGTCGGGGAGGGGCAGTGACAGGGGATTTCCCTGAGGGGGAATTCATACTGCGCACACATGAATGCATGACCTGCAAGGTGCTTCGATGCGGTCATGTGTATTCAGCTTTGTGACTGCATGTTGATGCATTGTGGTGCTGTGGGTACGGTCAGGTGATGTCCAGTGGACAAATTCAGGGGTGTGTGCTGATTGTGAGTCTGACATTTACACATTGGTGTGCGGCCTGAGTATTTTCTGTGTCATGCATTTTATTTGTATGATTATGGGCACGGTGTTTGCCAGCATGGACACTGTCCAGACACCCCATTGAGGACACTGCCATGGCCCAGAGGGCAGACAGGTTGCATATGCATGTACCCTCCTACACAACACTCCCATGGCCCAGAGGGTAGACAGGATGCATATGCATGTACCCCCCCCCACAATACACTTCAATGGTCCACAGGGCAGACTCACCCAGCAGCCAGGCACGTTGGCCAGCATCTCGTTCCATATAGCAGGTTAGCGAGGAGTTCCGCAGAGTACCATTGCATCATGCGTGGATCCTGGGAATCTGGCACAGCAATGTGTTATCATCTTGCTGGCATCACACACCATCTGCACATTGATGTAGTGGTATAGCTTCCGATTACGATACACCACCTCCATGGCATGCGGGACTACCAACTCCATGTGGGTGCAGTCAAGGGCACCAATGACATTGGGCATGCCTGCCAGTGCATGAAATGCTATTTTGGTGTCATTCACCTCCTGTTCTGTCCGTGGTAGGGATATGTGGGCCCTTGCGTGCTTTAGGAGTGCATCCAGCACTTGGTTTAGCACACCAGAGAAACATGGTTGAGAGATGCCATGCAGCTGGCCCACTGTGTGCTGGTAGGTGCCTGTGGCCAGGAAGTGGAGCACAGAAGCCACATTCAGCAGAGGGGGGGGGGGGTGCTGTGGATGGTGATCAGGCTGACCAAGTCTTCATGTATTAGATCCACTATGGTGGTGATGGTGTCCCTGTCCAGGCTGTACAGGGTGTGGATCTGTGCTGGGGTTAAGTTGAATGGACTGGCCCTCATGCGAGGGATTGGTGATTGCCTGCGGGGAACCACTGCCTGCACTGGTGGGATTTGTTGGGGCGGTCTCACCCTCCTTCTCCTCCTGCATCTCCTCTGTAATCCCTGGTGTACTGCCTGCTCAAGGAGCATCAGTGCAGGCATGTCCTCCAGCTCCAGTATCGCAACTGCAAGTTGAATCATTTTGGTCTTGGAAGGGATGTGGTGTGTGGGTGTGCTCCTTTTGTGCAGGGCCAGGCTCCATTGCCTCCACCTGTGTTGATTGTGTGCACCTGTGGCAGTTGGGAACACAGCAGTTT
Organism: Ambystoma mexicanum; assembly: GCF_040938575.1. Lineage (NCBI taxonomy): Eukaryota > Metazoa > Chordata > Amphibia > Caudata > Ambystomatidae > Ambystoma > Ambystoma mexicanum. The sequence continues at coordinate 761,735,072 of NC_090925.1, read as the reverse complement.
ACTATTAACGGATGATCCGCGATGCCGGAATTGCCGGCATCATGGTGGCCCTTCTTACCGACATCTGGATGCCGGTATGTGCATTTCCGTGCAACTCGTAATGTCCTCTTCCTAGCGGCATGCCAGTGTTACTGGTACGGTGGCCACGTGCCTGCGCGCATGCCGGTATGGTGGTGCACGGCCACAGCGGGTCCCTGTCGATGCCGGTAGCACAGGTATCTAGGGTCGTAATACACCGGTCTGGTAATGGATGCCGGTATTGCATTACCGGTATCGTTTTTACCGGAGCGCCAAACTTGTAATGAGATCTATTGTCACCTAAAATCCAGCCCCAACACAACTGAATAGGATTGCTAAGGACCTGCAACCAACATTTAGCAGGGATGAGTAACCAAGACCCATTTTTAAAGAAGCTCCTCTAATTTCCTACAAACAGCTTAGAAACCTAGCATAGTCTCTGACCACTAGTAATTTGCGACTAGATCAAGAACAAAGAAGATCCAGAATGCATTCATGCAATGGTAGGTGTAAAATGTGCCACACATCGGCATCCTTTAACAAGGTGGGCATTGTGCCATTAAAGGACACATTTTCATGATCTATAGCCTTCAGTGAAGTACGTTTATGTGCAGAAGTCACAGACCCATCCACGTGAACCACTGGCACCCATGGGGAAAACTGTTAGGAAAAGCAGGAGTTTGGCCCGTGCCAGGGTGCCACCCCACCTGGTTGCCTCAGAGGCACCCAATAATTCACACGAACGCAGAAACACAGAGACAAAATAACTTGGACAAAAATGAAATAATGGCACGATACCTCATCTTGTGTTTAAAATAGGCCACTATTAAAAAATCCAAATTAGATGGTGCTCCAAATTGGCAGGTAAGGGCCACAGAGGGTGGGTTCAAGGTTTTGCACTGCTCGCGCCTCTAACGCAGGGTGCATTCTCAAGTGATATTCTGGAAATCAATTCTTTTAATCTCATGTCAAATTTCCCGCCATAAACACAGGGCCACAAGTACCAGAATGCAAGGCGAGGTGAGCCAAAAAGCCACAGCTGAATAATCATCTCCCACCTTGCACAGAGAAGCTTGAGATCTTTGTAAAATATTCTGTATTTTACCACAGTCATTTACAGATGTAAACACACACAGAGCAGAAATAAGTCTAAGAATGGTTTGACAACATATGCAGCTTTCTGTTTACTGGGGAGTGTGTGGGGTCTTTTTCGATTGGTCACTCACTTCAGTCTTCGCAGCATTCATTTCATTTGATTTTACTGTTTTGTCTTCTTTTTTTCAGTTTAACCCGAAAACCAGAATGCTAAAGTACATAGCACCCAGAAGCAATTTTAAGGAGCTTGGCGGCAACTACTCTAGCCTTTTGAACAATGGCTGCCCAAAAAGAGCATTCCATGGGCAACTTGTACACTGCTAAGCGGCTACCTGGGCTGGCCAACATGCTTTCTGCAAGCATTGCCCACTGGGTATATCTAGGGGCACATGTCATTGGTTCGCCACGACACTGTCTTTGACCTTACATCATGCACATGGACCCCTGCTGGGAAAGAATCTTCTGAAAAATACATCACCCCCAGGTGGACTGAGAACCAAACGAGGCCCTGGAAATAATTTTCCAAGTGGCCCCCATATTACACATGTTCAGCAAGCCCAGCCATTTTCCTATGGGAACATTTGGAAATACCACACAAAAGAGGCCCAGGGTGCAGAGGCCTACAGGGAAATTTCCAGAGTTCCCCATAGGCTAGTCCACCCCTGACGTCACCCTAAAAGGCATAAGGAAACCCAATGAGCCAAAGAGGCTTTGGAAGCCTGTTTTCCTGGGCTTGCGGACATCATACATAATAAAAAGCCAAGCCGAGGCACTAAAGTCTTTAATCCTGTTCAGATCATCATCGATCGCAGACCCCTACTTGCATCCAGACGATGACGCGTTTTTTGTTTCAGAGGATAGATTTGAAAAGAAGGTCGGCAAGGACATTCCTTGGCTGAAATGAAAACAGAAAATGGATTCAGCATACAGGAAATATTGGGTCCTCAGAATCACCTGGTCCTTGTGGAACCAATGGTACAGCTCCTCCGTCGACAAGCACTGAGCTCGCTCACCCGACAGAGCAATGTCATTGCAACCGGAAGCGCTGCCTTCCAGGCGAAAAGCAGGAAGTCGCTCGTGGTCATAGGTTTAAAAGGCTTGCGAGTCGGGTTCCAGGACCAGATTTAGGTCCAAGCAATGATGAGCCTTCAGCACCAGAGGTTGCCGTCTCAACAGACCCCTAAGCTGGTGCCTGTTGGCCACCGGATTCTGGAAAGAGGATATCTCGTTGCGTTTTCATGACCACCAATGGCTGCGAGGTAGGACCTACAGGACACCACCGGAAGGCCTGTATTCAACAGATGGCACATGATGGACAATACCTGGTTCAGGGTGTAAAACAGCAGACTACGCTGCTCCTTCCCAGAGACCAGGGGCAAAATCTCATCAATTGTCTGATATCTAAATCTATCATTAAAATGTTATTGGCAGCACAGATCTCTAAACCCTAAAATGTCCCTTTCTTTGTGAAATGATTAGTACAGATACAGAGCACAATGCCTTCTTGTTAGGGCTGATGCACAGCATATCCCAACCCTGATTTAACTTGGCTAGTGCAGGCGGCATACACGCAGCCCTTACAGACCAAGTGAGTGGTTTCTGACCACCAAATTGTGTCAAGAGAACATCTGTATCAGTTTTAAAGACCACCAAAGGATGTAAGGTAGTTCCAACAGGACACAACCTGAATGCATGTATTTGCCAGATGGCACATGTAATATAACATGTGATATAATGTAATGTAGGTGGTCTTGTAAAGCGCCTGTCTACCCATGGCTGTGTAAGAGAAAAGGGGCTTGGGATACCTCAGGGGGACAGTGGAAAAGACGGATGGAAAACCTGTGGTGTTGATGAGGGCAGGTCGGAAATACCCACCTTCTGTGTGCCAGTCTGCTTTCTATGGATTTGGAGGAAGAGACTTGGGAGTGTGTTATCCATAGGGAAGAGCCTAAGATCTGGTAGACTACAGGGCTTTGGGTCTGGTTAGCCACTGATGTGGAAGATTGTGACAGGACAAAAGAGGAGGGCTTAATCGTGGCTCAGTTAGTGTTGGTGTCCTAACGGCCAGGCCTCTGGTGGCTTTCTACTGGGGTTCATGTGTGTATGGTGTAAGGAGGTAGGAGATCTTAGAGGGGAGTCGCTTTGTCAGTTAGTCGTTGGAAGGCGGGAGTAGGCAGTACAAGGCAAAACAGCCTGCAACCCTGCACTCCCACCCCAGGCAATTTGCGGACAGGTCCCATCTCACTAGCTCCCAATGCATGCGTCTCTCTCTCTCTCTCTCTCTCTCTCTCTCTCTTGCTCTCTCTCCCTCTCCCTCTCTCTCTCTCTCTCTCTCTCTCTCCCTCTCCCTCTTTCCCTCTCTCCCGCTCTGTCACTCTATTTCTATTCATCTCTGTCTTAAATTGATACATTGTAACCCATAAGGAACAAAGCAAGCATCTGCGAGTTGGCAGGTGAGGGAAAGGGTCAGTGTGGATACTCAGACATTAACAAAACCTGCAAAGGCTTATGGGAGGCAACGACATAAGGTTCAGTGGAATGGCAGCTTAAAATCTGGGGACCACACTCACCAATTTCATCTTCCTTAGTATGTTGGTTAGCAGGCTGAGAGATATCTCAAACTTTACTCTAATATGCTCAGGTGTTATGCTTGGTGGCCTGCTGGGACCTTTGCACGTTGAGGGCAGGGCACTTCGAAGCAGGTCAAGGTGTTTGCTGGGGGATTGGTTGGGGAAGGTGCCAGAAACGCTCCTGATTTCACCCAGAGGCCTACCCTGCTGCCTCCCACAAGCCCCAAACTCTTCTCACACAGTCCAAAAATAAACCTTCTCCACCACTACCAACAGCCACAAGTCACCAGGTATTGATGCAGCACAAGGCCTTCAGTATCAGAGTGATGCTGCAAACCTGCAGGGTATTCTTCATGATGAAACAAGGAGCAGAAAAGATAGAAGGTGGAGGGTGGATTCCTCCACCAAGAAATATGCAGCACTTTGTCCTAAGCAAATTACGTGGGAGGTGAGACGGCTGCAGGGTGGTGAAGAGCGGTGTGTTGGCAGTGAAAGAAAGGGGGTTTTGGGAGTGGGATATGATGGACTTTCCAAAAAAGGCTGCAATCTTGAGCTTGCAGCGACGCTGGCCTCTTTCTAGCTAAGGGCCTCAGGGAAATTTGTTTACTTGTATCTCAGTTAAATGATGGCACCAAGGCCAAAATCAGACATGCTTTATTGATCCAGATTTTAAGGGCGGTCCTTCCAGGGGTGGCTGTGAGTGTTGGGGGGGCTCAACCTCGGTTGGGTCGGCCACATTTGCCATACATTCTCCTCTTCCTGCACACCACCCTGGGGAAGGGCTCCATGTGTCTCCTGATCCACGGATGTCTCTCTCCTGGTTCTGACTCTGATGGGCTCTTTATCCCTCTGTTAGGGAGTGGGACCTCCCGCAGCTCTCTCAATCCCAGCTGATCCTTTGCACACCAACCATCCTTACAAGAAGTGTCCAGTTATCAGACATTTTAACTTTCATGCAGCCAATAAATGTAATAATGAAATTGTGGGGATAGAGAGGATAACTAGCATTCCTTTCTGGGGACCACCTGTCCTCTAAGGGGCGGGTCACTGCTTGCCCTGTCCACCAGGGGTTTTAAGCTTGAGGCTCACCTTCCGATTCACAAGGCGGGTGGCTCCTCCTTGGGGGGAGGGGAGAAATTCCCAGGATTCATCAGTTTCTTTCTTCTTATAATAAAAACAAAAAAAACAGTTGGGGTGGCCATTCTGACCTCTAGTTACCTGGAAATTTAAAAAACACAGAATCCTCAGCACAGCGGGCAATCTCCAGGGTCACTCTATCAGGATAGGATCAATCTTTTGCCCGAAATGGTGGCCGAGAGCTATTCTTCCTAAACCTCTTTTCCCAAGTAGCAGGATTTGCTAAATATGTCAAGTGTAACATAGTCACTAGTCTGATTGTGTCAAGGGGGGACGGGGACACCTCGCAGCATGGGGTGGGAGGCCTGCCAGGGTGGACACCAGAGCCAATCCTGCCCCAAGGTGGGAAGATGCCAGTTTGGAGGGTCTCAGTTCCTATCCTTTCTCTTTGTGGATGTGTAATTCATTGGAGTACCCATCTAGATCACCCCATATCTCTGTCTGAAAATGCTGGCCAGTCTTTTTTTATCTTTCCCAAGAATTACAAGTACCTAGAGAAACCCCAACGCACTCATGACTGAAAAATAAGTCACAATTCTGACTGCTAGCCAATATACACTGCGAGTTTGCCAAGACTTTGGGCTGATCTAGAAGGAAAGAGGATACCTGCCCTCAGCAGGGAATACAATGCTTCGAGCTGCCCTCCCTGAAAGTATCAATCATGCACTGCAAGGCATATCAGACTGGTATGTCCTGGCAGGTAAAACGAAATGATATGGCAGTCAAAGGAGCTACACAGTCAACACAACCCTGTAAACTATTGGGCAGTAATTGGGATTTAACCCAGGAAATATTTTGGACACTTTGGGATTTAACCCTGTGATTGTTTTTGGACACTTGTTCAGGTAATATATTGGCCAGGAATTGGAGTGCGCGCCTCGCCCCTGCTTTTTTGAACATTTAACTTGTGGAGATCCAGACTCCAGAGGCTGCAGCACCAGGGTTATTTTGCCCTACACTGGAGAACCATAATCATGGGTTTTCCCCTCCCCCTGCTAAGGGTATGATGTGTGTGTTGGAGGGGAGTCTTTCACTGGTCACCTGAAATGTTTAAATGGGTTCAGTACATTACCATAATTGCTAGAGACTGCAACTCCATTTATATTGGTTTCACCTGAATTGAATGGCAACTCAGCCTCCCTGATGAGTATTGCAGATACGAAAGCGCTTGGAGGAGTACAACAGTGCAAGAAGGGATTTAACCCTGTGAACTATTGGGCAGTAATTGAGACTTAACCCTGTGATTGTTTTTGGACACTTGTTCAGGTAATATATTGGCCAGGAATTAGAGTGCGCACCTCGCCCCTGCTTTTTTGTACACAGTCAACACAAGCCATCCCTGAGGTTTCTCTGATTACCGCCCTGGTGTTACCGTCCCAAACCGTGCCAGACCCAGGGACAGAAATTGCCTCACTGCTCCACACCCTGCAGGTCACACACAAACCCCTTGAGCCAGAGAAATGGAAAGAGAAGGGTTGTACCAAAGATTCTGAAGGGATTTGGTGTAGTGTGGATGGGAAACCAGTTGCCCTAACATTTGCTCAGAAATACTTGATCCTCCTTATCTGAAGGGAAAGCTAGCTAAGATTTGTGCCCAGACAAGTGTCAATTGGCCAGATGCACTGCCCCTTGCCATGATGTACCCAAGTGGAATGCCCATTTGATTTGCAGGTCTCTCTCCCTTTGAAATCATCATGGCCAGACCTATGTCTCTCCCAGCTGTATCACTGCCCACAATCAATAGGCTATCGCTGTCTCTGCTTATTTTAAACACTTGACCTTGATCATGAGGCATTTACATTCACAGGTCAGTGATGCTCAGCCTGTCCCAGGTCAGAAGAAATTGTACAATGTCCAAGAAGGAGATCAGGTGTACTTGAAATACTTCAAACATGACTCCTGCCTGAAACCCGCTGGAAGGACCTTGCACTGTCTTGTTGACAACAAACACTGCTGTCAAAGTACTGGGCAGTAAGACTTGGGGACATGCATCACACTGTAAAAAGGCCTGCCCCAGAACCTGAACTCGACCCAGCTCAACTACCGCCTCAGTTGTTTGGTCCATGTGTACCCCGCACCCATTCCTGAAATGTCAGGGTCTGGATCAACCCAAACCCAGATACAACCTCCAGCCACGATAAAGATATCGTGCCAGAGACCATGGCCTTGCTCTGAAAGATTGAACTGTGCCTTGAACTGAACCGTCCTGACACTCAAACCGGCTCTAAAAATTCGCAGGTCATGTCTGTGAAATTGCTCTGAAAATTGAACTTTGCTCCAAACTTGAAATTGTCCTTAATCCACAGTTGAACGTGCAATGAACTTGAATCCCCTTTGACCAACAGTACTTGCTCATAAAGTGAAAATTGCTCTGAGAAACTGAATAGTGCCCTGCACCTCCATTTGGCGTGAACGGAATTGCTCTGAATCTAAAATTGGAGCATTCTGAACTCGATATTGTCCTCTGAATGCCACGGGTTCCTTGAAACTAATTTGCTCACTGAACTTGGGCCTCGCGGGAATTTACTCTGAATGTTGAATAGCAGGAATAATTGGAAGAGTAAAAACAGGTGCACTGACAGGTGTGCCTAATTGCTGTGAATGCAGAGCTGAAGTTGTGCGTTTACCTGAGGTCCATGTGCAGAAGCAAGCTGAGGGAAGCTGGAGAGAAGGAGATTCTCCCCAATCAAGACCAGATCAGAGGCACCCATACTGTGGATGGGTGTAGGTCCCAAGAGAGCCTGTAACAGCAGTAGCAGAGATCAGAAAGTCGGGAGGTGGAAGCAGCCCGCAACCGTTGTGATTTCGGAGCCGGTGAGTAAAAGCTCTGTGCCCAGAATCACTTCAAAATAGCTTGCCAGTAACTGTAACCAGCACAGTTGATACTTGCGAAGGAGTGAAAGCGAGTGGAATCGTTCGCAGTTGTGGGAAGTCCTGATTAACAAAGGGAATTGTAGCATGCGCTTGTGTAGCATTCAGCAAAGTGCTAGCATAAGAAGAAATCTTTCTTTTTCACATTATTACCCAATATTCATTACCGGAGAGGTCGTGTGTCTCCTATTAAGTTGGAGAACGTTATCGGTAATGGTTTACAAGCCACAGTTAACTTTCCCAAAGTGTTACAAGCACATCTTATCAAAGAGAGGTTACATAGAAGATAGTTTGTTTCCCGATATTTGTTAAAGCAGAATGCTGTTTAAATCAAAAGGTAATGCAAATATATAAGTTGAAGTTTTGCATCAAAAGAAGATCGCATATAACTAAATCTGTTTCTGCAGGGAAACCTGAATATTGTAACACTCAGAAGAAACATTTTAATAATTACAGCAGTTGTTGAAGTTGCTGAAATAAAAAGCATTACCCAAGCCAGTAGACAACGCCTTCTTAAGATTAACCCAGCATAATTAAAGAATGATCATCATGGTTTTCAAGTTGTTGAAGCTGCTATAAATCCAAGGCCCTCTGATACAAGGGTGATGAGGCTATCGAAGGCTGGAAGAGTGGCAGTACAGCTTTAGAGAGGTAACTAACTGAAGCAGAAAAGTGTAGCTGAAGCTGGGAGAGGGAGCTGGGTCCTTGTTAAAATAACTAAATCTGTGAAGCTGAGACTGGTGAAGTAGAAAGAGAAAGACAATCCAAGAGCACAGACAGGCTTTCATGATAGCTGAAAGACTGAAAGGAAAGGCAAAGAGGCTGTCCTTTCATACAATAGAGAGAAGAGTGCCTTGCCCACCTGGAGAGTTCGAAGAGTCTTGTATGAAGCCTTCCAGCTCTTGTCCCAGCTCCTTCTGCTCCTACTTTCCGACGGGGCCTTTTATGCCCACTGGTTCAGCAATCGTCTTCAGTTGTGGGCTACTAGCCTTAATTGCCTGACTACTTCAATGACTACTAGGCTTAATTGCCTGACTACTACATTTACATGCCTCTTCAATCCTCGTCCTCATCTCAGTACCTCTAGGATTCTGGGACTTGAAGTTTCTTCCAGTACAGTTAGGTTTGTCAACCTCTGCATTATTTGCAAGGGCTAATTCTCTTAAGGCTTTTATCATAGGGGCTATAAGAACTAGCTATCATAGAGGAAGATGGTTTAATGAAAACAACATTTCCATAATCCTTTACATTGTACCTTTGGAATTGAGGAAGGTATTTAGTTTGGGATACCAAAAAGGATCTTTCTTTCGGTATAGTTTGTTTTGATTTTAAGACTTTGGGTTTCACAACCTTAGATCTAATATGAGGTATGAGGTTGAGAGATATTAAAATGACAATACGTTATTACCACTTTAGGTACAGTGCTAAGAATCTTCATGTCAGAGGAAAAATACTGTGTCACATCCCACAGAATCTCCTCACCACCCTGGGCCATGTCTCGTCCCAGGTGATCCTCCCATAGTAAACCACCACCGGGGGAGGGGGTCAGTACACGTCTGCCATCTCCAGGCCAACTGGGAGGAGATTTTAGGCATGGATTCAGTGAGGGATCTCTAGGATTCTTCACAGAAACCACATTTGTTTCCTTATGTAATGTCATTTACATAGCTAAATTAGATGTATTGAAGTTTGCTGCATGTTAAAGTATACCCACTGTATTCAAGTTAGGTGCATGTTTAGAGCATAACCTCTATTGTTATCACACTCCAAGCTAGCCAATATATTACATTCAGATTAATTTATGAGGGTAGACAATGTATTGCACTTAAAAGAATTTACGATGGTAGTCAATGTGTGTAACTTTGAATAATTTGCGGGTAGCCAATGTGTTGCATTTAGATGAATTTATGAGAGTAGACAACATAGAATAATTTATTAGGGTAGTCAATGTGTTGCATTTAGAGGAATTTATGAGAGTAGACAACATAGAAGAATTTATGAGGGTAGCCAATGTATTGCACTTAGAAGAATTTATAAGGGTAGAACATTTATTGCACTTAGAAGAATTTATGAAGGGGTCAAATGTATTGCATTTAGATGAATCTACGAGGGTAGGCAATTATAAGGGATCAGCAATGCAAGACGAACAACAGTTTTATATTTGTTCAAAATATGTCATTTTATTAGAACAGAAATAATATAAAAATGCCCCACTTGCCCTACTTTACTGTGGGATTCCCTACCTAACAAAACTAATGGGAAACACTCTAACACAAGAACTTGCAAAGTGCACGCTGACCTCTTGCCAGAGGGCAATGCTTTGCTGGTGAGCTACCCACCCCTGGCACTCTTGGCTGGGGCTGGTTGAATGCCTGGGGGACCTATGGTTGCTTGCTACTACTCAAGGCAGCTTTACTTAAGGTATTAAGATGATGAACTGGTATCCAGTTATATAATCGCTGGAAAAAAACATTGAGGGGACAGGTGTTTGGTGCCTTTGGTTGAGTTATCCTCGATGTTTTTCCCAGCAATTATATCACATATAACCAGTGGTCGAAGTGGGTGGGAACGGTTGGGAGCGGTGTTCCTCTACTTTTTTAATTACATTTGACTGTTCCTATACTTTTATTTAAAAAAGAAACCGTTCCGGAATGGTTCTGTTTTAAAATAAAAGTGTAGGAAGCAATTGAAGCTTGCACTTCAATGCACTGCACTGAACATTCCCTTATACAGCAGGTGCGTTTCCTAGGGGGGTTGTATTGTGAGGGGGCGTGGTGATGGGGAAGGCCAGTAGGGAAGAGAGTTCCACTACTTCTTTTCATACACTTCGACCACTGCATATAACCGATTAACTTATGATCTATAAGATCCTAACTACAAGGAATCCTTGACTTGGTGTGGATTCCCTACTCCAATTCACACAATTTCAGGATTATAGCCTCCAACGCGTTTCTTTGTTCAACTCCTTGTCTCGAGGATATAGTAGCCAGCTCGCTCATCAGATTGCAATTGTTCCCTTGGTTCTCTTTTGCAGCTACGCATACCCTCTGCCCATGGGTCGCCTTCCAACGCTTCTGGGTCTGTTGACAATTTATTTATTTAATTGCATTTTTAAAGCGCACACACAGCCCGCGGGCATCGAGGCACTGTTACAGAAATTGTTTGTTTTTTAGTTGCGGCATTTTTTTTTTGTCTTAGTTGCGTATTTATAACACGCTTAAATACCCAGAAGTTTCTAAGTGCAGACCCGGAGATCGAACCTGTGTTGCTTTGCCTCGTCTTGCTTCCAAGGCGAACACGTTGCCGCTGAGCTCTCCTCCTGGGTAACCCTTTACATGTAGGTATCCCATCCCTCTTTCAGGGTTTACCGTACCAGTATTTCCACCTCCTTGATATGATATGATATTTTATTAATTTCGTGCTCATACACATGTGTTTCAGTGCGCGACCAAGCAGAGGGAGGGGAAACAAGGGATAATAAAAACAAACAATCTTACTAGGCCCAGTGACATTAAGAATGCACAAGTGCATGGAAAAGGGAAAAGGAAAAAGGGGAAGTGCGAGGGAGCAGTGGAAAGTGCAGCACAAAGGAGAGAACAGTATAAATAATAAGTGCAATAAAAATCAATAGGTGTAATAAATAAATAATAAATACAGGCAGAGGCAAGTGTGTGATTAGTCAGATAGAGTGTATCTGATAAGTGCAAGAGAAGAATGGGGGACTGAATGGGTACAGATACAGATCCCAGTGCAAGGGGTGGCTCGGAGGCAGGGCAGGAGGGTGAGCAGGTACCTGGGCCACAAGGACAAAGGGTGGTCAAGAGAGAGAGAACAGATCAGCAGGGGAGAAGAGGGGCAAAGGCAGAAGCAAAGAGGAAGGTCGTGAGGTGTTTCCGGAACCAGAGAGGGTTCTCCTCAAGTTTCAAGGAGGCCGGCAGGCTGTTCCAAAGGGAGGCCCCCGCCAAAGACAAAGATCTGTCCCCAGCTTGTTTCTAAGAAAAACAACTGACCCTGAAGGAGTTAGAAGTAGACGAGCGTAGGGTTCGAGAGGGGAGGTGCTTTACCATGACTTGCCATGATTGACTTTTCTAGCATTCCCCACACCCGTCGCTAGGGTTTTACCTTAAGGTTATCAGCAAGAATGCCTTCCCCTTTGTCTGGGTCATCGTCGGGCTGCATAATCATCAACCCCACCGGGGGTCACGCTCCTAGCCACAAGCCGCCAGCAGGTGCTGGATTCTCCTTCCCGGTCTATGAATCATGCCAGAGTCAGTGATCCAGCCCTCAGAAGGCCTGCAGCAGCATCTTGTTCCCCAGTTTCCATCGCTTCTGCAAGAGTCTCTAGAGAGAGCCCTCCGCAGGATGATACCCTTCTCCCGTCCTTGTTTTAGGGTTTTTGGGGTTTCAACCAGCAGCTGAGCGGTGGCCCTCAGGGGGGCTGAGGTTCTCTCTCTCTCTCTAGATCTCTCCTCACACTGTGTCCTTCGTGGATCGCTGCCCTCCCATCCTCCCATGAGTTCTTATATATAACTTTGAATTAATCTGATTGCATAATAATCCATGCGATTTGCTCTCCTCTCCTCTTTTGCTCCTGCCCTTGTGATTGTCCTTGCTCCAGGTTTTCCTGGTTTCTATCAGGTGTTCCCGTTTTCCTAATTGTAGGTGTTAGACCTCTAATTCTTCTTGGTGGATTCCTTGCCTTCTGCTCGTGGCACTAACTAGAGGTTTAAACACTTTTCTCATATTTGGAAGTCTAGAGAAAGTAATTTCCTTGTGCTTAGCAGGCGAAATTGTCATCATACAAAAGTGAACCTGCTTCCGATGTTAAAGAACGTAAGACTTGTGAGTGTCCAAAAGGGAGAGGATGTTTGAGAGAACACATTCCAGAAAATCAGAAAGACGGCCCTACTGATGGAGGCATTTCTCCCTCTTGGGGCAGGAGGGGAAGACTAAAACCTCATTGGGCTTCCAAAACGGCTTGCCACCTACGCCTGGAGACAAGAGAAATCAATGCTAATTCAGCCTGCATGATCAACCTCAAATGATATTGAGAAGCGGGACTCTGAGAAGGAGCACTGGAGGATCCAGTAGGATGGCAAACGCGCCTGCTTGGAAGCACCCTACAAGAGGCTTGACTAGCCTGGCCTTTTAGAAGCTTTGAAGCACAAGCCCCTTGTTGAGAGGGTCAGTTTACTACTAGGTGAGAGGAATGAAGATTCCCCCTGCTAATAGCGCAGGGAGCTCTTGATTCTATTAAAGACAAGGAGGCGAGCATTAAGCTTCATCTTCTTTATTTTTCTACTCTCCAGCAGTTTCAACAAATATGAACTTTGTAAACTTTCCTTTCAAAATGTAACTTTTTTTTTTTTTTACAAAGAAAACTTCAAGTCCCATCATTCCTGTAGTCCCATAGTCTCTGGCTATGTGACCTAGTCCTTTCTGTTCCTCTGTCCTTCCTCTTCTTTGACTGCTCGAACTGCAATCCTTCTTAACTGCGTAACTAACTGGTCAACTTGCACTGAACTTCCTGCTTTGTGCTGGATTGGTCTCTCACATTCAAACTTGCGAGCTTGTTCCAGGTAAGCTGATCTGATTAGGATCTTCAGCTGTTCTTTTGCTCATCCCCTAATGCCAGGAAGAAACAAAATTGTATATGTTAGGGCGGGGAATACACACCCTATTCTGGAAGAAATAGTCATGTTAATTATCATCAATGCATCACATCATTCACTTCATTAATTTGTGTATTCGGGGCGGGAATTTAATGCTTGCCTCCTTGTCTTTAATAGAATGAAGAGCTCCCTGCGCTATTAGCAGGGGGAATCTTCATTCTATGTCAAGACGGAGGCGAGCATTAAGCTTGTTCAATGCTTTGTGCCGCCGTCTTTGCTATTGCATTTATTGGTCTAAAATAGAACGTCCTGAACGTTGAATCGCTAGCCCAGTCTGCTGCTTTCATGATGTCTTGCAACGCTGCGCCTTGCCCTAATGCTTTTGAGGCCATAGCTCCTCTGACTGAATGCACACCGAATTTGGACATGTCAATTCCTGCCAGATTCATGATGTCTCTGACCCATCTCGCTATAGTGGCTGTTGCTACTCCTCTATGTGGTTTCCTACGCGCTATTAATAGTTTGGTTATTCCTGCCGGCCTCCCTTCTGCCGTTCTGTTTTCGTATTCCTTAATACATGTTGCCACGCACCAATTAGGATGATCTTGCATATATGGGTAAGTGATCGTAGAAGAATCTGTTTTTGTCCTTCTGGCTATGTCGAATGTCACTCCCTCGGGGCCCTACATTTTCCGATTGATCTCTAATGCTTTAACATCTGCTACTCTCCTGCATGATATCATGCACAGGAGCATAGCAAGCTTACCGGACAACTTTGCCAGGGACAGATACCTGTTGTTTGGCCAGTCTGCCAGAAATCTTAGCACTATCGACACGTCCCATAGTGTGTCGTACTTTGGTTGTGGGGGTTTGCTAAATCTTATCCCTTTCAAGAGCCTTATCACAGCTATGTTCTCTCCCACTGGAACCCCTTCTATAGGCAGATGTCCTGCTGAGATTGCGGACCTATACACTCCTATAGTCCTGTAAGCTTTACCGTCTTGGAGCAGCTCTGCTAAGAAATGTATTATTTCGACTAGAGGGGCAGAAACGGGATGAATATTTCTCCTTCTGCACCACGACAACCACCTATTCCAAGCTGCGTCGTAGCTCCTTCTGGTAGAGGGTGCCCAGGACTCGGCGATGAGGCTCGCAGCCTGCGCCGAAATTCCCGGGAGATTCCAGCATCTCCAGCTATCCTGCACGCCATCAGCGGCAGTGTTCCCTTCACTCTCAGAGGGTGATATGACCCAGCTGGGTCCGTGAGCAGGCTCGCTTCTTGAGGTAGTAATCTCGGGTAGTCTATTAACAGCTCCATGAGCGTCGGAAACCACATCTGTGATTTCCAGATCGGAGCTACTACTATGAGGTTGGCCGCCTCTCTGCGTACTTTCGCTAGTACCCTGCTCATCATTATAAATGGCGGGAAAGCGTAGAGTACCTGTTCTCTCCAGTCCTGCAGGAAAGCATCCGCTCCCGCTGCTGCTGGGTCTAATCTCCAGCTGAAGAATCTCTCCTTCTGTGCGTTCAGTCTGGACGCAAACAGATCTGTGTGAATCGGTCCCCACATTTCTTCCAGCTGTCGGAATATGCCCTTCTCCAGCATCCAATCGCTGGAGTCTGATAGGTATCTGGAGTTCCAGTCCGCTATAACATTCAGCGATCCTGGAAGGTACTCGGCTACCACTGAAGTCCCTGATTCCAGGCAGGTGTGCCAAAAATCTTTGGCTATTTTCGCCAGTAATCTGGATCTCGTCCCTCCTTAATGATTTATGTAGTTGACTGCCGAAATGTTGTCCATTTTCAGCAGAATACAGGAGTTCACTTTCCCTTTGGTAAAAGCCTTGATCGCAAAAGATCCAGCTAATAGTTCCAGACAGTTGATGTGCAGCTGGAGTTCTTCCGCGCTCCACCTCCCACCTGTCTCGAGATCCCTGCATCGGGCTCCCCAGCCTGCTCGGCTGGCATCCGACTCTATTATCAGATCCGGACAGTCGCCGAAAATGGCTCTTCCGTTCCATGCTTCCATGTTCGCCAGCCACCACTGTAACTCCGTCCTGGACTCTTGGTCGATGTGTACTAAGTGGTGGTACTGCAGTCCCTGTTGCAGATGTCTTATTTTTAACCTTTGCAGAGCTCGATAGTGAAGCGGACCCGGAAAAATTGCTTGTATCGAGGCTGCTAACAAGCCTACCACTCGTGCTACAGTGCGGAGGGATATAACTGTTTTGTTGAGGCATGCTCTCAATTCTCTTTTATGTCTCTTATCTTCCTGCCTGGAAGCTGTAGAGTTGCTGTTCTGGGATCTAAAATGAACCCTAGAAATTCTAGTCTCCTGGTTGGTATCATCTCCGATTTCTCCTGGTTCACTAGGAATCCTAGAGACGTCAGGAGTTTCGCCACCCAGTCGGCTTGGTAGAGGAGTGTTTCCTTGCAGCTGGCCATCAGTAGGATGTCGTCCAGATATATGATCATATGAATCCCTTTCTCCCTGATCGCTGCTGCTAATGGTTTCATGATCTTCGTAAACGCCCATGGCGCTGATTTCAGCCCAAAACGCATCGTGGCGAATTGCCATAATTGCCAGTCCCAGTCGAATGCCAGGAAGGGGCGAAACTCCTTGTGAACTGGTACCGTCAGGTATGCATCTTTTGGATCTATCCTTACTAGCCAGTCGTCTTGCCTGAGTGTATCCCTGAGCTGATGGGTCCCTTCCATCTTGAAATGGTTGTAAACTACCCATCTGTTCATGCTCTTTAGATTTATTACAGGTCTTACTTTGTCCTTTCGATGGACTAAGAACATATTGCTCACGAATTTTGGGCGTGTGTCGCATTGCTCTATTGCTCACTTCTCTGCTAGCTTTTGCAATTCTGCGTATAATAGCTTTTTCTCTATCTGTGTCGCGACGAGAGGACGGGGTGTTTGGCTTTGGATGGGGGTCCCTAGGAGCTCTATGTGCATGCCCTGCACTGTCTGAAGGACCCAGGTGTCGTTGGAAAGCAAGCGCGAGTTCCCAGAACATTGGTGTTCTCCCCCCAACCGGTGGGTAAGCTCAAGCTCTCACCTGTGGGGAAGTTGTGTCCTCTTCCCTGTCCTCTGCCTCTCCTCCCTCTCGGGAAGCAACCTCTTGGTGGGAAGAATGAGTCTGGTTGTCGGCTCTCCCAGTAGTTGTTTCTATTTCCTTGAGGCCTTCTGAATGCTTGGAAGCGACTGGCCACTCGGCCTCTGTACCGACCAGTCCCACCAAAAACTCTTTTGGGAAAGATTTTCTTCATTGACGGCTGCGCCTTTTCTAGGGAGGCATAAATTCCGACGAACCTCCCCATTTCTTTGCCAAATGTGTTGCTGAATAAAAGGCCTTGCGCTGCCTTGCCTGCTTCTTAAGACGACAGATCTCCTAATTTCTTGTCTATTTTCAGCAGGAGGCCTCTTCTGCACTCCGATGAGATCGCGCAATTCGCGTTGCCTAGAAGGCATACGGCCCTTTGCACCCAGTTTGCTAGGACTCCTGGGTCCATCTCTTCTCCGGTGTCCTTAGCTCGTTCTGCCAGGTCCATAATTTTCGCTAGCGGACCAGCCATGTCCAGGGTCTTTTCCTGGCAGCTTTTCCAGGAGCGGTCTATCCCTTTCCTGGGGTCTCTATTCGACTTTGCGACAAAGGAGAGCATCTTCGGGTCGAGTTCCGGGATTTCCGCCACCTTACCCGGCAGGTCTGGTCTCGGACACTCCGCTCTCATCCTCTGCCTTACTTCCTTCTCTAATGCTTTACGCAGTCTCTGCGTCATATATTTCGCTACCCTCGGGGAGGGCACCCATTCCGATGATCTGGGATTTCTTATTTCTTCAGGCTGGAACATATCAGAGGTTTCATTCTCTTCTAGATTGTTCATTTTTCTGAGCCTTTTCTTCGGCAGAGTCTGGCTCTCCTCGTCCTCTTCATTATCTGCTTCCTCCTGAGAGGAGTTCGGGGACTCCTGAGTTTCCTCTTTGAGGAAACCTCCTTCTATATTGCCCATATTATCATCCCCTGGGTAGGGGGTCTCGAGGCTCGGCACCTGCGATTTTCTCATGAACGCTTCCCTTAGTTTGCTGAAAGCGTCAGAAGCCTTCGGGGACTTTGATCCTGCCCCTTCAAATTGTCCCGGGGGGTCAGAAGAGTCTTCGCTCTTCCGGGCCTTGTTACACCCCTTTTGGCCCTTTGCAGTGGCCCTATTGGACGTGCTGTCTTCGGTGCTTAAGTTTCTCTGGCTCAAGAATTGCTCGATGGTCTGGAGTCTCTCCTGAAGGGGTTTAACTCCCTGAGCCACTGCCTCTGTCAGTGAATCCCCCAGCACCTCCTTAAAACTATACGCCAGGTCTTCGGAGACTGCCTCCTCTTCCTTTCTACATTCGAAATGAGAAATTTTTCGGTGCTGTTAGGTGCCTGAAATACCTTATAAAGGTGTAGTGGCACGTCCACTGAATCCACTCTGTGAGGCTGCACCTTATCTGCACTCAGTCTGAGTTGTGCAGTATTTCCTGGGAGTCTTACACTGTCCCTAGTGTAGATATACACTTAGTAGTGTTTTATTCAGTTCAATTACAACAATTATGTTAATACAGGTGCTTATCTGTGCTCTGTAGCGAAGCGATCGCTCTGTCTCCTTCAAAACTCTTCTCCACACAGAGCTTTCCGATGTAGGCTCTGCCTACCCAAAGGTGGGGGCCCCTCTTGCCAAGCATCACGCTCTGGCTTTCATTAGAGGGATTCCCCCTGCTTGCGAGCCGTGCTCGCTTGTTGTCTCCACCCCCACAAGGGTGGGGGCTGGAGCTCATGCACTACGCGGCGAGCGAGGCAGATTCCCGCTCGCGTTGCTATACGTGAGCGGGAAGGAAAACCCAGGGTTTCCTTGCTCGCGCTTAGCCCCGCCTCCCCAAGGGAGGGGATTTACCAGCTCCCAGCGCCAACACGGCGCTGCGGCTTACTCGTGTGAGGGAATATGCAGGCTCCTGAGGTGCCGGGTAGTGCGGCACGGTGTCGCAGAATCCTCACATCAAAAGTCTTCCAACGTCACATAAAATCTGAACGCTGCGCCGCACGCCCTCTTTGAATATATTAAAATTGTACAAGTATCATTAAATATGCTAAATCACCCAAAAAGATACACCATATCACGGAGCATATATGAAAACGTTACTTATCTCTGGAGAGTAGGAAAAGAAGAGGAAGGACAGAGGAACAGGAAGGACTAGGTCACATGGCCAGATACTATGGGACTACAGGAATGATGGGACTTGAAGTTTTCTTTGTAAAACAATTTTTTAAAAAAAAGTTACATTTTGAAAGGAAAAGTTTACAAAGTTCATATTTGTTGAAACTGCTGGAGAGTAGAAAAATAAAGAAGATGAAGCTTAATGCGCGCCTCCGTCTTGACATAGAATCATCAAAAACGAAACACACAAGGAAATCTACATACATGTCTGTTTAATGTGGAGGCTACACTTGAATGAATTCTACTTACATACCCAGGGAGGAACATGTTCGTCTGCCGGGAGACTTTGCAATAGCACCGGAGGAGTAGAGGATAGAGCCTCCCAGTGTGCAACGGCACAATCTTGTCATGACCACTCCACTTAATGACTGGACTACATAGAAAGGGCTATGCAGAGAGCTGCATTCCTATACGAAACTCAACTGCTAAGGGAAATCATGGCAAGGAGGGAGAAATATCCCACCATTTTCGCATCGACTAGAGTTCTACCACCTGGGAACAGACACTGAAGCAGCAAAAGGAATGGTCCATGCAAGAGATCAAGGACACTAGGGCTCCTTACGAGTATCGCGGTGCAGTAAAAAAGTGGAGGTAATACTGTTTGCCTCCATTGTTTCTGCACTGCCAAACTACAAGTTTGCCGGTATTACCACTGCCGGTGTTGCCGCATAGTGGTGCCAGCGATTTTTGGAGGTAGAGTGGAGGAGGTACGTAACTAAGCTTGAAGCTTAGCTTCAAGCCTACGTAAGTTACGTAACCTAACCCAGTTTTTTTTTCTTTCAGGTGAAACTGGAGTTCGGGGGAATCCCTCTGGAGTTGACTAGTCTCCATATTCCTTAAGTCCTTTTCTTTGGACACTCTTTAGGATTCCCCCAGCCTGGAATATACACCAGCCACGAAATGTATACTTTAAACGTTTCCCAGACTACTCTGGGGTCCGGAACAGAGTTTGCATTCAGTAGGGAAAATTCAGAGATTGCTTGGCGAATATCTTCCCGGAATGCTATGTCCTCCAGTGCTGGGGCTCTGAATCTCCAACGGAGTTGCTTGGGATGGGTGATCAGGCCGGTAAACTGTACCAGGACCGGGGAATGGTCAGACAGGGTTCGGGGTAAAGTCTGTGCTCTAGTCTGCGGGCCAGTTCCAGAGACACTTGAACGTAATCTATCCTGGAGGAACTACTGTGTACGCTCGAGTGAAAGGTGAATTCACGTCTGTCGGGATGGAGGAGGTACCATACATCGACCATGGCATATACTGCAACGGCTGCCTGGGAGTTAGTCGACTGCGCCGACGAGGATCTGTCCAGCGTTAGAGACAGGGCTATATTAAAATCCCCCGCCCATACTACTTCATACCCCGGGAATAAACGTAGGTGTTCTGAGCAGGTCTGGAAAAACTCTGTGCTGTCATAGTTAGGGCCATATATATTTAGGAAAAGAACGGACTACCCCGTAATCTCCCCAGTGACCAGGACAAATCGACCCTCCTCATCGGTCACCGTGTTGTGCAGTTTAAATTCCAGAGATGGGTGTATATAAATTGCAACCCCTCGGGAGTGGGTGGAGTTGGAAGAGCCATATATGTTGAGTTTCTTGTAGACAGAGGACATTAGCATGGTGGTTCCTGAGATAGTTTGAAATTAGACGAGTTTTTTTCCCATTGGTGAACCGCCATATATTCCATGTAACCAGGGTAATATCCATATTGGAGGGAGTGTGTGCCCCCTGAGAGTGTGTCACGGTATGTCTGGACTGTGGTTAATGATTGAAGGAATACTCTCGGTGTTCATATCCCCAAGGACACTAGCATAGCGGGTTACAGATGGCACCATACTATGTGCCTCTAGTGTTCTGGATTCTCTATAGCGTTTTGTGTGTCTTGTCCATCTTGAGTGTGCTCAGGATCCAAAGGTCCTGGAAGAAAGTTCCCACCTGCCCTTCCCCTCTGAACCTATTGTTCAAACTCGTATGAAACTGTAAACCCCCCACCCACCTCCCACGCAAGAAACACCAACCTACCGGCCTATTCAAAATTAACTATGAACATCTACCCCAACTAGGTTACTTTGCCGCTGGGCGCAGGCGGTGCCGGTGTCCGTCGTGCCTCCAATGAACGGGAGGCTTATTGCCATATCTGTCACCCAAATTTACATTGTCGTGCAGATCAATAGATCATGTGGTTGTCATTTGTGGCACTGTGTGGTGCCGAGGAGTTCCCATGAGCGTCCGCTGCACACCAAAGAAGGGCTCAATCTACGGTGGGCCGGTGATCGGGGGAACCACGGGGGGAAATCCCTGGGTCTGGGATTTCTGAAGCATATCTTTCCGAAGACTCCGGGGATGTAAAGAACAAGGTTTTCCCTTCATGTACCACTCTGAGTTTAGCCGGGTACATCATGGAGTAACGTACATTCTTCTTCTTTAGGATGTTTTCTGCAGATTGAAAGGGTTTCCTCTGATCCTGTACCTGCTGGCTAAAGTCTGGCAACAGTCTTATCATTGCTGAGCCCCGCTGCAAGCTCTTCTTTTCTCTTGCCTTCCGAAGCAAGGTGTCACTGTCCCGGTAATTGAAAATGCACGCGATTCTGGCTCTCGCAGGGGCTACGGGGGGAGGTCTAACTGCCATTGAGCAGTAGGCCCGTTCCATCATGAACAGGTCAGTGACTGGTGGGTCATCGAGTATCTCCCTGAGCATTTTTTCCACAAACAGCTCCATATTATCTATTGGGGTAGACTTGGTGAACCATGTGATCCTTATATTATTTCTTCTCAATCTCCCCTCTAGGTCGTCATTCTTGGCCACCACCTTTTTGACTGTTTGCTGCAAGGATGCAACTTCTCGTTGGAGTTCAGCTATTTTATCCCTGCCATCCCCAATCCAGTGTTCCGCCTCGGACATACTGCCGCACAGCTTGTCGATTTGGATCGTGGAAACGTCCACTTTACATGTTAGTGCATCGATTTTAGCACCAAGATTGTCCGTACTGCTCTTCAGGGCCAACAGATTTGATTGATAGTTGAAATGTCCAAATTGGAAGGGCCGGAGATACCTCCTGTTGTGGTGGGTCTCTGTCTGTTTTAGCAAATTGGTCCATCCTAGACTGCTTCTTTTGGTTGCCCATCTCCAGGAGCACCCCGCCGTTGCAGAATTTTCTGTCAATGAGGCCCGTGGAGTGTTCAGGAAGGGGGGTGGTCAGCTATACAGTGCCAAATTGGGGGGGGGTAAGACTCTGTCGAGATGTGGGTTACAGAGTGCCGCCACTGACCGGGGATGTTATGCCCGGAGGAGTTATGGCAATTCCAGTCAGGGTCCAACCAGGGGAAGAGGAACGTGTGGCGATATGGAGCTTAGGTACACAATCAGCATTTGGCCAGGACTCCTGATTATAGTAGTGAGGGTCTCTGTGTCGTGAGAGCGGGGCCCAAACGGGTACTAAGGGCAGCTTGTGCCGTGTGTTTGTTGACTGGCCCACCAGGGGACCGTGTGCCTCTGTATACTGGGTGGGTAGGTGGAGGCAGGAAGAGTGGCGTCCCCGCTTCCCCGCACAGACGAAGGAGCAGTCCCTACCAATATATTACAGGCTACAGTTTGTGTTCTCTCTGGGGTGGAGCCCCTTGGTCCAAGGCACACTGAGCGAGCTGGGTTAGGTGTGCTCGATTAGGTTTTCCCTGTTGTTGGAGGCTGGATGACAGCGTGCCCCCCCCTCGAGCCACACATCCGAGGGGTGGCTGTCGCCTGAGTGACTTGGGCTGAGGGTGGTGTGTGAGCCCCTGGCCAGCTGGGGATGACTCCTCAGGATCCCAGGTCGGGGGGCGTGGCGAGCGTGGGTTCCCCCATCCCGAGTCCCCTCCCACTCACTGTGTGGTTCTGTTGGGCATGGTGCGGATTGCAGGGCAGGTGCTCAAGTGCTTCACATGCAGGAGGTCCAAATCAATGGCGGGGTTAAGGCGTTGGCAGTTTATGTACTCCCCCAGGAGAACTGCTGTGCGCAACCTAGTTGTCGAGGCTTGCGATCGCCATAGGCAGGAGCAGAGACCCACGGAGGAGGGCCAGGGGTAGCGCATCTGTCACCCACAGTGCAGCCCCATACAGCGCCCCGGGCGCACTCACCGAGCTATGGAGCCTCCGGTGAGGAGTTTGTTCGATGCGCGGCACGCCAGCCAAACAGATTATGCGTGGCCAGGGACCATGTTGTCTCATTGCAGCTCCAAGGCTGGTATGGTTGTCGGATCGTAGTGTGCTCCGAGTCCATCCCCCGAGCATGAATCAGGTTCCCAGGTAGACGGGGGATGTGCAGTGCAGAGTGCCACAGGGTGTAGGACCATAGGATCTCCTAAGCTGGTTATGTCCGACAGATTCTTTTGAGACTCCGGTTCCCAATTCTATCGAGTTTCTGGCCAACCACAGGGTTGGAATGCATACAATGTCGCCATATATTTGAGCCTCCTCTGGAGCACTTTCAGGCGGCGGCCATTTCAAGTGCCACGCAACAGTGCCCCCCAGGGCATTGAGTGAGTTGAAGGCACGGAGGTGGGTGCCAGCACCCAGGAGGTGAGACTGCCCTCTCCCCCAGCACAAGTCCATGCAGCAATGTCAGCATAGCACAAGACGCCCCAGTGGACAGGGACACATGTCAGTAGACCCAGCAGCTGGGCAGGCCAATCAGGGAAAAGTTATGTAGTGCCCCTCCACAGCAGCCATGGGATAGGGCAGTGTAATGAATCACTATGAGTAGGAGTTAGGTTAACGAAAATTTGTCTTTATTGACTTCAAAAATCGTAACAAAAGAAATTAAGTTGGGTAAGAAAACCTATTTAGAGTCCAAAGTTCGTTATCAGCAGGCTTGGTTAGAGCATAAGGAAAAAAAACGTAGTTCAGTCTTCGTATGCCCACTGGAACCTCTCGGCTGCTTCCTCACTCTCTGCTGACCTCTACAACAGAAAGGAAACAAATCCGTCAATTTTTCCTTTTCTCCTCCCTTATATAGGGGCTTGGACAATTCCACCCAATCAGGATGCTTCCCCGCCCGAAAGTTTGAAAAGCCCCTCCAAGCCCCGCCCCCTTCCCTGGAGGATCCTGGTCGCCATAATGGAGCCTGCACTGGTGCCTCGTGGAGAAAGCTAGTTTTCATTGTAAAAGTATATGGTAAATTCTGTGATACAGTAATGCTGTTTTCTACAGTTTTCTGTGGCGCGCTCTTTTGTTTATTAACACGCTCGTATGGTTTTCTGTTCCGGCCATTATAACTGCGGTTTGACTTCGAAAGGAACTTGCCAACCTTAAACTGGAGACAAGTTTTTTCCTCGGCTGCCTGAGCCGGCGTTGACTTCAGAGGGAACGTGTTGCCTTTAATATGTAAACTATTTACATTAGTCATGTCTTTTCCCGCGGCTGCCTGAGCCGGTGCTTTTATGAAGTCTGTACTTGTACGGCCACAGCCGTGAATATCAGGCCCTGTGTGTGTTTCGTTTTCATGATCCAGCACTGTTTTATTTTCTGTCTCTTGTCCCCACCAATCCTCCTTTGGGTTTTCCGTGACTGGCGCTTCTGTCAGGTTGTCACATACATCCCCTCTGGTATAAAGCCGATCGGGCTGCTCTAGACTCCGTGACAAATAATCAGGAACAACCTGGAATCCAGCCGGTTTGTGTACAGTTTTGAAACAGTAAGCTTGGAGTGTCAGAAACCATCTCAGAACCCTTTGATTTGAGTCCTTATGTACGGCTAGCCATTGCAAGGGGGCATGGTCTGTGAACACTGTGAAGTGTCTTCCCAGTAGACAATAGCGTAGACTTTCAATTGCCCATTTTATAGCTAGACATTCTTTTTCCAGTGTTGAATAGGCCATTTCGTGTGGTAACAGTTTACGACTAATAAATGTTACCGGAAATAAATCATCTTCGGTCCCTTGTGAGAGAATGGCTCCCAAACCTGTTCCTGATGCATCTGTTTGTACGTAAAATTCCTTTTCAAAATCAGGACATCTCAAGACCGGAAGTGAGGCTATGTGTTTTTTTACGTTCCAGAAAGCCATTTTTGTGGACGGATTCTGTGATACATCTTCTTTATAGGAAGACTTCAGGGCCTCTGTCAATGGGCTGGCGATGCTGGAGAGCAATGGGATAAACCTTCGATAATAACCCACGAAACCCAAGAAGGCCCTTATCTGCTTTCGGTTGCAGGGCATGGGTAGTCTCATGATGGCCTTCACTTTTTTGATTTGTGGTTTGATGAACCCTTGTCCAACAAGGTACCCCAAGTATTTAGTTTCCTTGGCCGCCAAAATGGTATTCTTTGGATTGATATGTAGTCCTGCTTTTCCCAACGCGGTGATCACTGCTGTTAGGTGACTAAGATGTTCTTCCCATGTTTTGCTAAATACAATGATGTCATCCAGGTATGCTGAACTGAATTCTTTGTGGGGAGCTAAGACCTGGTTCATCAAGGCTTGGAAGGTAGCCGGGGCCCCGTGCAACCCAAAAGGTAATACGGTAAATTGGTACAGTCCTGAAGGTGTAGAAAATGCGGTTTTAATTTTGTCCTCTTCTCGTAGTGGGATCTGCCAGTACCCTTTTGTTAAGTCAATGGTACTGATGTAGTGGGCTGTGCTTAGTTGGTCTATTAGTTCGTCGATTCTGGGCATGGGATAAGCTTGATAGGTTGAAATTGCATTCAATTTCCCATAAACCATGCAGAATCGGATGCTTCCATCCGGCTTAGGCACCAAGACGATGGGTGATGACCAGTGACTGTGTGAGGGTTCAATTACTCCCAATCGTAACATCTCTTCTACCTCCTTTTGAACTGCTGCCCTCTTTGCTTCAGGTAGTCTGTAAGGTCTGACTCTCACAGTTTGAGAGGGATCCGTGTAGTATGATGTTCTACTAGATGTGTTTTTCCTGGAAAGAATGAGAAAACGTTTTCTAATGGTTGTAGCTGGACCTCCAGTTCTTTCTTCTGGTTTGGACTGATTTGGGGTCCCCATTGAACTGCCTGCATGGCTGAATTTGTTCCAGTTATTTTTAGGATGTTCATGTTGGTGGTCTCGGCCCCCTTCCATTCTTTCAAGAGGTTTACATGATAGTTTTGCTGTTTCTCTCTTCTGTCTGGCTGCTCCACCAAATAATTCACGGGACCCAGAACTCGTATGATTTTGTAAGGTCCCCTCCACCTGGCCAACATCTTATTGAATGACGTGGGCAACAAAACCAACACCATATCACCCTCTTGGAACTTCCTAGCTCTAGCACTATTGTTGTAGTAATGAGCTTGGGATGTTTGGGCTCTCCCCAGATTTTCTCTGGCCATCTCCCTTAGTTTGTTTAGATGTTCTCTCATATCCAGAACATAGTCAGTAAGGTGAGTTTCCTTCCCTTGCTCTTCCCATTCTTTCTTGGTTATATCCAGGACTGTTTTGGGTTTATGACCAAATAACAACTCAAAGGGAGAAAATCCCGTAGACGATTGAGGTGTGTCCCTCAGCATCATTAATACCCATGGTAAGACTCTGTCCCAATTTTTTCCTGTTTGTGCCGTGACTCTTTTGAGCATCATTTTGAGGGTTTTATTATATCGCTCCACCAACCCATCGGTTTGAGGATGGTATGTTTAGCTGTTCGCAAACCTTCTTCATCACTCCTGAGATAAAGTTGCGTCCCTGGTCCGTTACTATTTCTGTGGGCAAGCCAACTCGTGAAAAAAATTGAACTAATTGGTTGCATACCTGTGTAGCGCTAATGCCCTTCATAGGAAATGCCTCCGGGTATCTTGTGGCGTAGTCTACTATCACCATGATGTATGAATATCCATGACTACCGGGTTCTAATGGTCCAACCATATCTATCCCAATTCTGGAAAAAGGCTCCTTTATAAGTGGCTCCTACATAAGTTATGTAGTGCCCCTCCACAGCAGCCATGGGATTGGGCAGTGTAATGAATCACTATGAGTAGGAGTTAGGTTAACGAAAATTTGTCTTAATTGACTTCAAAAATCGTAACAAAAGAAATTAAGTTGGGTAAGAACCCCTATTTAGAGTGCAAAGTTCGTTATCAGCAGGCTTGGTTAGAGCATAAGGAAAAAACCTTAGTTCAGTCTTCGTATGCCCACTGGAACCTCTCGGCTGCTTCCTCACTCTCTGTTGACCTCTGCAACAGAAAGGAAACAAATCCGTCAGTTTTTCCTTTTCTCCTCCCTTATATAGGGGCTTGGACAATTCCACCCAATCAGGATGCTTCCACGCCCGAAAGTTTGAAAAGCCCCTCCACCACCGCCCCTTTCCATGGAGGATCCTGGTCGCCATAATGGAGCCCGCACTGGTGTCTCGTGGAGAATGCTGGTTTTCATTGTAAAAGTATACGGTAAGTTCTGTGATACAGTAATGCTGTTTTCTACAGTTTTCTGTGGCGCGCTCTTTTGTTTATTAACACGCTCGTATGGTTTTCTGTTCTGGACATTATAACTGCGGTTTGACTTCGAAAGGAACTTGCCAACCTTAAACTGGAAACAAGTTTTTTCCTCGGCTGCCTGAGCCGGCGTTGACTTCAGAGGGAACATTTTGCCTTTGGGTTTTCCGTGTCTGGCACTTGTGTCAGGTTGTCACAGGCAGCAAGGGCACCCCTGAGTGTCACAGCACTGTGAAGGGGTGGCAACTGACCTATCCAAGTGCTGTGCACACCACACCCCTGCTGGTGCACCCTGTGCCAGAGGGAATGCAGTGGGCAAGTAACCACGACACCCTGCTGCAGTCACACCAACATGTTACGGGCCCAGTTGGCCTGCCCCATGTTGGCATGGCAGATGACCCACATGGAAGTACATGTCCCCCTACACCGACATGGGCTCAGCTAGACAATCACAGTACCCCACAGCACGACACTGCTGGCTGCACAGCAGCGCCCCATGGAGCCATGGCAGTGCCATGTACGAAGCCACCACAACCATACCCACAAGTTGTGTGCCACCCGGGGAGGGGATGAGGGGCCATTAATGACCACATGCATGCATGGCACACACCATCAGCCCCAGCATGGACACCCTGCCATCCTCACCCACATGCAATAGGCCACCTTGCCATGTGCCACACTCACATTGCGGCAACCATCACCACAATACTGTGCACACATGCAATGTACCCAGACCATCCATGCTTATCAGTCAAAATCTGTGGGGTCTGTTAGGAAATATTTCCATTGATGTGTAATCCTCCCTCCAATTGTGAACTCCCCAACAATTTGCTGTTGTCTGACCATCCTAGCCTGACTTTTGCCAGTGGAGCCCAGTCTTATGCTGAACTCTGCTGGGTTTTCGCTCACTTTGTTATGGGGTAACTGACATACCCTTAAAGATAGTCAGTACTGGGAGACTTTGATTCCCTTAGTCTTTCATTTTATTGCTACATTTAGCAACATGTTAACAGTGCACAAAGTACCATACAGTACAGTATAATGGAGTCTTCTTTTCCTTTTTAAGGCCCTAGACACCCTCAAAGGATTTTTCAGTAGAAGTGCAGATGTGCCTTGGACAGAGCTGGTGGCAGCTGTTCATTTTCATATATTTTTAACCTTTTCATGTGGTCTATACCGCGTTTGGCCCTGGACAGTGGCTTGGTCCCAAAATGGCAATTCCATGAGGTCCTTTGTTTTGTCCTTTGGCCATCCTGTCCCTATGTCTTCCCCAGGTCAGACTGGGGAAAACCCTTATTTGGTCATGCAGATCCCACGCAAACCGATGCTTCTGCAGGCTTCTGCAGGCCTTGTGTGTGTGTCCCCAGGATGTGGGCTGGACTGTCTAGTTCCAATACACTTCCTTGGTGCCAGGATGTCTAGTGTGCTGGGAATGACCGGGACCACAGTGGTCTTTAATTGGTCCACGTCTGGGGTGGTTGTATGTGAGCAGATCCCTCTTTGGGTCCTCTTAGTTTTGGTACAAAGGAGATTCTACATAAGAGAAGGGCCCAAACACTCATACCAGGTCGATCTCTTGAGTTCTCAATGTACTTAGAATAGGAGCCAAGTATACTGAAACCAAGAAGCTGAGTCGAGGAACCACTGGTGACCCGCCGGATGGTTTGGCACCCTGAGCCTGCTGTTGTCCCAATGGACCCCTCTGTTTCTGATCGAACTGAGAAAGTCTGAAAAGGCGCTTTGACTCATTGGAATAGTGGGACTAACTATTCTCGGCACCTCCAACTTAAGCCTGCAAGGCTTTGACTTCACTATTGAGCATAGGCCAGGTGCCCAACATAGCAATGCTGATGGGTTGTCCAGAATGTTTAACCGACCTGAACATGAGACTCACCCAGGGGTGGATTAAGTCGCCGTGCCCTTAGTCTGGGAGGGGCGAGTGTTAGGTAAAACTTCACTTTATGCTGTTTTACCTCTATATTTGTGGACCCCCCAACTTCTTTTCTTTTGTTTCAGCCTCCTGTCCTGACTTTTTGCTAGTGGAGCACAGCAGTCGGCTGCACCCCACTGGGCTTTTGCTCATGGTTCTGGGGAAACTGACATGTCCTTCTGACAGTCAGTACTGGGAAACATTGTTTCCCTTAGTCTTATGACTTTGTTGCCACTTTTGGCAACTGTATGTCAGTGTGCAAAGTGCATTACTGTACCACACACTGGGGTCCTTGCGCTATCAGGCCCTAGACATTCCTTAAGGATTTTATGGTAACTGGACAATGTGCCTAGGAGCAGACTGGTGGCAGCAGAAGCGTTTTCGTGTATTTTTATTTGCTTTTACTGAGCCATACCACAGTTAGCACATTTGGCTCATGACTGAAAGGAAGCGCCCCCAATTTCAGCACGATCCTCCCCGCAATGAGAGACAATAAGGGACTCTCCCGCAAGGGGAATAAGGCCAAGACAGAGTGCGGGTGAGCATAAGTGGGAGTTTATCCAAAGAATAGGGCATGCAAAGAACTCTGCAACCTCCGAGAGCGCTCTGCCTGACAATAGCAAAGACAGGCGTATTTCTAATACAAAAAACGTCATCAGAACCTACACACTATAGGGGGCACAAGTTAATTGGGATTGGGTGGCGTCGACTAACTATAAGTGTTGCTGCAGCGTGGTTGGTCTTGGCGTGAGGACGTCACTGGTCAGCCTCGTGGGTTGGGTTGGGCCTGGCAGGCCAGCTTGAGGTCATCCGAGCGGTGTTGGTATGCTGGGGCAGCCTGTGACAAAGATGAATACCTTTCCTGACTCGTTTGCCCTAGGCCATGCACACTGCAGTTATTCAAGAAACGACATTTAAGTTCATCAATAAATCGCTCAGCAGTTTATCTTATAAAATAAACGCAACACATGAGGAATGCACCTCGTGAGAGGTCTGGTGGTTGTCGGTTGGGGTGAGATTTACCTGTGTCCTATTGACCGGTATTTTAGGTCGAGGGGCTGGGCTCTGGGGCCTGAGCCGAATGATACATGTCTGTCTGCTGCGTTAGAAGTTATTATATAAATGGGTCTCTGTGTCTTGTCCCAGTGATGGGGGTCGTCTTTGCACGGGGTCATGATTCTTGGGGTGGTCTAGGGGGGTTGTGGGATTTACGAGAGGGTGCTGGTAGATCAGTGGATTCAAACGTGGGTTTATCACCGTGCTGTAAATAACACAGGTGGCGGGCTGTGGCCTTGGGTGCGGTACTGGGGCCTCTGACTCTCTGAAGCGGCTCCAGCTTGATTGGGGGAGGTGAGGGAGCGCGGCACATGCCTTAGCTTCTTCATCTGGCAGGCTTCGTGGGGTGGGAGGGAGAATGGCCTTGCATATATTTCACAAAGGTTTTTTCCTCGTGCGTTGCTGACTTTTGAATGCAGAACTTTTATAATGTTTTGCCTTATTTTGATCTTATTTAAACACACATCTATATTTCAATTTCGTTACACATTTCTTTAATACATTCGGTCCGAGTACCTTTTCATTACATGGTATTCTATCTACTGCAGTGTTTAAGTATTTATATACAGTCGACGGTACATGAGGTAGAACTATGTTATGGACCACAGAGATTGACGGTTGCCACTATGGGTGACTATAGAAGACATGTAGGGGTTCATGTGTCTACATATGACTTAAAGACACTTTTCTCTGTGATCTAGCAGCATTAGTACAGTCACAATGTGAAGTCATATAAACATTTCACTTTTATGGCTAATTCATGGTTTGCAGATTCTGTTTAAGAAGAGTAGTTCACTAATACCACTACTTGAATTCATTTCTGCGTCGCCCTGGCCTCACGGACCAGGTCACACGAGATGCAGTATTACATTGTGGATAACAGACTGTTACAGTGTTACTATCTGGTGTTAGCTCGTACCCAACTTTCTCATGGGAACGCGCTCGCAGCGGAGCTGCCATGGTGCTGCGGCGGCAGAAATGCATGAAAGGCCCTCCAAAGGTGGGGGCCGTTCTACAGTGCGCTGAACTCACGCCATCTTTGCTAGACAAGATGGCTTCTAGGCCTAACTGAATTTTGGTATATGCAGGGAACGGATACGTGTGGGCAATGTCGTCGGCGGGTGAACCCTCCTCCACCTGGGCCCGGGTGGCATGAGGGGACGCCCACCGAGTCATGGTCCTCACCTGGGGAGAAGGCTGCAGGTGAGGAGGGCCTCGCGGCCAGTCCTCCCCTACATTTCCCCCCTTTCGTTACTAAAGTAACGAATTCTTTAGCTCTTCCAATCTTCTACATTCTTGTTCCTCTATCACTGCGCCATCCCATGCAGGTGTTCCTTTTCTAGGCATCCATGCCCTACATACCCCCCTCAAGCTCTCACCTCTTCTAGCATACTCGTCTGGTGTACAGGTTAAGTACATACAGTCACCAGTTTCTTCCAAGTCTACCCAGACCTCCTCATACCATTCCAGTTCTACATCTCGGGGTTCTTTGATAGTGGTGTGCCATAGTTTGTCTACTATGTACTTATCACGGTACATAGGCACTAACTGGTACCTGGGAGTGTTATCTGTTCCTGTCTGTACATGTCAACAACACTTTGGGTGTGCCTGATGCATGGGGGATGAGCGAACAGACATAACAGCTTTCATTGGTTGTCTGTTTAGCTGTTGCACTCATATCTGCATACCATTTATTTGCTTGGTGGGGGTGTCGTGGGTCTTCCATCTTGTCTACGCCTAACCCATAATACTCATCATACCCCCTCCTCCTTGTCTCTCTTCTTCGCCTTCTTTTTTCCCCCCTTCTATACCTTTTAGTTTCGATAGGTGAAAAAATAGGCCCCCCTTCTTCCTTCCCACCCCCCTTTTCCAATTCCTCATATAGGAGCTTGTGTTCTGTCATCGTAATTACTTTTCCATTTTCCTCAATAAACAACAAATCACTGTTTTGTATCGGGGCGGGAAGGGTAGTGGGGCTGTTATATATTTCAGGTAGGGACATTGTGTAATTTTCCATTTCTTTTTGGAAATTTCTTGATTGTGACAGGGCAGCAGTGGGTGATGTAGTATAGTAACCCCATACAAAGTGTGATCCATCCCAGACCAAAAAATCACCTTCTTTAATATTCATACTTGTAGTTGAATTCGTCCCAGGGGCCAGGGTGATGTTACTCCCCCCTCCCCCCTCGTTCATCTCGATAGAGATGAACGTTATGAACCAATATGTCACCAGGCAAAATATTGATATGAAGAACACAATAACACACATTGATAAACCACATTCGTATGAATATGTAAATCTGTCTACTAACATTTCTCTAAATCTAACAAATCTATTAGTTGCAGGCTGCCCATTAGATGCCATGGTAAATCCTGTTTGAAACACAAAAGTGCATTAAGTACAAGCATGTAAACATTTCTAACGTTGTGACGTTGTTTCGACAAAGTATGGGAGTGGGTGGGGGAGGGGGGTGTGTCCACAGACAAGGTAACTTTACAATCATTACTATCCGTACATTATTTCATATATAAAAAAGGGAAGTAAAAAAAAACTTCTCCAAAACCAAAAAAAAACCCACAAAAACCTTCAAAAGTTGTAAAAAGTATATATACACATATTTATTTTGGTACATTTGCCATGCGCCAGTCGCGTTCAATGTTCATCACTTAATGCACACAAAATTCCCATTATTCATTCTGCACAACTCCATTGTCCGCTGTTGCCTGTGCCTCGTCCTGTACCTCACCTTCCACGGCGCTATACGCCCTGCGTACATCTGTCAAATGCACCCAATATCTCAGGCCCTTCACCTTTACCGCCGTGGGCGTGCAAAACACTACCTCATAAGGGCCATGGAAACGTGGTGCATTCCACCTTCTCACAAAACTTCTGACATATATGTAGTCGCCTGGCATCAGCTGTGACTGTTTGTCTGGCTGTGTTACTGCTTCTGTTGTATTTCCTTCCTCTCTTGTGAAGGGCGGGGCAAGTTGTTTTGCAATTACGCGCGCTGCTTGTGCTAATTTTTTCAAGTAGTCGGTAAACTCCTCACCTAATACCGCAGCGCTTCTGTGTGCATCAGAACGTTCACGGAGAGGCGAATGTGTTGTGTGCATTCTCCTTCCCGTGACGATCTCGTGTGGGGATAAATGATGGTCTTTGCTTGGCTGATTGCGCAATTCGAACAGGGCAAGAGGTAGGCAGTACATCCAGCTCTTTTTTAGGGAAAAACATAGTTTTGACAACCTGCTTTTTAGCAGGCCGTTCATCTTTTCCACTACGCCATTACTTTGAGGATGATAAATTGAACATAATTTGTGTTTTATTCCCAATAATGTGGTCACTTCCTTGAACAGTTCATTAACGAAATGAGTGCCGTTGTCTGAACGAATCACGTCGCAAACTCCCCAGCGCGGAAATACTTCCCTCACTAAGAACTTTGCAGCGCTTTTCGCGTCAGGACGTGCACAGGGGCCCGCTTCCACCCACCTTGAGAAGGGACATACGACCACAATCATGTAACGGGCCCCATTGCACCTTTCTCCCATATCTACATAATCGATGTGGAGCTCTCTAAATGGGCCATTGGGTTTTGGTATTGTACCTCTCAGTGTGCGTAATGTCATTCCTGAGTTGTAAATTTGACATGTCGTGCATTCCAATGCCAGCCTAGTGATGTGTTCCTGGAGGCAAGGTGCAAACCAATCCTCTTGTATCTCTGCCACTATGTGTTGCTTAGCATTATGTGCAGGGAAGTGTAGTTGTTGAAAGGCTATTTCTAACAACGTAACTGGCATCACTGCTTTTCCTGAACTCTCTTGTCGCCACAATAAGTCTGTTGGTGATTTGCTGCATCCTCTCTTAGTCCATAGCAATTTTTCTTCTGCACTAGCTCCCTCTTGCAGCTCTAGTATTTCTTGTGTGAGCATCATGTTATATCCTGTGGGGACCTCTGGGCTTACTGTGTGGTGCAACATGTACTCCCCTACCTCACCTTTCTGAAAGTATGAAGCTTCTTTGGCGGCGGCGTCTGCTGCCGCGTTTCCCAAAGATACAAGATCTGTGTTTGTAGTATGGGCTTGGCATTTCACAATTGCCACTGCCGTGGGGTCTTGCAGTGCCTCAATCAATTCTTTTAACAATTCTGCGTGTTGGACAGGTGTTCCATCTGCTCGTCGAAACCCTCTCCGCCCCCACCGAGCCAGCCCTCCGTGTACTGTGGTCGTCATGTATGCTGAGTCTGTGTATATTGTTACTGCGCACCCCTTAGCTGCATGCAGTGCTTCAATTAGTGCTATCAGTTCTGCTGCTTGGGCTGAATAGTGTGATGGGAGGCGGTGTTGCACTAGTGTCTCATATTCACCTTCCTCTAATCGTACCACTGCCATACCCACATGTTTCTCTCCTGTCTCCATGTCAATTGAGGCCGACCCGTCCACGAAGTACACCTCTCCCTCGTTTAGGGCATTCTCAAAAACCACCTGATCCTGTCCCTCATGACCGGTGTATGTTGCACAGTTGTGGCTCTGCATGTCTTCTATTGTGCACGCCTCCGTGATGAATGTGGCTGGGTTTACAGTTTTACATCTTACTATATGGATGTTTGCACTGGACAATATTATCTCATACGCTGTGGCGCGTTGTGTTGTTAATGTGCTTTTTGATCGCTCTAATATTGCAAATAGTGAGTGTTCCACAAACAGTGTTACTGGACAGCCCATTACTATTGTGGCACTTTTTTCAATGGCGAACGCGGCAGCAGCGAGAGATTGCTCGCACGCAAAATGTCCTTGCATTACTGCGTCCAGAGTGCCGCTATAGTAAGCCAGTGGCTTGTGACCCAACGATGTCTTTTGTGTCAGCACTGCGGTCATCAGTGTTCCCTTGCAGTGTGAAAATAAGAAGAATTCGCGTCCATAATCTGGGTTTGCCAGAACTGGAGCGCTTGATATTAGCTCCTTCAGTGAGTTAAATGATGTGTTCATTTCTCCTGTCCATTCTATGTGTCTGTTTTCCTGTTGTGCTTCTTTAAGTGCCTGTAACAAGGGCCTTGTATATGCTGCGTAGTCTAATATCCAAGCTCGGCAGTAGTTACACATGCCCAGGAATTTTTGCATCTCTTTTACTGTTTTGGGCTCTCCAACGGCTCTAATTGCCTCTGCTCTGTCTGGTATGATCCGTTTTCCATCCTTTGATATTAGCTGTCCCAAGTATAGGACCTCTGTTAGGCAGTATTGTAACTTACCCTTATCCACCTTGTACCCCTTGTTGGCCAGTAATGTCAGGAGTGTTATTGAATCCTTTCTACACTCTTCCTCGCTCTGTGCACAAATCAATAAATCGTCAACGTACTGAATCACTGTACTTTCTACAGATAGGTTCCCTAGATCCTCATGTAATATCCTGTTGAATATGCTTGGGCTTTCGCAATATCCTTGTGGTAGCCTGCAGTGTTCAAATCTCCTCCCCCCTAGTGTAAATGCTGTTAAGTACCTGCTCTCTTCTGCTAAGGGGATCGAAAAGAACGCATTTTTTAAGTCAATAACTGTGAAATGAGATGCTGCTTTTGGGATGTTGCATAGTATTGTGGCCGGGTTCGGCACTAGAGGGAACTCTTTCTGAATCACATCATTGAGTGGGCGTAAATCTTGTATCATCCTCCAGGAACCTCCCTTCACCTTTTTGATCGGGTAAATGCATGTGTTGCATGGGGAATTTGAGGGCACTATTATTCCTTGTGCTAACAGTGCCTCTATTGTCTCCTTTATTCCCTCTTCTGCCTCGCGAGACAATGGATATTGTCTCACCCGGGGTAAAATTGCCCCTTCTTTCAGTTTTATTACCACAGGTTGAACTCCATGTAATAACCCTACATCATGGGGGCCGTTCGTCCATATGTTAGTTGGTATTAACCTCATGTCATCATCAAAAAATGTGTGTGGTGCTCCAACTACTGCCATTAATTCAATTGGAGTTTCTCTGGCCGTAATCACGATGTCACATGGTATTGCTAGTTCCATTACTATTTCGCCGTCTGTCTCGGCGTCTGAAAAGAGCTCTTCATCTGACAGCTCTCGCAGTGGGATATTTGCATTTGTACACAGTACTGTACGCCATTCGCATCCTTCCATGTCAATCCCTATTATACATATTCTTTTTGCTGACACGTGTACTGCGTGCAAATCCAATGATAGCACTGCCCCAGTGGCTGTGTCGGGGCACACTATGGGGCGAAAGAGGAACTCAGCTGGGATCCTCCAGTCCATTCTTTTTAGTTCTGGTACTATGAGGGCCAATGTTCGCATGCCCTCAATAAACACCTCCTCGTTTTTTGGTAATCCTCTAATTTCTGTGATGATTGCGTGGCCCTGCATTACTGCCATTATGCGTAGAGGACATATGCCCGGTGTTGAACATACTATACCACTTTCTGTAAATGATATGGTCATGTTTAGTTTGCTCAAGAGATCCCTCCCCAGCAAATTAATTGGAGAGCGTTCATAATACAGCAAGGGTGCCCTCACTGTTTTCCCCCCCACCGATACATCCAATTCTTCTGTGTAAGGAACTTCAATTACAGCCCCAGAGAACCCCTGCGTCTCTAACGTCCTATTAGATAGCGGGAACCGGCCCTCTTTAATGCATGATTTCTCCGCTCCGGAATCCACCATGAATATGAATTGCTTGTCTCCTATCTGCGCCCCTATCAATGGTTCCTCTGATGCATTGTGGGTCGTAGATAGAACTGGACACGCAAGTGTTCTCTGTGGGCTGTCCTATGCGGGGTGTCTCATTGCCCCTCCCTGATCAAAAATGTTCCCCGAAACTACAGATACTCCGCTGTAGGGCGCGGGTGCGGGGGCTCCATTCGCTACTGTAGCGAAAGTGTTACCTGGCATGTATTGTATAGTGTCATTATTCTGTGGGTGATTTTGTGTTCTGTATTGATGTCCGTGTAGTTGTGCGTTACCTCCTTGCCCTACATTTCCTTGTTGTTGGTGCTGTCCCATGGGGAGGCCGTATGGGCTCCCTGGGTGTGGGTGACCGTACTGTTCTGCCTCCTGGAACCCGCTGTTTTGTCTACTTCTGCACTCCCTCGAGTAATGTCCCCACCTCCCACAGTTCCAGCAGCTCCCCTGTGGACCTCTGGGACCCTGCCATCCATTTCCTCCCACTCCACTATACCCTTGCCCCCCTCTTCGGCCCCTGTACCCACCTCTACCCCCTCGTGGGGCCCACTCTTGCCACATTGGACCTCCGTTCTGCTCCTGTTCAGTCCACTGTCGTTGTCCTTGTCCTGCCCAATTTGCTGCTATTCTGCCTTGTATTGCTATTTGCCCCTCCTCTCCTTCGTCTCCCTCCCTCATGAGTGGGAGCCCTGCTACCGCTGCTGCAACCTTCACCAGTTTCGATTGTACCAACTTTGCCTCGTCTGCTAACCTTTTCTGTGCTACTTCCCTCTCTCTCTCTTTTATCCTTTTGCAATGGTGCACTATTATACTTTGGATCTCTGGCCACCCCTTTGCCTCAACGCCCGCTATTTTATCGAGTGCCTTCTGCACCTCTTTTGGGAGCCCTCTCTTAATGATAAAATAAAATAGAGATGTGGATTGGTGCCAGGGTGTGCCCATTTCCGCTCTCCACATCTCCTGCACCCGGAGAATGTAATCCATAGCATCCTCCCCGTCATTCATTGTACACTGCATTACTGACTGTAAGTCTGGAGTATCTGGGAACGTCTCCCGCAGCGCATCCCAAACCCGTGCCCGCACTGTATTAAAGGACGCTCCATCATGACGGTCACAATCTAATGTCACGGCCGGGAAACCAGCCTTAACCCATACTCTGTCTGCTTGATCTCCTACTGCTGATACTAGTAAGCTTTTCACATCGCCTACTGCCAGCGGTATGCCGGCAGTATGTTTCTCGAATGCATATATCCACTTGCTTGCCCCTCCGGACAACGGGGGCAATAACTTCATCAAATTAGCTTTATCCATCTGGGCCCAGGGTATATAGTTTGGTCTTCCTCCCCCTCTGTGTATTAGCGGAAGTTGTAATTTTCCTTTTAACGTTGCGCCCTCACCCACTTTGGTCGTTGCTGACCCCAATGGCGCCATCCTCCCCACTCTATTCCTTAGTCGTCCCATCCACTCGTCATCTATTGTTCCTAGCGAGCATGCACCGTCCAGTTCTTCGTTTTCCCCTCCTATTGCCATACTCAACCTATCACTCTCATTTATTTCGCCTCGGACATCACAGAGCAGGTCCTCTCTGATCCCTGTCTGCCGTGATACATCACCGATGCTCCCCTCTGGTGTTTCCACCTGTATTATTCTTGTCGGTTCTTCCTCAATTCTGAACAATATTTCACCCTTTTTCCATCCTTCCTCAATTTGTCTGCTTTCACTTGATGGTCTGGATACACGTCCTGATTGAGTGGGAGTGCATGCTGTACGCTCACAAATTTCTTTTATTCTTGACAGTTCATCCTTTGCTATCGAGAACCTCGATTCTAAATTGCTCGTTAGCTTTTCTATGTCCCCTCTCTGCGTGCTTGTCTGGGCACGCTCTCTAGTGCTTTCGTATGGTGGGGGGGCTGTTGGTCTTAGGGGTGTCGTAGTTGTAGGGGGAGGCACATAAGTAGGATCACTATACCCTGCTGCGGGGGCTGGTTTATGTAATATCGGGTACAAACTAATCACCTCCGCAGGTTGTTCTGTATTTAGCTGTTCCTTTTCCTCTCTTGGAATCATCAGTGGGTTATCTGTGGTGGAAGGTAGATCAATATTTGGTGCCGGAGCTTTGGGTGGGGGTATTTCCTCAAATAGTCTCCAGAGATCTAATATCTCCTTCCTGTTTTGCCACTGTTTGGCCTTATACTTGAGGCGAATGC
The DNA here is from genome assembly GCF_040938575.1 of Ambystoma mexicanum. Classification (NCBI taxonomy): domain Eukaryota; kingdom Metazoa; phylum Chordata; class Amphibia; order Caudata; family Ambystomatidae; genus Ambystoma; species Ambystoma mexicanum. The sequence goes on along the minus strand of NC_090925.1, from coordinate 761,696,225 downwards.
ACGTACGTACCATGTCTAGAACGCTTTTTTCAAAAGACCCCCCCTCAGGCCAAATCTGGGGCAATCCTTCCCCTTTTAATTCTGTTACCCATTGATCGTGGTATTTCTTTATTCGTTCAGCGTATCCCGGTAAGCTCGTACAAATATGTGACAAGGGAGTTTCTGCCCCCATATTCTAAATCAATAGCACTGACCGTGCTCACCTCCTTTACTTTTTATTACGTCTAGATATGTCTAAGTATATTTTTATGGCCCAGACAAGAGCGGACTTCTCAATGATATCACGCAAGTTAAATTCACTACTAGCATTCCTTCTTACTCGCCATTCCTCATTGTCTTCGCATCCCTGTTCAATCCCGCGCAATTTTCATACACAATCAACCACCTGCTAGTTATGGTCCACACTCTCTAGCACCCCCTCGCGGTCAGTCGTTCTTCTTCACTACTCACACGGTGCGCGCACCCCTCACAATGCTTTCCCACTCACACCTCGTTTTTTTTTTTCCCTCCCTTTCCTTCCTGTCCAGCTGTCCCTATTGTTCTACTCGGGTAACTAGATACCCGCCTGCATGTGCCAGTATTTTTGATCCCTATTTCTGCTGTTTTCCCCCCTGTCTTGGTATTTTATGTTAATCAGGTCACCCCAAGCTCACTTTTAGTCCCGACCCTTACCCTCTGAGCAAAAGAATAGAAAGAAATAGCGAATACTAAAATATACTCTGTGTCTTCCCTGGCCAGACACTAATAACTTATTTTTCACTTCTTCATATATTCCCAGTACTAGTTTAGATAGCACTATGCGGCGCCGCCTTCCACCCCCTTTCGGAGCTAGGTTTCCGTCACTTCTACTTCTTCATTTACTTCTTACTCCTAATGGCCATATGCAAAGAAAAAGATAAAGAAATTTTCAAGACCCGTCTTTAGTAGACCCCCGTTATTCTTCTCCTCTACCTGTCCCCGTTCTTTTGTTCACAATTTCCCCTCCCTTCCCCTTTACGATCGCTCGCACTCAGTACTCACGTGCCCGTCTTGAACCGATAGTCTCCGAAACTGGGTCCGTCCAGGCAGTGTCACCGGTAACTCAACGGTCAGCCCCTGGCTCCGGCGAGCGGCACTCAAAGGGGATTTTTTTCCAATCGGGATCCCGTACCCTTTCTCATTGAGTGCGCACTTCTTAGTGTGCCGGTCGCCGTTGGCGGGCAGCCTCCCGGAGCCGGCTCACCGTGCGTATCCCTTTTCGACCGGAGATTCTCGTGCCAAAAGGGGGTCGTTTAAAAGGAGTTAGGGAAAATAATTTGGAGATATCACGCTATCGGGGTCACCACTGAAAGGAAGCGCCCCCAATTTCAGCACGATCCTCCCCGCAATGAGAGACAATAAGGGACTCTCCCGCAAGGGGAATAAGGCCAAGACAGAGTGCGGGTGAGCATAAGTGGGAGTTTATCCAAAGAATAGGGCATGCAAAGAACTCTGCAACCTCCGAGAGCGCTCTGCCTGACAATAGCAAAGACAGGCGTATTTCTAATACAAAAAACGTCATCAGAACCTACACACTATAGGGGGCACAAGTTAATTGGGATTGGGTGGCGTCGACTAACTATAAGTGTTGCTGCAGCGTGGTTGGTCTTGGCGTGAGGACGTCACTGGTCAGCCTCGTGGGTTGGGTTGGGCCTGGCAGGCCAGCTTGAGGTCATCCGAGCGGTGTTGGTATGCTGGGGCAGCCTGTGACAAAGATGAATACCTTTCCTGACTCGTTTGCCCTAGGCCATGCACACTGCAGTTATTCAAGAAACGACATTTAAGTTCATCAATAAATCGCTCAGCAGTTTATCTTATAAAATAAACGCAACACATGAGGAATGCACCTCGTGAGAGGTCTGGTGGTTGTCGGTTGGGGTGAGATTTACCTGTGTCCTATTGACCGGTATTTTAGGTCGAGGGGCTGGGCTCTGGGGCCTGAGCCGAATGATACATGTCTGTCTGCTGCGTTAGAAGTTATTATATAAATGGGTCTCTGTGTCTTGTCCCAGTGATGGGGGTCGTCTTTGCACGGGGTCATGATTCTTGGGGTGGTCTAGGGGGGTTGTGGGATTTACGAGAGGGTGCTGGTAGATCAGTGGATTCAAACGTGGGTTTATCACCGTGCTGTAAATAACACAGGTGGCGGGCTGTGGCCTTGGGTGCGGTACTGGGGCCTCTGACTCTCTGAAGCGGCTCCAGCTTGATTGGGGGAGGTGAGGGAGCGCGGCACATGCCTTAGCTTCTTCATCTGGCAGGCTTCGTGGGGTGGGAGGGAGAATGGCCTTGCATATATTTCACAAAGGTTTTTTCCTCGTGCGTTGCTGACTTTTGAATGCAGAACTTTTATAATGTTTTGCCTTATTTTGATCTTATTTAAACACACATCTATATTTCAATTTCGTTACACATTTCTTTAATACATTCGGTCCGAGTACATTTTCATTACATGGTATTCTATCTACTGCAGTGTTTAAGTATTTATATACAGTCGACGGTACATGAGGTAGAACTATGTTATGGACCACAGAGATTGACGGTTGCCACTATGGGTGACTATAGAAGACATGTAGGGGTTCATGTGTCTACATATGACTTAAAGACACTTTTCTCTGTGATCTAGCAGCATTAGTACAGTCACAATGTGAAGTCATATAAACATTTCACTTTTATGGCTAATTCATGGTTTGCAGATTCTGTTTAAGAAGAGTAGTTCACTAATACCACTACTTGAATTCATTTCTGCGTCGCCCTGGCCTCACGGACCAGGTCACACGAGATGCAGTATTACATTGTGGATAACAGACTGTTACAGTGTTACTATCTGGTGTTAGCTCGTACCCAACTTTCTCATGGGAACGCGCTCGCAGCGGAGCTGCCATGGTGCTGCGGCGGCAGAAATGCATGAAAGGCCCTCCAAAGGTGGGGGCCGTTCTACAGTGCGCTGAACTCACGCCATCTTTGCTAGACAAGATGGCTTCTAGGCCTAACTGAATTTTGGTATATGCAGGGAACGGATACGTGTGGGCAATGTCGTCGGCGGGTGAACCCTCCTCCACCTGGGCCCGGGTGGCATGAGGGGACGCCCACCGAGTCATGGTCCTCACCTGGGGAGAAGGCTGCAGGTGAGGAGGGCCTCGCGGCCAGTCCTCCCCTACACTAGTGCACGTCATGGCCGTGCCACAAGGTCTTATGTCTTCTCCTTGGGCCATTTTGTCCATTGGCCTTCCCATTGTTCTTTGTGACCCAGGGAGTCCTTATTTGGGCATGCATTCTCCCGTGAAAGCTAGCGCTTTTCACGGGCTAATGCATGTCACATGTGTGGGTACCCAGGAAGTGGGCAGGGACTGTCTGGTCCCAATCCCCACTACTGGTGCAAGGATGTCTGGTGTGCAGGAGAGCATGAGAGCTGCAGTGGTCCCTGATTGGGCCACTGCTGGTGTGCATGAGTGGGGCAGAGCTCCTCATTGGCCAGCTGGTTGCGAGCACTCACTGGACTTTAGGAGATGGGATGGTGCTCTGAGTGCAGACCCGCAGATCACCCTGCGGTCCGAATCGGCCTCTACACAGAGCCAAGTATCCTGAGAAGTGAAGCAGATCCAAGGACTGCCTCAGAACTGCACAGACAACCTTTGGCACCCTGAGCCCTGTGTTGTCACGGTAGTGCCCTGCTTTGTGTGCGATCTCCATAGACCTGCAAAGGTGCTTCAACCCTTTCGAGTGGTGGGACCAATCACTCTTAAATCTCCTTGGTGCCCTGCAAACGAGCCTTCTCGGAAGGGCACCTGGGCCCTTCAGTGGACTGACCAGCTTGTAACTTGCCACATGTGCTGCAGCATTGCTACATCGGGTTTCAGCTTGAGCTTTGGGTGAACCCTAGTTTGCACAGCAAAGCCCCTTCTTGCCACATCTCATCATCCTACTGCTTTGGGCCGCAAGTGAAAAGCGTGCCTCAGTCCGTGAGACTTGGATGCTCCTACATCACTGTGCGACAGCGGCAGTCACTGCTGGCGACTTTCCCTCCTTTCTTCAAGTGTACTGAGACAAGCTGCATTGGTGCTTTCTTTGTCCTGCATTTGTGATGAGAGATTCAGCTCCTGATGTAAATCAGACCCACACCGGCAGCACCTGTGCATTTTGAAGTGAAACCAAGGAGGGGATTTCGTAGTCCATGCAACCTACTTCAAACCTGCCAAGTTTGAACTCGAAGTGAGCTAAAGGGTAGGGAGTATTCATACCACTGACCGGTAGCCTCTCGCTCATCCATACTGTTTTTACGCACAAAGGATTCCTTGCGGTCCTTGTCTTGACTTGGGTGGCTCTTGCTTCCTATAGTCATCCGAAAGTTGGGGACAGCTTTGTTTACCGCACTGACCGAAAAGTGACTGCATATATTTTTTACCTAGTGTGTGTTTAAGTAGTAGTATTACTGTGTTCTTCATTATTCACTTGTGTTTGTTCTGGGCCTAATAAATTGTATATTTTTTATATACTACTGTCTAAGAGTAATTCATGTACCCTACTGGGTGTATTCCATCCAAGACCTCAGATCACCCCCACTACTCCCAAGACAGCCTTGACTGCTCTCCAAGCAACCTTGCCTTGTCCTGGATAACTTTGCAGGAGTGTTCCCTGTTTCACTAAACTAGGGTGGCCTCCTGAACATCTGTTCAACAGAGCAGAGTTCAGAAATCCATTCTAACAGTTTCGGTCACCAGGAACAGCGACTGTTGTTAGAACGGTGATCCAATGCCCTTCCCACGGATTTATAGCCTGGTTCGTGATCGAGGGAGACAGATTAGAGGAAATGACCCTACAAAAACACGGCAAGTCACATGTCGCCTCTCGCATTTGCGAGCACAGATGACTTTTCATTTCTAGGGACGCATCCTGGCTTCCCGCTGCCACCCACGCTAGCGGTAATGCTACAGGAAGGTATCCCTGACCCCGCCATAGGAGCAGGTAAGATCTGGTTCGGGGACCGGCATGGCGATCTTCTGCCCCTGACCCTAACAACCTGGCGGGCAATTCCATAAACCCCATGATGTCCCCATCTCCCTTGTGGAATACGTGGATTGACTGAGGCAGATCATCATGCCCCTCTTCCTCAATATCAGCAGTCTTTCAATTCAGTGGGCGTTTTGTCTTTGGGATCCCAAGGCCTTGTGGGTTATGGCTGTGCTGTGGGGCCTGCCTGTCCGGAGGGACCAGCTGTAGTTAGATTTGTGGTAGTCCCCCATTTATTGTTGCCATATAAGCCTCCTAATGGGTGCTGTAAAGTGCACCCATGATTCAAAGCTGTGAGGCGCCTTCATGAGTCGTGATGGCAGGTGCTGAGGTGGCTGGTACCATATCAGTTCGCACAAAGATGCCTCCCTCATTTCCTACAGACCTACATACTCTCATCCCTCCATTCACACCCAGGTGTGCCATCCCTCCCTGTAAACCTACATGTTCCCATACCTTAACACACACCCAGATGCCCTCAATTATACCGCCTGAGCTACATACCGCATCCCTCCCTTCAGACCTACATGCCCCCATGCTCTTATTTTATGTTAATGGTTCTTATATCGTGCCCTGTTGCCACCTGTGTGGTTTCTTGGCGCTTTGGCGGATCTGTAAAGCAAGGGGGTAGAGGGTGGGTAAGTTAGTAGGACTGAACAGGAGAAAAGAACAAGAGAGCTGTGATGTGCTGTTGGCATCTTCACTTCGGTTGACAATGTTCACTGAGCGTAGGTGTGTTTTTCGGTTGGTAGCCGCTATATGCTGTTGGGCGAGGCTATGTGTGTTTTTTTCATTGTTGTGGTTCACACCCGGATGTCCTCTTCCCTCGATTCACAGGCAGATGCCCCATGAATCTCTACTTCTAGACCCACACCCAGGTGCACAACCCTCGCTGCAGGTTCACATGTCCCCATCTCTCCCTATATATTTATCTACACACCCCCACTCTCTATTTACACCCAGATTCTGCCATGATTTCACACACAGATTCCCAACCCCTATCCCTCCAAATGCACACGCCCCCATCCTTCCCTCCATTCACACACATACCTACATGCCCCAATCACTCCATTCACGCCCAAATGCCCAGTCCTTCCCTCCAGACCTACATGCCCCCATCCCTGTCCCTCCTGGCCAGCACCTGGATGCCCCATTCCTCCCTAAAGAACCACATCCTTATTACCCCATCCCCCTCTCCAGACCCACACCCAGATATCCCATCCCCCTCAAGGCCCACATGCCCCCATCCCTCCCTCCAGATGGACCTACAAGCCATCATCCCTCCCTCCGGGCACACAAGCCCCATCCCTTGTGCCATACCCAGACACAGATGCCCTCATCAGTCTCTCCATATCCACAACCAAATGCTCCATCACTACCTTCAGAGCCACACACAGATGATCCCATCCCTTCATTCCCACCCAGATACCCCCATACTTCCTTCCCTCCAGACCCACGCACCAGATTCACATGCCACCATCCCTCCCACCGGACCCACACACAGATGCCCCACCTGTCCATCCATTTATACATACCACATGCTCTTATTCACACCAAGATGCCATCATCCCTTGAATCACTGGCAGATGCCCAGCATCTGCCTCTGCTTCTAGATCTACACCCGGTGCTCCAGATTCACATGCCACATCACTACCTACAAACCTGCATGCTCCAATCAATACATTCATTTGCAGCTGTCCCCAGCCCTCCCTGCAGACCCACATGCCCCATCCCTCCATTCACGGCCAAATGCCCATTCTCTCCCTCCAGACCTACATGCCTCCATCCCTCTGTTAGAAGAACTCCTAGAAGCCTATGGAGACACTGGAAGTTACATCAACCACGATATACTCAGTGGAATCCAAGATGGCGGCTCCTTGATAACATCTCTATCCACTAACAATGCATGTCTAGTCTTTTTCTTCCACTCTGTCCTTCTTCTCTTTCTACCAATTGTTCGTACTTATTCCCCGCGAACAAACTGGTAACTGCGTTGCTACTCTGTTCTATAGCATTGCTCCCTTGTTGTTGTTCGCTCGTATCTTTTGGTACCTGCTCTCACTCAGACCTCCTTCTGAGTCCTCCCTCTTTCCCTCCTCCTTTTCCCTTCCTTTGCAAGTCACCGTCACTTCGGTTTCTTCCTATTCCTTTCATCCCGCTTCCGACTCCTCCGTTCGGAGCCTGTCGCCTATTAGCCGTTCTCGGCACTGTTATCTGCTCTCTGTCTTTTCTGCCGCCCTTGGCATCCTATCCCTCCGTCTCCTATTCGCTGATGCTTGCAGCCCCTGTTCTTTCCAGACGTTCGCAGCTACTTCCAGTGCTTACCTTTTCTGCCGCCCTCAGCATTTCTTTTCCTCCGGCTTCGGTTAGCCTCCGCTTGCAGCTTCTGTTGTTGCAGCCGCTCGCGGCTTCTTACTGCGCTTACCTTTCACCCGTCTCAGCTTTGACTTACCTAACTCTTCTTCTTCACAGTTCTAGCTGTCCTTCTCTCTCTCCTTTCATTCTTCTGTCTCTCCTCTGTCCCTTTATTCTGCTGCCCCATTCCTTACCTTCTTGCTACAGTCGTCCACGTATTCTACTGCATTCAAGAATCTTCATCCATTTTTGCACCGATTGGATTGGGATATTCTTCGTCCTTCTACCTGACACTACGGACATTGTGCATCTGATCCTCCTCTACACCTGCAGAGTCTGGGTTTTCTTCCCCAAGAGGATTTCCCAGGGGGCGGCCCCCTGGGGAGCACAGAGCACAGATTATCTGGCCTCTGAACCTCCGGGGGGACGCCTCTTACCTCTTCACGTCTGATCTTAGAGTCCGAAGAGCCGTGAGTACCCCGTCTGAGTACCAAAGTTGTAAGAGGTTGTAAGACCCTCTCCCTCCCGGCCAACACCCTGATGCCCCATTTCCCCCTAAAGACACACATCCAGATGACCTCTTCCCTCTCCCCAGGTGCGAACCCAAATGCCCCCAGCTCTCCCTCCCTCCAGACCCACACCAAGATGCCCCCATCCCTCCTTCCAAGCCCACATCCAGATGCCCCTCTCCAGACCCACTCAGATGCACCATCCCCGCGAGGCCCACATGCCCCATACCCCCCTCCAGACCCGCATGCCCCATCTCTCCTTCCAATGGAGCTACAAGCCACCATTCCTCCATTTGGGCAGTTAAGCACCATCCCTTTCACCAATACCCACACAGATGCCCTCATCTGTCTCTCCACAGCGGCAACCAGCTGCTCCATCACTACTTCCATAGCCACACACATATGCTGCCATCCCTTCATTCACACCCAGATGCCATCATCTTTCCTTTCCTCCAGACCCACACTCCAGACTTGCATGCCACCATCCCTGCCCCGGGCCCACAAACAGATCATATTCACACCCAGATGGTCCTCATCCCTCAATTCACTGGCAAATGTCCCCATCTGGCTCTTCTTCTAGACCCACACCCTGGTATTCCAGATTCACATGCCCCATCCCTCCATTGTCTCATAGATTTCCCCAACCCTCCCCCCAGACCTACATGCCCCCATCCTTCCAGTCACACACAGCTGCCCCTATCCATCCATTCCAATCCCATATGCCAACATCCCTGCCCCTGGACACACCAGCCACCATCCCTCCCTCCAGACCCACACTAAGATGCCCCCCCATCTGCCCACACCCACCCATGCCCAGATGCTTCACATAAAGTCTACAGGGGAAGAACTCATAACTTCAGACACACTGGAAACTCTCATTAAACAACTTGAGTGGATAATTTGCTGTGAAATTAATCTGAAACTACATGCCACTACTCTTTCTCAGTATCATAAAGCACAGAGAATTCTGCGAGGTTTACGAGTGAACCTAGAACCAACTCTTTGCAAAGATAACCCTGTCTTCGCAAAAAGATGGCGACACATTTTAAATAAGTTTTCAATGAGCCTGATATTGCTTACTATAGAAGAACTGGCACACAACTTGACAACCTTGGATGAAGATATTAACAACAACAAAACAAGTTTAAGCACGGGCCTGTCAGCCGAGCAATTGAAACAGATCCTTGAAGGCACCAACCAGAAACTGGCTATGTACACGCAGGAATTGGAAACGAAAAGAAATCCGAAAATTCAGGTGAGATACCCAGGATTCGAAACTGGATATCATATACAGTTGGCAAGAGTATTACAGCCAACCCCCTGCTAGACCCTACCAACCACGTGTACTGAAACCTGGAACTCCAAATCTAGAAACAACTTAATCGGACGCCTCCATTTCCGAACTTGAAGTAACCCCAGGAACCAGCATTGAGGTGGGCATCCTGCCTCTGGATAGCAACTTTGCAACAGGAACCCACAGTTTTTTAGAAAAGGCCCCATCAGAAGGGGAAAAGAGAAAAAAAAACGGTAGTGAATATGTCCTCCTACTCGCTCTCTTGTTTAAAACTACAGGTACCAAGGAAGGGGCTTTAATTTGTTCCTGAATACAGCACAAACCTGTTCATGGAGAAGATCGACTTCTTCAAGCTTATGAGGAAGCTCAAGTTAAAAGTCTTCTTCGATTCCCTCGAGGGAATAATCTACAGTAGAGGAACGCTCTGAATACCTGGAGTTAAATCCCAAAAGCTCATTTAACCCGCCTTTCCAGAATCACGTACACTACTCTGTCTTTGAGAAAACAGTATTGGAGGATTGGAAGAGAATCCTATTTAATTCTAAAGAAAATTTTACCTGTAAGGAAAGACAGACTCTCAGAAACCTGCTCGACAACACAGACATCATCTTTAAGCCTGATGACAAGGGAGGGGCCCTGGTCCTTATGGACACATTAGATTATCTTGAGGAAGTTGAGCGACAGCTCAAGGACACAGAAACATATAAGTACATCCAATTTAATCCAATTGAGAAAGTACGGACGTTAATCCAATAAGTTTTAGATGAAGCATTGAACAGAGGCGTCATCTCTGAAAAGACCCACAAATTTCTCGAGAGCACACACCCCATCACTCTGGTGTCCAACATCCTCCCCAAGATTCATAAGAGATAAAACCTCCAGGACGTCCCATCAGATCATCCACAGAGAGCATACTGGAACCACTGGCCAAATCTCTGGACAGGATCTTGCAGCCACTGATCCAGGGCACCACCACTTATATCAAGGATACTGTGAATTTCCTGCAAAGACTCAAGGAAACACAATTTGTCAATGGGAGAGACACTTTATTCATTTTGGATTTGACCTCTCTCTATACTAATATAGTACATGAAGCAGGTCTGGAGGCGGTGGAATGGTTATTGCTGAGATCTGAAAATTGACAAAGAGTTACACTTTTCGTGCTAACATTGTTACAATTAGTTTTGATGAATAACTTTTTCAAATTCCAAAACAGACATTTCATACAATTGTCCGGCACAAGCATGGGGGCCGCCATGACTCCGACGTATGCCAAGGCATACATGTTCTATTTGGAGACTAAACATGTGCTCACCTCACCGAGATGGATGCAACACCTCTCTATCTTTGTACGTTATATTGATGACGTCTTTGGAATCTGGACGTGTCCTTCAGAGGAGCTACCAGATTTCTTTGAGATGATGAATGGGATGCACCCAAGAATCAAGTTTACAACCCAAACCAGTAGAACAGTCATCAACTTTCTGGATGTGGAAATTTACAGTGAGGGCAATAATTTAGTCACTAGGATCTATACGAAAGCTACGGATAGGAACAGCTTTCTGCTTGCAACTAGTTTCCACCCCCAATGTACTATTGACAGGGTGCCTTTGAGCCAGTTCCTCAGATATAGATGTAACATTTCGGAAACAGTGGAATACAAGAGGTAATCTACCACCCTGCAAAAGTAATTTCTGAAGAGGGGTTACAGTCCTACCGTCATATCCATTATTGCAGAAAAGGTTGAAACAATTGATAGGGAGACTCTTAACATCCAAACCTCCCAAACAGAGTGAGGCATTGGTCTACGTGACGACACACTCCATTCAAAGTCATAAGATTAAGAACACCGTAAAGAAGAATTGGCTGATGTTGCAAATGGATCCACAACTACAACTGTTGTTTCATCAACCGCCAACTTTTGCTTACAGGAAAAGTAAGGCGCTATGGAACAGTCTAGTGAAAGTGGAGATACCTGCTATCCAAGCATGCAATAATAAACACAAGGGAACACAGCCTTGCCACAATTGCCAGCATTGTGGCAACATTATAACGCGCAGCAGCATCACACATCCCCATTCAGGTAAAGCCATTTGGCTTAAACACTTTTGTACGTGTGATTCAGCAAACGTAGTATATGCACTAAAGTGCCCTTGTGGTTTTTACTATGTATGCATAACAATGAGAAAAGTTAAAACAAGGTGGACTGAGCATTAGTCTAACATCCGTACAAAGAACTTGAAATCACCTGTTGCAATGCACTTTACTGAAGCGAGACATACCGTGGCTCAACTTAAAGGTGTGATACTAGAACAGGTCAAGCTGGGTAACAGAAGAGGGGATTTACATAAGAGATTACTGCAAAGGGAAATTCTTTGGATTGATCTCCTTCACTAGCTCCACCCGCGGGAATGAATTGTGAGTTTGATTTAATGTGTTTTGTATAAGTCATCGTGGTCCAATCACCTGGGGAACACTACCGGTGATGCAAGATTGCAAAAAGGTGGATAACCTTTGAGGCCTTATTATGTAATAATGGCACTATGTTACACTTTAGAGTAATGCTCTATTTTCTTTAATGTGAAGTGTAACTGATTGTCAGCAATGTCACTACCAAGAGAGCTGTGAATATGATGCATGCAATGAATGTATTGCAAATGTATGGGTTTTTAATAAGTTGACACAGTTTAGTCACCAGTGATGCAAGATAGTAAATAGGTGGAAACCTATGAGACCTTACTATGCGAAGATGGCACTATGTAATACTCTAAATCAACTCTTCATTCTTCTTTTTTTGTGACGCATTGAAACAGATTGTGAGCGGGTTTACATCCGAGAGAGTTGGGTATCTCATCTGTATGAGGGAGCTTCACTCCATTAATAGCGTTACCTTTACCCGCTTTTAGGAGGACATTTACCCACACTGAGGCATGGATAACTCTTATGATCCAAGGCAGTGAGTCAAAAGATAAGTACTTCATACCACCATGCTGTATACGAGAGTATCATAAGCACTGGACTAGTCTCGATTGGCCTCTATCTTAGGTTTCGCATTATTCCACTGCCATTGGCTAACCAAGTGCCCATTACCTTCGTGAACCTTTGTATCTAATCCAATCATAGCGGAATATGAGCACCACCAGGGTATCTTGTGGCAGCCATACCGCTTACCTAACACAAACCATTTAGAATATCCTTTGAAAATGGCAGGTGTGGGACACCAAACCAAATCATATTCGGCTGAGGTGCCATTCTTCCTGTCTTTTGATTGTTACACATAATCCGCTTGATAGCGGGGTGATGATTGAGAAACATGTGACTTACGACACATTTTATAGAGACAAGATTGGATGACTAAGCCTAACACTATTGGCTAATGTCGTCCCTCATAATATACTCAGCTTCCCCTGTGGATCACAGTGGTGCAGCAAACAAAACTTTAAAGCTGAGTTACAGTCACCTTCAGTAACCATAGCATTCCCACACCAAGATGCTGTATATTGACACGTGGCAATGACGCGCATGAGCGGTGGTGCCATGGTAACAATATATACAATATGAGATTGGCCAGTGTGTCATGGAGACAGTCAGCCCTGATCCAGTACAGAACCAAGGTGGGTGATTACATGGCTTTTGGTACGCATATTACACTGACAATGAACATCCTTACATCAAGACCATGAATGGGAGTTATGTCTTGGGATTGCCCTCGAACACGCAGAGTGACCGCATTACAGCCGGCACTGGCGTTCTTGAGCAAGTAGAGGATCAATGTATTAATCGAGCGTGTGCGAGTATCTGCAATCCCTTAGACCTAAACAATTAGTCTCCTGACAAGTGGTATTGTGGACCTATTGAGGAACCCTCATTCTGTACTCGGAGTGACTACAACATTGCGGTCACTCTCTACTTAAGAGCATTACCGTATGAATTCAGAGTGCGCCTGGCGTTTGGAATTTCCGATATACAGACAGTGATAACTTCTTGCGACATGGTTTGCTTGAGGAAGTTAACTCATTATTCTTTTCACTTTTCTTTGACAAGGCAGCAGTGATTACTGCTTTCCACAAAGCAGCCGATACATCTCCTCCCCCGGCAAGTACAGGCTATGGGACAGCCGGGTGAGTTGACATCTCTAACCTGTTGGTTTAGCCCATATATTACATATAGCGGTCAACTGGTTTAAAATGGACCTGTATTTAGAGTTACTGATATCTGTGTTCTTGATATACAGGTGTCTGCGGTAACCTCTGTTCCAAACACAAGGGGAATTAAGGTTAGTGCTTCACCATATGGAATAAATATAATGATATACTGGCATGCAGTTTGCAACTGGACTAAGTTTGTTTCTCTATAACCTCTTAGGTGGTTGTGCTAATAGAAAGTTACTGTTGGAAAATTATGGAACTAAGAGCTCCCAAGCCCTGAAGATGGATTTCTAATAATTTGAAACTCGTTGGCAACTGTGATCTTAAGTGGAGCCTATAGGAGGATTACAATTGTTTTTATGTTTGATGTTGCAGCCCAGCACCGAAATGCTATGGCAATTCCCTTCTGAACAAGAGTACCAACAGCAACCCCATACATGTGTTTCAGCCTTGTTGGGCCTCATCGGTGAGGTGGAGCTGTGCCTCTCTGAGCACAGTGAGCAGGTAGTCCACAAACTTTAGGACTGCTGAAGGCCAGGTTCTGCTGCCTCCGCAGATCCGGCGGGACAATGATGTATAGCCCCATAAAGGTTAGCAAAATTGTGCTGGCATGTGCCCTGCTGCACAATATGTGTATATGCCGGAACATTGCACTGTCCCCTGACATGGATCCAGCAGATGAGGATGACGACGATGATGATGGGCTGTGTGTGCAACAAGGGTGGTGTGCCATGGATGGACTACATGCATGGGAAGTACTTATTCACAATTATTTCTGAACAATCCTCCCAAGCAGGTGGAGCACATTATCACACACGTAATTTGTAATACTTACATTACATAATGTATACACACACAGAAGATTGACCACTCGTTATTCAGATTAACAACCCAGTGTATTATGATGATGACAAAACTAAACAGGTGCAACAGCAATACCCACCCAAACGTACCCACCCACCTCCCAAGCCCCAACTACCTATCCCAACTATGGACCCCCTCCCAAATATACCCACCCACCTCCCAGCCTGAAAATGGCAACATGTGCAACAAGTGTCAGCCACTGAACACTACTGCCATGCTTAGCCGCATGTTTCTCCCTCAGAGATGACCCAGACAGGCACATGGGCCTTCTCCTGGGGCTGCCTGCCTGGGTGCTACTAGGTGTGGTGCTGGTGGAGGGCATTGGGGGGTTATGCGGTGGTAGGTGCGTTATGATGGCCTGTGGTGCCAGTGCCATTGTTTCTGCTATGTTTGACTGGACACTGTTGCCCTCAAAGACCATCTGTGACATCCTCATGTTTGCTGAGGCGGAACGCCCAAGGGCACGTGCAACCCGGCACCCAATGGACTTCTTGTTTTCACGTTGAAGCTGACTCCTCTAGGTGCTGCTGAACCAGTGTGGCCAGCATGTCCTGCCATTCCTCCATCCGTTGGATACAGCTGGTGATTTCCTGCAATGATGGGGTGGAGCAGCGCATGGTACTCCTGGGGCTCATGGGGCTAAATGTGCCAGTACTTCAGGGGTGTTCGGGTTCTCCTCGCTGCCGATTCCCGCTACCTCAACGGCCACTTCCTCTGCACTGCGGTCGGTGACTCGGCCTGGTGGCGTGGTGCACGTCCCTGTGGGATATGATATGGTATTTATAACACGCCTATACACAAGTGTTTCAAGGCACAACGAGGCAAGGGAGGGGGAACAGAGGGAAGACAGACAATGGTTTTACTAGGCCAGGTGTCATTCAGATCACGATTGCAGCAGGGTTGTTGGCCTGAGGTGCTTGCTGTGTCCCAGGGGCAGCAGGGATGTTGGTCTGAGGGGCTTGCTGTGTCCCAGGGGCAGCAGGGATGTTGGCCTGAGGGGCTTGCTGTGGCTCGGGGGCAGCAGGGGTGTCGGTCTCCTCAGCGTGGTGTACCTGGGGTCTTGTGACTTCCCAGATGGCCGAGGTGCCTGCAGCAGATGTTGAGGGACGGTGTGCTGAGCGACGTGCTCATCCGGTCCCCCTCGACGTCCCTGGTTGTCCGCCATCAGTGTCAGATGATGATCCTGTGGGTGAATTAAAGGCATGCTGTTAGTGGACATACAGGATGAGTATAGTAGGATTACATGCAACATAGTCATCGAGCTACATGAAATTGTGGGTGCAGGCATTGATGCATGATATGTGCATCTCATGCATGGGTTGCCTTGAGTGAAACAGGTGTGCTGGGTATGCTCACATGTACACGCAGATTGGGCTATGGGTAGTGCCATTTGCGTCTGCCTGTGTACACTAATTTGGGATGGGAGTCAATGTTTGGGGGGGCATGCCTGGAGTCGATGTGTGACCTGCTTGTCTGGGAAGGATGTGTGTGGTATGTTCATGGCAGAGCTGCCAGGTTCATATGAGTCACATGCACTCCACAATCAGTGTGGGCCCATGTCTCCGTGCAGTATTGTGTTGTGCTGGCAGTGTCAGCATGGCAGACAAACATGCAATACTTGTGTCCAGGATGCACGTTGTTGCAATAGTAGGTTGTGCTCTGTGGTATAGGTATTTGGGGCCGGCTGGGGTGTTCTCCTGTGTGCACATGTGCGGATGGGGGTGGGTTCTGGGTGCGTGGCCTACGCCATGTCCATGCTGTACATACAGCTGTATATGGGGGTGCCAGCATGGGTGTGTGTGCTGCGGTGTGCAGGTAACACTCAGTATGGTTCATGTATTGACCACGCCAGTGCTACCGGCACCTTGCTTCTGGTGCCATTACCATAATGTCACATTTGGGTGGGCAGGCATGTGCAGTGTCAACACTGTTAACGGTGGCAGTGATTACTTGGCAACTCTGCATGGCAGTGGTGCAGCACCCACCACAGATGTGCAGGTTGGTAGTTGTAGCCATGTCAGCCACTGTAATGGGCCATCTTCATGCGTTTGCTAAACCAGCTACATGTGTGGTGGTCTACTTAAACATAAGTGTCTGGTTACACGCATTGATATGTGCTGCATTGTCATGTGGGTGTGTATGGGTCATACTTGGGGGCAGGGCATCTGACTGCCTTTGCACTGTATTCTGAGAGGGGGCGGCCATAGGAGTACTGGGTGTGGTTGGGGTGATGTGGCCTTTGATATGGGCGTTTCTGTGCATTTCTGTGCGTTGATGAAGGGGGGGCCAGGATAAGCTTGATTCAGCTTCTTATTTGTGCACTTTCTGTACTCACCAGGTGTCCCAGCTCCTGCCTCTGCTGCACCAACTCCCATGATGCCCTCTAGATGCAGCACACTGCTGCACTTGTCCTACCATGGGAGCAGCTTTAGGGGCGAGTGTGGTCCGCAACCTGTTGCAGTGCATTTATGTCTGTGGGCTGCCAGAAGGTTCCGCACCCTTAGGCGGAGGTCATCACAATTTTTGTGGTAATCCTTGACGCTACAGGCTGTGACACCCACAGCCGTCACCTTCTGGGCAGCCTCAGCCCATGTGGCCTGGCGCCTCTGCTGCGTGCTGCGCTGCTGGTCAGCAGAAAATAGCTCCCCTGTGTTTTCCACAATATGGTCCACCAGCATGGTGAGTTCTGCTTCACTTAAGTGTGGCTTGCGCTTGTGGTTTTGGAGTATCCTTGCAGCCATATCACCGTGTGTGTTGGCCCACTCACTGATGCTGGATGGATTCTGGTACAGAGGGATTGCAGTGGATTGTGATTTTTGTAATGGCCTCCGGTCTCTTTCTGTTTCCGGCAATCACGTTATTTCTGGTTCTGGTGTTTCCGGCTCCGCATACGTGTGCTGCTATGTCCGGCGTGCACATGGCAGAGGCTGGTGTTACTGTAATGGCAGTGGCACCAGTTCCGCGCATTAGTGATGCACGCGGTTGCCAAGCTGTAATCCTACTTTGTTTGCGGCACCATCCGGTGGCAGACACGGTACGACCGCCATGACGGTAACACTGGATTTTTACTGCCAGAACCGCAATTACCACCACTGTCTGTTAAAACTTTCTTATTTCTCAGTATGTATGCAATGTAAAAGTCGACTTGAGAGAAATAATATGCCCATCCCGCGTGTCTGGAGTTCTGACAGTTCATCTGTTGAAGTACTCTTAGGTTGCAATGATCCGTCTGAACCTCAAACAGGTGAGTTGCTCCTTGCAGGAGATGTTGCGACTCAAGACAGGTCTGCCTGATGGCTAGGAGTTCCTTTTCCAAAACTGAGTAGTTTATTAAACTGGTGGTAGGCATACAGGAGTAGTAAGCTACTGGATGCTACTCCATGTCGGTACCAGTTTGTAAAAGTACTGCTCCAATGGCACCAGCCGAAACATCCGTCTCCACTATGAATGGAATGGTTTGGTTGAAGAAGGACGGGAGAAGAACAGAAGTGGGACTACAATTCTTGGAAGGCTAGGTCTGCCTGATCATTCCATTGGAAGCAAACATCCTTCTTCAGAAAGGCCATTATGGGTAAGACAATGTTGGAAATGGTTCTTATGAATTTTCAATAGAAATTTGCCAATCCAAGGAAGTGTTGTATATCCTTAACTGTTTCAGGCATGGGCCATTGCATGTTGGCTCAGATCTGTTGAGGATCCATCTGGAAAGGATGAATCCCAAATAAGGAACAGACGCTGCCTCAAAGACACATTTCTCTGGTTTGGAGAGCAGTTTGTGTAGTTGAGGGCAGTGAAGGACTTCGGTAACATGCTGAACATTTGCTGAGGTGGAGGAAGAAAAAATCAAAATATCATCCAAGTACACAATATCCGTATGGAAGAGTATTTTGGCACAAACCTTATCCATAAAACGCTGGAACACCGCAGGAGCATTAACCAGGCCAAATGGCATCACTTGATATTAGAAGTGTCACAAAGGTGTTCTGAAGGCGGTCTTCCATTCATCTCCTGACTTGATTGCCTACCAGTAAGGTGTGACCATGAGCCTCTTATCTCCACCTTGTTTGAGGCTGTGAAAATAGATCCTTGATCATCAGTCATTTCATGTCGACATTCATCCTAGGCTGTGTCTCAGCGCTAAAAGACATACCTGCCTAGGGTTGTGTGCTTACCAACATGATTAAACATACACAGCCAGGATTTGTAAAGTTCCTGGACTCAAAGAGCTACCACTCTGACACATTACTCTGAATTATATACTTGACACAGGAGTTGCCATGTTAATATATTTAATATGACCCCCTATCCTCTGAGGGCTCTTATTTTCATTAAACACGTCACTGTGTTCGCTGAGTTTAGGGCTCTTGTGTAAAACTCCATTAGGTGGGTTTTCGCACCTCCACTGAGAGCTGTGTACCCATTCAGTGAATGCCTCTACTGTACTCTATGGCCCTTGGCAAAGTGAAGAGGCATTTCTCTCACTTGTTACTTCTTAACCTTGCAGACGTGCACCACGCTTCTGTTCGTGTCTGCCAATTTCCTGTTCTTGAATCATTATCAGATATCACACTTAATGGTGTGAAGTCAACACTCGCACCTACTGGTGTGCAGTTAAAACAGGCAGTTTT
The DNA here is from genome assembly GCF_040938575.1 of Ambystoma mexicanum. Lineage (NCBI taxonomy): Eukaryota > Metazoa > Chordata > Amphibia > Caudata > Ambystomatidae > Ambystoma > Ambystoma mexicanum. The sequence goes on along the minus strand of NC_090925.1, from coordinate 761,677,402 downwards.
TCGATTGTGGTTTGCTCTTCTGCCAGAACAGGAAAGCGCTACTTCCTGGACCATGGTAAGGCCAAGAAATATTCATCCAGCAAGTGTGCATACTGGCCTCCTGTGAAAATGTGTGCTGTATGTTTGACGAACATTATGTTTGATGAACATTAACAGCTGTGATCTACATTTGTCATGGTTTCACTGGATAAAGGCTGCATGAGCTATGAAAAGCTGTCTTAAATTAGGTTTGTTTTCATGTCACCCCTGAAGACAGTTGTTATAGATCAAAGATGTGTAGCACTGTGAAGCCGTCATTAAACCTTCTAGGAGCTACATTTGCAAAACACGCCGCCTATTTGGTGGCAAAAAATAAAGCATAGACATCCTAGCACTGGCAAGTATTGATGACTGCATGCAAAAGTAAATGAGTTGCTTGATAAATACATGAGCGCCTAGAAACATATCAAATCAAATAACTGCATCACACTTCAAAACAGTTAGCGTTTATGGCCAACACAAGCATACATGAATACATGTATTTAACAGTGAGGTATTCAGGATAAGTCCAACATATTGTAACTGGACCTACCCAAGGATGAATGAATGCATGTATGTATTTAATGTGAGGTATTTTGGTTAATTCAAACTCCTTACTGGCAATAGTTTCAGGGTAAGACAAGGGATTCTTTGAGACTCCATTAGCAATTAATAACCAGCATAGCTTGGCTCCTGACTTTCTGACAAAATGAGCTTTAGACTGTGTCATCTTGAGCGTGTGACCACACGTGTAAACAGTCCAGTTTAAATTGGTGTTCTTTGAAGTAGACCAATATGTGAGTGCCTTTGTTACCCACAGTGATTTGCAAGTGGAGGTCATCCAATACGTACATATGCTGTGTGCACAAACGTGTACCTTAAGGTATAATGCGGTGTGCAGTCATAATGTCGACATCAATAATGTCGACAGTCAAAATGTCGACAAATTAATGTCGAAAATCTATAATATCGACATACAAAAATGTCGACATTATTTTTTTCGACATTAATTTTTCGACACATAAATAAATACATAAATACATTCATTCAATACATGTAATAATTAATAAAATAAGCAACTCAGAAGGTAATTTAGTTTCATGTTTATTAAATAGTAAAAATTAATTATAGGTAATATTTAATTCAAACATAACTCTGCAACGTATTTTTTTAAATAAATAAATAAATAAATGTAACAATGCATTTTTTCAGATAAATAAATAAATAAATGCAACATTTGTTTATAATTTAGTTCAACATGTAATATACTAAATAACCAGTTGATGGCGCTAGCGCGTTAAAAATGTATGTTTATCGTTACTAACATATTTTTGTTTTGGTTTCCTACGCACGATACGTAGTACAACGTAAACGTGAGCGCCATTTTTAAAGCTCACTATCGATTAGTTTCTTCCGCGGTCGCGTCTCCGTCCGTTCGGTCCTCGGATTGTTTTTTTTTTTGGTTTTTCACCATTTTCTTCTGGTTTTTCATCGGATGGACCGGGTCTACTTGGATTCCTTGGATTTTGCCTTCTGGATGTTGGACTTTGCATTCCTGGATGTTTCCATTTTTTTTGGATTATGGTTTTTTTGGTAGTTGTTTTTTCCTGGAGTATCGAGTTTACCTGGAACAGATATTTGGATCGTGGATTAATGCGGATTACGGATACTTTACGTGGACTTTGGACAGTTTTTTTACTCAAGCTGTGGATTTTAGCCTGGAATCGGCACTTTTTCATGTTCAATGCAATTTCGTTTTGCACCAGGATTTATGGTTTTTTTTTTCTGAGTTTTCACCTGTTTCAACACGGATTCCTGAGGACCGTAAACTGTAAGTGTTTTTCTTAACATTTTAAGTTAAATGCAATAGAATCTAAGTAACTGTCCTTGTTCTCTATGCTGAATGCGTGTACTAGTTGCATTAATTTATTGTCATAATCTCTGTATTTTTTTGTTTTTGGCGCTTGATTTGCCAATGAAATTGTTTGTGAAATTCGCAATTCCTGGTGCTGTTCCTCTAATTTTAAGTCTCGTAAGAAATGCCATAAATTTGGATGTAGGGTGTTGAAATTTTTATTTATGCGGCTATGCCAGCCTTCTAACGCGTTATTTGTTCTTGGTTTGTTGTCCATGGTAGACTGGTAGCAGTTCCACAAATCAATTGGGTATTTCGGTCTGCGTCTGTTGCCACTCCTAGTTAATTGGCCTATCCAGGTATTTTCGAAGTAGTCCAGTAAATTTGTACATTCATCCTCATGATTTTTATAGTATTGACTTTCAATTAAATGTTCGTAATAAGTAATAACATGATTTTCCGGTACAAAAGCCAAAGCAAAAAGTTTCTTAACGTTAATTTGAAAGTAACTGTCCTCCGTATATTTTGATCCCAAACCTAATTTTTGTATTTTTCTCCAAACACTTTGTGTGAAATGAAAAAAACATCCTTTTATTTTAGTTTCTCTGTACACGCTAGAAAATCCCTTGATTTGAGCTGTTTCATAATCCATGATTATTGTCTCTGGTTTTGAATCTGGTGTTGTTTCCTTAATTTTATTGTATATGATTTTGTATGCGTCCTCTGTTTTTTTTGGCATCAAAAAGGAAATTAGTGGTATTATTTTGTCATTGATTGTTCCATGTACGGTGTAAAATTGAAAAAACGGGTGAGGGCATACCTTAAAAGTGGCGTCACTCTGCCAATTTTTGCTTTGACTCAGATGTTGAAAGTTTTTTGCGGTAGCGAACACCAAGATTTTGTCATTGTTTATTCCAATTGAGTCACAGTAAAAATTTTCTCCTCGTGCAGTAACTTTAAAAATGTCCGGAATAGTTATATTTTCAAAGGATGTAGGTGGAGGGGGTAGGTTTTCATTAGTATGTTTGGCTCGGTTAATAGTGCGCTGCATTAATTTTTCATCCGGTAATTGCGCTGTTACATGTGTTGGTAATTGGCCACAAACTTCTCTGAGTACAGATCCACTAGCTTCCCCCTCATGTTCAATTGCTTTTCTTTTTAGTTCCGTTAAGGTTTTCCTGATTATTATATTCGTCTGATCAGGCATATGATTGTGTTCAGCTTTTCCCTTTACCTCTGTTCCGACTGTTGCTGCGCGTGCTGTACATTTATTTTTTGCATATTCTGTGCAGCTGTCATGTCTCGCTGGCGCCGCGGCTCCCTTTGGCGGCGCTGGAGAATGCGGACTTTGTCCTTGTTTCATTCTCCCAGCATGGCCCCTGTTACTACGGGTAGCGTTGCAGTGTTCCCGTCTTCAGTCAGACGTCCTCTGACGTCACCGCGCTGTTCCAAGGATCCCGGATATGGTGCAGCAGAACCACAGCTCAGCGCGTCGCTTCTCTCCTCAGACGCTCCGTAAGTTCGCAGCTAGGGTGCATGTTACCTACATCCTTGTCCTTAAGCTAATCTTTTCTCTTTACCTACCTATCTACATATCTACAGACTTGTGTCCGTATCCAGCCTCCCTCTCCCGACCTCCGAGACTCCTCGAGACTCCTCCTCCATCCAACTCGCTCGGTACTGCTTTTTTCTCACTTCTGTCTGTCTTCTCCATGATTATATCCCAGCTCATACCCTGTTTTGTTTAAATTAGAATACAGAAGCAAATAGAATCCTTCCCACGTTGAAGATCGACGTACCGAGGACGATTGGATCCATCTCCGTTCCGGCAGGGTTTTCTCCCCCAGGAGGGTTTCCCTGGGATCCCTTACACAACCACTTGTTTCCTAATCAGGAGAGGGGAGGTGTCAGGGTCCCTAGGGGGCTCCCCAACTGCCTCGTTGATTGCTGCACCATAAGGTTAGTGTTTGAAAACCTTACAGCAAGCGACGCCCGTAAAAGAGAAATCTAATTATGACAACGCTGCAAGCAGCGTTAGACCAGGTGCAGCAGTTAACGACTGTGGTACAAGGTTTGTCCCATGAGGTACAAGCCTTGAAACATGAAAACGCTTACCTGAAACAGCAAATGTTAGTGAGGCCTCCCACAAGTTCGGAAATCCCTCCGGGTCCATTACCAGGAGGGAAATATGACGGGAATCCTCAATCACTAAGGGAATTTCTGGACGCATGCACAGTGCAATTTGCATTCAAAACATCTTTTTTCCCCTCAGATAGAGATAGAGTAGGATATATGATTACCCATCTAACAGGACCTGCTCTAGCCTGGGCCACCCCTATTGTAACTTCTAATAACGCCATTCTTGATTCAGTGCCCGCTTTTACTGCCAGCCTGAAGGCTATGTTTTCAAGAAAAGAGTACCATGTCTCCACTCAGGAGAAACTGCTAGACATCAAGCAAGGATCCTTAGGTATTCTAGAATACATCACTCGATTCAAACAAATGGCGGCCGGCACCTCGTGGGCTGATGACGCTCTGATAACTTTGTTCAGAAGGGGGCTTCATGAAGAGTTAAAAGACGAACTCGCGCGGATTTCTAGACCCAGTACTCTTGCGGAATTGGTCTCCCTCACCATGCAGTTAGACTATCGGCTACAAGAACGACAAGCGGAAAGGAAGAAAGGGAGAAGTCACCGCTTTGGGCCAGACATAGTTTCAGTTCCCAAAACCACTAATTCAGATGAACCTATGCAAGTGGGGATTACTCGGGGACCTCTTACTCCAGAGGAACGGGCTCGCAGGAAAAGCCAAGGGCTATGTATGTACTGCGGCTCTTCCTCTCATACAGTACAAGATTGCCCTATTGCTCCTCTTAGACGGCAATCACGTTCGGGAAACGCCAGACCCCAACCGCAAAGGGAACAACGGTCGGGGCAACGGGTGCTGATTCCCACTCTCCAACCCTGATTCCTCCATCATTGGACATGGTAGTTTTACGGGTCTCTCTTTCCTTACCAGATAGAACCGTAGTAACGGTACCCGCCTTGATAGATTGCGGTGCAGCGGGTTTGTTCATAGACGATATGTGGGCTAAATCCCAGAATTTACCTCGCTCTCCCAAAGCCTTTGCCATACCAGTTGAAGGGGTGGATGGCACGCCTCTAGTTTCAGGACCTATACGGGAACAAACGTTCGCCTTAAGGATGTCTATCGGTTCCCACAGAGAAGAGATCATATTCGACATTATTAAGGCCGCCCACTATCCCATTATTTTGGGGTTACCCTGGTTAAAGCTACACAATCCCTTCATAAATTGGTCAGCTGGTTCTATTTTCTTGGGGTCAGAACACTGTGTTCAACACTGTCTTGCAGTCGGCTCTATAGGGTTCTCTACTCCTCCTTCACCTCCTGACAGATCCCATAAAATAGTGGACCAGATCAGTCTTCTCCCTCCCGAATATGAGGAGTTCCAAGACATTTTTTCTTCTCCTCAGTTCTCGGACCTTCCGCCTCATAGAAGAGACGATTGTTCGATTCGACTTGTATCTTCACAACCCATACCCTTCGGTAAAATGTACATCCTTTCGGAGAAAGAAAAATCGGTCTTAAGACAGTATCTGGATACCAACCTCAAGAACGGTCTGATAACGGAATCAATCTCTCCTGCAGGGGCATCATTGTTTTTCATAGCGAAGAAGGACACAGACGAATTAAGGCCCTGCATAGATTATCGGGGTCTTAACAAGATCACCATTCCGGATCGTTATCCTATGCCGCTCATCCCTGATATTCTGGAGGCCGTAAAGGGAGCCACCATCTACACTAAACTAGATCTCAGAGGAGCCTATCACCTCATCAGGATTAGGGAAGGGGATGAGTGGAAAACAGCCTTTCGCACCCCTTTTGGTCATTTCGAGTACCGGGTGATGCCCTTTGGTTTATCAAATGCTCCTGCTGTTTTCCAGAGATTTATCGACCATATATTTTCTGATCTCCTTCTCCACACAACGGTTATATATCTCGATGACATCCTGGTGTACTCCAAGGACCCAAAGGAACATCACCAACATGTGAGTCAAGTTTTACACAGATTACGGAATAACCACCTATTCTGTAAACTAGAAAAGTGCAAATTTCATCAGACTACAGTTACTTATCTAGGGTTCGTCCTGTCCTCCTCTGGGATTTCAATGGATCCCAGCAAAGTAACAGCAATTCTGGAGTGGTCTCCACCTCGTACCGTCAGAGAACTCCAAAGTTTTCTGGGATTCTCAAACTTTTACAGGAAGTTTATTGCAGGGTTTTCTTCGGTTGTTCTACCACTAACTAGGCTACTTAAGAAGGGGAAGACTTTCGAATGGACAATAGAAGCTCAGTCCGCCTTTGACACTTTGAAAACCCTTTTTACGTCAGCCCCAATCTTACGAACTCCAGACCAGAGCCTACCCTTTATTGTAGAAACAGACGCCTCTCACTTCGCCTTGGGAGCCGTGTTAAAACAGACTCAGGCACTTGGGTTAGAACATCCTGTGGCCTATCTTTCTAAAACCTTCTCTCCCTCGGAAATCAACTACACAGTATTAGAGAAGGAACTATTAGCCATAAAACGAGCATTTCAGGAATGGAGACATCTCCTATTGGGTTCCCAACATCCTATTGAAGTACGCACGGACCATCAAAACCTTAAAAGCCTCCAGTACGCAGAAACACGTAACAGTCGGCAAGCTAGATGGGCACATTTCTTTTCTCCCTACAACATAACATTCACAATCATTCCGGGGAACACCAATCTACAAGCCGATGCATTATCACGCAGAGATCCATCATGCAAACCTGGTTTTCAGACCGAAAAATTGTTTCCTCGAGCTACGTTTATTACTGTAGTCCAAGATTTCCTTCACTCGATTGCATCCCAAACCTGTCTCATCAAGGATTCTATCAGTCTTCAAATGGGAAAGTGGGGTCTCTCCTTTGAAGACGGATGCTATTATCAGAACCATCGAGTCTATGTCCCTACTCTCCAACTCCGTACTGAAGTGCTGCATATGTGTCATGATTCTGTCATGGCCGGACATCGCGGTATAGCCAGTACCCGGGAGCTTGTTTTAAGGCATTTTTGGTGGGAAACCCTGGGTAAGGACGTGAAAAACTATGTTTCATCGTGCGTGGTTTGCCTCCAAGCCAAAACCCCTCGCAGCAAACCTTTTGGGAAATTGGCAATGGTACAAATACCTACTCGTCCCTGGCAACTGATTTCTACGGACTTCATTGTCGACTTGCCTCCGTCTACAGGTTGTACCACCATTATGGTAACGGTCGATTATTTTACCAAATTGGCCCATTTTCTGGCTTTACCCTCCATACCAACTGCCTCACAAATGGCCAGACGCTTCATCAATACCATATTTTCTCAGCATGGTCTTCCAGACAGTATAGTGTCCGATCGAGGTTCACAGTATATCTCCCGATACTGGAAGCAGGTCTGTTCCGCTTTGGGGATTAAAAGAGCTTTAAGTTCAGGCTACCATCCTCAAACTAACGGACAGACCGAACGTTTGAATCAAACCCTGGAAACCTACCTGCGTTGCTTTGTGTCTGCGGCGCAAGATAACTGGAGGGAACTGTTACCCATGGCAGAGTTTGCCTATAACAACGCTCCTCATGCATCCATTAAGACAAGTCCATTCCACTGTACCTATGGATATCATCCCTCCTGTTCTCCTTCCTCTCTTCTCCAATCTTCGGCATTTCCAGATGCCGACGCCCTTATGGAGGACATCCAACAGGGACATCTTTTGGCCAGGACTGCTTTGCAAGAAGCTCAGGAAAGCTCCAAACGCTTTGCGGATTTGCATCGTTCACCATCACCCAAGATTACTCCGGGGGATTTGGTTTGGCTCTCGGCAAGATTCCTTCCTAGACACTTGATTCCATCTAAATTGTCCCCTAAATTCTTTGGGCCTTTCACTGTTTTAAGGTCGAAGGGCTCTCTAGCCTTTGAATTACAACTTCCTCCATCTTGGTCACGAATTCACCCAGTATTTCATGTGTCCCAACTCAAGCTCCATGTTCCAGATCGATTCGGTCGTTCTAAGGACTGTCCCCCACCTGTGTCAACCGAAGATGGTCCCGAATTCGAAGTCTCCGGTGTTTGTGATTCTCGTTATCATCATGGTCGACTTCAATATCTGATCCACTGGAAGGGGTATACTATAGCGGACCGTTCGTGGGAACCAGCCTCTGCTGTCCACGCACCTTTGCTTGTTCGCCGCTTTCATAGGTTGCACCCCGACAAACCCGGTGGGGGGACCCTTGGAGGGGGGCATACTGTCATGTCTCGCTGGCGCCGCGGCTCCCTTTGGCGGCGCTGGAGAATGCGGACTTTGTCCTTGTTTCATTCTCCCAGCATGGCTCCTGTTACTACGGGTAGCGTTGCAGTGTTCCCGTCTTCAGTCAGACGTCCTCTGACGTCACCGCGCTGTTCCAAGGATCCCGGATATGGTGCAGCAGAACCACAGCTCAGCGCGTCGCTTCTCTCCTCAGACGCTCCGTAAGTTCGCAGCTAGGGTGCATGTTACCTACATCCTTGTCCTTAAGCTAATCTTTTCTCTTTACCTACCTATCTACATATCTACAGACTTGTGTCCGTATCCAGCCTCCCTCTCCCGACCTCCGAGACTCCTCGAGACTCCTCCTCCATCCAACTCGCTCGGTACTGCTCTTTTCTCACTTCTGTCTGTCTTCTCCATGATTATATCCCAGCTCATACCCTGTTTTGTTTAAATTAGAATACAGAAGCAAATAGAATCCTTCCCACGTTGAAGATCGACGTACCGAGGACGATTGGATCCATCTCCGTTCCGGCAGGGTTTTCTCCCCCAGGAGGGTTTCCCTGGGATCCCTTACACAACCACTTGTTTCCTAATCAGGAGAGGGGAGGTGTCAGGGTCCCTAGGGGGCTCCCCAACTGCCTCGTTGATTGCTGCACCATAAGGTTAGTGTTTGAAAACCTTACAGCAGCGCCAGTAAATCCTCTCTTTTCGCTGAAGCTCCTTATAGAATATGTAACCATTCCAAATTAACTGCTTTCCTCCTTTTTGGCTTTCTATAAATTCTACTTTGTTTTCCATTTTATCACCTGAAACGATACATAAAATTAGTTTTTTGTGGTATTTTATACTATGTGTTTTATAGTACTCTTTTATTTTTTATAATGGTAGTGTGTCTTACCTTTTCTCCTGTTATAAGTATGAATGAAGTGTAATCAATTGCCCGAAGTACCCTCTCAAGAGATGTTCTGTCAGGTAATGACGGTTTTCCACAGCCGTTACTGGTTTCCTGCTACCAAATCAAGGTGCTTTACTCAGGAATGTCATCTACTGTGTTAACCATTTCGTAACCTATCTTTATCTAGTGTAACAGACAAGTGGGTGATGAAGGACGAAGGGAAGGGGAGAGGGTGCTGGGATGGTTCGTGATGTAGGTTGAGGTCAGGGGGTTGGGGGGGACCCCCCCAATAATTACTTCGGGTTATTGTCTATGTTAATCGATCATTTTTTTTGTCGACATTTTTTTTTCGAAAAATTGACTTTCTCCATTATATGTATGGGATGTCGACATTACTGTTTTCGACATTTTTTTCGACTTTTTTGCTTGTCGACATTTTTTTTTCGACATTATGACTATAAACCGTATAATGCATATATTTTCAGTTCTGTGGACCCAGATTTTGATGCCAGCAGTGGCGGATTTCTCAAAATTTCACGCTTTCTGAATTCAGGGTTTGCTGCTATTTGTATTTTATATTTGTATTTCTTTTATTTATAACGCGCAACCCACAGGCCCGGGGGCATCAGGGCGCAATTTGTAAGGTTACAGAAATGCATAGATACAGGAATCGCAAAGCATGAATTTACAAAGGAATGCCATTACATGATATGAACAGGACATTAGGTACAAATAAACAGTCAGCAGGTCAGAGAAAGTAAGACAGAGGCGCTGTGCGGGACTTAAGGCTGGTCGAAAAGCCAGGATCTGGTATTGGCTTTAAAAGTGTGAAAAGACTCTTCCGCTCTGATTGTAGCAGGGAGGGAATTCCAGAGCTTGGACGCTAGGACAGGGAAGCTTGAACCCCCTGCTTTTTGCAGTTTAAATCTAGGGATAGCTAGACAATGGGACTGGGCGGTTCTTAGTGGACGGGAGGTCGAGCGTCGCGACAGTCGACTGCCGAGATAGATGGGGGCCTTGTTGGCCAGACATTTGTGCGTAATGGCGAGTGCTTTGAGTGAGATTCTTTGCTTGACAGGTAGCCACTTTAACTTTGATCTAGTTTCTGAGATATGGTGGTTACAAGGGATGTTTAAGGCGGCACGAATGGCATTGTTTTGGGTAGTTTGGAGTTTATTTAAGTTCTCTTGACTAGCGCCTAGGTAGAGGGCACTGCAGTAGTTGATTTTAGCCATGATGAAGGTTCTCGCTAGTGTGACACTGTTGGAGGTGGTAAGGAAAGGTCTGCAGGCTGCAATGAGTTTGCATGTGTATGCCGACGCAGATCTGACAGCATTTGTTTGTCGGGTTAATGATAGAGTAGCGTCAAGGTAGAACCCTAATGTTTTAGTGTCTTTTGAGACTCGAATGTTATTGCCATCTATATTGAAAAATTGATATGCCTGTTCAAGTCTGCTCAGGCGTTGTGCAGTGCCCAAAATGAGAAGCTCTGTTTTATCATCGTTTAGGCACAGCTGGTGTTGGGCCATCCAAGCTTGGATAACCAGGTAGACATCGTTGAGGGCCTTGGTGTCAGCCAGATAATCACCAGTAATGGGGATGAGTATCTGGGTGTCATCCGCATAATTAGTGTAGGAGACACCCAGATAGTCAAGCACATCAAAGAGTGGTTTTGTGAAGATATTATAGAGTGTGGGTGACACAGAAGAGCCCTGAGGTACGCAGCAGTGAATTGGGGAAGGGCCGGCAGCTGCGGATGGGGCAAAGACTCTCATGGATCTGTTGCTCAAAAATGATTTGATCCATGCTGCAGCCGAGGATGAGAAGTTGGCAGCGGTGTGGAGGTGCTTGCAAAGGATCTGTTGATTAACCAAATCAAAAGCGGCCGAAAGGTCGAGAAGTAGTAGCATTGCTAGCTTGCCCTGATCCTTTAGGACTTCGATTTGGGTTTTGAGGTCTATTAACGCAGTCTCCGTCCCGTGTCTGGGGCGGAATCCAGATTGTCGTAGACCTAGCATGTTATTGGATTCCAGATAGTTTTGAATCTGAAGATATGCAGCACGGACTAGAATCTTAAGCAGAAATGGTACTGTTGTCATGGGTCAGAAATTAGTAGGAATGCTTGGGTCGAGGGAAGGTTTTTTGAGCAAAGGGATCACCCAAGCATCCCTCAGGTTATCCGGGACAATACCAGTTTTGAATGACGAGTTAATGAAGGCAGTGATAAATGGGGCCAGCTCATGCGCCGAGTCCTTGATAATAGGGGCTGGGCATGGATCACCTTGGCAGTTGGAGGGTTTAATTCTGAGAATTATGTTTTCTACCTCAACGACGGTGAGCAGTGAGAAAGTAAATGGTGTGGTGTTAGCAGTCTCTGGAGTGGGGGCCTTGGCAGGGGAGAGAGCACGGTTATCGCGCTTCAAGTTGTCCTGTTTATCTTTAATTTTCGCTTGTAGTGTGGACATTTTATTTAGTAAGGCTGCTTGGATGTTAGCACACCATTTGCTATCTTTCAAGCAGGTGTCAGGGGGGCGACTGGAGTTTCAAGCTCTTTTAAGATTTGAAAAGTTCCTTAGTGTTCGAGTCAGCTTGCATAATGCGGTTGTTGAGGGATTCCTTTTTTGCAGTGATGATGGCATCTTTATAGGAGAGTGAGGCAAGAAGGAAACCATCTTTGTGCTCGTCAGAGGGATGGCTTTTCCATCGATTTTCGGCACACCGTTTCGCTTTGCGGAGAGTTCTTAACTGTGGGGTGAACCATGAGTTAAGGTGAGCTTGTAATTTGGCCTTCCTAAGTTTGATAGGTGCTATAGAGTCAATAGCCGTTAGCATGGTTTGGTTGTACGTGTCTGCTAAGGACGTAGGGTCAGGGCAGGTGTTGATGGCTGCATCAAGAGCTGGGAGGAGTTTCTCCTTAGTTATATCTTTTTTGCTTCTAGTGGGGAGTGCTGGGGCTATTGGAGTCAGGATGCGTGGGGTAGCTTCAATGTTAAAGGTTATGACGTGGTGGTCAGGCCATAAACAAGGGGTGTTGCTAAGAACCTTAATGTTGCAATTGGAGCCAGCTAACCAATAGTGTTCTACCTTTGATATGGGTAGGTTCTTGGATGTACAAAGTGAGGCCAAGATCAGTTAGTATGTTCTCCAAGTCAGTTGCCACAGGATCCTTTAGGTCTCCAAGACCTAAGTTAAGGTCGCCTAGGACGATAGTTTGTGATTTGTTTTTAGTATTGTCCAGAAGGAGGGTGGAGATTTCACTGGCAACGGACGGTGCCGGACCCGGAGGTCTGTAAATGAGGTGCACGGTGGCCGTTTGATTGGGGGTGAGTGCTAATTTGACTGACAGCAGCTCAGCTGATGCCAGTTTGGCATCAGGTATCACTCTTAGGTCAAGCGCATTTTGGTGGATGAAGGCTACACCCCCACCTCTAGAGTGGGCAGTGGGGCGGTCACATCGTGCGATGCCGTAGTCAGGCGGTAGAGCCAGCGCTAGTAAGGGGCCAGAAGCAGCATGAAGCCAGGTTTCGGATATAGCTAGGAAGTCAAGGTCAGACGTGGTGATGAGGTCAGCTATGTCTAGTGCATGTGCAGTGAGGGATCTGACGTTAATAAGGGCACCCTTAAACATGGGCAGTTTAACCTCTGTGGTTGTGGATTTGCAAGTGGTAATGATAGGCGGTGAACCAAGTGGAGGTAGTAAGGTTTGCTTCGAGACGTTGTTACGGGAGTGACGTAGGCGGAATCTGGTGCCTAGTCTCTCATTGTCATGATTTCCCAACGAGTTCCCTGATTTAACCCATGTTTCTGTAGGTTATTATTATTATTACTTTGTCATTTGAGAGAAGGTGTTGTTTCCATTCAGATCCATATAGTAAGTCATGGGAATTGGGATTCCAAGATGGCCGCCTAGTGGTGTACCCAGGAACTAATCTGTAGGTCTAGTCTTTTGCGACCTCTGTTATAAGTACTCAATTTCTGAGGAGACTCGCGCTTCGCGTTGCTGACTGCCTTGCAGTACGGACGCTCACCGCGGTCTCCGTCGAATTCCAGTCAGAGTTTCCCCGCTCTTAATATTTCCAGTCAGAATTTCCTCGTCCTGTCCCATAGTTCTCCTTCACTGCCCACAGTCAGTAGTTTCTTCCTTATTTGATGTCCCCTTGTACCGCGCTCTCAGTTCCAGTCCGAAGTTTCTCCTGTCAGAGTTTACGCAAGTACCAGTGCCTAGTTGTTTCTCTGTTACGAGTGTTTTTAGCAACGGATTAGTCATAGTGCATTTTCGCATTTTTGGTTTACACTATACATAGTTGTTCCTTGTGCCAGTGTTTGAATCTCATTTGTTGTGTCAGGTTGTTGTCACACTGCCCAATATGTGCCAAGTTGGGTAGCTGTTGTAGCTAGTAGAACATCCTTTTGCATATCATTCCGCATTACACTTTGCTGATAGTTATTTAGTCAGTTCCCGATAGGACGGCGCTACACCTCTCATGTCATCTATATTTTCCACTATTGCCCTCCAGTTTTGATTGTACTAAGGTCTTCTCACAGCTACATTCATATATGACTATGACTAAATAGGCATTATTTTCCCCTTGTCACCAATCTCCTTTATTCTTTATATAAGAATTCTATTGGCATCTAGACATACACTGTTTTCTTCAGGACATGCGCCCCTGTGTGAATGCAGGATGGAGGGCTCACAAAAAAAGCACTTAGGGTGAGTTTTCCTGATGTTGGTTATCATTCAATTTTCAGTACTGGAGAGTTTTCTCAGAACAGGGTAGGAACATTATTAAGGAGGGTTATCTTGTCATCCTTTCTACAGTGATTGTGATTACTGAAGTTCCAGGGAGTTCTTCTGGCGTTCCCGCAGATTGACAGGTGAGCGTTACACTCATTTCTAAGAAGGAAGGGGCAAGGTTGGTTGGGTGTAGGTTTCTTAGCGAAGTGTTCTAGCCATAGTGCAGGGTCATTAAGGTATTGGTTGATCTGTCCTCCAGCAAAGGCTGCCGGGCTCATTCTAAGCGACACCATAAGTCGTGGGGAAGCTAGACTGAGAGAGGGATGATCAGGTTTAGGATGGAGTGGTAAGGTGGTTACCGTATGTAGCTGCGTGACTTGGGCAAGTCGAAAAGCTAGAGTGTAATAAAGTGGAAGGAGAGCACTAATATACATGATGGTCGGCCTAGTTACCTGCGTAGGAGGGAGAAAGCCCGGGGGGCGCTGCAATCACAAGTATAAGTAGGGGTCACCTGGGTTCGATTTAGCAATGAAGGCAGAACGGCACACCAATCAGATGCATAAATAGGGACACCTAGATTCAATTTAGCAGTGAACGGCAGAAAGGCACAACAATCTAATGCATAATAATTCTTTTGATGTGCGTTAGGAAGAAAAGTGGTGAAGGAAACAAAATCTGCATGTCAGATTTCTGCAAGGACATGGGCATTGGCTCATTATGCCATGCACTCCTGGAACCAGAGGTATCCATCACTTGTCTCACCTGTGAAAGATCCCTGGATACAGCGTTTGAGAGTAGGCATGTTTCATCTTGTGTCTGGCTTAAAACAGGCTTTGCAAATGGAGGCTCAGCTGTTTCCTTTGCTGGTGTGTTGGTCTCACAAGAGACATCTGGACACTTTCATCACTCTCTGAGCGGTTTCCTTTTCCTTGACATGCTACCATGGTGAGGTGTGGCTTCCGGTGGGGTTTTCAATGAAATCACAGTAGAAAACCTGAGGGAAGAATTTTTGGATGCCACACACGTCTCTGTGCACAGACAGCGTTGTGGCTAGTCTGGCATGCCACAAGGCAAGTCTGGATGATGAGACTCTGACCCCCACGTTCTTGGCAAGATGTGATTCCTTGGCACACACCATGCATCTGGCAATAGCTGATACCGTCAATCTCTTCCTGATCAATGAGAAAATTAAATGTTTTTGAAATTGAGCACATAAATGGTACCCAAGACATCTGCATAGCTCAGCTCTGAACCGAAACCGAGTTGCTTCTCTTCATGTTGCGAACATTCATGATTCAGTTTCTACAGCAACACAAAAGAGGTTCCAAATATTAGCAGCAGTCCACATCCCCAAGCACTTGGCGAATAAGTCTGTGTTTTAATGAACATGTCCAGTGTGGCCAGCCCTTTTCGAAGAGCTTTTGTGGCGGTCATGGTAACCACAGAAAAAACAGTATTGAGCCAAGAGTGCATGGCCTCTTCCATTGTATCTTCAGAGGCTAGTAGAGATGCAATCTGGTTGACCGCCGTGGAGTGTGCTTCAAGATAAGACTTCACTGCTGCACACTTTTAGACGCAAGTTTTGCTGTCGTGCCATATATTCACGCTCAATTTTGGATATTCTAGTTGTCTTAATTTGGAACTTGGCCAGTGTAGGAATCTGAATTGGGATGGTCTAGGTGGATTCAGAATAAACCTATAGCACTTTACTTGTGTACTCTCAGTAACCAGGTTTGGAAACCCCATTGCAACATGACAACAGGACTCATTGAATGGCACCAGATTTGAGCCATTAGATAAGCTGTGTACTTGACTGTGAAAGAATGCAATTGGTGCAACATGAAGTGTGCATTTAGTGTTACTGTCACTGGAACTTTCTGGCGCAGCATTCGCGCAAACTATGCGCGTAGAGCCTTTGCATTCACGTAATGAGTACAGTGTTATATCAGGACTTGAAGGTGATACACATGCATGTGAATATGGCACAGCATAGTCTTCACTGATCCAAGTGTCATTAACCAAGTGCACATTACCCCAGGAATGCAGTTCCTGACGTACCATGGAAGGTGTCGTCTGAAGGGGAATATTTAAACACCATGCAAAATCCAATTGGTCAAGCCTGGTGACCAGGCAGATGATGCTGCAAATCTCTTTGTAAGTACACTAAGCAACAAGAACGTAGAGCTTGACATCACCTGGCATACTGCAACCTTGGACAAGTTAAGTGCATTTATTTGTTCCGGCCATGAAATTACATTAGAATCTGGGACTTCCCTGGAAAGAGTGTCCAGAAAATCTGTTACCACAGAAAGACTTTCTGCAGCTTCTTGGTTGCTTCTTATCAGACAGGTCATTGTGAACGAATCACATCACATTCACATCTGTAATGACATCTCTTAGTGCATAGAAGCTCTGCTCTAGCGCTTGATCATTAGAATCTGATGCATAAAATCCTAGCCGCACTGCCTCACTTTCAGTCTGCAAGATTTGCATTATTGCTTGTGACCAAGTGGAAGTTCTACACGTTATGGACGCTTGTCCCACCTCACAAGGTACTCTCGGGTCAGAGGTGGTGCAGGTAGCTGCTCTCTTGACATGCCCACTTTCTGTACATCTCAGTAACCATAGCTGACTGCAAGATAGCTGTACAATTCTCTTCTTTTATAAAGTTATCTAGAGATTGTATTACCTCACTCAGGTGATACTCGAAAGCATTCCTTGGCACAGCTTACCTATGGATATTGCTTGTGTCAGGGAAGTGTTATGGAAATTCCAAGCCCTATATGGGCCCACACTGGTTCCTGCTTTTCTTTTATTGCATTAATTTGCTTTAACCACCCACAAAGCAGGCCTCCCTGATGCATAAGTAATAAGCATGGTGCCATTGTGTTCTTTTTCTTCTCTATAGGACACACTGCAAAACTCACCTTCTTCCCTCTTCCATTCTGGGTAGAAGCTCAAGTTCCTATTGGTGCAAGTGGTCTAAAACTGCATATAATTTAAATAAATACATGAAATGTGGGAAACTGAATCCCATGTCTAACGAGTGAACACCTTTGATTTGCCATATCGGTTGACCCCCAAGTAGACCACAGAGGAACAATTTCCCACCATGTTTGTTCAGTCATGTTTGAAAAGTATTCTCTGTCAAAAATGACTGAATCTGCAACATACATGTGTTGTGCATCATGTGGCTCTCGAGGGAATTTATACTGATTTTTAAACATATAATGCCCTGCTTGGTATGGTCTCAGTGAAATGTATGGGAACTGTGCTAGGAATTCAAGACTATGGGTTTGAAAAGGCACTGCACAGTGTTCCCAGAAAGTATATTTTGGCCACAGGATGGACTCACACTTGAAAAGTAAAAAGGCATTGTAATATCGCACATAATACACATGGGACCCCATCCTATGGAGATCCTCAACATCATCAAAAACACCAAATAAAGCATTTTGCACAAATGTCTGGAGCCTAGTTCTTAACAGCTCTCTATATGTTCTGGACACAAGATTACTGGGATAAACAGTCTGAATTCATCAATCACAGAAAAAGTGTGAACTTGCAGCTGTTTGGCTGGGCGATTAAAAGTCTTAAACGATGGCATCTCTACACATGACCCATGGTTAGAGGCATCATTTGTATCGAGGCTGGAGTTCCTGGCTCTTGGAGCTCTCTTTTCTCTAACATGCATGAAGAACTTAAAGGCTTTAGAACAACTTCTTTGCTTGCAGGTGGAGTGGAAACCTTGCTCAAAAAATGCCCTGAAGTTAGTGAGATGAGAAACACAGTGAGGCTCAGCCACAGTAGAAGGAAATATACTGCCAGCATTATGTAACACAGTTTCAGAAAGTCTGTCCAAAAGAATTATTTCATTACTTTAGCAACTAGAGAGACTTCCTGTTTCCAAATTGGCAGACCTGCAGCTCAAACCCTGAATTATGGAGTTGTAGTCAAGAGTGGCATATTCTTACTCATATTGAACGCCAATCATCATCATTTGTCTGATCTCCATCTCTTCTTCTTTTGCGTGCTCCTCAACTGGAAGAGGAGGACTGCATGGAAACATTGTTGTAACCATCTAGAGCTTGTTTCAGGTGATCCACAGAAACTTGTCTGGTACCTCTCTTGAGTGGTATTGTGGGCAGGACAGCAGTGCTGTAAACTTTCCACCTGATTACTTACAGTGCTGGTCTGTAGGACGGGCCAAACAGAGTTGCATCATGGATCTTCTCCAGGACCCAATATCCTGCTTTGAAAGTGGCCTCAGGACTGGCTTCAGCAGCTTCAGCCTGGAGGGATTCCCTCAGCAGTGTTGTCACCAGCAGTTGCTCTTGCCTAGAGAGGGGCCTGCTGAGAGTGTGTAGAGCACACATAAACATTGTTCTCCCAAACAAGAGTTCAACCAGAGTCTTACCATTGTATAGTGACTGGCTTGGTAAATTATTTAAATTTCTGCTAACTGGTCTACCAAGTTACCCCTCACTGAAAAGATGCATTTAGTCGGCACAACCTTATTGAGAGATTTGCCCTTCCTATCAGCCCATTTCATCTATGGATAATACAGGTTTAGAAAAGTGCAGCTCTGATCCCCACGCTTTTAGGGCCTTTCTCAGGGCCCGCCCTGCGAAAGCTGGACCATTACAGCATGGAACGTTTGAGTTGCTGTCATGGCTGCTAGACCCCAGAGTGCCTGTATGACGGATTTGCAGTCTGCTCTCTTTTGAGGAATCATCCAAGTGAACCTAGTGCAAGAATCTACGATTACTAGAATATATTTGTACTTATTAATTGCTGTTAGTGGGCCTTAATGATCCAGATATTGAATCTCAAAAGGCGAGGTTGCCTTTCTTAAAGGAGCCTCTTTCGTTTTTTTGCTGTGGTCCACAGTTGTCTTCAGACATGTGTCTCAGTTCGCTATGTATACTTTAACCTGTTACCTTAGTCCTGGCCACCAATACCGGTCAAGTAGTAGCTGTGCAGTTACAGGAACCCCAAAATGGGTAGATGCAAGTCCAGTGTGTGTGGCTGCAATTAGCTTTTCCCTGTCTTCTCTATTAGGTATTAATCGTTTAATAGGACCCCCTTTTTTCATAGGAATTGTGACTACTGCTTTATTATTCTCAATGCCATGAATGTAATTACTTGGGAAGCTTTCGCCCTAGGTACAATACCTAAACAAGCTTCTTTTATTTCCTCATCCATTGCAGTTGCCGAGCGAGTTATGGCTGCTTTCGTTTTTGGCATATCTATCTGCTAATACATTGCCAATGCTATGAATGTGCCCTTTAGTATGTGCTCTTGTGTTCATCATCCATCACCCATAGGGTAAGTCCGTTTAAGGTCCCAAACATGTTTCTGGAGTTGCCTGCAAACAATAGTTTTATGTCTAATGTCTCTAAAGTCATTTTGAATCCACCAATGCAAATCAGTGTTATAAGCCCCGACAATGTAATCTGAATCTGAGATACTAGTGGGGGCTTCCCTGAGTCGGCTTGCGAAATGCAAGCAGCAATCCATGCAACTCAGCAGTCTTCACAGACTGTCTCCCAGATGCTTTGTTGCAATATCATTATGTATAAATGCTTCTTCATGTGTAAAAAGTCCTACCACTGCTGCAGACGCAGCAGCATATTTGGAGCATGTTCTAAAAGCTGTTATGGCTGAGTCATTAATAGTAAATTATTTGGAAAAAATTAAAACAATGGTATGTCCGTTAGTGAGGTGTCTGGCTCTGTATCTATTGTCCAAGTCAATCCACTCATTCTTTACAATTCTGCTTTATAATGATAATTTACATCTGGAGCATGTTGAGATGCTGACCATTGAATCCATCTAGTATGTAATGCCTTTGCATTGGGCACGCAAGCTGTCGTGGCAGCCTCAAGTTTAGATAAATGTGTACTTATGTGTATAGTTCTAATTTTGTTCTTAGGTGTAAATCTTAATTCAGGTGTGGAATATACATGCAACTTATATGCAATTGGTTTAGTCTCCCCTACATTGTAAACTGTATGTGAAACAATTATCTCCAACCAACAGGTTTATTTCCACGTCTTTTTCTGTATTTCTGTCTTGCAAAGGACCAGTTTGAGTCATTAATGAATACACATGGTGCAGAATGCGAGTGTGCTCTGGCAACCAGTGAGCTGCTTTGAAATTCGGTTTTATCAAAGCATACAATGGTTTCACTAGCTCAGCGAAAATAGACAATCTGCTGACAAGTCTCTGCCCACATCTGTAACAGTGAACCCTAAGATGACCTATTCTTGTGAATGACTCGCTGAGTGCGTGGGCTCTGCATTCTGTAAGACTCGTAGGGCTGCAGTGTGTTTTTTCTCAACTTTCGCATCCTTTCCCTAAGTTTTGGGAAACTGGCATCTTTGCCTGTGAGGAGCGAGAGGAGCCCTCATCAGTGCCATACCTTTGTGGACTTTTTATGTGTTTTCTGTCAGTTGGTCTAAACTGGGACTGCTCCCTAGGTTCACCCCAAGATAGTCTACCCCTGCGAGTGCCTTGCCACTGCGGGGCATCATTGTCTCCTGTAGTTTTCTCATTTCTTGGTTCATGTTCTGGGTATTTTTCTTCCTCTATTGGCGAAAGCTGTCGTCTATGTGGTTTACCACCCATTTTACCTTGGAAACGATCCCCGTCCCTTTGAGAGTTTCCCTTCGTGGTACGTCTCCTTGTCTGGCTTACTGTCCTCGTTAGCCTTTTTCTGTGCCTCTGCAGGTCTCCTGCCTAGGTGATCCCTGCCTAGTGATTGATAAGTGGAAGTCACCATGTCCCCAAATTGCTCCCTTTATTCTTGCTCATTTAACTGGGCCAATTTTCTATTTTATTTTTATTTTTGATTTTATTTCATTTGTTATACGCCCAGACCCTTGGGTATCACGGCGAGGTTACAGACAACTTGTCAAATTTCTTGTACAATGTTACAGTAAACCGTTAGAATAACAGTAAAGTGAATGGCTCATAAAAACAGTACAATTAATAGTCATTAGGTTAGTAAGGTAAATCTGTGTTAGTAATATGAAGGTAGGGAAGTCTGTTCATCAATATTTGTCAAACAGCCATGTTTTAAATGATTTTTTGAAGCTAGTGATGGTTTCCTCATTTTTGACTCTAAGTGGTAGGGAGTTCCACAGGGTAGGGGCCAGGACTAACTGCTCCCTCCTGCTTTGATGCTTTTGTGACGCAGGATTCCTAATAATGCCTTATTATTCGATCTGAGAGCTCGGTTGGTGTTTATTTTTGTTATGGCATTGTTAAGGTAGCTGGGGGTTTTGTGAGACATTTATATGCAATACATAAGGTTTTAAAAATGATTCTAGCTTTGATAGGTAGCCAAGGATTTTCTCGCCTAATATTGGAGATATGGTCTGATTTCTTAATACGTAATGCCGCTCTAAGCGCTTTATTCTGCAGAAATTGTAGTTTAATTATATTGCCATTAGAGGTTCCTAGTAGGAGGATGTTACAGTAGTCAAGCTTGGTTAATATCAGCACTCTGGCTACAGTTATACAATTGGCGGGTGTAAGGAATTGTCGACTCAGAGCGATGAGTTTGGCTGTGTATGCCGTCGAGGATGATAGGGCACAAATATGTTTATACATAGTGAGATTGGCATCTAAATAATATTTAAAACTAACCTTGCAGGCTCTCCTTTCAATAAAGGTAGAATTATGCTCTCAATCATTTGATAATTATTGGATGCTATGGACATGCCTAAGTTCACGCCGGCAGCAGCGCCCTGTGTTCCCGTGACTGCCAATAATAATGCTGGCGGTGTGAAATACGGCGTGCCTATCAGCTGTAAATAAAGCCAGATATACATTGAGATCCAGCTGTCACAGTTCGCTAAAGGTAGTGTGCAGCCAGAGGGAAGGAACATGACTAGTGCCCTATGCCTATGCTGTGGTGTAACCTGGGGATAGGCAGCTTGCAGCTGTCCTAGCTTTTCTGAATACCACTTGGGTATGTCCTCATTTCTAAAGGGTATGATCTAATATAACTCTCAATGTTTGTAGCTGCACTCCTCCTGCGTCTATCTGTCCTTGTGGCTGCTGGGCAGGCGCTAAGCTTTGCTGCACAGCATACTGCAATACAAGGTTACGCACGGTGTCAAAATGTGTAGCCAGTGTGTGGGAGCGAGGGGCCCTCAGGCCCCTCGCGTCCTCTACTTCTCAGTACAAAACTCAGACCAAGTGCCTCCAGTAGTGGGTTCGCCCCTTGCCCTTATGCAATGTTAACTTTGGTTGACTTTCGCGTAGATGGGACCACTGAGCAGGACACGGGGCATCCGTTTTTGTACCCCCTTTCAACTCCATCTTGGTGGCTAGGCCTCACTGCGATAGTACAAAAAAACGCTTCTCTTCCCTTTTCTCGCAGCAGCAAGGCCAGGCGTGCAGGGCACAGGGCCCCCACCCTCGTTCTCACTCCGACTGGAAAACTATGCGTGCCCATTCTCACACTGAAGCAGGAGATGCTTGCAACACATAATAAATGTAACACATCGCTCTTCCTCTGAGATCACTGTCCTGCAAGTGAACCAGCATGAGCTAAGCACATAGCTCGTCCATCTCCACAAACGTGTTGTTGCCCCTCCCGCACCCTCGCCAGTGGAAACTTACTGCCATTGTGACCCTGTGTCCTTGCAAGATATTCCTTTCATGTGCCAGACCACTGACCATGCTATGATGCCCACCCAGCAGATCCCCAACTAACATTAGACCCCTGCTGCAGTATATCGTTTCCTACTACTAACAAATGCCACATACCAGAGATTCTTATGAGTACGGACCTTAACTTCAACCGGTGTATTATAGCGGTCAAGACCCTTAACCTAAGACTTGTATAATCCAATGTTATTGATAGTATAGATATTTGTGTGACTTTTATAGAGACATGATAAACTACTGAAGGTCTTTGAACAATTATTATTTAGTGTATGCATTTCTTGAGAATATATTATGTTAGCTTAGATAGTGACCACCCTGCCTCCCAGCGACCTGACCTTCACCCATGCGGAGCACAGAAGACTGACGTCAATCTTCCCGCCAACCAAACGACCAACCCGGATGAAGAAATGCCACTCCACCTGAGACATCGAGTGAACTGACCAAATTCGGGACCAACATATTATCCTATGTTAGTTGCGTCATTTACCTTATAAAATGGAATGTAATGATAACTTGTGCAGAGCGCTCTCAGATATCTCTTGAATACTATTCATTAGATAAACCTTGCCTTGAACTCTTGCAGCCTGCACTCTTTGCCTTATTCCCTGTCAGGGGTGTGTTTGTTTTATTCTTTTGCACGTCAAAGACGGGGAGGGCACAAACATTTGGTGACCCCGACGTGATTTGGAGAGGTGCCTCGAGGCCCACACCGTGCGGCGAGATCCGGGACGCCCACCAGCAAAACCAGCCTGTGCGCACTACAAGAAAGGGTCAAGGGTTCCTGGTTGATGAATACCCGACTGAAAAGCCCCTCGCCGAGGCGGGCCATGGCTTGGTTGGGGTGCGCACCTGACTGGGGTCAGACCGAGAACGGTGACCCTCGGATTACCTGACTGAACACGTGAGTGCCGGTTGCGAAGGTTTCCAAGGAAAGGTAAGGGGGAAAGTACGGGAACAAGGGAACACGTGATAGTGGGTTAAAGCCGAGAGTAGGGACTGTGTGCGTGATGCTGAGGCTTTTCTGATCTGTCCTTTATATGGCCATTAGGTTTTGTGAAAAAGTGAGAAGAAGTAGAGAAGAGGTATCCTAGCCCGAACGGGGTAGAAGGTGACACCTCGTAGCATGGTCTCGTCCAGTGCAGATAAATAAGTGAAGATAAAGAGAAAATAGTAGGGGTCTCGTATATTGAGTAGACTCAAAGTAGTTATTTAGAATATTCTTTTTCTGTATAAGCAAGAATTCTTGGGAACGAGTAAGAGGTGGGGAGTGAATGAGAAGAGCAGGTAAAACGGGGAAAGGGAAGGGGTGTTCAGTAAAGGGAACAAAGGAGAAATAAAAGCGCGCAGGTAGTGCATGTGCATGTTATGTGTTATATGTTTTTGCTTTTCGTCCATTTTGTGTCGCATATGCTGAAATGTTGTAAGTGATTTGTTGGAAAGAGGTCATACATGTTAAAAGTGAACTATTGAAGTTAGAAATGCAATAGGGGCAAAAGTAACATTGAATATTGGAACACAATAATTGCCAATAATTGAGAAACACTTGACATATTGCTGATCTGTATAAGGGACAAGTGGTTGGAGGGGGTGATTAGAAGGGAGGCTCAGGTGCAAGTGCACGTACAAGTGAAGGGAGAAACATTGTCATGGGAGGAATAACACCACTAGCTCATATTTGCCAGCACCTCCCACTATATAGCGATAGAACACAAAAATACCACGATCAGTGGGTGACAGAGATAAAAGGGGACAGCGTGACACCTCTTTGGCCAGAGGGAGGGTTGTTTGACAAAAGTGTGTTAGATTTAGTGTCCACACACTTATTGGCAAGATATAAGGGGAAACAGTTGCAGAAGAGGAGGGAAGTATTGGACCTGTGGCGAATGTTTGAAGAAGTCGCCCCCACAGCTGAGGTAGGTAAAGAAAAAACAATCGAAAAGCAGAAAGGGCAGGAAGAGGTAAGTGGAACGCCAAAGGGCGAGTGCACCACGACAACAGCTGAGGGCGATACAACCACAATATACCCCTTAATGACAAGGCCAGCAGTAGGATATAGCGAGCCTCTGTACATACCGCCATGCCCCACCCCCACTCCCTCTAACGGAGCAATAGCCACCGTACCGCCGCCATATGACAAAGGAGGCCTGCCCCCAGTAAATTTAACGCGATTAACTGGAGATCTAGACCGCCAGCTAGCGCATGCACAGATGGAAATAACACGGCTGAGAGCATTGTGTGATAAGGGCCAAATACTGCCGGGGGGGGGGGGAGTACCACCATTATCTGTAGCAGATCTTACACCCTCATTAAGCGCAACAGGGGAGTTGGCACCAGCAACATCAGAGCCAGCACAATCCATATCGTCTCATGGAACACATATATCACAGGGGTGAGAAAAGGGATGACGGTCAGGAGAGTTCTGTTCCATCTGAATGATAAACCAGTGAAAATTAAACACCCAGCCACCCCAGAAAGTCAGCAAGGGGAAGGACACAGTGAGAATGGCGAGCAAGAAGAGGAAGTAGAAGAGGTGTGGAGTGATCTAGATGAGTATGAAGAGGGAGCAGCAACTATGGGATCTCCATTACCATCTCAGCTTGATGATTTTGACGAACCATCGCCCCCACGATGGCAGGGTAGATTAAGGCAGCGAGTAGGGAACATGTTGGTGAGTAAGATAAAGAAAGGGACAGTAAGTAAGACAGGAAAGAAACACAAGTTGCAGATGCCGCTGATACATAAAGGAGCAGGTAGGCCACATTATATTCCGTGGGCCCAAATGGACAAAAACAACCTGTTGAAGCTCCTCCCCCCCACTTGCGGGAGGGGCAGGGAATTGGATACATGCATTTGAGAAAAACACAGCAGGAGTACCAGTAGCGATAGGTGATGTAAAGAGTTTGCTAGTGTCTGCCGTCGGTGATCAGACAGACGCTGTGTGGGAAAAAGCAGGGTTTCCAGGAGTGACAATGAGTTGTGACTGCCACGATGGATCGCCATTCAACAATGTTCGAGAGAAAGTATGGGACGCATTGCGGCGCACGTTTCCAGATATTCCAGATTTACATTTAGTCATGCAATGTACAATGGAGGAGAATGAGGATCCTACGCAATTCATACTGCAAGTGCAAGATTTGTGGAGAAGCAAAATTGGCACGGCGTGGAATCAATCCACTGCCCTGTTCTACTTTATTGTCAAAAAAGGGCTCCTGTAGGAGGTACAGAAGGCCTTGGATAAAATAGCTGGGCTAGAAGCCAAGGGTTGGCCAGAAATTCAGAGTATAATCGTACAACACTGTAGGAGGATCAAAGAGCGAGAAAAGGAGATAGCACAAAAAAGGTTGGCAAACAAAGCGAAACTAGTGCAGAACAAATTGGTGAAGGTCGCCGCCATAAACGCCAGTGTAACTGCTGAGAGAACGAGGGGGACGAAAGTGTGGGAAATAGACCAGTTGGAATAGCAGCGCTGTGGGACGCAGGAGAACAAGGACAGTGGAATGGAAAAGAACCACAGAGAGGACCGCAGTGGCAAGAAAGACCAAGCAGAGGAAGAGGTGGGTACCGCGGCCAGAGAGGGGGGTTTGGAGCTATGGGAAACAGAGGTTTTGGTGGGCAAGGGATGAGAGGGGGACAGCAAGGGTCATGTTGGAATTGTGGAAGATGGGGACACTATTCAAGAGATTGCAGAATGCGGCCGTCAGGGTACTTTCAAGGGCAACCACCCATGGACAATGAACAGGTATGGGGTTGCCCACACCCAGGTAGCCCCTATGGACTACAAATGGGGAGTGGAAGACCACAGGACCAGTGTTATAATGAACCCCAAATGCAACAAAGACAGCCACCCCCACAGCCACATCACAGTGCATCACAGCCCATGGCACGACAAAACACTGCAGGGAATGCCAGCAATAACAGTTTTACAACGGCTGCTAATGGGGCACCTGCACCATTCCGTGGTGTAACAGTTGGAGATAATGTCTTTTCAGCGCCAGGACAAGGAAGGTATGCAGATTAGGACAGCCCACAGGGAGCACTTGTGTGTCCAGTCCTATCTACCACCCCACATGCAGAAGAGGAACCCACCTAACCTCTCGATTAAAAAGCTTTTTTACAAAAAATTATTTTTGCCTGCTCCGTTTATCATGCCTGGGACATGAGGTTATTTTACTATTAGCAACGATACAGTTATATCTAAGACGTCCCATCTGTGCCACCTGATTTGATTGCCTGCCAGTTAGGCTTAACCATGAGCCTCTTATGTCCACCTCGTTTGAGGCTGTGAAAATAGACCCTTTATCATCAGTCATTTCATGTCGACATTCACTCTAGGCTGTGTCTCAGCGCTAAAAGACAGGCCTGCCTAGGTGTGCGTGCTTAACAAACATGATTAAACATATACAGCCAGGAATTGTAAAGTTCTTGGACTCAAAGCGATACCACTCTGATACATTACTCTGAATTATACACTTGGCACAGGAGTTACCATATTAACGCATTTAATATGGCGCCCTGTTTTCTTAGGGCTCTTATTTTCATTAAACAAGCTAAAGCAAAAGCAGATATAATATAACATAACATCACACCTATGAACAGGATTGCCATGTGGGCAAAGATTATGTTTGAATAGACAAATAATAGAACATGTGGTGGTTTTAGTTTAAAAGCATGTGTAACCCAGATGTCTCATGGAGCTATGCTACATGCAATCAGTCTAAATGCACTCAGCAAGCCCCCACCCTTCACTCACATTTAGAGCAGAATGTGCTTCAAACTAAACAGCTCCTTCTGGAGCTTACGAGTTTTGCTTAGCTGGGCCCGGCTGTCTCTTTCCTCCTGCTGCTCTGATCAGGACTCCTGTGCTCTGCACTCCTCGCCAGCCCCTCCAGCCTCAATGCACAGGCAAGTCTGCTGCTGTTTTCCCCTCTTCCCCTTTTGCTTGGGCCTTATATGTATGAAGGAAGATTGTTTCCCTGCCCGTGTGCATGCGTGCGTGCGTGCGTCATATCCGCTGTATGCAAGAGTACAGCCTAGGACTGCGCGTGTCACTGTGTTCGCTGAGTTTAGGGCTCCTACGTAAAACTCCATTAGGTGGGTTTTCAGACCTTCAGCAAGAGTGTTGTACCCATTCAGTGAATGCCTCTACTGTACTCTATGGCCCTTGGCTTTGCGAAGAGACAGCTCTCTCATGTGTTACTTCTTAACCTTGCAGACATCCACCACTCTTCTGTTTGTGTATGCCAATTTCCTGTTCTTTAATCCTTGTCAGATATAACACTTAATGGTGTGAAGTCAGCAAGTGTGCATACTAGTCTCCTGGGAAAATGTTTGCGGTTTGTTTGACGAACATTGTTTGATAAACATTTAACAGCTGTGATCTACATTTGTCATTGTTTCACTGGCTACAGCCCGCATAAGCTATGAAAATATATATAGGATATATATCATATATATCATAAAAGCCATCTTAAATTAGGTTTGTTTTCATGTCACTCACAGATTCTTAGCAGATGGTAGGCGCCAACTTGGTGAAGATGGTCGCTCCTTGAACCACCTCATGGATATCCTTGATAAGTGGCATGGGATACCGATCCTTGACAGTGATGGCATTTAGATCTCAGTAATGTTACTCTCACCTGGTATCCACGGGCGAGCCACACGATACTGGATGGAGGTCTAAGCGCTATCCTGGACCCCTCTCTGCTTGGTTATGTGTCAGATGTTGGGTAACGCCTTTAACAGGAGAATGGAGGTTAATATACTGGTTCTGTGATGGGTGTACTCCCACCTTCTGGTCCAAATCCCCTCCCTTGGGGTTATTGCTCACCTCAGGTTTTTGTGCGTTGAACTCTCCGTCCTGCGGCTCTGTGCAGGGGCGCGTTATTAGTGCGGGCGTTCCATGGACCTAGTTGCTTCACTGGTCCGTGTGCCCTTATGTCGGGTCCAGACCGGCTCTGACTCCGACTCTGCTTGCTGTCTTCCAGGTGAGTTGTAATATCTTTTCCGTCTTTATTCTGTCTCTTTCTTTCCCTCTGTTTTCACTGTCTTCTCGGCGTCTTGCTCCACTACGCTGTTCCCTAACAATGTCTCTTTTTTTGTTTTCACAGGGAGGGTTGCGATCTCGGAGTTGCCGCGCCGATGGCGAAGACCACGGTGAGTTATTGATGCGCGGAGCGCTGCACTGTTTATTGGTGTTAATTGCTAACCTGTGTTCTGTTCTCTTTGTACAGGTTGCAGTGATGTTCCGGAGTGATGAGCGATCGAAGTGCTGCTTACCCAAGTAAGTGCTTTGTAAATGCTGATCTTGTTCCTTCTCCCTTGCAGGTTGCGGTGAAACCCGGAGATGGACGAGGTAAGAGAAGCGCAGGGTGTTGCCAGGACTCGCTGCTTGCCCAGGTAAGAATTGTTATTAATGCTGTCCTTGTTTCAATACCTTTGCAGGTTGGGCAAACTCTGGAGATGGGCGAGGTAAGCGAAGCGCAGGATGGATTCAAGACTGGTTACTTCACAGGTAAGTGTTCTTGCTCGCTAATGCTGTTCTTGTTCTTCCAGGATATTAATGGAATCCGGATCTAGGGCCTCAGGATCGGTCCGCCGGAGAAGCAGATGAGCAGGAGCTGGACACGTTGAGAGTTACGCTGCAGAAGTGCAGAATAACGCAAAGCGTGTTCTGCTGTTTGGGTGTGGTTTAAATAACCCAGGTAAAGTAGTTCCAGGCCAAGTAGTTCCAGGCCCAGCCACATCCAAAACACTAGACCGCATGGCTTGGTTCTAAAGAACTGAGCTGTGTAATAGGCCTCCATGTTGGATTAAGGTCCAAAACTGGTATTGCTTTATTCCTGATAATGAGCCTGGCACCACTAAGTAATATAACTTGGACCTGGTGAGTTTAGAATCTCAGGACATCCTTGACTTCAAATTCGGGTTCTCCGTTAACCAGTACTGGATTTGGTGGTGTTTTCACCCGATTTCCAGGCTGAACAGGTTTTAAGAGTGACAGATGAAATACGGGATGGATCTGCACATTTGGTGGTAAAGTTAGTTTTACTGCCACGGGATTTATAATAGCATTGATAGTATAGGGCCATAGATATCTGGGACGAAATGTTTGAGTTCCTCTTATGGGCACGTGCCGAAACACCAACCAGACTTCATCTCCGACTTGGTGGTCTGGGGCTTTTCTTCGGTGTTGATCAGAGAATCTTTTCTGTCTTTCTTTGGCTTGGATCAAATGTTCTGCTGCCTTTTTGAAGGCTTGAGTGATGGTCATATGTAAAGTCTTCACCGCAGGCATTTCCAAGGCCATTGGGGTATCTAAGTCGGAAGTACGTGGGTGCCTTCCATATACGGTATAAAATGGACCATGTCCGGTACTGGTGCTTAGCAAGTTGTTGTAGGCATATTTGGCTATCCACAGCACATCCTTCCAGCTTTCTTCCACTTGATGTAACATGCACCGAAGATATTGCTCTAGTGTCTGATTCGTCCGCTCTGTTTGGCCATCCGTTTGGGGATGGTGAGTAGTGGACAGACGAATATCAATTTGGGCAATTGCACAACTCTTCCTCCAGAAGTTAGACACAAACTGACTGCCTCGGTTAGAAATCAGGACGGAGGGGAAACCATGTAATCGTAATTTGTCCACAAGTTACTCCTTAAGGGCTTCTTTCTCAGGAAGAAACAAGGAAAACATTCTACCAAAAGGAAGAAACATATTGGGTATTAAGCCTATGGTACAATCGATGTGGTGGCAACTCTTAGGTAATGTCTCTTCGAATACATCCCTAAACAGGTCATACTTGGCTGGAACGCAAAGGCTCACTGAGGTAGGCAGATTCAAAGACAACCTCATCTCAAGAGCAGTCTTGCCTAGTAGTTTGTTTTCTTGCTTGCAGTTGGAAAGGCAATATTCCGACTGGAATAGCACAGTGTTAGCGGACCAATTAATCAGGGGATTATGTCTGTGCAACCATGGTATACCCAAAACAACCGGAAAATGCACAGTGCGTATCTGTAACGCTCACCTGACTCCCACGGAGGCGCTGGCCAGGTTCGCGCTGCTGTGACCTCTTCTAAGGTGATGAGCAGGGTTCGGAAGACGGACTGGACCGGGCCCCCAAATCTGGCTTGTCTGGCTCGCAGAAGTATCCTTCTGTAGGTGAAAATAGGGGATTAACTGTCTGCGGGGTAATGCAATCGGCCTCCCACTTTCCCCTCTCACCCTCCTCGAAACCCTTCTGTGATTCCCCATAGCGTCTCACCTTAGGGTCTGGAAGGACGAGCTCTCCATCCTGCTTCTGATGAAGGGGCGCGTTGGTATCCAGTTACTTCACTGGATTTTCGGATTGGTGAGAAGCAAACTTGCTTGCTTCCAGGTAAGTTTTTTGATAGGGGGTTCCCCTTGTGTCCATGCATTAATGTACTAATGCTAGTGTCTTTTTCCCCATAGGGGCCGGGGTACGGAATGCCGGGGAACAGGCACCGACCCGAGATGAGAGGTGAAATCCTTGTAGAAATCAGGTAAGTCTTAATGAGCGTTTTTTGGTAATGTCTTTTCATTCGCTCATTAACGCGATGTCTCTTTTTCCCCTTAGGGGCCGGGGTCCGGAAATGCCAGGATGTGGCGCGGACCCGAAATAAAGAGGGAATGAATCAACAGGTAAGTCTTAACATGGAGATTTAGCTTTCCTTATTCCCTTCTCTCTCTCTCTCACCTTTTGTTCTTGCCTTTTTCTCCCTAGGCGCTGGGGCGTGACTGCGAATCCGGATGATCGCTGCTGAACATGGAGGCGCCCTGTAAAGGTGAGTGGAATGCGGCACTGCAGCGATTGACGCAATGAGCTTTTAAATAAAAGTCTTCCTTTTCAGGATTGTCGGTGAGATGTCTCCGGGATGCGGATTTAGCAGGTAAGGACTTTTCCTTCTTCTGTTCTCTTCTTCTCTTCCTTTGCAGGTGATCCAGGATGCTGGCAGGCGTGGCAGAAGTCAGGATGCAGGAGCAGACACGGTGAGCGTCCAGCTGCTAGATGCAGAACAACGCGAAGCATGTGTGGCTGTTCGGGTAGGGTTTAAATAGCCTTGGAAGAAGTTCCAGGTATGTATCCTTCCTCCAATCAGGTATGTATCCTTCCCCGACCACGCCCGGATGGTAAATTAGTCCCACAGGTAAAGTAGTTCCTTTCAGGCCTCAAGGAGGCCGGGATCCTGCAGCATGGTCTGCATCAGGTAAGTGCACCCAAGCACTCCCATAATGAGCCTGGCGCCTATGGCGCCACGACTGATGCCTTTTATGAGCCTGGCGCCATAGGCGCCAGGACACTGTCCAAAGGGCCCCTATATGGGGTTGCTGGGTCTTTCCTTGGGGACTGGATGTCCGCTTTCGGGGACGCAGGGCTTGAACTGGCTCCCCGGGAGCGGGCATCATGACAGTATCAGATCGAAGGTGAGCATCTCCTGGTGGTTGAACATATCCATCTGTATGGCTTGGGTGTGCTGTAATATTGGGCCGGATATCAAGGGTGAACCATCCACACCATCAACTGTCACCGGTTCCGTCTTATCCAACTTTGGAATATTTCCTTTCTGTAGCCCAAGTGAAACCCATGAAGTTACCGGCTGCCCCACAGTCCAACAGGACTATAACCTCAATGGGAATTCTCTTATGTAAATAAAGAAGGATGTTGAAAACCATTCATCTGTTGTCTACTTGATCCTGAACCCTTGTTGTGGTATAGCAGGGACCAGATTGGCAACCCTGACCCGTGATCCCCGTTAGGGACAGGGTGATTAGTTTCCCTGTCGCCAAGGGGGTACCTCGGGACAATTGCAAAGAATGTGGGTCTGGGAGCCACAATACATGAAAAGACCCAAATATCTATGTCTCTTGCGTTCAGATGGAGACCAAGGGCCCCTAGCTGAACCAATTTGCATAGGTTCTTCAGAAGGGCTGACTTCAACTGGTGCGGAACGTGGGTTTGGTAAACTAGGAGTAGTTCTCATCTTCCGTCATTCCATCTTCCTTTCTGTCATCCAGAACTCCACTTGTAAGGAGAGGGAGACCAGATCCTGGAAAGAGGCAGGTCGAGACACCCTAGATAGCTCATCCTTTTATCTCCTTATTGAGTCCTCTCCGGAAGATGGTCTGTAAGGCAGATTCAGGCCAACCTGCTTGAATGGCCAGATGTTGGAATGTAGTAATGTATGACTGCACATGCGAAAATCATTGGCAAACATCTAAGAGGCATTTGTAGGCAGAAAAAAGGACCTCTGGCCGCTCAAATCTCTCTTTGAAGAGCAAAACAAAGGCAGGATAATCCATAAGAACCAGATTTGTATTTGTATTTTATTGAATTTATATAGCGTTTTAATCCAAAGCACTTTACAAGAGGAACAGGCAAAATACAACAAGCATTACATAATAAATTAATCAAAACCTGAAAACAGTACAAGGAACAATTTACATTATTGGTAAGGTTAAGCGTGAGTGAAGAGGGTAGTGGTAGTAGCAGCAGAAGTCAGAGAGGAAGCAAATGGTGACAGGGAGGTGAGTGGAAGAGATAA
The DNA here is from genome assembly GCF_040938575.1 of Ambystoma mexicanum. Taxonomy (NCBI): domain Eukaryota; kingdom Metazoa; phylum Chordata; class Amphibia; order Caudata; family Ambystomatidae; genus Ambystoma; species Ambystoma mexicanum. Next base: position 761,644,322 of record NC_090925.1, on the reverse strand, counting down.
GAATTAGAGAAGTGCGGAAAGTGAGGTAGGAGGGAGAAGAGCTGAAGGAGAGGGTGAGGGGGTATTAAAGTGAAAGAGGGAGTAGGAGGTGTGGGTAGAGGTAGAAGCAGAATTAAGAGAGAAGCAAAAAGTGTCATGGAGGTGAATGGAAGAGATAGGATTTTAGAGAAGTTCGGAACGTAGGGTAGGAGGAAGCAGAGCGGATGGAGAGGGGAAGGCGGTTCCAGTAGAAAGGAGCGAGTAGTTGGACGGAGCGAAAGCAGGAAGGTGCGCAAGGTTGTGGAGGAGGATGGAGTAGGAAAAGATTGGTAGACGGTGAGAGCGAGAAGGAGTATAGATAGTGAGAATTAGCAGTTGGAACCAGGGGAGTTGCCCATGCCAGAGCGTTTCCCACTAGGTTGGAAACCAAGAATCCTACCTTAGCCCGATCTGAATCATAGGCCCTTGGCCTAAAGGTAAAGTAAACTGAACACGCATCCAAGAATTCAGTGAGCTTGCATGGGAGAGCCATTAAATTTGCCAAAGGCAAAGGTTAGAGGACAAAGGTCACCCTGCAAGTCTTCCCTGGTAGTGACAAGCTGCCATAGAGTAGCGTTTTCAGTCTGCAGGTTTTGCATTTTGTATGAGTGATTCCTTGCACCGCAGCTACCAGTTCTTCGTATCACTTCAAGCTAGACATCTTACGGCGTTGAAATCTCTCAAGTGTGACCTTGGACTCCTTAAGGTCCATACCTTGTCTTGGGAGGATAGCTCAGACGCAACATACTCACCTTGGAAGCAAGATGAATCAGAGCACCACAATTTTGATCCCCGGATCCGTGCTTAGAAACCTCTGGGTATTAAGCGCGTTACAAATACCCGATCATATCATACATGCTGAGTCCGATGAGGCCTCTGTCATCTTTTTCCCTTTACAGTCAATTCTGCTCGCGTGGAGATACGGTCTATCCTATCCCCGTTGTAGGCCACCGCACTTGATGCAATAAACAAATCAAGGACGGTGACACCCTTGGGGACAAGCCTTCAGAGAAAAAACCCATAGACTGAGATGTATTTCATCAATGAGGATTGCTGGTGTCAACATAAGTAAATAATGTAAGTAAATAATCCAGCTTCTTTGTGGTAGCATGTAGTATGTAGTATGACCATAGAGAATCAAAGAGTGATTTGAAAGTAGGTAGCAACTAAGTAGAATATCCAGAAGCGTGGAAAGTAGACTGCATTGAAGCCATGGGGGCTAGCGCTTCCTAGCGGAACGTCGTGGAACATCTACCCCAGCCGCCATTGCCTCCAGATCTGCGGTATGACACCTACATGCCACATCCTTCCATTCACACCCAGACCTACATGCCACCATTCCTCCTTCTAGACCCACACAGAGAAACCCATGTCCGTCCCTCAATATACTCACCCAGATGCCCAATCTGTTCATCAAAACTAAATGCCCATCACTCCTACCCTCCAAATTCATGCTACAGATTCACAAGTCACCATCCCTGCCTCCGGACCCACAAGCCACCATCCCTCCCTCCAGACCCAAAGACCCACAAGCTGCAGTCCCTCATCCACATGCAGATGCACCCAGACCTATATGCCTCACTCCCCACATCCCACCCTCCAGATCTACCTGTCTCCATTCCTCCCTCTAGGCCCACTTGCTACCATCCCTCCCTCCTCTATCCACACCCAGATGCTCCCGTCCCTCCCTCGCAATTGTCTGAATGCTGCCCCGTTATTCCTTGTGGTATCGATGGAAGCGTCAGACGCCCATTCTATCATGGGGTCCATGCTGGGCTGTGTTTGCCCATATCAACATGGTGGCCGCTATGCACATTGCATTAGGGGAGGAGACCGACATTCAAACCTCTGGTTGGTGAACACTATTTACATGGAATCCGCCGGCAACCCCTTGCTTCGCAACTACCCATCTTCCCGTTGCACTGGCGCTCGTCTCTCCATACCGCAAACTGTTCTGTTCACTCGCTAACCCTTGCCTCGCTCCCCTCTCCCCTGGTTCTTGCTATGCTGCCTCCCAGCACCTTCCCTTTCATTCTTGTTTTGCCCGCCGAGTCTCTGCTCACTCTGCTTCTTGCCTTTTCTGCTATGTTGTTTGGCTGTGCCTGCTCCTTGTGAAGCCTGCATTTTTTCTGCGCTTCACCACGCTTTCATTCCAACTCTTTTGGCCCATTATACCCTTTGCTCCTCCTGCATACCTGTTTTGCTGTTCATTTCGGGCGCTTCTTACCAGCTATTCCCTCTGAGCCTTTGCCTTGAAACAGAATTCTTCTACCAGCTGTTTTTATCTCCCCGCTTCTCATCTTGGCCTCCCAACACTCCATGCCCTCATGTTTTCTGTACCTTCTCATCACAAACGTGTCCTTCGGTTGCCAACCATTTTGGCGTTGTTGCCTTCATCTGTACCAGGACTGTACATCCCAGAGAGTCCTCAAACTTACATCATCTTCAACTGTTTTTTTTCTCACTATTTCAGGTTTTCCCCTGACTTTGGAGTTGGCTCTAGGACCAGCCCCTCTATCCGCCTGTGCTGTTAGGGGTTGAGGTGGCTGCCCAAAGAGACAGGCCTCATCTCTTCCCAGAAAAGCCAATCAAGTTCACAGGTAAGGCGCGCAACTGACAGCAACACCCAAATGCTTCACCTCTACCTCCAGACCCACACCCAGAAGACCTCATCCCTTAATCGACAGACATGCTCCCATCCCTCATGTACACCCACATGCCTCCATCCAGATGAGCCATCTCTCCCTCCAGAGCAACACCCAGATGGCCCCATCCGTCCTGACTCCAGACCCACTCCCAGGTGCCCCCCCCAACACTCCCTCCACATCCACACCAGGAAGCCCCATCCCAGACGCACACATAGATACCCACTTCTTTCCCCTTCATATCCATAGATGCGCCCTTCCCACACCAACATACTTGCATCCCTCCATTCCAGACCCAGACTAAGTAGGGTAACCAGATTTTCAAGACCAAAAACCGGGCTGACCAACATAAAAGGCCTATCCCCAACAATGCATCCATGCCTCAAACTACCCCTACTCCATACCACAGTATTTCCAGCACTGCTCCTATAATGTTTGTGCTTTTGACTCCTGATACAAGCTTAATAATCAAAAAAGCCTTTTCTTTGTTACATGATACGAGCCTTACTGTTCATTCATTTACCAAGTGGTCTCTTTGACAGAACCAGTTAAAGCGTGTGTCTGGTACCTATAATATTGGGGGTTCTAGCCCAGCCTGCCATAGCAAAATTCTGTGTATACTTACTTTATAATTGTTGCTGATCCTCCCATTCCACAAAACCGGGACTGGCACCCGCCGTTTCCCCAAAACTAGGACTGGGTTTTTTAATTTGGAGGGAAAAAAACTGTTGGGGTGGGGAAAACGCGTTTCCCCGGCCCCAATTCTGGGACTGTCCTGGCAAAAACGGCACCATCCACCCTCCAGAGCCACATCAACATGGCCCTGTCCCTCCCTCCCCACACCAAGATGCCTTCAGACCCACAACATCAAGATGCTCTTGCCTAACCTGAACCACACCCAGATGGCCCCAGTCCAACCCCTCTAAAATCACTGCATCCTTCACAACTATTCGTTAATCCAAGTGTTGTGATGTAAAACATGTTGGAACATTCTTTGTTCCAATTCCTTGAGGAGTCTTTGCTTCGTATGATTCTGGAATGTGGGAATCATACGAAGCAAAGACGGGTGCCGAGTGAAGGTGGTGAAGGGAACTCTCCGTGTAATAAACCTAATTAACTAATTACACGACTTTGGTGTGCTGATGTCATATGTACTGAACATAACAAGTGGCGACAGGGAGGCCGACTGCTTTACTCAAGAAGGAGAGTTCCCACGGTTAGCAGCAGTGCTGTCAGAACCAGAGTCAAAGCACAATCTGCAAAACAAACGGTCGGACGGAATCCACAAGCTTACGCTGACGAGGTAGGAGAGCGGCTAGTGACTATAAAAAAAATACTTAAAGAGAAAAGAGGATAACATCACTGTTACCGGACTGTGAAAACTGCATCATTCAAATGTACGTGAGCATAGCTATCTCTATGGACGATAGATGTTGAGAGATACGCCAGTGACATTGTGCGGGGATTGTGACAAGACGACTCGAGTAAAGCACCTATGTACGTGCTCTGCGTGCCGCCATTTTGTTGTTCGTTACTATGACAACATAGTACGGAAGGTGGCTATTACTGCACAAGTAGCCGAAGCAAGCACGGTGTATGTCGATTACAAACAGCTGATGACATATGAGTATACAAACAGTCACAGTGTGTATCTCTACCGTCTAACACAACAAAACAAAATGAAATTGAAAGGAGTGGCAACCAACTCGCACTGTTACAACTTAAGTTACACATTAAATGCAATGGGTGATCTACGCTTCGAGTTGGCTCTATAAGGGAAAGGGCCTATACAATTAAACAGTGAATTCAAGGAAGAGAAACTAATACTTACTGTGCATGTTAATAAGCAACATAGTAGAAATTGCTGGTGAATAAGTTTGGGTTGCTGAATATCGAACTCACACAAACTAATAGAGGAGGTGTCAATTAATCTCACTCTCATCATGCAAAATATTGTGGCTCCTGCGAAATGTTTAGCCCAACCAGGTAGTCCCATCTGCCCATGGGAACAGTGGTTAGACAATTTTCAAGTCTATTTAAGGGCCATCGGGGGTGCAAAATATAATGATGATTTGAAAGAGGCTACTTGCTTAACTGTGTGGGGGCAGAAGCATTGAGGATATTTTGAACTTTACCAGAGGTGTGTGATGTTGCTGAAGGATCTGGAGATTCTGCAAGTGGTAACAGGAAATATGAAACTGCACTGTTAAAACGGGGCAAAAATTTTGGAAACAAGACAAACATAGTCCTAGAAAGGTATAGATTCTTTTCTAGGAAACAACTCAAGAATGAATCTGTTGATATGTATCTTGCAGCTTTAAGAGGTCTTATAGCTATGTGTGAATTTACAGGAGTAGCAGACGAATACTTGAGGGACCAAATTGTTCTGCATGTTGCTGATTCTAGAATCCAACAAAGAATGTTCCAAAACATTTTACATCACACCAAGCACACTCTCTTCATCAATCAAATGAGTCCGTTTTTTAGCCTACTTTCATCAGTAACACCACCATCCACTGTTCCTTTCCTGGCCCTCTCTATACCTGTCACAGTGAATAGATGAAACCGATCGATGTTAAAATAAAAACATAATTTTCCGACGGTTCCCCCATCTCCATCTGCTGTCTAAGACGAGCCTCTAGCGTTTACAAGAACTTTCCCGTTCTCCCGAAGAAAATACCAATTTAAATCTCAGCCCCCTAGGAGCACGCACACTCCAGCTGCGTCTGCAGCGCCGCCTGGCAGACGTAACCTTGTTCATGCTCATGAGGAGGGACAAGATGACGTTGGAAGCTACGTGCCTGGTGGAGAACGCAACGTGGCAAAAGTCACGTGAGGAAGAGACGGTGGGGCGTTGTATGGTCCTTTTCTCTGATAGGAACTAGCCACACTACCAGCCCTCTATAGCAGGAGAAAATGGTCATGCGATTTCATTGAACCTCCAAGTCCTGGAGTTATCGCTTATAGACTTGATGCGATTCCATTTAACAAGAAGACAGGGCACCGGGCAGCTGTCATTAAATGAGAGCAGGCTGGAGTATCTGGGACCTTTTCCGAACCGAGAAGAGACAGCATCTGTTAACTTCAAGATAGGTTGAATTGGAACAGTTCATAAAACTTTTGGGGCCCCTTCTATAACAAATGGGTCTCCGGGAATGTCAGTAGAGAGGGCAGCGTGTAAAGTGTGACACGCTTACAGAAGGTTTCCGTGGAGAGGCAGATGCCTTAATTCTTGAGCCGATAAGGACTCACATTCTCTCTTACCAAAGACCTGCCAGCCCAGCAGAAGGACAGTACGCCTAGCGCCAACATGAAGCTCGTCAGCAAGGACATCGAAAAGGACAATGCCGGGTAAGCCAGTCTAAAGAGACCCAAGGGGCCAGTGTTTGGGTGGTGGCAATGTCCTCAACTACTTGTAACGTGGTCTTTCATGTCTCTCTAAGGCAGTGGTATTCCTACCTTTTCATTCAGAGGCCACCTCCCTTGGGTAAAAATGTTAGTGCTGTGCCTCCCTTGCTCTAGGGTGTAAAAAAAAAACAGCACTGCCCTATAAGGTAAAGACAATTTTTAGGAGCAAAGGGCTTGCATTTTGGTTAATGTGCATACCCACGCTGTGTTGCTAATGCTAAAGTGGCTCTGAACTAGAGGTACAAGTCATTCTGGGCTTTAAGTGGTCTCGAGTTAGCCTACCCCCTAAACCACCCCCATGATGCCAGTCAGCAGTCTTATAACAAAGCAATCTATTCATTTCTATATTCTTATTGTTCTGAGGCTTTAAATGTGCATTTTGCAGTGCTCAACCTTACAAGCTGCGTTTTGTGCGCTTCTGGCTGTCACTTCCCTCAGGGTAAACGGAAGTGTTATTGCCTCATTTCCTTTTAACACTGGCACCTCCACATCAGTTACTTGCTGACATAGAAGTATTTATAGCATTTCAGTGGGCATTTAGTGTTTCAGCTCCCAGCTGGCTTGCTGTCTTGTGATAAACCGGCCTATTAACCCTCCACCCACATGTATTTCTTTGTCCCCATTAATACTAAGACTGCTGGTTTTATGGTATTTATTTTTCAGTCATTTCCGTCTGTATTTATCCATATTTATTTTTGGGCCTTTTTTCTGTATGTCCACATTTTATTTTGTCATAAAAAGATAATTTGCAACCTGTATTTTTCTGCATTTATTCTAATTAAAAAAAAGGCATTTATTAAAGCACACATGCAGCCATATAGGAAAGAAATGCTTGCTCCATTTACTTTCCATAACAACAAATGTCTGCTCCTGTGAATACTGCTGCCTTAAGATAGATACTGTTGGCAATTTGAAGAACTTTAATTGTATTTTTCTACAACGTTTACACTCTCCATGCTGCCAATCTTCAATGTGATGAGTGACATCACAGAGAACCAGACAGAAAGACCTGTTTTTCCATTTTTATAAATAACACGGACTAAAAGCAGATTTCTGTATTTATGTGTAAAAACGGTAAGCCTTAATTTATAATGTATTCACCCCACAGGTTCCTCATTCTATTCTATGCTCTAAGCAACGGGTGCCCCCAGCCATCATATTGAAACGGTCACCCACATATCTTCAGTCGGGCCCGGGGGTCGGAGATTCTGACTAGAAAATCTAGAGATGCCACAACCTTGCAGGCAGCATTTTAATCACACAGCTACGTTGAGTTAAAGGTCTGTCTGATGGGTTTGATACCTCTCACAAACAAAAGGAGGTGGGACGCACTGGTGGAGGACAAGAACTTTCTGGGGCATTGGGGCTATAAATGCTACATGCTTGCACACAGGGATCACAGGAGATACTCTGGTCGTGTTTCTCCATTGATTGTTACATTTTTTTAACCAACCTATATAGGAAACCAGGGGTCACATGGGTAAGGATCGTTGGTTCTGTGAGAGCGGACTTTGAATTTAACTGTGTTAGTGTTAAAGGGGTAGTTTGGTCAGAAATGTTATTGGCCCCAATCGACCGGGCACGTATTTTAGAACATACATTGATAGTTCTTAAAAAATGTCTAGTGCAACTTACCCGAGTTTTTCTCACTTTAACACATGTGAAAACGGCGGGTCGGGTACTGCCATATTGTGCTATTATCCATTGTACCATTGCCCTAAGTTCAAGTGCACTTGCGTCACTAATTCAATTTTATTTATTTATTGCATTTGTATGTACGCCCAAACCCTTGGGTATCACTGCGTAATTACATATATCTTCGTTGGCAAGTTAATGTTACATACATCTTTGTTAGATAGCTGAGTACATATCTTAGTTACCAGGACTAGGTTACATACATTTTTTAGTTAGAGCAATATAACAAGCATGTAGTCTGTTATATACCGTGGTGATGATCTAATTTTGCTAGGTTTATCTGTCTAGAGTAAGAAGTGATTGGGAGAGTCTTAGTACTTGTTGAACAACCAAGTTTTGAGTTGTTTTTTGAACTTGGGTAGCAAGGTTTCATTGGATAGATGGGTGGCAGAGAGATCCAGGGGGCTGCAATGGTGAAGCTGGAGTTGCCTGCTCTTGTGGTTGTGAAGCGGGGGATGTGCAGTTGGATATTTGCATTGAATCTGAGGGATCTCAAAGTGGTTTTGCGTGCATTGCAGTTGTTGAGGTATGTAGGGGCCGTGTCTGATAAGCATTTGTGTGTGATGGTGAATGCTGACATCACTAGATGTTCACAATGAGCTCCACTTATTTTAATTACATTAGTATGCAGCGGAGCCAAATGTACCCCGTCATCACCAACGTTCTGTAACGCAGGAACATAAATGCACACATCCACAACAGATGCTAAATTATAAAAACTGTTAATTTTGAAGAAAATGGCAATAGTCTGGAGCGTATCTAGTACTTTTGACATACCGCTGAAAAGAGGTAATTAAATCCATAAAAACATGGGTAATTTTTCCAATCAAGTTTATAGCTAGTGAACATCGCATGGTTCTCATTTTTTGTTTAACTGTGAATGGTGATCTTATAATGCTAATTCCGTTCATCAATCGATTTAATCCCAGTCTTTGCATTCTTCTCAGAAAGTTATCTTCCATCACTGATCTTCTGATCGAGACACATGCCGTTCCGTTACAGAGGAGAAATTGGTGCTTTAAATTTCAAATGCAACACTTTCACATCCCCACGTTTCAACACCTATGCTGTTCCTTATAACTGCAATTGTAAAAGGACAGATTGGTGTCTGGCGATTGTCCCAGATAATGGTGTCTGGCGATTTTCCCAGATAATGGTGTCTGGCGATTGTCCCAGATAATGGTGTCTGGTGATCGTCCCAGATAATGTTTGTCACAGATGTGGTGTTGATGATTATTATCCAATTAGGGTTGAAGAAGCCATCGACCGTTAAACTGTACCCATGACAGGCGCACATCTGTATAATATAACTATGTAAAATCGAGAATGCAAAACATATTTCAGTATATAATTATAATTGTATATAGACAGTACATATTTATGCTACCTATCAATTTAAGTTACAATTAACACCTACAGTGTCTATTATTTGCATCAAAGTGAACTTTCATCTGTCACAACGTGAATCATGTAGTGCCAGGGGAAGCAGGGAGCGAGGACCACATGCAAAGCGTGAGGACAGGGGTGGACTAGGCTCGGGAAGGGATGCACACCCTGCCAGGCTTGTTGGGGCAAAAGGGTCTGGATGGGTAGGTGCAGGTTGGGGAGGGGGGTAGGAAGACAGGGTGCTGGGGTATACTGGGCGAGGAGGACCTAGTGCCCTGTGGAGCTCAGAAGGGACCAGGCAGCCAGTTGATGCGCCAGGGGTGAGGGGGCATTAGCAGGGAGGGGATAAAGAAGAGAAAAGGTTGGTCTTGAGAATCCTCCAGAATTTAAGGCGATCAGGCAGAGGCCTGAGAGGGGCAGGGAGGCCATTACAGAGTGAAGCTCCTGCTGAGGAAAGAGATCTGCCCCACACTCTGCTTGGAATAGTGTTGGATCTGCAGAGAATTGCAGCTAGACAGCAGAAAGGTCTCTGAGAGGGAGGTATTTAGGGAAAAAGGCGGATGTAGAGGGGTCACTGGTCCCAGAAAACCTTGTGGATGATGCAGAGGGTCTTGAACTTGATCCTTGCAGCCACCGGGAGCCAGTGGAGATTTTGGGCTTGAGAGATGCAGTCCCTGGGCTTAAGTCCAAGGATAAGTCTTGAAGTCCTATTCTAGATTAGTTGAAGGGAGGATTTAGGCAGGTCGTTGAAGATGCTGTTGCAGTAATCCATCCTGAAGAGGACCAGAGCTCTGGAGACAATGAGTTTCTGTATGTCTGCTGCTCCAATTTTCTGCTTAGATTCTTCAACTATTGTGAGTTCATTACAAACAGGGCTCAAAATTAGGATTGGACAAGCAGAAATTGCAAGCAGTGCCTGGGTTTTCACCAGTAACTGGTCACCAGGGGCTACCACTATGAAACAAGGAGCTAGTTTATGGCGTTACATTAGTTGGCCTGGGGGAGCCAAAAGTAGCTCCTGGTAACTGCTGGTTTTAAGCTCACAAGTCTCTTCTACATTTGATTTGATTTGAGTCACATACTTGAAATAATCAGACTGACATTTATTGTTCTAAAATCAATTATATTGATGGTAATAAATACACAAATCAAGGAAAAATAGAAATGTTGAGGCCTATCTGGTGACATGAATTCACAATTTAACAATTACATCTCATGTGGCATATTATTCAATTTATTGTACAATTAAAACAGTTTCCAAACACTGTGAAAAAGCTTGAAACTGGCATTGTTAAACATTGTGAAGAGAGCCACACATCATTTGAATCTTGAAGTCAACCTTTGAACAAGTTCAGGTGTGGGAGGGCAAACCTCTTTTGCAATGTTTGGGCCTTGGAAACAAAATCTGGATCAATTCCATGCGTTTGCATGGCCAGCACATTCAATGTCAGATCTTTCACAAATTCAAAATCCATCTGCTGGAAGATTGACTTTGCCACCCACTGTTTGCTTATTTTGGTAAATTCCTTGTGCCAAAGCATCCCAAAAATCCCTGCAGTTTTTGCTTCCTTTCCAATGTTCTTGTGTGCAAGTACAGCCAGTCTTGTTCTGACCTACATACCGTCTATGCCAAAATGCAACCTTTTGAGACCTGTATTTTAAGCGGATATTATGGAACACCTCCAAATCCCCAGTGTTTCAGAACTCGAGAGTCCCCTCCTGTCTCTTGAAAGGGTTTTGTCGTACACCACCTTCTCAAATGCTGTGTGAGCAGGGGAGCCTGCAACCAACTACCTTTGCTTAAGCTCCTGCTCCTTGCTCAATGCTCCATGTGCACATTTGTGGAAATGTTTTTCTTTCCAAGAGTGTGCATTAGAACAATTGTGCATCCATGAATGCCATTTTTCAAGCAGAATATCTATAGCTCTACACAAGTTTTTGAGCTCCACCAAAGATTGATGCTGCTACACTGGGACCAAATCTAAAATGTTTTCTGCAGCTTTTATTTTATTTTTTTCTTCGAGCAACTTTTTTATTTTTTATTTAATTTTTTTTTTTGCGGCATCCCATACATCTTATTGATGATTTTATGTCTGGGAACTGCTCTCGCATGGCCTTCACTATTGAAACGTGCCTGTCGGTGGCTTTCAGGTCAATTTGTATTCCTCTGGATTGCAGAAGTTGAATGGATTTAATGAAACCATATTTTTCCATGGCAAAAGAAGATGTACATTCAGTCGTCGTGCAAGTAGCTGAACTTGCAATTTCTTTGGTTTCCGTGTTTTCGGAAGTGGTAAGTTCAGTTTTGGCAGAAAAACCTGGACTGTCACATTGTCCATTACCAGCAAGCCAGAGCCTTTTGCCAACGAGAGCATTGTCCATTGACCTCTGTCTGAGTGTCCGTGCCTTCTGATATTTGTAGTACTGGGTTTTTGAAAGGCTCTAGAGTCCCATAAAGTTAGAAAAACATGTAATTGTACTGTACATTGATCCGCTAAACAACAAAGCAGATGGGGAGGGGGTGGGGAGGGGAAAGTACATTTCCAGCAGGCACTTTTCCAAGTATAGGTTGAGTAGAGCATGACAATGATTTATGTTGGTATACATAGCTACGCGATCTTAATGTTGGTGCTTTTGACTACACGAGTAACTTCACCAATGGCTCCCACAAATATTCCTACGCCATTTATGATCACATTTAATCATTTTCACAATCTTGATCAGGTAGCTGTCGAATACAATGTGTTTTGGTTCCTTAAATAGCCATAGTGAAGTCCACATAACAAGCACAATCGTCAATCATTAGCGAAGATGCTTCGGTTATTTGTGTATGTGATATTTCAGACTTAGCAACATGGTACTGGGGAAACAGGGACCATTGTGTTTCTTAGATGGCATCTTTTTAAAGGGTGTGTATTGTGAGCGGTTTTGCAAGAAATTCTGAAACATCTTCTGCGTTATCTGTTTCTTGTGGGTGACATTGTGTGCTGTAATAATGATCAAGGATTACTTTCCATGTGCCACTGCTGACATTCAATTCAAATTCCGGCCACTGGACATCTGCATCACGACACTGACTCTTGCGAGGACCATGCTGAGCCTCAAAATGTAGCCGTGTACGGTTTGACAAGCGACATCATTAGTTTGTGTAGTTGTCTGAGTCTTTTTTCCTCTTCTTCATAGGCATCTAATTGAAGAGCAAAAATAAATGAAAACATGAATATGTAATATCAATGAAATAACCGATAAACCATTTTTTAAAAAGTTGTGCCCTTTTTTCAGAATTTTCCTTGAAACAGTCACATTGAATTTGCTGACGACCAGAACAAGCTGAAAAATAGCATTTTGAAATTGCATAAACCTTAAAATGTGCCCTTCCACTTAAAGAATCGTATATACATATGTAATAAAATGTCACTGTGGAAACCATTAGAACCTATTAAATATTACATCAGTTAAAATGGATGACCGCTGATACTTTACAATACCTTGTGTAAACCATATCCATGTGTCTCTTCAATTTTGACTGCTTCAGTAATACATTCCTTGTACATAACACATTCAAAGAACATTGATTACATTGTTAAAATATTTTTAACATTAAATTGTTTATCTCGCAAAGTACATCTTGAGAAAGATATTTAGTGATTGTCGACCTTACAATATAAGTTAACTATGTAAAAATACGGTTAATCATCTGTTTAAAATTTTTAAATTGGTATTGCATTAACTTCGAACAAACACTGTGCACATGCATATTTTAAAAATACCCATTTGAAAACTGTACCTGATAACCTTCAGAGATGTCACAGGGAGTTGGTGTGAGATCACCCTGCAAAACATATTGTTTAAGTTGTGGCCCCTTTTAAAGCATTGTAATGTTATTTTAGCAGCTAAAGTTTATAAACAAAAACATATACCATTCATATAGTGAAAGGGTCTATGTTATTAAGTGAATTTTTCTCAAGGTTTACTTTAATTTGTTGCATGTGTTTCTGTGATAAATAATCACGGTTGTTGATCGAATGCTTTGCAATTTGCTGCCAGTATTGCACATTATCAAAAAAAGAATGATCTTAAATGTAAACAAGATATTGTTAATCAACTATTAGAATAAATCATCCACTTCTCATACATCATCCTCCAGACCGGTTGCAGTAGAAGAATAGTACATTATTGAAGTTCAGGCTCCGCCTAACAATAATTGTAATAATAAAGATGTAACATTAAAAAAACATCACATGTAAAAAAGATGGTCGATATTGACGAAGAAGCCTACAAACCAGTTTGTATCAAAAGCTAATATTATACTTAACAATAATCAATATGGTTGAAGTTAAACAAATACATGTTTTGTACAGTAGCATCTGAAGGAATATTCTAAAGAAATTACTTGAAAGGTGAGTGAGGTTGCTGTTGTCTCTGGAATACTGGTCGATGTAGCATCACAGTCCTTTAATCCATTTTTATATATTCATACCATTGTTCAATAGAAAATTCGTACTGTAATTTAGACCACATCAAAAACAATTAAAAAAAAAAGGTTTGTATGCAAGCTGCTTGGACTCACCATTAGGAAGTTGGACTTGTCTGTGGTATCCTTCATGGTAAAGGTCTGTAATTCCATCAGAGTGCTCTAGGTAAAGACAGACCTGGTAATTTTAATGACCTATTGTTAAAGGATGGGATGTGAGCCTGCGTTTGGAAAGGCTCCCATTGCACTGAACTATTCGAGTATCTCTAAAGTAGGGATACACAAAGTAATCTAAAGTTCAAAATGTAAAAAACACAGTACATTGTGTCACGAAGGAAACTTGTGTAATAAAATATCAATGGAAATATTCCCCGAAAACTGAAACATTAATTCTGTTACCTGTTCACAGACTATTTCAATATATTGAGTGGTCATTTATAAGACATATACAGGCAAATTTAGAAAATGGTAAACTACATTTAAAAATTCAGCGTCCACTAATCGCCTCGGTCAGCATGTGCTGAAATTCAGTTGGAATTGCATTGGGAAATAATTTGCGAAGGAGTCTGGGGCGATGCTTTTTAGTGTACTGTGATTGTTCGTACATATCTTCTGAGAAGTGCGTGCTGCAGACGTGGAATCAATTGCCCCTCACATCATCCAAGACATCCTTGGCTTTCAATTTCGGATACTGGAAATCCGCAGCTCAAGAGCCATTTTCTTATTAAATTAAATCCTTTGGAAATACATGCAGGACTGTACTCTGACCTTTAGCATGGCTGTTATTAGTGCAACCCAAAACCATACAAGAAGGCATTGTTGGATAGTCCCTATGATCTGTAAAGAAATATAAATATTTCTATTAAAGTATCACAGTGAGTAAATCAAACATCACATTCCTTTGATAATACAAAGTGTACGTAATAAAAAATGGCACCTAAAGCAAACATGCATTGCAAACGTGCACTGCGAAAGATTACATTTGGAAACAATCGTCCCGGGTGGATAACTTGGCGGCAACGTGCTTTGGAAGCAAGACGACATGAAGCAACACGGGTTCGATCCCCGGGTCCGCACTTAGAAACCTCTGGGTATTTACGCACGTTATGAATACGCAACTAAGACAAAAACTCCTGTAACAGCGCCTCGATGCCCCTGGGCTGTGTGAGCGCTTTAAAAATGCAAAAATAAATAAATGTTTGTATTGTTATGTACTAATTACAGAGATAAAAATGCGTAGAATGGTTGCTAATGTTGTAGACTTTTTGAATAAAATAAAATGTGAATAGGGTGTACATTGAGTATAAAGCAATATGTGGCCTAGCAGAGAATGTTGACACTACAGAAAACGATAGTAAAAGTTGACTAACCGTTACTTAGAAGAAAAGATTAATTCAGCAAGCAAGGTAAAAAGTGGAGAGCTGGCGATATCGTTGTTGATCTCACAAATGTTTTCTTGTTAACTCCCACAGTGTTTATAAAGGATTACAGAAGTGGGTGTGTATGTTCATGACTGACGTGATCGTTCACACCCACCAAGCCTCTGACATTGGTTGACCTCAATCCTGCCAGTGCAGTCCCCTTTTGATAACAAGCCCACAGATGCCAACTGTCATTGATGGGGGAGGGGGATGGATGTGGGTGAGGCGAGCGCGATAGGTGCGGTACAGATTCAAAGGGCGCAGACATATGTTGATTTACATATACTGGGTCTTCAAAGTGGAGTCTGGAGACACAGGTCTGGGGTGGCCAGTTGGATAAGGGTGCTGTAAGGAACTCATGGTGGCAACAGTAAAGGCAGACACAAGTCATCACAGTTCAAGGGTGTTTATTGAACTTTGCAATGGGTGAGATAAACGCCTAACCTAAATCTAAGATGGGAGCAAGCTATGACCATCAAATAATAAGGCAGTCCTAGTGGCGCCTAGTCAAATAAAAAAGGGCCTATACTAAGAAAAACCTATTGCAATCCTTACTGCCAATTACAAAAAGAGTGTGGGATAATGTTCATCCGAAAAGTGTTTACCAAATGAAAATTCAGGATGTATGGCTGGGTCTCCCTTTCCCACGTTTTAAGCACAGGACAATGTGGGACTTCTGAGCACAGCACACTCTTTGGCCTCGTCAGTATGAGGTTCAACGATATCAAAGACCTTCAGAGGCCAAGTCTTTCGCCAGCAAATGTCTCTTGCCTTTAGAAAGCCTGCTGATTCACAATGACAAACAAAAGTTCTCTCAGTGATCTTGCACCTTGGACGATTGCTCTTCGCCCCAAGGATCTCCCTCTGCGGGCTCGGATCCTCCTTGCAGTTCCGGCCACTCTCCATCGGGTTCACTACGGCCTTTCTTTAACACAGTTCATGTATTTCTATCACAGTTCACGTGTTGCTCATTCTCACCAGAAAGCCAGGTTTCCCTTCTCCTAGCTTTCTTTCGCCAATCCCTCTGTCAGGTTCACACTTGCCTTATTCCACAGTTCACAATCTTATCAGAAAGTGGGGTTCCCTTCCCCTAACTTTCCTCTGGCAATGGGTCAAAGACCTTCGATTGTACAAGGGATTTGACGTGACCCTTGTAGGACCACTCTGCTGCTTCTCGCCAACCCCTCCTAGGGCCTTCTGGTTCTTGTAGTGTCAAAGAACAGGTCCCGGTACGAGTCTTTCAGATGAGCGCCCACATGGTGCCGGACCCCTCTGCACTTGGACCGAGCTTCTCTCTTTCAGATTCCTTGCGTTAACATTTTTCCGATTTTGCAATCTTGGGCTCAACACATTTCGGTTTGCTATCAGCTTCCTCTGACACTCCCCGGCTATGCTGAACTCGTTCTCTTGAGTCAAGTATAGTACCACGGAAGCCATCTTACCACTCCACCTGCGTTTATAAAAGCAGGAGGCCCCCGTGTACCATTGACATCTACTGTTCCACATGCCAGCTGCAACTCGCGGTCTTATGCGTTCTCTTTCAGAGGCTATGCGGGTCTGAGTTGAAAAGGGCAAGGGCAATTCCCCCTTCGTTGTCCTTCCAGGCCTCGCTGCCTTTCTTCTTCATTTGAACTGCTGGTTTGGTGTAGCTGTCTCCTTTGTGCGTTCGGCATTGCTCGAAGTGTGCTTTTGTGCTCCGCCTTTTTATCACTGTGGGGAAGGTAAAGGCTGTTGGGTGTGTGTGGTTACTGTCAATTGCCTGACTCTGCCTGACCAGTGTGCTGGGACATGTCAGGTAAACGGCTCTGGTGTTAGTCTGTTGTCTGTTACTCTGTTAGAAAGTGTTTGTTCGTGTGGGGAAAGCGGTGGGGGGGTTAGATCTTCTAAATATCCTACAGGGTAGGATGGGGGAAAAGGTGTTACAGGGAAGGGGATACCACATCTCAAACCTCAGTGATCCTCCGCCACTGGTCCCCCCCCCCCCCCCCCCAAGAACTGCATAACAAATGCACATTCAAAACTGTGAACAAAACAAATACAAAACTGGATCCAATAGCGATGGCCGTGTCCTGGGCACCTGGACGACAGATCTCCGGGGACTAGAGGGTGAGAAACCTTAAGGTTTCTCACAGTGCCCATGCAAAAGAAACCTTTGTGGTGTACATGGTATTTGGCACCTTGAGCGTTCCCAGCCCCCTTGCAAGCTTATGCCCACAGGTGCAAACTGTCATTGATGGTGGAGGGGGATGGACGTGGATGAGGCTAGCGCAATAGGTGTGAAATGCAGTCAAAGGACACAGACATATGTTGATTGCAGGGACAGGGTCTTCAGAGGGGAGTTGGGAAACACTGGTCTGGGGTGGCCATGTGGATAAGGGTGACCATGCAAAATAACTCTTTGTGGTGTACTTGGAATTCAGCACCTTGATTGTTCCCATCTTCCCAACCCCCTTGCGCGCTCACGCCCACAGGTGCAAACGGCCATTGATAGCGGAGGGGTGATGGATGTGCATGTGGATGTGGGGACCGCGATAGGCCTGTAAATTTGTTAAAGCACACCAATCTTTTACGATACTATTAGATGTTTGGAAGTGTTGTGGACTTGCATAAAATATCTAACAATCATTCAGATTAGCTCATTTTTCTAAGTGGATGGCATTGACACTACAAATTATACTCCTGCGGTCGAGGTACTGTCTGTATAAGTCCACGCTATTGTCCGTGGTCACTGCGGAATTCATCACGAATAGCTTGAACCACACAGGCACATATTACTTGTCGAACGCAAAATCCCAGTCTTCCATGAATCCATCATGTAAACGCACAATATGCCGGAAGTCTGTAACACCTGTGTAAGAGATACAGAAATAGTTTACTTGAATGAACCCAATAATTGCATTTTATTTTTTGTTTGCACTACCTTGTAAAATGTAAGGCATTGTTGTGCGAACTACTGACACTACTTGTGATTTCACGTAGGGATCACTTAGAAATGGGAACACACATTCCAGCAAAAACTGTTTGGGAGATAATTCCAAGTGAAAGAAATTTAATTTTTCATATTATAAATCTAAAGATGGACAGTTTGTTTTCAGATTAGCAAGAGTGATCTATTAAATATACAGAAAAATAATTTAATCAGTGATCAGTCGAAGCGATGGAGGGGAACAAGATATTATGTTAGCCGTTTCGGTCATCAAACACAACATAAATAAAATAAACGTACTCGTTACTTGGATTACGAGGGCGAACTGTAGCTCGAAGTTCATGCATAAGCACCATCATCATTCGCAAAACGGATCTTGTAAGGCTGCTCTGAAGTCATGCAGCTCGGTAATGCATAGCGGTGGAGTGCCAAGCTGCCTCAGTTTTCTCTGCAACAGCAGTTCTCCACCCGAGTAGGCATAAGCTCACAACAATGGCAGGTACACCAGGTGGAAACATGTTCCAGGCGACTGGGTTCAGGCACCAGTGATTGATTATCATGACTTTCATCCGATTCCACATCATCTCAAGTTTTTTCTCTTTCAAGGATTTCCTCCTCTGAATATTGGGGCTGGTACAGGTAGGACTGAATTGTTGCCATAGTTCCTGAATAGTGAAGAAGCACAGAATCAACAGTGAGATACATTTTAAAACGTTGTTTGTATAAAGTAAAGAGGTTTCCCATTAACATTGAATGATAAAGAAAGACAAGCGAAGAGACAGCCATGTTACAAAAACACATCGTAAAAAGACAGGATTAATAGGCTCAAACTTTGCAAGAGCACATGTACAAATATGGTTTGGTAAAGACATTTGTCCATGATATAAGAAATGAAAAGCAACTATTGAGTTAATTTTAGGCTGTATAAATACCAGTACTCAGTATGTCATACTTGGCAGATAGCTGAACAGAGCAGAAACCGGTCAGGGAAGCTCGAAATGAAATACACTGACACGAAGGAAAAAGAAATTTGAGTGATCAGAAAGGGTTTGTTTACACTTGTCGAGGAATGTTTACACTTTTCTTCCCCTCTAATTCTCTTCTCCCTCCCTCTCCCCCCCCCTTCATGCACTTTCCTCCCTCCAATCTCCCTTTCTCTCCCCAAGCTCATAATTTAGGTGTTCTCTTTGACTCCTCTCTCAACTTCTCGCAACACATTTCACTCCTCTCGCATCTGCCGATACCACCTCTATAATATTCGCAAAATCCGTCCCTCCCTTACTTTCCACGCCTCCAAACTCTTAATCTCCTCTCTCGTCTTTTCCCGCCTCTTCTACTGCTCTTCTTTACTCTTTGGTCTTCCCGCATCTCAGCTTGCCCCTCTTAAATCCGTTTACCACTCGGCTGTTCTTACCCTTTGTCTCCTTACCACCCGTGACTCCATCTCCTCTTCGCTCTCTTACCTTGGCTGGCTACCTTTCCACTCACAGCTAAAATCCTACTTTCTCTGCCTTGTCTTCAAATCCCTCCATGGTCTTGCTCCTCCTTATCTCTCCTCCCTTCTCTCCTTCTACTCCCCCTCCCGCTCCCTTCGTTCTGCTGACCATTTCCTTCTCACTGTACCTCCACCCCCCTGCACTTCCTTCCGTTTCCGCTCCTTCCAACTCCTTGCTCCCCTGCACTGGAACTCTCTCCCTCTCACAATCCGCTCTACCACAACCTTCTCCTCATTTCGCACTTCCCTTAAATCCCTCCTCCTCCCTTTTCCTCCTTGAAAACTCCCCCTCTGCTCTCTCCTCTCCCCCCCTTCCCTGATTCCTCTTCCCCCTTCTCCTGCTCTCTCTCCCTTCCATTTTCCCTCCAATCCGTCACCACCCCCCCACATCTAGCCCCACTCCCCTTTCCCCACCCCTTCCGTTAATTGCCCTTTCCACTGTTTTATTGAATGACTCATGATGTAAATATTTGCTCCCACTGTTACTGGTTCTTGTTATCTTGTATTTTGTTGTTCCAATGTACAGCGCCTTGGTATAAAGCGCTCTATAAATCAATCAATGAGGCATCTTGGCATTTTTATCGAGACACGTAAAAGGATTGCGCACAGAGGACGTTGACATGAGGGTGCATTGGGGTTATGAAATGGGGCGTGAGCGTCTAGTGATGTCAGCGTTCGGGGCAGCTTTTCTGAATTAGTGCTTCAAGGGCAATTGAACTTAGGGCGATGGATCAACGGATAAGATTAGCACAAGTTAGCGGTTCCCGACACATTGTTTTTGCATGTGTTAAAGTGAGAAAAACTCAGGTAAGTTGCATTGGCATTTATTTTCATTTATTTTGATTGGGCCAATACAATTTCTGACCAAACTACTCCTTCATACGGTATAAGTGTACACTCCAATGGCATTGTTTTTTTTTAAAAACCTGGAAATAGATTGGTGTCGGTTTTTTTGGGTAAGGTAAGGTGTGCCTAGTGAGGCACCTGCCATTTTCTGGTGGGCTTACTCTGCATTTCCCTTTCAGCGCTCGGTGCGCATTTGCAATATCTGTGGCTTCCCGCTCCCTGGGCCTGCCTGTTCCTCCCTGGTCCCGCTCCCTCCCCTGATTGGTGGATGGATTTATCCTGGCCAGGGTGGCCATGGGGCTGCAGGCCGGTGATTCTCCTTCATTGGTGTCGTTTTTTGGGCAAGGTAAGGTGTGCCGTGAGGCACCTTCATTTTCTGGTGGGTTTACTCTGCATTTCCCTTTCAGCGCTCCGTGCGCATTTGCAATATCTGTGGCTTCCCGCTCCCTGGGCCTGCCTGTTCCCGCCCCCTCCCCTGATTGGTGAATGGATTCCTCCTGGCTAGCGAGGCCGTAGGGCTGCAAGCCGGTGATTCTCCTTCATTGGTGTCGTATTTTGGGCAAGGTTAAGGTGTGCCTAGTGAGGCACCTGCCATTTTTCTGGTGGGTTTACTCTGCATTTCCCTTTCAGTGCTCGGAGCGCATTTGCAATATCTGTGGCTTCCCGCTCCATGGGCCTGCCTGTTCCTCCCTGGTCCCGTCCCCTCCCCTGATTGGTGGATGGATTTCTCCTGGCTAGCGAGGCCGTAGGGCTGCAGGCCGGTGATTCTCCTTCATTCTGCTCTCCGCCATTTCCAGCGGACCCCGACCAAGGTAAGGAGTCTCCTGACCCTCACCTCCAAGAAAGCAACTTTACAATAATTAAATGGCGCTTAAAAGCACCATTGCGCACTTGGCGTGTGGTTTGTGTCCTGGGGCCGTCGGCTTCCTGGTTTCCCTTATGCCCACCTCCCAATCCGCCCACTGCATCCGGATTGGTCCACATAACCCATATCAAGGACATCCCAGGGCAGCCCTCTGCCCGGCAGCCCCCGTGACGAAGGACCATGATGCAAAGGGCGGCTCCTACATTGGCAGCTCCAAGATGTGTCTGCAGGTGTCAGCAGGGGAAGCCAATGAAGCCAGGAGACGGTAGACACCAACAAAAACTGTGAGTGTGGCATGGGTGGGGTGTAGAGCAATTACTCTATTCCAGAAAACCCCTGCCACTTTACCTTACCTTTCCATAGCATAGACTGCCATAGACTTACATAATGCATACTTAGAAAGACTTGTGACCACTGCACATGGACTGTCAATGTTGCCCTGCAATACATACCAATTTACCTACCAATGTCTGCTAGTCCCACACCAGGAGAGAACTGTGTAGATTAGCCTGCGTCGCACCTAGATAGAACTATGAATGGAATTCCTAACTTTGCCCTGCACTGTATCGATACAGGATTGTGAATATTAGCATGTGCCACACTCAGACATAATTCCTAACTTTGGCCTGCGCCGTATCTAGACAGGTTTGTGAATATTAGCATGTGCCTCACTTAGAGTTGAGAACACCAGCCTGCGCCGTATCTAGACAGGATTGTGAATGTTAGCATGTGCCACACCTAAAGTTGAGAACATTAGCCTGCGCCGTATCTAGACAGGATTATGAATGTTAGCTTGTGCCACATTTAAAGTTGAGAACATTAGTCTACGCTGTATCCAGACAGGATTGTGAATGTTAGCATGTGCCACACCTAGACGGAATTATGAAGATTGCCAAGCACTACACTTAGAAATTGAGAATGTTGGCATGTCCCGCACTTTGATAGAATTATGAACATTGGCCTGTATGGTATCTGGATGGTATTGTTAGGGTTGGTGAGTGCCACACTCAGACTGAATTGTGTAGGGCAGCAAGTGCCACACTTAGATAGAACTGTGAATGCTTGCATGTTAAATGTCACATAACCCACTAACCAATAATTTTTATTTTTTTTTTATTTTTTTTATTTGATATGGTTAAAAATTTCAACCTTTCAAATTCAGCGTATCACAAGTTTGCCACACTTTAAACAATAAATTGTACAAAACAAAACTAAATTACAACTATATGTCTATCAGCTTATCTTAAAATAGATATGTTGCTTCCATAAGCATAAGAAGGTATAATGATTTCATTTTATTCTGTTACAATTTCATAGAAGGATTTCTTAACATTCTTTCTAAAATCAAGGGATCCTTTTGAACATTCTTTCTAAAATTAAGGGATCCTTTTGGTTAAAAAGCTGGAGGTTGCGTAACTAAATTTTAAAAGTTGACTCTAAAACACACACCTTTAGAGGAACTAGACAATATAAAAACACTTCAACATCAATTGACATCATCCTTAACAGTATATGGCAACACTGTTTGGACAAATTGAGTTAAAGCAATGTGTATTACTGTTCTGTTGCTCGTGGTCAAGGCAATCCATATTTCATAATGTGAACGTAGGCAAAAAAATTGCATTACATTTTTGAAATATTGTTCTCTCAATCCAGACAGAGCCAAACATTCTACAATTACGTGGCTTAACGTCTCAATTTGATTCAAATTAGTACAAAACCGACAAAAGGCTTCACTTTTGGGAATAATTCCCCGTCTTGCCAAGATTTGATTGGTTGGACACAAATTCAATCGTATTCTTAACATGGTGGCACGAACCACACTAGACGGACATTTAACTAAGTAGTCGCTCATCTGTCTAATTTTTTTATGAGGGAAAACATTGATGTCAAAGTCAACATAGCCAGAACAAATCTGTTGGGTCATTATCCAATCATGACGATATAAACTTGTTTTGGCTTTATTCGGATTAGAGAGCAGCATCTCTATAGAAATATCTGCATCCACAAGAGCATTTAGCACAAACAGCCTCCAATTCTTAGAAAATATATCTGATGAGGAACACATATGGTGGCCAACGAGTCCTAGAATGTTATCTGATTGTAATCCCAATAATAGTTTACGATAAAAATTGCAAAATTTCCACAACACCTGTGCATGCATTGAGGTCAGGCCCAATTCATATCTTATTAACCATATGGGAGTACAAGACGGTAGGCAAAAGACTGTTTTCCAAAACTTTCCTTCAAAGTAATCCCAGTATCGTCTTTCCCTAGGCGGGAAAGTTTCAGCCCCATAAAACAGAATTGGGACGACTTTCTGCATATAGAAAGTCTTGACATGACTTGCGGTAAATTGCCCATACTTGGCTAGGATAATTTTGGCTTGTGATGTCAAAGCCATACTTTTGGCTTTGATAGTGTCCTCAAGGATCGAGTTTGTTCTTGACCCTGCAAATGGAAGGCCCAAATATTTATAATGCAGTACTTTCTTCAAAGATAGAGTGGACACCTTCCATTGGTAATTTATCATTTTTGGATTGGTTTTTCTAAGACACGACACTATTTGGGTTTTATTTGTGTTAATTATTAGATTGTTCTTAGTCGTGTAATCGGATAATTGATTCAACAGCTCTTGTAACCCATTTGGGGTAAGGGATACCAATACTAAATCGTCCGCATACAGGAGCCACATAATCTTTTGGGAGCCTAGTTTCGGAGCATCTGCCATGCAGTCTTGTAGGCATATACCCAAATCTAGCAAAAACAAATTGAATAAAGTTGATGCCAGAATACAGCCTTGTCTTAGACCTCTAAACGTTCTAATCTCAGAAGATAGTAGCCCTTCAAGTGACAATTTGATTTGTATACTCGTATTCGTGTGAAGTTTTTTAATCACAGTAAGCAGAGAAGAGGGGCATCCATATTTATGCAATTTCTGAAACAGTAGGCTACGGTCTATTGAGTCGAAAGCATTTCGAAAGTCAACAAAAGCCATGTAAAGTGGCTGCCCAATCTTATGATATTTTGACTTTAACAAGTTTAATGTTGTTAGATTTAAGCCAGTTCCCATTCCTGCAACAAAACCCGATTGAAATGGATCTCTTTTGCCCTGTTGGATAGCCCAGGTATTTAATTCTTGTAGAATTATTCGACTATACAACTTTCCAGGGGCATCCAATAGGGCAATCGGTCTATAGTTATTCGGTATGCGCCGATCCCCGCTCTTAAATATAGGCACTATTATGGATCGTCTCCATGAATCAGGAATGAGTTGTGTCACATTGATTTGTTCAAAAATTTGGCATAAAATATCAGCCCAAGCCTCGGGCTGTTGCTTGAATAGATGATTGGACAACCCATCTGGGCCCGGAGCTCTTGACTTACTGATTTTATTTATAAGATGTAGTATGTCTAGTTTCACGATGTTTATATGAAAATGATCATAGATTTCCTCTTGCCCCGTGGACCTCGTTTCAGTTGGGCTTGCATACAATTTCGAATAATGTTTTACCCATTCAACTTCAGGGACGGTGTGAACTTGGAGGGCTATTTGTGATGGCACAAGTGCTGTGTTTAATAATTTCCATACACGGGCCGTATTGTGTCCATACATGGCTTTGAGCATATGTTCTCCATCTATTTGTAGCAGTTGAATTCTGTGCCAGCGACACCAATTCCTATATGTCGTTTTAGCCTTTTGTTGGAGAGAGCTGCTGATCCACCATCACAGGCAAACTTTCTTGCGGGGCCGTTTATGACAACAAGTGGGGTAAGTCTGGCTAGCCTGCCAATTCAACACTGCAGATAGTTGCTCACTTTGTGAGTCCATTTTGGCACTGAGCAAATTAAATAATTGCATCAACGTCTGCAAAGTTAAATTCATGGCTTCTAAAGTTAGTTCAATAAATTTAGGTGATTTTTGTAGCTTTTGTAACGCTGACACTTTTTCGATACCTAAACTCCTACGAGGAGTAGGAGCTAGGAATGAGGATGATTGATTCGGTTGTGATGGCTCAATACTGGACAACATCTGAGGGGAATAAGATAAATTTTCAAAATTTTCTTGTATAGTAAAATTTGATTCCGCTACAGATAAGTCTATAATAGCTACATCATCCAAATTTATATCTGAGATCGTGTCAAGCACGATCTCACCCGTGCCAACCGCTCGCTCTGAGCACAGAGCCACTGAAAGTGGCACAACATCAACTTCCGAGGACGCTTTCACAGAAGATGATACATTAATGCAATCAGCATCAGCACTCTTAGTTCTCTCAATGGTCAAACTCCGTTCCTGGTCAACCTGAGCAACCTTGAGGTTTTCCCATTGTTTCCCGCGGGAGTCTGGGAAAAAGCATCTAATGTCACCCACCACACCAATTGGTTTTGCACCCTTAGATCGAGAATTTGAGGTTGGTGACTTTTGTAAGGCACACCTCCTTGCTTTGAGCATAGGAGGAATCGGGGTGGAGACACGCGCCAAGTTTTGAGTGGATTTTATGGGACATGATGCAATTTGGCATTCTATCTGAGGCATGCCCGTTCGCAGTGTACAAATTGCGACTCATGTCGCCCAAAACAAATACAAGCTGAGCCTTGTTATATTATTATGCGTCGCCTGGCATGCAGAGACCAGCAATGTGATTAAATGCCTTTTCAGTTGTTAAAGCAACTTTGGGCTTAAGGACACACCTTTATAGAAATACCCGCTCCGCTCGCGAACTCGGCGAAGCGGGACTTCTACGGGACTTTCACGGGTGCGCGCGCGCGGTGCGCGCGGGTTCCAGTTTATATAGGCCCGCCTCCACACAATGAGAGGAGCCTGGATCAAAGAGAAACAAGGGTTATAGCTACATATAACCAGATATAAATACTGATAAAGTCCTGCATAAAGTCAATCTTCACCTCCTGGTAGAGTAAGTCCGTGCAACAAATCAAAGCAAAAGCACGCCGTGAAGAAAGAGGGAGTGTCCAACAGCAACAGGAGCAGCGTCTCCAGGCAAAGCGGGACTTCTACGGGACTTTCACGGGTGCGCGCGCGGGTTCCAGTTTATATAGGCCCGCCTCCACACAATGAGAGGAGCCTCCTGGTAGAGTAAGTCCGTGCAACAAATCAAAGCAAAAGCACGCCGTGAAGAAAGAGGGAGTGTCCAACAGCAACAGGAGCAGCGTCTCCAGGCAAAGCGGGACTTCTACGGGACTTTCACGGGTGCGCGCCAATATAAACTCTAACTCTCTGCATTCTTAAAAAAACTCACACAACCATCTTTCGCAAAACCAGCTGCATGCACTTCACCACACTGCAACAACACATAAGCCGCACCAACAGCACACGTGGACTGACACCGATCCAATACTCGCACCAAAGCTCGGCACCCGGTATCTACCGAGTTGAAGCTGCCAACAGTACACCACTCCTCCCACTATCCTACGCCCTCTTCACCTTACTAACCCATCCCACCTTCTCATTTACAGATCCTCCAGAGCGCCTGGGGACCAATTCCGTTGTTGACGGTGCGCTATATAAGTACTGTTAACATAACATAACATCCCAAATGATTTCTTATGGCGATGAGTTGTGGGCACCTTTTTTTTTTACTTATAGTTTTCTGTCTACCAAAAACTTGGAAAGATATGTCGATATTTACCATGGTGACTTCTGTCTCCAACTTTTTCTGCCTAGTCACTGTTTTGGACGGCACATGTGAGCTCTTTTCTAAGGTGCTATACTGCAGATTGGTAGAATGGGTAGAGGAAGAGAGGGAGCTTTGTGATACTCAATTGGGGTTCAGGGATGAGCTTGTGATTCCCATCTAGGATTTGAATCTATATTTAATGTTGACGCCTGTCTACGTGGCACTCATGGATCTAAACCCTGCATTTAGCCACATGGACAGGCACATGTTATGGCCTATGCTGTTAGAAATGGGCACCCAGAAATCCCTGCACCTTTATATTAATGGAACTGCACTTGGGTACCAGAGCTCATTTTGTGATATGGGATGGGGAGGGAGATTGATGGGGCAGTGGATCAGGCAGGGTTGTGTATTAGCCCTCTCTTGTCTAATCTTTACATCAAATACTCCTCCTCGCATCTAGAGAATCTTTAATCTGATTTTGCATCTAACTGGTACGAGTGCTCAGCTATATATCGGAAGGCACTTCTGTGCGTGTGTGTGTATGTATGTATATGGGATGCAAGGTCATCATGCAGCCTGTGGGCGGGGGCTGTTCAGATTTTTCTTTCCTGTTGACAGCCAATGGACATGCTATTCTCTGTGGCCATTCCTGCCTGTTGCCCCACCCACACCCAAAACACACACATCTGAGCTTTCTTTGAACCTGCTGTGTGTGTTTAATAGGATGCCAATGTTATTTCTAATAGTCTTCTGAAACGAAATGGCTTAATTGAACTGTAAACTAGCTCCTGGTGTAATAAAACGGTCTTAATCAACTATGCCTTCAGCAACTTGATTTCCAATTAATGTGCATCCTAGAATGTGTTCTTTGCACTGAATGCCTGTTTAAAACCAGCATTGACAAGGCTAACAGTTTTGGCTCATGAATAGGCATTTTCAAGGCACTGCTATGATGTTCCCAGGCGCTAACGGCAGCCTTTGCAATCTTAAGGCCAAGTAGTACCATTATGGCAGCTCCTGGAAAATGTTTTGCTGGGTACTTTATAATTGTTCTTTTATAACGCGCTTAATACCAGCAAGTGGTTTCGAAGCGCGGTATTCGGATTCGAACCTGTGTTACACTGCGTTGTCTTGTTTCCAAGAGAAATGGGTTGCCCTTTAGCTATCCTTCCTTCCCAAAGGTGACATGTAGTCCCGAACTTTCATAACTGGCAATGCTAGGCGTTCCTTAAACTGGGTATGGATGACAGTGACCGTGTCCTACCATTGACATATAATAATATTTTACCATTACTTGAGTTTCTTTGCCACTAGGCCTCCGACATGCTAAGGGGTGTTGGTAAAACAGGCCAAGTTGGCTGGTGTGGAAGGCCATCAGGTACTTTGAGAGGCTAGGAAAAAGTATTGTACCATTTTGAATTATAAGAAAGAGGACTGGGTAAGGGAACTGTGGACCTCCCTGCTATCTTCTATTGAAAGCAGTGATTCTCGGGAATTCTGGTCCTTGATGAGCATTGGCCTCCCTTTTGGATTGTAACAATCTTCAGAACTCTATTACTCTATTGGGTGATTCACTTCTCTAAATTATACTCTTAAACCAGGGTCTATGAGAGCATTGATTGTGAAAACGTGAATTTTCGTGAATGTGTCCCAACATGCAGCCTTGCTCCCCTGGTTATGACCACAGTGGAGGTTGGTTGTGCGCTTAATGGTCAGATGTTTGGTAAGGCCCCGGGTCCAGATTAGGTACCGGTGGACATTTATGCATCAGAACCTGAAATCTGGATCCCATATTTAACCGAGCTGTTTAATACGGCCCTTGTGCATAGTGTGCTACCTGCCTCCTAGACCAATGCAGACATTGTACACATGTTTACAAAAAGGTGCCTGGGACTCCTCCAGCAACTATCGACCCATCTCTCTTTTAGATGTGGATGGGAAGCTATATGCTCCGTTGTCCTGGAACACCTAGAGCTGTGAACAGTGGATCATTAACCACCTTCTGGCAGGTTTCTGTAGCGGGGTAAGCATAATTGGCCCGAATCTCCTCCTACTGATATGTGACAAATATGCCACTCTCAGAAAAATTAGTGTATACGCTGTATTTGACTTATCTACAGCTTTTGACATTGTATCCAGGGCGTGATTATGGAACGCACTTTGGACCTGAGCCTACCTCCCTCTCTTTTGAAGGATATACAAAGTCTCTACTCTAATAGATGCTGCTGTAAGATGTGGCATGGATGGTAGTGTCATTAGGCCAATAGAAATGGGAGTTCACCAGCGTTGTGTCTTGGCACCCTGGCTGTTCTGCATTTTATCAATGATGTGATTAAACAATGACTGGCCTTGGAAGCCGATGCCCAGCTCCTAGCAAAGGAAAAAGTCCCGGTGCCTTAGATGGAACTGAATACCTTTGTGGAATTCTGCGAGACAAATGGCTTGTCAGTTAAAGTCGCTAAGACAAAGTCTGATCTTTAATGGCAGCAGAAGTCTGAAAAAGAGAGCGATGGCTCTGAAGCTGAATGCAGGATCCATAGAACACATGGAGGAAGTTTGATTATCTGTGTGTGAGGGTTATGCCAAAGTGCTGCTGGGATGCTCTTCTGGTTAAGCTAGGAGTCGCATTAGCTAGGTATAGCGGAGCGCTGGCAAGATTTTCAAGTGAACACAGAGGAGAGGCAGTTCGGGTCTCCTTGGAGGCCTATAGTGCACAGGCCAGGCAAGCAGCTATATTCAGTGTAGAGCTCTGGGGAAACCTGGGATGCCCAAAGCTTTTGATAATGGAAAACAAATATTTGTAAAAATTCTTGCATTACCCTTTAGCACTCTGAATTTCATTATGCTGCTGGAAACTGGTATGCAGTTTATTGAAGCGATGTGCAGGTCCCGCAATGTTTATTATTGGGTAAGTTTATGGTCAACTGACGAGGGGGGGGGGAAATGTAATGAATCGTTTGGCATCATTACACCCTTTTCGTCAGTGACCTGCCCCCTTCCCCTCCACCCCCCCCCCCATGTGTTGCCAGGGGATGGCAGCCACTACCCGATCCAGACTCTGTGGACGGCTATATGAGGGAGGATCACAGGGGGAGACTACCTCCGGGAGGGAGTGGTGGTATCCACGGATGAGATATGGTATCCTCCTTTCCCCTATACCCAACATCCTAATGGCCTATTGTAGTTCCTTCCCTTCTATCCCAAGGGAGAACCTTGACTTGCCCTCCGAATATGATTCCTCTGTTTTCATGCAAGTTAGTAAAAACATCTACTATTTCCAGAAACACCTTAACACTGCAAAGAGGAATGTAGAACAGAGGAAGTCTCCAGTACAGGCAACACTCTAGTTGCTGTGAACGTACAGCTGCGCTCGGGACGTTTAAAAGAAGATCAGCAGGAGAAAAAGCAGATTGCTGGTGGGAGCAGACTGCAGCTCTGTGTTGCTGAAGAAACGAAAAGAGAGCGCTAGAGCTGACCGGCTCATGCAGTGAGCAGCAAAAGACAAGACGAAGAAGGTTTCCCGGCGGAACTCCGGAAGCAAGCTCAGTGCTCCTGGGCATTCACTGGTGGAAAACCGCAAGAAGATGCTTACTAGAGAGCCGTGAGGAGAATAGAAGCCCAGCTAGAGCCATGGGTGAGCCGAGCAGCATGAAGGAGAAAGAATCCCATGGCTGTCATCTGCGAGCTGCAAACAGACCACGAAACGTTGGGTAGAGCCGGAGAGTCCACGCTGGAACAAAGGGAGCAACAGGGCGTATTGGCGAACACGACTTACATTAAACAGTGAACAATCCAAGTCAGATAAAGAGAGAAAATCGTTTCTTAATAATGAAAGTAAGAAGTTAAAAGCACATTGGCCTCAGAAGGGTATCTTTAGCAGACAATGTTAAATAACCCACAATGCTAAGGCGGTGAATGATTGGAAGTGTGAGCAAAATGCTGATGAGGCAAAGTACTATGGACTAAAGGAATCGGCCAAAAGGGCTAACGTGCTAAACTATCAAAGGTGGAGTTGTAGAGACAAACAACTACAAGAAGCCCTGGCAGGAGAGTATACAAGGTATCCTGACAAGCTAAAGGCTAAAATGTGACTTTCGATATTGATCAAGAGAAAAGACAAGAATTATTATTGTTAAATTGTGAAGAATAAACCAGGAGAAGGGAGACACCCTCTGAGTTAAGTAGCAATATCCTTGAGAGACATTATGTTGGAGTTATTTATTTCTGAACACATTTGAAACATTGAAGGCCAAGGACATTACCTATGTAAAGTTAACTCTGCACTTCTATAAATAAATAATATTAGGACACATCTGTACGATATGTAAAGCATAAGTGGTACCAAATAATGGACAAAGGGATATGTTTGCATCTTATGTGGACGTTCGATTTTCAGAGCCCTATTTAGTAGCTCCACGTTCCCCAATGCTAGCCCCTGGTTACTGTTTAATGCTGGATATCCAGGAGCTGCTTTTAACACCTGCTAATCCAATCATAATTTTGATTACTGCTGTAGCTGGATACTGGTACCCAGGACTCTGCCTAATGAAGTGACTGCCCTGCAGGTGTCCTTGGCAGCCTTGCTTGCTGGGGAGAACAGAAGATAGACTCCCCTTACTCAGTGACCCATTGAATGGCCCCAAAGCACCCCCACGACCACAATAAGCTGCATTTGGCTCTCTGCAATTAAGAGATACTTCGGGGGGACTGCAAACACTGTGTACACCTTTTTGAACCACTGCAGAATCACAACTGAGCTGCCTTTGACACTGGCTTCTTTGGACTACAACGACCCAAACGTTGCTGCCCGTTCCAAGCGTCCTCAAACCATTGCCACGTGTCGGACCACACTACCTTGTTAGATCCAGTCAAGCCAGCTCGCAGTTGAAGCTGGATCCCAACTTTCTTGCATCAAAATCCCATCAAGCTTTCAAGCTATGCGGACTGCCTGTCCCAAGCATCTCAGACCACGAGACATTGCTGCTTGTTGAACCGTATCCATGTGCTGAATCTCATCAAACCCCTACTAAACTCACCTGAATGCATAGAAAAACCCAGTTCGATGTTCCTGAGGCAATGAAAGAAGTCAAGAAGGTATATATCTGGGATTCTGTCCCCGTGGTCTTCATCTTATTCTATGTGCCCTAGTGATGATGAAGACCCCATTTTATTTCCTGAAGGCATATTCTTAAACCTGTTTTGACTTTTCAACACCTCAGGGACCCCTTTTATTCAATATCCAGACTACCCTTTTCTCACAAAGTCTGCATTTTCTTTGACGCTCATTACAGGGGTGGTTTGTTATCATTTATAATATTTTATGCATCCTTCTAGTTTACATTCTTATTTTTATAGAATCTTGATTGGGCATTGCTTTTATTTTGGTACTTAACGTATTAATTTCTTTCAGCTGCTTCCATGCTGGCTCACACACTCTTGAAGAGTATAACCTGCCCTTGGTCCATGCTATCTTAAAGATGCAGAGGCATACCATTTGTGTTGTGCCTGTTTCATTTTTATGATTAAGATCACTTCTGAGTAGTGTTTGGCTGAGTGGGGGTATGGAAACCATACTCGGGAGGACAAGTGGAGTGGAGTGGAGGGCAAGTCGCTGAAATGGAAAGGATGTAGGGATGAAAGCAGGGGCAGGGGTAAATAAATTAGGGAGAGGGGGCGGGAGAATAAGGGTAAGAGAGAGGGGAAATGTCGGAAAGATCGGTATAGAGAAATGACAGTGTGAATCGGGACACTGATATGAGAAAGTGAAATGGGACATGTCTGCAAGAAGCCAGTGATTGGAGAGTGGTAAGGACACCAGATTGTTTTCTTGTCAAAGGCCTTTTTATGACTTCTAATGCTTTGTGATGACATTTGTGTCTTTTTTCATGCTTTGCTATGCCGTGGGCTGTATGTGGATTCAGGCTTTTGATCCTGTGGTTTTACTGTATCTGATGTTCGATTTATTGTGTCCGCAGGGTTCCAAATTAAGATTCGATGAGCAGGAGCTAAAACCAGCTCCTGGGTGTCGGCATTAGGAGCTACCACAGGGAACCAGGAGCTACCAAAGACGCTCCTTTTACTTTTTGTCCATTTGTATGAACCATTGTGTTTTAATGTGTATTAGATGTGTTCCAATTCTTATTTATTAACATACTCAAGTTAATGTCACATTTACATGTTCAGAAGGCTTCAGTTTTAGAAGGCATCAGTTGGCATTAGGAGCCAAAAGTAGCTGTTGGTTTCGGGCCTAGCAGGCTTCTATTATGCTAGAAGCAGGAGATAAATAGCTCCCACCTAGCCTCAATTTTGAACCATGCAGAATATGTGGTTAACTTTAATGTACTGCTATAAACCTTTGTGCACAGTTTACACACATGGGATCATTCTTATTACTGATGGCGGAACTAGCCTTATGTAACTCGCCTAGAATAACATTACACCATCAGTTGTTGCTCCTAATCCACGGTGCACTGCCCTCTCACTGCCTAGTTGTAATACATCAACCTCCTTCAAAATAAGACTTGTCAAAGCAAGCTCTTTCCTGAGATGTCTTTTAGATTAAGCCAAGATAAATGGAAGCCAAGTTATCTGAAATGTTTTTGCACACAAAGATATGGAGGTATCGCTATAAACTAGCATTTTATTTAAAGTTCTCTTCCTGCAGTTATAGTTTAATTTTTTCTCTCGTTTGAATAAACTTTTGCAAACTCCCTCTTACAAATGTCATGTCTTGGTTTAATTTCTGACTTTCACTTTTCCCGTTGTACATGCAGTGTTAAACAAATAAGCCACAAGTTGTGTTTCTTTGACAAAGAGTCCTTTGTTCCTTCGTAATAGAAATCCCTTTGAAGCGTTTAGAATGTTTACATTGTGGGCTTCACATAACCCGGGAATTAAATGTACATAAACGGCATCCACCTTTCTGTGTCCCTCAAAAAGAGGTATGCTCTTTACGCTCTGTAAGTGTGCAGAAGGAGGAGAATGACACACAGGTGGCATGGTGGTTGCTAAAGACATTAATTTTGTTCCAAATAAGGAAGAGAAAACCCTAAATGTCCTTATCTCTATGAGGTGGGGGAGGGGTTCCCTTTCTCAACCAAAAATACTAAGGGGCCGATTCATGGAACAAATGTGCGCCGAAAATCTTGGCGCAAGCAGGCGCAAGCGCCAAAAAACAGGCGCACGCGCATGCGCACGCATGCGATTCATGGCTGCGTGTGTTTACCTCGGGATGTGCGCCAAACCCGTGCATGGCGCACCACAAGTCACTGCAACATCCCGAAAGGCGTGCGCGACGCGCACAGTGAAAGCGCACAACCTCGGCGCATACACCAGAAAGTGGGCGGAACACGGGGCGTAACGCGCGGAATGGGGAACAACGCGCGAAAATAAGGGCGTAACTGGGGATGTACTGCAGGGAAGCAGACGGAACGCCCACACGAACCACACGTATTCATGGAATCGAATAGGGCAAAGCCACGCACAGCCAAAGACACGCACAAGCCGAAACGCGTCCGCCACACGAAGGCAGGCGGTAGCGTCCCTGCGCATTACAAAAGTGGTAACATACAGCAATTGGGCCTGTGCGAGCGGGGCACGTGTATATCTGGGGTGCGCGGGAAGTTACACACGCGATTGAGCAGGGCAACTTGTATATCTGGGGTGCGCGGGAAGTTACACACGTGATTGAGCGGGGTACGTGTATTTCAGGGGTTCGCGTGAACTTTTTCACGCGATCGGGCCTGGGGGAGCTGGCTACGTGTATTTCAGGGGTACGCGTGAAGTTTTTCACAAGTTTTTCACGCGATCGGGCATGGGGGAGCGGGCTACGTGGGCCTGGGGGGAGCGGGGTACCACTCACCGTCTGCCTTGCGTGTAGAAGAACGCGTAGCCAACACCCGCTGTGAAGTAATAGCGTGTGAACCCCAACGGATGGAAAACACATGCACCGCACAAAAAGCACGTACAGAGCACTGTAAAGGCACGCGGGATCTCCAAGCCCTGCCAGGGCAACGCCCGTGCGCGAAACGTCACAGACGCGCTTACGCTGTAAGGGCCTTTGGTCCAATGAAATCGCGTACGTGTGCTGACGCGCTTACGCGCTAAGGGCCTTTCCTCGAATTTTACGCTGACGTGCAGGATTTTCACGTGCCAAATCACTCCGTATCAAGCTGGCCACGCGAAAGACCACGCTCTTGCCCAGAAGGCCGAATTACTGTGCCCCGAGCAGCCTCCCACGTGCCATCTGCTGCTGCCTGCCTGCTGCCACCGTGCCCTGCCATTTGGTGCCTGCACATCAGCCATCTGCAGGGGTCCAGTTGCTGTGTCCATCCCTGCTGGAACAGAAGACTCCCGACTCAAATAACATCGCTCCACAGCCCAGCCCCAGGACCCAGTTGCCCACCCACTCCTGCCCCTGGGGTTGCCATGTCGGGCACATCAACATCTGGCACCAGTGGCAACCCCTGGCCAGAGGGGCAGAGGGGCACCAGCTTCACTGCCACCGAAGTTGGTGTCCTGGTGGAGCAAGTCCTGGGGCAGTATGATGCCCTCTTCGGATCGTCCCGCGCCAACAAGGAGGGACGGGAGAGGATCTGGGCCGACTGTGTGGTTGCCATCAACGCGGAGGGGGTGGCAACCCGCACCATCCAGAAGGTCAAGAAACGCTGGGAGGACTTGAGGTCCAGGACCCTCATAAAGGCCCGGCGCCTCGTGGAGGGGGGCCGGGGCCGTATGAGTTCCATCCAGATGAGGGTCCTGGAACGCGTACACCCAGCGCTCCACGGCCAGGTCCTTGAGAGGGAGACCCGTCTGGAGTTGAGCGGTAAGTGGCCAAGCATTGCTGTGTGAGACAGGGCATGTTGCAGTGTGCTGGTTGTCTGATACTTGCCTGTATGTGTGACATAGGCCATGTACGCATGTATGTGTGCAGGGACATCATGGTAATGCATGTGCAACCAGTAATGTGTGAACCGCACGGTTGTTGCATGTGTTTAAATGCGACATGGGGAGCCCTATGCAGATTGTACACATGAGAGCATGGCAGTCTCTGTTCCTGGACATGGGTGGGGGTGAGGGATGGGTGCTGATACCAGGTACATATATGGTATCCATGTCTGTGTGCCTGACCTGCGTGTCTGTGACTTGTGAATGCCATGGATGCATGACACATGTCTGTGACAATGTACAGATTCACTGATACAGCCTAGTCATCCTTGTATCCACTGTGATTGGGGTGTACGGGGCCAGATGGATGTGACTGAGGTGAAGTGTGTGCATGTGGTAGGCATGACCCATGATGCATGTGAGTTCCATTACATTGTATGTTTCGAGAGTCCATTGGACATGTATGGAAATGTCCATGGCATGCACCATGACTGTCACTGTGTGTGTTTTGCCTGGACTGACACGTGTGTTGTGGAGGGACATGATGGAAGTGTACTTTGACAGTGGCACTCATCTGCTATTGCTTCCTGTCTAGGGGACCATTGTACAGTACCCTGATGCTTGTGTTCTATGTCTCCCTCTACGCAGCGGCTAGTGAAGAAGAGGGCGGAGACAGCGCTGTGGAGCAAGGCGGCGGGGATGCCCCCACGGCTGCAGCGGAAGGGGTGGGTGAGCCCCCACAGGGGCCTGCTACGGCGGAAGACGGTGAGGAGCCATCCAGGTTGGTGGTTTCCATAGAGGAGGAGGAGGCCGCCACTGAGGCGCACATGGAGCCTGGTGGGGGCATCCCTGCTGGTGCAATTGGTGCAGTCCAGGGGCAGGAGGCAGCACAGGTCACCGTGGAGGGGCCTGTGCATGTCGCTGTCCCTGACCCTGTGGGTGCACCACCATGCACCAGCAGGGATGCCCCATCCCAGGCCCGTCCGCAGGTAGAGGGGATGTCCATGTCATCTGACTCCCCTTCACCTGCGGACGAGGGGACCCCTGGCCGTATGGAGAAGGTCCTGATTGGGGTTGCGATGCGCACGGCTGTGATTCGTGATGCCGTGCGTGCTTCCCAGGAGGAGCACGCACGTCATCACGAAGAGCACCGTGCCGACATGGCCCAATTGGGATCGTCCATGTTCGGGGGTTTCCTGCATGTGTCGGCCAATCTGGCGGCCCTCTCCTCCTCTGTGGAGACTATACGCCAGTCGTTCTCCTTGCCGTCTTCCGGCCCAGCTGCCGCCAGGGCCCCCTGTGAACCTGCCCTGACCAATGCAGCCAGCTCAGTGGGGATCCCATCCCTGCCACAGTCCGGAGTCAGAGGTCCAGCAGGGATGGACACCACAGCAACTGTACCCCAGCAGATGGAGGATGTGCCGGCATCATCAGGCAGGGCACGTGCACGACGGCGTCGGTGGATTCCATCAGCCTGGATGACGTCGTGCTGGCAGAGGCAGTGGCGTCGGAGGCAGCAGCGGAGTCAACGTGGGAGGCATCATGGCTCGGGGCCATCAACATCGGAGGGGCAGGCATCGGCCGGAGGGCAGGAGGACCCAGGACGGGAAGTGTCTTCCGTGTGACAGCGGTTGGGCCAGCAGATAGGTGCGGAGCAGCAGCGGGCGGAAGAGGCGCGGCTCACAATGGTCAGGGCGGAGAACTCCATGCGGAGGGCCCTGAGGCGGGCCGAGTGCCTCGAGGCAATCCGCAGGGGTTTGGAGGAGGAGATGGCGTCGTCCCTGTGGACCCTCGGGGCCATGGAACAGGACCGCCTCCGGGACATCGAACAGGAGTTCGATGATGCCCTGGCCCGGAACACCACCGAGTGAGCCGCTGGACTTGCCCGCCGCCTTTGTATATAGTTATATAGTTAGTGTTAGGTTTCCTTTATTCTTTTTTTTATTTGGTTGCGATTGGACAATGCGCCACATTTTTGTATGTAGTTCAGTTATTAGTTAGTTGTCATAGTTAGGTTTCATTTGGTTGGGCTCATGGACCCAGGATTATCTTGTAAATAGTTCTTCAATGGATTTTTTTATTTTTTGGATTTTTTTCATTGCCATGGAGCAATGGGTTTTGTTTATCATTTACACTTGGATTACTTTTCTGACTGTGACTTTGGACACCATTTATTTTGATTGCGCTGTGTGTTTTTGATTATTGTTCATGGACATTCATCTTCTTTTGGTTGTTTTGCTTTGTGGTTTTTTTCCTTTAATTTCCATTCAAGTTGATTTTAAATACATTTTTATTTTCATCCTTCAATGTGTCTTATCATCTCATTGCTTTCATGCATGTCATATTGGGTATTTTAACATTCACTTGCAGCCATTGTGTGTGACAGACATGTGTTCATTTGCATTATTTACATTGGGTGTGTAACATGTAATTGCCTTTGATATGTGGGTGGATTTGCTAGTTGGTTGGGCCTTTTGGCAGGGGAGGATGGCCATTACGGACATGATTGAGGATTGGTGGGACCCAGGTGCAGGGGGGCATGGATGGGACATGGGCGAGGGCCTGGTGGAGGGTGCCCCATGACTGCTGGGGGGTGGGGAGGGTGGGAGACATGGGTGGGGGCCTGCTGGCAGGTGCCCCATGACTGGTGGGGGGTGGGAGACATGGGTGGGGGCTTGCTGGCAGGTGCCCCACAGTGCTGGGGGGTGGGGGGGGTGGGGAACATGGGTGGGGGCCTGCTGGCAGGTGCCCCATGACTGCTGGGGGGTGGAGGTGGTGGGAGACATGGGTGGGGGCCTGCTGGCAGGTGCCCCATGACTGCTGGGGGGTGGAGGGGGTGGGGAGACATGGGTGGGGGCCTGCTGGCAGGTGCCCCATGACTGCTGAGGGGTGCGGGGGGGTGGGGAACATGAGTTGGACATGGGTGGGGGCCTGCTGGCAGGTGCCCCACAGTGCTGGGGGGTGGGGAACATGAGTTGGACATGGGTGAGGGCCTGCTGGCAGGTGCCCCACAGTGCTGGGGGGTGGGGGTGGTGGGGAACATGAGTTGGACATGGGTGGGGGCCTGCTGGCAGGTGCCCCACAGTGCTGGGGGTGGGGGCGGTGGGAGACATGAGTTGCACATGGGTGGGGGCCTGCTGGCAGGTGCCCCACAGTGCTGGGGGGTGGGGGCGGTGGGAGACATGAGTTGCACATGGGTGGGAGCCTGCTGGCAGGTGCCCCACAGTGGTGGGGGGTGGGGAACATGAGCTGGACATGGGTGGGGGCCTGCTGGCAGGTGCCCCACAGTGCTGGGGGGTGGGGATGGTGGGAGACATGGGTGGGGGCCTGGTGGAGGGTGCCCATGGGGGGTGGTGGGATACATGGGTGGGGGCCTGGTGGCGGGTGCCCCTGCACTGCTGGGGGGTGGTGGGAGACATGGGCGGGGGCCTGGTGGAGGGTGCCCCTGGTGGCTGGGGGTGCAGGGGGACATGCGTTGGTGGGGAGTAGTGCAAGTTGACATGTGGGTTGGTTGGGGGGCATGGCCATGGTGGATGGGGGTGCCTGCAGGACATGTGCAGGGTAGGCCCCTGTGGTGTGAGCCATCTGCAGGGGCCGTGGAGGGTGTAGAGGGAACACCTGGGAGGACCCACACATGCAATTCACGTGTGGTGCTCCCCGCGCATCCCTGAAATACACTTACCCTAATGGAATCGCGTGTGGAACTTCCCGCGCACCCCTGAAATACACGTACCCTGATGGAATCGCGTGTGGAACTTCCTGCGCACCCCTGGAATACACGTACCCTGCTGAAATCGCGTGCGGCACTTCCCGCGCACCCCTGAGATACGCGTACCCTGCTCGCACGGGCCCAATCGCGTGTGGAAATTCCCGCGCACCCCGAAATACACGTACCCTGCTGAAATCGCGTGTGGAATTTCCCGCGCACCCCTGAAATGCACATACCATGCTGAAATCGCATGAGGTACTTCCCGCGCACCCCTGAAATACGCGTACCCTGCTCGCACGGGGCCAATCGCGTGAGGTACTTCCCGCGCACCCCAGTGATACACGTAGCCCGCTTGCAGTGCTGGTACAGGGTTAGCGCAGCCCTTTGCGCTGGATTTGGTATATTGATGGCTTTTCCCTGCGCGAGAGGCGTTCTTGGGGGCGTAACTGGCGCTGCTGCAGGGTCGCTTCGCCACTGTGCGCTACGTCTGGTTTTGTTGGCTGGAATCCATGAATACGCTGTGCGCGGAAATGGATTTTAGCGCACGCGGCTGGCGCAGGGATTCGCACGCGCACACTGTGCGCCAGCCGCATGCGCCACTTTTGCGCTGAATTCTATGAATTACCCCCTAAGAATTCTGTTAGGATGTCCAAACGCCCACTGTCCTGTGTGAAAACCCTACTTCTATCTCTTACACTTCTAGCTAAACTAAAGATGTAGTATATCCTCTTGGTCATCAGCTAAACAGAGCTGTATTGTCCTCTTTTTAGGGGCCTTCTGGTTGAGGGACCACACTATATCAAGCACAACAAATCCCATAAAAACGGCTTCCTCCCTTTAGGCTATTAGTCTGTCTATGGCACCTGCCAGACAGATGCATAAACTACCCTTTCAAAATGTAGGGAGGCACACAAGATCTTTCAAAAAATATACATATTTTAATGTCTATCAATTCATAAAACAATCATAAAAGATCAAAATACGTATAAAAAACCTTAATGATTCACAAAAAAATTGCATCCTTTTTTTATAAACACAATTTCATTGCAGTGAGTATGCACCAAATTACAAACAGACATGTTGTAAAACAAAACATAACATGTACCCACAGTCAACTATGTGTTTTCAATGAAACCTTCCCCTTTATTTTATATGGAGAATAAGTGTGTCAACACTAATCATGTGTTTCTGGAATCTATATATGATTTTATAATACAATCAAATGAATTTTTCTTTGTATTTTCCATAGATTCTGTCTTCCGGACACTTTCTCTTTTCGTCACGCAGTCATATTATACGTGTTGCATACTAGGAACAGACACGTGCTCCCCAATAGATCTTTTTTTGTTTCTGGGTACACCCTTCTTGGTCCTCTGGAGCCAAAATGAAGCCTGTGTTCGAAAACAGGCTGCCTTTTTCTAAACCCTTGATAGATTGCCGCTCAGATAATTTTGGAAAAACAAACATCCCGATCTTCTTCTAACGATATTACATATGTGGAGTGACCTTCTGTTGATCACTTCTTGGAAGCAAAAGACTGCACGTCGTGAAACCTCAAATGGTCCATGGAATCCCACTGCTTTGCTCGCCTCAGCGCGGGTGTCTGTTTTTTTCAAAAAGCCTATATCTTCTTGGTCCAGAAAAATGCCCCCCCCCGTCTTCGGGAAAACGGAGCACAGTTCCACCCGTTAAGTGGGGATCTTCACCTGAGGGAATGACTCCCGTCCCCCAGGTCTCAATCCCCTTTCCATAGATGTTTCTTCACTACTGGGTTCCTAGAGAATGCCTCCCTTCTCCAGGTATCCGCCTCTGTTTTTTTTTGTTTCCTCATACAAAGCCTGTGGGATGACTGCCTTCCCCTGGACTCTTTCTTCACAACTACACAACACCAGGGCTTTGTTCTCCCGCACCCTCTAATCTTTTAGTTTTACAGCAGTAGGGGAATGTCTCCCTTACCCAGACCGTTCTCACACACTCTTATCAACGTGGGTTCCAAACCTGTA
Organism: Ambystoma mexicanum; assembly: GCF_040938575.1. Lineage (NCBI taxonomy): Eukaryota > Metazoa > Chordata > Amphibia > Caudata > Ambystomatidae > Ambystoma > Ambystoma mexicanum. Next base: position 761,602,903 of record NC_090925.1, on the reverse strand, counting down.
TTCCCCAATCCTTTAGGGATTTGTTTTGGCGCACCTGGTTCACTACCCTGCCAGGTACTACCACGAAGATGATTACCTGAGATGATTACCTGGATTACTCTTCTTCTCATGGTGGGGGTCCCAGACCCTTCTTTCCTCTATATCTCGTTAGTGATGGACCTGGTTCACTTTCTTTCCCTGTACTATTACTTAAGGTATTTATCTGTATTACATCTGGGTCCTAGATCCTTCTTCAGAAATTTCTCTTGCCCAGCCCCGACAGCCCATGCACCTAATGGGTGTCTGCTGTTTCTCATTCATCGGGTTCGGGCACTTCTGACGACTTCCTTGGATTCTCTCGCTCCTGCTGCTTTGCCAGCCCCTGCGTCGGGTCCACAGAGTTTTGTTCTGCGCGAGTTGCTCGTCTCTCCACGACTGCTCTGCCCGGCTGCTTCCTGAACCAGGACTTGTGCTTCTCCAGATCTCCATTCAGCCTGGACACGGCCGACCGGATTGGGACACGTCGGTTTCGTTTCCGTGTCCCAGTCAGCAGCTTCTCCTTCTCTCCACGATGGACATCCTCGGATCTCGCAGTTCCTCTTGTGAGGGGTCTGACGACAAGGTAAGTCCTTTGTCGGTCTTCATCTGAAATGAGTGTTTATCTAAATCGCTCATTCAGGTTCCAGTGAGGAATCCTCATGGCTCTGCAATTCTCCCTCATCTCAGCACCTCGTATTGAAGTCATGGTTGGGTCATTCCTACTCTTCCTCGTCTCTGTGATTGCTGTGCTGTCCACCTTGCAGACATACATGGAAGAGTGTGACATGGAGGAGTGTGGTATGGGATGAGGGGGTGTAAAGGAGGTGGGTGGAGGAGATTGGGGGGGGTTCATACCGCATTCTCCCAAGATGTCCTCCCCTGTCCCCAGAGGGTGGGGTGGAGGGGGGGGGAAGAGTCTCCCCATGAGTTCCTCCCGCTCAGTATCATCCCCACAGGCACTATCGGGTAGCGGCCTCACCTCCTCCTCCCTGCCCTCATGGGAAGGGTCTCCTCCATGAGGAGAAGTGGCAACTTCTCGGGATTCATCCAAGCTCTTACTGAAATCTAGCAGGTCGCATATCGGAGAAAATGTTTGTGTGCACCTTCATTTCCATACAATGGAATGTCTTGTTTCGTACACATTTCTGGGTGTTATTTCCTTCATAAAGATGTGGCTTGTCTCACTTAGCAAACTTCTGGTTTTTCATCCATAGGTCATATTGATACAAACATTGTATCGCCTCTTTTTTTTAGGCTTTAAGATGGTTTTAAGTGTGACCATAATTGTTATTCCAGGTTGTGTTGCATGTTTTATACTTTGTATTGATTCTGTTTCCAATTGGATTTTTATTGATATGCTCAGTTTTGTCCTTTACAATATGATTCCCCACTTACGTGATATCTTTTCCCTTAAGACCGACGCGTTTGTGTGGGTTCTATGTGATTCCATCACACTTTGTATTGTGGGAGAATTAATCAATTCTGCAAATGTATGCGGGGAGAAGCATGCCCCTCCCCCCCACAGCTCCCCTTTACTCCCCCAGTACCCCATATCTTTTTTTTTTATTATCCTAACCCACCTCCCAACATACATTTGCGGCAAAATGTGTTGGAAAAAATGTGATGAATTCTCCCACGATGGCAAATCCAACAATGGAATATTAATATCACAATGTTGTGTATGTTTGCTCTCTGAAGAAACCTGTTTTACTACAAAGTTCCTATTCCAATCTGGACACACAATGGCACATTTTCATTTTCCATTTAACTTGATTCAAACTATATTTACCAACCATTTGACGGACACATGGTGGGTTTATGGATTAGACTCTCTATGGCCACTTTAGCAGATTGGTGATGGAGAGCCCAGGGTGTTTCCTATTCTAGAAGAGTTCAGCTTTACTGCTTTACTGCAGACTTATTCTCTATGCACAATTACTACATTACAAGGGACGCTTGTATTAAATATCAAAAACGGATCACCTAGTCCTAGCCGTCCTCTAGTGAGCAAGCTGGTTTGCAGGTTTGGCATCGAGACTGGGAAGAGGGTGTTAATAATTCCCCCACCCTATCTTTGTACTCTACCACTTCTTGGTACTGGCACTTTTGGCTTGGCACTCCAGATTACACTTTTTATTTATAAGGAGTGAAGTTGAACAACTTAAACTGGTGAAGAAACCTCCACACTTAAAGGGTACACTTGAGCACATTTCACGGGAGGCCATCACACAACACTGCTCTGACTTTGGTAACACCTGCATTGTACTAGAAATGACCTCTTAAAAAACCTCTCGCCATAACGGGTGGTTCATTTTACCCATCTCTCGTATGATCAAATGCACTTTACTACACAACCCCTGTGACCACTATCATACATCCTCCTTTCCTTAGCCCTCTTGTATCTAGCCATGTGCTTGTTTGTCTCTTTCCTTCTCCTGATTTTCCTTCCCTCTGAACAATTCCCCTTTTCCTTGCCGCTTATTCCTCACCACAGACCTGTTTACGCCCGGCAGGGACACACTTTGCCACAATCCAGACAAGACTTGGCAGAGTAAGACCACTATGGTGGGGATGTGTACAGTATAGAAGACTCTGAGCATAGCCTAAAATAAAAAATAAACAATTCTTTTAAAATTGTTGAAATTTTATTTAGCATTTACTTTTTTGCCCACTGTACAATAATCCCTTAAAGTGCAAGAGAGGGAATGGGGAAAGCAGGAGACAATAAGAGAGACAACATGAAATCTGAAACAAGAAGACCTGAAAAGCAAAGGAAAAAAGAAATGAGCAGGAAAGCTAGAGCATTTGTGAGCCAGTTATAGGGGGCAGTATTAGAGGGAGAAAGCATGAGATGAAGCCGCATAAAAGGTGACAAAACATGAAGGATAAGTGAAAGGAAGGAAGTGGGGGACGGGGGAACAATACACAAGGTAATAGAAAGAAACCGAGGAGAGGAGTAATGAAAACAGGAGGACATTGGGGATGAAGCCACACTTGTTTCCAAGCTTCTTCAATTCCATCTGTCTTTCATTCTTCCTATCCTTCTAGCTTTTCTATCTAGCCAACATCTGTCCTCTCTTGAACTAGAAACCTGCACTCACCAGTAGTTAGTGATAATTGACTCTAGAAAGTAAGAAATGTTGTGCTCTGTGTATGTGTAGAATTGAGGTGGTGATGGACCTTTTAAAGCTGGATAGTAGCTTACAACTTGAAATAGTTACCCAGGCTTTTATTTTTCGCTGATGGGGTCAGGAATGTAGTCATCTGGCAGTCAGACCTGGGATTTTACTTTCAATTTGGTAATCTTGTTAAGTATTTGATATCAAACTATGCTTGTTAAAACATACTTACTTTTCTTCCTCTGAAGGATCATCCCTTAGCAGTAGGAACCCTTATCAATTCTAAATTAGATTTGGCCGATAGTTTGTTAACCCAGAAACACTAATCCACCTATTAAAAATTGTTAAAAAAACAAACTGCTGTTAGACTCATTTTTTGCCTCTATCCGATTTATAGTTGTTCCTTACATTGTTTTCCAGTTAGAAAAAAGATTACATTTTATGTATGGTCTGTAAGTGTTTGCATGGTTTGGCACCTTGTTACCTTTCTTAAAAATTTCAAAGATATGACCGCATTAGACAATTGCTCTCTGCACACCACAATCTCCTGGTCATCCCGCCCACTAGAATCCACCTACAGGTAATGGTTTTCTGTTTTTTGGCCCCATTTCACGGAATGCTTTACTCTCGCAGTTACATACCATACAGACTCGTTGCTCCTTTTGCAAATAATTGAAAATATATCTTTTTAGATAGGAACACCACGCCTTTGCATAATCTGCGCCTACATGAGGTGGGCTCCGCCCAGAGTGCTAAATACTTAATTAATCGTGTGCCCTTTTTATCTAGTGATCTTTACCTATTCATTGTATACATTATGTATCAATCCATTCCCCATCTTTCCATCCTTCTACCATCTTTCCTATCTATCCACCATCCTCCCAGCCATTCTTCCTTTCTCTATATCAATCTATCCTGGACAAATTAGACCAATACAGGTCTTTTTGTTGCTCCATTTGATCACATTTAGGGACATATTTACTCGGAGGCAAATAGAAGAAATACTGGTATATTGCCTAGTCCTTTGTCCATGTCCATTTCCATTTCTGCATTTTTTTTTTATTTGAAAGAAGTCACTAATAAGCATTGTTCTGAAATGGCACAAACAGAATCACCCTCAGAAGATAGCTTATTGCTCAATATTTTCCAAGAACATAAATGCTGCTGTTGTCAAAATGCATGTGAGATGTACCATGCTATCAAGAAGTCTCTGCAGTGCAAATCATTGGTCAACTAAAATCGTTTTGCAAGAGCACACATCTCATGCCATTATCTTCACCTTTTAATGACTCACACAGGGCTTTGAACAGGGACTCTGGCTACAGGGCATATGGGCTATGTCTTGAGCTAGTGCCCTTTGCTATAGTTGGATCATAATCTCTATCCCCTTTAGATTACATTTTGGGCCTTACAGCACGCTTGCAGCCACTTGAGAAACTAGTCTGCGAGGTGCAGTTTGTTAAAATGGAAGTCTGGTTCTAGTCGATTAGCTATGCAGATTTTTAATCGTCCAGAAGCTGTCAATAGGAGTTCATGGAGGTGTGTGTGTGGCAGAATAACCTCCAATTTTTGGGTCTTGGCCCACAACGTAAAGTATTGCTAATTGTGATTTTTGGGGAAAGAGGGTGCGTTACAAGCGTGATTTGTGGGAAGTTGGGTCAAGCATCGGGCTTTATGGCGGAAGAGGTATGATCCCTATGTTTTATATATGGAAAAAGTACTTACCACTGTATGTAATGTGGTTTTTGTCAATCGGCCCTCGTAATGATGCCTCTCCCTTTGATCACAAACACATTGTTTACTTGCAAAACCTTGAGTGCATACAGCTGGGGTGACCTTATACAGAAGTGTTTATTGGATACAACTTGTGTAATGATAAGTTCTAGTTCATGAAATAGGTATGTTTAATTGCATGCTGTTTTTAAGGTCAAATATATCATGACTATTGTAGGGGAGGACTGGTCCAGGAGACCCCCCTCGCCTGCGTTTTCTCCCCAGGTGTGGGCTATGGCTCATTGGGCGTCCCCTCATGCCACCCAGGCCCAGGTGGTGGAGGGCTCACCCGCTGGAGGCATTGCCCACACGTATTGATTGCCCACACGTATTGACTGCCCACATGTATTAAAATTTAGCTAGGCCCAGAAACCATTTTGTCTGGTAAAGATGGTGTGAGCTCAGCGCACTGTAGCGCGGCCCCCACCCTTGGAGAGTCTCAGTCATCCCTGTTGCCGCAGCACCCTGGCAGATCCGCTGCGAGCACGTTCCCACGAACAAGACGGACATGAGCTAGCGTAATACACTAACATTGTAGCAGTTCACCTCCCGCAGTGTATCATCGCTCCCAGCATGACCCGGCCAGCAGGCCTGGGAAATGAAAAGAACAGTAAAATGGTCATCAGATGGCAGACAGTCTTTATATATTAATGTCAAGACCACTCGCAAAGTATGCTTTCTTCCACAAAATCCCTTATTACAAAAGCCTGTAAAATGTATAAACATAAGAAAGCATGCTTCCATGATATAAGCGATGGCAAGCCCACACCATTGCAGTTGGGTGCTAATAACAAAGGAACGCACCAGGGATCTATTTGTTACGTGTATCACTGGGAAACTTACACTCTATGGGCTTGCGCCATAACTGAACTAATGCTGCTAGAGGACACGAGAAGATGAATGTAACCATACAGAGGGCTTATGTGAAGGATGCACGAGAAGGCGCTTGTCATGTGTGCATGTCTAGGCCCCACATGTGCCACCACCGTCACGAACAGTGGCGGGTTATTTTCTGTGTACTCCACCAATCCTAATTCTACCTCACTTACTGCAAATATATATGCATATAACTAAATACTGTAGTTGTTAAAACATAATGTATGAATAAGGTGCTCAGACTGGGTATAATCGAGACGCATCCAGCAAAGTTTAAATGCATGTTTTGTATTGATTTGAATAAGTATTATAGAGTGTTCGAATGTTTGTGATGTCTTCACCTAAAATCGGCAACACACGAGGGAGATACCTTTGTGAAATACGTGCAAGGCCATTCCCCCTCCCACCCTGCGAAGACTGCCAAGGCATGAGAACAGAGGCCGCGCCGCACTGCTCTACCTCCCCCAACCAGACTGGAGCCGCTTCAAAGATTTGTAATCCCCTCTGTAGCACCCAAGGCCGCGGCCCGCCACCTGCATTATTTACAGCTCAGCAGTAAACCTCTGCCTGAACACACGCGCCCCCTCGTAAACCCCACAACCCACCGGACCATCTCAGACTTATGGCCCTGTGCAATCAGGACACCCAACACTTTGACAACACACAGAGGAACATCCATAACAACTTCTAACAAGGCAGAAAGACCTGTACCGCCCGTCCCAGGCCCTGAAGCTTAACCCCTCGACCTATGGCCCCGGTCAACAGGACACTGGTAACCATGTCCTGACGTATTACCTCCAGACCCCTCACAAGGTACATTCCTCCTGTGTTGCATTAACCTGTGGTATAACCTATTGGAAGATTTACTAAAGAGAATAATATTGAAATGACTGAATGACTGCGGTGTGCATGGCATAGGGCAACCAAGTCAGGAAAAGACATTCATCTCTGACACTGGCCACAATGGCACAACAACACCGTCCGGATGAACTCAGCCGACCTGCCAGGCCCAGCCCAACCCACGAGGCTGACCAGTGACGTCATCCAGCCAAAGCCAACCACATCGCAGCAGCACCTATAGTTAGTCGTCGCCACCCAATCCCATTAAACTTGTGCCCCCTATAGTGTGTAGGTTCTTATGACGTTTTTTGTAAATATATACGCCTGTCTTTGCTATTGTCAGACAGAGCGCTCTCGGAGTTTGCAGAGTTCTTTGCATGCCCTATTCTGATTGATAAACTCCCATTTACGCTCACCCGCACTCTGTCTTGGCCTTATTCCCATTTTGGGAGAGTCCTTCATTGTCTCTCATTGCGGGGAGGATCGTGCTGTTTGGGGACGCTTGCCTTCAGTGGTGACCCCGAAAGCGTGATTATTATTATTATTATTATTTCCCGATCCAACATTACCGTCCCCTTTTGGCACGAGAATCTCCGGTCGAAAAGGGATACGCACGGTGAGCCGGCTCCAGGAGGCTGCCCGCCAACGGCGACCGGTACACTAAGAAGTGCGCACTCAATAGAGAGAGGGTATGGAATCCCGGTTGAAAAATCCCCTTTGAGTACCGCTCGCCGGAGCCGGGGCTGACTGTTGAGCTGACGGCGACACTGCCTGGACGGACCCAGTTTCGGAGACTATCGGTTCAAGACGGGCATGTGAGTACTGAGTGCGAGCGATTGTAAGGGGGGCGGGGAGAGAAGTGTAGGACAGGTAACGAAGAGGGGGTACGCAGATCTACTAAAGATCATCTTAAATTTTCTTTGCTTTTTCTTTGCATATGGCCATTAGGATTACGAGGTGAATAAGAGATAAAAGTGACGGGAACCTAGCTCCGAAAGGGGGTGGAAGGCGGCGCCGCATAGTGCTATCTTGACTAGTACTGGGAATATATGAAGAAGTGGAATATGAAATAAAAGTGTTCAGCAAAAGGGGGCACTGAGAATATATTAGTGATCGCTATTACTTCTTTCTTTTCTTCTCTTTAGGGGTAGGGGGAGAATAAAAAGTGAGATTAACACAAACGTAGGGGAAAAGTAAGAGAAAAAGAGTCCTACTGAAAGGGGGGAGAGCAGGCGAACATATATATCCATGCGCATCCAGAGATTCAAATAAGACGGACAGGGACAGCCGGCTAGGGAGGAAAGGGAGGGCAGCTTGAATGGTGAATTGAGTGGTACCAAGAGGTGTGTGCACCTCGTATGTGTCAGAAGACAATCTGATGTTGCGAATGTGGAAAACGGCTATAAATGTATAATAGTTAAATGGTCATGGTAAGTGTGACCGGATAAAACTTTTTGAAGACAACATTGATACAGTGAAGTGAGTGGGTGCCTTTTGATTTCCGGGTTGATATTGTCAAAATAAATGATGGGTTGCTCTTGTATGTGCCCCCCAAAGAGAACAGAGTAGAAACTGTGTACAGTCAGTTTTGTATTGTGCAGTCAAGGGGGGGAGAGCCCAACCGAGCATAACATTGAATGTGAAGTAGAATACGAAAAATAATATTGATACTACATTTACATTGTAGTTGCAGGGGGACAACGTTTTTAGAACAAGTGGGTCTGACATTACTGTCTGCTGCTTTTGCTAGAGATGACCACAAGATACTCGTTCAGCGGTTGGAAAAATATACTGATGTCTATAGATGGGTCCCCTCGTTCCTGTCCAACCGCATTTAAAGGTGAAGCTTGGCCATTTTCTCTTGTTAAAATAACTCCACATGTGGGGTTCCGCAGGGCTCCACGCTGCCTTCCCCTCTTGTTCAATGTTTGACAAGACTGCTATGACATTTTCACCAAATATAATGTTGGATACCATGCATACACAGATGGCACAAAAGTTTAACATACAAGCCAATGATCTAAACTTGAATCTTGATCATTTGGGTATGTGCCTGACTGGGTTGGAAAAATTGATGTTGGACAATGCATTTAAAGGAGAGTTCCGGGACTTTTTTTTTATTGTCCCTACGGGTCGGCCATGTGTTTGTAAGCATAAATCGGTAGATCGTAGGAAACTTTCCTATGGACCTTACCCGACTTTTCGCCCATTATCGCACTCGAAATCAGCCTCCATTTTGTGATAATCCTATCATTCCGCCGCATCGACCTGGCTCACCTGCCTTTGCGGCACTAAATCAAATCCCCCGCCCCTGAGCCTGACATCAGCAGACGCGTACTGCCCATTTCAAGCACGTCTCGTGTCAACAATCGCTGCGCCTCAGCTATTGACGTGTTGCCATGGAAATGGCAGGACGCCTCTTTCCCCAATAAGTATAAACAGACCGTTTCACAACACACAGCAGCAGATTTTCGATTCCATTCCTCTCTCTGTGTTACTTTGAGTATTCTGTGACTCGTTTCAGTGCTCTGGTCAGCTACCTTCGCCGCTTGTAGCCCGTGTGAACACCTGTACCATCTCTGTAAATTATTTTACTATCTTTACCGCACAATGGCCACAATAATGCTGTATATGTACGAGCCCGAGTACACCGAGGAAGAACTACTGGAAAGTCAAGCACGCGAAAACGATGGGGATTCGGACGGCAGTTGGGAGGACCAGTCAACGGATGAAGAGCCTGGACCATGTCGCATGGACGGCGTCTCCACCTGGTGCACGTGCAATCGGTGCGAGCTAATGCCAACTGAGGAGGAGAACTGCTGCTGCCGTGAAAATTCCGGGTGCTTGGCCTACATTTCGGAAAGCGAGCAAAGTCTGCAGGAAGGCGAGCAAAGTCCGCAATGCATCACCGAGCTGCCAGAGTTCAGGGAAGCCTGCCTCTCACGGACCGTGTTGAGGATGATGATGGTGCTTATGCACGAACTTCGCGGCACTGTTCGTCCGCGTAATCCGAGTAACGAGTAAGTATACTCTGTTTGTGATGTCAGTAATGCCACCACTATTTCATGGTCGTCTCCCACATATAAAATTACATTTACATATCATTCGAACGCATGTAAATTTGTTCCATATAGTGCATTTTCTAGATATAATTTTTTTCTAAGAAAAATGACATGTGTTACCTGAATCGACATTGATAAGAAAGTTTGGTCAGTTTAATACAGTTTGCATCTTTTTTTTTCACAGGTGGTACAGGCTGGTGGCCTATCGTTGCTTCACTTGGTGGCTTCACGGGAGGCTCGGACACCGCGTTCGGAGAGTAATACCTGCCTGTGCGGTACTTGCCATTAGACAACATTTCCCCAGTGACAGTGGACAATACCGCGGATTTTCCCTCGATGTGCTGCAACCTCAACTTTACAATGTGTAATGTTTATTATTTATGTTTAATTAAAATCTAAAATAAAGCCCAACATATATTTTAACAATGGTTGTTTTGATTTTTTAAATGAATCTAGTGTATATTCTCCTGGGAGGGTGAGGTATTTATAAACTCACCCCCCTGCATTCCATGTAGTAGATCCTGCAGCCATCCTCTTACATTCAGTTAGATGGCCTCTCCTTGGTGAGGCCCTGCGGCAAACGGGTCTTGTCTGCACGACCACCGCCCCGATCCACCCCCCGCCCTATCAAAGGCAGTTCGCACCGGGGTACTTGTGCTGGCAAGTGGAGCTGTCAGGGAGCGATAAAGGCCAAGAGGTGCCAAAGACCATGTACACTTCAAAGTGGTCTATAGAGCATGGGTTGTTGTTCCCATGTCTACCTCCAGACCCCGTGTCTCCTGCCAAGCATCCCCCCTCACGCTGGACGGCCCCCTGCAATCCACATAAGTGTGTCTCCATTCACGAGTCTTCCTGTGTCTTGTCTGCACGACCACCGCCCCGATCCACCCCCCGCCCTATCAAAGGCAGTTCGCACCGGGGTACTTGTGCTGGCAAGTGGAGCTGTCAGGGAGCGATAAAGGCCAAGAGGTGCCAAAGACCATGTACACTTCAAAGTGGTCTATAGAGCATGGGTTGTTGTTCCCATGTCTACCTCCAGACCCCGTGTCTCCTGCCAAGCATCCCCCCTCACGCTGGACGGCCCCCTGCAATCCACATAAGTGTGTCTCCATTCACGAGTCTTCCTGTGTCTTGTCTGCACGACCACCGCCCCGATCCACCCCCCGCCCTATCAAAGGCAGTTCGCACCGGGGTACTTGTGCTGGCAAGTGGAGCTGTCAGGGAGCGATAAAGGCCAAGAGGTGCCAAAGACCATGTACACTTCAAAGTGGTCTATAGAGCATGGGTTGTTGTTCCCATGTCTACCTCCAGACCCCGTGTCTCCTGCCAAGCATCCCCCCCTCACGCTGGACGGCCCCCTGCAGACCGCATAATGCCACGACATATACACGTCATTCATTCACAAACACACCCCTGTTTCGAATTCTTTATAACCCACTTCATATTTCTAATGAGAACTTCTTTGCGCTTTGCTAGTCAACCCGTGAAGGTGCTGGTTATCTGCTCTTCGTCTCTGTGAACTTCCGTGACCACTTTGAGCAAACTCGTCAGTTTGCAACCTGTGAACTGCTCCCTGTTCTACGACAAGAAACTACTCTGATCCCTGCATCTAACTGTTTGTTCGTCAAGGTAAGTCCATGTACCATAATCATTTTGCGTCCAATTTTTTAATTTATATCTATTTGCTAGTAGTCATCAAATTGCATCCATGTTTTCTTTTCGTTCACGACAGTACATGCAAGGAACTAGTCACATGTTCTGAGTTTAGTCAAATTACTTTTTCTATTTTTTGAAAGTTATTGAAATACTTATCCGCATGTGAATAACATGTATAGTTCCAAGAACCAAAACGGACCTTGCATTGAACCTTTTATGTGTCATTTAATGTTTTAACACATTGGTATTCATAGAGAATTGTTGATCTTTACTTTTCAGAACTTTCCATAATGCCTGCCTGTTCCATTGGCGGTTGCCCTTCGAAGACCCATAACAAATCTGAAGGTACTATAATGCATGTTTTCCCTAAGACAATAGATCAGATAAGAGAATGGGTCCGATATTGCGGATATCCAGCCTCTGAGATAGAAAGTAGAGTCCTAGAAGTCTTTGCGGACAAGAGGGGTGATCGATACCGCATCTGCAGCAGGCACTTTAGCCCAGACATGTACTCCACATCATTGCTAATAAGGACGAAAACACCGCGAGCGAGGCGAAAATTGCTCTCAACCGCTATTCCCACTCTATTCGTCCACATCCCTCCACTGGTGAGTCAAGTTTACGTATTTATCTCTCGGCATTGCGGTAGTGTGTAGCATTAGCTAACAATAATTTCCCCATTTATGTATCCACTCAATATGAAGGCTGAAGATTCTCCATCCGTGTCGTTATTGCAGTCATCAGCCACTTCAAGCGCCTATCGGGTAATCTTACTTAGCTATTCTGACACTGACTTGTTTTAGGCATGTAAATCAATAGTTTTAATTGATCGTGTAATTATTTTACCTAATGGTACACCACAGTACTCGTCCTCTAGTCTTTGTTTTCAGTTATAATTATTGTTATCCAAAATAATGCAAGTACTGTCTTTCAGGGAGATGCTGAGGAGTCCAACGCATTGACGACAACCGTAGATGTCACTCAGATGCTCGAGGTACGTTTCCGGACAGTTCCATCGATGGAGATCATCAGATCTTGCATTCTTGTAGCGTGATTGTTACACACAATGTTTCTTTCGTTTTTAGCCATTGGTATGTCCTTCTGTCGTCGCCCTCCTATGTGTCTTCTTTTTTCAATATTGTGTTCATTACTAATGAAAGTCCTATGTTTCAGGGAGTCGATGGAGCATTAGTCCAAGAGGAAGGGGGAGCATGCAGTTACGGGTCGGCGCAACAGCTTGCAGAAGTGTGCACCGCAGTTACAGCGTCCCTTGATGTTCTTATGCATTTCGAGGTATGGATACTGACAGATCAATCATGCGAGATCAAATGACGTGATTACATCCGCTATACTTCCTTCTTTATTAACGCAAGTACTATGTTTCAGGGAGCTGACGGAGCTTCTTCAACAAGAACATCACCCCTAGTAGTTGATGCTTATCTCTGGGTGGTGACACTTCCAACGATGGAGCAAATCGAATCATATTTGGATATCCATTATTTATTTTAGACAACTGATCATTTGTGCAGGTCTATTTAGATGAGCCGTTGACGCCTGCAGAAAGTTTGTTCTTTTAAACAAAATAGAAAACCATACTAATGCAATTACTGTGTTTCAGGGAGTTGCTGAAGCCTCATCTTCAATAATATCATCAATGGAAGTCTATGCGGAGCCCGAGGTATGGATCTTGACAGTTCAATCTAACTAGATCAACAATGCGTGAACTATTGTCGTTTGAATGTTCTACACAATGCGTTCATTCGTGTTTTGCTATTGAGATGTACGTATGGGTATTGGTCCCCAAGTACATTTTGTGTTTTCAATATTATTATACATACTAATGAAAGTTCTATGTTTCAGCGAGTCGATGGAGCCTCAGTGAGTGATGGATGTGCTTATCATGAAAGTATAGTCGTTGCAGCGCGAGAGGAAGTGGAGACATGCACACACGAGTCGGAGCAACAGCGTCCAGATGTTGAAGTTCGAGGAAAGAAAGTTTCAAAGAAAAGAAAGCAAAAGAAGGTTAGTGTCCTGTTCACTATATTATGTTGTCTTTCACTGTCAATAGTTCAATACTGTAAGTTGTGTTTAAACTGAACATCCCTTTTCTAATCTGTCCTCTAGTTGCGAGTGGGTGTAAGAACTAGATCTACACAGACAGTGAAGCGAACGAGAGATGTTGCTTGTCAAACCTTTTGGCAGGGACTTGAGACTGGAGATGCATCGTGCCAATGGGAAGAATATGAAGTGATTGACAACGGAGCTATACCACCACCAGCCATTGATAGTGAATGTCCTCCTGGTAGTTTGGATGCAGTCGTAGATCAATTCACAGAATCCACACCCGCAAAAAATAAGAGCACGCGAAAGTTGAAGACATTGTTTTTTTCTCCCATCTCCGGACAAGGAACAGATGTTGCAATGGAAGAGAATGAAGTGGACGACAATGAAACACCATCAATATCACTCAGCATAGCGGAAGACGATATCAGAGATTGTACCTTTCATGCAAGTGACATGTCCTCAACGTTACAGGCCGAACCAGCTGGGATGCAGAGTGACAGTATAAGGAAAGAGGCCAAATTCATTGTATTCGATAGCTGTTTGATGGATATTATTATGATGATGAAATGTGGGCATTGGGTTGGTGGGGAAGTATGTGGGGAGCCATTGATTAATGTGACTCGTGCAATTCGAGGCACTAACCTTAAAATACATGCCACCTGTACACAATATCATCCGTTCGCATGGTCTGCACAACCCATGCTGGGGCAACTGCCAGCAGGCAATCTACTTTGTGCAGCGGCCGCACTTTTTAGTGGTTCAAGTTTTAAAAAGTTACAGTATTTCTTTCAGTTTGTGGGAATCCATTTCATTGCGAAAAGTCAGTTCTACAAATACCAAACCGATTATCTATTTCCAGCCATCAGCGAAGCTTGGAGAATGGAAAAAATGTCAATGGAAAGTACATTCGCGGGCAAACGCTTCAGGCTAGCCGGTGATGGACAATGCGACAGTCCAGGATTTTCAGCCAAGTACTGCACCTACCACTTTCAGGACATGGAAAGTAAGAAAATTGTGAGTTCGGTGGTCGTGCAGGTGTCACAAAGTACATCCTCAGTGGCCATGGAGAAAGTTGCCTTTGTAGCATCATTGCAAGAACTACAATCGCGGGGAATGGTGATCGACCTGATAGCCACGGACAGACACGTTTCAATTGCCAAGACAATGAGAGAACAGTTCAAAAATATAAATCACCAATTTGACGTTTGGCATCTTGCAAAATCAATCAATAAAAAATTGTCGGCTGCAGGAAAAAAAAAAGATATGCAAGGTATTTCACAGTGGTCCAAGTCAATCAGCAACCATCTTTGGTGGAGCTCAAAAACATGTGAAGGGTCGTTGGAAATTCTACTGGAAAAATGGCGGTCAGTAATGTTGCACTGTAGCAACGTACATCGATGGTCGACAAATGAGCATTTCCACAAATGTGAACATGGCCATTTGTCCACAGAGGAGGCACGGAAGAAGAAGTGGTTGATTCCTTCATCACCCACTCACAAGGCCATTGAAAAGATTGTATTTGATAAAACTATAACAAGAGATTTGAGGGGACTCACGGAATTCTGCCACACAGGAGATTTGGAGGTGTTCCACAATATGTGCCTAAAGTACAGGCCCAAAAGATTGCATTTTGGCATGGAAGGCATGATAAATCGGACTCTTCTAGCGGTCTTGGCACATAACCATAATGTTGGCCGTCAACAAAGTAGGACGACCGGAACTTTAGGGACGCTTCGCTACAATAAGGCCTTCACTAAAAGAAGTAAACAATGGGTGATCAAACCAGTGTTTGAGGATATGCAATATGAGTTTATTGAGAGACTTATCGTAGATGTCCTCGATAGGCACATACATGGAGTGGTGAACGAACCTATGCAGGGGACAACTGCATTGCCACCCAACATTGCCTCTGTTCCATGTCCACCTAAAGCAGAGCTCATTGAGAAATACACATCACGGTTTAAATGATTGTAATTCGATTGTCTGTTCTCTCGAGTCTCCTCATGTTGCAGGCCCATTGCAATTAAACCAAACAGTAATATAAATCATTTTTACAAAAATTATAGAATGTTTCCGTATTACAAACACATGGCCGACCCATAGGGACAATAAAAAAAAAGGCACGCAGACAAGATGCCCTTACACTAACTGGAGCTAACTAGAAATGTGTGCTCGCTCAAAGTGAAGGTCAGTTGCTTTGATGTTTTGCTCGGGTGGCGGAACGGCCCACGACCCAATATAAGGTTCTATTGTGATTTGACCTTGACAGGCCGGGACCATCCTGAAAGACTAAGAAAAGATAATGAATAAAATTTCAGAAACGAAACGATGAGCCACGTTCATTAGAAGAAGTAACGTCGGCAAAGAAGGAGTGGTGTTTCGGGTCTGCCCTACACAGAGACACAATGGAAAATGCAAATATAATGTAAGTAACTTTTGATGAGTTTATACCGCAATTTCATTACTATACAGTGGCTTTAAAGACGGGTTCAGTTGTACTTGTTCGTTCTATGTGGCATAGTGTTTTCTACCGCGCACTATCTGGAGGAGAAACATCTGCTTTTACTGAAGCACCTCAAAACCTTCCTCTTTGCTTCTGCTTTCTCTCTCCCTCTCCCCTGCTACAACTGGTCCACTGTCTGCGACCTCGGTCCTGGGCCCTTCCACTCTCCACCTGCACTGCCTCCCTGTCAACCCCTGCACTGGGGGACTGTCTCAGTATCCTACAGCCCCCCCTTCCCAGCACTTGTTCTGCACTTACCTTGCACTTGCCACCAGCTGGCCCTATTTATTTATTATTTTATGCTACTTACCTTGTACTCCACTCCCCCCCCCCCCTCCATGCCTCGCCACGCCTTTAAACACTTGTGTACACCCAGTAGCGCTGTCCTCGCTATGAAATGAATAATTTTAATAAGGATCTGATGGTGAGACTAATTTCATTTTTTATGTTTTTAGGTACATCATTCACTACTGTCTGTGTCACGAGTACCAGACACCGGCGGACGGCTTCTACAGCCGCCAGTTGCTTCTCCGCGTGAACAACGTTACCACCCTGACCATTTTATGGGACGATCGCCAAGTACAAGTATGCCCTTACGCGGTACTAACGGTTAGATGCAACATACCTACCGTTGTGGTGGCCTAGTGCCTCGTTGTTGGAACAGCCATGCGATTATCAGTGCGACAGAAGAGCTTATTTTTATCGTAAACCAACACCCTGTGTACTGCACACGAACATCGCTTCCCTCAAGACGAACTAATTTGGATCGAGAGCAAAGAAAAATGCAAATCGCTGAATATTCTCTAAACATTTGATGTCCAATAAACGTACTTTGCCAAATGTACAATCTTGCCGTTTGCTTTTAAACCACGGTTTCACATTCCGAATTGTGGTGCTGTATTGTGAGATGCTCTAAGACCCTGTGTACAGCAAAGGACCATCGCGTTCCTCAATACGAACTTTTTGGAACATGAGCAAATAAAAATGCAAATCGCTGAATATTCTCTAAACATTTGATGTCAAATAAATGTACTTTACCACATTTACAATCTTGCGGTTTGATTTCAAAGTACAGTTTCATATTCCGAATTGTGGTGCGCTGTATTGTGAGCTGATCTGTGTTGATTTCCGGGGTCTGTGTGGAGTCGCGTAGAAGACGCCTGGGCGCGTTTGCCTACGCAGCTCAGTCACGTCACGGATAGAGGCGGGGAATATGAATGTTTTGATAAAGTCTGTTTCAGGGGCGGGGGATTTGATTTAGTGCCGCAAAGGCAGGTGAGCCAGGTCGATGCGGCGGAATGATAGGATTATCACAAAATGGAGGCTGATTTCGAGTGCGATAATGGGCGAAAAGTCGGGTAAGGTCCATAGGAAAGTTTCCTACGATCTACCGATTTATGCTACAAACACATGGCCGACCCGTAGGGACAATAAAAAAAAAAGTCCCGGAACTCTCCTTTAAATGAAATAAAACCATCAATCTAAAATTAAAGTCTTAAGTCTAATTAATCACCTGGTAAACTCACCCTTCGATCAATTGAGTCTTTGTTGCAGAACGCGTCCTTATTTTGATAAATGCAATTTTTCAGGTTTTGGTTGGCTCCTTCATTAATTCAAAATGTGAGTGTAGTAATTTTTTATTTGATTTTAGAAAGCAAAAGCACACCAGTGTTCCCCACCTTTCTTTTGTGTCCCAATTGTTTTCTCCCAGTCCGGGAGGAGTAATGCACAAGCAAATAGCTGGACCACCTCCTGATCAACGGGTCACTATTTCACTCTTAGGTCCAACACCTATTGGTTTATAAAAAATGAGTCCATCTATTCTGTTGATTTTCAGCTTTAATAGTGTGTTTAATAAGGACTTTTGAATTTAAACTTCATCAAAATCTCACTCAACCATCTCCAACAGTAATGCAAAGTTCAAAAACCTATACAGGTCATTTGCCACTCTGCGATATATGCTCTTTCCTGCAGGCTATTCTTAGCAAACTAATGTGCATGATAAACGCACCAAGGTGAAAGAGCATTTATCGAAGAGAGTGGTAATTGGCTTCTATATGTTTTTGAACGTAGCAAATTACAAATTAATACTGTTGGAGATGGTTGAGTGAGAGGTTGCTTAATTTGTTTGGTATTTGATATGTTTCTAGCCACTTGAGGAGGATCTTAACAGATCGAAACATGTGCATGTAGTGGCTGTCGTGAGGAACCATTGGAGAAATAAATATGGTCTTTGTTTCAATGAATATGCAAAAAAGATGATGAATTTGAATGAGGTTTAAAATTCAAAAGTCCTTATTAAACACTATATAAAAGCTTTTTTGAAAATCAACAAAACGGATGACTGTTTTGCGTTTGCTCGGGAACGTGAGACGATCCCTTAGACTTGCCGCTCCCTGACAAAATGGGTAATTCTCACAGGCAAAATATCACACTTAGATCATTAGGTATGGTAAAACATATAAATGGCCTGTTATAGGCCCTTTATTATATATATATTCATAGGAAAAGAGTTAATCACTGTTAGCAATGTGGCAGGAGACACCTTCATCTTAGCCCGCACGTCACTGCTTAGTCCCAGAGCAGGTAGGCAAAGAGATCATGCGCGATAACTGGGCCGGAGCGGAGCATCCTCCCTCTCAGTGTAACTGCATTATCCGGGGGTCCAGATTCTAACTGTCTTTTCTGATGAAATAACCTCTTCTCGTTATGAGGCGTGAACCCGCCCTTCTCGGTTATGACTGCCCTCAGCCGAAGAGCAGATCGCAAGTGGAAGGGGGCAAAGAGCGGGAAAAAAACAGCAAGAAGTGGAAAAACCCAGCTTCCCACTGCTAGTGTTCTCCCAGGACCCCTTATCACTAGACCTGCAGCGCGCTCAGACTCCCTCTGTCCTGTCCTTCAGTGGACAATACAATCGCTTTTCCCCACAGTAGTCCACTCAGCAACAATATTTGTGACATTGCTTCACCTTCACGGCCGGGATGCGCGTTTATTCTGCTGAGCGCATGAAAAGACCTAGGCTCTCACTACGGTGATGGGAGATGAATGTCCAAGATGGCTGCGCACTGGCACCATATCGTTTTAGCTCGTATTTCGAATAAGCATTACAATGACTATCTCTTTTATTTTTTTAAATTAAGCAATAGATGTTGGACCCAAGAGTGACAGTGTGCCATTGATCAGCAAGTGGTCCTGCTGTTTGCTTCTATAGTAATTTTCTATACTGAGTATTTCAAATCAAAAGAATACAAGAGTCCAAAATGCAGCTATTCGTCTTGATTTTTCAGCTTTCTCGACCATTACCATTTGTCGCTTAAGCATCACATTTGACTTTAAGGTGAAGTACCTAAAGTTTAAATGGCACCCATCTTCAAAATACTCGGTTACAAGAGATTTGTATGTTCAGAGGATAAAAATGTATATTAATGGTGCTTAAAACTAGGTTAACACATAGAGGCGACCGAAGACTTGCAGTGGCGGCTTGCAGATATATTGTGGAAATTTATTCCACAATCTGGAAGTTTTACAATTTCAGAAAGCATTAAAAACCTGACTTTTCTGTTGACACTCTCTTGGCTAATCGGGACTGTCCCGCCATTGATGCAGTTAATTCTGCCTCTGATGCATTACAAATGACCAATCGCAATCTTTGGCAGCTTTATAACATTAAGGCAGCAACAGCGGTTTTCCCAAGGTGATTAGGGGGAATTTCTGCATGGGCCATATGGTCCGATCACAGGGCTTGAGTAAGCATTACTCCCTTGATTCTTTATTCAGAGACAATCCACAGTTTTGCCATTCTGTCCTCATCACAATGTTTGCTTGAAGGTTGGTTTGTGTGCCGAACCAACCATGAAGGTAATGTTCCTGTTTGATTTTCTCTCCCTTCTCTTTGTCTCGTCTATGTGGCTTTATGAACCGCCCTAGACAAGTGACGCTGATCCCAGATGAAGCCGAAGACATGTGGCACACCTATAACCTTCTGCAAGTGGGGGACAGCCTGCGTGCCTCAACAATCCGGTATGTACAAATCCCTACTTTGTAGACTGGGTAGATAACCGTTACAGCCGTCACTACTTGATAAGGAGGGGCATTAATGCCACAAGCATCCGGTATGAGGTGGGGGGGGCCCCACCATCAGAAGGGGGCTGGAGAGCGGGGGCCTATCAGACATGGTTGATTGGATGAAATATTTGCACCCCATTCAGCCACAAGAGTGTGTTGTAGCAATAACCTATGTCTCCTTTCTCCAAGTGCTAATGTCAGAGTACAGGTAGTCTGGAACTCTCCATGAGCAGAAGGATTAGGCAAGGGGCAACCCTAAGGTCTCTACCTGCTGGTGCAATGTGGATGTGACAAGTGAATAGTAGCCCAGTTCTACTTGATGTACTCGTGTCTCTGTTCCCCCACCCTTCCCTCCACACATATCCTCTCTGGAATATATGGAAATGCATGGTCTGCTGAAGGGGTAAAATGTTCAACTTGCAGGCGAATAGCCAGGCATAAAAAGTAATTTGCCCCCCCCCCCCCTGGTATTGAATGCAAGTTTTCCATATGCACACTGCAGGCCATTTCCTACTCGCTAATAATACATTATCATTTGCCAGTGAGTTTTGAGGCCTAGCCTGGCTTTTTGTGATTGAGGTTTCAGAAGGAACAAGGCAAAAGACAATAGAAGTGCACACTCCATTACAAATGCAACAGGCACAACATGTGTGCCCTTAGTACACTGGTCAGACTCTGCAACTCTATCTTCCTTTCCCCTCCCTAGGCAGCAGCAGTACAGCATACACACAAGCTAGTACATGAAAGTGTAGTTGCAAGCACTGCATGGATACCAGCAGCACTGCATGCTTCTCCCTTGTACAAAACCAATGCCTTTTCCTTGGGAGCCTGCTCTAAACACATTGTTTATTCCTATTTTAGGGCCATTATCACAACACATAGTGTGATACTCTATTCTGACTTGTTTTGTTTTGCAGGAAGGTGCAGACTGAGTCGGTCACAGGCAGTGTTGGCAGCAACCGGGTGCGGACAACACTCACCATCTGCGTTGAGACCATTGATTTCGACACCCAGGCTTGCCAGCTGCGGGTGAAGGGTACCAACATCCAGGAGAATGACTATGTGAAGGTGAGGAAGAGCTTTGGGACACAGCACGACCGAAGAGTAGGACTATGACTGAGGCACTGGGAGGGGAAGACTTTTAACTGACTTCAAATAGTCTGTTCCTGGATTAGTGTTACCGCGAGATATCTCATTATGTAGGAACTTGTTTAAGGTCACGCAAAGTCAGCTGCAGGGTTAGTGAAACAGTGTAGGGGAAGGTACTTGCATGAGTTTGCAAAGGACCAGAGGGTTTGCCTGCCACGTGCTTTACTGCTGGAAATATATGCACAATGTTGACTTTGTTTGTGCAGTAGGTATTCAAAGTGACCATTATAATTACTTTGTGTCCCCTCGGGCACATAGGCATGAACTTTGCTTGTAATCGGTTGGCAGCTGTGTTGTTGCATCCTTTTATTTTGACTTCCATCACCTGAGGATTTTCTGATTTGTTTCATCGGCAGATGGGAGCTTACCACACCATTGAACTGGAGCCCAACCGCAAATTCACACTAGCCAAGAAGCAGTGGGACAGCGTGGTGCTGGAACGGATAGGTGAGTGTGGTGGTAGAGCCATGGGAGCGTGTATAGAGCTATATTAGGGTCTCTTTCCATCATACTTAATCACCCCACTTTTCCTCCCCATTCTATTCTCCTTTTCTCCTCCTCCCTTCATCCCCACTGTGTTCCTTTTCTCGATCCCTCCCTCGTCTATTGCCTTCTCCCACCTTTCTGCCCCTCACTCATCTTTGATTCTTTTCCCCCATTGTGCACCATTTTGTATTCTTGAGCATCTGCTTGAGAGCTTGTGGTTTATAACATTACCCGTTTTGGGATTCCTTCTCTGGCCTCCAGTGTATTTATTCTTCTGAAGATATTGCCTCCAGAACTGCACTCAAAACATCAGATCCTGTAGATGTGGCCTCCAAAGCAAGATACGTTTTGCTGTATGTTTCCTTTATTAATTTGATTCACCTAAGTTATGTTTTTAACCACCTTGTGGTTGTTTCTTTGAAAAGTAATAACGCAGCATCCCCTATGTCATTGATGACCTCTAATATTTATATTTATCTAGGAGGTGTTTTATTGAGCTCTACATGTACGCTTGTGGTAATTCCAGAGCACTTGTCTGCCATGTGGACATTGCACTGTTAGAAACTCTGATAGATTAGCTGCTGATTGCAGCTCAGTGCAGACTCTGCTCCTAAAATATGGACCAAACTATCCTGAGAACAGCGGATTTTTAGAGTCTGACTGACCAAAGCTAAACAAAGAAAGATACATGAAATAACGATGGGCAGAAGCAAATTATCAGTCAAGAACTCACTTTTATTGATCCCCAATATCTTTGAGAGGGATTTCAAACTATGTGCCGTTTTGAAATGCTGCATAGAACTACACATACTAAGAGAGCTTCTGGAAGCCATTTCTGTTTGCCACAATAACACCAGTTTGGCAGAAAGCTAAAGCGGCAAGATAAAATGCAGGAAAGAAATGGGGCAACTAGCATGAACACAAACAACAAAATGACTAGCTGAGCAAATTCAAGGACAACCTCGAACAAAGAAGATTGAGGACTACACTAAAGCAAAATAAATTGTGGTGTACTCCATGTTAACAGAAGGAGCAGCAAAAAGGGGATTCTTTTCATGTAGCACAGATGGATAGATTTATTTTTTGGAGCAAAAGCCCCAAGGGAATGTAGTCCAATTAGTTGTACCCAATCATTCACTAGCGGGCGCAGTGTTTTTCTATGTTAGCTAAGAGCAGGTGATTTGCTGATTTACCCTTATTTGCCGAATTAGTGAACACTTTGGAGAAGCATGAATAATTGCAGTAGTAAGCACTACATTAAAATAATCCTCTTGTTGCTACTCTCTCTGTTAACACTGAGTACCCCAGGATTTATTTTGCTTTAATGTTGTCCTCAATGTTCATTGTTCGAGGTTGTATTGCAGATGCCCAATTTCCTTACTCCATTTTATCTTCGCTCTTTAGCTTTCCGCCAAACTGGTGTTATTGTGGCAATCAGAAATGGCTTCCAGAAGCTCTCTAGTAGGTGTGGTTTTAAGCATTCCCTGGAGCTAAACGCAAAAGAACATGTATGCTTAGAAGGCTGAACTTGGTACCTACTTTGGATATTCTTGGCCTGGATTAGGCATAGACGTAAACCATAGATATTGCAGATTTTGTAACTGGAGGAATGAATTGGAAAATGTTTGCTTACCTCCTGCTTAGTTGCCTCCTCCCTACGTGTTGTTTCTGAACAAATTCACTCATAATGTACATATAATTAGTAACAATTATTTCTGGCAAAGATGTCTTTCGCGGGAGACTAAGTCATTGATATTGGCCACGATGAAATGATGGTTGAACATGGAAAAACAATTGGAGACTAAGGATGTTCTACACGTTTGTAGTTGATTATTTAATTGTTTGTGTCTAGGGACCTTGGTTTTAATATCGTTGTTTTTTAAATGTATAGTATGAGATGTTATGTTGTGTGACAAGTTATTTATAACTGGACCACACATTGGAAAAAAAAGAGAATATTCAGTGTCCACTTAGGTCAAGCTAGTGGACAGAAAATATTGAAGATGGGAGGTGAAGCCGAATCTTGTGCGACTCCAAATCACATTCCATTAGGTTGTTAGTAATAGGGCTAGATGGAGACTGCCTAAGTTAAATCCATCTGGAAGGATTTACTATACAACCATCCATCCCTCTCACCACAATCTTCTTCTTGTCAAGAGGACTTGGTGGCTGATTTAGTATTGAACATTCTCAGAGGTTCATCAGAATAAGTACCCAACATAATCCGAGTGCACTATTGTCCAGAAAAGCTACCAAAGCCAACTCCATAACTTTTCCCCCACAAAACCTGCCTACGTAGTATCCAGGAGTTCATGGTTCCAATTGACTGACCACTGCTTGCTCACAGGCCTTTGTTGGGTGTAATGGCAGGCCCGAAAAAGAGATGGGGCGGTGAACAAACCCATAGTTGGAGAAATAATTAATCACTTCTGGCATTCTGACTAGGATGCAGTGGCCAAAAGGTTAATTTGGAAGTGTAGCGAGGCAGAAGGTGATTGAGTGAACCTACGACTTTACACCTTTGCTTCTCCTTGGTTGGAAAGTAGGAGCATGCACGACTACATGTTTCTTATCATGGTGGGTATACAGGAAGCGCTATACGTGACCATTATTGGACTACCTCTAGCCTCACAGAGATGGACTTGATGAACTTGTGGAGGAGATGCACTTTATCCTCAAAACGTGCAGCGTTAGTAGAGCTGCTTTGGTGGGGGTCCTGATCTGAGGTGGGAGATGTAAATAGTTTTAAAATACAAAAAAATGTAATGTGGACACTTAAGGGCATTGGCACTGGATTATTGCTCAATGACTTGTACACTTGCGATCAAGTCTTGTTCAGTTGCCAGGTCGTACTCTTGCTGTCTTGTTTTTTCTTGCAGACATTTCTTTAGCTTTGGCTGAGCTATTATCTTGCTGTGGGAGGTTGGCAGAGTGTTTTTCTGCTTTAATCAGGATAAGGGTGTTTAATGTGCTCTTTCTGTCATGCCAGCAATGCAGAATTCTAGTTGTCTGGAAGGTGTATGCAAATCAAATACAAATAGCTTTATTTCGGCAAAGTGTCATAAAACCATAAACACAGATAAACAGATGCATAGTCAAAAATACTATAAATGCTATAAAATGTGCAGTGAAAACAACATTAAATCATATCAAGTTAGTAATGTAAATGTCAATCAGTATAACATTCTTGAACGGGCACGTGCAGTATAATACAAACAGTGGGCAGAAAATATAATTGGCAGTCGTGCGACCTACGAAGTGCCAGGAGAAGAGGAAATGGATACATTTAAGATGACAACATTAATATTCCCAATTCCATAGTCCTTCAATCACATTTTCGGACAAAACTCTTGAAACCATAATAGGGTACGTTTTTGCAGTTTTTGCTTATGCCACCATTGTGCACTTTGTGCTGCGCTGCAAGTAAGTTTACCAAGCCCCCTTGAGACCCACTCAGCCCCAGCGGGCCTAATTAGTTTTCCCAATGCCGAACTACCTGATTCCCCCAACTCCTCCTGCCTTCCATCCCTCCTACCTCCCCTGATCTGTGAACAGAAACCCATTTAGAGCAACCATCCAGGGCATCCCCTTGCCCGTGCAACCCCGCGGCTAAGGACCCCAAGACAAAGACAATCGCTCCCGAAGAAGCAGCTCCTGATGGTGTTTGCCCGAGAAGGCAGCAGCCAGCCATCAACCAGCAGCGACTGACAAGATAAGTGTGGTCTGGGTGGGGGATACAGCAATTGCAGTATTCCAAAAAGCCCTGCCTCTCTTAAGCGTACCAAAATCAGCCATCTAGTAAATCATACCCCTTTCACTGCTGTGTAACCAATGCTCAGTGGTGTTATTCACTGTTGTGTCCCTTTCTTAATCGTTCTCCCTCTATTCAGATACCTCAAATCGTGGTGTTTGCGCTTACTAATGGGCCTCCAATTTAGGCGTTCACACTCTGTCCTGGTGTAGGTTAGCCATGCATCACACTCAGAAGAATTGTGAAGATTAGCATTGCATCACATTTAGGCAACTGTAATATTGGCTTGCGTCTCATCTAGACATGAGAAGCCTTTGTGAGCTTCTAGAACACATCGGTGTATTCTTTACGAACTACACTGATGATACTCCACTCATTTTTTTAACTCCCTGGCGACAACACAATCGATAGCACAAAAATAGCGGAGGTTTACCACATCATAGATAACTGGATGCAACATCATTGGATGTGTTTAAACAATACTAAGACCAAATTGATGATCTTCGGACACGACAGGCCAGATCTAATTTGGGGGTAGAATATAAGACATTTACCATTAAAGAGGCCATTATCCCGGTAATGCCCCACGTTAAAACTCTCGGGATGGTGGTCGAAGCATCAGTGGGCTCTGAAGTACAGGTCAATTACCTGCAAAAAAATAACGCCTACTATCTGCGCCTTCTGAGAGCTCTAAGACCTTATATTGATGAAGAGAACACAGCAACCATTGCGAGAGCAACCATACTATCACGCCTAGATTATGGCAATGTCCTATTGCTTGGAGCAACTAAGAGGGAAGTGGGAAACTGTCGTAATGGAAAACTATGCAGTTAGCATAGTCAAGGGTATCGGAAATAGAGAACACGTATCAACTGGGAGAAGAGCTTTACATTGGCTCAGAGTGGAGGACAGAGTTAACATCAAAGCTATGACGATCATTCATAGGTGCTCATATGGAGAGGTCCTGAGCTATTTAAAAAAACAATTCTCTTTATACAGCGCGGAGATGCCTTGGATCAGCTGACGGGGGGGGTATTTTGAATATACCCAGTGCAAATCGAGTACAAGAACGAGGGAGATCTTTTCCGGTCAAGGCAGCACAATATTGGAACAAATTGCCAATGGCCCTAAGGCTAGAGGAGAATTCTCAGAGATTCAGGAAAGTGCTGAAAACCTTTTGGTTTCAATAACGCATGGAAGCCTATGCTATGTTCTGACCGAGTCCAATCTTCTAATGGAGATTAATATGTGAATTTATCCTTTTTGGTACCCCGCGCCCTGATGCCCGCAGGCTTTCGGCACATAGTATTTACATAAACATAAATATAGACAGAATTTTGACGATTAGGTCTGAACATAGTGACCAACAATCACTGCCCCCATTAGGCTGTTTGATCCAATCATATATTCTGTTCCCAATAGCATTCAGCATGCCAGATGGCCATAGCACCGTTTTTGCCTGATTGTGCCAGATAGCCATTCCTCGTATTTAGCCACATTTTTGTAAGATTGCACCAGATTGAAAGACCCATTTAGGCGTTTTTCTCCCATTATCCAGGTGTTCCACACCTAGGTGCTACTGTATTTGACTGCCTACAAATCTAGGTGCCAGTCTATTTAGTGTCTACTGCTGTACCCCAGTAAGGTGTCTCACCCGCCACAATCCAGTTTCCACTGCATTCAACCATTCATTGTCACCCCCCCCCCTCATCCCAAAAATCAAAATTCTAAAGCGCCTTACTTAATACTGTAGTACCCTTTGTTAGGCGTCCTCCCCCTCTAATCAGGTATCGTGAACCCACCCCACTGCACTGACCTGGTGCCATAGGCCTTATAAGTACACATATCTAGCGCTGTATCCCAGTTGGAGGTGCACCTCTCCTCAGACACATAATCGGATGCACCCGTCCCACAAGACCGACACCATGCCACACATTGGACAAAGCAGAGCAGCACACTGGCGCACCGGTAGGCCTGGTGAGACCCACCACAGCCAAACTCAACCACCACCACCAGCACACAGCCCATCATCCCAACCCTGCACCTCATAGACCTGCAACCCTTACACCTCACCTATCTTCTCTCCTTGCCAGACCACCACACCTCACCCCGACATGCAATGCCCACCGCGTAGATCCCACACCGCTCAATTTAGAGCGGCAAGATGGAGAGAGGGAATGGGGAACATTGTCCCCCGGAACATACTGGACCGCCCAGTGACCCATATAAAACGGTCACACACCATCCCTGCCACAACCACTCACCCACACCAGCTGCTCACACCTGTTCTTTACAATATAGCACCTACAACTCGCGCTTCCCCAGTCTCAGCGCGGCAAGAGCAGGTCTAGCCAAAACCCTATGCTCCACAGCCCTCTCACTCTCACCCACACCCCTTGGGCTGTCCAAAAGCCAAGGAAAGGCCCAGACCAAAGCCACTTCATGCCCCTCTTAGCATCAACCATTCTCCAGCCCAGATCGCAAACACTGCCACCACACTATAGGACCCAAACCTCCCCACGCACACCCAACCCGGTCCTAGCCCTATTCCCTTCATCTCCCAATCCGCTATTCCAATTTCTACACACCGCACCCTCACCCTGCGCCACCCTCATCCTTGCCCCTCTAAGACTCGCAACCCTACCTGCCCAGAACCTACAAGGGCACCCCACCAACTATACTGCGTACTCATTAACACCAGATCAGTCTCCAAAAATAAATTCTACATCCCTGACCTCACAACAGAAGAAAACCCAGACATCCTTTTCATCACTATGTCCTGGTTTGCTGACGATTACGACTGCCTACCTTACTCTCCGAAACAGGTCGCGAAGGGGTGGTGGACTTGCAATACTACACAAACACCAATTCCCACTAATAATTAAAGACACCTCGACCAACACCAGACTAGGTAAAACTGCAACCCTCACCTTCCACCTCACACAGCTTCCTACTCATCTACAGACTCCCTGGCTACAACAAAAACGTTGCAGAAACACTTTGTGAAGCGCTGGCCACCAACCTCAACCTACATCAATCACTTACCATTTTAGAGGATTTCAATGTCTGGTTCGACTCCCTTCAAACCTTATGACCCGATCACTCCCAGACAGTCTAGAATCGCTCAACCTGACACAATACATCTCCACACCCACTCACACGGGAAGTCACAAGTTCAATGTGATCTTCAGAACTACAAATCTTAAGAACTTCAAACATATCTCCTCAGACCCCCCAGGGGGGTGCCCTATCTTGGACTGATCACTCAGCAATTAACTTCTCCATACCACTGAGCACAGGGGCAAAGGCCACACACGACCACCATCATCCAACTCTCCCCTCATTCCACCATGGAATAAGTCATAATCACCCCAGATCTAGCAAACTCCCTCCTCAGCTCCCTCCCTACACTTTCCCTCCAGGAAGGACCTTCAGCAATCAAAAGCTTTGACCTCTGGCTTTCAAACGTCCTTACACCCCTCATTCCAACAAAATGGACCTCTCTGAGATCGGGACCCACACCCAGGTGGTGCACCGGCAACCTGAAATCACTAAAAACTCTCAAGCACCTTCTGGAACTGACCTGGAGAACCAACCCTACGGCCCAGCACAAAACCGCCCTAGCAAGAACAACCAGAGTATACAGACTGGAAATCGGAAAAAACAAGAAAACATTCTATGGGATGAGAATCCTAAATGCTCGAAACTCGAGCAAGGAACTGCATAGAATCGTATCCAAATTCAAGTCTCCGGCCTGCTAGAGCCACCCCCACACGTCTGCCAAGCCCTATGTGACACCTTATCCTTACACTTCCACAATATCGCTATTGACGGACACTCCTTTATCATCTCTAAATTGGAACACATTCCCTGCCCCCTACACGCCCACAGGCTGACCTTTGTCAACCCCCTCCTCCCCCCCGCTCGATTCAAATCTTCAACTCTTCTCCCATTTCACACCAGGAGTTCCAGTCGCTTGTAGCAGAAAGACGCCCTTTGTGCTCCCCTGAGAACCGCTGCCTGGCCACACTCCTCAAAAACATCCTAGCCTCAACCTGTGCAGGTAGTTCTGAAGGCTCAATCCTCAACCACTCATGTCAGGATCCTTCCCGGTAGCCCTAAAAACCTCCTACATAAAACCCATCCTCAAAAAACAGACACTTCACTCACTCCTCCCACAGAACTACCGGGCAATCTCCAAAACACGCTTCATGCCCAAACTTATGGACCGCACAGCATATAAGCGGCTTGGTCTATTCACTGAAGCCAACAACCTCCTAGACCCTGCGCAATCTGGCTTCAGGCCACTCGGAGGAACTGAATCCTCCGCAGGCTCCATCTGTGATGAGTTAAAAAGAACAGCGTACTCGGAATGCTGCGCTGTACTCATCCTGCTTGACCTCTCCGCAGCCTTCGAAACCATCAAACTATCCTACTAGACGGAATCAAAAACACAGCCATCTCATGGATCTCTTCTTACATCTCAAATCGCTCACAAATCATGCACCTCCACCCGTTCACCTCCACCTCATGACCAGTAAGAAAAGGGGTCCCAAAAGGAGCATCCATATCTCCCCTCATCTTCAACCTCTACCTAAAACTCCTGCCCGCATTCATCCGCTCGCCCAATCTTCCTTGCTACAACTATGCAGACAACGCCCAGATCATCCTTAGAATCCCCAAATGTCCAGGCTCTGATAGTCCGCACCGGTCATCGTGCTTCTTGGATATTTACCACTGGATGACGACCAACAACCTCATGCTCAAACCTGGGAAAACTGAAATCCTAGTCTCTGGGAAAACCGCGCTCCTTCCCCAACCGATTCCGTGGCAACTTCAAACTAGGTAAAAAAACATTGGATGTACTTTGCATACAGACTTGTCCCTTGCCCAACACACCACCTCTGTATCTAAAACCTGTTTCTTCCATCTACAGATTATCAGGCATATTTTCCCTTATTTCACCTATCCTCACCACTTCTTGGCCATCAACTCCATCATTCTGTCTCGCTTAGACTATGCAAACTGCCTCTACCTAGGCGCATAGCATTTCAACTAGGGAAACTGCAAAGAATCCAAAATGCTGCAGTATGCCTGCTCATCAACCTGCCTCCCAGAGAACACATCAGCCCTACACTAACCGTCCTCCAAAGGCTCCTGATTGGACGACCCACTACCTTTTTAAAGCCATGTGCATCACCCACTGGCCCATCCACAACACTGGTCTGGAAAACTTTCAAGACAAAATCCTTTGTTACCAGTCCTCAAGGAGTCTCATATCTTGCACAACATATCGCCTAGTGATCCCACATCACAACTCCCCCATGCTGGGCGGACCCTCGTTCTCCGTCAAAGCGCTGATCTGCAACTCCCTGCTGCTACACATTTGCAATACTGAAAGTCACCTGAAATTCAGAAAGGCCCTGGCTTTACCCAACATCCTCTTGAACCCCCCCCCCTCTCTAAACTATATCGCTGAACCAAACACAACAACATTCCAACCAGTTACAACACGGATGCCAGCAGCGTTTGCAGCGGCTCACCGTGACAACTCCCCTCACCCCCCCATGCACAAAAGTCCTACCCATCAATACTGCAGGGAAGCCGGCAGCATTCACCGAGGCACACTGCACTAAACCTTACCCCTCTGAAGAAAAACAATACTTCTACCCACTAAATATCTCAATGACTTGCCTCCAACTCATCCTCTCTTTGCGGCAACCAGTGCCTAGTCAATTCCCTGCCAATCCAGGCCTTCAGAACAGCCTTGCCTTCCAAAATGTCCAACTTGGCAAACAAAACCAGAGAAGACAGACCATGTTCTCACCCAGAACCAGGACTTAATCCAGTGATCATGATCTTCACTCGAGCAAGACACCTTGAAAATGACCAACAATCCAACATCACTAAACGGATTTGCAGGCATGCTCTGTACAGAAATCATGGTATAAGGCAGTATTTAACATTGGAGTACATGATATAAAGCTGAAAGGAAATTATTCTTCCCTCCAAGCGTTTAATAGAATTGGAACTGCCTTTATTCTAATGAGGATGGGCATCTATATTCTATGACAAGATCATGAGCTGCAAGTATTATGCTTGAGCAATGTTTACCACCAAAAAAGCCACTTCCTTAATCGCCTTAAAATAGAACTTTTTGTAATCTGTCCAGCTGTATTGTAAAATCTGTTAAGACTTCGTTGCCAAGTGCATACTGTCAGTACCATTTGTGTGCCTCTTTGTCTTTCTCTTTTTTTCTTGAAATCTCTGAATAAAAAGATTTTAACACAAAATGAAGAATAGAACTGAAAACCCCAAACAATCGACTAACCTCCACAATATCCTGTAGTCGGCCTTCAAGCTGGAAGAAGCATGGCCCTTCTAGTGGAGTGGACCCTTTAAGTGGCCAAGTTAATACTAGCTTGTTCCATGATCTCTAACACACCTGGCCAACATCAGAGAGGGGACAGGCTTATGATGTCTGAAGCTCAAGACCATTTGCTTGTAGTATGCAGGCCTGTGTGCGGCCATAGCTACCCCGTAATGTTTGCGTAAACAGATTACACATAGACACAGGTGCGCAGGGCAGGCCGGGTAAGGCACTGATGTAAGCCCTGTTTTGGTGCGCTGAGAAACAGCGAGTGACTGAATGGAATCTCTGCAAAAAATGTAGGCCGTGCATCCATAATGCGCTTTCGTGAAATAAAACACAGATGTGCAGTAAGCTTACAAACCAGCTCCTTCATTCTCTAGACTATTTTCTCCCTGATTCTCAGTTACAACACTACATTATCATCTGTGGCGGGTCAGAAGGAGTTGAACACTTTGAGGGCATTTTAGCGATTTAATAAAAAAATAAAAATGTAAATTATATAGAGAAGGCCTGATTGTTCCTATTGCTAGAGGGTTCACCATACTCAGTGCTCCAGATAAGATTTTGAGGTGGTAGTATTTTACTCCCTATTTTTAAACTTTGAGAGTAAATGTGATTTTAAGAGTAAAAATGACGTTTCTCCTTTGCAAGAGTAAAATGTATGTGACATCCAGCCGACGTGTGCAAAAACTCTTCTGGAAATCATTACTATGCAGCAGCTTTCTGCATTGTGACAGAATACATCTTTCATTATTTTCCTAAGCTCTGGACATGTGATCTCCCCTGTATATATTTAAATGTTGAAATCACAAAAACTTGGCAATTGCATAGTAAAACAAACAAGAACTGTATTGTGTGTTTTGAGGTTCGATAGCAGAATTGTCTTTTGATGTTTAATGAAGGTCCTAATTTCCTGGAGCTACTACTACCAAATGGTATGCCAATGTTATCATACAACAGTGCAGAGAAGCAAGGACCCCATGCAGAATTCTATATTTAACCTAATGGTCATGGTAATAGCGCTTTTGGCAAAGCGCTGTACATAGAACATATTTATCACTATTATTACCAAACCAAAGTCTGTATTCCTTTATCGACCTCGAAAGGATGAAAGGTTGAGTTGGAGTTGCCGGGATTCGAACCTGCAACCTACAGATCACACACAGATTGCGACGAGTGCTCAACCGGCTGAGCTATCTTATTGGCTAACATCCTTCAGAGGTCGGTTAACTGAGTATCAACTGAGGTATAATAATTACAGTACCTAGATGTTGGACGAACCATTTATGGAGCGCTAGATAAAGTTAAATACCTATCTGGATTATCACAGGGACCGGTTTCGCTGAGTTTCTATTTCAATTACCAATGTAACTTTCATTTGATGGTTTTTGAACAGTGCTTGCATTTCCTGGAGAGTCAGGTTTTGGATGTTTTAATTGTAGTCTTGAAGATTTGAGAGGCTAGAAAACCTGTGATTGGTGTAATGACGATCACTCACCCTTGAGCAAAGACTCTGCTGCTGCTACTGACCATTTATAGTATTGTACCCCATTGACTGCAGGTTGAATGGATGTAAACTAGACGGTGTATAGTCACAATTTAATTTACACTCCAATTATAAAAACAGTGTGTAAAATGATAAGTCTAAAAATGATGTGCCTCCGCATGATTATGCACACAGCACTGGAACAAAATTCAATTGTGCAATACTGGGTTGCTTTCACTGGAAACAAAAGCATAATTTGTTACACAATATGAATTCTCAATTGAAACTTAGTTTTCCATTTTATTAATTATACAACCCTAAAATTCTAGGAAAATATGCATAGTGCTTCTGAAGCTGAATGGAAAGAAACCATTCCTTTTATTACAGTGTGCAGTTTCTTTTTTTGAAAGGCTTCAGAGAAATGCATTCCGTTTCAGAGGTGGCTTGCAATTACATCCATGTAGATAAAAATCAAAAGAAACCTTCTGGTTTCTGTCAAGTAACCTGACCTTTCACTGCCCTCTGCTCTAAACCTGTGTGTAAATGTACACAGGAAAATAATGAAGCTGTCGTATTTACAAGATTTTCATGCGTAAAAAGGCCGGACCCTACCCATCTAAAAGAACTAAGGGTGCTAGTCGGTCATCAGGAAGTCCTAAAATAAAAATATCCTCAGTCCAAACCTACCTCTCTGACTGTACCACTTAGATAAACAACTTGCACTCATCCAAGTGATCTTTATTCTCTTGGATTGGTAATTGCTTCAATAGTCTCTGGATGAAATTTCTGTTTCACCTGTTTCCTCTTTTTATAACCTCCAATAAAGCCTGGCTATCTCTTCATGAGCTCTTAATTCTTAGACAACACTCCTGGGTTGTGTGGTTTCTTTAAGGATATGTTGTGGGCACTGAGTCTTTACATACTTTTTCATACTCTCGTCTCTTGTTTTATAGTCTCTCAATTCACCCTTGAGTAGATCACATTGGACTTGATGCCCTAGTCTGATGTCACTCTCCTGGGATCTTTCTTTAGTGCTGTCTCTTCTGATCTCATACTCTCTTGGTACTATACCATATTTCTTAAGACACCACTTTGGGTCATATTTTCTCCTGTGTTCTTGGCTCATGACACCACATCCCTTCCTCCCAGTGTCACAAATCGCTCCTCCTGGAAGTTATGGCATGCTTTGGGCTGCCATTTAAGTGCCATCACACTCCGGATTACAATGTTCGTCGCCAGTCTATTATTTATTCCATCATGGCATCCGCCGGCAGCATTTATCCAGTCCGCACAACACAGGTCCTTGTGTTGTGTTCTGCTTTCTGCCCCGGGTAAGGCACTAGTTTACATTCTTGATTGCTCTCTTTGCCTGCCCGTTGCTTGCCTTGGTAGGCACATTTCTCCTTGCTGCTTCTTCTGCAGCGCTCGTATTTCCCTGCTCCTCCTTTTTCTTTTGCTTGTACTTTCTCTGCCCTCTAGTCCTGGGAGTGCTTCATTGCTGCCTCTCTACTCGCAACCTCTACCCCATGGACCGGCGATCCAGTTCTTCCGCATTGGATCTTTCCAGCTTTTGCCACGTTCCGTGAACCATCTGGGAAGCCATATGAAACATTTCCCCCCGGATACAGCCAGATTCAGTATTATACAACGAGCCGTAATAAGACCGCACAGTGCATTGTGGCCTTCAGGGTATTTTCTGTCACATCAACTTTTTCCCCGCGTTGGGCTACACCAGAGTGGGGACCCCGTGTTTCAGTTGATTCCTTAAGCTGGGCACAGTGGCTTCCTCTTGGGATAGATCCTTTCTCTACGAAGGGCAGAGATCCTCCCAAATAAGGAACACATCTGCTACATCGGAACGACGTCCCTCCACGTCTGCTATAAGTGAATCAGGTGAGGAGGATTCCACTATTGGTGAGAGATTGCAACGCCCGAAGATAAACAGGGCTACGACAGAACAGATCCAGGAATGGTATCTGCAGTCCAAATGCTTTCACTGGAGGTCCAAAGATTGAAGACAGAGAATGCGGTTCTCAGACGGTCACTGCAAGAAACTCTGCAGACATATCTTCGTCCGTTGTTGACAGCCTCTGGCAAGTTCGACAGATCAACTAAAAGACTGAGCGAATTCATTGATGCGTGTGCGGTTTATTTTACTTTCCCACTACTGCGTTTGCCTCGGATAGAGCACGAATAGGCTTCTTGATATACAATATGGTGGATAATGCTTTGACCTGGGCCACTCCTTTAGTAACAGCTGCCAATCCCATGTTGCAGGACTCCGTAGCTTTTGTTGCCTTTCTTAAGAGCACGTTTGAAAGGCTGTAGGTGGTATACACAACTTGTGAAACGCTTTTGGATTTTCAACAGGGAAATATCGATCTCCTGTCCTCCTAAACGTACTGCGACTGAAGCAGGGGGGGCCCAAAATATGCACAGTATTCAGACGATAACTGCACGAGGATATAAAGGATGGGCTCGCTCGCACCAACCGCCTGCTACTTTGGCAGACTTGATTAGTTTTAGCCCACCAGATAGACTATCGGCTTTCAGAGGAAGGCCAAACGAAGGAAGGCAATGGGGCCACATATTCCACAAATGCCTTCTGCCAACTACCTTTCCTCTGTAGAAGGGTCTGTTAAAGGTGAAACCATGCAGATAGGAGCTGCTCGAGGACCGTCGTTAACCTCATCTGAGAGAAAGAGAAG
The DNA here is from genome assembly GCF_040938575.1 of Ambystoma mexicanum. Classification (NCBI taxonomy): domain Eukaryota; kingdom Metazoa; phylum Chordata; class Amphibia; order Caudata; family Ambystomatidae; genus Ambystoma; species Ambystoma mexicanum. The sequence continues at coordinate 761,566,974 of NC_090925.1, read as the reverse complement.
AAGAGACTTGGGTATTGTTTGTATTGTGGTGCCGGTACACATCTGCTGCAAGATTGTTTGGAGGTTCCACCAAGGAGACAGTAAAACAGCAAACCCCGGTCTTGGGAGGGACCAAGAGCCGGGGTTCTCAGCAAGGTCCCAGTGTTCCTACTGTTCCTGACTCAGACACCGATTGATGGTTGTTCGAGTTTACCTCAGTGATCCTGGAAGGAAGATTCTGGAAGTTCCGGCCTTGATTGATAGCCGGGCCGCAGGTAACTTCATGGACATCTTATGGGCTGACAAGGAAGGGATCCCTAGACAAGAACACAGAGTGAATCAGACAGTTGAAGGAGTAGACGGCCAGCCGCTTTGTCCCGGTCCCTTCAGGCACATCTCCAGACATATGTGCGTAAACCATGTTCATGCACCAGGAAGTCTTGTGTGCTGACTTATCAGAGCAGCCCTTCCCCCTGCCCCCTCATATTGGGTATACCATGGCTTTGACTCCATAACTATCACATAGATTGGAAGAACACCCTCAGTTTTACTCTAGAGCACTGTGCTTCTGATTGTGTCTACCCAAGTTTGGAAGACAGTCTTCTTCCATGTCGTATGCCACGACTCAGCCAGCCGCCATCAGAGTCTGTGTTCCAGAAGGCTATTTGGAATTCTTCAATGTGTTCCAGGACCAGATCCCCAAGGAACTATCCTCTCACCAACCAGAGGATTGTTACATACACCTTATACCCGATGCCCTGGTACCCTTCAGGCTAATGTATTCCATTTCCCTACCTGAAAAGAAAGACCTTGGGGAGTATTTGGACTGCAATTACTGCAATTTAGACCATCTAAATCTTTGCTGGGGGATCCCTTTTCTCCATTCCTAAGAAGAATTCCAAGGAGTTAAGACCCTGCATAGACTACTGGGGTCTCAACGGTGTTCCCATCAGAGACAGATATCCCATACCACTTATAAAGGATATCCTTGAAGCAATCCAGGGGGCCATTGTGTTCACGAAGTTGGACCTCCGTGGGGCTTATCTTTTCAGGATCCACAACAGACACTAGTGGAAGACAGCATTTCGAACTCTGTCTGGAGATTGAGCATCAGGTCATTCCCTTTGGCCTGGTCAAAGCTCCAGCAATAGTCCAATGATTTATGGACATCATATTCTCAGACTTACGTTTTCATTCAGTCATAGTCTACCTTGATGACATTCTAGTTTTTTCCTCTTCAAAGGACACACACCAGAAATATCTCGCTGAGGTTTTGCGTCTGCTTTGCAAGCATCATCTGCTAGTCCAACCGGACGGAAAAATGCCTTTTTGAGGTTCCTTCTGTGCCCTTTCTAACAGTTAATGCTGTGGAAATGAACCAGTGAAGGATCTCAGCCATTCTTCAATGGCCATCTCCATCCTCTGTCAAGGAGATCCAGTGTTTTTTTTTTTGCCTAGCCAATTCCTACCGTAAATTCATTAGGAACTTCTCTGGTGTTCTTCCCACAACAGCCTTACTCAAGACGCATACTCCATTTCTGTGCATCTCAGAAGCAGAACCTGTTTTGTTCTGCTCCGATTCTCAAATAACCCGATCAAACTCTTTCCTTTATAGTGGAGGCCGACTCCTCTGAAGGAGCCATCGGAGCAGTGCTTAACCAGTCAGTTAAAACCAAGAACATCCAGTCGCATACCTTTCTAAGACATTGAGCCCTAGCGAAAGACACTACTCCGTCATTGAAAAGGAACTACTCGCCATAAAAGCCTGTATCGAATGGCAGCATCTACTACAAGTTACCACGCATCCTTTTGTGGTCCGTACTGATCGGAACCTCAGGGTTCTACAGCAAATGGATTGTCAAAACGCTCAAGCCTGGCCATACTTCTTTGACCAATTTGACTTTCTCCTCGCATACATTCCCGGCAGTGAAAACACATTGCCAGATGCCTTATCTAGAAGCCCTGCAGTTCTCACCGACCTCCACGTTCCGTCGGAATGGATCTTTCTGGAAGAGAAGGTTGTGCTTCTGGTTTCTAAGTTTCTTCAGGAGATTTGAGATGCATCTTCCGGTATTGACCCACTTTTAGGAGACCAATTACTAATCCCTACGCACCCTCTCCAACTGAAAATCATGGCTGGATGTCACGATTCCAATGTTTTGGAAGACTTTTTGCGCTCTCCTTGGTATTGATCTGGCCTTAACCTCCGGCTGCCATCCTTAGTCCAATGGAAAAACTGAAAGGCTTAATCAAATAATGGAACTGTACATCCGTTGCTACGTCAATGCCGAACAGGACAACTAGGTAGACCTCTTTCCGACCGCAGAATAGTCCTACAACAACTCTATCCACACAACCACAAAAATTAGTCCCTTTTTTGCTCTTATGGTTTCCATCCATGCTCACTACCCTGCCCTACATTCCCATCATATTGCATACCTTCCATTCACGTACTTTTGGAAGAGATCTCTCAGGCTCACAAGACGGCTCATGGAAATCTCGAAAGGAGCAAACAACAAAACCAGGAACAAGCGGACAGGAACTGGAGGGAACCATGTTGGGAAGTCTGTTCTAAGGTGTGGTTATCTACTAAATTCCTACCTCGTTGGATCCATCCAACAAAGCTTTCAGCCAGATACATCTGTCCATTTGAGATAATTACCACAATCAATCCAGTAGCCTTTAGACTACGGTTACCCAAGACCTTGTGCCAGATTTTTCCGGTATTCCACTCATCTCTCTTGCGCACACACTTACCTGACCCCTACAACTGGAGGATGGACCAGTCAATCCCTATCCCACCAGATGAACCAGAGGAATACGAGGTGTCTTGAATCTGACTCCTGATACTATAGGGCACCTTGCAATGCCTAGTATGCTGGAAGGGATATCTTGCATCTGAGAATTCATGGGGAACCTCTTTCAACATCCAGGCTCTGCTCCTACTTTGTCGCTTTAATCGGCTTCATCCAGACACGCCCGGTACGACCCGGTATCGGAGGGGGTATACTGTCACAAATCGCTCCTCTTGGAAGGTGTGTCATTCTTGGAATTCCATTGAAGTGCCATCATGCTCAGGATTACATTGTTTGTCACTGATCTAGTGATTTTTCCATCATGGCATCCGCCGGCAGCATTTATCCAGTCCGCATAACACAGGTCCTTGCGTTGCAACTATTATGATTTCTGCCCAGGTTAAGACGTTGGTTTGCATTCTAGATTGCTCTCTTTGCATGCCCGGTCCTTGCCTTGGCCAGCACCTTTCTCTTTGCATACCTCCTCGCCGCTTCTTCTGCTGCGCTCGGATTTCCCTGCTCCTCCTTATTCTTCCGCTTGTGCTTTCTCTGCCCTCCTGTCCGGGGGTGCTTCATTGCTTCCTCTCTGCTCACAACCTCCTCCCCACAGACCGGCAATCCACTTCTTCCTCATTGGATCTTTCCAGCTTTTTCCACATTCCACGAACCATCTTGGAAGCCATATGAAACATTTCCCTCTGGATACGGCCAGCTTAATTATTATACAACGAGCTATAAGAAGACCGCACAGTGCATTGTGGTCTTCAGGGGGTCGGGGGTGGTGGTTTCTGCCACATCAACGTTTTCCCTGTGTTGAGCTAAGCTGGAGGGTGGACCGGTACTTCAGCTGGTTCATTAAGCTGGGCATAGTGGCTTCCTCTCGGGGGTAGACCCTTTCTCTACGAATGGCAGAGATCCTCCCGATGAAGGAACACATCTGCTACATCGGAACAACATTCCCCCACGTCTGCTGCAAGTGATTCAGGTGAGGATTCCACTGTTGGTGAGACCCAGTGTATTTGTCTCCAGTCTCACTCTACCTTTTTGGGTTTATTTGGTATTCACATTGCCAGTTAAACAACTTTAGTCCTGTGTCTCTTTTTTGGGACTAGGATGAGTTACTCTTCATGCACGTTATTCCCCTAACGGGGTTGCTGGTTATTGACTCCAGGCACCTTTCGCATTGGTAATTCAACAGTTGTGTTCCTCTTGACTCATCTTTGACTAGGATGAGTTGTACTCCTGTGTTCCTTCCCCGGCTACCTCCTGCTTTGCTTAAGCTGAGCATGGGAAACTTGCAGGGCTTGGCACTCATTCAGGTACTCTTTGTGGTACTCAGTTTTCTTCTGCTTGGCTTTCATCAGTGTCCCGATCTCGGCTTCCCCTTGGGCTGATGACTTCTTTGGACGTGGATGACTGAGAGCTCTGCCCACTCCCAGCAGTCTCGGCGTATTTGTGCAGGCGCTTTGCCCACCACGATTCACTTGTGGTCCGTCCACCACCAGGTCCAGGACCCCTCTTCTCTCCTGCGCAGCAGTTTCCCCAGAGCCTTGCTCGCCTGTCTCCTGGTGTCTCGCTTTGGCGATCCTCGCCTTTTTTCAAAAGTCACAGGCTCCATGGCTAATCTCAACTCCACCTCTTCTTGGTGCGATTACGTCAGGGGGCATCCAGTACTCGCGCTCCTCCTCGCCTCTGTTAAGTGCAAGATTCTTAAGGGACATCTTCTTTTGCGTTCTGTTATAATTTTGCTTCAGCATTGCCTACAGCCACATATAAGGATGTAGCCTTCTTCAACCCAATAGGCAGCTCCCATATATGGTGATGTGTGGCTGAACCATGAAGTTCCTCGTAGGAACGGGTGTCTTTGTCCCCTAATGGGGAATCGCTCCCAAAGCAGTCCCACTTGCCCACACCCCTGGGGAGGGTCTAGCCTCAAAGGGGGTGGCCCCTTGAGGAGAACGGACAAATGCTCTCTTTCGTCACACATCCCAAAGTGAAGATTAGCAGGGTTATGGACCTGAGACGCGTCAGTCCTTTCTGCAGCCGGCAAAATTGTGCTTGGTAGCTGGTTTACCGTCGTCGAATGGTATCTGGTCTATCCATCGAATATTCTTTCATCGAATTGAAATCCAACTAAATGTATTCATTGAAAGCCATTTTCATCGAAATGCACTTTCATTGAATACATTTTCGTTGGATTTGGATTTCGATTAAGGTTGGGGGGGGTTCCCCCCCCAATGAACAATGAACAGTAAAACGTTACATGAAGCTGGCCTGTGCCGAAATACTTTAAAGATTTCAACACTGGACAGCTCCATGTAACGTTTTAACGTGAAGCATGGTTCATCGAATTCCTATATTCGATGGACATGTTTCAATGAATATGTAATTTGTAATGCAATAGATAGCATTTCGATGAATTTATTTTTGGTGCTTTTAATTTGATGCATTTCTTTTTCAATTGGTGTTTTTCGGCGGAAAGACTATAAACCTATCGAATTAGTGTCTAGCTGAGGCCAATCTGTAGATGCCCATACCTTAACCATTGTCTGCAAAGGAGTTCTGGATATGCAGTATCTATGCTAGGACCTGAACAATTTTGTCATCCTTCTCCATACTCCAGCAATCCCAGACAGTCCATGCTGCATCATAATTCTTTGACATAGATGGTGCCCAGGAATCTTTGAAGCAAGTAGCTGAAGCCAAAAGCTCTGGGATATTTCAACAAACTCTGAAATCATCCAAGCCTCGAGGCCAAAGACCCCTTGTGTATTAACTGGTGGCCGCCTCCTGACGGATGCATCAGAATGTCTCTGTTAGGAAAGTTAGGATTGGAAAGTTCCAGAATAATGAAAACCTAAGCCTGAGCTATCCACTGATAATATGATCAACAAGAACACTCCTGCTCATTATGAAGGGATGGTATGCATCCTCTCTCCCGAGGCCCAAAGATGAGATGGTGTGTTACACATGCCTTTGGTTCTGGCCTCCATCGGAAGACGTGTGAAATTTGGGCATTGTTTGGAGGCAAGTGGATCAGTCTGAAGGGAGTGCAAAAAATCTTGGTGCCTTGATAACACATCAGTTGTGTGAATTTCTTAAATGCTCGAAGAAGACTGTTTAAATTCTTAAAAACTGATTTAGTAAACAAGATTATTTCTGTTTTCATTAAAGTGCAAATTAGTTTCGACATACAGTAATTAATACAAATAGTAGTTCGTTGGCACTACTTAGTAGACCTCATATAGCATTTCTTTCATGCATTAGAAAAAGGTGAAAAAATAATTCTTGATCATGTTATATAACTGATTTGTTGTATGTGTGTGCCGTTTGTACCTCGTGGTTATCGAAGCACCAGGTTTTTTTGCACTTTTCTGATCTGGTAGCACGGATCCAACAAGGAGCACCTGTAAGTTTATTTAAGCCCATTGTAAGTATATATCAATATATAGCGACTTTTGAAGGAAATGGAGTGCACCTCTACAACCTACTAATAGTCTCAGTCTGGAGGGAGGCCAACCCCCAGGGCTGCTGATCTAAACTCTGGTCTCTAAGGTCTCTGGGATGTCTGGTTCAGTTGGCCACAATGTTGGAGAGACCTGACCAGTACTACACCACTACTGACAACTTCTTCTGCAGTTAACTGTGCAGCTTTGGCAAAAGATTTTAGGCAAGGAGTTTGGGCCTTCTGCCTCTAGTTGGTTGATGTATCTGACTGCCGAAATGTTTTCCAATCTTCCACCAGGTCTGTGCTAAGGTCTCTGATCATGAAAGAGCTAGTCAGGGGTTCCAGGCAGTTGATATGTAAATTCAACTCTTTCTGTAACCACTTCCCTTGAGTGGAGACCTTTCTTCATGTTCTTCACCACTCTGATCTGCTGGCATCCAGTTCTATGGCAAGATAGGTGGAACTGAACATGGCCCAGCCGTTCCGAGTTTTCATGTGGTCTAGCTACCAAGGGACCTCTGTCCTGGCTTCCTTTACCAGGTGAACAATCCTGCAGTAAGAGGTCCAAAAGTGGGTGGTAGATCTTCAGTCTCTGCAAGTCTCTACAATGATGCAGCACACAAAAGATTGCTTGAATGGAAGATTCCAGGACGCCCACAACTTAGAAGTAGAGGCCCCCATCCCTACCTGCTCTAGCAGCGATCGCAGCATGTGAGCACTGCACTGTTCAGTGCATTCATCAGCGCCCCAAGCAGAGCTCCCGGAACCATGTTCCCCTGTTCCCTTTGTCCCTGCTTACATCATCGTGTGACTGAAACTCTGCCGGTGGCCCCTTAAGTCGTGCCTTTAGAATCAACATGACTAAATTATAGGAATCCCTGTACAGCAACAGAGTAATCACTCCCACCACCAGCCTGCCAGGGAGTCGCTTGGCACACATTCCGGAGAGGACAACTAAGATAGGATGGGAACACTCTCACTACATAAGACTGTTAAATACATACTAGCAGTGGTAGCTAGTTCATAATGGGCTGTGGGGCGCAGCCCCCGCCTTGTACGCCAGTCACCACAAGCTCTGTCAAGCACAACACTCCATTTTAGGAGTGCTTTGCCTGACTGATTGCTGCTGTCTGCAGTGACAAGCTCTAAATGGAGGTCAACTGTTTAAATGACTAGCCCCAGCCGAAACACTGCCTCTCCATAATTCAAGTCTGGTTGTTCTGCTGCCTTCCGGAGTATATCCTCTTCAGTAGTTCAACTAAATGCACCCTTGTCCAAAACTAGCTTACAAAGATCAAACTTGTTGGAGGCTGTTGTGAGTAGAAGCCACAAATCCCCAGGCTTCACCATCGACTGGAACCTTGGTTCAAAGCGTACCTTGCGAAGAAGGCATAGAGCCCTAGGTGCAAGCTGTCACTCCTCGAAGAATTAAGCCCTTCATACACGCCTCAGACTTAAAGACAGTGTTCCAAGCCGTCGCCTTTTCTCACCTGGATGGTGACGCCACCCACCGTTTTCCTAATTGCAACACTGGCCCTAGTAAGTGCTGTCCAGCACACCTTACCATAGGACTGAAGAGACTTGACCAGCACAACCCCAGAACGTAAATGGCTATACATCCAAGTTTGCATCACCTTTAAGATACTTTCATCTTTTATAAGACATCCAAGGTGCCATCATAGCTAGAAGAGAAACTCACCATCTCAGGAGGCCACCACATCGCCAACAGCCAAGACCACTTCAGCCTATGATCTAAGAAGCACATGAAGGAAAGGAGTCCACGATTCCCCATCTATACTCCACCACTACGGAAAACATCAAGCCTACTAACATGTTGGTTTCCTCCTCCTTCCACGATCTACCCCTAATATGTGTACAGTGCTCTGCTGCATCTAACATGCCCCGTGCTATATAAATCGCACTCATGAATGTAAATACTTACAAAGTGCAGCTTACCTCCTGTATGTCTCTCAACCTCACCAACCTGAAAGAGTATATACTTAAGTTGGACTCAGTTTTCATTCAATAATATCTTTCTGTTAATAATGCCAACACGCATTGTACTGTTATGTTTTACAGCTCTATTCTAAAGAAATGTGTTTGCTTCTCGCATTTCCCAAACCTATGTGTTATGCCTGCTTGGGTGGGGGAGGTGCATGAAAGCGGAGTCGACTCCATTCCCATTCAATGTTTGCCTCCTACACTGAGGTTCCCACCAAGTGCTAGTACTCTTCTCTCTTGCTTACTTTCAGATAGACCAACGTGTGCAAACCTCAGAACTCTTCTCGCAGCAAATCTAGATACCCCACGCACCAAAACCGTTCACTCTTAAAAAGCCATACCTGTTGGATTTGTTTAGTATTTGGATCTTAAATTGCCAGAAGATCTCTTCCACTACCAAACGCAGACTCCAACACAACCATCAGCCCTTATTCTGCTCGACCTCTCTGCAGCCTTCGACACAGTTAGCTATGACACCCTAACCAAAAGATTATAAGACATAGGCATAACAGACACAGCGCTACAATGGACTAAATCATTCCTAGCAGACAGAACAGAAACCATTTGGATTAAACCCTTCAAATCCATCCCACGGGTTAACAAATGTGGAGTGACACAAGGATCCTCACTATCACCACTGTACTTAAACAGCTACCAAACCCCAATTATCAGAATCTTCAAGAAACACAACATCACATGCTACAACTACGCAGACAATACACAAATCTACAAAATCAAAGACACCCAAGCCGATCATTCAAACCTAACCAACTGTCTAAATGAAGTCCTCAACTGGATGAATGCCAACAACCTGAAAATCAACCCAGGAAAAACAGAAATCATGATCATATCCAAAGACCAAGAGAAGGAAACCGCCATCCCATGGCCAACAGAAATGGGAACCGCACCATCACCGTCTAAGGTAGTAAAAAAATCTGGGAGTCCTGATGGACAACACCCTAACGTTAGAACCGCAAATAAACGCAACAGTCAAGAAATGCTTCTTCCTCCTCCACACGGCAAGAAAAATACTACCTTTCCTCCCATTCACACACAAAACACTCACTGTCGTCGCCCTCATCATGTCAAAAATCGACTATGCAAACAGCCTCTACCTCGGAATACCGGAATACCTACTGAAGAAGCTACAACGGATCCAAAACGCAGCAGCTAGACTACTCCTCAAACTATCCAGAAGAGACCACATCACCCCTGCCCTAAAAACACTACACTGGCTCCCAGTAAAACACTGTATCACCTTCAAAACAATGTGCATAACGCACAGGGCAGTCTGCGGACAAGGAGCAGAATTCCTACAAAAGAAAATAATCTACAAGCCAACGAGACCTCTCAGGTCAACCAACGAAATCCGCCTGGAACTAAAACCTTACATCAAGAAAAAACTTGGAGGAACCGCCTTCTACCACTTAGCCGAAAAAAACCTGGAACAACATCCCAAAAGAAATGAACACCAAATATCACCTTAAATTCAGAAAATTACTAAAAATCTGGCTCTTCAATACCACAGACTAAAACAGAAACAGTAAGACTAAATGACTAAACAGGAAAGGACATTGACAAGCTCCCAGAACCGACTGAGAAGCACTCAGGGCACCGGGAAGGGTGACGCCGGACAGAGTGGTTCACATGCGAGACCCATGGAGACGGAGGCAACAACCCCAGCCAATCCATACCATCCCCAACCGCCTGTTTAGCTACAACTAGGTACCACTGGGTTGTGGAACTAACAAGACACCACCAATCACCACACTAACTGAGGTATGGACACTGGCAGGCGCACTGGCCATGTGGGTGGGGGTGAGGAACATGCAGGGTTGGTGACGGAGCTAGCTGAGGAGGCAGCTAGATGTTCAAGGGGCCTCGAATGCAAAACGGGCAGGGACCTTCAGAGGCTCAATGTGCCCAAGCACCCCATCGAGTGAGATTACGCAAGCCCAGCTGGTCAATTCAGGATAGAGATGCCAACTAACCAATACCACTAACAACTTCCTCCTCTGCATACACCTCTCAAACTCCAAACCAAACACAACCACAAACCTCCAGCACAACAAACCGCACTAACTTCACTACACTGCAACAACAAAACAATAAACACACATATACTCGCACATCAGTACACGAGGACTACCGGCCACATACACACCAGGCCCAGCCGACGGACCCACCGGGCTGAGGCTCCCAACAGCACATCACTGCACTCTTGCACTTTTCCAGCCTCCACCCACTAACTCACCCTGCCTCCCTTTTTTCAGAGCCGCCAGAGCGCCAGGGGACCACTCCGGTGGTGATAGAGCGCAGTACAAATGTCCTTTAACATTAACTACCACCCAATCTCAGTGGACCTCTCAAGCAGAAGATTCAAGCACTGGGTTGAAGGAATACTTGAGTTATTATGAAGAGTAAATGGTGCAGGTCTTCAGAGCATACATACTGTTGGGGAGGATTCTCCAGAATGGCTAATTTCCCTTACCTACTGAGTCCCTCAGCAGCTCTGCTGGATTTCTAGGATTTATTTTTTTCACCTGGTAAGAGTGTGAGCCTTTTCTTCCCACTCTTACATGTGTTTTGCTGTGTGTTTTTACATTTTTGTGTTCATAGACTGTGGGACCTCACCTACTCCATAGGCATCATCGTTTTACTGTGTGTCACACAGCACCTTTAGTGCAGTGACACAGGGTTGTCTTTTTTAGACTTCCCACTTTAAACTCCATTTTCTGGGACTGACTACTGTCTCCCAGAACACGTAAAGTTGCCATTGACTTTATTAGTCTTTTTAAATACATAGACCCAGTACAAACTATCTTCCATAGAGTACTGGAAAGGGTTAATAGTTATCCCTTTTTGTCTGTTTCTCATGGAACATTATTTCGTTCCCCTTTTTTTAAGATTTGGCTGGTGGCAGTGGTATCTACCATATTTGTCCTACCGCGGTCTATGTAAATAGCCTTGGTACTGTTTTAGGCTAAGTAAGTAGCCTCGAACTTAAATCCGCTGGACCCCATTTACTTTTATTTGGTTCCAGCTGGGTTTATTCACCATTTCTTTTTGTAAAGGTCGGTCTTGTGTTTTACTCTGCGTGCCAAACCAGGTTTGGTTCCTTTGTTCGCCATCCTTAGGCGCCTGAGAGTCTGGGCAGACATGATGTGAGGGGGGGGTTGTAGGACAACTGCACAGGGTTCCCTTGGAAACCAAAGTCACACTCTTGTTTGATTGGCTAGGTGACTGTCCTGCCAGGACAGTCACCCTGCTGTGTGATTGACAGCCAGGCTGTGTGAATGGGGGAAAACTGCATAAAAAGCAGGTCTCTGGGACTTGGAAGGCAGAGTCGCCACTGGATCGAGAGAACCGAAGAGAAGCTGAAGGAAGAGGACCACTACCATGACTGAACCTCCCGGTGAAGCCCTGCTGCGGGTCCGAATCTCCAAACTTTGACAGAAGATCTGCAAGGAATCTTCTTCCCTTGGGCTGGTGGGACCAACCAGTTCACCAAGCAAGGCCTCTCTCCCCTGGTCGAGTGCACAGCTGCTGTGAACCGGATAGCCAGGAGGACTGGACCCTGTTTGGGTTTTAAGGAACGCACCTTTTATTCGCTGCTTTGCTGCTGGTTTCTTCCCTGGGCAGTGCAGGGCCCTCCAGTCTTCCTCTTTTGTGTCAGTCCAACAGTCGCTTCAGGAACCGTGAGCCTGCAGGATCTATCAGGAACTTCTGTCTCAGCTACAGCATTCTTCTTCTAAGGTACTGTTCAAACCCGGTTGTTCGTTCCGTCTGACCGCGGTGAAAGTGTTTTAAATCTTTCCCCAATCCGAGCGCTTGTCCTTCTCTACTCTTTTGTAACTTATCTTCCGACCAACTTCATTTCGAACTCTTGGCAAAGTCTTAACCGCAAACTATTACTTACTTGTTGGTGCTGCTTAATTTTGTATAACCTTGTCTTTTCCCTCCTTTTTAAATTGCTGGAGTGCCATTTTGCTCACACTTAATTTGGAGCTTAACTTGTCCAGAATTGATTGGGTGTGATATATTAAGATTGTGATTTTTCTGCTGCTTTACTTAGTGAACTGTTTTACAAGTGAATGTGTAAACGTATATTCTTTTACTCAGAAACCTTGAGTCAGTGTTTGTTTGAACCATAGCAATTGCTGTCCTTTGTGTAACTTCTGATACTGCTCACTTTACTCTTGAGAGAAGTCTGTTTGCTCAGCCATCGCTGCCACTTTACTGTGTAGTACAGGCTTGTACCAAAGGTGAATTTGTACTTGTAGTCTTAATTGTGTGTGGTGTTCCCAAAGGGCACTGCATATGATTTTGCCTAACACATACCCCACCAATGCTGCCCTATCCCTTTTCTCTCTCCCAAAACCCCCCATCCCCCACTCTAGAACAGGCCTGCGATCCGGCCTTTGGTGCAGATGTAGCAGCAGTGGTGATGCAGGAGGGTCTTGCTAACATCTGCCTGGTGACACCCAGCATGACCCTCATGCGGGGCAAAGTGGAAACAACGATCCCCAGGAAGAGACGGGGAAACTGCACACAGCACGACAAGGTGAGGGGGTGTTTGGGCCCTGCAAGATCAATGAATTGGAGTGTTTGTGAGACATAACTGGTGTCCAGTTGTGATTGATTCAGCCAGCAACATGTGGTGTCATATAGACAAACATCAGATTTTGCTGGCCTTCAGGTAAGGTTCTTGCAACAATCAATAGTGTTTGCTTCTGATTATTACTATGACAATGGGTTATTACTTCTTGACAAAATGGGGAATAATTACTGTACTATGTTTGAAAAAATGCACGATGGGCAGGTCACTTTGGATAAAGAATTACATTTTCCATTCTTTGTGACAATTGCATGTTGAGTCTCCGTTCATTGCCAATTGCTGCTGATTTTCCTGTGTACTTTAGTAATCTCACTCTATGAACATATGTTCTATTGACTTCATTCTGTATTGAAAATAGTTATTCCGAATATTATTCATTTGAACTTTCTTCTCCATTAATACATACCTATAATTGTTTGTTTTAGCTGTGTTTTACTAAGACATTCGCCAGGATTACAACATAGCTGTGTTTTACTAAGACATTCGCCAGGATTACAACATTTATTACATGGCATGTCCTTTTCTCCTCTTCAGCCCATTGTCCCACCAGTGTTCGCCCATGCTAGCATTGTGTCTTTATTTATGGGATTCACCAACTTATTTTTGTGTATGTTAGGTTTGCTTTGAGACCTGGAAACTACCATGCTTAAGTGGGACAAAAGACCTCATTGTACGACCGTTGCTTTTCTTCTTTTTTGTTTCCTAATAGACTTGGTTTACTAAATATTACAATACTTCTCAATAACTATCGAGCATTATTTTCTCCTTACGTACTTAAAATGTGCATAATTGGCCTAGTTGAAGTCCCATGTGCACAATTACTTATTTAATTTGGTGATTAGGGCACTGCAATGCACATCTACAAAGTCTCACTCAACAGTCACTTTATTTTAATTATTTTTTAGGCAGCCTGTACAACCAAGCCTTTATTTTGGGGGCAGTTTACTTGCTCTGGCCTCATTTGTTATATCTTTCCCAGTCTTCATAAAGAGTGTTGGTGTTTCTTGCACTCGCTTTGCATTGGGTTGCATGCCTGTTTCACTCTTTCATGCCTTCACGCTCACAGTGCCTTCTCCAGCCTTCAGATGCAATTTTTGCATTGCTCTCATTCCAGATTACCTGGGTCTTGTGCTCATTCTGATTTCCCAGCGTTTGGTACCGGGAACTACTTTGGCAGTCTGACCCCACGGATTATGACCCTTGCTGGTGTCCTCACGCCGGGAGCATTCGCCTCCATATTCGTGCTCGTCTCCCTTGTACCGGTACTCGCCATGTGGCGCTTGGAGACTCTGGCTCCTTGCTTGCTTATGGTCTTGACGTCGGTTGCTGGGCACCCGGCAAATCACTGAGCGTTAGTGGTCGTGCCACCAGGAAAGACTGTTTGCTTCACATCTAGCCTACTTTCCTGACCGAACCCTCTCGCTTGGTCAGTGCTGCGTAGCCTCCAGCTATCGGCCTTGCTCCTGCTACGTCACTGCTGGCTCTGTGACTGCGTGTAAATCTGCCCCTCCAGGACGTGTTCAGAGACTCACCTCTGCGTACCGTGGACTCCTAGCCCAGTCTCTCTCCATTCACAGTTCTTATTCTGTGCACGTACTTCATCACAATCAAAAAAGTTGTCATCCTTGCTTTACATCGGCTTTCAGATAGCGGTCCACATTACCTGAAGCCAAAAGGGTGGAAGAAGGATTGCTATCACTTGTAGCTAAAATCTGAGAGCACACAGTTCTTTCCAGTCCTATTTAGGTGGACAATGTAGTCCTTTCAGGGAGGTCCTCATTGGACTGAGAGTCGCTCGCAGTGAGTTCCCACTTGCCCAGATCCCTAGGGGATAGTCTTGCAGAGCGGGCTCACCTCCCTAGCCTCGCAGGGGATGACTCCCCTCTGGGGAGAAGGGATGCATTGTCCAGATTCATCACACACACCAGAGGTTGCACAACCCATTATCGGACACCAACAATGGGTGCATTTTCTGATTTGATGGCTTCTTGGTCCTCCAGTTCTGTACGGTCCATATGGGTTGTGATTGTGCCTAGCCTCTGAGACCACTGCTTTTAGGGTAAGGAAGGTAAATTGTTGAGTCTGTTGGAAAAGTGGCTCAGGTTAGCATGATCTGAGCAAGCCAGAAGGAGGTAAGTTTATGTCTGGAAGTACTCTTTTGACATTTTCAAAGGGCAGCTACGAACTGACTTAAATTGCAAATTAAAAAATAAATATGGGCCGTATTGTTATTGTTTTTTTTTTTCCTCCTAGATCCTTTGTGTAGGATTCTGGAAGATGAATCCACATCTCGGTTCTATGGTTCTCTCACTATACCAGACTCTGACAAGTGTAGACTAGCAGAAAAGCCTGAGCATTAGTTAGTAGGGCAGCAGGATGCAGAAAGCGTACAGGGTAGTGCGAGGGGTCAGAAATGATGGCCGGACAAAACATTGTCATGTTATTGGTTAAAGACTTTTATTAAATGAAATGGGTTGGGAATATTCCTCTGGCCCTACACCAAGAGGTATGTCCCTACCTACACCAAAAACTAAGGAACTGTCTGTGTCAGGATGTCAAATCAAAAGCCTTCCTTCTGTCCAAACTTTCTAACCGAACCCTCACACTATAAACAAAATAACAAAGTGAAAAGGGAAATGTCTTTAACCTGATGCTTTTCAAAAGGTGTTTATAAACAAATAGAGCACAACTCCAACATAAATCTTCTCCACAGTGGAAAAACCTTCATTCCAGAGGGGCTTCACTTTGTCTTGAATCCTTAATGGCTTAACAATGTCTCTTGGACTAACAGTTTTTGAAGTTTCTCTTGATTCACACAATCCCAAAAGCTGATTGGCATCATTAGCCCTTCAATCCAAGTTTCTTCTTTGACAACCGTCTTATCTTGTCTTTCCTTATAGGTTCACACTTTGCCTGGTATACTCCCCTACCAGGACTCTTTATGCTCTTTCAATTTCCTGGTTTACTTTCCTGCCAGAATTCCTCTTGCACTCACAACTACTTAATACTTCCTGGTATACTCCCCTGCCCAGGATTTGTCTTACCTTCACAACTGCCTGGTATGCCAGGTCTTTCTCAACTTCAAATGCCTGAAATTTGCTTATCAGGACTTTGTTATTGTGTTACAGCTTCTCTTTAAAAGCAAGTAGCATATACAGTTCTGGTTCTGGTAGGTATGTTTACTTGATTATGGTGTTCCCCACTTTTGACTTTCAATTCTTAACAAGGTTTGGTTTAAATAGGCGCTTTTGCCCTTTTCTTCAAAACCATTCCTTTTTGTAGTTCACTTTTTCGTAAATGCACAATGTTCAGATTTTCTTTAATGTTCAAAACTCTTTGCCGCTGTTGCTGAAATGTCCTGTGCTCCCCACGCTACTCTGGCAAACTCATCTGTTCTCTGTATAACGCAACCTTTCTCTACTGCTTCCTCCCCAGTCCAAGTGGCTCTGATGTCTCACCAGCCTCTTCCGTAGTTCCGCTCCTACACGCTGGCGTCTATGCAGCTCCCGGTCGGAACTGTGCTGCTTCAAGTTGCCTGCTGAACACCCCGAGTTCCCCCTCGCAGTTCTCAGCATCTCCACAGCAGGTGGCATCTCCACAGCAGGTCCCTCTGGCAGTACGTCTCTGTCCTGCTCAAATGGCGAGCTTCTTTGCTCTGCCACACCGGCTCACACCTCCAGCTTTCGCTCACTGACTTCAACGAAGATGTCATCTTCTTTGGAGCTTCTTTCCTTAGTTCTGTTACCATATTTAAAGGTCCCGCATATCGGTACTTTTCTCTAACAACTACCACATTCACTATGCTTGTTGTTCTAGCATTAAATCCCTCCTCGTCTCAGTACTTGGGTGGTTGTGGGAATTGAAGTGCACTGATGTTTAACATTGGAAAAATTGTTCTTAACAACTTCTCTTGGCAAATCAGTTCTCAAAGAGAGGTTGGAGCGTGTGCTGCTTTGACCAAAAATGGGAGGTTGGGTTGAATAATGTGAATATGTGTGGGTTTTGCTCAGTAACTCCACATGAAAGATCAGGTTTACCTGACGGAAAACTAGAACTGGAGTGTTTGCTTTTTAAGTTATGGATAGAAGTTTGACCTAACTGATGCTGGAGAAAGGTTTCTTTACTTTTCTTATAAGGGGCATCAGATGTATGACAATAGGATATTAATATATAGGGTCTTCTCCATGTGAAAATGGGGACTACCGCATCTCGTCCAGTGAAGCCATGACCTCTCCCAGACGGTTCTCTCCTCCCATGTGATCCTTCCCAGCGTCCGGATCAGGTAGCGGCTACCGTCCCCTGGCCACCGTAATGATTCCATTGGATTTGATACAGTAGCAACAACACAAAATAAGGACGTGTCCACACAGGGTGCAGTGTTATCCAGTATGTTAAAATTGAGTGGGTTGTTGGAATAGTCATTTAGAGCAGTGACTATCGCACAAATCTCTAAATGTTTAGGACACCGTCCAGGAATAGTTTGCAGTATTTTTGGGTATGGAATTTGCAACTTGGTTAAAACTCAGTCAGTGGGATAAATTCAAAAGTAGAGTGCTCCTGTTATTGAAAAGTGCAGTAGTCAAACGGGGGGCAGAGCCAGTACTAGGACAAATGTTAATAAATGCAACGAAGCCCAGCAGCAACCCTCCAGGTGGTCGGAATAGGAGATGTTGTTGTCCAGCTTTGAAGCATTTGTGCAGACTGCAGTTCGCAGCAAAGACGAATGGCACAGTGACGCTGGACTGCATCATTGGACAGAATAAAGACGCGCCTGGTGCTGGGAATCTGGCCAGCTCCTCCCGTAGCGAGGGTTGCAGCCTTTGTGGGCAAAGCAGTGCAGGCAGAGGCCCTGCAGTTCTGATGAAAGGCAAGATGCTTGAGCTGCCATGGCTCTTGGGCATTACCTACTGTGGGTCCTTTGTCAGAGAGTTATGGTCGGAGACAGTCAGCTGGTTAAGCGACTAGCAAGTGCTATTCTGAGGAGACCTAGAGTCCTGAGGTGAGTAACTCAGACAAGGGAGCACTGGCGTGGTTCCCATTTTGTTCTGGGAGTGCGGTTTCAACACTGGATTGTAGAGTGTAGCAGCAAAGCATTCATCTACCTTGGGTAAATCCTTTCAGTGGCTTTGGGACGAGTCCCAGCATTTGACAATTGCATGGTGAGGATATTCCTATTGTTAGACAGACCTGTAGTTTTGGATGCACATCCAACCACTAATGAGGCACACTGCACCATTTGAACATTTGGAGACCGCCCAATCTGGAGTGGTCGACATTCGAACCAAGCCCGACATCCTCCCAGGAAAACACAATGGGGGTGGATTAAGGCAATGTCAGATAGCCATTTGTATGCTCATCCAGATCTTGTCATGGCTGCCCTAAGCTCCCAACCTCGACTTCTAGGAACACCATTCTCATGTATTAATTAATTAATCTTTTATTATGCACTTAATACGCGGGACTGCGATTTGAACCTGTGTTGCTCTATGTTGTCTTGGTTCCAAGACAAACATAATGCCCCTGAGCTATCCTCCCGCATCCAACACGATTTTCCACATGCTTGCTGTGTAAACACAGACCCTTTGTCGAGTCTTGCTGCTTCTAAATCCAGGTCGCCATTCTAATGGGGATGTGCAGGGTGACCCGTTTTGTTCCTGGATCATAAGATCATACAATGGTGGTAGCAGTGTGCAGCCTTCTAAACTTGAAAGAGCTACCTCTAGCTGATGAGGAGCTAATCGGATTGAGCTACTCCGGCAAATCGACTGCCTTTGGGGTCCCCTGTCCTGCGAGTCTTTGGACACACATGCTGAGTTAAAACATCATTGAGGCCTTGGATGAAGACTGATCAGGAGAAAAAATGGTTAACTCTAAAGGAGAAAAAAGTACAAATTACAGGGGCACCCTGTGACCCTCAGTGGGAATTTAATCTCAACACTCCTGCTCTGCCTGGCCGTTAGACTTCCTTATTTCTCCCGCTGCCCGCACACCCAACTCTGAACCAAAACCATCAAGATATAGTGGCATTGATTGCAAATATTTTGCAGCAAGAAAAGAAAATATGGTCGCACAGGCATGTTTTGTGACACTTATGCATTATCAAAATAGTAAAGACGCTCTTGCATAGATAGTCCCTTAATTTAAAATTGTGTGGGGCTTTGGAACAATGGCACTGTGGGCATTTAATATCAGAAATTGACAATCTATGGGCAAGACAGTGGGTACAGCTTTTTCTGTGCCCTTGCTACAACTGTAGATTTCAGATTTCGGGAAGCTGCACGCGTCTCTGTAACCATTCTGTGATATCTGGTGTTGCATTCGAAAATAAAAAGCTTTTATAAAACAAAGGGAGAGAAAGTTTAAACACTTAAGCAAACATTTAAAATAAATAGCAAAAATGTATGTGTTTCAATGGGGGAAAAGTGGGGTACCCACTCATTTTAATCTTAAAAGGAGAGTGTGTTGTAAAAGAAAAAAGGGCAGAGTGACACTTGGGGCCAGATTCTGAAAGTACCGCAAATGAAAGGAGTACAGTGCATAAAGCTGACCTGACTATTTTGAGAGGGGCTGGGCAGTTGAAGAAAAATGCGCCGTCCAACTACCTTGCATACGCTCTCCCTACACGAATGTATTTAGACTCCAGAAACCACGTGGTTGCTGGGAGTGCATTTCACCAACATGGGTCGTTAAAGGGCGCGTCTCTTTGAAATACCTTAATGGGGGAGAAAAAAACATTTCATCCCCGTTTGGAGGACGGCAATGCAAGTGTGACAGCTGTGGTATGACTGCGATGTCGCATTTTAAAAAATAAATCAATCTTTTACACACACACAAAAATAAATGATCATGGCTGGGTCAGAAATAACTGTCATTATTTTTGCCCGTTTCAAAAGGCGGCAGGCCGATGACCCTATTCGGCAAGTGCTTTTAAAAGCCCTGAAACGCCCTCTTATTTGCACAAATGAGGGGCAAAAGGGCATCGGACTGAGCGTCTTTAAGTAGCGCTCATTCAGATGCCTTTTATGAATTGAGCTCCTTTTTTGGCGTAAGTGAGGAGTTGTGCTAGGCATCTCCTCACTTGTGTCAAAAATAGTTTGACTCTGCCCTTTAGTATCAGTGAATGGCGTATATATGGCAGGGCAATAGGAAAACCGAGGTGTCACCTGTCAGTGTTTACATTAAATTATTACAGGCTGTGGAAATCGGAACATCCCTGTAGTAGTAGTGGTATTCCAGCTATTTTAATTCCTTAAAGATGGAAACCAACGGACACCTAATACTAACCTACCCACACAGCTTCTTGGACTCTAGAGGTACCAGCAGAGTAGTGCTGAAAATACTGCATGAAAAGTCGGGTTTTGTTGTGTGCCAGCTTTACTGGGCCCTGTGCCCTAGATGCTTGGGGTTCTCCCAGTGTCGCAGATATGTAAGGACTGGAAAAGATGTCAAAGCCCCAGTCTCTTGCATTGAAACATTGGACAAAGGGTTGTCCTTACACAAAGATTTCTGCGCCACACAAGTGTAGTTTGGATGAAAGTTTCCTTTGACTAAGGTATTGGCTGTCTTTGCCCATTGTGAGACATGTGTTTCGACACCGCATGTGTCTTTTTTTCAAATCAGGGCCACTATAGTAATGTACAAACATTACACGCACCCACAGGCATGATACACAGAAGCAATGACGAACCCATTGAAACAACCATATCAATTTAGGTAAATTGGAAATATGACAATTAGTTCAATTCAAAATAAAATTTGCCATTTGAAAAGTAAATTTCAGATAAAACAGGAGGGGTGACTGGGAGGAGGGTGTAGGGCAAAAGACAATAGAGATAAGGAAAACGGTATTTGGAGAAAAGAATAAACAACAAACACAAAGTTTGTATACATAATATCCACAGTAAATTAGATGAACATAATTCCTTAAATTAGACATATATTATTTATAAATTGGTGATAAATCATCAGGCCATTTATTGTGTGATATTGTCCCGGTTAAGGGATTATTTAGTCCTCTCAAAAGGTCAATACGCTAATTACATCATGAATCTTGTATGGTACATTAGCAAGTTGCAGGGCAAGGAACCTCTGTAAGGTATATTCAAGTACCTTAACCTCTACCTGATAACATACATAGTCGGTTCAAACTGTGTCTTCATAGAGTGGGTTAAATCTCTGCTGTGAACAAAGGAATTTATTTAGTTCCTGATTTTGAAGTAAGCTGTATCAAGCATGGATATGCCATCCCAATATACCACCTTTATAGGGAATTTGTGGTAATTTTAGTGCAATGTGGAGTGGGACCCTGTGTGCGCTTGAAATCTGGTTCATGCAGTTCCTAATTTCAACAATCCACAATATCCAGCATAGCCATGTCGCCCTCAAGTTCCATGGTTTGCTTGTTTACATGTTTTACAACGTGACTTGTAGTGTACCTTGGTGCTTGGTAATAAGTGAGCACAGAAAAATATATTCACTGCACGTTTCTATCTAACGTAGTTTTTGTTCCAATATATATATATAT
Organism: Ambystoma mexicanum; assembly: GCF_040938575.1. Taxonomy (NCBI): domain Eukaryota; kingdom Metazoa; phylum Chordata; class Amphibia; order Caudata; family Ambystomatidae; genus Ambystoma; species Ambystoma mexicanum. Next base: position 761,545,609 of record NC_090925.1, on the reverse strand, counting down.
ATATATATATATATATATTATTTTTTTTTTTTAACACGTCCCTTTGAATAAAGCCAGATACAACAGACTTTACATATTGAATTACTGCTGCCGCTTTGAAAAAATGCCAGTTCTTGCTCATTTAAAAGGTTGCCAAACGTTATGTTTTCCTTTTTTAGATCGTCCTGTTACATTAATGTTTTGGGTCCCCAATATAATTGGTGTGTGGTATCATTGTGGTCCATTCTTAATGACTGTATCTTCCCAATTATCTATCTTGTAGTGGTGCTGAAAACGCTAGGGACTTACCATAAAATGACCATCTCCGTCTCTCAGCGTCTGCTTCAGGAGTCAAGTAGTTTGCAATGTGTTCCTTGTAACTATAGTGACTTTAAGTCCCTTCACAGTATTCATTGCCTTGTGTTGCTTGAATTCCACCAGCGCCATCTTTTGGGCTAGCATTGCATCTGGTCGAATAAAATGCATGCAGTGCTGCCCAAAACATGGTGTGTTTGAAAGGCAAAACTTCAAGATGGTAATGCAACACGTGTGGTAGGAATATTATTACATTATTGAAAAAGTCAAAAATCGTAATTATCACTAAACCACATTTACTTGACATTATTTGCATGTGTATTACGAAAAAAACATTTTGTTTTCCCTTTTAATTTATTTTTTTGTTTAAGGCTTCTATAAGTGCTGTTACTTAAGTTTTAATATGCGCAGCATTATTACAAATGTCTTGTTCCTACACATAGCAGCAAAAACAAATATGTTGTTAATTTTGTAAAGAACACAAATGTAGGATAAATGGCAAACTCTAATGCCTCATCTTGAATATATGGTGCTTTATTGTCCTATATTCTGCCGGTGGGGCTACTACATGTGCTTCAAATGGTACCTTTGGTATGCCTGTCAATTAGGATGTTGTCGTCCCTAAAGGATGTTCCAAATTTGTCCCACAGTATAAAAGTTAGAATGTTGTTTGTTCCCCATGAAAAGGCTCATTCATGGGTGGGGGTGTTGTCAAAGTGGTGAAACCCATTTATACATATATCTTTAGTTGTGTATTAGTTATGGATAGTGTAATTTACATTACCCAACTTAATGCTCCATTTTATTCATTATACACATTATTCATACTTATGCTTTTTAGTTATAGAAAATGTATCATTTCATTGTCTTGAGTGAGTCCAAAGTCAATCGAGCGAAATCGGCAAATTACTTGTGCCTCAGCTTGTCAGAGCAATAATTCTTTCTTACTCCCTCTTTTTCCCAAGGTTATTTTCAAACCGATAAATTGCAGGTTGTGTTTTTCCTCAAGTTGATGGTGTGCTTGCCAGTGTTGGGCAAGGGGCAATGATGCTTCCTGGCTGCCAATTCCTGAGAAATGCTCACGGATTCTTGTCCTCAGATATCTAATGGTGCTGCCGATGTAGATGCGTCAGCACGTGCAGATAATTGCACATACAACATACTTGGTCCTGCAATTAATAAAGCTTGTGATTTTCAAAGAAGTGCCATGTGCATCTGTGAATAGTTGTGTGCTGCGATGTGCGAATTTACATACTCCACATTTCCTAAAACCTGTAGGCATTGTATTTAACCATGTTTGTGTGTTTTTCAGTTGCTGGTGTTGGAAGTAGAGACAGACTTAGCGTCATTTTCAGAGCTTTGGCTCTCCTGTAAATTATTTTGGGTTTGTCATCGATGTGGGGTTCAAGATGTTTATCCAGTTTGAGCAAGTGCCAGTTTTTAGAAAGAACTCTGTAGATTTCGTAATTGTCACACAATGTAGTAATGTAGCGTACCCTCTCACTGTCTTCTTTTGGTTTCTCTCTCCTGGTGGTCATTGTCTGTTCCCTTGGAATTAGTTGTGCTTTGTTATATGCTTGTTTTATGCATTTATTGTTGTATCCTCTTTGTCTGAATCTGTTCGTTAGCAAATTACATTCCCGTTGGAAATCTTCAGAATTGGCAGTTTCTCCTAGCCCGGATAAATTCTCCCTTGGGTATATTGTTTTTGACTGTTTTTTGATGACAACTGGAGGCGTCTAGCGTAGAGTTCACTTCTGTTGGTTTCTGAAATGTTTTGGTCATCGGGTGATTTCCTTTGACATAAATCGTGAGATCCAAAAAGTCAATTGAGGTATCTTGGGGTACCTTGGTGTAGTCTGGCCTTGTCAATTTAAGAGCTTCACGCAGTCTGTAATAGAAAAACATTGTAACCGTGTTTGACTCCCGTAATTCCTCCCATGATATCAACTTCCCGTAAATCGTAAGATCCCCCAATAAACTGATCGCCCAGCTTCCCAAACAGTGTCAGGAATTCGTGAGCGGTAAGCCCCTAACCTTCTATATGGAAACGTCGGGAGAGTAGGAGGCAATTAAGTCCATTACATGTGCGGTTGTCTGCAATGCTTTACAAATGACTGCTGTTGGTTGGATTTTGGCTCGGTCACAAGTGGGGGGGTGGTGGGGAAGCTTTCCACAGGAACCTTTCAAATAGTCAGGGGCTATGATCGCCTTTTCTAATGAGACGTGCGGGAGGTCGGGTGTAGGGAACCACCTGCAAGTGGAGAACTGAATTTGAGTTGCTAGGAAATGTATGTAAAGATCTGGGTTTTCCATTCCTCCCAACTCGTAGGGCATTGTCGGTACCCTGTAGGATACCCTAGCTTGGTGACCTGCTTATACTGAACGGATCATCAATATCTTGAGTTTTGGCCAGAAGGTCATGGTAGGCCAAATATGGGTGTTATTGAAAATGTACAAGAATTTCGGGAGCAGTATCATTTTGGCTACGGACATCAGGACTGCCTGTGAGATGGGTAGTCAGACCCACGTCCCTACTCCATGTTCCATTTGTGTTAACACCATCATATAATTGTTGTCGAAGAGGGATACCTGGGAAGTGGAGGTATTCATTCTCAGATATTCTATGCCCCGTGGGCACCATCTGAAATCGTCAGTTATATTTTCCTGGTGAAATGCTGAGGTCAGTTGTAAAGCCTCAGATTTAGCCCAGTTGATCTGCACACCGGATATTGTACCATATTGTTGAATAACCTCTACGACCATTAGCAGATTCACCTTTGGATGTTTCAGGTATAGTAACATGTCGTCAGCATAGAGTGACATGATCGAGGAGTGCGAGTGTAGTCTGTCACCCTTCGTATATGGTATTCCCTCCGATGGCAGGCGAGGGGTTCTATGGCCAGGGTGAAGAGGATACGGGACAGTGGGTACCCTTGTCTGTCTGGTGCCACGGGTTGGTATGATGCCCTCGGACAGGCTCATTTGTGTATATTGCTGCCTGGGGGGCAAGGGCAGCCCTTTTAAATACAACTCTTTCACCTCTTCAATTCTGCCACCAAGTATAGGCAATGCAAGGCGAAACTTTGTGGTGTGAGGTACTCAAGAACCCATTTTGTTGATGTGTGTTGTCCCCAATCCCTGTCCACAAGCACGTACTAGGAAGGGAACTACAGCACCTCGACTGAATGTTCGTGAAAACGCAGTGCATCCTTTGGATCCAAGCTTTGACTAGCTGAAAATAGACTGCATTCATTTCAGACATCCTTTCCACCAGACCTAGGCATGTGAATGGTCTAGGTGACCAACTCGCAGTGCTCTAAGATTTGTTGCCACCTCTGCACTTCACTCTGAATGTTCTATTCATCCAAAGTTAAACTTTTTCCTCTACCTGCTTTAACTTATTTAATTCTGGTAACTGAAAGGTATGCCCTGGGCTCTGACCATTCTTGCTGAAGCGACTTGTGGTAAATAGTAACGTGTTTCTTTAGAATACATGGTCTGCATTATGCTTTGTTTATAATTTTGTATATTGGCTTTGAACAAAAATAACCTGTGGTCTTCTGTAGCATGTGTATGATCACTCGGATGAAATTATAGGGAGACAGTCTGTGACAGTTAAGGACAGCAGCAAGCTAGCGAAAGGCACCAGCTGCTGCAATGCTCCGAAGTCCTTGCTTTACCTGGGGTGTTTGTGATGCTGGTGGGTGGAAGTTGGCACATGTAATTTAATAGCATCTCTTCTTCAGGCTTTGGAGCGGTTTTATGAGCAGGTGATGCAGGGAATCCTACGACATATCAACTTTGAAGGTGAGTCTGCCTGTAAACTGTGTCCGACAACAGAGAAATTCCCTTGTGTTACACCAATCTCAGTCTTGATGTGAGCTGTACCTTAGGCGGTACCGCTCATAGGGCCTCAGGCCTCAGACCTCTGTCTTGTTCTATCACTCTCACATCAGACATCAGACAAATGCTATCTCACAAGTCGCACATCTATCACGCCTCACCCAGCACAGCAGCATAGATCTTAAGGTATGAAGATATTCCAGGATAAACCCTTACAGAACAAAGCTAATCCTTAGGTTCCACAAATGTTACAGGCTTTGAACAGCAGAGCTAGGCCTCATGTTTGGTCCTGTGCATTACTGGATGAAAACATCCTCAACCTTTTTAGCACAAGAACGTTTTCCAAAATTCTGCATGGAGTTAGCTGGAATTTAAGGGACCAAGAGCCCCACCACTTCACTCCACCACTGCCTTCAGATTGTGTGTGTGTGAATTTGACAGCTGAATCCTTGAAATGTGTTGTTGGAAAGTGACGTGCCTTTCCGTTTCATTAGTCTACACCTTGCTCGCCCTTCCATCTATCCCTATTGACTGTTCCATCTTCCCATTGTCATTTTCACCTCCTTTTTTGTTCCTACTCTCCTTCATCTTTGTATCACTTGTCCTTGTCTGATTGTCTCCTTCATTTCTTCTCTCCTGCCCCCAGTGGTGAAGTGTGTCCTCATCGCCAGTCCTGGTTTCGTGCGGGATCAGTTTTCAGACTACATGTTCCAGCAAGCTGTGAAGATGGACAATAAGTTGCTACTAGAGAACCGGTCAAAGTTCATGCAGGTTCATGCCTCGTCTGGACACAAATACTCCCTCAAAGGTGATAAACCACTCCTCCCCCTTCCATTGGCACCCCCTATGGATGCCATTATCCCTAACAAGTGAAACGTTATACTAACTTAATCCCCAGGACACAGTGTTCGAAAAATGACTTACCCCGTTCCCAGACTATCAGCCCTCCACCAGTGGGCACAACCAGTCCTTTCAACCGTACCATTGCACCACCCTATGAAGTATAAGGAAAACAGTGTCCCTGCAGATGGAGCTACCCCCATCAACTTAAACCTGCCACCACACGTTCGTAGAGGTAACCTCACAAAGGTGAACTACCACCTATCCAACCAGCTGTGTGACCCATTGCCCTCCATGTCTATTATTCTCCCTGGAAATGCCCTGTCCTAGACAGAAGTACCCCCTGAATAGTTCACTGATCAGTAACTTAATTTCTGATACTTGTTAATCTGCTTAGAATCACATGCTGTGCATATGGTCCGACATCCAGTGGTAACCGCGGAGTATTGCATCTTGTCTTTCGGGGGACCGAAAGGGGACGTCGGCATAGGCGTGTCTGAAACACTATCCCTATCGTGATGTGTGTAGTACCCAAAATCCCTTGCGCGCCGAGGTCCCTCAGATTGTTTTTTTCCGCCCAGATAACTGGTCGCCCTATAGCGGAGCTCTTCATGAGACATTGTTTATCTTACCGAATTGTCGGTTTAATCCCTGTTAAGTCACTTCGCCTATCAAGAACATCTTCGACGAAGACTACGGGGGAATCGTCTACGGCTGTGGGTTCCGGCGCCTAAGATCCGGCGCTCGGACCTCCACGTGGTCGGGCCTAGGGAGAGGGGCTTGGGGTTTGCCTTACTGCTATGATGTCTTTCCTCTTTTCTACTTCTTTCCTTTTTGGTCTGGTCACCCTTCCCTTCTGCTATGGAAAGGACTCCATTTAGATTCTGCCCTGTGTGTAGGGTCAGATATCCGTGGAAAGAAGAGCACACGTTGTGTAACGCTTGTCTCCCCCTAGAGCACTAAAGCGGTGTTCGGCGTGTAAACTCCTAAACCTAAAACCCTTAATGAGCGCCGGTTGAAGCGGTGGGCCGCGTACGGAATGTCACGGGTGGAGCCTCCCTCCCCTGCCGCGACACCAGCCGAAAGTGACGGGTACATCGGATGACCAAACGTCCAACGCGGATGTTATAGACCTTGAGGCGGACTATTCTAGAGCCGCCACGCCCGTCCCCGACCCTTCCAGGCTCGACTCCGGTCCTGCTACAGGGACCACACCGGTGACAGGGGCGTACAATCGCACCGCACAAAGCACACAACCCAAGCGACCTCCGCAACAACTTCGTCGAAGAAGGCGAAAGCGCCATCGGATCGGTCTGATCCGAAGCCTTACCCGCATCCGCAGCAGTGCATGACGACTGGGCTTAACAAACATAACAAGGGCGCTACTCTCCAAACTACACACGCGGAAGTTTCTGAACAAGAAACTTCGACGGGTTCCAAGGTTTCCAAGGCCCGTGCAGGCCCGAAAACTACGAGTAGGCCTCTACCCGAGAAGCCATCATCGGAGGCGTTGTCTCCCGAAGATTTGGTGACTATCAGTAAGAGCATCAATAGGATTGCTACGGCGGTGGCCTAGTACCGGTTCCGCCAACAGTTATGGGCCAATCCGCCGAAAGGTTTTCCACAGATTTGGAAGACGACCCCGAAGACTCTTACGAAGAAAGCCAGGTACCCCTCTCAAGCACCCTGAGGAGATCCTCTCAACGCCTTAGGGCGCAGGACCCGGTTCCTACTCTGCTAGATCCATTTGGGTCATCCAAGTGGACCATGGTGCAATTCGAGGGGTGTATGGATCGGCTGGAGCAATTTTTCAGGGCTTCTGATCAACCTCCGCCGAAAAAAGCTTGGGTAGACCCTAACCCTCAAACACAAGTTGCCCAACACCTAGATGTCCAACACTATGTTGACTATCAAGAAGATGTCCAGAAAGACACGTATAGAGACATCTATACAGAAGAAGAGGAGGCTTCTTTTCTGGACAATTATGGGGAAGATCAAGGTGCAACGGACAACTGGGAAGACTCCCAGCAGGATGATCACAATTCTGATATCGTTTGCCTCGACTCTCCCCCGGTGGATGATCAAATGGCTTTCAACAACATGTTGATAAAAGCAGCGGAATTCTTTAAAATTGCCACGCTTGAAGCCTTGCCTGAACAAGATTTTGCGGAGGACATTATTAATGACAAGCCTCCGGCAAGCCAGTCTATCCCTCTCTTGAGCTCTGTAAAGAGACGACTGGCCCCTTCCTTACTCGCACCCACTCAGACTAGGGCTGTAAACCCAAGGGTCGAAAAACCTTTCCGGCTCTCCCCCACTGACCCGCTTTATATCAAAGTGCACGCAATCCCAGACTCGCTGGTGGTGATCAACACTTGCAAGAGAGCAGGGGTTCCCCTTGCCACGGGAGAGTCATCCCCGGACAAGGAATCCAAAAGGTTGTATGCCTTAGGCAAACTGGTCACGTCGGCGGTGGTTTATACCGTCCGTCCGTTACTGGCAAGCTACGTCGACGCCCAATTGAACCTACTCCAGGAAGGCCTTCAGGAGGTTCCGGAACCAACCAGAGACAAGCTTCTCGCCATTGTTTCGGATGGCAAACTTACCGATCAGAATGTTGTAAAGAATACCCTGGACTCCGTAGAGACAGCAGGCTGGTCTCTCGCACAGGGTACTCTCCTAAAGAGACACGCCTGGCTGCGCGCGTCGGGCTTCAGGCGTGAGACCCAGGCATCCATCATCAACAAACCCATTGAAGAGGCCAACCTCTTCGGGAAGGCGGTAGACAACGCATTGGAGACAGCCAAGAAGGATCACGAGACTATTAAGTCGCTGCACCAGATTTCCCAAAAACCCTTTTGACAGAGGAGCAGTAATTATCGGCGGTCCTTTCGAGGACAAGCCCGCGCCGCTCAAAATAATTTCGGCACGGGCAACTTCAACTCAAGTCAACCTGCTGAAAGCCCCACCTACTACCCCGAGAGGGGTCAGAAGCACGGAAAGTATAGAGGCAGAGGTTCCAATTCCAGAGGAGCGTCAACTTCGGGTCAGAAATGACTACCAAGTTCGGGTCCCCTCCCATGTCTCCCCGGTCGGAGGGCGATTAACATCTTTCCTCAAGGCATGGGAGGGGATAACTTCAGACCAGTGGGGTCTTAAAGACGGTCGCCCACAGTTACTGCGTGGAATTCGCCCGACCTCCACAGTTCAGACCGCCGAAACATCAACGCCTTTCACCAGAACATCTGCAGATCCTGATCCAAGAGGCGGAAGCTCTGCTGGGAAAGGACGCCATAGAAGCCGTCCCGATTCTTCAGGTAAACGAGGGTATCTATTCAGTGTACTTCCTTGTACCCAAAAAGGATCTCACCATGCGTCCTGTTCTAGACCTGCGCCCAGCGAACAAGTTCAGAAAGCCCCAGAAGTTTTGCATGGTAACACTGCAAGAGGTGATCCCATTGCTAAAACAGGGGGACTTCATGACAACATTGGATATGAAAGATGCATACTTTCATATTTAATGCTGCCAGCGCACATAAAATACCTAAGGCTCGTGATTCAGGACAAACACTACCAATTCAAAGTACTCCCCTTTGGCATAGCCTCGGCGCCAAGGGTGTTTACCAAGGTCCTGGCAGTGGCAGCGGCACAACTGCGCAGACTTTCAGTTCCAGTTTACCCTTACCTCAATGATTGGCTCATCATGGGAGACTCGTTCGACGTTTGTTTTTCGAACACCCAAAAGACAGTGGACTTACTGTTCAGCCTGGGATTTTCTATCAACGAAAAGAAATCCAGCTTAGTCCCCAGCCAAGTAAAACAGTTTCTGGGGGCTCCAATTCATACGGAAGAAGGTCTAGTCTTGCCTTCCAGCGAGAGTGTTCAGAACATGCTCTCTCAGGTTCCTCAGTATGTAGCCAGTCGAGAGGTGACGGTACGCAAAGCTATGCGTTTGCTAGGGATGATAGCGTCATGCATATACTTGGTTCCCCACGCGCGGCTGCGCATATGTCCCATGCAAGACTGGCTCAACAGCCAGTGGTGTCAGGCCAGCGGACAATGGGAAGATCTGTTAGTTGTCTCGCCAGCCCTCGTTCTCTCTCTGCACTGGTGGTCGAGGGAGAACCTCTTAAAGGGGAAGACCTTCACCACCTCTGCAGTGGAAGCCACTCTCAAGACAGACGCATCTCTCACAGGGTGGGGGGCTCACCTGCTTCAACAGACAGCGCACGGAGTGTGGTCCCCTCAGGTAGCGTCCAACCATATAAACCTACTGGAGCTACTAGCAGTGTTCAAAGCATTGAAAGCCTTTCAGGAGCAACTGCAAGGGAAGACAGTGCTGGTCCTAACCGACAGCACAACAGCAATGTATTACCTGAACAAACAGGGTGGCACTCATTCTCCAGGGCTATCCAAGCTGTCCCAAAACATCTGGATATGGGCTCTCAAGCACAAGATGTTCCTGATAAACCAACATGTTCCAGGGGAACTCAATCTTCTGGCAGACATACTCAGCAGAGATTTTCCTCTGCCAGAAGAGTATGAATGGCGACTGCACGAAGACATTGTATCCAACGTCTTCGCAGAATGGGGGTTTCCAGAGATCGACCTGTTCGCTATTCAGGAGAACGCCCAATGCCAAGATTACGCCTCCAGGTACCCCCAGAACCGATCCAAGGGGAACGGTCTCTGGATAACTTGGTCGGGGAAATTCGTCTACGCTTTTCCCCTGACTCCCCTTCTGAACAAGATGGTACACAAGATGCACCATGAACCAGTCACCATGATTCTGGTGGCTCCCATGTGGGCCCGCCAACCTTGGTTTGCGCACCTGATGGAAATGTCCCTCTCCCCATCATTCAAGCTGCCCTTCCCGTACAACATGTTGTCTCAGGACAGGGGGGGAGACTCTGCACCCATGCCCACAAACTCTGAACTTAGCAACCTGGCTCCTAAGGTCATAGAGTTTGGACATCTGCAACTCCCTCAAAGATGCATGGACATACTGAGGGAGGCAAGAAAGCCTAACACACGTTATTGCTATGGCAGCAAATGGAAACGTTTTGTAATCTGGTGCAGCTCCAAAGGCGTCAATCCCACCGATTGCTCGCCTTCACACATTGTGTTATATCTTACCCGTCTGTTGACTCTGGGTTAGTCTTCAATTCCTTAAAGGTTCACCTAGCGGCGTCGTCAGCCTACACCACGTCACAGCAGAAGGTGTTGTGGTGGAAAATACCTTTTGATTAAACCCTTTATGGAAGGGGTTAAAAGAATGTATCCCCCCCCAATCACTCACCCAGCCCCTGGGTAGGATCTAAATGTGGTTTTAACTAGGCTCATCGGACCCCCTTTTGAGCCTATGCATAAAGCTAGTCTGAAAGACCTGACTTACAAGACAGCCTTTCTAGTAGCTATCACTTCTATCAGAAGAGTTAGCGAACTACAGGCCCTCTCGGTTTTGGACCCCTTTGTTACAGTCCACAAAGATAAGGTAGTTCTGCACACTCGTCCCAGATTTGCGGCGATAATTTATTTCGAAGTTCCATGTGAACCAGTCAATCGAATTACCCACGTTCTTCCAGAGACCTACTAACATGGCCGAACGAAGCCTTCACACACTAGATGTGCGCAGGGCAGTCATGTTCTACATGGATAGAACTAAACCACTGAGGAAAACTAAACAATTCTTTGTTTCAGTGGCAGCTGGTAGAGAAGGGGATCCTGTCTCTAAATCATCAATATCAAGGTGGATTGTCAAATGCATCACACTATGTTACCCTCTTGCAAAGAGAGAACTGCCCTTCAAGCCTAGAGCACATTCTAGTCGAGGCAGTGGGGCATCCATAGCATTCATTGCAAATGTTCCCCTAGAGTCCATTTGCAAAGCGGCAACCTGGAGTTCTGTACACACCTTTGCAAAACACTATTGCCTAGACACTCATTCTAGGTCTGATTCTCAGGTGGGAAAAGCAGTACTAAGACATCTTTTTTCTACTGTTCCTTCTCACAACCCACCTCCTACTCTGGGTACTGCTTGCTAGTCTATGCAGAGCATGTGATTCTAAGCAAATTAACAAGCATCAGAAGACATGCATTACTTACCGTAAATGTATTTCTGATGATTGTATCTGCTTAGATTCACATGCGCCCTCCCTGCCTCCCCGCTCGGGGTGGAAGGAACATAGACTTCTTACTACTTTCTCTCTTCATGTACTCACTCACTATAGCCTTGGGCTCCCTCATGGCAGAAAAAATACAATCGGAGGGACCTCGGCGCGTGAGGGATTTTGGGTACTACACACGTCACGATAGGGATAGTGTTTCAGACACGCCTATGCCGACGTCCCCTTTCGGTCCCCCGAAAGACAAGATGCAATACTCTGCGGTTACCACTGGATGTCGGACCATATGCACAGCATGTGAATCTAAGCAGATACAATCGTCAGAAATGCTTTTACTGTAAGTAATGCATGTTTTATAGTTCATATGCTCCTTCAGGCTATACAGAGGGAGTCTGGACACTCTGCCCTCGTAGCAGCCTCCGTTGTCCTTTCCGTCCGCTTATTGCTGGCATGCCACCCACCCATTCCCATGCTTTAGCAGACATGATGCCGTTGGTAGTTACTGATATCCCCTGAAATGGTCCCTCCGTGACCCATGTTCTAAAGAGATCGTCTTAATCCATTAAGTGACAATTTAATCACGTTGTAACAAGCTCTCCCTTTTCTCTCCCTAGAGGTCCTCTCTAACCCTGCTGTCACAAGTCGCCTGGCAGATACCAAGGTAAGCTTGTAGAAGATCTTCACAACCTATTGTCTGCCAGAGAGTTAATGTTTGCAATTTCAGCAATGTTCACACAAGCAACCACATCTTTCACCTGATCGTAACATGCGCATTCTCTGTGAACTGTTTCCTCATCACTGCCCACCCTTGTTATCATGAGGCGCAGGAGATTGGAACAGAGCCATCTGTATTACTAACCTTCCAAATACTGAGAAATCATTAAAAATGTATCGGCTTTCTAAAGCTTTGTTCGTACTGTAAGAAAATTACTTGTTGTTTTTGGTCTTTTTTGTACCATAAATTAGAAGGGGTGATTGTGCTAAAACACGACTCCTATGTCTATACAACTGCTTTATTTACAGATTAAATCCTGCATCTTATTAATAGGGTTAATTATGTTCGATACATGTGAGGACATGATACTTGCCATTTAACAAAGCTGTGATATACAATCGCTGGATTGGCCAATTAGACAAAGCTATGTTGCAAAAGCTGTAAATCTTCCCTGATTAAATGTCTTCGCAATAAACTGAGTAGACCCTCTTGAAATTCAAGCATGTGACCTGCAAATCAAGACCACACCCCTGCAGCAGGTACACAATACCACCAACTGGCACACAGATTACAAGAAGGGTAAATTATTTTTCCAATAGGAAACTGAGTCTACTTATATTTGGACCTGTGATATCAGAATATTAAAAGGAAGGAAGCAATGGGTGAAGGGCAGGTACCAACCTACTCTGTGATTAATATACATTTAAAGGGCAAAGAACAAAAACACCCTTAGTGAATTCATTGCCCTCATAAAGATCTTGATGCTAATGCTTAACTTTTCGTTGAGGACTATGTAACCATCGAACATAAAGAATCTGAATTGTAATCACTCTCTTCAGTTGGGCCTTTTAAAGCTAAGGATTTCTAACACTACAGCTTAAACTCTTAGGTACTCTCTTTCTAGGGAGTTTCTCTCTTTCTAGGGAGAAAAGGGAGAAAAGATTTTCCGACTGTTATTCCTGAATAATCTTGATGAGTTCAGCTCAGGGTCCTGGAGCAGTTACACCCTCTGTCAGTATGAAATGATATATGATGACATGATATGGCATTTATAACGCGCCTGTACACAAGTGTTTCAAAGCGCGACGGGGCAAGGGAGGGGGAACAAGGGAGGACAGACAACGATCTTACTAGGCCACAGTTCCTGTCTCCTCCACTTGGGAGGAGACAGGAACTGGGCCCTGCCAACTGCTGCCTTCCCCCACTGGAGAAGCCAACATTCTGGCTTCCACCCAGATAGACCACCTGCTCTAGGCTGCAAACGGTCCCCATACGCCCTAGAAAAGTTCAGTTAACTAACCTGGTCACAACCTTTAGCTAAAGACTCTTTGTGCCTGCTATGTGTGGGTTATTTTGCCTCGTAGTTGACTAACATGTGTCTTTGTTGAGGATGGAATTCTTAGGAGTGGGACTCTGAGGGATTAATGTTGAGAAAGTAACATCTGCTTGTACTCTCTCTAGGCTGGACTATTGTAACAGATCCTCACCCCCCCCCACCCCACCCCAAATGGAGGGTCCCACCTCATGCAACCCTCTCTGGGGGCAGATGCCCCTTCCTAGGATCAGATATCTGCCCCCAGGGAGGGTTACAAGGGGGTGCCCCCTTTCTACTTCGGTTGGGGGAGGGGCACCCACACTTTCATTCAGTAAGAAATCCATGGTGGCTAGTGGCCCCCCACCTCCACCCCCTTTTCCCATCATTTCATTTTTTTTTACATTCCCTTGGGGCAAATGGTCAGCCATCTCCCCCAGGGTTCACATGCATGTGCCCCCATGCTTTGGGGGCCGGGAGGGGGGAGAGGGCTGCTTACTTGAAGCAGCCCCCCCCCAAACTCACAAACGCATCCATGGTGGTCCAGTGGGTTGCTGGTCACGGATCGAGCGCTCTGCGCTGATCCGTGACCAGCAATGCCTCATATATGTGGTGTCCTTGGAAAGGGGAGAACCTCCCTTTCCAAGGACACCACTTTTTGCGATATCCCTGGTGGTCTAGTGGGCCCCAGGGCCCCAAACCCCCTCCTACCTCCCCCCTTCCCTCGATTTTTTTTTTCTTTTTCTTTTCACCCCTGGGGGCAGTGATCATCCGCCCCCAGGGGTCTCTGGCGCTGTGGCCCCGCTTACCTACTAAGCAGCCCTCCCCCCCGCGTCACAAACGGATCTGTATTGATGCGGTGGCATTGCTGCCCGCGGATCGCGTGCCCTGCGCCCAATCCGCGGGCAGCAATGCCACACAATGGGTTCCGTTGTAAAGGGGAGAATCTCCCCTTTCCAACGATACCCGCCTCGATCTCCGGCTTGAAATACAGCCGGAGATCGAGGCAGAAAAAGAAGGTCTCTTACCTTCGCTGTTCCCCGCAGCAGCCGAAAATGGCTGCTGCAGGGAATTTACTTTGTTTCACGCGACGTGTGTTACGCACGCCGATGTGAAACTGAAGGTAATCCAACCCCCTGGCAGTGAGAGGGGACCTCCCCCTCACATAGCCAGGGGGTTGGATTAGTTTTGAGCGATCCCTGCTTTGGAGGGCGTCGCTCAAAACAAGGTGCTGAAAAGGACGAGCTATCTCGTCCTTGACACTGCGTGTGCACTGCCAAGGGCGAGATATCTCGCCCTTGGCACTTAAAGGGTTAAAGGAGCAGCAAGCAACTTAGACACTTTGTTACATATTCTTTTGCATAGTTACAGTTAAAATACTAACTCATTTACAAGTAAGTACTTTACACTTGTTATAATGGTGGCCCTCCTGTGCATTACCGTGGCTGATTTGACAGCCTGCAAGTACTAATGACTAAAAGTCATAAAGTAGTTTCACTGCCACCAGCAATACAATTAATTTTATTTTTTTATTTTTTTTATTTATTTGATTTAACTGTCAAACGGTTTTTACAAAAAGAAGCAGGAAGAAGTTCGATGGGCAGAATTCGGTGGGCCTTTCCACCCTCCCTTTATTGTAATGACTCATTTTCTTTTGGTCCAACTAAACCAATGTGTCTGAAGAATCCTACCACAGCAATCTCTCATTGGGTTTTTTCGCCACTAATGAGAGGAGACCACCATACTTGTTCATCATAAACAAAAAGGTCCTTGAAGAGATGTCCCAGCCAAGTCTTTCTTTCGTTCTTCACGCCTGAACATGAAAGTAAGAGGTGTTTTTATAGACTCAACCTGCTTTGTCGTCTCACAAAAGCGGCAATTATGAATTCGCTAGACCTCTTATGGCACGAATTTCATTGGTGCTCATCCGATTCAATGAATCCTTAAACATTGGCAGGTTAGTTGGTCTGGGAGGGCGTCTCATTAAGTTTTTTTTTTTTTTTTTTATGTCTTGATGGAAGTTCTTTAGTGAGTGTGTAACGTTGCAGCTTCCTGCAGAGTTTCGATCCAGTCGAATTCCAGTAGTTCTTTATTGACCCTTACCGGGTTCTGAACAAGCTCTTCTTCATTACTTGGTATTCGATCAAAAATTGTTCTTTTTTTTTTTTTCCTCTATTTCATGAGCATTGTATTCTGCTTCTCCTCCATTTCAATTTGGATGAGTTTAAAAAGTGTTTTAGTGGATGGGATAATGACTTTTCTGTAGAGCATTAGTCCATTCCTTTCCACTATTGCTTTAATAGAAGTTGTATATAGTTCACAGTGGGTCAAGGCCATCAGTGTTGCTTAAGGCAGGGCCAAAACACGCCGCCAGAATCGACCCTCCAATTTCTTCCAAATTGTGTCTGGTAGGAAGGGCATGGCTTCCGCTCCGTAAGGTCAACTAGGCACAATTTTGGCTTTGAAGAAGTTCAGTATAGGTTTTAATGAAAACCGAACAAACGTCCTATTGACCACTTTTGCTTGTGCTAGCAAGGAGGTGATTTTTTTTCATCAAGATACTCTTGCATCGGAAGCTCAATGCTGCTGCTGTTTAGCACAATACCAAGGTATTGTCATGACCCTTGCCCCTGGCCCTCACTGGCAAGTCAGCCTTCCAGTTAGGGCCAGGTCAAAGGCCTTGAATCCTCATCCAAGAATCTCTTGGAGTCAGTCCTGGCGCCTTTGGCGCCAGGCTCATAACCATCATGAAGACCAACATTAGAATGGGACTATTTACTTGGGACTATTTAACTTGGAGGGGGGGGGGACTGAGCTATGCGATCTAGTCTTTTGGGTGTGGCAGGCCTGGGACTTTTTTACCTGGACTACTTTACCTGAGACTATTTAAACCGCACCCAAACAGCAGAACATGCTTTGCGTTATTCTGCTGTGGGCAGCGTAACGCTCACCGTGTCCAGTTCTTTGATGCCAGCTTGCCTGAAACCAAGGACCTGCAGAGGGAGAAAGAACACTACGAAACTTACCTGTATTAGTATCCTGCCTTCAATCCATCGCCGACTTCAGTTCCACTCACCTGAAGGTATGAACTCCCACTCACCTGAAGGTATGAACTCCATCATCCATGCACCGCATGCATTCTGGAATACCATAACCTGGAAAGAGGAGAAAGAAAGACAGTATTAGTAAGCGTTTACTCACGTTTCCTCCCGAATGAAGAAAGCCACACAATTCTTACCTGGGTAGTCGTCTCCTGGTCAGTATCATTGCTGGAACATTACGGCGCTCGGCGAGGAACATCGCAACCTGCAAGGAGAGAAAAGACACAGGTTAACAATATAAAAGGCGAAACAGCACTGCGCATCGCGCATTACTCACCGGACAGCATCGCGCACACTGTGCTTTCGCCTACCGACCCATGCTCATCTTCAAACTGCATGACAACACCAAAATACCTTTCCATACCTAAAAGGAAAGAAGCAAGACATTATTATTCGAACTAAGAGGAACATAAGAACTGCATATAAAGACTGTAAAGCAGCAAACCTACGGAGTCGCAGCAGGCCTGGATTCCCACAGGGGGGCTTGCACCAGTGAAGTAACGTGGTCGCTGCTCGCCTCCCACATCTACGCGCCCCTGCCACGAGGAGCAGGACTGAGAATCCACCTTTTACAATATTAAGGTGAGGAGAAGGCCCAAGGGGGAGGAAGGAGTTGAGGCCAATGGTGGTGGGAAGACACAAAGACAATCTGGTATTAAATCCAGCTCTCCTATATTGCAGACCCATCTTTAACCAGAGACCTTACCAAGGGACCGGGAGAGGGTTCGAGAGTGCAAATCATCCAACCAGAGCTGGGTGGCGTCCCCGTGGAGACCAGGTGAGCGTAACAGGTATTTAAAGCTTTTCACCTTCTATAGTTGACTCCCTTCAGTGAGTTTTTGAGTTTTCTTGTTCGTCCCAGACTTTCCAAACAACATAGTTTTTGTTTTTGCTTTTAATAGCTCCAAGTTGTTTTATTTCAGGTAGGCAATCAGTTTGTTCAGCTGCCTTTGGAGACCCACTGGTGTTTGGTCGATTAAAATTATGTTGTCCGCATAAAGTAGTTTGGGGATTGGTAAGTTTCTTATCGTGGGGAGTGGGTGGGATCACTCTTATCCTTGCCTGTGAGTCCATAAAATCAACTATCGGAATTGTACAGGACTGGGGCTAGTGGACAACCCTGTTTAACTCCTCGCGCCGTTAGTATATCTTGAGATAGAAGGCCAGTTCTGTTCCATCTCACTCTCATAGATGTTAAGGAGTATAGTGAGTTAATGGGGGCAAGAATCGAATCTGGGCAGTTTGCTGTTCAAGCTTGTTCCAGAGCATTTCCCTGTTGACCCGGTCGAATGCCTGGACCAGGTCAACGAATACCAGATGGACGGCTGGTTTTCCATCCAAAACTTTTGCCTTCAGGGCACTGAAGAATATGAGGTTAGCAGTGGTGCCCATGCCTTTCACAAACCCCGCCTGTAAGGGATCATAATATTTTGAGAGTTTTATCCATTCCTGTAGATTTTCTAAAGCAAAGGATCCAAAAAGTTTGCCAATGGTGTCCAATAAAGCGATGGGCGGATAGTGACAGGAATCAACCTTGGCACCTTTTTTGAAGATCGGGACAACATGGGTTTTCTTCCATGATGGCAGAATCTCTCTTGTTTCAATGCAGTTGTAGAAGACCGTGCTAACAAAGGCCGCCCAGGCTTCCGGATGTTTCTTCAATTCACGATTGGTTATTCCGTCTTGGCCCGCCGCTCTTGAATTTAGCTTCCTGATCTTATTTAGGATTTTGTCTGTATTAAATGAGATGGGATGTTCCAGTTAATTTGCTAGAACAGGTGGGTTCTAGGTGAAAGGATCGAATCAAAAGGATCGAATGACAAAAGGGTTGAATCAAAAGGACCGAAAACAAAAGGATAGAAAAAATCTTTTTTTTTGTACTTTTTTTTTTTGGGGGGGGTCCCCCCCCCCCCAAAATCCCCCGTTTTTGTGGTTAAAACCACTTTTTTTACCTGTACGGAAAAAAATTTGACCCTTTTTGTTTTTGGTCCTATTGCGTCGACCCTATTGCATTCGATCCTTTTGTAGTCGAAACTTTAACCGGACACCGAGCAAGTGACATCCTTCTGGGAGGTTTTTTATACAATTCTGTAAAGTGGGTAACCCAGATGTGCTTGGCCACATTATTCTGCAGGACCGTGTTTGTCCCATTAAAGCTTGTTCTAATCAAGGACCAAAAGTCCCTTGACCTCTTCCCACTCAAAATCCGAAGCATCTCTTCCTAATCTGCTTGATATAGTAGATGGCGTCTGTGTCGCAGCCATGTTCAATACATTTTTGCCATACCCTTGGCATCCTCAATTAATTTTGGATTACTTGGCTGCTTGGCCTGCCTCTTGGCTTTTCTTACCAGCCGCCTCTTTTCTACCAGCGTTTTGTTGTAAGCGTGTACGTTTTATTTGGCCGAAATAAGATGAGTGGTCGGCTTCATTTTGTAGGTCACCAATAGGGGGCTATAGTCTATTTTGTCCAGCCTCACGAGATTCCTGTGGGAGGTGAATAGCTGATACTTCTCTGTGAGAGACTTCACTGTCCTTGCATTTAGTCTCAAACGGGTGTTGCCATTGCAAGTTTCCAAGTCTGCAGACATGAACAATGGTTCTGTGCGGCTTGATTCCCAAGTTGTGACCAAGATATTGTGGTCGCTGTTTATAGTTTTAATCACCCTGAAACTCACAATTTGGGCCAACAGCTCCCGTGAGACAAAGGTATGATCTAATGTCATACCTGTTCCATTTCGCTCCCAAGTTGGACACACAGGCTCAGAGGTGTCTCTCTTATCCTATGTAAGTTGTGGAGATCATTTGAAACCATCAGCAGGTTCCATTTATTTCCTGTTGGTGACGGGAGAATAGTGTCTTTTAACTTGGGCTTTCGTTCTTCTTCAATGCAAACAGCATTAAGATCGCCAGTAATGATTATGTGATCCACTTTGTCAGCCTCTTGCGTTTTCTCTAGTAGATCCTCCATCTTCTTTAAATAGCTTGTTGTGGCAATTACTGCCGGGTTCCAGTATGTGTTTATCAAAAGGATAGTGTCTGATTGTGGCACTTCTTTAGACTTCTTTGGACTCTTTGATAATAAGCATTGATTGGATGAAGTCCGAAGTTAGTATGATGTTCTTTAGTTGTAAAGCACTGCCAGATCGTATGGCTGTCAGATCTGCTGAGGGGCGACCTTTTTGGCCTTTCTTGGCTGGAGAAAATGCCAAATCATAGCCATCCAAACTCGGTTCAAAGAACAGCCACGTCTCTTGTAGACATAGAATGACAAATATTCCCAGTTTCACATCTGAAGGGGTTGGAAGGTGGCTGAAACCACGGGTGTTCCAGTACCCCAGAATGTGCATCACGTTCTTACTAATGTGGCCATGGCATTTCCTCTTAGCCCTGGCCATTTTCGTCAAATCAATATTTAATGGCGAGTTTACTTTTTGATTCAGGATGGCACGAGAGGTCCATGTGCAATTTATTTATTTGCTCTTTTATTAGTTTTATACTGCTTCTTCTGTTTCGCATTGGTGTAGACCCATTTTTTGTTTTTTTGTTCTATGTCTTGCTCAAAAGTTATTTTTAGTTGCGCGCGCAGGCTTTTTGGATATCTTCCAGGATCTCTGATGTGGAGGTCTGGCTCTTTGCCCTCTGTTGAATAATTGCACTGTCTTCACCGCATGGTTTGAGGTTGGTCTCTTGCTTAGGATCTATTCTCCGCTGTGATTTTTGACTGCAGCTCTGGTTTATTACCCAGATTCTCAGCTCTTCCTCTCCCACCTTAACCCACCTTGATGCTCTTGCGGGAGGGCTTGATTGGTTTACTGCGTTGAATCTCTGCAAGCCCTTATTCTCGTAATCTGTGTTGTCCGACCATTTTGGATGTTTTCTGTGGTCCTCTAAGTTTAATTCGCGAAGATCATAGGCCAGTAAACGAAAATTGTTAATGGCTTTTTCAGTAAGTACTTTACTTTTGTTGAGGCTATATGAAGAAATAAGGCATCTCTACGATCTTCATAAACGGGTTCAACTATTTCTATGTCGTCCAAGTGAAGGTGCCTAAGACTTGGTATGTTATCATATATTCTCATTAAAATTCTCCGGTTTAGGATTAAATTATGCTTTTTTGTCACCGTTCTTTCAAGCTTGAAAGTTCTGGTCTCTTTTATTGACTGACCTCTTATTGCTCCCGACTGCTTTATGTCTATCCTCCTCCTTCATACCTTCCTTTGGGGCTGGATCGATGCAACTCTTGCAGGGCTTTCTTCCTTCTTCGACCACCGAGTAACTCCTCTTCTTTCGATTCGCCAAGGAGTCATTAGAAGTTTTTTCCTCACTCTGATGGCTTTTTCTGGGCCGCAAGCTACAAACTTCACCATTCCTGCTGCCTCTCCTTACTGGCGAGCTTATAGCCTTGAGGGAGCGTCTAGAGTCAACCGGCCCCGCTCTTGAATTCTCTTGAACAGGAGAGGTATGTCCACTATGTACCAGTTTGCATTTTTCGGCCATTGTCAGAAATAAAGGAGACAAAAGGGCCCTAGCTTTGCTTTTCTCTGTGTATGACTTTTGCAACAGCAGGTGTTGGGCTCTCTGCTTTTCTTTCTTTTTAGTGGCTGTTCGATCAACTCAGAGTCTGAGTCTTCTATCGTATACAGGCTCATATTCGTGAGATCAACCGTTTCCTCCCCGTCTTGACTGGACGTGATGGTTGTATCTTTTGCATCCAGGCTCTAGCCAAGGTGTGGGTTGCTTGGCTAGAACCTCTGGGACTGCCATAGGAGAGCCCAAAGAAGTGTTCCAGAGTTCGGAATATGGACACAGGAGAACCCCCCCAATAGAACTCTATGGGAATTGTGGTAAGGAATCTCTACCCTGGACCAGAGGGTGAGTATCTTGAATAACCGCCCACCCCGTGATCCACAGGTAAGTACTTACATAGGTAAGTTGTGCGGAAAACTGTTCCAGCAGCATGAAATAACCTGCTGAGTCAACGGCTCTTTTCCACAGATGTAGTTTTCAGGATTCGGTTACCAGGGACCTGCACCCTGAGCCATCAATGATCCCAGTGACCCAGAAAGCAACCAAAGGCTCTTCCCAGGACATCACCCCTCAAGCCATTATTGGAGCTTTTGGTGAGGACGACTCCAGGAAGACCTAAGAACCCACAAAGATGCCTCCCGGTGGCACAATGAACAAAAGATGAAGGCAGCACAGCAGGAAATGGTCTCTAGATGGGGACAGCAGCTGGCGGCACCCTTGGTTGTCCTAAGCTGAAGGAATGGCGGGGTAGTGAAGACTCATAGCCCCTATGGACACCAGCAGCAACTCGCAGCCAAGTGGGTGATCCTGGCAGCAGATGGATTGCAGCGGCAAATAGCCCAGAAAAATGTTTGAGTGTAGCACTTAGCATAACATATGTGGGGAGTCAGCAGGAGTCTTCAGGAAGCCTGGTCTGGACTTTCATAGGCAAAAGAAACCAACTGAGATATGCCTAGGCCCACTGCCCTTAGCAAGTTTTGTCACTTGAGGGCTTTAAAAATGGCAAAAACTGTGGCATGCACCAAAAACTCCTGCAGTTGGCAAACCTACCCCCTACAAGTTGCATGAACAAGTATCAAGAGAGCAGTAGGGGCAGGACAAATCTCTGGAAGGTATGGTGCCAGTCCAATATAGCTCTAATAATCCCAATTACTGAAAAAAGCCTTTCTTCATCCCTCAGTTCTAAACTAATAGAACAGATAGTCCCCCCCTCACAACTTCAGTTCCATAAAGAAGAAAAGAACCTGCCGGACGAAGATTAATTGGTGTTTTACTCTACCCAGGTGACAGAAACCGCTCTGCTCTCGGTCTGGATGACATATTAGAAGCAGCACGCTCCTGTAATGCTTGATTTGTTATCATTCAACACGGTCGATCACAAATGTCTTTTATCACGCCTACAAGATCAAACTCATATGAATTGGTTTTGTTCCTTCTTACAAAATGTAAAACAGCATGTCAACTTAGGCTCTTTCCTGTCACCAATAAAGGTTACTTGTGGGGTGCCACGGAGCTCATCCTTGCCCCACTGCTCTTTTAACATCTACATTACAATGCTGACGACACTCAAGCATATATTAAAGCTAAGAGCCTAACACCACTTATAACAAGTTAATTAATTGCCTAGTGGAAGTTGATCATTGGATGCTCGATAACGCCCTTCAAACAATCTGTGTAAAACAGGTTATTCTTGGAGACAACCTCTAACACCTATCATCCACATACCCTGTTACATGTTCCAATGGCCTTCTCTTCAAAGGTAACACATTTAGGCTTGTACTGGTAAAATGTCCTGGGTGTGAACTCTCAGGTGAATCAATTATTAAAAGCCTCTTATCTTAAACCGAGACTTCTGTGCAGAGTTTCGAGCTGCATTAGAAATTACGATCTTTCAGTAGTAGTTGGCTCCCTCATAAATTTCAGTTTGGTCTATTGCAATTCGCTTTATATGGATATGCAAGCCGGTCAGATAGCACCGGGAGTTAAGCGCTCGCCCCCGATATCTGTGTGCAGCCTGCTGTGGCAGGTTCGAATCCCGGCAGGGTCAACTCAGCCTTTCATCCTTCCGAGGTCGATAGAATTAGTACAACTCTGTAGGATAAAAATTACTTCTGTTATTTGAGCGCTCTGAGATCTGTGGGTGTGTAGCGCTATATAAGAAATACATTATTATTATTATTATACCAGATTATCAGCTGGAGTGAATGCGAAAAGTCCAGAATTCAGCTGTTTGCGTCAAAACATGAAAAGTGGCAAAATAGGCAATCTCACTTTCCCGCCAGTCTTTACGTTGGCTTCCTGCAAGAAGCCCATTTCAAGTTTAAAGTCCTATGCTTGGTCTTCAAATTCCTTCAGGGGTTTGCCCCTCCATATCTCCAAACATAATTCCATCAATATATAACATCCCATTCTTTACATTCAGAAGACAAACATTTACTGTTGGTGCATAAATCTATTTTAAGACACTTGTGTTAGCAGATTTGCCGTCACTGCTCCTCATATTTGGAAAGACCTTCCCTTTGCAATTTGATCCATAGACCCCTTCTGTTCATTTGAGAAAGCCATAACAACGTGCTTTTCTTTTTCTCTCCTGTTTCCAGCAATCCTTGTTTTAGCTCCGTGCCTTCATAGAGTTTGGTTCGTAAGTGGTGTGTCCATTGCAATACAACAAAGCCCAAATACGATTGTACAAATGGACTTTGGGGATAAGGGGTCATTCTGGTTCATCACTAAACTGCCACTTAGTCAAAGCCCATCCTTACAGGAAGTGAGGGTAGGGAACTGTACTGGTCTACACCAGTTGGGATCAATGTGGAGGCTGCCATTGTGGGCTCAGAAAGAGAAGCAAGATATTCTAAACCACTAATGCAATGGCCATTGTTTTGCTGTTGATGTGCACTCTCTTGAACTCGCTATCCTCTGTCATGACTTGATCGGCAATCAAAAGACAAAACCAGAAACTCGCGATCAGTGCGGTTTAATCACGTTTAAATATAGTGTGTGGTAAAATAACCTTGGAAGGAATAAAGCTTAACTGAAGAGTCGAGATTAACCTTTTGGCAAGCGCTAGCTAAGAATTCATGGTTAACTAAAAGGTTCAATATGGCTTTTCTTCAGCCTAAGGTTTCTCTTCTGGCATAGTCTTTTTACAAAGCTGTGAGTTTTCACCTTAGCTAAAGTCTTGACTTGTTCCAGGCCTTTTGGAAAAACTCAATCCAGCAGCATCCTTAAGTGGATGTCTCCCTGATTTTCCTTGTAGTTTCCTGTGACTTAGTCATTCAAGCTCCTTTCCCTGGGAAAGATCGATCTGTCCCTTGCCCCTGTTGATTCTTGTTAGGCTTTTCAAAACTGGCACTGGTGTGGGGCTTTTGGAAGGCAACCCAGTGGACCTGTAAAGGTTTTTCACACTTAAGTGGCTGGTAGGCCAACCAGGGAGAAATCCAGTGTCCGTCCTAACCCTTAAGGGGGTGGTGGCAGTCCAGAGCCCTCCACTATCTAATCAGTCAACCTTTCTCTCAAGCCATGCCACAGCCGCACAATATTTGTCATTGCTCTCTTGTCTCTACTAGCAACATCCTGGAAGAACGCAGTGAGAAGCCACTCACCTTGAGCAACATCCCAGCACCATGCCCTGACAGCCAACTGACCGCAATCCAACCAGCAATGCATAGTTCTCCCAGAGTTTAAAATCTACATTCATTGGCGGCAGAGAGAAAGCAACAGAACAATAGGAGGGCCACTACTCTAAGATCGGAGGAGAAGCTGCAAGAAGTTTCAGCTCAGCAGCAGCTAACCCACAACATTGCTACAAAAACCCACAAGATTACCAGGTACCAATACAGTGGATACAATGCCCAAAACCCATGGAACATAACTTTTGGGGCCCTGGCAAGGAAGCCCCCAAACACAAACTTGAATGGTAAGCCTCCCGGGCCTGCCATTGTTGTTCCGTGGCATATCTACGTGGGCAGAGCTTAGCCCGCTGCTTATGAACTTCAGCAATGTTGACCTCCCCTCCGACACCCTTCATCCTCCTTCCTGGGTGAGGAAGACGAGGTCAGATTGGCCAGGGAGAGAAGGCCAATGTCTGGAGAGAGGGGGAGATAAAGGGAAGCAGTGGGACAGTGGGAAGTGTGGTTTATTCGGGTGAGGTGCGCGGTGGAGGATGACCATAAGACCAGCAAGAGGGAGGAAGAAGTGGCAGATTGTGGAGGTGATGTTTTGGAGGTGAGGTGTATGGTGCTGAATGAAAGAAGGGTGTCTCAGTAGTAGTCGGTGGGAGGAGTAGTAGCAATGTGGAGGAAGGAGAAGTAGTTTGGAGGAGGGAGGCGTACCATCAAAGGGTGAAGGCAAAACCCAGAAGGACTGGGAGACATCGGAAGGATAGATGATTGGAGGGAGAAGTGATTAGAAGAGGGTAGAGCCGTGGACTGGGAGTAGAAAGGGAGTAGAAGAAGGGCAAGAGAGGGAGAGGTGAGAGTGAGTGTGGTTGGAGGACTTAATCCAACAGGGTGTTTGTAAGGCTCAATTTCCCAAACCCCTGTAAAACACTAACAACTGGATACAGTATGGAGAGTTAGTGATTACCTGAGGGAGTTAAGAGAGATTACTGTCCTGTTTTTAGGTCCTCACAAATAGCTGAAAATATTAGACTGAGAGAGAGGCACGGCCCATAAAGATTTTTTTTTTTTAAACCTGAACTTCCTCTGAGATTTTTCAGTGATTCCTGCACCATCTGTGACATGTGTTGTCATTGTGGGACTCTTCCAGAGCCCAGAGGTCCATTTCCATCCAAAATGCTAGTTATGCGAGTGACAAGTACGGCAGGCTTCCTACCTGAGACACAACATAAGCAGCAGGCTGTGAACTATACAGAGATGAAGAAGTAACCTCTACCTTACAGAGGGAAAGCTATTGTTCGGACCGGATTGAAGGTGGAAATACTGGAGGGTACCTATGGAAGAATGGCCCCAAAGTGTGGACTATGTGGCGGATCAGAAGGACATAGACTCTTGTTAGACATTTTAAGGGTGCATTAAAGAAAAAGGATAATGCCTAGCTCTCCCTATTTCTATGGGGTATTCCCCATCTAATAAACTAGCTCAGGTGCTCGTCGGTCATCAGCGAATGTCTTAACAGAAGCTGTCCGCTGTCCAAACTAACCCTAACTGACCTTCGCATTTACTTAACAAATAAAGGCAGGAGAATGACTCCCTTCCCATGGGTACTTGCTTCTTGCAAACGTTTGCTTAATAACTGTCCCTTGTGGCCTTCTTAATCAGTTCATACAGTTGTCTTATTACTTTGTTACTCTTTTATTTCTATTTCTTCTCCACATGGGATATCCTTGTTCCTGCACTGATATCTTTTCCCTTGTCTGTGACTTGTGTTTGTTGGTTACTTTCCTCTTTAATTCTATCTCCAAAGGTTAATCTTCATTTTTCCCAGGGTGAAGCTAGCCAACCTCTTTGTGTTTCTCTTGAGATGTATTTCTTTTCTATTTAGTTCACAACCTTTAGTCTCTATTGTATATATCTTTTGATATAAAGATTCCTTTATCTTTATCCTCGGGATCTTCGCTTGCAGTTTCTTTCTCATTGTCATTGATGCCTTCTTGACTTTTACTGTGATTAGTATGATCACTCTCCTATCGATTTATCATCCAATTCTTTCGCTTTCAGTGTTATAGTTTTAATGTCTTGACTGAGACGAGGAGAAATAGTGTCATAATGATTCCCCATTAATTCTCTTCTTCTGACTGTTATATTCTCATCTTGACTGCGATGGGTATGAGTACCCTGATAATGATTCTCATTCACATCTCTCATTCTCTGTTCTATTCTTGTTGTCATTGATAGGACGAGTATGAATACTTTAACGCTTCTCATTCACTTCTCTGGTTATCACTGTTCTATTCTTGTTGTCTGGACTGGGACCAGTATGAATAGTCCCATAATGATTGTTAGTCTTTCTCCCAGGTCCTCCGTATTCCCTGTTATCTGACTCTCTTGGGGATAACGTCACTGGGGTTTTGTTTCGTTAGTCTTGGGTTCTTGCTTTTGGCCGTTGGATTCCTTTTCCTCTCTCTATATCTAATACTCTGTATCTTACTCTCGAATTGCTCTCCCTCTCCCTCACATAGATCCAATCCTGATGAAGCCTGGAAGAGCGTGGTCTCAGAAGTTGAGAGCAAAACCCGCAAGACCCATTTCGTGGGCAGGGTTGGACTATCGACCCAAGAGGCCATGACTTAACTTTCCACCAACTGCTGGTCTCAAAACAATTCCAAATGGCTGTGATGGAACTGCCTGGGTGTAGTCTGCACCCTGCCCCCCTGTAACCATCCAAGTATAGTAAATGATACATCTTCCTGATTGTTGACTATGCAACCTGATATCAAAAGGCTTTCCCCATGAGAAGTAATAACACCAAGGCAAATACACAAGGTGCTCATCCCATTCTTTATGACAGTGGACTTCACTGCCGAAATCTTGGCCGAACAGGGAAGCAGTTTCATGTCAAAACTGATTTAACGAAATGAAGATCCTAATGAAAATCCATACTCTCTGTACATCCATCTACCACCCACAGATGAAAGGCTTATTTGAAATGTTTAACTAGACCTCAAAACATATCCAAAAAAACTGGTTTCTGAAGCTGAGAGGAACTGTGACAATCTGATCCCTTGGAACCTATTTTCAGTATAGAAGACTCCATAATCGGCAGACTCCCCCCCCCCCCCCCCATTCGAACTGGTCTACGGATGGAATCTGAGGCAATCACTTGCCATTCCTAGAGAAGAATGGGAGGGCACCAACAGTCTGCAATCTAGTGACCACCCCATGATCGGGAACACCCGAGACTATATAGAAAAGGTCTGTCAACTGGTGAGAACCCATGTGCAAGAAGACAAAGACCGACAAAGATTGTAAAACCAGAAGGCCTGACTATGTACTTTACAAGTGGTGGATGAGGTAATGGTCTTGCTATCTATTACCCAAAACAAAATGCTAACTTGTTTGCATCGCCCATATACCATAACAGAAGTTGTCTCCCCACTAACATTCAAGATACAACAAGCAGACCCTCTCACGCCCTCCCTACTGTAGCACATAAACAAGTTGAAAAGCTAGAGAGAAAACCTCCACCCGTAATTACTCTTGTTGTATGCCAATAGTAACAGAAGAACACTTATCTATCGAAGTCGGGGGAGTAACCATCCCAGCAGGGCCGACAGCCACCTATAATCAGAAAATAGCCCAGTGGATGAAGAATACTCCGAAGTGTTCTCCACAAAACCTGCGCGTCGGACATGGATTGTTCATAAAATAATCGCCCTGCCAGGGAACAAAGCATGTCTGAAATTGTGTTGACTGCCCAAGTCATGGAAACAGATAACGGAGGATCACAATGATGCTAAACTTGAGGTTCATAGAGAAATTGCAGTGTGTTTGATCCTTCCCAATTGTACTAGTCCCAAAGCTGAATAGTGCGCAGCCCTTTTGTATTGACTTTCGCCACCTTGATGAAATCTGAAAATTTGACACGCACCCTGTGCTGAGGATAGATGAGCTGAATGAAAGGCTGGGCCGTGTGATAAGTATTTCCACCTTGACTTTAACAAAAGGGTACTGTCAAGTACCATTTGATGAGGAGGCGAAATCCATAACCACCTTCTCTTTCCCAGAGGGAAAGGTCCAGTTCACTGCCTTACCATTTGGGCTACATTGGACCCCTGCAACCTTTCAAAAGGTTGATGGACCATGTCCTGTGTCCTTGCCAAGCCTTCACTGCGGCCTACCGGGAAGATATTGTTGCAGTCTATAGTTAAAACTGGAAGGAACATTTACAACATCCCACATTTGTCAGTAACCAACTGCGAGAGGCGCAACTAACCGCCAACTCAAGCAAATGTCATCTAGCCTAATAGATTGTCAATATTTGGGTTTTCAAGTGGGGAAAGGCCAAGTCGCCCCACCCCCAACAACCAGCCAAGGTTGATGCAGTATGGCAAGTTCCTCTTCCCATCATAAAGGACCTGCGTGTCTTTTTGGGCCCAGTTGACTATTATCAGTGTTTCATTTCCAACTTCTCTGAAATCATATGTTTGATCAACTGAAGAAAGCCTTGTGCGAGAGCCCTATCCTTATCATGCCTGACTTTACTAAATAATTTATCCTACAGTTGCCTCTACCGTGGGCCTTGGGGGCCATACTATCACAGATCGGAAATGGAGAAGTGAAAATACGTGATATTTATCATTTGGAAACTACACCCCTGAAAAGTGATTCATCATATAACCGAACTGGAGGCCTTGCTCGTTAAGCGGGCTGTTTATGCCTGCAATATTAACTTACTAGCCACACTGATTGACCCATGCCCCTCTCATCTGAATAGCTAGGAATAAATACACAAATCGTTGCATTGTGAGGTGTTTTTAACGGCCATTTTCTTACACTGTAGAACTTTGTGTGGGTACACAACAATTCAAATTTGATTTTCTTTCACAGTACCCCCAGTCATTTAGCAGACTTGAAGAGGGGGTGGGGTGGTGAGAGAGGATTTGGGAGAAAGAGTGGAGGTGTTACAAGGCCAGTTCTCTGGGTTTGTCAAGAGGGGGCAGAAACCCCTCTCAGCTGAGTTTGGGAGGTTTACCAGTTAGAGATACAGTGCCAGTCCTACTACTGAGTGGGATAGTGGCAGTTGAGAGGGTGCCAATTCCTGTCCCCCTTGTGCCTGTCTGTTTCCCATCAGTCCACCTTTCTCAAGCCATACCTCCACTGTACGATACTTGGCAGTGTTCTCTTGTTACTCCTAGCTACATTCTGGAAGAACCCAGCGAGGAGA
The DNA here is from genome assembly GCF_040938575.1 of Ambystoma mexicanum. Lineage (NCBI taxonomy): Eukaryota > Metazoa > Chordata > Amphibia > Caudata > Ambystomatidae > Ambystoma > Ambystoma mexicanum. The sequence continues at coordinate 761,516,000 of NC_090925.1, read as the reverse complement.
ACCTGACAGTGAGCAACATTCCAGCGCCATGCCCGACAGCTAGCAGACCACGACACAACCAGTGCTGTATAGTTCGTATACAGTATACAATCGGCTGTTGGCAGAGACTAAGGAACAAAGAAGGAAGAGTGTTGCAGTGCCACCACTCTGTAATCAAAGCCTGCAACACTGCTACAAAAACCCCTAGAGCACTAGGGACCATCACAAGATACAATCCCCAAAACCCAAGAAACTTGATTTTGGGGCACTGGCAGTGAAGCACGCAAAAATGAATTTGAATGCTCGCCGCCCACCACCTGCCTGGGCCGCAATTATTATTGTTCTGTGCGAATCAATTGGGAAAGTGGGTGCGGCTTAGCCTGCTACTTGTGAATTTAAGAAATTCTCACACGCCCAGAGTGGGGGAAGACCGGGCCGGATTGGCCAGATAGAGAAGACCAATGTTGGGAAAGAGGGGGGGGGGATAAAAGAAAGCAGCAGGAATTAAATGTGGGCTATTAAGGTGAAGTCAGAGGTAGAGTTGGAGGACAACCAAGAGGCTAGCGTGGGGGAAGACCGGGCCGGATTGGCCAGATAGAGAAGACCAATGTTGGGAAAGAGGGGGGGGGGAATAAAAGAAAGCAGCAGGAATTAAATGTGGGCTATTAAGGTGAAGTCAGAGGTAGAGTTGGAGGACAACCAAGAGGCTAGCGTGGGGGAAGACCGGGCCGGATTGGCCAGATAGAGAAGACCAATGTTGGGAAAGAGGGGGGGGGGGAATAAAAGAAAGCAGCAGGAATTAAATGTGGGCTATTAAGGTGAAGTCAGAGGTAGAGTTGGAGGACAACCAAGAGGCTAGCGTGGGGGAAGACCGGGCCGGATTGGCCAGATAGAGAAGACCAATGTTGGGAAAGAGGGGGGGGGAATAAAAGAAAGCAGCAGGAATTAAATGTGGGCTATTAAGGTGAAGTCAGAGGTAGAGTTGGAGGACAACCAAGAGGCTAGCGGAAGGAAGGAAGGAAGGAAGGAAGGAAGGAAGGAAGGAAGGAAGGAAGGAAGGAAGGAAGGAAGGAAGGAAGGAAGGAAGGAAGGAAGGAAGGAAGGAAGGAAGGAAGGAAGGAATATGGAGACAATTATTTGGGGAGAAGGTGAATTATTTGCTTGTTTGTGAAAGTGGTACTGCAGTGTGTGTTAATGTGGTTAGGAAAGTTAGTGGAAGGAATGATTGTGACGTGTATTGTAGTTGGTGAAAGAAGGTTGTCTGAGTAGTAATTGGAGGGAGTAGTAGTAGCAAGGGGGAGGAGGGGGAGTAGTGTGAAGAGTACCATCAAAGGGTGGAGGCAGGACAGAGGAGTGAGAGATATTGGAGGGAGGAGAAGTGAGCAGAGTTGAGAAAGGGGAGTAGAAGAAAAGAGGAGTGAGCGAGGTAGGAGGACTGAATCCCAAAAGGTGTTTTATAACGCACAATTTCCCAAAACACAGTAAAACGTAACAGCTGGATAGGGTAGGGTAGGGAAAGTTAGGAAGACTTTGGGGGAGTTTAGCGAGATGAGGCATTCTGCCTTTAGGTCCTCACAAATAGCCCAATATAGTATTAGACAGTGGGGGGTGGAGAGGACAACCTTCTATATCTACTAACCTAGGGTCATGGATGCTTCGGTTAGGGAGAGGTGCGATATTAGACGAGAAAGAGAGAGGGACAGTGCTAGGGCCCAAAAAGATTTCAACATAAACCTGTGAACTGCCTCTGAGATTTCGTAGTGATTCTTGTGCCATCAATGACCGGGTTTGGATGCTAGATACAATTGACATCAAGAGCTTGACAAGTATTAGAATTTCCACACAACTATATATTTAAATATATTCTACTAAGTGCACACTTGCATTGAAGTAATAACTACCATCTAAGCAAAGCAAATTATATACATGTGCCAACACAGTTTGGTAACCCACAATGGATTACCCACCACTTTAGTATTCATACATTTAGATAGCCACGCATACTTTAAAATTACTTGGATGGGGTAAAAAGATGTTATCATACATATTATGGGCTTTATAGGTTTTTAGAAACCCAGAGCACTTTGAACAGTGCTTAAGAAGTCCAGCCCTACTCTATGCAGTGTCCATGTGTGTTACAGGCAAGTAACCTTAGTTGTGCAGGTATAGAGCAGTTCAAACGCACACACTTGTGGCTACACTGGCTCAACCATGAAATTAAATTAGCTCGAATTGGCTCAAAAAAGACAGTTTGAAAGTCAGTCTGCAGTGTTACAGCTCAATTTGGATGAACAAGTAAATATTCAATACCAAAGGTTCATGTAAAGAAAAAGGTAGATGGTAGCTGGCGGGTAATAAAGGTGCTTTGAAGAGGAATGACAGCTACTTTATGCCCTAATGAGGTGTTTAATGTAATGCTTCAAAAATATTATGCTTAAAGTGGAGGAGGCTAACGCCAGGCAAAGAAATGTGTAGCTGCCTGGGAAGAGGAAATTAATGTGATCCTGTGCATGGTGGCATGGGATTTGATTTGGAGAAGAAACTGTTGTTTAACTGGCTCTGCAGGACGAGAGCACTGTTGTTCCTCGTAATTGGGACCCTCTGGATACCATCACGCATAAATGTTTGATTTCAGCCATCGTTGGTGGAATTGTGTTGACAACCCAGTAACATGTAGACATTTGCTTTTTGAATGACCTTAGTGGGTAAAAATATTTGCTCGAAGTTTGGGAGCCCATTGGTTTGTGTCCTAGCTGGTGTTTTTAATCATACTCTCGTTGGAATGGAGTTAAGGCTGTTACCTCTCATGGGAAGGGCTAAATTGGGTGTCCTAGTCAAAGTGGAGGAACTCTGGTTGTCTGACCTACAGGTTAGAGAAAGTACACTATACTCCTTTACATTTTGAGATATACATTTGTCTGCTGATGGAACTCTCTTGATGAATCCTGCTTGGCCCTTATAATCACACACCGCCATGTCCCTTATTAAAATCTAGGAATCCCCTTTGAATGGTGTCCTTATCCCTTGCTTAGCTGTTACCCCAAGACTAGTTTCTAAATTCTACCATCTTCAAGTTTGTTGGAATGTTTTAATGGCCACTGCGCTACTTGGTTGTGTGTGCCTCCATCGGACCCTCTCACTTCTTCCCTTGTGTTGCTTTGTCTGTGACGACTTCTGTTCACTCTTTTTCCTGTAATAAGTGTTTAAGATAATATTGATTTACTATTTTAGCAGTTCGTGTTTTTGTTGGGGGTCTGTCCAGTGTATTGGATTTAGATGACTTTATATGAAGCCTGTTCTCATATTCTGAACTGACCATCTTTTCCTTTATCTGGTTCCTTTTTTTTCTCTTGTGATCTAATCTGGGAATATTTATGACATGCCTTTGTTAGTAGTTTGAAACCAGTACAACAACCAAAGTTTCCCTGGTCCTAGCACTGCGGCATTGAGAAAATGACTACATTGGCACTGGTATTAGTGCCATTGCTAAAGCCTGTGCAAATGTTTTTTTTTTTTTTTAAACGGTTTTTATTATTTTAAAACAAACAATACAAACCAAACTGGCAGCGTTATTTGCAACAAACACATGAACATCAATTAGTCAAGACCACTGCTCCCCCAATCCCTCCCCCCTCAAGAGCTTGTTTGTCCTTCTCATTCCGTATCTGCTGCGTGTGGCAGGGTATCACCTTCTTCTGAGACTGCAGAATCTGTTATTGTTCCAAACAGTCCTGCTATTAATACTCTCCATGCTAGCAGGGTACTCGCTTCTTCTTCCCCACACTTGCTACATGCCTCCTGCCATACCACCGTTTCAGCCTCTGCCCATTTTTGCAAATCCCGCCACCATACCTCCACCCGTGGCTTATGGCACTACTTCCAGCCCATGGCAATCCTTCGTTTTGCGAGCACATAAGCCAAGTCCTTCAATTTCCCAACATGGTCCGTGGTCTGGGAAACCCTCCCAACAGGCAGGCCCAGACCGTATCTATAGTGAGCGTGACCACTTTGTCCGCTAGTTTTTGCACCACTTCTCCCTAGAAACTCTCAATCACTGGGCAAGACCAAAACGTGTGTCCTATCAGCATCTTCCTTATCGCATTTTGGGCACGCTTGTCGTCCCGCATTTACAAACTTCGATATTCTCATCGTGGTCATGTAAGCTCTGTGTGTTATGTACAACTGTATTTGTTGTAATCTGGCATTTCTTGACACTTTCTTGTGGTATCCCATAGCACGCTCCCACATCCCATCTTCCATCTGTGCTCCCACCTCTGTTTCCAAATCTAGCCTCAAATGTGTCAATTCCTTCCCAACCCGGGTCATCACCATCTCATACAATCTAGAGATCTCATGCCCTCCTTCTGATATGTCATATATTATCCCCATAATGGCGTCTGGTTCCTCTGCCAATACAGTCTCGGGCCAGATTTTACAAATATTCTGCACCAGCCTTAGATATGTGACATACTGGCCCCTATGCAAGCCCGCCTCTTCCCCTAGTCCTTCAAAATCCTTAATGGCCCCCTCTTGCCAGACATCCCCCAATGTAACCATCCCGACCGACTCCCAGTAGGTCCTGATTATCATCCTTAGTTGTTTGTCTTCCCCTGCCAAGGCCACCAACGGCACCTGCGGGGAACACGGGTAGGGGTCCTCCATCATTCGACATACTGTACGCCACATCTTCCACCCAAGCAACATCATACCCGAGCGCTCCTTCATTTCTGACCTAGGCAACCAAATAATTTCCTTCAGGTAAAACGGAGTGCAGTCCTGTCCAAACAGCCTAAATTCGGGAGTTACCTCATCAGGGAGCCATGTGACCACATATTGCAACTGCCTAGCTACATAATAGGCCTCAAAATTAGGCAGCTTAATACCCCCTTTTTCACAGAAATTCTGCAACTTCCATAGCGCCACTGTATTCCAAGTGCCATGCCATAGGAAGCCTCTGCACATACTATTCAGCTTGGCAAAAAACTTCTTAGGTATCATGTACGGAATATTGCTGAAAAAAATGTAAGAGCCTAGGCAGGACCACCATTTTGAGCATCACCCCCGTCCCATCATCGCCAACGGCAACTTCTCCCAAAACTTCATACTGATACGGATTCTTCCCACAGCCACCTCGGTGTTATGCAAATGTTCCTCCTCTACCGTGTGATATACATCTATTCCGAGGTAGCGGAAGGAGCCAACAGCCCATGGTATCGACAACACTGGCAACCGCTCCGGAGGCGTTCCTCTGTAGCTACCCAATGGGAACATGCTCAATTTTTGGGGGTTCACCGCTATGCCAGACAATTCTGCATACCTTTCCATTACCTCCAGAATATATTTAAGATTTTCCTCCGGATATTTCAGATATAATAGCAAATCGTCAGCATACAGGGATATTAGGTGTTTCTCTCCCCCTACCTCAATGCCTATCATGTCATATTGTTGTCGAAGGTACACTGCCAGGGGCTCCAGGGCCAGAATATATAACATCGGGGACCAGGGGCAGCCTTGTCTGGTGCCTCTGCTAAATTGCCACCTCTCGGATATCACCGCTCCTGTACGTACCCTAGCCAGCGGCTCACTGTACAGCAACTTCGCCCACCTAACATAGCCCGGCCCCATCCCGTATTCCTTCAGGTCCTCCAGCAACCACGGCCACCTGACTGAGTCGAAAGCTTTGACTGCATCCAGGGACACAACCGCCATTTCACCCTCGCTCTTGCTCCCCCCTTCAATCACCCAGTGGAGTCGCATATGGTTGTGGGTTATATTTCTGTTGGGGACATAACCTGTCTGGTCCGGATGTATCAATTTACTAATAACTCTCTGCAACCTATTGGCCAGGACCGCCGTCAATATCTTGCCGTCCTGGTTCAGCATTGACAAGGGCCTATAGGAGCCGCAGCTATGCCCTGGTTTGTTGAGCTTAGGGAGCAGTATTATTATCGCTTCTCTAAGCGATTCTGGCAGCCGGCCCACCTCAAACGATTCATTAAGCATTTCTAGCATGGAGGGTGGGGGGGTACCTCCTCTATATATGCTTTATAAAATTCGCTAGGGAGTCCGTCCGCACCCAGGGTCTTGCTGGTGGGCAGCTGCCTCACCACCTCTTCCAATTCCTCCAAAGTAATCGGTGCATCCAGCTCTTCCTTTTCTTTGGCACTAATCTTAGGTAATCCCATATCTCTTAAAGTTTCTCTTATCTCCTCTCGGTTGCCCCCACCTTTGTCATCATATAGTGCCCTGTAATAATCTAAGAATGCCTCATTGACTCCTTCTTGGGTGTTCGCTACCTCTCCATCCTCTCAACATACATACAACATACATACATCTCTCAACATACTTCTTATAGTTAAGGTTGCAGAGCCTTTCCCAAAGTTCCGCACACCGCTGCTGTAGTTTAAGTACTAGCTCTGCATCCCCCTCTCCCTTATTGAGTTCCCGTTCCAGTTCATCCTCAGCTTCCCCTAACTCCATTAGGACCCCACCCTGCAGGCCCTTTGATTTAGCAATGGCAGCACCCCGCAATACCACCTTAAAGGCTTCTCAGAGCGTGCCCGCCGAATCCACACTGCCAGCGTTCTCCTCGAAATAATGTGTGATCTCATCCCTGATATCCTCTCTAAAGACCGGATCCTTGAGCGCCTCAGCCCGGAGACGCCACGTCGGTATCCGCGTTCTGGGGCGGCAGTACTGCCAACCCAGGACCAGAGGCGAGTGGTCCGACAGGACCCTCGCTTTGTAGTCTTATTTGGGTGGTCTCTATCACCACATCTGGCGTGGCAAAAAAATAATCAAGTCTTGTATGCAGTTGTAGAGGGGCTGAGTAATGCGAGTACTGTTCCTTATTAGGATGTTTCAGCCTCCAAACATCTGCCAGCCCGAAGTCGTCGAGCAGTGTCTGCAATGCCCTGGCCGCTGGGGTGGGCCTATCAATCTTATCATCAGATCTGTCTACCCTGGGGTTCAGCACGCAATTAAAATCCCCTCCCCAAATAACCGCCCCACCCACACACTCACCCAGGTTGGTACACAGAGTCCTAAAATGTGCCGCTGTATTTTGATTGGGGGCATACGTATTTACAATGCACACCTCCCTATTCTCCACCAGTGCCTTCAATATGACCATCCTCCCCTCCGTATCCACCACCTCTTGTGTAAGTTGGAGCGGAACGTGCGGTGCCACCCAGACCAACACTCCCCTAGCGTAGGCAGAATACGGAGAGCCCACTACAGTACCTCTCGACTTCTTCCCCACCAGTTCCAACTTTTGCCGGGTCAGACGCGTCTCTTGCAACAGTGCAATATCAATCTTCTGTCTTTTCAAATACATCATGACCTTGTTCCTCTTTAAGAAACTATAGAGTCCCCTGACATTCCACGTTAAGATCTTAAGATCCCCCATAGCTCATAAGTATCCTCCCCCCTTCCGTGCAGCAAATCCCACCTGCCCATGCGATACAGATACAGCCCTCTGGCTTTTTCTTGTAGCCTCTTGTACAAACTCGAACACCCCATAACTATACACACCCCAAACTCCCCACTTCCCTCCCCACCCTCTACCCATCCCTTCCCCAACACCACACACCCCAACTGCTGCCCAGCTCCATCCTCGGAACACGGGCACCCCCGCATCTAGCCCTGCAAGCACCAAACAATGCCTAGAGCTCAGTAGGGTGAAGTCGCCCTAATGGCCACTTAACTAAAGTTACTAAGTGGGGTAAAGAGATCCGCTCTGCAAGGCTCCCCTAAATACAGCAATAGTCACAGTGCTCATAATATCTTGTGCAACAGTCTGACCTTCTCTGCTTAAGGCTGCGCAAATGACTATAATCAAGTCCCAGAGATCTATTCCGTGCCATCTTGTAGCACCCTCCTCGTGCACTACTTATCTCCTCCATCTCCTCTTCCCGTCCGAATGTCAGGCTCCTGGGGACATCCCTGCGCGTCGAGCCATCCCATGGCGTCCTCCGGAGTCTCAAAAAACAAAGTTTTGTGTTTATGATAAACTTTCAATTTCGCCGGATACAGCAACATGTATTTATGGCCCGCCTCTCTCAATCTCCGCTTTACAGTCCCAAAGTTCATGCGGCTACGCTGCACAGTCAGGGTATAGTCCGGGTAGGCCGTTATGTTTGCCGCTCCTCGTGTAATCGTTCCTCCCTTGCGGAAGTGTTCTAGTATCCTCTCCCGGTCCCGGTAGTTAAGGATTTTGGCAATTACTGGCCTAGGTGGGTCTCCCGGCGGCGGCCTCCTTGTTAGAGCTCTATGCGCACGTTCCACCGCAAATCCTTGAGATAAGACTCCTCCGGGTATCTCCTGCAACAGCATAGATTCGATGAACTCTGTAGGATCGTGGCCCTCCGATCCTTCTGGCAGTCCCACAATGCGAATGTTGTTCCGTCGGGTGCGTCCTTCTGCCTCCTCCGCCCTGCTCTCCAAGTTGCCCACTCTCTGCACCGGGGCATGCAATTCGGCCTTATGGGAGGCGCAATCTGCTGTGTTCGGGCTCACCTCTTTCTCGAGGGTCTCAGTGCGCTCCGCCAAGGACCTGACGCCCTGCCGGAGTAAATTCACCTCCTCCTGCACCTCGCCGACCTTAAGGTCCAATGCCATTTTCAGCTCAGTTACGGTTAGTTCAAGGTTAGCTTCCCAGGTCGCCTTCAAGTCCACAATCGCAGCCAGGACCTCTTGGTTAGTACCCGTCGCATGCATGCCGCCTGTAGGCGACTTATCCTTACTCTTGGAACTTTCCGGACCAGGACACGTCTTGGCGAAGTCGTCCAACGTGGGCTGCTTCGCCTTCGGTCTCACTGTTCTATTAGACATGACCCAGAGGACCTGCGTTCTGCACAAGTTACAAATGCGCACACAGTTCGCTTCTATCGCCCGACCACCGTGTGGCCTGCTCCTTCCTTTGCTCCAGTTGTTGACCGGCCATTTTGTTTCGTCTTTCGTCTCCGGCGCTCCTTATCTTTTTCGCACAAAACTCCACCACCGTTCCTCCCACGCCTTCCAAAAGTTCACCAAGCACAGTCAGACCGTTCACACGTCGGCATGTGTGTTTTCAGCAGTCATAGGCACAATGTTATGCAATATTTCGCCAGGATCATTTCAGGATCTCGGGAGCTCCTCCAGATCGCGTCCTCCTACATAGCCCTTGTAGCCACGCCCGCCCTGTGCAAATGTTATCATTGCACCAAGGCTCTCACTAGCCATTTTTGGTCTTTGTGTTGGGGCTTCAATTAGCAACGCCGGTGCAATTGAACCTATGGATGCATTTTAGCACTCTTGTGAAGACTGGAATCATGCTGTTGTTTCCAACAGTGCATATCCTGATATTGCACCAGTTCGGAAGCCAGTCATATTAAATCATTTGGTTCGTGCTACAGCCAGTGCAAATCCTAGCACTGCTCAGCACGTAGACCAGTGCAAAGTGGGTTATTGCCCCATTGGTGTCATGTCACAAGTAATTTACATGCACAACAAAACCGTTCCTAGAAGAAACTACTGTCCGAGGCCCAACACAGACCTTTCTGCTTGAGGTCTGGCTGTGCTGGTCTGGATCTGACCATTCAGCCCACCCCAGTCAGGCTGCAAGCCAATAGCAGACACTGCTTAGGGGCGGAGTCTTTATTGTTGTTTTCATTGCTGGTTGCATCTTTGCTGCCTGTCGAAGGCCTTACTCCACCAGGGGGAACATTGGTCTTCATTACGCCAACATCAACAGAAGGTAAAACTTGCTGATAGCGAGCAATTAATGCTGGTCAGTGATGGGGTACATGAGCATAATGAAAACCAGGTATGTTTTACCTAGCAAACTGTAGATTATGTGCAAAATGGGGACAGTATAAACTAGTCGTCATCTGCTAGTTTGGGATCTTGGAGTTCTGTAAATGTTCATGGGGCAATTTGGTGACTGGCATAATGTAAGGTGGTAATGATATGCAAAGTGAGTTTACTGGATAATTGTTAGGAGAGTTTTCTTAAAGTCCTACTGGTAGTCTGACCTCAGTAAGCTATCCTAGTGGTTTGTAGATCTCCAACTCTTGGTATCAGTCTGTACTAACTCAGGACCTTGGTAGAGTGCCAGAGCAGTCCGGTTTATCTTAAGAGGAGGATGTGAGCTTGTAGGTAAGTACAATGAATCTAGTTAGAAAGGCACATCAAAGAAGCACTTGCATTATAAAAGTGTGTATATATATATATGTATATTTACACCAGAATCACTTTAAATACTTTAGACGTTTATACTAGAACACTTAGGAATACTTTATAATACACTTCAAAGGGCACTTTCACTTTTGTGTGTTTTTTTTTTGCGGTTACATTTGTAGCAACGTTTGAAAGGGAAAAGGCAATGTTATCGTATTATCAGCTATTGCGCACTCATGCATTTTTCAAAGGTTTATACAGTAATGCATTTACTCTGTAAACACTTATAGTAAAGTCATTTAAAGGAAAAGAAAATGTTAGTTGGTTAGTGTAACATGAACTTGGTTCAAGGTTCTAGATAGGGCTTCTCCGCATAGTAAGTCCTTTAAGTCCCAAAACGCAACCTTGGCTAAAGGCAGTTCGGAGAGGGTTTGAAGTCTTGACAAGCAGCAGATTATGAAGTGTTCCTGTGGATTTCTCCTAGTTTCTAGTGTTACTGAAGCAGCAAATTAACAACTAACAAGGGAGACCTTAAAACAGACTCGAAGAAGGGACCCAAGCAGCAGCTTCGGTCCGAAGTAAGAGGGGGTTGCCCTGGACACCTCTTTGTGCACTCCAATGCTCTGGAGCTACTTCTTGAAATCGGTTAAGCAATACATTTTTCCCCACAGTACCCTAGGTTAGAAGCAGAGGCGTTGCTAGGTGGGGGGGCGGTTGAGGGGCTATAGCCCCAGGTGTTTTGGTTGTTGCCCTGGATAGAATCTCAAGGGCTACAGCTAAAAAGGTTAGCTAGCCCCAAGTCCCGACAGTCCAGACATTAGCATAGCCCAGAGTCCCGACAGTCCTGACATTAGCATAGCCCCAGATCTTTTCCAGACCTAGCAACACCCCTGGTTAGAAGAAAATGTTTGTGCTGGATGCTCCGCGATGTTGCAGCTCCGGACTCGACCACCAGATTCCTTGGTCTAATGCAGGACAATGGACAGGATCTCTTAGCAGCTGTCTCGAGGGAGGACCTGTAGCGCGACTTTCAGCAATTTCTTGGTTCACTCTGCGGTTTTGGCACCTTTTCTGCAGCACCGACAAAGGACACGTTCGCCCAGTTAATTGTCTTCGCTTCCGGCAGTCTCTCGCTTGGATGGGGGGGTCTGGGCCAGTTGGATTGGATCTCGGGAGTGTCCTTACAGGTTCAGCAAAGATTTGGACGGATTTGGCCTTCCCACGATGATGCCCTCAAAATAGGCCACAGGTCTCGTAGTATTGGGGTTCCGCAGCTCTGGAAACTCGAGCACCACGGGAGATGGCTAAATTCAAAGTTAGTCTTGGGACTGGTTGTTGCCACCAGCCAAAGGGAAGGAGTCCTCTTCAGAGCTCTTCAGTTGCACAGAAAATGGGGTCATGGCAGCAGTGGTCGCTTCAGTGTTGCAAAGGATCTGCATGCGTCTCTGGTTGTCGTCTTCTTCGGTTACTTCAGCTTCCAGTGGTCGACTTGATTTTCACTACAGAAGCCTCACCTTTTATACCGTTCCAACACACACTGTAATCTCTCAGCATTTTACAGGAAGGGGCGTTTGTCTAATCAGAACAGCCAGACCCTCCCTCCCTCCCTCCTTCCTGCCTGCCCAGACTCTCTGGAGCCTAGGCGGGGATACCCAAGGGTTCCTGCTAAAGGCAAAACACACAGGCCTATGCCTTCCCCTCCCAGAATGGTAGAAGAAGGGCGGACCAAGATCAACCACGCTAGTAACAGTGAAAAAGGGAGGGTCCCTAGTTGGTACTTGGGTGCCCTTATTGTGCACCACTGAAGCTATGACCATAGCCTGCAGTACCAAATAATAGACAATAGTTGGTAGAACACATCCATTGCCACCAGCCATAACTAGGTGATTGTCTATGTAACTAAAAAGTCACAGGAGTAGAGCGAAGGGGGCCGCTAGGTATCCCTTTGGCACTCCACTGAAGGTGGTGTTTGCCAATCTCTCAGACTATAGAGTTTTGGGAGCGATACAAAATCTCCCTATCCCCGAGAGCAGTAGATTCTTGGGGATATTAAAAAAGAATCTTAAAGGTGGACCCTGAGGGTCCCCAGCAACATTTCCCATAAGGAGCTGTGTGCTGCAGTAGTAAAACACAGATGCCTTTTAAGAGCCATGGAGCAGACAGACCCCACAGTATATGTAGAATACAAAGAATAGAGTTCCAAAAGACAGACCCTAAAAGAATGAATGAATGAATGAGCGTAAAAAGGCTTCACTCATTTAGGATTTAAAGACCAGGGTCAAGAAGTCCAGCAAAGTGTGCTGGAGGTCTTGCTGTGAGAGGGGATTAAGCATACTAATGATACATCTCCCTAACAATAATGTATAGTGGTCATGATGTACTCTAGGTTTAAAAGCAAATTATAATTATTCATCAAAATGTGTGGTCCCTTATGCTGACCGTGCCACTTTTAAGTACTTGTTCATACAAAGGACATATGATCATGTTCATCAGTCTGCCCCTTGTCTATAAAGGATACTTTCTAATGAAGGATTTAAGTTCTAAAAAGTGATGTATTGGCTCTTTCCTTGTCTTCTCTATGGCAGATGTGGTGGGGTTGTTCATGTTGAGGCTAATGGAGTTAACATTGCGTCTTAATTTTAAGAAATGCGGTGGGTAACATTCTTTCCGGTCTCCTCTTGCCACAGGCAGCTGGAGAAGTGAAAGCTTTGGAAGATTTCTACAAAATGTTGCAGCACGAGCCAGATCGAGCCTTCTATGGGTGAGTTTGTATAGAGACATGGAGCTCATCAGTGCCCTCTTCTGCTGAATTTTAGGAATTTCACGGTTCGGGTGAGTTGAAACAGTGGCCAGAGGTGGTGGCGGGGCAGAAGAGGGTTAAGTATGCTTCCAAGCATACATTCAAACCTGGTCTGGGTGAAATGGGATGGGTTATTTCAGTCCCCATTTTTTTTAAGAACTAGGTGTACCTGGGTTACCCAATTTACTCATGTCCATTACCCTTTATTCCATGCTTCTGGGATGTCTTTCCTGTGTAGCATAGGACCTGATCCCAGTTTTGCACAGCTATTCCTTTAGGTAACAATGGAGTGCATTGCTGGGTTAAGGTGATGCAACCCACTGTAGCTCCTCCCTCTGACTTGCCAGGCGGAGGGAGGAGCACAGGCGTGCCAGCAGGACTGGACGCCTGTGCACCAACAAGCCTTTTTTGTCACTTTCCACTTTTTATTTCTGTGAGCTTTATGCTTTTTCGCTTTGAGAGCAATTCCCTACGACTTTTGCCACAAGTGTTTTTATTCCTGCATGTTTTGAGAAGGTTCATTTCTGATGTCGAGTGCTTGAGTCGGAACCATGCATGGGAACACTGCTCACTATGAAATTCCTTGTCAGCAAGTTCACTATGGAAATGGCTTCCGTTTGGGAATGGGATTTTAAGAAATGTCTGTTTGTATCCTTCAAGGACTTTCTGCTGGTGAGGAAAAGACAGGAAAGTACTTCTCACATCCTTTCAATAGCACCCTGCCTTGGTGCCCCATTCCCTCTCGTCACTGGCCCTGGGAGGGGCATACACTGTTATAAAGCAGCTGCCCATTGCTGTAGGCGACTATGAAGACTCAGACCGGCAACTGTGCTAAGGACTTCCCGGGGCTTATTGCCATGATTCACCAAGAAGGTGTTATTTAGGTATTTCTGTGGAGCCGTTACAGTGCATCAGAGGCTGAGACTGGGTTTCTCCTACACTCATCTAGGGTCACTCATTTCAGATTTTCCTTTTAAATGAGTGTCCACTTTTCACTGAACTTTGGGGTTCTTCCTGCTTACTACATCTGCTGTCTGCAGGTATCAACATAACCAGGGTATTCCGGGTGAAATCTTAAACTCTGGGAGAAACTACATTTGGCCCGGCTTGTCAGGAAGTGGATGAACGTTGGATACAGGCTGGTTCGTGTCTAGAAGCTCTGTATTGTCTCCTCGTCACAGGCTGAGTCTCCTGTAGCAGGCAGTCATATGTAGAACAAGTCTCCTTCCATCCTTTTGTTATCTGGAAAGCATATTGAAAAGGATCTGCAACAGGTGGCAGATGACCTCATAAGGTCCCCGCTCCCTAACCTAGTCACTGCAGTGTGTGATATATGCCATGGGAATGAGAAGACACAACAAGCTTAAACGAGGGCCTCCAAGTTTAATATTGACCTTTGGGAGAATATCCTGGATCTACCTTTTGAAAGGATTGATCGTTTTCAGCCATTCACAGATTAGCTAACAGGTATACCCCCTCCCCTCCCCCCTTTACTTCACCTAGAAAACTTCCCCTTCACTTACTGGGTGTAGAGATTTATTCACCAGCCATTTATTTTGTTATACATTTACTTCTTCATAACTTGTCTGCCGCTTCATATTATGATGGTGGCCATGCATGTGGTTAAGGTTAGCTAAAGGTTAGGGTTGGGATCAAGAGGTGGCAGGGGGGTAGAATATGCGGTAACAAAGAAGCAGGTTCCCTGTAATGACAAAGTGAATGCTAGGGCAAGTGAAAGACAGGAGAAGTAAAGGTATGGATAAGTAAACGTGACATAGTGAATGTATGGCAAAATGAATGCTGGAGAAGTAAAGACGTGCATTCAAGCTAACACAGAAAAAGACCTATCTGTGATGAATGACCTCGCCTTTGGACAGATGACTTGGCTGCTCCATGCCAGTATGATTGCTAAGAGGAGGATATTGAGATCTTGGAAGTCAAGCAGCTCCTTCAATATCGATGAATGGGTGGAGGAGCTTCTAACTATTTCAACCTACGAAAAAGCTATCTACAAGAATGCAGGAGACATTGGGAAATTCTGGGACATTTGGAGAAATTTCCTTGAGGTCTACGTATAATTTAGATCTTTTATTTAGAATGTAGTGTCTCTGGAAATTATTATTATTTTTGCTAATACGTCTAGATTTACCATTTCACCGTTGTTTGACTTAATAACTGATAAAATGTTAATTGATAAAAATGTTTTATGGTTCTCTGTCCTTATTCTATTGTCTTTTTTTTCCTCTTTCCTCCTGCTATTCTGTTTGTTTTCTTCTTCAATTCATTACTTAGAGTTAGGTAGTTTATTTTTATTGTTGATTATATGCCTGATACATTTGGGTTAGCATTATTGTAATAATTTGAATGATATTTGCCAATTCAATATGTTATGTATTGAAAATAAAAAGTTTAAATCCATAAAAAGTCAACAAAGCAAGCTGGGCCTCCCAAGTATACAAACGCACAAGCAGTGAACAACACCAGCCGGTTTCTTTCTCCAATTGTGTTCCTGGAAGCAAAGCAATGACTTGTGCATCCGTCATGTAACATCATGGAGAGCGTGCACATTTACTGGAAAACCTTCAGATGTGTGGCCCACTATTTGGAAAGACCTTTGGGTATCATCTGTTGTGTAGATGGGTTTCCACCTCTCTTCACACTGCACCCCCCCACCCATCCAACTGTCTTTATCCAGGTGGGCTGCAGCACCTTATTTGATGAGGAAAACTACTGGAAATATGAGCGTTGAAGGTAGCCCCATTTTCTGGGAGAAAGGTTATGTCTTCTTCAGATATTTAGAGATGCTCAAAAAGAAACCTGCTGACCTGCTGACATGCATGGCTGTTATGATCACGTGGCTCTTTGTGAGCCACAGCGACAGCCTCCATATTGGACCCAACTGGTTCAGGCCAGTATAGGTCCCTGGACTAGCCCTTTCACTTCCTGTGGGGGTGGTTCAGTCCCTTTGTACAAAGGTATTTAGGCTGTATCCTGTGCCTGTTGCACTCTCTTGCTTGCCGGTTGGTGTCACTGGTGGTGGCAGGTCTGGCGAACTGCCGAAGGCATTATTCTGCCATTTTTTTTAAGGCTTCATTTGGCAATACTTGCTAAGTGCAGTGGATTGGGCATATCCTGGTTTGGGTTTTTTGCTATTAAAAACCAAGTCCAGGCTTATTGAAGACTCCCGGTGACTCCCTGCATCTACTGGGTCGAGCCCTCCATCTGGAACCATTTTCTGGGTTGTTTTACTGCTGCATCCTGCTGTTTACCACCACTATCTTCTGCTTGGCTGTGGGTAGCTGCTGGTGTCCAGAGGGGTCCTGAGACATCAACATCCCACCAGTACTTCAGTTTAAGGTGTCCAAGGTTGCCACAACCCATTGGGCCTCATTACGACCTAGGCGCTAATTTGTTAACGGCGCCGCAAAAGGCTGCGGCGCCGTTAACCTACTAGCGCCTAATTACGAGGTCCCTTTGCAGGACCCGACCTTAACGGCTGGTTTTACCAGCCGTTAAAGTCGGGACCCGCAAAGGGACCTTGGTGCTAAGTACAGTGCCGCAATTTGCGGCACCGTACTTGGCGCCTTCCCCATTCCCATTGAGCCCTATGGGGCAAAAATGGGAATGGGGAAGGGCCATGGCGGCATGGGGAATTACCACCCCGCCAACCTTGGAATGGGGTGGTAATTCCCCATTCCGCCATGGCGGAGTCGGTAAGTTACCGGCATGGACCATGGTGCTATTAGCACCATGGTCCAACGCCTGGGTCGTAATGAGGCCTATTGTCTCCATCCTGGGACTGTTTGCTGCTGTGCTGCTGCCTTCTTTTGTGCATTGAGCTGCTGTTGCCATGGAGTGACGAGGGGGTGGGGGGGGGGGGGGGGGGGGGGATTTGGTTCTACGTGTTCCCTCTTTTCCTGAAGTCTTCTTCACCAGATTTCCTACTCCTGGCTTGAAGGTATATGTCCTGGGAAGAGCCTTTGTTCCTTTCCTTGGTCGCTGGGATCTTCATTGGCACTGGATGCAACTCCTGGAGCAACAAAGCCTGATAATGGCACCTGTGAAAGCAGTGTTTATTCACCAGGTTGTTTCGGGTTGCTGGATCTGTTTTTGCTTAAGCCACAGACTTGAGTACTTACCCACCCCAGTACCACAGGTAAGTATCTGAGATACTCATCCTCCAGTGTCTCCCTGGTCTGTGGTAGAGAATCCTTAAAGGTGAGTCTTTACCCCATTTCCCATAGACTTCTATTGAGGTTCTCCTGTTCTGCAGCTTCTTCAGGGGTCTTGAGTCCATCTTTCAACTCCTGCAACACTCATGTGGTGTCTCCTGTGGCTTTCCCTGTAGTTAGTCATCGCCGCATCCACTTCTGTGAGGCAGATCAGACTTACCACCATTAAAGGCAGAGGGCCCTTTTACTTTACTTTTCCCGTTCGTTCCTATGGAACTATGAACTTACCTGAAACTCTCCTGAAAATTAATTCTGGGGTGCTTACCTGCCCATGGAAGGGTTTCCTGGCTCCTCCAGGGGGTCTCAGTGTGCTTTGAACCACTTACCTGTGATATATATATTTTTTTCAATATAAATTTTGAAAGTCGCACCATCCACTTCTCTCATGTGCAATATACTTGCAACACTGTGACTATATCTAGTGACTATTGCATCTAATCTAGGGTGGTTGCCCCTTTTCCCCAGGGGGAGCCACCCCCTGTGAGGCTAGGGAGGTGAGCCTGCTCAGCAAGACCCTCCGTAGGGGTCTGGGCAAGCGGGACCTTGGGAGCGATTTGCTTATAGGGAACAAGGACTCCTATTCTCACAAGGTTTGCCCTACACAAGCAGAACGGTCTGCATATATGGGATTTCCTTTAAATACATTACATGGTTTCCCTTCTATTGGCTTCAGGTAATGCTGGACAGAGTACGACATTTGAAGAAAAACATAACGTTGCTTGGAACAGAAAACATGATGTAAAGAGGAGGAACAAATAATGGAGGCGAAGAGGGAAGCATACGCAGGGGAATCACTCCGACGTACACGCGCATAGGGGAGGCGGAGCAGGGATGAGCCGCGGAGCCAGCGGTAACTTGAGCGAAAGAGAATGCTGAAGCGAGACACCAAAGGTCCGGCATAACCTACAGTGGAGCAACTGCTGTGCAGACTGGGTCCAGGAGACCGCCTGAAGGGTGGCGTGACCGCGAGAGGATTGTGGTGGGTTGGGGACTCGCCAAACAACACCAACACCAATACCTGTACTAGTTGGAGGAACAAATCCTGCCGTTGGCAAAAGTGTGCCGTCCACCGTGAGTTAGCGGAACAAGCAGGAAGCCCCTGGGGGTGAGAAACCGGAGGCGAAAGGCAGATCATGTCACATGGCCGAGCACGCGGAATCAACCCACGCTGACTGAATGTAACAGGGGGATTCTAATAAGAGGCGGCCATGCAGACCACATTAAAGGATAGTTCCGGGACTTTTTTTTTATTGTCCCTACGGGTCGGCCATGTGTTTGTAAGCATAAATCGGTAGATCGTAGGAAACTTTCCTATGGACCTTACCCGACTTTTCGCCCATTATCGCACTCGAAATCAGCCTCCATTTTGTGATAATCCTATCATTCCGCCGCATCGACCTGGCTCACCTGCCTTTGCGGCACTAAATCAAATCCCCCGCCCCTGAGCCTGACATCAGCAGACGCGTACTGCCCATTTCAAGCACGTCTCGTGTCAACAATCGCTGCGCCTCAGCTATTGACGTGTTGCCATGGAAATGGCAGGACGCCTCTTTCCCCAATAAGTATAAACAGACCGTTTCACAACACACAGCAGCAGATTTTCGATTCCATTCCTCTCTCTGTTACTTTGAGTATTCTGTGACTCGTTTCAGTGCTCTGTTCAGCTACCTTCGCCGCTTGTAGCCCGTGTGAACACCTGTACCATCTCTGTAAATTATTTTACTATCTTTACCGCACAATGGCCACAATAATGCCGTATATGTACGAGCCCGAGTACACCGAGGAAGAACTACTGGAAAGTCAAGCACGCGAAAACGATGGGGATTCGGACGGCAGTTGGGAGGACCAGTCAACGGATGAAGAGCCTGGACCATGTCGCATGGACGGCGTCTCCACCTGGTGCACGTGCAATCGGTGCGAGCTAATGCCAACTGAGGAGGAGAACTGCTGCTGCCGTGAAAATTCCGGGTGCTTGGCCTACATTTCGGAAAGCGAGCAAAGTCTGCAGGAAGGCGAGCAAAGTCCGCAATGCATCACCGAGCTGCCAGAGTTCAGGGAAGCCTGCCTCTCACGGACCGTGTTGAGGATGATGATGGTGCTTATGCACGAACTTCGCGGCACTGTTCGTCCGCGTAATCTGAGTAACGAGTAAGTATACTCTGTTTGTGATGTCAGTGATGCCACCACTATTTCATGGTCGTCTCCCACATATAAAATTACATTTACATATCATTCGAACGCATGTAAATTTGTTCCATATAGTGCATTTTCTAGATATAATTTTTTTCTAAGAAAAATGACATGTGTTACCTGAATCGACATTGATAAGAAAGTTTGGTCAGTTTAATACAGTTTGCATCTTTTTTTTTCACAGGTGGTACAGGCTGGTGGCCTATCGTTGCTTCACTTGGTGGCTTCACGGGAGGCTCGGACACCGCGTTCGGAGAGTAATACCTGCCTGTGCGGTACTTGCCATTAGACAACATTTCCCCAGTGACAGTGGACAATACCGCGGATTTTCCCTCGATGTGCTGCAACCTCAACTTTACAATGTGTAATGTTTATTATTTATGTTTAATTAAAATCTAAAATAAAGCCCAACATGTATTTTAACAATGGTTGTTTTGATTTTTTAAATGAATCTAGTGTATATTCTCCTGGGAGGGTGAGGTATTTATAAACTCACCCCCCTGCATTCCATTTAGTAGATCCTGCAGCCATCCTCTTACATTCAGTTAGATGGCCTCTCCTTGGTGAGGCCCTGCGGCAAACGGGTCTTGTCTGCACGACCACCGCCCCGATCCACCCCCCGCCCTATCAAAGGCAGTTCGCACCGGGGTACTTGTGCTGGCAAGTGGAGCTGTCAGGGAGCGATAAAGGCCAAGAGGTGCCAAAGACCATGTACACTTCAAAGTGGTCTATAGAGCATGGGTTGTTGTTCCCATGTCTACCTCCAGACCCCGTGTCTCCTGCCAAGCATCCCCCCTCACGCTGGACGGCCCCCTGCAATCCACATAAGTGTGTCTCCATTCACGAGTCTTCCTGTGTCTTGTCTGCACGACCACCGCCCCGATCCACCCCCCGCCCTATCAAAGGCAGTTCGCACCGGGGTACTTGTGCTGGCAAGTGGAGCTGTCAGGGAGCGATAAAGGCCAAGAGGTGCCAAAGACCATGTACACTTCAAAGTGGTCTATAGAGCATGGGTTGTTGTTCCCATGTCTACCTCCAGACCCCGTGTCTCCTGCCAAGCATCCCCCCTCACGCTGGACGGCCCCCTGCAATCCACATAAGTGTGTCTCCATTCACGAGTCTTCCTGTGTCTTGTCTGCACGACCACCGCCCCGATCCACCCCCCGCCCTATCAAAGGCAGTTCGCACCGGGGTACTTGTGCTGGCAAGTGGAGCTGTCAGGGAGCGATAAAGGCCAAGAGGTGCCAAAGACCATGTACACTTCAAAGTGGTCTATAGAGCATGGGTTGTTGTTCCCATGTCTACCTCCAGACCCCGTGTCTCCTGCCAAGCATCCCCGCTCACGCTGGACGGCCCCCTGCAGACCGCATAATGCCACGACATATACACGTCATTCATTCACAAACACACCCCTGTTTCGAATTCTTTATAACCCACTTCATATTTCTAATGAGAACTTCTTTGCGCTTTGCTAGTCAGCCCGTGAAGGTGCTGGTTATCTGCTCTTCGTCTCTGTGAACTTCCGTGACCACTTTGAGCAAACTCGTCAGTTTGCAACCTGTGAACTGCTCCCTGTTCTACGACAAGAAACTACTCTGATCCCTGCATCTAACTGTTTGTTCGTCAAGGTAAGTCCATGTACCATAATCATTTTGCGTCCAATTTTTTAATTTATATCTATTTGCTAGTAGTCATCAAATTGCATCCATGTTTTCTTTTCGTTCACGACAGTACATGCAAGGAACTAGTCACATGTTCTGAGTTTAGTCAAATTACTTTTTCTATTTTTTGAAAGTTATTGAAATACTTATCCGCATGTGAATAACATGTATAGTTCCAAGAACCAAAACGGACCTTGCATTGAACCTTTTATGTGTCATTTAATGTTTTAACACATTGGTATTCATAGAGAATTGTTGATCTTTACTTTTCAGAACTTTCCATAATGCCTGCCTGTTCCATTGGCGGTTGCCCTTCGAAGACCCATAACAAATCTGAAGGTACTATAATGCATGTTTTCCCTAAGACAATAGATCAGATAAGAGAATGGGTCCGATATTGCGGATATCCAGCCTCTGAGATAGAAAGTAGAGTCCTAGAAGTCTTTGCGGACAAGAGGGGTGATCGATACCGCATCTGCAGCAGGCACTTTAGCCCAGACATGTACTCCACATCATTGCTAATAAGGACGAAAACACCGCGAGCGAGGCGAAAATTGCTCTCAACCGCTATTCCCACTCTATTCGTCCACATCCCTCCACTGGTGAGTCAAGTTTACGTATTTATCTCTCGGCATTGCGGTAGTGTGTAGCATTAGCTAACAATAATTTCCCCATTTATGTATCCACTCAATATGAAGGCTGAAGATTCTCCATCCGTGTCGTTATTGCAGTCATCAGCCACTTCAAGCGCCTATCGGGTAATCTTACTTAGCTATTCTGACACTGACTTGTTTTAGGCATGTAAATCAATAGTTTTAATTGATCGTGTAATTATTTTACCTAATGGTACACCACAGTACTCGTCCTCTAGTCTTTGTTTTCAGTTATAATTATTGTTATCCAAAATAATGCAAGTACTGTCTTTCAGGGAGATGCTGAGGAGTCCAACGCATTGACGACAACCGTAGATGTCACTCAGATGCTCGAGGTACGTTTCCGGACAGTTCCATCGATGGAGATCATCAGATCTTGCATTCTTGTAGCGTGATTGTTACACACAATGTTTCTTTCGTTTTTAGCCATTGGTATGTCCTTCTGTCGTCGCCCTCCTATGTGTCTTCTTTTTTCAATATTGTGTTCATTACTAATGAAAGTCCTATGTTTCAGGGAGTCGATGGAGCATTAGTCCAAGAGGAAGGGGGAGCATGCAGTTACGGGTCGGCGCAACAGCTTGCAGAAGTGTGCACCGCAGTTACAGCGTCCCTTGATGTTCTTATGCATTTCGAGGTATGGATACTGACAGATCAATCATGCGAGATCAAATGACGTGATTACATCCGCTATACTTCCTTCTTTATTAACGCAAGTACTATGTTTCAGGGAGCTGACGGAGCTTCTTCAACAAGAACATCACCCCTAGTAGTTGATGCAGATCTCTGGGTGGTGACACTTCCAACGATGGAGCAAATCGAATCATATTTGGATATCCATTATTTATTTTAGACAACTGATCATTTGTGCAGGTCTATTTAGATGAGCCGTTGACGCCTGCAGAAAGTTTATGTTCTTTTAAACAAAATAGAAAACCATACTAATGCAATTACTGTGTTTCAGGGAGTTGCTGAAGCCTCATCTTCAATAATATCATCAATGGAAGTCTATGCGGAGCCCGAGGTATGGATCTTGACAGTTCAATCTAACTAGATCAACAATGCGTGAACTATTGTCGTTTGAATGTTCTACACAATGCGTTCATTCGTGTTTTGCTATTGAGATGTACGTATGGGTATTGGTCCCCAAGTACATTTTGTGTTTTCAATATTATTATACATACTAATGAAAGTTCTATGTTTCAGCGAGTCGATGGAGCCTCAGTGAGTGATGGATGTGCTTATCATGAAAGTATAGTCGTTGCAGCGCGAGAGGAAGTGGAGACATGCACACACGAGTCGGAGCAACAGCGTCCAGATGTTGAAGTTCGAGGAAAGAAAGTTTCAAAGAAAAGAAAGCAAAAGAAGGTTAGTGTCCTGTTCACTATATTATGTTGTCTTTCACTGTCAATAGTTCAATACTGTAAATTGTGTTTAAACTGAACATCCCTTTTCTAATCTGTCCTCTAGTTGCGAGTGGGTGTAAGAACTAGATCTACACAGACAGTGAAGCGAACGAGAGATGTTGCTTGTCAAACCTTTTGGCAGGGACTTGAGACTGGAGATGCATCGTGCCAATGGGAAGAATATGAAGTGATTGACAACGGAGCTATACCACCACCAGCCATTGATAGTGAATGTCCTCCTGGTAGTTTGGATGCAGTCGTAGATCAATTCACAGAATCCACACCCGCAAAAAATAAGAGCACGCGAAAGTTGAAGACATTGTTTTTTTCTCCCATCTCCGGACAAGGAACAGATGTTGCAATGGAAGAGAATGAAGTGGACGACAATGAAACACCATCAATATCACTCAGCATAGCGGAAGACGATATCAGAGATTGTACCTTTCATGCGAGTGACATGTCCTCAACGTTACAGGCCGAACCAGCTGGGATGCAGAGTGACAGTATAAGGAAAGAGGCCAAATTCATTGTATTCGATAGCTGTTTGATGGATATTATTATGATGATGAAATGTGGGCATTGGGTTGGTGGGGAAGTATGTGGGGAGCCATTGATTAATGTGACTCGTGCAATTCGAGGCACTAACCTTAAAATACATGCCACCTGTACACAATATCATCCGTTCGCATGGTCTGCACAACCCATGCTGGGGCAACTGCCAGCAGGCAATCTACTTTGTGCAGCGGCCGCACTTTTTAGTGGTTCAAGTTTTAAAAAGTTACAGTATTTCTTTCAGTTTGTGGGAATCCATTTCATTGCGAAAAGTCAGTTCTACAAATACCAAACCGATTATCTATTTCCAGCCATCAGCGAAGCTTGGAGAATGGAAAAAATGTCAATGGAAAGTACATTCGCGGGCAAACGCTTCAGGCTAGCCGGTGATGGACAATGCGACAGTCCAGGATTTTCAGCCAAGTACTGCACCTACCACTTTCAGGACATGGAAAGTAAGAAAATTGTGAGTTCGGTGGTCGTGCAGGTGTCACAAAGTACATCCTCAGTGGCCATGGAGAAAGTTGGCTTTGTAGCATCATTGCAAGAACTACAATCGCGGGGAATGGTGATCGACCTGATAGCCACGGACAGACACGTTTCAATTGCCAAGACAATGAGAGAACAGTACAAAAATATAAATCACCAATTTGACGTTTGGCATCTTGCAAAATCAATCAATAAAAAATTGTCGGCTGCAGGAAAAAAAAAAGATATGCAAGGTATTTCACAGTGGTCCAAGTCAATCAGCAACCATCTTTGGTGGAGCTCAAAAACATGTGAAGGGTCGTTGGAAATTCTACTGGAAAAATGGCGGTCAGTAATGTTGCACTGTAGCAACGTACATCGATGGTCGACAAATGAGCATTTCCACAAATGTGAACATGGCCATTTGTCCACAGAGGAGGCACGGAAGAAGAAGTGGTTGATTCCTTCATCACCCACTCACAAGGCCATTGAAAAGATTGTATTTGATAAAACTATAACAAGAGATTTGAGGGGACTCACGGAATTCTGCCACACAGGAGATTTGGAGGTGTTCCACAATATGTGCCTAAAGTACAGGCCCAAAAGATTGCATTTTGGCATGGAAGGCATGATAAATCGGACTCTTCTAGCGGTCTTGGCACATAACCATAATGTTGGCCGTCAACAAAGTAGGACGACCGGAACTTTAGGGACGCTTCGCTACAATAAGGCCTTCACTAAAAGAAGTAAACAATGGGTGATCAAACCAGTGTTTGAGGATATGCAATATGAGTTTATTGAGAGACTTATCGTAGATGTCCTCGATAGGCACATACATGGAGTGGTGAACGAACCTATGCAGGGGACAACTGCATTGCCACCCAACATTGCCTCTGTTCCATGTCCACCTAAAGCAGAGCTCATTGAGAAATACACATCACGGTTTAAATGATTGTAATTCGATTGTCTGTTCTCTCGAGTCTCCTCATGTTGCAGGCCCATTGCAATTAAACCAAACAGTAATATAAATCATTTTTACAAAAATTATAGAATGTTTCCGTATTACAAACACATGGCCGACCCATAGGGACAATAAAAAAAAAGGCACGCAGACAAGATGCCCTTACACTAACTGGAGCTAACTAGAAATGTGTGCTCGCTCAAAGTGAAGGTCAGCTGCTTTGATGTTTTGCTCGGGTGGCGGAACGGCCCACGACCCAATATAAGGTTCTATTGTGATTTGACCTTGACAGGCCGGGACCATCCTGAAAGACTAAGAAAAGATAATGAATAAAATTTCAGAAACTAAACGATGAGCCACGTTCATTAGAAGAAGTAACGTCGGCAAAGAAGGAGTGGTGTTTCGGGTCTGCCCTACACAGAGACACAATGGAAAATGCAAATATAATGTAAGTAACTTTTGATGAGTTTATACCGCAATTTCATTACTATACAGTGGCTTTAAAGACGGGTTCAGTTGTACTTGTTCGTTCTATGTGGCATAGTGTTTTCTACCGCGCACTATCTGGAGGAGAAACATCTGCTTTTACTGAAGCACCTCAAAACCTTCCTCTTTGCTTCTGCTTTCTCTCTCCCTCTCCCCTGCTACAACTGGTCCACTGTCTGCGACCTCGGTCCTGGGCCCTTCCACTCTCCACCTGCACTGCCTCCCTGTCAACCCCTGCACTGGGGGACTGTCTCAGTATCCTACAGCCCCCCTTCCCAGCACTTGTTCTGCACTTACCTTGCACTTGCCACCAGCTGGCCCTATTTATTTATTATTTTATGCTACTTACCTTGTACTCCACTCCCCCCCCCCTCCATGCCTCGCCACGCCTTTAAACACTTGTGTACACCCAGTAGCGCTGTCCTCGCTATGAAATGAATAATTTTAATAAGGATCTGATGGTGAGACTAATTTCATTTTTTATGTTTTTAGGTACATCATTCACTACTGTCTGTGTCACGAGTACCAGACACCGGCGGACGGCTTCTACAGCCGCCAGTTGCTTCTCCGCGTGAACAACGTTACCACCCTGACCATTTTATGGGACGATCGCCAAGTACAAGTATGCCCTTACGCGGTACTAACGGTTAGATGCAACATACCTACCTTTGTGGTGGCCTAGTGCCTCGTTGTTGGAACAGCCATGCGATTATCAGTGCGACAGAAGAGCTTATTTTTATCGTAAACCAACACCCTGTGTACTGCACACGAACATCGCTTCCCTCAAGACGAACTAATTTGGATCGAGAGCAAAGAAAAATGCAAATCGCTGAATATTCTCTAAACATTTGATGTCCAATAAACGTACTTTGCCAAATGTACAATCTTGCCGTTTGCTTTTAAACCACGGTTTCACATTCCGAATTGTGGTGCTGTATTGTGAGATGCTCTAAGACCCTGTGTACAGCAAAGGACCATCGCGTTCCTCAATACGAACTTTTTGGAACATGAGCAAATAAAAATGCAAATCGCTGAATATTCTCTAAACATTTGATGTCAAATAAATGTACTTTACCACATTTACAATCTTGCGGTTTGATTTCAAAGTACAGTTTCATATTCCGAATTGTGGTGCGCTGTATTGTGAGCTGATCTGTGTTGATTTCCGGGGTCTGTGTGGAGTCGCGTAGAAGACGCCTGGGCGCGTTTGCCTACGCAGCTCAGTCACGTCACGGATAGAGGCGGGGAATATGAATGTTTTGATAAAGTCTGTTTCAGGGGCGGGGGATTTGATTTAGTGCCGCAAAGGCAGGTGAGCCAGGTCGATGCGGCGGAATGATAGGATTATCACAAAATGGAGGCTGATTTCGAGTGCGATAATGGGCGAAAAGTCGGGTAAGGTCCATAGGAAAGTTTCCTACGATCTACCGATTTATGCTTACAAACACATGGCCGACCCGTAGGGACAATAAAAAAAAAAGTCCCGGAACTATCCTTTAAAGTACCGAAAAGATAGCCATATTGAGACTGAAAGTTTACAAGAACAGGAAGCCCTGTATTGGAAGAAAGCAAGAGAGTTACATAACGTAACTTATGATGATTATGGCATTATTTGTTGAGACTGTGATAAATATACTGAATTAAGCCCAAACAGCTGTGACAAAAGTCAGACATTTAAAATTAGTGGAAATAGTTCAGGAGGTGGGTTACCAAACACAGGAGAAGGGTATAAGATACCTCAGAAGAGAGTAAGAGACAAACCTTGAAGTAAAAGGGTTATTGTTGCTAAGAAAGAGCCACCGTCTTCAATAGTATAGGAGTGAGACTCTCGAGCTCCCAGAGACCAAAAGTTTAAACATATACCAAGAACTACAAAAACTCATCAGTGAGTGTTACGGAACATGTATAAATAAGGAATTCATACTTCATAATGCTTGAGAGAACTTTTGTAGCTTGGAAGCCCTGAAATAAAGTTGAGCAAGCCGGCAAAAGGGGAGCTGCCTTATTTAGCTTTTAAATCCAAGTGGTAGGGCCAGGTAGGATTGGGTGGTTGGATGGAGGACTTTTGGTTTTGGACTTCTGACGAGCACCATTAGTTTGGTTAGGTAGGGAAAAAACCCATAGTCGTAGAGCACGATAGCGTGATGAATCTAGTGAGATGATCCCAAAACCACCTTTCATTTGGCCAGGGAAAGGCAGCTGCTACTTTATCCTGACCCTGGGGGCTGTATTATGTGGAAGGATCACAAGGGAGGGGACTCGTATCAGGGGGAATTGCTGACCTCTTTAACTCATGATTCCCCTATTCTTCCTGATGCATTGATGGCATATTGTAAAATGGAGCAAACCAATGTGACTGCTGTGCAATCCATGATGGACTTTCAAGAGCCATAATGCATGTTGTACTGGGACAAGGAAGAAGGGCCGCGAGTTAGTAAGGATCAAAGGTGCTATTGACCAGAATGTGTGGTCTAGTTATAGAGCAAGAAACCTGAGTGGGATATTTAAACTCAGGAATGAGTTGCAGCTGAAGAGCGATTTGGAAGGAGTAGCTGGGGCAGAGGCAGTCTGCAGTGCTGGGATTGCTGCAGAAAGAAGAATACCAGCTGATGCCGACAAGAGAAGTGAAGGTGTGTGGCATTGCAGAGTGTGTGCAGCAGGAAGCGGCATTGGGAAGAGAATGCCAGCTGAAGGGGAGACCTGCTCCCAATCCGACATGTGGCGCTACAGTGTGCCGTGTGGACGTTGAGGACCAAACCAAGCTGGCATAGCTCTGGAAAAGAGCAGTGCAGTCTGCTGTGGTTACGTGGGACCTGGCGATGGAGAG
This sequence comes from Ambystoma mexicanum, assembly GCF_040938575.1. Lineage (NCBI taxonomy): Eukaryota > Metazoa > Chordata > Amphibia > Caudata > Ambystomatidae > Ambystoma > Ambystoma mexicanum. The sequence goes on along the minus strand of NC_090925.1, from coordinate 761,487,630 downwards.
GTAAGGATGCAGGAGGTCTGCCACAGCAGCAAACAGAGAAGCAGAGACGCCAATGAAAACCGGTCAGTTGGCCTGAAGCTAAAGGTGACCCCAGGGTCCTCCGAGCAAGACATTTAACAGTAAACAATAATTTTGAATACCAAACAAATAAAGGAACCGAGGGTGCAATTCCCCTTTTATGGGACACCAAATGGGGTAAACCTGTAACCCACATTGCCAACTGACAAGGGGCTGTAAAGAAGCAGTCGAGAGGCAACGTGGGTGCAATTCTCATTTCTTCAGTTTCCAGTTTGGGGAATCCTGTAACCCACATTGCAAAGTCAAGAGACCATAAAAAGGCAGCCACTGTGCAGCCCTCCACACATAGGATACTGGTGTGCAGAATATTGAAACAGATATTGCTACTAAGACCATTTGTAGTTGTTGGAGTTTTTCTTCCTTGCAGGCCAGTCACCAGGGAAAGGGATCAATAGTAGTTAGTCCTGGCATGCGAGTGGATCAGAAAAGATGTTTTGAAGCAGTGGTGCTTGTGGCAAAAAGGTGTGGTGGAAAGTACTTGTTGGCTCCATTATCATCTTGACAAACTGCTGCATTACCAGAGGTAGTTGCTGTGCTATCCTGACCAAAAGTATTTTGTTGGAAGAATAAATGTGATATGCTAGTAATTGCTTTACATTCTGAAGAGAACAATTGCCTTGGTTTATGAACGTGTTTTGTGAGACAGACATTTGCCTTACCCAGAAGGATATTGTGGAAGACACATGCTTTGATTTTTTAACATGTTTTTGCGAAAGAGACATTTACTTTACCACGTGGTATGACGCAGAGGAGGGAAAATACATTTTGTATTGAACTGATCAGACCTTCATTGAATCAGAACGTTTCCAAGGTTATTCCTGAATTGATCCATGGGGTGTGGGGGGGGTGATCTGAGCCCAACCCTGGTCACAAGGAGTACTTTATGAATTGGAACTTTTACACTGTTTTGTTGAACTGGAGACTGCCAAATATTCCTTGTATGCTTTTGTTGTTTGTATTCGAGTGAGGGTCAGAGACATTTTGGACACCAGGTCATCCATCTTTAGTTTTAGTTTGTTTGGTAGGCACATCCTTGTTAGGATAGGGAAAGATAGGTGTTTATCTCACCCTTTTTCATTTAATAAATGGCAAACATTGAGAAAACTATTCCTTTGTGTGTTTCTCGCATTTCGACCCCTCACAATAGGCATTTAATTCTTTTGGTTAAATTAAAGAATATGCAAACAACCAACTTGCGCCCGACTCCTTCTGGTTCACCACACTACATGTATTCTTTTCCCTGAAATGTTTAGGAAGGTAGCTGTTGCTAACATGTTATATTGATTTCTGGAACCCCTTGGCTGTAGTTTACAAATGTTTAATTTGCTCTATGGCTGTAATGTATATGTGGCTGTGCATGAATACTTCTATAATGCCCTGGTAGACAATATGTATGTGGATAAATGGTAATTGGCTTTGCGGAAAGGACAGAGATTGCAGCCCTCCTAACTCCCTCACCCCACCTCTGTCAAGTACACTGCTAGGCCTCCTGTGCCAGGTTGAGAGGGGTCCCCATCCCCTCCTGTCCGGGTTGGGTCTGCAGTTATTTTTACTTACTTTTAATTGTGTAATTAGGGTAGTAGTGTACTAAACTTGAGTATTTGTGTACTTACCTTTTGTGGTTACTTTTATTTATCTTCTTTGTAAGTGTTAACCGTACTGCATAAGTGCCCTCCCGCGCCCTTAATTCAGCATGGCTGCTCAGCCGTTATATTTTAAGAGTTGTTGTTAAGTACATTTTTGATTGAGACAAGTTGTCCTGCATGACTTTTCAAAGTGAATTTAAAAACCCTCCTAACAATGATAACCAGATGTGTGCTTCTTTCCCCAAATAGTCACTGCCACAAAAATGGTGAACCGCTCCAAGACGTTCTTGACCGTGTTCCCTGTCCTCAAGTCCATCAGACATTTCCTTTCAAACTGTTTTTCCAATAATTACCCCAAAACCTACACTCCCTGCCATGTCCATGAACCCCCCCCCCCAAGGTCTCACTATTCACTTCCCCCCTCTCCACAGTGATTGCACTGACACTGAAACCAGTGCAAATCACTTTTGTTCCATCTCACAGACCAGGACACAGTTGTACCTAGCCCTAGTGATGCCAAACATAATGTATGTGTGCTATAAACCCCAAATGAGAAATGTAAACAAACTGAGTTTCTAGAGGTTCAGACTTGTCAAACGCAGAGCGGTCCAAATCATGCATGCTGGAGGTACCAGTCTGGTTGTGTGGCTTGCTGTCCTGCTTACATGAGGCACCCAGGGGAGTATGTGCCTGGACAGCGCCAGCATTTTTGGCAACTTTTGCAGCACCTTCCAGCACCACCCAGATCCAATAAAGGAATGTCTGAAGATGGATGAATCGATGGTCGAAATGGACAGCAGAGGAAGATAAATCATGCAGGTCTGCATCTGTTGGAACTGAACATTCTTCCAGCTGGATGGGTAAGGAGGACTTGGATTGGAAAACGGATGGCGATAGACGTCCTAGCCACTCATTACGCCGCTTCCTTTTTTTCCAGTTCTCGTCTCATAATTTAATTACATTTTGTAAAGGCAGGAGGAGAAAAAAGTGAATTTCTGTCCTGTATGTTACTATTTCTGTTTTGGTTGTATTGTTTTTGTTAAAAATGTTCTACATCTAAATTATACAATGAGCATGTGAAAAGTTTAAATTGTTGTAACTATATCGCCCAAAACGTTTCAAATTGTCTACAGTTTCAACCTATTCACTCTGTGGCAAGGCTAGTAGCATGGTAGTTAATTACTACCATGCAACACACCTCCTGAAGGCAAACATCTCCTTATGACCATACCACCATCAATGAGAATGGGAAAATACACCTGCCAGAGCACCCAAGGGTGCGTGATAGTATGTCTGTTACTCCACTCAAAAACCTCCAAAAAGCAAGTTTCCAAAAAAGATATCTGGCCTATTGCTAAGCAGGTCAGCCCTGGCCAAAGTGATGTAATGCAATTATAATAGGCTTCTGACAGAATAGGGAGTACACTATAATTTTGTGTTGGTTAGATCATATCCACAACAGCCCACACCTCCTCTACATGTACTTCATTTTCTACTTTCCACTTATACTTTTCGTGATATTGCACGTTTTCTTGAAATATCCACTTTACACATTTAGACCCCCATCACTCACCCCGGACAACCACAGCTTTTGGGTGCTGAAGAGTTCCAAGCTCCCTTGTCCCCTCCCATTCATCCTTTTGCCTCCCTGAGGTCTTGTGACCTGGAACACTGTTGTCCTACATTTGTGGCTGTGCAGCACCCTTTTATTTTTATGTGTTTGTTTTTGTAGTGATTTTACCAAACTCTTAACATACAAAAAGCAGCACAATGAGCGCAAAGCAGATGATCAATCTGCAAAGAAAAGACCTAAAGGAGATTGTCTTTTAAGTGACGATGAAGGAGAGGAAAAGAGTAAATGGAGAACAGGATTTTGTTCCACTGCTTAGGTGGAAGAACAAAGGAATGGGAGTGAGCACAAGGAGGACTGGGAAACTGATCATAGTCAGAACAAATTACTTACCTGTAATTTCCTGCTCTGCAGCATTGGTATCTTTCATGGATTCACATGTTTATTGAATATTTCCTGTCGTTGGGCTGGGAATCCTCAGTAATATTAAAGCAGTTTGCCTTTAAAGTTTGAACTGCTTGCACTTTTGTGGTCTAGTAGTGTCACTTTGGGCTATACTGCCCAAGCCAATGAGACAGGCCCTCCTTAGCACAAGCCCCGGTGGCCATCTTCCGATTTGGGAGTGCATGTAATCTGGCAATAGGAACCAAGAAGAGCCAAAGAGAGGTAGGCGGGAGGGTCGCATGTGAATCCATGAAAGACATCCATGATGGAGAACTGGAATTGAATGAGATTATACACCAGTACATATACACAACCAATGGGAGGAGGTATAGCCCTACAGACTCGCCTCCGGAACACTCGCTCATCTTATGCGAACAGGTTGCGAAGCACTGCTTGGCTGACCTGGAATTCCTACCTGGAATCCCTCTCGACACAGTAGAAGCTTGTGAAGGTATTGACAGGCCTCCACGTGGTAGCCCCGCAGATGTCGAGCAGGGGAACACCGGACAGGAAGGCCGTAGTTAATGCCATGGCTCTGGTCGAGTGTGCTCTTGGTCTTCCTGGCAGGGGCCTGTTGGCCAGCTGATGGCAATGTGAAATACAGGCCAATAGCTATCTTGAAATCGAAGCTTTTGCTAGGGCTTTACCCTTAAACACTCGTCTGAAAGCAGCAAATAGCTACGCTGATTGGATGAAATCGTTTGTGCGAGCCAACTAAAAGTTGGGGGCTCATGCGACTTCGAGAGAATGCAATGATCGCTCTGCGGGAGAAGAGGGTGAACCAAAAAACGTGTGCCGTACAAGGGGTTCATTTGGGTGAAATGCCAAAGGACCTTTTGGCGTGAACGAAGGGTTTGTCTAGAGTACCACCTGGACTTGTGAAATGTTAGATATGAGGCCTTGCAGGATAATTTTTACAGTTCAGCCACTGGTCTAGCTGAAGTGATTGCAACCAGAAAAGCCGTTTTCCACGAGAGGAACTTTAGCGGACCACAGTGAATAGGCTCAAATGGAGGGCCGGTTTGTTTGGAGAGGACCACATTAAGCTCCCAGGCTGGAGTCGGCGCTAGAATGGTACAGTCCCTTGAGGAATTGTTTTATGAGTCTCTGTGACCACAGAGACGGCTGGTCTGCGGTGCGTGTGCAGCGGCAAATGGCTGCTAAATGCACTTTGATGGACAAGTGGGCTAGGCCCATTTTAGCAAGAGACCGGAGGTCTGGTAGAACGAGCAGCGCGGCTGTGGAGAGGATGTGTTGAGATTCACACCAAGTTGTACAGTTTCGATTTGTGCTTCTAACATGACAGAGTAGAGTAGTGGTCTTCAACCTTTTATGCCAAGTCCCACCTAAACAAAAAAGAAATTGTTTGGGACACCCCTGCCCGGCCCTATAGAGATGGCTGCAGAATGCGTGGTGCCATTATTTTTAAGGTATATGTTGTTGGGGAGACTTTACAAGACAGTAGGACAATCACTTCCAATCCAAACATAGAAACTGTGCAAGTAAACTCATTCTCCAGTAGGGCTTTTATGTTCTCAAAATAGATTCCTACTTGTTTTTTCATTGGGAGGCAATTTGACTTTCCAGAGCAAGTACTAATGGGAAGGGTGGCCCTGTCTCTCTGCAGAAAGTGAGTCAATGTGTGGCTTTATTTTTGAGACCGCCACTCTGAGGTTGTCCTCCACTTCCAGCCTTGTGCCTTGTGCAGTACTTAGTTTTCAGTACAGCCAATGCTAAAAAGCCTATTTCGCACAAATAGGAAGACCCAAAGGGTAAGAGAGACTGTATAGCAGACCTTGCCAATGTAGGATACTCCTGGTTTACCTTCAGCCAAATGTTACCCACTGCAATGTTCCTAAATTCAGATTGCAGGGTAGTGTCAGACTGAACCTCAATCAGCTCCTCCTGTGTATCAAATGGAAGATGCACCACCTTCTCTGCCAGAAAAGGCTGCATCACTCAGTGATTAATGCCATCATTTTCTTCAGCGAAGTATTTATCATAGCAGGACCTTAATGTGGTTAGGTGACTTGTGATGGGTGCTAGGACATGCAGCAAGTTGTACTCTTGTTTCCTCAATTGCTTCTGCAAGCAATGAGACTGAACTGCTATCCCAGCTCCAATTGTTCTTTTCCAGAGGTCTAGCTTCCTCTTGAAGGCAAATACTTGTTTATTCATTGTAAATTAATTGGCATTGGCTCCTTGCAAAGACATATTGATGGTATTTAGCCTATATCAGCAAGGTATGCCAAGAGCACAAGCCAGTGGGGATCAGACATATGGTTTGCCCTGTGGGAGCACCGCAGACCCAAAGTGAAAGCCGCTGCAGGCAGAAACATAACGCAGGTGTTTAGAAATGCTGCAGTGCTTCACACTGCAGCAGCTTTCGCGTGGAGTCTGCTGGGCTCCCCCAACCCTGAGGGAGTCCAGGAGACTCCAAGCGAAAACTACCGCAGTGAGAAATACGTTTTTGGATTTTTAAATGCTGCAGTATTTACAAATCCAAAAACGTTGTTATTCTGAATGCGGCAGCTTTCGCTGGGAGTCTCCTGGACTCCCTCAGGGTTGGGGGAGGCCAGGAGATTCCACGCGAAAAAGCTGCCGCTGTCAGAATAACAACATTGTTGTATTTGTGATTGCCGTGGTTTTCCAACCACGGCAATCGCAAATACAACAAAGTTCTATTTTAAATTGGTGCGCCTCGGCTTTTTGCCTTTATTTTACGTTTTCTGTGCTTGTCAGGGATTGGGGAGCACAGAAAACGTAAAATGAAAGTGAAGGCAGCCTCCTCAGCTCTGCTCAGGCTGCAGTAAGCAAAAGCTCCCAGTCGGGGGCTTTTGCTGCTTGTTTAGTGCTGCAAGGGCAGAGCTGAGGAGGCTGCCTGAAATCACAAAATGGATGCTCCCATGTAAACACTTTGAGCCTCGTTTTCTCAGTGTTTACAAAGGAACTTCCATTCAAAATATGTCTAAACTGTGTTTTGGACTATTGCCAATCATTCTATAAATTATCATTTCTGAGCGCACCATTCCTTTAACTATTTTTACAGCTGAACTAAGTGAGTACATCAGAAAGTTCATTGTCCATATTCCGAGCAGTAAGCGCTGCACAGTGAATTATGCAGTGTGTCCCTGCAACATGTGGAGCGACTGCTAACCCTTTGGCCTTCAACCCTGATCTATCTCCACACATTGAAGGCACACCATCTGTGCAGATTCCAACGCAGGGTTCCCATCTCAAACAGTGACTGCTCATAAAATCATTTAAAATGTCACGCAGTTCTGATGCTGTTGCCCTGGTTTTAATGGCCTTACAAAACAAAAAGTCTTCCAATATTGTTGTTGCGCCATAGTACCATACATAGGCTATTAAATGAGCCTCTCTCGATACATCTGTTGCCTCATTCAACTGTAACGCAAAGAGACCGGTTTGCAGTTGTGTGATTAATTGTGCAGTGATATTTTCTGCTATCTCAGACACAAGTCGGTTGATGGTGGTGTTTGACAAAGAATCATTTTTAGCTTTTCCACTACACTTTCAGCACCCATTCTCCTGCACATTGCCATGGTTGCTGGTAGAACGACTTTCTCAGCATCGGTGAATGTGTTTTTTTTAATTTTTTTTTATTGTTGGTAAGGAGGTAGGCAACGTCATAAGATGCGTTCAGTGCACTTGCTGGAGTAAAATCAATAATTTGCACTGTACCTTTCTGCTGAGTGATGACTTGTACCTTGCGAGCAAATAAGTCTCTGCTCTTACCAATGAGATCCCCATGTTTTGTTTCCAAGTGGTGTCCTAATTTGGTTGGTTTCAGGATCTCATTGAACTTCCTTGCTTTTGCCTTTTTCTTTTTCCTGTGTTAATGTCTGCGTCTGCCTTCCTTTTCACACTACCATTTTGGGGCAAAAATAAGTGCTCCATTTCAAAATGAGTTTCTCGCCTATGAAAAAATAAACTCTCATATTAAAGCCTTTTCATGTGCTTTGCTGATGACCTGCATTCACGTACCGAATTAGGTACAGTAGGATTTGAAAACGATAATTTGAACGTAGAAATGCAATAAATGTTGTAGGTGTGACAAAATCACACATGCACCAGAAGGCTGATGAGCAAAAGTTAGGAGCTGGAAAAACATGATCCTCCAGTAGTGCACCACAAGTGTTGTGGTGTTCTACATGTCCTATGGTTCCCGGTTTGAAGATCTAGGTAGTTTCCAGAATTCATGGAAAGGCAAGGGACATTGCCAACTCTTGTGCTAGCCAAAAACCATTGGGGCATTAAGTGGTGGTCCTCGAAGGAAGACATTCTACCTTTGCCTTCAGACCCAACCAAAGCCGCTTTACCCATCGTTTCACAAAAAACAAACCAGGCAACGTTTTGGAAAACACAACCCCTCCAATTTACAGCACTCCAAAATAACTGTACAACCAAAATTTAGCAGGATACCCAGTTATTGCTCTTCTTCGGCGTTCCCACTTCTCCATGAATGCCCCCAAAGGTGGGATTGAGTGTTTGTGGGGTGCTGAGTTATAGTGGTCTTATAGTTTACTTTTCAACAAAACACATTGTTTATCAACCAGACAATGTATCATTTTGTAGAGCCTAAAAGGGGCCACTTGACCCAAAGCAGCACACTAGGAGATGTATTTTGGAACACTCAACATTCTAAACAAACCTAGTTCAGATTGTAAATAGTGTTATAATTACAAGCACCCAGTTAATAAAGTCCACGCTTAAAACACTTGATAAGCATTCACTGAATAAAATAACCTTGTAAAAATAAAATGCAGCTTTGCATAACATTAAAGATCATTTTGGGATTATCATGCACTGGCAAGCGGGCTCTACTATTGCTGTGAGAGAAGCGAGGCTTGCGATGGCGATTAAGGTAAGGTTAATAACTGCCGTTTATCACAAGATGGCAAGCCAGCAGGGATCTTAACCACTAAATGCCCACTGAACACCTATAAACCCTCCTATGTCAGCAAGAGGCTAATGTTTAGGAACCCGTGTTCCAAAACAATTAGGTGATAATACTGTACCATATCCCGTGGGAGGTAATTTCTCCACCCCCATCCTCCCCAAATACTCAGTTAAGGCCCTGCTCATGTGAAAAGGTTGAAATGCCCCGGCACCTTCTCTGGCCACTGCTGCTGCCGGAGAAACATGGACCATGGGAGCCTCTGTTATATCAACTACAACAGAGGCCCCCCCACGCCTCGTTTATTCCTCGTGTTTCTGGGCACTTCTTTTTTTAAAGTAAAAGAATAGAAAAGCAGGAACCTAGTGCCAGCATGCAACTCCGGAGTCGATGGACTCAATCTGAAGCAGGATCACTGAAGCTGCAGGTGAGCATTATTTATTGTTGGAGGAAGTGGCACCTTCGATCCTCATTGACTGTCAGCCAGATGAAGCTGGCAGCACAGCTTGTGACCTTGGAAAATGCAAGCTCAGAGAAGCTGGCTGCCATGGATTGGCCCGGCCACCCTACCAACCCCTCCCATCTGAAAGTAGGGCAGGAAACCAGTATGTCATTAATGAGCCATCATTGGGGATTTCCTGCTCTTCATTCAGATGGGAGGTGCTGTCATCGTGGCAAAAGAAGCTGTCTTTTTTCTTTTGTCCTTGTTAATATGCTCCTAATGGAGCCTGAGGTCCCACAAAACCCCGGCCCCTGTCGCACTAAGCATGTGTTCCAGGGGCCGTGGATTGGGCTGTTTTGTTTATGAAGCAACAGCCTGATCCGTTTGTAATGTATCCTGTTTTTTTTTTATTTTTTTTATTTTCAGGCTGTGTGCGTGTGCCCCTCTGGGCATGAGGCTGCGGCCCACCAGAGGGGTGCCCCCCCACTGTTGGAATACCGCTGGAGTAGAGGATGCTCTAGCTCTGGCAAGAATTTGTTTGCATTCAGAAGGCAACAGAATGTATCCAAATTCTAAGGCTGCTGGAGGCAAGCCGTCAGAAGAGAGACTCTGGATCGTGGTGCAGCACTGCCCCGTTGTCGCTGGAAAGCAGGTCAGGAAGATAGGGCAGCTTGACCTATGGTGCCACCAATATGTGCAGCGGCTCGGAGTACTGAATCTGGTGTGATCATGCCAAAGTCACCAGGATCCTTTTGCAGCTGTACTGTTTGAGTGTATTTGGAACATGAAGCATTAGTGGAATTGGGGAAAAGACATACAGTAACAGTCCCTCTCACAGGAATCAGAAGGCATCCCCCAGACTTGCTGTCTGAGGATATCGACTGACAAACTGTGTACACTTTACGTTTGTGGCTGTGGTGAACAAGTCGATCACTGGACACTGCCACCGAGTGAAGAGGCAGGGAATTTAGCTCAGGTGAAGCTTCCACTCATGGCAGGACCAGTGCTCCCTGCTAAGAGTTGGATTATTAGTGAGGAACCTGTTATGGTGGGATTGACCTTTCAATGGACCTCAGCGCCCTGTTGGTGCACTTTTGATTGTCTGATCATGGTCGCACGGAGTGCTTGGTTCCTCAACTCTGTTTTTGTTGAACAAGAGGTTTTTGGAGGTTACATAGACCTATTTCCATGCGCCCACACTTTACCAAGCAATGATGACAAATGACTCCCTTCTTGGTGTTCAACCAGTTGAGTTTGAACACCAAGAAGAGAGTCATTTGTCATCATTGCTTGGTAAAGTGTGGGCACATGGAAATATGTCTATGTAACCTCCAAAAACTTCTCGTTCAACAAAAACAGAGTTGAGGAGCCAAGTACTCTGTTACGTTCCCGTGTGACCGTGATCAGACAATCAAAAGTGCACCAACAGGGCGCTGAGGTCCATTGAAAGGTCAATCCTGCCATAACAGGTTCCTCACTAATAATCCAAGCATTACCATCGGGGACCTAGGACCTTGCTGACCAAAAATTGTAAACAGGATATTAATCGAAAATGGCTGAATACCTAGAAAATAGGGAAGTGGATGCTGTGAATCTATTTGCACCCAAGGGAAGCACGGCCCATGCATTTGCATCTAACCTGCCCAAACCAAGGGAAGACTTACGCTATACATTTGTTAAATTAGAAAAAGCATCAAAAAAGGAAGTAGACAAATACTGGGAAATTATTTCCTTAAAAAATTATATAACAACGAAACAGATACCAAGAGGGTTAAGGATTTTAATTTTCCCGGACTTCACTAAAGAAGACGATAAAGACCTTGCAGAATCATGGGTACAAAACTTAAATCAAAGTTCAAACACTATGCTAGAGCTGTTAATAGAACATGCCTCAAGGGAACATAAAAGAATAACAGAACAAATAGAAATGATCAAGAAGGAAATCAAAGATGCCAAAGCGCTGGAAGTAACAAAAGATAAAAATTATCAGAAAATGTTTGAGATCCTAAAAAATATCAAGATGAGATTGAATTAAGGAAAATGAGGAAATTCTTCAGAGATAATAGGGACTATGAGGACGACCAAGTATATACTTTTCAAGATAAATACAGGAAACTCACCAAAACAACATCACAAGAAAGCACCCCGACCACTTCACCTGGCAGCTCAGATGTGGATTCAGAAGGGGACCAAGATAAAGAATCGGAAGCAACTAAGAAAACAAGTGAAGGGCAAGGTTTCTTAAACCAAATCAGAAGGATCAAAAACGGTAACATACTAAACTACCAGAAACAGGTATGTTTTTTACTGGCGCAGCAGACAACTCAACAACCACCGCCTGCAGGAGGAGGGGGAAGCGTAGGAGTTTTAGACACAGGAAATCCAGATGCCATAGAAGACTTCAGGCGCCTCACGAGAGCATGGGCAAGAGAAGCTGCGAACCGGAACAAATAAATGATCTGGTACTAAATATATCTAACCACCAATTGAAACCAGAAGAAATCTCCCTACTAAACAAAGGGTTTACCTTTGCACCATCTACGAACTTTGAGAACACAGAAGCCCACATAGATCTTTTCAAATTCGTAAGAAAACTCAAATTGAAAAAATATTTTGACACACAAGTCTCAGCACATCACACTAAGGAACCAACAGCAGAAAGAAGCACACTTACCAGTGAGGACTTAACAAACATACATCTATTACGGTCTATACAAGAGACAGATGAACGACCAATTCACAAAACTATACAAGAACTCCAAATAAGGCAAACGGGCCTCACAACTAAAGAAATGAAAGCCAAATCTAAATTTACTCCGCAACTAATGCCAGATAACCTTGTGGATACCTTTTTATAAAGCTGTCACTAAAGACCTGAATGATTACATCGACTGCAAACACAAAACCAATAAAGGATGGAAACGTACATATGAAAACTTGGCAACTATGGAAAGAAAGGTGCTTCAAAAGTTAAAGACAGACAATAACCTGGTTATCAAAGGAGCGGATAAAGGAGGAAAGATAGTTGTGATGGAACGGGATGATTATGTAGAAATGGCCATGAACCATTTAAATACAAACTCTGCTACATTAAACTTAAATCTAACCCTAAATTGGAAATACTATCAGACTTAAAAGATGCAATCATGACTTGGCATAAACAAGGACTTATTACGGACGAAGAGAGGACGTTTTTGGACATGAAACAACCAACTTTACCGACGATATACTTTTTACCTAAGATCCACAAGGAATATGAAAGGATTCCAGAGGGAAGACCAATACTGAGTGGAATTGGTTGGGCCACAATTAATATGGCACATTATATTGATGACATCCTAAGACCCCTTGCAATCAAAACCAAATCATATTTAAGAGATACAACTTCAGCAATTAACCAACTAGCCACAATAGATTGGCAAGAAGACTATATTAGCCAGTTGGGATGTAAAAGCACTTTACACATCCATCAGACTTGACACTGCCATAGAGACTGTGGACTACATTTTCTCCAAGGGAGCAGCTTCAAATTATCAATCTGTGAACATGCTAAAGGAAATGTTACTTTTAACATTACAAAATAATGTCTTCATATTCGATGGAAACTATTACAGGCAAACCAGAGGCGAATTACAATGGCTATGTACGAAGACAAACACATCTACACAGATGAGGCTTATGAATCAAATGTGATACTATGGATACGTTACATAGATGATGGTTTACTGATTTGGAAAGGGAAGGATGACGGACTTGAAGACTTTAGGAGAAGACCAAACAAAAACTCAATGGAGATTGAATTTACTGGCAACATAAGTGCAAAAGAAATCAACTTCTTAGACTTGAATATCTATGTCTCGCAAAACTCTTCGGAAAAGTACAGAAGCAAACTCAACGTTATATGCCACCAGCTTCCACTACAATTCTGTGATCAGAAATATACCAAAGGGAGAATTCATTAGAGCTCGGAGGAAATTGCACCGAGGAAACGACTTTCAGAGATGAATGCAAAGTACTCACAGAAAGATTTAAAGCGAGAGGATATGGCAAGAATACAATAGCGAAAGCACAGGAGAAAGCAATGCGATTTGACAGAGAGAGGACTCTAATCACTAATCAAAAACCAGCACAAGAAGGGAAAATCGGCTTTGTCACTACCTATTGTGCTGATAATGGAGTTCTAAGAAGGATTCTGAACAAGAATTGGCACTAAAATTGGATCCTAATGTGAAACAATACATCAATGACAGCCCAACTATGATCTACAAACGCGCAAGAACGATCAAGAGTATTCTAAGTCCGTCCTTCCTCCCAGAGGTAAAGAATGCCAACACAAACACATGGCTCCCAGCACTACCAAAAGGTTTTTCGCAAATGCGGTACCTGCACAATGTGCAAGTATGCATTAAACAATTCTACAACCTTCGAAGATAAACATGGGACCACGCAGAAAATTGAAGACTACATTAACTGCAAGACAAAATATGTAGTGTATGCCATCATCTGTCATTGCGGGGAGATATACATTGGCAGCACCATCAGGGAGCTCAGAACAAGAATACGGGAACATTTATCAACTATAGGAAGTCAAGACACAAACTTTCCATTAGCCCAGCACTGGCAGAGGATGCACCAGATAATAAATCGCTGAGTTTTGTTGGTCTTAAGAAAGTGACCTTGGGTCCAAGAGGCGGAGATCAAGAACTGAAACTTAGGCAACAAGAAGCAAAACTAATTTGCAATTTTCGAGCTGTGGAGAAAGGCCTCAACACAGACAGTGAGATGGCCTCCTTTTTGTAAAACATGGATGAGAATGATGGAATTTAGTTTTAAAAAAAAGGTTGAAGTAGTAACATAGTTGTAAGCATTTTTACTGTGAAACATGGAATATTAATGATGTAATTGAGTAAAACAGGTTGAATTAGCCACATACTTGTAAGCATTTTACTGTGAAACATGGAATATATAACGACAGTATTGACTGTTAGAACCCAAATCTGTGAGAAGGTGGGGGATGTATGGTATTAGGTGTCACTTGAATTTAGCATGATTAAACAATTAAGAAATACTTGTAAGCATTTCACTGTGAAACATGAAATATATAACGAAAGTACTGACTGCTAGAACCCAAATATGTTAGAAAATAAGGGGATGTATGGTATTATGTGTCGCTCGCATTTAGCATTAAAATATGGTTTTGGAATGATACTCTAGGTATGATAGATCAGATCTCACCATGGTACACCAGGTTATGTATGTAATGAACATAGTCACGTATTTCTATTTTTTCAACTCCCAAATTTGCCCAAAATATGGCCGCCAGAAGAGAAACTGAAGTAGGACTACCGGGAAGATGATACGATGTTCAGTAATTGGAACTACTTGGGTGATCCATCAGGACAACAATATTTGAACATAGTTGGCATTAAATTAAGACAGGTTTTTCCATTGATAATGCAATTTAGACTTCAATAGGAAGTGCGAAAAAATGTGCGGTAATTTGTCCCGTGATAATTAGAAAATTAACATATAGTGGTTTTATTTAACTACAAATAAATGGCAACTATGGAATTCGCAAAATACATAGTATTTAGAGTTTAATATAGAACAAAAAGAACTCTAGAGCCAAACATGGCCGCCGTAGCTTAGAGCGCAGCAGGATTCTGTTGCTAAGCAACAGAGCTGTTGATATGAGTACGGGAGAGACGCCGGGAGGAAAAGGACTTATTTGCACGAGACCTGAAAGTTAAGGTAAGCTTGCAAGAGGGGCTCCGTATAATAAAAAGGGCGACTGTAACACACAATTTAAACACGCTGAAAGGGGGACTGTAAAACACACTATGTAAACATGCGTTATCGCGTGAAGCCGTGTATACTGTGCCTACGCACCACTAATCAAAGTAAGCAGCGGTTTTGGGCACGAAATGAAGGCGCGAACGCCATGACACTTAAGTTTCATTTTGAAGTCGAG
This sequence comes from Ambystoma mexicanum, assembly GCF_040938575.1. Classification (NCBI taxonomy): domain Eukaryota; kingdom Metazoa; phylum Chordata; class Amphibia; order Caudata; family Ambystomatidae; genus Ambystoma; species Ambystoma mexicanum. Next base: position 761,472,618 of record NC_090925.1, on the reverse strand, counting down.
GATTTAGTAATCCTAGATGCAGTGAAGTGTGAGACCCTTGTCTGCTTCACTTCTGCCACAGAACCCCAAATGGGAAGCTAGATTCAGCACAGCATGTGATCAGCAACACCACGAACTCCATTAATGCCAGCACTTGTAGTTAAGATATAGGTTTGCACCTTATTCTGAATCCGTTTTTCTTGACCTTTTCCATATGTCCTGGGATTTAACCCTTGAACTTAGTCCAAAGACAGAAATTATACTTTCTCAAACCCGCATTATTGGGTAAGCTAAATTCCTTTTATGAACCTAAAACCATACAAACCTTTCTTTTCTGATGGGCTTATGCTACCTTGTACATAGGAATTGAGGAGTAAAGACAATTATCAATGTATGTTGAGTCAAATTAACTAACCTTGTGCAAATTTTGTGTTTTATTTTCTCTCTATATCTGTTTCTCTACTACCCTTCACCCCCCCCCTAAAATGGCCAATTTCTTTTTATTATGTTTAATATAAATGCATATATAAAATGGATATGTTATTTGTGTGAAAGGGAAAGGGAAACCATATTTGATTAGCCCTGATTTGAAAAAGACGAGCAAGTCGTCGAAACACGTGTAAAAATGTTGAGTTTGAACACCAAGAAGGGAGTCATTTGTCTTCATTGCTTGGTAAAGTGTGGGCGCATGGAAATATGTCTATGTAACCTCCAAAAACTTCTCCCTGCTAAGAGTCTGGAATGGTATTGTGGATGCCCAACAGGTGGATTAGAAACATGCTGTGGGCTATTGCCCAGTTCTTTAGCGCCTGTGCTTACATGGACAAGACCGTAGAGCAGGTATCCCCCTGCTTCCGTATATAAAACATGCTGTCCATGAAGATGCGCACCACCTTGTTTTGAAGTTGTGGCTTGAAGTACTTCGGAGCCCAGAGCACTGCCGTAACTCCCAAGATGTTGATGTGAAGGGCTTTGTCTTCGGGTTGCCATAGTCCCCTGGTGTGGCACTGACCCGTGTGGGTTCCTCACCCTTGTAAGGAGGCATCCCTGGTAACTGTCGCCTGGCGCATTGGAAGATGAAAGGGGGCACTTTGCGTGAGTTTGTTTCGACACATTTTGCCAATGTGCGTCAAGGAATTCCTGAAGAGATCTCTTGTGTGGAGCCTGCAGTTTGGTACCAAGGGGAGGCATGAGGACGTCATCCCTAGCAGGGACTTGATGAAGTGGACTGACGCTATCGGCTGGTTGGATAGTCGATGGACTTTTTGCGATGTGGTCTTGACCCTTTCTTCTGAAGGGGTGGCGAGACATGTGAGGGTGTTGTGGTGTGCATCTAGGAACAATAAGTTCTGACCAGGCTGCACACAGGATTTCGGAAAATGGATGGAGAACCCCATAGGTGTTACACACTGGATGGCGGTCTTGTTGTGCTGTGTTCCAAGTGGCAGTGATGGTGAGCGCACCAGCCAGTCATCCAGGTAAGGGTAAACGTATATGCCTGAGTGCCAGAGATGAGCCGCCACTGGAGCCAGGCATTTTCTGAACACCTGTGGTGCTGATTTTAGCCCGAAGGGCGGTGCCTTTAATTGATAGTGCTTACCTTGCACTACAAACTGGAGGAAATTGTCTGTGATGTCAATGTTTGAGGATGTAGAAATCTGCATCCTCCAAGTCCAGAAAGGAGCGGAAGTCTCCTCTTTCCGGTTGGTCTAGGATGTGTTGTAGTGCGACTATCCAAAACACTTGGGACTTGAGGAACTTGAGTCTCCTGAGGTCTAATATGGGCCTCCATCCTCCGCACTTTTGTCTCACTAGGAAATATCTGGAATACACTCTGGAGCCCCAGAAGTTCGACGGGACATATTCTATTGCTTGTTTTCTCAGGAGGGACTGAACCTCCTATAGGAGTATAGATTGGTGGTGTTCCTTTTTTGGTATGGGAGCGATGAAAGGGCATTTCCTCAAGAATTCCACGGTTTGATCCTGACAAATTATGTTTAGCACCCATCTGTCAGTGGTGAGGTTTTCCCACTGCTTGGCAAAGTTGGTTAATCATCCCCCTACTAAGGTGCCGAAGTGGGGGCATGGTTGTGGGAATTTGTCAGGCTTGTTTTGGGGTTTGGGCCCTGGACGATGCCCTGCGCCAGTGCTGGTTTCCCCTGTAAGACTGGGACCTTCCTTTGTAACCTTACTGCAAACCTGTGCAGGATGATTGCGGGCGATAGGAGGGTCTGTTTTCCATTGACGTCCTTGAGAAACTTGCTTTCCCTGATCAAAAGGACTGGCGGCGTTGTTGGATGGTGCCCAGGGGGAACGGTCTGTGTCCAGATCGACCTTTTATACCCTGCAATCTTGTCAACCTTTTTCCTGAAAAGGTCTACCCCACAGAAGGGCACATCGACCACCTTCAATTGAACATCTGGCTGGAAGTTGGTGGCCTTTAACCATCCTTGGCGTCGCAGTACAGCTCAATTTCCCATCTGTCGGAACCCTGTGTCTGCGATGTCTAATGCAGCAGTGATAGCATGGTCTCATGCAGCCTCTCCTTCACGCAATAGTGCGGGCGCTTCGTCACGCTCATCATCTGGCAGGAATTGCAGCATGGGACTGCTATCATATCGAGATAGTATGGGCAATGAGTTTGCCTCCTTGATGGTAGACGCAACCATGGCTATAACTCTCTTCCCAAAGGAGTCAAGCTGCTTGTCCTCCTTGTCAGGGGGCACCATGCAGGCAGATGAAGGGTTGGCAGATCACTTTCTTGCCGCTGCTGTGACCACCAAGTCTGGGCAGGGCTGAGTGAGTAGGCACCTTGGGGCGGAATCTTGCAATGTGTACTTTTTCTCCAGGTAGTCCTTTTTGGCGGGCACTGAGAAATGTTTCTTCGTGACCAGAAGACCATCCTCCCAGATATCCTCTAACATGGGAATGGAACTCGCAGACCTCAGGACGCTTCACTTCTTTGAAAAAGAAAACCTTCCTTTCTTTGTTCTTCCGAAATAAGGTTGAACAGTTTAGCTGCTCGTGTCATGAGGGTGTAAAAGGGCCAATTTCATCCGGAGGTGAATCGCTTGGCCTCAGATGGGCTGGCTCTCCATCGCCTGGACTCTGGTCTTCAACTCGAGTGGCTGGGGGGGGTGGGGTAGCACTCTCTTGAAGGGAACCCCTGAGGTCCGCCTTGAGGGGCTAATGAAGGATAATGATAATGTGTTATTTTATATAGCGCCTTAATCCAAAACGCTTTCCATAGCGCACATTTGCATACAATATCACCCCCCCCCCCCCGCCCCCCTGAGATTGGTACTCATTTATCGACCTCGGAAGGATGAAAGGCTGAGCTGGCCTTGTCGGGATTCAAACCTGCGACTTGCAGATCACGCTCTGATCGTAGCAGCTCAACCTGCTGAGATATCTTACTGGGAGAAGGCAGTGCTGGAGCGCCGACACCAGAGTCTGCAAGATTTATTTATTGAACATTTGTATGGGACATATACTGCAGAAAGTGTTTTCAGGTGCCACAAGACCAAAGGGGAACAGAGGAGAATACCATCATTAAATGGCCCTACTAGGCCTTGTGACATTCGGATCGTGCAAGTGCAGCAAGTAAGAAGTGCAGGAGGGGGGAAGTCAGGATGAAGGGAGGTAAGGAGAGGGCGAGGGAGGGGATCTGGGTGGGAAGGCAGGGGCTGGGTAAGTGCTAAGGGGACCCCTGAAGGCAAGTGCGCTGGGTGAAGCGATAAGAGGAACTAGTGCGAGGAGAGATGGGTAGACTAGACTTGGTAGTCTAGACAGGGAAGGGGGCACAAAGGCAAGTGCAGAAAGGGTGTTCTGAGGGCAGACTGGTCGAGGGAGGGCCTGGCCCCCGGTGTGACTCAAAATGGACCAGGAACCTGTTGCAACAGCAGGGGGACTGTAGCAGGGAAGGAGGAGGAGGAGGAGGAGGAGGAGGAGAAGAAAAGGAAGATCTTGAGAAGACTGGTCTTGCTCTTCCTCCTAATCAGGGAAAACCGCCTCCAAAGCTTCTGCAGTTGAATCTTCACTGTGATGAAGCAAGTGCTCAGGTGGAGCAGTGGATTGACATGAGGTGGTACATAGGGCACCAGAGAGAACAGTGGCTGAGCCCATGCAGGTCTTGTTGACGCTCACTCCTCTTGGGAACGTGGATACTGCAGGTTTCTGGACCAGTCAGGGCAAAGGTGCAGACGATGGTCTGGGTGGCAAAGATATCTTGGCCATCGAAGAGCTGGTCAACAGGGTAGTAATGGTTTTTCGTGCCGTGGCGGTAGTTATGGATGAAGCAACGTCAAGATGCTAGACGAGGCAGCCTTTGACGAGGATGTTGTCAATTCTGTTCGCTTATGGGTGGTTGTGGATGTGGTCTGGGTCGAACGTCGCTTCTCTGAAGAATGTTTTGACAAAGTAGTTTTGTCTTCTGACAAAGTGCTTGCAGGCATAGATGAGGTGGATGATGGAGCAGGCGTAGACGGGATCGTCAACGAGATAGTCGACAGTGGAATAGCGCGAGACCCATGTCCTCTTGTTTTTTTTACTGTCTTCCCCTGGAAAGATTCATCATGGGTCCTCAACCCTTAGAAGAGGGAGTGCATTCTAGGGGTCTGCTGTGCCTGGCAGAGTCATAACTTCAGACTGAGGACGAGTCAGAGGCCGTGGCACATCCAGCCATGTCACTAACTTCTGATGAAAAGGATTGGCTGATGGAATAGCTACTGACATCATGATCAGATTACAGGCTGTACAAACACCTCTCATGTAGACATTCCTGAGGTTGCATTTGGACCAAGCCTTAAAAAGGCTTTTCTTCCACATGTCTGCCATGCTACCAAGAAGGTCTCGGGCAGGACTGGAACTCTGTTTGCGTCTGTAATGTCACTGGCAACGGATCGCCGTAGGCAGGAAGTGGTGGCGTACTAAACCCCAAAAATAGGATTAAAAACATTGAAGAGCAAAAATCAAGGACTCCCAACACTTGAACGTGTGGTAAAAGATCTGAAGATGGCCACAAGGGGTTCAGCTAAAGAGGACCTGTCTCATTGGCTTGGCCAATATGACCCAAAGTGACACTAATAGACAAAAAAAAAGTGATAAGCTGTTTAAACTTTAAAGGCAATCTGTTTTAATATTACTGAGGATTCCCAGCCTGGCGATGGAATATTCAATAAGCATGTGAATCCATGAAAGATCCAATGGTGGGGAAACTGAAATTGTGGTTTGATCTTTCTATCCCCCATCCCCTTCTCTCAAAGCAGAAATAACGCTACTAAAGACATTTAAAGAGAGGGTACATAAATGGAATAGTATACAGGATTCAATGGCTAGCCATTGGGGAGAGAACAGAGCAGGGTACACAGATTTTTTTTTTTTCAATTTGGCAAAGCTTCGTATTAAAGCTTTAGAAGGCATTGAGTAGGTCGAGAAAGTAGCTATGCTTCGGTCTTGTGCAGGGTCACAGGCAATATTAAAATCGCCCAGCATCAATATGTCCCCTTCCCTGTACCTTTCAACCTGGGTAACAACAGATCTTAGAAAAGCTTCTTGGCCCGTGTTAGGAGAAAATACTGATACCACTGTTATTCTCTTAGAGCCCAACCTTCAGTACAGCAATAAGATAGCGTCCCTCTTTATGGATATGCATCTTTAACACCGTACAGTAAGGGCCCGTTTTCAATGCCAGAAGTACTCCAGCCACTTTAGTCTTCGCATTAGCCTGTAACACCAGCGGGTATCGACGAAGCCGCAGGTTATAGTTATCTGATAGACATATATTCGTCTCTTGGAGCTCCACCAAGTCTGGTTGGTGGCGCCCTAAAAGAGCGTCTAATCTTCTGTGCTTCGCCGGCGTATTCATACCTTTTAATATTCAATGTTAATCATTCAAACTGTTCCATTGACATTCTGAACAATCAATAGCCCAACCTCAGCATGTTTTGGCCACTGAGTACCAAGCAGGACTCCCCTCCCCTTCCCACCCCGATTTGTAAAAAAAAAAAATGTTTATTAACTTATTCACACAACAAAACAATACAAACCAAAAAAGCAGTGCAACCTTCAACCGCTTCATTATACATCCATAAAGTCTAGTCGCTGCTTCCCTTTCCCTCCCCCCTTTACAAGTCTATTTCTTTTAACCTTCCTTTTCTGCATCCTGTGGTACAGTCTCCCCTTCTATAGCGTCTGCCAGGTCTTCAATTGACCCAAACAGGTCGGCTATCAAAAGTTTCCAGACCATCAGGGACTCAGTCTCCTCCTCATCCCCTGCGTTACTAGCCTCTTGCCACACCATGGTTTCTGCCTCGGCCCATTTTAGTAAATCTCTCCACCACACCTCCACATTTGGCATATGGCAGGTCTTCCACACCATGGCAATTCTCCTTTTTGCAAGCACATAAGCCAGGTCCTTCAATTTGCTCACATGCCTGAGCTTCCACGATCTTGGGAACCCCCCCCCCCCCAGCAAACAGGCCCACACTGTGTTCACTCTAATCTTAACCCCTTTCTTCTCCAGTTTCTCTTTTACTGCCCTCCAGAAACGTTCAATAACTGGGCATGACGAGAACACATGAACCATGCCCGCATTCTCCTCATCACATTTGGGGCATGCCTGCCGTCCTGCATTCTCAAAACTCGATATCCTCCAAGGTGTCATATACGCCCTATGCGTAACATATAGTTGTAACTGTTTCAGTCTCGCATTCCTGGAGACCTTCCTATGATACCCCTGCACCCGTTCCCAAATCCCATCCTCCATCGGGGCACCAACTTCTGTTTCCCAATCCATCCTCAACTTCGTGACTTCCTCCCCCACTTTAGACAGCAACATTTCATATATTCTGGAAATATAACCCTCTTCTGCTATGTCATATATCGTATCCATGGTGGCATCTGGTCCCTCCTCCAGCACTGTCTCAGGCCATATTCTTACTTGGTTGCACCATCATGTAATATGTAATATACTGGCCCTCGTGCAACCCAGTTTCTTCTTGCAGCTCTTTGAAAGTAATACTAGAGCCCTCCCGCCAGATGTCACCCATTGTTACCACCCCAACCGGTTCCCAGTGGCACCTGATTGTCATTCTTAGCTGCACATCTGCCCCTGTTAATACAACCAGTGGCACCTACGGAGAGCATGGGGACGGGTTCTCCATCAACTGGCATGCCCTGCGCCATATCTTCCCTAATAGCAGCATTTTAGGGCGCCCCATCATTTCCGCCCTGGGTACCCACATCATTTCTTTCAAGTAAAATGGAGCACAATCTCACCCGAACAACCTAGATTCAGAGGTTTCCTCGTCAGAAAGCCATTTGGCAACGTATTGCAATTGCCTTGCCACATAATACCCCTCATAATTGGGCAGTTTTATCCCGCCCTTGTCATGAAAATTCTGTAGCGTCCATAACGGCACTCTATTTCGCATGCCATGCCACAAAAAATCCCTACACATGCTATTCAGTTTGGTGAAGAACTTCTTAGGGATCAGGTGCGGTATATTCCCAAGGTAGTACAAAAGCCTTGGCAGAAGCACCATCTTTAGCATTGCTCCCCGGCCCATCATCGCTAAGGGTAACCTGACCCAGAATTGCATGCACTTCTCAATTTTAGTAATAGCTACTTTGGTGTTGCGCCTATGCTCCTCTTCTATATTATGATATATGTTGATCCCCAGATACCGAAATGTACTGACCGCCCATGGTACCTGCAATACAGGCAATCGCTCCGTTGAGATTCCTATGTACCTCCCCAATGGGAACATGCTGGACTTCTGGGGGTTCACCGCTATACCGAACAACCCAGCAAATATATCCATCACTTCCAAAATGTACTGGAGATTTTCTTCTGGGTATCGCAAGTACAGCAACATGCCATCAGCGTACAGGGAAATCTGATGTCTCTCCCCCTTTACCTCAATACCTATGCTGTCATATTGCTGTCTCAAGTATATTGCAAGAGGTTCCAGGGCCAATATGTAGAGCATTGGGGACCATGGATATCCCTGCCTGGTGCCCCTGCTGAGCTGCCATCTTCCGGATATCACAGATCCTGTCTTAACCCTAGCCAATGGTTCACTATACAATATCTTTGCCCACCTTACATATCCAGGCCCTAACCCATAACACTCTAGGGCCGCAAGCAGCTATGGCCATCTAACGGAATCAAAGGCCTTTATTGCATCCAAAGACACAATCGCCATATCCTCATCATTTTCACCACCATTCAACAATTCTATGGAGCTGTCTATAATTATTAGTAATATTTCTGTTTGGGACATAGCCGGTCTGATCTGGGTGTATTAGTTTGCTAATGACCTTCTTCAGTCTATTCGCTAGGACAGCTGTCAATATCTTGCTGTCTTGATTCAGCATCGACAAGGGTCTGTAGGAGCCGCAGCTATGCCTAGGCTTGTTGGGCTTGGGGAGCGGTATTATGACGGCCTCTCTCAATGAATCGGGCAAGCATCCCGTCTCAAATGCTTCGTTTAGCATTTCTAGCAATGTGGAGAAGGACCTCTTCTATGTACAATTTATAAAACTCACTTGGGAGTCCATCGGTCCCCGGGGTTTTGATAGTAGGCAGCTGCCTCACCACCTCCCCTAGCTCTTCTAAGGTAATTGGTGCATCTAGTGCCTCTCTCCCTCACTTATCTTTGGCAATCCTATGTCCTCCAACGCTTCTCTCATCATAGCGCAACTGCTGCCGCCGTCATCTCCATATAAAACCCTATAATAGTCCATGAATGCTTGATTGACTCCATCTTCGGTGTCTGCTATGCTACCGTCCTCTCTCTCTATGATCCTGATTGTGACTCTGGAAGTTTTGCTCTTATATAACCATGCTAAAAGTCTCCCCGGCTTATCACCACCCGCATGCTGTCTCTGTACATATTTTTTATAATTGAGGTTACATAATCAGTCCCAGTATTCTACACATTTTTGCTGTAGCTTAAGTATCAATTCCACCTTCTCTGCTGTATCATCCCCACCCCTAAGAGCCTCCTCCAGTTTCTCCTCCGTCTCCCGTAGGTCAACTAGAATCCCGCCTTGTAGGCTCCTGGATTTTGCTATGGCTACTCCCCTCATCACTATTTTAAAGGCCTCCCATAGTGTTCCCGCTGAGTCCACACTCCCAGTGTTTGTTTCAAAATAATTCACAATCTCCTCCCCCAAGTCCTCTCTAAAGAAGGGGTCTCTCAGCGCTTCCGCTCGTAGACGCCATATCGGGATCCTCGCTCTCAGGGGGCAGTATTGCCATTCAAGAATCAGAGGCGAGTGGTCCGAAGGGACCCCTAGCCTTGTACTCTATCTGCGTAATCTCAGCTATCATTTCAGGCGAGGTAAAGACATAGTCTAACCTTGTGGATAACTGCTGTGGGGCAGAAAAGTGTGAGTATTGTCTCTCCTGGGGGTGTCTCACACTCCATGCATCCTCCAAGCCAAAGTCCATCAGCAATGCCTGTAGCGCCTTGGCCGCAGGGGCCGGTCTATCCATCCTCTCATCCGATCTGTCCACCCTTGGATTCAGTACGCAGTTGAAGTCCCCTCCCCAGATCATTGCGCTTCCCAAACATGCGCTCAAATTATTACACAATGTTCTAAAGTATGCCGCTGTGTTCTGGTTCGGGGCGTACGTATTGACTATACTTATCTCCCTGTTTTCCACCAGTCCCCTCAATATAACCAATCTCCCGTCCATCTCAGCTATCACTTGCAATCGCTGGAAAGGGACATGTGGCGTCACCCAAATGAGCACTTCTCTCGCATAAGCGGAGTATGATGAGCCCACCATCACTCCCTTCCATTTCCCAGCTATCTTGTCCATTCTCTCTCGTGTGAGGTGGGTTTCCTGCAACAGTGCAATATCTATTTTGTTGACTTTGTTCCTCTTTAAGTAGCTATTGAGCCCCCGTACATTCCATGTGACTATTTTAAGGTCTCCCATGGCCTATTCGAATTCCATTCCACCTCCCACAGGTGCAGTCTGCCTCCAAGTTCCTTTCCAATCCGCATAGACTTGTTACTCAATATTAAACTCCCCTTAACCAAAAACACCCCAAACTCCCCATTCCCCCCCCACCTCCTATGCCTGCCCCAACATCACACCCCTGAACTGTTGCCCAGCTCCGTCCCTAGATCTCAGGCTCCCCCGCATCTAGCCCCTTCCGGCCTTTGCCTGTACTCGAAGCTCCGCAGGATGAGGCCGCCCTAGTGTCTAGCCTACTACTACAACTATAATTCGGGGGGTAAGTTTCTTTTAGTTGCCGCTCATATTCACTTCAGTTTAACTACGCATAGCTACACAATTTACGCATGTTTACTTATTGCTATATTCCAGTCCTTAAAGTTCGTTCTAAACAGTGATATCTTAACAAAATGTTAGTAGATCCCCTTTACGTTGCTAGTGCTGGTGTCCGTGTTGATTTTCACTGCACTTTCCAGGCTGCTCGTTCTCTCCTGACGTCTTGCCTCAGCAGGGTAACTTCTATGCCTCTTGCGTCTATTTTAGCCTCCAGGGAAGTGCGCAGGTCCGACATCGCTGTCCCCCATGAGTCTCGCAGCTCCATTATGGCCGCTAGTATCTGATGATTGTCAGTCGCTGCAGCGCTCTCCCCCGGTGTTATTAAGTCTTTGGACGCTATGACCGCTGGAGATTGTTGTATTTTGGTGAATGCTTCCATCGTGGATTGCTTATTCTTGTTTTTACTCACAGCCCCTCGCCCCGTCATCTTGCAGCCTCAGTAATGCACCCGAGGTTGGCTGGCCTCAGATGTGCAATATTGCTTTTCTATGTAAGCTCGGCACCAGTGTACCTCCCCGGGTATAGGCAGCCGTCCTAGAGGAGCCCTGGAGTTAGCTTATGTATGCTGAGCTCCAAGTTCAGAGTGGGTTGTGCCCTCCCACGTATCAAACGTCCCACTGCGTCCCAGAGACCACGCCACCCCTTGGCGTAGTCACCTAGCCTCCTGGCTTCTTACGTGCAACGCACCACCGACTATGTCCCCGGCCGCTTGAGCCCCCTGTGCATGCCTTGCTTGGCTTGGTGACGACCGCTGTTCACTTCTAGTGCTTCTCATAGGTGCACTGGTCATCCCAGTGCTCCATAGTACATACAGCTCCCATTATACGTCCCTTATTGTTGCCAGAGGCGCAATGGCGCTTCAATTGAGGCCTTGTTCATTTAGTTCACTGGTTAGGGCGCATGAGATCGTTTTTCGGGTAGATTGTGTCTTCCCATGTTTTATTTTCAAATACGACTTTTAGTGGCACATGCTCCTATTAACTCCTTCTTCTGTGGTCGGGTTGCCTGGGCACATGCAGCATTAGCAGAGTTGGGTGGCACTCCAAAGTTATGGTAAGTGGACTCACTTATTGCCTGTTCATTTTCCTCATGTAGCCACCTTGTACAACATTGGGGGGGTATAATAATACTTTGCTTCACAGGTCGCTTGCAGCCTCCCAGGTTAGTCCCTGTAATTATTATGTAATGCGCACGTCGGGTTTTTGTACAGTCACTTGCAATGCGCTTTACATACCTTCCAGCTCGCTCATATATTAGTGAGCGCTCACGGGCCTGTTTCTGTGCTGTATGTGCAACGGCATTCCTCCTTGTGTAAATCGGCTCAGCTGGGTCTGATCCTGGGGTCCTTGGCAGGCAGCGCCCGCCCCGGGCGCTTCCTACCTGCGCTTCGGATCACAGTACATGTACGCCGTAAGAACCGCTTGACGTGTTGCAGTGCCAGGTTACTCTTGCACACACGCCTGGTGTGCTCCCGCCGAGCCTAGGGCCTTTAGCTGCACCAGCGAGGGGAAAACCGCTCCCGCCTGCGTCTTTCGTTTAGTTTGTGTATTGGATATGGTTCCAGCCACTGTTTGCCTTCATTTCGGAAGACCGCGTTGTGTGCCTCATGCCAGTGTGGTCGGCTGACATCGGCCGCATTCAGGGCTTCACTGCCCACAGGCTCCCACAGCTCTCAGTCAATGTACCACAGCCGCTGCCCGATCCAATTGTTACAAGCTTTCAAGCACGCAGCCTGCACGAGCGGCTGGGAGCCGCGGTTGCATACCGCGCCCACAGTTATTATATCCGTCCGCTCGTGATACATGTATCACATCTCAGGAGCGTCTCAGCATTTTAGGGATAATCTTGATACTGACCGCTAGCGGCCGGCGTCTTCTCGCTTCTTTCGGTGCGGCGGTATCCAGCTGCTCGAGTACACGATCGAGAGCCGCCTCGGCTTCCGGAGCTTGTTTATCTCTGTAGCAATCTCCAACTGCTACAGTTATTCGGACCTGGGAGCGCTGATCTGCCAGCACGGTTCCATGCAGGAGGGCACGGTTTAATCCTTGACAGCCATCTGCATCCCGCTCCGTGCAGTTGAAGGTTTCGTTTCACTCTCGGACTGCGCGAACCCTTCCTTTGTTCTCTGCCATCTTGGCAACAAAATATACAAACGGCTGTTCCCACCAATGTCTATTTATCTTTCAATCCGCTGATGCGAATGACTCACTCTTCAGGATTTCTGTAGTTCATCTGTTCCGACTCTTGTCTTTTCAATTTCTAGGCACTTCTGTCAGTTTTCAAGCGTAATTAATCGGATGAATGTCGGATCCACAGGAGCTCAGCCCAGAGCACGTCCTAACCCATGGCTAGTTAGCCACGCCCCCAGCAGGGTACACAGATTAACGATGAGAAATGGTAAATGGGCAACTAGAAGAATTGTAGATCAAACGCAGAGGAGCAAATTGATTAGCAGGAAGACAAAGAAGAAGAATGGAGCATTAAACACGATGAGAAAAGACTAGAGCAGTAATAGGAAGTTTGGTGGCATGAAAGTATGTGCTTTCCTGATGTTAAAGAATTGAAAATGGCCTGTTGGAGCAACAGTAGAAATGGAAGGCAAAAAGGAAAGCGAGGGATCAAAGGTTACACAGAGATTATGAACTGTGTGTAAGGCAATGAGAAGGGAAAGAAATGGAAGCAAGAGGAAGGGGCAATGGGACAGTTGAGGAGGGGGCAAAAAACAACCTCTGTCTTGATTGATTAAGATAGTTGGCAGACATCCAGGATGTAACAGCAAGTTAGACACAGAGAAGAGAGCGAAGAGACGCGGTGAAAGAAAATCTGAGCGTCATCCACCTAAGTGTTCAATAAAATCAAATGAGGCAGTAATGGAAGATAGAAGAATAGTATAAGCGTAGATCAAAACGGGGCCAAGAACTGTTACTGTAAAGCAATAGTCTAAGGAGGTATTGCCAGCTGAGGTGACAGAATAAATGCGGCAGGTGAGATAGAACTGGAACCAGTAACGTACAGATCCGTGGAAGCCAAGGTGGGCATGATTAGTAAGAGGCACTGTGTGATACAGTATCATTGGATGCAGAGGGGTCAGAGACAAGGAGTGAATAGTGTTTAGCGTAGAGTGCAGAGAGAAGCGTCAGTAACATAAAGTAGAGCTATCTTGGGTGAGTGAAAAGAATGAAAGCCAGAATGAGAATGGGCAAAAGGGGAAATTATTTAGGTGAGCAGAAACCTGAACGTAAAGCCCGTTTGTTAAGTTTAAAAACAAAGGTATGAAGTGGAGGACGAAAATTAGATGGCAAAGGGAGGTTAAGAGAGGGTTTGTTCAGAATTGGGAGAATAGAAGCGTGTTTAAATTCAGCAGGAAAAGTAGCTGTGCACAAAGAGATGATGCACAGAATTGTTAAGTAGTTAAGAAGAAAAGGATATACTTTGGGAATCAAAGGAAGAGGTTAACTGGTCAGAAGGAGCAGCTGTGGGTTGAGCCCTATCTAAGTAGGCTGCAACATCTGTCTCAAAAACAGGAAGAAAAGGGTCATCAAAGAAGAGGAGGGGAGGAAAGAAATCGGAAGATAGATTCGAAGAGGAAATAGAAGCACAAAGAAGTGACACCTTACAAATAAATAGCTGGCCAAGTCAAAGGCCAAGAGAGGTGAAGGCCTTGTGGCCTGACTTCTTTCTTAATGAATTCACCATGTAACTGTGCTACAGCAAACCTGCAGCAGAAAACAAACGAGAATCACCTCGAAATTACAACAGTATGGACACATGAATGACCAACCCACTAGTCCTCAGGGGTGGCAGGTGGGTGAAGAATATGACTTTAGAAACCACAGTGTCCTGAGTTTGTGCACTGCCTTTTAAAGAACCCTGGCGCCAACACTTACCCTAACATCACAAACCCGTTGCTTCCCAACCACGGGTGTGCACTGTCCCCGACACGGACCTAGTGCAAAAACAGTTTCCTTGCCCATCCCGTAAAGGATGAGCCTAATACGAGCCTCCAGTCCAGCGGGTGCTGCTGTTGAGAGAGCCGTCTATGAAGGTCTCCCCCCGCCCCTGGCATTTCTATTTATTTTTGTAGAAAAGTGAGATCTGAATTCAAAGCCTGCTAAAGGAAAATGGAGTGCAAATTCAAGGAAGAAGACCCTCTCGAGGAGAATCCTGATGCCTGAAAATCTTAGGTGTGCAAAGGAGTTGTAACTCGCAGCCCATGGCCAGTATTTAAAACTAAAATAAAGAAAATGACAGCCAAGGACATATTGAAGCCTAAGGATGTGAGATGGACCAAGGCCAGGCTGGTAAATGCCGCCGGAGTAAGACTATTGAATGGGGGGAGACTGGGAGCATACCAATCTCATATTTGTAGTGTCTGTGGTCCCTTATTAGGTACTAATGTCTGGCAGATCCCATTGGAAAGCTTTGTGCACGAGCTAGAGAATGGATCATGTGTTAGGAAAGATTTCATTTTGTCATTTTCCCTCCAGTTGTACACCCCCAAACTTTTTCCTGCTGTTTAAACACCATAGACTGACTTTGCCAGAGAAGCACAGCTTTCAGCTGCACTCCTCTGGGCTTTCACCCACTTTTAATGGGGAAACTGACATGCCCTTACGACGTCAGTACTGGGAAACTTTGTTTCCCTTAGTCCGTTTCCACTGTTGTGCGATTTCTGCAACATGTAACAAGTGCACAATGTACCTTCCAGTACAGTGCACTTGGGTCTCTTGGTCATTTCCAAAGGCCCTGGATACTCCCGAAGGACCTTTTAGGCGATGTTCAGATGTGTCATGGACGGGGCTGGTGGCAGCTATCTTTTTGCATATTTTTTAACCCTTTCCTGCCGAGTTAACCGCGGTTGGCACAAATAGGTGGCCTGGCTCCAAAATGGCCATGCCACGAGGTTCTTTGTCCTGTCCTTTGGCCATCTCACCCCTCCACCCCGATCCCCTAGGTCTAGCCGACCCGGGACAGTCCTTATTTGGTCATGCATTTTCCTGCAAAACACCAAGCTTTCGCAGGGTTCTGCATGCCTTGTGTGTGTGCCTCCAGGATGTGGGCTGGAAAGTCTGGTTCCAATACACATCCTGTGTGCCAGAGAGTCTGGAGGGCTGTGAATGGGTGGGACCACCGTGGTCTATGATTGGTCCACGAATGGATTGTGTCTTTGTGAGCATATCTCCCAGCGGGTCCTCTTCGTTTTGGCGTGAAGGAGACTGGATAAGAGGAGGCCAAAAACACTCATACCATGTCGATCTCTGGAGTTCTCACTGAACGAAGGATAGGATCCAAGTATCCTGAAACTATGAAGCTTAATCGAGGAACCGCTGGTAACCTGCTGGAAGGTTTGGCACCCTGAGCCCACTGTCGTCCTTTGGGACCCCTCTGCATCTTATCGTCCTAAAAGGTCTGCGAAGACGCTTCGACCCATTGGAGTAGTGGGACCAACTATTCTTGGCACTTTCATCAAACCCTGCAAGTAAGATTTCTTGTAAGTGTCCCATGGCCAACCAGTGTACTGACCAGCTTACCCAGGTCCTTTGCTCCGGTTCGTGGAGGCCCTCGTAACTTGGTATACTACTAGCTCTGTGTCCACGGCACCCTCACACCAAATTTTGTATACTTTGCGTTCCCAGGTCTGAAGTGAGACTAGTGCGCCAGGACCGAGTACACCCGGTTACCGTGTTGCCCCGCCGCGGCAACGATCTGTGCAGGTGCGCTCTGCATTTGTGACCCTCTTGCCCCTGAAGCCTGCTGCAGTGAAACTGACTCGATCCATTCATCTGGAGCGGAGAAATCACCACTGTCCCATTTGGGAATCATCGCTGTATCTTCTGAACAGAAAGCCGCAGAGACGTCCTTTGTCACATCTGAACCTGCAACCACAGTGGACTCGACTGGCAAAGTTTGGTCCGGAATGCGCCTGGGGCTGGTGAGTAATCATAACCCTAACCGGTGGCCCCAGCGCCTCCATCCATTTTTATGCACGAGTGCCCCCTGGGGGCCCCTCTCCTTTCCACTGCTAGTGCGAACGATCCCCGAACCTTGGAACTTCCTCTGAATAGTCCTCCCTGAATAGTGGGAATCTATTCTTCATCACCTCACCCACCTTCCTGAGCTGCTAGAGACCCATGAAGAGACCCCGTTTTGCCCATTGGAACAACCGTGTGCGCTTGCATTGCATGTACTATTGAGCACAAGGCTCCTCTTTTCTTAGGTCTTGGACTACCTCTTAGTTAGGTGTGTGTTTGATGTTGAAGGGGACTAAACACTACCTGCACTGCCCGTTTCCTTCCCTTCTAGGTTGTGGACATATTTCGTACTGTTAA
This sequence comes from Ambystoma mexicanum, assembly GCF_040938575.1. Classification (NCBI taxonomy): domain Eukaryota; kingdom Metazoa; phylum Chordata; class Amphibia; order Caudata; family Ambystomatidae; genus Ambystoma; species Ambystoma mexicanum. The sequence goes on along the minus strand of NC_090925.1, from coordinate 761,456,001 downwards.
CCCTTTAGACCCTAATGGTCTTGTATATATCTTGCATTGATAGTGTTGTGTTGGTTTAGTAGTATTGCTTTGATTTGTTTACTGTGTGTTGAGTTACAAAGGCCTTGTAATAAATGTGTTAATATTTTTGATATATACACCTGTTTGGGAGTAATTTGTAAGTGTCCTTGCTGTGTGTGCTCATTGAGATCTATCGGTCACCCTCCCCCCGCCTGAGACCTAGTCTTGACCGCCTGCCATAGCTACCTTGATTGGTCTGGCTTGTCCAGAAGTTACCCTTTTCCAAGAAACTAGGCTGGCCTTCTGAACCTCTGCCCACCAGGTCAGAGTTCAGAAATCCAATTTAACACCATGGCAAAAGGCAGGAGCGAGAACCAGATTTGTTACCCCAGGGGCACTGTGAAGTGCCAGATTATAGCTGGAGCTGTGACAGGTGGGCTTTCAATCCATCACATTGATCAGGGCCCTTATTCCTCTGCCTCCAGTTCACCATTCAAATCAGGTGGCTGTCCTTCCAGGGGTATATGAAGGTGGTCTCAGCAAGGTGTTTACTGTCCCCACTGGGGATGTCCTGGAGTCATGAAGGAACAGCCTAACCTTTTCAAGCGCAATTTGCACTACAAGAAAGAGGAGGAAGCAGCTGCCTTTCTGAAATAACTTGGTGTTGTGACTTCAATTTTTACCCAGACATGTAATGTTTTAAGTTTTGTATGATTTCTGACATGAGTTTCGAAAATGTATTTGGATCGTTTTGAAGCTAGTTCCAAAATCTGTAAAATGAAATGTTTTGGTCATATCGGCTCATTTAATTGCCTGGTCATTTTTAAATAAACCAAAAGTGGCTTTGAATTGTTTATTTCTAGGAAGATCCTCCTCGAATCTTGTCAAATTGAACTCTGCATTTGAGGACCCAACTCCACATGTCATAACTGTTAGGAAAGTTGTATCTTTTGGCAACTTTCCCGCCATAGTTTCTATGGACCCCCAATTTTTCTGCTTTTGTTTGTGAACCAGTCCTGACTTTTTGAGGGGGAAGTAAATCCTTCAGCTTAGCTTACCCTGCCTTTTGCTCATTGTTAAGGGGAAACTATATTTTTACCATTTGTGTGTTATTTCTAGAGTGCACATTCGCATTTTCCACATATATGATATGGCATTTGTAACACGCCGATACACAAGTGTTTCAAGGCGCGACGAGGCAAGGAAGGGGGAACAGAGGGAGGACATAGACAACGATCTTACTAGGCCAAGTGACATTGAGATCGCGCAAGTGCAGGGGAGGGGAAAAGTGCCAGGGAAAAGGGGAGGGGACAGTGCTGTACATGGGATCAAAAAAATAACGAATTGCGGCCGGCAGGCGCAAGGCTAAGTATAGACAGCAGGTGTCCAAAAGTGCAGTTAGCGGGACTGTAGGGTTACCGATACAAACCCAATTGCAAGGGTTGCTGGGAGGCAGTGCGGGCGGTGCAACTTGGCGGGTAGCCAACCTGGGCACGAAATCAGAGGATAGCCAGGTGACCAGTGCAGTATCAGGCAGGAAATCGGCAGGGGAGAGTAAGAGAGAACGCAGAAGCAAAGAGGATAGTCTTGAGGTGCTTCCGGAACCGGAGATGGTTCTCCTCGAGTTTCAGAGAGGCAGGGATGCTGTTCAGAGGGCGGCCCCAGATGGAGAAAGAGATCTACCTTGCTCGTTGAGATTGTTGCTTGGAGAAGCGACTGATCCTGAGGCAGTGGGAGGTGGAGGAGCGAAGAGCTCCAGTAGGAAGGTATTTACGAAGAGAGAGTTAGAGGTATTGAGGAGCTGGGCCCCAGAAGGCCTTGTGGACAATGCAGAGGGTCTTGAACTTAATCCTTGCAGCCACTGGGAGCCAATGCAGAGATTTCAGTGCTGGAGAGATGCGATCCCTGGTCTTGAGGCCAAGGACAAGTCTCGCAGTCCTGTTCTGGATAAGTTGCAGAGGGTTTAGAGTAGAAGCAGGCAGATTTCGAAAGAGGCTGTTGCAGTAGTACAGCTTAGCGAGAACGAGAGCTATAGAGATGGTGAGCTTCTGGGGGAAGACAAAAAAAGAATAATACCTCTGAGTCACCTGGCTACCCTCTGATCTCGGGCTCAGGTCCCCTCCCCCGCCAGCTGCACTTCTGCACTGCCTCCAGGGCAATCCCCTGCATTTGGGGGCTGTTTGTGTCCCTACAGTCCCCCCAGCTTTTGACACTTGATGTCTGCACTTAACCCTGCACTTGCAATGTCACCTGTCCTAGTAAAATTGTTGTCTCCATCTTCCCTCTGTTCCCCCTCCCTTGCCTCGTCGCGCTTTGAAACACTTGTGTATACACGCGTTATAAGTGCCATATCATAATCGGAGGTGCAGTTGGTAGTTTGACTCCTTAGGGACGTCGGCGATGTGAGGAGAAATGGAGTGTATGGATTCGAAGATGACCCTGAGGTTCTTAGCCTCATAGGTGGAAGCAGGAAGAGGGCCAATAGAGGCTAGCCAGAGAGTGACAGGAAAGGAGGGTGCAGGTGTACCAATGTGAATCTCTGTCTTACTTGCATTAAGGCAGAGATCGTTGGCGGCACACCACTCCTGGATAGCAGACAGTCAGAAATGAGAGAAGAAGAGGTGGCAGTGTATGGCTACTAAACGTTGCTAGTGCCCTAAATGGCCAGGTCCTGGCTAGTGGGGGTGGATAGGAGGGGGGACTGACCAGCTCTCCATTGGGCTACCTCAGTAGAACAGTTGTTCTGCATTTGCATCCAGACCTTTGGCCGCCAGCTTGTGGCATAAGTCACCTTCCTGATGAATTTCAGCCTCCCAGCTTCAATGGATCCTGCTCTTGAAGGACTTGCTGCTGTCTTTTTGCTGTCGTTGTCGCTGGAACTTGCCTTGCCCCGTCCTCTGAAGTGTCCTGAAGAGGGCTGCATCTGTGCATTCTGTATTCTTTGTTTCCTTCCATTCCACTGCTGTTTGGTCATAGCACCGGAGCAGCAAAACCTTAAAGATAAGAACACACTTTGCTTACCCCGTAACTTTGTTGCATCTCTTCTTTTGAACAATCACCAACATAAGTAACTTACCTGTATCAGATACATTCTGGGGAGAAGCATTGTGACTCTTGGGCACAAGGCCCCACTCTTCTTGAGGGGATTGGACGTCTGAAGCTGAGGATTATCGCTTGTGATTTGGTTCCATCTTACTGCATCACTTTACTACCACACTTGTTGATTAAAGTCATGAATGTGTTTTAAGAACCTATGGTGACTGCATAAATGTTTTATTGAGTGCTGTGCAATATCACCTGTTTGTTTCATTTTTTTAGTGTGTGTTAAAGACCTAGAATAAATACTATATTTGTATATACATTCTGTTTAAATGGAATTGTGTTCTTCACTGTGTGTGTTGGCTCATTGTTCACCCCTGACCCCACTCTTGTGCTCCTGAGAATAGCCTTGATGGCTGTCCATTGCTAGCTTGATTTGGTTTTTGCTACCCTCTCGGAGTTCCCCTGTTCACTAGAACTATGGTGGCCTCCTAAAATCTGTCTACCAGGCCAGATTCTGGAAATCTATCTCAACAATAACCCTCACTGATGCAATTTACCATAGGCCTAGTAAGATCAATGTCTCCTCTCCCTTGTCTTGTCGCGCCTAGAAACACTTGTGTACAGGCACGTTTTAAATGACATGACGTATATCATACCAGTGCCCCCGTCATGTAAGGTGGAAATGGTTTTCATTTTTGGACTCTGTCGAATTCCCTATAAAAAATATAGTTTGCCTGACCCTGTTGGATGAACTTGATATCCGCCCCCTAATTAGTTAATTCTGGTTTTGCACTTCCTTGAATTACACATTCAAGGCACCTTTTCTCATAATTAAACTTTGCTGACCGTGACTAACTAATTGTCCAACTTCAAAAATGTTGTCTTATGGAGTTTTATGCCCTTTTGAAAAAATATGGCAGCAAAATGTATTTTTTTAATTTTTATTTGTTTATGGTTATCAAAACCTTTACAAATGTTATCACATCCATACAACATAGCAAGTCGACATTAAAAAAATAATAATATTCAATTTTAACAAATCATGCACAGGAATCTCAGACCTTTTCCGCTCAATAAAATCGCAAATATCCATTAGTGTTCAGAACCCCCTTCCTATCTATTAGACCTGACTATTTTGTGTCCCGTTTTGTGCTAGCATTCTGACCATTCCCACCCCCTGCCCCTCCTTTGGGCTTAAGTAAGGAGTTTCAAGGCCTTCAGTATATTAACCAATGCTGCTGTTAACTGTAATTCTTGGCCTGATCTCATTCTGTTCCAAATATGATCTGATAGAATACAATCCTCTCTGTAGACCAGACTTCGAAGCTTGGATAACCTTAAAGGCCATGTTCCTTTGCATTCCATTAACAGATGATGAAGCGACTGGTTTGATGGTGTGGCACAGATGTTACACAACTTACTTGCTTGCTTCCCTTGTGTCTGCATATTCATTACTTCCACAGTGGGAAGAAGATTTAGTCTTACCCTTAAAAAATGGTTCCTTATCCTTTTGGTTGGGGTATTTTACCAAATACCGAGGCAGATGGCCTTTTATTTTCTGCTGCCAAGAATGCATTGGTTGGGATCGAGCTTCATACCTTGGCTATGGTCTCTAGCCAATCCAGACTTTTGAGGTCACGCTTTACCTTCAGGGGATTGGTTATCAGAGTTTCTAAACATCTAAAATTGTCATTGCTAGAATTGTTTTTACCTTTTCTTCTAGCCCTGCCAGTACATGGGATTTCGAGTTGGATAGATGTTCTTTTATGTCTTCAAACAAAGAGCCCGGCCTTGGACTCATTATTTCTCTGTACACTGTTACCAATTTCCACTCGGCCATACACTTTAAGGATTTTAGGCCCAATTCAAACCGCACATTCCACCCCGGAGTGCTCATCGGCAGATTTCGGGATTCCTTCCAGATTCTGCCCTCTAACTTTGCCCAATTTATGTTCCACAAGTGCATTTTGGTCTATAGGCCATAAAGGATAATGGGTACTATTTTGGCTTGATAATATTTTATCATGGGCACGATGGAGAATTTGCAGTACCTACTCATGATTTTCTTCATATGGGGTATCCATGTCTGCACTTTGCTTACAATATCAGACTCCGACTTGGTCACTGCTGGGCTTGAGTAGATCTTGTATCCCAGATACGTCAATTCATCCACTCAAGGAATGGTTTGACCGTTCAAAGACCATTTTCCAAAATGGATTTTTTTGTTTGGACTCTTGAACACGAAGATCCTTGATTTTAAGGGATTTACCTCAAGCCCATTGGAAATGGCATAGTTACTGAATCTTGTCAGTAGTCTTTGCAGGCCTATGGCAGTCCTGTCTAGCAGGACGATCTCGTCCGCATAGGGGGGCCGAAAGATATTTTTCCCGTTTCGGAGCGGGCTGGCCAATGCGGACAATTCCAATTCCTCCCCCAGGTCAGAAAGGAACAGATTGAAAACAGTGGCGCTCCAAGACACCCCTGCCTTACCCCCCCTTTCTACTTCCACTGAGTCTGACAGATTTCCTTTGTCATTTAGTCTTGCCCTCACCGAGGTAGCTAATTAATGTAGCTCCATTAATATGGCTAGCAGATGTTCTGGGGCGCCCTTTGACCTCCGCTTCGCCCATAGTTTGGATCTATCGATCTATCGCCCATAGTTTGGATCTATCGATCTGGTTGAACGCTTTAGAAAGGTAAATCCATGCGCCATATAATGGCTGACCTCCATTCAGCATGGATGATTCACTCACCAGATTCAATATCAACCCATTCAGCGTAGTTGAGAGCATGTGCCTGAAGGGTGTCTGGAAGCAAGATAATGCTCTGACCTGATCCACCCAGGATGTGAGTTCTTTAACCATCAATTTCATAAAGACCTTGCTCTCTATGTCCAAAAGGGCGATAGGACGATAGTTTACTGGATCAGTCCTATCGCCCCCCCCCCCCCTTAAAGAATGGAATTACCAGGGCTGTTTTCCAGGGTGGAGGGAATTGTTTTACCCTAAAGATCTCTTCATAAAGTCGCAGCAGGAACCTTGCCCAGAATTCTGGTTCGTTTTTAAGAACCTGGTAAGTTAGGCCACTAGGGCCGGCAGCCTTGGAAGAGGAAGACTTTCAAATGATATCGACAAATTCTTCCTGATCAGGATACCTTCCACTCACTAGCTGATGGCATAATTATCTCACCCTCGCTGGGATTCCTGGACAAGTTCCTTACTTCATTCCAGGCACAGTTTTCTGCCTTGTCTGCTGAGGTAAGGCAATCCTTATCTGATTTTAGCAAAGACATAACTTCCTTCGGGGAACGGGTAGATTGCAATGAGCCGGCGATCCAGGAATTGACACTGAAAAGCAAACCCTCTGCTATCGCTCTAAAAGATCCATCAAGCTGAGCAGATCCGAATTATGAGAGACTGGTGGGGCGCAGACACCGGGAAGCGGTGGGTACAAATGGAGTGAGCGATGGGAGGGCTGCAGCTTGGCGATAGTTTATGGTCCCTAAATATGATCGTCCTCCAAATATCCACAAAAGCAGGATTACGAACCTAGTAGAAAAGGTCTGGGATGCAGCTGTTAAACACTACAAATTTACAACATTTCCTTCACCCCTTACACCGTTGTTTTTCAATCCTCGATTCACTCCGGGTCTTGACCCCCCGGCATTTGTTAGATGAAAACAGGTGGGTTGTACGAAACTCTGCGATATGTTCTAAGGGAAGGACCCTAAACCTTTTCACCAATGCAAAGTAGAACTGGGACTAAAGGAATTAGCTCAATTTCAATACTTCAGCGCAGCATTGGATACTGGCTCCCCCAAATAAGCAAGCAGCAACCAGTGAGCTGACGCTGTTTGAAAGATTTGCCACCTCTAACACAAGGAACAGGGGCCTAATTTCAAATTTGTATAAAATGATCTCTCAGGCTACCCCTCATATTCCTATACATTACAAATATCGTCGGCTATTCACGCTGGGGGAACACATTTCAGAAGAAGAATGGGAAAGGCTTTGGAAAGATATCACCAGACTCGCCCTGTCGATCCAAATAAGAGAACTCTCGTACATGGTGTTAACACAATGGCACTATACCCCAGCCCGTTTGCATACAATAAGACCGTCTATTTTGGACCAATGCTGGAGACAATGGGGTATGCTTGGGGTCTGGGGGCACATTTGGTGTGGCTGTCTGATTTTAAAGGCGTTCTGGACAGAGATAGGTGCTCAAATGGCACAAATGTTTGGATCATTGAAACCCAACACTATTAAGTTTAATATCCTGTTGATATTAAAGTCAAAAACAAGATGCAGATCCAAACAAAAAGTAGGGGTTTGTTAATGTTTATTTACGAAATGCCATTTAAAAAAAAATAAAATAAACCTGCGTTCACTGGTTTTCTTTGAAATTTCTTACTTTTTTGGTTGGACTAATACACAAATACCCTGTAATTTGTGTGGCCCTTCCTTTGTGTTTATCACAAGGAATAATTATAAAGATGTTACATGCTTGTCAAATTGTTTAATCACAAATCGATGCTTCTATTGTGCTGACCGCAGTTATTAGGAAATTAAACTGTGGGTTCTTGGGTGCTATCTTTTGATTTTTACTACAGGGGCAGAAATACCCTCACCTCCATCCTGAATATGAGCAAGCGACCTGCCCAATCCATCCCCTAGGCAAAAATATTTTATTGCACTTTTTTATATGGAAAAAAAGTCATACGATTAATAACACATTTTTAATATAGAACATCTCAGTAACGTTCTCTCAACCTCCTGAGCTACCCTGGTAGCCTTCTACTGTAGAGCAGCGTGTCTATGGATCCCTTAATGTACTAAAAATGACTGCCTTACCAGCACTATTTTGCTTGCAGCACTGCCATTGAAGTTGTTTAAAGTGGATATTTCCTCCGACTGCATCCGAGTCCTTTATCATGCCCAGGCTTGGGCTATTTATTGAGACATTTGGACTTCTTGGTCCCAGCCCAACGTGTGTGCTGTGCGTAGCAGCGCTTGACTGACTGTATGCCGGCGGGATGCTCCGCTGCCTCCTGTCGCCATCCTTGACACCCCGGGTCTACACTTGGGAGAAGCTGCGTACCAGGGACCTCGATCCCCCCCCCCCCAACTATTCGTCCTCTCACCATCTGAAGCTGGAACCAGAGGTCTACTCCCCTCTACTCCCGCCCCTTTATCTGGCCCTTGACCCCACCCAGGACTGCCCCTCACACCTGGCTCTTCCCACGCCCCCTCCACCCCCTCTTCTCCGACCCCGCCCCTTGCCTGTCACATGCTGCCCCCCACCCTTAACGTCAATGGTCTCCCGTCCAGGGGGCGCCCCCCCCCCCTAACCCCCCATAGGTGGGGGACTCCAATGCCATCCTGCGGGCAGCTTGGCCCGCATTTTTTCTTCAGGGCATAATGGAAACCAGCCACTTTAACCAAACTGTAAATGAAGTTCGTGGTAGGCTTAATTAATACAAACGTGCTATATGGTCTGTACAGTGGGTGTACTGGATAAACACGTGATGTGCAACTGGGCACAATGTACACAAATTGTTGAGCATAACTTTGTGCGAAGGATATTTGATTGAAATTGAAAGCGATGTGCTAACTGTATAATGTAAACTGGGAACAATGTATTGGACTCGATTACAATATGCTTCCAAAATGGCGAGGCTAATATCGTCAAGCTGTTAAGCTGTTTGATGACTAATGACAGCTTGATTTGAATAATCGTTGGAAGGTTGTGTTACGTCTCGGTGTATGTAAACTTGCATGCCTTGAGGAGATCATTAATGTGAAGATGTATGTTTTCCAATGCCCCCTTGTCTCCAGCTAAGATGTGTATTTCGCCCCTGGTTTGTCTTGAGTGACCGCGCATAAAGGCCGTCTCTGGACGAGCTGAAGGCAGGCATGTGGCCGCAGTTTTGGGGCTCGATGCAGACACGGGTGGGGCTCCTTGGGAGGGCGGGAGGTGGAGGGGGGAGCGTGGGGGTGTTGGATCACCACAGGTGTGCGGGGGAGCCACACCTTCCACACCGTTCTGGTTCCAAATAATTTTCGTAATTGATTTATCAGAAATGTATTCCTTTCATGTCACCTCCGAGTCCCGCAGGAACGGGCGTGTGTGTGTGTGGTTAATTGCACATAATTGATCCTCGCCCCTCGGCGCTTTCTGGGACCGGTTACTGAGAACATCTGCTGCCGGGAATGCCTGCTGTTGGGATACCGAGCTGAAGTGAGGGAAAGCCGGGTTCGGCGTCGGATGTAGAAGCGTGTTTCAAGGAACTGGGGTGACGAAATGTGAACGAGGCAACAGAGGGGTGGCTGGGTGGGTGCGCGTGCGCGCGTGCGCGCGTGTTTGTTTGTGTGTGTGTGTGTGTTTGTGTGTGTGTGTGTGTATAGATATCTCTCACAGCACGCCCAATCCCCGTAGAATTCAGTGTCGTGACTCGTGCGCGTGATGCTGGTAAAGAGCGCTGCATTGTGTGCATATATTGGGGGCAGGGGAGCCGACTTATGAATTTGGGGGGGGGGGCCCAAATACAAGAAGTGACATCACTGGCAGTTATATGACTGCAAATTTGCTTGTAGTCGCCAACTTGGTGCAACGGCGCGCAGGGGGGGAGGGGGGCGGGTGTTGGCGCGCGCAGCGCAGCACAGTGGACCAGGGGCGTTGCTAGGGGGGCTAAGGGGGCTATAGCCCCTGATCTTTTGGTTGTAGCCCCGGATAGAATCTCAGGAGCTACAGCCAAAAGACTAGCTAGCCCCCAGTCCCAACAGTTCTGACATCAGCTTAGCCCCGGGTCTTTTCCAGACCTAGCAACTTCCCTGCAGTGGACACATTGGCTAGCATGCACTGCATCTACTAAAGTCAAGAAAGAAGGAGATTTAAGCCTTCGAGTTGCATTCCAGTAAGACATCACTGCCCCTACTCCACCGCTCTATAATCGTCCAGGTTGTAGTAGCCCTCCCTCAAAAGGCAGAGCAACACAACTAGGATGGGAGAATGAAATGCTTGCTAAACAGGCGGTACAGCTTCAAGGTGGAGTACCACCACCACCAAAAAAAAAGTTCCCAATTCAAGGGAAACGAGAAGTAAAGACGTTTCCCGATTAAAAACTACCAAGCAAGACGTGTGTGGTGCCATAGTTCAGTAAAACATCAACAATTCAAACTTAGAATAGTGCTGCTGTAGATTGGCCAGCCGAAAGTGGCATTTGCTAAGATGTTACCTCTGGGTAACCAGATAGAGTTAGGGATGTAGCTTAATCTTAAACCTTTCAATGGACGGATCAGATGTGCTGCTGAAGTATAATGCAATCCTGGCTGATGCGTAATGCAATCCTGGCTGATGCGTAATGCAATCCTGGCTAAAGTATAATGCAATCAAGTGTGGTTTCAGACTTGAGGGGGAAGAGTGTTAACTGCTTTTAACATTGTAGTTTACCAGAAATTCTGGTAAAGTAGTGTACAATGTTAAAAAGCAGTTACCCAGGCTCACCCTGCACCCAGGTGATGTTTGGGATTGATTGAAGCACTCGCGTCTAAATGTTGTAGCCATGGTTGTCTCCATGTTTTTAAAACTCACACTTTCCGCGTTTTCAACATTCATTTGAAACACCCCTTATTCAAAAAATGAATGAGTCAGTTAAAAAAAAGTATAACCCACTTATGCTTAATAACGTCTTACCTTCCAAGGAACCTTCAGTCAAAATTCACCCACTGCAATGTTCCTAAATTCCGATTGCAGAGTGTGGTTCCATCAGACACTAATCAGCTCTTCCAGGGCATCAAATGGAAGATGCACCACCTCCTCTGCCAGAAAAGTCAGCATCACCCAGTCATTAATGCCAGCATTTTCTTCAGGAAAGTATTCATCAAAGCTGGACCTTAATGTTGCTAGGTGGCTTGGCCAGCACCAACTGTTCTTTTGCAAAGGTCTAGCTTCCTCTTGAAGGCAAATACGTTTTATTCATTCTTTCCTCTGTGTTGCCATGTCCACAGGAATGCCCCCAAAGGTGGGATTGGGAGTTTCTGGGGTGGTGAGTTCTAGTGGTCTTAGTTTCCTTTATAAAATACACAAATCACATAGTATGTCAACCAGACAATGTATCATTGTGTACAGCTTAAAGGGGGGCACCTGATCCAAAGCAGCACACTAGGAAATGTATTTTGGAACAATCAACATTGTAAACACACCTCTAGTTTAGATTGTAAAGAGTGCTTGTGCTGCAATTACAAGCACCCAGTTAATAAAGTCCAGACTTAAAACACTTGATCAGCATTCAGTGAGTAAAATAACCTTGTAAAAATAAAATGCAGCTTTGCATACAATTACAGAGAATTTTGGGATTATCAGGCACTGGCATGCGGGCTCTGCTGTTGCTGTGGGAGAAGTGGGACTTGCGATGGCGACAAATTTAAGGTTAATAGCTGCTGTTTATCACAAGATGGCAGGCCAGCACAGATCCTAACCACTGAATGCCCACTGAACAGCTATAAACCCTTCTATGTCAGCAAGAGGCTGATGTAGAGGAACCAGTGTTAGAAAGAAATGAGGTAATTCTACTGTACCATATCCCGTGGGAGGTGATGCCCCCCCAAGACTCAGTGATGGCCCCTTGTGTCAAAAGGTTGAAAAGTCCTGCCGTCTCAGTCCCCACAGTCCTAACTTCTCCCCCGCTTAGAGTGGAAGCAGTCTGCGGAACACAGCTTGTAATGCAAATCGCACATTTTAAGCATCAGGAAACAGAGAACTGAATACATTGCTGAGGTAAATGAGTTCTGACTGGCAACACTGGTAATACCGTATAGAGCCACATTATCGCACCGCCCAACTATGAGTTTGAGGGCAAAGGTGGAGGAAAATCCTTCAGCAAGAAGCTGAAGGTATTTCCTCCACCATACCACCCAAAATAGAACAATTTGGGGTATTACCACCAGCAAAATTACTACCAGCAGTAATACCGCTGAAATCCACCATCGAGTCCTACGGACTCCAATTAATGGGGACTAACACTGCCTACTACCACTTGAAATCCGTCAGTAATACCGCCAGAACAAGTAGCAGTAATGGTAATACAGTGGGTGGTATCTCGCCAAATATACAGGCCACACAGAGACATCACACCTCTCCATGTTGTCTTTTATTGCAAAGTGGATTACCAGGTTTCAGACTTGTAAAATACCCCTGTCTCCTCAGGTGACTCAGACCCCCACCATTCCATCCTACATAAACTTGATGCCCCCAGGCTGTTCTTCTAGTCTACTTTTATTCCAGGAACGTCATACTCCTGTTACTTTCATGGATTATTTTACTTTCTGTTCCTTAAAGCCATGGGTCTTAAACATGTGGCTCTCCAGATGTTTTGGACTACGACTCCTATGATCCATCACCATTGACTATGCTGTCTGGGGCTGATGAGCATTGTAGTCCAACACATCTGCAGAACTAAAGGTTGCAGAACCCTGTGTCCAAGCAGAGGCCTGGAACTCCATACTGCCACAAGCACCTTATCATTTGACTCTGGCTCTGAAATAGAGACTTTATGCCGGCCCTTTTCCCACAAACACTGGTTGTTAATATTAGACCATGGAGCTGCACGCGTTAATCACTAGTGCAAGAAACAGACGTTCAGGACGGGCGGTAAAAAGACTTCTGTGGGTCATATGCGGCCTATGAGTTCACAGGGTTTGGTTGACCGTGGAATAGCACACGAGTGATGGAGTTGGGACAGGTTGGCAGGTTAGCTGCTGGAAACCTTTCAGGTGGCAACCGTAAACCAATGAAGAGGGAGCGGAGATGTGCAGTGCTTCTTTGCCCCCCTGATTCTCTGATTTGTCAGAGCTACATTTTCAAAGCCTCTCTCTGAATGGAGCATGAGTGCATTCATCTCTCAGTTGACTCACACAGTTATTGTTCTGTCTGCGTCTTTCATTTGTTATAAAACAGCACCCAAGTTTAGTGGCTCTCAGGGGTGCGGAGCCTGGGACGCTCCAAGGACAACGAACTGGCAGCCAGGGGGTTTTAGTAATGCGCTACTTTTGTAAACAAAATGAGCCCCCAAAAAATCTTTTTTTTTGTGACTACACCAGTAAATCATCAAGAATCGATGACTGGGAGAGAGGCTGCAGGAGAGCGATTTCCCCCTTATTGGTATGGTACAGTAGCACAGATAGGAGAAAGAGGTTGGTTGGCTCTCAATTTACATCTACCTGTTCAGTAGCACACCTGGCAGTGGGTAGTAGAACTGGCTTTGGGGTCCCTGTTTCTCTGTGACAGCATACTCTTGAGGGCATACTTTTTTTAATGAACATTTAATTGCAACTGCATGTGTATACCAAGTGCTTAATTTGTAAAACAGTAGGTGCCTGTGCCCAAATATGTTCTAGACTTCTGTGACACTTGGGCAGTTCCACACCACTGCTGCCACCACCCATAGTGCGACAGAGGCCGGGCCTTTGTGGGGCCTCAGCAGGGTCGGACTGGGACAAGAAATAGGCCCGGTCACCCAAAAAAAAGTGGCCCACCACTCGCCTCAAAAAAAGTGGCCCACCCCTCGCCTCACGACCCTTGACCTCTGATGACATCACCAGAAGTGATGTCCTTTGACCCCATAGTGACATCCTGGGAAGCGATGAAACACAACCTTGCACCCCTTGACAAAACAGGAAGTGGCATCAAATCGCATTGTCCCTAAGTACATTAAATTACTGTGAATCCAAGCAGACGTCCAAGGCCAAATGATAATGTTATTGTATAGCACTTAGGCTTAAGCTCTTTTTTTTATAGAAGAAATATGCATACAATATCACCCAACCTGTGGTGGTACTCATTTATCGACCCAAGAAGGATGAAAGGCTTTTTGGGAAAAAAAAATAAAGACAATATTTTTTCTCTTTTTTTTTTTTTTTTTTTTTTTTTTTTTTTTTTTTTTCCTAACCCGCCCAGGCGTGGCCAGAAACCGGCCCCCACTCCCCAGGGACGATTTCGCCACGGGCCGAAAGGCCAAGGGGCCAATCCGACCCTGGGCCTCAGGTATTCATGAAGACCAAAAAAAAGTACACACCTTCTTTTGCCGTGATGACCATCATCAAGGCAAAAGAAGGTGGGCGCTTTTTCGTTTGTCTTCATAAATAGGCTCCTAATGGAGTCTGACACCTCACAAAGGCGCGGACCCTGTCGCACTAAGCATGTGTGGCAGGGACCGTGGATCGGGCTGCTGCTTGTTAATGATGCAACAGCCCGACCCTTTGGTCATTTATCCTTTTTTTTTTCTTTTTCAAACTGTGGATGCGTGACCCTGTGGGCATGAGGCTGCGACCCACCAGAGGAGCGCGCCCCACAGTTTGAATACCGCTGCGCCTAAGCCCTCCCCTCCAGGACCATACACCAATGAGTCCTAGAGTGGAGGGCTTAATCGCACATTTTCGCGATTATACCCGGCCGGAGATAAGTGATGCAGTATCGATGGAAAGGGCCATCGATGCTGCATCACTTCTCTCCGGCCTGGGGGTGGCTCAGGCCCAACTTGATTTTGCCGGGGGGCTCGGGTCCCGGAGCCCCCCGTACTCGGTGCCCCTGATTGGGGGCATGAACGCAGGATGGACGATGCCTTCTGACTGCACGCTGGTCTAGAGGGTCTTAGCAGTGCCTGTCTGTAGCTTCCCAGCGACTGTGCCCCCTTTTAACTCCAGGAGAAGAGGAGCCCTCCAATGTTGGGACTCGTACGCCATTTGAGGACCACGCACCAATGTCTTCCAGGCACTCTGGTGGATACAGGTGAAAGGAGGGGTATGCTTTAAGTTGGTGGGGAAAGAGGGGCGCATGCAATATATGAATTGGGGATTTGGTGCACCCTGGCAGTGCGCAGCATATGGTGTTTCTGGCTGTGTGCCGGATTTTGGTATCCCCCACCATGTGCACGTGTGAATGATCCCAGGCAAGACTTTCCAAGTGGCCAGTCCTGAGGCCCCCCGTGCATGGGTGTATGCCTGTTGGTCCGAAAAGGCCCCAGAGGCCCACCAATATGGGGCTTTTCTGCAAACTCTCCAGAAAAGACCACATCACTCCCTAAAAACACTGCACTGGCTCCCAGTCAAACATTGCATCACCTTCAAACCAATGTGCATAATGCACAGGACAATCGGCGGACAAGGAGCTGAATTCCTGCAAAAGAAATTAACAATCCACAAGCCAACGAGACTCCTCAGATCAAGCAACGAAATCCGCCTGGAAGAAAAACCATACCGTGAGAAAGAACTTGGCGGCTCCTGCTTCTCCCACTTAGCCGCAAAAACCTGGAACAACATCCCGAAAGAAATAAGAAACAACAAAGACCACCTACAATTAAGAAAATTACTAAAAACCTGGCTATTCAACATCACAGATTCAAACTGAAAAACTAAACCATCAAACGGGAAACAATGAAAAGGATGACCAATCTAGGAAGACAATGACAACATCTAGAACCAAACAAAGAAACTCTTACTACAACAAGAGAGACAACACTAAGTCTAATAGGACACAAGCGACACCCTTGAGAACAGAATCCAGCATCCCTAGCAAACTCCCAGCAAACAACCTTCACCCACTCAATAAATGCTACTAGAGATCATACATGTATAAAGTTGGGTGAACGTTAGCACTTTCCACTCTACTAAGCTATGGATATTGGCAGGGGCATGGTCCGAAGAGAGTTGTGAATGAAGGCAGATGCCGCCCCTGGACATAATTGCAAGTGTTAGCGTTGCCACATTCCAAAGGGGGTAGGAACGGTAACATGAACGAGCAACTGAATAAGATGAATGGCGATCAGCCCCAACACTTGTAGGGAGTAAACCCGGGCTTACCGATGCCGCCCTCCTGCTAGACTGGGAATGCTTTCTGGGCTAGACTGCAAAAGACGCACAAATGTCTGCCCGCCCCGCATACAAACAGGGTCCACATAGGTGGCCGGTACCCAACTTCGACAAGGTTATGCATTTGAACGGATGCCATATGGGAAAGGGACCGTGTCATACACCCCTGATCTGGACATAGACACGGAGACGCCCACACACCCCACCTAATTAGAAATATGGAAATTTAGCGCTTCACCTCAAGACAGCAATGCCAATTAACCAACCCACTAACAACTTCACCCTCTGCATACACCTCTCACATTCTAACCAAAACACAACCACAAACCTACAACACAACAATCCACACAAACTTCACTACACTGCAACAACAAAACAAAGCACACATAGACCCGCACAACAGCACACAACATCTTCTGACAGTATAACACCCCAAGCCCAGCCAACGGAATTTCAGGCTGAGGCCGCCAACAGCACATCACTACTCTCTTGCACTTCTCCAACTCATCCCACTAACTCCGCTCCCCCAACCCACCCTTTTTTTTCAGAGCTGCCAGATCGCCACTGGACCACTCCGGTGGTGATAGTGCGCGGTACTAATATCCTTTAACATTAACAGTGTATTTGTGCTGGAAGCAGCCGGGCAAGAGGCTCTGGGGCACACTTGTGTAATGAGGTTGTGGCTTCTTTCTACTTCTTGCTAACTTGTTTCATCCATCAGCAGTGATTATTGGATACTGAGGCTTGAGCCTCATTGCTCCATCCACTCAGGTTGAGTGTGTAGTCGTGGGTTGGATTACTTCATGGTCTTGTGGACTTGTAACAGTAAGGCTGGTTTCACAGGGTCTTTGTTGTGACGGGACGCGGGTAGCAGTCAGAGGGGTTTGCAGTAAGTCGTGGTCTAGTCCTTGGCAGAAGTTCTTGTTCAGCTTCGCTAGTTCGTCCAACATCTCAATGTCGAGTCTCTGTGATGGTCAGCTGTCCTTGCGAAGAGTCGAGATCCAGCCGCTATCCGCAGGGCCTTGTTTTGGACTTTCTGAAGACCCATCCAGTGTCGCTCCTGGTAGGTCATTCATGCTCTGGAGATATAGATCAGGGTAGGTCTGATGATCGTCTTGGTGACGTTGATCTTTGTGTGTAAAATAAGCGTTCTTTTACATCATCCTGTCCCTTTTGGGGGGGGGGGGCTTGTTGTGCTTGGTGCCGTAAGAAAAAGGGGCGAATGAAAATCTTGTGGTGTTGATGGGTGCAGGTTTGTGCCAATCTGCTTTCTATGGGTTTTGTGGAGAGACATGCGAGTATGTTATTTATAGAGAAGATCCCAAGATTTGATGGACTACAGCACTTTCATGTCTTATATGCCGCTTATTAGGGTGGGTGTGATACAGTTAGAGGGGAGCTTAGTCATGGCTTGGTTAAAGTTTATGTGATCATGGCAAGTCATGCAGCGGCCATCTTGTTAGGGATTTGTGTAAATCTTGCAAGGCCGAACCTGCAACCCTGCCCTCCTCTTCCACTGGCCTCTTGCAGACCAGTTCCATTGAACGATCTCACGTTGCCACACCCGCTCCCATGCTCACTGTCTTGAAGTTACATTGTACCTCATGTACAACAAAACAAGCATCTGGCAGTTGGCAGGCGAGGGAAAGGGGGTAGTCTGGAAGCTCCATTCTGTACCACATGGCAAGGGTTGTGGGAGGTAAGAACTTTTGGTTCAGGGAACGGGCTGCATGAAATGTGAGGACCTCAAGCATCCTCTTCACCTTCATAAGTGTGTTGGTTGGCAGGCTGAGGGAACCTCAGACCTCACTCTAACTTGCTAAGGTACTGTGCTCGGTTGCCTGTCGGGAATTTTTCCTGTCAGAGGCAGTGCAAGGGTTCTGTCTGGGGATTCGCCTGATTCCCGGCTAGTTTCTGCTAGAGAGCACCCTGCGTTCTCCCACAAGCCCCAAGCCTTCAATTGCCATGACTCACCAGATCTTGAGGATGATGCAACCCTGCAGCGGGTTATTCACTGTGCACGAACGAGCAGAAATGACAGAAGGTGGAGTGCGGGTCCCTTGTGCTGCCCTACACACCTGGATGCACGATTACTTGCATTAAAGGGGGTGCTTCAGCTGCAGGAAGGTAAATAGACGCATGCTGGCAATTAAAGAAAGGGCGGGGGGGGGGTAGGATGGACAAGCTAATAGCATTGAAATCTCAAGTTTGCAGTATCCATGGCACCTTGCTTGGTAAGGGTTTCTGCCCGAGTTCCTTCTTTGTGCAACTAAATGATGAAACCAGGGCAAAAACAGATGTCCAGTATTCACCTACATTTTAAGAGCGGTTCCTCCACGGATAGGGTGGGACTGTCTGTTGTGAACTGCTTCCACAGGGCCGGCACAGCTGGTACCAGGAAGGTACCACCTCACTCAGCAGCTTTTTACTCTACAAAAGAGAGGGGGGGGGCAAAGGCGTCTTTCTGGAAGAAGGTGGGGTTCACTGATGTTGAGCTTTAATATTCACAACCTTTGTATGTGTGTGTAAATGATGTCGAAGGGCTCCTAGAGCAGACTATAAAATGTGTGTATGTAATTGATTGTTGGGGGGGGCACTATTAGCCTGGGCCACACGTGCACAGTTCCGGTGCATTCCCACCTATGCTTGTTTCCATTTCCTATAGGATTAAGCAAGTGGAGAAGGCAAACGAGGCGCTGGCAGTGGACACGCTGATGATCAGTGACGCCCTTTTCAGGTACTGACCTTTCTTTAACCTTGTGACCTGTTGCAGGTTTTGCTATTATTTGTGATAGTGCCAAATGGTTTGTGGTCTAAAGAGCTTGAAGGGAAAAGTGCCATTGCAGTAGGCCACCCTTCGCAAAGGTCGGTCTGTGTTTTTGCAGTGTCCCCCCCTACTCCTTTATTTGGGCACCCCTCCCTTTAATCTGCTTTGTTGCCACTTGCTATCTCAGCCCCACTGGGCCCAGGCGCAAGAGACTGTTCATCTGCCTTAGTGCCTTACTTAAGTTGCGTTGCGCTTGGGCACAGTGGTCTGGAGACCACGAACTGGAGCAAATACCCTAGACAGTTAGTCCTCCTTTTGAAGTCCCATGCACGGAAAGGCCTAAGAAGGCATGGCTCAAAGAGGTTGAAGGGAGTAGAACAGCAAGAGCCCCAACATGGTGAGGAACAGAGGAATACCAATCGCTGAGAAACCTTGTGAAACAGGAATATAGGCCACGAAAGGGAATGGGTAGAGGGGAGAAACTGGAACACAGGATTCGGAGAGAGGGTAGGAGAGCCAAGGTATTAAAAAGAACAGGGAGGGGGATAGCTCAGGGGCAACGTGTTTGTCTTGGAAGCAAGACAACGCAACACGGGTTTGAATACCGATCCCGGACTTAGAAACCAATCTCTGGTATTAAGTGCAATATAAAAGAAAAATGATAATAATAACGGAAACACGGGCCACTGAGAGCGTGAAGGGCACAAGGATGGGTGAGAGGAGAAGAAGAAAGTGAGCGTGGAGCGAAGGAACCATAGCCTTTGTGAGAAACCTGCCCAGAGGGAGTTGGAGCACAGAGGGGAAGAATGAAGCTGAGGAAGACAGGGTGGCAGATGGCGAGAAAGGTTAGGAACCCGGGGCCCTAAGAGGTTCAAAGCACATATCGCGAAGTGGCAGAGCTGGTGAGGGGAGCACATGAACACAAAGAGCACTGAGATGGACCCGGAGCGTAGCGATGGGTGAAAGGAGTGAAAGAAATTAAATCAGCATGTAGACCACGCAGAAAGCAGAGGGCACGGAGATGAACCACCTGCACAGTGACAGTGAAGGCAGAGAATCCAAGCCAAGGGAGAAAGTTGATCAGGGGAACACCCAGGATACACAGATGGGTGAGAGACGCAGAGGAAGAGAGGGCTCACAGATGGGTGAGGGGGAATACAGGCCATAGTGATGGGCAAGGAAGCAGAAGCATAGAGGGTTCAAATATGGGGGAGGTAAGCAGACGAACACCAGGCACCGGTGGGTGAGGGAAGCAGAGGAGTACAGGGATCAGAGGAGGAGTGCGCACACAAGCAGGTGGGAAAGTGTCAGAGGAACAGAAAAGCGGGTGAAAGACCGAGAGAAAATCAAAGGGCAAGGGGCAACTGGCAAGCATAATTAGCATAGCCAAGAGTGTGCGAGGAGCAAAGAACGCCCTGAGCAGGGTGACTAGAGCAACAGGACAAAGTGTGTACGTTTGGGGGGGTGCAGGTGGCCCAGCGGGACTAGAATATTCAGTGGGCATTCCAGGCACGTTCAAGGAGGGTAAGGGGTGGGTGGGGCAGCTTTTGGTGCTGAAGAAGCGAATATGGTGCAGCTGCGACTGGTGATTTGATTTCTTTCTTCATTGGGGATGCATAAACATTTCCCCTAAATTAGCGCATGCCACGGAGCATAGTGGTGGAGCCATATAGGTTGGTTTGGAGGGAAGAGGGGAGGGATTCCCTAATGGGTTAAAATGGTGAATTTTTAAGCAATTTTCTTCAGAATAATTGGGCCAAAAGTCATGGTTCTTTAAGTAAAAGTCTGACTTAATTGCGCAGGCACCGACAATTCACAGGAGGATTTTACACGGTTTTCCTGATGCCTGTTCCCACAATTTCTGCCTGCACTGCCACTGCAAAGCACATGCATGTGATGCTGGCGCCCACACATGCGCTCGCCTTGGCAATGTAAAACGCTTCCTTAGAGTGCCCACAATGTATACCAGTGCACAGCAAATGAGCGTGGCTTGTGTCCATAATGCATACAGGCGTACATAGCCTTGTGAAAAAAGAAATGCCATGCAGCTTGTGAAAAAAGTTCCAATCATTCGTCAGTAAAGCACTTGGATGAATGGTGCAAAATGCATGCTTGCCACTTTAAAGCTCATAAATGGGGCCGGTGCAGACCCTCTCCCCTGCCAAACACACAGATGCATACGTCACTCCAAGCATGCACACACTTACACATTGCATTCACGACACTTTTGCACACACATGCCTTATTTATTGATTTATATTTGTAAACACTCTTTTGAAAGTGTCCTCCCTCTGGTCTGGGGCTCCTCTTTGCAGCAGTTTTAATTGGAGCAATCCGCTGGTAGTCAACACGTGTGATGCCTTAGGGCAAGGGTTGTGGTGGGTTTGGGGTGGCATGCATTAGGGAGGAGTGGGCACCATGGGGGCGTTTGGGCCCAAACCAAGCCCACTTTCTTTATGTGAAAGCGGTGCCTGTGTGCAGCATTTGCATTCAACCTCGCCTGCACAGCACAGGTACAGGAGGCAAGGGAGACAAGTCAAATGCTTTTTGCATCCTTCAAAATGTAGGTCCCCCCCCTCGCCCCCTGTTTGTTTGCCCCTGCTTTGCCAAGCAGGCGAGGGTAGGGTGGGTGTCGCGCGAGAATACCCCCTTACCACCCACCCCCCCCGCTCCCCGCTCTGCCAGGAAAGTGAGGTGGATCTTTTCAGCACATCAGAAGGAACTGTGGAAGAGACCTGCTGTTTAGGGGGAGGTGGGAAACCTGATCTGGCAATGTGCTGGAAAAAGAGCAAGGCCCATCTCCTTGGGCGCGCATGGCCCCTGCAACAGCAGCAGTCATGCAGCCCAGGTTACCTGGGCCAGGAACTAAACCTAACGATACAAATGACGGCAAAAAGGGGAGAGAACCACTATTAAATGCCACTGGATGCTTCCCAGAGCAGCTATCTAATAAAAAACCAGGTCACACGTGGAAACAATGAGTGCTTTCCAGGAATATATATTTTTTAATTACTCCTATTCAATCCAAAAAGACTTTGTCATAAAACATCATATCATGAACTCAACACCCACACAACATCCATCCATCCATCCATCCATCGATGCACGTCAAAGCGTGCAGTCTATAAAAGTGCTGGAGATGAAAAACATGCTTCAACTAACAATATTCATAGCAGATAAAAGCTGTTCCAAGACGTTATTATTGGTCCAACCGGACGTTGAAACTATCTAAAAGCGCAAACCATGCAATACAACGGCTTATTCTAACATGTCTGATGGAAAACATCAATTCCGTTCACGACCCGTTTAGGAATCTATCCTCGAACAATAGTCGCTTCTGTCGGGACAACAATGGGTTGAATCCAAAGCAGACACGTCAACTGGTGTCGTCCTTGCTAGTTTCAACGTAATTCTATGTCAGACATTAAGTCATTTTCATCACGACTAAAATAACCTTTTATTGGATCCCAGCCCACCACTGTCATTGCAGAGCCATTGAGCCAAGGTAACCGGAGGTTTACTCAAAATTCAAAAACATCTTCAAATCTCGACGATGAACAAACTGGAGATTTCCCCATCATCCGGGCCCTGTTCCGCCCTATTCCCGGCGCCCGCTAAGGGCATGTGTCCTGGTAGTTCCTGTTCACCCTCCTAGCAGGGTACCTCTACCATCCATAAATGCAGAGAGCCAAACCCAGCTCCCGCTAGCGTCCTGGTAACCCAACGGGAAGAGTACTCCTCTGTGCGCCTGTCCCTTCTCGGCGTAGTCCTTTCACGATCTTACCATTGCACACTTGCATGCATACATGCGTACTTGGCAGGGAAGCAATTCCCCAACTTTCTGTAGTTGGACAGCATCGTTACTGCACCTCTCTGCCATGTGTGCTTTCTTTCCAGGTCAAAGGGCCCCTCCTCCCTTGCAGTTGGCCAGCGTGCTTCTAAATCCAAGGACACTACACAGTGGACTGAGGCATGGGGGGCCAGTGCGGAGCAGCCCCCTGGCTCCTTGCGGTTAGACGGCCTGCAAGGCTTCCATTTGTGAATGCTTGAACCCTCGAGGGTGGGCATGGTTTGGAATGCTGCTGAAGGAAACTGCATATTCTAGTGCCACACGGAAGTGCTGGGCGATAGAAAAAGTCCATTCAACCGTTCTATATGGTTGGCGCGTTTATGTGAGTGCAACCATGCAATTCCTTCGGGTGGCACGTTCAGGAGGCACTTGGGTCTTAAAGTGATGGATGGAAAGCGTTGAATTAACCTTCTTGTCCGTTGCGACGAGCAGACTTCCATTGCATCATTTTGACAAAAAGGTGAAAAGAAACACGTGCAAACAAGTATGCATCCCACCCAAAAGGCAGCTAGCCGCCCAGAAGTGGAAGCACAGCGCCGTTTCACACAGGGCCACAGTTTTTTGCCTAACCCATCCTGTTCATTGAGCTTTCTGTTCTGAACAGGTGTGTCTCTGCTGCTGCGGCCATTCCTTCATTGCCGGAAGGGGATTTCGTGATGAGGGGTGGGACCGATGCAAACCTTGACCTTCCATTTCCAATCACTCCGATTTGTAGTAGACTGAAAACAATTTGATTTCAAGGTGCTACTTTTTGTCATCGAGTCCGTGCCCTTGGTTTTCGTCCAGTGCCTAGCTACTGGCGTTTAAACTTCCCCAAAAACGGTTTATTGAGAAGGTCCTCTAACTAGTTCACCCATTTCTAAATCGCTTTTCTCTGCGGCATCACAAAATAATCCTTTTAGATTTTTTAGTCTATATAGTATGTTTATTTTGTGTGGTTTTTAATTTTTTTTATTTATTTTTTATTATCCTTGCTGGATTTTTCTTTGAGGGTTTAGCTTTCAATGTTAATTTTCTTTTATAATCGGTCTGGGCAGTACTTGTTGTTCCTTTACTGTATTCACTGCATTGTTTGTCTGCTCCAGACCTTCAGAGGGAGGGGCTTTGCACTCAACCTTGTAAGAGTGAGATGTTATTGGTGGTATCCTCTACTCTATCTCCATCTCTACCTCTGGTGTTCACCAGGGGTCTAACCTCTCTCCCTGGCTGTTCAGCCAATACCTGGCACTTCTTGCCCACCTCATTGCCACTCTCTGCCCTAACTTTCAGTGCTATGCGAATGACACTCAACTCATTTTCAGGCTCCCTTCTGCCACCTCTTCTTCTCTCATCTCTCTCGGCCATCCAGGAATGGTGTGCCAGTAAGACCGAGATTCTCCTCATCGGTACACCTGCTCCCTCCTTTCCTGTCCCTCTCTGGCCAGCCTCTCTTGGGCCTCTTCCTGCTCCCACCTGTGAAGCTAAAAACCACAGGGTCATCTTCAACTCCTTTCCTTCTCTCCCCGCATCGCTGACATATCTAAGAAGTCACACTACCAGCTGCACCTCCTCAGAGGTATTTTCCCTTCCTCTCCTTCCCCCAGAAGCTCACTGTCTCCAGAGCTCTGGTTCTCTCTAGAACTGTCTAGGCTGGACTACTGCAACAGCCTCTTTCTAAATCTGCCTGCCTCTATTCTCCGCCCTCTGCAGCTTATCCAAAACAGGACTGTGAGACTTGTCGTTGGCCTCAAGCCCAGGGATCGAATCTCTCCAGGGCTGAAATCTCTGCATTGGCTTGCAGTGCGGGCGAGGATTAAGTTCAAAACCCTCTGCATTGTGCCCAAGGCCTTCTGGGGCCTGGGACCTCAATACCTTCAACTCGCTTTTCCTAAATATCTTCCTTCATGAGTTCTTCGCTCATCCGCCTCCAACTTCCTCAGGGTCAGTCGCTTCTCCAAGCAGCGCGTTAGGGGTAGATCTCTTTCTTCAGCTGGGGCCTCCCTCTGGAACAGCCTTCCTGCCTCTCTGAAACTTGAGGACAACCATTTCTGGTTCTGGAAGCACCTCAAGACCTTCTGTTTTCTCTCCTCCTCTCCCCTGCTGATCTCCTGGCTAAATCTGTAATTTCACTGGTCACCTGGCTACCCTCAGATCTCAGGCCCCGGTCTCCTGCCCGCCCGTTGCACACCTGCACCGCCCCCTGAGCAACCTTTGCACTCAGGGACTGTTTCTGCATCCCTACAGTGCCTACTAGCACCTGACACCTGATGTCTGCACTTACCCTTGCAATGGCCTCCAGCTGGCCGCACTTTTATTTATTTTCTTATTTATTGTCTTTATATACTTACTGTTATCCTATGTACTGCACTGTCCCCTCCCCGCTTCCCCTTTCCCCCCTCCCCTGCACTTACGCAATCTCAATGTCACCGGGCCTAGTAGGATCGTTGTCTGTCTTCCCCGTTTCCTCTCCCTTGCCTCGTCGCGCCTTGAAACACGTGTATAGGCGCGTTATAAATGCCATATCATATTGTATCCGTACGCAATAGTTGAATCGTCATTGGGGTTCGAAAAACACCTACAAGATGTAGGGGAATGCCCTCGAAATAATGATCTAAATCTGTAAACCATAATGAAGGTTGGGCTAACGCTAAGTGAGGTTTCCCAGCATGCTCTAGCACCCGGAGATGCTAATGCCAACGATCAGAAGAGTCTGAATCTGAACCTTAGCGAGTGCCTGTGCACCCAGGGATGCCCTGCTCTATTCAACCAGCTTCAAAGTGGGTGGCCCATCTACAAGCCCAAACCTATTACCACCTCTATGGCAGTGCCTGGCAAATGCCTTCCCATGCCTACAGACAAGCCACTTTGCCAATGCTTGTTTGTGTGGCCACGGTTATCTTTATACCTCAACAGCTTGCTACTTATGGCAAAGCATGTGAATCCATACCAGTTGGTGAGCTTTAAAGCCAGTGTTGCAGGTCAGACTTCTTCCGCAAATTAACTAGCACGAGGTGACTCTCCCGACTTAATGCGTGTGGCACGGAGACACAGGTAATCGGAGTCGCAGATGAGAGAAGGTGAAAATATTCACCAATAGTTCTAATTTAATTTCGTAATACTTTTTCAGTATATCGAGCAGTTTAGATTTTGGAGATTGGTTACGTGTCCACAAGGAGACGTATGACACATATAACTATTTTTGGACTAAGATTAATTCAGCTATCAGGAACTTGTTTGAGTAGAGGTTGGGCAGTGGCAAGTTGGCTAAATAGCCCAGGCCCTATGGGTAGCTTGTTTTTTTGTTTGTGGATTGTCGAGACGGTGGCCCTGAGGAAGACGAGGTTGTGTGCCTATCGTCGAAACTCGTACCCCGACCATTAATGGAAATGTTAGCTGCGTTTGAATATTTAGCAGCCATAGGTGTTTCCAGGATAAATCACGTGCACTTTCTTCTGGTCGGCCATGGTTTTTTAGGCATATTTGCCATGTATGTGGTGCACCTTTTCAACATGGGATATAATCATCGTTAGGGGGTGGAATATTTAATCTTTTGGCTCCATGCAATTTGCCCATTTTTGAAATATTATACATGGTACCCTTGATAAAGAGTAACTGCGTGTCAATGGTTCTTCATGTATGAATAGATAAATTACTATGCATTGTTGTGCAGATGGTGTGGAGCTGGGTTTTTGCACTGTATATGCCATGTGCACTTTATATCCTGTGTATTTGGTTAAAAACGTTATTTATTATTCTGTTTCGCACTATGTCAAGGCTGTGAAACTGCCTCCTTTATCCATTTGGTGTGATATTGATTAAATTGTGTTTTAGGAATTATGGGCTCGTGTATGTGACTTATGATTGTCTCTATACTATCGACAGCCTATTCGGTGTTTAAGTGTAAAGAGGTTTTGAACTTAGCAATGCAAAGATTTAGGTGCCTGGAGAATCGTGTTTTGTTAAATAGAAGTTTGAAAAGATCCGAATAGACTGTCTCATGACCCTATTTTCCCAAAGAATCCCAAATCTGGCCACAAGACGGCAGTAGCGTGAAGCGCATACATCCGCAGGTTTATAGGCGCAAAACCTTTCAATGTATTTCATTTATTGAGCATTTGTAAGGCGCCTATACAACCAAATGGTGGTTCAAGGCGCCAGGCTGTTTCCTCTCTAAGAGCCAGAAGGTGTGCCACCGCGCTGGAAGGCTCTTGCTGGGTCTCTGGTCATTATACATTGCCCTGCCTGTAGACCGTCCTGCACATTCACTTCACCTTAGGCGCTGAATCCACACGGCTATTCTTTATCACCAGGGGACGGATCCTCACGTTTCCCCGCGAAGAGACGTTCACAATTGTAGTTTTCCCCTGGACATCTTAAATGATTCCAGGCCTGCCACCCATAGAGTCACACTACTAACAAATAAAGACTGCATTCCAGTGGCCCGATTTCATGATTATAGTGACACTATGGTGTCCACTTGTACTCCTCCGTTAGTGGCCTCCGAGGCCGTCACCTGCAATTCTTATTGTTGCAGTGAGTGTCCCTCAGTCCTCACATAGCTTATTTTGATGGGCAGAAATAGTCTCACCATACAGTCGCTCTGCCAGAGATTCTAGAGTAGAGATTGCCCTCTTACTGCAAGTCTCTGAAGGTGCCTGGGCCGTCCTCGGTGCTAGCCCAAAGGAGAAGGAGCGAAACGTATGTTATTGGGTCTCCCCTTTTCACGGGTTCTTGGCTTCGGGACTAACACGGGGCGGGGCAAGGATGCTTTGTTGCAATGTTGAAGTGTGCAGCTCTGAAAAGATGAGGTCATCTGTAGCGTGTACGTTTGAGCTATTTTGTAACTTGTGTAGAGCAGTTATGTCAGCTCCTGATGATAATGTAAATTGTGTGGTTGACTGTGGTGTCTGTCAGAGTGCAGAGGGTTGGCGGATTTACCGCTGGTCGACCCATTTTTGGAAGATTCACCTCCAGTTCGTTGCTGGAGGTAAATTGTCCACTTTATCTCCAGAAATCGGTGTATATACAAAGCAGCAAATCCACCAAAAATCTTTAAGGAGACCTATTGACTCCAAAAATGGTGAATTACACCGCCCTACCACCTCCTGTAATCCCGTGGACTCCACTGGGCCAAGTGGTGGTAACTGTAATCGAGTCTGGCAGTAATTCATCAGATTTATAGCCAAATTAGCACAACTCGTAATGAGACCCATGTTTTTCGGGCAATGTCACCGGCCCAATGGGCATGACATTGCACCATCGGTTGCTAATTTGATGCTAATTCCCCAAAACTTTCCTTTGGGGCGAAGGGAAGTGGGCACCACACAGGTAACTTTTCCTCACCCACAGAAGTCCCTGAAGCTAGTCCCCTGCCTACCATGTGACGCATTAACCTCCATCCCCGAAGTTTTTGTCCAGTTGCGCCCCTGCAAGGAAAAGAAAGTAGAAGAGTGTTGGTGTCTGTGTACACCAAATGCCCCAGTAGAGTCCCCCCCCCCTTGCCCCGCCACCTTCCGAATTGTTAATCATCCTTGCTTCCGGTACCGTCGTCCTGCAACTGAAAGCCTCAAATTTAACCGAGAAGCTCAAACTGTTAAAAATGTGCCATGATCAATAGGTGCAGTAACTCTAAAGCAGCCATGGTCGAGGCTAAAGGTACCCGTCTTGTGTCCATCTCTTGGCCTATCCAATCTGGAGCGTCCTGTATATTTCGGGACACCGCCTTTCATCTCCTTCTTTGTCGACGGAATCAGCTTAATTAACCAGATGTTTTAAACTAAAAACCGGTCACTTTAGAGATGGTTCCAGATGGAAGGTTGCAGGTGCATTGGCAGAGTGGTATGTGACTTACAGTACTGGAAAAGGTGAGAGTTGCAGTTTGTATTTGAGATTAATCAGAGTTTTGTGTCCATCTAAGCACCGAAATTGCTTTTTATGCTCCAGGGGAAAATGAGGTCCATTGCCAGAGCTCGATCTGTTGCTGTTGTACTAGAAAAGCAGAGCGCACTGGTCCTCATTAAAGGAGCATTGCCAGAGCCTGATGCGCACCGTGATACGCAAGTAGCAGAAGTGGTTGCACACAGGTTTGATGAAGCAACAGAGCGATTTGTGTTGCTGGAATGGTGAGTATAGTGCTAGTTTGGTCTGGGGAGCTTTGACAGAGGTTTGTGTCGCTGGAATGGCAGGTAGGCTACAAGTTGGGCGGGTACCAGGAGCTTTGCTAGAGCGGTTTGTGTCGCTGGAATGGGGAGTCTACTGCAAGTTGGAGGGGGGTGCGGGGGTCTGAGGAGCTTTGATAGAGCGATTTGTGTCACTGGAATGGTGAGTATACTGCAAGTTGGCGCTCTGAGGAGCTTTGCTAGTGCAGTTTATGTCACTGGAATGGTGAGAATACTGCAAGTTGGCGGGTCTGAGGAGCTTTGATGGAGCGGGTTGTGTCGCTGGAATGGGGAATACACTGCAAGTTGGGGGTCTGAGGAGCTTTGATGGAGCGGGTTGTGTCGCTGAAATGGTGCGTATACTGCAATTTGGGGTATGAGGAGCGTTGCTAGAGATTGTGTCGCTGGAAGGACGGGTGTGCTGCTGCAAGTCTGGTCCGAGGAGCAGTGACACAGTGATATTAGTGGAGAGAAAGGGCGGCAGTCGAGGACAGGAATGGCCGGGTGCCCCTTAGCGCGCGAATGTGCAGGTCGGGAACGTGGTAGTGATCGTGTTAGTGGTGTTGAACAGGGCAGACTTGGAGTGCAGCTTCAGAGCGCAACACTCGTCCCAGAGTGCCAGAAGTCTGGGTGTGTCTGTGGTGAAAACTTGAAAGTGCAGAATCAAAGAGACTGTGATCAAAGCTGGGGGGGGGGCTGTTAATCACTGCCAGCCCCCACCCCCTCGCACTTCAAGTACGTTAGGCACCCCAGGCCCCACCTCGCTGCAGACGCGTTTAAAGTCTTCGGCAGATCTCCTTCATTGCAGGTGTGGAGAGATCACCCAGGGGCAGCCAGCAGCAGTGGCTTGCGATGGTGTGTAATTATTAGCCTCCTTTGGTCTTTTTTCCTTTCTACACAGATGGCGGGGGGGGCTCGGTCGGGGGGGAGGGGGGAATAGGGATTTTTGTGTGCAGGGCTGGGGGCATGTCTCACGCCTGCCCTCTGAGACAGTTTGCAAGAGACAGAACGTTTTCGTTGGTTGTCTAAAGAGCACTTTCGGTGTCCACACGATTAAAAGTCAATCGCCTTAAATTCGCGGATTTACGGCTTACACTGCTTCTGCGTTTAGGAATGTCTCCTCATAGCCCCCCTTCCCTTACTGCATGTCTTTCACCTCTCCCTTCTGTAGTTTTACCCACAGGTTTTGGAATATCTCCTTCGTACAGCCCCCCACCCACCCACCTCGATTGTATGTGTAGGCCCGGGGGTATTTGAATGTCTTTCTCCTCTCCCCCCCTGTAGTTTTACCTCGCCGTTTAGGGAGATCTCCTAGCCCCCCTTTTCTTGCATCTGTGTACTTCCGGAGGTTTTGGTTCAAGGGTCAAATGGTAGGGGGGGAAGGGCTACTTTAAGAGACTGTGTAGGCAAATCCAAAGGAGTGAATTTTTTTGGGATGTAGTGTCAAATTAGCAACCTATGGTGCAAATACCTTCCCATTGGCCCTGTGACATTGCCCAAAACGTGATGGTTTTAAATAGAAAATGCACATACTGATGGCTACTGCCCACATGGTATTGCTATGGTTGTGATGTGTTGTGGGGTTGGATTGGTCATTTGGTAGCTCATGGTGCATATCCAGCTGCGTTGGACCATAATCCAATGCAAGGCTGAGTGGCGCTATAGTTGCAGTGACTTTGAGGTGTCAGTGGACAGTCAGAAGCCAGGTCCCAGGAAACAGACAGGATACTGTGGTTCCTGAACTCGTGTCATGGCATAGCGTCTCCTCACATAGCATCCCCTAGCCTAACACATCTCGACACGCAACTCAAACAGCAAAGCATAAGTTACACCTACACCAACCGAAGAAAAATGTCTGCACTGCTTTTCCCTGAACAGCACACTAACCCACCACAGATACACTACCACACTCCTTAAACATCTCTCCGGCAGACACCACAGTTAACCACACCACCAATTTACCTTGGCAACCTGGATAACGCAAATGAACCACTGGTCTTCGCCATTCACCAAATAGATAAAACGTGCACACCGAAGACATCCTTATCTTTTCAGAGCTGCAAAAGGGAGAAGAGGAGAGTTTCCATTTTAAAACCATTGAAAACAAGACTGCGTTAGCACAGATACTCCCAACTAAAGCCAACAAAGGACCTGGCTTTTCCAATCCCTGCGTGTACAGCTATCCGTCTGGCAGCAAATCTTGCGCCATTTCTAACAAAGTTTATAAATAAATCCCTAATGGAGGGCTATGTCCCTAGTACTCTGAAGGGAGCACTGGTAAAACCTTTATTGAAAAAGCCCAATTTAGACCCAACTGTCCTCAAAAACTACCGGGCGGTAGCTAATTTATGCTGGCCCACTAAAATCTTGGAGAAAGTGGTCTGTGGCCAATTTGAGGATTTTGTGGACAGCAAGAGCATCCTGGATGAATGTCAGTCTGGGTTTTCGCCCAAATCACGGAACAGAGACCGCCCTGCTGGCGGTCCAGGATGATCTGTTAGAAGCTGCAGATAGGGGAGGATCCACAATATTGCTGTTGGACCTCTCTGCTGCTTTTGATACGATCAACCACAAGATCATTTTCCAACGTATTGAGACAGTTGGGAGAGCCTCGAAAGTAGTGGTAGATTGGTTTAGTTCCTTTTTGAAGGACAGGACACAGTGGGTAACTCTGGGAGGTTTTCTATCAGAACTACTATGGCTAAAAGGTGGAGTTCCACAGGGGTCGCATTGTCACCTTTGATCTTTAATCTATACATCCGACCATTATTCAACATTTTGAGGAGGTATGGATTGAGATTTCATTCTTACGCTGATGACACCCAAATATATGTGGAAACAGAGAATATAGAGGAGGCTTTTGAAAAGATCAACCAGTGTATGCAGGAAATTAGAATATAGATGGCGTGCAATCGGCTACAGCTGAATGCAGCTAAAACCGAGATCATTTTATTTGGAGCAGGGAGCAAGTTGATGGCCGAAAAACAAAGTATAATCCCACGGATTCTAGGGGAAGAGATTCAATTTTCAAGGAAAATAAAGAACCTCGGATGCACATGGCAGGAAAACCTAGGGAGTGAAGGCCAGGTAGGGGCCAAAGTGAAGGCCGTATATCACTCCCTACGTATGCTTAGGAATGTGCTCCCCTTTGTGGCAGCAGAAGACCACCCTGTGGTCGTAGGGGCGTTAACCAACTCTCATCTCGATTACTTTAACAATTTAATGGCAGGGATTCCAGTCAAACAGATGATGAGACTGCAAAGGGCTCAGAATGCGGCAGTTAGGTTAATTGCCCACTTAAGAAAAAAGAGACCATGTGTCAGCTTCGCGTAGAGCTCTCCACTGGTTGATGGTGGAGG
Organism: Ambystoma mexicanum; assembly: GCF_040938575.1. Lineage (NCBI taxonomy): Eukaryota > Metazoa > Chordata > Amphibia > Caudata > Ambystomatidae > Ambystoma > Ambystoma mexicanum. Next base: position 761,423,980 of record NC_090925.1, on the reverse strand, counting down.
ACAGGGTGAAATTTAAGATAGCCTGCCTTATGCATAAGTGCTTCTATGATCATGCACCAAAATATTTGAGTGCCAGGATCAATCATCTCCAACCAATAAGAGATCTCCGTTCAGGAGATAAAATGTTGTTGACTATACCCCGGACTAAACGGATCTCAAAGGGAGATAGGAGGTTCTCGGTCTTTGGCCCAAAGGTATGGAACCAACTACCATGGACTATCCGCTCTTGTCCATCATTGAAAAGCTTTAGAAAAGCACTAAAAACCTTTCTATTTAAGTGAACCTGGGTGATCTATATCAGTCGCTACATGTTGATCAAGGTACAAACCATAGTTAACATCTGCGCCCTAATGCAGTTTATTCTGCTTGGTGCGTGTAATAAATATTCAAAATCAAAATCGAGCACACATCAACATTGCAACAAAGCATCCTTGCCCTGCCGTGTGTTAGTCCCCTAGCACACCACTTAAGCTCCAAGAAACCGTGAAAAGGGGATATGTTATTCAAAACTATATAACAATTATTTGTGGTAGTACGCTGAATAGCCCAGGCAATTTCGGAGACTGGCAGCAACAGGGCAGGATATTTGCTGTCAGTCTGCTATGCTATAATCTCTGGTGCAGGGACTGTCTGGTGAGACTAGATATCTACCTGACAAATGTTGTGACATGGGAGCTACGTATGGTCACTGCAATAACGCAATTCTAGGTGGCCGCTTCTGGGCCTCTAATGGAGTATCACGCAGAGACATCATTTCGTCACTAAAATCATAAAATCTGCCTCTTTGTGTGCCTTTTTCTTTTTTAAATATTGTTACATTATTCACTTCTATGGACTCCACTTTTTTAGGTAGTTAAGTTCCAGTGAGATTACACACTTTGTTTTAGCAGTGAACCTGGGATTTTAACCCCTTCAGCGAATTAGGCTCTTGGCCACATACCTCCTGAGCCTTTCTTTCGCACAAGTATTTAATTGTTCACGTTCACAAACAACAGTAATACTGTCTTCTAGTATATGCTGAAAAAATGCACAAATCCCATGGTAAAGCACCTTGACAATGTGTAAATGCTTATAGAAACATGTTAAGCCAAAATGATATAATATTTTCCACCTCCTAAATGAAAATGATATAATGTCCTATAATGCAAAATAATAGCTGGACAAATCTCATTGTACAGCACTGTGCTTCCAGCACTTTAAGAAATACAGGAGGTCATTTAACTAAAAATTGTAAATTGCATGGAGGGGCCCCGTTGGGTGGAGTGGACATGTTGGGTGCAAACGGGTCCCCTGCATGCATTTTTAGTCATCTGCACTCAAAAGTCCAAAATAAAGTTGCAAATGCAGCTTAATCGCCTGTATCCCTCAGATGTTTCACTTTGTAAAGCAAAGTGAGTAAGTATTTATGCATGGCAGGCAGGGTTTGCAATGGATTCCTTTGGGATCTGCTTGCTTTTAGCTGGTGTAAAAAGCTGTTGGATTCCATAAGACCCCAAAGCATCTGTGATAGCATGAACATGTTGTGCAGGGGTACATGCTTGTGCAGTTGTATGACAGCGAGGGTGGCAGAAAACGCGATTCTGTTCCTTGCCCCCTAACCACAATGCATATGAATGAAAATATGGTGCGGCATAAAAAGCATGCGTAAGTATATATATTTCACCTCCTTATTGTGCTGTGACACAATAAACATGATCCCCACTCTAAAAGATATTGTATAAAGGGTCATTTTTGGAGATTTTTTTTTTCTTTCAAATATGTGTTCCCCGAGGACCATCTCGAGCAACATCATTCGTGGAAGACAAAGTTCACGGAGTATTGCAGCAAGGCATTGTACAAATCTTCGAATTGAAATAAGACAAATGTGCACTTAATTCTTAACTGGGAACTGTTTTTATGGGAAAATGTTGTATTTATTTAGAATTGAGATGTGTACTGGAAAATTGTATATTTTTCTTCTTTGCATATTGTGGGATGAAATGTAATTTTTGTGACCAAACGCAACACAAATACATGAAATCAAAGGTCATCTGGTATAGAGAATGCTTGCCGCAAACGTCCAACTTTGTTATCCATCATGTTAAGAACATAGAATATCCACATAACCGTAAATCCTTTTCTTTTTAGCTTGTCAAGGTAGTAAACATCAAGGGTCTAAACTAATCTTTAAAAAGGTGCTTTATAGTTTTACTCACTTAAATTGTCTTGGAATCAGGCATAGAGTTGCTAGTTAATTGGAGCTGCACAGGTGTCTCTCCTTTGGAAATACCCCTTTGCAGTGCTAGTGGCCTAACAATTCACGTGTAAAAAAAAAGTTACTGCTTAGGAGTGGCCTCGAATTTCGGGGGCGGGACTGGAACCCAATTGGCCCATTGGTGTTGCGCCCATGCGCCTCGTCAGAATGGTGTGCGGGTAGTCTGCTCCCAACAGTTTTTGCAAAGGAAGAAGCAGCCCTTTCATCCAAATTTGCAATCAGAAATCTATATAATTCAGGAAAAGTCTTTCCTTTACATACAAAATCTAGATGTAATACCCTTTTAAAAAATAAATAAGTGTTTGCTTGCATACGTGGGTGCGTTGGAATGTTGTCTGATCTGTGTGTGTTCACTTGTGAGTCTGTGTGCCTAAGTGAGTGAATGTTTGTGTTGACGGGGTGCACCAGATGTATAGTGAGATCATGCAGGCATATATTGTGGCCGCCAGAAAGTGTTTTACAGTTGCAGTAGAGACCTTTGTTTGGATAGAGGCAGCACGAAAGTGTTCAATTGGGCCATTTATTGTGCACACCATCATGAAAGGGTTTTACAGTAGCAACACTGGCACATATTTGGGCACAAGCAGCATATAAGGTGCACAAAAGCTAAGCACCATGAAGATGCACTTTGCAGTGGTTGTGTTGTCATGTATTGTGGGCACTGTCTTGAAAGTTTTACAGTCAGAACACTTGCATATATTTTGGGCACAGTGTCACAAAAGTGGTTTTCAGTGGGAATGCTGTGAAATATTGTGGGTGCAGCACCATGAAAGTGTTATAAAATACTCCTGTACGCTGTCTGTGACCTGGCATCCATTGGATTTGTTCATGTTCCCTTATAGAGCGGTTTGTGCATTTTCTGGTAGTTTGCATTACTGTTTAAAAAATTGCGCTTTAAAAGACCCCAATTAAAACAATTCTATTTTAAACTGGTGGCAAAGCCTATGTACACTGCCTAATTAATGTGTGTAAAGGAGGACATTTTCAGAGTGTAAATATATTGTGGTGTATTTTAACGTAATGTATTTTAATAGAAAGAAAAATAATAATTTGTAGAGGATCTTGCTCCTTGTACGTGAAGGAGTAGTAACCTCAAACTAAATCGTGCAGAATCCATTGTAAGTTCAACAAGTACATACAGCCAATTGTTGTATGTGCTTCTCATTGTCTTGGATTCCACTTAAGGCTTTGGACTCAAATCTATAATGTTGAGGGATGTCCGAGTAATAAAATTCTTGTGCAGCATGATTCGAAATGGACATAAAGTAAATTGAAAAGTGCATGAAGATTATTATTGATATAATAATACATACCAAGAAAATTACAATTAATAATGACATAATACATAAGTACATTAAAAAGTCATTTATTTTGTTAGAGAAATAGTGGTTCATCAAAGGATTTTAAAAAAAATTATATATTTTTGTAGTCTATGCAACTTGAAGTATGCTGTAAGTAATATCCCATGCCTTGGGCCTTTTCTGCAGCTAATCATATGTTATCATTGTTGAAATACACATTTTGTTCACCTGGAAGATGAACTTGAAGTCTTATTGTTGTATACGCATTGCAACAGCTCCTCTAGCAGTGATGACGAAGCAGGCAGGGCGGCTTCGGACAAACATACATCTGGCTTTTATTATGTAGTATTTTTAAATGGGTCCTCCCCTCCCCTGAACCTCCTACATTACTTGGGGCTATGCTTATTCACTCATGATAATTTGGGGAAAATATTGATGCCCCTCCCCACTCAAAATATTCACTAGCTGTCAATGTCCTTAAATCTGACGGTCCCACACACTGCAGGAGCCAGCTGTCTCTGCCACTGGCTCCCCGTTTGTGCTCATTGAAGTCTTAAAGGGACGAGTAACCTTTTTGCTTGTTTTGTTACTGTCCTCTTCACATGCTTTTTCCCGTTCCCCAGGCACCAGGATGTCCCCACAAGATCTCGGTATGTGCGTCTGGTGGATAGCGTGCGGGAAAACGCTGGAACTGTGAGGTAAGGCATCCATGAACCGGTGTGAGTGTGTGGAAATTGACAAGCAAATGTGATTTTGTGAGCAGAGCCTCCATGAAGTGGAGAACAGGGCTGTAGAAGTGTACACAAGTTGAGGTGGGTCTGAAGATTGGGGTGCTGTCCTGGGGTCTAGGAGAGATATGTGATTAGGGAAGGAAAGTGGGTGCACATATAGTGGATCAGACAGACTGGATGAGAGGAGATTGGTTGGGAAAGGCAAGTGGGACGGTAAGAGCTGAAACAGTGGCGTGGGAGCTACAGAAGATAAGTTAACTTGGAAAATATTAGAACTCTGGAGAAGGGGCTGGCCGTGGGAGCATGGAAGAGGGTGGAACGTCAAGGGACATTGTTTTGAGAGAGCTTTATTAGGAAGAACTGGGGGAGCGAATGAGCTAAAGGAAGACAACTGGGGGTCTGGGTTGGGGGAGTTAGGGTAATTGTTTTGCTATCACCAAAAAAAAAGTATATATATATTTCTGATGCTTGTTAATCTGCTTAGAATCACATGCTGTGCATATGGTCCGACATCCAGTGGTAACCGCGGAGTATTGCATCTTGTCTTTCGGGGACCGAAAGGGGACGTCAGCATAGGCGTGTCCGTAACACTCCCCCTATCGTGACGTGTAGTGTACCCAAAATCCCTCCTCCACGGAGGTCCCTCGGATTGTTTTTTTCCGCCCAGATAACTGGTCGCCCTATAGCGGAGCTCTTACTAGAGACATTGTTTATCTCACCGAATTGTTGTTTATTCCCCGTTAAGTCACTTCAACTACAAGAACATCTTCGACAAAGTCTATGGGCGAATCGTCTACGGCTGTGGATTTCCGCGCCTAAGATCTGGCGGCTGGATTTTCCACGTGGTCGGGCCTTCTGGCCGACCTATATAGTAGGGAGAGTGGGGTCGGGGTGGCCATATTGTCGGTATGTCTTTCCTCCTTCCCCTCTTTTCCCTTTTGATCTGGTCACCCTTCCCTTTAGGTATGGAAAGAACTCCTTTTAGATTCTGCCCTAAGTGTAGGGTTAGATATCCTTGGAAGGACGAACACAGGACGTGTAATGCCTGTCTTCCCCTAGAGCACGACGAAAGCGGTGTGCGGCCTGCAAACTCCTTCAGCCTAAAACCCTTAAGGAGCGCTGTGTAAAGTGGTGGGCCGCGTACGGTATGTCACGGGTGGAACCCCCTTCCCCCACCGCCACACACGCTGAGAGTGACGGGGGTACTTCGGATGACCAAACATCTGTTGCGGATGTTATAGACCTTCAGGCGGACGCTTCTAGGTCTGCCACGCCTGTCCCCGACACTTTATGGTCTGACTCTGGTCTCGGTACAGGGACAACACCCGGCGACAGGGGCGTATAAGCGCATCGCACTAAGCACACAACTCCTATACTGATTTTGACGTCTTCGTCGAAAAAGGTGAAAGTGCCAACAGGGCCACCGAAAACTTCGCCGGTTTCCTCGGATCGTTCTGATCTAAAGCCTTTCCCGCATCCGCAGCAGCGTCTTGCGACTGGGCAGTCCAAATCAAACAAGGGCGCTACTCCAAAAACTGCCAACGTTGAAGCGTGGAAGTCCGACGCTTCGACGGTCTCAAAGGCCATGGTAGACCCGACAACTACGGCTAGGCCTCTACCCGAAAAACCGACCGATGGGCCCTCTAGCGCCGCGGAAGGTAGTTTACCTGCCGGTAAACCATCGGATCCTTTGTCTCACGCCGATTCGGTGACTATTGAAGACGGCATCAAAAGAATTACAGCAGCGGTGGGTCTTACCCCGGTTCCGCCCAAAGTTATGGGACAAGCCGCAGAAAAGGTTTCAGATGTGGATTGAGATCCCGATTCTTACGACGCTTACGAAGCTAGCCAGGAGCCTCTCTCCGACACCCTAAAGGACTCTTTTCGACACTGTAGGGTGGAAAATGTTGTTTCTCCACCCGCAGGCCCGTTTGGGTCCTCTAAAGGGACTACAGAGAAGTTTGAACTGTGTATGGATCGGCTGGGGAGGATTATCGGGTTTTCTTTCCATCCTCCGCCGAAAACGGCTCGAATGGACCCTGATCTCCAGATTGAAGACCCGTCTCATGCCTTCCAGCAGGAAGACGTTGTCCACATGGACACATATAGGGACATTTATAATGAAGAAGAGGAAGCTTCATTTCTTCAAAGTTATGAGCAAGAACAACGGGATACTACGGACAACTGCGAGGAAACCCAGCAGGAAGGTCTAGACCCATGGACACAGCAAGATCAGGATTCTGATGTTTTGTGTCTGGATTCTCCTCCGTCCACCCCGGCTCGCCAGGCCTCTCCTGTGGATGATCAAATGGCCTTCAACTCCATGTTGAAAAAAGCAGCTGAATACTTCAACATTCCCACTCAGGAGGGGGTGCCTGAGCAGGAGTTTGTGGAGTATATCCTTAAGGAGAAACCTCCATCTAGTCAGGCCATACCCCTCCTCAACTCTGTGAAGAGAAGGGTGGCTCCCTCATTGGTATCACCAGCTCAAACCCGGGCAGTGAACCCAAGAGTCGAAAAACTATTTTTGCCCTCCCCTTCCGACCCTCTATACATCAGAGGGCACGCCATCCCAGATTCATTGGTAGTGACTACCACTCGGAAAAGGGCAGGGGTACCCCTTGCCACGGGGGAGTCACCGCCGGACAAGGAATCTAAGCGACTGTATGCCCTTGGCAAACGTGTCACGTCAGCAGCCGCATACACTACGCGGATTGCTAATAATACTACACTATTGGCAAGCTATGCTGACGTCCAATGGAACTTGCTCCAGGAAGGCCTCCAAGAGGTTCCTGAACCCGCAAAATCAAAGCTTCTCCCCATTAGAGTGGAGGGAAGACACGTTAACCAGCATGTGATCAAGAACACTCTCGACACTGCGGAAACTGCAGGCAGGTCTCTGGCCCAAGGGACCCTGCTGAAAAGATATGCTAGCTTACGTCTGGTTTTAAACCGGAAACTCAAGCCTCCCTCATCAACAAGCCCATTGAGGACTCGAACCTCTTCGGGAAGGTGGTGAATGAGGCTTTGGAAACAGCCAAGAAGGAGCATGAGACTCTGAAATCTCTGCAACAGATCACACAGAAGCCTTCCACCCAGAGGGGTAATAACTCTCGATGGTCCTTTAGAGGGCAAGCCCGTGCTGGCCAAAACAACTACGGCACAGGAAACTTCAACTCAGGACAGACTTCTGGAAACACTGCATACTACCCAGCAGGGGGTCAGAAACGCGGCAGAGGCCCCAATCCCAGAGGAGCCACAGCTTCTGGTCAGAAATGACCACCAAATCCAGGTCCCCTCTCATGTCACCCCGGTCGGGGGGCGATTAACATCTTTCCTCATGGCATGGGAGGGAATAACTTCAGACCAGTGGGTCACAATGTTCCCTCTAATTATTGTTCTCTATCTGCGGAAATGGCTGGCCTTTGTGCGCACATTATTTTCCATGTGCACAACTGACTAACGAGGTAAGCCACTTTGTGAACATGCATAGTCGGTGAGCGATCATTCCCAAAGCGTTTGTAAGGGAGTTTCTCCTTTCCGGATCGGTCACAATACTTATCAAAAGTAATCCTCCTGAGACAATGCAGACAAATCATTTTATTCCACTGGAAAAAAACTCATCTTTATTACAAAAAACAAATAATCACTCATAACTGATGTGGCTGGCAACACATTTAGACAGGATACAATATTGGCAGATGGATTAATGGTAACTAAAAGGAACCTCCTCTATAATGAAGAAGTAATTTAAAGGCCAGGAGAAAATTTGTATTAGGATGAAAATGACATTAGAAAAACTGCACCACAGAATATGATGGAAATTCCTGTGCCTCTGCTTACCATCCACATTACATTGTACTGTGAACAGAGCTGTGACACTTCCTCAAAGCCAGTCTTGCAGCTAGGAGGCATACCATCACCCGTTTTTATTCCCTAAAAACCGGAAAATGTGCCAAACAAACGGTAAACATATATGAGCCTACGCCCCGCTTCTACCCACAAAGCTCTATTGATATTTTTGAAACCGTAGCCAGCCGAGCAGTGGCATCGGACAGAGCTCTACTGATTTCAGGAGGAAGTTTAAGGGGAAAGAACATCTTTTAATAGGCGTAAAGTATCCCTATTGGCAAAGCAAATTACTTTTTTACTCCCTGAAAAATATTTTTCGATTCCATGTAGGGAGTAAAAGAACATCAGAGCCCTACTTGCAAACCTGACATAGGAAATGAAATGAAATGGCAGGGCACATAATACAGTCTATAGTTTTGCCCACCCTTCCTCACCACAGCCTAGAGAAAATTCAACAAGAGCCTTACTGAGGCTTCTTATGGAGCATGTGGATATGGAGCATATGGAAGGGAAGCAGATGCATTTTCCTTTTCTGTTAATAGCAGCATTCTCAGAGGTACAGCAATTTGAGTTCCATCTTAACTAGGGACCCCTCTTCTGCAATTGACTGTTCTCAGTTAAACAAGATGTATGGGGATGCTAAGGGCACTAAACACAGACCACGTGATTATATGGGGAAAGCGCTGTGCTAATGAGCATAGAAAGAAACAGAAGTTGCAGTTTCTTGGACTGCCCCTAGAGTTTCCTATCCTTCAGCAAACAAACACATTTAATTCACTGTTCTCTACTGCTGAAACATCTGACTTGGTTTTTGAAAGTTGCTGATTTGTGTTCCACCCCCAAGGAGCGTTCTCCTGGGTCCAACCCCCAGCCCCTCCCCTTTCCCCCCACAGGCAAGGCAATTCACAGCTCATGTGCTAGCCTCCAATACTAGTTGGCAGGGCTCTGTAAAAAGTGAGGGATTTTAGCTGTAAACACTCACTAGTATGTTTGCATGCCCACAATACTTTGCAAGCAAAACATGTTTAAAGCTTCACTGTGCTTGTATGGGCAGTTTAAGAAAATGTCACGAATCTGCATGTACACAATTATTTTGCAGTCCATATAAGATTATATGCAACATACCCCACCATAATATTATTGGGTAGGATTATACAAGTGCTCAGTGAAACCTTTTCTCTTTTATAACAGAGTCTTCATATAATTTGTTAAGGCCCATGCCCAAGGGAACTCTGAAAACCTGGAAAGGATGCATATGTACAAAAAATAGGAAGCATGGGGGGAGGTTACACACCCAAGTAGCCTGCTTACTGACAGTCCGTATCGGATGTTTGTGCTCACAGTTGGGTTACATAGTGTGGATGACGCTTTTGCTAAGGCACCATGAGTATCACAAATTCTGGTGCCTGAATGTTATTCATATTACAACAAACATAAAACAAGTGGAAGTAGGTACAACATTTGTAACGTTTCTCAGAGCCAACTTGGGCAGAGTCAAGGTTGTCCTGTAATATCTAAATGTGGACTGGAGCAGAGGTTGGAGCCATAAGGTACAAGTGTGGTAGAGTCAAATATTGGAGGCATGGTGGGGAGTGGAAGACTATTTGACTGATGTATGTTGGCTTATCTGAGCTATACCGTCTGTTCATGGAGCCACTTTTTCATATTTGTTTTACCCTCTTGAGACTGTGTTCCCTTTTAGGATTTTGAGGTTTTTAAGGTTACACTTTCATAGTAGCGTAATGGAAATAGACTACCAGAATATCAAGACTAGTTTGAATAATCTAGTTTTATTAGGAGAGAAAGCAAATGCCAGATAACTGCTGTGGCTTGTGCCTTATTCATTCTTAAGGATGGGAATTGTCTGTGTGCGCTGCTAAAGTTCTTCTGAGCGGCACTGGAAGGAAGGAAGCTGGGTAAGCGCACATGTGCACAGCTTAGAGGGAACATTGGTGGGTCATAAAGACGGTCGCCCACGGGTACTGCAGGAATTCGCCCAACCTCCACAATTCAGACCGCCGCGCCCACGGGTACTGCATGGAATTCGCCCAACCTCCACAATTCAGACCGCCGCGCTCACGGCGCCTTTCACCGAACCATCTGGAGATCCTGAACCAAGAGGTGGAAGCGCTGCTGGGAAAGGACGCCATAGAAGCCGTCCCTATTCTTCAGGTAAACAAGGGTATTTATTCAATGTATTTCCTTGTACCCAAAAAGGATCTCACCATGCACCCTGTTCTAGATCTGCGCCCAGCGAACAAGTTTATAAAACCCCAGAAGTTTCGCATGGTAACACTGCATCAGGTGATTCCATTGCTGAAACAAGGGAATTACATGGCAACATTGGACATGAAAGATGCATACTTTCATATTTCAATGTTGCCGGCGCACAGAAAATACCTGAGGTTCATGATCCAGGACAGGCATTACCAGTTCAAGGTATCCCCCTTCGGCATCGCTTGGGCTCCTAGGGTGGTTACTAAAGTCCTGGCAATGCGGCGGCACACCTGCGCAGACTATCAGTCCCAGTTTACCCTTACCTCGACGACTGGCTCATTACGGGGGACTCGTTCGATGTTTGTTTTTCGAACACCGAAAAAACAGTCGATCTCCTGTTCAGTCTGGGTTTCTCAATCAACGAAAAGAAATCCAGTTTAGTCCCCAGTCAAATAAAACAATTTCTGGGAGCTCTAATTCGGAAGAAGGTCGGTCTCGTCTTCCCCTCCAACGAGAGGGTTCAGAACATGCTTTTTCAGATCCCTCCATATGTAGTCAGTCGGAAGGTAACGATGCGCAAAGCCATGCGCTTGCTAGGAATGATGGCGATGTGCATATACTTGGTTTCCCACGTGCGGCTGCGCATGTGTCCCATGCAAGAGTGGCTCAACAGCCAGTGGTGTCAGGCCAGCGGACAATGGGAAGATCTGGTAGTTGTCTCGCCAGCCCTCGTTCTCTCTCTGCAGTGGTGGTCAAGAGAAAACCTCTTGAAGGGGAAGACCTTCACCACCCCTGCAGTGGAAGCCACTCTCACGACAGACGCATCTCTCACAGGGGTCGGGGGGGGGGACACCTGCTTCAGCAGACAGCGCACGGAGTTTGGTCCCCTCAAGTAGGGTCCAACCATATAAACTTACTGGAGCTATTGGCGGTGTTCAAAGCACTGAAGGTCTTTCAGATGCAACTGCAAAGGAAGACAGTGCTGATCCTAACGGACAGCACTACAGCAATGTATTACCTGAACAAACAGGGGGGCACTCACTCTCCAGGGCTATCCAAGCTGTCCCAAAACATTTGGATATGGGCTCTCAAACACAAGATGTTTTTGTTGTCCCAACATGTTCCAGGGGAACTCCATCTTCTGGCAGACATACTCAGTAGATATTTTCCTCTGCCAGAAGAATACGCATGGCGGCTACACAAAGACATTGTATCCAACGTCTTGGCAGAATGGGGCTTCCCAGAGATCGACTTATTCGCTACTCAGGAGAACGCCCAATGCCAAGACTACGCCTCCAGGTACCCCCAGAACCGATCCAAGGGCAACATTCTCTGGATAACATGAAAGGGGAAATTTGTCTACGCTCCCCCCTCCCCCCCCCCCGCCCCAATTCCCCATCTCGAAAACAAGAAAGTGCACAAGTTGCACCAGGAACCAGTTACCATGATACTGGTGGCCCCCTTGTGAGCCCGCCAACCCTGGTTCGCTCACCTGATGGAAATGTCCCTCTCCCCACCAGTAAAACTACCCTGCCCGTACAACATGTTGTCTCAGGACAGGGGGGGGGGACCCTACACCCATAAACCCTGAATTTAGCAGCTTGGCTCTTGAGATCATAGAGTTTGGACACCTGCAACTCCCTCAGAGGTGCATGGACATACTCAGGGAAGTGAGAAAACAGAATATGCGTTATTGCTATGCCAGCAAATGGAAACGTTTTGTCATCTGGTGCAATTCCAAGGGCGTCGATCCCACCGATTGCTCACCCACACACATTGTGCTGTATCTAACCCATCTGTTGGACACTGGGTTAGTCTTCAATTCCCTAAAGGTTCATCTAGCTGCTCTGTCAGCCTACACCACTTCACAACAAAAGGTGCCGTGGTGGAAAATACCGGTGATTAAAGCCTTTATGGAAGGGGTAAAGAGGATTTATCCTCCCATTTCTCACCCAGCCCCTGGATGGGATCTGAATGAGGTTTTGACCAGGCTCATGGGAGCTCCCTTTGAGCCTATGCTTAAAGCAAGTCTGAAAGACCTGACTTATAAAACAGCCTTCCTAGTGGCTATCACTTCTATCAGAAGGGTTAGCGAACTACAGCCTCTTTCTGTTCTAGACCACTTTGTTACAGTCCACAAAGATAAGGTAGTTCTGCGCACACATCCCAGATTTGCGCCTAAATTCATCTCAAAGTTCCATGTGAACCAATCGATCGAACTACCCACTTTCTTCCAGAACCCTACTAACATGGCAGAAAGAAGCCTACACACACTCTATATATGCACAGGGCAGTCATGTTTTACCTGGAAAGAACGAAACCACTGAGGAAGACTAAACAGTTCTTCGTTTCAGTGGCAGCTGGTAGAGAAGGGGATCCTGTCTCTAAATCCGCTATCACAAGGTGGATTGTCAAATGCATCACACTATGTTACACTCTTGCTAAGGGAGAACTGCCCTTCAAGCCTAGAGCACATTCTACTCGAGGCACCGGGGCATCCATAGCATTCATTGCAAATGTTCCCCTCGAGTCCATTTGCAAAGCGGCGACCTGGAGTTCTCTACACGCCTTTACAAAACACTATTGCCTAGACACTCATTCTAGGTCTGATTCTCAGGTGGAACAAGCAGTACGAAGACCTCTTTTCTCTACTGTTCCTTCTCACAACCTACCTCCAACTCCGGGTACTGCTCGCTAGTCTATGCACAGCATGTGATTCTAAGCAGATTAACAAACATCAGAAGACATGCATTACTCACCGTAATAGCATTTCTGATGATTGTATCTGCTTGGATTCACATGCGCCCTCCCTACCTCCCCACTCGGGGTGGTAGGAACATAGACGTCTTACTACTTTCTCTCTTTGTGTATTCACTCACTATAGCCTTGGGCTCCCTCATAGCAGAAAAAATACGATCGGAGGGACCTCGGCGCGTGAGGGATTTTGGGTACACTACACGTCACGATGGGGATTGTGTTACGGACACGCCTATTCCGACGTCCCTTTTCGGTACCCGAAAGACAAGATGTAATACTCTGCGGTTACCACTGGATGTCGGACCATATGCAGAGCATGTGAATCTAAACCGATACAATCATCAGAAATGCTATTACGGTGAGTAATGCATATCATTAGCTCTCTTGCTCTCATTCCTGTCCCCAATACACTGAATAGAAAAGCATTGTACACTTGAAATGCAAGAATTCACTGACTATCATCTAGATTATAACTAAGGCTTCCGGTTTTATGGTATTTATTTTTCTGCAATTTTATTAGCTTTTTTTCTGTATTTATCCACATTTATTTTTTGACATACAAATATTATTCGCAACCAGTATTTTTCCGCATTTATTCTAATTAAAGAATGCATTTATTATCGCACACTTACGGCCATATAGGAAAGAAATGCTAGCTCAATTTTATCCATAACAACAAACGGTTGCTAGAGATACTTCTGCTGCTTTAAGTTATATGCTGTCAGCAATTTAAAGAACTGTAATGCTATTTTCATACCACTTTTGCACTCTGCATGCTGCCAATCTGCAATGCGATTGCCCTGCGTTGTATGAGTGATAACCAGACAGGAAGACCTGTTCTGTTTTCTTTACATTTTTATAAATGAATACAGACAGAAAGCAGATTGATTTCCGTCTGTATTTGTGTAAAATTCAGTAAAAATGGAAAACTGCAAGCCTTAATTATAACAGTCTCATTATGGCCGTTTATTGACCCAAAACAAAAGCATACATAAGTGAATAAAAGATCAAATAAATCACTGTTGTTAAAGCTGTAAACCAGTTCATTTTGCCAAGAACTTCACTGGACAGCTTTCAAACCAGGTTGGCAGAGAGAATCTTCACAACGGAACCGACCGGAAAAGATGCGTCCACCTTTTCTCCATCCCTGAAGCCTTTTCTCTGACAGCCTAATCCGGTGTTCTCCATTTAGAACATTACACACATGCGTGGTCATGAATCCTGTTCTATGGAAGCTGAACTACTGCTATATTGTAACAACCAACATCCCCCTCCCCACCCCCTTTGTGTGGTCTCAGTTTCTGGTCTCCCTCAGAGCTGCTGTGGTATCTTCCCCCGAAGGTTTGGCATGCTTGCCACCGCACCAAATTCCCCCTCCACCCCGATGAATGAGGTTTTCTCTGCTCATTCAAGGCGTTGCCAGCTGTGCGGGGGGTGGCTAGGTTTGGGTCTCTGAATGAAAGTGTGAGTGGCCTTTATGTTATGGATAGGTGTGTCACCTCCTGGTATTCTGTCTTTCTCTTTCATTCTCTCTTTCTCTCTTTCTTTCTCTCTTTCTCTCTTTCTCGCTCTTTCTCTTTCTTTCTCGCTCTCTCTCTCTTTCTTTCTTTCTCTCTCTTTCTCTCTTTCTCTTTCTTTCTCTTTCTTTCTCTCTCTTTCTCGCTCTTTCTCTTTCTTTCTCGCTCTCTCTCTTTCTCTCTCTTTCTCTTCTCTTACTCTCTTCTCTATTCTATGGGGGGAAGCTCAGGATTTCAAGCAGTTCATTCTCCATAGAGGATGTAATATGTAGCTCAAAGATGACTACCTTCCAAAACGAATGTTTCTTAATTATCTCAATTCTCATCTGCATTCTATGTGGTGTTTTTTTTTTCTCTCTAAACAGAATTTTTTCCAGTCTGCACGTTTCTGGCGAACGTAAGTAAAGCTAAACTTATTTCTTCATTATGTCATCCAGAGGTCTCATATGGTGCTCACTATTGTCCCTCATGGCACCTAGATTGTCTTCCCTCTTTCCCAGGGCGATTTTCCTTCTTGCTCCAAGATCACCCAGTACACCCGTCCCCGCAACGCAGAGCTTCTATCTACTCCAGAGCAGCTCCCCTCGACTTGGCTCCAGTGCCCCCCCTTCTGATGGACTGAGGCCCGAAACCCCCACCCTGTTGAACCCAGACCCAGAGCCCCCTCCCTCCCCTTTGGCCCTGTCTCCAGAGGTTCCCTCTCCTGGTTGGCCCTGGCCCCATAGGTGTCCCTTCTAACCCTCCTCCATTGGCCCTGCCCCCAAAGGACCCTCTCTCCCTGTTTGTCCCATCTCCAGAGATGTGTGTCCCCAAGCCCAGAGCTTCCTAAACCTGCACCCCTGCTTCCAACAAGCCTACTCCCAGAACTTGTGCTCTAAGTTAGAACTGTGCATCCTATCTGCAGTTCCTTCCCTTCCTGCCACCAGGGCCGCGCCCTTAGCCCAGCTGTGATATAAATACTATTTTTCCATTCTCCTACACGCAACGACCTCTTTCACTCTGCTTTAGCCGCCCCATGTTTTATTTTTTCTTTCCTCCTTAAGTAGTCACTCTCTCCTTGCAGTCCTTCCCCACATTTTTCTCCGGACAGCCTTAAAACAATCTTCACCAAAAAATATTTAACAATGGAAGCCTGAAAAATGTCTTAAAATCGCCACATGATTGAAACGCCTTTCTATTTCACACCTGGATAAGATTCCAAGATACTTGTATAGTTGGTATGCTTTTAAATGACTGGGGATTAATGTATCTTCATTATTGAAAGCCTATGTATCACACAGTTGTCATGTGATGGACATATGCCCTTTTTCAATCATAAAAGCTAGGCACTTTTTCCCTGATTTGTGTTACTCAGTGTAGACTAATGCCTTTTATTCTCATTTAATTAAAGAGCATCAAGATTAATGAAAGTCTGGTGAAGAGCATACAATCTTCAAATGACTGAAATTACGTTTTTTTTAAAACAATTTCAGGTTTCTAGGCTATGACTAAAAATGGTAGATGGGTTAGCCGATACAAATAGTTCATGTATCTTCTCTATGCACTTTCTCTTTTTTTTCCATCGCTGCAATTCATGTCAACTTTGTAATGTGCTGTGTCCAGATTTCTGCACAGGTTGCTTTCGCTCGAGTCTGGAGTTCCTCTCCATATCCCAGGAGGCTCTCTGCAAAGCAGCTGAGTGTGGTCTCTTGCCATCTATTGTTTATATAAGTCCTTGGATCACCAAATAGGGTTTGCTGCAGACATTTAATGTGTCTCAGATTATCGTTACATTGCAGGGGACCTGGATCAATGAGCTCTAGTTACACTGTGTCTGCCTGGTAGATACCTTTAAACATACTTAACTCTCTGATTGGTACTTCTTGTGGTACTAATACCTTGGATGCCCAGACACGTGCGGGATTAGTGGACATACATAACAACTGCCATTTACAGTTTCTCTCCCTACCGCACTCCTATCCATATAGCAACTGTTGGTCATCTCAGGGTTTTGCACATCTTCAATGGCATCAAGGCCAGCCCATGATGTTCATCATACTTTGCCCTTCGTGCTTGCTGTTCTATTCGCTTTTGTGGGCCAATGGGTTTGCTCACAAATAGTTTACTGCTAATATCAGTGCTTATGTTACAAATATTATTTTAAAAAACAAATGGGAATTATTTATCTAATATCATACTCACACTTATACATACAGGTGTAATTGTTATGTTCTTGTTTGTATGCTCATTAATATTGTTATGCAGATTTGCAAAAATGTTTTATGGTGTTAGTATATGCCCCCTCTCCTCCTCCTCCTCCTCCTCTTTTATATGACCTCCTAATATAAAAGATGCTCCCCCAGTACATTCCTAAAATACACATTTGAATGCTTAATAATCCTGCAATAAAATGCATGCCACACATGAGTATGAACATCTAGGAGAAATCTCATAGCTAACACGTTTTCTTTTTTTTTTCTTTTTTTTTTTATTTTCATTCAGTTTTTACAAACTTTTTGAAAACTTTTTAAACACCATAACTTACTAAAAAACACTTTTAGAATACATAAAATTGAGTCCAAAAACAAAAATAGGAAGTATAACTAAATGGCAAACTTTCTCTTAGCTTAGCACAAATGGACCTTGGTATTTCTCCATTCGGGAGAATCCTCTAATTCTCGTTTATTTCTGTACTCTTTACACCTTCCGTTTTCAGATCTATGCGTATATAATAAATGGCTTTCTTGTTCAGTGTCTTCACTATTCACCAAGTCAATTGTTTGCGATTGTCTTATCCTCACAATATGGAGAAGTCTCCTCCAACCGAATTTGCATTTGATCAAGGAATCGCATCGTTGCAATCAGCAGGGATTTACTTTCGCCAATGTGAAGATGTATCCACCATTCTTCCAGACCATACGACAGGACTCTACTCCTCTCCTTCCTTAAGCAATTTTCTCGTTGAACTTTAAGTTCGGGGCAACGCAGGACCAGATGTTTTAAGTTTTCGTCTTCCTCTGCGCGGAACCTACATTTAGAGTTTCCAGCCGCAATCTTCCTTCGATGGATTAGGATCTCTTTGGTTTCATAGATGTTTAGGCGTAATTTTAAGTATAGTCTTCGTAATCGTTTACACAGTGATAGCGTTAGATATTTCGAGAGTGTGTTGCGTCTTTTGGCTTCAGGTGGAGTGTTTAGCATACACTTATGCGAAGATCTTTTTTCGTTGATTTCTATCCAGTCCCAGTCTAATAGTTTTCGTTTTACTAGATCTGGATTCTGCCATAAAGTATCTTCGTCTGAACCCAATTGTGCTAGAATTTCTTTGCACTGGCGCTTCCACTCACACAATGCTGATTTTCCTTGTCCTTTATCTTCTATCAAAAATGTAACGGAGGGTAAGTTTGCTACTTCGTGTGTTTTCCTGAACAGAGCCAGTTTGTTCCAGGTGATTCTCGCGTTAAGAGTGGAGATTCCTATCTCAAACAGTACACATGCTGTAGGTGTGCTTAGTGGGATCTGGAGAATCCTTTTCCAAAAGATGCTTTCGCAACGGGCCCATATTTTGTAATCACACCCAAACATATTCTCGGCACCATAGGTGAAAATTGGACTTACTTTACTCTGGTAAAATCTTCTTACCGCTTCATAAGAAAATTTGCCATATTTTTGCTGTAAAATGGTACCCTGTGCTGTTAAGTTGCAGCTATTTAGGAGTTTTTTTATCATTGGGGTGTCATTTATGCTGGAGTTAATCATGGTTCCTAAATATCTTGTGTGCAGCACCTTGTTCAATTTATGTGTTCCTATTGACCAAGTTGTTTTTTTTTTACTTGCAGTTCTTCCTCTTCAAGTAAAAAAAACAACAACTTGGTCAATAGGAACAAATAAATTAAACACGTTTTTTAATATACACTGAAGTGTCTGAAGCCGCTGATTCCTTAGTCTTCTCACCTAAAGGGGGGAAAAAAGAAAAGAATGCACACAAAAGCTAGGGCGGGGGAGATGGGAGAGAGAGAGAGAGAGAGATGGATGGATAGATGGAGAGAGAGAGCTAAAAACGTAAAATATGTATGTAGCGTGTGTGCGCACTAATGAAATAAGGGCCCTTATAGATTACTGCTGAGGTGTACAAACAATATCAAGTGTTTTTAAGGCGATTGTGAAATGTTTGGGGTGCCCTGTGGGCGTCAGAAAGGTGCATCCAATAACAAAGCCCCTTCACCTTTACAGCAAGGGGAGTGGAAAACGCCACTTCGTAGGGACCATGAAATCTGGGGTTATTCCATTTCCTAACAAAGCTCATTACTTAAAAGAGCTCTCCAGGCAGCAGCGGTTGGGGAACCAGTCGCAGTTGTTTGCAGTGTCCGATGTGTCTTCTGGTCCGGCCGGTGCAATTGGCCAGGTGCAAAGCTTAGTTTGCTCTTGAGGAGGCTGTTGATCCTCTCCACAATGCTGTTTGCTTGGGAGGGATAAATGGAACACATCCGATGCTTTAAGCCATGTAGTGCTGTGATCTCTTTGAAGAGCTAATTGAAAAAATGGGTGATGTTATCGGACCTTAACACATCACACGCAGTGATGTGCTCTTCAATATGGGGCACAAACCAATCTTCTTGTATGTCAGCTGCAATGTGTGTTGCTTTGTGCGTGGGAGGGGTGGTGGAGTTAGTTTACATCCATTCACCTTGCAGTCAATGGGGTACTATAAATGGTCACTGGCAGCAGAGTCTCTGCTCAAGGGTAAGTGATTGTCATTACACCAATCACAGGTGTTCTAGCCTCTCAAATCAACAATTAAAACATCCAAAACCTGACTCTCCAGGAAGTGCAAGCACTGTTCAAAAACAAACAAATGAAAGTTACATTGGTGATTGAAATAAAAACTCAGCAAAACGTGTGCCTGTGATAATCCAGATAGGTATTTAACTTCATGTAGTGCTTCATAAATGGTTCATCCAACATCTAGGTAATGTGATTATTATACCTCAGTCGATACTCCATTAACCGACCTCTGAAGGATGTTAGCCAATAAGATAGCTCAGCTGGTTGAGCACTCATTGCCGCAATCTATGCGTGATCTGTAGGTTGCAGGTTCGAATCCCGGCAACTCAGCCTTTCATCCTTTCAAGGTCGATAAAGGAGTAACGACTTTGGTTTGGTGATAATTGTGATAAATATGTTCTATGTACAGCGCTTTGCCAAAAGCCCTATATAAATAACCACTTGACCGTTAGATCAGATATAGAATTTAACATGGAGTCTTTGCCTCTCTGCACTGTTGTATCATAACATGTTTGCTTTACTATGTAATTGGCTAGGTTTTTGTGATTTCAACATTGAAATCTATACAGCAGAGATCAAATGGCCAGACCATAGAGAAATAATGAAAGGCGTATTCTGTCACAGTGCAGAAAGCTGCCGTACGGTAATGATTTCCATACAGTTTGTGCATGCATCGGCTGGATGTCACATACATTTTACTCTCTTGCAAATGAGAAAAGTAATTCTTACTCTCTTAACATCATATTTACTCTCAAAGTTTAAAAACAGGGAGTAAAATACTCCCACCTCAAAATCTTCTCTGGAGCACTGGTCCCATGTATTAAGTTGGGGAGAGCAGAGGGGAGCCACTGATGTGTATTTCTGAGTTTAAGTAGTACATGAGGTAGTGTCACACTGCAGTGGATCGGAATGTGAAAGGAGTGGATGGTGGTTTGGAGAGGGATTTCATCATGTTGAATAGTTTCTGTGTATGATTGGTGGCAGATTGGATTTCTTGGAGGTAATGGGTGGCTTTGGCATTGTATAATGGCTGTTTTGTATTTGTTGTGGCAGTGTTTGGGTGGTGTTTTGGTGTCGGGGCATGGGCCCTTTCTAGGTGTCTGGCTTCGTGTTTGATATTTTATTTCTATCGTGCTCATACATAGGTCAGAGCGCGGCAAGGAAAGGGGGAACAGGGGAGAACAAAACAACAATCTTACCAGACCCATTTGACATTGAGAACGCGCAAGTGCATGGGAGATGGGGAGGGGAAAAGTTCATGGAAGGGGGGGGGAGAAATGGAGTGTGTGGAGCAAGGAGAAACAGATAAATAATAATTAATAAAGGCAACAAACAGTAGTAGTGCAGCCAGCAAGTGGCAAGTGCTGGGTTTAAGGCAACAGACCGGGTAGGTCTGATAAGTGCAGGAACAAAAAGGGGAGGGGAGCTGTATGGGTACAGATACAGCCCCCAGTGCAGGAGGGTGGCAGGGTGAGCAGGTACCTGGGCCCGGAGGACAGAGGACAGAGGGTGGCCAGGTGCACGGTGCAGAGAGAGAACAGATCAGCAGGGGGAGAGAGGGGGTGAAGGCAGAAGCAAAGAGGAAGGTCTTGAGGTGCTTCCGGAACCGTAGATGGTTCTTCTCAAGTTTTAGAGTGGCAGGGAGGCTGTTCCAGAGGGAGGCCCCAGCCGAAGACCGAGATCTACCCCAGCTTGTTTCTTTGAAAAACGACTGACCCTGAGGGAGTTAGAGGTAGAGGAGCGAAGAGCTCGAGAGGGGAGGTATTTGCGGAGGGATAGCTGAAGGTATTTTGGTCCCAGGCACGAGGCAACTGTTTAACCATGGTTGATTGTTGTTGCTGCGATTTTTGGGTGTTTGTCAGGGGGACAATTTTGTCAAGTGCTTGTGTAGTGATGTAATTGTTGAGAATCGAGGGAGGTGTGTTTGGGGAGGCAGGGTTGGTATGAGTGGTGCTAAGGCTGTGTCTTTAATGCATTTGATTTGGCTGGATGGGAGGTTGGGGGATGTGTTTGATTTTAGGGGGATAGGGGGCTCCTGTGTGGTAGAGTGAGTGTGAAGGGGATTGCAAAGTGATCTGACCACGACACCCAGATCCGATTTTCCATGGAGACATGATTTTTGCAGTAAATCAAAAGGTCCAGGGTGTTGCAAGCTGTGTGTGTGGAGTAGATGATGAGTTGTAAGAGGTGATAGGCGGGCGAGTTGAGTGAGGGGTTGCTATTCTTGGCTGAAGATGTTTTAGTGCTTCCTGGGTTTGTTCTCGATTGTCTGCTCTCTGTGTAGTCAGTGAGACGACCCTGCCTTGGAACCTGCAGTATACCTGTAAGCAGAACTTCCTTGACCCCCTTCCTCACCATCTGAGCGCACCCGACATCTTTGCCTGCTTCCTGGCAAGAGTATGTGTGTGCAGACCGGAATGTGAACCACTGCATTTGTCCTCTTTGCCAAGTGGGCGATCAAGCCGCCCTTGTAGTGCTAACAAGCCTGCCCAAACCTCTGTTGCATCTTCTACACCTTGAGCTATACATTTTGGCGCCTCGTATCAATTCAGCAGTGTTCTTAAACACTGTTCTAAAGACTCGGCGTGCTCCACTCCACCACTTACCAGAGCTAGCTCTGATTTACTTACCCCTACTTTCATGTGATTGGCACTCGAAATCTCTATTGTGACCTTTTGGTGCATTGTTGATTCATTTACTTGCTGTGTGTTTTACAAGGTAATTGATAATTCTGTACACGTTATTTGATATTGTTGCAGAAGGTTGGACTGCAAACTATCTGGCCCCACTCCCCGACTTCTGACAATAAGGCTAAATTAACAGAACTCTCCAAACACTATAAAAAAGAAATAACCGACACAAAAAAACATATTCAATGATAGAATTGCAAAAGCTAGCTCCAATACTAAGGAACTGTTTTCCACCCTCCGGGAAATGGAAGCCCCAATTCCACCGGCAGACACTGCCCCAAGGATACGCCATGGTGTACCGCAATTCAAAAAACCCTCCGAAATAAAATTACTACGCTCCAAGCAGAAAATAGCAATTAAAAAAGCCTCTCTGTCCTCCTCTGAGCAACATCCATCACCTGACACAGGGCGTAACACAACTACACCATTTACCTTTAAAGAAATTTCTATCCTTGACACAGAAAAAATCATTCTCTCTTTAAAACCTTCAAACTGCAAGGGCGACAGCTGCCCGGCACAAATTATAAAGGATGCTGCTAGAGACCTGGCCCCGTTTATCTCCAAGCTCATTAACGCTTATTTTAAAACTAATTCAGTACCCAATAACCTCAAAGAATCTTGGGTCCTCCCCTGCTTAAAAAGCAAACACTAGACCCCACTATCCCCACTAACTACAGACCTATCACCACTGTCCCCTTTCTACTCAAAATTATTGATAGGGGGGCATATATTCAAATTCAGGAATACCTAGAAGTTAATCGGCTACTAGGATCACGACAGTCTGGCTTCCGCCCACTCCACGGAACGGAAACTGCCCTGCTAGACCTCAAGACTCAAATTGACGAGTTGAAGGACAAGGGACAAACTGCTATGTTACTTCTCCTGGACCTCCCTGAAGCGTTCGACCAAGTGGATCATGCAGTTTTATGCAACCACCTTAGGTCGGCGGTGCACTTTTCAGGGGAAGCTATAGCCTGGGTCCAATCCTTCCTGGCTAACAGGACAATGCAAGTCTTTTCCCCATTAACAGCTGCTGACCCAATTCAAATCGCCTGTGGAGTACCCCAAGGATCCTGTGTCTCACCTACTATGTACAACATCTTTACTAAGCCTCTGTTTGACCAATTGGACAGACTGGGTATCACCTACACAAATTATGCAGATGATATCCAGATCCTTATCCCCCTTTCGGCAACTTTTTGGAGGACACAGCCTTAGTAAACAAAGTATACCTCCTCATTCAGGCATGGATGGCATCTCGTGGCCTCTGCCTGAATGAGGATAAAACCGAGATACTAATCCTAGGCTCTGAAGCAAACATAAAAAAACTTAGCCTTAGCTATACCGCCTTCAATATTGACAACAATCTCATCAAAGTGATGCCTGTGGTCAAGACACTAGGTTTCTATCTTGATGCCACTCTCTCGCTTAAGAAACAAATCAATTCCCTCGCATCTTCCACAGCCTATACCTGTAAGCTCATCCGAGCATGCAGACCATTTCTCACTACCTCGAGTTGCATCACCCTGGCCAATGCTCTCGTAATGTCGAGACTAGACTATTGTAATGCTCTCGAATCAGGTGCCAACAAAAATATCATTGACAAATTACAAAGAATGCAAAATAATGCCGTAAGAGCAGCCTTGAATATTCCTATGAGAGAAAACATCTCGGAGGCTAGAAGAGAGATTCATTGGCTAAAAATATCTGATAGGATACCTCTAAAAACCACTTCCCTCACCTCTAAATGTTTAAACAACTTAGCCCCACCCTACTTTGCTGATAGGATAAACAGAAGATCGTCCACACGCCCATCAAGAGCAGCCAATGCCCATACCTTGGAAGTACCCAGATTTAAACGTGTTACATTGGGAGGATCTAGCTTCCCAGTTACTGCAGCTCAAACTTGGAATGCATTACCGTATGACCTTGGAAGGGAACAGCCTTATCCCAAATTTAGACTCAATGCAATCAAATGGCTACGCACGAATGACAGTTAGCCTAACTCTCGTTACCTGCACTGCTGTCTCTGCTGTATCTTTCTTACCGTGCTTCCTTACGCCATTGTAACTATCCTGGCAGTACTTATTCTCCAACTGTGTTGTATATTATATGATTCATTGTACTTACTCTGTAACTAAGCTTAAGTTGTCTTGACCTCTGCTGCGCCAGAATGCCCATGGGTTTGGTGCGCAATAACAAATAAACAAACTTGTCAATATGAAATAAGAAAGATCAACTGTGTTACTTTTCCCATTAGGTGTAGCTAGAGTTCTGGGCTGTACCATGTTTGGGGCTACTTTGCTCTTATGAATATAGGTCTGTGGTATTCAAACTTTGTTTTTAAAAACATCTAAAACTAGAACAGGTCGGGTCAGGGCAACGTGCAAAGAAACATTCTCACATTCATCTCATGGCTGTGGGAGTTGCAGGTTGTAACTCGTCAAGCAAAACGCCCCTTAAGGAAACAAATGGTGTCAGGTCCGCATGGATCTTTGAAAAGCGGTTTCCTATCTCAATCATCTTTACCCGTGCCTTGCAGCGCTGTACCTCTCGCTGCTCTTTGCCTCATGCTTCCCTGCTCCTTAACCCTTCCTTGATAATGACCCCCATGCACCTCCTTCTGCCACACACCCCAGTGCCTTTCTCCCTGTCCCTTACCTCTCCCATCATGCTTTTTTAATGCAGTTCCTACAGGCGCTCAGCTGCCCCAACCTTGCATGTTTCCAGCTAGTAACACTCCGATCCTTTCAGAACCTTCATATTGTGACAGATGTTCAGTCTGTCTGCTTCCTGTCGATTTCCCCCAATGCTTTAAATAACTATGTCCTGCACCAGGGGTCTCTGCTACCCAACCACTGGGTGCCACTTTCCAGCACTCTTCTTCTTCCCCTAGTCCCCTTCCATCACATTGCCAGTAGACATGCACTACTTCCTCACCACCGACTCAAGGGTGAGGGCACCTGGCACCCCATAGGATGAAGGCACTTATGGAATGTGGTGTTGTATGTTTGAGGATGATATGCCTCGCACAACCAGTCTCCCCTGCACTTGCTCGGCTGCATGCCACAAGGCCTAGTAGGACCGTTATTTTTGCTTACTACTGTTCTTTTTCCACCATTGTTTTATTACTCCCCTGTTCCCTACCCTTTTTGCCTAGAAACACCACTGGGTTGAATAGGCGCCTAACAAATGCTCCATAAATAAAAAGTAAATAAATAGCATCCACCTGCTTCCCTAAAACCACCCAAAGGTGCCATGAAAATGGTGCACACTGCAATACGACACGCCTCAGTAGCAATAGCCTAACATCAATGTATCTTTTACTTTCCACTGCAGAGTTGACTCAGTTGACGGGTGTGGCAGCCATTTTGCGTTTCCCTGTGGCGGACCTGTCCGAGGATGAATCCAGCTCTGATGACGACTGAGAACCAGGCGGGACGCCTGCTATCCAGCACTGGGTGCTAAGCAGTGATTAGACTTGTTCTCACGGACTTAGGAGCGGGCAGAGGTCTGGCACCCATGGACAGCACAAAGGACTTTACCTCCCTCAAGACTGTAATCAGAAAATCTCACTTTGACAGTGGGGACGATGCTAATTAAGAAAAATTTGAGAATTCAGTTATGAGTCGGTATTTTTTCTCCATTTTCAGTCGAGCGTGTTTTTTTTTTTGTTGATGAAACATTTTTCATTTGACCCTGAAAATCCATTAGGGAGAGGAGGAGGAGGAGGAGAAGGAGGAGGAGGTGGGGGAAAGGAGGGTCCACCAACATACTTTTCATATTAGAGGTGTATGGAAAACTGTAACATTATTTTTTTTCAATGGAACATGGAACAGCCATGCAGAACCCTGGCATCATGCATTTTAGTCTTGGCTAGGATTTGAAGGCAGAAGAGATGGATTTCCCCTGTTTAAACCATTCCCTCATTCTGCCTAAAGAACATCCACCTGCCGCATACAAATTCGCCATATGGAGAGCCAGAATGACGAGCAAACGTGTTGGTCAATCGGAAGGCCGGAATGCCCTGCACAGGAGCTGGAATGTTGCCATGTAAGCCCCTCAGCTTGCGCAGAACATTGCGACCTCCTGATCGGCTAAAATGGTTTCCCACATCCCGCTTCTGTCTTTTAGACGGATGCCTCCCATTCACAGAAACATGCGGCACTTCCGCAGGAAATTTCGTAGCAGGGAAGCGGATGGCGCATTGCCTCTACATTCCACCTTCAGCGGTACTATTTGTGGGTATTTCGCACACTCTTGCGCCTGGTGACCCTCCTCGTACTGGGGATACTTGGCACATCCCTATGCTATTGGCATCAGGTGATCCACTGAAGTAAAACTGCTTGTTCTATACAGAATGCAACTTGTTAAACAATACATATGTTATGCACTAATCGTGACCTATAGGCTGCCCAGAAAGAAGATGATGGGAACTTGTTATTTTGATGGTTATGTCAGGGTATCACACGTGTTATTGGACCGGGATTATCATGAAGAGAAGGTGCTTGACCATTAGGATTCACTTTGAACAGCACTTGCTCAGTGCACATGGGGAAAGTGCCAACCCAGATCACAGGCACCAGAACACCTGTATCATTGAAGCAAACTTGTCTTTATGTACAGTGCTTATCCTGCTCTCCACCCCCTTTTCTCTGAGTGACAAAGTAGATGATTCTTCTCCCTGTGATTTGCAAGTGGAAGTGGCATGTTTTAGGGGGTGGTCCCCCACCTACAAGAGGCTGATGTATGCTCACACACCCCGCAATCCTTTCCTACCTCTATGGGGACTTGAGTAAAAGATGGGGGGCGGGGGGGAAGGGTGGATCATTTCAAAACCTCTGCTGAAACTGGTTCCATATACAGAGCACTGCCCAGAAAGGGAAAAGGGGAAACATACACACACAAAGGGGAGTGTCTTGGTATGACGACCCACTCCTGACTACCATCCGAAAAATGCAGGGAGTACTGATGGCGCTCATCCCACCTACCATACTTTAAGGTTTGGGTAAGACTGCACAACGAGAGCATCTCATCTGAAGATGAAACAAGACTGCATCTGCAAACAATGGTGCAGAGGTGGGAGAGTTGCTGGATGATTAACATGCTGTAGCTGATGCCACAATACCCTACTTGGTTATTGGTACCCTTGGCACAAACCGGATGGGTCAAGCTCCAGACTTCTAACTCCCCACAGATTCCTCATCTCTGATATTCTGTCTCCCGCGCAGCTCTCGTCTGAAACTCTTTTGCAACCAGATTGCGCAGCATAGCTCCACAATTGCTCTACTCAGCGCCACTATGCGCCCTGCACTGGTGGTGACGTCAGGACCAGTATAAGTAGAGTCGCTGTGCCCAAGGATCTCAGTTCCTTTTTTCCATGCATTCTATACACTTTGGCAACTATGCTAAAATCCTAACTGGATTATGGCAAGCCTAACCCGCGAAGGCCTCCTGCTTCAATCCCTGTACGCCTTATGGAAGCGAGATCTCTCTCCAACCTCCACAAGTTATGTCTTTACTGCTGGAGGAGCACAACCCACAGGACTGCACACATGCCCTTCAGGAGCGCGCTGCAAAACTCTTCTGAGCTCGTTTTGATCCACACATAATTTGACAGCGAGTACCTGCTACGATTGCACTGAGGCTTAGCCAGGTCCCTGCTGCCAAATTATCATCGTTTGCACTGCGTGGTTCAAATAAAACGAGCAATGGGCGGCACCTTGTGCCCTTCACATTTGCCCTCAGCAGTGCACAATGAGTAAACGCTGCCTGGCATTGTTTACTTTTTATTGCATTTGCTGCTTGCCGAGCATGGCAAGTGGCGCTCACAATTACAATGAAACCCTCCTCGACATGCAAGCTTGTCATGGAGGATTAATTTCAATTGTGAACACTGCTTAACATGCGTGCAGTGTTCAGAAATGCAATTAAACCCTCCTCGATTTGCAAGCATGCCGGGGAGAGTTTAATTGTAATTGTACACGTTTGGCAAGGAGCGTGTACAGTGAATCCCTTTGGGGTCTGCTTCGTTTATGCTGTTGTATAGAGCAGGCGGACCCCAGAGGAATCTACAGCAGTTGTGTTAGTATGAAAATCCATGCTGGTGTAATAGATGGAGCATTTGTATGGCAGAGAGTGCCAGAAACGCAAGTTGCTTTCCGCTTCTCCTCTCTGCCATACAAATGCTTGAAAATTAGCTCAAGGCTTCTACACCTTCCATTCACATTAAGGCTCTCATGAGCCCCTTCAACTTTTACCAAAAGGATGGCAAAATGGAAGAGAGCTTGCTTGAGGTCCCTGGGCGCGGAGCAAACGACTGAACACCCTTCTCCATCCCGGAAGGATAAAAAGTAGCAGCATCATTACAAGAGGTCCTACTCCCCAAGTAGTTCCTCTAGGCACCATTCTTCATCTTCTTCTAAGATGAGGAACCATCATTCCATGGCCTCCTCTGAGGTTTTGTCTTTGTAGGTACTGTTTCCTTCCAAGTCCCTGGCTCCAGAGAAATGGGAAGAATTGATTGAAGCTCAGCATTTTCATCGACACCCTGCCGGCTTTGGCCTTGGCACCGGCAGAAGCACCAAAATCCACCCCACTAGGTTTGGAAGAACCAGCAGGGTACCTTCATGAGACTGCAACTGCATGCCTTTGGCCTCGGCCTCTGCACTGATGGACTCTGATCCTGTCTGATGTCGAGTTGCATTCACAACGCCACTGTCTGCGCCAACATTTCGCAGGAATATGCCCAATTTCCTATAGCCAAGTTCATGTAAAAGAGTTTGTAGGTCTTTGATGGAGAGAGCAACCCTGTCTCTTTTGGGCTAGAATCCTCTTTTCCAGGGAAGTGAGGGATTTACCTGAGGAATTTTATTGCGAGGATGAGCATCTGCTAAGACTGTCTTGGAACATTCAAGAAGCCACATCCTTGAGACCTCCCTGGAGCTGGACATTCTTCTAGCACTGACTGCGGGTCAGCCTCATGCTTACCTCCAGAAGTTGATTGCAAAGGTGGTGGGCACACTGGGCTTGTCGACCCCCTACCAGAACGGAAGTTCAATTGAAGTTTACAGACTTTCTGAATGAGGGCCCACAAAAAGAGACCTTGCTGACCTTCAGTCTGGCAGTGGAGGCTCTAGTTTTGCAGGCAGGGGAAAAGCCAGCCTCTGTCACAGCTGTGGATCGAGACCTAGCAAAGAAACTACAACTGGCATGTTTGGATCTGCTACTATTGGTTGATCATTTCAATTGTGCAGTCACAGGAATAAACATAAACCCACATAAATGGACATATATACAAAAATCACATTAACAATGCTTCAAATGTGCACTGTTTAAATGGTGATATCGTCGACACAAAGGTGTTTCGGCCTAGAAGAGCTGTACAGTGCAGCTTTGTGAGCAGGCCTTCATCAGGACGTGTGATGGAATGGATGGTAGTCCCGGGGTCTCTATCTATGAACAACAAATGGGAAGTGGTAAGTGGAACAATGACTTCAAATAAAATGATAATTCACAAAGCTCCCATAGGATGCTTCATTAAAAAGAAACTAGAAAACTCCCTTGTAGAGGAGCCTAGATCTTACCAAAGACTTATCCACTGCAAAGGTAAGTAAGATAATCCATTTCGGAACAAGAATATATGCAGACAAAAATATGCGCGTGTTGACATCATCAACGATGTATATATTTGGTTGTTGCAAGTTGCACTGTATAATATTCATTTTGCACTTTAGTCAACGTGCGCATATTTTTTGTCTGCATATATTCTTGTTCTGAAATTTGATGCACCATTTTGAACCAAGAAGAGACATCCTACCATTTGAGGTAAGATTTTACCAATTTTTCCATTCACTCACACGGCACCACTTTCTGTACAGAACTCTTACAGATCTTTATATGTCGTTACAGGTAAACATTTGTTCCCTCAACGGCGCATTGAATGCCCTAAAGATATCTATACCCATGATGGATTATCTTACTTACCCTTGCACTGGATAAGTCTTTGGTAAGATCTAGGCTCCTCTACAAGGGAGTTTTCTAGTTTCTTTTTAATGAAGCATCCTATGGGAGCTTTGTGAATTATCATTTTATTTGAGGTCATTGTTCCACTTACCACTTCCCATTTGTTGCTCATAGATAGAGACCCCGGGACTACCATCCATTCCATCACACGTCCTGATGAAGGCCTGCTCACAATGCTGCACTATACAGCTCTTCTAGGCCGAAACACCTTTTGTTGACGATATCACCATTTAAACAGTGCACATTTGAAGCATTGTTAATGTGCTTTTTGTATATATGTCCATTTATGTGGGTTTATGTTTATTACTGTGACTGCACAATTGAAATGATCAACCAAATAGTAGCAGTTTTCCGTTGTTGTTATTGCATTGAGATCCAGCCTGTCTTACTGGATCATACCTATATGTATTGTTTTTTCTAAATATCTCTGGGTGCTCTATCCCCACCAACATTATCCAGATGTCATTAAAATACATTTTGTGAAAAGAAATGCAGTAAGAAATGACTGTTATATTTGTTATAATGTTGGAACTGTGTGACCTCTCACCCCGAAGTTTTGGTTTTGTTTATTCAAGAATACCCACCTGGGTTTTTCAAGGCTCTGCCAGGTGCCCTAATTTTGTTTGGATCTGGCCTTCCAATCCACGCGCATCACCTTGCAGAGCTTGCTGGGTGAGGCCATGATGGCCATCCTTAAGACATCCTCCTTCCCCCCCTTGCCCTTGGCCAGGTAGAGCAGGAAGTTGTATGCATGGGGACACAAGATGTTTGCCTCTGTTATTCTTGCCCACAGGGTCGGAAATGCATTTGGCACCTAGGTCAAATTTTCTTTTGGCCTCTGGACTGTCATCTCTGAAGCATTAGAAAATCTCCTGGTCGTGAAATGAAGGAGGGCTTTGCTGCCTTGGTTCAGAATGACCGGCACGCTGCTTGATTGCGTGGAGAGTTCAATGTCCTCTGGAACAGTCGTGTAGAACACCTGGATGCAGTCTTCTTGGTTCGCCCCAGACAGACATTAAAGTTAAGCTTGTGGACACTTTGCTTGACAGGCTTAATCTGTTTGGAGCAAAGGCTGTTGACTGCAAAAGTTCCAGTCTTTCAAAGGCAGGGCAAAGTCCCTGGGTCTGGCAGTCAACAATCCTTTTTCCCAACCAATAAGGGTGGGGGAGGGTTTCAACCCTTATGCCCAGAGAGGCAGGAGTCCAACACCATCGGGCCAGCAGCAGCCACACTGCCCCTCTTGGGGAAGAGACCATGGTGCTCGGAGAGGGAGCTTTGCTGCACTGCCAGTGCCTTCTTCTACCCCAGGTGTGACACCACTGTGCAGGAGACTTCCAACATCACACCCCCATGCGGTGAGATTGAATTTCTCTGTATGGCAAGGAGTGGCATCGTACCATGGCTGATGCTTGGACCTTGCAGGCCTACTTAGAGGGTTATTGCATCCCTTTTGTTCAACGCCCTCTAGAACATCTTCGAACTAGCCCCTCTTTGCCTCTGTACCTTCTCCTGTTAGATGAGGTCCATCAGCTTCTGATGACTGGGGCTATAGAATCCCCCTGCCCCACACTATTTAGATTGAGGGTATTTTCTTTACTTTCTGCTTCTGAAGAAGGATGGGGGCTTGCATCACATACTGGATGTGAGGCTCTTGAACTTGTACCTGCGCAATAAAGTTCAAGATGGTCTCCTTGGCCGGATTCTCCAAGCCCCTGATCTACAGGACTGGTTCCCCAGACCTTCAGGATGCCTACTTCCATGTGTCGATCCATCTGAAGTGCAGGGAGTATGTGATATTTGTGGTGGGTCCTCCCACTATTAATTCAAAGCCTTACTGTTCTGTCTTTCTTCGACGCCCAGTGTCTTCACCAAACTGCTGCCAGAGGTTTCTGTTCGCCTTAAGGGGGGAAAGCATTTGTCTTCCCCTCCTACCTGGCCGATTGGTTCGTCAGAGCTCATATCCATACCTGGTTCTGGCACGTTTGTTCAGAACGTGTTGTGTGTCGCACTGTTTGGACTTCTCCCTGAACTTCGAGAAGTCCTTTGATTTGCAGTTTATTCATCTGATTTGTCATTGCAGTGCTGGACACTTGCATGGGAAGGGCATTCCTCCCGGTCACGGATGCATCCTTAAAGGGTTGGGGCGATCACCTGTAAAACCTTGGTTTATGGTGAGTAGACGTCTTCGACTGAAGCCTGGGAGCACATACACATTTGTTTGGGCTGCCAGAAAACAGACTGGCCCTGGTTGATTTTCTCCTCTCTGTGAGGGGTAAGTGTGTTCTGGTCCTCATGGACAATACGGTGGCTATCCATTACCTTAACAAATGAGGTGTTGTGGGGGTCCTTGCCTCTGTGTAGGGAAGCAGTGAGAAGGTGGTTCTGATTATAGGCAGCAGCATGCCTCTACAGCAGCCCATCCTGCAGGGACAGCGAACACCCTTGAGCATGCATACTTCAGCCTCCCACAAGTGGCAGCTCTGTCTGGAGCCTCTGAAGGAGATCATCTCTTTGTAGGGGACTCCTGTGATGGGCAGCTTTGCCTCCAGTGTCAACAGACAGGGCATGTTGGTTTGGCCCAGGGAATTGTCTTGGCAGGGACCTCTGGGGGATCCACGACAGTGAAGTGGGACTTTCCGCTATGGTTTCCCGCCGATCCCTGTAATACTGCTAGTTATCAGAAGACTGTGCCTGTTTGGGTACTCGTTTATTTTGTTAGCTCTGAGCTAGGCCTGGAGGACAACGTGGTACCCAGAACCTTTTGGATTCCACTGTGCCTCCCATCAACAGTGGCCCTGATCTCCCCATTGGAATGATGACTCCTCCACCAGGACCTCTGCGACTTTTACCTTAATGCTTGGATGCTACAATACAAGGAGTGGAATTTCTCAGACGGCATCCTGGATGTACTCCTTCCAGCTCAGAGGGCACCCACTGAAACCAGTGATGCCTACAGGTGGTGTACATTCTCGGTTTGGTCTAGGGGGATAGATCTGCACCCTTTCACCTGTCCTTCCTCCTGTGTTTTTGGATTTTCTGCTTTTGTTGGAAATTGGCACTCTAAATGGGTATCTGACTGCCTTATCAGCATTTAAAAGAACCCTGCTGCAAGGCTCTTTCTTCATGATCCCCACTGTTATGCAATTTCTTTTCGGGGATTTTGCAACCACTTGCTCCCACGCCAGTTTGTTGTTCTTGCGTGAGATTTTAATTTGGCGTTGAATTTCTTGATGGGTGCTCAGTTTGAGTCTCTGCATTTAGTTTTATGTTTTCTCACCCATAAGGAGATTTTCCTGGTAGCCGTTACTGCCACAAAACCAGCAAGCGAGCTTCAGTCTAATCTGTTAAACCTCACTACTTGTTTTTTCCCAGGGAGAAGGTGACTTGAGAGTGAAGCCGTCCTACCTCCCTACGGTGGCCTTGAATTTCTATCTCTCTCAAAAGTTACATCTTCCTGTGTTTTTTTACTCTGCCTCACCCATTCAAGGCTGAGGAGCAATTCCATCGACTGGACCAGCTGTGGGCCCTCAGCTCCTGTATCTCTCAGATGAGGGATGTCAAAAAGATGACCAGCTGTTTTGGGTTATTCTGGTGTCCTTGTTGGCAGGGCTATGACTAACAAACCCTGTCAAGATGGCTCACTTGGTGCGTTTCAGAATGCTACGACTGGGAAAAATGTACCTGAGGTTCTCGATGGCTCATTCAGCCATAGGACAGGCTTTCACCTCTGTCCTGCCGAGGGTGAGGAGGGAATCCCTGTCTTGGGCGTTTGTCAAGGGGCTACCTGGGCCATCCTCTAAACATTTGACAAGCATTACTGCTCGGATTCCCTTTCAGGGCAGGAAGCTCCCTTTGGTAGATCGGTCCGCCAGAGTTTTCTAGTGCAGGTGGTGTCTGCTAGCTCTCCTCCAGATCCATGCAATGTTATGTGGGAGGAAAGAATCCATTCGAAAAACAAATTACTTGCCGCTCTGTGTTGTTCATTCTGATGCATGTTCTTCCGCAGATTTCTCATCGCTGTTTGAACCTGCCCCCATTGGTGGATAACTTGTTTCTCTCATATGTGCTGTGGCCTCTAGTGTCGGAGCGCTAGGAAGAAGGGTCGAAACAGGTAATGGGATGCAGCAACTTTACTTATACTGGCCCTGATGTCGCTCCTGACGAGGTGTGTGTAGTGGCGCAGTGCAGAATCTGCTGCGCCCCCTGGTGGCTACAAAGTTTCTGAAGATAGCGTGCTGAAGATAGAATATCATGGATGTGGAATCTGTGGGAGGAACATCCATTAGAAAGAAAATGACTGGGAGGTAAGTAATTTGTTTTTTTCTGTCCAGAGGTGCTGTGGTGTAGCACTCAAATCACAAAACATTATGAGCTGAACGATATAAAGGCCAAACAAAGGGATGTATGAACGTAATTATTTGGTTGACTAGCACCACCAAAAATAGCATACATGACCATTTGAAAAATTTAACTACCAATACACTTTGTTTTATAAAAGAGTGCATACAAATTTAAAAGCGTCAACAATACTGCAGTTGGAACAAAATATCCTACCACGGTTACAATATAAAATATAGATGCTAACTGAAGTCGAATGCCACCTATCCAGCAAAGGTCTTCCCTAGATGGGCTGAGGAGATGTCTGGGCACAGCCCTTTGTAATGAACGCACGGTATTGAGCAGTAGACACAGGCACAATGGATACAACTTTCGAAAACCTTTATTTAATATTTAACTGGTAGAATTCCTAACTGGCCCTAACTCTGGAATGGCAGTAGTCCCAACCATTAAACAAATAACAAACACGTCTAAGTCAGTCTAGTCAAAATAAAAATGCCTATACTAAGAAAACCTAACCTTGCCCTCCTTCTCAAATGACAAATGTGTTAAGGGAATACAAAAGGAAAATAGTGGCTTAAAAGAAATGTCAGAATCCCTTCAGTAACAACTCCCTTCCCCATGTTCAGTCCCACTGGGTCTAGAGCGTTTCTTTAAAAGGATAGGTTGATGGCACAGTTCTATCAGTCTTGCACACTTTGGCTTACTGGTACAATTTCAACAGTTCGATCTTGGGCTTTAACTTCTGGTTGTTCAATCACTTCCTTAGGCTTTGTCCACCTTGTCATCAATACTCTGTTCACTTTCTCAACAATTTGTGACATTTCTGCACAGGCTTCCCTCTGCCCGGCTCAAAGCTGTCTCCTTTCCATGGGGGTTCCCTTCTCCGCGTCTCATCTTTGGTATCGTTTCAGTATTGAAGACTTTCGAAACTGCAAGGATTTTACGTAGACCTCTGCATGACCACTTCGACCTCTCTTTCCACAATTCTTCAATTCACAACCTTCTTCATTTTCTAACACCAATGCCTCTCAGCACTTGTAGTTCTTATTCTCTTTAGTTTGCACTCTTGGCCTTTTCCAAAATTCATATACTTAGCTCTCTTGCCATATTCAAAGTTCACATACTTCACTTTCCTCTTATTCAACTTTCTTTATCGCAGTTACTTTCTTTCCTTTGGTCCCTGCCGTAATATCTTTCAACATTTCACATTGATTTTCGAATGTGTGACTTTGTCTCGCAGGACCACTCTGTTGCTTTGTATACTTTTCCTTTTATAATTCAACAATTGTTCTTTCCATTCACATTTTATCAGCACACGTGCAACCTTCAACTTTCAGATTACAGTTACTTTTGCTTTTAACACAAGGTGGACTTGTGTTGATCTCTATAACTCACTGGTTATGTTAATTGATTTTCTTTCATCGTATTCATGCAGCAGTCAAGGCCATTACCAATGCCTCCTCTGCTCCTCCCCTACTCTGCTGTTTACCCGGGAGGGTCGCAGGCCGCTTTCTGGCACCTTGAAGGTTTCTTTCCTCCGATCACTCGGTTTTTTTCCTCTGAACGCTTATGGCTTCCTGAAAGTGTGGAATTTTCGCCTGGCTTTCTCTCGATCCTTGAAACTGGCAGAGCAGCCCGTTGGCCTTCCAACTTCCACAGCCTGGTTCACATCAGCCCGAAAGAGCTGTTCCTTCTCGTGCCCAGCCTCACTCCCTGTGTGCCTGTGCGTGCCTCCTTTTATTCACACAGGAAGTATTAACAAGTGTAGGTGTGCATTGGTAGGACTATTTGCCTGACTCTGCCTGGCCTCATTACAGGGACAGAGCTAATGCAAGTCAGATAATCTTTCTGACCACATTCCTCATCTTCCTTGGCTCAGTACTGTTGTCAACATAAAGTGGGGAGGAATTATGGGAGCTGCAGTTTCCCATAAAATTAGCAGGCATAGGGGTTAGATGGGTTGTAGAAAAAGGGGGGGGTGCCATGTCTCACCATCTCTTCGAGGACCCCTACCCAGGTGATCCTCGCTTGTCCACCCCCAGGGCCTGGATCCAAAAGTGATGGCCTTTCCATGGCCACCTGAGTACGGGATCCCTGGGGACTAGGTTGTGAAACACCCTGTGGTTTTTCACACCTTCAAGATCATGTCCATGAATTTTACTGCTGGGCTCCAGAAAGATACCTCTTGTGTGGTCCAAATCCTTCATTTGTCTTTAAGGACTGGGCTGTCTGATGTTTAGGGCCTGCAAGACACTGGGACACCGTCAGTGTAGATCCATCAAAAGTAGAAGGAGCGTTGAAGGAACAAGATGTTCTGCTACAGGCCAATACGATCTTTCTGAGATGAACCGGGGTCTCAGTGGAGACTAAAGGGCAAAGTAGGATGAACGCTTATATTCCTTTTTACTTTAGGACTCCAATCTATTTGCAGACATAAAAACAAATTCCACCTCGATTATCTGATTTTTTTTTTTTTTGCTCTGCTCTAAACGCAAAAGGATAAACAATGCTAAAAATAAGGCTGTCCCCCATAGAATGTGGCCTCCCTATTGCATGTGGCAGTGCAAGTACTAATAATGAGAATGAAGACCATACTGCCAGAATATGGACATGGGTGCACACTTGTTAAACAGACCAAATATTGATTCTTCATAACATTTTAACTCACCTCATCACTTAAATCCACACCGCTAAGATACCCTCTCAAACTCTGGTAGCATCTCAACATAAGAAAATATACGCTGAATTGAGCTCAGAGGTGGGTAACTTTACCAAACAGGAGCGTGTGTAATTTAAACTTGAACACAAATTTCAGATCTTAAGAAGCCGGAGAAGTATGTCGAGTATGTTTTTCATCTCAACTTCCAGATGAAAAAATAAAAATGGCAGCTCAAGGACGTCTTCCATGATAATCCTACTTCCAGGACTAGACAGGGAGCATGCACCAAACCGGCTTACGTCAAATCAATGAAGCAAACAAGTGCAATAACTGATACGTAGGAGCATGCGGGAACAATTATCCAGACATCCATTACCCCTAAGGTGTCTACATCAGCAGGTTAATCCCGATCCTTAACCGCTGTTTTCCCACACTTTCATGAATTCTGAGAGCTACTCGTTGCTGCTTCGAACACTGTGGACGTCTTCCACAAATGGCTTGCGCGTTGAAAGAGGAAATTATGCCACAAAAAGGCAAATGCTTTCTGCAGTCTGACTGATGCTAGGGAAAAGTTGTTGCCTAGTTACAGAATCCTCCTGCTAGAGTGAGAAAGTGTTGCGATGCATTGGCTTGACGGTAAACACAGTGATTATAGAATTTGAGATGAAATTAGCCGTATTTGGTTTAGCAGCAAATTAGACCTATACAACCTTTCTTCTATGCAAGGCCCAAACATTATAGTTTAGCTGCAGTTGCTGCGGTGGTTTTAATCTAGGAAACCAGTTTAAGTTTCTTCATTAAGAAGCTAGTCTTATTTTGTCTCTACTGTAGCAGCAGTCTTCCTTCTTTCCCTGTGGGCCCTTTCCATTGGTGGTGCTCTCATGCCCCACCAATGCCTTGACCCCTCTACTATTCCCAACCCAACTGTCTTTCCCCTCCCTTGCCCATTCCCTGGTACACCAGCATGCCTGCTTTTCTTGTCAGGAAGTGGGGGTCCCCTTTTCACTCCCTCACCCAGCTGGCTTCACCCTCCCTCGCTCCTTTTCTACCGATGTGCCTGATGTCTCTGGAAAGCAGGGTCCCGTCTTTCACCCCCATTCCCACCTGCTACCTCCTTCTCGTGCCTCACCCCACTTCTCAACTCCTCTATGCCCTCCTCCACTTCCCTTCTCAGGCTTCCCTTCCTTAGAGGCCCGTCCATGTCTTGCTTTCCCTCCATGCCCTTCCCTTCTGCCTCACTCCTATTTTGGGCCACTGCTGTGGGCGAAGACATGTGACGCAATAGCAGCGTGGTAAAGTTATGTTGCATTCTAGTTCTAGACCTCCGCTATCCTTGTGATTGGCTCCATCTGCTTGAGTTTCATGCCGAATGTCTGAAGCTACCAGAAGGTAATGCTTAATTATTTTGGGGCCTCTGAGCTCCTCACAAGCGGGAAACTCTTGTCTTACACACATGATGTAGGACTGTGTGGATCTAGAAGAGCAAAAATCTGCAACCACATTCATGGAAAGGAGTCTTCTTGTGCCTTCTTCTGAAACGGTGTTTGCCGCTGACTGCCTCACCCTTTTACCCCATGTTGTACCTTTGCTCTCATGCACATGGTAAGACAGGGTGGCAGTTCATTATTTGTGTACCCTAGAAGCCTCAACAGTATACCGATTGGGTTTACGTCATATAATCCGTGTTCTCCAGCCAAGTAACTTCACTATGCTGGCTGTGAGAGCCTATGTCGATAGTGTCTGTTATTCATTTTCGGATTTACGCCCTTGGTTGAAAGGTTTCATACAGTACAGAAAAACAGAGGGGCCTATATTTAGCATAAGCCGGGTAAGCCCGACATAAACGTATCACAAAAAAGGGTAAGAACACCTGATCGATGTATGGTACAACACACTACACATTCTAACAGAATTGGGGAAGAAGTGGACGAGCTTCCTACTGATGGTGCCCCTATCCTCAAAGGGGACCGATCTGTGAAAAACAGGACAGGGTGATTATCTAACTATCCCTGCCTGGCAAAGGACTAGTCTTAGGCTGCACTGGTGTGCCGCCTATCTAAAGATGAATAGAATCAGAAAAAGTAGAAGTTTATCGTAATTCTTATTTTTTGGGCACAGGCCAGAGTTTTTTTTTGAGAAAACACATTTTAGAAGGCTCTATGCTAATGCATCATTTCATTCTCCCAAAATTCGATACTTGTATTCATCAGTCATAAGTAAAAAGTTATGGAAGCCCCACAAGACTATTTGTGGCAAAACGTAATTTACTAGCCAATAGTTTCAACGGCCTTGTATTCCAAAAACACAATGTTTAAAAAGGTAAGAAGACAGTTGATCTGATCAATAATGGACACATCAGTCCAATAGTGATCAGTAATAAACTGTTTCTGTGGGTACGTTCCCTAAAACTCTCCCTACAGTTTATATAGTCTACCGGTTTCAGTAGTTCTAGTTGCTTGCAACCGCATTCTTCAGGACGTACTTGGTTAACAAAAAAAAGCGTGATATACTCACTAGTCTCCTGTTTAGATGCGCATGTGCACAGTTTCTTACCACAGCGCAATTTAAAGACTTGGAGACGGCAGTCGGAACCCTGCATTGCAATCCAGTAGTTAATTGGGCAGCTTTAGAGTGGTGCGTCTGGCTCTTGATTCTTCATCTGACCAGTTTGTCTATTCTTGTAACTCTCGGGGCTCGGTCTGATCCAAAGTCCTCCAACGCGAACCGGTCCACCATACAGACACTATCAATAGGATGCTTGTTCACTTCTACCTCAATTCTGTTTGAATGTGTAGTGTTTTGCACGGTATATCGATCATGTTCGTGCCCTTTCATACACAGTACGGCACAAATATTCAAATGTTGCTGTACATGTTTGCCCTTTGTAGACTGCTTCTGGATAACTCTGTGGTAGTGTTTGTCACGATCTGGCTTCTTGGTAGCGTTCACCTTCGTTTAAAAGCCAAGAAGAACTTTCGGAAAAGGCCTGCAACGACTGATTGATGCTTGCCTCTGGTTGCCCAATATCGTGTGGGTCTGAAAGTATTCATCATCTGATCGTGGTCCCCCCCATATTTGTCCAGTTTTCCCATCTATGCTTCTGGCTTTGCTGCTGACTTTTCATGATATTCTGATAAGATAGCTGTAGGATTTGAGAATGAGCTGCTGAGCGGAAGAGCTCTACAGAGGAAGCTACATAATACTCTGATGTGAAGCTCCTGGCATGATCCCCATTATCTTCCTTGACGGGGAAAGGTGAGAACCCTAGTTTCAACCATCAGACCTTGAATCCTAGGTCTGTTTTCAACCATCCACCGTCTGGAGCTGTGGCCAACCTGATCTGAAACAAGCGGTCTCCTTGTGTTGTCTCTAGACACCACAAACTGCAAAGGGAGCCCTGTGATGCTTTGCCACTGACCGCTCCATTACTTATTATTAGTGTAAGATCGTCATTTTATTTTGAAAGTAAATATTTCAACTACTGATGTAATTTTATTCTTTGCAATTCTATTTTATTTTTAGGCTATGCTGGCCATAGGCATATTCTAGAGAACATGCTGCTTCTTAAACATGTTACTTCTTAAACTACAGTTCCCAGGGATTATCACAGTTTGCCTGGTTATCACATCATTACAAGCAGCACTGCAGGCATAAGCGGGTCATGTCAGCGCAAAGCCTGTTAGTGCCTGTTCACCCGGACATTATGGTATGTTATTATAGCACAACTGGGGCACCTTCAGAGTTGCAAAGAAGTAAAGAGGTGAGGAAACCTGGGTGTCTCACTTCAACAATTTGTATAATATCACCAAAGCACTGGATAACGAGCCTGTGAAAATATGCAGGGTAGAGTGGACATTTGATATATCTAGAGATATAGTACTGTGGCGAATTATGAAACTGCTTATAGAGCCACTTGTCCGTACGGCTTGTCGTATTTAACCATCAAGTCGTCTCCTTTATTACGGGCTGGCATCTGTAGATCATTCCTTGAAGTTTTAAGACACAGGATCCCAACTTCTCTGCTTCTTTCTCTCTCTTTGCTTTGGTACGCCACGCGTCCAGCTTCGACTGTAACGTATCTGGCACCTCTCAGACTCTCGTGTCTGTAGGACGCTGCATGTCTTGCCTTGCCTTCTTTCAAGCCAGCGTCTCTGACCTTTTGAAACTTGCGGCCTCTTCCTTTATCTCCCATGGCTGCCCCTCCCCCTTCTGGAGTGAGGTAGCCATGGGGCTTGCCCTGCGCAAAGGGTTGTTCCTTTTTCTCTTTCTCTGGTGGGTTCTCCTCTCCTCCATACATCATCCTCTTCATCCCAGTGGAATGGAGTTAAAAGGGAGGTCTTCGATTTCGCGATGGCAATAACCAAATATGACCTTCTCTTCACATATCTTATCCTCTGAAAGGTTTAAAGGTGTTATTTTACAAGGTTCTTTAGGGAGTTCCTCCTTTGAAATGGAGTCCTTGTCCCCACAGGGGGAGTCTCTCCCAGTGAGGTCTCACTTGCCTCTACCCCTATGGAAGGTATTGCGCAGCGTGTTCTCCTCCCTAGCCTCATGGGGGAAGGAGTTCTCCCTTGGCGTGATGGGACACAGTTCTGTGATCCGTCACGTAGCCTCTGCCTCAATTTGGTGGCTTCTTCTCCATTGATTGAAAATCAGCTTAGTATATCCCCAGTTCCATATTCTTGTCCCTTTCCCTGATCAACAGTGAAACAAAATGGTTGCAAATCCAAGAACCACCTCATTATCCTGGCATTGGTATCTTTTCTTGCGCTCATCTGTGTTAAGGGAAAGTGATCCATGACTGTCTAAAGTCAGATCATATTTTAAATGGGTAACAGTTCATTTCATTGCATGGCCCTCTAGTTCAATTGTGTCATAATTTTGTTCCCACGGGAAAAGCTTCTGACTGGTGTATAATACTGGATACTCAATGCCATCAAGTTCTTGCGATAGTATGCCAACTATTCCTGTCTTTGAAGCATCAGTCTTCAGGATAAAACCGTTACTGAAATCTGGCATTTTCAAAACCGGTTGAATACACATATTCTTCAGCCCATCAGAACTTGTTTGATCTTTGTTGTTCCACTGAAGTTCCTGAGGTTGGACATTCTACAGCTTGTCAATGAGGTTGGCTGCTATGCTTGAATAATTTAGTATGAACCTCTGGTAGTAGCCAGCCCCAGAAAACCACGAAGTTAACTCTTAGTTTTAGGGGTTGGTGGGGCATTCGCTGTACAGCCTTTACTTTTTCTCTTTGTGTCTATCACGCTGTTGCCTTCAAAGAAGCCCAGATACTAAACGGCAGATTGTGCAAGGTGGCATTTTCTCGGGTTTGCCATTAAACTGTTTTCTTAAGACATGAGTGATCTTGTAGCGGTGGTTCACATGCTGTGGCCAACTATGACTGGCATCCAGGTATGCTCCGTAGAAAGCCCTATGTGGCTGTAATATTCTGTCCTTAAGGTGCTGGAAGGCAACGGGTACTCAATGAAGCCCAAAAGATAAAACCTTTAAACTGGAACAGGTCTTGAGGTGTTGAAAATGCTGTTTTACCTGTTTTTCCCCTGGGTACTGTGGGACCTGCTAGTAGCCTTTGGTTAGGTTGATTGTGGATATATACCTGGCTGAGCCTAGTTCTTAAATTAGCTCATCTGTATTCCTAGCATTAGATAATTGTCAAATTTTGACATGGAATTGAGTTTTGTAAAATCAATGCAAAACCTCCATGACCGGTCCGGTTTAGCAACCAACACAATGGGAGATGACCTGGGGTTCTCGGATGATTCAATTATATTGACCCTAATCGCCTAACTCGCAGGACAAGGCTGCAGTGTTGTGCGACGCAGGTGACGCTGCCCGTCGGTATGTAATACGTTGTGCCTATGTCCACGCATCTAAACCTTTAAAAACCGTGGATTGGACCCTCTGTGGCAAAGCCTTTGCAGGACAAGGCTGCAGTGTTGTGCGACACAGGTGTTTGGCGACAAAGGTGTTGGAACACAGTTTGTGAGCATGCAGCACAGCCGTCTCCCAGCAGCAACCGCAAAGTAAGATGGGTGCAGGCGGGGTACATAGCCGTTACTGCGGCTTACTGAACTAACCTACCTTGCGCTTACCTTTATTTCAATGCATATCGCACCCTGCATTGTTTCTACGCATTCATTAGGCTATCCCGCTCCCAGGTAGTTGTACTTTTGTTTCTGCTGTTCTTGCAAACTGTTTCTCTGTTGCATCTGCCGCATTTTCTCCCTGTCTAGGTGTTTGCTAAGTCCTCATTCACTGTTTTTTCTGCATTCCTCTGCGCTCACCCTTTTTTCTTTCTAGGTGGATGTATTGGCCTCTAACACTCTGCCTTGCATCTTTTATGCTGTGACCCCCACTGATGCCCTACAGGCCTCTTCCTTCTTGGTTGAGCTGATCCTGGTTGGCTACCATCTCAGCGCACTGCCTGTTGCTGCCGACGCCGGTCCGATAGCACAATGAGTAGAGCGATCTCATTGACATCCGTGCAGAGCCTGCAGATGCAGGTTCAAATCCCGGCAGGGCCAAACTCAGCCTTTGATCCTTCTGAGGTCGAAAAATGAGCACCATACACTGTGGGTAATAACAAGCAGCGCTCAGATACCAGAGGGTTATGCGCTATATAAATACTAAATAAATAAATATTTGTCTGTCTGCGCCTTGTCCACCCTGTGTGGCGTAGCTCTGTGCAGTGTTGTCCTTGTCTTCTCATCCTCTCGCCTCTCCTTCCCCTTCCTCTAGCACACCCACTATGGTGCTTTCAATTTCCCCCATCTTCTCTAAACTGCTTTTCAATCTCCTATCCTTCTCTTCTCACTAAGTCTGGAAGGAAGAAGCTCCAGA
This sequence comes from Ambystoma mexicanum, assembly GCF_040938575.1. Taxonomy (NCBI): domain Eukaryota; kingdom Metazoa; phylum Chordata; class Amphibia; order Caudata; family Ambystomatidae; genus Ambystoma; species Ambystoma mexicanum. Next base: position 761,380,008 of record NC_090925.1, on the reverse strand, counting down.
AGGACACCCTGGTCTCCAGTCCAGGTAATCCCATCGATGACCCTATGTCAGTGCCTCTTCCAGACAAACTCTCACTGATATCCTCTTTGTCGTTCCTTCACCTGACCTATGGACCCGTCATATGGACGCACTTCTCTCTCCTTCCTCCATCTCTCCAATTAATTGTGACACCCAGTGGGAGGTCCTCATGGCCCCCTTCTAGTATTCCAGAGTCATCATTAATGTATATATAAATGGCACCTTCATGGTCCAGGGCCCTCAGCCCAATCTCCTTTTATTTGATAGGCACCTCCCCCGCCTCATCAACTTCCTTCCTTCTATTGCTATTCTTTTGACCACATCTTGCCTCCTCGGCCATCTCTATCCTCCTCCTCTGTCTCCCTTGCCATCCACTACCTCTCTGACTCCTTTGCTGCCTCCTCCTGGCACCTCTCTGGCTCCTCTGCAACCTCTGTCCTCTACCTCTCATGCTCCCTTTACACCCACTATCTCTCTGGCTCCTTTGCTGCCTCCTTCCATCTCTCTGGCTCCGCTGCCACTTCCGTTGGAGACTCCTCTCCCCTGCACCCTTCCCCTCCTGGAATTCTTTCAAAACTGGACCGCAGGGATCAAGGGCGCGTGAGTTGGAGCCTGCAGGGAGCTGTTGGAAGCAGCCTGCCTTGCCACGTGTGAGCCGCAGTAATTGTAGCTCCTCCCACAGCAACTACAAAATCCTCATCTCTCCCTGCAAGGGCTGAATCCCGCGGGGAATGAAGGACGCGGATGTTGGAGACCGCCGGGAGTTAGAGCACATAGGTGAGTGCTGCTCTTGCTACATACCCCCTGCGATTTCGACATCCATTAAGACCCAGCCAAATTTGGTGGCTTGTGCTTGTCCCTTAGCTGCGTCTGGTCCTGGATTTTCTCTTGGCGGTGACCACATGGAATTGACCTGCCCACACGAGGTAATACTGTGAACAATCTTTGAACCCCCATAAACCTTGAATTATCTATAAATGTATCATAATTAAGAGAGAGGCACTAGTGTTGCAAGGATTTTGCACAGTTGCTGGGAAAGAAGGTGACCGCACCACAACTGGCTTAGGGAGGGGAGAGCCTCCGACTTGACGCTCTCCTCGAGCTGTCAGGTGTGCCTCCCTGTGCCTACATGGCACACAAGGAACTTGGAGGTGCACCGAGGCTCGAGAGGCTTAGTGGCCACAGGTGTACGGAGGGGGGAGCCTTGGACTCGGTGCCCTCCCCGAGCTGTCGGGCGTGCCTTCCTACCCTACTTGGCACACAGGGATCCTGGAGCGGCACTGTGGCCCATGAAGCTCGGTAGTTAACACCCTGATGGGAGGCGGCTTCACCCCAGAGTCCCTGGTTTCTTGGCCCTGCTTTTTAGCACACCATTTATGAGTAAACGCTTTGTGCCTGAAGACTCTATTTAAAATAGAACAGAAAAACAGAATATAGAACATAGAATTGATCTTGGTCATTGGTCTTAAATTGATTTGCTCTATTTTTGCAGTGTGATTTTATATTATTGATGCACTGTAGTGATAACATAAATAATTGTTTTTATTGTTTTATTGTTATCCTTTCTTAAATTGTTCTAACAATGTTCACTTTCTTCATCCCGCTGCCTCTGGCTGCACGCACCCTGGGCTACTGGGCATAAATATATAAAAGGTATATTGCCTTACAACCCGAGGAAATGACGAAACGCAAAGCGGCACAATTGATCTCCCCTAAAGGAGGTGGCAAGAGGCTATTCAAACTATTCAAATCAATAAGGGATGTCAACTTACTTATCACATAAATAAGACCTGTTGTATGATGTAGAAAGCCCAAAGGATAAGAAAGTAGATGAACCCAATTGTAGAAGACCCGAAGCTGCCTCAAATTGCATCATGGCAATTTAATACATTTCACCAAAAAGTGTGGCACCAGTATTAAAACCCCACCTCAGGTGTGTTTGGGAAGCAAAAAAAGAACCCATGGGCCCGCCAGGGGGCACCGGTCAAGATGGGCGCATGAGTCGAGAGCTCCGCACACCGTCGGGAAATAAGGCCCCGACGAGCGGTGGGGAACCGGTATTAAGGCACCTGCAGACCGGTGGAGGGCACTGCAAGCACTGATGCCCGCAAGCCAGAGACGGAAACGCGGCACAACCGCTGAGGGACAAGCAGGGCCCCGGGCCACGGCAGTGTAGGAGCCTTTGATCTCCCGGTGGCCGCCTGGAGAGAGCCGCATGCACGCCCCCTCCCCAGCAAGGGGAGACACAGAGCGGGGGCCAGAAGACAAAGGGAGAGGGAAATGTGCGCTCGAAAGACAGCGCACCCCTCTTACCCACCGCCCAGTTCAGAGCTAAGGAGCGGGCGATGAGCACCGGCACTGTTACAAAGCGAGGGAAAGAGCGGTGGAATGAGCCACTGGTGGAAGATCTCTGCCGCCCCCTCTGCATAACACCTGAAATGGTGGTGGCAGCCCAGCAAGAGGGCCCAAAGCAGACAGCAGCAGTGCAGGAAAATTAGAGATCTGGGCTCCTGGACATGCGCAACCCCACAGCAGCAACAAGTGGATACCCGATAAAGGCATGGGCCTGGCTGAAACCCGGAAGGTGAGAGATCGCCCCTGAGGAAACCTTTCCAGAATTAATTCCTCACCAGGCCTGAAAAGGACAGTAGAGGGGTTCCAGTGCTGAAAACAAGATGGCGAGGAAGCAGGGGCCGGACAGCAATTGGAGGCCCTGGGAGGCCTACACTAATACCTACATGCTGTGCTCACAGAACTGCAGGCTTTCAGGGCAGAGGGTCAAGGGTCATCGAGAGCTGTCACAGAAAGAGTAACAAAGGTGGAGGACCGGGTTGAAGCACTCGCGCGCACACAAAGAGGGCGGCGTACATATTCGATGTGGAGGTCATTATGAGGTTTAAAGAACCTGAGCGCAGAGACAGAGAGATCCGGCAAAAGGTGGACGACATGGAAAACAGGGAAAGGAGGAATAACGTGCGCATTTGGGGGCTTCCTGGCAAGGACACGGTAATGCCACAAGATTTAAAAAGGTCACTGCTGTGATTGCTGCCTAGCCTGCTGGGAGCCTCAGAGGAAAGGGAAATCAAGTTTGACAGAGTCCACAGGGGCGCAGGGTCCGGAGCTGGACCACGCTCCGTGGTGGCTAAATGCCACTACTACCAGGAAAATCCTCCAAAAGGCAAGAGAAAGGGGCACGATAGAATGGGAAGGTGCCCAGGTGATGACTTATCAGAATTTATCAATGTACACCCTGGACCAACGCCGGAAATGTAGGCCCCTTACGAAAGGACTCCAAGAAAAGGGAGGGAACTATCGCTGGTGCTTCCCTTTTGCCCTGGCATTTGAGCTTAACAGTGAAAATTATGTTCTGCACTCGGGGGAAGAGTCAGACAACCTCCTTAAGGAGCTACGGAGTGAAGAAATACAGCTGGACCGAGGGAACTAATGCCAGCTAAGGGAACGCTTTAAAAGAGCGTTTGCCCAGCCCAAGGAACGCAGGAAACAAGGGAGCTTGAGACGGGCTAGAAAATCAAGGTTGCAACAGTCACCGCCTCCAAGTTGAACCGAGACAAGGACAAGAAAACGCTAACGTGGAGTTTTACAACAGAAGGTTCCCCCATGCGGGTTTACATACTGGGGATCCTGGTGACCTGGATAGACCCAGGAGTCTCCACTTGGTTGGGCTAGTTGCCCAGATTGTTTATGGTTTGCTTAGGTGGTTTCTGTTGTGGCTTAGGGAAGGTAGACAGGGAGGGGATTTAGGGACAAAGGAAGGTGAGGCAAGGGGTCTGGCACATGCAGGCGAAGGGTGACGGGAACACCGGAAGGGATGGAGATTCCAGGTATAATTATATATCCAAGAAAAGGGGTATGGTTGAACTTAAGGTGCCAAACCTCAATTCTAAGGGGCTCAACCCACCTAACAAAAGGTCACTGACTTACAATATGTTCCGGAACCTCCGATTGTCAGTGCTGTTCCTATAGAAAAAAGCATTTTAAGCAGGGGATGGAACGGCCATTGCGTTAAGGAGTGATGGGACAGATGTTCTGGGTCTCCAACAAAGAACCTAAAAAAGAAGGGGTGGGGATTGTGCTGGCAAGATCCTTCCAGATGAGGGACTTCCATATTAAAAAGGGTGCAGGGGGAGATTTCTGGCGCTCAAGGGACAGGTAGACGGGGTCCTGGTCACACTGGCCACGGTATGCGCGCCTAACTCGGGACCAATCCCCTTCTTGAGAAAGATCTTGGTGGCGTTAGAGGAATGGGGGAGGGTCATATGCTGGTGGGGGGGGGACTTCAATCTGGTGGCAGACCTAAGGTTGGATTTGTGGTCAGCGAGAGGGGAAGCAGATAAGCAAATGTGGAAGGAGAATAGGGACTTTGCCAACCTCCTGGAGGACCACTTCTGGGCAGACGTCTGGAGAACCTCTCACCCTCAAGCCAGGGGCTACACTTTCTTCTCACCCCCACACTCGACCTACACTAGGATCGACCTCTTGTTGATCCCGAGGGAGCAGGCAGCAGACATCTCAACCCCTAAGGTCGAGACAGTCACGTGGTCTGACCAGGAGAAGGTCATGGCGTCCTGGAAGTTTGATACCAAGAGAAGGGTCCCTCCAGGTTGGCGTTGCAACGACAACCTTCTTAGAGCCCCCGTTTTTAGAGAATTTATGGGGAAAGAGACCGGTGCATTTTTTGCAACCAATGACACAGGGGAAATGCACCCCAATCTGGTGTGGGAAGCTGCCAAAGCCACAATGAGAGGACTGTTGATGGCGGAAGGGGCACGGACAAAGCAGGAGATGGGGCTCATCGAGAGTAAACTACGGGCTGAGATGCAGGGGCTCGGGGCTCGGCTGAGTGGGGGGGGCAGGAGACCGATCAGCGCTTCTACACGAGATCAGGGATAAGAGGCTGTCCCTACATACCACACTAATGGGGGAGGTAATCAAGAAAATGGGAGCACAAAGCAACGATACTATGAGAAGGGAGACCGGGTGGGATTGCAAGAGCGATCCTAGAAGCTAAAGTCATAGCAGAAGAAATTGTGACCGCCATAGTAAACTTAAAGAGCGGGAAGGCCCCGGGGGAAGATGGTTACACTGCTGACTTCTAACGACAGTTTCAGGAATTGCTGGCTGCCCCTCTAGCGAAGGTGTTCATCGCCATCAGCGTGTCTTGCCCACTGGAATTCATTCTCACCCCACACACTCCCGTTTCACACTGATGACCAGTGACACACTGGCGTGCCTGGCGCTCATCGAGACATCCAGTTTGCATGTTAAATACTTGCATTTAAGTTCCCCCAATATGGCTGACAGCCTGGCCAGCATGTTCCATCTGATACAGTCTTGTACGTGTGGGTGGGCTGCTATTTAAGCCACACCCACACGTGTTTCAGTGCTTCACATTATTTCCGCCTAAGCAGCATATCGCTTTCATAGATCCTCCGGTCCCCGCCAGAACCTGCAAAGAGAAAACACAAGGTCAGGGAAGGAAACCTCCAGAAACCCTCCTAAAGTCCTGTACCACTCACCAGCTGCGCCGCTCCTTCTCGCATGCGGCCTCTGCCTTCTACAGCTGAATCCAAAGCTCCAGCGCTCCTCTATTAATCCGCCGGCTCCACAGCTCTCCCTCTGCTCCGGCCCTGTAGCTTCCTCCCGACCCGCCAGCTCCACAGCTCTCCCTCCAGTCCGGCCCTGAAGCTTTCTACCAATTCGCCAGCTCCTCAGCTCTCCCTCCGGTCCAGCTCCACACCTGCAGAAAAGACAATCAAGAAGGAAACTAGAGCGCGCGGAGCACAGCTGAAAGCACTGGACAGCACAAGTATAAGATAGAAAGGACATAGTGATAAGTAACTGTGAATACAACAGTATGGACATTTAATGGAACATTGAATTTCAGGAAAATAACGAAAACAAACATATGACACTTCTCTCTCTATAAGCCACAGCAGACCTGGGCTTCTCCAGTGAGGCAACTGGAACGAAACTGAGAATAGAGACACACTAAGTCATAAGACAAGCGCTCCTGCAACTGACCGCAGGAAGGAGAGCCTCCTATCCCAATACAACAGGTGAGCAGTCTCCTTGGGGAAAAAAGAGTCAAGAGGGAAGGGGGTCCACACCGGTCTCATACACTCCTAACACACTTGTTCTTGTTTTGGAAGGTACAGGCCAGACTGCATCGCATTCCATCACACAGGGTGGGGGTAGGGGGGGTATTCAGCACAGCAAGACCATGGGAGACACCAGAGGGGCCTGAACGCTCCTTCAAGGTACAAGGTAAGCATTACAGAATGTGAAGCCCACTTTGCCCAAGTGTCATGGATTCCTCAGAGGTAGATCAGTTGCTGCAGCTTCTAGGCGAGCACAGGGCGGAGGTTCACGCGGCTAGGTCTGAAACTAATGCATTACGGTGGGAATTGGTAGTGAATAAAGATCGTACAGAGCAATTAGCCAGACAGTTATTGCAAGCCCAAGCAAGGCAAGCCCCACTCCCTGGTCCCACCCCCCCCCATTGCTCCAGCCGCCACAGTTCAGGTAGCTGTCCCTGGTGCAGTTCCTTTAGCTCCCCCTCAGCGTTTCCCAGGAGACCCCCACAAGTTTGCAGTATTCATTAACCAGTGTTTCCTTAATTTTCTATTTCTATGCAGACCCTGGGCTTTTCCTATCGACCAATCCAAGGTGGCCTTCATTCTCTAGTACCTGGGTGGGCATGCAGCTAACTGGTCCATCCAGCTGGTGAACCGCAAAGACCCCCTCTTGCTCAACTATCAGGGGTTCCAATGAAAGCTAGAGAAGTTGTTCGCTCAGCGATCTCGGGGGCAAGCCCTAGACAATGAACTGCTGTCCCTACATCAGGGCAATCAGGAACTCTTGGCGTATGAGGCCACATACAATCAGTTGATGACAGAGTCTAACTGGCCAGAAGAGATGCAGACAACGTTGTTCTACCAAGGTCTCTGAGAAGAGTTGAAAGATGTCCTGGCGCAGGTGGTTAACAGGACTGCAGAACGGATCGTGTTCAGTCTGAAGGGCGGTCCTTTTACGTTCGCCCAAAGGAAAGCCCAATACGCACTGCCGAGAATCACCCTGAACCCATGCAGCTGTGAGGTATCCAAGGCCCGCTCACTTGAGACGAAAGGGAGAAGAGGAGGCAACAATGATTGTGTTTGTACTGCAGGAAAGTGGGACACTTTCTTTGGGATTGTCCGGTGAAACCTCCCAGGAAGACCGTGGGGGCTATGGAAATGACGGACAAGGGTAATAGAGACCACTTGCCGGAAAACTCCAAAGCCCCCCAAGTGTAGAGGTCAGCTTGTCGAGCAAGGAAATGGCATCTATGGCCTCACACCTGGTCTTACCGGTGGTACTCCTTTTTCACCACCAACCCTCGCGGATGCACGCTTTGGAGGCATACGTGGACATCAGTGCGGTGGGCGTTACATAGACCACGATATGGCCCACAAGATAGGGATCCTTTCCTGGCCAAAACCAACTGCGGAAAACATCACCGCTGTGGACGGGACTCAACTTTAATCGGGCCCTGTCACCCTATGCATGCAGGAAGTGGTACTGATCTGTCAGGAGGGACATCGCAAAAGCCTCACCTTTGATCTGATCAGAGCGCCCCAGTTTCGGATCATCCTGGGGATGTCCTGGCAAAAGTTCCACAATCGCAGCATTGATTGTGGCGGACAGGCTTGTTACAGCGAGGGTCCGGCCTCTGGAGCCTCTCTGGTAGTGTCTGAACGAAAGAAGACCGGCTCCATCTTCGGCATGGTAGGAGTATTACCGCCTGAGTATTCGGAATACCAAGATGTGTTTCACAAAGATCAGGCCAATACCCTTTCTCCACACCGGTCGTACGACTGCCAAATCGACCTTGTACCTGGTTCTCAAGTACCCTGTAGTCGGATTTACACCTTGACCGAACAAGAATGCGCCCATCTGAAGACCTACTTAGACCAGTACTTCGCCAATTGGTTCATCCGACCGTCCAAGCCACCAGCGGCCTCTCCCCTCTTCTTCGTACCAAAGAAGAAGGGGGACCTAAGAACCTGCATAAACTACTGATCGTTGATTCAAATTACCATAAATAATCGCCATCCGTTATCACTTATTCCCGTACTTCTGGTCCAAGTGAAAGATGCCTGAATTTACAGTAAGTTAGACCTCAGAGGTGCTTACCACTTAGGTCAAAGGCTGAGATGAATGGAAGACTGCCTTCTGAACCAAATTCTGCCCCTACGAATACCAGGTGATGCCCTTTAGCCTGTGTAATGCGCCAGCAGCGTTCCAGTACTTTATGAACAACGTCTAGCGTGCGCTGTTGGATTTTATGTGTGATCTTCTACATTGATGACATCCTTATCTATTCAACCAAGGTTCAGGACCATGTCCTCCACGTACGCGTGGTGCTTGAGAAAGTGCGGCATCATAAATTGTATGCAAAACTAGAGAAGTGTACCTTCCATGTTTCAGAAGTTGAGTTTCTAGGTTTTGTGTTGTCCATGTGAATGACCCACGGGGTCAATCGAAAGGTCGACATGATCCTCAATTGTCCGTCGGCCACAGCTGTAAAGGGAGTCCAGCATTTCTTAGGATTTGCACATTTTTATTGTCCGTTCCTTCCTGGATTCTTGCATTTGGTCCACCCAATTACTGAAGCGGATCAAGCATTCCAGGCTCTGAATCATAAATTCACCATGGCACCTGTTTTACAGCACCTAAAACCGAACTTCCCATAGGTTGTTGAAACCGACACTTTCAATGTGGCCATGGGAGCTGTTTTATCCCAGAAAAGTCTGACGACTGGTCAGTTACACCCTGTGGCCTTTTGGTCGGAAAAATGTTCACAAGCAGAGTTAAACTAGGCCATTTCTGACAAGGAACTCTTGGCAATCAAAGCAGCCTTCAAGGAGTGGAGGCAGAACTTGTTCGGCGCCAGACATTCAATAACTGTAATTACGAATCATTGGAACTTGCAGTATTTGTGATCTGCATAGGCACAATCATTGCGCCGGTTGAGGTGGACCCTATTCTTATGATTTTGTGATAACGTACCCACCCAGAGTACATAATGGCAAGGTGGACGCGTTGTCAATTTTTGGGAGAAGGAGACCGTGCCTATGCTTCCTCAGAACCTGTGGCCATCATCCCTGCCAACAAACTGCTAGGTGTAGTCCTCACTGAGGCCATCCCACCGGATGAGCTACATATGGCCGTACAAGAAGCAATGACACCGGATGAACAGAAAGCATGGGCCAACCAGGACACCCACCGAGAAGTCCAGAACGGTTTACCCTACCACCCAGGCAGACTCTATTTTCCAGGACAAGAGTAACAGGAACAGGTTCTATCCGACTATCATACTGCTTCAGTTGAAGGACATCCAGGAATCGCAAAAACCATGGCCAAGGTGCAACCGCATTATTGGTGGCCTACCTGGCGTAAAGACATTATTCAGTATGTCCAAACGTGTAGTACATGCGCACAAAACAAAACTCAAAAAACAGAAACCTACCGGCCTTCTGCAACCTATAGACATGCTTCCAACCCCTAGGCATACAGTCTCATTCGATTTTATCATGATCTACCTCCATGCAGTAGTTTCAACACGCTTCTTGTTGTAGTAGACCTTATGTCTAAGATGGCACACTTCATAGCCCTTAAGGGACTTCCGAATGCCAACACATTGGCCAAGACCTTTCTGGAGCAAATAGTCAAGCTTGATGGTTTCCCCTCTGTGGTGATATCTGATCGAGGCAGCCAGTTTATGTCCCAATTCTGGAGGAAATGTTGTGGTCTGGCCCAGATTGACGTACCTTTGTCCACCAGTCATCATTCGCAAACGAATGGGCAAACAGAAAGAACTAACCAAACCCTAGAACAAGATCTCCGGTGTATGCTGCATCAGGTTGATCAGAGACGGGTCCACCTTTTGTGGGTGGCTGAGTACGCGTACAATAACTTGGTGCATAATTCCACTGGGTACAGTCCATTCGATGCACTGCATGGCCGGCATCCCTGCCCTTCCATTTATGACCCACCGTCAACACTGAAAATGGCAGCTGTCACAACGTTACAGGATACCATCAATCAGACCTTGAAACAAGCCGCAGAGCATTTATCAGTGGCTAAGGAAGCTCAGAAGAGGTTTGCTGAGAATCGCCTCCTTGCCAGGTGGGCGATGAAGTATGGCTATCTACAAAACACATTCAACTTAAGGGGGCAGAGGAAGTTTCATCCCAAATATCTAGGCCCTTACACCATTTCAGCTGTAGTTAGCCCACTTGCCATGAGATTGACTTTACCACTCACCATGCGCATACACCCAGTGTTTCACGTCTCTCTACTCAAACCAGTTTGACCAGGCACACGAGTCGTAACACCAGCGGCCCCGGTATTGGTGGACAGCAAACCGGAATACGAGGTGAAGAGCATCCTCACCGCTAAGGTTGTAAAGTGAACCCTGTATTATCTGAAGGGTTATGGGATTCAGGACCGCACAAGGGAACCTGCCTCAGTTGACATGTTAAATGCTTGCATTTAAGTTCCCCCAATATGGCTGACAGCCTGGCCAGCACGTTCCCAGTGATAATGCAGTCTAGTACACGTGGGTGGGCTGCTATCTGAGCTGCACCCACACATGTTTCAGTGCTTCACGTTATTTCTGCCTAAGCAGCGTAATGCTTACCAAGATCCTCTGGTCCACGCCAGTACCTGCAAAGAGAAAGTGCAAGGTCAGTGAAGTAAATCTCCATAAACCCTCTTGAACCACTCACCAGCTGCGCCTCTCCTCCTCGCATGCAGCCTCCACCTTCTACAGCTGAATCTGAAGCTGCGGCGCTCCTCTATTAATCCGCAGCTCTCCCTCCAGTCCAGCCCTGCAGCTTCCTCACGATCCGCCGGCTCCACAGCTCTCCCTCCGGCCTGGAACTTCAGGAAAATAATGAAAACAACCAACATTACACTTCTCTCTCTATAAGCTCCAGCGCTCCTCTATTAATCCGCCGGCTCCACAGCTCTCCCTCCGCTCCGGCCCTGCAGCTTCCTCCCGACCCACCAGCTCCACAGCTCTCCCTCCGGTCCGACCCTGCAGCTTTCTCCCGATTCGCCAGCTCCTCGGCTCTCCCTCCGGTCCGGCTCCACACCTGCAGAAAAGACAATCAAGAAGGAAACTAGAGCGCGCGGAGCACAGCTGAAAGCACTGGACAGCACATGTATAAGATAGAAAGGACATAGTGATAAGTAACTGTGAATACAACAGTATGGACATTTAATGGAACATTGAATTTCAGGAAAATAACGAAAACAAACATATGACACTTCTCTCTCTATAAGCCACAGCAGACCTGTGCTTCTCCAGTGAGGCAACTGGAACGGAACAGAGAATAAAGACACACTAAGCCATAAGACAAGCACCTCTGCAACCGACAGCAGGAAGGAGAGCCTCCTATCCTACTACAACAGGTGAGCAGTCTCCTTGGGGGAGGGGGGAAAGAGTCCAGAGGGAACGGGGTCCACACCAGTCTCCTACACTCCTAACACACTTGTTCTTGTTTTGGAATGTACAGGTCAGACCGCATCTCATTCCAAGACACAGGGTGGGGGTATTCCTGCACAACAAGACCACGGGAGACACCAGAGGGGTACCAACGCTCCTGCAAGATATAAGGTAAGCGTTACATAGCGACAGTGGGGAGGTCCCCCCTTCCTTTCTAGAAGCAAATATAGTAGTGATACCAAAACCAGGGAGGGACACTACATACTGTCAAGCATATAGACCCATATCGCTCCTTAATGTCGACGCTAAACTTTTTACATGTGTCCTGGTGACCATGTTTGAGAGATCTCCCAGGTATGGTCCAGCCTGATCCGACGGGCTTTGTAAGAAGAGGCAGGGGGCTGACAAACTCTGTAAAATCCTCCACATACTGCACTCTCCAGAGGCCAGAGAGAAAGGACCGCTGATACTATCGCTCGACTCCAAAAAGGCTTTTGATCGAGTGAGCTGTTCGTTCTTGAGGGGGGTTTTGACAGCAGTTGGAATGGGAGAGAGATGGATGAGTTGGATAGCAGCCCTATCAAGGCCTTGGCCTAGAGGGATGGTCAATGGGGAAGTGTCACAGCTTTTAGAGCTACAAAGGGGAACGCGCGCAGGGGTGCCCCCTGTCCCTTCTCCTATATGCACTGGTAATGAAACCATGGGCGATAGACGTTAGGACGCATAGCCACATTCAAGGGGTCAGGGTGGGGGAGGTGAAATACAAACTCAGCCTCTTTGCAGACGATGCTCTCCAATACATCACCCAAACTCAAGTCTCCCTTCCGAGCTGCTAGGAAGGTTGGAAGTGTACGGACAACTATCGGGACTTAAGGTGAATTGCAGCAAATCAGAGGCACAACCGGAAGGGCCAGGCAGGGAACAGACTGGGGCCTACATGAGGAGGTTGGGTTTCAATGTCGAGGGAGATGGGTTCCGTTAACTAGGGGTTGAAATCCTGAGGGACCTTAACAACCGATTTTGTAAAAACTATATCCCCCTGTGGGAGAAGGTCAAGGCAGACCTAGATCGCTGGTCCAGGCTTAATCTGTCCTGGAAGACCAGACTCAATTGCTTAAAAATGACAGCCCTCCCAAAGTTTTTATTTTTGTTTCAGAGGCTCGCTGTAATAGTCCCCTTACACTTTTTAGAAATAGTCAAACAAAGACTCTCGAACTTTCTGTGGGCCGGGAAAAGACCTAGAATAGCGCTCAAAGTACTTGCGCTTCCCAAGGCAGAGGGGGGGTTCGGGGGGGCATCCTATTTTAGAAGTGTTATGGACGGTCTGGAAAGAAGGGAACAGTACGAGGTGGATCGTGACTTGGCCCTCCCCAATGAGCTGCATCTGGGCACCCCTGTTAAGAAATCTGTTAGCGGAACCCCTACAGTTCCAAATGTGGTATGAAGTGGGCATGAGCAGAGTGGGACAGATGTGGGGCAAGCAGGATTCCATTTCTATGGGTAAACTAGAAGGCCTCCTGTAGATGTGCTGACTCCTCATTCCGTCATTTGCGGTTGAAAGGGGCCTTAATGACACATGATGGGGCAATCATTTGTGCAGAGATCTCACCCTTTTGAATCTGCAGCTTTTTGAATGGCTATCCTCCAGGGTGTGCACATGCACGCAGCTTCACACTGCGGAAGGACAGCAATCAGCGGTCTGAACATTTAGCTATAGACTGGATTGGGCTGTGCCGGTCAGCAACTAACAGTACGCAGTCCCCCGGACTAGACTGATCTTTCAGATTATCGCTGTTCCTCATCTTGTATTACCGACGTACAATCAAAGAGGACACCTGTGGAGTCACACAACACAACAGAGAGTTTGCACTAGCTAGAGTTCAGAATTTGCTGTTGACAAATCGAGACGGGCTTCCCCTCACCCCAAGATGGATGCCTCAAAATGGACACAGCCAATAAAGCTGTGTAGAAAAGACAAACTATTGACCAAATCGATGGAACACACACCAATGTGATCCGAAATGAAGATACTTCTTTATGTCCTGATGAGGGCGTTGGTAGGAAAAGTACATCAAATACCATGCCTGAAACTAACAGTATAACAGCTCAAGTTCCATTTTAGGATCTTGATTGTTTTGGTTTATACAAATGTTTGTGGCAATTGAATATATTAGAACAACTAGATAATATATGCCAGACTTATTAAAACATCAATGCATTTATGGACAACAAACATTACCCTGCATTGAAGGTCTAATTGTTGGACCAGTTGGTTTTTGACAAACTGTTATTATTGCATTTTTTGCGCAAGTATGACTGGTTTTTGAATGTGCATGTATGCAATTGACATGGATGAGTTGGTATGTGTGATCACAGTATGGTGTGTTGTGCTAATATGATGAAATTGTTCTAATACAGAATTTATGGTATGTTTTTTTTATTGTTTTGATTGCCATTTTTGTACTGTCTTTACATATGATCTCAAAAAAGAAAATATGAATAAAATAAGAAACAATTGTAAAAATTAATTCTCAATCTGTTTTTATGAGAAGGTATTGAAGTTGAACTGTTATGAATAATTTGAATGCGATGAGAGTCTGTACATGCCGTTGGTATTTGTACTTGTTGATGGCTTATACAAAGCAAGGACACAAAGTGCTGTGTAGCATCCCTATATAAAGTGCTATTAAGGACGGAACCCCTTCAAGGCCCGGTGGCAAGGAAGCGGTGAGCCAGAGATTTGCAAAGTGAAATAACAGAAGACCTGTGGCTTTCCATATGCAGGAGGGTCACACAATCCTCAGCATCCCCCAAATATAGGATGCAAGCAATTAAGATTATACACCATTGGCACCACCCACCAGCCCTATTGGCCAAGATGTACCCGGGAGCAGACTCATGGTGTTGGAGATGCAGACACCCAAATGCTGAATAACACCATATGTGGTGGGGATGTCCTCCAATTCAGATCCATTCGGGGGAGGTGCTCTCGTGGATCAAGGGGGTTGACTGAATCTCACGAGAGCTGTCCCCATGGTCCTCCTCTTCGGGGTTTGGGATACAAATGAAGGGGAGGGGGAAGACCAAAGGAATCACATGACCCGCATCCTGATGGTAGTATCCAGATGTTGTGTGGCACAATTTTGGAAACAATACAAAGTCCCCACTGAGAGAGAATGGCCCCGGAAAGTCAAGGGAATATATTAAATGGAATATATGACGAACATCCTGAATCAATCTAGAGTTAGGATTGGAGAAATGTGGTTGCCCTTTTTTGCTAAATATGGTAATTAAACAAAGGAAAGCGCGATGGTGGAAATGGTAATGTTAGATGGTTGCTCGAAACTCGCATCCTTACATGTTGGTTTTATGTGCTAAGTGCTAGACGGGGTTGGGGGGTAAAGCAAATGGAGGGTAACCATGAGTGTTATGTAAGTGATGCAATCGCAACCCTGTAATGCCCATTGCTATGTTATAAAATGCTGATAAAGTATTATTTTCAACAGCAAAAAAAGAACCCATTGGACATTTAAGGTAGGACCCTTTGAAAGACAGGAGGCGAGGGGGGGGGGAACTATGCCCTTCCCATCTTTGCATATGGCAATACAGGGGCCCAGGTCACTGAGGTGCACACAAATGGTGAGGACCTTCTGATCCTAACTAGTCCCATTAAGGCATCTGGAGGCAAAGGTAATCAGGTACAGCAGAAAGAGATGCCGGGGGATGGTCACACACAGCCCATAGTTGAGGAGAGGGAGGGTAAGATGGAGATCACGATTGCTACTTCCAATAGAAATCGGGTCCTCTGGGATGAACTTCCCCAGTAGGTAACTCTAATAAAGAAAAAGGGTGTCACAGCAATGACTGACGCTTATGCACTAGCATTGGCACACAAACTAATGGAGTTAGTGTACCTACCCCCACATATCTGGGTTGGGAAATGGCTTACTAGGAACCCTACGAGATGACCTACTAATAATGAAAAATATGTGGGGGGCATTGGAAAGGGCCATCAAAGAACAGTTCCAACATTTTGGTGTAGACTTGGCATGCATCAAAGAGAGGCTCACAAGGGAGCTCTCACATTAGGATGCTAGCAGCTTGACGGTCAATGAGACAAACAGTAATCCAATGAGCAAGCAAAAGCCTAAAGCTCCTTTAGTAAAAGCATGCCCTCCCAACCATAGGACTATCTTGGGACCACAACTAAAAGGAGGGAGTAATGGGTTTAAAACGGTAGCAAGGGACCATGGCAGGGAACAGAGAAACCGCCAACAACTCCCCGGTGGCAATACCCGAATACCCAGCCATGTAGTCAAAGGGCAGTCGAGAGATCGGGGAAGGCCAACCCATCATCAGGCAGGCAATGAGCAGATTCATAACTTGAACACCTACAATCGCATGCCAATATGGATTAGCACACCTTATACGCACGCCTAATACAATCCCGTTGGGAAATAGGCTCTCTCGTGCGCTACCTCCATTCTAGCTCAGAACTTTGGTGGCTGCCAGTGTGCGCCACAGGTTGCCTTCTCCCAGAAATTCAGCGACCCAGCATTAAGGGATCCTTTCCTGGTGCTGCATATGTGACCGCGACTGGAAGGACGCCTGATATCGCCTGTTTGTGGACACCGTCACTGGAAGTCACCTTTCTCCAGCCTGTGCAGTGTCCTGAAAAGGTCTACATCAGTGTTTTTCTTGCATTTCTTTATCGACAGACGTTGCATCTTGCAGCTGCACCTGACCAGAAGAATCCTCAAACCCACAACACCTTGGCACTTTTTACCAGAACCAACGGTGGAAGAATGATTCCCCAGTGAACCTCAGATGATCTACAAAGTTATCTAGGAAAATAAGAGTCGGGGGGGGGGGGGGGTTAGTAAACAAAGTGGGCCTCATCAGGGGTTGAGCAGAGTGGGACAAATGCGGCGGTAATGCCATTACTGCCGCATTGCCACTCTGCCCAATCCTGAATGTGGACGGAAAGTAGCAGATTTACCTCAAGCTTTGTGCTGGAGGTAAATCTTGCCACTTTCCGCCTATTTGCGGTGCTATTACTGCAGCGCTATTAGCGCCATCGGTAATAGCGCCGATGTTTGCTCATAGAGTCCTATGGACTCTTAACAAAATGGGAAATAACAGCCTTACCACAACTCTGGATCTGGCGCTAATTGTGCCTGCCCGAGTTGTGGTAATGCTATTTGTGTTGACGGTATCCTGGCGGATTTTCTGCCGTGATACTGCAAACTTCTAATGAGGCCCCACAAGTAAATTGCAACTTACCTGCAGAGTCACCGTTCTGGTGAGAAACATTGTGGCTCCTGTGACTTTTGGGAACAAGGTCCCATTTTTCTTAGGGTTTGGACTGCTTATGTTAGTTTATTGACTTGTGATCTGGTTCCATCACTTATTGCATATAATCTACTTAATTGCTTTGCTGAATAAGTCGGCGAAAAAAAAGGTAAGCTGATCTGGGCGGTGAACACAGCCATTACAGTGCTCAGGTAAAATCCTGCCACTCTTTCATCACTACCTCTTGCTCCTAACACGATGTTGCCCTGGAGTGACTTTCTTGTTAGTGTCGAATCTGGCGTTTCCTTGAGGGAGGGCTGTACATGACCCTTGATACTATTAGTAGGTTGACTTTGTCGTGCACTTAGATGGATTTGTTGGTGTGGCCGGTCAGATAGCACAACGAGCTGACGGCCCGTTTTTGACATCTGTCGAAACCGAGCAGGGCCAACTCAACCTTTCATCCTTCCGAGGTCGATAAATTGAGTGCCATACAATACCACGTTGTGGTATAGTAATATCAACTGTTATCTCAGCGCTCAGATTCCTGCGGGCTTGTAGCGCTATATAAAACTAGATTTTATTCTTATGTATCGCACTTAGATGGATTTGAGGATGGTCGATGTGTTGCACTTAGATGGTTTTTCTGTCATCCATGTATGACTATGCATGCTTGAAGCGGGCCTTTGAGCGCAAACTCACAAATCGAGAGTTAGTTTGCAGCGGTCTATTTTATTGTTTTCAATCTGGAGTCGTTCTTCCTATGTTTTCAGTTTGATATGTGACAACACCTTATTGGGCAGTCCACTGTAGTGGGCTTGCATGTGATGCAGAAGATAAACCTATGTTTGGCTGATGTGCTATCACCCACTACCATCCGCGTCATCTCTTTCCCTCAGGGTGCCTATAAACACTGCTTGAGCAGTGTTTGAACAGCAACCCGCAGCTGCAGCTATGCACAGCCAGGCTCTCTGAGCACTCCCAGAGGTTGGGTGAACCTAGTAGCAGGTCTGTGCGAATCAGGAACTGTGGCTGAATGTAAACACCCAAAAGAAATCTGTATTCAATATATCAACCAATTAAGGATGCCATGTGAGTCAAGCATGCTGATATTCAAAACGGTGACCTGCTGAGCACGCATGCGTACAGGCTGAAGTGCTGGAACAACGTGCTACTGTGGGAAATCTTTTTTTTGCAATGTTGTGGCACAGCGTTGTAAATCAGGGCGCTGTGTAGTTGGTAGTTTCAATTAATGTTGGCTATTATCCATCATGGCAGATCAAATTCACACACATGCCACCAAAATAATCCTCACATTGCAACTACATACTTTGTACATGCTTTATCATCAGATTTGAAAAGAACCGTGAACAGTTGAGGAATAAAATAACATGGATAGTTTTCACATTTCTAATGCCAATATATAAAACAATGAGACTTGTCACATTACCCTGCACTTATTTGAATTAAAAACAGTAAATAAGTTGGACCTTTTCATAAAGTATTGTTATATGGCCTGTGGATCCCATACGTACTCCATCTGAGGGTCCTGCCTGCAAAACGAAGCTCCCTAGGCCTACATTACGCAGGACTATGCCTGCTAGTGTGGAAGCCACCTGATGAACTGGGATTCGTTCCCAGAGGGACATTTGACGGCCTGGAGGTTTGTTTTCAATAAGGTACATTTTTCTCTTGGCCACTTAGCTGGGTGGCTCTTCAAGCATAGCCATTCTATTTTCATGTTCCTTCTCCTAGCCTACAAAGCTATCTATCAATCGTCTTTGTTAGGCAAGATTGTATGTAGTAACCCTGTGGGAGACTGCACCAGTTTTGTCCACTTGGCAATAGGTAACGCAATCTTTGGGATAGGCCTGTAGTACACAAGTTGATAGTGTGACTGAGCAGCAAGGCTTATCTCAAGAGGGTTCAATGTGAGCTGTAAGGTTGCAACATAGAGTTTCACAGTGACAAGTATTCAAATAACACTTACACTCGAGGCTTCTTGATTAAAGGCATGGTCTAGTAAAAAATGTTATTGTCCCTACGGGTCGGCCATGTTTTTTTTAAGCCTAAGTGGCTCGATTTTAGAAAACTTTCCTATGGACCTTACCCAAGTTTTCGTCCATTAAACGCACGCGAAAACAAGCACCAGGGAGCCGCCATTTTCTGATAATCCTATAATTTACCACATCGCCCTGGCTGACCTGCTTTTGCGGCACTAAATCAAATCCCCCGCCCCTGAGCCTGTCATCAGCAGACTCGTACCGCCCATTTCCCAACGCCAAAGCACGTCTTGTGTCAACATTCGCTGCGCTTCAGCTAATGACATGTCGCCATGGAAATGGCAGGACGCCTCTTTCCTCAATAAGTATAAACAGACCGTTTCACAACACACAGCAGCAGATTTTCGATTCCATTCCTCTCTGTGTTACTTTGAGTATTCTGTGACTCGTTTCAGTGCTCTGGTCAGCTACCTTCGCCGCTTGTAGCCTGTGTGAACAGATACCAGTACCACCGCTATAAATTATTTTAGTTTGTTTAACACACAATGGCTTTAATAATGCCCTACTTGTACGAGCCCGAGTATACCGAGGAGGAACTACTGGAAAGGGAAGCACGCGAAAACGATGGGGATTCGGACGGCAGTTGGCAGGACGAATCAACAGATGAAGAGCCTGGGCCTAGTCGAATGGACGGCGTCTCCACCTGGTGCACATGCAATCGGTGTGAGCTAATGCCAACTGAGGACGAGAACTGCTGCTGCCGAGAAAACTCGGGATGCCTGGGCTACATTTCGGAAGGCGAGCCACGACCGCAATGCATCACCGAGCTGCCAGACTTCAGGGCAGCCTGCCTCACACGGGCCGTGTTGAGAATAATGATGGTGCTTATGCACGAACTTCGCGCAACTGTTCGTCCTCGTAATCCGAGTAACGAGTAAGTATACTCTGCTTGTCATGCCACTCCTATTTCATGTTCTTCTACTATATCCAAAATTACATCTACATATCATTGTAACGCATGCAAGTCGTTCAATAGTGTGCATTGTCTAGATAGCATTTGTCCGTGCAGAATGCCATTAGTTACAAGAATTGTCATTGACAACAAACGTTTATTAAACTTATCTTGGTCATTTAAAAACAGTTTGTTTCATTCCTTTTCACAGGTGGTACAGGCTGGTGGCCTATCGTTCCTTTGCATGGTGGCTCCACGGGAGGCTTGGACACCGCGTTCGAAGAGTGATACCCGCCTGTACCGTTCGTGCCATTAGAGAAACGTTCCCGAGTGACAGCGGTCAGTACAGGGGATTTTCTCTCGCTGTGCTGCAACCTGGCCTGTATAATCTTTAAAGTCTTGTATTTTTGTGTCATGAAAATAAGATACAAAATAAAACACCACATATATTTTAACAACGGGTGTTTCGATTTTTTAAATGAATCAAGTGTGTCTCCATTCAAGGATGGACGTCAGACATCAGTGCTCCGAATGGGTGAAGGTCTGGTCGCTGTGAAGCAGGGTGGTCACTATCTATCTAAGCTAACATAACATATTCTCGATAATGCATGCACTAAATAACACTTGTTCAAAGTCTTTCAGTGGGTTATGTCTCTATAAAAGTCACACATATATCTATACTAACAATTACCATTGGATTATACAGGCCTTAGGGTCTTGACCACTATAATACACCGGTTGAAGTGTGGGTCTGTGCTCACAAGAATCTCCGGTATGTGGCATTTGTTATTGATAAGCAACGATATACTATCATTGATATAAAGACTATATATTGATATAAAGGCGGTTCGCGCCAGTGGATGAGCGCTGGCATGGGGGGCTGTCAGGGGCGCGAAAGGCCAAGGTGCCAAAGTACATGTACACTTCAAAAGGTATCCCACGCCAAGGGGCCATCGGTCACATGGCCTCCTCAGACCCCGTGTCTCCAGCCAGGCCTCCCCTTGAAGCAGGCCGCCCCCCTGCAATCCACATAAGTGTGTCTCCATTCAGCAGTCTTCCTGTGCCTTATCTGCACGCCCCAGGCCCATCCATCCCACCCCCCTCTATCAAAGGCGGTTCGCGCCAGTGGATGAGCGCTGGCATGGGGGGCTGTCAGGGGCGCGAAAGGCCAAGGTGCCAAACTACATGTACACTTCAAAAGGTATCCTACGCCAAGACATGGCCTCCTCAGACCCTGTGTCTCCAGCCAGGCCTCCCCTTGAAGCAGGCCGCCCCCCTAAGACCATGACATACATACGTCATTCATTCACAAACGCACCCCTGTTTCTAATACTTTATAAACCACTTGATATGTCTCATGAGAACATCTTTGTGCTTTGCAAGTCAACTCCTGAACGTGTTACCTGGCAACCACTGAGATCTGCGCTAATCTGCTCGTCGTCGTGCTATCCGTGAACTTCTGTGACCGCTTAGAGCAAACCCATCAGTGTGCTACCTGTGGCCACCCACCTATTCTCCTGCAACATACTGCTCTGCTTGCTGAATGCAACTGTTTGTTGGTCAAGGTAAGGCCATGTATCTTAGTCATATTTCGCAGATTTTTAAATTTCTATCTATTTGCGAGTTGAGTACACAATAGGGCTAGGTTCATTGGTCTCATTGCTATTGACTTGAGTTTCCATTGCTATGCTATCAATAGATCTATTTATTTTCATCTGTGTCTATTGTCATCGAATTACATCCTTCGGGGGTCCAGTCTATAATGTAAGCATGTTTCCTTCTCGTGCAATACAGAACATCCAAGGGATGAGTCACATGTTCAGTTTTTAGTCACATCATTTATACATTTCTGCAACTTATGCAAATACTAAGCCGCACATAATGAACTGGTATAGTTCCTGCGACCAAAACAAACCTTGCATTGATCATTGTATGATTCATTTACTTTTGTATCAAATCTTTATTCTTGAAGATTGTATAATAATGTCGATATTTACTTTTCAGATTTATCAACAATGCCTGCCTGTTCAATTAGCGGTTGCCCTTCGAAGACCCATGCGAAATCTGAAGGCACTAAAATGCATGTATTCCCAAAAACTGTTGATCGAATAAGAGAATGGGTCAGACATTGCGGATATCCACTGGATGAGCTGGAAAGTAGAGTCCAACAAGTCTTACAGGACAAGTGGGGTGATCGATACCGCATCTGCAGCCAGCACTTTTCCTTGGACGTGTACACAACATCTTGGGTAACAAAGAAGAATAAACGGCGAACGACACGGAAATTGCTCAAACGGTATTCCCACTCTATTCGTCCACATTCCGCCACCGGTGAGTCAAGTGTCCGGATTTAGCTTTAGGCCTTGCGGTAGTGTGTAGGTATCCAAACGGATTAATTGATATTGTAGATGTTCTATCCCTTGTAATAATTTCGATATTGATATGAGTGTATAGTTTTTTGAATAATGACATTTATCAATCTATTCTTTTTCGATTTCATAACCCACAAATGCAATGTATATATATGGGAACAGGGAACTGTGCTGTATTGAGCATTTTTCAAGTATTCTGTCGCCTTACATGGCTATTTTTAAAATTGGCATTTCATTATCAATCATTAATTTACCTTTACAACTTCTTGACTATCCCTTGAATCTGAAGCAAGAACATTCTACATCCTTGACGTGGTCGCAGTTATCAACCACTTCTAGCGCGTATCAGGTAATCTTACTAGGCTAATCCGCTACAGACTTGTTTTATGCATGTCAAGTAAAAGTTTTATTTTATCGTGTAATTATTTTACCGAATGTTTGGTTAGTGCTTTCCAATTGATATACACCTTAGTTATCGTCCACTGGTGTTTGTTTTCAGTTATAATTAGTGTTATCCATACTAATGCAAATACTGTCTTTCAGGGAGATGCTGAAGCGTCCGCCACATCTACAACATTTCTAGATGTTCTTCACCAGCAGGAGGTATGGATACTGACAGCTCCATCGAGCGTCATCATCAGAGCTGGAATTCTTGTCGTTTGTTCTACG
Organism: Ambystoma mexicanum; assembly: GCF_040938575.1. Classification (NCBI taxonomy): domain Eukaryota; kingdom Metazoa; phylum Chordata; class Amphibia; order Caudata; family Ambystomatidae; genus Ambystoma; species Ambystoma mexicanum. The sequence goes on along the minus strand of NC_090925.1, from coordinate 761,357,190 downwards.
CAATGTTTAATTCGTGGTTAGCCGTTGATATGTACCTGTGCTGTCGACCCCAGGTGTGTGTTATGTTTTCACTATTGTAATCCTCACTAATGCAAGTACTATGTTTCAGGCAGTTGATGGAGCGTCAACCCCTGCACTTGATGCAGAGCCTGACATTCAAGTAATTCCAGGGGAAGTGGAAGCGGGACCATGCGTATACGAATCGGCGCAACAGCTTTCGGAAGTGCGCACTACATTTGCAACATCCATAGATATTCTTCAGCAGCACGAGGTATGGATAATGACAGCTCCATCATGCGTGATCATATAACGTGATTCCATTTGCTATACTTTCTTCCCTATTAACGCAAGTGCTGTGTTTCAGGGAGACGACGAAGCTTCCACTACAATCACAACATCCAATTTAGATGATGCAGATGTAAATAAATCGGAGAAATAAGTCGATGAAATGTGATCATATTTAGATTTTCCTTGATTCTTTTGGACAATGCATCATTTGCGGTTATCTCTTTATATGTACCTGTGCCATCGACCCCAAGTGTGTGTTATGTTTCCAATATTGAAAACCATACTAATCCAAGTACTGTGTTTCAGGGAGACGACGGCGCTTCCACCACAATCACAACATCTCATTTAGATGATGCAGATGTAAAGGAATCGGAGAAATAAGTCGATGAAATGTGATCATATTTAGATTTTCCTTGATTCTTTTGGACAATGCATCATTTGTGGTTATCTCTTTATATGTACCTGTGCCATCGACCCCAAGTGTGTGTTGTGTTTCCAATATTGAAAAGCATACTAATGCAAGTACTGTGTTTCCGGGAGATGCGGATGCCTCCTCTCCAATACAACCATTCATGGCAGTCCATGCAGAGCCAGAGGTATGGATACTGACAGTTCCATCGAAATAGATCATCACTGGTCGGATACTTGTTGTTTGATTGTTGCACACAATGTTTAAATTGTGTTTGGCTATTGAGATGTACCTGTGTGTTCGTCCTCACGTGTGTTTTATGCTAACAATATTTTGATACATAGTAATGAAAGTACTATGTTTCAGGGAGACGATGGAGCCTCATTCCGTGCTTTCTATGCGGATACAGAAAATATAGTCGTTGCAGCGCAAGAGGAAGGGAGGACATGCGGAAACAAATCGGAGCTACAGTGTGCAGATGTTGAAGGTCGAGTCAAAAATGTTTCAAAGAAAAAAAAACAAAAAAGGTTAGTTACAAACAGTTCATAACTTTACAAAAATGTTTGTTCTGGGGACTATTTTATGTTTTTTTTCCAGTCAATTCTACTACACTCCATCTTGTGTTTAAACTAAACATCCCTTTTCCAATCTCTCCTCCAGTTACCCGTGGGTGTCAGAACTATACATACACAGACAGTGAAGCGAATGAGAGATGTGGCTTGCCAGACCGTGTACACTATGGAGGAACTATTAAGTGAGGCGAGGCGTGTTCGTGCTCGAGATGCTCATGTCCAATGGCCAGAACATGAATTAACTGTGTTTGGAGACTACAGCAAAGTTGCATTGGACCATAGCTACAGTGCGACTGCACCACCACAAGAAGATGTTATTGAATCTATTGAAGATAGCTCTGAAGTAGTTGCAGATCAATTCACACAATCTACACCCGCCAAAAATGTGCCACCAAAAAACCTGTCGACATTGTTGTTCTCCCATCAATGTTGAAGTAATAGATGTCGAAATGACAGAGAATGAACCAGCCGCAGCATCCATAGACGCATCAGAACTTGATATCAGCGATATTACTTTCCAATGTGTTGAAATCTCCACAACGTCACAGGCCGAAACAACGTTGACGCAGGATGACAGTCTAATGAAAGAGAGCAAATACATTGTATTCGACAGCTGTTTGATGGAAATTATAAGTATGCTGAAATGTCTGCATTCCATTACAGGGAAAGTATGTGGGAAGCCATTGATTAATGTGACTCGTCAAATAAAAGGCAGTAACGTCAAAATAAATGCCACCTGTAGATTAAATCATAGGTTCTCATGGTCTGCACAACCGATGCTGGGGAAACTGCCAGCAGGAAATCTACTGTGTGCAGCTGCATCACTTTTTAGTGGCTCCAGTTTTAGAAAGTTAGAGGCTTTCTTTCAGTTTGTGGGACTCCATTTCATTTCTAAAGCGCTGTACTACATATACCAACGTGATTATCTGTTTCCGGCCATTAGTGATGCTTGAAAAATTGAACAATTGTCTCTAGCAAGTACATTCGAAGGCAAACGATTCAGGCTAGCCGGCGATGGACAGTGCGACAGCCCTGGATTTTCTGCCAAGTACTGCACCTACCACTTTCAGCACATGGATAGTAAGAAAATTGTGAGTTCGGTGGTCGTGCAGGTAACACAATGTACATCGTCAGTGGCCATGCAGAAACTAGGATTTATAAAATCAGTGGAATATCTACAATCAAGGGGAATGCACATTGACCTCATAGCCACGGATAGACACGTTTCAATTGCCAAGACAATGAGAGAGTAGTTCCCACATATTAAACATCAATTTGGCATCTTGCTAAATCAATCAATAAGAAAATCTCGGCTGGAGAAAAAAAAAGGTTTTGAAAGTATTTTGCAGTGGTCCCATTCTATCACCAACCATCTTTGGTGGAGCTCAAAAACTTGTGAAGGGTCAGTGGAAATACTACTTGAAAAATGGCAGTCACTGATGCACCACTGTACCAACGTTCACCGCTGGACAGCAAATCAACATTTCCACCAATGTGAACATGGCCCTTTGTCCCCAGAGGAGGCACGGAAGAAGTGGTTGATTCCATCTTCACCGACACACAAAGCCATTGAGAAGATTGTTTTCGACAAAACTCTATCAAGAGATTTGAAAGGACTGACAGAATTCTGTCATACAGGAGTTTTGGAGGTGTTCCACAATATGTGCCTAAAGTACAGGCCAAAGCGCTTGCATTTTAGCTTTCGGGGCATGAAACATCGCACTCTACTAGCGGTCTTGGCCCATAACAGCAATGTCGGACGTGAAGAATCTAGGACTAGGGGTAAAGTAAGGATGCCTCGCTAAACTAAGGTGTTTTCAAACCGAAGTAAGCAATGGGTGATCAAACCAGTCTATGATGAAATGCAGTTCGACTTTGTGAAAGGCCTTATTGTTGCTGTGTTAGAGAGGCACAGATATGGAATTCTGGACGTTTCTGTGCAGAGCAGTGATCCATTGCCACCGAATATTGCGACTGTGCCATGCCCACCCGAAGCACAGCTGATTGTGAAGTACAAATCCCGGTTTAAATAATTGCAATACGATTGTCTTTTTGTAAATAAATGTTATTGTACAGTGTACCTGTAAACCTAACCCCTACCTTCACCATCATGGGTGGCGAACAAGCTGGGTGTCATCTTTGAATTCTCTCTATTCACCTCATATATGTGTAATTATATATTTTTCTCATGTCTCATCTCATGTAAATGTAAATGCTGCGCACTGTTAACAGAGGGGAGGCTTGTGTATTGCAAATAATAAAACAAACAATCTCACTTTTAACTCAACTCCTGTGGTACTTTATACTTTCCCTGACCTTCCGCCAAAAATTAAATGTCTCAATTTGGGCTGCAAAGCTCGCAGACAACGGGGACAAAATTGGGGCACTTAGAACGCGCCAGCCAAGCGGGCCGTGGCATTTGGGAGAGAAGCCAGTTCGCATTTGCACATTGAGGCACACTACATAGACGGATTCTAAACTTCAAGTTCTCACAGATGCCTATACTACGGCTTTGATTTTCAGCTCGCGCCCAGATGAGGCCCACAAGTCGCACTGGAAGTAGAAGGGTCTATTGTTTTTTGACCTTGAGACAGGGACCATGCCGAAAGAACTACATTTGAAGGGGGTGCGCAATACTGTAAGAGACGATAAGGCAGAAAATTCAGAAACTAGACCGAGTTTCATTTTAGTTCAGTATACGAAAAATCGTTGTCAAGAGCACGGTCCGTTTTACAGACTGCATTACGAAGAGACACAATGGAAATTTCAAATATAATGTAAGTAAATCTTTACACGCTTTTATACCGGAATGAAGATTTAATGAATGGAAGCATGAATAAATGAATTAATGAAGAGCTAGGAAAAGCAAGGAAAACGTGTTCGTAGTGGGCACATGGGCATGCAGGTCCACTGGTCTCACCGATCTCGGTCCTTGGCCCAGCCACTTTTCCCTGCACTGCCTACCTGCACTACAGGACTGTCTCTGTATCCTTCAGCCCCTTCTCCCGGCATTTACCTTGCACTTGCCACCAGCTGGCCCTATTATTTAATTTGTATTCAACTAACCATGTACAGCACTCCCCCCCCCCCCCCCTTCCCCATGCGCGATCAGAAAGACACCTGGCCTAGTAGGATCGTTGTCTGTCTGCCCTTGTTCCCCACCTGCCTCGTCGCGCCTTGAAACACTTGAGTATAGGCGCGTTACAAATGCCATATCATATATCATATCATTCCTCACGCATGTAGTCTAACTGTCGTTTATCATTGTGTGTTGTCCTCGATTTATTTCGTTACTTTTCGCATTGATTTTAGAGCCGAACATACTCCATTGAACTATCTTTGCAAGCAAATAGTTTCTGATCGGCTGTAATAAATAAAATAAGTAATATTAATGAAGATCGGCTGACGAGAATAATTATAATTTTTTTGTTTTCATAACAGGTATTTGCTCCCCTTCTGCTACTGCCATCGGTTTGAGACACCAGCAGATGGCTTTTACAGTAGACGCCTGCAGCTTCGTGTGAACAACTGGAGCACACTGACAATTTTATGGGACGATCACCGAGGGCCCACATGGCCTTACGCTGTGCTAGTGGCTAGAAGCAACATATCAACCTTTACGATGGACTAGTGCCTAGTTGATGGAACAGCCTTGCGGTTCACCGTGCTTCTTTTAACGAAAAGCAACACCCTGTGTACCATGGCGGATACAGATAAAAGAAAATAAATGGCTTTCGGAGTTCATATGGCAATTGCTGAATATTCTCTAAACATTTAATGTAAAATAAATGTACTTTACCAAATGTACCGTGTTGCTGTTTGATTTTAAAGTACAGATTCATATTCCGAATTGTGGTGTGCTGTGTTGTGAGATGGTCTGTGTTGGTTTCCGGGTTCTGTGTGGAGTCGCTTAGAAGACGACTGGGTGCGTTTGCCTACGCAGCACAGTAACTTCACGAGAGAGGCCGGGAATATGAATGTTTTGATAATGTCAGGCTCAGGGGCAGGGGCATTGATTTAGTGCCACAAAAGCAGGTCAGCCAGGGCGATGGGGGAAATGATAGGATTATCAGAAAATGGCGGCGCCCTGGTGCTTGTTTTAGCGTGCGTTTTAATGGACGAAAACTCGGGTAAGGTCCATAGGAAAGTTTTCTAAAATCGAGCCACTTAGGCTTAAAAAAACATGGCCGACCCGTAGGGACAATACAAATTTTTACTAGACCATGCCTTTAAATAATTATTTATTAACTTAACAGTCAGTTTTAAAAGAAGCCTTCTTTAGAAGGGAGCAATTGGCAACAATAGCAATACACTTCAAATACACTCCGTCAGTTCAATAAAGTAAGTAGATACCCTTTTGGGATGGCACACAGATTTCCTACACCCCGAGGTGACTTCAATAGCTAGGACACTGTGGACATTTATATATCACTTTTCACACTTAAATGGTAATACTGAAGTTGTGGCAAAAAGGAAAAGGTTAGGGATGCAAACAATGGTTAACATGTTTCTCAAACCGGTAACCACTTTTGAAAAGTTCAGATCAGCAGCACTTTGCAATTTCAGCTACTCGCAAATAGCACCACTGCGGTTCTTGGACACCTTGTGGGCTTTCCTTGCTTCTGGGTACAGCACTCTGTTGAGTTGGCTCAGGCTTGGTCAGCCCAGCTTCGTGGGAGTCTGGATGATCTTCCTGGAGCTCGGGTCCGGCTTAAAAATGATGCACTCGATTCTAGTGTTCCTGTCCCCTGGCACTTGGGTCCTGCAGCAGCAATGGAAGTACAGCCAGCAGAGAGAGGGGTTTCAGTCGAGTTCGTCTTGGGGTCGATTGGTCCCACCAACCTAAAGGGAAAGTCGTCTTTTGCAGGGCTTCTCTAGGCAAGGTGAATTCAAAGCTTCAGCACTGCAGCAGGGCTTCACCGGGAAAACCAATGGTCCAGGAGTTGCAGCAAGCTTCTCTTCCAAGTTCTTCTTTGGATTCCTTCATCCAGTGGTCGACTCTGCCTTCCTCGCAAAAGACCTTGCCTTTTATGCAAGTCTCTCCCGTTAATTTGCAACCTAGCTGTCACTCACACATCAGGTTGGCTATCCTCCAAGGACATCCAGCTGGCGAATCACCTTTGGGTGTATTCCTGTAACCAAGGAAACTAAGCACAGGGATTTTCGGGAACCTCCCTCGCTTCCTGCCCTGCCAGACATGCTGGAGACAGAGGAGGGCTTCAGCAGTGACCACGCCAAAGACAAAACGAAGGGCCCAAACCTGGTTTGGCACACAGAGTAAATCTCAAGAAGGACCTTTCCAACAAGAAATGGCGAAAATGAAGACCGGGGCCGCCTTGATAAAATGGGCACCCATGGGTGCTGTACTGCAGCTGCGAACACAGCCTGCAGTAAAACACACACAATGGTAGCAAAAAGTAAACCACTGCCACCAGCCATTAATTGTAGAAAGGGCAACATAAAAATGTTAAACAAGAAGTTAGACAAAGGGGATACTAAGTAACCTCTTCAGCACCCTATTGTAAGATAGTGTGTGCTGGGTCTATAAAGAGGAAAGTGTAAGTAAAGTCAATTTCACTTCACTACTCTTGGAAACAGTAGTTTATCCAAGAGAAGGTATTCAAACCTTAGCAGAAATCCAAAGGATTTCTCTCTGCCACTGCACTGAGGGTGCTGTGTGTCACAATGCAAAAAGATGATGCCTACAGAGTTTGTCAGACTCCCAAAGAAACACTGTGTTCAAATCAAATAAAACTGCATGAGAGAGTGGGAAAAAGGTCTCACTCTTTTCAGGATAAAAATGAGAAGCCCTAAAGTCCAGCAAAGTTGCTGGGGGACTCTAAGGTAGAAGGGAATTAGCACATTTCTAAGAATTCTCCCTAACAGTCTTGCTCTTTGGTACCTGTTTGATTGTATCTCCGTTCAATTATCATCTCCTTCGCTCCAATCCCCTCTTCATTTCACCTCACAGTCCCACACTCTCCCTGTGTCTCCTCTCGCTTCCGCTCTTTCTCGCCACTCACCCTGCACCACTGGAAGCCACTGTCCATAACAATCAAAAGTAGCCCAACTATGGAGCTCTTCAAACCCTTGTTCCCATCATTTTGCTATTGTACAGGCACCCTTCGTGGGAATGCCTCTACCACCTGTAATGGTGTTATTGTGAGCCATGTCTGTTCAAAATAGACATCCGTGGTCTTTAAATATAAATACGGTCCCCTGTCTTTCGTCCTGAGACTGACAATACACAGAAGAACTTGGGAACACTTGTGGATGGAATGTACAGCACATGCAGGGATCACTCAATGCACTTTTGGTCCCAGCCTGCTGTGAATCCAACAAGAATGCGTGATGTTCACAAGACTATATCGTCTGTTGGACGGATATCAAATGGTAATTTATTTGATTAAAAACATATACAATGGATGAAGCTAGCAGCAACCGTTGACATGTTTAGCTCTGAGACCTATTAGCCATGGCTGACAACCTTACCCGGACATAGGACTGAAAACTACAGGCGAAATCAGGCTCGGGCGGGGCTCTCGGCGACATCACAAAGTGCAGGCACAACGTGCTAGTATGGGTCTGTTTTTCTCAAAGTGGGCAATTTGGTTGAGTTATTTCACTGTAAAGCTACAACTTTTGACCAGTGTCACTAAACTAATATGATTCAAACTAGCTGTCCCCGGCCACGCGTTGCTGTGGCTCAGTCTGGTTAAATGGAAAAGAAAGAAAAGAGAAAGCACACGTTTCAAATGTTTAATTTGACAATGCTGGTGGGTAGTTTTTAATGGCTCTTGCGGTACTCGAAGTAGAGGCAGTTTAATTTTCCCAGTGGCGAAACACATTCCTTTAGTTTCTCCATTAAATTTCAGAGCCTTGCAATAAGGACACACTTCAGTCATGGTGCCGATAAGAACATGTCGGCTCAAACTATAATCATCAACTGGGTTGTACTGGAATGCAAGGCGATTGTAATCGCGTGATTGCTGAGCACAGAGTCGTGTTTGACGCTGATCTGCTGTTTCTTGTTGAAGTCTTTCAGCCTGTCGTGTTCATTCTGTTGAGAACAAAGTAGATCTGAAGCTGCAGAACGTGATCGCTGTGCTCGCGACCGTGCATCCTAAAGTCTGGCTGCACGTCGCTCTGCTGCTTCCTCAGCAGGTATTTGAGCATTGAAATGGAATCGTAAAATAGCTGTTTTGCAGTAAAATGTTCAAAATGTAGTGTGTGTTGCTTTTACGTCCAACAGATGGCACTGTTTTTCAGAAAAGGCATGTTTTTACCCGTCAGAGGTGTGACATCTATGTATATAAAAACATGTGCCTATTCGAATGCAACACTGTGTCAACATTTCAAAGTAATCGGAACTTTCGGAGAGTTAACATTTTGAACAAACAAACATTTACATTTTTATTTATATAGATAGATTAACAATTGGTAAGTGTTTTTTTTTTATACCAAAAGCACTACAGAGTCCGTCTGAAAAGGAAGGATTTGAGAGTGTGGGTCACATTTTCATTGCTGGCTGACCAGAGATGCACCCCTCAGTCTAATAGCCTGTCATAATTAAGAGTGACTGACATCCATACATACTGAAGTAAATACATTCATGGTACAGGCGAGGATGGATGTTTGCATGAATGAATGGAAGCATGTCATGTGTGACACATGTAGGAGGGTAAGGGCTAGTTCCATCCAACAGAAGACTGCCAGTTGGTTTGCTGACGGCACAGTTATTTATTAATAATAGTTTTGTTAATTGAATGCAATTCTTACTCGTTAGTGGGGGCCCGGGGAGGGCCACTGTTGCACACCTCATGACTCAGCCATGCAGTGCTTCGTGTACTGATTACACTAACACATGCTGTCTGAAAGTCCCTTTGACAGGTAATGCCCTGGGGTGGGGGCACCTTCGCCGTTATATCACGTAACTGAACATGCTATGCCGGACCCATGAATTCTCCTGGCAATGGATGGATGTGTGTTCCTGTAACATAAGCAACGGTTCACGCTACAGGTCACTCATACGCCCGGGATGAGGCACAGGGGGACGCCAGAGGGCCTCTTCGCTGCCCCTGCCTTTCACTGGCAGTCCTTACCGTTGCCTGCGGCCACTTTGTCACTGGTGTACTTGGGTTCACACGCAAAGGTGTACAGACCACCCCTTCTAAATGTTAAAGAGGCTACTGGTGTTTACGCCCTATAAGGGACAGTATGGATAAACCACGTGTTAGCAAAAAAAGATACGATACATGATTAAACCAGGGATCACAGTCTGTAAAGTGAAAGCGAGAGAGATGGGTTAAAAAAATGCTTATCACACAATTGTGTATACAATGCATATTAATAACGAATACTCTATTATGGGAGTCGATGCTTAGTGAAACGCGGATACGCCCGCTGCAGATCCGCCAGTAGCCCAAAACATGCTAATTATAGCTCTGTTGATGCACTCCCCCGCCGATACACCCCGCGCCAGTGATATGCAATGAATATTAAACCCTTTCTCTGGCTGGTGGAGAGGACGGCGGGGCCTGTAATAATGTCCCCAAGATGAAGAAAGGGATTTGCTACAGCACATGGCAGCCTTTAAAGTGGCTTCAGTCAGTGAGGCCAAGCCTGGGACAGTGACATGGATAATAACGGCAGAGCTGGGGAAGCCTGTGCTGATATGTACCGAGGTCACCCTCCGTGCATATCAGCACAGCCTTGCACAGCGTCTTGCGCCTTTACATTGGGACGTGAGATTGTGCAAAGCTGGACAGAGAATATGGTTCCCCGGAGACCACGTGTGCAACTGTATCCAGTGACAATGTCGCTGTGAAAATGGGCACCAGGTGGCGACCTTTCCCTAATAATGCACCCTCTGGACAATCAACACTTTCCCAAAAATATTCTAGGATTGGAGGTAATAATATATAATGTAACCCTCATAGAATATTTGGGGAATGATGGTCTGTAGAAAACACATTAGAATGCATCGCAATGAGCTGCAGGGCAGGTGTTCCCAAGACGGATCACCAGACAGTGAGAGGGGTGACCATTCCATTAACGTCCCCTTTTTCAGACCCAGGCCCCGTCATCCCCAGCCATTTCCTCCATTTTGATTTGTGATGGTTCCCCCAGCAGTGCCCACGTCGGTGGGCATAATGGGAGTTTTCCAGTGCACACTCACTGCTCCCTGCCTGCCTTCTCGGATCTCCTGCCCCTTACCTGCCCAAGGGGTTAACCGCAAAGGAATGGTAGGCTGTCGTAGTGTCCTGTGCCTTCCAGCATACCGTCCATTGTGTACATGTGCTTAGCTAGGCCCAGGGGCTTTGTTTTATGCCTGCAACACTGCTCATCGTAGAAACATCCCAAGCCCCTTATTGCCTGTCATGTAAGTTCTGAATCAGATCTTGGTACCGGGTGATAAGGATCTGCCTCGTCCAGTATCGTTTTTATGATACTCAATAACTTATTCCAATTTGTGTGTGTGTGTCGCACACCTATTTGTGACTTTCTTCCCGGAATGAACGCGTGTGACTAATATTTCAGAGTACCCCTTTTCTTCCCCCTCTTCTGATTGGCAGAGAAAGCACGGGGGAAGTATAGCTGACTCCCCGCCTTATCCATTAGCCCCTTAAACACTTGTGCTGCTGAAGGGGCCGCTAGGGGACCCTCGCATATGGAAACAAGGCACAATCACCACACACGAAATGATATGACAGACACAAGGTTTGTATTCCCAAAAAGCTAGGGTTTATTGCAAAGCAAATAGTCTCAGTTGGCCAACTGGGTCTCACGCCCTGCGACGTGTGTTTCCAGACCCCGGGGGACGCAAGAGAGTGAGAATCGTACAACAGTTACATATATACAAAGCAAGCATCTTACAATCAGTGGTGACACAGTCAACACCGCCCATAATGTATTTCCTTTGAATTAGGTTCGATGATTGACAATTGTGACGAGTATGACACCTTCAGACATTTATTTAGCAACAGTTTGCAATTTCATGAGCCTGCAGACACAATTCTTTGTTTTAAGAACACACTGCTTCTGTTCTCTGCAAGCAAGCTGCGTGCAGGGGAGAGACACATAGCAAGGCCTGCAATCTCCTAGTTTCTATTCGTGTACTGGAGGTAAACTCGCTCTCCAGGGCTCTACAGGGCTCAGGGAAGGGGGGCCGTAAAGGAGAGCATAATTCAAGCCATTAAATGTTTGTTTCTAACATTTCTACTGTATTAGCGAGACTGGCGGGCACCTGTGTAATGATTAAATGCCTTCTGCTTACTTCCAAGGACTTGTGAGGGAGGAGACCAGGCATTTCTGTCTGGGTCGCTGCGTTATGTTTCAACAAGTCTCTCGCGGCCTTGCTCTATGCATGAACAATACTGTACTAGTGGAGCAGAATGAGTTTTCAGCAAAGCAGTTTTAACAGAAGGCAAGAGGCAAAGGTTAGAAAACAAAATGGCGATTTCAATCACATAAAAATGGCCGCACTTTAGTCAAGCTTATGGCTATGTATTTCTAATACTAAACACATGAGGCGGTTGGTCTTCGGCCAACAGAATACATTGCCTCCAACATTGAGGGGTGTCTACTTTTTCGGACTGACACTGCATGATTAGCACCGCCTCTTGCAGGGTCCACGCAGGGGGCTGCTATTTTGAACCGTACGGTCACATATTGCCCATGCTCTCCAGTCCTGGTGGCGTGTCCTGTTGTCACCTGTATTCCCCTTTTCCTTGCCCCCATGTTGGTTTGCCCCTCCTTAACTTCCTTTGCCACCTAAGTGAGTTGTGCCAACTAAGCTTCTAGTTTTATCCTTTCTTGCATCTGCCTCTCTTCGCCAGCCTTGGCGGTCTTGTTCCTCCCCTTTGCTGCTGCTCTCCCCTGCTCCCTTGCTTCTGCCCTCTGAGTCTTCACTGCTCTTCCTGGTGCCATTTCTTCTTCCTCGTCCCAGTGCCTGCTGCCCTATCACCCCACCTTCTGCTTCTCCCTGCTACATCTAGAAGCCTTTCTATGTGGTCTGTCAGTCTTTCACTTTCACTCTTTGCCTCTTTCTTGTTTGCTTCAGTTCTGGTTTTTACCTGGTGTTGTTGCACCAGCACGCATTCCGTACTGACCGTTGGGGGATGTGCCAGACTTCTTTCTCTCTGCCACAGATATTCTGGCCGTGTGTTTTTTGGATACCAAGGCTTTTGCCTTATTACTCCAATGTAGCTGGTTGAAGTTTTAAGTCGCGCTTAGGAACACATCTTGGTCTGTGTTACATCGCTACGCAGCGGGGTGTGCCTGTCAGAGGCCGTCTTATATAGGCACGCTAACGTCCGCACTCGCACATGTTGTCCCCACATTACAATTAACTTACCATTAATGTTCCTTCTGTTCTTTGGTTATGGTCTCTTTCTGTGGTCCGATTACTCCTCTTCCTCACTAACCTGTCTCCTTCCCTTCTCTCACTCTTCTTATTTATTTGTATAGCGCATTACAGCCCAAAGGCTTCCAGCCTCTTTCCCCTCTCCTCCTTTTTCTTGACTCTCGTCTCCTTTTCCTCCCTCTCCTTTTTCCAGCATCAGCCTCTACTCCTTACCAGTGGTCGAAGTGGGCAGAAGCGGTGCTCCTCTACTTTTTTGTTTATAAGTGTTACTGTTCCTGTACTTTTGTTTTAAAAAGAAACTGTTCCGGAATGGTTTAGTTTTACAATGAGGATCTAGGAAGAAGTTGAAACTTGCACTTCAGTGCACTGTACTGAACAATCCGTTAAATAGCAGGTGCGTTTGTTTGGGGGTTTGTATTATGCGTGGGGGGGGACACAGTGATGGTGATGGGGTTTGTAGGGAGCGAGGGAAGGCCAGCAGGGGACATAGTTCCACTACTTCTTTTCATAAACTTCGACCACTGCTCCTTACCCTGTCTCCCCTTTCTCTGTGCTCTTCCACCAGTCTCTTCTTTCTCCTCCCTTCCCATTCCCTCTCTTTCTTTTCCTTTTACGCTCCCACTTCCTCAGCTCCCTTTCTTGTTCTAGGGCTTGGCATGTCTCACTCAGAACCCTTAACTTGTCCCGTGCCGGAATGGCCACCTGAAACTCACCAGGGCAGAGGAAACTCTGGCCCATGCATCTGTGGCGGCACCAATGCTACATATCTAATGCCGCAGACAGCACCATGTATGGGGACCAGCCCACCCTCTGAGCGCATTACGGGATCAACCCAACCGACATACAACGCAACAAAAAAGGGAATCATCCTTACTTCCTAAACTTCAATCAATCAATCAGTTTCTTCTATAGCGCACTGTCGCCGAAGGCACCATGGCGCTGTCGAGAGGTACCGGAGCGACTGGACGGCTGACTCGCATGAAGAGAAAAGTTTTGACCCTTCGTACGAAATCCGTAGTGCTTCGCAGCCAACAGTAGTGCTTAGCCAACATATATGTCTATCTCTCGCTCTGAGGACTTGAGCAATATATTTCTCTGCTACTTGCCTTGATAAAGCCCGGGAGGGCGAAACTGATGGCCATGCAGTTGGCAAACTTTCTCTCGTTGTTTGTAATTGGCAAAATATTAGAGCTTGATGTCATTTACTAACCAACTCACGGACAGGTTATGAGTCCAAAGTCTGTAATGGTACCTCATGTGGGGTTATGGATTTCATAACCCGATCTAGCTTTACTCAATGTACTTACCATACCGTATTTTGGTTTGGGGGCAACTGCACAAGGGTGAACGTTCTGACCAGCCTTTTTTCTTTTAGCCTGACTTGCTTCAGGTCCATCTGGTCCTCCTGACCCTAATCTGCTACCTTTCCTGGCTGTGTCCTGGGCCAGATTATCTAAACCTTGCAAAGGAAATGGGGCAAATTAATTTAGCACCTCGTTTGCTGCTTAGGTAAAGCGGAACGGTGCAAAAAGCTTTTGCCCGAATCCACAAGATCAAAAAATGAATTAATTAGGGGAGAAATAAAGCAGACTGCATTGTGTACTAGGTTTGTTGCGTAAATTAAAAGGAAACATTGCAAAGAGGTTTCTGTTTATTGTATGCAGCAAATATAGTAAAAACAAGGGATTTAGTTTTGCTGTAGTGCAAACATTTTTAGGTATTAGGAGTTGGGACAAAAACAGTTTTCTCCATTCTGTATTATTAAAGCTGCACAGCTGGTGTTAAGAGCATTTGCTCCAATTTGTTTGGCTGTGGTGCATATTTGATATCTATCCCCAGGTCTGTCTCGCTCACCATATCATATCAATTTCTTTGTTGCTTACCCCTCTTAGTCTTGCTTACCCCCCGCTACACCTCTCACCCCGTCCCACCAACTCGTTCACCCCTCCTGTACTTTTTCTGCCTTCTCCTCGGGTTGTTCAGTCGTCTGAAGCTCTGCCGGTTTGATGCAGGCTGCCTCCATTTTGCCCTCTCACCCTTGCCTGTCCTCTTTCTATCTTTCCCCCGCAATGCTTGCAACCAGTCTCTAGCAGGTCCCGCGAACCCAACCTCCTCATTTGCCGCCCCGAATGCCCAACCAATACATCTGTTACAGGCAAATATTTCTAAACCATTTAACAAATACCAGGAAAGAAATACTCAATATCCAATGCCTTGATGCCTGTCTGTAGACATAAATCCTACAGCTGTTACAACCTCATAATATAAACACAAATGGCTGCCTACAGGGTGAAGGGGGAGGAGGCATCCTCCTTGACAAACTCCCCTATACTCATATCAACCTCCCTCCACGTCATGTGCCACCCTTTACTCTCCCTGTAATCCTGTTGATAGAGTGGGCCTCACTTCCTTGTTATGAAAACGTTCTAGTTGTCCAGAAGTCGCTATTCTCTACAAGTGGCGTCTCCAGGAATCAAATTTAGGGGAGGCCACAGACAAAAGTAGGGGGACCGCCCATAAAACCGCCCATAAAACGGCAGTGTATGCTTTTCCCAAATTGATGGAGGCAAATTAGTCCAAAGTAACCCAGGGGAGGTACAAATCGTGCATTTACACAGCAAGCAATTCTGTTGTATATGGAGATATCTTGATGTTAACAATATTGAAAATATATATTGGTATATTTCCAGAACTCGATATATCGCCCAGCACACACTCAGCACCAGTTAAGTTCACGCCTGGTTTCGGCCTTTATGGCCAATTTGTTCAGATGTTGCCTGTTGTCATTGGCTGGTAATGGACACCTGCCATTTTATGCACCTTGAAATGATAGTGTCCGTATTGTGTCCCGATCGTATCTGCTGTTGGTGGCCTTTCACAAGTGTGCTATTAATACTCCCGGTTCGCGATGCCTTTTTGTGCATCTCGCATCTGGCTGCGGGTGCTTTTTTGGACCGTCTGTGCAGATCGCAATTGGGGCTGTGGGTTCCTTTCTCAGCAGTGTCTTTGTGTGGACATTTTAAAGTGCAAATGCAGCAAGAGCACTGAGAATATCCAGAGCGGGCATGTGAACGGAGCACAGTGTGTGTCAGTGTGCGCACTATAACAGCGGTCAACCAGCAACAAGATATGATTCTTTAAAGCAGCGTCTTCTGCAGAGATGGAGCCACTCTGATGTCTCGAGGGCAGTGTGTCCCTTTCAGGCCAGAAGAAAGAAACATGCTAGGGAAACAGCCTGCAAACCTGCAAGTGACGACTGGGGAAAGGAGGACAGCAGATTAGATCAGAGCCCCTGGCTCCCCTTAGCGAAGCTGGGGGCTCAGCCAGGAAAGCCTTGTCAGGGGTGAGCTACCCACCAATACCCCAATTTGAATTTTAACAATCAACGGCCGGGCCCGGACGATTGTTGAAATTCAAATTGGGGTATTTTTTCCCTGGGCCCCTCACTCCCTCAGGCAGGGCAGCACTGCAGAGAGTAGCCCAGGTAGGGGACAGGGGAATATTCAGTATTGGAGGAGTGGGGGAGTGGTTGCTGGTAAGCCACGAAAAAAAGTCCTGCTACACCCCCCCCCTCCAAATGCAGTGCACACAATTCCAAGCGGTCTCATTCGTGCCCCCCAAACCACCCAATCCTTCCCCAATCTACTTTTTTGGTAAGATTAGTGGCAGATGCCATTTTAAAACAACAAAAAAACTCTAGAATCGTTCCAAATGCAGAAAATTAATCTATTAAAGCTCTGTCCAGGCGATCTGGGGCAAAATACACGCAAACCTCCTAATTTGTACATGGATTGCACCAACAGAAATTACTTCACAGAAAAGCACATCAAGGAGCATTATCAGTCTTTGATACTTGGAAGCACCATGGAAGTGACTTTAGAATAAGTGGCCGTAATAAACCAAGTGGGAAATAACTTTGTGGTGCAAAAAACCTAAACTGCACTATTATTATACATGGAGCAACTCTGCTTTTTTTTTAATAACAGCATGATATATTAACATAAGCTATGACGTGAATCACTTACAGCGCCGCAGATACGACACAATGTGAATACATGATTTACCCAGGATCACACACTTTGGTTAAATTGTGAAACCGGGATGTGGACAATTTAAGCAACTGAGCACATCTTCCCAGGTTTAGTTGAGGTAGATATTTATTAAGGTTTTGCTGTGCATTTCATGTGCTTAAATAATACTTTATTTATAGAAATGTCTTGGAAGCAGACCACATTACATAATAAAATATCCTTTCATAGTAAACGAACTATACCCATTGTCATAGAAATATGTTGAGCAATAAAAGTATGGCTTTAGTTTTATTCTCCCCATCCTGCATGCAATGTCACAATGGTATCATATAGATTAACGTGAGCCTAACAACCCCCTGTGGGTTTTAAAGCCATTGGAATTTCATAAAGCATGCAACATTATGCAGCTTCACTTCTGATCACTCCCTCCCACTCACATATCTAAAGGAACAAAAGTTCCTTCTAAAAGTCCCCCCTCCCTCATCCCCCCTCCCATCAGTGCCTAATGGCTCACATTGAAATGCTCTGTTGACACAGAGCAACGCAAGAGCCCCTCTGATGCAGGGACATTGTCCTGGCCGCGGGACACCTTTCCCGTTGGGCAACCTCATTGAGGTGCCTACGGGAGAGGTGTCCCACTAACAAATATCCTGCACTGGCTCTCAAACGAGCCTCTGGGGGGGCAGCTTGCCCTCCCCGCATCCCCGGTCGGTATGCCACTCTAGGGGGGCCCAAAGGGGGCACAGGATCTCAGAGGAGGGGCCTGGCCCACACTAGCGACACCTCTGTTCTGTACCCATTCTTCTTCCCCATAGTCCGGTGGAAGTTCAATACCCTTGTGTGCTCGAACAATTGTCTGGTGGCCCAGTGGCTCTTATTCACCCATCCCTCATTCCCCTACCCCTCCGGTGGTTCAGTGGGCATTCACTCCCCTTATTTGCGATCACACGGGCGTATTTATTTAAGGCAAAACCTCCTGGTAGTCCAGTGGTTCCCTATGCCCCTCCCTTCTCCCCCCTAATCTCACTGGTTATATGGGCTTTTTAAAACTCACAAGCTAACTGGTTGTCTAGTGGGCCTTTCCACTACTTTCTGTGCCAACTGTGTGGTTGTCTAGCAGGCCTGTCCAGTTGCCTTTGCTCTTACAATAAAACATTTGTTAAAATTGTGGGCCTTTGTGCTTGATATTCAGCCTGGTGGTCGAGAGGGGTCTTCCTACCCACCCCATGCTTCACTAACCTGTATTTAGGGATTCTTTATGGGTATCCCAAGGAAAAGGGAAGCCTGCAGAGGGAAATGTTGCTTAATCGGAACCTCCCTTTGGGCTGCCCAGTTATTTTATTTTCCCTTCCTGTGCTGCTTTGCTACTCCTATTTGCAGCCACTCGTCCACTCTAGTCCTGGATCCTGCTCCTACCAATGCACTGCTATCCCTGATATCTCCTTTGTCCTCCCTCTGCTCATCATTATGCTGCACTGCACCACCTGCTGGGGAGATAACAAAAACAGCCCACTACATGCTGCTGTTGCGCTGCTTCCTTCAGCATCCTGTACAGGGGAAAAAGAAGGAACAAGCTCCTTGCCGTTTTTGGGAAGGGAACAGGATCTTTCTACACCCCAAGGCACTTCAGCATAAGGCAAAGGCCATCATCGGCAAGGTAAGAGACCAGGGGGAGGGCTGTGCCTTTACAGGCATCTACACGATTATATTATTGTACATTTTGTAGCTGTAGTATACATGCTGGAATAGCAGCCATATTAGATACTAGCAGCCATATTGTGGCACAAAGCTTAAACGTGCCGCAGCAGTCCGCACCCCACGCCTAGGATGCAGACATAAGCAAAGGAATATGTTGTGTCCCAGACACTGATGAGAAAAGCCAGAACCATACAGACTCATAAAAACCTTCATTGTCCTAAAATGTTGGCAATCTGTGCACTCTGGAAAGAATGTGCCCTGCAAGGCCACGGGAGGAGGGCTGAGTGTCTGCCAACAGTGCGATCCCATGTGAAGGAGGGCATGGGCCTCCAACCCCCTCCAGCCCTAATCCTAAATTATAGCACTCAAATGCCCTGGCTTTGGGCCCCCTGAATTCCAGTGTACCAGATAACCCCAGACCACTGACCATAAACTTGCTAGACCTTCCCGAACTATCCAAAGATAAAAAAGCAGGGCCTTCCCGTCTCCACTTTTAGGTCATGTAATTTGTGCTGCGGGGTGCAGGGAGGGATGAAATTATGGCCCAGAACCTTGGAGAAATGTTGGCCGGTCTGGAAGCGACTGAAGTGTGCGAGTTAGTATGACCTCTGCTTTCCACCTGGACCCCTCTCTGTTCATACCAGGTGCACGGTTGCATAGAGATAGACGTGTTCTTAGTTTGTAATATAATTATTATTTCTGATGACGACTGCAACATCGCCCATGTGGAGGAAGATGAACGGACGGAGCTGGGTCAATGGCCTGGCATCCCCTATGGAGCAGGTGTAGGGTCTCACCAACCAACAGCATGGGTTTCTACTGTATGTGATGAGGTCACTGATGATACTATGTCCCTTCTTAATGTGCTGTTCATGCAATTTTATTTGGCAGAACGTTCCGCAGCAGTTCTTTGTTGGTGCTTTTTCCTTTTGTATGGAAATAAAACTTTTATCCCGGCAAGAGTTGTATTGGGCCTTTTCCCTAGTGGGTTGTATTTTTTCTGGTGTGAGCGTCTAGGGGGCTTTCCTACATTTGGTGACACTGATGTGATCCCAGCGACCCCTGCAACGATGGAGGCTTCTAGGCCACTTCTCTGAAGGGGCCACGTCCACCTGCAGTGACCAGTCCTAAGCACCCAAACCCGCATAGGTGTGCAGGGGTTGTTTTCACAGAATTCCTGTCTGCTCTTTGGAACGGGGCGCAGCTCCTCGGAGAGGGCAGGCCGTTATTGGCACCCTGTGACGTAGGTGCTTGGGTAAACATGCAGACCTGAGTACAGCCCTTGCGAGGGGTAGTGTGATTGAGGGAATGTAACATGCATGGGTGAAAGGAAAGTATCGTGTGGTGAAGCCACGTGGCGAGATTGTGTTTTTTATTATAATTTTTGGGATATTTAAGAGGATTTTACAGAGGAAACACATCTCCCCTTTCTGAGTGAGGGGGGAGATGATGGCGCCATTTATTTTGTAACAAGGAGATACAAGGAAAACCTATGAGCTACGTATAGTTAGTGGGCTCGGTGGAAGTAGTGGTTGTTGTTTTAGCTTGTTATTTTAGCCTGTTATTTTAGTATATTATGTTTTTTTATGTGTAAGTCAGAGGCCAGAGCTGGCCAGTTTTGCTAATTTGTTTTGAGAGCGTATGGTGAATTAGCGTATTGGTGGGAAGGGGGAAGAGGAGGTGTTCACATGCACGTCGGGGAGGCTGGGACAGTGGATTGGTGGAGACCTTTGTAATTAAAGTGTGCGCAGCGCACATTGCGAAGACTGGACATTTGGGTCGTGTAGATTGCGAAAATGGGAGGGGGGACCCTATTGGAACATATGGATGGTGCATGACCATTGTACAGGGACAAATTGAGAAATATCACAAACAATGAGTGGTAGGGACGCAAGGGGGGGGGGATGTCCCGCTCCTGGCCAGAGCAGGGAACCCACAATAGAGGGATATTAGATCACATGGGTACTTTCTTAGCTGCTAAGTAGAAGGGTAAACAACTTCAAAAGAGAAAGGAAATATTTAATCTATGGAAGATGATGGAGGATGTGGAGGACCCTGATCAGGAAGGGGCGCCAAGAACAGAGGACGTAGCTATAGATGTAATGTCTGAACAAACACAGGAGAACAATGCTATACACAAACCCAACATATGTGCCTCCCCCAGCTACTGCCCCACCTCTTATATGCCAACTATGAGTGCTATCCTGTCCCAGGACAGTAAGGTGCAAAAGGAGCTGGAGCAGGCATTGGAGGCTATGCGGTAGAATTGGTTCGATTGAGGGCATGGGTTAGATGAATGGAGAGCAGGGGATATTTTGTTCAAGTTAGACAGTTTGGCAATAAAGGATGTGCACATCGAGAAGGAAGGAGACTGCGACGAACAAGCAGGAAGCACAGGGTATGGGAGTGTAAGGTCAGACAGGGGTACGGGCAGAGAGTTAAGGGAAGAGGGATGTGATACTATAGATGAGTTTGAGGATGATAAAGAGAATGCGTAGACTCTGGCGATTATGTCACTGGTGGAAAGCTTGTGGGGACCACGGTTAAGAAACAGGTTTGGCCGAGTGGCAGTAGAAGGAAAAAGGGAAATGTTGGACAGAAAGAAGGAAGGAACACAGGTACTCAAATGCTGTTGCTGCACAGAGGCATGTGCAGGACCCACTACGTGCCCTCAGCGCAAATGGATACAAATAATTTGATCAAGCTGCTCCCGCTCCTTCCTTCCGGGCCGGGAAGTGAATCTATGCCTTTCAAAAACAGACAGCAGGGATTCCTTTAGCTGTGGGGGATATGAAAGGTTTGCTTGTCACAATAGTGGGGGACCAAGCTGGAGATGTGTTGGTTGAGCAGGGTATCCGGGAGAAAAGCTAGATGGTGGTGCACATGATGGTCTATCCTTAAATAACATCAGGGCACAGGTGTGGGATGCGCTGCGGTGAAGGTACGCCGTCACGCCAGAAGTACAGTCTATTATGCAGTATACTATGGGGGATGATGAGGACCCAGCGCATTACATTATTAAGGTTCAGGAGATGTGACGTGCAGAGATGGGGAAAAGTGGTACAGATCAGTTCTTCTTTTTTACTTCGTTATTAAAAAGGGTTTGCCTAAGGAAGTACAGGAGGCACTAGAAGAAATTGTGGGCATTGAAGCAAAGGGGTGGGCTGAGATACAAACTATCATCATACATCACTGTAAAAGAATAAAAGAGCAAGAAAGGGAAACGGATCAATGACTGCAGGCAGAGGAAGCAAAACTGGTGCAAAAGAAATTGGTGAAGATAGCAGTTGAGGGGGCAGCACAGTTGAGTGCGTGAACAGAGGTGGCTGAACAGATACCGACCCCTCCAGATGTCAGAATAGCAGCATTTTGGCCAGGAGGAGGACAAGGACAGTGGGGAGATGGATTCCAGCCCCCCTCTACCAAGAATGGCAGCAAGGAAGTCAGCCGTGCGGTAGGAGCGGGGTTCAGAGGGATGGGACCTCAGGGAGCAGGTATGGGTCCTTTGCAATGCTGGAGCTGTGGGAAATGGGGACATTTTGCAAGGGAGTGTAGGAGCAGACAGGGGATGGGATATAATCTGTATAACAACTACTGTCCACCACCCCTGCCCCAACCACAGCTGCCAACCTCCATACCCTAAGAAATACACTAGGCCTACTATCCGCTACCACCACGACCCCCAGGTGCACAAGTGCAACACCCACAAATAGCAACCATTAATGCCCAAACAGAACGCTATGTATGGCAGTAGCATGCCGTAGAATGACGTAGTGCCGAATGGCACTGTTGTACCCTACTGAGGGGTGAGCGTGGTGGGAAACAACCCCTTCACGTTCCCTGGTACCAATAGATACCCTGACTAGGACAGCCCACAGAGAAATCTTGCTTGTCCAGTCCTGTCCATGACAGTCCACCACGATGAGGAACCCTGGGTGGGCGCTGAGATAGGCAACACGCAATTCACCTTCATGGTTGACACAGGTACCACTAAATCATGCATCAGTGGGGGAAACTTCCCACTATCTGTCAGACAGGCTCTCCTCCTCCCCTGACTCCTCCTCACCTCTATGCTCAGGTACTTCCTCTACCCTGACTGAGCTCTTCTTCTTGGTCTTTATCTTCGTTCCTTGTCCAGGCTTCTTCTCCTTTTTTTGACGTAGGTAGGGTCGCGCTCCCTCGGCCGCCTCCGTGGTCTGAATATGGTACAGATCCAGAGGTAACCCGAGGAGCACGCCCTAAAAATGGGGAAAAAGCCGGTTGGCAGAAAAAACCCGATGGATTCCAAGACTGTTGTAATGGGAAGGTCCGATGATAAACCAGAAGACTTGCAAAGGTGGGGAATCTGGTCTGCTGACACAACTGACGCGAAGCTCCGATGTAAATAGAAGAGGCTGGTTGCTGGAGCCTTCGGGACCCGGGATAGAGAGTCCGTAGGATAAAACGGTATTGCGGACTTCCGTGAAAGATTCTGCACAGAGGTAACGATGCAGGTATGAATTGATCAGAAAAGGTAACAATAGAGGGAACACGAAAATTAGGATAGAACAGAGTAAAGATAGAAGTCTCCCGACACTAGAGAGGGATATGACAGCGGAGACTAAGTGGGTTGCAGAGAGAGACAAGTACATGGAATACGCGTGGAGAAAGGGAACGCGTAGTGAAAGCGAAAGTCGCTAGAAAAGTCCCCGATCACCTTACCTGAAAACCATTAGACACCGTGAGTGGCAAGGAACAGTAAAGGCAAAATCAAAGTAATATGGGAGACGGAGTAAAGCTAGTCGCTGTAAGAGACTGGCAGCGCAGGTAGCACATACCATACAACGCGCCGTGCGCTAGTTTGATCAGCCAGTTATAGGTTCCGTCGGCCATCTTGGAATAAGCTAGACCGTTGGTTTTGTTATGGATTCCATGTTAGTAATACTTCCAATGGTAAGCTATCTTCCATGGCTGGTGCATGACAGTATGCCCCCTCCTATACTTGCTTCCTCCTGGTTTCCCCGGATACAGTCTATGGAAACGCTGTACAAGTCTGGGGACATTCACATGGGTTCTTGGTTCCCATGTTCTTTCGGCTATAGGATAGCCCTTCCAGTGGATCAAATATTGTAATGTTCCTTTCCTGTAACGGGAATCCACTATTCTGTCCACTTCATATTCTTCCGGTTCCTCCTGAGGTGTGACTATGGGTCTTCTCCTAGATCTCTTAAAGGGATCTTCCTTATGTGTCTTGAGTAGGGAGGAATGGAAGACAGGATGTATCCGCCGCAAGGCGTGAGGTAGCTTTAATCGGAAGGCCACTGGATTGATATGAGACTGAATCTGATAGGGACCTATATATCTGGCTGCGAACTTTCCCATATGCGCCCACCGGGGAAGATATCTTGTAGAGGGCCAGACCAGATCACCCGGCTTCCATAGAGGAAAAGCACTGCGTTTGGCATCAGCATAGGTCTTGTATGTCTTGCGGCTGTCCTCTGGTGTTTGTAAGGCTTCCTTGTGGGTACGGCGGACATGAGTGAGCATCCTTTCCAAAGCGGGAGTGGTGGTCGGACCTATGAGAACGGAAGTTCCTGGTAGATGGTGAGGATGATATCCATACGTGCACTTGAAAGGACTCATTCTGATTGCAGTGTGGTAGGTGTTATTATAGGCGAATTCCGCCATAGGCAGCAGGACTGCCCAATCATCTTGTTCCTTGTTACAAAAACAGTGAAGATACTGTTCTAGGTTGGCATTTAACCTCTCTGTCTGCCCGTTGGTTTGCGGGTGAAACCCAGAAGACAGGGCTTTTTGGATACCCAGTTGGGTCCACAATGAATTCCAGAACTTTGAGGTAAATTGTGTCCCTCTGTCGGATATGATGGAACGTGGTAACCCATGTAATCTAACCACCTCACGAAGGAAGACTGTAGCTGTCTCTGAGGCAGAAGGAACCCCTGAAAGGGATATGAAATGTGCCAGCTTAGTGAAAGAATCTACTATCACTAGAATAGTGGTCTTCTCCTTTGAGATGGGAAGTTCCACTATAAAGTCCAGTGAGAGATCTTCCCAGGGACGTGTAGGTGCCTTAGCTTGGTGCAAGAGACCATGTAGTCTATGACGGGAGGTCTTGTTGATTGCGCAGGTGGGACACGAAGAACATAAGATGTAATGTCTTTTCGCATAGCCGGCCACCAAAAGCTCCTGGAGACCAGCTCAAACGTTGCCTTTTCTCCCTTATGTCTGGCTAGGGGTAGGTCATGACAAAAACCAATGGCTTGTGTTCTCAGAATGGGTGTGGGAAGAAACAAAGCCAATTGATGGAACCACAATCCCCCACGTTCCTGCAACTGGCAGGAGTTCTTCTCTTCCTGGGAGCTATGAAGTTGTTTCTCTCTGACCTCTTGAAGGAAAAGATTGGCAATCATAAGGAAGTGGTGTCTGGCCAGGATCTTCTCCGTCTTCACCTCAGATAGTTCCTCATTAGCCCAACTTCGGGATAAGGCGTCAGCGACACTGTTTTGAGATCCCGGTATGTGGGTGATCTGGAAGTCGAAGTTAGAGAAGTAGTATGCCCAACGAGCATGTCTTGAGTTTCTGCACTCCATCTGTTGAAGAACCTTCAGATTTCGATGATCCGTCCGGATTATGAACTGATGTAAGGCTCCCTGTAGAAGATGTCTCCATTCTTGGCAGGCACTTCGTATAGCCAACAGTTCTCTCTCGAGTACCGAGTAGTTCCTTTCACTTCCTGTCAAGGTACGAGAGTAATAAGCAATCGGGTGTTCCAACTCATCAGTTCCTTTCTGTAACAAGACGGCTCCCAAGGCACCCCCAGAGGCATCTGTCTCCAGAATAAAGGGTTTACTCTGATCAGGCTGGACCAGAACAGGCGCAGAGGTAAAAGATCCATTTTAGGTTCCTGAAGGCTTCCTGTGCGGAGGGTCCCCAATGGAAAGCTACTCCCTTCTTGAGGAGATTGGTGATGGGCAATACGAGGTCAGAGAACCTTGGTATAAACCTGCGATAGAAATTCGCCAGACCTAAGAAACGTTGAATCTCCTTGACTGAGGAGGGTTCTGGCCATCGATCTATAGCTTGAACTTTGGCTGGGTCCATGCAGATTCCCTTGGTGGATAATATGAATCCCAAATAAGGTACCTCCGAGGCCTCGAATTGACACTTCTCTGGCTTTGCAAACAGGTTGTTCTCTAACAGTCTGCGGAGAACCTCACTTACATGGGCACGATGTTCAGCCAAGGAAGGAGAGAAAATCAGTATATCATCGAGGTATACGACAACTGATACGTATAACATATCCGTGAAAATCCTGTCAACAAAACGCTGGAACACAGCAGGGGCATTCACTAGGCCGAATGGCATAACACAGTATTCGAACAACCCCAACAGTGTTCTGAATGCCGTCTTCCACTCGTCCCTATTCTTGATCCTTAACAAGTGATATGCTCCTCGGAGGTCGAGTTTGGTAAACACCTTGGAGTCTCTGACCGCCTCGAGAATGTCTCTGATAAGTGGCATCGGGTATCTGTCTCGAGTGGTTATACTGTTCTGTCCCCTGTAATCAATACAGGGGCGTAATTCCTTCGAGTCCTTCTTGGAAATGAAAAAAAATGATGCTCCTTCTGATGATCTCGATGGTCTGATAAGGCCGTTTTCCATGTTGGCAGCTAGGTATTCTTTCAAGGCTTCCTTTTCGGCCAAGGATAGCGGATGCATGCGTCCGAATGGAAGTGAAGCTTCGTCCTTGAGGTCTATGCTGCAGTCCTCGTTGTGATGAGGCGGGAGGAGTCTAGGCTTTAGATCTTCGAATACTCTAGCAAAGGACTGGTAGTGCCTAGGTAAGGAGGATACCAAGAGGCTTCCTTGAACATTGGCCAGACTGGATCGGACTTCTGTAAGGAGACCCTCGGATTCAAGCAGTGTTCTTGACAAAAGTCTGAGTCGAAATCGATCTTGTTCCTTGTCCAGTCGATTCAGGGATTATGTCTTCTCAGCCATGGGATTCCCAGAATCAACGGGAAATGGGCTGCTCTGATTACATCAAAGCGAAGAGTCTCGACATGATACTCCATTCCGATCATAATGGGAATGGTCTCCATAGTAATGGGTCCAGAAGTTAGAGGACGCCCGTCCACCCCCTCTACTGGTACGGGTCTGTCCTTTTCTCTTAGTGGGATCTTGTTCTCCTGGGCCCACGTCACATCGATGAAGTTTCCTGCCGCTCAGCAGTCCAGCATGGCCAAAACCGACAGTTCTTGCCCTGGTCTGCAAGTAAACGTAACTTGGAACACCATCAATCGGTTATCTTCTACTCCTTCTGGGGTAGTTCGGGTAAGATTGCAAGGGTTTGGGCTGTCTTCCCCATGGTTTCCCTTGCAATCACCTGGGGTCTGGCGTTTCCCTGTCACTTAGAGGGTATGTCAGGACAGTCCTTGAGAGTATGTTTCGCTGATCCACAGTACATGCAGAGATTCAGGTCCTGTCTTCGCCTCCTTTCGGCCTTGGTAAGAGGTCCTCGGGTAGAACCTATCTGCATGGGTTCCTCCATGGTAGGACGTTCTCTTCTTCCCTGTGGGGGGCTATACTGAGAGGTTGTTCCCCCTTCCTCTTCTCCTTTCTTTCCGCCTTTCCTGAAGACGGAAATCAATTGGGAGTACTAGGGTAACTAGTTCTTGGAAGCTGTTAGGCCGAATCACTCGAGCCAGCTCATCCTTAAGTTCTTCATTTAAGCCTCGTCTGAATAAGGCCAGTCTTGCGGTGTCTGGCCATTCAGTTGACACGGCCAAGGCCTGGAATTGTGCAATATAACCTTGTAAATCTTGATTCCCCTGTTTGACCTCGACAAAGGCGTCGTACTTAGAGTATTGTACCTCAGAGCGCTCAAATCTGTTCTTGAATCCTTGTACGAACAGGGCATAGTCATTCACCATTGGGTCTTGGCCAGTAACTAAAGGGGTCACCCATGCCAGGGCACTTCCAGCCAGATTGGCTATGAGGAATCCAACTGGAGCCCTTCTGGACTCAAATGCTCGAGGTCTAAAGGAGAAATAAACCGAGCAGGCATCCAGAAATTCCTTAATGTATTTAGGATTTCCGTCGTATTTTCCATAGGTAAAGGGCATTGGAGGTAGGTCATCTCTGCTGGCTTCTCGAGCCGCAGCTTGCTGTCGAAGAAGGAGGTTTTCAGCATGGAGTGATTGGATATCAGCTCTAAGGCCTTGTATGGCGTTACACATCTCTTGGATTTGTTCCGGAGATGCCATTTCCTTCTTTTGGTGTTGTATACTGCCAGACGGGCTCTCCTCCTCCCCTGACGACTCCTCACCTGTATGCTCAGGTACTTCCTCTACCCTGACTGAGCTCTTCTTCTTGGTCTTTATCTTCGTTCCTTGTCCAGGCTTCTTCTCCTTTTTTTTGACGTAGGTAGGGTCGCGCTCCCTCGGCCGCCTCCGTGGTCTGAATATGGTACAGATCCGGAGGTAACCCGAGGAGCACGCCCTAAAAATGGGGAAAAAGCCGGTTGGCAGAAAAAAACCTGATGGATTCCAAGACTGTTGTAATGGTAAGGTCCGATGATAAACCAGAAGACTTGCAGAAGTGGGGAATCTGGTCTGCTGACACCACAGACGTGAAGCTCCGATGTAAATAGAAGATGCTGGTTGCTGGAGCCTTCGGGACCCGGGATAGAGAGTCCGTAGGATAAAACGGTATTGCAGACTTCCGTGAAAGATTCTGCACAGAGGTAACAATGCAGGTATGAATTGATCAGAAAAGGTAACAATAGAGGGAACATGAAAATTAGGATAGAACAGAGTAAAGATAGAAGTCTCCCAACACTAGAGAGGGATATGACGGCGGAGACTAAGTGGGTTGCAGAGAGAGACAAGTACACGGAATACGCGTGGAGAAAGGGAATGCGTAGTGAAAGCGAAAGTCGCTAGAAAAGTCTGCGATCACCTTACCTGAAAACCATTAGACACCGCGAGTGGCAAGGAACAGTAAAGGCAAAAGCAAAGTAATACGGGAGACGGAGTAAAGCTAGTTGCTGTAAGAGACTGGCAGCGCAGGTAACACATACAATACAATGTGCCGTGCGCTAGTTTGATCAGCCAGTTATAGGTTCCGTCGGCCATCTTGGAATAAGCTAGACCGTTGGTTTTGCTAATGGATTCCATGTTAGTAGTACTTCCAACGGTAAGCTATCTTCCATGGCTATCGCATGACACTATCAGGTGAAACTCATGACATGCAGGGCTTCTCTGGGGCTGTCGCCACGGTTCCCTATACAGAAGAACTTGACATCAAAATAGGAGGAAAAATGGTGCATGCACCTTTGTTATACTCTGAGAGTTTCCCGATAAATTTATTGGGGGCAAGACCTGTTGAGTAACTTGAACATGACCATTTCTTTCACAGATGAAGGAATAGTGTGCGCCATTCCGGCATGTGTGCCATAATAGCGATGGTCATAATACATGCGAGGGGTGGAGAGGCTGTGGTTCACGGTATCCCTGTGGACCCTGATTTGTTTGTGTATGGCATAACAGTGCTTCTCGAAGCAGTGCTGCAAATTGGCAAAGCGTGATCGTGGGTGCAATATTGTCCCTCGATTTGCAGGGTCTGGTGGTGTCACTAAATGGATTGTTGTAACTGAAACAGACTGAAATGGATGTGAGTGGCGCACAGTGTTGTGTATTGACCCTACAATGCCTCTCAAGGAAGTGACAGATGCAGACTCTTTTGAAGACAAACCAGAGGATGGCGAGATTGTGACATTATGGTGCAGTGTCCTTTAATGGCCCCTGTTGCTCCACCCCCCTTCACTGACACAGACTTAGAACAGGTCCCTTAGAGACTGTGGACGACAAATGCACACAATGTTGGGCTCTTGCAAGGGGTGACCCCAGTTCGAATAACCCTCAAGCCAGGAGCAACGTTGCCTCGGGTAATATAATACCCCTTGTCGTTGGAGGCAGAGGAACGGATAAGAGACACTATTGTTGCCCTTCTAAATCAGGGGACAATTGTACCATCTACTTCCGTATGCAACACGGCGATCTATCTGATAAAAAAGGCAAAAGGGGGGAGTTGGAGAATGATTCAGGATTTGGGTCCTCTTAATGACATTGAACACGCAGAATTTCCAGTGGTCCGGAACCCTGCAACAATACTTTGCAGCATCCGCAAAGAGGCCACCCAATTTACTGTGGTGGATTTTAAAAACGCCTTCTTCTCCTCTCTTCCTCTGCACCCAGATTCCAGTACCTCACTGTGTTTACACATTTGGGAATGCGCTAGGAACATACAAGATTGCCACGAGGGTACTGCCAGTCACCCCGCATTTTCAACAGAATACCCCACGCTGATTTGGGTAATATTCATGTGCTTAGTGACATCATTCAATATGTTGAAGGTCTACTTGTATGTAGTTTACGCGTATACCATTGCAGACTGGACTCCATAACACTCCTACAACGCCTGGCCCGCAAGGGATACCTGGTGGACAGGGCAAAATGACAGTATTGCCTCAAGGAGGTGCTCTACCTGGGTCAATTCATTTCTGTCAATGGCAAAAGAATAATTCCTGATCGCTCCAACTCTGTGCTGCCACCTCACAGCCCAAAACAGTGAAGGAAATGCAGAAATTCCTGGTATTCTGCAATTATTGTAGGGCATGGATATGTTATTACATAGCTAACACGCAGCCACTGTTGCAGGGCCTTAAGGAAGCTCACAAGGGCGACAGCAAAATAATATGGGCAGAAGGGATGTAAACAAATTGCAATGGCATCAAGGACGTCATTTCAACTGCACCAGTGTTAGCCACCCCAGACTTCACAAACGAGTTCTACCTATTCTCCCATTCGAAACAGACAGCTGATGACTCCAGTACTGACACAGAAAAGCTCCATGGGCCACAAGCCATTGGCCTATTACAGTGGTATCCCAGATTCAGTGATGCAGAGGCAATTCTCCTGTGAGCAAGCACTTGCTGCAGCAGCATTCGTCCATTGAAAAAAGCTTGACTATCATTATGGGGTGCTCCGTAATGTTGTACGTTAAGCACAGAGTTTTGGCCATCCATGACTGTGTAACTTCTGAAGTTGAAGAAGATGATATCTCTAAAGCACATGACAGATCACTTAAGGGGGGAGGTCCTCTTCATTGACAAATCAGCCACAATTGACCAGGACACAGGTTTATGACACAGTATGGCGGCAGTGGTCCACCTAGTGGATGGGGAATATGAAACACTAGTGCAGAAGAGATTACCAATGCATTTCTCGGCTCAGGCGGCTGAGATCATAGCGCTTATTGATGCACTACAAGCGTTCCATGGGTGTCACTTGACCATTTAGTCTGACTCAGCATACATTACCACCATAGTACATGATATGATATGGCATTTGTAATGCACCTATACACAAGTGTTTCAAGGTGTGACGAGGCGGGGGGGCAAGGGGAGACAGACAACGATCCTACTAGGCCAGGTGTCATTCAGATCGCGCAAGTGCAAGGGTAGGGGGACTGGGAAAAGTGCAGTACATGGTTAGTAGAATACAAGATAAATAATAGGGCCAGCTGGGGGCAAGTGCAAGGAAAGTGCAGTACATGGTTAGTAGACTACAAGATAAATAAAAGGGCCAGCTGGTGGCAAGTGCAAGGTAAGTGCCGGGAGAAGGGGCTGTAGGATACAGAGACAGTCCCGTAGTGCAGGTAGGCAGTGCAGTGAAGAGTGGCTGAGCCAAGGACCGAGATCGGTGAGTGGCCCAGTTGCAGATTCAGTGCAGGTTCAGTGATTTTAGCAGGGGAGAGAAAGCGGAGGCAAAGAGGAAGGTTTTGAGGTGCTCCGGAACCGGAGATGGTTCTCCTGAAGTTTCAGGGAGGCAGGAAGGCTGTTCCAGAGGGAGGCCCCTGCTGCAGAGAGAGATCTACCCCCAGCCCGTTGCTTGGAGAAGCGGCTGACCCTGAGGTAGTTGGAGATGGATGAGTGAAGAGCTCGAGAAGGAAGATATTTAGGAAGAGAGAGTTGAAGGTATTTTGGCCCAAGGCCCCAGAAGGCGTTGTGGACAGTGCAGAGGGTTTTGAACTTAATCCTCGCAGCCACTGGGAGCCAGTGTAGCAATTTCAGTCCTGGAGAGATACGGTCCCTGGGCTTGAGGCCAAGGACAAGTCTCGCAGTCCTGTTCTGGATCAGTTGTAAAGGGCGGAGAGTAGAGGCAGGAAGATTTAGATAGAGGCTGTTCCAGTAGTCCAGCTTCGAGAGGACCAGGGCTCTGGCGACAGTGAACGTCTGGGAGAAGAAGAGGAAAGGAAGGATACCTCTGAGGAGGTGTAGCTGGTAGTGTGACTTCTTAGAGACGTCAGATATGTGGGGAGAGAAAGAGAGTGTGGAGTCAAAGATGACCCCGAGGTTTTTTGCCTTGCAGGTAGGAGCAGGAAGAGGGCCAAGGGAGGCCGGCCAGAGAGCGGCAGGGAAGGAGGGAGTGGGTGTGCCGATAAGTAGAATCTCAGTCTTACTGGCATTAAGGCAGAGGTCGTTGGCGGCACACCATTCCTGGATAGGAGAAAGACAGTCAGAGATAAGGGAAGGGGAAGAGGAGGCAGAGGGTAGCCTGAAAATGAGCTGAGTATCATCCGCATAGCACTGAAGACAGAGAGCGACGATGCGGTGAGCAAGAAGTGCCAGATACTGGTTGAACCAGGGGGAGAAGTTAGATCCCTGGGGGACACCACAGGTAGAGAAAAAGATGTCAGAGAGGAAGGAACCCAGTTGGACCTGGGAGGGTCAATTGGAGAGGAAGGAGGTCAGCCACGCCAGAGCTTTCCCAGTGATACCCAGGTTATCACGGAGACGGTTGAGCAGGATGGTGTGGTTGACCGTGTCAAAGGCAGAAGAGAGGTCGAGCAAAATGAGAACACAAGGGGTGTTAGAGTCAAAGTTTGAGAGCAGGTCCTCACAGATGTTTAGGAGAGCAGTTTCCGTGCTTCTGGCAGCTCTGAAGCCAGACTGATGATCATGAAGACTATCAACAGATTCAGCATGGAGATTAAGCTGGGAGATGGCCAGTTTCTCCAGGAGCTTGCCCAGGTGCAGGTCTTGCACGATGGAAGAGCAAGGGATTCAGGAGGACAGACTGATTCCCCTGTGCAACATACTGCATTGTTAGACAAGCTAATCCATGCACTTTCCCAACCATCTGTAGTGGCGGTCATCAAATGCACAGCCCACACAGATTACAAAGACAAGGGCCCTCATTACAAGTCAGGCGGTGGACCATGGTGCTATTAGCACCATGGTCCATGCCGGATTCCGCCATGGTGGATGGCGGAATTACCGCCCCATTCCAAGGTGAGTGGGGCAGTAATTCCCCATTCACCATTTACCCTTCCCCATTCCCATTTTTGCCCCATAGGGCATAATGAGGATGTGGAAGGCGCTAATTACGGCACCGTAAATTACGGTGCCGTAATTGGCACCAAGGTCGCTTAGCGCCTTGGACTTTAACGCCTGCAAAAAGCAGGCGTTAAGGGTTAACGGCGCCAACGGCGCCGTTAACCCCTTAACGCCTGACTTGTAATGAGGGCCAAGGTCTCACTCAGTAACGCTGCTGCAGATGTGGTGGCAAAAACCACAGTATACCTCCTAGTGCCACAAGTGGCAGAGTATCCCACACTGGCACCTAACACAGGACAGTTGCCCACTCCATACAATGCCTTACGAATTGCACGATTGATCGACTTACAGGGGCGGGCACCGTGAGAGGAGAAAGAGCTTTGGGTGAAGAGGGGGTGTAAACAGTCTAAAACAGATCTCATGTGAAGACCGGAGATAACAGGGAAAGCGGTGATGCCCCATGAGCTATTACTAGTAGCGTTCGACCAGTTACATCATCCATCACATGTTTCCAAACAACACATTGCAGCAGACATTCAGGAAAACTGGTTCATCCTCAAGCTACAAGAAAAGTTGACAAACATAGCCACACCTTGCACTAAGTGCCAAAGTTACAGCACATGCCTCACTCTAAGGACCATTAGAGGCACCCTGCCCTGCCCTACTGGGCCATTCCGCGAGCTCCGCATTGATTATGCAGACATGGGTGAAAGGTGTAATGGATCTCGTTATCTCATTGTGGTTGTTTGTCCTTTCACGTGATGGGTGGAGGTGGGACTTTGTGCACATCCAGACACTAAGTGCGCTGCCAGATTTTTAGTGCGGGAGGATTTCCCTCGATGGGGTGTGTACAATGTATTAAGATCAGATAACAGCACACATTTCTTTAATTACCTTTTTAAGGAGATTTCAACAGTACTGGGCACCAGGCATCGGATGTGCACCATTTACTACCCCCAGCCCAACAGGGTCGTAGAAAGAATCAATGGCCCGTTAAAAAGCAAGCTGTCAAAATTGTGCGCCAGATTGAAAAAGAACTGGGTGCACTGTTTACCACTCGCATTAATCAGTCTGCACATGCAGCCCTGTAAAGACCACTATTTATCGCCCTACGAAGTGGTCACAGGGTGTTGCATGCACACACCGTTCTCTCCTGTCAGCCGCGTGTCAGACACTCATTGAGCCGATTCTATTTTGGGGAGTAATTTAGTAGCTATCTGTCCTCCCTAACGAAGGCAATACAATGTGACTCTCAACAGGTTGCACCTCTCTGGACAGATGAAGCCACTGGCGCCACAGCAGACATGCCTGCAACGTCACCTTCTCTGCAGTTCTTTCCTGGTGACCTAATATATGTTAGGAATTGTATTAGCTGATGTAAATAGGCTAGGTATAACGGTCTTTTTCACATCGTTTATGCCACTCCCCTCGCCATCAAGTTGAAATAGCTACATTACTGGGTGAACCACTGTGATGTCCGAAAGGCACCTCCAACCAAACCTGCACTGACGGATGGAACCACCCCTTCCCCATAATATCAAAACCTGACCTCAATGACAGCCTAAGCACCCTTTTTTAAAGAATAAAGAAGCACCACCCAATACCCCCACAGAACGCTGCTACACATTACATTTGCTCTTGAATTGCACTCTTGCAGTTACCCATGCTCTCTCTCTCTCTTTATCTCTCTCTCCCTTTCCCTCTTTTCTCTACCTCTCTCTATTTGCTATATCTATTTCTTTGTCTTGCTCAATATTTCTCCTCCTCCCATCTGCCTTTTATAATTAAAGATTCCTTTCTAGGTGGCCAACTCAATGGCTCCAACGAGCATCAACTGTTCGCCACAGACACCAATATTGTTGCTAAAATGAGAAGTGACAGTCCCATTCCGGATACTGCTGATTTCAGTGCCCCCTCTACAGCACCTTTTGATTTTACAAGGTCTCTTGAAAGTGTATATAGCATAACTTTAACACACAAGAAAATGCAACTTAAAAATGTAGATATGATAAGTATAGTGGTCTGCGCATAGACACAATAGAAGATGTACATAATCCAGAATTTTCAAATAGTTGGTACGCAGACATGAGTTCGGTGGGAAAGAGGAAAGTGAATGGAAGTTGTTATGTTTGTTCGTTGATACCATATGCATCAGGGGCATCCATGATATTAATATCACAAGATCTACCAATTTCAGAGGCTCAATGACTCGTTTGTCTGGCACTGTGTAGGCTGTGAGTCAGACGCAATCACAAACTTTGCAATTAGAAACTGTGGATCCTGATCAGCTGCAATGCAAGCAAACCCCCAAAAGCACCCAGTGTTTGTGGAGGCCATACATGAACTAACGAGGAGTGAAGTACGTAGATAGCAGGTGGCTAGAAACATCAATGAGTTGCACAGAAAGAGGATTACTGGGATTCAGAAATGAAGTATTGGCTCAAGTGAATAAAGTATGTGCAGAATTCTGGAATGAACATGTCACAAAACTAACATGGACCGGAGTAATGGAAAAGCCAGTAAAAGTTCAGCAGCAAGAAACTCATTAACTATGCTTTTACAATGAAGGAACTGTTTTCGGCTGGGCTAATCTCAAATGAAATGAGATGTTTATCCCAGGCATCAAAAAAGTCACTGCTGAAGTAATGGGCTACTAGTGGGTGTGTGGACAGCAGGCATTCTTGCACCTCGAACCATCATGGGGGGGTGCTATTGCTCACTGGCCATGCTGCACTCAGCAATCCTTGTGATCCCTGAAGAACACCTTGCAGTGGGATCGAAGACTTTGCCTGCCCCAAACCTAGCTCCAGCCACAATGGGGCGCACCAGAAACCTGTTACCATGCCCCATCTTCCATGTCTTGCCTGAGAAAGAAAAGAACAGCAAGTTACACAGAAAAAGATCTAAATATCTGTCCCAAGACTTCTCTGAATTGCTCAAAGAAATACCTAATGAATATAGACTGTTCAGTAAAGAAGAAACATTCTTTGCATCTCTACTTCTACCTGGGGTCTAGACAGCCATGACACAAATGCCAAGTGGCTCCAGATTGTGAGGTGGGAGGTCGTACAGTTGGCAAATGACACGACACAAGGACTCAGTGCAATAAAGGACGAAATGCGCGCCATAAGGCTGATGATCCTTGTAAACCGATATGTACATGACCTGGTTACAGCGATGGAGGGAGAGGTTTGCTGAAAAATTGTTGATTCTTGCTGCACATTTGTGTCTCCAAATGACACAGAGAATGGCTCCCTGATGCAAATAATAGGTGCACTAGACTCCCTCGGATCACACGTGCAAACTGAAGCTGGCATACAAACCGATGGCTGGTTTGATGGACTTTTTTGCTTGGGCACCATCCTGGATGGGGGCGATTGTGAAGATGCTGGTGCCTGTTATTATGCTTATATTGATCCTTCTTTACACCTGCCAATTGGGACTTCGATGTTGTGCCAAAGCAGGACCTAGCAGAGCCATGATGATGGTTTCAATTGGGGTATCAAATGCACCTTGCGGTACAAAAGACATTGTTGACCAAACAAATTACCCAAACAAACCACGCATGGTGGTGGTAGAGAAGTGGTTGCACCCCCCAGTACTATCACTACACCCCCACCTGATCCCAAGCATTATATAGAGCATTGGGTTGATCTAGAAGGGGATGGGGTTGTATATACTGTGAGAAACCAGAGGTGTCTCAACCGCTAATCCCCAGGGATCTCTCAGGTGTGGCCATCACAGCCATCGCCTTTGGATCCAGACCCTGGGTGTGGACCAGTGAGGGAGGATCACCTGGGTGAGGGGTCTTCGGGAAGTGGGGGTGAGGCAGCCGATGGTGAGGTACAGTATTCCCCCCTATTTTGTTTATCCAACCCATCCTTTATTTTCGGATGCTCCAAGGTCCCAACTCCCCCGCCCCTTTTTACACAATCACTGGGCCAAGGAAGAGGGTGACTAAGAGTAACAACATCAACTTTCACTCATCGTACTTGGCATGTCCCGCTAATCGGGTCAGCCAAAGTCAGGCACTTAATTCTAAGTGCATACACCTGATACCAATTAGCTCTCATCACACGATTAAAAGGCAGAACCCAAAGACACACTCTGAGCAACATGGAACACGAGAATGAGCAGGGCTTCCAGCACGAAGGAAAACCTATTAGAGCCGAGCGACGGACCAAGGGACGAGAGCAGCAGGTCGGAAAACCCCAGAGTTCCCTACTGGAGGTTGTTGCCTTTGACAGGTTGCGAGAGAGACGTGGAGAAGGCCAGATCATGCACGTGAAAACTGAATTGTGTTGCAGGGACGCCAGCGACCCTCCTGGGTGAACGGCAGAGATGGGGAGATGAGACCAAGCCTGTGGTACTGACCTTGACTTGTGAATTGGAAATCGTAAAGCAAAGAACAAATGCACATAGTCGGTGAGTTGGCAAGCGACCAGAAAGACTGGTGTTTGTTACAGTTTGAAAGAGCAACATTTTATCACAAATGAAGGGCTGCACGTGAATGAGACATGAGGAAAGGCAGACCTGTGAATGAACTTTGAAGTGAAAGGCAGGCTGCAAATGAAGCGGTACTAAGCAATGGAGTGGCCCAGCGAAAGGAAGTCGCCCACCCGAAAGTCTCAGTGGAAGGTCAAATTGTTTAAAGCAAGAAAGCGAATATACAGCCAAAGGGATATGGAAAAGCTTAACTCCTAGAAAGGGGAAAGTAAAAGTTGAACTATACATTTTGAGTCAAAGTGGTCCTGCAGTGGTCTGAAAAGTAATCCATGCACATTCCAAAGCCTTCCACATCTGAAAGTGGTCCAAGCCCGACAGAGTGAGACCCGAAGTGAAGTAAGCTTGGGCAAGGGAGCCCCCTCTTGCATGTTTGTGTTGAACTCTATTGTGAAAGCTCTGAGCCCAGCAGAGGGGGAGCTACAAGAACTGTGTAGTGAAAGGTCTGAGCCCGACAGAGGGGGACCTTTGTGAACCTTTTGGTTGAAACATTATTTTTGGAAGTTGAGAAAAGAGACTTAAATGTGAAAGGCCAGGCGGGCCTCGATCCACATTCTGGAACTGTATTTGTGTTGGAAGTCGAGTCAGAGTGTGTCATCCTGCCTACAGGGCAGCCTTACTCTGTGAGGTCTAAAGTGGGGAGGAGAGCTGGTTCAACCATATTTATTCATTTGAACACTGATCTTTCCTTTTGAATACATTTCTCCTTTATTCACTATTTTGTACTAGAGATAGGGCAGGCATTCATGTTTTCGAATGTATTAGCATAGACAATTTTGATTTGACAGACTCTAATAGGATTGCACTATTTATTATTTGATGGTTGAAACTACTCCCATCTCAGCGATAGGACAGACTAGGAGTTTCTCCAACCCCAACCATTTAAATAAAGCTTTTACAAATTGTACCCATTGTATCAGTGTCATACTTGTGATACCATACCTCCCTACAATACATGGCATGCACCCCTGTGGAGTATGCCCAGTCTGGCCAGAGTTTAAGTCATGTATGGAGAGGATGAATTCTGAAGGATGGGACCCCCGATCGTCAGAAAGCAGGGCCTTCCTGCCTTCACTTCTAGGTCATGTGATGTGTGCTGCAAGTTTCAAGGGGGGATGAAATTATAGCCCGAATGAGGGTGGAAGACCTTGGAGAGATGCCGGCCTTTCTGGGAGGGAGTGAGGGGTGTGAGTTAGTATGTCCTCAGCTTCCCCCCCGGGCCCCTCTCTGTTTGTACCAGGTTCACTGTTAGAAATATATGTGTTCTTTTAGTTGGTAATATAATTTTTTGGCTGTCTGCTGACTGATGATGACTGCAACATTGCCCACACGGAGGAAGATAGACGGACAGGTTTGGGACTAATGGCCTGGCATCCACTACGGAGCAGGTGACCCATGTGTAGGGTCTCACCAACCAGCAACGTAGGTTTCTGCTCTATGTGATGATGTCACTGATGCTGCTTTGTCCCTTCTTAATGTGCTGATCATGCAGTTTTTTGGCAGAACGTTCCACGGCAGCAGCGTTCTTTGTTGGCACTTTTTGTATGGAAATAAAACATGCTTATCCTTGCAAGAGGTGTATTGGGCATTTTTGCTAGTGAGTTGTATTTTTCCTGTTATGAGCGTCTAAGGGGCTTTCCTACACAGTGCGTCGCCCAACAGACCTTAGTCTTCTTTATCATACGGACAGTTTCATTCTGTCAGTCATGTTTTGGATACTGAGGCTGAGCCTCATTATTCAAATTTCTCTGGTTGAAATTGTAATCACAGTATGGTTTTTCATCTGCATTTTCTTTCCAGAGCAGAGTAGATTTCACAGGTTCAACTCTGTGGTGGGTAGCGGTCAAAATGATTTGCAGTAATTGTAGCTGGTTTCCTGATCAGTGGGTTTGCATACTGATCCAAGCCTTGGCAGAACCTCCTGTTCAGCTTTGCTAGATGTTCATCCAACATCTCAATGCCCAGCTCCCTGTGAAGGTCTGCCATTCTTGTGAAGAGTTGTGCTCCAGCCACTATCCATATGGCTTTGTTTTGCAGTTTTTGAAGACTCACCCGAGGTGTTTACGCGCAGGTGCTCCATGACAGGGAGGCGTATGTCAGGGTGGGCCTTATTTGCCTTGTAGTTATTGATTTTACTCTGGTAGTGTGGTAGGTCAAGAGAAAGAGCCAGATCAAATGGGGACATTTCCAAAATGTATTGCTTCATATAAATGATAAAAAAAGGCTTTTCTGTCCCTATTCTAAGGGTTTGCCCTACCTAACACAAAACTAACTACGGTGCTCATCATCAATAGTCTAGTGCAAAGTAATAGCCTGTCTTCCATCCCAAAGCTAATCAATGCTGACCCTAACACTAAGCAAAACAACAAAAAGGACCAGGAGAATGACTCCCTTCTCCTGGACAAGGCTTCTCAGCTTCAGTACTTAAATAGTTCCTGGTGATTACCTGAATGAGTTCTTTCAATTCTGATGAGGGGCTCTTCCACCTTCAAGGTATCATCCCCTTTTCTTCCTGGACAAATGTCACTTATATTATCAATTTAGGGGTTTGACCCTTATCCTTAATGGCAACTTGCAGTGTAATTTTGCTACTTCCTTCACCTATGTTTGGATGCAGTGATCCTCTATTCTTGTCTGTTCCCTGGGATGAGTAAATTGGGTCCCTAAGAGCTCTTCACTCGCTTTAACTTTTACCCACTTGCTGGAACGAGTAGGATAAGTCCTTAAGTGTTCTTCACTTGGCTTGACTATTAACCTTTCACTAGGACGAGTAGGAACCTTTCACTGGGACAAGTAGGACGCGTCCTTAAGTGCTCTTCACTTCTCGTGACTCTTAACCCTTCACTGGGGTGAGTAGGATGAGGGTGATCTGTATCCCTTTTCCCACCACTCCCACTACCTTCTTCACTATGGGCTCGCATCACCTGGTCCTTCTGCAGGGTTAGGATCCCTCCTTGAGTGTGGATGGCTTCAGCGTTCAGTCCCTCTTTCTCGTGTTCATTGTCGTGGCTCAGCGGAGCCAATTCTGCAGTGGTTTCGACATTGTTCAAGGACTGCACAGTCTACCTCTCCTGGGTCACGCCAACGCGTTTTCCGATTGCAGGCATGCAAGGCATGGATCTCTCCCTCTCCGTGCTTCCTTTTCTTGCCGGCTGGCCAAATTCTTTCGACTGAGGATCTCCCGGGTTTCAGCAGCTTCTTCCTTCTTGCTCCTTTGAAACTCCCGAGCTTCACATCTCCTGGATGCTAGTCCTTCTACCCTTTTAACTTGAGTTTCCAAGGTCCTCCCCAGCATTGAACTATAGCGCTCTCTCTCTCTCTCTCTCTCTCTCTCTCTCTCTCTCTCTCTCTCTCTCTCTCTCTCTCTCTCTCTCTCTCTCTCTCTCTCTGTCTCTCTCAAAAGCCCTCTTAGTTACTTGCTCAATCCTCCTATTCCCAATATGGTTGGCTTCCAACCATTTGACAATCTCTATGCGTTCTTTACCTCAGGAGTAGGTACAGCACTTCCGGCTTGCACAAAGCTTTCTGTTGAGTATTCACAATTTGGCTCCTCCAGATGGGCTTGCTGTCCATGGTCACTCCTAGATAGCGGATGCCCTCTCACTTGATGGTCTCTCTGTTGAGGTTAATATGTGGGTGCTCCTTGATGTGCTTTTTGGTGAACAGTGTAGTACTGGTCTTGCTGTTGGTCAGTGTAATCTGCCAGTCACTGTACCTGGTCGGCAGCTTGTTCAAAGATGTCTGAAGGTTCTTAGCCACGCCCTTTTCCCTGAAAGGCTGTGAGATGACTGCAACATCCTCCTCATATAGTGTACCAAGTCTGTTTTGTGGTGATCTGTGGGAATTTAGTTTGTGAAATAATTCAACAGGAACAGTGGAAGGTTTGATCCCTGTGGCGCTCCTGCTCGGATAGGGTGTGTTGTTGAGAACTTTTGCCGCATGGCCACGTGGAAGGTGCAATTGTCCAATAGCTTGGAAATCCTATGTTAATCATCCTGTGCAGCAGTACTTTATGCCATACCAAACTGAAGGGTTTGGCCATGTCCAAGAAAACAATTCCTGTGCATTTGTGGATGTTGAATCGGTGAGTAATTTTGTCCACTAGTCTCTGGATCTGATGGTTCATCGCATGCTTTTAACCAAATCCAAACTGTTCATTTAGAAGAAGATTTATTTCAGAGGACAAATTGGTGAGCGGACGAGAATTACTTTTACTAAGAGCTTCGACAGTCCGGAGAGCAAGCTGGTGGGAACCTGGGTGGCAGATGTCAAGCCTAGCAATACCTGGGCGGGGCACAAGGTGATAATGCCTTCGCACTGGGCCACTACGTCAGACATTTCAGTGTGTGCTGTGGGGGTAGGTCTGGACATCAGACTGTTTAGTGTGCCCTACCCTTCATAAGTCCCCGATGGTGTAGAGGCCACCTCCGCGGGCTCCTTATTGTGAGATGGGGAGTAAAGTAGGAGAGAGAGTACAAAAACAGGGAAGAGAGCTCAGATGATAGAGAGGTGTGCAGCAGAGGAGAACCGTGAGTGTTGTACAGGAGTGTGAAATGCAAGGACAAATATGTTTCAAGGGGGAAAATGCACAAGAGCGAGGCATGTAGTGGGTTGAGGACGTAGTGTACAAAGGAGTGGTGCAGTGGAGAACTTGAGGCGATGGATACAAGATAACAAGGGGTGAAAAGAATTGGCTGCAGGGCAGAGAGCATGGAAAGGAGAAGGAGGAAGGCAGGAGAGAGTGAAGGAGAGAGGTTCTTGGGGGACGAATATGTGCATTGCATTATTTCCTAATGCCACCATCAAATCATTTTGCAACAAATATATGTAATACACGAAAATTCCCCTCATCATACAGAAAGGTTTTTCACATATATCTGCTATTTAATAAGGCATAGAAATGGTACTTACTGGGCCTGATGCCACTGAGGAACCTTTTGCCGACACCCTTTTCCTCTAGCACTAAAATCTGCCTCCAACACTGGTGGATGTGGCCATGCTGGCAAAGACAAAGAATCTACCCTTGCATGGAGGTGAATGAAGTCCTGTATGACCCATCAGTGTTCACTGAGGCCTCCGAATACAATACTGACATCAGAGCTCCCACTAGCTACTTTCAGTGCCAAACATACCCAAACACGCGGCATTATCCCGATAAACATTGTTGCCATACACGGCAGTCACTGGGAAACAGCATAGGCGGTGTCCTCCCGGTCCATTAAAAAAAAATTGGGAGTTGCGGGGGTGTCCACAGCAGGTTCTAGCCGACCTAGATGGAAAAGCAGAGATACTGCACAAATGGATCGCAGATACAATGGATAAGATCGCCCCAGAAAAACCGTTCACCCGATCAAAGAAAAGAGCAATGGCAAAATGGTTCACCCCACTATTAAACGACATGAAAAAGGAAAACAGAAAGATGGAATTGGAATGGAGGAAAGAATACAACCCAGGGAAAAAAACACTGTACCAGAAACAAATCCGTGCATACAAGAAGGAAATTCAAAAGGCAAAGAAAAGACACTACAATGACAGAATCAACAATGCCACCAACACACAAAAAGAAATGTTTAGCATCATTGAACAAATGAGAAACCCACAAGGCTGCGACAACACCCCAACCCCCTCAGAAAAACTATGCAACGACCTGGCAGATCACTTCAACAAATAAAATCAACGATATCCGTCAAACCATACAAAAGCGACCAACCAACCACAACATACAACCCAACAAACCCAACTCGAACCTCAACACAAACTCCGAAGCTTTCCTGAAATATCAGCAGAGGCATTCGCAATGCTGATTAAACGAAGCAAGAAAGCGGCATCACCCATAGACCCATGTCCCCCAGACATCTACAAATCAATCCTCGCGCAAGGATCGCCAGCAATCTATCACTATCAACAGGCACTGTACCGAAAATCTTCAAATCAGCATACATCAAGCCACTCTTAAAAAACAGAAGTGGTGACATAGATGACCTTTCCAACTACAGGCCGATCTCTAACATCCCCTACCCAGCGAAACTTCTAGAAACCTATTTATATAAACTAACCCAAGAACACGTAGAAAAACACCACCTGCTTGCCCAAGCTCAAATCAGTTTCAGACCAGCGAGAGGAACGGAAAAAGCACTAGTATCCATCTGGGACGACCTAAAAACTAACGCAGCCTCAAACACTACCTCAGCCCTTATTCTGCTCGACCTGTCCGCAGCCTTTGACACAGTTAGCCACGACACCCTGACCAAAAGACTAGAAGACATAGGCATAACATACACAGCACTACGCTGGATCAAATCATTCCTAGCAGACAGAACAGAAACCGTATGGATAAAGCCTTTCAAATCTACTTCACGAGTTAACGACTGCGGAGTACCACATGGATCCTCACTATCTCCACTATATTTCAACATCTATCAGACTCCGGTCATCAGAATCTTCAAAAAATACAACATTACATGTTACAACTACGCAGATGACACTCAGATCATCTACAAAATCAAAGACACCGATGCCAACCATTCAACCCTAACCGACTGTCTAAAAGAAGTCTTCAACTGGATGGATGCCAACAACCGGAAAATCAACCCAGGAAAGACAGAAATCATGATCGTATCCAAAGACCAAGAGAACGAAACCACCATCCCATGGCCTACGGAAATGGGAAACACACCAACACCTTCGAAGGTAGTAAAAAATCTGGGAGTCCTAATGGACAACAACCTAACCCTGGAACCACAAATAAATGCAACAGTGAAGAAATGCTTTTTCCTCCTCCACACGGCAAGGAGAATTCTACCTTTCCTCTCCTTCACGCACAAATCACTCACTATCGTCGCCCTAATCATGCCTAAAATCGACTATGCAAACAGCCTCTACCTCGGAATACCAGAATACCTCCTGAAGAAACTACAACAGATCCAAAATGCAGCAGCAAGACTACTCCTTAAACTATCCAGAAGAGACCACATCACTCCAGCCCTAAAAACACTACACTGGCTCCCAATAAAACATTGCATCACCTTCAAAACAATGTGCATAACGCACAGAGCAATCAGCGGACAAGGAGCAGAATTCCTACAAAAGAAAATAACAGTCTACAAACCAGCGAGACCCCTCCGATCAAGCAACGAAATCTGCCTGGAACTCAAACCATACCATAAAAAAAACCTCAGAGGCACCTCCTTCTATCACTTAGCAACAAAAACCTGGAACAACATCCCAAAAGAAATAAGAAACACTGAAGATCACCTAAAATTCAGGAAATCACTAAAAACCTGGCTCTACAACACCACAGACTAAACCAAGAAACCGAAACTGGAAAAAAAGGATGACCAAACCGAAAAGACACGGACATCCCTGACCCCAGAGAGCAATGCCCACGGCACCTGGATGGATGACACCGGATAGACTGGAACACAGGCGGCACGCACGGAGACTGAGTCAACTACCCCAGACAATCCCACCAACACTCTTGCACGCACTCACTTAATCGTTGCCAGGTACCACACTGATGTGGAATTATCG
The DNA here is from genome assembly GCF_040938575.1 of Ambystoma mexicanum. Classification (NCBI taxonomy): domain Eukaryota; kingdom Metazoa; phylum Chordata; class Amphibia; order Caudata; family Ambystomatidae; genus Ambystoma; species Ambystoma mexicanum. Next base: position 761,312,393 of record NC_090925.1, on the reverse strand, counting down.
AGATATTGGCAATCACCCCACTACCTGAGAGGTTGTCATTGGCAGGTGCAATGGCCACAGGAGTATGAATGGAAGATAGGGGGAGCTATGAGAGAGCATGTTAGAGGCGGGGGCTAGAGGAGTAAGGAACCTGTATGCCAGTCAGACCCAGATCTGGACAGAGCCGCAACAGGGGAGACTAAAAAAGCTGAGCGCTTCAATTCAGGATAGAGACGCAAACTAACCAACCCTACTAACAATTTCCCTTTCTGCATACACCTCTCAAACTCCAAACCAAACACAACCAAAACCTACAGCACAACAAACCACACAAACTTCACTACATTACAACAACAAAACAAAAAACACACATAGCCTTGCACAACAGTACACGACGACTACCGGCCGCAAACACCCCAGGCCCAGACAACGGACCCACCGGGCTGAGGCCGCCAACAGCACATCACTGCTCTCTTGCACTTGTCCTGATTCCTCCCACTAACTCAACCTCCCCTCCTCTTTCAGAGCCACCAGAGCGCCAAGGGACCACTCCGGTGGTGATAGTGCGCGATACAAATGTCCTTTAACATTAACATTAACAATATTGCAGCAAAGAAACGGCGCCATTCTTGTATTGCGACATTTTTTGCTGGGATAGTATCACATGGAACCGTGGCACATGGATGATATTTATGAACATCCGCGTCTCCTTGCCATCCTGAGCATCGCATGGTCCTCTGCTGGAGATATGTGCACAGATTATCTATAGCTGCCACTCCCCACATCTTATGCAGTGCATCCTTCATCACCTGGCACTGACAGTCAAGGGTATCCTAAAGCCAGCAAGGGCACAGGAGCTAGCTGAGATGCAAGCTGCAAGCATAGGACCAAAACTCAATCCCATAGCGGAAAAGCATGTAGAACAGAAACTGCTCAACTATACTATGGGCTCTCACTCCATTGACCAGTACAAACACAATCTACACTCTGTCAGCATAGTGGGGACGCCCAGAGAACCTCAACTTGTCCTCTGCAAGCGCCAGATTTAAAAATGTACAATCATTCATAACCAAGGCAGGTCTCCTGAGCTCAATACAAGGTGGTATAGTTGCAGGGAAATAAACCATTTTGCATCGCTTTGTTGACCCGATCCTCCAGGAGGCTGGAGGGTTTAGGGAGAGACAACAACAACAACAAGGACATCACATCCAGAAAAGAACAGGGATGTCTCAATGCAGTTGCAGACGATGGAACTCTAGGAATCACGATTGTTGCACGGATACCAGACAACATAATTCCAAACCTCCGGGAGACAGCACTATGCAATGTGGAGTGCTGGAGTAAGGAGTAGGACGAAGGGGTGGCATTTCCAATGTGATCTTTATTCAAATAATAATGAAATGGGCCAATCTTATCCTATCCCTAAAGAGTTTTCCGAGCCTAACTAAAGAATAACTGGGGTGCTCGTCACCAGGGTGGTGGGCAAACTCAAAGTGTCTGTTCTCTGTTCATACAAGCCTACTCCCTACCGCTAACAAAAGATACTAACATAAATAGTTCCAGGAGAATGGCTCCCTTCTCCTGGTTCAATGGGATCAGCCCTTTTGGCGTATTTTTTGTTTTGTTTTTGTTTTACTTTTTTGATTCAATTGATTTACAATTTTTACAAAAAGAAAACAAACGAGAGTGTGGCCCCGTTACTCTCTCAGTACTTAATAAAGGTCCTTTGTTCATTCAGTCTCATCTCATTATTTTCCCCCGTCTCGTGTATTTATTGCCTTAATTCTGTATTTAGTTATGACTCTTTTCTCGCTGTTAAAGGGAAATGGTTTGAAAAAATGGGGTCACTGCTATCACTAGCGATGTTTTGTCCCCATTCATTAGGCGTGTCCACCATTCTTCTTCATTGTAGCCTCGTTGTTTGGAAAAGTGATGTCCTAGGTAGGTGTTCCTGTTTTTGTTTAGGCCTGAACAAGAGAGTAGTAGGTGTCTTACTGTTTCAACCTGGTCATTTGTTTTGCAGTATCAGCATTTGTTTAAGGTTGATTTGCTCGTGATCGCGATGATTTCATTAGTCAGAAGTATATTTAGGCGCACCCTCAAAAACATGGAGCACTCTGCTAGGAAATGTTTTCATATATTTTGGGAGCTGTTTTTTTTGTGTTCATCAGTAAACTGGTTGTCAGTTTGTTGGCACTCACAATGTCGATGGTGCGTGTTCAGTCCCCTTCTTCTAGTTTTTTCCTTACTTTGGTTGGGTTTGATTTTCAATCCATCTCAGTGCAAGCGATTTCATCCAATTTTGCCTTGCGTATTTCTATTAGTCTTTGGTAGCAGTTCAGCTTCTGCATTGGTAGAAAATACCAGGAGAATGACTCACTTCTCCTGGTTCAACAGTTCAGCACCTGCAACTTTCTTCTGGATAACTTGGTCAGTTTTTCGGCTGTTGTTTGGTAACCTTTTGCCTTAGTTTCTGATTCAACAATTAGATGCAAAACCAGGAAAACTACTCCCTTCTCCTGGTTCAGTTGGTTCCGCCACTGGCTATCTTTGGATAATTTCCTGCAACCGTTATTATCAACCTTTGCAATTCTCCCCAGGCTTCTCTCAGGGCTTGCTTAAAGTTCATACACTCCTGTGGTTTCCAATACACATGTATTCCTTGCCTTCTTTTTGTTGGTAAGACAAGGGGAACTGGTCCCATAGTGTTCTTGACTCCTCCTAACACTCTCACAAAAGAGACTATTCTCATGGTGTTCTCTAGACTTAGTGTCCTGTCCCTCTTGAGGCTAAAGCGATGATCAAGACTACTTCTAATACAATCTTCTCTTGTAGTCTCTTCGACACAACAACTGAGACGAGGAAGATCACTTATGATGGAATCTTCACACTTGGTACTTTTATCAAAACTCTGGAGACTACTCTGCATTCGGTACTTCAGGGACAAAGAATGAGATGGGGGAGATGACTCCTGATCCCTTCTTTACATTTGGCACCCTTACCCAATCCCATACCGGATCTCCTGTGACACCCGCTACCTCTTCCCTGGTGGGGGCACTTCATTGATTCTTCCTTGGGTGTTGAGTTGCTGCGTTCCACTGAACGCTCTCCTTGTTTCTCTTTCCACTCCCCGCTGCCATGCTTTGGCTCTGTGGGGTCTTTGGCCAGGCGTTGTCGGTGCAGTTGATGGACTGCTCGGTCAACCGCCTCAAGGTCACGTCACCATCAGTCAGTTCCCAGATCCCTGTCAGACCTACTCTGCGTCGGCCTGCCAAGGACTCCTGCAACCTGCTGTCAGGGTCCTCCCGGCTCTAGGTTTGCTGACCCGACGTAGCTTCTTGCTTCCAGATTTGAACTTCCTGGGCCTGCCAGGCTTCACACCTGCTTCACCTTTCATGAATGCTTTCTTCATATTTATGTCATTCAGATGAGTCTTCTCCAGTGGAGTATCCTAGTCCTTTGTTTGTGTCCATTGTGCATTCTTCACGCCTTCTCAGAGCCACCTCTTCTCAGTACCTTCTACACTTGGCAAAGGAGTAGTTTACATAACTTCATCAATCCTCTTCTTCACAGTATTCTTTGAAGATGGCCTGAGATCAGACTGTATGTTTATTTGTAGATTTCCCTGTCTTGGTGTTACCAATTCTTACAGGTAGAAAGGAAGGAATATTACAATAACATACAATGCTTTCAGATTATTTCTCAGCAGACTTTGTGGGTTTCATGGTCTCAGGGGCAAGAGGCTAGGGAGTTCCATCACAGAACGGAAGTCCTTATCCCCATGAGGGGAGTCTCTCCTTGGGAAGTCCCACTTTTTCCGCCACCCCCAAGGGGAATGTTGCATAGCAGGCTCACCTCCCTAGCCTCACATGGAAGGGCTCCTCCCTAGGTAGAGTTGATGTGATCCCATGAATTGTCATAGTAAGGAGATGCCTACCTGATGGAATCTCTATAACTCTAATCTTTGCTGTAGTTTCCGTTGTACAACTTTGGTACAGGGTCACTGTGAATGGACAACCCTTTGGTGTGGCCATGGGCATTGGGGAATGTCATCTCATGTGCCCGATATCTGCCGACAGAGCCTCACACTCTTCTCCTGGTTGTGGGTACCACCATCTACACCTATGCCATGATTACTTTGTTGCCCTTGAGAAGTTGGTACCCAGCCATTGTATCAACATCTGGGAAAAAGACTGAAACTATGGTTTTCATTTCAGAACAAGGATAAGGCATCCTCAACAGCTACCCAACTGCCAAACAACTAAACCTGGTTGGCTTAATGGTTTTGTTTTAGATTTATGGAATTCACCAGGGTATACCTCTGGGAGAAGTAAGCAGGGTTTCTTGCCCCTGCCCCGATCACCTGCCAAGCTCTGTTATCTGCACCTGACAGGGAAAAATCCCAGCAGGCAACTGAGCACAGCCCCTGAGCATGTTAGTGTGAGGTTTGGGTGCTTCTCTCATCCTCTCAACCAACATACTAAGGCAACATGGCTATCTCCAGTACTTGAATTTCAAGCAGCCTTGTCTCTGGACAAAATGTTGTTGCCTCCCATAACCCTTAGCATGTAGTTTATGGTAATTAGTGGAGTTTTCACACTGCCCACATTCCCTAATCAGCAAATTTGCACATACTTCAGGGCTCAAAATGAGGATTTGTTGAGCAGAAGCTAAAAGCAGCTCCTGGTTATTGGGCATTGCCTGTTAGGCAGGAGCTACCACTGGGGAACAAGGAGCAAGTACACAGCGAGCAGTACATCTATATTATGTGTGAGATGCAAACTCTAATATGTAACCCTTTTTGTTGCATATGGGGTACAATGTATGAGAAGGATAGAGATCGAGAGAGAGCTATAATGTGAGGAAGAAGAATGACAGAGAGATAGAGATATTCAATGTGAGGAAGTGAAATGAGACTCATCAGTCAAAGACCAAGAGCAAGCATGAAGGGGTGAAGGTTGTTTTGCCTTGTAAGGCCTATTCCCCTCTTCCCATGACTAACCAACTCCTCTCTAAGATCTCCTACCATCTGATACTGCACACCAAACCCCACAGACCATGGGCACACCCACCACCCCTAAAGCCATGACTAAGCTCGCTTCAGCCCTGGCATACTCTCTTACATCAGCAGCCAAACAGACCCAAAGCTGCACAGTCTATGTGATCTTGGGCTCTCCCTTTCATATGACACACACCCAAGTGACTCCACCAAACCCATAGAAAGCACAGCGGCACACAGGAAACACGAACAGGGTATTTCCAACCTGCACACATCAACACCACAGGTTTCGCATCTGCATATCCCGGCTATCGCACTAATACCCCCTTTTTTTACGCAGCAATTTGCAGCAAGTTCAACAAAAGTGGCAGAAGGATGGATGCTATACAAGACCACTTCACATATTGGTTAATTTGCCTATGACTACATGGAGAATGTGATATCCAGGTTCCCAAGACTATTCACAGGCATAGAGAAACTTGTGTTTAAGCAACCTACCATACACATCAAACACATTGTCCTGCTTATCACCATTTTGCCTCAACAGATACCATTTCTTCAGGGATGAGCTGGAAAACCTGAATTAAAGCAAATTAATAAAGACGTGCCCAGCTCACATGCTTGGATATCTCCATTTTCCTCACAGAGAAGCCCAGGAGCCAGGGAGACATCAGAATGTTTGTGCTCTTAGAGTGTCTGAGCAAGGAAAACACAGTTCCCCAGCTATTGAAGATATGCAGTGCCAACAGATCTCAATGCAGCAATAACAGTGTTGAAAATTAATGTCAGTGCAATGTAAGGGTGACATGGTATCACAAGTATTACACTGAACCAAGAGATAAAATTTGAAAACCTTTATTCAATTTTCGGGGTTTGGAAAAACTTCTGCTTTGCCCTATGGCTATGATGGGAGTAGTCTCTACGATCACATAATAAAGAAAACACAGTCCTAGTCAGTCTCTGTCAAAACAAAATGGCCTATACTAACAAAACCTAATGCCTGCCCTATTTCTTATACAAAAGGTGTGTAAAGAGGAATATGTATGAGAAGAAAAGTCAGTGTTATAATATAAAGAATCAATGTGGCTTGGTTAGCTCTCCTTCCCACGTTAGACAGCACAGAGTAAGGTGGCCCCGTAAATAGGATGAAAAAGTTCATGCTGGTCTCCCTCGGTCTCGCTCGGGCTTCTCAAAGCAAAAAGCTCACCTAGGTCTCCCTCAGCCGGGCTCAGACCTTTCAATCACAGCACTTTCAGGGGTTCCCTTCCCCAAGTTAATTCACTTTCTTTAGGGGTTCCCTTTCCCTAACTTATCACACTTTCGGGTGTCCCTCAGTCGTGCTTGGATCTTTTGCTAATGTCAAAGACTTTCGAATGTGCGAGGCTTTTACTATAGACCTCTGCAAGACCACTTTGACTTTCCCTTCAGTTCACACTCTTGTGTAATTTGCCCCATTGTCTCTTGGTCTGAGTAGTTCAGTATCATGAGCACACAAGTTCAACATTCACCTTTTCACTTCCCCTTTTGCCAGAGTTAATCTTGATCATTATGCATTTTAGAGTTCATTCACTTAGTCGCTTGACAACAAAACATTTTCCCTTTCGCAGAGACTTTCAAGTGGGCTACTTCCTTTCGCCAGACCACTCTGTTACTCTGTATCACTGCCTTCACAGTTATCAGTAATTTAAAGTTCACCACATGCCTGCCTTCCTTTGCATCTCATCCACACTCATACAGCCTTCAATTGTGAGATATACTGTTGCAACTTCAATCTTTCCTTAACACACACTGGCCTTTCATGTCACTCGCCAACTCACCGGCTGTGTGCATTGCTTGCTTGTCTTTGCGGTTTTTAATTCACAAGTCAAGGTTAATACCACAGGTTTGGCCTTGCCTCCCAAACTCTGTTGTTCACCCGGGAGGGTTACTGGCTCCCTTGTAACACAATGCAGTCTTCTTGTCTGGGATTTGGCCTTCTCCGTATATCTTTCACAGCTCTTCAGAGGCAGCAACCTCTGTCAGGGATCTCCTGGGTTTCTCTACCCCTGGCTCTCATTCCTCTCTCTGTCGCTCTGCTCCAGTAGGTTCGCCATCTCCCCCCGGATGTTCTGTTCCTTCTCGTGTTCTACCTTGCTCCGAGTGTGTCTCTATTTTCTGCCTTTTATCTGTGTGGTGAGAGCTAATGGGTATCAGATATATGTAATTAAAGTCAAGTACCTGACTCAGCCTGACCAGATCAGTGTGACATGTCAAAGGACATATGTAAGGGTTAGCCTCTTTACTCTCAGTTGTCCGCATCCTAGGCCCAGTGTTTGTCTAGAAAAGGGTTGGAATTGGGACGTTGGCGGATCCTAAAAAATAGGATGGGTCATGGGTATGGGAAAGGGGAGATTTCTGCGTCCCACCATCAATTGCCTCACCCCCACTCCCCAAATATCCCTCACCCAGGTGATCCTCCCACACTGGTCCTCCCCCAGGGTCTGGATCCAAAGGCGATGGCCGTGCCCTGGCCACCTGAGAGACAGATCCCTGGGGGCTAGTAGGTGAGAGACCCTTTGGTTTCTCAGAGCAAGCTAAAATCATCTCGAGCTTGACCGCCCCCCTGCAACATCGCCACATTTTATACCCATGCCTGCCTGTTCATATACAAACACCTCTGTTTTAGTTTCTCCTTGATCACCCATTTCTCAAAATACCAATAAAGAAGTGCTACAGGATGTCTTGGATGATAGAAATGATACCTTGGTTGTCACCCTGTTGGAAATATTGCAATGTATTCATGAGGTCAAACGCATGCTCAAAAGGAATGAATGGCAGCGCCACATAAATTGCATTAACTTCTCCAGCTACGTCTTCTCATCTGCAGGTGTTGCTAATGACCCAGACTACATGTATGCTGTCAGCAACACACCACTTTCTCAGTCATTAACTGAAAGGAACAAGTTATCTACCTGTAACTCCTGTTCTCCAGCATTGGTATCTTCCATGGATTTGCATGCTTATGAATATTCCCTGTCGTCAGGCTGGGAATTCTTGGTAACATTAAAGCAGTTTACCTTTAAACTTCTAAACTGCTTGTCACTTTGGCGCTCTATCATAGTCACTTTGGGTCATACTGCCAAGCCAATTAGACAGGTCGCCTTTAGCTCCACCCCTGGTGGTCATCCCCAGATTTGGCAGCACCCATAATGTGGCAGAATGAGCCACAAAAGAGCCAGAGAGGGGTAGGATGGAGGGTCGCATGTGAATCCATGAAAGATAAATATGCTGGAGAACAGGAGCTATAGGTAAGTAACTGGATCTTTCATGGACTCACATGCTTATGCTTCAAGGAGTCTCTCCTCCTCAAAACCTAGAGTAGGAGTAAATTTGGGAAAGGATAAGAATGTGTGTGTTTAGTTAGGCAGAAAATTGTTGGTAGGATTTATTGGACACCTGTTAAGATGTTTAGATTGAAGTTGAGGATGGATGAGTTGTGCCGGAGTTGTGGAAGAGACAGGGGTACCCTATTGCATTTACTTTGGGACTGCTCGAGAGTGAAGGATTTTTGTAGAGATTAGTAATTGATAGGATTGATGTGGTTTTTGATATTGTCATGCAAAGGTCGCCAGCGAATGTGATCCTGCTTTTACATAGAGGAAGGTGTGTGAACACTAGGAAATATAATATCTGGATAGATATAGTTGTGATGGTGGTGATTAAGCTAATCCTTAGGGTATGGAAGATTAGAAAGAAACCTACTGTTGAGGACTGGTTGGTAGAGCAGCAGGTTCTGTCCAAGTACGAAAAGATCTCAATGAAGGATAAAGGTAAAGAGGGTGATTATCTCTCATTATGGGGGCCGTTCAATGCTTAATATGTTTGATGAAGTAGAGAGAGGGTGGGAAGGTGGGAGAGAGGAGTGAGAGGGCACCTCCCTATTTTTTTTTCGCCTTTTCCTGTTGTCTTTTGTGGGGTTTTATGTGTGTTGGTGTGGATTTTATATTTGTTTCATTTTTTGCTATTTACATAGGGTGATAGTATATTGATATATTTGGGTCAGGGTATACTGTAATTTTGGATATCTATTACTGGTGTTATTGAATGGTTATTGTTGTTGTATTAGAATTTATTGTTGTAATTCATTGAACTCTATGTGATGGAATTATTTTCTATTGGAAATCTAATAAAAAAATGTAAAAAAAGCCCAAAAACCTAGACCATCATGTCTCCTCCCACCCCCTCCACAGCCCCCAGCCCACCTGATTCACTAGACGCTGACTGCCCTCTCCTCCCTGCCACCATGTACAGCTGTACCCCTCCTCTATGCCCCTCGGTATCCTACCCCCGCTGTATATCTGTTCTGTTGTTATCTCTGAAAAGTGCTCTGTTATGAATCTGTACTGTTGTATACCACTGTAAAACGCTCCATTTTGTATCTGTATTGTTGTATATCTCTGTAAAGGGTATTGTACGATTTTACTGACTTTAAAAGTCTGACCCCACCAAAAGACCTAAAACAAACACCACGAAAAGTTCGGACTACCAAAAGTCCTACCTTTTCGTGGTGTGTGTTTAGGTGTTTCAGTGGGGTCGGACTTGGGGCTGTGGGGTTGTCCCCGTAACCCCCGCTCACTATACTGGAAAGTATAGTGAGCGGGGCGCCCTGCAACCCCCGCTCACTATACCGTAAAGTATAGTGAGCGAGGGTTGCAGGGACAACTCCCCACCCCCCGTCAAATAAAAAAAAAAAGAAAACAGGGGCTCTTGCCCTTGCTAGGATCCTTTTGCATTCTGGGGGTAGCAGAATGTTTTCCAACTCTAAGGCTGCAGGAGCCAGGCTGTCAAGTTGGAAGATGAAAGATGATAGGTTGTGGTGTAGAACCGTCCTGCTGTCTCTGAAGACCAGTTCTGCGAGGGACTATCTGATGAATGGAGACATTGATAGGTGAAGGAGGTCTGAGTACCAAATTTGCTGTGGTCAGGCTGGGGCCACCAGGATCATTGTACAGTGGCTCTGTTTGAGTATACTGAGAACTCAGGGCAGTAGAGGAATCAAAGAAAAAGCATAAATGAACCGTCCTTCCCATTGTAACGAGAACGTGTCCCCCATGCGCCGCTGATAACATTTCTTGTTGATCACTGTAGTGAACCGATCGATCTCCGGCTGTCCCCATTTGGAGAACAGACAGAGTACTTGGCTCGGGTGGAGTTCCCATTTGTGGCAGGACCTGAGTTCCCTGCTGAGGGAATCCGCAGTGATATTCTGGATCCCCGGCACATGGAAAGGAATCAGGAATATGTTGTGCATGATCACCCATTTGTACAGCGCTTGCGCTTCTGTCGACAGAAATGAAGAGCGGGTCCCACCTTGGTTGAGGAAATAAAACATGGTAATGATGTTGTCTGTAAAGATGCAAACTGCTTTGTTGTGTAGCTGCGGCTTGAAGAATTTTAAGGCCCAGAAGACTACCCTCAACTCGAGGACATTGATGTGTAGGCCTTTGTCCCCTGGAAGCCAAATTCCTCTGACGTGGAACCCTCCCATGTGGGCTCCCCAAACTTGTAGGTAGGCATCCGTGGTCACTATGGCTAGATGTGCTGGAAACCGAAAGGGCGCTCCGTGAGTGAGATGCGCCACAGGCTCCACTGTTAAAGAGCCCAGAGAATGACACTGTGATGCACAGTTTGTCTTCCGAAATCCCTGATACTTGTTACCAACGGGCGTTTGGGAATGCCTGCAGTGGTCTCATCTGGAGCCTGTAGTGTGGGATCAAGGGGATGCAAGAAGACATCATCCCCATGAGGGACTTTAGGGAGCAGACTGATGCGACCGGCAGTCTCGATAGTTGTTGGACCTTGTGCAGTATTGTCTTCACCCTGTCCTCTGAAGGCCAGGCGACACACGCAAGGGTGTTGGGTTGTGAGCCCAAGAATAGCGAGTCTTTAGTAGGATGCAAGCCTGACTTTGCAAACTTCTCTGAGAACCCCAGGGATGTCAGACACTGTATGGTATCCTTGATTTGCTGCGTCATTAGTGTTAGCGATGGGGCTTGCACCAGCCAGTCGTCCAGGTAAGGGTGAACATGGATTCCCGAACGACAGAGGTGGGCTGCCACTGGATCTAGGCCCGTTGTGAAGACTCTTGGGGTGGATTTGAGCCCGAAAAGCAGTGCCTTCAACGGTAGTGTTTGCCATGGACTTGAAAGCTGAGGAAATGCCTGTGCCTCCGATGAATGGGGATGTAAAAGTAAGCATCCTCTAGGTCTGGAGATGTGAGGAAATCCCTTTTTTCCAGTGGGTCCAGAATGTGTTGTTGCGTCATCGTGTAGAATGTTTGAGTCTTGAGGAACTTGTTTAGCCTCCTTAGATTTAGTATAGATCTCCATCCCCCTGACTTGTTCCTTATTAGAAAGTATCTGGAGTGCATTCCTGATCCCCAGAGGTGCAGGGGCTAAATGGCTCTCTTTTTTTAGTAGGGACTGTATTTCTTGAAGGAGTAAGGGCTGATATTTTTCAGCTTTTGGTACGGGGGGCTGGATGGGCATTTCCCCATGAATTCCAGGGAATGGCCCTGTTGGATGATGGACAGCACCGATATGTCAGTGTGATGTTTCGGCAACACGCAGCAAAGTTTCACAGAATGAAAGGATTGGCGTCATTGCTGTAACGTGCCAAGGGAACGTGCTGTTTCCGGGTCGGCCTTAATGGTTTGGAGGGTTTCGTTCACTTTCTTACTGAAGCGGTCAACTCCATTGAACGGCACGTCTACCACCTTTGACTGGACCTCAGACCTAAAATGTGTGGCTTTTAACACTGCCCCATTGCCCATCTGTGGGGCCCTGTATCCACTATGTCCACGGCTACCGAGATGGTGAGGTCTGACGCTGCTTCCCCTTTGTATAGCAGTGCGAGGGCTTCATCCCATTTGTCATCTGGTAGGAACTAAAAGATCTGTCTCATTTTGAACCAGAGTTCACGGTCGTAGTGGGCGAGAATCGCCAGTGAGTTTTCCACCTTGATAGTAGTTGTGGCCATTGTGATGACTCTTTTACCAAAAGCTTCTGTGCTCCCTCTTTGTCTGGAGGCACCATACAGGGAGAGGAGGGGTTTGCAGAATGCTTACGGGCTGCTGCTGAGAAGACTGAGTCTGGGCAGGGCTGTGTGCGCAGGCATTTGGTTGCTGACTCTGGAACCTTGTATTGTTTCTCAAATAAATCTTTTTTAGGGGGCGCTGGGAATGGGTTCCTCAGAACAAGGAGGCAGTCCTCCCAAATATCTTCCAGTACTGGAATGTCCACCATTGATTTCCGGGAAGATTCCTGTGCTGGCAAACAAAACCCTCATTTTTCTGCTCTTCCGGTAGGAGGTCAAAGAGCTTGGCAACCCTTGACATGAGGGCATGGATGGCGCAAATCTCATCTGGGCGAAAAGCTCTTGGCAATATGTCCACTGGCTGACAGTCTCCTGGTACCTGGTCTACAAACTCATCTGTGGAGTTAGTGCATGGGGAACCATCGGATGGATAGTCATCAGCGTTGGTGTCAGTATCTGTGAGGGTAACTGGTAGGAAAGGTGGAGCTTCTGCAAGAGGTCTTGAAAGTGGGGAGCAGGTGCTCCATTGTAGGAAAGTCACAGGTTTGCACTGAAAGAGGTAATGGTGCACTTGGAAGTTGGTGCTGGAGCTCCAAAACCAGTGTTTGTAATGTAGACAGTATATCCATGGATAGATCTCTGGAGCTAGAAGGTATGTCCCTTGGGACACTTGTAGAGGAATGAGGGGCCACTGAAGGAGCTGCAGGGAGCCCTTGAAGCAGAGGAAGGCCTTGTTTCGGTGGACCTGGTGTAGGCATATTAATACCAGTCTCTTCTTCTTCCGGAACCTCTGTCTAAATCAGCTCCCTGCTGTAGTAGTTGTGCAGGAGGGGCCATGGGAGGACAGGGAACTGCCGGCGGTGCATAAGAAGCCAGTGAACATAGTGGCTGAGCACGAGTTGGCCTGGGGAGGAGTGATAATGCGGACAGTATATCTCGGTCCACAGAAACTCCTCTTGGAAACGTGGAGACTGAAGGCCTCTGTTCTGGGGTCATCAATGATGCAGACATCCTTGGTGATGGTGTATGCCTGGACGGTAAAGACTTTGAAGACTTGGTCCTTGATGAAGTGGTCAACGAGACAGACATAATGGTTTTACTAGTGGACATAGTTGTTTTAGTCACCGACAAGCTAGCTGACGGTGGAGTCGTTGAAGATGTGTTGGTCATCGACAATGATTTTAGCTGACTGTTCACTGTCGGCGCGGTTGTTGACGATGATGCTGTTGATGATGGGACTGTAGTTCTGGACGAGCATTGCTTTTTTGCTGAGTGCTTGGATGACAAAACCATCGAAAAAGGCGTTATCGGTGCTGAAGTGATCAACGAGGTGACCATATGCGTAGATGAAAAAGTCAATGATGTAATTGACAAAGAGGCAGCCTGAGCATACAAATCCATGTCCCTTTTTAGCTTTCTTCCCTCTGGAAGATTCCTCATGAGACCTCGACCTATTTGAAGAAGGAATGCACTCTAGAGGTTAGCTGTGCCTGGCAGAGGCATAATAACGGAGAGAGGCTGTGTCAGAGGCCCCAGCACCTTAATCCAACCAGGCCAGCAACCTGAGTGATGGTCCATGCAGGTCTTGGGTGAGAACGACTGCCAGATGGTGCAGTCCGGATTCAGGCAGTAGAGACACTGTTGATGAAGATCCTTGACATAGACATTCTTAATATTGCACGCCGAGCAGGCCTTAAACAGGTTCTTCTTCACATGTCTGCCATGTCCTCTAACTCTTGAAGGCCTCAGATGGGAGATTTCAGGTCCGGAGGCAATGGAATCGCCCGAAACTCCACCACTGTCGGCGAGAAATTATGTGGCACCAAACAAGAAGATCTTGATGGAAAATGTATAGACAATTGGACAAAAAACATTTTAAGATTAGGAGAGAATTGTGACAAATTCCCTGGGGAAATTCTTTCCCCGTGTGGGATGGGAAGGACATAAACTATCTGACTCCAAACTTGTTCGTGGCTATATTGCGGGACGACCATGTGGGGAGGACAACCTTGGGAGAGTGGGGGCGGTTTGTCACAGCAAATACATAATGACCACCTTTGGAAGGACTAATAATAGTAGTCCTCTATATCCATCTCAAACTTGCATGGAATACGTTGCAGCAGAAGATATTGAAAGCCATGCGCTAATACATCTTGATTCCCATGAATTCACTGGGACAAGGAAGAGGACAAGAGCAATGCAGATTAACAAGAAGACACACGTGATGCAGTCAAATTGTTCTGATCAGGTGACCCATACCAGGATGTTTAAAAGCTGTGGCAAGACTGAAATTTGGAGAATCTGCTCTGCTGATGCGGGTCAGGAAGCAGACTGGTCGTGGCATGCAGCAGATCAGAGGAACGGTCAGGAAAACTTCGGCAGGAGCCACTCCAGACAGGGAGGAACTCTGTCACAATACACAGAGCAGTGAAAGCTCCGACGTGAATGCCATAGCGGTGAGAAGACCAGAGAGCACAGAAGATGCTGATGCGAAGAGATGGAAGACTGCTTCAGCGAACGCCACTCACAGAGGAGCCCAGGCAAGCAAAGGGGGACATCGGGGCTCTTCGCTACATGAACCACACAGCGAATGAAAAGGGAGGGCTCTGTTCAAAGAACGTGAACAAGGGTGCTGGAACATTTAAGCAAGCAATAATTGTGTTGCAAGCAGGAAATGGGAAAACCAAGAAATCCCAAGCAGGGGAAGTAGTGAACAAGTTTGCCAAAGTCCTGGAAGGAGAGAATACCAGGCACATTGAAAGTGGGTCTGGGACTTGCACCCTAATTCACAAACATATGCATATGAGAAGCCCTGGCAGGAGAGTATACTAGGCATGTGAAGAGAATATAAGACTGTAAAGTATCATACAAGTGGCAGGATAGTATACCAGGTGCATTGCTTGGGGAACTATGTCTGAATTAAACCTGACAGGAGAGTATACCATGTGTGTTGTTTTGGAGAATTGTGAATTGCGATGCTTAAGTAAAACCTGGCAGGAGAGTACACCAGGACGACTGTTTTGAAAAACATTAAAGCTGTACATATTTCAGTCATTCCATCAAGAGGGGAGAAGCAATCTCTTGACCCTGTGAAATCTGCAAAAGAGAGGAGGGTTCTGTTCTTTGAGAGAGAAGAAGCAATGTCTTAGTGTTGTGAACCATATAAACGTATGCTTTGAAAATTGTGGTTGTCAAGAGAGGAGGGAAGCTATCTCTTGATGCTGCAACTCTTGTGAAAAGAGGAAAAGATATTTTATTTTGTGGCAACATTGGAAAACCAGACGAAGGAAGTGAAGACCTGTTGGTATCTTGAGACTGTGTGTTATAAAGGAACTGTGGAATTCTAGGGGTATGGAACCCCTTCCATATCCTTGTGGAACATTGGTTGTTTGTTTCCTTTTTGCACCATTTTGGAACTTTAAGCTGAACCTGCAAAGTAGAGCTGCAAGGATGCAGCCAAATGAACATTCAACCTTTGACTGTATGATTAGTTTAGAATGTGTGGGTCAGCTTAGGTTTTGGACACACAACAGAGGACTTTTACTTTTGGACATCCTGACTTGAACACTAGTTATTATGGTTGAGGCATGGAAACCCATCATAGCTATAGCAAAAGGTAGGTTGTCCTCCAACCCCTTTTTCTTGAATAAAAGTATATAGCAATAAATATATGCCTCTGTCTCCGACTCTTGACCCATCAAAGAATTCTCGAGGACTCCCAACACTTAACGTGCGATCAAAACTCTGAAGATGGCCATCAGGGGTGGAGCTAAGGGAGACCTGCCAGATTGGCTTTGGCAGTATGGCCTAAAGTGACTATGATAGAGCACTAAAATGACAAGCAGTTTAAACGTTTGAAGGTAAACTTCTTTAATATTACTGAGGATTCCCAGCCTGACGACAGGGAATATTCATCAGCGTGTGAATCCATGAAAGATCCAATGCTAGAGGCATAGATTTCTGGGTCTGGTCACATATTGTGATCCCTTCACCCACGAGCTGCAACTATTACTCAACCACTATGCAATCTCACTTGTGACTGGGGCACAGACAGGGATGAAGCATTAAGCCTTCGATAAAGTGCAGGAAGCTCTCATCAAACTATCATATTTTGACCCGGAAAACCAAACAGTTCACCACTGATGATAGCCCTAAGAGTCTTAGTGTCATTCCCACACAGGTAGATAGGGATGGACAAGTGGCTGCCATAGTGTGTACCAGTCACACCCTGACCCTGACAGAACAATTGTAGACCCGGGCAGACGGGAGTTGCTGGTGATCAGGTGGGGGTTGGCATCATTTCTACCTTTACCCCACAGCCCTTTTCTCTAGGTCATAATGGCCCAAATGCTGCTCACCTACACCTTGAACACCAGATTGTCCTCATCACGAGTAAGGGTACAATGGTAGATTCGCGAATGTCAGTATTAGCAATACCAGGTGGAATATCAGCGGGCACCAGCTGCTCAGAGAGTGGTGAAATGACAACTGCTCTGCAGGAGTACAGTGATGAGTAGTGACAAAAGTGCTTACTCAGTTCCACACTACAACTGAACCAGCAATGATTTCAAGCATAAAGGTGAAACAGGTGCATCCTGACAGGTATAACTCCTTTGCCGTTTAGGGTGGGACAGGCCAACGCAAGCTATACTCTTTGTGAGGGGTATGAGCTGGTACAGAAGCAATCCAAACAACAATAGTACTGTGGTATCAAAATAAAAGAATATCCAGCCAACGTTCTATACAAATAGGATCTTTAAATAAACTAACAAAAGTGCGCACAACTAATAAATACACTACTGGCCCACTACAATAGGATAAAACACAAATAGAGCTGACTTTAAATTACTGGGCCATCTAGGTTGGTAAAAGGGGTGCTTAGGTAATGATTTAAGCAGCGAAATGTCAAAATAAATTCATATGTCTTTCCAAAGGTAGAGAAAGGGGCTGAAAAGTCTCCAGGGTAATTTAAGGTGGACCCATCAGGACAGGGCCAATTCAAATACCTTTAGATCTTGTCTTTCAAGGATCAATTATGTTAAGCTAGGCTTTTTGGCATCGAACCGAGGTCTTGTAGCTTTTAGTGCCAAGCTGTTGTCAAGTCAGGGAGAGGCGGCAACGGATGCCAACGATGCAATGCTGTTCAGGTGCAGAGAAGCAGAGACTTGCCTTTGGTGGCAAACGGGCTTGCCTGGCTCAAAAAGGAGTTGTGGTACTGCAGCAGAGACGGCTTGGTGCCAGAGGAAACTGGTAACCACGAAGGCAGTGTTAAGATGGGGATGCTAGAATACTTGGGCAGTTTCAGATGCAGAGACAAGGGAGCTTCAGTATCGAACGAAACTCAGAAATGCAGAGGTGGTCGAGCTTCAAGTTTGAACATGATTTCAGCATATCTCTTGCAGCAGTTTAGATGGCCTTGAAGGTTCCCAAATGGGGGCCAGGTTTTTCAGAGATGCAGGAAGAGATAGCGGTTACTTCCTTGGTTGATTGGGGGCTCAGAGCCCCAGTCCAGGATTTCAGGGGCAATGGGACAGGGTTTGTAGAGAGCACTTGCAGGGTTTTGTCACCTCCAGTGAGCAGGGCTCTGGGTCTAGTGTGTCAGTTGCAGGCGACCTTGTCTAGCTAGCTCATCATCCCAAATGGGCCCTTGGGATTGTTAGGGAGAAGAGCATTCCTGTTTCTTAGTGTTGCTGGACTTCCTGGATTTGTCCACAGCAAGACTGCTGTCAAGGGTCCAATCCAGACTGCTGCTTTACCTTGTGATGTCATTACCAGAGTGCATTTTCTGTAGGAAGTGGGGAGGGGCAGGAAGTTTGGGAGTCCTAGCAAAATCCAAGATGGTGAGAGCCCCTGCTGAATCTCAGGACTGGACTACTCGAACTCCACGCTCTTCCCCTGTGCCTACATCAAAAGGAATCAAAATGATTCAGGAATCGGCAATTAGCACCCTGAAGTGAGGTGGCCATTGTAATGACAGGACTGTCTCTGAGACACCAGTTTCCAGAGGCTCTCCCAGAGAGTGTTCATGTTCCCTGGAGCAGGTGACAACCCTTTAAAAGGGATCAAATAGTCGGATTCCTAGGACCTAACATGGTTGTTGTTGGAACATACAGCCTAGACGGCTTAATACACACCAGGCCCTGCTAGTGATGAGTTACTGTCCACCAAGCGTGTTGCTGTGTCACTGTGTAATCTCAGTAGCCATCATGTCAAACGCAGACATGGGTTATATTTCATTTTTAACAACTGTCACCAGACTTCTGAGATGCACAGTTATGAGATTTTGAACCAGAGGTGCATAGTTAAAAAGCCACCTATGTCTTTTGGAACTTTGGGTTCCATCATCTGTGTTTAGGAGTGCACATGTGATGTTTATTTATTTATTTCATTTGTTGGTAGTGCCCAGACCCGGAGGTATCACAGCGCTAGAGGAATGGTCCAATACAGGTAGTAGATGTTAGAGCTGGGTCGCATGTGATAAAGAATGCTGTGGGCATTTCTGATGAGACCGTTGCAGGTGTTCACATAGAGCAGTATATGCAGTTACATTGAAGAGAGGCTATGAAGATTCTTCTCGGATATAGGGGGCCAGGGTGTTCCACAGGGTGGGGCAATGGCAGTGAAGCTGGAGCCTCCAGCTCTCTTTCCATTGAGCCTGGGGGTGAAGAGTGCAGATGAAGAGGAGGACCGTAAGCTGCGAGTGGTGTTTTTTTTAGTGATGCTGCTGGATGAGTAGGGGGGAGCAGTCTTGTGAACGCAGCGATGAGTGATAGTGAGGAGTTTGAACTCGATACGTGCTTTGATGGGGAGCCAGTGCGCCTCGCTGTGGTCTGAACATGTCATGCCCCAGACTGTTCTAAGGGCATTTTTTTGGATCAACTGAAGTTGGTTTAAGTTTTAGTTTGAATCTGCCCTGTTGTCACAGAAGGACAGATGCTGTGGGATGTCACTAGACTGCCACGGCAAGGCATGTGGCTGCATTATGCTTTTTGTCATGGAACATTATGAACGTTGGGTCTGATTGGCAGAACCCACTTTCAGAAACAGATTTACCAGCATCATTTATTTGCTAAAAATGAAAAAACTCACGATCTCTCCCTCTTGCAGATGGGTGTTTGAAGAGCCCGCCAACATACTAGTGTGGGCCAGTCTCGTGAGCCAATGTGGGCGAGTTTGAAGAATTACTAAAGTGTGCAGCTAGT
The DNA here is from genome assembly GCF_040938575.1 of Ambystoma mexicanum. NCBI lineage: Eukaryota > Metazoa > Chordata > Amphibia > Caudata > Ambystomatidae > Ambystoma > Ambystoma mexicanum. The sequence goes on along the minus strand of NC_090925.1, from coordinate 761,293,139 downwards.
CATTTTGATCAATGTTACTAACATCAAGGGGTTTAAACACTTCCATAATGTTTACAAAAATGTGTCCCGGGGTACTCCTGAAAACGTTTGTGGCATAAAGGAATAAAATGAGGATTGTGATTGTGGACCACTTCATTTGTTACAATCCCGGCAGAGGCTCAAAATGCCCCTACCATCCTCCTGTTTCTGCAAAACCCTACAAACGTGACTCTTTCAACAATACCTGCCAAGGGAATAGAAATCCCTCTCTACCTCCAAAGACAGTACTGTGTTACTGTATAAACTGCCAAGCACAATTCTGGCGCATTCCTGTTGTAAAGGGCTCTGCTGCTCTTGAGCTGGGTTCCTGCTATAAGCCATAACATAAAAATAAACTAAAATGTGCCTATTTTTAGTGTTGGCTAATAGGTTGGGCTAACATGACACCTTTAAGCAGAAACGATTGCATTGATGTATAGATGGGTTGGAGATGGGATGCGAGGAAAGACACAGCTTGTGGGTGTTTGGTTATTTACCCACCCATAGACTGTCCATGGCCATGGAAATTCCCATCCACTACCTGCGTCTACCGCACCCAAAACACGTCCTCCTGGGATCTCTTTGAGCTAGTACTATCAAGCAACACATCAAACTGTTTTGATAAGGGCCGGTCAGTGTTATTTCAAAGCAGTCTTCTGAGAGTTAATGGCTTAATTGCAGTTATAAATGTGCAACTGGTGTAATGAAAATGTCTTAACCAAGTCTGCCACTTGGTGACTTGTGTCTTTTCATCCTGTCTTTCTCGGTCTAAAAGGTTTCACATATTGGTGCATTGTGGAATCTGCAGTTACGTTAGCTCAAAGTCAATATGTTGTATAATAATAAGGAATCAGCCAGCTAAAGTTGACAACTTTATTTGTTGTAGTTATAACATGCTGCAGTTAACAATGAACAGGGTCCTTGAATGTTCATAGGCAAGGAAGGCAACAATGGTGATGGACAACAGTGTCCTGGGTGCCCTATGGTAGCAATGCAGTCTTGAGTCTCTATTAGGAGGAGTGCCGGAAGATAGACCTGCTCCGCAGCTCTGGTGCCTTCAGGATGAGTCTCTCGCACTTTTTGCGGCTCTCCTCAGGTCACGCTCGAACTCTCACGAGACCACGCAACTGCGTGTCTCGCAAGGTCCCTACACACCTCCCCTTGAAAACCAAGGAAAGTTTATTCCATTACAAAGTCATCATACTTCACTGGTCTTCTGTGCTCTCTTCTCAACGATCTCCCTTCCTACCACCAGTGTCCTGTGCTAGACTCGCTTCTTGGGATGTTTCTGATGCCTCCCTATCTCTCTCTCCATGATTTTCGCTTGCAGACATTTCTAGTTCTCTCTCTCTGGTGACATCTCTGGTGGGTCTTCTACAAAGGGTGTTTTCCTCTTGAGTTCTTTCCGTTGTGTGATGCTTCTCAAACATTGCCACATGCTCCATGTTCCACGTGCGGCCATCTTCTGTGCAAATGTGATTCGTCCCTCTGTGGATGACTTTTATGGGTTGACTGAACTTTGAACCTGTCGTTTGGTCTTTGCACAGTAGGCGTATTTTGATCCAGTCGTCTTCTTTGACTTCACGACTTTGAGTCGTTCTTCTCCGATCACTCCATCTTTTCATGTGTGCTCTGCTGTTTTCTAACCTCCACACTACTTCTGCCATTTCTACTTCGTCATCTTCTTTTACTCTTGTCAACCACGGTGGTACCAGTGTGGATGCTGCTCTCCTCCACCTCAGCATTCGAAACGACGACACTTGGGTGATGCCTTTGGGGGTTAATCTGTGGGCCGTCACAACCTCCTTGACTGTTTTGAGGCGATCCATACCAGAAGCTGTTGCTAACTGGATGGCTCCTTTGATGAACCTATTTGTCCTCTCCACTAGTCCATTTGCCTGGGGATGGTACAGAGCATCCTTCCACTGCTTTATGTTATGATTGTGCAGGAATGACTCCATTGCCCGTGATACTAGCTGTACTCCATTGTCTGTGCCTAAGTCTTTGGGAGACCTTCCCTCTGAAAAATTGATGTGAGGACCTCTATGACAGTGGCTGTAGTAATGTTGGGGACAAACTCTGCTTCTACCCATTTTGACAGGTAGTCTACCATCTGTATGTCATACCGATGCTCAGGAGCCATTGCCTCCAATGGTCCTATGAAGTCCAACCCCACTTTGTGCCGCATTGCTTCTGGGATCTCTGTGGGAATCATCAGGGCTTGTCTGGTCTTCAAGTATGTGTCACTATTGAGACACTTGTGGAATCTCTCAATCATGGAGCGTATTTCCTGGTCCATGGCAGGCCACCAGAATGCCTCTCACCCATCGCCGTGTCATAGTGTTTCCTAAATGCCCTGAGTGGGCCCTGCACAGGATGACTCCTCTCATTCCCACTGGCGGTACTACTTGGTCCCCTTTGATGAGCAATCCTTCCACCTCTGAGATTTCTTCTGCTACTTTCCAATACGGCCTCATGCCTTTTGGTATGGCCTTTTCCTCTGGCCATCCGCTCCTGACCCACTCTCTAAATCTGACAATGGTGGAGTCTTTACCATCCTCCTCATTCCAGTGTACTTCACTCAACTCTAGATATTCTGAACCTCTGAGATCTTGAATGGACGCTACTATGCATTCATCTTGCAGCAACGTGGTAGCTGTCTCTTTGTTTCGAGGTAATCCTGACATGCAGTCTGCCTGGGCATTTCTCCACCGGGCTATGTGGGTTATTTCGAATGGGTATTCCTGAAGTTTGGCCGCAATGCGTGCCTACTGGGGTGTTGATGACTTTATCCCTCCTGGACTGAGCATATGAATGAAGGGCTTATGGTCGGTGACCACTTTGAACTTAGTGCCCCATACATAAGTTCTGAAATGCTCAACAGCCCATGCGCAGGCTAACATCTCTTTCTCCACTGTGGAGTAATTTTTCTTAGCCGTGGACAGGGCTTTAGAGTCAAATACCACGACTTGTTCAGTATGCCCTTTCTGTTACGCTCACCTGGTTCCCACGGGGGGCGTCGACCGGAACTGGGCTGCTGTTGTTTCCACCAGCGTGACGTGTAGCGCCGAGATGACTGACTGGACTTGCCCGCTCAGCCTAGTTTGTCTGGCTCGCAGGAATATTCTTCTGATGGTTTGGAAGGATGAGCTCTCCATCCTGCGTCGACCGCAGGGGCGCGTTGATGACCAGTTATTTCACTGGCGTAGAGGAATTGGTGAGTTCCAGTATTGACTCTAAAGTCCAATTGTTCATAAGAGTTCAAATGTCTGATCTTCACTCTGTCCGATTCCTTGCAGGTTGCCGATTAATCCACTCGAAGATTTCCAAATGGCAATTGGTAAGATTCAGGTAAGTCTATTGTGGTTTTCCCCTTAGGGGCCGGGGTACGGCGATGAAGCAGAGTTGACTGCGCCGACCCGAGATGAGGTGAGTACCCCCCGTGGTAAATCAGGTAAGTCCTTGGGGGTAGCTTGTATAGCCTTAGAGAGTCCCCTTGCTCACCTTGCTGTCTTTGTCTCCTTAGGTGTCGGAGGGCGGCCGCGAGATGGAGAGAGCGTGATGGAATGCTGAAGTACGGCCAAGCAGGTGAGTTCAGCGCGGCGCCGTAGGAATGCGAAGCGATGCTTCAAAGACTTCTGTCTTTCAGCTCCGTGGCGAAATGGATCAGTATTCAGGTAAGGATTAAAGTTAAAACTCCTGTTCTAACCTTTATCCTTCTTTTCTTCTTGTTTCAGGAGTCCCAGTACTGAAGTGGGCGTGGATGAACGCTGGAGCTGCTGAAAACACGGTGAGCGTTACGCTGCAGCAAGCAGAATAACGCGAAGCACGTGTGGCTGTCCGGGCGTGGTTTAAATAGCCTTGGAAGAAGATCCAGGTAAGTATTCTTCCACAGCCCCACCCAAGTAACAAAATAGTCCCTTCAGTAAAATAGTTCCTCCTAAGCCTCATTTGGCTTGAGTCTTCATGCAGCATGGTCTGCCTCAGGTGAGTATGCAGCATGGTCTGCTTCAGGTAAGTTATCAATAATGAGCCTGGCGCCCATGGCGCCAGGACTGACTTTATCTTTATGAGCCTGGCGCCATAGGCGCCAGGACTGCACCCAAACAGCCCCTAACTGGGGCTTTTGGGCATGTTCCAAGTGGCATGATGCCTGCTTCCGGGGCTGCTGGGCCTGGTCTGGTCTTCCGGGGGCAGGCATCATGACACTTTCTTCTGAGTGAGTACAGCACCTAAACCACACACACGGGTGTCCGTGGTGATGACTGTATCCCACACTGGAATGAACAGCTGTAGGCATGGTGCTTCCGCTATCTGCCCGTTTATGTCCTCTACAGTCTCCTTCTGGGCCTCTGCCCAAGGGAACTCTGCACCTTTTTTTGTAGGCTTCTCAGCAGCTTTGTGATTTTTGAAAAATTGGGGATAAACTTGGCGTAATATTCTGCAAGTCCTAGAAATGACCTTACTTCTCCTTGTTAGTTGGCTCAGGAGCCTTGATAATGGCTTGCACCAGGTTTATTTTGGGGCTTATACCCCAGGAAGAAATCTTGTACCCCAGATATTCAACCTTTTGTGCCCTGAGGATGCACAATTTGTACCTCAACTTGACTCCAGCATCCTGTAGTTGGTGTAGACCTTTTTGAGAGTGATGCCATGCGTTTTTTCATCTGCGGCATAGACCAGTATATCGTCCTGGCAGTACGACACATTTGCTATGTCGCGCAGTAGTAAGTCCATCATGTGCTGAAACCCAGAGGCTGTGGACGACAAGCCGAAGGGCACCTTTGTGAACTGGTACGTGCCAAACAGAGTGATAAATGCTGTGAGTGGTCTGGATTCTTTGTGAAGTTGAATTTGATGATATGCATCCCTCATATCCAGCTTCAAAAACACTCTGGCTTCCTTCATCATGAGGATACATTCATTTATGCTGGGGATGGGGTAGCTATCTGAAATGACCTCCAAGTTGAGGCTGCGCAGGTCTATGCAAACCCTCAAATGTTGTGAGTTTTGCTTCTTGATGAGGACGATGGGGCTCAGCCACTCTGAGGCTTCCACCTCCTCAATGGTGCCCTCCTTCACCATCTTGTTGAGCTTGGTTCTAAGTATGTCCCTGGCAGTCGCTGGAACCGGCCGTACTTTATGTTTAACGGGGACTGCATTTGCCTTGAGCATTATCTTGTGTACATAGTTCTTGATTTCCCCTGGTCCTTCTGAAAACAGTTTGGGAAAATCTTCTTTCACTACCGGCACGCCTCCTGTGTCGACTGTTAATACTTGATCTTCCGTTCTGGGATCCAATTTGATTTTGAGCCTGGCTTGGTCGTCCCACCCTAGGACTGCTGGGCCTTCATGTGTGAAGTATACTCTCGTGGTGGTCAATCTTCCCTTGAACTCCACTGTTCCTTTGATATACCCTAGTAGGTCTACTGACACACCTCTGAATGCAGTGGATTTGGGGTGTGTGCTGAGGACTTCAACCCTTTCAGTGCCCATCATATCTTTGTAGGTATGTAGAGGCAGTATGGTCAGATCGGAGCTTGAATCAATTTTCGTCTCCAAGCCTCTCACTCTGAATGCGCAGTGAGGCATTTCCCTCCTGGCTCGTGAGCTGTTTACCATTAACATTGTGGGTCTCCCTTCTTCTTCAGACGAGGATTCTCCTTCCACATTGTGATCTGCATTAATGTTCATAACTTTCCTATTTCGCCACTTGCACACCAGTGAAAAGTGTCTGATTTTCTTGCACACACAGCATTCCTTGTCTTTTGCTGGACATTCTCTGTCGTTGGCCAAGTGTTTGGTGCTGGTGCATCTGTGGCACTTCAGTGGTTCCTTCCTTCCCCACTTCCCTTCTTTTGCATCAGCCACTTGTTTCTCCTTCTTGTTCCTAAAGATGATTGCCTAGACCTCTGCTGGGCCGGAGCTTCCTGCATACTTTTCCGTCGCCCTGCGGTTTCTTCCACTGCCCTCGTGATCTCTATGGCCTTTTCCAGATGGAGTTCCTTCTCCAAAATAAATGTGTCCTGCACTTTTCTGCTGTTGGTGTGGACTGTCAACATGTTGCAGATCAATCCTTCTGCGTTATTGCTAAAGTTGCACAGTGCGGCTAGTTCGCGCAGCTTGGTATTGTAGTCATCCACAGGTTCTGACGCTTCTTGTATGTGACTATAGAAACGTATCCTGTGCAGCACCGTATTTTCTTTGCTGGCAAATCGCTTGATTATTCTTCAGACGCCTCTTTGTAAACGTCGTTCTCATCCACCCCTGCTTCGCGCGTATTGCCTGCAAACACTCTGATTTTCCACCCCCAGCACGTTTAATAACATAGCTCTGCGCCTTGCTGCTGCGTACCCCGCACCTCGTAGGGCTTCCAGGTAAGTTGTGAACAGGGGATGCCATTGTGGCTATGGAATTGCAGGCCTACCTGGTGTTTGCAGAAACGGCGGGGGCGGTGTCACGCCTTGCATGATGATGCACGGATTCTGGTCTACATCCCTGTCGCCAAATATGTTGTATAATAATAAGGAATCAGCCAGCTGGAGTTGACAACTTATTTGTTGTAGTTATAACATGCAGTTAACACTGAACAGGGTCCTTGAATGTTCATGGGCAAGGAAGGCAACGATGGTGAAATTAAATGAAATTTTATTTATATCGCCCTCGTACACAAGTGTTTCAAACAAGCGACCAGGCAAAAAGGGAGGGGACCAAGGGAGAGAAAAAACTGAAAAAACAGGAATCTTACTAGGCCCAGTGACATTTAAGAAAGCGCAAGTGAATGGGAAAGGAAAATGGGGAAAAAGTGCAAGGAGGGGTGTGGGGGGGAGTGGAAAGTGCAAAGCAGAGGAGAGAAAACATAAATAAATATTAAATAAAATAAATAATAAATAAGGGCTGTGAACCATGGCAGTGCAGCCAGCAAGTGGCAGGTGAAAGTTAGTCAGAAAGGTATATCTGATAAGTGCAGATGAAACTGGGGAGGGGGGCTGTATGGGTACAGATACAGAACCCTAGTGCAGATGTTGGCCTGGAGGCAGTGCAGGAGAGTGACAGGGTGAGCAGATACTTGGGCCCGAAAGAACAGAGGGTGGCCAGGTGCACAATGCCATGAGAAGAAACAGATCAACAGGGGAGAAGGGGGGGCAAAGGCAGAGGCAAAGAGGAAGGTCTTGAGAAGTTTCCGGAACCGAAGATGCTTTTCCTCAAGTTTCAAGGTGGCCGGGAGGCTGTTTCAAAGGTAGGCACCAGCCGAAGACAGGGATCTACCCCCAGCTCGTTTTTTTGCAAAACAACTAACCCTGAGGGAGTTAGAAGTAGAGGAGCGAAGGGCTCGAGAGGGGAGGTATTTACGGAGGGATAGATGAAGGTATATTGGACCCAGGCCCCAGAAAGCCTTGTGGACAATGCGGAGGGTTTTAAATGTAATAATTGCATCCACTGGGAGCCAATGGAGGGATTTCAAGGCTGGAGAGATACGATCCCAGGGCTTGAATCCAAGGACAAGTCTCGCAGTCCTGTTCTGGATTAGTTGTAGAGGGCAGAGAGTGGAGGCAGGTAAATTTAGGAAGAGGCTGTTACAGTAATCTAGTCTGGAAAGAACCAGAGCTTGGGAGACAGTGAGCTTTTGAGGGAAGGAGAGGAAAAGTAGAGTACCTCTAAGGAGGTGAAGTAAAAAGTTAGATTTTTTTGGGAGAAATCAGAGATGTGTGTGGAGAAGGAAAGTGTAGAGTCAAAGATAACCCCAAGGTTCTTAGCCGCGCAAGTGGGGGTGGGAGGAGGGCCAAGGGAGGCCAGCCAGAGAGTGAGAGGAAAGGATGGAGATGTTGTACCAATAAGGAGGATCTCAGTCTTGCTGGCATTTAGACATAGATTATTGGTGGCACACCAATGTTGAATGGCGATTAGACAATCGGAGATGAGGGAAGGAGAGGAGGAGGCTGAAGGAAGCCTGAAAATGAATTGGGTGTCGTCAGCATAGTACTGGAAAGTTGAGCAGAACATTGAGATGCAGTAAGCGAGAGTTGCCAGGTATTGGTTGAAAAGCCAGGGCGAGAGGATAGACCCCTGGGAAACACCACATGTGGAGAGGGAGATAGAAGATAGGAAGGACCCAAGTTGTACCTGGGAGGGTCGATCAGAGAGAAAAGAGGTCAGCCAGGCCAGAGCCTGATCAGTGATACCAACGTTGTCACGAAGACGATTGAGCAGGGTGGTATGGTTGACCGTGTCAAACACAGAGGAGAGGTCAAGAAGGATGAGGTCAGAGGGAATGTTAGAATCGAGGTTGGAGAGCCGGTTTTCACGGATGTTCAGGAGAGCAATTTCCGTACATCTGGCAGCTCTGAAGCCAGATTGGTGGTCATGGAGGGAGCAACACAACACAATCAGAATGGAGATTAAGCTGAGAGATAGCCAGCTTTTCCAGGAGCTTGCCCAAAAAGGGAGTAATGGAAATTGGGCGGTAGTTTGCCGGACATGACGGATCAGCAGTGGATTTCTTGAGGAGAGGATGCACAAGGGAGTGTTTTAGAGGGGTGGGGAAAGAGCCAGAGGCAAAGGAGAGGTTGCAGAAATCAGCAAGGGCTGGCGCAAGGGTGTCAATGTGGTCCTTAATGGTTTTAGAGGAACAGGGATGGACCTGTTTTGATGAGGTTTTTACAGATCGGACTTGTCTAGATATCTCATCAGGGGAGAAAAGAGGAAAGGAGGAGAAAGGGGGATGAGGAGTAGCTGAAGGAGGGTCAGCAGGCTTAGAAGGAGAGGGAGGATGAGGGGGAGCGGAGGAGAGGGTGGACAGGATGTCCTGGGTTTTAGAAATAAAGTGAGAGACAAGGGCATTGCAAAGATACTGGGAGGAGAGAGGAGGGGTGGAGACTGCAGCAGGATTGGCCAGCTCCTTGCAGATTTTGAAAAGTTCGGCCGAGTTGTTAGATGCTGCAGAGACGCGGGCTTGTATGTGGACTCTCTTCTTAGTGTGGACAGCGAGTCGGTATTGCCTTTGGAGCAGGCGGCAGGCCAGTTTGTCAGAGGATGAGCAAGAAGCCCTCCATTTCCTTTCCTCCGCCCTACACTTCCGTTTAAGTGTAGCTAGGTCAGAGTCATACCAAGAATTGCACTTGGCTTTGGACTTCAAACGGATCCTCATGACGGGGGCAAGAGTAGCAGAAATAGAGGAGTAGAGAAGAGAGAGGGCTGTGTCAGGGTATGAGTCAGCCTGGGGTGGAGGAGGGGGGAGAAGGTTGCAGCAAAGGCCTCGACTGACACACGCTTCATGGACCAGATATCTGAGAAGGTGGGTGGCAATCTAGGAGTGAACTTGGTTTGGGGGGAGGAGATGGAGAGATGAGAGGAGAGGAGGCAGTGATCACTCCAGGAGAGAGGAGTGGTAAGGGGGGGTAGAGAGGGGGAGGCCAGATGAGATCAAGACATCAAGTGTGTGGCCAGCCAAGTGAGTCAGGCCGGAGGGAAGGATGGAGAGGGAGAGTGTATCGCAGAGGTCGCGAAAGAGTGAAGATGAGGGACAGTTAGAATCAAGATGAATGTTGAGGTCACCAAGGAGGAGAAATTGAGTGGTAGAGGCCAAGAGGGAAGAGGAGAGGTCAGCCCGCTCAGAGAGAAAAGAGGTGATTTGACCAGGGGGCCGGTAGAGAGTAGCAACAGTAAGAGAGTGGCTAGGAGAGAGAGAGAGCCTGCAGACTAGGCATTCAAACGAGGAGTACGCTTGAGTGGGAATGACAGAGGCAGGGATCCACTCAGGGAAGATAAGGGCTACACCCCCTCCAGGCCGATTGGATCTGGGAGCTGAGAGGATCTTGTAGCCGTCGGGGAGGAGAGTGTCAAAACTTGTGATAGAGCTGGCTGTGAACCATGTCTCGGTGAGACCGAGGACATCAAGGTCGAGTTCTTCTAGGAGGTGACAGATGTTAGACGAGTGTTTAACGGCCGAGCGAGAATTTAGTGTGGCGAGATGGAGAAGGTTGCCAGTCTTAAAGACCTTCCGGGAAGGGGTACAGATCGTAGGTACGCCCTGCGGAGGTGTGGAAGGAGTTGGATATGGGGCAAAGGAGGAGGCGGAGGACGGCAAGGTAGCCAGAGGAAGAGAGTAGGGGACAGCTGGAGATGAGAGGAAGTTGATGAGGTGAGGGAACTGCCTATCAAAGAGGAGGAGGTTTGCTTGAGGGCCTTGCACCATGACAGTACCATTTAGATAGATGTTAATAAAGACTCTAGAGGAGTCAAAGAGATCCATACATACTTCCCAGCGGGTGCCACCATTAATGGGAGAGGAGGAGACAGGACAGAGCACAGAGATCAGTATGAAGGGTCCAGAGATCTTGTGAAAGAACAAAAAAGAGGATGTCAGTGAGGGTTTGTCTGGTAGAGGCGCTGGAATAGGTATCAGCGATGGGGAGACCAGGGTTAGAAACCAAGATAACCTTTTTGAATTTCTTCTTACCAGACTTAGTGAACTGAACTGAACTGAACAACAGTGTCCTGGGTGCCCTGTGGTAGCAAGGCAGTCTTGAGTTTCTATTAGGAGGAGCGCCGGGAGCTAGACCTGCTCCGGAGCTCTGGCGCCTTCAGGATGAGTTTCTCGTGCTTTTTGCGGCTCTCCTCAGATCGCGCTCGAACTCCTGCAAGACTACGCAACTGTGTGTCTCGCGAGTTCCCTACACACACTAGCCCTGAATTTCTAGCATCAACCCCCCCCCCCTATGTATTTTGTGATCTTTAATCAACTGAGCTGGGTGCTACTTGCATTGGGGATGCAGTGTGCTGCATTCTGGCAGGCGACCTCGTGTTTCTTCATCCTTTCCTACAGTAGCTTGAACCAAAGCATAATACATTCTGGGATCTGTAACACCCCTACTAGTCAGGGGATCCACATTTAAATGCCAGAACGTGGTCCGCAAGTTCATTCGGCATTGGCCAGAGAGATGCCTCCCTAATAGCCTATTTTCCTGGGGCTCGTGTTGCTAGTGCTTGCATGCACCTGCTGCAGCGACGCACATGTGACCATGACGTCAAACACAAGCGCCAGTAGTGGATGCATTCGTCCACTGAGCCACAGACCGTATAGGTGTAAGATTCCAATGCATAAACCACCATGACTCGCCTTTCATTTTACAAGACAACATCTCCGGCAATTAAGCCTCGGTCCCCCAATATATTAACCCATCTCCAGGAACAAATGACTCGTTTTACAATACATGAAATCCAGCCTCGCCCTCGGGGGAATACAAGGCTCATTTACCAGCAGCTCCCGTTCCAGGATAGAAGTTACCTGCATAACACAGAGTTAAATCCTTAATTGCAGGTTGTGAAGATGAAAGGGAAACGATCACACAGAAAAGATGATGGGGCCTGCGGGGGAGAAGGCGAAATGTGACCCGGCTCACGAGTGCATCCAGGAGGGGAACTCTGAAGGGCTGCCACCAGGTGGGGAGGGAAGGAGGGAGGGACTGCTGCGTGTGCAAGCAGGCCTTGCCTGACTTCACAGGGGGAGAGAAAGGGGTAGGCGGCTGGCGCACACGTCCCAAACGCTACCTCCTGTCGGAGCGCGGGCGAGTGGGCGCGGTCATCGTACCCCAGACAGCTAAGCTGCCCCTGCACGCGTTATCGATACCAGTAAACTCCTCCTGAAACAGCCGAGCGAGCACTCCAGACCCTGCTCAAACCCCCCAGACCAACCGCCCGCCTCTTCTGATGTTACTAGAGCATTAGCGCTGCGCGGTGCCTGGAGGCGCTATACAAAACACCTAAATAAATAGACCTTGCCGATAAATCATATAGCAGAACTCTCTCTCGTGGCCTTAGTGCCAGACAGCGGAGCCATCTCTCGGGAAGCATGCGAGACAGCAGGGTGCCACGTTTCACATGTCTATGGTGGGGCGAGCTCAGCCATTTGGTGCAACCTTTGGCCCCGGTGATGCCATGGGAAGGGGCAACACAGGGAGGGAAAACGCACTATATGACATCACAGGAAGTGGCATCATAGGCATTGACCTGTTAGCGACAATGTGCAGGCCTTGTTTTTTAACGAACCTCCATTTTCCACTCAAACTATGTGATGGCTCGAAGGTTTTGTATTATCATAACCAATGCCCTGGCTCTGCACAGCCTCCCTGTCATCAGGATGTGGCTGGCATGTGCCGTCAGAAGGGGAGCAGCCGTTTGCAAGCCAGGCTTGATTCTGCCACCAATGGGACCCGTCCAGTCAGAAATGTTAGGCCATGTCCCGTCTGCACGGGTGCAGAGGCAGCCACGGGCATGTTTAAACCTTATACCTAATCAGCGAGGTGAGCCTTGATTGCCTGAGCATAGCAGGCAAGGGAACCACATCTCACCACGCACTCTATCTCTTCAAGTGCAAGGCTTTGAATCAATCAGAATCACTGGCATCGCTCTGGGCAATATTCTATAGCATCGGGCTGCTAGACCACAAGGCCAAAACAAGTGGGAGGATGCTTGTGTTCTGGTGCAGGGAGCACAAGACCGAGCAGATCATACTTGAATGCTCCTTTTGGTGACCGAGGATCCTTTGTTATTGGCTGATCCCTTTCTATGAACGTGCAGGAAAGATGAACAAGCATTGGCAGTGCCAACAGTTTGGGCTTTTGCACAGGCATGGGAAATGTACTTGGCCGGCACTGCCATAGTGGAATTAACTGGCTATTCATGGTAGCAGCTGCAAAATGATGCGAGTGCCTGGGCATCTAATAGAAATGGCTGGCAAGTACTGCCAAAACTGGTGGCTTTGCCAATGCTTGTTTTTAACAGGGCTTCAGTGAAGGACGCGCATAGTGCATATAAATCGAGTGGGTGAAGGCAGACCTGGTTAAGACATTTTAATTACACCAGTGACACATTTACACCTCCAATTAAGCCATTAACTCTCAGAAGACTGCTTTGAAAAAAACACTGGCAGGCACTTTGTATGCAAAGTTTGATGGCAAGGGTGGAATGAAAGGGAGCTCAAAGAGTTCCCAAGGGGAGGTGTTTTGGGCGGGAAGGGGCAACAACTAGGTGGGAATGGCCATATAGATTAGCATTGCCATAGAAAGTCAATGGGTGGGCAAATAACCAAACAACACCTACAAGCTTTGTGTAACTCCTCATATGGCATTTCTCCCAAGCCCCACCTAATAACCCAAATAAAGAATGATGTTCTGGAAGGCAGCCCAGAGCAATGCTAGTGGTTATGATTTATTTAAACCCAGGAATCCTTCCCTTTTTGAAGTAACTCCGGTTTCCTCTCCATTTACCAACTTTATTTTTCATCTATCCTTAAGCAGGTTAACACATACAACATAACATTTATATATCATTTGGAAGGTACCTCAGTTGCTTGCTGCACATTCTGCAGAGATCTGTGTGCAAGATGCAGGTCACAAGTTCATATGCATGACGGGCAAGCAAAACATGTCATCCTTCTGAGGCTGATAAAAGCAGTAACTTTGGGTTGGTCCATGCCCTCCTTCCTGGGCAGGCGAGATCAGCAAGCAGAGCTGGGCTGCGAGAAGGCTTAAGCCCCAGGGGACCTCTTCCTAGTCCCCCAGCCGGCAGCAAGTCCCAGGGGACCTCTTCCTAGTCCCCCATCCGGCAGAAGTGGGAGTAGGACTGGTAACCCACATGTGCTGGATGGTGGGATGTGTGGGAGACAAACTAAAACAATGTGTTGCAGGTGGCAAGTGGCAGGTCCAGAGACCAGATCTACCCCTCACTGACGATGCCCAATGAGGCCGAAAAATGTCTGGGGATGTGTACTTCTCAACTTATTCTGTCATCTGATTGTTAGGAGGACGTTCTCTGTACTGTTACTGTATCGCAGTTTACTGTCAACTAATAGGAATTCTCTCTCTTCTGTTTCCCGTTGACTTCACTGGTCTCTAATTGGCTGCTTCCTCTTGCAGAATGCAGCATCTGTTATCAGATAAAGCGGTCTGATAACAGATGATGCATTCTGCAAGAGGAGGCAGCCAATCAGAGAGCAGTGAAGGCCACGTCATATCTGGAAGCCCATGCTGCCTTCTAGAAGCGGAAGCAACGCAATAGAGACCAGTGAAGTACACGGGAAACAGAAGAGCGCGAATTCCCTTTAGTTGACTGTAAACTGCGATACAGTAATAGTACAGAGGACTATCTATCTCATAACGATCAGATGACAGAGTAAATGAAGAAGTACACATTATGAGAAAACCCAGAATTATGAATTCTCGATTAAGACAGGTTTTTTCGAAGTTAAGAGCAAGCTGAATATCGGAGACACAGTGTTGTGTAATGTTCAAAGGGACGACTAACGCAGACGCCAAACAAAATTAAGCAAGAGGATACTTATTATTCATCTGAGGGAAACTATCGACACAGATCTTCATTGTAGCCCTGAAGAAAACCTTGTCAAAGGTCGAAACACATGTCGGCTATATGTTTTAAATTTGGATTACATTTTCAATTTATAGAATGATGTTTTGTGAGGATTGGACCTTGGTTTGTTGAGAAGATGCTAGTACTATGATAATATAAGCCTAACTGGGTGTGGAGATAAATACAACAAAGAACAAAAGGGAGTTAAGGAGCGCATGGAGTATTGCTAACCTTTGTAATTGTTTATTTTGATCTGGCCTTCGACTTAGGCCACTTGCATACTACTATGCATGAACCCTCCAACTAGAAGTGTATCAATGATTCACAGAGAGCATACGTTTGTAACAAGGGAGCCAGGTTAAATTAATAGCAGCCCCTTCTACTTTCATGTCTGGGGATGCTTGTGGTCTCGTGCAGAAGGGATGTGACCTACCAGTTTGGGCTGGACTGCCCCTTTTGGGGTGGGACCAGGTCTGATTTGCATATGGTCTTTCCCCTTTCTGTAATGGGTTGGCAGGCGAAGAACGATGGTCTGTAGGGTTGCCCAGAGCCATGCCAGAGGTTAGGATCAATTCTAAACCTTCCAGTCATCTCTTTTGTTTTGCTTTTGTCACCCCGAGGGGGATGGGTATGGCCAGACGTGAGTCCTGTGCCTAATCAGCCTAGAGACCCAAGCTACTCCTCACCGATGACACACAATGAGGCGGAAACATGTCTAGGGGTGCTTGTGGCCTCGTAAAGAAGGGATGTGACCTAGCAGCTGGGGCTGGGCTGCTCCTTTTGGGGTGGGGCCAAGCCTGATTTGCCTATGGTCTTTCCCCTTTCTGTAATGGCCCAGCATGCAAAGAACCATGGTTTGGAGGGTTGCCCAGAGCGGTGCTAGAGGTAAAGATTAATCCTTAACCTTTCAGCCATCACCTCTTTTGTTTTGCTAGGAGAGCATCCGCCGTGACCAAGACTGGTTTGCCCCCTACGGCCCCACTCAGAAACTGGCTGGGGGATTCCTTACACAATCAAGGCTCAGTCCCCAGCCCTTTTGCCAACAAAACACTGTAGTGCGTAATTTTGTTCACTTTTCTAATGGGAGAGAATCCTGTCTCAAAAGCAATGGTGCATTGAGGGAGATAAGGTGCGATTCGCAGCTGGTGGTGTGCACTATATAAATGATAACCATTTGTTTATATGAAGCAAATACTGCAGTCTAATGAACCATTTATGAATATTATTGTATATGGAGCAACCAATGTATGAGTGAGGCTCTTTGTGTAGTGCAGACTTAGCAGAATCTCTCCTAGGCGATTCTGGTTTTGGCAGCCAAAGAAAATAAAACTAATTTAGTTTGGGTGATTTGCCCAGGGTCACATGGTTTGATCAAGGGCGCAAGCCTATGTTTTCTTCCAGCGTAGTTTGCAATTTTGTAGGTTTCAAACCACACATTCAGTTGCACCAACAATTTTGCATGCAGAGAAGCTTGGCAAGTGTTCCACCAGTACTTTATGCATGGGTGCCAACTTCTACATTTCCTGTGTTTGGTTCTCAGTCTTAAACTTCAGCCTTCGATTGGGCCAGAAGTGGCATCACAGGAAGTGGTGCTCCGCCTCCAAATGGTGGGGTAAATGGGTAAAAGCTCACTAGCGGCTAGCTCACAATTTTAGTACTCGCCTTTCACATGGGGCGAGCCTGCACTTTGCAAGTTCAAATCCCACAGCAGGGCCGACTTAGCCCTTCATTCTTCTGAAGTTGCTTAATTGAGTGGCATTGAACGAGGTAACATTATCTTTATTAGAGCGCTTCAAAGCTGGAGTCACCCAGTTTGAAGAGCTACATAAGAGTACAAATTATTATTGTTATTAGAAGAGGGGAGGATAAGTGACTGCTTTTAAAATTCGTTCCTTTTTAGACTGGGCTGAACAGTTCTTTTGTGTCCTACATCTTGTCAGTCCATAATACCCTAAGAGGTTCATTATGAGTTCCCCGCTCCGGACAAAATGGGGGGTAATTCCAGCACTGGCATTTTTTTCCTGGACCGCATAAACACAAGTTTGCTGGTGGGGGGCAGTGAACTTCCGGCAGGCCTGACCTGCCGGGAGTTCAGGCCCCTACTAGCAGATAAATGCCAGAATCACTGGTACCGGTACTACCGGTTCTACCGGTGGCAGTAATTCCAGCATTCCCATCTCATTCCTAGGGGATTCCATGGAATGGGAACTTACCAGCTTCTCCACCACCTATAATATCCCAGTATTACTGGGATATCGGGCGGCAGAATTGGTTAGGCAGTTTTGCCGGTATCCTGCCAGAATTACCGGCTGGATCCTGCAAAATTGAAATGAGGACGAAAGAGTCTGAAAGAAGGTAAACTAAGGAACAACCCACTAAAAGTGCTGCATATTTCCATTGTATTTAACACGTACAGAAAAAAAGCTTTCAGGTTGTTCTGGATAAGGGATAAGATATTTGAAAATTACATCCATCTGTATTCTGGTACACTGTTTGTACCTTTTATTTTCCAACTATAAGTGCAGCCCTAAAAGTAACAGGTCTGGCTGAATATTCCACACTGGGCATGGCCCAGCTCAAGAAGTCTTTCTTCTCTCTCTTGGCTGCTCATGTGCAACCGCTGCTCTTAGGCACTGCCTGAGCCACTCCTCCTATTCTTTATTCGTAATACATGATGTGCATCAAAGCTGCCTTCTTGCCACAAAGTAAACATATTGCAAAGTATGGAAATCAACTGCTGCCGGCCAGTCTGAGAACATGATTTGCTTTGCTTTGACCGAGCTTATGTTTTTAGTGGGGTTGCAAGGCCTTGCTAGACACATGTGAACAGTGCTCTGAGACAACCGTAGTGGACACAGAATGAGGCGAGTTCCCACTTATGTGGATGTGCCGCCCTCCCACTATGCCACCTCTTTTCCGTCTCTCATCCCGGATTGTATGTCTGCTATCCAGGAGAGGTGTTCCGCCAACGATCTCTGCCTTAATGCCAGTAAGACCGAGATTCACCTCATCGGCACACCTGCACCCTCCTTTCCTGTCACTCTCTGGCCGGCCTCCCTTGGTCCTCTTCCTGCTCCCACCTGTCAGGCTAAAAACCTCAGGGTCATCTTCGACTCCACTCTCTCCTTCTCTTCTCACATGTCTGACGTCTCGAAGAAGTATTGTAATCGGAGGGACAGCCCTAGAGGCGGAGCCTGGGGCAGTAATTTGGAGTGCATCACAAAGAGGGTAGCTGCCGATTTGAATTAAAGCAGATCGTTAGTTCTGTATGCTGTTCTGTTCTGGTAGGATAATATTGGGGTTAACTAAGTCCCCTATGGCCCATATTTTTCATTAAGTATTGAAATACATTAAGCATCAAGACTGTTTGTGAATCAACAACATACTTGTTCATAGTCTCATTTATAAGGCTTATACATGATTTTTATTTCATATTTCTCAGCATGTTGGTTGTAAGACAGTCAAGGTGGTACATACCAATTCATCTGAGGTAAATAGCAAAATCAGAGCATGAGTCTCAAATTTGTCTTAAAGCAAACATTTTCAGAAAAACAGAAAAGACACTACTTCACAATCAGTAAACGATACACTGTGCGTTAAAAACCAACACCAACTGCATTGCCTGTTGAAAATCAATACCAGCAGATATAAGAGGTCACACAACATAGTGATACAAATATATCTGTGTTACACAAATTGATGGTGCAGTGGAAAAAAGAAACACGCGTAGGGTATGCAGGAATAACTGCCCTTTTTAGAAAAGATTAACCCCATCTGATATGGGTTTCTCTGTGGTGTGGTGTTGACCTCCTCTGAGGTATTCTTCTTTTCCTCTCCTTCCCCCAGAAGGTCACTGTCTCTAGAGCTCTAGTTCTCTCTAGACTGGACCATTCACAATCAGTAAACGATACACTGTGCGTTAAAAACCAACACCAACTGCATTGCCTGTTGAAAATCAATACCAGCAGATATAAGAGGTCACACAACATAGTGATACAAATATATCTGTGTTACACAAATTGATGGTGCAGTGGAAAAAAGAAACACGCGTAGGGTATGCAGGAATAACTGCCCTTTTTAGAAAAGATTAACCCCATCTGATATGGGTTTCTCTGTGGTGTGGTGTTGACCTCCTCTGAGGTATTCTTCTTTTCCTCTCCTTCCCCCAGAAGGTCACTGTCTCTAGAGCTCTAGTTCTCTCTAGACTGGACCACTGCAACAGCATCTTTCTAAATCTGCCTGCTTCTACTCTCCACCTTCTGCAACTCATCCAGAACAGGACTGTGAGACTTTTCTTTGGCCTCAAGCCCAGGGATTGCATCTCTCCAGCTCTGAAATCTCTGCAATGGCTCCCAGTGGCTCCAAGAATTAAGTTAAAGACCATCTACACTGTCCACAAGGCCTTCTGGGGCCTGGGCCCTCAATACCTCCAACTCTTTCTTTGTAAATACCTTCCTACTCTAGCTGTTCGCTCCTCCACCTAAACTCCCTCAGGGTCAGTCGCTTCTCCAAGCAACAAGTTTGTGGTAGATTTCTCTCTTCGGCTATGGCCTCCCTCTGGAACAGCCTCTCTGCCTCTCTAAATCTTGAGGAGAACCATCTCCAGTTCCAGAAGCACCTCCAGACCTTCCTCTTTGCTTCTGCCTTCTCTCTTCCTCTCTCATGCTGGTTTCCTGTCTGATACTGCACTGGTTACCTGGCTACCTTCTGATTGCGGGCCCAGGCCCCTGCCCGTCCTGTTGCACACCCGCACTGCCTCCCGGCAACCCTTGCACTTGGGTCTGTATCTGTAACCCTACAGTCCCCCTACCTGCACCTTTGACACCTGCTGTCTGCACTTACCCTTGCACTTGCCACCTGCTGGCCGCACTTCTTGTTATTGTTTGATCCCATGTTCAGCACTGCCCCCGCCCCTTTCCCCAGGCACTTTTCCCCTCCCCCTTCCCTGCACTTGCGCAATCTCAATGTCACTTGGCCTAGTAAGATCCTTGTCTCTGTCCTCCATTTGTTCCCCCTCCCTTGCCTCATCGCACCTTGAAACACTTGTGTATAGGCGCGTTATAAATGTCATATCATATATCATATGGAACACAGAGGAATTCGCTTCTTTGCCCACCTCCTGCTCAATGAATTGAAGGCACATGAACACAAGTGCCTCCTCTATCTTGGCTTTATTAATGCTAATGAGGTCAGCTCCTCGTGAAATCTTTTGGGGGTGAGGGGGGACTGTACAATTTCAGCCCCCTCATAGACGACACCACTACTACCTAGGACAGAAGAACTCTATCCCACTCAGCTGAGCTGCCTTATCAAACTGCACTGATTGTCCAGAAAGCTTAGCTCTCGCCAGACTTTAGTATTCAAGATGATGATGATTGTTTTAATATAGTGTTACATGCCTGATACCTCCAGCTTCAAAGCAGTGTAATAAGAGGTTTTATTATCATGCAAATTACGAGTTTTCGCTTAATCAACATCAAAAAAGATGAAAGGTTAAGTCGGTGCTGCCGCAGACTCAGACCTGTGAGTGCATGCTCACCCCATGTGAGAGAGGAGCACTTAACATGTAAACTATCCACGCAGAGAGAGCAAAATTATCTTTCTATGTATCTGGGAAAGCACAAAGGTATCTCCCTTGCACTTTCCACCTGCCGGCCGCACTTTTATTTATTTATTTGTTTATTTATTTATTTATTTATTTATTTATTTATTGTCTTTATTTATCTGACTGTTATTCTATGTACTGCACTATCCCCTCCCCCTCCGCACATTTCCCCTTCCCCCCTCCCTGCACTTGTGCGATCTCAATGTCATCAGCCTCGTAGGATCGTTGTCTCTGTCTTCCCTCTGTTTCCCCTCCCAGGCCTCGTCGTGCATTGAAACACTTGTGTACAGGCGCGTTATAAATGCCATCTCAATCATATCATATCAGATCATGTCTGCACTCCCCGGACACATTATCTTATTGCCTGAGATAGCAGTGATATCTCTCCAGATATCCAGGACAGCAGATCTGTTCCTCCAAATCTATTTGAGATATGCAGCGCCATCTGCAAAAACATACCAGAGCCAAGCCGAGTAATGAAGAAGGCCAAATAACCTGTTCTGTGACATGGTGCCCACTCAGGCGGGTCTATGATCACCAGTTAGCTCTGTGTGCCACACCATAGGTGAAATATCCATTTGCGTATCAGCCTGGCAGGGTTGGTACTGGATTTAGTGAGTCCGGCCGCCATACTGTTTTTGCATTGGTCCAGTGGCTATGGCACAAGGCACAGGAGATGCGTGAACTCTTCTTTAAGCTTCTGGAAGGCGGCACCCAAATGTGGTGTGTTAGTATGACTACGAAAGAAAACGAAGCCATGTTCAAGCCAATAATCAAGGGAAAGGCTACTGGTTGCAGAGAAATGACAATGAAGTACACAATCAGACGCAATGAACGTCAATAACCTGTACCTAGGTGGAATTGAAGAACTCTTAGAGACCCTGTGAAAGTGCAGTAGATTCAGTGGTAGAGGTGTACCGAACAAAGTGGTGGAACTGTGGTCTCGGCAGGGGAGAGGGTAGGCAGAAGCATAGTGCATCATGTGACAAGGTTTTGCGGCCGGGGCATTGCAATTGTCTAAGGCACTAGTAACAGAGGGCCCGATTCATGGAATTATTTGCATGAAGATTAGGGTACTTGCGCGCGCAGCTGTGTGCAAATCCACCATCGTCGATTCATGGAATCGAATGCGCTGTACTTTACCTGGAGTTGCATGGAATTTGCACTGGCTCGGCACATCTCTGTGAGCTGTCGAGGACCTTGTGCGAGACTCCAGGCTGGGTGTTGCTTGCGCAGAGGGCTGGGAAGGAGGCAGAACACCAAAAATGAGGAAGAACTTGCGAAAAAGTGGGCGTTCCGAGGGACGGCCACTTGGCAATCCCTCGCACGCCCCTAATTGCGTGGCACGAGATGTATTCATGGATTCGATCGTGCAACCTCTCGGCCAGGAAATGGCAACCCAAGTCCTGCATATGATCCGCCACCTGAAGGCATGTGTAAATATAATTGTGTGTAGGATTTTCGGCGCAGAGGTGGGGTTGCATGTTGAATTTTGGGGTGCGTGTACTCAATCGGGGTTCTGATGTAACTTAGGGGGAGCACATAAGCAGTGTAGCAGGGTGCAGGAATGGTTTATGTGGTTCGCACACTGATTTTCTGAGTTTAGATCAAGTTACGATTTTCATACGCAGGTGTTCTGGGTGCCGGGAACAGTTACGGGGGACCCTGCGCAGGGTCCCCGAGATGCAGGTCTGCTTGCGGGGGACTCCACGTACTGTTTGAAGGGTACATGTATTTACGCCCGGGGGAGTGCACAAAGGTAGCAGATCTGGCTGTTTATGCTTTGCATATGGTCGTGTCAGGGGCGTTCCGTCCACGACCTGCGAATACGCTTACTTTGCATGGACAATTCCAGGAATACACGGGACGCGCATTTTTTATTCTGTGCACAGGCTTGAGCAGTGTTATTCTCGGCACGCAGCCCTCGCAGGATTTCTGCGCACATTTCCATGAATCGGGCCCTAATGCTCCTAATACAAATGCACACTTGCACAAGGACATGAATGGACAAATCCTCTGTATAGAATGGTGAATATGTTGTAAAAAGTAGAGGAATGGAAAACAGAAATAAATACAAGTATTGGGACACCGCTCCCGACTGTTCTTGCTAACTGCTGAGTAGATTCCAAAAACAAACATGCCACGAAATGGATCAGGTAAAAAACATGTGTTCATGGTTGGCTGGAATTGTCACCATGGTAAAATGAGGACCAGTCCCTCCCATAGAAGTTCACTCGAGAGCCGGAAGTGTGTCATGTCACTATTAGGGGGAGTTTTATATCTTATTTTGACCCAAATATATCCAATGCAAACCAAATAGTCACAAATTAGAACTCGTGTGCACCCTGAAGCTGCTGTTCCTTTTGAAAGATTGTTTTGGTGCCCCATGAACTGTGATTTATTATAATGAAAATATACTGACCATGGACAGTAGGCCCCTTCATCGTGTGTAAGGACTGGTCGCCCAATGTTCTTGGAAGATTATAATCCTTAGTTGGATCTGCAAAGATGTTCACAAAGTGCACATTGGCAAAATATCATGCCTTTCTCGAAAATCATGTTGAAGTTGCATGGAAATGGAAAGAGAACTTATTTACATTAGGCATAGAAACAGCAAAGATTTGTAATTATTGCGGAGGTGCTTTTAAGCATATGACCATATGTGTGCTCCATCTTTAATTAATAAAATGTGGAAATGTTGTGTTACAAAAAAACTTTGTGATGATGCCCAAGAAGGGCACCTATTTTTTTCTGCCATTTGTATAGTTTACCTGATTGTCAAAACAAATATACATCCGAAGCTAGACCCCGTCGAAGCTAATTGGAACATCCCAGCTTTGCTGTGACTGGACTCTCTTGTTTTATGCGTTTCACCTGAAAGCAGGGTGTACTGATATAATTTCCACATAAGCATTTCCTTATAACTTCTAATGTATCCAGTTGCTCCCAAATAAGGATCTGTGAATCTCCTAAATGGCTATGGAGAAAGGTCTAGGGCTGACTTCATTTTATCAGCTGTCATGGATGGCTGAATGATTCCACCATCCCAGGAAAACCGCTCAATGGTGGCTTTGTTGATTTCGTCAGACTGCAGGGTGGTTTGACTAAGAGAGATCCATAACTAGTACCCCGACCTCCCGTGGGCACGCGCCAGCCTGGCCCAGACTTCCCTGTTGCCCCACTGATGCAATGCAACTATTGATCGGTAACCCCTACTGTCTAAAATAGCCTGTCCTATTCCAGTGGTGGCTGGTGGATTTGGAAACTGGAGAGGTGTACATGTTTGCGCCGAATATGCGTGAGCGACCGAGAGCAGCGAATTAGCCTGAACCAGATAATGGGTTAAAATGGTGCATTTTACAGCACTTTAGGTGAGAAATTTGGTAATAACCCACACATTGCAATCAGTTTTGTATGGTAGCGCATGAAAAAACCCAACAGAGTCTAAGTCACCAACAATGCACAGGAACATTTTCCAACGCATTTTTGAGAGGCCTTTGCCCACAACATATGCCAGTGTACAAAGACTGTTCATGCTAGCATTGCCCATACATCATCAGCAACTTTGTCGTGGGCTGGAATACTCAAGTAGCGGCCGAAATGCCCATACAGGTCTGTGCTGGCTGCACCAATAATTGTCCAGAAAACAGGCTGGTGAGTATTGGATGAATGACTGTGGTACCCACATGAGCAAACAAGGCACACCAGAGGTGGGAGGTGAGGGGTCTGGGTCCACTCCCTCAACCCGCCTCTGCAGTCGGATTGCCTCTGGCATACACCCAGGTAGGCCTCCTACCCCAGACTGGGAGGGGCTGCTGTGCCCACCTGACAGGTTCAAGCCGCTGACCCTGTCACATAGATGAATTCTATATTTGAAACCCATGTACTTTAACTGGATGAAGTAGAAGCCATTTTGTTTCATTTCAATTGGATGTTTACTAGCATCAGCACACCCCAGAGAATGTTCCCAGAGAATTCTAAGTCCCACCTCTCCTATTTCCGTCACTGGACCCATCCTACCCCATCCCGTTCCTCTTCCCTCTGCTCTGCCTTCCTGGGCCTCCCTGTCCTGCTCCCACTGTCCAGCTCATCCTCTGCTCCATCCCTCTGACTGGTCAGAGGGACCGCCCACATCCTGGCCCCTCCCCTCCACCCCCAACTTACATTTCCACACCAGTTGGCATGGAGCTCTGTCTCTCCTGCTTCTCCATTTGCCTCGGCTGCTGCCCCTACTTTCCAGGCTCGGACTGGCCTATAGGGACACGCCCGAATCAAAAACGCAAAATGCTACCGTGGCCCAATTTTTTGGCCAAAAGTGGGCCACTTTTTCTGGCCAACGTGGTCCAGTTTGCTGAGTTACTTCACGATGCGGCTAGTAGTTTTGACCATTGTTGCTGAATACATATTCTTTAAAATGGCGCAATATGCATTACGTTTTATCAAAAAACAACCGCTTGGGTACAATTCAAACAGTCTGTCACAAAAGGAATACATTTCTATTTGAAACTGTGGGCCACTTTTTCATTGGGACCCAGACAATTGTATGGCTCAGTCCGACCATGCTCCTTTCTTCTATCTGCCCTACCACATAGCTGTCTTTGTATCTCACCGGTTTTCTGTGTTCCCTTTGCGGCCGGCCACCTCTCTCGCTATGGGCATCCTGCTTCAGGTCATCTTTTTGCTCTAATGTGGGTGCCTCCGCTCCAAACTCATTTCCTTCGGCTTCTCTTCTGTCTGTCTCCGGCTTTCGTTCTCTCTCTCTCTCATTGTCCATTACCTCCTCAGTTTCAGGTCTTTCATGGGTCTTTTCTCTCTCTTGCTTCTTCTCAAACATGGCTACTCTCTCCATGTTCCATGTGCGGCCGTCTTCGGTGCGGACATGGTTGGTTCCTCTGTGACTCACCTTTACGAGTCTGCTGAACCTTGAGCCCGTCATTTGATCCTTGTTCTGCAAACGTATTTTGATCCAATCTCCTTCTTTTATGTCTGACTCTCGAACACCCTTTGTCCTTCTTCTTCTGTCGCTCCACCTTTTCATGTGTGCTTTGCTGTTCTCTATTCTCCACACCACTTCCGACATGTCTACTTCCTCATCTTCTCTTACCCTGGCCAACCATGGTGGCACTAGTGTGGAGGCTGCTCTCCTCCCTCTCAACATGAGAAAAGGGGAGATTTGGGTGATCCCATTGGGAGTCAGTCTGTGCGCTGCAATGGCCTCTTTGGTCGTTTTGAGGGGATTCATTCCCGAGGCGGTCGCTAATTGGATGGCTCCCTTGATAAACCTGTTGGCCCTCTCCACGAGCCCGTTGGCTTGGGGATGATACAGCGCTGCTTTCTTCTGGTGTATGTTGTGCTTCTTCAGGAACAGTTCCATTTCTCTGGATATTAGTTGTACCCCATTGTCTGTCACTAACTCATTAGGGAGTCCTTCCCTCTGGAAGATCGCAGTGAGGACTTCTATTACCGTGGCAGTCGTGATGTTGGGGACAAACTCGGCCTCAACCCACTTTGATAAGTAGTCCGCTAGCACTATTCCGTAGCGATGTTCGGGTGCCATTGATTCCAATGGTCCTATAAAGTCCAGGCCCACTTTTGACCACACCACTTGAGGGGTTTCTGTGGGAATCATGGGCGCCTGTTTGATCTTTAGGCGCTTATCACTTTTGAGACACCCATGGTATCTCTCAATCATGGTACGGATCTCCTGATCCATGGACGGCCACCAGTAGGCTTCCCTCACTCTGCAACGTGTCATGGTGTTGCCCAAATGGCCTTCATGAGCTCTGCACAGGATGGTTTTCCTCATACCTGTGGGCGGAATTACCTGGTCAGTTTTCATAATTATGCCGTCGGCTTCTGAGATTTCATCTGCCACTTTCCAATATGGTCTCATTCTTTCTGGTACTGCCCTTTCATCTGGCCATCCGTTCTTGACCCATTCTCTAATTCTCGCTACGGTGGGGTCTTTTCCGTCTTCTTCCATCCAGTGTCTCTCACATAGCTCTAGGTAGTCTGGGGCCTTGAGATCTGTGATGGATGCTACAATGCATTCTTCTTACAAGAAGGTGGTGGCATTGTCCTTGCCTTCTGGCAATCTTGACATGCAGTCCGCCTGCGAATTCTCCCACCCAGAGATGTGTTGTACCTCAAAGGTGTATTCTTGCAGTTTGGCTGCTATACGTGCTAATCTGGGTGTTGACACTTCGGTGCCGCATGGGCTGAGCATATGGATGAGGGGTTTGTGGTCGGTAACTAACTTGAACCTTGTGCCCCACCCATATGTCCTGAAATGTTCCACAGCCCATGCGCACGCCAGCATCTCCTTCTCGATGGTGGAGTAGTTTTGTTCAGCTGACGATAGGGCTTTAGATGCAAATGCCACCACATGCTCTGTATCGCCCTTTTTCTGGGTGACCACAGCTCCTAATCCGTATGCACTGGCGTCCATGGTGATGACTGTACTCCAATCTGGGTTGAACGGTTGTAAGCACGGCGCTTCCACTATGTGACGTTTGATGCCTTCCACCGCTTTCTTCTGGGCTTCTTGCCACGTGTACTCTGACCCTTTTTTGAGAAGCTTGCGGAGCGGCACTGAGGTTTCAGAGAATTTGGTGATGAATTTTGCGTAATATTCCGCCAGCCCGAGGAACGACCTCACTTTGTCTTTGTTGGCGGGTTCGGGAGCTTTAATGATAGTCTGTAGTAGGTTTTGCTTGGGACTTATACCTTGCTCTGATATCCTGTACCCCAAATACTCAACTTCTTTTGCTTTGAAGACGCATTTTTCATACCTTAATCTTACTCCCATTTCTTGAAGCTTGGTGAGGACCGTTTTCAATGTGGCATCATGCGTCTGCTCGTCCCCTGCGTATACCAGGATGTCATCCTGGAAGTATGACACGTTCCTGACGTTCCGTAGTAGGGCATCCATCATGCGTTGAAACGCTGAGGCTGCGGATGATAGGCCAAACGGCATCTTTGTGAATTGATAAGTGCCAAACAGAATGATGAAAGCGGTCAGTGGCTTGGACTCCTTGTGTAGTTGTATTTGATGGTAGGCCTTGCTCATGTCCAACTTCGAGAACACTCTGGCCTACTTCATCATGAGGATTCATTCATTGATTCTCAGCAAGGGGTAGCTGTCCGCGATTACTACCAGGTTTAGACTGCAGAGATCAGTGCATACCCTTAGCTCTTGTGAATTCTGTTTTTTTATAAGTACTTCTGGGCTCAGCCACTCTGATGCTTCAATTTCCTCGATGGTGCCATCTTCCCTCATTCAGTCCAATTGGCTTTTGAGGGTGTCTCTTGCGGTTGCCGGTACTGGTCTTACCCTGTGTTTGACTGGGACTGCGTTGGCCTTAAGTAGTATTTTGTGGACCTAGCCCTTGACGTGCCCTGGTTCTTCCGAAAATAACTTTGGGTAGTCTCCTTTCACTACTGGCGCTCCTCTCAAACTGACTGACAGAACCTGGTCCTCCGTGCTAGGGTCCAGCTTGATTTTCAGTTTGCCTGGTCGTCCCACCCTAGTACTGCTGGGCCTTCTTGACTAAAGAACATTTTTGTGGTAGTCTCTCTTCCTTTGAACTCCACTTTCCCTTTGATGAAACCTGTAGATCTACTGAAACACCGCCGAAGACTGTAGGCCTGTGCCGCGTGCTGAGCACTTGGACCGTCTCTGTTCCCATCATCTCTTTGTACGTGTGCAGGGGTATTATGGTGAGGTCAGAGCCCGAGTCAGCCATGACTCTTGTTTCCAGTCCATTGATTTTGATTGTGCAGTGGGGCATTTCTCTTCTGGCCCGTGGACTGTTCACCATTATGACAGTAGGTCTCCCTTCATCTTCGGAGGACGATTCCCTCTCAGTATTGTGTTCAGCGTTGACATTCGTGACTTTTTTGTTACGCCATTGGCACACAATTGAGAAATGTCCAATCTTTTTGCACACCGAGCACTCATTGTCCCTTGCTGGGCACTCTTTATCAAAAGCGAAGTGCTTCGTGCTGGTGCACCTGTGGAATTATAGCGGTTCTTTCCTCTCCCATTTCCCTTCTCTAGTGTCGAGGACCTGCCTCTTCTTCTTTGAGCGGAATGCAACTGCTTGCACTTCGGCTGGGCTGTGGGCTTCTTTAAATACATCATCGTTGTTGCCGGCTACCAGTTCCGGGGTGAGACTCTCGAACACCCTTTGTCCTTCGACGCCCAGGGCATTTAGTAGCATCGCCCTGCGTCTCGCTGCCGAGTAGCCTGCACCGCCCAAGGCCTCCACGTACGTAGTGAATAGGGGTTGCCATTGTGGCCACGGAATGGCAGGCCTACCTGGAGTTTGCAGGAAAGGCGGGGGTGGTGTCGCTCCTTGCATGGCGCCACGTGGGTTTCAGTGGTGATCTTCGGCGCCAATTATGTTGTATAATTATTGAAATAATAGACAGGAGGGTGCATGGCTGCAGATGATGTTTCTTTATTCAGCAGGAACATCAAGTTGAAATCTGCATCTTAAATCATATGACATCAAAAGGGCAACGTTCCCTGGAACACTGGTGCAGCTGATATGGGTATTAAGTCACTGTGGAGGCTCATGGGCCAGTCCAGTGGAGGAGCACACAGGAGCTGATCCTGCTCTGTGCCTCTCTCGCCGCGTTGCCTCGCGCCGAGCGCGGGAGCTGCACTTCTGCTTTTTTCACGAGATCTTGCGAGACCAGGAGGTTTCGCGATATCTCTACAGTGTCCCACCCTTCCACGGTGGCCCAGGCGTGGCCATCGCACACCTCTCTCTAGCTCTATTGCTTTCCCTCAGCGTGAATGGGTTGCCAAGACAACCCCGCTCTACGGGGAAACCATAGATTAACCTTTTCTTTTTTCCTCCATCGTTTCATGATTTTTTGCCCAGACGGTTGTTATTAGTATTGGCACCAACTCGCCAGGGCAAAGCTCGAGATATGGTGCCTTAAGCCCTCTTTAGCAGCCCTCGCTTTTCTCTGGACCGTTCAGTTGGGCTTCCAGGGACCTAATCCCCAACACTGCCCTGGGGTACTCAAGCTTAATAATATTGCAGCCCTGCTGCAAGCAGCCTCTGCTGTCTATGTTTTTTTTTAAACCTGAAAGCAGAGCGTACTTTTGGAAGTTCCAGTTGGCTATTTCCGAGTAGTTTTTGCTGGATTCAGTTGCAGGCGGATGGGTTTTTGTACATCTCCCCAACGACATTTTTATTTGAGATTTGTGTCCATCCCTGTGCACCTCCTCTCCCCGACCAGGCTTCCGGAGGCAGCACCCCCCTTTTCCTTGCTAATCACGGCATGTTTCCCTCACCCTTCTTTCACTCACACCATCTTACCCGCAACCTCTTCTTCCCTCACTACCCCTCATTGCCTCACTCCCCAGAGACCATAGCAATCCCTATACCAAAGTTAAAGTTAGCCATTTCGCCCATCTTTGTCTAGTTTTCATATGGCACTTCTTTGTGGGGGGTGGGGGGTGTCACTGTTTTATGCGCTCCTAGAGTTTCAACACTTTAAGTAGAGTAGGGTGCAGAGAGGGAGAAGATGATTTGCCCAGGATCACACAATTGTGTTAATGTGGGGAATCCAACTCTCCTGTTTCCAAATCAAAGACCTGCGCTTACAACAGTTTGACACAAATATGAATTGTCATATCAAGCAAAGTTACCAAGTCTCCCACTCAAGTATTGACTGTGCACTGGGTAGAAAGGAGTGCCAGAGGTTTGACTGGCGTACCTGGTGAAAGGATGCAACATATGTTCTGGAGCCCCATCCCCTAGAGAATCTCCCCACCCACCGGACGTCGCAGCTTATCCTTTGCTTGACTTTTCTGAGTGACAACTGGGGCTCGTATGTGAATTTGAATTTGAAGTTACAGTATCAAAGGGGGGTCATTTAGCACTGAACGGGGTCTGAAAAATGAAAGCATTAACGCAAGGCGTGATGCTTTTACTCTTCCATTTTGGGCTCCGGCTCCTTTGTGTGCCCTTCTAAAGAATAGGAAGGGCGTAAAGGAGAGTTTGCTTCTCTGCTTTGCTTTCCTCCTCCATCTTGGAAGAGCATCAGGTTTTATGCTTACATGAAATTTTGCACCTGCCAATGAGGAGGCTGATTTCAAAGGAATTCACTAATAAACTCTTTATCGTTTTTTCTTTCACCTTTTGGTTTTCTCTACAAAGAGTTGTTGCCTTCTCTTGCCAGGGAAAAATGATCCAATAGTTCTGTCTTTCTTCTTTATTATTTCTTTTCTTTCTACTGAGTTCATAAACTTTGGTTTATCTCTGGTGATTGTCCTTGGACATATATCCTGTTCCAACCTTATCCTCAAGCTTCTCTTTTATGACTTTGCTGTCTTCTTGGATTGGGCTTTCTTTGCCTTCATTAATACATGTTTGATCGCTTTCATAACAGTTCTCATGCACTCCTATTTGTAGAAATGACATAATGTCTTTCTCGTGACTTGGACGAGTATGATTCTTTCAATAATGATGATCATTCGCTCTTCTTTGTGATAATGTTATAATATCTTTCTTTTGACAGGGACGAGTATGAGTATTCCAATAATGATTCTCTGCTCCCCTCCCCGGTCTCCTGTTTTCCATATTACCTGAAGTTCTTAGGGTTTCTTAGTCATTCGGGGTCGTTTTTCTCTCTCTCCAGCTTGGAGAGATGTCCCTTCTGCGTCTTTCCTCTGTCTCTTCTTGGTATATGGCAGTTCTGTATTCCATGCACCAGCTTGTTCCGTGTTTGCCGGTGCACAGTGGTTACAGTGTTGTTGCTGGGACCCTTGGTCCACCACAAACCTTTTCTGCTCACGCCGAAACTCTGTCTTTTTCTCTCTCTCTGGTCTAGGACAACATGCGCCCAGCTCCGATTCTCTCTGTCTCCTTGCTAAAGGTTGTATCGCGCCTCTCTCTGCTTCTCGCCCGTTCACAACTCCGAGACGCTGCGCGTCTTGTCTCTTTCTCGAGACAGTTTTCAAGCCTTTTCGTAATTCGCAGGTTCTCTCCACATGTCTCCAGGCCCCTGCACTTACAGGACTCACGTATCTGTCGTGGTTCCCTGGTGCAACTCCTTGTCCCTGGCTCTCTGTCTCCAGTTTCTTCTGTGTTCCTCCATACGACATCTTCTTCTTCCCAGTTGAATGGGAATTTATATTTAAAGGAAGATTTATCATTTCCTTTTGACGATAACACAGATTGGTTTGTTTTTCATGTAGATTGTCACAGGAATGGTTTGAACAGTTTTTTTTCGAATGTCTTTTGGGGAGTTCCTCACAGGGGGCGTCTCTCCCGGTGAAGTCCTGTTTACCTCTACCCCTAGGCAGGGTTTTGCAGAGCAGGCTCACCTCTGTAGCCTCCAATGTTGGCACTATAGAAATCAACAAATAAATGGGAGGCACCGAGTAAAGAATACTAGGGCACAAGCTGAGGCCTGCCCTGCAGACTGGCCACCAAAACAAAATAAAACGCTCACTTCATGCTTCCCTGTTGCCTTGAAGGCAGATTGAAGCCCTTTTACACTCCAAGACCCATGGTATATTTCCCCTCCCCTAAAGCAAAGTTCCTGGAGCCTCCCAGCCACACCGGAGGTCCAACATCAACATGCTAGGTAACTCTCTTCTGGATAAGAGTACCACTGGCAACCCTCGACACACATTCCTGTCTCATTATGTGGGGTGCATTCAAAGGCCCCAAACAGAAGTCCCTTTCACATGAACAGCAGGACTTGAAACACTGAAACGAAAAAACAGCTTGGCCTTTGGGTTTTTTTTCAAGTAAAATTGAAGAGCCATGTGGAAAAGGGGCCAACATGTCATTACCAAAGGAAAAGCAGTACTTTAATTCTCAAAAGAAGGAGGAATCAAAGATCCCTTTCACATGGAAAACAGGATTTTTAAACAGTGACACAAAAACGGCTTGCGTAAAAGCAGATTAAATGTGAAAATGTATCGCTGCTCACAGAAACATGTTGCAGGTTGACCAAAAGCGATGTATATTCTGCTTCACATACAAAACACCAGTGAAATTTGAAAAGCCACTTTGTTTTCATGGAAAAATGTCAGCCCAAGACAACCTCTTTTGCTGGCTGTGGGAAACTTCACAAAGAAATCCCCCTCTGCCAGTTTGGATTTGACATCCCCCAGCCAATTACTAACTGCAATAAAGTGTCCTGCTAAAGGTGTCGAAATTCAGTGCTCTCCATACCTGTTGGCTCTGAAGGCATTGACTGCAGGAGAAGTTCCCCTTGGATGACCAATGTGTGAAAATGGGGGCATCAACTTCAAAGAGAAAGCTACCAACACAAAGAGACTGATAAAAGAACTCTGGGCACAGGCTGACCCAGTGAAAATAAATGGCTGGAAGGCAGGAGAGTGGCCATTCGCCCCACATGAAGATTCACAATTAATTTAAAAGGACTATTATCATTTAGGCCTTTTTCTCAGCAACCAGAAGGCAGATTTTCTTCATTTGCGTACCATAATTTAGGTAATTTCTATGCGATTTTGTAGATATGAAATTCATCCACCTGTGACTCAGGGAACTGTAATGGCTATCTAAGATGTGTTTCTGGCTGATCTGAACATGTTCCAAATGTCAGAGTTGGTGAGCGGGCGGAGAATAAAATCAGGGATATGGGTAATAACTTACATATTCATAACTGTTGTGCTTTTTATGGAAACGGCAGAAATGTGCCACATAGCCACGCTACATGGTACGGACCTGGTGGTAAGTTTATCCAATTACCTATTATAAGCTGAATGAGAAAATATATATGTTGTGGCAATTGCTATTAAAAGTATGAAGTTGTGATACATAACTCGTTTTTGCCAAAAATTTGAAAGGAGAACAAATGGCGAATACAAGTGGGAATTGCTATATGTTGCTCCAGACCCCTAAACCAATCCTGACTTTGAGGCTGAGCTGAATTTGGTAGTTGAGAGAAGCGTAACTGTCCAATCCTTGTTGCAGGAATTATTGCAGGGTACTTTCCCAGGATTGTAAAATTGGTGGTGTCATCACTGCTATATAATGGGGACTGCACTAGGAGGAGGGGACACAGGGAAAGACAGGCAGATTGACAAGGAAGGCTGCTAAAATGTACCATCTGACAGCTGTAAGGAAACACCAGAGGAGATTGCTGAGAGTGCATCTGGGTGGAGCTGTCTGTTTCTAGGAAGGCCTCAAAGCTAACTGGGTCCTATGGTAGAGAGCAGGAGGCCGTCATTGAGTGTGGAGTGACCAGACCCCTGCCCTATCTTTCCAGAGTGTCCTGAGATGCAGCTGGCTTTCCAGAACTTCAAAACTTCAAACAGAGGCTTTATATGTAAGTAGAACTGAGACCTGGCAGACCAAAAGGTGAGGGAGTCTGCTTGCCTTGAATAATTTCCCTTTATAGTGGGCAGGGGGCAACAATGTGTAGATACTTAGCCTATTTAACTAAACATATTAATTGAATTAATTCCCCATTTGGCAGAACATTACAGGGTGAATTTTGTTAAAATACGAAATTAACAAAGCTCACTTCCCAGTGTTCGCTGAAAAACTATAGCCTATAATTTAACTGGGTAATCCTTTTTGTCCTGCTGACCATTACTTCTTTATGGAACAGAGGTGTCCTTGTTTTTAAATCAGCCAATCTATTTGGCCAGCTTCCCCAACGCAGGCCTTTCAGTGGAAAGGGGAATGAAATCCAAAATTCCCCAAATCATTCAAATTATTCTGTCTGACTTCTCCAACGCAGACCAAAGTAGGAGGGGTCTGAAAAACAAACTGCTAAGCAACCCTGTGTTTATTTTAATCCAAAAGTGTGGGGGAAATCACACATGCCATATGTATTTGTACCAATCTTTAAATCCTAATGCTAGCCTTTAAGCCTGCAGGAAAATCAAAATTGCTATTGATGAGGGTAATTATTTCTTGAAGTGAAATTTGCAGAAAGTGAAAAATTGTGATTGTTTTCTTTTCAACTCACTTTTTGTGATTTATTTATACTGAGAGAAGTTTATTGTGTTGTGCCGTGAATAAAGTGGTGCTTGACATTTTCGTGCTAATTTCTATTACTTTTATTTAAATAAATACCAATATGTCTTCTGTACACCGGCCTAGTTCTTGGCTCATTTTTAACTTAGGGTAGAGGGATCCAAGGGGCATGATATGTGTCTGAACTAGGACTGAATAAAAGAATCTGTTAAATATTTTGTTGCATGACACCTTGAGTGGGGAGGGAAGGAACTCCCCATGTTGAGGGTGGTCTCTCAATAAACCAATACAATTAGGTGTCACTATTCAGAAACAGTGTTTCCACACACAGAAAGCAAGCAGACTATCTTGATTACCTTTACTAATTTAGGGTGGCCCCCATTGGTCTCAACATCTGCTGAAAGTGTGAGAGTTTGTCTACTGAAAATGAACAAGGACTAGTTACCTGTTCTATGGGATGGTGCCCACTCAGAAGGGTATTCCTGTTTCAGCTCACCCTACTTAACCAGAGGAGAAATTATATATTTGAATATCAGGCTGCCCACAACCCAACCCAGAACCAAAATGCCAAGCAGTTCTCCTCTGACGTGTTTCTATCATGTCATCAGTGAGGTGTTGCCAAGACAGATCCACCAGTAGAACAGGGATTTTGGCCTTAGTGGTTTTCAGTAGATGGACTCTCACATGTTTGGTGTGGGCACAATTATCCCTTTAAACCTCTCTGATCCTCCTGCGTCAGACAGCCCTCTCCATATCTTACAGTATGAGACACCAGATCTATCGCTCTAGGTCTCACCAACTGCAGATCTGCCCCCAACTCTGTGACCTGAGACATGAGAGCTGTATCTCAAGGTCCTGTTACCTTATACAACAGAAATATTGCTCCAGATCTCATAACCCAGGATAGCACTGCTAACACTCCCAACATCACTACCTAAGAGACCAGATCTATTCCACCAGACCGTACTGCTGGAGAGCAGAACTATCTCTAGACCTCTCGGCCTGCTGATCTTTCTTTTCAGGCCTCACTACCTGAGAAAGCATAGCTATATATCCAGGTTCTGCCACCATGGGAACAGAACTATCACTCTGGATTTCACTTTCAGTGTCTTGCCTGCACTTCATACCCGTTTTCTGCGATGAGTGAACCAATGAGGAATCTGGTTGATGTGCGAAGCCACTGACCTTACCTGTGAATTTCAGGGTGGCATGAAGCTTGTAGGTATGACGCTAGTGATTGCCCCAAAGCAACTCCCATGAGAATCATGTAGAGATGCCCTAAAACAGACTTCCTACCGCAAGGAAAGGCTCTCCAGGTTTAACCTGATGCAGGCTCAGGGCTGTGTTGGGAGCTACGAGTTGTTGTATGGAAGTATTGTGTGTGAATGTCCATGCAGCCTCACCTGCGCGTGAATGGCGCGTGGAACATTGGGAATGAAGCGACGGTTGAGCAGCCATTATGGAGACTCTGCCACTGGGGCTCGCTTCTCTCCCCATCTTCTCTTGAGAATAAAATATTACACTTTACATTACCAAGCTGTCTGCAGATTCTTTTATTTCCCACAAAATGGCGATGAGTACAGCATGCAGGAGGGTATTCGACGCTGGCGGAGGAACTGAGCTGTGCCTGTCAAGAACATAGCTTTGCAAACCAATGTTGTGTGAGTTCCATCTGTGTAGGGCAGAGCGGAGGGGTGAAAGAAATTCACCCACAAAGTGCTGACCGGAATCAAATGAAATTAAAGATGGTATGGAGACGGGTGTTGGAGAGGGACCGAGGAAAAGAGGACAGTAAGCAGGAAACTGCAGGAAGAGAAGGGAGACTAAATTTGAGCACTGTATATTGAAGTAAGAGAATTTTAAAGAGAATATTTTTCAGAGAGGATGGAGGAAGGAGGTGTTAATGAGGTGACAATAACAAGAATGATGAACCTGACAGTGACAACACCACCTCCTTTCTTGACTATGCCAGGAAATCCCAGCATGAAATGTGCATTATGGAAGGAGCTATTTAAATGTTTAGTTATCTTACGTTGATTTATACCAAGCAACGCTACCATCCAGTGGCAGTCTCCAAGCACTCGTTTGGCTCTGAAAGAGAGGAGGGTGGGGAAGTTAGTGGGGATAGGGTGAGAGGATAGGTTCAGAATAAGGAGGCACTGGCTTCTGTGAATGTTGTTTTGCATGTGGTAGTTTGTACGAGAGGCCTCATGCATTGTTACCATATGGATACGATTCAGTGCCTTGGCTGTGTGGGAGTGTTTGTGTTGGTGTTAGTATGTTGTGTGGGTTATGGTGCGACTGGTCGTGCGTGCTGATTAGATAGCGTCATAAGGGATCCCGAGTCATTTGCGGCCGTAGCTATAAGCTAATCCGGTATCTTGGTGTAGTTGGGTTGTTGATGGTTTTATGGACTATGTGGGTGCTTCACTCTAGATGTGCTTCAGCACCTAGAGATGCTGGGTGTGAAAATACTATTGCTTCTCTGTTTGTTTATGTGTAGTGTGGCTAGTCCAAGATCTGGTGTAGTGGCGTCAGTTATGTTGTAGGAGCAAAACGGGGAAATAGGTTAGTAAATTGATCAGTTTGTGGTCAATTCAGAGTGGTTTGAGTGAGTTTGTTGGAGCCTCTGGCTGGAAGATTTTGTGTTGATGGTAAATGCAGGGAGTGATGGAAATGAGTGGGATAGGCCTTTGTGTGTTGTTTCATTTAATGGGCATAGAAAGTGAGCCATGACTGACTCCTGCTCAAAGTACACCATTTTAGGCCTAGATGATTTTAAGAAAGTTTTTGGAGAGTGCAAGTTGTACAAACTAGACATTTATCCAGCAGGATATGATGGTTGGAAGACTGCAGGATGAACGGAAAAGCATACACAGCTGCTAAAGTTGCACCGATTTTGGGGTGGACACATCAAGGTGAATTGCAAATGAAACTGCAAACAGGGGAAAGGGAGCAGGCATTATGTATGGAGGAAAAAGCTAATCGCAAAGTGGTGCATAAGTATCCTGAAATATTCCGTAAGGAATAGGGGATGTTAGAGGTTTTGTGCATAAAATTGTGTTAAATGAAGGTGCCGTTCCTATGGTGGTTAAAGTAAGGCGAGTGCCGATAAGTGTGAGGAAGGAGTTGGACGAATTATTGAAGGAGATGGTGGATCACAATGTGAGAAAGCCAATGGAAGAATAAATATGTGTGTGGACCTGCATGGTTTAAATGAGTTTGTAGTGGCTGATTTTCATCGGTTGCCCAATTTACAAGAAATGCTGGCTCTGTTGGGACAGGGGAGAATTTTCAGCACTCTGGCTATGAGAGGTGCATATCACAAAGTAAGACTACATGATGATCCAAGGCCAGTAACGGAATTTATAATGCCGTATTTATTTTCCAATAAAAAAGGATGCCACTCAGTCTTACTAGTGCTTTGTCAGTCTTTCAATGAATTATGCACAATTTATTTAGGAATATCGCAGGTATTGTTGCTTTTCAGGGTGATATTTTGTTCTATGTCATACAAAGTAGGAACGTGATTCGCCTTGAAGCAAATTCTAGAAGTGTTGGAGAAGTGTGAAATGACATTGACGTTTAAAAAGCGTACATTTAGCATGATAGAAGTGGAATACGTAGGTCACAATATATCTGGTGATGGTACAATACCAAAGGCAGATCATGTAGATGCCATACAGAGGGTTCCAAATCGAAGATCAATTGCGATCTTTTCTGGGTTTGGCTGAGTTTTATGCACATTTTATGGATTCATTTTTACATAAAACAGAAGTGCTAAGGAAGTTACTGAGGAAAGGGGGGGACATATAAGTGGGCCGAAGTTGAAGAAACGTGCTTTCAGAACTTAAAAATGTAAATTGGTCAGGCAAGACCATTAAAAGATTTCAGATGTGGGAAGGAATGCCTGCTGAGTGTGGATGCGAGCAACTATGTTTGAGGAGTGACTGTCACAGAAGTAGAGAGGGCAACTCAGAGTGGTTGCATATGCGTTGCGTACTCTGTCGGAGTCAGAAAGGAAGCATTCAGTAATAGAAAGGGAGACGCTTGCTTGTACATGGGCTCTAGAGAATTTCAAGATGTACGTATGACAAACATATTTTACAATCAGGACAGATCTAAAACTGTTGGTCTGTGTTTTAGCACCAGGTGGTAAAAGGAATTTAACTGGTAGGTTACAAAGGTTTGCAACTAAAAGCCAATCCTACAAATTCAAGAGAGAAAATATTACAGGGAAAAGCAATGCAGAAGCTGATTGTTTGCCTAGACTGTTTTTAATCATAAACGCGGAACAAGTAGATTCAGAGAGTGAATTTGCATGGATGGGAGAGGTTGAGGAATCATTTTGCAGATATTGCGTCGTTGGAAGGAAGAGCCGTATCAAGAGAAAAATGTAGAGAGTCAGGAGAAAGGGATGCAATTCTAAGTAGAGCAAAGGAATTCTGGATAAAAGGGGTGCCCACAGAGAGCGCATTGCGTGGCAATTTAAGTGCAATGTTGAAGGTGTTAGAGGAGATTAGTGTGCAGGATGGATGTGGAATGAGGGGTGAGTTATTGGCGCCACCTTCATCATTGAGATCTGAATGAATTCATGTGGGACAGAGGGGCCATCAAGTCATAGGCGTAACAAGGAGGAAATTTAGAGCTGACTTTTGGTGGTCAGGAATGGATGTGGACGTGGAGAATAACGTGAATGCATGTGTGCCATGTCAAAGTAGTGACAAGTTAATGGTCACAAGGAAGAGTCCAATGACACCAGTGAGGTTACTGGAAGGACCATGGAAGAGAATTGCAATTGATATTAAAGGGACCATTTCAGATGCTGCAGGAAGACCATAGAAATCTCAGGGGGGTGATGGACTATTATTCAAAGTGACCAATCATCCAGCCCATGAAGGGGGTGAACACGAGAAACATGATTACATGTTTGGAAAATCTTTTGCTAGGGAGGGTGTGTCAGAAGATATTTTCTTCGACAATGGTGTGCAATGGAAATCTCATGAGATAAATTATTTATTGACAGAGTATGACATAAGACATCTGTGTACATTTCTATGTCATCCAAAGTCAAATGGGATGATGTAGAGATTCAACCGAAGAATACAAGTATTGGTGCAGATGTGTGTGCAGAATGAATGGGACTTTAAGAAGGAATTAACAAGGTTTTTTGTTTTCAGTCTACACCTCACAGTATAACGGAAGTGTCTCTCTTTGATTTAATGTGACGGCAGTTGCTTTGTACTTCTCTGAATCTAAGCTGGATGAGGAAAGTTGCTAGAAAGTTTAGGTGGGATGATGCGGCTTAGGTGCAGTTGGAGAAACGAGTCACGCAAAAACAAAACGATCAAAAGGGTTATGCAGACCAGGACACAGTGCTTAAAGGCACTTCATAAAAGGAGGAGAATTGGTACATATGAAATTGCATGGCAAGATGACGAAAGGGATGCCAAGGTTTTCAAGTCTGAAGAGAGTGAAGCAACGTAGAGGAAGTTGCATGTTCTTAGAAAATGAACAAAGGGAGTTGGAACCCGTATCGAATTGTACAATGCAAGTGGAAAGAGAGAAATGAGATAAGAGGTGCAAGTCGTCCTTGGCAGGGCATAGCAGGTAATGAAGTCAGAAATGAATGCTCACTTCAAGAGTCCAAGGAAAATGAAAAAGTGGTGGCTAGTGAAGTTACAGAAGATTAGAGTGTGAGACAAGGTGTGAGTGAAACCGTTAGAGATCTGCAAGGAGAATTCTTCTTGTTAGAAACAAAGATTATGTAATGTATCGACGTGCAAAAAAGTTATGAATGTTAAATGTTAATGTGAGGGGAGAGAGATGTGTTGTGTGTGAAGGTCCCCACATGCTCACCTGTGCACGAGACCTGCGTGAAACATTGGGGCAAAGCAACGGTTGGGCAGCAATTGTGGGGATTGTGCCGGTGGAACTTGCTTCTCTTCCTGTCTTCACTTGAGAATAAAATATTATTTTACTTACATTACCAAGTTGTCTGCCGTTCCCTTTATTCCCCACAGGAAGGTACTGTCCAGGTCACGAAGGCGACAAGCTGAAGGTAGCTGTTGGAAACCATTTCTGGCAAAGAACGCACAGGAAGCTATTGTTCATGTCCCGAAGGCAACAAGCAGAAGGTAGTTGGTGCAAACCAGTTCTGA
Source organism: Ambystoma mexicanum (assembly GCF_040938575.1). Lineage (NCBI taxonomy): Eukaryota > Metazoa > Chordata > Amphibia > Caudata > Ambystomatidae > Ambystoma > Ambystoma mexicanum. The sequence continues at coordinate 761,253,006 of NC_090925.1, read as the reverse complement.
CGAAGAACCAATATGGATGTCAGGTGCAGGCTTAACAGGAAGGCCATTGAACAAAGGAGAAAGAAGGCTGCCCCAGGGCACAAGAGACAGTGGGCCTAATTCCAAGTCATGCCGGTAAGTATCAGTATTTTCCGGCATGGCGTAAAGTACGACACCGTGCTGGTTGAAGGCCGAAAATTGCGGCCCATTCCGAGCTCTCGGACACGCGCTTTCCGCCACGCCGGAAAAGGACCGCGCGGCCTGCCGCAAAACCCCCCGAAAAACCCCTACCCGCATGCAATCGACACTTAAAGTACTACACCGCCCTGTAAGCATTAGCGACAGTGCATTACGGTGACCGTAATTTACAGAAACCGTAAATTACGGTCTCCGCAAAAAAACGGATCCGGAAATTACGACATCGCACAGGAACGGGAAGGAGAGCGGCGGCCATCTTTAAAAACACAATCCATTGCCATCTGCAGCTACCAGCAGCCCTGTGAGGAAAGTAAAGTTGTGAACCGGACCAGGCACCGCAGGACATGCCGAAAGCACCAAAAAGGGTGGCGGATCGCGTCCGCAAGGTGAAATTCTCCACCGATGAACTGCAGGTCATGGTAGACTACCTGGCAGAGCATGCTGATGTAGTCTTCAGCGGCGACATGCGCAGGGAATCAACCCTCCGCAAGAAGACCATCTGGGCGGAACTGGCACAGAGGATGAGCGCTGTTGGAAGCACCCCCCGCACCCTAAGGGACTGCCGCAAGCGGTGGGACGACCTGCGGGTGCGGGTGCGGGGCCTCCTCTCCAGCAACCACAGCCAGGCCCTGCAGACGGGAGGTGGGCCAAGTACACAGGTCCAACTAGAGCCGTGGGAGGAGACCTGCGCGCAGCTCATTGGCACAGAATCCATAGAGGGCGTGGGGACCATGGAGTGCGGCGGAGCGACTTCTGCAGAAGGAGGTGAGTGTTGACAGTGTACACTGGCAATGTCCATTGCATTATGTAAACTGACCCAGGGGCGATCGAAGGCACCCTCTCGTGTTGCCCTCCCCCCATCCAACGCATCCCCCCATCCAACAAATGCTGAGGCAAGTGCCGCCTAATGCTGGCCCAAGTGCGAGTACATAACGCACATCAACCATACTGCACTGACTTGCACAGCCCATCATGCACACCGTCCAGCGTGGTAGGCATAGTACCTGCCGAAATGTACATGAACAGGGCACAAAGAATCACTCCCAAACATGTGTATATGTCATCACCATGCACATGTACCACTGCCATAGCTACCCCCCAAACTGAACAAGCCGTGAATGACTGAAATGTCCATGCAACCATGTATGCAAATAGGACATAGCACATACACTAATGTTGTCCCTCTCTCCTACCCCCAAAGGCACAGACCATGACAGCACAGAGCCCCAAGGAAGCCGGCCAAGCACCTCCGCGGGTACTGGCAGGACCAGGCCGAAGCCAGCAGCCAAAAAAACCACCCCTCAGCCTACAGAAAGGCCACTTGAAGCTGGCAGACCAGCAAACCACACAACATCCGCGGCAGCAGATGAGCAAACCCCTACCTCAGCACAATAGAGCATCTCAGGGGAGGCTGCCGCTACCGCACCAGATGAGTGGGAGCCCAGCCCGCCACCCATCCAGGGGCCCATGTCAGAGGACGACCAGGAGAGCATGCAAATGCTGGAACCATGCCTCGTGACACTGGCGTCATGCAGTGACTCCGGGGATGCACCATCACCAGTGCACAGCCTTGAACCTGACCCACTGGGGTGTGACGTTGTTCCCCCCAGTCCACCCATACAACCCCCTGCACAGCATGCTGGTGCAAGTAGATCATCCGATGGCCTCCCTTCACCTGACCAGTTCAGAGTACAGCAATTGAGCGATCTCATAGAGAACTATATAGAGGATAATCGCCAGACCAGGGCTGGACTGCATGAGGAACTCGATCAAATGCGCCAGTCCCTCAACGCCTGCACCACCAGATTGTGCGACTCCCTGAAGGACAATACAACCCGGCTATGCCATGTCCTCAGCCGCATAGCAAATGCCCTTGAGGCAGGGAGTCAAAATACGCAGCCACAGCAGGAGGACACGTCCGCGACAAGTGAGGCCACGCAAGGCAGCCCGGAGAGACGCCTCCGGCGTTCCTTGCGCAAACGGGATTTGCCTCCCCCAGACAAGGGCTCCAAGGGACATTAGCCATTCCTGCCACATGTGGTCCCCAGATCCTACATGGTACGACTGCTCGGGAGTTGGGGGGATGAGGGGGGTTATGTTGTGTTCTGGAGTTGGGGGGAGGGGGGTGATGTGTTCTGGAGTTGGGGGGAGGGGGGTGATGTTGTGTTCTGGAGTTGGGGGGAGGGGAGAGGGGGCATGGGCATTTGCTGATGTAAGCACTGTTTTTTCATTTCTTGTTATCTCAATACACAATTGGTGTTGCAAAGTTGAACCGTTGTGGACATTCTTCATTGCACTTTTTGTCCATCTGCACATATGGCATGGGCCCATTCGACACCAGATATCAGTGGAGGGGTCAGCCACCAGTCCTGGTTCGCCGGCACATATGTGCATCACGCAAACCTGGTGACTGCTGCATCTACACGCATGCACGGGTATGGCCATAGTCTGGTTGCCCCATGGGTCTGTTCAGGGGGTTCATGACAGGGGTCATGTGGCTTGCTGTTAGGGTACATCCACCAACAGCTGCATGTGTCGCAAAATGAGGTGGGTGTATGGACTGTCATGGTGGTGAACAGTACTTGGCTGTCATGGCAGGCTTTCGATCATGGCCATATGTACATGTACATAGATATATTCGGCACGATCAGGGACACATATATGTGTCCGATGCAATGTAATGCTGTGGGGTGTCGTGTCTACATGATGGTCCGTGAACGGTGGTGTGGACATCTTGGGGTACATGTTCCTTTGTCGCATGCTGCTGTTCTGATGTCGGATCATTCTGGTGCTGTGTACTGTGTACATTCTCATTTGGCTGCGGATCATGTCCATCATCCAGCTCTGATCCATTCTATGGTGATTCCCAACACTCCTATGGGGGTGCCATGCCGGTGACGTGATATCGTACCCCTGCTGTCCTCCGTGAATTCCACTTCCAGGGGTGGGTCTCCAATGTGGTGCCAGGCTGGGGGATGCCACAATGTGAATGTGCAGTGTGCCCTCGGATATGCACTTGCGGTCGTGGTGTCCGCCAATGAGTGGTGCTGGTGTAGTGTGCCTATCCCTTGTCAGTTGGTGTAGATGTAGTGTGATGTGGGTGCCTTATTCTGTCAAAGTGAAAATATGTTCATATGTGCCGTTGCCCTGGTTCTTTGGCAGGTTTGTTGTCAGGGTGAACAACGTACAATGGCTCCATCGTATCTACGCAGTTGGTTCATGCAGGCACCCACCCTGTGGCACCAGTGCACTTGCATGACACAGTCAGACGACTCAACAGCCAGCCAGACAGGTCATCCTGCATGTTGGGCCATGTGGCGCGGTAGCGTGCTGTCCTCTTTCCTTTTCAATCGACCCTCCCAGGTCCAACTTGGGGCCCTCCTCTCTGACATCTTTTCCTCCACCTGTGGTGTTCCCCAGGGATCTAATCTCCCTCCCTGGCTGTTCAACCAGTATTTGGCACTCCTTGGCCACCGCATCGCCACCCTCTGCCCAAACTTTCAGCGCTATGCGGACGATACCCGGCGAATTTTCAGGCTACCCTCGGCATCCTCCTCTCCTTCCCTCATCTCTGACTGTCTGTCTGATATCCAGGAATGGTGTGCAGCCAATGAACACTGCCTTAATGCTAGTAAGACTGAGATTCTCCTCATCGGCACACCCACTCCCTCCTTCCCTTAAGTTCATGACACTATGCATTGTCCACAAGGCCTTCTGGGGCCTGGGGCATGAATGCCTTCTACTCTCTCTTCCTGAATGTCTTCCTTCCCAAGACCTTTGCTCATCCGTCTCTGACTCACTCAGGGTCAGCGGCTTCTCGGAGCAACGAGCTGGGGGTAGATCTCTCTCTGCGGCAGGGGCCTCCCTCTGGAACAGCATTCCTGCATCCCTGATATTTGAGGAGAACCATCTCTGGTTCCGGAAGCACCTCATGACCTTCCTCTTTGCTTCTGCTCTCTCTCTCCCTCTCCCCTGCTGAATTCTTCACTGAAACTGCACAGGATCTGCATCTGGGCCACTCTCGCCGACCTCGGTCCTGGGCCCAGCCACTCTCCACTTGCACTGCCTCCCTGGCAACCGCTGCACTGCGGGACTGTCTCTGTATCCCTACATCCCCCCCTTCCCAGCACTTGTCTGCACTTACCTTGCACTTGCCACCAGCTGGCCCTATTAATTTATTTTTGGATATTCGACTTACTTTGTACTGCACTTCCCCCCTCCCCTTGCACTTGCACTTTTTCCCTTCTCACTACCCCTGCACTTGCGCGGTCTGTGTGACACCTGGCCTAGTAGGATCGTTGTCTGTCTTCCCCTTGTTCCCCACTCCCTGCCTCGTCACGCCTTGGAACACTTGTGTATAGGCGCGTTCCAAATGCCATTTCATATCATATCATGTCATATCAGCAGGCCCTTTGAGTCATGTGTAGTTGTTTGGTGTCGGGCCCACCCATGTGTGCGGTTCTTGGTAGTGTTGCATTCCATCTGCACGTAGGGGGAGTGGTATTGTTTGCAGTTGATGTCCGCAACGTGCATGCCAAGCTGGTCCACATACGACCTGTGGGTGCTGTCAGGGGCACCATTGTCATTTGGCATGCCTCCATTTGCTTTTGGTCAAGCTTTACTGTTGTGTGTCTCATGGGTGGTCCATGTTGGGGATCGGTGGACCCTTGTGTGTTTGGGGATGTGTTTGGGGGGGGTGTAAGGGCACTTGGATATGTGGCCGCATAATGGACGGTTGTGACATGCCACTGTGTGCTGGTGGGTGCCTTTGGCATGGGTGTGGGGCACAGGCAACACCATCACTTGTGCCGGGTTGGCACTGTACATTTGTATGGTGCTCGCTTGTCTTGTGTCTGTGCCGCAATATGGTGGTGACGGTGTCACAGTCTAGGTGGTCAGGGGTGTCTATCTGGTAGGCCTTCTCCTAGAGCGTTAAGTCATGCTACGTGTGCATGGGGGCTGCAGGGGTGATAACGGAGGATGCACAGGTGCTGCATGCAGGGCCTGTCTCCCCCCTCCTTCTACCCCTGTGTCTCCTCAGTGGGGGGGCCTAGTGTTGTTGCAGGGGTTTGTGTGGTTGTGGACTTGATTGTTCAATTGGTGTCATCTTGGTGTTGGAGGGTGGTGGTGTGTGGGTGTGTTCCTTTTCTACTATGCCAGACTCCTGGCCTCCGTCTGTGTTGCATGTGTGCACCTGTGGCTCTGGGTCCCACTGCTCAGGGTTCTTTACTCCTTCTCTGAGATGCCTGTATGTACTCCATGCCGGTAAGGTACTTTACGGCCTTGAGGAGGACGTAATTTACGTGTGGTCCTTACTTGGAATCAGCTCCGGTTTACGCCATGGCGTTAATTTCGCCATGGTGGTGCGCGCGCGCGACTCAAGACTGTAAATTACGGCATTGTAGTTTACGGTGCCGTAATTTACGGTCTGAGGGGTCGGAATGGCATGGAGCGGAAAACCATGCCGGTAAATCAATACCGGCATGGTTTGTACCTTACCTCCAGACTCGGAATGACCCCCAGTGGGACCAAGGAGGCTGAAAGAGTGAACCAGAAGGGAGGAAGTCCGCTGCCCCAGTGAGCACAGCACAGGAAACCGATCTCAGGAGGTGGGTCTGGAGGAAGCAAATAACGAGCAACACAGAACAATAAGCTATCAACCCGTTGTGTTAAGGCACAATGCTCAACTGCAGAGGCTGACTTTCTCCTGCAATGTCAGAATTGAAAGTCGTATTGCACTGATGTGTGTGTCATTTTTTAGATAATTTCCAGGCTGTTTTGTTGAAATAGAAATCATTCACCTGCAGTTTACGGAACTGTAATGACCAGCTAAAATGTGTTTCTGGCTGATCTAAAAATGTCCCGAATTTAAGAGTTAGCGAACTGGTGGCTGGTAAAATAAGATATGTGGGGAATACATTGCATGTTCCTAATGATTATGCTTTTTGCAAAAATGGCAGAAAGTTGCCAAATGGGCATGCAAAATGGTGCGCACCTGGCTGTCGTTTTATTTAATTCCACATGATTAGCTGAATTGGAAAACATATCTATTATAGCAGGTACTAGTAAATCACAAAGTATTTGACACATAACTAGATTTGTGCCAAAATTTGGCATAGGAACAAAAGGGGATTTTAAAGGGAAGTTCCCATATGTCTGTTTGAGACTCTTAGACCAATCCTTAGAGAGGGACTGGATTTGGGAAGAGAGAGAAGGGCAAATGTCCAATCCTATTTGTGAGAACTCTTGCAGGGTACTCCTCAAGATTGAAAACTTGAGGGTGTCATCACTGCTATATAAATTTGATGCACTATGAGGAAGAAAGAGATCACCTAAAATTACCATCCGGAAGAGAGCTGCTGAAATATACCATCTGACAGCCGCCAGGAAACACTAAAAGGAGATGTTGCTGTAATTGCCTCTGGATAGTGCTGTCTATTGCTGTTGTCTGTTGCTGGGAAGGCCTGAATGCTGACTGGGTCCTATGGCAGAGTGCTGGGGGCCATCCTTGAGAGTGATTTTTGTTAGAATTTGAAATTAACAAAGCTCATTCCCACAGTGCGCTGGAAACTGTAGACTGTAATGTAATTGGGTAATCCTATTTTGCCTGTTAACCCTGACTTCTTTTAGGAAGAGGGGTGCCTTTGTTCCTAAACCAAAACTAAAATAAATCCTCCACATTTTACCATTCAGCTTCCCCAACACAGGTCTGTAAGGGGAGGGGAGTCAGAAATCCCAAGTTCTCAAATCATTCCAATTCTTATCATCCAGCTTCTCCAACACAGGACTTTAAGTGGAGGGGGGGTCTAAAATCAAAAAATTCTCTAATATCCCAATGTTTGCTGTCCAGCTTCCCTACCACAGGCCTTCAAGTGGAGGGGGGTCTGGAATCCGAAATCCCTAAATAATTGAAATGTTTCCGTTCGACTTCCCCAACACAGACCAAAGTAAAGGGGGTCTTAAAAACAAACTGCTAAATCACCCTGTGTTTATTTTAAAGCAAAAGTGTGGGTGAAATAATAATTGCCATATGCATTTGTACACATTTGTAAAACTAAACTGCTAGCATTTTAAGCGCACAGGAAAATCAAAATTGCACAGCATTGCATATGTAAATAGAATTCGGTCGTTTACCAACGCTAATTATTTCTTATATTGAAATGGAGATAAAGCACTGTGATTTGTGTTTTTCCCAATTCATTTGGTGAATTTCATAGAGTGTCTCAACGCTCCAAATCCCTTCCTTAGATTCAGACCTGCATTTAGTAAGGAAGAAGCAACATTCTTGGATCTCAAGATCATAAGAAGTGGAACACGGCTAGAAACAACAATATATCAAAAACCAACAAATGGAAATTTGTTGTTAGAATTCAACAGCTTCCGTCAAAGAACCTTGAAAGAAAATGTGCCCTTCTTAGGTTTAGAAGAAATACGATACAGAACGAATATGACCTCCAGACCAATATACTAACTAAGAAACCTAGAGAGAGGAACTACCCCAAGAGAACCATCAGACATGCAAGAAAAAGAGCACGGAACATACCCAAGAAATTACACTCACGCAACATGCGGAAATATCACGAGGAGATGACCAGATAACAGCTGTCTTCAGCCACTCACCAGTGGTGAATAAAATCAAAAAGAGTTTAAAAAATCGGTGGCACATCCTAAATGTTGGACAACGCCCTCTGAACCATGCCTTATTTGCAATCAAGAGGAGAAGGAATATCAGAGATTCATTAGTGCACCCCTATAAAATAGGATAGAAAAGAAAGTGAGAGTCAAACGAGATTATGGGGCTTACCCAAAACAACTGGACATTCTCCATGCGGGCTATGTTCTGTATGCCCCTTCACAAAGCGCACCAAAACAATAGATATTGGATGGTCACTGCCATGGGAGCAAAGATCCCTCACGAATTGCAACACAACAAATGTTATATACCTAATAAAATGCCCATGTGAGAAGAAATACATTGGGATGACGACTAGAGCTATAAAAAACAGAATCTGTGAACACAGATCGAATATCAGGACAAAACGGATGACAGCTCCACTAGTGGAGCATTATGTGAACAATCAACACTCAGAAAATGATATATCTTGACCATTCTCGAAAAAGTACAAATACCAAAAAGAGGAGGGAATATTGGGGCAATGCTCTTAAAAAAGGGAACAGCTCTGGATATTTTGGTTAAAAAGCCATACAGAGGGGCTGAATGAATACATTTGTTGGCAAACTCTGCCCACAATGTAGAGAATGGAGTGGTATCTAGTTTGACTTCTGCACTCCAGGAATCCATGCAAAAACTATCAGATTAGCAACCTGGGTCCCCCAGTGAACCACCAAATTTAATCCAGCCATGGTGGCCATCTGTTTAAAAGCCCGGAGTAATATGACAATCACAGATCAAACAAACACATTGGCCCTCATTACAAGCATGGCGGTCCGGGAACTACGGTACCGGTAAGCATGTCGGTACTGTAGTTCCCAGGCCGCCATACTACAAGCTGTGCTCGTGGACACCTTTCGGGCAGAGCGGCACCCGCAGCACAGCACGTCGGATGCACGGGTACCACTCTGAATTGTGCCGGTGCATCCGACGTCCCATTCCCTATGGGGCCGAATGGGGATGGGGAGTCCCTCATTACCGGCACCCGCAAATGGGCAATTACCGGATCCGCCAAACTCGGCATGACCCAGTAATTGCCCATTTGCGGGTGCCGGAACACAATGGATACCGGCGGCAGCCATGCCTGTACTACAGGCACGGCTACCGCCATCCTCGTAATGAGGCCCATTAAGTTGTGGAATAATTATAAGAAGTGGATATCAAGTAGAGTGATGCTTTACACAATGGGTAGAACTATCCATCCGATAATATACCATGGCTGAATTAAATAATATAAGTAACTAATGACTTGGGCGGGTCAACAATGGAGTAACACAATGATTGAAATACAGTATGAAAATAATGGTAAGACCGAAGAGGGAAGAATGGCAAATTTAATGGAAAAACCACAATACCCAGAATGCCTCACGGCCGAAAATAGCCAAACAAAACCTGCTGGCACAAGTACATTTGAAAGTAAGTTTGCAAGTATTCACACACCAGAATCCGTGGTAGAATACTAACTCACTGCACGACTCAAAAACATACGTATAATACACAATGATGGCACAGACATGGAAAGAAGACTGGAAATGCTAGATGCCAGAGTCACATGACTTTAAATACGCGCCCTACGTCATTTCTGTACACTGCGTACATAATCGAATGCTGAACTGAGAGAGCTACACGAACAACAGGCGCACCGAGCAAGAAACGAGATAAGATGTGACCCGCTCACCTAAAGCGATACGGGACAGAACAGAAGGGTGATGGCCCCATTGGAGCACAAGTCCCCCATAACAGAGACTCCAGAAGGCATCAAATGGCATGTTTAGGGATAAAGGGTGTCCCTTAATTAATAAATAGAGAGAACGAAGGCCAAAATATTACCTAACAGTGACACAAGCACAAGTGCAGGCAATACAGAAAGAGTATGTATTTGTATTTGTTTAATTTGTATAGCGCAAACCAGGCCCGAAGGCTACCGGGCGCGTATCTTAAGACAGTGGTTACATGGAGGTATTACATTACAAAGAATATATAAATAGAACATATACACTGAACATTAGAATAAGAACACATTTCAGATTCGCAGACTGATACATTCGTAGACATGCTTGTCGAACTGTCAATTAGTCTTCAGAGAAGACTAGCCAAAGTTTGGCTTTTTGTTTGAAGGAATCCAGGGAAGGCAAGTTTCTGATAGGGAGAGGTACAGAGTTCCACAGTTTGGCTGCCAAAACTGGGAAGCTGGCCCCACCGGCTGTTTGGAGCTTGAATCTTGGGATCAGTAGGCTCTGGCTAGAGGACGATCTTAGTGAGCGAGGTGGGATATACTGGGTAAACCGGGAGGATAGATAGCTAGGGGCCTGGTTATTCATGCATTTGTCAAGGTTGCATTGGTTGGTGCCTTGGTACGGTGCATTACAGTAGTCTAGTTTGGACATGACCAAAGTCCTAGCAAGGGTAGTGCAGTTCTGAGAGGAGAGAAAAGGGCGACATGCTGTGATCAGCTTGCATGTGTATGCAGAGGCGGATGCTACTGCATTAGTTTGTCTGTGAAGGGAGAGAGTAGAATCAAGGTAAATTCTGAGGGTTTTAGTATCTTTAGAGACTTTTATGGAGTTTTCATCGATATTGAAGGAGTTGAACATAGGGTTCAACTTGTTGAGTCTTTGCTGTGTTCCTAGGATGAGGAGCTCTGTCTTGTCGTCATTAAGACAGAGCTCATGTTGTGCCATCCAAGTTTGAATGACGTGGTATATGTCATTTAAAGCTTTCGAGTCTACCATGTAGTCACCCGTGATAGGGATGAGTATCTGGGTGTCATCGGCATAGTTGGTGTAGGTGACACCCAGATAATCAAGCACATCGAACAGGCATTTGGTGAAAACATTGTAGAGGGTGGGGGTTACGCACGACCCTTGTGGGACACTGCAAGGGACTGGCGCAGGGTCAGCACAGGAGGTGGGGGAGAATACCCTCATATGTCTATTATCCAAGAATGATTTAATCCAGTTAGTGGCATTATTAGAAAAGTGGGCTGCCGTTTTTAGGTGATGACAGAGGATTTGGTGGTTGACCAAGTCGAAGGACGCAGATAAGTCAAGTAATAGTAGCAGGGCTAGTTTACCTTTGTCTTTGAGGTCCTCAATGTGGGTTTTGAGGTCTAGGAGGGCTGTCTCCGTACCGTGCTTTGGTCTGAAGCCGGATTGTCTGGTGCCTAGAAGGTTGTTAGTTTCCAGGTATTTATGTATCTGTAGATACGCTGCTCGGTTTAAGATTTTCAGGAGAAATGGGACAGTCGTGATGGGCCTATAGTTGGTTGGGACCTCAGGATCCAGGGTATGTTTTTTTAGGAGAGGGATGACCCAAACATCCTTCAGGTTGTTAGGGACTACTCCCGATTGAAAAGAAAAATTGATAAAGGTTGTGATGAAGGGCGCAAGGTCGTGGGCCGATTCCTTAATAATAGGAGCTGGCCAGGCGTCCCCTTGGCAGTTGGAGGATTTCAAGTTGGCGATGATTTTTCCAACCTCAAGGGTGTAAATGGCATAAAGCTGAAAGGCAAGGGAGAGTCTTGGGTGGTAGTTTTAGGTGGCATGGTTTTATTGAGGATAGGCGCGTGGAGAGAGTTTTGTTTATCATTAATTTTACGTTGCAGAGTGGTTATTTTGTTGAGAAGCGCATTTTGTATATTGTTGCACCAAGTACTGTCCGTAGTGCATGCGTCTGGGGCAGGTGATAGTAATTCTAATTCTTTGAGAATTTTGAAGAGTTCTTTTGTGTTAGATTCTGCTTGGGTTATGCATAGGTTATATGTCTCTTTCTTGGCTTGAAGGATGGCTTCCTTATAGTTGAGCGAGGTAATTAGGAGAGAGGCTTTATTAGTCGTACTAGGATGACTTTTCCACAGTGCTTCGGGCCTTACGCTTTTCTTTGCGTAGCTGGTTAAGCTGCGGGGTGAACCAAGAGTTCAGGTGGGACTGTTGTTTGGCTTTGCGAGTTTTTAGCGGGGCTATGGTCTTGATGGCTTTGAGCAGAGTGCTGTTGAATGTATCTACTAGGACGGTGGGGTCCTTGTGCAGCATGGCAGAGGTGTTCAGAATAGGGAGGATGAGAGGAATTAGTTTCTCCCTGGTGATGTCCTTTTAATTTCTAGTGGGTATAGCCGGGGCTATGGTAGGTGTGGGCTGAGGGTTGGTGGCTGGCATGAGGAAGGTAATGACATGATGGTCAGACCAAACGCAGGCATTGTTGGAACTGACAGTGATATTGCAGTTGAAGTCTGCTATCCAGTCTAGCGTTCTACCCTTGTTGTGGGTAGGATCACGAATGCGCTGCTGGAAACCTAAGTTGGTAAGGGTAGTGGCAACTTCAGTGTCCATGTGGTCCTTGGGATCGGAAAGGCTAAAGATTGAGGTCACCTAATAACAGTACCTGAGAGTTGGGCTTCGTGTTGGCAGACAATGTGGATGTAACATCATCAGTGTAAGAACCAAGTGGATCTGGAGGTCTGTAAATAAGGTGGAGAGTTGCTGTGTTAGTGGGTGAGAGGGATAGCTTCACTGATAGGGATTCAGCGGAGCTAAATTGGGCTTTGGCAATAGTTCTCATAGTGATCTTGTCACTGTGGATGAATGCAACTCCTTCTCCTTTAGACAAGTTGGAGTGTGGATCATTTCTAATAATGGCGTAACCCTTAGGTATGGATAGTCCGAGGAGTGGGCCAGAGGCATCATGTAACCAGGTTTCCGTAATGGCTAAAAAGTCAAGGTTTTGTACACTGATAAGGTCTGAGATGTCCAGGGCGTGAGCCGTGAGGGATCTGGCATTGATGAGGGCTCCCTTGAGTGTAGAGGTAGGTGTGGTGGTAGATGGAATGCTTGGGGGCGTGGGTGGGATGGGCTGTGAGGGGGCAGTGTGGTTGCGCTGAGTGCAAGGTGGTCGGGGTAGTCTGGACCTAAGTCTGGTATTCCTATGTTGAACAGTGCAAGGAAGGTTGGGTGAAGGTTTGGTGGCAAAGTGTTTGAGCCACAGGGCTGGGTCGTTAAGGTAGGGATTTGAGGGAGGGTCAGAAAAGGGGGGCATGGTGGAAGGTGAGGTGTGCATGTCTTATGGGTTAGGGATACTGGCGGGGGTAATGTGTGGCCTGACGGATAAGGAGCCTAGGACGGCTATGTTGGTCAAGTAGGGGCTAGCAAAGGGCAGTGACCGCATGATGTGACCAGATAAATATGGTACGGTGGCGCAGGTAAGGATTACAGTTAAGGGGGTAGTGACTGGGTGACTAAAGACACAGTTGGGCTCAAAGGGATGGAGGTGATGTCTAGATTCGAAATATTATTTGTGGATTATAAGTCAGCAGATCAAGAGGCAGTTAGGCACAGGGCAATTAGAGTAGCATCTAGATTCGAAATAGTGCATTTGGGCTACAGGTCAGCAGTTCTAGTGACAATTGGTGAACAAATCAGCAAATCATTAGGCAGTTAGGCACAGTGCAGTTATAGCGGTATTTAGATTCGAGATATTGCACTTGGGTTACAAATCAGCAATTCATGAGTCAGTTAGGCACAGTTCATTTATAGCGGTATCTAGATTCGAGATGTTGCACTTGGGTTACAAATCAGCAATTCTAGAGGCAATTGGGCACAGTGCAATTATAGTAACATCTAAATTCGAAGTAGTGCGTTTGGGCTACAAGTCAGCAGTTCTAGTGACAATTGGTGAACAAGTCAGCAAATCAAGAGGCAGTTAGGCACAGTGCAGTTATAGCGGTATCTAGATTTGAAATGTTGCATTGGGCTGCATCTCAGTAATTCTAACGTCAATTGGGCACAATGCATTTGTAGTTGCATCAAGCATCAACATATTGCGTGTGGGCTATAAATCAGCAAGTCGCATGGTAGTTGGGCACAGTGCATTTGTCGTAGCATCTAGATTCGAAATGTTATATTTGGGCTGTGTGTCAGCCAATATAAAATGCGGTCAGACATGATGAAGGAAAGTTTAAATAAGGCACACGCAGGTGACTTTTAGACTGGATTTGATGTCGCAGTTAGGCACAGTGCGCTCGTATCACCCTAAAGGACACGGAGTGGCACGGATGGATGGGGTAACCCCGGGATAGAAGTGGAGCGTGCGGACATAGTTGGCTGGGCAGGTGTCTTGCACGGGAGGTGATTTACTAAGGGAGACGATAGTTACAACAGATCAGGTGGGTTTGTGAGGGAAGCTGATCATTCATAGCCTCTACGTTGCAGTATAGTAGAATTCCCAGAATGTTACCTTAGGAGGTTGGTGTTGGAAGGCCAAGGGGACTGGCAGACGGCAGGGTCGGCAGGTAACAGGCAGAGAACAGGCTCCAGCCTTGTTCCTGAGGGCCTTGGTGTGAGAGGGCCGGCTTCGCCAGCCGGCGGCCAATGGCAGGGGTAGTAGACACAGTGGCCAATCAGCAAGGCAAAGGCTACTGCTGGGTGCCTGGTGATGCACATATTGAAACAGGCATGAATATGGCGGCCATCTTTGAAGGGCGCCTTGTGTCGCCATAATACACCATGATCATGTGATCTGTGCAGACATCTGGGTCGTAAATTAACCCAGAATATTTGTCTTTTGAGTAGGTTGTACAAAGAACCGCGTATTACAGCCGCGTGAAGTGGAATTCGACAAAATAAAGCAAACACCCAGACAAAAACAGGTGGCCCAAAAACCAAGTGGAGCACCGAAAACTGGTAAGCAAGCTGTGCTAATATGACCCTGTATTAAAAATATAATAGAAAAACGGTTATGGTTCACAAATTACATCAGAAAAACTAGTATTATCCGTAGTGACATCAGAGATACTAAGACTAAGAGTAGGACATATACTTGAAGATCTGAATAAAGGAGAGGAGAAAAAACTGTTGAGAACTGGTAAGAAAGCTGGGGCAAGATACAAGTTGTTTTTGGATGCCCTGACAAGATGGATTCACGATTAGAAAATGATGGTTCCTTTTGATATATTCCCTTGAAGGGAACCTGGAAATTAAGACGCCTGTAGAAGAAAACAAGAGACGCTCTCCCCCAAACAGAAAATGAAGAGTAATACATGAAAAATAATGTTGTCTTTTTTAGAAAAATGTTGGAAACTTGACAAGTGATGTCTAAGTTAGAGTCATGAAGAAGGTGGATAGTGATACTCATCCCGCTGAAACCGGTTGACCATAAGAAGCTCAGGGTGATAACCTGACCTCCGAGACATGCTTATGAACTAGCAAGCTCAGCTGAATGGTGTCATTTTAAGTGACCAGATTGACTCTGCAGACATAAGGGTGTGACTAGATATACACACAAAAAAAGACAAAACATATCAATCTTCCCATTAGATTGTAAATTTCTTTAAAAAAATAAGAATAATTGTTGTTTGGAATTGATAAGTCACACGGAGAGGAAGCAATAACAATAAAAAAGGCACATTTGACTTCCGAAAGTGTGCACTTATTTTTAGATGTTAGAAGAAGTACTGAGAGGGGGTAGGGCTAGTCTCGTATCTATCCCCTAATCTAGATAGGCGGTACACCAGCGCTCACTAGGGAGACAGCACCCATTTAAGGGATAGCTAGTCTCTTTGAAAAGGGATATTTAGTCAGTCATAGGTGACTTTAGATGTAGAATTTGTAACTTATTAACTAAAAAATGTTGTCTGTGTTGTGGAAAAAAGTATATGGGTTCAGACTGAATCAGTTAGCCCAAAGACTTCTGTTGTAATTTACTGTTTTAATTATGTAACAAGAAGTTAATTGTGAGCCAGAAAGAAGGTGAAATGTGTAGTTTACTGTGATTTCTATTACCTATAATTTAAATAAATACAAATATATTTCCTGTACACCAGCCTGGTTCTTGGTTCATTGGTAGCTCAGGGGGAGGGATCAAAAGGTCATGATATGAGGCTGAGATAGGGCTGAATAAAAGAACTGACGTAACCGTTTATTGTGTGACGCTTAGCTTGAGGTGGGAAGGAACTCCCTGTGTTGAGGGTGGCCTCTCAATAAACCGTTACACACTCCCCAAACCTTAGTGTCCACAAAAACATATCTTTCTCCCCAGCTCTGAGAACATGAAACAACAGAGATGTTGTGAATGGCATAGAAACGTTTCACCATTCTGAATACTTTATCCTCCTGCTGTGACGTCATGGCAGGGGAGTATGGCATTCATAATGAACTGTTTTGACATCATGGAAGGGCTGATACAACATGTTCACTGCAGAGATTTCAAAAAAAGGTTTGGGTGGTTCTGACGTCAGGAGAGCGGGAACGTGGATTTTTTAAAGTTGTGTATAGATTCCTCATGTCTCCACTCTACAGTCCTTGCAAAACTGGACCATAAGGGATGGATAAGAGAGATTGTGAAAAAGGGACATGGGGGAGCATATATAACATACAATTGTTGATAGGCAGCTTTCAAATATAGGGTGCGTTTCACCCTGGGGTTCTTTGACATCATAGAAAACCCAAGCGCTCTGGATATCTATCAGCTGTCACTCACAACCCTGGGTGGAATGTACCCCCAGAGTTGCTAGCTACCCATCTTTAATTCCATGTCTCTCCAGAAATACCTGACACTTTAGGACCATTTAATCAGATCTCACTACCTGATAAAGCAGAGCGATACACATCCAGCTATCGCTCCTTATGCCCAACACCACCACCAACCCCAACTCCTCTTCACTGGCTAGCAGTGAAGGAGTCTGCGCCTCTGATCTCGGAAGTAGTTGTGCACCTAAGTGTCTCCATGCCCAGATCAACCAAGATCTCTCTTTGGAGAGGCACATTTCGGAAAGTGTTCAAAGGCTTGTGCAGCTGTTTAAAACATTGTACTTTTCTTGTATATGCAGGCCCAAGCGTTGCTTTGAATGGCCACCAGAGTCAATCAGGAGAACTACTCTAACTCGTTGTAATTGGGTATTCCAGCTTTTGCTCTGGCAAGGTGTCAGCCCTTTTTTCCAATCCTTGGCATAGATAGGGACACCTCTAGTTCTGGGTAATGGTGCCAGCACACCGCACCATCCGGAGACTTGGCACTGTGCCAAAACTAAGCTAAGCAGGACTCTAACACTTCTGTAGCTTGCCCTTCGTAGGTGAAGTCTAGAGCTCAGAAATCCCCTTTAAGAGGGTGAGGCAGCACTAGCTGGAGGGTAACAAACCTATGACAACACGCAACACAAAACGCGCTCCATCCAGAGATATTCCACAGCGACTGTCCCATTCTGGGCTCTTTCCATTTAGGAAACGCTTTATCCATAAATGTCCTCAGCACGCATCCTTCGTTCTATTGTTTCAACAGTGTTGACAAGCAAGCATTGCTTCTGAGAAACTCTAGCAATTCACAGTGGCCATCCACTGCACTCAATATTACAGATATCCTATCTTCTGGCCAATAGAAGGTTAGTTTCCCTAGCTTACAGCTTTCATGTGAACTATTTATTGTTACTAAGCCCATGACACTGACATACAATATCATTGACATTGCAGCCAGGAAAACAGATATCACTTATCTGATGAAGGGCTCTTTTGCCCGAAACGCGCAGTAAGACACACAAGAAGAAGAAATAGGACAAACCAACGTGTTCCTATGAATCAACTCTCTTGTTGCCTATATCTGTTGATTTCAAAACATTAACTCATTTAGGTACATTGTGTATCATGTAAAAATCTTTCCTTTCCTTTTTAATTATGTGTTTTTGAGTACTAGTGCACATTATTCAAAGCACTTGTGGAAAAACAATTTGTGTCACATTTATAAGAATATATCCCATGTTTCTTCTGTGAAATAAAAGCGCAATGGATTCACAATTTTGCATTAAACTCTACACCTTCTAATTATTGTTCATACGTTTAATCAGGCAGATTAGCTAATTGAGTGCCCAGGTCTTTTCCTCCTTCCCTGAGGAATATCCAATGATCACAATGTCTGGCCTTGTAGCCAAGGTCTGACCGGGAGCACCTCTAAAAACACTTACATTTCTCTCAGATTGTGTTTGAAGTGCTGTTGAACCTAATTGTTAATTTATGGTGTGCACCTCTATACCCCCTTTTTTGCTACTACCACTAATACAAACAACTTAAACGAGGCCAGGAGGATGGCTTAATTCTCCTGGTATTCTGTTATCCTATCTTAGTCTCTTTATATCAATGTCTCTCTTTCTTGTACTTGTTTCCTAACACGATCTTCTATAATAGTCTCTGGATATCTCCTTGATTAATTCTTAGCTCTTCCACAATATATTTGGGGTTTGAACTCTCTTTAGTAATGCACCTGTGACAGTTTCCCTTGCGATGCTTCCTCCCACTCTTGTTTAAATTTATATAGCTCTCACAGTCTGTTATGCTGGCTTCTCGGCTTGGGTGTGGTTTGATCTACTTTGGTATCTCTCCCCTCCTGGGTTCTCACTCTGGAACTATCTTGTTCACTTGATAGTCTTATCTCATCTCATCTCCTTTATTACAGGATGTTGTGTCTTACTTTCTCCAATCTTCATTTTTGGACTCATAGGGTATTTTCCCTTCTTTCAATTGTCTTTGTTCCCAGTTGTTATCTACTTCACACACAGGGCTATTCGCTCTTCTATTTATATGCTTTGCTCAGTTCCATTTCAACACTTTTATATTTAGTATCTTGTCATTATTACTGGGACGAGTTTCTCTCTCTGTATAACGTTGCCCCGGTGGCCTCCCACTTCTCCCGTTCTCCCCGTTACCTCTCTTTATACTGGGGAACCTTGCAGGGTATGGTATTCACTTGGGTATTCCTCTCCGGTGT
Source organism: Ambystoma mexicanum (assembly GCF_040938575.1). NCBI lineage: Eukaryota > Metazoa > Chordata > Amphibia > Caudata > Ambystomatidae > Ambystoma > Ambystoma mexicanum. The sequence continues at coordinate 761,234,414 of NC_090925.1, read as the reverse complement.
TCGCCTTCTCAATCCTCGGTTTAGCCGGTCTCCTGTTCCCGGCTTCTTCTCTGGCTGCTGCTGCGTCTGAACGCAGGTTTTAGGAAGCTGACCGCACTCCCTCCTCTGAGGGTCTCAAAGGCATCCATTGGGCTGGTACCGGATTCAGCTCTCCTGGCTCACAACAGTTTCTCCATTGTGGGATGCGTCGGGCCTTCAGTGTATCAGACTGGCGTTCCCATAAACTGCGGGTTTTGTGTGTGGCTTGACTCAGCTCCACTTCTCCAAAACGCAATCAAGGGGCTTCACCTGCGCCTCTCCATGGTACTCCACTCATCTCAGTTAAGTACACGTCTCTTCTTAAAGGGACATCTTCTTTTCTTTTTCCAGGCTGGTTTGTTTCAGCATTGCCTTCAGCCAAATATGCAGAGCTCATATTATTCCTCAGAGCAGATAATCCTACATATGCTACCTTGGTGTGTGGCTTAGGGAGATACCCAGAGGAATGGGAGTCCTTGTCCCCTAAAGGGGATATCACCCAATGAGGTCTCACATGCCCAGACCCCTATATGGGCTCTTGCTGAGCGGGCTCACCGCCCTAGCCTCAAAGGGGGAAGCTCCCCGAGGGGAGAAGGGATGAATACCCGCAATTCATCACAGATCCTACAGTCGAACACAAGGTTTATTGGTTGTCTGAGTAGACGATGTGATTATCACTAGGAGAAGGTCTTACCCTGGAAGTCATTCTGGTGGAAGTGCCTAAGGTTCCTCAGAGGTTCTTTGTAAGTGTTATGCAGCACTTTGTCTTGTCAGCAGTTTGTGTTTAGGTCTTCTTCTTTGCAAAGCCCTCTCCCAATGTTTCTTTAAAGGACTTGTGCAAAACATTTAGGGGGTAATTAATAGATTCCTGCGCAGAAGTAGCGCACGCAGCTGGCACACAGAGGTAGCAGGCGCCAGCCGGGTGCCCTAAATCCCATTTCCACACACTGCGTATTCATGGATTTCAACATCCATATCCAGCCGAGGCACAGCGACCATGCAGCAGTGCCAGTTACGCCCCCCGCCCCGTCCCTTGCGCCAAAAACAGCCGCACAAAACCCCTTTATGGTGCAAAGGCCAGTGGACCAGCATACATACCCCCAACAACGAAATCACGCTAAAAACGCTCACTCACCCCTCACGCGCCAGCCTAATCGCATGTAAAACTCCTTGCGCACCCCCGGAATATGCGTACCCCTCTCGCGACAGACCAATCGCGTGTAAAACTCCACACGCAACTCCCGGAATACACGTACCCCGCTCGCGCCAGCCCAATCGCGTGTTAAAGTGCAAGCCCCCCGACCCTCCAGAATACGCGTACCTTGCTCGTGCCAGCCCAATCGCGTGTAAATCTCCTCGTGCACCCCCGGAATATGCGTACCCCAATCGGCCCCGCCCAATCCCGTGTAAAACTCCACGCGCACGCCCAGAATACGCGTACCCCGCCCGCGCCAGCCCAATCGCGTGTAAAAGTCCATGCGCATCCCCGGAATACACGTACCCCGCTCGCGCTGGCCAAATCGCGCCCCCGGAATACGCGTACCCTGCTCGCTCTGGCCAAATCGTGTGAAAAGCGCACTTGCGTACCGACTGATTCGGTCACTGCGTAGTGAGGAGCCGAATGCACCCCCTGCAGGCAGCCCACACCACAGGGGACCCCCTACACCCCTGACCATGCCCCACAGGCAACCCCTCACCCCTGACCATGGCCTGCAGGCAGCCCACACCACAGGGACCCTCCTACATCCACGACCATGCCCCACAGGAAGCCCCTCACCCCTGACTATGCCCCAAATGCAGCGCCTCACCCCAACCATGAGCCCTCCCAGCCAGCTCAAGTTGGCACATATCTGTTCATGATGACGTGTGTGGTCCCCCCAGGAAGCACGCACATCATCACGAATGTCACGTGTGAGCAACGCGATACCGATTAGGATGGGCTCAACTCTGTCACGGATCGCCACGTCTACAGGTAGAGGGGTGCCAGTTGACGTGGTCCTCCCCCTACCTGTGGATGGGCCTGGGACGGGGCATCCCTGCTGGTGCATGGTGATGCAGTCTCAGCATCAGGGACAGGAACATGCACAGGCCCCTCTGCGGCGACCAGTGCTGCCTCCTGCTCCTGCCCCTGGACTGCACCAGTGGAACCACCCGCACCAGGCCCCATGTGTGGGTCTGATGCCGCCTCCTCCTCCTCCTCAGCCACCACCAACCTGAATGCCTCCGCACCGTGTTCCGCTGTGGACAGCCCTTGTGGGGGCTCACCTGCCCCTACCACTGCCGAGGAGCTCACTTCCAACCTCCGCCTCTTGGGCATCCCTTCGGCAGGCCCGGCCTTGGACGCGGCACCAGTCCCCTCGCTCCCAGAAGATGACATGTCCTGGGAGGGTGACTGGGCCATGCGTCCCCGCCTGGTGGAGGCATCCCCGCCGGTCTGCTCCACAACGCCGTCTCCGCCCTCTTCCTCAGTCGCCGCTGTAGACAGGGAGAGATTGAACACAAGCATCAAGGTACTGAACAATAGTCTCCTAGACACAAAGCAATTGCACATGAGTGGCACTGTCATACATCGTTTCCATCATCACCCTCCACAACACATGGGTCAGTGCAAGCAACACAGATGCAGTAACAGGCATGGCACATGCAACAGACATTCGATCCATGTCCAAGGCACCATTGGAACATCCAATGGGGGGGCTGAACCTCACATGCATCATGGGACATGCTGATCACATGCACACACACCACCCGGCAGTCATGTATCTGGCCATGTCTACATCCCGACACAGTGAATTCATGGAGAACTAGGCCGCATCAGTGAATTCACACATCGTCATGGACATGTGTCATGCATCCATGGCGTTTCCCAGTCACACACACACTACTCAGACACACGCACATGTACACCATGCATGACCATGACAGTGACAGCAGCATCCATGTCTCACACCCCAAACATGGCCAAGTACAGACACAGGCATGCAAACATGCGTGCATTCTCACATGCTGCTGCGCATTATGCATTGCAACACATACACCATCCATGTGGAACACGCCTGACTGGACTCACATGCATAACCATCATGTCCCTGCACACACACATCCATACATGGCCCATGTCACACATACAGCCAAGTTGCAAACTCCTCCCACACTGCAACATGCACTGTGTTGTACGAGAATGCATGGGCACTTACCGCTCGACTCCAGACGGGTCTGCATCTCGAGGAACTGGTGGTGAAGCACTGGGCGAATGCGCTCCAGGACCCTCATCTGCTGGATGGTAAGCTGGCCCCGGCGCCCACTGCATCCTCTGCGTCCAAGAGGTGCCAGGCCTTCTTGACGGTCTTGGACTTGTAGTCCTCCCAGCGCTTCAGGACGTGTTCCAAGTCGCAGGGTGCCACCCCCTCCGCATTGATGGCACCCACGATATCCTCCCAGATCCTCCTCCGTCCTTCATTGTCGACGCGCAATGGTGTGAAGAGGGCATCATAATGCCCCAGGACTTGCTCCACCAATATGCCAACTTCATTTGCACTGAAGCTGGCAGTCCTCTGCCTCTCTGCCTGGGGGGGGGGTTGCCACTGGTGCCAGATGGTGTTGTGTCGGACATGGCAACCCCCGAGGCAGGTGAGGGTGGGAAACTGGGTCCTGGGGAGGTGATAATGGTTGTCATTAGTTGGCTTGGTGTATTTGTCTGTGTGTGACATGCATGCATGTGCACAGGCATTTGCACTCACCAATGAGCCATGTGTTGCCATGCTTTCCAACTTCCAGGTCCCGGCTCAGGGCGCAAATTCTGTATATGAAACTGTCATGGGTGGACCCTGGATAGTTTGCATAGACAGAGATGATGATTCCCTTGGCATTGCATACAACCTGCACGTTGATGGAATGCCAGTGCTTGCGGTTGCAGTAGATGTTCTCAGTGGCCCTAGGTGGACGTAGGGCCACATGGGTGCAATCTATGGCACCAAGCACTTTGGGGAAGTGTGCCATCCTGTAGAAGTCCTGGACCACGGCCTGCCTTTCTGCGGGTGTTCTGGGCATGTTTATGTGCCTGCGGACTGAGGGGCGCACAGTCATGATTGCCAACACCTGGTGTAGGCCGAGTGACTGCGTGGGCTGTAAGACGCTCCCAACTATGGCAGTTGGCCGCTGAAATAACCCAGTGGCCAAAAAATGCAGGACATTGAGCACCTTTTCCAAGGGGCTCAGTGCTTGGGAGCACAAGGTGGGTGATGTGAGGTCATCCTCCCACTCAGTGACCAGGTCTAGGATGACATGAGGTGGAAACCTATACCTGCCATAGACCTGGTCATCAGGCATCCCAAAAAGGCTGGTCCTGGGCAAAAAAATGCAGAGCCTGCCTATTCTCCTCCTCCTGCGGTGTCCCACGATCACTGCTGTGAGAAATGGGACATTCATCGGAGCTGTATATGCTTGTTTGTTGTTTGCGCATGCTTTTATACTGCGCAGGGGTGCTTCCGCCTGCTTTTGTGTGGCGGACGTATTTACTTGTGTGCATGCCTTTTGCCATGCACGGATTTTCCCTATTCGATTCCATGAATATGTGTTGTTCGCAAGCGTGTGGGCGTTGCTTGTATTTCCCAGCGGCACTTACATCGTTAAGCCCACATTTTCACGCGTTGTTCTGCATTCCGCCTGTTCCGCCCCCCTTTTAGGTATGTGTGCTAGGTGTTGTGCGCTTTCGCTGTGCGTGTCGTGCACAGCGTTTGGAAAGTCGCAGTGATGTGTAAGGTAAGCGCGGATTTTCCGTAGCTCCCGGGAAAGCCACGCGCAGAGCCTTCCATGAATCGATTGCGTGCGAATCACACGCGTGCGCTTGCTTTTTCACGCTAGCGCCACACATTTCGGCGCACAATCATTCCATGAATTAAATTAAAGACTCTTAGATGGGTCCAATCAGTGGAGTACATTCATTCAAACTCACAGGTTGTTGGTTAACAAGAGAAAGACATTATCATTCAAGCTTGAATGCTTTTTCTTAGATGGCTTCTTGAAAAGCCACCTAAGATTCCACCATGAACCTAGATAATTACAAACATTCCCAGATCTTGTATTGACCAGTCTGGAAACAAGCAGGCCAGCTCCATGACCATATATGGGCACATGTGTATCTGCTCAAAGTACTTTGTAGGAAACAATATCCAGCTGCTAGGGGCACTTAGATTTTTAGAAGGGTGGCTGATAGACATCACCCCTTGGCTGTAACCCCAAAAATTATAATTACTGCCACCAACCAGGTACGCTCACACAGCCAGCAGGGTCAGGTTACCCTGCTAGGGAAAACAGGCGCATAGTGTAAACCCAAACAGCAGAAACATAAGGCTTCTGGATGCAACCCGAAGGGATCTATGTGATCACTGCGACGGCCGAAAATGCCGACTTATTTTTTAACCCTTTACACCACATATATATGCGGGGGGAGACCCCCTGCAACTCCCCCATAATAATATTTTCCTCTAAGCCCCCCACATATATATATGGTGTAAGGGAGGGGTTAAAAAGAAGAAAAGAAAGTCAGCATTTTCGGCCATCGCAGTTTCCAGGTCGACATTTTTGTACGATTCCACCCGAAGGGCTCTAGCACTCGGAGCCCATGGGAGTTATACATTCGACAATCTGGTAATCTGTCACGTCAATAAAGCAAATCGACCAGCTCATAGTAGTGACGCTGATTACACAAAGCCACATCACCTAACTTCAAGAGAGTCCAGTTGAATTATGAAGGGAAAGGAAGCAAAGGAACTGCCCTTGTACACAAAAAACACATCCCACCAAAGGATCCTCAACAGCAATTTTCCCAGACTGCAAATCTGTCAATTTGGCAGCTTTGTTCGGTTTTCTAATCTACCACCCACCATTGTACAACTTTGTGTTTATAGTCAAATTCCCAGATGCAGTCGCCAACCTCATTGTGGACCATAAGTATCTAACAGCAAGTCTTGAATCAGCTCTTGTGAGTTCCAGAGTTCACCAAACAAAAATCCTTTGAAAGGTTCCCCTTCCAATCCAAGCCAAGAAAACAGCACCAATGGTAATCCTGGATATCCTTTTTCCAAGATTATGTTGCCACAGTTCAAAAAGGTAATGAAACAATTTCTGCTTCCACAACTTCCCATGTAGCTCTGACCTCTGCAGTATAATTGTCAGGGTGCTTCTTCTTAGGGTGTCGCTTTCCTCTTAACAACCCCCTTCTACTACTGTTACTGTGGGAACAGACTCCTCTTGTTCCACAGTATGCCACTACTTCAACCACCTTTAGTGCAACATGCTCTGAAAGTTTTATACACCAGCACAATTCAGGTAGTTCTACTTTCACTTGATACTTTAGAATTGTTAGGTAGCTTAAAGACAAGACCCTTCAAGATCCACAGGTAGGCAAGGCACTCTTCTTTCCTAGGCTACAAGAAAAGGGAAGCCACTTTGCCTCTGTCTGTGTTATGGCTCCCAATATTATCTGCCTCTGCTTTCAGACTGCTTTTCCTTCCACTTCAACAGTCTCTGCATTACAGATTCTTGACTTAATCTTCTTACAAGCACCCAGCGCCGTTCCGCAGCTTCATTCGCACCTTCTTGGTTCCAGTGGCTACCCTGAAGCTGTATTGTCACTCTTCCAGCTTGAAAAATATTTCACACTTGTGTTAGAGGACACTGGACCTTTGACAACTTCAACAACCTCAGAATGCAGGTGGATACATTTCAACAGGGCTAGTTTCACTACTGAAAGGTTTTGCCTGCTGATTTGGGTAATGCTTGCTCTTTTTGTCCGTTTTGTAACTTCTACATTTATAAAAAATACTTGTTCTGGATGGTACAAGGTTCAATCTTCAAAAGAGAAACAGATCTAGGTACACGCAACCACTCTTTGAAGAGGATCTTTAACGTTAAAGACCCATAAAGAATTGTATTCCCCTTTGATAAAACAGTTATATTCTGACTTCAGTTGGGAATCATAATGTAATGGTTCTCACGCAACCTCTCTTTGACTTAGTATTCTTTGTAACAATATGTGAAAGTCAGCTTTTCCATTTCTGAGAGATTTAGAAAAGCGCCCCCTTCCTAATTGGAGGCACGTGACCACTCCAGTAACGTTAAAACATCTAACAATAGAAAATGAAAATTTTTCTTTTACACGCGAGCACTTCAACGTGCTTCAAAAGCATGCATGATACATTTTTGTTGTACGCCGACCTCTTGACAACAACGAACAGTCTTTAACTCGCTCCCACTCTTACACAAGTTAATCCAGAGCTGGTAACAGTTACCAGCAATTGTTTTAAAGTGAACCTGAACGCAGAGCTTCCCTCACCGGCTCCAAGAACACAGCGGTTGCTGCTTCCACTTCCCGACTTCTACTGCTTCTGCTACTACATTAGGCACTCTTGCGACCCACACCCCTCAACAGCACGGGTGTCCCCAGACCAGCCTTAACCACGGGGAGTCTCCTTTACTCCTCTGTCCCTCAGCTTGCTTCTGTACACGGGCCTCAGGGTGTAGCATGATCACGGCTCTGCAATCATTGCCACTAGGCGCACCTGGGAAGCGCTCCAATCTTGCCACATCTCTCTCAGTGCAGCCCCGACAAAACAGGGTTTGTGAACACAGAACTCTCTCAGGACTTGCGGGGGAAATCTGTTTTCTTCTTCCCCTGGCGTCCCTTAAGTGAACACACTTCCTCTTGAACTGCCAGCCTGCCAGCCTCATGCTCTTCTCCTTCTGCTACAACTGCCAGCCTTCCCGTTCCTGCTCAAGCTCCATTCTCTGCTCCTTCTACTGCTCCTTCTTCTATGCCTCTTTGGTCGGTAATAAACTTCAGGTGCAGGTCTTGATTGTTAATTGCCTAACCCTGACAAAGGCTATTAGGCCTACTTGCCTGTCCTTCGCTTCAACATGCCTCTTCAACCCTCTTCTTCATTTCACTCCCAAAGATATTCTGGGACATGTAGTTTATTTTAGAAGAAATATGTTTTCCCACATCTTTTATAGAATTAAGGGTAGATTTAAATCCCTTATTATTTTTTAAAGAGGGATTCTAGGTTTCAATCTTATTAGTGAAAGAAGGTGTAGAGAAGGCAGCTTTTCCACCATTTCCTGGAGTATACCTTTGGTATTGAGGAGGGCATTTAGGGATACAAAAGATTTGTTCTTTTGGCATAATATGTTTTGAATCCGCCACCTTAGAATTGACCATCTCAGTTTTACTAGGAAGTTGAGAGATGTTAAAATGACAATAAGCCATAACCTCTTCTAGCATAGTGGTAAGAGTGTCCCTTTTAGCGGAAAAATACTGAGTCTCATCCCGCAGATTCTCCTCACTACCCTTGGCCCTATCTCCACCCAGGTGATCCTCCCGCAGTACACCACCCCCGGAATTGGGATCAGGAAGCATCTGCCCTTTCCTGGCCACCTGGGAGGAGACTTTAGGCAGGGTTTCAGTGAGGGATCTGTCAGATTCTTCACATAGGATGATGGCATTTCCCTTCATTGGTGGCCCTGGTCAGGAACTATTTGATGAGCAGACATACTACCGAAACAGATCTTGAAAAAAGACCCTTGCCATTTCTTGAGTGGACGATGTTCCCAGACATAGAGAGAAATGAGCTATTTTAGTGAATGAATCGATGGTAAACATAATCACAGTGTAGCTTTCAGAAGGCGGTAAACCCAGAATAAAGTCAGTGGATATCGTTTTCCAAGTTTCTTGAGGTATTTTGAGGGGCCGCAAATTTCCCACAAGAAACAACAAAGGTGTTTTAAACTGGGTACAAATTGGACATGTCACCTGCCATACCACATCTGTGGTAAGGAAGGCCACCAAAGGTGTCTGATGAGCTTCTTGCTAGTTGCATATACTTCTTTAGGTCCGCTGTAAGGTATTTGTGACATAATCAGAGCACCTTTTCTTGTACAGAGAGGGTAGGATTAAAAAGACAATTTTTTTTTTTTTTTTACTTGTATTTTAATTGTATTTCAATTTTTACAAGATCTTTTCCTTCACTCTGTTTTGGGGTGCTTCCTAAGATCGTTAATTATTCTGTTTGTTCTTTATGATATTCTTTAGGGTACTGTTTCTTCTAGGTTAGGAGAAGCTGTTTCCCGTTTTGATCTCAAGTATCCTTTTCTTCTAATTTCAAACTGTCCAGAAATTTTGCAGTCGCTATAGTCAGGGAAATTGAATCCCCGCTCATAAGCTTGTTCCACCAATCCTCTTCCCTTATGGTCTGGAGCTTTGATCCGTGTGGGTGAAGATAGGTTTGTCTGGGGTTGCTCGTACCAGGACAGTGAAGGAGTAGATGTCTAAGAGTTTCGGTGTCCCCACTTGCACAGAAACGGCACTTGTTGGTCATTGATTGTTTCCTGGTGTAAAGGATCTCATTTGTCTTCTACTACTACTACTATTTTGAAAGAATAGACATCTTAGTATTGCTTGAGTCCCCTGGAATTGCTTCTGTGGAATGCCTGAAAGAGAATCGAATATTGTGTTGCTTTACAGATCTGACCAAAACACTTATGTAAGCTACTATAAACTGACAAAAGGGCAAGGTGCATTTAGGTGCAGAGTTACCATAGGAATGTTAAGGATATCTCCGGGGCAAGGCATCTGCAACTGTACTACAAGATCCAGGAATATATGTAATAAAAAAGTCATACAGAGAAAGAAAATAGACCCATCTGACTTGCTGACTTTTAAGACATGCAATTTGTTGATGGACGTGAAGGTTGTGATGGTCAGTGCGTATTTCAAAAAACTGACGGGCTCCAAGTAACAAGTGCCTCCACTCTTGGAATTCAAGCTTCACCACTAATAATTTATTTCCATGACTAAATAATTGCTTTTGTTGTTGGTCAGTCTCTGTGCTAAATATCCTGTCGGTGCTCTTGGTTGTCCTCTGATTTTTGTTTTAACATGCCCCTAATAGCTCTGTCTGAGGCGTCAGGTTCCACAGTATAGGCCAGAGTGTTATCGCTATATCGCAAGTTGATGTCAATATGAATAACCATTTCTGGGCTTGAAAGGCACTGTTATCTTGTATATTTCAAACAAATATGTTGCCTTTTTTCAGAAGATTCAAAATGGGAGCTATAATTTTGAAATATTGGGGATTACATTTACAAAAGAAGTTGGTTAGTCCAAAACAGCTTTGTATCTCTTTCAATGAGGTGGGACGTGGCCACGCATGAATTGACGAAACCTTTCTGGGGTCCATGGCTATTCCTTATGGGGGAAAGTGCATAACCGAGATAGGCAACTGAGGATTCGTTTAAGCAACACTTTCTGGGTTGGCAGATATCTTATGCAATAAAAGCCCACTCAGTACTTCCTTCACATGACCAGTGTTGTGGAAAAATTACCACTGACTATTTTGGTGGATTGGTGAACAATTTATTTGTAAAAGGCAGATAGCAGGACAAAACAAACCAAGGACAATACGAGACTTTGGCGCAAGTGAGAACCCCCCTCCCTCCAAGCACTGTTCTCTTATACCCAAAAGAACACATGCATTTCAATGGAAGGAGAGGTCCAAGCAGAGCAACGAATCATACTGAAGCAATATTACAAACAGGGAACAAAGGCCCTCTGTCCAAGCCTTTGATACCAGCTGCGTCCTTACATGAAGGATGGTGACATCAGGGAGGACTGCATAATGTGATACACCTCGCAATGCTGAATATACTCCTTGAAGTTTCACACACGGTCTGAGGCAGGCAAGTATGCTTACAGTAGGATAACTTCCACCTAATAAAGCTGCTTTTCCTAGGAAAGCCGGAGCCTAAAACACGCTTACATATGCCAAAACGTAAACATGTCAGTAGCGAGAGATGTGGCGGCGAGTATAGCTACACACCACGCGAAGAGCCTTAATTGCAAAGACATGCGCAATGAAGCCTAAAGCTTTGCTTAACACAACCAAGAAACTGCTTTAAACATGACAGTTTACAGTACCTACTTGATATTATAATGCAGCAATATACTAGAGGAATGGATTAAATGTTCAAATCCTAACGTTTCCCCCACACCAGTAATACTCTCCCGTGAGGGTGAGAAAACTAAGATGACGTTGAGGTTTACGATTACTGAGTGATTGAAGAGGTCTGCAAAAGAATGGTCCCATGAACCTCTGAAATAGGGCCGAGGCATTGGTTAGGATGAATGGCATCACCCGGAATTCGCAGTACTCAAACGCTGTATTCCACTCATCTTCTGATCTGATACGTATCAGATGATCTGCACCACTGCAGTCTAACTTAGTAAATACCACTGCTGCACGAAAGGCTTCAAAGATGTCAGAGATTAATGGTAAATTGTACTTATCCTTTTTAGTGAGGTAGTTTAGGCCATGATAGACAAGGCATGGTATTGGTTCGTAAGTGTCTTTCTTCGGAACAAAGACCAATGAACCCCCAGCAGCGGACTTGGATTCAGCAATCAGACTGTTCTCCAAATTTGTTTGCAAGTAGGAAAACAATGCAGTGTTTTCAGGTTTAGAGAAGGTAAACAAACAACCAAGGAGCACCCCAGCATCGTGGACTAAGTCAATGGCACAATCGAATGTTTGATGTGGAGGCAGTTCATTTACTCCAACGTCCATGAAATTGACTGCAAATTAGTTATACTTTTGGGGCACTGTGTTCAGGGTTAATATATGGAACATCTGTAATTGTTACATCTATGCAACCTTCAGGGGGGTCATCTGATAAGCATTGGTGGATACAATGGTCTGACCCCAACAATAACGTATGGGCAATCCAATTTATGTAGGGGTTGTGTTTTTTTAAGCCACGGTAGCACTAAAATTACTGGAAAATGTGCTGCTCTGTTTAATGTTAATGTTAAAGGTATTTGTACCGCGCACCGTCACCAACGGAATTGGTCCCCAGGCGCTCGAGTCAATGGCTAGCTGTTCAGTGTGTTCTAATATGGTCATACGTAGGGATTTGTTTGACTGGCCCAGAAATCAGAGGTTGGTCGATCACACCCTCTACTGGCACAGTTTTGCTTTGATGTCAGGGTATAGAATGTTCTGCAGCTCATTGATCGTCTTTAAATATACCCGCTGCTCCACAATCCACAAGCCCATAGGATGTAGCCACTTGCATTTATTTATTCAAACGTAGGTCTACAGTGATGACGCAAAAGTTCATAGTAGATTATTCGGGTGCTGCAATTGTAGTTTGACTAAAATGAAGGAAACGTGAGACTTTTTCTTGCACCAGGGCCCCCTTCTATGCGTGGGAGTTCTTGATTCCCAATTTCCTTTTTGACGTGACCACGCAGTCACAAACCAGGGGCCAGATTACAGAAACTTTGCACCGGTGCAAGGGCAAAGGTGCACGGTATTAGCACTAAGGCAAAGTTTGCACTATTTTTTAAAACACTAGGCGATATTAGAAAACTATTGCACCATGACAACTGCACCTTGGCATTGTATAAGCACCTGGGAAAAAATTGCCCTAGTGCAAGAAAGATACATTTTGGATGCGTTTTTCACCAGGGCAAAGTTTTTCCTAGTGCTAATACCATTCCGTATTAGCACTAGGGCAAACTTTGCCCTGTTGCAATAATGCCGTGAAAATCTATCTTTTTTGCCCAAGAGCAATTTTTGCCCAGATGCCTACACCATGCCAAATTGCATTTATCATGGTGCAATAGTTTTCTAATATGTCCCAGTGTTTTAAAAAATAGGGCAAACTTTGCCCTAGTGCTAATACCGTGCAACTTTGCACTTGCACCGGTGCAAGGTTTCTGTACAGATGTCCTTTCATGCCACAAAACCTGCATTAGCCTAGAGTGTGGTGTCAAGCTCCCTCTTACACCGTCAAAGGACCCCTAACCATACCCAACTGCGTAGGTTCAGAGTAATCAGGTGGTGGCGTCTTAGGCATTTGCGGAAAAGAACTGGAGCGATTTTATTATTTTATTTTTGGCTCACCTTTCTTGTAAGTAATAGGTGAGCTGCAACACCATAGTGCCACATTCTGAAAATGAGACAGGGATGTCTTTATGTTAGGGCAAATGGGACAGTTGCCCCAGGTCCCCAACTTGGTACTGGGTCAGGGGGTCCCACAGCGCTGCCTGATCTAAAGAAGTCAATTCCCATTGTTTACCAAACTTAAATAGCACATGTCATGATATATTAGGTGCTCTGCTCAGGCTCTGAACCTATTGCCTGCCTGTTGTTATCAAGTACATTCTGCTCTGATCAAGTCGCCCAGGAATGCTTTCTGTGTTCACTATCTGCCAAATAGTTTGTTCGTTCAGAACGACACAACTCCTGTAGCATTCCCACCTGTGTGCTGGAATTATATTGAGCATGTGCAATATTCATAATTGAAATGCACACTGATACACTTGAGTGACTCACTGGTTCAGAAGATAGCTCAGTGTGTTCAGCACTCATTGCAGGGATCTGTGTTCATATGCAAGATTACAATGCCAAATTCCAGTAAAGCCAATTCAGCCTTTCCTATATTTGAAATTGATAAACCTGCATATATATGTACTTTTCTTTTAGCACAACATGTGCAATGTACCTGCACCAGATAGTGGCTGCTATAAAAACCAACATGGCATCAGTATGGGGAAGGTCTAGACATTGTTTTGTTCAGATGGAGACTTGTGAAACCTAGGCAGCCACCTCCAATGAGTATTATGAAGTGTTAGTCCAACAGGTGATTAGGAATCCAAATTCAAGACTGTGGAAGCAAAGCTTTCATGCTTGTATCCTGGCTTTGCCAGCAGACGATCCAGTGATCCAGGGCAAATCATCTTCTATCACTGACATTACCGTGCTAACTGTTGGCTTCTCACATGCTGGTGGCATTGTTGTGCCCATTACCGCTCTTTCATTTAGGGCCTTTGGGTCGAAGGGGTTCCATTTGGAAGAGAGTGGACCAGATATCGCAGACCTCTGGCAAGCATATCTTAAGCTCTACTCAATTCACACAAAAGAACGGTTTTGCTTTTTTGTACAACTAAAAGGTTTTTGGGCATGTTTTTGAATAACAATTTCACAAGCCTGTGTTATGTACATATTTAAAGCTTTAAAATAGCAAAACAGAAACCCAGATGTCATCTTTTAAGACCACATCAATTAGTCTGCTGGCACTTACATACGTCTCTTGATGATGGAGATAATCAAGCTAGAATAATTTGCATTTTGCATAATACTGTTCTTTAACTTTTGGTTTTTAGAAATTACCGTGTTAGTTTATGTGATTTGTCTACTTTCCAAGTCTGTTCTATAAAATGGGATTATTTTAGTTCATGGTACATGCTAGAAAAGAAAGCGGGAAATTCCAGAAATTTCAGAGTGAGCGTAAATCCCAGCTTCACTTGCTAGCCAATGTGTAATCCTGGGCATCTCATTTAATCTTGTATTGCCTAACCTGTCAAAATTGCATTCCGTAAACCATTCAAAATGATGGCCCTTCAGAATGGTTTCGTTCTCAGGGTATGATCTTCAAAACAGCTTCACTCATGGTTTTGCTGGCTATAGTACTGCTTCCTGTTATGTTAATGTTAAAGGATATTTATACCGCACACTATCACCAATGGAGTGGTCCCCTGGCGCTTTGGCGGATCTGAAAAAAAGGGGGTCGGTTGGGGTACGTTAGTAGGACAAAGTTTGGAAAAAGAGAAAGGGAGCTGTGATGTGCTGTTGGCAGTTTCAGTTCGGTAACACTGTTCGCTGAGCTTTTTGGTGTGGTATCTGGTCGGTATCCGTTGTGTACTGTTGTGTAAGGCTATGTGTGATGTTTTTGTTGTTGCAGTGTAGTGAAGTGTGTGCAGTGTGGTGTGGTTTTAGAGGTATGGTTGTGTTTAGTTAGAGTTTGAGACGTGTATGCAGAGGGGTGAGGTTTTAATAGGGTTGGTTATTCCTCTGTAATAATAGTGAGCATTGTTATATTGCACATCACCGCCACTTGCTAATTTGCTCTACTAATGGCGACCCCACTTGAAAGCCACGGGCCGTTGGACTCTTGCTAATTGATCCCTTAGTAGATCTGGCAGACCTCGTTGGAAAAGAGCTTGTTTCTTCCAGCAAGCTGGCTTCGTCAGCAAGCTGCTTCAATTTCAATACATAGGTCAGCAAATGAAAGTTCCCTTGGCTGAAAGTATAGTAGACTTTATTGTGCAGAATAAGTCAGTTCAAGGTGCCCAACATTTCCTTCAGAGCTGTCACAAAGGTGTTATACTGGTCAAGTAGAGGACTGGAAACAATTATCACTGGCGTTGCCCAAAGCAGGGTCCCACCACTCACGCTGCTGATCATTTATCCCACTTATGGCTCTATATGTGGTCAATTGAAGGGGGCTCCATGTAAGCAGAACAGTGTAAACCTTGAGAAACTACCCCCAAAATATTCGCAATCGCTTAATAAATCCTGCTTGAGAATCCAGCCGTTGAAGGGTCTATCTAAGACGAAGTCGTCTCGGGCAGATGCTGCCTGCTGTAAGGCCTGTGATTCTGTGATTCTGTGAGAAGGGTCTAAGCTGGTGCCATTCGTGGTTTGATCTGGTCCATGTTTAGGGGTTCACGGGCTGTTAAAGATTGCTGTCTCAACCTGTCAAGAGCAGGTCTCACCTGGCGTGGTACTGCAATGCCCTGGTGAATCAAAGTCCCTTCTGTGGAATTCACTGCGTCGACAGATGAAAGTGAGACCGAATGGAAGGGGGATTCCAGAGAGACAATCCAAAATAAAGGAAATCCCAATTCAGAGAAGAAAAACCTCTAGTGGAGTTTACTGATTCTTTAAGCAAACAAGAGGGGGGAAATATGTCAGGCTATGCACTGGTAGAATGGTGTGTGGAATTGGTAGGCAGGCAACTGTATTATATTTTATTCTATTTGTTCAAAGTGAGGATGTGAAAAGGAATGTACAATGTTTTCAGGGCAGGATAGAACGATTAGGATAGAGAAAGGGTAGCAGGGTAATTGGTCTGGCTGGATAAGGTGTGTGGAAAGATGTATGTTTTAAGCTATTGTGTTACTCAGGGTTGTCCAACTCCCGTCCTTGAGGGCTAGAAACATGCCAGATTTTCAGGATACTGCTCATTAATATTCATCAGATACATTTGCCTACAATGATTCTAAATATAGACACATTCTTGATCATGAATATTAATGAATGATCTCCTGAAAACACATTCAGATTCCGCCCCTTGAGCCCTTGAGTTGGACAACCCTGTGTTAGATGATGATAGAAGGCACAGTATGGATGTGGGATGGAAGGGTTTTCTAGGCTCTGGGTGCCCACTGGGTGGTGTTTTTGTGTGCAGGTTAGCTCACCAATTGGAATCTGCAGTAGATGTTGGTTGGCTTGTCTGGTGATTTTGTGGGTGATGGGTTTCAGTTTGTTGTGAAGGTAGGATGGGGGTTTGTAGTGGATAGCCCTGTATCCAATTCAATGTCCTTTTAAAGCAATTCAATTGTAAGTCTTGCTGCTGCCTACTGTATGGCTCGCAGGGGTGTGAGAGTGTTGTCAGGAATTCCAGTGAACATTGGCTTTCTGTATTCCAGCTTGGAGAGAACTAGAGTCTGGGCTGTGGTACTGAATTGGTCAAGGGGAAGGATATGTCTAATTTTGCATAGGAGATGTAGCTGCATGCTTTGATGACAGTAGCTATGTGGTATGTGAAGGAGAGGAGGGGTTTCATGGTGAATCCTATGGAGTTAACGGATGCAGGTTGTGGGTTGTCAGCTATGACTTCTTTGATCCAGGGTCAGGTTTGTGATTTGGGGGGTGGGCGGCCAGAGGAGGCATTCCATTTTGAATGGGTTGAGTTTTAGAAAGTGTGTGGCCATCCAGGTGGTGTTGGTGGAGAGACTGCTCCTAAGGGTGTGGAGTTCTGAGGGGAAGGAGATTTGGAAGTATATTTGTGTGGCATCTGCACACTAGTGAAAGTGGATGTTGTCAGTGCTAAGAGCCTGTCTGAGGGATTCAATGTATAGATTAAACAAGAGGGAGAGAGGGAAGATCCTTGTGGTACTCCATATTTGACTGAGGCGGGATTTGATCGATAAGGGGGCATGGAAACAAAATAGGTCATGTCTGTGAGATGGAGATAAACCAGTTGATAACAGTGCCTGAGAGTGATCCTGTGGGGCAGGATGTTAAGGTGGATGATGGTGCGGTCCATGGTGTTGTCCTTTGTCAATAATGTTGTGGAGGTCTTCCAGAATGTGAAGTGTTGCTGTCTCAGTGCTGTGGCTGAGACAGAAACCTAATTGGAAGGGGTTGGAGAGCGTGTTTGTGGCGATGCGCTGTTGGAGTTAGCTGGTGGAAAAGCATTCCATGATTCTTACGAGGTATCGCAGGATTGTGAAGGGATGGAAGTTTTCAGGGAGTGTGGGTTGAGGGATGGTTTCTTGCAGCTGGAGGTGATGTGACCTGTTTTGAGTGCAGAGGGAATTATGCCCTGTTAGAGACATGTGTTGACCCAGTGTGGAGCCAGGGTGGTGATGCAGATGGATGCTGCTTTTTTATAATCTTAATTAGTAAAATAAATAGGTTTTTTTGGCCTCTTGTCTGCTTTGTTACTTGTGATAGCTTATTTTATTTTATTTGGTGACTAAACATGCCTTTACTTTTGTTAGGTAAGAATCTATTGCATACTGATAAGTGATTGTTTTATATGGTACAGCCCTCAGACACACACTTTGCAGGCTTGGACTGGCTCACGGGGCAGCGCTCAAAGGGCCAGACCAACACAGTTGCATAGGACGGTTTTGTGGTCTAATTTAATCCGGTTTGATTACTTACTGCTCACCTTTTAGAGGGCCAATGTGCTTGAAAATGCACCATTTGTGACGATTTTTCCCCAAAACACGTCCCCGGGTACACCTTTGAGAAACTGCATTTGGCGAAGGTGGGCTGTATTTTGTGTTCATACCTTTTTTCCCCCAGCCCGAGCCTGCCTGTTCTGAGATATATGTATAGAAATAGGACCTTCCTGGTGCATTCTCGCTACCAATGGCCATCGAGGGATTATATCCCCCAGGCACCCCTAGCCAATCTAGTTCATGGATGAGGGTTCACCAGTGGGCATTTTATTATTCGTCTTTTCTGCCCCATGGGCATGAACTCCCGCATGGCAGCCATCATGTGTACTTTCCTTCAGGATGTGTGGTGCCAGGTCTGTTGAATTTGAGAGCACCCATTCAGCCTGGGTCTCTACTGAGACTGCCAATAGAGCTCCCGAATTGTCATGCCAAGATTACTGACAACTTTGATGTGTCAATCGTGATGGTGTTTGTTTTTGGGAACAGGGGAAGTCCTCGCTGCCCAACTGCCTGCAAGGGACATCCCAAGAAGCCCAACATTGGCACCGGGTGGGGGGGGGGGGCGCATGTCCCGCCTGTGTCACTTTGACCTCTCTAAATGAGGCTGTCTCAGCAAAGCTTTCTGGAGGTGAGGCAGAGGGGAACAACCGCCCCAGATGCCAATGCCTTGGCACCTGGCCTTACAAAGAGGGCTGCCA
This sequence comes from Ambystoma mexicanum, assembly GCF_040938575.1. Lineage (NCBI taxonomy): Eukaryota > Metazoa > Chordata > Amphibia > Caudata > Ambystomatidae > Ambystoma > Ambystoma mexicanum. Next base: position 761,215,886 of record NC_090925.1, on the reverse strand, counting down.
AACATCATAGAACAAATCTATCTATTCTCTGCCAACTGCGGAAAATCCTTGCCTAGGGGTGAACATGGGGGGTGCAAGCCAAGGAGGAGGGCCTGAAAACCGTAAAGTAGGTGTACAAACAGGTAAAACAATTACACGACCCCTCCAGGGCCCCAAAAATGGGAGTTTCCAGGTTTGCTTCAAAACACTGTACTTTAGAAGAAACATGTTGGCAAAAAAAGGAATCGAACTGCGCGATAGAGTTTGAAACACAATTAAAAATGACTTTGGACAACTGCGCGAGGCACGGAGGCTGACTAGGAGTGAGAGCGTAAAGCTAGGTGTGAGACGCCATTAATTTCTACAGGACTGTTGATGCTGATCAAAGAAAAGGGTGTCCGTTAGGGTATGAGAACATTCAAGTCTATGGCACGATACCAGGTAGGCAGGAGTGAGACTGTGCACCCAAGCGTGAGGCACAATGAAAGTGTACATAGCTATTGAGGGTGGTGAGCCTGTCCAGGAGTGAGTTAGTGCACCTGAGGTTTCAGACACCATTAACGCCTACTGTGCTATTGAGGCTGCTGAAGAGTGAGATTGCCCTTCAAGGTGTGAGACTCCATGAAAGCCTACATGGCTATTGTGTTCAGTCAAGAGTGAGGCCCTCATTCCAGATGTGAGACTCAACTAAAGTTTTTGGGAGCATTAAGGATGGTCGGGGTGAAATTGCACTCCAAGGAGTGCGGCCCCGTTCACATCTGTGGGGTAAGTGGGGGGAGCCAGACTGTGCCCCAAGTGATGAGATTCTATTAAAGTCTGTGGGACATGGGCTCTTTAGAAAGGCCTTTTTTTCGCGCCTATTGACAGGTTGAAGGCCTGCCTTATCGTTCACAGTAATGAAACTGAGAGGTTCTGATAACTGGATAAATGCTTCCACCAAGCCAGCCGCCCTCTCACCCCACTGTCAGCTGACACTTTGCTTTTAGAATACCTCGTCCTTGGGGCCACGTGCTTCAGCCCCTACCCAGTCTGAAACCGCTGCATTCCAGCCAGATAAAGTTTCCCGGGCCCACCTGCCACCACGGGAAGCGAGCATGTTTATCTGATCCCACAAGATCGAAAATATCAACAACAAAAAAGCAACCCTTATGTTCACAGCCTTTTGAAGCAGAAGGCGGGGGAGTCTGCCAAAACGAGCCCTTTATATGTGCTTAAAAACCCGCTGGGGTTCGGGGTGCAGAGGGCGCGTATGGGGCTATCAAGGAAAAGAACATCAAATCGAAAAGCTGAGCTAGAAAACAGACTGTGCCGGTTCGAAATAAATGGCGGAGAAAATGCTGGTAATTCTGGCACCGGCATTTTTTCCAAACAGCAAAACACAAGTTTGCCAGTTGGAGCCACGGATCTACTGGCAAGCCTTACCTGCCAATAGATCAGGTCCCTACAGGCAAAGAAATACCTGAATCACCCGCACCGGTAATACTGGTACCAGTGATTCAGGCAATCCCATCCCATGCAGTCCACTCCATGGTATGGGAACTTACCATTGTCTCAGACGCCCGTAATATCCTGGTTATACCAGGATATCGGGCAGTGGAGACAGTAAAACAGTTTTGCCAGTATCCCGCCAGTAATACCGGTGCGATACCAGCGAAACTGTGACGAGGGCCTATGAGCTGTGAGTCCGGCTATGGGCAAACATTTAAGAAGACAGTAGGGAAGGCCCATGTCCAAACCAACCCTACACCCATGCACCAGTCCACACACACAAACACAGAAATATGTAGAGCAGTAGACAAAGAAAGGCACCCGAACTTGGCTTTGGTTTAAGGCAGGCCGCAAGCAGCCCGTTATTTTTACGTTAGACGGTCAAATTAATAGGGGGTCTCCCCGAAGAAAATTGCCGTGCTTTCTCCTGCTTGAACATTTTTGGGGTTAATCACACGTTCCTGATCCTGAATGCATCAAGTGTCCAAGTGCTCCCTCCCCCAAGCCCAATTTACAGCATTCGTTAATTAAACAATGTGTTTGCTTGAGGCGTCAAACCATATTACCACATGGAGATCGCTATTGAGCGCCTCTCGGCCAATCGGAATGTTTAGTTTCCAGTCAATAACTACTGGAATTGACTGCATTCTGAATAGTTAGTCTTCAGAAGCAGAAAGGTAAACAACAATGGAATTTCTAGGCAAGATTTCTTTCAACAAGAAACTTTCTCTCTGAGAGGACCCTGTTTTTGTGCTGCAACATGCTATTCAACACAGGAAAGAGAACGTTAAAACATTAGAAAAGCCTTTCACTTTCTGATAGAGAAACCCTTTACTTTTACATGACACTTAATGCATGATCAAGTCAAACCTGTTCCAGCTCAACCAAGTTCCAATTAAAATGCTTAACTTATGATGATAACCATGCAAATTTAGTTCGATTGGGGCACAATGTGTTGGGCAAGGAATCACAAAGAAGATGGGTTGTAGTGGGCCTCTACTTAAAGAGGGCAAGCACATGTTGTTTGTATGATATAATATGGCATTTGTAACGCGCCTATAAACAAGTGTTTCAAGTATCATTCAAGTATCATTCAAGTATCATTGTAGTGTTTTCATGTATCATTCTTTTAATTTCATTTTCATTCATTTCATGCTATTAAATGTATAAAGCGCATTTCACCAAAAGCGCTGAACAAACTTTACAAAAGCAGTGCAATCGCATGATAAAGGACAAAGGATTAGCTTTCAGATTAGATTGAAAAATACAGAGACACGTAGAAGAAGAGGCAGACAGAGGTAGAGAATTCCAATGTCTAGGGGCTACAAGAACAAAGAAACAGAAACGATCGGAGAGTCCGGCAAGGGAAATAGAGCGACAGTATCTATGAAAGATAGGGAGGAGCCAGGCCATGGGCACATTTAAAGAAAACTGAAAGATAATGAAAATGAAGGCGTGATTCGAAAGGAAGCAATGAAATGGAGACTAAAGAAGTTGTAATAGAAGATCGAGAGGGTAGAGAAAACAGGAGACGAATCGAGGAGTTATAGACAGAGCAACAAGGAAGAAGATGTGAGGCAGGGAGACCAAGCAAGAGAGATGGACAGTAGTCAATGCTGGAAAAAACCAGTGAGAAGAGAAGAGGTTTAGCATGAAAGGAGAGGTAAGGGTGAGCACGACGGATGTTGAAGTGAGCATAACGACAAAAATGAGCAATGGATGAGATATGAAGTGAGAAAAAAAGCGAGGGATGAAAGATGACACCCAATTTACGTGCTGATGAAGAGCTAGGCAAGGAAGATGCATAAAAGGAGAGACAGGGAGGAAGCATATGAGGAATAGTTGAAGAGGGGGAGGCACAGAACCTCAGTCTTGGAAAGGTTGAGGTGAAGAAAGTGGGAAGACATCCAGTTTTGGACAGCGGAAAGACAATTCGATACAGTGGAGTGCAGAGCAGAATCAAAAGAAGAAACAAGAAAAAAGGATCTGAGTGCCATCTGCTTACAGATGAAAGGAAAGATTGAATGAAGAAATAAGAGCAGAGAGAGGGGCAGTGTGGAGAGAGAAGAGAAGGGGACCAAGTACAGAGCCTTGAGGGACCCCGTAGAGAAGGGAGAGTGAAGAAGCGGTGTGTACGGCCCAGGTTACAGAGTAGGACTGCTGGGAAAGATAAGAGCTAAACCATTCAAGAATAGAGCCAGAAATGCCAAAAGTAGAAACAGAAGAAATAAGAAGAGAGTGATCAACAGTATTGAATGCTGCAGAAAGATCAGGAAGATTGAGAATAGAAGAAAGCTTAGAGTAGCAAGCAGACAGAAGAGCGCTAGAGATATGCAAGAGAGCAGTCTCTGTAAAATGAGACGGGCAGAAACCAGATTGAAGAGGTGGAAGAAGACAGTGAGGATTTAGATAACTAGCAACCTGAGCATAAGCAGGCCGCTCTAGGATTTGGAGAGAAAGGGGAGAAGCGAGATAGGCAGGAGTAGATGGATCGAGAGTAGGTTTTTTCAGAATTGGAAGAATAAGTGCATGCTTAAAAGTAGCAGGAACACAAGAATTTACGAAGGATTAATTAATAAGTGAAGTAAGTTAAGGAAGAAGATGAGGATGGACCTGAGGGATAAGAAACGAGAGAAGGGGATCAGAGGGAGAAGCAGTAGGATGAGCACGGGCAAGAAGAGCAGAGGTATCCTATGGAAGGTAGGTGGAAAATAACAGCTATCATCACTCCACTGATTGCTTCCTCCAGAAAGATCTTGGAGTCACTATGGAGTCCCTCAAGTACTGGGCAATTGCAATGACATCATCATACTCACTGTGCCGCTTCTAGAAAGATCTTGGAGGCAATATGGAGTCCTTCAAGTACTGGGCAGTGGCAATGACGTCATCATACTCACGTGCTGCTTCAAGAAAGATCTTGGAGGCGCAAGGGAGACCTTCAAGTACTGGGCAGTGGCAATGACATCATCATACTCACTGTGCCGCTTCTAGAAAGATCTTGGCGGCAATATGGAGTCCTTCAAGTACTGGGCAGTGGCAATGACGTCATCATACTCACGTGCTGCTTCTAGAAAGATCTTGGAGGCGCAAGGGAGACCCTCAAGTACTGGGCAGTGGCAATGACATCATCATACTCACTGTGCTGCTTCTAGAAAAATCTTGGAGGCACTATGGAGTGCCTCAAGTACTAGGCAGTGGCAATGATGTCATCATACTCACGTGCTGCTTCAAGAAAGATCTTGGAGGCGCAAGGGAGACCTTCAAGTACTGGGCAGTGGCAATGACATCATCATACTCACTGTGCCGCTTCTAGAAAAATCTTGGAGGCACTATGTAGTGCCTCAAGTACTGGGCAGTGACAATGAAGTCATCATACTCACCATGCTGCTTCTAGAAAGATCTTGGAGGCGCAAGGGAGACCCTCAAGTACACTGCGGTGTGACGCAATGACGTCATCATGCTCACCTGACCTACATCACCCAGCCTTTCTTGTTAAATCTCCATGTCCCCCGGGGGTACCCTCTCCTCTCCACATGTCTGCCCTGATTAGAGGCCCACATCCAATGAAAGAGTTAGTGATGTCTTGGGTGATGCAGCCAGGAAAGAGAAAGGAAACCCGTAGCTGCCAATTGGCCCCATGACAACCTGAGCCATTCCTAGCTTTTCCCATGGAATCCTGGGACTTATAGTTCAATGTTTCTATTATTATTATTATTATTATTATTATTATTATTATTATTATTATTATTATTATTGTCCTACAAGTACCAGCATGCAAGTTAAAACAATGACTGGCTCAAGGTGCTCCACATAACATGGGGCCTGTTGGCAGCCTCGATAATTTAGAATAAGAGCAACAGGGGCAGCGGTAGTCGTCAGACATTAGAACCTGCAACGAGAGCATCAAAGATAGATGGGTGAGGGTAATATGAAGCAGGGAGGGGAACCTGGAACAAGAGCAACATCACTGAAGGTAAGAGGCAGGAACTATGAGCGACTGCAAGATAGGTAAGACCCCAGATAGGAGAACTAGGAATATAGAGCAACAGAGGAACACTTAGGTGTACATTATGACTTGGGCAGTAACAGTACATTCAGCTGTATTTGTCAAATATCACTAATTCTACGATTTGTCATTTTCAAGATTTGGTCAAATACCACCGGTGGTATTCCAGGGAAATACTGTTGTGGTATTCCTGCTGGACTTTCACAGGTATAGGTCAAACATCCTAAGTGGCCCCAAACCTTTTTGACATATATTTTTCTCTCCAGCAAAGAGGCACTGGTGCTTCCCTTCAGTACAGTAAAACACGTTCTTACAATGGGCCATGGCAAGGCGGTGAAAAGGTGGGCATCTCTACCCCTCTACCTCACAACCTTACCCATGCAATGCATACAAGGGTCAATATTGACCCTTTTATGCATAAAATAAATGGACAATAGCGGTATGAACCATTAAAATTTACAATATCGATAGCCACCAGCACTCTCATGGTAGAAAAAGACTTAAAAAACGGGTACAAAATAACTTGAGGTGCTGCCACCTCAGCATGTGGTAAACTCGGAATGGGGTGGATTTTCAGAAATATGACGGGCGGGGGTGGTAGCTTCCTGCAGCGGTATTGCTTACAGAAAATCCACGCAACTGTCAATCAGGCGCTTAAAGCAAGCAAACGGGAAAGAAAACCACAAGCAAGAGCAATATAGAGAGGTCGAGGGTCAAGAAGCAGGCACACGAGCAGGGACAGAAGCAGAGACACAAGCCCGGCAGGAGGATCAGGAATAAATGGGGGAGAAATGAGGCCAGTGTTTACAAAGGAGGGCCTTACTCCATGATTCAAATCTATGGCAACCTGGAAGGTGGTAGTATGTGGGTCCATCAGGTACACAGAGATGACGCAGGAGACTGGTGTTTATAAAAGGAAGGTTACTTTATTATGTTACAGGGCTAGTTGGGTGAAGGGAGGTAGGAGCTAATCGGTAGGCATCCTCTCTATTCAGATCTCCCATCCTGAGTCCCACCTGACAGTCCTGGGACCTTGATGACCCATCAGGCCCCAGGCTACATCCTCACATTCCACTGCTGCATCCGGGCACTTGACACAGGCCAGATATTACAAAGGTACATTGGGGGTAAGGCAGAGTGGGAATAACCGGAGGACGCATGGCCTCTACATGTAGTTTCAAATGCCCTTCCCCAATCTGACCAACTCTCCACATGCCAAAAACCAGGCTCACATCCGTTGGGCGTGTTTGCCACACATGTGCTAGAAGCCTTTCAATGGCAATTATAATATTACGTTTTAGAAGAAACGTGAACTTCATCTTTGTGTCCTCCTTATTGTCCCTAAACCTGGCACTATGAATTTATAATCAGTAATCTTTGATGTGCTCGACAGGAATACGGATTGAGGTGGTGGCCTGCAACATGAGGCGCGGCGAGCAGCAGTGACAAACAAAATGGGAGTAGAGCAAAATATGAACCAGAATAACCCGCAATGACCCATGCATTGGAGGCTGGGTAATCAGGTAACATGCAGCGCCATGATCAGACTATAAAGCAGGGCGACCAGCTGACAAGGTAGGGTGGCCCAGTGAGTGGGATAGGGTGACCAGCGGATGAGGAACAATGACCAGTGAATGAGCCAGGGTGACCAATAGATGAGCCAGGGTGACTACTGGGCTAGCTGGTGTGATATGAGAGTGAGGTGGGGTAATCATTGAAATTGACAGGTGACTAAATGAGTGAGGGTGAGAGTGAGCAGTGTGTGAAGCAGATCGCTGGCCAATAAGGCTTTGACAAGCAACTGAGGCAGGGTGGAGGGTAAACAAGGCAGGATAGTGCATGGATGGAGCAGTAGCCAGGGGATGAGGCAGGGAAACAGTGCACAAAGTAGGCTGAGGGGTGACTCTGGAATGTTGCTGTTCCAATCTCCTTGTGGATCGCTTGTAATGCTCATGGTGATGGGTCAGTTTCAGTACTTTTGAGGGTATTGGGTATGGGAAGGTGTTCACAGCCACAATCCTTCTCAAGCATCCGTTCAAATGTGAAGGTCCTGGCCGCTTAGGGTCAAGCTTATCCCATCAAAACCTCCCGCAGGAAGGTCATGCATTCCTCACATGCACACTTTGTGGGGAAACATGGTCTGGCTGTTGGGGCGACCTGGATTTGAGCCAGTCAGACACGGGTACTCACCTGTGGAAAGGTGAGTGCTTGAGGTAACTCTGTACCTCCGAAGGTTAGGGCTTTTACAGGTAATCAGAATTGCTTCTCTGTCAGGTCACCGGGCATGAGATCCTGCAGAGTAAAACAGGAAGGAAAGGTTACAAGAAACAAGCTCTTCACAGTTTGAGACTTCCAAATTAGCCATGCGCCAATCCCAGATAATTCTAGGCTCAGAGGCTAATCCCTGCCAGGTAAGGCTCTGCCCCGTAATCGGCTAAACTTCTTCCAAAGTCCACCTGGATGGCCATGTATTTTCCTATCTTGTGGAACACAGTGAACTCTAAATGGAATGCAACCGGGTCTTGTGCAGTTGAACCTCTGCCATTTTGGCAGACACATGGCCCTCGTAGAGGGGTATGAGGGGCTCAGTGGGAGCAGAGTGAGAGAGGCTGGGCAAATCCTGGCATGCTGGGGTGTGAAGACTTGTAATCATATGCTATGCTGTCCACCCGCGAGGTTATTGATGAGTTGGGATACGCGGCTTTTGTGCTGCCACATGGGCCCAAAGTGTGACAGTCCATGGTGTACAAGGAGACTCATCCTGCAAGCAGAGGTACGGGGTAGGTGTGGGAGTGCAGGAAACTGGGACGATGGAAAAGATCACAGTGGTCTTTGGCGTGTGGCCGCCATGATGAGTGTCGGGACCGCTGCAGGGTCTGTCTTGGTTGATGAAAGGTGTCAAAGGGAGTGTGAAGGTGATGAACACTGACTTGGCTAGCGGGAGGGGAGGATGGCCTTTTAAGATCCATTGTTGGGTAGATTTATTTTAGACTGTATGGTTCAGAGTGTACCACGATCATTCAGGTGTCCTTGCGTTAACCATCATTTGCTGCATCGGATTTTCTTCTGCTGCAGCTGTGTATGGTTGTGGTTACAGTTCAATAGGCAATGCCAGTATTTGTGATTGGTTCTCCCATGTTTGGGTATGAGTAGCGGGTGAGGTCTGGTTAGGATGTCTGCTAAGTGACATATGACCTGTTGATGGAAGGGGGTAGGTACAGTGGTGTGTTTTGGCACCCCCACACCCCCTTGGGGAAGCAGCACCAGTTTCTTCCTGCTTAAATCATCTTGTGTTCAGGTTTCTGAGGTTGATGATGTCACTGGGCAGCATGTGGAATATCTGGCCTATGCCAGTGGCGCGGGTTCATGTCCAAGTTAAGGCCCGGTGGTGTGTTTTCACCAAAGTGGTAAGCAGTACAAAAAGGCTTAATTCTAAGGGGAGATAGAGAGGTTCTCAAGTTCTAGTTTTGCTCCTGTTCCTCTCTCTGGGCTGCAGCTGGAGTATCAGAATGGCCTGCGTGTGCTTCTAGCTATTGTCCTTCAGCTGAGCAAGAAGGTCCCTAACCCATTGGTAGCTGCATCAGTCTACATGACGAAGGGCTGGCTTAATGCAGGTGCTTCACAACTTCTGAAAAGCTTGCTAACATTCCTCAGTCCAGATAGAATTGCTGTGCTGCTTCAGGGCTGTAAGTGCACTCTGGGGCCAAAAGGGTGTATCGGAGTGGGGGAGCAACTATCTGCCCATAGTGCTCCCCAAAATTCCTGTAATACACAGTGAAGTTCAAAAAGACACCTATATGGGGCTGGGCAGATCTCAGTCAAGGATGCCCTAGACCGTGCCAATATTGACCTTGGTATTGTTTGTGGCGCAGCATGGCTCCCAGGAAATGGGAATCTGCCAATTAACAACCCTCCCTTCAGACTTCAAAGAGCCTAGACTTCTAGGGAGTGCCTTCAAAGCAGGTTTCAGGAACTGATGCAATTTACCAAAGGGCTCACACACAAATATACCCTGTAATTTCAACTCAGACAAATTGCATAATAGAGAGATGTCTGAGACAGATCTAGATCATAAAATGAATACTCTTCTGGTGTGGTAAGTAGACCATTCACACTTTCACCTCTGAAAACAAGTAATGAAACACACCCTTATCAAGATTGAATAGTTCTAGAAAATGGTGTTATCAAAATCATTTAATGGTACAACGTGGATCTTGTTGTTCTGAAATGAAACAAAGAGAAATCTTGCCAGAATTGGGGGTACAAGGCATTGGGTGATCAGTCAGCAGTCAAGGAACATGAAGGGGGATCATGGCCTGAAGCCCTCCCAAATCCCTCACCCCACCTATGGGGTAGGATTTGCTCTGTCATACACCCTGGTAGGCCATATACCCCAGTTTGGTAGGCCACCTACCCCAGTTTGGGAGGAGCCCCCGTTCATGCTGGACATGGTCAATTCCCTTACCCTGTCACACCTGTAGATAGCTTTATTGTCAAGCTCTTACGGTGCAGATCTCTCCAACAAGGCCAGCACTTGATTCTTCGGGCAATGGAAAGCCAAAGGGCATTCTTTATGCCGAAAGGTATCCGCTGGTGGTCAACCAGACCACAGCTTTACTTGCCAATACGCCTGTGAGGTCCATGCTGGGGATGTAAGGGTATGGCCCTAGTTTTCCACCAACATATTGGTAAGTGGCATTGGGCAAACATCATTCTTCTTAATGTGATCTAGCTACCGATTGCCAGTGGGTAATCAAACCAAGCCATCCAACGTTTGGCATCCATAGTCACCGTCGCACTTGGTGATCACACATTCCCTCCACTTTTTTCCTGATGTCCGATTGGGCAGCTAGTGTGGCCCTCTATGGAAGTAAGTGCCGTAAAATACCATTACGTGTGTTTACATTGTGGTCAACACCATTCATAATCCCATGCGTGTTAGTGATAGAGACCTAAGTCTCAAAGCAGCGTAGCATCTGCAGACAAACCTGCCTCTTCAGCACACCAGCGATATGCATGAGTCGTGTTAACATGATGCCTCCTGTTCGCAATCAATCACATAGCTGCTGTATAAGATATTATCAATCTTCTTGTGCTAAGTCACATGCATGCAATAGGTATGTTACCATGACAAACTGGTATGAGCAGTAGTACCTGATGACGCTCATCATTGCAGCCCACATTGACCTAATGGTCACATAACCGCTTCTGGGTAAATGAGATTGGCCAGATTAACAGTCAGAAAAGATACCCGCTCCTTGAGATACACCCTCAGATACAGCATATATCGAACCATGACTTGGGCATCACCCAGGTTCTGATTCTTCTAATTACTTCGAGTCGGCTGGAGGGGGCTCCTTACTTACCACCTAGGTTGGAGCCAAAAGGGACTCTGGCCAAGTGATGTCTGATGTATTTCATGATAAATGAAGAGCAGGTGGGGAAGCTACGTCTCCCACTGTGGCCTATGCTACATGGCAAATGACCCCAACCTACACTTGATGGTCTCATCGAACCACTGACAGAGTCTGTTGCCCTTAGAGTAGTAGCTTGTTTTAGGGTGGTTTTTCACGCAAATGACGTGTCAGAGGCCCTGTTTGACAATGCTCGCGAACTGCGCAACTCTGTCCCAGTTAACGTCTTTCAGATATCCAAGGTTCTGACTTGGTGTGGATAGGCCTTCGCACCACCACTTAATGTTTCTGTGGCATAGTCCAGAACATTAAGGCTGAATCTCTTGCAACAACCACTCTGAGGATCCAAGGGATCAGCAATGTCAACATTCACCGATGAGTGTTGAGATGACCCTTTGGGACATGGCCAAGAGGGCAGTTCGGGCAGACGTGTTGTGAGTTCAGTCAGTTTTCCGTCACCTGGGATCCGGTCTAAAAACCTCCTTATGAATGTCGCAGTGAAAGGCGATCATAGGTGGAAAAGAGTCTGCTTTGCAGTAGATCGCTGAGGTTGCGTGCCTATGATGGTGTCACAGAGCTGCGCAATAGAGAGGCCCATTGCCCACCCCTGGCATCACTTCGCAGGCAGGCTGAGGCAGCAGTTCTGGTTCCTGGAAGAGAAGCAAAGTTTTAACAGATATTGATGGAGTTTATTAAATACACTCACAAATGAGCTTCTGATGGAGACTATTTCAGATCCTTCAGGCAATTAGATTTACTCCTGAATTTCATTTAGTATGTGATTTAGTATGTATTGACCACACGTTCTCCCGAGGGCACTTTGGCGCTATTAACCAGAAAAGCAGAAGATCCAACAACTGATCTGAACTAAAAAAGGAAGACCTATACGGCTTGGCGAAAGACAAGGTGATTCCCCGTAACCTGCAGTTCACGCGGGAGTGAGTTCCAGAGCTTGGCGGCCACAATAGAAAAGGCGCGAACACCAACACGAGAGAGTCGGATCCTGAAGATATAATGGTTGAGCTAGAGAGAGTTACAGTAGTCAGCTCCACTCAGAACGAGGGAAGCAACCTTCGGAGCATGAAATCAGAGAGAATAAAGGGAAGGACCTTCCGTAGAATTGTTAGTTTGAAGTGCCCAGCGCACAGCCTGGCAAACAGCTGTGTTTCTAGAGTGAGTGAAGCACATAATTTGACACCTATGTTCTGCACCAATTGTTACGCTCACCTGGTATCCACGGGGACGCCACTCAGCCCTGGTTGGATGATATGCGCCTCAAACCCTCTCCCCAATCATGGGGGGTGCCTCCGATGGAAGTTGAGCCTCAAATACAGGAGGGCTGGATTCAAGACTGGGCCGTCTCTGGTAGGGTCTATTCCCACCTCCCTTGGATTCAAACCTTCCCTTTGGCCCTCTCCTCACCTTGTTTCTGTACAGGGCGTGCTCTCCATCCTGCTCTTTGTGGCAAGGGTGCGTAGTCTGATGTGGGGGTGGGTGACCGAGTTACTTCACTGATGCAAGCCCTTTCAAGTGTCTTTAAGGTAGGTCTTGCTGCCTTGCAGTCTTTGTATTCAATACTGTTCTTGCCTTCCTTCCTCCTAATGTGGTTAATGTCTTTTCTCTTCTCTTTAGGTGTGCAAGAGATTTGGTGTTTTCGTGCAGGCTGGGTTGAGCACCTGCCGGTAATGGAGGTAATGGATGGCGCAGTGTGCGCGATGCTATCCGGTAAGTAATGCGCAATGCGTGGCACTGCTTCACCTTGTATATGTTAACCTGTGTCTTTCTCCTTCTTTTGCAGCCCGCAATGTTCTTTCCCAGTGGGCATGATGTTCCGGAATGATGCTAACCAAGAGGTGACTAACCAGGTGAGAATATTGTAATGTCTGTTGTTCTTGTGAGGCCGTTAGTATGCGTTCACTAATGCTGTCCTTCTCTCTCTCCTTTTCAGGTCACTTTGTTCTGGAAAGCATGCAGTGCCCACAAGATTTAGTTTGCTGGATCGACTATCCCCAGTTAAGCAGAATCAGGAGTTAACGACGGCTGAAGACAGTGTGCTGTTCACAGGTAAGATTCCTATAACGATGTTCCTCCTTCCTGCGGGCGTGCTGTCCCAAGGATTACTGGTATCAAGGACACTGGAGACGGGACTGGGCACGGTGAGCGTTACACTGCAAACTGCAGAATAACGTGAAGCCTGTTCTGCTGCTTGGGTGTGGTTTAAATAGCCTTCCAATAAAGTAGTCCAGGTAAAGTAGTCCCAGGCCAACCACATCCAAAACACTATACCGCATAGTTCAGTTCTTGGGAACTGGGCTATGTGAGTGCCTCCATGTTGACTGCAGGCCCAAAGAAAGCAGTCCCAAGTAAATAGTCCCAATTTAAAGATGTTCTCCATAATGAATATGAGCCTGGCACCAAAGGCACCAGGACTGACTCCAAGAGAGTCTCGGATGAGGTTGTAAGGCCTTTGAGGCCATAATGGAACCCCGAAACCCGGCCCTACCTGGCAGGCTGACTTGCTAGTGGGGGTCTGGTGTAAGGGTCATGACACCAATAAAACAGGGGGATGAAGAGAGCCAAAAGAGATGTGCCAAAAATCAGAAGTCCACAGAGAAGCAGCAGAAGGGGGACCCACCACCAAGACCTCCATCTTGTCCCCATTCAGCCTATGCCAATTGTCACTCATCCCCCCTCCGACCACCCCTAGACACCCCTGCAGCTGGGACGCAGCCTCCAGATGGTGACGATCAATACGAATAATAATCTGCGCATCATCAGCATATGAGTAGCACCAGAGGACATGGGTATGGATGTGCTTGACTAAGGGCTGAATAGACACATTGAAAAGTGTAGGGTACAGAGCAGAGCCCTGTGGAACAGCACAGGAAAGAGAGAGAGAGGGGCAGAACAGAAAGAAGAAAGAGAAAGAGATTGAGTGCGTCCAGTAAAAAAAGATTCCAACCAGGCCATCACCTGGCCAGACACCCCGGCCTCCATCAATCGAGCAACCAGGATGGAGCGGACAACAGTGTCGAATGCAGCTGACAGATCTAAAAGTATCAGAGCACCCACCCCACCCTGATCAAAGAGCCGGGCGAGATCATCAAAGACGGAAACTAAACCACTTTCCGTGCCCCAAATGCGTGGGTGAGTGACCTCCTTGAAAACGGGAGGAATGTTTAATTATGTCAGGGTCATCCAAACTCACAATCAATGATCTCAAGCTTCAGCTCCTCACTTACGCATGCTCACTTAAGGCGATCCATTTCAGCAGCTAAAACAAAATATAAGCGTGCAAGAGCTCAGTGACAGGCAACTATGACCAGGTCACAGAAAAAGGCAAATGTTACAGGAATGGAGGCAGTGCTTGATAAGGCAAAGAAAGCATCTGGTGGCAGCTGCATCACCAGTGGGGGGGCTCCATACACTCCAGGCTCCCAATCAGAAAACGCAGCCATGACCAAAGAACTGCTGACCCAAATCAACACTTCAGGGACGAGACATCTCACTGGGTGAGAGGGTGGAGTCAATGGAAATTACAGTTCGCATGTTACACTCCAGGACACTGCTGTTGGCAGGGACGACTTCAGAGCTGAGAGATCTGCCAGCTGTAATTCAGCACAAAATTGAACACTTGGTGAAGAGAAAATATCCACATACGATTCTTAAAAGATGGATCTGAGCTCAAAGACATTATGGAATGCATGAGATCTTTCCTCTGCCAAATACTACAACAGGAGCCAACCAAAGATATATTTACAGAGTGCATGCGATTGGTCCATTAAGGCAAAACATAATAAAGGTTTCAGACGAAATGTCCAAATAAAAATTACAGACCCCACCAAAAGACCTAAAACACACACCACAAAAAGTTCTAACTACCAAAAGTTTTAATTTTTTGTGATATGTGTTTAGGTGTTTCGGTGGGGTTGGTATGGGGCTGGGGGAGTGTCCCCCGCAGCTCACCCGAGCAAAAAAAAAAAAAAAAAGAAAAGCCGATAGCTGCGGGGGTGTCACCCGCAACAGCCCGCTCCCTATTCTATACAGTTTAGCAAAAGTAAAAAATGAGAAAAGGACCCTGCGGCACCGGTTCCCGATCACGGAAGTGAAAGGGAACCGGCGCTGCAGGGACACAGTGAGTCTGAAGGAAAGGTAAGTAGGAGCGTGGGGGTGTGTTGGGGTTGTGTTGGGGTTGTGTTGGGGGAGTGAGTGAGGGTGTGTGTGAGGGTGTGTGTTTGAATCGGTGTGCAGTCAAAATATTGAGAAAAAAAATGTCAAAAGACAAATAAATCGAAATAAATGTTTTCGATTTTTTTTTTAATTTATATTTATTTTTTGGCTCTCGTATATAAAAAAAGGTAAAAACAAAAAATAAATAAAAAAGAGTGGTTGGGGGGCCCCCCATTTCGAATAAAAAACGTATTAAAAAAGAAATTCGACTTTTTGTTTTTCGACTTTTTGTTTTCGATGTTATGACTATGAACCGTTTGAATCTTTATGATTTGTAATGGAAAAGTCTGCATGGGAAATGTACAAACATTTTGTATTGCGTACATTTCCCATGCAAACATTTCCTTCGCAGGTAATTTACCCGCGGAAAAATCACGTAGATCCCATAATACCACAACCAGGGATGAGGCTGCCCTGACGTGTTCACCCCACAAAGACTTCGCCTAAATTCAGCAAAATGATCAGGCCTTGAGGTCAGCATTCAATTCACCTGTTTTCTCTGAAGAAGACTGGACCTTGAGGGGGTGATACTTCCTGCAAAAACAGGCGCCCCTCTTCTGAGCGATGTATAATGTACAGGAAGTGGGACAAGGATAAATGAAATGGCATTTCTTGGTAACACCCCATTTCAGGAAGGCGGTTCTAGATTTCACCCATTATCATCTGTCTGCAGGTCACCATGGTTTGCAAAGACCAAGGCTCCCATACTTTGCTACTTCTTTTCGGCCAGCATATTCCTGCATTTAGAGAAGTATTACCTACTGTGCCCTATTTGCCAAAAAACCTCCTGGAGCGATGTGCCAGGGCTCCGTTGCATCACTGAAATCCCCTTTTCACAGATGGCATGGACATGATACAATTCCTGGTCCATTGCAAAGCCGGGAACCAATATATACTTGTTATCCTAGATTGCGTTACCAGATACTTTTTTCTTTTTAATTTCTTTATTGATTTAACAATATAACCAAACTTCCAACATTATCAATGCAACAATCAAATGCTTCAATTATGAATTCCCTCCCTTCCATCCCGCCCCTCCCTCCCCAAGACCACAATCTGTTCCTCAGACCTAGCTGTGCCAGCTTTCGAGCTTGGACTGCCTGCGTCATCTGAGGTAGTGTCAACCACGCTGGGATGGAGCAAAGGCACCGTCAGCGCCACCCATTGGTGCAGATCTCTGCTGTTGTCCAGCCTCTGTTCATGTATGATATGATATGATTATTTATGTAGCGCCTATACAAAATGTGTTTCAAAGCGCTTCAAGGCAAAGGAGGGAACAAGGGAAAATACAACCACATTCTTACAGGCCATGAACAGTAAGAGTGTGAAATTAACTATCGTACTCAGCCTGACGACATTTCAGATAGTGCAAGAGCTAAGACATAGATAAGGAAGGGAGGGGGAGAGTCGGAAGGAAATGGAAACAGACAGGCGACTACCGTAGTAGGCCTGACGACATTTCTGGTAGAGCCAGAGAAAAACAAAAGGTGAGGGAGAGGGGTGCAGAAAGGGAGGGGAGGAACAAAACAAGTGACTATCATACTAGGCCTGACGACATTTCAGATAGTGCTGGAGGGGTGGTGGGGAGGAGAAAAACAGTAATGGGAGGGTGGAGGCAACAGACGAGGTTGCTATCATATTAGGTCCAGGGACAATTCTGATAGAGTGAGTGCATAGAAGAAAGTAAGAGGAGGAGATAGGAAAAGGGAGAAGGGAAAGAAGGAGAGAAAAGAGAGTAAGCAGTCAAAAAGAGTGGAGAAGCAAGAGTGGAGAGCGAATACAATTGCAGAAGTCAGTAGTAACACATAATGTTGCAAGCCATGATACAAGATGAAGATTGGAACAGCATAATTCAGGGCCACCATGAGTACAAGATGTAAAGGAAGTCCAGCATGAGAGTTGAGAACGAGTGACGCACCATGAATGAATGAAGTCCATAAAAGTCAAATCCAGCATTGGCCACTAGACGGTGATGGTGAAGGAAGGCACCAGGTGGGCAGGGCTTGCTAAGTGGTGAAAAAGAGCAGCAGGCAGGAAGGCACCAGGTGGGTGGGGCTTAGGCCAGGTGACCTAGATCCACTTGCACCTGCTCCCCATCTGCAAAGGAAAAGAATCTGGAGGGCTCCTTAAGTAGGGAAACAGAGCGGCAAGCAGGAAGGCACCAGGTGGGCATGGCTTGCTAAGTGGTGAAAAAGAGCAGCACGCAGTCTCCCACAGTTTTGGCTGTCACCCACCTCAGGAGGTCCCCCCACCACTGTGCCACACTTGGGTTTTTCAGGCTCTTCCATCCCATGGCTATGCGTCTTTTCGCTGTTATGTATATTAGGTCCTTAAGCTTATTTAGAGGCTTGTTTTTTCTGTTTAGTTTGTATCTGCCCAAGATGCAAGCTGCCAGTGTCTGCACCTCCATGTTGATGCCCACCCCTGCCACTTTTGCCGCAACTTGTGTCCAGAACTCCCGTATCACTGGACATCCCCAGAACATGTGAGTCATAGCAGCCCTAGGTTCGTTACATTTTGGGCATACCTGGATCCCCACACCCCCAAACCTTGAGATCGCTTCTGGCGTGAGGTATGCTCTGTTAGTTATGTAAAACTGGATGAGTTGCAGGCATGCGTTCCTGGAGATCTTTTTGTGATAGTGGGTTATTTTCTCCCATTCCTTGTCATCAATTTCTAGGCTCAGTTCATGCTCCCACTTTGCCCTGCTTTTGAGTTCATTTCTGGTCGTGCCCTCCGTTAGTGCCCCGTAAAGTCGTGAGGTCTCAGGACCCCCTTCAGCCACGTTTAGCATGTGTCAAAACCAGACAATCTTTGTCACAACCCCCTCTTTGCCCGAAGCCAATTTGCAGCCAAACTTTCTTCACAAGAGCACAGTCTGTAGGAGTATGAGAAAGTACCTAACAGACTAGGGGCTTGAGTGAAAAGGCAGGAGCAGCAGCAACAGAGCTAGAGGAAACAACAATAACAGCTTTTTACTACTTTGATCAAAAGTACCAACCGTATCCGACACCACCCCCTATTTCCCACTCTTACCTGCTCCGTGAAGAACAAGACCTGAAACCTACTTGGCCACAGCGAAGGAAATGGAATGAAGAACCAAATAAAGAAGGTCCAGGAGAAGTCCTGTAATCCCAACAGGAAAGGATTGACAACAGTTCTTGTCGTACTGCAGAGCGTCCAGGTACTTAGTGAAAAGGAATGACCAAAGAAGAAAACAGGAGAGCGTCCACAACAGTCACTTTTGTGTCCAAATGAAATAATCCTCGTGGTTCAGCAGAGCGTCCCAGGGTGCAGGTAAATGAGTCAGTGTATGGAGGTATGGAGGAGGGGGCAAAATAAACAAGGATAGAAGGAGTTAAGGAATGGAAATAAAAGAGAGGAAAATACAGCTAAGGAGCGGGTCCAAGCGGGAGCGAGAGGTACTTGACCAGGTTTCAGAGCGACAACGCTGATTTGCAGAGTTCCGGGGTAGCGACGTAACAGAACGGTAGGCAGTGGGAGTCCAGGTAACGTATGCCGGGTCAGGGGTAACAGGAATCAATCCGAAGGAGCCGAATACCAGAAATCAGGGGCAGTCCAAAATGGGCAATCCATAATAACAGGCCAAGGAGTCAAAACAGGTTCAAGAAACAAGATTGCAGAAAACGGACACTACAAAACTGGCTGTAGAACTCAGTTAAGTAGCACCGTTCCGTGTGCACAGCAAGAATAGGTAGTACTCGCATACAGACGTGAATGATGGTTCGTGCGTATCACATGACCGTAGCGCCTGACGCGAGTACTACCACGGAATGCCGGATGCTGCAGTCCACACAGAACCGCCGTGTTTTTCGGCGTTGAGCCAGACGCCAAGGAATCTTCCAAGTGATTGGAGGGGCCATCGCAAGTCTTCGTGACTTTAAATAAGGTCGATTCACGACAGTACCCCCCCGCGAAGGGCAGCGCTCCCTGGAATCTCCCAGGCGTATTTGCCAAAAGGAGCGCAAAAGTCGAGGAGCATGTAGGTTGGAAGCCGGTTCCCAAGTCCTGTCTTCCGGACCATAGCCTTTCCAATCGATCAAATATGAGCGCACCCCGTTCCTCACTCGGGTGTCCAAAATTGCGTTAACCTCGTATTCTTCTTCACCCTGCACTTTCAGTGGAGCTGGGGATACAGGGAGACGAGTGACAGAAACATATGGACGGAGTAAGGAAACATGAAACACAGGGTGTACACGCCAAGTGGAAGGGATTCGTAGACGCACGGCAGCTGGATTGATGCAATGCGAAACCTCATAGGTGCCTAGATAGCATGGCAGAAGTTTCTTCTTGCCCCGAAGAGTAAGGTGTTTGGTTGATAACCATACCCGGTCACCTGGGGTGTAAATAGGGGCTGGAGAGCGATGTTTATCTGCTTGCTCCTTAGTGCGATGCTGGGCGGCTTGGTGGTGGCAAAGAACAGAGGTACATATAGAGAGCAGTGAATCCCTCATTTTCTTAGCAGCAGGAACCCGGTCTAAAGAGGGAAGGATGGCAGGAAGAGTCCTCGGGTGCAGGCCATACAAGGCGTAAAACGGAGAACACCCCACCGATGAATGTCGGGAATTGTTGTAGGCAAATTCAGCGATCCCCAACACAGACAATCAATCTGACTGTTGTTGTAGACATAGACAGCGAAGGTACTGTTCCATGGTAGCATTAGTACGCTCCGTTTGACCGTCTGTCTGTGGATGATATGCTGAAGACAGACGAGCATCGATGCCCAGAGCAGTGGTTAATGCACGCCAGAATCGTGACGTAAATTGAGATCCCCTATCAGATATCACCACTGTGGGAACTCCAAAAAAGCGGACTATATTGTCGAAGAACAAAGATGCTAATAGGGAGGCAGATGGCATACCAGGACACGGAATAAATCGAGCCATCTTGGTAAACTTGTCCACCACTACTAGGATTGCCGTCCTACCCTGAACCATAGGAAGATTCACTACAAAATCAAGCGTAACCATGTAGCATGGGTGCGGAGGCTATGGCATATTCATCAGAAGACCGACTGGTTTACCTGGTTGGCGCTTGCATTGGGTACAGACGGCACACGTGGCAACATATAGATCCACTTCTTTTTTCATCCTGGGCCACCAACACCATCGGCTTAATAACTCATGAGTTTTGGTCCGGCCTGGATGTGCTACCAGTTTGGAATCATGGGACCATTCACGAGACATTCTCCTTGTCTTGTTGTCTGGCAAATACAAGAGGCCATGAACATAGGGAAGGCCCGATACCAGTGTAGCCCCTAGTTCTTCAAGAGAGGAGACATGATCCTTGGCCCATCGCCGGACCAGATCCAATAGCGATGGAGAGGCTGCACAAACACAGACTACTGATCCAGTTGGCAAAATCCATGTTACCGGTTTGTTGGGAGTACAATCGGTGCCCATCCGGGACAAAGCGTCTGCCTTCCCATGTAGGGGGCCAGGACGATAGGTCACAGTGAAATCGAACATTGTGAAGAAAAGGTGCCAGCGTATTTGTCGAGCATTGGTACACTTGGCCTGTGACAGAGCTTGCAAGTTCCTATGATCGGTATAAACGCTAACTGGATGTCGGGCACCCAAGAGATGATGCCTCCATTCCTTAAACGCAGCCCGTATGGCCAAAAACTCTCTGTCCATTATTGTATAATTGCGTTCAGCAGGGGACAATTTCCGGGAGAAAAATGCCACAGGGTGCAACTGTTGCCTAGAAGGGCAGATTTGCGAAAGGATAGCTCCTACAGCAACAGCAGAGGCATCAGCTTCTACAATAAACGGGAGAGATGGGTTTGGATGTTGTAGAACAGGCGCTGTTGTAAAGGCCTCTTTCAAAGCTTGAAAGGCAAACTGTGCATCTGAGTTCCATACAAAAGGAACGGTAGGGCTGGTAAGACGTGTAAGGGGAGCTACGATTTCTGAAAAGGAAACAATGAATCTGCGATAAAAGTTTGCAAAGCCCAAGAAGGATTGTAAGGCTTTTACAGAAGTAGGAACAGGCCACTCAAGCACTGCCTGGACTTTGGAAGCACACATATGGACTCCTTCTGCTGATATTTGGAACCCTAAGAATTCAACTGAGGATGCATGAAAAACGCACTTTTCCAATTTTGCATATAAGGAGTTTTCTCGTAAACATTGCAAACGTGTTGAGACAAATTATCAGAGAAAATCAAGATATCGTCCAGGTATACCACTACATAACAATCCAGCATGTCCCTGAAAATATCGTTGACAAAATGCTGGAAGGTGGCTGGGGCGTTACAAAGGCCGAAGGGCATGACACTGTATTCATATAGACCGAACTTGGTTTTAAACGCGGTCTTCCACTCGTCCCCCTTTCGCATCCTGACCAAATTGTAAGCCCCTCTTAAATCCAACTTGGTAAAAATGGTGGAGGAGGTCATTTTGTCGAGCAATTCGGATATTAAAGGGAGTGGATACTGATTCTTTACAGTGATTTTGTTTAGAGCTCTATAGTCCACACAAGGACGTAAATCCCCCTCTTTTTTGGGCACAAAAAAGATGGGAGACGCTGCAGGAGAGCGAGATGGCCGGATATGCCCCAGCTGTAGGGCATTGTCTACGTATTCTCGTAGATGGTCCTCCTCTTTTGTGTCAGGGAGTAAACCCTGCCATGTGGGATCACTGCCCCAGGGACTAAATCAATTGGGCAATCATAACTTCGGTGCAGAGGAAGTTTTTCAGATCACTTCTTGTCAAAGACATCGACATACTGCCTGTATATTTCAGGTAACTCCGGTGTAGGTGTTTGCGAAGTGGCATTAACCGAGGACACATTTGCGACCATGGCCAAGCAAGGCGAGAGCTCTGGAATAACCGGAGAGTCCAGACATTGCTTGCGGCAATGTATGGAAGAGAATTGCACTGTTTGCTCGAACCAATCAATAACAGGATTATGTGTTCGCAACCAAGAAAGACCGAGAATAATCCCGAATTGTGGAGCTGAAATAAGGTCAAACATAATGTACTCTGAGTGACCTTCAGCAGTCGACATACGAAGATGCCCCGTCTGTTCCGTTATCTGACCTGATATCAGACGGGAACCGTCAACGGCATGTACTTCTTCCGGGATCTCTTTGATTATAATGGATTATCCATGGCGATTAGCCAGCTGGACGTCCATGTAATTTCCGCCTGTGCCGGAATCGGTCATGACAAGGCTGGAAAATACCTCCAAACCAGGAGCAGAAAAGGACATATGAAGGTATACGTGAGAGGGAGAACAACTGACCCCTGAGCCTTGTAACTGCTGACTCGTCCTGCAGGCTCGAGTTAAGGACGAGTCTTGGCGTTTCCCGCCAACTTAGCTGGTCTTTTGGGACAGACACGAATGTAGTGACCTGCCTGACCACAATAAAAACAAAGGTTGTGAAGCACACGTCTTTCCCGTTCCGTCTTGGACAAAGGCCCTCTGATAGCCCCTATTTGCATAGGCTCTGCTTCACTTGAAGCGCTGGCAGTACCCGTGTCTGGTTTGCCGGAGGTGCGGAGTTCCGGGTGTCTGCGTTCTCCCCGTCTCTGCCGCTGTCTGGCATCAACTTGTAATACTAGGTCTACCAGTTCTGAAAAAACAGACGGTACTGCTGGTACACCTGCTAGGGCATCTTTAAGTTCGTCGGAAAGGCCCTTATAAAAGACAGCGGCTTTTTTTTGTTCTGGCCACGAGGTTTCAACCGCTAGCTGGTTAAAGCGAGCAAGATAGGTCACAAGATCCGTTTTTCCCTGAGTGATAGCCAAAAATTAAAGATCAGAGGCTCGCGCCTTGTGTCTCATGTCAAACACTGCATCCATAGCTTGGATGAGAGTGTCAAAGTTATACAACATCGGGTCGTCCCCCTCTAAAAGAGGGTTAGCCCAAGCAGCTGCCGTCCCACCCAAATGGGACAGAACAAAGGCAGCTTTGTTGTGGCATCTGGAAACGCCAGGGGTCGGCAAAGAAAATGCAAACAGCACTGGTTTACGAAAGTGCGATACGTTTTAGGGTCTCCCATAAAACGTTCCGGTGGAGCAAGAGGAAAAGGCCTGGGCAATACCACTGGGGACGGAGCAGGAGGGACAACTGGGGTTGTCGGGAGGCCTGCAACTGCTGCAGCCTCACCAAATTCCTCATAAGGAGGTAACGGTTGTACAAAGCTCTGTAACACGTCCATATGTTGGTTTAAAGTCGTATGGGCCGATGCCATATCTGCACGCAAGGCTGACAAGGCTTGCATGAGCGCCTGTACTGGATCTGGCCCCAGATCCGTTTCACAGGATGATAATAATGGCTCCTTAATCTGTCAAAACCAGACAATCTTTGTCACAACCCCCTCTTTGCCTGAAGCAAATTTGCAGCCAAACTTTCCTCACAAGAGCACAGTCTGTAGGAGTATGAGAAAGTACCTAACAGACTAGGGGCTTGAGTGAAAGGCAGGAGCAGCAGCAACAGAGCTAGAGGAAACAACAATAACAGCTGTTTACTACTTTGATCAAAAGTACCAACCGTATCCGACACCACCCCCTATTTCCCACTCTTACCTGCTCAGTGAAGAACAAGACCCGAAACCTACTTGGCCACAGCGAAGGAAATGGAATGGAGAACCAAATAAAGAAGGTCCAGAAGTCCCGTAATCCCAACAGGAAAGGATTGACAACAGTTCTTGTCGTACTGCAGAGCGTCCAGGTAATTAGTGAAAAGGAGTGACCAAAGAAGAAAACAGGAGAGCGTCCACAACAGTCACTCTTGTGTCCAAATTAAATAGTCCTCGTGGTTCAGCAGAGCGTCCCAGGGTGCAGGTAAATGAGTCTGTGTATGGAGGTATGGAGGAGGGGGCAAAATAAACAAGGATAGAAGGAGTAAAGGAATGGAAATAAAAGAGAGGAAAATACAGGTAAGGAGCGGGTCCAAGCGGGAGCGGGAGGTACTTGACCAGGTTTCAGAGCGACAACGCTGATTTGCAGAGTTCCGGGGTAGCGATGTAACAGAACGGTAGGCAGTGGGAGTCCAGGTAACGTATGCCGGGTCAGGGGTAACAGGAATCAATCCGAAGGAGCCGAATACCAGAAATCAGGGGCAGTTCAAAATGGGCAATCCGTAATAACAGGCCAAGGAGTCAAAACAGGTTCCAGAAACAAGATTGCAGAAAACGGACATTACAAAACTGGCTGTAGAATTCAGTTAAGGAGCACCGTTCTGTGTGCGCAGCAAGAATAAGTAGTACTCGCATACAGACGTGAATGATGGTTCGTGCGTATCACGTGACCGCAGTGCCTGACGCGAGTACTAACACGGAATGCTGGATGCTGCAGTCCACACAGAACCGCTGTGTTTTCGGCGTTGAGCCAGACGCCAAGGAATCTTCCAAGTGATTGGAGGGGCCATCGCAAGTCTTCGTGACTTTAAATAAGGTTGATTCACGACAGCATGGTTTCGATGACCTTGTGCTCTGTTACCAGGTTTGTGGCTTCTGGCCATCTGTCCACCATACTCCGCACCACAGCTCTATGGAGCAAGATGTTATTTACATTTAACATGGAGAGGGGCCTGTATGAGCCGCACTCCACACCGTCTTTCCCAGGTTTTAGAAGGGGAATAATAACGGCTTCCCTCATGGTTTCTGGGAGGGCGCCAATCTCGTAAGCCTCATTGAACACTTGGGCCAGTAAAGGGGCTAGGGTCTCCTCGTAAGACTTGTAGAATTCTCCCGGGAGACCATCCGTGCCCAGGGATTTTCCAGACGAGGTTGCCATCACCTCGTCAGGTGTGATGGGGTCATCTAGGGCTTCTGCCATCTGCGTGTCGAGTTTGGGTAGCTTAATAATGTACAAGACATCGTCTATTTCGGTGTCTGTAGGGGATGTGGAGTTGGAGTAGAGGTCTTGGTAGAACTTGGAAAAGACTGAGTTTATTTCTGTCTGTGTGTGCGCTGTGGTGCCGTCTGGTTTGTGAATGTGACAGATAGGTGTCCGGGGGGTTTCCCTCTTATAAAGCCAGGCTAATAGTTTCCCGGGTTCCCGGGGTGAAACGCTTGTGTACGAGCGCAATAGAAATAAAATATCAATCAATCAATCAATCCCCCAGGGCATGGGTTCTCTCAGTGTGTTTAGCGTAACTTAATTTCCCCAGGTCCTCCCATTGAGTTAGGCAGGTTTTTCTAAGTTCGATCTCCCTCTGCAAGTGTTCTGGGGTTGAGTCGGCCTTCCCTTCCAGATCTCCCAGCTCTCTTTCAGTGCGTTCTAGTGAGGCTATGATGGATCTTTGGGCGCCTCGCACAGTTGCTATCATATCCCCTCTCATGAACACCTTATATGCTTCCCACACCGTGCCTATGCGCCTCACGCTGTTCAGGTTCGACTGCCAATATTCCTCTGTGCTTTCCCGTATGTGCTCGCGGAAGGCTATGTCGAGCAGGGCCGCGCTCCTGAGCCTCCAAGTGGGCCCCCGGGGGCATGGGTGGGAGCACTTCCCAGGTAATTGCCAACAGAGAATGGTCAGATAGCACCCTGGGCAGATAGTGTGCGTCCCCAAATGTGGCCTGTTGCTCTTGGCTCACGAATATGTAATCTAGCCTGGTGTGGACTGCATGCGGTGGGGAGTAGAAGGAGTATTCCCGTTGTACCGGGTGCTGTTCCCTCCACAGGTCTTGGAGTAGAAGCTGATGCGTTAGTGTAGTTAGTATTTTGGCAGGGGGGATGGGCGGGTATGTTTGTCATCTGATCTGTCCTTACGGGGATCAAGGGTGCAGTTGTGATCGCCCCCCATATCATGGTGCTATCTCTGCAAGGGCTAAACCGTGAGTATAGTGAGTGAAAGAAGACTGCGGCATCATGATTAGGTGTGTAGGTGCTGATTAGACATACCTCTTTTCCCTCTATGGTGCCGTGTGCCAACGCCATCCTCCCCTCGTCGTCCATTTTAGTGCCTGTTAACTTGAGGGGAATGATCGGGCTGATCCAGATCAGGACCCCTCTGGCATAGGAGGCGTAAAATGATCCTATTAGGGTTCCCCGCCAGGTCTTGGCAATTGATTCAAGTTTTTGAGCGTTTAGGTGGGTCTCTTGGAGCATGGCGATCCCAACTTTGCATCTTTTTAAATATGCTTGGATGCGGCGTTGCTTAACAAAGCTGTTCATGCCTCTGACATTCCATGTCATAATTTTGATTTTGTCAGCCATGGGTGCCGGGTGATTGGACTTTAGAGCGAGGCATCTCTCGAGGCTGTTCTTCCGCTGTACTGTTCATGAGAGCTCCATGTGGTTTTGGTGTTTCCCCCTTCAAGTCCCCAACTTTAGTGCCAACTCCCACTTTCCCTCCCCCCATAACTCTAAACTCCCCAAACCAAAAACAGGTCCAGCGAGGTTTCCCTCGTTATGACTATCCCGTTTCCGCTCCGTTTGACTGCACATGGTCTCCTGGTGCCCTACGGGCGGGTATATATACCCCGATAACTTCCTGGGGTAGAGGGATGTTCATCTTCGGTGTCGCTCAATGAGGAATCATTCCAGCTGCACCTGACTTCCGCCATTTTGTTTGTGTGCATTGTGGGTTAAATGTCCTGCTTGCGGCCCTTTACTATGACTCACTGCGACCTCTGCCTTTTCTCATCGGTGTCTGGGATCTGCTCCCCGTCCATCCATTCTCGGGCCTCTACCGGGGTGTCAAACAAAAGGGCCTTGTTATTGTGTATCACCTTTAGTCTTGCCGGGTATAAGAGCATGTACCGCAGTCCGGACTTTTTCAGTCTGGCTTTTGTGTATATAAATTGTGCCCTCTTCATCTGAATCTGGGAGGTGTAGTCCGGGTAGATAGCTATTTTTGCAGAGTCTCTCTGTATTTGGCCACCCGATCTGGAGTAGGCCAGAATGGTCTCATGGTCCCTGTGGTTAAGCACTTTTGCTATCATCGGTCTAGGCAGGGTGCCAGGGGGTGGTTTTTTGGTGAGGGATCGGTGGGCCCTTTCGATCGTGAAGCCTTGCGAGAGTTTTTCGGCCTCTACCTCCTGTAGCAAAAGGTTCTCTACGTAATTCATGGAGTCTGATCCTTCGATGCCCTCTGGCAAGCCCAAAAGTCAGATATTATTTCGGCGTGCCCGCCCTTCGGCTTCCTCAGCCCTGTCCTCCAGGTTCTTCACCCTTTGCTGCAGCACGTCCACATCTTTTAGGAGCTACGTTTTAGCTTCAGTGTTTTCTCGAACCTGGACTTCCAGTGTGTCGGTCTTGCAGGCCAGGGAGCGAACGTCTTGTCGTAGTAGGCCTAGATCTATGGCCACTGCGTTGATTTTATTTTCCATTGTTGTTTGGAACATTTTGATGGCCTCCAGGATCTGAGTGTTGCTTGGTTCGGTTGTCCCCTCAGAGGGATCCGTCAGCGCCTTGGAGGTTGTCTTATTTGTGGTTTCAGGTCCCGTGAGGCCTCGAGCAGTGTAGGTGTCCATGGTGGTTTGGCGCTGTTTGGCCCTTGCTCCTTTCGTGGACATCCCAACCAGGTTACGGTGGCTTTGCTGGGCCTGCGCTGGGTCCCAGAGGCCGGGGGGGTCTGTTCGATGGGGCACCGCTTACCAGTGTCCAGGGCAGGCCGCTCGGTAGTCTGCGCACGTTCGTGCTGCGCTCGTCCTCAGTGCTCCCAGGTTGTAGCGGTCAATGCACGGGGCTCTCCTCCACCGCTCACCTCTCCTGTTTCTCGCTTGCCACAGCTCTCCGGCGCTTGTCCGTCCCCCTCCGGAGCGGGTCCCCAGAAGTGACTCTGCGGGCCTCGCACACGGCAGACAGGGCACGCGCTGTCCCAGCTCCTCCACCTCTTCCCGCTCTTCGGGCGTTGCCTCTTCCGCCGGGGGTCCTCTACCGGTCCGGATCTATCAATGTGCCTTTTCCGCTCTCAGATCAGGGCAGTGCGTGCCCTCACTTCGGACTCTGTCACCGCTCGTGGGCTCGGCAGGTAGCGGGCTGGGGCCGCAGCTCAGTTTCAGCGCGTGCAATGTTACGCGAGCTAATGCATGGGAGCTGCCATTTTGGGCGCGGCTCTGTGGTGTCGCTTTGCAAGGTATCTTGATCCCTGCGGGCGCTCTCGGTCACAAAACTCTGTTCGGAGCTTCCTGATGTCGTCTGCGACGGGTATGGAAGCTCACGGGTTTCTAGGGCTTCTGCGGTGCATGAAAAGCTGCTTATCGTGGACACATCGCACATAGCTCACCGAAGACGCGTCCTCTTCACATGGCGGTTAGCCATGCCCCCCGTTACCAGATACTTAATGGATTTTTACAGGAGGGCTTATCCAGCTGAAACCATTCTGAAACACTACAATCCCTTCTTCCCGCAGGTGCTAATTATAGGTTTTTGTGAATAAATTAGATTTGAGCACTACATTTCTGTTGTCAGCCTCATTGCATCCCACTCGGTGTCGCACCTCCTTCTCCAGGAAATATTTGAAATAGTATTAACCGTGAGGTATTTAGAAGTGCTAAACAACTCTATTGTGAAGTATTGCGTGAACATCACTATACGAGCCCGCTTCAACACAAGTTGTCAAACCTTGAACCTATCTGTTTGGTTGAGAGAACTATTAAATTAGTCTCACTCAGAGTAAACAAGAATCTTCAGTATGAGAAGAGAGAACTACCAAGTATCAAATGCATGCATTTTCTATTTCTGTGCTTATAAGCATCCACAAAGACTGACTTAATTAGGGTGACCAGACGTCCTGGTTTTCCCGGGACAGGTCCGGGGAAATCACCCCCTGTCCCGGGGTCCCGGGGTTTTTTTTTTTTTTCCAAACCCCGTCCGGGGTTTTGCTGCGCGGGTGTCTGGTGTCCCGATTTTCGGACGACACCGCTCCGACGCTGCAGTATGAGCCTGCGCTGCAGTGCGCAGGCTCATACTTTCACTTTCTCTGCGCCCAAGCCCCCGCCCAAGCCGGAAACACAGCCACACAGCCTATAGACGCCCTCCAGGACCTGGAGACTTCCTGCAACGTCAGCTTGTGACGTTGCAGGAAGCGCGACTTGCGACGTGTTTGGGGGAAGTTATGGGACCCCTGGCTGGCAACACATAAAAGCCTCGACCACGGGCACGAACGGTTCATTCTTTTTCTTCCGTGGCTGTCGCAGCATCATTCTTCCATCTTCTTCCGTGAGTGGGGCTTGGAGTTTCTAGCAGCATTTGTTTTCTTTTCCTTCGTGACTGCTGCTGCTGTCTGGATTCCATCGCCTGAGCGTTCGAAGAGCATTATTCTCGTGGACCTGCTTCCTGCTCCAGCCTGCGGCGCATCCCTTCACGCCACCAGCTTGACATCAGTCGATCCTCTTGCATCCAGCTCGTTTGTGACCCTCATCCGTGCTGCAGCACACCCACATCGTCCTGCAATATCCAACAGGTAAGGAAATGAAATGTGACTTGCAGGTTACTCATTTTGCATCCATCTGGTAGCGGAGCAGTTCCTCTGTACATGTTCTTTAAGAATACTTGCCAACCCTACTTATTTATTTGTATGATTTATTTTTACATTTGTACAGCGCGCAGACAGGCCTTGGCCATTGCAGCGCTGTTACTTGCACACCTGTGATGTAATTGTTATGCAAGCCAATGTGCTGAGTGTTATTGCATGGAGGGCACTACAATGGGGCTGGCTGGGTTGTACTATGGCATGGAATGTTGTGCTCGCATTAAGAGTAAAGCCAACATGTGTGTTCTCAGAGGGGGGCATATGACATTTGTTTACAGGTGTCAAAGGCAACATGATTAATGTTCTTACATGGGTTGCATTTGTGCAACCCACAAGGCAAGCTTTCCTTGACATGTAACATTTTACTGGTGTTAGGAGGCAACTACAACCTGAGTGTTCTTATATGGGGGGCAGAGGGCATTGTGCAGCCAGCAAGGACATGTTTTCAATGGTGGCGTGGCTTTTATTTCTAAACTCAGCCGCTCCTGCCTCTGGGACAGAACAAACCCCCTGCCTTCTGTCCTCAACATTTTTTGTTTATGAAGAGAGCCTGTGTAGGCTTTATGCTTGCCTGTAAATGCTTGCCCAGTTCCCTCCTGCAATTCAGGCACCACTCTACTCTCATTTTGTTTTTTTGGCAAATGCCAATGCTGTGCCCTTTGTTGCACCTGTATAAGTCACAAACACATTTGAGGATTTATTGACTTTCCAGGTATACTACTACAACCGTAGTTCAGTCATCAAGATATTTTTGTTGTTGTTGCGTGAGACGTAGTTCACCATATCACGATGACTGACATTACTTTTTTCTTCAAGCTTTATCTAGAAACACTAGCTAGGTAGCTACCAAAGATGCCCAAGAGGAGATGTACCGCCACTGAGGAGATGCAAACGTCATTCCCTTTCCTGAGTAAGGTTGCAAGGAGTGACAGTGAAGTGTATTGCAAGCACTGCAGATGCTCTTTTTCTATTGCCCATGGTGGAAAAGGAGATATTAAGGAGCACGTGCAAATCAAAAAGCACAAATTTTGGTTATCTGCAGCCAGCAGCAGCAATATCACACAGTTTTTTGGGAAGGCTGTTCCTGGGGACACAGACTCAGTAGGGCTGCTGCTGAGGGCACTTTTACCTATCACCTTGCAAAGCACAACCACAGCTTTAGATCAATGGACTGCACATCCTCATTGATAAGGAAATTGTATGATGAGAAATTTACCTGTGCCCGTACAAAAGCAGAAGCATTAGTATCCAAAGTGCTGGCGCCTTTAGCTATGGAGGATCTCCAGCGTGATTTGAGTAATGTTACCTGTCTATCAGTTTCGGTTGATGCTTCGAACAGGAAAGAGGTGAAGCTCATCCCAATTGTAATCAGATATTTCCAGGACCTTGAGGGGGTGAAAGTTAAGATTTTGGAGTTCACCTCGGTCCCTGGGGAAACCTCATTAATATTATTTGGGGAACTGCTTCAAGCCCTGGAGAAAAACAATCTAAGGGAAAAGGTAATAGCCTTTTGTGCGGATAACACAAACACAAACTTTGGTGGGAAAGCAAGAGCAGGGAAAAACAATGTTTTTTGTAAGTTGAAGGAGGCAATCCCTGAAAATAAACTTCACTGTCATAAGTGCTATGTTTGTAGTCCCTTTTTTGTCTTTATCAGTGCTACGATATGTAGTCCTACTTTTGTGTCAGTGACCCGCGAAATTGTAGTCCTACTTCTATGTCAGTGGCCTGTCCTGTCCTGGGTTTTTATTTTGAAAATCTGGTCACCCTAGACTTAATAAATGTCCTATCCACACAGATACATTTAAGATTTGGCAATGTATGTCTAAGTGTACTCAGATGGTACAACGTCCTTTCAGCGACACCCGTTTTTACGACGAGTGTTTTTCCGCTGAATTTTTGCCAAAAAAAACTTCACATTTTTGGGGGGGGGTGGGAAAGGGCATATAAAGGGTTGTGGAGTTGGGAATAAAAATTAAATAGGTAAATGACAGGTGGTTGAGGGGGGAACCCCTCAAAAATAATAAAGTAAAAAATTCAAACAAAAATGTCAGCAAGAATTCAGTGGAAAAACACCCATAGTAAAAACAGGTGTCGATGAAATGACATAGAACCAGAATGATACTGTTGTTCAAACAATTGGCTATGCCACAATAGGCCTGTGCAGCAACTTCTAAATATTTCACAGTTAAGATAATTCGATCTATCAGGAGGAATTTACTACTGAAAACGAGTATAAAGGATTACCTGAAATATGTATTTATATTTTATAGAATTTACAAACCACTTTGGCCAAAGCGCTATACAGAATAATACAGTGCGAATGATTAAGGACAAACAAATAAGAAGCAAAAAGAAGAGGAGTTAAGAAGAGAGGAAGTAAGCTGTTAAGGCAGAGTTGGAACTAGAAAGAGTAGAAGAAGAACGAGTAGCACAAGACAGAGTGTTCGAGTACTTGAGAGCCAGCAAGGAAAAGGGGTGATGTAGGGAAGAGAACAGCAGCTCTTCCTGATAATGGTACTTGAACACCAATCTGAGTTCACAATACATTCCTAGACTGCAAAATAGTTGTGATATATAAACCAGTGTTCAACTAATCTGCAAATTGTAATATATGTTGTGACAAAGTTCTGTTACCTTTTTGACCACGTATTTTTTTTATTATTAATTGATTCTTTGTTAAACTGTACATTCAAGACCCTGCAATTTAAAGAAAATAGCATTATAGGGTATTGAAATGTGAATGGCTGTATGTTGACCAGATCATTTTACTAAGCTGTGCTTGAAGGACACATACAATCACATGCGAATTATGCATTCTTAAAATTCCATTAGAGAATGCAATACCATTCTCGTAACTATTGTACAAGATTATTTCACAAATGTGTGCCAAAGCAGCCAGGCGCTGGAGATCCTTAAGGTATCTGCACTGATAACATTGCCTGAGGACAATGTACTCCTCAAACCAAAGCATGTTTGCATCAATGTAATATAGTTAGATGTGGATCACAACTGTAAGAATTATTACTTTTTCTTGCCATCGACACTCAAACACCCCTCTCGCACCCCGCAGAATGTGATTTTTTCAGAACAGAGACTCCCTGCCTGGAGAGATCTGGGAAGAGGACTGTTTGGTTGAGAGTTTGACGTTTGAGTTCAGGAGAAGGCATTCTGTGTTGGGAAAAGTACTTTTTTGCTGACGTTTCTCTTCAAGTCTTCTTTAACGGCACTGCTGTATACATTCTTTACTTATCCTGCTTGGTCTTGTGACAGATTACCTATGCTGATCTATCGCAGGTTTGCTGTGTGTGTCTCTCTCTCTCTCTCTCCCGCTCCTCCCTAACATCACTGAGTGGTTCATGTACCATGAGAGAGTCTATCCTTGTATACAATGTAGGAGGTGCCTTCCTCTGAGAAGTGTTTTTTTAAAAAATATTTTTGTTTAGATTTCTCTTTCGATCTTCATATACATTAGCTTATGGTGTCACGGTCATCCCACTGCCTCCCCCCCGTAACTCGAGCTTACATGTTGGGCTTTTAACCTTATTCCTCCTGGGGCACCTCTTCATCAGTGCTCCTAGAGGTGTCATGTTTGCGTAAGCTGTCGCGCGCAGGTTCAGTTAGTGTACCAATTAGCTGTCTCCAGGCCATCAGCGCTCCCACTTCTTATCTTCCCCCTTGTAGGCCGCATCATACCATGCAGCTGTTTCCGTTTCTGCCCATTTTAATAGATCATGCCACAACACTTCTAACCACGGCCTCTGACCTGCTTTCCACCCCATAGATATTCTACATTTGGCTAGGATGTAAGCAAAGTCCTTGAGTTTGCATATATGCTTAATTTTACGTGGTCTAGTGAATCCTCCCACCATACATGCCCATACTGATTCTACCTCTAGTTTAATACCTTTCTTGGAGAGGCGGTTAGTGACCTCCCACCAGAATTTCCGAATCTCTGGGCATGCCCAGAACATGTGCGTCATCCCTGCATTCTCTTCTCTGCATTTGGGGCACTTTTGGGTATCTGTATTTTGGAATTCAGCTATCTTTTGGGAGGTCATGTACACTCTGTGGGTTACGTATAGCTGGATCTGTTGTAGTCTAGCGTTCCTGGACACTTTCTTGTGGTATCCCTGTGCTCTTTCCCATAGTCCGTCTTGCATTGGTTCTCCTACATCTTCCTCCCAGTCCCGTCTTAACTGGGTCACCTCCTTCCTCACTCTGGACATTAATAGTTCATATATCCGGGACACCTCGTGCCCTCACTCCGAAATGTCATACATTGTCTCTATAACCGAGTCTGGTTGGTCCTCTAACACTACTCCTGACCATGAAGCTTTTATCTGCTTTACCAATCTGGTGTGGGTAATATATTGCCCGGGTGCACTCCGGCTTCCTCCATTAATGTTGTGAATTTATTTTTTTATTTTTTTTTAAATTTATTTTCATTTAGTTTATACAAACTTTTGAAAAACTTTGTCTTTGACACATGTACAACATTCCATCTATCATCCTTAAGTATTATTCACTATAACACCTTATTTAATCTACTTCTTAAGGATTGTTCTACCATCATTTCTTCTGTTGTGAATTTCAGTACCCTCCCTTCATGCCACACATCTCCCAGTGTTGCTATGCCCACTGATTCCCATTGCCTACGTATCGTTTTCCTTAGTTGTTCATCTACTCCCCATAGTACAACTAGCGGCGCTTGGGGGGAGCACAGTGTCGGGTTCTCCACGACCCGGCATGCCTTCTTCCATGTTTTCCATCCCAATTCTAACAGTTTCGGTCGCCCTTTCAGCTCTGAACTTGGCAGCCATATTATTTCTTTCAAGATCTGCGCCTCTCTTTTGTGTATCACAAAAGCACATTCGGCCCTCGCAGTCTGGACTCTGCTGTTGTCTCCTCATTTAGCCACTTGGCCACATACATTTCAAAGTTAGGCAGTTTTATTCCTCCCCTCTCGTACGTGTTTTGTAGTTTCCATAGAGCGACTGTGTTCCTGGTGTTATGCCAGATAAAGCCTCTACATAGACTATGTAATTTACCAAAAAAGCGTTTGGGTGGCAAATATGGAATGTTTACAAAGAAATGCAATAGTCTAGGCAAGACAACCATTTTCAACAATGCCGCCCTTCCCATCATAGCTAAGGGGAGTTTCGCCCAGAACTTCATGCTATTCTCAATATTAGCTACTGCTGTCTCTGTGTTATGTTTATGTTCTTCTTCCACCTCATGATAAATATCTATCCATAGGTACCGAAATGTGCTAGTTTCCCAAGGTATTTGTAATATCGTCAGTTTGTCTCGCGCAATACCCTTGTATATTCCGAAGGGGAATATACTCGACTTCCTGGGGTTCACTGCAATGCCGGAAAATATTGCAAATCATTCCATCACTTCTAGAATGTATTGCAGGTTTTCTTCTGGTTATTTCAAATAGAGCAGCATGTCATCTGCGTATAGTGATATGAGGTGTGGCCCCTCTCTAGTGTGGACTCCTATTCCTTCATATTGTTGCCTCAGGTAGATCGCTAAGGGCTCCAATGGAAGAATATACAGCATTGGGGACCATGGGCAGCCCTGTCTGGTACCCCAACCGAGTTGCCATTTATCAGAGACGATCGCTCACGTCTTGACTCTGGCCATCAGGAAACTATATAGTAGCGCCACCCATCTCAAATACCCGTGCCCCATTCCATATTCTTTCAGGTCTGCCATCAGCCAAGGCCATCTCACTGAGTCGAAGGCCTTCACCGCATCAATCGAGACTATTGCCACTTCGTTTGCATCCCTTTCTGTCTGCTCAATGACGCGGTGAAGCCGTCTGTGGTTATCGGCTGTGCTTCTACCTGTCTGATCATGATGTATCAGTCTGTTTATAACCCGTCCAAGCCTGTTTGTCAGCACTGACGTGAGTATTTTACTATGTTGATTTAGCATGGACAGCGCTCTGTATGACCCGCAATCCGTGCTAGGCTTGTTTGGCTTGAGAAGCGGGATAATCATTGCTTCTCTCAGTAATTCCAGCAATCTCCCAACTTCAAACGCCTCATTTAGCATCACCAATAACGGGGGTAGCACCTCCGATTTATACGTTTTATAAAACTCGCTCAGAAGCCCATCTTTTCCCAGGACTTTACCGGTGAGCTTCTAGTGTCTCCTTCTCTTCTAGACTCAATTTAGGGAACCCGATGTCTTCCAGTATCTCTTTTATCTCTCTCTCGTCCACTATGCCTGCATCTGCATATAAGTGTTGGTAACATTTCTTGAATCCTTTGTTTACACCCTCTTGGGTATCTTGTATTCGGCCACTCTCTTCCCTTATCTCTCTTATTGTGGGTCTGGGCCTTTCCTGCTTATATAGCCATGCCAGCAGTCTTCCCGGCTTATCTCCTCCAGCATGTTGCCTTTCTATGTACTTCTTGTGGTTTAGGTTACATAGTCTCTCCCAGTGTCCCCCACATTCTTGCCGCAACTGACTCATAGTTTCTGCATCTTCTCGGGTAGCATCCCTTTTGTTCATCATTGCTTCTAATTTCCTTTTCCTCTGAGAAGTGTTGCGGTCTGCAGGCCACAAGGATGACTGAATCTGCGCCTCTCTTTTGTGTATCAGATACGGCTCTTCTAATGGAGCATCAATGTTTTTATCCATACAGTACATTTCTCATGGGGAAAGAACCTTTTTGCTTGGTCTATGAGGATTAGTAGTACACAACCGCAGAACTAATATGACTATCTCACAGGGCCCCTTGATGCTTTGGTACCTGTGTAGGGTCTTGGTGACCCTGCCAGATCTCAGATATCCCCATGGCAGGAGAAACCATCTGAACCATTACAACCTGCCTCTTGGTGGGGACTCCAGCTACTTTCCTTGAAGAATCAGCCCCATGGTCACGTCGTCCTCATCATCAGGGCAGCATCCTCCAGTCAGGGGCATACTCCTGAATGTTGAGGATCTGCCTTGGGCACCGGATGCTGTTTGGGTTGAGGCTCTGCACTGTGCTTGGACCAAATGGTTTGCAAGATGCTGAGACCTTCAATGGCATGTTGCCCTTGGTCCACACCATCCTCTTCTCCATGGTGATCTCCTACTCACCGGCCCCTTTTTCTCAAGCATGGGGGCCATTGACAATTGCAAGGAGATTAGTTATAGTCATCCACCTCCTCTGGAGCCTGAGGATCCTTCAATCAGGCAAGTCCCTGCTCATCTTGCACAAGAATGCTTTTGTCAGTTATTCCCCTCCAGACCTTGTTGTTGACCTGTGCCGTTGTTTCTCCATACCTGTGGCTTACACCTATGTCAGTACTCCACCACCTAAGCCAATAATTGCCTGCTTCTAGCAGTCAAAGGAATTAATTGTTGGTAAAGTCAGCAATGGTCACAGTAACCACCCACGTGGATGAGTTCCAGTATAACTATTGTTTTGTCTTCTTTTGATTGTCAACCTGTACAGACTCTAGCTGTGACGCAAACCACTCTAAGTAATAGATTTTACCAGTAAACCATCTTCATTTCGGGCCTCAGAGAGATCAACAGTTCCGGGGTATCTTAAAACCATGGTTGAGGAACGTACGTTATTCACCAAAAAATAGACAATGTTTGCAATAATCTTCATAAACAGTACAAAGAACAGAAAGAAGAAGCATTGGCAATGCATCACATAATTGGGCATTACGTTATTGAAGATGCCAATCAACAAAGCTTTCAGAGAACTCTCCAACCCTCAGATTGAAAACCGAACAGTCCCCAGGAAGGCACGCCAGACTGATGTGGCTTGAAGACACAGCTGATCAGCACCACAGGATAGCCTTTTCCTCCTCAGGAATGGAACATGACATAGATATATGGTATTAAGTGAATTAATAGTTTTAATTTTGCCGGAAAAAAAATTGATTTAGAAAGACCGCTCTCTGACCGCACAGAGCAGTCTTTCTAAATCGAACTGTCAACCCCTGTGATGCACACGAGTGCATACAGCGGCTGACAGGCACACTGCCCTAATAAAAATAAAAAATCAGCCGTGTGCTTTTTCAGCCTTTTGAGAGCCGCACGTAATCGACCACAATAAATCGCCCTTCAAAAAGCAGAACATTCACATAAAAACAGTAATATAGCGCATCATTAGTCTCTGCAGAGGCATATATACACTAGGACAGCTGCAGCTACTCCCCCCCACCTATAGGATACTTACTATAGGAGGTTGACCAAGGATCCTAGCTCTGATATCATATAGGAGGAAGAACAGAGCTAAGCTTAGGACACACAAAAGTGAACTCCACTCTGTCAGGGTTGTCTGAGCATGGCCTAACACCAAAAGGGGCCTCAGGATAAACTGTCTCCACAAGAAGCTGAGTAAAAGGTATGTCCAGCACCAGGTCTCTGTCACCTGGCATCCATCTTGTCCTCCCATCGCCTGGTATGACTGCCACCAACAACAAAGTGCTCAGGGCTGTGTAAAAAAGAAAATCTATGAGACTGACCTATGGCAGTGGAATGTCTGACTCGGATGGTACTCTCCAACTCAATTTCAAACAACAGCAGTCTCCCTAACCAAACAGTGAAGCGGCCTGTTAGAATCCGCACACAATACCCTTGCCACTTTACCTCTCACTTGTCCTCAGGCATCACACAGATATTCAAAGTACAGACATACAAGAAAAGGACATCACATAAACCAGCAGTCTGGTGGTTGAAGGGCAGGATGGCGCAAAAATAAATGAGATAATAATCCTACTATGCCAGACTGCAATGAATACACCCACAGAGTAGCACTGAACAATCCTTCGGGTTAGGTTCCCATACCCTTTTGTATGCATGAGCTCAAATAATTGCCTCCAACATGTGAGGTAGCACTCTGTGCATAGCAGTCTCAACTTCCACATCTCTTAGAGACCTCTGCCCTTCACCCACCAGGGTCTATCTGTAGGATGTTTTAACTGGGCAATATCTAATTCAGTGGAACTTTCCACCCACCCCATACCGGGCACACACAATTCTCCTCTATTTAATAATGTTTCATTTGGGAATCTGGGATCCCCAATTTAATAGAATTGATTCCCCGCAGCTTCCCTCCCCCTTTGGGACCAGAAACATGGAGGGTTGCACAGAAGGTCTATTTATTAACAACATAGAAATAATTAAATCAATTTAATAATTCACAAGTTATACTCCCATGAAATTCAAAAACCACTGATGAAAATATTCAACACATCAGACAACTCAATTTTCCATGCTCCAGTTTCAGAAACATATTCAAAATGTCCCTGCCTATCCAATTCTCTCTGCTTCCCCTTTATTGCAAACAGATACCACCCCCCTTGAGTCAGTAGACAGGTCAGGGTTTAAACTCTATTACAACAAACTATTGGACTTT
Source organism: Ambystoma mexicanum (assembly GCF_040938575.1). Lineage (NCBI taxonomy): Eukaryota > Metazoa > Chordata > Amphibia > Caudata > Ambystomatidae > Ambystoma > Ambystoma mexicanum. Next base: position 761,176,935 of record NC_090925.1, on the reverse strand, counting down.
TGGCTATGTGAATTGCTAGTAGAAAAGAAAATGTAGGTTCAACAGTATGTTGGCAAAATTCCCTTCAGTGATATTTCTGTTCAATTACCAGGTGAAAGGTACCTTTCTCCCTTTCAATGGGCACCTTGAACAGTGGAAAGAAATGGACCGCAAAAAATCATCCTCGCATTTGTCTTGAGTAGCCCAACATAAATAACAATATTCTGCTTGATACTATACCCAGGACTTACGTCAATTATCTTCTGTTTCTAGTTATGCACACGGTGAGATGTCAATTTAACTCCCTGATAATTCTTCCTTACTAGACGTCCTAGTACAGAGAAAAAGTTAGGGGTTATCACTGTAGATACACCATGGGACCTGATCTATAAATTATATATTGTTCAATAAGCACATACACTTCTGAAATGTTCCCTATCTTCACTGGATGCACAAATTGCATAGTCTGACCCCTCAGTACTATCAAATTATCAAGCCAGGATTTACTCTAATTCCCTTCATAGGATCACTCCCCTCAAGATTACTCTCCTTTTACATAATGCTCACATGCAGAGTTATTTTGACTGAATCACAGACAGGTGGGCACCCCCTCTTAAGGACTGCTTCAATTCTCCCCAGTCAGGGACAGGTGGGCATCAGCCAGTAAGATGGGATCCTCTTTTCTGCACAGCCTGTCTGCTTTTTCTTCCACTGAAGATGTCCTGCAACTTTAATGCCTTCGAGGCCTCACTTTCAGAGCTCTGGTGATGATAATAAATTGGTCCAAACAAAGAGAGCAATCTATTCCATCTCCTTCTGGTTGTCAGCAATTGTTATTTCTCTCCATTAGTCATTGAGTGAGTGAGTGTCTGCTTTGTGTGTGTGTTTGAACTTTTATAGAATAGAATCCCCACCTTTTTGGGGTGTGTATGATTTCCCCAATCGAATTGGTCAATGTATATGATTGAATTGGGCAATGTTCCCAAAGTGACATCACAGTAGACCTTCCTCTCAGTAGTCATTGGGCATATTAATGAAGTGGGCAGTCAATGGGAATAACTTCTACACCCAGTTTCCCTCCCATTTAATATCATGTCATCTCAGAGATTTCTTGCATTAAAATGGATCACATTGTAAAACAGCAAATTTCCCTCTATGTGACCACTTTAATCATCAGCTCACCAGATTTCTCTCGCTGGCACAAATTGAATGATACGATTGTTATCATGCTAGGATAAATGGTCAATTATTTATAGATTTTGGCTTATAACTTATTGATGCTTTTCTGTAGAAATAATGTTTCTATCCCACCAAAACGAGTTCATCACTGAGAACGCTAGGATATCTGGGTCACTGGATTGCACTGTTTCTGCGCAATGAAATGTACATTTGCCTAAATTGCATATTAAAACTACATTTCCCAAAAATTGTTTTTGGTTCATATAATAGAGGATTTTCAGCTGAATATTTCAACACCTAAATGAGATGCTATGAGGTTTGGTTCCAGAGAAACGGGTGATATAAACAATTCAATGGACATATTGCTTTACAATTGCAATTCTTCTGCCTAGATTCAAAGTCAATCCGCTCTTGTTGACTCAGGCCTGGCTCATATGGTATTTATGGCTCAGATCCTGGCTAATGATAAGAGCCTGGGCAATTTAAAAATCTGTGGTTTTATGGTGTTAATTCTGTCACCTCTTGAGAAGGGTCCAGAACTGTAGTCATGTCAAATGTTACATTCTTTCATTCAGGAAGGCCTGTGAGATGGTGTCTATACATTTGAACAGAGCGGCACCACGGATTCATCTGAGTTTATTAAAAAAAAATTAAAAGCTCACCCCTAACATACAGATGTGGCCAGAAATAAAACTCAACACTTAACTTTATCGCACAGTCTGATTTGCGTTGCCTGTTTGCAGGATGATACTCATCTGAAACGTCCAGGCTTCTAATAGTTTATTAGCTCTCCTCCCATCCTATAAACTGGGGTCTTTGTGAGTTGAAAGGATTCCCATATGTCAGAATTCAGTGCTGGCTCCAATAAAGTTGGTTTCAGTCACAATTGCAGCTTTTAATGGTACCCAGTCAATTTACCAAAGCAAATTGAAGAGTGGTACATTTCAGTGCAACCATAATACCAAAAGATACAAAAATATTAAATAAATATGTATAGGGTAATGGGTTAAGGGGATAAAATGGGTCGGGTGGGGTTGGGGTGGGGTTATAAGGATAGAAATAAAGGGGATTGGGGGACCCCTCCACCCCCCAAATTAAAAACAAGAAGAAAATTCAGTATTTTTTCAGTATTTTGGTTGCAGTGAAATCTACCACTCTGAAATTTGCTTCGGTAATGTCACATGTAACCCTTTTAATGTGCCTATATTCATAAAACACCACATTTCATATTGCGTTTGCTTATCAAACCCATATTGAAAGTTGCAGGTTATTTTCTGATACCTGAAATGTTCATCTCAGGCTTTGTAAGGTGTTGTTTTTATTTGAGTGACTGCAAAACATTTCACATGTGTTTTCATATGTGGTTTTCCACTGCTGTGCACAGGCTGCAGTACCCATGTTGTCTTTGAAATTAGCACTTTTATTCATTGGAGAGTTCTTTACATACCACAGAGTCCCTAGCTCACAATAGTCCCCCGGCATCGTAGAGTTCTCCCATACAATAGTGGTAGCACAGAGAGTGTGAGAGAGAGGAGGAGTAGAAGATGGCGAGAGAAAGAGGGAGAGAGAGTGACAGAGACAGAGAGGGAGAGAGAGACTGAGAGAAAGAAAGAAGGTAAGAGAGAGAGAACGAACTGCAGCCACACAGGCCATGGAGAGGAGCCTAGTGATGCAGAAATACCACAAAAATCCCCTACCACAAATCGGGCATGACACATTCCTGCCACTAACTTGGTGCCCAAGTCACACCAAACCCCTTTTTCCCACCTATCATTTTGGATCCATTAATAGTGAACCTAGTTTTTTCTATGACCCGCAACTCTTTCTTGAAGTGGATGTGGTAGTTTTGGCAAGTGGGGATGAATGCTGCTACATTGCCTATGTGTGGGAAACAAAAGTCTTCCAACACAATGAAGATGTGGGTAACCAGCCTCTGGAGAGTGGCAGGCATATTCTTCACCCCAAATGGCACAACCCTAAACTGCTAATGTGGAGAACACATTTTTCCCTTTGGCACTCCAAGCAATGTGCAATGTCCCAGCAACCACAGTTGCTCAGGAACTGAGTGGATCACAACTTACTGATGATCTTGCTATTCCGTGGAATGGAGTGGGCATCTGTCTACTGGCAGTATTAAGACCTCCATAGTAGATGCCAAAAACGAAAGTCCATAGACTCAGATTTAATGGCAGTACAACTAGGCTGATTGCATGCTACAAGATGGTCCTGAGCACAATAACCCCATATCCAGCACCCCGATGATCTCTGCCTTGATACATTCATTGACATTTTATAGTGCAGTATCTTAAGTTTGAAAGGTATGGTACTGTGCATGTTAATGTCATGAGTGCACCCTTTATGTATGATGATCAATCCTCATGCAGAGCATATCATTTTCGATTTCATCAAGGCCGCACATGTACCAGTTGGCCTGGGCATCCCCTGGTTGATGCTACTTACCCGTTACATCAACTGAGCAGCCAAGACCTTGTTTTTGGTATAGCAGCATTGCATACAACACTGCGTGGATACTGTGATGAGTCAGAGGGTCTCGTCCCTGGTGTGAAGAAAGGACCCATACCTAAACCTAAATACTTCCAAAAAGTAGCCAAAACGTCTCCTTACTCAAAACCCTAGATACCATATGGTAATATGTATCTTCGTAGTGTGACTCCTTATACATGGAAAACCAGTTCTTAGACTAGGAGCCCCCTCAGCGAGAGAAGAAGAAGAAAAGAGAACCACAAACATTTTAGTTGTTGTCCTAGTTCTGTAAATCCTAAACTAATATAAAGGGAAGAAGGAGGAAACATGTGGTTGAGTAGTAGACGGAGTAGGAGAAGTGGTGGATGCAGAACAGCAGGAGAAGAATGAAGAATCAAAAAAAGTATTCAAAAGCAAATCCTAAACTTCCAGACTGTTCCACGAGCGCCAGGAGAGGCGGAAGGTCAGGCAAAGTCCTGTGAGCACACTATACCGAAACGTGGTCTACCCACAGGCACTGTTTTAATCAAGCGCAGCAAATTACCAGCAGCCTATCGCCTGGTTGGGAAGCAGAGCCCAGGCATCTGAACACAGGTGGCTCTCACAAACAGGACCGGCAGCAATCCCGATGGTAGCCACGAAATCGGCAACCGAACGAGGAAGGCATTTGTTATCGGTCACAGACACCCTCTTCTAATGCAGGGCAGACTAGGTACTGTGAAGGCATCATGAAGTATAACACAGAAAGCAGACTTCAAGTTCAAGCAAAGAGATATTTATTAACTTAAAGGTCAAGATAGTTGAAGGCCTAACTTGACCTATGCTAAGGTGGGATTTTCCTACCTGAATGTAACTAAGGAAAGTCTGAATCAAAGAGGTCAACTTAAAAGTATGGCTGTGTCCAAAACCTATCCTTGCCTTCACAACTACAATAACCAATGTGTAGGGATGGAAACACTTGCCCCAATATTGGCCCAGGTCTTTAAAGAGGCCTTCGAGCAGATTGTGGTTCATACAGACCCCTCTCTATGCTTAACGTCGACTGTAAGATCCTTACTCCCCTGCTTGCGAATAGACTGCGCAGAGTTATCCCTCTGTTGATCCATCAAGACCAGACTGGATACGTCCCATGGCGCTCCATCACCGAGAACCTGCGCAGGTTACATCATGTCATTTATAGCACTGAGGGAAGGCCGCAGAAACTTGCAGTGGCGTCACTAGACGCCACCAAAGCTTTTGATTCTGTGAGGTGGGACTGGCTGTATGCCACCATGGCCAAAATGGGAATAGGCCCTGTATTCCTAAACTGGACCCAGATAGTTTATGCCAGCCCCACTGCGAGAGTACGCACCAACAAAACCTATTCCGCTAAATGGTCCCTACACAGGGGCACCCGCCAGGGGTGCCCTCTGTCCCCCATGTTATACATCCTTGCTGCAGAACCAGTGGCAGCCTACTTGAGACAGGAATATGGGGAGGGAGGCATTAAGATAGATGGGGTGACCCACCTCATCTCTATCTATGCTGACGACACCCTATTGTACCTACGAGACCCTGAGCACCTCCTTCCCTACATTTTGGAAACCCTGAACTGCTTCCACAAACTCACCGGAATCCAGATTAATAGGAGCAAATCTTGCCTTTACCCCTTCGTAGCACTTTACACTGATGATTACAGATCCCTCCCCCCTCTAGATCTTGAATGGCAGGCAACTTCTTTCAAATACTTGGGGATAACCATACACCGCAACCCAGGCACAGAACACATCCTTAATACCGTAAGGGCCAAAGACTCTCTCACGAAATCCATGGAGTTCTGGGACCGGCTCCCGCTTTCGATGGCCGGGAGGGCTGGTCTCCTTAAAATGGCCGCGCTTCCCCGCCTACTACATAGCTTCACTAACGTCCCCTTCCACATCCCCCCTCATTCTTCAAAGAACTCAACAAACTCTGTAGGGGCTTCCTCTGGCAGGGGGGTGGGCACAGGGTGGCGTTGGAGACTCTCCAAAGACCATACGAAAGGGGCGGACTTAAGATCCCCAACTTTGAGCTGTACTTCCTCGCCAGCCAGCTGAGACATGTTACACAATGGATGGCCGATGAGAGCACGACAGACACTCGCCTCCTCCAACCGGCCCTCCCCCGGTTGTTACTAAGAGACATACTGTGGGCTGGGGAAGGTGCTACGAGACACTGCCCTTACCTTGCCAAGCTCGGGATCCGGCTTTGGGAAAGGGCCTGCAAACTGGTTGGGTCGGACGACCCGTTCTCCCCACAGATCCCCCTCGCTGCACTTATGGTTAATCACTCTTGGGGGCAAGTTGAAACACGTACACAATGGGAGCCCCTCGGGGTGGCCACGCTTGGGGACTTGATCCATGATCAGGAAATCCTAACTTTTTCGGAACTCTGTGAGACCACGGGCCTCCCGGCAGGACAGTTCCTGTTGCACAGGGTGGTCGTACAGGCCTTGTGCAGGAGATGGCTGATCGCTGCTGACCTGACTGAGGAGAATGAATGCATCGAAATGATACTGAACTCCGCTGAGGGGGGCCATGAAACCTCACAAATCTACGAGGCCCTGATGTGGGGTACGACCAGGGGAAACCTCAAATGCAGGAGTAAGTGGGAAACTGAACTGGGCCTTGTTTTTGAAGACAAAGATTGGGGTGACATAACCCACTACCAAAAGAAGGTTTCCAGGAATGCCCGCTTGCAGCTTATCCAACTGTACATCACTAATAGAGCGTACCTCACACCTGAAGCCATATCAAGATTCACAGGTGCTGGAACCCAATCATGCCCCAAATGCAGTGAACCCATGGCGGGAATGACTCACATATTCTGGGGCTACCCAATAATCAGGGAGTTCTGGTCACAAGTGAAGGACAGAGTGGCTGGCGCAGACATAGAAGTTGAGGTGGACGAGCCTACGGCCTGCACCCTGGGCAGATATAGGCGAAACAGGAAGAACAAACCCCTAACCAAGCTCACTGACCTTATATACATTACAGCCAAAAGACGTATTGCCATGGGGTGGAAAAGCCCCAGAGGTCCACACATGCCCCTATGGTGGGGAGACCTTACGAAGTGGATCATAGCTGAAACCGCGACATGGGAAACGGCTATCCATGTGCAAAGACTAGATTCCAGCGAGGAACTACACCGTTGGGTGGCCCTGACGGTGCCCTTGCTCCACCCTGAGGCGGATGATACGGAGCGGAGTGGAGAGAGTTGCCCAGATTCGGGCTCAGACTAGTGAGGAACAGTGAACTAACCGTGGTCTTGGGGGTGGGGGAGAGAGGGTGGGGTGGGGTTTTGGGTTTTTTCCTGATATGCTTGATCAATCACCAATGATGTTTGTTTTATTCTCTGTTTATCTCATGTTTAAATCAATAAACAAATAAAAAAAAAAATACAATATTTAGGAATGTTAATGTCAAAAGACAGTGTTTAACTCAAAGTTCTGAGCTTTTTCCAGCTCACAGGTTCCATTCAGCTCCCCTTCCCAAGCACAAGAATTTTCCAGGAAAAAGACCCAAGATTGACCTTTCTCCAGTTGAAGGTGACACAGTTCAGCACCAATCCCTGGCGTTCCCTTCCCCAAGTTTCAAGTAGCGCAGTTCAAAACATAACGGGCCTTGAGACTCCCATCCCAAGACAACAAGTGTAGTTCCTTAAGTTTCAGGATTCCTTTGTAGAGGACGTACCAAAGAAAGCCTGCACTCCAGTCGCCCATTTTGAAGTACCAAGAACATTCACGCCGAGATATGTGGCGTATGATGAGCAACTAAACCAGCAGAGAGCCGCATTAGTGCTCTGCCCAGTACCTATCAGAAGAGCAATACCTATTGAAGTATCAATAACCAGACAACCATGGACAATAAAGTATCCGTTAAGAAATTCCTACCAGCAAATGACACGAAATGAAGATTGCTTAAACACTGTCCCAGAAGAAACTCAACAGGCCTTAATTGAAGATGAAGGGTGACATCACGAGGGCCCAGAAGGACACACAGATGAAAGAAACGACAATCAAAAGATGACACACAAAGACGAAACGTCATGAATAAGGACATCATGAACTTAGAAGGAGAGAAGATGGTGAAATATAAAGAAACTTAAACTATAGAAACAGGATGCAGCTATTCAACCAGCTAACGTCTGGACATATGCTTGTAAACGCAAGAAGCTAAGAAAACAGCACGGCTTGCTATGCTTAGTAGAAGAATAGTGCGGCAAGCGCCACCTATATATCTACCTCAAAAAAGCAGAATATATAAGTGTGAGTCCACTTTACACAAAAGCAGAATTAACCCAGGTTACTAAGGGTCAAACAGGACAGGATTTGTAGTCCAGCTAAAACAAGAAAAGACAGCGGAATCGAAACTCAGCAAGAGCAGCTCGTGCCTGGGAAGTCGAGGTCAGACCAAGAAAGGGAGGCGGGCAGTAGCTTCGGAGAATCAAAACTTAAGAACAGAGCAGCCTGCCCCGTGAAGGTTGAGATAAGGAGGCCCAGGCAGGTGGCAAGCTGAGTAAAGAATTAAATGCACAAATAGATGGAAAATCAAGCAGATTCACGGTGTGCTAGCACGTGACTAGCCAAGCGAGAAGAGGCACCTACGCCTGGCTATCTCTCGAGCAGAAGATACCATAACTTTTCCTGACAAGAAGCTACAGTTTCGAAGCCGACCACAGCCAACTAATTGACACATAGCACTAAAGTACTGATTAATGGAAGGGAGGCTGGGTGAATCTAGGGGCATCCTGCACCTAGTTGACCATTCTGCATGATGCTAATTAAAGGGGAGATTTATGCATGGGGTTGAAGCCAACACAATCATAGTTGACCAAATAATTTAGGGTCTTATAGATAGTAGAACCAATGGGACGTCGTACTTTTAGTGACGTCCACCGTAGTCATTTTTGAAGGAAGGGCTTAGACGCCCACCTAATGATGTTCATCCAATCTTCACACTCCGTTACCATATACAGATATAGCACCTATATTTAGGTTTCCAACCAATAGAATTGCATGACAAACATTTGAGTGTTACACGTCAATGATGACGAATTTTGGGTATAACTGTTACTGTTTGCATGAAGTCGTTGGCAGTTGAAGCGAGACGGCCATTGCATCACTGTTGATTTCCATGTTTCTCCGCTTTCTGTACTTGTCATTAAACGGACTCCCCTTTGCCAAACCATTGAGTTGTCCTTATTGATTGGTGTTGGAGTAAGAAATCCTACACTCCATCCACCTCAAGGTGCAGCTATCTCGTCTTAAAAGTACTACTAGCAAGCTCTGACTCTATGGGCCGGTCAGGGGTCACTCATCGTCAGCCAGCCTGCAGTTCATGTCGAGTGCCCCAGGTCCGGCCGAACGGACTAACATTGGACTATAGTGTGTGAGTATGATCATTAGCTGCACCTCTGCTGTTCCACCGCCAATCTGTGCTTATGTAAGATAATTACTATTCCTTGTAGCCTAATGTAGCCCACAAGTATTTATGTTCAGTGTGCCTTAGTGAACTGTCTCTTTTGAATGTACCTCATGCCTCTATGCACTGTAAGTATCCTCTTGTAGCGTCACGGCTCCTCTGCCCCTTGACAAGTGCAGAACCCCACCCAGCCAGCATCTAGCGTGGGCTCATATCACGACGCCAAACTGTCCCACCTCACCGGGTCACATGTTGTGTGCCTATCTGTTACCAGATGCTCTATTATAACTACTAGTCAACTATATAATTTGCCCCTGCCTACCTGTAACTAGTGCAACTGGCAATGCGCTACTGTTGACTTCATCTAGACAAAACCAGAACTAGCCTATTTTATCCAATTGTATTAACTGCGCTAGTGATTATTGTGCCCATATTGAACTATGCTATAGCAGCCCACTGTGCCTATCTGGAACTGCGCTAATTGTGATTTCTGCCTATTATAGCCTATTGTGCCTATCTGGAACTGCGTTATTGCAGCCCACTGTGCCTATCTGGAACTGCGCTAATTGTGATTTCTGCCTATTATAGCCTATTGTGCCTATCTGGAACTGCGCTACCGCAGCCCACCGTGCCTAACCGAACTGCCCTGCCTATTATGAACCAGCCCACTCTCCCCAATTCAAGCAAGCCCATTGTGTCCAGCCAACTTTGACTATACTCCTGGCCACAAACCAATTGTTCATGGCAAATCTTCTCTTAACCACTCTTACCTTGTCAGTAACCCTTTCCCTACTCCACCCTAACAACACTTCACCCCCAGCTCATCATCCCACATACCCCACAACTATGGGGTATGCCGATACTAAACAAATCGACCAGCCTAACTGCGCCATTAGACCATTAGAATGGATCCACCGATTTGCTGCTCCTCCCACACCCTTGAACCCTTGCCTAGTAAAGGACAGAAACCTGAGACTTGGCTCACGGTTCTTACCTCCCAGATCGCTCACCAAAAAACACCCCCTCACTCTTATCATAACCAAGATCAAGCCAGCGCCACACAAACTCTGGACAACTCCCAAAAAAACCCATCAACATAACTGAGCCTCCCATGATCAAAAGTGCTCTCATCAATGCTGCTCATTGGTGGCCCATGCGCTTGACATCGCAGACCCCATAACCACCAACAACCTGGATTTCCTGGCTATCACTGAAACCTGGCTGCATCAGGCAGCAGGCCCAGCTCTATCCCTCGCCATCCCAGAAGACTACTCAATTCTAAGGAACGACACAGATTCAGGAAAAGGAAGAGGAGTAGCCTTTATCGCCAAAACCTCCCTTGGCCTTAGAATGACCCCTCCATCCAGCTTCCGGTCCGCTGAACTCCTACCTGCTAAGCTCCAACTCTCGGCCACACAAACCGTCCTTCTGCATCTCTTTTACAGAACCCCAGGCTCCCGCTCCTCATTTGAGGAAGTCAGGGTGGACTGGCCTTTAGGGTACTCTGGAAATTTCCCGGTTGGCCTCTGCGCCCTGGGCCTCTTTTGTGTGATATGTCCGCATTTTCTCATAAGAAAAGAGTGGGGCTTGCTGAAAATGTACAATTTGGGGCCACTTTGAAAATTATTTCCAGGGCCTTTTTTGGTTCCCAGTCCACCCATATCCACCCTCCTGTCCACCAACACCAAAATAGGATCTCAAATTATCCTACTAGGAGACCTTAACCTGGGCCTTGGGGATCCCAATGACGCCAATGCGCTCTCCCTGGAAAATACCATCTCCCAACTAGGGTTCAAGCTAGGGATCACAGCTCCAACACACAACAAGGGCAGAACCCTGAACTGGTTAGCAGACCACAACAGCTCCACAACCATCCTTACAAATGAGCCAAATGCTTGGTCAGACCACCACGCCATCCACTTCTCCATCCAAGGGCTGACTCAACCAAATACCCATCCAGCTACTATTCCGCAAACCCTCACCAGGAATAACCGCAACATCACCTTGCAAAGCCTTCATCCACTAATCCACAACATCCTCATGTCCGCAAACTACACCAACCTAGATGCGGATAAACTTGCTGACCTCTATAATAAAACACTCAAATCAGCAGTAGATATCATTGCCCCTATCAAACTCACAAAAGCTAAACCAGCAGCCCACTTGAACAAATGTTTCACCCCGGAGTTTAAAATCCTCTGGAACACAAAACGAGCGGCAGAAGCCACTTGGAGAAAATCTCCTAACCAGGCCAACAAAACACTACTCACGATAGCAGCCACCACCTACAAAACCTCTATCCTCAGAGCCAAAAAAGAGACCTATGACAATAGAATTGAAAGTGCCAAATCTAAAACAAAAGAGCTCTTCACCATCCTTAGGGAACTCGAGTCCCCCTCCACACCCTCAAAAACTTGCGTGAAAGACGCAGACTGGTGTGAGAGGATCCAAAAAGCCTTGGCAGACAAAATCGCCATGCTTCAATACAGAATCGAACAGAAAAAAGCTCAGGCTAGCCAAAAAATACAACCCTCCACCCCACCCACCTCTGAAATTCCCACATGCCCCCCCTTCTCCTTTACCCCAGTGTCAAAAGAAGTGGAAAGCATCATCAAAGGTCTCAAGCCTTCCAGATGCCAAGGGGACTCCTGCCCATCTCCCATCATCCAGGAAGGTGCCAACTATCTGGCCCCTTTCATAACAGCCCTTATCAACACTTCCTTCAAATCAAGCTCAGTCCCTAGCAGCCTCAAGGAGGCCTGGGCCATGCCCCTTCTAAAAAAAAAACGAACCTAGACCCTAATAACCCAACCAACTACAGGCCAATTACCACTGTCCCCTACATCCTAAAGATCTTAGACAGAGTGGCCTATTTACAAATCCAGAAGCACTTGGAAGAGAACAACCTCCTGGGCCTTAGACAATGTGGCTTCAGACCAAGGCACGGAACAGAGACAGCCCTCCTGGACTTAAAAATCCAGATGGACGAGGCAGACGATAAGGGCAAATTAGCCATTCTCCTGCTGCTTGACCTCTCGGCAGCCTTTGACCTCGTCGAGCATCAGATCCTCACGGAACATCTGACAGCCTCAGCTGCTTTCTCTAACCAGGCAACTGCCTGAGTCCAATCCTTCCTAGCTGACCGAACCACCCGGGTCTTCTCTCCGGGGGCTTCAGCCCACCCCATCCCCATCCTCTGTGGCGTCCCACAAGGGTTGTGCGTCTCACCGACCATATACAATATCTTCACCAAGCTATTGTTCGACCGCCTTGATAACCTGGGTGTCACATACACACATTATGCTGATGATACCCAGGTTCTCATCACCCTATCAGGCTGCTATGAAGAGGATTCTACGCAGATCAACAACCTTTACCTGGAGATCCAAGCCTGAATGGCAGAACACGGCTTATGCCTCAACGATGAGAAAACTGAGCTCCTTCTTGTCGGCTCCCAACCTCTGCTAAACAAACTGGACCACTGTTACGCGTCTATCAACATAGACGGTAACCTAATCACTGTGGCCAAAGAAATTAAAACTCTAGGAGTCTATCTAGATTCCACACTATCGCTCAAAAAACAGGTGAATGCCACAGCCTCTTCCACAGCTTATACAAATAAGCTCATCAATGCCCGCAAACCCTTCCTCTCAACCTCCAGTTGCATTACACTAGCCAGAGCACTAGTGCTCTCAAAAATTGCCTACTGCAATACTCTCTTTCTTGGCTCCTCAGAACGCAATTTGAATAAACTGCAGGTGCTGCAGAATAATGCACTCAGAGCCGCTCTGAGTGTTCCGTGACACTCACACATCTCAAGCTTTAGACAAGATGCCCATTGGCTCCCTGTATGAGATAGAATCACCCTACGATCCCTCGTCATCGTCCACAAATGCCTCTCCAGTGACGCCCCCAAATACCTGGCAGACAAGTTCACCAAACACACTTCTTCCAGACCAACTAGAACAGTGTACTCTCACTGTCTCTCCATCCCCAAATTCTCCCTAAAAAAAGCAGGTGGCTCCAGCTTCCCTGTCCTAGCCGCTAAACAATGGAACGCTATACCGTTGAACCTCAGAGCAGAACCCTCCTTTTGGACCTTCAGAGCAAAAACAAAGTCCTGGCTCGCCAAAAATAACTCCACCGTTATCTGACACACTTAATGTACTAGCGTTCTCTCCCGACCACCATTTAACCCGGTCAACTGCACTTACTGTTATCATCTTGTATGTATATAGTCTGCTGTAACTTCCTCTATGTCTCCGGCGCCCAGTTACCCCAGGGTTCGGCCGCGGTATAAATAAAGAAACTAAACTAAACTCGCTCTCGCAGTACACTTTTCCTGAAGACTTAAATGCCTTTAATTGCACTTGTCTTCGTCTTTTCAGAAGTCTTGAACAAACACCAGGTCAGCCTGACGCTTTTTCTGGCTTGCCTCACCAGCTCCTTTGAAGTGGTTTCGCTGAGCTTGTTCCACAGTGTCCTTAGCTTTCACCATTCAGGGTTCTCTGGTCTAGGCACAATTGTCAGATCACACAGTCCATCCATTACAGGTCACAACAAGGAGCTAGGGCTTCACAGCCCACAAACACAGGTTACTTGGTACTTGTTCCTGAGCGCCAAGCCACTGTCACTTGATTACTTGTATAGGGATTTTGGCTTAGGATATATTCTTCTGGCTTCTCCTTGGTCGTCTTGTGGCTCTGCCACCATGCATCACACACTCCTTGCCAAATTGTAGCCTTGGCACACTGCATTCATTAATTAAAGTTCACTGTATGGTTTCCCTCAGACTTTAATATATTCCAAGTTTGGGTTGATTCATTGTTCCACACATGTTTTAACATTCACTTTCAGCTCAGAGTTCAATGCTCTCTTATGTGACTTAATTAAATTCAGTAAATGTTAAATTATTTAATTCGATGTTCGATGTGCGCTGGTTTTATCTCAATAGTCAGTTTCTATTTAGTTCAGTATTTAATAGCATTGTGATTATCAATGTTGAATTTCCATTTAGTTAGGTATTCAAAATGCATTGGATTTTCAAATATCGAATTTCCATATAGTCTGATTTTCAATATGCATGTGATTATTTATTCTCCTGGACCTTTACACACTTGTGGTCCTTTAGGTGCTTCCCAGTACTGGAGCTCCTCTCCGACACTAGCCTGTCTTCTCTGCTGCCACCCAGTGGTTTCCCGCCACTTCCTTTCACCTCATGAAGTCGGGAACACCAACCGCTGCGAAATCCGCTTGTTTTCCGTGTGCTCCCTGCTTCACACCGGCACCTTTGATGCTGGTTTCCGTACGTGGACAGAATCCTCGGCATTTGGGCTCCTTAGCAGCACCTGCTGCACGCACTGAGGTTTGGAGGCTCCCAGGTTTGTGGGGTATACGCAGCACACTTACATCGGGCCCACAAGTCCTCTGGGACTTTTGCCAGCATCCTTGTTCCTTCTCTTCGGCCACCATGGATGCTTCCTTTCACAGGTCTCCTGCTGCTTCACCTGCCTCACTCTGTCCTGCTGGACTGGTCACCCTTTATACACCGGCAGCCCCTTGACAGTGTGCAGGTGTGGAACTCTGATTAGCCCTGTCTGACCACAATTACAGGGGCATGCCTGACCCTCACAGTTCCATGCCGGCATCTTCTTCGTCTCAGTACCAGACTGGAGTAAAGGGGTAATCTTCATCACTCTTAGTTTCATCTTTTTCGTCTCAGTACTGTCAAGTGTTACATGTGACGATTTGAGGGGAACTGGCTTATAATGCCTACAAAGGTTGGGGGAGGGTTGCGGTGCTTGTGAGTAGGGAAAGGGGGATACCATGTCTCACCCAATGGCACCCCACTCCCAATCTTCAAGGACCCTCCACCTAGGTGATCCTCCCTCGCTTTGCCACCCCCAGGGCCAGGATCCAAGAGCGATGGCCTTTCCCTGGCCACCTGCGCAGAGGATCCAAGGGGAGTAGAAGTGAGAATACCCTCTGGATTCTCACAGTACCTGCAGGCAAAGAACGTCTCCCAAGACGCAGGCTGCAGGCGGCCCCAGAGTCTCTTGCAACCCTGGGTAAATAACCCAGAAAACCAAGACTTTGGTGGCTGGTGTCTGTGACTTGGAGCAGAGGTGAGAGCAACATCTAGGGAAGCATATCCTGGCGACCCAACTCATGGTCAATGACTCTGCTGCAGCAAGAGAAGCGGAGCGTGGTAGACTGAGCTATTTCAGGCTGGTACGGGTGGCGCCACCTAGGAGGAGAGTGGCAAGACTCCTGGAAGCCACCACTAGCACCTGATTGATGAGCTGGGGATCATGCCGTACTGTGGATCAACTTAAGCAAGCACTGCATGGGGAGAGTGGGAGCAGGCCATATGAGTGTACTATGTAACACGAAAGAAAAGGAATACAACACCACTGCACAGAACACTGTGAATAGTTAAAATATATAGAGTAACTGGTGGTGCTGGGCAGTCGGGTACACCCACTCCACTGGGAAATTACCACAAGGGGATCAATAGGCACACCAGTGCTTGTTAAAAGAAACTACTCATCCTTGTCCCAGTGGTTTGGGAGACACAACTGAAGAACTACTCGCCAGGTTAACAAACCAGGTATTATGGGCTAACGCAAAAGACACACAGTCCTTGGAAGGAGAGTATACCAAGGCTGTAAGTCAATTTAAAGCCTGACAAAGAGACTTACAAGGAGAGGATAATAACGTCTTTGATTTATTGGAACTTGAATTGGGGAAGACAGCATTTGCTGCTGGACCAGGTTATTTTTGAACTTTTGTTTGTTGCTGTATACATTGGAAAAAGTACTCAGTAGAACTTTATTCTTTGAAACTTTGTGTATCATGAAGGCTAAACCACGGGAGCCAAGCCAACAGGCATTTCCCCTATTTTCTTTTCTATTTTTTGAGATTTTAATGTGAGGGTCAGATTAGGTTTTGGACACAGGGCAGAGGACTTTAAGGGGTCGATTCATGGAACAAACATGTGCCGAAAATCCCAGCGCAAGCTGGCGCAAGGTGGCGCAAACGCGAGAAAGCAAGCGCATGCACACGCGTGCGATTCAAGGAAGGCGCTGTGCGTGTTTTCCACTGGTTGTGCGCCAAATCCGTGCGTGGCACACACGGGCACACACGTCATTGCAACAACCCGAACGCCATGCCCGACGTGCACAGGGACAGTGCACAACATCCGCGCACACACCAAAAAGGGGGCGGGACACGGGGCGTAACACACGGAATGGGGAACAACGTGTGAAAAAGAAGGCATAACTGGGGAAGTACTGCAGGGAAATACACGGAACTCTCACACGCACGCGAACAACTCGTATTCATGGATTTGAATACGGGAAACAAGCGCACGCTAAAAGACGCGCACAGGCGTCAACACGTCCGCCACAGGAAGGCAGGCGTGAGCGTCCCTGCGCACAGTATAAAAGCACGCAGAAACAACAAACACGTATATACCTCTACGATGAATGCCCCATTTGTCGCAGCACTGATCGTGGGAGACCGCAGGAGGATGAGAATAGCCAGGGCCCGCATTTTTTCACCCCGGACTAGCATTTTTGGGATGCCTGACGACCAGGTCTACGGCAGGTATAGGTTTCCACCTCATTTCATCCTAGATCTGGTCAGGGAGTGGGAAGATGACCTTACATCCCCCACCCTCTGCTCCCAAGCATTGAGCCCCTTGGAGAAGGTGCTCAATGTCCTGCATTTTTTGGCCACTGGGTCATTTCAGCGGACTACTGCCATAGTGGGAGGGGGGGGTCTCACAGGCCACGCCGTCATGCTGCCTACACCAGGTGTTGGCAATCATGACTGCGCGCCCCTCAGTCCGCAGGCACATATACATGCCCAGAACACCCGCAAAAAAGACAGGCGGTTGTCCAGGACTTTTACAGGTTGGCACACTTCCCCAAAGTGCTCGGTGCCATAGATTGCACCCATGTGGCACTACCTCCACATAGGGCCACTGAGCACATCTACCAAAACCGCAAGCACTGGCATTCCATCAATGTGCAGGTGGTATACAATGCCAAGGGAATCATCAGCTCTGTCTATGCAAACTACCCTGGCTCCACCCATGACAGTTTCATATACAGAATGTCCGCCCTGAGCCGGGCCCTGGAAGCTGGGCAGCATGGCGACACATAGCTCCTAGGTGAGTACAAATGCCTGTGCACATGCATGCATGTCACACACAGACAAATACACAAACCCCAATAATCACAACCATTATCACCTCTCCAGGGGACGGTGCCTACCATCTGAGCAACCACATGATGACGCCAATCCGGAACCCCACCACACCACCCCAGGTAAGATACAACGCTGCCCATATTGCAACCAGGGCCATAGTGGAGCGCACATTTGGAGTGCTCAAGTCACGCTTCCGCTCCCTTGAACGCTCTGGCGGGCAGCTACTCTATGCACCCCCAGTAGTGTGCAGGATCATTGTGGCAGCATGTGTCCTGCACAATGTTGCAACATGGCAGGGCGTACCGGTGGACATGGTGGTGCCCCCACATCCCCAACCACAGGCACAGGCGCTGCCCATGGGAGGGGATAGGGCACGTGGCGAGGCAGCCCGGACCCAGCTTGTGGCCACATTTTTCACCTAAACTCCCACCCCTGCGCAGTGCACACAGATCTGGCACATACCAGGTGACAATCGATGATGACAAAGAGACAGTCAACTGTCACAACCTTACCACCCTGAGAATGTTGCCATGGAAGTGCCACATTGTGTGCATCCCTAGCTACTCAAACCTAACCAATCCTGTGTGACCAAAAGGTACACATGCAAGGTGTGTATCACACAGACCTGCAAAACAGGCCATGACAATCACTGGTATGTCACCCAAAGCCACCAACAACACAACATGACATGGCAAGCAATAGCAAAACACCAACACAGTAACAATAATGTACACATTGACATGTGAAAAATACAAAGTGGGGTCAGACAATGATGCCTGACATGGAATCAGATGAAATGACTGACCAACAACCTCCCACACAAAGCAAGTCATACCCAAATGCGTAACAACAGTTGTAGCTTGAACATAACAATGAATGCCTGTTTACATGCACATTGTGCACGGCAAAATCAACACTGCATAATACGTGTGCTGTGTCCATCTCCTGCAACACACTGCTCAGCACACAGCATAGTGACCAGCCATTGTGTGTGACGCACACCCTGAGCATCACATTAAAACGACAAACTAAATAAAAAAACAAATCACGCATGTACAGGATCCACAAATGGTCATAGATCATGTGCTGCAGGGACACAGTGGGCCCCAGAATGCAAACTGAGTGCACATGTGGACATGAAAGGGTGGTTGTACATGTTGTGGATCATAGTGTGAGCGTGTGTGTCAGTAGGGACATGCACTCAATACATGCATGTGCAATCAAGTGACCATCAGTGTCCTCATCACATGTGAACATTTCCCATGTGTACACCCCAGCATGTCAAACCACAACTATACCCTCACACCTGAAAGGTAAACACAACACATGAACAGCCATTGATCAGCAGAATATATCATGTACATAGGATACAACAGTTACAATGTCAGGGTGCCCATCACACTGTGGGGCAAGGCAACTGTCCAACAACAAAATACCCCCCCCTCCCTCACATATCACCATGACCCACTGAACAACTGTACATGGGGTATGTAGCCTTCATCCTTGAAGTTCACCTGGCCACAGGATCACCCTTCCCCTTTGTCTCCATCTTCCACCTTGCATGTAAAAAGTTTCCAGCACCCTCAGAGGCCACCTTGACTTGCAAAGACACCAAATCAAAGAGAACTCAAAGCAGGCAAACACACAAGCCAAGCAAAAAACCTGCAGGCAGCAAAACAAACAAGAAGAGTCTCCAGTAGATGACTTGAAGTAGCGGTACGTCACAAAGCACAAGTGCTAGCACAATGATGGAACAACCAAAGTAGCACAGTAAAACAATGTCACAACAGGATATGTACCATGTTTGGTACATAATATAGAATGATGCACCACAAACTGATGTGTACTGTCACAGCTCCAGTGTACAGGCGCAGGAGCGGCACGAACCAACCACCCCCACCGTGGTCTGGGTGCCTGCAAGGTCAAACTCACACAGGCCTCTGAGACCCTGGTGGGCAAGGAGGGTCAGGGATATGCAGTCGGGACAGGCATTGGTATACTGGATAACCGGAATGAGGGGCAGGAGAGGGGAGGAGGATTGACAGGGGAAAGTAGGGAATGTACAAAAATATAATAATCACATTAACACATACACAATCAGACCAAACATGTACATCATGCACATAGTACCAAATTACTCAATTGGAAGTCAAAGAGAAACTTATCTCTGGGGTGAGTGCTGGCCTCCTGTCTGCGCACTCTCAGGTCCGGTACATGAGCAGTTTAATGCTGCAAAGAGAGCCAGAGTCACTAATCTGTGCGTGCCCATAACACACACACACACACACACCACCATGCATGCCCCAAAGTAACAAAATACTCTACAAACAAACTATCTGGTGTGGTGCTTCATACCCATACGTAAGATTCCCCCCGTGATGGTTCATACACAGTCAATGCAGTAAGTCAGGCACCGGTGGGTGCATGGCAAATGGAAGACCAATGTGTCAAGATTCACACAACATCCAATGTTCCCTGGGTAAGCAGCCAGACGCATTTAGCAAGGTACGACTTCAGTACAAGTCGTGTTCCAGCATAACCTAAGTAGGTAGTGCATGTGGCAATTTCAACATGAAAAGGAAATGCACTGCACATGAGTCTGTCCCTCGCTGTCTGTCCCTGTGAGCAGCTTATTTCCCTGTCTTGGAATGCTACATGGCTAATACAACTGCCTCAATGGACCATGGTGGACCGGAGGATATGTGCCACTGCCCCTGCATGTGTCCCTGACAACTTTCCCATCAACTAGCCATTAGTCCACCAACGCATCTTAGCTGTACTGTGCGCTTCAACACCAATATCTGTCCAAGCTCACCGTCAGTGGTGCTACTTAGCATGCATGTTCAACTGGCCTGGTGGAAGGTTGGCTGCGGTGTGGCCCCTTGTACTGCTCACCTTGCCTGGAGTTCCTTGAAACATGTCAGCTTCTGTAGGATGTATGAGCTCAATCCCTGTGGCTCTGCCTGTGCACACATGCGCATGACTGCACCACCGAATGTGGCCAGCTTCCAGACGTCCAATGGGCCATGTCTGCTGGGAAAGGTGGTCTGGAGGCTCACCCCCTGCAGAAAGGGCAGAAAACACATGATTAATGCTTGAAATATCCCTGTGTGTGTCTCCTCAGGCATGTCATGACAGGACCATGTCAGAGACGTACATCAGAAATCACTCCATCAGTGCGACTTTCACAGGTAAAGTGTGTTAGCCACTGTCTACAGCATGAATTGCATCAAGCACATGTACAGCAAAGATAAGAAACGTACTACACAATGTATAGCAACTAATGTACACATGAATCATGAAACCACCCACCTAGCAAAGGAAGAACTGTGGTCAATATCACCCCTATCATCCCCACTAGGGGTGTCAACACAACAAGTAGTACAGCAGCTGACATGCCACAGATATGACAGTCTAAAGCCCTTGTGTAATAGGCTGTAACACCAAACCATCCTTGCGAGCCCATGGATAAGGGAAGCAGGAGTGGCATATGTGAGTCAGGACCCCAAGCTGCAAACACATACACGAGACAAGCTTGAAGGGACCAGCTGGAACAGACAGTAGATGCTTTCAAAAGCCACAAAGCACCACACCGTCACATGAAAGCACAATAGACAAGCAATTGTAAACTATATTAACCAATTAGACTAACTATGAAAAACCTACATTACCTAATTAAACTAACTATCAAATTGAAAGTTAACTAACTAAACTAAAAGAAAAATCAAAAATGGCCACATATGACCCGGGGGGGGGAAGCACCCAGGAGGGGGGAGGTACAGGGTGCTGCTTAACACCCACATGCGATGATGTTGAAGAAAAAAAACCTCCATGGGCTCAACGCCTGCACAGCCCGACCTATGTGGGAGATACCTTGTCGTCCGAGTCTGGCTCTACCTGAAAAGGAGGACGTGGCACAGGAGCCTGACCACGCCTAGCCGCAGCTTGCCGCTCGTCGGCAGCAAGTCTGCCAGACGGGTGAGCCTGGTTCTGTGCGGCGATGACACGTAGGTCTGCATGCAGAACCTCCCGTGATACGCGTGCTTCCTCTTGCAAGGTAACACGTGTAACACAGAGTTCTTCCTGCAAGGCCTGGCTGGACAACTGATGCACCTCCCGGCAAGCACGTAGCTTAGCCGAGATGGTACGCTCAAGCTGCTCAAACCTCTCCTCTGACCGTGCCCTCTGGGACATCAAGAGGACACCCAGAGTGGATCTGAGGGACTCATACTCAGCCCTCAGGGCCTCCGTATGTGCCTCTGCGTAAGCAGCAATTGCTTCACGCAGAGACAACATTTCAGCCTGGCGTGCTCTGTCTGAGGCCGCCATGCCCAGTCTGAGGGAGTGGGCCATGGACCGTGCTGCTCGCTGCTGGAGAAGCACCTACCTAGCAGGGGGGAGCACGGATTGGGCCACAAGCTCCATGCTCACAGCAATGTTCTCCATTGCTGCCCCCTGGCGTTCTGAATTGGCAGTCATGTCTTGCTCCCACTCAGTATACCGCAGTTGCGCGTGCCCACCGCGTTGCTGGGCTTGACACCTGCAGGACCCAAGGACCGGGTGTCCTTGTTGGGTTGGCACCGCCCGCGGCTGAACGACTACATGCCCCCGTCGACGTGATGGTCCAGGCACATCAGTGACTGGTGTGGAGGGTGACCCTGCGTCCCGATCCACCACAGGCGGAGGTTCCACCACTGTCTGACCCCTCAGTGCAGGTGTCGCGGACAGAGGAGTGTCCACATCAGAATCACTCACCCCTGACATTTGGACCTGATGCACATCCAACTCGACGTGGACGTCATTGTGGTCATCAGGGCTGGACTCATTGCCAGCCAAAGACAAGATGGTCTGTAGCACATGTGGGTTTTCGTGGCCTACCACACCACGACCCCCACTTGTGCCGGGTTTCTGTAGTCATAACAACCCTGTGCCTGGCATGACAACACCATCCTTTGGCTCCATTGCATCATCATCTGAAAAGTAGAGAGAAAAAAGGTCACTACACATGTTAGAAGCACACAACACACACACACACATAGACATCACACAGACACCAAACACTTCAAGCAGACATGTCACACACAAAAGAGAACCTGCCATGCATGCTGGGTGAACTTGACATTGCTTCTGTGATTAGGCATGTAGAAGGGTGCTATACCGCTCAGAAGTGGGCCGATGCAGTGCAGCAAATGTGTACGTTACTCACTATCTACATATACAAGTACTTCATGATGTGTATTTGAAAATGTGAAAGCAGTGCAAGGTCAACTTCAGGCATCACGTGCAATGTGCATGCAATGGGTAGCATGGCTACAAGCAAACCACCCCTCCACCTAAGTGGAAATGCAGGGATGCCTTGCATGGTATCAAAAGGATGACCATAGACCTGTGTATTGACAGACAGTGTTGACTAGCATCGATTGCATCATCTGAGTCAAGTGACAACACAGCAGATGATGATGGGACAGTAAGCAGGACACATGATGAAACCTCAGGAGTACACCCACGTGTGAAGAAGACACTACACCAGTTGGACAGAGTAATTGGGCATGAAACAGGCTGAGGCCTGTGACCCACAAAGACTGTCACACCCTAATGATGTGTGGAACGCAGGACTGAGCCACAGTGGCCATGGGAAGGCTGATGAAATTCCATGCAATGTAGGTCACCCTGGACACGTACTACAATGATCATCCAGTCAAGGACACATAGGGGCATGCATAGAATGCACATGGAGCATGAATGGGCACTCATGTCCCTGCGGAGCATCTGACATCTGCACAGTCCAAGTGGGACACCCTCCATCAAGTACAAAGGATGTACCACACAGCATATGTCTGGCAGGTTTGCTGGTGGAAGTTAGCTTGTACACAGGACGCATGAACAGGCAAGTACTTTACGGCAGAATTGATGCAGACCAGTGCAAAGGTGAAATTGGGGTGCAGGGGGGGGTGGAGGGGCAAGGGAGCATGCCTACGTGGAGTACCCACATGCAGGCAGAGGACACATGCACGTCAGTCATGCTATGACATAGTCCCAGGGCTGAGAGGAAGGTCACCCCAGGCTACATGCAGAAGGGCCAGTGAGCTGGAACATGGACCGCAGGGGCATCCTGGTGACCAGCATGTGAGTAGGGTGCAATACTGGTGATGCGGACAGTCCCCGTCTGCTCCACATGTCCACCATCCTGCAGAGCAGCCATGCATCAGTGAAGCATTGCATTACTTGCACTTCAGAACCATGTACACATGACATGTAGTGGCAGTCATGCACAACACATCACACAAGTAAAACACACATGTCCTCAACAAACACGCAGCAACACTCACTGGACTGGGCATCAAAGTCTGGCATCTCTCCCACTCCTTCGACCGATTCAGGTGGTATGAACTCCGCAACGAGTGACTTGTCCGGAGTGAGGTCTTCCTCCTCAGGTGCCGGCCCACTGCCAGTCACCAGAGTCAGGTTGTAATTTGAGGCACACTGAGCCTTAGCGCTGCGTTTGAGGTCATTCCAACGCTTTTTGCACTATTGCGCCGTGCGCACCTCATGGCCGAATGCACTCACATGTTCCGCAACTTGCTTCCAGTGGGTATCACGGTGGGCAGCCGTAGTTTGACAATTAGGCCCCACTAGCATGTCACGGCTGTGGTCCCGCACGTAGTCCACGAGGAAGTCAAGTTCCTGGTTGCAGAAAGGCTTCTTCCTTGACATGCAGGAGGTTGTGGCTGTGTGTGGGGTCCCAGACTGTGCTGCAGGTGCAACCTTCCTCCTCTTGGATTGTGGCGCAGACCTTGGCTGGCAAATGCCACCCTGACCAGTATGGCCAGTGGCACCGGTGGATTGAGCCAAGGGAGTGGCAGGTGGAGGGACGACCAAAAGCCTGACTTGCGTCAGTGGCAGCTGGGTGCCCTCTAATGGACCCTGCGCAGCAACATCCGTTGTGGCAGGGTCATTGACCACGACTGTCCTGGTTGGTAGACTCACAACCGGGGTGTTGTTGGCTGCATCTGCCCCTGCACTTGCCAACACCCGGCTAGTCGGGGCAGCAGATGACATTACTGCCCCAGGGACACGTGTCTCGGTCAGGGCAGCCCTGCGGGCACCTACGGTTTGCCTCCTGCCCTGTTGGAAATCTTCCCAGGACTCTTCAAGTGCCAACGCAGCCTGCGCTGGCAGACCCTAAGCCTGCGTGGTGGTGTCCACAGCTGCACCTGCAGCTACCACTACCCTTGGGACCATGGCAGGCGATGAAACGGACTGCCGGGTCACATGGGAGCCAGTGCCAGATGCAGAAGCTGCATCTCCCGGAACCACAGGGGGTGGTGGCATGACTACACCAACACATGGCACAACATTGTGCCCAAGTGGCACACCCCTGCCTCTTCCCCCTCTGCGGCCACCCTGGACACCCTGGAGTCCTCCTACTCCCTGGTCACCCTGCCCACGTCCCTGACCACGCCTGCCACGAGGGGTGAATGGGGTGGGATGCAAGATGTTAACAGCACCCCTGCACCTGCAAGGCTGTATGTGACCCCGGTGATGAAGTGACGGGTCACGCAATGTTCAGGCACCCCAAAACTGCAGTAAAACCATGCACGCAACCCCTGCAGCCTACGTGCGTGGAATTAACTTCCCACAGTATGCGGTGGCACCCAGGAACATGAGCGTGGGACACGCAGGCTACTATGACCTCGAAAATGGGTACGCGATACACAGGGGCACCCGCAGTGGGAAAAATAGCGTGCGCGACTCACCGTCAGACTAGCGCAATGATGAAAAATACGCGTAGCCAATACCCCCGCCAAAAGAAGAGATACGTCCTTGATCCGCTGTGAAGTTGTGATGGCGCGCGAAACAACACGAAGTAGCAACACACACGTCAGTCTCCACGAAAGGCACGTACAGCGAACTGCTGGCCCCGCTCACCTTTAACTGCGCTGAGGTAAACGCCCGCGCGCGTCACATCACTTATGCGCTTAGGCCCTTTCCTCGAATTACACGCATTCACACACGGACGTGTGGTTTTTTCACGTGCTTATCCACTATGCACCCGTGTTGAGGGAAACGCCCGTGCGCGCTACCTCACAGACGCGCTTACGCGCTAAGGGCCTTTCCTCGAATTACACGCTGACGTGCACTTTTTTCACATGCCAAATCACTCTGTATCAAGCTGGCCACGCGAAAACACTCGGAAGACCACGCTCCTGCCCAAAAGGCCATTTTCCTGCCCCAAGAGCCCCGAGCACGCTCCCACCTGCCATCTGCTGCTGCCTGCCTGCTGTCCAAGTGCCCTGCTATTTGGTGCCTGCACGTCAGCCATCTGCAGGGGTCCAGTTGCTGTGACCACCCCTGCTGGAACAGAAGACTCCCGACTGGGATACCATCGCTCCACAGCCCAGCCCCAGGACCCAGTTGCCCACCCACGCCTGCCTCGGGGGTCGCCATGTCAGGGCAAACACCATCTGAGACCACTGGCGACCCCAAGCCAGAGAGACAGAGGGCCACCAGCTTCAGTGAGAAGGAAGTTGGTGTCCTGGTGGAGCATGTCCTGGGGCATTATGATGCCCTCGTCACATCATCGCGCGCCGACAAGGAAGGATGGGAGAGGATCTGGGAGGACGTTGTGGTTGCCATCAACGCGGAGGGGGTGGCAAGCACGTCCGGAAGCGCTGGGAGGACCTCAGGTCCAGGACCCTCAACAAGGCCCGGCGCCACCTGAAGGCAGAGGATGCAGAGGGGTGCCGGGTCCCCCTGAGCAACATCCAGATGAGGGTCCTGGAATGCCTAAGCCCAGCGCTCCATGCCCAGATCCTTCGGAAGAAGACCCGTCTGGAGTCGAGCGGTAAGTGGCCATGCATTGCTGTGCGAAACAGGGCATGTTGCAGTGTGCTGGTAGTCAGCTACTTGCCTGTATGTGTAACATAGGCCATGTATGGATGTGTGTGCGCCGGGACATCATGGTAATGCATGTGAGACCAGTAGTGCGTGAACCACATGGATGGTGCATGTGTTCCAATGAGACATGGGGAGCTGAAAGCGGAATGCACACATGAATGCATGCCAGTCCCTGTTCTTGGACATGGGTGGGGGGGTGAGAGATGGGTGCTGCTCTCATGTACATGTATGGTGTGCATGTCTGTGTGTCTGAGAAGCGTGTGTGTGACTTTGAAATGCCATGGATGCATGACACATGTCCGTGACGATGTGTAGATTCACTCATGCAGTCTGGTCACCGTTGTATCCACTGTGTCTGTGTTGTACGAGCCATGATGCATGACCCTCTGGTGATGTGTGTGCATGGGATCAGTATGAGCCATGATGCATGTGAGTTTAAAGGCAACATTTATGTCCATGGAGGGCCTTGTACATGGATGCTGATGTTGATTGCATGCGCCGTGCCTGTTTCTGCATGTGTGTTGCGTGCATTGACCCATGTGTACTGGAGCGACAGGATGGAAGTGACGTTTGACAGTGCCACTCATGTGTTATTGCTTCCTGTCTAGGGGGCTATTGTACAGTGCCCTGATGCTTCTGTTCTATGTCTCCCTCTACGCAGCGTCAAGTGAAGAAGAGGGCGGAGACGGCGCTGTGGAGCCAAGCGGCGGGGTGCCTCCACCGGGCGGCGACGCAAGGCCCAGCCACCCTCCTAGGAATTGCCAACATCTGGGAGTGAGGGGACTGGTGCCGTGTCTGCCACTACGGCTGTAGCGGAAGGGCCGGGTGAGCCCCCACAGGGGCTTGCAATGGTGGAAGATGGTGCGGAGGCATCCAGGTTGCTGGTCTCTACAGAGGAGGAGTAGCCCACTACTGAGCCGCACCTGGGGCCTGGTGGGGGTAGTACCACTGGTGCAAGTGGTGCAGTCCAGGGCCAGGGCCAGGAGGCAGCACAGGTCACCACGGAGGGACAAGTGTATGTCGCTGTCCCTGACCCTGTGACTGCACCACCTTGCACCAGCAGGGATGCCCCATCCCAGGCCCGTCCGCAGGTAGGGGGGGAGGCCCACGTCATCTGGCTCTCCACTACCTGTGGACATGGAGTCCCATGACCGTATGGGCTCCATCCTGATTGGTGTCGCGTTGCGCACACGTGACATTCGTGATGACGTGTGTGCTTCCTGGGGGGAGCACGCACGCCATCACGAAGAGCTGCGTGGCAACGGGGCACTGTTGGGAGGGGCCCTGGTCGGTGGGTTCCTACATGTGTCGTGCACTCTGGCAGTCCTCTCCTCCTCTGTGGAGACTATGCGCCAGTCATTCTCCCTGCCGTCTTCCAGCCCAGATTCCACCAGGGCCCCCTGTGGACCTGGCCCGACAAACACAGCCAGCCTGGTGGAGATCCCATCCCTGCCACAGTCGGGAGTCGGCGGTCCAGCAGGGGTGGACACCCCAACAACTGGAGACCAGCAGATAGAGGATGTGCAGGCATCATCGGACAGGGCACATGGACAGCAGCAGCAGCAGGCTCTAGGTGGGAGCGATGATGGCTCGGGGCCATCAACATCAGAGGGGCAGGCATCGGCCAGAGGGCAGGAGAACCCTGGAATGGGAGTGTCTTCCGTGTGGCTGCGGTTGGGCCAGCGTATAGATGCGGAGCAACGGCGGGCGGAAGAGGCGTGGCTCACCATGGTCAGGGCGGTGTTCTCCATGCGTCGGGCGTTGAGGCGGGCTGAGTGCCTCGAGGCAACTTGCAGGGAGTTGGAACAGGCCATGAGTGCATCCCTGCGAGACCTCGGGGCCAGGACAGAGTCCTGCCTCCAGGAGATAGACATGGAGTTCGATGATGCCCTAGCCCGCAACATCACAGAGTGAGCCGCAGGACTTGCCCGCCGCCATTGTATATAGTTAGTTAGTGATAGGTTTCCTTTCTTTTTTTAATTATTTTGGGACGCTTGGACAATGCCCCACATTTTTGTATATAGTTGTAAATTAGCTAGGGTTTTGTATATAGGTTTCATTTAATTTGTTGGGCTCATGGACCCTTGTTGCAATATTTGTACATAGTTGGACAGTGGATTTTTTTTCTTACATCATTTACCCTCACCATGGATCAATGGATTTTTTGGATTTTGGTTTCTTTTGGATTTACTTTGGTGGACAAGGATTTGGACAAACTTTATTTTGGATTAATTTGGATTGTGTCATCATTATTATTTTTTTTGTTTTGGACATGCCTTTTTTCTTGTTTATGATTATTTACATGCTTTGAATCATTTTTATTGTTTTTGTGCACAATGCATTTTGATTTCTTACTTCCATGTGTGTTATTTGCTCTTTGGTTTACTGCATGTCACAATGTGGGTTTATACAATCACTCGCACCCAGTGTGTGTGTGTGACACGGACATGTGTTGATGTGCATATTTGACTTTTGGTTAGTGACAAGTAATAGGCCTTTCAGTGTGGGGTGGATGGGAAACTTGATTGTGTCTAAAGACTGGGGTGGCGTGCGGTGGGATTTTGGTGGACATGAGGCCCATAAATGTGCATCTTCATGACATGTTGGGTGGGGACCTGAGTCGGGGCCTGACCCTCAATGCTGGGTGGATGGGGGTGCTGGGGGACATGAGTCGGGGCCTGACCCTCAATGCTGGGTGGATGGGGGTGCTGGGGGACATGAGTCGGGGCCTGCTGGCAGGTGCCTGTCAATGCTGGGTGGATGGGGTGCTGGGGGACATGAGTCAGGGCCTGACCCTCAATGCTGGGTGGATGGGGTGCTGGGGGACATGAGTCGGGGCCTGCTGGCAGGTACCTGTCAATGCTGGGTGGATGGGGGTGCTGGGGGACATGAGTCGGGGCCTGCTGGCAGGTGCCTGTCAATGCTGGGTGGATGGGGGTGCTGGGGGACCTGAGTCGGGGCCTGACCCTCAATGTTGGGAGGATGGGGGTGCTGGGGGACATGAGTCGGGGCCTGACCCTCAATGCTGGGTGGATGGGTGTGCTGGGGGACATGAGTCAGGGCCTGGCCCTCAATGCTGGATGGATGGGGGTACTGGGGGACACGTGTCAGTGCTCACCTGTGTGTGGTGACATGTGGGCTGGCTGGGCGGCTTCGCCAGGGTGGATGGGCTGCCTGTGGGGCATGGCCAGGGGTGCAGTGTGTTCCCCTGTGTTGTGGTCTGCCTGCAGGCCCTGGGGAGGGGGGAGAGGGCACACCTGGGAGGACACACACTGCCAATTCGTTGGGGCACCCCCGAAATGCACGTACCCCTCTTGCACGGGGCCAATCGCGTGTGATTCTCCCCGCGCACCCCCGAAATACTCGTACCCCGCTCGCACAAGGCCAATCGTGGGTAAAACTTCCCGCGCACCCCCAAAATACACGTACCCCGCTCGCACAGGTCCTATCGCATGTGATTCTCCCCGTGCACCCCCGATATACATGTACCCCACTCGCACAGGGTCTATCACGTGTAAAACTTCCTGCGCACCCCCGAAATACACGTACCCCGCTCGCGCAGGGCCTATCACGTGTAAAACTTCCCGCGCACCCCCGAAATACACATACCCCGCTCGCACAGGGCCAATCACGTGTGATTCTCCCCGCGCACCCTCGAAATACACGTACCCCGCTCGCACAAGACCAATAGCGGGTAAAATGTCCCGTGCACCCCTGAAATACACGTACTCCGCTCGCACAGGGCCAATCGCGTGTAAAACTTCCCGCGCACCCCCGAAATACATGTACCCCACTCGCACAGGGCCAATCGCATGTGGTTCTCCCCGCGCACCCCCAAAATACACGTACCCCGCTCGCACAGGGCAAATCACATGTAAAACTTCCCACGCACCCTCGAAATACACGTACCCCGCTCGCACAGGGCCTATCGCGTGTGATTCTCCCTGCGCACCCCTGAAATACACGTACCCCGCTCGCACAGGGCCAATCGCGTGTGATTCTCCCTGCGCACCCCTGAAATACACATACCCCGCTCGCACAAGGCCAATCCTGGGTAAAACTTCCCGCGCACCCCCGAAATACACGTACCCCGCTCGCACAGGGCCAATCGCGTGTGATTCTCCCCGTGCACCCCCGAAATACATGTACCCCGCTCGCACAGGGCCTATCGCGTGTAAAACTTCCCGCGCACCCCCGAAATACACGTACCCTGCTTGCACAGGGCCAATCGTGTGTAAAACTTCCTACGCACCCCCGAAATACACGTACCCCGTTCGCACAGGGCCAATCGCGTGTGATTCTCCCCACGCACCCCCGAAATACATGTACCCCGTTCGCACAGGGCCTATCGCGTGTGATTCTCCCCACGCACCCCCATAATACACATACCCCGCTCGCACAGGGCCAATCGCGTGTGATTCTCCCCACACAGCCCTGAAATACACATACCCCGCTCGCACAAGGCCAATCCTGGGTAAAACTTCCCGCGCACCCCCGAAATACACGTACCCCGCTCGCACAGGGCCAATCGCGTGTGATTCTCCCCGTGCACCCCCGAAATACATGTACCCCGCTCGCACAGGGCCTATCGCGTGTAAAACTTCCCGCGCACCCCCGAAATACACGTACCCTGCTTGCACAGGGCCAATCGTGTGTAAAACTTCCTACGCACCCCCGAAATACACGTACCCCGTTCGCACAGGGCCAATCGCGTGTGATTCTCCCCACGCACCCCCGAAATACATGTACCCCGTTCGCACAGGGCCTATCGCGTGTGATTCTCCCCACGCACCCCCATAATACACATACCCCGCTCGCACAGGGCCAATCGCGTGTGATTCTCCCCACACAGCCCTGAAATACCCGTACCCCGCTCGCACAGGGCCAATCGCGTATAAAACTTCCTGCGCACCCCCGAAATACACGTACCCCGCTCGCAAAGGGCATATCGCGTGTAAAACTTCCCGCGCACCTCCGAAATACATGTACCCCGCTCGCACAGGGCCTATCGCGTATAAAACTTCCTGTGCACCCCCGAAATACACGTACCCTGCTCGCACAGGGCCAATCGCGTGTAAAACGTCCTGCACATCCCCAAAATACACGTACCCCACTCGCACAGGGTCTATCGCGTGTGATTCTCCCTGCGCACCCCCGTAATACACGTACCACGCTCGCACAGGGCCAATCGCGTGTGATTCTCCCCACGCAGCCGGGTACGTGTATTCGGAGGGGTGCGCAGGGAGTTTTACAGGCGTATTCGTGGTTGGGGGACTGTATGCTGGTCCACTGGCCTGTGCGTCATGTACGGGATTTGTGCGCTATTCATGGCGCACAGGGAGGGGTTGGGGGCGTAACTTGTGCTGCAGCAGGGTCGCTGCGCCACTCGCCACGGCTGGTTATGGATGTTTGAATCCATGAATACGCTGTGCGCGGAAATGGATTTTGGCGCACGCGGCTGGCGCAGACTGCCGCACGTGCACATTGTGCGCCTGCCGCATGCGCCACTTGCGCGCTGAATTCTATGAATTACCCCCTATGTTGGACATTCCGAGAAAGACTGTTTCATTAGTTAGTTTTCTTGAGGGAGGGAATCCCCTTTTATTATTAGGGCTAGTGAGGCAATTTTCCAACACCCATGTTTGCATTAAATAAATGTATTTGGCAAAAAACCTGCCAGCTGTGTCTGTCTCCTAACTGAGGTTCCTCATAGTATGCTCACTGAACCTTCTTAACTCTGAGATATCACAATTTCTTTGAAGAATTCCACTCCCTCTACCTTGGGGAATATCATCCTTGTAGCCTTGAAATAGCAGGATTTCTTACCCCTCTTTATTGATGGAGAAAGACTTCTACCACTGCACCGACCTGAGGACTATTCAATTGAGCTGGTACCTGGTGCATGTTTTTGTTTTGGAAAGATGTACTCCTTGTCTGTAGCCGAAATGGAAGCCCTGCGAGATTACTTACAAATGAACCTAACCAATGGGCTCATAACAGAATCAATGTCACCATGTGGTGCTATGAATTATAACCATGTCTGGATTTCCGTGTACTTAATCAAGTAACCATAAAAGACAAGTACCAGCTGCCTCTTATTTCTGAAAGCTGTTCAGGGAGCCACAATCTATAGCAAACTGGGCCTGCGTAGTACCTATCACTTGATCAGGATAAAATAGGGTTATGAGTCAAAAACCGCTTTTTGCACCCCATTCGGGTACTTCGAGTACCGAGTTATGCCGTTTGGACTCCCTAATGCTCCAGCTGTATTACAAAGGTTCATTGATCATATTTTTGCTGATCTCCTACTATGTACTGTGTTGGCATATTTGGATGACATCCTGGTATACTCGAAAGATCCAGCCAAGCACGACACTCATGTACTCAAGATTTTAGACTGACTAAGGAAAGATTAACTGCTTATCAAACCTGAGAAATGTGTGTTTGATGCGCCCTCAGTAACATACTTGGGTTATATACTATCGGCTAGTGGCATAGAATTGGACCCTTGGAAGATCAAAGCTATCCTACAATGGCCATCCCCTAAATCCGTCAAGGAAGTACAATGGTTCATTTGACTGGCTAATATTTATCAAATGTTTATCACCCACTTTTCTCATTTGGTCCTACCCTTAACCAATTTATTGAAAAAGGACACCCTCTTTTGTTGGTCTCAAACCAGGGAATCAGCCTTCTTGTCCCCTCAAAGATGCCTTTGTCTCTGTGCTCTTTCTACTGCAACTCGATACCACTCTTCCATTTATCGTTGAGGCTGATGTCTCAGAATGGGCTATTGGAGCCGTTCTCAAGCAGATCGGATAAGACACTGAAGAACACCCTGTTTCATTCCTTTCCAAGACCTTATCCGACAGTAAAAGGAATCATTCGGTACTCGAGAAGGAGTAACTGGCCTTCAAGATGTCTTGTATGGAATGGAGGCACCTCCTTCTTGGTGCAAAGCATACCATGGAGATACGTATGGAATCTACAGCAGCGATTCAATTGTCAAAATAGACAACAGGCTATATGGGCCTATTTCTTTGCTCCCTAGTACTTCTACATCACGTATATTCTGGATTCTGACAACATAGTTGCCGATTGACTTTCCTGTAGAATAGAATGTCCCGTTGTTAGTACCCCATTGCCTGAACCATTGCTACAGGACAAGAGGTTTGTTTTTTCCATATCAAGGTTCCTACAGCAATACCCTTGATCACTTTTGAAACATCGTTTTGGTCGAAGTAGTCACAGATCATGGACTCATTTTCCTGACAGGATGGGCTACTATTCAAGGAAAAACAGTTGGTGGTTCCCTCCAGAGACCTTCAACAAGTGTTGTCACCATGTCATGACAGTGTAACAGCTGGCCAAAGAGGGGCTGTCTGTTCCACTGATGTCCTCCAGCGCTAATTTTGGTGGCCAACCAGAAACTCTGACATGAAGAACAATGTCCCCTCCTGTTCAGTGTGTGCTCAGGCCTGACCCTTCATTGGAAAGCCTCTTGGTAAACTATTGCCATTACCCACCCTGTCCGCCACTTGATAAATTGTTTCTATGGATTTTGTGGTGGAGTTACTGCAATCATGGAGACCATTGAGTATTTCAGCAAAATCTCTCATTTCACTCCGTTGAAGAAGATAGCCACTGCTCCAGAAATGGCTCAGCTTTTCCTACAGGATGTCTTCAGACTGCCTGGTCTTCCACGGACTATAGTATCTGATAGGGGCTCTCAATATACCTTCTATTTCTGGGCTGTACTGTATAAATTGTTGGGTATAAAATGTTCTCTGTCCTCTAGCTACCATCCTCAGTCCAATGGCCAGACTGAACGACTGCACCAGAACATGGAAAAGTATTTACGTTGTTTTACCCTGAGCAGCTCCGCTGCCTGGTTTGATCTACTCTCTATGGCAGAATTTTCCTATAATAACTCTTTTCATTCTTCCATTAAGATGTTGCCTTTCTTTGCACTTGTGTTTTTCACCCCTTTGCCTTTTTGGACGTGGAGTTGGCACCCTCTTCTAATCCTTCAGCTAATGAAATAGTTTCCACTATTCGCCACCGCCAAGCTAAAGCTGTATGCCATATATTGAATACTCAGGTGGCTTTTAAGATATATGCCGATACCAGACGTGCTTCTGCACCTGACCTTGCTGTTGGTGACAAGGTGTGGTTGTCCACAAGATACTTACCACATCACCTGGTTCCTACCAAGTTGGCTCCTTGATTCATGCGACTGTTTCCAGTTGTCCAATAAATCAATCCGGTTGCCTATAAACTGCTCCTTCCTCCATTCTGACATAGGATTCACTCTGTCGTTCATATTTCTTTATTGAAAATATTCCATCCCGGTCTCTTCCCTGAAAGTGTTCCCGTTCCTCCACCTCCAGTCTTCTTGGCATCAGGACCTGAATTCGAAGTGGAACTATTTGCAATCCAACTGGATGTGCTTCAACGACTCAAAAACGGAATTGATGCTTTTTGGCTCCAGCCGTCAACTGGACAAATTGGGCAGGGAATATAAAACATTCCAGATTAAAAAGGCCATCATAACAGTTTCCAGCCAAGTGAAGACGCTGGGCATGATGATGAACTCCTCGGTTAACTCTGAGGCTCAGGCCAATTTCTTACGTAAGAATACTGCCTATTACCTTCGGTTGATGAGGGCCATCAGACCTTTTTTGAACGACAATAATATCGCCACTATTGCCAGGGCAGTAGGTCTATCAAGGCTAGATTATGGCAATGCCCTATTGTTAGGGGGAAGTACCAAAGACTTACATACTTGCCAAGTCATACAAAATTACGCTGTCAGGATTGTAAAACAACTGGCTAGAAGAGACCATGTTAACACAGCTAGAGAATCTCTCCACTGGCTTAGAGTCAAAGACAGAATTGAATTTAAAGCTCTCACCCTGGTGCACAAATGCCTTTTTGGCAAAGCTCCCTATAATTTGAAGAAAAATATCGAATTCTACTCACCTAAGAGACAGCTTCGCTCAGCTGGAAAAAATCTACTAGTGGAACAGAAACATAGGCTCAAATCTGGTATGGGCAGATCATTCACAGTAAAGGCAGCTCAGATGTGGAACGCCCTTCCGCTTGCACTGAGAAGCCAAGAAAACCACCTTCAATTTCGAAAACTCTTGAAAACTCATCTTTTCAAATAGTCTTCCTTGACACCCAGTTGGGCCAGAGAGCAGGTTGTCTAATTAAATCTGTATGTATTTTGTGTTACAGCGCCCTGATGCCTGCAGGCTTTCGGCGCTATAGAAGCATATAAATAAATAAATAAATACATTTGTGATTTGCACTATTGGAGGGGTGGTTGCAATATCTGGTCCATTGGAAGATTTATGGTGTCTGTGACCGTACCTGGGAACCTGTCTCTCACCTGCAGTCTCTGATTCTGCTATGGTGTTTACATCATCTGTTGCCCTGGAAGCCTGGGCCTCAGTCCCCGGGAGGGGAACTTACTGTCATGTTCCCATGGCTCTCGCGGGAATGGCAAAGGCCTCCATGGCCAGTTCCACCATGTCTACGAAAGGTGCCTGAGCAGTACGCGATGCCCCAGCTCCTTATCTGTCCACTTCCTCAGTCGGGCTACGCATTGCAATGTAGACAGTTCCTACTAATACGGATGCTCTCCTCTGCCTTTCCTTGGCCATGCCCCTTGCCTGTTACCTGTCCTTCTTCACTGATCCTAGCTGCTCCCTTTTTCATTGCTCTCCCTTACCTTGTTATTCACCTGGAACTTCCTGGATCAACTGAGCTGATGATCGGTGCTCCTATTTGTCTTGGTATTTTCAGCAAGAGGGGACTAGCCTCAGAGGAGAGACAACTCCTTAGGGTCAGGAAGCAACCAAATGTCCCCCTAAATGAACTTCCAGTTGACAAAGGGTGAAAAAAGAATCCTCAGGCTTTAAACCCCATAATGGCCAATTGCAGGTGCCGAGGAAGAAAGAGGAGGAAAAGAAGAAGCCAAGATATTGAAACTGGAGTATTTTGGGAAAGATCAGAATTGGGTGGAGAAGACAAGGGGTGGCAGGAAGAGAGAGAAAGAGTGGAGGCGGTTGCGAGACAAGGTGGTGCTGCAGAAAAAAAGGAGTGGTGAGAAGGAAGAGGGAAAGATAATGGAGGAGGTTTGAGAAGACCAGCCGGTAGTACAACAACACAAGGAGGAGGAGGACTTGGTGTATAGAAAGGGAGCAGTGGAGGTGGAAGGTAGTCTGACTAGGGTTGTGATGGAGAGCAGCTCTCAGGAGAAGAGGCAGAAGGCATTAAAGTGAGAATCTACAATCATGTTAATGTTAAAGTTAAAGCTATTTGTATTGCGCACCATCACCATCAGAGTGGTTCCCAGCCACTCTGGCGAATCTGAAAAGGGGATTGTGAAATAAGAGGGGTTAGTACGGTGTAGTGGGAATAGGAAAGTGAGAGTTGTGGTTTCCTGTTCGCAGCTTCAGTTCAGTTTGCACCGTTCACTGAGCTTAAGAGTGGTTTTCGGGTTGGTGCGACTTCCCATGTGTTGTTTTGAGGGATTATGTGTTGTTAGTCTGTAGTGTGGAGAAGTATGTGCATGTTGCTGTGCAGAGTTGCCGGGCATGTTGAGGAGTGGCAGTTTTTTCTCTGTGTTACTCTAGTGGTATGTCTACTTGGCTGATGTTGGTGTCTTCCATGCCCTGTGTTGGTGATGATTGGGATAGAGGATTCTGGACACTCCCTACACATACCTGGAAGGTCCTTACCTACCCAAGTTTCCTATGTGGATATGGGTTGTTGGGGTGTCCCATGTAGGTGAGGGAAGATTAAGTTGGGGTTATGAGTTACTCCTTAAGGTTCTTGTTTTTCGTTGGGTACATGCTTCCTAGTCGTTTCCTTCGGTTTCTAGAGCAAAGAGCCAGGTTTTGAGTAGTTTCTTGAATTCCAAAAGATCCCTTGTGTTACATATGTTTTTGGTAAGTCATACCAGGTTGTTGCTGCCAGGTGAGAGAAAGATGATCCTCTGAATTTTCTTTTATTGTATGGTTTCGGTTCTAAGCGAATGTTGCTGCTTGATCTAAGTGGTCTTGTCGGACGGTAGACAGTTATGTTCTCATTTAGGAACTCTGCTCCTTGGCAGTGGATTGTACTGTGCATTCTACACATTGTTTTGAACTTTATTCACTGTTTTACTGGTAACCAGTGTAGCATTTTCAGCACTGGGGTAATGTGTTCTCTTCGTGACATTTTGAGCAGGAGTCTAGCCACAGCGTTTGGATGCACTGAAGTTCCTTTAATAGTCGTTCTGGCATTCCTAAGTATAGGCTGTTGGCGTAGTCTACTCTGGACGGACATGATGAGTGCGATGATGGTGAGTGTTTTGTCGGTGGAGGAAAGGAATTGTAGGATCCTTTTTACTGCGTGTAGGAGGAAGAAGCATTTCTTCCTCCTACATTTGGCATGTGCCATGTGGCAGAATGGAAAGACAGGTGAAGAGAGCTTGGTTATTTCTAGGCATCAAGGTGGGAGCAGGGTAAAGAAAGACAGCAGAGGAGAGAAGAAAAAGTGAGGTAGGTCAAAAGTAGGAAGCACCCAAGACCCATTGCACCCAATTGGTAAGATGCCTACCACTGTAGTGCTGTTGGGGGCTTAGGCAGAGTCTGCCAGCAGTGGTACCAAGGGACTTCTGACTTGCAATTCCCTACCCCTGAGAGGTCTGATCCAGCACTGTCAATGCCTGGAGACTTGTGAACATGAATTTAGGGTTGTGGAAGCTGCTACCAAGGAGTTCAATATCCTGACAAGGTCACTGATGAGGAAAATCATTTGTCCCGTGGGGGGATTCCTGTTTGTGGACTTGAAAGCCATACTTGAGTGGAGGAATCTGAAGCACATGTTTGTAGTGTGCCCAGCAGTATCTGAGTGGAGACCGAAGTATTTTTAAAAGTTTGCACCGGCTTCTGTGTTTGAGGACACTGAAGCGACTTGGGCCTCTTGTTTATCTGGTTACTCAACTTCAACTGTAATCGCTGTTATTACCTTTTTAAAGCACTAAGGATGGAGGAGGGTCTTCCCACTCCCTGATGAAACATAACATGATGATTATCTTTATTTGCTTTTTTCTAGTTCTCTTTTAGAATGGAAATCTAATGTTGTGCATCAATGGTTTGATGTCTATTTTAAAATATCTAACATATGCTGACTAATATTTCGATTGTGTTTATCTTTTGTTTTTATTGTGTTTTTAACTTTTGCTCCTTTTCATTTTTTTTCTTTTGTCTATTCCTTTGTTAAAGGTTAACTTTGTTTAACCGTCAAACAATAATAATAAAATAAACAATATCCCGACAAGAGTAACAAAGGAGCGACCTACAGTCTAAGTCAAGAAAGAGGTGCCTTGACATTTAAACTCCCAAAGCGTGTGAGAGACTTCATGTGGCCACGGGCTGTCAGAGCCAAAGAGAATAGAAGGATGGTCTGTGGTCCTTAAGCAATTTGGAATTGCTAATCATTGTTTTGTTTGAGTCCCGCATAGCCTGTTTTCAGTCTGGCAAGGTGCAGTTAGAAAGATATGGAGTGAGTGGATTCTGAGGGTTACAGGCAGCACATACAGGTAAAAGAAGGATCAATAGGGGGGGCACTGTTGCACACATCGAGCATGGCTGCCTGAAGGGAGAGCTCCAGCTCGAAAGCAATCCTTTTACTATATATATCCTTCCAGCACCGTTCCAGACAGACCAAAAGCTGAAATTCGGTGGCGGAGGGTTACAGGCACAACCCGGGGGAAAATAAACGGTGTAAATCTGTGGCTGGATCATCGAGATATTGCCTCCCAAACTCCTGGCGGCCGGGAGGCTTCTGAGTGGCCGCCTGGCGGTTCCATGAGAACATCAGCTGCAGGCTGTGCTGGGGGAGGGACGCCACGTTGCCTGCAACACCCTAGGGCCGGAAAAGGATGCTGAGTGGCCATCCCGCCCTGGAGCGACTACAGCGACGTTGGCCGACACCTCTCGAGACCTGCGGAAGGTGACGGGAGAATGAGAAAAGCAGGGGAGAAGAAATCCAGAGGCCGGGTGCCGCTCCCCCAGGTGCGTGGCTGGAGGCGCTGCGGCCGTCACTGGGGCCTGCCTCCGTGCCCGCATCTCCACACGGCGACCACCCGCAGCTCCACGGCAAAGAGCTGGCCGGAGTCAGAGACAAGCGGGGAAAGCGCCACCCTCCCCCGCATCAAGTAAGTGAGACGAGGCCCAGGTAGGAGGCCCTGTCAACACGTAAAACACACGGGGAGGTGCACCTTTCAACACACGACCCACGGTAGAAACTGCCGAGGGGGGAGGCCTACATTATATATTGAAAATGAGATCCCAGGCAGCACACCAAGCTGAACCCCGATAGACTCTGCTGGAATCAATATAAAGCCTCAAGCGCAGAACAACTGCCCGCAACCCTAATGCATCCTAAATAAAATGGACACGACCAGATAGCCCCCGCAGGTGAGATCCCTACTGCTCCAGAAGCGCTACTAAACGCCCCAACAAGTCAATCATTCAAACAGGCCTGGAGATAAAACGGGGGGATATGGCCACTAAAGGACCGACGGGGCCACTCCTGGTGCACATGCAAAATATCCTGAGCTAGGAGCGGGCGTGAAGGGAAACACCCCCCCCCCCATCTTCTACTGTACAACATCGCGTTAGGTGGCGATATGTGGGAGAACACAGTCCACCCTCAACCGCAAGACACAACACTGGTGCAGAATGGATTAATGGTGGTGAATGTAAAGTTGGATGATATAGTTGCGACAATCGGATCCCTGAAAGCACGAGTGGAAAAAGAGAGTGCGCGTATCACAGAGGCGGAAAACAGGATAAGCACGAATGAGGATACGATTTCACAACACAGCCGCGACATAGCCCACCTCAAAACGGAACTGCATAAAACTCAAAACAAGTGTGAAGACCTCGAATCGAGATCCCGGAGGAACAACATCCAGATCGTTGGGGTTTCGGAGACCTTTGGTAAGGGACCCATAGAGAGACAAGTGGAAAATCTGTTGAAAGATATCCTAGGAGCCGACTCCTTTTCGGAACACTTTCTAATTGAAAGGGCCCACCGTACCCTAGAACCACCTGCGAAACCAGGAGCTCCCCCTTGCACCATAATCGCACTACTCCTTAACTACAGGGACAGAGATACCATACTTCGATTATCCAGGGAGAAAGGAACTTTACATCACGAACAGAATAGAATCCACATATACCCGGACTTCTCAGCTAATATACAAACACAAAGGAGATCCTATGAAATGGTTAAAAAACAGCTACGGATGCACAATGTACCCTATGCTCTTATCTTCCCGATGAAAATGAGAATACAACACGGGGGAAGAGCTCACTTTTTTCGAGAACCCCACAGAAGCTATGACATATATGGAAGCTTCCATCCCGTTGCCTCCTGGAAATCGGGCGATTGACCAAAATGCGAGACCACAACCGAGAGATGAGAGTCGAGACCCTACAGACTGACAAAAACACGCCAGCCACCTACCGCCACAAGAATAAAAGTACACTAGCATGGACGGCCTGAACAAAGACTTATGGTTAATCGAGCCGTGAGCCTCTGTGGGGGCTAGCCAGATGGCTACAACAGGCGACCCTCAGGAAAGCTCCACCAGTTCAAGGGAATGACAATTGAAGGGCAACATCGTCAAGTTGGGGGAGATGATGTGGGTGGGGGGCCAAAATATTACAGGATGTTCA
Source organism: Ambystoma mexicanum (assembly GCF_040938575.1). NCBI lineage: Eukaryota > Metazoa > Chordata > Amphibia > Caudata > Ambystomatidae > Ambystoma > Ambystoma mexicanum. Next base: position 761,135,999 of record NC_090925.1, on the reverse strand, counting down.
GCTCCGTTGAGCAGTGTGGGAATGGGGGGGGTGTTGAGGTTCTGGGACTCAGTTGGAGGAGTCCTACAAGTAAAAAATTGTGGTTGCGTCGCAGCACATGGAACTCTCCTGAGCAACAGTAAAACAAGAGACATAATGAGGGTATACAGATATGGCTCACCCTAATGTGACAGCTCAAGGGCTGAAGCTAAAACTTCTTACATGGAACATCCGTGGTCTGAACAACAGTGCTAAGTTGAACAAGGTGGGAACTTATGTCACCAGACACCACCCCCAGATAATCATGTTACAAGAAATGCATGCACTCCAGAGGGTCAACGCTGAGCTCTTGAGAGGGTCGGGGCAGCATAGATATTACACTGAATACTCTTCACAGGCACAAGGAGTACTCACCCTGATCCACCCTTCCGTTGGTTTTCAATTTCGAACAGGGTCGCTATGTTATAGTGTGGGGCAGTATTGCTGGGGAAGAACTAATATTGGTGAATACATATGGTCGACCCTGATTTCTATACAAATGTGATGCACGAGATAAGCTTCTCTGGGGCGAGCAAATATTGTGGGGAGGAGACTTCAACACCATCTTGGATATTACTTTAGACCGCTCCACCTCTAAACACAGAAATCCCACAAAAACATCTGTTATCCTACAACACATCCTATCGCAACTAGCAATGGTGGACGCCTGGAGAACAATACACCCGCATAAAAGACAGTACTCGTTTTACTCCTCAGTACATGACACCGAATCTCGTATAGACTACTGGCTGGTGTCTGCATCTCTTATGAACTAAATCGATAATAGTGAAATACCTCCCCGTACCCTATCGGATCACTCCCCCATCCTTATTGATATGACATTAGGAAACCTAAAACCCCCGGTCAGAAGATGGAGGATGCCATCGACATCCTTAAGGACCCAGCAGTAGCAGACACACTACATACAGAGGTAGAATACTTCCTTGAAACCAACAAGGGCTCAGTCAATAGATATGCAACCCTATGGGAGACCTTAAAGGTAGGGGTGAGAGGGATCCTGATTTCCAAATCCACTGGTTTGTTGAGGTCTGTCAGGGTGGAACTGGCGGAAGTGGAGAAACGGTTGGGAGAGCTAGAAACACGATATACAGCCGCACATGAAGACAACACCCTGGCAGACATCAATAGCAACCTGCAAGAGTTCAATAGATTAGCTACCAGGGAACTACTATATATGGCAACTCCAATTGGGTCGCACCCTGGCCAACCTGTTAAAGGCCGAGAGACATCATACACTGATCTCCAGCATAATAGCGGGGGACAGCACAGTAACCACAAGTGAGGAGGACATAAATAGAGAATTCACCCATTTTCATACAGAATTATATGCTAATCACGACCTGAAATCAGCTACTGACACTAGAATATCTAGACAAAATCACACTCCCGACATTGCCTATAGAGCATAGATTGCTGCTGGACCAGCCCCTAACGATTGACGAGATAAAGGAAGCAATAAAATCATTAGCTAGCTGGCCCTGGTATTACTGTCTGTGTGGGAGGAGGCCATGGAGTTAGGAACACTTCCAACATCCATGAAAGAGGCCATAATAACGGTGCTCCTCAAGCCCAGGAGCCCCCGAGTGAGATGTCCTCTTACCGGCCCCTATCCTTAATAAATAGCGATGCAAAAATATTTGCAAAAATCCAGGCCACGAGACTCCTGCCCAACATGTCCATGTTGGTGCATCCAGACCAATGCGGATTTATTCCACCAGGTCAACGGCACTAAATCTCTGAAGGCTGCTTGGTGTCATGGCCCTTATTAAACCCGAAGCTCAGGCAGTAGGCGTTCGATTTGGTGTCATGGATGTACCTGTTTATGGTACTTGAGAAATTTGGACTAGGCCCATACTTCCTAAAATGCGTAAGGCTATTATAAACTAACCCGGGAGCCAGGGTACTGACTAATCACACCATGGGGGTCATTACGACCCCGATGTTAAGGGGTTAACTGCGCCGTAAAAGGCTGCGGCACCGTTAACCCCTTAACGCCTTACTACGAGGTCCCTTTGCGGCTCCCGACCTTAACGGCTGGTCTGGACCAGCCGTTAAAGTAGGGACCCGCAAAGGGACCTTGATGGCAATTACGTTACCGCAATTTGCGGTACCGCAATTGCCCCCTTCCCCATTCCCATTGAGCCCTATGGGGCAAAAATGGGAATGGGGAAGGGCCATGGAGAAAGGGGGAATTACCGCTCCGCCGTCCTTGGAATGGGGTGGTAATTCCCCCTTTCCCCATGGCGGACTCCGGCATGGACCAAGGTGCTAATAGCCCCATGGTTTTGCGCCGGAGTCCTAATGAAGGCCCATGTCTGAATGGTTCAGGCTGGGAAGGGGTACGAGACAGGGTTGCCCATTCTCCCCCATACTGTTCGCCCTTACAATGGAACCGGTCGCAGCAGCAATTAGGGAACATCAGGGACAGAGGGGTATAAAGATGTCTGGCCTAACCCAGTCAATATCACTATACGCAGATGATACTCTGTTATACATCCGAGAGCCGGACGTACACCTGGGGCCAGCAATGGAAACCGTACATGAGTTTGCAGAATACTCAGGATATAGAACCAACTGCTCCAAATCTGAAATCTTTCCCCTGACCCCTGCCACCAGATGTCTGAACAACACACAAGGCCTAAAGTGGTCTCCTATTAAGATAAGATACCTGGGTATTATTGTGTCAGGGGACAAAGCATCCCTATACTCGAACAACCATGACTCATTATTAAATACGATTTCCACTAAACTCCGCTTATGGGCTAAGCTTCCCATTTCGCTTATCGGCCGGGTCGCTATACTGAAAATGGTTGTTTTACCAAAGATATTATATATATTTACTAATATCCCGATATGGCCTGGTAGACAGTTATTTGACACTCTTAGCTCCATGGCTGTAGAGTTTGTAAGGTGCGGGGGGGCTGCCAGAATGAAATGGGCAAAAATGGTGGAACCCTACAATAAAGGTGGCATCGCAGCCCCGGACTTCGAATTGTATTATCTGGTGGCACCGGCCCAGTTTGTCAGACACTGGTACGATGAACAAGACACCTCACCTCACATCTGTTTAGAGAAACACGCAGCACACCCAACCGACTTAAGGTCCGTCATCTTCAAAGATAAACACAAGGATGAATGTCCATTTGATCCAGTCAGTACAACAGTACACGCATGGTCCAAGATCTACCGTAGGCTTGGATTGGAGGCACCATATTATTTGGAGGCCCCGTTCTGGAACTTCCCCGGTATAGCACCCACATACGATCCAGATGTACAGAAAACATGGGACCCGGAGGGAGAATTTAAAATCAAAGACATTTTCCCCAATGGTAGATTCATAACATTAGAAGAGTTCAAAACGGGGATGGAGAGAGACCAGTTGAAGATATTACAATATCCGAGAATGAGAATGGCCTTTAAGGCTAGATGGCCACTGTTCCCAGACGAGCCCCCACCGCACCCATGTCTCGTGGCTCTGTCCACCCGGTCGGGAACCAGTGTAAACAGGCCAACACTCCGACGGTAAACATGATAAAGGCCTCCTGGGAAACAGACCTGGGTACTACCATAACAGACAGATCCTGGGTGAGATACTATGAACTGACCAAGAGGGTATCCATGAATGCAGGCCTCCGGTTGATCCAATTTAAGGTGTTGAACAAGTTACATTACACCTCCCAGAAAATAGCGAAATTCACACAAAACTGCCCCGGTAGATGTCAGAAGTGCGGGGCTGAACAGGCTGACTCGTTCCACATGTACTGGAGCTGCCCACACATATGCGGATTCTGGGGGGAGGTGGCGAAAATCCTGGAAGAGGTCACGCAGGTCCTTGCAGACCTCACACCACAAAAATACCTGTTCGGGGATATAGGAAAGCGATCTGAGGTAACCAGAAGGCTCTTTAATATCACGTGCGAAGTGGCCAAGAAGTGCATTCTGCAAAAGTGGAAGAGTGCACAGGCACCACACGTAAATCATTTTCTCAAAGAGCTAATGTATGTTAATGAGTGCGAGGAACACTATGTAATGTCACTCCCGAACACAAGTAAACCAAAGGACATCTGGGCCCCGTTCAGAGTGTATCTATGTGAAATGGACTCAACCAGTGGCAGCCCGACAGGGACCAGAAATACGTCAGACCTGTAATACCGTATATTATGTTATGAACTTGAACTGAAAGTCTCTGTTATAGATATGTATGGAATGTCGTGTTGTTGCAATGTTGTGTACCACAATCAATAAATAAAGTTTCTTTTTTAAAAGAACGATCAGTTGAAAAAGTCTAGGCCAGGGACGTTCTTAAAAGGTGTTCTGTTAAAACTTTGCATGAGTTTTTGACAATACGATGTTCCTGATTTCTCTGTTAAGTATTTAGACCTGCATCAGTGATTCTCTTCTTTGCAACCTTCTGCTGTGAGTCTGCTCGGATTCACCATTTGAAACAAACTTTTTGTCAGTTTCCACACTGTCAGGTGGATGGAACCAAAATGGCAACAATCGTACAAAGCCAAGATAGAAATAATGATTATGGGCTTGGAAATGGAGAGTAAGGATTGGTCCATGAAGGTGTGAGCTGACATTATTTAATGGTGTGCAGTCAGTCTCTGCCTATTACTCAAGTACGAACCCTCAGCATTGTTTTTTATTTCATGTATATCCGGTGTTCACAAGTTGACACATTGGTCAAAAGCAGGATATCTTTATCCCAAGGACAGGCGGAGGTCTGTGGCCCCTTATGTAAGATCGTTTGGGGTGAGACCAACCTTGACTTGCATATGGTTTTCCCCTTTGCAAACAATGGTCTCTGAGGGTTGGTCAGAGCGATCAATTGTCAGTGGTTACAATTAATTCATAACCTCCCAGCCATGATCCTTCCATTTAGCATACATTGGGCCTCATTACACGGATGGCGGAGAACCAAGGTGCTATTAGCGCCATGGTTCATGCCGGTAAAATACTGGCACCGCCTTGGCGGAAAGGGGAATTACTGCCCCATTCCAAGGTTGGCGGGGCGGTAATTCCCCCTTCCACCATTGCCCTTCCCCATTCCCATTTTTGCCCCATAGGGCATAATGGGAATGGGGAAGGCGCTAATTACAGTACCGCAAATTGCGGTACCGTAATTAGCTCCCTGGGTCCCTTTGCGGGTTGGTTTTTAACGCCTGCAAAAAGCAGGCGTTAAATCCCCCAACCCGCAAAGGGACCTCGTAGTAAGGCGGTAAGGATTTACCGGTACCGGTATTTCACCGGTACCGGTAAATCCTTACCGCCATCCGTTGTGTTCAAGGCAGCATGCATGACTTACAAAGTAGTAAAAGCCATAAAACAGTCTGCCTGACTGAGAAACTCGTTTCCAGAGGCCAATGTAACACCAGAAGCCACAACATCACCAGGCTGCAAACAATGTGTTTTTGCATGCAGAAGGGATGTGGCCTAGCAGTTTAGGCTGGACTGACACTTTTGTATTGGGACCAAGCCTGATTTGCATATGGTCTTCTCCCTTCTGTAATGACATGGCATGCTGAAAAAGGGATGGTCTGGAGGATTGCCGAGAGCGATGTTAGTGGTCTTGATGAATTCAAAACCTTCTAATCACTAATGTAGCTTTACTTGCTATGCACCATTTTTTAGGGACAAGTCTTACACATGAAGGACCTGAAGACCCAACTCTCTGAAGAATATCTTGGCCATCACCTGATCACTCCACTCATCCCTATTTCCAACCTACCCTGCTCCCCCTACCCATCCCAGATACCTCTGCTACCCCTGCATTCTACATGTACCCTCCTGGGTGCACCCCCTATGTGCATCCCTCGGTATCCCTACAAAATATCCCCACCAAAAATATCACCGTACATATGGCCGTTTGTCTCGTCATAGGTGATATTTTGGGGGGGGGGATAATTTGTGGGAGCGGGAGTTGCGGGGGTGTCCCCCGTGCATTTGAAAATAATGCAGGGTCTGCGTGGGTGTCCCCAACAGGGTCCATGGTCAATATCGCTGGAAAAATATGGCGATATTTTTGTATCTCAATATTTTTGCGGGGTTATTAACACATGGAACCCATCCCTTCATACATCGCCTACATGCATACATATTGATATTTTGATATTGATATTTTATTTCTATCGCGCTCATACACAAGTGTTTCAGAGCGCGACAAGGCAAGGGAAGGGGAACAGGGGAGAACAAAAACAACAATCTTACTAGGCCCAGTGACATTGAGAACGTGCAAGTGCAGGGTAGAGGGGAAAGAGGGAGAAGTGCATGGAAGAGGGAACAAAAGGAGAGTGCGGAGCGTGAAGGAAAAAACAAAAATAATAATAAATAAAAAGGCAACAAACAATGGGAGTGCAGCCAGCAAGTGGCAAGTGCTGGGTTTATGGCAGCAGGCCATGTAGGTCTGAAACTGCAGGAAGAAAAGGGGAGGGCTGTATGGGTACAGATACAGACCCCAGTGCTGGGGGTGGCCCGGAGGCAGTGCGTGAGGGTGGCAAGATGAGCAGGTACCTGGGCCCGGAGGACAGAGGGTGGCCAGGTGCATGGTGTAGAGATAGAGTAGAATCAACAGGGGAGAGGAGAGGAGAAGGCAGAAGCAAACAGGAAGGTTTTGAGGTGCTTCCGGAACCAGAGATGGTTCTCCTCAAGTTTTAGAGTGGCAGAGAGGCTGTTCCAGAGGGAGGCCCCAGCCGAAGACAGAGATCTACCCCCAGCTCATTTCTTTGAGAAACGACTGATCCTAAGGGAGTTAGAGGTAGAGGAGCGGAGTGCTCGAGATGGGAGGTATTTGCAAAGGGATAGCTGCAGTTATGTTGAACCCAGGCCCCAGAAAGCCTTGTGGACAATGCAGAGGGTTTTGAATTTAATCCTTGCATCCACTGGGAGCCAATAGAGAGATTTCAGAGCTGGAGAGATACGATCCCGGGGCTTGAGGCCAAGGACAAGTCTCGCAGTCCTGTTCTGGATAAGTTGTAAAGGGCGGAGAGTAAAGGCAGGTAGATTAAGAAAGAGGCTGTTGCAATAGTCCAGCTTAGAGAGAACCAGAGCTTGGGAGACAGTGAGCTTCTGTGGGAATGAGAGGAAAGGAAGAATACCTCTGAGGAGGTGCAGTAGGATGTTTGACTTTTTTGATACATCAGCGATGTGGGCGGAGAAGGAGAGTGTGGAATCAAAGGTGACACCAAGGTTCTTGGCCTCGCAGGTGTGGAAAGGAGGAGGGCCAGGGAGGCCGGCCAGAGAGTGAGGGGAAAGGAAGGTGATGGTGTGCCAATGAGGAGGATCTCTGTCTTGCTGGCATTAAGACAAAGATTGTTGGTGGCACACCAATCTTGAATGGCAGTTAGGCAATCAGTGATGAGAGAGGTGGAGGAGGTGGTGAGGGCAGCCTGAAAATGAGTTGAGTGTCGTCTGCGTTGCACTGGAAGTTTGAGCAGAAATGGCAATACAGCGGGCGAGAGTTGCCAGGTATTGGTTGAAAAGCCAGGGCGAGAGGTTAGTCCCCTGGGGTACACCACAGGTGGAGAGGAAGATAAATGATAGGAAGGACCCAAGTTGTACCTGGGAGGGTCGATCAGGGAGGAAAGAGGTCAGCCAGGCCAGAGCCTGATCGGTGATGGCCAAGTTATCCCGGAGACGGTTGAGCAGGATGGTATGGTTGACCGTGTCGAAGGCAGAGGAGAGATCAAGTAGGATGAGAACAGAGAGAATGCTAGAGTCAAGGTTGGAAAGCAAATCTTCATGGATGTTCAGGAGAGCAGTTTCCGTGCTTCTGCCAGATCTGAAGCCAGACTGATGGTCATGGAGACAGCCAACAGAATCAGAATGAAGGTTTGAAATGAACATGGATTGCTATATATATCTCTTGCTGCCATGGTTGTGCAGTGTTGTTAATGATATGTGATGCTATTCTCCAGCTGAATGTTATTTATTTTATTGACCTAAGAAGGGTGAACAGATATGTTGGCTCTGCCCAGATGTAATTCTTTGTTCTTCAGGGTACAAAGAGGATTATTCGGCAGGTGCGTGCTGCATCTGAAAGGCCGAAAGGACTAGTGGAGGTCAGTCAAATGTCAAGAGCATGTAAGTGACTGACCCATCAATTGCCCGGGCATCCTTTCAGGGACTCTGGACTGAAGGGGATCCTTCCTCAATCACTACACTCTAGCACAGTATTATACGATTTTGAGAAAGCAGACCCCTTCATAGCTGCGCATTACCTTTAAAAAATTGACAAGTGAGAATGGAAGAGGTAACTGATGAATGATGGGTCTGAGATTACGGAGGGAATGTTCTTACAGCATCCAGCTACAGTGCAAGCTGACTTCTCACATCCCTCATGGCCTTCAGAAAAGCACTGAAAACTATCTTATTTAAGTGATTCCTACTTAAACACCACTGCAATGAATATTGGCTATAACACACAACTGTACCTATGCTCATTGTTCCTATGTAACCACAGAACTTTGCTATGTCTGTAACCATGTTCCCACTGTTCTCGTAATATTCACCTATGCTAAGTAAACCTTCTTGTGCAGCGCCACGATCCCGTAGGGCAGTTGTGTGCTTTAAAAATACAAATAAATAAATAAACCATTTCCAACTCTGACATTTTAACTGATTGGGGAAATACATATTGGTCACATATGTTGTATTTGCATTTGGGTTTATATAGTGCAAACCTAGTTTGGAAGCAATGGAATGATGTACAAGTAATTTGGTGAAAGCAGTGGAAGGGGAGGTTGCAAGTTAGAGTAGCTCAGATATCCCAGACTATGTAACTAGACATGACAGATCTGCAGGCATGCCCCTACACACTCACACCAGAAAAAATACAGCCATCTAGGGAAAAAGTCCCAAGACACACTTTTAAGGATAACAAGTATTTATTTCTTACAAAATAGAAGTGCATCAGCAAAGAACTCTGCTGCCGCCGAAGTTCTCAGTTCTGTAGGCACGTGCAGCACATAATAAGCATGAACCATGTCACTAATGACGTCATGATATATAGTGCAATTCTACAATATGGATTGGAGGATCCTTATGCATGTAGGGCCTGCTCCATATGGGATACCAGGCCATTGGTCCGTCTTCATCTGTCCATCTCCTTCCACATGGGCGCTGCTGAGCTCGCCATTCCAGGTGAGGTTGGTCAAACAATTAATTGGCTACTAACGTAATCTTATTTTATCATTGTAACAAGCACCTGGAAGATACAGGGATGGGCTTGTGGGGAGAGCCGAGGTCACACTAACTCACATGCTTCAATCACTCTCACAGAGATCAGCAACTGCCAAGGTCCGCAACCTTCTTTTTTTGGCTATCATTTGTTGCCACTGTGCACCTCCCTGCACAAATCATGTAACCCATGTGTGAAGGTGTGATAACCTTGCTTTCTGATCTTAGTGATCAATCAAGGGGTATTGAAGTTTTATGGTTGGTTGTCTGGGCTTGGATGGTTTTGTGGCATGCAGGGGTCTCAGGATAAAAGCATTGCAAAGCTGTATTTCTTGTGGGGGATCATTGGGGGCAGGAGGGCCTTGCTATCTGTCCCGCGGGATGGTACTGCCAAGAGGCACTCTGCTCCCTTCTCATGACTTTGCAGGGCGCATTCTTCCCAGGGTGCGAGGGCCGATAACTTTTGGAACAATGGAAGATCTCTTAGACTCTGTGAGATCTGGTTGGGGTGGGAGTGGTGTTCACACTAATGCAATGGATCTAATACTAACACACATAATGCTGTTCAGCTCACTTGGGCCTAAATTCTAAGATGGCTGCCGTTTGCAAAGATGGCGTTCGCACCCACATCTAAAATATAGCTTGTAATGCATGCACTAAGGTGATCACACACCCTCCTCTATGTGCACTCCCACCCCCACCCGCCCCCGCTCCCTGGATGTGCTCTCTTAGCGTTTATTTCTCATTTGGTATCACCTAGGGGGATGGGAAGACCCTCTTTCCTTCCCAACATTCCCCCCTTTCGTTAATCCTAAATGAACTAACTCCCCCACAGAGTCAGTGGCAGCTAAGTTCCAATATACATTCTCCTCCCCCCTCTGAAACCTCTCTAACCTTTCAGCTTCCAAGAAGTGTGACAACCCGTCCTTTGGAACCCATGCTCTGCAAACATCTTGCAAGCTTGCCCCAGACTTGCCCCTTGCCTAAGACCTCCTCTGTATGTATCATATGAGTATGACTGCATTCCTTAAGGCACTTGTTCCCTGTAACCTATGTAATGCCCTCTGTTCACATAACTAAGACATCTTCTTGAAACAGCGCCTCGATGCCTCTGGGCTGTAGGCGCTTTACAAATGCATAAATAAATAAATAAATAAATACATAAACAAATAAAGACTGGGCATATTCTTCTGTGGGCAATGTCATGTAACTACAAACCCCATCCCCACCTAAATCAACCCAGGGCTCTATATAATTCTCTGGGTCAGGTGGGAGTGTGGTGAGTGTGCCAGGGGGTGTGGGGGAGGTGTAAGGGATGATAAATCTCTACTTTATGGGGTTTGTTTGGGTCGTCTGTCTGGGTACCATTTTCTAGGGTACCGAAAGTGCTTTGGGTGCTACTCCGATTGAGACCATCGTCATTGCGTTATTGGGCTCTGCTTTGGCACAACATCGGAGTCCCATTTGGCACATGCAAAAGATAACCAAGATAAACATGATGACGGGCACCAGCATTTTCACAATTGCTCCCAGCCAGGATGCAGCCCGCAAGAAGGTCAGATCGAACCAGCCCTCACTTATATACTTACTGTATGCCGGCTTCCTTCTTCATTCGCACTCCCAGATTATGTACAGCTTTGATTATATGTGAGAGGGAGCCATTATCAGCATCTTCGGGGGGCATGAATATGCAACAGGACTCCCCAATACTTTTGCACATGCCATCTTCCCTGGAAGGTAGCATATCCAGGACGTAGCGATTCAGCATTGTCATCAGCCTCAGGGCATGGAGCTCCACTTTGATGACATTGAGCCCTTGCTCGAATCCCGTAAGCCAGCTGTATCAGCTCCCAGCGGACAATTTGCAGGCATTTACCGATGGTTGCAGCTTGCACATCGGGCAGTAACAATGAGGCGAAGAAAGTCTATACTCGTCCGATATTTCATCGAGCAAGTTTGATGAGTCTTTGGTGGACAAATAGTTCACTCTCTTTTTCCTTTGCAGGGTTACAAAATGTTCTTTTCCAGGGAGGGTGGTGAACTCTAATGCTAACAAAGGGTTTCTTGTTTCTTCTTCAGGGGTCATAAATGTGGTATGGGCAAAAGTCGCTGTTGACCCCCTTGCAAAGGTGCTTCTGGGATTACAGACAGGGCTGAGTGCAGCGTGGCAAGTGAACAATAGCCCCTCAATGATGGTGGGAGGTGCAAGTACGCATGTTGGCCACACACCCAATAGTAATCCATCACTGCTGCCATGCCTTTCTTGAGATCAGGAATGAGCAGAGTCTTGTTGCAATGTTTGTTGGCCCGTACAGATATTGTTCTGGCACTATAAAAACAAAGTTCATATGTTTCTTACCTGTGCACTTTCACCGGTTTCTACATTGCTTCAATCCATGTTAGTTTAGTGATTTGTTCAGTCCAGAATGATACACATGCTGCTTCCACCCGGGTCAGAACCCTTTCTTCATATCCGACCAGAACCTCTGCCATGCAACTATGTGTCATTTCTTGCCATTTATTGTTTGTGTATTTCAGTCCTTGTAGGGTCTTTTCAGGCATTTGCTACCTTTTGGATTTTTGTTGCCTTGTGTGTCTGAAAAGTGCCTCTCAGCCTAGATAGCGCAAGATAGTGTACTAGAATTGGTACTTCCTTTCGCACTAGGATCTTGGGTGCCCCTGACGCATGCGGTATCAACGAACACACATTACAGCTGCCATTCACTTTGTTCCTATATATCCATTAATAAAACTACTAATATTATTTACATCAGTAAGGTTTGTGTTATAGAAAGCATTGTGACATTTTAAAAACAGTAGGGACATAGCAATATATTCTTACAATCCAGTGTAAGGGGGTGGATTCTTATTATGTACAGAATTGTTGACATATTGATGCGTAACGCTGGGCTTTGGGAAAAATACAGATTCAGTTTAATTTGCGGGATGTTCAATTTCGTTTACGTATCTATCTGACCTATTATGTATAGTGGAATTGTAATGTCCTCCTCTCCTCCCACCCCCTCTTTTTTATATCCTTCTAATATAAAAGAAGCCCCTAAATAAATCCCCCAAACAAAGAGAGAGAGAGAGAGAGAGAGAGAGAGAGAGAGAGAGAGAGAGAGAGAGAGCACAAGCGAGCAACTCCTGTGCAAATGTAACTTTTTTTGCAGCTGTGCATGTGCACGGGTTTGGGAGGGGTCGGGCAACCCAAATTTGAATGCCGGTAATGTTCAGGAAAATGAGGTAGATGCACACTCTGAGTCATTTAAAGTGCTGCTGAAATGTCCGAATGTGCCTTCCCGAACTTCAGACAAGTGTATACAATACCGGAGTTCCTTAACTTTGACCGCAAGAGGAGTGGAAAACACTACCTCGAATGGTGCATTGAATCTGGGGCTGTTCCTCTTGCGAACAAAGGACTTGAAGATGAATTCTCCTGCCAGCAGCGGTTGAGTGGGAGGGGAATCAGTTGTAGAGTCAGCTGTGGCGCTGCCATGTCTTCCGATTGGGGCAGTGCAATTTGTCAGGAAATACATTTGAGTGCTCATGTTAGGGTTGTCAAATAGTCTTTCAATTTGTCTCCTAAAAGAGCTGCTGCCCTATGTGCGTCTGATGCCTTCCTAATAGGAGATCTTATTGGTGTGTGGATGCAGCGACCAGTTACCACCTCATGGGGTGATAAATGGTGGTCTTTGTTGGGCTGTGTGCGCAAACTGTACAGGGCCAAGGGCAAGCAATGCAGCTAGTTTTTCTTTAACATGGTGCAAAGCTTAGACAGCTCACTATTGAGGAGTCCGGTGATCCTCTTCACAACTCTGTTGACCTGGGGTGCACATCCTGTGTTTAATGCCAATTAGTTCTCCTTAAATAGCTCATTTAAAAAGTGTGTGCCATTATCCGACCTTAATACATCACACACGCCCCATTGGGGGAACACTTCATGGATTAGAAATGTTGCCGCGCATTTGGCATCTGGATGTACACCGGGACCCACCTCCACCCAATGTGAGAAGAGGCAGATGACAACAATCAGATACCATGGACCAGCTGCTCACCCATGTCCGCATAGTCGATGTGCAACTCATGAAATGGCCGAGTGGGGCAGGGCGGAGTGCCTCTCAGTGTTCTTAATGTCATGCCTGTGCTGAAACTTTGACACGTGGTGCATCTGATAACCATACTTGTCAAGCATTCCTGGATGTTTTGAATGAACAAATCCTGTTGTATATCAGCAGCAATGTGGTGTTTGAAGCTGTGGGAGGGGTGATGGAGTTGATCAAATGTTATTATAAACAGTTTGTGTGGCTCACAGATTGTCCTGTGCATTCCTGCCGCCACAATAAATCAGTAGGGTATTGTGGGCACCCCCTTTGGACCCACAATTATTTATCCTCTTTCGGGGCTCTTCCTTATAATTCAATAATTTGCACCATGGGCAGGGAATCGTATTAGACAGGTGGCTGGTCATTGGCGGGTGTTGTTACAACATATTCAGCTACAGTTGGTACTGGGAATATGCCACTATTTTGGCTGGGGTGTCTGCGGCAGTGTTTCTGTGGGACACTTTGTCAGTGTTGTTAGTGTGGGCGGCTCATTTAACGGCACTACAGAAAGCTGTGAAAGTGCAAAAAGTAGCTTGTCTAATAAACAGGCACGCTGTACTGGGGAACCATCCGCCCTCCTAAAGTCCTTCCTTTTCCATCATGAAAGACCGGCATGCACTGTTGTAGTGACGTATGCCGAGTCAGAATAAATGGTCACATGACACCCCTGTGAAGACTGTAGCGCTTCACAAAGTGCAATGAGTTCCACTGCCTGCACTGAATAATGCATTGGTAGTTTTTTTAGAATTAATGTTGCATATTCACAGGCAACTAGGCGCATCACCGCTACACCAGTATGTCTGAGGCCCGTATCGTGGTCAATCGTCCAGATCCATCAACAAAGAGGGCCCCCCTCATCGAGTGGCCTGTCCTTTGCTTTGGGAATGTCATCCTCCTCCCCCTCGTATGTTATACAGTAATCTCTGGCCAAATCCTCATTAGTGCACATTTCTGTTATGAATGTTGCAGGGTTCACTGTTTTACATCGTACAATGTGGATATTTGTGCTGGACAGAATTACCCTATATGCTGAATTTTTTTGGGTAGTTAAAGTAGATTTGATCTCTCCAAAATGGCAAATACGGCATGTTCCACATAGAGTGTAATAGAGCAGACCATCACAATTGTGGAACTTTTCTCAATTGCAAATGCTGCTGTCGCAGGTGCCTGTTCGCAGGCAAACTGCCCTTGCATTACTGAATCTAGTGTGCCACTGTAATAGGCCAGTGGCTTGTGGCCCATTGTGCTCTTTTGTGTCAACACGACAGTCAAGGCTGGCCGTTAGAGTGGGAAAATAAGTATAATTCCTTTGTATAATCTGGGTCTGCTAACCCCGAGCTACTTGAAATTACTTCTTTAAGATCATTGAAACACTGTAACATTTCAACAGTCCAAAACATTTTATCGCCAGTCTTTTGTGCTTCATTGAGGCCAAGTAAGAGCGGCCTTATGTATCCTGCATAATCAAGGATCCATGCCCTGCGGTAATTGCACAACCTTAGGAATGTTTGCATTTCTTTTACTGTCGTGGGCTGTGGGGTGGAGCACACAGAGGCAGCGTGGTCTGGTATTTGTTTTTGCCTTTTGCTGATATTAACTGTCCTAGATACAGAACCTCTTGTAGGCAGTATTGTGGCTTTGCATTGTTAACCCTGTATCCCTTGTGAGCCAGGAGCTGTAAGAGTGTAATGGAGTAATGTCTACAATGTTGTTCAGTGTCACTGCACACCAGCAGGACATCGACATATGGAAGATTGTGCTGGACACTTCAATGTTGCCTAAGTTGGCATGGAGTATTCTATTGAAAATGCTGGGGATCTTGCAGTACCCCTGAGGTAATCTTGTGTGTTAGAACCTCCTCCCCCCATTTGTAAAAGTGGTGAGGTACTGTGAGTCTGGGTGAAATGGTATGGAGAAAAATGAATCTTTGAGGTCAACTACCGTGAAATGTGTTGCCTCTTTGGGGATGCTACACCAAATCGTGGCAGGGTTAGGAACCACAGGAAACTCCTGCTGTACAACATCATTTAGGGGGTGCACATCCTGAATCATTCTCCAATTGCCCTTGGTTACCTTTTGTTTACAGGATATATAGCTGTGTTGCATGGAGAGATAGATGGTACGATTATCCCTTGGTTGAGTAGGGCACTGATGTTATCCTTAATTCCCTCCTCTGCCTCCCTGGAGAGTGGATATTGTTTCACTCAGAGTAATAATGCTCCTGCTTTCAATGCTATGTGTACCTGGGGCCCTCCCTGTAGGAGCCCTACGTCATGGGGGTCAGTGGTCCACAGTCTCTCGGGCACATGCTCTAAATCTGCACAGACGAACTGGGGTAGGGCCACAAGGGCCATCATGGGGCACTGGACCTTCCAGTACTGCACCATTATCTTGCAGTCCTGGTCGGGCCCTAGCACACCAATTCTTTTTGTCGTAATCACCAATCTTTGTAAATCTAAGCACAGTATTGTACCTGCTGCAAACTCACAGGACACAACAGGGCAGAAAATGAATGTCTGTGGGTACTCGCCAGCACCCTTTGCCAATCTGAGGCACTGCCTCAACAAGCACGGTTATTCCTACACTAACATGTCCGGGTCTATGGGAAAACCACGAACCACCACTTCTCTGCCCAATGCATGTATTATTAGTATTGCCCTCATGGTGCACATCCCTGGCATGGTTCAAACTATACCACTGTCTGTGAACGAGATTGTCACATTGAGCTTGCTGAGCAGATCCCTGCTCAACAGGTTCTCTGAGGAAATTTCAGAATAGAGTAGGGGGGGTCCAAACCACCTTTCCCCCTATCTTGATGTCAACCTCTTTAGTGTATGGAACCATGGAGACAGCCCCCAGAGAAGAGTGAAGAGTCACTGATGCATGATTTTGTGGCACCTGTGTCGACCATAAAAATGAAGTGTTTGTATCTTATCTCTGCGCCCACCAAATGTTCCTCATCAGGACGGACGGTCATAGATAGAACTGGGCATGCAAGCACTCTCTGTGGGCTGTCCTAGTCAGGGTATGTGTTCATCGCGGGGAACGTGAAAGGGTTGAGTCCCATCACGCTCACCCCTCGTTAGGGCACTATGGTGCCATTCGGCACTTCGCTGGGTGTGTGCATTTTACTATTTCTGTGTTGGGGCATAGTCTGTTGTGGGTGTTGCTGTTGTGGTGCCTGTGCCCCCAGAGGCCGGGGTGGTAGCTGCGTGTATGCTTGGTGTATTTCATAGGTTATGGAGGTCATCCTTGGTGTCGGCATCTGTTGTGTATTCTGGGTTGTGGGTGATAATTATTGTTCATGTTATATCTGAGTCCTGGCCTGCTTCTACACTCTCCCGAAAAATGTCCCCACTTCCTGCAGTTCCAACACTGAGAGGAACCCATAGCCTCTTCTCTTGGTCCCGTGCCTCCAAAGCCCCCATTACTCCCTAAACCAGCCCCTCCCAAGCTGCTGACCTCCTTGTTGCCACTCCTGGGTGGGGTACTGCTGTCCACCTCTCCACTGTCCTTGTCCTCCTTCTGGCCAAAATGCTGCTATAGGGATGTCTGTTGACTCCTGTGTGCTCCCTGTCGCCTCTGTCTGTGCAGGTGTGGACACAGCCCCTCTAGAGCTATCTTAGTCAGCTTCCTATGTACCAATTATGCCTCAGTTGCCTACAATTGTTGTGCTGTTTCCCTTTCATGTTCCTTTATTCATTTGCAGTGGTGTATTATCATACTCTGAATTTCCGACCCACCCTTTTGCTTAACTCCACAATTTTGTCTAGTGCCTTCTGCACTTCCTTGGGCAATCCCCTCTTGATAACGAAGTAAAAAAGAGGAACTGATCGGTCCCACTGGTCCCCGTCTCCGCCCTCCACATCTCCTGAACCTTAATAATGTACTGCACAGGGTCTTCGCCATCAACCATAGCATATTGCATAATCGACTGTATGTCTGGCGTGTTAGGGTAAGTGCACTGAAGCGTGCCCCATACCTGTGCTCTGATGTTATTGAACGGTGTGCAGTCATGTGCATCGTCGTCCAAGCTTGCTCTGGAGTATCGTAATTTAATCCACATGTCCCCAGCCTGATCTCCCACAATCGCTACCAACAACCTTTTCATGTCACCCACACAAGGGGCACACCCGCCGTCTGCTTTTTGAATGCGTATATCCACTTCACTGCCCCTGCTGTCAACGACAGGAGCACTTTGATCAAATTGTTCTTGTCCATCTGCTTCCAGGGCACATACTGTGCCCTCCCCACGCCCTTGTGTATCTGAGGCATCTGTAAGCATACTCTTTTCCCTTCTTTCTACTGGCACTTAACTTTTTCCTTACTACTACCGTCTGGCCAAACCTTACCCTCTCATCCTACAAACATTCCACTCGAGGTGTTATTTCCGGCACCTGTTGCGCTTCCTCCTCACCGTCATCTCAAACTCATCCACTGTTCTACACCCATCCTCTCCCGGACCTTCACCTAAGTCTATGTCGGACCTTTAAGTTCCATACCCTGTGCTGGCTGCTCGCTCATCTTCTTTCTTCTCTATATGCACATCCTTTATTGCCAGGTTGTCCAATCTAAACAAAATGTCCGTGCTTGCCACTCGTCTAGACCGCTCCCCTTTGCCTTGCTCCGTGCTCTTTGCAGTCACGCTAGCTGCACTCCCACTGATTCTTGTGCCTCATCTAATCCCCTCTGTCATGCGCACTGCTGAGGTGGAGCAGTTGTTGGAGTGGGTATATGTGGGGTGGAGGGACTGTGTCCCGAGTGAATACATATGTTGGGTTAGAATACCCTGTTGATGGTTGGGCTGCCAATGGATATATTCCCTTGTACTCTGTTTGTGTCCCACCCCCTTCTGCTTGTTTGTCCCCTTCGTGAGTACTCAGTGCCCCCCCTCATCGGAGTCTTCCACATCCTCAATCGTCTTCCATAGGTCTAATGTTTCCTTTCCGTTCTGTAGCTGTTTACCCTTGTACTTCACCACTAGAAATGTAGTCATATGCTCCAAAATGCCCTTATTATGGGTGCCCTTCTCTGGCCTAGAGCGGGGCATCAGCCCTTGTGTTTCTGTCACTCATTGCTTCTGATATTTCTCAATCATCTTATGGTACAAGGGCAAGGCCTTGTACATTTACTCTAAGGGGGTCTCCCCTCCTTTGACAGTGATGTGTGCTCTCTAAAGTGTCCCCACACTTCAAATCGCCTGCTGTACATGCTGCAAATGTCACAACCAGAAAATCAATTTGCCGTTCCCCCCTCCCTGTCACCCTACGTTACTTTCCCTCCCCTCCCCTTCACACGCATCCACTCTCACACTCCACACTCTCAAAACAAGCAACTAAGTTAACAGCGCCCCTTCTTGGGCCTCTACCTTACACAAAAAAGTCTCAAAACACGAAAACAATAAGCTAAAATAACAAGCTAAAATAACCACAATTTATGTCCAAGCCTTCTAATTATGCAGGGCTCCTATTTGTTTCCTTTTCTTCCATTACACAGTATAAGTGGTACCACCTTCTCCCCTCACTCGGGGACGCTCCCTAACACTCCTGTTTTCCTTTCCGTAATGTTCTCCTTAAACAATCAATAATAATAAAAGCAAAAATTCACACCCACACCATACCAACAACCTTGTTCTCCACCCACTCGCAAACCACTCTCTTCCCTATATACCCTTCCCCTACTTATTATCACTTGCAAGGGTATACTCACATATGCGTGTTGACCCGAACTCCTCTGTCAAGGGGTTCCAAGAACAGCCTTCACTCTCCCCAGAGCCACGCCCGCTCCAAAGAGCAGACAGGAGTTCTGCATAGATGGCTCCTGCACACCTCTGGGACTGACACGTCTGGGACTGGTCACTGCAGGTGAAGCGTCCTGGAAGCCTTTGTCGGTGCTGGGATCATGTCAGGGTCACCAAATGAAGGCAAGCCCCTGCACGCTCATACCAGAAGAAATACAGCCCTCTAGGGAAAAATGCCCAATACACACTTGCAAGGATAACAAGTGTTTATTTCTTACAAAATAGAAGTGCATCAGCAAAGAACTCTGCTGCCGCCAAATGTTCTGAGTATCGTAGGCACGTGCAGCACATTATAAGCACAAACAACATTACTAATGACGTCATGACATATAGTACAATTCTACAATATGGATTGGAGGAGCACTATGCATGTAGGGCTGGCTCCATATGGGATGCCAGGCCATTGATCCATCTTCACCTATCCATCTCCTTCCACGTGAGCGCTGCTGGGCTCATCATCCGAGGTGAAGTTGACCTAAAAATTAATTGGCTACTAACACAAAAAATGTTATTTTATCGTTGTAGCAAGTACCTGGAAAATACAGGGATGGGCTTGTGGGGAGAGCCGAGGTCACACTAACTCACATGCTTCACTCGCTCTCAGGCAGATCAGCAACTCCCAAGGACCTCCACCTCAGTTTTTGGCTATAATCTGTTGCCACCCTCCACCTCGCTGCACAAATCATGTGACCCATTTGAGAAGGTGCGATATCCTTGCCTTCTGATCTTAGTGATCGATCCAGACATGTAAACATTTTAAGGTTGGTGGTCTGGTTTAGGATGGTCCTGTGGCATGCAGGGGGTCACAGGATAAAAGCATTGCAAAGCTGTATTTCTTGTGGGAGATCATTGGGGGGACGAGGGCCTTGCTATCTGTCCCATGGGATGGGACTGCCAAGAGGCACTATTCTACCTTCTCATGACGATGCAGGGCGCATTCTTCCCAAGGCGCGAGGGCCTATAACATTTGGAACAATGGAGGATCTCTTATACTCTGTGAGACCTGGGGTGGGGTGGTGTTCACACTAATGCAAGGTATCTGACACTAACACATACGCACTATGGCTGCCATTCGCCAAGATGGTGTTTGCACCCACATCTACCATATAGCTTTTAATTAATGCACTAAGCTGATCGTGCACCCTCCTCTATGTGCACCCTGCCCCCTGGATGTGCCCTCTTAGCATTTATTTCTCATTCAGTATCACCTAGGGGGTGGGAAGACCCTCTCTCCTTCCCACCAGATCCTAAGGGACCCTATGTTTTCCTTGAAAAACAAGGTCTTCAGATCCTTCCTCAACTGCAGGGGCATTGCAACGGACCTGATAGCAACCGTGATGATGTTATCATGATGCTCTACGCATCGATCAAATTAGACCAGTTTTATACCTTTTGTAATAGACATCCAACTACCACGTGTCAATTGAGATTATTATTCTTATGGTACATAAATGGTAATATACAGATACATAACAGAGCAGATTTTAGAGGTAACAACAGAACAGATGTACAGCGGGGGTAGGATACAGAGGGTCACAGAAGAGAGGTACAGCTGTAACAGGTGACGGGGAGCATAGGGGCGGGCGGCCTCTAGCGAGTCAGGTGGCTCAAAGGGCGACATGATGGCCTAGGTGTTGAGGAGGAGAGACTCCTTGAAGAGGTGGGTCTTGAGTCTTTTCTGAAATGTAGGAGCATGGGGTGAGTCTGATGCTGACGGGAAGGAGGCTCCATAGTCTTGGGACATAGGCAGAGAAGGCTTGTTTTCAGGTCCTTTCCCTTTTGCAATGGTGGATTTCAAGTCTGCACATGTCCTCGCTTCTGGAGGTGCGCTGTTTGTCAGAGAATCCCAGTTTCTCCACGAGGTAGCTGGGTGACTTGGGGCGACTGCCTTATAGATGATGCAGCAAGACTTGAAGGTGATTTCTGCGTGCAGTGGGAGCCAAAGAAGGTCGATGACGGCCGGTTTGATGTGGTCATATCTGCAAAGACCCTTGATGAGGCATTCTGCCACATGTAGGACACTTCTCAGGGGCACAAGGGAGGATCTTCAACGGTGGATCTAAAGCTGTCCGGGGGAAGGAAGGGCTTTGCACAGGAGGAAGAGCTGACACCAAGCTGTCTGAGTATTTTTTGCTATGTGTGTCTAGAAGGTGAGATGTTTCTCGATGTGGAACCCGAGGGACTTGGTACAGGAGGTGAGCTTGGGTGTGAAGCCCTCAGAGTTCATGGTTGATAGCCAGGTCTGTATGTCTGGGTGTTCGGTGTTGTTGGTGAGGTGTATGAATTCTGACTTGGAAAGGTTGAGCTTCAAGTATGCACTGGACATCCAAGACTGGATCAGTGAGAGGCAGGTTTTGAGCCTGTGGATGTCCTTGATGGAGTTAATCTTGAGGTATAGATGTGTGTTGTTGGCGTATTGTTGATGTGGATGTTGGGTGTGGCTAGGAAGGCTCCCAGCGGCTACATGTATAGATCGATGATCACTGGGAAGAGGATGGAGCACTCTGGGACTCCAAAGGTGACACGTAGCATTGGCAATCGAGAGGAGGTAGGACTTGAACCAGCATAGGACAAAGCTGCTGATCCCCATGCGCTGATGTAGGGTGTCCGTAAGCGCCTGCTGTTCTACTGTGCCGAAAGCAACCAAGAGGTTGAGTAGAGCCAGGAGTGGCCATTGTCAATGATGTTGAGGGCGTCAACAACCACCTGTATGGTTGCGGTCTTCGTGCTGCATCTGGGTCTGAACCCGAATTGGTAGGTTTGTAGGAGATTGTTGGTGTCGATATGTTGCTGCAGTTGTGCAGGTACCGTTTTCTGCATGATCATACCTCCTGTTTCTCCTCTTTCTCCTTCACCCCTTCCTCCCCTCCCTTCGCTATCAAATTCTGGCACTACCCCAATTGCCGTTAGGCATAGTAAGCCGTAGCCGCCTGTCTTTGCAGCCTTTCTGCCCCCTCTTCCTTTTTCCCTCAGCACTTACTTTTATCACCTGTCCCTTTGACCATTGATAATAGCTTGTCTGTATCCCCCTTTTCCCTTCTTGTTTTTATCCCCCTTCACCCCCATGTACTATCTTGAACACTCGTCAACCTTTTCTAGATAGTCCCTTGTTTGTCCCTAACCTTACCCCTTCCTCTCCTATACCCCGTTCCACACTTCCCCTTCCTCTCGTCACTCTTGCACTGCAACAATTGTCGTCAGGCATAGTAATGCTAATGCTAGTATTGTTCTCCTTTTTTCCTCCCTGCCTCTCCGTTATTGTTTCCATGCACTTGTACTATCTGTTATGATTGATAGTTTTTTTTCTTCACATTCTGATCTGTTTCAAGGACTTTTTTAGAATATTTTGTTTTTCTCCCATGTTCCCTCCCTCCTTGAAGCGCTTTGAAACACATTGTGTATATTCGCTATACAAATAAACAATCAATCAAAACCTAGGAAGGGAAGATGGGTTATGTGGCAATAGTTACCTAGGTTGTTGGGATCCAAAGTGGATTTCTTTAGTAGAGGGAGGATCTGTCCCTTTTTTAGGGTTGATGGGAAGGTGCCTTGAGTTAGGGAGCTGTTGATTATCTCCAGGTAGGAAAGGCGAGCTTCTGTGGAGAGGTCCTTGAGGATGGATTCTGGGGGGATGTCGCCTGTATACGATGTGGCTTTGTGGGCGACCAGGGTTTCTACCAGGTCCTCTGTCGAGAGTGTCTTCAATGCTGTCCATGGTGTGGAGATTTCCTGCGGTGGGACATGAGGTGGGTCTGTGGATGCAGAGCTGTTGTCTATGTGATGGTGAATCTTGCTGATTTTTTTCAATGAAGAAGGTGATGATGGCAGTGGATTGTTCAATGGTGTGTGTTATGGCAGGGTCGGGTAGCGGGTTGACGCAGTGCTTGACCACTTTGAAGAGGGCTATGCTTTTGTGTTGGCTTCTGCAATGGTATTCTGATACTAGGAAGCCTTGGCTGTTTTGATTAGTTATCGGTGGGTTGCTCAGAGTTCCTTGAGGAGCACCAGGTTGTATCCAGTCCTGGAGCGGTGCCAAGTTTTCTCTTATTTCCTGATGACACTTTTGCTGAGGATGAGTTATTTCGTGTATCAGGGTGCTGACCATTTCGGTTTGCAGGTGCGTTTTTTTCAGATGCGCGTGTCGGTCGATGGAGGCTGAGAGGGTGCCATGGAGAGCTTCCAGTAGAGAGTCACAGTTCAGTTGGGGATGTTCGGTCCTTGTAAGGTGGAGAATGGCGAGTTCTTTCGTGAGGGCTTCTACCGGGAAGTTCTTGAAGGACGTGAAGATCTGTCTGACGGGTTTCTCCTGGGAGTGCTTGGCTGGGGTGGTGTGCAGCATGTTGAAAGGCAGGGCTAGGTGGTCAGACTAGTCAAGCGGAAGAGGAGAGCTGTAGTGTAGGGAAGACAGTGTGGTGATGATTAGGTTGAGGATGTTACCTTTCCCGTGTGTTGGGTCTTTCGTGCTATGTGAGGCTGAAGGTGTCGAGAAGGCAGAGGAAAGCTTCCTTCATCAGTTTGGTCGCCTTGTTGCTTGGGAGGCAGACGTTGTCTAGGAAGATGTTAGCATGCATGAGGGGCATGGTGGTGACCAGGTCGGTGAAGTCTCTAATGAAGGCAGTGTTAGGTTTGGGTGGTCTGTAGATTAGATGGAAGGTGACTGTGTCCGTCAAATCAAAACAGGTCAATATGCATTCCTCACTTCATTTAAGGAAATCCATGATTAAGTATTCATTTTATTAAATCAATCTAACACTGAGACGTTGATTTAATATGTTTAAAAAATCAAACAATGTAAGATCCATATTATGCTTTTCGTTCAGCCGTGCCACCACTCATCTTTTTATCTACTTCAGTGTTATAGGAAACCAGCTCAGGGCAAAGTTTGGAGTCCAAGTACTAGCCAACTTAAGGCTCTGTCTGGGGTCCTTTATGGACAGTTCTCTTGTATAGTATTAAGTAGAACGCCTTCTTGCAATCGTAGCTTGCTAGCAGAGATACCAATTGTCGTTGACGAGACTCCCACGCAAATGGACACAGTGCAGTGCATTTGTCATTATCAGAGTCCCCTCTATTAACCACTGCCAAATAATAAGAACACCATACTCAGATGTATATATATATATATATATATATATATATATATATTCAGTGAAAAAACTTTGTTAAAGGGACGTTATGGTTAAGTTGCGCTACTAAAAACCTATGAAATTCAGTAAAAAAACTTTGTTAAAGGGACGTTATGGTTCAAAGTAAAACCGAAAAACCCCTGAAATTCGGCAGTTATGGTAACATAAGCAACCATAACTCGCGCCACCGTGCACTGCTAACACTAACACCCAGGACATCAAAGATGACATCACAAATGTCATTGATGACATCACTGATGACATCACATGTGCATTGGGATTCTTATAATGCTGACCAAAAACTGTCAAGGATCATTGGGATAAATATCATGAGCTAATTAGTGCATTAAGCAATGCATTGATATAAATAGCATTCTATTATGAAGTACTATCCAGTATACTAAGCTATTCATGCAGAAACATAGGCAGTGTGTGCAACATACATGATGAAGGTGCAATATTCATAATCTTGCCATGTTGAATAATGAAATGATAACTGCTTTCTTATTAGAGTTTTGCGTACTGTGAAACATGTAATAAGTAGATAATAAAACCCACTTAATACATAATTATTACAGACAAAACACAAAGAGACAACAACACATACAAATATGAGTATATACAGGGACAGTGAAGTAAACAAAAAAGCAGAAGTAGTAGCAGAAAGAGTTCATAACCTAAATGATTGTCTTTATGCAGAGAAACTATTGCTCTGTTTCAAAGCTGCTACTTACCATATGTATGTGTATCACATGATGTGACTGCACCCAAAGGAAAGGAGAGTGATTATAATGTATACAAATATGAGCATATACAGGGAAGGTAGAGTAATAAAAATAAAACTATGAGAAAGTGCTGATAACCCTAATGATTATCTTCATGCACAGAAAGGATTGCTCTCTTTCAAGCCTGTGTCTTCCGCTATGTATATTTTTCATATGATGTGACTTGACCCTAAGTCTACAAATATAGTACCTTTTCAATTTTTACTTCCTGACTGTTACTGAAGAAAACTATGTGGCTTCGATATGTCAGTAAAGGATAAAAAGGGAGAGCCAGCCATGTGATGTCATCAGTGATGTCATCAATGACATTTGTGATGTCATCTTTGATGTCCTGGGTGTTAGTGTTAGCAGTGCACGGTGGCGCGAGTTATGGTTGCTTATGTTACCATAACTGCCGAATTTCAGGGGTTTTTCGATTTTACTTTGAACCATAACGTCCCTTTAACAAAGTTTTTTCACTGAATTTCATAGGTTTTTAGCAGCACAACTTAACCATAATATCCCTGACTTCATATACATGTAACATAGAACATACTAACCCCCTCGTAGTGATTTTCATGTCCGCGGACTACCGCCATGTCGGCGGACATATTGAAAATCTGAGCGTGGTGAATGTAAATTTAAATAGTGTGCCCCATTTCCCCTTTGAAGTTGGCTCTGAAAAGAGCCGTTTTTTTTGTTTTTTTACAGATGCTTGACAGACACCTGTTATTTTGTATTTTTTTTCTTGTTTTTTTTCTTACTTTACTCCTAAAATCTTCACATAACCTTCTCCAAAGCAACCCTTACATTCCAAAATAGAAAGGCATTTCCCGTAAAAGATAAAGAAATGCCATCTTCTTTAAAATTAACAGCATTACTGGCATAAATATTATCATTATTACAGAAGAACATACCAGCTCTAAGCATGAAGGCACACATGCCTCGGTTGATGACACACCTAGCAATGTTTTGCTGAGGACAAAAAACGGAACTATTGTCCCATATTGCCCTAGGTAGTAATCCAGAAAAAATTACTTTCACATTTGGAAGGATCTTCATTACGGCTTGAACCAAGTGTTCCAAATCAGCCAACAAAGTAGGGGCACTGACGTTGCCCAAATGGAAAGCACCATAGTGCAAAACTACCACATGCGGACTGTTCATCGTGGCCATATCCTCACAAACTTGTACAATTCCCTGTACATTGCAATCAGGCACAGTGCTCCACACCACCTCCACTCCTTTCACATCAAAGTTCTTTGCAACATGCCTGCATTGAGCGTAGTGTTGTAAACCATACACAAACATATCTCCAAGCACCAACACCCTGACTTTCTCTACTTCTGCCATCTTCACCACACACAGTCTCTTTCAACACAAATCCACAACCTCGACATCTGATTGGCTGATCCGTACAGTCTTCTTTCCATGTTGGATTTCCTGGAAAAACCCGGATGTAGCACGCCCTGTCCACGAACAGCCGCGGTGTCCGCGGATGGCGTCCACTTTACTCTCTGTGCCATTCCCTAATTGCATACAGCTAAGCGATCACACAATACGAATAACATCCTCAGAACACCCCCATTTTGTGAATTTTCGAACATTTCAGGACAATTATCATTTCATTATTCAACATATTTTAGTAGCTCAGTATACTAGATAGAATCCCATAATACAATGCTATTTATATCAATGCATCGTTCAAAGCACTAATAACGGTATGATATTTATTGCAATATCCTTGACACTTTTTTCGCAACATTATAATAAAAATCCCTAGTACACAAATTCCATGAAAAGTACATACACATGTGATGTCATCAGTGATTTCATCAATGACATTTGCGATGTCATCTTTGATGTCCTGGGTGTTAGTCTTAGCAGTGCACGGTGGTGGCGCGAGTTATTTTTCATAGCTTACCATAACTTGCGATTTTCAGGGGTCTTTCGGCTGTACTTAGAACCATAACGTCCCTTAAACAAACTTTTTTTAATATCACGCAAACAATATACAAACATGGCGTGCAAAAACCAACTTCTCACAGATGGCTTTACACAGAATGTTGCAAAGTAAGAATTTATGCTCGTTCACAGTGAAGGTCAGCTGCTTCCATTTTTTTCTCGGGCCCCGGAGAGGCTCACGAAGCGGACTATAAGGTTGTATTGTGTTTTGACCTTGACAGACAGAGATTGTGATGAAAGACTTCTCTTGAAGGAGTGTTGCTAAATCGTAAGAGAAGATAAAGATGAAATCTCTGAAACGAAACCACTTTTATATATTATATCACTATGCGAAAGATCGTTGGCACACGCAGAGTCGTATTTTGGGACTGCACCACTCGTAGACAATGGAAATTGCAATTGTACTGTAAGTAACCCTTTAGATTACTTTATAGCAAATATAATTACAATAGCGTAGCATTAAAGACCGCTCAAGTTGAACTTGTTCGTTGAAAGTGGCATAATGTTTTCTACCGCGCACTATCACCGCCAAATTGATCCCCTGTCGTTTAGAGGGCTCTGAAAAAGGCAGACGACACAGAGTGGGTTAATAGAAATAATTTAACCTG
Organism: Ambystoma mexicanum; assembly: GCF_040938575.1. NCBI lineage: Eukaryota > Metazoa > Chordata > Amphibia > Caudata > Ambystomatidae > Ambystoma > Ambystoma mexicanum. The sequence continues at coordinate 761,108,414 of NC_090925.1, read as the reverse complement.
TCTATAGGTGGTCAAGCGCTCTACTCGCTGTGCCACTTCACTGTAGCCTGTCAAGTGGCACAGAGAGTACAGCGCTCGCTTTGACATCCGTGCACAGCTTGCTAACGCAAGTTTGAATCCCGGCAAGGCCAAACTCAGCCTTTCATCCTTCCGTGGTCGATAAATGAGCACCACACACTGTGGTTAATAATAAGCACCGCTTATCACCTCACGGTTCTTAGCGCTATATGAATGGGAAAATATTATTATTTTATTATTAACATACTCTGTTGCACTATCTTCGATAGCAAATATTTTCACGCCCTAATAAATAAAATGATGATTTTTAATGAAGATCGGCTGGTGAGACTAATTTATGTTTTTTAAAACAGGTATGTGGCTCCATTTTGCCTATGTCACGATTTACAGACTCCAGCGGATGGGGTCTTCAACTGCCAGGTGCAGGTCCAAATATGCAACTTCATGACCCTCACCATTTTATGGGACAATCGCCAAGGACCAATATGCCCTTACGCAGTACTAGCGGCTACAAACAACATACCAACCAATAGGGTGGTCTAATGGCTCGTTGTTGGAGCAACCTTCTGATTATCAGAGCGACCATTTACTGCTTTTATCATAAACCAACAGCCTATCTACCGCAAAGGAACAACGCGTGGCTCCAAATAAACTTTTGCTGATCGACAACAGAGACAATAGCAAATCGCTGAATATTCACTAAACATTTCATGTGAAATAAATGTACTTTACCAAATGTACAATCCTGCTGTTTACTTTTAAACCACAGTTTCATATTCCGAATTGTGGCGCACTGAGTTGTAAGCTGATCTAACACTCTCTGTACCGCAAAGGAACATCGCGTGTCTCAACATGAACTTTTGCGGATCGACAACAAAGACAAATGCAAACTGCTGAATATTCTCTAAACATTTGATGTCAAATAAATGTACTTTACAACATTTACAATCTTGCTCTTTGCTTTTAAATCACAGTTTCATATTCCGAATTGTGGCGCGCTGTGTTGTGACATAATGTGTGTTGTCTTCCGGGTTCTGTGTAAAGTCGCGTAGTACTGGAGACGACTGGGCGCATTTCATTACGCACCCTGTAACGTCACGGAGAGAGGTGGGGAATATGAATGCTTTGATAATATCAGGCTTAGGGGCGGGAGATATGATTTAGTGTCGCAAAAGCAAGTCAGCCAGGTCAATAGCGCCAGTCATAGGATTATCACATAATGTCGGCGCACACCAGCCGGATTTATCGTTTCTTTAGTGGACAAAAAGTCGGTTGACGCCCCTAGGAAATTGTACTATTAGCGGACAAAAGGAGTGCTCTTAAAACACTTTCACCCTGACAACGAACAATACAAACAACGTTCTCAGAACACCCCCATTTTGTGTAATTGCAACCATTTCGGGACACTGCGAGTGTTCTTAGAACACATTCAACTAGACAGATTACAATACGGACAGCGTCCTGAGGACACCCCCAGTTTGTGTATTTACGAACAATTAAGTACACCGCGAGTGTTCATAGCTCATTTTTACCTTCCTTGCGAACAAAAATGACACATACTCCGTCCTCTAAACACCCCACCATTTAGTTTATTTACAATATGTCAGAACAGCCGTGTTCTCCGCGGACAAATCGAACGCAACAAAAACGTCTAGCACATAAAAAAACAAAACATTGAACCTATCTCATACTCCCCCACCCTCCCCAAACACTCTTACACACCAACACACGGCACTAAATACAATTTTTTATCCACGTTTCACTGCGCTGTACGCGGTCGACTGCGAATACAAGATGGCGGGCGCCAGAGAAAATCTGACGCGCTCCACGCCCCTCGCCGTCCAATCAGCGAACACGTCGCATGTCCGCGGACATGATGCAAGGCCATGGGCCAATCGGGTTGCTGTCCGCGGAGCGAACAGGGAAGTCCGTCCGCGAAGCGAACGCAGATATCACTAATTTTTTTGCCTTACATTTTGGTCATTTTTAAAAAAACTACTGGACAGATTTACACCAAATTTCAAAAGCAGGCTTTTGGGACCAGGCCGCCGCTCCTGCCGCAAATTTGGTGTAAATCCGTCCAGCGGTTCGGGCTGTAGCCGTGCGCAAAGTTTTTTCCCATTCAGTCTATGGGAAAAAAAAAAGTTTTGGGACCCCCCCTATAACTTTCCCCCCCTGGACGAATCCTCACCAAACTTTGCAAAAAAATTCAGAGTGACCCAACTACTTTTTTTGCACAGTTTGGTGAGGATCCGTCCAGGGAGAGCGAAGTTATAAGCCGCCCAAAAAGTGCTCTTCCTATGGAAACAGCAACTTAACCATAACTACATGGCCACTACCGTGGCCATGTAATATATATATATATATATATATATATATATATATATACACATATATATATATATTCAATGAAAAAACTTTGTTAAAGGGACGTTATGGTTAAGTTGCGCTACTAAAAACCTATGAAATTCAGTGAAAAAACTTTGTTAAAGGGACGTTATGGTAAAGTTGCGCTACTAAAAACCTATGAAATTCAGTGAAAAAACGTTGTCAAAGGAACGTTATGGTTCCAAGTAAAACCGAAAAACCCTTGAAATTCGCCAGTTATGGTAAGCTAAGCAACCATAACTCGCGCCCCCACCTTGCACTGCTAAGACTAACACCCAGGACATCAAAGATGACATCACAAATGTCGTTGATGACATCACTGATGACATCACATGTGTATGTACTTTTCATGAAATATGTGTACAAGGGATTCTTATAATAATGTTGCGAAACAAGTGTCAAGGATCATTGCAATAAATATCATACCCTAATTAGTGCATTGAACGATGCATTGATATAAATAGCATTCTATTATGGGGTTCTATCTAGTATACTAAGCTACTGATACAGAAACATATCATGGTGTGCAGTGTACAAGATGAAGGTATAATATTCGTAATGTTAATATGTTGAATAATGAAATGATAATTGTTTTCTTAATAGATTTTTGTGTACTGTGAAATATGTAATACGTAGCTAATAAAATATTACTATAGACAAAACACAAAGACACAAGAACACATACCAATATGGGTATATACAGGGAAAGTGAAGTTAGCAAAAAAGCACAAGTAGTAGCAGAAACAATTCATAACTTAACTGATTATTTTCATGCAAATAAATGATTGCTCTGTTTCAAAGCTGCTATTCACCCTATGTATATGTATCACTTGATGTGATTGGACCCACAGGGAAAGTACAGCCATAAAAAAAAACAACAGAACTATCAGAAAGTGCTCATAAGTCTATTGATTATCTTTATGCACAAAAAGGATTGCTGTCTTTCAAGCTTGTGTCTTCCCGTATGTATATGTTTCATATGATGTGACTGGACTCTTAACAGAATTACTGTAAGAACCTACTTGAAGGATACGTCTACAAATAAAATAAAATGTTTAATTTCTGACTGTTACTTAAGAAAACCATGTGGCCTAGATATGTCAGCAAAAGAAAAAAGAGTGAGCCAGACATGTGATGTCATCAGTGATGTCATCAATGACATTTGTGATGTCATCTTTGATGTCCTGGGTGTTAGTCTTAGCAGTGCACTGTGGTGGCGCGAGTTATGGTTGCTTAGCTTACCCTAACTGGCGAATTTCAAGGGTTTTTCGGTTTTACTTGGAACCATAACGTTCCTTTGACAAAGTTTTTTCACTGAATTTCATAGGTTTTTAGTAGCGCAACTTTACCATAACGTCCCTTTAACAAAGTTTTTTCACTGAATTTCATAGGTTTTTAGTAGCGCAACTTAACCATAACGTCCCTTTAACAAAGTTTTTTCATTGAATTTCATAGGTTTTTATTAGTGCAACTTAACCATAACGTCCCTGTAACATTTTTTTTAACGAACTTTTAAAGGTTTTTATTAGTACAACGTGACCATAACATCCTTTTCAATAGATGAAGACCACTAACATCTTATGTCCTCAAAGTGGGAATGCCGGGTGGTAAAAAAAACAAAAAGATTTTCCTTCCTACGCCGGGACGCCTGCGGCGTCTCGGTGTAGGAAGGAAAATCTTTTACCAAGATGGCCACCATGGAAAGGGAAGGCGGGGTGTATAAAGAACACAACGGCACATGAGCGGGGTTGGGGGGGCACAGGGGAGACACATGCGCATGAGCGGGGGGTGAGAGGGAACAGGGTACAAACGGGGCTGGGGGTGGGGGGAAAAGGAAGGAAACACAGGGCATGAGCAGTGGTGGGGGGAACACGAGAGAGACACGGGGCATGAGCAGCGGGTGGGGAGGAACATGAGGGAGACACAGGGTATGAGCAGGGGGTGGGGAGGAACACGAGGGAGACACAGGGCATGAGTGGGGGGGTACAGGGCACATACGGGACATGAGCGGGGGTGTGGAGGATAGGAGAGAGACAAGGGGCATGAGCGGGGGGTGGGGGGAACACGAGGGAGACACGGAGCATGAGCAGGGGGCAGGGGGTAACACGAGGGAAACACGGGGCATGAGCGGGGGGTGGGGGGAACACGAGGGAGACACGGGGCATGAGCGGGGGGTGGAGGGCAACAGGAGACAGACACGGGGCATGAGCAGGGGTGGGGTCAACAGGAGAGAGACACGGGGCATGAGCGGGGGGTGGGGAGAACAGGAGACAGACACGGGGCATGAGCGGGGGGTGGGGAGAACAGGAGACAGACACGGGGCATGAGCGGGGGTGGGGAGAACAGGAGACAGACACGGGGAATGAGCGGGGGGTGGGGGGCAACAGGAGACAGACACGGGGCATGAGCGGGGGGCGTGGGGGGCAACAGGAGAGAGACACGGGGCATGAACGTGGAGTAGGGGAATGCAGGAGACAGACACGGGGCATGGGTGGGGGCAACAGGAGACAGACACGGGGCATGAGCGGGGGGTGGGGGGAACAGGAGACAGACACGGAGCATGAGCGGGGGGTGGGGGGAACAGAAGACAGACACGCGGCATGAGTGGGGGAGGCGGGGGCAACAGGAAAGAGACACGGGGCATGAGCGTGGGGTGGGGGGGTACAGGAGACAGACACGGGGCATGAGCGGGGGGTGGGGGGCAACAGGAGAGAGACACGGGACATGAGTGGGTGGGGGGAACAGGAGACAGACACGGGGCATGAGTGGGGGGCAACAGGAGACAGACACGGGGCATGAGCGGGGGGTGGGGGGTACAGTAGACAGACACGGGGCATGAGCGGGGGTGGGGGGGTACAGGAGACAGACACGGGGCATGAGCGGGGGGTGGGGGGCAACAGGAGACAGACACGGGGCATGAGCAGGGGGTAGGGGGCAACAGGAGACAGACACAGGGCATGAGCGGGGGTGGGGGGCAACAGGAGACAGACACGGGGCATGAGCGGGGGGTGGGGGGCAACAGGAGACAGACACGGGGCATGAGCGGGGGGTGGGGGGCAACAGGAGACAGACACGGGGCATGAGCGGGGGGTGGGGGGGAACAGGAGACAGACACGGAGCATGAGCAGGGGGTGGGGAGAACAGGAGACAGACACGGGGCATGAGCGGGGGGTGGGGGGCAACAGGAGACAGACACAGGGCATGAGCGGGGGTGGGAGGAACAGGAGACAGACACGGGGCATGAGCAGGGGGTGGGGTCAACAGGAGAGAGACACGGGGCATGAGCGGGGGTGGAGAGAACAGGAGACAGACACGGGGCATGAGCGGGGGGGTGGGGAGAACAGGAGACAGACACGGGGCATGAGCGGGGTATGGGGGAACAGGAGACAGATATGGGGCATGAGCGGGGGTGGGGAGAACAGGAGACAGACACGGGGAATGAGCAGGGGTTGGGGGGCAACAGGAGACAGACACGGAGCATGAGCAGGGGGTGGGGAGAACAGGAGACAGACACGGGGCATGAGCGGGGGGTGGGGGGCAACAGGAGACAGACACAGGGCATGAGCGGGGGTGGGAGGAACAGGAGACAGACACGGGGCATGAGCAGGGGGTGGGGTCAACAGGAGAGAGACACGGGGCATGAGCGGGGGTGGAGAGAACAGGAGACAGACACGGGGCATGAGCGGGGGGGTGGGGAGAACAGGAGACAGACACGGGGCATGAGCGGGGTATGGGGGAACAGGAGACAGATATGGGGCATGAGCGGGGGTGGGGAGAACAGGAGACAGACACGGGGAATGAGCAGGGGTTGGGGGCAACAGGAGACAGACACGGGGCATGAGCGGGGGTGTGGGGGGCAACAGGAGAGAGACACGGGGCATGAGCGTGGAGTGGGGGAATGCAGGAGACAGACATGGGGCATGGGTGGGGGCAACAGGAGACAGACACGGGGCATGAGCGGGGGGTGGGGGGAACAGAAGACAGACTCGGGGCATGAGCGGGGGAGTTGGGGGCAACAGGAAAGAGACACGGGGCATGAGCGTGGGGTGGGGGGGTACAGGAGACAGACACGGGGCATGAGCAGGGGGTGGGGGGCAACAGGAGAGAGACACGGGACATGAGTGGGTGGGGGGAACAGGAGACAGACACGGGGCATGAGTGGGGGGGCAGCAGGAGACAGACACGGGCATGAGCGGGGTATAGGGGGGTACAAGAGACAGACACGGGGCATGAGCGGGGGTGGGGGGGTACAGGAGACAGACACGGGGCATGAGCGAGGGGTGGGGGGCAACAGGAGAGAGACACGGGGCATGAGCGGGGGGTGGGGGGAACAGGAGACAGACACGGGGCATGAGCGGGGGTGGGGGAACAACAGAGACAGACACGGTGCATGAGCAGGGGGTGGGGGGCAACAGGGGACAGACACAGGGCATGAGCGGGGGGTGGGGGGCAACAGGAGACAGACACGAGGCATGAGCGGGGGGTGGGGGGCAACAGGTGACAGACACGGGGCATGAGCAGGGGGTGGGGGGCAACAGGAGACAGACATGGGGCATGAGCAGGGGGTGGGGGGAACAGGAGACAGACACGGAGCATGAGCGGGGGGTGGGGAGAACAGGAGACAGACACGGGGCATGAGCGGGGGGTAGGGGGCAACAGGAGACAGACACAGGGCATGAGCGGGGGTGGGAGGAACAGGAGACAGACACGGGGCATGAGCGGGGGATGGGGAGAACAGGAGACAGACACGGGGCATGAGCGAGGGGGTGGGGGGAAAACAAGAGACAGACACGGGGCATGAGCGGGGGGTGGGGGGTACACAAGACAGACACAGGGCATGGGCGGGGTAGTGGGGGGCAACAGGAGGGAGACATGGGGCATGAGCGGGGGGTGGGGGGGTACAGGAGACAGACACGGGGCATGAGCAGGCGGTGGGGGGCAACAGGAGAGAGACACGGGACATGAGCGGGTGGGGGAAACAGGAGACAGACACGGGGCATGAGCAGGGGGGGCAACAGGAGACAGACATGGGGCATGAGCGGGGGGGTGGGGGGGTACAGGAGACAGACACGAGCATGAGCTGGGGGTGGGGGGTACAGGAGACAGACACGGGGCATGAGCAGGGGGTGGGGGGCAACAGGAGAGAGACACGGGGCATGAGCGGGGGTGGGGGGAACAAAAGAGACAGACACGGGGCATGAGCGGGGGGTGGGGGGCAACAGGAGAGAGACACAGGGCAGGAGCGGGGGGTGGGAACAGGAGACAGACACAGGGCATGAGCAGGGGGGGCAACAGGAGACAGACATGGGGCATGAGCGAGGGGTGGGGGGGTACAGGAGACAGACACAAGCATGAGCGGGGGGTGGGGGGTACAGGAGACAGACACGGGGCATGAGCAGGGGTGGGGGGCAACAGGAGAGAGACACGGGGCATGAGCGGGGGGTGGGGGGAACAGGAGACAGACACAGGGCATGAGCGGGGGGTGGGGGGAAGAAAAGAGACAGACACGGGGCATGAGCAGGGGGTGGGGGGCAACAGGAGAGAGACACAGGGCAGGAGCGGGGGGTGGGGGGCAACAGGAGACAGACACGGGGCATGAGCGGGGTGTGAGGGCAACAGGAGACAGACACGGGGCATGAGCAGGGGGTGGGGGGAACAGGAGACAGACACGGAGCATGAGCGGGGGGTGGGGAGAACAGGAGACAGACACAGGGCATGAGAGGGGGTGGGGGCAACAGGAGACAGACACGGGGCATGAGCGGGGGGTGGGGGGCAACAGGAGAGAGACACGGGACATGAGCGGGTGGGGGGAACCGGAGACAGACACGGGGCATGAGCGGGGGGGCAACAGGAGACAGACACAGGGCATGAGCGGGCGGTGGGGGGTACAGGAGACAGACATGGGGCATGAGCGGGGGGTGGGGGGCAACCGGAGAGAGACACAGGGCATGAGCGGGGGGTGGGGGGAACAGGAGACAGACATGGGGCATGAGCGGGGGGTGGGGGGCAACAGGAGACAGACACGGGGCATGAGCGGGGGGTGGGGGGCAACAGGAGACAGACACGGGCCATGAGCGGGCGGTGGGGGGCAACAGGAGACAGACACGGGGCATGAGCAGGGGGTGGGAGGAACAGGAAAAAGACACGGGGCATGAGCAGGGGGTGGGGAGAACAGGAGACAAACACGGGGCATGAGCGGGGGGTGGGGGGCAACAAGAGAGAGACACGGGGCATGAGCGTGTGGGGGAACAGGAGACAGACACAGGGCATGAGCGGGTGGGGGGAACAGGAGACAGACACGGGGCATAAGCGGGAGGGGTGGGGGCAACAGGAGATAGACCCGGGGCATGAGCGGGGGGTGGGGGGAACAGGACACAGACATGGGGCATGAGCGGGATGTGGAGAGAACAGGAGACAGACACGGGGCATGAGCGGGGGGAACAGAACACAGACATGGGGCATGAGCGGGGGGTGGGGGAAGGGGAGAGAGACACACGGGGCATGAGCGGGGGGTGGGGGGAGGGAGAGAGACACACGGGGCATGAGTGGGAGGTGGGCGGGAGGGAGAGAGACACACGGGGCATGAGCGGGGGGTGGGCGGGAGGGAGAGAGACACACGGGGCATGAGCGGGGTGGGGGGAGGGAGAGAGACGCACGCGGCATGAGCGGGGTGTGGGGGGGAGGGAGAGAGACACACGGGGCATGATCGGGGGTGGGCGGGGGGTGATAGACACGGGGTAAGAGCGGGGGTGGGCGGGAGAGAGAAAGACACGGGGCAAGAGCGGGGGTGGGCGGGAGGGAGAAAGACACGGGGCAAGAGCGGGGGTGGGCCGGAGGGAGAAAGACACGGGGCAAGAGCGGGGGTGGGCGGGAGGGAGAAAGACACGGGGCAAGAGCGGGGTGGGCGGGAGGGAGAAAGACACAGGGCAAGAGCATGGGTGGGCGGCAGGGGGAAAGACACGGGGCAAGAGCGGGGGTGGGAGGGAGGGGGAAAGACACGGGGCAAGAGCGGGGGTGGGCGGGAGGGGGAAAGACACGGGGCAAGACCGGGGGTGGGCGGGACAGGGAAAGACACGGGGCAAGAGCGGGGGGGGTTGGAGGGGGAAAGAGACACGGGGCAAGAGCGGGGGTGGGCGGGAGGGGGAAAGAGACACGGGGAAAGAGCGGGAGTGGGCGGGAGGGGGAAAGAGACACGGGGCAAGAGTGGGGGTGGGCGGGAGGGGGAAGAGACACGGGGCAAGAGCGGGGGTGGGCGGGAGGGGGAAAGAGACACAGGGCAAGAGCGGGGGTGGGCGGGAGGGGGAAAGAGACACGGGGCAAGAGCGGGGGTGGGCGGGAGGGGGAAAGAGACACGGGGCAAGAGCAGGGGTGGGCGGGAGGGGGAAAGAGACACGGGGCAAGAGCGGGGGTGGGCGGGAGGGGGAAAGAGACACGGGCCAAGATCGGGGGTGGGCGGGAGGGGAAAGAGACACGGGGCAAGAGCGGGGGTGGGCAGGAGGGGGAAAGAGACACGGGGCAAGAGCGGAGGTGGGCGGGAGGGGGAAAGAGACACGGGGCAAGAGCGGGGGGGAGGGAGACAGACACACGGGGCAAGAGCGGGTGTGGGGGGTAGGGAGACAGACACACGAGGCATGAGCGGGGGGTGGGGGAAGAGGAGAGACACGCGGGCCATGAGCGGGGGGTGGGCGGGAGGGGGAGAGACAGCCGGGGCATGAGCAGGGGGTGGGCGGGAGGGGGAGAGACACACGGGGCATGGGTGGGGGGGAGGGAGAGAGACACACGGGGCATGAGTGGGGGGTGGGGGGAAGGAGCGAGAGACACATGGGGCATGAGCGGGAGGGGGAGAGACACACGGGGCATGAGCGGGGGTGGGGGGGAGGGAGAGAGACACACGGGACATGAGTGGGGGGTGGGCGGCGGGTGGGGAGAGACACACGGACATGAGCGGGGGTGGGCGGTAGGGGGAGAGACACACGGGGCATGAGCGGGGGGTGGGCGGCGGGTGGGGAGAGACACACGGACATGAGCGGGGGTGGGGAGAGACACACGGACATGAGCCGGGGTGGGCGGCAGGTGGTGAGAGACATACGGACATGAGCGGGGGGTGGGCGGCGGGTGGGAAGAGACACACGGACATGAGCGGGCGGCGGGTGGGGAGAAACACACAGACATGAGCAGCGGGTGGTAGAGACACACAGGGGTGGGAGAGACACACGGGGCAAGAGCGGGGGGTGGGCGGTTGGGGGAGACGGGCAGGGCATGAGCGGGGCATGAGCGGGGGGTGGGCGGGAGGGAGAAAGACACACAGACATGAGCGGGGGGTGGGCGGGAGGGAGAAAGACACACGGACATGAGCGGGGGGTGGGCGGGAGGGAGAAAAACACACGGACATGAGCCGGTGGTGGGCGGGAGGGAGAAAGACACACGGACATGAGCGGGGGGTGGGAGGAACAGGAGACAGACACGGGCATGAGCGGGGGTGGGGGACTTACTGTGCAGGCGGGATACAAAGCCTCTCATGCGAGGAACAACGATGGCGGGCGTCTCTGGAGCCAGACGCACTGCACGCTTTCACGCATCCAATGAGAGAGCATGTCAGATGTCCGTGGACATCACGCAAGCTGCTTGCCCAATCACCGTCCTGTCCGCGGAACGAACAGGGAAGTGTGTCCGCGAAGCGAACACAGATATCACTAATTTTTTTCACTTACATTTTTGTCCTTTTTTTAAAAACTATTGGACGGATTTACACCAAATAAATCAAAGCACGCTTTCGGGACCAAGCCGCCGCTCCTGCCGCTAATTTGGTGTAAATCCGTCCAGCGGTTTGGGCTGTAGGCGTGAGCAAAGTTTTTTCCCATTATGTCTATGGGAAAAAAAAAAGTTTTGGGACGTTATGGTTAGGTTGCCGTACCAAAAACCTGTGCACTTCACTACAAAAAGATGTACGCCCTCCCCTTTATGCTTCACATTAAAAACAAAATAAACCTGAAATTCCCCAGTTATGGCAGACTGAGCCCCCTTACTTGTCATCACCACTGTGCACTGCTAACACTAACACCCAGAACATGAAAGATGTCATCTCAAATGTCACTGATGACATCACTGACGGCATTACATGTTTAGCCCCTTTGTTTTTGTTCCCTACCATATATAAATATGTACATTTGGTAAAAAACTTTGTTAAAGGGATGTTATACTTCACAGTGACACCAAACAACACTGCACATCCCCCCATTATGTTAAGCTTAGCAACCATAACTCGCACCGTCTACATGCATTGCTAAGACTAACACCCAAGACATCAAACATGACATCACAAATATCATTAATGACATCACTGATGACATCACATGTCTGCCTCTCTTATTTTATTACATTGAAAAATGTAGGCCAGGTGGTTTTATTCACTGACAATCAAAATATAAAAATTGAAAAGGCGCTGTACATTAAAACGTTACCCTTGTCGTGTGTACTTAAAGTACTTTCCTTAGGGTGCGGTCTCAGCTCATGATGCACATGCATGAGGCAATAGCAGGCCTCAAATACCCAATTAACTTGTATACAGGAAGATACAATTTCTAATGCAATCGAGATTTTGCAGCAGTAATGCGTGGTATGAAAAAAGAGGATTTTTTCTCTTCACCCGAAACGCCTCCGGCGTTCTCGACCGAAGAAAAGAAATCCTTTGTCAAGATGGGCACCATAGAAAGGGAAAACAGGTGTAGGATAGAAAGCCTTCTTTGCATTCCATTGCAGGCTGCAGAAAGCAAAAATGAAACGGTGTCCCCGTAATGGGAGCACCACATTTGTGTTCCTTGACAAATTTGTGGTTATGAGCAAGATCTTTAGCACAAAGATAGTGCCTGGTGGACATGGCGACCTAAATGCCATGTTTTGTCTCTTCCAGTAAAGACCAGTAGCCACATCCCCGACATTGTGGCCATTAACCATACATAGAGGCTCCCCCTCAGAGACGGAAGCTGTACCGTTCAGTTGTTATGTACATGATGACAATTGTTAAAAATGAGAACACAATCACATGCACAACACAAAGCTTTTCGGTCGTTGTCAATGATCTTTACATACATGTGTTGTACACTGAACCGTCCCTCTAGAGGAGGGGGAGTCACATTCATCTACAAGTCTTTCTACCACGCCTCTATCATCGACAACCAACCTTCCATTCCTTCCTGCGAATCACTCCTCGTTAAACTATCCCTCTCCCCGTCGCTCTCGCACAGCTTCCTAATAATCTACAGGCCCCCAGGCTACGATAGACAATTCGCAAACAACCTCTGCGACTCAATCGCCACCCTTCAAATAAACCATCCCAACCTCACCCTTCTTGGTGACTTCAACATTTGGCTCGACATCCCCACAAACCCTATGACACACTCTCTGGTTGACGCTTTAGACGCAATTAACCTTCAACCCCACATAAATGGCCCGACTCACTATAAAGGACACACTCTTGATGCTATCTTTAGTTCCAACACCCAGATTCATTTAAACACCCCCACCCCCATCATCTGGTCCGATCATATCATTCTCTCTTTCGCCATTCACTCACCCGACTCCCCTCCCGTACTCGAATCTGAACCACCAAATCTACGCAAATGCTGGAAAAAACTAATAATCGTCCTGGACCTAGCCAACGCACTCCTCCAATCTCCACCACCTACCTGCCAGCTGACTAAACAATTAACCCCTGATGCCTTTGACTCTTGGCTCAACGCATCTCTGATGCCGCTCACACCCCCTTGCAAACCATCATCCCGTCGTGGCCTTTTCCCCAGATGGTTCACTCCTGAGTTGAAGACCACTAAACAAATATATAAATACCTAGAACGCAAATGGCAGAAAGACAAAACCAAAGAGAACAGGGCCATCTTGGCCCGACACCTCTATCAGTACAAGGCAGAAATCCGGAAAGCAAAAAAAGCCCACTACAACTCCCGAATCCTAAACTGCAAAAACCCAAGCAAGAAACTCCACAAAATCATCTCTGAGTTCACGAAACCGGCTTGCACCACGACTGTCCAGACTCCCTCACAATCACTGTGCGACTCACTCTCCCTCCACTTTTACACCACGGCTCTCGAAAGAACAAATACTCTAACCACCAAACTGGCTCTCTTACATCCACCAGGCAATACTCCCCCCTTATCGGCCAACCCACCAGCTGCGACCACTACGCAACCAACGTTCGAATCCTTTAGTGCAATATCACCAGAGCAATTTCTCAAGCTTCTATCTGCCCGCAAACCTTCTGGCTCCCCGCTGGACCGTTGCCCGGCCTCAACCCTCAAAGAAATTTTCGCTTCCACCTGCGCAGGTGAGCACGCAAGATCCATCATAAATGCCTCCCTTTCCTCTGGTATCTTTCCGGATGCATTCAAACGGTTCATGTCAAACCACTAATTAAAAAAGCTTCTCTCAACCCTCTCCAGCCCAAAACCTACCGCCCCATCTCAAACACCAGATTCCTTGCAAAACTCATTGACCGAACCGCCTACTCCCAACTAAATGCCTTTTTAGAAGCCAACTATCTCCTAGACCCTGCACAATCAGGTTTCAGAGCCCGTCACAGAACCAAAACCACCCTAACCTCAATCTGGCATGACCTTAAAATGACGGCAGACTCCGTGGGATGCGCGGCACTAATCCTTCTTGACCTATCCGCCGCTTTTGACACAATCAATCACTCAATCCTCCTAGACCGCCTCCACTCCCTAGGAATTTGTGGAACCGCTCTTAAATGGATAGCTTTATTCCTCAAAGATAGGTACCAAATAACGATACTCTCCACCTATACGTCCCAAGCCCGACCAGTCGGCACAGGAGTCCCACAAGGAGCATGCCTATTTGCACTCCTGTTCAATCTCTACTTGATCACCTTCCCTCCAATAGTTCGTTCACACATCATCCTGTGTTACAACTATGCCGACGATGCTCAACTAATTCTAAAACTAATGAACTCAAATCCCAACTCCCGACCTGACCTGGCCTCCTGGACATAACTCTGGATGACCCAAAGCCACCTCTTGTTAAACCCCTCCAAAACTGAAATCATGGCATGTGGCAACTCCGAGCTTCTTCCGCAACCACTACTCTGGCCACCCCGCCATGGACAGCTCACCGACCCCCTGCAAATCAGTGAATAATCTTGGATGCATCCTAGACTCTGACCTAACACTCTCGCGCCAAGTCAACAATGTCTCAAAATCCTGCCACTACCACCTTAAAACCCTTAGGCGCATCCTTCCATATCTCTCCTTTCCTAACAGACTCTCCGCGGTCCAATCAATCGTTATGTCAAGACTGGACTATTCAAACCCCCTATACCTCGGACTCCACGCATACCAACTGAATAAACTCCAAAGGGCACAAAACGCGGCAGCCAAATTGCTACTTGCGCTCGGCCCTAGAGACCACATCTCCCCAGCCCTTAAGACGCTGCACTGGCTTCCAGTAGCCCGAAGGGTGACTTTCAAAACCTTATGCATTTCCCATCGAGCACTGCATAAAACCGGACCTCAATATCTTCAAAACAAACTAAAACCCTATCACCCCTCTCGCACCGTAAGATCAAGCTCAGCCGGCCTCCTAGTCATACCTAAGACAAACTCAGTCAGATTAGGCGGATCATCATTCTCAGCCTTGGCCCCCACACTGTGGAACTCACTCCCACCGCACATCTGCCAAACTGAGGATTTATCATCCTTCCGCAAACTGCTGAAAACCTGGTTCTTCCCCTAAAACCAACCGGTAACCAACTAACCCAAACAGACAAACAGCATCTCAACCACACCAACCCAACAAACTACCTGAGGCGAGAAATGGACAACTAATAGCCCAAATATAAACTAGAAAGACAATCAGAATTAAACAAGTAAAGTAGATCAAAACAGTGAAGTGGATAATAAGAATAAATCATATGGAAACAGTAAGTAAACCGCTAAAATGCACATAATGCATGAGGCGGGAACGAAGTGAATAGCATCGATGAATTAGTTAGAATGGATGAAGCGTGTTGAACGGATGAATGCACTGAATGAAAGAATGCATGAATGGAAGAACAGATGACTATATAGATTGAATAAGTGTGTAAATCGAATGAGTAAGTACATCGGATAAGTGTATAGAAGGATGAACATGTTAAGCGGCTGAGTGTGTAGAGTGGTTGAGTAAACAGTTGAATGCACTGAGTGGAAGAATGCATGCGTGGAGGAACAGATGACTACATAGATAGAATGAGTGTGTAAATCGAATGAGTATGTAGATCGGATAAAGGTATAGAATGGATGAACATGATAAGCGGATGAGCAGGTACAGTGGTTGGGTATGTAGATCAGACGAGCGCGTATGGCGGACGATGGCATAAATACAGAGAAGCAAATGTAGAACTGATGATTGCACAGAACGTATGAGCGAGTGGAGTGGAGGAGTGTGTAGAGTGGAGGAGCATGTAGAGTGGAGGAGTGTGTAGAGTGGAGGAGCGTGCAGAGTGGAGGAGCGTGTAGTAGAGTGGAGGAGCGTGTAAGAGAGCAAATGAGTTTATAGAACAGGATTACTGCATATTAACGAATGACTCTAAGGGACTAATGAGTGCATACTAATGTTGAAGCTGGGAAAGCATGAGTGCATAGAGTGGATGAGTGTGCGAAGCTGGTGAGTGCGGGGAATGGGTGAATGTGGGGAGCGGGTGACTGCGCACGGTGGGTGAATGCGAAGTACAGGCGCAGACAGGGTGCATGCGAGGGGCAGACAGGAGTGCGTGCGGGTGGCAGTCAGGAGCGCGCGGGGTGGACTGGAATGCATGAGTGCGCCGAGCAGACCGGAGTGTGTAGAGCTGATGGGGACGCATGGAATGAATAAACGTCCATAGAACAGACTGGAGCACATAGAACTGCGTGACATACATAGTATGGTACGGAATGCAGAGAACGTATGAAAGAGCATGTAACCCATCATATCACACCCCACGCTTACTCTCTTCTTTACACCACCACTCAAGTAGAACACAGAGATACTATGACACCATTCGGTATAACTGTTCTCATACCAACACCTCCCGCTCACTCCCCATCACTTTAAGTAAACACTGCTGGTCACACACCACCCAGCCAGGCGTTCTCCTCAGGCCTAACGCAGCCCCAGTCGGTCTGGATAAATCCTGCCAGAACGAACACATACCCCTGATCTCAACCACAACACCTACCGCTAAGAAGCAGCTATTAACGAATACCGCACCAGCTGCACACATACCCGGTGCGCACACGCGCCGATGACTCTCCCTACTCTCTCTACTGACCTGAACTCCGGTTCCCAAGGGCGTTCAACCTACCAGCGCCTTCAGACCATACCAATGGTATATAAGGGGCTATATAAGTGCAAAATAACATAACATAACATGTAGTCATTTTTTTCTATAAAAAGGAGTGTAAAAAACGCAAAGGAGCACTGTACTTCAGTTAACATAAAACCCCAAAGAAACTGTGTGATGTGAAGGATAATGACGTCAGAAATACTGGCAGCATCACCATTACCACTCACCTTTCCACATATAATGTCGTAAGTGGAGCAAGTCGAAAGGTGTGCAGATATGTGTATTTCGAGGGTGTAACCATGTATTAATTCACAAACATTTCTGGCCATAGGGCATCTACGTGACAGAAAATGGCCGGACGGCACTAAAACATATGAGATGGCCCTGACCCTCCCTCACCCAATGCAAGTGGTGCGCAGTACCTTTCTCAATAATGTTCCTTGGCTGCTTAAACAAATGCGTCCATGTGGATGTACGTGTCGTGATGGAGCAACTATAAAAGAAGACATTACGTCCTGCAACGTAGCATGCCACATTGTAAAAACAGAGAGTACATTTGTAAAGAAAACACAAACATATAAGAATTAGTACATAAGTTTTATTTCACAATAAACTGAGCGAAATCATCACTCTATGTAATTAGTAAAATTGTTTGGTTTCACAATGACCTGTGCGAAATGATCGCCCTGTTCACATTTCCATAGAAGTGGAAAGGTTGTCTCTTTGGGTGACAATGAAAATTTGAAAGGCCACGTTGTTTTTTCACACACAGAAAGTAAGCGGTGCTGCCAAAGTAGTCGTTTTCCTCTCACATTGATGTGCAAGACGACGTCAATCATTCTGATCTACACTAGCGGAAAGGGTGAAATGTTACTTCTTATGATGACAGAAGCGTACGGACACAGAGGGCCGACACGATCATCCCAGTGAATTATGACACTCAGACAACCGGAGATAAACAATTGGAGTTGACGGGTGCAAAATCCGTCACTCGGTAGCTGTAATCCGCGACAATGACAATAGGGAAGGAAATATCTGACGGGGAAAATTGGAAAAAACGATGTATGAATACGCAACCTTTGGATAAACCAAAGTTATGACACATAACATTTTTATTGAAAATGTAATTCAATAGGACGAAATGCAGTGGAACCCTATGTACGGCGACAATGTGCAATGTCCATATTAGGGTTAGAAAATGGAACGGCACTGAAAGCTGGAATGTCGTTATTAATAATAAAATTATTGTTTGGACGGAGCAGCGTGGTAGAATGGCAAACAAAATGTGTATCACCACGCAACCTTTCTACAAAACAAAATTTTAACACATACTTTTTTAATTAAATATTATTATAAATTGGGAAAATGTAGTGGACTTACATGATTTGGACGGCCTCCATTGCGTGCGCTCCAGGCAGACAGTAGTGTATGGGGATCAGTGGCTCTTCGGGAAGTAATTTTGCATGGTCGGAGCAAATGTTTTTGAAGCATAACCTTATCAAGCGATATGTTTTTCAAAATGTTACTCCCTACATTCTTTCTACTCTTTCCCTGTACGGCAAGGTTAAAAAACAAGGGACCCTTATGGGTGTCGACAAATATGGAGCCGTACTGAGCTCGTACTGAAAACAGAAAATGCAGTGGCCTTCTCTCTGAAAGTAAATACATTCTCATTTTGCAACAACATATCAGCGGCTATTCATGAGAACGGCTAATCTTCTACACGTGCAGAAGGGCTGTGTGTACGAAATAGTGCAGGTTGCAGTCTCAGATTTCAAACAGTAGGATGCCAGCCTGACTGCAGTAATGATGTGTATGTGTTGTAAAATTAACGCAGTAAATTCATTTCGTACAATGAGTTGTAAGGCGCACTGTACGGTACGACAGTGCTAACAATAATTATTCCATATTTGTTTTTCGTCTACCATGTCTCTCTAATGCTCACCTTTCCAAACAGTGTTCCATAAGTGCAACAAGTGCATTGGTGTCTTCTTGTGTTAGGTTTGTTAGCGCCGATGTTTGTGTTCAACAGAAAACGAAGTAAACATGGTGGCCGTATCGAAAGATTACGACACACTTCACGCTGTGCCACAGCCAATCGGTGCAAGTGCAACATGGTCGCGGGCAGCACGCCACGGAATATCCAATTGCAATCTTGTCCACGGAGCGAACAGGGAAGTGTGTCCGCGGAGCGGACATAGATATCACTAATTTTTACATACATACTTTTTGTTGTTTTTTCAGGGAACTACTGAATGGATTGTCACAAAATTTACAAAATCACGCTTTCGCGCCCAAGCCCCTGCCACTGGCACAAATTTGGTGCAAATCTGTCCAGCGGTTTGCCATGTAGGCGTGCGCAAAGTTTTCCCCCATTCTATCTATGGGAAAAAAAGATGTTTTGGAACCCACCCCTATAACTTTTCCCCCCCTGGACCAAACATCACCAAGCTTTGCAAAGAAATTCAGAATTGCCCATATACTTTTTTTGCAAAGTTTGGTGAGCATTAGTCAAGGGGGAGCGGAGTTATAGGCCGTGTAATATATATATATATATATATATATATATATATATAAGAGAGAGAGAGTGCTGTAACAATAGGTGATTTTATTACCAAATGTTAATGATGTGTGAAATTTAACTACTACGTACTTGTACAATACATGTCTCCTTTAGCTGGGAATGGGCTCTGGGAGACCCTGGACTAAAAGTGCCATAGAAAGGAACAAGGCTTGGAGAGACTTCCAGAAATAAAAGCAATGGAGTGTGAGTGGAGAGTGAGGGCAAAGCAACAGGCAGTAAAGTTAGGGTGACCAGCTTTTGTCTGTTACGTGAAAGGTTGGCAGGTCGATCACACCCCAGTTGATGGCAGAGATCGAGCTTCATTGGTAGCTTACCAGGCTATTATAAATACTATTTGATTTATAAACCTGACGTTGAATTGTTGGTGAATAATAGGCTCAGACAGCCTATATGGCAATGGCTACCTGAGACTCTCGGTGTTCTGCTCACCACTGTCTGCCCCTCCTGGTTGCTTGTAAACCCCTTGCTGCCAATTGTCCACCCTCGCCCTCCCCTCTTAGCTCCCCGCTCCTTTTCTCTGCTTCTCTGACTGTGTTCTTCCTCCTACGATATTAAAGCGCTCTGTTGCTTTCCAAAGCTTGGTCAGCACTCAATAAATACCATTCTAATAATAATAATAATACTCAACATCCCAATGTCACTGTCCAGGCTGGTAGGAGTGGCCAGTGTTACTGAACAAATATTATTTAGAATGCACAATGTGCAATACATTTTACCCAAAAAAAACTCCTCTCTAGGTAATATTGCAACAGTCTGTCAGAAAAGGAATGAAATGCCATTTGCAACTGTGGGCCACTTTTTCATTGGTGCCCCAGTCACATTCCGACACTGCAAGAGAATCGAGATGTGAAGAATTATATTCTCCCAGCAGTCACAACGGCGATTCTGCGAGTGGTCACCCTCCCTTTCCACAATAGGTTTATACATTTAAAAAATTATCTCTCGGGACAGTGGAACAGAGGACTCCATTCTGGAACAGTTTGGCAAAACAAGGACCAAATAGAGGGAGGAAAGCAGGGCTCAAGTCAAGGGTACACGCAGGTGGATTTAGTGCCCACGCTTTTTTCAGGAGCTCCCCTCCCGCCCCCCACTTTCTCCGGAGGGCACCTTGATATGCTAATTTATGGTGATGTCACCACAGTCAATTGGTATGTTAATGAGTCCCCCCACTTTTTTTTAGGACTTCACCCCTGCATGAAAGGTTATTATAACCAGGACACTGAAAGAATAACTCTGAATAAGAGAGTAGGAGGCTGGAAAGAGCTCCACTGGGGAACCTGAATAAACTGCAGGTAAGGAAGATACGCTCAGAAAAAAAAGCAAAGGAGCCGGGAGCAAAACCAGCAACCTCCTTAACGGCAGCTGTTGAAGCCGGGAGCACCAGCCACCGAACACCCCTCCGACATCTCCCGGCCTGTTCTGCCCCATGAGGGGGTTCCGAGCCCCCACAAGCGAAGGCCCAGGCGCAGCTCCAAAAGCTGCGCCCTTGTCGCCTCGGGGGGCTTAAGAACCCGAATGGTGCCGCACTGGCGGGACCCGGCCTTTCAAGGCGCTCCAGCACGCTTCTTTCTGGCGCCATATTTCTTAAAACATCTTTTACCTAATTTATGTCCCAATCACAGTTCATTCCACCGCCGCTGCTCGCCCCCCACCCGTCCAAATATACTCGAACAAGCAGGTTGCCGCGACGCCCGCCTTTGATACGGCAGCAACTGCCTCTGAGCGCGAGCCAACTGCTGCTCCCCAGGGTAGCGGTGGAACGTGCTGCCAGGAGCCAACGTTCCCTCGAGGGACGCGCGCGCTCTTCCCTCGCACTCCAACCGAACTGGAGTTGTTTCAGGTGACGTCAGCAGAGCCAACGGTCCCCAAGGGCTCCTTTGCTCCGCACTAGCTGGGCTCATTCCCATCGTAACTGTCTCTGCGCCCAGGGCTGCAGCTCGTGCAATGACACGAATGAACAACTGCATCTCCTCGGTGTTCTGGTAATAGTAGCACACAGGGCAACAGCCCACGGTTTACCTCAGCAGTGCCCAGCTCTGAGCAGAGTGAGTAATCGCTTCTTTTAGGCCCCGTGGTGGTTAATGGGATTAGTGCCAAGATCACCACCCACAATGGGACAATGGGCCTCATTACGACCCAGGCGGTAAGGGGTTAACGGCAGCGTTAACAGCGCCGACCCTTACCGCCTGAGTACGAGGTCCCTTAGCGCCATGGCGCTTTTAACACCTGCTTTTAGCAGGTGTTAAAATCCATGGCGCTAAGGGACCATGGAGTTAATTACGCCACCGTAATTTACGGTGGCGTAATTAACGCCTTCCCCACTCCCATTATGCCCTATGGGGCAAAAATGGGAATGGGGAAGGGTAAATGGGGATTGGGGACTTACCGCCCCGCCAAGGTCGGAATGGGGCGGTAAGTCCGCCAACCACCATGGCGTAAACGTAGTTTACGCCATGGTGGTAAAGTCACGGCCCAGGCGGTAACTTACCGCCTGGGTCGTAATGAGGCCCAATATCTTTTATGTCTCCAACTCCGAGGGTGGAGACAAACACCAGGGCCCCTACAGGAAATCCAAACCAAACTATGCATCGCTACTGTGTCCATATGGTGCTTTGTGGGCAAAACTCCAAAATATTGATGACATTTGACTAAGATGTGCGTATAGGTGGAAGGTAATTTGTGTCCATTCAAGGTGTCAACAGTCAGGATCCATCGGGGAGGGAGAGACAGTCACAAGACCGGATGTCCAGAGAGAGCGAGAGGTCAAAATGCATGACCTGTGAATATTGGGTAGGAGGGTAGACTATTTTGCATTGCATTTGATTAAAAACCTCCTCCTAGGATACTGCTCCAACTGGTGGTTTCTTTTTCCTTTTCATCATGCTTTCTCAAGGTATGGTATGCATGGCATTGTTTATTTATTTATATAGCGCCTATACACTGTCAAGTGTTTCAAAGTGCTCGAGGAGGGTGGGAACACGGGAACAAGACAACAGTCGCTCAGAGCCCTTGAAAATCTGAGACGATAATAGTCTGCAAAGCCAGAGTAAGTGTATAAAATACGTTTAACAGTATGGGATGTAGCAAATATGCCTGATGGCTATTCTGCAATTTTAACAGTACAATTAGGGGTAAAGACAGGAAAGAGACAGTCAGAACAGAATCACTCAGAATTGCTTAGAATTCAGCATCTAATGCATTGAATTTTAACACTTACTGGGACCGCTTCACTCATCAGAGTTCCTGCACATCCCGCTTCACCTATGTCACTCTGTTCAACCCTCACACTCTCACCTTGATTGCCTTTGTCTATCCCTTCTTCCCACTGGGCCATCGGACAAGTGACCGAAAGGTACGCTTCGATCCCTCCATCTGACTGACAGGTCATATTTCCATTTACTCAGTCTATTGACATTCCATATATATCCATCAGTCACCCTCACAGCATTATTAAATACTTCACTCACTTCAACATGGTCTGAAAATCTTGACAGCACTTTACAAATGATCTTCCCATTCTTTATCCTCATCCAATCCCCGGGCTTTAACCTCTCTATGCTCAGGGTCTACTTGCCAGAACCTTTGCCGCTATATTTCCTTTGTCCCGTCAATATGCATTCCTTGACCTGTTCATGTCTCACCTCACTCGACTACCCTTCTCATTGACCCATCCTGGACTCAATTTAGTGTTAGGTACTCTGCCTCTCATCAACTTAAATGGTGAGACTCCTGTCAAGTTATTCACGTACATCCTCTTGCTCCACACTCTCCCAAATTCTGCTGATATGACATCAATACCCTTTCTAAACGCGTGTTCAACAGTCTCCACTAAGACTCGGTTATATCTTTCAACAAACCTATTGGACTCCGGATGGTAAAATACTGTAAGCTTCCATTTGATCCTAACTTCCTTTGCATATTTTGCCATTTGCCTCCCCTTGAATTGTGCATCATTATCACAAATGACAACTCAGGATAACTTTCTCTTCTGCTCACTTGTTCAATAAACCTTATCACCTTTCATGAACTTGCATATTTTTACAAAAAAATTACCTTAATCCATTTTGAGTAATAATCTACCATCACCACCAGGAACTTCAACTCTGACTTGAGTGCATGGTAAGGTCCTAGAATATCAACCCCTACCTGTTTCCATGCCCATTTTGGAGGCCCAATAGGTTTGACTCGTACTTTAATCGTCTTACAATACTTGTCAGAATTCTGACATTGCTAACATTCCCTTACACCCTTTAATTGTCACGCCCATCCCCGTCCACCAATACCACTCTCTGTCTCTTTGTTTCATTCCTGTTATCCCAGGGTGTGTCTGATGCGCCAATTCTATAATACTCATTGTCATCAACTCATGCGGTTTGTGCATCTGGCCCGTTAACAGTATATTATCCCCCACAGAAAGATCTTCCTTAACAACCTGGTACGGTACCAAATCCTGCTCAAGATGTTGTTTTCAAGGCCATTCTCTGGCAATATATTCCCTAACCTCAGATAACACCTTTTCACTAGTTGCTCTTTCATCCCCCCTATCCTTGGATATGGCCTCTAGCAATATTGCCGGTTGTATACAAATTGATCGTTTTACTATATATATTCGGTCAATTGTGAAAAGGTCAATTGTGACCCTTTAAATTCGGTCAATTGTTCATTCGAACAATTGTAAACGACCAATTTGGGTAATACCATATTGCCACTATATTATTGTTATCTTCAACTTGAAGTTCGCATAATTGCAATAACTAGTTCCTTGATAAACAATCTGCTGTCTTATTACTCACTCCCAGTACATACCTCACTTTGAAATCAAAATCTTGTAATCGCAACAATATCCATGCAAGTCGAGGGGTGGCTCTATGCATACCCTTCATCGTTAGCACATCTACCAATGGTTTATGGTCTGTATTGATCATGAAATTATTTCCCCACACATAGAGAAGGCAATATCTCCTTCTCTATTATGGAATATCTCATCTCTGTCTCAGATAGTAGCCTGGAAGCATAACATACAACATTATCTTCTCCTTGTACTTTCTGGGATAGTACTGCTCCCAATCCTCGGCCACTGGCATCTACTGTGATTTTGGTTGATTTAGCTACTCCAAACCCTTCTAGATTGGATGCATCACACACTCCCTCTCTGATGGCCTTCATTGCCAGATTAGACTTTGTTGACCACTCAAACGTTGAATCTTTTTTCATTTACATTCTAATTGGTTGTATGATACTCGCAAAGTTATTTCTAAATTTATTATAATACTCTACCAGGTCCAAGAATTACCTCCATTCATCCTTTTTGATCAGAGTGGGTACATTTCTTAGGGCCGTGGCTGCATCATCCTTTATTCTATAACCTTGTCCACTAACCACATGCCCAAGATATTCTACCTGTGCTTCCCTGAGCTTGCACTTGCTCGATTCTATCTTTAGTCCTCTTTCCATTAGTCTGTCCAAACTTTCTCTTAGCCTGTCATCATGTTCAGCTCGTCCCTTTCTATACACCTATCTGTCGTCCTGGCATGCCATGGTTTCTGTTAGTCCTTTCAAGATGCTCGACATGATCCTCTGAAACACTGCGGCTGATGAAACAAGTCCAAATGGCATTCTGCAGTACTGGAAAAGTCATATTGGTGTTATGAACGCTCTGAGATCTCTGCAGTCTTCTGTTTATGTAATCTGTTGATATGCTGAAGATAGATCTAGTGGAGTGAATATATCAGCACCTTGCATATCGGTAACAGGTATCTGTCCACACGTATGTTCTTGTTTAGATCGTGCAAATTTGAAGTTTTCCACTCTTCTTTTTGACCACTACAATGGGACTGACCGATTTGGCTGATTAGATTCTTTTAATTATGCCTTTTCTTTGTAGTCTATCCAGTTCTTTCTCTGCCTGTTCTCTCAAAGCAAATGCTATGTGTCTATGTTTGTGAACAACCCGAATCACTCCTGGTTTTACAACAAACCTGTGTGCAAAACACTTCAATTTACCCATCCCTGTTTCAAATATTTCAGCAAATGTTCCTTCATTGTATTCCTCTTTCATGCATAAACTCAGCACTCGTTTAGTCTGACATGGATTTTACCTGATTTTCAATGCTGCTTCATCTCTCCATCCCAAAACTTAAACTCCCTTTTTGGCTAAATATATTTTTATTCCTGCCACTCAGTTTTTGAATTCCACTGTGGTATTAAACCACCCTACTACCTCTGTGGCGGAGCTTTCGAACCCTCCAGGGTTCCGTATGTCCTATTTGTTAAGTTTTGCCTCCAGTCCTCTACTTTATAATTCTTCCCATTTCTTCTGGGTGATAATTGTATATGGTGATATGGTGAGCAGCTGTCCACAATGACTTTGACTTTTGAATTTTCTATGATCTCCTCGCAACTGGGGCATTTTAACTGATATTCAGTGCTCTGTCCTTCCTGAGGTTTCTCCACTGCTACTCGTTCCTCGTCTGATTAGTCGTCCTCGTCCTCAACTGCGAACACTCTATTTTTTGTTCCGAGAAACAACTGCTAAATGTCCTTGTCTATTGCAGTATGTGCAGATTTGATTTAGAGCTGGACAATATCTACAACTAGCGTAGCACCTATTATTTTCACTGTCGCTCTCCACTCCTCTTCTGTTGAATGGCTGTCTGTTGGGATCTCTTTCAAATTCCTTTGGCTGTTCGCCTTTCTTGGCTTCTTTTGCTTAGTTGTATGTTTATTTTCAAAGTCCTTTCTTATTACATTGACTTGTGAGTTGATATTGTCACTTTAGCTTGTGTCATTTTCCCCTTGGATTACTTCCCTTTTTTCCCCTTTATTTCTTTAGAACACAATTGAGTGTGCTCCATTTTCTTCGCAAAGGCAATGGTTTCTTGAAGCACTGGATCCCCACACATCCACAGTTTCTCTTGTACTATTGAAGTGTTTGTGTGGATTATGATTTGATCCCTGATTGCTTCTTCTGTTGTGATCCCAATTCCGAATCTGCACGCTAAGGGCAGGGTTTTTAAGGCATATTCTTTGATTTTCTCCCCCTCATTATGTGCACGGGAGTAGAAATGAAATGTATTTATTGCCACATTTGTGTCCAGAATGTAGTATTAGTCGAGTTGCCTTATTGTCCTTTCATGGTCATCCATGTCTAGAGCTTCTGACTCTGTTAGTGTGGTAGTTCTATGCATCTTCATTGCCCTTTGGGGCCTAACGCATGTAGCAATGGTGAGACTTTCTTTTGTGCAGTCAGCCGGCATTTTCAATTGTTTGTATGCAATTTTCATAATGTATTCAATACTCCTTCCATTCGCAACACAGGGTGGGTGGTTGCTCAGGATTAGGTCGAACATTTGCTGTTGGATATACTGTAATGGACTGCATTTTTTAACACAATCTGGAGCTATCCCTTACTTACCTGCTGGAGTTTGGGTATTGGTTTGCCGAAGTCACATAGTTTCTCAGATTAGATTGCGTGCCTCGGATTTGAGCAAGTCCCTTGCCTGCCAATCAAAGGCCTTCATTTTGCACAGACATTTACCTGCTGGGGTTCATATGCTGGCTTGGCTTTGAGCCACCCCTTTCTAGCTTTAATCCAAGGGTACTGCACTGCTCTATAACCGTGCTAAGGATAGTCTTAAGACGGCCTTTCAGATAAGCAGGGTACCAGACACTTTTACTCCCTAAAAACAGGAAAATATACCCAGCACAAATAGGGAGTAAAAATACAACAAAAATTAAAAACCAACCGAAATATAGGAGCCTTCCTCCTGCTTCCACCAACACAGCTCCACACACTCGTATCAGTGGCGCCATTGGAGCAGTGTTTCAGGAAAGAGCTGTAATGGTATTAGTGTGCACAGAAGTACAGTTGTCTGCAGCATTCTCTTCTGAAGGACAAAGAGGAAATTCACATACTATGAAGACAGTAATGGCTTACGTCAAGAGGTATTGTGGTCCTTTTAACGCAATCCGTATGACTACTGCCTGCTACATGGAAACGCGGGACCCGTTAAAACAAATGCCCCAACGCGCGAAGCGCCTGCAAAGGGTGCACCGAAGGGCAGTTGTCTGTGGCACTCTACGGTGAAGGATGCAGAGAGCAGTTTCAAGTCCCTTGAAGACCACATAGACTGAGGGAAAAGGGTGCTGCAACCTCTTTAGCACAATCCAGAACTGCTGCCTGAAATGTGGACGAGTCACATTCCAAAAGCACCCCAAGGTGAGAAGCGCTCGAGAAGTGTATGCAAAAGTGCAGTTTCCTGCATAAAGGGTGCAGTGGCCCCTTTATGACAATCCGAAAGAAGCAGAAACATGGTACACATTTAAAAAGAGCTCCAAGACATGAAGAGCCTGCAGAAGTGCAGTCGTCTGCAGAAAGGAGTATAAGGGCTGATGAGCCGTAATCATCAGGTGAGTGCCTAATTGACATTTTAAGCTGCGCTGTAAACGGATTATTAAATCCGTTTTGACGAGAACTACATTAAACATGAATGTTGGCACAGCTACCCTTGTCTGCAAACTCACCCAATATAACATACACTTGATAATCAAAACTCCCTCACGGAAATGTTAGCTGCACTGGAAAATGTGTTTATTGAGATTGCAGTCTTCTGTATCTCCACAGCAAACGGCACTCAGAATTATGTCGACAGGAAACACTCTGAATATTACCTCTACTTTTAACGATTGTTTAATGCATATGTGTTTTAGTTTGGAGGAAAGGATCAGGCTGCCAAGATAGAAAAGGGCAAACCTTTTGAAAATGTCTATTTTGTTCTCCAAAATAATCAGCAGATCACCACTTCTATAACACGCCAATGTTAAAAATTCTGTCTAATAACAATAATGAGAACATTTGGGAAAAAGCATCTAATTTGGATCAGAACGATAATATTTACAACTTAACCATGTACAGAAGATGAAGCAGTGTTTCAGTTTGCCTTTTTCTTTGCACCTTCGCCGAATAGTACCCAGGAAGTTAAGTGGCTAGATTTACCAATGTGTCATACTTGGTTTTGTAAAATTAGGATTAGTGAGAAAATGGAAATCCTTACGTCCTTTGGAACTTCAGGACCAGATAGTCTCCCCAATATGGTAAAGAAAGGTGATCCAGAGGCATGGCGAGAAATAATTGTACATCTTTTAAATATTATATCACAGATTGCTGAAGTACCAGAGTCTTGTAATCAATCCATTATTCCTATTCATACAAAAGAAGGGAGAAAAATATCCATTGAGTTATAGACCTTTTGCTCTTGTGGACACTGGTATTAAGGCACTTTCCACTTCAATTTTAGAAGATCTTATTCACTGGGCTATCGCTACTGGTTCTCTTAATAACTATCATACAGGCTTCTGAAGAAAACTTAGTACGATTTCAAATGCCGTTGTTTCAATCTGCTGTATTTACAAGCTCTCCAAACAGGCACTCTAACTTTTTTTTATGTAACTTGTATAGATTTTAGTATAGCCATTGATTTAGTGGACAGATGTGCTATGGTTTAAACTGGTAAACTGGGGTATCCCTGTGGGCTTGTTGAAAGGTATTATTTTCTAAAATGCTGTTGGTGCTTCAACAAGAAACATTCCCACCTGCAGGGGATTACAACAAGGCTGTACTGTATCACCAGGTTTGTTTGATTTATATGTTTCAGATATTTAATGATCTATTATTGACTGCCAATAATTAAGCTCCCAAACCAGGACAAGTAAGGTTAGTGTGATGACGTATGCGGACGATATTGTCCTCTTTGATTTAAAGCCAAGAGGTTTGTAAGCACCATTTTGTCCTCTTTGATTTAAAGCCAAGAGGTTTGTAAGCACCATTAAATGCAATGAAAAGTTTTGTTGATTTAAACCAGTTAAACATGAATGTCTCCAATACAAAAGTCATACGATTTAAACAAAATCCTCCATTTACTCGAAAACATAATGAGATTCCTCCTATGAAAATTAATATTATGACATACGTAGGGTTTCCGACTTCAAATAAAACATTAAACAATCTTTCCATAATATATTGAAACAAAGTAATTTGGGTATGCATGCCAAATTGAAAACGTGTCATGGCATGAGTGGTCATTTTTCATATATTTCTGCCACATGGCAGATAATTCCAGTTGTTATAAACTTTAGAGAAGTTTTTTTATTTGAGTTTTAAATGGTTGTCCATTTTAGAAGGATAATTTTTGAGGGACTTTTAAAACTTCCATCAACCCTTTCCATTGAGCTGGTTCATTTAGAATGTGCACTATATCATTACAGATATCTTAAAGTGGAGACATATTTCAGTGTATGGTTAATTTAGACAAGCTACTACAATGTCCTAATACACTGATGTTTAAACAATGAATTCTGGGCTGAGTGTTACTAATTGTATGCAATCAATCAGCGATATGTGTATAGAAATCTGTCTAGTGCCTGATATAGTAACTGTAAATGTACCACTAGTAAATAAAAAAAGCTTATGGAGATGGATAGACAAAATAATATTATTAAAGAGTCTACATTAGTTAGAGGACCTACATATTTAAATTCATTAGGTAAACAAGGTACAATGCATTTGTATTCGCAAAAATGTCAATGAAGGTTGATTTAAGCATTTTTTTACACTGTAGCATGAATCCCCTCACTACTTTGGAGATGGTACGTCCATGGTGAAACAAATCTAGAACTCTTTGCAAATGCTGATCCACTCCCTATTCCCCAATACTTCATAATTCATTAGGGAAAAAGAAGAGATACATTAAGGATATATATATATATATATATATATATATATATATATATATATATATATATATATATATATATATATATATATATATATACACATTCAAATCCACTCCCTATTCCCCAACAGTTTATAATTCATGTTCTAATAAGATATATATATTTGGTTTGTTTCTTCTTTTTCTCTCTTTTTTCTTTTTCCCTTTTGTAAGTTTGGAAATTGTAAAACAAATCTAATGTCAAAGGTTTCTTGTACACTATAACACAATTAAAACATTTGTTTAAAAATCTTTGATAATAGCTACAATGTTATTGTTAATATTTGTAAAATGTTGAAGGAGAAGGTTTTGTTACATTTAAGATTACATTAAACATGTATTTATATTGGATATTTAATTTAATGTGTAAGGTTTATTTTAAACCAAATTCACTTTAATGATATATAATGAAATATATATATATAAAATATATGTGTATATAATAACAAATAAATATAAATAACATATGTGTATGTAGAGGGAGAGAGAGAGAGAGAGGGATGGATGGATGGATGGATGGATGGATGGATGGATGGATGGATGGATGGATGGGTGGATGGATGGATGGATGGATGGATGGAGGATGGATGGATGGATGGATTGATAGAGTTAGTGCCTGAATTGAAAAGGTACTTTAAGGTAAAGTCAAAACCAATCTTTTAATTTACATGGTTTAAGTGGTGCAATGAAGTATTGGTTGCAAAAAGATATTGGTTAGAGTTAAAATATATCCTTTATTTGCCTTAAGAATACACACATTGGGGCTGAGAGTTATTTCTGACTCCCTAAAAAATAATTGTACACGAACTTAAAAAAAATAGGGCGTAAAATACTCCCACTTCAATATTTACCTGCATGATGCCATACTATTTCAGACCTAGGACCCACACACCTCTGCACTTCAGTATGGACCTGCATATTTGCTTGCATTTTCAGTGCTAGGACTATGCACGCCTCTACTGATGCACCTCTGCTACACAAAGCTCAATCAATGCACTTCTATATTAAATGTACTTCCTTCATCCCCCACTATTTAGGTTCGAGCACTCACACATGGCTCTCCTGCTGAATTTCAATGTTGCTTTCATCATCTCCTTCTATTTCACTATTAGGGCCCTCAGACCTCTACTGATGCCCTTCATTGCTGACCTGCATCATCCCCTGCTATTCCAGTCCTGGTACCCACACGCACTTCAATCTCCACTTGCATGACCCCCAGCTATTTTAGTCCCAGGGCCCCACACAGCTCTGATGATGCACATCAGTCTCGAACTGCATCACCCCTGCTGTTTTAGTCCTAGCACACACAGTCCACAAACAGCTCTGCCACTCCACTTCACCCACATAGAGCTCTGCCAATGCACTTCACCCGCATAGAGCTCTGCCAATGCACTTCACTCACATAGAGCTGTGCCGATACAGTTCACCCACATAGAGCTCTGCCAATGCACTTCACCCACATAGAGCTCTGCCGATGCACTTCATTCCACATAGAGCTCTGCCAATCCACCTCATCCACTTAGAGCCCTGCTGATGCACTTCACCCACATAGACTTCTGCTAATGCAATCCAGAATGTACCTGCATCATCTTCTGCTATATCTATTCCTGTTCTATAAACCACCTCAACTTCTGCCAGTGCCCCTCCGTCCTTTACCCGCATTAATTCTTCCTAAACCGGTAGAGTGGCCCATGCTGCGCTCTGCCAGGTTCCCCCATATCAGCAGGGATGTTTGCTCACACCAATTTGCACTCAGGAACGTGTAGGTCTCTAGTCTTACTGGGAAAGAGATTCTAAGTTTGTATACGATTATTCTATATATTTCTGGCAACGGGTGTTGGAGAGGGAGATAAGGAGATCGGTAGAGAAAAGGCAAGAGTGGAAGCCTCAGAGCAAGGCGGCAGAAAGGGGGAGCTGACGAAGGAGGAAGACCTATATGAGTAGAGGGACAAAAGAAAGGTGGGTACAAGGGAAGAAAGAAGGCGAGGGAGGGGTCAGGTGAATGGGGGGCGGAGGTGATTCAGACATTTAGATCCCACTGAAATCAAAGGGAGGTTTTAGCGTCCCCCTTTTTAGGCAGGACAAGGAACTGAAATAGCATGCCTCCACACAGAGTATCTCCAGCTATGTACTAACTTTATGACCTCTGCCTCCTCCCTCGTGACCTGCGGTCGCCAATCCTGTTGGTCTAATTTACACATATCGATGTGGAGTGGCTTCGACTGCAACGCTTCAAGCTCCTCCCAAATAACAATGTCTCACCCCATTTCTTCGATCCATCGTTTCGGGCGTTTTATGACTCTGCGCAGTGATTCATCTGCTTTTGGACGTGTCTCCTCCTGTCATCCTTCAGGATGCTCTTCTCTCTCATTGTGGGATTGCTCTTCGCTTAGCTGTGTATCCCGATTCTTCCCACTGTTCATCTTCCCCTCTATGCTCCTCTGTGGTTCTAGTGTCCCTCTCTGGAAAAAGGATGCGTTTCTTGTCACTGTTTTGTCTGACCATGCTGCTGTTATCATGATCCTTTTATTTTTTCTACCCCCAAGGGTCGGAGATCAAATGGTGGCATGCTTTTTTTGGTTACGGACTGCCTTACCAGGACACACTCCCCTTCCTGGGTGGCTGATGTTCACGCCTGCCGGTGGTGATCAGCCTATCTCTTCATCTTTCTCTTGGCATCATTCCTGTGGAGCTGTGCGGTGTGTTCCCATAACCCCTGTAGAAGTTGATAGATGGTCTGTTCTAGGGGCTTACGGATAATGTTTGAAACTCTGCCTGCTCTTTTAATGTTTGCCAGGAAGCGCTGCACTACGTGATCCACCTATGGTAGAATCTCATGTATTGTGCAACGTCTTTGAAGTCGTTTCAGGTAAATGAAGGTCAGTTGTCCGATTTGATGACCTTCGGGATATCGTAGATCAAGAATAGTCGATCCAGTGCAGATATCACTAACTTGGCTGAAGTAGGCTGCAGGATTTGTATCTCAGGGTATCTTGAATGTTCATCTAGTACTACTAGAATGTGCAAGCCTGCTTGGAGTGGCCCAAAGAAGTCTATTGCCA
Organism: Ambystoma mexicanum; assembly: GCF_040938575.1. NCBI lineage: Eukaryota > Metazoa > Chordata > Amphibia > Caudata > Ambystomatidae > Ambystoma > Ambystoma mexicanum. The sequence goes on along the minus strand of NC_090925.1, from coordinate 761,075,261 downwards.
CCTCTTCCATAATTGTTCTGGTAATGGCATCATCTGCAGTGGTTCCAGCAAAGTGTGTCTCTGTAGGCTGAGGCAAACATGGCACGATTTGAGGGTGCTCTCTACCATGCTGTCCATGTGAAGGAACCACACTTTTTACCTTAGCAGTCTTTTGGTGGGCAAAATCCCTCAGTGGCCTTTGTGTGCCATATCTGCGACCCTCAGTCATAGTGGTTATGGTAATACTATCCTGTTACCTTTGAGTACTAGGTCAGATAGGGATACCTAACCTAATAGATGGGGAGCAGGTGCAAGTGGATCTAGGTCACCTGGCCTAAGCCCCGCCCACCTGGTGACTTCCTGCCTGCCGCTCTTTTTCACCACTTAGCAAGCCCCGCCCACCTGGTGCCTTCCTGCTTGCCGCTCTTTTTCACCACTTAGCAAGCCCCGCTTATCTGGTGCCTTCCTGCTTGCCGCTCTTTTTCACCACTTAGCAAGCCCCGCTTATCTGGTGCCTTCCTGCCTGCTGCTCTTTTTCACCACTTAGCAAGCCCTGCCCACCTGGTGCCTTCCTGCTTGCCGCACTTTTTCCCTACTTAAGGAACCCTCCAGCCTCTTTTCCTTTACAGATGCAGAGCAAGTGCAAGTGGATCTAGGTCACCTGGCCTAAGCACCACCCACCTTCTTAGCCCTGCCTCTTCCTTCCTGCTGTTAACTATTAGATCAAGTGCGACTCTCGGCCGGGTGTCCTAAGCAAAGGGCAGACAAAGAAAAGGGCAATTCCTGTTTGGACCTGTTCGGACCAGGAGGACCCAGGGCCCGACCCCCTGCTCAGACAGCAGCTAAGCATGCACCAACATGTGTTACTCCCTCTGTCCCCAAAGGCAATCCCCACCCCCTCTGGTCCCCCCATGATGTTCCCTTGTGCCCCCACCATTCTCGCACACAGGTGTTGCCTGTTTTGCTTGATTCTTCTACCTTGCTCCCCCCTCACGCCACTCAAGCCTACTTCTGCAGGAGTCTGTCCTGATAAATTCTGGTTTCACCATCACTGTCTTGTGGCCAATGCTGGATTTGACTTTTATGGACTTCATCCATTCACAGTGCATCATCCTTTCTCAACTCTCATGCTGAACTTCCTTTGCATCTTGTACTCATGGTGGCCCTGAATCATGTTGTTCCCTTCTTCATCTTGTATCCTGGCTTGTAGCATTATGTGTTACTACTGACTTCTGCATTTGTATTCACTCTCCCATCTTGCTTCTCCACTCTTTTGACTGCTAACTCTCTGTTCTCTCCTCCTTTCCCTTCTCCCTTTTCCTATCTCCTCCCCTTACTTTCTTCTATGCACTTACTCTATCAGAATTGTCCATGGACCTAGTATGATAGCAACCTCGCCTGTCTCCTCTCCCTCCCCTTACTGTTTTTTTCTTCCCCACACTCCTCCAGCACTATCTGAAATGTCGTAAGGCCTAGTATGATAGTTGCTTGTTTTGTTCCTCCCCTACCTTTCTGCACCCCTCTCCCTCACCTCTTGTTTTTCTCCGGCTCTACCAGAAATGTCGTCAGGCCTAGTACGGTAGTCGCTGTCTGTTTCCATTTCCTTCCCACTCTCCCCCTCCGTTCCTTATCTATGTCTTAGCTCTTGCACTATCTGAGATGTCACCAGGCCGAGTATGATAGTTAATTTCACATCCTTACTGTTCATGGCCTGTAAGAATGCCATTGTATTTTCCCTTGTTCCCTCCCTTGCCTTGAAGCGCTTTGAAACACATTGTGTATAGGCGCTATATAAAGAAACTATCATATCAGATGTGGAGATTCACTCGAGCTTGTGTTGGGGTTCAAGGGCGTGGTCCCTTCTGCGGACCTCTAACGCCCATTCCGAATGCATGATGATACCAGTGCAAGTGTCAGGTCCTCCGTTGTCCTTCATCTGAATTCTTCCAGTGCAATGGTAGTAGGTCGAGCATGATGGGCTATGTAATTAGCATACCCTTCTGCCGGTCGACTGGGGAATTCGGGTCTGACCGTGGGTGGCGGGATAAGAAGTCTTCCGGATTTGCTTCCTTGCTGGGTTTGTGTACAATGTTGAACCTGTATTCTTGCAGGTGTCGGCCCCACCTGGCTGTGCGGGGAGGCATCTGGGCTGTTGGTTTGCCACAGAATGTGATTAGCAACTGATGGTCTGTTATGATAGTGAAGGGCTTGCCATATAGGAACAGATGGAAGTGTTTACACGCCCATATGACAGCAAAGCTTACCTTTTCAGCCTGAGAGCAGCATTGTTCGGTCATCCATCAGGCTCTTACTGGCATAGGACACTTTTCTCCAAGGGGAGAGGCCACTGCCTGAGTGTTGAGCCACAACAGCGCCTAATCCAACCTGGCTTGCATCTACTGTCATTTTGGTGTGCAGGTGTGGGTCAAAAAATGACATGCACACTGCTACTGCAATTTCTCTCCTGATTTTGTCAAATGCTTCCTGGCAGGTGTGGTCCCATGCACATTTGTGCTCCTTTTTAGTGTGTGCCGTAGTGGTGAACGGTGGATGCAAAGTCCAGCCGGTATCGACTGCAGTAACTCGTGAGGCCCAGGAACAAGCATACTTGAGACACATGCATGGGGCATGGTGCATCTGTCAGGGCTTCAATCTTGTCCGGGTCAGGTTCTATCCTTTTTTTTGTGAATATATGGCGAAAACATGTTAGTGTTGATTTGTTGAACGCACCTCTAGTGTCTTGCATACTTTCAGAAGCGTGGTGTCCTGAGACTCTTGTTAGTTGCCATATATTTGGATATCGTCACTATAGTTTAGGCAGTTTGGTATGTGACATACGACTTTTCTGATTTCTTCTTGGAATATCTCAGCCACAGAGGATATTCCAAAGTTCAGTGTCTTATACCTGAATAGCCCCAGGTGCATGTTGTTATATATTGCGATTCTTCACTTATCTTAATCTGGGGCTATCTTTTGTTTAAGTCTAGTCTGGAAAAGACAGTGGCTCTGAGTAGGTGGTGCATCATGTCTGTGATGTATTGTGCTGGTGGCGCTCCCTCAGGATGGCTTATTTGGATACTCGCATTTCTATGCATAGCTGAATTTGGCCTTCCGGTCCTTTTTTGGTACTGGTACCACAGGGGTGACCCATGGAGTGGGACTGTTGGCCAGTTCAATTACACCTAGCTTGGGCAGGGTTTGTAGCTCTCTTTCCACCTGATGTTGAATGTTAAAGGGTATACCCCTATAGTGTGCAGCCACCGGCTAAATGTGAAGCTTGATCTGACACCCCTTGAGTTTGCCAATCCCTTTTAATAGGGTGGGGAAGGTTGCTTCCATTTTGGCAGCAGGCCTTGTGTATCTGTCGGCCATGATTCTGTAGATGATGTGAATGAGTCCCATTTGAATGGCCGATTGGAAACTCAGAATACACCTGCACGTGGCTTCTGCATCTATAACGTGTATCCTGATGCGGTCTGATTTCTCCTTGTAATTACAGGTGGTGGTGAAAAAGCCCTTGGATGGTAGTGGTTGCTTCGCTCCATAGGCATATATGTCTACTTGGGCCTTTTTCAGGAATCGCTGGTCTTCTTCCGTGCTGCAGAGGCCTTTCTTGCTGGCACCGCTGATCCCTGCCTGATCTCCCCCTCCCCCACTTTGGTTCTCCCTTCTGTCAGCTCCCTGTCCCTCCCTACAGAGCTGCACTTCTATCACCATCTCTGACCTCAGCACTATGTCATGCTTCACCTTGTTTGCCCGTCCTCCATGCTCCAGCATTTAAGCCTGTTGTAACTCCTTGAGTGCCTGACCCTCTGCCACTATCAGGGACCATTCTTACTTGCCTCTAACAACATTCATGGACTACGTCCTCACCGGCCCCCACCTAACTGTATCTCGCTCCTTTGCATTCACTCCACAGTTGCTGCTCACCTTCCTCAAAGCAGGCCTTCCTGGGTCTGTTCCCAAAATACTGCATACTAGATCGTTGCACTCTTCAACGTACCAGACTGCCAAAAGGTATGCCTTTTTACCCATCCTTTAGGAATTTTGATTTTACCTACTTGTACATTGTGCTTTGCGTCTGTAAAAGTATGATTTGAACTACCTTTCAGGAAAGTCAAATTTGCCTACATGTATTTTGCGCTTTGTGTCTGGAAAAGTATGTTTTTAACTACTTTTAGGAAATTCGATTCTGCCTACTTGTACATTGTGCTTAGCGTCTGTAAAAGTATGTTTTTTAACTACCCTTTAGGAAAGTCATATTTGCCTACCTGTATTTTGCGCTTTGTGTTTGAAAAAGAATGCTTTTACTCACTTACTAGAAATGTCCATCTATCTGCTCCTACAATCGTTGCTGTTTTTAGCTTCTTAACTTCCCCTTTCCTCTCCCCAGATCTCTCTGCTCCGTTCTCACCAGCAACGAGTGTGCCTCTCTGTTATCTGCTGTACCCCCTGCCTCATCCTTCACCCTTCCTCTGATCGCTGTGTGTGGGTCGTGCTCTTCAGCTCCTCCTTCTATCCCCCCTTCTAAATGGTGCTCTCTAACCCCCCTCCATCTTCTCTAATTGCTTCTCTATCACCTATCCTACCCCTCTGTCAACAACTGGAATGAGAATAGTTCAGAAATGATCTCCTGGTCTCCAACCGTGGCCTGCCTATTGCTGACACCTCTGTCACTGCTTCTGCCAGGCAGACACTCACTGGCGTCCTCTTTTTTGTTCCCTCTCCAGATCTCTGGGCTCCCCACGTTGTCTTTGTACTCTCCCCTATCTATTCCTCTCCCATTGATGATCGCACCTGCTGGGAGGTACTCTTGGCATGCTTCCTTTCCTCCAAGGTCCTCATTACTGTCTATCAGAATGGCACTGTCATGGTCCAGGGCTCTCAGCCCAACCTCCTCCTTCTTGATAGATGCCTTCAGTCTCTCACCAACTTCCTCCCCTCTCCTGCCCCTCCCTCTATCATCCCTTTGGCTCCTTTGCTACCCTCGACGGGTGCACCACACTCCTATACCCCTCCTCGGCAGACCTTCAAAAGTGGCAATCTGCTCCACTTAGCCACCCCCAACTCTCACTCTGCCATCAAACACTCCTCTGACATCTGCCCCCTCTTTGAGGATCTTGACCTTGATGTCCTTGCTCTCACTGAGACATGTTTTACAGACTCCTCTGTCATGAGTTTTGACACTATCCTCCCTAAGGACTACATGATCCTCTTTAAACCCAGGCCTAACCAGCCTGGGGGCAGAGTGGCCCTCATCTTCCCTGGGGGGGGGTGTCTGCTACTATCATACCCACTGAGACCTATTCCTCCTTCAAATGCCTTGTCTGTGGGCTTGATGTCTCCCCTGACCTCTCTCTGACTCTGGCCACCATCTATAGGCCCCCTGGCCAGCTCTCCCATTTCCTTTCTGACTGGTTTGACCTCACCTCTTCTCTCCTGTCCTCCTTCTCCAAGTTTCTCTTGCTCAGTGACTTCAACATTCACCTTGAATCCCCTGAGGCAGCCTCTGGGTCGTTCCGCAACCTCTGTGACTCTCGCTCCCTCTCCATTCTTACCTCTGGTCCTACACACTCTGCTGGGCAACCTTGCATGCTCTCATTACCTCAGACCTCCTGATTTATAAACCTCTCATTACCCCTCTCTCTTGGACTGATCATTCTCTTCTGTCCTCTCACCTTGACCTCCCTGGCCCGCCGACTAAGTCTCCAACCGTACTGCCATCTTCCTTCTCATTCTAACGTTCGACAAAGCGAGTGTCAGCTGGCGCCTTTTCCGCCACCATCAATCCCCCTCCTACACCTTCCTCTTTCCCTCACTCTGACTTATTTCTCTCTAACCTTCAACTCTCTATCTCCAACACCCTTGACATCCATCCCCCTGAGGGGATGTCATGAGGATCCACATGAAGCCTTCCTCTAAGTGCAACTCCTGGTATGACTCTGACTTGGCGACTCTGAAACGCAACTGTAGAGAGGCAGAGCGGAAGTGGCAGTGTTCGAGCACATTGTCTGACAAACTGGCTTGTTGTCTTCTTCATATGTTTAAATAGGTATAAAGAATCCCTATTAACATGAAAACATCCTACTCCACCAACGGGGATATAGATATATGTAATACAATAAAGAGCAAGATGATACGTGTTGTTTACTTGCCTCCAACCCCCTCACACAGGAACTCTATAAGGTTTTCCAGCATCACTAGTCCTGAAAAAATGACATCACATAACACACAAAAAAAATCTCAATGTGTCACTAAAACAAGTGGGATGCTTGTTGTTTTAGTGACACATTGAGATTTTTTTTGTGTGTTATGTGATATCTTCTGTGTCGTATAAATAAGTTATCTGATGTTTTATATTTGTTTTATATTTGTTTTTTAATGTTTAGTACACTGTGTTAGGTGAGGGTAGTGTTTTTTGTTTAAATTTAGTTTGAATTATTTGAATAATAAACTTGTTATACATTTGTGTAAATCAGTTATAGCAGACGGTCCATTTTTTCAGGACTAGTGATGCTGGAAAACCTTATAGAGTTCCTGTGTGAGGGGGTTGGAGGCAAGTAAACAACACGTATCATCTTGCTCTTTATTGTATTACATATTGTTGTCTTCTTCAAAAGCAATATAGACTCGCCATCTGCTCTAAGAGGGCCTATATCCAAGACCGCATTTATGCAGCCACTAATAACACGGCTGAACTTTTCAAAATCTGCAAGGAACTCGCCAACCCTACTGCAGTCTCCTCTTCCCCTCTTCCTTCCCAGGCCTGCTGCACTTCTCTGGCCTCTCACTTCATCTCCAAAACTCTGGACATCCTCTCCTCACTCACCTCTACTCTGCATCCTCCCCTTTCCCCTTCTTTCATGTCTTGTTTGGCCCCCTTTCCCCCTTCTACTCCCCTCTTGTACTCCCATGGCACCTGATGAGGTTTCTAGACAAGTCTGCTCATTGAAAGTTTCATCCAAGCAGGTGCATCCCTGTTCTTCCAGAACTATCAAGGACAACATTTTTCCCCTTGCCCCAGCTTTAGCTGAGTTCCTTGCCACTGGTTCCTTCCCCTCACTCCTCAAGCACTACCTTGTGCACCCTCTCCTCAAAAACCTTCTGTCGATCCTTCCTGTCTGGCAAACTACAGCCCTATCTCCACTACCCCCTTTCTGGGTAAATTCATGGAGAAGCTGGCTATCTCGCAGCTTGTTCACCATATGGAATCTGTTGGTTGCCTCTGTGGCCACCAGTCTGGCTTTAGAGCTGCCAGAAGCACAGCATCTGCTCTTCTGAACACATGAGAAGACATGGGCCCTCATTACAACCTCGGCGCTAAACCATGGCGCTATTAGCACCATGGTTGGTGCCAGTGTTGTAACGAGTCCGCCATGGTGGAATGGGGAAATAACGCCCCATTCAAAGGTTGGCGGGGCGGTAATTCCCCATGCCGCCATGGCCCTTCCCCATTCCCATTTTTGCCCCATAGGGCTCAATGGGACTGGGGAAGGCGCTAATTACGGCACCGTAAATTACGGTGCCGTAATTAGCTCCTAGGTCCCTTTGCGGGTTGGTTTTTTAACGCCTGCTAAAAGCAGGCGTTAAAGTGCAACCCGCAAAGGGACCTCGTAATCAGGCGTTAAGGGTTTAATGGCGCCAACACCTTTTACGGCACCGTTAACCCCTTAACGCCTGGGTTGTAATGAGGCCCATGATCTCTAATCTCTATTCTAGCTCTCCCTCTGTTCTCATCCTTCTTGACCTTTCCTCTGCCTTTGACACTGTTGATCACGCCACCCTCCTAAAGCAGCTCCAAGATACCCTTGGCATCACAGACTTGGCATTGGACTGGTTGACCTCCTTCCTCTCTGACCGTCCCTCTCAGGTTCACTGGGCCCTTTCCTCTCTACCATCTCACTCTCCACCGGTGGTGTCCCTCAGGGCTCTATCCTCTCACCCTGGCTCTTCAATATCTAGTTGTATCTTATGTCATGCTCTGTGGGCCTGGCCGAGGGGTTGCACATGCAGGTAATCGTCTTCCTGATATCTGCACTGCTAGCGGGTGCCGGATGAGCTTTTCTCTCCTTGTGATGGTGCCGGCACGCCGACAAGCCGACTCGGTTCCTTGTGCACTCAATCGCCTACCCTTTTCCTTCTCTATTCAGCGCGAGAGTCCGCTCACAATTCCCTCGGAGCTGTTGCGCTCTGACAGGTGGCGGCGAGCTGATCCACTGTCCAGTGGGCCATACAGGACCGGGTCAGTGACCTCGTCACCAGTTTAGCGTCCACCTTTTTAGGCAGGACAAGGACCTGAAATAACATACCTCCACACAAAGTATGTGGTAAAGCTCCAGGTATGTACCAACTTTATTAATCTCCACCTCCTCCGTCGTGACCTGCGGCCACCTGGCCTGTTGTGTAGCGGCTGCGACTCCAATGCTAATGGGATTTGAGGCTGGAGTGAGAGTGTGCTCTCGGGTGTGGGTCTCCGGTACAGTCTATGGAGGTATATGTTAGCCATGATCGAGATTCGGTTCTGGGAGCTATGACACGGCTGTAAAGTCCCCGCTGGCATTCATCTTCTGCCATGATAATTGGGTTTTCTGGAGCGGGGAGGGAACTGTGTTGCTGAGCTTCTAGTGCCTTGGTGGTTTCTCTTGTTCAGTGCCTTCAAGCCTTTTCAAGGTGAATGTTGCACGTTATACCTGTTTGTACCATTGCATCTGTGGCTCGAGATGTGAGACTCAATTAAAGTCTGCATGGCCATTGAGTGAGACTGTCCTGTAAGGTGTGAGACACTTTGTGGAGGTGTCACACCGGGCTCTCGGGTGTGGGACTCCAGTACAGTCTATGTTGACACACTTGGAATTAACAGTGTGGCCAGTCAGACTGTGCTGTAAGGTGTGAAACCGTGTGCATGAGCGAGAATGCGCTCAGGTGTGAGACTCGCACTATCAGACCCAACAGGTCACACACTCACTGTGTGGGAAGGCGATAGAGAGCATGATAATGAGCGAACGCCGGGAGAGAGTGAGGCACCGGCACCGCCCCCCTGTGAGACTTCCACAAGGTGAGGCAGGGGGTGGGGCAGCACTGAGGGGGAGGTGCGGCGTGCGCCCCAGGTAGACCCTCCTTCAGGCAGAGTCTATAAGCACAGCCACCCCACGGGCTGTGAGAGGGTGGCATAGAGGGACACGGCGTGGCTGCATGGGGTACCAGACAAGATAACCACACAAGGCACCAGAAGAGGCCACTGCACAGAGCCCGACCACCCGCGGGGACTATTACAAGGGTCACTAGAATATGACGACACCGGGCATCGGAGCGGACTTCAAGGGATAGAGGCAGAGGTCCAGAAGAGGCTACCGCAGCGGATGCAAGCAGAGTACCACAGAGAAAGCGACACTTTTAGGGCGCTGGAGAGAAAGCTAACTACCCGAGGCAGACTACCACACGGAGCATTGCCGCACGGGGCTACGGAAGGAGACTAGCGCACGGACAGGCTTCGGTGCCACGCCCCGGCGATGCTGTGCCCGGGCTGCCTGCTGCTCCTGGCGGCATGCTTCTGGCCCAGCTGCCTCCTGCTCCTGGTGGCGCAGCGGCGGCTGCCGGCATCCGCCACCCTTCAAAGGCCAGGTGAGTCCCCGCCGCCTCTGATCTCCAGCCTCCAAAACCTCAGCCGCCGCCGCCGCCTCTCGCTTTGAACTGGGCAGGATGGGGGTATAGGGGCTCTGTGTGTCTGGAAGGGGGGTGGGGGGAGCGAGACAGCCGCAGGGAGCGTCGCCGGTGCTTCCAACACTAACATCACAATGAACACCGCTACACTTCGGCCCGTCCCGCTACAGGTTACCTCAACCCAGCCTGGCCCTGTCAGAGGCGCTCGGTGCCAGCTCATGCCCGCAGGCAGACTGATTGGTTAAAACTGATCCCAAAAGCTCCCGGTGGCCTGAATTCCAGATCAAGGGCCCCTGCTCAGAATCTCTTGGATCCCACCCTCTGCAGCGATGGGTGCTCTCTACTTTAACGCTGGATTTGTTTATTGCATTGTTCATTTATAACGCGCTTAACAATAGTGAGTGGTTTCTAAGTGCGGGTTCGCGATTCGAACCTGTGTTGCACAGCATTGTCTTGCTTCCAAGCCACCCGCGGTGCCTTTGTGCTATCCCTCCTCTGCTGCTAACCTGCTCCTCTCTCTCTAGCTGTGCCCCTATATGTCCTAGAATTTGGACTCCCCTAAACCGCCCAACATCCGTTAGGCTCTGGTCTGACATGTCTTGGAAAATCGCACCCATGGAAGCTCAAGTTCTATGGGCCAGGAGCTGTGAGCCACCACCTGTCACAGAATGTGTGTGCTCCTGAAGTGTACAACACTCTATGATTCCCCAAATGTTATGTCATGTTATGGAGCTTGGGCGCTGTGTCGCATGTCCAATCTGTGAAAGGAAGGGGGTATTTAGAGGTCAGGGGTAACAATAAAAAAGCCTTACCTTTTGATAACCCTGGCTCTGGAGAGGTTCCTGAGTATTCTGCCTGAATTATTAACCACTCCCAAGTTCCATCCGAGGGCTGAGGGTTGGGAAGTGAATAGAGTAAGCGGGACTCATCCTGGTGGGTAGTTTTCCCAGAAACGTGTTGTTCCTGTTAGTTCTGTTGTAATGTGATAACTGTGATGTGTTTTAAGAGTCAACAGTACGCATGAATGCAGATCATAAAAACTATTCCCAAGTAAAAATTGTGCCTTGGGTGTACATGCCACACATCTGTGTGCCCCCAGAAATGTACCACAATCTGTGAGCCACCTACATTACATCACACAGCATCTGCGTAGCATAGGCCCTAAAGGGTATCACCACTTGTGAGCCCCCAACGCCTCACAGAATCTGTGTGCTCTTGACCTACACGGCAATCTGTGGGCTCCCACCATGTTAACACATGAAATGGCTTATTCCACGATACGTGTGCTGTCAATGTGGCTCACAATGCATGAGTCTTCACTTGGCTCAGAATTGCCGGGCCCCTGGCAAGTTCCAGAATCTGGGAGTTTTGAATGATGCTTCTCAACAAACAGCATCTGTCCCACATTCACTGAGCCCTAAAATCGCCCCAGCACATTGAGTCCTGACATATCCCACCTTCCGTGTGCATTGTAGCCTGGGTCAGCACCTATGAGCCTCTGGCTTGTCACACAATCTGCCAGTCTCTACCTGTCCTAGGATCTGGGTGTCCTTTCCCCATCCCAGAAGGTATGAGCACTCAGAATCGGTGAACTTTAGCCTGTCCTAAGAACTGCCTGCCTGTCACAGGATCAGTGGGCTGGTGGCTTGTTCCAGAACTTATGGACTGCTCACCTGTTCCAAAATCTGTGGTTTCTGAATTGTGCCAGAGTTTACCCCGTCTCCATCTGTCCCAGAATCAGAAAGCCCTAAATCATCCCAGCACCTAACCTATGCTAAACTCACTGTGCCATCAATCTTATTCAGACCCCATGGGCCTTCTGGCTTATCAAAGAATCTCCTTCTACTTTCCTGCGATCTCTGAGCCTGTGTCCAGACATAGGATGAATGGGTTCCTGATATGGCAGGGAATCTTTGGGTCACCATCCTGCTCCAAATTCTAAGGCCATTTGACATGTTTGAGAATGTGCGTACCCCTCATCTATCCCATAATCTGTGGGCCGCTGACTTGTTACAGTCTCTAAGGATCCCTAACTTGTCCAAGAGGCAGCCGGAGACAGGTCTTAAATTCTATGGGTCTCTGACCAGTCTCCAGAGTCTGTAGGCAATCAACATTTGCGAGTATGTGTGGGCCCTTACCCAGTCCCAAAATGTGTGTGAATGCTCACATTTCTCAGAATCTAGATCCCTCTGGCATGTCACATTTATCTGTTGACTCTTTCTCGGTTCTAGAATCTGTGGTCCCCTGATGTTCTTAGAATCTGCACGACCCAACCTATCCACAGTCCAATGTGCAACTAAGCTGTCCCACAATCTAGGGGCCTCTGGTCTAGCTCGCATTCTGGGTTCCTGATGTCTCCATCTTGCATATAAGTGCCACCCCTGTGCCCCAGATTGTATAAGCTACTTACCTATCACAGTGTCAGTGGGCAACCAACCTGTCCATAAATCCAAGAGGCCCAGATCTCTGCCAGAATCCCTGCCTCCTAACCTGTCTCAAATTGCATAGAGGCTTATCCCTCTAGAATATGAGGCCACCTGACCTGTCTGTCAATCTGTGGTTGCCCTGACCCCAAGGCCTCAGACCCCACTAAACTGTTACAATACCCGTGTGTCCCTGCCTATCCTTGAATCAGAGGATCCTTCTTGGACTCCAAACGTGTTCATATTTTGTGTGCCCAAATGTGTGGGTCACAGACTCTAAGGGTCATTGAGGGGTCCTGTAATAGAGCAGCTTGCAACATCTCGACTCGTATTTCTAATTGTATTTATTTATTTGTAAAGCGCAGCCAAACCCTGAGGCAACTGGGCGCTGATCTTACAAGTTACATAACATATACAGGGGGCATTTTAGAATTCACAGGTTTCATATACATATATAGACAACAGAACAACACGTGTGGACATGGAATTGCAAATCCCAGGGGTCTCAGAGGGGCATTAATTCAGAGTTTTACAAGGTAGGTATACATGAATCAATATGCATGAATGGGCAATCAATACAGTGTGATAATCATAGCAAGTAAGCGAACATACTGACAGTGTTAATGAGGAGTAAGTCTGAGAGATGGAGTACATGGTAAATATACAAGACAAATATACATGAATGGGCAATTGATATAGTGTAATACTTATTGCAAGTAAACCGGTATCGTAGTACCACCAGTAAAATAACCACCACCACTAACAAAACCAACAATTCATACACCACCAACTGCATTAGCAATGTCATCACCAAAAGTACCACAGACGCCATCAACATAAACAAAACAACATCAACAGAAATAAAAACATTTCTTCTCCTATCGCTTTTCTTCTTCCCTCTTTTGCTTCTCTTTCTCCCATAGTTTCTGTTCACCCTTTTCTTTTCTCAACTTTCCGGGCTTTGAGCCCCTTTTAAATATTGTACAAACATTGTGTTTCATTTATATACACGACTCTTGTTTTATTTATTGATTGTTATGTTGTATTATCTTTGACTTCTATTATAAAATTCTAATAAAGAATATTTTTTTTAATATTTTTTTTTCAAAAAGAAATAAAAACATTGCCATCAATGGCAAAAATATCCTTGAAACCATAAACCACGTTGCCATCTCCCCGACCCAGTAACACTACCTTCAATACCAACGACCATCCTCCTCCAAAAGAAGTGTCCACCAACACCTCCACAAACAGTGCAGAAAAGACCACAAATACCTCCCACAAACACTACAAAAAACACCATCGCCAACAATTCCAGTAACACCACTAAAACCAACTCCATCTCAAACAACACTTACAAAACACCCACTAACAACACACACCACCTAAATCTCCAACACTACAACTGTCCCATCAACACTTATCTAACAACCCCAGCAGCGCTGCAAGCACAGCACCAAACATGACAACACCCCCTCCAACGTACAACTATACGAGCAACAACACCAATGCCATCGCCACCATAACGATTCTGGCAACATCACAGAAGCCACCAACATGCCACTAACACTACCAGCAAAAGCATCACCACCAGAACAGAGGTGGTGGCCGTGGTGCGTTATTTGTCATTGTTAATGGATCATTAACAATTTCAAATAATGCACCACGGCCGCCACCTCTAACATTACAACCTGTAACACAACCATCACAAGACTTATAAAATAGCAACCAACACCACTACCAGTAGAAATGCCAATAACACCACCAGCAATAACAATACAAGTTCCAAGAACAGCTCGAAAACCAGTAACAACCAATATCGACATAAGCATCCCCAGAAATCGGAAGATTAACTTTGTCTCAATTTTTACTGCCATAGGGTACACCAGTAGTAACAACATGACCAACAAAGCCAACTTTAAAATCTCCACAACTATTACTAACATCAGCACCAACAATATGACCAACAGTTCCGATATCACCACAACTAGAAACGCCAAAGCAAACATTACCGCATCTACCAGTAATATCACAGATGCCAAGGCCCGCCACGACCAACATCTTCACCACTATTAGTAACATCAACACCAACAATATGACCAACAGTTCTGATATCACAACTAGAAACGCCAAAGCAAACATTACCGCATCTACCAGTAATATCACAGATGCCAAGGCCCGCCACGACCAACATCTTCACCACTATTAGTAACATCAACACCAACAATATGACCAACAGTTCTGATATCACCACAACTAGAAACGCCAAAGCAAACATTACTGCATCTACCAGTAATATCACAGATGCCAAAGCCCGCCACGACCAACATCTTCACCACTATTAGTAACATCAACACCAACAATATGACCAACAGTTCCGATATCACAACAACTAGACTCGCCAAACCAAACATTTCTACATCTACCAGTAATATGACAGGTGCCAAGGCCCGCCACGACCAACATCTTCACCACTATTATTAACATCAGCACCAACAATATGACCAACAGTTCCGATATCACCACAACTAGAAACGCCAAAGCAAACATTTCTACATCTACCAGTAATATCACAGGTGCCAAGGCCCGCCACCAACACAAACACCACCAGTTTCGCAGGAAGTTTCACAATCACTACCAAAAATATCACGAACCCTACCACCGCAATTATTGCCACTATAATTGCAGGTTTTTAGAAGAATGTTTTTTTTCTCTTCTTATCGGTTCTGTGTTTTGTATACATTCTTGTCTAACTTTTAAGCTTCATGAGTTGTAAATGTGTTAAATTAAATGCATAAAGTTTCATGTAAACATTTCATGTATGCACTATAAACCGAAAAAGCGATGCTGCTGCTATTTGATTGACAATCCCTCAGTCCTGCATAGCCTCCAGCAACACCAGGTTGACATGAGATCCCCCATTTGCCCAGCGGGCCGTAAGACAAGAGCAAGGATGGTCGGGGGCATGTTCAGGCATGGTCGGAATGTCCATAATATGTCATTTCACCCACCACCTCTGCCCTGCGCCACGCGCGTGCACTCACACAGTGCCACCACCATGAGGGCTTCTATCCCCCCACACCTCCTCTCCACACAGAGACGAGCCACTGAGATGAGAAGCTTTTCAGGAGCCAGCCCAGACAAAAACCCGTCCTTTCTCAGCAACGCATTTCCCTTATTTGTTCTTCTCGGTTAATGACGTATTTTACTGTGTCTTTTCTTTTCGTTTTTGTAGGTTGTAGAGTTTCGTTTCTCATCTTAAAACATGTTCTTTTCTCCATAGACTGTCCTCAGGGATGCTCTAACCCGTGGGCCTGACGCCAGGCTGCTAGTGTCGTGATGACGCAGTCTAACGTCGGGTTCGTGGAGTGATGATGTCACAGATAGACTGCCGTTTCCGGGAGTCGTGACGCAACCGGACATTACGCTGGGGAGAAGAAGTCGGCCTGGTGCCAGATTAATGTCCCAGCCTGTAGTCGCGTGTCCATGTAGCGCCCTTGCAGCCTTACGTCACGGCCTTTGGTTACCACGCACTCATGAAATATCCTGTTCACAGGCCAGGGGTTGCCCACTCACAGACCAGCTCTTCCCCTAACTTCTCTTTAATTCAGCCCCGCCCCTTTCTCGGTGGGGGCATCGCGTCACCTCCCTTTGTGTAATCGGCGCAGTGCCTCTGATTTAAAGCGCTTTACGCTGATCTCCTGTCCACTTTATTACTGTCTCAGTGATTGCAGTAAAGCAGGCGGGATTTGCAAAATGGCATCTTTTTTTTTTACCTCCCGAGCCCCATCCATTAAAGGGTGTGAGGGGTATATGACTCTCCCGGATAATATGGCAGATTTTTACCAGACAAAACAGAGGTGGAGCAAAAAATTATTAAAAAAATTCCGCCGAAGTGTTAAACGTTGTTTCATCCTCTGCCGTTTCTCGTTTGTGCAACTTTCTGTAACCTATGTTGCTCATTAAGGCTAAAGTGCCCAGTTATCTCAGAGTTTGGCTGCGCTATACAAATAAACAAACTAAACTGTACAGACTGGAAGTGCCAATACCTGAAAAACTTGTTTCATGGGGCATTGGAAAGGGGCGATTCCCCATGTAATGCGCAAAAGGGTCAGAATGGACCCTTCTGTGCGTTCAAAAAATGCATAGTGTGGTATGACCCAGGACTGGAAGCAATCCATCTGCGACAGTCTCGGAGGATAACTCAGGGGCAACGGTGCTCATCTTGAAAGCAAGAGACACTGAGCAGCACAGGTTCAATACCAGGTCCGCGTAATAAGCGCCTTATAAATTACATATCCTACAGTAAAATGTGCAAAACCATAAAGCAAGTGGTGTTTTTGGAATACCGTTTAATACACATAACTTGATACTTCTGGAATACCGCCACGCGTATTTTAGAAACACCACTAGGCACTGCCTTTACAACTAGTGCAGTGCTATTTATTTCATTGTGTGGATTTGGTGACCTACATCTGGCAGCAGGCGGAATTTCACGCAAAAAATCCGGCCAGACGAAATAAGGGCGGTACATGTCGTCGTCTTCTTTACTGAATGAAACATCGCTTTTTTTACAGCACTGTACCCAAAGCTGCAATTATCACCTAATTTAATGACCCTCAATGTATAACTCTCGGGCGTATTAACGGCTCAGGATACACTGGCGGGACTCACACTTTTGAGGTAAAAGCGGACCCCTAATCTGCGACTTGTCCTTATGACGAGTTTATCTCGCTGAGCTACTACCCAGCAAAACAGGAGGTGCAGTAATTAGGTCATCCTTTGAAGCACGTGCACCTGCTGTGCTCCCCTGTGCATGTTTGCTGTAGTCCCTGCCTCGCGCTCCCTCCCGCAGAGCTCTCGGGCTCTCACATTACCATAGCTCCACTTGCCTCTCTGGGTTTCAGTCCCCAGATCAATGACAGCCATGTAAACAAGGCCCCTGGCTCGAGCCGCCTGCTGCCGACGTCTTTGCGCCACCTGCAGGTCGCAAATGGAATCACAACTCAATGCGTCTGCCACACGCTTTACGAGACTCGCCCCCCTTCACCGTAGGAGGGTAATGATAAATCAGGAGCAGGCTCGGACTAGCCTGTAGGGCAATAGGCCCATGGCTAAACAAAAAACACAAAATGCTGACGTGGGCCAGTTTTTTGGGTGAAAATGGGCCACTTTTTTTGCTCAATTTGGGCCAGTTTGAGGAGTTAATTCACATTCTGCGGCTAGTAGTTTTTACCAGCGTTGCTGAATAAATATTCTTTAAAATGCACAGTTTGCATCACACTTTATCAAAAAACTCCCCCTGGGTTAAGATTCAAACAGTGTCACAAAAGGAATGAATAGCCATGTGCAACGGTGGGACACTTTTTCATTGGTGCCCGAGACAATTGTATGGCCCAGTCCGACCCTGGTCAGGAGCCGAGTCATACCAGTGTTACCGCCATTGTTTTCCAAAAATCCTTTCCCTAAGTGATGCTTGAAGCATCCTTGGAAAATGTGCCTTCCGTCTGGGCTCAAGAACTCTCCTTAAAGTTTATGAATGAAGGAACCCGAATTTGGTTTGTTATGACTGTAATAAGAAAACCATCCATTTTCAAGCCAATAATTAAGCTACTAGTTGTAAAGAAATTTCATTAAACACAATCAGACACAACTTAGCACCAATAACCAGTTCCTAGGTGCCGGTGAAATCGACTCTTGATGTCTCCATTGTAGTGCAGAAAATGACCAAAAACCCACACGCCACTAAATGAATCCAGTAAAAAATCTTTTTGACACACCAGAAGGCACTCAGGTGGCTGGAAACGCAGACGAAAACAGCCTGTATCTGCTTGCTCTCAACCAGCCACCCATGCCCTTACCCCGGGGGCTGCCATCTTTTTATCCATAGCTCTAAACCTTTTTTGTCAGCAAGGCGGGTGAAAACACCCGATTTTCTTTTTGGCGGGTGAGAGGCCCATAGAAGTGAATGGGCGTATGAGGGACTTGGCGGGTGATTCATCTGCTTTCAAGGCGGGTGACACCCGCCAAAAGCGGGTGAGTTGAGAGCTATGTTTTATCACTGCCTCAGAACCATGCCCCTATTCCCTCCACCAGGCCCCCACGACGCCCCCCAAAACCCCTCGCTCTCCCGTCTTACTTACCTGCAGGTCCAGCTCCATTTTCCTCACTCCTTCCTGTCTGTGCCAGACCACCGCAATACATATATAAAAGAGACAAGGTCCCTTTGATTTTTACTATGATGACGGCCATCTTGTTTTTCTTTTTTTTCAATGGGAGATTGGGCATGCACAAGAGGCACAGAGCCGGTCACCCATCCAAAAAACAACATTTAAACTAGTCAGCTCCTGAACTAAGCTCTGGGATGCAAATAGCCAATACCGCCTTATCACCAGTGTACACGGACGGTAATGGCCCTGAGCCCTCGCTGAGGCTCTCGCTTCACTCGGGCCGCCCTAATCTCAGACTGGTAGACCGTTGCCAGCCCTGTGCACCCCCTCAATAACTGGTTAGTTGGAATTTTCATGAAGGTAAAATAGACTGCCCAACATAGCCTGACTGGAGAGCCAGAACTATGCCACTCTCAGGTGTCAAGCATACCATCAGTGTCCTCATTGCCTATAAGTGGTGCCATGCACTCTTGTGAAGCCTAGTAAGCACCCTTATTTAGAGAGACTAGACACACCTTTGCCACATAATCTTTTATTTCCAAGGCATCCTGCTTCACTTTGTGTATCCCAGTTATCATTTGCACATCCTATTGCTTGCCTTAGAGTCGCAAATCTCATTTGCACCCAAATATCCCTAACGCAAACTCAAAAAATCCCCAATTTG